>NC_133398.1:9990000-14990000 GCF_047511655.1 Castor canadensis | reverse complement strand
ATAAAACACTTTTGAAAGAACAAAAGAATGAGTAAAGATGTTTTCAAAACAAGGGCTGGAACCAGACAGTTTTCAGGATTACTTCTGCTCGTGCTACTCAAAGTGTGTTCCTCAGGGCATCAGCAGCAGGATCACCCAGGAGCTTGTCAGAAATGTAGGCAGTCAGGCCCTGTGCTGGGCTGCATTTTCTTAACATCCCTGGGAAATTCAAAAGCCTGTTCAACTTTAGAAGTACTGCCCCATGTGTTGGTATGATAATTCTGAGCAGAGCTCCAGGAAATCTGCCACTAACCTACTGAAAAAAAAAAAAAAAGAAAGAAAAGAAATGAAATAGCTGTGTTTTACTGAGTACTTACTACAGGTCAGGCACTATGCCAAGGGCTTTACAATCATGTAAAACTCATGATAACATATGAAGTCAAATTGTTAGAAAGTTCCTCCTTTTAAATCTACTCTGACAAACCAGATTATATCCTGTTACCCTTAACAGAATATTTAATAAGTGCCCTCTACTTCTGAGTATCATTTCTGGGTCCTCTAGAATCACACAAGATCTATTTTCTTATTCAACATGACAGCTCTACAAATATCTGAGCTCAATTAAATTATGCTTTTTTATCCATGTTTTCATTCCATACCAAAAGAAATATTGATTTTATAGCCACACCTAAGAATGACAATGCAACAATACAAGCAAATAACAACCAAATAACAATCAAGTAACCGATCCTTTCTAAGCACTTGCAATGTTCCAGTACCTGTGTCTCTTGCAAACCCAATCACCTAGCAGTGCGAGTTCCACATGCTATACATATCATGGTCTTCCATGCTAGCCACCCTAATGGCACCCTGCCAAAATCACTCCTGTAGAGTGATTTGCAACCAAATTCCCCTGTAACAGCAAGTAAGAACCAGCAAATAAATACAAGAACATGGGGGCACCTTATTAGAGACTTTTAAATGCACATTAAGACAGCAGGACATCTGTACTTGGTGTTCCACTTGTTTGCTGTTCTCTATGGGAACTGTCAGCATGCAGGGAAATAGCATCCTTACAACTGCCGGTGTGGTTCCACACTAGGGAAGTCATTTGAAAGGAAGCATGGCAAACTCTACCAGGGCCTCCAAACTATTTCTACCCTTTTTCAAATTAAAAAATGTTGAGGGAGAGCATCTGAAAATAAATTTTATGCTTATTGCGTATCTGTATCTGTCCTTTGACCTAGTAATTATGTACCTTGGAATGTAGTCTAAGGAAAAAAGTCCTAGACACAGAAAAAGACTGTGTACAAAGACACTCGATATGTAAATCATAAAATAGTGAAACAATTTACATTTCCAACAAGAGGGAGGCCATTCAATTTCAGTGCATTCCTAAGATGGAAGGAGGTACTGCAACTTAGTAACAGCTAGAAAAATCAGGATATATAAGTATATCACAGTGCAAGTGTGTAGAACAATTCCCAAATGTTAATTAATTGTGGCTGTTTTAAAGTGATGGAATTAAGGGTCATTTCTTTTCTCTGTTTTCTGAAATTCAAAATCACAAAATACATTTGCTTTTCCTCAATCTCTTTCCTCTTCTGATTTATAAGCTCCAAGAGAGCAGGCATCATGCCCAACCCCCACTCAGCAAGCACTGCTGCTCAGCAAACAATGTGGACAACAGCATTTCTGGTTTGTTTCTGCCTGTTTGTTTCTCAAGGAAGGAGACCCATATACCTCTCAGGGAACAGCAGGCTCCCCTCCACCGTCTCCCTCACCCTGACTCCCTCTCCTCGCTCTGCTCCAAATTATAGTGGGCATGCCATCTTTCCTATGCGGATCTTCCCATCCCAATCTGGGGGAAGATGAGGAAGTGAGTGATAAAGGACAAGGCTATTCACAGGGAACATCAAATTGAAGTGCAATCTGACAAATGACTCAAATCTGAAGCGGCTGGTATTAAGATCTTAGAGTGGGCAGAGGAAAACGCTGTGTTCTCCAAAGGACATAATGGGACATTTAACAGATTTTTTTTTTTCAAAGGGCAAATGAACAAACAAAACTCGCCATTTACGACTCAAATGGAGTCGGTGAAGAACGAGCTGCTTATTAAAAATGCTGCCTCGGAGGAAGCAAACCAGGAGACTTGTTTCTCCCTAAGTGGCTTGCAGTTACTCTTGGTTTTCAAAATTATCTGGAGCCCTGGAGGCCAAGATCAATAATAATCCTGTCTCAAAAAGAGCAGATGGCCAAAGCGCAGCACAAACACCTTTGAGCAGTTCCCACTCTTCAGGTGGGAGGAGACAGCTTAAGGCTTATAACACTTTCCCAGGAAATGATGTGGTGACAAACACGAATGTGCATTCACCTGGTGCTCCAGGCTGCGTTCAAGACAACCTCAACCAGGAAGATCCCAGCTTTGCTTGTGAAGCACCCCAGTACAAAAAGGCCCCTCTGCACCCACAGTGAGAAGAGCACCAGGCTTCAGAGACAGTGCTAATACCCACAGGAGCAAGGTTCTTCCAAGGGAGTTAGGCCAGCAAAGGGAGAAGACAACATGGTCTTCCTCACCAGCACAACTTTGGGGTCTTCCCTGTGTAGCACAGGTTATAAACAGAGAATCAGAGATGACACATCACAAAGATCAGCACTGAGAATCAGAAGTCACATCTGTGTTTCAATATAAATGGATTTGCTAAGGTTGCATCAACAGTACACAAATTACGTGGGTGACGTGGCCATTCTCCAGGTCCCCAAGATCCTATCACTCATCTGCAGGTGCCATTTGCAACATAGATCCCAGGTCTGGGGTGCAGTCACAGGCATCCCAAGATCAAGCACAATGGCTCATGCCTAAAATCCTAGCTACTCCAGAGGCAAAGATAGGGAGGACCATGGTTCAAAGCCTGCTGGAGCAAAAAGTTAGTGTGACATCATCTCATCAACAGACCAGGTATGGTGGCATATGTCTGTGGTACCAGCTATGAAGGAGGCATAAGTAGGAGGATCACGGTCAGAGTCTGGTCCCAGAAAATCTTGAGACCCTATCTGAAAAAGAACTAAAGCAAAAAAGGGCTGGGGACATAGCTCAAGTGGTAGAGCATCTGCCTAGCAAGCATGGGCTCTGAGTTCAAACCCCAGTACTTCAAAAAAGAAAAGGCAAAGCATCACAATATATTAAATGTGTCCATGGAGACATGACCAGGACCAGAGGAAGTAATTGGGACACATCTGTTGACCCAATCAGGCCCTCAAAACCCCATCACAGCACAGGGAATGTCAATTAGAGACCTCCCCAAAACAGCCTGGGTCTTGAGAGATCTTTTGGGTTGCTTTATTTTTGCAATTAGCGCATGACAACAAGAATATTTCTTCTTACCTCTATTTGTTCTGTTGACTCAAGTCTGCCGTTTCCCTGGAAACCCATGCAAGAGAGATCAAAAATGGTTTTCTTCAGGTGCTGGTTGTCTGTGTACAGTTCCTTCACGAGCTGTATGAGGTCACTGACCTGGGAGATAAAAGCAGGGAGACAGAGCCACCACTTTCAGGTAGAGCTCCTGGGTGAGTTGCCTAATCGAAGCCTCAGCTGTCTGCAAATGGGTTGCCATGATCAGTCACTACTGTGCTTGTCACAGCCTCAGGGCTATGTCAATGACGACTAATACTACCTCTACTTTGCACTGGAGCCTTCCAGAGGAAAACTCCCAGAGCTGTGTCAGAGCCTTATTTAACAGCAAAGCCCTCTTTCTCGGTGCACCTATCCAACAATGTCGGTAATGATAAGTTGTGCATTTTTACAGCATTTACCGGTACTAAAAATATTCCCCAAAGCTTTGGTCAATCATTCTCTGCAAGTCCTGAGGAGATCCATGGGCTAGGGTGCCTGCACCATGTGACAACAAGGAACCAGAGAAACAAAGAAGCTGACTGCCTTGGGTACCACAGCTGTGGTGCCTGGAGACGTGCAAGAGACATAGAAAGGGCTAACGAGCCAGAGAGCACATGGGAGAGAGCACTGCATTCAGTGGGGAGCCAGGCCTGGAGTGGGGATCCTCAGGCTTCATCCCAGATTCCTCCTCAAGGCAGAGGCCTGGCTAGGCTGGGTACTCAGACAGTCAAACAGGCACACCTTGGTTTCCTGTAAGCTTCAAACCCTGATGTCTGGTAGCTTCTCAAACCCTTCCTAATGGAGGCAATCATTAGCCCTTCAAATAAAGTGGGAAATCCAACCCCTACTAATTGTGGCAGGTGTTCAATACATCGAAACGTGAATAAACATTGGATCCAATCCTTGAGGCAGATACAGTGGGAAGAACAAGACATTCTGAGTCTGTAAACATGCACGAAGTGCCATGAAGTGAACTACATGCTGCTGGTCTCTGTCACTGTCATCTCCCCTTTCTTCAACTCCAAAAACCAACCACTGCCTCAAGGTTCCTTACCCTGCTGCTCTCAAAATACCCAAATTTTTTATAGTGCTCCTGTTCTACCCACCAGGGGAGAGCATGAACGCAGTCCCCTACTACCACAAATTATACAGTCAAGTTTCCCACATTTAGTGAAATTGCAGGGGTCAATACATCTGGAGTGCAATGTATAAGACTCACCCTGGGAAAACCACTTTCATGATCAAGGTATTTCACTTGCCAGGTAAATATTATATAATGTTCCTTGATAGCTTTTACTTCTTTGCCTAGTACAGTCTGCTTTCTCTCTCTCTTTCTGAGGAAACCCTCCACCTAGACAAACTCCTATTCATCCTTCAAAACCCACTTCAAGTCTTACTTCTGTTGAAAGCTTCTCCTGATCAAATAAGAGACAATTAAACTGTCCTCTGCTGCTTCTGTACCTTGTATGGCAGTGCCAACTCTGACAGCAACCCTTGTACTCCTTATTGCAATCATTTGTTTATATGTGTACCTTCTCTGCCAGAACAAGAATTATGCCATGGCAGAAAATGAATGTCAGCCCCATATGTATGATAATTCTACAATAAATTACAGTCTCCTCTGTGTTCACACTTCCTAACAATGGTTCTTAGGACCCCAAAATACTACACTACTCTAAGCATGCCACTGATCAACAGATTGAAACCTTTCCAGTTAAAAAAAGATATATTAAACAAACTTGGAATTATATTCATTCAAAACCATCTGTTAGCTCCTACTGTGTGTGCCAGGTACCGGAACATTAGAAATAAATACAGCCTGAGCACTATGTTTAAGATGTTCACGCTTAGAGTGGAGTGACCAAATAGTCACAGATCACTCCGAGAAGGGCATTGATTTGGACCAGCTACAGAGGAGCCACTGATGCCCTGAGGACATTCATTGTGAGGCTGGCTCCTCACAAAGGAGCTCCAGTGCTTCCCCTCAAGGAGAGCAGGCTTAGGCTGGGGTCTCCAGCCTGAGCAGGAGGGCATGCCAGGCAGCACCCACAGAAGGACCAAAGCAGAAAGGCAGAGAGGAGAGGGAAGGGGCTTGCAGAACCTAACAACTCTGGGATCAGGAACCCAACAAGACAACAAATAACAGCAGCAACTGAAAGCACCAAAGTTAATAGGTCAGTACCTTTTTCTTAAGTTCTTCTTGAGAAAAATGCTCCACTTGAAATCGATCGTGCTCTTCAAGGCAAATACTTAGATAAGATGTTTGATCACTATAAAATGAAAATGGTTCTTCTGCCCAAAATTAAATTAAAAAAAAAAAAAGGTGGGGAGGGGAAGGAGAAAAAGAGTATCAGACACAGACCCTTCCATGCCCAATCCCAGTACAATCCATCCAAAGCAATTGGGGGGTTGGGGGTAGAGCAGAACACACAAAGGGAGCAAAAGTAACTTTCCCTGCTTTACAAGCTGTATCTCAATGTATGGTTTCATCTTGGACTATAGGTTTTCACTGTGGCCAATTCTGAGTTATCATTTACATATCAAGCGCTGTGCCTGGAGACCATTCTGAATGGCACAAGCAAATGGTGATTTCAGTTTAAATGAGCAAGTGATTCTGTTTAGGTGAGAATACAGGAAAATTAGACGTGACCCCAAGGGTAGAACTCAAGGGAAATAAAAGTGCCTGATATATTTTTCTGGCCCCAGAGGCCTCATGGGAAGCAAGCAACAAGTGCAGAAACTGTCTGATAGATCAGTACAGAGGGTCTGAGTCACCTACATGTCAGGGTCTGCCTCCTCAGCAGCACATGCTGCATTCTAACAGTAGGGGGAGACTCAGAGGAGGCAGGACATTTACCAAGTGCAGCACATCCATAAACAATATCTCATTTGATACGCATGGATAAGTGCTGGTGCACCTCCAGTATAATGGAGAGTATAGAGAGGCCGAGACCTCACCCTGGCTCAAATCTGGGCAAATCAACCCACCCTAGCCCTGGCTCAGCTCAGTTTCTTTACCCATAAAATGAACTTAATACCTACTCTACCTAGTGGAATGACAGTAAAGATCAGAGGAAAGAAGGCAGAGTCTAGCCTGGTACCTTGTACATAATAAGTGCCTAAGAAATGTCAAATCCACCACTGCTATCATCAGTTTTTATCACATGTGCCAGGCATTGGGCTAGAGATGCAGAAAGGAATGACACCAACCCAGACTGTAAAGGGCTTAGCTTCCAGCAAGAGAGAGGGCCAAACACACTGTGATGAGAACACAATGGCCATCCCATGAACCTGAATCCTTCAGCCATCCCTGGATGAGTCTGCAACCCTAAGAACATTTCAACATGACACAGCATTCTAGCCACCATGTGTGTGCAGTCCTGGGCTCTCTGCAGTACATGGGAAGCATAGCCCAACAATGAGGGGAGTTTACCACACAAAAGAGATTGCCAATCCCTGAGGTTATCTGGAGAGAGGAGAACCCAATGATGCAGAAATAGTAGAGGAAGCCAGGAAGCCACAGACCACTCTGTAGAACAAAGACAGTTTACCAGGCCCCTCTACTTGGAAGGCCAAAGCTAGACAGATACAGATGGGGTGAGCCAACATCAGCATGGCCACCACACAAAGGGTCCCCAGATGATAGGCTGTGGTTGTGTCATCTCCTCATGACCCTGTAGGAGTCTCTTCAAGTTCAGCCAAGGCCCTCCATGTGGAAAATTCAAACAGCAATACAAGGAAGAGAGTGTATACCTTCTCGCCTCCGAATTTCGCTGATCTGCTCCTCCAGGGCCTTCTGCAAATTTCGATAGGTGAGAACATCTCGCTCCAGTTGCTTCCGAAGAGCAAAAATGTCACTTAACTCAGCCTCCAGGTTGTTGACACTTGGTAAAACAAGACACCAGAAATGTAAAATAGACCTATTTGTGATTTAAGAAGCAAAGGCCAGCAAGCCTTTCTGTGATTTTTATGTCACTTCAATTTTTTCTGATTTTAAGAGTAAACACATTTATTACAGAACATTTAAAATATAAAAGTATAAAGGAAAAAAATTAACATGATCCCACTATCAATTAACATATAGGAGACTGCATTTCCCCTCAATCTTTTTCTCTACAAGTATTTTCACAAGGTTGAAATAATACCAACTGTGCAATGTGCAACTGTGCATTCCTTCCTTTATTTTCCTACATTTGTAGAAATTATTTACAACATCATTATTAATGACTATATAATATTAAATGAAGTGATGCCCCACTATTTACTTTAACTACTCTCCCATTACTGGGCTATAGACATAACTAGGTGGAAATCGCCTAATTCTCCAGAATGTTCCACCATTTGGAATAATGTCTTAAGGCTGGGTGTAGAAGGGGGAGTTGTCCTGGACCAGGGTGGTAGCCAGGCTTCAGAAGAGAGACAGACAGAATTTCTGCTGTGTTCCCATCAAAGAGTCCATACTGAGGGTAAAGGTAAGGGACAAGAGAGATAACAACACTGAAGAAGAGTGAATCCACAATAAGATAGAGAAAGACCAATTTAGGGGTCAACAAAAATCCACTGTTGTGGGTTCAACCACTCAAAAATGCCCAGTATGAATAGATTTTTATTCTGGAAGGGGGAGGGGAGTCAAGTTTCACATCCACGTCAATGTGTACTATGCTGAGCTGTGCAGAGAACTTGTGTGGAACCAGAAGCCTAAAACATAGGAGAGGCCATGAAAACACACACCTCCCAGATCTGCATTAATCATGAGAAACCTTACCCATCAGAACTTTCTCTGATAACAGAAATGTTCTGTATTTGCACAGTCCAACATGACAGCCACGGGCTAATGTAGGTACTGAACATCTAAAATAGGGTTGAATGTACCAAGGAAATGAAGGTTTAATTTTATTAAATTTAAAGTAAATGTAGATTTAAATAAACCCATGGCTAGTGGCTATTAATAAGGAATGGTGCAGGTCCATCCATAAGAAAGACTTTGACTTCCATCAGTGTGCAGTTAACACGGACCTGAAAACTCAAACCCAGCTCTCAGAGGAACAACAGATCCAACTGACATCTGCATGGCAAGAACAGTATCTCACCACACATCTCTGGGCCTAAAGTGTGCTCTGACATTTAGGTTATTTTCTTAAATTTTCCCAGCAGTGTAATTAGGATTAAGGAACATGAACACTTTTAAGACTACTAAACACCTTAGCAAATCAGAAGGCCTCCTTTCTTCATACTAAGAAACACATCACTCTCTATCAAATGTCTGACCTACAGTTCTCTGAAAGGGCCCACCAACAAAGCTACTCATAAAAAATTACGAGTATACAAGTTTTTCTAGGGAAAGGGCCCATAAGCTTTCATTGGATTTTTTCCAAAGAGGTCTCCTTAAGCCCCCAAATGGTTTAAGAGCTACTGCTCTGAATATGTGCGCCACAGACTCAAGCCCCACTTCTCCTTCAGGGGATTTTTTTGAGCTCCACCCATGGAACTGAACACACTTATCAACTCAGATTGGAAGGAAAATAAAACATTATGTCTAATCTCTGCTTGCTGCTTTGAGGACAGTTTATTGTGAAGCAGTCTTCATGCGAGAGAAGGGGCCCTACTAGCAACTTGTACCTAGCTCCATTTCAAACAATCATAATGATCAATTTGTACCTCTGACGGAAAACCTTCCAGAGGTGTCACAGCACAGCACTTGCTCAGATGCGGCCATGCTGCCAAGACATTTAACCAGGGAAGAAAAGAAGATTGTTTCAGCGATGCTCCTGCAATTAGGGCTGGGGAGAGCTAACTACCGCACTCTCTCTTCCATTTTTCTGACAGGGTGAAAAGTACACAGCTGCTGCTCTGGTGTCTGTCATTTATGTTTTCCCAGCTCCAGAATCTTTTCAAGGTATGAGGATTTGTAGAACAAAAAGCGTTTCACTTACAAAGAAACAAAAGCCCTGTGCATTGTTCTTTCTAGAACAGGGGTGGGGGCAAAAGGGCAGCCAGGAGCAGAAATGAGGAGTCAGAGCCAAGCTCAAAATGACACACTGCATAACTGGCTCTATGACCATGGGCCAGTCCATTAAAGTGCCTCATCCGTAAATGGGACTAATAATACTTTTCCTTTGAAACTGTTTTGAAGGTTAAATGGGAAAGAGCTTGCCTAATACATACCAGCTGCTCAATAAACATTCTCTCCAGCGTACAACGAGGCAAAACTTCTGATTCTCAGGACTTACAACAGTGATTCTCATCTGGAGATGATTTTGCCACCTCCCACCCCCACAGGACATTTGATCTGGAGACACTTTTGGTTGTCACAAGCACGTTGGGAGGGAGATGTATTCTACTGGCATGTGATAGAGTCAGGGAAAATGCTAAACATCCTATAAAGTACAGGACAGCCCCCTGTGACCAAAAACAATTAAAAACTATCCAGACCCAAAGCCTGAGACTGCTGAGGTTGAGCAACCCTGAGTTACTGGAAATGCAAACTGAACTCACCCTCAATATTTGGAAGATTTGGGAGGGAGGCATTCGTTAGCAAGGGCCTTGGCTTAGAAGCAAAAGAGGTCTCCTCACCCTTCACTGTAGGACCCTGAACATCTTAGCACAATCCACTTCTGTAATATAGGGCTAAAGCACCAACTTCTGAGACACGCAGTGAAGATGAAGAATAAACAGTAAAGTGAAAAGGATCAGGTTCTCGGACGTCCACAGCAAGTTTCCTTCCTCCCTTTATCATTTGAATTACAAGTACATGCTGGAGCTTCAATTTGCTAGATTCCAGACAGTAAACAATGCTGAAGTTACAAATGGGAGCTCTACCTGCCTTCACCCACAATTCTGCCTGCTGAGTATTCCAAGGTCTGAGGATCTGCCACTCCCCTCTGCCCCTGCAAGCTAAGTTTATGCAGATTGGGATAGCATGCAAGAACTTTTCATGTTGTAGGAAACTATACAGGTAACTTAGTAGGTAGGAAGGGGGATGAGTAGGCAGGCAGGCTAGCCAATCTCCATTTTACGAACACACATACACACACTGAGGCTCAGGGTGAGTAGTGACTTACTCAGGAGCTCAGAGCTGCTGAGTGGCAGAGCTGGGATAGAGACCCAGGTCTATCTCCCCCTAAACATATTACAAGTTTGAAGATGAGTGGGAAACCATTTGAGCACCCTGGTTAATCACAGCCCTAACCCACTTCAGCTCCACTCATGTTTTTACTCATTAGTTAAGAACCTATGAAACTCAGAGCCATTCAAGATGTTGAGAGCACTGAGAACAGCCACATCCACCCATCTCAGGGCCCAGAATCTAGCCTGATTCCCACCTAGAGAAGCTGTGCAATTAAGTTCAAGTTTGCCCTGCCAAACTTTGATCTTCCCACAACTCAACCCCTCCCACAGAGAACATGGCCAGCAACTGAAGCTTCTTGAAAGAGCTCAGTTGCAGAGAGAGGTGCCATAGCCAGAGTTTCACTGGCATGTTTTTATTTTCTCCAAAATCGTATCAGATTTGAAAATCTGGAAATTAGCTCAGAATTTAGCTCAATGTTGGGGGAGGGACCTCCATACTCAGAGCATGTGTACCCTACTGCCTGCTCTACCAGGCCTGGGAACAGAGCTGGACAGGATCTCCGCCTTGAGGGAGCTTCCAGAGTCAGAAAAAGAAATACAAAGGAACAACTGAAGTAAGGATCAGCTGGGTCTCCCGGCCAGGATAACACTCAGGCTAATTCTGAAGGAGAAAGGGAGACAAAGCAGGGAAGGGCTGGGCCAGAGGTAGGAAACACAGATGAGGGCAGACACAGGAACAATGAAGAGCTCCGTCTGGCCAGAGCATAGGCCATTATGTGAGAGAGAAAGGGACAGGGATATTTTTAAATGTTTTATTATGGAAATTTTTGGACATATACAGAAAAAGACAGACTAAGGTAATAAACCTCTCTCCCATCTCCCCATACCATAGCCTAACAACCAGGGAAACAGGGCTAATATTGTTTCACAGTTCTCCCCCATTCACTTCCTCTGCTTCTGAACTATTTTTTAAACAAATCCCAGATATCATATACTTTCAACTATAACTATCCCCATGTAGAGATGGATCATTTTTTAATGTAAAAATCCCTGAGGCCAACCCTGCTTTTACAGATATGCAAACAGAGGCTCAGAGCAGGCCACTTGCCTGGGGACACAGAGCTAGAGGGTAGGAGAGCGAGGACTAGAACAAGACCACTGGTCATAACTGCCTGTCCTCACCACCCTTCACAGGCACCAAAGCATTCCAGCAATTCTTACAGACACAAGTCCCTCCAAGACACAGAGATTTGTTTGGGTACCAGAGTTCTAGCCATACCTGTGCGACTTTAGACAAGTCACTCAACCTTAGTTTTCATGGAGTCATGTAAAATAGGGATAAAACACTCTTATTTTCTTCACAGAACAGCTGCAAAGATCATGAAATGAAACACAGGGAAGCACTTTCTATATATATATAAAATAAAGTATTTAAAAATGTAAGTAAATATTGTGTTTTTATGCTAATTTTGCTGCCAAAAATCAGGTAACTGATGAAAAAGAAAAGGTGCATGTGCCTGTTCAATAGGGCAGTCACCATCCAAGTGCTCTGTAAGCTTCCTAAGCATACCAGCGGAACTTTGCTAGCTCAGAGACCAGCAGCACTGATCACCAAGCATGTGTGCAGGCATGCTCACGTGCATGTAATGCCCAGACAGACACCCTCACCTGTCGGAGTCCTGGAGAGATTTCACCAGATGGGTATAGATGTCCTGTTCCTTCTTTAAGACCTGAATCAGCTCTTCATAGTCTGATTGTAGCTTTCCCTGGAAATGATAATGGAAATCTGACATTAGGGGAAGAATTTTAACAGTGCAGCCTTCTATTATGTAAACATTTGTGGCTAGTTCTGGTTTTTAAAACCACAGAAAATGAGGGCCTGGGTGAAGCTCTGGCTCAGGCCACAGTCACACAGCACCACCTGCAGGAGGAGTGGGGAATGCCAGCCTGCCCAGCCTGCTGTAGTGTTTATCTGGAATGTCCCCTAAAGGCCCATGTGTTTAATCCCTGGGTGGCACTATTGGGAGATGATTGAACCTTTGAGAAATGGGGTCTAGCGAGAGGTCCTCAGGTCACTGGGCACACACTTTTTTTTTTTTTATTCATATGTGCATTCAATTCTTGGGTCATTTCTCCCACCTGCCCCCACCCCCTCCCTTACCACCCACTCTGTCCCCTCCCTCTCCCCCCCACCCCCTCGATACCCTGCAGAAACTATTTTGCCAGGGGGCGGAGTGGGTGGTAAGGGAGGGGGTGGGGGCAGGGGGGAGAAATGACCCAAGCCTTGTATGCACATATGAATAATAAAATTTTAAAAAATAAATTAAAAAAAAAAAAAACTATTTTGCCCTTATCTCTAATTTTGTTGAAGAGAGAGTATAGGCAATAATAGGAAGGAACAAGGGTTTTTGCTGGTTGAGATAAGGATAGCTATACAGGGAGTTGACTCACATTAATTTCCTGTGCGTGTGTGTTACCTTCTAGGTTAATTCTTTTTGATCTAACCTTTTCTCTAGTTCTTGGTCCCCTTCTCCTATTGGCCTCAGTTGCTTTTAAGGTATCTGCTTTAGTTTCTCTGCGTTAAGGGCAACAAATGCTAGCTAATTTTTTAGGTGTCTTACCTATCCTCATATCTCCCTTGTGTGCTCTCGCTTTTACCTTGTGATCAAAGTTCAATCCCCTTGTTGTGTTTGGGCACACACTTTCAAGAGGAGACTGTGGGACCCTCACCCCTTCCTCTTCCTCTCTTTGACTTCCTGGACATGACGTCAGCTTGCTCCACCATGTACCCCTTTTCATTTCCCTCCAGCACCCCCACTAGATGCCCAATGCAGTGGGTCTGCCTAACCTTGGTCTAAAATCAAATGTGAGCCAAATGACCCTTTTCTCTTTACAAGTTAACTGTCTTGTTATTTCTTCATAATAGCATGAAGCTAGTACACTTACCCAGCACAATGCTGAGAGCTATGCTTCCCAACCCAAAGGCTGCTATGAAACACTCCATGTTCGCACCATTTGCCCATCATGAAACTGTCACCTTTGAGAGCTGCTGGTCATTCTTTCCACAACACTAAGAGAGCCTTGCCACATTTGCTCTTGCTCCAAAGAAGAGAAATCACATACCAAATTCAAACAAGTATTAGGAATGAGGGACTTAAGAAAATAAAAAGAGGATACATTGGTGGCACTTGGATGACACGCAGACAGAGCCACTTACTAGATGTGTGGCCTTCGGTAAGCAGCTTAACCTCGATAAGGTACAGTCCCGTCTTTTATGGAATGGGGGTATAATTTTGTGAATTAGGATTCACAAATGTGAATTGCAGTGGGTGGCAGGACTAGAGTTTGAACTCAGGGCCTTGTGCTTGCTAGGCAGGTACTCTACCATTTGAACCACTCCCCCAGCTCTCTCTTGTTTTAGTTATTTTTCAGGTAGGGATTCATGTTTTTGCCAGCAGCTGGCCTCAGATTTTGTTCGATCCTCCTATCTTTAGCCTCCCACATAGCTAGGATGAGAGGCACATAACACCACCATGGCTGGTTTACTGACTGAGACAGGGTTTCAATAATGTTTTACCCGGGATGGCCTCAAACCTCAATCCTCCCACTCTACCTCTGGAGTAGCTGCTTAGGCAGGTGAGAGCCACTGAGCCTTGTTTACACATGTGAATTTTTTTTGGGGGGGAGGGGTATTAGGGTTTGAACTCAGGTCCTACACCTTGCGCCACTCTACCAGGCCTTTTTGTGATGGATTTTTATGAGATAGGGTCTTGCAAACTATTAGCCCAGACTGGCTTCAAACCACAATCCTCCTGATCTCTGCCTCCTGAGTAGCTAGGATTACAGACGTGAGCCTGGCTCATGAACTTTTTTTAAAGTTGAAATTTTGGCCCAGCTACAAAGCAGTTTGGGTATTTGGAAAGTTACTATATCTCTGTATTCCTACTTGCAAAATTGTGGACAATAATCACCACATTATGGAGTGACGATGCAGATTAAAGATAAATTGTATACTGTAAGGGACCAGGCTTACATTTGGAGAAAAGGCTAATTCCAGTACTGGGACAAGGAAAATTAGAGACAATAGAAGATAATGTCTCCAGCATTTTGTTGTGCCAGAAAACATGAAAGTGCTTAAAGAGTTGGCAGTGGTTGCCAGAGGCAGCAGAGAGGAGGAGATAGGGAGTCGCTGGTCAAGAGGACAAGATTTTAGTTATGCAAATGAGAAGGTTTCTGTAGATATAGTATACAGCAGGGTGAACAATGCTGGACGGCATAATTGAAATTTGCTAACAGGGACGATCTTAAGAGTTCTTACCACCAAAAACAGCAGCAACAACGTGAGGTGACGAATACACTAATTAGCTTGATTGTGGTAATCATGTCACAATGTACTCATATATGAAAACATCAAGTTGTATACCTTAAAAATATATTTTATTTATAAGTGATATTTCAGTAAAGCTTAAGGATTTTTTTAAAACAAGAAATGCTTAATTAATGATGGCATATTGTCAAAAGAACACATAAGCCATTTTGAAAAGCTCCCACCAGCCAAATCTGGGACAATTTCAGCATTAAAATAAATAACAATGGTGATGAATCATAACCCACTGGATAAAACAGGAATTTATGATTCCATGCCAACAGGAATGAATACATGAAAATAAGCTTTTCTTTACAGTAAAATGATAGCAAATAAATAAATGTAGAAAGAATGACAGAGTACCGTCATCATGGTAATGCATAATTTAGCTAAGAAACAAAACCATGCTAAAACTAGTAGGTGAAAGTTTGAAGATCACAGTGAAAACACGACATTGCCACTGTGACCTTCCTGACAAAGAAATATAGGTAGAATCAAATTACCAAGGAGACAACAGAAATCCAAAGTGAAGGGTACCCTACCACATAACCACCTGGACACTTCAAAAGGATCAAGGTCATGAGAGTCAAGGCAAGACTGAGGAACTCTTCTAGCAGCTAACGATAGAATCAAGACTGGAAATTACAACGCATGATCCTGAGTCAGACTCTCTTGCTGGAAAGGGTATTACTGAGACAGTTAATGAGATACAAATGAGTCTGAAGATTACAAAGGCGTAAGGAGCGCAGGCTGGACATGATTGCTCATACCTATAATTCTAGCTACTCAAGAAATAGAGACCAGGAGGATCAAAGTTCAAAGCCAGCCCAGGCAAAAAATTAGGAAGACCCCATCTCAAGGAATAAGCCAGGCACAGTGGTACACACCTGTCATCCCAGTTATGCACAAAGCAGTAAGTAGGAGGGTCAATATCTGAGGACAGACCCAGGCAAAAACATAAGACCCTACCTGAAAAATAACTAAAGTTAAAAAAGGGCTAAGGGTATGGTCCAAGTGGTAGAGCACCTGCCTAGCAAGCATGTGGACCTGAGTTCAAAGTCCAGTACTGTCAAAAAAAAAGGATTCAGAAACAGGAGGCTTTATGTGGTCAGCTTTCAGAAGACTCAGAAAAATAAAATTCTTTATTCTTATAACTTTTTAATTAATTTGAAGTTATTTCAACCCAAGGAAAAATAAATGTTAAGATAACTAAAGTCAATGTGTGCAGAATACTTTAGCACAGTGTCAGGCAGCAGCTAGGAGCTGTCCAAATGCTGAAGAGAATTCCGAGTTCAAGAAGAAATGAAATGGGGCTGCAAAGGGCCTTTGTGGCTCAGTAACTCCCGAAGTTAAGATACCAGCAAGGACAGGGGATCTCAACCTGACTAAAATTTAGAGGCTGCATGAATGTGATTGGAACAAAAAGTTACATCTTTATTTCCATTAATCTCTAGCTGACATTTGCCACGCCCTTCAATTATGAGTTGAAAGAATACTACTATCAACACACATCATACTAGTACTAGTGTTAGCCCCAAGACTTTAATTTTATACAAGTACTTTAAAATAGTTTTTCTTTTTTTAGGTTTTCCCCCTGCAGTACTATGATTTAAACTCAGAGCCTCATGCTTGCTATCCAGGTGCTCTACCACTTGACCCACTCTACCGGCCCATTTGTATGTTAAGTACTTTTGAGATATGATTTCACTCTCCCCCCCACCCCCCGCCCCCAGGCTGGCCTGGAACTGTGATCCTTCTGATCTCTGCCTCATGAGTGACTAGGATTACAAGGTGTGAGCCACCAGAGCTCAGCAACCTTTGGCCTTTTTTGTGTTGATTATTTTGGAGATAGGGTCTCACTTTTTTCCCCAAGCTGGCCTGGACTGCAAACCTATTTTACACTTCATCTTAGGATGACAGGCACATGCTACCACACCCAGTTTTCTTCCATTGAAATGGAGTCTCATGAACTTTTCTTGCCTGGGTTGGCCTGAAACTACAATTCCCATGATCTCTGCCTCCTGCATAGCTTGGGATTGCAGGCCTATTACAGCATCCAGCTATTGTTTGAGATGAGTCTCGCTGGGCTGGCCTCAAACCCCAATCCTCCTAATCTCAGCCTTCCTAGTAGGTTATAGGTGTGAGCCACAGGCACATGACTCCAAATCAGTTATTCTTATCACTACCTCAAAATTAGTCACTATACTTACCACTAGATCTTGTTATTTAGTACATTAATAGAAGTACCATTTCTATAGCATAATTTTTATATTTAGTTCCCTTCAGAATCCTACATATATATTTTGTGCATTTAAACATTTTTCTGGGGCAGAGGCCCTTGGCTTCACTTAAGCTATCAAAGGGATGCAGAGGCAAAAAGGCTAAGGATCTCATCCAGAAGTACACTGCTGTGCTTCTGGGCCCAACTTGTAACACAAGGCCAAAGCCCTGCCTGTGCACTAGGGGTCTGCAATGTCAACCCCCAAGCTGATCCTGGCAAGCTAGTCCCCCAGACTGTGAGAAATGTCGGCACTTCTGTAAACCATGCCACCTGCCACTGGCACAAGCAGCTCCCAAATGCCTGAGTACACAACAGTATCACATGGGATTCTCTCAGTTCCTGCCTGCACACAAGCACCTGTGTAGCCAGAACATCCTGAAGAGAGAGGCCAAGTATTGAAGAGGACATCAAGATAAAAGGAGGCCACCATGCTAAGTGGCTCTGCAGGCACCTCACAACAACCTCCCCTCCCCATTCTAGATAGAGGAAACTGGGCACCAAGGGCAATTATGTCCAGCGTCACAATCATGAGGTAAGGCATGCACTCCAGGCCTATGCTCTTCATCCCACTTATCAGTGCCCTATGATACCACGCAATGGGTGCTTAACAAGGTCAACATCATTTTTCTTGGCCACACAAAGTAAAGCCAAAGAAGAAAAAGAAAAAACAATGACAAAATAGGAAAACATATTGCTCAATGAGCACCTGAGAGGTAGTGATGGTCAGTGTGTGACCTTGGACAAGTTACTTAACCTCTCTGTGCTTAAATGTCCTCACCTACAAATGGAATGAATAATTCTAACATCACATGGGGTTGTTACAAAGATAAAAGAGTTGATCTACATAAGGCTCTCAGAAGGACGCCTGGCACGGAGTAAACACTTGATGAATGTCAACTATAACTAGCATCCCTGTGCTCTAAGTGCTATGCAAGGTCCTTTAGAGATATTGTCTCTAATCACAAAATTGCAGAGGGCTATTCTAATCTTCCCATCTTTCAGATGACAAAACCCATTCTCTGGGAGCAGAGGTGACTTGTTTGAGTACATTCAGTTAACAACTGTTAGTCAGAATGTGTGTTTATCTGTAACTTTAAAGCTTAACCAAGAAGGACTAGTGAAAAAGACCAGTGAATACAGATTTCTGGCGGATGGGGTAGAGATCTCAGGAATGGATGCGTGGAACACATGTACCCAGTGAAAGCCCACCCTGGGTCCCTGTATCTTTTAACTGAACCTCAACAGTCTCAGCTCAAAAAGCCTTAAAGAAAGACAATCCATGACCTCATCAGGGCCAGATGCCCAGCTCAGCTTCCCTCTTCTCTTCTTCCAAACTGTCACTAGGGTCTTTAGGCCACCACTTTCTTCAGCTCCCGCCCTCATCTTTTTCTCCTTCCCCTCCATCTCAGGCACACTGGGTAATCCCTCCATTGAGGCCCCAGGAAGAACCTCTCATTGTCGTTCATCATTCACCACTCCCCACCGACACTCCAGGGCACCTCACAGGATCTGCTCAGGCCTCATCAGATCACCAGGAAACCCTCCCTGACCAAGAAAGACACCCTTGTTCAGCCCTCACAGCCCCTGGCTCATCTCCACCCAGAGCTTGTGTGCCAACCATCTCACCATCTGAGACAATTGTGAACAGCAATGTCCTAAACCAGGCACACTGTCTGGCACATATCAAATGCTGCCACAAATACTTGCTGAACTGATGATTAAATAGGCAAGAGGGGAACACAGAGACTGATAGGAATCTTAAAAGCAGAGATTCCTGTGGATATTTTGCATAATGGAAGTCAGAGTGAGTCAACGTCTTCCTAGAAGCAAATTGCTCACCCATGTTAAATAAATGAACTCTTCAGAGCCATTTGGGTCCTGTTTCATCAATCACCTATTCCCCTGCGTTGAATCATGACCCATTAGAATGAAGTCATTTGGCTCCCTCAGCAGAGCTGACAACCCAGTAGATCTCCTCAGCTAGAGGCAGAGGGCCAGGCTGCACCCCACCACTGCAGAGGGGTGGGGGAGTAGTGAGAAGCACCTGCTCAGCAGAAGCCACTCCCCATCCCCCCAGCCCCTCCAAACAAGAAGCAGCTCACACAGCAGAAGATGACTAATAACTGCCACACATGTATTGTGTGTCTGATTCTGCAATATGTTCTCCACAGCCCCTGGCATGGCCAACTTATTTGCTACCATTCCCCTCACTAATCTCAGAATGTCCCTGAAACACAGGGGCAAGTCCCAAGAAACACCTCTCCCTCGTAAGCCACACCCTGGGCCCATGTCAAACCAGTACAATTCTCCCCAAGGAATTCCATGTTTTAGAAAACAACACCAGATATCTGTTACTTATGAGACAGAATCCAGAACCCATGATTTCTGCCCTTAAGGTCCATGGAGTTGCTATGGTTTTCCCCTCCCAAGGTGTGGCTCCTCAGCCCCTGCCTGGTGTCTGTGAGAACCTCCAGCTTGTTTCCAGTTAAGACCTGTTCCAGGGTTGTTTTGCTTGCACTACTCCATGTTGGTTTCTGTAGCTTGCAACCCAAGGAACTTTAACTACTCCACCTCCATAATTTCTAATCCTCCCAGAAGGAAAGCTCCCCACTGCAAAGTAGAAAGGCATGTTTCAAAGAGATTTAATGACCTGTCCAAGGTCACAGAGCTAGTAAATAGGACTGGCATTCTCGTCCCCAAAGCAGGGGCACTTCCTATTCTGCCATTGTTTCCTTAATGACTTGAAGGAAGCACATGAAATGTTCAGACCACAGTCTGAAAAGGCAGGACACATGTAAAGAGAAAGCCTGTTAGATCACTTCTTGCTAATAAGGGCACTTCAGTGGCCTGGTAGATAGATGGTGTCTATTTCAGTAGCTATGTCACAGTCCTGCAACAAACACATTTATTTTAATTCTCAGAAAATTCAGTAGCAATGTCCCAACCATGTCAATAACTGAGCTATAAATCTCTGGCTGTAGCAAGTCACATATGGTCAGTGTGTGTTACTCTATCTTCTTCAATCCCCTGATCATCTACCATTGATTCTCAGGATCACACAATGATTAGAAAGAAAGCAGACTGCCCAGAGTCTACGGAGACATCACCATAGCCTCAAGCTCTTTGTAGAAATGGACAGAGGATAAATCCTAAACCAACACAAAATGGCCAAGGGCAAAGCAGAAGAAATCCACATTTTTTACAAAGAAAGAATTACAATCTGAAAAGCAAACTTTCCTTGGGGGTAAAGAACAAGAACCATAAGGCTGCAACAGTGGGGATTTCTTTTAAATTGACATCTAGAAATTTACAATTTTTTTTAAGTGGTGCTGGGGTTTGAACTCAGAGCTTCACACTTGTGAGGCAGGCCCTCTATCACTTGAGCCACACCTCCAGCCCTTTTTGCTCTGGTTATTTTTGAGACATAGTCTCACTTTTTGCCTGGGCTGGCCTGGACAGTGATTCTATTTTGTACTTCTCACTGTAGCTACACAACCCCATCCCACCTTTTCCTGTTGAGATGGGGGATCTTGTGAACATTTTTGCGTGGGCTGGTCTGGAACAGAAATCCTCCCCATCTCAGCTCGGATGGCAGGGCACACCACTGCACCCAGCTACTGGTTGAGATGAGGGCTCATGAACCATGGTCCTCCTGATCTCAGCCTCCTAAATAGCTAGGGTTACAGGCCTGAGCCACTGCACCTGGCAGAAACTGACAATTCTTAAGCAATAATTTATAATTCTTTATCCACAACTGCAACTAGCCTTGCAGAAGAAGTTATTCCTGTATATTCCACAGTCATTTAAACATCACTACAATCTGGAAATCACCAAAATGCCTATGCAATGGTTTTACACTTGTGGAACATGCAGTACAGACATGACAAAGAAACTGAAAGCAAATGGTACACATGGTACAATTAGTTAAATTAAGTTTTAAAATACTCAGCCTATTCAATATGTCTAAAAAAAAGTGTGTTCAACAAAAACTTTATATATAACTAAAATATAATTCAAAGCAGTGAATTAGTGAAGATGTTTCTCTAAAAAGAAACCTGGAGGCTGCTATCTTGTTTCCAAAAAAACTGCCTTATTACAATTTAATGTGCATCTTAACAGCCCAACTAACTGTGATCAAAATCAAATAACTAAATACAAGTACAATCAAAAAATGTTAGCTCCCTAAGACTTAGCTAGGGATCCCTAGGACCCACCTCATGATCTAGTAACTAGTGGAGTGCTTCCCAGCACAGGGCAGGCCTCCAGCACCCCACTTCAGCCCTACCACCTGAGTCTGTTCTCATGGCTGATGCCCATGCTATACCAGTTATTATTTTGAGAATCATCTCTCACAAAACCACAAGTCACAATCAGAGCCATTCACCAGAGAACTAACTTGCCTGAGAGTTCTCTGTCTTCTGCACTTATGAACTTAATTAAAGACAGATTTAAAAAAAAAACTTAGTCTACAGTTAACACCTTTTCTTTCTCATATCTGCCTCACTGTATCCTTCATTCACTCAATTAACATGTACATAGCCAGAAGCTGGACTAAGCATTGGACTAGGGTGAGTGCCAGTTCTTCCCCCCCATGAAATGCCTGCCCCCAGTGCTGTACAGGGGCTCGAGTGAGAGGAAACAGAAAGGTGGGGTCTGTAATACCAACACAAGGAGCTCAGGCTACAATGGAGGGGCTTGTAGACTGCTGTAGGCCAGAGGAAAAGGAAGCCTCACAGCTCAGAAGGGTCTGGTTGCCACAGGGAGGTGACCCTAGAGAGCCACCTGCAGGGATACACAGGAGTTAGCAGGTAAAAAATAAAAAAAAAACCATGTGGGCAGATGGAAGGGCACAGGCAAAGGCAAAGAAAGGTAGAACATGGAGTTTTCAGGAATCTGCACAGTTGGCTATTACTCAAACTGAAAGGAAATGAGAAGGGGAGTATAACATGGAGCCAGCGTTGGGCCTGTTATGCCATTTGTTTCGTGCATTTGAGCAGGAAAACTTCTTCCCCACTTGGATCACACAGTTCTTGAGAGGTGACCCTTGATAGAGCAAACAGAGGCTACTCGTTAACAAGCTGTGATTTCTCAGTTTCATGTGCAGTGCAAACACTAGTGCTCAGCTGAAGGATCCCAATCTGTGGGGCGGCTGGACAGAGAACTCCTTGTCCTACCTGTTGTAAGCTCAATTATCAGCAAGAAGGCATTTGAGGATTCCTAGATCAAAGGAGTTAACATATATGTTTCAGAAGAGAATATGAATACATTCACATGTGAACATCCAATTTCAGTCAAGCTTGCCTCAGAGAAGATGAGTTTGCAGCCTGGTGACTGTTCAGAAGAGCACTTTTCTGTTATTAAGCCTTTGCTCCCAAACTTGAGATCCTCCGCAGTCATTAAATAACAGTTCTGCTGTATTGCTCCCAAATCTTTTTCACTGAATTTCTAAGGAAATGAAACAAATCATAAGAAAGTTTTCATCAAGAAAAAATATTGAGAGATTTTCCTAAACTCTTTAAGAGAAGATATTTTATTTTGTCACAATACTCTATGTCCCCTAAATAATTTCCATAATCTCGAAATATTAGGCAATTACAAAGCTATAATGCAACTCCATTTGAATGTTATTACAACTTGGAGAACAGCAGCATGAAGGAAAGCAGAGCCAAGGGTGGTGGCAGTCACTATGAACTTTCCTTACTTGCCACACAGCACTTCATTGGTGTGGAAGGCAATACCCAGGCTCTGACCCAATGGAACTGCTCCCAAGCCTGGGTCCACCCTGGTCACAATGTGATCCCCAGGTCCACTGCCTATCCTACCACCGTCCTGGGATGATTAGAGGACTTATATATTAAAACCCAACTATCTCAGTCTCTCTTAAACCATTACAAATTGGATAAAACTCGAACCCTCCACCACATCCATGAGGAAATCTGACTTCCAGGAAAAAAGCCAACACTCCAAATATGGTCCCACATGAAAGGCTCTTTCTTTATGACACACAATACAATTCCTCAACCTGACCCCTCAGAAGATCTTAATCTAACAACATATCAGTATTTCCTGGTCTTTAGCCAAATTCAACCACAGGGCATATTCCAAAGCATTTAAAACCTGATGACTTCTAAATTAGGATCTGAATGTTCACTCTCCATGGGAAATCAAGGGCAGGAACCACATCTTACCCCTAAACACCTCACAGAATTAGTTTGCCAGGTCAAATATATGTAAGAAATTAGGTGCACACAAAGAAAGAGGAAGCAAAGGTAATTCTTTGTAAGACCCATTGAACTATAATAGGAAGAACTAGGAATCAAAAAGCCAACACTGTCTGTCTACAATTGCCTCAATACAGCTGTGTTGAATTACTTTTTTTTTTTTTTTGGTGGGACTCAGAGCCTCATGCTTGCTGGGCAGATGCTCTACCACTTGAGCAATTCCACCAGCCCTTTCTGTGTTGGGTATTTTTGAGATAAGGGTCTCTCGGGGCTGGCTTCAAACCAAGCTCCTCATGATCTCTGCCTCTTGAAGAGCTAGGATTACAGGAGTGAGCCACTACCACCTGGCCGAATTACACTTCTTGTTTTACTTTTTTTTTAAGTCCAGTTACATACATATAATTTAACAGTCAAACAGCACTATAAGGCTTAACCAGCTACCTCCCAGTTTCTCACCTTGAAGTCCCACTCCCAGACAAAAACACCTTGCAGCTCTTTAGATACTTCTTCTGCTATTTACTTCTGTACTTCTACATTATATCTTACTCTCACACTTCTTGATTTTTTAGGTTTCAATTTTATCTATTGGCTCCTATCATAGAAGTTTAAAGATTTAGCTCTATAGTCATCTGCACGCCAACATTTTTCCTAATAATGATGCAATTTTAAATCAATATTCCACATTTATGTTATTGTAGCCATGCACACTATTCTGGCATGCAGTATTAAATGAATGCATTTCCATTCATATTCAATTCTTTGCCTTTCTTGGATTTAGTGACTGTTTTATTCTACCTATTTATTTAGTTCATAAAACTAAATTCTGTACTAAATATAAATTTTCTTCAAACTCTCTGGAAAAACTTAAAATTCCCTCTCAGTGGAGTCAAACGTGTCAGAAATCGATTAGTTCCATTATAGTTTCTTGGAGCAGTCCCAGCTGACTTACATCATCTGCACCCCAACAAATGACTTACCTGCTCCTCAACTGCCCAAGCCTGGGATCTCCAGCAAGCTTAGCCTCGCAGCCATCACCCTGGGACTTCCCTTCACCACAGTCCAGGGGAATTCCCTACTTCCTGTATCTCATGTCTCTCTCTTTGGAGCATTACCTTATTTATATGGAATCAACCTCCAAGAACTTCTTTTTTTTTTTTTTTTTGTTGCTCTTGGAGAAAAGTGTTTATTCACATCCTTTGCCTGTTCTTTATTGGCTTATTTTCTGACTATTAAATTCTGTTCATACTTATTTTTTATATTAACCTCTTATCATATCCATGGTGCACAAATACTTTCTTCCAATCCATCTCATTGATTCTTTTGCTGTGCAATAATTTTTGAGGCTGATGAGTCCACTTGTTCATTTTTGCTTTGTTGCCTGTGTTTTTGGTGGGATATCCAAAAAAAAATTATTGTCAAGGCTAATATCAAGTAGCCTTTCCCCTATGTCTCTTACTAAGGGTTTTACAGTTTCGAGTCTTACATTTAGGTCTTTTATCCACTTGCCAGTGGTGGGGGGAGAATTGTACATAAAAGGAACATACATTTTGAGTTGATTTTTGTATATGGAGTAAGATAAGGGTCCAGTTTCATTCCTTTGCATGTGAATATCCTGTTTTCCCAAGATCATTTATTGAAAAAACTATCCTTTTCCTGTTGCGTCTCCTTGGTGATCTTGTCAAAGATCAGTTGACCAACTGGGCATGGGTGGCTCATGCCTGTAACCCTAGCTACTTAAGAGGGTGAGATTGAGAGTATCAAGGTTCAAGGACAGCCCAGAAAAATAGTTTACAAGACCCCATCTCCAAAAAACACCAGAGTGAAATGTACTGGAGATGCAGCTCAAGTGGTAGAGCGCCAGCTTTATAAGTGTGAAGCTTTGAGTTCGAACCCCAATCTCACACAAAAAAAAATTAGTTAACTATACATCCAAGAACTTCTTACAGAGTACACAGGAAGCAGATGATTGAAGACACTGAGCATCTGAAAGTACTGTATTCTACCCTTGCACCTGCTGATAGCTTGGCTGAGGACAGAATGCTAGGTTGGAAATCACAAAAAGCACTGCCCCTCTGTTTTCTGATCCAAAGTTACTGCTGAAGATTCTGGTGCCACTCTATGTACATGGCCTACATCATCCTCTCTCTGGAAGCCTTTCAGAACCTGTCTTTATCCTTATGTTCTTGCAATTTTGCAATGAATTGATTTGGGTCCTTTCTTTAATCTCTTGTGCTAGAAACAGAGCAGGCCCTCACAATACAAACTTGTAATACAAGTTGTCCTTCCATTATAGAGAATGGCCTCCTACTACTTGGAAGTTTTCCGTCCCCCTACTCTTATTTTCCTGGAACTCCTGTCAGTCATATTTCAGACCCCTTGAATCACCTCTAACATTCTCATTTTTTTTCTTTCCTTTTTTCCTATGTTTTTGCTTATTTTTATTTTCTGAAAAACTCAACTTTATCTTCCAACTTTTCTAACTCTTCTAGCAAGCATTTTATATCTGCAATCATACTCCTGAATTTCCAGTAGGTCATTCTTCTTTTCTAGATATCTCTTTTTTATCTGATAAAAAAGAACATTTTCTTATAATGTTATGGTGATGAATTTTTTGGATTTCTACAAATTGTCTAATTTTGCATTATTTCTACACCTTTCTTCTGTCTGTTTGGGCTTTTGTCTTTTCTCCTATTTGATAGACTCAGGCCATCTACCTACTTTTAAGGGTTAAAAATGCTCAGAAACTCTGTGAGTGTGGAAAGAACATATCAACTGTGGCCTTACTGTGAGATGCTCAGGTGGGGACCTGGCTGTTGGGATGGAGAACTCTCAACTGTCAACATCTTTCTTTCTCCCCTAGGAAAATCTCACTGCTTGGTGTACATACTTCTATTCCCTCCCCATTTTCATTCAAATGATCCATTTCTGCTTTCAGTTTTATCTGGTGACCCCCAGGACACAGTTTCTCTGGGTTAAGGTCTCCAGAGATCTGCTACAGATAAGAGGGTCACCTTGTAACTGCTTAGAATGCCAACTAAATCTCCTGTTTGCAAAGGTACTAGTTGCATCCAATGCACACAAAGCCTTTCTGAGATTGTAGCATAAATCAGCTTGCTTCTT
This sequence comes from Castor canadensis, assembly GCF_047511655.1. NCBI lineage: Eukaryota > Metazoa > Chordata > Mammalia > Rodentia > Castoridae > Castor > Castor canadensis. Next base: position 14,963,571 of record NC_133398.1, on the reverse strand, counting down.
GTTGGTTTTTCATCACTGTGTAGCACCATGACAAAAGCTGAATCCTATGCAGGTACCACTTGCCCTTATCATCCAAAACTTTATTGCCAACTCACATTTGCTGTTGTACCTGCTCCCATTCTCCTAGTTAGTTCTTGTGGATTTATACCTTCTTATTCCTTCACTATTATTTTAATGAGGTTTCAGAAAGAAGCAGAGTTAGACACGTATGTTCAATTCATCATGGTTACCTGTAAATTTGAGTTCAATCTCAAAAATTCACTACATGACCAAACAAGAAATGTATTCCAAGACTGAGAGGAACAATTAGAGATGTTCTTAAGACAGAAGGGGCATGGCCCACATGGGGCACAGCAAGCACTCATAGGATAAGGACCTTGATCGGTGGGCTGGGGATGAGCTCTTCCCTTCTCCTAGCTTTCTGCTTCTCCTACCTCCCTGACAGCTGAGGCCAAGTGACATAAAGAAAGCTCTACAGTGCTGTGGAACACAGCAATGAAGATGATAATCATAAACATTCCTGCAAAAACACGCTAACTGAAAAGATTTAAATACCAAAGAAAAAAGTTATGGTACCTGAAGCATCAAGTCCTTTTGACTGGCACTTTCTGTCAGATGTTTGATTACTTGCTCTTGACTATGCAATTTTTTATTGCTTTCACTCAGAAGATTCTTGTAATGATTCTCCATTGCTTTCTCTCTTTCATTCACTTCATTGCGTAATTTTTCAATTTCATTTTTAAGGTCCTACCAGAAGAAAAAAAATGGAATTTACGTGACAAAAAATTCAAGGTGACAATCTCTTCCCATTTGACTTTTCAAATTATTGTTATAAGACAACAAGCTAATAGATGTATTTAACAAATATGTACTTTCATCTCACATCTTACTTACAAAAACCCAACTTTCAAAATATCTGAAATGCAGGGAAAGCTTTATGCATACATTTTTAACATAGTATTATTTATAATGCAGAAAACCCAGAAAGAAACTAACTAGATAACAAAGAGAAAATTATGAAGAGTACCGTATTTTTAAAAGTACAATTATGAGTAAAAACAAGCCAGGATTCCAAATTGTATATATAACATGATGCTGACTGTTGTATAAATATTTATACAAATGTTGTAAGGCCCTGAGCGAACACATCAAAATAATAACAGTATACCTAATCAGAGGGATTTCTGGGTGCTTTTCAATTTATTTTTACTTTTTTTTCCTCTGAGTTTCTAAAATCTCTTTTACGTTTTTTTCTCTGAGTCTCTAAAATAATAAATAATCTTGTATTACTTTCATAATCAGAAAAAAATTATCTTAACATGATTTATAAAGAATTTATAATAATACAGAAAATGCAGCAGCATCAGGTAAGACTGTGACTATGTTAAAATATGTACTATTTGTAATATTGAAGCACTATTCACAATAGCAAAAGGCTGTAAACAACCCAAATGTCCACCAATAGAGGAATAAGCTATGGTACATTCTCACAATGGAGCACTGTTAAGCTATAAAGGAAAAGGAATGAGGACTCTCTCTCTAGAAATAGTCTGCCCTAAAGTAATCTCCAGAATATATTAAATGGAGGTGAGAGGAAGGGGGAACCCAAAAGAAATAAGTATGGACGCACACTGCCATCTATTTAGCCATAAAACAAATTAAATGGCTGCTTATAAGAAGCATGAGAGAACAAGGTAGAAGAGACAAAATATGGAGGGTAGAACTCACTCCAGAGATGTGACATTGGAACCGGTTAAATGTTTACATAATTGTCTCAAAAATAAAATTAAAATCCCCTAAAGTTGAAAGCAGAGCAAGCAAACAAATAAGTCTAACTTTTTTTAAGTTCACTGAGCAAACAGAGGAATTATTTCAGTAACTTGCAGATATAATAATTTGTACATCCTTACTGAGATATTTCTCTGGGTTTTGTTTTTGCACTACTGGGATTTGAACTCAAGGCTTTGCACTTGCTAGCAAACACTCTGCTAGTTGAGCCACACCTCCAGCCCTTTCTGTTTAGGTTATTTATTTATTTTTGAGATAAGTCTCAGGAATTCTTTACCCAAGGCCAGCAAGGGCAAATTCTTGTACCTATAGCCTCCCATGTAGCTGGGACCACAGTCATGAACCACCACACTTGGCTTATTTGTTGAGATGGGGTCTCACTAACTTTTTGAAAACCTTAATCCTTCCGATCTTCATCTTCCTAGTAGCTGGAACTATAGGCCTAAACCACTGTACCCAGCACATAGTGAGATATTTCCCTAAAGACAATGGACTGCAAAAATCTTACTATTTCCAGTAAGCATGTTGTAAGTAATGATACTGCTTTTCTAAAACTGTGTGGATATGTATAACATACATTTATTAATTAAGTAATTATCAATCTCGTAAGAACCAAAACTTTAAGCATAAGAGAAAACACACACACACACACACACAAAGGTAAAACTTGCTGGATGTTGTGGTACATGCCTTTAATTCCAGCTACTCAGGAGGCAGAGACAGGAAGATAAAGAGTTGGAGACCACCCAGCCAAAGTTAGGGAGACCGCATCTCAAAAACAAAAGGGCCAGGGGAATAGCTCAACTGGTAGATTACCTAGCAAGTATGAGGCCCTGGGTTCAATCCCCAATACCACAAAAAAAAAAAAGCTAAAACTTGTCATTCTAAATTTGAATTTAAAATGGCAGTGTACACTGATGTTTCATTTCCTTCCTTCCAGTGAAATAAGCCAGACCCACTGTCCTCCCTGTTATCCAGAATGTAATCATAAGCTACCACTTCCTACCAAAGGAATAGTATTCCTGCACTTCTCAAAGTACAGTCCTAAAACTGCACAAGCAGTACCACCTGACAACCAAATATGCAAATTTGAGGCTCCTACCAGGCCTATCAAATCCAAGACTCTGAGGTAGGTAGACCCTCAATGTGTGTTTTAAGAGGTCCTGTGGGTAGTTCTGACACACACTGAAGTTTGCCTCGGAAAGGAATGGCTGAGACCTGGGGCAGGAATGTACAAGGTGAGTTCAGACATTTGTTCATATCCGAAAGGAAGGAAGCTATCAAATACTACAGTGTTCACATGTACTCAAGTAGTTCACATGTAGTCGAGAATCAACTAGAAAAAGCTTTCCCCACTGTTGAGAACAAAGAAATCTGAATTTTACTAAGGATAACAGCAATGAATTAAAATACAACAAAAATCCAAAGTCAGTTGTAAGGATATGGCTAAGAGGCAGAGACAGGCTTAGCATGCACAAGGCCCTGGCTTCCTCAACCCATAGCAAAAAAAATGAAAGAAAGAAAGAAAAGAGGAGGAAGGGAGGGAGGCAGGAGAGGAAGGAAGGGCCAAACTCCATGAATGCTTACAAAAAGAAAAAAACATTTTTAGTTAATCTGATAGGCAGAATAATTGCCCCCACCAAAAATGTTTACATTTTAATCCCCAAATGTCAAAGAAGAATAAAGGTAACAGATGGAATGAGAATTGCTAATAGTCAGCTGACCTTAAAGTGAAAATGTTACCCTGGATGGTCCAGGTAGGCCCAATATAACCACAAGGATCCTTCGAAGTGAAAGACAGAAGCAGGACAAGGCTCTATCAACCACTGCTGGTTGTGAAGACGGAAGAAGCCGCCTGTAGGAGCTGGAACAGACAGGGAGATGGATTCTCCCTGGAGCCTTCAGGAGGAACACAACCCCACTTCCACCTTGTCTTAGCGAGGTCTATTTCTGACTTCTGATTTCCGGAACTGTAAGATTCTAAATTTGTGTTGTTGAGCCGCCCAGTCTCTAATAATCTGTGGGTAGCAGCAACATGAAGCTAATAGCCTTTGGGAGATGCTACAGAACTGTTATATTTTGTTTTCCTGTATGAACTGCACCTCTGGGTAACTAAATAGATGCTGAGACACAAGTATCTCTTTACAGAAGTATTAAGCTATAAAAGAAGGAATAATGGAATTAGATTGTCATCATTTTGCAAACAATCATCAATGGCCAGTAATATCACAAAACCAGGGACTATCAAATAATTTGGAAGAAACAAAGAAAACACTGCAAAAATGTTAACTTTTTTCTTGAGCAAAAAAATGAGATTGTCCTAAACCTTTAATCTAAACCAACTAGATCAAGAGTCTTTCATGAAATATAAATAGTAAATAGAAATTCAATCCCAGAAGAGAAAAGAAAAAATACGAATAAGATTGTCCCTTGGCTCCAGGGCCCCTAGGGGTTGCCAAAATCAGATGTTCAAGTACCTTATATAAATGGCATACTTGAATATAACCTGCACATACCCTCCCATATACTTTAGATCATCTCTAGATCACCTACAATACTTAATACAATGTGAATGCTATATAAGTAGTTGCTATACTATATTGTTTAGGGAATAATGACAAAGAAGTCTGTACATGTTTAATACATGTTATACCACCATATAGTCAAGACAACAAATTGAACCATTTCCAAGTTGTGAATGCTCCTTTCAGTTCTTGTTCATCTGCAGCCACAATACATAATTTTATGTAATTTTAATGCCCTTGGACCTCTTCCCATTTTTGTTTATTCCATTATACCATGACCTACAAAAAACATATAGCAACTAAATAATGAGAACATAAGAAGAACAAAAAGGAAAGTTTAACTAAAGGGAGGTTTTTGTTAAGTAGAGAGATGAAAAAGGTTCGCAGAACTGCTGTAACTGAGCTTCCACCATTGTTCTGCTATCCATTCAGCCCCAAAGAAAGGCACGACAGCTCCCTCTGTGAGACTCCACAAAATCTTCTTAGCTAGCATAGCAGTTTAAATACAGGTGTCTTAACTCGCTGATCTCCCCAGTCTCTAACCATTTGCTCTTAGACAAAACAAATAGCTCTGTGCTATTATAGTTTGTTTGGGGTTTTATTATTATTATTTTTCTCCTAACTTCAGATTTGAATTCTCAGTTAAATCTTCAAGAGTAGAATTACCAGGTCAAAGGGTAAGCATGCTTTGAGGATTCTTTTCACAAACTTTCTTTAAAAAGACAGAAAGCTAAATGGCTAAAATGCCACCCACAAAGTCTAAGTTTCTGGTCACATTCTCACCAGAAATGTTTTCTTAAACATTTCCTAACTTAACTGCTATGAAATGGTTCTTTACATTTCCTTGATTGTCAACTGTTTCTACATATTCGATCACTGTTTGGATTTCCTGTTGTGCAAACTGTCCTTGCTCACCAGGAATGACAATATTTTCAAGAACAGTTCTAAAAAAAGTGATCTCTCAAGAATCAAGTAAGTGATCACCTAAGATTGTGTATGCACAAACATATACATACTTATTTCTCCCCACATCAGAACAGCTACAAGTTCATCTATTTTATTGAAGCTATTAATGAAGAGGGGTGAGGACTCACCTTACAATTATGTGAACTCCGTTATGTTTTTGCCTTTCATGACTATGCTTTAGCCACTGTTGCTGAGCAGGATGAACACACAAGTGCCAGAGGAGCCGCTGGGGCAGAAGGGAGGTAGTGGAGGGGGGAGGGATTAGGGTCTATTAAGAGCAAAAGCTGTTGTGCTCAAGCACCTACTATGTTTCAGACCATGTGACAGACATACTTGTAGTTACACATTCAATCTTTACAAGCTATGCTGGCCCTCTCCTAGCTGCCCACCCCTGTCCCCAACACCTCACTGCCCTCTCCTCCTGCTGCCCTCCCCCACTATCTCTGCTCTGGCAACTGTGGCATCTTGCTGTGATTCTTCCATACCAGGTATGTGCCTAGCTCATGGCCTCCACATTTGCAGCTGTCTCTGCTTGAAGTTCAAGGATGACCCCTCACCTTCCAACTGTCACATTCTCAGTCCATCTTCCCTACCTCAACCTCAGGCTCCACATTCCTTTCCTTCACTATCTTTCCTACAGCACCTTCCAATATAGTATTCCATATGTGCATATTGTTTTGTAAGCTCCATGAAGGAGCCTGTGTTTTGTATACTGCTGTATCTCTAGAACCTAGAATGACACCTCGTGCATAGGAGGCGCTGTGGCCTATTAAAAAGAGCCACAAACTCTTTGTCCTCCTATGAAAAGGAGTGGGAGCAAAGTCCCCTCCTACTGAATCTCACCAGCCCAGTGACTGCTGCAACAAAAATATATATGGCAGGATGAGAGGGTGCCAGTTTCTGGGCCCAAGCCTTAGAAAACTGGCAGCTTTCAAATCCTATGTCCTGGAACAGTCTCTTGGAGCCCAGTGAATCCTACAGCTAAGACATAGGACTATCTGATGCTGCTATGCTGGAGAGGTCACACACAGATGTTCCAGCTGACAACCCCAGCTGTGCTTAATTTCCAGCATCTCTAATAAGGCACCAGAGTCACAGACCCTCTACAGACCAGCCCACAATCAGTACGAGTGACCTGAGCCCTGCTCAAATCCCTGTCCAATAAAATGAAATATAATAAAATTACTGTCTATGACACCAAGTTTTGGGGAGAGAAGGGCAGAGAGAAAGATAACTTGAACAGCTCTCAATAACTCTTTGGATGAATTAATGAGGTAGATGGGATTGCACCCTCTTTCTTTTTGAAATACTAGGAATAGAACTAGGGCCTCACACATGGTCAGGGAGTGCTCTACCACTGAGCTACACATCCAAGCCTAATCTCATCATCTTAATGAGGAAGGAGGCTGAGAGAGGTAAAGCAGTTTACCCTTGACCACAGTCTCTAAGGAACAGCACCTGCCTCATTCCCAAGTCTCTCAGTTCTCTCCCACACCATGGAACTGGTCTGGATCTCTCTTGCATCACCCACCAATGCATTAATCCCAATCCACCTGGCTGATCTCATCCACCACTTTTAGAAACCACCCACAGAAAAACTGCTATGAAGAATACCTACAAGACCTTATGTTACAATGGTCACTTAGATGGTCATCTCTTTAAAGCCGCAATAAGTTTGCATGCCACCCTAGAAAGACTTTGCCTTCTTTTTCATTCTAATTACGAATATTATTTTAAAATTTTATTTTTAATTGGTAAATAATAAGTATATATATTTATGGGATAATATGTGGTATTTTATCCTGTACTGGTTTTGAACTCATGGCCTTGAGTTTGCTAGGCAGACATTCTACTATTTAAGCCATGTCCCCAGTTCAAATACATGCATATATTGTAGAATATCAAGCTAATTAACATATCTATCACTTCAAATAGCTTTGGAAATGACATTTAAATTTTATTCTTTTAGCAATCTTGAAATATATATATTATTAATTACACCCAACATGCTGTACAACAGATCTGGAAAGCTTATTCTTCCTGTTTGATTGAAACTTTGTATCCTTTGGTCAACTTCTCCTTTTCCTCCTTCCCCAAACTCCAGCCTAGTTTAGTAACCACCATTCTACTCTCTTCTTCTATAGATTCAACTCCGTTAGGGTCCAGGTTCATTCAAATTGTTATAAACAGTAAGATTTCATTTTTTTATGACTGAACGGTATTCTACTATATATATATATATATACCACATTTTCCTTATTCATTCATCAGCTATTGGACAATTAGGCTCCTTCAATTTCTTGGCTATAATGAATAATGCTGCAATGAAAATGCAGCATTGCACGTTAGATATTTGCTTCGCTCAGAAGTGAGATTACTGGATGGTAATTCTTTTTTTTCAGTTTTTGAGAAACCTCCATACTATTCTCCACAGTAGTTGTGCTAACTTACATTCCCACCATGTACAGGAGTTCCCTTTTCTCCACATCCTCTCCAGCATTTGCTATCTTTCCTTTTGGTATTGGCCATTCTAACAGCTATGAGGTGACAGCTCACTGTGATTTTAACTTGCATATATACGTAATTACTAGTATTGCTGAGCTGTTTTCATAAACCAACTGGCTTATTTGTATGTCTTTACTTGAGAAAAGTCTCCAAGTCCTTTGCCCTATTTTTTAATCAGGTTTTTTTCTTGCTATTGTGTTGCTTGGGTCTCTTATATACTTTGGATATAATTTACCCTTTGTGAGATATATGGCTTATAAATATTTTCTCCCAGTCTACAGGGTCTCTCTTCACTCTGTTAAACTGTTTCCTTCTCTGTGCAGAAGTGTTTTCAAGTGTGAAGCAATCCCACTTGTCCATTTTTGCTTTTGTTACCATGCTTTCAGAATCATATCCAAACAATCATTGCTCAGAGTAATGATGTGGAGCTTTCCCCATGTTTTCTTCAAGTAGTTTTGCAGTTTCAGGTCTTACATTTCAGTTTTTAGCCTATTTTGAGTTGATTTTTTTATATGGTGTGAGATAAGGATCCAATTTCATCTTCTCCAAGTGGATATCCAGTTATCCCAGCATCATCTATTGAAAATATTGTCCAGACATTTTTATGCCAGTACCATATTTTGATTTTAATAGCTTTGTAATATATTTTGAAATCAGGTAGTTCCCGTTCTTTTAATTTTATGATGTTTATGTATCACACTATACAGACAGGGCATTGTTCATGTGCAAGGTAACTACATGTCCACTTACATTTCCATGATTCCTTTCCTTCCTTTATATTATACAAACACTTCTCAGACCCATAATTTTGATGTCTGGTTCAAGTTCTACTGTGTATGAGTGTGTGTGTGTGTGTGTGTGTGTGTGTGTGTGTGTGTGTGTGTGTGTGTATTCAGTAATCATTTATTCCATTCTCCTTTTCATTTGCTTTTAAATTTTTTGATTCAGCTACCTAGGTTAGGAACTTCTCATGGGTTCTAAGTGATAAAGGCTACTAATGTTGTGCCACATGTCTCCCAAACCTAACAGAGTTAACAACATGAAAATTACCTATTCCAGAATTCCACAAAAGACATATAGTTTTGCCACCCCCCAAGACTAGGGGCTCTTTACCTACAATCCACTGTGTGGACCCTGAGATGCTATAAATTTTTGTATGTGCACACCCTGGGAATAGAGAACCCACATCACCATCAGGATCTTGAGGAAAGTCAAGACACCCAAAAGTATAAACCACTTCCCTTATTATAATCATTAGTAACAGAAACCACCATTTTTTGAGCATCAGCTATAAGGTAAGCATAGGACAAGCCATTTTTACATGAAATGTCTTTAATTTTAATGACTGCCTATGTGGTTGTCTTGCTTTTCCACAAAGGAAACTAAGGCTTAAAGAGGCAGAAAGACTCCATCAAAGCTTTACATGTAACTTCTAGGGAGAATTCAACAGCAAATCAGTATGACCATAAATTCTGTGCTCTTCCCACCCAACTGCACTATCATTAAGACCACAAAAAAGTATAAAACCACTGTGCGCCATGGACTTTCATTGGTCAACAATTCTAATATTGTGACCTAATTTTATAATTTCTCAAGGACTTGGACTGATGGAATAAGTAGCCTGGCACTGAGGCCCTCCCCACAATGGATGGGGCAGAACTAAGGATCTTATACTTCACATGACCAGCAGTCAGAGAAGGCATAAAGCCAAGAGACCACTGAGGATGGGAGGAGGTGTGTACTGAGGTGGCCTTGAAAAGGAGTGGCTGCCATGGCAACACAAACAGTTGATGGGCTCATGTTCTTGCAACCAATGGAATTATTATAAATGTTTTTGGGGAGGCATGGAGACAGCCATGCCTTTCTTGCTTAAGCAAAACAATCAGAACTGAAAATTCATAATCTTGGATGGTTTCCCCAAACCTCCTATATTATTCCTGGGTTGTGAAGACAGACAGACCTTGCCATGAATCCTGGCTCCACTGCTAACTAGCAGTGTGACCACAGATAGAAAACTTAAATCATAATGAATGGTTCCTTTCTAGTAAGGGGAAATGATAATGGAAGCTCATAGGACACTTGGGAGTAAAAGGAGAGAATGCAGGATGGGTGCCCAGCACAGAAGCTGGGGCAGAAATAGCAGTGTTATCTCTCCTCTGTCTCTCCCATGCATATGCTCCAGGCTGATACCACTCTTAGGTTTCCTGCAGTGGCCATAGGACCACCATCCTCCAAGTCACAATTCTTGATTCTTGCCTCTCCCTCTCACATACACCTTGGCATCCAACAGCCCAATGTATCCCTGCCCAAATTCTGTCCTGCCAACCACTCAACCCACCCCCAATTTTTCACAGCAGAATGAGAATCATACTACAATTCTGTGACAGTCACATGTCCAAAGCAGAACTTACTGATAAAATTTAGGGTTGGGATTTTTTGTTGTTGTTTCTACTATTTATGGAGGTGGAGGGTATATGCAGCTTAATAGCGCTGTCTGAGTCTCTGACTCAAACAGGGCAAAAGTGGACAGAGAAGACTAATAAGGAAACAGAGAAGTCAGCTTACCCTAAAAGGGCCAGACCTGGTAGATCTGAAGAAGGACAGCAAATGAACCAGGAACTTGGGTTCTTGCCTTAAGGTATAGTAACAACAAGGATATCCCTTAGCAAGGATAACCAATAAATGCTGAGGACCCTGATTAATCTGATTAATCAAGGAGGGATTAGAAAGGAGGTAGGGTAGAAGCTGCAGATGTTAGGAGAGAGGGAAGAGCTCAATCCTTTCTTTCCTTGGACTCCACCCCCTCCATCTCCTTCTTCAGAATGCAGCTCTCATCTGGGCAATGGTAGCAGTTTCCTAACTTGGCTTTCTTTTCCGGGTTCACCCCATCAAATCACATGTAGACTTCCACAATTATTTCTCTGCTCAGGATTCTTCAGTGACTCCAAATTAACTCCATATCTTCAACTAGTTCCCCCTCAAACCAATCACTTTATTCACACACTTTCTAGACTCTCTACCTATATCCCCCTCCACCTAGAAAATTTTCACCCAACTACACCTAGAGACAGCATGGTCCAACCTAAGTGCTACCTCTTCTACAAAGCCCTACTGATTACTTTGACTGTCAATCATCCTCCCAAAATACCCACCACTTTTGTCTACAAACCTCTACAATACTTAGGCTAGTTGTAGGGTATTTGCCCCATGACCTCCTTCAACCCACACAACAACCGTGAGAAGCAGATATTCTAATTACATCCAGTTCACCAATCAGAAAACTGAAATTCAAAGAGCTTAAGCAACTTAACCAAAATATCAGGTAAAAAAAAATCTAATCCCCTAACGGTCATAAATAACTCTCTGGTAACAGACTGCATACTTATCAAAGTGGATAAAATGCCTAACAGTTCAAAAGAAAAAAATAAAACCAGTTCAATGGGATCCAAGAGTATAAAAAAGTTAACTGAAATTAGGAAGACAATGCAAGATATGAATGAGAAATTCAGCAGAGATAAGAGATTTTTAAAAAGACCCAATCAGAAATCTTAGAAATGAAGAGCCCAATAAATCAGATTTTTAAAAATTCAGTGGAATTTTAACAACAGACTAGATCAAGTAGAAGAAGAAAGAATGCTGGAGCTTCAAGACAAGTCTTTAAAAATATCACATGCAGAGGAGAAAAAAATTAAGAATGAAGAACACATACAAGACCTTTGGGACATCATTAAAAGATCAAATGTCCACATCACTGGCATACCCAAAGAGAAAGAAATAAAGGTTAAGGGAATGGAAAGCCTATTCCATGAGATAACAGCAGAAAACTTGCCTATCCTTGGGAAAATCATGGACATCCAGGAAGTCTACAGAACCCCAAACAGATATTTCCAAAACAGATCCTCACTCTGACATGTTATAGTCACACTGTCAAAAAGAAAAAAAAATTAAATATGCAAGAAGAAAACGTCAAGTCACATTTAAGAGCAATCCCATTATACTAATGGCATGTTTCTCAGAAGAAACCCTACAGGCTAGGGGGCACAGACTGATGTATTTTAATTCCTGAAAGAAAATAGCTACCAATCAAGATTACTAGGCCTAGAAAGACTATGCTTCAGAAATGAAGGAGAAATAAAAGACCTCCCAAACAAGCCAAAAATAAGCAAATTCATGACCGTCAAACCAGTCTTACAAAAGATACTAAAAGAAGTACTAAACCCAGACATGGAAAAAGCATAGCTATCATTATGATTAGCATGTGCAAGTACAAATCCTACCAGAAGAGTAGATAGATAAATGAGAAATAGAAATGAATCAAACATTAACAATACACTAAAGAATCAACCCACAAAGATAAACAAGAGAGGAAGAATAAAAAAATATTCAAAACAATTAGGAGAAAGTCAACAAAATGGTAAGTGCAAGTATAATACCTTTCATTAATAACTCACAACATAAATGGTCTTAACTTCCCAACTAAAAGATACAGAATGGCTGGCTGGATTAAAACACAAGACCCAGCCAAGCATTTGTGGCTCATGCCTGTAATCTGAGCTACTTGGGAGGTTGAGATTGGGAGGATCTTGGTTCCAGGCCAGCCTGGGCAAAAAAGTTTACAAGACACCATCTTCAAGAGAAAAAGCTGGGCACAGTGGCATGAGCCTGTCACCCCAGCTACAGCAGAAAGCTTAAAGTAAGATTATCATGGTCCAAACAAGCCTGAGAAAAAAGCAATGCTCCATCTCAAAAATAAACAGAGAAAAGAGGGGTAGAGTGCCTGCCTCACAATAATGAATCCCTGGGTTCAGCTCCCAGTACCACGAAAAAGTAAAAAATCCACAAGACCCAACAGTATGCTGACTACATAAAAGCTCACCTCCCCAGTAAGGACACATACAGACTGAAAGTGAAAGAATGAAAAATGATATTCCAAGGAGACAGAATCTGAAAATAAGCAGGAGAAGCTATATTTATATTTGACAAAATGAGTTTTAAGACAAAAACCATCAGAAGATCACTATATAATGATCAAGAGATCAATTCATCAAGAAGATGTAACAATTGTGCACATAAAGTATGGAAGCATCCAATTTTATAAAACAAACACTATTACACCTAAAGGGAGAGATAGGCTCCAAAGCAAGAATAATAAGGGATTTCAATACCCCCACCTCTCACCAATGGATAGATCATTCAAGCAAAAATCAACAAAGAAACTTCAGAGTTAAGCTACACTATGGATCAATGGACTTCTCAGATATTTACATAACATCCATCCATCCAACAGCTGCAGAATACACACCCACACCCATTCCATGAGTGCATGAACCATTCTCTGGAACAGAACCTATATTAAGAGACAAGCACGTGACTCATGCCTATAATCCTACTACCCAGGAGATAGAGAGCAGGAGGAGAGGGGAAGAGAGGGGAGGGGAGGGGATGAAGAAAAGAAGGAAGGAAGGGAGGGAGCGAGGGAGGGAGGGAGGGAAGGAGAGAGGGAGAGATATTAAACCAAAAAACAGTCATCACAAATTGAAAAACTAAAATCATTAATCTGTACCTTTTCTGATCACTACGGAATAAAAATAAATATCAACATCCAGAGAAACTTTAAAAAGTATACAAATTCATGAAGACTGAACAACACACTTTTAATTAAACAGTGAGTAACTGAAGAAATCAAAATGAAAAATTTTAAATTCCTTGAAACAAATGAAAATGGAAATACAACATACCCAAACTTATGGTATATAGCAAAAGCTAAAAGATGTAAGCAATGAATGACTTCATTAAAAAAAGTAGAAAGATTTAAAATATCGTAATGATGCATCTCAAGGTCTTTGAAAAGCAGTAACAAACTGCACCCAAAATTAATAGAGAGAAAAAATAATAAAGCACAGAGTAGAAAAAAATGAAAGTGTCTAAAAGAACAATACAAAGTTTTAATGAAATGACAAAATGTTCTTTGAAAAGACAAACAAAAGTTAGCTAGATTAACCAAAAATAGAGCGAGAAGGTTCAAATAAATAAATTAGGGAGAGATTATAACTGAAATCACAGAGATTCAAATGATCATTGAGAATTCTTTTGAAAATACTGAAAAATGTTAACACATTGAAAATGGGCAAATATGACCTACCAAAATTAAGCCAAGAATATTAAAAAGAGGAAAACTAAATACAGCAATAACAAGTATGAGACTGAATTGGTAATAAAATTCTCCCAACAAAGAAAAACCCAGGACTGAATGGATTTACTGCTAAAATATTTTTTTTGCTTTGTTTCTAATAGGGTCTCAAGTTTTTGCCCAGGCCAGCCTGGACCATAATCCTCCTACTTATGCCCCCACATAGCTGGGGCTATAGGAGTGATGCAACATACCCAACAGATTTTACCAAATTTTTGAAGAAGTCCTTACAGCAATGCTTTTCAAACTGTTCCACAGAACTAAAAGAAGAAACCCTTCCAGGCTTATTCTATACGGCCAGCATTACCCTGTTACCAAAATTTAACAAGGATACAACAAAAAACTATACACCAACGTTCCTGATGCAAAAATTCTCAGCAAAATACTAGCTAATCGAACTCAACAGCACATCAAAAATATCATGCACCATAATCAATCTGTTTTTATTCCAGGGATTCAGGATGATTCAACATAAGCAAATCAGTAAGTGGAACACATCACATAAATAGAATGAACGATAAAGGTCATATGATCATCTCAATAGATGTTAAATTCAACATCCCTTCATGATAAAAGCCCTAAGCAAATTAGGTATAGAAGGATCACACCTCAACACAATAAACGCTACATATGACAAACCCATAGTCAATATCATATGGAAAAACAGCACAGTACTGACATAAAAATTATGCATACACCAATGGAACAGAATAGGAAACCCAGAAATAAACTCACATGACTATAGCCAACTGATTCTTGAAAAAGGTGCCAAAAACATATACTGAAAAAAGGACAGCCTCTTTAACAAACAGTGCTAGGAAAGCTGGATATCCACATGCAGAAGACTGAAACTTGACCTCAATCTCTCACCCTGTACAAAAACCAACTTAAAAATGAGTCAAATTCCTTTAATATAAGACAGGAAGCTCTGAAACTACTAGAGGAAAACATATGAGAAACACTTCAAGCTATGAGTACAGGCAGTGATTTTCTGGATAGAACTTCAACAGCACAGGAAACAAAGGCAAAATGGACAAATGGGATTGCATCAAACTAAAAAGCACAGCAAAAAAAACAATTACCAGAGTGAAGAGACAAACTACAGACTGGGAGAAAATATTTTCCAGCTATGTATCTGTCACAGTTAATATCCAGAAAATACAAAGAACTCAAAAACTTACCAACCACCAAAAAAAAAAGTAATGGACACATTATCTACACAGACATTTCTCAAAAGAATACAAATGGCCAATAAATGTGTGAAACATGCTGAATACCATCAGCCATCATGAAAACGCAAACCAAAGCTACAATGATATACCATCTCATCCCAGCTAGAATGGATGTTGATTAAAAAAATTTTAAAGGAAAAGATAGTGAGCACTAGTGAGATGTGGAAAAAAAGGAATCCTTATAAACTACTGAAAGCAATGTAAATTGATACACTACTACAGAAAAACAGAATGGAAGTTCCTCAAAAAAAAAAAAAACTAAAACTATATGATCCAGCTATCCTGATCCTGGGTAAATAGCCAAAGAAAAGAAGTCAGCATTAAAAAAACAAACAAAAAAAAAGGCTAACTCCAGCCCATGTTTATTGCAACACTACTTCCAATAGATAAGACATAGAATCAGCCTATGTGCTTGCCAACAGAAAGAGGAGTAAGGAAAATATGGTATATATGCACAATGGAGTAACAGTCCCAAATAGGAGGAATAAAATTCTACCATTTGCAGCAAAAGGGATAGAACTAGAAAACATCATGTTGTTCAAAAAAGCCACAAACAGAAAGACACCCATCTATGTTTTCTATCATATGTGGAAACTAAAAAGGAAAAAAAAAGGAGGGGGGGTGTTGAGAGCCATGAGGCGCAATCTGACAAGGTCGTTGAGGCTTAGCAGGATATTGACAAGTCAGAAACTGCAAGTGCACCACATCTCTCACTGAGGTGTTGAGGGAACATGGAGTCGCTCCCTTTGTCTGGAGAAAAGAAACATTAACCTGAAGGTATTTGTTTATGAAAGGTTAGGACAGGTGACATGTCCTTGGAAACCAGGCCTGGGTTTTGTGTATATGAAACCAGGCAAAACTAGATAAAACAAGGAGGGTCCAGGTTTCCTTTATGAAACCAGGGAGGTTGTTTTCAGGTACAGGGCATTGATTCCCAGGCATACAAGTTCTTCTAGCAATTGTATAACTTCCTGATTTGTACTGCTTACAAGCCTGATGCAAAAATAAAAAATTTGCCAGTTTGGTCATCAGTCTTCTGGCCCTCTCAAATGTGTCTTGTCTGTTCATTCCTTCCCTGAGCCCTTTCAGGTCAAGAACCTCTGCAATCCTGGCAGGAGGGCAATCTGAAAGTAGAAGAGAGATTCCCAGGAAATAAGAAGGGTGCTGGGATCTACGTGTTTAATGCAATTCCCATCAAAATCCCAATGACATTCATCAAAGAGATTGAAAAATCTCTTTGGAAACACAGGAGAATACGAATAGCCAAGGCAATACTCAGTAAAAAGAACAATGCTGGAGGTATCACAATACCTGACTTCAAACTATATTACAAAGCAACAGCAATAAAAACAGCATGGTACTGGCACAAAAACAGACATGAAGACCAGTGGAACAGAATAGAGGACCCAGATATGAAGCCACACAACTATAACCAACTTGTCTTTGACAAAGGCGATAAAAATATACGATGGAGAAAAGACAGCCTCTTCAACAAAAACTGCTGGGAAAACTGGTTAGCGGTCTGCAAAAAACTGAAACTAGATCCATGTTTATCACCCTATACCAAGATTAACTCAAAATGGATCAAGGATCTTAATATCAGACCACAAACTCTAAAGTTGATACAGGAAAGAGTAGGAAATACTCTGGAATTAGTAGGTATAGGTAAGAACTTTCTCAACGGGACCCCAGCAGCACAGCAACTAAGAGATAGCATAGATAAATGGGACCTCATAAAGCTAAAAAGCTTCTGCTCATCAAAAGAAATGGTCTCTAAACTGAAGAGAACATCCACAGAGTGGGAGAAAATATTTGCCAACTATACATCAGACAAAGGACTGATAACCAGAATATATAGGGAACTTAAAAATCTAAATTCTCCCAAAACTAATGAACCAATAAAGAAATGGGCAAGTGAACTAAACAGAACTTTCTCAAAAGAAGAAATTCAAATGGCCAAAAAACACATGAAAAAATGCTCACCATCTCTAGCAATAAAGGAAATGCAAATTAAAACCACACTAAGATTCCACCTCACCCCTGTTAGAATAGCCATCATTAGCAACACCACCAACAACAGGTGTTGGCGAGGATGCAGGGGAAAAAGGAACCCTCTTACACTGTTGGTGGGAATGTAAACTAGTACAACCACTCTGGAAAAAAATATGGAGGCTACTTAAAAAGCTAAACATTGATCTACCATTTGAGCCAGCAATACCACTCTTGGGGATATACCCAAAAGACTGTGACACAGGTTACTCCAGAGGCACCTGCACACCCATGTTTATTGCGGCACTATTCACAATAGCCAAGTTATGGAAACAGCCAAGATGCCCCACCACTGACGAATGGATTAAGAAAATGTGGTATCTATACACAATGGAATTTTGTGCAGCCATGAAGAAGAACGAAATGTTATCATTCGCTGGTAAATGGATGGAATTGGAGAACATCGTTCTGAGTGAGGTTAGCCTGGCCCAAAAGACCAAAAATCGTATGTTCTCCCTCATATGTGGACATTAGATCAAGGGCACACACAACAAGGGGATTGGACTTTGAGCACATGATAAAAGCAAGAGCACACAAGGGAGGGGTGAGGATAGGTAAGACACCTAAAAAATTAGCTAGCATTTGTTGCCCTCGATGCAGAGAAACTAAAGCAGATACCTTAAAAGTAATTGAGGCCAATAGGAGAAGGGGACCAGGAACTAGAGAAAAGGTTAGATCAAAAAGAATTAACCTAGAAGGTAACACACACGCACAGAAAAGTAATGTGAGTCAACTCCCTGTACAGCTATCCTTATCTCAACCAGTAAAAACCCTTGTTCCTTCCTATTATTGCTTATACTCTCTCTTCAACAAAATTAGATTGGGAACTTTTTTTTTTTTGTGGTACTGGAGTTTGAACTCACGGCCTCATGATCGGTACGTAGGCATTCTATCACTTGAGCCACTCTACCTCTTCAACAAAATTAGAGATAAGGACAAAATAGTTTCTGCCTGGTAGTGAGGGGGTGGAGGAGGAGAGGGACGAAGTGGGAGGAGGCGGGGGGAAGGGGGGAGAAATTACCCAAACATTGTATGCACATATAAATAAAAGAAAAAAAAAACATCATGACATGTATGAGAAAAAATAATAATTTTTTAAAGTTAAAATAAAAAAAAATAAGGGTGCTGGGGCAGGAGGAGGATTAACACGTGATATATGCATGCATGGAAATATCACAGTGAATCCCATTAATCTGTACAGTTAGTATATGTTAATAATACATATTGTGTGTGTGTGTGTGTGTGTGTGTGTGTGTGTGTGCATACACATCCAGTATATTTGATGTTTATCCAAGAAGCCCTAAGATTAGGAATACCCAAACCTGGCTGACTCTCAGAATCACCTAGCTACATGTTCCTGGGCCTTTCTCCAGAAACTTACTCAGTACGCACAGGGAAGAGCACAGAAGCTTGTATCAGTTTCAGTGTAAAAAGCCACCTCTGTAATCCCCCTTGGCTGCACCTGCTTTATTTGCTTATGAACAAAAGATTGAAAGAAAAAATCTGGAAACCCCTATCCCACACCACTCGCACCTCACTCTATAACTGCACAGCAAGATCTGCATGATGACATCAAATGGTGGTCTGAATTTCTACACTAATGGGCAATTTTCCCTTAAGATTCATAGGTGCACTCTGGGCCAACACTGAGCTGAGAGCTAGCTGCCTTTGTATATCAGGCCTGTCTTACAGAAGAAGGGCTGGTTTTAAAAAGTGGATTATTTGAAAAATATAATATCCTTAAAATCTTAGAATCACATTAGAAATGAAAAGCCAAGCCCTCATACTTCCTTCTCCAGCCAGTGAGGCTGTTTTATCTCTGGCCAGATGGAGAATGAGAAGGTTCTCATCCATCAAATTTCTACCTTATCAGGTTTCACTGTGAGAAAGCTTATCAAAGCATTCAGTGGTTACCTTTAAATATACAAAGGAAATTTCTCCAAAATCTTAATGAGGTATAGGCACTCAGTGACACAAGGAGAATTTCCACACCCAGAACATGTGATGCTCAAGCTGTGTTCTTGCTGCTCCTGGGCTACTGGGAAAGCAATCACAACAGAGAGAGTGGGGGTGAGGTGCCTCCTATCCACTTCACCTTATGGAATTCCAAGGAATTGGAATTCCTTGTTTTGCCTCCCTAACAGTTCATTTGAACAAAGAATTCATAATCGTTTAAAAAAACAATGGAAGCAACTGGAACGAGACTCCTGCATAGAGAAGAATGACCACTGCTCACATGACTGTGTGATGCTGGCCATGAAGACTGCCAAAGTTCGGAGCAAGGGGCTCCATGAGGCCTCCACCCGAACTCAGGGGAGAAAAGACAAGGAGCTGGAGTTCAAGATAAGCAGGCGTCAAGGCCGCATTGGGTCACCACACCTCCTTGAAACTCCACCTGTAGGATACAAGGGAACAAACCTGCCCCCCTCCTCCAGCCCCACCCACTCCCTGCCCTGTGGTCTCATTCATGGTCCCCTAATTCCTGACAAAGACCTTCCCTCTACCAGAACTGTATTTCCACTTCCCACCCAGGGAGCAAACAGCTAAATACCATTAAAGTCTTGGTTCAAATCCACCTCCTCTGAGAAGCCTTCTTTTCCTCCCACTCTGTTCTCCTAGCACAGCTTCATTTTCTGTGCTTATCATGCTATCTTTTAATTAGCTTCTTTCTGTCTGCATTTCTCTCACACTTCTCACACCAAGCCTTCAGAGGCCTTTGTTCAAATTCTTTGTTCCGATTTGATTCATTCCAGTCTTCCAAGTGCCCAGGACAGAGGTGAACACAGAAATGATAAAATACGGAATGATAAGGGAGAGTCTCCCGTTGTTCCCTCCATAGGAAAACTGAGGGGGACAGCCTTTCAAAGCAGCTCTAACAGAAGCCTCACTCAGGAGCCAATGAGATGCTCTGCAATCTCTCCATCCAAGGGCATTCTGACCCCTTTCCTAGAGTGGTCAATCAGCTGGAAAGGAACAGATAAGCATGTGCTTCAGAGCAGATGTTCATGTTGATGGAGGAAGAAATATACAACTTTGGTGGGAAAGGGGCGGACCACTAATAAGTATTAGTCAACAGTGTCCAGTGGATTCCAGTGGTACAGTTTGTCATTCAAAGTCCTGAGCCAGCACCTTCCACACAATTAAAAGCAGGAAAAGGAAAGAAGAGAAGAAATCTGACCACACTCAGCATCCACTTCTCAGGGCCAGAAATCACAGTAGGCATTTTCTCACATGTGAAATTTTATTACTCATTTGTTTAATGCTAAAATACATAGAATCCACACCATTTTCAGGGAATAAACATTTATTTACAGAGATTAAGTAGCTGGCTTAATTATCTAGAGGTTAAGCATCTCAAGTGAAACTCGACTCCAATCTACGTCCAGCACCTGTTTCCAGTATTTTGAAGACACTAAAATTGCAACATTTCTCCATTTAATAATAATTTATGATGTGCCAAGTATTATACAGGCGTTACACCTTATCCCATATGATTCTTATAACAAATCTCTGTTTTTCTGATGAAGAAATGGACACCATGGTTCAGAGAGGCAACTGCTGGTTCACAGTCCAACAGCTGATAAAGTGTTGAGCCAGGACTCAATCCAGTGTGACTCCAGTGTGTCTGCCTTCAGGTCCTCTTACAGGACACTGGAATTTGCAAGAATAGAACTTCTTCCAACACAGTTCACTTGAACTACACATTATTCTATGAGGAGACCAACTCAAAATCTCCATACCAATTAAAAAAAAAAAAGCAAGGGGAGATTGTGAGCTTGGTAAGAACATACCATCTGAGGGCCACTGTCTTAGTGCTAACCAACCAGCCTGAGACCTTGTCTCCAAATGCCACATTTCAACTATCGTTCACGAAGAAATGTACTAAATGCCATCCCAATCTCATCTGGAGCTATCCACCAACAGGTGACATGAGAGCTGGAGGGGTGTAGGCTGAACTGCCCCAAAGCTAAACCCACTCCTAGTAAAGCACACAGGATTGATCAGGTAGGTGATGGGTACAACTTTAGAGTTCTGGGTTTCAGCCAGCAAATGCATCTCATGGAGATGAGTGTCCAGGTACTGCCACACACTTGTCAGGATAACAGAGGAGAGCATTATGAGACAATCTGGGGACAATCTGCTTAGCCAAAGTCTAACACAGGATGATACATGGGAGGGCAAAAAGATATTAAGTCTGGTTCCTTACCCACTCTGAGTAGCGTACATAGATGCCAGAGCCAGAGATGGCAAATCTAAAGTAAAGGTCTTTCATATCCCCAAACACACTCACACACATGTGCAAGCTCAGGCTAGAAGGAACATCTTCAGTCTCTAGGGCCAAACAATGCATCAAAGTCAGAGATGTGAGGGCAGGGAAGTGAGGAGCCAAGCAGCATCTCTGCCACAGCCTACCGAGGACAGGACACTTCAGACACCACAGTCAGGACACTAAATTGGGAATATGTTTCTTGTCTGTTGATATGCAAGGCCTCCTGAATTTCCTTGAAGAGATATGAGTCCCTCTCATATGGCAAGGAGGTATATTGACATGATACATGTGACCTATCTGTGACCCTCACTTTTTGACCTTTATTGTAAATGCAAAAATTATATTGTAAATATAATTCCCAAAGTAAACAATGAAAGCCTGTATTGACCAGAGTCTAACAATGGTGCCTGCACCTTACAAGTACCCAATAAATTTGCGTTGAATAAACAAACTACAAATTAAAGCACAGGCTGCACCAGCTGGCACTAGGTCACTGCAACTACTGGCAATTAAAACAAACAACATGACGAACTGACCCTCGTAGCCGAATGTCTCATGTGCACACAGGATCAGTCACTGTGAGTCCATCACCTCGTATCTAAACTGTATTTCCAGCAAAGGCATCATCTCCCTTCCACAATGATGCTGGCAAGAACTGCTTTTGGCATGAACAAAGGACGGTTTGATCACGTCCAAAAGAGAACTGGTTGGCTTGCCACCAGAATTCAGGAAATGTCACACAAACTAAAACTGCTTGCTATGGGTCCTCTGTGCAGACTTGAAGTCAGGGCTCATCTACAAACCGGGCTGCAGTATTTCCAACTTATTCTGAAGCTCTTGTCCAAGAAAAGAGAATAATGGGAAGCAGTCAGCTCCAGTCCCAGGAACTGAAAACCTCAATACTTGCAAGCTCGCTGACTTTGACGGCATTGATCTGGCCCCGTGCAGCACTGCTTTGACTTAATGGGGTATTGTTGAAGACTCTGTACTCTGTTCAGTCCTCTTTATCAAAACCCACCAGAGGTGGTTCCTCAGGCCTCAGTGCCAGCAAAAGCTGGCCTTTTATCTTAACACGTTCATCTCACAGATGCTGGAGACTTTGTAACTGAATTCCCTTTTTACTCTCGCTGCCAGGAGCTACCAGCTGAATTTTAAGACCCATCTTCAGCCCTATGAAGGGCATCGCAATATGCATTTTTACACACTCACTGTGATTCCATTTTCCTACTCACCTTTGGTTCTCCTTATTCCTAATGCCTTCATCTTTATTTTTAATTTCATTTACTCTATGACTTTCAATAAATGCCTATAGATGTCTGTGCAACACAGGAGGAAAAAATTACACTTATTGAAACTTCAAGTAACCAGAACACACTTGAGGTTGGTTTTCTTAAGAACATATCATTCTGGTCTGCTAAAAGCTGAGAATGTAAAAATCTTCCTTTGTCAAAAGCAGTCTTCTTAACATAACTACTGATGGTTTGCCAGAGCCACAACACAGCATAATAGACAAAGTGTCAAAATCAGAGTCCACAGACCCAGACCCAATCCATCCCTCCAGACCCATCCCCCAGACCTCTAGTAGATGGTCTTTCTAAACTGTAAATTCAATTCTGTCGATCCTCTGCTTGCCTGCCTCTCCACAGTGCCCCATGACCTAGAGGTCAAGACCTTGTTCCCTCACTCTTCATCCCAGACCCTCAGAAAGCCAGCTTTCTACAGGTTCATCTTCTGCCATGTCCCAAAAGGCCAATGACCTTCACTACAACCCCAGACTCCTACAAACTTGCTGTATCCTCTCCTGCAGCTTCTGTATAAACCCCCTCTCCCTTGTCTGTTAACCTTTAACTCAAACTTCAGAACTAGTGTCTTGGGGGCTTTCTCTGGTCCTGCAAGCCACTTTTTTTCTCTGTGCTCATGTGGTAGTGTGTTCCTATCTCTGTTACGGAAGTGTGCCCATTCCTAGTAAAGAGCCTGCACAAAAGGTCCAGTGTTGCTGAATGTATGAATGGATTCCTTTTCCCCACAAGGGCAGAAGAGGAGGCCACTAAAAGGTCTGGGGTTTTGTCTATTTCAATCCAAAAGCAACACCAGTAGCAGCTGGCAAGTGGGAGGTACTATGGTTAATTAAAGAACCTGGTTAACAGAAACAAGCTGATAATGTATGCAAGACTAGTGGGTTAAGTTCCACCTCTGCACTCATCTTAGCACCATGAAGCAAAACATACCCCAGCAAAAAAAAGAGAGTACCCTCACGATTTTGTGAAACATTGTTGTGACAGGGACACATTCAAATTCCTAGACTATAGCCAGAAGTTAAGTAGAGATACTATTGGGATACAAGATATATACCCAAATTGTCTTGTCAGAAACCTGTGTGTGATGATATAAAAGCAGTCACAATGAGATGGCAGGAAGCTCGGAGGCCTGGGTCTGCTCATCTGAGGTAAGCGTTTAGTCACAGCTGTTGTTTTGGTTTTTCCAGAGTCCTGCAACAAAACACTGCTTTCTCTGGGCACCTGCTCATCTCCCTCCTAACACGTGGCTCTAGAAGAGCTGCCAATAATGGTACAAACACACATGGGTGTACACACTCCTGCCAAAGCAGGTCAGCATGTGACCCAAGCTGGGCTCCTCAGTGACTCACTCTCTGACCATCCTGACAGGAAGACAGTGGGGCAGTAGAGAGTTCGAGCCTCTCTCCCCTTCTACAATAAACTGGGAAGATGTGATCCCAGCAGGTCTGACAATGAGGTATCCAAGTTCTTGGAACTGTAGTTAGCAGATGCGGGAAAAGGTCTTCCCAGCAGCTGTTACACAAGGTGGTCAATTTCCATGTTGCCAAAGTTAGTTCAGACAAGGTCTCTGCCACTTGCAAGAAAGTTCTACCCACAGGACACTTCGTTCCAATCCCTCCCTCCCACCATCATAGTACCCTGTTCCACTCTTTGCCAAATATTTAACCTCCTTATGATGTGAGGTAGGATGCATCTTTTTATGAACAGCAGCCCAAAATTCTTTTAGAAGCACCAAGATTTACATGAATGAGGTGCATTAAGGAACTAACAATGTCTGACAATACTGGGATACATAAGTACATTACAGCATGTCCAGTCAATGTAATGTTATATAGAGATATCAAAGTCTTACCAAGAATAAGTTATATAATTGTATGTATTTCCTTCACCCCAACAACCAAATTTTATAGAACATTTTTTTATAATGGCAGTGGGGGAAGAGGATTATTTTAAACTTAAAAAAAAATGTTATCCAACAGTAAAGGATATTAGTTGAACCATGAAAAAACACAATTCCATAAAAGGACCCTCTGACCAGGTTTCTCTTTACCTCATCCATAAAGACACACAACTCCAATCTTGCTCTTTTCATTCATCTCACCTCCTTCTGGCAGGCTTCCCTGACTGCTCCATCCTGCTGATCTTTTGCATTGAGTACATAAGTTACATTCTTCAGCTCAAGATGTTAAAGAGCTTTACTGTTTGTCATGTGTAACATTTCATCTCCCATAGAAAAGTAAAGGCATGACTTGAGAAGTCATGCCTAAGCATTTCCATCAGCATCTAAAACAGATACACTGGTAACTCAGGAACACTGCACAAATAAAGGAAATGGATCTTCTAACAGCAGGCAACAAGTTGGTATGCTCCTATACTGCTGGTGGCAGCATAATTGGGCTGCCGTTTGGACTAGTAATCCAGCAGCATAAATAACCAATATAAAATATGTGCACTATATGACCCAGTAATCTCAAGAGGAAATGTCTTTATGCTCAAAGATGTTCATTGTGGCATTATTTAAACAGACAAAATACCCAAGAAAGGAGGAAATGGAGGAAATCACTAAGTAATCACACAAAGCTATCAGTACACCATTCAACCTTTCTGGAGCCTTCACCACATGGAAGGTGCCTATGACAGAGTGAGTGAGCAAAACATAATGAGTAGCATTTAGCCTACAATTTGACAAAGAGCCCAAGCATACCTGAAGTAGGGGGAAATACCGAAAACAGAAAGAGTTCCTTTGCTATGGTTGTAGAACTGTAGCTGACGTTTTCTTATTTCTCTAAATTTCATTACTGCTCTCTTAATATTAAAAATGTTATTAAAGTACACAAACATTTATACATCAATTTTCTCTTCAGTGCTAACATTGATATCACAACCTACAGATCCTGGCATCACTGCTAACAACAGCCCCCAGAGAACAACCCAATGGTTCCTACGGGCTCTTTTTTGAGCCCTCTACTCTAATGATAGCCCACCAAAAGGCTGCAAAACAGGTAATTTATTAACCTAGTGTCAATGACCACTCAGACCCTATCCTACCTGATTACACCAAGGCCATGTATCTGGATGTGACTCTCGGCAGGGATTAAATTAAAAGATGCTGAGTGCTTAAATTTAGATGTAATTGAAATTTAATAAGTGCACCAAATTTAGAGAGAATTTTTTAAATGCTAATACCCAATGCTGAATAGAGTAGAATCTTAAAAAAGATCACAGTGGGGGCTGCAGGTATGGCTCAAGTGGTACAGCGCCTGCTTTGCAAACACAAATCCCTGAAGTTCAAACTCCAGTACTACCATAAATAAATAAATAAATAAACAAACAAATAAATAAATAAAAAAGATCACAGAGAGAAACCTGTACAATCTTTTTGAAGAACAATTGAGTATGGCTATAAGATAGCCTTTAAAATATTCACACTTTCTGACTCAGTAATTAAACCTCTATAAAAATAATCAGTGTATTGATAAATATTTATGTACAATGATGTTTTCTGTTGGGCGGTACTGGGGTTTGAATTCCAGGCCTTGCACTTGGCTCTTCAGCCACAAGTATACCTTTTGCTCTAGGTTATTTTTCAAATAGCACGTCTGTGTAATAGGGTGCCCCCAGTTTTTGCCTTCAGGGCTAGCCTCAGGCAGCAGCCCTCCTACCTATGCCTTCTGGACGACCTACCTATGCCTGCACAGAGCTGGGATAACAGGCATATACCACCATACCCAACATATTGGTGGAGATAATCTTGCTAGCTTTTTTGCCCGAGCAGGTCTGGAATTGAGATCCTCCCAATCTCTGCCTCCCAAGCAGCTAGGATTACAGTAGTGAGCTATTCCACCTAACTTTAAAATGATATTTGCTGCAGCACTGGCTCAAGGCAAAAAAAAAAAAAAATTGAAAAAATCCAATGCTACATAATAACAGGCTAGTTAAATTACAGAGCATCTAAGGGATGGAGTATACTGATACCAAAACAACGTTTCTGAAGAGCATTCATGACACAGCAACACACCCAACAATAAAACTACGTAAATAAAGCAATATACAAAACTATTTTCAACTTGATATGAAAAGTGAGTGAGAGAGAGGGGAAAGGGGAAGAAGATAAAAGGACTGAAAGGTCAACTAGTTAAGACTGGCCATTTCTAGGCGAGGTGACAATGAGTGAAATGCGTTCTTTAGCTTTTTCTAAGTTTTCTGAACAGAGTATCTCCTTGAACAGAAGTGATCACATGTCCCCTGCCCCGCCAAAGTCAGAAGGGCCTGCACACTCACATGGGTGCTACGGGCTCCTTTGCTCCCCTCCCGATAGGCTTCCTCCAGGTCCCTCTCCAGCCGCTCCTTCTCCTGCTGCAGGTCGCTCAGCTCCTGGGTCACCTTCTTAATGTTCCTCCGCAGCCTGTTGTTCTCTGTGGTCTTGGTGAGGTTCTCTGACTGCAACTTGGCCAACTGGGCTTCCTTTTCTGTCAGAGCAGCCTGATAGTCTTCAGACTCCTACAAGAGAAGGGAGGTGGGCAGAGCTGATTTTCCCACCTCAGTAAACACACCCAGAAGACTGTTTTGTCACCTTGGTGGGGGAGGGAAGAGGAAAAGAAAAAGATTAACATAAACAACATTCAAGCACAAGGAATAGAAAGCTCTAAAGTAACACAGGAAAATGTTTGTTATGCTGCTGTTATGAAGGGTGGAAAGCCCACAGTAGTGTAAAATAAGTATTTTTTTTTTAAATCACCAGAGCGAAAAGTACAAAACATTAAGAGTAACTGACTTCAGTGGGGTGGGAATGTAGCTTATTTTTTTCTTCATTTCTCTGTATTTTCAAATGATCTAAGATAAGTGGGCATGTTATTTTTAGTGTCTAAAAAAACAAGTAGGTCACATTAAAAAGGTAGAAAACAGGGCTTGCCTAGTTGCAGGAGGCCCTAGATTGATCCCCAGCCCTAAAAAAAAAATGGGCTGGGAGTGTAGCTCAGTAGTAGAGTGCTTAACTATTGTGCCCTGGGTTACTCCTAATATTGCAAAGAAAAAAAAGTAGAAAATGAAGAACTTCATTTGAAAAGCAGCACTGGATACAAGCGCCAACAATGTTCACATATGTTAGGATGGCTCAAACTCTGAGACGCCTCAAAAGAAAGGAGTGAAATGATAGTAGTTCAAAGGCTTCCTTGAAAGGGTATGGCTTCAGTAAAGTCCACAAGCTAAAGGTGTCAAGAACATCTTTATTTCATTAACACACAATTCACCTGAGAAAATACATACGTGACCATCAAGCATATGAAAAAACACTCTAAACCATCAAGAATCAAAAAGAGAAAATTAAAACAAGTTCTCAGTTATCAAAGTAAGATTGTTTTAAAAAGAATACTTAGTGCTGGAGAGCTTGTGAAATGGTTTGATTCATATTCACTCTTTAGGAACTAACTAGCCAAGCACCTAGAACCCAGGAAATACGTTGGGAAGAATGTAAATTAATATAATCCTCTATAGACAGGCAATATGTATCAAGTGTATGTGTGTACTATAAGCATGTTCACTCATCCCAGCTATTCCACTCTGACGATTCAATCTCAGAAGAATACAAAATATAGTAGGATACTTTATGTACAAAGACATTCATCTAGAATTACTTATAACAATAAAAAAGCAACCTAAATATGCAGTAATATAATAATAGCACAAAATAAAGTATATGATATACAGTGAAAACATAAAACTGTATTTATAAAGACTTAATAACATAGTAATATTTCTAAATTACAATGTTATATGAAAACAAAAGACCAAATTGTAAATGATGTTAAAAAAAATATATGGTGATATTGGTGTTAGATGACTTCCAGATTTCATTCTTTTTCTTCTAGTTTTTTGTTTGTTTTAAAGTAGTACTGAGTCTGAATTCAGGGCCCTGCACTTGCTAGGCAGGTGCTCTTTCTAAAAGACGATTTGAAGTATATGTAATATTTCTAATCACGAAAAAAAAAAAAAGATTTGTATGGCTACTCTTTCAATTAGACTGAGAATCAAGATTAAGAATTCAAAAATGAATGACAGTTGAGTTGTCAAAGATAAAATCCCAGCTGAAGAAAGGCCCCAGTTTCTTGGCCTTTCATGAAATCCATCTCCACCCCCATCTCCAGATGGGTCTTAGTTGTTCAGGTTGTTAACCAAGTTGTTCACTACAGCCACAGCTGACGTGGGGGCTTCTCTCTGTTCTCCAGTCACCTAAAGCCCAGACACCTAGCCCTCTGCTTCCTAACTGCTATTTAGAACACAGAAACATGAAATGAGGGGGGACACCATTCAAATTCCAACATCAGTTTATGAAAGCTTTTAGTTTTGTTTCTTTTAAAATAAAATGAAAAGAAGTAGGAAACCTAATCACAAGACCAATTTTTTTATTATCTATGGCAGTACTGAAATAAACTCAACAAACAAAAGGTCAACAATGATTGGGAAATGCTTATTTTGAACAATATTTATACCTACCCTTTTGTTAAGCATGGATTATACAAGAGAAGTTAAACTAAGCACTTCCACACACATTATATCTCTATTTCTAATACCCAAAAAGTACTCATTATCATGCTCATTAACTGAGCCTCAGAACTGCTAAATGAATAGACTGTCAACAAACCCCCCATGATGAAATCTGGGATTCAAATGACTCACAGCCTATGTTCTTCCCACAGCACTGCACTGCCTTGCCCTCAGCAGTAAAGATTCCAATTAACACCAATAAGCCAGCAAGAATGAAAACAAGGAGAGTGAATCTGGAGGAAGTCAGAGACAGGAGCATCAGTTAGGGGCTTGTTAAACATGGTTATTAACAGTTTTATCAAGTGGTGAAAGTTCTGCAGGATTATCACATAACTAACGATGGCAGAGCCTCTTAAAAATTCCAAGCTCAAAGAATTCCAATGCACAGATTCTATTCACTTCATAAAACACTTTCCATATTAAATTTTCCATAAGTGGCCCTTTGAAAAACTTCCCTAGATGGCTTTTTCTGAGTAATGCCCAACTGGCAAATATTTGACCAATCAGAATGTGATCAGAAACGGAAGGCAAAATATAATACTAAAAACCATTGTTGCCCACTGTAAAAATAAGATGAGTTTTAATAAAGAGTCAGAAAGCCCTGAGTTCAAGAACACAGTTTTAGCTGCATGATTTGGGAGAAGATGTTATCTTTGAAGAACTGAGTAAAGAATACATAGAAATCTACTACATATGAATCAACAATTATCTCAAAAAGTCTAAGAAAAGACAAAAAGATTTAGTACTGCCATGGCAAGAATGTTAGACAAAGAAAAGGTTACAGAACAAAAAACATGATGGCCACATGCAGTAGCACATGTCTGAGACCCCAGCTACTCAGGAGCCCAAAGCAGTAGGATCACTTGAGCTCAGGAGTTCCAGGCTACCTTGGACAACATAGCAAGACCTCATGTCTTAAAAAAAAATTAAAATAAAAATATATATGATGATTCCATTTAACGTTTTAAAGTTTTATATGCACATTCATATAAATATGCATAAAAGAATCATGGTGTTAATAATGAACATATTTAGAAGTGAGCCTATTGGTGATTCCTATCAACCTTTTTCTACTACTTTAAATATTTCAGAGAGATTCCAAGATGGCGGCTAGAGGTAGGAAGCAGAAAGCGACCCTCCTATAGTGAAATCTTGGAGAGACGCTGGAGACACACTTTGCAGGCATAATCACCGAGAAAAGGCATAACTTTGACTCCTCCACATCTCCAGCCGGCGCAGAGAATCTCCACCTCACGTTAAACGGAGAACCGAGGAGGCCCCGGGGCCGCCAGTGGCCGGCGCCCATACGGCTTGGGAAGACGCGGACCAGGTGAGCTTCGCGGTACCGCGGTTCCCCCACAGACAAGCCTGGGCCAGAGCAGCATAGCCCCCTGGACAGACTGACCTCCACCCGGGGAAAAAAAGAGAAACTGAGTACTAAGCAATAAGAACAGTTAGGACACGCTGGAAAGAGGGTGGGGCGCCCTGAGCGCTGAAGATTGGGGGAAGGGAATCCTTCCCGGGACTGTAAAGAAACGAGCCGGGCGGGCAGGAGAGGCTCTGGCGGGAGCGGGGCGCGCCAGCAACCAGGAGCGGGGACGCTTGTGAGAGGAGGGAAGACCCACTTCCCACGTGAACTGTAAATAAACACGCAGGCCTGACAACGCGGGGCAGTGTCGCCTTTCCCAGTGCTTGGAAAGGGAAAAGCCTGTAGCAGAGGCCCCCCTCCCCCGCACAGGAGAACTCTGAGCAAACAAAGCCTGTGGGACCAGGTGAGTGCTAAGCTCACCCCAGAGATCTGCATAAATAATGCCACCAGCTACAGGCAGAGAGCAGCAGGCAGGCGAGCCACAGTTGCAGATACCACTCTCAGAACTGCCTCCAGACGCTTTTTTTTCTTTTTCTCCCTACCTTTGATGAGAGAACAACCGAATTACACCTGCAAGCCGAAAAACTTACTGAAACTATTGCATTTGAACTGGGGACACTTGGTGGGGCTTCTTTTTTTTTTTTATTTTTTCTTCTGTGTGTGTGTGAGTGTGTGTGTGTGTGTGTGTGTGTGAGTGTAGTTTTGTTCTACTTTATGCATCCCCTTTGAGGAGACAACTACAGAACAACATCTGAGGCACCAACTCCAGGACTGGAGATTAAGACGGACATCCAAATTATTAAGACTGAAATTGCATTGCATATAAACTTGGAAGTTTTTTGGTTTTTTTTTTTTTTTTAATTTCCTATTTTCCATTTTATTTTAATTCATTTTTATAAATAGATATTACTTTCATATACTTATTTTTTATTTTTTTTATCTTTGATTTTCAATCCTCTCTCTGTCTCTCTATTGTCTGTTCAGCTTACTGTCGATTAGTACACTAACACTCCCTGTTTATACCTTTGAAACTCTCTTGTCTGATACCTTGTTCTGCTTTCTCCCTCTTGTCTGTGTATTTGTTTTCCCCTTTTCTTTAACTTCTTGCTTTCCATCTCAGCTCACTCTTCCATTCTCAATATTACCATTGTTATTATTACAAGCTAGAAAATACTTAATTACACACAGTACAGGGACAGTAACAACACCAACGACAATGACAGGAAGACAGAAAAAACAAGGAAACCAGTTTCCCCACAGCAAAAAATTAGTACAGGAACCAGAGGGGAATGAAGAGAACAGAAACTCAGAGCCAGACTCCAACAAAATGAAGATAAACTATGCCAAAGGACCCAATGAAGCCTACAAGAATAATTTAAAAGAAGACATACTACAAGTACTCAATGAGAATTTTATAGAGATGATACTGGATAGGGTCAACCAAAATGTACAGGAGACACTCAAGAAATTCCAAGACAATAAAAATAGAGAATTTGAAAAAGCAAAAGAAGAAATAAAGGAAACCATAGAAGCACTGTATAAACACCAAAGTGAAACAGAGAATATGATGAATAAATGGATAAATGAACTCAGGACAAAAATAGACAACAATAAAGAAGAAAACAGCCAGGATATGGAAAACCTCAGAAAAAAGAACGAAACAGAACTGCAAAACAAAACGGAAAGCC
The DNA here is from genome assembly GCF_047511655.1 of Castor canadensis. NCBI lineage: Eukaryota > Metazoa > Chordata > Mammalia > Rodentia > Castoridae > Castor > Castor canadensis. The sequence continues at coordinate 14,931,148 of NC_133398.1, read as the reverse complement.
AATCCAGCAGAATAGAACAAACAGAAGACAGAATCTCAGAACTTGAAGATGAAATGGTAATTAAAGGAAAAACCGAAGAACTATTAATTAAACAACTCAAGACCTGTGAAAAGAAAATGCAAGAACTCACCGACTCCATCAAAAGACCAAACTTGAGAATCATGGGCATCGAAGAAGGAGAAGAGGTGCAAGCGAAGGGAATGCGTAATATATTCAACAAAATAATAACGGAAAATTTCCCAAATCTAGAGAAAGATATTCCCATACAAATGCAAGAGGCCTCCAGGACACCAAACAGACCAGATCAAAATAGAACTACTCCACGACATATCATCATTAAAACAACAAGTTCAGAAACTAAGGAAAGAATATTGAAGGCTGCAAGAGAGAAAAAACAAGTAACATACAAAGGTAAACCCATCAAAATCACAGCAGACTTCTCAACAGAAACATTAAAAGCAAGAAGAGCGTGGGGTGAGATCTTCCGGGCACTGAATGAAAATAACTTCAACCCCAGGATACTCTACCCAGCAAAGCTATCATTCAAAATAGATGGAGCAATAAAAGTCTTCCATGATAAGCAGAAACTAAAACAATATGTGACCACAAAGCCACCATTACAAAAGATTCTGCAAGGGATCCTGCACACAGAAAGTGACACCCAACTTAACCATGAAAAGGCAGGCAGCACCAAACCACAGGATAAGAAAAAGCAAGACAGTAGAGAGTAACATCAAGTTAGGTACACACAATCAAACCTTCAAACAACTAAGATAACTAAATGGCAGGAATCACCACATACCTATCAGTACTAACACTTAATGTCAATGGACTTAATTCACCCATCAAAAGACACCGTTTGACAAAATGGATTAAAAAAGAAGATCCAACAATTTGTTGCTTACAGGAGACTCATCTCACCGACAGAAATAAGCATATGCTTAGGATGAAAGGCTGGAAGAAGATTTACCAAGCTAATGGCCCCCGAAAACAAGCAGGAGTAGCAATACTTATCTCTGACAAAGTAGACTTCAAACCTACATTGATCAAACGAGACAAAGAAGGACATTCCATACTAATAAAAGGGGAAATAGACCAAAAGGAAATAATAATCATCAATCTGTACGCACCCAATGTCAACGCACCCAATTTCATCAAACATACCCTAAAAGACCTAAAAGCATATATAAACGCCAACACAGTGGTTGTGGGAGACTTTAACACTCCATTATCATCAATAGATAGGTCATCCAAACAAAAACTCAATAAAGAAATCCAAGATCTAAAATATGCAATAGATCAAGTGGACCTAGTAGATGTCTATAGAACATTTCATCCAACCTCTACACAATATACATTCTTCTCAGCAGCCCATGGAACCTTCTCCAAAATAGATCATATCCTAGGGCACAAAGCAAGCCTCAGCAAATATAAGAAAATAGAAATAATACCGTGCATACTATCTGACCACAATGCAGTAAAAGTAGAACTCAACAACAAAAGTAAAGACAAAAAACATGCAAACAGCTGGAAACTAAATAACTCATTACTTAATGAAGAATGGATCATCGATGCAATAAAAGAGGAAATTAAAAAGTTCCTAGAAGTCAATGAAAATGAAAACACAACCTACCGGAACCTATGGGACACAGCTAAGGCAGTCTTGAGAGGAAAGTTTATAGCCATGAGTGCATATATTAAAAAGATTGAAAGATCACAAATCAATGACCTAATGATACATCTCAAACTCCTAGAAAAACAAGAACAAGCAAATCCCAAAACAAATAGAAGGAGAGAAATAATAAAAATAAGAGCTGAAATCAACGAAATAGAAACCAAAAAAACCATACAAAGAATTAATGAAACAAAAAGTTGGTTCTTTGAAAAAATAAACAAGATCGATAGACCCCTGGCAAACCTGACTAAAATGAGGAGAGAAAAAACCCAAATTAGTAGAATCAGGAATGCAAAAGGGGAGATAACAACAAACACCATGGAAATCCAGGAAATCATCAGAGACTACTTTGAGAACCTATATTCAAATAAATTTGAAAATCTAAAAGAAATGGACAGATTTCTAGATACATATGATCATCCAAAACTGAACCAAGAGGAAATTAATCACCTGAATAGACCTATAACACAAAATGAAATTGAAGCAGCAATCAAGAGTCTCCCCAAAAAGAAAAGTCCAGGACCTGATGGATTCTCTGCTGAATTCTATCAGACCTTTAAAGAAGAACTGATACCAACCCTCCTTAAACTGTTCCATGAAATAGAAAGGGAAGGAAAACTGCCAAACACATTTTATGAAGCCACTATTACACTTATCCCAAAACCAGGCAAAGACACCTCCAAAAAGGAGAACTATAGGCCAATCTCCTTAATGAACATTGATGCAAAAATCCTCAACAAAATAATGGCAAACCGAATTCAGCAACACATCAAAAAGATTATCCACCACGACCAGGTAGGCTTCATCCCAGGGATGCAGGGGTGGTTCAACATACGAAAATCAATAAACGTAATAAACCACATTAACAGAAGCAAAGACAAAAACCACTTGATCATCTCAATAGACGCAGAAAAAGCCTTTGATAAGATCCAACATCATTTCATGATAAAAGCTCTAAGAAAACTAGGAATAGAAGGAAAGTTCCTCAACATTATAAAAGCTATATATGACAAACCTACAGCCAGCATTATACTTAACGGAGAAAAATTAAAACCGTTCCCTCTAAAATCAGGAACCAGACAAGGATGCCCACTATCTCCACTCCTATTCAACATAGTACTGGAATTCCTAGCCAGAGCAATTAGGCAAGAAGAAGGAATAAAAGGAATACAAATAGGTAAAGAAACTGTCAAAATATCCCTATTTGCAGACGACATGATCCTATACCTTAAAGACCCAAAAAACTCTACTCAGAAGCTTCTAGACATCATCAATAGCTATAGCAAGGTAGCAGGATATAAAATCAACATAGAAAAATCATTAGCATTTCTATACACTAACAATGAGCAAACGGAAAAAGAATGTATGAAAACAATTCCATTTACAATAGCCTCAAAAAAAATCAAATACCTAGGTGTAAACCTAACAAAAGATGTGAAAGACCTCTACAAGGAAAACTATACACTTCTGAAGAAAGAGATTGAGGAAGACTATAGAAAGTGGAGAGATCTCCCATGCTCATGGATTGGTAGAATCAACATAGTAAAAATGTCCATACTCCCCAAAGTAATCTACATGTTTAATGCAATTCCCATCAAAATTCCAATGACATTCATTAAAGAGATTGAAAAATCTACTGTGAAATTTATATGGAAACACAAGAGGCCACGAATAGCCAAGGCAATACTCAGTCAAAAGAACAATGCAGGAGGTATCACAATACCTGACTTCAAACTATATTACAAAGCAATAACAATAAAAACAGCATGGTACTGGCACAAAAACAGACATGAAGACCAGTGGAACAGAATAGAGGATCCAGATATGAAGCCACACAACTATCAGCAACTTATCTTTGACAAAGGAGCTAAAAATATACGATGGAGAAATAGCAGCCTCTTCAACAAAAACTGCTGGGAAAACTGGTTAGCAGTCTGCAAAAAACTGAAACTAGATCCATGTATATCACCCTATACCAAGATTAACTCAAAATGGATCAAGGATCTTAATATCAGACCCCAAACTCTTAAGTTGATACAAGAAAGAGTAGGAAATACTCTGGAGTTAGTAGGTATAGGTAAAAACTTTCTCAATGAAACCCCAGCAGCACAGCAACTAAGAGATAGCATAGATAAATGGGACCTCATAAAACTAAAAAGCTTCTGTTCATCAAAAGAAATGGTCTCTAAACTGAAGAGAACACCCACAGAGTGGGAGAAAATATTTGCCAATTATACATCAGACAAAGGACTGATAACCAGAATATACAGGGAACTTAAAAAACTAAATTCTCCCAAAACTAATGAACCAATAAAGAAATGGGCATGTGAACTAAACAGAACTTTCTCAAAAGAAGAAATTCAAATGGCCAGAAAACACATGAAAAAATGCTCACCATCTCTAGCAATAAAGGAAATGCAAATTAAAACCACACTAAGATTCCACCTCACCCCTGTTAGAATAGCCATCATCAGCAACACCACCAACAACAGGTGTTGGCGAGGATGTGGGGAAAAAGGAACCCTTTTACACTGTTGGTGGGAATGTAGACTAGTACAACCACTCTGGAAAAAAATTTGGAGGCTACTTAAAAAGATGGACATCGATCTACCATTTGATCCAGCAATACCACTCTTGGGGATATACCCAAAAGACTGTTACTCCAGAGGCACCTGCACATCCATGTTTATTGCGGCACTATTCACAATAGCCAAGTTATGGAAACAGCCAAGATGCCCCACCACTGACGAATGGATTAAGAAAATGTGGTATCTATACACAATGGAATTTTGTGCAGCCATGAAGAAGAACGAAATGTTATCATTCGCTGGTAAATGGATGGAATTGGAGAACATCATTCTGAGTGAGGTTAGCCTGGCTCAAAAGACCAAAAATCATATGTTCTCCCTCATATGTGGACATTAGATCAAGGGCAAACACAACAAGGGGATTGGACTATGAGCACATGATAAAAGCGAGAGCACACAAGGGAGGGGTGAGGATAGGTAAGACACCTAAAAAACTAGCTAGCATTTGTTGCCCTTAACGCAGAGAAACTAAAGCAGATACCTTAAAGCAACTGAGGCCAATAGGAAAAGGGGACCAGGAACTAGAGAAAAGGTTAGATCAAAAAGAATTAACCTAGAAGGTAACACCCACACACAGGAAATCAATGTGAGTCAATGCCCTGTATAGCTATCCTTATCTCAACCAGCAAAACCCCTTGTTCCTTCCTATTATTGCTTATACTCTCTCTACAACAAAATTAGAGATAAGGGCAAAATAGTTTCTGCTGGGTATTGAGGGGGGGAGCGGGAGGGGGTGGAGTGGGTGGTAAGGGAGGGGGTGGGGGCAGGGGGGAGAAATGAACCAAGCCTTGTATGCACATATGAATAATAAAAGAAAAATGAAAAAAATAAATAAATAAATAAATAAATAAATATTTCATATATTTCCTACAATGTGTATTTTTACTTTTATAGCTAGAGGGGGGTGCCATTGCAAACCTGCAAATAATTTTAAATAGGTATGGAGGAGCACCATACTCATTTAACCTGCATAGAATCACGCTTGTGATAAGAAGCCATGTCTCTGTGCTTCTGAACTTTGACAAACACTACTAGAGTTGAAATATCACTTCCTGTTGCTTCAGTGTCAAGCTTGATGTTGACACTGTGACCTCTGGTTTTTTTATTCATGCTGCCATTAGTTCAAATCATGTGATATCCCCAAAGGTCCCAATATATGAAAGAAATACATGTACAAGTCAGTGCAACATTCAAACTATGTATACCTCAGATGAAATAGCCAATATAAACATATTATGTACAGTCACACACACACAGTAGAAAGCACACAGGTTTTGGAAACAACATGAGTATGAATTCTGCTGCAAACTCTCTGCAAAGTTCACAAACACACTTCCTTCTTGGATGAGGATTCAGTGAAGGTTCTCCAAACAGTCAATCTGACACACAGTTCCTATCTCTGTGGAATGCAAGATAAGAAACCCAGCCAACACTGCACTACAAAACCTCAAACATCATTCCTCTAGTCTTTTGACTAGGACTAAAAGTCACTGAATTAATAAATGTATGTGACAAATCTGGGTAACATTTAAATTTACAAGACTGCTGTCTTTCCTTCAAGGCCAACATAATAAGTAAAATATTATAACATATATGGATATCTGGTCTCTCTGGTTATCAACTGTCAACATTCTTAAGCAAAGGAGGTTTTCCTAAGAATTTTGCTTATAAAACTTGTTATTTTATAAGCAAAAAAAAAAGTATAAAATGTATCTCAACTCAATTTCATCAACCATCATCAAAACAGTGGGAGGAGGCAAGCCTAAGATCCCAAAAGCAGAAATTTGTCCATGATCCTAGTATCCCATGATTTAAACCAAATTATTTTAATTATTCTTATTGTGAACCAAAGTTCTGCAAAACAAAGATAAGGCACAAGATATGAATCTTAGCAATCAATCAGTCTTAAATAAGATTTAATGTCTAACTTCTACTTTGCCACAAAAGCAACATTGGGAGGAGAGCTTTAAGCAATATGGGCTTATTTTGATGATGGAACTTTGGCAGTTCATTAAGTTATTAGTAATAAGTATATAAACTATATAGGAAAACTACAAACATGGAAGAAAATGCTAGAATAATTAAAAGCTACAACTAAAATTAGGAAAAGAGAAAGAAAATCAAGAAGATACCCAGTGGAGTCCTTTGCAGTACATGTCATGGGTAGAAAAAGAAAAAAAGCACATCAGAAACTCAGGCTGGAGCAAGTAGGACAAGGCAGCCAAGTTGCCGGGGGGTGGGGGGCTCTGGATGACAGGTGAAAGCACAGGCTTTAGAGTGAGACCAGCTCTGGAATCATATCCTAGATCTACCACTTACTAGTTTTGTAACCCTGAACAAGTCACTTGACTCTCAATCTTGGTTTTCCTCAGCAATAAAACAAGGATATTAATGGTGCTTACTTCATAGTGTTATACAGATAAATGAGATGATCTATGGGGAGCACTTAGTAGGGCTTGGCACAAAGTACATGTTCAGTAAATGACTGCTGTTACCTGCAAACGCTACATTCAAATACTAGCCCTGACACTTGCTAGCTCTGTGACACTGGATAAGCTGCACACCCTCACTGGGCCTCAAGACCCTCACAAATACCTTCCCAACATGGCTGGGAGGATGAAATTAGATAACCCACATATCCTGCACTTTCTAATATTTGGCATAGATTAAATTCAGCAACTGTGGGAGCATTTGTCATCATTATCATACTGAGAAAGGGGCTGGAGAAGCTCCCAAAGCTGGTGGAGAATTTCCCTATAATTAGACTCAGTTAATTTCAGCAGTAAAGACCACCCACAGTTCTCCTTATTAAAAACACCAGGTTCCCTACATCGACAAAGTCCTGACCTCACCAGGAACAAGGATCAAACTCTTTACCTGGAATTTTGGGGTTTGTGTTTTCTGGGAGGCCTCTCTGGCTTCAGCAAAGGCTGCACTAAGCTCTTCAATTTCAGCATTAAGTCCTTCAACCTGGGAAAATAAAGAACAGCAGCTAAGACTCAACTGAGCTCTCTTCTCTGCTCAGACCAAATGCTTTTCCTGCTCAATTGTGTAGTGCTTATAGTCAGGCTTTGTAGTCAGAAAAGACCTGAGTAGCTATTTACTAGCTGGATGGCTTAACCACTCTGAAACTCAATTCCATTCTCAACTGTTGCTATGGGTCTGGATATTGTTTATGTCCCCCCAAAGATCTATGTGTTGGAAGCTTGGTTATCCATTGCATCTCCCATCCAATATTGGTTGGGAGATGCAATCTTCAAGAGGCAAAGCCTAGAGGGAATCCTTGGGTCAGCTAGGAGCCTGTTCTTGCAACTGTGTCTAGGACCCCATCTCTCTGGCTTCATTTGGCAATGTGATCTCTTCCTCTCGCCTGCATTCCCACAAACTGCCATTAGACCTTCATCAGAGACTAAACATATGGGACTGTGTGAGCTCTTGGACTTTCAGCCTCTAAAACTATGAGGGAAATAATTTCTTCTTTTCAACGTTTTCCTGCCTCCAATATTCCATTATAGTAATGAAAGATGGACTGATTCAACTGTAAGATGAGGGCATCGCCACTCATCCAACTATAGTATGGTTAGGGCTAAAGGATATAATGTATAGCAAGTGTTACTGTTATTATTGTCCATATAGATGACCCACTCGATAACCTAGCTTAGCTAGTCCCAGAATTCCTCATTTTCTAGTGGCCTCCTATACCCTGGAGTCAGTCATAAACTTCTACCATCACTCCCTGGACTTTGCCAGCACCCAGAACTGTTCCACCACACTACCACAACACATTGAAGGCCTACTTCAGCTGGGCCCCAACTTCCAATACATTTTGAGCCAAATCACTGCTGCATCTGACACTGGTGGTAGTTATTCAAACCCTTGCACCAGTTTCCTACTTCTGAAACCAGTCTTACTGTCTGTGCACATTCCTGGCCCATCCCTGAAGTTCGGATATCCCCTACAGTCCCAACCTCAGCCTCCTTCCTTCCCGTTTTACACTCTTCTTGGGTACACTGATCGACTCTCAGAATTTAAACTCAGACCTGATCTGAGTGAGTCTGAGATCTCTTCAGACTGGCACGCTCTATAAGCTTTAGACTTGTACATCCCTCTGGTCTTGGACAACTTACCTGGAGAGTCTGTCAGTGCCTTCTAAACAGACTCATGCTCTCCACCACTGCCCCATTTCACTGTCACGCTACACTGAACTGAGTCCCCAGTTATACAAGCCAGACACCTAGAGTCACCCTTGACTTCTCCTTCTCTGAAGTCCCACAATCAATTATCAGAATCCCCCACTTTATTTCTAATTTTTAATTATTTCTAGTCTTACTTCTTGAGTACCTCTTCTCTGTCCATTTCACTTGCTGTGACCACTGCTCTAATTCAGTCTTTTCCTGGTTCTCACCTAAGTTACTGACCTCCTTTCTCTCCCTCCTACAGTCACTCTCCACCAGATAGAGCCAGAGCTCTCTCCACAGAGAAAATGTGACCGCACTGCTCCTGCTCAGTGGTGTACCACCTGAGCAGCTAAGTGTGATTAGTCCCCAATCCCAGCTAACCCCTGCAACTGGTACAACTTCTTTTCTCACCTTACTCAAGTTATGTACTTTGTGCTCTGGCAACTCCAAACCATCTGTGTGCCACACATGCATATTAGGCTCTCTTCTAACTTTAAGGCCTTTGAACAGTGTCTCCTTCTGTCCAAAATGGGCTCCCCATCTCTGTCTCCCTTCCCAGCTTACATCTCCTACTCATCCTTTTAGACTCAGCCCAACCACCTTTTCCTCTAAGCAAGGCTCCCTGCTCCCCACATCCATCCTCTGAATCGAATCCCCTTTCCTTTGCATCCCAGCCCCTGCACTTCCCTTAATCACAATGCCCTTCACTCTGTCTAGCAAGCAGAGCCAGGTCTCTTCTCTGAGTCAGGGCCTAGCATAGTCACTAGGACACAACAGATTGCTATACTAATGACAAGAAAGCAGCCATCAGCCACAAACCAGGTAGCTTCCTACCTGGCTTAGTCATGACCTTACCTACCAAAACTCCTTATCTCAGTTTTCTGTTGTCCTTCAAAAGATTCAATCTGCACTATCTGGTAGGACAGCCCCTAGTCACATGAAAGGTCTAAACTGAGATGTGCTATAAGTACATTTGAACTTCAAACACCTGGAGAAGTAAAAACAAAATGCTAAATATCTCATTATTACTTCTGTTTTATTGATTACATGTTGAAATGATAATATTTATATAATGTTTGGACATACTACTAAAATTTAGTTTTATATCTTTCTTTATATTTCTTTTAATGTGGTTATTAGAAAATCTTAAATTATGTATTTAACTCATTTTTAGATACTCGAAAAGAATTTCCAATTGTCTAAAGGGTCCTTTCCCTACTTTCTATTCTATCTCAGTCCTCTTATGAACTTTTTATCTACAGCTAAAAACTCAGGGTAGGACAGGCCAGTCACAGAAACTAATTTAAAAAAAGTCTCACTTCAAGTGTATCAGACATACCTCTTTTTCCTTTGATTTTAATGCCATGGTTAAGCCCTGAATGGCTTTATCCCTCTTTAAACTATTTTTCTTCTCTGTGGCAATTTCTCTTTCCTTTTCTCTCAGGTCCTCCTGAAGTGCCTAAATTAGGTTAGAAAAAGATTCACTAAGTTGATGCGTTCCAACCAAAATGCACTGTAAATATATCTTTAAAAGCACACTCAAATGCAGTTATTCTATCTTATTCCTGTCAACCTGTGATTAATGTTTCCAAGTCGAGCTGAACATAGTGGCATCAGCTCCAAGTTACTGTGTTACTGCTTATGGCAACAGGACTGGGTGAAGGGAAGGGGATCAGATCGGTTGAGAAGATGACAGCTATTCCTATGAGAAGGACTCCAGTGCATTCTAAAATTTGAATACAGTCACATCAGAGTCTTTGAAATGGTACCAGGTTATTTGGGGAGAAATAACAGGTCATTAATTTCATTCCTTAATGCTAAAAAAGCTTGCAGAGAATTTGGTTTGATGTAGACTGAACCATACATTTATAGTCTGAGTTCACTTCTGAAGATAATCATTGCTGCCTCCCTCCTGGGCTGCTGTGAGGATCAAATGAGATAACGGATATGGAAGCACTTTCTAGGCTGGCAGGCACTGAACAAATGTTGGTGATTTTGACTAGGGGACCATGGAACATGGGCTTTCGAATCAGACTGGCAGTTCTGAACCCTTACTGTATTTCTTCCCAGTTATGTGACCTTGGGCAAGTGACCCTACCTTTCTGAGCCTCAGACACCCCGTCTACAAAATGGGAATTGCTGTTCCACAGTTATTGCAAAAGCTAAGAAACTCCCTCTAATGTGCCTAAAAGCATGACTGGCTCGCAACAGCGTTCAGGTGAATGATGGCTATTACACATAGAATTATTTGTTGCACTCAGAATAAAATGAGAGGCAAGAACAAGATAAATCTTCAATAAATTTTTTAATTGTATCAACATACCTGAATCCTCTCTTTGAAGTGATTTCTCTCCTTCTGGTGCTCCACTTGTGCAGCCTACGGAAAGGTATTAGTAGATGACCAGAAAAGATGTCATCCATGATAAAAGGCTTCCCCAGAACAATTACAGGGAACACCTCATTTACTCACTTTCCCACCACTGTGAAACTCATCAAAACAAGTGTCCCCTCCTTTTCTCTGCCACACCCAAAGTCCCACCTGGTGTGAGTAAAGAAAACTTGAAGACAAGCAACATGGTTGATCACTAGAGATTAAATGAAGACACTGCAGAACAAAATTAACGGAGCCTACTAGAGGACAGGGCAGGGAGCTGAAAAGAAAGGAACTAAGGTAGAAAGGAGAGAAATAGTAAAGATGAATCAGTTCAGGTTATGATACATGTGCACCTGGAAATGTCACAAGGAAACCAATGCACGATTATGTCAAACAAACAAAAATGTCATTTTTTCATACAAAAACAGAGAACAGAAGGGCAGACCAGGTCTGCCTGAGGGATTGGTACCAATGGGACGGGGGTGAATATGGTGCAAATACTGTGTACACATGTATGTAAATGTAAAAATGAGAGTTGTTGAACCTATTCTAGGAACGGGGGAGAGGGGATAAAGGAAAATGGTGGCGGGGGTGAATTCAGCTACATGGCCAAGTGGCTGGGAGAACTGGATGGGGTGGTACACTGGGCCTGTCAAATGCTTCTAGGCCCAATACAGGTTTGTTCCCTTCCCCCACTGCCTCCCAAGTTTTATACCAAAGGTGGCCTTAAGCCTGCTTCTAACCATAAGGAAAAAATGGGTATGTGCAATACGCCTCAATTTCATCCTACAAAGGCCCCAAGGACAAAACACATGGTGAAACAGAGGCATGCAGGCACAGGCCTGTTTTGTTTTTTTAAACAAACTCTTTGTATAAACATGAGACTTGGGGGTGGGGGGAGCCAGGATCCTAACAAAGTATTTCCACTGATCCCTCAACTGACAGGGAACTCATATCTGGAAACACACTGGGTGTGGACCATGCAGACTGAAGGGCATTCTATTGCCCACAGAGTAAGTACTGTACACACCACCAGCCCTCCTTCAGGCACTGTTGCCTCACCTCAGACTCTCTCTCCTTTTCTTCCTTCTGAGCAGCAGAAAGTCTTTGGAGCTCTCTAGATGACACATTCTCATCAGGAGATGCCATCTGAGATTTCTCCTCTTTAAGGCACTGTATTAAAGCTTCTTTGCTCTTCAAAGACAGCCTCAACTCCTCAATCAGTCTAAAAGAGAAAAATTTTAAATATTAATTCTAAGCTGTTCTTTCAGCTCAGTGGAGCAGGAGGAGATAGGAAACGGGGCCAGACATCTTCAATTACTAAACATAAACAGCATCACATTTTGCAGGTCACAGATCAAGGGACAGAATTTGTGTACAATTAATGGGTCACCTGTCTCCAGTTGATCCAATTCTGAGCTGCCAGATTATGGTCTGGTCAAGTTACACCCCTGCTCAAAGTCCTTCAACAGCCCCCATTTGACAGCAGTGGATAACTAAATTTTCTGGCCAAGAAATCCTCTCTTTGAAAGAAATCTGTCACCAAAGCCAAAGCAAACACAACCAATTGAGAGCTGCTCTGGTGTGTGTGGAAAACACTGAGATGTCTCTCCATAACTTCTCAGGGCAAAGCTTAAAAATACTCTTGACTTTCAAGCCAACACCCAGGCAAAGCGTCAGAGGCCCCAGCTCTTCTGGTCTCACAGGAAACCATCATCCTCCCCATCACTACTGAGCAGTCTCATTTCCAGCTCTCTCTGAAGCCAGACTGTTTTGTGCCTCTGTGCCTTTGTGCATGCTATTAATACCCTCTACCTGGAGTGTCCTCCCCAACCCTACCCCCACCTCCACCTGATAAAACTTCCCATAACCCACCAGAGTTGGCCAAGCATTCTGCCCTGGAGGAAGCTTTGCTACCCACACCCGAGGCCTGAACACATCCTTCTCTGGGCCACCAATCACACCCCAACACACACACACACACACACACACACACACACAAATGCACGCGCACACACAAAAAAAACCTCTTTCCTACCACAGCACGTCATTCTCTGAGTCTGTGTTTCCTTGGCTATAAAATGGAACAACTTGCTCATGTGGGTTGAAGACAAGCTATTTAAAATGACTCTGCACATCTCCTGGCATATGGTAGAACTCAACAATTAAAACTCAACAGTTATTACACTTTATTAATTTTCTAAACATCTAATAATTAGCAATTTCTCAAAAGAGCCCTTCTATAGTTAAGCCTAGAAATTAACTGAGTTTGGTAGAAAGAGTAGAGGCTTGGAGGTCCCTCATGAAGCACCCAGCCACACCAGTGAAGGCCAGGAAGGCCATACAGACACCTGAAACACCTAGTGATGCAATGAGTTCAGGGCACCAGGCAACACCTGTGCAATATCCCCAAAAACCTGGAGGGAAGAGTAAGATTGCCCTCTAGGGGTGCAGGTCTGAAATCATCATACAATCAATTGAAAAGGTAAAAAGTCACCACTGCACACTTACAATGGGTTCCTTGAGTTGTGTGCAATTATAACTTGATAAAATTGATTTTTTGTAACCATAAAGCAAGATCTAGATAATGAATGAAAAAAGTGGTGTGGGTTAGGGGGCGAGGTAACGGGACTGGAGCCAAATGAAACCATGACTCATCTAAAGGGAGTAGCAGCCTCAATTCAGCAGGATGACACCCAGGGCCACCAGATCTTCGGCTTTTCAACAGAAGGTAGAAATTCAGACTTTTACGTGAAATTTAATGTTTTAAATTTTGACAACTATTCAAAGTTTAAAAATACTCTGTAGACTAAAGAAAAGATATCAGCTAGCCATGAAAAGGGTCCAGAAAGATACTGGCAGTGCCTATCCAAGTGAGGGCTGGGCCTTGACATTGACCAGTCTGCCCTGCCCAACAGTGGGTCACTGTGTATGACAGATCTAGACCCATCTCACCAAGACACAGCCAAGGAGCCCTGCTCAGATGCCAATCTAACCTTCTAACCTTGACTTAGCTTGGAAGACAGGCCTGCCTTCAGGGACGGAACACACTGATCCTACACCCTGGGCTTGGCATCCGGCTGCTGGTCTCCAGGAGTGGAGTACAGCTGGGACACCACTCTCCCTGAGGCAGACAAATTCACAGGACTGACAAACCAGTTTCTTGTGCCCATTTCACAAGACCTATGGGAACCCCTAGGAAGATGCAACCTTCTGCAAAGTGCTGACCTGACCACCACATCCATGGAGACCCCGGAGAATGTGATGGACCTCAGTCTTTATTTATCTTCCCAAATGCCCTCTTCTAAAAATGACGCGAAGTCAAGCTTCCACAGCACACACTGACAGGGATGGCTTTTCTCTAGGATCAAGGTGAAATGTGCCAGGCTTTGGGCCTTTGCACAGACTGTTCTCTTGCTTAGGCAATTCCCAGTACTCCTCCTGAAGACCATTCCCTGCCCCACATCCAAGCACAGAGCCCTGAACTCACCTCTATTACAGACTCAATCAGGACATATCTGCCCCTGTCCCATGAGCGCCACATGAGCAGGACCAGGTTTACATCTGCAATCGAGGCATGCATGCTCAAGGCCACTTGGCAGTTGTTTAAGGAAGGAATCTATACTTCCTCCATTCCAGCCTTAATCCATGTACCCACTCACCTTCTGGCCTCCACTATCAGATGCTCACAGACAGTCTCAAGCCCATGTCCAGACTGACAGCATCACTGGCCACCTCTTTCTTTCCCCAAATTCAGCAAAGTACACTACTACCTCCAGTTGCTCATGCTCAAACCTGGAAGAAGACATCACTGAAGCCCTTTCCCTCAGTCCCCAAGTCCTTCGAGCCCATCATGCCCACTCTACCTCCTCCTATCCCCTCAGTTCTCTTCCATTCCTACTCCTGTTCCCTCAGGCCTGGTCGCCATCATCTCTTGTCTGCATGTCTGCATCAGCCTGAGAACCAGTCTTTCACTGGGACCAGTATCATTCATCCCCTAGACGCAGCCAGAAGGATCTCTCTAAATTTAATCTGATCCTATCATTTCCCATACCTCACCCTTAACTCTTCAGTAGCTTTCACATCCCTATAAGATAAACCCAATTCCTCCGTGGGGCCCACATGACCTCCCCAGCTTCCCTCTCCTCTCCTCTTCCCACCTCCCTTTCTAGAACACAGCACTTGGCCATGCTGCATGTCTTTCCCTGCCTTGTTTATGACATGTTCCCTTTTGCCTCTGGACTTTTTGTTCCCTGAAACACCCTTACGTACCTTTGTCTTAATACAGTGGCACATCTTTATCCACAGTTTTGTTTTCTGTGTGTTCAGTTATCTACTAAGGTAGACTGACAGTAGTCAACCGTGATCCAAAAATATTAAATGGAAAATCACAGAAATGAATAATTTACAAATTTTAAATTGCACACACACTGATTAACATAATACAATCTCACAGTGTTCAGCTCTATCCTATTTGGCATATGAATCATCCCTCTGTTCACTGTACCCACATCATATATGCTACCCATCCATTAGTCACTGAGTAGCCATCTTGGCTATCAGATCAACTGCATCACAGTGCTTGTGTTCAAGTAACCTTTTCATAGTAGCCCAATAGTATATCACAATGCCTGTGCCATTCACCTCTTTTCAGGTTATCATGTGGATACTGTATCACCTCCCATCATCACAAGGGTGAGTACAGTACAGTAAAATATTTTGAGAGAGAGACCGTATTCACATACTTTCATTATAGAATATTTTTATAATTGTTATACTTTATTATCTTACTGTAGCTAGTTGATAAATTAAACTTTATCATAGGTATATATGTACATGAAGGAAAAAAATCATAGTATTTCCATACTATCAGGTTCCAGCCATGCACAAATCCCTCACAGATAAGAGGGGGGACTATAGGTACTTCCTCCAGGGAGCTTCTTCTAGTTCCTCTAAACTGAATTCAGTAAATATTATGTTAACCCAGCATTTATCCCACCTAGCCCTTATCATTCTGTTCCTGCCCAGTCTACATGACAAGCTTAAATTTAGATAAGAGAGAGACACAGTCTGCAATACTCACTCCTTTATTCTAATCACTTCTGTGTAGAATAAAAGATGCACAGGAAATGCTGTTGAGTAAAGCACATAATGATCCAATAGAACCAATGAGTTAACCTGCCAAGCATCTGTGAGGACCCTCACAAGGTCTTTCCGATTAGCTCTATCCCAGGACTTCTTTGCAAACCCCTTCTGAGCCTTCTCCTTTCCTCCCCTTCACAGGCACCAGGAATTCTTGCTTTTCTTCCTTGGTGGCTGCCCACACATTCCATTCCATTCCCTGAGCCCTTACCCCTAGTTTAACTGCTGGGACCTGTAGATTCCCCTCAAGGAAAACAAGCCCATAAGACTTCTAAGCATTTCACAGCTGATCAGCTGAGAAGAGAAGGTGGGAATGATCTGTGTGGAATTTCTCGCAATCTAGAGGCTCCTGACTCTCCCTCGACAGGGCCTGCAAAGGTCCAGTACCTTGAGAGAGAGGTTCAGCAAAAGAACACCTCTCCAGGGAGGCTGCTCTTCCTACCAATGTGGTCAAGAAAAACACAAGGTCTCAAGTGGGCAAGCTGAGATAACACTCATTCCCTCTGCTGAGGTTCAGAGAACTCAGTTCCTAATCACAACACATTCATTATCCAGGTCACAGCTAAGAAAAAGCTGCAGCACACCCAACAAATGCTGAAGCATGGAGATCATGGATGTCTACTTACTCCTCTTTCACAAATAATCCAAAAAGGTTTGCTCCTCTGATTTCCCAACACATAAATGCAAACAGGTAGCAGGCTCAAGACTCAAAAGATGGTACCAAGGCAGAAGTAAAAGCAAAAAGCATGGCAGGTTCCACCAGTGCAGGGAGCAGTGAGTAATCAAGAAAAGGAACAACAGAAGGAACCACAGGCAGAATCCCTGGGGTAGAACATTGATCTTGGAACAATTTCTATCAAATTCCAAACAATTCTGGCTCTTCAACCAATAGGCCACAGTTAAGCCAGCAGTCTAACTCAATCTTCCATTTGGTGACCACCAAATAGGGCAAGAAAGTCAAAACTAAGAATAAAAGTTTAGTTACAAGATAAATGAACATTAAATGTAGCCTAAAGGCCCTACTGTCCATCCATTTCTCTGAACTAAATGGCACATATTTCATTCCAGTCCATCAAAAAACTCTGTATATGGTCTACATTGTTTTGTTTTAGCCCTTTGTACTATACTAATGTGTGCCTCTGCCCAGCATTAAAAAATAATGGAAAGTGGGTCACACAAAATTCACTAATATTTATTGTGGGGATGTAGTCACTCACTATTCCCTTCAGAAAGAACCACAAGAGAAATTTCCCTCTGATAGTGCCAAGTAAGACTGGGCTGCTCCTGAGTTCGTGGCTTGCTTTACTTGGTAAGCAATCCCAATCTCATGTCCACAAGATTGTATTTTCCCTTTTTCCTTTGGCTACCAGGTAGCTTTTAGCCAAAACTGAACACCAGGCTTAGTGTCTAAGTAAAACTTTTCAACATGAATTTCTACTTACTCTGTCTTCTGACCTCCTATTACTATCCTATTCCTTTTCTTTCCACCCTGGTTTTCTGTCTTACTGTGTTGGATAAGTTCCTGTAAGTCACTCAAGTCCTGTGGGGAATGATGAGACAAAGAAGGGAAAGAACGATCCTTTCTCCACATTGCAGATAATGAGATGTTAGGGTTTCACAGGGGCCAGAGCCAAACCTGTCCTTCTCTTCCAGGACCACAGCCATCTCCAAGTTGCCCTCATGCATCTTCTTCATCTCTGAAAGCTGGCTTTCCAAACTCAGTCGAAGAGCCTTCTCCCTTTCTGTCCCCGCAAAAGCTTTTTCCAGTTCTGCTTGGGCGGCTTTCACATCCTAGAGTTAAATTAAATGCATTTGATGCAATTTTTCAATACAATTGGGAACATTTTGAAAGGAAATTGGATTAAAATATAAATATTTATGACTTTTTCTCCGGCACATTTCCCCTCCCTGAGTTGTACTATACATGGAAAGAATCGGTAATAAATACATTTGCCAGCCATTTTGCCCTCTTCTATCCTGAAGAGTAATAGGCATTTCCAATGGAAAAGACTCAACTCTACAAGAACTGTACTTTTGGTTTTGAAAAATCAGATCAATATTTACAGCTTCAGTGAGAGCTAGGAGAAATTCGACTCTCAATACTAAACACACATAAATTCCAAAGTCACCATAATCTCCATACAAATTTATCCCACACCCCACCGCCCCCTCACTATTTCTTTTTAAGATAATGACTATAGGACTCTGAAGTACATTTACTATATCTCCAAGGTGATTTAGGTGGTAGAAAACTCTCTGCTCTTCCTAAGAGCTCAAAGAAACCACCAAGGAAATTATCTAAATCACACAGGCATAGTGTCTGTATTGGGGAAAGGCCCCGGTGCTCATGAAAGTGACCTGGGAGTAGGCCTGAATCTCCAGTTACTTATGCCCAGTGCCTCAGGCTACATCACAAAGAAAAGTCAAAGCAAACTGGGTATGGAGGTACATGTCTATAGTTACAGCACTCAGGAGGCTGAGGCAAGAGGACCTTGAGTTTGGGGTCAGCCTTGGCTATACAGCCCAGGCCAGCCAGGGCTACATAGTGAAACCCTGTCTCAAAAGACTAAATAACAAAACAATTACAAAAAAATAAATAAATACCA
The DNA here is from genome assembly GCF_047511655.1 of Castor canadensis. Taxonomy (NCBI): domain Eukaryota; kingdom Metazoa; phylum Chordata; class Mammalia; order Rodentia; family Castoridae; genus Castor; species Castor canadensis. Next base: position 14,912,585 of record NC_133398.1, on the reverse strand, counting down.
GCTTTCCTATGTATTTGCTTTGTGACTTTGGATAGTCACTTAATCTCTCTGAGCACCAGGTTCTCAATCTACAAAACAGGATAACTACCATCCCATTAAAGAACTGCTGCAAGTTTCTGTCAAATACCTGCTACATCCCAGAAAGCTCAAAAACTGGTTTCCTTCTCCTTGCCAGTTCCCTCCTTGGCGCCTCCCCCAGCACCATCTCCCCAGAAGGCTTGCCTGTCTATCTCAAGAAGATCTGGGAAAAATCATTTCGCATTTTCTTAGACATCAAAGGACAAAGCCTGTTATTTACTGAGTGCCTATTAAATGCCAGGCTCTGAGCGGGAAGCTTTATATATATCAGATTTTATCCTCACCTAACCCTATAGCGTTATACACTGAGACAGTAGAGTATCATGGTCTAAAATACAGGACAGCAGCCAGACCACGTGACATTTACCACCCATGGGATCTTGAGTAAGTGACTTAGCCCACTCTGTGCATCTGTTTAAAAAGGAAGAAAGAAAAAGAGAAAGGATGATGGGAGCACTTACCTCGTCAACTTCTTGAAAGGATTGACTAAGTCAGTGCATAGAAAGTCTTAGAAGGCCAGCCCAGGCAATAAGTTCTTAAATCCTATCTCAACAATGGCTAGGTACAGTAGCACACACCTGACATCTCAAGGTCACCTGTTATCTACAATGGTGAACCCTTGACAACTTGTTAGTCCTGCTCCTACTACTGCAATCACTACCGAAAAGCAGGTGTTGCTGTCCTTACCTCACAGATGAAGAAGCAGAGGCTCAACCAAGGTGATAAAGATAGCAAGTGACAGAGCAGAGCTCTGGGAAATACTAAATGGGGAAAGCACAGTAACTGAGTCAACAGTGATAGCTCTTACAGGCATGGTGGTACACACCTGTAATCCCAGAACTCAGGAGGCTAAGGCAGAAGAATATTAAATTCAAGGCCAGCCTGGATTATAAAGCAAGACATTGTCTCAAAAAACTTTTTTAATAATTAGTATACAATTGGTATAGGCTGGGCATCCCTAATCCAAAAATCTAAACTCCAAAATGCTCCAATATCAAAAACAGATTTCTGAGTACCAAGAACATGTCAAAAGTTGAAAATTCCACACCTGACTTCATATGATAGGTTACGGTCAAAACAAAGGCACACTAAACAGTATAAAATTGCCTTCAGACTATATAAAGTATATGTGAAACACAAATGAATTTCCTGTCTAGACTTGGGCCCCATCCTCAAGATACCTTATTATGTAGATGCAAATACTTCAAAATTTAAAAAATTCATACACTTTTGATCCCAAACATTTCAGAAAAGAGACAGTCAACCTGTACTACTGACTACTAGCTTAAAATGGGATTTGAGCTCAGGGCTCTGACCTTGCTAATCAGGTGCTCTACCATTTGAGTCATACCTCCTTCCCTTTTTGCTCTGATTATTTTGAAGATAGGATATTGCTTTTTTTCTTTTTTTGCATTTTGCCCAGGCCAGCCTAGAGCACAATCCTCCTATTTTACACTTCCTGCCATCCCTGGAATAACAGGCCATACCCAGATTTTTTTCCATTGAGATGTGGTCTCACAATCTGTTTTTTCCCAGGCTGGCCTGGAACTGTGATCCTCCTGATCTCAGCCTCCCTCCCACATAGCTTGAGATGATAGGTGTGTGGACCCAGCTACTGTTGAGATGGGATTTCAAGAACTATTTGCCTGGGCTGGCCTTGAACCTCGATCCTTCCAATCTCAGCCTCCTAAATAGCCGGGATTATAGCTATGAGCCGCTGGTACCCAGCTCTGGGGGAAGTCTTTTAACTTCCAGGAGTTAGGATATTTTTAGACAAAAAAAATCCAGATTCCCTTCATACACACAGGAAATACCTAGTTAAGATTAAGAAGAAGGAGAAGTAGCACATAGCCTAGTAGAGAAAAGATGATGAACAAGCACTAGCAGGGTGGGTGGACAGAGGTGGATGGGCAAGTGACTGCTAAAGACCAGGAAATCTGAATCCACGCTTGCCTAGCATTAGGTAAATATTCTCTTCTGTGGGCTCTGGCTTCCTTGTCTTTAAAACAATGGAACCAAAGTAGATATAAGCAGAGTGGTGTTGTGGAAAGCCTGGGCTGTAAAATCAGCACACAGCTTAAATTGAGGAAACACCTGGGCCAGTCGTATTTTCACTGTGCCTCAGTGTCCTCACATAGGATTGAAGACAATGGTAGCCAATTTGAGGGATGTGGGGCTTACAAATTTTATATGTAAAGTGCCTAAAAATGGAGCTGGAATCCAGGAGATGCTCAGTAAGGATTAGGGTGGCTGGTGTTTCTGCTAGAAGTCTGAGTTTATGAAAAAAGGAACAACATTGAGCCCACCCAGATTTTAACCCACTGTAAAAAAGTAATGACATCCCCGCCGAGTTTTCAGACTTGCCCCTTCAAGAAGGCAGATCTTTTTTGTTAGGAGGTCTTCCACCTGCTGCACCTTCTTCCGGGCATCTTCTTTCACCTGCTGAATTTCAGAGCCGCCCCCTTCTGCTAAACTCTCCACCGCTTTTCTGCAGAGAGGAGGGGAAAAGGAGGACCACATTAGGGTGGCAGCCTCAAAGAGCCAAGGGATATTTGCTAGTCATTTCTCCCACTTACCTGAGCTAAGCTTCTTTCTTTAAATTAGTATTTGTAATCCCAAAACATAGATAAGAAAAAGGTAAGAATCATTCATAACCTTGTCACTCAGGATAACTAAAGTCAACATTAATATATAGCCTTTCAGACATTTCCTACAAAAATAGAACCATTTAGTACATATCAGTGAACCGACTTGATTACATAATACAATAAAAACATCCTTTTGCGTGAATAAGTACAAATTTGTAGCACGATTTTAAAGGCTACAAATTAATTCACTTAATGAAATATACTGTGATTTACTAAAGCAATTCTCTACATTTATAAATATTTAAATTGTTTCTTATTTACCACATTTGTCTGATAATATTCATAAAGATCTGAGAACAAGGCCTGGTACAAAATGAGCATTCAATAAGTGTTAGTGCCACTGTTCGATACAATAAGCAATGTTATGATAAAAGCATCCCTGCATGCCTACTATCCAGTGATTTCCTGAAGAAAGATCCCTGGGTCAAAGGATCCCACTCATCCCACCAGGGAGCTCCCAGCAAAGCAGTTTTCCACCAGTGGTACAGCAGAGGTGGTTTGAGACCAATACACAAAGGAGCAATAAACCACAAAAATAAATCTGCAGGATTAAGGGTTGCATGCATCATCTCTCACCAACTGGAGAAGAAAGCAGTTAAACACAGCAGGATCCATCTGTGTGAGCACAAGATACCACTTAGGGCACAAGGCAGGGAGATCGTGCAAGCATCCCACACTCGTGTTACTCTAATATGGCTGTGGCTCTTTGGAGTACCCCCCTCTGCACTATGATAAGAGCTGGGGACTGCACACCAAAACCAGACACAGGCCACAACCACTGACACCTAAAGAAAAGCAGTGTCGGCATAAAGCTGTGCGACTTAGACTCCGAGCAGTCTTCATCAGATTTCTAAATGATTGCAGGTTTCCAGAAAGCAGATTGCAGAGGAAATGGCTCCACCTAAAGCTGGTTCCTTAGAAAAACTGCAACAGAAAAGTCTCTTCACCGCTTGCCTCCCATGCACTACTTTAGGGGTACATAAAAGTTCCCCAACGAGAGCCATGTGACCAGACACTCACATGTTCAGGCCATGTGAATGGTTTACTGAGAACAACGGGAAGTCAAGAGGCCATGCTTTCTGTCCAAGACTCAAAAACAGGCATCGCCTGCAAATAAAGACCTTATTCATTTCTGCTTTTCCTTTCTCCAATAAGGCTTGCAAAGGCCCCAGTGTCATGATACCACATTAATGGAATTCAACGTGAACAACTAGAAGGAAAGAATATGGGCTCTGGAACTAGATAGATCTCCTTCCGAATTCTTGCTCTATTCCATCCCCAGTGTGGCTCTGAGTAAATTTACCTGTTACACCTCAGTTTCCCCATGTAAAAAAAATGATTACCTCTTAGAATCAAGGTGCTCACACACAGGGTACCTCTTCCTCACTGATCTGAGTGCAGTGCAAAAGAGGCCACTCCAGTCTGGGGCAAGTACTGGCCCCTGCTGAGAAGGTACGGGGATCTGAGCTGAAAATAGATCCTCCCCAACCAGAACCAAGGCCAAGGCTACTATGTCCACTTCCTGATTAGTGCCCTGAAGTGTCCTCAGCACCACTCCTTTGACTCATTTCTGGATCAGCACTGTTTCAAATTCACAGCAACTCACAATCATTTCTGTCACTTCTTAAGGGGCAATATAGATGGCCAGAAGAACTCTAGACTCAAACCCCTTCCTTCCTGAGCCATAAAACAGGATCTGTCTAGTTCTGAACTTCTGCTAACCACTCACAAATGTCTTAGCCCTGGGGCTTTATGGATCCCCTTCCATAAAACAGCTCTCTTCGATGACCCCTACCTTCACCTCCACCCCAGCCTACCAGAGTGCAAATAGAGCCTACAACCCATCATCCCAGATCTAACCTTGGCATTTTATAGCCTGAACCACATACACTGTCAAGAGGCTGACTACAATTTTTAACAACTACTGGTATTATTCAGTTTGTTTGTGTTTTAGTTATACCAATAAAACATATACCCAATAATAAATGTTCCAACTTTTCATTTATCATTTTTGTATTTTATAGTTACTGTAGCAATAAAATTTATACTCAGCAGTATGGTGCAATTTTCCTCTGCTAATGGAATTATTATTTTTTGTTTGTGTTTTAAAGCTACAGAGATAAAAATCTACTCCCAACAATATGATTGCTTTTGTTTTTAATGTCCCCTTATTATAACTGATAAATATAACAATGGAAAACCAGAAAACATGTTAACTTCACAAGAAGGTCATCTAAATGGTGCCGGACCAAATCCAGCTGTGTTACCAACTCAAGCAAGTTCCCCTCTCCTTTGGGCCTCAGTTTTCTGTTCACTCAAATGGAAACACTGGATGCCTTACACAACTGTTGTACTGCAATAAAGCATGTTAAGTGCTAGGCACAGAGTTTGAGACAAAGTAGCATCTCAACCAGTATTAGTTCCCTCCTTTTTCCCTTTCTTTTCTTGTAGAATCTTGGCTAGGACACCGATAGATAGCAAGACCTAATCCAGCTTTTTAACAATGCTAGAAAGAATGTTCCAGAAACACTATCTCCACTACTACTCTTTTTAACCCTCAACATTTCCTCTTGGTGCTTTCCATTCTGATTACAGTTCACAAGGGCCTTTCCTGTAGCAGGTCCCATGTCCCACCCATCAAAATTCAAAACAATGAAAAAGGGAATTGAAGGCATTACAATAATAAAGATACTTTCCATCAACAAGTGTCCACCAGAGAGAAACTGATGAGTGCAGGGTAGTAGTTAGGGACAAAGAGAAAGGCACATTTAGCAGTTATAGGATAGACACTGAACGCCATATAGAGATATTGTGCATATACTATGCCTACACATGAAAATTAGGAAACAAAACAAAATAGAACTCAATGAAACCTAGGGTGGACTAGATATTGGGAACTCAAGTTCCAGCCTTAGTTCTGACCTTTCTGGCTAGGCTTCTCAGCCCTTCCCTTTACCAGGCCTGAATTCCCTCCTCTACAAAAGCAGCGTATTCCTCGGGTATACAATGAAAAGTGTGGGACTTTCGTCTTATGTCAGAGAAGCTGGTAAAGAGGCCCATGTGGGCTGGAGGAAGCTGCGTGTGATCCACCATTACAGCCTTTACCAAGGGCAAAGCCGTGGGAAAGGCACTGGACTGAGAACAGCTGAGAAGGACAAGAGGTCGGCGGGAACAAAGTAAAAGCGGCAGGAACAAGAACATGTTTGGAACCCCTGGACTGTGTTTGCAACAAAGAGGTAGAAGAGAGAAAGCTGACGTGTACAAATCACTCACTGTAAACATTCCTAAACAGAGCTCATGGTCTTAACCTCAGACAGAAGTCATCCTCTATCCTCCCTTCTCATCCATCACTGAGGCCTATTGACTTTGCTTCCTAAATGTCATTCACATCCACCCACCCACTCCAACACTTAACTCTCACCTCATCCTCCGTGCTGACTTCCTAACTAGTCTCCCCGCCTCCTCTCAAGCTCCTTTTACCATCCATTTCCCACCCAGCACCCAGAGTGACCTTTGCAAAAACAAAACTCTTATGTCACTTGCTTATTTGACCTTAGGACGAGACCAAAATCTTTAGTGCTCTACTCTTGTATTTTCGTAAAGACCTTTACATACATTCCCTTCTCCATCCATTCACTTGCTTAATTCCCACTGACACCTAAGATCTTATCTCAAATGTCACCTCCATGGGGCACCTTCCCAGCTATATATCTATATATCTACTCCTGCAGCTATCAGCTCTCATGGCTCCCTTTTGTTCTTTATAAATATCCCAATTTATAGTCACACATTGTTACATATTACTGAAAATATTTTATGACTATCCTCCTCACTAGAATGTAAGTCTCATATATCTGTTTGGATCACCACTATATCTTGCCCAGCACAGCACACAACAGCTGCTTAAGAAATACTTTTGAAACAAGTTAATAAAACCAGTCAGGGCCTTGAACACCATACTGGAAACCTGGGAAATACAAACATACATACTTATGCACAAAACACCCTATCCTGTGTGTCTATGTTAAGGAATATACACACAAGCCCTTAGGAGATGGGGTTCCCACATGTACATCCTTAGCCAAAAACAAGTTCCAGCCAAGACCTGCTGCAGGCAGGTCAATGGGTATGAAACAGACCAAATTCTATTACTGATCTCTAGACCTGGTAAAGTGGATTAGCCTCCCTGCCCAGAGAATGTTGTATGTGAATGAATAACAATGTATTAGTCTGGTCATATTTATTAATTCATTCATTCATTCAGAAAACGCCATGTGTCCAGGTTCAGCATGACTCAGAGGAAAACCCTGGGCCTGGGAGCCTGTGATCTGCTCAAAGTCAACAAAGGTCAACTTCCAGATGCTGGACCCCATGATGAAGAGAAGAATGATGGTGGCCTGGCCCAGAGAGGTGCAGCTGTACCCCAAGCCAAAGATTCATGCTCCTGGCCCACCACACCCAGCAGAGCTCTACTGCAATGGCAAATGACACATTTCCACATAAGCTCCCAGCCAGCCATTGGTGAGGCAGCCCTGGAAGTCTTATTCCCTAGAGCAAAACAGCGTACACTGGTTTACAGGTACGACACTCCTCTCAGCAGTCTCAGGTGAGCTCCGGGAATAATGCAGTGTCTGCAAATCCTCAGCTGTGGCACAAGAAATTACGTAACAAGTAGTGATGAATGAATGAAGAGCCAGTGGCTCTTCTGGTGGTATTCTCTGAGCTGCGCTTTTTGTTCAATAAATATCTAAATAACTAATTAATGGAAATATTAATATTCAACTTTTTGAAAGTATTAGAATCCCTTTTTTTAAACAAAATATTACAAGAGACCCTAGTACATGTAACAGTTTTAAAATACAGTTACTCTGGCTGAAGCCCCACCCTCTGTCTCCCTGTTTCACCCACCAGGACCCTTCCACATCCCTAGGCTTTTTACAGCGTTGATAATGAATGAACACATAATTCATGACGCTGGCGACTCTCTGAAGATACTGCAGAAGAAAGAAGTTAAACACAAAAAAAGGACATATTGTATAGTTGCATTTATGCGATGTTCAGAAGGAGGTAGAATTAAGCAATCGTGGTAACAGAACAGTGGGAGAAGGTTAAGTTCTGAGAGCATGAAGGGGGCCTCTGGAGACCACACCACTAATGTTCTGCATCCTGATCAGGATGGTGGCTCTATGAGTGTATTTGGTCTGTAAAAATCTTCGCTATACCTCTAAGTCCTGTTCATTTTTCTTTACTATGTCACACTTGAGAAAACTTGTTGAAAATAACTAAATAAAAACAAGACTTCCTTGGGTCCTCAGAGGCCATACACAGAACAACTAGTTTAGAAAAGCAGTTGGTTGTGTTTTACTGAGCAGCCGAGCACCCACCATGTGAAGCCCCAACAAGTCCAAGCTTTTGACGGGACAACAAGTACTCACGAGGCTTTGATGAGCAGCTGCTCTCTCTCATGGAGCTCCCGCTTCAAGCTTTCTACTTCCACCTTGAGCTCAATGTTCTTCCAGACAAGATAAGGAAAGAAAAGAAACAGTGTAAGATACAGGCTCTCCAAACACCAAACTACTTCTAGCATGTAGTGACTATCCAATGCTTATAACAGCAGATGTTAGCTTCAAAACCCTCATTAGCCTCAAGGCACGGGGAAAAGGGAATTATTAAACACTGGTGGTCTCAAAAGAAAGCCTGGGATTCCTCAAGACTTGGAACAATTATGTAAAGGTTCCAAGTTCCTAACAGCGAGCGCATTCAAATATCGAGGCATAAATGTCATACAAGTGAGGCTGATTTAAAAATTGTTTGCCCATCACCAAGCAAATTTACAGTTTGCTTTTACCATTCCAAAGTAATTACTTTCGGTTGTTTCCAATCATGCATGTAGTGGTTGTAGCAGTGGGAACGTGTTATCGCTTTAAAAAAAAAAAAAGAAGGAAAACCTGTGAATGGATAAGAGGAAGACCACATTGTGGCCTGCCTCATCTCAATATAAGATTTCAGGCTCTCCCTCACAAAAAGCCACAACCACATGGGGCAAGCTGTCTCTAAGGGAGACCACAGTGTTCATCAACAGACTGTCTTTCTCTTAAGTGACTGGAACAAAGAGAGTCACATGCAGCTTTGGGCTTACAACGCACATGAGAATCCAAAGACAATCTTTGGCAGATGGAATGCAATGTGAGAGAGTCAAGCAGTGGTGGGCTTCTCAAACCCATCCACAAATGTATGCAGACAAATACGATACAAGTTCATGCAGCAGACACGGTGTCTGAGTGCACAGGTTGGAAAGGATTACTATAAATCCAAGATTTCTCTGAATTCTCTCCTGTTTCATTTTAATAATTCATGCCAATTTTACATTCTACTTCATAACACATGTGTGTTATTTTAAATAAAAATAACTCAGTAAAACTTAAAATCTCAAAGGACAAGCCTCCCTCCTTCCTGCCAAGCAGCCCTGGGGGAAGCACCCCATGTCAAAAGTTCAGCCAAAATGGGAAGGTCATTCGATATGGGAACAGAAAGATAAGGTTTCAAAGTCTGCCTCTACTCTTTACTAGGAGACCATAGTAAGTCAGTGGACACTTATTTATTTACTCCTTTACAGACACTTTTCAAGTGTCAAGCCTAACAGTGAGTACATTAGAGTCAACAAGACACAGGCCCTGCCTTCTTGGTAACAAGGAACACAAATCTGGAAGTGTGACCCTGTGTCTGACCTTGGAACACAAGCTCAGGGGTGAAAAAGCAATGCTTTGCCTTTTGGATCCCTCAACTGTCAAAAAACAAAAACCTCCACATGATGAGAGGGATTTGAGGGCTAAATAAAGTAACAAATACGAAGGCCTTCATTGTTTTCTTCACTGTCAAACAGCAGAACTGAAGTCATCTATGAGCGGAACTTTTTCTAGAAGAAACTAAACTTTGCCTAAACGACAGGACACTGAGTGGCAGCACACATGTCCTCAGTGACAGTCTGTGAAAGCTGCAGAAGCACTCTTCCAAAAGATTCCTTCTCCAGCTCTCAGGAGGCCAGCAAGCTTCTATGTCTGAGCTTATATAATATATTCAAAGATCACTGCTTTCAGATGAACCAACTGGAACCCAACCCAATAAATTTTAAACAATGGATAGCTGACATGTCCATTAGACTGCTTTCCACACGCCCAATATCTCAAATTAAAAACTTATGGATATGGCAATAGTAATTTCCAAACCAAAAGTCAAGATGCCTCTTCAACATAAAATGGACTATTATGAAGCTATAAAACAAAGTGAAGCAGCTACTCTTAAACTACTATTAAGGAAAGATATCCAAGATACCTTTAAGTGAAAAATACAAGGTACAAAACACAGCATGTTTGCACTTATGCAAAAAAGCAGGGTTTTACACCACACACACACACACACACACACACACACACACACACTTGCTTATATTTACCTAAAATTCCTCTGTTTAAGGAAGCAATAACATTGGTTAGATCTAGAGGCCCAGGAGATGAGAGTGGAAGAACATCTTTTCCATGTATACATGTTTTATTTTTTAAATTCCAAACTATATGCACCTGCCCAAAACTTAATTAAATGTAAAATGATAGCTGAAGCAGCATAGTACAAACAATGAGGACAGATCTGGCCTCAAAATCTGCCTCAGACTATAGCTATATGACATCCAGCAAGTTACTGATCTTCCCCAAGCCTCAGCTTCCTCAACTATAGGATGAGGATAATTTCCACTACACAAGGTTGACCTAAGAAGTACAAGATGATGAATGTACAAATGCCCAAGACAGTGTGCCTCACATAGTTGGCAACAGGCACAGTTTGACTGCCTGTCACTCCAGAAGTCCTGGGGTACATGGCCACCATGCTTCCACACAAAGTGCTTTAGACTACTGGTTTTCCCTTGAAGTTCTGAGTGTATCACCACTCCCTTCCAGAAACAGGGGCATCCTCATTGTCTTTCCACCCCACGCTGAAGGAAGAAAACGGTTCCTTCAGGAACACAGAAACTTTTCAGTTCTTGAAAAGGCTCAGAAGGACAATGCAATCCCTCGTCAAGAAAAGTCCATTTAAGTTCTACTGAAACTCAAGGAGAATTTTTTCTTCTCATTCAAAGTTTCCACTTGGCACAAACTTCAGAGGAAAAATAACGACAGAATAATTCCCAGGCCAAGGGCTAAGCTACCAGAAAAAGCTAAGAAATGGGCACCGAAATATTGTTTGTACTTGTGTCTTTTCAAGAAAGCCAAGTTCTTTTTTTCAACTTTCAGAACCAAGGTTTGTTTTCAGACAGAGACCTCCAGGTCAAGACTTCAAATAGAAATAGACTTTTTTTTCCTGACAGTTCTGTATTCACACAGGAATACAGAAGAGTTGAATCACAGAAAAACTGACAATACTAACTTTGGGTGGCCAAAGGAAGCCTTGGTAAGACAATGATGGTAACTGTCGCACAGCAACTATGTGCTGGAGCTTTTCATCTGTCACCCCATTTTAATCCACACAAATAACCCTATGACACAGGGACTATCACTCAACTATGGAGCAAGCCCAGAGAGCTGAAGTGACTTATCTAAAGTTACCCCATAGCTGGTAACAAAAGGAATCAATTTCAAAGTCACTCTACCATTCCACCACCTATTTCTAAATAATAATTATAAAAAGGCAATCCAGTTAAAAGTGAACCGGAATTCTGATGTTAAGAAGAGTAAAAGACTTCCTTAGAGATTCACTTCTTTGCTTAACATGAGGGTCGTCCTAGCTAGTGTCTTTCTGCTCCTCATACTCAAACCAAATTAAATGAAAACAGCTCTGTCTATTCCTGCTAACTCTAAGGACAAATACCTGCTTAGAATAACTACGAGAAAAGACACAGGAACAGCAGAAAGAAGTGGGCCACTCACAGTTTTGTAGACATGTTCAGTAGGGCCATCAAATTCCTGCTGCATTCTTTCCTCAAGGAAATAGATGCGGAGTTTTAGGTTAAAGTTTTCCTTCTTCAGTTCAGTGATTTGCTGGAAAATAAGCACAGAACAGTTATCTAAAGCTCAAGAAAGGGAGAGAATCTAATAGATGGTACTGGCATTAATTCCCATAGCTTCCAAGGCTACAAAATTGATTCAAATGATAAATACTAGAGACAGCTTTCCTCTGCTGCAAATATACCAACCCAGAAAAATTAGGTGGTTCCCACTCACCAAATTTAGGAAAATTTGAGCATCAAAATGAATAATGACAGTAATGACTAACTAAATAAAGAAATAATTATGACTCCACAATGATGAAATGGGAAGGCAAGGCAAGGGAAGAGGAAAGTGAGGCTAGGCTCGGGAAGGTGAAGCTAGAGGAAAGGAGGGGAGGGGAGGGGAGGGAAGGGGAGAGAAGGTAAGAGAAGGCATGGGGAAGGAAGGGAAGGGAAAGAAAAACAAAGGAAAGGAGATCTCTTCTTTACAGAAGAAATCCAACTAATAAATACCTAAGAATAATAGAAACAGAAAATCACTATTGTATAACTTTTATGATAATAATTGATCCAAGTAAGAATCATCAATGCTAAAGGAATTAGTTAAAGATCACTGGAGAACAGGATATTCAAGATATTCTCGCACAGATGACTTATTAATTACAAAAGAAAAGGCACCTTTATGATTTAGAAATCTTGCAAACACCAGATTAATCAAGAAAATATATTTATCATCACCATTGATGGAATAAACCAACATCACTGAGAACAAACATCTAAAGTGCTTCTGTCTGATTGAAAAATGGGACTAAATGAAACTAAAAAGCTACTGCACAACAAAAGAAATGGTCACTAAATTGAAGAAACAGCTCACAGAAAAAGAGAAAAATCCTTGCCAGCTATACATCTGACAAGGGATTAATAATAAGAATACACAGAGACCTCAAAAAACTAAACTTCCAAAAAAATCAATGACCCAATGAAGAAAGGGACAAATGAACTGAATAGAACCTTTTCAAAGGAAGAAGTCCAAATGGCTAAAAAGCACATGAGAAATGCTGGCCATAAAGGAAATGCAAATCAAAACCACTTTAAGATTCACTTCATCCTGTTAGAGTGGAACACATACAACAACAAATGTTAGCAAGGTGTGAGGGAAAAGGAACCCTCATACACTGCTGGTGGGAATGTAAATTAGTATAACCACTATGGAAAACAGTATGGAGGTTCCTCAAAAAACTCAAAATAGAACTGCCATATCATCCAACAATGCCATCACTAGGGATACACCCAAAGGAATATGTCAGGTTATGCTAAAGGCACCTGCACACCCATGTTTACTGCAGCACTATTCACAATAATGCTGAAAAAGCTATGGAAACAGCCAAGATGCCCCATTACCAATAAATGAAATAAGAAAATGTGGTATTTATATACAATGAAATTTTATTCAGCCATAAAGAATGAAATTTTGCTGTTTGTAGGTAAGTGGATGGACCTGAAGGACATCATGTTAAGTGAAGTTAGCCAAAGGTTAAGAAAAACAAAGACCACAAGTTTTCTCTAATATGTGGAATATAGGCCCAATACAAATATAAGCAATATTATTAAAAAAAACAGGTCACACTAAGGGGAGGTCACTAACAGGAAAAGGAAAGTAAAAGAAGGAAGTTAAGAAGGTGAATACGGTTGATGTACTTTCTATACAAGAATGAATATAGAAATTTTAAGCCTGTTGAAATCACCATAAGAAGGGAACTAAGGTAAAAAGGAGAAAAATAGAGAGAATGAACCAATTTAGGATATAATACATATACACATAGAAATGTAACAATGAAAGTCCTTGTACAGATAGCTAGCTTAAACAAACAAAAATGTTTTTAAAAAATGGAAAACAGGAAGGTTAAACAGTTTCTGCCTGGAGGCTGACACCAGTGGGAGGGAGAGGACAGGAGGAAAGGGTGCAGAAGGGCAACGGGAGGAAATACTAAGTACGCATGCGTGGAAATGGAAACACGAGACCTGCTGAAACTATTCCAGGAATGGGGGAGGGAGGTAACAAAGGAGAATGATGGAGGGGGTGAATCTAACTGTGATATATTGTAAGAACTTTTGTAAGTATCACAGTGTATTTCCAATACAAGATGCTAATAAAAGTTAAATAAATAAAGTGCTCCTGTCTGCAACCATTAATCTGAATCTAATCAAGAGGCATCACTGACACCAACTTACGTTGAAGGACAGTCTGCAAAACAGACCTGAACACTTCAAAACTCCTAATGACAACCAAAGGCACAAATGGCTGGGGCCTATTCTCTAAATGAGTGCAAGTTAAAGAAGCATGACTACTCAGTGCAATGGAATCTCAACCTTTAAAAACCCACTGATAAAAATCTGATGATAACTGGGGAAACCTGAATAACAACTTGATATTAGGATACAGCACTGGGATTTTGTAGGAGAGGGTCCTAGAGAGAAACACATGACAAAGTACTTAAGGCTGCTACTATGTCATGATGTCCACGACTAACTAACGGGTGGGGAGGGAGGAAAAGAGAAAATAAAGCAAACGTAGGAAAATATTAATTGGTGAAGCAACTGAAGAACTAGATTGCTGGACTATTTTATAATTTTGTCACAACTTTGAAATTTTTATTTTGAAATTTCAAAATAAAACACTTGGGGAGAATATATTAAGAGAACTGATACTCACTGAGAACCTGCATGAACAAGCACTGACTTAGACAATTTGTACACAGTACCTCAGTCCTTACAGCAACATTGTGAACCACCCCCGCCCCCCGCCCATGATCGCATCCCCAGGGGAGGAACTGGGCCTCCTGTGTCAAACTCATCAACTGTAATCTGTCACAGGTATGTTAAAAGAAAAAATAAAAAGATGTAGCATGGAAACCCTAAAAAAAGAAAGCTAAAGGGCAGGAGGTATGGCTCAAGTGGTAGAGCACCTACTGAGCATACACAAGGCACCGAGTTCAACCTCCAGCATTGCCAAAAAAAAAAACCTAAGATGGCTATAAATATCAGAAACTATAGGACTGGAGGTGTGGCTGAAGTGGTAGAGTACCTGCTTTGGAAGCACAAAGCCCTGAGTTCAAACTCCCCTCCCCCCAAAGCAAGTTTCAACAGAAACTACAGGCTTCAGAGCTAAGAAATTATAGCTGGAGACACAGTATAGGACTGACTGAGAACTCCACATCAACTGAGCTGAGGAATGCACATGTAGAAACTTAAAAGTTTTGGTTTTGAAATGTCTTTTGATTTTTTTAATTTTTGAGCCATATCTGGTCAAAACTGCATGTAATAAATCTGTGAGTAAGGTAGCTTGCTGAGCTATCAGCCATCTAGATCTAATTTACATTGAAGAAATGCCTCCTAGGCTTCTTAAAAATCTAAACATAGATCTACCATATGATCCAGCAATACCACTCTTGGGGATATACCCAAAGGAATGTGACACAGGTTACTCCAAAGGCACCTGCACACCCATGTTTATTGCAGCACTATTCACAATAGCCAAGTTATGGAAATAGCCAAGATGTCCCACTATTGATGAATGGATTAAGAAAATGTGGTATTTATATACAATGGAATACTACTCAGCAATGAAGAAGAATGAAATCTTATCATTTGCAGGTAAATGGATGGAAATGGAGAACATCACCCTGAGCGAGGTTAGCCAGGCCCCAAAGACCAAATATCGTATGTTCTCCCTCATATGCGGACTTTAGATCAAGGGCAAACACAACAAGGAGATTGGACTTTGATCACATGATGAGGCAAGAGCACACAAGGGAGATAAGAGGATAGGCAAGAAACCCAAAACCAAGAAAGCATTTGATGTCCTCAATGCAAAGGAACTAATGCAGAAACTTTAAAGCGACAGAGGCCAATAGGAGAAGGGGACCAGGAACTAGAGAAAAGGTTAGTTCAAGAAGAATTAATTTAGAAGGTAACACATATGTACAGGAAAGCAATGCAAGTCAACTCCCTGTATAGCTATCCTTACCTCAACTAGCAAAAACCCTTGTTCCTTCCTATTATTGCTTATACTCTCTCTTCAACAAAATTAGAGATAAGGGCAAAATAGTTTCTGCCTGGTAGTGAGGGGGTAGGGAAAGAGAGGGAGGGAGGAGGAGGGGGGAAGAGGGGAGAAATGACCCAAACATTATATGCACATATGAATAAAAGAAATCAAAAAAAAAAAAAGAAATGCCTCCTAATAACTCAACTGAGCATGGAACACTTACCAAGAGATCCTGGATCACAAAAGTAACCTTACAAAGTTTAGAGGAACTGAAACCAAACTATGGCCTCTGACCATAATGCAATTTAAAGTAAGCTTCAGTATCAGGAAGAAAACTGAAAAATCCCCAAATACTTACACATTAAGCAACACATTTCTCAGCAATCCATGGATCAAAGACTAAGCCATTTTAAATTAAACAAAAATGAAAACCCAGTATATCAAAATCTGTGGGTTGCACAGGAGGAGAATGATACATCAAATGCTTTAGGAAAGAAAGGTCTCAAATCAACAAGCTAGGCTTTCTACCTCAAGAAGCCAGAAAAAAAAGAGCAAAATAAACCCAAAGCAAGTGGAATAAAAGATAAAATAATGATAGCAGCAATCGGTGAAATGGAAAAGAGAAAAACAATAGAAAAAAATCAATTTAAAAACCTGGTTCTTTCGAATAATCGATGAAATTGATAAATTTTTGGCAAGACTGGCAAAGAAAAAAGAAAACACAAATTAGCAGTATCGAGAATGAAAGAGGACTGGAGGTGTAGTTCAGTGGTACAGCACCTGCCTACTGTATGCAAAACCCTGGGTTTAATCACAATACAAGATAAAAAGGACCCACCAGTACAGACCCCAGCACAATGAAAAGGATAAGGGAGTGAAGCATACAGCTCTCTGCTCATAGATGACTTAAAGGAAACAACTCACTTCCTAGAAAGCCACAAATTATCAAACTCACCAAAGAAAAAAGATAACCTGAGCAGTTATATCTCTATTTTAAAGTAAACTTGGAGTAAAAGGCTTATAAAAAAAAAAAAGTAAGCTACAGATGCATGTGATTTTAGTAGCAACTCCTACCAAATTTCTCAAGAAAAAATAACACCAATTCTATCCAACCTCCTCCAGAAAAAAGACCATGAGGGGACCTTTCCCACTTCATTTTATGAGGAAAACACTTTTGTTTAAGGTATTTAACGTTTTATAATGTGTGAGGTTTAGGATTTTTTATAAAACAATGCCCAATTGTTCCAAAAACTCTTGTTGAAAATAAAGACTGCCCTGATACCAAAATTAAACACCAACATTACAGGAAAACTACAGACTAAATCCTTCATGACCATAAACACAAAAATCCTTACCTAATCTTCAGCAAATTGAATAAACAGATTATTACATGAGGAGTGAATTTATTCCAGCAACACAAAGCTAACTCATGATTGGAAAGTCAATCCATGCCATCCATGATACTAATAGACTAAAAGATATAAAACAATGTGATCATATCAATAGGTGCGGAAAAGGCATCTGACAAAACCCAAAAGCCAATCATTAAAACTCAGCAAAGTAGGCATTAAAGAACATTTCTTTAACCTGCTAAGGGCATCTACAAAAAGCACCATGTATCTATCAAAAAACATATTTCATTAAAGGTGAAAAACTGAATACTACTGCCCAACACCAGGAATCAGGGTAGCATAGCCACTCTCACAATTCCTTTTCCACATTGCACTTGAAAACCTGGGCAGTACAATAAGAAAATTAAAAATTAAAAGGCATACAGATTAGAAAGGAAAAAATAAACCCAAGTTATCCACATATAAAAAGCTCCTAGCACCCAAAAGTGATTTAGGCAAGGTCAACATACAAACAGACATATTTCAATACACAGCAATGGACAACTTGAAAGTGATTTTTTCTTTTTTTTTTAAACTGGGGTTTGAATTCAGGGCTTTGAACTTGCTTGAGCCACACCTTCACTCCAGTGAAGTAACTTTCACTCTGGTTGTTTTGGAGATGAGGTCTCACAAACTATTTTCCCTGGCTGGCCTTGAACTTTGAGCCTCCCAATCTCAGTCTCCCAAAAAGCTAGCATTACAGGTGTGAGCCCCTGGCATCAGCTAGAAGCTGAATTTTTATATGCCATTTACAAAAGCTCCAAAAATGTAATTCTTAAATATAAACCTAACAAAACATCTACTAAATGCTGAAAGCTACAAAATGCTCATAAACTCCCTAAGACCTACATAACTGAAGAAACTTAACAAATTCATGGACTGCAAGACTCAATTCAATAAAGATGTCAATTCTTTTGAAATTTACATGTAGATCTGGCACAATTGCAATCTAAATCCCAGCAGGATTTTCCATAAACATAGATAAACTAATTATAAGATTTACTTGGAATGGCGAAGAATTAGATAAATCAAAACACTTTTGAGAGAAAAGAATACAATGAAAGAGTTACAAAATATCAAAACAGAACAATACAAACATGGCCAACTGATTTCTGTCAAAGATGCAGAAAGGACAGTCTTCATTTTCAACAAATGGTGTTGGCTGGCACAACTGGACATCATTTCACCAAAAAAAAAAAAAAAAAATCACCCTCAACCTAAGCTGCACACCATAAACAAAAGTTAAATTACATCACAGATCTAAATGTAACACATGAAACTCTATAACTTTTTAGAAAAATACTTAAGAAAAGCACTGGGCTACGGAGCAAGGTGAAGAATTCTTCATACATAACACCAAAGGTACAAAAAATAATAAACTGGGCTTTGTTAAAATTTAAAACTTGCTGTGAACAAAAACAGTATTAAGAGAATGAAAAGACAAGTTGCATTCTGGGAGAAAATACTTGCAAATCACATGTCTACAGAGGAACTGTATCCGGAATACCGAAATACTTCTCAAAATTTAACTCAGAAAACAATCAAAAACCCAATGTTTCTGGAAAGAAAAAAGGCAAAAAATTTGAACAGAAATTTCACAGTAGAAGATTTATAATAGGCAAATAGGCACAGGAAAAGATTTTGGGCATCCTTAACTTTAGGGCAATGCATATTAAACCACAATGAGATGCTATTGCATACTTATTTGAACAGCTAACAGGTTTACTGACAATACCAAGTGCAGATGAGAATATGGAACAAATGGAATGATCATTTTCTGCTTGTGGAAATGCAAAATGGCACAGCCATACAAGATAACAACTTTGCAGTTTCTTACCAAAAAAAAAACAAAAAAAACTAGACCAGGCACAGTGGCTCACACCTAACATTTCAGGTACACGGGAGGAGGAGATCAGCAGGATCATTTCAAAGACAGTTAGCAAAAGTTAGTAAGACCCCTTCTCAACAAATAAGTCAGGCATGGTGGCACATACTTATACAGGATAGCAGCTGGAGGCCAAATGGGGCAAAAAGTTAGTAAGGCCCCATCTCAACCAACAAGATAAGACATAGGGGTATACACCTGAAATCCCAGTTATGCAGAAGACAAAGGTAGGAGGATTGCAATACCAGGCCAGTCCTAGATAAAAACGCTAGACCTTATCTGAAAAATAAGAGAAAAAGAAAAAAAAAAAAAACTACATTTACCATAGGACTCAGCAACAATTTCATTCCTAGAGAGTAATCCTAAAAAAATGAAAACCTTTTGCTCACACAGAAACCTGTACGCAAATGTTTTCTGCAGCTTTATTATTTATCTCTAAAAGGTGGAAAGGCCCTAAATGTCCTTCAAAGTGCAAATGGACAAAACAGTATATATCAGTACTATGGGTCAGCACTTGGTAAGTATGACACACAACATGAGTGATTTCAAAGACACTGTGAGAGAAAGAAGCCAGTCTCACAGGATTATATGCTGAGGACTCCATCTATGTGACATTCTGGGAAAAGCAAAATTATGGGGTTGGAGAAAATAGAACATTAACTGTCAGAGGTTTGGGGCAGAGAAAGGGTTTGATCACAAAGAGGTAATGCTGGGAATTTTTTGACATTACGGAACTGTTGTATGCTCTGATAGTCGTGATGGTCACATGAGTCTAGAATGGTACACATACATACCAAAAAACTATAAGCATATACATCGTGAAAGGACCCATTTGTCAAAAATGATTCCACACTTAAAAATGGTGAATTTTATTTTATGTACAGTATATCTCAACAAAGTTGATTTAAAAGATAAGTAAAATGAAACAGCGAAATGTGAATGGCTACACTTGGGTGCTACACACTCACAGGTCGATCTACTCGTCAGGTATCTTCTCAGCACGTCATAACACCTACTCCTCTCTTTAATAAACACGTGTAGGACCTCAGTGCATCTTCAAGCGTCGGCCCTTGGCCTCTTGTTCACACTTATGGTTTCAATTTTGTGAAACAATTGGTAGGTTCATTAAAACCTCCTTTTAAATGTTTTAAGGAAACAGCATATAAAACATTCATTCAAACAAAAGTCTCTCCCGCCAGATGCTTCCTATAAAGAGAAACTTTATTCTATTACTCAGCTACCAATAAAATATTTATGGCACTGCCTGGAATGCCCACATTGTAAACAATGCTAAAATTCTAAACAACACTTGAAAGAATATTTGTCCTATTTATAGGTAAAGAAGTTTAAAAAAACATAAGAGAAAGGCAAATATGCCTTCCGAAGGTCACACAAATGCCAGATAGGCCCAAATGAATAAAATGAAATGCAAGAACCATCTCTTCCATGGCGGCCCGGTCAGTTCTCTGCTAAATACCACTTCCTTCAAAGCTTCCTCGGCTGGACTGGCGACCCTTCTACACGCTTCCACACCCCCAAGAACCTCCTTAAAGGGAATCTGATGAGTCAGGCAGGTCTGTTCCGATCACTCTCTTGCTTAATCCTCCCTCGTTTTTTCCATCTGTGTTCACCCTATTTATTTATATGTTTATTTGCTATCATGTCTTACACGAATATAATCCTCTTCTGTGGGCAGGGAATTGGTCTTTCATGGCTGTCTGCTCATGATTTTTAGCACCGTATCTGGAATGCACTGGACACTCAACCAACATTTGTTAAATAAATGAATCAATTAATGAATGAACAAAATCCAGACTACTTTACTAGGTGTATGATCTTGATCAAGTTCATTTTGTCTGTGTGCCTCAGTTCCTTCACCTATAAAAAATTGGTATTGTAATAATATCTATGTCATAGAGCTATTAATAAAGATTAGAAAGAATGAATAAAAACATTTGTATAGAGCCTAGCACAGCAAAAGAATTTAAACCATATTAAAAATAGAATTTGAACCATATTAATGTTTTTATCATGTGTACTTTTCCCGTGACAAGAAACAAGTTCAAGGGGAAAAAAAGCCTTGAGGTGGAAGAACTGAAAACAGCTTACCACACAGTAGGAATAAATACCCCAAAATATAAACCCACAAAATGTGACTTAGAAATGCAATGCCCAAAAGTAGGTTAATGCCACCTCATGTGACACAAGGCTTGTGTGACTGGGAACTGCAGCCATAGAAGTGAGAGTGTGCCAACATGGCTACGAGGTGGGGCTTTCTGAAGTGGAGAGGGAACAATTTTGCGGGAGCTGCATAGTCAGGCCTTCTGGCTCCCTCTTGCCTAGCCACAAGTTCCATCTAAAAGGGAAGAAAAACAAAGTCCAACAGCATAAAAAAGAATCAGGGCAACGATAACCAACCTCACCTCAACTGAAACATAGGCAAGATCCCAACCTCCGGCTATCACTTTCCCTGGGTTGCAGGAGCCCAGGCCTCCAAAGCAGAAGCTCACCCTACCAGGCCATCCTTCTCCCAAGACAAAGGCTCTAGGGTCAACAGAATCCAACTCAACTCCCAGTGCCACCGCTTGTGAGTTGTGTGACCTTGGGAAGATTCTTTAACGTCTTTGAGTCACTGTTGGCTCATCTATAAAATGAGGAAAAAAATCAATTACCTCGCAGGAGTGTTTGACAACTAAATGAGCTACGCACCTGGCAAAGCCTGGCACTTAGCAAGCAGTAAACAGAGCACAGCTTTTAAAAGGAAGCCATTTCTCACTCACGCCCTCAGTAAGTGAAGCTTTAAGCTACCATTAATTTTTGTACCCTCTTTCCAAGTACAAAAACTGTCAGACCTTACCTAGACATAAGAAAAACCCATGCACTCTTGCTGCCCAAAGTTCATCTCGGCGAACAATACCGCATGAATGATAACTGCCAACAGCAGCCAAGTGAGATGGTGAGATAAGGAAGATGCTTTGGAATTCATTTCTGATGCCAAAACTCTCCCTGGTGTCTTCAGACCATCAAGAACACTGTTACCAGGCAAGTGTCTATTTATTAACAAACAACACTATAGCACTAACAGAATTTTTAAACTGAACCCAAGAACACTTGGCCTATGACTACCTTATGAACCAACTCTGTATAAGCTTTCAGCCTTTGCTCCTGAATATAATTTTTGCAGAATTACAACATAAGTGAATTTGGATATTCCATGGCTTTCACTTACTTCATGGTGTTGCAGCATTATACATAATTTTCTCTGAAAAACTGCACTAAGCCAGTGCCAATGGCTCGTGCCTGTAATCCTAGCTATATAGGAGGCTGGGATCAGGAGGATCTCAGGCAAAGAGTTTGAGAGAGCCTATCTCCAAACTGGACTGGAGGCATGGTTCAAGCAGTAGAGTGCCTGTCTGTAAGCCCGAAGACCTAAATTCAAACACCAGTCCTGTCCCCCACCCCAAAAAAAAGACTTGCACTAAACTCCACAGCATTGATTGAGAGTCAGTTGTTTAACATTTATGGATTTGGTGTGCTCTGGAGGAAAGTGCATGGGGCTTTACGATCACACTCTGTCTAAGTCTAACCTTTTTTACTTCATCAGTCAAATCAAACTCATAGGCAAGTCATTTAATCTTTTCAACCTCACCTACCTGGTTTATGAAATGCTCTCCACACAAGCTTGTTACCAGAGAAGTCAGACATAACAAATATAAAAGGTAATTTTCCTGTTCCCAATTTTTCATAATTATACACAATGTAACAAAAAAAACACCTTCATGAACAGAGCTTTTTCCTTCCACTGGGTTGGTTGTTTAATATAAATTTCCCCAGAATGGATTATTGGGCTCAAGAGTAATTTTATTTTTATGACTATCAAAATCTCTTTCCAAACAACCACCAAAAAGATTGCAAAAATTTACACTGCCCAGTCCACCATCTGGCCAGGTTTTTGGAGGGCATGGCCAGGACAGGCAGAGGTACAGAAACTCAGAGAGCTCAATCCAGTGAATGAAGGCCATCCTATAGCACAGACAATCCTCTTGAACCTAACACTTACTGGATACCTCACCAGCCAAAATTCCTAGTGCTGGACTCTGTAATGGCCCCGTGTTGTGCAGAGAGCTTCACAGAGAGTGGCTGCCACCCTCACTCTGCCAGCCAGAGACGTGGTCCTCAGCTACTTCCAATGGTCTGCATCCACGGAGCTCTTGCTCTCCTGCGTTGCTCCTAACTCCCCCATTCTCCCATTCTTAGCATTACCTAGCCTTCATTTCCACTTCCTCTAACTGGCTCTGCACGTCCCACCCTCAGTACAATATGCCTCCCTCTAGCTACTCAGTCTCCAGCCACTTTATCAACAGCCACATTGCTGCCCATTTGCTGTGTATCTAGAACCACTAGACACTGTTCTGGCATGTCATTCAGTCCTCCCCACAAGCCTGAGATAAATACTGTTTTTCCCATTTTATAGATAAAGCAATCAAAACTTTGAGGTTTAGTATCCCATACGAGGTCACACAGTCATTCAATCAACACACTTATTAAGTGCCTACCATGTTAGGTTCAATACTGAGTACTAGACATGCAGTAGAAGTGACACATGTTAAGCAAGTATGCAAATAAAGACATAATGCCAAACAGTCATAAGACTACAGTAGAAGAGGCATTTTGCTGAGTGCTCACTAGAAGAGAGAAGAATGAACTGGGAAGGGGATCAGGAATAGCCTCTCTAACCAGGTCACATTAAAGCTGCAGGTCCAGGAACCCAGATATTGAGGAAAGGGGAGGACGTGTGAAGGTCTTGACACAGGAACAAACTGGGTATGTGGGAGAAGAGCAGATGTGTGACGAAACCCAGTGTACAGGGGAGAGAGGAGCACTGTGAGCTCAAAGAGACAGGGAGCTGCCCATCACACAGGGCAGGATCTAAGGGCATTGCAAGAACTGAGGGATTTTATTCCAACAGCAGAGAAACATAAAAGGATAGGCAGAAAACAAAAAGCAACGAGCATAAGCCAGGGGCAGTGAGAGAAGCTCAGCTTAGAGAAGACACCAGCACTTAACTGAGTACCGTGGCATACCAGACCTTAGGTTAGGTGCTGCCCGTGCCACAGCCTAGGAGCTCCTCACGTCACTCTGCACAGGAGGTCCTGGAAGCTGCCCA
The DNA here is from genome assembly GCF_047511655.1 of Castor canadensis. Classification (NCBI taxonomy): domain Eukaryota; kingdom Metazoa; phylum Chordata; class Mammalia; order Rodentia; family Castoridae; genus Castor; species Castor canadensis. Next base: position 14,888,394 of record NC_133398.1, on the reverse strand, counting down.
CTGAAAAGCACGGGTAAGTGGCAGAGCCATACCTGAACCCAGTTCCTACTACCCTCAAGTCCACGCTGTGTCCACACGGCGTGCTTCTCAATGTTTCAGGGCTAAATAAATGGGGCAGGCACAGAAGATGAGGAACCACTCCCTGGCGATAAGGAACTCACAGCACAGATGTTACAGAGCAAATTTAAAGAGGGAAACCTCCTCGCCAAACCAAGTAAGACACTCAAATTGAACCAACTGCCTCAGCTGAGACCAAGAACTTTCAACAAATAGGAATACAGTCCTCAACACAAGAATACCAGCATCTCTGGGCAGCTCTGTATGAGAAAAGTGAAGCAAAGGACAAGGACAAAGAGAGATCCAGGTGGGGACAGGAGTCAGACAAGTGTTTTAGCCACATCTGGCTAAGGGTTTTCCCAACTCCTTAGCGAAGAGGCCACTAGAAATTAATCCTACTCAGTTATATCTACTGTTTGTTGCACAGAAATTATACTTAAAACTTCTGGTGTCCAAAAATCCCATTTCTAGGAATTTATCCTAAAAAAGAAAAAGACTCATAACTGCAAAAAGATACATGCATAAGGATGTTGTCACAGCTTTGTTTGTAATAGTGAGAAGTGAGAAATAATTTGAAATGTCCCAGAGCAGGCAATTAAGTAAATTATGGTTCGATGCACCCATTCTAACACAAGTCTTTCTGAAATATTACACAGTAACTACATAATGCCTGTCATCAGTATTAATTGAGATGGAAAGCTACCCATATCACTTCCTGTCAAAGGCCAGAGTTAAAATCTATATACTGATAAAGACAGCTACCCAGACTAGATATGCCACACCATACTCTAAGTCTTCCTTTCTCATCCCGCAAAGAATTTTTAAGGGTAAAAGAGATTTCAGTGCCCTGAAAAGGTCAAGGTAGATAAGCACAGACCTTCAAAAATGCTCCCTAGACAGGCTCACGCCTGTAATCCTAGCTACTCAAGAAGCACAGATCAGGAGGATCGAGGTTGGGAGCCAGCCCAGGCAAATAGTTCGCAAGACTCTATCCCCCAAAAAAACTCATCACAAAAAAAGGCTGGTGGAGTGGCTCAAGGAGTAGGCCTTGAGTTCAAACCCCAGTGCTGCAAAATTTAAAAAAAAAAAAAAATGCTGCATCCACCAGCCCCTCTGAAACCCAGGGAGCTCCTCACTACATTACCATCTAGAAAGGACCAACAGGACAGGCTCCCACCGAAGACCAGAATGACTCCCAAACTTCCCGCCATGAGGCCCTTCCATATAGGCAATTCTATCCTCACTAGCTAACACAGATAACAAATGGTGGAGTACCAGTTTAAAGCCTAAAGGAAGGCGTGATCTTCGCATGTTAGTGAGTACCTAACCAGCACAGAGAATGTGCCAGAAACCTGTATGAACTCCCACTTCTCTGGGCTTGCAGTCCCCAGGTGTCAAATGAGGGCTGGTGACATGCCTGGAGTGACTCCAGCTCAGTTTTGGTGCTCCAACCCCACTCTCCTCGTCTCTCAACCCCATGTCCTTGAGTCTGGCCTTCCTCCCTTTGGCCCACAGCACCAGAGTGGCCTTTTACCTCACATCTTGCCCTACCAGCCTGGCTCCCTCTAAGCTAGTCCTCATGATCGCTGATCACAGACCTCAGTAATCTCTTGAAAACTTAACTCTGGTCATTTCCCTTCCCAATTAAAATCTGTCACTGGTTCTCTTTCATCTTCAGGACAAAATCAAACTAAGCAGTGGAACAGTCAAGAATGTGCAGGACTGACCTCCCACCTGCTTCTATGGCCTCACTTCCCTCACATAGCCTTGTCCTGGCCAAAAGGCACTCACAGCTCCCTGAACTCATTATGCCCTGACATACTCTCTCAACACTGCATTGAGTCCTTGTGCGAGTCGCTGGTCCCTTACCCAACTCCAGCAATGACTCCTCCGAGACCAATTCCCTGAAGCCCCCTCAGTTTGGAGCCCATCCTCTGTAGCCCACAGCACCGGTTACTTACCTCAGTGCACTACTGTGCCATCCAGCTTCCTAATTAAATCATGAGCCTGCTGAGGGGAAACTCACTAGGGCTTAACCTGTGGCTTAATCCACCCCAGATTCCCCAGCCCCTTGCAGGCAGCTTGGCAACACAGGTTTCTACATGAGTATGTTTACTGAGCAGATGAACTCTGAGTAAAACCACAAGGGCCTATATCTTGGTAGACCCTAACTAAATGTAACTGCTGATGTTCAGACAGCAGTCATCTAAGGCTAGAATAATAAGAACTGTAAGTTTCTCCTTTAAATGAAAAAGTGGTCTGGCCCCCTCTTTAATACACACACTACCTCTAAAATTAGCTTTTGATGACAACAGCAGTTCCTACAAGCATCCCACAGAAAGTTCAGACTACCGCCACATAGAAATCTATGGCCTGAGCTACTAAATGAAGCTCAGGCCAAATGAAAAACTTCAGTGACTTATAAAGACCTAAAAGGGAGATACGGAGAATGGTGTGGTCACTTTAATTTCAGCTGCAGAATTTGCTCTTGAAAATGCTACAATAAAAAATATTAATACCATAAAAATTTAACAGCAGCCAAAGGACCACAATCATAAAGAAAACCATAAATCCTAAAACATATTTGCCCATGGAAGCCTCTCCCTCACCTTCAAGAAAAATAGGATTTAGGCCATCAAGAACAGTCTGAGCGAGAGGAACCTGAATCACATGGCAGAGTAGAGAAAAATGACAATAACAGATATAATAACAATAAGAAGGAGAAGCAGAAACAGCTAGCACACAGGATGTGCCAGGAATATGTGCTTCACTCATTAATCCTCTAACGAGCCTGTGAAGGGCTGCCCCTGCCCACTTTAGATACAAGGAAAGTACAGAGAGGTTAAGTAGCTGGCAGACCCAGCAGAGGCTGAGATCCTTAGACAGCACCTATGGCCTCTGAGAATAGCTTTGCCATATCACATCCCCTCAGTTTTTCCTCCATACGACAAATAGGGCTGGATTCAGGAATCCTTTCAGTTCAAAAGGCAGATATGAAATCAAAATTCCAAGATTCTTTCTCACCTAGAAATAAATTTCAAACTGCACCCTTCAAAAATCAATAATAGTTCTCTATCTTGCAAAGCTGCTTTAATATTAAAGTAATGTATATATAGAGTTCAACACTGAAAGTGCCCAGTCAGAGCAAGGGCTCAATAAACAGTGGCTATTATTACTCTTATGATAAAACAGGAACAACCATTTCACAGTAGAACATATTTAATTACACACGATGTAGAATAATCCAATCTCATTCTCGTTTGAGGCCCCAGACCCCATAGCATAGATCTCGTTGTACAAGTGAAATTATAACAACTCAAAGCTCAAAAATTACTTGTTTCCATTACAGATCTGACAAGTCATTTCTTCAATTGGTCACTGGTGGTTTGCAGATAACTATTAGCAGTAATGAGTATTCTAAATTAAATCCAGAGACAGCACCACTCCGTTCTGTAAAGACAACTGGGGAGAAAGAAACATAATTGTGAAGCGTCCTTCTCTCTGTGTCCTCCATTTTCTCTCTGATAAATATCTCTTGTGTTTTGCATAGTATGGATTTCATCTGGTTACAAATGAAGAAGGGTCTAATTCTTCCCATGATAAATGAGAGTGTTGAGCAGGTAACTTGTTAAAGAGAATTGGAATTGGGAAAATAACCTTTTTTCCCTGTTACTTGACAACAAACTCCTTCCACTAACAAATGAAAGACACAATGCTGGAAGACATTAAGCATCCAAGTCAAATCTATCACCAAGTAATCCATTCTCAGGCAATTACTACACAGAAGTGTGTCCAGAATACTCACTCCATTCAACAGCGACAAACTCCACAAAGTGCCAGGGAGGCGCAAAGCAGTAGAGAGACTAATGGCTGCGGACTCTTTGGAAGCCTGGTTTCAAGTCCCAGCTCCACCCTTCTGCATTATCTAACCACAAAGAAGTCTCTCCTAGTCTAAATACTCCTTATCTGTGAAATGGGGATAATACAAAAGACTTCGAGTTGAAGCAGGGCCTAACTAGGAGCCATAAATACTATCTCTTACCTGACTGTAAGATGCCTGGAAAATGTTATTTCCCCTCAACTGTACGATATGGTAGTATCTCATCTTCTGGACACGAGAAACACACCAAATACCCAAAATTAAAACTGCTGACCCTGTCAGAACATACAGGTAGCCTCTGTACAGAGGCTGACTACTTGTACATGGGACAGTCTCAAAGAGAAGGCCCCAAGCCTGGCACCCCTCCACCTCCAGTGTTATTCAGCTCAGACAGTTCTTAATAACCATAGCCCTCTCCAGGGTCTAGCTGGACAGTGGCAAAAAACATGATTTGTTAGAGACAATAATTTGGTATCTCCACTTACATTTTCAAAGTCCTTCATGTTCCGTGCTCTGGTGGGAGAAATCTTTTCTTCTGGAACATCTGGGAGCGCTATAAAAAGGCAAAACAGACATCAGAACAACATCCTGGCACATAGACCACCCAGCACTTCTATCAGGGACTATAGCCCAGAGAAAACAGGAGCAGCTTCCACAATGACCCTGATGACACCTTCTGCCTGTTGTGATTTACTGTTGTGAATACAGGGAGAGCTCTCAGTCATTTTATTTCCAATACTGACAAATTATTTAATCTAGCCCCAGTGTAACCACATGTATCAGAGGATGAACCCAGAAAACGCATGGGGCATGTGGCAAGATAGACCTTCCTGACATGTACTTCCTCATCTTCACATGTCAGGAATTAACACAAAGCCTGACTAACTGACTTCACAGCAGGGCTTGGCAAACTTTTTCTTAAAACACCAGAATTTTTCAGCTTTGCAGGCCATACACAAAGCCTACAACTGTCATAGCTTATCTACTCCTTTGTTATAGCACAAAACCAGCCCTAGCCAACTCACAAACCAGTGGCTGCATTCCCAAGTTTTCTTCCAAAGCGGGCAGTAGCAGGGCCACCAAAAAATAAAACAAACAAAGCAGGCAGTGGGCGGGAAATTGTCAACCCCCACTCCAGGGTGAGTGGAGACAGTGCTGCTACCCAAATCTCTCCACAGCCTCCTTAATCCAACAAACAGTTGAATTAAGTTGACCTGCTCTGCACCAAGCACTGCCTTGTGCACTGGGGAAACAAAGGTGAAGGAGACAGTGATCCCGCACCCACGAGATTCGCAGACAGTGGGTTAGACAGAGGAAAACAAACTGTCATCACGCTGGGCAGAGCACCTGGCACTTTGTGGGTGCTGAGTGAATGCATGAATCTACTCTCCAGCAAAGCCACACTGAGAGCCTACTTTCTGCCAGGAAGCGTTCTGGATTTGTCTCCATCAGGAAACAAATGGAGCCAATACTGTAAAGGAAAGAGACAGAAAGAGAGAGAGAGAGAGAGAGAGAGAGAGAGGGCAATTATATAATATGGTAAAAGGCAAAAACACCATGGAGAAAAATAAAGTGGGAAATACCTGGAGCAGACTGGGGGCTGCAATTTTAACTAAGATGATTAAGAAGGTCTCACTGAAAAGGCTACATCTGGACAGATTTGAAGAGAAGCAGCCAGTCATAAAGGGGACAAAACTCCAGGTGCAGGGAGAAACCCAAGGTGGGAGCATGCCCAGTGAGTCTGAGGAACACTCAAGAGGCATTGGCTGGAGATTATTAAAGGGAACCAACAAAGAGGACCAAAGAGAATTTGTAGAGGACAGACTGTATCTGGTCCTACAGGCGCAGTAAAGGACGGAGTTGCTGTGCTGCTGGAAGATTCTGAATGAGGGAGCAACATAAAGCAGACTCAGGTTTTGACAGGCTCCCTCTGGCTGCCTTGCTGAGAACAGACTGTTAAGGGGCTCGGGAGAGAAACAAGAAGACTGGGGTAAGTCAGGCCAGAGAGCGTGGTGATTTGACCAGAATGGAACAAGTATAAGTGGGTAAAACCTGGTTAGATTCTGGATACTTCAAAAGTGGCAGACAGGAACAAATGAAATTACAATGTCCAGAGAAGAAAACATGACTAAGTGGCCCTAGAGAGAACCAAAGGCAGTGAGACGCTTTCAGCTAACTCCTAATGAGGCAGCAGGCAGGCGCCTGGCAGATGAGAGGTTCAAAATGAGCCAGTCTCAGGTCCAGAAGGAGGCATGGGCATGGTGTATGAAAACCACTGAGCAGACAGAGGCTGAGGAATGGGTGGGGCACACTATGCAGGGCCCTGTTCACCACACTGAGGGCACACAGGTTTGCTTTTCTGCTCTAAGTGGGCCATGCTCTGTCACCTGCGTTAGGGAAGCTTATCCCTCTCCTTGTTCCCTAAGTACTACTCCTGCACAGAAAGTACCAGTTTCTTGGGGAACTCTCACCTGGCTCTCTGATTCTCTCATCCCCTCATAGCACCTTACATTTCTTCACTCCCGACCTTGACCATATGATTTATCACAGTGTAATTCTGTTTGCCTGTGCTCTCAGCCAGAGGGTAATGACAATCCCAGTCCTTAGTTCAGAGTCTCGCACGGCGCAGAGGTACATCAGCTGCATTGCATTAAGGAGTAGGCCTAACCACTTTCTGCCTCCAACTGCCTGCAGTCAGGAAGAATAGAAAACAGGCTCATTGGGTTTTTTTTGTTTAAGGTAAAAATTAACAGGTTCCAAAGGAAAACCTGAGGGTGGCCTATAAGTTGTAGAATTCTCCAGAAACAAACCTGTGACTCTTATTCTACCTGCTCTAAAAGCTTCTTTTTACACATATCTCATCACTTTGGAAAAGAGAAAAAAACACTAGCCAAAATATTTCTAAGATATTTCAACAAGGCAAATTATTAACACTATCCACACAGACACATAGGACAGTGATCCTGTTTTGCTGTTGTTGTTTTGTCATAATATATCTGGGTGGCAGTTCCTAGATTCAGAGCCCAGAACACAGGGGTCTGAACACAGGGCTCTGAACACAGGGCTTCAAAGTGCTCTACCACTTGACTCAAACCTCCAGCATGTAAAAAATAACATTCACTTCTTTCAGCAATGAAAATTATGAAGAATGCTTAGCAAGACCCAAACTGCAGTCTCCACACAATCCAGCTTAAGCACAATGCATTGCTTATTTATTCAGCAACATCACTTGTGGTCTAACCAGCTATTTTACAAAGGTCAGGCCTATGTAGGAATGCAGGACCTCAGCTGGCAAATGGAATCTAGCAGTCTGCCAGAAAGGCCTTGGCACACTGAAGTTGGGATGGCAGCTCTCCTGGACCTCCAGGCCCTCAGCAACAGAGACTAACAAAGCCCCATGCTGAGTCCAGTGTTTATGAAAAGAGGTAGACAACAAATCAGTATATACATACCTAAGATGCTGAGCACCCACTGGGTGCCAGGCCAGGTAGGTTCTGGATCTAGGAATATGGAAGCCCAGGCCCAGGCCTCCTTGCTCATGGTCTCTGTCTACCTCCTATTCAAGAAAAAGCCCAGCTGTGTCCTTACCTCCATTTCCTAAGCCAGCACTGGCCTTGATGCCATCGGGGCCATCGGGTAGAGTAGGAGCAAGACCACTAGAAGAGAACACATGGGATAAGAGATGAGCTAGTGTTTGACAACAGAGACTATTCAGACTGCCTAGAAGGAGCAGGACAGTCATCAGGCCATGGCCACAAGGGACATACAGGCCTGGGAGGCAAGAAGCACAAGGCTTTGAGGCTGAGCTCTGGCTTTTGAACTGAGCCCCAGATCTGACATGTAGCTGTGTGACGTTCAGCAGGGTGATGCATTCATTGACTCATGCCTCAAATGTTTTGTGTGTCAAATGTATGCTAGGTACAGTGACACAAGGCCAAATACAAGTGCTTAGTTTTAGAGTCTTACTTTCTCCGTCTATTAGATGAGGAGACTACCTTATACCTAGAAAAATTAAACCAATGTATACAAACACTTAGCTCATCAGGAATGCTAAAATAAATGGCACCTGTTGTTGTTCTGACATCACCATCATTATTATCATTAACATACCAGCCCAATAAAAGTTAAACTCTTAGGAATCAGGCACCAATTCAGATGTTTTAAGAGTGTCAAACACAAAGGCAGAATTCACTGGTCCCAGAAGTTATACTGGTTGAATTATGTAAGTAGGTTCAGTGAGGGTTTGGGGACGTTGACAGATATCTAAACCATGACAGGCCTCCCCTGGATTCTATTCTAAGTTTTCCAAGCCTCACTTCCTTCAACTGTAAAAGGAAAGTTAACAGCTACTTCATAGAGCAATTGGCAATTAAACAATACACAAAGTGTCTGGCAAGGTATCTGGTATACTGTGAGTATTCCATAAATGGGGACAAAATATCATTGTCACCTTGAAGCACAGAGTGCTTTACAATTTATAAAATATTTACACTCATTAGAACTGCAATTCCCTGAGGGTCTGTGCATTTTTCAAAGGCAGGCTCTGAGGTCCAGACTATTTCAGTGTCACATGGCAGAGTCCCATGGCAGTGAAGTGGAGAAGCAAGTCCAGGATCAAGGCCTTTTACATATAATCCCCAAAAATGCTTCCCTGTCTCAACCTGCAAACTAGGAGTTGATGGCAGCTCAGCTTGACTTCCTGGCAGTTTGCTTTTTCCTGCCCCTAAATCGAAACACATTCTGCTCCTCAGACAATTTTGCCTGATCACCAAACTTCGGAGTTAGAATAAATCTTCAAGATCAGGACTGAGCAGAAAATTGGAAACATCACAAAAAAATCCACCACCAAAAAAAAAAGTTCTTAAAATGTCTTCTATAAAGATAACTGAAAAAAACTTAAATAGAACATGTCCTCAATCATGAGAAAATGCATGCATAGGCGCTGAAGTTGTGCCAGATCCTTTTTTGGAAATAGGTGGGCTATAAATATATAACACCACAAGGGAAATACACTGAAATATCAAAAATACCATTTGTGGAGAAGGGACACCTTTTCCTCCCTCTTAATTTTCTATAATTTTCCATTTCTTCCAGTAAGCATCACTAAAAGAACAAAATCCTTTAACTAAACTGAATTTTAAAAATTAAAATCAAGTCCAACTACCACCTTTTTGCAGATGATGGCCAAAGGTCACACACCATGCTATTGGCCAGGTGTAGCCTAGAGTATGAGCCTCCATTCTCAATCTGGGTTCTCTTCAGCACAGCCATTCCATTAACTCCCATGGGCTGAAATGGCCCATCAGTAACTCAAACCAAGGTCAATCACCATGAAAACTACCTGGCAGACAAAGGCAAAATTTTTGGTCATAAACAACTTCCCACAGACAAACCCTAAGGTTGCCAAATTCCTGCATGGGCTTAACGTATCCACTTTCAAAATTCTATGTATCTCTGGCATCTGTACCTCCAGCCCCAAGCACCTCATCTTTCCATCTGATCACTCACTCTGGGCCTTAGAATTAAGGTTGGGGCCTTGGGGAGAGCCACTGGAAATAAAAACAATGTAATCAAACGAAAGCTTAGATATGATTTTATCATCATACAGACGGGAAGACTGAGGCCCAGGAAGGAGTAGGAACTCAATTTGCTCAAAATCACAAAGTGTTAGTGGCAAAGTTGGAACAAAAACCCAGGCTCCCAGTGTCCATTTCTAGGTCTGGGCCACCAAAATCCCCATGTGAATGTGGCACATGGTGGCGTGCCAATGTCCTCACATGCAAAACAAAGCCTAGTCATAAGACACCTATGTTGCCAGGGGCATCCAGTCTATGCAGGTACCCTACTCGGGACAAGACAGCCTCCCACTTAATCCTCCCACAGTCAATTTCTTTTTAATGAGAAAACAGAGGCCCAGAAAACTAAAGCTGGAAACCCATGCTTGGCTGATTTCAAATCACACTCTCTGCACATTCTCACCACCCTGCTGCCTCCGCGCTGTCCTCCCAGTCCTCAAGGAGGTGGTGAGAGGACCTAATGAGCATGGGTGAAAGACTCCCAGCACTCAGCCCAGCGGTGACTATCTGCTGGGTGCATGAACAGCCCCTCGCCCTCGGGCTTCACGGCCTCATCATCCTGTCTTGCTCTACTGCTGCTCCAGAGGAGCCATCTCTTTCCGGGCTTGTATTTGCTGGCAACAACTATCCTTTCACACGAGACCCAAGGAGAACCAAGGGTTTCACTGACAGTGTTATCCAAGCTGGACATTACAATCAGAAAATAATCACACCATCAAGTACATGTTTGTCACCTAACCATTTCTATTTTTGTTCCTTGCAGTATTGGGGCTGAACGCAGACCCTTTTGCTTGCTAAGCAAGTGCTCTACCACTATGTTACTCATTCTTAGAGACAAAAACGACAGATACACTGAAAACTCTCCTGGATGACCCCTCACTCCCATCACGGTCCCCTCTAAGAGGTAACCACTGACCTCAGGAACACTGTGTCCTTCCAGACCTTTCTCTATGCACTTATATACAGACACATAGTTTTATTTTCTGGCTTAAAATTAAGACAAATGCAATCAAACCACACATCCTATTCTACAACACTACTAAACACTAAATATGGGTCCTAGGACTGGGGCCTTGAGTTCAATCTCTAGTACAAAAAAAAAAATTTCCTAAAGATGTTTGGAACGAATCTGCTTCAATGTTTTTAACTGCTACAAATCATTCTACCACAGTGTTTCTCAATCTTTACTGACCATGATCCATAACAGAATCCCTTAATTCTTAAATATTTTCTATTCTGCTCTACTTTTTTAAATTCGACTGTAACCTACTATGTTGAATTTCATAACCTACAGTGGGTCACAACAAGTCTAAAAGATACTCTTGAAAGGATGTGTATTTACCCAACCCCCTACTGACAGAAACCCAACCTGTTCTCCATTTTTTCTCTTACAAACAACGTTGAACCAACACCTTTCCATGGTCCCGCTGTGCACATGTATGAGGATTTCTCCAGGGCAGATAACAAAAAGCAGAATTGCAGAATCAAAATATATTCACATTTTTTCAAACTGGACAAAGGACTTGAACAGACATTTCATCAAAGAAAACATAATTAATAAGCAGATGGAAAGATATTTAATATCATTAGTCATTGCAGAAATATAAATCAGTTTCACAACTTTTTGAGATGACATGTCACCTCCAAGGATGGCTACAGTTAAAAAAGAGACAACAACAAGTGTTGATGCAGATGTGAAGGAACCTAGAACGTTCAAATCCTGCTGGTGGGAGGTTCCTCAAAATGTTAAACTTACCATATGACCCCAAAATTCTACTTCTAGGTGGTATCCAAGAGAGGTGAAAAAATTATGTCCACACAAAGTGTACAGAAATATGTGGTCTCAGCAACGTTACTCATAATAAACAAAAACAGAACTAACCCAAATGTCCACCAACATGAATGAACAAAATGTAGTATGTGAGCACACTGGAACATTATTTGGCCAGAATGAAGTACTGACACATGCTAAATATGGACGAACCTCACAAAACAGCCAACAGTGTAAGACACCATTCATGTGAAATGTCCAGAATAGATAAATCTACAGAGAAAAAGCAGAAAAAAGGGATAACGTGGGGGAGCAAGGGAGTGGAGGAATAGGGAATGACTGCTAATGGGCACAGGACTTCCTTTTCATTCTTTTTAAATAGTTTAATAAACTCCACAAGATAATAGCAGATATACCAAAATATTTACATAATTCAATTTTCAAATCTCTTATTCAAATAAAAGCGATAAAAGTCACATTTCTGCTATAAACGAGCAGAACCTCTTTCCTCAAACGGATTGGTAAAACAAGATATTTTACATGAGAGGAACAAATCTGTATCTAAGAAGTATTCATACTTGGTTAAGAAAATATACCCCTTAAGTTATACAGCCTAGGGAATATAAAATGATACTTTCTTCTCTTTTAGATCTCTCCATAAAGTTCTAAATTCAACTGCAACTTGAAGAGAGAAACTGATTTTGGAATGCATTCTGAGTAAATCAACACAATTACAATGGGAAGGTAATTAACGCTTCATTTTCTGTATGTTAGGCCAGAAAAAACACAAGTATATTTCTGGCTGGAGCAGTTATGATTCCATGGGCCATACTCCACTGAAGCCTGACAGGCACCCTTGGCTTGGTGTTCTGGGACCATGGCTTTCTGAGGTGGATGGTTTAGGAGAGTCAACACTAATCAACCCAGATGTCAAAGTTTCCCAGGCTCACTGGAAGGAAGGTGAAACACAGACCGCCTGCTATCAAAAAAGGAAACCTCAGAAATAAGTCACTGTGACCTAAGAAAATAAGCAAAAACCCAAAACACCATGTGTATAAGTGACTCAGACACTTAGACTTGAAACTGAATTGCTTTTTTTTTTCATCCTTATTCTCTTTTCTTTTTTTTTTCTTTTATTATTCATATGTGCATACAAGGCTTGGGTCATTTCTCCCCCTGCCCCCACCCCCTCCCTTACCACCCACTCCACCCCCTCCCTCTCCCCCCCACCCCAATACCCAGCAGAAACTATTTTGCCCTTATTTCTAATTTTGTTGTAGAGAGAGTATAAGCAATAATAGAAAGGAACAAGGGTTTTTGCTGGTTGAGATAAGGATAGCTATACAGGGCATTGACTCACACTGATTTCCTGTGCATGTGTGTTACCTTCTAGGTTAATTCTTTTTGATCTAACCTTTTCTCTAGTTCCTGGTCCCCTTTTCCTATTGGCCTCAGTTGCTTTTAAGGTATCTGCTTTAGTTTCTCTGCTTTAAGGGCAACAAATGCTAGCTAGTTTTTTAGGTGTCTTACCTATCCTCACCCCTCCCTTGTGTGCTCTTACTTTTATCATGTGCTCAAAGTCCAATCCCCTTGTTGTGTTTGCCCTTGATCTAATGTCCACATATGAGAGAGAACGTACGATTTTTGGTCTTTTGGGCCAGGCTAACCTCACTCAGAATGATGTTCTCCAATTCCATCCACTTACCAGCGAATGATAACATTTCGTTCTTCTTCATGGCTGCATAAAATTCCATTGTGTATAGATACCACATTTTCTTAATCCATTCGTCAGTGCTGGGGCATCTTGGCTGTTTCCATAACTTGGCTATTGTGAATAGTGCCACAATAAACATGGGTGTGCAGGTGCCTCTGGAGTAACCTGTGTCACAGTCTTTTGGGTATATCCCCAAGAGTGGTATTGCTGGATCAAATGGTAGATCGATGTCTAGCTTTTTAAGTAGCCTCCAAATTTTTTTCCAGAGTGGTTGTACTAGTTTACATTCCCACCAACAGTGTAAGAGGGTTCCTTTTTCCCTGAATCCTCACCAACACCTGTTGGTGGTGGTGTTGCTGATGATGGCTATTCTAACAGGGGTGAGGTGGAATCTTAGTGTGGTTTTAATTTGCATTTCCTTTATTGCTAGAGATGGTGAGCATTTTTTCATGTGTTTTTTGGCCATTTGAATTTCTTCTTTTGAGAAAGTTCTGTTTAGTTCACTTGCCCATTTCTTTATTGGTTCATTAGTTTTGGGAGAATTTAGTTTTTTAAGTTCCCTATATATTCTGGTAATCAGTCCTTTGTCTGACATATAGTTGGCAAATATTTTCTCCCACTCTGTGGGTGTTCTCTTCAGTTTAGAGACCATTTCTTTTGATGAGCAGAAGCTTTTTAGCTTTATGAGGTCCCATTTATCTATGCTATCTCTTAGTTGCTGTGCTGCTGGGGTCCCGTTGAGAAAGTTCTTACCTATACCTACTAATTCCAGAGTATTTCCTACTCTTTCCTGTAACAACTTTAGAGTTTGGGGTCTGATATTAAGATCCTTGATCCATTTTGAGTTAATCTTGGTATAGGGTGATAAACATGGATCTAGTTTCAGTTTTTTGCAGACTGCTAACCAGTTTTCCCAGCAGTTTTTGTTGAAGAGGCTGCTATTTCTCCATCATATATTTTTAGCTCCTTTGTCAAAGACAAGCTGGTTATACTTGCGTGGCTTCATATCTGGGTCCTCTATTCTGTTCCACTGGCCTTCATGTCTGTTTTTGTGCCAGTACCATGCTGTTTTTATTGTTATTGCTTTGTAATATAGTTTGAAGTCAGGTATTGTGATACCTCCTGCATTGTTCTTTTGACTGAGTATTGCCTTGGCTATTCATGGCCTCTTGTGTTTCCATATAAATTTAACAGTAGATTTTTCAATCTCTTTAATGAATGTCATTGGAATTTTGATGGGAATTGCATTAAACATGTAGATTACTTTGGGGAGTATCAACATTTTTACTATGTTGATTCTACCAATCCATGAGCATAGGAGATCTCTCCACTTTTCTATAGTCTTCCTCAATCTCTTTCTTCAGAAGTGTATAGTTTTCCTTGTAGAGGTCTTTCACATCTTTTGCTAGGTTTACACCTAGGTATTTGATTTTTTTTGAGGCTATTGTAAATGGCCTAGTTTTCTTAGAGCTTTTATCATCAAATGATGTTGGATCTTATCAAAGGCTTTTTCTGCATCTATTGAGATGATCAAGTGGTTTTTGTCTTTGCTTCTGTTAATGTGGTTTATTACATTTATTGATTTTCGTATGTTGAACCACCCCTGCATCCCTGGGATGAAGCCTACTTGGTCGTGGTGAATAATCTTTTTGATGTGTTGTTGAATTCGGTTTGCCATTATTTTGTTGAGGATTTTTGTGTCAATGTTCATTAAGGAGATTGGCCTATAGTTCTCCTTTTTGGAGGTGTCTTTGCCTGGTTTTGGGATAAGTGTAATACTGGCTTCATAAAATGTTTGGCAGTTTTCCTTCCCTTTCTATTTCTTGGAACAGTTTAAGGAGGGTTGGTATCAGTTCTTCTTTAAAGGTCTGATAGAATTCAGCAGAGAATCCATCAGGTCCTGGACTTTTCTTTTTGGGGAAGACTCTTGATTGCTGCTTCAATTTCATTTTGTGTTATAGATCTATTCAGGTGATTAATTTCCTCTTGGTTCAGTTTTGGATGATCATATGTATCTAGAAATCTGTCCATTTCATTAAAATTTTCAAATTTATTTGAATAAAGTTTCTCAAAGTAGTCTCTGATGATTTCCTGGACTTCCATGGTGCTTGTTGTTATCTCCCCTTTTGCATTCCTAATTCTACTAATTTGGGTTTTTTTTCTCTCCTCATTTTAGTCAGGTTTGCCAGGGGTCTATCGATCTTGTTTATTTTTTCAAAGAACCAACTTTTTGTTTCATTAATTCTTTGTATGGTTTTTTTGGTTTCTATTTCGTTGATTTCAGCTCTTATTTTTATTATTTCTCTCCTATTTGTTTTGGGATTTGCTTGTTCTTGTTTTTCTAGGAGTTTGAGATGTATCATTAGGTCATTGATTTGGGATCTTTCAGTCTTTTTAATATATGCACTCATGGCTATAAACTTTCCTCTCAGGACTGCCTTAGCTGTGTCCCATAGGTTCCGTCCGGTAGGTTGTGTTTTCATTTTCATTGACTTCCAGGAACTTTTTAATTTCCTCTTTTATTTCATCGATTTGGAAATTAGCAAGCAGAAGGTGCTCAGAAAGCAGTATATCAGAGCAAAGGGGCGTGGTCTCACCTCCAGGATCGCTCTGTTCCTAAGGGAGGCTCTGTCTCTCTCAGGATGCTTTGCCACTCTTGAAGGGCTCTGTAAGACCTTCCCAGCCCTCTCTGTCCAAACTTGTTCACATAATTTGTCAGAAGACAGAACACAGTAAGCTTGGATGTAAGCCCTGACTTGACTATGTACTTTTTGTGTGGCCACAGACTATTCACTTCACCTGTCTGAGCCTCAGTAGACCCACCTGTGACAAGAGGAAAATACCATCACCTCAAATGCTCATTGTTTATTCAATGACTTAACTCTCACTGAGTTCCTATGATGTGCCAGACACCACGCTAGGAAATGAAGTTACAATGATGAACAAAATGCAGTCCCTGTTCTCAAGTGGTCCCCATCTAATCTGGGTGACAGTTAAGCTATCAGCCATCACCTGCAGTATCCAAACAGGAGCCACACGGACTTGAAAATGATTTGTCCAAGTGGAGAAGTGCTGTAAGTGTGAAATTCATACCAGATGACAAAGACTTAGTGTGATTAAAAAAGAATATAAAATATCTCATCAATAAGTTTTTCTATTAATTATAAGTTATAATGAAAGTATTAGGCTAAATAAAACATTATTAAATTCACCTGTTTCAGCTGGGGCTCTCGCTCAGTGGCAGAACACCTGCCGAGCATGTGGAAGGTCCTGGATTCAATAATCCCCAGCATCATACCCCCCACCACCAAAAAAATAGATCTTACATTGTATTTCTATCAGACAGTGCTAGTCAATGAAATTCAGTGAGGACAACAAGGGCTAGGATAAGGTCAGAGACAAGTGAAGGTGGCTGGAACAGTATAAAGGGCCCAGGTGAGGATAGGGAATGTCAGCGAAGGTTTCCTGGCAGTGCCACCTGAATTGAGAGATGGAAAATAATAGATGTTAATAAGGCAAAAGCCAGTGGGCAATCCCATCAGCAGGAACAGCAAGCACACAGGCCTGGCAGTAAGAAACAACATGGCAAGATCACCCCTAACGCAGAGCTTGGCACCAGGCAGAAGGCGGAGGGCTTAGGGAAAAGACAAGGCTGGGAAATTAGGAAGAGGCTGGAGAGGCTGGAGAGGCAGATGGGCCAGATAATGAAGGGCCGCAGAAGTTGTACTACAGAACTTCATCCTGAGGGTGGCAAGGAGTACCAAGGGTCTAAGTAGCTAAGAGATCAGTTAGCAGGATTGCATGAAGCACCTGGGTCCAGAAAAGGCAGGGAGAGAAGGCAAAAGCTATTTGCAGATCTGCTAAGTCAGACACTGAGCTAAACCCTTTTGGAGTCATTTTAATTCTTATGTCATCCCTGGGCTTTAAATCAACCCACTTTACAGATGATAACAACTGAGGCTCGCCAATTTTAAGTGGCTTGCCTGTGATCACAAGGTCATTTAATGGCAGAACTGGGATTGAACCCAGCTAGATCTCAGTCCCAAAGCCCAAGTGTCCCAAAGCGACCAACTGTCGCTGAGATAGAAGGAACTGTCTGTGGGAATGATAGTGGACTTTATCTATCGGCAATAAGAAGCATTAAAACATAAAGCAGCAAACTGTAAAGACAGATGTGATGTTAAAAGAAACTTTCAACCTTTAATATAAAGGGCTGTTAGAGGGTAAGGAGGAAGACAAGCCAATCCAGATGAGAAGCAATGGCAGTAAAACACAGAAAGGGACAGGAGAACTCCACATGATCCAACTAGATAGGGGGTGCAAAGGGCCTTGCTCTGTGTCTGATACCTAGTAGGTTCTCAACAGACAGAGTAACAAATTCCCAAGTTTGCCAGAGAGGACATTGATTGTGCAAGCTTGCTATCCAGGCACAAATATCAATTGTATCCATTTCACTCTTGAAAGCATTCTTGTTTGCACAATAAACAACATGGTAACCTTTCCATTAGGATCTGCTGGCTGAAAGCAGCACCTGTCCCTTACAGAACTGGACCAACACCACAGGTTCTAAGTCAGGGCTCTCCTCCTCTTCTTTCTGCACACAGTCCAACTAGAAACCCAGGACAACCAAAAGAACCCAGCCTGGAGCAGTCTAGGGCCCTGTCAAACCTACCAAAGGGAGACCCTGGCCTCACAAGCAATGAGGACTATAGCCATCACCTGGGGCAGGTCCATTGAGCAGCCCCGCTCAGCCACCATTCCCTGATATTACAGGTTGAACATCCCTAATCTGGAAATTCAAAAATCCAAACTGTTCCAAAATCCAAAACTTTTTCAATACCAACATAACAGTCACAAGTGGAAAATTCCACACCTGACCTCATATGATGGGTCAAAGTTAAAAGGAAGGCCCATTACAAATATTGTGTTAAATTACCTTCAGACTATGTATATAAGGTATATATGAAACATAAATGAATTTTATGTTTTAGACTCGGATCTTATCTCCAAGATGTATCATTTTATATATATAAATATACAAATATTCCAAAACTTCAAAATAATCCAAAATCCAAACATTTTTTGTTTCCAAGCATTTTGGATAGGGTATACTCAACCTGTAGTAATAATAACAATGACAATCATAAAATATACTATTATAAAATAGTATTTTTTTCAGCACTAAGTGCTGAAAAACTACTCTCACCTAGTGAATTGCTGGGCAGACACTGCTTTTTTAAATTCTCTTCCATTTCTATTGGGTTGACACTACATTTCCCATTTTACAGGTGGGAAAGCAGGTCAAGTCACTTTACCAAGTTCACCCAGGGGGTAAATTTACAGGGCTGGATTTCAATCCAATTCAACCACCTCTAAGAAAGACTATTAACCACTGCACTCCACTGCCCGTGTCCTGGGAGTCCATTCTGTGACCCCCATAAGCAAAGTCTCTACTTAACAACTATAATGAATGCAAACACCCAAACCAGAATGAGTAACCTGGAGCCCTCAAAGTCCCTATCCCCAGCAAGCCTCCACTCGTGGCATACTCCAAGCGGCCCCCATCCCTCGTCCCACTCTTTCAGAAAGCCCCTACCCTCTTCAAAAGTATGTGCCACAATACTAGGTTCGAGTATGCTGGAGATCACAACTCCGGACCCCAGTCAGTATCAGCAGGTGCCCCCTCCCTCGCAGAGACCCTCCCAGAAGGAATCCACCCCAAACATTGCCCCTGGCCAAGCACTCTTAAGAGCAAACTCCAAGGCCGCGTTAGGGAGAACCCCCATCAGTGGGCACCGTGGCCCAGTTACCGCGAACCCCCAAAACCCTGGCCCCACCTGCAGCCGCTGAGCGTCCCAGGGAGGGTGACGTCCTCTTCCAACACCGAGTCCATCATGGGCACGGAGGTGATGGTGGCATTGATGTCTGTGGCAGTGCGCCACTGGTTCCCCTAACTTTGCAACCGCCGGGTTCGGCAGGTCCCGCCCCCACCAATCCAGCTCTTGTTCGGACTCTGGCGGCGCCGCTGGAATTCAAACCGCAGCGGCCGCCATCTTTCCTGGCGCTTCTTCCTACGGAAGCGAGGCGGGGTCACCCAGGCGCGCGCAGTGAAGCCGACCTGCGGAGGCCAGAGCACGGGCAGGGAAGCGTGCGTGGGCGCCATCTTAACTAAGGGCAGAGCCTTTGCGCTTGGGCCTGCAAAAGTAAGGAAAGAAAGGCTAGCTGCCATGTTTTGTGAGGGCATTCAGGCCGATGCTAGGGTGAGCGCCATTTTTGTTAAGGGTAAAGACTGACCTTGGTCGGTTAATTTAAGCGGGAGATGGAGCTACAAATCCTCACCGCCACATCCTAACCCGGTGTTTGCTTCTTAAAATAATGACCTCCACCATTTGGGATCTATGCACTCAAAAGGCCTCCGCCTTGAGTTGAAGCTCAGATAATCGGGTTCTGCCTTCTTGTAGAAAAATCCTACCTGTGGAATCCCAATGCAAACAATAATTCACACGGTTTGACAGCTCGTCCCTGTGATCCAAGCTGCGATCCACACCCCCACTGCACCCTCTCACTTAGTGATCATTTGTTACCGTCAGTACTCAAATGCACCTGCTACTGGCAAACTGAGGCCCAGACAGCAGAAATGACTGAGCCAAAGTAATACACAGTAAGTTCACTGTCAACTGGAGCCATATTCGAGATCCCACAAACTAGATCTGAACTTTATGACAAAGGTTGTCTTTCCTAAAACACAGGACATCACCAAACACCTGGATCATTTTAGCCTTGCAATCAACTTCCCCTCAGGATCTCAGTGTTGCATCTTCCTCTACAGGTTCTTGAGATGAAAGTTACCTGAAAAGATGTATGGGCATCTACCTGTAGATGACTGCCCTGTAAACATGAACAAGTCCCCGTCAGCCTCAGTTTCCTCATTCTTCAACTAATTGGACAATTACTTTCCAAAAGAAATCTTCTCTAATGTGCTAATCTAAATCAAGTAGCTTTTGGTATTCTAAGCAACCCGTATTTTTCCTTGGTAGCATTTAACCCATTTTGCAACTATATATTTCTGTGTTTTTTAAGATCTTCCTTTTGAACTGGACTGGAAGCTCCATGAGGGCAGGGACTGTCTCCTGAACTATTCACTGCTCTATCCTCTATGCCTAGCACTGTGCCTGCTACCCAATGGATGTTTGAAAGTACATGTTAGGGCTGGCAGAGTGGCTCAGAGGTAGAGCGACTGCTTAGCAAGCGTGAGGCCCTGAGTTCAAACCCCAGAACCACCAAAAAATAAAAATAAAAAAGTAAATGTTAAACAAATGAAGGATTCAATCAATCTGGAAATGGGGCTAGTACCTGTCCTGCAAGGTCTTTGTGAGGATGGCCTAAGATAGCTTGAGGAACTCTGTCAACAGTAATTTCATACATCTCCATATTCATTCTCTCTTTGTTCCCAAGCTGGAAAGTGTCATAGTTGGGATTTAAATCTACTCCCACAGAATTCCAATGCCTTTACTGTTTTATACAGCTCATCTTCCTCACTTGTTTGGTTCTCTCCACCTTAGAATTCAGTATTAAGATATGAGGTCCACATCCACAAAATATAGTGTTTAAGTGATTTATTCACCAGTTTGTACTCTTTAGGTAACTGCTTCAAGGTGGCTAAGTAGTGAACCTTTGTGTGGGCAGTATGATTGCAGAATTGGAAGTCTGGATGCCTGGATTACCACTTCAACTTGTTCTGTTAACCAGTCTCTTCCCATGTATAAAATGGAGTGGACAATGTCAAGCTCATATAGTGACTTTATCTAATTAGATACTTCGGAAACTATAAAGAAGAAAGAACCTATAAGATGTTCTAATTGGGATTAATCAGCAAAACTATGTTTCTAAACTATGTGCTAAACCCTTAGTGAATCTGGAAACTGAAAATAGACTCAATTGCACAAAAGAAAGTCTATTTAGGAAGTTGTTTTCCTGCTATAGCACTGGTTTCATGGTTAGGGACAGAGAGGCCTTTGCCTTGTCTGTCTCACTCTGTTTTTTCTTCCTGCCAAGCCTGGATATGACATCACTGCCACCAGCTGTTTGGACTATCTGGACGCATATCCTTGACAACAGCCATCCATCCACAAAGCTGGCATTATTTTTTTTTCTTGAACAAGGTCACACTGAATGGCTGGAAGTTGCTTGCATCCAGATGTTTTTCATTTGGGTGGAACTCTTCTGAAGTTTTAGTAGCTCAAGACAGTTGAACTGCCATTCCTAACAGCAATAACTTTTTAAAGATCAATACATTCACCTTGCCACTTATAACATTCCATTTCTCCTTGTGACCATGTAAAGTACATTGTCCTGACTCCTCATCCTAGGATGGGAAATGCTGTAGTTTGAATCTGAAGTGACTTGAAAGACTCATGTGTCAAAGATTTGGTTCCCATCCCATGGTGCTGTTGAGAGATAGAGGAACCTTTAAGAGATAAGGAACCTTCAAGAGAAAGCTGGGCCACTGGCTGCTTGCTCTTGAATATTAGGACCCGAGTCCCATCTCTCTCTCTCTCTCTCTCTCTCTCTCTCTCTCTCTCTCTCTCTCTCTCTTCTGGTTGCCCTGAGGTCAGCAGCTCCTCCACCACTTGCTCCCATATCAGGCCCAGTAACCATGGACTGAAACCATGAGCCAAACATTTCCTCCTTATAAGTTGATTATCACTGGTATTTTCTCACAGTGACAGGCACTCCATCAGCCCTTTTTTGTGATGGGTTTTTTTGAGATAGGTCTGGTGAACTACTTGCCAAGGCTGGCTCTGAACTGCAATCTTCCTGATTTCTGCCTCCTGAATAGTTAGGATTACAGGCATAAGCCACTGGTGCCCAGCTCATTACAGCTCTTTTAAAGGGCTCCTGCTGAAACCTACATATAGTATCCAGGAGTTGAACCACCACTGTTAAGTAAAATATAACATTACTTCACATTTAGTAAGCATTCATCAACTGAGAGAAGGGAGAAGAGGCCGGGGACCCTGCCCATCCTGGGATTGTACATTTACTCAGACAAACAAACAGTCCTTCAGAAATCTAAGTGGGAAGTCAGACCCATGGGCAGAAGCTGACTAAACAAGGAAACTAGGATATGGAGGCAGGGAAAAGGTTTACCAAGGACCACATTTCTTTCTCTCCTTTTTTCTTAGCTTTTCATTTAGAAATAATTTCATACGCAGAATAACAGTTACAAAAATAGTACAAAGAGGCTGGACATGAGTCACACACCTGTAATCTTAGCTTGAAAGGTTGAGGCAGGAGGATCATGAGTTTGAGGCCAGCCTGGGCTACGTAGTGAGACCCTGACTTAAAACAAACAAGAAATAGTACAAATAATTCCTCATATAACCCTAATCCAGCTTCCTAAGAAATTGTTTTGGCTGCACTGGTGTTTGAACCCGGGGCTGTGGGCTTGCTAGGCAAGCACTGTACCACTTGAGCCATGCCTCCAGCCCTTTGGACTTAGGTTACTTTTCACAAAAGGTCTTGCTTTTTGCCTGGGATGACAACTGTGCACCACAATGCCTGGTTTGCTTTGTTAAGATGAGGGTCTCACTAACTTTTTGCCTGAGGTGGCCTCAAAACACAATCCTCCTGATCTCTGCCTCCTGAGTAGCTGGGATTAGCTTCCAAAAATATTAACATCTTACACAACCTTACCACAGTTGTCAAAAATAAGTTATACCAATACCATACTATTTCCTACAGATCACTTTTGAATTTAATCAGTTTTCTCATTGATTTCCTTTTACTGGTCTGGGATCAATCCAGGATTCCACATTGCCTTTAGTTGTCACATCTCCTTCCTCTCCTCCAACTGCTGACAGTTCTGTCTTTGTCTTTCATGGAATTGGCACTTGCTAAATGTTCAAGCCAAGTATTTGATTGAATGACCCTTAATTTATGCTCCTGTGATGTTTCTTCCTGATTAAATTCAGGCTATGCACATGATCAAACACTGTAAAAATGATGCTATGCCCTTCTCAGGGTGCAGATTGGAGGCACATGACATTGATACATCTCATTGATCGATGTCATAAACTCTGATCTCCTGGCCAAGGTGTTTTATGCCAAGTTTCTCTATAATAAAATTACATTTTTCTTTTGTAATTAATAAGAATCTTGTAGTGAGATATTTCATACTATGTATTCTGTTTTTCATACTTTCACTCACTAATTTTATCATCCTTGGATAATTCTTGCCAAAACAATCATTATTATAGTGGTGTTTGCCAATGGGTAATTTTCTATTTTTATCAGTCCTTCTATATTATGAACTATTTATATATAGTTCTACTATACTATATATAAATATTTATATATCTACTATATAAAAATATCTACTATATATAAATATGTTATAAAAATATAAATATATTAAATATCTACTATATATAAACACAAATCTACTATATATAAATATTTTATATAGTTCTAGTATAAGGAAGAGCTTTCTCTTCTTCCCCAATTAAGCATTTATTCAATTTATTTACATCAGTATGGACTTGTGGGTATTTGTTTTATTTTCTGTATTATAATTCATTACTATTATTATTTACCTTGTTGCTCAAATTGTCCTAGATTTGGCCAAGTTGCTCTTCTAACACATGGCTCTGTCAACATTCAAACCCAGGTCTGTCTGGTCCCAAGAACACCAGTATTTCCAGAACACCAATTTACTCTCTTCCTGTCAAGAACTGTTCCTAACCAACCCTCAATAGCAGCAGTCCATGTTAGGGGCTGCTACCAATTAGTACCCCAGTCTTCTTCAATGCTGGTCATCAAGCCAGTGGTGTTGCCCCCACATCTAGCCCAAGACTATGCATGTGGTAGATGTCCAATGCTAGTCAGTCACATTCACTCCAAGCCTGACTTTTTCTCAATGTGAGAAGAGGATGAGTGTAATTCATGGTAATCTATTATAAATTTGAAAAGAACTAAAAGAGAGGAGTTCAAAGACACCAAACTTAAAGAAATAAGGAGCTGGAAATGCTAATTTCCCTGATTTGATCGGTACACATGGCACACATGTGTTGAACTATCATAAGTATATACAATTATTATGTGGTAATTATAAAGAAAATTAAAAGATGAGGAGCATAAAAAATACTTAATATCAAGAGAGTAGAATGTAGATTATTGGGCTGAGAAGAATAATATACAATCAATACAATATGACCTTCAAATTGCCAGTTCAACTTTCTGGGCCTATTTTCTGCATACTGAAAACGTTAGTTCACGTTAAGCCTCGTCAGTTCTGATGTTCCGTAAATAGCTGGATTAGCTACATGTATTGAACTCTTGTTATGTGCTGGGCACTGTACTAAGTACATTCAATTCCCACAATAACCTCGTGAAATAAGGCATAATTATGTTCCATTTTATAGTTTATAAAACTGAAGTTCAGAGAGGAGAAGAATTTGCCTGGCCATTGAAAGAGAGCAGAACATGCCATCTTAAATACGCTGCTTTGGCATAAAGATTATTTTGAGCTGAAGACAACTGAGAATAAGCAAGATACAGGAGGAATTCTCTGCCTTTGCTTTTTCTGCCTACAAGCAAGGTATCTATGTCCATTTGTGAAGATGTCACCCTCTCCATTAGTATCCCCCATGAGATCCCTAGTCACTTCCCCAGGATGTATCATCCCCTAAAGTCCAAACCCCCTTGCTTTTGTCAAAGCAGCATATAAGCCCCTAAATTTAACCATTTCTTTGAGTTTTATTTCTTTTCTGTGAACTCCTGTGCACATAACTATTAATAAACATTGTATGCCTTTTCTTCTGTTAATCTGTCTTTTGCTAGTTTAATTCATCGAACCCCCCCCCCATACCTAAGAGGGTAGAGAAAAAGGTTTTCTCCCTGACACCATATAAGCAGCTAAGTAGTAGAGCTGGGATTTGAACCTGAATTTCATTCTAAAGCCCATGTTCTTAATTGCTGAGGCACAGTGCCTTTCACTGAATTCCTGGGATCCCTGCCCTGAAGAAGCTGGTTTAAGTGTACATCAGTAATTATAAAGCAGAGTGAAACATTTTAAATACTTTGTGGATATGATAAAAACAAGATTCCATGGGTACACAGAGAAAAGATTGAGTCAGTCTGATCAAGGAGTTGGGGAAAGATTATCAGTTAAGATTTATGCCCTGGAAAAGCAGGAAAGAAACCTACATGCAACATACATACATTACAGTCTCCCTTTTCGAAGCCCATAGACATAAAATAATAACCCTATTTGGTGCACACTTTTTACAAAGTTGGTGTCTTATGTTGGGTCTG
Source organism: Castor canadensis (assembly GCF_047511655.1). Taxonomy (NCBI): domain Eukaryota; kingdom Metazoa; phylum Chordata; class Mammalia; order Rodentia; family Castoridae; genus Castor; species Castor canadensis. The sequence goes on along the minus strand of NC_133398.1, from coordinate 14,863,081 downwards.
GGAACTTAAAGGACAGATGGGTGAGTATCCCATCCCCCATGGAGAGCACCGTGAGCCCTGTACCCTGAGAAGGAGTTATAAATCTGCATTCCTGCACCCTGAGGAGATACATGGTCTCATACATCTGCCACAGGGATGATAAAGAGAATGCTCTCAAGGTTGGTTTCCCGAATAAGTGGCAAACAGACTAGTTCATCGAAGAGAGCCCACATGCGTGCGAATCCACCGCCAATGAAAAAAACCCACCTAACCCTTACCCTAACCCAGAGTTAAAGCGTCCATAAAAGAGCCCCGGCCTTCACCTAAGCAGGGAGCCACCGGTTTCCAGGCTCTGCTGCACTGCTCTAGCTGTAGCCTTCCCTTTCTCTCTAATAAATTCTACTTTGTGTACCAGCCTTGTCTCACAAATCAATCAGCTGCCTCACGAGCCCATTCTCTGGCCTGTGAAGGCAAGAACCCTCGACACTGGCCACATTTCACACTGGCATGTAACACTTATTATTTATCTCCTGAGGCTCCCTCACAACAGTTACAAGTTGCTTGTTATTCTTTTATGAGTAAGGAAATTGAGGTTCCGAGACATAAACCAATTTTCCCAAAGTGACACAGTGACAAAAGACAGAGAAAAGAACTTAGACTTCAATTTCCTGATTCCCAAAAGGTGACACTCCTGAACTTTTTGAAACTTACAGAAGGCATGGACACATTGCAAGCCAAGAACTTGCTGCCTAAATTGATGCTCAGTACCACAGCCAATGCTCTGGGCATCTAAGCCCAGAGAGGGCTATAAGAGAGCCAAAGGCTACTGGAAGAACTGTCCTAAAATGCCAGAGAGCCTTCCAAACATCATCCCTAGCCATACATTTGAATATGTAAAACATAATAGCTCTAGGCAAAGGATAATTGAATTAATCAATTATCTGAACAGATTAAAGAAAGCACCTAAAGATTTAGGAGTTGAAGCAGGGGTGGTAAATTTTGCTTCTCTCTAGCATGCAGTGAATTCACATCAAAGAATAGGTCAGGGCCTCCAGAAGACTGCAGTACTTCCTTCCCCAAAGGGTGATCTCCAGGCTTCTTTGCCTTGACATATGCCCTCTTCTCTGTCTGGCACAGCTCCAGGTACACTGCACAGGTTTGACCCCGAACGACTACATGGAGCCAAAGGCAGAGTGGAGACTAAAGTTCAGTTTACGCTGCTCTGCTTGACAAGCCATGAGTTTACTGCAAAGAAAGGATGCCTTTTCTAACTCACCGGAGGAATAGTGTGTGCAAGTAGTTCTTACAGTCTAGCATACCTTTCCTTCCCCTTCCCTGACTAATTCCTAGAGTCCTTCCAACCAGGTTTTTTTGTTTGTTTGGTGCTAGGGGCTGAAGCTAGGGCCTCACATATACTAAGCCTGTGCTCTACTACTGAGCTACACTCCCAACCCCCAACCACAATTTAAAAGAAAGTTTTGGGACCCAGTCTGGTAGATGCCCCATTTCCAGACTCCCAAATCACCCTGACCTTCTTTTTTTTTCTCCTTTTCTTCCTCCTCTTTTTCCTCCTCTTCCTTCTCCTTCTTCTTTTTGAGATGGTCTCACTATTTAGTACAGGTTGGCTTGGAATTTGAGATCCTTCTGTCTCAGCCTTCCCAGTCTTGGGATTACAAACATATGCCACCACATCCAGTTTATTGTCATTGTGACACTTTGCTCCTTAATTGACTGTTAATTTGGCTATCTCTCCTACCATACTGTGAGCTCCTTGAGACTACGATTTTACTTTAAATCAATTTTATTGATAGAATTTACATACAATAAAATGCACACACTGAGTTTGGGCAAACATACACACCCATGTAGCCATTTCCACAATTAAGATATACAACTGTGCTCCACACTAGAATTTTCTAGGAAGACAGAACTGTTCTAAATTTGTGGTATCCAAGAGAGTACCCATTAGCCACATGTTGATAACTGGACCATGGGAACATGGCTATTTTTTTTAGCTCATTTAAATTTAAATAGCCATAACAATAGGCTAGTGACCACGGTATTAGCACAGTTATAAAACATTTTCCTCATCCTAAAATGTCCCTAAAGGATCCAGTTGAAGTCTTTCTCCCTTCTACCTCAACAAATTACTGTCATGCTTTCTGTAGGTTTGTGTTTCCTCCAGTTTCATGTAGCTGGGGTCATTCGGTGTCCACCCTTGTGTCTGGCTTCTATGGGAAGCAGGATCTACCTTTGATTCTGCATCCTGGGTCTTTTATAGTGCCTTACAAATAACATGTGTTCAATAAATGTTGGTGAAAGGGTGAATTAATAAGTCTCAACCATAAGTAATGATCTTACCAGCAAATACTCTTTTTTTCCCAACTAATTTGAATACAAGAATGAAAAAGGACTTCATAGGGAAAATGTAATTATTGGATAAACCAGTAGAAAAAACTGAGTTCCAAAGGGACTCAGTGGCCTGCCCCATTCACTATAAACTCAACAGAGTGTCTGTTGAGGCCCTAAATGTGCAGACGCGCAAACCTCTGCTCTCCTCACTTCATAATCCCCGCTCCCCCCACCCCAACACACACATTTCCCACAGGCCAACATGACAAATCCCATGGATCTCAGTGGGACCACAGAACGCACTGCTAGTTAAGCCTCTTGGCACCAGACTACCCGCGGAAAACACAGAAATAGTGGCTATTCAACCCAAGAAAGTATCTCATTTCATTCCAAATATACCCAAAACCTAGGAATGGCCTTACTCCAATGTTGGGCTGTTGTAGACTAACTTTCTATTCAGAAAACAAGCCAATGATGCCTGACCCAATTCTCTACTCACTAGAGGTAGAGTAACACGGCATTTAAATAATGGGGGAGAGGAAGGGATTATCACTGCAGGCCTTTCTGTGCCTGGATGCTTCACCTATTCAGGTTAACTGTAATCCTAAAAGGTACCGTGAGAAGACTAGAAGGACTAAGCATGGTTCCGTTGACTTGCTCAGGATCCTCTAGCAGTAAGGCCTGCTCTGGAAGCCATGTTTCCATGCTCCAAAAGCAGATGTTCCTTGTATGCAACCCACTATTTTTTAGAACCTAGGAAAAGAGATTTCCTGTTGTCATTTCAGTACTTTTTAATACATTGCTTAAAAATGCATTCTTTTTTTTTTTTCATTTTTCTTTTATTATTCATATGTGCATACAAGGCTTGGTTTATTTCTCCCCCCTGCCCCCACCCCCTCCCTTACCACCCACTCCACCCCCTCCCGCTCCCCCCCTCAATACCCAGCAGAAACTATTTTGCCCTTATCTCTAATTTTGTTGTAGAGAGAGTATAAGCAATAATAGGAAGGAACAAGGGGTTTTGCTGGTTGAGATAAGGATAGCTATACAGGGCATTGACTCACATTGATTTCCTGTGCGTGGGTGTTACCTTCTAGGTTAATTCTTTTTGATCTAACCTTTTCTCTAGTTCCTGGTCCCCTTTTCCTATTGGCCTCAGTTGCTTTAAGCTATCTGCTTTAGTTTCTCTGCATTAAGGGCAACAAATGCTAGCTAGTTTTTTAGGTGTCTTACCTATCCTCACCCCTCCCTTGTGTGCTCTCGCTTTTATCATGTGCATTCTTAATACATTGTGGGTTGCCAAGATTATAACTAAGTTGATGTCAATTTCTAATACCGCCTTATTAACTTAAATTTTCTGATATCTTTCTACTTACTTTTTGGTATACTTAACCGATACTTTAACCTTTAATTTAAAGGTTTAGTGACCTCTATCTTTTAATACAAAAAAGCAAAATACAGGTTTTAAGTAAATAAACTTGTTTGGTTTTTTTTAATCCCAGAACAGCACCAGTTAACATTACTACCTTTTCGTTTTAATGGAAGGAAATTCAAAATGTAACTCCTGCTGAACACTGATTTTTTTCTTTCTTTTTTTTTTTTTCTTTTAGTGTAAAGGCCTCTCCATCTCCTTTAGGGATTAATGGCCCAGTGGTGTCTATACAATTTGCTTAATTACCCCAAATTATTATCTCAACTAAAGCAGAATCTTAATAGACAATCCTTAATGTCTTTATCTTTGTCCAAAGGAACCTCAAAAAAAATAGCTTCTTTAAATGAGCCTGGATGTGCCCCTAGCCATAGTGATTAAAGACAACATGGCTCATTTAGAAACTGTTTGGGGGAAATTAAAAAACTGAGATGTAGCCTGTTGGTTCTGCAAGCTATTGAAAATCAAGACAAGAAGGGGAGGGAAAGCAAAGCATCGGTATTTCAGACAAAGTCTGCTTCCTGCCCACTGAGCATGAGCATAATGAGCAAGGCTCTGCAGTCCAGGAAGTGGGGGAATGAGCCTTGTCAGCACCATTCCACTGGAGGGAGTTCTGCACTGTGTTCCCAGGGTCACTCCCAAACATTCCTACTAACAAGTGACTTGCTGCTTCCCAAAATAACAGTCTGTTTGGTTTTTGGTTTAAGCTTGCACCAATTCCAAGCCTACAGAGTGCAGCATATGTGTACATCTTACCATCTTTGCCCATCATTCACTTATTAAAATTTATTGAGCTTTGGGAGAGGAGGGTGTGAAGGCCAGGGGTTGGTAATAAGAATACAAAGATGAAGACAGCCTTGGCCCTCAGGTTGAACATGGAATCTATTTACTTACTCCTTAAATTTTTAAATTCTATTTATTTTTGAGACAAGGTCTCACTATGTATCCCAGGCCAGCATGGAACTCACTGTATAGTCCAGGCTGGTCTCAAACTTGCCATCCTTCTGACTTAGCCTTCCTAGTGCTAAGTGGTACAGGTGTACCACCATAACTGGCTCCATGGATAATCTATTCACAGAAAAAAAAAGCAGGGGAATCTCTGTTTCTCTCTACCCTCACTTACTTCATTTCTGACACCAACTATGTATGGTTTCCACATCAAGCAATTCCCTAATTCTCTGTGGATACAAACTGGGTAGCATCAGATCTCACAGGTTCAGGGCACAGGCCCATAAGACTGCTCCACTTTAAATGTCAATCAAAAAACCAGGCCAACTGTACTTCTGACTGACTGGCTATAAATCAAGAATTCCAACAACTGCTTTCTCTGGTTTGGTAATTTGCTAGAATGGATTACAGAATTTGGATAATACTTATGCTTACCTGTGGATTATAAAGGCTACAGATCAGAAATAGCCAGGTGGAAGAGATGCAAGGAGTGATGGCAGGGCTTCCACGCCTTTTCTTGGGGTACCACCCTCCCAGAACTTCCATGTGTTCACTAATGTGGAATCTCTCCAAATCCCACCAGTACAGGTTTTTGTGGAGGCTGCATTGGGTAAGCATGATGAAGTCACTGGCCACTGCTGATTAAGCCCAGTCTTAGCTCTTCTACCCTCCCCAGAGAGTAGGCTAAAAGTTTCAACTCTCTAATCATGTGACTGGTTCTGTTGGCGACCCTACTTCCATCTTTAGGGATGTTCTAAAGTCGCTTCATAAACTCAGGTGTGGTTGACAAGGGCTTGTTATGGATAATAAAAGGTGTTTCTTTTACCTTGATTACTGAAGGGCAGACTGCTGGAGGTCCACATATTCCCAAAAGATGTCAATTAGCCAGGGAGAAAACCGCCCCTTCTCCTTTCCAAGAAACATCTGTTTGCACCAGGGAGACACTTCTTCGACATCTGTCCACGCCAAAATCTCCACCCTTAGCAATAAAAAAAGCTATAAAACCCAATTTCCAACCTGACCCAGAGGAACACCGGTTTCTGGATCCTGCTGCATGATCCCATGCAGCCTTTCCTTTCTCTTTTCTACAAATAAAACTTCTCTGACCTTTGCTGCTTGAGTCTGCCTTTGATTTCCATCTAAGAGGGGAACAAGGACCCTCACCACCCAGGCTCCCCTGCGTATAATCTTGGTGACCACGAAAGGACACTTCTTCACCTGAGGTTGGTTCAGTTTGCACCAAACTGGAATGGACTGCCTAGAAAATGGCCATGATCGTCCAGCACTCCAATGGAGGCCATCCTCCAGGACAGCCCTGCCACCAAGGCTTAGCCTCTGTGGAGCGCTCATGTATCATTACTGTGAAGCTATTTTAAGAGCCAGAAATAGAAAACAAGTATTAAAAGATGTTCCCTTGGCTGTTTTCACTTAGGAAAGGAGCTCTAGCCAGGAGCCAGATGAAAACAAAATGTATATTTCTTATTACTTACAATATTACAAGAGTATCACCACCATCATCATTTTTTATCATGAATGCTGGACTCTGTCAAGTGTTTTTTCTGCATCTATGGAGATGATTATGGGATAAGTTTTCTTTTTCAGTCTATGTAAATTACATTGATTGATTTTCAAATGCTATGCCAACTTTGTACTCACAAAATAAACCCCAATAGGTAATGAAGCACTAATTTTTTAATATTCTGTTGTATTTAATTTGCTTATATTTTCTAGTAAATATTTGTCTGTGTTCATGAAGGATATTGGTCTGTGGGTTGTTTTGTTTTTTTTTTTTTTCATGATGTCTTTGATTTTGGTACCAGTATAATGCTGGTCTCATAAATTGAGTTGGAAAAATACTGCCTTCTCTGTGGTTTTTCTGGAAGTCTGTGTAGAACTGGTAATATTTCTTTAAGTGTTCCTACAATCCACCAGTGAAACTGTCTGGACCTGAAGTTTTCTTTATAGGAGGTTTAACTACAAATTCAATTTCTGTACTAGATATAGGACTATGTAGGTTATCTATTTCTTTTTGAGTGAGAACAGTAGTCTGTGTCTTTCAAGGAATCTGTACTTTTCACCTGACTCACCAAATTTATTGGCCTAAATTTCCCTTAATAACCTTTTAATGTCTGTGAGATCCACAGGAATTTCCCCCCTCATTTCTTATCCTGTTTTCTGTTTTTTGGCGTTTGTGTGTGTGTGTGTGTGTGTGTGTGTGTGTGTGTGTTTGTGTGTCTTCTCTTCTTTTAATTTTCTTAACCATTTGGCTAGAAGTTTATCAGTTTTACTGAATTTCTAAAAGGACTAGCTCTTTGTTCTATTGGTTTTCTCTATTGTTTTCTATTTCATTTATTTTTGCTCTTTTTCTTTATTTCCCATCTGCAGCTTACTTTGGGTTTATTTTATTCTTTCATTTCTGCTTATTTTTTAGGTTAGAAGCTTAGGTCATTGATTTGACATCCTTCCTCTTTTTGAATGTAGACATTTACTTCTTGGAATTTCCATCAAAGAACTGCTCTACTGCTTCTCACAAATCGGAAATGTTGTGATTTCCATTCAGTGCAAAGTATTTTCTAATCTTTCTCCATTTCTTCTTTGAAGTTATTCTTATGTGTTATTTAAGAGTATCTTAGTTTTCAAATACTTCAGACTTTCCTTGGTGCATTTCTGTTATTAATTTCTAATCTAATTCCGCTGTGGTCAGAGAACACATTTTCTATCATTGGATATCTTAAAATTTGTTGTATCTTATTTTATGGCCAGATATGAGATCTATCTTGGTAATGATCCACGTGTTGCTGTTGGGTGGAATGTTTTGTGTCAATTAGGCCACATTGGCAATAGTATGGGTCAAGTTTTTTCTGTCTACTTGTTCTATACATTGAGAAAAGTACTGTAATCTCCAACTATTAACTTTTTGTATGTGTATGGAACTTGGGATTGAATTTAGGGCCTTGTACATACTAAGCAAGTGCTTTTACCACTTGAAGCCATGCCCCCAGTCTTCTCCAGCTATAATTGTGGTTTTATCTATTTTTCTTTTCAGTATTATTAGTTTTTGCTTCATGTATTTTGAAGCTGTGTTATTAGGCACATACCCATTTAGGGTTGTTATGTCCTCTTGATGAATTTATCATTTTACTATTATGAAATAAAATGTAGAGGATTTATTTTATTTGGTGCAGATGAAAATCAAAGGTTTGGTGTACCCTTCCAAACAATTTCTTTATATATTTTTTCAACATAATTGAAATCATATTACATCTACCTGTTTATATCCATTAAAAGTTTTCACTGTGGAATGTGACATATATACCAGTATGAACACCTGTCATTCAAAAAATAATACAATCAGTCCTTTGCATCCATTGGTTCCACATCCATGTATTCAAGGAAACATGGATCAAAAATGTTTTTAAAAAATTCTGTCTGCATTGAACAGATGCAGACTTTTTCCCTTGTCATTATTCTCTAAACAACATAGTATAACAAATATTTACATTTACAATGTGTTAGGTATTATAAGTAACTTAGTGATGGTTTAAAATATACAAGAGGATGTATATAGGTTATATGCAAATAATACACCATTTTATATTTGGGAGTTGAACATCTACATATTCTGACATCCTCAGAGAGTCCTGGAACCAATCCTCCATGGATACCAATGGATGACTGTACCATGAAAACCCATACATTTACACACAGATTAAGAAATAGAACATTACTAATACCTTTGGAGACATCTGTACATTTCCCTCTTTCTTCCAAAGTTATATTTACTTTTGTATTAATCATTTATTTGTTTTTATTTACGGTTCACTCACACATTTGTTTCTAAAAAGCATATCCCATTTTTGGCCCTCGTGTAAAAAACATTATACTAAAAATATTCCTCAGAACTTGATATTTTTGCTTAACCCAATATTTGTGGAATTCATCCATAATGTATAATTCATTCATTTTCCACTAATGTACAATTCTGTTAGAAGTATATGGACAGGTCAGGTGCCGGTGGCTCACATTTGTAATCCTAGCTACTCAGGAGGCAGAGATTAGATCATTATTTGAAGCCAGCCCAGGCAAATAGTTCACAAGACCCTACCTCAAAAAAACCTTCACAAAAATAGGGCTGGTGGAGTGGCTCAAGATAAAGGCCCTGAGTTCAAGCCCCAGTACTGCAAAAAAAAAAAAAAAAGTATATGGATAGACCACAATCTACCCAACCTTCTCCTGACAGTCATTTGGGCTGTTTATTATTATTTCACTATAACAAAAATAATGTTCCAATGAAGAATTTGAAATGTGGTTTCTAGTGCACGTACATAGGGATTTCTTTACATGCCAGTAGAACTGCATGCATCTTCAGATATCCCATTTAACTTTTATTTTGTTTTTAATAATTATTCTTATTCTTTCCTAAAGAATGCATGCTATCTCAATGAGTGTATGCATTACACTACTAAAATTTGTCGCCATTTTTGGAACTTTGTACACAACTCTGGAAAATAAAATTTGTGCAGACATCTCTGCTTTTCAAGTCATTTACTTATGAAGGATTCCCAGAAGTTGGTTATTTGAATCAAGACCAATTTACCAGTTCATTCAGTGGAAGGGTTTTCATTGCTAAAAAACATAAAGTAATTCCCATTGAAGTAGTTGTTAATCTTTGAGATCATGGATCCTTTTGAGATTATGATTGAAGGTACTTCTCTTCAGGAAAAAAAACAACCCACAATTACATTCCTAAAAAAAACAAAAAACATAGAATTTCAAGGGTTTCTTAGGTCCTCTGAAGCCCTAAGAGATGTCAACATCTCTCATGAATGAGATATATTGTCCTTCTTGTAGTGCATTTTGTGTTGATGTAATAAAATACCTGAGTCTGGGTATATTATTAAGAAAAGAGTTTGTTTAGCTCAGGGTTCTGGAAGTTCAAAAGCATGATGCTGTTTGACTCTGATGAGAGCCTCATGGTGGATGGCATATAAGATGGCAGAAGTATTAGAGAGTGGCAATTAGCAGGTGTGGAAAAGGGATTCAGGGCTGGGTCAAGCTCATTTATGACAACCTGCTCTCAGGGCTCCCTATGAGATAAGCATCAATCCCTTTTAAGACCTAATCATTTCCCATTAGGCCCCAACTCTTGAAGGTTCCACCTCTTCAACACTACTATGCTGAGGACCAACCCTCTAGCACATGACTCTGGGAGGACAAGCCATATCCAAACCACAGAAGGTCTACTCACTGAATGTAAGATTTCTTACAATACTTTGCTAAACAAGTTCATAAACCAACTCTTGTATCATCAAGTACCCTTTTTTTCTAAACAACCATATAGTGAGCATCTGCCATGTACCAACAATATGCCAGATACCAGAGATAGAATAAATGCTTCTGGTTTAAAAGAATACTGAGTCTACTGGGGAAGATAGAAACTAAAAGACATTTATGATAAAATACGTGCAGTAAGAGAGATGTTCATTAGGCAAAACGGAAGTACAAATTAAGAATTTATAAGCTTTTCTTTACCAAGGGGTTATAAAGAATAAAACTTAAACTGCTGTAATTGGAGGAAACAGTACCAGCAAAGGGAAAAGAGTTTATATAACCTGGTACACAAAGAATAACTATAAATTGAATATGGTTGGATTGGAATTGTAATGAGCATGGGAAAGAGCTGAGACTCTTCCTTATTTTGGGACAGAGACTAAAAAAAACCCAAAAAACCCAACATTGACATACATGATTTTAGCAGTTGGTCTGACAGCACAAAGGAAACCACAAAAGAAGATCTCCTCTCAAACATTTCCTTTATTACTCAACTCTACTTCTATTGCATACAAACAAAACATTTTGGCTGTTTTTTTTCTCTGCAGCAGTCTGAAGTGCAGTGTTTAATTCAGCACACAAGATTTAAAACCTACTTATTATGTATACAATGAAGCACATTTTAAAGCAACATGTTTTAAATTTTAAATTGTCTAATGGCTTTCATTTTGTAAACAGAAATATTACAAAACCTGAGCAATATTTACTACATAAAATTGCTTGAAAAACTATAGGTAAAAACTATGATTTTTAACATTCATTTAGAATGTTAGTTTCAGCTCATTGGTTAACTCCTCTAACACAATCATCTCAAAAAACCATTTTGTTGTTTTTAATTTAGCTTAGTTGAAAAATTATAATTAAGCAAGGGCTGGGAATGGTAGAGCATTTGCCTAGCATGCACAAGGCCCTGGTGTGATTCCCAGCACTGCAAGAAACAAGAAAAATAAATAAAAGCACAAAGGGTAAGCTACTGACTTAATTGTAATGGAGCATGTGGAACTCTTAAAAAAAAAAAAACTTATACTCCTACAGAAAATGAATGCAATTGATTTTGATAATGCAATCTAGTAAATGTCTTTACCTGATAGATTTATTGAAAGTATGACTACAATACTATACAGTTATGCTTTTAACAATATTTCTGCTGGTGTAGTAAGCTTATATATGTATTTTTTTCCCTTGAAATTTTAATTTGTTTCAATTCTTGCCACAATTATTCTGTTCCCTTAGGATAATACGCAATTTTTATATATATCATGGAATCACATACATTCAATATATAATGTATGATTATAAAGTTGTAAAACCTATTTTCTTGTGTTATTAGAAAGAAAGGGAAAAGCTGGTTTTAAATTTCAAACATCAACCAACTGAAGGAGAATGAATTCAAGTTTATAAAAGAGCACAAAGCATGCTTGACTTACTGCTTCTTTTTCAAAACACCTCTTGGATCTCTAGATGGCATCCCATTAAATGTTGCTTAGCTTTGTCAAATTAGAGGACTTTTGAGGGTACGCTAAAATAACAAAAAGATATGATCTCATTCTGGGTTTCCTAGTAAGCACATCGAATGTGGTTTACTTTTAGATTTCTACTAAAGAAAGGAAATTCTTTCCATATATGAGAAAGAAATCCAAAGGGAACAAGTTTTCTCTAAAAGTTTTCATTAAGTTCCAGTGAATTTCCTAGAGGACAGGCCCAAGCATAAATAAGAATATATGTTATTGTTTATTTTTTTAATTTGTGGTGCTGGGGATCAAACCCAGGGCCTTAGCACATGCTAGGCAAGTGCTCTATCACTGAACCACATGCCCAGCCCAAGAATATATGTTAACACATGCTTACTTCTCACGTGTGTTTTTTTTTCATGAGAGTGAATCTTCCTCATGTGGTATTTGTTCCCCAAGTGGAAAACATTCTTTAAATGAACTTAAACAAATACTACATTTCCTTAAACAAATCCTACAAAGCCTTCACTACATGAAGGATTTAAAGACTTTCATGAAGTGTGTTGACCATAAATGATCCTCAGCACATATGTAAAAAGACTATGAACTCTCACTACAAAAATAAGTGAAACAAATCTACAATAGGTACAAATTATATACATTTATTAATAATTTTAAATAACACTCTTGTATAAATTCTTTCATATATTCAAATCATACACAAATTTAGAAATGCATCATGAAGCCTAGAACAGTGTACGTATGAGACATGTCTTTAAAGTTTGTGTTAGAATTTTAGTGACATAAATACAAGTTTAATGTTTCAGAAACATTCCTTAATTGTTTGGGTTGAAATTTAACTTATTATAGAGTGCTTGTGCCTAGCATTAAAATTTGACTTTAAATCATTTTGCTTCTGGGCTAACTTGAATCTGAAGCCCTGGGTTCCCACTCTAGGGCTGCTGCTGCAGTTCCTGTGTACACATAAGTAACAAGTAAGAAAGGTTCCCAACAGCCTTTGCACAGGCATCATTCAACCACTGACATTTTAATGATCCATAACTGTTAGTCCACTTGATATTATTTGACTTCTTCAGATCAGTCATGTGTTCTTCCTGCCTTTCCCCTTGGTATAGTCACTGGCTTATGGTTAAAGAGAAAAACGCATTAATTTGCCATTACTCCCCAGCACACACTAGACCCATTTTAGCTCCCAAACTCTTTACTAGCAAGATCATAACAGACCAAAGGTTCTTTGTGGATGAGGCCAGAAAGACTTTCTATGCTCTAACAGGTTAAACTAGGTTGCTTTTGACTTCTCTGAATATTTTGTCAGAAAGCTATCCTTGAGATGTAGAGAAAATTCAACTCCTACCTACATATCTCAAAATATAAGATGGGCATATTCATTCTGTTCACAAGTGCCCTACAAAAAGTATGTGACCAAGGTGAATGATCTAATAACCCAATTCCAATTGAATCTTACAAGAAGAGTACTGTTGCTTTAGTTCTCTGCTTCCAAAACAGCACAAGGGCTAAATATCTTGGAGGCACTCAGCTGACCAAAATGAACTAGAAGATCAGTGAGTCTTGCTTAAATGGTCAATGATTCTAGAAATATGGGGGCTAGAGAGTAGCCATACAATTTGAGGTTTATAAAAATCCTACCACCCAAATCTCTCTCCTCCCATGCCATGTTTGCTTTATTTTCTTCTCTTAAAAACCAGGTATCCCTGGGAAAAGAAACACTAGGTCCATAGGACCTTAGTATAAGTCAGAGTTTTTAACTATCATTTGTTATCCTCTATAGTTGGAGAAATTCCACTAATAAAGAGAGCCCTGGGAGGTACAGAGTGGAAGCAGGGAGGGGAAGATGAGAGAGGACAAAGACATACTTAAAACTACCTAAAGTATGTATCAGAAATTCATAAGGGTTTTAGTATAATTAATTAATGAAAACAAAAGTATTGCTTCATGGCAATAACTGTCATTTCTCAAGGGTCTTATTTTTTAAAAAACACATTTCTAATCCTTAGACAAAAATTCTTCCAATATTAGGCTTTCTACAGGACTGATCCTGCTGCTGGATGCCGTCATTCATGGGATACCTTTAGAGGAAAGAAAATTGTGCAGTGCACTTCACACCAGTTTCCTAGTTTGGTTTTAAGGGTAGATCAACTCATGATTGATTTATATTTTACAGCAAAATTATTTCCACAAGAATGAAAGAGTATTATTTAAAAAAATTTTAAGGCCTTAATTTTTTTCTCATTGTGAAAAATTAAGAACATGTCCTAGTAGCTATTTTTATTTATTTATTTTTATTGTTTTATTATTCATATGTGCATACAAGCCTAGTAGCTATTAACACGTATTTAAAGATGAATGTTCTTTATGATTCAATTTTTTCATGTCTGTTTCAAAGAATCTTTACATGATCAAAATCCTATTTAGCTTTGGCTCTTAGGCTTCAACACATTTCTTATTGGATTAATTTACGGTTAATGTGTGTGTGTGTGCGTGCTTGAGATAGGATCTCACTAGCTTTTGACCAGGCTAGCCTCCAACCGAGATCCTCCTGTCTCTGCCTCCAGAACAGCTGGGATTACTGGCATGCACCACCAAGCCCAGTCCAACAAATGTCTCACCATCCTCAATCTTGACTTTTCTTTCTTTTTTTGGGGGGGGGCAGGGGTTGGGGTATCAGGGAGAAAGGCAGGTATGCCACTTTGCATAATTTCTTGGAGTCTACACACCTATGCAGCAACTGCTAGCAAGTTTCCCCTCTCTGCTTAGAGGGATTAGTTCAGTTTAATGAAGCACAAACTGTTAGTTTTGCTTTCCTATTATTAATACTGGCTTTAGATAGTAATCTTCCTGTGTTCTTCAAAATCCTTCACAGCTCTGTGGCTCTGAATTGCACCTGGTAACCACAAAAAAAGTAGAAACATCCACAAACGGGACTCTTCCCCCAGCCTTCTTGTGTCCACGGCTGGGCAATTTCTGAATTAGCCTATACTTAAAAGACTGTGTGCTTCAGAGTTGGAAGTCCTGATTCCAAGCCCAATAATGACACACTGTGCAGCGTTGAACAAGACAGATAGCTCTTTTGTGCCTCAGTATTATCGTCTATAAGGTGGGTACAACAATTATTTCCTCAGGGGGCTCTGGTGAGGAACAAAGGGCACCCATGGAAAAGTGCTTTGTAAACTAGAAAGGGCAATAAAATATTAAATTTTTGAGGTGCTGGGGAATTGAATCGAGGGCCTCATGCATGAATGAGTGCTCTACTACTGAGCTACATCTCCAGCCCTTAAATAATCTTAGTACAATATAATATAATGTCTTCTCTTGTGAGCAATGGCCTAATCTACAGGGGACCCTCAGCTTGCCAGAAGCAGATTGCCTGTACATCCTCTAGAACATTACCTCCAAACTCTGAGGAAGACTTAGGGGTCTCCTACAGAGGGTGGTAAATTCTAGATTTTTCTCTGAGGAAGTTAGACAAAGAGGTCAATTTGGCTTTCAGGTCTAATCTAATAAAAAGTCTTCACTTTTTTTTAAACCACCTCATACGTGGTTGTTCCTCCCAATAAATATCTGTATTTGGTCTCTGGCCATCTTTCTTGGCTTGTTTAAACCACAGACTGTCAGTACCATACAGATGAGAGCAACAGTAATTGGCCTCTGCAGGGAACAAAAGTGCATCTGAAAATAGTTGCACTGTTGTACACACCTAATGACAGAGCTACCCTCTAACCAGACAGGAAAATGGAAGAACTATAGCACTGCAGAAAATGGGACATACCTCATGACAAATGAGTGATAGGCTAAGTTCAAATGTAGGAAATTTTTATTTTAGAGGTTTGGGGGTGGGGTATAAATGTTTCACAAGCATGAAAACTAGGGATCTCAAGTGGTACAATGGCTTTTTTTTTTTTTTTTGGAATTCAAATATTTCTATCCTTTGGAAGACTATCTTTTACATTCAGGAAAAAATATTTTAATGAGGGTATGCTTTATAACAATCTACGCAAAATATATAGAGTAGCTAATATCTAATTAGGTGAGTGTTTTGGAGAGTTCAGCCTGTGTCCCAGCTTAATAATTATTGACTTCAAAATCTATTGCTTGAATCTACAGTAAGTCAAAGAGCATAAAGCTCTACTTTTAGGATCAACCTCTTATAAATTTCAAGTGTCCAAAGAGGGACTAAAAATGACTGTGCTCACCAGAGTCCCAGCTCTAGCAATATTGCCACCTAGTTTACAGTATTTAACCAAGCCCCATATTTTCTTTTTACAACACCATTAACTGCTGTACAAATAAATTCTAGGTGATAAAATATGACATGGTTTTTTACAAGTAGATACATATACAATGTTCACCAGATATGCTACATTCACTATGTACACTTTGTTTCTCTAGAGGCAGGAATATTCCTTATTTTTAGAGTGGCAGAAATACTCCTTATCTTTGAACAATTTATCATTTACACTGAGCCCCTGAGGAGGACCATCAGCCTCCTGCCCCCCCCCCCAGTGCTACCCTCTGCTCTCTAGCATTAGAAGCTTATCCTGTGCTTTAATCCTGTCATTGAATGAGAATCCTGGGACAAAAAAATCAAGCCCTTCTAAAGATCTTCTTGGGACCTTTCCACCCCTATTCTAGATATAATCAAGATCATTTATTATGATATAGCCTAGACACCAGGTTTTCCTCAATTATATATTTTAGTATGGTAAAATGAATATAATCCCTGCTCTTTCTTTTAAAAAAATGTGTTTTGGGAATGGAGATGACGTCTGTAGCAGTCTTTTTGCCCTCCACATCCATTGTCCTATCACCACTGGCGAGGTGAACATATCCCCAGCAGCCTATTTGGAGGTCAAAGTGGATTTGTGCCACACTATGGGAATAAGCCTTTCCACACTCCCATGTGGTTTGATACAAAAATATACTTTACTTCAAGTTCTTAATGACAGCGAATGCTTCAGATCTTCATGGGAAAACTAAGAGCAATAGACAGGCTAAGCGCATGATGGATTTGTACCTGACAAGTTCAGATGCACTATTTGCCTTTCTCAGCAAACTCTACCCAGGCTTTGTCTGGCCTAGAGGCTGAGGCTGTCTTAATAAGCACTGTGGTTTAATAATCCAGGAGAACAGCTCGAGCTCCTTAGGCTTTGTAGTTGTGTATGGGTGTCGTCAGGGTCAGTTGCCCATTGGGAGCCACTTCATTGCCATCATCTTCCAACAATCCCGACACATCTGCATTGGGAATGCTGTCATGGTAGCTGCTGAAACTGATATTATCTTCTTTCAGCTCGATGGTCCAAAAGGGGGCATTGAGTTTCCGGTTTTGGTACTCACGGTACATGTATACAGCCCCCACAAATCCCATTAGCAGCACTACCACAATGATGATGACTGTCAAAATGATGATGTTAAATTGGGTCCATGATACATCAGCTAAAGCTGAAGTGCTGTTTTCAGAAGAGCTTACTGAAAAGATAGTCTGCAGAGTTGTGGGGGTAAATGTACTATTTATAACAGGGGTGGGCACTGATGTGGCCAAAGAGGCATTGGAAACCAAAATGGTAGAACCTTCAGGTGTTGGAACAATAACTTCTGAAAATAAAAACAGAGAATGAAATGTAAAAGACAAAATTATCTAGTTTTGAGAAACAATAAAAGAAATACACATGGGAGCAGAAGTTGATGTGAGATGTTGACATGGTACTCTGCTTTAAGGTAATGTAAATTTAAAATCATTTTTAAAAGAAATATAGAGAAAAGAATCAGGATCTGGTAAGATAGTTTATTATGTCCATGGTTGTTTTTCAATATGTATAATATGTACATTGAAATATTCATGAAATTTTCAATTTTGGAGTTTTCTATCCTTCTTTACCCATGGAAAGAGTCATGCAAATTCCTGCAAAGGCAGAAAACATGTCACTTCTGAGTTCTGAGTCACATGGTTAAAAGTAACAGGGATAGATGGCAATCATTTGAACTAAAATGAGTCCAACATGTCTGACAGAATTTCTAAATGTAAACTTATCCTCAAAGGAGGCATAGGAAAAATGTATCTGTGAATACATTTTTGCAACATCTGAAAAACATAATTTAAAGGCTCAAAGTTGATGTCATTCAAGAGAGAAAACAGCTTTCCTTTAATCCCATGTGTAGAATTTTTCCTTTGTGTAGATTATATCTATTTTATAATTAAGGTACCATACTTTGTACTTCCAATGACAGCATAATTCAGTGGGCGGACCAAAGGCTTCAGACTCAAATAGGACTGTGTTTCTATAAATAAATGTCTTTTTAAACCTCAGGTCCCTTATCTGTTATTGTGAATAATAACATCTACTTTGCAGAGTTCTTGAGAAGGGTTAAATGAGCATTATCACATTTAATACTTATAGTGGCTGGCATATAGTAGACACTCAGTTAAACTATTATAATAATTCGTCACCACAGCCAGCCACATCAATTTATCCTAAAGAGGCAAAACTTATATTAAATAACTAATAAAAATAATCAGTCTTAGCTCATGACAAGGTATGCCTGAGCTTAACAAGGTATGCTTCCCAAATGGGAAAGAGAATTTGAGTGACTGGGTCTCTAGCCTGTGATAGGATTCAACCTGAATCTTTTAGCCTTTATCACAACAGCATAAAAATATCAAGAAAATTACAGAAAGATGCTATCTCCCACAGACCAACTGTACATCAGCCTAGCAATCAGCATGTGTTAGAATATCAAAGAGTAGTTTGTAGAAAAGCCTGGCCAAATTTCTCTGTGATTTAATAATCTCTGAATATCCCTAACTCATCCTGATTTTATAATCATTAATTTTTTTCTAAATCCTTACTGACTTCCCTATAAGAAACATTTTCCACATGAATAACTTTTTCTTTTAAAAATTTAAAGGAATATTGATACTATTTCTCCGATTACAGACGGAGCCATTTGTGCCCAAGTTAGAATAGGTGCTAGAAGGAAATCCAGTGTATCAGCTAGAGCTTCTAGTCAGATATAGGTTCCTACTCGAAAAGACCTTTGATGATCACTGAAAGTGATGAGAATAAAAGAAGCAAAGAATAAAATAAATGGTAGGACTTTTTTAATATTAACATAAAAAACAGATGAAAGTAAAATGTGAGAACACTTGGTCTCACTGCTGCAATGTCTTTGTCTTGGTCCTCAATTTCTGGAGTTGGCTCTGGAGTATCAGGAGAAAAGCAGGAAGGGAAGAAAATCTCTTTAGGCAAATATCTATCAAAATCTATTTCCAGAAATCCCTCTGGTGGAATTGGAAGATTTACAAAGCTAAAGGTAGCTGTCCTGAAATTTTCAGTGCTAGCCTTAGATATTAAATTTATAATCTTGGGTAGAGTTTTTACCTTTCTTGATGCAATTTCCCTGGAGGTCTCGAACATAACCTTCTAGGCAGTTCTCACACCTTAACCCAGTGGTGTTATGGAGGCAGCTGATGCACTCACCACTCTCAGGTTTGCAAATTTTTGGAGTTTTAATTGGGTCCACATGGCCATGACATTGGCACTGTATACAGATGCTGTCAGAATTATAATAGCCATTTTCACACTTATTGCAGTTCTGGCCCGTGTAACCATCTTTACACTGATCACATGTAGGTTCCAATTCACTCAATTCTGAAAGACAGAGAACACCAAAATAATTTAGTACAGTTTCAATCTATAATTAAAAGTGCAAAACATTTCACCAGCTATAGAATGGATAAAGGATTAATATCAGCAATACATAAAGGGCTCAAAGAACCAAATAGCAAAAGAACAAGTAATACAATTAATAAATGGGCAAATAAATTAAACAGTTCTCAGAAGAAATGTAAGTGGCTAATGAATTCATGAAGAAATGTCGACATCCTTAGCCATAAAGGAAATGCAAACCAAACTACACTAAAACTCCATCTCACCCCAGTCAGAATGCTAATCATCAAAAGAAAACCACCACCAACAAATGATGGTGAAGATGCAAGGGAAAAAAGGAACTCACACACCCTGGGTGGGCTAGTACATATATATGCATCTATGGAATTATCATAATGAAACCCACTGTATTATTATTGTATTCTAATTAAAAATGAAGTAAGATTAAAATTTTTAAAAATACAAATCAAGTGCTAGTCCTCAAATAGATTTATAAACCCTTCCTACTCTCTCCTCTCAATGTTGAGACACATGAAATCAAACTAATAATCTATACCTTATTTACTAATTTTCCAGCTTGTTGTAGGAGTGATGGAGTTGTCTGCAGAACCTATTCAGGTACAGGGTAAAAGAAACATGCTTACACTAGGAGTCATAATAATTGTGGAGAGTTGGCACTTGCATAATGCTTTATTCCTTCCTTTTTAGACATGACAGATTACATAAAAATGTGGTTTTAACAAAAACTTCCTTCATCCCTCCCCTACCTAAATGTTGTTACTCCCAGAGACTTCTATTTTTGGTCTCCTTCACCTGTCACTCTGCTCATTCTCCATAGGCGAACACATCCACCTACATGGTTGACAATTGCAAAATATGTATCTCTAGTTCATTTTACTATCTTAAATTCTAAACTATATACTAAGTGTTTACAACTGAATCCATAACCAATTCAAACTTAACATGAATGACTGTCCTCAAGATCTTCCTTTCTTAAGTCCTGTCTTCCTTCAATGTTCCCTACATTGCTACCTCAGTGAATGGTACCAATATCTACACACTTGTTTGTCTAAGCCAAAAAGCTAAGAAATCATCTCTCAATTCTCTTTCTCACTCCTTTGCTTGCAAGCAATTATCAATTTATGTAAATAATACCTAGGTAAAATCTTTCCAATCTGCTGCTCTCTCTCTCTCTCTCTCTCTCTCTCTCTCTCTCTCTCTCTCTCTCTCTCCATTCTACCATAGTGATCTTAGTTTAGGCCTTCATGATTTCTCACCTAGATTACTGTTGCTACTTCCTAATAGGTCTTTTTATTGCAGTGCACCCCTATGATCTTCAAGTAAATCTGAGCATACCACTTCTCTAGAAAAGCACTTCAATTTTAATGTCTTCAGGATTGAGTGAAAATTTAACAAAATTTTCAGTATCTTTCATAATCTGACTTTTACCTACTTCTCTGAACCCTTCTCCCTTTACCTCAAACCCCATACCCACTTTGGTTTAAGCACATCAAATGACTTAAGTGTACTCCCAAAGACTGCTTGCTTTCTGAGCTTTTGTACATACTACTTCCTCTGCTGGGAACATCCTTTTGCTTTAATACCCATATTTCAACTTGCAAATTCAAACTATAGGAATTAACTCAGGTATCACTTCTCAGAAGCACAAAAGGTTGTACTTGATTCCCTGTTTGGGTTAGGACTACTCTATGCTTACTTGCAAACACATATCATTCTAAATTGTAATAACTTGATTCTATGTCTGTCTCTCACATTAAACTATGAGCTACTTATTTTCCACCTTTATCTCCAATGATTAACATAGCACCTGACACACAGTACATGTTCAGTGAATGCCTGCTGACTGATCAACTTTCATCCTACATAGTGGGAACACACCAACCCATATTTATCAGCTTTAAAAAAATTCTTCATACAATTTTAATTTAGGAGTCTCAATTAGGTTTGATAAATGCTTTTTTAATGACCAAAAAATTATAATTTTATTTGCTAAGATGATTAATTCCTTTATTAGAATTTACTAATTATACTAATATAACCATCCTGTTTTCTGAACATGTAATAATTCCATTACAGAAGGAATAATTTACAGGGGTCATGAAACTTGTGGCAATTCAGTACATCTCTGTGTTCATTATGTAAAATGAATCCCTTTAATCTATTTTACTATTGTTTTTAATAGCTTTGAGATATAATTCATATTATATATAGTTCAAACATTTAAAGTATATAGTGGTTGTTAGTATATTCACAGAATTGTCTAACTGACAAAGAATTTTAAGTTTATAATCCCAGTTAGTAATGTGATCTTAAGTAAGTTACTAAACTCTAAGTCACAATTTTCCATACTTCAAATAAGGGACTTAAAACAGAAACACTTAAGTTGCTTTTAGCAATAAAGGCAACAGTTGAATAAATTATAACCCATGAAAATGCTTATATATAGGAAAAAATACTTAACAGAAGGCTTGTACTCCTTGTTCTCAAGGAACTTACAGCTTACCATGGTACCATATTTCACAGCATTTTTGGAGTTCAACAACTACAGCAATAATAAGTAATCCAAAAAAAATACTGATGAAGTAGACTGAAAGACTAAAATCAAGGTTTGTGAAAGTCTTTCTATGTCTGTCATGTTCAGACCCACTGGACTTCATAACGTGACATTCGAAAGTCTTGTTTTGTGTTCCATTTTTTTCTTTCTTATACTTTGTTTCTGCCATTCCTAAGTGTTTTTTTTTTAAATCAAATCAGCTATTTTAACATTTCTGTACTTTTTTTCTTACTGATTTCTTTACCTGACATGTCCTTCCTTCTTTTGTCTACCACTAAATTCTGACTGTCATCACAAGCCTATCACCTCCTCTCTGAAGCCATTACTTATATTCTCCCACTCCAGTAGAGTGTTCCTTCTTGGAGCATTCACTATATACAGATCAATCACATTGCATTGCACTAATTTGGATGTCAGTTTCTTCACCAGAAATAGTGAGCTCTGAAAGGGTCAAATATGTGAATCAGCTAGGTACTTCCTACCCCTAGTGTAAAGTGTGAGCACAATATGTTTTTGAAACACTTCCATGCCAAATTGGACTGGTCAGGTCCCTATTCAGTCTTTGGCTTTGATCTTCCACTCACCTCTACATGGGTAGATTTCTAGATGTTCCAATCCTTACTCCTCAAAGCCCAGTTCAAATGTTACCTGCTCCATGAATACTTTTCTATACCTGCCACTAGGAAATTATCCTCCTTCCCTTGAACACTCATAGCTCTACTTTTGTGCATCTAAACATTTTCTACTACTCTGAGTTATGGTTATTCATTCAACCTGTAGCATTAACCAGACACTGGGAGTAAGGATAAAATAGTTAAAAATATAAACATGATCTCTGCCCTTATGAAGCATACAGTCCTTGGAAAAGGCATACAGTCCTTGGAAAAGGCAGACAGGAACAAGGAACACAAGCACGTTACTTTTGTTAGGAATCATCTTTCCACAGAGGAGGCATATACATTTTAAGTTTATTATATGAAAGTGAATTCAGCCAGTTATTTAGCAACCATTTATAAAGCAACTATGATAAGCAGGTCCTGTGTTCAAAAAGAAAGTTGCTCTAGAGCCAAGGACCACTGTAACTTAAGTTGCTATTTACAATTCATATAAGACTCTAAACTCCTGCAGGTATCAGTGGCTCATACCTGTAATCTTAGCTACTCAGGAAGCAGAGATCAGGAGGATCGAGGTTCAAAGTCAGCCTGCGTAAGTAGTTTGCAAGACCCTATCTCAAAAATACCCCACACAGAAAGGGCTGCTGGAATGAAGTGGTAGAGTGCCTGCCTAGCAAATGGGAGGCCAAAGTTCAAGCCTAGTACCACTAAAGAAAAAAAAAGTTCTAAAATCTCAAATTGTTTTATACTAATAACAGATCAATATGCTTAAAAAAGAAATCCTCTATAGAATTCTAGATACATATTTAGACATTAATATATAATATTTTCATATTCCTAACTCTAGATAACAGTCCTCCTAATTTATCCTAAATAGTTAAAATATACCTATATGGTTAATATTTACCTAAATGGTTAATATGTACTTATATAAATAGTGATAATTAACAAGGTATGATACCTAAAAGTATTACCTCTTTTAAGAAAATTTCCTAGGTTAAAATAGAATCCCCTTCATTTGTGGCCTATTATACCATATAAATACATTTGATACTTTTGATGCTTTATTTGTGTGTTTTTCTTTCTATTGCATTGTAGACTCCTTTATAACAAGGACCATATTTCATTTTTCTTATCTTTGTATCCATTGTAGAGCACAATGACAAGCATGTGCTAGGTACTCAATTACTATTTGTAGAATAAATGATAGACTCTATCAAACTTTCCTACGAAAAGAGAAAAGTACCAGTTCCCATTACTAGGTATGTAAGCCAACCTTCAAGATGACCCAAAAACTCCCTGCCTGCTGATATTCACACTCCTATGTAGTCCCCTCCCACACTCAATAGGATAGTCATATGAAACTAATGTGGTAGTGTGAAAATAATTATGATTTCAGAAACTAGATTACAATATACACTGCAGCTTTCACCTTATTCTCTCTTGGATGACTCACTCATAGAGGAACAAGCTGCCATGTTGTGAGTACATCTGAAGAGGTCCACACTGGTAAGTAATACAGCCTATTACTTTTTTGTCTCTAGGAAACTACTGAAAAAGTAGATTCTATGGCCCCAATTCAACCTTCAGATTACTGGGTACAACTATGGTTAACACCTTGGTTGCAAACTCATGAGAAATCCTAAGTCAACACAAACAACAGAAGAAAAATTAAATTGAACTTTGTTGAAATTAAAGACTTTTGTTTTAAAAAGAACATCAAGAAACTGAAAAACTAAACTACAGGATAAGAGAAAATATTTACAAATAATATCTCTTAAAAATTTTTTAATTGTTATTTTTTACAGTACTCAGGATCAAACCCAGGGCCTTGTGCACACTAGTAAGTGTTCTAGCACTGAACTATGCTCTCTACCCTTAAAGATCATTATCTGATAAGGGACATGAATCTAGAATGTTTAACTCAATGATAAAAATATAAATAATCCAATTTTAAGATGAACAAAAGACCTAAATAGATATTTCTCTAAAGAACATATGAAAAAGATCAGTAAGTACATAATCAGCTGTCAGAGACATGCAAATTAAAACCGCAAAGCAACACCATTTCACATCCACTGGGACAACTACAATCATAAAAAGATAATAAGTATTGGTGAGGCTATGGACAATTTAGAACCCTCATACAGTGATGGTAAAATGAGAATGTAAAATGATAAAGTCATTTTAGAAAGTAGTCTGACAGTTCCTCACAGTTAAACACAGAGTTGATATATATGACCCACAAATTCCACTCCTAGGTATATACTCAAGAGACATTAAAATAATTGTACACCCAAAAATATGAACAAAAATGTTCACAGCAACATCATTTATAATAGCCAGAAAGTAGAAACAACACAAATGTCCATCAAGTGATGAATGAATAAATAAAATTTGGTATCCATATGTTGGAATATTATTTGAGAATAAAAAAGTATGAAGTATTGATATACTTTATGACAGGGATGGAGTTTGAAAATATGCTATGTGAAAGAAGTCAGATACACAAAGCCATATATTACATGACTCTCTATAAAATGTTCAGAATAGGCAAATCCCTATAGAATAAAAAGTAGGTTAGTGGTTACCTAATGCTAGAGGAAATGGAAGTGACTGCTAATGGTTACGGGTTTTTGTTTTATGTTTTGTTCTGAGGTACTGGGGTTTGAACTAAGGACCTCATGCTTGCTAGGCAGGCACTCTACCACTTCAGCCATGCTGACATCCCTTTATGCTTTAGTTACCTTTCAGGTAGGGTCTCATGTTTTGTTGTCTGGGCTGGACTAGACTGTTATCCTCCTACTTTACAACTCTGGTGTACCTGGGATGACAGGTGTATACCATCACATCTAGCTTACTGGTTGATATGGGGGTCTCAGTAACTTTTTGCTCAGTCTGGCCTCAAACTGCAATCCTCCCAATCTCTACCTCCCAAGTAGCTGGGATTATAGGCATGAGCCATTGTGTCCAGTGAGGTTTTTTCTGTCCTTCTTTCTTTCTTTTTTTTTTTTTTTGGATGGGGAGAGGTGAAGAAAATACATGTTCCAAATTTGATTTTGAGGCTGGTTGTACAACTTTATGAATACATAGTAAAAAAAAAAAAACCCCACTGAGTTATATATTTTTAAAAAATTATATGTAATGCTATTTAAAAAGAGGGGGGTGGGTAGGACAGTAGGAAGAATCCACATCAGGACTGTCCAGCGAAGCTGCTCCCAAATTGCTAACAGAAAAAATAAAATAATAAATTCTTACTGTTATCTTAAGCTGCTAAATTTTAGGGTAATTAGTTATGCAGCAATAGATAACTAATATACCAGGAATAAATGGAAGTTAACTGCATTTGGAAGAATGTTACATAGACATACTTAATCAACATTATTAAGTACCTTGGAAGAACTAATTATTGAGTGTTACCATGAAATAGGTGAACAAAAACAGCTCAGTTTTAAAGCTCCGGTATTAACTCATTATGTTGGTTTTAGACATTTTAAGGCTTATTTTACGTATGTATTTGGATTAGATTATAAATTCCTAGGAAGAAAAGCTTTTGCTATTTTTCTAACTCACTTTCTGGATGCTTCCAGAACTTGATTCATCAATGCTATTTATAACTACCAATAGAGGATTCACAGACCCCATCCTCACAAAAAAAGATATAGAGAAAGGCCTTACTTATGGTGCAGTTGCCTGTAGATGTCACTGCTGAACATGGGCAGCGAAGGCATTCGTTAGTGACACTAGGGCTCTGATAAAATCCTTCTTTGCATTCTTCACAGTGATCCCCTTTGCTATTTTCCTGGCAGTTTAAGCAAGTCCCTAAAAGAAGCACATTATTTTTAAAAGTTAAAGATTTGCTCTGAAAGCACAGTCACTTTCGAAGATCATGCCTGCAACAAAAAGATCATAAGAGTTAACCAGAAAAAGACAAATAAGGATGGAATGGTGTTCAGTTTCTACTTCTTATTCTATAGTTAGCCATATCTGTGAGTTCAATGTCCCTACAAGACTGCAAACTCTCTAGGGAAAGGTGAGGTTTATGGTTAGAGTCACAATATGCCCTTATTGATTAATAACACACTGAATGCAGGCAAAGAAAAATACAAACAATCTAAATACCTATTAATAGAAGAGTAGACAAATTATGGCATTTTCAAAGTTTGGATGCTGAATTTAAATAAATTAGCTAAACCTGTATGTATGAACATTGTATATCTTAAAACAACTTTGGATGAAAAAGCAAATTGTAGAATGATGCATACCGAAGGAGAGTACTTATTTTATAAAATTAAAAAACACACACTAAGCAAATGGATACATAATATACTAAACCAAGTTGATACATACATATGTAGTAAAAGTTTAAATGTGGACTAAGAGGATATATGGGAATTTAAAAAAATTTTGGTGGCACTGGGATTTTAACTCAGGACTTCATACTTGCAAAGCAGGTGCTCTGCCACTTAAGCCACACCTCCAGCCCATTTTGCTCTGGTTATTTTGGAGATGGGGTCTCCCAAACTATTTGCCTAGGCTCGCCTTGAACCACAGTCCTCCCAATCTCAGCCTCCCAAGTAGTTAGGATAACAGGGTGAGCCACTGATGTCCCTTGGTATGAGGGAATTTTATGGTCTCTTTGTCTCTGTGGAGGGAGGGAGGAAAAGGAACTAAGGAGGGAAAGAAAGAGGACTCCAACTTTATTTGAAATTCTATTTCAAATATGTAACCACACATAGTAGACCCTTGGTGTAGAAGGGCATTGGGTTCTAAGGAGACCACTGCTGAGGAGAATGCTCAGGGATGCAGAGCTCCAATGCTGTACTGAAGATGCTTAACTCAGTTTTTCCATAGCGATGCCACCTTTCACATCTAAAGTGTTCGCGTTATCACTTCAGTTAAGCACCATTCACTTTACCTTGCTTTTGGGGCTATTTTGCTTTTTTTTTTTTTTTTTTTTTGAGATACTGGGGGTTGAATTCAGTGCCTCATGCTTGCTAGACACTTGAGCCACTCCTGCAGACCACTGTGCTTTTTGAAGCACAAAATGAATGGTACAGAAACATTCAGCAGATCACACACCAATTTAAACACAACCAAAAACAGCAAGGTACTGACAGAGCTTTCCTGCAACCAAGCTGTGTATGAACAAGCAGGAGTTAAAATTTTGTTTTTGAAATTCCTTTTAATTTTTAAAGAGTGTATTATTTTTATTATTTTCACCATGGTTGGTCAAAACTGTGTAATAAATCATACAGATGGGCTAATAGTACACATAAGCATGAAGCAAAATGCCAAAGGTGTTATTAACATCTATTAATTTTGGACGTGGGGACATGGGTATCTGTCATATTATTCTTCACAGGTTTTTATATTTTAAAATTCAAAATAAAAATAAAAACAAAGTGAAGAGGAAGGAGGCAATCAAAGTTACATTTTGTAATACTACTCCTTTGGTACTCTGTAATTCAGGGTCCTCCACAGACCCTGAAGCAACATAACAGGTTCTTTGTTTTGGGGATGCCAGAGATTCAAGGGGACACCAAGAATTACTACCACGTAAATAAGTGAATACACTCTTCACAGAAATTTAGGAAGATAATGAAATTTTACAAGGATAAGCTAAAAAGAGTTTAATGCTAAAATTACTCATAAACAGTCTTATTTGATTTCTTTTACTTACTAATGAAATATTTACAAAAAAAGGAGGGAGGGAGAAAGAGGCTGTGGAATCAAATAGCCTAACAATTGGAGTACGAGTTGAAAAACCAAAAGAATGAAAATGTTATTAACATACTTGTTAAATCTTAATTCTCCCAAACTTCATGAACTTACAGGGAAAGACATCTTTAAATTTTTATGATCTGAACACTTACCTTTGATTTAAACCAAACATGCATATAAATATCATTACTTTAAATCATATAATCTTTTAAAAAATATGACAATGTTAATTATGTTTTTCACATATATAACAAAGTAGTATACACTCAGTGATAAACACTTTAGGTGTTGATTTGTTTCCATTTCTTATACCCTGATCCTCTGTAGCTATGTCATTTGTGATAATAAAAATAGTTGGATAGTACATCCTAGAAAACTGTGGATTTGGGCTCTAAAGATACAGCGATCTTAAACGTCAAAGTGTTCTGTAGATTGGAAAAACCAAAAACTTGCACTATGTGCAAAATCTATCTGCTCTTCCTTGATTAAAAATGTTCAATGGAAACAATTTTAAAGAGAAATTCTGATAAAGTGCTAAGTTTTAATATAATAATACCTCAAGAAAGCCTACAGCTTTGTAATAGAATTAGGATATTTGGGGTAAGATACAGTCCAATAATAAGCCTTTTTTATATGATGCAACAAGAAAAGCCCAAGTTGGAACCCTTATTAAAAATGGTAATATATACATGCTTTTAATACCTTGCTTCTACAATGCTACTGGACCTATATGCTTATTATTTAGGGGCTTTCAACTATATTAGATAAGACCCCAAGTCTTTGAGATATCGCAATATAATTTAACTCTCTTAAATTATTTATAGTTGAATGTTTTAAATTTTTCCATAAGAATTTCTTATTCTAATTTGCTTTATGCCGTGCCCTGTAATGAGAAGTCAGTAAGGGGGAAAAAAACCCTCCGTTGTAAGTACATTATCCTAAAAGCAAAAATGAAAGCAAACTTAAGCATAAGTTTTTAAATACCCATCATCATTTACTTTCTTTAAAGATAGCATGTACATGGAGCATAGCTATAGAGAATGAAGATTAGTAAATTAAAAACAGAATGATATCAGTATACCAAAATGTTAGTAACAGTTGTGATGGACAATAGTCCTTTCAATGTTTTTCCTCTAATTTTCAAAATGTCTCTACTATGCATTTATCACATTCATTTTTATTATCTTGATTTTTTTCTCATTATAAAATTAACACATTAAAATATATCACATGCACACTGGAAAGCATTCCAAGAACTCAAGCATTTTAAAAATGGGTAGAAGCTTGATGGTGATTAATTTTCATAACAAAATAAAGACCATAACCTTTAAAATCCATCTGTAGTAGGAATGTGAATTTGCTTTTCTAGCTTACAACTCCTCCAAGAAGCAACACAGATAGAAAAAAAATGACCTGAGACATTAGATCTGAGCTCCATTCCCACCTGAACCTCTCACTAATTATGTGATGTTAAGCAAATAGATTCTCTGAGTTTCACTTTTCTAATCTGCAAAATGGGATTATTCTTTGGCTAATAATTTAATATGATTTGAATATTTTAGAGGGTGAACGATTATTTCATGGGGTAGAATGTTATCTCTTTATGTCTTACTTGCCTCATCTATAACTTAAGAAAGATGACTAGATAAGATCTAAGTTTCCTTTAAATCTAGTGTGAAGAAATTTCTTTTATAATAAATGATACATAAATTAGCTGAAGTTTAATATTGTTCATTATGCTCTGTGTTGGATTCCCCAAAATATAACATTGTTATATAAAAATATAGC
The DNA here is from genome assembly GCF_047511655.1 of Castor canadensis. Lineage (NCBI taxonomy): Eukaryota > Metazoa > Chordata > Mammalia > Rodentia > Castoridae > Castor > Castor canadensis. The sequence goes on along the minus strand of NC_133398.1, from coordinate 14,833,187 downwards.
AGTGCTTTCTTAAATTTTATATCCTTTTTGTTAAAAGATGGTCAAAGGGTGGGTCATCAAAAAAGAAGGAAAAGGAGGAGGGATAATAAAAACAATAATAATAGCAACAATAATGGTAATAATAATAATGATTTCCTGAAGATGGTTTCATATTCCTTGGCTAAGCATCTCAAAAATCTGACAGGGTAGTCAAGAAATAACCACCCAAAGAAAGGAATATAGGACTCCTTCTCAAGCAAATTCAAGGAGAAAACTTTGAAAACATAAATTGTCACCTGTAAAAAGCATTTTCCTTATTTCCTTATTTATTTTTCCATTTCAAAGTTTATATGTAAACTTGCCACAAATATAAGAACATACTGTTGTAGGTAAAAAAAATGTCTGATCTTCTTTATAGGAAAGAAGGCAAGCTTGATAAACTAAAAGAAGGCCAGAGTGGAGCCAAAGTCAGTAAGTGAGAGTAACAGGAGATGAAGGGCCAAAAAAATATAAAATCATGTAGGCCATGGAAAGAATTGAAGGGCTTAAGCATGGGAATGTTTTGGTCTGGTTTTATATTTTTAAAAGATTATTCTAGTTGTTACATGAAGATCAGACTGTGATGGAATAGGGGTCAGACACAGGGAAACAGGAGGTAAAAAGGCCAGATGAGGGGATGTCAGAGTATTTCAAAGAGATGACAGTGGCCTGGACACAGATGATGCAGCAAATGTAGTCAGTGATTGGATTCAGCCTATATTTTAGAGTTGACAGAACTTGGAGATGGACTGGGTATTTACAGTAAGAAAAAGAGAGGAATCAAATATGACTCCTAGGCTTTGGAACTGAGCAAAGGGGTGAATAGCAATTACTAAAATGAAGAAGGCTTGGGATAGAGCAGGATTAGTTTCTATGGTAAAATAGTTATTTTTGATGAATTAGGATTATAATACCAATTAAAGTATTCAAGTGAAGTGGTCTGCTGAGTGTTTGAGTATTGAGATCAAGGAAAAATTACAAGCACATATCTAGATGGATTTAATCTGAATTAAATCCAGGGGACTGAATGAAATCACTTGGGGGAATAGTACGAATGGAGAAAACAAACTTGTCAAGCTTGGACCCTGAGGGTCTTCATTGCTTAGAGTTGTGCTGAGGAAGAGCCGGCAGAGCTGACTGAAAAGGAAAAGTCAGTTATGTAGGAAGAAAACCAAGAAAGCATGATATCTTAAACTGAAGAAGGTCATTGGCTAAGGAGGCCAAGTAACTCACATGAATACATGAAGACTTGAAGGGGCCTTGAATTATTAAAAAAAAGAAGTACGCTATCTGAACATAAAGTTCTATATTAAAAAATAATACATCATTTCCCACTTCCATTTTAAGGAAAATGTGCTTAATAAAGAAAACTTAGAAAAACAAAACACAGGAGTAAAAAGAGAGAAAAAAAATTACCCTGGGAAATATCTCATTAAGATTTTGAATACTTTGCACTGAAATACTTCCTTATTTAAAGAGATTTGGGTTGTCATTTTATATTACTCTTCTTTCATGTTCTCATGTAGTTGTATTAGTTTTATATATATATACATATATATATATATCAAGAATTATATATTATGTATATAATTCTTGAAAACATTTTAATAAAAACTTATTAATAATTACCACTTAAGTATTTTTAATGAGCAAGGTAGTATATTAGGGCTGTACAAACATATGTATTTAATCTTTCCAACAACCTATTAGGCAACAACCTATCTGTTACTGATATTACCTCAAATTTATAAATAAATAAACAGATTAAATAACTTGCTGAAGATACAGTCAAGATTTGATTTTCTGTGTTCTTAACCATATATTACTTATATAACACCATCAACTTAATTCCATATTGTTATAAATTGGTGTGTCTAATTGTATAGGACTATAACTCCCACTTTGGAGAGTATTTTTGAACATAAAGCTTTTTATGAATTTAGAATTACTTCCTCACAATAGATTCCTGAAAAGAGAACTGCGGATCAAAGAAGTATTTTAAGACTTCTGATGCCAATTGTTAAATTGCTTTCAATAATTTTCCCAATATATTTTACCACAAAAAAGTACTTTGAAATTTTACATCATTATAAAATAGAAGTTATAGACAAAAGACCAGAGGAGGGAACAAGAACTGTGAAAAAAGCAAGTGGCCACCAGGGGGCAACCATATTACAGCATTATTGAAAAAAAAATCTCACTTGAGATAAAAGAAAAGATAGATTGTATATAAAGCTTTCAGTTTTAAGTCAAGTATTTACACTCCTTTATGCTCAATTCCATTTTCATTATATTTCCAAAAAGACAAACCTATTTATTTCTCTTACTACTAGGTGCTTTTAGAAATTATAACCATGAAAAAAGATTTGCCTTAAAAATCTCTGAACAAGTACCAGTCAGCATTCACTTAACAATAACGAGAGCTGCCTCATTTCTGCAAGTAAAAATAAAAAGAATCAACAATGTACATGGCTTTATGGTACTATAAAAGACCTAGGGAACAACTGAAATTGATTCAGTACAATGAAGCATTCCTTTCATTCCCCAACATCTAACCTTACCTGTCTTCTGTTTTTTTCATTCATTTGTTCATTTATTCAACAATCAGTGAGTATTTTCTATGTACCAAGATCCATGCTACAGATTATGTATACAATGTGAACAAAACTGATACTGTTCCTGCTCTCATGGAACTTAAAATGCAGCGAATGAGTCCTATGTGACTTATAACCAAAAATGAATACTACACTACAAATTGTGATAAATGCTATGGAAAAATACAAGAGTAAGTGAGAACATAAAATAGGAAAATTTCATTTAGTGTGGAACATAAGAAAATGCTTTCTAGTGAAGTGACTTTTAATTGAAGACCTGAAGGAAGAATATAACTTCACAAGGCAAAGGGGCCCAGAGTGGGGGTAGAGATGGATTAGAAAGACCATTCCAGACAGAGGAAAGATTGTGTATGAGAACCCTGGGGTAAGGGAACATAGTTTGCTTTAGAAAGAGAAGCCAGATAGTAAAGAACAAAAACAGCACACAATATAACTGGCAAGTAGGCAGGGACCAGATTTCATAAAAGAAAAATATAACACAATTTCTTCTAAATCAGCTTCTCTATATATAATAAAGAATATATATATATATATATATATAAGAATAAGCTTTCAACATAGATTTTTCCCAAGGTACTTTCAATTTCAAATATTCTGCTACTCTGTTCTCATTTTTTTTAAAAAAAGCACTTATACTTATCAGACTAGTGTGGTATGATGTTTTAATTGTTGTTAAAAAGGTTTTCGAGAATTTCCTCCACTTCTTACATTTAGGAAAACTGAAGATCTTCAGAAGCCAATTGTCTTTAGTCTTTAACAGTTTGATGATATTTGCCTGAACCAGGTTTTCTTTGTTTTTACACTGCTTAGGAATTGCTAAGCTTTCTGAATCTGTGAGTTGGTGATTTTTCATCAGTCAGAAAATTCCTGGTCACTTCAGGAATTTTCAGGAAAATGCTTCAGTTTAGATATTTTTAATTGAACTGTATTTAGGTGTACTAAACTTGTCTTCCCTGTGTATAATCTGCCAAGCCCATGCAATGAGTTATTAATTTCAGATATTGTATTTTTCAGTTTAAACTTGCTTATCTGATTTTTTAAGATGCAATCTTCTAAAATTTTACCCCTTTTCACCCATTTTGTCTGATTTGTCCTCTACTTTCTATATGTATTAAAATTAATATACTGAATTTTAATTATTTTCAAGTCTTTCTATTCTAACTCTAACATCTAGATTATCTGTGGTTCTGCTTCCACTGTTTATATTTTCTCTTTATTATTGGTCACAATTTCCCATCTCTACATTCTCTTGTATTTTTCAATCATATGCAAGACATGGCATATAAAGAACTAGAAATGACTCTCATTTCTTCTGTTAGGCAGATGTAATAAAAAGATCACCTCAATCCAATCAGAAATTTGAGGTGAGTTAAGGATGAACTGAAATTTTAGTATTTGTCAGTTTGCCTCTGGTTCATCACTATTTCTTAATCATGGCCTTTTTGACTGAGAATCTGAAAGGTCTTTCTTTCCTCAACCCTAGAAGTCTGAGAGATTCAGTACTGGCCATTGGTGGTTTGAACCTATGTCTCACTCCACACAACCTCAGAGTCTGGCAATGTCTTAACAGATTATTTTATGTTATAGCAGGCCCTCTCTCTTTGTCTCTCTCTCTCTAAAAGGATTTTGTCACTCAGCACAAAAGTGAAGATTTCTTTCTACCTTTCTAGCCCAGCCTTCCATCTCCTGCTTAGTCAACTAAATTCTATGGGAAAACTGGCTGTGTTTAGGCTCCCTCTAGTTTCCATCCATCATATAAGCTCCAAACGACTGCCGAAAGTTCTTCTCATATCTCTTTCCTCAAGAAGAATTTCTCTGCTTGGGCCAAGCCTATGACTTAGTCTATGCCACAAACCAGCAAATATCCCTGGAAAGAAGCATCTGGTATAGGGATCCATCTTGACTTGACCACAACCATCTGGAGTCATATCATAACTGAGTAACCCTACTCTGTTTTCTTGCAGTTCCTAGCATATTAAAGATAAAATCATTAGAGTAGTAAATGAGCTATATGAATGGCACTTGGCACCATCAGCAGAAGGAATGTGCCTAATGTCTTTGACATTAGCCTGTAATAAACCAGGTATATTCTGGCTTCAATGAAAGCTACTTTTGTCCTGAAAACCATATAAGCCTTCACTCAATGACCCAAGTTACGAGGGTCCACTGATCCTGCTGCTGCCCTTGACTATACTTCTGTGAGTAAGTCCCTAATAAATTGCACCCTGTGCAATCCTGGATCTGTCTGATTCTTTCTTTGGTCTTGGAACCTCACAGTCAGTTTTTTTACACTGGATTTTCCTGGAACATCTGGTGATCTGGCTTACTTAGGAAGAGTTCTACCTTTTCTGGAATTTTAGTTCGAGTAGTTCTCCTTGCTTCATTCCATATCTCTCTAACCAGTATGACTTGAAATTTATGTATTGTCTTTAAGTTGTTATAAAAAGAGTTTGGCTTGCTGTGTGCGATTACATCATACTTAGAAGAAAAAGGTCCTTATAGACTATGTGAGAAGAATCAATATATGCTGAAAGACTGATGAAAATAATAACAGAATAACTACATGACAAAATTAAACAAAGTATGTACCTGTGAGAGCATCACAACTGGCAGACCGATTATTGCAATGGCAGGGCATGCAGCCATTCTTACTAAAGCCATAATATCCATCTTGGCATCGGTTACATGTAGAGCCGGTAACACCCACTCTGCATTGACAATTCCCAGAACTGTAAATAAAAGCAAAGACAATGAAGAAAAGTAAATCATTTTGAAATTTTTATTGCCTAATAACCCATCTAGATGATCTTAATGGAGCAAAGAGTTTCACCTAGATTCTAGTTAGTTAGAAGTATAAGAGTGATTCTTATTTTAAATTGGAAGTTGAAATCTTCATGACTTTATAATTCAGCTAACATGGTACTAATACTAATCACTGTAACAATTTAATTCTCTGTACTTGGATTATTTATCCTTGATAAAGGATCCGTGGAAAATAGAAGTTCCCAATTCAAAATCTCGGTTTACTAAGCACTGTGCTTGTACCACTGCTATATTTCATCCCTCGATTACGCCACAGTTCTGTTGACATTCATTCCACTCTGGAAAACAGAAGAAACACCACCTGGACTTCACCCAGCTTCTAGCTGAAAAATACAAATACCAAGATCTGAATGAATGTGCCAGCTAATGTCCATTTTGATGCTAGAAACTTCATATAATTCTCTAGTTTGGGCCTGGAGATTTTATAAATCACAGTTCTGGTAATCAAAGTAGAATCCACAATTAAGTAAACAATTCTACGATAAGGACTTCTACTGGTTTCTGAGTTAAAATCATATAAAAATTCTAGAATTTTAGAAAGACTAAAAATCTAAGATAAGATAAATATTTTATTTAGTAGCTTATCAATTTCTGTTTACCTATTTTCTTAGCTATCCATTATAATAATTATGCCATTTCTCTCATATCATTAAAACTTAAACCTTTAATGTCATTTTCAATTCCTCTCTCTCTACTTAATGCTCCTATGAGCATTCTTTTGTATCCAATATCATCAATTCTGCCAAAATTTCTTCAAATATTTCTTGGTATTGTTACTTGTTCTGTGACTAAATTAAATTCCTAATATAATGTCTTTCTTTCTCTTCTAAAGTTTTTCCTGCTTTCAGGGCTCTTTTTGTATGACACTTTCTCTAACTGGCCAGCAATATTAGCTTTCTATCTTTACACTCTGGGTCAAACATTTTGATCCTAATTGTGATTTGTTGCATATTTGTTCAATATGTAAGTCTAATTTTTCTCATTAGATTGTAAAAGCCCTGATGCAAAGGCCACATCACTCAGGTTTTTCATATGCTTATTCTATTGTCAAGACACAGCACAAGTACAGGGATTGTGTACTATAACAAACTGTTTTCATGTCATGACTTTACTAAGTTATCTTAGTTCAAGGACCATTTCTTGGCCATCTTGTTATCCTTAGAAAGGATATAAAGTATAATGCCTGGTTTGTTGTAGATACTTAATAAACACTTGACAAATGCTCAATAAACAGAAAACCTAATTTTTGTAATTAAACATTGAAGGGGAAAAACAGATAAAAGGTAACATTAATTAGCAGGGCTTTCAGAAAAACTGAAGTATTTTCTGTAGACTGACACACTTTTTATTTTTTTTGAGACAGTGTCCCGCCATGTGGCCCAGGTTGGCCTGGAATTCAATATTCTTAGCCTTGGCCTCCCCAGTGCTAAGATTACAGGTGTGTGCCACCTTGTCCAGCTGGAATGACCCTTCTTTATATGCTCATCTGGACCTCAAAAATTTAAACTTTATCTGAATAGTTTGGCACCAGTTGTATTGGATGGGAGACAATTCAAGGTAAAACTGCTTTTAAAATAACTTCCTTAGAGATTTACCTTCCAATAATGAGCCCCTATGGAGTTGTTAGTTTTAGTTCAGGAGCCCAAGCTAAAATTGTTAATACTTATACAGTTCTTATACATACCAGATAAAGCAATCCCCTATAAACTCCTATATTTCTATTTCTATTTCTATAATAACAATAGAAGTTCTAAATTTGAGAATTAATTGGAACTCTGGATGGAATTTTGCATAATGGAAGTATCACAAAACTTTAACCATTTGTTTTCTACTTATAGTATATAAACCTAATGATTTTTTTGACTATTTGAAATGTGCCCCTCTGTTTACTATTCCCTGGGCTAAATAATGAGAGTTTTAGCTTCTACCCTTAAAAGTCTAGTTCAGGTAGTGAGAGTTGAACTTTAATTCTCTCTTACATGTATCTTATTCTCTGTAATAGCTTAAGAAATGTCAAAAAGGAGTAGAAAAGCAGAAACAAACAATTTTACATGGAAAATCCTTAGGGCTTTACTCAGATAAAACCAGCCCAGAAAAGAAAACAGGTTCATGTAAATAATATATATTTACCATCTCTCAAAGCCTTGTATCCTACAAAATCTCCTATTAAACTCTGTACTCCTATTAAAAGCTGCCTAGTATGTAATTCCTTATGCAATTCCTTAGAAAACAAGTAATTTTTTCAGAAAATGTAAAATGGAAGCATATAAAAGCAGGAACAATAAAATAATGATTTTTAATAATAACAAAGAATCAATGAGTCCCATCTAATGCAAACTTATTTCATTTTATATTCTCTCTAATCCTCCAGGTAAATCTACTAGGTGGAAGTCATATCATCGATATACTTATTGAGAGGATAAGTTATTGTCAACAGCTAGTGAGTCAGGCTTAGTTAAACAAAGTTAGACTTTTCCCACTATCGTTCTGTGAATGCCAAGCATCACAACTCACTATCCATACAGGTTCTGACTTCAGTGATGCTCTTCTGCCTTGTCTAGAATAAACCCAGTCTCTTTTCTCACTGCCAGTAAATTTCAATTCTTCCTAACAGGGTAGCTGAGCTCTTACAGCTTGAAAAGCAGCTGCAGACTAACAAAATCCAAGGTATTCAGAAATACAAGCCCAGATATTTTGATGTTCAAGCTAAATTAAAGTTGAATTAAACTTCATACTGATGATATAGAAGATGACTATTATTTTTAATGCAGCAGAAATTTACCTTCTGTGTCTCTCAAGTAACTCGGCAAAACAGACACACACACATATATATCCACAGTCCTAAATACTCCAAAGTACTAAATGATCTGGGAAAGTAAATCTATATTCATCAAATATGAAGTACTGGAATAGCTCATGACTCAAAAAGAAGAAACCACTCAATTTAAATTTCTTTCTATTATCAGAACATTATAACGAATATGATGTACCTTTCAAAGAATGAACAACAACACTTCATTAGACAGTTTCCAAGACATTTTAAATAATCAAAACATGCTTCTCATTCTTCTAAAGACATCATATTTTTCAGTATACAAAAGGATAAATAGTAACATCTAAAGATGGCATCTACATAATCCACCACCTACCAGAAAACAGTATTACCTTGGAATACAGAATCACTTAGTAATATCTCATAGCTATAACATAGCCAATGTTCCCAAAGTAGTTGCTAGCTCTGTAGGGGTCATTGCCTTCAGAATTCTGTCTTCAGCACTCAAAAGACTGAAGTAAGCAAGCATTATTCTCCTTGGAGAATCTGTTCCTTAGTTACTTATTTAAAATATATATATATATCCAAGACTAACTTCATGAATCCTGATGAAGCTGTTGACTGAGTCCAGATACCATGCTTCACTTCTTCTGGGCAGATTTAAAGTAACAGGAAAGGAGGCGCTTTTTCCCTCTTTAAAAAAGTATAGAGCATGGAGTGGGAAAGTTTGGTTGTGAGGCTGAAATAGAACTACTTTTTCATCATGCTACTTATGGCCCATGGCCAATTTTGGCATGTATAGGAATTAAATCATTCAGCAAACATAAAGCTTTGCCTGTGTGACTTCTTTTATAGAATAAAGCCTTTACAACACTCCCTTTCATGGGCGCCCTCTGTTCAAGACTGTTGAATGCTTTCTGAAGCAAAGGTCAATGATATAAATGAAAAAAAGAAAAGCCTATTAACAGACCACTTATGCTTATCCAAAGATTTGAAATGAAACAACCAAAGAGTCACAGCTTTATACCTAGGTCACAGAACTAGATTTTGAATAGAAATCAGAACTCTACATGAAGTCAGCTAACAAAAATTTTAAGATGGAATTTGCCTGTCCGGTGTCCCTTCTTAAAGATTTAAGTTTCTAGTAAAGTACTAATGTCATAGAGAGAATTATATTACAAAGAAAAATACAGAATTATTCATAAAAAGAATAAACTTAAGCTATACTAAGTTGAGCTAAGTATATACTTCACGTTTCTTAAATTATCCCAAAAAGGAGTCTCAGATTTTCTCATCGTGTCAATGCTTATAGAATTTACACAAACATGGGTGTAAATAAATACTGCAAAGTTTTAACACTTAGAAAATTGAGGTTGAGAGCACAGCCCAGTGACAGAGCACATGCCAATGTGCATAGCCTGGTTTCAATCCTCAGCACTAAAAATAAAAACAAAACCAAAAATTATTTCTTCAAATAAATATAAAGCAATCATTTATTTTCCAATATGAATAATCATACATTTTCAAAAGGAAATTCAGAAGTATATCACTTCAAGATAAGGCATGTATTTATGTCACAAAAACATTAGCCAAATTATCTTTTTAAAGGTTCTACTCTGCTTAAGGTGAGTGGGTGAGGAATATTCAGAATTTCCACTATTTTGTAGTTATATTGATTAGGTAGGAAGGGTAGAATACAGGAAGGAAAATAACAGGATTTACAGGGAGAAAAAAAGTTATAGCCTGAGGAGACAGAAAAAGCTTGGTTCATGTTCTAGCTCTGTTAATAACTAGTTGGCACAAAATACTTATTCTCTCTTAGCCTAAGTATTCTCATTTGTAAGATGTAGGTGGTTAACCCTTGTTGGATTGTTATGAAAATTAAAGACACATAAAAAGGGCACTCAGCAGTGTCCAGCACACACTCATAAACATGAAAGCAACTCTAAAGATGATGACAGTATTCTTAGATCTTGAATTATTTTCTGAGAATTTTAAGAATAAGGTAGAATTCCCAGTAGGTAAAGACAGGAATGATTCTAGGTTATTTACTTCTAAAATTTGGTTTAAAAGCCTGAAAAGAAAGCAAGAAATTAAGGGGTAATCACCCAGTGTAGAGCAAAAATGTGTAGGCAAAGATACCTCATTATGAACACGATAGAAACAGTCTTGGAAAGAAAAATTTTAAATTGAGAAAGGAAAGGATGTGCAAAGTCCTTCACCAGGCAGAATCAAAACCAAGTGGACCTAATACGCTTTTGTACCAACTAACTAATGATTTCATTTATTTCTAAACTATCAAATATCTTGCCATGTTTTTGTTATCAAAACATTATCTATCTTCTTCCTAAGATTTACATAAACCACGTGTGAATGTTTACCTTTATATATAATATTATTAATTTTAACTCAAGCAGTCACAAAATAATTTTAAAATATGGTCCTAATCAGGGAAATTAACTGTTTATGGTCACTCAGAAGGCTTGCTTTTTCTCCTTTCTTCTTCCTCAGTTTTCATGTTGGCACTCTCAGACAGAAGAAGAAACAGAAAAAACAGATAACTAAATGTACTGATTTTCTTCCTCCTTCTGTTTTCAACAAGCTAAAAACAATTTAGTATGGGAAGAGACTAAAGCTACTAATGAAAATAGAGTCTTAAATCAACAGAAAAATTGCTGATTATAAGCTCTCAGCATATTAAGAATAAGTTTTAACAGGTAGCTAGAAAAAGTTTTTTACAAAACTTTTTAAAAACAAAATGAAAAGTTATTACCAATTCTTTATTTCCTGCTTGGGTCATGGTTTTGAAAAAGGTAATGAGAAAATAGTTTTTCCCATGTTGTTATGAAATATACTCAATAACTGGATATTTCAGCAAAAGATTGTCCGTTTCTCTATTTTTCTATAGCCATAGAAAAGACCATTATGCAATAAGCAAAGCTCCTTTCCTACAGGGAAAAAAAAGAGAGCTTTATTGTTGAAAACATTGGGCTATTATGCTAAACATTCCTTGTACTTTTTAGGGCAAATGGAAATTCATATTCAGAAAGAAATTCTTAATACTCATAAGGAGTATTGCTTAAGCACAAAAGGTTTTTTGATAACTGATCTTAACAAAATCAAATTTAAAGGTTTATTTGAAAAGTCCAAAGTAAAATTGTTAAGAACATGAACTTTGAGGGCTGGAGGTGTGGCTCATTTCAGAAAAACTAGAAGAAAGGATTTTGAAAGCTTTGAAATGGTAAGAAATGATAAATGTTTGAGGAGACAGACATGCTTAATCTTAACGGTTACACACTATATTCATGTAACGAAACATCACATGGCATGCCATCAGTGTATACAGTTTCTGTATTTTTATACAACATTTTAAAATACATTTAAACCAGATGCTAATGGTTCATGCCTGTAATACTAGCTACTTGTGGGGGGGGGGGAGGCAGTTAAAATTGGGAGGATCGTGGTTTTAGAGCAGCCCAAGCAAAAAGCTACAGAGATCCCATCTCAACCAATAGCTGGGTGTGGTGGCACATACCTGTCTGATGGTGGGAAGCTTAAAATAGCAGGATCATAATCCAGGCCAGTCTGAGAAAAAAGCAAGACCCTATCTCCAAAATAACCAGAACAAAAAGGGCTGGAGGAATGGTTGAAGCAGTAGAGCACTTGTTTCAGCAAGCTCAAAGCCCTGACCTAGTACCACAGGAAGAAAGGAAAGAAGAAAGAAAGAAACTTTAAAAAGAATATGGGGCTGGGGCTTAGCTCAAGTAGTAGAACACTTGTTAGCATGCTCAAGGCCCTGGTTTAACCCTACTACTACAAAAAAGAACATGAAATATGGAGCCAGAATACTTGGATTCAAACCCTCATTTTCTCATTTACTAGTCATATGGCCTTAAGTAAATTGCTTAATCTCTTTATACTTTGCTTTTCTCATTTGAAAAATGGAGAAATTCTCTCACAGGTTTGTTGTAAAGATTTAACTTAGTATGTTTTAAGCATGTATGCAGAACAGTGCCTAACAGTAAAAATATCCAAGTGTTATATTTATACTATCATTGAAGAAGTCCCTCCCTACCTCCAGGCCAGTAAGATGCTTTCCTACAGGGCTGGCCGTGGCTCAAGTGGTAGAGTGGCTGTCTAGCAAGCATGAGGGCCTGAGTTCAAGCCTCAGTACTACCAATAAAATAAAATTTAAAACGATGCTGTCCTACAAGTCTTATGCTTTGCCTCTCACATTTAAGTCTTTAATCCGTCTGAAATTGATTTTTGTATATAAGTTAGAGGTCCAACCTCATTTTCTCACCTACAGATAGCCAAAGCGCTAGTACAATTCATTAGTAAACCCATCCCTTTGCCTCTAAGCTTTAGTATTTCCTCTGCCACATACTAAATGTCTTTACACACAGGTTTCTGGGTTCTCTTTTATTGTTTTACCAATTTGCTTAGCCCTGACCCAATGACACACTATCTAAATTACTATGACTTTCTTTTTCCCAAATGTTTTTCAATAAAAATTTTTCAAAATACAGACAAATTGAGAGAATAGTATTCTGAATATTGATATATATATTTTGCTTTACATACCACTCCTTTAACCCCTGCTCCCAATTTTTACCACTTCAACCACATTGACTTAGCACTACTCAGATACACTGGGCATGTTTCTGGAGGTATGGCTCAAGCAGTAGAGCACGTGCCTAGCAAGTGCATAAACCCTGAGTTCAAACCCCAGAACCACTAAAAAAAAATAATAATAAAGTCTTAAAAAAATTAAAATAAGGCATGTTCTTTCATCAAGGAGTCTCCACTTGTGTTTTTCTCTATTGCAATACCCTTCTACAGGGGATCCTCAAGGTGTGCTCCCTACTTCTTTCTGTTATTTTCAACAAGGCCCTGACAGCCATACTACCTAAAATTATACTTTTTCTTACTATTTACTATATTATACATTTTATTGTATTGTTTATTATCTCTCTCTCCATCTAGAATGCCAGTCTATGAAATGAGAGGGTTTTATGTGCTTTGTCCACTGCTGCATTCCCAGTGTGCAGCACCTCATAGGCATGCAAACTGTGTGAGGATTGTGTAATTTATGTAACTTCCTTATTAACTCATGATAACCTCTAAATTCAATTTTTTGTTTTCATTTTAGCCCATTTAGTATTTTCCATGCACTTAACCTTGATACTTTATGTCACATTTTAGTAAATCTCCTAGAATATTGGAAATATGGTAATTATAACATGAGCAAAATAAGACATTCAATGACTAGTTCATGATGGACCAATCAACCTTGTAAGACAGAAATATCTTGTGCTTGTTCTTTAAAGAAGGACAAAGAAAAGCTGACAGGGAGGGAAAAATGTACTACCTCTCAAAGAAAAACCTATTTTGCTTAATCCCTATTAATAGATTTGTTTAATTTGCTTAGACCCCTGCCAAACAGGCCTCTTTAGCTGGAATGCCCCATTAAACATACTTCTTTACTTCTGGGTTTTGTTTTATTTTCTGCCTAGAAGTCAACCTTAGGTTTTTTGGGACAAAAAACCACTAGATCAGTGGTTCTGAAACTTTAGTGTACATAAGATCACCTGTGACATTGTTTGCTTCTGATCCAACGGGAACTTCGTTTCTAACCAATTCCCACACTATGCTGACATTGCTGGTCTGGGGAGCATAATTAGAGAATTACTGTAGACTAACTGGAAAAAAAATCACTATATTTATTTCACTCTCTATTCTTACATTCTAACCCTGATTGGTAAAGCTACCTAGTTTCCGTCTCTAGTCTTAGTGCTAAGCTGTTTATTTGGTATCAATCCTGACCTAAGAAAAGGGCATTTAAGGCAATCCATCATAGGGTATGTCACCAAGCCCTATTTGCTACTAGTCCTTTTACCTTAGTCTTCTATGTTCTCAGTAACTAAATTATAACTATTGTCCCTAGTTTCTAATGCCTACTCCTGGTCCCAGTTGTTCTGCCTTCCCATTTCCCACTCCAATGACTAGATCCGTGATACTTCCTCTCAGACTTTCCATGTGCCAAATGCCTGCCATTTAAACCCCAACAAGTCAGATGTTCTAACACCTCAAACCACTGGTTCAACTTTGATATATATAATTCCTATTCCTATTTTTCCATTTCAAATGATTCTTGATGTATATATATACTCTCATTACTTCATTTGCCTTCTATGCAATATTTATTTTCATCATAGCCCAAATCGGATTTCTAGATTTATGTTTCCATTGGCCAGCACCTAAGTTGATGAATCATGCTCACCTACACCCAGCCTTGCACTTACATTAAGATATTCACACTGCCATATCTAATCTTGCCCATTCTACTTCATGGTACAGTGGGAAGAGCCTTGAGCTAGTTAAATCTGAGATCTAATCTAAATTCTGCCATTTATTACTTATGCCATGCTGCTAAGTAACTTTCTAAGAGAAAGATGAATGAGTTTTTGTTCTGAGAAATCACTGAAGATGCATGTATAAAGCATCAAGCATAGAGGTTTAACAGTATTTATATACTTGTTTATTTATTTATTTTTGTGGTACTGGGGCTTGAACTCAGGACCTTCACCTTGAACCACTCCTCCAGTCCTTTTGGTGATGGGTATTTTCAAGATAGGGTCTTTCAAACTATTTGCCAAGGCTGGCGATCCTCCTGATCTCTGCTTCCTGAGTAGTTAGGATTACAGGTGTGAACCACTGGCACCCAGCAACAGTGTTTGTTAATGTTAACTTCCTTCTAGTTCCTCATGGTACCTTCTCCTAGATTATGCTGCTTCATTTGACAAATAGGTCAGTCAAGAAAGCTAATGTATTTCCCTATAAAATTTTGTCCTTCAAATATTTACACTTGAAGGAAATGTTTTGCTGGACAGTCTATTCAATTGCTGAACTTTTAAAAAAATCAACTCAAGATAAACAAAAGTAAAAATTAATGAAATGCTTATAATGTATGTGTTGGAAACTGGCCAAGAGAAGGAAGGGGTTCTGTTATTGACTATATAATCTGCATTTTTGTTATGTTTTTTGGTAATGTAGAAAACATGTCTAGATCCTTCCTGTAGAGCACTTAGAATAAAACTTAAACTTAACTAAATGTTACAGAGCATCTCCACAGAAAAATGCACTTTATTCATCAATACATTTCATCTGTGCATCCCCATCTTAGATTAAGAACCCCTGATCTAGAGCACAGGGGCAAACATGAGAGGCTTTTGAGTATAATTGGTGGGGGGGAGGGTTGGAGGGAGACTAAACAGAGTCTTGCTGTGTAGCCAGGCTGACCCTTGGACTTGAAATTCTCCTGTGTCAGCCTCCTGAGTACTGAAATTTATTACAGGTATGTGCCACCACATCAGGCTTTCCATGGAAGTTTAATGTAATGAAAGAACATGGAATAGGTGTTAGAAGATTTTAAATTGACTCTCCTTATTGTAATAGCTAATGGTCATCCAAGCTTGGACTTATATAACCTTTTTGCTTATTGCTTCTCATCTGTAATTTGGTGGGTAATCATATTTAACTACTTCTCAGAGTTGTTGTTAGAATCAAATCAGGAGAAAAGAATTCTATTAATTACAAATGATTTTACAGATATTAGTAATTAATGTTCCCTGGAAACCTACTGAATTTATAAACACAAGAAGAAGCTTGACCAACCTAATGGAAAAAAGGGAACCCTTGCACATTGCGTACATATAAATTAGTATATCCATTATGGAAAACAGTATGAAGGTTTCTCAAAAAATTAAAAATAGAACTACCATGTGATCCAGCAATCCCACTACTGGACATAGATCCAAAGGAAATGAAATCAGTGTGTGAAGCATTACCTGCACTCCCATGTTTATTGAAGCACTATTCACAATAGCCAAGAAATGCAAACAACTTGTCTACCAACCGAATAAAGAAACATACAGAGTAGCATACTATTCAGTCATTTAAAAAGAATGAGATTCTGTCATTTTTGACAATATAGTTGGAGATCTTTGTGTTAAGTGAAATAGGCTAGGCACAGAAGGACAAGTACCCCATGGTTTCATTCGTATATGGAATCTAAAGAAGTTGATCTCACAGAAGTTGAGAACAGAATGATTACCAAAGGCTGATAAGAATAGACAGAGAAAGGGGTGGGGAAAGGTTGGTCAACAAAGTTATAGTTAGATGGAAGTAAGAAGTTCTGGTGTGCCATTGCACAGTAGAGTGACTGTAGGCAACACTCTTATATTGTATATTTTGAAAAGATAGAAGGATTTTAAATGTTTTCACCATAAAGAAACCATAGATGTTTGAAGAGATAGATATGTTTAACCTAATTTAAACATGGTACAATATATACATGTTTTAGAACACATATGGTGCTCCATAATATGTACAATTTTATGTATCAGTTAAAATTTAAAGCAAAAAGTCAAATTATTCAAAAACAAAGGACAGAAAGGTAAAACACGTCCTGTCTGGGGGTTGGTATTAGTGGAGGGGGGGAGGACACAGGAAAGGGGTGAAGGAGGTGAATATGGTGGAAATATTATGTACTCATGTATGAAAACGGAAAACTGAGACCTGATGAAACTATTCTAAGAAGGGGGAAGGAGGGATAAAGAATGATGAAGGGAGTAAACTTGACTAAGATATATTGTAAGCACTTTTATAAATGCCATGATGTATCCCCAGTACAACAAAAATATAATAAAAATAAATAAAATAGAAAACAAATTATTGAAACACATGGGATATATCATTCAGTATGTATGGAACCACAATAATGCAATTAATAATTTTTGAACTAATCCTATATACTTTGAAGGTCACAATAACTATGGCTTAAGTACTTATGTCCCTTTTCATAGGAAATCCATAAAATGTTGAAATCCAAATCTCTCTGGGATTATAAATTCAGATATTTTGAGTGAAAATTACATGTAAGGAAAAAAAGAGCTGAACAATTTTGTATTTCTCTCTGCCCTCTAGAAAACATATTTCTTGCTAGGAAACAAACCATCTGAGATGGAAAAATTCATGCTGATTTCATTTTCTTTCAAGGGACACAGAGGGAAACAAAACCTTCTCTGTGGGAACAAAAGTCCCTCTATTTCAGCCTACGTCTACTAACACAAGTTTGAGAGGTTCTTCTTTTAAAACTTTAGAGAAAAGGGATATTAAATTAGGCAATGAATTTGATTGTATATTGTAAGCATGGTGTCATATCTAAAAATATAAGTCCTTATACCAACAAAGTAAGTTTATTTCCTTATCCTAATTCCTCTTCTAAAATAAGGCTAAGAATTATCACTATGACCAACTTTGCTCTCATATAAGATAGCAATACTATCCATACTCCCTTGACAGGCTCTTCCAAATAATAATTCTATTGACTTTTAATTTTAAAATCTAATATTAGATTTTAAAAGAGTATTTTGAAAGTACTGAGTATTTTGAAAGTACTGAGTCTCAAATGCTTTTCACTCAACATTTCCTAATGTTTAACTTCTTATATGACCATGGAATGTTTATCAAAACTGAGAAGTTAACATATAACACTGTTAGCTAAAATATAGGTTTTATTCAGATTTCCCCAATTTTTCCATTGTTCCGTTTCAGGTTCCAATCTAGGCTATCACCCTGCATTTATTCATCATGTCTCCTTAGCCTCTTTTAATCTGAGAGCTTCCTGGTCTTTGCTGATCAATTATGACCTTGAAGCTTTTGAATAGTTTTTTTTTAGGTATTCTATACAATGTCTCTCAATTTGGATTTGTCTGATGTCTTGCCAGGATTAGACTAAGATTATAAATTTGGGAGACAAATATCAGAGGGAGTGTGCCCTTTCTAATTTCACCATATTCGGGAGTATATGATATGTATGTGACTTATTTTATATTGCTTAATGTTATCATTTTAATACTAGGAACCTGTCTGTAAGATAGCTAAACTTAAAGGATGGTTAGCTTATTTTAAAAATACACAGAGGAGCTGGGCATGGTACCTACCTGTTATCCCAGCACTTGGGAGGTAAAGGCAGGAGGACCATGAGTTCGGAAACCAGCCTGGGATACCTAGTGAGACCCTGTCTCAAAAAACTGAGGGCCAACTAAAGCAGATACCTTAAAGCAACTGAGGCCAATAGGAAAAGGGGAACAGGTACTAGAGAAAAGGTTAGATCAAAAAGAATTAACCTAGAAGGTAACACCCACGCACAGGAAATCAATGTGAGTCAATGCCCTGTATAGCTATCCTTATCTCAACCAGCAAAAACTCTTGTTCCTTCCTATTATTGCTTATACTCTCTCTACAACAAGATTAGAAATAAGGGCAAAATAGTTTCTGCTGGGTATTGGGGGTGGAGAGGGAGGGGGCGGAGTGGGTGGTAAGGGAGGGGGTGGGGGCAGTGGGGAGAAATGAACCAATCCTTGTATGCACATATGAATAATAAAAGAAAAATGAAAAAAAAAAAAACTGAGGGCCAGGGATTTAGCTTAGTGGTAGAGCACTAGCTTAGCATGCCCAAGGCTCTGGGTTTGACCCCCAACACTGTAAAAAACAAACACAAAAAAGCACTGGAACCTAATAAAGGCAGGACAGTCAGAAGTTGGTTTGAGCCTGTTTCTACCACTTAGTAATTGTTGCTTTGAGGCAAATTAAGTATCAATTTCTTTATCCATACTTCAATTAATTGTTATTTCACTCTTATAATTAAGTACATAGAAAGCACTTAACCTGGCACAAAGCAACCATTCAATAAGTGATAATGATGTTAATTCTGGAGTTGTTGGTAGAATGGGTTGAACATATCTAATCTGAAATCTAAAACTCTTTGAGCACAGACATGACATCAAAAAGTTTTGTATTTTAGACTATTTCAGATTTTAGATTTTTGGATTAGGGATGCTCAAGAGGTAGAGTCTGACAATCTAAAGAGCTCTGAAATGAAACACTTCTGGTCCTAAGCATTTTGGATAAAGGTTACATATCCTCTAGAAATAAATGTTAGTAGCATTTCAAAGTTGTGTGGTATTTTTGTCTCAGAAGGAAGTCAGACCACAGACCAAAAAAAACTATGTTTTTATAAGGCTTTAAAACTTTTTAAGTGTAGTGAAATGCCCTATTAAGATATTTAACTGGAGATTAAACTTGTGGTTTGTTCTTTAGCAAGAGAAGGTTGGAAATGGTAGGAAATAACTCTGAAAGCAGACCCTCCTGACTATGTGAAAAATCATTTATAGTTAGGTTTCCCTTAGTTCGGTAAGCATAGAGTGAACAGGTATCACTGTCCCAAAACAAGAGTTTTAAAAGATCCTTCATATTTTCTATGGTTAGAAAAAGGTGCCTCATCCTTGGGAAGGCAAGAAAACTTAGAGTTTGTTAGCAAAGATTTTTTAAAAATGCCCTCAACCAGTACTCTTGGGCCTACTTACACACAGGGATATAGCTGCATGTATAAATTGAAGGAGCTGACTCTAAAGATCCATAACTTAGGATCACCATCCTTCTTCTTCTTCAAAAAAAAATCTTGGCTGACTCTATAAGGATATGGTCCAGTAAAAGCATCACAGTAATAAACAAGCATCATCCATCAGACTGTTCAGTGACCAGGCTTCCACCCAGCAATTCCACATAGTAGTGAGAAACACTACATAGTAGTGGGAATCAAATTCCCTTTATACTTTATTCCACAGGAGGACTGGACCCTAGGATTACTGGACAATTAGTTATTAACTGATGAAGAATGAGTGGCCTCAAAAGGAGGGCACTGTACTTTATACTACCAAGGTATGTGAGGGTTAGAGCAATTAATTGGAAAAACAAATTAGAAGTATGACTACATTTGAACCCTGTTTGTGGATGTTTGCATATATAAGCTTTCAACTTTCCTATGTCTATTATGTTTACTACCTCCAAAGGCTTACTTATAAAGATTAATAATTGTGAAAAGTCTTAAAAAGTAAAGGGGCATTGGATTTATTTTCAGCAACATAGAAAGAACATGGGTATGGACACACTGTTTGACACTCAGTAGCAAGGCTTATAAGGGACTAAAATCCCATGGCATACAGTGGGTGGTAGCACATAATTCCCAAAGCTTGCAACAAAGGAAGAATGGTAAGCTTAGGGAAGGGGTGTGGATCTGAGAAGAAGCCTGAGACTAAGCATTTCCATAAATTCAATTTAGAAATACAGAGCTAGAGGTGTGGGTTAGTGGTATACTGCTTGCCTAGCAAGTGCAAGGTCCTGAGTTCAAAGCCCAGTACTACCAAAAAAAAATCATAGAATTAACATAAAAATTTCAATTTGGCCAGGGAGTATGGCTCAGGTGGTACAGCACCTGCCTAGCAAGCTTGAGACCCTGAGTTCAAACCCCAGTACTACCAAAAAAAGAAAAGAAAAAAGAAATACAAACTACCTTTAGATTTGATGCACAGATATGCTGCTGTCATGGGTCTTCACCATTCTTACCATTTTTCATTTTATTAATATTCCCTCCATTCTCACTAATTTGGCCCTCACTAACTGTCACTGTGACATTAATTACTCCCTATTATATCCACCTATATTCTACTACTAATACAATACACTTCTTTCCTCTGCCTAAAAAGTACTTAGTGAATAAACACAAAGTCATTTGTCTGGCCTTAAGTGCTCTCTGTGACCTACCTGCTGCATTCATCTCCAGCCCCTGCTCCTCTTCTACTTGACATCCTGAGTAAGTACAGCTTTACAAAGCTGTTTCCTGCTTTGTAAAGTCCTTTTCCATCTTTTCCACTTCTATGTCTAAATCCTTTTCTTTCTTCAAAATGGATCAAAAGAAATTAGCTCTGGTTTTTTTCAGCTATAAATGATGTCTCCCAGCTTCTTAATTTTATTAAAATTTTACCTTTGTATTTCATAATGTGGATCAATTTTTATATGTGTAATAACTTTATATATGTGTGTATGTATACATTATTTCTTAATGTCTCTATTAGACCCAAAGCTCCTTTGGAATGAAACCCACTGGGGGTTTTTTTGTTTTATTTCTCACAAGGTTTATTAAAGTACTTGCACATAAATGCAGTATTTGGCATAAAGAAAATAAATATTCAACCTTAATACCAAATACTAAATTTACATGAACTCAATTATACTGTTAGTACAACTACAGATGAGAGGGACTGCTCAGAAGCAAAACGAATGATCTTTTAATACTATCAGTAACAAAACATCAAAATATTTCCTTTTAAAATTCCAAACAAGCCTAAAAGTGGAATAATAAAATAAAATAAGTAGAGAATCTAAAATAAGGTTTAGGGACAGCAACTGCTGTATGATCAAAAGCAATATCTTGTCAGAAAGGTCACCAATACCTAGAAAAGAAAGGTGTTTTTCCCCCTTTCATGTGCCTACAGTTGCTATCTAGTTAATAATTAGAAGATCAGGAGGGCAAATTATGCCCTGTATTAAATGAAGGGTTTATATTGAAATGCCCTGAAACATACACAAAGCTATCCAGACTAAACTAGATATGCATTATTTGTACATAAATTACAATGCATTCTGCCTTTTTCTGAACAGATCCTTCTGTGACCATTTAGTTAATTCACATTTTAGTCTAACTTGTTTTTCCATAAGCTGAATATGATACTTGGTGTAAGATGCCTAATATGCTTTCTAAGAAAGATATAAACCATCTGACCCTGTACAAATGTTTATTGAAACAAATGAACCATGAGAGAAAAAATGAGTTATCAAGTTTTTTCTTTTTTGGCCATTACTGGGGTTTGAACTCAGGGTCTCACTGTTGCTAGACAGCCACTCTACCACTTGAGCCACTCTACCAGACCAGAATTACCTACTTTTGACCAAGATGACTGCCTCTAAAAATTCCACTTCCAAAGGGGGAAAAATATTGCAGGGTACAAAAAAAAGTAACTTAAACTTGAAATTGGTATAATTGCAGGAATAATAATTGGTGTATCAAGTAAAGTTATTTTAAAATAAAATTAAAGCTATGAGGCTTTGTTCTATTTTGCTATAAAATAGCATAAGAGTGTGACAGCTTGAAGATTTCTTGAGTTTGGACAATGTCTATCCAAGTGTCAACCAGACATCTCTACCTGAATGTCCCATGGCTGCTTCAAAATCATTATGTTTAAAACTTATCATCATCATCTCCCTCTAGGTTGATTATCTTAAACATGTATTCATTATCTAGCTAATGGAACATCTCTTCACTCATGTGCCCAAGCCAGAAAGAAACATGGGAGTCATCTCTTTTTCTCTCCCTTGCTCCATAAGCAACCATGTAGCCCTGTAAGATTTTATCTTACAAATATCTCTTAAATCAGTTCCCTTTTCTCAGTGAGACTATTCTGATAACCTTCTAATTGGTCTTCTTGTCTGGAGTTCTATTCATAAGACTTCTGGCAGAGTGATTTTTCCAAAAAGCAAATCTGGTACCACCTCCTAGTCAACAGTTTCTAATGTATAAATGAATTTGCATTGCACACCAATCCCTTCATAGATCTGGCTCTATTGTTCATTTTGTTCACTCACCATACTATATGAGTGTCTACTATATGCCAGGTACTGTTCTAAGGGTTAGAGACACAACAAAAGACAAACAGACAAAAGTCTCATCTGCTGTCATTTCCTATTCTCTTTCAACCCTTCCTCCCCACCACTACCAAGCTTTGCCTTCAAATAATAGTGAACTATTTGCAATCTATTAAGGATGTCTTTTTCTTTTAATACAAATTTCCACTCATTTAAAAATCTCAATTCAATCCTGACATCTCCTCTTAAGACCTTCCTGAATCTCCTTGTACACTTTTGTGAACACTAATACTTTGTTTGCATGGCTATCCTTCCACTGGCCTCTTTGAGGACAACGTCTTTTGACATAGAGTTGGCAAATACAATGTATTTATAAAATGAAACAATGAGTGAACAAAGTGACAGGATTTCCTCATCATTGTTCTTCTCAAATCTTCCAGAATTATACACAAAGTAAAAAGTATGAGCTTGCACAAGCAGCTGTTACTACTAAATATTACATAAGAGATGATTTTCAGAGTCCTACATGAATATGAGCTCTGGAAGTGTTCTGTCATCTTTCCACTTGAAATTTGTTTTGGTATTAGTTTAGTTCACCACCAAAATTTTACCTTCTGCCCTGGGGCATATTCCCACAATTGAAAATGCAAGTAGTAAATATTTTAAAATATACTGTTTAGCAGCAGATAGATTTCATGGAAATGAATATTAGATTATTACAGAATTTCTTTGTTATACTAAGTCTAAAATGATGCACCTCATGCATTAATCTATCATATTTTAAAATCTCAAATCCATGTAATTATTTACATATAATATCAATCTGACAATATTTCAAAAGTTATATGAAGAGATTCAGGTTCTCACTAGCATACTACCTTTTAAGATAAAATACTATCCATTTATCAAGCATATGTCAAAATGTGAGACAGGAAAACATTAGAAATTTGTTCTAAAAGCAAAAATGAAAAGTTCACATATTGTAAACAAACTCCAATTAAACAGGTTGGAACACCAATAGAGATGTGAGGAGGTGGCCATCTGTCAGTACATAAAGGACTTTGTGTTTGCATACAAAGATATTACTCAACCCACATCTGGCTCCTGAAGCCAAAATCTACTCTCTTGGGGCAACTCCCACTGAAATAGATGGGCATAAAGAATAGGGAAATGAATTTTTTAAAAAACAGTTGTTTGTTCCACAGATTTTCAATGTATGAGAGACTCAGAATAGAATTCAGTCCACTTTTCTACTTGTATTTATTTTAAAAAGAGAACAGGGAGGTCAAGACAGAAGAGAATTAGTAGGTATTAGGAGATCAAAGTTCTCAACTCATTGCATAATTTTGGGAAATGTACTAGAATTCTTCTGGTTTTTTCCTCCTGAAAGGTCTTATCTCTCTACTCCCCTAAATCATAACCATAAGGCACATCTCACTTCATTTCTCCTTTGGAAAGCCTTCCTTTATTACTTCAACTTATTTCTATTCTTTTCCTACTCAAGACTACCCTACTTACACATTAAGCATATATTTGCAAAATATTTTATATTGTGTTCTAGTAGTTTGTGTCCTAGTCTTGTATAAATTATAAGCTTCTTGACAAGAACAAAAGCAATATTGTTTTTACTCCAAAGTGCTTAATACAAAGAGAGGACAATGCAATACATATCACAAATGATGTTTGTTCAGCAAATTCTCTCATTCTCTAAATTTCTACTAAACCAAAATCAATCAGCCTTTACCCAGCAGAGTTATTTACATAGTATGAGCTACATCACCAGAGTGGAAGACAATTAGAAGAAATTCTTAGAAAAAAACAGGTGTGAATATCAGCTGAGTTTAAAATAACAATCTTCAGAGTTTCTTACAATATCTACTCTCTTTGTTCAATGCCTGAGAGTTTGAGAAAGGCTACGCCAGCATAATGGATAGGAGTATATACTCTTGATCTAGATTGCAAATGTTTCACTCTCAACTCTTTGACTTACTGATTGCTATCTAGTAAATTAGAAAAAGTATCTAACTTGCAATGTTTTCCTGCCCAAACAAGAATAGCAGTAACAGTACCTACCCCATATGGTTGCTAGGAGGATTAAATGAACTAAAGAACTGCAAAGGGTGTAAGATATTGTCTAGCATGTATTCAGCTAATTTTAGTTATTATTATTATTATTATGCTAAAACATAGAATGTTCAATTTTAAATGAAATAATATGGTTTTTATGAAATAAGAGGAAAAAAGCAATTTCTTCCTTTTATAATGAATAATTTCTTCTATAGTCTACCAATAAAAAGCATATACCTCAACTTTTGCTCATACTAAAGTCTCGTTGACTGAGGCATGAGATACTTTTTGTGAGACACTAATTCTATTCCTCACTTAAAAAAAAAAAAAAAACAGGACTGGGAGTGTGGTTCATGTATCAGAATGCCTGCCTAGCAAGCACAAGGCTCTGAATTCAAAATCCAGTACTGCCAAAAATCAAACAATAAATAAATAAAAATAAACTCTATAGATTCAACTCCTAGGAAATTGCTGAACTGAACCTATGTGTCCTTGTAATGTAAATGGACACACTGACATGCACATACACACACCCAAATTTAATCTTAACAAAAATCCTTCATGTTAGATATATTAATCCTACTTTATATATGAAAACACTGAGGTTCACAGAAGTCATATAGCTTAATCAAGTTATTAATCTAGTAAGAAACATTAGCTTGTTAATATCTTGTCTTTTAAAATGGTAGGAGTGTGAAACTTCTGAATATACCTGTGTAGGCATGCATTTTGGAGGACGGATGGGAGGGAGCATGGTAAATAATCACTATATTCTCAATCTCAAAGAACAGAGATTATCTGGCTCCTCATTATAAATGCCATGCAGTGTAGTGGGAAAGAAAGAGTATTTGGAATTGGAAGGCCTAATTTGGAATTCCTTTTCTGCCACTTATTATCTGTATGACATAGTAACCTATATGTAGACATTTGCTGTAAGAATTAAGACAACTACTTTAAAATACAAAGCTTCATAAACATTGATTATTATTGCATTCGAAATTACAGACTTCTCACTCAAGTTCATTTCTATATTTTAATAGAAGTACAATGTGATACAATATTATACAAAAACACAATATGATTTATAAAGCATCCAAAAATTGATAAAAGTATAAGGCACTTTTTCTGCTAAGGAGATAAAAGTTTTTTAAAAACATTCCCTCATTTAAATCAACAATATTCTCTTGAAGCTAAAACAAATAAGAATTTATTGAATGATGTGTGCTAGGAATTTTATATATCAACTCATTTGACTTTGAAAAGACAACTTTGAAAAGAAACTGAGTCAGTGAAATGAAACGACTTGCCCAAGGCATACAGCAGCTCTTAAATTCATATCCAGGTTAAATTGATAAAGTTTATGTTCCTTTCATTATATAAGACTGTCTTGTCATATTTTTAACTTGGAGTCCACAAAAAGCTAAGAGCCTCATACAAGAGCAAAGAATAATTACTTTCAGTTTAACAGAAAACAAACCTTAGACACTATGGCATGGTTCCACTAGATTAAGTCACCTCCAAATAATAGACTGTTTTAAAGGTAATTTAAGATGATTTGAGCCTCAAAAATGTACTGGCAAATATAGTGAACTTAGTCTATTGATCACTAGCTTTTTTTTAAAATGGTTATAACCAAGTTTAAGCCTTAGCTATCCAAATCTAGAATTTCAATAAAAGAAAAAAGTAAACCAAAAAAAATGTTTCCTTAAACTCCAGCCGTATATTAATAAATACACAAGGACATTTTCATTGGAAATGCCTAAAAGTGAGCCTTTCCAAAAAGCAGATTCCTTCCTCAATAATTTTTTCCATGAAATTTAAGGAAATCATCATAAAGCAAAATAGGTGGCAAAGGTACTTTTGAAGAACTAAATCAGTAAATTAAAAGATCTCTAACTCTAATATTAAATATAACATATAATTTGAGGAAATAAAGGTATACAAAACATTTTATAAATCTATAACTGACCTCCCCCTTTATTTAAATCAGTCTGGTCCTTGAGAGCAGGAGCCTTTTTTTTTCCTTTTTCCTTACTAAAATACAATGAACTTGACCTCCACCCTCTGCTGCTTACCTGTTGCAGAAGATGTTGAGGGCGCCATGTGGACTACAGTGACAAGGCAGGCAGAGGCCAGAAGTGTGGTTGAGGTAAAAGTCCTCCTTGCAGGTATCACAGCGAAGACCCTGATAACCTTGCTGACACTCACACTGCCCTGTGGTCTGGTTGCAGTGCTTTACATCCAGGCTTCCAACCTTAGAGCAGTTGCACACATACTCTGAAAAGGAAAGAAGGAAAGAGACATTCTCAACTGAGATTTAATGCCTTAAGAAAATGAACTCTATTTCATTTTGAATAAATTTTCATGATAAGTTTTTAATGACTAGATAAAACTCTAGTTCTTCCTTACTTTCTATACTGCTTAGTTTATTTAAATTGGAAAATGTATACAGTAGAGTATACAAAATTATACACAGTTCATAATTATAAAGCTAACATTCTCAGTTTCCTTTCTAGTATTCTTCATCTCCTACCTCCTGACCCTACACCCCACTGTGTGTGGGAGTGGAGGGTGTGCATGTGTGTATGTGTGTGCATGCATATGTGTATATCTGTATGTTACTAGTTTTTCTGAACTGGAAGCCTCAAAAAGCAGGCTTATCTACATGGCACAGAGAGTACATGCTGGGAATAACATGTTAAATAATAAATAACCTCATTGTACAACAGCAAATACCGGAGGACTCAGATGACTAACTCTGGTAACCTATACAAGGTCATACAAGATTGTACCACAGTTGGAATCATAAGCTAAATATCCCATCCACTAGGTAAGACACCCAAAAAACTAGGAAGCATTTGTTGCCCTCAATGCAGAGAAACTAATGCAGATACTTTAAAGCAACAGAGGCCAAAAGGAGAAGGGAACCAGGAACTAGAGAAAAGGTTAGTTCGAGAAGAATTAATTTAGAAGGTAACACACATGTACAGGAAAGCAATACAAGTCAACTCCCTATATAGCTATCCTTATCTCAACTAGCAAAACCCTTGGTCCTTCCTATTATTGCTTATACTCTCTCTTGAACAAAATTAGAGATAAGGGCAAAATAGTTTCTGCCTGGTAGCAAGGGAGTAAGGTGGGAGAGGGAGATGGTGGGGTAGGTAAGGAGGGGGTAGGGGGAAGGGGGGAGAAATGACCCAAACATTGTATGCACATATGAATTAAATAAATAAATAAATATCCCATCCACAAAGAAATTAATGAAGAACTGAATTTGAGGTGAAGAAATGGTGAACAATAAATCCAGAAAAGAAAATGTATCCATTCATCCTGGTTGAAGTAAAAACCAATCACAATTTGAGAGCCTGTCCCAAACTAAAAGATTCAGAAAACAAACATTTTCTTTAGGTGTATTTCAAACAGTTCTTTCAATGAAAATAATTTAGGAGCCCTTAATTTTAGCCATCTAATGCAAAAACACATTAAATACCAGCAGCTAGGATTTGGTTTTTACTAGTACTTCTACTCATCTTATCAAAAGGAAAGTATTTTCTTTTTTTTTTTTTTCAGCACTAGAGTTTGAACTCGACAGCCAAGGAAAGTATTTTCAACATAGTTTGATGCAGTATCAACGCAGGACTTTGTAAGTATGTATAAGAAGATGAAGTTAAAATTAACTGCAGAGAAAATAAAAGTTTGTATATATTCTAGGAAAAGGGCTTATTTCAAAATAGTGATAAACTTAGGTGAAAAAGCCCAGGGAAATGTATCATACAAATTATACTTATGACTAAATAAGGCACCATATAAAATGGCATTATACTAAAAAAAGTTTAGCTTGGAAAAATAATCTTTAACTTTTTTTATTCTTTCAAAAGTTACCAGATAGCTGCAAATTCAGTCTTTTATACAGAAAGTTATAAACCATTTTGCTCTCAATTCTAGAAAAAGGAATTAAACTTCAAAGTTCCTTATACAATTACAAGCAGCATAACCACACCAGTCAAAACAAAGGATTCCACAAAGAAATCCCCATTAGCCAACTCTATACTCTCCATGCTTCTTCAGGTCCTAAACTTTGGTATCAGTTTATTTCCCTGCCCTTCACACTTCTTTTAATTTGTAAATATAATGAATGAATATTTTGGTGGATGATTTCTTTACTTTCACATATTTCAAACATGGGCGGCAAATTACAGAACCTAATGGAGAGTTCAGATTTCTTCAGCCCCAAGTTTAGGAAAGGAATCTGTTTCCTGTCACAATCAAGATTCTTATTTTGGAGCTGGTGGTGTAGCTCATCGATAGAGCACTTGCCTAGTATTTTTGAGGCTCTAGGTTTGATCCATAGTACCACCAAAAAAATAAAGACTCTTATTTTTAGTAGGCTAAACATGACATTTGTTTGACAGAGTTACAGGTTTTCAAATGAGAGCTACTTTCTGGGCATGTGTGCTTAGTGGGTTCTGTATATAATGAAGCCATGTTCAGTGGTTTGTAAAACTGCCAAAGACATCTTCATGGCAAGAACTTCCCTCCACCAAAAATGACCAGAAGGCTTAAAATAACATTTTTCTTCTGAGACTTAGCAGACATTCAGTATACATCCAGCTCTTCCTGCTGGATCAATTTCATCACAAGTTAAACTAACCAAATTATGCTCTAGTGAACAGTTTTTTTAAAAAGTGAAGATAAGGTCAGGTGTGGTGGCTCATGCCTATAAGCCCAGCTACTCAGGAGGCAGACATCAGAAGGAACACTATTCAAGGTCAGCCTTGACTGAGACCCCATCTCAATCAATAAACCAGGCACAGCATCCATGCCTATGGTCCCAGCTATACCTGAAGCCATAGATACGAGTATCCTGGTCTGAGGCTGGCCCCAGGCAAAACATGACACCCTATTTGAAAAATAACTAAAAAGCAAAAAAGGGCTGGGGGCATGGTTCAAGAAGTAGAGCACCTACCTAGCAAGTGTGAGACCCTAAGTCCAAACCCCAGTACCACCAAACAAAAAAAAAGAAAGAAAAAAGTGAAGACTGAAAAAAATAACAAACCCTAGCTACAATAAAGACTGTGACTTCTATTCTATTGTTTCCTTACTAATAAAGTATTTTCACCTGAAAACTGAATCAGTGTTCCCATGAATGAGATACAATTAGCAGTATTTTTAAAACGGATTCAATTAATCTAAGAACTCAGACAAAAACACTCAGTATTTTTTCAATAGAGTTCTAATGGATAAACCTTCAGTACTAATCAAGCTCATTGGTTATTTATTATTTCTATAGATCAAATCTCATCTCTTTATTATCCTCTGAACATATTCTGACTAATCCTATTTCTAAACCAGCACTCATTTGGTGTGACGCTTGGGAATGTTGTCTCTGCTTCCCTTATTCAAACTTATCTCCTACTTAAAGAATAAATGGAAACTCATTCCATCACACTCTAATCCTATCACCCTACTATAAACACAACACCTGCTACCTGTAACTCATATGAGAGTAATTTAAAGAGGCAATATGGCAAATTAGAGTTTACAGCCAGTCAGCTAAGGTTTAAAATCTGCTCTCAGTTGGGTACTGGTGGCTTACACTGACAACCCTAGCTACTTGGGAGGCTGAGATCAGGAGGATCACAATTCAAAGCCAGCCCAAGCAAACGGTTCACAAGACTTCCATGTCCAAAATAGCAGAGCAAAATGGACTGGAGGTGTAGCTCAAGTAGTAGAGCACCTGCTTCGCAAGCATGAAATCCTGAGTTCAAGCCCCAGTCTCAACAAAAAAACAAACTAACAAGAAAAAAAAATACCCAAAAACCTGATCTCTTACTTACTAACTTTATAATCTCAGACAAATTAGCTTTCATTTTCTCATCAGTAAACAGGACATAATAATAGTACCTATAACAGAGGCCCCAAAAGTGAGGCATATAAGTACTACAAAAATCAATATAACAACTGGAAGACAGTTGTTATATTGTACCAAATATATTTGGTAAATGGTACCAAATAAAACAACATCAATAAAATTCAGATTTGTCCAGGATAGTGGCTCAAATCTGTAATCCTAGCTATTTCAGAGATGGAGATGGGGAGGATCGAAGTTTGAGGCCAGCCTGACATCTCAACCAATGGATGGGCCATCATGGCTCATGCCTGGCATCCCGGCTACTAGGGGAAGTACAGATAAGAGGACTGCAGTCTAGGCAGGCTCAGGCAAAAAGTTCAGTGGACCCTAATCTCAAAAATACCCAACACAAAAAGATTTGGCAGAGTGGCTCAAGTGGTAGAGTGCCTGCCTACCAAGCATGAGGCCCTGAGTTCAAAACCCCTGTACCACACACACACACACACACACACACGCAAATGTAATTCAGACATTAGATTTATAGGTCACAGCTTTGTTATGCCCTGTGGATAATATCTGAAAGTCTGGGAATGGGTTTATTACCATAGCATTTTGTTATGGAGAAATCCAAGTTGCCTAGGTAGAAAATAAGAGGATATCCTATATATACCTGGTTCCATGCATTACTAATATTTATGCTTACAAATACAGTGATGAACACAGAATGACTTAGGATACAGTTTTCGGGAAGAATAAAAAAATGAGCATTTGTTGATTATACATCCTTGATACTAGTCATCCTAATGGTATCAGGTTGAATGACAAATATTTAAGTAAAAGAGATCAACTGCAGAGGGAAGGGGGGAAAAATGACCCAAACATTGTATGCATATATGAATAAAAGAAAAAGATAAAATTAAATAAAATTTTAAAAAAAGAGATCAACCTAGTGGTAAGAAACTGGTTGACATATAAAGACAAAGATGCAATGCCACATTAATAATTCTCCCCAAAGTAATCAAAGAAAAGAAAGTGAGAGGAAAGCATACCAAATATCAGATAGCATGTGTAAATCAGAATCTGAGGCTCTGTCCCAATGACAGACCTCAAATGAAATGACCCTAGTTAAATGAACTATGAACAGCTATAATAAATGGAAAATACTGTGAGCCAAGATAAGTTTTAGCATGTAAACAGAATAAAATCTCAGACCCTTCACAGTTCTAGACATTCATGTGGAACCAGAGTAGAGTTAATGCAGACATAATGCAATTCCCATAATAGAAGGCTAGCAATATGAAAAAGAAGAAAGGAAATTTCAATTGATAGAAGCAATGGGAAAAACCTCCAGCCAAAGATAACAGAGGAAGTGCTGACTTTTAATGAGGTGGAAGCATAGAGACCAGAGTAACACAAAGGAGTCTTTGACATGATTAATGATAAGTCACTAGTCCAGGATTGAATGGGATTGAAATAATATGAAGAGGATAGCAAAAACTAATCAAAGAGAGTATGAGTAAAATGCCAAAAAACTCATTCAGTTGCTAAAAATAACTACAGAATTAAACTCTTTATCAAGTGAGGAGTAGATTATCCTTCAATGCCCTGTAATTCTTGGTAAAATTCTACAGAGAAAAATTAGAGAAGAAAAATGTAAATGTTCATAGACAGACCAAAATCCTTGGCCATGTTTTTTGTTGTTTTTTGGTTTCTGAGGAACAATGAAATATAGTGATTTGAACCATGAAAAATAAGAAACTGAAATCTAGTGCCAAATTGCTTTAAGCATTTGAAAACAGAAATATAAAGGTCTAGAGAGATACACTAGTTCTGAATATGTGAAGTTATCGAATTATTTTAATGTAAAAGTATCCGAAGCAGTCATTGAATCTAAATCAAACTAAAATAAGGACAAGGTTTTCCTCTAAAGCTTCAAAATTTCTAGAGACTCTGTATCTTTATTTGGACTTGCATCCTACATTTAGTATCTTCACAGGAAAACATAACTTTGTGAGTCAATATTTAGAGGTCATCTATAGTTATGGAGAAACTGAGCTTATTGGGGTTATTGCTGCATGGAGAAAGCTGATTCCAGGATATAAAACATTTGGGGAGGCTTAAGAACAGAAGTTATATGACATAGGTCTTGCAAGTACTTTTCATGCTGGAATAATTATTTCCAACATTATATCTTATGACCAAAGAATCAACCATCTTCCCAGGGAATAACTTCCTACTCCTCTGTCTTCTCTCTCTCCTTCTTTTTTCTTTATTAACTGTGGCCCAGTGTTTGAAAATTAAATGTAGCAAAAATACTAATTCAAAATAGATACCAAATATAATAATTAATATTTTTAATATTTGGACTCACATATAATACTTTAGTATCTTTGTCAGAAAATCATTATCACTTAGTGAGCATGTATCTAGATCTCAGATAAATACTTACCAATGAGTTCTAGCCATTCAAATTCTAACACAAAAGAAATATCAGTTAATGTACAATTAGAACTACACTGTGACTTGCAACAGTAAACAGAGGTAGTTCTACTCTCTACCCATAAGTTGCAAACATTGTAAGAATTTCCACTAAAGGGAAGTCAAAGAGTACACTGAATATTAAAAGGCAGCCAGTATGTTACCAGTGTAGCTCAGTGGCAGAGTGCATGCACGCTTAGCTAGCAGGAGGTCTAGGGTTCAATCCCCAGTACGTACAAGAAGGAAAAAAAAAGTATCTATTACAATGGCTAAAATAAACAAAAAAAAACAAAACACTTGACATTCCAACTGGTGGCAAAGATGCTAACAGAAACTTCCAAAAAGTACTTGTGTAAGTGCAAAACAGTATAGATACTTTAGAAACTAGTTTGGTAACTCCCACTCTCAGGTATTTATCCAAAAGAAATAAAAATATACATTCACAAAAAAATACTTGAACATGAATGTTTATAGCAGCTGTATTCACAATCACTACAACCTGAAAAACACCCAAATGTCCCTCGACTGGTGAATGGACAGACTATGGTTCAGCCACATAACAGCAATAAAAAAGGAATAAACCATTGGCAGGCATGGAAATGGACAACTCTCAAACGTTTTATGCTAAAGAAAAGAAGCCAGACTGAAAATGCTACACTATATGATTCCATTTACATGACATTCTGGAAAACTGCTGGGGCAGAGAACAGATGGAGGGTTTGCGAGGAGTTGCAGGTAAGGGGGAAGGGCTGACCACAAAGAAGCACAAGGGAATTTGAGAGGGTAATGGAACTGTTCTGTATCTTGGTTGTGAGTTGTCAAAACTAATAGAACTGGACATCAGAGTAAATTATGTTGGCTATAAATTGAAAAATAAGCAAAACTTTTTTTTAAATGAGGTTTTATTAGATTAAATTCTTAAACTTCACTGGAGGGATACCTTGGTGTGCCACAACAACTTCAACTGGACTGTGGTACAAAAGTTAACAGAGGACCCAACTAATAACTCAGTCTTTTTCAAAGTAAATGTTACAATTAAGATAGAGGGAAATGGTTAATGCTTCAGTCAATTATCACATAAGAAACTGTGTGTGGAAAACACTAGGATTTAAAATGCTATTTAACTAAAAGAAGTAAAATTACTTTTTCCTTTGGCTCCAATTTAAGTACTGGATTATAATAGGTACTATATAGAATAAAAGAAAAGGGAAGAAAAATAAAAAATAGATTATAGGATTCCCATCCTTTTTTTCAGATACAATTTTTATTTCCTTTTGAGAATCGTCCTTTAAAATCCTACCCTGTTGAAACAAAGATGAGAAAAATGCATGTAAACATAACAACTTTGAATCTATCTAATCCATCCAACATAGAATTTCAACCATTTTCACAAGTGTACAATAATATCTACAAAAAAAAAACTTTCCTGGTTTTCAAATTGAAAAATAAAAGAAACATGAAAGGAATATATAAAATCAAGGAAGACTTAATTCAAACCTCTGACTGTACAACAAATGATTCTTTAAAAACCAACAAACTATATTATCATGACTACAGAACTGATTTCCTAAGTATATAGCATATTTTGAGATATATTCTTATTAGAACCATATTTCAGTTTGCAAATTTAGAGAAAAGGAATCTTGGAAAGGTCTCATTCTAGGGAAAAGGCATTATCAACACAGAGTTTTTATTTTTTTTTATAAAGGGTCTTACTCTAGCATAACACTGATACTCAAATTACATTTCACATTTTTGTTATGTCAAGGTAGGGTCACAAACCATTGAAAAGCTGGGAAACTTAATATTAAAGCTGATGAGTTTCTTGAGTTAAACCAGACTTTATAGGAATGTAGAAAGTTTTAAAGTCACCACTTTTAAAGAAAGGCTTTAAGCTTTACTTTTTAAAATAAAAATGTATCAAATAAACTTCCCAATCACAGTTTACTGTATAAAACATCTATTGTACTTTATGGTAGACATATGAAAATAATGTGGCAATATAGTCCAGATTTTGTAGAAATTGCTTGCCCCTGGCTCACTGCCAACTTTCCACAACTCAAAGACAGTGCATCTAATTAATGAGACAAGCTAAATTCTGGGATGGCAACCATTAGCTTTAACTACCAATAACAAAGATGATATTGACAGTTATTGAACATGTACCAGGCATGCATCAGATATCACACTAGAAAATATGCACATATGGTCTCCTGTGTTCTCCATGGAATTCTGTGATGTAGGTAACTTGAATGAGAAAGCTGAATCTCAGAGAAATGGGACTAATCATACAACTAACCAGGACTGAAAAAAGGACTGGAGCCCAATAACTCCAAAGTCCATCTCTTTTCACTATAAGAAACTTCTGCCGATAGAAATAAGTGGAGAAACCACCGGATATACCAAGGACACCTTAAAATTAGACTTTGCTGCTAATTAGCTGGTTCTGTGACCTTCAATAAATGTAAGTGTGCTGAGCTGTAGTCTCTCAATCTATAAGATGTGGGTAATTCTTATCATCTCTCTATGTTTAAAAAAAATAATAAAAGGCCAAATTATATGTGGCTAAGTATACTGCTTTTGGCTTATAAAAATTGCTTCATAATTGAGCCTCTGATAGATCCATTAATGCTAGTAAGTCAGAAAATAATTTTCTTCAAAGAGTTTAAATGTATAAGCCATGTTTTAAAGGAAAACTTTATAGATTTTTAAGTTGCTTGTTGAAGACCAGTTTTCTCCTATCTCTCTACATTTCTCATGGTAGCTTAGCATAATGATAATCAATACATAATTATTGAGATCTATTCAAACCTGATTTCATTTAATGAAATAAAATTAGAGTTGGTCAGTTTAAAAGATAAAGATTTTTAGATTGAATTAAATCCTGAAAAATCCAGCTACAAACAGGTTACAAAAGACATAAAATGAAAACATACAGAAAGGTTGAAAAAAAGATGCAATAGGTGAATACTGGCAAACAGAAAATTAGGATGGCTATATTAATATGACATAAAAATAAGACATTTAGACAAAAAAGCATTAAAAGAAACAGAGGTATGGTCACTACTTAATGATAAATGTATCATTAAGAAGATACAGTTCTAAATTTTGTATATATCTATTATTATAGTCTGGAAATACATAAAGTAAAATGGCAGCAAATACAGTGTTATTTGAGAAAGAAATGAGATAAATATGTGATGGTACTTTCTGCTTGAATAGGATATTTACTACTTTATCTCAAAGATTGCCTACTTTTCTGGAAATATGAAAAATGTTCCCAGAAATTGGAATCAGAAATGATATATGATAATAAATGCTCTAAAATGAGAGAGGAGGATTGCTAAGAATTAGAACTGGCCATATAGCTTTTTATGATTTTATAGCAGAGAGAACTTTCTTTCTTCCTTTTTATTTATTTATTTTTTGCAGCACTGAAGTTCACACTCAGAGCCTTGGGCATGGTGAACAGGCACTCTACCACTTGGCCCCAACCCCAGCAGAGGGAATGTTCTTTCAACCCAGAAATGGAAATAATTAATAAGTTTCCTGACCCCAAGGGTTAAGAGAGGCAATTTGACTAAATGCTAGAAAAATATTTACTATAGATCTTCCCTCGTAAGCATTCTGAATCCCCTTATTTCCTAAAAGTTCTTTGTACCTTCCACCATCTATTCTCAACCAGTTTGTAGAGCATTGTTAGAGAAGGTCACCATACAAAGACCTAGCCTGTCTTAATGATTTTACTTCATTAAGTCCCTAGAACCTTTCCAAGATCCTTGGACTTCTCTTACTGTTTCATACTCATTTACCTGAATTGGCTCTTTTCAAGGTTCAGTTCCCTTCAAATCTTTCATTCCAATCTAACCAGCAATTGACTTCATTTCCAGCTTCGTGGAAACAGACCTTCTTTTTCTTCTCCTCCAACCATTCAACCTTCCCTCCAGTTTCAGGCTATCTGGCTCTTTCAATGTTAAACAATTTCTCCAGCTGTGCTCTTTAGTATATCTTCTTCCAGTTCTTTCCAAGACTATGCCCATTCCTCACCCTACACACACAGACACACACACATACCAGTCTTTTCAATCTTCCACTTTTTACAGAATCTACCTTCAAATATACACTGAGTCTCTTGCAACCTAAAACATGCTGTTTAATCTCATTTCACATAATTACCATTAATCCTCTACATAAAATTTCTCAAATCAAAATATAGACTTGTCTCATTTTTCACCATGTTTCCTCCTTAATATTCTTCAATTTTTTCCAAATTCTACTGAAAAAATGCTTTCTCAAAAGTTACTAGCCCAAAACAACAGCCTTCTTAGGACATCTTCCTAGCCTTTCATTTACCTCTACCTTTCTAGGTTTTGTTGCTGTTGTTTGTCTGTTTGTTTTTTCTTTACCCCCTCTTTGGTGCTAGAAATTGAACAGAATGAGTCATACTAAGCATATACTCTATCACTGAGCTACATCATCAGACTCACTCCTTTCTTTTTGAAACTCTTTCCTCCCTTTGTCTCTGTCAGATAAACAATTCCAAGAGCATTTATTGAGAATTTACTAAATCACCTCCTGTCCTGATGCTTCTATTCCTACCATGGGAGAGCTTTGCAATAATGGTTCTCAATGAGTCCTGCCTTCCTAAATTCACACCCCTTTGCATTGTGATATTGCTGTAATTTCCCCTCAATAGGTGGAATCTGTTTATCAACCCTCTGAGCTGGCCTTATGAATGTGGCATAAGTGAGAAGGAGGAAGAAACGAAGGGGAAGCAGGGCAAGGAAGAGAGATAAGGAGAAGTAAAATATATAAAACTTAAAATTTACCATTTTAACAATTTTAAGTATATAGTGCAGTGGTATTAAGAACAGCATTGTTAGGCAGCCATCACCACTATATTTATCTTCATCCTTATTACATTTCATTATTTTTTTATTTATTCATGTGCTTCTTTACACCAAACATCAGAACATACAAAAAGAGATGAGTTTAAAAAAACCAAAATATCCATTTATGCTCATATAAATATATAACTAAATAAGTAAATGGGTAGAAGGGACAGCTCTTAATTCCAATTAATAAGTGTAGAAGGATAAATCTTGACATCGGAAAGCAGCTCAGAAAGTGGGGGTGGGCATACCATGAGCAGTTGAGTCAGCATCACTAAACCAGTTTGGGAACTCTTCCACTACTTCCCAGGGGTTCCTGTGGCTGAGTACAGCTTCTTCTTACAAAACCAGTAAATGCAGGAGGGGAAAATCTCAGGTTTGGTGGAGTTCACAAGTAAATTCAACAGGCACCTTGAGTGCCTCCTCCTCAAGTAAGGACCAGCGGAGGACTAGGGAGGGGGTGGCAAACACATAAAAACTTCTAAACTGTCTTCATTCAGGGAAATTGGCTCTAAAGTAACATGTGGTCAGAACAACACAGAAGATGACTATGCTAAAAACATAAAAGCATCAATACCTTTCTTTACCCTTAGTTTTAAACTCCCTATAAAGCCAACACTTTGAAATAAACTTTCCCAGTTTAGGGAAAAAAAAAATCATAGGGGCTAAGGGTACTACTGGTGGTAGGGCACTTATCTAGCATGCGTGAGGCCCTGGGTTCCATCTCTAGCACTGAAATTTAAAAAAAAAAAAAAAAAAGGAAAGAAAGTAGAAATTTATCACTGGGCAAATATCACAGTAATACCTGTTGGGGAAAAGCATGTAAATAAAATTAGTGAGTGAGAGTACTTTGAGAAACAAGATAATTGCATAGGTTCAATGACTCTCTCAACAAGATACAAAAAAAAAAAAAAAACACAGCAAAAATAGTAACTATAGTGGAGAAACCTGGCCGATACTGCATTAGTCAGATGATCAAAATTAAATCATAAGTAATAAGACATCTTCAACATGTTCCATCTGATACAATGTACTAAGAAAACTTCAATATCAATTCTGTGGTATTTTTTGCCCCCAAATGCATGACCCTAATTAATCATGACAAAAACATCACACAAACCCAAATTCAGGGATGTTTTTCAAAATACTTGACCAGCGCTATTCAAAAGTATCAAGGTCACAAAAGATAAACACTATCTCAGAATTCTCCCTGAGTAGAGAAGTCTAAGGAAAGATATCAACTAAATGCAATGTAAGAAAGGGTACTGGTGGAATCAATAAATTCAAATAAGATCTGTAATTAGTAAATAGTGTTGTTGGTGGTGTTAATTCCTGGCCTCAATAATTTTGATAATATGATTATATATAATGTTAACATCAGGAGGGAGCTCAATGAAGGATATAAGGGAATTTTCTGTACTAATTTTTAAATTTTTTTATAAAACAGTATAATTGCCTCAAAATAATACTTTTTAAATAAAGAAAATAACAACTATTACTTTAAAAATTCATGACCGTAGTTAATACAAGTACAAATGCTCCTAGACTTACAATGGAGTTTCATCTTGAAAAACCCATTTTAAATTGAAAATAACATGTAAAAAATGCATTTAATACAGCTAACCTACTGAACATCAACACAGTGAGCTGAGCAACACAGTGTACTGTAGAGTATCTATTGTTTACACTTTGCTATTGCTGCCCTGGCATCACAAAAAATACTGTACCACATATTGTTAGCCTAGGAAAAGATTAAAATTAGAAAACTGAAGTACAATATCTACTGAATGCATACTGCCTTCACACCATCATAAAGTTGAAAAACCACTAAGTCAGAAACCACCTACAATGGCAAAAGATCAGACTAGAAAACAAACACATAGCAGTGATCCTAAGCCAGACGTAGTGGAATGAATCTGTAGTCCCAGCTACTCAAAGTATTCCATATACATGTATGAGAATAGAAAAATGAAACCCATTAAAAACTGTTTTAAAAGAGGGGATAAGAAAGAACAATAAGGGGTGAATTTGAACAAAGTACATTATATGCATGTAGGGAAATATCACAATGAAACCCTTTTGTACAATTAATATACACTAACATAAAAGAGAAAAAATAAGATAAAATAAATATGAAAAAGAAACAAATACCCAAAATAGAAAAAAAAAGTTGGAATACTCACAAATAGTTAACTTTAAGACTCACTGTAAAGATACAGTAATCGAGGCAATGTGTTAAGAGTTAAAAAAAAAAAAAAGCAGATACTAAGGCTAATGGAAGAGAATAGACAGCCCAAGTGTTGGTGGAATGGCTCATGTAGTAGAGAACCTGCCTAGCAAGTGTAAAGCCCTGAG
This sequence comes from Castor canadensis, assembly GCF_047511655.1. Classification (NCBI taxonomy): domain Eukaryota; kingdom Metazoa; phylum Chordata; class Mammalia; order Rodentia; family Castoridae; genus Castor; species Castor canadensis. The sequence goes on along the minus strand of NC_133398.1, from coordinate 14,792,768 downwards.
TTCAAACTCTGGGGGAGAAAGAGAGAAAAGGAGAGGGAGAGAGGAGGGAGAGAGACAGAGAGAGAGAGAGAGAGAGAGAGAGAGAGAATAGAGAGCCCAGAAATAAGCCCTCATAAACACCATCTAATTTTTGACAAGGTGAAAAGCAGTTCAATGGACAATAGGTTTTTTCCCCCCCCAGTAAATGGTGTTGTAACAGTTAGATGTCCATAGGAAAAAGACTGAAACTTGTTCTAACCTCACACCTTACACATGAATTGTGTTATGAACTAGCAGATTTTATAATATTCAATTTTTGCATCTATAAACACTGGTATACCTCTATTTATTTAGACTTCTTTTATATCACTCAGTGAAAGTTTATAATTCTAAAATTATATATATATAGATATATATAGATATATATATATCTATATATATCAGTTTCATACATATCTTTAGATATTTTTCTAAACGTTTTATCATTCTTGGTAGTGGCTAGAACTGTGATCTTTTTTTTCATTTTATCTTCTAATTACATTAATACTAATTATTAACTTCTATTTTGTACATGTACCCAGTCATTTTGATGAACTCTTATTATTCCTAATGGTTTTTTCCTTAAGACTTTTATTTGTAAGTTACATGTCATAAGGCAACTGAAGGGCATATCTTAGCTGACTAACAATAGATTATGGGTTTCCTTAACCACAACATCTTGGTAAAATAGGTAAACTGCTTCATACAACTGTTTATTTTAATCCCTAAGTCAGTGTTATGGTATAGATATGAAGTGTCCCCCTAAAAGCCCATGTGTTGAAGACTTTGTCTTCAGCTAGTGAATCCAATCATTGAGAGGTCACAGGATCATGACAGCACTGACCTAATCAGTGGACTGATCTATTGACAGAGTTAAAATCTGATGGCATTATTTGAAGGTCATGGAAACTTAAGAGAAGTGGAGCCTAGCTGAAAGAAGTAGGCCACTGGGGGCATGGCCTTGGAAGCAATGTCTTGTCCTGGGCCCCTCTGTCTCCACTCTGCTTCCTGGCTATCATGAGGTGAACTGTCACAATATTTTGCCTCACCACAGGTCCAGAAACACAGACCAAGTTACCATGGATTGAAACCTCTTGAAACTGTGACCCAAAATAAATCCTTCCTCCTATTAAATTATTTGTCTCAGGTATTTGTCACAATGACAAAATAACTAATATATTCACCCTTATTATTATTAATTATAAGAAGAATAATTACCATTTACTATTACCTACAATGCCCCAATCTTTTTTGGACATTTACTTGCATAAACATTTAACTTCACATAACCTTGAAAGGGTAAGGATGTAAGTCCAAGTTTATTTATAGGAAAACTAAAACTTAGAGAAGCTAAGTAGTTGCCCAAGACCACAGAGTTATAGTTAGAGACTGAAGCAACATTCATTACCTGGTTTGTCTTACTCTAATGCCTTTCCTCATTTAATTTTACCACATAGCCTTCTTCCTTTAAAAGGGGAAGAGAAAAGGGGAGGAATTCTACCTACTGTTAAATATAATTTTTTTTCAATGTTTTCTTTGTAGGCATGTGATATCAAGTCAAATGGTTACCAAACCACATGGTGGGAGGAAACAAGTTGTTCAAGCTCCAAGATTAATTCTCAGTTGGTAACATAGAACACTTTGCATTTGCTTTTGACTGAGGAAACTTAATATATTGTTCAGAGCCAAAGATACATTAATGACTTAATATTTGTCATCTATTTGTTTTGCTCAAACGAATTCTCATAGCTAAAATAATATTACTGATTAGTATTTCAAGTTATCTCTCTAAAAGTGTGCTAATTTAGAATCAAGAGTTCTGGATATGGATAACACTGACAAACTATTATCTAATCTAGGCAAAACACATCTTTTGTGCCACCATTTTCCATTCACTCATATTTTTCAAGGCTTTAAGAAAACTAATCTTGCTATTTAATAAGAGTTGATTGCTTATTTCTTGAAAGTATATTTTATTCTGTCAGGCCACTATCAAATTTAGAATGCAATAAGAGAATTAATATAGAACTATCTATGTGGCTGGAAAGAATATTCTATTTTACTATTTGCAGGATTGCTATTCTATCTTAGTAACTATTTTTGAATGTACCTGGGCTTTTAATTGATGGCATGGCCATAGCACCCCAAATTTAAGGGGAAGAGGGAGACAAGGAACATATACAGGAATGGAATTTGAACAATTTGAAATCTGGCTCCAGAACACAATAGAAAGAGACTAGTCTATGAGGTCAAGCGACTTAGGTTCAAACCTGAAACTACTTTTTATAGCTCTATAATCTCAAATTTCATGTCCTCTTTAAAAATTGGGATGATGATACCAAAAGTGTTTTAAAGACTAGAAGAGACAAGATAAAAACAACCACCTATGACAGTAGCCTCTTTTTCTTTACTATGCATTTTTATTATAAGCAATCCGTTGGCTAATAGCATCCTTAGGTGTTCCTACAGATTGTAAGATTTGAGAACTATAAGAGATCATCAGACATCTCTGAATGCATTAAAAATATCCTAAATAATTTCATTAATGTCTTAATCTTATAATCAAAATAATACAAAACATAAGAAAAAGAACTTCAAGTACTGACAATTGCTTCTGAGGTTGGGACTAAATGTGCCTTACTATTTGTTTACAAAGGCCAGCTGATCATCTTAAAGCCTAGAAGTATTTGCTCACTGTAATTCCTGGAAAATTTGTTCAGCGAAAAGGAGTATAAAGACAGCAAAAGGAAAAATGAACTAAAAATTGCTATCCTAAAGTATCCAGTGAAGTAACAAAGGAAGTATTTTCTAATTTTTAAAAAAGGGAAGTTAGTTCCACACATTCTAGTTTAATATTCATACCAAACCAATTGTTATTATATTATTGAAAGGATAGTTTTGGGATTACAAGGAATAAATATATATTTTATCACGAAAGTTAGGCCATACTATCCTCATAAAATACATGGGGTATAAGGGAGGAAAGTAAGTAAAGAGAAAATTTATTTACAATGACTACAACAAAGACTGTTAGGGAGGAACAGAAAGAGAAAATAAGTATTGAAAAGGTATACTGGGTCCCTGAATTCCAGTTTGTTTGCATTTGATCCTATTTGGAATGATTCTCCAAAGAAGATCTTAGTACCACCAGTTTCAAAACCACCTGGAGAACACAGTAAAACACTCTCTCTTTGGTTCTACCCTAGACCCTGGTTGGGGCCACTTAAGAATACACATTGTTAAGAGCTTGAAAATTGATTCTGATGTACCTGAAAAGTTTGTCATAAGCAAAAGGGAAAATGTAATGATGTGGTCGCAGTGAGACTTTAGAAGTAAAATCAAATAACAAAAACAAAAATAGAATCATGAAAACAGTAACTACCTCTACTACAATTTCCTTCCTTCCCTTCCCTCCTTTCTTTCTTTCCTTCCTTTCCTCCCTCCCTCCCTCCCTTCCTCCCTTCTTTTCTCTCTTATTTTCTTCCTTTCATTTTCTTACTACATGCCAGGCACTGTTTTTATGTACTTCACATGCACTAACTTTTTAAAAAACTTACAAGCAGGCTGGGTGCGGTTGGGGCAAAAAGTCATCGAGAGCCCATCTCAACCAATAAAACTGGGTGTGATGGCACATACCTGTCATCCTAGCTATGGAGGAAGCATAAATAAGAAGATAGTGGTCTAGGACCACCAGAGCACAACATGAGATTCTGTGAAAAAAGGGTTAAAGCAGAAAGGGCTCAGGGTATGGCTTAAGTAGTAGAGCACCTGCCTAGCAAGCACAAGACCCTAAATTCAAACCCCAGTACTGCCAGGAAAAAAAAAAAAACTTATAAGGAACTTAAAGATAGCTACAATCTTTATCATAGGGAGGATAAAATAACAAAACAGAGGCACAGAGTAATTAAGTAATTTTATCAAGGTCAGATGGCATAAAGAATCCAACTGGGATTAGATTATCTTTAAGAACAGTGAAGGAAGGATTAGAGAAGGAAGACTAGAGGCAAAAAATTTATTGGTAAATGATTATAGTAGTGTAAATTTGGAAAGTCATTGGTAAAGATTACTTCTTCAAACATATAGACAGGTTTCACACAATAAACAGGATTTGTCTGTGTATTATACAATAAAATTAAATTTGCTTGCTTGTTTTATGGACAAATAAATATTGTAAGGTATAAAATATACCTGTCTATAGATGTCTACAGGGCTAGAAGTTTAATAGATTTGGAGTTAAGGGAAGGAAAACAGCTGAGCTTTGAGTCATTCCAAAGGACAATTAAAAAGAACTTCTTTTTGCTTGCAAAATTGGAAGAGGGCTATCTTAATTTGTGTTCCCTGTCTAATCCTTTTAATCCTCAAAACTTGTTGACAAATTCTTCCCACTCTCCTGCCACCTTTCAGTATTATCAAACACTTACTCTGTATAAACACTGTTCTACACTGCAAGCTGTGAAGTTCTTTGCTTTATCATCATGACTAAGCATTTGGGTAACACTTCATATTCAAAAAGAAGAAACCCCTCTTCTAACTCCATTGCTTGCTTCTCCTCTTGCATCCCCAGACACCTCCCCACAACACAAAGAATCCTCAAAAGAAAACTGAATGGTCAGAAGTCACAATACTAAAACATAAATTGAGAGGCTTCACTTCTTTTAAAATGAAAATTTATAAGCATGAAGACGTTGAAGACCTTTTTCAAGGTTGCAAACAGCACCAAGAAGAATTGCATTCTACGTTCCTAATATACTTCTAACCTTCTGATCACCACGTTTCACACCTGAATCCTATTAACATGCACTCGTTCAAAGAAAAATACAAAGCACAAACTCCCCCCGAATCATTGCTAAGGTACCACTGGAAGTTAACAATCTCAGAAAGGCTCAAAGACCAGTGCTCAGTAATAAATCAAAAAGCAAATAATTTAGCTCCCTCTTCCACTCCTGACATAATAACCTTGAAGAAGTAAGCAATGTTAGCTAAAATATCTGAAGGAACTAGACTAGCTAAGTGAACTTCACCTCCACACTACTAGAATTTGCCCATTCTTCCTACTTCACTTCTGATTTCATACATCCTATTTGCTATTTTCTGTATCACCATGATCTTTGGGAGATTGTAAAAGGGTGTAACACTATAGAAAATAGTATGGCAGTTCCTCAAGAAATTAAAAATAGAACTACTACATGATCCAACAATTCCACATTGGGTATATATACATTAAAGAAATGAAATTGAGGTCTTAAAGAGATATTTATACAACCATGTTCGTAGTAATACTAGTCACAATAGCCAAGAGGTAGAAGAACTCCAAATGTCCAAAATAGTGGAGTTTTTCAAATGTGGCATACACACAAGCACACACACAAGAATATTATGTAGTCTTGGACTGTGAGTATGGCTCAAGTGGAAGGGCACTTTCCTACCAAGTTTGAGGTCCTGAGTTCAAATTCCAGTACCACCCAAAAAGAATATTATGCAGTCTTAAAAAGGAGGGAAATTCTGCCACATGCTACAACATGGATCAACTTGAGGTCATTAAGTGAGAAGCCAAGCAAAAAAAAACAACTACTGTATGATTCCACTTATATGAGGTTATCTAAAGTAATCAAATTCATAAAAAACACCAAGAGCTTAGGAAAGGAAAGAGGGGGAGTTCTTTAATAGGTATAGTTTCAATTTTACAAGATGAAAAAGTTCTGGAGATTTGTTTCACAACAGTGTGAATATCACTACTGAATTATACATTCTAAAATGGTTAAAGTGGTAACTTGTGTTTTTTAAATCACAATTTTAAGGGAGAGAGACTATGTTCATAGTTTGTTGGCATTTTTTAACTTACCAAAGAGAAGCTGGGGAATCTTAAGTCCTGGAGTTTAAGAATCTGAGTATCTGTTCTACCACTACCTTCTTTTTATAGATAACTGAAGCTAAGAATAGTGCACTGATTTCCCAAATAAGCTTTGAAGCAGGCAGATTAGAATCCAAACAATGGTTCTAATATTTAACTGTGAACCTCAGTCTTCTCATCAGTACAAAACCTGAGAATTAAGTGAAACAATGCAGTATAGTTCCTGGCATACAGTTCTTCTTCCCTTTCAGCTCCAGGACAGATGGTTTACCTAATATGTTAGAAGGTAGTTAAATGGTGCAGTAGAATGCTGGAAAAGGAGAGAGAAACTGGGGGGATAGAGGACAGGAGGGACTATTATGTGTGTTGTGGGTACAATTTTATATCAGATGGACAAAGGAAGCATATGGGTAAGCATGTACTGGAGTTTCCCTTTTAGAAGTTCTTTATATGTGCTTCTGGACAAGGTCTGGAGGTTTAAAAGGTTCAAAGCAACATTTTGTTGCATGAATGAATGGATGAGAATATGAATATGAATACAAGACAGGGAGAAAAAGATCAAGAACATGAAAATAGAGAACTATAATTCTTCTCTGAAGTTGCCAAAGAAAAGATTCTTAGCAAAGATGTGTTTATTAATTCAATCATTCAAAAAATTTGTATTGTACCAGATAGACTATAATTTCTAGGTGCTAGATATACAACGATGAGGAAGACAGACATGGCCCCAGCCCTCATATAACTTACAGTCTCATAGCAGGAAGAAAAACAAAGAAGCAATATAATGTGATAAGTACTAAATAGAAAGATGCACACAGTATTAAAGTAAAATATAATACATATGTTTGCACATGGAGAAACACCTAATCAGGCTTTCCAGAGGAAGAAAAATCTAACCTGGGACACAAAGAATGAGGAGGTATAACTAAGCAAAGAGTACGGGGGAATAATATCCCAAAATCAAGGGGATGGCATCTATAATGACATGAACACAAGACAGAGCATGGTACCCTCGAGAACTAAAAAAAAAAAAGAAGAAAAGTTCATTATGGCTGGGGCATAGAATAGGATGCAGAAGCAAGACATATAATAGCTTTCCTAATAGCAACTGAGTAGCCATGGAAGAATTTTGCAGAAGACAGAATGATCTGATCAGATCTTCATTTTAGAAACAACTCTGGGGGCAGTGTGAAAACAGACTGGGAAAGATTGAAGGCAAAGAGACTTTTAGCAGCCAGCTAAAATAATACAGTTGAGAGATGAAGACAGCCAGAGAAATAAATGTCAAGAACATGTGCATGCTATTATGGCTACAGGAAATTCATCATTACCTTTACCGGATGGCAAGCACATGTCCTAAAAACCTATGGTTTTCTTTTTTTCTATTGTAGTTAAAACAAGTCATGTGCCAATGAATTATCAGTGTTTCTTACTCAGAAGGTAAGGAAGTTGCATAAAATCAAATACTCTAATAAAACAGGCCCATTAAAATGTTACCAGAGTTGTGCTTTACAGTCACCTAAAGTCATTATGCTCTTCCCTAAGACAGTACCTTCAGTTGTACATTATGTCAATGTCTGATAACAATTTTCATCCTTTCCCTTTCCCAAACAATTTTTCTACCCATTATAAGAGCTTCTGAGGTCTGGAGATTCATGCCTGGCTGTGTTAAGAGGCAAGTACTGCTTTTCAGCTGAATAAACAAAGACAGACAATGAGGGTAATGTGGCAAATAGGTCTGCCCACTCAGATATTTTCCAAAGTAGGAGTTCATGCTGAGCTCCCTCAGTTGGAAAGCTCGGGGGAATAAACATTCCAGATATATAATTGAGCTAATATCAAACTCATACTTCATGAGCACTATCATTTTTACTAATTGTTGAATGGACAGTATACAAAACTTTAGGAAAGTTATGAGATACAAGGGGCTTAAAAATTAAAGGATGGAAACAACAGAAGGTAGGCATAGTGGGGTATTTTGTTAATAACACCAGATCTGACAGATTAGAATAATTTTACTCAGTCACAGAAAGCAGAAAAGACATAAGCTTTCATCAGTGTCCTCTTGAGTCTATGTGTGTGTATGTACATTAAAAGATATATGGCTGAAGTCAAAGATGAAACCACTCAAAATGAAGCCTATTTGTATGCTAGGATACTAAAAGTATCAACCAAATATCAGAATGTTTGGCTTGGATGATGCAATGTTTGAGGCAGCTTCTCCAGTCTTTTTTTTTTTTTTTTTCATTCAAAATGAACAGTACATTCCTAACCAGGTCTGCTCAGACACCCAGGGTGCTAGTGAATGGTAGTACAGACTCTTCAGTGACCAAGCAACCAATATCCTGGAATTTGAAAAGAACTTTTTATAATGAAAAGTCCCCCAATCAATAGACCATTTCCCTGAGTTGTTTTCATAGTTGCAACTGACCTTCTGCTGGAGACCAAATTTCCTCTGTATTAGCCCTAAAGTCACCATACTAGCTAAAAAATAGGGTAGAAAAGGAAAAAGAATGTATTTTAAACTGGAACATAACACAAGATAAAAGAAATCAGGCAGAGGCAAGAACACCCTAACTATAAAATAATACAAACCATAAACATTTAAAAAGAAATTAAATAGTAAATTTCTTGCACCCAGTAAATACTTATGAATGATCATGGTTCAAATGACAAATTTCAGCACAAGTGGTCTGCAGCTTATATTACCATTGACAAATCCTCTCTGAGTCATTTTCCTCACATGTAAAAACTGGGTAATAATCTGTACCTTATCCTACCCAAATAGTTCAAGGAGTCATTGCTATATTTCCTCCTTGGTTAGGCTATACTAAGTATTTAACAATGATTACAAAAAAGCCACCACTTTTCATTACTTCTCAACATCAACTGATCATTTTTTTAGAGTTAGCTTAAACCAAGGTTATTAGATAGGGATAAGGCAGAATTGGCTATGGCATGATGGTTGTCATGACCTTTACAAAGGTCACTGTGTACTCTACTAATTTTTGTATAGGTTCAAAATCAAGTTTGTAGACTTACCTAAAAAACAAAAAGAGATTCTTTCCTTTAATTAAAAAAGAATTAATTTTCTGGCTGATGATATTAAGAAATTAATTACTAATGTTTTTGTTCATGTATGTAAAAACAAAAAAAAGGGAAAGCCTTATCTTTCAGAAATGCATTCTGAAATATTAAAAGAGGAAATGATATACTCTGTCATTTATTTCAAAATAATACAGGAAACAGTTAAATAGATAGGGGTATGAATGAGACAGGATTGGCCATGGGGTGAATTGTTGCCTAGGTGAGCCATAGGAACAAGAAAAGTTATTACCCTACTCTTAATTTTAATACATGCTCAAAATTTTCCACAATAAAAAAGTTTTAAAGTGTGTTTATGCTACTGTCCCAAGCATATTTTCTTAGATTTTGCTTGTGATAGCAAGGTCACTGATCTCCTGAACAAAAGGATAGTTCAAATATGCATGCCAGGCAAAAGCTCTTCACCAAGATTAATTTGAATATTGTAGAACAGTCTAAATTCATTACACTGAAATTTCCTGAACATTTAGAAAGTAGGTGAGTTACTACTCCAATGATGATTTTTAAGAACTAGCATTTAGTGAATTCTTTCCTTGTGCTCCTGCTGCTTAAGTGTTTTACCAATTTTATCTCATAACAGTCATGACAACTCTTATGAAGTGGGCTGACAGAGAGGTGACAAGGACTAGAACCCAGACAATCTGCCTTTAGGGCCTATCTTCCTTCCCCCAACCAATAGTACTGAGGTTTGAACACAGGGCCTTGCAATTGCTAGGCAGGCACTGTGCCACTTGAGACATGCCCATAGTCCTTTTATCACCTTAGCTATTTTTCAAATAAGGTCTCAGTAACTCTTTGCCTGGACTGGCCTTGAACAGTGATCCTCCTGATTTCTGCCTCCTGAGCAGCTGGGATTACAGGACACTACGCCTGGCTCTAGAACTACACTTTTAGCCACCAATGAATTACTTGCTTGTTCAAGGCTCAAGAATACTGATTTCAACAGTGCTGGAACAAATTAGAGAAGAGGGGAAGGAAGCTATATATAGGCTCAAAAAGTATAGATGAATTGCCTTGTAAGGAAAGTAGATGGTAGGGGTAAAATGGCAAAAAAAAAAAAAAATGGAGTTAGGAACACTGATCAAATATTGAATTGTGCCTATACAACATATATTATTACATGACCCTGATATAAGTTAAATACCTCTTGTCCTCAATTTTCTCTACCATACTTCGTAGATCTGAAGTAAGGCTGGAAAGTAAAAATGTATGTATAGGAAACTAATACATAAGTATGATAGAACATTTGAATTTGTGTACAAGACTGCCTTCCTCCACCGGGCTTGTCATCCATTTTCTCCTCAGACACTAGCACAGTGCCTGGCACAAAGAAGAGACTTGAGTTTGATCAACTTAAAATCAGACCCATTAAGAGTCCACCATCAGTTGCTAAATTTGTCAAGTCTCTAATTTTAGTTATCCAAATCTGTATATTACACTAACAAGCAAAGTGAGTTTCAAATGTTTGCTTAATAATAGAGAATAGAAAACTAATTCATGCCCCCCTCTATTATTACGTTATCATATCATGTAAAACCTTTAATCCAAAATTAGTGCAGGAAAAGATTTAGAGACAATCAGTGGCCTCTAATCATCTTTGCTGGGAATCATTTACACTTTTAGACGTACACTGCAGTTTCCAAACCAATCTTTGCAAAACACAAAACTTGCCATCTCACTTCCTGGCTTTGTCTGTGCCCTTTCATGGCTTTTGGAATACATTTCTGATCATGATGATGCCAACCATTCCGGTCTTAAAACTTGCCATTCCCTGTTTGGCCTTCACATTTTCTCTCCTCCCATAGCTAGCCTCAGGACTTCAGCTCTCCAAATAGCCCATACAGTATTCTCTTACCTCTGTAGTGGTGCTTCCTTTTTATAGAATTACCTCCTCCCTCACATGTATAATTCTTACTTGCTTTCAAGACGCAGCACAGAGAAAACTTCCTCCAGAAAGCCTTCCCTGATATATTCCTTCACCTCCTAAGCCTGGTGAAGTCTGCTCTTTGCTCCTGTAGCACCCTGTGCATACCACTCTGATGGAACTTACCAGTCTGTAGTCTAATTTTCTACATGCTATATGTTTTCAAGGACAGAAATCCTAACTTATTTGTCCCTCTAGCATGTATCTATCTGGCACTAGGTGCCCAGTGGGTGATTAACAAAGACCTAGAATAAAAGAACTTTATATTTTGTTCATATTAACACTGGGAAAGCCAAGTGTAACCTTATAAACAAAAGTACACCCTTCTTCCTATTATGGGTTGTCGGTGTAGCTCAGTGGTAAAGCATTTGCCTAGCATGCCTGAGGCCCTGAGTTCAATCCTCAGCACCACACAAAAATAAATAAAACAAAATAAAAATGAATGCAAAGCCATCTTATTAAAGAAGAATTGAAAACCAATTTGAGCGTGGAAAAAAATCAAGAGAAAAGAGGATCTGAAATTCTGTCTGGTTAACAAAAGAAGGAGGAGGAGGAGGAAAAAAAAGAAGAGGAACACACCATTACAGATTGGTTAAGCAATAAGCAAATAAAGTAATAGCATCCTGACAACTGTGGCTTTAGTCCTTGAAGACAACTTAACCACTGATTTTAATTGTGTGTATTTCTAAATGAGTACTCTATTACACAAAATTATCAACTAAAAAAAGCACAGCAAAAAGAAATGTTGACTTTCTGATAAAAACATGTCTCTAAAACAGTAAGTTTAATAAATCTTTTTTTCTACAAATGTCTAGAATTTATTTGGACTTTTTCAAAAGTCTTATGCACAAGTTTTAACTTGTGATTAATGATTAAATGATTAATAAGTCAAGTATAGTGGCACAGACCTGTAATCCCAGCACTCAGGAGGTTGGGGCAGGAAGATTATGAGTTCAAGGCCAGCCTAGGCTTCATAGTGAGTTTGAGGCCAGTCTGGGCTATATAATGAAATCCTGTCTCAAGGAAAAAAATAGTAATACAAAAATACATTAACTAGGTTAAGAAGATTCTGTAGCAACTCAATACCATTATTTTCTACTGCTTCTGACTGACTTGTGTTTCACCTTTTATACAGGCTAAAATGGCCCTCTGTGTTTGCCCTTAATTGCTAGCCTGGCAAATGTGTAAGTTTACTTATCTGACTCATAACCGATATCTTAGTCTTCTCTTCTAGAAACCAATCCACTGTACAGACCAGTTAGGCTGACAAAAAAATGAAAGCAAAATTTAAATGGACAGAGTAGTATATGAAGACATGCTTTGTTCTTTCAGGTAAAGTATATACTGTCCACTACAAATATAAACAGTCAAGAGACAAACTGACAAGGTTCTATCTATATTATAGACAGAAAAACAATTATTACAAATCAAAAAAGAAAAATGAAGGTGGCAAGGACAAAAATATGCATTTAAAACTAACAAGAGTGGTTAGAAGTATATAATGCAGAGCATTAAATTCAATCTATTTCTAAGCTTGTTATTTTGCCAGGATAGAAAGCGTCAAAAATAAGACAGATCTGGGTTTGACTCTCAGCAAACTAGCACTTCCCAGCTATATGATTGTTGGGCAAATAATCTAACCTCATTTTAGACATAGGTTCCTCATTTTTAAAATGGAGTAACACTACTTATCACCAAAATTGAAAGGATCAAAGAAGAATTTAAAGGACTGGAAGTAGTAAATGTAAACATATTCAAAATACAATAATAAAAAAACAGCTAACATTTAGTAGGCCAAATATGACAGGAATTCTAAGTACTTCATGTGTTATTTTAATCTTTATTGTACCCATTTTACAGATGAGGCACTAAGACAGTCTAAGTTCACACAGTAAGTGGTAAAGAATTCAAATCCAGATAGTCTTGCTCCAGAGATCAATTACAGTAATAATAATTTGTTTGAAAAGTTCTCTTCCAGCTTCACTCAATTGTACTTTTGTTTGTGCTAAAATATTAACTTCTAAAAGTCACAAAACTGGTATAGAGTATATTTCTGTTATTCTACTATCCTATACAAATCATTTCACAATTATGGACCTCAATTTCTTCATTTCTTCAAAGTAAGATGCTACTGCTCTGGGTTATTATACTTTTTAAAACGTAAGTTTGTCCAACAACCTTTTATTCTCAGAATAGATAAAATTTCAGGTTATATCTGGTTATTAAGGGAGGTGCAAAAAAAGGTTTCATGTTGAGCAGGTATAGTCCTTCAGGTCATTTTTATGGCTATTGACTATGGTGATAGGTCTAGGGAAAAATTCCAAATTACCCTTTTCTGGTTATGCTTCTGGACAGGAGGAAGAGGTAGCCAAAGATGAATAAGGTAGTTTCCACCCTCTTTATTGTCTGTGGTCTAGTTGGAAATTATGATATGGTCCTTTAATTGGCCATTCTCATTCAAAGGTCTTTCTGACAGTCTCATTTTCAGAGGTAAATAATTTACTTTTTAGGAGTATTCTCTTATTTAACAAATAGTTCCTAAGGACCTACCACAACATTGGAATTAATCTCTCTCTTTATCCACACATACAGTGGTTAAAGAAAGGGAGAAACAGACAAAGATAAACACCCCTGCCTTTGCGGAACTTACGTTCTAGGAGTGGTGGGTGGGGATGATTGATGCTTCAATGCAATTCAACTATTTATTGAGTAGTTACTACATGCTGAACACTGTCTTAGGTGAATGTCAGAGAGTGCAAAGGTCAGTAAGGCACAGACCATAAGCTATCTGGAAACAAGATATAGAAGAGTCAGTTACCTAAACAAGTAATATTTAAAACAAGAATCCTTTAAAAGCAAGTAATCAAAAAACATGTCTAGTAATGTTAGACTATATAAGGTACAATGGTAGTATTAGGCTACATGGATGATGTTTATTGTCATACGGCCAATGGGTGCGGTAGATATTTGTCATTCTTTTTGGCAGATTAGTATCATTATAATTTCCCACTATTTCCGAATCTGCTACTATTTGGGAGGAATTTTCCATATTTTTAGACTTGATTCCCCAGCAAGAGGCTCATAATATCAGATTTTTGTTTTTCCTGGCCTCCCCTGAAACCTGAGCATGCACAAGTGACTGAGGATGAAACAATCAGATACATCCTCACTTGATATGCAATTAGAAATTAATTATTCCTGGTGAAGTGGCTGAAGTGGTAGAGCACCTGTCTAGCAAGTACAAAGCCCCAAGTTCAAACCCCAGTAATAAAGTATTTAACAAAAAGAAATTAGTGATTCATGTGTGGATTTAGGGAGGGAAAAAGGACATAAAAGTAAAAGAGAGGCTATTAAGGATGCAGAAAGGGAAAGGAAAGAGAAGAAAGGATAATAAAGGGCTGGGATGTAGATCAGTGGTACAGTGCTTGCCCAGCATATACAAGGCCCTGTGTTTGATTCCTACACCACAAAAAAAAGATTATAGAGGGAGTGAGTATTATCAAAGTACATTATATGCATGAGTGGAAATGCTATAATGAAACCCATTGCGTTGTACAATTAATATACACGAAAACAGAAGATTGCATTCCTGTGCAGACCAAACCAAAAGAGTATGTTTACTGAACACTCTATATAAACAGGAAGGAAGGGAGGGAAGAAGGGAGGGAGGGAGGGAAGGAGGGAGGGAAGGAAGGAAGGACAGAAGGAAGGAAGGAAGGAAGGAAGAAAGGAAGGGATTCAAGGAATAGGCACAAGGCCCTGTCTCTAGTGGGTAAGGGAAGAGGATGGATGCAGTCTGACAATCAGTAGTAATACTTGATTCTGCATCCAGTACCAAGGGTTAGCACTGTCAGTGGTACCAACAACAGCATCTGATGCTTAGTAGTACTGTCTGTGACAAATGGAATGGGTGAGATGGAGTATAACCTCTAGTTCCATGGCCTAAATTTGGTTTCCCTGGAGATTTTGTATTCTTCAATATTCTCTTAATAAACTCCATTTCTGATTAAATCAATAAGCATTGATTTCTGTTACTTACAATTAAGACCCCTATTTAAACCGAAGACAAGAATATTCCAGACAGAGGGAACAACATAAACAAAGCAAGAAATCCATTTAGTTTAGTGGTTAAGGAGGGAGGCTCTGAAGCTAGACAGATTTGAATTTGAATTAAGGTTCTACATTTCACTGGCCATGAAACATTGCTCAGCCATGAACTCTCAAAACCTCAATTCATGCTTAATATAGTGGAGATGATAATACTTATTTCTTATTAGGTTCCTCTGAGAATTAAGTGAGGTCGTGGTGATTCATTTCAATATTTTAGTATCTAACAAAGTATAAGAATAAGATGTTTGCTTCACTATTACTAATGATGATTGGGATAAGTATGGTATATGAAGGAAAATACAAGCAATTTGATTCTGCTAGAGTTTAAACACAAGGAGAGGGTGTAGGAAATGTAGACAACTAGATCATGGAAAATTTTTAAATCATATTAAGGAATTTGAGCTTTATGGGATGGGATCACTGAATGGTACTTAACAGAACTATCATAATAAATATAAACGTTACATTGAATTATTAACTAGGAGACTGCTATAATTAGGTTTTACACTGTATATGCATTGTCCACATTACAGTTAGACCTGACTACTGTTTCAGTGAGGAGAGAAGTTTATAAAATGGGGCAGAGAAATACATTTTGTGGTAAATGGCAGAAGTATGAATCACATTTGCAAGTCTGATATTCTTCTATGACTTTTATATAATCAATAACATCCAATATTGTTCACAACATATTATTATGCATCAGCATCTTGATTTAGAGTGCATATTATGCTAAAGATGGAAGATTTTATTGTTGAGTCAAGAACAATCAATACTTGCATTTCACAGTATGGCTATTATTTGCCAAATGCTAATGAGAATTATGCTGTCTGTTAGCACCAACTTTCTAGTGTGGAGCAGATGATCTCATAGTTACTATTCAGTTCTGCTTTACATCTACCATGCTCTTCCACCTGTTTACCTTCACCAAAGTTCCACAATTACCTCCTTTCTTCACACCCACCCGACACTTCTATATGCCTCTGAGAAACAGTCTTTGATCTAGTTTTGATTTTTACAGTAGCTACTAAAAGCAAACCTGAATCACTATATACTTGAAACCAGTGTTAAGAGAAAATGTATAAGCTTCTTGTTCAGCAAGAAGGCTAGAAAAGGTGGCAAAACAGGACCTAAAATGTGTTCTAAACCATTTAATGCCTTATTTCATTCATCTGCTTTGGTAGTGCAAGACAGTCAAAGAAAAAAAGGTGCATAGACTTTTGAGTTAGAGCTAGGTTTGAGTTCTAGGCCCAGCACTCCCAACCCCAATGATACTCCTGGTACAGAGAATGGTGCTAAAGTCCAAGGAGATTACTTGACTTGTACTTGTATGTGCAGATGGGATTTAGCATCCTTTTAAACATCTCAATGTGCCAACAATATAGAATTGAACAATATCTTTCTATAGCCCAATCTTATTTTTACTCTAGTAGGTCATTTGTGGCTAGGGTCTGATACCTACAAATATCCCAGAGGAGTTTACACTCACCAGAACTGGACTGACTATTTCAGGGATTCCCTGGAGTCTATCTTTGCATTTGGGGGAACGTATAATCCAGTTTGGAGCAGTACCGCTATTGTTGTATATAGCAACATGGCATGGGATAATTCTTATTTGACCTGGGCCAAGCTGAAAGAATAGGAGGTAGCCTCAAGCATATTTTTCCTACCCTGCATTTCAGAACCACCTATTAGAGAAGGTTTATCTGGGTCAGTGTGCGAGTATTCCCGATTACAATGTGTTCCCAGTCTATAGACTATATCAAGTAAATTGGTAAATTTATTAACCTAGAATTAGCAAAGTTCTCTCTGCTGTTTTCCAAACATTGTGCAAAGGTAATAAAAGTGATATTAATAATAATGGCAGCTGACTTTGAATGTTTACTATGTACTGATTACTAATCTATGTTCTGATTATTAATAACTGCTAAATCTATTTATATGCATTAATCAATTTAATCCCTCCTCAATAACACTATGGTTCACTGTTGCTTTGATTTCAAAAATCAAAAATTCAGACAACAGAAATCATTGTATAAGGTACATAACCATTTCCTGAAGGCTAAAACCATTCTTTGGCATATTATTTAGCATATCACATAGGCCTTTTGGCAATGTATGAGCCAGGCAGATGGCACCTTGACTTCTTTCACCACAGAATTAAAAATACCAAATGCCTGGCTTGATTCCAGACTGCTTTAGGCTTTCAGGGGCCACTTGAACCCAAGAAAAATCATGTTCATTCTAGAGCAAACAGAGGAAAACAAGTCACTTGTCTGGTTCTGCTAAGGAGCACCAAGCCTCAAGTAAAGTATCATATGGAGTCTTGGGTCACTACTCTTTTTGGTGACATGATAAATAATTTAAATGTGGTGAAATTTTCCCATGTTGATCTATCATATATGTTACTTCAGACTGCTAAATCTAACTCATACCTTTGTTTTCATAACAAATGAGTGACCTCATTTATTGCTATAAGAAATAAAGCAATACATGCAGTAATAAAATATTAAACTCAGAGATAAAAAGTTTTATGAACTAGTTTTATCTGAAACTATTAGAAAGCATATAATATGGTGATCTGAACATAGTAAACATTCAAAGTTTGATAAATTATAGTAATAGTACCAAGAATACTACTTTCAACTTCATTTGAAAGATGCCCCATTTCAAAACATTAAAATATTTGAAATCATGTAAAAGAACATTTTGAAACAATACATCCATATAGAATTATCTCAATGGCAGGGAGGGGGATGAAATAAATATTGATGTAAGAACAATTCTGTAGTTACCACTAAAATGTGGTAACCTTTTGTGATCTCTGGGTTCGTTTTTCTCTTTATGGTCCTTTACATTTTCTAAAATGAACATGTATCTATTTTTTCAGTCACAAAAAAGGTTAAGCAGAATCCATTCTTTAAAAGATAAACCAAAATAATCTTAGATTTATGAAGCATAATTTATGTATGTTGTGAGTTTAATGTGAGATAAAGATTATTTTTATTTTCTCAAGGTAATATGAAAAGAAAACTAACACTAAAGGATCCCAAACCTTTGGAAAATACCATAGCATGTTGATTATAAAATATGCTAACTAAAAAATTACACAAAATGCACTTTATATAAAGAAGCTACATATAAATCCATATATACATTTCTTTGGTGTCTTTAATCAATCCTATTTTATTCACATTATATTATAAACTAATATAAACCATGTAATCTGAAAAGAATATCAGAAAACAGCATGAATTCTACATAGCCTTTGTGTCTGAGGAAAACCCAACGTAATTTTATGTTACTTCTCAAAAACTTTGGGAGACTGGAAGTGATAAGTTTATTTTATAGTTAGGGAAACTAAGTCACAGAACCATTAAAATGTGTTCAATAATGCACGAAATGAAAGAAAAGAAAGAATGGAATTTAATTCTTCTGACTGCCATTCCACTGATTAGCTCAACCATTCAACACTGACTTTGTAGACAAGTTGAAGCAACAAACTAACTTAAAAATTAAAACGAGTTGAACAGGATAGGTTTGCAGGCAATATAACAACAATTCAATATAAGGACACCCAACAGCCAAAATTCTTTGTGTGTTTGGTACATAGTATAACTACTCATTAACCCACACAATATCAGTGGATGGTGAGGTTATACTATTAACGCTGTACATGTAGAACTGTACAAATCATAACAAACAAAGCCAAATAAGAGATCTGTAGCAGAAAAAGACAATTGTCTTTCTTTAACCAAGCCTCATACACAAAGTAGAATAAAGATGTTGGAATGACAAGCATCCCTTCTTTCCCCCATTATTTCTAGTAACCCTTTCCATACTATGATTGCATTCCTATGGATAACTGATAAGACTGAGAACCAAAAAAGCTATTCAGTTCATCTGATTTCCTCAAAGTGGCCAAACAGCTAAACATTTCCTAGAATATTTTTAAAGAAATTTTAGCTTTAAAGGCCATTATCAAAACTAAAAGGAAGTAGGGAATGGTATGTTCTCCTTAGAGTTAGTAATATTACCTATAACATTTTCTTTTTGCTCAAATATGTCAAGTAAAAGCACTAGATTTAAAAATAATACAAGTATAAGAAGATCCTTTTAGTATACTAGTTTCTAGGAAGTTTAAAAGACTGAAACAAGTTTCTAAACCCAGTTATCTAAAGGGTATAACATTCACTAAATAAAAGTTATTTAACATTCCTCACCCAGGTTGAAAACATTCCTACTCCTCATTTTCTCTTTAACTAGGCAGAACACATTCCTTCTTCCAAATGAATAAATTTCCCCTTCCCTTGGAGTTTAGCTGTCTGCCTGGCAAAGCATCATATAGAACAGCTGTTATATCACCAGTATAAAAGCAATCCCATCTGATCTAGTTGCAAAACATATGGACAGACTGAAATCAAATTTTCTGTCTTTCGGGGAAGGAACAATCAAAGATCTTCTATTGGAAAAGACTATGAACAAGGCTATGGATTCAAATTTTGCACAATTTAAATAAGGTCTATTTCAATAAGTTATTTTATTTAATTTTAAAGTGAATATTTTATATTCCTTAAACTGAATAAAATGGAAAAAGAACCAGTTCTTTATTTCCAGCCTCTACCAAAGATCTCAGTTAACCTTCTATAACAGAACCAAATCTTAGCTATACCATCCCTACTCCACATTTAAGATTTGTTAGGTCTGAGGAATAGTCTCCTTTCTTAGAGCCTGCCTTTAGCAGTCTTTCTTTAGAATCACAACTCACTATACAAGTATCCCTGATATAGATCGAATTTGCTGAGTCAATGACAGAAATTATAGGTGAGTGGCTCTGTGTAGCATCATCTGGCTTGATCTCATAGAAGGCTTACCAAGCTTATCACAACTGTTTATCCTTTTTTCATTTTATTCATTTATTTTTATGATGGTACAATTAAAATTAGATATATTAGTTGAAAAAAACTGGAAAATTCAGAAAAGCACAAAGAAGGAATTAAAATTATCCATAATTCCATTAACTCAGCTTAACCAATTAATATGTTGTTATATTTCTCCACTTTTGTACCTTACTGTTTAAAGCAAGCATTTTAGTGACTGCATAATGCTTAGAAATTATTATAATTTCTTTATCATAGAATTTTAGAGTAAGAAAATTCTTATTTCAAAAAATCTTTACTGAAAGAGTTAGTCCCAATAAGAATGAGCTAATTAACCTGTAGGTAGTGATGTGGGAGTAAGAGGTGAGGATTGGGGGTTGGGATGTCCACAAGTGAACCCACTTGGGACTAGAGAGTCCCTATACAGGTTCCCAAATACATCTAAGGCAGTTTTAAAACCACAAATCAGTATAAATGGGGGTGGGGGTTGCTATCTGGGGAGGAGATAAGCAGAAGATGGGGATCCTAGGCTATTTCAAAAATAAAATAAAATAAAATTTAATAAACTATCATCAATCCCCACACACAAATCTAGTCTAACTCTCTCATTTACATATGAAATTATTTTTCCAATATCAAAGGACTAGCAAAGAATCCAGAGTCCCATGTCTTACAGACAAGGGCTCAGCTTTCCTACTTAGCTACTCCATATACAAAAGTCATCATTTGTCTATTTTGTTCTTCCTTTAAGAAAAATGGAAGGGACAAAGTTATGTAACAAAACAAGGAATAATTAGTGTACTATAGTAAATCTCAAAGAGCTCCACCTGCCCTAAGTAGATTCTCATATTATAAGCAAAGAGGGAAAGTCAGAGAAAAGTGCATTTCTAAACTAAGAAAAAAGACTAACATTACATTATTTTCCTCAAAAATATACTGCATGTCTAGTGTAGCTACAAACCATTCCTTCTTATTCAGTCAGTCACTAAATATTGAGAATCTAATTTTGGGCTGGACAGTGCAAATAAAATTTAAACACAACAAACAAATCTCTGTCCTCATAGAGTTTGTAAGGCTTGGGCAAACTACTTAAACTTTCTGAATTCCGGTTATTTGCCATTCATAAAGTAAGGATAATAACATTTAACTATTGCATTGTTTAAAAATTAAATGATGTGACAGATATAATCAGGCATTTTGTCATATGTGCTCAGTTACTATCGGTTACTTTTCCTGTCAAAGTGTTAAAGACCAGACTGGAAATAAGGGTAAAGGGTACTAAATCTCTTTGCTACTTACACACTAATTTGAGGCAATACAACTGAAATACTAGATTTAAGATAATTCCAATCAGATTCCTTTACAGGAAAGATGTAACTATTTCAATATGGATAAGTAACATTTACTTGAGTCTTCCCAATCAAATTCTGTAGTTCACCTTGTTATCTCCATTCACCATTTACTTTCAATTACTACTGGGCTCTTTCTATAACATTCACCCTGTGTAGTATCTAGGAAAGGAAATGTAAAGTGGGCATTCCTCATCTCCAAGTACCATTTTTCCATTATGTAAATATGAGTAGCTAAACCAGTCAAAAATTTATACTCAACAAAATAAATTTCAAGAACAACAGTCAGAAATAAAAATTATCAAGTGTGAAACCCACCAAAAACCTGCACAAGACAGGTCAATATTAACAAGTGAAACTATCAACAGCCGCAGAAACTAAGCCTTCGTTTTCACTCATGAAATACATGGAAATCAACAATATGGATGGTAAAGTCTTGAGGATTTTAAAAGCATTTTATAACCCACAATGCACTGCACACTTGTTAATTATTAGAAGCACTCTGTTCACTATTAACTTTAATTATATTTCTACAGGGAAAATTCTGTCATTCAAAAGATCAAACGTTTGTTTCTCAACCAAATTAAGGCTTTTATACTGGGTATGCATCCCAAATCAATCTACCAAAAAAACCAGCTCATTTTATTCATAAATAGAAAAAGAAAACTGTTACTTAAAATCTTAAAACACTTGATTTTTTTAGAGGCAAATTATTTTGTTAGGACTTTTTTGTTTCTGAGGGTCTGGGGGAATTAAGCAATAAAAAAGACTCCAGAGTAAAAAAAGAACATCTTTTTTCCTTTTTTTTTTTTTCAAAAGAAGGTAATTAGTACCATGTCCTGAATATTGTATATATGGTGACATTTATTTATCAAGAGAAGCTAATAATCCAAATTAAAGCAAATCAATAGGAAAAAAAGTCCAAAATCACAGAAAAAAACAGGTTTGGTTCTGAGTGCAAAGTGTTCAACTCCACGCACTCTGATACCAAGACATCTTCAAGGACTTTTTGTTCATGTAGAAAAACCTCTTGGAAGAATTAGGCTTCGAGGAGGCACTGAGGGAGGACAAAGTAGTAAACTGTTAAGTAAACAGGGTAATTTGGAAATAATGGAAGAAACTAAGAATGAGAAAAGACCAAGAGGAACACAGAGAGGTGTTTACATTAAAAAAGTAAGCAAGGAGAGTTGAAGAAAGTTTCTTTTTAAAGAAGAAAAATAAAGATTTCTCTGACAATAATAATCTGTGGAAGAGTGGCATTACTAAAAAGATTACTTTGACACAAATTTATCAGATGGACTTTGATAAACCTAAAAAGACAATTATTTTGAGAACCTTTACCAGGTTCAACCTGAACCAGGCCAACCTGATTCAAACACATAGGGACACCAACATAATCTTTTTTCATCATCATTTTTAAAAAAATCTCCCCTTAAAGTACAATTGCAGGTAGGGTAGTCATTTCTAATGAAAAACAGATAAACCAAAATATATACTTAAAAGCAGACCTAAATGATCACAGATGAGGTGCCAGTAATATAATGTCAAAATTAGCAATAAAGATTTTTATGTTATTCCTAAAGAAAACAAACAAAAAATCAAGATCAAAGCAAAAAAGCATAGTTTAAGGCTATTTGTAACTAAAAATATCATCTAACATTGTCAGCTAAACAAGATCTTATATTTCTATCCTCTTCTGATCTATTAAGTGCCCTAGAGCTACCCATAATTTACCCATCAGTAAAAACAGCACTGTAATGCTTTTCTTCCATTCTTTTTATAAGGGTGCCAGCACGTCTGGAAGTTAATGTACACATGTTTAGAAATGCTAAGATGAAAAGTAATGTACACTTTAATTTTATAGGTCTTTAACAAAATCAAGATAAAAAGACTTAGTTAGATTATTTCAATGTGTAAATTTTCAACTAGCCAGAAGGCTTCCTGGAGACATCATTCAAAGATTGAAATTGATGTTTTGGAGTTTATGCTGTTCCAGAAACTAATCAGACTAGGGAATTTCTATACAAAAGCAGGCACTTAGGCTAGGAATAAGAAATAAATTTGGTAAATCCTTGGGTCTGGCTCTAAAAAGAATTCAGACAAATGTATCCATCACAAACCAGATTAAAACCAAATCAAAAGAAGAACAGAGCTGTAATTTTAATATCATGGTCATAAAATATTATAAAACCAAAAATTAGAGGAAGTAAATGTACAACGCACAATGGAATGAATGCCAAAGAACATTGGCTTTGCCAGGCCTCCATTTCCTTATCTATAAAATGAAGATAGGGTTTGAGGGTATAGCTCAGTGGTAGAGAATGTACAAGACCTGGAGTCAATCTCTAGCAGCAAAAAAAAAAAAAAGAGAGAGAGAGAGAATAATAGTATAGTACCTAACTCAGTACCTAAATGTGCTAAGGATTAAATGACTTAACATATGTAAGACAGCTAGAACAGTGCCAGAAACACAGTGTGTTTGCAATTAGTATTAACATGGTCCATCTCCTTCAGACCTGATGCTAAATATCTGAAGCTCCAAAACCAAGTATTTTTCTGTAACTTATGTAGTGACAAAGACCTACCCTGCCCTAAATGTATTTAGCAGCAAAGCCTGACCTGATCAAATGCAAGGCTACTTATAGTCTCTCTTTATCCCACTCAGTGTGCATTTCACCAAACATATCTTAATATGTTTGGTTACTAATGCTGTCTCAGCTTCACTGAGATGTATTATAAACTTTCTAAAATCTGAAAAATTCTCAAATACATCCAGCCCCACAGGTTTTGGATAAAAGACTGTAAACCCATATTATCTTTGGAGCCAGTACAACTTGTATTTCCTTAAAATAAATGGTATCTTCTTAAATAACCACAAATAAGACTCCAACCTTAGTAGTAGAAAATTTTAGGATAAAGAAAGCATTTTCCAGTCCAGCTGGGAGGGTGCTGGATTCCCAGAATGTTCCTTTCAAATAGCAAACAGCCAAGAGTGGTGGTACATGCCTGTAATTCTAGTACTTGGGAGGCTCAGGAAGGATAGAGAGTTCAAGGCCAGTATGGTTACACAGTAAATTCCAGGCCAACCTGAGCCTCATAGTGAGACACTGTCCCAAATAAAGAAAAAAATAAATCAAATAGAATTTATGTCATAGTAGTTAAAGTTTTCAAACTCTAAATTCAAGGGCTTGCTTAAACAAAGTCTAGTCTCATCACCTAGATCACAAAAAAAAAAAAAAGAAAGAAAAAAAAAGCCTCTGTGTGAGGGAGGGGCATAAATGTATCTTGAATCATACAACTCAAATCATCACAGAACTTTACCACTGAAAGAGACCCTTGAGAACTAATCTAAACTGCTATCCCTTCCCTTCTAAACTGTTTTATCATCCATGAATTTACTCTCCCCTATGAGGTAGGAATAATCTGCCCTAACTTGTCCTTAGACTCTGTCTATAGGAACACCCTGCAGGTAATGTGAACAAACTGGGTGGAGCACACTGACAGACTTGGGATTTAAAAAGACGATTTGAACTTAACAAAATCAATCTTACAAGTTTGGTAAGTCACTCAAGTTGTATTTTAGAAAATGACAAGAGTTTCCAGGTCCAGAATGAAGACTAAGCACACATTTAAAAAACAAATAAATAAGGTAAAAAACTCTGTACTTAATGGACTCAATGAGTCAACATCATATCGTAGCTGCCAAAAAGCTACTGTGAGAGGGCCTTCCTACATCATCATCAGTATCACATCCAGAAAGAACAAGATAACTGCCCTCTTTGCTATGAGGTAGTTAGTTGGAGCACATCTGGAGTATTATGCTCAGTTCTGCTCTACATTTTATGAGAGTCACAGAGAGACTGAAAAAGTTCAGTAAAGAGGTGAACAGGGTAGTGAAGAAATATGAAACCACATCACATAAAGATCAGTTGAAGGAACTGAAGTTATTTAGCTCAGACTCAGACAGAGAACAAGCACAGCTTAGAGAAATCAGACTTCTTCTACAAAGCCTCAAAGAGCAGAACCAGACCAGTCAGTATTGACCCCAGGGAGAGATATTTTAGCTAAGCCTATAGAAGTACTTCTTAAAATATAGAGCCAATTCAGAAGACAGTGGCTGCTAAGGTCCTATCTAGTTCTAAAAGTCCATAATTTTAAAAACTCAAATATTTGTCTTTACCTCAGGGTCTTTTTGCTGATTTCTATTACTAGTATCATAGCATCAACCTTCACCCTTCTTAAAATGCCCTATACAGCCAACCAATCAGCCAAATGTTCTGCCAGGTTTGTGGGAGGAAAGTGCCTGCAGATTAGTGTTCCTATAAACTAACTGGGGGGTAGCCAAGAGCTCACAGCTAAATCTCCAAGAGAAAAATTCTTATTAATACAAAAAGCATCTATAGTATCCAACCAAATATTATATTAAGTAGCACTAAGTTCTTACGAGAATATTGAAATAAAGAACCCATCTTTCCAAATGCCAGAGAATCCGACTTTGCAAGCCAAATCAGCTCTTTCAAATTCAAATAGCTTTCCTCTGTCAAAGAGCTCCGTTTACTATTTGAAGCAGACTACAGTCCATGCTCAGATTAAAAAGTCCGTACTTGGTTATTTCATCACTATAAAGCTAAAATTGCCTATCAATAGGCCACAAAGTCAGTTAAGCTGCTGAGAAACAGATATAGGCAATCCAGAGCAACTTCACAGAAGTGTACAAACCACAGAATATTTAAAACAAAGGACAGTGACATGAGTCAGGCATCCTAAAACTTTCATTACTGAAAGACCACCATAGACGGAAGTATGTCTTGTTCATTCAAATTACTAACTACAACAGGGAAAGACGGCAAATCCATGTTATGCTGGAGGCAGCGCTCAGGAGGATCAAGGTTCAAGGCCAGCCCTGACAATAAATTTAGTGAGACCCATCTCAATCAGCAGCTGGAGTGTGGTGGCACTGTCATCCCAGCTTAGAAGAAAAGCATAAATACGAGGACTGGGGTTCAGGTTACCCCTGGGAAAAAACAAGTTATTCGAAAACTAACTAAAGCAAAATGGGCTGGGAGTGTGAGTCGAGTGGTAGAGTACCTGCTGGCAAGCAGTGGGCCTCGAGATCAAACCTAGGTACTGCCAAAAAAAAAAAAAAATTTTAAATTACTGAAAACCTTAATAGCTCAGATGGCAAATATAAATCTATCCAGCTTTATTTCACTTGAAATTTATCTGAATTCTAAGTATTGATTTGGTTCAAAGTATTAGAGAACAATAAATACATGATGGACTTAATAAGAACACATTCTTCTCTGTGTTTTTTATAGCTATCTAGGTGTGTGTAAATTAGACATTGGTTAAAGAAATTATGATACATTCTTACAATGGAAAGTACAACTATTAAAAAGAGTACCCTAGGTACTTACTGACTTAAAAAAAAATTAAGTCATGATATGTAGTTAAGTGAATACAGCAAGTTTCCAAACAGTAGTATGTAGAGAATCATTACATTTTGATTTTTAAAAAGTATTTAAAGTTTTGCAGTTTGTCTAATGTGTACAACACATTAGACAAGTACTTTACCACTGAGCTACACTCCCCTAGTTGCTAAAAACTATTTTTAAAATACTTGATGTAAATGTTCATATAAGCCCAGAAAAATGGTTGAAAGAAGATCTAACAAACTGCTAACAGCAGTAACCTCTAGGGGCTGACTAGAACTTAGAGGGCAGTGAAGAAGCAATTTTCACTTTTCCCTTTGTACCCTTCTACTTGTTTATATTTTTTTGTCAGAAAGGGTTATTTTTATGTTTTAAAAATAATAAAGGTAAAATAACAACAATTATATGGACTTATTTATTAGATGCTAACCAAAGTAAGCAATTGATACTTAAATGATTTTTTTTGAACGTCAAAAAATCTAGCTCATCCTTTTTGTATTGTAATTTACTAAAAGAAATTTTTTTAATCACCACAAGTCCCTAGTAGTTTCTCAAATACTTTTCTATTAAAAAAAAATGGCAAAAACAAGGCCTGGTCAGAAGCACAATTAGCACAAATGTGGTGCTTATGTGGCACCAGGCTGGCCTCAAACTCTCAATCCTTCTATCTCAGCCTCCTGAGTATACAAATATACTGAGTATACATGTATACACCACCACATGGAGATCAACTTGTTTAATTTTCACAGCAATCTATTATTATCTTCATTTTCCAGTTGAAGAAACTGAGGCCAGAAGGGTTAAGTAAATTGCCCAAGCTTACATTGACAATAGGGACGTAGCTGGAATTCAAACCTAAGAAAGGACTCCAGAGTTCACACTTCCAACCACTACTCTTCCTGTCTCTTAGTAATATGTCAGTGTCTCTGTACAAAACCCAAAAACCACTGCAGGTTAAAAAAAAAAAACCAAAAACAACTAGTTAACACACTCCTTGAAATAGGGAAAGATTCAAATTTGGCTTTTTTGGAGTGATTAACCTGCATTCCTACTTATGTCATTGCCAAACTCCAACCCAAAATTCAAGATTGTATTAAGGCTCATAACCATGTGGGAAAATTCTCTACAAACTCAATTATAGTCCAAAGTCCATACCTGACTCCACAATTAACCACTGAGCCTAAGAATTAGGTCAGTGATCTAGCTAGACAAGTGCTTTGGACAAATCTCCACCCAACCCAAGGCAAAAAACTCAGAAACCCTTGCCCAATGTCTTGACAAGGCAGGATTTATTGATTTAATTCCAGGCTTACTTTGAATATAAAAGGGGAAAGATCAGGAGTCCTCTCTAACTTCACTTGAAGATTTCAACCAGCAAAGAGTAGCCTTATTCTCTGTGTGAACTCAAACAGAAATTGGCATTTATTATCATCAGCAAACTTGAACACCCTAGTTTTATGGAGGGGAAAATGGGCATCCCTGCTTACACTGTATTTGTCCAAACATATTGACCTTGTAATTGAGAAGGGGAAAAAAATGGTGCAAGGAAGGGCTTTAACCTAATTTATAAATCGTGCTCAACCTAGATACACACCTGTCCCAGATGACCTACTGAATCTACGTATTTACAGAGAAAACATGGATCACAATGCCTGTTTCATTTTTATTTTTTGGTCTCAAGTGGTCTGTACTACAGTGTGTAAACAAAATCCTCTCAATATCTCTTCCACCTGTCACAGGCACATCTGATATTTACATAAGCAAGAAGTGAACAAGGAAACTGTAGCTTTGGGAGGAATCCCTTATGCTCAGCTTTTGACCTATGGATTGATGAAAGTTACTATACCGGCTTTCAAACCTCCCCCAAATAAGCCAGGCGGAGTGGCCATGGGAGCAAACCAAACCCAAAAGTTTGTTCCCATTCTGGGTCTCTGGCAGTGGCCAGAAAACCTTGTTTGGAAGGAGATGCAATTGCCTTCTACACAGCAGCCACCCCCTCACGAGGAAGCACAGCCAGGGGGGAGGACAAAAGACTTTCCAGATCTGGAGCTATTGGGGGTGAACCTCGCTGGGGCTTGAACCTCCCTTTGGGAGCCTTTAGGGCAAGAAACGATCAGGCCCAACCAAGCGCCCAACCCTGGATGCCCAAGGCAAGCGCTGGGACTCACCTGGGGGAGGAAGAGAAGGGGCCTCGGTGGCAGGTGGGGTGGGCGGGACGCGGCCGCTGCTGCTGCTGCTGCTGCTGCTGCTGGTGCTGGGAAGGACCGGGGTCGGAGTCCGGGGAGTGGCCGGCGCCTGAATGGTGGTCACTGCAGGGGTGGTCAGCGCCGGGCCAGTGGTCCTAGAAAGGGTGGTGGGCGCTGAAGGGGTGGAGGGAGTGCGCTCCACCTCGGGAGCACTGGTCGGTGAGGGGCCGAGCGGCGGCTGAAAGGTGGTCGGAGCGGGTCCGGCCGTCACCCGGAGACGAGTGGTCTCCGGGGACTGGGTCGTAGCCTGGGGTCGGCGAACGGTAGTGCGCGGGGGACCGGTCCTCAGGGTCTGGGCAGTGGGAGCCGTCACCTTAGGGAAGGGGTGGCTGGGCTCGTCCCGCAGCCCCGGGCCCGGAGACGCGTCCACCTGTCTCTCGGCCCCGCCACCATCGGTGACATTCCCCGCCGAGGCTGCTGAGACGGCGGCGGCGGCGGCGCAGCACAACAGGGCGAGGCCGCCCAGGCTCGGCAGGCTCCTCATGGCGCGCTTGGCTCCGCCATTCATTCATTCAGCCAGTCGGTCGGTCAGTCATCTTCTCTTCCCTGCAATCCCACCAAGGAAGCCGCCGCAGATGCCGCCGCCACCGGGCGCACCATCGCCACCTCCCTCTGACAGGCGGCCGGCCCCGCGGGCGGGCCCCAGCGCGGAGGGAGAGACCCGGCCGAGCGCGGACAGCCCGCCCTCCTCGATTGGCAGCTAAGCTTAGCCAATGGGAGGCCGCTCCTGACCACGTGACACACCCGCTTCCCGGCCTCTTTGTAACCCCGCAGGCCAATCAGAAGACTTCGAGGGAAAGGGGCCGGACGTAAGACGGGAGGAAGGTGGTGCGAGCCCCGCTCCTGCTGGCCGGGCTAGCAGTGGCGCTCGCTTTGTCTGCCCAGGGAGTGGGGCGCGGGCCTCGGGGCACCGGGCGCCAAGGAGCAGACAAAGAACGCGCTCCTCGCGGAGCCTCCGAGCCAAGTCGTCTGCTCCACTGGGCTGCAAGTGCTGCCCGGGGCGGGGAATTCGTTCTGCGGCGTGTCCCCGCCCTCCTGAACAATGGGGCGCCGGCGCCGCACTCGGGCTCTGGCGGGGACTGGCCTGCAGCCCCGCGATGAACCAGTGTCCGCAATGAGGATGTAGAGCTCAGCATTCCCTCTGCTGCCCAGGAGAGCCTGGCGTCGGCCCTGCCAGGTCTTCGCTACCATTCCCATTTCAAAGATGGGGAAACTGAGGCACTTTACTGGGAGCCTCACTGGACCAACCACCCACACCATCCCCAGGCACCTGCCGTGGCTTGGCGCTTGGCCAGGCTGGACCGGACGGTCTGGAGACCCTTCAGAAAGCAGAAGGTGCAAGCTTCTTGCCTGGGGGAATCAGGCTCACCTGCACACTTTACCCTAAACCCTGGGAAGAATAGGATCGGTGGACATTGAGCCTCACCTTCGGTTTTGTGGCCTGTTTTCTCACCACTAAATGGAAATGATAGGACCTACCCTCTCCCCCTCACAGAGCTGTTGTGAGAATTAGTGTACATAAAGGGTTTACCTCTGTTCCTGGCCCACCGTTGTAAACCCTCATTAATGCTAACTACTCCCAGTATATTGTGTCAGGGCGAGCCGAGGATTGGAAAGCAGCCCGAGGCCTCAGCCCTGCTGTGTCCCCAGAGACTTGCCTATTGGAGAGATTGGGGTGGGGCTGATAGCAGAGCTTGACCCTGGATGACATTATGCCCTGGACAAAGCTGGAAACGAGGCCCGCACAGCCTCACACCCTCCACCCAGGATTCAGAGCTAGGTCCGCTGCCTCAGCTGAGCAGCTTCCAGGCACAGCCAGGCAGGACGGGTTTGTCATTTGACAGGCTTAATCCCAGCTTCGCAGCTAACCCAGTCCTGGCCTTCCCCTACGTGTTGCTTGCCTTTGTGCATGGTTTCCCATTAGTCATTGGCCTCCAACCAAACCGGCGGAATGAGATTTGGGTGTGAATTTGTGTATGTTAAGGAAAGCATGCATTTATTTGCCTGAGTCAGTAGTACTTGGGTATGAAAGCATATTTGTAAATTTGTGTATGTGAGTATTATATGTATGTGTGTGAATCTATGAACATGAGAGCTACTCTGTTTTCATATATTGTGTGTTTTAATCTGTGTATGCCTAGTGGTGGATGTCTTGTGTAATTTTGTGGTTTTGAATTTGTGACTAACTCTGGGTGTGTTTGATAGGTCTATGTAAGTAAGAGGGGGTAAAATGAGAGGGGCGTGTGAGTGTTTTTGTTTCAAAACCATTATTTAGCAAGCACTAACCAAGCTTCTATTTTTACTTCTTTTTAGGAAAGGAGTGGACATGCTCCTTCCCTATTTTCCTCCTGGCTCCTCAACCCAACCAGAATGTCACATCCTCTAAGAGTCTCTTTTGGATTTCTAAATGGGAATTAATCTCTTACCCCTGTTTCCCCAATTCCCTTTGTTGATTCATTGTTACATCCCTATCAATCAACCCTCCTCTCCCCTGCCTCTTTCTAAAAGGATTAAGGATGGCTTTCAGAAATATATAGGATAAATTGAACTGCCCCCATGGCTTTCTTACTTTTCCTGGGTGTGCATCAGCCTTAGCACTAGAACTTGATGTATCTGTCTTTTCCATCAGGCTGTCCCTCTGTTCTCAGGGCCTTGCTGGGGCAATATAATGTTAGCACTAATCCATGCTAATTAAATTGAAAAGAAATCTTGTGGTGCCCATGGGAAAAGCTTGTGTCTTTACAGAGTCACAACCCTGGGTCATGACTCTGCCAGTTGTGTGACCTTGGAGGAAACTTTTACCCTCTCTGAGCCTCAGTTTCCTCAGCTGTAAAATAGGACCATTAAATCCTCTCTTGCTTGGCTAAACTGAGGATGGAGGAGAACATTTTTACAGAGCCTGATTCACAGATGGTGCTCAGTCTGTGCAGGTTCCTATTTCGGTTACACCATTGTTAGCTTTAAACTTTGTTGTTGAATAGAAACCTCTGTTCCATAAACTCCCCATCAGGTGACATGACTTGACAATTGCTGTACTAGGTATTTCCAAATGAGAACTAAAAACAAATCAGTCGGCCCTGAGCTGTGCTGTATCAGAAATTCTCTGGCAGAGAAGGAAAAGCTGATGCAGCTTCTTTGCCAGGAGAATCACAGAGCAAAGGACTAGGAGACCTTGTGGAATGACCCAGGCCAACTCTGCCTCAGGCAAGGATCACTCATGCTGGGCTTCTCAGATGGGACAATTAGTCTGTAATATGTCTAGAAAATGTGGAATTTTTTTTGAAAGATAATTTTAGAGACAATGTCTCACTATGTAGCCCAGGCTGGCCTCAAACTCACAATCCTCCTGCCTCAGCCTCTTGAGTACTGGGATTACAGGTGTAATTATCAGTTTTGAAAGATAATTTAAGTGTACTAATGTTTATTCATTATTTTCTCTTAAAAACAGATGATGAATTTTTCTTATTAGGAATATTTTGATTTTTGTTTTAAGAGTGAAAATATATACCTAGCATCAGAGAAAAGCCTTACATCTGTTCAATTTAATTATATAATGTAATTGTAAAGGTGGCTATCAGGACAATCTAGCAAATATTAATAACAGACAACTAAGCTCTTACTATGTGTTAGCCATTATACTGAGACACACATGAGTTATTTCATTTCATCCTTAGAAGTTAATGCAGTAGAGTTTGTACTGCTGTAACAAAGTTGTGTGGATTGGGTGACTTATAAACAACAGAAATTTATTTCTTACAGTTTGAGTGGCTAGGAAATCCAAGATGCCAGTAGATTCAGTGTCTGGAGAGGACCCTCTTCCTCGTTCCATAGATGACCATCTTTTCACTGTCTTCACAGTGGTAGGAGAAGCAAGGGGGCTCCCTAGGGTCTCTTGTTTAAAGACACTAATCCCATTCACAAGGGCTTCACTCTCATGACCTATCACCTCCCAAAGGCCTCCAAATACCATCATACCATCATACAAAGGCGGGGTGTAGGATTTCAACATAGGATTTTTAGAGAGACACAACAATTCACCCTATAGCATGTTATTATCTGTGTTTTGCAGATAAGGAAACTAGGTCACAGAAAGTGAAGAAATTCGCCCCATGTCACTTAGTAAGTAACAAAGCCAGAAATCAAACTGAGGCTGGCTGGTTTCAGCTGGCACCCTTAACTGTAAAGGGAAAATACTTACGATATAATGTTAGGAAGAAAAGAGAAGATAAAAGTTATATCTGTGACACTGTTTATCAGAATGTTGGATGGCCCCTTTCCTATTGCCCCAGAACCTCAGCTAAGGCCCAGGGCTCTAAAGAGAGCAATCAGCCACCCATGGCAGCTAGAGCCATAGGGCTTAATGAGAGGCCACAGAATAGCAGGTATCAGAGAATGTCTTGTTGAAGTATGAGCAGCCTGACCTCCTGCAGGAAGCACAGAAGAGGCCCAAAAATTTCTGAGCTAAATGGAGTCTTACGATGTGTAGGGCACTGTTTGAGATGTTTGCATTAGTAACAAATCCATTCCTCAAAAGTAAGGCTATCACCCATTCTTGAAAGAAGAGAAAACTGAGCCTCTAAAAGGTTAAGAGACTTCTCCAAGATCTGTCTGACTCCAAAGCCCAGGCTCTTCTCTATACTCCATAGTCTGTTAATGGGGCCACTGTGCATGGCATGTAGAAAGAGGTCAAGGAGCACATACTTTGAAAGGACAGAAACACACCAAATTTAACCCTTCTGCTAGGTCACCATTTAAGAAAAGAGAAGCTTTGGGAGTAAGAGCGTGATAGTATGATAGTACACCTCATCAAAATAGCTTCTCCCAGATTGTAATGAAACACAAACTTTCCCATCTCTGGTTTCATTGAAACAACAGTGCTGATGTGGGCTCTTTCTAATCCTGTCCTCCTATCAGATGTGGCTGAATAAGGGTTTGGTATCTTCTGCAAACAACTGTAGGATTATTGGGGCCACAATTAACCACGTCTGCCCAGCAAAGAACACTGACAGGCAACTCACAGAAAGGGAAATACAAATGACTAAGTAGTATGAAATACCACATCATCATAGAGTTGCAAATGGAGACAATGAATTGCCTTTTTTTTTAACCTATTGATTTGCATGGAATCAAAATTTTTAAAGGCTGGTAATATTTGTTCCTGGCCGGGGGAGTATCTCTCATTGTTGACAGGAACATAAAAGTTAGTAGAATACAACCTTTCCTGGGATACTAAAAATTAGTTTTTACTCCTCTTTGATTCATAATGTCCACTTTTAAGAACCTATCCAAGGGAAATAAATAATTATAATATTGATGTACAAAAAGGTTCATGTCATATAGAATAATGAAAATTAAAACCAGTGTGGTAGCACACCCTGTAATCCCAGCACTTGGGAGGCTGAGGCAGGAGGATCTCAAATTTAAGGCCAGCTTGAGCTACATAGTGAGTTTGTGGCTGGTCTGAGATATATCAAAACACACTAAAAAAAAAAAAATTAAAATTAGAAAGTTCTAAACAGTTAAAAATAAGGGTTGGTGATGTTTCTATGTTGGATAATTAAGCATCTACAAAACAGATTCATGAAGGAAATTCTGGAAATATGAAATTATAAAAAAAAAAGCTTACATGACTATGCTATGATCCTAATTATGTAAAATGATAATAGAGAAGACCAAAACAAAATAAACCAAGACATGAGCATTCTTTATTTCTGTGTGATTGTATTATGATTGCATTATGAGGATTTTAGATTTCTCTCCATATTTGTCTGCATTTTCCAATTTTTTCCTTTTTACAATGAGCATACACTAGTCTCAAAATCAGTAACAAAATAACCAACAGTAGAACTCACTGAATCTGGGGATCTGACCCTTAACCACATCCTTGATCGACCTCCTCCTGTCTCTTCTTAAAATGAAGAGGGGAAGAAGAAGCTAAGTTGCAAATCTACATTAATTGTGAAGTACCATTTCCAATGGGTGAAGCTAAATATCGAAATCCTGCTTCAAAGTCCTTTTGATGTTAAAGTAAGCCCAGAAAAGCACTTGCTGCAGTTCTTGGAAATCTGTTGAAGAACATCACTCCAAATGGGCTCCAAA
Source organism: Castor canadensis (assembly GCF_047511655.1). NCBI lineage: Eukaryota > Metazoa > Chordata > Mammalia > Rodentia > Castoridae > Castor > Castor canadensis. The sequence goes on along the minus strand of NC_133398.1, from coordinate 14,757,754 downwards.
TCAAACCCTGACACGTCATCAGCATTGGCAGCAAAGCAAAGAATTTGAACCATTCAGGGGAGGAATGGGGTCGGAGCTTCATGAATAACTCTTTCCTTTGGGTTGCTATACTTGTAATAAAAAAAATTACTGACAAGTGCACAGCAAACAGAACTTTCCCGGCCATTTTCTCATTTGCAACAACCTGAAAGGAAGGTGGAAGTAATAGCAGTAGTAATAATAACAACAGTGACTGACATCCATGGAGCACTTCTTATGTGCCAGGAATCAATTCAAAACACTACACATTGGGGCTGGAGGTATGGCTCAAGTGGTAGAGCTCCTGCTTTGCAAGCATGAAGCCCTGAGTTCAAACCCCAGTCCCACCAAAGAACAGCAACAACAAAACACTACACATACATGGTCCTTTTTAATCTTATTCTATGAAGTAGAAGATCTCAGGTACAGAGTGATTTCCACAAGTGCTTTCTGTGCTTCTCTACTTTATTGCTATTGTTATTAGGCGAGAGACTAATTAGCAGGAAAGAGTACTGGGTTAAGTCCTGGTCATATATGGACATGATCATCTTTTTCTCACAGGCTCAAGGTCAAACAGAACAATATGTAGTAGAACATTGAGCCAAAGCCTGCCCCACAGTAAACACTCAAAAGACATTGGTACATACCTGATTTTCTTAAACCTGTCTTTCTAGTGGGTCAAGACCAGGAGGGTACCATGTCCTTGGGGTTCTATGCCCAGAGCTTCTGAACTCTTAGAGGAGTCAGACTCCCTGCCTCCCGTGCTGCTGCTCCCTGAAGAACCTCCTTCATTGGAGTGTGTGCCTGTCAGAGGGCAGCACCAGGATCAAGGGAGTACTTGACAGGAATGGACACCTGGCTTCTCTTTCCAGCCAAGGTGCCCCTGAGAAGTCCTTAGGCTCTTAGAACAAAGATGTTCTTTGCTGGAGCATTTAAAGTTAGCCACATTGATTTCATGCTGGCTTTTGAGCTCTAGATGATAAGGAAACCCCATGTTAGAGGGGCAAATGCTTCTCTGAAAAGGCCACAAAAAGAACAAATATCAGAGCAGGAAGGGGACATGTCTTTGTACAGATGATAAACTCACAGAAAGAAAGGGCCTTGACAAGATTTCACACTGCAAATAGGCAACCAACCAGGGTCACATCCTAACCTTCTGATATCTAGGCTACCATCAGACCCAAAGGAGGGAGCTGAGGACCAGTAGAAGTCTTGGAGTCTCCTGGCTGGATATCCATGTGCCTTCCCACCCTCTGACTTCTGGTCCAGAATTCTCTATAGGCCCTCAGGATCCCTCTCCTGGAACTTTCCTCCTGGAATCACAGAAATGGAGTCCTGCTGCCAGCGTATTGTCAGTATTAAAGGCAGTATTTTAAATAATGACAATAACCAACGGCTGCTCTCAGGCAGCAGTGTGGCCTTGGGAATGACAAAAATCTTCCAAATTAGGCCATATAAATGTAAGGGAACTAGAAACATCTTTGTCATGCCATTAGGCCTAAATTAGAACAGCCTCTGAAAGAGGGTCCGGGGAGATCAGGCCTCTTGTCAGGCCCATGGGCCTCATTTCCTTTCTCAAACAATCACTGCACTGTTCTTATGATCATCGGGTGTTTATCGGGTGTGCGCAAAGCCTCAAAGGCAGTCTGGAATTTGGAATTGGATGTAATCCTTAGCTACATGCTGGCACCACTACCTCTTTAAGAGGCAGGAACACTAGAATCTCTGCCATCCGGTCCCATGTTGGGGAATTAGTCTATGAATCAGCCAGGTAAAGCCCAGAGTCTAACTCCCTTTAAGGTCAAATGTTCTGGTAGGAAAAGTCCATGATCTCATAGACCTGGCTGCTCTACTTCCAACATATGGTACCTAGGGCAAGAACCAACCTCTCTAAGCTCTGGTTTTGTCCTCTGTAAAATGTTCATCTAATACATGGTCTAGGAGGATCCATTCATTCATTCGTTCGTTCGTTCCCCCAGCAAAACTGTATCAAGCACTGTTCTAGCAACACCCTAGTGAATAAGACAACAAAAAAGGGACCTTGTGCTCATAGTGTTTACAATGTAGTAAGATCACCAATTAACAAATAAGTGGGTAAATAATATATTTACAGATTGTGGTAAATGTTACAAAGAAGATTAAAGGGATGTTGGGTACAGAATAACTGAATATACTGGGCACCAAATATACTCTGGTCAGGGGCAGCCTCTCTGAGAATGTAATGTTACACCTAGAATCAGAAGAAGCCAACTCTACAAAAATGAGGAGGAACAGCAAGTTCAAGACTTTTAGGAGGAAAAGAGGCAGAAAGAAGACGAGAATGAGCAAAGCATATTATGTGAAGGGAACCAAGGTAAGAGCTACATACTGCAGGGCTTTGGAACCATGTAAGAAGATTCCATTTTATTCTCAGAGCAAAGTCAAGGCAGTTTTAAGCAAGTGAATGAGTGTGGATCACAGGGCAGCAGGGAGATGCAGAAACCAATTTTACTGTTTCTACCAGTGAGCTGTTCGGGTGTTAGAAGATGGTAGCCTAGACTGGCCTGGAGGCAGATCTGGATTCTGTATTAGAGGTAGGATTGGCAAGACTTGCTATTGGATTGGCTGTGGGGTAAGGAAGAGAAATCAGAATGAGTCCTAAATTTGAGAATCAATTGGATCACTCATTCATCATTCATTTAACAAACATCAATTAAGCACAAAATATTGGCCCAATTCTATGCTTGATATAGGGGATAAAGATAGGGGTGAAAAGTACATCTTAGTTAGGGAGATAGTGCAGAAAATAGGCAAATATAATGTATTTAAATGTAAACCCAGTGTGGGGGTGCACACCTGGAATCCCAGCTACTGGAGAGGCAAAGGATCTTCAAGACCAGCCTAGGCAAAATCAATGAAACCCTATTCCAGAAATAAAATACAAAAACAAAAGGGTTGGGGGCGTGGCTAAAGTAATTATATATAACTAGTAAGTGTAGTAAATGTTAGAGAACTTCTAGCTCTGCTGAGGGGAAAGGATCAAAGAAGCCTTCCTAGGGAAGGGGAAATTGAGCTGAGTCTTGAGGAAGGAACAGAAATAAAGAGGAAAAGGATTTTGGGGATCACAGAACAGAACTCTCTAACAATAGCATCAGTCCAGTAGCAGGAGTTGACATTTGCTAAGCCCCAGCAACACGCTAGTTACTACTGTAAACAGCCGTTTAGTCCTCACACGAGAAACCTGGGAAGTGTACAGTTATTATTAGCCCCACTTTATGAATGAGAAAAGGAGGCACAGTTAGCTGTCACACGACTGGCAGATGATCACACAATTCATAACGGCAGAGTCAGGCTGCAATACCACTTAGTTTTGCTCAGAGGCCATCCTCTGAGCCCACACTGAACCTGCCAGTCTGAAAGTGAGCATTGCACATCCAGAGGCTGACATCCAGTGAAGAAGGCGAGGGTGTAGGAAGATGGAGGCCAATGAGAGTGAGATACATGACATGTAGGTATTTTGCAAATTCATCTGTCCCCAAACAGATTATCCCCACTAGTATTAGGTAGCTGCCTTGCCCTCTGTAAAAATAATTTCTCAGTAGCACCCTGGATCATTGACCTTGGAAGACAATGGCTGCTTGGGGACTGGCCCAACACAGGGTATTCCCAGAGAGGATGGACTGCAGTGAACCTGGTCCTCAGTCAAGGAACAGCAGATGTGAGCTCCAGTCCTGGTTACACACCTAATTTTTACGTGGCCTTGGGTGAGCCACTCCCCCAGCCTGGTCTGTGGCGCCACTGTCTCTAAGATGGAAGGATGGAAGAGTGGAGTTACCAAATGCTTTTCCAGCCTTCACATTTTGAACAATTGTTGCTGGAGATGGTGTTCTGCTTCTCTAGACTGGACAGAGATGGAAAAGCCATTATTTTTCCAAAGCAAAATGCTACCCCTGATAGGAGGGGTACCTTCCAGAAAGAAAAGCCCATGCTGGATGGGAAGCCTATGGCTTGTGTCCCCTGAATCCCCAGGACACATACTTGCCACTGGTTTCAAACCCATCAAATCCAGCCCATTTCCATTCTTTTTAAGCCTGCAAGGGGCAGCTGAGTAGTGACAGCATTCCAGACTCTATTTTTGAGGGTGCACACTAGAGGGTGCAGATGCAGTTGACATGCTTGGGGGTCGTTTTGAGTTTTCTGTGAACCAAATCACCCATAGCTTTTACCCACACACTGCTCCAGACTTCATCTTGTATCATTGCTTGGAATCCCCTGTCCCAGAATAAAGGACTCCGCATTGGCTCTTTCTCCTCGTCTTCAGATCTCCATAGTGAAGGCAGATTCATAAGCCTGTAAGAGAACCCTTACATCACAGTCATGCAACCCAAACCCTCTCGTTGACACAGAGCTCTGCATCAATGCATGAGTGCTCTCATCCATTATTAATCCATATGTTATTCCTTCTGTACCTCGTAAAAGTCCCCAACTAGTTTGGACAGGGAGTAGAGTTGCCAGATAAAATGCAAGATGCCCAGTTAAATTTGTAATTCAGATAAATGGTAAATAACTTTAGTATAAGTATGTGCCAAATATTTCATGGAACTTACTTACATTAAAATATCATTCATTAAGCCAGGCACAGTGGCTCACACCTGTAATCTTAGCTACTCAGGAGACAGAGATCAGGAGGATCCAGCCAGAGGCAAATAGTTCCCAAAACCCTGTCTCAAAAAAACCAATATAAAACCGGGCTGGTAGGGTGGCTAAAGTGGTAGAGCACCTGCCTAGCAAGCCTAGCAAGTGTGAGGCCCTGAGTTCAAACTTCAGAACTGACAAAATGAAAAAATATATATCATTCATTATTTATTGGAAATTCAAATTGAACTAACATCCTGTAATTTTTCTTTCTTCCTTTCTTTTTATTTATTTATTTTTTTGGCATCAGGGCCTCATGCTTGCTAGTAAGCACTTTACCTCTTAAGCCACACCCCCAGTCCTTTTTCTTTTTAGTTTGCTTTTCAGATAGGGTCTCCCACTTTTGTCAGAACCAGCGTTGGACCACAATCTTCCTATCTACACCTCCCCAGCAGCTGAAACTACAGGTGTGCACCCAGCTTGTTTTGAAGACAGGGTCTCACTAACTTTTGCCTGGGCTGACCTTGAACCATGATCCTCCTATTACTTCCTCCTACCACTTCCTCCCAAGTAGCTGGGATTACATGCATGAACCACCATGTCTGACCCCCACTATTCTGTAATTTTATTCACTAAATCTGGCAACCCTAGACAGGGATCAGTTATCCCATTTTGCAGAACTGAAGCTTAAAGATTTATTCAAACTCCTGGAGAGTGGGGGCCCTGTCTGATCCTTTTCTTCTTTTTAAATATTTATTTTTCAAACATGGGGCAGTGAATCCATCCCTCTAGCAGTGATCTGAAAGGTTTATGCTTCATAAACCTATGTTTAAGTCTATTCCTCTGAGAATCTATACCTTGCATTTGGGTATATGGATTGTACAGAGCATTACAAATTAATAAATTCATTTTTAATCCCCAGTTCCCAAGTTGGAGAGTTAGTTAGTTCAGAGGAGATGCTTGAGAAATGCTTACTTAAATAATGAGTGGGGCTTTTATGTTCGGTTTTGTTTGTGGTGCTGAGGGTGGAGCTCAGGGCTTATGCTTGCTAGGCAAGTGCTCTACCACTGAGCTACATGGCCAGCTCCCTAATTGCTGTTTTGAACCTTTCATTCTTACAGAAACCCTGCAGGGTAGAAGAAAAACAGCTGGCTCAGGACACAGAATGGTCCCAGGACCAGTGACAGGCTTCCTTGCTCAGCCTGTGTGGTTGTGCTAAAGAGGATTGTGATGAGTTTCAGGAAGACATAGACTAAAGCATCGTGACGTTATCATGGGGCATCATGAAAGGCTCCTTGCCATCATGCCCTTCCTGCTCTAGGTTCAGGACCATAAGGAAGCCTTTTCAGGACTGTCATATATGGGATATTACCCTAAATGTTGCCCAAAAAGTCCCAAAGTCCCTCTCCTGCTTTCCAAAGGAGTATGCCAGTCAAGGGCACTGGCTGGACAGCCTCCAGGGCACCTCTGGATGACAGTCAGCTCAAGTCTCAGGCTCTGTCTACCTATAGGTCACATACTCGTGTAATCTGCCCAGCCAGAGCCGTTAATAAACACTCTGAGACACTCCAAGAAGCCTGAGCTACTGGTGACAGAGGTCAGGGATCATGGTTCTGTTCCAAGCTGTCAACTGAGAAAGATGAGCTAGTGGAGGATGGAAGCCTGGGCAAGAACCTTGCCACAGGTCTAATGTTTTCATGTCCAAGGTTCAGTTGTAGAATCCCAGAACGTTTGTGTCAGAAGAGAGAGCCCTCTAAAGCAAGTATGTCTAATCTAATCACTCTAGGTCTTCCAGAAGAGAAAGAAAGGAGATATTCACCCTCACACAAGAACTTGGCAGCAGAACCAGGCCTGGAACTCCTATTTCTTCTTGGTGCCACATTCCTGATGCAAATGATCAGCTTTCCATGCTAAGCAAACAGCAGGTGGGCGGATGTGGTCACTAACCGGTGCACTGGACTGTGGGTCACCTAGCTTTAACCCTGACACACCATTAACAGTTTAATCCAGTCTGTCACCCTCTCATCCCTGGAGCCCCTGAAGTTCACACAACATGGATTAGAAATGAACTGTTCTCAGCCAAGGCCCTGAAATAGGAGATGAAGTGGCCCACAGAGACCATCTGGTCTAGTTCTCTCACCATGCAGTCACCAGCCTCCGTGCTGGGGAACCATTCCAGGGCTTGTAGGCTGGTGGCAGAGAGTGGTGAGTGGGCCACAGGGTGAGATGAGGTGGGGTGGGGTGGGGGGGTGAACAAGGTGTGGAGCTAGGGCCTGTAGACAGCAGCGTGATTGTTCTGCCCCCTGTCAGCTCCATTTGAAGTTCTTTTTATAGCAAACTGAAGTGTGTGTCTATGACCTTGTGTCTACTGGGTGCAGCTTAGCCCCTTGGAGCCCCATAGAAGTCTGCTCCTTCAGCAGAGTCGGGCAGGAGGTCACCCGAGTCACACCACAGTGAAGCTACATCATGAGGCAGGAGTTCCAATCTGCATGCAGCTGGGCCCCACCCTGCCTGGCTCTGTCCCCTGCCAAGCAGACACACGCACACACACATGCACACACACTATACTTAGGAGAAAAACAATAAACCAGAGGGAAGAGGGAGGGCTGCCCCTGCCTGGGATCCTTGGATGGAGCCCTTGTGGGTGCTGGCACAGAGAGCAAGAAAGCCTCTGTTGCTGTTCTTGCAGAGGTGCTGTTCTGCTTGGGGAGGGGGACAATAAATGAGTATATAAATAAATAGGACAATTTCAGGAAATGACAGTGCTGGGAAGAAAACACAGGCTAGAAAATGCCTTGGAGCAGCATGTCACTTTCACCAGAGTGACCAAGGAAGACCTCCAGGAAAAGGTGGCCCCTGGGCTGAGGCTTGATGAGGACATGGAGATCAAGGAGAGAGAAAAGCAAGTGTGAAATCTTTTAGTCAGAAACCAGCTTAGTATGTTCCAGGGAGAAAAAAAGCCAGAATGGCTAAATCCAGCAAATGCAGGGAAGCAGGAAAAGAGCTAAAATCTGAGAGGTTATGGTCTGGGCCCCACAGACTGCACTAAGTGGAGCTGAGATTAAATCATGGAGATGCTTCCCCTTCCAGAGCCACAGCAAAGCAGAGCTCCCAGCATCGTGGTGATGAAAACTGAAGGCCAAGTGCAAGTGCTTGCACACGTATGGATGGGTGGGGTCTGGGGGGGGCAGCTCCACAGGAATCTGCAGCTCAGTTCTCACACCCAACAGGAAACATCTATCCCAGGTTTCTGTCTGGGAGTGGGAGGGGGCTTGTCGGCAGCTTCCCCCAAGCACATTATCCTACTAGACTAGAGAATGAAACTAGATGTCAGGAGATTTTGTAAACTACACAAGGCTAGACTGGCCTTACCTCTTTCACGGGGCTCCTTCTCTTGCTTTTAGGGTCTTCATGGGGGCTTTTCACCTCCTTCCCCAACTAAGCCTATTCTCAGAGTCAGCTTTGGTAAATAGCTCACCCCGGGATATAAATGGTACCGTGTCCTCTCCCAGGAGTCCCATATTTTACCAAGAGTTGAAGTCTTGAGCCAAAGGAATGCATGTAAAATTGGGTCATTTCTGTGTCTACCAGCCAGCCAGGTGGGGAAGCCCGTGTTGAGTCAGCAAGTTGCAGACCCTGTCTGGCTGGGACAGAGTACCAGGCCTTGCTGCTTTGTTCAGGTAAAATATTTATTCCCACCCACCACAGGCATTTGACTCTTGGGAGTGCATGAGAGAGTTTAGACCTCACCTAACTGGGTATGAACTGTCACTGGGTTATTCCTGCAAAGGCAGTGGAGATGGCATACGGCAGCCCTGAATAAGCTGACAGTCAAAAAGGACTGGGATGGATAGCAGTCGAGAATGTTCGCAGGGAAAAGTCCAGTCCCTTCCAAGCACACTGCCCAGCTCAGCAAAGAGTGCCTTGTCATCTCATTGGCACTGTTTCTGTATTTCTTTCCAGACCAGAAGTGAATGCACAGACAATCTTTGTGAGCTGGTTTTATCTTTTTTCAGGATGACCTACCCTTAAGTCAAAAGAGCAAGAAAACCTATGCCTATCCTTTGGCTCCTGGGTCTGCTTCTGGTGATTTATCCCATGGAAGCAGTTCCAATGATTGTTTTAAAATCTTATTTTTGAAAAGATTGGTAGTACACATAATAGCATGAAGTGGGAACTACCCAGGATCCAATTGACAGGGGGATGGGCAAACTCTGGCCTATCCATTTGAAGGAATACTACGAATAGCTTTAAAATGTTCGTTGAGATGAGGAATCTCCAGGGAAAATACTGGAAACCCAAACTTCACAAGTCCATCAGTTGCTTCCCTAGAGACCTACAGATGAAAGCTCAAGAAATATTTAAAGAAAAATTAAATAAAGCTTGTGCTCCTTTTTGTGGGAATTTATGTGCTTAAATAATACAAAGTAATCCTTGTGAAAATGCTTTCTAATATTTACATATTACTTAACATAAAATTATTATTTTTCATAAAATAATAATGCAATAACTGCTCATTGCCCTACCCTGTGTCAGGTGGTCAGAAAAGAGAACTAATTGTTGCGTGGGGTTCAGACCTTGGGGGTCGTCATAACCAGGTCTCTCCCTTCCCAAAGCTAGCCTAGAACTAGAATCCAGAAGAGTTCACACTGCAGGATGAGGACCACTTTTCCAGGCAGTACTCGTCCTAGAGCAGAACAAATAATTACCACTCATCAGCACCTATCCTTGAAAACTGTTCTCCTCTAACTAATAATCAGAATTCTTAGCTGCAAACAACAATTATGAACTATGGATACTTTAATAGAAACAGTGATTGATCACCATTCATACTGCTCAATGCAGGCACTGTACTAGGCTTACCGGCAAGAGTTTCCCATGCATTCGCTCTTTCTACCTACATCCTTGAAAAAGGAGGCAATTGCCCCTTGTTAAAGGTTAATGATTGAGGCAGAGGGAGGTTGAGAAACTTGTCCTAAGACCACAGATTTAGTAAATGGGAGAAAGGGCTTTCAAAGCAACAGCCGATGGCCAAGTCTAAGGTCTCAGCCACCTTGTATGGCTATCTACAACAAAAATGCTTCTGGAATCCAGCAAGCCAGAGGTGGGGTTTCCACTGGCCTTAATATTTCAGTCTAGAGCTGGCTAGAGTGGACTATGGATATTCACGTTGACAAAGCCGTGAAGCTGGCTTTCCCAGCAGGTCACATAAACCTGCAGCCAAGGCAGCCAGAGCAGAAATGCTCTCGGGACCGCAGGAAACATCTGCAAGTCCTCAAGGAGGCCCAACCTGCCCCTTATCACCACTCAGGGGAGACAGCAGGTCTGTCCCATTTACCAAGAAAGGACAAACACCACTTGTACTTTCCAGGCGAGGTCCCTGGGAATGAGTGAGTCACTCCTCTTAAACTTTTAGGATTGGCCACTTGGGAACAGGCCCCTTACTGGGCACAGGTGGCAGTTCTGACACCAAAGCTACCACCTGCCAGCTAGGGCTTGCCGGGAAACAGTGACATTTGCAATTCAAGGTGATTGGTGCAAGAAAGGGATGCGGTGTAAGAGGGAAATTATGAACTTTGGAGTCAGAAAGATCTGTTTCTTCATATCCTGGCTGCATGACTTTGAAAAAGTTTCCTAACCTCTCTAGGTTATTTCTTCATCTGCAAGAAATGCAAATGATTATACATGCACTTTGATTGCATAATTACAACGGGCGAGAATGGAAAGGAACAAGTACAGTAATACTTAAAATTGCTTAGCACATGGTGGGAGCTCACTAAACAATAACTACTAGCATTAACATTACTAGTATTATAAAGGCTCCAGTCGGCATCTATAAACCGTGTCAAGGAGAAAACAATAACAGGGATGTATGAGTGGAATTTTGACAACTAAGCAGGCATTTATTGAGTGACTGGTGGGCAGGAAGGATTTTTCCAGTTAGAAACAACAGCAAGGACAGCTTTGTGAAGGAGCACAGAATGTTCACTAGTTCACTAGTACAAAATGAGTGGACTAGTTAGGAAGTACTGAAATATTCCCAGCGAGCTATAAGGGCCTGGGTCAAGATGATCTCTGAAGTCCACTTTCTACTGTCTTCAGATAAAAGTCTATGAGGGACCTCTCTGAAGATTCATAAGCAGGCATTCTTGTAAGGTGTGCTCCAGAAGCAAAGCTGCCTCCATGCCCCTGGCCTGATGATCCACTGGGAGCAAAACAGAGGACTGGACTCCAAGTGCTCACGCCTCTCTGAGCACCTGGAGTTAAGCTTCAGTTTGCTTCCTGTCCTTGCTGCATAACCTTGACAAGTGACTAATCTCTCTTATCTCAGTTTTGTTATCTGAAAAATGGGAATAATGATGCATTCCACAGAAATCAGTGTGCACGATCACAGCGCCTGGCCCCAGCAGGTGCTCACTGCTCTCAAGACAGGGCAGCTGATCTCCTGCCTGCACTGACTCCGGCGTGAGGGCAGGGCTGGCAGATTTCTGAAGAGGCCCCATGATCTCTGCTAGAGGCAGAAAAAAGACTTACAAAGTGGTATGTTATAGATATGATTTCACACTTTGCTTTATCCATGAATAATAGATCATACATAATAATAGGTCACAGATGTAATAGATCATATATCTGGCAGATTATAATATAGAACATATCATATAGAGAGAGCTTCATTCTATTTTATTGAGATAGAATTCACAGATCACAAAGTTCACCCTTTTCTATTTATTTGTTTGTTTACTTATTTATTTATTTGCAGGACTAGGGATGGAAGCCAGGGCCTCATCAACACTGGGCATGCTACATTACATCCTCCACTGGGCTACATCCCCAGTCCTGTGTTCACCCTTTTAAAGTATATAATTCAGTGGTTTTTAGCAAATTTACAAGGTTGTACAGTCATCCCAGTAGCTAACTCCAGAAGTTTTTCATCCTCCCCCAAACACTACACCCAATAGTAACCATTCTCCATTCCATCCTCCTGTAAGTTCCTACCTTATTTTCTAACTGGGGATTCTCCTATCCTAGACTTTTCATATAAGTGGCATCATTTGTGTCCTTCTGTGTCTCACTTTTCACTCAGCATAAAGTTTTCAAGGTTCATGCATCTCACAGCATTACAGGAACTCCGTTCCTTTTCATGGCTGAATTATCTTCCACAGTATGGATATTAAACCATGTTTTGTTTGTTTATTCATCAGTTGATGGACAATGTACATTGTTTCCATCTTTTGGCTATCATGCTCAATCGTTTCATTTTTTAACAGTTGATGAGTAGTCCACTGATTGGATGTAGCGTGGTGTACTGAAACATTTGCTACTGAAGGATGGTTCTACTCTCTAATATTTTGATAATGCAGAAAACACGTTACCTCAACATCCTTCTGGTCTTCATAAGAGGTAGTCAAAACTTACCCCACTTCCTGAGGAAATTATTCAATAGAGGTAAAAAGCCATATTGACAAAGTATTAGTTACAGCAATTTTTTTTTATAAGAACACAAAATTGGGAACATTTAAGTGAATTCCCAATAAGGAGTTATTGAGATAATATTTATTATTTGATGAGATAATGTATGGATACTTAAAAAGGATAATCACGAAGTCATTATAGCTTGATTTTTTTTTTTTTGGCAGTCAGTACTGGAGTTTGAACTCAGGGCCTTGAGCTTGTAAGGCAGGTACTCTACCACTTGAGCCACACCATCAGCTTTGCTAATTATGATCTTAAGCTAAGAAAGAAAAACTCACAACAAAATGTAAAAGGGCATCCCTTGCCTATGCTGGTTCTCTAACAGTAAGAAGTGGAGGGTTGGGATTCTACCACTTCACCACGGTGAGCAGCAGCTGGGCTTCCTCCCCAGGGGGCATGTGGGGACCCACAGGCACCCTGCATACACTAAGGCTACCAGGAAAGGGCCTGCTCAGAGAAGGAAGGAGGAGGCTTCTCTCAAATAACAATGGGGACTGAAGTTACTGTTCCCTCCCTAGAATTTGGAAGTCCTTCTCTTTAGGGCCGGTCACAGTTGGGCCATATAACAGTGATGAGAATTATGAACCCAGGTTAACACAATGGCTGTAGAACCAGTCTTTCACGAAGGTAAGGGTGAACTGCTGTGATGAATTTCCTGTGTGTCACGCAGGAGTCCCTGGTCAACATTTAGTGTCTGGGACAAAGGCTGACATCTCTGCAGCAGCTGAGCGCACATTCAGCTTAACTAATCGTGTGAACCTCTTCTTCAAAAAGTCTGCTTCCTAGCCTGGGGGTATGGCTCCAGGGGTAGAGCACCTCCCTAGCAAGCCTAGGGAACCCTGAGTTCAAACCCCAGTACTGCCAAAAAAAATCAAAAGCTAGGCATGATGGTTTATGCCTGTAATCCTAGCTACTTGGGAGGGTGAGATCAGGAGCATCATGGTTTGAGGCCAACCTGGGCAAAAAAGTTTGTAAGAACCCATCTTAATGGCAAAAAGCTGGGTGCAATGGCATGCACCTATCATCCCAGCTATGGTGGGAAGCCATGATCACAGTCCAGGCTGGCCTGGGCAAAAAGTGAGACCCGATCTCCAAAACAGCTAAAGACAAAAGGGCTGGAAATGTGGCTCATGCATTTGAGGTTTGAGTTCAAACCTCAGTGTCACAAAAAAGTATGCTTCCTAATTATCATACTCATGTGCTACCATCACTGCCACTAAGGGCACACATGGTATCAAAGCCAGACCTAAACATGAAGCCTTCAAATTATGAATGGGAGAAATCTAGCCCCAACAGAATATGTTGGCTGGCAGCTTTCCTCTTCCTCTTCCTCCTCCTCCCCCTCCCCCTCCCCCTCCCCCTTCTCCTCCTACTCCTCTTCCTCCTTCGCCTCCTCATTCTTCTTCGTTGTCATCTTCTTGTATGTTTATGGTTATGATTTTTGTATTGTGGCTTTATATTTTGTGTCAACTGTAGCAAATTATATTTCTTTCTAAACCTTATAAACAAAAATATATCAATATATAACTTTTGTTAAAGTACACATGGCTTTCAAGTGCTCTGCTACTGGCCTCCAATCAATGCCAAAAACTGAAATAGTCACTGAAACGTCCTATCTTAGGGAGAAATTTGAGGTCATATGAGTTAGGGTCACAGCTATGCTACTATAACAAAGAGACCCCAAATTATAGTGGCCCAAACATGGTCAAAATGAATTTCTCTCATCCAAAACCAAACAGCCAGGCTAGGTTGGGGAGGTGACACTGCTATAAATAGGTACAGTTTCCCTGTTGCTCTGCCATCCCCCAGGGAGTCATCATTCGCATAATCAAAGATAGTTGCTATGCCTGGGAAAGAGAAAGGAGCCAACATGCAAGACAAGGAGCTAAGCCTGGAGGTGGCCCAGAAAGCACCACCTCACTTCCTTTAAGTCCACACTCAATCGCACGGCCATGCCTAGCTGCACAGAGGCAGGGAAATGGAGCCCTTAGCTGGGCAAGTATGCCCAGGAAGAGGGAGGGAAAGGATTTCAGGAAGCAAGTAGCCATCTGCTACAGAGATTCTTTAAATTTAAAAAAAGAACTTACAACATAAAACAATTATATCACAATCTCAACAGACAGCTACTGACATTTCTCTGTGGTACCTCCCACTGGACATGAATATGTATTTCACTTACAAAGGTGTAAAAATAGTGTATATGTAATTTTACCTTCTACCAGAAATAAATAGTAGGATGTAAATAACATTCAACTGAAACAATGATAAACTATTTTTCATCTGTGACATTGGTAGCTTTTTTTTTTTTTTTAATGCAGTACTCAACACTGGGAAATGGCCACACACAAATGTTACTAATGGAAGTGTACATTTGTGGAACTTTTCTGGAGTGCAATTGATGATACTTTTCAAAAATTTTACCTATTTAACCGGAGGGTAAACTTCAGAGATGTGGGTACAAATCTGTAGAAAAGGCTAGTCAAGCTTTATTTATATGCTTAAACTGGACAAAACTTAAACATCGAGCAACACAGAATTGTGTAAGTGAATTATGAGCCATCCATCCATATGACAGACTGTTTTGCAGCTGTCAGAATAATGCTCTCGAGGACAATTTCATAATGTATTAAGTGAGAAAAGCACTTTGCAAAATTGTATATATGTTTTAATTTTTTGGCAAAATATTCAAATGCATAAAAAAACTAGAAGAAAATTCAGTACAATGTCAACAGGAGTTCTTCCAGATGAACCATATTACCAGCGATTTTTACTTTATTTATTCTTTAACATTTTTCAAAAATTTTACAAAGATATACATTACTTTACAATAAAGGGATTAATTAAAACACTGTTCTACCACATTAGAGCAAGAAGGATCTTCAGCAGCTCCCTGTGTTCCAAACCAGGAACAGGATGGGTAGGAAAGCCAGGAGGTTTCCTTAAAACAACACAACTCAACAGAACTGGGATTTGAACTGAAGGAGTCTGTGTTCATACCTGTATTCTTACCCTGATACCACACTAAAAAGAACTTTTTTAAAACCCATTGATTCCTGGCAGCTTAGTCAGTGTTGAAGTATATACAAAATAATGTCTGCAAGTCCTTAGAGGACTGAAAACAAAATCACACACACATACAGACACATAGAAATTTCTAGTGTAACCAGTATTGACAAGGAAATATACACTGGCAAGCAAACATTCACATTGACAAAGACAAGAATGCTTTCTTCATTCATCTAAAAACACCCATATTTGTTGGGTACCTACTCAAGGCCATTTTTGACACAGTAGGTCCTAGAAATCAGTGGTTCACAGACATGATTCCTGTTATTAGGGTGGAAATCTAAATTCTGCTGTTTGTCCAACACCTGCTATACACTACACATTTCCACAGACTTCTGTTTATTGTACTACACCAATATTATTAGTGAGACCCTAAATTAGAGTCTGTTAAGCACTATTTCAACATTGTTTGTAATCTCACAGCAACCCCATGAGATAAAGGATCATTCACTCCATTTCACAATGCTTGTCTAACTAATTGCCTTTTACCGAGTTTCCTGTTCCCTACACTGTAGCCTTACCCCATGGCACCCACTCATCACAGAGCCTGAGACCCAGAACTCAATGGATCTACTTACATTTATTGAATTTATTTGGATGAAGCACAGGAATCTGTCATTCTTCATAATTTCCCAGTAGAACTCTGCCCTATGCTAAAGGTTAAGAACCCCTGCCCTAATCTGCAATCTGTTATCCTACAGTTCCATCTCCAAGAACTACCCCAAAGTAGAAGTACCAACCCTCAGGTTCCACTAGGGGGCAGCATATCCAATATGTCCAGGTGGCGGTGCCAGCAGCTAGGAAAGCTGCTTTGTAGCAGTGGCAGGTTGGAAGATAGGGCCGTATTTCCAGCCTTTCATATTAGAGGTATAAATCTATTAGCTCATCGCGATTCTGGGCTGATGTCTTGACTTGCTTTGACCAAGAGAACATTGTTGGAGTGACTTCTCGGGTTCCAGAGCCTGGACCTCAAGGCCTTGCTGCTCCTACCTTTGCCCCCCTGGAAGGCTTCTGCCACTGAGTACAAAAGTTCCGGTTGAAAGACCATATAGAGATGCCCGACTTTCCCATGGAGACCCCACACGTGTAGGTGAGACCATCTTTGACCATGGATCCCCGACCAGTCACTAGAACTTCAGCTGCCTGAGTGAGCCAGGTGAGCCAGGTGAGCCAGTCACCCCATGACTCATGAGAATAAACCATTGTTTTATCACTAGCTAGGTTATTGTTAAATCTTTTTTGGGGGCAGTACTAGGGCTTGAACTCAGAGCCACCTGTGAAATGCACCTAGCCTCCTTTTGCTTTAGTAATTTTTCAGGTAAGGTCTCGTTTTTGCTTCCACTTACACTTCCTGTGTAGCTGGATTACAGCTGCATCTCATCACAACCAGCTTGTTGGTTGAGATGGGGGTCTCACTAATTTTTTTTGCCTGGACTGGCCTCAAACCTTGATCCTCCTGATCTCTTCCTCCTGGGAGTATAGATATGCCCTGTTGTGTCAGTTCATTGTAGTAGATTATAATACAGCAATAGAGCACTGTGAAGCAGCCGCGCACAGGGCTTTTTCAATTACTTAGCATTTATTTACTAAGCATCCACCCCATACTGAATACTATGTCATCCCAGGTTTGTACCTATGGAACAGGATTAAAGCTCCCAGCCTCTTTAGGCACACACCTAAAACTTGTAGTCTCCCAAGGACATAAGTGCTGTGATGAAAAACAAACAAGTAAGGAGCTGGAAAGTGGTTGGTGTTGGTGATGGACAGAGGTTTGGGGTAGAGTGGGCACAGAAATCTCTAGAAGCTTCTAGAAAATTCTAGAAGCTGAAATTTGAGGATCATCCTAAGTAGTAAGAAGGAGCAAAATCATGAAGATTTGGAAGACGTGTTCCAGGCAAACGAAACAGTAAGTACAAGGATCCCAAAGCAGGAAAAAACTTACTATACTCAGAATACAACCTGGAGGCCAGGCCGTGCAAGTAACATTGTGTAAAATAACACTTTAATTTATTTAGAACTCATATTTCAATTTTCTCATCACTCATTATAATGTAATGTCAGCCACTCATATTCATGAAATGCTAACTCAAACAGGCACCATTCTGAAAATCCCACTCCCTGCTCCTGCAGCCAGATCTGCCAGGTGTCTCCTCCACCATGGAGGACTCCAGCAGCTTCATGGCCAGAGTCCCCCGCTCTCGCTTTCTTCTTTGGCCACTGCATCAGGTCACCTGCGGGCCCTCTGTCACAGGCAGCTGTGGCCACCAGCCCCAAGATCACCACCAAAGACTTTAAAGGAGAAGGGCATCGTGGAGGAGGCAGAGAATGAAAGATTCTGCCACCAGAATGCTGGTGATGGGGTCTGGTGGAGTGGCTCAAGCAGTAAGAGTGCCTCCCTAGCAAGTGTGAGGCCCTGAGTTCAAGTCCTAGTACTCCCCACTCCCCCAAAAAAAGGATGCTGGTGAGGAAAATGGGGAGCTAAGGTTGACAATGAGGTTGACAATGAAGAAGAGGAAGAAGGAGAAGGAAAAGGAAGAGGTGAGTACCAGGACAGAGATGAAGAAGAGAGGCTGAGGCAGCTCAGGCAAATGGGCAATGAAGATGATGAGGCCGATTATAATTATATAATTTTTGGTGGTACTGGGGTTTGAACTAAGAGCTTCATGCTTGTTAGGCAAGCGCTCTACCACCTAGCCACACCTTCAGTCCAAGGTTGATGATGATACTGATAACCAGAAGCAGAAGACTGATGACAATGACTACATAGCAAAAAAGGAAAAGTTAAACTAAAAAAAAAAAATGGCCCACCGTGACCTATTCAGAACCTCCACTTCCTATCTCAGAACCTAAATGTGGTCATGGTGGCCTTGAAGTGGACAGGCTGCCTGCGATCCCCAGAGCACATGCATTCTCCTCCACCCAACTAAAACCACAATGCAAATTTGCAACAGGTGAGGGGAAAGAGCCCAAACTTTCAAGGCCCCATGTTTGTTTGTTTGTTTTTGGTGGTACTGAGATTTGAAATCAGGGCTTTGTGCTTGCTAGGCATGTGCTCTACTACTTGAGCCACTCTGCCAGCCCTTTTTTGTATTGGGTATGTTCAGGATGGAGTCTCATGGACTATTTGCCCAGTGGCTGGCCTGGAACCTCCACCCTCCTCATCTCTGCCTCCTGAGTAGCTAGGATTACAGGTGTGAGCCACCAGTGCCCAGTTAAGGTCCTGCTTTTCTTTCTTTAAAGTGTTTTTAAAAGGAAAATTTATTATTTGCTGTTTACATTTTTTTATTTTGTAAATATTGTTAGGGATTATCTGTTTTTAATGATCTTGAATGACCTAACCTTTTTGTGTATTCTACTATAAGTAGTTGGTACGAGATGCTTCAAAGCCAAAGATAAAAAGCTTTCTCCTCCGCCCCCTTTTTTTGTCTATGAAGTTGCTGTTTTTATTTATTTTTGCCTATTTTTGATGTATGTTGGAGACAATGCTGTACAACAATAAACTGGAATTTTATTTTGCTGAGTTGTTATATATATTTAAAAGTATTTTTTCTGGATTTTTGAATTAACAAAGTATTTTCTGTAGTTTTTATTGTCTTTAGCATTCTCTTAGGAGGTTCAGAATGTGATTTTCAGATCTAGAATATCCTCAAAGAAGGTTAAATAGCTCTAAGTCAGGTAAGTAATGAGGTCTGTTGAGATGCTAAGTGAAATGGAGGGACAGAGTTGAGCAACTCACAGAGACAGAAGTTGGTCTGAAACCCATCCTGTGTACCTGGGAGTAAAGAGGGAGGTATGCAGCCTTGGTACACGGCTGATGGAGGAGGAAAGAGAGGACAGGCTAGTGGAAAGGCCTAGAAGGCCAGCTATTGTCTCACCCAAGTGTTGTCTTGATAAGCATTGACTACTGTTCCCTTTAGAAACCAGGTCACGTGGGTCAACCAACGAGGGCAGCAAAAGCCCTACTGTAGAGAAAAACAAAAGTGAAGAGGAGATAGAGATCAGGCCCAGAGAGACTGCCTCCTCCCCATGCTGCTGCCTCCTCAGCATTCAAGGGCAGGGTCCTGACAGGAGGGTGAATCTCACCCTAAAAAAGTGGTATTAGACCCACAGGACCGAAAATGATTCTGTGGATCCTGGGGTTCAATCCAGTTGGAGGTCCATAGACCAGAGCCTGGTCCTCAACTCCCCAGACACTACTGTATAGAGCAACTGATATCATAGGGGAAAACAAGCTAATTAGCCTCCTGAGGAGGACAACACAGAAAAAGAACAACAAACATCTACTATCTGACGCAGAATAACTGGAATACACCCACCAAGAATGTGCATGTAAAGAAATGCATTCAACTGACCAATCGTATGGACTCTTCAAAAAAAAAAAAAAAGAGGTAAACTCAGGAAAGAAGGAATTTAAAAATAGGAAGCCAGAATAAAAAAATCATTTTTACCCCATTAATGAGTACAATCAGCATACAATGAAGGGCACATAGTTGAAGTGTGCACTTCCTGAGTTTTGACATAGTATACCTGTGGGAAACAAATCGTTGCTATAATCAAGGTAATAAACACCTCCATTACCCCCAAAGCTTCCTCCTGCCCCTTTGTCTTAGTTCATTCAGGCTGATGTAACAAAACACTACAGGCCAGGTGGGCTTATAAGCAACAGAAACTCATTTCTTACAGTTCTGGAGGCTGGAGGTCCAAGATCAACATGTCTGGTAAGAGCCAGTTTCTTCAGAGACTGGCTGTCTTGTCACTGTAACCTCACAAGGCAGAAGGGGCGAGGAGCTCTCTGCTCTCTCTCTTTTATAAAGTCACTAACAGCTCCACCCTAATTAACAAGATAGCCTCCACCTCCTAGTCTCATCAATTTGGGGGTTAAGATTTCAACTTGTGACTTTGGGGAGGATACAAATATTCAGAACATAGCACCCTTGCAACCCATCCTCCTCTCTACTTCCATCTCAGATAGCTACCTGTCTGCTCTCCATCACTACAGGTTAGGTTTTTTGGTCCCCCCTCCCCAGTGCTGGAGATTGAATCCAGAACTGTACCACTGAGCTGCATCCCAACCCAATTCTTCCTTTCTTTTCTTCTCTTCCTCCTCCTTCTTTTTGACACAGGGTCTTACTATGGTGACATAGTGACACAGCATCACTATGTCATATTGTCACCAGGAATTTATAAAACTCCTGCCTCAGCCTTCCGATTACTGAGATTACTAGTGGGCACCACCACTCCAGACTTAGAGGTTAGTTTTGTATAGTTTTATATAAATGTTACCAGTTCTCTTACATTGGTATTTTTTTCTACCTGGATAGCGGTCATGAGTAGGACAGGAGAAACTTGTAGACTTGGCAGAACTGGCCTGTGAGTGGCCAAGGCCTAGGGTCTGAACCCGCAAGCCCGGGAGCTAGAGTTCTATCGCTCCAGACTTTAGAAGCCAGACTGGGCTTTAAGCACCAGTGGCTCCAACACTTGACAGCTACCATAACCCTTGCCTTCCAGCAATAGCAGGCAGCACCCAATAGTGTTACGGCTCCTGGGAGGGCTTTAAGTGATGGGACCCTCAGCTCCCACAGCTGCTAGTGCTACAGCTCTCAGGTCGTAGGGTTTCAGGACCCTAGGTCCTTCAGAGCGGCTAGTGTTACAGTTCTTGACTCTAGGGTGTTGGGACCCTTGGCCCTTGAGTGCAGCTAGTGTTATAGGCCTATGGTGTTAGGACACTTAACCCTTAAGGCTTGGCAGCTCCCCGGAACTCTCCCAGTGCCTGAGTCTGCAGTGTCTTGTTTTCAGCTCTTCACAGTCTTCACTGTCTCCACTACCTCTACTCCCCACTCTCAGTTTTGCTCTGAAACTCTTCAGCCACCCTCTTAGCAGTACTGCCACTGTTGCCACTCCACTGCCACTTTTGCCACTCCACTGCCACTTTTGCCATCTTCTCTGTGTTCCACCTCCGTCCACCCCACTAATGATAAAGATCAAAAGTAGGCAAGAAAAGACCACTCCAGAGAAGGTTTTCAATAGGCCTAATGTTGTAACACAGCCCTTCATGTAAATAAAGGATTGTATTTGCACCAATCACAGGCCTTCTGCTGGGCCACAGGGGAATTACCCCCTCTGGCCTGGGTGAAAATGGCTGCTAGAGTTCACTGAGGCTTGTGATGACAAAATGGCCAGTGCAAGCTGTTTGAAACTGTCATAGCTAGGACAGTGCCTTCTGGAGCCAGAGTTGTGCTCACAGCAAGTATCTGTGGTTGCAGCGTAGCTTCCTCAAGGCATTCATGGAATGCTCAAAGCAGCTGAGCTGCCATGAGGGCAGTCCGGCAACTGCTAAAGAGGGGTTGTTTGTCTGGCAGCCTTTCATCAAAGCAGCCAGGCACCAGGAAAGGGCCTAACAACTGTCACGGGAAGTCAAATAACCCCATTACTCCAATAGTTTATGTAAGGGAAAAATAAACATTAAAAGAGGTGCTAACAAAAGCATTAATATCAGATGTGAGGGCGATCTGGCTGCAACATCTGTCACCCCATTGATTGCCAGGGTTGATTCAGCTGATCTGGCTGGCTAGGCAGGTGTCCCCTTCCTCCCTCACTGCTCCATGTGCATTCTTCCCGAAGCTGTGCACTTGGTCGAAGAGGACGACCATCCCCAGTAGAGGAGGACTGTTCTTCGGTCAAAGGCATACCAGTAGCTGTGCTCCCCTGCTAGAACCTCCAAACAAGCTCTCAAAAGTATTAATATCAACAGTACAACAATATTAAATAGTGCTTTAACTGTATCTAACAATGCTTTGAGCCAAATATCCTTCAGGAGAGTTGGGTCGTTTTATCTGTTGCATAAACAGAATCATGTCATTTGCCTTCTTTTTTGTCTGGTTTATTTTAATCAGCAAATTTTTAAGTTCATCCATGTTATTGTATGTATTGATAGTTTTTCCTTTTACTACTGAGTATTCCATAGTATGAATATTCCTCAAATTGTTTATCCATTTGTTAATAAACATCTAGAATGTTTTAATAAATCCATTGTGTGTGTACCATAAACCTATCTTATTTGTGGATTAATTGCATGCAGTTTTGCACAATCATTGTAAAAGGACAAATTTTTAAAAATCAAAATTTCAAAACCAAAAAATTTTAATTCCTGTGCACACAGTACAAAGCTCAGTTGATGCAGAAAGATCTCAGTCAGTCCCACGTTGTCTTCATGTATTTAATTGTTGTGTGATTGGCTGTTTCCCTGCCCTTAATTTTGTGAAAATCTGGCTCCCAAAAGGCAAATGGTGCCCCAAAAGCAAGGTAAAAGTGAATGGGCTTGGGCTGGCAGAGTGGCTCAAGTGGTGGAGCGTCTGCCTAGGAGGTGTGAGGCCCTGAGTACCAAACTCCAGTACCCCAGTACCACCAAAAAAAAAAAAAAAAGTACTTTAATTGAAATGATAAAGTGAAACTTTTAGATTTGTGGAAAGGTAGCTTGTCTTAGTGGAAGTGGGAAAATGAATCAAGCATCCAAATACAGCACTGACCTCTGTGCATCCTGAGAATAAGTGGCCTTCGTCCTCAGTAGTAGTCTCCTTGGAACCATTGACCCACAGGCACCAAAGGTCTACTGTGCAAGTTTTTGAGTGGATCTATGTCCTATTTCTCTGGGGTAAAAAAAAAGCTAGGAATGGAATGACTGAGCCATATAGTAGATACTAAACTTTTCTTAAAAACTGCTATATATTTCCCCAAATTGGTTGAGCCATTTTGCATCCTCACTAGCATTGGCTGACAGCTGCACTTGCTCCAGTCTCGCCAGGACTGGGTTTAGTTAGTCTTTAATTTTAGCCACCCTGTGGATGTGTAGCACCATCTTGCAGTTTTTGTGTTTCCCTGATGGCTAAGGACTTTTACCATCCCGTGTTCTTAGTCTTCGTTGCTGCTGGGTGTAGACTGATGTGGGTCTTCTGCAGTAATCTGACAGTATTTAGTCATGGTAAGCTATCTTGTACAGATCCAAAGGGGACATGCATAGAGTGTCCATACATCAGTGTTGTAGCAGGGAGCTGGTGGGGGACTGCACAGATACTTGTCAGGCCCTTGGAAGAGGTCGTACCTAAAAAGACCACTCCTGGGAGGTCTCAGGAGCATTGAGAAGGAACAGACACACCTTCTCCTTTCCCCTCCACCCGGCCTCACCAGCTTGGAGAAGCTGGAGGGTCTGGGGAGTAGCACTGAGGGGAAAATGACTTGGACTAGAGCTGCCCCCAGCACTGCTCCACCCAGCTTCATTCTGTGCTTATGGCCATGTTCTCCAAGATGAGGCAAGTTAAATTAGGGATTCATAGGAAAAATATCATGCTTTGGCTCAGGAACCACCCTCACCTGGCTGGGAACCACCGATGCCTCTCCCCAATCACTGATTATTGGATGGGAATCTCCTTATTCCCCCTTTCCATAGGTTATTGTAGGTTTTAAAAGCACCTGAAGAGCAGAACCACACTGTCTCAGCTTCTGACATCCACCATACTTCCCCTTTGTGTTTTCCTTCCCTACCTTTTAATAAATTCCACTTACACCCACATGTCCTGCCATGGGTTCTTCCCTGCGGGATAAGAATTTGGAAGTCTTCTGATCACAGACTAAACTGGCACTGTTAACAAAGGGGCATCTTCCTGGTTCACACCAACCTCATGGAGCTCAAATTCTAAGGTTTGAGTGATTTTTGTCTTCAAATTCTAGAAGTGTTTTATATCTCCTCTTATTGATTATAAAGAACCCTATGAGTGATACAGTCTTGCCAACCATACAGGTAAGCTTGTCAACAACTTAGAGCCAGCTGACAAAGACATGCAATTTATGGGACGTGTGTATCTGGAATCCTAATTAATTTAGGGCCTTACAGAAGGTCAGTTCTTTTGTGAAACCCTGGATGTCACCCCCCAAGCAAGGCTTCTCCCTTTGTGTACTTCTTTGGACATTGTGCATATCCTACCCCAAAGAACCAGGAGCTCCCGGCAGCAGGGACCATACATAATTTCATCTCTGAATGCTTAGACCCTCATACAATGCCTGGCACAGAATTGGGACCCAATAAATATTTCCTGAAAGAGTGATTTGATTTAGATGATACCTGCAGCTATAGTATGTAACTAAAAATTGTTTAAATTATTCTTAACTGTAGGAAAGTTAGAAAACACAAAAATAGCACACAGAAAAGTTACATGTCTCATCCTTGAGAAATAACCACTAACCTTTTGATATATTTCATTTGTTCTTATGCATATTTAAACCATTTAATCTGAATCATTCTAATCCTGTTTTTACAGTTGTGTTTGTGTACTTCCTTATGTGATTATTCTTCAGTAATATTATTTAATAGGTGTGTATTATTATAGGATATAATACAACATTTCCTACACAAAATTAAAGGCATTTGTAAAACAGTAAGGATGACCTAGTGATCTACCAAGTTGACCTGATGTCTTGACATGGCATGCTCTTTGGCAACTGGAAATAAAGTGGAAGGCAAGTTCAGTAATAGAACTATTACTGGCTATAGAGCCGAGCCCTAGTGGCTCACACCTTTAATACTAGCTACCCAGAAGGCAGAGATCAGGAGGGTCTCAGTTCAAACCAGCCCAGGCAAATAGTTACAAGACCCTATCTTGAAAAATAATCATCACAAAAAAGCACTGGTGGAGTGGCTCAAGCAGCAAGAGCATCTGCCTACTAAGCATGAGACCCTGAATTAAAATCCCAGTGCCACCAAAAAGAGAGACAGAGAGAGAAAGAACTATAACCTTAAGTGCAAGAAAGTCCTTGGTATAATTAATACATTCAACAGAAACAGAATCCAACTCAATTCACTACCAGATGCTACTCCCTAAAATTCCACCAGGTGGCAGAACAGGCTATATGATAGCAGCGGTTTTCAACTTCAGAGGGCATTACAACCACCCGTGGGTTTCAACCCCAGAGTTTGATTCATTAGGCCTGACAATAATTTGTATTTTTAAGTCTTCCAGGTAATGCTGATGTGCTAGAAGGGAACCAAACTTGGAGAACACTGGATTACAGGAACCAACGTAGACTAACCCAAGGCCCATCCCCTCCTACAACTTTGTAACAGAACCAGGCACAATAAGCACACAGAATAAGACAAGGCTCTTGTTCTTCAGACATAGTCTAGTGGAGGAGAAAATGGGAAATGGGAAAACAAACACAATATATTACTTTTACCTCTCCATTTCTTCTAATACAAGACTTCCTAAGTGTTAATTTTTTTCTTTTGTCTTTCTGATTCCCTCTCCAAATAGAGTTCAAGCCTTGTGCCCTTAAAGCTTGAGTGATCAACTAGCTCAAGAGTCACCTTACATGGCTAACTCTGCTGACCTAACAAACTCAGGAATGTTTGCTATCCTGTGTAAACTTTTGGATGGAAAATCTCCTCTTGGGCTGGTGGAGTGGGTCAAGCAACAGAGTACCTGCCTAGCAAGTATGAGGTCCTGAGTTCAAACTCCAGTACTGCAAAAAGAAAAAAGAAAACCTCTGAATTTAGACAGGCCTAAAATAGAAAAGCACAGGACAGCCCTCCCTGACTCTGCATTAATGAGTTAAAAAAAAAAAAAAAAAAAACAGGATTACTATTTTCTGGGAATTTGAGCTTAGTTGCTTTTTGGGTTAATTCCTCATTTTGAATTTTAATAAATATTTAAGTTAATTGGGGGGAACAATCCTTTGAGATTTATGATTGCCTATGTTTTCCTTTCAATATTATTGGTCACCTATGATGTCTTCATGAGAAGAGTGTAAACTAAAAATAGTTACACTATATATCCAATATTGTCATCTAGCTCTCTCCTTAATATCTGGTCTTATTAGACCTACATTAACATACACTGCAGAATCTGTGACATATCACAGAAATTAATGGTATGTAAGTAGCAACCAATAGGTTTGCTTACTTGACACAAATTCTTTTTATGTAATGAAAGAAAACCTTAATGTACGCCTTAGGTTGAGTTATTGTTTCTAAATTAGTGACCTCTAGGCTACTGAAATCTTATTCATGACCATAATTTGTCTCATAAGTCTGTGAAGGTGTAACAAAATGTTTTCACAAGTATTTGAAAATGTAATAAAAATAAATGGGTAAAAGATGCAGATAGAATTCAAAATGTAAATAAGCACACATAAACATGCCTGTCTCACATGTTAAATGTCAGTTAAAGCAAACCTTGAGGTATCTCCTTTATACCTATTTGATTGGCAGACATGTTTAAAATAACCACTCAAAACCACTCAAAAAATATTGTGGTAAAACCTATATTCTGATCCAGAATTATAAGAACATAAATCAATTTAACCCCCTTGGAAAGCCACATGCTAAAGATAAGGCAAAGGCCATAGAATATTCCTTTTGAAACACAGAGGAGGTTTCTGGATTCCTACCTATTTGATTGGCAGACATGTTTAAAATAACCACTCAAAACCACTCAAAAAATATTGTGGTAAAACCTATATTCTGATCCAGAATTATAAGAACATAAATCAATTTAACCCCCTTGGAAAGCCACATGCTAAAGATAAGGCAAAGGCCATAGAATATTCCTTTTGAAACACAGAGGAGGTTTCTGGATTCCAGAAATGTTTTTTTTGTTTGTTTTGTGGTTTTGGTGGGACTGGGGTTTAAACTGCTTTTGGTTTTATTTTATTTTTTGTGGTACTGGGGTTTGAACTCAGGGCCTCACGCTTGCTATGTAGGTGTTCTACCAATTGAGCCACTCTGCCAGTCCTGTTTTTAAGACAGGAAGGATCTCACTATGTAGACCAGGCTGGCCTTGAACTTGGGAATCCTCCTGCCTCTGCTTCTGCCAAATGCACACCATCATGCTTGAGAGAAGTGTTCTTTAGATTTGGGCAGTGGGCAGACAGGTGACCTATCTATTGAACTATTAGATAAAACTTTTTATTCACTCTCCATATTTGTAACATTAAAAATGTTTTAAAATATTTCTTTGCTTTTACCAATTAATTTTCTACCCAAGGAACTGTACGAAAAGTTCTCTGTAGCACTATCTAAACAGCAAAACTGAGAACTAGCTAATTATCTACCAAAACAGGAATGATTTAGCAAATTACAGTAATAAAGGAATATTGCAAAGTATTATGGCAAGTGTAAAGACTTAAAGCGCATTTCTGACAGCACACTACAAAACAATAATCTGCAGTCATATAAATCTACTCACAGATGCATAAGGATTAGAGTATTAAAAACTGTTAACAATGAAGGAGCTCTGGGTAATTTTTCCCAGTAAGTTTTTATTAGATGATCTTTTCCACAAACAGAGCATGTGGTTAAAATGCAAAGGACAGGAACATCCTACTGACAATGACTACTCATGTCTAATCACAATGTGATCATCAAATATTCTGCTCAACTGTACTTAGTACACACTGGATGTTTATAGGATGTAGCAGAACAGGGAAGTATGACAGGCAAAAAGCTGTCTGGAATTGTTTTCTCATTTTGCTTGTGGCATTTTATTCCTAATTTTCAATGCTCTGAAATTCCCACAAGTTACTTTTCTTTTAGTTTGCATGGTTCTTAAAATAATTCATAGAATTTATTAAACTGTCAAGAACTTACCAACATCATGGAGTTCCTATGCTGAAGCTTACAATGTTGATGGGGATACATGGTATTCACTGAATTTTATTTGTGGATCAAAGGTGAAAGTTAATAGCTTGTCAACTATGAACAGAATTGTGTAATTTATTGCCAAATGAGTTGACAAAAATGCCTGGTCAGGTAGAGTGGGGGATGGTGGTCAGCAGAGGCTTTTCAGATAGAGGGAGGCTAATAGGATTCTTAAGCCTAGCCCTAGAAAGGACCATGGAGGACTTTCCACAAGGAGAGGAGAGAGAATAAGTTCCAAATACAAGGGTGGGAACAGAAAGACAGCAAGCTGTTTGCTGGGAGAGATGTGATGGGCTCCACTTCAGGTTAAGAAATCCTGCTGGTAACAGGAGCTCAGAGGAGTGGTTGGCGAGATCCCTGTAAGCAGAGAATAAGGCACAGGTGGTGTGGAAGGTGCACACAGGTGGTGAAGGGAAGGTAGCAGTCCAGGTTTGAAGGGATCGGGAGAGAATGGAAAGGTAAACAAGGAAGAGTGGGGAAAAATCAGGCCTGTGCGGGTTGGAAAATCAGGGCTTCAATCTCATCACTTGTTATTCCTCTAAGCAATTAATCACATCCCCATGCCTCAGCTTTCTCATCTGTGAGACAAAAATGACAATCTTTCCTGCACTGGTGCTGTTGGGAGATCAAAGGCACAGAACCATGTTAAGCAAATGACAAGGAGCCCTACAAATTAAGAATAGACCCACTCAGGAATGTGCTCGAGCTGGCAGAATGGCTTAACTGGTAAAGTGCCTGCCTAGCAAGGGGGAGCCTTGAGTTCAAACTCCAGTGCCACAATTAAAAAAAAAAAAAAGAAGGGATGAGTTGGATACAGAAGCGCAAAAGGGAGGAAGATAATCCCATGATGGAACATGCAAAATCCTACTTTCCCCTCCACTTACATCTAATCATGAAGGCTATCAAAACTCCTTCCTTGTATATTACTTTTAAATTTACTGCAGAAATTGTTCTGTTGAGCTTACACTTGAGAACACGCAGAGAAAAGAACAGAACAACTTTACATCACAGAAAGCACAGTTCCATTTCGAAAAACACATTCTAAACACGTCCATCTTTTTCTTTTTTCTTTTTCAGAGATGGGATCAAATCTAGGGCCACATTCATGATAGGCAAGAGCTCTACTACTCAGCTACACTCTTGGCCCAAAACACTCATTTTTCAAAGGTCCACTGAAGGGAAAGCAAGAAAAGTCTTAACCATAAAATGTATTTTTAAGGAAATGCAGTTTTATTATTTTCAAGTACAGATAACTTGGACTTGGCTAACCAAATGTCGCCTAATTTAGGGAACCGGCTTTCATGTATAGATGTTGATTTATAGTTAGCACAATCACTTGTAGATAAAAGAATGATTCTATGATGCATGAAAATAACTTCTCATTTTGTCAAGTTCCACAATCGCCTAAGTAATCCTTTCTTCCCCCACCCCGCACAGTTCATACATGAACTTCACCTCATTCCCTCTAGATCACAATGTACATCAAATTGCTGAGACATGAGTCAATGAAATTTTTTATATTACTATAGATGTTGAGTTAGTGAGAAATCAGCCTTTCAACCTGAGTGTTCTCATCAAGAGTACTTAACTCTAAATTTGTGAAATCTGTCTGTTCACTGTATAAGAACAACAAAAAATTGTAAGCTTTTGTCTTCTGGATTAATCATTTGCCAGGTTTAAATATGCAAAATCATTTCTATTTGGGCACATTTAAGAAGGAAAGAAGTTAGATTTTGTAGGCTGTGGAATTACATCGGTCAGGACTGAAACATCAGCTTGAAGCAACTGAACCACTTGGGAGAGATAAAATACACTGAAGCAAAACACCATTTGCACTGAATGTGGTCATTCAGCCCAAGGTGACTGAATGGAGTGGTGCAAACACTAGCCAGTAATTTATTGGAAGATTTATTCTGAAAAGATTTCATTTTCTCAAGGCAGGCACGGAAATCTCTGGTCAGAGACACTTCCAAAAATGGCTGGTGGGTGTTTTGTCAAGAAGGCCAACCTATTCTTTTCATCAGGTTTTCTGTCTGGGAATTGCACAATTTAAGAGCATCTTGGTTGTCTTTATCATCTTGGCAAAAGCACCAGCATTATCAGGTAGGAAAGCTGCGTCAAGTAGACAGGCCTAAAGGGCTTCTCCCCTACCCTGATAATGCTGTCTCCAAAGGCAAAGGATCAGTGTACCATACCTCTGACTGCAGCTGTGAGCAACAACTGGGTTCTACTTACTTTCCCATAGACAAAAGTAAGTGGTCCATACACCAAGTCTGGAGGAAGAGACACAGAAAGCTGTAAGAGTGATAGTGGGGAGATTCATTCCTAGGCTCCCAAGAAACCAGCACAATCCTAACTTCAAGGAGCTGGCTGAGTTTGGCCAAAGCAATGGTGTAGAGCCAGGCTCCACCATTACTGCTTCTGTTAGCTCAGAATTCCTAGCCTAAAATTTCTCTATAAATTAGCCTATAAATCTCTCTTTTTTTCTTGCAGTACTAGGGTTTAAATTCAGGGCCTTGCATTTGCTAGGCAGGTAATTCTGCCACTTGAGTCATGCCCCCAGCCCTAAAATTTCTTAATGTCTGTAATAACACTATTTCCAAAGGAATTTTCTTTTCTCCTTTACAAATGCAATGTAGTAATCATTCTTCTGTTAGCAAATATTAGAATGATTATACAATCTTCAAATTTTACTAAGCATTTTCAATGGCCAGAACTGAGCAATTTTTAAACTATGAAAAATGAAGTCCAAACCTTAAGAGTTTAATAGTAGAAATACTTTCCACGTTCTGCTTTTGAAGAGTTATCTGATACATGTATCTTCCTATAGAACTTCCTCAAAGTCCTGTCCTGCCACTGGAGGGTATTTCTTCTCATGTCTCTGGCAGGTCTAAAGGGGTCAGGTTAGGGCCAGATTTGACAATGCTTACTACTTTAAATAATGGAGCTTGAGGAAAATACCTTTCAATGGAATGGGAACAAAGTCCACTAAAATCCTGGTGCCCACTCAGCTCTCCTCCACTCCTGTACTCCCCTTGAACACGAAGTTGTTATTGTACCCTTTATGAACCTAAGAGAAGCCAAACTGCCATAAGGACACGTGACAATGTCACCCAAGAAATTCAATCCTCAGAAAAAAGGGTAAGGTCTATTCCCTCGTAACTTAGATATTTTTCCAGAAATGATAACATTCACAAAGAATCAAAGCAATTTCCTTGTCTCTGAGCAAAGGAATAGGAAGTCAATGTGTGCACAAAATGGCTTCTAACCCAATGAAAGGAGCCTAAGGAACTACAACTTTAGCTTGCCCTGCCTATTTCTCTCTTCGACTCCATCATTTTGCTTTATTTTGTAAAAAAAATGATGAGCTGACTTTCCAATTTTTATAAAAGCTGGTGGTTGTATGAATAAATCCAGCACCTCTGAAGTAATTACATAAAATGCTCAGGTGAAATAAAGGTATTTATAGGAAAGACTCAAGGTTAGGACTCTAATCACTGTTTCAAGTACTGCTGTCAAAATCCAGCCATGTCACCTTGATGATATTTTGTGTTCACCACTGAAAACTGAAAAGGGACATGTGAGTTTCAAGTTTGTCATATTTCATAAAACTTTTCCCACAAATTACTATAATGACCTGCCCTTTGAAACTAATGATAGATCTGAATGTGAGGTGGGAGATTAGTAATCTCAATTATGCATCCAAATTGACTGAAAATGAGTTTTCCATTTATCACCATCATTGCCTAGTCTCTAGGGACCCCTGCAAAAGATTCCAATTGTAATTCTGGTTTCTCGTGTAGGTGAACCAAAAAACAGTTCATGCACACAACTCAATGTGACAAAGATTAAATACAGATTTGGGGGATTGAGAAAAATAATTATTCTTTCATCTAATCCCTGTGGAGTTTCGACATGACTACTAACCGAACCTGTCCTTGAAACAAACCAGTGATTCTCTATTAACTTTCAGCCTTCTGAAGTCCAGTCATACTCTACGTTAATGCAGATTCTAGAGTTCACATCATTCTCACTTCTGCCATGAACCATGTGTCCCATCTGTTAAATGATATGCTTTATATTGGAGGCAGCAAGGAGTAAAGTACATTCCCTGGCAGAGGCTTTCACTAAAGTTCATTTTCAAACTATTTTCCTGTTGGGTCTGTGAATGAAAAGTGCCATCCCCTTACTCCCTTGCTACCACAAGGGAACAGCTTCTGCTGCTCACTCCACTTTCTCATTAAATGTTTGTGATAACTATGCTAAATACTTCCACTGCTGAACCCCTGAATTACCTGACTTTAGAATGAGAGGGTAGAGGATACCAACTGACAGCACATAAACATCTTATTTTAGACATCTCTACTCATTTGTTAACATTTTCAAAATCAGGAGATTTCAAAAATCTGTATTTCTAGCTCCCTGTGGAAAAAAATCAGATCTACCAACACTGAGTTTGTTTCTGCTAATGATAAAACAGCTAGAGCTGAGTGGATGTCCTGTTTGTTACATGTACTTTCCAGGGTTCCATACAATCCTACTGTTTGTTACCTGTAAGCCATATAGGTAACAAATTCTATTAATTTGTTAATTCTATTAATTTGTTACCTGTATGGCTTACAAAGGCATTTGAGTGTGTAAACCCTAATCCAGGATGATTTCCTTATTTTAAAAATGAGGAAAATGAGGATCTAAGGAGGGAAAGGTCACATTAGAGGCAAAGGAGGAAGATGGGTCAGGCTCAGCTTTCATTCCTTCCCACGAAGCACACAGCCTCCCTACAGAACCCTGACTTCTAACTGCATCTCCTCCACCAATAATTTACATTTCCTAAGTGGAATTTCTTATATTTTCTATATTCCTCTTTCATTCATCATTTTCATATAATTGATTTCCTTATAGATAATAACTTTGTATCAGAGATTTCATTAAGTATTATCCCCAAACAAGAAACAACAAATCAGTGGTGGGACAAAACTTCAGTTTCAACTTTTGTACACTTCATTGGATGCAGGACTTGAAGGAATTTTAGTTGAATGCTGCCTGCACAGACAAGGAAACTGGGGCCCAGAGAAGTGATACGCCTGAGGGCATAGAGTTCCTAAGTAATAAATGGTCACCAATCTTCTAGCTCAGTGTTCCTTCTACTACTTCATGTTACCTCTTCAGTTACCCAGATTGGAGGACCAACTTTCTCCACATGGAAACAAAAACTACATAAACCCCCCTCACATCATACGCACAGTTAATCTTGACCCTGCCAAGAACTAACAATCAATTGATAGAATTTGACTTTCACTGGAAGACAGACTTTCTATAGTATTGGGATTTGGTGGGAAGTTCATGAATGTCACAGGACTCTGTGGTCTTTGTAACACTGGCTCTGATAACAGCTAAGCCCCATGTGACAGAAACTGCTATAACAACATCATAGCACCTTTGCTTCAACTTTAAATGAAAAAAGGCTATGGTAAAAAGCTTTAATAACAGATTCAATATGATTTTATAGGCAACCAATTAGCAGATTAATTAATCATTTAGCCTCCTTTAGTTAAAACCAATATTCCACTCAAGAAAGATGAATCCAAAATGCATCCTCTTATACTGACCAACATAAATACAAATGAAGTCAATGGTGTACCCCATTAGCATGCTGCACTGTATGTCAATAAAACAAACCCTCCCCCGCCCCAAACCCTGGCCCCTGGCAAACATAGATAAATGATTGTGCACTGCGTGACGATACCATTAGGTGAGAACTTTGGTTCATGCAGTTGGCTGCCACAAGGTTGCACCCAAAACCCGCAGCCCTGGCACCCAAAGTCAATCAGCGGTTGTGGCTTGTGGCATCAGCCATGCTCCTTCCACAACACTAGGTGAATACTGTGGTCAGGCATGCTGGTGGCAAAGACCAAGCCCGTGTCATTGTGCCCGTCCAGTCCATTCAGCCAGGATGCTTCGCCTGCCAGGAAGCTGGAGCCTCTCTTTGATTTCCTGTACTCTGGCAGAGGCCAGCGGCTTATCAGGCTCTCTGTCCGCAAGTCCATGATGTACAGGTAGCGGTTGTCAAACAGCAGAGCAAAGACTTCTCCAAAGCCAAGCAAGGCCAAGTTTGCTATCTCAGGAGTCTTGATGACCCTACAATGATGAGAATTAGCAATCATAAAGCAGAAAGCAACTTTGCTTCTGTTTAATTTACTGACATCTTTTTTGGATACATTTAAAACAGTACAAAATCCAAGCAAATTTAGATTAAGTGAAAGTTATTGATAAAAAGGAAAAGGACAAAGCCCACTTATAAAAAGTAGAGAGAGGAAACCTTTCATTCTGACTGGCATACAGAGGAAAGGGTTTAATGAAAGTTTATAAAACTTCAAAACATCCATCTATTCTAAGAAAGAATCTTACAGATTACCTAATTTATCATCTTTATTTTGAAGATGTGAGAACTTAAGCATAGGGTAAATACTTTGGCTAAGGTTTCACAATCTGTTAGTTACCAGTTAAAAGTAGAATGCAGGACTGGAAGTCTGGTTCTAGCAAGCAGAGTGCCTGCCTAGCAAGCGCAACGCCTTGAGTCTAACACCCAGTACTGACAAAAAAAAAAAGAATCCAAGAGCCAGCACCACGCCTGTAATTTTAGATACTCAGGAGGTAGAGATAAGGAGGATCACAGTTCGAAGCCAGGCCAGGCAAACGGTTTGTAAGACCCTATCTCGAAAAAACCTATTATTAAAAAAAAAGAGCTGGCGGAGTCAGAATGGCTCAAGCGGTAAGAGCACCTATCTAACCAAGCATTACCAAGCGTGAGGCCTTGAGTTAAAAAACCCCAGTGCCATTCAACAGTAATAATAATAATAATGATGCAAGAGTCAACTCCTACCACTCAGTAAAAAATCTTATTCATCAAATCCTGGAACACCGGAACATCCTGAAGTCTAGAACAAACCCAAAATTAGCGTTACTCTACTTAAGTTAGCAAACAAATGAGTTTCTTTTTAAAAACAGATGCTGATATATTAAAAGCTTCCAAAATAATTTAGAAGCATTTGTTAATAACACATTCATAAGCAGTTGTTAAAGGAAAACTTGGGGAGTTGGGAGGGCAGCACCAACTTTCACAGGATGGCAGTTTTCAAACATCAATGGCAAAGGCACAAAAAAGAGAGAGACCTAATTAAATAGCACAAATGAAAAAGAAGTAAGTTTCTGTTGGGTACACCCTTAATGAAACTAGTAAAGCAAAAAGCTGACAAGAAAAGTTGATGTCTTCTTTGGGGAAAGTAGAAAAAAAACTATGAAACAATAATGCTCTGTGACAATATGATTGGGCTCCTGGGAAAAGGGTGTTTAGCTTACATGTTAAAAGACACTACCAGACTAGTGTATGTCCAACATGCCAAGCAGAATGGGGAGGGCCTATAACCAGGACAACTAAAGACAAGTTAAGAACAGCTGAAGGACATTAGCTGACAGGAAAAGAAAAAGAACATCAGGGACAGGAAAAGTAACCATCATTACCTCTAAACAGTGAAGAATACTTAAGAGAGAAGACAGATAATACAAGCTCGATAAAACAGAACTAGATTCAAAGGAAAGAGTTATAAAGTAGATTTCAGTTTGGTATTGGAAAGGGAGGGGGCATCTAATGTTTTATCTAGAATTTACCATGTGCCAGGCATAGAAATTCAAAATTAACATGTTATCTCAATCCTCACAATGAAGTGGGGTAAAGTACCATCTTTACTGTACTAGTAAATAAACATAGGGTAAGAGTAAAATCTTGCCATTGGTCACACAGTTAATATCACACAGAGCTACAAGTGAGCCCAAATCTGATCCAGAACCTATACACTTTTCTCTACATTCAGCTCTTTCCTAAGAGGAAGGGAATGGGCGTCTCCAGTCATAGTGTACAACGCTTTTTGCATTTTTTTTTTTTTTGGTGGGACTGAGTTTGAACTCAGGGCTTCATGCTTACAAAGCAGGTGCTCTACCAGTCCACTCTTCTCTGGTTATTTTGGAGATGGGGTCTTGTGGATTATTTTCCTGGGTTGGCCTCAAACTGCTATCCTTCCAATCTTAGCCTCCCAAGTAGCTAGGATTACAGGCGTGAGCCATCAGCGCCCAAAGTAAACAACCCTTGAATGAATGGCTGAGGGCACAAATGAGTGAATTTCAACTAAACAGATATGTTCCAAGTGTCAGATATACCTGGGTGATAACTGGATCCCTGAAAAGCAATGAGTAAACAGTGTTTGTCCCTTAGAATAGAGAAGGCATGGCATGTAACTGCCAGAAAATGTAAGAATAGGCTTAGCACAAACACTGCAATAAATATAATGGGATGAATATAGTGTAAAATACATAAGGGAGGGGTGAGGATAGGTAAGACACCTAAAAAATTAGTATTTATAGTCCTCAACACAGAGAAACTAAAGCAGATACCTTAAAAGCAACTGAGGCCAAGAGGAGAAGGGGACCAGGAACTAGAGAAAAGGTTAGATCAAAAAGAATTAACCTAGAAGGTAACACACACACACAGGAAATTAATGTGAGTCAACTCCCTGTATAGCTATCCTTGTCTCAACCAGCAAAAACACTTGTTCCTTCCTATTATTGCTTACACTCTCTTCAACAAAATTAGATAAGGGCAAAATAGTTTCTGCCGGGTATTGGGAGGGGGGGAGCGGGAGGGGGCGGAGTGGGTGGTGAGGGAGGGGGTGGGGGCAGGGGGGAGAAATGACCCAAGCCTTGTATGCACATATGAATAATAAAACAATAAAAAAATATATAGTGTAAAATATAATGGGATGAATATAGTGTGAGTATGAAGGACTGAGCAAGTCATTCTACCTTTTATGAGCTGGACCTGGAAGACTATCTTTTTTTTTCCCCCTGAGGAAAAAATGGAACTGGGTATTACAGATTAAGAGAATACTAAAGGCCTCTGTAAATTTTACAAATCCTCTCTCAGACATGTGTTTTTCTTATAATTGATAATCTGTGGTTTAAAAAAAAGAAGTTCTATAATATTAAGACTTTCCATAGGGGCAACACTTCTACGAAATTAAGAAGTATTGGTCTGTCCTTTGTCAGAAAAGATCAGAGAATGAGCTCATTTTCCTTGATTAAAAATGGAATGAACTGCTGCTAAAAGAGGTAACCATTTAGATGGATATGTTCAAGAACAGCATTTATCCAAAATCAATTACTAAAAACTCCCTATGGCATAACCCTTCATAAACAGGTCTACAATATGGAATGAGATCCAAAGAAAAGTAGTGAGGATTAACCACTACTTTTTTTTTACTTGAGGATTAACCTCAAGTAAAGAGGAAACAGAAATTCTAACCAGTATGTTCCAATAGTTATATAACCAATAACTCATACATTTCTCATATGGATGACCCATGTTCACTCACTTAACAAATATTTATTGAGAACACACAGTGTGCGAGCCACTGTTGGAACCAGGATTAAGTAGAGAACAAGATAAAGTTCTTCACACACAAAACTGACTGTATTAGCTAAAGCAATTTCTCTACATCCTCACTTGCTTATTCACCCAATTGCTCAAGCAAGAAACATGGCAACCAGGTATCTACATCTCCTCCTCACTGAAATCACAGATTCAATCACCAAGCTCTACTGACTTTACCTTCTAAACCTTTCTCTAATGTATTCATTATCATCTCCATTATCACAGCTCTTGTCCATCTTGTAGTATGGCAAGAGCTTTCTATTGTTCTCTTTCCATCTATTCTTAGCCCCTTTCAATTAGTTACTATCACACTAAAATCTGATTCTGTTATCACCTTAAACTTTTAAACCCTTTGATGGCTCCTTACTGCTCCCCATCTCCAACCATACTTCTCAAATAGACCAGTCTCTCAGTCTTTAATATTCCTTACTACACACTCTTTACTGGCACTTAGTTAAAGTGTATATACCTATTCTTTAGAGTTCAACTCAAGGATCTCTTCCTCAAGTAAGTACTGTATTATGTTCCTTCTAGTCTAATCATTAAATTTTTTTATGTAATTAGCTTTTTTATTTTCTTGTGGTACCAGGGATTGAACCCAGGGCCTTCAATGTGAGCCAGGCAAATATTCTACCACAAATGTATACCTAGCCCCTGTAACTGGCTATTGAACGTTGGTTACCCCAGCCAAGATGCCCCACTACTGACGAATGGATTAAGAAAATGTGGTATCTATACACAATGGAATTTTATGCAGCCATGAAGAAGAACGAAATGTTATCATTCGCTGGTAAATGGATGGAACTGGAGAACATCATTCTGAGTGAGGTTGGCCTGGCCCAAAAGACAAAAAATCGTATGTTCTCCCTCATATGCAGACATTAGATCAAGGGCAAACACAAGGGAATTGAACTTTGATCACAAGATAAAAGCGAGAATACACAAGGGAGGTATGAGGATAGGTAAGACACCTAAAAAACTAGATAGCATTTGTTGCCCTCAACGCAGAGAAACTAAGGCAGATACCTTAAAGCAACTGAGGCCAATAGGAGAAGGGGATCAAGAACTAGAGAAAAGGTTAAACCAAAAAGAATTAACCTAGAAGGTAACACACATGCACAGGAAATCACTGTGAGTCAACTCCCTGTATAGCTATCCTTATCTCAACTAGCAAAACCCCTTGTTCCTTCCTATTATTGCTTATACTCTCTCTTCAACAAAATTAGAGGTAAGGGCAAAATAGTTTCTGCCAGGTATCGATGGGGTTGGGATGGAGAGGGAGGGGGCAGAGTGGGTAGTAAGGGAGGAGGTGGGGGCAGGGGGGAGAAATGACCCAAGCATCCCAAGCATTGTATTGTATGCACATATGAATAAAAAAAAAAAGAATGTCGGTTTCCCTCTTGTTGTTTAGTAACTTCCATGGGTTTGGTACATATTTCTGTGGCTTGCCAGTGCACAGCACAATACCTGACACATAGATGCACAATAAATATCTGTTAATGAATAAAGCATATGAACAGAAACGAATACAAATTCCTACAAAAGAGATCCAAAGGAAGTCAGAATAGCTAGAAAATCTGGTAAGCCCTTACATCATCAATGTAAAGCAGGGTACAAGTATAAAGCCTAGAAACTAGGTGGCTACAGGGATAGGGCTTAAGAACAGTAAAGATGAGCTGATTCCAAAGAGTGAAACTATGATGTACTAATAGAACACAGATCTTTCTACTCTGATCACTATAGAACTGCAAATAGACATATTTTTGGCATAATATGTCTATTTTGGCAAATAGACATCGTTGGCAGTCTGAGACCCTGACCCCAAGTAACCTTGCCTGCTGTATCGAGATAAGCTAGCATGAGAGACTGCATCACATCTCAGACTGCAACATGCTGTTATTGTGCTTTGTTTCTTTTAAATTAGCTTCAAAACCTTAGTAGTCCTTAGTAGTCCTAGAAACTGAAGCCATAGGATTGGTAGTAGAGTTTCAAAAAAGGCTGATTTATTTGTGTTTGGAAGAGGTGGGGTGAAGCAGAGATAAAATAGTTCTTTTCAATGAAAACTCTGAAACTAGTACTTCCTACCAGCAAACAATCTTGCAGGTTCACTACTTAAAGCTAATACATCCAAATACTAAAAACCAACAGAACTTTCTGCTGGGACTCTTTAGGTACCATTCTGAGTAGGAAGCATCCATAAGACAGGTAAACACAGAAACAAACAGAACCTTTATCAACTGTTAAGCACTGAAGCAATGACACTTCTTTTCTACTTTACCTTTGCACCCCTCCCCCCCACAAAAAAAACCTTTAATTAAAAATAAAAGCAACATTCACCTGTATAAGATGTGATTTTACCATGGTGACTATTTTTTTCTTTGCAAAACATCAAGTTTTTTTTTCTGGTGCTGGGGACCGAACTTCAGGGCCTTGCACTTGCCAGGCAAGCACTCTTCCACTGAGCTAAATCCCTAACCCTCAAGTTCTTTCAAAAATCTCTTTTCTTATTTTTTGATGCCCCCAACTTCCTGGTACATTAGGTATATTCCTACTGAAAATTCAGCCAAGGAATGATGAATGTTGGAGTAGGAGGACATGTGGAATGCTGGGCAAGACCCGTACCATGCCTCAGATTCAGTTTCCCCATTTACAAAATGGAAGATTAGAATAATGATTTTTTAGGATCTGTTCCAATCTTTTTTTTCTCAAATCATCGATCATTTCTAGAAATGATTCGGATAGGTCTGAAACCTAACTGGTCAGAAATGACTCCAGGAAGACATAAATGAGTTGTCACACCAGACTATTGGTTTAGTATGATCAGAGCCCATACAAGCTGAACTCAAATATATTCACCACGCACAAAAACAATGAAGAGAACAGTCAATTTTCTCTACTCCCCAAAGTCAGCATTTCCTGAACAATGTGATTTCAGTAACTCTGTGAAGTGCTAATAGGTATACATACCATAGGTGTGAAGTACCAGAGGTTAAAAGATTAAAATGGGTTTCTTAATGTAGGGTTTCTCACAGTTATTAATAATAGATTTGCTAGCTCCTACTCGGTCCTCACCATAGGCATTTCATTTAATACTCACTTTATAAGATGAGGAAATTGAGGTGCAGAAGAATCAAGATATTTACACAAAGTCACCAGAACCATAAGAGATGGCATTGGTCTTTGACATAAGCAAGGTGCCAAAGTCTTATGGTCTTTGGCACCTACGTCAAAGTCTATCACCAAAGTAAATTCTCTCACTTTATCACATGGCATTGGCTTCCATCGGCCTCAAATATGCTAACAGATACTGCCAGTCTCCAAGAGGGGTCCATGACATGTAATGAATCACAAAATTATTTGTCCATGGACCTCTTTGTTATTTCTTTGGAGGTAAGCCCTGGAAGTTAAATTTCTCTAGGTACCTTTATTTCTACTAGTCA
Organism: Castor canadensis; assembly: GCF_047511655.1. Lineage (NCBI taxonomy): Eukaryota > Metazoa > Chordata > Mammalia > Rodentia > Castoridae > Castor > Castor canadensis. Next base: position 14,716,974 of record NC_133398.1, on the reverse strand, counting down.
ACAGAAGGCCATTTAATGCCTAAATCCCTCTGAGGTTGACCAGGCTCATGTAACTGCAGAATTTCAACTGACTATAAAGTTGAATGTAAAACAATAGGATAGAAAGAGATCTGAGAGATTTTCTCATCCAAGCCTCACATTTTCTAGAAAAGTATGTTAAATTCTGAAAGAAGTAGTTCATGACTCAGTAAGGAAGGTAATCAAAACCTAGATCTTTTTAGGTTTTGACATATAATCCTTTCTCATTTGTCAACTGCCTTTAAAACATTTGCCTGTATGAAATATTCTCTCTATATAAATAAAACCCTGCTAATAACTGATGCAGTTATTCCTAAAAGCAAGATATTGAATAGTACATTGAAATATTTAATCTTGTCTTTACTACTGAACTGCAGTAGAATTTCAAAGGCAAAGCCTAACGCCCAAGGAAACATTACCTGAGAATATCATAACTGGCAAAGTCCCACTGGTAGAGACCAAGTGCTGAACTACAGACAATGTATTTGCCATCAAAATGAAGTCTTGGCTGCAGGCAAATACTTCTGTCCTCAGAGACAGACAATGTCTTTAAGCACTTGCAGTTGATTTCTCTCCCAATTGGCCAAATCTACAAGAAAAAGAAAATCAGGAAAGAGATCACAAAAAAGTTTGTCCTTAATGAGTTTTGCTATAATAGTAATGGTGGTAATAATAATAATAATAATAAGGCTTGTATTTGCTGAAGTCAGATACAAAGTGAAATATGCTACGAAGACCCAAGTTTTACAGTCAAGAGCCATGACTTTAAGTCCTGATTCTCCTGTACACTCTTAGGGAAAATATTTACCTCTGTGAATCTCTCTTTCTGCAATGAAGATAATGCTTATCACACAGATGGTTTAAAAGATGAAGTAAGAATATGTGAGAATACCTCTTCCCCCACCCACACACTCCTTCCCCCTCTCCTTTTAGTGCCACCTTTACCAATTCCCCAAAATCTAAAACTGGCCTAATAACCATTACCCACCCCCAACTCCTACTGTTTATAGATATTATCATCAAGGGGTTTTATATATAATATGTAAACAACTGGTCTGGTGTTGAACCGTGAATTTGTTACTGCTAAATTACACTTCCAGGACAGGGACAGAAAGAGCACATCAACCTAGCTAACAACCAAGTCAGCTACAACACAAAAATTAAATCATGGGAAAGAAAAATAGACAATTAAACCACCAACTAGCCTATCATGAACATAGTTGCACAGCACCAAGGGAAGCGATAGGAAGAAAAAGAAGGGATGGAAACCACTCTCCTCAAAAAAATAATTCAATACAGGATTCGCAGGAAATGAAGAAAACGGATACCTAGTTCCTGACCTCAGCAAAACAACAATGAATGTCACTAAGGAACCCAGTGATGCCCACAAAAACACCCTCAATGAATTTCATGGAGAAGATACTAGACATGGTTAGCCAGAATGTACAAGATGCACTCAAGAAATTTCAAGACACCAAAAATAAAGACCATGAGAAGACACAGAAACAAATAAATGAACTCAGAGAGGACTTCAACAAACACGAAAGTGAAACAAAGGACACTATAAAAAGAGAGATATATGAATTAAAAATGATAAAACAAAATATAAAAGAGAGTTGAACAAAGATATGGAAAACCTCAGAAAAAAGAATCAAACAGAAATCCTGGAAAGAAAAAGTCCCTTTTGTCAAACAAAAAACACAGTGGAAGGCCACCCCACCAGATTAGAATAAGTGAAAAACAGAATCTCAGAGCTTAGAGATAAAATAGAAATTAAAGAAAAAAAACAGAAGAAATCCTAGTCAAACAACTCAAGAGCAGTGAAAGGAACATGCAAGAACTCAGCGACTCCATCAAAAGAACAAACCTGAGAATCACGGGTACTGAAGAAGGAAAAGAGGTGCAAGCCAAAGGAATACGTGATATATTCAATAAAACAATAACAGAAAATTTCCCCAATCTTGAGAAAGTATTGTCCATTCAGGTACAGGAAGCCTCCAGGACACCAAACAGACTTGACCAAAACAGACCCTCCCCATAGTATATTATCATTAAAACACAGAGAAAGGATATTGAAGGCTACAAAAGAGAAAAAAACAAATAATGTATAAAGGTAAACCCATCAAAATAACATCAGATTTCTCAATGGAAACCTTACAAGCAAGAAGGGCATGGAGTGAGGTTATTTCAGGCACTGAATGAAAATAACTTTAGCCTTAGGAAACTCTACCCAGCAAAATTATCATTCAAAATTGATGGAGCAATAAAAACCTTCCACGATAAACAGAAACTAAAACAATATATGACCACCAAATCACAACAGAAGATTCTACAAGGAATTCTTCACACAGAAGATGAAAGCAAACAAAATCACAAGAGGATGGTAAGTATCAAACCACAAGAGAAGAAAAGACAAGTAATCAGAGAATAGCATTGACTCGGCTGTACACAATCAAATCCTTCAACAACTAAGTGACAGGAATCACCACATACCTTTCAATATTAACACTGAACGTCAACAGACTCAACTCCCCCATCAAAAGACACTGTTTGGCAAACTAGATTAAAAAGGAAGATCTGACAATATGTTGTTTACAAGAGACCCATCTTATTGACAGAAATAAACACTGGCTTAGGGTGAAAGACTGGAAGATTTACCACTGAAGAAAGAGACTGAGGAAGACTACAAAAGGTGGAAAGATCTCCCAGAGAATCAACATAATAAAAATGGTTGTACTACCAAAAGCAATCTCTATATTCAATGCAATTCCCATCAAAATCCTAATGACATTCAACACAGAGATTGAAAACGTTACCCTAAAATTCATTTGGAAACACTAAGGCCACGAATAGCCAAAGCAACACTAAGCAAAAAGAGCAATGCTGGAGGAATCACAACACCCAACTTCAAACTATACTAAAGAGCCACAGCAATAAAAACAGCATGGTACTGGTACAGAAACAGACATGAAGACCAGTGGAACAGAAATGAGGACCTGGATATCAATCCACACAGCTATGCCCACCTTATTTTTGACAAAGGCACCAAAAACATATGATGGAGAAAAGACAGCCTCTTCAAGTGGTTATATGCCTGCAGAAAACTAAAACTAGATCCCTGCCTGTCACCCTGTACTAGCATCAACTCAAAGTGGATTAAGGACCTTTGTATCAGACCTGAAACCTTGCAGTTAGTAGAGGAAAGAGCAGGGAATACTCTGGAAGCAATAGGTATAGGCAAGGACTTCCTAAGTAGAACTCCAGCAGCTAGCAGGTAAGAGAAAGGATGGACAAATGGGACTACATGAAATTAAAAAGCTTTTGCACAACAAAAATTGAAGATACCACCCAGAGAGTAGGAGAAAATCTTTGCTAGATATGCATCAGACAAAGACAAAGGACTGGTAACCAGAATATACAGGGAGCTCAAAAACTGAACTCCCCAAAAATAATGAATCAATAACGTGGACAACTGAACTAAACAGAACTTTTTCAAAGGAAGAAATCCAAATGGCCAAAAAACACATGAGAAAATGTTCACCATCCCTAGCCATAAAGGAAAAGCAATTCAGAACCACACTGAGATTCCACCTCAGTCCTGTTAGAACAGGAGTGAGAACATCAATAGAACATCAAGAACATCACCAACAACAAATGTTGGCAAGGATGCGGGGACAAATGAACCCTCATGTACTTGCTGCTGGGAATGTAAATTAGTACAACCACTTTGGAAAACAATATGGAGACTTCTTAAAAAACTAAACACAGATCTGCCATATGATCCAGCAATACCACTCCTAGGGATATACCCGAAGGAATGCGATTCAGGTTATTCCAAAGGCACCTGCACATCCATGTTTATTGCAGCACTATTCACAATACCCAAGCTATGGAAACAGCCCAGATGCCCCACTACCAATGAATGGATCAAGAAAATGTGGTATTAACTAATACACGATGGAACTTTACTCAGCCACAAAGAAGAATGAAATTTTGTCATTCGTAAGAAAATGGATGGAACTAGAGAACATCATAAGTAAAATTAGCCAGGCTCAAAAGGCCAAAATCACATGTTCTTCTTCATATGTGGAGGACAGACCTAAAATAAATACAGTAATATTATTGAACATGGGTCACACACTAAGGGGAAAATGTGCACAGGAGGAATAGAGAAAGGGAAGGAAACCTAAAACTTGAATGTGGTTGATTTCACTGCAGAGGAGCAGATATAATAATCTTAAACTGGCAGAGGCCACTATGGAAGGAACCAGAAAGTAGCAAAGAGGTCTGACAGAGATGAGCCAGTGTGGGTTGCAATACACAAGTACATGAAAGTAACGCTAAGAATCTCTCTGTATAGCTACCTTTACCTCAAACTAGCAAAAACACTATGTCTTTCTTATTATCTCTTATGTTTTACAAAATCAGAGAACAAGAGGGCAGAATAGTTTCTGCCTGGAAATGGAGGAGGGGAAGTGGGAGGGGGTGGCCCAAACAATGTATACATATGTAAGTAAATGTAAAAATGATAAAATAAAAGAAAGAAAGAAAAAGAATATACCAGAGTGTCTTAAAAATTCTTTGCAAATTGTTCTAACAAACGAAAGTTTTTTTAGATTAGATCTAAGAATCGAAGAAGGTAGGAGGCATGTGTATTAAGAAAAGAGTAAAGGCACAGTGGGGACACACTGAGAATCCCCTTTGAACATTGAACATCAACTTAAATATTAATAATGAAAGACAGAGCTGTAAAATAGGTACAGTGTTGGGGGTGGCACTAGCGGGGGGCGGGTATGTGAATGAAGATTAAGGTGAGGGTATATGGTTGGTGGACTTCATATACTTGTATGAAAGAGAGCAAAGAAGCCTCTTGCAATTGCTTTAAGTGGGGCAGGGAGGGGGTTGAGGGAGGAGAGACGATGGGAGTGATCTAACCAATGTACAATATAAGCCTATTCAGAATTGTCAATATGAATCCTCCCTGTATAATGAATATATCCTAATTTTAAAAATTTGTTATTAAAACTAAAAGGGCTGAGGGTTTAGCTCAAGTGGTAGATCACTTGCCTAGCAAGTGTGCACCCTGGGTTCAATCCCCGGTAAGGAAAGGGAAGAAGAGGAGGGGAAGAGGGGAGGGAAAGGGGCAATGGTGTATGCTTGTAATTCTAGCACTCAGGAGGCTGAAGCAAGAGGATTATGAATTTGAGGCCAGCCTGGACTACATAGCAAGACCCTGTTTCAAGAAACAAAACAAACACTAAGAATGAATGGAAAATAATTTTTTGTGGATTTCTCTTTCATTTGAAAATTAGGATTAGAAACTGCATAGCATTCAAAGCTAGTGAATCATCCTCCTTCTGATGAGTTTAAGATAACTTTAACTAAGACATTCTTAGCCTACCCCTTGGAATATTCTCCTTTTGTCATCTCTTCAATTTTCTTATATTTGCTAGTTTTTCTTTGATGAGACAAATAAATGGAAGGGAAAAAAAAAAAACTCACCTTGATCTCATATTTATCCGCACTTAAGAGGATATAGTCTCCAGGACTGTGCAAGAGAGACTTGACTTTGCACCTCTGCAAAACCACCTGAAAATTTAAACACCTATGTTATAGAAAGAGCCTTTTAATGCTATTCTTATACTGATTTTATTTCATTTTTAAATTAAAGTATGAAAATGAGCTTGAACTGATAAAGTATGCTAGAATAGCTCAGGTATGACTCTATTACCAGGTTAACCCCTACTAAGATCTTTACACAACTAGATTCTCTGCTACTAGCAGTATATTGTTAGTTGTGGCAGCACATGCCTATAATCCCAGGACTCAAGGCCAGCTTGAGCTACATAGCGAGACCCTGTCTTTAAAAGGAAAAACAAAAAAAGCAGAATTTAAAGGTGTCCAATGTTGACAGCACTTACACTTATCTTTAGACTAGAAGCAGACATGAGGATTAATTTTTAAAATTACAAAATGTGACTTAACAGTAACAGAAAAGAAAGAAGTCCATAAAGAGCAAGAGGTATGGCTCAAGAGGTAGAGCACCTGCCCAAGGCCCTGAGTTCAAACCCCAGTACTTGCCAAAAAAAAAAAAAGCCCATACACAGAAATAGATCAAATGATCTGTTTGTTTTAATATTCATAAGCATGGGTATTATAAAGGAAAAACCACTGGGCATGGAACCAGAATCTGCTATACACTATCTTTGCAACCCTGTGTAAAACCATCCAATCTCATTTATAATTTATACATGCATATATGTGCTGATGTGCTGGGGATGGAACCCAGGGACTCACACATGCTAAGCAAGCACTAAACAAGCTACAACCCCAGCCCTGTTTTGTTTTCCAGTTTCCTCACCTTTTAAATAGCAGGTAAGACACCTATTACCTTATCTCATATAACTGCAGTGAAGATGAAATAAAAACATTCAAGTAATAGTAATAATGGCAATGTAATAGAAGTTAACAGTCCATAGTATTCGGGATAATCTGTTAACACTAGATCCTAGTTTGTTTTTTTTTTTAAACAACGCATAAAGTAGGAGGGAAGGCAAGGTTCACTTGTTCAGAAGGCTGAGTTGCAGATTCAACTGAGACAGCCCTGATGGACCAACTACCTTACTGGGTTCTATCAAAACAACTCATTTAACATTCACAGGAATTTAGAAGATGATAAAACTCAGATTCTGAAGGGAAGAGACATCACAGACAAGTGGTCCCAAGTCTACTGTTTTCTCTATGACACCGAGAAGTCTTATAATATAAGGCTTCCCTATTTAAAAACTTAATGTGCCCAATACATTATTAGTGATTTTCTCACAAACTGCTTTCCCTTTAGCGTTACCTATTTCGAGGAAAAAAAAAGAGCTACTTAGCCACAACATCAAAAATGTACCAATTATATCTGATTCTTTCTTATTTTCCCCAAATGTATCAGCAACCTTAGATGGCTTTACCTTAAAGATATTCATACCTTCACTGCACCCCTCTTTCTTCTTTGCCACCCAAGTCCAAGTTATGAGCATCTTCTGCCTAAGACTAAGCCTGAGTACCCGTAGTCACTTGAGTCTCACTCTAACCCACCCACCATTCCTCATTCAACTTACATTTCTTAAATCATAAATCACATCAGACTCCTGATCAGAACTTCCAATAGCTTTCTAATACGTTTCTGATATTCCACCTTCCTTACTATGGCCTATTAACTCATACACGATGGCCACCTTTTCCCCACCTTCCCCAACTGTAGCACAGCTGCACTGGCCTCCTTCCAGGTCATCAAATGTTCCAAGTTTTTTCCCATTCCTGGTTTCGCCTATGCATATTATACCTTCTGAAACTCCCTGCTACTCTTTCCATACTCTTATTCATCATGCTTTACCCCTTCTCAAAAAGCGACCCCTGAATTAATTAGGTATCTTCCCAGACTTTCTTATACAAAACTGCACTTTCCCTTCACAGAACTTAATATAATTTATAATTGCAAAGCATTCATTTGTGAAGTTACTGCTTGATAACTATTTCTCAAATTAGACTAAAATCCATACAATCTAAAATCCTGGGTCTATTTTTCTCACTCCTATATCCTTAGCTCCTCACAGAATACCATGACAAACTCAAGAAAAGTGCTTCTGCACCATATATTCATTATTAATATTGCATTTGAAATTTGAAATTCATAACAATTTTACTTTGGAAACTAGGAAATACCAAAGTATGTTGTTAAAGATACATTTTTCTTTGTCCCCCTTCTTTGTTGTTGCTATTTTGTTTTTTTCAGTGCTGGGGCTTGAACCCAGGGCCTCATGCATGCTAGACAAGTACTCTCAGCCCCTGCCCTACTTTTGGCAAGCATTATTTTTTCAAAATGAAAATTGCTTTCCTGACTAAAAGAGAAACATGTTCGTCCTAAAGGGAAAAAAGGTACCCACAATTATATCAGAAATAATCATCTTCAAAATTCATTTAGAAACCAGCATCATACTCTACATATTTCTTTGTATTTAACCTCTTTTATTGTGAGCATATTTCCACACTATAAGTCATTAATTTATTAGACTATTTACTGAGTGCCTTCTACATTCTGGTCATTGCTGTACACTATCATGCTTTGTGACTGCCTCTATTCCATCTGTGACTCATCTACCACCCTCCATTCCCCACCAGTGAAAAGCCTAACATCGAGGTGACTTCTTAGTTCTTCTTACCTTGGTGACCCATTCTGTGTGCCCAGTGAGTGTGTTCAGGCATGTCCCAGCAGATAAAGCCCATACTTTCACAGTGAAGTCTGCAGAACCGCTCACCAAGATATCCAGTTCATCATTGTAGTCCACGCTAAACACTAGTACACATAATATACACAAAGTCAAAACAGGACTTGATGTCAATGAATCTTTTATAACTTTTATTCTCCCTAGCTGCCCAATAATATAATCTCCTAACTAGCCCTACTATAAGAACAGTGCTACTATTTTATGATGAAAAAAAATTTTTCAAAATTCTAGTTATGATTATTACAGTTTATTATTCTAAGTTTAGAAAGTCCCGAGAATAATATAACCTCTTACATTTGTGCCAGCTTTAGAGTGAGAGGCAAAACAGGTGATGGACATAATGATACTCCTTCTTAGGACTGCCTACCTGACACTACATAAAACTTTATCCTAGCTTATGAACAAAACCAGAACATAAGTAAGCCTATTCAGACTTGCAATGATAGTAAGACAAAAAAACTACAGAATTACAAGGTGCAAAGCAGTATTCTGACTCAAGAAAAGCAAATGTAAAGAGAAAAAACAATGATCTCAAAGGTCAGACTAACCCATTCACTTATACAGTGTCTAAATTTCTTCACAGCTGTGTATCTAGTATATAAATCAGTGCAGGCAGTATAGCAAGTACATTTAAAAACAAAATGTCTGCAAGCGCTAAAGGACACTGAGAATCCAAAGATGAAGACACCAGTCTTTCCTTTAAGGAATTCTAAGTGGGGGTAGAGGAGGAAGTCCAGAAAAAATAAAAAATAAAAAGTTTACCTCTTGCTAGGGAAACACCAAGGAGAATGACTAACTCTGCCCAGGGCTATCAGGGAGGACTTCAGGGAAGAGGCGATATTGGAGATGGGCCCTGAAGGATGAGTAGAGTTTATCAAGAAAAGAAAAAGAATACTGCAGGCAAAGAGAACAGCAGAAGACTGGAGTTAAGAAAAGCTACAGCAATGTCCAGGAAAAAGCAAGTAGAATGTTATTTAGAGCAGGGCTCTCAAAGTTGATCAGGAATAAAATCACCTGGAAGTTACAATAATCTTGACATTGTGTAATATTACACTCAGCTTAATATATAAATTCCATTCTAAATCATACAGTGCCAAATAATTTGTAAAACAGGCAAGTGGTAGCACATAGCAAAGAGATGAAAAACAGGTACGATCATAAACAAAATGGGGGGACAAACCATACCTGTTTTTAGCACCAAAATAACTAGGATTACTTAAACAATTACTGAGCATCAGATATAGTGTAAGAAACTTAGGATGCAAGGGTGAACAAGAAAGGTAAGATCCCTGTCCTATGGAGCTTATGAGCTGGTAAGGCTAACATGCTTACATGTATGATGAGAGTGTTTTGACAGCCATGTAGGTATGGGGAACCTACAGCAGACAAGCCCAAGCTGTTTAGAGAGTCCCAGAGGATACTCATAAATATGATGTTCAAGAGCATAAACTGTGACTCCCAAGGACTAAACCAATGCATAAACGGAGGAAAGGAAGAGGGGAGCTGCTGCACAAGAGGCTAGGAAGTAGCTCCATATGATTTCTACACAGAGCTCCAAAATAACATGCAACAGAAGGACAAGCTCCAGTCTCAAAGCTACATTCAAAAGACCAGTTTTCTGCACAATAAAGCTTCTGTACATTTATTAGTCAGGTATCTGTTTCTTTCATTTACATCTATGTGGTTGTTTTAATCACTTGTGAACCAAGCTCTAAATAGATGTAATCTGAAAAGACTAAACAATCTGTGAACCACCTTCACTTCAAAGGCTTTTCAGCCCTAAAGCTATAAAGTGGTCTGAATTTATAAGGATAGGACTTACTCAATTTGGAGGTACAGAATTCAACAAAAGCAAATGTGACTGATGGTTCAGCAGATTACAAATGAATTAGGAGAGCAGGCAAACTACCCCTACCAGTTTAAGGGTACACAGAATAATTTTTCAAACGGCCACGGAAAGGCAAAACTGTGGAAAACAAATAAGGGGAAATAACTTCAGTGGGTGAGAAAGAGTGGGGGGAATTGGCAGCTTAAATTTAAAAAAAAAAAGGAAAGCAAGAAAAGAAAAAGAAACAGGTTTCACATACTTGGCTCCTACTTTTAAAGGACAAGGCTATAGTAATCATAAAAAATCTTGAAAAATGATGACCCACCCGCCCCCGTGTGCCCTCGGAAGTGCTGGGTCCTGGCTCCGGAGCTCCATTCCCAGCAGGCCACAGTGTTGTCAAAGGAACCTGTCACAAGCTTCTGCTCATCAAACTTCACTGTTGCGCAAGTGTGGGTCTGGATGCCGTAAACACACTGCCCTGTGTTCACATCCCACAGCTTCGCAGACAAGTCATCTGACCCTTTGGGAGAAAAGCAGGGAGGTGAATATGAAAGACACTCTGGAGATGGAAAATCAATTATGGTGTTCTCAAAAGAAACCCTCATGTCTACTTTCTCTAGCATTTCCACTATAAGGATGAGAAAACCAAAGCACAGAGAAGGTAGTATGATTTGCTCAGTCACCAAAATGTGTCAAACACACTGGGATAGAATCTAAGCTTTTTGCTTTAGTCCTTTTCCTTTAACTTTCAGGTTACAAAAAGGTATTAAGACTAAAGGATCCCTTGGTGCTTCCACTAGAAGAATCTCCTAAGTCTTTGGTTAATATGAGTCTTTGATATGAGCTTGAAATGTGTGGGTATTACCTATGACTGCATGTTTACACTTGCATGCTTGTCCACTAACACAACAGTCATGAATAATAAATAAGAACCAGTGTGTTGACTAGTAAACCTATTTGCTGGAACATAGTCCACTCTAAGGTAAATCAAAAGTATGCCTCAGATCCCTAGCTAACTTCTGGAAAACAAATCTATACAAACTGGTAATTTCTTGAGTCATCTTGAAATATGTGAAGGAACCTCAAAGAAAATCAAAGTTGAATTACCCCAGATATTCACATCAACTCACAAAGAACTGGAAGGCTCCTTAAAATTCTGGAAAAAGTAGTCTTTATTTCTGCCTCTGATGAAAATGTTATACTAATTATGGTGATAATTCAGGACTTTTCTTTAATTAAATTTAAAATCACAATTTATATTTAAAGACTCAACAAAAAGACATTTTAAGACATTAACTATAGTCACCATGATCAGGACATAGTGTTCTACGAAATCACCAAATCACCAGTTTCAAACGGCCAAAATGACTAAATAAAGCCAGTCACAGTTCCACCTTTAGTCAAGAACCAGTTTTTGACAATGTAAAAATAGCCATCATTTATAAAAGAGTGAGAGCATGACTAATGTGGGCAGACTCTCTGAGGGCACATGGAAGACTGTATCTGTTGCCACCTTACTTTTTAGGTCTCTATTTCCCTCTCTATAAAATGGGTGGTGGTTCTCAGTGGGCATGTGAGACCTTAGAATCATTCAGGGAGTTTTAATAGAAAATACAAGCAGTGGGCTGGGGTGTAACTCAGTGGTAGAACACTTGCTCAGCATGTGCAAGGTCCTGGGTTCCATCCATAGCACTGCAAAAAAAAGGGAATGCACAAAAACAAATCACACACAAACAAGGCAACTATCTTCAGAGATTCTAGTTTAGAACACCTGAAGTGAAGTCCAATAATCTTAAAAAGTTTGTCAGGTAATTCTAACTCATCAGGAATATGCTGAAAGCAAACAGTGCTATCCATCAGAAATATAACATAACCCACATATGTAATTTTAAATGTCCTGATAGTCACTTAGAAAAGCAAAAAGAAATGTATAAAAATTTATTTAACTCAATATGTCAAAATATTAACACTTCAACATGTAACAAATACAAAGACTATTAATATGTTATTTTACATTTTAAGTCTTTTAATTCTGATATTTCACATTTCACATCTCAATCTGGACTAGTCAAAACTCAGAACTCAAAAGTGAAATAGCGCTGTGGCTACTGTGCTAGACAGTACATTCTAGATAGATAATTTAAGGTCCTTAAGCTTGGGCATTTATAACTGTATTCCCAAGGAGCTAGAGTAGGAAAAGAAATCATTTTAGGTCCTATATGAGGTTGGTTCTGATTTACTGCCAATGTTCACTTGGGGCCTCATTCATTCAGTCAACATGTATTTCTAGAATGTCTGTCAGGCAAGGCTTCTGCTGTCATGGGAAGACAAAAGAGGTAAACAAGCATTAAGAATTCAGTATAGGGCTGGAAGCATGGCTCAAGTGGTATAGCACCAGTATAGCAAGCATAAGGCCGTGAGTTCAAACCCCAGTACCACAAAAAAGAAAAAAAAAAAAAAGAATTCAGTACAGTCAGTGTTGGGCAGCACACACAGCAAGCACAAGTGGAGAAAAAATGTTTCAGGAGAAGCACCATGAAGATTGTCATTGTATTCCTTACCATCCCAGTGTTCTACACATGTGTCTTAGGAGCTGGCCTGACTGGCTCCTCAAGGATGCTCTTCTTACCTGCTTTTAAGACAGGCTTTGAAATGTTTAAAGAAAGATTTCATGGCTTTAAAAAAAAAAAAAAACTTCAAGTTCTAGCTCAATGAACTCTATAGGATAAAAAATTAACCAGACCAAGAAATATCAATATACAAGAAGTTGGTAAAACTGTTTCTGTAAAAGACCAAATAGTAAATATTTTAGGCTTTCTGAATCAGGGCCTCTGTTGTAATTACTCTTTTCTGTGGAACTGGCCCATAGTCAGTGGTTTGCCAAACCCAGGCAAATATCTATTGACATACCTATTAAGTAAATCTATATTACATAAATATGTACAGAGATACATTACATAAATATGTGAAGAGACATTCATAAAGAACTATTTGGAACCATCCTTAAAACTTACTAAGAATTATTTGTATTACTTGTTAAAAATGTATCACCTTATGCATGGAGATTTGATGACTGATTATTAAAAAAAACAACTTCATTTGACTGGGAAACAGAAGCAAGGTCATGCTGGCAAATTGGGTTAGGAAGATGTTTAACAATGACCTTATCTCATTTCTGAAGGATTATTATGGCTGCACTGTGCAATGTTTGCAAAGGTGGCAAAACTAAAGGCAAAAAGCTAACAGGGAGAGGATAAACAAAATGTGAGCTAGATGTACAATGGAATATTCAGTCTTAAAAAGGATGAAATTCTGACATATTTGACAACATGGAGAAACCTTGAGGACATTGTGCTAAGTGAAATAAGTCAGTCATAAAAGAACAAATACTATGATTCCACTTAGATGAGGTTCCCAGAACAGTGGAATTCATAGAAAGCAGGATGGTGGTTGCAGCATACTGAGAGGGAGTAGGAACTAGAGTTTAGTGGGTAAAGTTTCAGCTTGGGAAGATGCAAAATGTTCTGGAGATAGATGGTGGTGGCAGCTACACATTGCTAATGTATTTAATGGTACAGAACTGTACACTTAAAAATGGTTACAATGGAGCTGGGCGTATGACTCAGTGGTAAGGCCAAGTTCCATCCCCAACACTGCAAAAAATAAAAATAAAAAAAGTTAAAATTGTAAATTTTATCATGTAGGTTTTTAACCACAATTTGAAAAGAAAAAAAATGCAGGGGAGAGATTAAAGTAATTATTTAAACTAGTTTACAAATATGCCATTTGGTTTTATGCTAAAAAATAACCAGGTTGAGTTGAGTTCCATTTAGAGTGGCACAAGTCTAATTCCTAACTGCTTATCCTTAAGGAGCCAGTGCTTCCTCTACCTACACCCGCCTTCCCATTGGACTCCATTTGCTGCAGACTAACCCAATTTTTCAGACATCATCAATCATGCAGCCTAGAGATAAAAATGAAGTAAATAAATGTGAACTCTTACATTTTGTGAAAGAAAAGGAATTCTCTGAATTCAGAAAATATATATTAAAAACAGATTCTGATATAAAATATGTCAGGGATAAAAAAGACAGGCAGAAAATTGAACTGTAACCCCAACCGAATAAACTACCTTATCAAGTTAAGTTTAAATATTTAACTGGCAGAATTAGATCTCAGCTCTCAAATACCTCTCTGAGGCATGTGACTCTGCTGAGCAACTGAATAAACATTTCTCAGTGCCTCTGAAGCTGCCGTCCTCCTCGAAACTCTCGTTTCTCTCACTTCTCTTTCTCTAAGCACACTAGTAGAGGATTTAGTTCTTCCTCTCTAAATCTTTAAAGGTTCACTATTCCAGCCATAGCTGTGATGTTTTTAATTTCTAAATTTTTCTCTCTAACACTGAATACTCTTCAAAGCTCTGACCCTGCATTTCCAAATACCTTCGGAATCTCCAGTTAGATGTAACAATGATCAACTAAATTCAGTTCATTCCAAATTGAACTCCATCCACCCCTCTCAAATTTATTACACCATTTTTTTCTTTCTTTTTTATTTTTCAATTTTTTGGTGGTACTGTGGTTTGAACTAAAGGCCTATACCACTTGAGCCATGTCCCTAACCCCTTTTGCTTTAGTTTTCAGATAGGATCTCACATTTTTTGCCTGGGCTGGCCTGTAACCATCCTTCTAACATACTTCCCCCGTAGCTGGGATTACAGAATATAAACCTGGCTTGTTTGAGATGAGATCTCTTTTTTTGCTTTGGCTGGCCTAGATCAGCAGTTCTATCTCTGCCTCACAAGAAACTAAGATTACTGGTATAGGCCACCATGCCCAGCCCTCATTCCATCATCTTCTAGTCTGTTTACTATCTACCCAAGCATACAAAGCTAGAAACCTCAGTCATTTCTGAAATCTCTCTTCTCCTTGCCACATATGTAATCCATTGCCAAATCTTGTCAACTCTAATGGACACTCTTATATTCAAATGCTGTTTTTTTTTTTAAACCACATCTACCCTTACTATCATAATTCTTGGCCTACTTATCCTGATTACATTGTAACACACAAATAATTTGGAGGTTCTGAGACCTCTGTAAGACTCACTTGATAGGAATTGTCTATTATCTTCTAAAGGAGTATTTTAGAAATTTGTGGGGGTGATTTCAGTTGTCACAATGACGGGGGTAGGGGAATTACTGGCATCAGTTGGGCAAAGGCTAGAGAATGCTAGATACCCTGCAATGTTTGGGATAGTGCATAAATTGTCTTGTATTGTTGATGGGTCTGGCAGATAGTCATAAATGAAAATCTTATGCTTAGTTACCTGAGCCTAGAATCTGTGTAGGCTGGGGATGAGACTCAGTGGCAGAGTACTTGCCTAGTATGTACAAAGCCCTGAGTTCAATTCCCAGCACTAAAAAAAAAAAAAATCAAAGGAAAGTATATGTTTAACTATACACTGAATTTTCTATGAATGCAAATGCCAGGTAAGTTGAGGAAAGATGTACTTTGCTTTGTTGGAAACTTTGCAAACAATCTTTCATCAAATAAGAAGATATTGTTGTATCCATGACATATAGTATGCACTTGTAGCTATCAGTTCATGAGGACAATACATATAGTAGGTATTTTAGCATACCTGTGCTTGAGCATTACATATTTAAATGGGTATGATTTTAAAATACAGTCCTCTTAATTCTCTGGATCAAGTCTTATACTGATTTTAAAAACACGTTTTCATGTAGATCATTTATTTCTATAAACTCAAGATACCATAAAATATCTTATAAAAGGGTGACTTCAGGCTGACAGAAATAAATACTGGTCTACCTGAAGCAGAAGGTTGTAACCCTGGACCTTGTAGTTACTCAGAAATCTTAATGGCTTTCTTACGTCTTACAGAAAACTGTTCAAATTCATGTCCCAACATTCGCAGCTCTTCACAACACAGCCAAGCCTATTTCTTCAGGTTATATTCTACACGAACCTCATAAGAGACCTAAGGCGCTAATTAAATGAATTTTCTTTATTTCTCCCCTACTTGCTCCATGCTTAGTGCTACATATGCCTTTGCTAATGCTGGTCTTCCTATTGGAAAGTTCTTACTCTGTTAGCTAATCTCTCTAAACTATACCCATTCTTCAAGGCCAAGCATAAACACTGCTCAATATTTTTGAAACATAAGAAATCACTCTTTTCTCTGAACAACTATATGATTTTTTCCATACAATTAATGACACCTTTTTATATACTGCAGTGCTGGGGGCTGAACTGAGGACCTTTCTTTTTTTTTTTTTTTTTTTTTTTTGAGTTTTTAATGAGTATTTTCTTTTTTTTTTTTTTTTTTTTTCATTTTTCTTTTATTATTCATATGTGCATACAAGGCTTGGTTCATTTCTCCCCCCTGCCCCCACCCCCTCCCTTACCACCCACTCCGCCCCCTCCCGCTCCCCCCCTCAATACCCAGCAGAAACTATTTTGCCCTTATCTCTAATTTTGTTGTAGAGAGAGTATAAGCAATAATAGGAAGGAACAAGGGGTTTTGCTGGTTGAGATAAGGATAGCTATACAGGGCATTGACTCACATTGATTTCCTGTGTGTGGGTGTTACCTTCTAGGTTAATTCTTTTTGATCTAACCTTTTCTCTAGTTCCTGGTCCCCTTTTCCTATTGGCCTCAGTTGCTTTAAGGTATCTGCTTTAGTTTCTCTGCGTTAAGGGCAACAAATGCTAGCTAGTTTTTTAGGTGTCTTACCTATCCTCACCCCTCCCTTGTGTGCTCTCGCTTTTATCATGTGCTCATAGTCCAATCCCCTTGTTGTGTTTGCCCTTGATCTAATGTCCACATATGAGGGAGAACATACGATTTTTGGTCTTTTGAGCCAGGCTAACCTCACTCAGAATGATGTTCTCCAATTCCATCCATTTACCAGCGAATGATAACATTTCGTTCTTCTTCATGGCTGCATAAAATTCCATTGTGTATAGATACCACATTTTCTTAATCCATTCGTCAGTGCTGGGACATCTTGGCTGTTTCCATAACTTGGCTATTGTGAATAGTGCCGCAATAAACATGGATGTGCAGGTGCCTCTGGAGTAACAGTCTTTTGGGTATATCCCCAAGAGTGGTATTGCTGGATCAAATGGTAGATCGATGTCCAGCTTTCATATGCTTGGAAAGCATTCTACCACTGATACATTCCCACTCCTACACGACTTTAACTCTGTTATAGTTCTTGTTTTTCTCATTCACCTATAAGCTAGATATCACAAAACCAGCAGGCTCACCAAATATTACCCAACCACAGTATTTTAAAAATCTCAATAACACTTAAAAAAAAAAAAAGTCAAGAGTATTTCACAAAAGTCTACATTTGAGGCTTCTCTTGACAAGTCAGATCTGGCCATACCAAGCCTGACTCCTATATGATAATAATTCACTGTGATGGAGTAAAAACTCTTTAGGAAGGCACAGTACACTTGGAGACATTTACCTAAGTTAACCTGCCTTCCTGATCTGAGTGTGTTGTACTCTCTGAGGCAAGAACTGTTCTACTTTTAAACATTATCTTCCAAATAGTAGGTATTTTATGCCTAACTGTCTCCTGGCCAGCACAAAGCATACTAGGTTCCCTTCTTACCATTTCAGAAATAACCTGCAGAACAGAAGGATAATTACCTCTATCCATACCATACCAATTTCTTAATATTGCCTTATAGCTGGCTCAAAGTGCTAATCTGAGAGTCACCAAAAATTTATAGCCAAATTCAGGATTTCACAACACCGTAACTGAAAATTCAAGTGTATCAATGTAAAGAAGAATTGGTGTTGTTCTGAAAATTAGCCTTGTTCAATACAGAATACAAGTAAGCACGAAATTAGTTTGGGTGACAAACCAAACTTAAAATTCTTAAATCAAATGTCTATTTTATAAAACTGAGAAAGTGCCTGGCATTTCAGAGTATATACAACCACATGGAAAAATGTATGTCCTTAATAAGGAAATGCAATTTTAAAACAATCTTGAGAAATTATATACTCTTAAATTATTAAAATACTAGAACTGAGTATGGTGAGAATGAAAGAGAAGCAAATTATTTAAGAGTTTGCTGTGAGCATGGTTATCAATTCAATAAATCTGGAAAGGTCACTAAAAACTACAAAATCATTCATACTCTTAGATCTGGACATTCTACTTTTTAACTTCTGCCCCAAATAAATAATTCGAAGAGGAAAAAAATATAGATATTCATAAAAACTAGAAACATAAATATGTACTAATGTACAAATAACTAACTAATGATACTTATACAAAGGAATGGTTTATACTTATCAAAGAGACATATAGTTTAGGTAATAACAATATTTATCAGAATTATCTTGGATGAAATAAAGAATACCAAGTATCCTTATATATTATATAAGATGTAAGTAAATAGGCATTGGAACCATTGACAAGAACTGTCTGGAACTAAACATTGCCTAAGAATTACTTACACTGCCTACCAAAATACGTTGCCTAAAATGTGGGCAGAGATTATAAATGTGTAGAAACACATACTAACTATAATTTCAACAATAGATTTATATGTTATATGTATCACCATGATCAAATGGCATTTATTCCAGGAATGTAAGATTGGTTTAACATTAAAAGGCAATCAAAAAAACACACTAATGGAATGAAAACACCTACATGATCATCTCAACTAATAGAGAAAACATTTTGTAAACAAAACCCAACATGTTTTCGTGATTAAAAATACTTAATATAGGTATAGAAAGAAACTTTCTTCTATAAAGAAAAGGGCATCTATGAAGATCCCATAGTGAACAGCATCAGTTAGTGGAATAACACAAAAAATTCTAAAATTTAAAAATTATGTTATATAAAGTCACTTAATTGCCAAGTATAAGAATAGCCAACTGTTTTCATTTCCAGGCCCCAAAACTCTTAACTTCCAATTCTTCTTAGAATCACAGGATTTTAGAGCAAGGAACACTTGCACTTCCACATTTTATAGAAAAGGAAACAAACACAGAGAGGCGAAGTAATTTGTCCAAAATAACTTAACTCCTTGCTAGGACTAGACATCACTTTTTTATTGTTTTCTCCTTTAAAAATCCTTGATGATAGAAAAAGAAACAAAATTAACTAACATGTAGGACAGAACATGTAGGAAAAGTGTTGGAAAAAACAATCTACAGCTCTCTAATTCAATTAGGCTTAATCAAAGATCTGAAACTTTTTTTCTCTTCATTCCTTATAAAAATGATTATCTTCTCCAGAAAGAAAGAAGAATAAGGATAGGAGGGTAGAGAAATTTACTCAGGGGCAGGAGGAAATGTCATTACAGATATATAATAAATACTCATTCTCAAGCCTGAGTAGTTTGTGTGCTTTTAGGATGATTATACCCTAGGAAATGAGGAACCCCCACCAAAAAAAAAAAAAAAAAAAAAACAACAAAAAACAAAACAGTGTCAGGGTCTTACCTGTACAGAGAAGTCCATCTTTGTAGTAAAGTGCATATACTCTGGCACTGTGCCCAATTAATGATGAGGTCTCAAAGGCTTCATGGTCCTCCAGTTGCTTCATTCTCAAAATAGCCTTCAAATAAACCTTCTTCCAGTGCAAAGCGTCCTGAACAGAATCATCTATCTGCCAGCCCAAATTTTTACAGGCAGTCTGCCACACCTCTGTGCAGGCACTTATCACCTTATTCCACTGTTTAGAGACGAGGCAGCACGTGAGTAAAGTCTGAGGATCGAGCCATTTTAACAAATAAAAACTGAGCTCCAAGGGAAGGAGTTTGAGGAAGTCCCGCTTGAGGAGAGTCTCCAGGTTATTGGAGAGGTGCCTGAGCTGGACTGCCCCACTCAGACTAATCAGGTGATCCAGAGTTTCATTTTTCTGCAAGTCCGTCAGAGAAAGAAACGTAACAGAAATGTTATCAAGCCATGTCTCAAAGTCCTTTCTCTCCATAAGGTTATGGAAATATTTACCTGTGGCACATCAAAATATTGTATTAGTTCTGTTCAAAAAGACCGTTCAAGCAAGACTGCTAATAAATGAAGTATTAAAAAATTAGTGTAAAAAAACTTGGTGTTACTTTATGCTTAGTGACTACATTATAACTTTACAGTTAATACACTACACTTATCTGAAAATTTCCATGCACATAAAAGAAAATACATTTTCAAAAACATACTTTAACAAATCATGATCTCTTAAGCATAAGTCAGTGAAACATGTTGGTGTCTGTGCCTTGTTCCTTTTGAAGTTTATCACATGCCACATGCCTTGTCACAGTAGAAGATTTATGAAGTATTCATTCAAAATCATTGTATTCCACAATATAACTCCAGTCAAAACCACTATAAAACTACTTCTTTAAAGAATTCCTTAATACACTATAATTGGGAACTAAAATCACTGGATATGATAACCAGAAAGCAAATCTCTGGAGCAGAAACCAAAGACATTAGTTATGCTAGACACAACATCACAGAACTGACTACTTGTTTTTGCAACAGATGTTCAGGCAAAAAAGGTGTGAAAAAAAGAGAAATGAGCAAGTATAATAAGTTACATGTCTTAGATATTCTGGTTTTTCCACCTTCTTTATGATACTGCCTGTTAGAACATCAATTACTAAAGGCCCTAGACAGTCTGTATATAAGCCTCATATGAACTAGTGACAACTCTTAACCATGTGCTCCAGAGAACCAGCACAATATGGCAAACTAATAATGCTGGTGCTGCAGGGCACAATGCATGTGCCTGTAATCCTAGCTACTCAGGAGACTAAGGAAGGAGGATCACAAGTTCAAGGCCACCTTGGGCAACACAGCAAGATCACCTTTCAAAAATACAAAAGAAAAAATAATCCTAATGCTTGCAAAACACCTAAAAACAGGTATCATCTTTACTTTGCAGATGAAGAAAATAAAGACCACACAAGCTAAATAAATTGTCTACAGTCACAGAACTAGTGAAATAGCAAAACAGATTACAGGCCAGTATTTTCAAGATCGGTATACCAAAAGCTGCCTGTCTCTCTGAAATCAGGGACAAGCAGAGTCAGAACCTGGTGATAAGATCTGGGGTACTATGCCTATCTTACTGTAACATTTTCTCTTTTGGGAGAATGACAAATTGCTCTAGGGCTAACTGGGACAAAAGAATTTTAAAGTACCCTGCATTAGGGTCAACAGGTGTCAACTCACTCTTCCCAATGGGAACTAAAGTAATAGAGAACAAAGAAACAAAGCAAACCAATTTAAAAAAAAAAAAAGACTGGCCATGAGTTGACAGATGTTAATGCTGGGTGATAGGTACATGAAGGTTTATTATTCTTTTTATTTTCACATGTTTAGATATTTCCATGATTTTTTAAAGAAATTCTTTTTTCTAACCTGATTAGTTTTTTACATGACTGTCATATAATTTCAAAAACTTATATCCACATTAATCTGGAAGAAGAAAGTAAATATCTTTCCAGACATGTCACCTAAACCAGATCTACACAAATAGCCAGATCTCAACTTCCAACTTTGATAATAAGAGTAACACTGTGTTTCCAGTATATTTGGGAAAAATGTTCTCAAAAAGCAGTATGATTCATTAGCAGAAGCAACTAACCATTTCTGCTATCTAATTCCAGTTGGTTCTGGAATTGTGATTCTCTTTCAAGATAATACCCTTGAAGCCAAAGGGTTTGGACTACAGGATATTAATTTATATGAAAGGTCTGACTGCCAAAAAATAATCAGCTCACATTGTTTTACCAACTTGTCACAAGAAAACAAGCTCCCTCCTTCCTCTGAATCTTAGCAACTCTCTATGACATTTTTGGAAAATCCGTACTTTTAAAAATAGTATGTACAAGACAAATTAATCCTTTTCTGTGACCATCCACACAATGTTACAATAGCTAATTAATATTGGTTAGTTAAAAACACATGCCCTGGATTTGTTTTGGTTTTTGTTTGAAGACAGGGTGATGACATATAGCCCAGGCTGTCCTTGAACTCACAATCCTCCTCCTTCTAGCTTCTGAGTGCTAGGATTAGAGATACATCACCAAGCCTGGCCCTAGAGTCATTTTTTATAGTGAAAAGTATGGAGAGGCTTCCTCCATCACACCTACATACACCTCTGTCATAGAAATGCTTATGTTTATGTGACTTATGTTACTTAAATGACCACAGGGCAAATTTAAAACTCATTAAAACACCACCAGGTTCCCAACATTCACAAGTATCTAAAAGATATACTACAATAGGTCAAATTAATGTGCCCACAAGCTTTCCAGTGGGCACCTTTTAAAAGCCCAGCCATTTCTGAGATTTATATTCTCTAACAAGAACTTTTTGTCCCACTCTTATATTAGAGATTGTCCTACAAGCTATTTTCTAATTCTTTATCTGATTGTTATGATAAAGACATTAAAAAATAATAAAGTAGGTCCGCCTATTAACTCTGCAGAAAGTAGTATTTTTAAAATACCAATTTTTATTTTTCTAAAAGAATTAACTAACTTTGAAGAAGACTTCCTTAAGGTCATAGGTTTAAACTAAACTCTTTTAGAGTGCCTCTAGGAATAATATCATGTACTGGAAGAGCAAGGTCCCTCAAGGGAAACCTCAAGAAGTGGTATTTCAATTCAACACAAAGAAGAGCTTTCAAATCATCACAGCATTCCAAGAATGGAATAGCCACCTCCAGAGAGGTGAGTTTCCCATTAGTGTGGGACAGCTGCACAGAGAGATAGAATGAGATGAATGAAAATTCTTTAGAGCCAGCCATTTTTTTTAAACTGATTCAGCCATTTCCTGTTTGATCATGGAAATGTTCAACTAACTTTTAAGCTTTGGTTTTCATTTATAAAATAGAAGCTATAGCCCAACTTTAGGATTATGAGACTCAGAAATAAAGCAAGGGAACCTGTGTAGCACAGCACCCAGTTTAGGGTAATGCAAATAGTACTTTTTATTAGTTCTATTACTATGAATACATGGCAGGAATCCTTTCCATAGCACTGAGGCTGGGACAGACATAACCTATTAACATCCCTTTCAACCTTATCACAAAGTTCTCTTAATATCTGGAAGAAAAACTCAAGACTCAAACTTACTGGGTGTCTATATTTATAATAAATGGTAGTTACTGACTTGAGGCTATAAATGCTATGTTCCTTTTTTTCTCTATCATATCCAAATCCTGTCTTATCCTTTTTTAGCTCTGTCTCAAAATAAACATTAAACTTGCCCTCCTGCTCTTAATACTAACAATCACAAAGCTCTGAGGAAATACGTGATGTGATAAAAAGATTCCTAAATTAAGAGGTAAGAGCCTGGATTTGGTCTCCGAGTCTGCCATTCACTTCCTATCCTCCCTTTGGCAACTCTCATATTTCTATTGGTTCTAAAGACTAAAGCAGTGCTTACAAACATTGTCATTTGAGCTTCACAAGTTCACGGAAAGTATTAGTACTAGTGTGCTTAACTAACAATTAAGAAAACTTATGGCCCAAAAAGTGGAGTGGCTTTCAGAGAGTTGCACAGGAAGTAGCAGCTCAGTATGCTTACCCAGTTCACGCCCTCCCAAAACAAAACAAAACCTATACTTCTAAGTCTTATTAGAGACAGGTCACTCTGGATGAAACAGTGTGAATGTGTTTCTCCCTAGTACTCCACCAGAACCTGGCCTAGTAAAGAACAAAAGCAAGACATTTCTCATTGTTGGGAAGAAGCTTCATCTTCCCTTTCTTTTCCTACCATGCAAAACCAGTTAAAATGTACAGAAGCTTTTAAAATGTACATATACCTATAAATTTACATGTGCATAAAATACATTTTGAATATTCAAGGAATTGTTAACACTAGATGCTTCCAGAGAGAACTGGAGAACAGAGGAAAAGGAATGGGAGGTCTTTTAATTGTATGCCTTTTTGAATTTAAAACCATGTGAATATACTGTCTATTAAAAAGTCTTTAGGAAAGGGGTTTGTTTGTTCAGTTTTTTTGTTTTATTTTATTTTTTGAGATAGGGTCTTGCTATGTAGCCCTGCCTGGCCTTGAACACTTCATCCTCATACCTCAGCTTGCAGAATACTGGGAATACAGGTGTCCACCACCATTCCTGGTCTAAAAGCCTTTAGTTTGAACATGAATTTTTTAAAGTTTTTAAAGAGTACAATGTTTATAAAATATGGGTCTGCAACTCCACCTGTTGCTGGATGACCCTGCATAAATCACTTCATCTACCTCAAGCACGGTTTCCTCACTTGAAAAATGTAGCCACGAATAGATTTACAACAAGGGCTTTTGTGAGGATTAAACAGATAATGCACATACAGTGTTTAGCGCAGGTCTGGGCATAATGTAAGCCTACCGTTTTCAGGATTAATGGAGCGATTTGTGCTTTTTTTTCCCCCCTCCACACAGCATCCCATATACACACTGTTTTCATGGCATACCCACAATTATGGCGCAGTCCCTCACATCACTACAACGCTTTCTATTTCATAAACCACCTCTCAAACTCCCGGTAGTGCTAGGACATCACTTTAACTCATTTTGCAGCTAAGAAAAGGGAGGCACTAGGAGACAGGAACCTCAAGACTTTAACTGTCTTATGCCTAAGAACACCCACAGATTCCTCAGCCCGTTCGTCGCTCCCAGGTCCCTGACTCCCGCAGCTGTGTTCCGCGCGGCACTGACCTGAGCGAGCGCCCCGGGGCCCGGGACCTCGCGCCGGGCTCACACCGACTAGGCGCGCTCGGGCCGCCAGAGCCTCGCAGCGGCCGGGTCCGCTCAGCAGCCATGGCGCCTGCGGAGAAAGAAAGGCAATCAGACCCAGGCGCGGCGGGTCAGCAGAGGCGCGGGAGCCCGGGAGACCCCTCCCCGCCCGGCCCCGCCTCCGCCACAGCCTCTGACACAAACCTGGACCTGCGGCCGCCGCTCCTGGTCCGCAGCCTCACAGGGGAGCGGCTTCCGGTGCCTCTTGCGTCATCTCCGT
The DNA here is from genome assembly GCF_047511655.1 of Castor canadensis. Taxonomy (NCBI): domain Eukaryota; kingdom Metazoa; phylum Chordata; class Mammalia; order Rodentia; family Castoridae; genus Castor; species Castor canadensis. The sequence goes on along the minus strand of NC_133398.1, from coordinate 14,691,819 downwards.
GCGTCCCTCCGGGTGGCTGCGCCAGGCGGAAGCGGCTGCACTTCCGGCCCCCACCTCGAGGGGGAAGTGTAAAGAACAAGCAGAGCGTAGACAGACGGAGCATGCGCAGTACGGCCGTTTCAGTCCGCTCACCTGTAACCTGAACCATAAATTCTTTTCAAGCCATTTAGCCAGATTTTCCCAGTGTTTATGTTCTTCAGCCAACCTTATCTTGCACCAACTCAGCTTTAGTTTTTGTATTATTCTCACCTCATAGAGGAAAGGGAACTATGGCTCAGTTGAGGAGGGAGTGAGCGCAAACATCTCCTTGAACACCTGTTGTATCCCATTGTTCTGGGAGATAGATTAATGAACAGAAAACACGAAATCCCGAACTTCTCGGTGCCTACATCTGGGTGGGGAGGAAGACAAACAAATAACTAAGCATAGCATGAAACAAGTCTTAGCAAGTGCTAAGGAGCAAAATAAAGCATGGTAAGGGAGTAGAGAGGGGCAGAGCGGTGATGTAGATTGGAATCACAACACTTACACCCTGGCTATGCACAAGACTTGGTTATTAATCTCTGAGACTATTTTTCTCATCTTCATAACACATATTACCTTAGTTATATGATTGTTTAGAGGTTTGAAAAAGAAGATACATGCAACTACTAGGAGCTACTAGCAGCTGCTACAAGAGAGGCAGAGATTGGGAGAATCATGGTTGGAGGCCAGCCCACACACAAAATAAGTGAGACCTCATCTCAAACAAGCCAGGTGTGGTGGCTTGTATCTGTAATTCCAGCTATGTAGGAGGCATAGGTAGGATCTCCATCTGAGGCGAGCCAAGGCAAAAAGTGAGATCCTATCTGAAAAATAATATAAAAACAAAAGGCTGGCAGTATGACTCAAGTGGGATAGCCAAGGTTCTGAGTTCAAATCCCAGTGAGGCAGGCAGAGTTAGGGAAAGTTCAGGGCTCATAAAAAATATATATGACTTAATATTGTATGTGTGTGTGTGCATGTGTGTGTGTGTAAGTTACCCATGCCTGGCCCAGGGAGGCTCAGACCACCCTTTCCAGGACTGGGGGGGCCACCCATTCCCCTCTCCACTCATTTATTATGGCTTGGGAATCACCTGGTTCTTCCCTTCTTATAGGTTAGTGTCGGTTTTAAAAGCACCTGGAATGTGGCCTTTTAACAAAAAGTTTGTTGGTTCCTGGGCTAGCCCAATTAGGCATTACTAATAAAAATAAATTTTTAACACTAAAAAAAAAAAAAACCCAGAGGAGAGAAGCACACTCTCTCTGCTTCCCAGCTTTCACCTGTATTACCCTTCCCTAACTTTTATTAAACCCCATTTACACCCACGTGTCCTGCTATGGATTCTTCCACACTGGACACAAGTACTTTGGAAATCTTCTGATCACATTCTGCACCAGTGCCGTTAATACCAGTACCTCACCCCACACCCAAAAACGAAGAAAAAAGAACTAAAACCACATACCAAGTGCTACACACTTCTAAACAGTACTAGGGTTGAATACAGGAAAGACTCTGTACCACTTGAGCCACTCCACCACCTCTTTTTCTTGCTTATTTTTGAGATAAGGTCCTGATTCATGCCCAGGCTGGTCTTGACCACAATCTCCCTATTTGAGCTTCCCTGCATAGCTGGGATGATAGGCTTGCCCGGCCGTGGTTGAGATGGAGGTCTCATGAACTATATCTGGACTGGTCTTGAACTGTTATTCCCCCAGATCTCTGCTTCCCAAATAGCTAGGATTACAGGTTTGAGCCACTGTGCCAGCCTAAACACTTTATATGTTATCTCATTCAATTCCTACAACAACCTTACAATATCATTAACATATTTAGAAATGGGGAAACTGAGGCCAACAGAGGTTTAGATATCTTGCCTAAGATAACTATCTTAGACAAAATTAACAGTAAAATTAACCTTCTGTGTATGAAGGACTCATAAACTACACCCATACACATACACACACCAGCACTGATCAGTAGAACCCTTGGCAATGATGGAAATGTTCTCTTTTGGTGTTATCCAATAAAGGCAATTACTAGTCTCTTGTAGCTATTAAACACTTGAAAAGTGCCAAGTATAACTGAGGAGCTGGAAAGTTAATTTTAGTTAAGTTAAATTTATGTAGCTACATATGGCTACCATATTGGAGAGCATAATTCAATGATATAGGTATAACAGATAATATAGTCTATAAAAGAGCCACATATCCAGTTAGTGGTAGTACATAGTAAGGTTCAAAGTATCCTGACATTCCATCTAATGTATGTCACTGGAGAAAGGAAAGGGATGAGGAGGATCCCTGACTGGAGAGAAGGGGAAGAAATCCTTGACTCAGCCTGTAATCCTAGCTACTCAGGAAGCAGAGATCAGGAGGATTGCAGTTCAAAGCCAACCCTGTCAAATAGTTGGCAAGACCCTATTTTGAAAAAAACCCATCATAAAAAAAGGGCTTGTAGAGTGGCTCAAGGTGAAGGCCCTGAGTTCAAGCCCCAGTACTGCAAAAAAAGAAAAAAAATCCTTTACTCAGTTTCCCAATTTCCACACAAATCACAGGAATTTGAAATCCATCATCCACACATTTTTGAGGGGCTTCACAAAAAAAGGGAAACTTACAAAGTGGAAGTTTAGCAAGGATTCATTTAGCAAAAACAGGATAAAGTAGGGAGAAAGAGAAAAGGGAGAGCAAAGCCTTCCTGGCTGATGTGCAGGAGATGAGAGCAGAGAGGCTGAAAATGGTAGTCCTTGTCTTAGGCATGTTAATGCTTTTTGAGCTGGGGATGCCAGCTTGAACCCTTACCTAGACAAGTGGTTACATCACCTAGCAACTCCTAATCATTTTGCTAAATTCTCAAGCATGGAAACAATGAGTTTGGTGTGGGTCTGTCACCCAAAATATGGAGATAAGGACCTAAGATGGGACTTACTTACTCAAAACATGGATACTATGGTGTAGCATTTAGAGCATTCTTTATTTTCAGGTCTCACTTCTCATTCAAGAAGACTGCAACTTACTTAACAACTAAAAGAATGGAGGGCTGATGGGAGGAATACTTGCTTTACTTCTTAGTTTTCTTATTTTCCTGAATCTGTCTTTTAAATATTTTTTGTTAGTTCTAATTTCCCTATTGCCTCATCCTATCTATCCTGCCTCAGGTACTTGAAGCATGGGAAATAAAAATTATGTAGAATGCAAACAAATTATAGGGTCTTCAAAGTCAGGTCCCAAGAGAGCAAATTTAATTTTGTGGGTAACAGGAAACCATTGTCGACTTCTAAACCAGAGATTGACCAGTGACAATATTATAAGAAAGACAGGAAGAGATTATACATCTCTATGAAAGGGAACTTAGCAAAGAAAATCAAGTCTCAGGATCTCTTTGCAACAAGTGGTCTTAACCTCAGTAGGGTAGAAGTATGATAAATCAAACTAAAAATTCCCAGTGCAGCCTGCCCAGAGATAATATTGTTCGAATTTTTTATAGATAAAGAAACTACACTGTGTAAATTTGAGCCCAGAGAAGATCCAGGAACAAAATTTACGATTTTAAAAGATTTTTTATTTTAGAAAGAGAACACTACAAAATATAATTCAAGTCTAATTAAATGTTTGCAAGACTTGCTTAGTTGTTAAATTTAGTATAAAGTAAAACTTCCGTTGTTTGAAGTTCTAGGTTAGATTTTCCCACTTGATAAAATTTTCCAAGATTGCATGATGATTGTTCAGACAACACAGCCAACTTTAAATATAAGGAGTTATTCTTAGCCATTAATTATATAAACTGCTGTAAACAACAGGTTGGAAGGTCGATGTGTGAGAAAAGATAAGATAGTCTGGCCTGAGAACAGAATGCTCATTTAACTACTTATGTGACAAGAACATGAATACATGTGAATATTGTTTCCTGAAATAAACTTACTGGTAGAAATTGTGTTTAGGATGATTCCTACACGCTCTAAGAAAATTACAAACAGCAAACCCTTAGTTTCTTCAGTTTAGGCTAAAATGAACTATGAGTTTTATTTAGACATAAGCTTACTAGGTAGTTTGTATGATTTACCATTGATTTAATAAAGTTCATGAACAGCTAAAACTGGGAATTCAGAATGCTTCTCAATGAGACATATACCCCAGACCTCATTATATATGTTTCATTGCAAGGAAAAAACAAAACAAAACACTTCCATGAGCTGGCATTAGTCTATCTGTTTAGTGTCAAAACCCACTGTTTTTCTTGTTGGGTGTTGTGTTGGTGTGGAGAGAGGACGTAGGTGAATAGTTCTTTGAACTCCCGCACGTACGTGAAGACAAGGGATCAGTTTCATGAGATATACAAGGTTGGAAGCATTTGAAGAGGTTTGCTTTTTCTCTTCTTTGTTCTGGATCCACTCTCACTGTAACACGATCAGCACACACTCTCCTATGCAGGCAGCAGGTATTCTGGGAGAAAAGCTCAGGTTGATTGGCAAGAAACCTTATCCTTAAAGTCTGAGGCACATAGAACCTTACTGCAATTGCTGTTAGACTGAGGTTATCCTGAGATCCTTTTGGGAATAACTTGCATCTGGACTTAACAACTTCAAAAGTCCTGAAGTTGCTCACAGACAACATGCAGGTGAGTTTCTGATAATCTTTGAAGCATTTGATATTTATTAAAATGGGCTTTAAGCCTGCTAATGATTTTCTATGTGTAAATCATCAGCACTGAGGAAATGGAAAGGAATGCAGATTATAATTGTAGGAGTTTGTTTTGTTGGTTTTTTTCCTATTTCATGGACATAGACAAGAAAAGGTAGGAGTCAGGATTCTCCAATGATTAAGGATGAGCACCAGCATTAGACGGATTTCAGTCAAAATCATGACCCTATTCCCAATCCCTTAACCACTGTGTTCTTGGCCAAATTATTAAACCATTTAATTTAATTCTGAAGATAACCTATTTGGGAGGGCTCAGTAAGTTAAGGTCTGTTCAGCACAATGTCTGGCACACAGCAAGTGCTGAATATGAGGTAACTATATTTATGGGAGGCTTTTTGGTTAAAGTTACAATGAATAAAAATTTAATTTCTTTAATGTTTCCTGATTCTATTACAATTCTGCATATTCACTTCCAGATGGAAAGTTTCTACCTCTTTTGATAAGGCAGAATAAGCTTGGCACATGTTCATCCTAGAACTCTGAAGAGGTGCTATGCAGAGACTAGAAATCTGCCCATATTGACAGACATATCCAATGGATTTGGAGACAAAGTCAAAACAGACCCTGATTCAGTATTAGATTAAATTGGAAAGTTGTACTTACAGTTGGATATAAATGTTTGATAAATAGTCAGTGTGTGATGGCAACCAAAAGCAATCACTTCATGGAAAAACAGCCCTTGACCTTTGAAATTAGAGAAGAAACTGATCCAAGTGCTTCCATTGGAAAAACAGCATCATATATTTTCCTACAGGTTTTTATCACAAAGCTCCCACTTGTTAAATAATATCCATGTATCTGTGTCTGATCTTCTTTGTATTCCCAGTGTCTAATACAGTGTCTTGTACATAACAAGTAGGCTTTCATCTAAACAAGGAAGAAAACAACTAACTACCACTTTCCTTGGTGTCTACTTTGTGCCAAATGCTGCATCTGGAAGCACTGCAGAAGACAGAATATGATGCCTGTGACCCACAATTATAGAAGAGGAAAATAATAACAATAAATAATAAACACTTAAAATAGAGCATGCTGCTAAGTACTGCAAGAAGTCTATACAGTTCAATGTGTGTGCGGGGGAGGGAGACAGGAATGGAGGTGAAGCTTGAATGAACATGTGTCCTTTTCTTATTTAGGTGACATTCTGTAGACTTCGGACTCACCAGTGGTGTTTCATTCTGTTTAATATTGTATTATTTCATGCCTTGCTTTTTGGGGCTGACTTTGTGGAAGAATATTTTCTGCATTCTTTGCCTCATATAGATATGAAAGTTCTTGAAATAAAGGCTAAGGCAAGAAAATTGAACATGGAACCTCTAAGAAGCAATCCCTCCAAGTATTATGTCCTCAGCCAGTCAGAGGTGTGTAAAGGGAAGAACATTTTTTTGCTTTCTCTTATCTTCAGTAGCCCAGGAAATGGAGCAAGACGAGACCTCATCAGGAAAACCTGGGGTAATGTGACCAGTGTCCAAGGGCACCCCATTCTCACACTATTTGCTTTGGGAATGCCTGTTTTGGTAACTACTCAGAAAGAGATAGACAAAGAGTCCCATAAGAATAATGATATAATTGAAGGAATCTTCTTGGACAGTTCAGAGAACCAAACACTGAAAATCATCATAATGACCCAGTGGGCTGTGACTTTCTGCCCTAGTGCCCTATTCATTCTCAAGGTCGAAGAAGAGACGTTTGTCAATCTACCAAGCTTAGTAGACTATCTTCTCAACCTGAAAGAACACCTTGAAGATGTCTATGTAGGGAGAGTTATCCATCAGGATACACCCAACAGAGATCCTCATAGCCAGGAATTTGTACCTCTTAGTGAGTATCCAGAAAAATACTACCCAGATTACTGCAGTGGCGAGGCCTTTATAATGTCTCAAGAAGTAGCTTGGATGATGTATGTGGTTTTCAAAGAAGTACCTATTATGGTGCCTGCTGATGTATTTATAGGAATTTGTGCTAAGTCCATTGGCCTTATACCCATCCACAGTTCAAGGTTTTCTGGGAAAAGACACATCAGATACAACAGATGCTGCTATAAGTTCATTTTTACATCCTCGGAAGCTACAGATGTTGAAATGCCCCTGGAATGGAAGGAAATTAATGATGGGAAAGAATGTTCACTGTTTGAGACTTACTACGGGCTCATTTCCTGCAAACTTCTGACATACCTTGACGGCTTTAAACGTTTTCACATGGGGACCACAGAAAACAATGCTATGTATTTTGGTGACTAGGATTCCTTTGCTTTTCTTATAAGTTTATTTTTTTGGTCTTTGTGGTATGGGAGTACTCAGGGCTTTGTGCTTGCTAGGCAGATTCTCTATCACTTGAGCTACATCCCCAGCCTATAAGTCTATTGTTTTTAAATTGCCATCTATCCATTATATAAAGTAACCCTTTGTCTCCATATTTTATGTAGTTTCTCTGAATCTTTACTCAAACTTAGCAAAAATACAAAATGTTCTTAGTGCTTTGATGTACACAATCTTGTTAAATATGGCATGATTCTCTTCAAAATAAAATGTTTCAGAAAAGAGAGATGACATTTAATTACAACTCTTTTTTTTAAACTGGCATATAAAATTATATATATTTATGGTATACAACATGATGTGTTGATGTACTTTCTGGAATGACTAAATTCAACTATTCAACATATGTGTTACCTTACATATTTTTTGTGATGGGAACACTTAAAATCTACTCTTCTAGACATTTTCAAATATATAATATATTGCCATTAACTGTCATTACCATGAAGTATAATGGACCTCTTGAACTTATTCCTCCTGTCAAACTGAATTTGTCACCTGACCAACATCTCCCTGGTCCCCTCCTTCTGGCATCTAGTAACCATCATTTTACCATCTGTTTCTGAGTTTGACATTTTTACTCTCCTCCCAGATGCTGGGATTACAGACATTCACCACCAAACCTGGCTCTGGACATTTTAACAGTATTACATTTTCCAATCCATGAACATGGAGTATAATTATTTGTGTCATCTACAGTTTCCTTCATCCCTGCTTAAAATTTCAGATCCTTGGTTAAGTTTATTTCTAAATTTTATAGCTTGTATTTTCTTGATTATTCTTTTGGATAGTTCATTGTTTGTATATAGAAATACTATGGGCTTTTTGTATGCTGATTTTGTATCCAGTAATTTCAATTAATTTGTTCCTTAGTTTTAACCTCTTTTTGGTTTTGGGTTTTCTACATGTAGTATCTGTCATCTGCAAGCAGGGATAATTTTATTTCTTCCTTTCCAATTTGGATGATTTGTATGACCATTTTCTCTGGCTAGGACTTCCAGAACTATGTTGAATAGAAGTGGTAAGAGCAGGCATCTATTTCTTGTCCTTGGCCTCAGAGGAAAAGCTTTTGTCATACATGGACTTTACTGTGTTGAAGCACATTACTTCTATATTTTATTTACTGGGGCCTGAGCTCAAGGCCTCATGCTTGCTAGTCAGGTGTCCTACCACTTCTGAGCCATACCTCCAAGCATTTTTTGGGGCTAGGGTTTTTGTCCAGTGCCAATCTCAGACTGTGTATAACTTTTATCAAAAAGGATGTTGAATTTTGTCAAATGCCCTTTCTACATATGTTGAGATGATAATAGTTTTTGTCCATTTTGTTAATGTATCACATTTATAGATGTACATATGCTAACCCATACTTGCATGGTGGGATGGAATCCCACTTGATTATAGGGAAACAGTCTTTTAATATACTGTTGACTTGGTTTGCTAGTATTATTAAAAGATTTGTACACATATGTTCATCAGAAATATTGGCCTCTAATTTTTTTTCTTGTAGTGTCCTTGTCTGGCTTTGGTATCAGGGTAATAATACTGGCTTTATAAAATGAGCAGTCCTTCTTTTTCTGGAAGAGTTTAGAAGGACTGAAGTATCTGGTAGAACTCAACAGTGAGTCTGTCAGGTCCTGGATTTTTCTTTGATGGAAAACTTTGATTCAATTTCCTTACTCAGTTTTGATCTGCTAAGATTTTCTATTTCTTCATGATTTAGTAGCTATTATTTGGTAGGTATTTTTTGTTGTTTGTTTTTGAAGGTACTGGGGTTTGAACTCAGGATTTCACACGTGCTAGGTAGGTACTCTATCACTTGAGTTATGCCACCAGACTCTATGTCTTTTGATTGGAGAATCTAGTCCATTTTTATTCAAGGTTACTTCTACCATTTTTTTCATTGTTTTCTGGTTGTTTTATAGATTCTTCCTTACTTTTCTTTTTATCTTCCTTTGTTATTATCTTCTCTAGTGATATGCTTTGATTTCTTACTTTTTATCTTTTACCTACTAAAGGTTTTCGCTTTGTGGTTACCATGAGGCTTACACAAAACATTTTATAACAGGCTATTTCAAAATGGCAACAATTCCTCCTTACTTGTAACACTATATTTTACTCTACCTCCAACATACATTTTATGTGCTTTATGTCACAATTTACATCTTTGTACATCCTTAAAAATTTTGTCTATTTTTTAGTACTTTTGACTTTACTTTTTGGTAGTACTGTGGGTGGAACTCAGGGCCTTGTGCATTTTAGGCAAGTGTTCCACCACTTCAGCCATCCCTTTTGAGTTTGTGCTGGTTATTTGAAATAGGATCTCACTTCATGCCCAGCTGGCCTGAACTGTGATCTTCCTATTTGTGCTTCCCCATGTAGCTGGGGATGATAGTCATACACCACTGTGCCCACCTACTGGTTGAGAATTTCTGGACTTGAATTGCTATCTTCCCAATCTCAGTTTCCCAAGTAGCTAGGATTATAGGCTTGAGCCACTGCACTGGCTTTTAGTACTTTTCACATTCAAACATCTTAATAAAGGTATAAGTCACTTACATAACACCATTCAAGTATTCTGAATTTCTGTACACATTTACTAATGAGTTTTATACTTTCCTATGTTTTTATAGTATTAATTAGCATCCTTTTCATTCAACTTAAAGAATCCCCTTTACCATTTCTTTTATTTTTTTTTTATAGAACACTTCATGAATTTGTGCATCATCCTTGTGCAGGGACCATGCTAATCTTCTCTGTATCGTTCCAATTTTAGCATATGTGCTGCTGAAGCAAGCACTAGCATTTCTTGTAAGACAGATCATGTGCCTGTCTATTTTTTATTTCTAACGGACACATAAACATTTTACATATTCATTGGGAACAGGATGATATTTTGATATATTTATACAATGTAAAATAGTCAAATCAAGCTAGTTAACATATCAACCACTTCATACATTTATCTGTTCCTCAGTTTTTTTTGTCAGGAAAGTCTCTATCTCTGCTTCATGTCTGAGGGTCAGTTCTGCTTAGTATAGTATTCTTGGCTGGGAGGTCTTTTTCCATCAGTAGGTTGAACACATCACCCACTGTGGTTTGTGTCCTCTCCAAAATTCATGTTGAAATTTAATCCTAATGCAACAGTATTAAAGAGGTGGGTCCTCTAGGAGGTGATTAGATCATGAGAACACCCTGATGAGTGGGATTAAGACTCTTCTTGCCCTTTTATCTTTTGCCATGTGAGGATGCTGCCACAAAGTGCTATCTTATAAGCAGAAAGCAGCCCTCACCAAACGTCAAGCATACTGGCATCAAGATCTTGGACTTCCCTATCTCCAGAACTGTTGTGTGAGATATAAATTTCTGTTGTTAATGAATTACTCAGTCTCAGGTATTTTGCTATAGCAGCATAGACTAAGACAACATCCCACTTTCTCCTGGTCTGCAAGGTTTCTGTTAGCCTTAGTAGAACTCCCTTATATAAGACTCGTTTCTTTTCTCTTGGTTTTCTTAGGATCCTGTCTTTGGGTTGTGTGTGTGTGTGTGTGTGTGTGTGTGTGTGTGTGTGTGCGCGCACGTGCATACTAGACAAGCACTCTTCCACTGAGCTATATCCCCAGTACTATGTTTGATTTTTAATAATTTGATTGTAATACTGTCCTGGTATACTCTTGTTTGAAATTAATTTGATTGTGGAGATTTTAGAGCTTCTAATACTTGGATATTTATCTTTCCCCAAATTTGGAAAGTTTTCTGCTATTATTTCTTTAAATAAATGATTCAGTCCTTGGTCTTTCTCTTCACTTTTAGGATATCCTATAAATCAAGTATTTGTTCTTAGGATACTTCCTATAAATTGCTTAAGCTTTCTTCATTCTCTTTCATTTTTTTATACCTTCCCCCCACCTCTGATTGTGTATTTTCAAGTTAACTAGTCTTTGAGTTCACAGATTCTTCCTCCTTCTGGACATCCATATGTCTCCCAACAGTATCTCCAAAGACTCTGCTTGATCTAGTTTGTTGTTAAAGCTATCCATTAAACTCAGCAGGGAGATGCACATCTTAAATCCTAGATACTTGGCCAGTGGAGTCAGGAGGATTCCAAGTGTAAGGCCAGCCCAGGCAAAGTTAGTGAGACCCTGTATCTAAACCAAAAAAGGGTTGGGAGCATAGCTAAAGTGATAAGAGTACTTGCCTACCTAGTTTGAGGCCCTGGCTCAATCCCCAGTACCAAAACAAAATGAAACGACAAAAAAAAAAAAACCCTCTCTCAATTGTAGTTTTTATTTCACTCATTGAGTTATCAGCTCCAAGACTTTTACATTCAGATTATGAATTGTTTTCCTAATTTCATTGTTTATCTGCCTTCTCTTGTAGGTTGCTGTTTCCTTAAGATCATTATCTTGATGTCATCAGGCAATTAATAAATTCCATTTTTTAGGATCAGTTACTGAAGAATTATTGTGTTCCTTTGGCAGTGTCACATTTTCTTAAATTTTCATGTTTCTTGAGTCCCTTTTCATTTGGTGGAACAATCACGCCTTCATTTTCTAGGGTGGCTTCCATGGGAATGACTGTCACCTGCAGTTGGATCCTGCGGTGGAGGCAATGTTATAGTATGTGCAGTTTCTTTAGCTATAATCAATGCCACCAATGACTGTAACTCCATCGGTGGCCTAGGGTCCAGATTTTTGTGGTAATTATGGCAAGGTAGATTGTTAGGATTCTTAGTGGCAAGGGCTTTAAGGATATTCCTGTTCTCAGTTTCTGCACTGGCAAGACTTGGCTGAGGGGACTCCTCTTAGTGCTGTCTGACATGAGGCACAGGGAGTCATGACAGCACTGTTTTCCAGGGCACAGGTGCTTGGAGTGGCTGGGGAGTTGAGGTCCAGGGCTCAGTGTCTTGGTGAACTACTGACACGCACACAAGTTCATTCTCTTAGGCATGGGTGGACACAGCTCTCCTATCAAGTCAAACCCTGTGACTCTGAACTCCCCAGCAGCTCAGGTTCAGGGAACAGAGTCCAACACTGGCATGGCTCTAGGGACAAAAAGGTGTTCCCTAGGCTCAGATCCTGAGGAGCAGGACATAGTTGCAATTCGGGTTCTAAAGCCAATAGGCACAGCGGTAACCTGGACATTAGGATACAACAGATTGTGCAGGGGTGATTGTGGATCTTGGAGAGGTAGGACACAGCATTGCTATAGGCTCTTGTGATACCACTGCAATGGCCGCAGCAATGTGGGGGGCACAGTTGTAGCATGGCCTTTAGGGAATGGGAAGCAGTGCAATAGTGGCTTCACTCCTCAAGAAATGGGAACAGCTCAGACTTTGAAAGACAGGTTTGGAACCAGGAAGGAGGGGTGCTGTGGCTATTCATCCCAGAGGAAGTGGGATCAGCTGAGATTGTGCTTCTCTGATGGTAAGGGGCTGGATGTCATGGAAGTTCAAGCACTAATGTTGTAGTTGTTCCTCTGGGTCAAAGCTCAGTTTGGCCCAGGTCAAGGCATCAGGTTGGTTTAGGCACTGAGGGGCATGCCTTCTCCATTGGGCCTACTCCTGGAGGGGCAGGGCACCATGTGGACTCAAGAGCTGGGGTCACAGCTGTTCAGCTAAGCCCAGGCTCGAAGTAGCCAGGGGCAGGATGCTGCGAGTGGGACAAGGGAGGTGGAGTGCCTTCTAGGCAGCTAGTTCCAGGGGGCAGGGACCCGCAGCAACTCAGTTTGGAAATGGTACAATATTGTGAATAAGCATGGTATATAATGGTGGCAGAGCCTCAGGGATGGAGAGATGTAGAATGCACTCTAGCAGCAGCTCCAGTATCCAGTAGTAGCTTGGGGCCTTGAAGCCTTGGAGTTGGGATCTGGAGTGTACCACTTGCTGTTTCTCTCAGTAGTCTCAAGTAGAAACTACCTCTCTGACAATAGCTGTGATGGCATGAGATGCAGGAGTCTTCTGCACAGTAGAGTAGGGGCAGGTGGTACTGGAATTTGAACTCAGGACCTTCCACTTGAACCATGATCCAGCCTTACATCTCTCAGTTCTGAAGCTGACTCTCAGACAACAGGATTGTAAAGAAACCTTTGAACAGGGGATGTGGTGTGCAGAATGCTATGCTGTGAGAGGACCCTGGAAAACATATGGATATAATTTGGCAATAAAAAGGAAGATTACCCTTTGTAAATTAAGGAGATGGCGTCCTACTTTATACATGTTGCCCTTTCTAACTCTGGTTGTTAGAAGTCAGCTTCCCTCTCATCAATTCAAGATAGTTTATGATCAGAAAAATGAAAGGCAAAACCCTTAACAATGATGACCTGCCAATAAATGACAGTTTAGGGACCTTTCTGACTAATATCATCACTCTCCTTCTCTCAAAACTACAATAGGGTGAAATTAATTGATAAATAGCAAAAAGCCTTAAAAGAAGGGCTTGGATATGGCCCAAGTGGTACAGCACTTGCCTAGCAGGCATAAGGCTATGAGTTTGAACCCCAGTATGCCAAAACAAAACAAAAACCCCCAAACAAACAGCAACAAAAACAAAAACAAAAAAACCCCACACTTTTTTAGAGATTTATTTGTGTCTGCTTTTCAAAGGAATAATGGAAACAAAAAGTATTTGTTTCTTACATGGAGAATATAACTTGATTCCAAACTACTAGTTTTTCAAAAATATATTCAAGATTACTTTTAAAATAGAATCAGAAGAGAAAAAAGGACAGAAAGAGAGAGAGAGAGAGAGAGAGAGAGAGAGAGAGAGAGAGAGAGAGAATGAAGAGAATTTAGAAACACTTTGGTTTCATTTTATTTGAAGCAGATTCTTAAATCAGACCATGAGTACATACATGGAACTTTTCTGAGATCAAAACTTTCACTTTATTGCAAAGATTAAGGTAGTCACAAGAATCTGAAGAACACTAGTTCTCTTGTGATCCTATTTGCTTGCTTTTAACGTATTTCAAACTCCTGGTTCCACTTCGTATTTCAGGGTAGATACAGAACAATGTTGGTGATGTTGCATTAGATACTCCATGATAGCTCTGGGAAGAGGGAAGTCTGTTTTATAAGACACAGTTGCAGCCAAATGCCTTCAGAGAAGTGCTGGTCAAAACATGGTCCCCTGCTTTAGACTCTAGAAGAAATCAATCAGCACCTTCCACTGCTGTTGTGGAAACAGGTTTTACATAGTATGGACCTTCACTCAAGTATGTTCTAAGTCTCAAATAATTTGGGTTCCCAAAGATTTCTGCAATTGTTTTGGAATTGGCAAGGGCTTTTACCAGTTCATACTTGGCATCCTTTGAAGCTTTGTCATGCTCCACAGACCGGTCCATCACATATTCTACAAAACCTGGGCTGTTAAACATAAGTTTCTGAGCCCAGGGTTGGTTTGCAATGGCCTGAAATAGAAGGCAGAAACAATAATTCCTTTGGCCTTAAGAAGTTAAGTTTGAGCTGGGTGCTGGTGGTTCATGTCTGTAATAGTTATATGGGAGGCTGAGACTGGGAGAATGGAGGTTTGAGGCTAATAATTCATAAGACTCCCATCTCCAAAATAACCACAGCAAAATGGACCAGAGGTATGGCTCAAGTTGCTTTGCAAGCTTGAGGTCCTGAGTTCAAACCCCACTCCCACCAAAAAAAAAAAAAAAAAACCAAAAACCAAGTTTGTTAGTGGGATGGCATAATACTTAGAAACGTGGTAGCGTGAGCCTTACAAACAAATTAAACCCAACGCTAAATGTTAAAAAAACTGTACATAAAGACATTCATCACAGTTTGGGCAGGGGGAAGGGGGGGAAATGACCCAAACATTGTATGCACATATGAATAAAATAAAAATTAAAAAAAAAAGATATTCATCACAGTGTGAAAGCTACAATATAAATACCAAATAATGGGGGAATGGTTAAGTAATTATAGTATATAGCAACAAAAAATAAACACTAAGACTAATTGTTTACAAACAATAGATAATGACATGAAAAAAGTCATACACAAGATTTAACTCATACACAAGGCATAATTACAACAGTGGAAAATTAACAGCAAAAACTAGAGAAGAAAAGACTATCCTAAAGACACTCAAATACATACACAAGATAATACGTTTGAGAATGTTCATGGTAATATCATTTGTATAGATGCTATCTAAATCTTCATTTGCAGAAGAATGATACACTATGACTATTCAATGAAATACTGACTTTCTCATTACTTCTTTTAAAATTGGTATATTTTAAAAATATAATGAAGAGAAAAAGCAAATTGCAAAGTTCTATGAGTAACATGATACCATTTATAAAATATATAAAATACTGCACAAAGAATATATAAAATACTGTACTTTGCTTATACACACAACATGTAATAGAAATATGAAATCACTTATGGGCCTATATGTCCTAAATTTGTTATTATGATTTCTCAGGGCAGGGGAGTAAAGGGAGAAAGGTATGAAAACAAGTAATAAAACTAAAATGAAATACAACAAAGGCATATAATATGATTTTAAAATTTTCAATTTTTCATTTTTCCTCAAAATTTAAAATAATGAATAAGAAACATTAATGTTATTACATTCTAATGAAGAACAAGGGATGAGTTTACAGTTTCTTGTTCTTGAAATGCATTTCAGAAACCAGCAGCACAGCATCGTCTGGATCTCAAGCTTCATCTTAGAATTACTGAATCACATGCTCCAGCTCAATAAGATCCCTGGAATTAATATCTGAGAAGCACTAGCCTAGACAACAGCAGCCACAGATGAAAAGTGGCCGGAAATAAAACTAGTCATCCCAACCAGCAAATCAAAAATTATCTCTACAACCATAGTCACCTAAGCAGACAATAAGGTAGAAGACCAAAACCAAAATAAACTAATGAGATACCAAAGCAGGTGCCAAAGTGGCAATCTTGTCTGATGACAATGGTGAAGTAGTCTAAAAGCATGATAGGACCATGATAGGAATATCCATATCCTTCAAGACTCAGATCACATATTACATCCCCAGGAAGCTTTCTCTGTCTTCCCCTACCAGCTAGGCCTACCATGCTGCCTACATCACATTATGGTAAGACTAGGGAAGTAAACGCTACATATCTATGAGCCCAGAGACTATGGTAAGAGCTGGGGCTACAAAGATAAATCAGATATGGTCCTTACTCTCCACAAACTCTGCTAATAGAGGAAGGATCAATTAATAAACATTTTCAAACCAATACAGTAAATAGTACACACAGGTACATTTCTTAACACAGCTGTAATTACGAAAGGAACTTTACTATTATATTTACTGTCTGGCTCTCTCGATAGACAGGAAGTTTCAGAAAGGAAAGTCTTTTGTTTTTTGGTGGTAGTGGGGATTGAACTCAGAGCCTTACACCTGCTAGGCAAGTGTTCTACCACTTAAGTCATGCCACCATCTCTTTTTCCTTTTAGGTTATTTTTCAGATAGGGTCTTGCATTTTTTGCCCAGAGCTGGCCTCAGACCACAATCTTCCCACCTATACTTCCCATGTAATTGGGATCAGAGACAAATGCCACCATGATTGGCTTTGTTTGTTGAGATAAGATCTCACTAACTTTTTGCCTGGGTTGGATTTGATCCATGATCCTCCCCAGTAGCTGGAATTACAGGTGTGAGGAACCATCATGCCTGGCAGGGAAGTCTTTATAAAATTTTGTGCACTGTTAAATTTTCTACATCTAGCAAACAAATTCAACAAGTAAATGCTGAATGAATATGATACAAGAGCCAACATCATTTAACTCAACCTTGTCAGTCTGGGCAAAATGAAGAGATACCTGAACTACTTTTTTTTTTTTTTGGTGGTGGTACTGGGTTTAAACTCAGGGCTTCATGCTTGCTAGGTAGAAGCTTTATCACTGGAGCCACTTCACCAGCCTGAGTTAGTTTTTGAAGAATAAATGAGAGGTTAATAAGCAAAGTTAGGAAAGAGTGTTGGATGCAGAAAGCATAGTGAAGGTCCAGACATATGAAACAAGCAAGTTGGCATCACTAGAGCATTAAGTACCAAAAGGGAAGTGCCAGGAAAGAAGGCTCAGGAAGAAGATGAGGACTGGGTAGACTGACCATGAGATAAGGAGCTTGGAATTAATTCTGTGATCCAAAAGCACCCTGTTAAGCCTCAAACAGTACCTAATATGGAGACCCAATCTCAAAATGCTTACCATCTGTCTCCCTCATTGGTCTCTAAAGTAACAGAGGGCAGCACCTGTGTTGTAAGTGGGTCCATTCCCAGAGTATGGCATTAGGACTGGCCAATTTTAAGTAGGCATGAGTTGAACTGGCACAGTTCCAGAAGGCCCAAAGTAGAGGAGTACCTACCGTGAACACTTTTAAGGCAGCACAGTGTAGTTCAGGGAAGGGCTGATTACTGATACCACGAAAGAGCTCCAGTGGGTCCCGAGATAAACAGGAAAACCAGGATTCGGTCATCCTCAGGAGGTCATCAGTCTGCTGCTCAGGCTACAGAGAAAAAAAAGAAAAGAAAAGAAAAGAAAAAAAAAAAAATCTCATGATGAAGAAAAGAAAATCTCACAATGAAGTTAACTTGTCTGGAGAAAAGGACATATTTGCAAGTCAGAAAACCTGGGTTAATTTCTTTTCTTTTTTTTGCAGCACTAGGGTTTGAGCTCAGGGCCTCATGCTTGATAGGTAGGCTCTCTACTATTTGAGCCACTCTGCCAGCTCTTTTTTGTATTGGGTATTTTTGAGATAGGGTCTTGATTTTTGCTGGAGCTAGCCTCAAACTACAATCCTCCTGATCTCTGCTTCCCAAGCAGCTAGAATTACAGGAATGAGTCACTGTTGCCTGGCTTGCTATGTTATCTTAACTAAGTCTAGAGCATTATTGCTCAAATCCAGCCCAGAACATTCCCAGTTTTTGTTGGGACAGGGTAAGCAATCTCTAGGATCTCTTCAGTTCTAATACTGTATGAGTCCATTTAACTTAAAAATGTCACTAGTCATATAAAGAGAGCTATCTTCTTTTACTAAAAGTGATAAAGATGGCATTTACTTGGTCAACATTTATATTAAGCTAACTAGTATTATATTGACTTAGACATATCTGATTTATTCTCCCAAACATATCCCAGTGCCTTTCATTAATTTCCCAATACTCACTGGTAAATACAGAAGAGACGAAATTGCATCCAAACATCTAATTTTTAGCTCCATGGAAGCATTCTTTGCTTGATGTCCTATTCTTATAAGCAAGCGTTCAAAGCGAGTTCCTTTGAAAGAAATAGTTGTTTTGTTGTTTTTTATACAGTGTTAAATTTACCATTTTAAGCACACAGTTCAGTGCTATTGAGTATATTCCCACTATTGTACACCATGACCATCATCTAACCATCTTTAAAACTTTTCTAATAATCCAAACTAAAACTCAATACCCCTTAAACAATAGTTTCCATTCCTCCCTACCCTCACTCCAGGTAACCAATGTCCTATTTTCTAATTTTTAGGAATCTGACTATTCTATGTACCTCATCTAAGTGGAATCATGCAGTATCTGTCTTTCGTGTCTGATTTCCTTTACTTAATATGTCCTCCAACTTCCTGTACCATGTGTCACAATATCACACGTTAGAGAAAGCAAGATTCTATTGTATGTACATAACACATTGTTTCTCCATTTATCAATCAATGAACATTGGGTTGCTTCCACCTCTTTTAGCTATAATAATGCTACTATGAACATGGGTGTACAAACAACTACTTGAGTCCTTGCTTTTAATACCTTTGAGTATACACCTAGAAGTAGAATTGCTGGATCAAACAGCAATTCTGTTTAATTTTTATGTGGAATTTCCATATTATTTTCCATGGTGATTCCTTACCATTTCACATTTTCATCAGAAAACATAGGATTATAATTTCTCTATATCTTAACACTTGTTATTTTATGCCTTAACATTTTTTTGGTAATTTTTTTTTTTTTTTTTTTTTGGCAATACTGGAGTTTAAACTTAGGGCCTCACGCTTGCTAAGAAAACACTCTACTACTTAAGCTACTCTGCCAGCCCTTATGTTTTTAAATTTTTAAATAATGGTGATCCTAATGGATGTGAAGTGAAAAATGAAAATTTTCAAAGTATACTTTTATGCATCATAGTCCCTACCAACCTAAACCAACACAAAAATAAGCATGTAGTCAGAGACCATGTGACAGACCTAAAACATACAACTATACGCAATGCAGCATATATAAGGCAAAGTGTATAGGATTGGAATCAAAGGACCTGGATTTGAGTAGCAGCTGCCCCAGTCTGTATGATCTTAGAAAATTTTCTTAACTTCTCTGAGTTTCAGCTACCTTATCTGTAAATGAGAATGACAATGGTATGTTCTTTGTAGGACTACAGAAGGATTATATGTTATAGGCTAAAGCACTTAGAAGCTAACATTAGTGTTAGAACTGGGACATGACATAGTCTTTGTAGAACAATTACTAGTCAAGAAAGATGAAGAGGACAGTGTTTGGTCATAATTGTTGGTAGGACCCTGAACAAAGAGAAGTAAAAATTAAAGGTGTTCAGTACAAATTAAGAGACTTTTAGAGATGAGTTCAGTCATGGGTAAAGACTGCCAACCATAGAAGTAGTTTTTACAATGTAGTTAATATACTAGCAAATGTATTTGAGTACTGAATCCTTGTCAAAAATTAAAATATACCTAAAGAAAGCCAAGACAAGCATACCAACCTGTTTTCTGTAAAACCTGTTTTCCTTCAACATTGGACCCCAGGATTCCAACTGTGTCTACAGCTACACCAATCATGGTGGGGTCCTGACTTTCTATCATTTCAAACACTTTTTCCACAAAGACAGGATAACGCTCACAGATCTGCTGAGGACTATCCATGACTGCCAGGTTTCCAAAAAACTTCACAAATCCTGAAGATATACATACAAAAAAAATATACTAAAGATACATATACAAAATATATTTTAATAGGACAGCACAAATTGTGGGTCCTATGTTTTCATAAGAATAGTAATAAATTATAGGCCAGAGTATTGTGATGCCTGGAAATCAGAGACCATAAAGAGATCAAAGAACCTCTGATACATGGAATAGAAACCCCAGAATGGCAACAGAGCTGGGTCAAAATACTGAGTATTATAATATGCAAGAGGCAGGACAAAGAATAAGGTCTTATATTTCAGTTTTTGATATATTGTGTTGATTTTTTATAAGGTATGAAATATGGATTAATTTCATTCTTTTGCATATTAATATATAGTTGTCTCAACACCATTTATTGGGAAAGCTGTTTTTTTCCCACTGTGTGCTGTTGGCATCTTTGTCAAAAATTAACATAAATTCATGGAGAAGTCTCTGAACTCTATTCTGTCGCATGGGTCTGTGTGTGTGTGACTTTATGTCACTAACAGTTTTGATTACTATAGCCTGTAGTATATTCTAAAGTCAGGTTGTGTGATGTCTCTGGCTCAGTTCTTTTTGCTCAAAACCTCTTTTGCTATTTTGTGCTTCCACATGAATTTCAGGATTGTTTTCTCTACTTCTGGGAAAAATGTCATTGGAATTTTACTGGAAATTGTACTCAATCTGTAAATTGCTTTGGATATGGACAATTAACAATATTAATTCTTCCAATCCATAAACCTGGAGTATCTTTCTATTTGTGTCTTCAATTTTCATCAGTATTTTATATTTTTCAGTATACATATTGTTCACTTTCTTAGTGAGATGTATTCCTATGTATTTTGTTTTTTTTTTGGATCATATTGTAATGGATGGTTTCCTTAATTTCTTTTTTTGGATATATTTGTTAGTGTTCAGAAATGCAGCTTTTGGTAGGGTGAAGAGTATTCTATACATGAGACCATGTCATCTACAAATGAGAGCAGTTTAATCAGATTTGGAAGCCTTTTATCTTTTTCTCTTATCTAACTGCTCTGGCTAGAACTTCCAGTACTATGTTGAGTTGAACTGGTAAAAGTGGGCATCCTTGTCTCATTTCTGGTCTTAGAGGAAAAGCTTTCAACTTTTCACCAAAGAGTACAATGTTAGCTGTGGATTTGTCACACATGCCTTTACAGTGCTAAAATACATTCCTTCTATACCTAGTTGAGCTTTTAAGAGGAAAGGATATTGAATTTTGCTACATGCCTTTTCTGTATCTATTGAGATGATCTTTTTTTATTATTATTATTATTCATATGTGCATACAAGGCTTGGTTCATTTCTCCCCCCTGCCCCCACCCCCTCCCTTACCATCCACTCCGCCCCCTCCTTCTCCCCCCCTATCCCCTCAATACCCAGCAGAAACTATTTTGCCCTTATTTCTAATTTTGTTGTAGAGAGAGTATAAGCCATAATAGGAAGGAACAAGGGTTTTTGCTGGTTGAGATAAGGATAGCTATACAGGGAGTTGACTCACATTAATTTCCTGTGCATGTGTGTTACCTTCTAGGTTAATTCTTTTTGATCTACCCTTTTCTCTAGTTCCTGGTCCCCTTTTCCTATTGGCCTCAGTTGCTTTTAAGGTATCTTATTGAGATGATCTTATGTCTTTTGTCTTTCACTTTGTTAATGTGGCATGTTACATTTATTGATTTGTGAATCAATAATTGTGGTTGATCATCCTTTTAATGTGCTACTGAATTTTGTGGCTATGGGTATCTTCTGAAAGGAACCAGCTCTAAGGAGAACAACCCCTGGACTCTCCCAACTGATAGAACCCAGAAGCAAACATGTACTATCATTTCCAACAGTATCAATGTTTCTTACCTGGCAAATAGAAGCTAGAGAAAGGGTCTGAATCTGCCCCAACAATTATATTAGAAATCTGGTCAATTATTCCTTCTTGAGCAAGGTACTGTCGTCCATGATAAGTATATGCCAGTGAAGTCACCATCTCTATGCAGGTCGCTCTAATATGAAAGACAAAATTAGGAGATTCTGCATATAAGTAGCATATCTTAAAACTGTTTTCATATAGGTTATTATATTTAATTCTTCCCACCAAATCTTTAAGGTCCATAATACTGGCTCTACTTTTTAAATGAGGACAAAAAATGTACAAAACTGCAGTGACTTATCTGGAATCACATTTGTTAATACAAGGAAGAGTTTAGACTTAAATCTTGTCCTTTTTAACTGGAGGCACAGGATTTTTTTAAGCTTTCGTTTCATTTTGAAATGTCAGAGCATAATACACATAACGCTGATTTAATTCTGCTTTACTTATTTCATTTTTTTTTTGTTTCTTTGTTTGTACTGGGGTTAGAAATCAAGGCTTTGCACTTGCTAGGCAGGTGCTCTACCACTTGAGTTATGCCTCCAGCCTTTCTTTCCATTTGTTTTGCTAAACTATTTTTTTCTATGTCTTCATTAGGCTCAGATATTCTAATGCATTGAAACAACATAACTAGCAACTGATTTATACATAAGTTTAATAAACTTAGTCACATTTAAAAAAAATAGGACAATCAGAAAGGCACTTAATAGAAGAAACATAAAAAGCCATATACAGAAAGATGACAACTATAATGCTATTATAACAGCAAGATACTTCAAGTCAACCAAGTGCTCAATAGCATGGATGTAGTAGTAAACTGGAATATCAATAAGGCAACATCTGGCAGATATTTAAAAGGAATTTAGGGAGTAGAGGGAATAGGGAGATGGAAGATACTGAAATTAACATTTTGAGGACCTAATTCAGCCACTGTATTAGTTTCTATGGTTAATTTGCTTAATCTTCTTTAAAGAATTGTTACTGTTCTGCAGGATGCCAGTGGCTCACACCTGTAATCCTAGCTACTCAGGAAGCAGAGATTAGGATTGCGGTTTGAAGCCAGCCTGGCAAATAGTTTGCAGGACCCTGTCTCAAAAAACCCATCACAAGGGAGGGGGTGGGGGCAGGGGGGAGAAATGACCCAAGCCTTGTATGCACATATGAATAATAAAACAATAAAAATAAATAAATAAATAAATAAACCATCACAAAAAAGGGCTGGTGAAGTGGCCTGAGTAGAAACATTACAATCATCTGATAAGATAATAGGTTAAAAAAAAAAAAACAAAAAAAGGTATGCAAGCTCAACCCTTCATCCTTTGCAAAAGCCGGTATTTTATCTATCATGCCACAGTACTATTATTTAACAATGCCAAAGAATCCACCTGATAAAATGCTAAGTCATCCAAAATGGCAGTTATCATGTGTCTACAGTTGTTTAAGAGCACACTTGCCTAGGGACAGAGGACACAGTCACTAGAAAACAGCTGAAGTGTCTTGCAGAGCTTTGCTTAGTTGCACTATGTTGTCATATTATAATATCAACAATTTTCTGAAGGCCTTTTCCTAAAGACACACATCAGACATGGGATTGAGTCTTGGACACAGGCTCTAATATGGAAGATCAAGCTAAGTCCCAAGGTTGTTTCTTGGCCTTGCAAAAGAGGAGGGTGGGGGGCATAGCTCAATTGGTAGAGTGCCTGCCTAGCAAGCACAAGCCATGAGTTCAAACTCCAGTGCCATAAAAAACAAACAAACCTAAAAGAGGACATTTTGATTTACAAACTCTCTTAAGTCAACACACCTGACCAGTACATCCTCACCAGTCAGCTCTCTCAAGAGCTGGGTCACCAATCCACTTGTAGTACAATAGTTTAAAGATTCTGATGACACAGAAGAAATCTCCACAATTAGCTGAAAAATTAAAAAAAAAAAAAAAAAAGATCAAATAGCCTCAAATCTGTGAGGTTTCATTTTAAGTTAAATGTACAACTAGGTATTTTGTATAACTGAATTTTAAAAAATCCATTATTTGTCTTTCATTAACATATAAAAACTACTTTGGCTTAGGAATATTCCTATGAAATCATCAATCAGGTACAGAGCTCGAATTAGCAACAACAAATATTAAGACCATTCATTCACAGGTAAAATATGTAACAGTGATAGAATGCTTTCCTAGCATGTACAAATCCCCAGTACCACAAAAAAAAACAAAACAAAAAAACAAATTACTGACACAGGCTATCAGCAACTTAGTCACTTCATTTGACAAGCATGTTCTGAGAATTTACTGAGAGATATAAGACACTGAAAGGTTTTAAGCAGAGAAGTGACAGAATCAGATATGGGTTTTTAAAAAGATCATTCTTATGCATATTTTAAAACATTACAGTATACACGGTAAATATATACAATCTTTCTGTCACTTTAAAAAAAAAAACAACACATTTGAGGAACAAGCCATTCTGACTGCATGTAAGATAGACTAAGGATAAAAAAATCTTTCAATTACAGCATATTGATGCATAACGAGCAAGAAGGAATATGTGCTTCTAACAAGTAAGTGAAAGATCAATAGTCTTTCTTAGACTGGAACACAGTGCCACATTCTAACCTCGTTACTAAGCAGCTTTTAGAACAGCAGTTACATGGTTCTTTTAATTATAATACAGGTGAACAAGACCAGTATAGAATATTTGGGGACTGTAGGTATGTGTGGCTCAAGTGGTAGAACGCCTGGTAGGCAAGTGTTAAGCCCTGGGTTCAAACCCCAGTCCCACCAAAAAAAGAAAGGAAACAAAAAAATATTTGTATGCAAACACAGTGGTCCAGCTAAGTAATACTCATAGGTTGGTCTAGGGTAGTGGTTGCTATACTAATGAAGAGAAATATACAGGTTTAAATAAAATGGACACAATGTGCTGATTGAATAGCTATGTGGCAGAAAGAACAGATCTCACGAAGAATGAGCTCAAAGTCTAATACCAAATTTTGAGACAGGGCCAGTTTGCTGCTGCTTTTTTTAAATCAGGGGCATGCAGTGGATGAGTGTGAGAGTGTTGGAATACATTCAGGTGGGCAAAAGTGAGTAAGCAGTTGAATATGAAGGTCTCATATCATCACATAGGTTGGAACTAAAATCACAAGATGAATAAACTTGCCTAAGTCTGAGTACAGACTACATTGAGAGCAGGGATTGGGAGTTCACCTTCATGAACGTCAATAACTAAAAGTTCAATAAGGGATAATAAGCCAGAAGTCAGAGAAGAAAACACAGACATAGATAGAAGGAAAACTCGGGTAGAGTGATACCAAGACATGCAAAGTAAGCAAGTATTCTGAGATAGAATTAAGATTGTACAGGGTTCCACTTTGGATACGCAGCCCTACTAAGAACCAATTACTCCTTCAATAGTGATGTTAATAACAGTACCATATGAGGTTTACTATGAGAATTAAAGACAGTATTTGTGAGAATTTTAGCCTAGTGCTCAGTACAAACCTGGTAGAAATAAGAGCCATTTCTTCTTACTACTACTGGTAATAATTAAGTCTAGTTTTCAATGATATCTCCTCTATTACTACACTACACATTTTTTTTATTACTATGCCATAAACAGGCTGGGAACACTTCCAACACATCCCCAGTACCTTATACCATGCCTAACACAATGCTCAATAAATGCATATTAAGTGAGCCATCTTGCCTTCCATTGTAAATTTACTGCATTCTGTCTGTAAGCATCAGAAAGTGTGTGTTTTCAGTCTTACCTCATATACCCTGTATCGAACAATGTCATTTGTCTTCATTACAGTTTTCAAATCATCCAGCAGATTGCTTTCAAATAAAGCCTCCAGTCCAGCTTGGGTTAGTGATATTCTTGACAGGGATTTGATAGCCTTATAAGGAAAGAAAATATATTTTAAGTCACGAAAATACAGAATATTCCTATCTATTGCCTAAGATTGATGATGAAAATTAGTGTATAATATGTACTCATTCAATAAGTATTCACACGTTAGCTATTGTTATTTTTAACTGGAAAAAGATCAAGAAATACAATGTAAACCAAATAGTTAAGTATGTGTCCTAGAAAACAGAAGTTCACTATTTATTAACCATTTATTTATTTGATATTATCTATATGAGGTTATAAAATCAGTTCCACAAATCATCCATTCTAAACTTTTATCTCTCAATTTAGAAGGCCTTTTTAAACTCTAAGATACTAATGTCTCTACATGTTTGTTGATGGTTCTAGCAAACTCACCGCTTTAGCTACAGATAGATTCTCTCCACCAATGCAATAAACAATTTGTTTTAGTAGTTCAGGATTATTTAGAATCTCAGTTACAGCATCTGAATTTTCAACAATTCTTCCAACCTGAAAAATAAGATACTCTTCTAAGGTACAGCACATGTGAACTCATGTTCAAAATTTCCCTAGCAATTATTTTAGGAGTTAGTGATTATAACTACTGATAACTCATTAAAAAATCACAATGACTCTAATTCATTAAAGCCAAACACATATATGGCATAGTGATATCTTTAAATGGAAAGAAAAATTCAATGGATAAACAGAGGAGTTAGGTCAATGAGTAACAATACAAATCCCAATCATCAATTTTTAAGTGCAATGAGTTTGAGCAAATTAAGTAACTTCCTTAAGTCTAATTTTTTATTTGTAAAATAGGAAAATGATACTTAATTTCAGGGTTGTTATGAAGATTAAATGAGACAGATAGCCAAGGCACCTACTACAGCATCTGATATAGATATGGTCAATGAAAAAAATCTATTGCCTTTCCCCTTGTTACTGAATAAATAATTTAGAGAAGAAAAGGAAAAGCAGCAGAGGATCTACCAAGAACTAACTGCTTAGTTCCCAACACTTCAGTAGCTAGACATCAGTGGCAGCTCTTCACTCAACAGCAGGATGTTTCAGTTGCCAGGGTAACAATTACTAACTTATGAGCTTAATGACCTTGATAATAGCACTGAGACAGGATTCAACATGGCAGAGTAGCTGCTCAACACCTGAGAATCTTTTTCTCTAGACTAGGAGTTACTTAAAGAAAAAACAGATTTATCTAGATAATTCCAAAGGCATATGGCGCAATACCTAGCATGTCAAAGGAATTTAGTCAGTATTTGATTAATCAACGATCAACATGTTACTTAGAAGAAACTCTTTACTTTAGCTTATATTTAGAGATTATAGTTAGCTAGGCACAACAGAATAGACATATCTTAGGAACTGGGAGGGACTGGTACCCAGCACAGAACCTGGCTCAGACAGGTGATCAATGTTAGTGCCAGTAAAATTTCATACCTGGGACAGAGTGAGGATTTTTACAGAGTCATCGGGGTGAGTCAGTCCCCTCTGAAGATCAACCCTGAGGTTCCTGGCCACGTGGACTGGCTCCACAGCTTGGAGCAATCTCTCCAGAATGGATACACACAAAGTAATCTGTTCCCTAAAGGAGACACCATAGATCTCATTAGTTCATTCATGTCCTGTCACATTGGAAACAACAGCTTAATAGTTGAAGCTTCACTCACTGAAGATTTCCTCCACAAAGACTTTTCTTCTACTCACTCATTAAACATTTACTACATACCTATTATTTGTCATGCCTGTGTTGGAACTAAAAGGAAGGGTAATAAATATTCTCTAGTCTCAAAGAGCGCAGTCTCATGAAAGATACAGGAAAAAAAAAAAGCAACTATAATCCAGATAGATAAATGATATAGGGTACAGCTAAAAGCTATAGGAGCTTAAAAAAGAATACAAGGTATAGGGAAGGCATCTCAGATGGGTATACCTGATCTAAATTTTAGGAAAAAGAAAGAGCAATCCAGAAGAAAAGTGTTCCAGGTACTTTTACTCCAGGAGTAGTAGCACATGAAAAAACACAGAGGAATAAGACAGTGTTAATACTTTTAAGGAACCACATGGCACTTGGTAGGACTGGGGTCACAATGAGGGAGAGCTGTGGAAAAAAGGGTGAATCAATGTAAGAAATGAAACTGGAAAGATGCACAAAACCAGACCGAGAGGTCTCTTATGTCATGCTTGGAATTTAGGCTTTTTCATAAAGCAATGGCAAGCCAAGGAGTCGCTTTAAATAAAGAAGTGACACCTGAGATCCGACAAACAGAGTCAGTTTGGGTCTGGGTACACAGACCATTTGCTTGGCATGTGCAAAAAAAAAAAAAGAAATGTCACTCTGCATCAGTCTTAGAGAAAGAACTTTCTTTTCTTTTTTTTAAGTTCAAGTTTATTAGGAAGTGGGTCATTTCTACAGAGAAGGATGACTACAGAAAGAACTTTCAAATTAGAAGGCAATACATTTGGGAGGTGATGAAGGCGTGAACCAGGGAAGTAGTAGTGGGAATGAAGAGGGAGAAGACAAAAAAACTAATAGAAAGCTAAGTTAATCATAACTTGATGACTACCAGTTGTAGATACAGGTCCTGTTTCAAGAGTAATTTCCTTGTCTCTTAATAGACAGTACAAAAGTGGGCTAATAAACTAGTAATAGGAGTACACATATTTAAACGGATACAATTTTTCTATATGGTGACTAAGGAATACAAAAGACTTAAAAATGAACATAGTCTTACTTTTTTGCGATATTAGGGTTTGAACTCAGGGCCTCTTATGCTTGTTAGGTAGGTAGGTGCTTTAACACTTAAGCCATGTCCCCAATCCTTTTTGCTTTGGTTATTTTTTTTGGATAGATGTGGGCCTCAGACTGCCTCCTTCCTACCTCCTCACACATGGTTGGGATCACAATTGCACCCCACCTTCCTGAGTTTACTAATTCAGGTATGTGTGTGTGTGTGTGTGTGTGTGTGTGTATGTAATCTCATTAACTTTTTGACTAGGGTGGCCTCAAACCTCGACCCTCTCAATCTCCCTGATTGCTGCTTAAGTAGCTGAGATTATAGAAATAAGCCACCATGCCTAGCCAAAAATGAAATACTCTTCTTAACTCAGGGATTCCACTTTGTATAACTGAGCCTAAGGAAGTAACAAAGAATGTTTCTATACCCAATAATTGAAGACATAATTACACAAAAGTCTGTACACAAATATTTGTAACAGTAGAAACAACCTAAATGTCCATCAACTAATAAACGGATAAATACAATGTGGTATAGGCACGCAAGGAACTCTTTTCAGTAATAAGAAGGGGAAAGTACTCATGCATGCTGCAATACAAGACTGCCTTGAAAATACTTTGCAGAGAAGCCAGACAGAAAAGGCTTCTTTTTGATGATGATTTTATTTATATGAAATGTCCAGAATAGACAAATCTTGGTTTGCAAGTGCTGAGGGAGAGAAACAAAGAGATATGGCGAGTGACTGCTTCTGGATGTGGGTTTCTTTTCCTTTTTTAAAACAACTGTGATTAAAGCCAGGCACGGTGGTTTATGGCCTGTAGTCACAACTACTTCAGAGGCTAAGGCAGACGAATTGTTTGAGAGTTCAAGGCCACCCTGGGCAACATCTAAAAACAAAAAAAGAAGCCAACTTGGGATCATTCACCCATTTTAATAATTCTTCAGGCATACAGTACTGTGGGAATAAGCACATTCACACTACTGTGCAACCACACCATCATTAATCTTCTGAACTTTTTTTAATTCCCAACCTGAAATACTGGAACCATTGAAGACTCCCTATTCTCCCCTCCCTGGCCCCTTTCTTTTCATTCTCTTAACTAGAATGTTTAATTTTGATGAATTCCAATTGATAACTTTGTTCTTTTAGAGAACACGTTTTTGATGTCATATCAAAGAAATTTGCTGAACCCAAGGTCACAAAATGTTTTCCCCTGAAGTTTTATAGTTTAATTTTTATATTTAGGTCTATAAATCTACTTTCTTTCATATACTGTTCGTGGAAATGTAAAATGGTATAACGTCTTTGGAAAACAATTTGTCAGTTTCTTAAGAAGTTAAAATGTCTACTACCATATTAATCAGCCATTCTATTGATTAATGAATGTTACTCAAAGAGAAAATACTTCTATGTAAAAACTTGTACATGAATGTTCATAGCAGTGTTGTTATAATATCCCCAAAAAGAAAACAACTCAAATGTTTATCAACTAGAAAATGGATAAACAAATTTCAGCACATCCATACAACAGACTACTACTCAGCAATGAAAAGGAACAAACTCTTTATTCACACTGCATGGATAAAGTTCAAAATAATTATTTTGTGTAAAAAATATCAAGAGTGCACACTCCATGACTCCACATATATAATACTTCCCCCCCCCCACGAGTCAAAACCCCAGTAACCTTATCTATAGTGATAGAAAGCAGACCAGTGGTTGCCTTGCCGAGGTGGGGGAGGGATTACCAAGGGGCATGAAGAAACTTCTGGGAGTGAAAGATATATTTATTATCTTATTGTGGGAATGGTTTCACAGGCATACACACATAGTAAAACTTGTCAAATTATACATTACATGCAGTTCATTGTATATAAATTATACCTCAATAAAGCTGGTTTAAAATGAAGAAAAAACAACAGTGGTAGGTTAAGCTGCATAGTGTACAAATTCCAGGTCATATGTGGCTCTTTGGTACCAATATGCCAAAGAGCTAATAACTCACAATCAGTCTTGTTCGATTTCCACATTGTAAATTAGTAATCTTAGGACTTCATTTTCCTCACAAAAACCTGAGATTCTAGACTTATATCCACAAGATCAGAACCTGAACCAATATGGTAACCTATGTGGTTTAGCCAGGATGATAGCAGTGTATGTGGAGACCGCCAGAACACTATCCAGAGGGGAATCATTCCCATAAATTTGCAACAGGCATCTACTATGTATTCGGTTGTGAACTGCTGTCTTTAAATTTCCATTAAACTGCCTGCTAGAAACTACTCCATCCATCATTTAGAAAACTGTCCTTTTTTGTGCCTTATTTCTCAAACTCCCTGTCACTGTAGTTAGTTCCTGTTTTATCTCTGTTACCAACTTGCAGTATGGCCTTTGAAAGTCTCATCTATAATTTGTAGTTGTACGAGGTACCCTTTCCAGATGCTGAGCCTCATTTTGTATCTGGCAAATATAGTATTACATATTTTGCTAGGAGAACCAAACAGAAAATGATCCCTGCCTTCAAAGAACTTACAAACTAGAAATACACACATAGAACAAGGCAATTATGTCAAGTATCATTAACAGAAATAATGATAAAGTCCTTTAGGAGCTTGCAACTGAAGTAACAGAGAGATGAGGGCATTTAAATTAGAAGGATTGGTAGGAATAAAGTTGAGAAAGTGCAAGTCATACTCTAGGGAACATCAGTGGTGTGACAGGGTAGGTAGATTAGATGAAATATAAGTGGAGTAAAGGCAGAAAATGAGGCTGCTAAAGTAGGATGGAAATACACTGGAAATGGCCCAAATACCAGACTAAGAAGACATGATTTTACACTGTAGGCAAGGGAAAAGATTTGAACCAACTGACATGAGAAGTTCACCGGGGGTTGCAGGGTGCAAAGGACTAGTTAGAAAAGTAAACTTAGAGGTAATGAGTGTCAAGATTAACACAACAGCCCTAGTAAATGGAAGAGAACGAGAGCCTACATTAAAGAGAGACTACGTAAGAAACATTTCACAGGTAGACTTGAATAATGGTAACTAATGTAGTTAATGAGAGAAACATGAAAAGGGGAAATACCTTAGGTCAGAGCAAGGGGGCCCTCTGAAATAATCCAGTGTTGATCCAGAATTATCTTTTCAAGTGAAAAGGTGACTTTTAAATTCTGTATCACAAACATCTTATAATTCGTTTAAGTGATCAAATTATTAAAGTGTTTTTAATTGAACACTAAAGATGTGTATTAAATCAAAAGTTGCAGTCCTAACATTTTTAACTCTCATTTCCTTGCTAACAATTTCTACTGTATCTCTGCAGATAATCCCATGCTATACCCATTATGAAACATTTACACACAATGGAATCACAAGCTTTGAAATTTTCTTTTTGCACTGAAGAACAAATATTAGAGCTCTTTCCATATCGACATATATAGATCAACCTCAATTATTTTAAATAGCAGCATAATGTCACATAGCATAGTGTTACACAGTAATGTATAATTTACCTACAATCTCTTTTCAATAAATATTTAGGTTGTTCTTAGTTTTTTGCTGTCACACACCATCTGCTATGAAAATTCCTACAGGCACAGCACATTTTATAAGCGTCTACTTGCATTTCTAAAATTTCTGTAACAGCAATAACTGAAATTAAAAGGTGTGTCAAGTTAAAATGTTCATGGATCTTGCCATATTGCCAGGATAGCAGAGGAGGAGAAAAGTCAAGCACTGGTACACAGGCTGTGGAGTTTTTTGCAGGTGGCAACCTTGCTTTTCTTCTCCCGTGGCTACTTCATGGATAAGCAGTGAGGCTAGGCGACCACAGCAAACATGCCCAGGGCCACCCCTCCGCGGCTGGCCTTAAACCACAACTCCTGACTCTCAGCCCACGGTTCTTCACTCTCTGCAATTAAGGCCTCCGCTGCAACAGGGAAAATCACTCCCGTCGCCCCCACCCACTCCCGTTTCCATACTTGCTTGGGGGAGCTCTCATCCCTGCTCAAGCCCCAGGGTTCTCTCACCGATGGTTTTCATTAAGCAGAGAGAAAAGAGGACCGAGGTGCAACTCCGCCGCTTGCTCTCGAAGCTCCCTGAGCGGCACAGCTTGTACCACGGACTGCAGCGCGCGCAACTCCTCCAGCGGCGCTTCGAGCCGCGCCACCTCCCTCAACAGCGCCAGCGCCTGCGCCGCCATCTTGCCGGCTCCAGCCGGCCCACTCATTAGGTTCCCGCGGCTCTTCTCTAAGTCTCGCGATATCTGCTTGGTGCAGCCTTCTGTTGGGTCCGCCAAGTCTCGCGAGATAAGGTCAATTATGAAGAGTCAAAGGTCGCCAGCTGTGTTGTGCTTCCAGCCTGTGCAGAGTAGGTTACGCGTCCGAGTTTCTAGCAGTTTGGTAAACAATGGGAGGGCTAACCTTTGCCGGGTGTCCGGCAGGCGGAACAGAGCGGATGAGGGCTTACCGGCAGTTAAATGGCCCCGAATCAAGCTCTGGCAGCAGAGAGCGGCGGCGGAAGTTGCTCTGGGCGGGGCGGCGTGCTTGGGAGAATCGGATCCCGAGCCTATCAAAACGAGGCGGAGGCGCCTACCTCTGGAAGGCAGGAAAGAGGTTTTCCAGAAGGTGGACCAAGGCGTGAGTGATACGGCTGTGGGTACCATTTTGGCCTCGATGAGTCAACGGTACGCCTGATTAAGAAAAACAGGTCGCATTGGTCCTGCGTGGAGAAATTTCTCGGTCTACTCCAAGATGTTGTGCATTCCTGTGATATAAGCACCGGGGAAATGGAGGCCGCCTTAACTTTCTCAGTAGAGTAGCAGACCATAAAGGGGCAGCCAACGACCTCAAAGCCATTTGCAACCATGCCAAACGGATCTTGTAGGTATCTGGTGGAAACCAGCGGTCAGGGCAATCCAGATACGGTTTGAGACGTTTAAAAGTTGCTGCTGTTTGCGAAATGTGAGGTTGATGGGAGAGGAAGAACCATTAAACGCTGAGTTGACACCCAAGTATTTCAAGAAGTTGGAGAGATTGATCAGAGATTCCTCAGCAGGTTCCCAGTTTCAAGCAGATTGTTGCGGGAAACAGCGAGGGAAACAAAGTCACCGAGACCACTTTGCAGGAAGCAGGAATTTTATAATTCTACCAGACTCTGGAGATAAATTCTCAAAGCCCTGAGCCCGGATCAGTGTCAGGAGATGAGTTATGTACCCCCCCAGGTGGGTAATGTAACCAAGGGGTTTTTGCAGTATATGGTTCGCAGGTGGTCAGAAAGACAAGTCAGTTACAGAGAAACAAGTTAGTTACAGAGTTTCCCCTCAACCCCCCCACCCCGACAGAATGTGGTCACAGTTACAGGAAATCTTGCAGAGCCTAGCTGGAGGCCTGTGACACTTTTGAGCTTGCAGAAAGCTGCTTGTAGCCCCCATAGTAGGGAATTCAAGGTAAATTCTAGACACAGTAAATCCCAGAAAAAATAACCACGTTGGCTCCAACAAGATGAATCTCTTTTGGAAGTGCATGCCTCCCATATTTTTAAGGAAATAGACAAAAATCGGGAAAGCTTAGAGGAAACTAAGGTCAGGATTTCCCTCATTTTTTTGTGCCAGTGCCTCAGGGCTCAGGTGACAAAATGATAAAAATCATTGCAGCATTACAAGACCTTAATCTCCTTCGTCTTCTGGAAAAAGATAAAAAACAACAACAACAAAACGCCCTCCTGTGTTCTGGCGATCACACCCCGAAGTATCTATAATCACTGCCCTCTTTTTGGAATGGTTTCTCAATCGTTTGTCTACGAGGCCCTAAGTTAATGTAACAGACAAAAAAAATTTGAATTTGGAGTCTTACTTATTACAAACAAAAGTCCCAACAACCTGACTTAATATTCTTTGTTCCTAATGTTGATGTGGTTTTTCCCTGGGAAGGCACTAGCTTTCTCCAGTCCTTGTATTATTGTATAATTGAAGCATTCAGGTGGTATTGCAGCAAACAAACGTTTGACTACTTTGCTGACTTCATAGATCTAAACCCTCACTGTATGTTTTAAAAAAAAGAACATGGCAACATTACAACATCGCTGATACTTTATTAATGGTTAAAGAGGTGATGGATGACATAAGACAGCCATTTTTAATAAAGCTTAGTGGGAACTTTGAGAGGATGCTGCGAAATAGTATGTATGTTTTCCTAGAGTTGATGAAGTCAAAATGAAGAAGAAAAAGTCCATAGAGTCTGCAAGATGGGTGAGTTATAAATTCATCAATAGCAAGAATAGTGAAAATAATGAGCTACTCAATCTTCGGTGATAAGAGAGTCTATATCTATAGATGAGGAAGAAAACAAGTCCCTGCCACCAGAGGTAAATATAAGGGAATTGAATTGAATGCTGTTTTACTGCCAGTCTTCAGTCCTCACCAATATTGCAGTTGATAGGGATCCTTTCCAGGACTGAAGTTTGGCTTGAAAAAAGTTGTGGTAAATTGCTGTATATCTATAAAGTGGTGCAGAAGAACCTTCAAAATCAAAGGAGTCCAAGAAAGAAAGATGATGAAGTGGATGATGGAGATGAATGCAGGATCTGAGTCTGAGGGGAAATCTGAGTCTTTCTCAGAGTCTGAGACTGCCAGAATCCTGTAAGAAGGAGAAAAGGTGGAGAATAAAAAGTGCCAGAAGTGCCTGGACCTTCCGGCAATGGTAAAGACTTAATATATCTGAAGAGCCTGCCAAAGCTGTAAAGGCAGAATTGGACTTCTGGAATCTAACCTTGGAATTGAATCTGAAGAGAGTAGAGGTGTCTTGAATTGAAGGATGAAGAATATCTAGAGGTTATGTCTTCCAAATAACAGTCTCTTGCTATCCTTCTGTCATTATCTCAACATCACCTGCATCTCTACCATCATTCTTAGAATCAGCAGTCACATGTCTATAACATTTAGTCATTGAACAAACACTGTGTAAACTCTGTGCAGGGCCTTGTGTTAAACTTGGGAATTCATCTCAGGAAATCATCTGAGGATCTGAGGTAAATGGTCATAACATTGTCCATTTTTATTGATGTAATAGATATAAAAGATCTTGATCCTGATTTATCTTAGTGTTCTTAAATTATAAAGGTTTTCTTAGAATTAGTCTTATTTTCTCTAACCATATATTTTTACAGACACAAGTTTTTCAATCACAAATGAGAATAGGTGCTCTTCAGATGGTGATGCAGTCATACATTTTATAAAGCACTTTTTTTTATTTATATGTGCATACAATGTTTGGGTCATTTCTGCCCCCACCCCCTCCCTTCCCCCTCACCCTGCCCCCTCCCTCTTCCCCCCACCCCCTCAATACCCGACAGAAACTATTTTGCCCCTATCTCTAACTTTGTTGTAGAGAGAGTACAAGCAATAATAGGAAGGACCAAGGGTTTTTGCTAGTTGAGATAAGGATAGCTATACAGGGAGTTGACTCACATTGATTTCCTGTGCGTGTGTGTTACCTTCTAGGTTAATTCTTCTTGATCTAACCTTTTCTCTAGTTCCTGGTCCCCTTCTCCTATTGGCCTCAGTTGCTTTTAAGGTATCTGTTTTAGTTTCTCTGCGTTGAGGGCAACAAATGCTAGCCAATTTTTTAGGTGTCTTACCTATACTCATATCTCCCTTGTGTGCTCTCGCTTTTATCTTGTGATCAAAGTCCAATCACCTTGTTGTGTTTGCCATTGAGCTAATGTCCACATATGAGGGAGAACATACGATGTTTAGTCTTTTGGGCCAGGCTAACCTCACTCAGAATGATGTTCTCCAATTCCATCCATTTACCAGCAAATGATAACATTTCATTCTTCTTCATGGCTGCATAAAATTCCATTGTGTATAAATAGCACATTTTCTTGATCCATTCGTCAGTAGTGGGACATCTTGGCTGCTTCCATAACTTGGCGTTTGTGAATAGTAAAGCACTCTTAATATTAACATTCTCTGTTAATCCTTACTTCAAACCTATGAAAGATCTAGTATCTCTTTCTTTACCAAAAACCACCCAAACCCATAGAGATTAAGTAACTTGCCTGCATCTACACAGCTAAAATGTACACAGCAGTATGAGGACTACAACTGATTAACTACTTTATCAGACACTTTGCTAGGAAGTGTATCAAGCCTTCAAGAATTTATAGTTCCAAGGAATGAGGCAGGTTAATTACGACAAAAAGGGAAACCACTAGTGTCACTAAACCTCCTTCCCTGTGTTCAGAGTTGTCATTTTAACATTAGGATATTTTACATTGAAAAGCTGGGTCAAAAGTTTGAAAACCCTGCCAACAATGCTCTCAAAAGGACAATAGTCAGACATTGGCTTACTGCTTGTCTTTCTTTGTAGCTCCTTAAAGTGTATGCTCAATTGCTTTGACCTAAGTGTGTTATGCCATGTGCTTTAGGAGAAGATGACTGTGTGATTATCTCTGGGAAAGGCTGTCCAGAGCCTGGAAGGAGGAATGAGTTCATTAGGGAGAGAAGTAGGGAACAAGAGTGTTTTAAGCCAGGGAGAATTAGAAGGAAGGTTCTGGGAGGAAGAGTGGGGTCAGAGAGCCATTTGTGCTTCACTTTGTTTTTGTTGGTGACTTGGGCCTCTTCAGAGAAGAGTTTTGTGTGTGTTTAGTGTTTGTGTGCTATGGTTTCTGAAAGTTTTATAGTGTAAGGAAGGTTTGTCTTTTATCTGTACGTCTCTTGGGATTTCATGATTTTCTGTTTGAATGGAAAAAGAAAATAGCATTTATTTTTACAAGTGTTAGGGGTCTGAGAAGGTGCTTAGGTTGTAAGATTCAAAGGAGAGGGTGCTCAGTGAAAATCTCTTTCCCAGCTGCCTGCACTGTCTTGTGGCTAGCCTCCTGCGGAGAGGCGGGGCTGGGTAGTGAGCCTGCAAATGGAGATGGGGGAGAGGGCAGTTAAGGCCCTTAGTGCCCGCCCACCAGCCAGCACCCAGCAGAGGCTGTAATTTACTGCCACTGCCTGGTGCTAAATTACCAGCGACGCCATGGACAGACTGGGATCATGGTGCCCTCTGTCAGGCTTCCCTCGGCCTTCTGTCCTTATATGCCTCCTGGTGAGTGCTCCAGTCTACAGTGCTGCCAACCCTCCTCACCCTTACACCCACCTGGGAATGAGGGAGAGGAATGAAAGGAAGAAAGCATATTTCCCTACACTGCTTTTGGGATTTTGAGCTGGGGGCAAGCAGGTAGGAGGTAAAGTGCTACTTTGTCCTGAGGATTGTGAGATGGTTTTTGGTTACCAGCACCCCTTTACTTCTGCCTTCTAGGGAAGGTGACTGGGCTGTGTTCCATTCTAGAGTCGGGGAGGGGAAGGGATATTTGCTGCTGAATTCTCAGCTAAACTGCTCATGGTAAGTTCTTTCCCCCTTCATAATGCAGTTACCATCTCATTTTTCTGTAATTTTCCTGGGGCATTTTCTCATCTCTGGTGTCAAGTGTTAATGTTGGAAGTGAGAACAGAATTAATTGCAGTGGTGGTAGGGAGGGTTCTAGCCCAGCCCTGCTACTCACTTTTGGCATGATTGATCCCCTTGTTTGGCCACTGTGTCCTCATCCATGAAAATTGGTACTTAACTTTTGGGAATGTAAATCTCTTTGAGTTGTTTTGAAAGTTCTGGATTGGCACCCCAAGAAAATGTATAGATAAACTCAATGTTGCATTAGATTTCATGGTATTTTAGTTTTTCTTAAAACTAGGTGGATTATAAGTTTAATGCCCTGGTTTAGGTGAGATCCTTTCTGCTTTGTCACAGACTTGTGAAGTCAACTGCAACCTTTTAAAGGTAATGTACATACTCTAGGACAAAAAAGGGAAAAAGTCCTGAGGAAAGAGGAAGTAACTGAAAGGATACATAACATTTATATTTGCATTTTATAAGACTATAAAATTAAGTATATAGTAAAAGACAAATATGAAGAGGTGTAAAGGACATAAATATAAAGTCTTTATAATGTAAAGACATTTCTTTAAAATTTATGGTAAATATTTTCCCGTATAATAAATGTTTTGTTAGGAAGTGTGTTTATTTCCATTGGTTTTTACATTCATATAATTTCAGTTCCTAAAATTTTGTCATTCACTATTGGGTCCAAACTGACCATTCCTGATTCTGATAATTTGTTGATGTATTCTGGAAACATTTCTCAAGCACATACTCCTTCTGGGGTGGTAAAGTGGGAATACAGAAATGAAAGAGAATGAAAATTTCCTGTCCAGGACCAGGTATGGTGGCACACATATAGGCATCTCTTAGCAGTGTGTTTAGCAAGAACTGGGTCATACTGGATGGAACACTTTGTGGTGTTCCAGCACAACAAAAGGAACACTCATCACAGGGTGGCTGGCCCACAAAGAGGAAGGAAGGTGCTAAAATAGAGGTAGGAGGATCATGGTCTGAGGCTTTCCTAGGGTAAAAGGCAGGAGACCCTACCTGAAAAATAGAGTAAAAATGACTCAGGTGGTAGAGTGCTTGCTTAGCAAATGTGAGGTCCTGAGTTTAAACCTCTACCACAAATAAAAAAATTATCTCTGATGGGAGAGGCATATAGAAACAACTCTGTTTCAATGTGATCAGTGGTACAACAGCAGGTTCAGCAGCAGCCCTTGTCTCTACCCACTAGATAACAATAGCATCTCTTCCCCAGTCATGATGGACAACATTATCCCCAAACATTGCCAAATGTTCCTGGGAAAGGGGTGGCAAAAGTGCCCTGAGTTGAGAAGCACTGGATTAAGTCTAACTGAAAAGGCCCCATTGTACTGATTCCTAGTCATGCTGAATGCAATGCGCAGAACCTAGACTGGAAGGCAGGAGTCTTGGAGGCACTCAGTTTCTGTATGGTCTGCATTGATTATTACCTCACTGTCTTAGGTAGTACCTGAGGGCACGTTTACATCAGTGTTTTGACTATGAGCTCGTAAGACTTTTAATACATTGTAGGTGAGTTTACATTTAATTCTATTAGCTCTGTGTCCCACTGATACCTGCTGGCTGAAATGCCCCCAGATCTTCCCCCTGGGAATAGCTTATCTGGCTCAAGACAGGCTTATAAGGCTGCTTCTCTTCCTTCCAGTCACCTTAGCACCTTCGTTTCTCTTTGTGGGCCAACTACCCTGTGATGAATGCTCCTTTTGTTTAGAGTTGTTCTGGAAACCTCAGTAGACACCATACAGTGTTCCACCCAGTTTGACCCATTCCTTGCCCTTTAAATGCGTTGCTAGCAGTGAATGACCTTCAACCCTACTTACTTCCCAAGGCTGTTTAGTGTTAGCAGCAGCATTTCACTTGGCTCACTGCTGATTCACTAGTCTGTAAGAACTTACTGAGAACCTGCTGTGTGCCAGGAGCTGTGCTGGGGTATAGTGATGAATAAAGCACAGCCCTCCCATCATGGAGTTGGTGGTGTCAAGTTGCTCTTCCTGTCTTGTCAGAGCACCTGGCAACTCTGAGGTAGGCAATGCAAGTGCCATAGTCTCCAGTTTCTAGATGAGGTTTATAGAAAGGTAGGAAGTAAGTTGTCAGAGGCCACTGGCAACTTAGCAGTACTGACACTAGGATTTCAATCCTACCCTCTAGTGTATTTTATTTATTTATTTTTCCTATAGTCTGATTGAATTGTTGTTAATGAAACAACAGTCAAAGCTTCCTTGAAAAGCCCAGTAGTTTTTTTCTTGTATGGTCACTGGTTTAGTTCAGGAGACTAGTGTGGTGTGTTGAATTGAAGGTCCTGGTAGAGGTAGTAGGAGAAGATGAGAACCCAACTCATACAGGCCTATAGTTAAACTGAAGTTAAAGACATAAAAATGCTGTCAAGAAGTAGGAGCCAGGACCTAGACAATAATGTAAAATAATGGGGAGGTCAGAGTTCATTTGAGCAAAGCATGATCCCTGGGCTGGGAGGAGGAGAAACAGCTCCTGTTCACCTGCCTGAGTCACAGCCTTACTCCTTACAAGTTGCCTGTCCTTGTCAGTGGCTCCACTAGATCCCTCAAGCAGAGAACCCTAGAATGGAAGGGTTACCCAGTTTTTTCTTTTCCTCTCATTTTAAGTATTTGTCATTTAAATAAGAAAAAAACATATCTTGAATGTCTTTTCCTTTCATATGGTCACTATTACCTTAGCTCAGGATCTTTTTAGGGGGGCAGGGTGGGTATTGGTAGTTGAACTCAGGGTCTTGTGCTTGCTGGGCAAGTCCTCTACCACTTGAGCCATGCCCCAGGCCTTTGTGCTTTAGTTAATTTTTCAACTAGGGTCTTGTACTTTTGCCTAGGGCCCATGCCAGACTGTTACTCTTCCTATCTCCAGCTCCTTAGTAGCTGGGATTATAGGTATATACCACTATACCCAGCTTGTTTTGGGGTATAGGGTCTCACTTACTTTTGCTGAGGCTAAACTCAAAGCATTATCCTCCTATCTCTACCTCTCAAATTGATGGGATTAAGGTGTATGCCACCATGCCTGTCCTATCTCTGGATCTTAATCTTTTTCCTGGATCATTGAAATGACTGTCTTAAGTAGGCTGCTTTCTAGACACTCCCCAGGCTCCTTACTCTTGTTACTCTACTCTGCTTGGCCATATTGTTACTGTCTTACTTAGAA
Organism: Castor canadensis; assembly: GCF_047511655.1. Lineage (NCBI taxonomy): Eukaryota > Metazoa > Chordata > Mammalia > Rodentia > Castoridae > Castor > Castor canadensis. Next base: position 14,650,702 of record NC_133398.1, on the reverse strand, counting down.
ACCTTTGGGCTGGGTGTGGTGCATGTCTGTATCAGCACTCCAGAGGCTGAGACAAAAGGATCATGAGTTCAAGGTCAGCCTGGTAAGTTCCCATCCAGCCTGAGCTACATAGCAAGACCCTGTCCTAAAACAAAAAAAATCCAAAAAGAACCTCCAAAATCACCCATGAGTACAAACCCCCCACTCTTTGGCCTGACACTTTTCTTCATAATTCTCATCAGCCTCATTTCCTCCTGATCTCCACCAAGCCCATGCAGACTGGGTATTTCATACCTCTTGAGTTTGCACATATTCTCATCTGCTTAGATGTACCCCACTCTCTTTGTAATCCTGCTTATTATTTCAGATCCAATTCAGGTGGCATCTTCTCCAAAAGCTTATTCGTGTTTCCCCAGTAGAGATTTCCTCTTGATCCTCCTAGCCCCATGGTCTCAGTAGCACAGGTTGTATTGTTTTTAGAACCCTGCCTTTTGCACTAAACTTTACACATCACCTGGTAGTATACAGATGAATACAGATGAAATTAAATTACTCACTAAAACATCAGTAGAGGTAAGAATTTATCATCCAGAATAATCTCCTTGGGGTGTTAGCTGTTGAATGGCTGCCTGTTAGAATTGTCTGCAATAGTAGTTTTTTACAAATAAAACACTTGAAGTCATCCAGATTTGAGCAAATCCTGGCTTCATCAATTAAAACTGCGAGCAAGTTGGTTTTCCCTCCTTCCCCTCCGGAGCCTCCATTTTTTTTTCTCATCTACAGAGGAACAAAAACTATTTGAATACTACAACTCAATGTAGATATTGGAAATTATTTTGTGGATAGAGGATGGGGATGAAAAAATTATCTCAGCATGGTTCCAGTCTGCTTGAGCTGGGAGTTACTGATCTGTGCTTTTCTTTTCTACCATGTAGATCCTGACGGCTTCTTTTCTGACATACCCCATGCTCAGGACCCTTAGCCTACGTCTCCACTCAGCCATCACTGGCAGCTACTTCTCTGGTGCTCACTCCATCGTCTTTGTCAACTGTCCCAATGAGCAAGTTGCCAGAGACATTGCCAGGTATAGTGCAGCGGCTGAGGTGCTGCCCCTGAAGGCTCAGGGAGCTACCAGGGTGCTCCAGAGGGGCAACTTTGGGGCCCTTTTCTTGCTTCTGACAGCCCTGTCCCTACATTGATGAACTCCACAACTATCTGCTTGGGATGGTACAAGGAGCACAGCTGAATGATCCCCTGACTGAGAATGTTGAACATTGCATGGGAGTGGAAAGGGGGATATGAGACCACAGAGACAGGCGGCTATAGGAGAGCAGTGGAGCCCTGCAGGTCAACAATTTAAGACTCCTCATTGCTGGCCAAGCCCTCTTTCTTCATGGAGGCATTCTCTGCTCAATTCCAGATGAGCTCATTGGGATAAATGAGGAGGCCATTCCAAATCTTGGGCCGTTTTCTAGAAGCAGCTATGGTATGCTAGACAGGGTTTCCATGTTGGCTGTGCCACTTAACTATGTGTGTGACCTTGGGAAAGTTGCTTCCTGGTTTTTTGTTGTTGTTTGTTTTTTTGGTTTTTTTTGTGTGTGTGTGTGTGATATTGGGGATGAAGTCCAGTAGCTTTAGCATGCTGTGCAAGCATTCAACTGTTGAGTCACATCCATTTATCCATTTCCCTTCTTTAAGCACTGGTTTTATGAAGTATAAAATGGCAGTATACCACCTATCTCACAGGATTGGGTGATAAGAGATATGTAATGTATACCTCAGCAAGTGAAATGTAGTAAATGCCCAATAAATGTTTGTTGGTTCTGAATTTCCTCCTTTCTGTTTCTGTAAACATAGCTTTGACACAGGTTAATGAGGATAGAAGTTAATGGGTCTGGCTCCTTGCTCTTTTATTCTTGCTTTAGAACTCAGCATTCTTGAAGTTGGTGGTAGACTAAGATTAGTACAGGGTTACAATCACAGATGCCTACAGGCGAGTGACTTGAATAGAGTGGGCTGGGTTGTAACAGTGAAGGGTGGCAGTGGAAGGCAAACCTCTGTGCTTCCCAGGTGTTAGGAGGGCAAGCAAGGGGAACTGTGTTGACTTGAGAAGAATATTTCACGCCTAGGGGGAACAGCTGCTGCTCAGCTCTAGCTTGGCTAGATGTGACCCGAGGGACTTCAGGACCAATGTGGTGAGATTCATTTCATCATGCAGAGCTAGGTAATCTGTATTTTTTTGAGTGTGAAACATCCTGATATTAAATATTGGTAATAAAGTTGAAATTTTTTTTAAATGCCACGAGGGCAAAGCTGTGTATCTGGTCTGTGAGCCACTATTCTGTTGATCTCTGCAGTCTCTGGGACCCTAGCAATCTGTGCTTCTCTCTTCTACTTCCTAGGGCTAGAGCTCCCCATGGGTGACTCATTGCTGGTGTTTTAAGTATTGCTATAGCTGCTTTAAAATGGAATTTAGTCAACCCACCATCCCTGCCCTCTCACTTTCTAAGGCCATCAGGGCTTTTTGTATAATAAACTTCCATATTGTATAATTTTTTTTAGCCTACCGGTTGCTATAATCAGTGGTGAGTTTACATTAAGAAAAGATTGGAAAGGGCCTGTGAGGCAAGAGGATTTGTTTTTCTAAATGTATAACTTTTGCTTTGTTTTTCTAGATTTGTAACTCTTGCTTTGTGTTTGTGTGCCTTCTGGAGAACCAAAATGTAATTTCACATCAAGCAAGACTGGTAACAGTTACTTGAACAAGTTTATGCCGTATATATCTTCTTATAGTTGGGAATTTTCTAAGGGAGTGATCAGATGGTGATAATATCACATTAATATGGAGCTTTAAATAGAGTACTCTTCAGCCTGGGAGTCAAGGAAAGACAAAAGAGGTCCATTCTCTTCTTGGCAACAACTAAGGGAAGGAAGGGTCAGTGAGCAAGGCTGAGATAAGGTTTGTTTGGCTGGTCTAAGCACTTCAGAGAACAGTGACAGGCACCCTTTGCTTTCTGAGCTCTCAGAATTTTGCCAGGGCTGCCTGACTAAGTGCTGAAGTGTGAGGTTGGGCACACTTCTTTCTTGCACTGATGACTTGTGCTCCTGTTTCTGCAATACTCGTACTAGTTCACCACGGCTATGCTTAGGAACCAGACTCTGAAACCATAAGCTGATTGGAACTTGAAAGACTTGTTTGACCAGAGATTTCAACCTGGGGGATGTCAGAAAAATTGTAGAGGCTTTCAAAGGAGATGATTGTGTTCTTGAGGCTGTAGTGGAAAACTTTTTTAAAAATCCAAAGTGAAAAGATGTTATAGTTGCCAAATACAGGCTATGATGCTTTCTTTTTGCTTTTGCTTGGAGTTGTATCAGCTCTGTGTGGTCATGTAAGTATCTGCAGGTCAGTTGCACTGAGGGTCAGCCAGATGCATCTTAGAGTTAAAGGGAAAGATAGCATAATGAAAGGAGTTTTTAGTAGTAAGAAAGGTTGGAAATCATTAACTATACAATTCATCCCTTATACAGAAGGAAAGTCAGGTTAAAAAGGGAAAATATAAGTGCTCAGATACCTATTTCTGGAAGAAAAGTGAGGACTTGCTTAAGTTCACATAGCCATTCTATTGCAGGGCTGGGAATGGAATCCAGCTCTTGTTTAGGTCCAGTTATTTCCCATACCCCAAGCAGACTAAGCCTGTCCTTAAAACTGCCTTCCTGAAGGTGCTTCCCAGCTATAGGGACTCACACAGCTCACCCAGAAGAGGACTCAGAAATAGTTGTCTTCAGAGGTTCTGTGTGCTTATGGAATGTGCTGGTTTGAAGAGGAATGTGATGAGTTGATGATGCCTCAGTCTTTTTTCTGTTTCTATAACTGAATTTCACAAGGTAGGTCATTTATTTATAAACTGTGAGTCTTGTTTAACCTTGGTTCTGGAGGCTTGGAAGTCCCAGAGCCTGCTGCTGGTATCTTCCTACATCATAACATGGCAAAGGACATTACATGGTGATACAGAGCAAGCTTGATCTCTCTTCCTTTTCTTATAAAGCCACCAATACTATCATGGGGTCTCTACCCTCATAACTTCACATAATTCTGATCATCTAAAAAGCCCCACCCTCAAATCCATTAACATGATTTATGGGATTAGGTTTCCAGCCTATGAATTTTGGGGGCACATTCAAACCATTGTGGTCTGCTTCTGGCCCCCAACATTCATGTCCTTCTTACATGTAAAATACAATCCCTCTGTCTTAATAGCCCCAAAGTTTTAACTCAAAAGTCCAAAGTCCAGTGTCTCAACTGAATCAGATATACATGCCTACAGCAGATTTACTCCAGTTAGGAGCCTGTGAAATCAAACAAGTTACCTACTTCCAGAGTATAATGGTGAAACATGCATAGGACAGACATTCTCGTCCCCAAAGGGAGAAATAGGGAAGAAGAAAGTAGTAACTACTCCCCATGTAAGTCCAAAACCCAACGAGACATTAAATCTGAAGGCTCTAGAATAATCTTCCTTTATTCCCTGTCCTCCTCTCTAGATATATTGGGGCAGGGGTTATGCCTTCAAGGACTTACGGGGCTCAGCTTAGCCTCAGCTCACTCTGCTTGGTGTTGAATGCTGATTGCTCTATAGTTCTGATTCTTGGTGGCAGTCAGTCCCTTTGGCTCTACTAGGCATCACCCTACTGAGGTCTCTGCAGCAGCTCTGACCCCACAGTTCCACTTTACTAATTACTTCCCAAGTGCCCACTTCCAGTTGCCATTATCATAAACCTTTCAGGATTCTGGAATGCACCCAAACTGTAGCAGGGGAGGGATACCCTAAATGATTGTCTACTGAGACTCATATTTCCAGGGTAATTCACAGGAACCTTTGTCCCCATCCTTGGGACCTGCCCCAGTGACTGCCATCATCTTCTTTGCTTTAGGGCCATATTGAACAAGAAGCTGGCTGCCTCTGTGAACATCCTGCCCAAATCATCTTCACTGTGAGTTTTTGCCCTAGCCAATAGGAGAAAGTTGGGAGTGTTAGGGTTAGGTCCTGGCTGGTGGAAAAAGCACTGAACTAATGAGAAATGGCAAAGAATAATTCAGACACTAATCAACAGACCACAGTTGATTTGTAGTCAGAGGATCAGTCAATCTGTGTCACTCAGGATAAGCAAAAATATGCTGTGTATAGAAAAAGGAGGGAAAAGTAATATTCCCTCAATTGCTCACATCATCTGTAGCAACTGCTCCCAAATTTCGCTGTTATTTTGATCCTTCAGCTCTACCCTAGATCTTTTCAATTAGTCTCCTGAGGGCTCTGAAACTTTAGAACGTTGTACAGGGACTGGGTACATAACTCAGTGATAGAATGCTTGACTAGCATGTGCAAGGCCCTGGGTTCAATCCCCAGCACTAAAAAAAAAAAAAATGTGTACATGTGTTTTGTTAATTCAGTTAGTCTGAGACCCAGTGTTTGATAACTGGAATAGAATATCAGCCTGGCATTCCCTTCAAGTGGTCCATCCTCATTCATAATTGATCCAGTTACCAAAATGCAGGGCCACGGGCCAGTTCATCTTAGGTTTGCCCTACATCAATATAGATCTCCTCAGGCTAAATTTTTCCCTTTCTCAGCCAGGCGTGGTAGTACATACTTGTAAGCTACTCAGGAGGCAGAGCTCACAGTTAGAGGCCTGCCTAGGCAAAGATAGCAAGCCCCTGTCTCAAAAACAAATATAAACAAAAGGACTGGGGACGTGGCTCAAATGGTAGAGTGCTTGCCTAGCATGTGCAAGGCCCTGCTTTAGATCTCCAGTACCACAGACACACAAAAGAATTCTCCTTTGCTCATGATGCTGTTCTTATATTAGCTTCTGAACATTATCACTGACTCTATGTATGTGTGTGTGGTACTGGGATTTGAATTCAGGGCCTGGTGCTTGCTAGACAGGCACTCTACCACTTGAGCCACTCCTCCAGCCCTAGTACTGGGGTTTGACTCAAGGTGTCTCTCTTGTTAAGCAGGTGCTGTACCACTTCAGCCACATACCCAGCTCTTTTTTGCTTTAGTTATTTTTTGAATAGGATCTCATGTTTTTGCCTGAGCTAGCCTGGACCTCTATTCTATTTATGCCTCCTGCATAGGTTCGGATGACAGGTGCACACTACTGTACTCATTATTGGATGAGATAGGGTCTCATTTTTTGCCCAGGCTGGCTTGGAGTAGCAATACTCCCGATCTCTGTCTCCAAGTAGCTAAGACTACAGGTGTGAATGAACACACCCAGTTCATCACTGACTTTATTTTTAACTTCTAAAAGTTTCCACATCTTGGGGTTGAGGATGTAGCCCAGTGGTTGTTTGCCTAGTATGTACAATGCCCTGGGTTTGATCCCTAGTACCACAAAAATAAATAAATAAATAAAAGTTTCTACATCTTGTAAGACTCATTTCTCTCCTGAAGCCTTTTTTAAGTTTATTCATTCTTGGGCATTCAGCTTTGAGAGTCAGTAATTGAAGAAGTGTGAGTCCAAGTGGGGAGGGGCTGGAAGCCAGGAGTATAGGATGGGAACTAAAATAGCTGGAGATGCCCAGCTTGGAGGACAGAAGACTTAGGAGTTTCTGTAGGGCTGTTCTGGGGGGTGGTTCTTCATGTAGCCAGTTGGGAAAAACAATTACATGACAGATGTTGGCACACCACAAGGAAAACCATCTCTACAACCATAGTTCAGTGGTAGAGCAATGGCCTATTATGTGCAAGGCCCTGGGTTTGATTGCCAGCACTGGAAAAAAAAAACAAAACAACTCACTCATAGGAAAACTTTGAGTTAACCTTACTGGCTGGAGAATTAGTGAGGATCCCTTGGAAAAGGTCAGTGATTGAGTTGGGCCTTGAGGAAGAGAGGGACTTGATTGATCAACAGGAGCAGGAAAAACTTTCTAAGTGGGGAGGATACAGCAGCATTGGGGGAGGGGAGATTGAGGCAAGCACAATATTATGTATGGGATTGTGATGAAATTACTAGCTAACATTTAATGACTCTGCAATGCAGGTAGGTATGTTAAGTAACTGCTTATGTACCTTGTCTTATTTAGTCCTTAGCAATTCAATCATATAGGTATGTTTTTATCCCCTTTTGTAGGGATAAAGTTAGATGGGCTTTTTCAAGAGCTGGTGAACTTCCCACCTGTGAGAGTGTTCTGGCAGATGCTAGATACTTGTGTTAAAATGGTTGGACTATACAACCTGTGGGGCTTTGTCCACTCTAGACTTCTTTGTCTGGGCTTGGAAAGATTTTAAAGTTTCCTCCTTAGTAAGTCATCTACTTGGGCTAGGTTTGACATTTCACTAGGCTCCTCTTTAGAGTATTGTTATTTGATTTTGTTCTTTTTTCCAGGTACTTTTGGAAGGGAGAAATAGAAGAAGCCACTGAGATCTTGTTGGTAAGTGAGGATGGGGCAAAGGAGGTCTTACTCATGCAGAGAATGAGTAAGACAAAGGCCTTTTCCTGGGTTCCAACTGAAAATTAGCAAAGATCAGGCTCAGTTGTTAGAGAGCTTACTTAGCATGTGTGAGGCCTCAGATTCTATCCCCAGTAACAACAACAACAAAAAAAGCAATGATGAACTGATTGAGGTTCTTGCTCCGTCTAAGATCTAAGATGCCCAAGGCTGATTTGTGAACTAGCAACATGGCCTATTGACCTAGGAGGAGTAATGTCTCCTTAATGGCCAGTTGAATGAGTAGGGGCAGGGCTGGGGCTCAGGTCCAAAGGCAGTAATTAGTTTTTTCTTTCTGTTACAGTTAATAAAGACAAAGACTTCCAAGGTCCTCATGCTGTCCAGCTATATCAGGTAAAGCTGACATGTTTTCTTGTTAATTACCACAGGGCTAGCCAGAGACATTCTGGGGACCAAATGAATGAGCTTGGCAAGCAGGCGAGCTGGAGCCTAACCACAACCTCCCATATGACTCTGGGCAAGTCCCTGTCCCTCTCTGAGCCTCCGATTCTCCATCTGTAAAATGGAGAGCTAGGGTGAGATAGCTTAAGCTAATGGGTCTTAAAATACTGGTCTCAGGACTTCTTCACACTTTTAAAAATTGAGACCCAAAGAGCATGCTGGTACACATCTGCAATCTCAGCTACTTGGGAAGCAAGGGCAGGAGGATCTCAAGTTCAAGGCCAGCCTGGACAAAGTTAGGGAGACTCTTATCTCAAAAACAAAATTACAATCAAAAGGGTGGAGGGAGTGGGAATGGCTCAAGTGGTGGTTTACCTAGCCCAAATGAGACCCTCAGTTCAGCAAAAAAAATTTTTTTAGTTCATTTAAGATAAAAATAACAAAAACATTGCATATTAATAACAAATAATGTATTTTTATAGAAGCTAATTCTATTTTCCAAAACCAAAAAGTAATTAATGAGAAAAATGACTTCATTTTATATTTTTTCCAAGTTTTGGCTTAATAAGATATCTTGGTCTCTTCAGAAGCATCTTGGGATAATTTTAAGCTTAAGATAACAAATTCAAGTTTTCCAAAATTCTAATTTTTGTTTAAAAAATGAATTTTATCATTGGCAATAAGAAAGTTGTCTTTTTTTGTTTTTTAAATGTTGGGGATCTAACTCAGGGCTTCATACATGCTAGGCAAGTACTCTACCAATGAGCTATACCCCAACCCCTAAATTGTTTGTGTGTGTGTGTGTGTGTGTGTGTGTGTGTGTTTGGTGGTACTGGGGCCAACTGCTTGCTAGGCAAGTGCTGTACCACTTGAGCCATGCTGCCAGCCCTAAGTTGTCTTCATTTGAGAGATGGGCTCAGTTCATATTTGAAAAAATGTCTACTTAATGCTCAAGTCTGAGTAACTATAATTTGCAAATACGGCTTATTCAGGCTTGAAAATAAAAATGTTCTGCTAAAAAAACAAGTTTGTGACAATTATTGAACTTTGATATACAGAAGTTCTTTGTGTATACTTCTGATTTTGCCACAAAGAATATTAAAAAGACATGTATATGCTCAAGGGTTGAAATTTAATAAAATTGGCAATTTTTATCACTTCAAAGATGCTAAGTGAAACTTTTTAAAAATACAAGCATGTAGCAGCAAAGAATACAGCGACAGTAAGTGCAGTATGGTACCACTGCCTTGACTCATGCTGAGGTGCCGGTAGTTTTACCATCACTGCTTTCACACCAGCAGTGCAAATGTCAATGTAGTTAACAAGATAAATGACAAATTAGTGTTACTATGAAAACCTTTTGACCTTATGGGCTCCATGAAAGCATCTTGGAGATCTCCAGAGGTTATTGAACCTCACTTAGAGGACCACTTGTAAACCTTTGTCATTCAAAGTATGAGTTTTGAAATTGGTATCACTGGGAGTTAACTAGCAATGTAGAATTTATTGCTCACTCCAGATCAAGTCAAGCTACATTTTACACAGATCCCCAGTGCTTCCTGTGCATATTAACACTTTAGAAGTTCTGGTATAAACCAGTGGTTCTCAATGCTGGCTATGTATCAGATTACTTGGAGACATTTTTTTAAACTACCAATTTAGGCCCTACCTCACAGATTCTGACTTAATTTATTTGGGTTGGGGATCAAGTACGTTATTCTTTAAAAGCACCCCACATTGACTAATATGCAGCCAGGGCTGCAAACCACCTATATTGATGATAAAACTTTTCCTTTATGTCTTAGAAAACTAAGAATCTATTAATATATGGCTGTTGCTAAGTATCAAATCTAGCTGTAGAAGGCCCTGATGTTACCACCTCAGCAAAAGTGAGGGAATAAGGCACCTTTGGTAGAACCAGCACCATCAAGAAATTACAACTTAACTGGTGAGGGACAGCTTCCAGGTTAAGAGAGAACTCCAGAGCTTGACCTCCTGTATCAAAATGTGGTACTTCACTAGCTAGTTGTATCCTGCTTCTTGCAAAATACTAATATTTTTGTGCCTCAGTTATCATATCTGTAAAATGGGATCACACTATTGAGTTGTTATGCATATTGGAATTAATATGTGAAGTATAGATGTGAAGTGCTTTAATGCTTTATCTTACTAAATGTTAAACATTGCATTCTTTGAATTCTGCATGTCTACTTGTGAAAAATACACAGGCCTAGGTGTCCCTGAAATAAGCTACTCAAAATCATTATCTTCAACCACTGGATAAAATTACCCAGTGTTTAAGCACCTATACACATACATTGTGATTGGTTAAACATGTTATCTCAAGAGAACTTTGAAGTACTTCATTTAGCAGAAAGGAAGCAGAAAATTATTACCCTCATTTGATAGATGGGAAACTGAAATCCAAGCACTCATGTTTCTTCAGTCTTGAAAGTGAAGAGAACTTCCATTATGTGACAAGGGCCAGGTGAAACAAGAGAAAAGGGAGAGGGTCCTGTGGGTTAGGGGTCACTGAGGATCCCTTGGAAAAGGTCATTGATTGAGTTGGGCCTTGAGGGAGAAAAGGGGATTTGATTGATCAACAGGAGAAAAGAGAACTTTCTAGGTGGGGGGAGGAATCAGAGGCACTAAGGGAGAGGAGACTAGAGAAGGCACAGTGAATGAATGGGGTTGTGATGAAAACAGTACCTAACATTTAATGAGTATGTGCTTTATATATTTTTATGTCCCTTGTCTTATTTAGTACTCAGTAATCCAATCATGTAGAGACATTTTTATCCTCTTGTATAAGAGAAAAGTGACTTATCCATAGTCACATAGCCAATAAGGGCAGTCTTAGAATTTGAACCCGTGTCTCTTAAGACTCTAAACCCAACTCACCACCTGTTAACAGATGGGAAACCTGGCTCAAGAGTGGTGGCCAAGGTACTGGCCAATGAGCTATAGCAGGTGGCAGAGGGCCTCTAGTGAAGCTGGCTGCTTGGTTTTGTTGCCTGGGTTAATTCTACCATAGTCACTTGCAGGGGTTTTTTTGCTTTTCAAAGGTTGGTGCATCCGTTTGAAATCCCAGAAGTCTTCAGTCTTCCCATGGACCAAGGAGATGTGCACTATTTCAAGTGGCTTGAGGAGGGCATGGAGGAAGACTGAGTGGGAGAAGCTTCTTGTGATGCTGCCAGCTGCCTCTAGCCTTCATCATCTGTGCTCTGGGGAAGAGCAGGCCTCCTTCTGTCTCCCAGCTTCTGTGGATGCTATATTCCCATTAGCACAGTGGCACTAATTGACCTATGCAAGCTGGAGGTCCAAATTTCCCAAGGCTGAAAAAGAAGGCTAGGCCAGATGGGCCAGCAAGAACCCAATGGAACTTGTCTTTGAGTGCTATGTGTTTAAAGGTGGCCAGAGGGTAGGTGTGGATGGTTGGGTGTAGGGCCTAAGGGGAGGAGGAAGTGAGGGTGAAGTCTGTCATCTTTATAGTCACTGGGCCTATCTTCAGTGCCTAGAGTGTAATTTCTCCCCTGCTTTTCAAGGGAAGGAATAGAGACAATGACCTTGTTCACCCGGAAGTCTGTGGGATGAATACCTCTTTCCAGAGGGACTGGCAAGTGCTCTATTCAAAAGGATGACTTGTATTGTGGAATGTCAGGGATCAGCAGGATTTTCTTTTTCTTTTCTTTTTTTTTTTTTTTTTTTTTTTGTAGTTAAAGAGGCTTTTGTTGCTCCTGAGTCTCTAGGAGGGTACTGGGAATGTGTTTTTTGAGCACATGCTTGACTGGGGGGTATCAGGGCTTAGAACACAGCCTTGTGAGTTGAGAGTATGTCTTGACTGTTTTCTGGCCTTAATGTAACAGACACTCAAAGGTTCTGGTGCCTTGCTCAGTGGCAATACAGATCTTGAGTCCTGGAACCAGCTAGACCAGTGCTTTTTGTGTGTCTGTGTGTGTGTTTTCTACACAGAGCCCTGGGGTTGACACAAGGCTCCACCCACATTCCTGCCAGTTCACTGTTTTCACTTTTAGGTGCCGAACTTCTTTGTAAGATTTGGGGGATTTTTGAAAGTTTTCTTTGTCAAAAGTTTTCTTTGTCAAAAATTTGTAAACCATTTTGTTGAGCCAGTCTCCATTTTATGGATTACTGAGGAAAACTGAACAGCATGACATTCAGAAGGGGGTAGAATGTTGAATTATGCATGGTACAGCCATGCTGCTCATAGTTTCTGGGGCTCTCCTATACTTCCACCACAGTGTCTGATGAAGAGCAGGGGATACTGAGACCCAGGTGGTGGGAAGAAGAGATTTGACCTAGGTTCCCTCCGAGAATTTGTCACAAGGTAACTCCATTCTGGGAGGACTATGGACAGTTGGGTTAAGGATCCACAGACAGCTGTGATATCCTGATCTCTCCTAGAGGAAGGGGTGAGTGAGTGAGGTTCTGATACTTGCTGTGCTTCTTTCACTTTAGTGCTCCCAAGTATCAAGCAGGGGAGGATCTCCAAGGGCCCAACTGTGAGGAACTTATAAGACCTGCAGGCTGAGGTCCTTCCAAAGGTCCAGAGGGTGCCAGCAGTGATTTTGAGGGCTGCCTGAGGAGAGGAACAGAATGCTAATGATGATGTCTCTTGCTTTTTACAGTAGATCAGTTTCTGACACATATGCAAATACTATGTAAAGTAAACCCTACTTAAAATGTACTGAGGTTCCCAGATGGACTACGGTTTTTCTTTTAGGCTTGTATCTTGAGGAAGTCTGGCTTCATAACCTTGCTCCCCTTGCCTTTCCCATTATCACCCTTGTCTCTGCTGTGCCAGGTAATGTTACTTCTTTGCTCACACTGTCCCTTCTGTCTGGAGTGTCCTTCTGCCTGAATGCTTATGACTCTGGGGCTGCTGCTTTGTAAGACCTGGCTCCACAGCTGGAAGTTCTCTCTTCTGCCTTGGTGTTCTGCCTGCCTTTGTGTGTCACAGTCAGGGGCATATCTCAATCTATTACATCTCTTGCACAAGGTTTGGCGAATATTCCCCCAAATTGATGTTTCAAGGATTTAAATAACCAAAGTTTTCTCTACAGTAAAGTGTGGAATCAACAAGATTCAACTTTTTTCCTTTGTTGCAGGCAGGTGGCGAGGGTCCTTGCCTTCACTAGCCAAAGAATTGGCCAGTGAGACAGCAAACTGACTCACAAGACCACAAGGTCAGCAAACAAGTAGGATTTATTAGACAGGAAGGAAAAGCTGCCCTTAGAGATAGACAAGAGAGCCCAGAAAGTCGGTTGCTCCCTGCCATTTACAGAGGGGGTTTTTTATTTGGTCCTTTTTGTTGGGGAGGAGAGTTAGGAGTCAGGGGTGGAATGGCCTTTTGAAATATCTTTGTGGAGTGGGGGAAAGGGAGGTGGCGGAGTGGGTGATAAGGGAGGGGTAGGGGCAGGGGGGAGAGATGATCCAAGTGTTGTATGCACATATAAATAATAAAATAATTAAAAAAAAAAGAAATATCTTTGTAGAAACACACTGTTGGGGAGGGGAGGTGTAGGAGTCAGGAGTAGAGTGGTCTCTTAACATATACACAGGAACATATACAGTTTTGTGAAAGCCTCCTGCTAATCAGCCTTGTGGCATTGTGAGGCATCCGCAGGGGGCCATAAGTTGTGAAACCACATGTCCCTTTACAGGATGTAGGGCTCACAGTGCTCTCATGGGGGATGGGGGTACTGGCTCATTTTTGTCTTCTGATCCCCCAGACCCAACACCTTGAGCTTTCTTAAAGTTGGACTAATTCCAAAGGAGATTTTTTTTCCTGTGGCCTTCACTGGTTCATTTTCTGTGCTGTATATGTTATCAGAAAACTTTCTTGGTGGCCTGCTTTGGATTCAGTGTCAAGAGTTGACTAGTACAGAGAATGGGAGAGGAGAGGGACATTTATTAAGCATTAGCTCTGTCAGCCAGGTACTAGCTTCTAAACATTCTTATCCTTAAAAGTTATTCTTACTTGTTATCCTCATTTGGCAGACCTGAGATCAGAGGGCATAAGACACTTCAAGTAAGTGGAGAGCCAGGATGTGAGCCTGAGTCTCTGATTCTAAATGTAATGCTCTTACTGCCTTGCATTCAGAGAGGCTGGAGAAGTCCCTGTGAAGGCCACAGACCCAGACAACCTGCTGCAGCCAGCTCTAAAAAGTTACTGGTTCTGAAACATGTCTGTCAGTTGGCTGGCACTTACACATATATTCATTGTTTACTCCTCACCAGGTCTGAAGGTTGGTGATCCATCCTACAGATGAAGGAACAGATTAGAGAAATTCAGTGACATTTAAGGTCAGTGTAACTCCAGTCTGCATAGTGCAGCTACCACCCCACACTACCCTTCCACAGTGATGCCATAGCAGCCAGGGCTAGGTCCTGGACCTTTATGTGGGAATTCCTTTCCAGCATTTCTTAGAAAATCTATGTTTTTGATCCCAAATCCCTAGAAAAATTAGTTGAGGAAATGAGGCAAAGTGTCATGATAATCTTGTGAATACTAAAGCTTGCTAGTATAGACACTTTACTGGTTTTAAAGAATCACCTTCATCAAGCAAAAGCAAAGCAGGAAACACTAGGCATGCTGAATTGAAGAGGGAGCTGAGACAGGCGCACATAAAGGGGAAATAGTTACCATACGATGAGCCCGTCTTATTTTTGGTTGTTGCCATGTTAGAAGTGTGTCTATCCCTGTGTGCTGCTCTCAGTTTTTCTTGTAAATAAAATTTTATATTCATGGTAGACTTTATACAAACTACATGAATGATGTTCTAAGAAATAAACTTTGGAAGCAAAATAAACTCTTGAGTTGGCAATTTGGACACATGGTTGATTTTATGTACTATTAATTTTTTTTTTAGAATATTCTATTATTTGGATACTATCCTATAAATGTTCCCTAGCATTTTCCAGTCTTTAAATTTTCCCTGTGGGGTATAGTCCTTTGTAAATACTACTAAGCTTAATATTTCTATTCATTAGACAAAATTTTTTCCAAGTAAATAATGAGGAAAAGAGAAAGAAATATTTTAACAATTCATTTGAACTGACCTTCACCTCATTATAGTGACCTTTTCCTACCCCTTTACATCTCCTGTTTCTCTCTCTCCAAACTGCTGTGAAGGTAACCATCCATCACATATGTGAAGGTTCCCTCCAACACCTGGGTTGCCACATGCTGCATGGTTGTCACTGGCATGTGAAGGTGAGAAGCAGAGAAACCTGACCAAGTGCTACCGGTTATAACCTGCAGAGCCAGGCTCTAAAACTCAGTTCAGATTCCAGAGTTGTGGGCTTGTGTGTACTAAGCAGTTTATATTGTATGTACTTATATACTTTAATAGGATCAATTTCTAAGTTCATTTCCCCCTTTCTCTCTGTGGTTCTCAACCAATGTGTTTTTTTGCCCCCATGGGTCAGGTACAGTACAAAAAAGTTCCACATTCTCCCAGGCAGTAAGAGCAGGCACACTGCTGAGAGAATGTTGTAGGCAGTGGCAGGGGTGGCAAAGTGGGGCCCTGCCACCCTCTTCAGCTTAACCGCCAGGAAGCCAACAGCAGAAGCCAGAGCCAGTCCCTTCTGCTGTCCACTAGCTGACTGATAATTCAGAAGGGGAAGACAGGTGAGTTTTCGAAAGGAACTTAGCCAGACAACATTAATTATAACTTTAATATAACAAATGTTATTAAAAGCAGCAATTCAAAACAATGTATCTTTTAGAAGGTGCACAGGATTATAAGGTCAGTTGGCAGTAATGCAGCTGTTACCTGGTAAGAATGAAATGGGGTGGGGAGTCGGGTGACACAGTTAGGCCTGTGCTGTCTTCCCAAGTGGGAAAGGTGCCCTCCCGCCTCGCTTTCCAAGCCCAGTAGGGAGATGCAGATGTACTGTAACAGGCCTTGCTCAGTGGACTTTCTCAGAAGCCTGGAAAGCAGGCCTGCGAGCTTGCTGTGCTCACTGGAGCAGCTGGGAGTTGGCTTCTCAGCTCCCCTTCCATGTGGGCCCTGTGGGGGCTTCAGTGGCAGCAGCTGTGATGCTGAAAAAATGGGCCCAAATGCCTGATTGTCCCTTCCTGGACCATGCCAGAGAAGCAGAAGGAAGTGGGTGGGCTGTGTGCAGGAGGTGAAGTCAGGTCCCTTTGAAAGGCACTGTAGTTGCTGAGGTTTAAGGCAGGGATCATCTAACCCATCTCAGGGACCCCTGAATGCTCATAGGTGGCAGGGGGCCAGGCCAAGTCATGGAAAACTAGCTTACCAGGCCTACTGTCCACTGCTGCCTCTCACTGTTTTGTCCACCTTCGCCTTCCAGATGGCAGCCTGCAAAACTCAGCCAACCTGGAGGCCAGAGCAGCAGTTGGCAAGGCTGGTCCCAATCTGGTGTCCCCATCCCACAAGTCAAGGCACTTCTTTCCATTTTCCAATCAAGTGAGTCGTTTCTAATATTTCTGGAAGCAGCAAAAATAAGGGGTCCTCACCCCCTTCCAATTTTGTTTCTCTTCCAATGGAGCTGAGTTTGAATGTCCATTCTAAGAATTCTATTATACCTCAATGACAAAAGTCTCTATTTGAGGGTACTGAATGACTTAGATCCTTGAAAAATCCCAACTTATCCCCAAAAGTGACTGTCAGTTTCAGGGCAGGGAAGGGATATGGAGGAGAGCATGAGTCTGCTGTGCTTCCCCATAGGGCCAAAGCTGGTTCAAGTGCTGAAAGAAGTGGGCAGGAGCTGGGCTTTCACATTCAGTGCAGCACATGCCCTTGGAGAAGGCCAAGAGAAAGCCAAGGGTAGGAACCAGGCTGCCCAGAGGAAATGTGTGGTTGTGAATGTGTTTGTATATGTGTTTACACATGGTAGTATAAATGCATATGTGTTGTGAGTAGTAGGCCTGGGATTTAGCAGGTCCCCCAAGGGTTCCCAGTCCCTCCAGTATTCAATGACACCTTTTATTCTGGCAAGGCCAGGCCCAGTTCCATGTCAACTACAAAGAGCTATGGCTGGGAACAGGCAAACTTACGGGACCTCCAGAGCTGAGGTCAGCAGCCTTCCCTCTCAGCCTCAATAAGGGGCCCCAGTGTTGGCTCTTTCTGGGAAGAGACCTAGCTCTTCACTCACTAGGCCTTGGGTCCCAACTCTGCCACATGGACTTTGCAGAGGCCCTCCCACCCCTCTTTCGAGGGGCAGGGAGAGGGGAAGAGTGAGACTGTACCTTCACCCCTTCTCCCTCAGGGACTTCCATTCTCATAATGTGACCCCAGGGAGGACTGACCCCCATGGGTCAGGTGTGAAGGACAACCAGTGGAGGGACAGATGTGCACATGAAAGATGTGTACACAAATGCAGCCAAAGGGGTAAGAGGTGAAGGGACGAAGAACTGGAGACAAAGAGAAACAGATTCGGGCCTCAGAAAAAGGGTCATAAGCCAGGGGGACATGAATTCAGAGGAACCAATAAACAGAGTTTGAGGGGTATGGAGTGTGTAAAGAACTGAAAAAGGGCCAGCATGGTCTTAGAGACACAGGCAAAGTGTGATAAGCCTGATGAGGCCCAAGAGCAGAATTGGTCTGGCAGTAGTACTGGCAGGCCTTGGCCTTGACATGGTGGGCACACAGGCAGGGCCTTCTGCCAGGCACTTGTGACTGAACTACTTATTTCCCCCACCCCAGCATGGAGAAAATGGGGAGCCTATGGCTTCTGCCGTCCCTCCTTTGGTTTTCAGGGCTCTGAGCAGCCCCTGAAGGGTAGTCAGTAAGGGGTGGTCCCTTCCCATTCCACCAGGTACTGAACCTTGCCTTCTGGGGTGACCCTCCGAGCTAACACCTGGTACTTTTCCCCACAGGCCAAACGCCCAGCAGCGCCAAAGTAGTTAGTGATAGATGACTTGAGGTGGGATAAGGATGAGTCGTCTTCACTGATACTCTCAAATGTGTGGCTGTCAACACCTTCATCAGGCCGCTCAGGGCCAGAAGCACCCTCCACACTGCTGTCTGAGGGGCAGTGCCCACCCAGCTCAGCTGCCCGCCGCTTTGCCCACAGGGGCAGGTACGCTTTGGCTGCCAGCTTCCTCTTGCGGCTGCCCATGGTCCGTCTGCATTAGGAAGGGGAGAGGGAAATGGTGGGAATGAGATGACAGTTCCCTAGGGTCTGGGCACTCTGCCAGGCCATGGGGCATAAGTTATCTCACTGGATCCTCACAACAGCCCTGTGGGGAGGAAAACTGAGGTTCCAGAAGGGGGGAAAAAAAAAAAAAAACAGCCAGGGGAGGAAGGACCAGGATTCAAGTTCAGGGCTATCCAACTCTGAAGCACATGCTCTGTATCCAGGAGTTAGGGTGGCTCAAGGGGAGGTCATATTCTCTGGGCCTCCTGGGCCTCCTGCAGTCACACAGTGCAAAGGGGCTATGTAGGTTCTCTTGTTCTTCTCCCAGGGGTAGGGACTAAAGGACCTTGTCCTGCTCAGGTGGAGGTGTTAGTACAATGGGTACACAAGACAAGACACATATTCACAGATGCTCAGAAATGGAAACCAGGACCCACGGCATTGGTAAGAACCAAAGAAACAGGAAGAATTACACTAAAATACAGGGCTAGGGGTGTAGCTCAGTGATAGAGCACTTGCCTAGCATGTGTGAAACCCTGGGTTCAATCTCTAGCACTGCAGGGGGGCGAAATTTATAGTAGTAGAGATAACAGCAGAGAAAGACACTTAAGAGATGTATGGAGACAGACTTCAAGACACAGGATTACTTCAAGTACAGGAGTGCAGGAGAAATCCTGTGCCCTGCAACACCCCCATCCCCATGTTGTTGAGCCCCAACTCTTGCTAAACAGACTGTACCCCCAGCAAGGTCCCCAGGGATTTCTGCCCCTCTTCCAGGCCCTGCATTCTACAAGTTGCCATCCACCAGATTTCCAAATAAATTGTTCTTTTCCTTAGAGACCCTGGAGGACAACAGATAACTGACTCAGGTAGCCAGGAGCCTAGGTCAGGAGACCCGGCAGTCCAGAGACAGGGACATGCACAATCACGATACACAGAAGCTGAGACCTCCAGAACGAAAGGACCTCTTGTCAAACAACCCCAGAATAAGAATTATCCAGCCACAGGTGTCACATGCTATCCTGCAGCAGGTGAAGAACATTCTGTAGCAACCTGAACATCTGTCCTTAGTTCCCACCTAGACCCCAGGGGCTCAGAACCAGAAGGTCCCAGGGCCAGACTCTCACAGTCACAAGAAGGGTCCTCCCCATTCTGAGCCTCAGGTGTATGGAACATGTCTGCCCAGACATGGGAGGCAGAGGGGCTGGGGAGTGACAGCACTGGCCAAGCTTGAGAGCAGACCCCTAGGAAGCTCACCTGGAGTCATAGGAGAGGCTGGTGGAGGCAGAGCCTGAGGTGCTGGCGGCATCAGTGGAGTCCACATCAGAGAAGAAGGTCTGGCCTGAGCTGGCACTGAGTGGGGAAAGAGAGCCTGTCCCTAGCCTGGCCCAGCAAAGTCCTGCCAGTGTGGCTCTTGGGATAGCTTGGGACACTCTCCAGCCTCTCTGACATGCATCCTTTGTCCCAGTGGAGGCTCATCTTCCCATTGCCAAACTTTGCACCCCCACATCTGCCTTTCCATTTTCTATCCATCTAGCCTTCAAGGTCTGGGAGTCAGAAGGCCTTCCCTGACCACCCTCCCCTGGTGGTGATGGACATGCTGGTGACAATGTTTCTATGAGCCATGGGGCACCTGTGTAACACTATAGGTCCATGCTTCTATTTGCAGCATCTTGTTTGAGAAGGTTCAAAGAGGTTAAGGAATTTAGCCAAAGCCACACAGCTACAACTGGGAAGTAGGATCTGGAGCTCAGACCTGTCTTGTCTCTTAAATCCTTCACTCCTTCCTCTATGGCCTCCAGAAAGCACTGAATGACTATCAGTGGCTTTGGAAATAAAATGATAAAAATTCAGTCCCCAAGCATAGGTGCTGTGGACAGACACAGGAAAGCATTTTTTGGACACAGCCTGGGAGGGTCAGGGCAGGCTTTCTGGAGGAAGCAGCAGCCTGAGTTTTCCAATGATGGGGGGAGGGCAAAGGCTATTCCAAGCACAGGGGGAGCGGCCTGAGTACAGATGAGGAGGCCCCAAACTAGACTGAGAGTGGAGTAGCCACGGCAATTTCAGTCTATGCTGCGAGGCAGGAAGAGGCAAAAGGGGCTGCAGAGGGAGTGGTCTTGGAAAAGCAGCCTGGATCACTGCTCTGGGGTGCAGGGGATGCTACGCTGAAACCCCTGGCATACAGGGACCCTAGGTAGCCCCATCAACAGGGAGCCTTTAGTTGGGGGTTTCAAGAAGGACCTGAGGGAATGCCCACTTCCTTGGTGCTTTATGCCTCACCCCCTTTCTGCACCACTGGGAGGGGGCGGTGGAGGGAACCTCCTATTGGGTCCCATCCCACACAATGCATTCCCAGTATCTAGAGCAGCCCTCTCCGCTGGGCCCCTCGCTGCTACCTTTTCAAACTCTGAATTTCATCCAGCGTGAAGTCAAATATGCTGGCCAGGTGGTGGTTGGTGCTCCAGGCTGAGGTGAAATCACTCTGTGGACGCAGAGGAAGGTGACAGGAAGTGCCCATCAGCATCAGGTCCACCTCCCAAAGCACCCTTCTCCCCAGCTGAAATCACACAGACTGCCTGCTGTTCAGCCACAGCTGCTGAGTGCTGGACTCTCCCTAAGAAAAGATCTGTCACTTCCTCTTTATTCCACATCCTGGCCAGAGAGCCAAGTCACCCTGGCTTTGTCTCCAACCAACTGGATAACCTTCATCCCACTGGACCTCCTATTCTACTTCACTCAGAGATGTCAGGAAGATTCAGTACTGGTTGTAAAAGTCCCTTGTACACGAAAGTGCTGGGGAGAGGAAGCATTGTTAATGTTATTGACCCCAAGGAAGGCTTCCATTAAGGATGCTGAAAAAGGAAAGGACTCTGGAGTCCTGGCTCTGGGCCACTGCCTTGATATGTGGCCTCAAGGAAGTCACTGCCCCATACTGCCCTCAGTTTCCCCACCTGGACAGTGCGGTCAAGGATATTACCTGCCCCTGTCCCTTGATCCTCAGGAGAAATTGATGAGATAAAGGGAGTGCTCTTGGGGTGTCTGGGTTTTCCTTATTTTGCTGTTATAGGAAATGGGATATGGGAGAATCCCATGGGCCTGGGGGAATGTTGTTTTCTGCACAGGAACCCCTAATATGTGCTGGCTCTGTGTGTGAAACTGGAGAATAAGAAAACCAGGAACTAACACTGGGAATAGCATCTTCCAGCAAAAACTTTGATCTTTTTCTTCTATAAACTCGCCTTTTCTGCTGCTGGAAATCGTGAGGCGATAAACTGTGGAGACAGAAAATGGAGAGGGTGGCCTAGTCAGAGCCTGAGGGCCAGAGGGTGGCCCAGTGGGAGTGCAGGGGCCAGTATGGGGGTGAGATGGGCTTAATTAGGGAGGAGAGGGAGCCTCAGGAGTGGGTGTGGAGGGCAGAAAAAAGAAAGGGGCCTCCCCGGGTGTGTGTGTCTAGGTGCCGGGCCCCCATGTCCAGGAGTGGGGGCTTGACCCTGCCAGAAGGGTGAGGGTTCCTTACACACCCCAATTCTCTTCCTTTTGCCCAGCCCTAATGCAATAGAACTGGGTCCTAAGATCTGGGAGTCACTCACTAGCCCTCTTTGGGATGCCTACAGCTGGACCTAGCTGGCATAGGGGCTGTCCCACACTGCCTGGGCCTGGGAGCTGGGGACCAAGAGCCTAAGCTGTGTAGCCCCAGCCCCTGGGTCCCCACACTGACCCAGCCTTGCTCTTTCCTCTCTTATGCAGCAGCTCAGAGGAGGTGCCGCTCTCACTTGACACCAGCCCCTTGTCGGGCAGCAGCTTTCCTGGTGGGTTGGGCGGGACACGGATGCGTAGGCGGAAGATGCACTTCTTCTTCTTGATCTCCTTGCCACAGAGGAACCTGAGGTAAGAAAGAGAGGCCACGGAGTCAAGTCAGTCAGTCCATCTTCCTGGGATGCCCTCTACCTCGCTGCACCCAGAGCTCCTCCAGGAGTTTTGAGTCTGGGGACTCAAAACCTGCTATAGGACGAGGGGTTCCTGCTGAGCATGGGCCTGTGGCTACTCTCTCTTGATGTGTGTGGTTCTTACTGCTTGTCTCCTTTTTCTTGGCCTCAACCAGCCACCCATCAAAGAGGGCCTCCTTCAACTCACAGTGGAACTCCTGGGGTCCAAACACTGATGCCCCCTCATTCTGCTCTGTGGTTTACCCTCCTTTCAGCACTGACGAAGGGGCCCCAAGGCTACAGAATGGTTCACACCCAGGCCTGCACTCACAGGGCTGTCCACCAGGAAGGCAAGAGGCCTTGCACTGAACAGTAGACTATATCTGGGCCCCAAACTATGAGTAAGTGGGTCATTCTGGTAGAGGTGTCTGGAAAGCTCATGGAAGCAGGGACCTTGTCTTATTATCCACTGTGCCCTCGGTACCTAGACTGGGCCCAACCCAGAGATGCTAGTGGATGAAAATGAAGACAAAGGAGGGAAGAGCATCCCAGGCAGAGGGAAGAGCACTAGCGAAAGCACTGAGTAAGCTGGGCGTGGTAGCACACACCTGTACTCCAGTATTTGGAAGGCTAAGGCAAGAGGATTCTGAGTTTGAGGCCCGTCTAGGCTACACAGGAAGACCATGTCTCAAAAAAAAAAGCACTGGGTAGGGAGCCAAGGGCTCAGTGGGGTCAGCTGACACCAAGAGTCTATAAAGGAAAGGGAAAAGTGGAAGATGTGCAGGCAAGGCCTGATCACAAAGGTTCTTGGACACTGGGCTAGGGAGCCTGGGTTCTCCTAGTGGTGGTGGGGAGGGATGTGGCTACTCGTGTGCTGAGAAGGGCTCAGAATGTGAAGGATACTGGCTGGGGGACAGACAGGAGACTGCAGACTGAGAGATGCTGACTCAATCCCTCAGTGTCTAGCCCACATCCCTAAATGGCTGGAGCAGAGGGACCCTCAGAAGTGGGGGATGCACTGAGCTGGGTCCAGTCCAAATAAACCAGGCTGCTGGGATGCTCAGGGAGGCTTTGTAGAGGAAGATCCCCAGATCCCTTTGTGCCCTGAATCACCAAGGCTGGAAAGGATTTCTGTATTGAAAGAGAAGAGGGAAGGAGGAACCAGGCCGGGAGCACAGCTTGGGCAGGGCTATGAGTTAGAAAGAGACTTCAGATTGAAATTCCATCTGTTGGGACTCACAGCACTCCCGCCCTTCTTGCACATACCGGCTTTTGTAACTGTTCAAAGCATTGAGGAGATGAGGTCCTCGGTCCGTCACAGGGGTGCTGGTGAGCTAAAGGAACAGGCCAGTGCGACAGTCAAACCCTCACATGGCACATGAGGACGCCCCATCCTAGCCTCACCCCTTCCATCTCCTGATGCTCCTGAATCTCCAGGTGAGGATGCTGACTTAACACCATGATCTCAGACAAGTCTTTTCACTGCTCTGAGCACATATGCCCAACAGTAAATGGAGAGGAAGACTCCTGGCCTAAATATACCAGGAGCTTTAAAGGGCTGGGGATGTAGCTCAAGTGGGTTCAGTGATCAAGTGCTTGCCTAGTGTATGGGAGGCTTTGGGTTCAATCCCCAGTACTGAAAAAAAAAAAACAAAAAAACTTTTACGTCCATACCCTTGGCCCAGTAATTCTACTCTGTGAGTTGTATGATACAGAGATAACATGGGATATAAACAACACTTTACATGCAAAAATGTTCCCTGTGGCATTGTTTCTAACAGTGGATAAATGGGAAAGAAACTACATGTACAACAGGAAGACACCGGTAAACTATGGTAGAAATCAATACAGCCATTTAAAATGCTTATGAAGCTGGACGTGGTTATTCATGTCTATAATCACAGTACTTGGGAGGCTGGGGCAGGAGGATTATGAGTTCAAGGCCAGCCTGGGCTACATAACAACACCCTATTTCAAAAATGTAAAAAGTTTACAAAGACTCTTTAATAATATGGGAAAGTATTCATAATATAATGTATCGTCTAAATCATATAAACAGAAAAAATCTGCATAGAAGAAAGACTGGAAGGAAAGATAGCTAAGCTTTATTTCTAGATAGTACTCTATGGGAGTATGGATTATTTTTCTTTGCAGTACTGGGGTTTGAACTCAGGGCCTCACGCTTGCTAGGCAGGCAACTACCACTTGAGTCACTCCACCTGCCCTGGGAGTATAGCTTTTTAAAAAAATATCCTTCCATATGTTTTTTGGTAATTAAATTTTTTCTGCCAGAAACATGTATGCTTTTTTTTTTTTATATAAGTCAGTTAAAAGAAAGTTATTTAAAAAATACCAAAGGCTGAGGTTACATCTCAGTGGTAAAGCACTTGCCTAGTATATCCAAGACTCTGGTTTTGAATCTCAGCAACAAAAAAATAAAATTAAGTAAATACATAAATAAAAACAACTCTATCTTTTAAGGCTTTATAAAATGTATGTCTTACAAATTATCAAACACTGTAATGAAGATTTTTTTAAATGCTTTTGCAAAGCAGAAGAGCTATGGTTTTGTTTTTTTAAATCATTGTCTCATCAAAGAAGGATCTGGGGCAGTCAAAAGAGAAGATGTTGGGCTCTGCATGTCGGGGTCATTAGGGACAGAGGCATCCCCACCATGCAAGTGGTTAGGAAGGCCCTGGCTCGACCCAAATCTGTGACATTCCCAAAGTCTCCACTGTGACTCAGAACAGGATCAGCAGGGGGCAGGTCTATGCTCTGGAGTGGACCAAACACCTTAACAAAGAGCTCTGCCCCAGCCCAGGCTTGACTCAGGGATCCAGCCCCATGATACTAAAATCAAAGACAACAGCTCAGACACGTAGACTCTAGTCCTGCACCAGGTGACTGCACAGGCATCTCTGACTCCTGTCTCCCTGAAACCTCCCCCAACTCCCCATGCCTGCCCTGTATACCTTGCCAAGCTGCAGGAGCTCCCAGTGGTGGTTGACAAAGGCCAGAATTTCCTCGAAGTCAAAGTACTTCTTCTTGCTCTGCACTCCCAGGTTGTAGAGTGCCAGGTGAACCACATCCACCCTGGGCAAGAGGGCAAGGGCTAGGTAAGGGGCAGGGGTGACCCAGAGGGCAGAGGAGAGAGAAGGGATGGTTGGAGTCTGGCCCCACCCTCTTACCATCGCAGGGGCAGCCTCTCGATGTACTCAGGGCCCTGGTTACACACAGAGCAGAAGAACAGGTAGAACCTGTGGGTGGGTGGAAAGGAGGGGGCCTGTGGTAGGAGGGGCTCTGACACCCCACTCTAGGCCAGGCCCTTCACTTCGCCTGCCTTCCCATAGCCAGTGTTCACTTCTGGGGCTCCTGGCCTCTGGGGCATGGGGGAAAAGGAACGAGCAGAACAAGGACCAAGGTATATGTCACTGTCTCTACCCCTTCCCAAATATCACTGCCCTGAAGAGCAACGGAGTTGATACACATTGAATTGAGGTAGGCTGGCCTGCAGTAGTCACCCTCATCCTCTTTGAGACATGCATACACAATCACAAATGACATGAGACACCAACCAAAAAAACCTCATAATATCTGATTTGACATATATAATGCCTTCTATTAGTTCAGCCACAGTTTTAGAAGTCGTCCGTTTCCCTAACGTCTCCCTACAACTCTGCACAGTGCTGAGTCAGGGGCTGTGTTACTCCTTTTTCCCCAGACACTTGAAGAGATGGGGCTTTGGGAAGGAAGAGATTTGCCTAAGGTACCTCATAAATCAGTGGCAATTAGGGATGCAGCCCAGCATGTTCCTTTAGTGCCTTCTGGCCCTGCACAACTATGGCCCCTTTTCTCCTCAGCTGCCTCCTGCAGACAGGCATAAGCTATCACCAACTACTTGTGCGGACCCTGGCAGACAATCTGAGGGGGTTGCAGCTGTCATTCTCCCCCATTGCCTCACCAAACCTTCAAGACTCAGCTGGACCTAGTCACACCTACCGGTCTCCAAACATCATAGGCTCATTGAGGCATTGTGTGCAGGCCTCATGGAACCACTGCCTACACCGGTAGCATTGCAACATCCTCAGGTACCACCTGGAGAAGCAGAAGAACCAGGTCAGTCACACCACAGGCCAGCAGGAGGCTCAGCAACCTTCCTCATCATAGCCTCACCCTCCATCAGAAGAAGGGAAGCGAACTCTCAGTTACCAAGCACTCAAGTTATGTCAGGGCAGCTCTTGGCACATACCAGGGTACCATATGCTACCTTATTGGATCTTACCATCTGGAAAAAGACATACCTCTGACCCTGAAGTACAGATGAGTCAGAGGCTAAATGGCATGATCAAAGTCACTCAGAAAGTAAATGAAAGATGGTGATTCAAACCCCCATATCCCCAACTTCAGAGCCTGTGTTCTTCCTGTCGTGTCACAACAGAATCCCCACCTACAGAATATGCCCCTCCCATGGCTCCCCAAACATCACTGACTAGAACCTGAGAAATTTCATGGAAGAATAATGGCTCCTGCAATCTACAAGTGACAGGCCTACATCTGGTTTTCTCACCTGGGACTGTATCTACTCTATGGCCATTCAACAACTAGTCATTGACTATGAATGAAGAACAAAAAGGCACCCCCTTAGTGACAGTCAAATATAGATGTTGTCCAGGTTAATAATTTGGATTTCTTGGTCCACTACAGATCTGTCAAATCATTGGGAAAGCCTTTTAGAGGTGCATTCATACCAGTCACCCAGTAAGCATTGAGAAGCACTACTTTATTAATGCTATTAAGGTTTGTCAGCATTTCTCCATCTATTATCTATTAAGTCTCCCAACACCCTGGGGAAGTTCATAGATAATTAAGGTAACTAAGCCCATTCAAGAGATGAAGTTACTCAAGTGATTTGCCTGAGTTACCAAGCTGGGCCTTAAGCCCACCCTCCAGACCCTTAATTCTTGTCAACAGAACTTGTGTCTGAAATTCAGGGCTTCGGGGGCCCTGCAGGCTGTATACTGATGGCAGAGACCCTACCTCTTAGGTTGGTTCCTCTACTGATGAACAGAGACCCTACCTCTTGGGTTGGTCATCCCAAGGGAGAAGGCTCAGTCGTGCCCATGGTTATGTGAAGACCCAAGCACACAAGAAAGACTCAGACTCTGGCCCCATAGAAGGGCAAGAATCCCCTCCATAGCATCCCCAACAGAGATCCCACCAGTCCTGCTTGTGCTTCTCTGGGGAAAAAAGAAATACGAAAATATCTTCATATTCCACCTATTTCATTGGCTCTGACAATGAAAAGGCAATTGTAACTTCCACGAAGCAACAGCACCACCCCCAGCAGCTCATATTTTTTGTGTTTACCAAGTGCCAGGCACTATGTCACCTTTTATGTGAATTATTTAACGTACGTTCTGCTCACCACCATCACAAGAGCGGAAACTAGAACTAAGTAAGACTTAGGGGTTGCACAGCTGGAAAGAGCCAGAGCCAGAATTTGGATGTCCTGGGAGGATGTGGACCCAAATGTCAGGCTTTCAGCTACTCTTCGATACTTTCTCCTTTCCCACGGGGCTCCAAGAAAATTCCTCGGCCTTCCTACTTACTCTCCACTGCCTGAAAGTACTAGATGTACCCGGGTCTGGCCCTCAGGCCTCAGTCTGTAAGTTCTCACCTCGAGGTCCCGCCTCCTCAGCCCTAACCCCGCCTCCTGAGTTACCAAATTGTGCCCCGCCCGTCGCGGCTGTCACTCTAGACTTCCCCTGCCGGGCCCCGCCCCCGAAGCTGACAATCCAGGCCCGCCCCCCGAGGCCCCGCCCTCGCGCTGTCACTCTGGGCCCGCTCCAGTCGGGCCTCGCCCACGTGGCTGTCACTTCGGGCCCGTCCCCGCCCCCGCGACTGTCACTCCAGACCCGCCCCCGCGGCTGACACTCCGGTTTGCTTCCCCGAGGCCCCCGCTCTCGAGGCTGGCCGTCCGGGTCCGGTCCAGCCCAGCAGCCTGAAGCTCCCGAACGTGCCCCGCCTCCCTGAGGCTCGTCCCCGCGGCCTTACTCTCCGGGCCCGCCGCAGTAGCAGTAGCATTGCTGCTGGTTGGTGCGGTGGGGCGAGTCCCACTCGAGCTCCTCAGGCTGGTAGGACAGCACCATCTTCACTGCCTGCAGCGTCCTGGCGATGGCGCCCTTTTTCAGGGCGCCGCCTTTCTGGGGGGAGACGATGGCCCAAGTCACCCTCCTGTCTGGTTGGGCCACTCTTGTCAGGACTGGGCTATCAAGGGAAATGCTGGCTTGGGCTTGGGGAAACCCATAGATATTCCACTAATCAAAAGCTCAAGGAACTTTTTCTCACCAATCCTAAACCCATCTTTTCTACCCCACAAGGCTATCCATTAATAATAGTTTTAATAGTCATAAACACAATACAGGTAACAATTACCATATGTAGGGAATGTGAACCATTTACATGAACTTTCTTTCTTGAGAGCCTTCTACTCCTAACAGAGCACATGTCCATTTTACAGTTGAGGAAACTAAGGCTTAGGGATGCTCTAGAATCTAGCCAAAGGATAAACAGCTGGTAAGTGGCAGGGGTGCCATCTGTCTACAAAGCCCAAGTGGGGGGCCCTTCTGCTTGGAGCTCAGGATCTGTGATGGGAGGGGTCAGGCTCTCCAACTGGTGGAGGTGGGAAAGCAGGGCTGGGAAGGATGGAGGGCTCACCCGCACAGCCAGTGCAAAGATGCAGCGTCTGCAGAACCAAGGAGTGAGCAGGGGCCGGTCAGCACTGCCTGCTATGGGGATGTGGCACTGCTGGTGGTAACCTATGGCAGAGGAGGGGGTCGTGAGTGCCCGCAGGGAAGCAGTGGCTCAAGGCCAGCCGGCCCAAAGGCAGCAAGGTTGGGAGGTCCTCCCACAAACCCTAGCAGCTGGCAGGCAGAGCTTCACTGGCTGGTGATGCCCACCCAGGCAGTCAAGCTGGTATCCAAGCTGAGGACTAAAAGACAGCACTGGCTAGTGCAAGAAGCTCCCAGGTCTGGCTTTAGTACCTGCGCCCTTTCCTTCCCACCCATCCTCTGCCTGGGAGGGCCCCAAATTGCATATCCTATCATACTTTCTCAACTTGTCCAGGGTCCCTTGATTACAAAGCCAGATGGAGAAAGAGGAAGCTATCTGAGCCCCTAGTAGAGGAGCAGTACCCAACAGGGGCCAGTGCAGGGGGCACCCAAAGGTAGAGGCCCTCTCAGGGCCCTGCTCACTCCACTCACCCAGGCCACACTTCCCACAGATGAGGATCTCATTCAGTGGCCCTGATGTCTTCCCCAGGCAGATGTTGCACTTGGGCTCCTCCCCTGGAACACCGGCTGAAAAAGAATCCCGCTCTGATCAGGTCAGGCTCCCTGGAATGAGGAGTTAAAATCACAGCCCAGGTACCAAACCTTGACTGCATGCTGGGCCTAGCCCTAGGCCCCAAAGGCCACCTCATCACATTTTTCTAACTCTTCTGAGGTGTCTGTTACCATTATCCCATTCTAAAGATGGAGAAATTGAGGCTCAAGAGGTTAAGTTCCTTGCTCAGCTAGTAAGTAGGAAAAGCAGGATTCAAATTCACACCTGTTTGACATCAAATACTTTGTTCTTTTGGCCACATCACACCCCCTCTCCTGCCTAATTTAACTTGGTTTTGTTAAACATTTATGTTAAATAACATAAATTACATTATTACCTTCTTCTCTCTCCTATCATTATTTTAAATCAGGATCCATATACCCAATCATTTTTCCATAAACATCTCATTTGTATTTCTGAAAGGTCAGAACTTCCTTTTTAAAAACATTACTACAGAACCTTCACTGCACCTAAAACTGATTTATTAATATCAACAAATTCAGTTAGAGTTCACATTTCCACCTCTCAAATAAAAATGTCAGCAAGATTTTAAGTTTGTGTTTTGAATCAAGATCCAAATAAAGTACACACGTGGTGACCAGTTGATGTGCCTTTAGCACTGCTTTTCATCTGCTGGTTCCCTCTCTGTCTCTTCTCATTGTCTTTGCATCTTTTTGTTGAAGAAGAAATATGTTTTTAATGTCTGAAAGTATGGGTATGTGCTTCTGCCTTATTTCCCCAACAGGCTGAATGTTTTATAAAGGGAGAAAATGGTGTCACTTCATCTCTGTAACTCCAGGATCTCACATGGAATATGGCAGGTAGCAGGTGTTCAAGAGTTGTTTGTTGAATGAATGGCCAGACAGGGACCTTGCCTCTTATTCCTGAATATGCCTGAGGAAGGTGATACACCTGGTAGGTCTCAGTAAGTCCTCATTGGCTTAATGAAGTGATGAGTCATAACTACGGCATGGCCAGCCTTGTGCTCTCATTTTAGGAGATGCCAGGGCTCCTCCTTTCTGCCCAGCAGGAGCAGTCATCTAGCTGGGGAGACAAACTGTTCCTGCCATACACTGTAGTGCCTCCCTGGTGCCTGGCACTGAGTAGGACTTCTGTACAATCCCCCTAGAGCCACATCCATTCTCCTGTTAAGCATAAATGGAGAACAGATTTCTTTTATGCCAACTGATTGGCAGTGGCTACTTGGAACTCCATGTCAACTGGCTACTGACATTCGCCATGTGCAGGGAGGGGACAATGACAGCAAGAATGTCCCCAGTTCTCCATCTTGTTAGACAATGTCAGCTCTCTACAGTCAGGGATGGTACCTAGCCCAGTTCCCTTTCTGTCCTAAAAGCTGGTCCAGCTCCATCCAGGCCTGTCCACCTGTACACTGCCTGGCTGGTCCATCCCCTCCTCCTTGACCCAGGGTTAGAGCTGCCTCCACATGCTGATGGGGGACACTGCTCAAATCTATAGGTGACAGTTTGGATTTCCTGGCCTCTTCCTCATTCCTAGCTCCAGAGGACCCAGAGCTTTGAGTCCTGCAGCAAGGACACAAACACGGGCCTATAGACCAGTCCCAGTGCTCCCTGAGCACCTGCATGAGCCACTTTTCCATCTGCCCTGCTTCCCTCCTGAGGTACAAACACTCAAGGGGAGGAAAGATGTCACACAACTGGTAATCTGATCATCATCTCAAGGTGGGCTTGGGTGCATGGACCAGGGCAGATGCTAGGAATAGAGATGGAAGGAGAGAAGACAAAACTGAAGGCGGTAGAGGAGAGTAGATGGAGGGGTGGGGACAGAGGGGAGTACCCAAAATGTCAGCAACACTCACCATGCTGTATGTCTTTCCATAGGACCCAGTATTTGGAATTGTCCTCAAAAGTCACGAGGCAGCTTTGCTTAGAACTGCTGACCTGGGGCATGGAGAGAGCAACATGAGAAAGCAGCCAGAGAAGAACCAAGCTGGAGCATGGTCTTCCTCCCATTTTGGTCACCTTGTCCTTCAGAGAGCAGAGCTAGCCCAGTAGGGACAGGAAGCACTTCGCTCCTTGACTTGGGGACAACTTGGTGAAAGTGTTGAGGCCAGGTGGTCATCTGTGCCTCTCCCCAGGCTGGTTCTGTTTGTTCTGCAGGCTCTCAGAACACTTTTCTAAAAATGTGCGAGAGCCACACTTCAAGTGTGGTAGAGCACCTGTCTAGCAAGCCCAAGGCCCCGATTTTAACCCCAGTACTGCCAAAAATAAATAAATAAGAACTGGCTGGATGCTGTTGATGTTGGTTCTGAGAATGGGGTCTATAAAACCAGGCTCTGACTCCTTCCACTTCCAGCTTCTGGGCATGAGGGACAAGACGGGACTCCCCAGGAAACCCCTGCTGTGATCAAGCTCTGAAGGTCAGGTCATAGGATGAACAGACAGATCCTAAACCCAGAACAGGGGCCAGAGTCTTTCCACTTACCCTCTTGATCTTCCCAAGGTAGTAAAGCCCGTCTGTCCACCGGCACAGCACATACTGGCCCTCCGTCAGCTTGGACATCAGGTCTTTGAAGTTGTTCTTGGCCTTAGCCAGGCCTCCCTTGTTTGGCAGGTGGCTGGCAGCACCATAGGAGTCCCGAGTTCCTGGATCGAGAGCTCGAGTCTCCATCAGCTTCTGTTGATACTGGAGAGAAAAAGAACAGGGTTTTTAACTTCTCGATTTCTCATCAAGGGAAGGAAGAAACTGCCAATTCGGTAACAGGCACTGGGTGCCTAACTTGTTTATTATCTTACTTCATGATGACCCTATGAGAAAAAGACATTACTTCCATTTTGAGGATAGGGAAAATTGAAGTGTGGCAAGGAGAGGTGGCTGATGGGCTAGAGGCAGAGCCATGGTTCATAATCAAGGTGAGCTGGTTCTAAGCCCTGCTCCCCACATCCATCTCAACCAACATGGAGCCCAGGGGTCCTAAACCCCACTTCCTGCCCAGGAGACTTTATCCCTTACACAAACACATCCATGTTCTCAGTGAAGGCCCTCTTCCAGGAGGGCACGTAGGGAGTTTTTACACTTCCCATCCCTACCCCATGATCTACAGAGAAAACTCATCTAGGAACTAGAGCTCCTGGGTGGCTCCTGGGGTGGCTCCTGAGCTGGTGTAGCCTTGGCCATCTGTATCTTTTGTAATCCCATTGCCTGTTCTCTATTACGAGATGATATCATGGAAATCAGTTCTGGGACATTTAAACCTGCTCACTCTTTGACTCAGAGTCACATTTGCTCTAAGCAGTGAAGTCATCCCCATGCCAGTCTCACACCATCCTGCTAGATGTGCTGTTCCCTTTGCCTTCTACCTGATAACGGCATCACCACAGGCCCCAGTGATCTCAGACTGCTCCAACTACTGAGCTGGCACAGCTGGCCAAGTTCTAGCACAGAGATTTCCTGCACCCCTGTCCTCTTTTGCATACTGTCCTGGTCTGAGTTCAGGACCATCTGAACTCAGATCTTTTGCTTGTGTCATTCATTCATTCACCTCTTCAATACCTATTTCCTGAGCCTGGTGCTCACTTTGGTAGGCACCTGGGATGGGGGCATGGCACCACCAGCACCCAGGCCACTCCTGCTTTCCTCTCTCCACCAGACTCTTACAGAAACCTTGCAGCTCCCCAAACCTTCATTGGTGTTCCATGCCCCCTCCTCTCTCTCTGGGCTCACCTGGCACCATGCCTCTCCACACTCTCCACTAGGGCCAAACACAGCCTTGCTCTGTTCCTTGCACCTCCTATTCTGGTCCCCTCCCTCTGCCATGGCTCTGGGCACCTGGTGTATCATGACTGTAGGGAGGGAGGCCGTGTGTGTTTCCAAGTGAGTGTGCGTGACCCGGGGAGATTCTGTAAGGATTGTCTACAGTGGTGTGCCACTGATTATGTGAAACTAAATACATGTGTGTACATGTGAGGGGCCCTGGGGCAGATACTGGCCACTGTCCCCCTCCCATTTCTCTTTTCTCCAAGGCGGAGGCCCAGGCTCTGGGCAGGGGTGCAGTCAGAACCCCTGCCCTCTCCCTGCCACCTGGCTCCCTGGGCATTGCAAGGTCCCGCCCCCGCCTGGCCTGGGGCCCAACCGGCCATGGCAGGTTCACAAACTGACACCTCCTCTCCCGCTGCGCCTTTGGGAGCAGGCCTGTCGCCGCGCCCCCTTGGCCAGGAGGGGGCCCCCGGTGGCGGCCCCCATCCCGCCCCCATCCTCCCGGAGCGGGCCCCCGCAGGCTGTGATTGGCTGATTCAAACCTATCTGCACAGAAATGCCTGTTTGCGGGTTCCCGTCGGCGTCCAGTTCAAATCCTCGGCACCGGGAGCGCGGGCCGGGCGGGGGCAGGAAGCGCGGATGATTCATGCGCCGGGGCCTCTCCCAGGGCGGCCGTTGGCTTTTTAAAAGGGTGTCGGGGGTGGGGGTTGCGTGCAGAAATGCCCCCTTAGCATTCAAGCGCTCCTCTCCCCCACCCTCCCCACACCCCCGTCCCAACCGGCTGCAGCCTGACTTTGGACGTGAGCAAAATCCCAAATGCCCTGTCTCTCCTTCCCTCCAAACCCCCGGCAGGAAAGGAAAAGATTTGGGACAAGGAACAGAGACCTGTCACCCGCGTTTCCCCAAGGCTCAGGGACCTGGATGAGGTTCCTGCTGCTCTACGGGTACCGGTCACTCTCCATCACCCCCCAGGGCGCGCGACTCCGCAGGACTCCGACTCCCCTGGTCGGGGTGTGTGTGTATGGGGGGGGGGTTCGTCCCGCCAAAGTTCAGAGAGGTTTCGAAAAGAGAGGGATGTGTGCAGGAAGAGAAGTGTGTGGCGGGGAGTCCCCGGGCCACACAGCGCGGAACTTACCGCGAGGCTGCGTGTCCGCCGGTCCCACTTGGAGTCTGGCCACCAGGCGCATCGGCGGCAGCGAAGGCGGTGCGCTCGGCCCGCGGCTGCCTGGCCGAGTGTCCGCCCGTGGGGCCGGGGTCGGGGTCTCGGCGGGGGCGGGGCGGGGCGGGGGCGCCGCGGGGAGGAGGGGAGGCGGGGGGAGGGAGGGGCCGGGGCACTCAGGAAGGGGGCCCCCGGGCGCGGGGCGCCATCTTTTTCGCGTTTTCCCGCGAATTATTGACGTCCCGCTTATGTAATTAGCAGGGGCCGCGCCGGCCTCGCCATTGGAGCCCGCGGCCGCGGGGCCCCGCAGCGCCGCCCGCGCCCGCCCCCCGGCCGCTCCAGCGCCGCACCCGGTCCCCGCCCGCCGCTGGCGCAGATGCGCAGAGCCCGCTGCCCGACTCGGTCCCACGGCGGAGGCGCGGGCACACCGACTACACACGGAAACGCCACCCCGCGCGTGGACATGGCGCAGCCCGCGGGTAGACCGCGGGGAACCGGCTTTCAGCTGCACAGTTGGGCATGCAGACAGGCGCACACAACACAAAGATTAGGCACAGACCCGGGACAACCCAAATCGGGCGCCCGGCACCTCGACCTTACAGCAAAGGCATTCCACCCAGAGACACACAACACACAGCCCACAGACACAAGTCACAGCACGCCGCATATGCGACACAAGTAAGGAGAATTGCTGTGCACACAGTGCATAGACGTAATACACACAAGGAGAGATGGTGTGTCCTCAGCCTAGACCCCACAGAATTTCTGCAAGGTAGACAAACTCCAGAGGCAGAGAGCCGCAACACAGTAACAACGCCACAGAGTACACTACTGACAAAGTGCACCCAGTCACAGCGCACAGAATACAATACAGTCGCACACACCACGTGCACAAACACAACATGTAAGTAAATAGACCCAGTAAAAGAACATACCCAATCACAGGGTAGCAGCTCCTGTGGGCATGGCTCCTATCGGATAAGGCCCCTGCCCTCTGGAGAAAAGGCAGACATGACCCCACCCAAATTCACTCTTGGAGGCAGGGATGAAGAGGACCCTGGCCAACAACCTCTCAGTCCCCAGAGCCTACCTCACCTACTACCAGGCACTTTAGACACCACCAGGAGGCTGGAGGAGTGTGTGCCTCCATGGGTGTGGCTGGTGGACAGCAACTTCTCCCCAGAGCCTTCCCTGTTCATTGTCAAATGGTCCACCCTTGGCTGTCTGCCTCCCTGGGGGGTGTGGTCAGTCCAACCTGCAGCCCCTCACTTTCCCAGCAGGAGACCCAGAAGTCCTCTCCTACTTCACCCCCCTCACTCTCATCCACCACCTGTGGTCTTGTCACCCCTCCTGTCATACTGCCCCATTCTGGATCCTTGAATCACACAGCAGAACCTAGCATTTCCCTTTCTTCTGCCTAGCCTAGACAAAATATTGGGAGCAGCCCCATCAGTTAGTCTCCCAGTCCAGAAGAGCAAATCTGCCAAGTTCCAAAGGGACTTATCCACGTTGTTCAAAGAGCACCTGTCCAACTGGGGCCATGTGGTAGATTTGAACAGGACTCTGGTTTCTAGATTGGCTAGGTTCCTCTCTAGATTGTAGTGGCAGAGATGGCAGAGAAAGCCAGCCTCTCCAAGGCTTACAGGCCAGCTCCACCTATTACTGGCTGTGAGATCCAGAGGGTCATTCAACTGTTCAGGCTCAGTTTCCTCATCACCCACACAGAGCTGTTGGGAAGGTTAGAGGTAATGCAAGCAGAGCCCTGTTGCCTGGTAGGTGTCTGGCAGAAGATTACTGTACTTTGTCAAGAATTCCGTACTCATTGAGTGCTTCCTGGAAGGAGCTAGACTGGGGGGCTTGGGCATACAGGTGAATAGGAGACAAGGGATCCTCAGTCTCATGTTGGAGTCAGTGTTGGGAAAAGTAGCAACACGTGTATAAATAAGAAGGGCTTACTGGGCAATATGGCCCACACCTGTTAACCCAGTTACCAAGGAGGTAGAGATTGAGAGATTTGAGGTTCAAGGCCAGCCTGGGCAAAAAGTTAGTGTGACCCCCCCCATCTCAATCAGTAAGCACAGTGTGGTCCCAACCACACTATGGGAGGCCGGAGGTAGGAGGATTATGGTCTGAGGCCAGCTCCCAGCAAAAACTCAAGACCTTACTTGAAAAATAACTAAAAAGCAGGAAAGGCTGGGAGCATCATAGCTCAAGAGGTAGAGTACCTGCCTATCAAGCACAAAGTCCTGAGTTCAAACTCTAGTGCTGAAAAAATAAAACAAACAACAACAAAACAACAGGGATGGGGAGCTGCTGTGTGGTGGAAATGGGGTGTCACAGCTCCAAGTCCAGTTCTGCCTCTAAGCCAGTGTGGGCTCTTGGGTGAGCAAGTGTCTGTTTAGCTACGTTTCTCCACCGGTAATATTATCACAGCACCTTGCGGGACCATTGCCTGGATAAACATTACATAGGATGACGGAGGAGCAGGAGCAATGGTAAACGATCAAGTTGCATGCAAAATGAGAAGGTGTCACAGCACTGTAAGACAGGAAATGACAAAGCCACAAGAAAGGTAGAGTGTCATTTGTGGTTGTTTAGAGACTGTTTCATGGAGAATGTGGGATTTAAATTGAGGTAGAAGCAGGGAGGTGAGTGTTCCAGGTGGAGGGAGTTTAATGAGTTAACAACAAAAAAATCCAAGTTAAAAAAAATACGTAAAAGATGCCAACAGGCCATTCACAAAAGAGGAAGCCTACCCCCAAAATGGCCAAAAATATGGAAAGATGTAAAGCCTCATTGGTCATGTGAGAGATGCAAATGAACTGTGTCGCACCATTTCACATCCTCCAGATTGGCAAGGAGTAAAACGTCTGCTGATTTGGGAGAGTGGGGGTAGGGACATGTGACCCTGTTGGACTCTCAAACCCACTGATGGAGATATAAGTTGGTATGACTTTGGAGACGTTTGGCAACATAAGGGGCTCATGCATCTTCACCTAGCCTGGCATTGGTCACCCTTCTTTTTTAAGACTTGTCATAGCTTGGTGAGCCAGGGCTGGCAGGTATCAGGGAGAAAGTGGAGGTTTGGAGTAGCAGTGCTTCCCCCCAGTGTTACACACAATAGGGAGTCAGGACACGCCCCTCAGTTGTGTCTCAACATCTGTCTTTCAGAGACCACCCAAAGGCCAACAAACCCAGAGAGAACGTCTGCTGCTTTCTGTAGCAACCTGTCTTTGTCTTCCCGCTGCACCTCATCTGTTTGAGGTGTACAGTTGCTAGCTTGTTTTGAGAGAACATCATCTTGTTTTGGAAATATTTGTTCAAGTACTAATCAACTTAGCATCTATGAAAATGCTCTACAGAGTGAATATGCTTTTCATGAATATAAATAATCATCATCGCCATATAGTCTTTGCAAATAATTATGTAGATGAGCTGTTAGATTGACTTGTGTTTCATGGCCTAAGTGTGGGGTCAGTTTAGAATATCCTCAGCATGGAGGACCTGAGCTTTCAGATTACAGCAGAAAACACAGTCCTTAACACTTTGAGAAAATGGGCCGTCAGGGTCAAACTGTGACCTATTGAAGTGCCTGTGACCTTGGTTAGCCGACAACTCGTAAACACCTTTATCTGCGACTTTTGTGGGGAAATGAGAGAAGTCTAGTACCTGCCTCTGTGAGCCCAGGGGATAGAGAAAAGAGCTTTCACCGGATCACAGCATATTCTGTTGCCACTCTACCCCCATCTTGCTGTGGAACCAGGGTGAGTCCCTGCTCTTCTCTGAATTTTAGTCTTCCCATTTGTTAAAAATAATGCAGGTGTCTGGTTCACACTCTGAACAGTCAACGACCATTTAGGGAACCATGCTGTGGGCAGCCATTCTGTTGGGACCTGGGCATGCTGTGAAGATGAGGAAGACCCAGCCTCCAATCTTAAGATGATCCTGGGCCATAGTGACTGCTAAGAGATGGAAGCAGACAACCGGCAGTCAGCTCTGAGTGTACACCAATGATGACTACGTGATTTGATCCTATGACCTTGGTTCAGGATTTATTTCTCCCTCACTGGTAATCCTGAATATGTCACTTATCTAATTGGGGTTTCAGATTTCCTCCCTAGTTGTACTATAAAGCTTGGAACAAATCTGCAATTCTCAAATCATTCTTCATAAAGGATTTTTTTTGGCTGTATTGGAGTTTGAACATGAGGCCTCAAATTTGCTAAGCAGGCAAATTTGAGCCACACCCCCAGCCTTTTTTGATGTAGTAGTTTTTCAAATAGGATCTTGAGTTTTTGTCTGGGACAGCCTAGACTTCGATCTTCCTAAGTATGCCTCCTACATAGCTGGGATGACAGGCTTATACCATCAGACCATTTTTTTCATTGAGATGTGATCTCATGAGTTTTTTGCAGGGGCTGGTTTCAACTACGGTCTCTTATCTCTGCCTCCTGAGTAGCTGGGATTATAGATACGAGCTACTGTGCCTGGTCATAAATGATCATATATATGGATTTGACCTGCCAAAACATTGCATTTTTATATTTGAGAGTTATTTTGTCTCCCAGTTTTTATTAATTAAGTCTGTACATAATATTCAATGAAAATGCAATTATAAAAGGTAGACTTTAGATTAGATAGATAGATATGTAGATTTCTAGCCTAGTACACTGGGCAATTTGTTCATCTATGCTAGTTCACAGCAGATACTTCCAGAAAAGATTGAAAATATCTTTCAAATTACCCCCACATTAAAGTACCAATAAGCCATGTTGTTAGTGAACTCCAATTTTATAAGGCATTTTGTCTGGGATTGAATAATCTGTAAATCAATCAGGATTAGATAGTTAAACTCCTAGCCCCAAGCTGGACAGAAAGGAAAAAGAAATGTGTGAGAACTGTTTCCAAGCTCTGTCTCAGGCTGGGCATTCCATGAAAGAGACAGAGACCTATGCAATTGCTCAAGAGAAGGGCAACAAAGAAGATAGTGGGTATGACACAGTCATTTATTCATGGGATTCGGCTAGTAATGGTTGAATAGGTTTGAACCCAGGTTGAGTGGATTCAAAAGCGAGTGCCCACCCTACTCCCACCTCATTCCCTTGTGTTATCATTGGAGTATGATGCTAGTGATCCCTAGTGAGGATAGAGAGCATGCCACATGCCCGGCTTCACTCTGGGGCTCACACATGCTCTTCTTATCCCATTGTAACCTTGAAGAAATGACTAATTGTGGTGGAGCTAAGCCACAAAGACAGGTGTCTGGCTCCCCAACCTTTAACTATCACACCCTTCTGCCCTGTGAACAGTATTTGGTCCTGTGAATCCTTATGCAGCTTAAGATACCCTCAATACCACCCAATGATATTTCACCCTGCAATAATGCCTCAGATAGGAATTGGTCTTTGGAGTTTATGCAATGTTCTTCACTTCGCTTATGCCATCCCATGGCAATTCTGCAAAGTGAACAAGGCAGGGGATATGACTCCCTCATCATATAAAAGGTGACATTGAAGTTTAAGGAGGTTAAGTTATGTGCCCAAGGTTGTGCAGCTGGGAAGTGACTACCTGACTACCGGAGGTCAGGTAGTCAGCTGGAGAAGACTTTCCAAGTTGTTGCCCATGTCCTCATTTTCAGATGGGAAACTAGTATGTAGAGAGCAGGAAAGACTTGTTCAAGATCAAGTGGGAAATCATAATTTGACCAAAGTCTCTTCGGCTGCCCAGACATGTATATCATGTTGATTTATCAGCTCTCAGCTGGTCCTTTGGAGGGTTGCTATTGCCCAAATTTGTTTAAAGGCCCTTCTGGTTGAATGTTCTATGACAGATGATATTGTCATGAATTTTAGAGGGAATCTCTGCCTGGTGGGGAATATCTAAGTGACCTTCAGAATATTTCTGCTTGGAGAGGCATTGATGCTGTCAGAATCTGGCCATGACCAGAATCCCAGAGGCTCTTTAGACAATCTTCATTCTTGCTGCTCTCAGAAGAAACTCTCAGGCTTCCTCCCCTCTCCTCCTCCCCTCCTCTCTCTTCCTCTCCCCTCCCTTCTTCTCCTCTTCCCTCCCCTCTTGTCTGTTCTGCTTCTAGTCTTTGGGTCTAAGTTGGAGCAATGGCTCCCAGAGGTTCAGCTGGGAACTTAGATCTGGATCTTACAGTTGCTTCTTCCAAAATTGCAATTCAGTCCTCATGTGCCTCCCACTGCAGAGAAGAAAGATCTGGGTCAGGGCTGTGAGTGGGGTGAGTCCAGTGTGTGTGGGAGATGCCCTGGGGTAGGAGCCTATGATGGGAGAGCACTGGGATCTGGATCTCACCTGTGAGGCTTCCACAGGCCCAAGGGATTGTGGTGGCTGGAGTGGGGGAGGTAGAAGATAGGAGGGCAGGGAATCCACTGCAGTTGGTTGCAGGAGCGAGGCTCTGAGGAGTTGTGTAGGTGGGGAAAGCAGACATAGTTCAAACGGACATCAATCAAATCAAAATAGAAAGATGCCAAGGCAAGCAGACCAAAAATGACAGGTTGGCAGTTACTGCAAGGGGCTTAGTCTGTTGGATCACAGGGAGAAGACATAGCACATACAGACTAAAACAAAGAGCAATGTGTTCACCCACCCTTCCTGGCCAACACTAGCCCTTTGCAAAGCACCCTGGTGTAACCATGGAGACATGTCCTCTTCATGACCTGACATCAGTCCTACTGTTCTCCACTCCTGTAGCTGGTCCCCTGGGCGGCAGTCAACCCCTCTGAGCACAGGAGGCAGCCTCTGGGTCAACTCTTCTATGCTGGCTTATTTTTAAAGTCAACTTGGCTAGACTGTGGGACCCTGTTATGTAATCAAACATCAATCCGGATGTTGCTGTGCAGGTATCTCCCAGTGTGGTTTGCATTTGCCATCAGCTGACTTTAAGGAAATTACTCTCCACAGTGTGGTGGGCCACAGACAATCAGTTGAAGGCTTGTAGAGTGAAAATAGAGGCTTCCAGAGAAAAATTCTGCCTCAAGACTGCAGCATTTATTCCCACCTGAGTTTTGAGCCTGCTGGCTGGCCCCTAGATTCCAGTCACGTGACCATGTGAGATAATCCCTTAAGTCCATCTCTTTTAAGTAGTATGTAGCTAGAAAGATGGATAGAGAGATAGATAGAGCTATTGGTTCTTCCCCCCAACACCGATCAAAACACCCTCTCTTAGGGTCTGTGAAAGCAGAACACTGGTCAGACTCCCAGGGATCTTCTTCTGAGCACCAAATGACATGTGTGGATCCCTTTCCTCCTTGCCTCACTGCCCTCTGTTCACAGATCCCACAAGTTCCTCTTTCTGCAGGCCACATCCAGGCTTTTCCTCAGTCTTCTGCTCCACATGTATGACCCTTCAAAGGGCAGAGGGGCCCAAATGGGACAGGACTTCAAGGAGAGCAAGACTGATGGCAGCCTGAAGAGCGGTGAATCTGGAACCCAGTCGTAAGCCATGAACAGGAAATTCTGCCTGTTTTTTAGAACATAAGCAGCTTGCTGGACAACTGGGCTTCTCCACTATTGTACTTCTTGGCAAGAGACGCTGTGGCAACATTTTCACAGCAACCAGAAGTGTCCATGGCACAATGGGAGGCAGCTATTACCTGTTGGGTCTATAGATGGGATAGAGAGTATGACCTTCTATCCATCAAGATTCTTGGTTACAAGCAACCAGTACCAACTCTGTCCACATGAGCAAAGGAGGGGCTTACTGGAGGTGGTGAGGGCCCATAAAACCAACAGGAGGCTACTGATCAGTCTTGGACAAAGGGCAGAGCCCAGGTAGCTGCAGGAACTCCAGCCTGCAGCTGGAAGGAAGGCTGCAGATGAATTCTAATCTAGGGCCTTCTCCAAGGGTTTCTTCACTACTCATTCAAGAGTCAGCTCCAAGAATGTGTATCTGATTGGCCTAGGTTGTATCTCACTCATACCTGTCCACTCTCCCTACAGGAAGACATGCTGAGGCTTTTATAGTGATGGTGGCTAAGGAGGTACGTGCTGGTTTTTCCTTCCTCAAAATGGACGATTCGGGGGTGGGCATGGTGGCTCATGCCTATAATCCCATCTACTGGGGATGTGGAGTTAGGAAGATCATGGTCTGAGGCTAACCCAGGCAAAAATAACTAAAGCAAAAAGGGCTGGGGCCACGGCTCAAGAGTTGTCTAGCAAGGCCCTGAGTTCAAATACCAGTACCACCAAGGAAAAAAAAAAAAGAGAGAGAGAAAAAGAGAGACCTAGATACTGGACTTGGATGAGCCAAAGTCAGGTTCTACCATTTACTAGCATCCTGACTCAGGGCAAGATATCTGATCTCTTAGGGCCTCCATCTCCTCTTCTGAGAAATGTGGTAACAATGCATGTAGAGCTTACCGCATCACGGCGGCTTCTCATCTGGGTGTCCAGCTCAAGGCCTGGCACCTAAGAAGTGCCCAGTGAGCATTTACTGAGTGATCCATAAACAAGTGATTATTATCATCATTCCAACTGGACCATCAACTTTTTCAAACAAATACCCCAATAAGCCAGCAAAATGGGCAGATGCCACCGGACCCTGATCCAGGTTTCGTGAGCTGAGGCCTCACAAATGAGCCTGCAACCTTCATTTCTTTGGAGCAAGTCTTCTGACATTTTCATTTCAATACGTGAAACTAGGCTACTTGTCTCAGGGAGAGTTTATGGAAAAAGAGCTTCCAGCTGGCTTTGGGGCAGCCCATAAAAATGTACTAAAAACTCTGACCAGTTAGAAATCAGGAACGGTTGGAGGAAGAGACAGTGACGCCATAGACCCTGGTGAGGCCCACTGAATTTCAGTCATTAGCTCTCGGCAAGAAAATGTGTCCTTATTCTTTCCTGGTTCCTAGTCAAAGGATGGGGCCCAGAATCTGTTAAAGAGAAACCGCAACTTTCAAATAACAGACAAACACATCTTCAACACAAGCAGTCTGTGATTCAGACTGCTTCACAGGGTGTTGGGGAGGGAGGTTTCTGCAGCTTTAACTGAAGCAGTTGATCAGAACCCCAGGTTTTCTGACTTCACCTCAAGCCTGACCCCCTTCTGGAAGTCCTCCTTGGTAGTCTTGGCCCATCATGGGTTTGCTCATCCATATCTCGGCTTAAAGCCCTCCATAGGCACCTCCTAGTTTTAAGGCCAAGTTCAATCTCCTTAGCTTGGCATACAAGGTCCCTCATGATATGACCATCTTCTGCCCCTGTGGCCTCTTCTCATAC
Source organism: Castor canadensis (assembly GCF_047511655.1). Lineage (NCBI taxonomy): Eukaryota > Metazoa > Chordata > Mammalia > Rodentia > Castoridae > Castor > Castor canadensis. The sequence continues at coordinate 14,607,252 of NC_133398.1, read as the reverse complement.
TCCCTACCCCTACCTTTTGACCCAGCCATGTCCTACAACCTCCATCTCCCCCTGTCCCTTTCACCTAGGCCTCAGAGTCTTGGGCTATAACCTGCCTTGGCTGGAATTTACTGCCTCCTTTATAAGGCTGGGTAGTATTTATTCCCAAACTCAGCCCCAGCTTCTCCTTGGCTGTGGTGTGTGTGGTGGAGCTAGGATTAGGTTTTCCTGCTGGGGGCTCCCAGACCACCCCACATTTCCACTCATCAATTTGTCCTAACAGTGTCTTTGCTCACCTGTCTCCTCCCTTCCCCTGGGAGCTTCCCCTCCCCACCCCCTGTCTTGCTCATCTACAGTCAGCACTAGACTTGGCTTTGAGAAGGATGCTCATTTTTCAGCCCTGCTTCTCATGCCCGCCATACATGGGGATCACCTGGTGCATTCTCTCATCTTGTGAGATTCTGTGTAATTGATCTGGGGTCTGGCCTAGGCATGGGGTTGGAAAGTAAAGGTCGAACGGCTTTTAGGTGGTTCACCTATGCAGTCAAGGCAGCAGGCACTAATTGACAACACGTGACTCAGGGCTGAGCCAGCCACTTGCAGGAGCTACACTCTGGGCACCCATTTGTCAGGGAACATCACCTTGAACTCACAATCCCCCTGTATTTGCCAAAAGTTGCCTTTAAAGAAAACTATTCATTTATTTGTTTTTGGTTCCACAGTGCTTGCTGAGTGGCTGTACAATTGACTTGCCGGCCCCACTAGGTCCTCTGTAGCCCATGTCACAGTCATCTCTCAAAAGATGCCTGTTCCCCCAAATCTACGGAGTCTGACCTGGAACTCTGCATTGCAAATGGGTTACCTGGTGATTCTAGTGTGCATCAATGTGCCGTAACACAAAACAACCCGAAACAGGGCTCAGGCTCCTGATGACCTGCAGAGCCAGGTAAGATGACAATTATAACCAATTTTTGTCCTTTGGGAATTTTATCTTAAGTCAGGGTCTTGCCATGCAGCCCAGACTGTCCTGAATTTGCAATCCTCCTGCTTCAGCTTCCCCAGTGCTGGAATTACAGATATGCTTCACCATGCTCAGCTGTTTGTTTTTAAAGAGACTAACAAAACTGCGTGTGTGTGTGTGTGTGTGTGTGTGTGTGTGTGTGTGTGTGTGTGTGGTGTGTATGTGAAAACTGCTTAGCTCAGGCCACATGAAGCTCACCTACAGACTGTCCTTAGCACCTGCTACAAATGTCTGATGTGAACCTGCCTGTGGATTAAGCTAGAAAGAACATAGCTGGTTCTAGCTGTTCTCTCCTTAGACCAGCCTTTCCTCCTCAGGGCCAGCACAGATGGGGGCTCAGGAAACAAACCCCAGGACTTATGCTATATGTACAACTAGAAAACCTGTTTGGAGATATTGCTACTTACATTCAAAGCTGAGGGCTGGTGGCTCACGCCTATAATCCTAGCTACTTGGGAGGCTGAGATCAGGAGGATCATGGTTCAGGGACAGCCTGGCAAATAGTTTGAGAGACCTCATCTCCAAAATAGCCAGAGCAAAAATGGACTAGAGGTGTGGCTCGAGTGGTAGAGCACCTGCTCTGCAAGCTCAAAACCCTGAGTTCAAACACAAGTCCCACCAAAAACAAATAGCAAACAAACAAACAAACAAAATGTTAACTCACTAGAAAAAGGCCTCTCTGATCTTAGGGCATGTAAGAGTTTTATTTTGCCTCGGTAATGGTGTGTCATTGTCATATGAACATCCTGGACTGTGTGGGGCCATCTTTGGTGGCTAGAAAGCTCAGAGAGCTATGTGTGACCTGTCCCCATAACTTTGTGTATCTGTCTCATTCCCAGGTTCTTCTCTTCCAACTTCTGTTCTTCATGTGTCACTTGTCACATGGCCACTCCTGTAAAACTTTATTCCTTTGTATATCAACCAAAGAAATTAAGAGCTTTTTGGAATAAGGTCTACTCTAAATAAGTAAGCCCATAAAACAATAAGTGGTGAAAAAGAAAAAAGGCGCTTGATTAAATGACTACTTGAATGATTCACTTTGTGGTCCCACTCAGGACTTTGCACGGAGCAGGCGTTCAGGAAATGAGGGGCAGATGACTGAGTGGAAAGCATCAGTTTAACGAAGGGGAGATGATAGCCCTGTCGTTTCCTAGCCAGTAGGCTCATCTTGTTGCTTAACTGCTCTTAGCCTCAGCTTTCTTATCTGTGTGATGGGAATAATCTCAGCCCCTGCTCATGGGAGTTGTTGAGAGGACTGGATAAGATTGTCTGTAAATTGCCTGGCAGGAAATAGGCAGCTAGTAAGAGGCAGCTGTGATTATGTAATACTAAGTACATCCTGATATATGAATGCCATTATTCAACAACCTAATGAGTGAGGTGTGTGCCCTGAGTGAAGACACCCTCGCTCTGCCCAGGTGGCTAAAGTCTGACAAGGAATCTACAGGTGCCTTGATTCTCTGTGCTTCTTGTCCCAGGTTTCTGCTTACCATATCCAGGTCTCACAGGAGTGCAGCAGAGATTGCAGGTGGCTTGAACAGTGTGGCTGCCCCATCACTCTCTTCCCTGCATGCTTAGGGGCTGAAGACCCTTCCTGCCTGCCCCATCACTCCTCTCTCTAGCCCTTCCCCTGTATCCCTTTTCTGGAAACCTCTGGCAGTTTTCTGCAACCTTCTCCATCCCTTCTCTAGCTCTGAAGCAAGCCTTCTTATCTTGAACAGTGACTTAACCTTTCTGGCTTGATGGATGCAGGCCTGCTTCAAAGTGTGTGTGTCATGTGGTATCCAGGAAGAACGTTCAGAGAAACAGTCTGGAGGTTACTCCTCTGAGAGTGTCCTGAGTGACTGTTCCAGGGGGACCATCAGGAAAGCAATCTTCTAACAGTGTTAATATGAAGGTAATTCACCAGCAATCCTTGCGATGGACCGTGGTTTATAGTGAATTTAGGGTCTGCCTAAGTGCCAGAAGTGTATTGAAGAGGCACTATTGAGCAGGACCGATGATCTTAGTCCCAGACTAAGAGCATCAGTGTCAACCTGGAGCCTGTCATAGATGCAAATTCTCTGTCCCCACCCTGGGACTGTGTGAATCAAAGAAACTGTGATCAGAGGCGCAGTCAGTTTTTGGTTCACTGGACACTCAAGTTTGTTGGATTTCAGTTTGAGGCTTAGTCACCCCATCTGCGAACAGGGGCATACTTGTGCTCCTATAGGAGAAGTGAGGTTAATGTGGGGACCCTGCCTGGCCCATGCTAGTGCTGAGCAATCACTTCCTGTCATTCCTTGAACCAACCATTGAGGGTCAGCTACCACTGATCTTGTTCTGGGACAGTCAGGGACCCCAGGATAAGGCCCCAGTAGAGAGGAGAAGTAGAACAAAAGTAAGGGAGGCCTCATCTGAAAATTAGCTTGGGACACTAAATGCCAGCCTTAGAACATTTATTTTATGTTGTCTGCCATTGAGGCAAAGGATCCTTGGGAGTCATTGAGCCTGGGGCCACCTTGCAGTCCCCGGCTGGCTAATGGACGGTCTGGCGGGGGCCAGTGTAGACCCCACGCAGGTCAGCATTTCCCTCTGACAGTGGTCTGGTTCTGGCTGGGTGGAAGGAGCAGTAGGAGGCCCACTTACCCGCACTGTGAACGGCTTAGGAACTGGTGCCTGGGAGAGCAGAACCGCATTTTGGGAATGCGAGCACTGGGAGCCTTGCTGCAGATGGCTGTGGAGGGTGCTGGGAGGCCCAGGCCCCACGGGAGGGGATGATGGGTTGCATGACTTTGGCAGCCAGCCTTGGCCCTTAGCCCCTAGCTCAGGAAAACAGATTTATTTCTGTTCATTTCTTGTTGTTTCTCACTGGTCTGTGACTGTGATATGGGCAGCTGGGTACCAAGACTAGCACACTGCGGGTGCATAGGAGGCATTGGGCACATTTGATGAGTGAATACTAAATCAACACCCCATTGTGGAAGGATTTCGAGATTTTCTGTAGATACAGCCAGCACACAAACTCTGGAGCCTCAGCATCAGCTAACACTCCTGGGAGCCTCCCATGGGTGAACTCTCAGTCCATCCTTATCACCCCACTGGTCAGCAACTTTGCTCTCCAACTTTGTGTGAGATGAGAGTGGGGCTCAGATGGCTATGTGACTTTCCCAAGACCACACAGCCAGCGAGAAGCACATCAGGATCTGAGTCCATGGTAAAGGACTCCAGGTCCAGTGAGAGCCCCGAGAGAGGGAGACCTGCTGACATAGACATCTGCTTTGGCCTCCTGGGAGATTTGCCTCCCTGGAATTCCTAGATTCTAAGACTCATAGAGGAAGGAAACAAAGCATAGAGGCCCCAGCAGCCTTATTCTGTTCCCCTCTGGGAAGGTTTTGAGCTTTCAAATTTAAGGGAATGTGATTGCTAAAGAGGACTCTGTGATTTTCATGTCGTGGTTATGTGACAGTGATAATGGCACTTTAACGTAATTATGTGACTGGCTTTGTTGAAAAACAACTTACTTAGAGTAAAATGCACCTTGCCTTTAATGTACATGTGTACCTTGCCGTACACATGTATGGAAATAGAACAATGAAATCTGTTGAAATTGTTCTAAGAAGGTGGGAAGGAAGGGAGGATGAGGGAGAATGATGGAGGGGGGGAATCTAATTAAGATATAGTGTCTAATTAAGATATATGTGCTGGTATATGTAAATGTCACAATGAATCCCCCTGTACTACTATTATATGCTAATAAAAATGCACTGTGTCTTTACTGTATTTGAATTATTTTATTGTTTGTCCCTTTTAGATAAACAAATTCATATTTAGAAAACAGGATATTGTTTGGAACTACAGTGAATGGGCTGGGTTGATTTATTGTAAGGAATTTACTCACAGCTTCATCTCGGGGCCAGTCTGAACCCTGGGGCAGGTGACTTTCTTTTCTAGGAAAACTCTGTGCTCTGTTCTGTTCCTGTTAACAGACCAACCAGGACACTCTCCTTCACTTATAGCCAAGTAAGCATTAATTATAAATTAAGTAAAATTTGTTAAGTGTTTACTGAGTCCAGCTTGATTTTAAGTGAGGTATATGGATTAATTCATTGAATGGTGATACCAGTCCCGTAAGTGGGTATAACTGCAATCCAATTTTACAGACAAGGAAGAGTCAGGAGACTATTTGACCTTGAAGACATGAAAAGCAATAAATAAATGAATGGAAGGATAAATACACGTGGTATATCTGTTTAATGGGTTATACTCAACATTAAAAAGGAGTCATGTGCCCACACTGCTATAGCATGATGAACTTCTGAAGACACCATAAGAGTGAAAGAATGTCCAGAAGAGGCAAATAGAGTCAGAGACTGGGGCTGGAGCTGGCTGAGCTGGGGAGGGTTCTGGTGTGGTTCCCGGGTTTCTTTTGGGTAATGAAAATGTTCTCCATTGGTTGTGGTGATGGTCACACAACTCTGTAAATATACCTCATGCCACCGACTTGTACACTCTGAGTGAATTGCATAGCATGGGAACTATATCTTAATAAAGCTTTTTACCCCCTAAAATCCAAGTGCTGCCCTCACTAACTATGTGACCTCGAAGAGTGACCTCACCGCTCTCAGCCTCAGTTTCCTTATCTGTAAAATGCTGTTAATAAGAGGGTAACACCATTAACTTCACTGAGGTTGTGAGTGATGGATTGATTGCAGTGTGGCTGGACCCTCAGGGCCTTGCGCCCAGCCCCACGCTGACTAGTGTTTCCTGAGGGCTCAACTGGTGTCTGGCCTTGCTAAGCACTTATGACCGTGATTTCATTTAATCCTTTGTGCTATCAACCCAACTGTGTAGTGGAAGAGACAGAAGCTTAGAGAAGGCCAGGCCAGAGACCTCTGAAAGATGATGTAGGATTGGAACCCAGGTCATCCTGAGGTCAGAGCCTGGGTTCTTTTGGAGGTTTTTTTGGCAGTCCTGTGGTTTGAACTCATGGCTTTATACTTGCTAGGCAGGTGTTCTACTCCATTGGCCTGTGAGCTTGGTGTTTGAAGCATGGAGCAATCTGTTTTTTTGTGTACTTTTGTCTTTGTGTTTGTATAGATCTAAAAATAACTCTGACCCACTTCATTTGGAGAAGTTGAACTGCACACTCTGAAGCTAAGCCTCACCTCCCTAGGTGGTGGCTAGTTCTTGTCTTAGAATACTTTCCTAGGGCTGGGGACAGTGCTCAAGGGTAGAGCACTTTCCTAGTATGTGTGAGGCCCTGGATTCAATCCCCAGCACAGCAAGAAACAAGAGAATGCTTTCCAAAATATACTCCCCCAGCTGCAGGAGACCTGGCAGCTGTCCAACCCTGAGAAGTGTTAGGTCTTTGGAAGAAGGCTCAGGCTGAACAACTTTCTTCCCAGACTCAGACTGGCCACCTCCAATCTTGCAGACCTCTATACTTTGATTTCATCATCCCCAAACATTTAGATTATGATCCCTTGTTTGCCAGGGAGGCTGTGAGTGTGCTCACAGGCCCCGAAAAGGGCCACAGAATTGGATTCTCCTGAGACCCCCATTGGCATGGAGATGGCAGCCCGGGTTGGCTTACACCCAGCAAGCTTTCGAGCCAACTGTGCTGAGACAGCAAGTGCTAAAAATAGCTGTCACATCTTGCAGGGACATGGGCTGGCCCAGAGGTGGATGGAGTGGGGGAAGACTGGGGGGTGACACTCACCCCTCACCAGGACTCCTCGTCTGCAGTTGTGTGCGCTTGGGGGTGGATGGGGATCCCCCATCTCCAACTCTAACAGAGCTGGTGGCAGACCACATGGAGTGGGTGGGGCCTGTTCCCTTTAGCCAAGGCAATGAAAAAAAGCCTCTAGTGCTGTCCAGTGGCAATGTAATGTGCTCTGCAGATGTAATTCTAAATTTTCTAGGAGCCACATCCAAGATATAATTAATCTATCCAAAATTTTATCATGTCATTCATATAAAAATGTTCATGAAGTAAATTAAATTCTCCTTTTTATATAAAGTCTTCAAAACCTGAAACATGTTTTAGATTTATAGCACATCTCGGTTTGGCACAGTCACTGTTCAAGAGCTGTGTCAGTTTTCTGTGGCTGCCAAACCACGTTACCACAAACTTGGTGGCTTAAAACAGTCAAAATCTATTCTCTTTCTATTCTGCAAGTCTGAAATGAGACTTCCAGGGTGAAATGTAGGTTGTGTGCCTGGTTGTGTTCCTTCTGTGGAGTGTGGGGGAAACTTTGCTCCTTGTCCTTTCTAGTCAGTCCTCTGTGGCTTATCGCTTCTTCCTCCATTTTCAAAGTGCTTCTTTCCACCTACAGCTTCTATCCTCACATCATTCTCTCTACTTTTATTGTCACTTTGCCTTTTCTACCTTGGGTCCTTCTGATTCTCCTTATAACAACCCTGTGCTGACACTGGACCCCCCCTGGGTAATCCCCATCTCAAGATACTTAACTTAACCACATCTGCAAAAACTCCCCTTTGTCCTGTAAATCAGTACATTGCCTTGTGCTGGGGTTTAGGATGTAAATGACCCAAATGGGAACAAAGATGAAAACTCTCCCATCTAAGTACGACCAGGCCTGAGCCGGCTTAGCTCTGAAGATCGGACTAGGTCGGGAGTGTCCAGGGTGACATGGCTGTTGACAATTTTTTAAATTTTTATTTATTTATTTTTTGGTGGTAGTGGGGCTTGAACTCAGGGCCTTGTGTTTCCTAGGCAAACATTCTATCACTTGATCCATCCCCCTTTTTGTGGCAGTATTGGGATTTAAACTCAAGGCACTGCACTTCGTAGGCAGGTGCTCTACTGCTTAAGCCATGCTTTTAGCCCGAATGGTCTAATCAGAATGTCCGTTTCTTGAACCAGATCAGTCCCAAACTGTGGAACCTCACGGGGAGTCACTTTACATTTCTGGTTGACTATACTTGTTTTGCCTATAAAACTGGTAATCCATGCTTATGATTCAATAAGCCACCAGCTGTGTAAGTGCTGATTTGTCTGAAAAGGGGCTTTACTGGCAGGATGGGGGCATTGTTTCCCTGGGGTAGGAGGTGCCAGGAGGTTCTAGGAGTGTCATCAGAAGCCATAGGGTTCAGCTGCCTCGTTTTACAGATGGGAAAACTGAGCCCTGGAATGAGATAGATGCTTGCCAGAGTCCTGGTGAGTTACTGTTGGGCCAGAAAGGGGGCCTACATGGAACACTGCTCCACACTGTGCCACATTGCTGTCTCAGTTTCCTTCTCCATAAAAATGCAAACTGGGCTATTGTGAGGACCAAAGGACCGCTCAGGTGCACAGGGTCCTAGGAGTAGTTGGAGGGCTGTGTAGAAAGGATCACAGAGACACCTGGGCACAAGTGATGTGGTTTCAATCCAGGGCTGAAGTTAAGCAGCCTTCCAGGAAGAAGAAGCTGACTGAATCTCTGCTTGTCTACTTGTAGGGCTCTGGACCCTCAGAGGACCTCATGGAGCCTGCGTAGGGCTCTCACAACTTTTTCTGGCTTTTGGTCCCTTCCCCTGTCTCCCTTCTAGAGCCAAGCCTTGGGAGCAGCATCTGGCAGCCTTTCCTTCATGGTGAGTGACCTCTCCTTCATGGTGAGTGACCTCTCCAAGGCTCCCTGTATTGTCTGCTACACAGTAGGCAGGTGTGGGTTACACAGCCCCCTTAGGCCTAAGGTTCTGGGGCTTCCTTCCCTGCCTCTACAGGTGCCCAAGGTCAAACTATTGCTGAGCCAACTCTCCACCTGCACTGGTAGGCAAGGCCAGCTGCTGGCGGGGCCCAGGGCAAGAAGAGCTCTCTGAACCCCAGGGGAGCTCTCTCTCTTTATTCCTGTTCCATCTGATCCCCATGTTGGGCTGTCCTTGGAGCTGCAAGGAAACGTTGGGCCAAAGGTATGGGTGTGAGCACCACTGCAGGTCCTGGAGGTACCTGACTGCAATTCACAGGCACACTGCATGGTTCTAACCTAGCACACTGTGTGGGCAGGGCCCGTGCCAGGGGAGGACAGGGTGCCTGCTCTCCCTTGGGCAGTGGAGATGTGGGACCTTGTAGAATAAATCTCAAAGGCACATGGTGCCCATGGCATGAAACCATAATTGGGTGTTGCCCCCTGAGTGTCTGGCTGGGTCCTGTTTCTTATGGCATTTGTGGGGAGGTTTTGGTTCCTGCCCTCTTTCAGGCCAAGTGTCATTTTCTAGGAGGGTGGCCGAGGCCCCAGTGAGGAGAAGGACTGGTCTGAGGTTAGTCAGTGATTTGCAGGCTGAGCCAGGACTACTGGGAAGGGGGGTGTTATGGCCTTGATTTATGTACCCCCCCCCCCAGGCTAGGGGTTAAGATGATACTAGTGGTCACTGGAGTAACACTGGGTACCATGTTACTCAGACTCTGGGCTAAGTTCTTCCCATACTTTGGCTCACTTCATCCTCTCAACATCCCTGTGAAGCAAAGTTTACTGTTGCCATTTTACAGATAGAAAAACTGAGGTACAGAGAAGTTAGATAATTTGCTGAAGGACACACAGCTACTAAATGATAGAAAAAGGACTGATATTAGACGACTGGCCTCCAACACACAAAATCCTGACTGGATGCCAGGGTAAAGCTTGGGGACATGGTCTCAAAGGACCTGCACATCCTGACCTGGGGAACGCAGATCATGTAGTCCAGGCAGGCCTCTAACTTGTAAGTGCTGGGATTATAGTGTGTACCACCCCTCCCAGTTTCCCTCATTTTTTTTTTTTGTAATGGATGTGTCACGGAGTTAAATGGATAGAGCCTTCAGGGCGGTATCTGGCACTTACCTAAGCAATCTGAGGTTGTTTGAGATTCTGTCACTCTTAGCTGGGGACTCCCAGTGGACAAAGTGAGTGGCTTTGGCACCCTCACAACCATGCCAGGAGGTTAGAGCTTTTACCCACAAGGTTGGAGGAATAGAAGCCAAGGCTCAGGGAGTCTCTGCTCCTGAGCTTAGTAGAGGGAAGTGGATACTGTTTGTTCCACCAGGGCTTAGCTGCTTGGGAGCAGAGGAAGTGACTCCCTCCTTCCTGGGGCAGGCTATGTGCAAGGCCCTGCTCACCAGCCTCTTCCATACCTAAGAGGCAAGTCCTCTCCTCAGTGCCTCCAGGGTGAACCCCACTCTAATGCACTCCAGATGCAGGACAGAGAAGAGTTCAGGAGACCTGAGCCTTGGCCCACCTACTCAGGAACTGGCATGTAATCTCAGGTACCTCACTTTCCTTTTATGCCTCTGTTTTTCCATCTGAAAAGTCATGATAATTTACATCCCACCTTTGGAGTCAAAAGACCTGAGTGCAAATCTTGATTCCACTACTCATTTGGAGTGGCCCCGAGCAACTTCACTTTTCTTTGTTTCTGTGTCTTTGTAAGAAGAGGCTAACGGTAGAATGTGATAATAGGATGTTAATAAGGAAAATAAGGGCAGAAGACAGGAATTAGCATGACCCTAGCTATCTGTTTTTAAAGTCTGGGTATGTACGTGAAGGTGTCAGCATCTGCTTTTTCAAAAACACAAACATTCCCAGTAGTACTCTGGGCTATGCATCATGGGTAATTTTTTCTTTCTTCTGAATATGACTATTGTAGTTTTCCCATACTGAATGTGTCTCTTACAATCAGAAATTAAAAATCAAAGGCATGAATAATAATGGCCTCACTCCCCAGGGTTGTCTGAGGATCACTGTGGCCTCTGTGAGCAAAGCTGGGTGGCTGGGAGCAGAAGGACCCATTGCCTTTCAGGGCCCACAATGAAGACACAATCTCATTGTAGAAGCTCAACCAAAGGGAAGCTTGAAGAGGATAAAAGCATGTTACTTAGCTTTTGGTTGCTATGACAAAATACCTGAGATGAACAATTAAGGGACAAAGGATTATTCTGGCTTATTTTTAGCCCATGGAAAGCTGGTTCTGCTTCTTTTGGGCCTGTGGTGAGGCAGAACAAGCTGCTGACATCATGGTGGCCAGGGAGCAGAGAGAGAGAGATTGAAGAAGGAGCCGAGGACAAGATATAACCTTCAAAGCCATACTCACAGTGATCAACGTCCTCTAACCAGGTGCCATCTCCTAGTTTCCACCACCTCCCAATACTATGAATGCATCGATAGATTAATCCATTGATTACATCACAGCCTCCATGGCCTAGTCACCTCTCAATGATTGGATCCACCAGCTAGGAACCAAGCCTTCAACACACAAGCTTTTTGGGGACACATCATATTCAAACCATAACTGGTAACTGGAAGTAAAAGACCTAGCTTCTAAAGCTAGCCCCACTCCCTATCTTGGGCAAGGCACCTGGCCTATCTGGCCTTAGTTTCCCAGTCTGTAAAAAGGGACTAAAGGGTACTTGCCTCACTGGGAGGTTGTGAATACCCAATGAAACAATGGCTTTGCCTGTGACTTGACTCCCTAACTCTTGACCCAGAAATGAGCTTCTAGGTCTTTGATACATTTAACATAGGGATTCACTGGAAAATAAATAATCTGATGTTTGAAATCGTCGATCCTGTTGTTAATAGGTCAAGGGAATGCCAGCAAGTACACTAGGGAAGCAGCTCTGCATTTGATACTTTCCGTGCTCTAGTCTGTTCTGCCTTTCTTCCCCTCCATCCACCCAGACCCTGTCTGCAGCCAAGACTGCTTTCATCTTCAAGGCCACTCTCCTCCCTACCCTCATCCTCTGCACTTCAAAGTTTTTCAGGATAAGTTTAAAGGTCATGTCTTTCACTTAGCCTCCCCTGCCTCACCCAGTCAATCCTGGGCTTTCTCTGAGGTTCTACCTTCACTCATAACCATCAACTACTGAGCCCCTTTCACCTACCAAACTAGGAGATCTCAGGGGGCAGGGTGCCCCTTACCATCTCCCCTCAGGGAGCACAGACAATGATACACGCAGGTGTCAAGAACGCTTCACAGAAAGAATGAGTGTCTCTTACACTGTGTGAAGAGAGCCTGTACCTCTTCCCATTGGAAATGAGCAGTAAAGGTATGGAGTGCCATCGTCCCTAGTGGTTTAGTGGCTCATCTGACAATCCCTCTTTAGCTTGACACTCAGTGAGCAAGGATGAAGATGTGAGGCAGAACCTCCTGGACTTGCTGGGGGTTCTGTGAAGGGGAAGCAAACTGGTCTCTACGACTGACAAGCTGTCAGAAGCAGGAACAAGCAAAAGAAACCCTCCTAGACCATCTGTAACCTGGCCTGTGTGGAAGACGCCATTGTGCTCATGAAACCACTAGTGTTCCATTATCATGGTTGGGCCTCTTAAAAACCCTGTGAGCTGGGTGGCCAGGGAGAGACTTCCTGGTCTTTAAGTAAAGAGGCTGAGGCAAGAAGGGACACCAGGCAAGCCTTATTTTCTGATCTCTTGGGCCCACTGTGCCATGTTTCTTCTTCACTTCCTTTGACCTTCCCAAATACTGGACTAAGGGAAACAGGCATGCTACTGACCCATTTTATAGATGAAAACCCGAACTTTTGAAGACTGAAGCAAATCAAAGCCTTGTCAAGTCAAGAAGAGTAAGCCATCAGGAAGACCGGAAGGGACAGGGGTCAGGTCCTATTGCCGTAAATGGCAGCAGGAGTCACAGGGTCCCTGGGAAGCTGGGTAAGGCTCCCTAAAGGGAATGGTGTATGGTGCTTCCATGGTGAGAAGACAGCATGGGCCATCAACCAGCCATGACAGGAAACTGCAATGACTGGGGTCTCTCTCTCTCTCTCCAGTCTCTCCTATGCAGCCTCACCTTGAGAGTCGTGGAGCCCAGTATGGAAGGCAAGCCTGGGGAGTCTCCCCATTAGAAAAGAGGAGACTTAAGTCAAGAGGGGATGTTCCTGCCAGCACAGTGGCCTCTGATGCCACCTGCAAAACTGTGGAACCACTTTGAACATAGCAATGTTTTTTTTTCATTGTATCAACACCACACACTTAAAGAAAACTTCAAAAGCAATTTTTAAAAAAGTAGTTTCTTTGGGTTTATATACATTTACAAGGTTAGCCTTTGCCTGGTCAGACCTGGTCTCAAGGTCTGACCTTGAGAAAATTGAATACCTTGGTTAATTAGGTGACATTGGATTCTGGAGAGAGCCAAGGGTGAGGCATCAAGGCATGTTCACGTTCTTTCTGACTGCTCCTGGGATCTCACTGTGACCTGGTTTCACCAGTAAAGGTGAGGCTTAGCTGGTGGAGGCCGGGGTGCTGAGTCCATGTGTGCTTCTGGGAAGCTGGGCTGCCAGGTCCAGGTAGCAGGCGCCTGTGGACTACTGAGCACATCTGGTGGTGGTTGAGGACCTGGAGAGCACCAGGCTCCTGAATATTTCTAGGAGCCCCTGTGGATCTAGGCCTCACCTGGGCCAGGAGGCTGTAATAAACATTAAAGGTCTTTGAATCTAACTCCCAACTTGACACCTTTCCCCCAGTGTAGCTCTCTGGATCTACCTCTTTACCTCTAGCAATGGGGAACTTGTCCAGACCTGGACAGGCCAAATTAACATTGGCCCTGCCCCTTACGGCCCCCTGGTCTGGATCTGAGTCTGAGCAGAGAGAGAGCATGTATGTTTCCCATTCTCCATGGGCTGCGCAGAGATCCTCCAGTCTGTAAGGCTTCTCTGCTCAGGCCCTGCAGCTCTGGCTCAGGGTCCATGCCTCGGGCCATGTCCAGCCTCTCCTCAGTGTGACCGAAGCTGACTTTGACATTCAGGGCTGAGAGGTACCCTGGCCTCCCAGTGTGGTGTGGTCTGTATGGAAGGAAGCAATTCTGCTGCGTCCTTTGGGACCCTCTGCCTTTGTGGGCAGCCCAAGGTCCCAGCATCCTGACGGCAGCCACAGTCAACCTGACATTCCAGTCCATGCTGTGTTCCAGAGCTGTGGGTGCCAAGGCGGGCTGTCAGTCACCTTGCTAAGTCCCCAGTCTGAGCTGGCCCTCCCTCAGGAGCCCAATCTGCCTAAGTGCTGGTGTCCACAATACACTTGAGGAACATTGTATCGTCCTTCACGTAGGCATGCTTGGGTGACTGCAGTCTGACGAGGGGGAAGAAGAGTGGGCAGCCACTGGCCACGTTGGTTTCAGTCTGAGGCCGCTGGAAGGAGGCTGAGCTCAGGTCAGGCCGGAAGGCATCAATGGCATGCTCACGGTTGTTCTGGTCGAGCAGCATGAAAGTAACCTGCAGAACAGAAGCAGGTGGCGATCAGGCCCTGAGTGGCAATGCCAAGGCTTGGAGGCCTGGTGTGTGGGGTCAGAGGGCTCCATGTTTACTGCCTGTGTGGCCCTTTGACCCTTAGCTCAGACCAACTGGGAGTCAGAGGACCACAAGGACCATAAGGGAGTAAGGCAGGATTCAGGGAACAGAAGCACCAGGTATCCTGCCAGGCTTCAGGGCTGTCCTTTGATTAGGATTAGCTGTCTCATCCAGCAAAAGGGTGACGGGAATCATGATGTCACAGTCAAGTTCAACTAGCCATTGGTGGCTCAAGGTGTGACTGAGCACTGACAAGAAGGCTGGATGCAGGAACCCAAATGAACCTCTGGTTTGAAATTTTTGACTCATCATCTCCATTTGGAACCTCCTGGGTCCAGGCAGAGAGGCTGTCAATCAAAGCCCGGAGACATTCATCGGTATGAATGGATACATATGGAGTGGATATATACCCACAAGAAGCTGTTATCTAAATGTGACATCAGCCCTCTTCTCCAGCACATGTCCCACCCAAACACACGTCAGGAAGTGGAACTGCTTCCCATCACCTGCTGAAGCCATTTGTAAACTTGACTGCACATTGGAATCCCCAGGGGAGGCCTAAAAATCCCCACATTCAGAATTTAGTGTTTACTAGGGTCAGGTCCCATTCACTAGTGTTTTAAAAAATGCCCCACCACTTTTGGGAACCACTGCCTATTGACTCATACCCAGACCTACCTAGCTTGCCCACTCCAACTATTTCCCAACCCAACTGAGTCTGTGGTCTTGGTGTCTCCCCTTACTCAGTGATCTGGTCACCTGCAGGAAATTCCTATGGGTCCCCCACCAGCTCACCTTTAAAAATTTTTAATAGGGCTGGGAATGTAGATTGGTTGATGTGGCATTTGCTAAGTACAAATGAAGCATGAGTTCATTCCTCAGTATTTCAAACATTTAAAAAAAAATCACAATAAAATCTGGGGGCTCAAGCCTGAAATCCTGGCTACTTGGGAGGAGGATGACAGGAAGGATGGCAGTTTGTGGCCACCCCAGGCAAAAAAATTTGTGAGGTCCAATCTCACCCAATGACTGGTGTGGTAGTATGCACCTATCATCCCAGCTATGCAGGGAAGCCAAATAGGACTGTGGTCCAGGTCAGCCTGGGGAATAAAATGAGACCCTATCTCAAAAGCAAAATGAAAATAAACAAAAACAATGCAGAAGGGTTGGTCGAGTGGCTCAAGTGGTAGAGTGCCTGCCTAGCAAGCCAAAGGGACTAAGTTCAACTCCTGCCAAAACTTTTGGGAGTGCTGGGGATTGAACCCAAGGGCCTTGCACAAGCACTCTACCACGTGAGCTGTGCCTTCAGCCCTTTTGTTTTTATTTTGTTTTTGAGACAGTCTCACTACTTTTATTCTTTTTTTTTTGCCGAGACTGGCCTTGAATCTTTGGTAGTCTGCCTATTCCTCCCTCCCTTGCTCCTATCCCTGGGAAACCACTGATCTTTTCAGTCTCCATAATTGTCCTTTTCCAGAATGTTATGCAGTATAGCTGGCTTTTCAGAGTAATATGCACTTAGTAACATGCACATACAGATCCTCCATGTCTTTTTCTTTTTGGTGATATTGGGGTTTGAACTCAGGGCCACTTGATTGCTAGACAAGTGCTCTACCACTTGAGTCACATGCCCAGTCCTTTTTGCTTATAGTTTGTTTTTCAGATAGGATTTTATAATTCTGCCCAAGCCAGCCTCAGACTGTGGCAATCCTCCTTACCTCCACCTCCCGAGTAGCCTGGATTACAGGCACCTGCCACCACACCCAGTCCACCTCCATGTCTTTTCATGACTTGACAGTGTACTTTTTTTTAAGCACTGAATAATATTTCATTGTTTGCACATACCATAGTTTATCTACTCACCTACTTAAAGGCCATCTTGGTTGTTTCCAGGTTTTGGCAATTATAAATAAAGGTGCTATAAAGATCTGTGTGCAGGTTTTGTGTAGATGTAAGTTTTTAACTCCTTTGAGTAAATACCAAAGAGTGAGACTGATTGCTGGTTCATATGGTAGGAGCAGGTTTAGTTTTGTACAAAGTTGTCAAATTATCTTTCAAAGAGTCAAAGAGGCTGCACCACTTAACACTTCCCCTGGCAGTGAGCGAGAGGTCCTTCTGCCCTACAGCCTCGAAGCACGTGGTGATGGTGGGCTGACTTCATAGCCCCTCCTCTGGGCAGGTCTCCTTATTCACTCCATCTTCTGACTTTTTTTCTATGCCCTTTGTTTTACCCTCTTCATTTTAGTTCCTGGACTCCAGGGGCTGGAGGGAGCCTTGGCTACTAGATCTGAAATCAGCTTCTTGTTTTATGAAAGGAAGCTAGCAACACAGAGAGTACAGGGGACTTGCCTAGCTCACAGTTAAACCAGGACTAGGACTCAGGTTCTCATGCTCCCTCTCCACCCCATCATTACTCCCAGGCTCATACCTTGTTCCGGAAAGGCCACTGCAGCAGGGCATCATACTCCCCTCTCATGATCACGATGAAGAGGGACAGATGGGTCCTCTTGCCCATGCCATCTCCATTCAGGTACAGCCGCAGACACAACTTGTAGCCATACTTGGCAGTGTAGAAAGCTGAAAGGTGGAGTCAGAGCCAGCGTCAGCCCAGCATAGAGGAAGCTGGGCAGTGCTGGACTTTGCAGATGAGGAGACGTAGCAGTCAGGCTTGCCAAGGTCAGTGGCTCAAAACAAGGAAAGCTGGGTTTGGAGGCCAGCCTTTCCAAGAGAGAGCCAAGGACAGATGTGCTCTCAGAGGTAACCTAGTCCACTGGTTGTAAGTGGCATTTAGGTCGCAGATGGCAGGCCCCATGCTGAGTTTCTGAGTCAGCAGTGCTGGGTAAGGGTGGAGAGTTTGCCTGCTTAACAAGTTCACAGGGGACAATAATGCTGCTGGCCCTGGGGACCACAATTTGAGAATCAACTTTCTAACCAACCTACAGTTTACAGTTTGGAAACTGAGACCAATAAAGGGAAGTGTTGGCCACCGTTACAGTGTGCTCAGTCAGAGCCAGGGTTAGAGACCAGGCCTCACAGCTCCAAGACTGGTTTTTTCTGCTGCCCTAGGCCATAGTTGGGTCCTCCCAGAGGCTGGGGTGGGGGTAGTTTCCAACTCTGCCAGTCACCTTGAGCAGAGGCCCCAGAGGGGTGAGTCATCCTTGCTGACTAAGCACAGGAGACCATGGGGCTCACTCCCTGGGCAGCTGAAATGGCCATCCCACCCCAGCATGGGTTCTGGCAGTTGTCACCTACTGGTGGTACGTCCCTGGGTGGAGATGAGATGTAAAGCATGGGCAGGAAAAGGTGGAGGAGGGTCAGGCTGTCAAGTCTGACTCATCTCTGCCCACTGTGTGTTGGCAGAACAGGAAGCCACAGTACTGCTTGCTTTTCCCCTCTTTGGAAAGAAACGAGGAGGACAGATCTGCAGGCAGGACATGAGGCCACCCAAGAAGAGGACTGTCCCCACGAGGGGACAGCTGAGGGAACCCAGCGCTGCTCTGGGATGAGGGCAGATCCTGCCCATCACGGTCAACCCATCTGTCTGTTGGTCTTGGATATTCCAGAAGGGCCAAAGAGCACAGAGGAGCTGAAGCTCGGGCAGGTGCAGAGCTTCTGCTTCATCCCTGCCTATTCACTTGACACATGGGAATGACGCCAGGGAGCACACAGGCCTGACTCCCAGCTCCACAGTGGGCTTCTGTGCAACCTTGGATAGGGACTCAGCTTTCCTGGGCCTCAGTTTATTCATCTATAAAATGATGTCAAGACAACAGGCACTTGATGAGGCTCTGAGACATCTCATCCAGTGGCGTGGTGGAGTTTAAATAGAGCCACGGCCATACACATATATGAGTTTTGTTATAGAATCAGGTATCAATTAGTTAAGAAAAACATTTACCATGTAACACTTTATGCTAGTCATCATGCCCAGCCTAGGGGCCCAGAAATGAGTAAGAACTGCCCAATTTACACAACAGTCATTTGTGAGCTGCCCACAATCGCACACAGTCGTACAGGTGCGTCTGACTCAGTTCTCTACTTGACTTAATGCAGACCACTGGCTCCCTCAGGGCGGGGTACCATGGTATTGCCTATGGAAATCCCCATGGGCAATCCCTCTCATTTACACAAGCTTTGGCTCACAGGCTTTTTCTTGTCCATGTGGTCGCCACATGAAGTGGAAAACGATTTTTATTTCTATTTGTCAAGTGAGACTGACCTACTGGGATGAGAAATGGATTATTCAAGCAACATAGCCCACTGCTGTGTGTGACTGAGATCCACAGGTCAGAGCACCATTTGTGCCCTGGCCCTATGGGCCCAGCATCTGGCCAAAGTAGGTGGCCCACTGGCCTAAATGGACTTGGCACAGTGTCCCAGAATCCACTCTTTTCACTGTTTGTTTCCTGGACCATGTGGGGCCTGCCTCCCTGACCTGGTCTCTGTGCCCATGAGGTGTTACCTGGGGAGAAAAGGCTGATGGTCCTGCCACAAGCTGACTCATGGCAGCGCCTGGTGACATTGGTGATCTTCCACAGAAAGGTGCCATCAAAGGAGGCCTCCTCCATGAGACGCAGGCTCTGCTCCAGCTTGCCCAGGGCCTGGTCTTTCTGGGACAATGTCTGCTGCAACTCCACCACCTGTGGGGAAGCCGGCTAGTGGGTGAGGTGGGGATGGCGGGGTACAGGGATAGATCTGCCCTGATACACTTTCCTGACCATGTTCACTCAGTGCATACATTTGCATTCACACAGCTGCTTCCTGCTTGGAATTCTTTTTTCTTTCTTGTCTAGTGGCCAACTCCATCAGGAACCCTGCTCCTATGGCCCTTCCTATGCAAGTCTTTAGCCACGGCACGAGTTCAGCTGGTCTATCTCACTTCTGTTCTTATGCAGCCCTTACGTGGTTTGATGAGGTATGTTTTTCTGCCTTTCCTACCAGATAGTTTCCCCATATTGGCTAGGCCCATGTTCATCGGTTCTCTGCACAGATGCAGAGACAGTTAGGGAGAAGGCTGGATGCTACTTTGGGGACAGGACAGGACAAAGCTGGCCATGAGGGCAAATGTCCCTCTCACGCTCACCCTCTGTTCCAAGCTCTGGATGTGCTCACGGTCCAGCTGGCTCTGGTGGATGGAGGCAGCCAGGGCCAGGTGAGAGGCCTCCACCTCCTTGTTGAGGACGGCGACAATGTTCTCAAACACACGCAGCTTCTCCTCCAGCTCGGCCAGCAGCTTCTCTTTCATGAAGTGTTTCAGGGCTTGCTCCTCCTGGGTCTCAGAACAGGGGGCCTGGTAGCAGTCCACCTCCAGGTCCCCCGGTACCTCCACAGCTGCCTGCAGCTGCAGGTCTGACAGGTTCCGTTCCAAGGCTGTGGGCCCAGACCCTGGGCTGGAACCCTGCTGGGCCTTCCACTGTGTAATGAACCCCAACAGCAGGTTGAGGTGGGAGGTCTGGGAAGTGGCTGAATGCTCCTGTATGGACTGTGGGCTCCCCTGCTGAGAGAGGGGGATCTTCAGGAAAAAGCCAGGCTGAGAGAGGACTCAGGACCAGTATGGAGCCCTGTCACTGAAGGCCACAAAGGAAAGTCTGACGCATGCCCCCAGCCCATGGGAAGTGGCTTTCTGCACAGTGGGGGGGATTCAGGAGGACCCTGGCATCAGACAGACCTACAGGGAACACATGCATCCAGTGCTCTAATGGAAGAATCCCACCCTACTTTTGAGTGTAATGATGATTCAGGACCATGGAGAGAGGCAGGGGATCACTTCTGTGATGTCATACCAAGGCAGGTGAGACATGAAGAAGAACTTCCTGAATACTATGATGACTGAAGAGTGGGATTTGAGTTTGATGTTATGGGAAAATGCTGGAGGGTTAGAGGGAGACCTCAGAGGTCAGAGACCTCCTTTCTCACACACAGATGCTTACCTTGAAGGAGCAGCCAACACCTGCAAAGGGGCATGCAGCACCAGTCTCAGCCATCTTGGGGTGAACCTGGAAATAATAAGCACATCACTGGATGTGATAGGGATCCCTGTGGCTGCCCCAGGACTCTCTGCAAAGCACCCGGATCTGCCAGGGCAGAAACTAGGATGGCACGTGACACTGCATATTCTGTTCCCTTAGCCTGGCCCTTTTATGACCATCCTTCAAAACAGGACCAAGGCCCCTGCTGTCATCCTGAGCAGCACTGCTCTCTGTCCTGTCCAGACACATTCCACACAGCTCCACAATTGTCACACTCTCTTTGCCTGCTCCCACTGGTCTGGGGAGGCAAACTACAGAACAGATACTTCACTGAAAGAGATATTGGAATGACAAACCTATTAGAAGGTGATCAACATCGCTAATCATTAGAGAAATGTAAATTATAGCTACAGTGAAATGCCACTCTCCATGTGATAGAACAGCTTGGTGATATCAAGTATTTGTGAGGACATACAGCACTGAGAACTCGCATTTGTCACTGGTGGGGGCGAAAAGTGGTACAGACACTTTGAAAAAGTCTATGGCAGTATCTTAGAAAGTTAAACCATACTTCTAAAAGGATGGTTATTCTTATAAAGTTGCCCTACGACCCACACATTCCATTCCTAAGAGTTTATCCAAGAGAAATTAAAACCCATGTCCACACAGGGATGTGTATGCAACTGTTCACAGCAGTTTTATTTATAACAGCCCTAGATCAGAAGCCAGCCAGAAATGGATAAGCAAATTGCCATACAGCCACACGACAGAACACTGCTCAGTAATCAAATTGAATTAAATACGAATACACATGGTAACATGGATGAACCTCAAAACATTACACTAAAGATTACATACACCATGATTCCATTCTTAAGATATTCTAGAAGAGGCAAAGCGATAGCCAACCCCTTAATGACACGAAGTCGATCAGCAGTTTCCTGGGGCTGGGGGTGGGAGGGGGCTTGCTTTGTAGGAACACACACACACGTTTCCTGGGGCAGAAACGTGTGCCATCTCACCGTAGTGGTCACCATGGAATGACCAGGACTCACCAAACTGTACATTTAAAATGAGTGAACTGTATTGCACGTAAATAATAACTTGATTTTATGGGAGTTTTGCTTTTTTTTTTTTTAAGAATAATCTGGTGAGAAGTGAAATGGGATTTGGATGAAAGGAGAGAGAAGGACAGAGGTCTTTTGGGCTAGGTATATACAAAGCCACATGAGTTTTCCTCTCTAAAAGTAAAATAAACAGAGGGCTATGGCTCTAATGAGTACAGTTCATTTGGGACACAGAGCCCCACCCTGCAAAGACCCACCTGGCCTTGCCCCATTGTCTTGAGTGCAGGGACATGTTGTTCCCAAGAAAGAATAGAAAACAGATGTTTCACCATGGAGTGGGGTAGGATGATTTGGGAGTGGGTGGGCAGAGGGTGGCCTTGGCAGGGAGGCACACTGCCTTTGGGAGGTCTTTGGTGAAGAAGTCTCTCCTACCAGGTTCCCTCGATGACATGTGGCACAAGGCAGGTCTGAGGCCACATGTAGACCCAGAACCTGGGCAGACAGACATGGGAACCTCTCAGACCTTATAGATCTTACACATCCAAGAGGAGGTGTGTTTCCTTTTGGGAGCAGCTTTCTTGGTGTGTGAGTAATGCTGGGGGGGCGGGGAGGGAATGACATATGGATGTCCAGCTCATCCTTACTGTGATGTGTGCCCAGGTGGGCTGTCACAAGCTTCAACTTCCCTGTCTTATCATCAGTCACTCACTCTTTAGGGTATAGGGGTTGTGACTATGGGCTCTGGAATCAGCCTGTCAGGTGGGCAGTCTGTTGCTAGCATATCATGTAGTAGCTGGGTGGACCTGGGAGACTCATTAACTCCCCTATGTCTTAGTTTCCCTATCTGCAAAATGGTATCCACTTTTAGAGTTAGTGTGAGGATTAAATGAGATAATACACATAAATGCTAGTATTAGTTACCTATTGTGGCTGTAACAAAATACCATGAACTTACTGGCTTAACACAATATAAATTTATTATCTCATAGTTCTGGAGCAGCACTGTGCTCCCTCCGGAGGCTGCCGGGGAGCCTCTGTTTTTCCAGCTTCCAGGGGCTGTCTGCATTCCTTGGCTTGGTGTCCCTTCCTTCACACTGAAAGCCTGTGTATAATATCCTCCAACTTCTTGCTGACTCTCTTGTCTCCTTGTGATTGCACTGTGTTTGCTTAGGTAGTCCAAATCTCCTCATCTCACGATCCTTCATTTGATCACATCTGCAGACTCTTTTTGCCACAATTATGGGCTGAGCAGTCCTCCCCCAACCAGTATCTCAAATGTGGAAACAGAGCCTTTAAGGAGCTCATTAGGGGTAGGCCCTAATCTGACATGACTAGTGTCCTTATAGGAAGGAGACCACATGAAGACACTGGGAAATGATGGCCATATGTAAGCAAAAAAAAAAAAAAAAAGAGGACTTGGAAGAAAACAGCCCTGCCAACACCTTGCCTCGGACTTAGTTTCCAGAACTGTGAGGGAACACAGGCTATGGAACTTAGTTATGGCAGCCAGCAAATGATTATGTCCATGTGAGGTCATGTACTCACAGGTGCTAGGGATTAGGATGTGGACATCTCTGGGGAACATGTTTCTACCTGGCAGCATTCAATCAATGTTAGCCAGTAGTGGCAGTTTTACTATTCTTAGCATTATTCCTGTGGATTAAGCACTACCCTTGCCTCCTCCAATAGCTGCCATATGCATTTGTCTCATTTAATCCCCAAACCTCAAACTTTTAACAACTAATTCTATAAAAGTCCATTTTCCTATTGGACTTACTCAGGACTGCCCTGAGTGTGTAAGTCCTTAAAACATCTTCCAATTAGAGGACTAGAGCATCTCTGCATGTGATTTCATAGGATCTCTGCAATATCTTTGTAGCAGGCATGGTAGGATTAGCTTTGCCTTGATGCAGACAGAAAATGAGCGAATGACACACCCAAGGTCATACCAAGCTTTTGAGCTGAGCCTGGGTCTTTTTGCCCATTGGGCCGTGTGGGCAGGGCATGCTGCTTCCTCTGCACTGGGTGGGCTCTAATCTATTAGATCCGCAGAGCACTCTGAGGAGGAGCAAGGCTCCAAGGTCCCGCTTCCCTTGTGGAGGAGGGGAAGCCAGAGCTCAGATGATCAGGGGCTTGCAGGATGGCACAGGGCCAGGCAAGGCAAAGCCCAGGAGCCTGGAGTCTACCTACAGGGTGGTTCTTCCCCACCACGGAGTCCCCACATTGATCAAGGGGTGGCTCCCCCATAGGCAGGGGACTGCAGGGACAGAGAGGGATCAGGTTTGGGTCGCAGAAGAATAGGGAATTTATCCCATGTGAACCCGGTGTACACCAGGTGCCACAAGGCCCCCTGAGTGAATGACCTCCTTGCTTACAAATTGCTAAAAAATAAAGGGAAAAGTGAAATTTCCTATGAGGAGGAAACAGAGAAAGGGTAAACCGAATTCCTCCTATGAGGAGGAAACAGAGAAAGGACAACCGAATGCTTGTCCTTCTGCCTGCATCTGTGGGGTCTCTGTGGTGTTCCCAGCCACACTGGCCACCCAGGCTCTCTATGACCCTTTGTGATGGGGCTGCAGAGGGTCCTGGTGGGGGTCCCCACGGATGTGGGTTGAGAGGTGCCAGGAACATGTGGGGTACCCCTGAGCAGAACCGAGAGGGTCTACATGTGCCAGGACTGCCCACCTGCTGCACTGGGCAGAGACCTGCTGAGGTTCTGGGTGCCCGGGGGAAGGGGGGGGTCTGCTTCTGTGAGGGCATCAGCTGGTGCTGAGGGGTAGTACTCTACAGTTTGAGGGACACATGGTCAGTCCGTCACTGCCCACCAGATCCTGCCATCCTCTAACTGGGCAAGTTACCTCAATACTGACCTCTGCTTAGCCCAACTTCCACCTCCTCCAAGAAGCCCTGACTGATTCTTCTGGTTGAAAATTGCCTTGCTTATTCCTGTTTTCCATAGCCTTTGGTGGATTCTGGCATTATGGCAGACTGTGTTAGGTAAACATGCATAAAACGTTTGGCAGGTGATTCCAAATAAAGGAAATGCTACCAGCACAGGATGTAGAAATCCAGCTTTGCCTCCCACTTGCTATGAAATTTGGGTTCAGGCACCAAAGCCTCTTTTCCCCTGGGCTTTGATATATTATATTACGTATCAGTAAAATAAGGACACCCCTCCCTACAGGATCTACTGACTTGATGAGATTATAGATGTGAACTGTCAAGTTCAGAAGTATAAGGGTTTGGGATTCCTTTCCAGGTATCGTAGTTCAAAGAACACACTTTTTAAATGGGAGCACATTTGCCCCAGATGCATAGAATGGGGACAGATGCAAGAGGCATGTGGCTCGTGTCTTCCCATAGTTCAGGTAAACCCTGGATCAGAGGGCTGACTTGCCTTTTGTGGCCTCCAAAGCAGCCAGACTTCAGCTCAGTGCAAATAAAGAAGAAAAGAGTCAGATGCTGGTGGCTCAAGCCTGTAATCCTAGCTACTTGGGAGGCTGAGATGAGATGGATCATGGTTTGAGGCCAGCTGGGGCAAATAGCCTGTGAGACCCCATCTCCCAAATAAACCAGAGCAAAATGGACTAGAGTTGGGGCTCAAGTGGTAGAGAGCCTGCTTTGCAAGCGCTAAGCCCTGAGTTCAAACCCCAGTCCCAGCCCCAGCCCCCCAAAAATAAAAATAAAGCAATGGCTGTGATAATCAGTGGCCACCCAATGTGGGCACAGTTGTTTCATGGAGTCACGAGCTCTCTGGCTTTGGGAGGACGTAAAGCTCGTGGCAGTAACCCAGTACAGGATGATAACAGGACTAGATGGCCTAAAGTCCTATCATGTTTGGATTCTAGAAAAAGTTGCGATGTGATTGTGAGCCACTAGCAGGAGATGCTTCCGACCTTCTCCAATGGGCCTCAGAGGGAAGACGGTGAGAGAAACAATCCCATTTGTAGGGTCTCTGCAAACAGAGCTGAATGTTTGTCCCCTACTTCACGGTCACTTCTTCAGAAAGATCATCCTAGGCAAGAACCAAACCTCTAACTAGGTCAACATTAATTCTCCAATATCTAATTCTTACATTATGTAACCAGTCAGTGGTTCTGGGCCCTTCTTAGGGAGATAATAATCTGATGAAGTCAGAGGATGAGGACAAACTGATAAGCAGATGGCATGGAAAATGTTTGCAAAATGGGTGCCTTTGGGTTGAGCTCAGCTGCTGTCCAGCCTAGCCCTTCTTCCCTGCCTCCTTTCCTGGTTCCTTGAGATGTACAGACAGACTTAGGAATTACCACACACTGACTTAGAATCAGCTGTTTTCCTTTGGTCAAAAGTCCCCCAAAGTTCCCAGGGACGGAGGCCAGAGAGTCCCTGGTGTTTCCACTGTGTGGCTTTGTGAAGGTGATCAGATCACTGACTCATCCCCAGCTCCTTTGTGCTGGGGGAACATTGATAACTGCACTGGTAGGGAAGCCAGCAGGGAGGGGAGGACTGGCACCTCTCAGAGGCCTTCCTGCACCAAAGAGGCCTCTGGCCCAAATGTGGACAGCATTCCTCCTACCCTGTAGCCTGCTAGGAACTGCCTATAATTCCACCATGAAAGCCTCTTCATTTGGGTTAAGGCAGGTAGTTTCAAACTGTGGTCTGCAGGGCCCAGGAGTCCCCAGAGTCCCTCTGGGGCTGGGGCAGGAGAAAGAAATTGGGTTACTAAGAGTAGGGGGCTCTAGGCTCCCCTTCCATTAAAGCACTACTACTTATATTAGATTTTATCTTGACAAAGATGAAAAAAATTAAAGCCATTTGAGTAAGAGATATTAAACATATCTAAACTGTGTTATCTAACATTTATAAATTATTCCACATTAATTTTGCTAAGAGAAAAGCAGTAGGACCTCAGAAAGCATGTAGCCCACCATGTGCTATGGGGCACAGTGGCCCGTAGTTAGGGGTCTGCTCCCATGTTGTAGCTAGTCCACTGAGACAGCCAAACAGGGATGCTCAGGGAATTCCTCCACAGATCAGTGCATCATGTTAACCATACTATAGAGGGCGAGGTTCTGGAAAAATACACTTGATCCTTATTATTCTGCTGAGAAAAGGAAAGGGAAGCCCCCTCCAACAGGAGGGGCAGGAAATTCCCCCCAAACTTTCTGAATGACAGGGACCAGTGTAGAGAAGTGTAGGCAGTGTACAGATGTGTAGGCAGGAGATTTGCCTGCCCCTGGTTCATCAGGTGGGAGAACCACCCTGGCAGCTGATGCCCTAGAACCTGGACATCCTGGAAAGGCCTTGCAGAACCAACTTAATGTCCTTATTTTACAAAGGGAGAAACAGGGTCTTGGATTTGCCTCTAGTCAGGCAGTGAATTATACAACATAGTCCCTGGACACCAGGCTCCAGATCCATGGGATACTGTTTGTTGCAAAAGAGGAGGTTTGGTTGAAAGAAGCTGGGCATCTGTCGCACAATGGGGGCAGTGATCATGCCAAGCAGTGAGACCCTAGCCACTGAGGAGTTTCAGCAGTGGGTCTTGGACGGGTTTGATTTTGTATGGTGATTCCTACATGTTTGGATTTGTGGACCCATGCAAATTCTGCTTGATTTTTTAAATTTGGGGTGATTAACATAAAGATTACCATCTTTTTATTTTACCCAGTAAGACCTTTACTAACTCTATCATCCACTATGACGTCATTTCATTTATACAAAGACATATATAGGTAGGACATAATTTCAGAGGAAAGGTTAGTTCTGTAAAAGGAAACAATTTAGCATTATAAAAATTCACTATAGCTTTTGCATTTTTATCATTTTGTCATAATTAGTGAGCTATGGGACCCTCTGGGCTGGACAGGCGAGGGTCCTTCTAGCTTGGGCAGGCCAGAGTTGTAAACTGTGGTGCCAGATAATGTCTCTTTGGTACCTCACACTTCCAATGTGTCTCTTACTCCTAGAAGCACAGCTTAACAGAGCCCAAGAGGTGAGATGATGATGCCTTTTCCTTCGTAGGAACTGGCTGACTGGTTTTTAGTAATGGGCCAGAGAGTAAATATTTGGGGTTTTGAAGTCTGTCGCAAGTACTCAACTCTGTCCTTGGTAGGAGAAAACTGCCATAGATAATATATAAGTGAGTAGGAGTGGCTGTGTAACAATACAACTTTATTTATGGACACAAAAGTTTGCGTTTTATATAATTTCCATGTGGCCCCAAATACTATTTTTAAAAAAATTTTTCAACCACTTAAAAATATAAAAACCATTCTTAGCTTGTAAGCTGTACAAAAACAGGTGGTAGGCTGATTTTGCTCATAAACTGGTTGTGAACTCCTGATATTGATGGTGACTCTCACCCTAAATCTATCACAAGCCAGCCAGGTGGCTCTGGGCAATTTGCTTAACCACTGAGAATGTCACTCTCCTCCCTGCTCATAAAAGTGAATTCTGTCCAAGCTCAAGACAAAGGAGGAACATGTCTGCTAGGGGCCAGTTGGCAGCTGCCTACCTGGCCTCCCCCGGACAAATCAGGAAAGTGACCAAATGCTCTTCCCAGGCTGTGCCAACATACCTTCTCCTGAGTCAGAAGGCTTCCTGGGATTATAGGTTGTAGGTCGTTCCCTCTGCATTTGGGACAGAGCTGATCCTTGCAGTTCCTGGGGAAATATGAGCAAATCCCCCTAGTGAAGCACTACAACTCCCTATCACCAGGCACTTTCCTGACAGCACCTAAAGCCCAGACGTGGCCTAGAGTGGCAGATCATTGATACTAATGATCACACAGGTTTACAACCCAAGAGCCCCCATTCCCGAGCCCTAAAAAAATCCCTGGGCATCCACTGTTTTCCTGCAGTTTGCAGTGAGCCTCTTTGGTAGCCAAACCTGACCTGAACTGGTCCCTCATCCCACCTCCTGTGGAAACCTATGCTTCACTGCACAGACATTAAAGTGCTTGACTACAGGGCACTTCCCCAGTCCTGGCTCGAAGGATCACACTGTATACTGACTTGTTTTTCTCAAACCTGAAAAAGTTCTGAATTCTAAAACACATCCCCAAGGGCTCAGGCAAGGACTGTGGATGTGTAATTAAATTTACTCTTCTTAATTCTTAATTTTGGTACTTACAGACGATAATGTATAGAAGGGACCTCAGGGACCATGTGGCCTGGACATGGCTACGTGGCTATGGGATTCTGAGCAGGTACTATATGGGTACCTGTGGGTTTTTTTTTTATTATTATTTTTAATTTAATTTGATTTTTTTTTTTTTTTTTTACAAAACTTTCAAGTGATTCTGACTCACAGTGAGTACTGCTAGCCTAGTCCATTTTCCAGGTGAGGAAAATGAGGCCCTGGGGGCCTGTAGATGGACCAAGATAGAGTGAGACAAGAGCAGGACAGGGTATGAGCTCTTTCATCCTCTGGTTGGCTCCTTCCCTCCTCTGCCAGATTTTTAAGGAATGGAGAAGGAAGCCCAAAGAACCATCCCAAAAGCCTGAGATAAGCTCAGAACATCAGCTTGATGGGAAAGCAGTCAAGCTGTGCCCCTCCACCCCCACCTGGCCTTTCCACTGCCACGACCTCCCACCTTTCCCTGCACCCTCCTTCTGTCATCTCCTTTGAACTTCTCACTTGCCTGATTCAGTTTTCCCACATTTGTAAGCTGTAAAGCCCCAAACAAAAGGTCATACTGATGGGTCACAGCCTTTTAAGGGGATCTTTGCCAGGAAACTGACTTGAGCAAGTTGACTTAATCTCTCTCAGTGCCCTCATCTAGAAAACAGGATGATAATAGTACGCACTCTCCAGGCTGTTCTCAGAACACAGCAGGTGCCTAATAGTTGCTTAAGGCAGGATGCTTATGTTATTATTGATGTCACACATTTCTGGGTTATTTATCTTTTAACCATAAATATATGCATAAATATGCATATGCCTGCATCCTGTCCTCTTTAACTGCTCCCAGCAAAGGAATGCAATATATTTGCATGAGTTTATTTACCAAGAGGATTTATATTCATTACTATAAAAACTTTTTTGAATATTATTGATTGGCCCTTGTAACAGCTCTGTGAGGGAGAAAATAGCTGTATGGACAAGAAAGCTGAGCCTTTACACCTGGCCACACAGGAAATGAAATAGCAAGGGAGGGCCTCCGGGCTCTGCCTGAGCAGCTGATGGAGGCTGTGGGGCTGATGTCTGTCTTTCTGTGGCTACTTCTGCCAGAGGGGCAGTGTCAGGGAGAAAAGGGTGTGGAAACTGAGTTTTAGAGAGTGAAGTCACCTGCCCAAAGTCACCCGCTCCTCTTGTCCCTGCCTCCTGTCGGGGGTCCCTCCCTGGCATCTTCTTCCTCCACCCTCCACCCTTCTGGGCTCCTCACCTCAAGTTCTCAGAGAGGCAGGCTGTGCAGCAGAGGACCCTGGGCTCTGACGGGTCCTGGCAGACGGTAGGGGGGAGTCCAAAGGGAAACTCATTCTCATCGGGGGCTGGGCGGGGACTGCTGGCTGAGCTGGAGGCCATCTGTGTCCCAGGCTGGCCAGCGACTGTGTAAGCTACTCCAGGGTGGAGGATCAGCCCCGTGGAGTCTGTGGGGGGAGAGGAGAGGTGGGTCCTGGCCTGGGCCACTCTGGTGAGCAGGAGTCTCTGGTGGCTTTATCTTCTCCTCCCTGTCTTGTGTGGTTCAACGTCACAGCTGAGTCACAGCAGGGATAGGGCAGGAATTACCCTTTGTGGTAAAAAAAATCCCCTGGATGGTGACTGAAGGCTTTAGGGGTGTCCAGTCAGTTTTCAGAGTGAAAAAGAGAAAGAGAGCAAGTCAGACAAAGAGAGCTGTGTCACGTGTCATGGAGTTTTGACAGCCACAGAGTTCCCCAGTAAGAGAACCACAGGGCAGGTTGCCACTGGCTTCCTCCTCCTCCCTGGGGACTGTCTTGTCCCTCAGGCCTTTGAACAGCACAGAATTCTCAGGGGGAAATGCTCACTGTCCTGGTGGAAATCCCCAGGGTCCTGGAGGCAAGTCCAAAAATTCAAGTTCTAGGTCCTTTAGTTCTGTCCTGTCCAGAGTGTGTGGGGGACTTCAGGGAACAGTCATTTTCTCATAGTGGGTTCCATTTGTTTCAGTAGTACCTCATCTGTTAAAAAAAAAAAAAGTTGCAACAGATGGTCTCTGGGCTCTACAATTCTGGTTGCCTATGACTGAGGCAACCAGAGGCAGCAGGAAGGCCTCTGGTGACCTCAACCTGTCTGTGGCATTCTATAACAGCACATCAGTGCAAACAGAGCCCTCGCCTCCTTTGAAGTTCAAGACTTGGGACCTCAGACTCCACAAGGCACTCTTGCCACAGCCCCACTAGGGAAGTCATAGATGGCTACATGCTCGGCTTGGGTGCCACCACTTCCCTGTCCTGAGGAGAACAAAGCACTAAACAAATCCAAGATCACGGGGAGTTGCTCTCAGCAGCCAAGTGGGATGTAGATCCACATTTGCAGGAAACGTGAATTGTGGGAATGATGGTTCTGGCCAGTCTACCATGTGCTGGGCAGCGTTTTTCTTTCCTGTCCTTACAACAACCTGCCAGGAATTCTTCTGTAGCTACTTATAGGTCAGGGAAGCTAAGTGTGTGTGCTGAAGTCGCGGAGCTTCTCGTGCTGGTGTGGCAGTCAAAGCAGAGCTATGGGTCTACAGGTTCTGTGTTCTTTCTCCATAGAAGAGATGAAAGCAAGGCAGCTTGGTGGAGCTTTGGAGACTGGGGTGGGGGTCAGAGCATCCAGCCTGTCTCATCAATCAAATGGAAAAGACGACCCCTATGCACCTTTTGATTCCATTGGGCTGCTACAGGGGCTATGCAAACGTGCACAGTGTTTTCATGTCGTGGATTTGGAAGTGAGACAGGTATGAGTTGGGATCCTGGCTCCAATACTTACTATCTGTGGGTCCTGGGACAGGGTTTTTCACATCTCTGAACCTCAGTTTCTGCATCTGTAAAATGGGATAATACTTATTTCACCCAACTGCTGTGACTACCAATTGAGATAGTAGGATAAAATGTGGCATGGTTCATGGCCCAAGTGACATGCTGGGAAGACACTTCACTCAGATGATGGCCACAGCCTGTCTGGTCCTCAAAACCAGGGAAGAGGATTAAAATGACGAATTACACTTACAGAGTGTTTTCACATCGATCAAGTGAGCCTGCCAGGTTGGACGTGGTCATTTGATCCTAGATAATTCCAACTGCCCACTTTCCATGGTACCATGGCTGCCAGGAGCTGCTGGAAAAGAAGTCACTCACCGCATCCTATGACTGCACAGTAAGTCAGCACTTCCACCCTCACCTGAGCCCTCTGGGCCTCTCAGCCAAACCACCTTCACGAGCCCTATTTCAAGAGAAATATGCCCTTTGATGCACACCCCAACCTGCAAACTCATGCACCCACCTGTTCCCTCCTTCCCTGGGTTTGGGATAGAAGAGGCACCCAAACCTCAACTCCCCATACAGCTTCTGGGCCCTTTTCTCTCCAGTCCTTTTTTTTCTCCCCTCAGTTTTCACTGACTCCCCTTCCACCTACTCCTTTCCATCAACATCAAAATATCCCCTAGGTTCCTCTAGTAATGCACACGAAAAACAATGGGTGCTACTTTTTAGTGCTATGTTAAGTACTTTCACAGGCTCGGCTCATCTAAGTTTCACACCACCCTTCCAAGGCAGATTCCCACCACCACCCCCATCTTAAAGCTGAGGAAACTGAGGCACAGGGAGATCTCACAGCTGGTGGGCCAGGGAGGCCTGATCCGGGGCTCTGGGCTCTAAACACACACGCTTTAAAATGCTCCATCCTTCCCCAAACTCTTCTCTTCACTGAGCAGTAAACGTGTGAAAAAGATTGTCTACATGGCTGCTTCTATGTCTTGGGAATCATCTCCCAAGATTGCAGAGGTCTAAGTTGCCAACAGTTTCCTTCCTTCCTTCCTTCCTTCCTTCCTTCCTCCGTCCCTCCCTCCCTCCCTCCCTCCTTCCTTCCTTCCTTCCTCCCTTCCCTCCTTCCTTCCTTCCCTCCTTCCTCCCTCCTTCCCTCCTTCCTCCCTCCCTCCCTCCTTCCTTCCTTCCTCCTCCCTCCCTCCCTCCTTCCTTCCTTCCTCCCTTCCCTCCTTCCTTCCTTCCTCCCTCCTTCCCTCCTTCCTTCCTCCGTCCCTCCCTCCCTCCCTCCTTCCTTCCTTCCTTCCTCCCTCCCTTCCTTCCCTCCTTCCTTCCTTCCTCCCTCCTTCCTTCCTCCGTCCCTCCCTCCTTCCTTCCTTCCTTCCTTCCTCCCTCCCTCCTTCCCTCCTTCCTTCCGCTGTCCCTCCCTCCCTCCCTCCTTCCTTCCTTTCCTCCCTTCCTTCCTTCCCTCCCTCCTTCCTTCCTTTCCTTCGTTCCTCCCTCCCGTCCTCCTTCCTCCCTTCCTTCCTTCCCTCCCTCCTTCCTTCCTTCCTCCGTCCGTCCCTCCCTCCTTCCTTCCCTCCTTCCTTCCTTCCCTCCTTCCCTCCTTCCTTCTTTCCTTCCTTCCTTCCCTTCCTTCCCTCCTTCCTTCCTTCCCTTCCTCCCTCCCTCCTTCCCTCCCTCCTTCCTTCCTTCTTTCCTTCCTTCCCTTCCTCCCTCCTTCCCTCCCTCCTTCCCTCCTTCCTTCCTTCTTTCCTTCCTTCCTTCCTTCCTTCCCTCCTTCCTTCCTTCCCTTCCTCCCTCCCTCCTTCCTTCCTTTCCTTCCCTCCTTCCTTCCTTCCCTCCTTCCTTCCTTCCCTTCCTCCCTCCCTCCCTCCTTCCCTCCCTCCTTCCTTCCCTCCTTCCTTCCTTCCTTCCCTCCCTCCCTCCCTCCCTCCTTCCTTCCTTCCCTCCTTCCTTCCTTCCTCCTTCCTTCCTTCCTTCCCTCCCTCCCTCCTTCCTTCCTTCCCTCCTTCCTTCCTTCCCTCCTTCCTTCCTTCCTTCCTTCCCTTCCTCCCTCCCTCCTTCCCTCCTTCCTTCCTTCCCTCCTTCCTTCCTTCCTTCCCTCCTTCCTTCCTTCCTTCCCTTCCTCCCTCCCTCCTTCCCTCCTTCC
The DNA here is from genome assembly GCF_047511655.1 of Castor canadensis. Lineage (NCBI taxonomy): Eukaryota > Metazoa > Chordata > Mammalia > Rodentia > Castoridae > Castor > Castor canadensis. The sequence goes on along the minus strand of NC_133398.1, from coordinate 14,573,913 downwards.
TTCCTTTCCTTCCCTCCTTCCTTCCTTCCTTCCCTCCTTCCTTCCTTCCCTCCCTCCTTCCTTCCTTCCTTCCCTCCTTCCTTCCTTCCTTCCCTCCTTCCTTCCTTCCCTCCCTCCTTCCTTCCTTCCTTCCCTCCTTCCTTCCTTCCTTCCCTCCTTCCTTCCTTCTTTCCTTCCTCCCTCCCTCCCTCCCTCCCTCCTTCCTTCCTTCCTTCCTTCCTTCCCTTCCTCCCTCCCTCCTTCCTTCCTTCCTTCCTCCGTCCCTCCCTCCCCCCCGTTCTTTTTAAAAATACTTAGTTATTTTATTTTGAGACAGGGTTTCAAATATAGCTCAGGCTTATCTGGAACTCTATAGTCCAGTCTGATGGAACTCAAGATCTTCCTACCTCAGACCCCTAGTGCTGGATTACATGTGTGAGCCACCATGCCCGCCCAGCTCTGTCCCAGTTTCTATCTTGTCAGTCCTCTGACCTCTCCTGGCCCTTCCACGAGAATCCCTTCCTTCCCTGTCTTCCTCCTCTGAGGATGCGGTTCTGGCTGCTCCCTGTCGGCTTCCTCCACCCCTTTCTTCTCCACCTGGAACCTCCCAGGGTACCACCACCGTGGCTCCGCCCACCGGGGGCCGCGCCTGCGGAGTCTGCGCCGCTGCGCCGCATCTTCCCCGCCCCCAGCGCCCCACTCCCGGGGGAAGTCTGTGTGGGCCGCGCCCGCGGCGGGGTTGGGCCCTGGGCTTGGCATCCCCTCTCGCCCCGCGAGCCCTCAGCGCAGCCCCCTGCAGCCCGACTCCGTGGTACCGGGTTGTGGCTCCCCGCCGCGCCCGTGCGCCCCCCAGGACCACGGCCACATGTCCCGCGCGCAGGGCGCAGCCGCCCGCACTGTTCCGGTGAAGGAGCGGGGGTGCCGGGGAGCAGGAAGGGCGGGGCCGGGCGCTCTGTAGCCGCGGATCCCGGGCCCGGGCGGGGTCTTGCGGGTGGGGGCTGAGCCGGGGGGCGGGGCGGGAGAGGTCCCGAGGCTGGCAGGGGGTGCGGGGCCACCAACCTCGGCGCCACCGCCGCCGCCTCCGCGCAGCCCGGCGGGAGCTTCTGGTGGACGGGGAGGACGCAGCCCGGCTGATGAATGCCATGGAACGCAGGGCAGGGCCGCGCGGATCCCCGCAGTCTGGCGGGCTCCCGAGGCCGCCCCGGGTACGGGGCGAGCGTTCCCCTCCTGGGGAAACCGAGGCCTGGTAGCACCACGCTTCCAGCCCTCTCCGCTCACCTCATTCCCGACGCCTAATGCAGCGCCTGCACAAACACTGCACTCAGGACTCGCCTGGCATTTGTCCCCCTGCCTGCCTGAAATCCCGCCAGAAGATGAGGGGCAAACCTAAGTCCTGACCCTTGTGGATTCCTGCAGAGCCCAATCTCGCTCTCTCTCTCTCTCTCTCTCTCTCTCTCTCTCTCTCTCTCACACACACACACACACACACACACACAGAGCCACGTATCCCTTATGAATTTGTGTATGAACAACTTGTATTTGCAAACTGCTCAGTTGACAAGGCTCCTTCTCCATCAATCAGATCTCTACTACTTGTAGGGCCGATGGCTGAGGAAGAAGTCAGGCCACCTCCTTTGCTGATTTTGTTTGAACTCCTCAGAGGCACCCACAAAGCTCTCTTTCTGTATTAGGATCCCTGTTTTTGTCTTGACTCCTAACTGGATTTTACTTTGTTTTTTAAATTTCGGGATGTATGTAAATCTCCCATCCATGGTAGGCAGAGCTGCTCTCTTCTGGTTTCTGGCAGACCTATGACAGAATGTCCAGCTGGTGGAAGGACCTGGAGGGGGTCCCACCTGGAAAGGAGATGCCTTCTTGAGGACAAGTAAAGGGGCCTCGGGAGCCACCAAGGGACAATCCCTGTAACCTGTGCAAGGGTGACCAGAGGCAGCCCCTGTGGAGCTTTTGGATTTGTTTTTGTTTTTTGGAGACAGAGTCTTGCTGTGTAGTCCAGCTGGCCTGTAGCTTGCAATACTCTTGCCTCAGCCTCCCAAGAGTGCTGGGATTACAGGCCTTCACCACCATGCTTAGCTCTGTGGTCATTTCTCAAAGACTTGGGGCCTATAAGAACCATTCTCTGGTCCCTCCTCTCTCCTCACCACTCTTCCTCTCTGCCTTGGGACAGCGATGTGAAAAGAGCAGGCAGTCTGACCTCATGCTCTTACTGTGCCACATCCTGTTTTCAGATTGGTGAGCTCATTTGCTGGAAATTTACCAAGGGAAATAGTTTAATTTTGGAAAGTACCAAAAACTTATCTGTAGTCACTCAGCTTAATTTTGGGGGTTCTTGAAATAGAGGGGGCTTCACTGGAGGACCTCTGAGTACCCAGGAACAGCAAAACTACATAAAGTGAAGCTGAACCCTGTGAGGCTGAACCTGATTCAGAAAGGAAGTAAAACCTTTTGGAGACAACTCATCTCTACCTCCTAGAATTTTTTTTTCTAAAAATAAGTTTAAAAAGAGAAATAATCCATCTGGCCAAAGGTTCAGATCTGGAGGTCTGACCTGTGGCCATGACTGAGGAGTAAGAAACAACACAGTGAAGAGAGTGATTTCTGAGCTTCAGCCATCTCTCTTATCCACATCTGTTCCGCTTGGTCTCAGGCACCAAAAGCCCTTCATTCTCTAGTTTTGCCTGAGTCCTCCAGCTGATAGACTCTTGACATTGAAATGGCCTGCCTGGCCTCACAGTCTTTAGAGCTGTGGTTCCTCCTGCAAAGATCAAATGGCCAGAAGGATCTGGCTCATTAAATATTTCAACTGCATCGAAGAGAGTGGAACACCGGTGAATTCCCCAGAATGGCCTGCCCTATTTCCTAGAGTGAGATTTATAATCCATTGTAAGATGCAGCATAGGAAAATAGAAAAGACAGCTAAGGCCCTTGCAGCTTAGTGCTAGGGTGAAGAATTGCATCTTCCTTCTTTCCACTTCTGTCTGAAACCTGTAGAGATGTGCTGGAATGAGGTGTGGATGGAGAGTCAAGAGACTTGTGTTCCTTTTTTTTTTTTTAATTATTTTTTTCCACAGTCACCTAACCAATTGTTTTGGGGGAAGGAATAAATATATGAATGCTTAAGTAGTAACTCAAAATCTAAATAGTTATAGATTATTTTAAAAGCAGAAGATGACCTTAAAGACCATAGAATGTGTTAGGTTTTTCAAATGTTGTCTTAGCTGTAAGACCTTGTCTTCATATGGAGCCAAATGTACAAGTAGATAGAAGTAGGCTCTGTTAAGCAAAACCAGTGTCCAGGAGCTTGCATACTGGGTTTCCTTTCATCCTACCTTGACCTTGGGGTCTAGGTCCCTACAGAACCACACAATTTGAAAGTTATACACAAATTCAGTGTTCTCTGGACGTAGGCGTGGAATGGATTCTCTCTGTGGCTTTCTTGCCTCTGCTGTCCCAACCCATTCAAACTTTTCCCTGACAAAGGACAAACCTTTCATGTATTATAGTTTAGGACCCTGATAGCCAAAGGCACTAGAGAAGGGAGACATTACACTGGCCTGGATCATCAGTCCTCCACCTGAGCCTAAATATCTGTAGGACTGGGGTCTGTGCTTATGGCAAAAATAATAATGAGAAGAATAGTGACTACTTTTCATTTTGGGCGAGACACTGCTCTGAGCATATTACGGCATTACTCTGTTTAGTCACCACCAAGAAGTTGTGAGAAAACAATTTTCTTTTTTCCAGGTAAGAAAACTAAGACTTGGAAGAGTTAAGCAATTTGGTCCAGGTCAAGCAGACAGTACTTGCAGTGCTGGTAGGGGAGGGGTGTTCACTCCAAGATGTGTGTCTTGGATCTACTTGTTTAGATAAACTGGAGTCTTACCTGGTTCCCTCTCTAGCAAGCCTCAAGTTGTTCTCCTGTTCTGGGCCTCAGTTTCCTCATTTGTCAGGTGACAAGAGTATAGGATGGATCAAATACTCTAAAGGATACTCTTAGGGGTACAGGTAGGAGCAACAGGGCCACCTGATTCCTTATCACAGTCCAACATACTAGCCTGCTCTCCAGACCCTTAACTCTTGACATTTCTTTATCAGGAGACTGATCTGTGAGTTGAGAGTCAGGAGGAGTCTTTTGTGCAGACAGGTTGGAAGAGAAGGAATGCAGAGTCCAACGTGGGGGAAGGCAAGGCTCTTACGGAAGGCCAAAGGTTGCAGTTGCTGAAGACATTTTCACTGACTTTGCCCCACTCATATTTACTGGATACCTATAACAAGTTAGGCCATAAGCATGACGCCAGGTTACAAGGGTCAAGGAGAGAGACAAGCTCCTAATCTCCTGATGACTGTCTCTTGGAGCAGAACCATGTGAATGGAAAACTAAATGAGTGCAATGGGCAATGACAGCCATTTGGGCATGTTCCTGTTTGTCCACAGCCTAGAGTGGACTATCACTGCTAGGATTTAGCAATACTCAGGAGTTATGTTTAGTAAACACAATCAGTGTCCAGCTCTCCTGTTTGCGTCATCTTAATCTCTTCTGATCGCTTCTGCTTTGTAAACCAGGAAAATTTAATTAAATAGATGATTACAGGTGATCAGAGCCTACTAGATAGGAGACCAAGTGGTACTAGGTTCTGCAACCCAAATTCTGTATCTCTCAGTGGTACCTTACATATAATTGGTATCAACAAAAAAACAAAGAAATACAACAAATTATCTTAAGAAAACTAAAGTGTATCATGTGTATTGTATTTTTTGCTTAGGTATGATGATTAAAAATGTCCTGAGTTTCCTTCTCTTAATCTTCATCTTGGTTCTTGTACTTATTATAAGTGGCAATAGAAAAAAAATGTGCCTGTTGTGATTGGGGGTGTGGCTTAGTGATAGAGTGCTTGCCTGGCAAGCGCATGGCCCTAGACTTAATCACCACCACTGCATGCAAATAAATAAATAAATAAATATAAACATACATACATAAAAACATAAATGATTTTCCTGTTCATGTTTTTCTTCTTTCTGCCCCAGTAGGATACATGAACACATGAAATTAAATACATGAAATTGGTGACATGAAGACATGAAATTTTAAGTGAAGTAATGTCGTGAATATAAAGCTGTGTCAGACACACTCATCGTTGCTCCCCCCGGCTTAACGCAGTATTAGGCACCTAGCAAACATACGCTAAACACTTTGTTCACTAATGACTAATATGCAAGAAACTGTTCATAAAAATTTCTCCTTCAGGTAACAATAGTTAAGGGGTTCACCACCATTAGGAAATATCTTTTGTTTATCTTTGACCTGCCCTTTTCTTGGGTGTTAAGTTTAAAGTAGCATTCTAGTAAAAATTTAAAAAGAAATCTGGGATTGCTTGTTGAAGAGAGTTTCTATGTCTGGTGATTTTCCCTATCTCAACAGATTTCTAGATTTCAAGGGAACCCCACCCTGGCAAAGCAAAGCACTTCTAAAGTTCTTTGAATTATAGACACCAAGCTATCCTTGGGATTTTTCCAGCTACTTTGAAGGCAATGGGGATTTCATTTTATGATGGGAGAGTCAATAGCACTCATGAGTAAGTGACGTAGTACAGGGGAAGACCTTGCCGGATAGATGTTAGATTAGGAGGAAGACCTTAATATACCCCACCTACTGCTTCTCTTTGCCATTTCTGGCCACCCTTGTGCCCTGTTCTAAGAGTAGCTCTGCCTCGTGTCAATTGGTTCTTTCACAGAGTCTGGAAACTTTCCTGAGGGTACATACACTGGGAAGGGGCACACCTCTCCAACCTGCCTAGGGCCTGCTCTCTCTATCTGGACCTGGGGTAGCACCAGGAACCCCAGTAAGAAAAATGCTGGAAGCTTCCATTAGGGACCTGATCTTTTTGGACTCTAGACTTTTTTTTTTTCTTTTTTGAAGGGAAGATATGTGAAAAACCTTCTCTGATGGATTTCTTTCAGAGTTCAGGCTAGAGGGGTTCCCATTGCAAGCCAAGACTTGAGAGCAGGAATGTGGGGTGGTGGAAGAGGCTAAGAGCCAGTCCTCACTCCTCAAAAAATTCCTAAGTTGGGGGGTTAGAAGGGCTTTGAAGGTGGGGTTTTTGCTCGTTCTTTTCTGACCTTCCTGTCTTACAAAGGGAAATGGGGACCCAGATAGGAAAATTACCTTACGCAGTCAGTCTGAAGGCCAGAGATTTCTTCCTTTAAGTTCTGCTGCCCTTTTGTCGCCAAATGTCTCGGTTACACTCTGTGTGTTTGTTATTACATTCATTTTCTCCTCAGATGGGTATCTCTCCACAGCAGAGGGTCTCGATGAACAGGGCATACACATCTGTAAGTCCCTTATTGCTCAGCTTACCTCTTACATACAGTGGGGACCCAGTTAATATTCATTAAAAAGGACTGATTTCCTACCCTCCCAGGACCAGTGATATGAAGAAAATATCAGTCCTACCTTTCACATTTGTGGGTTCCCAAGACATATTTACCAAATATATGTTTTAGCTTCTACCATGAGGCTTTTTGCTGGTTTTTAAAAGAACCTTTGCATATACATCTAGATATACTTTTTTGGGAGATCATTGTCTTACTCATTTCAGATCTATTTTCACAAAATTTCTTAATGCAAAATTAAATAGACAAATAGTTAGGTCGTTCTACCTAATTGCTCTTCTCAGTTGCTATCTTCTGTAACCAGTGTCCAGCTTCACAGCCAGAGAAACTTGGGCAGAGCCTCCAGTTCTCCCTGGTCCCTCTGATGGCTGAAACCAGAGTTGTTGGGGGAGGCCCATGGTCCTGGCACCAGCTCCTGCCCTGTCCTGTTTCTTCTTTCACAGAGAACATGTCTGCACACAGACTCTCCTGAGCCGCCTTGGAAGCCCTCCAAGGACAGCCCTGGAGAGCAGCCAGGAGGGAGGGTGCCCCTGGGAAGGACACATCTATCTGGAAGCAGAGACTGGGGCTTGCAGGCACATACATGCACGTTTGTAGGATGGTTGGCTCTTCCAAGGTTTCAAGGGAAGCTGGAAATCTGGATTTTTATGTGAAATGTCTTGATTTTCAGAACATACCATGAGCCAAAAACCAAACCCAAACCACATGAGATTCCCCACAAACCATATCCATGGGCCACTATGCGCAATTTCTGGTAGAGCCTGGCACTCCATAAACACATCAAGGGTGGATGTGTGAATGTGCTGACATGGAACTCACCCCAGTTGTACACATCCTGTAGGTGTTCAACCAGATGTGGACACATGCTAGGGACTGTTATTGAAAATTGACACATGCATACTATTCTCCTGGGATATGGTTTTAAGATTTGCATTTTCCAGCTAAGGGAACTGAATGTCAAAGGGATCTCCAAGGTCATGTAGCTAGTGGGTGGCTGGAACAGAATCCTGGGCTGCCTGACCACAAAGCCAGTGTTCTGAACCACCATACAAACCGCCTCTCAGATGCCTGCATGCTGAATTGAGATTGCCTGCTATTTTGATCCCTCACTCATGGAACTAAGTTCTATGAGTTTAGTTAGAGATGATGTCTTATTTGCTTGTGACCCTCACTGGTACATCATTGTCTCCAGCAGCACACTGAAGTTGCTCAGTAAGTACTTCTGGGATTGTACCCACAGGTACACACAAACAAAAATGCACATAACCACAGAATGCCCAAGAACACAAGCACACCCCTGCTCCCACATACACACTGTTGCCATCATCTCCTACCTCCCAGGGAAGGGAACCTAAGCTGGGTCACCCCAAGTGTTATCTGCCAACCCGCTGCCAGCACCTTGCCCAAAGCCTTCACAAATACTTTCCTGCAAATCTTCAGGCAACTGTGGTGTTATTTTCCCTAACTCAGGAGACAACTCAGCAGTTTTGTTTTTCAAAGTCTGGGACTCATAAACCTGGAATCTTTTCTTCATTTTTTCCACTAGAATTTTCCTTGGCCCACTGCCTTTCCCCAGGGCCTTGACCAGGCTGTTACACTTGGAGCGCCCTCTGCTGGACACCATTCTCCTACCTAGTGGACAGTTGCAGAGGAAAACTGCTTTACAAATGGGGAAATTGAGCCCAGAATGGAGTTGAGAGGGGGATGGGCTAGGGGATGAGGGCTCATTCCAAGTGTGTGCCGACGTGAGCTACTAGTAAGAGGTCTTTTGTAATTCTTCTCATTATTGAAAATAATAGAAGAAATGGTTTCCAGAGCTCAGATGAAGAAGGCCTTCTGTTCTCCATTGGGCCACTGTGTGAAGCAGATTACAGAAGGTTGGGAACATCACCTGACTCATTTTATCCTTGAATTCACACCACATTTACAAGATGAGGAAGCTGAGACACAGATATTTGGGAAGGGGCTGGAGGAGTATTTACTGAGTGTCAGCTAAACACTAGTTACCTTTGAAAATCTCTACCGTTTAATCTTCCCAAGTGGCCTTGGGAGGTGGGTGGTTGTGTTTTCATTTTACAGATTAAGACAAAGAGGCTCAATGAGGAATTAAGATCAGAAAGGGAAGGTGGAGGGCTGGATTTGAATCTGACTTTCTGTTTTCTTGGCTTCACAGCCTCCTGGATTTTTCCCATTTGGCTCCAGGTCTGAATTCAGTGGGGCCCAGGGCAGAGTTTGTGGCAGGCCACATGGCAGGCAAGGGATCCTTGGTCCTCCTACTTGGAAAGGGGAGGCCCTCTTCTCTGACTTCAGAGAGCCATGTTCTGGGCTCTGGGGAATGGGTCAAGAAGCATCATCTACCTTTTGGAGACAGGGGCCTCGGATCTGGGAGTGGGGTCCTGGAACTGGCAGTAGAGCCAAGACCCCTAAGGAACAGTGACAGCAGAATTGAGTGTCTTTATAAATTGAGCCCATGAGAGGCTCCACAGGGTAGGAGTTTTCCTGGAAAAGAAAGCAGGTCCTGGAAGGTTTTTGTTTTGTTTTTCTTCTTAATGGGATCCTGGTTAATGACTCAAGGAAATGAAGAACATATTTCACCAAGAGTTAGTCACTGCCCTCCTTAATCCATCCTCCACCCTGCTGCCCTGCTCAGAGACTTTTAAAACTTCTCGCTTCTTGCAGGAGAGACTCCAAACCTCTTATCTTGTTCATTTTTGAACAAGGGGGTTTCAGTCTACATCTCTCTGATTCCCACAGCTGGGTTTTGCTCCCATTATTCTTCTCTCTAAAATGACTTTACTTCAGTGTACCCAAATCCTGGTCATTTTTTTTTTTTTTGGTGATGGTACTGAAATTTAAACTCAGGGCCTACACCTTGAGCCACTCCCTCAGCCCTTTTTTGTGATTTTTTTTTTTTTTCGAGATAGGGTCTTGCAAACTATTTGCTTGGGCTGGCTTCGAACTGCGATCCTCCTGATCTCTGCTTCCTGAGTAGCTAGGATTATAGGTGTGAGCCACCAACACCTGGTTCTTGGTTATTTGTTAAAAACCAGCACAGAAGTTACCTCCATGGAGCCTTCTTCCTGGCACCCAGCAAGAGCTGTCCTGCCTCGGTTTCAAACTAATCCTTCTGAGCTCTGCCTCCTGTGTAGGATTACAAGCGTGATCCACCAGTGCCTGGCTGTTTTTGAGACTAACTTTGCCTGGAGTTGGCCTCAAACTCAAGATCCCACCTTGCCTTGACCTCTCTAGTGCTGGCAATACAGATATGGGCCACCACACCAGGCTTTGGACCAGTTTTAACCACTCTCCTCATCTGTAAAATGATGATGGTTCAACTTGGATTGAGTTCTATACAGTGAACTTGAAATTGGTGCTGGTTCCCCTAATGGGAGGAATCTCTTGAGAAGCCTTTGGATTCATCTTTGATTCCTCCATACAAGCATGCACAAGTGTGTGTGTGCATCAACCTTATACTGCTTGGCTATATGGTGCTATAGTAAGAGTCCTGGACTCAGTTTTGTCATTAAAAGCTAGGGTTGAGTGAAGATTTTGCTGGAGAGAGCAGTTGACAAGGCATGCTTTTCCATTCCTCCCCCACTCAAGAGAAAGGGGCTTCATGAAGTTTACTTAGAGAGCTTTACACATGTCAATGGTAGTTTAAGGAGCCAAGACAGGTGGACTCTGCCTCGCAGTAGCATCTGAGAAATCTAAAGGATGGGAGATGGTCACCATCTTAGACAAAAAAGACAAAGGAGAGGTGGCTCTGCTAGGATCAGCCTGAACTTCCCAAGTTGGTTTGGGCCAATGATGCTATTTTCCTAGGGATTAGAAGTGGACCATGAACAAAAAGAATTGATGTCAAAGCCTCTTAGGAGCCTGGCTTAGTGGTATATATCTATAATCCCAGCTATTTGGCAGGCAGAGGCAGGAGGATTGTGACTGGAGGTTAGCCAGGGGCAAGTTAATGGGAGATGCTATCTCAAAAACGAACTAAAAACAGAAGGTCTAAGGGGCATGGCTCAAGTAGTAGAGGGTTTGTCTAGCAAGTGTGAGGCCCAGAGTTCAAACCCCAGTATTGCCTAAATAAATAAATAAATAAATAAATAAATAAATAAATAAGCAAGTTCCTTGATCTAGCCAATGGGGGACGGGAAAAACTGAAGGTACTGCTGGATTCCTAGGACTGCAGAAGTGAACAGTGCAATAGAGAGTAGTATGATGCTCACATAGGTTGAGGGGAGTGTCTGTCAACCCATGGGCATGTCTACACAAGAGTTGGTTTTGTTGAGGCCCTTTGAAGCCATGTTACAAAGTTCTGACCAAGCAAGACCTCATACCCTTCCCCCATTTCTCCAACCCCCTTTCCTCCCTACTCTGGTCCTTTAGCCCCAGACAGGGCAGAAGTCACAGTTAGCTTGCACAACAAATGTGGATATACTTAATGATTCTGAACTGGACACTTAGAAGTGGTTAAGATGGTAAATTTTATGTTATGAATTTTAAATTTATCACCACATTTTCTTTTTAAATAAAAGAAGCCACAGTTAGGAAACTGAGAAGGGACGTCTAGGAAGAGAAGTAGCTGGCCATAATCCCATTCCCAAACTATAGACGTCCCACCTTCAGCAAGCTCTGGTTGGGAGAGGCGAGAAACTCGAAATTTTAATCAAGTTTGAAATTTTGCTTTTGTATGAGACTAAACATCTAATTTAAGAATAGTGTTGCTTGGTGACTGACATGACCACAGGACTTTTTACTTCCTAAAAGTGATCAGAACAGTCATAAGGTACTTGAGTTTTCACTATAGGGAAGAGAAAGGACCTCTTCCTCTTCCCTCTGAATATCTTTTTATTGGGGTTAGAAGACAAGATAAACATGGTTTATGAGTGTACATGATGAGTCTTATTTGCTCAATGTTAAGAATTAGGTTTGGTGCTGTAAAGTGGGATGTCTTCTCCCACTGTATTTTTATGGTTGTGGTTGTTTGCTTCTATTGCGCTTCCTTGCAATTAAGACCTCAGACAAAGCCACTTAACCATCACCAGGAAGCCCAGCTGTGCTTTTAGTCTTCCACCCCCTTCCTTCTGGGGCTTCTTATGTTCTCAGGTTGAGGGACTTGGTATCAGTTTGCATTTGTTGTGAGTTCCTGTATGACAATCAAATTCTGATTCTGATGTTCTATTAAATGTCTCTCACTGTAATTTACACCTTCCTTACGCCAGATCTCATACTTAGGATACAGAAAGGAGCAAGATATGACTTTGTCTCGAAGGGGCTCAAAAGGGGATGAAGCGACAAGGATAAGCAGTCGGAAGAATGTGAGCACTAGCACAGGTGTGTTCTCAGAGCATATGGATTAGTACCTTTACTTACTCTACCCTTTGATGGCACCACAACATCTGGCCGATGCTAAGCACCCTGCCCCAGGCCACCCACTTCCAGGAAGCCTTCCTTGCTTAACTCTATTTCTGTTCTGATTGCTTCTTTATTCTACCATCTCACCACTTTGCAACTCAGCCTTTCATCCACTTACCCTCATGCTGCAAATATATTGAGCAACTATAACCTGCTGGGTAGTGACATGTAATGTATCCCAGCCATGCTGAAGAGCTGGAGCTGGGATTCGAACCCAGTCAGTTTGGTACTTGCCTCTCAGGTATTACAAAGTTATTACACAGAGGCAGCCACCAGCTTTATCATGGCTCTTTTAAGGAGTAGTATAATATTTCACAGAATGTACAGTCCATCATTTATGTAATTATTTCCTCCTTCAGGCCATCACTTTATATACCATATTTTTACATATCACATAAAGTACAGTTGCATTACTTTCTGTACCAAAATTCTAGACTCATATATCAAATTACTACTTGATGTCTCCACAAGATGATTAAAAGTCTCTTCAAGCATACATGGCTCCCACAGAAATCCTTATCCTCTACTGTATTAGTTTGTGAGGGCTGTGGTAGCAAGTAACTCAAACTGGGTGACTTAAAACAACAGAGATCTATTTTCCCTCAGTTTGGGAAGTTAAAAGTCTGAAATAAAAATGCCAGCAGGATTGATTCCTTCTAAGGGATCTGAGGGAATATCTGTTCCATGTCTCTCTCTCCTAGCTTCGGTGACAGTTGGCAAGTCTTGGCATTGCTTGGCTTCTGGATGCATCACTCCGATTCCTGCCTCTTTCTTCATGCGGCCAACTTCTCTCCAGTGTCTGTGTCTTACTCTTGTGACTCTGTCCCTGTGTCAAAATTCCCTCTTCTAATAAGGACACCAGTCACATTGAACATACCATATTCCAGGGCGATTTCATCTCATCTTAGCTAATTACACCTAGCATCTTTATTTCCAATATTGTCACATTCTGAGGTGCTATAGGCTAGAATTTTAGCATATTTTGGAGGGGGGGACATAGTTTAACCTATAACATCTTCCTTTCTTATTTTCCTATATTTTTACCTTCCCCTGCCCTCCCCAGCTGTGTAAATGGCACCAGTAGCTCAAGCCAAGAATGCTTAATCTTTTATTCTGTTGCTTTTATTACCTTGTCCCAAGTCCTTCAGAAAATCTTGCCAGCCCCACATCCCAAAATATCCCAAACCCACCCTTTTCTCTTCATCTCTATTTTTCTTTTTTCTTTTCCCTCTTTCTTTCCTTCTCTCTCCCCCCTCCCTCTCTTCCTTCCTTCTTCTTTCCTTTTTTTGTGGCACTGGGGTTTGAACTCATGGCTTTGTGTTTGCAAAGCAGGCATTGGCAAAGCATGCATACTACCGCTTGAGTCATACCTCCAGTCTTCTTCACTCTGGCTATTTTGGAGATGGGGGCTTGTGAACTATTTATCAGGGCTGGCCTCCAACCTCAATCCTCCCAACCTCAGCCTCCTAGTAGCTGGGATTACAGGAGTGAGCCATTGGTACCCAGCTCTTCATCATTTCTACTGTTCTAATTCAAGTTACTATCACCTCCCACCAGGACAGCTATACTAGCTCCTGACTGACTGACTCTATGCTCATCTGTGACCTGGTCTCTGGTCCTTCCTTAGTATTCAAAACAAAATCCAAACACCTCACGTGTGCTTATGAAATCTTACTGATGTGGCCTCTCCTACTTCTCCAACCTCATTCCCTATCACTTACTTTCCCTGATCCTGAACCTCAGCCTTCTTGCACTAGTCTCCCTTCTGGAATGTTCTTTCCCAAACCTTCGTATGGCTGTTCCTTCTTATTATGAGAAGTTCAGCTTAAATGCCACCTGGTGAAATGACATTTGACAGGCCTTCCCTGACCACCCAATCTCAGCAGCCACCCAGTTATTCTTTACCACTACAGACCTTAATTTCAATTCTCTGCAAGGAATTTACTAAATATATTATTTTTCTAATTTATGTAGGTATTTATTGTTTTTCCCACAATTATAATCTCCAGGAAAGCAGGGACCTTGTTTGTCTTGAATCTGTCATTTAGAACTGTGTCTGGCACATAGACGGTACTCAGTCAGTATTTATTGAATGAATAATTAATCCTCCACAGAAGACCTTTGTGTATGAGCTCTTTTTTTTTCCTTTTAGGAATTTACTCTATATGAATAATTCAACAGGAGGATGATTACTAGATCAAGAGATATAACATATTTTGGCTTTTGAAATGTATTGTCAAATTGATGTTCAGGAAGTTAAGATTGGTTTTTGCTTGTTAGGCAATGTTTTGAAACCTAGGTGCCTAGAAAATGGTTTCTGGGATGTGGTGAGGAAGGGGAGCATGGACTGGAAGGGGGAGTAGCAGGCCAGGGCTGCTGCAACCAACCAACCAACTCAGCAGGCCTATCAGGAGTTACAGCAGGATCAAAGGTTCATGCAGGAGGACAGATTCGTAGTGAGAACTGGGGGTGGAGGGGAGCAGAAAAGCTCACAGGTGCACCTGGCCTTCAGCTCGGCCAGGCCTGTTCTGGATGCTCATTTGGGAAGCGGTGAAGAGAAAAGAAGTAAGGACACAGACCAACATAGAATCTGGTGCTGGAGGCCCCTTTACAGAGGCTATTTAAAAAATTATTAGCATATGATAGTTGTACAGGAGAATTTACATATGCTTGCAATATATCTTAGATTTATCCCCACCAACATTCTCCCTCTCTCCCCTCTACCATATCTTAGAGCAATTCCAACAGATTTCATTCTTCTATTTTCATACATGAATATAATACCTCCACCATATTCACTGTCCTTCACCATTTCCTTATGCCCTCTCCTCTCCCACTGACACCCACTCCTGGAAAATAACTATTTTGCCCTCTGGCCCTTCATTTTTTTTTTAAGTGTTGATAGTCCAAGGGGGGGGGTTTGCCTTGGTATTTCAAGCCTGTATATATCATGCTTTAACAAATTAACTGCCCCTCCCCTTTACTTACTTATTTGTAGAGGCTATTTTTAGATTGGAGCAATTCTGCTTAGGACACAGGCATTAAAGGAAAAAAGACCCTGGTACAAAACCTGTAGGAACAGAGACCTGTTTTTCACTGCCAGGCCCATTCAGCAGGGACTTGCCCCTTCCTTCCAGCTTCCTGCTTGGCCACCAGAGCAATGGCAGAAAGACAAATGCTGCAGGTTCTCACTCACATGTGGAAGCTGAAAAAGTGACTTCAAAGAAGCAGAGATAGAAGGATGGTCTCTAGAGGCTATGAAGGGTCGGGGGGATGGGGACAGAGGAAGATTGGACAACAGGTACAGCTGCATAGGAGGAATAAGTTCTATAGCACAGCAGGTGGCTAGAGTTAACAACAATTTATTTTATATTTTATAGCAAACCTTTGAGGTTCCCAAAAAAGGAATAATAAGTGTTTAAGGAAATGGAAATGCTAATTATCCAGATTTGATTATCATATATTGTATACATGTATTGAATTATCACACTGTACCACATAAATATGTATAATTATTGTTTTAATTAAAAATTAAAGGAAGGAAAAAGGGGATAAAGAAAAAAAGCACATGGATAATATTTGCTTGGAATATTACTAAAAAGATGAAAAGAAAAACACCCAAAAGAACATGTAAGCACAAGTTAAGTGAATAATCTAGAATAAGGTAACTATAATCTGAAGATAATTAGGGGAGAAAGGGAATTTACTATAACTGGACAAGAGAAAACTGTGCAAGCTAAAGGAAAATTACAAAAGAGAACAAATTGTTTGAGTGAAAGTAAGAATGCTAGACTCAGGCATCAGGAAGAAACCCAGGGGCAGGGGAATTCACTGCCACCATGGGGTGGTCAGGACCTTGGACTGGGGACAGCCACGAGTGTTCAGTAGACAACCATACAGGTACTCATGGACCCCTCTGCCAGAACCCAGTTAGCTAAGTCCCTGGGCAGCTGTCACCATGATGGAGAACTTGGTGGTCCCACTTTTCTGCTTGCTGTTCCTCTTCCACCCCCTCATGTGTGATTCTCAGGGGGCAGTGGGCCTTAGCTGGAGTACTGACTTCCCTGTTCTTCCTTTCAGACTGTCTCCAGGCAGCAGGACATGGAGTAGACCAGAAGGCCTGGATTCTAGCCCTAGCTGTGACCTTGGGCAAGTCAGTTACCCTCCCTGGGTCTCTCTCTACATCTATAAAGTGAACACATCAAAGAAGCTGACTCTATGGACGATCCAGGAAGACGCACAGGAAGAAGCCAGAGTGTACTGTTAATGAAGAAAACTGGTTCAGTTATACTTGTGATGACTACTAGATAGCAACTTTAGACTAGTTGGTGGACCTGTAAGAGCCTTGGTCTCCAGTTTCCTTACCTGCAAAGAAAGGTCAATGATGCCTCCTCACCAAGTGGCTGAATGTGCAGGGCAAATAGATTGCTGATTGGACTGAAACAAACACTGGAGAAAGTTCTTTTCTTTTTTGGTGATACTGGGGTTTGAACTCAGTGGCAGGTACTCTACCACTTGAGTCACTCCCCCAGCCTTTTTTTTGCTTGAGTTACTTTTCAGATAGGGTCTTATATTTTTACTCAGGGCCAGCCTCAGATCTTGATCCTCCTCTTACCTATGGTCTCCTGAATAATTGGGACCAAAGACTGAATCACTACACCTGGCTTATTGGATGAGATGGGGGTCTGCTAACTGGCCCAGATTGGTCTTGAATCATGATTCTTTGATCTCTACCTCCTGACAAAAATTACAGATGTGAGGCACTGTGCCTGGCTTTGGAGAAGGTTCTTCTACTCAGTGTCCTCTACTTGGTGAGTGAGCCTTGGGACAGTTGAGGGTGAGGGTCATATGGCTAGGGTATTAGGAATGTTCTTATTTGTGGCACAGTGTGCTTGAACCTAAACAATGGCATCTTTACTGCTTCAGTCTACCTTGTGTGGGATACCCTCCCTTGTAACTCCTAACCCAGGTAGGTCTGTCCCATCTACTCTTGGGATGCTGTGAATTGAACTCCCACTAGCCCAGTCCTCTCTTTTCTTGCCCCAGTGTTCCCTGGATCTTTCCACCTCTTTCTTGCAGAGCCAATTTCTCTGCCTTCCTGATTATCCTCCCCAGGAGGATTTGCGCAGATTTAGGTTCCCTTAACTTGTGAGACTTGGTCTTCCCTCTCTTCCATCTCCATGGCCACAAGCTGGGGAGACTCCACAAGAGGCAAACTCTCCCTCTGGGCTGGCTCTTCTGTGTCTCTATTTCTCTCATCCTGGTGTGAATGTTTCTATCCCATCTTTGCCATTGTCATTGGCTTCTGTATTACCCATGTATTATGGTTATGATGTTGCTTCTTGATACTGGGCTTCTGCATAGGATTGCATTCCCCTGTTTTATTTTTACTGTCAACAACTACTTCACCACATAAATAGTGGCTTTAGTGTCTATATTCTCTACGAGAAACCCAGGGTTTTTGTCTGGCCTACGGTGTCCTTGGCGCCTTGTACATATTGAATGCATAATCAGCCCAAACCAGAAAGTAACACTTCCTAATATGTCATCTAGCTCTAATCCTCTCCATGGTGCCTGTCTGCTCTAAACAGCGCCCACTCTCTGAGTCATGACTTTGGAGCCCCTCATGGCTCCTCTTATCTCTCCAGCACTCTACCCCACCATGGGACCTGCCATATTGAGCACTTTTGGTTCCTTCAAATATTTCCTGCTTGGTCCCATTTTGCTCTTGCTGCTCCCTCTGCTCAGGATGCTTTGTTCCTTTTCTCTTTGTCCTACTCCTGCCCTTTTCACTCGCCAAGTCCTTCCCATGCTTCAGATCTCAGCTCAAATGTCCTTTTTCCCAAGAAGCCTTTCTGACCCTCTGCCTCAACTAATGGGTTAGGTGCCCTTCATTTGGGCCTCGTTGTACTTTGCTCCTAGCAAAGCCTGTCCCACAGGCCGCATGGGGCAGATCGCAGCTAATTATGTGTTTGCACATGTGACTTAGTGTCACATGAGTATAAAGAGAAGATGACTGTCACAGTCCCTAGCTCATAGAACTGCTGCAAGAGCTAACATAGTAGGTCTATCTGAAGTGCTCAGGATGGTGTGTGACACATACTAAGCACCGTTGCGATGCTGGATGCTAGAGGGTAACCATATTCCACACTGGACTGGAGGTTTCCTGAAGGCAAGGAATATATGTTTGCAACCAATGAGTCAGGCTGCCTGAGTTCTAAGTTTGGGCTCTACCGGTCACGAGCTGATTGACCTTGTACAAGTTATTTAATCTCTCTGTCCCTCTGTTTATTTTTCTGTAAAATGGTGATAAAAGATTGTTACCCTCATTGGGTTGTTTTGCAGATTAATTGATTTAGGGAATGCAAAGAACATAGAGCATGGAGGGACGTGGTGAATGAACGGATTAATTCATGCCCAGACTTGCCTTGGGGCACTGTCTGCTAAGGCGGCCGAATTTTCCTTTATTGCCCTCCTAATCTCCCTTTTTTCTTAAGACATCTTTCTGTTCAATGCCTGTGTTTCTCTCATCTCTAGAGTCCTTTAGTCTTTCTCCTGAAACCCATTCCTAAAAGGCCTATACATAATTACTCTCAACTAAGGTTTTGGCTAATGAAGAGTTATTTCCCTTCACGCAGGAATCCTTGACTTTACAGAACATTCTAGAATCTTGTTATTCAGCTAAGAGACATGAAAGTTCCAGCCCACTCTAGCCCTACAGAATCAGAACCTGCATTTCACAAGCTCTTAAAACGCTTCTTGTTTGATGCACCTGTAGTTTTCCTGGAGATCTTATTAAAATAGAGGTTTCTGGACTCTGTGGGGGAGAGCATGAGAATCTGCATTTCTAACAGGCTCCAAGGTAACGTGGGGGCTGTCAGCCAGGGGACCCACTCTGTACTGCACTGAGGATGATGGCCTCTAGGACCAAAGGAAGAAGTGCAACTGGGGAACTGAAGGCACTGGGAGAGGTTGTGTATTTGAGATGTGGCATTTCCCCAAGCTTTTAGAGCCCACCACGCAGTGTTCTTCTATGGAATCCCAGCATCAAGTTGCTTGTGGTTATTAATGCTATGTTTATCTTTGTTCTACAGGTAAATTCATCACTTCTTTCATCTTATTTCAATTTGCAACAAATTTATAAATTGAGCCTGGAGAAATTACCTCCTTTCCAAAAGATAGCCAAGACACAGAGACCTAAGAGAGTGAGGAGTCCCACAATGGCCAGTGGCCTTTGCTGTTGCAGATGGTGCTTTCCTGTTGGCACTTAAGCATTTTTCTAATCCTTGGGATCTCAAGGGGGATAATGTCATTCCTACTTTATAGATAGATATATTGAGGAACTTTCCCAACGTCACAAGCCAGGGGAGCTCCACAGATAAGCAGAAGTTCAAAGAAATAGATTCTGGGCTACTGGTAGAGAATATCGCTCTCGTCCCATGGTTCAGTATCTCACTTCTTTACCATGTCACTTCCCCAGAGTAAGAACTCCTTTCTCTGTCACACACACACACACACACACACACACACACACCACACACCAATGGGATGTTTTAATTTCCACACCCAGCATTTATAAATGAACAGACCATCATTTGGTCTTTTGCTCAGGAACCCTTTCTGCTTTCTCTTTCTATTCTGGGCTTTTTTCTCCTCTTTCCTTTCTGCAATCAGAGACTTAGAATGTAGTCCTGGCTCTAATTTCCTAATGATTGTCTATTTGGAAAAAATAATATTGAGCCAAACAATACATTCTTCAACTCCAATTTCTCTTGTTTCTTTCCAGTTTCAAATCCTCTTCCACCTACTACTCCTAATTCTATACACACACACACACACAACACACACAACACACACACACACACCACACACACACACACAACACACACACACACACACCATACACACACACACACCACACACAACACACACAACACACACACACACACACAACACACACACACACACACACACACAACCAAAACTCCAGCTGAACAAAAAAACTTTCTGATTTCTTTCATTGGATAATTCTGATTTCTCTCATTTCACACTGCTGGAAATGTTAGCTCTGGACCTCATCCATCCTGAAGCTCTGGTCTCTGCTGGCCTGGCAAGCATCACTCCTGGTAGGTGGAAGGAGACGCCAGGCTGTCGATAGAGGAAAGGGGAGCTCAGTGCCACGCTTCTTATGCAGTACTGCTCTGGAGTCTCAGGTGAGGACTTGCTCTCCTGGAGCCTATTTCCTCATCTGTGGAGTAGGGAGGGGCTGATTAAATGCCCTCCAATGGATACTTAAATGTCAATATTTTATGAGTCTAAGTAAGGTGTTCACAAGGAAAAAGAAATCATTGAATTTATTACCTATGGTGTGCCAGGAAGGTATTATATATAAGCCAAACACTTTCATTGTGCCAGGCACTGTGCTAATCATTTTATATACAGTACATGTATTGTCTCATTTAAGTCTCACAGAAATCCTCTGACTTGGGAATTATTAGCACTTCCAGTTTTCAGATGTGAAAACTGAGGTTTTAAGAAGTAAAATAGATGTTTTCCTGACAATTAGTGGCCTTTCACAGCTGAAGGGACATCTGACCATTATAAGGGCCAGGCTTCACCTTGAACTGCCATGAGACATACCTGGAAAGTGGCACCTGAACTCTGCTTGGATGCCCCCTGTGCTGGGAGCTTGGTCTCCTAGAGTGTGCTTCACCCCATCTTGGATCACGTTTGGCTATAAGAACATATTTCTTCACAGGGCACCAAAATCTATTTCTCTGTACCTTCTGCTTATCTGTGTGGTAGAAGGAACCCTGGGCTGAGAGTTAGAGCCTTTGGCTTGTGTCCAGCCCTTCCACTCAGCAGCACTTTTCCCACAGGCCAGCTCCTCTGGGTCCATTTTCCCAGGTGGAAATGGAGGACTGGACAAGATGAGCTCTAGGTACTCTCTGGTTTGGACATTTTAGGATTATATAATTCATAACTGTGTGCGTCATGTAGCCGTATCTGATTGTAAATGATGGAAACAGTGAAGGAGTGAACATTGTGTTCCAAGGAACAGAGCTGTTTCTGCCAACATGTCTGCAAGGATGGTGACCCTGCCAGCTGAGGAGAATCCAGAAGGTTCTTAGAAATGGAGTTCTCATCTTGTCTTAAAACCGAATCCTCCTTTTCTCTCCTTCCTTTTTCTTCTCTTTACTCTTCTTTCACTCTTGATCTTCCTCACTCCCACCCTTCCTTCTGTTCTGAGTTAGAGGCATAAAGGAATATTTTAATCTCCCAATCAAAGTTAAAGATCATGTCCCTGGTGACAAGTAAACCACATTAAAAAGAGACTAAATCTCTTTTCAGGAGTCCGGAAAAAACCCACAGAAACTTAATCTGGGACTGCTTGTGTCTTTGAGAATCTCTGAGTTTGGCTTCTAAATTCTCTGCAGCTAAATTCTAGGGGTTTTTAATAGGTCTCTGCGTGGACTTTTAGGGAGGCCTCTGAAGCAGTATGCATATTTGGGCTTTGTTTGTGAATATGCGTTTTTCTGGGAAAACAGAAGAGTGGCCCTTGACACTGGAGGTAGGCCTCAGTATATCTACTTGCTGGCCTGGTTCTCAGAGCCAGGCTGTGGTGGTCTTTGTGTCTGATGTCACAAAACACCACTACCAGACAAAATGGATTCAAGACCAAAAATGACTACTCCATAATAATGTCTGAGCAGAGAATAAAAACAAGAATATTGTCTAAACCACAAAAAATGACCACAAAGCTCCTTTTCTGGTTGAGGTGAAGGCTGCTTCCTTTCCTCCCAGCTAAAAAAGAATCAAGATGCCCTGTTATGGGATTGCTCCTGCTTCCTGGCAGCGTCCAGTACAGAGCCAAGTCCCTCTTTCTTGAAGCTTCTCCAAAATAATCTACCACAATCCCAGATCCTATAAGTCTTTTCTAATATCCTCTGAGAAGTCTTATGACTCCCAAAATGTGTGTTCTCCCTCAGTGAAGTTAATAAAGTGTTTAACTGCAGGTGAACTGACAAGTCTATAGCTTCTACTGGATTCTGAAAAAGATGTGAATGAGGCTGGAGAAATCTCACAACCTAAGCTGACCAGTCCTGCTTTTAATTCTCCTTTAATACTGAGAATTCAAGACATCCTTTAATACCGAGAGGTCTTGAATCTGTTCAGTCTCCCTCTATACAACGATCTTCTCCTCCATCCCCATGGTTACAACTGTGCCTTCCTACCTGAATCTCAAGTGGTGATCTTCCTGCCTCATTCTCTGAGAAGAGTAATTCCACTGACTTTCTAGCACATCTGCCCTCTGACCAGTGTCTGTCTCTCTCTGCCTGTTGCCATGGTCAAGGACAGGTACCCTGCTGCCCTAGGAATAAATCCATGCCCCATCCCTGCCCCATTCCCCTATGTATTATCTGTGGCATTTTTTTGTGCTATAGTGAGAGAGCTGAGCAGTTGTAACAGAGACCACATATGACCTACAAAGCCTAAAATGTTTACAGGTATTTGATAGAAGTTTGTCAACCCCTGTCAACCCCTGGCATAGATGTGCCAGCAAGGCTCTTATCAGACTCTGTCCATTGTGTCCTCTTGGAGAACATGCCTGCAGCAATCCTCTTTCTTCCCTGCAATGTCAATCACTTTCTGCTGGATCATTCTCTCTGGCACGAATGTGTGATTTCTCCTGTGCTAACCTTTCCTTCCCTTGACTTCTCCCAACCCATTTCTTTGCTCTCATTTGTGATAAAGCTTCTGGAAAGATTATACTCCTTGTTTCTAATTCCTCTCCTCCCATTTACCCTTTTATGTTTGTCTTGTTCTGTGTTTTTGAGACAGGATCTAGCTATGTGGCCTTGAGTTTCCATTCTCTTGCCTCTGCCTCAGAGTGCTGGAAGTACACGAATGGGCCACCACATTGGGCCTCTCACAACTAGACTCACTCCAATCAGGCTTT
The DNA here is from genome assembly GCF_047511655.1 of Castor canadensis. NCBI lineage: Eukaryota > Metazoa > Chordata > Mammalia > Rodentia > Castoridae > Castor > Castor canadensis. Next base: position 14,551,151 of record NC_133398.1, on the reverse strand, counting down.
TGTCTAACCACCTAGAATTGGACTTGGCCTACAGTTACCAATCAATACATATTTTGTTGCCTGTTGATGAATAAATTAGTATCACCGGGGCTGGAAAGAAACACTGAGCATGACTCTGGTCCAGAGTCCCTGAGAAACAGAGTGCAAGGGTGCCTTCCTCAAACTTGGCTCACAGTCATCAATACCACATATTTTCTTAAGACAGAGTTTCTTAAACCTCAACCTTGCATGCCAACATGATTTTTACCCTAAGAAAAACCCATACTTTTTATTTTGTTAATACTTTTCCTTGAATAGACTTACTGACAAGTTTATTTTAAAAGAAAAATTTATGTCATGGCTTTGATGTCCTAGTTCTGTTCTTCCTAGCACATGTTAAATGTATAATTATTAAATGAAAAATGCTCATTTTTATTGCCTGTGATCACCCTGCTTACCCCCAAGTGGAATCTGTACCTTAGAGACTCTCATCTCAGAAGCAGTGGTTCCCTCTCCCAAGAAGATGACAAGAGACAGTATTAGGCCTACTCTGGAACAGATCTCTCACCTCTTGCTGGGCATCTTGTATATATTGGTTATTTTTGCCAAAGGAGTACATACAAGGTAAGCATTGACATTTAAAAGTCCTGAGACTTAGTTTCTGGAAGTGGAAAATCATAGTGTTACTTATGAGGCACTCTGCAAAGCCTTGGGCGTTTCACCTACCTGGTAAAATGAAGATTCTGCAAAAGGGGATACCATTATATACAGTTTATCTACACGTTTCTTTGTGATGGTTCAGTGAGGCTGGTTAACTTATGTCCAAAAAACAGGCATGAGTCAATTGTAGACAATTGTCTACAATTGTGTTTGTAGGCCAATTGTAGACAATTTCATCCAGCCTTAGTCTTGGAGAATTAAACCTCACAAGCCCTGTGTTGTGTAGGGACATGGAACAGTGATGTGGTCAGTCTGAAAGAGCTCTGGGGCTTGATCTCCAGTTCTACCTCTCATGATGCTGGGGAAATTGCTTCATGTTTCTGAACCTCAATTCTGAATCTGTAAATTGGGGATAATAAGAATTCCTGTACCTTGTGGGGTTCTTGAGACATTAAATGAGAATATATGTGAGAACTCTTGTATAAGATCTGAAGGGCTACAAAATGTCACTTAAAAATTAATCTCCTATATAACCCTCTTGTATAAGGCTCAAACTGAGGCTCAAAGACAGACCTGGTTGGGGTTACAACGAAGGTCTTATTCCCAGTTTCTTTTCACCAGGTTGCTGCACTGGGGCCTCCTGGTAGAGCAATTATCAGCAACAGCGAGTTCCTGGAGAAATGGATATGTGCTGGGGTTGGGGGTGGTGGAGAGGAAGGGAGGAGAGCAGAGGCATCTTCTGTCAGGGACATGGAGAGGGCAGTAGAAGGGGAAGGGGCAAAGACAAACTCTCCTACCTTCTCTGAGGTAAGGCTTCCTCAGGCTTTGCCATTTTCCTCCCCTCTCAGTTTGCCTGTCTTTGTGTGCTTGAAGCTGACCTAGCATAAAATAACATGGCCTTTAGAACATTTTGAAAGCAAAGTCAAGTTTTAATGATCAGTTTTCTGTTCCTTGGTATTTTCTTTCAAGGAAAGGCCATGTTTTTATAAGATACTGCATTTCACTAGGCTCTTCTTTGGGCCCCAGAAAGCATTCCTGAGTGGTAGGTCTAAGGAGGCATTCCAGTTTATTGCTTCTGATGTACAATACTCTTGGAGGAACTGTCTTCATGTCCCCCAAGGCCATGTTATTCCCGAAAGTGGCAGCTCTTAAACTTGTTCTCTAATAAAAACAAGTGCCACTGATTCTATGGAAAGTGAGCTTTCCAAGTAAGACCAGCTGTGAATGTTAAAAAAATAAAAAGGGGAAGAACTTCAATACCAGGAATCCATAACTGAAAACTCCACATAGCTGATTTTCTTCAGGCATTCTCACAGCCATTTAAAAAGATGTCTTCAGCAAACTCGTCTAAATTAGCTAAAAATGCTTGACATGAGAGACACGTTGTGTCTGTAGGCCAATATTCAATCCAGGTAGAGGAATCTAAAGGGTAGATATACCTACAAAAAAAAAAGTGTTTGTGATGATGGGCACAGATACAGGAAACTACCTGATTTCCCAGGAAGAGCCCAGATATGGGCAGGTCCCCAGGGCCAGGCTGTTAGCCAGACTCTTCTGGGGGAAGATTCACAACTCTTGAAAGATCTGGAGCTGCCACGGGCTGCCATGATTAAAGGTGGGAATCGCATTTAGGTCAAAGTCTATTTTTGTAAACAGATAGTTAGGTTAATAATTAAGCATTTCAAAACAGTCTGAGGACATACTGAGGGGCAGGAAGAGTGGTTAAGGGAAGTGGGATGAGCACTGTCAGATTGATTGTCAGGTCTAGTCACTTGGTCCTCAGCCAAGTCCTCAGCTGCCATGATGGAGGTCAATAATTCTTTGCTTTAAACTCATATTATTTCATTTATGTTGGTTTTGGTTTGTGGGTTAACCACAAGGTATATAAGAAACATGCAGTATAGTTAAGAATAAATTACACAGAGTTTTGGAGGGAAGATCAGAGACTCCAAACTATCCATTACTTACTTGAAGCTGAAATTGTGTTTTATCTTCAGGGCTTCTTTACCCATAATTAAATACTGTCTTCCTTTTACCAGGTCAACGTTTGCACAGGTCATCTTTTTAATGAAGGTGATTTCGGAATCTTTCTCAGCAACAGCCTCCCCTGAGAAACATACAGGAGGGGTTATCACATTCACGTTCTAATGCCACAATTATGAACTCTTAAGCTGTCCAGGTCCTCATGGCTACTGAGAGGTTAGTGGCTATTGGAGATTGGCAATATCCACTTGGTTAAGACTTCAGATTCTGGAGCCAGACTATCTGGCTTAGTCCCAACTGTGCCATGTCCTGGCTGTGTGGCTCTGGTCATTGATTTAAGCTCTCTGTATTCAGTCCTCTCACCTGGAAAATGGGCATGATGATATAATTCACATTGTAGAAGTGGGTTATATCTGGAACGTGCTCAGCACATAGTAAGACTTACATGTATTTGTTACTATTGTTCTTGTAGACCCAGAATTATTATTCAGTGGTTGAACAATATTAATCTCATTATATTGAAAAAGATAGAAGTATTTGGTAGCTGGCAATGATCAACTTGCTAGAAAAGTACAAGATGTGAAAGACTTGGAAAATTTTATGGAGAATGACTTTAGGATTCCCAAAGGACTTAGAAGTAGCCAAGAAGTTGGCTCCCCTATCAAGAATGGTTTCCTCTCTGTGTTGGCCTGTTGAATTTTACCTGTTGAATTCTCCTTTAATTAAGTCCAACTTCAATTCTGACAGTATCTAATAAACCTCCCTGTTTACCCTCTGTCATAAGAATAATGGTGACTGAGCCCAGGGTTTTGAGCATGTTTACTGTTGAGCTGTACCCTCAGGCCTTCCCTCCCTCCTTTATATCTGAACTTCTACCACAGTGTTCCACCTACATCTCCTCATGTAGACTAGATACTTCTTGAGGTAGGGACTGTGTCTGACGCCCTGCTATATTATTAGTGGCTGATACCCAGCTGTTAAACAGTAACATGGTCATCCTAATTGTTAAATTCCAAAATGTTTTGAACTTGTTAGCAAATAGTGTATAATAGTAACTGTGTTCATGGCAAACTTTCATTAGTAACATAAATTATACCATACACTCAGTTCGAGGGTGTCCCAATGCCATAGCTTCCTGATATGGCATCATCTGAGCCATACCCCCCAACACTTATCAATTTAGCCACTGTCATAGCAAGAAATGTGGGTACATTGGGCCTTACATTTAAAAGCTTTTTGAGGTGAGGTATACTGGGGTTTGAACTCAGGACTTTGTACTTGCTAGGCAGGTGTTCCATTACTTCAGCCAGGCCTTCAGCCCCTTTTTGTTTTTAGGTTATTTTTCAGAGAAGGTCTTCTACTTTTTGCCTGGGCTATCCTTGGACTATGATCCTCCCAATCTCTGCCTCTTCAGTAGCTGGGATTACAGGCATGCACTACTGTGTACAGCCTTTAAAAACTTTTTGTTAGTGAAGAGTTTCAAGCATATTCAGAAGAAGGGATCATAGTTGATTAACTCCAGCTTCAACAACCACAAATCTTTTTTTCCATCTATATCCTCACCTACTCAAAGCACCCTGTGCTTGGGATGAATACAAATCAATATTATCCTCGAATGACACAGTTCACCTTGGTTCTAAATGGTTTCTTGTTAGTGTGCAGCAATTCTTATACAAGTAGGAAGTGTGTGGTATCTTGCTACTTACACAAGTTCAAAATTTATAGTAAGTATTAAACATTCAGAATCAGGAGGTAAAGTATGTAAAAACTGCTTAACATTTCCTTTTAAGTGTCACAAAAAGTAACTGCTGAATCTATGGAACAAAGGAGAAATGACTCTAATTGAGGACTTGCGTGACGTTCAAAACAGTTTGGAATGTCTTTTGATACTATACAAGAATTGATAGGAAATAAAACAAATCATTTATGTTTCTGGGATGAAAAACTCTTTATTACTTCAGTTAAACAGAAATGGTAGCATATGCTGTAACTTGGGAGGCCAGCAGTTCAAGGCCAGCCTGAACTGCATAGTGAGACCTGCCTCAAAATGAAAACAAAAACAAAAACCAAAAGCAAACCTGCACTCTATGTTTATTGTAACATTATATACAATAGTGAAGCTATGGAATCACCCTAGGGGATCAATAACGAATGACTGGATAAAGAAAATGTAGTATATATATATACATATATATATATATATATATGTATATATATATATGTATATATATATATATATATACAATGGAGTATTATTTAGCAATAAAGAAGAAGAAAATTATGTCATTTGCAGGAAAATGGATGGAACTGGAGATCAACATGATAAGTGAGATAAGCCAAGCTCAGAAAGACAAATATGGCTTGTTTTCTCTCATATGTGGAATCTAGACCTAAAAAAATGACAACGATGACATGATTGTAAAAGGGATACTGTTTTTTTGGGGGGAGGAAGTCAATGGGAAAAGGGAGGAGGAAAGAAGAGGATGATGAGTGGTGAATATGATCAAAGTTATGTTATACATATGTTTTAAAAAGCATAATGAAAACCACAAAACACTGTTAAAATGGAGGGGGGATAGGGAGGAGCTAAGAAAGAGTAATATAGATCAAAGTGTGTTATATACATGTACAATTCATTTATATTAATAAAAAATCAAGAAAGAAGGAGAAATGATTCATTATTGCTTCTGATGTGAATGTTGAATGCAAATGGAGCTTAACAGTTGGATGGTGGGATGGTGGAAGATCATACTGTAAAACACAGTTTTCATCCGAATGGCAATCAGGATTCCAATAAAGAAAGCTCATGACCATCAATGAAGAAAAGTGAAATAACATCACAAATTGCTTCCATGCAGAGAAAGGCTCCACATAACAAAAATAAGGAAACATTTTTTTGTCAATGTTGATAAAGCAAACACAAATTTGGAAAGTATTATTAGAATTTTTAACCATATCTAGAGTATAATTTAAAATAATCAAGCATTTTCAGACTTCAAGTACTTGATAGAATTTCAAAAGAGGAAAAAAACCAATATAAATATAGTATTAAAATTTAGACTTCTGGTCCTACTTATTGCAGAATTTATATCTACTGAAATGAGAAGACAGGTTTTTGGAAGTTACAAGCAAGGTAATAAAATAAATTTTAATTATTATTGAATAAATCAACTATTTTATTTAAAAAGTGTTTTAAGTAAGTTAAAGTGAAATGTTGAAGACTGAGGATGGCTCATAGATTTTCTTCATCTCAAAGCCCTGAAAGGACAACTGAACAACATATCAAACTGTTTTGCTGAGGTCTGGGATAAAATGATTCAATGAGAAATATTTATATGAACATTTTTAAGAACATGTCTCCCCAGGTAGAATATAAACCTTATGAAGGCAGAAACATGGCTATCTTATTCAAGTTGTACCTTCTGTGTCTTATCTAATGGTGGGCACATAGTAAGCACTTACTATTTGTTAAAAGAAGGAATGAGTGAATGTGGGCGTGGCAGCTCACTCTTTAATTCTAGCTACCAAGGAAGCAGAGATCAGAAGCATGAGGCCAACTGGGCAAAAAGTTTGCAAGACCCCATCTCAACCAACGAAAAACCTGGGTGAGGTGGTGCACACCTGTCATCCCAGCTACACAGGAGGCATAAATAGAAGGATTGGTCCAGGATGGCTGGACCCTATTGCAAAAATAACTAAAGCAAAAAGGTCTGGAGGTGAGTTTTACGTGATAGAGTGCCTGTTTTACAAGCACAAGGCCCTGATTTTAAACCAAAGTACTGAAAAAAAAATCTCACCTGTTTTGTAGACATCCAGAAGAGTTGCAGTGTACTTGACAAAAACATTTTCTTCAGTGATGGATGTGATGCTTACTTTATAAGCTGATAACAAAACAAGCAGGACAAAAATGAAATAGTTCAAGTTGAATATCACTAATGCCATGCCCAATAAAAAACATGATTTGTCCAACAGATGAGAAATGTAGCTTGGCAAACTACTGTGGCACTTGAAGTAGATCTTATTTCTTTCAAGGAACCATCCTAAACCCACTCAAACTATTAGACTCTTTAGTCCACTGTTGTAGAGCAGGCTGGTTAGGATAAGAGCCCTACTAAATGAAACAGCAGACAAACTTACATTAGCTGTGAAGTCTGATGCCTTTCACTTATGATTAGTGGAGTCATGTCCACGGTCACACTTCCTTCTCTTACCCACAGAGGGGGCCTCTGTCCACTAGTCAGACCTACCCCACCATGTGAGCTGCCTTGCTTCCTTGAACAGCTTCACTGCTTTTGATGTTTCCCACTCAGCTTTGTCTGGATTAGCAACTGTCTGACATGAGCCACCCCAATCCCATTTTTGAAGACTTAGGCACTGATGTTTGATATATGGTATATTTGACCTCACCTCTGGAATGACCAGCTTAAAGGGAACTATTCCATCTATTGGCCCCATACAAGACCCTTTAATTTTTGTTTTTGATGGGGTTGAAATGAAAGACCTAAAAGGTTTGTCCATTTTTGAGATCCATCCAGTATAAGTCTATTTCAAATATAGATAAGTGATAGATAGATGAATTCACTGTGGTGGAATTGAAGGTTATGTAAGTTATTGGCTTAAAATGTAATAAAAATGTCCTGAATTTCAGATTTACAAGTCTTTTGGTGAGGATAGGGAATGCTAGTATGAGGACATGGATAACGAGAGCAATTTTATTTTGTTTCTTTGTGCTATTCCAGTAACAGTCTATGGTCTCCAGAAAGAGCCAGATAAGTCTTTTCTTGAAAATAATATGATAAATCCAGGTTGCATTTATTCTCTGTATTAAAATAGGTTTCTGACAAAGAAGAGTTAAAATAGTTGTAAAATGGAGGGAAGAAATTACTCAGTGCATTTTTTTTGTTTGCTGAAACAATATTGTCTTCAAGTCCTGATATATTTAAAAAGCTGCAGTGGGTCTTGGCTGAGCCAGGCAGTTTCTTAGCATTTTTAAAAGTCAAGATGAATTCAAAGGGAAGAAATACTGTAATCCATATAAAATTCATTCTGATGGCTCTATTTTCATTAAGAGGATTCTTTAGACTATTATGGAAATAATAGTGGGGACCAGGATGCACTCTATTCTACTACTTCCTACCTGACCTTTAGCCTCAGTTTCTTCACTGGTAAAACATTGATAATGGGCTATTACCTTGAAGGGTTCTTATGGAACTCCAATGAAAAACCAGATATGAAAACAGCTGGTAGATACAAAGTAACAACCAGCTGTACTAATTTAACTTGGAAATAACAATCTTCAAATTTCCAAAAAATGATTTGAGATAGTCTACAATATGATCTCTCTGCAAAAAAGTGTCAGAAATAAACATGGGAAATGAAAGATAGAAGAGAAAGGTGTCAATTCTATCAGGAACCTGAAAATAAGGCTACAACTGTACTTGGGCACTGATTTAGATCTGAACTCTGAACAACCAGAAAGACCCTCCTTTTGAAACAAAGAGGGTTTCAGACATAACCCTGCACATATAAAAAATTATTTAGTAGTTCTATATTTACCTTAAAAAAGATTTTTAAAGAAACAACTTCTTCAAATCACCCTGGCCTGTGCCTCTGCTCTGTCAGCTATAAGAATACACAACTGAAATCTTATACCTCTGTGGCTTCTCAAAAGTTCCCTTCCCTTTGAATGTGTTTTAGTGCTTATAATTCAAAAGGATCTATTAGGGTAGAATGTCTTTGCTGGGTATGCATGTCACTTCCATTATTTTTAATGAAAATCACATTTCTTTGCTGAAGAATATGTAACTGTACATTAATTCTGAAAACTGATGGCATTTTCCCTCAAGAGAACAAATGGAGTATTATAGCCACACAATCACTCTATAAAGCTTTTGATCTTTCTGATTCTGATTTCATGTATTCATAAAATTTCATTTAAAAAAGTACTCTATTAAACTTTTGAACCCACCATATGCAATCTCTGGTTTACACGCTGTTTCTTTTCTGGTATCTGCAGAGATTGTCATATCCAATTCTTTCTGTTTTTGCCCACAGTCAGCTGGATCATGAGACAAATGATAAGAGTTAAGTTAATGTAAAAAAAGGCAGACACTCTTTTTAAGATTGAGAGTTGTTTCTTATGAGCCTTGAGACAACCCAGTATAATCTTACAAGTGCCAGATTTCTAAGACTTCTCCAATTTTTTTCTTTCTTAAAGTGCAATATTATTAAAGCAAAAACAAAACCAACCAACCAACCAAACAAAAACATGAGACTTATTCTTAGAATGAGTATTCACTCCACATTCAACTCTTTAAGAATATATATGCTTCTTTTGAAGAGAAGGAAAATGTTTTTTCACTTTTGAGTATAATGTAAAGTTCCTTGAAGGACTTAACATACAGCTATAAAATTTTACAATAAGGACTTAGGAAATAAGAAAGAAAGGAGAAAAAACCCAAACCCAAGTCAACCCAGTTGTTGATTATTGCAGGTTCTGGGTCTTTTTCTTGGCCAAAAAAGACTGTCTTTGATTTACAAGAGATTAAATGGAAGCAGACAATACAGAGAACTCTGTTAACAGGAAGGAAAAGCGGCCCTGACTCTCTCTTCTCTTGGGTTGTGGTCCTATATTAAAAAGATCAGGTGAGCTGGTCCTGGTGGCTCATATCTGTAATCCTAGCTACTCAGGAGGCAGAGATCAGGAGGATGGTGGTTTGAAGACAGCCCAGGTAAATAGTTTGTGAGACCCTATCAAAAATACCCATTACAAAAAAAGGGCTAGTGGAGAGGCTTAAGGTATAGGCCTTGACTTCAAGCTCCAGTACTACAAAAAAAAAAAAGACCAGTTGAAAGTAAAATTTCATATCATGTACCCTATGACACCCAAGAACCATCTGGATGGTGCTCCTCTATTCCAGTACGGTATTCCACCAGGTTGTTGAGGGGCTGTGAGGAAGCTTTACAACACCCAGGGAATCATCGTTTTCAAGCAGCAGAGATTACATTTCTCCTGAAAAGTGATAGTTGGCTAACAGCTTCCCTCATATGACCTCCAGATTGAGTGGCTGTTTTAAACAAGCATGCAGCCTCCACATTGTCAAGGGAAGCTTACCTTCTACACACCTGCATGTTGCTCCTTCACAGACTTTCTGAAGTTTGGTGTCAGAAGTGCTATGAAACATGGTGCACTGTTTATCTGTGGCAATAAGAGCATGGTGACGAGAAGTGGCTTGATCGGTGCATCACACGTTTGCTGATCATGAGTCTTCTACAAAGGGGCTTAAAGACTGCCTATTCCAAATGCTCCTCTGTGGCTAGGGCCCCAGGAGGTTAGATTATGAATGCGTGTCTTGGGAAGGGCACCTGTGTCCTCAGAAAGACCTCCCCTGTTGCTGAGTTCTGTGCTTGTAATTTTCTTATTCAATATTAATTGTTTAGAATGAAGGTATTTGGTGCTCCCATGAATGAGAAGAAAGTAAATTATGTTATATGAGATCTATTGAAGGGATTACAGTTGTCAGGCTGGACAAGAGCACATATACATAACAATATGTATATGTACATCATATATATGTATATCCTACATATATGTATATATATGCAAGAGGGCTACATATGTTCTACATGATTTCAGAAGGTAAAATTAGAATGAATGGCTGTCAGAGTTTGGTTCACTTAAAGAATTTTCTAACAAACAGAACTTTCCAAGGTCTCGGAGAGTCATCTGTCTTGAGCCAAACGAGCTCTCCAATCAGTTAACGTCCTCAGCAGTGACTGAGTAGTCAGACGTGAGATCATTTACTCAATAAACACTTACTGAGTACATGTCAAGTAGCTACACTTTGTTGGGTTTGATGAGAGAGATATACAAACAAATCATTTTAATGCAACGTGGCTGCTGCCATAAAAGGTCTGTGCAAACTAGCGGAAATACAGATAGGGTGGAAGTTGTCCTGGGAGAACTGAAGCATTAGAAGGTGAAGTGCGCTTCTCTAAAGAGGAGAGAGCCAATGAATATAGACATTGAACAGTGGCTTGAGGCAAAGAAACTTAAAGTTGGGGGCAAGAGAATCCAGTTAATTTGAAAATGAAGAAACCGAGGACCGAGATGTGAAATGATTTGAGTAATGTCATGAAGTAGCTTGAATATAATATTAAAAAAAAACTTATATGCAATAGTTTGAAGTAGTTCAGGCTAGGACTTTTATGAAGTAGGCTTTAAGAGAGGTAAATATATAAAACCTACAGGACTTGTGGATTTTTAAAGGTTATGTGAAGAATAAAGTAGCCTTTTGAAGGAGTTTTAGAGTTACATTGATTACCTGGTCTGTGATATTCATACACTGTGAAAGTAGCAGGATTCTGAAGCCCAACTTGGAAAAGTTCAAATATCCGGAATCGGACACAAAGGTACTTATTGGAGGGAATCTGGTTGAGAAATTCAAGCATTTAAGGAAATTATGGGAGAGAATATATTCATAATGATTTAGCCTGAAATTTTTGAGTAACACAGGGCAAATGTCGGGAGGTGGAGCTTACCGAATTCAGTTGCAGAAAAACATGTCCGTCTTTGATTTGGTAATCAGTTAACAATTGATCTACCCCTTCCACAAGCTAAGGAAGGAAAGGAAAAGCCTCAATTCAAATTCATTATCTTTATGTTTAATTGCACACCCTTTGTTAGTAGAATGTTAAGCCACAGGCAGGTAATCCACTACTCAAAAGTAATTCCTCTTCTTGAAAATGTCTGAACACATTAGTACACACACTTACATTTTCCAGATGATGCAAGTCCTTCACTTGTATGAATCAAAAGTTAGGTGGATTATTGTTTTGGAAAGAATACTTTTGGTGACTGTGTGAAAGTGACATGTTTAAGTAAAAGGCTATGCATTTGTCTATTAAATACTGCAAAAAAGAAATCCAAGCATTCACAGTAACAGTTAAAAAGAAAATACTTGCAGCTCGTAAGTCTTCCTGGTCTGCACTGATTCCGGTCGGCAGAGAGATATCCATCACTGCATGGGAGGAGCCTGATGAAGACTCCCCACTACTGGGCTTGTAGCTAAAACAAACCAGCGATTCGGAAACAGAGTAAATAAATGGACAAGATTCTTTAAGAAAGGGCCCTAGTCTCTAGCAGGCTTTACTTTTTGAATTTGGATCTCCATTTAGTTGTTCTTCTACCATATTAGAACCTCTGAAGTTTAGAGTTGCAAGTGATCTTTGAGTCATCTATTGTAACTCTTTCCTTGACTTGACTAATGGCCTTAATGGGCCACTATTTGGGAACATAGAAATCAACCATTCTCAGTGAACTAGCTGGGGAAGCTGAGGAAGAGAGGAAGGCACTAGTTCAAGTGGCTACAGCTAGTTCATATACAGCTGCATATGAATCCAGGTTTCCTGATTCCCACTCTAGCTCTTTTTCTAGTGGCCTATATTCCAGGTTAAAAATTAGTTGTATATTGAGAAAAGAGACTCAATAAACATGTCCAGGAATAGACAAGAAGACAATACACTAAAATGCTAGCAGTAACTTTCTCTGGATGATAAGATTATATTTCATTACATCTCTTCTTTCTGTGTTTTTCTCTGCTTTCTAAATTTTCTACCATAGATACTTTCTTTAAAAAATAATGCTTCAAGGACTATCCCTTGTTTAGGAATTATACTAGTGGGAAGTTAGATAGAAAGGTAAGGGCAAAATGGGAGGACTTATTTCATTTCATTTTATTTTTTATGTGTGAGAAAAAACACTGAAAAAAGGAATCAGGAAACTTGGGTTTTATTCCCGTTCTACTGAGCAATTTCTATAAATCATTTTCCCTTTGTAAGCTGAGTTTCTTATTTTTATAATTAACTGTGAAGAAGGATAAACTTGTGATTTAAATTTATGTTTCTGATTCTGAGGCTTTGGCTTTGGGTGGCAGAGCACTGGTGCTATTGCTAAGCAGAGTTAGAGGCCTGACAGGAGGGATGGGCTGGGGGTAGAGCAGGCAGGTCAAGGGCAGAGAGCACATAGCTCTAGATAAATTGACCTTCAGGTTCCAACCTCACCTAAAGATCCTTGAGAGGCAGCTGTATATTTGAGGCTGGCGCTTGGAAGACTAGTGAGGATGAGAAAAAGAAACTGAGAAGACAGCTTCATAAGGGGAAAATGAATTGCTCTCACGCAAAGGAATGAGTATTGGCAAAGTAGGAGATGGTATGTGAGTTAGTGAGGTGTCAGGACACATCTTTTCCTCAATCACACTTATAGAGCACATATAAAGCAGTCTCTGTTAGAAGTTTTTGATATAATATTTACCACAATAATTACAAGTATGAGAAAATCTCTGACTCATAAAAATGTAACCCTATTCTCCACCAAGCAAGCCATTTAGAACAGAATATAAGACGTCTTTGAACTGTGCCTTGACGCGTGAGCATCTCCCTAATTGGATGGGTAGAAGCAGAGAATTCTTGCTCACAGATGCAAATATTCCATCAACAGGATGGAAAAGGGCCTCCTGGGTGGAGACTGTCTAAGAAAAGGTTGCTGGAGCCTTGATGACTGGTTGCCATGGAGACTGTTTCAACCATGGAACAGAAATCCTCCTTTCAAGAAGCCTTTTGCCTGCTGCCAAAACCAGCAATCTTCCCCAAAGGCATTTTGTTGCAGAGAAATGAACCCCCCCCCTTTTTCTTATGAATACAAAAGAGAGGTTGTAAAAAACTGAATACACGAAAGAGACCCTCTGAACACAGAAACTATGTGCTGTATTTTTTTCTTAATCAAGAGAATATTCGGAGGCAAAGGATTTCTTACACAAATAAGGACTACACAGTTGCTATTGGAATTTACCCAACCTAACTTCAGTGTCACAGAGCCAAAAGTATATTCCACCCGCCTTTTTTTTTTTTTGAACATTCTGTCCCCAATTTGTAAAAACCAAAGGACAGACTATTCAGTATTATATTTTTACTTGTTTTCTTATGTACATTGACAATCTGGGATTGGGCTTCCTGTAAATGAAAAATGAATGAGTTTTTCATGAGCCTTTTTATGTATATAGCAGAGCTGGGGACAATTAGAACTGGCGGGACTTAGAGGTAAGATCGTCCAGTATCCTGCTTTATAGGAAAGGTGGGGAGAAGTAAACTGACTCACTGAACACCACTTGAGTACTCACTGGAAGAGCTTACTACTTATTGGCAGTACTTAGCCGTGCCACTCATGGTCAGAGAGCCCTTCTTCAAGCCAACTCTAGGTACCTCCCTGTCGGGTCACAGGCATTGATTCTAGCTCTCCTCAGAGGCTTGCTCATACCTCCCTGTGACAGTCATGAGTTTGAAGGTAACTCCTAGCTAATAGGTGCTAAGAGCAGGAATCGTAGTTGGGAGGAAGAAAGATGCCTGGGAAAAGGAGCCCTTAATGGAAAGACATTAGGGAATGAGGAAAGATGTTTGGAAGGGAACAGAGAGCAGGGGCTTGCCAAGTGAGGAAGTGGGGACTGCTGGAAGGAAGGAATGCTGCCAAGACAGGAAGCACACTTAGGTAGTGAATGAATCCTGAGAAGAAAGAGATGAGACTCAGGACTACAACCAAGGCTGAGGAACAGCTGGGAGGGAGGCAGTGAAAAATACTTTGCTGTTCCTTGGGATTAATGCTCTCAGATTACACTGATTGAAAGAGGTGGTTTAGATACTGGATTGGACATCAGAGGGTCAGGGATTTGAGGCCCTGGCTCTGCCTCTAATTTTTGTGAGAACTTGGCAGGTTACTTCACCTCTTTTGATCTCAGTTTCTTTATTTCTAAAATAAAGGGATTTCTATATCGTCTCCAAAATTCTTTTTCAGTTTGAATCTACTATATAATACTATGGAATTTCCAAATTATCCATATTGAATGCTTTGGCATCACGTGTGATTACATACAGAGATAGCAAAAGGCCATCCACAGATGTCACCGTTACTCACGGCACAAAGAGTTAAGGAGACAGAACACAACAGGAAGGAGTGGGCAGTGATGGAAGGAAGACAGAAGGCTGTCTTCTAGTCCTGGCTCTGCCACTCACTGTTCACTCTGTGATCACTAAAGCCCAAAATTATATGCGTATTTTCAAAACCACTGTACCCTTTCATAAGCATTTTAGGATGGCAGCTGTAGTAAGCAGACTAATGGCCTCCAAGGGTGTCCCTGTGCTAACCTCCCAAACCTGTGAATGTGTTTAGCTTATGTGGCAAAAGGGACTGTACAGATGTGATTAAATTAGGAATTTCAGATAGAAAGTTTATTGTGGATTATCTGGGTGGGGCCAATGGAACCAGAAGGGTCTTTATAAAGGAAAGAAGTAGGAGAGTCAGAGAAGGATGTGATAATGGAAGCAGGGGACAGAGACAGAGCCTGGAAGATGCTGCAGTGCAGTGTTGAAGATAAAGGACGAGGCTAGAGGCCGAGGAATGTAGGTAGCCTCCAGAATCAGGAAAAGGCAAGGAGACAGATTCTTCTCTAGAGCTTCCAGAAGAAATATCGCCTTGCCAACTCCTTGACTTTAGGACTCTTACCTCCTTACAATTGTAAGATAATACATTTATTTTGTTTTAACTCATTAAGTTTGCAGAAAATTGTTACTAGCAGCAATAGGAAGCCAATACACTGGTGAACTTAGGTTTCTGTGTTCAGTCTGCAGGTGTTTTCACGTGAATGTTTCTTGACCCTGGCTGTATTAGAATGACCTCTGGGGGTTGAATCTGAACTTTGGACGTTTCTGGAATTCTGACTTCAGTGTGCCATCTGAGTTCAGAACTACTGGCTGATGTTGATCAGGGATTTTGTTTGGTGAATGCAATTTTTTGCTGTGGGAACAGGAGCCACTTATGAGAGATCTTTACATTTTCTTTTCCTGATAATTATATCACATCTCTATTCTCTGAAAGACTAAAAAAGTTATACTGTGTGAATCAGAAGAAGACAGAAACAGGAGAGAAAGTTATCAAAGATGTTCTTTTTAAGAATTCCTGTTATATTTTTCATTTAAAAAATGAGCAATTTAGTATCTTCTGGATACATGTTAAAATGATCAAAATAAGACCTTAGTCAGGTATGGTGGTGCATGTCTATAATCCTAGCACTAGGAAGGCTGAGGCAGGAGGATGGTGAGTTTGAGGCCAACGTGGGCTACATAGTGAGACCCTGTCTCAACAAAACAAGCAAAAAGAAAGACCTTGAAATCTCTACTCCACTTTGTGGAAATGGGCTCACCTGGCACATGCTGTTATACGTTTGTATCCGGAGTCACCATAGCCACTGTAGCGGGATGCTAACACACACAACAAACAAGCAAACAAATAAACACATATAGGGTAAACTGGTTTTAGTTGTTTTTGAATCTGTCAAAACAGAATCATTAATGAACAAATCTCTGAACATACTTCTAAATGACTTGTGGCATGCAAATTGGCACTCTTGATGATTTTAATGGTAACTCACGGCTACTAACAGTACCAGGGAGTCTTTAAATAATTAGAGAAGTTCTCTGCTCTCAGAGAACTTAGAATTTAAAAAGAATCATTTAAGAAAAGTGTGTATTGGTAATGGGTTTGGGGATTTTGGAGGGAGGAAGAACAGATGACTGGATTGGCTGGTAGTTGGAATGTTCTTATAAGCCCAGGCCTCTGAGCCACACATGGACAATAGCAGAGTAGAGGCAGAAGCATACACTCTGACCCTGGGGCAAAGGTCAGAGGACAAGGACTGGAGAGTACAAGAGGATCTGCTTTTGGACCAGGAAGTTAGAACCAATCAACAGAGGCATGGGAAGGCCATAGGCTTTTTAAAAAGTGTGTGTGTGTGTGTGTAAGACTTTAAGTACTAGAGAGACCAAAGTAAAGATGGAGGCAGAGACACGTACATTTGCTGGACCCCTGGGAATACAGAAAGGATAGTGCTAGAAAACTGATAGGGTTATTAGAGAATTCAGGGCCCTGGGGTAAAATCTGGACACAAAAGTAATAGAAATGCAAAGGAATTATTCCTTTTTGTGACTTTACAATAGGTACCATCTTTAAAAGTAACATAATAAAAAGCCTTCATCAATAGTGAATATAGTTAGCTTAATTATTAAATTATTTACTATATTTCCAACTATAATTAAAGAGTTACATCTATTATAATAAATGGCAACAATGTTTATTTAATTATATGAGTAGTAAGTACTGGATTAAGAATTTTGCTTTTATCTGAGCATGCACATTTTTCCTAATCAGGGAAGATCTCTAAATGACATTCTTTAAGTTTAACCAGAATTACAGTGTAACTTTTGTAAATGTCACAATGTACCCCCAGTACAACAATATATGATGATTAAAAAAGAGAAAAAAACCAAAATGACAGTGTAAAAAAAACTGTTTTACCTTCAATGTCTTGGGTATCAATTTTCAAATAAAAGTTGCAAACTTCTTCTGAGGTACTGGTTTTGTGCACTACAGTTTTCACCTACAAGTGGACATGGAAACAAGAAGATTCTGCTTACAATGGGGAAATGCAAAGGTCCTATGGAAGCACTATTGCTGCAAACAGGACACTTAAAGTATCATTTTCAGAATCCAGTACAAATGGTACACATTAATGACTCATTTTCCCAGCAGCTGGACTTTCAGCAACCTCCACAGTCTGATACACTGCTGAGAGGACCAGAGTAAGCAAAAAAAAAAAAAAAAAAGATCCTGGCCAGGCAGAATCTTGGACCAAATCCCATGCAGTCAAATCTGAGCACCTTACTCTACAGAGACGTTCCCAAGGCTCTTGTCCCTGAGCCCATACTCTTAAACTTTACACATTGCAGTGCAAGGGTAGGACGCCTGGCTTTCTCCCCCCATTCCCCCCAGCCAAAGCAAACAACACAGTTGGGATGAGTTTGGATGTGGAGGGTTTGTCCACATTGAAATAGGCATATTGAGAGCAACCAGAAGTAATAGAAAAATAGACAATCCACCCCCACCATACAATCTCATAGACAGTTCTTGAAGGAATAAATAAGAACATAGTTGGGCGCTGGTGATTCATGCCTGTAATCCTAGCTACTTGGGAGTCTGAGATTAGGAAAATTGCAGTTCAAGGCCAGCCCAGACAAATAGTTCTTGAGACCCCCATTTCCAAAATAACCAGAGCAAAATGGACTGTAGGTGTGGTTCAAGTGGTAGAGTGCCTGCTTTGCAAGGGTGAAGCCCTGAGTTCAAACCCCAGTTTCACACACACACACACACACACACACACACAAATATATATATATAAAGAGGATAATTACAGAACATGCAGCTTAAGACTGCACTGACTGCACTGACATAGACAAAGAGCTTAGAAAAACTTGCGGCTAAACTGAAAAGAAACTTAAGCTTTTGCAAGTAATATGTCAGTCCCCAGAGTTGCTGGATAAATGAGATGTCTGTTACTAACCACAGAATGCACACACATATCACATATACACATACATGTAATGTGTTATATGCCTGTGTACATATGTAACCACATGTAGTTATTTATGTACCACAGTTATGTAACAATGGGAGCACACCCTGAGAAATGAGTCATTAGGCAATTTGGTCATTGTGTGAACTTCCTAGGGTGTACTTATCTAAACTAAGACAGCTATGACATCATAGGTGATAAAGTCTTATGGGACCATCATCATGTGTGTGGCTCATCTCTGACAGAAGTGTCATTCTGAGGCACATGAAGTATGTAAATTACA
This sequence comes from Castor canadensis, assembly GCF_047511655.1. NCBI lineage: Eukaryota > Metazoa > Chordata > Mammalia > Rodentia > Castoridae > Castor > Castor canadensis. The sequence goes on along the minus strand of NC_133398.1, from coordinate 14,532,791 downwards.
TACATAATTTCTACAGATATACAGATGATATACGTATGAGGATTAACACAGTCACCAAAAATAAATTATGAGGACAATTGTCAAGACAGCTAGAAAGAATTATGTAAATGATTGCTACTTTAGTCATGGCTATCTAAGCTCCAAATTCTGTGACTTTTTTGCAAAGTCCTTAACTTTTATGTTATCTAGTAAAACTGACACATTCATAACTTCTAATGGCTCTCACTTCAATACTCACATGCACTGTAGCCAAGCCATTGCTAAATCCCGTACTGATAATGAGGTCATCATTGAGAGGCACCTGGAAAGATGGACAGAAAACCATGCTTTAGTTCGTCATGCAGTAGGGAGGGAGGACAGAGAAACAAAAGGAATGGGTGGACAACTGCCAGCCCACTCAGAGCTCTTGTGATATTAGATGGCTAAGAAAATTCTATGCCACAGTAGGCACCAAAAGATGCTGGAATTTCCCCATCTCTTCTACATGTGGATAAGATGCTTGAGATCTGGGTGAGCTAACAAAACCAACATGAGAGGTCACTTTTGGTTGCATTTGCATATATTTATGTGGTTCTAGTAAAAACTGGACCTTCATTTCCTTTTGCCAATTGAATAATTTCTTTCTGTGTCTAGCTCAGGAATTGGTATCCTATGTACCAATGGAGATTGTTTTCATTAGCACTGAGATTCATGACTCTAATGTGGGTGTGAAATGTCTTTGCCCCCCTACTATCTTCCCCTTTGCATCCCTCTTCCATCTGTTGATGGTTCATCTTTCCTACTTGTCACTGGCTTTTTGTGTCAAAACCCTTAGCACCCCATCAAGCCTGTTCAATCCACCATTGCTGTTGCTTCCACTCTGCTAGGAGGAAAGAGGAGACATGAACCGAGTTAAGCAATTATCCTCTCCAGAGAAGTCCTAGCCAAATAAGTATGGGAGAGATCATTGTGAGCAAGGCCTGAATCAGAGTTAGTTCTTCCTTTACTACGGGTCGTCAGCTCCCCCTTCCCTCTGCTTAGCCCACTAATGCAAGGGGAAACAGCATGCACTGATGTTTCCATCAGTCAATCTTTACTGCAAATTTTACTGAGCCTAGGAAAATAGGTTTTCTTATTCTCCCTGATAGAAGATAGCACACATTTCCTGGAGAACAAGTGTCTTAAGATGCTGCAAAAGAAAAGTTACTATGGACAAGTGAGTCTCAGAAAAGGCATGTACTGTGCCCCGCCTCTGAACCTCTTCCTCCCAGAGTCATGACACTTAGTCACATACATATTAAGAGCAAGAGAGTCCTGTATTAAAGAAGTTATTCAACTCCCTTAAACTAGAGTTTCCATGATTACTTGACTACCCAGCATTCCTTCATGTAACACATTTCAGGAAATTCTGGTACAGAGAATTCTGAAATAGATAACAACAGTCTGGGTTTCACATCGAAGCAGCATCCAGGGCCCAGGTTCAAGTTATTTTAGGATGACAGGAGGCCCTGTATGGTGTTACCTAGTCACTTCACAGAAGCCTACCAAGCTCCTCAGGCCAACAGCTCCTCATTAAAGCTTAGACTCAAAACATGAATCTGGTGAATTTGAAATGCTCCAGGGATAGGAGACACCTTCCTAACCTTGAGACCACAAGCACAAATGCATATGAAAACACCATGCGACTGGTGGGGACCACAGCGACTGGAAAATGACATGGCAATGCCCAGAGCTCTGTTGCCAGCTCTTTTGATTTTTCAAGGGAAGTTGGGAATCAGATTTGTATTTGAAATTTCTGGATCTTTAAATGTTGGCAGAGACCTGTGTGTGTCCTTATCCATATCTTTTTTTCTTTTTTACTATGGGCCACTGGTTTGAAATTTTATTTCTCATGCCTATCCACTTTGCACAAGCAGAGATCTGTGGAGAATGTGGACAGTATGGAATAATCCCAATTATTTATATATTTAAACATACTTAATAATGCAAACATGATAATTAGAAAAATATGTATTAGTAGCTGGGAACTGGCAACTAATAACAGTAAAGAACCTACATCCCACACTATGTCCTTTTCTTTTGGAAATTTTCATAAGACATCAAAATTTTAGCTTTTAAAATTTCAGTAAAGAACATGAGGCAAGGAATTTGGGGACCTGAAGGCCAATTCCAATCTTCCTTAGTTCAGACTAAAAGGAACTGACTTCCAATCCTGTCTTCTTTTCCACGATGACACTACCTCTCTGTGTGATGTTACCTATATTTGGAATGCTCTTCTCTTTTCTTCCCCTGCTATGTCATTCTGATTCTTCCAGATTTAACCCACGCATCTGGACACACTGGACAACCCCAACCCCTACCACCTTTCAGTCTGAATCAGAAGGCTCCCCTCCACCCACCATGCTTCCATGGGCCTATCTAGACTCTTATTTTTCACTATCTGTTTCAAGGACTGTCTCACCCCTGTACCCAGGTTCTTTGTATTTTATACTTGTGAATTCCCAGTGCCTACTTAGGAAACAGCAGCCAATCAACGCATGTTTGAATAATGAATAAATACATTTGCAAAATAAGGATGGGACAGATGTTTTCAGTGGTCCCATCCAATTCTAAAATATTGTGAAAAAATTCATTTACCTCTACTGGCCTCCCAAGGAAATGCTTGTCTGTCACCTTATAATGGTAGAATTCACCTTTGTGCTTATAGGAGACACTGATATCCATATTCAGCTGAAGTTGTTTAACCAAGAGTGAATATTCTGTCAGGCCCTCGATGGCATTAATTGTATCCTGTCAATAATCAGCAAGGCATAAAATGTTTTATATATATTTATACATATAAATATATAAAGTGGTCTTATGAAAGGGTAGGCAGAATTGTCTAGAGATAAAAACCTAGCTGAGTGAGTGAAACCATTTAAGGGTCCCATTGTAGAGGAAGAAGTTCTCCCCTCCTTAATAAGGATGCTGCTGTTAGCAGGACAGGAAGGAAGTGTGGCCTCAGAGCCCTACACATTCTGCACTTGCAACCTCAGACAAGTCACTCTGCAAAATGCCCCTGACTCTGAATGCTTTCTCTTCCTCCTCCTTCAGTCTCAGCTTCAATATCTGCACAGTGAGACCACACTCTCTTCCTTCCATTTATTCTCTGTTTCTGCCCTTTCCAACATTCACCTCAATTTATAATCTTTTCATTGAAGGCTTATTGTGGTTCTTCCTCACTGTCATGTGATTCATGGAGAAAGTAGTAAGTATACCTCTCTCGGTGTCTGTGGTTTGATTCTGCCTCCTCCCAAGTTCAGGTGTTGGAAACGGAATCCCCAATGAGGCAGTATTATAAGGTAGAATGAGCACACTTTAAAATAGCAATAAAAGTATAGTATAGGGCAGGGGTGTAGTTTAGTGTAAAGCATATGCTTAGCACGCACAAAGTCCTGGTTTCAATCCCCAGCATCCCTCCCCCAAAACATAAGTAAGTAAATAAACAAGTAACATAGTCATTTGTTTCCACAATCAAGTGTTATGCACTGTACACACTTGTATGTACTATACTTGTCCATGACGGGCATTGTAATGGGTTTGCTCAGACCAGTGTCACCACAAACACACGAGCAACATACTGTACAATGACACCACGATAGTAACTACGACATCACTAGGTAATAGGAATCTTTCACCTCTATTATATTCTTATGGGGCCACCGCTATGTATGCAGTCTGTCATTGACTGAAGCAATAAAACTGTCAGAGGAGAACGAAGCAAGCCAAGGACATGTTACCTGGGTCGAATAAAAGCCGCCTCCATACCTCTGCTCTTCAGATAGCCATCTGATGATGGGGTTGACATAGTTCATCTCCTTCAAGCTCAGGCTGGTGAGTAAAGCGTAGGCAGTGGTTTCCACCATACCTGCTGTACCAGTGGTAGGTGCAGAGCTGTCTGTACCTTGTTGATGATCTTTCCAAAACCGGTAAATGGGTGGATCACCTGTATCAACACACCACATTCATCAACAGGAGGAACAATGTGAATTTGACTTAATTCTAGCAGGTATATTATGGCCTTCTGGTTTCTAAAAGCTACTTACTTTCTTTGTGAGAAGAACTTCCTTAAGGTGACAATACAAACAAGATCCCATAATACAGTGCTACTTGTCTTTATTTAAAATGAGAAGACCACATGTACTAGGTAGAGGCAGAATAGTGGAGGAGAAAGTGCAATAAGCTAGGAATTAGTAGACTCAGGTTGTAGTTTGTTTACCAACAGTGTCAGTCTGGGCCAGTTCTTTAGTTCTGTGGGACCCAGTCTGGTAATACTTTAGGTAAGTGACACTTCCTTCTATGCAATGAAACTCAAATGAGATACTAAAGGGAAAAATATTTGTAAACCAGAAAGCTCCATGCACATAAAAAGGGTTATTATCATTATTGACACTACAAGATAAATTGGAGAACCTTTCTTCCTGAAGGAAAAAACTCACACCTGGAAATGATAAGATCACACCCAAATCCTTCAGTTACATTTTTTTTATTATCACCTCTCAATTCAAAGCACCAATTATGTCATATATGCAGCATTTTTCTTTTTTTTTTTTTTCATTTTTCTTTTATTATTCATATGTGCATACAAGGCTTGGTTCATTTCTCCCCCCTGCCCCCACCCCCTCCCTTACCACCCACTCTACCCCCTCCCGCTCCCCCCCTCAATACCCAGCAGAAACTATTTTGCCCTTATCTCTAATTTTGTTGTAGAGAGAGTATAAGCAATAATAGGAAGGAACAAGGGGTTTTGCTGGTTGAGATAAGGATAGCTATACAGGGCATTGACTCACATTGATTTCCTGTGCGTGGGTGTTACCTTCTAGGTTAATTCTTTTTGATCTCACCTTTTCTCTAGTTCCTGGTCCCCTTTTCCTATTGGCCGCAGTTGCTTTAAGGTATCTGCTTTAGTTTCTCTGCATTAAGGGCAACAAATGCTAGCTAGTTTTTTAGGTGTCTTACCTATCCTCACCCCTCCCTTGTGTGCTCTCGCTTTTATCATGTGCTCAAAGTCCAATCCCCTTGTTGTGTTTGCCCTTGATCTAATGTCCACATATGAGGGAGAACATACGATTTTTGGTCTTTTGAGCCAGGCTAACCTCACTCAGAATGATGTTCTCCAATTCCATCCATTTACCAGCGAATGATAACATTTCGTTCTTCTTCATGGCTGCATAAAATTCCATTGTGTATAGATACCACATTTTCTTAATCCATTCGTCAGTGCTGGGGCATCTTGGCTGTTTCCATAACTTGGCTATTGTGAATAGTGCCGCAATAAACATGGATGTGCAGGTGTCTCTGGAGTAACAGTCTTTTGGGTATATCCCCAAGAGTGGTATTGCTGGATCAAATGGTAGATCGATGTCCAGCTTTTTAAGTAGCCTCCAAATTTTTTTCCAGAGTGGTTGTACTAGTCTACATTCCCACCAACAGTGTAAGAGGGTTCCTTTTTCCCCGCATCCTCGCCAACACCTGTTGTTGGTGGTGTTGCTGATGATGGCTATTCTAACAGGGGTGAGGTGGAATCTTAGCGTGGTTTTAATTTGCATTTCCTTTATTGCTAGAGATGGTGAGCATTTTTTCATGTGTTTTCTGGCCATTTGAATTTCTTCTTTTGAGAAAGTTCTGTTTAGTTCACATGCCCATTTCTTTATTGGTTCATTAGTTTTGGGAGAATTTAGTTTTTTAAGTTCCCTGTATATTCTGGTTATCAGTCCTTTGTCTGATGTATAATTGGCAAAAATTTTCTCCCACTCTGTGGGTGTTCTCTTCAGTTTAGAGACCATTTCTTTTGATGAACAGAAGCTTTTTAGTTTTATGAGGTCCCATTTATCTATGCTATCTCTTAGTTGCTGTGCTGCTGGGGTTTCATTGAGAAAGTTCTTACCTATACCTACTAACTCCAGAGTATTTCCTACTCTTTCTTGTATCAACTTAAGAGTTTGGGGTCTGATATTAAGATCCTTGATCCATTTTGAGTTAATCTTGGTATAGGGTGATATACATGGACCTAGTTTCAGTTTTTTGCAGACTGCTAACCAGTTTTCCCAGCAGTTTTTGTTGAAGAGGCTGCTATTTCTCCATCGTATATTTTTAGCTCCTTTATCAAAGATAAGTTGCTCATAGTTGTGTGGCTTCATATCTGGATCCTCTATTCTGTTCCACTGGTCTTCATGTCTGTTTTTGTGCCAGTACCATGCTGTTTTTATTGTTATTGCTTTGTAATATAGTTTGAAGTCAGGTATTGTGATACCTCCTGCATTGTTCTTTTGACTGAGTATTGCCTTGGCTATTCGTGGCCTCTTGTGTTTCCATATAAATTTCACAGTAGATTTTTCAATCTCTTTAATGAATGTCATTGGAATTTTGATGGGAATTGCATTAAACATGTAGATTACTTTGGGGAGTATCGACATTTTTACTATGTTGATTCTACCAATCCATGAGCATGGGAGATCTCTCCACTTTCTATAGTCTTCCTCAATCTCTTTCTTCAGAAGTGTATAGTTTTCCTTGTAGAGGTCTTTCGCATCTTTTGTTAGGTTTACACCTAGGTATTTGATTTTTTTTGAGGCTATTGTAAATGGAATTGTTTTCATACATTCTTTTTCCGTTTGCTCATTGTTAGTGTATAGAAATGCTAATGATTTTTCTATGTTGATTTTATATCCTGCTACTTTGCTATAGCTATTGATGATGTCTAGAAGCTTCTGAGTAGAGTTTTTTGGGCCTTTAAGGTATAGGATCATGTCGTCTGCAAATAGGGATATTTTGACAGTTTCTTTACCTATTTGTATTCCTTTTATTCCTTCTTCTTGCCTAATTGCTCTGGCTAGGAATTCCAGTACTATGTTGAATAGGAGTGGAGATAGTGGGCATCCTTGTCTGGTTCCTGATTTTAGAGGGAATGGTTTTAATTTTTCTCCGTTAAGTATAATGCTGGCTGTAGGTTTGTCATATATAGCTTTTATAATGTTGAGGAACTTTCCTTCTATTCCTAGTTTTCTTAGAGCTTTTATCATGAAATGATGTTGGATCTTATCAAAGGCTTTTTCTGCATCTATTGAGATGATCAAGTGGTTTTTGTCTTTGCTTCTGTTAATGTGGTTTATTACGTTTATTGATTTTCGTATGTTGAACCACCCCTTATGCAGCATTTTTCAATATGTAGATTTTAATTATATTTGTTATTGTTCTGGTAATATAAACCGGTCACCTCAAATCCTTCTTGGAAAAAAATTAATTAAAAAAATCAGTAAAGTATAATTTTTTGAAAGTTACTCAAATTTTTTATGCATCTGTTTACAATTCATAATTACATTAATTGCCTGAACTTGGACAAGAGACTTTCCTTTCCCTCTCAGTCTCAGATGTGCTATATCTAAAATGCAAAGCTTAGGTTTTTTTTGTTTTTCTTTTTGGCTCTACTGGGATTTGAACTCAGGGCCTCATGCTTGCTAGGCAGTCATGCTACTGCTTGAGCTACTCCACCAGCAAAGTTTAGTTTTTAAAAAAGATCTCCAGCTTAGATGTTATTTGAATTATTAATCTTTCTTCTAGCTCTTAAATTCTGTTTTTATGATCTGTGTCTTACAATACCAAAGACATATCTTTTGTGTTATGTTTGAAGTACTGTACAAGTGGTCCTGAAGTAGACATTAAAATTTAGTCATTTTTAAACAATCACAGAAGTGAAATTTTGTAGATGGTCATAAACCTCATGGAAGAGTTATTATACTTTTAGAAACCCAGGCCAGGAGAAAGCTCCAAAGTGCCAGATATGCCAATGGCTTCAGCTGCTTGGTGAGATACAAGCCAGGTCCCGAACTCTTTGCTTAGAATCCTCTAGTGGCTTCCCTTCTCACTCAGAGTGGCGTTAAGGTTCTAGGCTCCCTCTGGTCCCACTGCACCTTGACATGAATGAGGCACACACAGCTTTTGCTCTGGAAGGAGGAAGCCCTAAACCAGGGCATGTGGCTTGGGGGTGGAGCATGGGCTACATTTCAGTCTCAATTCATCTGGTTGCTTGGGTGCTGTTATGGTTTAAATATGGTTTGTCCTCACCAAAACTCATTTTGGGGGCTTGGTCCCCTCCACTGCAGCACTGGAGGGAGGCCTGATGGGAGGTGTTTAGATCATGGAGGTGGAGTTCTCATGAATGAATGAATGCTTTTATTTTGGGAACAGGTTAGCTATTCCAGGCGTTGAGTCCTCTTTTCTCTCTGTCCTGTGTGCTCACTTGTTCTTCTACTTTCCACCATGGAGTCTTCACCAGAAGCTGAGAAGATGCTGGTGGTATGCAATTAGATGTCCAAAACCATAAGCCAAAATAACTTCTTTTCCTTTATAAATTACTCAGTCTTTGTTATTCTGTTATAGCAACAGAAAATAAACTAATACAAGGGCCTTAACCATTGCACAACTATATACAGAAGCCCTAAAGAGTCCCTATGATGACCTCTAACATCCTACACAACTTTCCTTCAACTCCCTCATGCTTTTCTTCTCCGACCTCACTTCCTACTCTCATCTCACTCCTCTGCAGTTACACTGCCCTTCTTGGAGGACCACACACTCTTGGAGCACCAGGCATGCTCAGACCTCAGGGCATTTACACATGCTGCTTCTAGATAGCCACAAGGCTTACTTCCTGACCACCTTTTAGGTCTCCACTAAAATACAGTCCTGGCTGTGCAATGACATTTCCAAGAATGATGGATCACAGGTACAATGGTATATACCATACGGCCTAGGCAGGCAGTGCCTATACCATCTAGGTTTGTGTATGTATACTCTGTATACCGAATGCTGGTGGCTCATGCTGGAGGCAGAGATCAGGAGGATCATGGTTTGAAGCCAGCCCAGGCAAATAGTTTGGGAGATCCTATCTCAAAAGTACCCAATACAAAAAACAGGGGTGGTGAAGTGGCTCAAGTTGTAGAGCACCTGCCTAGCAAGCATGAGGCCCTGAGTTCAAATCCCAGTACTGCCCCCACCCCCAAGTATATTTGGGGTGGCAAAACTGCCTAATGATGTGTTTCTCAGAATGCATCCCCATCGTTAAGCGACACATGTGTGACTGAACAGTGAGGCTTAAGCCCAGTTACTGTATCTAAAGTCACAACCCACCCCCTCGCCTTGCCTCCTTTCCCTGCTTTATTTTTCTACACATCAGCCATCACCAATCTATTCACAAAGTGTGTGTCTCCCAACTACAATACAAGGTCCACAGCATAAAACAGTGTTTGGCTCACAGGAGTTATCCATAGGATGCTCAATACTTAGTTGTTGAGTAAAGGTATGAAAAGTATTTGCTGAATGAATGGAGAAATGAACAAATAAGAGCACTCACTTCTTTGTAGTATGATGATTTGCTCTTGAAGACAAGGACTGACTCTTACTCAACCTTGCATGCCACCCGCTTCTCAGAATTAGAAGACCAAATGCTTAGAAAGGACTTGCTGTGTAACTGTGTGGAATGAGTCCTACCTTTCACCAAAGCTTCTTTTTTCAGGGCTGAAGCAATTGAACGAAACTGTGGGTGCGTGTTGTCTCCCAGGGAAAGCGCATAGGCCACAATGGCCAGTGTAAAGGTGGTCTTGGATGGGAGGGCATTTTCAAGCAGGAAGGTATCAGCTTTAGTTAGAGCTGTGTTGATTTTCTGGAAATAAGACAAGAAGACGTGTAAGTTTCTTTATCAAGCATCAGCCTATCAACCTGTGGGAACAGCCCTCAGGTCGCACCACCCTGGGGTGGTCTTTGTTTCCCTGGGGTAGGGAGACAAAGGATGGAACTAGGACCCCCAAATGGAAGTTGTAATAAAGCAAATCCTTCCAAGAGAAGGGGAACAGCATAATCTCAGACGAAACAACATGGTTCTCCAGGTTGGATTCAGCTTCTGCATCTGAATTCCTACTTTCCTCTTACATTTCTGTTTACATTTCTGTTTCCATCACCAGGCCTAGCCCCCAGGAAGAAGAAGCACCAAGCATAGACATGACTTCCATCCTTCCCGTGGCAGAGCTGAGACAGGCTCACATGTTCAAAAGGAGCTACACTGAGAACATTAATAAAACCATAAACAATAGAAAAAGAGCACAGATGACAAAGTACTTTCTGATACTAAAAATTCCTAGGGACAGAGTCTTTTATCACTCTATCCTGAGACCACAAGAAGAGTTGTGACTGCCTGCTAACATCCTGCTTGGTTCTTCTCCCAGCTCCACTAGTGTCACCAGTGTTTCTCACTCATGTGCTAACTGGTTCTTTAGGCCCCTTGGAACTGGTCCTGATTGACAGCTCATTTTAAGTATAAGCACTAATGCTCATGAAACGAACTTAAAAAATAGTTTTGTTTTGCCATTCAAGTTCTGCAAATCCCTTGGGCTTTTCTATCTCAAGTCTGTATCCTGGCTTGAAGGATGTGTGCAAGTGACCTCTGCTTTGCAGGCAGGTTTAGCATCTACCTCAGCCCCAAAATCTAGCTCTTCCTTGACAGGGCATCATCTCTGTTAACCTTTGCAGGCTTCTATGTTGTTTCACTTATGTGGGTCCTGTCTTTATATCCCTCGGCTTCCAGGCAAATGAAACACACAACTTGTGTCTGTGTGTCCTCAGAACTTGCATGCTATAGAGAACCTTAGCTACTGAATAGAATGATAAGGCTTCACAGAGATCAGAGAGCGAAGCTGGGGACACTGGGTCATTTTCCCATCACAGTCCTAGTTATTGCCCCATCTCTACAATTTAGTAGCCGTGGCCTTGGACAATTAAATTCACCTTACCTCACAGCTTTCTTAGTTGTCCATGAGTAGGTGAGACGAAGTGGTCTCTGATACCTATCAGTTCTGAAATCATTTGATCTGGAGTTAAAGTTACTCTCAAGTAATGTGAAAAGTAGGAAAAGAAACTTTTGAAAATCAGCATCTTCTGATGGGTGGAACCTCCAGAATATGGTATTCAGTTGATGGTGCTGGAGAAAGAAAACTCGTACTTACCTCTAGGGGGCATATATCAAAAGCTTTTCTAATTCCAATCACAGAAAAGGCTGTAAGATACAAGATGTTCTCTTGAGCTTCAACAGGCAAGGTACCCTAAAATAAACAATGGCTTAAAAGCACAGCAAACTGGTGTTTTTAGAGAAATGATCTAGCTTTAATCTCCATTTTGAGCTCCCATCATGTACTGCAGTTGGACTGCTTATTCTTGACAACTTTCAGGTCTTTTTTTTTGGCAGTACTGGGGTTTGAACTCAAGACTTCTCATTTGTTGAGCCACACTTCCAGCCCAACTCTAGTTCTTCTTGAGTCCCTTCACTTGCCTGTCTTCCTTAGTTCTACCTCCCAGCCCAAGTTCTTCAACACATTTAAATTTTCTCCCTCCTTCAAGACCGTGTAAAATGCCACCTTCTCTATGAAGCCCTATTTGGTCTCTGTTCTCCCATGTTTTTTCCTCTTAGTGTGGTGATAATCCAATGCAATGCTTATAAGACTTTCAGTGAAGTCCATTTGCTTCTCAAGTTTTATTTTAAACCACTCACCATCTAGTTCTCATTGCCCTAGTTCTTTGAATGGGCCACCCTCCCCTCTGCAATTCAAAATTCTAGGAATGACAGTATATGGAAAATGCTCAACATCACAAATCATCAGGAGAGTGCAAATTAAAACCACAATGAAATGTCACCTCACACCTGTTAGTATGGTGATCATTAAAAAGACATGAGATAAGTGTTAGCAAGGATGTGGAAAAAAGGGAACCCCTGTACATTGTTGGTGGGAATGTAAATTAGTATCGCTATTTTGTAAAGCAGGATAGAGGTTACTAAAAAAATTTAAATTATTAGTACCATATATACCAAATCCCACCACTGATTACATATCCAAAAGAAAAGAAATCAGAATCTCAATGATATACTGTCACTTCCATTGTGCAGCATTTTCCACATTGGCCAAGTTCATCAATGGATGAATGGATAAGGAAAATACAGCATAAATACACAAGGGAATACCACTCAGCCTTGAAAGGAAAGAAATCCTGTCATTTGTGACAACACTGAGAAGCCTGGAGAACATTAGTGAAATAAGCCAGTCAAAGAAAGAAAAGTACTGCTTAGATTTAGAATACAAAAAAAGTCAAACTCATAGAAACAGCAACTGAGGGCAAGGGGTGGGGATCTGGGAAAATGTTGAGCAAAAGTTATAAAAATTTCACTTAGACAATAATAATAAGTAGAGGAGATGTACTGTACCATAGGGTGACTATACTGTATTATACAGTACTTGAAAGCTACTGAGAGTAGATTTTTAAATGTCCTCAGTACAAAAACTGCATATATTAATTAGCTCAATTGAGCCATCTCACAATGATACACATATCAAAACATCATGTTTTCTACCATAAATATATGCAATTTTAATTTCAGTTAAGAGACTATATTAACTCTGAAAAAAATGTCAGCATACCACTGACTCTGATTGGAATGCTCTTTCTGCCTCCTTCCTACCTCTCAGGAACCCAATCAACTCATTTTTCTAGGCTCCTCCAAACTGGATTTGATCCTCTGCTTTCAATGAAGCTATATTTCCCTTTTCCTAATATGTACACACACTTGGGATTACTCCATGTCTGACTCCTCTGCTTAGTCCCTAAGCTCTATGACTTGGTGATCATACTTGTTTTGTCACTGTCATGTTCCTGCCATCTTGCCCTTACTACATATTCAATAGATATTTATTGAATGCTAATGATCATATACACACGTGCCTCGATTAGAGTTGCTAGTATTCATACTAGCATTGATACCCTGCCTTCTTTACCAGAGGATGAGCTCCTTCTGTAGAAGGGATATTATTCAGGGTTCATCTTTCTCACCTCTTCTTCCCTACTATGCCCTTGCATGTATGAATTAGGTGGTCAGTGAATGGTTGCTGAGTGGATATGGACGGATGGATAGATGGGTATCTTTAAGATAAAAATTTTACAGTATTTTACTCTTCAAAAAGCACCCATATCATATCAGTTGCCCCCATTTCTTAGGGGCACCCCAATCTGCTATTGGTACAACAAAGGGCCATTATTAGAACGAATGGCAGCCATGGGGGTCATTCATGCTTGATATGAAAGGACCTGGATTAGAGCAGGTAGAAAAGAATTCTGTTGGATCTTAAATAATCATTCTAAAGAGTTGAAGATATTACAGAGGTATCTTGGAGATATATTATAATTACTTTGCCATTCAAGTTTGTAAACAGATCCCAATCTCAGAAAACCGTTTGTTACACTTTTTAATAAGTTGACCCTAACCTTTCTTCATAACAGGATATAAGTAGGTTATCATCTTTCAAGACACTGCAACCCTGACTTGTAAGAAGGCGCTCATCTTTAGATTCAGCTTCCATGCCAATGGTAGGCAAATTAGTACATTTAGCGTATTCTAGATCTCTGGAATTTACCCCTGGGAACCACAAGTGACTATTACATCAGATGTCTAGATATCACTTATCTGACTGCTAATGAACTGTCTAAAGAGTTCTCACTTCACAGCACATGGGAGGCCTTTTGTATTCTTTTCCTACTCATAAGAGGTATCCTCCCAAAAAAGAATGAGAATGAAATTCAAACTCATAAATAAAATGATTCCTAATTTTACATTCGATTTCCTTACCTGTAATTTTATTGGTTGATAGTTGGAAGTTTCCTTGAAAGATCCGTTTTCCAACTGACAATTCTCAACCAGCCATAACAAAGAATTACAAATTGAATTTTGTTTCTGTTCTACATATTTATGTACTTGTCCAAGTACTCTTAAAGCAAAAGCTGTTAACCTTTAAGATAAAGATCAAATAAATATTTAGAACACTGAATCCCTCTGGATTTCCATTAGCAAGGTGTTTTATTTCATACAATTTTATTCTTTAAAAGAAAATAAAATTTGAAGACATACAATTACATGGTAAGTTATCATTTTACAAGGTGACAAAGGAAGATATTTGGAAAACATTCAGTCAACAAATGTGAGCAGCACGTGTATATTAATACATAAAATTCCCTCACTTTTTACAAAGGATTTTAAACATTAAATTACAGTATTTTGGTACAGACACACAAGACTATTTTAGTTACTTACCTATTTATAGACCTTTCATTGCTGTTAACCTTTGCTCCAACACTGTTAACAATTTTTAATTATTAAAATTATTTTTGATATGAATTAGAACGTGCTTCTCCACACTTCCCTAATTCATCCTCTGCTGACATCAGAATTGGTCGTATTCAGGAACACTGGTTGGCCCACGTTTTACACTGGGCTGTCTTGGGATTTTGGCTTTTGGAAGTCTCTTTGCTGTAGCAGGCTAGCAGGCATGAGTGTAGTCAGATTGCCACACTGCCTCACCACTTACTAGCTAGTTGGCCAAGTGTTACCCAATTTGTGCTTCAGAAAAAACGGCAATGGCAGGAAATACAAGTGAAGCACTCACTCCTGGGATTTTTAAAATTATGATTAAATTATATGAACACGCTAAAACAGCTCTGGGTGACAGTTAAAGATTCACTTGTAAGCACTTCTCTCTCTTGCTATTTGGCACTGTGTACTCCAAGCCCTAGAGTCCTCAAGGAGTGGGCACTGAGAACTCTTTTCTAGCACTGAAGCAAATGCAGCATGCTCGCACTCGCTGCCTCCTGTAGACTGAAATTCAAAATTTAAGTGTGACTTGGGGGAAAGAGAAAAGTAGGTTATTTGACTTGGTTTTGTTGTAGACCCTAGGCTACTTCTAGAGGTTCTTAGTCTGGCTTATCTCCTCAAACTTTACAAGAGGATCTGTTACTAAAAATTCATAGTAGAAAACAATTTTTAAAAGTTATATCGAAGAGAAATTTGATAAAACTAAAAAATGTACATGCCTTATGTTCCAGCAATTCTATCTCTAGGGATATATCCTGGAGAATTTCACATATGTGGATAAAAAGATATGAAGATGGAAGCATTGCTTCCAATAGTAAAGATTAGAAACAATTGTCCATCAAATGAGAATGTATAAATATTTTGGTAAGATGTAACACTGCATGACAATGAAAAGGAATGAACTAGATCTACCTATACTGCTAGATCTAAAAAACTAAACATTGAAGGGAAAAGGCAAGTTGCAGAATGATAATGACAGTTTGATACTGGTATGATCACTTAAGAACACAAAAAGAAATATATGAACTCATATACATGCATATAAAAGATTAAAAATGGTCTGAAAGAATAAATACATTTATGATAATAAATGACCTTGGAGGAAACTAGATAGGAATAAGATGAAAGCTTGAGTTAAAGGGAAAACTTGAACTATATCTGTAATGTTTTTCTTTTGTAAAAAAAACTAAGCTAATACAAAATGTTTATAACCATTAACTTTGGGTTTTGTTAATATGATTGTGATTTTTACATTTTTGTATCTTTCCTTTCTTTCTCAAGAAAAATTTGAGGGTGTTTAGGTGTTGGTTGGTTCCTTTTATGTTTATTATTTCTTTTAAGGGACTTGTGGAGTTGGGTGTGTACGGCAGCACCCATGTTTCTGTGTTTCTGGCTAAAAGCTAACCATCCATTCAGTCTTGCCTCAGCTCTGGAAAAGCTCTTGGTGTTTACTGAGGGGTTGCTGCATCATTCTGTGGGGATTTCCAGAGGGTTCCAGACTATGTTGACCCCCTAACCCCATCCCTGCATCTTCAAGTTGGCATATGTCTTTTGAAGTGTGTCACTCACATGTAGTAGACCCAATTCTAAAGTACAGTCTATGGCCCTTGGTGACTGGTTGGACATAGAGCCAAGAGGCAAGGGGATACTCAAAAAGTGACTGAGGATTCTGACTTGATCAGTGCAGGACAAAAATGTAAAGTCTTGCTGTGCACAGATGAAGAAAACAGAGAAGATGAGTATTTGAGAAAGAAAAGAGCAAATTTGGCACAAGTTGTCCTTGAAAGTCATTAGCTCTGTACACCTAAAGGTGTGGACCTGGAGCTTAGGGGAGAAGTTAGGCTGTAAGACATTGATTAGAGAGTTGTTGTGATAAAAGTTATGGAAGTCCTAGGCAAAGATGAGATTGTATAAGGAAAGATTATAGCAACTCTTTAACAGGACAAGGACGAAATCCTGAGGCATCTCAATAATTAAAGGGAAAAATCTAAAGTTAAATTATTGCAGGTTGTAAACTCCTTAAATACATTTCATACAGTAGAGACTACAAAGCATCTGGTGTACTGTATTTTTATTAAGTATTGTGTCAAAGTGTGATAGTATGTTTTAAAAAATAGACTGTCATGTGGAGTTTTAATTCATTTAGGCTGCTTTTTCCTCAAATTGTGAGGCTATACTTCACCAAATAAATACTTATTGAGCACCAGGTATGTACCAGGCACTAGGAATACTTGGAACGGCCACATGCAGTGTATGTTCTAATGGGGGAGACAGAGAAGTAAAATAAGACTATTAGCAATGAATGCTAAGGAGAAAAGGAACACAGGGAAAAGGCTATGAAGTGTTGAATGGGAATGGGCTGGAATTTTAGATAGAATGATAAAGCTGTCATCTCACTAAGAAGGTGGCTTTTGGTAAAGACCTGAAGGAAGTAGGGGAAAGAGTCTTGCTCGTACCCAGTGAGGAGCATTACAGACTGAGGGAACGATCAGTGCAGGGGCCCTGAAGTGGAGCGTGCCTGGTATGTTTGAGGAACAGTAAAGAGGGGTTTGAGTGGAATGCAGGAGACAAAGTGGAGAGGTGAGGCAGAGCCAGATCATACAGACTTCTTAAATTACAATAAAAACATTGGTTTTTCCTCTGGGTAAGATGAGAAGTTCCTGAATGGTTGTGAGAGGCGTGCCCTAAAGTACATTTTAATGGGGTCACTCCAGCTGTTGTGTGTGGTATATATCCAAAAGGATCAAAGTCTGAAGTCAGAAGACTAAAAGGTTAGTGCAATGATCCAGTGAGGAAGTTGGCTTGGACCAGGATGGTGTGGTGAAATTGGTGAGAAGTAGTCAAATTCAGGATGTATTTGAAGGTACAGCCAAGCATATTTGCTGGATCAGATGTGAGTTGTGAGAAAAAGAGAGGAGTGAAGAATGCCTAGGATTTCAATCTGAACATCTGGAGGAATAGAGTTCCCATTATGTCGTTATTCTTTAATGAGTGAATCAAACACTGTATGAAAATACAAGTCAAAACCTACTTACCAAGTGCTACCACTTTCACCCTTCCACATGCTGTAAGAATAGTCAGCATTTCTGTAGGACGTGATGCTCACCATTCCTAAGAGGCACAAGAAAAAAAACACAGGGCTTCCTTTGACCTCCACTTCTCCTCAAAGAGAGCTGCGTCAGCCCCTGGGGGTGGAAACTTCCTTTGGTGTTGAGCAGCAAGCATATGTGCTGTGGCCAACAGTGAACTTCTCAAAGGAAGTATATGAATTGCTTCAATTAGAAATTATCAAATAGAACATTCAGATCTCATTCAAAGAGGAAGGAAGTGCTCTGTAGAGGCTGGAATGCAGGTGTCTTGTCTCTCATCCAAGGATTTTTGATTAGTTAAGCCAAATGCTACAGAAATAATATTTAATTACATAGTAGAGTCCATCTCATGATTTTTTTGGGGTAAAATGATTTTATAATTAAACTTTTATGTAGTTTATAACAACTTTAATATTATATTAATCAGAATACTTGTTTAAAATCACTAGATGAATATGTGAAACTATTTTTTACCTTCTTTTATTTTTTTCTTCATGTTTTGCTTTTTAGTCATTGAATCAGGATGAAGGATGTTCCAGTGGTCTCCTGCTTCCAGGTAGTGAAAGACATAGAAAACTGGGACGATGCTCATCAGCTCTGCCTCTGCACTTCCCTTAGGGAGGTGGGTTAGGATATTGATGCCTTCCTGACTCAGAACCACAGATAGGACTTCACCTATAAGTAGTCCTGAAACAAAAAGAAATCGAAGTAGACACAACCACTTTCTATCAAGTTCTAACAATATATTTTACAGAAAGACAACCATCTCTATTCTTTCGTTTTTAACCTAAGAAGTTTACTTACTTCTCAGAAATGGGGTAAGAAAAACAGATATGACTAGGAACATGTATTTATTTATTGTACATTTTTAATTATCATATTACTGTTTTACTGAGGGTATACTGAAATTTACAAAAGCTCTCATACACTTTCCTCATATCCTTCCTCCTCCCACTGGTGCCAACCCCCCAGACAGGACCTGTTTTACCTTCCCATTCTCTGTTTTTGAAAAAAGACATTTTTATTTGTTTTGGATAGCTATACAAGGAGTTTCATTGCAACATTTCCATGTATATTTGTACTGCAAACCAAATCAGTTCATCCCCTCTATTTTTCTCCTTTCTACCTTATTCCCTTTCTTATGGTGATTTCAACAGGTTTAAAAATTTTATATTCATTCTTGTATAGAAAGTACATCAAACATATTCACCTTCTTAACTTCTTTCTTTTATCCTCCCTCTCCTTTTAGTGACCTCCCCTTAGCATGACCTGTTTTTCATAATATTGCTTGTATTTATATTGGGTCTATATTCCACATATGATAGAAAACATGGTGGCCTTTGGCTTTCTGAACCAGACTAACTTAAGATGATGTTCTCCAGTTAGGAGCATGTTTTAACAGAAGACTTAAAATATCACTGTAATATTGTGGTAGAGATTACTGCATAGAGTACATGGCAAATTAGTTGTCATTCAGCCCACTGGGTTTAGACATTGTAAACCATACCAACCGATCCTCCCATGAAACAAAGCAAACAGCTAAAACTGGGAATTCTGTGACCACTGTTTATAATCCCCTGTGCAACCTTAGATAAGCCACTTTCTTATAAATCCAACAGAGTTGCACAAGATCCAAAAGGTCCTTTCCAAGTACTAACATTCTGTGACACAAGGTTTTATCTGAGATAAAATGTAATCAGAACATTCTACCATTTTGATCATTGAATTGTAAAGGCTAGAGAGCAGGGAACACCCATCAAAGATCTCACATCTGTAAATGTCCTGCTGTAGTTTCAAATGTATGTCCTTCCCAAAGCCATATGTTAAAACCGGTAGTTTTAGAAGGCAGGGTTTTTCATGAGGATTCTGTCCTTGTGAATGGGATTAATGACATTAGAAAAGAGGTGTGAGGGGACTGTTCACCCTTTTTTTGACATTCTGCCCTTCTACCTTCTGCCACATGAAGATGCAGCGATGAGAGAGCCCATGGGAGGCAGGGAACATCTTTGCCAGACACTGAATCTTTTGACGCCTTGAATTTGGACTTCCCAACCTCTAGAACTGTGAGAAACAAATGTCTGTTCTTTATAAATTACTTGGTCTTAGATATTTCATTATACTAGGATGGATGGAGTAAGATTTCATAGAGCAGTGTCATTGCTCATGGTCATTTACATGTCCTAAAGCCTTCTGTGCAGCAGAACTGGCCACTAAGACCACAGGAAGTTCTTTAAGTCTTGAAGCAGCTGCACACCCATTTTAGAGAAGTCTTTGGGCCTCCAAAGGCCCACTCTCCATCATGGGAGAATTCATCTCCATTTAAATCAGGCCAGTGGAAGAAGATAGTTGAAAAAATAATTATGTGTTTCAAGGTGGGGGTTGAGAGGCACAGGTACTCTCAAAGGCAGATTTATACATGCAAGGAAGCAGAAAAATAAATATAGTAATCATGAGGATATTTAACTATGATTTGAAGCACAAAGTGAAATAAAAAATAGAAATGGGATTTACCTTTTACACTCAAAATCCTTTTGACATTTGTTTTGGGGACCAAATCTAGTGGTATCTTATACGGAAACTCCTTTCGTCTGCTAATGACACCTGCAATTAAAAATGATTAGATTTGCACAGAGGCCTTAGGGGAAGAGACTATTTGTACATGATATAATGTACATGCTGAAAAGAGTTTTTCAAAATAAAATTCTTACAATAACACCACTAATATTTAAAAGGAAAGAAAATCAAGGATTTTTATCAAAACCTAGGCTTGTACAACTTCTTTAAATAAAAAATTAAATTTGGCTGTAAGCTGAAAAGATACGAAATAAATAGGTCATATCAATTTTACACACCAGTAAAGGATAGCATGCCATTTTTCCAGAGAAAATTGTTCCTGGAATTGAAATATAAAAATAACTAATGCGTAGTTTCTTAGTGAAGGTCATTTGCACCCTAGCTCCACCAGGAAACATGACCTGAGATTTTTTCCGTTTCCCTTCCCAGTCTAACTTAGACGCTTTTCCTCTAGGCCCACACAGAGTGTTAGCATACTGGGGTCAGAGAATTTTTCTACTATAATCAGTCCCTAGTGTGTGTCAAAAAGCAGTACTATTTATACTATTTATCATTGTACTGACAGTACCAAGCACTCCAGGAAGCTCTTTAAGTGCATTATTACATTGTATCCTCACAACAAACCTGTGTGCTTAGTCTATGTTTATTAATTTTCTGGATGAGGAAACTGGGGCTAGTTCAAGGTCACAGAACTAATACAGGTGGAGCTGCAATCTGAGTGAAGGAAGCTTTACTGCAGAGTCCACTATAGACACCATAAAGAGAATTCACCCCAGCACTTAACATAGTCTCTGGCATATGGAAGGTGCAAGTTAACAGAAAAGCTACATGACTTTGCCAAAGAGGCAGGATGTTCTTCGTGAAACTTCTTTCTCCTTTAATCCTTGATGAATTATGAAGATATTATATTAAAATAAAATTCAGTGACGGCATTTAAAATGTTGAAGTATGGTTGACAGGGCATAAAGTTCAGAAAGCTTACTGTGCATGTGACACTAACCAAGATGGAACCTTTCTATGCCTTAGTTTGTTCACTGGTTAAATGGTGATATAATGTTTTCCTCCAAGGATTTGTGTGAGAGTAAAAATCATACAGACAAAGAGCCTGGCATACAGTGTGTGCTCAATATATAGCACTTATTACAGAGAAACTGTTTGTGACTATTGAAATTAAATCCTGCTCTTGAGTATTTCAATTCTCATTGGCAACTTTACTACCAGAAGGAAAAGCAGAAGAAAGTTAGAATCAAGGAAGTCAATTTTACTCCTTGTTAGAGATCATGATGAAAAAAGTCATCATGACAGAAAGTAAAACATTTAAAAGTCAAATCTGTAAAAATTCAATAGAATAAAACACACAACAATGTTTTTGTGAACTAAGGGTAGAAGAAGACTTCTTAAAGATTATGCTCAAAATAAACAACCAACCAAAACCAAATCCCTAAATAACCATTATGATGGATTGACTATTCCAGAATAAAGAATTCCTGGTCAAAACCCACTAAGATTTCCTTTTGCTCAAAGAAGTATATGAAAGACAACAATCAAGAAGAAATAGATAAGAAGATTCAAATATAAAAATGTACAAAGGAGATGAGTAAGCAATTGACAGAAGGGAAACCCAAATGGCCAACAAACATATGAAGAAATGCTTAAAATCACTTCCAACTAGAATAATGCAAATTAAAATAATAATGAGATATCACTTTATATTAATCAAAAATGTCACATTTTAGAGAGGCAAGCAATACCAACTGTTGGTGAGGATGTGGAGAAAAGAGACCCCTCATGTATTGCCAGTGGAAGTGTAAATAATGCAGGCATTCTGAAGAGCAAGTGGCAGAAATAAATGACATTAAATATGTGTATGTTAATTTGATTAAAGCACTATGTATAGAGACCTGAAGTACCAAGGTGAATCCCCCCTTGGGCTATCAATACACACTTAATTAAAAAAATGAAAATGTCTTTTCCAGGAGTGGGTACCAGTGGGAGGGGAAGTGGATATAAGGAAAGGATGAATGAGTGTGACTATGGTGGATATATTTTGTATTCATATGTGAAAATAGAAGAATGAAACCTGTTGAAATTGTACTAAGAAGGGGGTGGGGGAAGAGGGAGAGCAATGGAAGAGTAAATCTAAGATATATTGTAAACACATATGTAAGTATCACCCTGTGCAACTATTACAATGCTAATAAATAAAAAAAAGAATCTACACATTTAACATTTTGAAAGATAGTACCTTCAGTTACATACATACTTTAATTTCTAGAGAAAAAGATGGCATATAAAATACAAAGTTATTCTTCCTACCATAAATTCCCTTAGGGTCCAGAGTGAAACCGGCATAGCTTTCCCTTTTGACCCCTTCTGGCTAAAGTAAAGGCAGAAAACATTTAGTTAAGAACATAGTTATATTTCTATGACCTGAATTCCTTGGATCAATTTTTATGGTCCCCTTTCCCAATATAAAAATTCCTCTTTTTTTTTAAAATTTAAATATTGATCAGAGCAAACTGTCAACAGAAGTTATTATGGGTTAGGTAATGGGTTGTATAGATTAGCTCATTTAATCTAAAAAGTTCTTTGAGGTAGGTGCTATAATCTCTCATTTGACAGACAAGGAATGGTACACATCGTGATCAAGAAATTTATCCAACATCTCATTGCTAGGAAGTGTGGAGCCAGGGTTCAAAGCCAAGCTGCTCACTCCAGAGTCTGCATGAAACCATGACTCAAGGATGAATAGGAATGCACCTTGCAACACAAACCAATACACATTTTTCTGATGTTTTTTGTTTGGTTAGACAGAGTCTTGCTAAATTGCAATCCTCCTGCCTCAGCTTTCAGAATGCTGGGATTACAGATGTGCACCACTATGCTGGACTGTTTTATTTAAAAAATCTAAGCATAATTTCAGACTTATAAGAAAGTTGCAGAACTAGTACAAAGAAATCTGGGATTTCATCCACCAGGATCCTCAATTGTTAGTTCTTTGTTACATTTACATTATCATTTCCCTCTCTTCCCCTGACACAAATCATTTGAAAACAAATTATTTCTAACATTTCTTTCCAGGAAAAAAAGGTTTTTTTTCTTTTTTTCTTTTTTGCAATACTGTGGCTTGAACTCAGGGCCTACACCTTGAGCCACTCCACGGCCCTTTCTTTGTGATGGGTGTTTTCGAGATAGGGTCTCACAAACTATTTGCCTGGGGTTGGCTTTGAACTGCAATCCTCCTGAGTCACTAAGATTACAGGCATGAGCCACCTGCGCCCAGCTCAGAAAAAAGCATTTTTAAAAAGACTCATGTTATTCAGCCTTAAAAGGGAAAGAAATTCTGACATAAGCTATAAACACAGATAAGCCTTGGGAATATGCTAAGTGAATTAAGCCAGTTACAAAGAGAAAGACATATTTCCTATGATTTCACTTTTTATGAGGTACTTAGAGAAGATAAAGTTATAGAGACAGAAATAGAGTGAGTATTGCGAGGGGCTTGACAGATGGTAGGAAGGGGGGTTATTTAATAGGTAGAGAGTTTCCATTCTGCAAGATGAAAACGGTGCTGGGGATGGATGATTGCTTCCTCATTAGATCTGGTGTGAATTATTGACAGGAATATTGCTGAAACTGATGCTGTGTTCTTCTTGTATCTTACCACGTGGTACAGAATTTCAATTTGTCCAAATACTGATGGCATTCATTTTGATTTGATTAAGGTGGTGTCTGCTAGGATTCCTTGCTATAGAATTGCCCCTTTCTCATTTCTCTTAAACTAGTAATTTGTGGGAAAATTACAAAAAATAAAAAAAAAAAGACTAGTGTTTTTCTTACCACCACTCTTAATGTTTTTACTAAGATTTCTCTTCCAAATGAAGTCTCCAGGGAAAAGCTGATGTTGTGGAGGCCGATTTCCAGAGGAAGCAGGCTGAAGGTCACCAGGTGACTGGAGGAGCCCTCTACTCTCTGGCGTACACATTTAGAAGTCTTTGCCCTGTGATGGTCAGGGGCTGGGCTTCCCGAGGTACAGATTCCCTCCACGGCAGTCATTCTAACACAGAACTGAAATACACCAGCGAAGAAGCCTATCAAAATAGACTATCATCTGAGTCATACAGCTTGTGAAAAAATCACCCCTTAGTTTCTGAGGCATGGGTCTCAGAGAGCTCATGTGTACATCTACACACAAGCTTCTGTGGAGCTTAGCAATGTCAGGGCATGTCTAGAACTCAGCACCTGCTGAGAGCTGTCTCACCTTCCTTAGATGCAAAGCTATGTAGTTCTGTGCTCATGCAGAGCACTTGGCCATGGTCACTTCACCTGTTTGTGTTTTAGCTAGTGGGAGCTTCAGGCTCAGGTACTTTGTGTCTTATTCATGGTTGTATTTTTTAGCTTAGCCTCTGCTAATAAATGATGGCTTGATGAATGATTGAACACTATGCATCATGGCCTATTCAAAACCCTGCTCCAATCTTACTAACTTTCCACTGGTACCTCATTTTATGACTAAACTCTGTCTCTAGAAAGGAGAATGATGGAGGAGGTGAATTCAACTATGATAACATTGTAAAAACTTTTGTAAATGTCACAATGTGTCCCCAGTACAAAAATAATTTTAAAAAGACCTAGATTCAAATCTTGGCTCTCCTTATCAACTATTATAGGAACAGGTGGCATGACCTCTTTAAATTTCTGCTTTCTGATATTTTTTGGCAGTACTGGGATTTGAACTCAGGGCCTCACCCTTGCTAGACAGGTACTCTACCACTTGAGCACTCCATCAGCTTGCCTTTCACCTTTGAGATAGAGTATTCCTATATAGCCTAGGCTGGCCTGAAGCTCGGATCCTCCTGTCCTCACTTCCAAGTGACAGGACTACAGGGTTGTACTACCACATTTGACTGATATAGTCCTTTTGGAAGGCAATTATGTCCGTATGGATCAAAAGGCAAAATGCTCCTGCCCTTTCACCCAGTTACTCTACTCCAAGACGAAACACCTTTCCCACAGAAATAACCACACATGTGTAGGGAGAACTGTATGCATAAATGTAGGCTTTCAAAAATCAATTACTATAGTGAAAACTTGGAAACAACAACATCTCTTTCATAGACAAATGGTTAAATAAAATATGGTATATTCAATTTGTGAATTTCTTTGCAGCTATTAACATATACTGATACGAAAACATGTCTCCCATGATATTACCAGTGGGAATGCATGTTGCTGGAGGGTTTGTGCCTACCCCGATTTTATGTGTGTTTGGTTGGTTGAGCTGAAACCCCGGCTGATCTCACTCCTCCAAATGGCCAGAGCTAGGCTTTTGCCTCTGCAACCTACTTTTCTGTCATATTCACCTGTTAATGTATCTGTCCTGAATTATGATTTGACGTGTCTCAATAGTGACTCCTCCTAACATGATTTGGATTGGAAAATGAAATTGGCTTTTCTATGACAAAAATCATGTCTTATTTTGGCTGGTTTTTTTTTGCTGTGACAATTAAAACTGCAATTGTGATGTTCCAAGGTTTTAGACAAAAATGATTTCATAAAAAATTTTCTTGATAATGGCATAATAAAATTGGCAATATTTTTATTTCCCCAATTTTCATGATCATATGGATTAACCAAGGAATGTCTACCCTTATAAAAATAAAGGAATAGAATTTATGTTGAATCTTCTTTCAGTTCTAGCATAAATAATATTTATTCATAGTTATTAGGCTAACTGAGAGAATCTATTAATAGGAGATGCTTTCTTTCTTTTTATTTTTTTGTGGTACTGGGGTTTGAACTCATGGCCTCATGCTTGCTAGAGGAGTCACTCTACCACTTGAGCCATGCCACCAGCCAGGAGATACTTTTGTAATAAAATTCTATTTTTTGTGTTTAATAACTTTAGAACTTTATGTTATTTTTCAATTTTGTGCTAAAATATTTGTAATAATAGTTAAATACACAATCATTTGCCACTAGAGTCTTCTAACCATGGAATTTAAAGATATTTCATTTTGATATATGTATCTTTATTTGTTTCAGAGTATAATTTCATGATCATAGAAAAAAATTCAATCAGAAAGTACAATGGAGTGGAAAGAAAATATGAGTGAACAGAGGAAAAGAAATGATATGTAATCTGTTGTGAAAAGTATTCAAGTATTTTAAAAATGGATTGTTATTATATTTAGATTCTGCTATTTAAGTCTAAATGTGGTATGTCTTATTTTAAAATATCAATCTATTTTAAATATTTCAAATATATTTAAATACATAATTTATGTTTAAATATATAAGAATATTTAAAAATAATATTTAACAGAATATTTAAAATATTCCAAAAGTTTTCAACTGCCATCTTTGAAATCTTTGTTGAAAAATTTTACCTGTTAACTTAAAAAGGTGTCAATGGAATACACAATCTCTCTGAAAAAATTTAGAGAGTATCCAAAGAAAATTGGGGGGGAAACCATTGAAATACTCATTTCTAAGAATAAATTTTGAGCTTAAAAATATATATAGTTGATTTATAGGCTGTGTTGTGTTCCCACATAAAGTTTTGTGGTTGTGATTTTCAAGGCAATCATCCTATTACAGAATTCTCTGCAGTGCAGAGCTGGCAAGAAGACAAATGGTGGGTTCCATCATGGTTGGAGGCTTTCATGCATTGTACCCTGGAATGAGAGAAGTCAGGGAGTTGATGTGGTTTTAGTCCATGTGGTCATAATGATGTTTTGTGGTTTCTGATCTGCACAAGGAATAAGATAAAAACATCAGAGGGTCAACAGATAATAGAAAAGTGACTGAGTCAATGGATTGGAGGTCACAATGGTGTTGGAGAGCTATAGCTATGGAAATGATAGGGCTAATGAGTCAGAAGGATAGGAAGGAGGCTGTGGTTGGATGGGGAGAAGTTTGAGACAAGATCCACAGAGTAAAAATGAATATGAATAGTTCAAAGGGTTGTTAGCACCAAGGAGAGCATGGAACTCAATCGAACTAAGTGTGAACTTACTGTCCTCTGAACCTTCCTAGCACACTGATTCTTCTTCAGATTGGAGGTGGGTAAAGACTGTTCTGACTCCTCCTCCTTCTTGCATCCTTTCATGTTCCAAACTGCATTTCTAGTAAGGCACTCACTGTATTTGGTTTATATTGATCAACTGGGTTGAGGGCAGGCAGAGCTGCTCAAGTGGTAAAAGCATCTGCCTAGCAAGGTTGAGGCTCTGAGTTCAAACCCCAATGCAACCAAAAAGAAAATTAATCTGAACTGAGTTGAGCTTTAATTTTTGGTATGTGACAGACTGATAAAAACCAGAGAATGTTTTCTTTTATTCCCTATTTATTCTAACTTCCCATAAATACCTACTTACCATTGTTCCAGAAGTTCTATAGTTATAAACAGTTCCTTTCAATTGGATCTGTTCCCCTCGTACCACAGAATATGGTATATTCATTTCCAGGAAGGTATCTTTGAATACCTTTGTCTTGAGAGTATCAGCAACACATATACCTTCAGCCCGACATAAAAGCAAGGTAGGAACATATTAGGAAATTCTTATCATGCTTTCTTAGTGCTGAAATGCCTCACGTTTGCTTTATTTCAAAGAAAAAAGAATGTTAGGTCATTTTTTCCTCTGTACTATCTCCCCCTGTTCTTGAACTTCCCATTCATTGAACTTTATTTTTATGCTTATTGGTGTTTATGAAAATTTATTTGTTCCACAAATATTTAATTCTATTTAAGGCATGAGAATGTTTACCAGCTAGAGCAGCAAGTCTTTTTTTTTTTTTAGGTACAGTTATAATGTTTCTTTTTTTTTTTAATTTTATTTTTATTGTTTTTACATTTACTTACATGTGTATACATTATTTTGGGCCACTTTCTCCCTCTCCTAACACCAAGTCTTTATATGTTCATTTTGGCTCCATTTAATGATATGGAAATTTGGATTGTGGAAACTAAGATTTTGTAGAAATAAAAATAGTGAACAAATGAAACCAACCTTGAAGTTATTTACAAAGTACCTTCACTAAGTCACCTCAAAGGAACATTAGCCCAGCAAAGGTCAACAACAAATACACTTGCTTCTGACCCTACTCAGGGTCCCAGTCACTGAGAAAAGTGAAGGGACACAGGGACGTGACACCAACATTTGTACAACACCAGTTAGTAGATGAGCAAAAGAAGGAATTAACAGGCTTGAAGGAACGGACAGATCTGTCTTTTGGTAATACAGCATGGTAATACCACTCGTGTCTGGGGAAAACTAAATACACAGTGAGAGAGAACGACATCTTGCTAATCAATTCGTTTAATTTATTGCTAATTAAATAAGTATATAGCTTAAGCTCTCTTACCACTATTTGAAATGCCAACACCTTGAACCTCCCAGGTAGTGAGGGTGTCAGGCAGCACAACCCGCAACTGTTTTCTGGAAGTTAAAATGTTTATATTCAACTACAGTGAACCATTAACACAACTTGACAGAATTTTTGATTTATATGACTTCAGGAGAAGGAAAACAGTCACATTAGGTATTAAGGAAAAACTTGTCAAGGATAATACATGCAGCAGCCCTCTCATCTAGTTCATGTTTTCAGACATTGCTCCTGCAAGGTGAGCATTCACGTTCATGATGCCTTCGAAACGTTGTAAAATCAAAGCACACAGAGCAAAGAGAAAATTACGGTCATTGTGATTATGTTCTACAATAGGGAAGCAAAGCAATGCACTTATTTATTTATGGCAGTGGGGATTGAACCAAGGGCCTTGCATTTGCTAGACAAGCACTCTATCACTTGAGTTATGCCCCCAGCCCTGTTGTTTTTATTTTGTTTTTTAGATACAATCTTGTACTAACTTTTCCCAACCTTGCCTCAAACTTGTGATCGTCCTGTCTGTCTCCTGAGTGGCTGGGATTACAGACATGGGCTACCACACCAGACTAAAGTAATGCATCTTAATTCTGCTCATTGATATAATTAAAATTTTCTAATTATGACTAAGCTCATATATTGATTTACAGCTGTTGTCCACCACCTTTGTCAGAGTATACAGCACTCATAAGTTATCATCCTGCTCTCAATCAGTTTATCGTCCAGTGGAAAATAGTTAAGCAAGTAAGGGGCAGTTCACTCTAACAACTGTACCAAGAAGTCATTAAAAGAGCTCAGAAGCAATGTGTATTCATTCAACACATTTATTTCCATGTTTCTACAAGCAGGATCCTAGGCCAAATACTGGATATAAAACAGCAATCTGACTTTTGTTTTTGTCTTCGAGTTATTTTAAAGAGGAGGCAAACAAACAGAACATTATCATAGTATATGACACATGTAACAGGGTTAATTTATTGGTGTCATTAATTCAATCACCTGCAAGATAGGGGACAGTACAGGAAATTTTACCGCAAGTACTAGCTAATGACGACATGAAAACAACTCCTTAATAGGATGCACAGCACACAGGTGTACACAGTAAGCGTACAATAAAATGAAATGGTAATTTTTACCAAAAATTAATGCTTCCCGGGAACCAACTTCCAGAGAAAAGTATATTTAAAAAAGATAAAGCAAGACAAAGCAAAATTTAACCAACTATTAGGTCACCTTAAATCTGAATCATGTTCAGATTTTTGGCCATGCTATTTGCATTTTTCCATATTTTTTCAGAGCAGCGTCAAGGAAGTGTGATACCTTTTATGAACGTGATGAACTTCCCATAGCCAGCTTTCTGGAAAGTAGCTCCGAATTTCTGGCTTCGTTACTGGCAAGAGAGTCTTCATGTCTGAGGAAAAAAATCATATTCAGTTGTGAAAAATGAATTCTGCTCATAGATGAATTTGTAAATATAGCCATTCTTCTATAATTTAAGTATTTTCTAAAAGGTCAATACAACATTTTGTTTAGGGATTTAAAAACAGAACTACAAAGGCTTTAGGATTTCTTCACTAATAGAACTGATAAAATAATCATAAAAGTAACTATGATGATTTATTTAAGGTGTTAAGTGTTTAGTGTTCTTGAGACAGGCAAGATCCTGGTCGGTCTATAAAGTTATTTTCAGTTGCATACTTTTACTAATTGCATTCACATTAGAAAACAGCCTTGTATGCACATATGAATAATAAAAGAAAAAGAAAAAAAAGAAAACAGGGAACTTTTATATGATTTAGCTTGTTCATTTATTTGTATTTACTTTGATAAAAATAGAACTTCTGCTTTCATTTAAGATGAACTAATAGGTACTGAATTTCCTCTCTGAGCCTTAAAAACTCAGGAAAGCAGACACAATACATAAAACATCAGTTTTCAGATATCAGGACATAGGCAATAAAGGGCTAGGATCCCTGAGAGGGAAGCCCTAAAAATCATCCCACGTTAGTTACTGTCTGGGAGCAGTTCACCGGCAGGGCAGGGCAGGGAGAGGAGCCCACGCAGAGCTGTGGCCTTGAAGACATGTGACAACACACATGGAGTTCTGGGAGGCCAAGCTGTCCATGAAGATGGGGTACAGAGAGGGGGCTGCAGAGAGCGAGTTGCATGTAGCTGGAGACAACCAGATGATTTGAGTTGAAACACTGGGCAGTGAGAAGATAATGTTCTAGACTGTTCATCAAACTGCTACTTGGAATAAGCAAAAATTATGGAACAGTCTAAATGTACATGGTTTTGGAAACTGGCCGTAGCAGTAGAAACTTATCCATTGAAATGGACAATGTTTAAAGCTGTACAGTTAAACAAACCAATCAGAATAAAAACATCCATCTTATATCATTCCCTAAAAACGATATATGGATGAAAGGAAAGCTCTAAAATTTCTGAAAATATATTAATGAGAGTTACAGAAGCAAGAGCGCAACTTTTATAATAAGTAAACTTCATTGTACGGTAGATTTAGAATCTTTGATGTATTTGGTCAGGGTAGGTATAAAGAATTTTTCATGGTTGTGATATAACAGAACTCTTAGAACTCAAAGGCATATTGGAGATACCCAGTCCAAGGTTCTGTCTTGATCTCGGAGAAGATTAAATAATCATTCAAGTTCACACAGTGAGTAGGCATCAGGTATATTTTGGGCTTTGACTCTGGGCTAGTGGAATCGCTCAAAGAGGACTAGTGTACCTCTCAAATTCCCAAGAACGATCACAGATGTTTTTCTTATGGTCATTTATAAGGTGTCTTTTCTACCTCCAGTTTTCACAAGAGCATAAAAAAGGCCTTTCTCGCTTACCAGCATAGCATTGCACCCAGTCCCCCAGGCTGGGCCGAGTTATGACGGGAAACATCACACTTACGTAGTCTCCCCAACTGCATGGGTTTAACAGAGTCTTTAGCTCGGAGCTGATTTGCGAGGATGCAGCATTCGTTGAAAGCTCGGATGCAAAACGGGCCTATAGTGACCCGTGCAACTCGCTGCTCGCAGGTCTCATCATTATTAAACCGGGCTCCATCGAAACAGCATTTCCTTGGCACTGGATGTTTGTATTTAGCAGCTGAAACGGTGACAACACAAGTGCCCCGGTCACGCATAGAGTCCTAACAGCTCAGGCTTAGAAAGACTCTCAGGGGAGGGCTGGGGACCTGACTAGCAAGCATGAGGTCCTGAGTTCAAATCCCAGTACAGCAAACTAAAAGAGGAATCTCAAGGGATTCTTGGTTTCTATTACCAAAGACCCCCTTACCTAAAATAGCCAAAGGTGGTTGACTGATGGGTCTCTCCTTGGAGCTACTCCAGGACTAGGGAGGGTGAGACCTCACCCATTAGTGCATCCCAATTCACACTAAATGGTTAAAGGGCTTCCTGCAATCAGGCTAAGTACTAACTTTTCAGACTGGCACTCTGGGTTCAGCACCCTTTGAACAAAATAAGTGAACTATCCAAGATGCTTTCCAGTATTTGAAGATGACTATCATTACTATACAGAATTTCCTTCCAGAAGGTAAATACTCTGCTTTTTCAAACATATCTTATATGTTAGTGAGTAGACTCTCACTCGTAGCCTCATTCTTAAGTTCTCGGATTAATTAGTGCCTGCTTTTTGTATGATTACAGTGTAGAAGGAAGGTTATGATTATAGTGACTGGAGTATAAATGGAAGAAATCATTACATCTCTATATGCATGATGATTGGCTGAACTCAGGCCACTACAAGATCACTTTCTTTCTACCTGTAAGATGACCAATTATATTATGATTTAAATAATTCCTATTAGACTTAATTTCAAAAAAATAACCAGTTAAATATATGAAATAGAAGAAGCAGATTTCTAGGTATGTCCCAAAGTTAATTAGACCACAGGTTTTTGTCAAAATAAAATGGAAGGATATGACTTTAACTGTTAGATGACATTTGTAGAGAAGAAATATTTGTGACAAATAAGAGTTAATATTTTTGTTTTTGTAAGTAAAGCAGGAGAGTTTATTGAAATAGAAAAAATAGCAAAGAGTTGAGTCCCCAGAGCTGGGAGGTGTCCCAAGAGAGGGTTGCCCAATATTTTAAATTTTAGAGATAGAAATAATAAAGACCTATTTTCTTCAGGGTAAGGCCATGGTGAATGAAATGTTGGGTTTATTTGGATTAATCTTTCTCACTGAGGTGAGCTAGACCTTCCTACATATCTTTCTTTTTTTCTTTTTGTTGGTACTATGGTTTGAACTTGGGACCTCATGCTTGCTAGACAGGTGCTCTACTACCTGAGTCACATTCCCAGTCCTTTTTTTCCCTGGGGCCAGCCTTGGACCATGATTCTCCTACCTATAGCCTCCTGCAGAATTGGCATTACAGGTATGGACCACTGTGCCCCATGTTGAGATGGAGTCTCCCTAACTTTTTGCCCAAGATGGCCTCAAGCTATGATTCTCCCACTCTCCACGTCCTGAGTAGCTGGGATCATAGGTATGAACCACCATGCCTGGCCCTATGTCTTTCTTTTCACCAATTCTATTTGAATTAGGGGAAATTATATGATGCTTCATTTTCTTCAGCTTTTGAATGATATGGTCACAGCATTTCTATAATCAAATGAAGCTTTTAGAGTACCTTGTTCTTCTATTTTTTGCTGCAATTCTCGTCTTGGCCTGAGAACATCTTTGCAAGGTTCATCTATTTTTATTTTTAAGCAACAAAGAAAGGGGGAGAAAAGAGATTAAAATTTTAAAATCTTAAAAAAAAAAGAGTTCCATGAAACAAAATACTTAAAACATTCACAAGTCATTCATTCAACAGATCTGTACTGAGAGCCTGCTTCAGATCAGGACTTCTGCATTTCACCTCTTAATTTGTCCTCTTAATTTGATACTGAATGACCCCAGTGTCATATAATTCTATTTGTTTTATCTGGGTTTACTGTTGAATCCTGTTCTTTTCTGATGCATTGATTACTGTGAACCACTTAAGCATTTAAAGTGAGCAAGGGTTTTCTTTTTTGGGGCGGGGTGAAACTATTTATCTAATTTGCAACTTGAGCGACATTATTGCAACTAGAACTATAAATACCATAGTATCAAGTGTAATTATGAACAATTTTAAAATCACAGAAAGAAGGTGATTAGGATGTGAGCTCTAGCCTTGAAGAGCTCACAGTACTAGGGCGAGCTTATCTTAAGTATTTGAATGTGCAGTGATGGACTGCTGTTCCCGTCAATGTCCTCCCATCACAGGAAGAGGAAATGATCAATTCTAAATGGGGAGGAGACCTCATAGAGATCATTTATTTATGTATTTATTTATTTAGAGACAGAATCTCTCTGTGGTGCCTGGGCTGCTTCTCCAGGTTTGCAAAGGGGAAAACAGTCCCCATGATCCTAAGGTGTACAACAGCAGGGTGCCATCCAAAATCTACCCTGGGGTCTATATAGTTTAAACATAAGGTTAGGAAGAACAAAAGAGCCAGGGAGAAGATTGTGGAAGGCTTCGAGTTCTACACTAATCTTCACTTTATCTCGAAGGCCAATAAGACATTACATAGTAATGGCATTCCAAGATCAGTGTAGAGAATATTCTGGAAGAGGAACAGAAGTGAAGTCTGGGAGGCAAATGATCCATTTCAATCTCAGTAGTAGAAATGCTGGTTTTTTACCATGTTCTTGGGAGCCATCTGCATTTGCATTGGTGAGGAAGGTGAGTCCAGCTAGATGGAATACATCTGCATTGTCACGGCCACCACCCGCCCCACAGCCCAGGTCACTCTTTTCGAAAGCCTGAAACACCTGTCAGAAAGGCAAAATGTTGAACCTGTCAGCTATAAAGACACTCCTCCAAAGAACTAAAGGGTATTAGTCATTGCATGGTTTAGAACAAAAGTGTGAAATACACAGGAAACATCAAACGACCAAAGGCCAAGCTTCCCAACTTCATCCCTTCAGCTTTGTCCTTTTGTATTTATAAATTCTACTTGTTCAACATTAAACCAAAAACTAAGTCTTGAGCAAACAGTTTTGATGAGGAGATTCCTCAAAATGGACCCACGTTGTTTTATACATAGAGTACATGCAGCAGTCAATATTCTAAACTAAATTTAAAAAAAGAGCACAATCTTTTACATTTTTTGGGGGGAGGTTATAGGCTCTAAGTGGGAGAGAACGTATATGAGGGGCTTATTCCAGCTTTAATTTTGTCCCCCAAATGTTCGTTCTTCTCTTAATGTTTTTTAACTTAACAGTTTCTCAATTCTTTCTTCCTTGTTGGAAGAAACTTGAGCCTAGAAAGTAACAGCTGAGTGTAGTGGAAATAAATGGGAACTCAGGGGAATTCATTAATCCTCAAATTCTTTTGCACCACAGATTTTAATGACAGTTAAAACAAACAAACTCTGATTTCCTATCTAGTTTTTTCTTGGGCTGTTTCTATGACCGCCACTGCTACCCTGATAGCACTTTTGCTCCATGAATGTGATTTGGAAAAGCAAAAAAGGATTGACCAGTGCTTTGGGAACTAACAGAAGGGTGGCCTCCCTTCCTAGGAACTCCTACATTGGAGAAAAGAGGCCATCATTGCCTTAATTCTTCCCCCACAACCTGTCCTTTGGCCATGCCTGTGACGTGCCACATGTAGCTCAGCCCCTCTCCCCCAGTACACACAGAACTGCTCTACTTAACTCTTTGCATGGGCCTGTTGGCCCTTCCTTGGACTCCATACACAGCACTGTCCACTGCTGCTACTGCCACCCATGAGTCCAACTCAGTCACCATATTAAGAGACACAGTTTGGCCTGGAGAATATACATCTGCATCTGGAGACAGATGAACCTAAAAGGTCATTTGAAAAAGAAAAGATCATTTGAAGGAGACAAAACTGTTCAGAAGCAGTTGCTTTGATGGCCTCCTTCATTCAGAAGAAAACTCTGCTGGGATGTGTAATTCGTCTCACCTGGAGCTGGTTGCCACACTTTTCTTCAATATTTAACCAGACTGAGTCAGACACTAATTCTGCTGTCTGCTCTCCAGTGACAATGTAGTAGACCAGAAGTCGGGCTGAAGGAACCATGTTCTGTGTCACTGGAATGTTTATACTTTGATAAGATGAATCTAGAAGTTTCTCCCTTGTGCCAAAGTGTACAATTTTGCCCTTGGATAAAATCTGAAAATAAACAGCAGCAGCAAAAAATAAGTACAAACCCAAAAGTTTGAAGCTTAGAACTGAAGCAAAAAAATATATTAAACAAAAATAAAGTTAACATGTATGAATGTTCCATCTGTGGGCTGGGAATGTGAATGTTTATTTAACTCCTTTAATTCTCACAACACCAGTAGATAGGAATATTTCTCTCCATCGAAGAAACTGAGGCTCAGGAACTAAGTCATACTGATTTCACATAACTAGGAAAGTAGACAGCTAAAATTTAGCTAGACCTGTTTAAAGTCATACACTATCACTAAAACGTCCTTTGTCTTGTTGACTAAAAAAAAAAGGAGAAGAGTGAGTAAAGAGTGTATCTTATTTGAGGATTAAGTTTTAAAGCCACGAATAAAATTCCAAATTAGAAGTTTAGGGTTAAAAAACATTGCATGAAGCCAAAATGTCTTCAAAGTTCCCTTAAATGTCCTTAAAAGCAGGACTACATACATAGTTTGGCATGTAATCCCTGAATACTTCCTCTAATTCTATATCAGTCAATACTTTTCTGTGGTCATTTATTTTTCAGTTTCGCCCTCAGAAATGTTGAGAACACTATCACCACCTCGCCACTGGAATAATCCATTCCATTTCTTTGGCAACTGTTAGGGAGCTCTTGTCATTTTTGCACATTATTTCCTGGGTTTCACCAACAGGCTTGCTTGATCCACCTCCTGTTTAATATAAGTGAGGCAATAGGTATGTTGCTGACTGTGGAATTGGAACAGGTATCACATGACTCAATTCTTGAGGATTGAGACCTCCCTTCTTATGCCAAGGCAATGTATGCACTTGAACCAGGTGTAGGGATCATTGGCTATGAACTAGAAATGAGATGATGTGATTTAATCAGGCTCTCTTCGGTGGAAGGAATTATCACATCAGAAACTAGAGGTCCTCAGTGCAAATAAAAATCCTCTTCTTCTGAACTGAGTGACCATGGTGAGGGTCTTGTAACCTTTCTGTCCCTCAATTTCTCCATCTGTGAAATGGTCACGAAAACCATGTCCCATCTCAGAGGTTTTTAAAAAGCTGCTATTCAAATTAGATGATGTTTTTGAAAGCACTCTGCAAATACAAATGTAAGGAGTCATTCTAACGAGTCTTTATAAGCAAAGGGAAAAGTTCCAGCTGGGGAGGGGGTGATGTCCATCTATCATTATTGTACTTACCAAGTAATTATAGTGAGTTATTTTGTCAATGTATGGACTCTTGGGGGTAACAATGATATTCATATTTTCTCCCACAAGCAAAGCTTTGTAGTTTTCAGTCCAATCAATATAAAGGTAGCTTTGACTATGAGATGAATATGTAATTGCTC
This sequence comes from Castor canadensis, assembly GCF_047511655.1. NCBI lineage: Eukaryota > Metazoa > Chordata > Mammalia > Rodentia > Castoridae > Castor > Castor canadensis. The sequence goes on along the minus strand of NC_133398.1, from coordinate 14,495,983 downwards.
GGTAATCTTTGCTGGCCTGATTATCTTCTGGAAGATCTGGGGCATCAGTTCTGATCTGAAAAGGAACATTTTAAAACCTCATGTGGACTGGGAGTAATGTTTTCTGTTAAAAATATTTTTAAAATTATTTGCTTTATAAATTTCTAAACTTCACAATGTCGAATGTTCAAGGGGGGAAAACCTCCATTACTTACAGTGTTTGTACAGCTGTGGTATCAAGTAACTTTACAAAGACTATGGAAAATAATGAGGGGATTATGGGTTCTGGTGGAAAGGTTGGGTGAACTGAAGAAAGAAGGCTGCTCCAGGAACAAAATTGGCACCCTTCCTGAAATATCAGAGTAGGCAGGGATTTCTCTATCTAGTGGATGGGATGGCAGGAGTTGAAAATAGAAGGGAAGTGGACTGGGAATAAAAGTTATGAATGAATGTCACAGAGACTATCTGACCTGTTCCATTGTGAAGGGACACAAAGGAGTGCTTACAAAGACGAGGTGAGGCAGGGATGATAGCATGGCAGTACTATCTGCTTTCAGACAGCAGAAAAGTTTCTAGCTCAAACTTAAGAGTTAGATGCACATTGGTTTGCATTCTAGTATGGCCGCTTCTTCATTTGGGGTAAGTTATTTAATCAAAAGAGAGGAAGAAACCTGTTTCCTAGCCACAAAATTGCAAAGATAATACTCTCTAGCTCATATTGTGGATTTAATGGATATGAAAAGTTTTCTTCACACAGCTCTTAGCACAATGCCTAAGCACTTAGTAAGTGCTCAGTAGATTGTGAACACAGGCATGTGGCAGCCATTGACCTGAGTTGTTAACTTACTCACATTTTATTTGAGGTTTGGAATTTAAACATATGTTTTGGAAGAGAAGACAATTAAGTGAGCTCTAAAGTAGAATGGTTTGTTCATTAGAAAAAGGGAGGTTTTTCACTTTTGACCTTTCCGTGTCTCTGAAAAGAGATAACAAGTAGGGCAGGGGACATTCCTACCACTAGTATCCTCTGCTATACCTATTCTCAAGCTTCTGTATTCTAGTAGAGTCTTCTTGGTGTAAGAGAAAATAGTTATTTCCATAACCAAATTGATAGATTTATCTTCCTCAAGGATCATTCAATGGATTAACAGATTGTCTCTGGTACTCATTTGTTTTGGATGGAAAATTGTGGAACTATTTACTGGACTCATGGATAAAATCTGCCACATCTGTTCTGTACACTAGCCAAAACATATAGCCAAAAGTACACATTGTCCTAGAAAATGTAGCAGGAAGATTCGGCTCACATAAAACTCCAGCGCTGTCACTCCGGATGGGAGATTAACCACAAAAGCAGCCACTCCATCATTGAGATGTGACACACTTCTCTGTGATTCCAAGTCAGAGGTCTCTTGGTTTATATCAACGGTTTGTGCATTCAAGGTTACTGGTACCCCTCCTACCAACTGGTCAAGTGAATCTTTGACCTGAACCTGTGTATCAAAACAATTCAAATCCATTTCAATAGCTCTTCATGTCTTTTAAAGCACAACAACTCTGAAATTGTTTTCCTTTGCCTTGCCATGGGGCTCCCCCTGGCCCCACATACCTTGATGGAATATGGAATCCCAGGCTTCAAGAAAAGAGGAGTAGCAACCAAATTCAGTTTGTAGGGAGAGAGGACATATTTGATGCCAGGTACTTCTGCCTCTTCAGAAAATCCACCTAAGGGAATGACAAGATTGTGGTAACATTTTTAGAATTCTAATCACCTGTAGGATGTTTACCTTGCCTCTGTCTCCACAAACTTATTCATTCACATCCCCCTTTCTGCCTCATTCAGTCATCAACAGAAATTAAGACATAGTTCTTGGTTCAAAGCGGCAGTGCAGAAAAGAATTTCAACCAAAGTCTTTATAGAAGGCTCATTTGTAGAGAGAGATACCCTTGTGGAAATGGAGCTATAACTCTAGACTAAGGAGGAATGTGAGAGGATACCACTTTTTAACAATGGCCTGAGTTTTAGTTGAGAATTCAAAGGAGTGAGGAGAGGAGAGCTGGGTAGACCAGAGACTGAACCTTACAGGTGTTCACAGTCAGATTGGAGAGTGTGGAGAGAAGTAAAGAACTAGAAAAAGGGAGACTCCTGAGTCCACTTGAAAGTGCCCAATAATGTTACCCAATGGCTAAGAACCAAGTTAAACATTAAGAATAACATAGTCTCCTCAAACTCCTTTCTAGCATTGCATCTTTAACATCCCTGGACATATCTTATACTACAGCCAAACTGGACAACCCGCTATTCCCAAAGATCAAGCTTCGCTTTCCACTCTTCTCAGTCTGGCTTCTTTATGGAGGGAGTCCACTTCCAAACCCTTCTTCTCCTTCAAGACTGACCATGTGGGCAAAGCTATTCCTAGTTACTTAACAATAGTCTAGAAGCTTGCCTTCCTTTGAAGGTCACTAGCATTAAGTGTTTTGTTTAAAGCACATATGTAATTCTGTCTTGTAACAGGGGTCTTTGTTTACCATCTTACACCTGATGCTAGTTTATAAACCACTTAAGTGCTGGCATTATACATTATTCATATTTGTAAGACTGTGTGTTTACCAACACTTCTCAAACCCATAAATATTGTTTAAACTGAGTTTATGTGAAGTAAATTGAGGACCGATTCAAAAAAATGTTGAAAACTCCTAGCCAGTGCAAGGAATATACAGTCATCATCACTGTCCAACATTTGTTGGTCCATGGTATATGCAGGTGTCAGTACCTGGAACATTATTTCAGTTCTTCATTCTGCTACCAGAGAAGGACTCCACATTTAAAGGGGTAAAAGGGACCTTAGGAATCACCCAGGTCTAACTCTTACTTTACAAAAAAAAAATTGGGCTTAGTGTGGTTAAATTATTTATTCAAGGTTAACTGAGAATTTGATATAAATCTGAAAATATGAATAATGTTACTAATAAAGACATACTAGAAGTAAGACAGTTTGACTCAACTTGGAGTAATAATTAATAACTATTATAAACCATTGAGTGAGGTTGGGAGCACTAGTCAAGATGTGAAGCTAAAGATGAAGTAGGTGGGCCCTTGAAGAAAAAAGAGGAGAAAGAGAAGGAAGAAAAGGAAGGAGAGGAGGGGGAGGAGAAGGAGGACTAACACTAAGATGGCACTCATTAGTGACAGGCACTGTTTTGGCGCTCTGTATATATGGATTCTTTGATTATCATCCTAACCCTATTAAGTACATATGATTATTATACCCATTTTAGAAACATATTAGTCCCTCTAATTTTAGGTAATATTTTTGAGTTTTACACCTGAAAAGAGCTTTTGGAAGCATTTAGTTCAACTCCATCATTGCACCGATAAGGAGACCAGAACAATGATAATAGTGGTTAATTACATTTCTATAGTAACTTATCTAACATTTGCATATATCTAATCACATTTGATTTTGATTCTAGCTAGGTGAGAACACTGTGATGTCAGATGTTTGAGTAAAACAGCTGTAGAGCCAACTGTACAGATATCAACTGAGAGATGTTATTCCGTTTTTGCAGTTCAGATAATAGGAACCCAGGGCTTGCCCAATGACTACAGAGTAGCACAGCTCTACTCTAATTCTAGTTCTTAAAAGACATAGAAAGTAAAATTTAACTGAGAAGGAAAATGAAATATAAAGGAACCACAGAGATCATTTACACCATTGAAATATTGTCAAAATATTTCCTCAAAGTTACACACACACACACACACACACACACACACACACACAAAACTTACCTGTAGACTCTACGACAGTTACAGCAATGTAGAGGTACTTATTGTTTAAATCTTCTAGACTCTCATATGACAGTTCTTTAACTGCCGTTTCAGAATCAAATGTGACATGAGCAATTCCATTTATCAACTTTTTAAAAGGGAAAATGGAAGAGTTAATTTAGAGAAGAATGTATAAGGAAAAATAAAACCTTTTGAATCGAAAGCAAATATCAGAGGGTTGGTAAAGTGTATGACTGAGCACACAATGAAGCCAAGAATGTTATTTTTTAATGTTTTTGTACAGAGTCTTGAGCATCACATAGTCCTGTTGGTATCAGCTGACAAAGATGCCTTCTTCCAATCCCTGAGTCATCATCCATATTTGTAGGCCTTCAAGTTAATTCTGCTCTTCACTGGATTTTATATTTAATTTGTACTTTATTGTTTACAGAGTTAAACATAAAATTTAAAAATATATAATAAGTAAAGAGGTATGAGGTTAATTTATACCATATTATTTATTAAAATAGATTTTGTGTTTTTATTTTAAAATTATTTGACTTGAAAACACCCATTTTTGCCTGATTTACCTATATTTTTATCTTTATTTATTTTTTAATGCTGAGTATTGAACCCAGGACCTCATGTGTGCTAAGCATGTGTTCTGCCACTGAGCTCCACCCCACCCCTGATTCAGCTTTTAATCTCAGAGCCTACAGTAGAATCCTACATTAACAAAATAAGGTAGTCTTAAAAAGCAGAGGCTAAATAATTGATTATGTAAAATACGTGAATATGCAAAGGGGAACAAAACAGTACACGAACCTCTATCATCTGTGGTATAATGTAGGAAAAGGGGCCAGCACCATTATTTCCGTTCCAGCAACCACTAGTCTTAACCATGGACAAATGCCTTCATGAGTATTTATAAATCACCTACTCTTTGCAAGGAAATATGCTGTCTTGGGGTATATAAGGGATGATTTAGACCTACAGAGTCTAAAATAAAAATGATGGATAAGTAAACAAACCATTCCAATACAGAAGGGATTCTCAACATGAGAACTGGCCTTTTGGACAGGATAATTTTTTGCTGTTTATGTTGGGGTGCTCTGCACATTGTAGGAATTTAGTAGCATCCCTGCCTCTACCCACAAATGCCAATAGCACCCTCTTCTCCAGTTGGGACAACCACAGATGACTGTGGTCATTGTCAAAATTTCCTTTGGGAGTAAAACTGTCCCTGGTTGAGAAGTACTATAAGAAAGTGTGAAGCATGCTCTAAAAGAAAGGCTCAGGCCTGAAGGCAGCTAACCCAGTTCAGAGGAGGCGGGGGTGTCCCAGAGAAAGGGTGTCAATGTTGAAATTTAAAAAATGAGAAGGACTTAGTCAAGCAAAGAAGAGACAGGAAGGGAGAGAAGGAAAGAGCAAAGACCTGCAGGCAAGAGAAACTATTGTAAGTTTGAGAACTTGGAGCAATTAGTACAAGGGGGAGGAAGCAAGAAGTGGCGTGAGATCAGCTGGCAAGGGAGGCTAATGCCAAGGACACTGGCCTTTGTCCTAAGGGCAATGGGAAGCCAATGGAGATTTGAAGACTTCACTCCCACACCTATGTAGAATGAGGGATTGGTCTAAGGGTTTTGAGGTAACTTCCCATCCTCAACATCTTACCATTGTGTTTCTCATTGCTTTTTGCATCATTTCTTTTTGATCTTCTTTTATGTCTTCTCTTATTCCAAAAAAGATATAAACTTCAGCCTCGGTGACTACTTTATTGTAAAAATATCTGTCAAATGATATCATAAAATCGTTTAGCTAACATGGTTATAATAATAAGACTCAGATAAAATGTAACAATTTGAAAGTATATAAAGCACTTGACATACTTCCATCTGGTGTTACATTTCATCCTCAATAATGTCACAATAAGAAAGCTAGAGTATGGGTTACTAGTTGTGTGGCTAGATGAAAGAGCTGACCTTGGGGAGATCAAGACTCAGCCAGGGCCCTATCTTCCAGTCCTCCTTACTTCCTCAATGATTTTTATATCAGTGGGGAGCTACTCCCCAGTTTATGTCTTTAAAAGGAGCATGCCTGGTATCACTGTTTGAGATAAGCTTTCTTTTGCATTCCTGAGGGATCATTAATCTTTAGGATGATGATGATTATTACCATTGTTGTTATCATTTTGCTTGTGAATAACCAACAAAGCTAAAATCAGAATAGCAAGTAAACTGCTAGCATGGTATCTCCTCAGTCAGTCCATCCCGGGCCTTAGTACACTGCTAATAAATCACAGATCACATTTTGGTTAAGTATCAACAACCAGAGTGGGCCCTCAATTGAGCTGGTTAATCTAAAAAAAAAAGTAATATTCTTACCTTGCTTTTATAGTAATATCAAATTTCTTAAAATTATTGTAACCAATGAAATTACTTTCTGGTTCTATCAAAACAGAAAAATGTGGCAAAACTGAAAATAGAAATGAAGAGGCAATATTACCACTTAAGTTAGAGTAACCTGCAAAATAAACCAAGCTGCTCTGCTTTTCTAGTTGGACAAACTGTAACATTAACACAGCATCCACCACCTCCTTCTCCTTGTCATCATCAACAACGTTTTTAGGAGCTTCCCATTATACAAATCAGAGTTGATCCAGCCTCCATGTCCCAGAAGCACTTGGCTTATATCTTGATTATAGCATTTATTATGGGCAACAGATTATTTCCTGCAGTAGAGGAAGGCCTTCTTAAAAACAAACAAAAGACCATTCTGAATTTTTCTTTGTATATTTCTACTCTTACCCTTCTTATAAATCTTAAACATGGTATATGTTCAGTGAGTGTATGTTCTACTGAAAACATAGAACATAGTATATGTTCTGGTGAAAATAGAAAAGGAAAATTCCGGTTTGTTTAGCATTTCCTTTTTTTGTCTAGTAGATAAAATCCATCCAGTCTTGAAGTTCTAGCATAACACTAAATGATAGTAGAAAGGAGAGAGCCTACGATTTTGGCATAAGAACATGAAGGCAAAATTAAAATTTTGGGCAAAACCATTACCTTGATTACCTATGCGAAAACAATTTAATCTATTGAAATAGTACTATGTTCTGTTTATACTAACTCAGAATGTGTACCAGGACTTGTGGATTCTAATTTTAATATTATAGCTAATAGAAAATTGGATGATTTGGTGAACTCGATTTTGTGGACAAAGAAAGACTGACACAGAGTGAGATGGATGGCTTCAGGTATGGCTAATGTGTTTTCTAGATAGTGAAGTCTAGAAGTAAACGAGCAAAGTGATTTATCACTCTGGGCAGTGCTCCTATGTTATCAAAGACCATGTAGCAAACACAAGCCTATCAACAAGGATATACAATGAATGAAATAGACACAGGCTCTCTTTAATGAGTTCACAATCAAGCAGGAAATACAGACATGAGTAAATAACTACATAGATTATTTAATAATTACATAGTAATTAACACTGACAAGAAGAAGTACTAGCAATTCTATCCAGGAAAGAGAATTTAAGGAAAACTTCTCCTAATATATGGCCTTTGAAAGGGCAAACACAACAAGAGGATTGGACTTTGAGCACGTGATAAAGTGAGAGCACACAAGGGAGGTATGAGGATAGGTAAGACACCTAAAAAACTAGATAGCATTTGTTGCCCTCAATGCAGAGAAACTAATGCATATACTTTAGAGTGACAGAGGCCAATAGGAGAAGGGGACCGGGAACTAGAGAAAAGGTTAGATCAAGAAGAATTAATTTAGAAAGTAACACACATGCAAAGGGAAGCAATGCAAGTCAACTCCCTATATAGCTATCCTTATCTCAACTAGCAAAACCCCTTGGTCCTTCCTATTATTGCTTATACTCTCTCTTCAACAAAATTAGAGATAAGGGCAAAATTAGAGATAAGAGTTTCTGCCTGGTAGTGAGGGGGTGGGGAGGAGAGGGAGGGGGTGGGGAGGGAGGGGGCAAGGGAGAGGGCAGGGAGAAGGGGGAAGAAATGATCCAAACATTGTATGCACATATGAATAAAAGAAAAAAAAAATTTTTTAAAGTAAAAAAAAATAATAAAAATAATAAATTGAGACATGAGACATGAGCAGAGCTGGCTGGGCAAGGAGGGAAAGGAAAAGAGAGGATAGAACATCATCTGCAAAGCCACCAGAGCTGAAGACAGGGGTCAATTCAAAATAAGGATTTCTACTTTCACTATAAGAGGCATGAGGAGCTACTGGGACTTCTCAAGAGTGCAATAATACGATGAGATTTGCACTTCAGGATAATAATTGGCTGATTTCCAAGTGAGATGGTGTGGAAGGAGAGATACCAGTTAAGGAGGCTTTTGAGTAGGCCAGAAGTAAGCCTGCTGATGAACTGATGAGGTTGAGTACACATAAGCAGGGGATGAAATCTAGACATATGTTAAAAATAGCAAAAGCACATAGAGGAAGCAAGATCACCAGAATACACGTTACTGCAAGTCTATAGTCTTTAAGGTTGAGCTTTGTTATAGCAAATATTTTCTTTGTTATTTGTTAAAATTTGTGGATTTACTCTCCTCCCTATTATTATCAATTTCATGAGGGACGAAAAATGACTTCAAGCAGAAGGAAGTTAGATCTCATAGTGGTGCACGCAGATAGTAAACTGCTACAAGAAATGGAAAGATTGAGTTACTTACATCTTGCCAGTCTTTTGATATGATCCATTTCCAAATATGAGTATCTTACATAGGGTATTTATGAGTCAGAAGGAAAATAGCACTGGACTAGGAGTAAGGAAACCCAAATGTCTTTTTTCTGTAAATACTTACCGACTGAAAAACTTGAATTGAGTCATTTATTTATCTTATTGGGTTCTTCTCACTTCACCTATGCTTGTTTGTTTCTCCTAAAATCTAGAGAGGACCTTAACAAGTCAATTCCTCAGGAGACTGATCTCTCTCAGCTCTATGAGGAGAAGTACAAGTCCAGAGAGGTTGATCCATTGCCTTAAGGTTAACAGGGAATGGTGGAACTACAACTTGAGCATTTAAACAACCACCACTACTTCCCTACTGCTGTCCCAGCCAGAACTTCCACCCAAACCAGCAGGATGCCTCTTGTCCATCTGGGAGTGATTTGCATTATGTAGAAGACTGAAAAGAATTACTGTAAAGTTTGGCTATGGCAAAGAGAAGCTGTGAAATGAGATTGTTCTAGACTTAATAAAGAAGAATAAAATCATGCACTGGGATTGCTAAGATTTACAGTCAGAAAGAAAGGTGGTTACAGGCATCTATTGGGAGTCTTGGAATTTATGCCCTACATGTAAAGAGGAGAGTAGTGTATTGTCCAATGTGATATTTGCTAACCTGGATGGTGTAAAATATTGTGTAAACCTATATTTAATATGAATAAACTTGATTACTACTAAAAGAAAGACACTGCAAAACACTAACTCTTTATAGGTAAACTTGTAATTATCAGAAATTACCATATTCTTTAATTTCAAAATGTGTGGTTCCAGTTGTTGAAAAGTCCTCTTTATATTTAGCTTTAATCGTCCATACACCATACCTGTGAAAGGAAAATATTTAAAATTACAGATGTCATGAAATATTTCTAATTCGCTCACAGGAAATCTAATAAATTCCTATTTAAAGAGGTTAGAATGCACCTAGATCTACTTACCTTAAGTAAGTATTTTGTGAGAAATTTTAAAGCAACAGAAATAACTGAGTAGTTTTAGGATAACAGAAATTGTTTAGGAGCTTTTCATATATTCTGCTATTTTTCCAGGCATTTTATCTTAATATAATCATCAGGCTTGATGATAACTTGAAATCTTACTAAATCTTGGAGCTTTATAATGCTAATGTACTATTAAAATATGCCACATAGTAAAAACCTATAATGTCTCTAGAAACATGAAATGCAGGTTGAGCCCATCTGGATGATAAAATTCACACCTCACGTAAATGAAATGATGGTTGGAGACAAAGTTTTGTTTGTTTAAAGATGAAATAACCTGTATAATTACAACCTTCATTAAAAAATATTTACTAGAGTTGGAGGTAGGAGGTATAGAGCATCTGCCTACAAGCAAGAAACCTTGAGTTCACACCCAGTATCAACAACACAACAACAAATCTGAGTACTAGATTAAGCACTAAAGATTAAAAAACAAACAAGATAGAACAGCTGTGGCCTTCATAGAGTTAATAGTCCATGTGATTTCAAATTCTCACTTTTCCATTTACTAGCAGATTTGGGCAAATTACTTAATTTGTGAAATGAGAAATATAATTTTGCCAATAGGCTATATAGTCAACAAATGGTAATATTATCACTATTACAATTATCATAATTAATTCAGTTAGTATCTATAAAGTACGTATTATATTGAATTGCTGAGATACAATGAGCAATACAGAAAATGGCCCTGCCCTCGAGGAGCTTACTATCAAGTGGGGAATAAAAAAAGGCAAGCAAACTAATAAATAAATAGTTACAACATTGAGACAAGTGTCATTAAGTCAGAAAGAAAATATACACAATGGGGTGGGGGAGGAGAAAGGGGGAGAGAGAGAGAGACTACATGCATGGATAACTTCTTTGCAAGCTCATCATTTTACCCATGTCCTAAAGGTAAGAAGGAGCTAGCTTTGTGAGGAGCAAGTCAAAGCACTTTCTAAGCAGAAAGCAGAAAGTACAGCAGGGGCAAAGGTACTGAGGTGGTAGGTATTGATCATGGTAGACTCCTATGACTGACACATAATCTGCCATGGGGCAAGAGGCATTAAACAAACAATAGTTAACCAGTAGGTTCAATTCTATATCATAAAGCATGTAGTATTTTCAAATAATCTAAATTATTTACATTTCCCAATATCAATAGAAAATTCTAGAAAATCTTTAGTACAATGAGTTAGTTACAAACTATCTTCTAGAAGGCAAAGGAAAAATGACCATAAAAGAATTTGAAGTTATATTGTAGACATTTACAGGTGCCCTGCGGATTCTCCATTTCTATTTTGCATCTCTCACTCCTGCTGTGATTTAAATACACCAGAATATATCCACCAAATATGTATTATATTAAGTCCTGTTTAAATATGTTCTTAAATCCTTTCATGTCAGGCCAAATGGAAGAAATGGCCCTGAAAACACACCTCTGTCCTTGGTGGTTCATGTAGACAAACACCACAGAGGACTCTGCTTTATAACATCGAAGGCAAGGAAAGGACCACACCAACAGTCTATTAGATTCCTTCAGTCAGGAGTTAGCTGATAGTTTTAATGTTAAAAAGAAATCCCAGGAACCAAGGTAAAGATCAGTTAGAGTTGAATCAACATGGGTCGTAACACATGGGTACATGAAAGCAATAGTAGGAATCTCTCTGTATAGCTATCCTTAACTCAACTAGCAAAAATGCTTTGTCTTTCTTATTATGCATATGTCCTTTCTTCAACAGAATCAGTGATAAGGGCAGAACGGGACCTGCCTGAAACTGAGGAGGGGAAGGGCGAGGGGGAAGGGTGGGAGAGGGGGGCAGGGTGGAGAAATGACCCAAACAATGTATGCACATATGAATAAACAAACAAACAAACAGAAATCCCAGGAGCTATTTTTGCCTCTTCTCATTTTTTATTGCTATATGTAAAGAGAATGGGCAAGAAGTTCTGGAATTTTGTTTTTGAGACAGGGTCTCACTGTGTTGCCTGAGTTGGCCCTGAACGCCTGGGCATCTCCTATCTCAGCCTCCTGAGAAGCTGGGACTACAGGTGGGATGTGCTGGACTCTAGTTTTGGGGATTTTTTTTGGTAGGGGCCAGGTGAGCCTAATTCCTCATGAGACTTTAAAAGATTTTGGGTTGCATGCCAGTGGCTCATATTTGTAATCTTAACTATTTGGGAGGCTCAGATCTAGAGGACTTCAGTTCTAGGCCACCCCAGGCAAAAAAGTTTGTGACTGCACCTCAACAGAAAAAAGCTAGGTGTGGTAGTAAACGCCTGTCATCCCAGCTACAGCAGGCAGCCTAAAATAAGAGGATCACGGTCCAGGATAGCCTGGGGGAAAAAAGCAAGACCCCATTTCTGATATAACCAGAGCAAAATGGGCTGGTGGAGTGGCTCAAGTGGTAGAGCGCTTACCTAGTAAGCATGAACCCCTGAATTCAAACTCCAGTACCATCAATAATAGCAATAATAATAATAATAATAAAAGTATATCCACATTTGTCACACACTTTTTTTACCACTAGGTGGCTGCATTTGACTGCTCATCTGCCTCACAGCCAAACGTTCCAGATAAGCTTTTAGAGACATTTTAACAAATATGCTTACATACTTAGGATTAGGCGGAACCTTGAAGTCAGGAAACGAGATAATTCCAGTATAATCATTTTCTTCTACCATGTCAACCTCTGATCCTTCGGGGTCCTTGAATAAAAATAAACATCTTTGTCTTAGTTTCTTTTCTATTGTTATAAAATAACATCTGAGACTGGGTTAATTTATAAAGAATAGAGATTTATTTTGGTGCATAGCTGTGCATGCTGGGAAGTGCAAGAGGGTGGCAATAAAATGTGATGAGGAAGGGGAGTTGTTCTGGTTCATCTCATGGTGAAAAAGCAGAAGGGAAAGCATTGTGAAGCTTGATTTTAAGACAAAGACACTACCACAATAATTCACTCCCATAAGAATAGTTGCTCATCAGGATGGAGCCTTTATCGACGGACCCAAACACCTCTCACTGAGCCCCATTGCAGTATTGTTATTCTAGGAACTGAGGTTTCAACACACGAATGTTTTGGGGGGCACATCTGAACTATATCAGACCTCAAAGCACTGAAATTACATTTAAAAAATTTAAACTGATTGTATGATCTTTGATGTACAAAAACATTTACCAACAAACACCAAGGTCTTCAAATTAAATTTGAAGACCAAATTCAATGAAATGTTATGAAGACAAACTCCCTATCTCCTCTCACCCTCCAGAAAAGCCTCCATTCTCTATTGTACAATCACAAAGAAGAAGTGTAACAAAGTATAAACAACATTTGAAGGTTGAGACTTTTACAAATTAAAAAAAGCTTTAAAAAAGATAAAATGTAAATGACAATAACAAAACTCTGTTTTTAATAAGCCGAATGTGAACTTAGCACGCTTCATAAATACCAGATTCTAGTTTTTATATATGTTCATTTGAAGTTCTCCAAAGGAAATATTCTATAAAGGATATATTTTTAGATAGACATTTGATAAATGTACAACATGGACATTTTAAGATTCAAATAACCTTCAAAACGATTAAGGAAGCTTAAAAGTTCTCATAAACTTCCCCATAGCATTGTTTTGTGTTTAGGTTAGCAAATTATTGAGATGAGGTTTTGACTTTCTTTAACTACACATAGAGATCCAGTTTAGCCTTAACTTAAAAGCAGCACCATTTACCATGACTGAAATTCATGGATGGAATTCCAAGATATTTGTTTCTTGAGTTACAAGTTATAAAATGTACAAAAGTCTCTTTTAAACCAGAAAGACACTCATAGCTAAGATTCTTCCTGACTGCTCTTCACCTCATCCTAAATTGTGCACAGGCTATCTAAGATGATTTTTCTCAAGTTCTATTTGCAGAATACTTTCTACATACTGACTCCCTGTGGCTTTGGAAAGAGCTCCCCAACCCTCTCTCCCTGGGGAAGCTCTAACAGGGATGACTGGCATGCATTCTGCTTCACTCAGGTTCCACGATGGAGACTTGGGATAACGAGAGAGCACATGCCCTCCTTCCCCTGGTGTTCTCTTATAGAAAAGAGAGCGTTTGAGTCAACCTTGCCTCTGCTAAGTTCTCTTCCAGACATTCCATCAGTCAGCCAATTTACTTAACATTCTCATTCGTCTACCTACTATTCTCATTTTCTTTCTGCTCTCGTAGACTAATTCATGCCATTTCTTATATAAGATGGTCTTCATTATTTTAAAAGAACCCATGTTGGGTGAATATCATCAAAGTTACTTTACATCCACGAATAAAAATGTCATAATGAAGCCTACATTTTGTACGTGAATCACCGAATGATTCAGGAGTAGTGTGAGGGCATGGCTATGAAATGAAAGTCTTGTACTGAAAATGAATTCAAATATTATTTGAATAAATAAACTACTTACTATGAAAGTTAAAACAGCTTCTCTTTTGGCCGGCTTCAAGTCATCATTCAGTGAATAAACTCGAATCTTAACTGTAAAAACAATTGATCTTATCAAAACTCTGAAAAAAAAACAACTAGCATTTTGAATTTTAAAACAATCCTTAAAGAGATAAATCTCATTTTAAAAACTGAATATACACAGCTGGATGCCAGTGGCTCACGCCTGTAATGCTAGCTATTCAGGAGGCAGATATCAGGAGGATTGCAGTTCGAAGCCAGCCCAGGCAAATAGTTCATGAGACCCTATCTTGAAAAACCCTTCACAAAAATAGGGCTGGTGGAGGCTCAAGGTGAAGGCCCTGAGTTCAAGCCCCAGTACCTCAAAAAAATCACCACCAACAAAAAAAAACAATACTTACACAAAACTGCGTATTTAAAATAAAGAAAATATCAGTTAACACATAGAATGCATTATTAAAAATTTTATTTAAAAAAGAATCCTCTGAAATCCTTTCAAGAATTTCTCTTCCTAGTGAACTTAAAGTATAATTTTTTTTATTAAATACACTTATACTCAATGTTTTGGGAACACGTTTATGGTACAAGGTTAGTTATATTTATAATTAGGTATTTATTTACCAAGACTTTCGTAGAATCAAAATAGTAACATCTAACATATTGTTATATGTCTCATATTAGGGCTTAAGCTTTAATGGAAAATTGGGAGCTTGATTCCGGCATTGTATACTCTTACACTTATGAAAGTCAACAAGGCTCCCGATCAGCTCTTTTATGAAAGGCAGCTTCGAATTGTATGGCTTTGTTACATTTATTAATCCAGATACCGCAATTGTTCTCTCCTTTTTAAAAGAACAATGGCAGGGCTCGGTTAGTTTTCTTCCACTTCTTTCTGTCAGTTAATTGACTTTTTTACTCACTAAACGGAAGCCTCCAACTAGTTCTTAACATTTAGCAAGTATCTAGTGTGTGTAAAGTTTTCAACAAAACATTCTGGTCTTGCTCCCTTTCTCTGTCCTTCCCTGACAAAATCATTAATGACATATATGTCTTTCATAATTCTGTCTCTGATATGCTCAAAATTCAAGGATGGCAAAAGGAAAGATGAAGGAATTGAAGGCTTTTGTGAACACATGAATGTATTGGGCAACATTCATATTTTTCAGTCTTATTTTTGGTTCATTCAGAAAAATACTAGGCATTCCCGAATCACAGGGCTTTGACTGGCTATTCTACCTTCCCCTCACTAACAGAAGAACTGTAAATATGAAATAGTTCTTAGGTACATACCCTTTGAGAATTAATATCCATACATTTCTGTGGTCTAGTTTACTCTGTGCTGAAATAGCTAACCCTCTAAGGTTGGATTTGTTTTCCCATCTTAGGAATTAGGTACAGAGTCTGTGAAATTTTTCATAAGCATAATGAATAATTTTATTAATTTATAACAAATAATTTTCTCATTGCCAAATGAGAAAAGTCTACTATTTAATGACTAAGCTCTAACACAACATAATACAATGTGTAAATAACTAATAGGCAGCTACTGTAATTACTGACCTTATTTAGCAATTCCTCTATAAATTAAAATTAAAAATTTAACATATAAAAATCATTAGGAATTGAGTGTCTATTGAGCATGATGAAAACCTGTCTTCATTCTCTCAGGGTTAAGAAATTTACAATATGGTGTCAATTTTCCCACAAAGAAAGAAGCGTCTCATACTCTACCTGACTGAGTTGGAGTATACACAGGTTTGTCTGTTTGAACAAAGAGAAACCCATTCTCATAGGTTATTGGAATTTGTTTCGATTTTGAAAAATGCTTTGATAAAACTTCCAGATATACATGTGAAACTGAGTTTTGTCCTCCAGACAATTGTTTGGGTTGTATCTGTAAAGAAAATGTTGATAGAAAAAAATAGAGAATTCTAAGGGTATAAAGCATGTTGACTTTCTATAAATCACACCAAGTATCTTTTAGCAAGTATCTATTGTGCAAAGTTTTTCAACAAAGCATGCTGGCTCTGCCTCCCTTTCTCCAACAGTATCATTAATGAAACATCATAGCCTGCTCTTTTCACATCCATATCTCTCTCTGATGTGCTCAAAAGTCAATGATGTCAAGAAGGAACAATGAAAGAATTGGTTCTCATTAGAACCAAAAATGAGTGTGTGTATCTGATCAGTTAAAAAGTCGTATAGCCTGGCACTCTGGAGGCTGTGGCAGGAGAATTGTGAGTTCAAGGCCAGCCTGAGTTAGTGAGACCCTGCCTCAAATGCCAACCAACTAACCAAAAACAAAAACAAAAACCAGTTGTACAGGAGCCACAAGAGTAAATTAATTTAGCCCAAAGCCTTTCAGGGTCTAATGTCATAATCAAATTTCACTTTAAGCAGTTGAATATCTTTTGTTTCCATGTTTTCTTTAAATAAAATTACTGCTATAGAAGCATATAAGAAGCATATAGAAGCATATAATTACCTCCTGTGTTAACCTATGTTCTTCATTCTCCACAGACAACATCTTAACTGATGGTCTGGACACTTTGTATTTTATCACACACTTCTGCTCTCACAGGGTGGATGTACACTTTCTAGTTTGTGTATTTGATTGCAATTTAACCCCTTAAATTCCACAATATATGAATTTCATACATAAACATATGTAATAAGAGGGAAAAGTGTTTCTATGAGATTGTAGGCTTGGAAACATGGGCTAAAAGTTAATCACTAAAAGCAACTGCTGTGGAATTAAGTACTGAGAATCATGTAGAAATTTGAAAAATACAGTAAAAATATCTATAGATTTTCTGCACTTGGGTTGCTTTACAAGTGTCTCAGAAACAAACTACAGACCAACGATGATTCATTAAAGGTTTAACAGGTAATAAAGTTGACACTGTAGTCAGCAGATTCAAAGATAAGACTATAGGTCAATATCAAACAACCGGCAAGAAAGATGCTTTATACTGTTGCAATAAATCAGATGCTTAAGATGTGTATCGATGTTTATGATTTCATCTTCATTGACTTTCTCAATTAACTTTCTGAGATGATGGAAATGTTCAATATCTATGGCAGCCACTAGTCACACATGGCTACTTGAGCACTTGAAATATGGCCATTGTGAATGAGAAACTCAACTTTTAGTTTCAGTTACATTTAATTTATTTAAATTTAAAGGTAAAGATCCACACATGACTAGAGGCTACATTGCTCATTATCAAATAAGAGTATCTACTAAAAATAACACTTTGGAGAGTGAATTTTAATTTTTAATAAACTTAGTAAGTGGGAGTATTTGTTAAGTGATGAGTATATTTACTGTCAAAAGTATTAATGAAAGAATTCCTATGTTTGGTTAGAATTTATTTGGGTCAATGTTTCTCAAACATGATTAACACACACACAGAAATATAAATATATATATGTATTCCTTTAATAGATAAATGACATGGAAGGCTCTCAGTGTTGACATTTTATTCTTTACAATGTAACAAAAATGATTTATAATGTGACTTAAATATATACAAACCTAAAATTAAGTATAATGTTCTTATGGTCTTTAGATATTTAAAAATCAAATTTACACAATAAATTCAAAATACTATGAAATTAATATAATTCTAGTTTTAAGCTTTTATTAAATTAAAATTTTAATTTTCTTTGTAAAGAAATCACTCTGGGAAACCCAGGTGTAAATGAACCACTTGGACCCTTCCAGGTCAGATAGTCTCAAATTTTCCTGGTTCTTTATTATCAGAATTTTTAATCAGAAATAAGTTGCAAGTATGCCTCTACCCAGTCTATACTATGATGCCATTTTTTTAACTTTTTATATTTGGTGGGACTGGGATTTGAACTCTGGACTTCACGCTTGCAAAGCAGGTGCTCTACCACTCGAGCCACATCTCCAATCCGTTTTGCTCTGGTTACTTTGGAGATGGGGTTTCATGAACCATTTGCTGGCACTGAACTACAATCCTCCCAATCTCAGCCTCCCAAGTAGCTAGGATTATAGGGTGAGCCACCAGCGCCCTGTAATATAATGTCTTACTGGATGTAGAATTTATTTGATCCAGCTTGTTCTTTCTGTTCATTGTGGGTTGGCGATGTGAACTGGCCACTGTAATAATCAATCATTTTCCTAGGAGTTATACATCTAATTGAAGAATACTGTAGTTTAAACATACAAATGTTCGACGGCAACCATGGATTTTTTTAAGCAATGCACTACAGATCAGCGTGACTATCTATATTCCTCTATTTCTTTTTTGATACAAAAATTATTTTTTGTTCATTTGCAAGTATTTATTTCCATATTAGTACTTTTTTATCTTCTAAGGAGAATCTTATCATTTACATGCATTTCTTAAAAAATAAACACAATTTTTCTGTTCAGAATCTTCTATTTCACTCATACAATCATTGGTTACTGATTATCATCTAAGAAGCCCACAGGGTAGGCAGATGCAAATGAGTAAATCCCTATGTTATCAATATTCAAACTTTGTGCATATTTTATCAAAATATTCTGTGTATGTAAAGAAAATGAAAGAGAAATACATACTGTTAAGACTGCAGAGTTTTGGAATTTATTTTCTGGGCGTAAATTGACAGAACCTGAAGAATAACTAAATTTTTTATCGGGATAACTTTTGATAGAGATCGTTGCATCAAATGCTTCGGTGTATCCATAAACTTGGATTACAACACGTTCTGATGCTCCCACACGAAATACTTTTGGTGCTGAAATGACATATCTGTTGAAACAGGAGAAGAAAGGTCCCAATACTGTTACATTGTGCATTTTCTTACACTTCTGATATTTTTCTCTCACTGGAGATTTAATTTCAAATACACATATTTCAACTTAAAATGGTCTATTAAAATCAAACTTTATTTTATGATCTATAATTTTAGCCTACTTTCCAAGAAGAAATAGCTTGCAATTAAGATTTGACATAGATTTGGTTCACATTTAGAATAATACCACCTTCCTTGGGCTATTCAACTAAGGATGATTTAATGGGGTTGACTAGAACATAAGTAGGCTGATTTTTCTTTTCTTTCTTTTTTGTTTCCTCAGTGGAGAAGAAAGCAACATAGCCATTGAATACCAGCTGTGTCACCTGCTGGCTGAGTGACTGAGGTAATGTCAGTACCCTGAGTCTGAAATGATATACCTGTGAAAATGTCACTTTTACTCTGCCGTGGTAAGGATTAAATAAGAACACATATATGAAAGCACCCAGCATGCTTAGTCCTCAATAAATGCAGGATGCATTAGTTTCACTAACTTGGTTTAAAGAAATTACTCTTAGAAATATTACACTACACTAGTGGATGGTAACAACAAAAACAGAATACAAGTGAGCTATTATTCCTAGTTTATAAATGATCAGAGGTTAATTTGATCAAGGTCATATGGCTTCTAAGTGAATGAAGCAGGACTTTATATTCAGGTCTCTCTCAATTGTCTGTATAATTGAGGTCAAGGTCATAAGCATTGTTCAAACCATAGACTGTTCCCTCCATTTCATTTTTCAATCTATACAAGAGTGGAAGTGACTCTATACAAACTTTGAAACACAAATTTTAAGGTGCATTTTTTCATTAAGTGAAAACTTACAAACTAGATTATTAATAATACATTACAAGAGTGTCTAATTTGGACACAGAGAGCCACATATGTTATTACATAAAACAAGAAGTATATATCAACTCAGAAGAAATAGATTGACTCATTCCAGTGTCCTAACAGGCTTTGGGTGTACCCAGCTGGCAGAATTATTGCTCTTGCCATCATTGTGACATTTTAAAAGTCTATGAAAACCACCTAGTCTTTAACAACAATGAAATTAGTTAGACAGCAATGAAATCTTATAAAGCATCTGGCAATTCTACATAACAAGCTTAGAGCCACTTATGGGCAAATTGAAGGATGCCCAGACTTCTAAGCACCATTACAGCCATGCTTAGCAAGGTACCACAGAAAAAGAGAAATGGAAATTTCTCTTTTTACTACTGCTCCCATGTTAAGATGAGCAAACTACTAATTAACTTGCCCTGCCCTGGTCACAGAGCTAGTAAGTTATAGAATTAAGAACTGAACTTGTTTCTAGAATTAACCCTTTCAACAGCTGTCCTAAACTGGACTTATTAAGAATTTTGCAATCAGAAAAATGTAGGTATAAAAAAGCCATTTTAGTTTTAGTATCCTTAGAGGCCTTATCTTGGTCAGTTTAGTATTATTTCTAGTAGTCTCTGTACTGGTAGTCCTGAGACATAAAATATTCAGCATTTAGAAATCTTTAAAAGCTGGCTCTGGAACCATGCTTTATACAAATTTTGGTTCCCACTAATGTATTATCAACACAGTCTATCTTTATGAAGACTTTCATGTTGTCATATTCTTTTAGTACTTGCAGAGGATCAGGCCTCTGAGCTTGTAGAGAGACAAGAATAACTCTTTGGCCTTTACCCAGTTACTCTCCAGATATCTGCATGGCTTGCTCCTTCAGTCCTTCAAGCTCTGTTTGAGTGTCACCTCCTTAAGAGAACTTTTCCATTCACAGTTTTAAATAGTGCCCCATCATTTCTTTATCTTCTTTCTCTGTTTATTTTTTCTTCATAATACTAAAAACTACCTGTCCTTATTAATTCATTTTTCATTGGTTGGTTCTTTTCTCCCTCCCTCCCTTCCTTCTTTCCTTCTTTCCTTTGTTTTCCCAACTAGAATGCAAACTCTAGGAATTGTCTTTTCCCATCTGCTACATCCTCAAGGCCTATCACATGATAGATGATCAATAATGTGAAGTCAATTAATCTTAATCTCTCTGAGCTTCAGCTGCTTGTCTTTCAGAGAGGAAAAATAAAAATTGCCTAAGGTAATGGAGTGACTGTGGCCATGTGAAAAACATTTTCATATATATGTGTGTGTGTGTATTATATATATACTCATATCTATATATAGATTGCAAAATTGAAGTGGCAAACAGGAGACCTTAATAAAACCATGACTCTGTCTCTGTCAAAGTAGTGTGACTTTTGGCCACTCACTTCCCCTATCTGGATTTAGCCTCTTAAATAAGATGTGTACAGCCAGTTAGATAATTTCTAGGTACTTTTCAGTGCAAAATTTATCAATATAAGCTCATTGTATGAATAGTTTAAAACTCACAAATTTCATTAACACTAAAAGTTTTGAAGAATCATCTCTTAAACATAAAATTACAAAAATAGATTTTCAAATCACGGTATTAGAATGGAACCCCAAGTAACTCTGGCTTAACTTTACAGCATCCATAAAAACTACAAAGAAAACTAAGGACCAAATACAAATAAGCACTAAATACCAAGAAAGTTTATTATCTTGAGTTTATTTTGTGCTTTTTTTTTTTTCGGTGCTGGGGACCGAACTCAGGGCCTTGCACTTGCCAGGCAAGCACTCCTCCACTGAGCTAAATCCCCAACCCCTATTTTGTGCTTTTTTAAAGAGGAATTTGAATGATCATTTATATGAATTTTTATAAATAACAGCCCTGCAAAACTGTCATGCTGTTAGCTGCTCATCAAATCAAAATGCTTCCATGACTTTCTTATTCAGAGATGAGACTATACATTTGGTGAAAGTTATTTTCAAAGTACACAATCTGTTGAATTTATTTTTCCACTCATCATGATTAACATGCAGTATAAAATGAAAATGGTTTATTTTTACTTACGTTTGTTCCTGTCCCCAGCTATTCTCCAGAAAGATTAAAAAACAAAGTATTCCCAAAGGGCCCATGGTTGGAGGTGGTATAAAACCATGGAGTAAACTTTTTGAAGCTACTTCCCTTTTAAATAAACTGAGCTTCAAAAAGTTGGACAAATTAGTTCTCTAGTTAATTATTAATGTCTTAAAAAGGAATCTTTAAGGAAGAAAACTAAAAGTGGAACTAAATCACTCTCATACCCATGAATAAAGATAGGAAGTATTTTATAGGAATTTACACACAGGGGACTTATTTTTTTCATTCCTCCTCCACCCTAGCTTGTTTTGCAGTGCTGAGGATAAAACTCATGGCCTTATGCATGCTAGGCAAGCACTCTACCACTTAGCTAGTTCCCCAGCATCCCAAGGGACTTGTTTTTATTAATGCAAATAGAAGAACTCTAAAATGGAAATGTAGTACCATGAAGAATGGCTCAACACTAAAATCCAGCAATTCCCATTTCCTTTGACCTTTCATCTCTAGACCAACATTTGGTCTGATGTATCATCTTTGAGCAAGCCTCTGGTAGGTCACACTGTTTCTGATACTGACAGAGACTTACCTTAATTTGGTTTCAAATTGAGATGATTTTAGAATGTGTCTGAATTAAACAGAAGTCAAAAGTTTGTCTTTTATGGAGAAGACCTGAGTGGTAGCATCCTTGCTGCTGGAAATGATCTAGAGATAACGTAGATGTGGAAAGGGGGTCCAGGGAATTGCTTCTTGGTCTGTCCCAGTCTAGGAAGAAGTTCTGAAGAGTAGATGGAGAAAAGATTGTGACTAACAGTGAAAATGTCACACTGAGGATGCTGGCATCATTTTCCAAGTTGCCAATCAAACTATTAATTCATATATTACTCATTCAAAATTTACCTTCACTCAAACATGGAATATTTTTATCTAAAAAATTAATAAATTTCAGTGAGAAGTTTAATATAAAAGTTCCATGTGAACAAAGCTTCCTGTGACAATTGAGTCTTGTAACAAACTTACAATTAAGTAAAATTTTATCTTAAAGATTTTAAATTAATTTATTTTTCTGATGTTTTATGCTCATTAACAAATTTTTATTTACACTTTTCTTTGATTAGACTGACTTCTTCCTTACTATATAATATGTATTCTGTTTAAAGTAATGAAATAGATGTCTCTAAATATATTAGCATAAATCAGATGTTTATAGTCACCCTGGCATTCCTTGCTTTGAATTAACAAAGTTCTGTTTACCAATACATTAATGCTGAGTTTGTTAGGGAGAAAAGGAGCTCAAAGCAGAATTTGATATATGAATTCCATGAAATGGCAAAAATCTGCTACTGTTGTCTGACCATCTAACCCACTTATTTCAACAGGGAATCTGTAGAATGATTAAGCCAGGTTGTGAAAGATGGGTCAAATTAAAACAAACAAAGTGCTTTTGCCATCATTTTCGGGAAAAGAAACTTAGGAGAGAGCAAGCACACTCCAATCAGCATAGGTAATATTTGTATTTTAAGTGCAAAGAAGTTTGATTGTGCTATAGGGTAAATGCTAATGAATGGTATTTTCAAACCACTGGCATTTCTCAGCCAAAAAAAAAAAAGTTATGGATCTCAATGGTTCTCAATAGAACTGAAGCTCAGCAATTTATAGATTCCCAACAGTGTTTAACTAAAATTTTAAAAATCTGTCTTCTAAATGTAGCTCAAAGATGGATTTTACTTTTATCATGGGCACGAGATGTCATGGGGGAATCCAAGGATGTTCTAGAGGGTTCTTGCTTTCAGAACACTCTTAAGAATAAGAGGCTGGAGCACCAGAGTTACAGACAGAAAAGAAATTTTATTGATAGAGAAAGGCTGAGCAGAGAGACAGACAGCAGGGTCCAGGAACTGGGTGCCCCCTGAGCACTGGAGTGGGGGATTCATATATATATATTTGTATATGGCTTCCACCCTAACCTAAAGAACAGTTCATAGCGGAACCCTGTAGGTCCATTCTTGGTGCACATGGGCCTCCTGTACCTCCTGGTCATCTGGCTGAGCTGGTTCCTCCACTTCTCCCAGGTCATGGGGGCTTCCGCGTTCCTAAGATGTCATGGGCTGATTTATGTTATGGAACTGCTACAAATCCCCGCTATGGGTTAGAGCCCCTAACTGCCATTAGGGAGCTAGGATGTCGATATCCAATCATTAGCTACTTCCTGCTGAGAGGGGGTGAAGAAGGGCCGCTGCAGGAGTCAGGGATCCAAACCTGAGGGGATGTCCAAAGGTCCACGACAGTAAGAGTGGGTGCTGAGTAACATTTGGAGTTTGATGGAGTCTAGGTGAGAAGAAATGAAATGCATGAGAAGGTTAAGGAGGCATGGACCAAAGCACAGTGCAGCTCCAATAACAGGAACGGGTCCCAGGACAGGGAAAAGTCTTGAGAACCAGCCGCCAAGCCAATTGTTAGGTTTCCACCCATCTCAAATGGGGACATGAGCGACTTTTCTGATGTTAGTGGCAATGTTTGCTACCCCTTCTCTGTTGTTATCAATTCAAAGGCAACAGTCTAACTGGTTGGATTTGCCACACATACCCCCTTCCTCAGCTAGATAGTCTAAGACCAGGTGGTTTTGATATATAGTGGCGTGTATTTGGATTTGTTGTCTGGCCAGTAATTCTAAGGCAGAAGCAGTCTGGTTGGTGATAATTTCTACCACCGCTTGTAACCTCATGATTTGATTGAGCATGTAAATGGGAGTCTGGTAACCCCAACTCCCATCTTGTGCCCAAGTGGCTAGTCCATAGGTCTCAGTGATCCTCTTGGGAGGCCATTTGTCTCCTCCCCACCTCTGATTTCCCCCTATGCTGACACTTCTCTTTGTTCTGGTCCCCAGGGTTTCAAAGAGGGGGACTCCCAGTTGTTCTCCTTAGGAATTGGGCAAAAGGAAAAACCAAGGCTGGACAATCCCTATAGTACATCTTCTTGTCCAAGTGGGAGGAAGTCTGGAGTAGGCCTGTTTTCCACATGTCCAGAATAACCCATTTGGCATTTTCCACCACTGTGGGGCAGTGCTGGTGAGGTTATCCCAATATTTGCCAATCTCAGGGATACTTCAAAATGGATTGGCCTCATTAGTAGTAGAGCAACTTAAGAGGCTGTGGTTGGTTAGAGATTTGTAGCATTGGGAGCCATCATTATGGGGGGATGATGCCCAGTATCAGGGAGGCTTTTTGGGCCACCAGTTTAGATTTGTCTCATTGTAAGAGAGTACCTATTTACAAGGGGTCTCTCCCACTTATTTATCATATGTGAACCCAGTTCTTTTGAGACAATCCTCCCCGATCACTTCTGATGTGAGAATCCAGGATTGGGAATGGTCACTCTCCTTGATAGTTATAGAGTGATTCCATAACAGAAGTTGGTAAGCATTTAAACTAGACCTTTCCAAGGCCACTCTTCACTCATGAGGGTACCTCTGTATATCCAACAATTTTGAGACATTTAGTTCTGTGGCGATTTTCTCTGCCAAGTCTATGAAGAGATTCTTTCCTATTGCTGGGAGCTCTAACCCTCTCCCTATCTTGCCCCTGAGTTCATCATATAAACCAGGGCCTTGAGTGGCCATTGGCTTTGGATGGGACAAGAGTTTTTTATTATCTTTTTAACAAGTTGTTCTTATGCTATGTCCTGTACTCCTCTACCGTCTGACACTCCCCAGTGTCCCAGATAAGTCCAATAGACCCATTCTTCTAACCTCCTATTGCAAATATAGCTTGCTTTGTTTCCCAAACTCTGGGACTTCTAGTATCACTTACCCAAGTGTATGCAAACCTGAGGGGCATATTTGCCCAAGTAACATCCACTCAGTTGGTGGGTGTAGGATGTAAAGTAAGAACATCTGGAGCCCCCAGTATAGGTGATTTTAAAATGTTCACTACATGGGAAAGGCTGGGTGAGGGTCACACTGAAAGGTAAGAGTTCAAATGTGACATGATGAGCCTCATGGTTATCTATCCCAAGAATGTGAGGCCCCAGGGGAGAAGGCAGACAAGGTCACTTATCCTGAGGGGCCTTCTTGAAGAGGAGTCGGAGGTCCTCTAGAGGCTCGCAGGAGTACCACACTTCGTCTGAGTCTAAGTCTTGAGGAGAAGAATCTTTTGAGGGGTTCCAGCCCTCTGGACTCTGGAGATGTGGATCCAAGATTCCTGTTGGGGTGGGAAGAAGCACAGGATATAGCCCCTCCCTAGGGGGTCTGAAGCTCTCTGGATGCATGAGGGATTTTAACAAGCACCAAATCACTGGGACAAAAGGGTGAAGGAGGAGAAGAGGAGTCACGAGAGATGCCTTGGTGTAACTCAGTTAGGATTTGTTGGAACTTAGCCAGCTGGGTGATATGGGAGGTAAGTCTGGCTGTTTCACCATCCAAAATGAGGTCATTAGTGAGAAACAGAGGGCCATAAAGAGACTCAAAAGGTGTGATATCTAACTTGCCCGGGGTGTTTCTAAGGCAGAGGATGGCCAAGGGCAGAAGTTTGGGCCAGGGAAAATGTGTTTCCTGGGCCAGTTTGGCTAGGTGTCACTTGAGTAACCCATTGGCCCATTCCACCTTCCCTGAGGACTGAGGCCTTCAGGCACAGTGGAGGTGATATTTTATGCCTAGGGCTTTGGATGCCCCCTGAGTCACTTGTCGCTCTGGAGGCTGTGAGGGAGAATGAATCAGGGAATGATTTCCTGAATTAGAACTTTGACCACTTCCCAGGTCTTTTCTGTGAAGCAAGGAAAAGCCTCCACCCATGCTGTAAAGGTGTCCACTAGCACTAGAAGAAAATGGGAGCAAGGACTCCCTGACATGTGGGTGAAATCAACTTGCCAGTCCTCTCCAGGATAGGAGCCTTTTCTTTGAGTCCTGCAGAGAGGAGTGGTTGGTTGCAAGGCTTTATTATGCTGACAGATCTTGCCTCCCCTAAATTTGTCTTGTAGGGTCTCCCTAGTTTTTACACTCTCAAACATGAGTTTGACCAAGGACAGGATGTTTTCTACTCCCAAGTGGTAGGTTTGATGTAGAGTTTTGAGGACCTTCCACTATAGGCTCTGGGGTAAGAGAAGCTTGTCCTCAGGGGAGAACCACCATCCTTGGTAGTCCAGGATATAGCCCTGAGATGAGGCCATTTGGACCTCAGAGGGGAGGTAATGAGGTCTCTCAGGTTGGAGAAGAGATTACTCCCACAAAAGAGGACCCTGGATGTAGGGTTGTTGAGCTTCTTCTTTTGCAGCTGCATCCACTTTTTTATTGCCCAAAGCTATGGGGTCATCAGTCTTTTTGTGTCCTGGACAGTGTATAACTGCCACTTATTGGGGTGAAAGGACCACATCCAAAAGTTTTAGGATTGTCTGAGAATGTTTGATGGGAGATTCAGAGACAGTGAGCATTCCTCATTCCCTCCAGGTGGCTGCATGGGCATGTAGGATCAGAAAGGCATATTTGGAGTCAGTATAAATGTTGACTCTTTTGCCCTGGGAAAGCTGTAAGGCTCTGGTGAGGGCAATAAGTTCAGCTGATTGGGTGCTGGTGTTTGGGGACAGGGGTTCTGCCCACAAGATTTGAGCAGAAATGACTACTACCACTCAGGCAACCTGGCCATCCCCTAGTTACATTGTCTAGTTCCTTGCTTAGATACCCCACAGGTTGAGGAGTGTGTCCTCAAAGTTGTGTTATGACCCCAAGGGCCAGTCCCCCTTTTTCATAGACATATAGCTATATGTCTTGAGAGGGTAGGCTCAAGGTGGGGGTTAAGCCAAGGTACTGTTTGAGCTTAAGAAAGGCATCCTGGCTCTCTTTGTCCCACTCAAGGAGGGACTGAGAATGTTGTTGGGCCTCTCACTGGAGGTGACATAGGGGGCGAGTGAGCTCAGCATAGCTGAAGATCCAGATTTGACAGAATCTGGTGACTTCCAAAAGCCCTTAGTTGTTGAAGGATTTTAGGGAGAGGATAGTCTAAAATTGGGAGATGTCACTCTGAGCCTAGGGATCTAGTTTGCTTTTCAAGAACCAACCCAAGATATTTGACATTAGGGCTGCATAACTGAGCTTTTCCTCTGGAGACCTTATAGTCTTGACTGGCCAAAAAGTTTAATAGGGACTCTGTAGCCCTGGAGATAGTGGGTTCAGTGGGACCATAGAAGAGAAGATCATCTACATGTTGGAGTAATGTGGATCCCTGGAATTGCCAGTCCATTAGATCTCTTGCCAATGTTTGACCAAAGATGTGAGGGCAATCTCAAAACCCCTGGGGAAGGACCATCCATGTTAGTTGTCCTGCAGGTTTTGTGGGGTCCTCAAAAGCAAAGAGCAGTTGGCTATCAGGGTGGAGAGGTATGCAGAAGAAGACATCCTTTAAATCTAGAACTGAGTAGCATTGGGCATCAGGGGGAATCTGAGCCAGGAGAGTATGAGGATTAGGGACCACTGGGTGTAGGGGCAGCTTCATTGATGAGTCAGAGGTCCTGTACCAACCTCCATTTATTGGGACCCTTTTGTACTGCTAGAATAGGGGAATTGTAGGGACTTGAGAACTTGACCAGGAGGCCCTCTTGATTGAGGTTGTTTATGATCAGGCAGAAGGTCTCTCCAGGCCTCCAGCTTTAAGGGTATGGTTTTTGGTGAGGGAACTGGAGGGGATCTTTTAGGTGAACCAGAACAGCAGGAGCTGTCATTGCCCTCCCAGTGGTGGAGCTGTCCATCCAAACTGATGGGTCCACTTGTTCCTCAATTAGGGGCATGCAGAAATACTCTCTGGGGGGAGCAAGTAGTATTTGCACTGTAAGTTTAGACAGGAGGTCCCTTCCTAATAAGGTGATAGGGGTCTTGTGGACTAGTAGAAACAAGTGGCAGAAGTGGAGTTTCCCCCAAGAGCATGCCAAAGCCTGGGTAATATATTGTTCTAGGGGCTGGACCGATATGCCCCAAATGCTGACTTTGTTGTTAGACCTGGGGCCTGGAGAGAAAGGAATGACAGAAAAGTGGGCTTTGCTATCCAAAAGGAAGATAGATGACCTGGTGCTTCTTAACCATCAGGACAAACTGGGGCTCCTCAGTCTGGATGCCAAGAACTGGAGCCTGGACAGGAGGCCCTGGAACCCATCATTCAAGGGAGCCATCTGGCCTCCTCTGAGAGGAGATAGGGACAGTGTGACTTCAGTGGTTGCCCTTACAGAGAGCAGGGTCCTGGAGGGGGCCAGGGCTGTCTCCCAGACTGCTCCCTCATGGACATTCCCCTTTGAATGTCCCTCCTGTCCACCATGGTAGCAAGTCCTGACATTTGGTCCCCATTGAGAGGGAAATTCTTTAAGAGCTGCCACTAGGTCATGGTGCCTTCTGTCTTCTCTCTTTCTAGTAAGGTCCCGATTATAGCATACAGAAGTAGCCATTTGTACCAGCTAGTCTAATGTTTTGTCACCCTTAGCCACCAGCATTTGAAGTTTTCTATGAATATTTGGGGTTTATTGGGTAAGGAATTTATCTCTTAGGAGGGCCTCCCCAACCTGTGATTTGGGATCTACTGTAGTGTTTTGTAATGTCCTCTTAGATGCTGTAAGAAGACCATGGGGGATTCATCAGTAATCTGGGAATAATTAAGAGGTTGGACTCTAGCCCATATTGAACCTTCAATGGAGAGGTGAATGAAATGGCATCTAGCCTATTTGGCAGCCTCACTTTGGGGATCCCATCTGGGATCCATCCTGGGGAACTGCTTGAGCTCCAGTTGGGCCTCTGGGGTCCTTGGCTTCCCCTTCTAGGGGAGTGGGCTTAACAGAGGACTGTTGTAGGTGATAATCATTGCCCACCTGAGTGGCCTAATAAAAGACTCTTTGCTTGATCTAGGAGCAGCATGACATCTTTCCAAGGCAGTTCAAAAGTTTGGATAACAATAATAAAGTCTTGAATGTACTCGTCTGAGTCATCGATAAATCTACCCAAGTCCCATTTAATTTCCTCAATGTCACTTAATCTGAAGGAGACATGGATTCTTTGTGAGCTGCCTCCCCACAACCCTCCCACCCCGGAACTGGCTAGGGAGCTGTGGGGGTTGGGCAGCCACTCATTCCCTCTGGGTGAAGGGGAGGAAGTGGCTCCCTTAGGGGCAACTGGGGGTGTCTTAGAGGTATCCCCTTCTGTAGGTATGATTTTACAAACCATGGTCAGTGTTTGAGTACCTCCCTAACACTGTTTCACACATTGGGGATGTTCTTTAAGGAAAAAGAACAGCTGCACATAAGGGATGTCTGTCCATTTGCCCTCCCTCTTGCAAAACAAGTCTAACTGGAGAATAGTGTTGTAGTTAAGAGTCCCAGCCTTAGGCCATTTTTCCTGATCTCGAAGGGCATATTGGGGCCAGACTTGAGTGCAAAAGAAAATCTAAGCCATTTTGCAAAGGTTGTCAGGATCAATGTCCTTCCAGCATTTTAGCAGGCAAGCAAGGGGAGACCCCTCCAGAACTCAAGAGGATGAAGTTCCCATCTGGAAAAAGAACATGTGGTCTACAGTGGAGGGGGCATTCCTATTTATTGGTGTCCCAACAAGAAAACCCCTCCCTGGGGAGAATGTCCTCTCCCCTCCATTTTGCCCCTTCTGCCATCTGTGACCAAGACCAAGGGAAAAGCTGAAAGGGCCCTCTTGGTTGTGGTCACCCCACTGGCATGGCCCCAACCACATGTGACCCTGCCAGCCTTAAAGTTCAAGTACTTATAATGTCTCCAGTTAGTGAAGGCATCCAGTTCTAAGAGAACCTGCTGGAGGAAGGGCTCAATGAGAGACATGAGGACACAGAAGGCCAGGGGGGTGTTGGGTAAGCCTGGGGTCAGTCATGTCTTCTGGAGAAGACTGAGAGGAAAGGGTGTATTTTTGGAAAATATGATCTCCCGTGCACTCTGAGGGCAGCCATGGGAGAAAACCCAAGTGGTGTGTGCCATAACAACAGTGCAAATACATTCCCTAGGGCAGTCCTGGGGGATAAAGATGGGGCAGCAGTGGTGTAAGGGGAGACAGTGCTCAGTGAGGTGTCATAAAAATCCCCCAAACTGGCACTCAGTCAAAGGGGCATACATCATCCAAGGAAAAGTGGGAGAACAAAAAGTGCAGGGAACCTACTAAGAGAACAGATGCTTTATTAACTCTTACTAAATGAGGGCATGGTGTCCTCCTATATGTCCCTGGCGAAGGTCACCTAATGTTGTTGGGGGCAAAAGGGCCATTGAGTTATAGTGCAGAACTGAGAGAGGGAGAAAAAGCCTGGGAGCTGGAAGGATTCAGACTCGTCCATGTGGCAGTAGGCAGTCTTGTATAAACCATGGGACAGGCTCAGTGTGTTGCACTTTGAGGAGGGATGTGCTGGATGCTGCACGAAGCCTTAGTGGGATCGAGAAATTACCCCTCCGCACTGAGGAGAAAGCTTCCTACTGACAGAAGAAGAAGGTGGCCAGAGTTCTGCTTTTAGCTACTTCATAGCATGGGGGGCTCTCCAAGTAGACAGAATCCATAGGAGTGCCTGACAGTCACAGTCACTTCCCAGGCAGACTGTCTCCAGTTAGGCACAGATGATACTGACCTTTCACCCTGGAGAGAAGAGGGTCCCATCTGGGTCACCAAGATGTCAAAGGCATGAGATGTCACGGGGGAATCCACGGATGTTCTAGAGGGTTCTTGCTTTCAGAACACTCTTAAGAATAAGAGGCTGGAGCACCAGAGTTATAAGCAGAAAAGAAACTTTATTGATAGAGAAAGGCTGATAGGAGAGACAAACAGTGGGATCTGGAAACCAGGTGCCCCCTGAGAACTGGAGTAGGTCTTCCACCCTAACCTAAAGAATGGTGCATAGTGGAATCTTATAGGTCCATTCTTGGCACACATGGGCCACCTGGACCTCTTGATTCTCTGGCCGAGCTGGTTCCTCTGCTTTTCCAGGGTCACAGGGGCTTCTGCATTCCTAAGATGTCATGGTGCTGATTTATGTTATGGGACTGCTACACTTTCTATTTTAAAATGTGACCTTTGAGAAAATCCTTTTTAAAAAAATATAAATACTGCATTTCTAAAAGAGGAGAATCAATCTGGCAGAGGTTTCAATGGTCACACAACCTTCTTGCTAATCCCACCTGGATTCTGATTGAAGGTGGAGCCCAACTGACTTAACCTGGTTCACAAGACTCTTCCTGGTCTGGGTCCTGCTTGGTTCTCCTGCCTCAGTGTTCCCATTCTTCACTCGAGACAAGTAGCTGGATTGCATGTGATTTTTTTCCTGCAGTCAACATGATATGAAGGTGCTCCTGGAATAATTTTGTATCTTTCACATGGACATTCTTTAAATAGTTATTTCACAAATCTGTTTTCCGTTCTACCCATTTCCTGTTGAAATAAGTGGGCTAGACGGTCAGACAATGGTAGCAGATTTTTGTCATGTCGGTGACGTGTGAGTCCACTAGTGGAATTTGTATACCAAATTTTGCTTTGTCTGTATCTATAATTACAGACCTCTTTCTTATTCATGATAAAGGATTTGGTGTATGACTTTCAAAACCAAACAACTTGTAGGGAGGCAATATTAATGGGTCACAAATCTAGAGAAAAAAAACTACAGAAATATTTTGAGTGTTTTTGTTTTTATGCAATGTTAACTTGAAACGCTGTCTGAAAAACAAACTAAAAGCAAAAGGGCTGGACTGGGGGGAAGGGGAATGACTCAAGTGGTAGAACACTCAGTTCTGAGTTCAATCCCCAGTACAGAAAAATTTACTGAAACAAATTTTTATGTGGAAGTTCAAAGTGGAGCTGCTCCCTGTGAAAAACAGTGGGACACCCTGCTAACTGCCCATTCTCCCTAGTATGCACCCCCAGGTGGCCTTTGAGAAGTCTGCATGGGAGCCCTGGGAATCCAGACCACAGGGCTTACCAACCACTGACTGAAACAAGTACGTGTTCTAATGTATTTGTTCCAGTCTTGTTATTTCCCTCTACCAACTTCCCCAAACCCAGATCAAAGTAGGGTTTTTGATAGACCATACCAGAATAGAAACCAACTGCTACAGTTTTGATTTGGAATGTTCCTCAAAGACCCATGTGTAAAAAGCTTGTTCCCCCTAGAGAAAAGGTTAGATTAAAAAGAATTAACCTAGAAGGTAACACCCACGCACAGGAAATCAATGTGAGTCAATGCCCTGTATAGCTATCCTTATCTCAACCAGCAAAACCCCTTGTTCCTTCCTATTATTGCTTATACTCTCTCTACAACAAAATTAGAGATAAGGGCAAAATAGTTTCTGCTGGGTATTGAGGGGGGGAGCGGGAGGGGGTGGAGTGGGTGGTAAGGGAGGGGGTGGGGGCAGGGGGGAGAAATAAACCAAGCCTTGTATGCACATATGAATAATAAAAGAAAAATGAAAAAAAAAAAAAAAAAAAAAAAAAGCTTGTTCCCCAGAGTGGTGTTATTGGGAGATGTGGAGCCTTTAAAAGTTGGGGCCTAGTGGGAGTCTTTGGGTCATTAAGGGTATGCCCTTCAAGGAATAGTGGGAGCCTCCCACACACCTGTTTTTCTTTCTCTCTTTCATGTCCAGGCTCTGAGGGGAGTGGTTTTGCTCTACCACTCACTCCTGCTATGATGTGCTGTCCTCTCACCCCTACAGGCCTAAAAGAAATGTGCCTGTCAGATCATGTACTGGAACCTCCAAAACCTTGAGCCAAAATAAACCTTTTCTGTTTATAAATCGATTTTCTTAGGTATTTGTAATAGTGACAGAAATCTGATTAACACAAAGTCTTCTTTTCTCCTTGTGCTTAAGATCCACTACTTTAGCTCAAGTTAAAATTCCTTCTCCAAGTGCCTTGGGCTATCAGCACCAGACCCTCAAACTCTCCTTGTTCCTTCATAATCCCAAGTCTATATCCACATCCCAAATTCAAGTATTCTTGCATCACATCAGGAATTCAGCATATGACAATAAACTTGGTGGATGATGGAGAGGTAGACATCATAGGTATATATCTCAGAAAAACTGTCACACATCTACCACAAGAATGTCCTTTGTGGCACTGTTTGTAATTTAAAAAATTAGAATAGAATCTAAAACAATAGAAGGATAAATAAATTACCACCATCCATACAATGGAATGCAATATTACCTGACAAAACCAAGTAAAAAATGTGACAAAATGCATAGTAACTTTTATATAAGTTTAAAAACACAATGTAACCATTGCCTACTCACAGGTTGGTAGTAATTATATAAACACATGGTTTGAATCCACCTAATTTGAATTTAAATCACAAATGATAACTGAAGAAAGGTAAAGAAGAAAGCCATGGCTCACACGATTCTTGTAAGTCACTGGAGTAGTAGGCTTGACCTGAATGCTTCAAAAGACACTTCAGGACCTAATCAATAAGGGACTAGAAGAGGTTTCAGGTTAGGGAATGGGAGCAGGGAAAAATAAGACTGAAAGAGAAAAATCAAGTGTTAATGATGGAACACAGTTAAGCAGTTTTATTCAGAGAAAACAAAGAGGTAAGAGCAGCAGGTGCCTATTCACCCTTTTTCTCTTACAATTTTGTAACCTCACTGGAGATGTTCTTATTTCACCCTGGAGTGAATCAAGGTCAACCCTTTACCCTGCTCTTTGGTTCCACTCACATACTTTTTCAGCCTTACCTCTTTATTTTTTATTGTTATATTATTGTTGTACTGGGGGTACACTGTGACATTTACAAAAGTTCTTACAATATATCACAGTTGAATTCACATCGTCTATCATTCTCCTTTACCACCCTCCCTCCATTCCTGGAATAATTTCAACCAGTCTCGTTTTTTCATTTTCATACGTGAGTACATAGTATTTCCACTGCATTCGGTCTTCTAAAAATGACCAGCATATATTAATTACAAAAATCGTGTGCTTCATTGTGACATTTTCAGACAAGCAGATCATGTACTTTGAACACATTCGCTGCCCCCCATTACCTTTTTTCCCTCCACTATCCCTCCTGCTGGTCCCCTTCCTTCCCTTTCTTTTCCCTTCCCCTTTCCTTTTCCCTTCTAATTTCATGTGTTTTTTAAAAAAATCTAGATCCTGCATATGAAAGAAAACATGTACTTGTCTGAGTCTGGCTTATTTTGCTTAACATGACCATTTCCAGTTCCATTCAATTTTTTTTTTTTGCAAATGACATGATTTTATTCCTTTATATGACTGAATAATACTCCAATATTATATACACTACATTTTCTTTATCCATTCACCTATTGATGGGCACCTAGGCTGATTCCATAACATAGCTTTTGTGCTGCAGTAAACATGTGTCTGCAGGTGTCTCCATTGTGTGTTGACTTTGATTCCATCCGGTATGTACTACAGAGTGATAGTTCTGGATCACATGGTAGTCCTATTTTAGTTATCTGAGGAACTTCCATACTGATATCAGTGGTTTCTCATACTGGTTGCTAACTGAGCTATTGGGATGTGTAGGTTAATGTTTTTCATCACAATTGGAAGTTTTTGCCCTTTGTTTCTTAAAATGCTTTGCTTGCTCTTTTGTCTTCTCTCCTCCTGGGACTCCCTTTATTCATACATTGGCATATTTGATGTTGAAGCAGAGGTCTCCTTTGTGCACACGATGGTGCAGTTGATGGTGTGTGAGATGGTCACAGAGAGCCTGTTTTCTTTTTGCTCCTCAGACAGGATAATCTCAATTGAGCTATCTTTAAGTTTGCTGAATGTGACTGGGATGTAAAACAGGTCCTGTTGGTGGGTGGGTACTAGTGGGAATGGGGAGGGTAAATGGAGAGGATGAAGGAGGGGAAATAGGTCGATATACTTTGAATACTTGTATGAAAACAGAACAATGAAACTTGTTGAAATTATTTTATGTAGTGGGGGTTGGGGAGGGAGAATGATAGCGGATGACTCTAACCACGGTACATTGTAAACCTATATGGGAATGTGACAATGAAACCCCCTGTACAAATAATACATGCTACTAAAATGTATTTTTAAATCTGTTGATTCTTCTGCATGCTCAAGTCTACCATAGAGTGTTTCTGGTGAATTTTTCATTTCAAGTATTCTAGTTTGCAACTCCAGAATTTCTACAGATTCTTATTTATAATTTCTATCTTTATTGGTGGTCTTTATTTCATGAGGTGTCACTCTTGTACCTTCTTTTAGTTCTCTAATCATAGCTATAATATGTAATATAAAGTCTGTATCTAGGTAGTCCAATATCTCCTTCAGGCACAGTTTTTAACTGTTTCTTTTCCTTTGTATGGCCTACACGTTCCTGCTTTTTTGCATGTCTTGTAACTTTTTTATTGGAAACAAGACATTAATAATACATGAGGCAACTCTGAAAATATTTGATCAATAAATTTGATTTAAACCTTAACTTAGAAAGGCTTCCATTTTTATTCATTAGTGGCAATTCACAACATGCTTTTGTATAATCTTTAGCACTGATACCCAGAAAGATCACAGGACTGGAATGCTTTTCCATGAAATCCTTTAACCCTTGGAAATAAGACGTGGTGGTCCCAATTTAATGTAGTAGAAAGTTAGTGATTTATTCCACTAAAAATATGAAAAGATAGGTATCCAAGAATGCCTTCCAAACTTTAGTTAACTTTAAAAACTAGTGCTGCTTATTGGAAACCAAAATTTCAGCATTTCATGTGATGGAATTGTTGCTGCAGGTTTTCATATGTGATAGGATCTGATTTTTGAATATCATTTTATAATTTTCATATGTTGGCAATTTTTTCACACTTGTGAGTTCTTCAAATGGCTTATCAACTTTAATTTTGCATTTCTATCAATAACATCTTCAAGAATTACATGAAAAAATATAGAAAAATATCAGTTTAAAAATTTTAAGAGCCAAATATCAATTAAATTTAATTATAAACAAATAGAGTTAAACTTAATTCAAATTTCAAATTTAGATTAAATACTATAAAGTATAAAGCTGAGTGTGGTGGGTCACACCTGTAATCCCAGCAATAAAGAAGCTAAGACAGGAAGCTTGTGAGTTTTAGGCCAGACTTGACTATATATTGAGTTCTGGGGCAGCTGGGCTATGTAGTAAGACTCTATCTCAGTAATAACAATAAAAACAATATTAATATTATTGATAATAATAACAATAAATAAAACATGAAAGCTTAAAGTTAATTTTAACTTCAAATTTGAAAGCATCCAGGAGGAATTAGAATTAGCTGAAATTATCCCAGTATAAATCAGTATAAACAGTCTGGCTTCTGACTTGCCATCCTCCTGCCTCTGTCTCCCAACTAGCTGAGATTACAGGTGTGTACCACCACTCCTGGCTCTTCTGGTAGAACTTAATATGCAATGTCTTCTGTTAGAATTTAACTTCATCGGGATTGTTGTTCTGTGGTTATTGTCATTGCTGCTAGTGTTGTGGTTACAAAGTTGCATATGGTGGTTTTTTTTTTTCTTCTTTTGGCAGTACTGGCATTTGAACTAGGAGCTTCATGCTTGCTAGGCAAGTGCTCTACTGCTCCTGAACCATGTCTCTAGCCCGTTTTACATAGGTTAATTTGGAAAAAGTGTCTCACTTTTTGCCCAGGCCTGCCTGGACCAAAATCCTCCTAATTTATGCTTCCTGCTGTTGCTGGGATGACAGGCATGTGCCACCACACCGCTGTTTTCCTTTAAGATGGGGGAGGTCTCATGAACTTTTATTGCCTAGGCAGGCCTGGATAATCAAGAGCCTCCTAATCTCAGCCTCCTTTTTAACTTGCGATGACAGGTATGAACCATGTGGCCAGTTATTGGTTGAGATGGGGTCTCACTAACTTTTTGCTGGGGCTGTCCTCAAACTGTGATCCTCCCAATCTCAGCCTTCCAAGGAGCTAGAATTGCAGGTGTGAGCCACCAGTGCCTAGCTCACAAAGTTGCATACGTTTTTAAGCAGTCTGCTCAAACCTGTTTCTCAAAGTAGCACAAAGGTTTTCATTATGAAAACCCATTTAATGGGTGAAGATATTGAATTGTGAAACCCAAATAAATATTCTCAAAAATAATTTACAAATGATACTGTTACCTGTAATTTTGGAGAGAGTTTAGTAATGAGCCCTGCTTTTATTCCTCACCTCAAATCCCCAGCAAATCAAAATCACTTTTCCATTTAGGAAAATGGAAACCTCAAATCACTGCTCACAAGGGGATGGTTTATAAAAACATTAATTAAACAAAATTTGTTCAAAAACATAGATATTTGATTTTTATCCTAGATAACAATGACAGTATAAAGTAAGCTGTTGCTGGCTGAGATGGGCGCTAGGGACTCTCGCCTGTAATTGTAACTTCTTGGGAGGCTGAGATCGGGAGGAATGCAGCTTCAGACCAGCCACATTGGGCTGCAAGACCCCATCCCAGTGGAAAAAGTTGGATGTAGTGGTATAAACCTGTCATTCCAGCTACACAGAAACTTAAAATAGGAAAATTGTGGTCCATGCCGGCTTGAGCAAAAAGCGAGAGCCTATCTCCAAAATAACCAGAGCAAAAAGAACTAGAGGTGTGACTTAAGCAGTAGAGCACCTGCTTAGCAAGTAGGAAGCCCTGAGTTCAAATTACAGTACTGCGAAAAAAAGGTCCTAAGTAAATTCTGAATAAAATTATAGCTGTATTAAAATACACACACACACACACACTGTCTCTCTCTCTCTCTCTCTCTCTCTCTTTCTCTCTCTCTTTCCTAATTCAGTACAGTATAATTTACCTTTCTCTGAAATACTAACATCTTAAATTCCCCAAGTAGGCAGAAAATCAGGTATCACTAGGTATCCACCTGATGCCTGGAAGATAAATGATTTCATAGTCATGGAACACAGCTGAGCCTATCAAGTTGGAACCAATTTGAC
The DNA here is from genome assembly GCF_047511655.1 of Castor canadensis. Lineage (NCBI taxonomy): Eukaryota > Metazoa > Chordata > Mammalia > Rodentia > Castoridae > Castor > Castor canadensis. The sequence goes on along the minus strand of NC_133398.1, from coordinate 14,457,393 downwards.
ATGACAGGTTAATCGGAAGGAGTGTGTCTTTCTCACATGGGTTCTTCACCAGGAAACTAAACTACATCAGTGACTAAGTGGGACTGAGACAAAGAAGAGATTAAAGGGTCTCTAATAGAACATTCCATCCAGAATGCTACCATGACCACCATGATCACCTAAACACTGCATGAAGTTGAGCTGTATGAAATTTGCCAAAAATGTCTGGACACCAGCAGATACATGTGGTCCAGCCAAACATACATATGCCCACATTTGTGTTTATTGCCCTACCTTCACAATAAGGACTTCAAAGGATATCATAAATTGTGGAGTGAACATTACATTATATTCAGGGAACTTACTATGAAAACTGGAGTCCACAAAAATGATTGAAACAAAATAACTTCAGAAATCAGTTAATTTCTCTGTTCTGTGGACATTTCCTAAGTGTATGTCATGTACAAGGCACATTCTTAAGATAAATATAAGGACACATGACAAAGGGTCTGCTTTCAAGGAATTTACTCTAGAAGAGGAGTGAAATATGTAAACACAGAAATTACCATAGATGCTAGTAAGTGCTTCAATAGAAGCTTATGCAAGCTATGGTAGAATGCAGAAAAATGAATTTAATTCTTTGGAGAATCCACGGTCTGTGTTGGGTCATTAAATATGAAGTGGAGTTTTGTGAGGCATATGGGCCACACATATGAGGAAAAGGTATGAAGGCAGCAAAGAGTGTGTACTGTGCAACAGAAGAGTAAATAGCACGGTCAGGGCTTCTGGGAGAAGAAGCTGGAGCTGCTGGTGAAAGTCAGGGGGTGAAGTCCTCTTGATCTGTGGAGATTTTGCTGGGTAGGACATGGGGAAGTAGTTTTAGGTGGAGAAGTGGATGAAAAGACTTGGATTTTAATATAAGCAGTCATGGCTGTGTCTGGAGAATGAGTTGGTGTAGAGAAGGTGGACAGGAGTGGAGTCAGGGATAGTAAAGGATGCTTATGTGGGACATAAGCAAGCTGTGATAACTGAATAAAAGTGATCATTTCCCAGGCCCTACAGCCAGCATTTTACAGTGTGTGTTTCTTGTATGAGGAAGAAATTGCCTATTTGTCGTGCAGAAAAATAGCATTGATTATATGCCTAATTGTAGAAAGTTAGAAAAGTTTGTTTCAAAGAAGTTGTTGGACTGAAATAATTTTATCAAAGTGCAGAGCCCAGATATTGCTCAAACTACACTCAAAGTTCAAGATAAGTTAAACGACATTCTCTGCAAAGACCCTTCATTCCGCACTGAATCTAGGATCTGAGGGGAGAACCAACCCAACAATCACCCAAATTAATCTAGATCAAATGTCAATACTATTTTTAATTATCAAAGAAACTCCTGAAAGAAGGACAGACTATATATTCATCTTATTTTAATATTTTCAAATTTTCCTAAGGAAAATGAAGCTAAAAGTCTTAAAATACCTTTAAGGAATGAGATATACTTTGTACAACCAGTTTTCTGAAAAATTCTTGCTTGTGACTTGTACTGCATACATTTTTGGTGACTCTAAATTAAAAAATTGAAACATGGGTTAAATATAACATACAATAGAGTTATGTGTTAGAACAGAATCATTAACTTTTAATTAAAATTTTTAGGAATTTAGTCAAACATTTACTTTTCTGTGGTGTCTTGATTTAAGATGTTTAAAATATAAGTGCAAAGAGCAAGGTCCAAAACAGCAAATATCTGATTGATATAAAAAAATAGGTATAGATATAATTGTATATAGAAAAGTTTGCATAGGCAGAGTATGAAAAGATACAAAAATTGGAGTGGGGTGAGTAACCCAAGTGGTTAAATGCCTACTTAGCAAGCATGAGGCCCTGAGTTCAAACCCCATTCTTGCTTGTTGGGCATACACTCTGATTCCATAGTTTTTGGCCCTTGTAAATAGTGCTACTATAAATGTGGGAGTGTGCAGGTTTCTCTATTGTAATGTTGGCTCTGATTTCTTTGAGAATATACCCAGGAGTGGTATAGCTGGATCACATGGTGGTTTTATTTTTAGGAATCTCCACACTGATTTCCACAGTAGCTATACTAACTTAAATTCCCAAGAACAGTGTGTAAAAATTCCTTTCTGTCCCTCCCCTATCTTTGCCAGCATTTGTTGTTGTTTGGTTTTTGGTGTTAGCTGTTCTGACGGGGTGCGATGGAATCTCAGGGTAGTTTTAATGTGCATTTTCATTATGATTAAGGATGCTGAACGCTTCTTCATGCACTCATTACTTCTTTTGGGAACTGTCTGTTCAATTCCTTTGCTTATTTATTAATTGGATTGTTTAGTTTTCTGCTGTTTAACTGTTCAATTTTTTATATATTCTGAATATTAATAATTTATCTGATGAATAGTTTGCAAAGATTTTTCTCCCATTCTGTGAGTTGTCTCTTCATTGTTACCTTTGCTGGGCACAAACGTACTGATTTGATGCAATCCCATTTGTCAATTCTTGCTCTTATTTCCTTAGTGAATGGAGTCCTGTTCAGGGGGAAAGTTACTACCCATGCCTATATCTTGAAGTGTTTCCCCCTAGGAGTTTTATGTCTTACATTAAGATCTTTGATACATTTTCGACTGATTTTTGTGTAAGATGACAGCTAAAGGTCTAGCTTCAGTCTTCTACCTGTAGATGTCCAGTTTCTCTAACACCATTTGTTGAAAAGACTGTTTTTCCTCCAATGTTTTGGCTCCTTTTTAAAAATCAGATGGCTATAGCTGTGTGGGTTTATTTCTGGGTCCTCTATTCATTGATTTATATGTCTGTTTTCATGCCAATACCATGCTGTCTTTGTTACTCTGGCTCTGTAGTATAATTTGAAGTCAGGTATTGTGATGCCTCCAGCCTTGCTCTTTTTGTTCCTATTGCTTTGGCTATTCAGAGTATTTTGTGCTTCCATATGAATTTTAATATTTATTTTTCCACTTCTGTGAAGAATGACATTGGGATTTTAATGGGGATTGCACTGAATTTGTAGATTGCTTCTGGTAGTACAGCCATTTTCACAACATGAGCTCTGCCAGCCCATGAACATGGAAGAGCTTTCCATCTTCTTGTACCTTCAATTTCTTTCTTTAGTGTTTTATACTTTTCATTATAGAGATCTTCCAACTCCTTAGTTAAATTCATTCCTCAATACTTTATTTCTTATGCTGTCATGAATGGTATTGTTTTCCTGATTTCTTTCTCTGGTCATTATTTGTTTATAGAAAAGCTACTGATTTTTTAATGTTGATTTTGTATCTTGCTACTTTCCAAAAGTGTTTATCAGATCTAAGAGGTTTTTAGGTGGAGTTTTGGGGGGGGGGTCTTTTAAATATAAGATCATATCATCTGCAAGTAGGGATAATTTGACTTCTTCCTTTTCTACATGCTCTGGCTAAGAATTCAAGCACTATACTGAATAAGAGTAGAGAGAGTGAACACCCTCAAATCATTCCTGATTTTAGAGGAAATGGTTTCAGTTTCCTCCACTTAGGACAATGTTATGTTGACATATATTCCTTGTATTCCTAGTTTCTTCAAAGCTTTATCATAAAAGGATGTTGAATTTTGTGAAAAGATTTTTCTGCAAATATTGAGAAGATTGTGTGATTTTTGTCCTTCATTTTATTTATGTTCTGTATTACATTTATTGGTTTGCTTATGTTGGAACCATCTGTCTCGGAATATCTCTTTTTTCCATCCTTTCACTCAAAGCCTGTGTTTGTCTTTGCCAGTGAGGTGCATTTCTTCTAACTAACAAATAGTTAGTTTTTGTTTTTAAATACAGTTTGCCAGTCTATGTCTTTTGATTGGAGAACTGAGATCATTAACACTGAGTTTTATTGAAAGGTATGTACTAATTTCTGTCATATTGTTTTTGAAATGTTTGCTTCTTTCCTAATTCTCATTTGCTTATTTACTCATTTAGTGAGACTTATTCTTTCTCCTATTTTCATGGTTGCATTTATCTTCCTCTTCTAACTGTAGTATCTTCTGCAGTTCTGGCTTAATGATCATGAATTCATTTAGCTTTGTTTATCATGGAAGGTTTTTATTTCTCCTTCAATTATGAAGGATAGCCTTGTTGGATACAGAAATCTAGACTGGCAGTTATTTTCTTTCAGGGTTTGATATATGGAATTCCATGCCCTCCTGGATTTCAAAGTTTCTATTGAGATATCTGCTATTATTGTAGTGAATTTGACTCTAGGTGACATGGCACTTCTGTCTTGCAGCTTTATATATTCCTTCCTTGTTCTGTACATTTAATATTTTAACTATAATATGCTTTGGAGAGACACTTTTCTGGTCTCCTCTGTTTAGTGTCCTAAAGGCCACCTGTACCCGGATGGCCATTTCTTTCTCAATATTTGGGTAATTTTCTATTATTGCTCTATTTAATATGCTTTCTATGCCTTTACTTTGATCTCTTCTCCCTTTCCTATGCCCATGATTCATAGTTTGTTCTTTTAATGGTGCCTCAGAGGATTTGCATGTTCCCTTCATACTTTATTTTTCTTTATCATTTTCTGAATATTCTAATTCCTCTACCTTATCTTCAAGCCCCGATATTTTGTCTTCAATTTGGTTCAGTCTATTACAGAGGCTTTCAACTAAATTTTAATTTGCCTTATTGATTTTTTTATTTCCAGAGCTTTGATTTGATTTTTCAGGGTTTCTATATCTTTATCAAATCCCCCTTTCATATCCTGCATTGTCTTCCTTATTTTATTCAGCTTTTATTTGTATTTTCTTTGAATTCATTCAGACTTTTATACATGTCCTTCCTTTTTTTTTTTTAGTAACTCAATCTTTTCAATTTTATTTTATTTATTTATTTATTTATTTTTCATTTTTCTTTTATTATTCATATGTGCATACAAGGCTTGGTTCATTTCTCCCCCCTGCCCCCACCCCCTCCCTTACCACCCACTCCGCCCCCTCCCTCTCCCCCCCCTCAATATCCAGCAGAAATTATTTTGCCCTTATTTCTAATTTTGTTGTAGAGAGAGTATAAGTAATAATAGGAAGGAACAAGGGTTTTTGCTGGTTGACATAAGGATAGCTATACAGGGCATTGACTCACATTGATTTCCTGTGCGTGGGTGTTACCTTCTAGGTTAATTCTTTTTGATCTAACCTTTTCTCTAGGACCTGTTCCCCTTTTCCTATTGGCCTCAGTTGCTTTAAGGTATCTTCTTTATTTCTCTGCGTTAAGGGCAACAAATGCTAGCTAGTTTTTTAGGTGTCTTACCTATCCTCACCCCTCCCTTGTGTGCTCTCGCTTTTATCATGTGCTCATAGTCCAATCTCCTTGTTGTGTTTGCCCTTGATCTAATGTCCACATATGAGGGAGAACATATGATTTTTGGTCTTTTGAGCCAGGCTAACCTCACTCAGAATGATGTTCTCCAATTCCATCCATTTACCAGTGAATGATAACATTTCGTTCTTCTTCATGGCTGCATAAAATTCCATTGTGTATAGATACCACATTTTCTTAATCCATTCGTCAGTGCTGGGGCATCTTGGCTGTTTCCATAACTTGGCTATTGTGAATAGTGCCACAATAAACATGGATGTGCAGGTGCCTCTGGAGTAACAGTCTTTTGGGTATAGCCGCAAGAGTGGTATTGCTGGATCAAATGGTAGATCGATGTCCAGCTTTTTAAGTAGCCTCCAAATTTTTTTCCAGAGTAGTTGTACTAGTCTACATTCCCAGCAACAGTGTAAGAGGGTTCCTTTTTCCCCTCATCCTCACCAACACCTGTTGTTGGTGGTGTTGCTGATGATGGCTATTCTAACAGGGGTGAGGTGGAATCTTAGCGTGGTTTTAATTTGCATTTCCTTTATTGCTAGAGATGGTGAGCATTTTTTCATGTGTTTTCTGGCCATTTGAATTTCTTCTTTTGAGAAAGTTCTGTTTAGTTCACTTGCCCATTTCTTTATTGGTTCATTAGTTTTGGGAGAATTTAGTTTTTTAAGTTCCCTATATATTCTGGTTATCACTCCTTTGTCTGATGTGTAGCTGGCAAATATTTTCTCCCACTCTGTGGTTGTTCTCTTCAGTTTAGAGACCATTTCTTTTGATGAACAGAAGCTTTTTAGCTTTATGAGGTCCCATTTATCTATGCTATCTCTTAGTTGCTGTGCTGCTGGGGTATCGTTGAGAAAGTTCTTACCTATACCTACTAACTCCAGAGTACTTCCTACTCTTTCCTGTATCAACTTTAGAGTTTGGGGTCTGATATTAAGATCCTTGATCCATTTTGAGTTAATCTTGGTATAGGGTGATATACATGGATCTAGTTTCAGTTTTTTGCAGACTGCTAACCAGTTTTCCCAGCAGTTTTTGTTGAAGAGGCTGCTATTTCTCCATCGTATATTTTTAGCTCCTTTGTCAAAGACAAGTTGGTTATAGTTGTGTGGCTTCATATCTGGGTCTTCTATTCTGTTCCACTGGTCTTCATGTCTGTTTTTGTGCCAGTACCATGCTGTTTTTATTGTTATTGCTTTGTAATATAGTTTGAAGTCAGGTATCGTGATACCTCCTGCATTGTTCTTTTGACTGAGTATTGCCTTGGCTATTCGTGGCCTCTTGTGTTTCCATATAAATTTCACAGTAGATTTTTCAATCTCTTTAATGAATGTCATTGGAATTTTGATGGGAATTGCATTAAACATGTAGATTACTTTGGGAAGTATGGACATTTTTACTATGTTGATTCTACCAACCCATGAGCATGGGAGATCTCTCCACTTTCTATAGTCTTCCTCAATCTCTTTCTTCAGAAGTGTATAGTTTTCCTTGTAGAGGTCTTTCACATCTTTTGTTAGGTTTACACCTAGGTATTTGATTTTTTTTGAGGTTATTGTAAATGGAATTGTTTTCATATATTCGTTTTCAGTTTGCTCATTGTTACTGTATAGAGATGCTAATGACTTTTCTATGTTGATTTTATATCCTGCTACCTTGCTATAGCTATTGATAATGTCTAGAAGCTTCTGAGTAGAGTGTTTTGGGTCTTTAAGGTATAGGATCATGTCGTCTGCAAATAGGGATATTTTGACAGTTTCTTTACCTATTTGTATTCCTTTTATTCCTTCTTCTTGCCTAATTGCTCTGGCTAGGAATTCCAGTACTATGTTGAATAGGAGTGGAGATAGTGGGCATCCTTGTCTGGTTCCTGATTTTAGAGGGAATGGTTTTAATTTTTCTCCGTTAAGTATAATGCTGGCTGTAGGTTTATCATATATAGCTTTTATAATGCTGAGGTACTTTCCTTGTATTCCTACTTTTCTTAGAGCTTTTATCATGAAATGATGTTGGATCTTATCAAAGGCCTTTTCTGCATCTATTGAGATGATCAAGTGGTTTTTGTCTTTGCTTCTGTTAATGTGGTTTATTACGTTTATTGATTTTCGTATGTTGAACCACCCCTGCATCCCTGGAATGAAGCCTACTTGGTCGTGGTGAATAATCTTTTTGATGTGTTGCTGAATTCGGTTTGCCATTATTTTGTTGAGGATTTTTGCATCAATGCACATTAAGGAGATTGGCCTATAGTTCTCCTTTTTGGAGGTGTCTTTGCCTGGTTTTGGGATAAGTGTAATACTGGCTTCATAAAATGTGTTTGTCAGTTTTGCTTCCCTTTCTATTTCGTGGAACAGTTTAAGGAGGGTTGGTGTCAGTTCTTCTTTAAAGGTCTGATAGAATTCAGCAGAGAATCCCTCAGGTCCTGGACTTTTCTTTTTGGGGAGACTCTTGATTGCTGCTTCAATTTCATTTTGTGTTATAGGTCTATTCAGGTGATTAATTTCCTCTTGGTTCAGTTTTGGATGATCATATGTATCTAGAAATCTGTCCATTTCTTTTAGATTTTCAAATTTATTTGAATATAGGTTCTCAAAGTAGTCTCTGATGATTTCCTGGACTTCCATGCTGTTTGTTGTTATCCCCCCTTTTGCATTCCTAATTCTACTAATTTGGGTTTTTTCTCTCCTCATTTTAGTCAGGTTTGCCAGGGGTCTATCGATCTTGTTTATTTTTTCAAAGAACCAACTTTTTGTTTCATTAATTCTTTGTATGGTTTTTATGGATTCTATTTCATTGATTTCAGCTCTTATTTTTATTATTTCTCTCCTTCTATTTGTTTTGGGATTTGCTTGTTCTTGTTTTTCTAGGAGTTTGAGATGTATCATTAGGTCATTGATTTGGGATCTTTCAATCTTTTTAATATATGCACTCATGGCTATAAACTTTCCTCTCAGGACTGCCTTAGCTGCGTCCCATGGGTTCCGGTAGGTTGTGTTTTCATTTTCATTGACTTGCAGGAACTTTTTAATTTCCTCTTTTATTGCATCAATGATCCATTCTTCATTAAGTAATGAGTTATTTAGTTTCCAGCTGTTTGCATGTTTTTTGTCTTTACTTTTGTTGTTGAGTTCTACTTTTACTGCACTGTGGTCAGATAGTATGCACGGTATTATTTCTATTTTCTTATATTTGCTGAGGCTTGCTTTGTGCCCTAGGATACGATCTATTTTGGAGAAGGTTCCATGGGCTGCTGAGAAGAATGTATATTGTGTAGAGGTTGGATGAAATGTTCTGTAGACATCTACTAGGTCCACTTGATCTATTGCATATTTTAGATCTTGGATTTCTTTATTGAGTTTTTGTTTGGATGACCTATCTATTGATGATAATGGAGTGTTAAAGTCTCCCACAACCACTGTGTTGGCGTTTATATATGCTTTTAGGTCTTTCAGGGTATGTTTGATGAAAATGGGTGCGTTGACCTTGGGTGCATACAGATTGATGATTATTATTTCCTTTTGGTCTATTTCCCCTTTTATTAGTATGGAATGTCCTTCTTTATCTCGTTTGATCAATGTAGGTTTGAAGTCTACTTTGTCAGAGATAAGTATTGCTACTCCTGCTTGTTTTCGGGGGCCATTGACTTGGTAAATCTTCTTCCAGCCTTTCATCCTAAGCATATGCTTATTTCTGTTGGTGAGATGAGTCTCCTGTAAGCAACAAATTGTTGAATCTTCTTTTTTAATCCAGTTTGTCAAACGGTGTCTTTTGATGGGTGAATTAAGTCCATTAACATTAAGCGTTAGTACTGATAGGTATGTGGTGATTCCTGCCATTTAGTTGTCTTAGTTGTTTGAAGGTTTGATTGTGTGTACCTAACTTGATGTTACTCTCTACTGTCTTGCTTTTTCTTATCCTGTGGTTTGGTGCTGCCTGCCTTTTCATGGTTAAGTTGGCTGTCACTTTCTGTGTGCAGGATCCCTTGCAGAATCTTTTGTAATGGTGGCTTTGTGGTCACATATTGTTTTAGTTTCTGCTTATCATGGAAGACTTTTATTGCTCCATCTATTTTGAATGATAGCTTTGCTGGGTAGAGTATCCTGGGGTTGAAGTTATTTTCATTCAGTGCCCGGAAGATCTCACCCCACGCTCTTCTTGCTTTTAATGTTTCTGTTGAGAAGTCTGCTGTGATTTTGATGGGTTTACCTTTGTATGTTACTTGTTTTTTCTCTCTTACAGTCTTCAATATTCTTTCCTTAGTTTCTGAACTTGTTGTTTTAATGATGATATGTCATGGAATAGTTCTATTTTGATCTGATCTGTTTGGTGTCCTGGAGGCCTCTTTCATTTGTATGGGACTATCTTTCTCTAGATTTGGGGAATTTTCTGTTATTATTTTGTTGAATATATTACGCATTCCCTTTGCTTGCACCTCTTCTCCTTCTTCGATGCCCATGATTCTCAAGTTTGGTCTTTGATGGAGTCAGTGAGTTCTTGCATTTTCTTTTCACAGGTCTTGAGTTGTTTAATTAGTAGTTCTTCGGTTTTTCCTTTAATTACCATTTCATCTTCAAGTTCTGAGATTCTGTCTTCTGTTTGTTCTATTCTGCTGGATTGGCCTTCCATTTTGTTTTGCAGTTCTGTTTCATTCTTTTTTCTGAGGTTTTCCATATCCTGGCAGTTTTCTTCTTTATTGTTGTCTATTTTTGTCTTGAGTTCATTTATCCATTTATTCATTGTGTTCTCTCTTTCACTTTGGTGTTTATACAGTGCTTCTATGGTTTCCTTTATTTCTTCTTTTGCTTTTTCAAATTCTCTATTTTTATTGTCTTGGAATTTCTTGAGTGTCTCCTGTACATTTTGGTTGACCCTATCCAGTATCATCTCTATAAAATTCTCATTGAGTACTTGTAGTATGTCTTCTTTTAAATTATTCTTGTGGGCTTCATTGGGTCCTTTGGCATAGTTTATCTTCATTTTGTTGGAGTCTGGATCTGAGTTTCTGTTCTCTTCATTCCCCTCTGGTTCCTGTACTAATTTTTTGCTGTGGAGGAAACTGGTTTCCCTGTTTTTTCTGTCTTCCCGTCATTGTCGTTGGTGTTGTTACTGTCCCTGTACTGTGTGCAATTAAGTATTTTCTAGCTTGTAATAATAACAATGGTAATATTTAGAATGGAAGGGTGAGCTGAGATGGAAAGCAAGAAGTTAAAGAAAAGGGGAAAACAAATATACAGACAAGAGGGAGAAAACAGAACAAGGTTTCAGACAAGAAAGTTTCAAAGGTATAAACAGGGAGCGTTAGTGTACTAATCAACAGTAAGCTGAAGAGACATTAGAGAGACAGAGGATTGAAAATCAAAGATAAAAAAATAAAAAATAAGTAAATGAAAGTAATATCTCTATATAAAAATGAATTAAAATAAAATGGAAATAGAAAATAAAAAAAAAAACCAAAAAACTTCCAAGTTTATATGCAATGCAGTTTCAGTCTTAATAATTTGGGTGTCCGTCTCAATCTCCAGTCCTGGAGATGGTGCCTCAGATGTTGTTCTGTAGTTGTCTCATCAAAGGGGATGCATAAAGTAGAAGAAAACTATACACTCACACACACACACACACACACACACACACACACACACACACAAAGCCCCCCCAAGTGTCCCCAGTTCAAATGCAATACAGTTTCAGTAAGTTTTTCGGCTTGCAGGTGTAATTCGGTTGTTCTCTCATCAAAGGTAGGGAGAAAAAGAGAAAAAAAAGCGTCTGGAGACAGTTCTGAGAGTGGTATCTGCAACTGTGGCTTGCCTGTCTGCTGCTCTCAGCCTGTAGCTGGCGGCGTTATTTCTGCAGATCTCTGGGGTGAGCTAGCACTCACCTGGTTGCACAGGCTTTGTTTGCTCAGAGTTCTCCTGTGCGGGAGCCTCTGCTACAGGCTTTCCCCTTTCCAAGCACTGGGAAAGGTGACACTGCCCCGCGTTGTCAGGCCTGCGTGTTTATTTACAGTTCATGTGGGAGGTGGGTCTTCCCCCCTCTCCTCTGAAGTTTTCCTCCCACTGCCACTTTCAGAAGCTGTCCTGCTCCTGCTTACTGGGTGGTGCTGCTGCTCCTGCCGGCCACCATGTTTGTTTACAGTTCACGTGGGAAGTGGGTCTTCCCTCCTCTCACAAGCTTCCCTGATCCTGGTTGCTGGGTGCGCGCCCCGCTCCTGCCAGAGCCTCTCCCGCCTGCCTGGCTTGTTTATTTACAGTCCCGGGAAGGATTCCCTTCCCCCAATCTTCAGCGCTCAGGGCGCCCCACCCTCTTTCCATCGTGTCTTAACTGTTCTTATTGCTTATTACTCAGTTTCTCTTTTTTTTTTCCCGGGTGGAGGTCAGTCTCTCAAGGGGGCTATGCTGCTCTGGCCCAGGCTTGTCTGTGGGAGTACTGCGGTACCACAAAGCTCACCTGGTCCGCATCTTCCCAAGCCGTATGGGCGCCGGCCACTGACGGCCCCGGGGGCCTTCCTCGTTTCTCCGTTTAACGTTAAGTGGAGATTCTCTGCACCGGCTGGAGATGTGGAGGGGTCAAAGTTATGCCTTTTCTCAGTGATTATGCCTGCAAAGTGTGTCTCCAGCGTCTCTCCAAGATTTCACTATAGGAGGGTCGCTTTCTGCTTCCTACCTCTAGCCGCCATCTTGGAATTCTCCTATACATGTCCTTCTTAATTTCACTGATCATTCTTGTCATTCTTTTTAGTTCATCGAGAATTCATCCATTTCACAATCAGTCAAGTGCTTTATTAAGGAATTGTTGACTTCTGGAGGAGACACAATGCTCTTTTTTCATATTTCTTATGTTTCTTGGAATTTGTGAAGTTGAGGTCAAGTAACTTGTAGGCGATTTTAATCACCTATATTCTTTCAGTTGAAGTAGTTTCATCCAGGCCTGGATAGTGATGTAGATGTGTCATTTCTCATCACTGAAGTGGAATATATCATAGCAATAACAAAGTCATTAATTCAAATCCATACCAGATATTTAAATGAAGTAAACAACAATTGAAAACCTCATCTACCCTCCCCCCATTAAGGTTACATATGAAAGGAACTAGGATTCTTTTACAGTGAGCTAAAGCTTTAAAAATTATTATAAGCATAGGATTTACAAATTAAGTAGTTAAAAGAATGGAGATAAGGGCAGGAAAAAGAAAGAAGATTGGGAGAGGGAGGTAAAGCATATATGATGAAGGCATATGAAGTAATAGTGTGTGAGAATATAGGCTAATTATTGTGGAGAAGGGCACTATATCCAGGGAATGAAAAAGGACAGAAAAAAAAGAAAGTAGAATAAAGTAGAAATAGAATAATAAAAACTAGAAAAATAAAAGTCGTACTTCCTTTTTGAGGGAGAGAAGGTATACCCGCGGGGTTCTGTCAGTGCAATACTGTCACCTCCTACCTCTGGCCCTCAGCACTCTGTCTGTGGGTCTCCTGTGGCATTTACTCATGGATCCCCTTGGGGGTGAGGATTGTCCAAGGCTCTTCTCTATATGCAGCTTGCATGTGCTATTCAGTGGTCAGTTAGGGCTCTGAAACCAGTAGCAGTGGCTGGAGGAGGATGGGATAGTTCCTGTGGAATAGCAGCAATAGCAAGGGTAGGGCTGCTCTGGGAGTGTGACATCTATGGTCCACTGCAAGGGTTCTGGTGGGGTCGGGTGGTTCCATGAATGTGGGGTATCACCTGGAGGGTGGCCTTGTGCAGAGAGGTGCACTCTGTCCAGTATGCACTCTCTTGTGCCTGCACCTTGCCCTGCACAGGGCACCCGGCCCAGTGGCAGCTCTGCCTCATCTGTAGCAAACTTTGCCATTTTCTGCTTTGTCTTCTAGGTTGATGTTTTGTTTTCAGAGTGGTGCTTGTCAGCTCTCATCACACAATACACTGGGTGGTAGGTCTAGTGATGTACTGGGTTAGGAATACACTGTTGGGTTTGCTCGCTCTTGTGCCTATCCTTTGCCATGGTTGAGGGACTCATTTGGCTCCCACCCAACCAAAACAAGGCTTGCTGGTCTCTGCGTAGTCTTCTGGGCTGTTTCATTTGTAGACTGGTATAAATAAAACTTGCCACACAAGTACACTGGTCATTGGGTGGGGATGGAACAGATCAGGCCCTGCTGTACAGAATTTTCCCTCTTTTGGGGTGGGGGGCTACTCTGGCCTTCGCCTGAGTGAAGTTTTTCCCTTTTTTCTGTTACAGATCTAAAGTTTGATACTTCTTGACTTTCTATAGTACTAACTGGCTATTCCTTTTACTGGCACTGTACCCTTCCTTTCCAAAATGCCATTCTTTTCTTTTCTTTTTTTTTTAAATTCATATGTGCATAAAATGTTGAGTCATTTCTCCCCTCTTCCCCTACCCCCTCCCTTAACCCCCCCACCCCTCCATCTCCCCCTCATCCCCTCGATACCCAGCAGAAACTATTTTGCCCTTATCTCTAATTTTGTTGAAGAGAGAGTATAAGCAATAATAGGAAGGAACAAGGGTTTTTGCTAGTTGAGATAAGGATAGCTACACAGGGAGTTGACTCACATTAATTTCCTGTGCATGTGTGTTTCCTTCTAGGTTAATTCTTTTTGATCTAGCCTTTTCTCTAGTTCCTGGTCCCCTTCTCCTATTGGCCTCAGTTGCTTTAAGGTATCTGCTTTAGTTTTTCTGCATTGAGGGCAACAAATGTTATCTAGTTTTTTAGGTCTCTTACCTATCCCATACCTCCCTTGTGTGCTCTCACTTTATCATGTGATCAAAGTCCAATCCCCTTGTTGTGTTTGCCCTTGATCTAATGTCCGCATATGAGGGAGAACATACAATTTTTGGTCTTTTGGGCAAGGCTAACCTCACTCAGAATGATGTTCTCCAATTCCATCCATTTACCAGTGAATGATAAAATTTCCTTCTTTTTCATGGCTGCATAAAATTCCATTGTGTATAGATACCACATTTTCTTGATCCATTCATCAGTAGTGGGGCATCTTGGCTGTTTTCATACTTGGCTATTGTGAATAGTGCCGCAATAAATATGGGTGTGCAGGTGCCTCTGGAGTAACCTGTGTCACAGTCTTTTGGGTATATCCCCAAGAGTGGTATTGCTGGATCATATGGTAGATCAATGTTTAGCTCTTTAAGTAGCCTCCAAATTTTTTTCCAGAGTGGTTGTACTAGTTTACATTCCTACCAACAGTGTAAGAGGGTTCCTTTTTCCCCGCATCCTTGCCAACACCTGTTGTTGGTGGTGTTGCTAATGATGGCTGTTCTAACAGGGATGAGGTGGAATCTTAGTGTGGTTTTAAATTGCATTTCCTTTATCGCTAGAGATGGTGAGCATTTTTTCATGTGTTTTTTGTCCATTTGAATTTCTTCTTTTGAGAAAGTTCTGTTTAGTTCTCTTGCCCATTTCTTTATTGGTTCATTAATTTTGGCGGAGTTTAGTTTTTTGAGTTCCCTATATATTCTGGTTATCAGTCCTTTGTCTGATGTGTAGCTGGCAAATATTTTCTCCTACTCTGTGGGTGGTCTCTTCAGTTTAGAGACCATTTCTTTTGTTGAGCAGAAGCTTTTTAGTTTTATGAAGTCCCATTTATCTATGCTGTCTCTTAGTTGCTGTGCTGCTGGGGTTCCATTGAGAAAGTTCTTACCTATACCTACTAACTCCAGAGTATTTCCTACTCTTTCCTGTATCAACTTTAGAGTTTGTGGTCTGATATTAAGGTCCTTGATCCATTTTGGGTTAATATTGGTATAGGATGATGTACATGGAGCTAGTTTCAGTTTTTTGCAGACTGCTAACCAGTTTTCCCAGCAGTTTTTGTAGAAGAGGCTGCTTTTTTTCCATCGTATATTTTTAGTGCCTTTGTCAAAGACAAGTTGCTTATAGTTGTGTGGCTTCATATCTGGATCCTCTATTCTGTTCCACTGGTCTTCATGTCTGTTTTTGTGCCAGTACCCTACTGTTTTTATTGTTATTGCTTTGTAATATAGTTTGAAGTCAGGTATCGTGATACCTCCTGCATTGTTCTTTTGACTGAGTATTGCCTTGGCTATTCGTGGCCTCTTGTGTTTCCATATAAATTTATTGGTAGATGTTTCAATCTCTTTAATGAATGTCATTGGAATTTTGATGGGAATTGCATTAAACAATTTGATGGGAATTGCATTTTGGGAGTATAGACATTTTTTACTATGTTGATTTTACCAATCCATGAGCATGGGAGATCTCTCCACTTTCTATAGTCTTCCTCAATCTCTTTCTTCAGAAGTTTATAGTTTTCCTTGTAGAGGTCTTTCACATCTTTGTTAGGTTTACACCTAGGTATTTGATTTTTTTTGAGGTTATTGTAAATGGAATTGTTTTCATATATTCGTTTTCAGTTTGCTCATTGTTACTGTATAGAGATGCTAATGACTTTTCTATGTTGATTTTATATCCTGCTACCTTGCTATAGCTATTGATGATGTCTAGAAGCTTCTGAGTAGAGTTTTTTGGGTCTTTAAGGTATAGGATCATGCCATCTGCAAATAGGGATATTTTGACAGTTTCTTTACCTATTTGTATTCCTTTTATTCCTTCTTCTTGCCTAATTGCTCTGGCTAGGAATTCCAGTACTATGTTGAATAGGAGTGGAGATAGTGGGCACCCTTGTCTGGTTCCTGATTTTAGAGGGAATGGTTTCAGTTTTTCTCTGTTAAGTATAATGCTGGCTGTAGGTTTGTCATATATAGCTTTTATAATGTTGAGGTACTTTCCTTCTATTCCTAGTTTTCTTAGAGCTTTTATCATGAAATGATGTTGGATCTTATCAAAGGCTTTTTCTGCATCTATTGAGATGATCAAGTGGTTTTTGTCTTTGCTTCTGTTAATGTGGTTTATTACGTTTATTGATTTTCATATGTTGAACCACCCCTGCATTCCTGGGATGAAGCTTATTTGGTCATGATGAATGATCTTTTTGATGTGTTGTTGAATTCGGTTTGCCATTATTTTGTTGAGGATTTTTGCATCAATGCACATTAAGGAGATTGGCCTATAGTTCTCCTTTTTGGAGGTGTCTTTGCCTGGTTTTGGGATAAGTGTAATACTGGCTTCATAAAATTCGTTTGGCAGTTTTCCTTCCCTTTCTATTTCGTGGAACAGTTTAAGGAGGGTTGGTGTCAGTTCTTCTTTAAAGGTCTGATAGAATTCAGCAGAGAATCCATCAGGTCCTGGACTTTTCTTTTTGGGGAGACTCTTGATTGCTGCTTCAATTTCATTTTGTGTTATGGATTTATTCAGTTTATTAATATCCTCTTGGTTCAGTTTTGAATAATCATGTGTATCTAGAAATCTGTCCATTTCTTTAAGATTTTCAAATTTATTTGAATATAGGTTCTCGAAGAAGTGTCTGATGATTTCCTGGACTTCCATAGTGTTTGTTGTTATCCCCCCTTTTGCATTCCTGGTTCTACTAATTTGGGTTTTTTTTCTCTCCTCATTTTAGTCAGGTTTGCCAGGGGTCTGTCGATCTTGTTTATTTTTTCAAAGAATCAACTTTTTGTTTCATTAATTCTTTGTATGGTTTTTTTGGTTTCTATGTCATTGATTTCAGCTCTTATTTTTATTATTTATCTCCTTCTATTTGTTTTGGGATTTGCTTGTTCTTGTTTTTCTAGGAGTTTGAGATGTATCATTAGGTCATTGATTTGAGGTCTTTCAGTCTTTTTAATATATGCACTCATGGCTATAAACTTTCCTCTCAGGAGTGCCTTTACTGTGTCCCATAGGTTCCAGTAGGTTGTATTTTCATTTTCATTGACTTGCAGGAACTTTTTAATTTCCTCTTTTATTTCATCAATGACCCATTGTTCATTAAGCAAAAGTTATTCAGTTTCCAGCTGTTTGCATGTTTTTTGTCTTTACTTTTGTTGTTGAGTTCTAGTTTTATTGCATTGTGATCAGATAGAATGCATGGTATAATTTCTATTTTCTTATATTTGCTGAGGCTTGCTTTGTGCCCTAGGATATGATCTATTTTGGAGAAGGTTCCATGGGCTGCTGAGAAGAATGTATATTGTGCAGAAGTTGGATGAAATGTTCTGTAGACATCAACTAGGTCCATTTGATCTATTGTATATTTTAGATCTTGGATTTCTTTATTGACTTTTTGTTTGGATGACCTATCTATTGATGATAATGGGGTGTTAACGTCTCCCATAACCACTGTGTTGGCGTTTATATATGCTTTTAGGTCTTTCAGGGTATGTTTGATGAAATTGGGTACGTTGACATTGGGTGCATACAGGTTGATAATTATTATTTCCTTTTGGTCTATTTCCCCTTTTATTAGTATGGAATGTCCTTCTTTATCTCTTTTGATCAATGTAGGTTTGAAGTCTACTTTGTCAGAGATAAGTATTGCTATTCCTGCCTGTTTTGGGGGTCCATTGGCTTGGTAAATCTTCTTCCAGCCTTTCATCCTAAGCATATGCTTATTTCTGTCGGTGAGCTGAGTCTCCTGTAAGCAACAAATTGTTGGATCTTCCTTTTAATCCATTTCATCAAGCGGTGCCTTTTGATGGGTGAATTAAGTCCATTAACATTAAGCGTTAGTACTGATAGGTATGTGGTGATTCCTGTCATTGAGTTGTCTTAGTTGTTTGAAAGTTTGGTTGTGTGTACCTAAGTTGAGGTTACTCTCTACTTTCTTGCTTTTTCTTTTCCTGTGGTTTGGTGCTGCCTGTCTTTTCATGGTTAAGTTGGGTTTCACTTTCTGTGTGCAGAATCCCCTGAAGAATCTTTTGAAGTGGTGGCTTTGTGGTCACATATTGTTTTAGTTTCTGCTTATCATGGAAGACTTTTATTGCTCCATCTATTTTGAATGATAGCTTTGCTGGGTAGAGTATCCTGGGGTTGAAGTTATTTTCATTCAGTGCCCGGAAGATCTCACCCCACGCTCTTCTTGCTTTTAATGTTTCTGTTGAGAAGTCTGCTGTGATTTTGATGGGTTTACCTTTGTATGTTACTTGTTTTTTCTCTCTTATAGCCTTCAATATTCTTTCCTTAGTTTCTGAACTTGTTGTTTTAATGATGATATGTTGTGGGATAGTTCTATTTTGATCTGGTCTGTTTGGTGTCCTGGAGGCCTCTTGCATCTGTATGGGAATATCTTTCTCTAGATTTGGGAAATTTTCCATTATTATTTTGTTGAATATATTACTCATACCCTTCGCTTGCACCTCTTCTCCTTCTTCGATGCCCATGATTCTCAAGTTTGGTCTTTTGATGGAGTTGGTGAGTTCTTGCATTTTCTTTTCAGAGGTCTTGAGTTGTTTAACTAATAGTTCTTTGGTTTTTCCTTTAATTACCATTTCATCTTTGAGTTCTGAGATTCTGTCTTCTCTTTGTTCTATTCTGCTTGATTGGCCTTCCATTTTGTTTTGTAATTCTGTTTCTTCTTTTTTCTGAGGTTTTCCATATCCTGAGTCACTTCCTCTTTAATGTTATCTATTTTTGTCCTGAGTTCATTTATCTCTTTATTAATTGTGTTCTTTGTTTCACTTTGGTGTTTATACAGTGCTTCTATGGTTTCCTTTATTTCTTCTTTTGCTTTTTCAAATTCTCTATTTTTGTTGTCTTGGAATTTCTTGAGTGTCTCCTGTACATTTTGGTTGACCATATCCAGTATCATCTCTATAAAATTCTCATTGATTACCTGTAGTATTTCTTCTTTTAGATTGTTCTTTCTGGGCTTCATTGGGTTCTTTGGCATAGTTTTTCTTCATTTTGTTGGAGTCTGGATCTGAGTATCTGTTTTCTTCATTTCCCTCTGGCTCCTGTACTAATTTTTTGCTGTGAGGAAACTGGTTTCCCTGTTTTTTCTGTCTTCCCATCGGTGCCCTTGGTGTTGTTATTATCCCTGTACTTTGTGCAGTTAAGTATTTTCTAGCTTGTATTAATAACACTGGTGATATTTAGAATGGAAGGGTGAGAGGAGATGGAAAGCAAAGAAGTTAAAGAAAAAGGGAAAAACTAAGAAACAAACAGGTAAAAAGATAAAACAAACAAACAAAAAAGGTTTCAAAGATATAAACAGGGAGAGATAGTGTACTAATCAACAGTAAGCTGAACAGGCATTAGAGAGACAGAGAGAGGATTGAAAATAAAAAATAAAAAAATAGAAAATAAATAAATGAAAAAAAAATCTCCAAGTTCAAATGCAATAAAGTCAGTCTTAATAATTTTGGTGTTCATCCCTCAGCCTCCAATCCTGGAGATGGTGCCTCAGAAGTAGTTCTGTCATTGTCTCATCAAAGGGGAAAAAAGCTAAAACAAAACAAAACAACACAACACAAAACACAAAAACAACCCCACAAAGCATCCCCAGTTCGAATGCAATACAGTTTCAGTAAGTTTTTCAGCATGCAAGTGTAGTTCAGTTACTGTCTCATCAAAGGAAGAGAGAAAAAAAAGAGTTGGGAGACAGTTCTGTAAATGGCTATCTGAGGCTGTGGCTCGCCTGCCCACTGCTGTCAGCCTGCTGTTGCTGGAGGCATTATTTATGCAGAGCTGAACACTCACCTAGCACCACAGGCTTTGTTTAATCAGAGTTCTACTGTGCTCCAGCTGCTGCTACAAGCTTTCCCCTTTCCAAGCACACTGGGGGAGGTGACACTGCACCTGCTTTCTCAGGCCTGCGTGTTTATTTACAGTTTACATAGGAAGTGGGTCATCCCCTCCCTCCTGTGGAGTTTTCCTCCCACCACCACTTTTACAGGCTTTCCCGCTTCTGATTGCTGGGTGTGTGCCACTGACCCTGCCTTCTCCAGCCAGCTTGTTGTGAGGCATTTCCCCTCCCCCCCCTTGGGCACTCAGGGCACCCTGCCCTCTTTGCTACATGTCTTTTTTGTTGCTATTGCTTATTATTCAGTTTTTTTCCTCCTTTTTTCCCTGGGTGGGGGTCAGTCTGTCCAGGGGGCTATGCTGATCTGGCCCAGGGTTGTCTGTGGGAGTACCACATGCCGCTTAGCTCACCTTGTGGGTCATGTCTTCCCAAGCTGTCTGGGCAAAAAAATAAATAAATAAATAAAAGCTGTCTGGGCACTGCCATTTGGCGGTGGTGTGGGACCCTCCTTGTTTCTCCATTTTATGTGAAGTGGAGATGCTATGCGCAGGCTGGAGGTGTGGAGGAGTCAAAGTTTTGCCTCTTCTCAGTGGCTTTTCCTGTAAGGTGTATCTCCAGTGTCTCTCCAAGATTTTACTTTAGGAGGTACGCTTTCTGCTTCCTCCCTCTAGCCACCATCTTGGAATCTCCCCGTTCTTTTCTTGTAGCTACATACTTGAGGTTTTAGTTCTGGTTCAAGCAGTTGCAGGAATATGGTGGGTGTCTACAATCTACTATCTTGGATTTTTAACAGTGGAATGAAGAAGGATGTATCAAAGTGAATCAATAAGAAGCAAAAATGATATAAACAGATGACATATTCAATAAAAATATAAAAGAACAGAAATTAAAACTCAACAAACTTGAATGGATTTAAAATATCCTATTAAAAGACAGACATTCTCAAATAGGTAAAGAACCAAAGTCTCCAGCAATAAATGGATTTAAAAGATACAGAGTGTGAGACTTTAAAACTACTAGAAGAAAACATAAGGGAAACACTTCAAGATGTAAGCATAGGTAATGACTTTCTGAACACGACTGCAATAGAGTTGGAAATAATAGCAAGAACTGGCAAATGGAATTGAATCAAATTGAAAAGTTTCTGCACAGAAAGAAAAAAATTACCAGAGTGAAGAGACAGCTTAACAGAATGGAAGAAAATGTTAGCCAGCTGTTCATCTGATAGGGGATTAATATCCAGAATATATAAAGAATTAAAAAAACTAAACACCAAAAGAACAAATAATCCAATTAATAAATGAGCAAAGAAATTGAACAGTAATTCTTAGAAGTACAAACAGCTAATAAATACATGAAGAAATGTTCAACATCCCTAGCCATAAAGGAAATGCAAATTACAATGGGATGAAATCCCATTGCACCCCAGTCAGAATGGCTATCATCAAAACAAATAAACAAAAAACCCACAATAAATCCTAGCAAGGATGTGAGGGGGAAGGGGAGGAAATAACCCTTATACACTGTTGGTGGGAATGTAAATTAGTCCAGCCACTATGGAAGTCAATATGGAGGCTCCTCAAATAACTAAAAACAGTGCTATCATATAATCCAGCTATAACCTGTCCGGGTATATATTCCAAAGGAATCAAGTGACCCTACAATAGAGATACCTGCACACTCCTGTTTATAGCAACACTGTCCATGATAGTCAAACTATGGGATCAGCATAGGTGACAACCATGGGTGAACAGATAAAGAAAACATGGTATATAAACACAATGGAGAATTATTCAACCATATAAAACAACAAAATCATGTCATTTGCAAGAAAATGGATGGAACTAGGGACCATCATGTTAAGGAAAACAAGCCAGACAAAAACAAGGATTGCATCTTTTCCCTCATATGCAGAATCTAGATTAAAAAAAAAAAAGACATGAGGTCAGGTGTGTTGGCTCATGCCTATAATCCCAGTTAGCTGGGAAGTAGGGATAGAAAATTGTGGTCCAGGGACAGAGAACCTATGTGTGTGTGTGTGTGTGTGTGTGTGTGCATGTGTGTGTGTGCGTGTGTGTGTGTGTTTGGTGGTACTGGGCTTTGAAATGGGGCCTCATCTCATGCTTGCTAGGCAGGTTGTCTACCACTTCAGCCATTCCTCCAGCCAAAGGAGAACCTATCTGAAAAATAACTAAAGCAAAAAGGTTAGATTGTGGCTCAAGTGCTAGAGCGTTTGCCTAGCCAGTGCAAAGCTCTGACTTCAAAACTAGAAGGCAGACTATTTGGGAAAAGAACAGGGGCCAGCAGGGACCAGGAGGAGAGACAAGAAAGGGCAATTTGTGTGTGTGTGGGGGGGTGTGGATACAATCATATGCATATAAAAATGTCAATGAAATACATTATTTTGTACAATTAATATATAATAATAAAAAGGGGAAAGAGGTATATAACACCACCAAGTGACATGGAAGCTTGAAAATAAAGGGACAGAAAGCTAAACACCAGGCAAATATTGACAGAAAGTAAACTAATTTGGAAATAACAACTTCAGATAAACTAGAGCAACACTAAATGGACAAAATGATGCCTAAGCTGGTGTTACTACGTCTGCCTCCTCTGCTTTTTTGAGCTGAGCTGAGTTGCAAGAGTCTACTTCATCTTTTGCATATTAAACCAAGATTAGAAGTGCTCTTTTCCTGTGGCAACACAAACTCCACGTGGCACACTCCCACTGCACTGCACATAACATGGGAGCTTTTTATACTTACCTACTGTGCATCCCAAGGCTACATACATGTGAGAACTGCTGTTCCATAGCACACTTGCCAGAGCACAGCACCGAGAGGAAGCTCTGATGAACCTCTGACACCAATGGTAATCTGCACAGCTCTCTCCTCGCAACTTTCCTCATTTTGCTGGGCTCCATTGTGACAGCATTCTGGATCGTGGGTATCTGAACTTGGATGCTGAGATGATAATACAACTGCTCTTAGCCATGTACATATGAGTCTCAGGGTTGGACTTAGAGTGTCTGATCCAGCTTCCTTCCTCTGCCCTCTGACTCACCCTCTTTAGTCCATTGGTCAGCTAAATCTCTGCTGGAACAGCTACTGGAATGGAAAACTATTTCTTCTCCAGGTGTCTATTCCATTTCAGAGGGCTGTAATTGTTGAAATCTAAATTCCTGACGTCTTCTGAACCAAAATCTAACTCCTTCTAAACCTAATCTAATTCTTAATAATACCCATGGAGTTAATCTTCTTGTGCAGGAAAAGTCACATAACTAGAGTTCCTTGAATATTTGAAGACAATCATCATGACTACCTAAGTCTTACTCTTTCTCTGTGTTAAGCACTGAGTTTTAATGCCCTGGCCAATTCATATGATGAAATCCTAAATCCTAATGTGATGGTATTAGGAGGTGGGGTCTTTAAGAGGTAATTGGGTTATGAGGGTAAAGTCCTCATGAGTAGGAACAATGCCTTATAAAAGGGATCACAGGGAGTTCTCTTGCTTTCCTTCTTCCTGCCATGAAGGATAAAATGAGAAGTTGGCAATGTGCAACTTGGAAGAAGTTCTGCACCTAAATCAGACCAGGTTAGCAGCTTGATCTCAGATTTCCAGCCTCTGAAGTATGAAAAACACTTTTTGTTTATAATCCACCCAGTCCATGGTACTTTACTATAGCAGTCCAGACTGACTAAGACACTCCATTAAACATCCCTGGTGCTTTAAAAAAATTATACCATATTTTCACATGAAACCACCGGTTTTAAAACTCATATATCATATGCTACTGGACACTCCCTTGACCAAGGCAGTCAGGCTATGGTCAGCAGGAAGCTTGGCAAGTATACAGAAGAGAATTTACTGTTTTTTCAAAAACTACTGAAGGGGACTTTATAGTTTATAATGCACCTTTCTGTCACTTAGAGATGAGGAAATTTAGAGGTGCTAAGGGGCAAATCCAGAGCTGGATCCAAGAGGTTACTTCATGAGGAAAACCACTGGACCAGAACACAGGTGGTCTGTTCATCTCCCAGTTACTTGAAAGATAGAGTTGAGTTCTAAGAAACTCTCTCTAGCCTGTGGAGTGGCTTCAGCAGTAAGGGCACCTGCCTAGCTGGTGTGAGGCCCTGAGTTCAAACCCCAGTGTTTCCAAAAGTGAGAAACTCCTGCCATGGTAAAACACTGATTCCTGTCTAGCTTAGGTTAGAGTATAGCAGTGCTTTAAAAAAGAGTCATTGATTGAGTTCTCCTGAACAAAGTACTTTAGTGGCGTGATCTCAATTAATTCTCATTATTCTGTGAGGCTGGAGAAAATGCCCCAATTGTACAGAACAAGAAACTGAGGCTTGGGGAGACTCAGGATCTTTGGTTAAGGTCACATGTATAAAAATAGTCAAGACCCAAGCCCGGCCTCAGATTCTCAAAATATTATTCTTCATGCAATGCCTTCTAAAAATGCTGTTTGGGCAACTGCCCATTGAAATTGAGGGGAAACTTTATTAAGATTACATCATTATTACTAGGGTGCAGTATCTATGACTCCTATTGCAGTGTCTACTTAAACACTGGTGTCTGTGAAGTTTAAGAGATATACAAAAATTGGTTCTTTCCAGCCTATATTCCAAACAATCTGAACAGGCCCTAAATATCAATACACCAAATAAAAGAGGCTGGGCTGGCCAAGTGGCTTAAGGGGTAAGAGAACCTGCCTAGCAAGTGTGAGGCTCTGGGTTCAAACCCCAGTGCCAACCCCCCACCCCCCCGCAAAAAGCTCTAGCAAATAAAAAGATAGTATCAGTCCTATTCAAATTTGAATTTTATCTATGCCACTTACTGTTCCATGACATTGGACACATTACTTATTTCTTCTGTGCTTCCATGTCTTCATCTGGAAGATGAGTATAAGAGTACCTACTTCATGTGACTGATGTGAGCATTCATTGAGAAAATCTACGTATGAGCTTCAACAATGCCTGGCATATAGTATGTGTTCAATTAGTTTAGCTAAAGTTCATTACCAGCATAAAGTTCATTAGACATAGCTTTTGTGAGAACTTAGTAGAAGCCATATATTCAACTGCTATACCAGCTACTCTGATAGGAAGTAAAATCTGTGGGACAATGCCTAGTAACTCTGCAACCCTAGAGAATAGACATGACGGATACCTATTTCCTCTATGTTAAGGTTATGTTAAATGAATGTGAATTAGTTTACCCAGTTTGCTTTACCTACTAGGGAAAAAGCTGGAAATTCCTATAAATCTTTTCACCTGTTCTACATCAATTATCTAGAATTTTTTAAAATGTTAGAGATCCTGGGTTGTTCCATTGTTACTTCTGAAAAAATTGAAGGTTTGGGGCACCCTAGATTTTCTATGATCTCTTTGCAGGATCTTCTTGACCTGAGAATTTTATTATACGATCCCTCTGTTAAAAGAGAGAGAGAATATACATCAGAATAAAAAGAGAGAGAGAATATACATCAGAATAAATGCTGCCATCAAATCATCTAGAAAATCAAAGAATTTATTGAATCATACTGAACCAATTTTATCAGATAGCATGTTCTAATTTCCACAACAATCTGATCTATACTATTAGTAAAGGGATATATAGGGTTAGAGTAAACATTTTTCTTGCTCTTTGCAAATGTATTGTTTCAAGAAGCCCAAATAGGACATTAAAAAAAATCAATAATGTACACATTTTGGTTTGGGCAATACTAGGGTTTGAACTCAGGGCTTCATGCTTACTAGGCAGGCTCTGTACACTTGAGCCACATCTCTAGCCCTTTTTGCATTGGTTATTTTTGTGATAGAGTCTTTCTTGCTTTTTTCCCAGGCCAGCCTAGACCACTATCTTCCTATTTTATGTTTCCTGCTGTCACTGAACTGACAAGTGCATGCCAGTACACCCAGATTTTTTCACTGAGATGGAATCTTGCAAACTTTTTTTGCCTAGGCTGGCCTTGAATTGCAATCCTTCCAATATCAGCCTCCCAAGTAACTAGGATTACAGGCATGAGCCACTGGCCCCAAGGTAACATTGTACACATTTTAAAAGATGATTTGTTCATCTTTAAAAACTATGTTTAGTGAATGCTTCTTTCTTCCAGTCAAGGAACACAAAGTTCAATAAAATTCTGTCCTTTTTCTTAATGAAGAAATAAGAGTTCATTCTATTGGTGTTATAACACACTGCTGATAAAAAGGGGCTATCATGAGCTTGAATTGTATGAATCCTCATCTCAAAATACAGTGTTGAGGTCCTAACCTCCATTACCTCAGGATAGGAATACATTTGGAGATAGTTTTTAAACAGTAATTAAAGTTAAGTGAGGTCATTATTAGGGTGGTCTCTAATCCAATATGTCTGGGGTCCTCATAAGGTCAGATCACAAATGCACATGGAAGAAAGACCATATGAAAAAAAAGTTGGAAGGCAGCCATATGGAAGTGAAAGGGAGAGGTCTCAGAGGAAATCAACCCTGTAACACCTTGATCTTGGAGTTCCAGCCTCCAGAACAAGAGAAAACAAATTTCCATTGCTTAGACCCACTAGTCTGGACTGGGGATGCAACTCAGAAGTACCTGGCATGCACTAGGCCCTAGGTTTGAAAAGTAGTACTGCAAGAAAACAAACTTTCCAGTCTATGGTGCTTTGTTATGGCTTCCCTACTAAACTAACACAGGAAAATGTATCAGTTTTCAAAGTCAACTTGGGTGTAGAGACTGGAGAAGGAGATGGAGGTTGAGCTTTTATGGTAAATTAGATGGGAAATTTATGGTAGATTAGATGTCCTACCACATACAGGTAGGACAGAACAAGAGTACCTCTCAGGTATTTCACAGAAATGAATGAGGCTTGAGCACAAGACCTTTGAAGGGAAAAGATGAAATAAAAGGATGAGAGATGAAGCTAGCTAGGCATGAAAGAGAAGATCCTGGAGCAGTTTAATCCCATCTAAAATAAACTCTAGGTTGGAGAAGTGATTAGAATTCAGTGAAGAGTTTGCTGCAGAGTGATGGCAAACCGTCTGATTTGTGCTTTGGAAGTAAAGGAATAGAAAATTCTTTCATGCAAATGGTAACCAAAAGAGTGACATTCTTACATAGACAAATTTACTTAAGAGCCAGAAACTGTCATAAGAAACAAGATTATATAATGATAAAAGGGTTAGGCTATGAGGAGTGTAAAGCAATCATAAATATACATGCATCTAATATCAGAGCACCTAAATAAATATATAAGGCAAACACTAACAAATGTTTCTTCCTTCACCAGAAGGAAGAAACATACAGCAGTACAGTAATAGTGGGAGGCCTCAACACCCACTTTGAATAATGAATACTGAAGGTCAATAAGGAAAAAGAGGTTTTAACAAACATTATAAGCCAAATGAACCTAACAGATATATACAGAACATTGCAACCAACAGCAGGAGAAACACATTCTTCTCAAATGCAATTGGGTCTTTCACCAAGATAGATCACATGTTAAGTCACAAAGCAAATCTTAACATTTAAGACTGAAATCACAGCAAGTTATTTTTTTAACTAAATATAACGAACCTAGAAATCAATAGAGGAAAAATGGAAAATGCACAAATTTGTGGAAAATAAACAATACACTCTTGAACTAGATCATAAAAGAAATCAAAAAGGAAATTAGAGAAGGGCTGGGGGATGTGGGGGTATGGCTCAATGGTACAGTTATTGCCTAGCATGTGCAGGGGTCTGGAGTAGATCCCCAGCATAGAAAGAAAAATTGAGACAAATGAAAACGGAGCATAGAACAACATATGGAATGTATCAATAGCATGAAAGAGGGACGTTCATAGTAATAAATGCCTACATTAAAAAGAATAAAGCTCGGAATTGGGTGTGGTGGCACACTAGGGAGGCTGAGACAGGAGATTGTGAGTTTGAGGTCAGCCGGGCTACATAGTGATACCTTGTTCTCAAAGAAAGAACAAAACAAAAAACCCCAAAAAAGCAAAAGAACAGGAATAAATATCTCAAGTACCCTAAATTTATACCTCAAAAAGCTAGAAAAAGAGAGCACACAGGCCAAAAATTAAAGGAAGGAAAGAAATAACAAAGATTAGAACAGAAATTTTAAAAGCTAAAAACAGAGAAACAATAGAAAAAAATTAACAAAACTAAGAGCTGTTTTTTTGAAAGGATAAATAAAAATAATAAATCCTTAGCTAGACAAAGGTAAAAAGAGGACTGAAATACATAAAATAATGAGAAAAGAAGCATTAAAAGTGATGTCCCAGAAATAAAAAGGATCATAAGATACTGCTATGACCAATTATACCAACAAACTAGACAATGTAGAAGAAATGGATACGTTTCTAGAAACACACAACCTACTGTTAAGTTACATTTGACCTAAGGCTGTCTCCTTGTCCTGAGTCACTATGTAATGATCTGCAATCTTGCTTAGTACATAAATAAACTGAAAGCCTACCTGGAGTACATTTTTTTTTGTAACAGGTGACTGAGTAGATCGCAGGCTGTCAACTAATCAGACTGTGTCTGAATAAGGCAAACACCAAGCTGTAACCAATCAAGGTGTTTCTGAACAGCTCTCCTATTTTTTTCTTTCCATTTATTTCCTGCTCACATAGCAGATTAAGACTGTCTGAACTTCTGATTCTGCTGGTTGTCCAATTTGTGAGCTATTATTTGCTCAAATAAACTGTGTTATATCTAATTTGTCAATAGTTTTTCTTTTTGGCAGTACTGGGGTTTGAACTCAACAGTTACTTTGCTTCCTTGCAATAACATGCACTGCTTTGAAAACTTGGTGTGTTCAGGGATCTGTGGAAGTACCCACTATGTTCCTCTGTGTTGTTTGGATAAAGACAAGGTGTTCATCCATTCTCTGGTCACCTCATACACAATTTTTAACCAAAGTCTGCATGATTTTTCTGTAGTTACTCTGAAAGAGCCTGGCCACTCTGGGAGCTAATAGAACCTTGTTTGCAGGAGGTTAGTAAGATGTCCATTCATTTGATTCAGTTGCAGTGCCATGTTCTAAACCATTAGTCAGGTCATTTATCAAACTTTGTTTTCTTCAAATTACCACAGTAGAGTCTCATCCATCAAGGAATTGACAATCCTATTAGAAAAGAAAGTTATTCATGGGACAGCTGTTTATTAAGGCAACATTCACAGGTAGTGTGGTAAAAGATGTGCTAAATATTTAAAAATATGTAAGCAAATATCCAAAAGATACAGTGATGCTTTCAGAATGTGAATATTTTTTGTATCTCATTTATTTTTTGCAAATAAGATTTTTTGGTAGCAGTACTATCTGCTATTTTTTTTCTTTTTTTTTTTTTTGGTGGTACTGGGATTTAAACTCAGGATTTTTGTTTTTTTTTTTTTAGCTTTAATGAATCCACTTCCTTTATTGCAGTGACCTCTGTACAAAGCAGCAACTGCAATACTCAAGGTTAAAACATTAGAAAAGCATGTGTGACAGTTATAGTACAGTATTATCAAAATATTACATTTTCAAACTTAGTAGATAATGATCCACTACAGCTTAAATCTTTAAATTATTTCCATAGTCTTAAAAAACATGTAATGTCAGAAAGCAATATAAAAAGAATGTAAAAGGAAACCTAAAATACAAAGGAAACAATGTGGACAAATAAATATTTGATTTAATTAAGTGTTAATAATCAGCTTAACACCAACATTCTCTCTGAGCCCCCTGAATTCTTTACCTATAAGAACAATGAACTCAAATGGCATTGTGTAATTATTTCTAAATTATCACCAATGATTAGGACTAAAAAAATTTGGCATTAAAGTAATCAAAATTCAACATAAATGAAGCAGAACAGAATAGCTTCACACTAGCTAGCATTTCTAAGAATTGTTGAAACTTTTTAGAGCACTACAACAACCTTGAAAACTTTTGTCTGGTGTCTAGTGTTAAGTAATGCATTTTTTAAGTGAAAAGCTTTTTACATTATTTCAGACAATATCATCCTCCCACAGTATGCATATTTAGATATATTTTATGAACTTTATACACACATATATGATGCATGACATTTGGTTCCTGTAGTACAGTCTACAATGTTTTCCTGAAGGAAAAACCAAAACAAAGAAAAGAGAAGTAAATGTACCTGTGCACATTTCAAGATAGCAGCACTCAGTCCATTCCCTATTATCCACTTAGAAAATTCCCACATGATATTGTTTACTGAATAATAACATTTCCACTGTCTCTCCTCAAATACTGCAAAACCTGCAATAAATGGAACAATGCTGTGAGTATTAATGTAAGAAAACATTTTAGGAAATCAATTACTTCATTTTCTTGCTATTCTGAATTAAAATCATCAGATCTTCAATTAAGTTCATACTCATGCAACAAAAAATGCTGCACCACTGAAAATAATTTTATAGATTTTAATCAAGATTCATGAGAACCTGTATAAATTTCTCCACCACTGAAACTAATCAATGAACCCACTGAACAGTACTGTATATGAAATGTTCTCCATGTTGTAACTGGCTAATTGTGTGAAGTTTACACTGTGTCCTTCAAATCACCTTTGTTCTCTATGAAAGCTATAATCTGTTGATCTGATTTTGAATGTTTACTTAAAAAACATTAATCTGCTGAATCACAATCACTTTAAAATGCAAAACACCAGCAACATAAATTTCATTACATGTACACATATGCACCTGTGTATGCATATACATATACACACACACATACAGATATGTAGATATAAATCCCTTGAAATGTTTTCAGGAAATCCTTCCTTGAATAAAAATGAAAAATTTCACATTAATAATTGTATATAAAGCTTTAGTAACAGTACTTATGCACTGTCAAAACTGTAGACTAGTAGACTATGATGTAAAAACAGACATTTCAAACGCACAAACTGGCAGTTTTTCTTAACACAAGTTTTAAAGTATTAAGAACGGATTAAATTTCAATGTTCAGAATAATCTGTTCAAACCTGAGTATATTAAGACTGAGTGACTTGACATTGAATGAAATTAAGCCTAAAACATTTCACTAAGTAAGAAACCAGCGGTCCATTTAACCATTTGATGAAACATTATTTGAATGACTTATAAAGGATGGTAAAGTAAAATGAAATCCCATACAATGTTTATTGAAATATTTTATGAAATGACATTGTTTTCTCTAAATTTCCTCAAGTAACATCTTTTAGCATATTCTAAGTCTCTCAGATTTGAGGGAAATTCTAGATTAGGACAGATCTCTCTTAAATACAAATGATCTTAAGGATTAAAGAATGATGATTTTTCAGCATGGTATACAGCAGTACTGGGTGAATATTCAACCCTCTCTAAGGATTTAAAAATAGGTATTTGGGGACTCTTTTTCCTAACTCTACATTTACATATACTTGTATAAACCTAACCTTGGGGTCCACTTTTTGGTTACTATTTTTTTCCTCAATTTTTAATTAGCTTGCCTTAATTCTTACCTTAATGACAGATACTTTTCCAAAAGCAATAGAAAACATACAGTACTCAACACTAATTGGTCAATGGAAGATGAAAAATAGTATCCATTTTTTTTAAGGTTGAAGAGACTAGAAATAAAAATAATATATGAAGGCAAAGTCCAACATTCTAAAAATTTACAAAAGAGGATATATGGATGAAATTTGGTTAATTTCAGAAGGCACCTCAAGGCAAAAGGCTTTTTGTACTCCTTTCATCAATCAAAAAATAACATGCTTTTATTGCTATTCAAGTAGCAAAGGAAAACTTTACTCTCATGAACTTCAGTCCAATAAGAAAGAATCACCATTCATTAAGATTGAGATATGGAATTGACTAAAACTGGCCTCCATATACACATATCAATGGAGCAACTTTCCTGTGTGCTTTCAAATTAATGAAACAGTGAAAGAAAAGTCACAGTTTGCCATTGTGATGTTAATGCATCACTGAAGATTTCAGTCACTTCACTAGGCACTGAAGTACCATTCTGGAGGGCAGTCCACTTTGTAGAACAATTAAGAATAGAAGGTAAGGACACTCTGATGATTCCCTCGAACTAGGAGGATTGGTGGCAGGTCCTTTGATAGAGCCTCTAACCATGCCATGTACAGAGCGCTAGACACAGCCCCTTTTCGTGCAACTGGGAGACTCATGACAATAATATTAGCAGTGTTTGAATGTTCCTTTAATAACTCATTTAACCTGATCTGTCGATATGTCTTGGTCTTATAAAGTTCAAGCTCATTATCTGTTATTCGCCATGGCTCATCTTCTTTCATTTTATCTGCAATGTCTTGTTCTTTATCATCTTCATGAAGTCTATATGGCTCAATCATTTCATCAAAAGCTACTATATTTTCTTTCTTTGGCTTGGTATTGATATCTCCTAGGACCATGATATCAGAGAAGTCTGTTCGGAACTTGCTAAGCAAAGTAGCCATCGCTCTCCGGTCATGGTCTATTCTGTTTATTTTTCCACCAATAAATACTCTGATCTTACATTCTTTCCACTTTTTCTTGGTAGTCAGAAGATAAGGTATTAACAAGGTCAAGCCTCCATCATCAAAAAGCCACCAGACATCAATAGTATTCTTTCCTTGTTTTTTCTGAAACTGTGCACTAGCTTCAAGAAGCTTTTGGTCAGCTACATTTAAAGGTGCAATAGGGCCTTTGGACTCTTTTTTCAACAGTGGTTGAGTTGGAGTCTTGCCATCCTCTTCCTCATCTTTATGTGCAACAGATTTTTCACCAGACGGTTTGGAAGTATCCAAATCTGATTTTTTATTGTAGTCCACATTTACTATCACATCCTTGGCACCAGGCGATTTCTCTTGTGATGACAGTAATTCTTCTTGCCCTTGAAGATGAGATATATCCAGACCTTCTTTTAGGCGGATAACCACTACTCCATATTGTATGTCAAAGGCATCATGAAATAAGTTTATATACATATCCACATCCCTCATATCTGCTTGTAACCAATCTTTCTTAAATCCAAGGACAAGTGTGTTTGGTTTCATGCGACCAAGACCAGCAGCCTGCATCAAGCACTGTGCCCCTTCTCTCAAGTCATCTGCATGAACTGGAGCATAAAAAGCCTTCATTCTGTTTTTAATCAGCCATCGTTGATACTTGGCTTGATCAATGGACATCTCTTTCATGGCTTGTCGTCGAGGACCCATATGCACATGGCCACAGATCATCAAACCAACATTTTTTGTGAAATCATGAACAAGATGAAGTAAAGCTGGGCGTGTAAACTCAGGATTTTTGTACCTGCTAGGAAAGGGCTCTACCATTTGAGCTATATCCCCAACCCTTTTTGCTTTTAGTTTATTTTTCAGATAGGGCTTCTCATTTTTGTCTGGGACAGTAATCTTCCTATCTCTGCCTCCTCAGTGGCTCGGATTACAGATGGGCACCATCACATCTGGCCTATCTGTTATTTTTAATAATGTAAAAAGCTATCTTGTGTACATGGGAGTCATTGCTGCAGAAAGATGCCTTTCATGAGCAGTTCCCCTACATGGAGCTGGTGAATAATATTTTGGTGGACCATATCTGGTAACTGTCCTTGCCCTTCACCACACCAATAATAAATTTTGGATTTCTATCCAAACTTTGGAATGAGAAAAAAAAACTCTAAGAATGAATTTATAGTTTAGTTTAGGCACTCACCTGTAGGTTTTTGTGCACTCACAAAAATATTAAGGTACTTGTTATTTAAATCTTTTAGGTTTTTATATGAATGTTTTTTAATTGCTTTTAAAGTATTAAATTGATTTGTGTAATTCCGTCAATTAGTTGTTTTTTAAAAGGGGGAGAAAAAAGACAGAAGCTGTATTAAAGAAGAACTCATAGCAAGGATAATGAATTTTGCCTCCTAGGCCTGTAATATCATCACTTGGCAATGACATTGTGATTGTAGCTAAGGTAACACAAAGTATCATCTCAATTCTATGAGTGTAGTTATAACTGATTAATATTTTGGTCATTTCTTTTAAGCTTGAAACCTCAGGATCATGGAGAAAGAACTCTGGGTGAAAAATCTCTTACTCGAAATTGTGTCTCCTGTTCAGATTCTGAGGCTGTAATTTGGGTACCACTTTCTACCTGATGGGACCTTACCTAATGTCCTGTATATCATGTCCAAAAAGATAAGTTGCTCCTGAAAACTAGGTTTTGTAAACTCAGGTTACAAACTTGGAAATCATTGTCACTGTAACTTATTTGTTTCCAATATTGGCGCTTCCCAAAGCAATAGTGTTTTGGGATTTTTAGCTCTATAAATGTTTGGGGGAGTGAAAGCGCACGATTTTTGGGAGGAACTGGAGTTTGAACTCAGGGCCTCATGCTTGCTAGGCAGGTGCTACAAAACTTAGCCACATCCCCAGCTGTTTTTGCTTTTCAGTTATTTTTGGGATAGGATCTTGCATTTATGCTGACCTGCACTGCAATCCTCATACTTATTTCTTTTTTTTTTTTTTTGAAACAGAATGCCTTTATAGGCCATCTAATTTATTAAAAGGGACAGTATTTTCTGGCTATTTCTCTTTCAAGGTCAGACAGCTAATTTTCCCTGTTACCAAGCATCTTGGCAAAACTAATCTCTTTGTGCTTGACAGGACCTTAGGAAATTAATACAACTCCCTTATTTTCTGTTTCCTCTAAACCAAGGTGGATAAAGGTTTTCATAAAGGGTCAGATTATAAATATTTTGGGTACCATGGGGCTTCTGTCATTACTCAACTTAACATTCTAGCAAAGAAAACAGCCATAGACAATATCTTAAGATATTGTGTGTGGCTGCTACCAAGAAAACATGATTTGCAAAAGTAGGCACGGTGCCAGATTTGACCTGAAGGCTGTGGTTTGCTAACCCCTTCTCTAAACCTGTTCAACTTAAACTATGACCACAATGAGATAGGTACAAATACTGACATACTTATTTCTTGCATAGTTTGGATGGTAGGAGGGCACCATCACACCCAGCTTTTTTTTTTTTTTGAGATGGGGGTCTCACAAACTTTTTTCCCCAAGAGGCCTCAAACTATGATTCTCCAGACCTCTTCCTTCAGAGTAGCTAGGATTACAAACTTGAGCCACTGTGCAAGCAGAAAGCCTATTTCTGATCTCTGTACTCTGCTGAATTGTTCCTGGTCTCCATGTCTGTGAAGGTAGCTTATCTTCTCTTACCCGTATCTTTTGTGTTGCTTCATGCTTCATTTCTTTTCTACTATCATCTAATTGCAAAAAAGAAACTACAGCCATTATAAGAATATCTGTCAGAGAGAATATGATTAACTCCTTTTGGATAAAATAATTATAGTAATGAGATACAGATAAAATATATCCTGGTGCAATTTGCCTTTTACTCTTGAAACACCATTTGCATTCAGGTTTATGTTTCATCTGTTCCCTCTGCAGTGGCAGAGCTAAGGCAAGAGTTTCATTCCTATTAACAAGCAGGAAAATTGAGTCCAAGAGGAATGAAAACACCTTGCCTACCTTTCCACTGTTTTCATGATCATAATGACTTAGTGGAGACCTGAGTGTAGAACTCAGATCTCTTTGTAAGGGACCATACTGCTGCCATGCCTATACTATGGTGTGGCAACAATAGGGACCCATTCCCTGCTTCTTCTTTTAGCAAAAGAGGCAATATCACACCCATCCCGTGTGCATTGGGGTCAAGTTATTTTTAGTGTAGCCCCATTTTTGAGTTGAAGAAAACCAGGAACTCTCCCTATTGAAATATACAAGTAAGCCAGCATCCCCATCCAAAGACAATTTTCCAAAGTTCTTCTGCCAGGTTGGATTTTGAGAACTGGCTTAGTCAGTTCTATAACTGGTTTTGATAATTGAATTGCATGATGAATTAATATTAAGTAGGCTATAAGTAAAAAAAAAGTGAATATTTTTATATATCTTTGATATGTGAACAATGTGGTCATCTGAATAGTCACCATGATATTCAATCTTTAGAATTCTCTGTCTGGGAGATTATTTAACAACAGCAAGATTGGAATTAGCAAACACACTGTGGGCAAATCCACTTGCACCCACTTCCCACATCTATGGCATTAATCATAATTTTTGTTCACGCTGAGCCAAAGAATCTTTCTCAACACAGGGCCTAGACAAGCATCACCAATTAGTGATATTGGTGAAACTTGTTTGTCATTCAAGAGCTAGAGGAATCTAAAGGATTTAAAACTTTGTTACCTAGCTTTTAAGTAATTTTGAAGTCCTCAAAATTTTTATGACTAGCTGGGCACCAGTGGTTCACGCCTGAAATCCTAGCTACTCAGGAAGCAGAGGTCATGAAGATCATGGGTGGAAGCCAGCCCAGGCAAATAGTTCTAGAGACCCTATCTCAAAAAAAAAAAATCACTGAAAAAGGGCTGATGGAGTGGCTCAAGTGGTATTGTGCCTGCCTAGAAAGCATGAGGCCCTGAGTTCAAAACGTGGTACTGCCAAAAAAAGAAATTATGACTAATGAAGTAATCTTTTGGTTTTACTAAGATAAAATAACAAAAATAAAAAATGGATACAGTAAAACCATTTCTCAAGAAGGAAACATCTTGGTACAATGGGATGGTGAGCATCAATAATGTCTTCCCTCATCATGATTATCAGTAACTGACCCGTTTTTCTGCTACAGAAGTCTTGTACTGTATTAAACTACTCACATTGTTGTCAAAGTATGGCTACTCAGACAAAATACTGATCTTATTTATCTCTGTGAACCTTTTCCTCACTGCCTTTCATATAATAAGGGTTGATAAATGGTTTTTTAACTAGAAATTTCTTGTTCATAGTTCCTTAGCTTCATTTTTGTTTTTAGCAATTCTCTTCTATTCAGTGTCCAAAATATAAGCATAAATCTCAAATTCTCATCTAGGAAGGGCATATTCTAGTTACTAGTTATAAAAAAAATAACTTACTTGGGCTGAAGATATAGCTCAGTGAAGCCCTGAATTTGTTCCCCAGCATCACACACACATGCACACAAAACCCCAAATGACAGCACCTTTGTTACAAAAATGAGAAATAGAGTGAAGGGAAGTTTTAGACTTTCCATCTCTTTGAAGCTGTGGTCACAGATAATACTTCCTTGACTGGGAATCATGTTCTTCTTTTCCTCATGCCCATTCAAGAAATGATATTAGGCTCTCCATCCTATGTACTACTCTGTACGATGCCTGACCAAAAGTGCAGAACAGGCTGCATTTTGGAGAGAAGGGAGACTTGGCTCCAGAGTAACCAAAGCAGGTGGCAAGGGGCTAACTCTAGAGGAGCAAGGTGAGTGTCTCACTGTTCTGGTTGCATCTCTCAGTGTTGGAGAAAATTACCCTTTAGCGTACAGGCAAAAAAAAAAAAAAAAGAAGAAGAAGACAGCAAGGACTTTGTAACTGTGAACAGTACCCAACAGAGTTAATAAGCAACTCCAAAGTTGAGGGAATATTTTGTTGTTGGGACTTTAGTATGTTAGATGTTTCAATTTTTTTTTTTACATGTGCTTGTTCTTCTGGCCTAAAAACCTCTCTTCCTCTCATCATCCTGGTCAGCAGAAAACATGGTTTGAATGGCTTAATAACAACTTCACATATAAAGTAATATTCTAGTAAGAGCTTAGAAATAATAAACAGGAACTATTTTTAAGTTAAAAATCAGTACAATTAATATGAATATTTTCAAATAAGTATGCTATGCTTTTTTCACAAACATTGCCATTTTTCAAACAAATTATAGATTTATAGGGCTGCTGGGAAAGAACTCTGAGTTTGGGACTCATAGGTAGAACTCTGGTTCTCTGTTCAGAAAAGTGAATCAGATTCAATAATCTCTAACAATGTCAGAGGACCATTGACCTTGCAGCAATGGTATTATGTAATCTTATCACCATATTGATTGACTCCCTGCATTGCTGTGATGGGAAAACAAGGCAGAGAGTTCAATGACTGCACTGAGGTGAACAGATGGTCAGCACTAGATCTGCAGCTTTCTGACTCCCAGCCCGCCTCTGTCTATCACACCTCACTGTTCCCTTTATTCTTACTGAATTTTTAGTCTACAAAATTAATGAGAGCTATTTCAAAATCACACATTGGAAATCTATGAAAAACTACTATGGCTTTAATTTCAAAATATGCAACTCTTACTGTTGTGAAGTCCTCTTTGCATTTAGTTTTAATTGCCCACACAATTAAATCTGTAAGACACGGGCCTCCAAAAGTTGTTCCTTAATAGAACCATCAAAATATATTTCCACTAACATTTAATTTACTACCAAAACGATCAATTAGGATAAAAGAAGTACAAAATTACCAGGCACTACCCACAGTAGATACTGAATATTTGATATCAAATAAATTAACACCACATATGACTAATTTTGCAATAATGAAAAGTCTTTATTCATAGAATGGAACTGCCATGGTTGAGTTTTGGTTTAAACTAATGGTATACTCACCACAAAAGCTAAGGAAACTTCTCTTTGGGATGGCTTTGGGTCTTCATCCAATGAATCAACTAACTTCACTGCAAGAAAAATTGTCATTATTAGAAACTCCATTCAACTCTAAGTGAGCCACAGTATTAACACTATTATTAATAACCCTTTAACACAAGGTCCATGAAGTTTAAGATAAAATTAAGAAAACCCAAAATATAAAATTCGGACGTAAAAGGACAGATGAGCTAGCATGCTAATGTTGAACATTATATTAAAGTTGGGAAATATTCTTTTCATAAAAACATTCCTGAATGGATCATTTACATATTTCTCTTTATTCACTTAATTTCTTTTTTTTCTTGGTAGCACTGGGGTTTGAACTCAGGGCCTCACACTTGCTAAGCAGGTGCTCTACCATTTGAGCCACGCCCCCAGCCTCTCTTTAACCATTTAAAATGTGAATCATCATATTAAGGCTATTTTTCTCAACCTTTTGCATTTTTTAAACCACTGCTAGATAAGAAAAACTTTAAATGCTCGCTAGTATCTAAACTTATTATGGAGTAGAGGAGGAAGAACTGAAGCAGTAAGCTGTGTCAATGGAGCCCAATCAGTGTGACATTCTGTCAATGAAAAGATGCAAGAAAGAATCTGCACACCTAGGGTGTGATGAAGTGTCTGAGCTTCTACCAAGGGGAAACCTCACAGGCCTGACCTCTCGCCTTAGACACAGAATCATCCTCTGATCGTGTATCAGAAGAGAATTTTAAGACATGCACTGGCAGGGACCCTGTCCTGTTGTCCATTTAATCTCATCATCATCACTGTCATTGTCGATGGCCATTCATCAAGTGCTCCTGCACTCAGTACATCCCCGTTAGCTGGACCTTCCTTCCCTCTTTTGCGATAATTTGTAAGAAGGAATTTCCTGAAGGAAGACTGAAGCCTCCAACTGAAACATATGTAGAAGATATTGCCAGGAGATTTTGCAATTTAGTTCACAATTTTTACTATTAATGTGAAATTGAAATGTTATTTGTAAGAAGTGATGATGTTGAGGATGAAAACATATCTTTTCATGTTAAAATACATTCTTATCAAATGTAAATTCTATCAATGCATCACTTTAGGCTTTTAAAGAAAACATTGTGAAAGGATCCTTAGCATCATTCCAGCAAAGATTTCCCCTAATTCCTCAAAAAAAAAAACCACCAAAACTGTTAAATTTTGTTATTTTTCATAATTTATAATTTAACTTTAGTTTATTAGCGCTTTAGTTTTGCGTATGATATAAAATAAGATAGTGTTTTCTTTTTTCCCCAAAAGTAAGCCAGTTGTACCCAAAACATACATTAGATTTTCTCAGTTTTCCCCCATAGATTAAAAAAAAAAATTCTTCTTTATTATACTGGCTGATCTGAATTATAAACAGGTTCTGTCTGTATGAATGAAAGAAATCCATTGTCACAGTGTAGGGGAATTTTTGTTACCTTTGAAAAATGGACAGATAGAATTTCTAAATATACACATGAAACTGCATTTGGTCCTCCAGACAAATCTTTTGGTTGTATCTGTTTAAAAAAAATAGTTATTGAGGGACTATTACATAATAATCCTAAAATAATAAAAACATTGTCTTTGGGTATCTATGTAAATAATTTGAGTAATTGTTTGTATCCAACAAACATAAAACTTTGCAAAATAAAATAGTACACTTACTATTCTCAAGAAAAACTAGTATGTTTTAGTTTCTTATAAAAATTAGTTCAAAGGCCAGGCATCATGGTGCAATCCTATGAGCCCAGACTCAGGAGTCTGAGGCAGGAGAATCATGAGTTCAAAGCCAGCCTGGGCTAAATATGCAAGACCCTGTCTCAATAAAGCAAAACAAAATTTAGTTTGAAATAGTT
The DNA here is from genome assembly GCF_047511655.1 of Castor canadensis. Lineage (NCBI taxonomy): Eukaryota > Metazoa > Chordata > Mammalia > Rodentia > Castoridae > Castor > Castor canadensis. Next base: position 14,417,031 of record NC_133398.1, on the reverse strand, counting down.
ACTTTTAAAAAATTGATTCAAATTTAATGTCTATTAAAAATGACAATCACTGAAAAATTCAATCTTTAGTAGGTGAGATAACCAGAAGTAATTAGAAAAGACTGAAAGTTCAAGAGTTTATCAGTAACAGAGGCATAGGACAATGGAGGGAATTCATGTCAGGTAAATAGTAGATTAAGTGACTTGTCACATGGCAGTTAAAATAATAAGATATTCTTTATATTTATAATTATATTTGGATTTGTTCTGAAAGCCTAGATCTTTCTTTAATTAACATTTTTCATGTCTATTGTCCTTGTACAATTGGCATATGGCTCTCTTCAAATATATTGCATTGGGTCAGTACATTTTACAATCGTAGGGTTATGAACACTTCTTGAATTTTCTTTAAACATCACTCACTCTCATTTTTGGGGGGGAGATAGGTCGGGGGTTTGAACTCAAGGCTTTGAACTTACAAAGCAGGCACTCTACAGCTTGAGCCATGCCTCCAGTCCATTTGGTTATTTTGAAGAAGTGGTCTCAGGAGCTATTTCCCCTGGCTGACCTTGAAACATGATCCTCCTAATCTCAGCCTCTTGAGTAGCTAGGATCACAGGTGTGAACCACTTGTTATCTGACTCCAGATTTGTTTGAAATACAATTTTTGGTTGAAGTTCTAAAAGAAAGTATAAAAAGTCTGTGATAGACATATTTTAAGAACAAAAAAACATTGTTAGAGAACTATAGATATAGAATTTCTAGTTTACAGTTTCTGAAATCAAATGTTCAAAATATTGTCCATTCATGTCTAAGGTTTTTAAAGTAACAGAGCCAAACCTCATGGCACAAACACTGTCCTAACATATATAAAGGTTGATAGTATATAAATTATTTCTTCATAGTACTCACCATACAATTTCGAAAGTCATATATGCTGACTGATTTTGTTTTCAACTCCTGTCACCAAATATTTTCACCTTAATACTTCATCCAGGCATTTATATTTCCCTACATTGCTCCCAATCAGAAACTGATTCTTTATTTAACCCTTCCTATTACTTACAAATATAAACATATCATCTAGTGAACTCACCTAATAGTATGCTATGTTACATTTTTATTCACATATATACAATGGTTCAGTGTACCACCTATTTGTATATTTTACAAAGAAATATTTCATGTACAAAAGAAAATGTGAGATGAATTCCTACAGTTAAGGTTGTAGAGTTTTGGAATTTATTTTCTGGAGACAAATTAACTTAGCCAAGAGAATAAGTGAAACTTCTGTCAGGATAACTTTTAATAACAATGGTCACAGCAAAAGATTCTATGTATCCAGAAACCTGATTTACTACATTTTCAGAGGCTCCGACACCCGAAAACTTTAGGTGTGGAGACACCATACCAGTTGAAACTGTGAAATTGTACATTCAGTCTGTTAAATATTATTCACTTAGGAGAAACAGTGTAAAATACCAATGTTTTTTAAATTTAGCAATATGGTTTTTGTTTCCCAAAGCCAGGATAGCTTCAAGAAAGCATACTGAAAGATGGAATTTCAAGAAGGCAGACAGAAGTGATGTTGACCAGTTGCCTTTGGGGCAATGTTTTAATTGCATCCCCTGCAATAAGAAGTACAAATAGGGATCACACTTCTGTCTTTTGAAGAATTCATTTGGGAACAAAATGCCAATCCGGAAGTTACTGGGGGGAGGGGGGAGGGCAGAAGGCAAAGGTGACAGCCTAGACAAAACACAGAGTATTTAGAATCCAAGCCATGCCTAGCTCACAAAGTGCTAATATTAAAACATGACAGTAACATTGGATGCCACAGGAAAGAAATTCCTTGGAGTTCTCAGAAGTCAACAATTGATCTGTGTCATGGACTGAATTCTGTTTTTCATAAAAACACAACCAAGACACATTTCAAATGAAAATGGCATCCTTCACTTACATCTGCTCCTGTTCCCAACTTCTTCCCAAGTAGAAAAAAAGGCAGACTGCCTAAAAAGCCCATGGCTGGGGTAGCATTAAAACACTGACTGTCTTTCTTGAAGCTGCCCTCTTTTGGAGAACTTGGGTTGAATTTAGTTAAGTTAGTCCTTAGGTTAATTATTAATGTCAAATAGTGGGAATTATTAATGTCAAATGCCAGAGGGAAAGCTCAAAATTTAAATGATAGCCTTTCAATGTCCATAGCTGATTCTGGAATTCAAAGAAGAGAAACTTGATTTTGATACATAAAATGGAAAAGATACCCAGAGTCTAGCCTCTAGGAAAATGCTTCAAAGCTGGATACAGACACAAAACATTTGGAGGCTTCTCTGTTCTTGCACATTTTCTTGGGACACAAGATGCAATTGACCCTGTCACCTCAGTGTTGGCTGCTAAAGTTTTTAATTGCAAACTTCTCCAAGTAATTCAGCTTAGTCGTGGAAGTTACATCTGCTCTCTGGGATTGTCCATGATCAATAACTAATTCTGGGGGTACAATAGGTTGCATCAATACAATTCACAGTTCTGAGCTACTCATGGAATCAGTCTGAGTCTAGAACTCATTTGAAAACCTCACCTTTACTTAGCTTCTTCTCCTGCTCTAATGGGCTTTCCTCACCGCTTACGGATTTCTCTTGAGAGCGGTCTCTCAGTAAACCACCTGCATGAGAATGTCTCCCTGTTTCAGGCTCTGCTTCTAAGGAGCCACTCTAAGCTTAAGGAACACAGGAGGGGACTGTCACCCGAACTCCATGTAGAATGCTTCAGGTCTGGAGGTGTTCTGAGGCTTCCCTGGAATGGATCATGTTTGAATTGGGTCCCAGGAGGCCTGTATTGATCTTCTTTAGAGAAGATCTAAAATCCCGAGGTAATATCCCAAATACTGAGGTGTTCCCAGGAACTCTGGTCCTAGAAATGAGTCACCAACGGAGATGAAATGAGATGGGCAAGGAAGCTTTGAAGTTTTTGCCGTCTTAGGCTTCCTCCTGTCTACACTCAATTGCATGCATGGGCCCATAATGAGTACAAGTCTGGTGGATAGGGTGATGGATCTTACATCTTATCATCCTTTTCTAGAGTGAGTTCCATGAAAAGAGGCACAAGTTCTACCCTATACAATGGGGATATACCAAAGAACTTACCATGATCCTTAAAAGATACACGGACTACCCATGAATGCAGCAGTCTGGAAGAGATGATGATGAAAGACAGGCTGAGAGAAAATGTGTATGGCCTTGAGTTCCATGCTAAGGGGTCTGGACTTTGTTCTGTACGTGATGGGAAACTGAGGCAGACGTTTTGACCTTGTTGCTCAGATCATGATGGTGCTGCCATCCTTTTAGGACCAACTTTCATTCTTTGTTCCATCAAGAGGATACATAGCTAGTACATGCTATGCAGAGTATTAATGTCACTGCTTTCCAAGGTGAAATGCAAGCAGGAGTGGATTAAATCCTGAGACATCAAGCATTCATTCAGTTTTAAAAATCATCTACTATGATGGCATTAGATTTCAATAAGCAGGAGTCTCATAATTGCAAAACTAGACTAATGGAATTTTCTGAGTCATGAATGACTTTTTTTTTTGGTAGTGCTAGGGTTCGAACTTAGGGTCTCACACTGGTAGAGGAGGCACTCTGCCATTTGAGTCATGCCCCAGACCACTTTTTGCATTTGGTTTTTTTTAGATAAGGTCTCCTGCTTTTTTGCTCAGGGATGAACTGGGACCCTGATCCTCCTACATCTGTCTCCCTCATAGTTGGGATTACGTCCTGTGCCACTATGCCCAGTTTATTCTATGAAAGGGAACATTTTTGTCCAGGCTGACCTCAAACCTCAATCCTCCCAATTTTTGCCTGCTGTGTATCTGGATTACAGGTGAACACCACCACATTTTGATGCAAGAAATGTTGGAGAAATTTGTATAAATCTTCTGACCTGGGCCAGTAGGTGAATTCTGAAACTACTGTTTGAGTTCTTAACCAAATCAAATAGTATACTGCTGTCACAGTGATAGAAAAATTATTCATCAACAATCCACTGAAAAAGATAACTAGTAAAAGGATCAGCAGGTACAATGGGGATATTCTGACATCAATCAGATCCAGAACATTTTCAGACCAATGGTAATGGAAAACACTGTCATTTCTGATGAGAATGACTGTACTGTCCTTTAATTTTTGGCCAATTGTTTCAACAATTAAAACTATCGTAGACTGCTTTGCAGCAAGCCTGGATTCTACCACTAGATGTCAGTAGAACCTTCTGTCATAACAGAAAATGTCCCTGACATTGTCAAATCTTCAGGTCAGGTAAGGGAGTCGGGGAACTGGACAAAGTGACACCTCATTGACAATCACTAGACTGCTGTATGCTTGGCTTGACTGCTGTGTGCTTGACTTGGAAGTTAAAGGGAGAGTGAGGAAAGTACCTACCTATGTTCCAATAAGATACAGAATTCGGCAGTATCTTCATTTAGCTAAGTTACTATAGAAAACTGTTTTACACACACACACACACACACACACATTTCCTCCACAAGGAGGAGTCATCATTTCAAATACCATTTCTCTATTTATGACTTCCAAATTTTTATCACCAGTAGGAGCCTCTCTCCACTTTATTGCTGGTGTGTCTCAGGCCTCTTTTCTATCTGCATTTGTTCATTAGACAATCACATCCATTGCATGCATGAGAACACCATCTGTATACACCAACACACTTACATTTAATTACCTGAATGTCTCTCCTAAATACCAGGATTGTATATCTCACTGCTCATAGCAGAAGTGTTACTGGAAAAAAATGGCCTTGAAAATTACCTTGGTTCTTGAGTTGGCAGGAGAAGAATTCAAGCAAGAAACAAAGATTTAGTGAAAGTAATAGTAAAGTTTATTAGGAAAGGAGTACACTTTCAGCAGACTGAAAGCGGGTGATCTACAGAGTGAGAAAACAGGGTCAAGGGGGAAAGAAAGAGAAACATTTCCTGTTCCCCATGAAGGAAATGGGAGCAAAGGCTCAATGGTCCCCATCTCCTAGTCTTTTACTGGAGAGCTAGGGGTCCAGATGGCTGAGATGGCTATTAAAACAAGGAGGGGTCATTTTGGCCCCAAGGGTGATTTCATGCATTTGGTTCATTGTCTTGTTAAGAAAGACATTGAATAATCTACCAGGTCCTGCTCTAATTGATACAGAGTTTCTGTTTGAAATACCTAATCTTTGCTCTGTCTGGGTCTTTGTTTTGTTAAATTCACTGTTGAAAAACTCACTGCACCAGACATAATTGATATTTAGGGTGTGGATCACTCTTAGATAGAGTGAATTAAGCTTTAAGGTAGTGGCTAACTTTAAAGCACCCTGTGATAGTTCCTGGGCTCTGGCTAAATAGAGATTACTAATCTCCTAAATAGAGATTAGTAGAATTGGGAAGTTGAATTAAAATGATTTCTTCCTGTCCTCCTATTGTGGCCACCACTTATGTCTACCTGCTCCCATCAGAAGGAAGAAAATAATAAAGATCAAATAGAAATAAATTGAAGACTAACAAAATCATAGGGGAAAAAAATCAATAAAATTAAGACAGCTTTTTGAAATAATAAACATATTAGAAACCCTTAGCTAGACTTAGAAAAAAATAGAGAAGACTCAAAAAAATAAAATGAAAATGAAAGTGGAGACATCACAATACATGCCATAAGAATAAAAAGGATCAAAGAGACCATTGTGTAGCCAAGTTATGGAAACAGCCAAGATGCCCCAATACTGACGAATGGATCAAGAAAATGTGGTATCTATACACAATGGAATTTTATGCAGCCATGAAGAAGAATGAAATATTATCATTCGCTGGTAAATGAATGAAATTGGAGAACATCATTCTGAGTGAGGTTAGCCTGGCCCAAAAGACCAAAAATCGTATGTTTTCCCTCATATGCGGACATTAGATCAAGGGCAAACACAACAATGGGATTGGACTTTGATCACAAGATAAAAGCAAGAGCACACAAGGGAGATATGAGGATAGGTAAGACACCTAAAAAATTAGTTAGCATTTGTTGCCCTCAACGCAGAGAAACTAAAGCAGATACCTTAAAAGCAACTGAGGCCAATAGGAAAAGGAGACCAGGAACTAGAGAAAAGGTGAAATCAAAAAGAATTAACCTAGAAGGTAACACACATGCACAGGAAATTAATGTGAGTCAACTCCCTGTATAGCTATCCTTATCTCAACTAGCAAAAACCCTTGTTCCTTCCTATTATTGGAAGCAGGGAGTGAGGAGATGGGGGGGAGGAGGGGTGGAGTGGGTGGTAAGGGAGGGGGTGGGGGCAGGGGGGAGAAATGACCCAAGCATTGTATGCACATATGAATAAAAGAAAGAAAGAAAGAAAGAAAAGAAAAGAAAGACTATGCTAAAGAAAAGCTAAGAGAAAACATGGGACAGAGCGAGTCTAAGGAAAGAGACTTTAAAGAATAGAAAAAGAAGACTTTTAGAAGCAAAATTTTAAAGAATTATAAAGGAGGAAGGCCTTAAAGAAAAGATAGAGAAAAGAAACAGAGTAAAGAGAAGAGACTAATAGAGATAAGAAGCAATGAGACTGTTGTACGTCTCCACCAGAGCGCCCAACACACCTGGCCCCAACTTTCTGTCTGTCTGACTATCCTGTGTCCTTTCTGCATCTCTCCTCACCCCCAGTTAGCACCAGTTATGTCCAGTAGTAATAACCAGGAGCAAGAAAAAGCTTGCTTCAGGCTGGAAGCCTGGGTCAAGGGGTAAATAGCCTGGCTAGCAAGCACAAAGCCCTGAGTTCAGTTCCTACTACTGTTAAATTTTTTTTAAAGAATTGTTGTAATACATTTGTAATAATACTTACCAAAACGTCCCCATTTACAGAAATATACTCCTGTAACTAAAAAAAAAAGAAAAAAGAAAAGAGGAAAAGAAGAGAGTCATATAGACTAAAAAACAAAAGTACAATTCAAGTGGAGGTTTTGGGATAGGGGAGACAGACCTCACAAACATGAGGGGAAGGAAGGTGGTGATGAAAGTGGTGAAGAATGGTGGTAGGGGTTTATTCCCCAGACAATTTGTATTGTTAGTGTACAAAGTGAATTCAAGTGCATACTTTTTTCCTTCAGAAAATAAATTTGATTTTTTCACCAATTAAAAAAAAAAAGAGAGAGACCATTGTGAACAATTGTATGCCAACAAATCTGATATTCTAGAGAAAATAAATAAATTCCTAGAAAAATACAACCTACTAAGATTGAATCAGGAAGAAATAGCCTGAACAGAGTAAAAACAATTAAAGAAGTAATTAAATACTTCCCACCAAGAAAAAGTCTAGGCTCAGATGACTTTGAAACAGATGGCAGGGACCTCCCTCTGCTTGCAGCACTGTACAGTTAAAGCACCAAAAGTTACTGACAAGCCCTTATTGTAAACACCTTTCTGAAAATTCTTTTTCTGGGGAGATTAGGTCTCAATAGAGACTTTCTCTGAGTGGTCTTGCCTACCTTTGCTGAGCTAGTAATATGAAGAAAAGGAAGAGAAGAAGTAGCAGCAAGAAATAAGCTGCTACAACAGCCAGGAAATATTAAGCCTGATGCCAACAAATGACATTGGGAGCCACAGTTGGCCAAGTGACTCCCAGGAGGAGTGGCCTTCACTGATCACCTGGGGAAAATCTGACAGGAACAAGGATAATCAGAGAAGAAAAAGAAATGAAAGGTATTCAAATCATAAAAGAAGTAAAACTACCCCATTTGCAGATGGCATGATTCTATTCATAGAAAACATCAAAGGTTCGACAATAAACTGTTAGCATAATAAATGAATTCCGTAAAGCTGCAGGACACCAAATCAGCATACAAAAGGACAGTAGCATTTCTGTATACCAATAATGACCTAGCTGAAAAACAATCAAGAAACCAATACACTTAATATAGTATAAGAGCCAGATGTTATGTAGCATGCATGTGATCGCAGCACTCAGCTAGGGCAGGATGATCATGAGTTCAAGGCCAGCCCAGGTTACAAAGTAAGAAAAAAAAAAGAAAAAAAAAAAACTCCTTAGCAAGAAATGTGTTCAAGAAGATAAAAGACTGTACACTAAAAGTTGTAAAATATTAATGAAACAAATTGAGGATACACAGAAAAAAGGGAAAGATAGCCCATGTTCATGGAACAGAATTCATTTTTGGAAATGTTAGTGATTATAGTGATTAGTCAAAGTTCTCCAGAGTAACAAAACCACTAGGGTATGTAGATATACAAGAGGGACTTTATTAGGAAAAATCAGCTCACATGATTATGAAGGCCAAGAAGTTCTATGATAGGCAGTCTATAAGGTAGAGACAATGGAATGCCAGTAGCACAGTGCAGATCAAGTCTAAAGAACCAGGGAGGGGGTTGGTGTAATTCTCAGTCTGAGGTAGAATGCCTGAGATCCCATGGGATCCCTCCTGATATCAAAAGCCCATGGAAACTGGAGTTCTGGTCTTCAAGGACAAGAAAGGAAGAATGTATCCAAACTCTTAGAGATAGACACAAATTTGCCCTTTTTTTCTATTTTTGTTCTTTGCAAACCCATGGCTAATTGGATGGTGTCTGTCTTAAGTTTTCTCATCAAATTGGAGTAAAATAAGACATAAATAACAGAAGAAATTTATGGAATTCACAAATCTGGAAATTAAGTAGCACACTCCTAAATAACCAACCAAGAAATCAAAAGAGAAAATTAGATGGGTTAACATCTAAAAATCGATGAATGTAATATAATTTATAGATAAATTGCAAAAAGTATATGATCATCTCAAAAAAGGAATTTGACAAAACTCAACAGTCTTTCATGATTAAAAAGAAAATACACTCAACAAACTAAAACAGAGGAAACTTCTTTAATTTGATAAAGGCATCTGTGAAAAACCCACAAGTGGCCCCATACTTAATGGTGAATGACTTCCTTCTATGATCAAGAACAAGAAAAAGATACCTATCCCATCAAAGGTGATTCCCACTGTGGATGACCCCTTCCTCACCTCTGATTTACCTGTCAGCACAAGGACATCATTTCCTTCTTCCCGAAATTTATCTCTAGCTCCTTCTCCTTTCTAACATTACTCTAAATTTGTTTACTTTCGACGGTATGTTTATTAGCACTACAATGGAATTTGCAAAGTGTATGCTGCCAACAAAAATATGCCAGTAATAAAGAAATATGTGATTTAGTTCTCCTCCCTCAGTTCCTATTGTAAAGGTCTTTTTTAAATCTTAATTGAGCATATTTATTTATTGGAGGGTATTTACAGAATTTAACTTTATTACAGTCTTCTGACATTCTCCTTTAACATGCTGCTACATTGCTGACTAATCACTTTCAGTTGAAGGTTAGGAAAAAGTTTCTTAATTGCACAGGTACATGAATTCTGAAATATGAAAATTTCATTTGCACTTGCTTCACATCTGACAAAACTGCCAAAAATATAGCTTACGCTTAAAAAATATATTAGCTGCCAGTCTATGCAGTAATGAGGAGTTTGCTTTAACTTCTGACTGCCCTGGGTATATGTAAAGTATATAAAATCAAGTTGACATCACGCATGATCCAAGTGTTAACTGCTGTCAGATTGACTTTACTGCAGCATCTGCTCACATATAAACATTGTTTTGCCTTGTAATTCTAAGTCAAATTCATTAATGTTAAGTCATAAATATTAATAAATTTGAAGAAAAGCTAATTTTCAAAAACATTCCCTGTTTAATAGTAGTATTTGCAGGTAGTATAATTCAGAAAGATTTCAACCTTGGACCTGAGCTCAAATAGCAGCAAAACTCTGACACTGCTAAGCCACCAAATTACTGTGCTTACCAGTCAGGATATTTAGCTTCTATTTCTAATAAAAAGTTCACAGAACTGATGAAAACCCACAATAGTGAAGTTCACTGTTGATACTATTGGTTTAATAACACACAATAGATTAAAACCTTTTCTACAAGCTACCTGTTGAGAAATAATGTAATGAGTAACTATAGCCTTTGACACTTTACATTTTCACAATCTTTGTCAATTTGTCTAAGTAAGTCTTCCTCTTTACATTTGTTTACCATCATCAGTTACACACATCTTACGAGACGTACTTCATGCTGTAATGAATTGGTATTTTCATTTCATTGAAACTATTTTCTCCTGTAGTTATTCCACGCATACAACTCAGGAAGGTTAATTCTTCTCATGTCATACTCAGTATTGACTTGAATAAACAACTGAGTAGTATCAGTAACGTCTGCATAGTTATCATGAACAAAGGGAAAATGCTTGAAACAATTGGCCTTGATTTTTAATTGACTGTTGAGGTTGCTCCCAATATCCTCAACTCTTCAATAAACTATTTTTGCTGAGAAGTTGAAATTAAACCTACTTCCTCTGGATACATTTCTTCTGTTGCTATCACCAGGCCACATTCAGGGCAGATCATAATACTGGCTCTGTAATCTCCCACTAAAATTGCATCTGGATGGTTTGGACATGTGACTCTTGGAGAACATTCAAACAGCTGGTAGACCCCATCTCTGTGGCCACTGCAGTTCCATGCATAATTGCTCTGAACACAGCAAGAGATTGAGCTGGAAATGTCTTTTTTCTTGTAATTAACATGCAATTTGTGAAGTGTTACTTTGAGACCAAATGAATATGTTATTTCCTCAACAATACTTCATGGAATGGTTTTAAAAGTATATTGATGATAATTGTCTGAATCAAAAACATTACATTGAGAGTTACAAAATGATAAGCTTCTAATTGGGGGATTTTATTTATATTTATTAGCTGGCATTTGAAATGAAGAGCTTTTCCTTTTACAGAAATTTCAAGTTAACTTACAAAAGCTTTAAAATTAAGAAAGAAGGTATTAAGAACTTAGAACTAAAATAATAGAAAGCTAGACATAAGGAAATAGCATTGGAGGTTGTCCTGGTTTTCCATATTCTCTGGGTATGCTCTTTCAGTCACATGAGACTGTCATATTAGCCTTGAGGAAGTAAATAGTCAATAAATTTGGCTTTAGGTGGTAGAGTTCAGAGACATAGGGGTTCTGGACCTGACAACATAAGGCCTGGCCTGGTCCTCTTTAGAGTAAACTCAAGCTCACAGGCAAATAACAAATCCCTCGAGTCACACTGTGTTCACAAGCCTCGGCACTTCAAACAACCCAGGGTTAAACTGAGCAGAGTTTTATGCAACATCACACATTATAGGTCCTTCCAGTCTGGATCCAAATCCACACATGGATTCATGTGAAATAACACTAAGTCTCTAATTCACCTTCACTGTCATAATGTCTTGCTCGTCTGATTTTTCTCACTAGACTACAATCTTTTTGAGGACAGAAACTTTATCTCAGTCACCATTGTATTCTCATGGAATTAGCACATATTAGGATTATAATAGATCATATATGGACAAAATGAATAGAGATCATGGATTGATGAACAACAAAACACAAACAAACCCAGTACATTGAGGGAATATTAACAAGGACTTTGCAAGTCAGCCCAAGAAATTTGGTATTTTGCAGATGGTAGCAAACCATCATATGTTCTTGTTGTAGATTAAGTCATTTAGATATATCGGTATTTATAAGTGCCTAATGCAGAATTTATATTTAGATATAGGACATGACTTTTGCAAATTATATTATGTTATGCAAGATGAAAAAATAAATGCTTATTTGAAATATATCTGTAATTTACTGAATTTTTAAAGTCACACTAGCAAATCACAGACAGAAATAAAAATAGTGGAAGCTGCCATCCTTGCCTGACAAGCTAATCTAATTCTTCTTTAAAGTAAATATAGGAAATAATTAGTGTGGGTTGAAAAAGTGGAGGGCAGTTTAAATAAATAGATTAGTTCTGCTAGCATTTGGGAAAAAAACTGAAGGATAGATGGGTCATCCTGTACTGGCTAATATTTCTATTGCAAATGCAACTCAGAAAAATGGCAACTTTTTCATGTTATGAGATAAATACAAATTGATATGGAATGAAAGAGTTGTACTCTCTCCTTTCCTATATATACTTCTTATGGGAGGTTCTTTGAGTATGCTGAGAGAGGTGTTAATAAGGCCTCCATCTGAAGTTCTTGAGGCCTGAGGATAGCCAAGACTTTCACCATGCTGGACACCAGTGAAGGACACTGAGTCTGTACAAAGTGAAAAATGCAGCAACATGAGATGTTAGAGTGCCTATAAGAGGCTAACAGGACACGGACTGAAACCACCTAAGGGAAAAATAAGTGTTTTGTGCCACCCTCCACATTTTGTGTTTATTTTTCTATGGCTACTAATAAGATTAATAATGAATACCACTATCATGCCATGATTTGACAACGGATCTCACCTGAATACCATCACAGACATCGAAGGGCACAGCAATGCGCAATAAATTCAAGTCTGTAGTGGTAAAAAAGTGATGAGTACCAAAAGAGAGAGAGAGAGAAAAAAGAATAGAACTGAATCTCAGAAATATAAACATTCTCAACTTATACAGATCATCTGGACTTGAATAAAATGGATACACCACCTTTTTAATGTTAAATAGAACTTTTCACAAATTCTGGGTGTCTACGGCTCCAAAGACTTCTTTCTGCATTATATAAATGGTGGCTAAAAGGGAGCATCACTCACATAAATTTGAATGGTGTTCCCTGTTGGAGGTCACCAGAATTTCCTATTGAGATGATGCAGCCATCTCTGCCTTAATGAAAAATTAAGTGCCTAATGGTGCTTGTAATAAGGCCTCTCTTCCAGCTTTAGCTTCCCTCACTCTGTGTTTCTGTGCTTAAATGTTTCTACAGTACTCTGTTTTATTCTAGCCATATTGAATACCTTAATGTCTAGCTCACTGTCAAGATTTCTCTCCCTCTCTTGGAGTTTGCAGGAAACTTCTTTATGAAGCAGATTCTCCCCCATCTCACACTCCTTGAGTCAATTCTTTCAGACTAAAGGTGAACGATTACTTCTTATAGAAAACCTGATCTAATAATAAAATAACTGAAACATTAAGAACTTACAATAGGCCAGCACTGTTCTAAGTTCTTTCAAATGCACTAAGTTTTGTAATTATCAGGAAAATCACAGGAAATAGAGATGTTTACCCTATTTCTTGGATGAGGAAACTGAGGCAGAGATAGAGGGAATTTCTAATAGTGTCATACAGACAAACTGTGTGTAGCACTGAAATGTTTAGACTTACAAGCAATAAGAACTAAAGGGCAGACTGCAGAGGTTCACGTGTTCCCCAAAGATGGCAATTAGCCAGGGGGAGAAACACCCTGTCTCCTTCCCAAGGGACACCTGTTCACACTAAAATCTTTGTGCTGAAACATATTCCCCCACTGGCAATAAAAAAAAACTATAAAACCTGATAGCCAGCCCAACTTAGGGGACTACCAGATTCTGGGTCTCACCTCATGCCTCTCTATGTGGTCTTTACTATTGCTTTTCTGCAAATAAAATTCCTTTGATCTTTGTTTGAGTTCCTGCCTTTGATTTCTATCTAAGTGCAGAACAAGGACTCTCATCACTAAGAATTCCAGCACATCATCTGGTGACAACAAAGGGACACTCTTCTTCATCTGAGGTCAATACAGTTTGTGCCAAATTGGAGGGGACTACCTAGGAAGTGGCTGTGATCGTCTGGCATTCTGGGGGAGTATGTCCTCTGGGAAAGCCCCCCGACAATGGCTTAGATATAGTGGAACTCTCAGGCTGACTTCTCTCCTCTCTCTCTCTCTCTCTCTCTCTCTGTCTCTTTCTCTCTCATTAAGGAGGGCTTCTCCCTTGGGACTCTAGGAAAAAAGCTGTGAGCCCACTATAGCTGTCAAACAGGCAACCCAAGAGACAGGGAGTCAGCCATGGGCTTATACTGGACTGACAATGCTATGTAGACAGAGCTGAAGCCTCAGTGCACCCAGGCTTTTCTCTCAACTTTCAGTTTCCTCCCTTTTTTCACTTTCCCAAGTAGAGAAGAATGAGTGACTGTCCCTTCTGCCCTAGGCAACAGTGGGTCTCCTTTCACTGGGTTTATATTGAGACTACCCCATTTCCAAACCAGGAACTCATTGACTTATTATACCCTGGGAAGGATCACTGTCCTTTTTGTAATCCCTTCTCGTACTGGATTCACTTGCTCAAAGCCTTTCCCGATCTCCACTTTGTGATATCCATTAAACATTTGACTGAACATCCACTGGTGCCAAACCAGAAATAGTGCATTTTCCAGGTTCCCCTGTGAGGCTGTTCCCATAGTGGTCTTCTCCTTCCTTCATTACTGACATGAGGCCCATCCCCTTCTTCCTGAGGTTAAAGTTTATCAGCTATTTCTTCTATGTGGGGACATTGGGCTGCTACAAAACAGCCCCAGACCCACTAGAGTCCTTCCCCTTTCCATGGTGGCCCTTTTGGTCACTGTGGACCCTTTCTGTAAGAGAGTCCTTTTTGAGTTAATGCCTTCACCACCTGGCAGTGGATCCAGTACCTGGGTCACAGAACTAATAAAAAAAACTTGATCAGGGTCATGCAGTAGGGTGGCTGCAACCTGTATAGACCCAAATGTCTTCTCCACGACCTTAGCCACAGGTGGCAGTGGTGGGAGTGCACAGGAGAGAGGGATGCCCTCTGCCACATAGAGGATCTCCTCACCTGGGGGTGGGTGGATAAAAGGAAAAAAACGCTTCTTAGGGTGATCAATTTTCCTTGTTTCCCTCTTAGATGGGGAATCAAGCTTGAGGATCCCATAAAGATCCTCCCTTGCCTGCTTACTAAAACATTGGAAAGATCTTCATCCAGAAAGTCTTCTACAGAAGCAACTCAAGTTTTACTGCACTCAGGCCTGGCCCCAATATCCTCTGGGAGATCAGGAAAAAGTTGCCAGAAATGGGGAGCATTAACTACAATACCATTCTTCAATTAGATATGTTCTGTAGAGAGGAGGGGAAGTGAACTGAAGTCCTATATGTCAAACTTTTCTTTTCCCTAAGAGACCACCCAGAGTGGCTGAGCGAATGCAGGCTAGATACCCAGACCATGGTGACACTTTGCAAAAAGTCCTCAGGTTCCCTTAAGGAACCAAAACCTGAAAAACTGCCTGATGCCCAAGGTCCCCCAATAGTGTCAAAGGGGACCTCCCCCATGACAGAAGTCAATCTCCAGGGGAACCTCAGGAGATATATCTCACCCTAAAGGAATTGGTTGATGCTCCCACAGCTTTCCCTCTACCCCCTTACTCAGGACATCTAGACTCACTGGTGAGCCAGTCAGGCCTCATGCTGCCAACAGAAACCAAGGCCTCTAATCCTTACCTGCCAAGAAGGGCCCCAACAACTGGCCCTCCATCACCAATCCCTTCCAGCCAATACCCCCTTACCCAGTCACCTTGTGCTCCTGACACTGTCCCACAGAACTCTGCTCCCTCCAGTTAATTCCCAGAGGGGATAGGGCTCATGTTCCTTTTAGATTAAGTGAGCTTAAGGAAATAAAAAAGGATCTAGGAATGTATACTGAAAACCTGGATCATTACATTCAGGCATTCAGGGAAGTCAGCCAAAATTTTAAGCTAAGCTGGAAAGATGTAATGATACTATTATCTCTGACCCTCACTTCCCTGGAGAAAACAGTGAGTACTAGATCAGGCAGTGGCAGCTGGGGATGATTGTCACCTAGATAAGCCAGACCCTCAGAGGAGGAGGGGGAAGGAAGACAGGGACACTGGATACCTAAAAGGGAATCCTGATTCACAGTTCCCACAGGGGATCAGGCAGTGCCTAGATCTGATCCTAATTGAGACAAGGATGAATGGACCTGTAACCACTTTATCCACCACATTCTTGAGGGACTAAGAAGGGCCAAAATGAAATTCCTTAATTACAGGAATATACAGCTGGCCCTTTCCTCTGTGAAAGGACTCTCCACTCCATGGAGAAACAACAATATCAGTCAGAAGAAAGTGAACAAGCCAGATCAAGGGTACCAGTTGGATCACCAGGGCAGGTGGGTGTCCCCTGAAGGAAAGCTATGATTCCCTGAGGAACTCCAACGGAAAATTCTTAAGACTCTCCATCGACTTTACCATTTGGGCTTAGACAATACTTTAGTTTTGGTCAACAAAATGTATGAGGGGACTAAATTAAGGGACACTGCCCAACAAGTTGTACAGGGATGTGAAATGTGCCAGAAAAAATAATCGCAATAGTAAAAGAATCCAGGTGCCAGGGGCACAGAGACAAGGGTCCTATCCCAGGGAAGACTGGCAATCTAGACTTAACTCATCTGTCAGGGAGCCCTAAAATCAAAACTACTGTTACTACAGGTGGACACATTCACTGGATGGGTAGAGGCCTTTCCTTGCAGTACAGAACACGGTAGGGAGGTGGTCCTAGTTCTAATCACAGAAATAATCCTTCACTTCAGTCTCTCCAAAAGCCTTCAAAGTGATAACATGCATGCATTTAAGTAACTCAGGGACTCTCTAGGGCACTAAGCATAGAATACCACCTCCACTGTGCCTGGCATCCCTAATCGTCTGGAAAAGTAGAAAAAGTGAACAAACTTTTAAAAAGATACCCGACTAAATTGGCCTAAGAAACGCACTCTCCCTGGACCTATTGCTCTCATAAGGCTCAGAAACACCCCAGGCAAGCAAGGACTGATTCCTTTGAATCTCTATTCAGCAGGCCCTTCCTAACCAATGACCTCCTTCTTGACCAAGAGACAGATGAGTTAATTTCCCATGTCACTCAACTTGCTAAATCCCAACAAACACACTCGGAGATCAAACAAGCCACCCCCAGGGAGGATATAAAGGGACCCCCTCTCTCTTGCCCTGGTGACCTAGTCCTAATAAAGTCTCCAAATCCAACTCAGGACTTACACACCCCTCCTTGGGTGGGGCCATATCCAGTCATTCTGTCTACCACCACAGCAGTGCGAGTGGCTGGCCTGGATTCCTAGATCCATCACTCAAAAGTCAAAGGCTGGAATCCCCCTGTCACTGTCTCATCTCCATCTCCAGACCCAGAATCAGAGCCTGCCTCCCTCTGGTGTGAACCTTTGGATGGATTAAATCTACTGTGCAAAAAGAAAACACCTAGGGATACAGATAAGTCACCTCCATGAGCCCTCTTGATCCAAACCTCCTAATCAGTCTATTCATTCTGTTTGTAATCACTTTGAGAATAGGGCTAGCTGCTACAGCTCCTAATTGGACTGGAACTCAAAAGGCAGCATTTTTGCTAGCTATATTGCTATGGGACTTGGTTTTCTGGGTACGCTAGCACCCCTATATGGGAAGAGCTATAGCCCTTCATGGTAGGTCAGTGGGTTTTTAAACCTCTCTCGAGCATTTGTCCTTCCAAAATCCCCACTACAGGACTCTTGGGTTTTCTATGAGAGACTGACAGCTACTTGCCTGTCAGCATGGGTTTTTAAAATTTTACTCAGTGTCTTTTCCCTTCTTTGATATTCAGGCCAGATAACTTCTCCGATGCCATGGTTCCTCTTACAGGGGTCCATGGAAAAATCAAGCTACTATGTCTCACTCTTGGCTTGGGTTCATTTCTCAGACAAAAATTTGGATGTTTACAACAACGGGATTGGACTTTGAGCACATGATAAAAGCGAGAGCACACAAGGGAGGGGTGAGGATAGGTAAGACACCTAAAAAACTAGCTAGCATTTGTTGCCCTTAACTCAGAGAAACTAAAGCAGATACCTTAAAAGCAACTGAGGCCAATAGGAAAAGGGGACCAGGAACTAGAGAAAAAGTTAGATCAAAAAAAATTAACCTAGAAGGTAACACACACGCACAGGAAATCAATGTGAGTCAATGCCCTGTATAGCTATCCTTATCTCAACCAGCAAAAACCCTTGTCCCTTCCTATTATTGCTTATACTCTCTCTACAACAAAATTAGAAA
This sequence comes from Castor canadensis, assembly GCF_047511655.1. NCBI lineage: Eukaryota > Metazoa > Chordata > Mammalia > Rodentia > Castoridae > Castor > Castor canadensis. Next base: position 14,399,080 of record NC_133398.1, on the reverse strand, counting down.
TAAGGGCAAAATAGCTTCTGCTGGGTATTGAGGGAGTGGGGGGGAGAGAGAGGGGGCGGAGTGGGTGGTAAGGGAGGGGGTGGGGGCAGGGGGGAGAAATGACCCAAGCCTTGTATGCACATATGAATAATAAAAGAAAAATAAATAAATAAATAAATAAAGACATAATGAAGAAAATAAAAAAACAAAATTTGGATGTTTAATGTTTCTGTCCCACATAGCTATACACCAGTTTGTCATTCATCACATAAATTATCAATAAAGGGCCTAGGGCCTATACCCCAAAGAAAGGACATGTTCGACTTCACCACCCTTAAAGGGGATATCATTTGGCAACCAGCTGGTGCTGAATGCATAACTCTAAGGACCCCACTATTATGGGTCCTGATATGCTTAGGGATAGTGCTTGTAATGGGAGCCTCGTGTCCAATCTGACCAAGTCCTCAAACCTCACTGGTAAAAACTCTTATTGCATTCTTGCTACTGGTCATTACAAATGTATCTTAACAAGAAATACAAGAGTGTGAAAAAAAACTGTATAACTCTCCTTGCCACCCCCTGTGCCTCCATCTTTCACCAGCAGCCTTAATGTCTCTGTCTACCTGTTTCTGGGAGATACCTCTCAGGTCTAGCCTAACAACACCCAAGGGATTTTATGCCTTGAGGAAGGATATCTCTTTGTGGGAAAAAAGGATAGGTATGGGGGCTGCCATGTCTACACCCAAATCATACTTAAGGAAATTGGGCAAATGCCCAACTTATACCCAATGCTGAGCATATCTCTTTTTGGAATAATACCATAATACAACAGGCTGAATTTTCCCAATGGACAGGAAAACTTCTCATAGGGATAAGAGAGGGATTACTCTAATGGTTTTAGGGATAACAGCATTCATTGCAGCCCTAGCTGGAATAAGTACAGGGTGGTTGCCAATCATGTAACTGCAAAAAACCTAACCAGAGTAGTAGAGGGCACCTCAGACAAGGTCAACTTTGCCATTAAGGATATGCAAAGATGTTTGTCATTCCTTGCCTGTATGGTCACGGACCACTGTGTCGCCCTCGATTTTCTTTTGGCTAGACAAGGAGGGGTGTGTGCCATCGCAATACTTCCTGTTGCACATATGTAAACATTTCAGGCATTGTAAAGGAACGTGCAGACTACATTCTCCAAAATGCTAAGTGGCTCCAGGAACAGTGTCTCGAAACGCAGGTATCCACACAGATATGGGATCAAATAAAATCCTGGCTCCCCTCTAAGACATGGTTCCTACCCTTCTGGGTCCTATAGTTGCCATTATTCTCTTACTTGTGTTTGGGCCTTGCATTCTAAACTTACTTGTCAATTTTGTTTCCGCTAATCTAGAATCCATTAAACTACAGATGATGGTGGAAATGAAGACAACCTATTCTCGTGGTCCCCTCCATAACCCCTTTCATGGTCAGCCCTGATGCCTCAGGCCCCTTGGCCACCCCCTTTGAGCAGGAAGCATTTACTGAATAGATGCCATCATCCCTGTTCCTAATGGCAGCTAGGGTGATCACTGAGAGGGGGCCTTGAAGGGTGGACTGCGGGAGAGTCACGTGTTCCCCAAAGATGGTGATTAGCCAAGGGAAGAAATGTCCTGTCTCCTTCCCAAGAGACACCTGTTTGCACCAAAATCTTTGTGCTGAAACATATTCCCCCACTGGCAATAAAAAACCCATAAAACCTGAAGTCCCACCAGACTCAGGGGACTACAGAATTCTGGATCCCAGCACATACCTCTCAGTGTGGCCTTTTCGATCGCTTCTCTGCAAATAAAATTCCTTTGATCTTTGTTTGAGTTCCTGTCTTTGATTTCTATCTAAGTGCAGAACAAAGACCCTCACCAACCGAGAATTCTAGCGCAAAGTGAAGTGAGAGGGTCAAGGTGGAGGATGGAGTGAGAGTAAGTCACAGGAGAATCAGAGTAAAGAATGTTAGGAAAGCAACATAAAAGTCTAAGGAAGAGATGGATCTCGAGCAGTACCTATGAAGATGGATACAGATGAATTTAGAAATAGGTCAGAGATTGAATCAATATCTGGATGGGTGAGGGAGAATGACTACTGGGAGGGAACTCCTTTCATTCATTTATCAAATATTTATTGAGTTCCTGCTAGGCAATAGGCACTATGCACGTAGAGGAGACAGTGGTAAACAAAGCAGAAATTCATGGAGCTCACAGTTAATTGGGAGAGAAATGTTAAGCAAAATCACAAAAATGTGTAATTACAGATCATGATTGTTTGAGGGGAAAAATACAAATCAATTGAGGCTATAGAATTACAGACTTCACTTAGTCTACCCTATATCATAGATTTTCCAGAAGAAGCAACAGTTGAGCTGATTTGTGAAGGAAGATTGTGAATTCAAGTGTTAAAATGAATGGGATCAGGAATTATGTGTGGAAGCCAATGTGACTGGAGCCCACAGTAGAGGGAATGAATGACAGAGGTGAGCTGAAGGACAGGGTCAGGTCATGGGAAACCTTGTAGGTCATGATAATTATTTCATTCATTACAAACTGATAGATTTACTTTTTAAATAGATCATCTGAATCTTTGTCTACAATGTAGTGGTAGAAGAGGAAGATAGAAGACTTTCTAGACAAATCAATTAGAAGCTATTAGTAATCTGATAAGGGCTTGGATTAGAGTGGACAAGAGTAGAGATGGACAGAAGTAGACTAACTTGAGAGATATTCAGGCTTTAGAATTAAAAGGATTTAGTGATTGATTGGATGTGAGAAAAGTGAAGAAAGAGGTGTCAGGAAAGGACCACAGGTTTCTGGCATGTTTCAGTGAGCATCATACACTGGTAAGGGAACACCGGAGGAGGAACAAGATAGGAGCAGAGTGAGGTCAGAATGGGTAAATGGTAAATTGTTTGGACCGAGATTAGGATATTGAGTTTAGGATCCAATGAGATATCAACAAGACAGTTGGGAAGAGGAGTCTGGAAGACACAGTTTGGATTGAAGTTATAAATATCAATTTTGATGTTACATTAGGAGCCTCGAGTGCATATTAGATTGTGCAAGGTAAGATTAAGAGATAAGAAAACTGAGTAACATTGACATTTAAGCAATAGAAGCAAAGGAAGCCTTGGAGTAACCAGGAGGCAGGAGGATACCAGGAGAATGTGGTGGGTCTTATGGGAATGGAAAGAAGCCACTCTTAGGAAGGAGAGAGTGCTCAACGGTATTGAAAACTACTGGTTACCACATATTCCCAGCTTCTTGTATCCCAGTCCCTCTGTGTGTATAGAAAGGGCCTGGTGACAAGTTTAGTACAACAAACTGGCCAGAAATGATAAGTAACATGTCTGGCTGGAGGATGTGTTAGTGCTAGGCCGTGTGGATGTCTCTTTTCTCTATGGCATAGTGATCAGTGAAATTTGAAATAGTGTCTGCTTTATCAACTTAAAGCACTGTCAGTTCTTATATCTGTAGACTCAGTTTATAACTTTGTAGTCTTAAAAGTTCCAGAGCTAAGTTTCCATAGCTATAGAAAATTAACCTTGTTAAATATACTGAAATCTCTTGCAGGTTTTGATGGCCACCTGGCTTTATTTTCATAATGAAGAAAGGTTCTCCACAAAAAAAATTCTCCAAAGCAAGGATGCCACCATCACCTCACTCTCTTGGTCCATCACCTGTTATATCCAACATGAGATCCAGGTCACTTTCACCTTTGATTGGATCTGACACTCTGCCTTTTCATCCTGGAGAGTGGTATGAGCAAGTTGAGTTTACAGGTGAAAACAGCGTGCTTTCGGACTGCCAAGACCACAAAAATATTACTTTTAATCTGCAAATTTGTCTGACCTCACATATAAGTAGAGATGGAAAATACTGAGCTATTTTTGGTCCAAGTGTAAGACCCAACTTGGTAATAATTTGAACTGTTGTTTTAATTGACAGAAGTTATATAAAAACAGTAGAGGACTGAGGCTTCTGGTTGAGGGTGAAGACATCTGTCAGGATAAGGGGAGGGGAGTTTCCAGAAAGAGGACGCTTTATTTTCTGTGAAAGGATGGTGCCTTAAATCCCATACCTTAAATTACCATCCTTCTTGGTTAAGAGTGAGGTGTGTCTCTTTACTCCATAGTGGAGCACCTTCAGTATAAAAGTTCTGAGTAAAAAATGGTAACCTCGCTTGGTCTATGCCAGACTGCTTATTTTCAAACTGCGTAACGTAAGTGGACTGATTTCCACTTAAGGGACATGCATATGTTTACCAGCATTTTTAGGGTTTTTTTCTTAAAAGCATTCTGTTAGTCTGGGAGCCTGTTTTCAAAAATGCCTATTTTTAGCAACTCGTAAAGTCACATACATAAAACTCTATTGACCTCAGTATCTCATGATGCTTATTAATAAACACTATCCTACACAGTTTGATTGTATTGGTCATGGTTATATCTAACTTGATTGATATTCTAGAATACTAGTCACTTTTATTCCTAGAACAAACCATATTAAGAAAAAATTTTTATCTTAAACCAAAAAAAGCAATATTAACTTAAAAATAATCCTAGGGAACCCTTGGTCCATGTCCTGGATCTAAACACAGAATTAATTTTTTCTGACTCAGGAAATAAGAAACAAGAGCCAAGTCATTTCATTTACACTTTTATAGAATGTAGTATAACTACATTCTATATGTTTGCAGCAGTATCCAGGAAGGCTATAAGACAAGATGTACTATTCATCAAGTTAATCCTGTATCTCTCTAAAGTATGTTGTAATGCTCTCTGCTAAAAAGAGTTTCTCACTGTTGGAAAATAAGAAAATAGGATTGTAAAGAGTTTCAGCATTTGTGAACTTTAGATTGGCGTTTTTAAAAACAAACATCTAGTTAGTACCATTTATTTTAAAGCATTAACTTGAAAATATTGCTTAGAAACAAACTTTAGATGTGTATATGGCTGAGTGTACAACTTTTGGAGTCATCTGCCTTGGTTTATTAGTTGCAAAATCCTGACTAAATACTTTTTAAATCTATGAGAATATTAATCATTTCTATCTCAAAGATTTACTGTACAAGTATAGTTTATACACTATACAGCATAAAGTAAAATGTTATTAAGGCATTGCAAATAAAACTAGTCAGCTTTTTTTACATTTGTATAGATTAACATATTTTCTTATATAGCATCAAAATGATTTGTTTTTCAGAACATTCATGTCTCCCCCTACTGATCATGATCTGTTTCTGCAATTTAAAGAACAGATTCATGTTTAGGAGGCTAATTTACTACAGAGATCCTCATTACAAAACTCACTAAACAAGATAATTTGGCCTTGACAAAGTTTGAACCCTTCATTTTCTAAAGATGATGGCAAGAAATTTAGGTTAGATTTCCAACAATTTCTGAGTATAGACAAAATTTTAATTTTCTTGCTTTCAAACTGCCAAACAATTACAAATTTGTGTCTTACCTATCTACGTTACCTAACCTTTTTTCCTTTCCGCTGAAAGTTCTAAGTCACAAGTATAACATCTCCAAATTTGTAAGTACCTGTTGCTCAATGTTCTATACATTTTTGACTCTCTATAGAAGGGATTGGCAAACAGTAGCTTGCAGGACAGACTGATTATAAAGTCTTAATAGAATACAGCCACATTGATTTGTTTACATATTGTCTGTGGTTACTTTGAGCTATAATAGAAAAGCTTAGCAGTTGCCACAGAGCATATGCAGCTCACAAAACCAATCATATTTACTCTCTGGCCTTTTAAAGAAAAAGTTTGCTATCCTTGCTCTAGAGTGTTTAACATGTCATTCATAAACTATAACATAAACATATTGTAATAGACAACTTAATTTTTTAATTTGAAAAATAAAACTTAGATTCTACCACGTTACTCACAAAAATTAATCCAGAAGGGTGAAGAGCTAAGTGAAAGCAGAACAAACAAACAAACAAAAAAACCTAAACAACAAAAAAGATTTAAAAGTATTCAAACATAGAAGTGTATTTTAAAAATCTTTGAGCTAGGTAGGCCCTCCTAGGCAAACACTAACTCTAATACCAAGAAGAATAGTGTTGATAGATTTATCTTACATAATGATGTGAAAGTTGTATATAATGAGGACAACTTTTTAAAAATTAAGAAGAGCAAAAATCTGGTAGTTAGTGTTTGCAACAAATAAAACAATATCCATGCAATATCTCCTACAGTTCAGTAAGAAAGCCAACTCAGTGGAAATATGCCAAGAATATGAACAGGCAGTTCAAAAAGTACTATAAAAACCAGTAATACCATGAAAACGTGTTCATTAATGTCAAAGATATGTGAAATAAAACAATTGTTTAGTAATATTTTTTATCTTCTACATCTTGTGGACAAGATTTCAAAAGATAATTTCAGTGTCCAAAAAGATATAAAAAAATGAGTGTTCTCATATGTTACTGTGGACATATAGATTAACATAGCATTTTAGGAAAGTGGTTGGTTCTATTTATCAGAAGTTCAAATGTGCTTACCCTTTGATGCTGTAATTGACTGTACTCACTGAGTCTATGCCCAGTGACCCAGAAATTCTACTACTAGATGTTTGTTCTACTGACATTATTTACACATATAGACAAAATGTCATTATACTATATTTACTAAGCATTACTTAAATAGAAAAACTGGAAATACCTAAATGTCTGCCAACTGGGTACTGTCTAAATAAATCATGATTAAATATACCATGAAATACTATGATTTTTATTGGTGTGTATTAAGTTGTACGTAGAAAGGGGTTTCATCATGACATTTTCATACATGGATCTGGTGCACTTGGTCATATTCACCCTCTCATCCCTCTTCTTACCATCCCCTCATGCCTCCCTCTTTCCCCTTCTCTTCTACTTACTTACTAGTCCCCCATTTACTTTCATGATTTCAGTTTTTTATTTTGTTTTGTTTCTTCCTAGCTTCCAAAAATAAGAGAAAATACGATACTTGTCTTTATGGGACTGGATTATTTCGCTTAACATTATGATCTCTAAGTTCCATCCATTTTCCAAAAAGTCCATAATTTTATTCTTCTTAATAACTAATCAAAACTCCAATATGTATAGAGATACCACAATTTCTTTGTCCACTCATCTGCTCATGCACAAGTAGTCTTACTTCACAATTTGGCTATTGTGGATAGTGCCACACTAAACAGGTCTCTCTACAGCAAGCTGATTTGGATTCTTTTTGGAATATACCTATAAGTGGTATGCTGGACCATATGAGAGTTCTATTTCTAATTTTTTGAGGAACCTTTATATTTATTTCTATCATGGCTAAACTAATTTACATTCCAACCAGCAATAAAAAAAGTTTTTATATTTTATTTGAAATTGTTGTTAGAATATATTCAGGTTTTGTTTCTATAATTAAAAAGGAAAAAGAAAACATGCTGAAGTTTAAAAGTTGCAAAAATGAAATGTGAAATTAATAAATCATTACTGTGTGGTTATCATATGTAGGCATTACATTAGACTGTGTACCTCTGCTTACCACTCAGTCGCAATTAGTTGCCCTCTCCTCATTCAGTCAGCAAACAGTTATTTAGCAGCCAGTATGAACCAGGCAGTAGTGCTACACAGTACACATAACAGATAAAAAAAACTGCCCTCTTGGTACCTTGCATTTTGTCCAAGATGTCTTGATAGTCTTGTTAGTACTGTTTCTTGGCTGAAAATCTTGTTTGCCTATTTTTTTGTCTGTTTCTGCAAATGAGAAAAAAACCCTTTTTTCCCTATTGGTCACAATATTTCCTGTACCTAGAACAGCTCTTAGCATATCATCTGTGTTCGCTTGGTATTTCTAGAATGGATGAATGAAATACAATCTTGGAGAGACCCATTCGAATACATTGGTGTGGTAGAGGATGTAGTTCCTTACCCATACAGCAGCAGTGAATGAAAGGCAGAATAGGCAAGTATAGACAGCTCTTGTGAGAACACTGGCTCTCACAAGAGAACCAGTGTGTGTGGGGTGTAGATGATAACTTAATAGGAGAGCAAGTTCAGTGAAAGATGACTTGTTATGTATAGAAGAAAAGGGAACATAGTGAACATAAGTTCTATGTAGCGGGAAGAAACTAATAGAAACTATCTAACTCATTGCCTCGAGCCACACCTCATATATAGTAAGTGCATGGTGTGTTTCTATTGTAAAATGAGCACCTTTAAGTTAAAATGAAGATCCAGGAGAGAGAAGGAGGTCGATGGTAAAGGGTGTGTGGGGAGAGGAGGAGGGAGGCTATTCGATAACACAACATCTAGTTTTTTAAAAGGAGAATGCTATCTCTTAGAAGAAAGGAGGAAGAGAAGAGAAGAAGGCATAGAAAAGCCAACGTAAAGAGAGTGGTAGAAAATTCATGTTGGAATGCTTGAGCTGCTTAATATGTGGGATGTTTGTCCACTGAGGGGCAGGGAAGAGTTTGGCGACTTGCTTCCCATGGGCAAGGAGAGCTGTTTCAGGGATTGTCCAGGACAGCAGTCAGGGTTATTGTTCTCTAATGACTGATCAGACAAGCCCCTGGTGCACACACCAGATGTCCAGGCATCTGTCATGTAAAGTATTTACTCATTTGCTTCCAATTAGTACATCGAGAATTTGGAAAAATGAATTAAACTTGAAGTACTGAATCTCAGCTATAATCTAATAGGGAAGATTGAGAAGGTAGACAAGCTGTTAAAATTGTGTAAACTCAATTCATCATGCAACAAAAACCAGATGAGTAAATACTTCCTTAGGTAGGATTATACTATCTTCTTTGTTAGAGATAGACTAAAGCTACTCACGTTCCTGAAAGAATCCTTTGATACAGCAGCTACTTTGATCCTTATTCATTGACAGACTAGCCTTTGGTCTTACTTATGCACAGAATAATATCCAGCATTACTAAAGAAGCAAATGCATTATTTGAGTACCAAATTTTATCTTACTTCCATTTTTGACAGGAAGCTCCCCCAAATATTAATTATGATTCACTACATTATTGCATAAAGAACGTTGACATGATGCAGAATGTTTTAACCCTGGCATTTTAAACCCGAAGATACTGCAACCCATTTGATCATATGTATTCATCTTGATATTCTTTGCCCAATGCTACATTTTTAATCTTGCTTCCAATTCATAATGAATATTACTATGGAAAATAAACATGATAAAAGTGCAAATGGATAAAACATCATGTAGAAAACTTGTTATAGTCAAATAATGCAAGCACCAAATTATTTTTAAGTGTTAGGAATTGAACGCAGGGACTTGCAATGGTGAATGAAGCACCTGCTCTACCCCTGAGTTCCACCCCCACCAAGTTAGACTTCTTAAATATGATGTCCAAAAATATCAAAACAAAACCACTAACAGTTGAGGTTCCAATAAGATAAAAAATTAAATGAGGAAAATGGGTTAATCTAAATCTTATTATAAAATTTATATAAAAAAGAATTGATCCTGATGAAAAAAATTTTCAGCAAAATAAAAGTGAAAATGGAGCCGGGGCAGTGATTCAAGCCTACAATCCCAGCTACTCAGGAGGCAGAGATCAGAAAATATCATGGTTAGGGACCAGCCCAGGCAAAAAGTTTATGAGATCTCATCTCAACTAAAGGCTAGGTGTGGTGGTTTGTATCTGTCATCACAACTTCATGGGAAGCATAAATAGAAAGATCACAGTCCAGGCCAGCCAGGGCATAAAATGAGAACCTATCTCAAAACTAATGCAAAAAGGCCTGGTGGAATGGCTCAAGTGGTAAAGTGCCTGCCTAGCAAGCGTGACCCTGAGTTCAACCCCTAGTAACAAACAAACAAAAAAAAACTGACCAAGGGATTAAATTGATAACAAAATTGCAAGCAACTTGGGAAAATTTTCACCAGCAAAAATTTATTAACGTGTCATAAATGTCTTATTGATTTCAATATTCTGATCACAATATATAAGTTGATAAACACAGTATCATTTTAGGGGCTCCCACATCCTGGTAGCACAATTAACCTTTTCGTACAACTGAGTGTGATAATTATGGGCGTGTCTTGGGCAGGACTGTAGCATGTAGCAGGGTGTGCCGGTGAGTTTTCCAGCTCTCGCTTGGCTGTCCAGTAGTCAGTGAGGTTACCATGGACACATTCTTTTTGTTCTGTGTTATGGGACTTGAAGTCTTCTAGCAAGGTATTTAGGATTACTGGGTATAGTCATAAAAGGTTGGCAGATTAGCTGCTCTGGTGAATTTGGTTTTAGCCACTTTATTCTCATTTATGAGAAGGGTTGATAAATTATAATTATGAAATGTAACCTGACATGCAACCAAGGCTATATACTGTTAAATTACAATGGAAGGACTTTAGATGGTATTTAACTAAGCTTGATTTGGGTTTCCAGCAAAATTGAAGACATAGAAAATATGTGCAAAAGCTAAAACTTGCAGGAAATGGAATTAAACATATTCTAGCGTGGTTAGGGAAGAAGTTAACATTTTTGTGCATCCTCGATCTGAAAGGCAACAAGAGAGCATCAGTAAATTGCTAAAAGTAACAAGAATTTTTTTTCAAATTTCTGGATTTTTTTGAAGAAAAACTATAAAAATCCTAAATTTTTATAAATGAGATTTCTTTTTTTCAAGTCCTCTGTCCATTGGCCAAGCACCAAAATCAGATATAACTTGTGACTCTCTAGAGTAATTAATTACAGTAATTAAGTAAGGCAATTCTCATTTGCATATGCTACATAGTAACTAAGACTTGATCTCTTAGCAGTTTCACACTTACTTCATTTGAGCCTCGTAACAATCTTAGCAGAGCCAGTGCAAGGGTTATTTTATAATACTATGAGTTTGAAGTATAGTCTTACATCCATTTTACCAATAAACTCTCAGAGAGTAAATCATTTATCCAAAGTCACAGCTTGTGCCAGAATCCAGATCACTGAATGTCTAGAAAGTTCATTTTTGTGACAATATTACCTTCCAGTTAAATTTTGAAACTGAAGAATTAACCTTGATTATGGTGTTAGGTTTCAAAGGAAGTTGATCTCCTGGTTCTTACAATAAAACAACTTTCTATTCATGGCTCACACATAATTGGATAATGCTGTATACTTTTCTCTGGAGTACAATTTATAATTTTTCTGGTGTTTATTTACAGTTAAGTATTCAATAAGCATTTTCTAGGTAAAGACACCAATTAAATTTGTATTACAATTGGAAAATATGCTCCAATTTAAAGAACATCAGTCATAGGAGAAAACGAAAAATGTAACTTCAACTGTGAACCTCGGTTTGACTTTTGTGAGTTTAGATAATCCCTTAATCCCTATAAGGTCCCCATCTAAATTAGAGAAAATAATTCTTATATTGCGTGCTTTAGTAGGATATTATGAGGCTCAGACAGAAAGATAGATATTAAAATGCTATAAGAGGTTTAAAACATTAAATAATTCTAGGGCTGTATTCCTTAAATCTTCAATTGTGGAGATCAATAATTATAATCAACATTTTTCTAATGCTGTGTTATGAACAATGTCTATGCTTTTTTTTTCATCTTCATGAAGATCTGGTAAGAAGACTCTCTTCCATTTCACTGTAACAACTCAAAACCCTCAGAGCCCAGGTTGCACACCTTACACATTATCACCTTGGAGCTTGTGAAGCTTATGAGATGATGGGAAGAGGTAGCCATGAGTCTAAAATTTGCTACAAATATTCTTTTTTTTTTCTTTTATTATTCATATGTGCATACAAGGCTTGGGTCATTTCTCCCCCCTGCCCCCACCCCCTCCCTTACCACCCACTCCACCCCCTCCCTCTCCCCCCCACCCCCTGAATACCCAGCAGAAACTATTTTGCCCTTATTTCTAATTTTCTTGTAGAGAGAGTATAAGCAATAACAGGAAGGGACAAGGGTTTTTGCTGGTTGAGATAAGGATAGCTATACAGGGCATTGACTCACATTGATTTCCTGTGTGTGTGTGTGTTACCTTCTAGGTTAATTCTTTTTGATCTAACCTTTTCTCTAGTTCCTGGTCCCATTTTCCTATTGGCCTCAGTTGCATTTAAGGTATCTGCTTTAGTTTCTTTGCGTTAAGGGCAACAAATGCTAGCTAATTTTTTAGGTGTCTTACCTATCCTCACCCCTCCCTTGTGTGCTCTCGCTTTTATCATGTGCTCATAGTCTAATCCCATTGTGTGTTTGCCCTTGACCTAATGTCCACATATGAGGGAGAACATATGATTTTTGGTCTTTTGGGCCAGGCTAACCTCACTCAGAATGATGTTCTCCAATTCCATCCATTTACCAGCGAATGATAACATTTCATTCTTCTTCATGGCTGCATAAAATTCCATTGTGTATAGATACCACATTTTCTTAATCCATTCGTCAGTGGTGGGGCATCTTGGCTGTTTCCATAACTTGGCTATTGTGAATAGTGCCGCAATAAACATGGATGTGCAGGTGCCTCTGGAGTAACAGTCTTTTGGGTATATCCCCAAGAGTGGTATTGCTGGATCAAATGGTAGATCGATGTCCAGCTTTTTAAGTAGCCTCCAAATTTTTTTCCAGAGTGGTTGTACTAGTCTACATTCCCACCAACAGTGTAAGAGGGTTCCTTTTTCCCCGCATCCTCGCCAACACCTGTTGTTGGTGGTGTTGCTGATGATGGCTATTCTAAGAGGGGTGAGGTGGAATCTTAGTGTGGTTTTAATTTGCATTTCCTTTATTGCTAGAGATGGTGAGCATTTTTTCATGTGTTTTCTGGCCATTTGAATTTCTTCTTTTGAGAAAGTTCTGTTTAGTTCACCTGCCCATTTCTTTATTGGTTCATTAGTTTTGGGAGAATTTAGTTTTTTAAGTTCCCTGTATATTCTGGTTATCAGTCCTTTGTCTGATGTATAATTGGCAAATATTTTCTCCCACTCTGTGGGTGTTCTCTTCAGTTTAGAGACCATTTCTTTTGATGAACAGAAGCTTTTTAGTTTTATGAGGTCCCATTTATCTATGCTATCTCTTAGTTGCTGTGCTGCTGGGGTTTCATTGAGAAAGTTCTTACCTATACCTACTAACTCCAGAGTATTTCCTACTCTTTCTTGTATCAACTTAAGAGTTTGGGGTCTGATATTAAGATCCTTGATCCATTTTGAGTTAATCTTGGTATAGGGTGATATACATGGATCTAGTTTCAGTTTTTTGCAGACTGCTAACCAGTTTTCCCAGCAGTTTTTGTTGAAGAGGCTGCTATTTCTCCATCGTATATTTTTAGCTCCTTTGTCAAAGATAAGTTGCTTATAGTTATGTGGCTTCATATCTGGATCCTCTATTCTGTTCCACTGGTCTTCATGTCTGTTTTTGTGCCAGTACCATGCTGTTTTTATTATTATTGCTTTGTAATATAGTTTGAAGTCAGGTATTGTGATACCTCCTGCATTGTTCTTTTGACTGAGTATTGCCTTGGCTATTCGTGGCCTCTTGTGTTTCCATATAAATTTAACAGTAGATTTTTCAATCTCTTTGATGAATGTCATTGGAATTTTGATGGGAATTGCATTAAACATGTAGATTACTTTTGGGAGTATCGACATTTTTACTATGTTGATTCTACCAATCCATGAGCATGGGAGATCTCTCCACTTTCTATAGTCTTCCTCAATCTCTTTCTTCAGAAGTGTATAGTTTTCCTTGTAGAGGTCTTTCACATCTTTTGTTAGGTTTACACCTAGGTATTTGATTTTTTTTGAGGCTATTGTAAATGGAATTGTTTTCATACATTCTTTTTCCGTTTGCTCATTGTTAGTGTATAGAAATGCTAATGATTTTTCTATGTTGATTTTATATCCTGCTACCTTGCTATAGCTATTGATGATGTCTAGAAGCTTCTGAGTAGAGTTTTTTGGGTCTTTAAGGTATAGGATCATGTCGTCTGCAAATAGGGATATTTTGACAGTTTCTTTACCTATTTGTATTCCTTTTATTCCTTCTTCTTGCCTAATTGCTCTGGCTAGGAATTCCAGTACTATGTTGAATAGGAGTGGAGATAGTGGGCATCCTTGTCTGGTTCCTGATTTTAGAGGGAATGGTTTTAATTTTTCTCCGTTAAGTATAATGCTGGCTGTAGGTTTGTCATATATAGCTTTTATAATGTTGAGGAACTTTCCTTCTATTCCTAGTTTTCTTAGAGCTTTTATCATGAAATGATGTTGGATCTTATCAAAGGCTTTTTCTGCATCTATTGAGATGATCAAGTGGTTTTTGTCTTTGCTTCTGTTAATGTGGTTTATTACGTTTATTGATTTTCGTATGTTGAACCACCCCTGCGTCCCTGGGATGAAGCCTACCTGGTCGTGGTGAATAATCTTTTTGATGTGTTGCTGAATTCGATTTGCCATTATTTTGTTGAGGATTTTTGCATCAATGTTCATTAAGGAGATTGGCCTATAGTTCTCCTTTTTGGAGGTGTCTTTGCCTGGTTTTGGGATAAGTGTAATAGTGGCTTCATAAAATGTGTTTGGCAGTTTTCCTTCCCTTTCTATTTCATGGAACAGTTTAAGGAGGGTTGGTATCAGTTCTTCTTTAAAGGTCTGATAGAATTCAGCAGAGAATCCATCAGGTCCTGGACTTTTCTTTTTGGGGAGACTCTTGATTGCTGCTTCAATTTCATTTTGTGTTATAGGTCTATTCAGGTGATTAATTTCCTCTTGGTTCAGTTTTGGATGATCATATGTATCTAGAAATCTGTCCATTTCTTTTAGATTTTCAAATTTATTTGAATATAGGTTCTCAAAGTAGTCTCTGATGATTTCCTGGACTTCCATGGTGTTTGTTGTTATCTCCCCTTTTGCATTCCTGATTCTACTAATTTGGGTTTTTTCTCTCCTCATTTTAGTCAGGTTTGCCAGGGGTCTATCGATCTTGTTTATTTTTTCAAAGAACCAACTTTTTGTTTCATTAATTCTTTGTATGGTTTTTTTGGTTTCTATTTCGTTGATTTCAGCTCTTATTTTTATTATTTCTCTCCTTCTATTTGTTTTGGGATTTCCTTGTTCTTGTTTTTCTAGGAGTTTGAGATGTATCATTAGGTCATTGATTTGGGATCTTTCAATCTTTTTAATATATGCACTCATGGCTATAAACTTTCCTCTCAAGACTGCCTTAGCTGTGTCCCATAGGTTCTGGTAGGTTGTGTTTTCATTTTCATTGACTTCTAGGAACTTTTTAATTTCCTCTTTTATTGCATCGATGATCCATTCTTCATTAAGTAATGAGTTATTTAGTTTCCAGCTGTTTGCATGTTTTTTGTCTTTACTTTTGTTGTTGAGTTCTACTTTTACTGCATTGTGGTCAGATAGTATGCATGGTATTATTTCTATTTTCTTATATTTGCTGAGGCTTGCTTTGTGCCCTAGGATATGATCTATTTTGGAGAAGGTTCCATGGGCTGCTGAGAAGAATGTATATTGTGTAGAGGTTGGATGAAATGTTCTGTAGACATCTACTAGGTCCACTTGATCTATTGCATATTTTAGATCTTGGATTTCTTTATTGAGTTTTTGTTTGGATGACCTATCTATTGATGATAATGGAGTGTTAAAGTCTCCCACAACCACTGTGTTGGCGTTTATATATGCTTTTAGGTCTTTCAGGGTATGTTTGATGAAATTGGGTGCGTTGACATTGGGTGCGTACAGATTGATGATTATTATTTCCTTTTGGTCTATTTCCCCTTTTATTAGTATGGAATGTCCTTCTTTATCTCGTTTGATCAATGTAGGTTTGAAGTCTACTTTGTCAGAGATAAGTATTGCTACTCCTGCTTGTTTTCGGGGGCCATTGGCTTGGTAAATCTTCTTCCAGCCTTTCATCCTAAGCATATGCTTATTTCTGTCGGTGAGATGAGTCTCCTGTAAGCAACAAATTGTTGGATCTTCTTTTTTAATCCATTTTGTCAAACGGTGTCTTTTGATGGGTGAATTAAGTCCATTAACATTAAGTGTTAGTACTGATAGGTATGTGGTGATTCCTGCCATTTAGTTATCTTAGTTGTTTGAAGGTTTGATTGTGTGTACCTAACTTGATGTTACTCTCTACTGTCTTGCTTTTTCTTATCCTGTGGTTTGGTGCTGCCTGCCTTTTCATGGTTAAGTTGGGTGTCACTTTCTGTGTGCAGAATCCCTTGCAGAATCTTTTGTAATGGTGGCTTTGTGGTCACATATTGTTTTAGTTTCTGCTTATCATGGAAGACTTTTATTGCTCCATCTATTTTGAATGATAGCTTTGCTGGGTAGAGTATCCTGGGTTTGAAGTTATTTTCATTCAGTGCCCGGAAGATCTCACCCCACGCTCTTCTTGCTTTTAATGTTTCTGTTGAGAAGTCTGCTGTGATTTTGATGGGTTTACCTTTGTATGTTACTTGTTTTTTCTCTCTTGCAGCCTTCAATATTCTTTCCTTAGTTTCTGAACTTGTTGTTTTAATGATGATATGTCGTGGAGTAGTTCTATTTTGATCTGGTCTGTTTGGTGTCCTGGAGGCCTCTTGCATTTGTATGGGAATATCTTTCTCTAGATTTGGGAAATTTTCCGTTATTATTTTGTTGAATATATTACGCATTCCCTTCGCTTGCACCTCTTCTCCTTCTTCGATGCCCATGATTCTCAAGTTTGGTCTTTTGATGGAGTCAGTGAGATCTTGCATTTTCTTTTCACAGGTCTTGAGTTGTTTAATTAGTAGTTCTTCAGTTTTTCCTTTAATTACCATTTCATCTTCAAGTTCTGAGATTCTGTCTTCTGTTTGTTCTATTCTGCTGGATTGTCCTTCCGTTTTGTTTTGCAGTTCTGTTTCGTTCTTTTTTCTGAGGTTTTCCATATCCTGGCTGTTTTCTTCTTTATTGTTGTCTATTTTTGTCCTGAGTTCATTTATCCATTTATTCATTGTGTTCTCTCTTTCACTTTGGTGTTTATACAGTGCTTCTATGGTTTCCTTTATTTCTTCTTTTGCTTTTTCAAATTCTCTATTTTTATTGTCTTGGAATTTCTTGAGTGTCTCCTGTACATTTTGGTTGACCCTATCCAGTATCATCTCTATAAAATTCTCATTGAGTACTTGTAGTATGTCTTCTTTTAAATTATTCTTGTAGGCTTCATTGGGTCCTTTGGCATAGTTTATCTTCATTTTGTTGGAGTCTGGCTCTGAGTTTCTGTTCTCTTCATTCCCCTCTGGTTCCTGTACTAATTTTTTGCTGTGGGGAAACTGGTTTCCTTGTTTTTTCTGTCTTCCTGTCATTGTCCTTGGTGTTGTTACTGTCCCTGTACTGTGTGTAATTAAGTATTTTCTAGCTTGTAATAATAACAATGGTAATATTGAGAATGGAAGAGTGAGCTGAGATGGAAAGCAAGAAGTTAAAGAAAAGGGGAGAACAAATATACAGACAAGAGGGAGAAACAGAACAAGGTATCAGACAAGAGAGTTTCAAAGGTATAAACAGGGAGTGTTAGTGTACTAATCGACAGTAAGCTGAACAGACAATAGAGTGACAGAGAGAGGATTGAAAATCAAAGATAAAAAAAATAAATAATAAGTATATGAAAGTAATATCTATTTATAAAATGAATTAAAATAAAATGGAAAATAGAAAATTAAAAAAAACAAAAAAAACCAAAAAACTTCCAAGTTTATATGCAATGCAATTTCAGTCTTAATAATTTGGATGTCCGTCTCAATCTCCAGTCCTGGAGTTGGTGCCTCAGATGTTGTTCTGTAGTTGTCTCATCAAAGGGGATGCATAAAGTAGAACAAAACTACACTCACACACACACAGAAGAAAAAAAAAAAAGCCCCACCAAGTGTCCCCAGTTCAAATGCAATACAGTTTCAGTAACTTTTTTGGCTTGCAGGTGTAATTCGGTTGTTCTCTCATCAATGGTAGGGAGAAAAAGAAAAAAAAGCGTCTGGAGGCAGTTCTGAGAGTGGTATCTCCAACTGTGGCTTGCCTGCCTGCTGCTCTCAGCCTGTAGCTGGCGGCGTTATTTATGCAGATCTCTGGGGTGAGCTTAGCACTCACCTGGTCCCACAGGCTTTGTTTGCTCAGAGTTCTCCTGTGCGGGGGCCTCTGCTACAGGCTTTTCCCTTTCCAAGCACTGGGAAAGGTGACACTGCCCCGCGTTGTCAGGCCTGCGTGTTTGTTTACAGTTCACGTGGGAAGTGGGTCTTCCCTCCTCTCACAAGCATCCCCTCTCCTGGTTGCTGGCGCGCCCCGCTCCCGCCAGAGCCTCTCCGGCCCGCCCGGCTCGTTTATTTACAGTCCCGGGAAGGTTCCCTTCCCCCAATCTTCAGCGCTCAGGGCGCTCCACCCTCTTTCCAGCGTGTCTTAACTGTTCTTATTGCTTATTACTCAGTTTCTCTTTTTTCCCGGGTGGAGGTCAGTCTGTCCAGGGGGCTATGCTGCTCTGGCCCAGGCTTGTCTGTGGGGGAACCGCGGTACCGCGAAGCTCACCTGGTCCGCGTCTTCCCAAGCCGTATGGGCGCCGGCCACTGGCGGCCTGGGGGCCTCCTTGGTTCTCCGTTTAACGTGAAGTGGAGATTCTCTGCGCCGGCTGGAGATGTGGAGGAGTCAAAGTTATGCCTTTTCTCAGTGATTATGCCTGTAAAGTGTGTCTCCAGCGTCTCTCCAAGATTTCACTATAGGAGGGTCGCTTTCTGCTTCCTACCTCTAGCCGCCATCTTGGAATTCCTCCCCAAACTCTTAAGTTGATACAAGAAAGAGTAGGAAATACTCTGGAGTTAGTAGGTATAGGTAAGAACTTTCTCAATGAAACCCCAGCAGCACAGCAACTAAGAGATAGCATAGATAAATGGGACCTCATAAAACTAAAAAGCTTCTGTTCATCAAAAGAAATGCTCTCTAAACTGAAGAGAACACCCACAGAGTGGGAGAAAATATTTGCCAACTGTACATCAGACAAAGGACTGATAACCAGAATATACAGGGAACTTAAAAAACTAAATTCTCCCAAAACTAATGAACCAATAAAGAAATGGGCAGGTGAACTAAACAGAACTTTCTCAAAAGAAGAAATTCAAATGGCCAGAAAACACATGAAAAAATGCTCACCACCTCTAGCAATAAAGGAAATGCAAATTAAAACCACACTAAGATTCCACCTCACCCCTGTTAGAATAGCCATCATCAGCAACACCACCAACAACAGGTGTTGGCGAGGATGCGGGGAAAAAGGAACCCTCTTACACTGTTGGTGGGAATGTAGACTAGTACAACCACTCTGGAAAAAAATTTGGAGGCTACTTAAAAAGCTGGACATCGATCTACCATTTGATCCAGCAATACCACTCTTGGGGATATACCCAAAAGACTGTTACTCCAGAGGCACCTGCACATCCATGTTTATTGCGGCACTATTCACAATAACCAAGTTATTGAAACAGCCAAGATGCCCCAGCACTGACGAATGGATTAAGAAAATGTGGTATCTATACACAATGGAATTTTATGCAGCCATGAAGAAGAACGAAATGTTATCATTAGCTGGTAAATGGATGGAATTGGAGAACATCATTCTGAGTGAGGTTAGCCTGGCTCAAAAGACCAAAAATTGTATGTTCTCCCTCATATGTGGACATTAGATCAAGGGCAAACACAACAAGGGGATTGGACTTTGAGCACATGATAAAAGCTAGAGCACACAAGGGAGGGGTGAGGATAGGTAAGACACCTAAAAAACTAGCTAGCATTTGTTGCCCTTAACGCAGAGAAACTAAAGCAGATACCTTAAAGCAACTGAGGCCAATAGGAAAAGGGGACCAGGAACTAGAGAAAAGGTTAGATTAAAAAGAATTAACCTAGAAGGTAACACCCACGCACAGGAAATCAATGTGAGTCAATGCCCTGTATAGCTATCCTTATCTCAACCAGCAAAACCCCTTGTTCCTTCCTATTATTGCTTATACTCTCTCTACAACAAAATTAGAGATAAGGGCAAAATAGTTTCTGCTGGGTATTGAGGGGGGGAGCGGGAGGGGGTGGAGTGGGTGGTAAGGGAGGGGGTGGGGGCAGGGGGGAGAAATAAACCAAGTCTTGTATGCACATATGAATAATAAAAGAAAAATGGAAAAAAAAATTAAAAAAATAAAGGTCTGATAGAATTCAGCAGAGAATCCATCAGGTCCTGGACTTTTCTTTTTGGGGAGACTCTTGATTGCTGCTTCAATTTCATTTTGTGTTATAGGTCTATTCAGGTGATTAATTTCCTCTTGGTTCAGTTTTGGATGATCATATGTATCTAGAAATCTGTCCATTTCTTTTAGATTTTCAAATTTATTTGAATATAGGTTCTCAAAGTAGTCTCTGATGATTTCCTGGACTTCCATGGTGTTTGTTGTTATCTCCCCTTTTGCATTCCTAATTCTACTAATTTGGGTTTTTTCTCTCCTCATTTTAGTCAGGTTTGCCAGGGGTCTATCGATCTTGTTTATTTTTTCAAAGAACCAACTTTTTGTTTCATTAATTCTTTGTATGGTTTTTTTGGTTTCTGTTTCGTTGATTTCGGCTCTTATTTTTATTATTTCTCTCCTTCTATTTGTTTTGGGATTTGCTTGTTCTTGTTTTTCTAGGAGTTTGAGATCTATCATTAGATCATTGATTTGGGATCTTTCAATCTTTTTAATATATGCACTCATGGCTATAAACTTTCCTCTCAGGACTGCTTTAGCTGTTCTGGTAGGTTGTGTTTTCATTTTCATTGACTTCCAGGAACTTTTTAATTTCCTCTTTTATTGCATCGATGATCCATTCTTCATTAAGTAATGAGTTATTTAGTTTCCAGCTGTTTGCATGTTTTTTGTCTTTACTTTTGTTGTTGAGTTCTACTTTTACTGCCTTGTAATCAGATAGTATGCACGGTATTATTTCTATTTTCTTATATTTGCTGCAGCTTGCTTTGTGCCCTAGGATATGATCTATTTTGGAGAAGGTTCCATGGGCTGCTGAGAAGAATGTATATTGTGTAGAGGTTGGATGAAATGTTCTGTAGACATCAACTAGGTCCATTTGATCTATTGCATATTTTAGTGTCCCGTCCTGCAGGACACATCAGCGTGGGTAGCGAACCTAGAAGGGGAAGAATGAAGGGACAAGAGACACGAAGGAGACAGCAAGACAAGGGTTCTGATCAAGCTGCAAAATTTTATTGTTCACACGGGTATTTATGTGCTGAAGGAGTGAGGGGTACGACGAGGTGCAGGCTGGTTGGCTGGTTCTGCTATAGGACTTCTGATAGGGTGCACGTTCGCGCCTGCGGCAAGGTAAACTCCCGGAAGAGAAGCAGGGACGGCGCCATCTTGTGCTGGAGGTGGAGAAGTTGGGACAAACAACCGTGGGCAAGGTCAAGACAGAATGGCTCACAAAGGGAGCCTTGTCTCCGACATTTCCCCCTTATTCTTATACAAACATGACCAGAATATGTCGGCTTATTGAGAGGGGATGACAGAGGACCAGTTCCTCAGGGTGGAGATCATTTTGCTTTGTAAGCAAGCGTCCTTGCTAAGTTCTCAAGAGAATCTCCTCGGCATGTTTTTTGAGGAGGCGGATTTTTTAGTAGCATGCCAACCGCCATGCACCAGGGCATGTCATACAGAGGTCTTGGGTCTGGGGATCCTAGGATCCACCCTCCTGCAGTCTTACCTGCACCCTCGTTTAGAAAAGCCTTTATGATCACTCTCCCTGGGTGCTGCCTCCCCCAAGCAGAGGGGCCCAGTGGAGGAGGGCCCAATAGGCGATGAGTGGTCAAGAATGTTATATAAGAAGAGGGGGTGGCAGAGAGAAAATTTGGAAACCCAGATGGAGCATTTAGCGAGTTTCTATTGAAAGGAAGGTCTCAGGAGCATGGTCTTCCATATCCAGGCGATGATAATGGACCTGTATAGGCTTAGAGGCTAAGGTGTTAATTTGTTCTTTAATGAATTGTATCAGCCTGTTTATAATGCAGGGCCCTATGATCACAATTAAAAGTAGACCTAGCAAGGGGCCTAATAGTGGAAGAAGGTAGGGTAGAATTCCATTAAGTCCAGTCCAGAGGGGGTTTTCAAATAGCTCCCTTCGTCTCTTTTCTAAATCTTCTTGAAGCTGTTTAATTTTGGTGCGTACTATGCCTGATTTATTGGCATAAAAGCAGCATCTTTCCCCTAAGGCCAAGCAGATACCTCCCTGGTTGGCTGTTAGCAGGTCTAAGCCTCGCCTGTTCTGAAGGACTACTTCTGCCAGGGAGTCTATTTGGTCCTGTAAATCCTTAATGGTTCCAGATAGAGTTTGTACATCATTTATAAGTTGTTGAGATAGGCGACGGTAAGAGTGTATAGCCGTGCCTAAGCCAGCTGTACCTGTGCCTATAGCTGCTGTTATTCCAAGGCTGGCAAGGAGCGGCAAGGCTTGTATTGCCCGTTTATGTCTTTTAATTAAGGTGTCTAAGCTAGGAATGGGCAAAGGTTCATCTCCTGAAATAACAGTAATGTCTGGGAGTAATAAGGCAACAACACAGCCACCAGTCCAATTTGCTGGAAGCCTGGGGAAGGCTGAGTTTCCTCCACACAAAAAAACTGTACCATTGGGGGGACAAAGAACTGGGGTGGGTGAGGAATAATTTAGAACTGATGAGCAATTTCCAAAAGAACTAACCCCAACGTCAATATCATAAGAATTATTTTGCATCCTGCCTTGAAGGCATACTGTAGGTGCATCCATAGGCTGTACTTTAAAGGGAAGTCCAGATTGGCAGGCATCCTGATTATTTATGGTGGAGTTGACAGGTATTGCCATGGGCATTACTGCTCCTGTGGTCATGCAAAGCCAGCAATCCTTAGCAAGGGTGGGGTTGGAAGTGTTAAGCAAGGAGAAGGTACTTCCCAAAATATCTAATGTATTGGGATCTAAATCTGGAATCTGAGATTTAGGCAACATTAAGGGGTGATATGTGAGTTCGGGGATTTGGGGTTTTAAAAGCTCAATCACTTGAAGATGTTTGACAGCATCCGTGGGTCCTCCACCGTCAGAGACCCCTGTAGGGGCCTTAAGGGGCCAGCAGGAGGGTTTGCCAGCGCTGCCCTCACATCCAGCCAATTTGCCGGAGAGGTGAACGGTATATTGGGTTTGGCCGAGAAAGCCGGGTATCTGCACGACAGAGTCAGCGCTACCTCCCCCTATGACCCCTTTTTCAGAGCCAGCAATAAGAATGGCCTCAAAAAACTGTTGTCCGTTTTTGCCGCGGCAGAGAGAGGCTTGGGCATAGCAAGAGCTATGCACTGCTGAAGTGTGGTGATAGGTAGCTGAACAATTTTTAATTTCTTTTGAAGCGGTGGAGACTTTTGGTTTATTAACACATACCCAAGAAGGCTGCCAAAATCCCCTAGTGTATGAGTTTTGCTCTATACGCTGATAAGCCACCTTAGTTATGCAATCCACGGTCAGGGCATAGCTGGTGTGGGCTATGGACAAGTGTCCTCCCCTG
Organism: Castor canadensis; assembly: GCF_047511655.1. Taxonomy (NCBI): domain Eukaryota; kingdom Metazoa; phylum Chordata; class Mammalia; order Rodentia; family Castoridae; genus Castor; species Castor canadensis. The sequence continues at coordinate 14,375,551 of NC_133398.1, read as the reverse complement.
CATTCACAGGCGGCACCAAAAAGCTCTTGAGCAGCTAAGCCAGGGTCCCGAAATCCTCCATCAGCAAACCTGTTTAGCAGGAGTGTCGCAAGTAGAATCTTCATCCAGCGTGTGAACAGCATCTGTAAGAGAAGATAATGCATCCTCAGGGAGAGGGTCTTTCTCCCTGGGTTTTGTTAAGTCATTAACCTGTTTTATTAGGCGTTCTGGTAACCATCTAGGGGCAGCCTGTTCTTGATCCAAAACACAAGCTGAGCCTCGGCCCCAAATGAGGACAGGATCTGGGCCTTTCCATTTATACGTAAGAGGATCGCGCCACATGACGGGTGGGCGGACAGTGTTAGATGAGGGGTGCCAGTGTCTGTCCGCGGCCGAGTGGCCGTCGTTGTCTAGGGTGAGAAAGTTGAGGGTAAATAATGTATGGTTTAGGCGATCTCTGGGAGTGGTAAAGGCAAGGGTAGAGGCTTTAAGACGGGTCAGCCAAGTTTTCAGAGTGAGGTGGGCACGTTCTACGATGCCCTGACCCTGGGGATTATAAGGAATCCCAGTAGTATGGGAAATTTGTAGAGCAGAACAGAACTGTTTAAACTTAGAACTAGTATGTGCAGGGCCATTATCTGTCTTAATGTGTGTAGGTTTACCCATAACGGTGAAGGCTGAAACAAGATGAGAAAGGGCATCTTTGGTAGCTTCCCCAGAGTGTGGAGATGCAAAAATAAAGCCACTGAAGGTATCTATAGTAACATGTATATATTTGGTTTTTCCGAATTCGGGAAAATGAGTAACATCCATTTGCCACACCTGGTTGGGTAGTAATCCTCGGGGATTGACTCCCAAATGTTGAATGGGAAGGGAGACAGTGCAGGCAGGGCATGCCTTAACTATCTCTCGTGCCTGTTGTCTGGTAATTTTACAAAACAATTGAAGGCTTTGGGAATTTAGATGGTGAAGAGTGTGTAACTCGGTGGCTCTTTGGATGGAGCCAGCAAAGATTGGAAAGATAGAGCGCGTAGCTGCATCAGCTTGGGCGTTTCCCTGTGTAAGGGGACCGGGAAGGTCAGAGTGTGCTCTGATATGGCCTAAGAAAAATGGGTGGCGTCTGGTCTGGATTAGCTGTTGAAGCTGATGAAACAGAAAGGCCGCATTGCAAGAGGCCTTAATGGCGGGTGAAATCTCCAGCAGGGGCACAGAATGAGCAATGTAGGCACTGTCTGTATAAATATTAACAGGTTTATCGAGAAAGGTTATAAAAACTTGTGCTATGGCAAACAGTTCCACAAGCTGTGCTGACTGATAGGCAGTCTCGAAGGTAGTAGGTTGATTACCGACAACAAAGACCGCACAGCCATTACTGGAGCCATCTGTGAAAACAGTGAGGGCTTGAGGAATGGGAGCCTTTTGAGTAATTTTGGGAAAAATAAAGGGATGTAATTGGGCAAAATGTAAAAGGGGGTCACTTGGGAGGTGATTATCAATTGTTCCTAAAAACCCTGATAGAGCAATGCCCCATTCATCTTCTGTCTGTAATAAAAATTGGGTTTGGTCTTTAGTGTATGGGATTAAGATTTTATCAGGGTCCTTGCCAAAGTGTTGTCGAGAGAGTAAACGACCTTTGACAATAACAGAAGCTACCTGAGCAGGATAAACAGTAATAACCTTGGAGGATGTGGTGGGTAAATGGACCCAGAACAAGGGGCAACCTTTATTTTTAAAATGTGGATCCCTTTGCCAAAAAATTCCTGTAGGTGTGTGGGGAGTATGTAGAATGACCAGGATCAGGGGGAGGTTATAAGAATTTTGTGTAACAAACTGTTGGGTAATGGCTTTTGTGACTTGGTTTAATGCCTGTTGAGCCTCGGGGGTGAGTTTTCGAGGGGAGGTGGTGTGGGAGTCACCTTTTAAAATATCATTAAGGGGTAAGAGTACACAAGTGGGTAATTTTAAATACGGTCTTAGCCATTGAATGTCTCCCATTAATTTTTGAAAATCATTAAGGGTGTGAAGATGATCTACACGTAATTGTATCTTGGGAGTTTGGATTTGGTTGCCTTGGAGTTGAAGGCCCAAATAGGTATAAGGGTCTTGTGTTTGAACCTTATCAGGTGCTATTTGTAATCCCAAGGTAGTGAGGGCTTTATAGAGATCCAGGTAGCAACCATTAAGATTATGAGTATCAGGTGCGGCAATCAACAAATCATCCATGTAATGTAAGATGTAAATTTGTGGCCATCGTTTTCTCACAGGGTCAACTGCCTGTGCGACATATTTTTGACAAAGACTAGGGCTGTTGGCCATACCTTGGGGAAGTACCTTCCATTGAAATATCTGCATAGGACCCTGAAAACTGATGCGAGGCAGACTAAAGGCAAAATAGGGTCTATCCTCAGGATGTAAAGGGATGGTGAAAAAGCAATCTTTTAAGTCAATAACCATTTTATAATAGTCTTTGGGGATAGCTACTGGTGTAGGAATACCTGGCTGTAGTGCTCCCATGGGGCGCATGACTCTATTGATGGCGCGCAAATCTTGTAAAAGGCGCCATTTGCCTGATTTTTTTTTGATAACAAAAATAGGAGTATTCCATGGTGAGGTTGAGGGCTCTACATGGTCGGCTGCTAGCTGTTCCTGTACTAACATGGAAGCAGCCTTTAATTTTTCTTGGGTAAGGGGCCACTGATCCACCCACACAGGAATTTGAGTTTCCCAAATAATTTTATCTGCATGGGGTACAGGAGGGTCAGGGGCCGACACTAAAAATCCAAATACCCAAGCCCCTGTGTATTGGTTTTTTGTGTGGCTAGTATGGGTTTAGTTATTCCTTGTCTCTGTTTACCAAGGCCCGTGCCTGGGACAAAGTCCATACGGAGCATTTGATGGGTAACTATGGAGTTAGGGCTGGCCAAAATAACTTCCATCTGGCTTAGGATATCTCGGCCCCATAAGTTAACTGGGAGACCAGGGATAACAAAGGGAGTGACAGTTCCTTTGTTGCCTTCCCTATCAGACCAGTGAAGAACCTTAGAACTGACTAGGGGGTTTTTTGATTGTCCTATTCCTTTGAGGTCAATTAAGGATGGGGTGAGGGGCCAGCCCGGGGGCCAATATTGTTGGGATATAATGGTGGCGTCGGCCCCGGTATCTAAAACTCCTTGAAACTCTTTTCCTTCAATAACTAGGGTAAGGGAGGGCCTTTCCTGAGAGATGGGTTGTACCCAGTAGATATCAGAGGACCCCAAGGAGGCAGTCCCCCATGGTAGGCTCTGGGCAGTGGAGGTGCCTCCTGAGTGTAGGGGGAGGAGAAGTAATTGTGCGAGCCTTGTTCCTGCTGGAATGGCTGCAACCCCATTAATAGCTGTGGCTAATATTTGTATCTCTCCAGTAAAATCATTATCAACAATGCCAGGGAAGACTTGTACACCCTGTAAGGTGGTGGAGGCTCTTCCAAGAATAAGAGCACACATGTGAGATGGAGGGGGACCCACAACTCCAGTGGGTATTATCTGGGGTCTCTGCATTGAATCTAATATTGTATCGGTGGTGGCACAGAGGTCCAATCCTGCACTGCCTGGGGTGGCTCTTTGGAGGGAAGAGATAGTGGAGAAGGGTTTTGAGGAAGGTTGGGGGCTTGGGAAGGGACAAACCTTATTGCCCCTGGGTTTGTCCTGGGGGATATCGGGGCCAGGGGCTGGCCCCGCGAGGAGTTTTCCGACAAGTGGGGAAAAATAGGTTGTCCAAGAGCATTAGTCTTAGACCTGCATTCATTAGCCCAGTGACGGCCCTTGCCGCAACGAGGGCAGAGAGTGGTGGGTGGTTTAGCCTCAGTTTGAGCCCCGATCTGGGGGGTTATTGCCTTTGGGCATTTACGTGCAAAATGGCCAGGCTGATTACAATTAAAGCAAGTCCGTGAGCCAGGGTTATGGAGAGCCTTGGTAAAGGCAGCACCTATGGCTAGGCCCATGGCATGGGCCGTACCTACCCCAGCACAAAGTCTAATAAAGTCAGAAAGTTCTCCTTTAGTCTTATGTGGTCGAAGAACATCCTGACAAGCTGGGTTGGCGTTTTCAAAGGCAAGATGTTTAACAAAGGCATTTTTGCTTTCGCTTGGACCAAGTAAGCGCTCTGCAGCTAAATTGAGCCGGGCAACAAAGTCACTATAAGGCTCATCGGGCCCTTGTCGAATTTTTGCCAAGGAGGTGGTAGCCGAGCCCTTTTGAGGGAGGCGTCTCCAAGCATGTAAGCCAGCTGTTTGAATTTGCGCCAAAAGCCCCGCAGGGAGACATGCTTGTCTAGAGTTGGTGTCATATAGCGCATTACCCACTAATTTGGCATAGGTCCAGGATTTAGAAGAGGTTTTAGTCAGATTTTTTTTGAGCAGTTTCCCAACAGTGCTCTTTAAAATCTGCATTCCATAGCAGGAAATCTCCAGCACTGAGAGTAGCTCGGGCTAGAAATTTCCAATCATTTGGAGTAAGCCATTGTGTGCTTTGATTTTCTAATAAAGCCAACGTATAAGGCGCAGTGGGACCATATTGAGCACAAGCCTTTTTAAGTTTTTCGAGAAAGCGTAGACTTAATTTTTTATAGGCATTTTGGGTTTCATCCTGCCTAGAGGTGGGCTCCTCATCCTCTGAACCTTGTTTTTGTCCTGTTTCCTCTTGTTCCTCTCCTGCATTGTAGTGTTCCTCCTCGTCTGAGTCTGAGTCCCTATCATCATTTTCCCTATTCTCTGTATGGGAAAGCTCTGTCTCTGTTTGGCTGCGAGTGACCGGAAAGGCGAGAACAGCCCGATGGTGTGGCTTAGCTTTTATTTTAGACTGTTTTGGGCTGGGACGTATAGATTCTGTGTCTAAAGCTAATGAGCGAAGTTCAAGGTCAAGAGACCTTAATTCTTTTAAAAGTTTAATTTGCTCTCGTCTGTGTTGGAGGGACTCGCGTAAGCGGGCTAAGTTAGGTAAGGGAAGTGGAGAGAAAATGTCTGGAGGGGCAGTAGGCCCTTGCAGGGCCGGAGCACAAAAGGCAGGAGGAGTGTATAAAGGGGGGTCCATCAAGGACGGGTCTTGCTCTGAACAGTAACGGGCAGCTGTTTCCTCAAGGGTAGCCTGTTCTTCAGCAGTTAAGGCATCGTCAGGGTTTAGGACTGGGTAGAGGTGGGTAATTTCTTTATCCTTTGGGTCCTGAGGTGGGGCAGGGTTATCAGATTTTGAGTTAGATTGTGAAGAATCTATATCAATAGAAACGGAAGGACACCTGGAAGGAGGGCGGGAAGCCGTCTGCATAGCATTTTGCCTGATTTTAACAAGTCTTAAGGTACCATTATCAAAGGGAGCACTTTTGAGTATTTCATTAATCAAGTTCCAATAAGAAAAGGCGGTCACAGGGACTTTTTCGGGGCCAAAAGATTCATAATAGTCTTTTAAACAGTCTCCGACCCGGAACCATCTCTTACCATCAATGGTTCCTTCGAGAGGAAACCAAGGACATAAATCTCCTATGTAACAAAAAAATGACCTCAAATCTTTTTTCCTAACACGCGCCCCTCATGTCTTGAGGGCCTCCTTGAGGCCTGAAAGAAACAAATCATGTGACGACACTGCTTGTCCCATGGTGGGTCACTCACCATTCGCCATCCTCACTCTCCTCCTGGATCTGTCTCTCGGTTGCGTTAGCCGAGGCGATCATGAACTCTGCTTGGCGCCAAGCCTTTCCGGAGGACGGTGTTCTCCCCGCAATCACAGGAATAGCTACAGCCACGTTGGGCGCCAGATGTCCCGTCCTGCAGGACACATCAGCGTGGGTAGCGAACCTAGAAGGGGAAGAATGAAGGGACAAGAGACACGAAGGAGACAGCAAGACAAGGGTTCTGATCAAGCTGCAAAATTTTATTGTTCACACAGGGGTATTTATGTGCTGAGGGAGTGAGGGGTACGACGAGGTGCAGGCTGGTTGGCTGGTTCTGCTATAGGACTTCTGATAGGGTGCACGTTCGCGCCGGCGGCAAGGTAAACTCCCGGAAGAGAAGCAGGGATGGCGCCATTTTGTGCTGGAGGTGGAGAAGTTGGGACAAACAACCGTGGGCAAGGTCAAGACAGAATGGCTCACAAAGGGAGCCTTGTCTCCGACATTTTAGATCTTGGATTTCTTTATTGAGTTTTTGTTTGGATGACCTATCTATTGATGATAATAGGGTGTTAAAGTCTCCCACAACCACTGTGTTGGCGTTTATATATGCTTTTAGGTCTTTCAGGGTATGTTTGATGAAAATGGGTGCGTTGACCTTGGGTGCATACAGATTGATGATTATTATTTCCTTTTGGTCTATTTCCCCTTTTATTAGTATGGAATGTCCTTCTTTATCTTGTTTGATCAATGTAGGTTTGAGGTCTACTTTGTCAGAGATAAGTATTGCTACTCCTGCCTGTTTTCGGGGTCCATTGGCTTGGTAAATCTTCTTCCAGCCTTTCATCCTAAGCATATGCTTATTTCTGTCAGTGAGATGAGTCTCCTGTAAGCAACAAATTGTTGGATCTTCTTTTTTAATCCATTTTGTCAAACGGTGTTTTGATGGGTGAATTAAGTCCATAACATTAAGCGTTAGTACTGATAGGTATGTGGTGATTCCTGCCATTTAGTTGTCTTAGTTGTTTGAAGGTTTGATTGGGTGTACCTAACTTGATGTTACTCTCTACTGTCTTGCTTTTTCTTTTCCTATGGTTTGGTGCTGCCTGTCTTTTCATGGTTAAGTTGGGTGTCACTTTCTGTGTGCAGAATCCCTTGCAGAATCTTTTGTAATGGTGGCTTTGTGGTCACATATTGTTTTAGTTTCTACTTATCATGGAAGACTTTTATTGCTCCATCTATTTTGAATGATAGCTTTGCTGGGTAGAGTATCCTGGGGTTGACGTTATTTTCATTCAGTGCCCGGAAGATCTCACCCCACGCTCTTCTTGCTTTTAATGTTTCTGTTGAGAAGTCTGCTGTGATTTTGATGGATTTACCTTTGTATGTTACTTGTTTTTTCTCTCTTACAGCCTTCAATATTCTTTCCTTAGTTTCTGAACTTGTTGTTTTAATGATGATATGTCATGGAGTAGTTCTATTTTGATCTGGTCTGTTTGGTGTCCTGGAGGCCTCTTGCATCTGTATGGGAATATCTTTCTCTAGATTTGGGAAATTTTCTGTTATTATTTTGTTGATATATTACGCATTCCCTTCGCTTGCACCTCTTCTCCTTCTTTGATGCCCATGATTCTCAAGTTTGGTCTTTTGATGGAGTCAGTGAGTTCTTGCATTTTCTTTTCACAGGTCTTGAGTTGTTTAATTAGTAGTTCTTCAGTTTTTCCTTTAATTACCATTTCATCTTCAAGTTCTGAGATTCTGTCTTCTGTTTGTTCTATTCTGCTGCTGGATTGGCCTTCCATTTTGTTTTGCAGTTCTGTTTCGTTCATTTTTCTGAGGTTTTCCATATCCTGGCAGTTTTCCTCTTTAATGTTGTCTATTTTTGTCCTGAGTTCATTTATCCGTTTATTCATTGTGTTCTCTCTTTCACTTTGGTGTTTATACAGTGCTTCTATGGTTTCCTTTATTTCTTCTTTTGCTTTTTCAAATTCTCTATTTTTGTTGTCTTGGGATTTCTTGAGTGTCTCCTGTGCATTTTGGTTGACCCTATCCAGTATCATCTCTATAAAATTTTCATTGAGTACTTGTAGTATGTCTTCTTTTAAATTATTCTTGTGGGCTTCATTGGGTCCTTTGGCATAGTTTATCTTCATTTTGTTGGAGTCTGGATCTGAGTTTCTGTTCTCTTCATTCCCCTCTGGTTCCTGTACTAATTTTTTGCTGTGGGGGAAACTGGTTTCCCTGTTTTTTCTGTCTTCCCGTCATTGTCGTTGGTGTTGTTACTGTCCCTGTACTGTGTGCAATTAAGTATTTTCTAGCTTGTAATAATAACAATGGTAATATTTAGAATGGAAGGGTGAGCTGAGATGGAAAGCAAGAAGTTAAAGAAAAGGGGAAAACAAATATACAGACAAGAGGGAGAAAACAGAACAAGGTTTCAGACAAGAAAGTTTCAAAGGTATAAACAGGGAGCGTTAGTGTACTAATCGACAGTAAGCTGAACAGACATTAGAGAGACAGAGAGAGGATTGAAAATCAAAGATTAAAAAAATAAAAAATAAGTAAATGAAAGAAATATCTATATATAAAAATGAATTAAAATAAAAGAGAAAACAGAAAATTAAAAAAACAAACAAATAAACAAAAAAACCCCAAACAACTTCCAAGTTTATATGCAATGCAGTTTCAGTCTTAATAATTCGGGTGTCCATCTCAGTCTCCAGTCCTGGAGATGGTGCCTCAGATGTTGTTCTGTAGTTGTCTCCTCAAAGGGGATGCATAAAGTAGAACAAAACTGCACACACACACACACACAAAAGCCCCAAGTGTCCCAAGTTCAAATGCAATACAGTTTCAGTAAGTTTTTCAGTTTGCAGGTGTAATTCAGTTGTTCTCTCATCAAAGGTAGGGAGAAAAAGAAAAAAAAAAAGAGTCTGGAGACATTTCTGAGAGTGGTATCTGCAACTGTGGCTTGCCTGCCTGCTGCTCTCAGCCTGCTATAGCTGGCAGCATTATTTATGCAGATCTCTGGGGTGAGCTTAGCACTCACCTGGTCCCACAGGCTTTGTTTGCTCAGAGTTCTCCTGTGCAGGAGCCTCTGCTACAGGCTTTCCCCTTTCCAAGCACTGGGAAAGGTGACACTGCCCCTGCATTGTCAGGCCTGCGTGTTTATTTACAGTTCATGTGGGAGGTGGGTCTTCCCCCCTCTCCTGGGCAGTTTTCCTCCCACCGCCACTTTCACAAGCTTTCCTGCTCCTGATTACTGGGCAGTGCTGCTGCTCCTGCCAGCCACCATGTTTATTTACAGTTCACGTGGGAAGTGGTTCTTCCCTCCTCTCCTGTGGAGTTTTCCTCCCTCCGCCACTCTCACAAGCTTCCCCACTCCTGTTCGCTGGGTGCGCGCCCTGCTCCCGCCAGAAGCTCTCCGGCCTGCCTGGCTTGTTTATTTACAGTCCCAGGAAGGATTCCTTTCCCCCAATCTTCAGCGCTCAAGGCGCCCCACCCTCTTTCCAGCATGTCTTAATTGTTCTTATTGCTTATTATTCAGTTTCTCTTTTTTTCCCCGGGTGGACATCAGTCTGTCCAGGGGGCTATGCTGCTCTGGCCCAGGCTTGTCTGTGGGGCTACCATGGTACCGCAAAACTCACCTGGTCCGCGTCTTCCCAAGCCGTATGGACGCCAGCCACTGGTGGCCCTGGGGGCCCTCCTCGTTTCTCTGTTTAACGTGAGGTGGAGATTCTCTGCACCGGCTAGGACCAGCGAGAGTCACTACAAATATTCTTCAAAAATAGTTGATGCTTAGGTGGTATTCAGTGTAGGGTGAGTAACAGGAAAATCATTCAATAAATACTTCATATTTCTAATTTAATATGATGTTCTCAACTTGGTTTATATTTGACAATGGCATCATTAAGAATTTCATACATTCACTTGAAAGAAAAGATTCATTTATATTAGCTGTTTGTGGTAGTGTTTCTCAAACTTTCTAAATCCTTTGAGTAAAATAAGAACCATACTTCAAAACTGTGGTTATCTTGACATAGACTTATGTCTTTTAACTATCAATTATGAATCAATTATCTGAACTTTACCATAGATTTGAATTCAAATCCTGTTTCATTAAATTGCAGACTCTGAAATTATGGCAAACCAACTAACTTCTTTGGACCTCAATTTTTTCAGCTGTAAAGTTTAGATGATACTTATATCGCATATGCTGTTGTGAGTCGTCCAAATTGAAATGGTATACAGAAAATGCCCACTACTCTCCTGATACATGAATTACTCAAATTCTCTCTTTCTGTAAGTTCCCTCATACCACTACTTTTTGGGTGATTGGTTTCTTGCCATGTGAAGAGAAATTTCCTTGACCTGTTACTTCCTTGATGATTTTTAAAGTAAATTATACCAATTATGTCAACGATACCAATGCTGCTATTACATCATTTTTGAGCCAGGATGTTGCAGATCCCATTGTGACCCTTCCTCATTACCTCCACTTTACTATTTTCCACCTCCATTCAGTGGAAAGTTTGGAAGGTCAGCCAGTCCCCACACAGGATAGACAGGAAGCTTTTGTGAGATTAAGTTTAGGTAAGATGAGACTTGAAAAAATTTAAACTTGAGTGAGGAAGGAATTTATTTTCAGAAGTTATATAAATACATTGTATCATAAAACTTCTGAAAATAAGTGGAATCAATTTGTATGCTGTGCACCAGGCACTGTACTTGGCACTGAGGATCCAATGGTTAACAAGCTACATGGTCGTGGTCCTCATGCGGCTTATGTTTGTGGAGAGGACAGGTAAAAGTCAAGAAAACCCAGGCAAAGTAACAGGGGAAATCTCTTTGTGGTACAAAGGAATGCTTCTTTGAGGAAATGACATTGAAGGTGAAGGCAAAGGGAAAAGAGGGTGAGCCATGTAAAGGATGGTTTTCAGAAGAGGAAACAGCTTGTTTTTTGAGGTTATAAAGACCCTGGTGAGTTCACAGGACTGAAAGGTCAGGATGACTGGAGAACAGCTCAAGAAACAGTTTGGACAGATAGGGAGGTTCAAGATGGCACAGGACCTTGGGGTTTGGATTTTATTCTAGGAACAGTGGAAAGCCATTGGCAAGTTTTTAGCAGGGCAGAGATATAATGTAGTTTATATATTAAGGCAGTCATTTTTTTATACTGGGTGGAAAATGATTTAGAACTGGGCAAAATGGAGATGAAAGGGCTGCTGGGAGGCCATTCCAGTGATCCAGGCTGGAAGTGTTGGTGGCCTGTACTTAGGTTGTAGATATGGAAATGAAAAGTAGATTTTGAAGGTAGAATCAACATCACTTTCTAATGGATTGGATAATTCCCAGACTTCTGGTTTAAATGACTAAATTATATCACCGATTTAAAATGGGATTATTTAGAGTTTGTTTGAAACATGTTGAGTTTGAAATGTCTATGAGATGACCAAGCAGAGAGTCAGCAATGTAAGTTTGAAGCTCAGAGATCTGGACAAGACGTGGAGGTTGAGCATCCCTAGTCTGAAAATCTGAAATCCAAAATCCAACATTGTTGAGCCCTGACAAAAACACAAGTAGAAAATTCCCACACTTGACCAGAATAGGTCAAAACACAGGCACACTAAAATATTTACAAATTTTAGGCTATGTGTGTATATACATTTATGATGGCACAAATGAATTTTGTGTATAGACTTGGGTTCAATGATGAAGATATCTCATTATATAAATTTAAATATACTAAAATATGAAAAAAAAATCAAAATCTTAAACACTTTTTACCCCAGGTATTTCAGATAAGGAATACTCAAGCTGAATAAATTGAGGTATCACCAGTATAAAAATGATACTTATTTCATTAGGAATCAGTTTGCTCTCAGGCAGGGTATAAAAAGAGGAAAAAGAACTGGCAGCTAAGGAAATTGAAAAACAGAGGCCAGAAAGGTCAGATAAAACCAGGAAATAGTAGGTTTCAAAAACCCAGAGAAGATGGTTTCAAGAGAGAAGTGGTCAAACATGCTGAATGGAGCTGAGACATGGAGTAAGATGACAGAGAATGCTTTAGAGAAGGCTATCCCATGGCAACGCGAGGTGATGATTCTGTGACAGGGAGCAGCTCAGGAGCCAATGGATTAAAGAACGGTGGGAATAGGGGGACATTTGGTTGAATATTCAAAATTTCTTCCATGATTTCTCTTCTCTAATACTTAATGCATGAGGTTAAGTCTCAAAATTTAAAAATAAATATTCAACAATTGCTTCCAGATCAGGAAATTGGCAGATGCTTCACCTGAAAGCCAGTAATCAGAGTGATAAACACAATACTCCACTCTGGGAAAAGCGTATAAATTCTACTTACTGATGAATGTTAACATATGTCCATTCGTGTATATCTTGAATGTTTTCTGAACCATGAATACGCATTTCATTTAGTGATTTCAAAATAGAACTGCAAAGGCCTTAGGATTTCTCCACTAATAACACCGACAAAACAAAGGATAAATATATCTTTAGTGATTTGTTTCTTAAAGTGTTGACTGTTCAGTGTTCCTGAGATGATGCAAGATACTGGTCAGTTTATAAAGTTGTTTACACTTATATAATTTTACTAATGTGTTTACATTAGAAAACAGGGAACTTTTATGTTATTTTCTACTTTAACTCAGTAATTTATTTGTATTTACTTTAATAAAATAGACAGAACTTCTCCTTCTAACCAAGGTGTGATAGTAGGTACCTAGTAAAGTGGACACAGTACAAAAAATACATGTCATATTTCAGGTATTACAACATAAACAGCACGGGACTAGGATCTCTGAGAGAGAGGAGCCCTAAAATCATCCCAAGTTACTGCCTTAGGGAAGTTCACAGGGCTGGGCAGGGAGAGAAGCCCATGCAGGGCCTTTTGTCCCTAAAGACATGTGACAACACACATGGAGTTCTGGGAGGCCAAGCTGTCCATGAAGATGGGCTACAGAGAGGGGGCAACAGAGAGTTTCATGTAACTGGAGACATCCAGAGGATTTTAGTTGAAGCATCAGGCAGTGAAAAAAATACATGAAAAAATGTATGTACTAGATTGTTCATCAAAATGTTGCTTATAGTAAGGAAAAATTTGAAAACAGCCTGAATTAATAACATGGCTTTGGTAACTGGCCATGGCACTTATGTCCAGAAATATACCATTGAGCTGGACAACATTTAAGATACACAGTTAAGCAAAACAGAGTAAAAACAGGAGGTGTCATTCTGCTTTCATTTGTTCTCTTAAAGACTATTGTTTTGTTTTGTTTTCTTGGTGGTAATGGTACTGGGGTTGAACTCAAGGCCAAGTGCTTCCTAGGCAAGAGTTTTACAGCTTGAACCACACCCCCAGTCCTTTTTCCTTTAGTTTTTCACATAGGGTCTCACACTTTTCCCTGGATAACCTTGGGTCACGATCCTTCTTCCTCTGCCTCTCAAGTAACTGAGATTGTAGATACAAACTATCATGCCCAGCTTCTGTTCTGAGATAGGGTCTCATTAACTTTTTACCCAGGCTAGCCTCAAACTACCATCCTTCTATCTCTGTCTCTGAAGTATTTCATATTACAGTGATAAACCACCATACCCAGCCTTGTTTTTTCTTAAAGAGGATATATAGATGAAAGGAAAGTCCTAAAAGTTTCAAAAACGTATTAACAAGCATTCTATAAATTCTGGAAACATATATAGAGGCTGAGACAGAAATAAGATTTCAAATTTTATAAGTACTCTTAACATTACACTAGATTTAAATGTCTTTTGCTGTATTTGATCAGTGCGGGTATAACAGAATTTTTCATGGTTGTACAGAACCATAGATATTTATAACTCAAAGGCATAGCAGAGATGTCCAGGCCAAGGTTCTTGCTTGAGCCTCAGCAAGGATAAATAATGTTTCAGGTTTGCACAATGAGTTGGCTTGAGGTTTACACTGGGCCTTGACTCTGGACCAGTGTAATCTGCTCTGTACTGTACCTTCTCAAATTCCCAAGAATTACAAAATTTTTTGTTATGGGCATTTGTAGGTATTCTACTTTTCTGCTTTTAATTTTCACTAGATTATGAAAACAGCTTTTCTTAGCAGCATTAAATTATACAAAATTTCCCATACTGCACAGAGTCCTGATAGAGAAATGTCATATTTTCAGTGCTGTCCCAGGTGGAGATGTTTGTGTTTAAAAGAGTTTCCATCTCGGAGCTGACTTGAGAGGATGCAGCATTCGTTGAAAGCTCGAATGCAAATCGGGCCTATAGTGACCCGTGCAACTCGCTGCTCGCAGGTCTCATCATTATTAAACCGGGCTCCGTCGAAACAGCATTTCCTTGGCACTGGATGTTTGTATTTAGCAGCTGAAACGGTGACAACACAAGTGCCCCGGTCACGCATAGAGTCCTAACAGCTCAGGCTTAGAAAGACTCTCAAGAGTTACTTGGTTTCTGCCACCAAATAATCACTTGCCTACAATAGCCACAGTAGTGACCTACTCCAGGACTAGGGAGGTTGAGTCCTCACCCATTAGTGCATCCCAATTCACACTAAATGGTTAAAGGGGTTCCTGCAGTTAAGCAAAATACTGGCATGTTGTGTTCAGCATCCTAAAAGCAAAAATCAGTTAAATATACAAGAGGCCATCCAATATGTGACAATGACTGTCATTATTATACAGGAATTTCCTTCAGGAAGTAAATATTCTACTTTTTCAAACATATCTTATAGGACAGTGTATAGACCGTCACCTACACACTACCATCATCTTCCTTGTTAAGTTCTCAGGTTAACTAGAAGGTAACACATATGCACAGGAAATTAATGTGAGTCAACTCCCTGTATAGCTATCCTTATCTCAACCAGCAAAAACCCTTGTTCCTTCCCATTATTGCTTATACTCTCTCTACAACAAAATTAGAGATAAGGGCAAAATAGTTTCTGCTGGGTATTGAGGGGGTGGGGGGGAGAGGGAGTGGGGGCAAGGGGGAGAAATGACCCAAGCCTTGTATGCACATATGAATAATAAAACAATAAAAATTTAAAAAATAAAAAATAAATAAAAAAGTAAAAGTTCTCAGGTTAATCAGTGCCTCCCTTGTCAGATCATTACAATGTAGAATGAAGGTTAAGTAACTCACATGCAGGGGAACATACGCTGTTATGGTCCATACAAATGGAATACGTACGATGGTTGTCTGAACTCAAGACAGAGTCCCATGATGTTCTTTCTACCTGAGACATCCACTTACCGATAATCTAAATGTTTCCCATTTACTTAATTTCTTAAGAGTAGTCAAAACTTTATTAACTTAAATATATAAAATAAAAATTTCAAAATAAAATGGAAGACTATTGTTTCAATTGGTAGATGAAGTTTGTAGAGAAGATGTACTTGTAGAGACAACAACAATACAAACCCACTTTCCTCAGATTTCAGCTATGGAGAATGAAATGCTAGGTTTATTTGGTTTAGCCTTTCTCACTGAGATGAGCTAGATGCCCACACATATCTTTTTACACCCATCCTATTTAAATTAATGGGAATTCTATAATGTTTAATTTTCTACGGGTTCTGAATGTTATGATCATAACATTTTTATAATCATAAGTCTTTTTTTTTACTGCCAGCATTTTATTACTCTTTTTAGCTTACATTTTTTGTTGAACTGACTACTTGTTTTAAATTATATTATTGTTGTACTGGGGGTACACTGGGACATTTCCAGAAGTTCTTATATCATAGTTGAATTCACCCCCTCCATCATTCTCCTTTCACCCCCTCCCCCATTCCTGGAATAGTTTCAATAGGTCTTATTTTTCCATTTTCATACATGAGTATATATTTCCACCACATTTGCCCTCCTACACCCTTTCCTTATATCCTCCCCCTTCCCACTGGTACAAACCCCCAGACAGGATCTGTTTACCTTCCTGCTCTCTGTTTTTGAAAAAAAGGCATTTTTGTTTATTTAAGATAGCAGCTACACAGGGAGTTTCATTGTGACATTGCCATGTTTACATGTGTTTATAGCCCAAATTGATTCATGCCCCCTATTTTTCTCCTTTCTACCTTAGTCCCCTTCTCATGGTGATTTCAACAGGTTTAAAAAATCTCTATTTATTCCATAGAAATCTTTTTGAATACCTTTTTCTTTTATTTTCTGCTGCAGATCTCTTCTGGGCCTGAGAATTTCCTTAGATTCATCTGTTTAAAAATACAAAAAATAGAGGCAACAGAAATGGTAAAAAGGACATAAAATCTAAAAAAAAATCCATGAATTCATATGGAAATGGATTCACAAATCATTCATTGACAAATCTATCGAGAGCCTGCTTTGGATTAGGGATTGTGCATTACATCTATTAATATGAGTGAGTCATGTGTTTGTCTTACTGGGTTCCATTTACCTCACCTATAATTGTTTGTTTCTCCTCAAGTCATTATGCTAGAGAGGACCTTAACAAGTCCCAAGGGGGGACTAGATCTCTTCCAGCAACGTGAGGAGGAACACAAGTCCAGAGAGGTTGGTCCATTTCCTCAAGGTTAATAGGGGATGGTGGAACTAGAACATGGCCATTTAAACAACCACCACTTCTTCCCCATCTCTGTTCCAACCAGAACTTCCAGCCATACCAGCAGGGTGCCTCCTGTGCATCTGGGAGTGATTTGCATTAGGCAGGTGACCAAAAAGAATTACTGCAAAAACACTAACTCTTTATCGGTGAACTTGTAATTGTCAGAAATTACCATATTCTTTAATTTCAAAGTGTGTGGTTCCAGTTGTTGAAAAGTCCTCTTTATATTTAGCTTTAATCGTCCATACACCACACCTGTGAAAAGAAAATATTTAAAATTACAGATGTTATCAAATATTTCTAATTACCCAGAGGAAATTCTAATAAGTTCTTATTTTGCAGGGGAGCAGGGTGATAGAGAAAGAGCAAGTGATGGGAGAGGGGGATTTGATCCGATTAAAGCACAATATATACATGTCTGAAATGCCAGGGCAAAACCCCCTTGGACTATCAATGTATACTTAAAAAAAAAATGAGGGACAGGAAGGTAAAGCAGGTGTTTTCTGGAGGTGGGTACCTGTGGGGGGGGGAAGGGCATAAGATAAGGGTGAATATGGTGGATATATTTTGTATTCATGTGAGAACAGAAGAATGAAACCTGATGAAATTCTTCTAAGAGGGAGCAAGAAGGAGTCAGATGAGGGGGTAAATCTAACTAAGATATATCACAAGTACATATGTAAATATCACAATGCATTCTCCATACAACTATTACATGTTAATAAAACATGTAATAAAAAAGAGTTTAGAATACATTCACACACACACACACACACACACACACACACACACACATCCATCCTAAGTAAAAAAGTAATTGGAAAGGGATGTTTAAGCAATAAACAGAAAAGATTGAGCATTTTCAGGATAACAGAAATTGTTTAGCAATCAGTTTTTCATGTGTTGTATTATTTTTCCAGGTATTTTGTCTTAATATACTCATTAACTTTGAAGAACTGATTATAAGAATTTATTTAATCTTGAAACTTAATTATGCTAACAATACTAACATCCATAATATAGTAGAAAATTCATTATAGTGTCTCTAGAAACATCATGTAAATGATAAAATTCACATCTTACATAAATAGAATTATGCTTGGAGACAAAATATTGTTTGTTCAAAGAGGAAATGTGTCTTTTTAAGTTAGCCTATTTACCAACCTTCATTCAAAAATATCTACCAAACAGTAGATTAAGCACTAAGGATTAAAAGTGAATAAGACTGGAGAGCAGGGTGTCCAGCTTCCAACCAGAGTCCATCGTTGTGACAGCAACAAAAGAGTGAATTAAAGATGGGTGATGTTGAGAAAGGCAAGAAAATTTTTGTTCAGAAGTGTGCCCAATGCCACACAGTGGAAAAGGGAGGCAACAACAAGTTTAAATAACCACACATAGATTTTTATACAATTTCTTTTTCTCTCCTACTTGTTTTTATACTTTTCTCATATGGCTTCTTTGTTTAACTTTCTTTAAGTTAAACAACTTTCTTTGATGTGTTTTGTCTTGTTCTGTTTGTGTATGTCTGTGTGTGTTGTTACTGCTCTGTCTTTGAGATAGGATCACCTCTTAGGGCCCAGGTCCGACTGGGGTTTGTGGTCTCTCTGCTTCAGCCTCCCAAGTGCTTGAATTGTAGGTGAGAGCCACCACGCTTAGCTTTCAATTTGTAATTTTCAATCTTCTCTTTTTACTCCTTCTCTTTTCTCCCTCCATAAATCACTATTCTCTGTCTGTCTTCAGTTAGATCAGTTTTCTCGCTCTTTCTCTTCTCTTTTCTTCTTTCTCTACAAGATCTTATTTCCATAGATTTGGGTTGCATATGTGTTTGTTGGTATTTATTTTTAGTAGTAGTAGTAATTTTCTCTTTCTCACTTTACTGCTAGCTGGATCTTTTTATTCTTCATCCCCTTCTTCTTTCTCATTTTTTCCCTTGTCCCTTTTCTCTTTCCATATTTTATTTCTCCGTACTTCTTGTACTATTCGCTAGTATTATTACTCCATTTTATTTCCATTCCTACCCTTCTTAACTCATGAGCATTGTTTTTGCTCCTTTATTCCTCTGAGGTTATTAGAATTTTAATCAGGTAGATGAATTAGAATATTCAGATAATAATAAAGATAAAAAATAAACTACAAACTGAACACGTGATACTACTGGAACACCATTAAAAGACCAAATCTATGAATAATGGACATAGAAGAGTTCTAAGATAAAGGCATAAAAAATATTCAATGAAATAATATAAGAAGACTTCCCAAATCTTGGAAAACAGATGGTACAGGAGGCTTTTAGAACATTAAACGAACAAGAGCAGAAAAGAATCTGAGTATGGTGGTATGTGCCTGTCATTCCAGCTGTAGGGGAAGCATAAATAGGAGGACTGCAATCCAGGCTGATCTGGGTATAAATGTGAGATCTGATTAGAAAGATGACTAAAGTAAAAATGGCTAGGGGCATGGCTCAAGTGGCATAGCTGCTGCCTAGCAAATGCAAGGCCCTGAGTTCAACCCCAGTACCCCTGAAAAAAAAAATTCAAAGATGGAAAGACTTCCTATGTTCATGGATTAGCAGAATTAAATATTCTTAAAATGGAGATATCAAAAGCCAAATACAAATTCAGTGCAATCCCCATCAAAATTCCAATGAAATTCCTCACAGAAATAGAAAAAACAATTCTAAAATACATATATAAATACAAAAGACCCCAAATAAGGAAAGCAACACTGAGCAAAAATAAAAACTGGAGGTATCACAATACCTGACTTTAAATTACACTACAGAGCTGTAGTAACAAAATGGTATTGACACAAAAACAGACATTTACACCTGGCATGGAATAGAAGATTCAGAAATAAGCACAAGCAGGTACTCCCATCTGATAATCAACAAATAAGCCAAAAGTGTACATTAGACAAAAGACAGCCTTTTTAACAAATGGTTCTAGAAAACCTGGGTATTTCCATGTAAATGACTGAAACTAGATCCCTCTCTCACCCTGTACAAAAACCAAGTCAAAATGAATCAGAGACCTTAATGCAACACTTGAAACTACTACAACACATAAGAGAAATTCTTCAAGATATAGGCACAGGAAACACATTCCTGAGCTCAGGAAATAAGAACAAGAATTGACAAATAGAATTGTATCAAATTAAAAAGCTTCTTCATAACAAAAGAAATGATGGACAAAGTGAAGAGACAGCCTATAGAGTGGGAGAAAAATCTTTGGCAGACAACAAGAGATTACTATCTAGAATACATTTATATAGTCTAAAAAATAACAAAAAAAGCAAATTATCCAGTCAATAAATGGGCAAATGAACTAAACATTTTTCAAAGGAAGAAGTACAAATAGCCAATAGGAACATGAAAATATGTTCATCATCTGTGGCCATCAGGGAAATGTAAAATAAAACTATATTGAGATTATCCCTCACTCCAATCAGAATGGCTATCATTAAGAAAACAAATGGAAACACATGCTAGCAAGGATGCAGGGGAAAGGGAACGCTCATCTATCACTGATAGGAATATAAACTAGTCCAACCACTATGAAAATCAGTATGGAGATCCCTTAAGAAGTTAAAAATAGAACTTCCATACAATCCAGCCATACCACTTCTGAGTATGTTTCAAAAAATTCAAAGTCAGCTTCATAGAAAAATGCCTGCATACTTATGTTTATTGGGGCAGTACACAATAGTGAAACTGTTGGATCAGCCTAGATGCTCATCAATGGATGAATAAAGAAAATGTGATGTAGGACTGGAAGTGTGGTTCAAGTGAGTGCCTACATTATAAGCGAGAAGCCCTGAGTTCAAACCCCACTACTGCCAAAAAAAGGGATTGCATTTCAAGGCCAGCTAGCCTAGGTAAATAGTTTGTGAGACCCCATCTTCAAAAAAACAAGAACAAAAGGACTAGAGGTGTGGCTAAAGTGGTAGAGAACCTGCTTTCCAAGTACAGAGTCCTAAATTCAATCCAATCCCACAGGAAGGAAGGGAGGGAGGAAAGGAGGGAGGGAGGGAGGAAGGAAGGAAAATGTTGTAAAAAAAAAAAACTCTGTGAAATACACTCCGGAGTTTTACTCAGCCATAAAGAAGAATGAAATTATGTCTCTTGATGGAAAAAGGATGGAATTGAACGTCAGCATATTAAGTGAGATAAGCCAGTTCCACAAGGACAAATACCATGTTTTCTCTCATTTGTGGAAGCTGGGGGGGGAAACCAAAGCAAACAAACAAAAAGGTAAGGTCATGAAAGTAAAAGGGGGACTACCAGGGAGATGGAAGGAAGGTGGACAAGGGGGAGGTGAAAGGACAAGGAAGACTAATAGGAAGTAAAGATGATCAAAGTGCATATGTATATGCATGAACAGTAATACCACAATGAAACCCCTTACTTTGCACAATTATATACACTAATTAAAAAAAAACAGCATGGGGGTAAGATTTTGCATATCCACATTTGTGAAACCACTTAACATTAGGTAGCTCCATTTGACTGCTTGTTTGCTTCACAACAAAAGTTCCAGATATGCTTTCTAGAGAAAACTTCATTAACAAGTGTTTTTACATACTTGGGATTAGGTGGAATCTTGAAGTCAGGAAAAGAGAAAATTTCAGTATCATCATTTTCTTCTATGATGTCCACTTCTGATCCTTGGGGATCCTTTGAATGAAAGCACACTGGTCTTGGTTCATTTCATTACTGTAAAAGAATACCTGAGACTAGGTAATTTATAAAGAACAGATTTATTTGGCACACAGCTCAGCAGGCCTGGAAGTACAAAAAGATGGCCCTTATTTCTGACAGGACCCTTGTCCCACTTCATCTTAGGGTGGAAAACTTAAAGGGGAGGTAAGTGCCTACAAAGGTTTGTTTTTACGACAAAGCTACGCCAAGAGAGCTAACTCACTCCGTGAGAATGGTCTAATTGATTCATAAGGGTAGCGCTCTCAGGTCCTAAAAACCTCTCACTATCTATCTTCACACTAAATTTCAGCATATGAACATCTGGGAGACACATTCAAATCCCGGATGCTCTCAAATTGCAGAAGCCACATTTGAAAAAATTTAACTGATTATATGATCTTTGATTATAAAATTATCTACTACCAAAACTACCCATGTCTTCAAATTAAATATGAAAGACCAAATTTGATTAAATATTATGGAAGACAAAGTTCATTTAAAGCCACTTCCTTAAAAAAAAAATAGAAAAAAATAAAGCCACTTCCCTCCCTCTTTTTGGAAACTCCCCATCTCTCCTCATTATCCAGAAAAGTCTCCGCTCTATTGTATGATTAAAAGAAGTGTCACAAAATGTAAACAGCAAAATACCTTTGTTAGGAAAAACGCTGCTCACAAAGAAAGCTCATGAGAAAAGTCTCACATCCAAGAGCAAGTTTTAATGGCAGGCCTGATCTGCCAGGCTGGCCGGGGGAAGATGGCACAGCACAAACTCTGGGCCAGGTGTGGCTTTTATAGAAGAGGGAAGGTCAGGAAGTTAGCGCATGCGCGGGAGTCTCCGGTAGGGCGGAGCTGTTATTGGGAATGGCTCCATTTCTCAAGTGAGGCCTGAGGACAAAATAGCCGCTGATTTACAAATGGCGACATTATTGTTCTATCAACCTTAATGTTTTAATAAGTCAAATATGAACTTAGCAGGCTTTATAAATACCAGATTCTAATTTTGAGATACGTGCATTTGAAGTTTTCCAAAGGAAATATTCTATAAATTGTACTTTTAGCTAGACTGATAAATGTACGATGTGACATTTTCAGCTTGATGCAAACCTCTAAATGGTTAAATGAACAAGAAAGTTCCCATAAAGTTTCCCCAAAAGCATCGTTTTGTGTTTAGGTTAGCAAATTATTGAGATGAAGTTTTGATTTTTTTTTTTGAACTACACATGGAGATCCAGCTCAGCCTTAACTTAAAAACAGCACCATTTACCATGACTGAAATTCATGTTGGAATGTCAAGATATTTGTTTCTTGAATTAAAAATTGTAAAACATACAAAAGCCTCTTTTGAACAAGACACTTGTAGCTAAAATTCTTCCTGACTGCTCTTCATCCCATCCTAAGTGGTGCACAATCCATCTAAGACATTTTTCTCAAGTTCTCCTCACAGAATACCAACTCCCTGTGGCTTTGGGATGAGCTCCCCAACCCTCTCTCTATGCGGAAGCTTTTAAACAGGATGACAGGCATCCATTCTTCTGCTTCACTCAGGTTCAATGGAAGGCATGGGATAAAGACCTCATGCCCTCCCTAACCCTGGTATTCTCTGATCGGAAAAAAAAAAGCATTTGAACTGACCTTGCGTAGTCTAAGTTCAGTCAGTTTATATACAATTTTCATTTGTCTGTTTTCTATTCCTTTTTTCTTCCTGCTCTTATAAATTAATTCATGCTGTTTCTTACATAGGACGGTCTTCATTATTTAAAAGAACCTGTGTTAATTCCTGTCATTAAGATCCAACTCAAGGTTTTCTTTATCCATTCCTTTTCAGAGAAGGATTGTATTAGCCATCAATCTCCCTCAGGTTTATTTTCCCTCTGAGCTCCTGTGTCATTGTCTTAATGCCTAATTTATTTGTGTATAGTATGTAAACCATATTACTATGGTTTTGTTCTTTAGTATCTTCTGTTCTGCATGGATATTTTATGTTCATTTGTGCAGGAGAAGAGGTACCACAGCCCACAGTGAAGTGAGCTGTTATGATGAATTGTGACATTTTATTTCCCCAAAAAAGGTCTTAGCTTTTGTAAACTGGGCAAAATCAGGGGAGTTTATTACAAACTAGATAAGGACATGGAAGTTTATCTCATATCATCTGTGATATGTCATGCCTGATATCTGGTTGATAACTGCTGATTTCATGCTTCAGCAAAATTTTCTACATGTGTTAGTGTATTAGTCATTGCATTCTAAAGTCCCCAACAATAAGTACTATGGATTGTAATTCTTTTCCTGAAATTATACAAATCAAAAATCTTGCACGTATAGAGATTCAAGTAATTCTTGATGGCTGTGCTTTAAAAAAAAGAAATCACCAAGGATGTACTTAAATGGTTTAGTTAAAAATCCTTCAACTTGTTCAGATTTAATTTTATGGGATTTTTATGTCTTTGCAGAGGCATAGCTCTAAATGTTGTAATCATAGTAGATGTTTAAAAACCACTTGGAAAATATAAAATAATTTAGCATACTATTTAAATAAATAAAATACTTACTATGAAAGTTAAAATTGTATCTCTTTTGGATGGCTTCATTTCATCATTCAATGAATAAACTCGAACCTTTACTGTAAGAATAATCGATATCATCAAAAACTCAATTGAACACTGTGCTTTGATTTCTTAAAATGATCATCCATAACAAGATAACTGTTATTTAAAAACTATGTTCACAATCTATAGACAAAAATACACATTTTTTTTAAAAAAAGAAAATGTTAGCTAACAAACATATATGACCAAACATTTTTTTATTGTAAAGAGAATCCCCTGTGATTGTTTTTAAAAAGCTATTTCTAGGGAATTGAAAGTATGGGCCACTTTATTAAAATATTTATGTAAAGGCTGAATGTGATGACATGTGCCTGTAGTTCCAGCTGTTTAGCAGGCAGAGAGCAGGAGAATGGCAGTTTTAGGCCAGTGTGGAAAAAGAGTTAATGAGATCCCCATCTCAGTAAATAAGTTAGGTGTAGTGTTTCACAGGTACATGGGAGGCACGGGTAGGAGGATTGAAAGAGCCTAAACTATCCCCAGGTGAAGACATGAGACCCTATTTGAAAATAAGGGCTGGAGGCATGGGTTAAGTGATAGAGCATCAGCGTTGCAAGCATGAAGCCCTTAGTTCAAACCCCAGTATAGCCAAAAAATAAAAGAATACATTAAAATAATTTTGTACAAATTTGTGGGAACACATCCTTAATACAAAATTAATTAGATCTATATAATTAGGCCATGATTCATCAAGACTAGCAAGATACTGACATCTACCATATGGTTATATTTACATCAGGGTTAAAGATTTTAATGGAAAATTGGTAGTTTTAGTCACAGATTATAATACACTCTTCTATTTAGGAAACCCACCAGACCCTAAATTAGCTCTGATTGCAAAAGGCAGCTTTGAATTGTATGTTTTTGTTACATTTATTGAGCCAGATGCTACAATTGTTCTCTACTTATTAAAACAACAATGGCAGGGACCAGTGCTGTTAGTTTTCTTGTATTTCCTTCTGTCAGTTAGTAGATTCCTACTTTTTTATTTTGTAGACCTTGTATTTTTGAGACAGGGTCTCACTATGTATCCCAGGCTGGCCTCGAACATGTGATCTTCCTGCCTCGGCCTCCTGAATCCTGGTTTTACAGGAACTTACCACCATACCCATATGGACTCCTGCTTTTTAAACAAAAGCATTTACCTCGGAGCTGTTTGTTACATACTGATCTACTTCCTTCCAACAATGATCATCACTCTTAGAGAGTTTCGCTGATGCTCAAATCATTGCATTGTCATAACTTTATCCACATTGCAAACCGAAGAGCGCCATGAGCCCAGTACCTTTATGAGGGTCCGTATTATACAACACTGCACAAGGAAAACCCACTGAAACCCATTTTACTAAGACCACAAGATGAAAGCAGTAGGATCAGTACATCGCCCACATTCTGCTCTCTGCACCTGTCACCTTCTCAAGTCCTCCCTCCTGCCTTATGGACACCCCTGTTCCAGGCATTAGCTTCCCTGGAAACCATCAGTGGCAGAATGTTGAAAACTGAAGAGCACCGGCCTTGACGTTCAATACTTTGTTTTCACTCCTGTCTCTTCCGTGTTCTAGCGTGACCCTGAGTAGGATGCAGAATCCCTCTAAACGTAGACAGCTTATTGGCAAAACAGGAACACTGGTATCTCCTGATAGTGTTGTGAGAACTAACACTGTTGTATAGCTCAATAAATGTGTATCATTATCATTTCTATGACTACTATCTGTCTAGTTTTTAATGTTATTTGTGGTTAGGTTAGAATAGTAATCTTGTCTTAACAGAAATGGTGCATCAGATGCAAGATCAATGAACTTTTTGGATCAAGATATGGCTAATGTTTGAAAAAATTCTGAATGCCTTCTATGTGCTAGGTGCCGAGATACAGTAAGCAGTGAAATAAATCAGACATGGATGTTTTCTAATGGAGTGCAGAGAGGGGCAAACACAACCATGTCTAAAATTCCAGGGGACAAAGTGCTACAAGGGCATCTGCTTGACTTTTTTTTTTTTTTTTTTTTGGTATTTGGGATTGAACTCAGAGCCTCATACTTGCTAGGTAATTGCTCTACCACTGGACCCAAGCTCCTGGTCCTTTTGTTTTCAGTGTCTTTTGCCTTTTTGCCCCAGCCATCCTTAGACAGAGATTCTTCTACCTTCACCTCCCACCTCCCATGTAGCTCAGATTATAGGTGTGAACCACCATGTCCAGCCTTGCCTACCTATCATTTTGAGAGAGTAGAGGAGGGATATTGGAAGCAGTGAGGGGCGTCAGGGAATGCTGCTGTTCACAGGGTCTCATGTAAGGGAGGCGAAGGAGTTAACAAGGCAAAGGAAGAGCAAATGAATGTACCAGGCAGAGTCAACATCACAGGCAGTGGCCTCTAGAAGGATGAGAGAATGATGAAAAAAGCAACTGTCCCATGGTCATTTTGGCTGAGTCCACAGCTGAAGGGTGATGAGGCAGATGGTGAAGCTGGGGAAGAGGGCAGGACACAGGCTGCATGGAACTGAAGGAATTTGGCCAATATTCTGAATCCTTTATCCTATAAAACCTTGGAAAGTTAAACCTTTATCCTAAACATGCTCACACTAAAAAATCCCTCAAGGATCTTCAGATGAAATGTGTCACTCAGGACATCAGAGCTATGAACAGCAAGATTTAATTGATTTTTAAAAATTATTTTAAAGTAACTTTTATTGCTTGGTGTACACAAGGCTTTGTGCCATAGATTGGGGAATAACAGAAAACACTTTCTTAGTGCCTAATATGTACTGCTAGTAAGTTTTATTTAAAGTGCTCTACACATATGAATTCCACAACTGTTGTTAGGTAAGCTGGCTGGAATATTATCTTTATTTTATAGATGAGGAAATTGGAGCTATAAGAATCTAATTCATACTTAGTCACATTGCTAATAACAGCTCAAGCTGGGATTTGAACCTAGGCAGTATGACTCCAGAGTCTGCTTTTCAACTGCAGTATTTTACTAGTTTTCACCAATGGGTCAATATTTAGAGGAAGTTCTCTTGTTTTTCTCTATGAGAAGAATTGGTGAGGATACCTTATCTTCTTACAATGATGTTCTGACAGACAAATAAATTTGAGCTCTTAAGGAAAGCCTTGATAACTAAGAAAGGTCCCAGGCTCTGAGGATAATACTTGTTGGACAATGACTTATGACTCTAGGTGACAGGTAGTATATAGAAGGCCCAATCAATGAAGCATCCTCTAAGATAGGAGGAGGACAAGAGGGAGGGCAATGCTTGTTTCTAGGTATGACTAAGTTTAAAAGGGCACAATCTTTTTAGGAACAGACTATTATCTTGTATACCAGATCATCTTCTTGAAGTGAAGAGGTTGTACTGTTCTGGCAATGACCTTCTGTCTCAGCTAGCAGCAATAGCCTCCCTTTCTCTAAGCCTGCCATTTCTGAGTCATTACGTATAACAAGTGTCCTACTGAATGGCAGTCATATAGCCCTGCCCCACCTCACCATCGCTCCATCAAAGTCAACCAACATTTAGCAGGTATCTATGGTGTGCAAAATTTTCAACAAAACATGCTGGTTCTGCCTCCCTTTCTCTATTCTTCTGTGATACTATTATTAATGAAACATCATAGCCTCCTCCTTCCACATACACGTCTCTTATAATTCTGTCTCCTATGTGCTCAAAATTCAGGAAGACAAAAGGAGACATGGAAAAATTGAAGGCTTTGTGAGCATGTATTGGGCAGTATTGATATTTTTCTGTCTTCCTTTCAATCCATTGGGAGTAATTCTAGGCATTCTTCAATCACAGGGTTTTGAGTGGTTTTTCTACCTTTCTCCTTAAAACTGATTTAACAGACACTTTCTTAGGTTGATGACCTTAAAGAATTAATATCCACACATTTCTGTGATCTAGCTTATTCTCTGCTGAAACATCTAATCTCAGATTGGCTTTATTTTCCTATTTGGAGTTTAGGTCAGTCTGTGAAATTTTTCATCAACATGGCTTAATAATTCACTATTTCCCTTTGCCAAAATTGTATTTTCAATAGTTTGTATTTGTTTCATGAATAGGCTTGAACACAGCATTTCACAATGTTTAAAAAGCCCTCTTCTACTTGGAAATAAGTGATAGGGCAGATGATATAATTGCTGATTTTACAATTTATTTAGCAATTTCAATATAAATTAAAAATTAAAATGCTATTTGAGCACATAAAGTCATTAGAAATTGAGTCTCTTTTGAGCATGGTGGAAATCTGTCGCCACTTAATTTCAGGTGTTAGGAAGTTCTACAATATGGTGTCAATTTTCCCACAAAGAAAGAACATCTTATACTCTACCTGACTGGTTTGGAGTATACACAGATTTATCTGTTTGAATGGAGAGAAACGCATTATCACAGATTATTGGAATTTTTTGCAACTTAGAAAAGTAGCTTGATGCAATTTCTAAATACACATATGAAACTGAGTTTTGTCCTTCACAAAATTGTACAAGTTGTACCTGTAAAAGAAAGTGTTGATGGAAAAGAATAGAATTGTAAGGTTATAAAGCAACAACTGGCAAACAAAGATTTTTTATAATACTAAAATAAAATTAAGTGCTTATGGTATGTATCCATTTTTATGATTCCATCACCTAATTCTACTTTCTTAATCATCTAAATACTGTTCAATAGAACTTCCTGTGAGGACAGAAATGATCTTTATCTGTGCTGTACAATATGGCAACCACTAGTCACACATGGCTACTTAGGACTTGAAATTTGGCTAGTGCAACTGAGGAACTGAATTTTTAGTTTTAGTTACAGTTGATTGATTTAAATTGAAAAGCAAACAGCCACATGTGACTACTGGCTATCATGCATATTATCAGATAAGAGTATCTACTGAAAATAACATTTTTGGAAATGAATTCTAATTCTTAATAAACTTAATAAGCGAAGGTATTTGTTAAGAAATGAAGGATTGGCACAGTGACTCAGTGGTAGAGCAATTCCCTAGCAAACATAACATCCTGAGTTCAA
Organism: Castor canadensis; assembly: GCF_047511655.1. Taxonomy (NCBI): domain Eukaryota; kingdom Metazoa; phylum Chordata; class Mammalia; order Rodentia; family Castoridae; genus Castor; species Castor canadensis. The sequence continues at coordinate 14,347,035 of NC_133398.1, read as the reverse complement.
ACCCCAGTACTATCAAAAAGAAGAAATGAGAACATTTATTATCAAAAACTTTAATGTTTGGTTAGAATTTATTTAGATCAATGTTCTCTAACATGAATTATATATGCACCCCTTTTAAAGGATAAAAGATATGAAAGACACTCCGGATTAACATTTTACTACTTGTAATGTAATCAAATAGCATTTATAATGTAACTTAAATATATATAAACCTAAAATTAGGTGTAATTTTATCATTATGAATTTTAGACATGTAAAAATTCTAAATGAATTTACAAAATAAATTCAAAGCTTTGAAAAAATAATTTTAAAATTTAAGCTTTTCAGAAAATTTCAACTTGTAATTTCTTTGTAAAGAACTCATTTTCAAGAAAGATTGGTCTAAAGAGCTGCATCCAAATCTGATATTTTTACATTTTTCTGGTTCTTTGTAGTCAGAATTTGTAACAAGAAATGAGTTGCAAGTACATTTCTAACAAATCTATACTAAAATGTCTTAATGGAAGTTATTTGATCAAGCTTGTTCTTTCTGTTTGTTGTGGGTTGTCATTTGAGAACTATTCAATGTAATAAGCAATAATTGCATTGCTTTTGGTAGCCATGCATGTAATTATATAATATTGGAGTTTAAATAAATGTTCAATAATAACCATGCATCATATGCATATTTGTATTTCTCTATTCCTTCGTGATGATAGTTTTCATAAAAAAAGTATTTTCAGTTCATCTCCAAATATTTTCTTGTTCATACAGTTTTATCTTCCAACAAGAATGTGAATACTTACATGCATCGTTCAAAAAGTAAGCACAATTCTTCTTTTTAGAATTTTCTATTTCACTTAACTATCATCAGCTACTGATAATTGTCTAATAATCCCACTGTGGTAGAGTGGTACAAATGATTAAAAAAATTTGTTATAAATCTTCAGACTTTGTAGATATTTTACTACAAATATTTGGTAGACATAGAGAAAATGAAGAATAAATACATACTGTTAAGATTGCAGAGTTTTGGAATTTATTTTCTGGAGATAAATGAACAGAGCCTGAATCATAACTAAAATTTTTATCTGGATAACTTTTTATAGAGATCGTTGCATCAAATGCTTTAGAGTAGCCGTAAACTTGAATTACAACATTTTCAGATGTCCCAGCATGGAATACTTTTGGTGCTGAAATGACATATCTGTTGAAACAGGAAAAGAAAATGTCCAGTGTCTTTATATGACATATTTTCTTAAGCTTCTGATATATTTTTCTTTAACTTGACATTTAATTTGACATAGACGTATTTCAACTTAACATACTAAAATCAAACTTTATTTTGTGATCTATAATCATTTCAGCATAGTTTACAAAAATATCTTATAATACACCCTGAGGAACAGAGCTGGGAGTTGGCTTTACATTTAGAAAGATAAAAACAGGTCCTCCCCTGGGCTAGTGCAGCCAAGAACAACTAAATGTGCTGACTAGAACACATAAGTGTTAGGTTTCTCTCCCTTCCCCCCCCCCCTTAATGAAGGAAAAAAATTAATGTAGGCACAAGTCACTGAATGCCAGCTCTGCCATCTGCTGGTTGAGTGACTGAGGTAAAATCACTAACCTCTGAAACAAAAATAATTTATGTGTAAAAATTCTACTATTTTTGCCAGGCTATGGGAAGGCTAAATAAGAACATGTATATAAGGGCACCCAGCATTCTTAGCACTCAACAAATAATAAGATTCACTAAACTAGTTGAGAGGAAGTAATCTTAGAAATATTATGTTATTCTGGGGTGGGTTAAGACAAATGTACAAAGGAACTAGGAGAAAGTTCTGGAAATGGAAATAGTGATGCAGTTCTCTGAGCAGCAGCAAATAGCAATAATGATAACAGTGATGGAGTAAGTTACATGTCAGAGGCCACATCAGCACTTACGCAGAAGTCTCTTAATCTTTGTAAGAAATCAATAATGTTGTATCATTCCTATTTCACATGTGACCAAAAGTGATTTGATTAAGGTTAATAAGTGAATGAGGCAGGACTGTACGCTCAGGTCCCTCTCAGTTGTTACGTGTGTAATCGTGGTCAAGGTTTCAAGCATTGTTCAAACCATAAGTTGCTCCCTCAAATTAGTTTTTCATACAATTTATACAAGAATGGAAGTGACTCTATACAAGCTTTGAAACACAAACTTAGAAATGTGAGGTTTTTCATTATCTTATTAAATATAAATTTATAAATATAAGCTAGATTATTAATAATATATTACAAAAGCATCTAATTTGGATAGTAAGAGCTACATATAATATTACACAGAAAAAACAAATGTGTATGACCCAAAAGGTCACAGTGACTGGGTTCACCCATCAGCCCACCTGAAAGAATTATTGCAAGTCCCTGCCATCCTTATGACATTTTTAGTTTTTAAAACTCTGTAAGCCTTTATTAGCAATTATTTTAGTCTGGCCCCAATTAATCCTTTCTTTCAGTTCTCTTACATAACTAATGTAGAGCCACTTCTAGGCAAATTGAAGAATGTCATCCGATGCATATGCTTATCAGTGGACCACAGAAAATGAGAAATGCTAAGATAGATTTGCTGAAACTTTACCATGTGCTAGGCACCATTATGAATACTAAACAGTATTCATTGTGTTGCTACAACCAGTTGGTGAGAAGGGTCTTACTATTGCTCCCATTTTAAGATTAGAAAACTGCTAATTAACTTGTCCAAGGTCGCAGAGCTAGTAAGCTATAGAATTAAGAATTGAACTTGACAGCCTGTTTCCATAGTTAACACTTTCAACAGCTGTCCTAAGCTTGACTTAACAACTTTGCAATCTGAAAAATGCAGGGATTAAAAAAGCCATTTTAATTTCAATAGTCTTAGAGGTTCAGTTTAGTATTATTTTCAGTTGTCTATGTGGTGGTAGTGGTGAATAAATATAAAATATTTGTTGTTTGTAATCCCTTAAAGGATGAGACCAGGATGCCCTTCTTACAAATTTTGGTCCCCAACTGATACATCATAAGCACAGTCTATCCACATGGAGGATGCCATGCTCATACTCCTTTAATACCTACAGAAGATCAGGCCCCTGAGCTTGGAGAGGAGCAAGAATGTTACTTTGTCCTTTACCCCGTATGTTTTTTCCCCAGATATTTGCATGGCTTGCTCCTTCCTTCCTTCCTTCCTTCAATTCTATTTGAGTGTCATCTCCTGAGGAGAACTTTCCTATTCTTATGTTTTGTGGTGGGGTGGGGAGGATTTGAATTCAGGGCTTTATGGGTACTCTACCACTTGAGCCACACCTTCAGCCCCTTTTGCTCTGTATCTTGGAGATATAGTCTCATTTTTTGCCCAGGTGTCCCTGGACCACATTCCTCCTATTTTAGGCTTTCCTCAGCAGCTGTGATGACGGTCTCACCACCACACCCAGCTTTCTTCATTGAGATGGGGTTTCAGGAACTTCTTTTTTGCCCAGGATTGCCTGGAACTTCAGTTCTCCTACATCTCAGCCTTCCAAGTAGCTGAGATTACAAATGTGAGTCACCAGTGCTGTCTCCTGGCTACACTTTTAAACAGTGCCCCAGCATTTATCTTCTTCCTCTCCTTTATTTCTTCTTCTTAATACTGAAGACTCCCCATGCTTATTAATTCATTACTTCATTGGTTCATCACTCATTCATTATTTGCTTCTCCATTTGAATGCAAACTCTAGGAATGTCTTTCCTATCTGCTATATCTTCAGTGTCTATCATATGATAGGTGATCAATAAATATTTGTTGAATCAATCATTGATCAATGAATCAAAGTGAGTAATTATTGTCGTTGTAAATGGCACTCTCTCACCTTTTCAAAGAAAGTTAGGAGATACATTTTATTAAGTGCATTCAGTATAGTAAAAAGAATTCAGAATATTCCTAGTCAAGAATCTTGGGCCCAAAGGTCTAGGCCAGATTCTGTCATTAATGTAAAGTCAATTAATCTTAAACTATCAGAGCTTCATCTGTTTAATTGTCTTGCAAAGAGAAATAAAAGTTGCCAAAGCTAACTTAGTGATTGTTGTCATGTGAAAAAACCTCAGACTAAATCAACAAACTAGTGCTATAAATTTAGGAATATCCTAATTATACATTAACATTTATGAAAAATGAAAAGAATTGAAGTGGTAAACAGGAAATCTGTTAGACAGAGACAGAACAAGATTTTATTAAGGTCTCCTATCTGGACTTATCCTTATGTATAAAATGAGGAGATTCAACTAGATAATCTCCAATTACATTTCAGCACAAATATCTTATTTCCAGACATGAGATAACTATTTGTATGACATAGTTTAAAATGCACAGAACTTCAATAACACAAAAATTGTGACAGATCACTTCATAAATGTAGAAGCAATTACAATAGATTTTCAAATCACAGTATTAAAATTGACCCTCCCCCAAGTAACTCTAATTTAATTGTGTAGAGTGCATGAAACCACAAAGAAAACTATGCACCAAATACAAATAAACAATAAATGCCAACAACATTTATTATCTAGAGTTTCTTTCTTTATGCTTCTTTTAAACAGGAATTTGAATAATCACTTTTGTAAATTTTTATAAATAACAATCTGTTGCATTTACTTTTTCATCACAACTAGCATGCATTGTAAAATGAAGATGGTTTGCTTTTACTTACGTTGGGTCCTGTCCCCAACTTTTCTCCAGGAAGATTAAAAAACAAAGTATTCCCAAAGAGCCCATGGTACAAGGTGGTATAAAACCATAAACATAAACTCCTTGAACCTACTTTATTTTTAAGTATACTGAGTTTGAAAATTTTGGATAAATTAGTTCTCTGGTTAATTATTAACATCAGGAAAAAGGGATCTCTAAGTAAGAAAACAAAAATTGGGAGCAAAACACTGTTACATGCCCATGAATAAATACAGAAGATATTTTATGGGAATTAACACTGAGAGGACTTATGTTTATTAATCCAAATAAAAGGACTCTACATTGGGAGTTTGGCACTATGAAAAATAGCTCAGCACTAGAAACCAAGAAGTCACATTACCTGTGGCCTCCCTTTTCTAGAATTTTCTCTGATGTTGTATCATCTTTGAGCATCCCCGTGCTGGTCAGATTTTTTCGTCACTGTGACTATAGCTAAGAGAAACCACTTAAAGGAGGAAAAGTTTATTTAGGCTCATGGTTTGAGAGGTTTCAGTCCATGGCCATTAGGCTCCATTGCTTCTGGTGCCATGCATGGTAAGGCAGAACACAATGGCAGAAAGCATGCAGTAAGCAAAGCAGCTCGTCACATGCCAGACAGCAAGCAGAGAGAGACAGGCAGGCAGAGGTCAAGAATAACACACCCTTCAAAGTGTGCACTCCATAACATACTTCCTCCAACTGGGTCCTACCTTCTAAATCTCTACTGCCTCTCAGTAGGGCCATCAAATGTGGACTTCATCAACAGAATACCCCACTTACGAAGTCAAAGCCCTATGATCCAATCACTTCCGTAAAACTGAAAACCACACCTTAACACATAAGTACTTGGGGGACATCTCATTTTGAAGCTACAACAATCCCTGTAGTCGGTCCCACTTGTTTCTGACACTGACAGAGACCCATCTAGATTTCATTTCAACTTGACATGATTTTAGAATTGCTCTAAACTAGTCAAGAGTCACAGGACAGTCTTTTTTTAAAGAAAACCTGAATGGTAGTACGCTTGCTAAGCAGGTGCTCTATCACTTGAGCCACTCTGTCAGCCCTTAATTAATAATATTTTACTTACCAATACATTAAAACTGAGTTTGTTAGGAGAAAAGAAGGAGCAGAAAGTAAATGTGATATACAATTTCACCAAAGATGTCTCTTACATATGTCACTGGAATGGCAAAAATCTGTCAGGATTATCTAACCCACTGGCCCATTTATTTCTAGGAGAAATCTGTGAAATGATTAAGCTGGGTTGTAAAAATGGGTCAAGTTAAAACAAATAAGATTTTTGCCATTATTTTTGGGAAAAGAAATTTAAGGTAAAAGAACACTCCAATCAACCATGGTAGCATTTGTATTTTAAAGGCAAAGAAGTTTGTTTGCTTATGTTATAGAGTAAATAATAAAAATAGCATTTGCAAAACATTAGCATGATTCTCTGGTAAAAATGTGTAAAGAAGGGTTGTCTTCAGTAAAACCTAAACTCAACAATTTATATATTCTCAAATGTATTTAACCAAATTATTTAAATCTGTCTTCCAAACGTGGCTCAATGATAAATTTTTTCTGTGTATTTTGAAATGTGAACTTTGAGCAAGTCTTTGGGAGTTTTATCCTTTCATTTCTTTTTTTTTTTTTTTTTCTAGTGGAGGAGAATCTCAGATCTGGCAGAGGTTTCAGTGGTCACATAACCTGTGCCTGGACTCTGATTGAAGGTGGAGCCCAACTGACTTAACTTGGCTCACAAGACTTTTTCTGGTCTGGGCTGGGTCCTGCTTGGTTCTCCTGCCTCAGTGTTCCCATTCTTCCATTCTTCACTCTAGACAAGTAGCTAGATTGCATGTGATTGTTCCTGAAGTCACCATGAAGGTGCTACTGGAAGGGTAATAATTTGAATCTTTTAAGTGGACATTTAAAAAATAGTTATGTCATACTTATTTAGTTAAAAATGTCTGCAAACCAATTTTCTATTAATACAAACTATAGACCTCTGTTTTCAAGAGAAAAGATTCTATGGTGTAAGAGGCGGGTCTTAGTGGGAGATCTTCAGGTCATATGATTTTTCAAAACCAAATAACTTGTTGCAAGGCAGTATTAATGGGTTATAAATCTAAAGAATACAGAAAATATAGTATTTTGTACATTATCATTCTCAGAAAGCAGCCCACCATATTGAAAACTTCAGGTGCTTGCTCCCTGGCTAGTGTAGAAGTAATATGGCCTGTTATTGTCCCATGTAATTTTCATGGGCCTGTTCTGAGTGTGGAGGCCACCAGAGAGAGGCCTTCTCAGAATTAAATAATTCCAAATTGAGATGAAAGTCATGTAAGTTATGTTTAATGGTCGGCTGACACTAGGTGATTCTGAGTATAACCCATCTGTCCCTCTTGCCTGCTTTTTGGATCAAGTCCATAGTTTCATGCCTTAATACTATTATTCTTAATTTATTTACACCCTCAATTTGGTGTGCCTTTAGAAATATGGGGACGATGGATTATTGCTAGCAGCACTAAACCCAGGATACTCATTCTCTATTTAAGTGCTTCCTCTTGACATCATGTGAAAGAGAATCTTGGAACATCCAGTTTTGGAAACTCATAAGTAAATATGTCTTATTACTCAGTTGTCTTGGTATAGTGTATATATGAACTTAGAAATACATGTAGCTGCAAAACATTCATTGAAGCAAAGTTTTACAGGGATGTTCATAGAGTATACAGTTAGAGTGGAGTTGCTCCGGGTGAACAAGGTTGGGAAGACCCTATTACCTGGTCATTCTCCCTCATGTGCATTCCAGGTGGTCTTTGAGTAGGTTGCATGGGAACCCTGACTCTCTGTACATATGGTTTACAAATTGCTGAATTAAACCACCAAACAACTTCTTCCAAGTGTTCTCATTTATTTGTTCTAGTCTTGTTACTTTCTTCTACCAAATTACCCAAACCCAAGGTGAAGTAAGGTTTTTGGTTCATCAGAGCAAAGGAAAAATCAAGTGCTAGAGTTTGGATCTGAACTATATCCCAAAGACCCATGTGTTAAAATCTTGTTCCCCAGAGTGGTGTTATAAGGAGATTGTGGAACCTTTAAGATGTGGGTCTTAGTGGGAGATCTTTAGGTCATGCCTTTGAGGGGGATAGTGGGATCCCTACTTTCCCTTTTTCTCTTTTATTTCTGTGCCACAAGGAGAGCAGTTTGCTCCATCACTCACTCCTACTATGATGTGTTACTATCACCACCACCCCCAAAAAAGGCCTAAAAGCAATGTGCCAGACAGATCATGTACTGGAACCTCCAAAACTGTAAGCCAATAATAAACCTTTCTTATTTATAAGTCAGTTTTATCAAGTATTTGTGAAGGTGATGGAAAGCTGATAAATCACCCTCTTTCCTCCTTGTGCTCAAGATCCAGTTCTTTAGCTAGAATTAAATTCCTCCTCCAAGTGCTTTGAGATACTAACACCAGACCCTCAGACACTTGTCCTTCATAATCCCATACCACTGTCTACATCCAAAACTTCTCCCAACAGGTCATCAGGAATTCAACACATGCTTCAATAAACCTGGTAGAGAATAATGGAAAAGTAGATACTGTCGATACATATATCTTAGAAAAACTTTTATACATTTTTCCACAGTGACTTATTCATGAATGTTCCTTGTGGCATAATTCATCATTTCAAAGATTAGGATGTAAAATGGACGAGAGGATATAATGGTGAAAGGCAAATTGAGGGCAAATTGTGTATGGCCTTGAATGCCATGCTAAGGATTCTAGTCTTTGTTCTGTATGTAATGGGAAACTGACACACATATTTTGACCTTGATGCTCAAATCATGAAGATGCTACCATCTCTTCAGGACCTATTTGTGTTCTTTGTTCCATCAAGAGGATAGACGCTAGTACATACTATACACAGTATTAATGAAATTTTTTTCCAAGGCAAAATGCAAACAGAAATGGATGACATCTTGGGATACCAGACATTCATCCACAAGAGCAACTTTTAAAAGTGACCTACCACGACAGCATTAGATTTTGATGTTGAGTTAAGTAAGAGTCTCATAACTGCAAAGCTAGACTAATGGAATTAGGCAAGTAGTGAGTTAACATTCTGATGCAATAATGTTGGGGACACTTGTGTACATCTTCTGACCTGGGCTAGTAGGCTAATATTTAAACCACTGAGTTCTGAACCAAATAAACAGGATATTGCTGAAACAATGATAGGAAAATTATTAATCAACACGTATTAAAAAAGATATAATGTACAAGGAGTTACAGATTAGTTGGTACAACAGATAAATCTGGCATCAGTACAGTCCAGACTGTTTCAGACCAATGGTGACAGAAAACGCTGTTACCTCTGATAAAAATATTTGTAGCTATACTGTAAGTTTTTGGCTAGTGGTCTCAGTAACTGAAACCATCTGAAGGAAAAACACAAAAATTGATTTCAAAGGCATATTTAATATTGGATCTGCCCTTACACAGGTCTTATACTCTGGTCACAAAAGGACAATATGTGTTTCTTGTCTTGTAACCATTCTCATGCATAGATTTATTGTCACCAAAGAACAAGCATAGGGATAAAGATTTGGAGCCAAACAAACCCTTCTGGTGAAATTTCACACTATTGTCAGTTGTGTAACTCAGACAACAAACGTTTAACATTTCAAGTACTGAAACTTTTGCAGTTGCTTCCTCCACCTTGTGACAAGTAGGAGGAAAAAATACTGCAGGTAAAGTTATCTTAATATTTCTCAACCAAGCACTGTTGATGTTTTGGTATATTCTTTGTTATGGGCAGCTGCCCTGGGCATTGTAGGCTGCTTTGCAGCAAGCCTGGCCTCCACCACTAGATGTCTGTAGAATCTTCTATCTTAACAGTAAATATCCTGACATTGTCAAATGTTGGGGGTATGGGATAAAAGGAAAAGTGGTTTGTGGTTGAAACTCACTTGGTTGCTGTAAGCTTGGCTTAGAATTGAAAGAATTCTTAGAATTGAAAGAGGAAAGTACCTACCTATGTTTCTATCAATGAAGCAGAATTCAGCAGGGCCTTCATTTGAGCTGTATGGGGATTTTAAGTTACTATGGAACACTGTCACTCTTCACCTGCCATTGCCTTCACAAAGAAGAATCACCACTTCAAATACCATTTCTCTATCGATGACTTCCAAACTTGTACCACCAGTAAGAGACTCTCCACTTTAACATTGGAGTGCCTCAGACTTCTTTTCCATTTGCATTCATTCATTGACAATCACATCCCTTGCATACATGTGAATACCATCTAAACACACCAACACACCTACATGTAATTACCTGGACCTCTCTCCTGAACACAGAATCATATATCTATTCGCCTTGTTCAAAATCTCCACTTGTATGTCTATTTAGCATATGAAACTTCATATGTCCAAAACTGAAATTCCAAAGAACTTCCCTCCCCAACACAGCAAGTAAAGTATTACCAGATATTTAAGTAAAGCTTCCAACAGGGTAGATAAGGACCAAAACAAAAACTTAGAGGAAGTACAGGCTCTTCAATGCAAGTGAGACTATTCCCCTCCCACATCCCCACCTTCCCAAAAAATCCTCTTCATTAATATATTCATAAAGAAAAGGGTGCTTGCTTCAGCAGCATGAATATCAAAATTGGAATAATACAGAGAAGATTAGCATAGCCCCTGCGCAAGGATGACATGCAAATTCATGAAGTGTTCCATATTTTTTATAAGGAAAGGGTATAGGAGGGTGAATATGGTGGAAATATTACGTACACATGTATGTAAATGAAAAAGTGAAACCTGTTGAAATTATTCCAGGAATGGGGCGGGGGTAGGGAGGGGTGTGGGGAGGGAGAATAAAGGAGAATGAAGGAAGGGGTGAATTCAACTATGATACATTGCAAGAACTTTGTAAATGTCACAATGTACCCCCAGTATGATAATAAATAAAAATCTATTAATTTTTAAAAGATAAAGGAAGCAAGAACAGGATACCATAGAAAAGAAGTGAAAGGCATTCAAATAAAAGAAGTCAAATTACCCCTATTTGAACATGACATGACTCTATACACAGAAAACCCCAAAGATTCCACACACAAGAATTACTGAATACTGAAAATAGGTGAATTCTGTATGTGGAAATTATACCTTAAGAAATGTGCTTTTGCACTATGCTTGGTATATCATATGCACCCAAGTAGTGCTAGCTAATAAATGCAAAGTATTCCTTATTTCCTGAGAGTTTTGTTCTCCTGAGCACTTTTCTTACGAGGACAGCATAGTCAAACCCATTCATTCCATGTCTACAAGAGTTTGGTAGAGAACGTTATAACTTGTGGGTTAATAAAGATTTGTACATTTCTGTGGAATTGAGTTTTTCAGGTATATAAGTGTTAATCAGTGGGTGGTCTCAGAAGACCCTGGTTGAGAAGATCTCAGGTCCTTGGCATTCTGAACTGAAAATTGGACAGAGACACATGAATAACAAAGTGATAGGAGAGTTTTATTGAGAGTGAGAGAGAGAGTGAAAGCAGGAAAGTACACTCCCCAAGGAAGGTGGGAGCAAGCTGTGAGCAGGGTGGCTTATGAGGAGTACCTAAGCCCAAGAGCACCAGTGCCTTAGTTTGTGTATTTGTAGCAAGGGGAGGAGATTTGGGTGGTACTTAGGGGTGTCTTTTGGTAATTGACTGCACATGTGAATTCCATGAGCTATAATTAGGGTTCCTTGTGTCCTGAGCTAGTTTGGGTCCAGATGGAAATGCTGTTTCAGAAGGGGACATTTTGGGGCAGATCTGGGTGGAGCCAGATTGCCTATTCCCCATGACCTGGTGTGGCATTTTACCTATCACTAACCTGCCTCACAAGGACTCTGATAAAGCAAGTTCTGTTTCCCACCAGGGACCCTAATCTATGAGATGAGAAAACTGCTTATTGCTTTTAGCACCATGAAAGTCACTGGCCATCTTGATAGGAGTTTTAGTATAACATTGGAGATAAGGCAGACTGGAGAGTTTGAGATGTAAGGAAGTGGAAATAGTATATTTATAACAAATGGTAGATTTAGGAAGAGAGAATTGACAATAGTGATCATTTTGAGGGGAAAGGCTTGGTAATTCATTGTGAAAACTGAAAGCGAAGTCAAGGATGCCTGGTTCCAGAGTCTCTGATTTGTGCAATTAGTATTATATGATAATTTTTTGCTGAGATGGAGCATATCAGAAGAAGAAGAATTTTGTTTGTTTGTGGAAGGACAGAGGTGGTAAGTTAACTTTGGACATGTTGAATTTGAATTACCCCTAAATGCCCCTGTGGTGATATCTAGTAGGCAGGTGGACAGGAAGATTTTAAATGTCTCCCACTCAACACATCAAAAAAATTATTCACCACGACCAAGTAGGCTTCATCCCAGGGATGCAGGGGTGGTTCAACATATGAAAATCAATAAACGTAATAAACCACATTAACAGAAGCAAAGACAAAAACCACTTGATCATCTCAAGAGATGCAGAAAGGGCCTTTGATAAGATCCAACATCATTTCATGATAAAAGCTCTAAGAAAACTAGGACTAGAAGGAAAGTTCCTCAACATTATAAAAGCTATATATGACAAACCTACAGCCAGCATTATACTTAACGGAGAAAAACTAAAACCATTCCCTCTAAAATCAGGAACCAGACAAGGATGCCCACTATCTCCACTCCTATTCAACATAGTACTGGAATTCCTAGCCAGAGCAATTAGGCAAGAAGAAGGAATAAAAGGAATACAGATAGGTAAAGAAACTGTCAAAATATCCCTATTTGCAGACGACATGATCCTATACCTTAAAGACCCAAAAAACTCTACTCAGAAGCTTCTAGACATCATCAATAGCTATAGCAAGGTAGCAGGATATAAAATCAACATAGAAAAGTCATTAGCATTTCTATACAGTAACAATGAGCAAACTGAAAAAGAATATATGAAAACAATTCCATTTACAATAGCCTCAAACAAAATCAAATACCTAGGTGTAAGCCTAACAAAAGATGTGAAAGACCTCTACAAGGAAAACTATACACTTCTAAAGAAAGAGATTGAGGAAGACTATAGAAAGTGGAGAGATCTCCCATGCTCATGGATTGGTAGAATCAACATAGTAAAAATGTCAATACTCCCAAAAATAATCTACATGTTTAATGCAATTCCCATCAAAATTCCAGTGACATTCATTAAAGAGATTGAAAAATCTACTGTGAAATTTATATGGAAATACAAGAGGCCACGAATAGCCAAGGCAATACTGAGTCAAAAGAACAATGCAGGAGGTATCACAATACCTGACTTCAAACTATATTACAAAGCAATAATAATAAAAACAGCATGGTACTGGCACAAAAAACAGACATGAAGACCAGTGGAACAGAATAGAGGATCCAGATATGAAGCCACACAACTATAACCAACTTGTCTTTGACAAAGGAGCTAAAAATATACGATGGAGAAATAGCAGCCTCTTCAACAAAAACTGCTGGGAAAACTGGTTAGCAGTCTGCAAAAAACTGAAACTAGATCCATGTATATCACCCTATACCAAGATTAACTCAAAATGGATCAAGGATCTTAATATCAGACCTCAAACTCTAAAGTTGATACAGGAAAGAGTAGGAAATACTCTGGAGTTAGTAGGTATAGGTAAGAACTTTCTCAACGGGACCCCAGCAGCACAGCAACTAAGAGATAGCATAGATAAATGGGACCTCATAAAGCTAAAAAGCTTCTGTTCATCAAAAGAAATGGTCTCTAAACTGAAGAGGACACCCACAGAGTGGGAGAAAATATTTGCCAACTATACATCAGACAAAGGACTGATAACCAGAATATATAGGGAACTTAAAAAAACTAAATTCTCCCAAAACTAATGAACCAATAAAGAAATGGGCAAGTGAACTAAACAGAACTTTCTCAAAAGAAGAAATTCAAATGGCCAAAAAACACATGAAAAAATGCTCACCATCTCTAGCAATAAAGGAAATGCAAATTAAAACCACACTAAGATTCCACCTCACCTCTGTTAGAATAGCCATCATCAGCAACACCACCAACAACAGGTGTTGGCGAGGATACGGGGGAAAAAGGAACCTTCTTACACTGTTGGTGGGGATGTAGACTAGTACAACCGCTTTGGAAAAAAATTTGAGGCTACTTAAAAAGCTAGACATCGATCTATCATTTGATCCAGCAATACCACTCTTGGGGATATACCCAAAAGACTGTGACACAGGTTACTCCAGAGGCACCTGCACACCCATGTTTATTGCAGCACTATTCACAATAGCCAAGTTATGGAAACAGCCAAGATGCCCCACCACTGACGAATGGATTAAGAAAATGTGGTATCTATACACAATGGAATTTTATGCAGCCATGAAGAAGAATGAAATCTTATCATTCGCAAGTAAATGGATGGAACTGGAGAACATACTTCTGAGCTAGGTTAGCTTGGCCCAAAAGACCAAAAATCATATGTTCTCTCTCATATTTGGACATTAGATCAAGGGCAAACACAACAATGGGATTAGACTATGAGCACATGATAAAAGCGAGAGCACACAAAGGAGGGGTGAGGATAGGTAAGACACCTAAAAAACTAGCTAGCATTTGTTGCCCTTAACGCAGAGAAACTAAAGCAGATACCTTAAATGCAACTGAGGCCAATAGGAAAAGGGGAACAGGTACTAGAGAAAAGGTTAGATCAAAAAGAATTAACCTAGAAGGTTATACACACGTGCAGGAAATTAATGTGAGTCAACTTCCTGTATAGCTAACCTTATCTCAACCAGCAAAAACCCTTGTTCCTTCCTGTTATTGCTTATACTCTCTCTACAACAAAATTAGAAATAAGGGCAAAATAGTTTCTGCTGGGTATTGAGGGGTGGGGGGAAGAGGGAGGGGGTGGAGTGGGTGGTAAGGGAGGGTGTGGGGGCAGGGGGGAGAAGTGAACCAAGCCTTGTATGCACATATGAATAATAAAGGAAAAAAATAATTAAATAAATGTCTCCCACTTCAATTATAGCTGATTTCCATTCTGGATAGCACCTTTTGCATCTCTGATTTACCTGTCACTATAACATCTCATTTTCATTTTTCCAGAAATTTTCTCTGAATCATTTCCCTTTCTAACACTACTCTGAATTTAATTCCTTTTATAAAATCTTTCATTCAAATAGGATTTGGAAGAATAGTCATCAATCCATCAATGACAGTGATTTACTTTCCCTGCTTTAGCTTCCATTATAAAGGTCTTTTTCCCCCTTATAATTAACATGAAATGTATAGAGTAATATTTAAAGACCAAGTGAATGATTTATTTCCTCAACAACATTTCATGCAATTTTTAAAAAACATATATTGATGGTCTTTGTTTTTTTTTTAATGTTTTCTTTTATTCATATGTTTATACAATGTTTGGGTCATTTCTCCCCCCTTCCCCTGCCCCCTCATTTATCCCCCCCTGCCCCCTCCCTCTCCCCTTTTATCCCCTCGCTACCAGGCAGAAACTATTTTGTTCTTATCTCTAATTTTGTTGAAGAGAGAGTATAAGCAATAATAGGAAGGACCAAGGGTTTTTGCTAGTTGAGGTAAGGCTAGCTATACAGGGAGTTGATTCGCATTGATTTCCTATGCCTGTGTGTTATGTTTTAAGTTAATTCTTCTTGAATAACCTTTTCTCTAGTTCCTGGTTACCTTCTCCTATTAGCCTCTGTCACTTTAAAGTATCTGCTTTAGTTTCTCTGCATTGAGGGCAACAAATGTTATCTAGTTTTTTTGGGTGTCTTACCTATCCTCATACCTCCCTTATGTGCTCTTGCTTTATCATTTAATCAAAGCCCAATCCCCTTGTTGTGTTTGCCCTTGATTTAATGTCCGAATATAAGAGAGAACATACGATTTTTGGGCTTTTGGGCCAGGCTAACCTCGCTCAGAATTATGTTCTCCAGTTCCATCCATTTACCAGCAAATGATAACATTTCATTCTTCTTCATGGATGCATAAAATTCCATTGTGTATAAATACCACATTTTCTTAATCCATTCGTCAGTAGTGGGGCATCTTGGCTGTTTCCATAACTTGGCTATTGTGAATAGTGCTGCAATAAACATGGGTGTGCAGGTGCCTCTAGAGTAACCTGTGTCACAATCTTTTGGGTATATCCCCGAGAGTGGTATTGCTGGATCATATGGTAGATCAATGTTTAGCTTTTTAAGTAGCCTCCAAATTTTTTTCCGGAGTGGTTGTACTAGTTTGCATTCCCACCAGCAGTGTAAAAGGGTTCCTTTTTCCACTCATCCTCACCAACACCTGTTGTTAGTGGTGTTGCTAATGATGGCTATTCTAACAGGGGTGAGGTGGAATCTTAGTGTGGTTTTAATTTGCATTTCCTTTATGGTTAGAGATAGTGAGCATTTTTTTCATGTGTTTTTTGGCCATTTGAATTTCTTCTTTTGAGAAAGTTCTGTTTAGTTCACTTGCCCATTTCTTTATTGGTTCATTAATTTTGGCGGAGTTTAGTTTTTTGAGTTCCCTATATATTCTGGTTATCAGTCCTTTGTCTGATGTGTAGCTGGCAAATATTTTCTCCCACTCTGTGGGTGTTCTCTTCAGTTTAGAGACCATTTCTTTTGTTGAGCAGAAGCTTTTTAGTTTTATGAGGTCCCATTTATCTATGCTATCTCTTAGTTGCTGAGCCGCTGGGGTTCCGTTGAAAAAGTTCTTACCTATACCTACTAATTCCAGAGTATTTCCTACTCTTTCCTGTATCAACTTTAGAGTTTGAGGTCTGATATTAAGATCCTTGATCCATTTTGAGTTAATCTTGGTATAGGGTGATATACATGGATCTAGTTTCAGTTTTTTGCAGACTGCTAACCAGTTTTCCCAGCAGTTTTTGTTGAAGAGGCTGCTATTTCTCCATCGTATATTTTTAGCTCCTTTGTCAAAGACAAGTTGGTTATAGTTGTGTGGCTTCATATCTGGGTCCTCTATTCTGTTCCACTGGTCTTCATGTCTGTTTTTGTGCCAGTACCATGCTGTTTTTATTGTTATTGCTTTGTAATATAGTTTGAAGTCAGGTATTGTGATACCTGCTGCATTGTTCTTTTGACTGAGTATTGCCTTGGCTATTCGTGGCCTCTTGTGTTTCCATATAAATTTAACGGTAGATTTTTCAATCTCTTTGATGAATGCCATTTGGATTTTGATGGGAATTGCATTAAACATGTAGATTACTTTTGGGAGTATTGACATTTTTACTATGTTGATTCTACCAATCCATGAGCATGGGAGATCTCTCCACCTTCTGTAGTCTTCCTCTACAAGTTTTCCTTGTAGAGGTCATTCACATCTTTTGTTAAGTTTCCACCTAGGTATTTGATTTCTTTTCTTTTCTTTTTTTTTTTTTTGAGGCTATTGTAAATGGGATTGTTTTCATATATTCTTTCTCAGTTTGTTCATTATTAGTGTATAGAAATGCTAATGATTTTTCTATGTTGATTTTATGTCCTGCTACCTTGCTATAGCTGTTGATGTCTAGGAGCTTTTGAGTAGTTTTTTGGGTCTTTAAGGTATAGGATCATATCATCTGCAAACAGGGATATTTTGAGTTTCTTTACCTATTTGTATTCCTTTTATTCCTTCTTCTTGCCTAATTGCTCTGGCTAGGAATTACAGTACTATGTTGAATAAGAGTGGAGATAGTGGGCATCCTTGCCTCATTCCTGATTTTAGAGGGAATGGTTTCAGTTTTTCATTGTTAAGTATAATGCTGGCTGTTGAGGTACTTTCCTTCTATTCCTAGTTTTCTTAGAGCTTTTATCATGAAATGGTGTTGGATCTTATCAAAGGCTTTTTCTGCATCTATGAGATGTATTGATGGTCTTTGTCTGAATCAAAATATTATGTTCAGAGTTATAAATTGATGAGCTCCTAATTTGGTCATTTTATTTATGTTTATTAGCTGTCGTTCTTCTGAAAAGAAGGGCTTTCCCTCTGTATAGAAATTCACACAAGTTTTAAAACTAGGAGTGAAGTTATAGAAATATAGAACTGAAAATATTTCAAAGTTAGACATAAGTAAATAGTATTTGGACTGTTCTGGTCTCCAGTCTTCTCTCCATATACCCTTTCAGTCATATGAAAGAGTGACTCCAGCCTCAGAAAGTGAATGGTTAATAAAAATTTGGCTTCAGGTAGTAGTGTTCAGAAACAGAGAGACTCTGGAATTCCTTGACTGGGTCTAGTTGACCTGAGAATATAAAGCCTGTCTTGGCCTGCTTTAGAGTAGACAAACACAGAAGGCAGACCACGCATTCCTCAAATCATAGTGTCTCCACCAAGTTTGGCACTGAAAACAGCCCAAGGTTAATCTGGGTAGAGTTTTATGAAGCTCTGGACATTGTACATCTTCCCATTCTGGACTGAAGTCCACACATGGATCCACATGGAACAATACCAAGTCTGTAATTTGACCCCACTTTCAAAATTTCTTACTTTTCTATATTTCCCAATAGACTACAATCTCTTTGAGTGCAAAAGCTATGTCTAACTCATTCACTATTGCACTCTCACAGAATGTATTCATAGTAAAATTATAATATATACATATGTTGAGAAAATGAATAGAGATTTGGGGAACACAAGCCCAGCACATTGAAGGAAGATTCTCAAGGGCTTTGCAAGCCAGTCCATGAATTTGGTAGTTTAAAGACAGTGACAGCCCATCCTACATTTTTATCTAAAATCAGGTTATTTGCGCATACCATATTCACAGATGTCTAATGCAGAATTTAATCATAGAACATGATTTTTTTTATATTTTAACTATACCTTATGCTGTAAGACTCCAAAGAAAAAGCATTTTATTTATTATAAATAAATAATATTTTATTATAAAAAAATAATTATTATTTATAAATAATAATTATAATATTATTAATAATTATATTGTTATAATTATAATATTATTAATAATTATAATTAATAATTATAATAATTATTTATAAATAAATAATTATTTATTATAAATAAATATTTATTTATACAAATAAATATTTATGTAAATAAATAATATTTATTTATACAAATAAATATTTATGTAAATAAATAATATTTATTTATACAAATAAATATTTATATAAATAAATATTATTTTATATAAAAAATAATTTTTATATAAATAAATTTATTTTATATAAATAAATAATATTTATTTATATAAAATATAATCCAGTTTTTTATTTATTTTGGCAGCACTGCAGTTTGAACTCAGTTAAACCTCACACTTGCTAGGCAGGTACTCTTACCACTTGAGCCACTCCAATAGCCTTAATTCAGTTAATTTTTAATGTCATACTAGTGAGTAACTGACAGAAATGGCAATAGTGGAAGCTGGTATTCTCTACCTGACAAGCTATGATTCTTCTTTATAGCAAATGTTAAAAATAATTAATGTGGGTTGCAAAATATGAGGCAAATTAAAATACACAAAATAGCTTTGTATTTGGGAAAAAGAACTGAAGCATAGCTAAGACTCCCTACCTGGCAAATATTTCTATTATAAATGCAATTCAGAAAAATGACAACTTCTTACTATTATGGGATAAATACAAACTAGTATGGAATGAAAGAGTTGCCCTCACTCTTTTCTTATGCTTGCTCCTTCTTGGAGAAGGTTCATTTAGGATGGTAACAGAGGTAGTTAGTATTCAAATTAACTACAGAACGGTCTCCCCTCTGAAGTCTCTAAGGCCTGAGGTATTATCCAAAGCTTTCACCATGCTATCCACCAGTACTGGGGGTGTATGAAGGAGGAGAATGGAGCAACATGAAAATGGACAGTGCCCAATGGGGCTAAACTGGACATGGACTAAGAGGCTACTCAAAGGAAAAAGTAAGTATTTTGCACCACCCTCTGGCTTTTGTGTTTATTTTCAACACTCCTGATAAACTGATAATGAATTAATACCAGCATGGTATGATTTGACAATGGATCTCATCTGAACACCACTACAGCAATGAGGTTACACAATAAATCCAAGTCTTTGGTGGGAAAGAAATGATGAGTGTCAAGACAGGAAAAAAGAACTGAATCTCAATAATGTACACATTCTGAATTAATATGTAAAATGTGAACTTGGTAAATAAAAATGGATACAACCTCCTTTTAATGTTAAATGGTGCTTTTTCAGAATTCTAACTTTTACAACTCGAAAGGCTTCCTTTTGTATTGCAAAGAGGGGAGTATCACTTACATGAGTGTTAATTAAGGAGAAATTAACATTGCTTGTGATAAGCTCTCTGGGAACCTTAGCTTTTCCACTCCAGATTTTTGCACTGAGCATATGGAACAGCTTAATGTTTCTTACTACTATGTTTGGTTCCAGCCACGTTGAATTAGTTAAGATTAAGCTCACTGCCAAGTTCTTTCTATGCTCCCCCCTCCACACTGGGGATTCAATCCAGTGCCTCAGGCGTGTTAGCCAAGCACTTCAACTATATCCCCACCCCCTTTTTTGTTTGTTTTTGAGACAGGGTCTAACTTTGTTAGGGCTGGCTTCTAACTTGCATCCTTCTGCTTTCACCTTCCCAGTAGCTGAATTAAAGGTGTATGGTTCTTTTCCCCAATTCTTTCTGGAGTTTGCACAGTTTTCTTTGTCAAGCAAATTTCTCATCTTCCTACTCCTTGACTAAATTCTTTCATACTTTAAGATGAGAGACCAATTCTTCTAGGAAACATTTCCTTAGATCAGTCCAGGCACTGCTCTAAGTTCCTTCAAACACAATGTTGTAATTATCACAAAAACTGCAGGAAATACGAATGCTTAACCCATTTCATGGAAGAGGAAACTGAGGCAGAGGTAGAGGTAATTTCTAACAGTGTCATACAGCTAGACCTTGAACTCTGTAGTGAAGAAAGGAAATGTAGACAGGAAGGAATGATTGCAAAGAAATGGCACGAACAAGGAAAGGGAGGACACGGAAGATGATCAGTTATGCTGCCAGGGCATCTTCTGGTCAAGTCTGCAGCTAGTGGAGGGTTACAGTAAAGGCGAGAGGTGACTGCATCGGGGTTTCTGGAGCTCGTGCAGCTTCGGGTGGCGATACGGCCCAAGGCTGTGCTGTGCAAATGGGAAGCTGGAAAGGAAGGAGGCGACCCTAATCCTCAGCATCCCGCACAGAACTCTCCCAAGAGCTGCTGAACGAACGCAGGTGAGCTCCGGATAGGCCTCGCCTGAGGTCCCTGCGAATGCTTTTGGCGTTAGCTCCCCTGCACAACCCTAGGACATTCTCGGCCAGGGACTCTGAGCTCCTCTGGCTCCCTGACCCTCAGGTGACCGCTGGAGGCCACGCTGTCCGTCCTGAGGTTCAGCCATGTCTAGATTCTTAGGTCACTGCGGAAGCGACTTCCCCCAACAATCGCTGAGAAGGGCAAGCGAGCTGGGAGGCTGGCAAGCTCAAGGCCAGCAGTGGATGGCGTCCCACGTGGGGGAGCCTGATGACAAGTTCTGCCCGGGTCCCTTAGGTCGTCTCGGACGCAGCTCCACCGAGCAGCTTCGCTGCAGGGAGAACATTGGCCTTGCCTGCCGCTGCCCTGGGAAACCTCGCTTTCCCAGGCCGGCAGCCACACGACCCGAGGGCGAAGGCGCCAAAGCCGATCTGTGTGGCGCGACCAGAGGAAGCGAACCGTAGACCGGCGGGCGCTGCTGCTGCGCGCAAAGTGGCGGCAAAGACGGCGGGAATCTTCGCCCCGCCCCACGCCCGCCTCCCCGCCGGGCGTGGGCGTGGCACACCTCGGCCACGCCCACCGCGCGCACGGCCTCTGAGCAACCGGCACAACACAACAAAATGGCCGCCGTGCCGCCGGGCGCCTGAGGGGAAGGACCCGTGCGTCTCCGCGTCGCTGCGTCCCGCGGGGCCGCTCTGGTCGGGTCTTTGGCGGTGAGTGCCCCGCCTGAGCGAGCTGTCCTCGGGCCTCCGGGCCGAGCAGTGGAGGACCCGGGGCAAAGGCGGGGAGGCCTGGACCTGGCAAGGGTGGGCCGGCTCCGGGTAGACTGGGGCGGGAGCGTGTGCTGGGAATGGGGATTGGACCGGAGGGGTGGGAGGGCCGGGTCGGCGGGGGCAGGTGGATACGGGAGCGAGGGCTTCGGAGTGCGGGGACGTGTGGAAGGGGTGCGGCGTCGGGAAGGACGGGGTCCCGCGCAGGAGGAGGCGGGAGGGGCCGGGGTGCGTCCGGTGTCTGCGAGTGACAGGGATAAAGATGCGCTGGGGATGTCCAGGTGGTACCCGAGGAAGACAGCGCGGGCCGAAAGAGGGGTGTTGAGTGGGAAGTTATCACCCTCATTTGAAAAGTGATAGCACTGAGTACCAGAAAGGTTAAGTCGTGTCTCTAAAGTCACACAGTAAAGGAAAAATTCTGGTTTTGAACCCAGGCTGTGTCCTTCCAGAGCCCAGACTCTTAATTGCTAATGATACACTGAGATGGGTAATTCTGCCTTTATACAGCGTCTGTGAGGATCAAAGTTTGCTAATGTGTTTACAGTGCTTAGCACAGGCCTTTAATCCACAAGTATTTGTAGTTTAGTGTTTGTAGGTTGTACCCTGGAAGTAGAAGGGGAGTGATGAAGTTGTTTTGCGAACAATTATTGCAGTCCAGTTTTTATAAAGGAGACGGCTTGGTGCACAGACCATGTGTAAATAGGGAGATGCCATCCTCTGTGCATCCCGCGGGTAGAAACCCTGCCTCCTCAGCCCTGGGTTCTTTGAGGCTAGCACAGTTCTTGGCACATAAAAGTTGCTCCATAAAATTGAATAAATTTTATTCCTAATGGGAAGGAATGGGAAGCTTGGGTTTCAGGTATCTGAGCAGAATGAGTGATATGGGGGGATTGAGGGGAACAGTGTTTATAGGATAGAGAGGATGTGGGTCCAGGCTGTAAAAATGGAAAGACAATGATGTAGGCACGGAGGCTGGGCTGAACAGGAATGGAGGAGGTTTGAGCAGGGGAACAATTGTAGATCAGAGTGTGGGAATGAATTAGGATGTCGGAGTGTTTGCTGGGATGAAAGCAGATGAGCAGTTTGGGAAGACAGGATGGATATAGAAGTGTTGAGATGGGATACTCAACGAATGATAGAGAAATGGGGAGACTACTGTGTTAGGGAACTAGGATAGAATTTGTGAGAAAACTTGGCAGTTAGGTGTGGGGAAAAGGATGAGAGGCTGAAGTGGGCAGTACAGAATAGGCTTTAGGAAGAAGGATGGGTGGGTTAGAGTCTTGGAAGAGGAGTGGGATTAGGAATAAAGGCAGGACTACAGGAGGCTAATGAGTAAGAGTACTTAAATAGGCCAGAGGGTATGCAATGAAGCAGGATCAGGGAAAGCACTGAGATAAGATTAAAGGGCTAAGGATGTAGTATGCCGGGATATGGGGGTGAGAAAGTGTTATGGGTATTTGCATATCAGGATATTGAAATCTGCCTCATTTGGAGATAAGAGAAGATGGAAAGCTAAGAATTGTGGGAAAGGCTGGGTAGAGGTGGAGTTGTGATGGAAGGAGTTGTTAGATCAAGCATCTCAGTTTGTGGGCGTCAGGATGAGTGATGTTTTAACCTGGTCATGTAATTTTGATTGTCATAGCACTGCAGTGGCTTTCTCTTGTTCTTCAGACTACTTCTGGGCCTTTAAAATGATTCTTTGGGTCTGAACTTTTGTTTTCTCTCTATTTTGCCAGCTGTCTTCCGGTTTCCATTGTGTGATCTTTGTTCATCCTAGGGTCGGATTTCATCCCCATTGCAAATGACATCCTAGGGTCAAGCTTCATCCCCATTGCCACTGCACACAACATTCTAGAAGCAAATTACATCTCCATTTCTCTGTTAAAATCGCTATTTAAGATTTACCACCTCCAGGCTGTTGTCTCCAAAATAATGCCAACCATTTTCAAACACTGTAAATGTTAAAGCCCCATTTACTGAGGTGGCTGTTCTATGAGCTATCCCTTTGTTCAATGTCCATGTTTTACAGGAGCTCTGGCAAATCAAAGAGATCTGGAACTGCACTGTGACTTTGGAACTGTCACTTACTCTTTCATGTTATGATTTATGAAAGGAGGGAAAGGAGTTGATCTAGGTTTTTGGAATCCATTCTAATATTTTAAAATCTATGAATTACCTAGTAGTCAGAAGAAGCAATGGAAAACCTCATGATAGTCATGATACCTCATGATAAAAAGGAATTCTGAGTGGGCCAGTATTTTGAGAATTTGGAGAGAAGACTAAGATACAGAATGAACAGTAATTTCATTGCATAAAATTATGGGATGTCTTTTTTAAAACCAAGACAGTTTTTAAAATATATCTCTGTACCATTTTATATGTAGTATTATAACAGTTTTATAATCTTCAGTCATGCTGTGATGGAGAGGGAGATATAAAAGTTGGACTGGGTCCTATCCCTCTCCCTTTCGCTTTCTAAGTTCCTTGTCTTAATGAAAACTGCATAGTGTTTGTCACTCATCAATCCATTTTACTCAGCAGTAAATAAAATCTTACTAAAGTGCATACCTGTTAGCTCTTCTCAAGCTTGAGAGTATCATTCTTATTTCAAAGAAGAATGCCAGTTTATCTTAATGCAGAAACCATAGTATTATCAAGAGACTTTTTTTTCCCCATGGAAGAATGATATATTAGACACAAAAGTTGTTCAGCATACTTTTTGAAGTTAAAACCAAAAACCTGTGACAATGCCGTAAGTAATGGAGTGTGTGTGTGTGTGTGTGTGTGTGTGTGTGTGTGTGTGTGAGAGAGAGAGAGAGAGAGAGAGAGAGTTGGGGAGAAACCTTTTTTTATCATGAATGTATATATTTTTTATTCTGTCAGCAAAGTAATCTTTATGGCTTTCTGTTGTCTAAAAGATTATAAATCTATTATTGTAATTCACGAATGATACAAGCTTCACTAATTATTTCTAATGGACATCAAATTTTAATGAGATCAATATCATTTTGAAGTCTATTGATTAGGCTATGGATTGAGCCATACTAGTTTAAAATCTTGACTTTTTGGCAAGTAGCTGTCTTTTTGAAAAGTGTTTTAGTATCTTTTCTTTTTCATTTTTATTAGCATATATTAATTGTACAGGGGGAATTAATCGTGTCAATTCCCAATAACCTTATATTGTACATTGGGACAAACCTTTCTTGATGCATATGGATAGCTGAATATGAGAAAATGAAAGAAAACGTAAGTTAGTACTTTAAAGTAGTGGCTAAGATACTGGGTGGAGGCAGTGACCATATTGCAATTGTGAAATAATAATGAACTTTAAAAAAAATGTGTTAAGATTTTGTTACCTTCAAACTTGCCAACTGTAAGAGGCCAGATCAGTGATCCTATCCTTTTATAAAATATTCTGGTTTTCCTGCATGAATTTTTTTTTTTTTTAGTGTACTAACCCAAGTCATTTAGTGGCATTTATTTATGGTCTGTTTTGTGTACGGCATCATGCTAAGCCCTTTAGAACAAAGCAAACATAACACTTTGCTTAGTCTGGACTTTAGAAAACCCAGTCAACTATATACCATGGTAATGAAGAGCATGGGTTTCAGAATCAGATCAGGGTTCAATTCTTAGCTTAACCATTTTGTTATGTAACTTTGGACAAACTTCTTCACCTATAAAATGGGAAATACTAACACGTAAAGAGTTGTATTTAATTCTTTCAGAGTGTTGATATACATAAAGCCTTAGGTCTTTTTACAATGTTTGGCTCTCAGCAAAAATTAGCCCCTTGTACTCTATTCTTTAGAATAGCTTCAATGGTAGCAGATCATCATCTTTTCAGAGGCTTAGATTTTTGGAAGTACAAAAATTCATATGGAGACAAGTTTCCTTAACTTAAGGCTGGTGATCAAATTAGGAAAATGAGAACAAAGTGTAGTGTGAGAGATGGGTCTGATATATTTTTTTGGTGAGACTTATAAATTAGTTGTAAAAGCAGAACTCAGAGAGGAATTCTATTTGATCTATTTGATCATTGAAGACTATCACATCTGCAAAATGCTGTTTAACTGACGGAGTGGATTAATGGATAGAAGCTTCCCTTTGTAGATACTGGATATACCCAGCCATTTAAAATTGTTTGTTTTTTGTTTTTTGCCCAGCACTGGTGGTTCACACCTGTAATCCTAGCTACTTGAGAGGCAGAGATCAAGAGGATCATGGTTTGAGGCCAGCCTGGGCAAGTAGTTCACCAGATCCTATCTCAAAATACCCAACACAAAAAGGCTGGCAGTGTCTTAAGTGGTAGAGCACCTGCCTAGCAAGCATGAAGCCCTGGGTTCAAACCCCAGTAATGCCCCCCAAAATCTATTTCATAGTTCCAGCCTATATAATAATACCCATGTGCCTGTGAGACATATGGTATATTAATAGAGATATGAAAAGCCCAAGGTGGTGTTTTTCCTACTCTTATAGCACCATGTAATACAATAATCAACATCAGATAGAGGGGGGCTGTTTTCCCCACATGCCACAGACTTCTCTAGTGGACATTACTGAATGTTATCTTATTAAATTCAATTCTGACATTATTTACCTGGAGATAGTGTGAGATCTCTTAGATTAAGGATTCAGTGCCACAAACTGCCACACACTTCAGATACCAGTTCCAAGTAGACTGGATGGCTGCAAATTGGTGCTCCCAGTACCCCCTCTTTGAGTACAGTTTATTTGCTAGAGCAGCTACAGATGTCAGGGTAACACTTTGCTTACATTTACCTATTCATTATAAAGGATATTGCAAAAGATTCAGAGAAACATCTTGATGGAAGAGATGCATTGTGCAAAGTATGTAGGATGGCTCACAGAGCTCCATGACCCTTTTGGCAGGCCATGCTCCAGGTTCCTCTGTGTTTAGCTGTTCAACAGCTCTTAGGACTGTGTCCTTTTGGATTTATATAGAGGCTTCATTTCATAGGTATGATTGATTACATCATTGGCCACTGGTGATCAGTTCAACTTTCAGCCTCCCTCTTCTCCTTGGAGATGGGATTCAAAGTCCCAACTCTAATCATGACTTGGTCATTCTGGGGACCAGTCCCCATTTTGAGGCTATCTAGGGGTCAGTCATTCTTATAGCAACCAAAAGACACTCCTGTCACTTCAGAGATTCCAGAGGTTTCAGAAACTATGTGATAGGAAACTGTACAAAGACCAAGTATGCATTAACACATGTGTATTCCTTTAACATATGTATGTATGTATGTATGTGTATGTGCTGTATGTGTGTGTGTATTTTTTTTTCTTTTTTGGTGGCAGTGGGGTTTGAACTCAGGGCCTTGAACTGGAGAGTCAGGTACTCCACCATTTGAGCCACACACTTGGCCTTTTTGCTTTCCTTATTTTGGAATAGGGTTTTGCTTTTGCCCAGGCCAGCCTGGACCATGATCCTCCTAATTACATTTCCCAAAGGAGCTGGAATAACAGGTGTGTACCACCATGCCCAGCTTTTATTGATTAAGATAGAGTTTGGAGAACTTTTTGACATCATGACTTTGAACTGTCATCCTTCTTATCTTTGCCTCCCAAGTAGCTAGGATTACAGGTGTGAGCCTCTAAGCCTAGCCAACATACACATTTTTTAAATGAAAAAAATTCAACAAATTGAATTTTACATAGTTTAATTGTACAAAGAACAATTCATAAATTCAACAACCTTCAGAACCAGAAGAGGTTCAGGTAACTTCACTTCTCAATGCAAGCAGGTAGGATTTATCCATGGACATGGGAGTGAGGTACAGGAACAACTTGACTGGGTACAGCTTAGCATTTGCCTTATCTGAACATGGTTTCTTCATTTGGCAACCTGTGATTGAAGCTGGCTGCCAAAATTGCCTGAGACTCAGCTATTTGTTGCAAAAGTCACTGCTAAATTAGACTTTCAGTTCAGTTTGCATACTAAGTTAGATTGCAGTTTGTTATGTAGGGACTCAAAGTAGAAAGTCAGTCTTGGGCCAAATTTAGTTTAATTTATATGCACATTTGACATTACATATGTCAAGATGTTTATACATCATTCCATAACAATATCCCTTCCTAATACCAATTTACATGGTATTAATCCTTGAGCCAACCCAAATCTTTATAAACTTCAAAACTAATTTAACCTAATATCCAATTTTGCCAAAGTTTTTTTTCTGAAAAATGTGTACTTTGTTTTTCACATTTTAAACTTTTATGAAGAGAATTTTGAATTATAAAAAGCAAAATTTACAATAGGTCACCTAAAAGAATGTCTCAGAGCGACAGGGTGATCTTGGCTGGTTCATAGTAAGTTTCTTCAGAGAGTATCAACTTTGAAGGTAGATTGACAGTTTTTTAAAGGGGCAGCAGCTTTCTCCCCTACAAATACAGAAGCTTGCATCTAAAAGTGCCTGCTGTGCTTAGTGGCTAATAGTAATGTTGGGCACCAGAGTTTGAAGCAATCTCATTTTCATATGGCATGAGACAAAGATGAAAGAATTGGAGAAACATAATATTTAAGATAATTCCTTTCTTTCATTTATAAAATATTTACTGAGTTCCTGCTAGTTGTCAGGACTGTGCTAGATTGTGGACATAGTGGTAAACAAAATAGAAACTCTCATAAAGGTACATACAGGTCAGTAGGGAAAGAAATGTTAAGCAAAGTACATTAATGTGCAATTGTAGACTGTGATTATTAAAAATACAGATTGGTTGAGACTATAGAAATAGGGACTTCACTTAACTCTGCCTACACAAAGACTTTCCTGAAGGAGAAGCAACAGTTAAGCTAATCTGTGAAGGAAGACTGTGAATTAACATGGGTAAAATGGGATCAAGATTTTAGGCAGAAGGAATTATGTGCGGAGGCCAATATGACTGGAGCCCACAGTAGAGGGAATGAATGACAGAGGTGAGCAGAAAGACAGGGCCAGATCACCAGAGACCTTGTAGGTCACAATAATTATTTCATGCATTACAAACTGCCAGATTTACTTTTTAAATAGGTCATCTGTCTCTAAGACAACAATGTAGTAATAGAAGAGGAAATACAGGAGAGCTTCTAGACAAATCAATTAGAAGCTAGTAGTAGTCTGATAAGGGCTTGGGTTAGAGTGGACAAGAGTAGAGATGGACAGAAATAGACTAATTTGAGAAATATTTAGGAGTTAAAATTAATAGAATTTAGTGATTGATTGGGTGTGGGAAAAGGGAAGAAAGATGTCAGGAAAGGACCACAGGCTTCTGGCTTGTCAGGGAGCATCATTCACTGTTTAAGGAACAATGTAGGAGGAACAGGATAGGAGTAGAGTGAAGTTAGAATAGGTAAATGGCAAATTGTTTGGACTGAGATTAGGATGTTGGGTTTAGGATGTCAATGTGATGTCAACTAGACAGTGGCAAAGAGGAGTCTGCAAGAGGCAGCTTGGATTGAAATTATAAATACCAATTTTGATGTTACATTGGGAGCCTCCCAGGTGTCTATTAAGACTGTGCAAGACCAAATTAAAGAGAGATTGGGGGGTAGCAGATTGGCCGATTGATAAGAGAGCCTGCTTAGCAAGCATGAGGCCCTGAGTTCAAACCCCAGTACCACCAAAAAACCCAAAATAAAGAGATAAAAAGAAAACTGAGTAGCACTAACATTTAAGGGGAACATGAGCCAGCAAAAGAAGACTTGGAGTAGCCAGGAGGCAGGAGGAGAGTGTGGCGGATCTTACGAAATAGAAGGAAGTCACTCTTAGAAAGGAGAGAGTGCTCAGTGGTATTGAAAACTACTGGTCACCACATAGTCTCAGCTTCTTGCATCATCCCGGACCCTCTGTGTGTATGGAAGGGGCGTTGTGACAAGTTTAGTCCAACAAACTGGCCAGAAATGACAAGTAACACGTCTGGCAGGAGGATGTGTCAGTGCTAGACCTCTTTTCTCTATGGCATGGTGATTAGTGAAATTTTAAATAGTGTCTGCTCCGTCATCTTATAGTACTGTCAGATCTTATATCTGTAGACTCTGAGTTTATAACTTTGTAGTCTTAAAAGCTCTAGAGATAATTTAATAGTTTCCATAACTATAGAAATTAACCTTGTTAAATATACTGAAATCTCTTACAGGTTTTGATGGCCACCTGGCTTTATTTTTATAATGAAGAAAGGTTCTCCCCCCAAAAAATTCTCCAAAGCAAGGATGCCACCATCACCTCACTCTCTTGGTCCATCACCTGTTATGTCCAACATGAGATCCAGGTCACTTTCACCTTTGATTGGATCTGACACTCTGCCTTTTCATCCTGGAGAGTGGTATGAGCAAGTTGAGTTTACAGGTAAAAACAGTGTGCTTTCGGACTGCCAAGACCACAAAGGTATTACTTTTAATCTGCAAATTTGTCTGACCTCACATATAAGTAGAGATGAAAATACTGAGCTATTTTTGGTCCAAGTGTAAGACTCATCCTATACTAACTGAACTATTGTTTTTGTTGACTGAAGTTGTGTAAGGATAGTTGAGGACTTCTGGTTGAGGGTGAAGATGTCTGACAGGATTAGGAGGGGAGTTTCCAGAAAAAGGAAGCTTTATTTCTTGTGTAAGGACAGTGCCTCAAAGATCATACCTTAAATTGCCATCTTTCTTGGTTAAGAATGGGGCATATCTCTTTACTTCATAGTGGAGCACCTTCAGTACAGAAATTCTGTATAAAAATGGTAGCCACACTTGGGCTATGCCAGTCTGCTTATTTTCAAACTGCTTAACTGTGAGAGCGCTGATATCTTTTTACAGGACATGTGTTTTTGCATCAGCATTCTTAGGTTTTTTTTTTTTTTTTTCCTTTAAAGTATTCTGCTAGAGAAAAAAAAATGTTCTGCTGAACTAAAATAAATTTAATAGTAACTTAAAAGCCATCATAGGGAACCTTTGTACCACAGCATGAATGTGTACCCACAATTAATTTTTTTCTGACTCATAAAGTAAGAACCAAGAGACAGTTTCCTATTTATGAGTACTTTTATAAAATGTAATGTGGTTTTAATGATCTTTGACAGAGTTACCAGGAAGGCTATAAAATAAGATGTGCTCTTGTTTATCAAGTTAATCCTCTATCTCTATAAAGTATGCTTTGATACTCTCCATTTAAAAGAGCAACAGATTTAGAGTTTCTTACCATAAAAAATAAGAAAATACAATTTTAAAGAATTTCAGAGTTTCTGAACTTTAGATTGGTACTTAAAAAAACCAAGTAACTAAATAGTACTATTTATTTTTAAACACTAACTTAAAAATACTGCTTAGAAACAAACTTCAGAGCTGCCTGTGATTGAAAGTACAGTTTTTGGATTTGTCTGCTTTGGTGTAAATTCTGGATTTGCACCTAATTGCTTGCAAGATCTTGAGAAAAATTTTTAAATAAATGGGAATATTAATAATTTCTGTATCAAAGGTTTTTTTGTACAAATGAAATGTTTTAAATGTAAAATATTTAGCACAAAGCTTGGCACACACCAATTATTTACAAAGTATAACTTACTATTATTATGAAATGATATAAAGTAAAATATTATTAAGGCATTGTCATTAGAACTAGTCAGCCATTTTTTTACATTTGCATGAATTAAAATTTTTTGCTATATAGCATCAAAATGTTTTGTTTTTTAGAATATTCATGTCTCTCTGCTGATAATGATCTTTTTCTGTAATTTCAGGAGCTGACTCACATGTAGGAGTCCGTTATATTACAGAGGCACTCATTAAGAAACTCACTAAACAGGACAATTTGGCCTTGGTAAAATCTCTGAACCTTTCACTTTCTAGAGATGGTGGCAAGAAATTTAGGGTAGGTTAACAACAATTTCTGAATATAGGTATTGGTTGCTTTTTTTTTGCTTTATAACTGCCAATATTTTTTTAAATGTTATTCTCATGTTACCTCACTTGCAACAGACTTTTTATTGCTTTCAGTGAAAGTTCTACATCAGAAGTATGACATCTCTAAATTTGTAAGCATCTATTATTTAGTATTGTATACGTTATTTACTCTCTCTGGAGAAGGCATAAGCAAACTACAGCTTACAAGCCAGCAAGCTGAAGTTCTCTGTTTTCTTCTAGACTATTTTTGTAGATAAAGTTTTATTGGAACATAACTCCATGAATTTATTTACATATGTCTATGCTGATTTTTCACTATAAAAAACGCTTAGCAGTTGTTACAGAGTGTACGACTGATAAACCAAAAGTATTTACTATCTGGCCTTCTACAGAAAATTTTCCTTCTAAAGAAATCTCTAAGAAATTTACTACTTTGTTCATAAACTGTAAAACACAAATACATTTTAATATGCTTATTTTGTTAATTAGAAAAATAGAAATTAGATCATATCACATGTTACTCATAAAAAATTCCAAAAAGGTAAAGAACTAAGTGAAACAATACACAGCAACAACAAAACTGCTTTAAAAGTATTAGGAAAGAATATTGGAAACTATTGTTAAAATCTTGTAGTAGGAGAGACTTCCTAAGCATAGTTAACCCTGACACCATAACAAAAGTTATTGCCAGATTACCTTACAAAAAGCTTTAAAGTTGTGTTTAATGTAAGACATCTTTGTAAACCTTAAACATAAAGCAAAAAGTCTGGCAGGTAATGTTTGTAACACCTGTAAGATAAAGGTGTTACAATTCAGCAAGAGGGACAGATCAGTAAAGATATGAACAAGCAGTTCAAAAGTGCTGAAAATGACCAATACTAACGCAAAAATATGCTTAATTCATTAATGTCAAAGAAATGTGAAACAATAGTTTGATAACATTATCCATCTTGTACATGTAAGTAAGTAAGACTTGAAAAGTGATTATTTCAATTTTCAAAAATGTGAAAAATGGGCACTCATATGTTTTTGTGGACATGTAAATTGGTGCAGCATTTTAGGAAGGTGCTTTGGTGGTATTTATCAAAATTTCAAATGTGCTTCTTCTTTGATCTAGTAATTGAGTTTATTCTCGCAAGTTATATTTACAAACCCAGTAATTCTACTCTTTGATGTCTGTTCTACAGATATTATTTGTATATGTATACCAAAATGTCAATATAGTAGTGCTTATTAAGTGTTATTTAAATGGAAAAATTGGAAATAACTACTAAAGATCTATCAATTGGAGATTGGCTAAATAAGTTATGGTACAATATATCATGAAATACTGTGACTTTTTAAAAAAGTGATTTAGAACTCTCTGTTAACATGGAAAAATACCCACAGTAGTTTCAGTGGGAAAAAAATTCTAAAGCATTTTAGTTGGTATGCTGGTAATGTTTTTTTTAAATTCCGTTTTCTATATTAGTATATATGGATTGAAATGAATAAGAAGATTACATCAGCCTCTCAACAATAGTTAACTTTGAGCAGTGGCATTTGGGGGGGTGGCAAGAGAATATGGAAGAGACCTTTTTATGTTTTGTGTGAAATTTTGGTGGAATATATTCAGATCTCCTGTAATTAAAAAGGAAACATAACTGGAGTTTTAAAATTACAAAAATGAAACATCAAAGTAATAAGTAGTTACTGTGTGGTTATTACGTGCCAGGCATTATGTTAGACTAGGGAGATAGTAGATACAGAGGTAATTAAGATTAGTTTGTAATCTTTCTGAAATTAGGGTTTAGAGAAAGCCTAGGATTAGGAGGAGAAACAGTGAGAATCAGAGAGCTTGGATGGGAGAGGCCAAACTAATGTGAAAGCCTGAAGGAGCTGTCGGGACAGGAGAAAATCCAAAAGCATGATGAATGGAAACTAAAAGGAGAAGGAACATCAGAAAAGAATGATTTAAAATGTCACAAGATAGTCAAATAAGATGAAAATTTGGAAGTCAATGGATATGGCAATTAAAAAGTCATTGTGTTTCTCAAACCCACCAAGTTTATTTTTTAGGACCTCTGCATTTTTTTTTTTTTTAAATCAGCCTGGTATTCTCTGCCCTTAGATGTTCACACAACCGGCTCCTTATTTTAAGGGTCTCAACTCAATGTACTTCCTCTGTGAGGTTTTCTCTTACCATCCATTCACAGTTAGTCCCCCTCTCCTCATTCAGTCAACAAGTATTTATTTGGCACCCTGTATGTGCCAGGCCATAGTGCATGGCAGTATCCGTGATGGAAAAGTCTGTCCTTTTCGTACTTTGCAATTTGTCACATTGTCACAATATTCACTATCTGAAACTCTTATTTACTTGTTTGCTTATTGCCTGTTTCTGCAAATGAGATCAAGAATCTTATCCTTATTTGCTACTATACTTCCTGTACCTAGAACAACTCCTGGCACATAATTCATGTTTGATAAATATTTGTAGAATGGATAAATGAATGGTAATCTTGGAGAGACCCATTAGAATGCACTGATGTGGTAGAAGATATATTGCCTTACCAATACAGTGACAGTGAATAAAGGCAGAAAGAGAGAATGTGGACACCTCTTGTGGTAAATATGTGAGAGATGATAGCTTGATAGAAAAACAACCTCAATGAACATGATTTGCTCTACATAGAAGAAATGTGAACATAGTGAATATTAGTTCTCTGCAGCCTGTAAAAATTAGTTCACTGCTATGGCCCCATTTGTTGGTGCCACACCTCATATGCTGTAAGTAAAATGAGTGTCTTTACACTTTAGACTAAGATCTAAAGAAGAGAGAAGGAGGCTGAATGTGTAAGGGTGTTGGGGAAAACGGGTGGGATTATTCAGTAGCATAATTTTCTGAGGAGAAAGCTGTCTCTTAGAATAATGGAGGAGGAGAAGAGGGAAAGGCATAGAAAAGTGGAGGTACAGGAACTGGTGATAGGAGAGTTCTTGTTGGGTAATTTGAACTTCTTAGTATGTGGGAAATGTTGTCCTTCACTGAGAGGCAAGAGGAGTTTGGCCACTTGAACAGTTGCTACTTGTGGTCAAGGAGAGCTGTTTCAGGGATTGTCCAGGACAGCAGTAAGGGTTATTGTTTTCTGATGACTGATCAAACAAGCCCCTGGTGCATACACCAGATGTCCAGGCATCTATCATGTAAAGTATTTACTCATTTGCTTCCAATTAGTACATCGAGAATTTGGAAAAATGTATTAAACTTGAAGTACTGAATCTCAGCTATAATCTAATAGGGAAGATTGAGAAGATGGACAAGCTGTTAAAATTACGTGAGCTCAACTTATCATATAACAAAATCATGTGAGTATATACTTCTTTTTTTTTCTATAACCATTTTTAAATATTTATTTTTTTCCTTTATTGTTTTGCTGGGTGGGGGCACATTGTGGCATTTGCAAAAGTTGTTATAGGATATCTGATATCTCATATTTGAATTCATCCCCTCCACCACTCTCCTTTATCCTCCCTCCCCCATTCCTGGAATAGTTTCAACAGATATTATTTTTGCATTTACATACACGTGTACACATTTTTTGCACTGTATTTATCCCCTTTCCCCCGCCACCTCCACCCTCTCGCTGGGACCAACCCTCCCTCCCCCGCCTCCCAGTATATTACTTCTTTAGATAGCGTTTCAGGGTCTTTTAAAAAGAGGTAGATTAGTGCTATCCATGTTACTGAAAGAATCTTTTGAAATAGGCTTTTCGATTTTTTTTTTTTTTTTTATGATACTGGAATTTGAACTCAGTTTCATGCTTGCTAATCAGGCACTCTACCACTTGAGCCATACCTCCAGCCCTTTTTGTTCTGATTATTTTGGAGATGGGGTCTTGCTTTTTGCCCAGACCAGCCTGGACTATGATCCTCATATTTTATGCTTCCTGCTAGGAGGACAGACATGTGCCTCACAAACTTTTTTTGCCAGGGTTGGCCTAGAACGCTGATTCTCTCCATCTCAGGATCCTCCTGGTCTTAGCCTCCTGTGTAGCTTGGAATTACAGGTGTGCATCATGCACTCAGCTATTGGTTGAGATATGGTTTCACTAATTTTTTGCCCAGGCTGGCCTTAAACCATGTTCCTCTGGATCTCAGCTAAGACTACAGGCATGAGCCACCAGCATCCCGCTGGCATTTTGACTCTTATTTGATATTTTAGCCTTTCACATAAAGCTGTGTATATTTTGACATTAAATGCAAAATAATATCTAGCATTATCAAATGAGAGGATACATTTTTGAGTGCCCAATTTTATCTTAATTTGAATTTTGAAAGTTTTGACTTTTGAAACTTAATTAGAAAGTGAAACTTTTCCCAGATGTTATCTATGATTTATTACCTTATTACATAAAAATGTTGACATGAAGAGAATGTTTTAGTTCTGCCATTCTGATCCTAAAGATATTACAAATTATTTGATACTGTATATTTATCCTGATGTTCATTGCTCATTGCTATAAGAAAAACACTCTAAATCTTGTTTCCAGTTCAAATACACATTACTGGGAGAAATAAGTGTAGTAAAACTTACAATAGCTAAAGCCATTTTCTACTTATAGGAAACTTAAAATAGACAAAATGATGCAAGAATCTAATCTTGAAAGTATTTATACACCTTCACCCAAATTAGACTTGTTAAATATTATGGCCAGCAAATTAAAACAAAACAACAGCTGCAGAAGTTCTAAGTAAGACAAAAACGAAATGAAAACAAAACACCCTTAAAGCAAAGTCTTACTATAAAATTTGTATAAAAAGAATTAAAATTCTTTGATTAAAATAATTTCAGCAAAATAAAAATAGAAAATCTTGGAAGTATTTACCATGGAATCCGCTGGTACCTCACACCTGTAATCCTAGCTATTCAGGAGGCAGCGATCAGAAGGATCACAATTTGTGACTAGTTTGAGAGACCCAGTCTCGAAGAAACCGAGCACAAAACAGGGCTGGCAGGAGTGCCTGCCTAGCATTCATGAGGTCCTGAGTTCAAAGCCCAGTGCCACCGAAAAAAAAAAAAAAAAAGAAAAGAAAAAAATATATATATATATTCACTCAGTATAGAAAATTGACCAAGCAGTTAAATCAACAACTAAATTATAGGTAACTTGGGAAAAATGTCACCTATGAAAATTTAGTAAAATGGGTGATAAATGTTTTATTTAAGTATTTTGATTAAAATAGTGATATTCATGATACAGTATCATTTTAGGGGCTCCCGCATCCTGCTAGCACAATTAATCTTTTTGTGATGACTGAGTGTGATAATTATGGGCGCAATTGTAGCATGTAGCATGTAGCAGGGTGTGCTGGTGAGTTTTCCAGCTCTTGCCTGGCTGTCCAGTAGTCAGTGAGGTTGCCATGGACACATTCTTCTTTTCTGTGTCACGGTTTTTGAAGTCTGCTAGTAAGATGGCTGGGATTACTGGGTATAGTCATAGAGGGTTGGCAGGTTAGCTGCTCTGGTGAAATTGTATTTGCCATTTTATTCTGATTTATGAAAAGGGTTTATGAATTATAATTATGAAAACACTCCATTTAGAACCAGGCTTTTTATTCTAAAATTTCTGTGGAAAGACTGTCATTATATTTACCAAGTTTGATTTTGCCCTTTGGTTTCCAGCAAAATTGAAGGCATAGAAAATATGTGTAATCTGCAAAAGCTAAACCTTGCGGGAAATGAAATTGAGCATATTCCAGTGTGGTTAGGAAAGAAGTTGAAATCTTTGCGAGTCCTCAATCTGAAAGGCAACAAGATAGCATCGGTAAGGTATTCAAAGTAGCAAGAATTTTTTTTTCAAGATTTTGGATTTGTTGGAAAAAAATTAAAATTCTTAAGTTTTTACAAAATGAGATTTCTTTTAATGTCCTTGGTCCATTTACCAAACATCAAATTGACTTATAACCTAGAATTCTCTAGAGTATTTAAAAACATGCAGTAATCATTTTGCATAGGTTCCATAGTAAGTAAGAGTTGATCTCTTAGAACTTTCACATTTATCATTTCGTTTGAGCCTCATAATCTTGTTACTGAGGCAGTGCAGGGATTACTTTATAATAGTGAATTAGATAGGATACTTTTACTCCCATTTTATGAGTAGGCTCAGAGAGATTAAGTCCTTATCCAAAGTCACAGGTTGTTCTAGAATCCAAGTTCCTAGAAGAGAGTTCTTTTCTATAACACTACCTTTTTTTCAGTAGGATTTTTCAAATTTATGAATTAATTCTGATAATAGTGATAGGTATTTTTGGAAGTTGGTGATTAGCTTTTTATAGTAGATCAACTTCATTTGCATGACTCACATAATTGGATAATGATATATTTTTTCCCCCTCTGCAGTAAAATTTATGATTTTCTTCTGGTATTCATTTACAGTTAGGTTTTCAGTAAGCATTTTCTTAGTAAAATCATTAATTTAATTAAATTTGTATTAAAGTTGGGAAAATCATGGTATAATTTAAAGAGTATCAGTAATAGAATTACAAACAAAAGGTGTGACTTCTTCTGTGGGCCTATAGTTGCCTTCTGTGACCTTGGAGAGTCCCTTTAATGTCTCTATAACTCCTGTTTCACTTGGATAAAATAATTCCTTCCTGCTTCCTTTAATGGGTATTATGGAATTCAGATAAAATGATAGATATGAAAATGCTTTTAAAGCTTTGAAACACTAATTTTAATGCTGTATTGCATAAACCTTCCAACTGTAGAGGCCAATAAAATAACATTTATATAATACTGTGCTATTAACAGTATCTATTTTTTCTTCTTTCATTTTCATAAAGATCTGATAAGAAAACTCTACCATTTCACTGTGTCAGCTCACCTTGGAGCTCTTAAAACTTATGGGATGATGAGAAGAGGTAGCCATTAATCTAAAATTTGCCACAAGTATTTCTCAAAGTAGTTGACCTTTAGGTAGAACCAGTGTCAACTGAGTAACAGGAAAAGCATTCAATAAATACCTCTATTCTAATTTTATATGATGTTCTCACCCCAGTTTATATTTGACACTGGCATCATTAAGAATGATGCACATTCATGGAAGGGAATTTGTATTAACTATTTGGTACAGTGTTTTTTGACCTTTTTAATTACCTCTTTCATAAACATAACATGTAAGGCTCTGGGTTCAATCCTCAGCACAGCAAAAGAAAAAAAATTCATGCATCTTTTAACTATTATAACTCAGCTATCTGAAAATTTACCAAAATATTTTATAATCATATTTGTTTTTTGATTTGTTTGATCAATATAATGAAAAGACAATAGGTTTAGAGTGAAAGATTTGAATTGAAATCTTGTTTCACTCACTCAGAGGTTGTGATCTTTACTTAGGCAAGTAATGTAGCTCTTTGAGCCTGTTTTTTCATCTGTTAAATTAAGATGATACTTCCATTATAAGTTGTTATAAGGAGTCACAAATGAAATGCTATGTAGAAAATGGCCAGTACTGCTGATACACTAAATGCTCATATGCTCCCTTTTGGTTCCTCCCTCACATTACTACTTTTGGATAATGGGTTTCAGGAATAGGTTTCTTGCCATGTTAAGAAAAATTTTCTTGATTTATTACTTCCTTTAATACGTTTGTGAACTTTAAAGTAAATTATACCTATCTACTTTTGTATCATTTCAGCTCCAGGATGTAAGCAAGTTGAAACCACTTCAAGATTTGACTTCTCTGGTCCTAGTTGAAAATCCCATTGTGACCCTTCCTCATTACTTCCAGTTTACCGTTTTCCACCTCCGTTCCCTGGAAAGTTTGGAAGGTCAGCCAGTAACCACTCAGGATAGACAGGATGCTTTTGAGAGATTCAGTTTAGGTAAGATGACTTGAGAAGAATGTAAACTTGAATGGGGAAGGAATTTATTTTCAGAAGTTGTGTAGAAAAAATACCGTACTATGGACTTTATAATGCTGTTAAAATTTGTATGGAAATAGCACCATATATCAGTTAATTTGTTAAATGTTTATTGCACATGTACTGTGCACCAGGCACTGTAGTTGGCACTAAAGATACACTAGTGAGCATGCAGCTCATGTTTTTGTAGAAAAGACAGACAAAAACATGTAAGCCCAGATTAAGTAATGGGAAGTTTCTTTGTGGTATAAAGGAATGCTTCTTTGAGGAAATGACATTGAAGGTGAAGGCAAAGGGAAAAGAGGGTTAGCCATGTAAAGAATGGCCTTCAGAAGAGGAAATGGCTTGTTCTTTGAGGTTATAAAGACCCTTGTGAGTTCACAGGACTGAAAGGTCAGGATGACTGGAGAACAGCTCAAGAAAAAGTTTGGACAGATAGGGAGGTTCAAGATGGCACAGGACCTTGGGGTTTGGATTTTATTCTAGGTACAGTGGAAAGCCATTGGCAAGTTTTAAGCAGGGAGGAGATATAATCTAGTTTATATATTAAGGAGGTCATTTTTGATACTGGGTGGAAAATGATTTAGAACTAGGCAAAAATGGAGATGAAAGGGGCTGCTGGGAGGCCATTCCAATAATTCAGGCTAGAAGTGTTAGTGGCCTGTACTTAGGTCGTAGCTGTGGAAATGAAAAGTAGATTTTGAAGATAGAATCAGCATCATTTTCTAATGGATTGGATAATTCTCAGACTTCTGGTTTAAGTGGCTAGATGTTGCTATCACTTATAAAAATGGGAGAATTTGAAGTTTTGTTTGGGACTTGATGTGCTTAAAATTTCTGTGAGACAACCAAGTAGAGTTAAAAATCTGAGTCTGGAGTTTAGTGAAACCTGGACTAGAAATACAGGTTGAATATCTCTTAATCTGAAAAATCTGAAATCTAAAATGCTCCAAAATCCAAAACTTTCTGGGTCCCAACATTATTCTGAGAGTGAAGCATTCTATACCTAACCTAGTGTGATGGGCTACAGTGAAAACACAAGTGCATTAAAAACATTGTATAAAATTACTTTCAGGCTATATGTGTGTGTGCTTAAGGTGTGAAAAGAGGAAGAAGGGAAGCAGCTAAGGAACTTGAAAAGAGACAGGCTAGCAGGGTTGGCGAAAATCAGGAAATAATGGATTTCAAAAACCCAGAAAAGAAGGTTTCAGGAGAGGAAGTGGTCAGCTGTGCTGCACATTGCTGAAACAAGAAGTAAGATGAGCACAGAGAAATGCTTAGATGAGCAACATGGGATGATGATCTTGACAGTAGCAGTTAAGGCAGGATGGGGGCAAATGCTAGATGATAATGAATTAAAGAATAGGAGGGAGACATTTGGCTGAAGATTTGAAATTTCCTTCCACAATTTCCTCTAATACTTAATAAATGAGTTTTTTATGTTTAAAAGTTAAAGGAGAAACTAAACTAAAAATTCACCAGTAGCTTCCAGACCAGGAAGTAGGCCGAAACAAAATGCAGTTAGTTAATCCTAAAGTTACTAATAAAGAAATAAGCAGAATGTTCAGGAACAATGTAGAGACAAGTCATACCTCAATTCTTTTGGTTCTTAAAAATACAAGACAATAAGATTACAGGGAAAAAAGGAGAGATCATCCCTGGCAGGTGGTACACTTTCTCTACCAAAATGGAGAGAAAGTGTATATGCAAGTGGGGTGGTTTTATTGCTTTGGTGGTAGGCAACTACTAAAGGAATTCCCACTGGTGAAGTCTGTTTTATTAATGAAATATTAGGTCATCAACACTAGAAGGAATATGGGAGGCTTAAGGAGACAGAAAGATATGAAATAGTTATTTTAGAGTGTTGAGTAATGTGCCTATATATTCAACCATTTGAAATTGACATTTTAGTCCACTGGTAGTTTCATAAAGTTTGGTTCAATGCTTGTGAAAGATGGTAGTTTTTTTTATTAACTTAGGATCTTCCTAACAGAATAACATTTGTTATTCTGAAGTTTATATATTGGAAATTATTAAAAACACAAATAATGCAAAGGAAAGTCATCACATAAATACACTATTGGGGGAAATGTTTAAACTTCTTATTGTTCATTCATGGCTTCAGATACTAATTAGGAGCCTTCAGTGTGCTGGGCTGTTAAAATCCAGTAGTGAGAAAGATAGATGCAGTTTTGTCTTTCCTGAAGCTTTAATGGTAAGACAGAGTGCCAGACTATTTGATAAAAGTTTTACAATTTCCTGTATGACAGCGGCCATAGCAGAAGTTCAGGGTGGCATGGAAATATCCTTAAGAAGCATCTAACCTGGGGACAAGAGAGAATCAAGGCATGCTTCTCAAAATGATTTTTTTAAAGCTTAAGACATAGAGGATGCAAAGTATGCCCAGAGGAGATAGAGGATGACAGTTCCAAACAGTGGGTATAAATAAAACTTGCAGGTAAAAAGAGGCCTCACAGATATAAAAAAAACAAGTTACTTCAGAAAAGGTTCCATGAGGTATGCTTGAAGATGGCAGCTGAAAAGGGAGATTTGCTCATGAAGAGCTTTGTCAGCTTTTGTGTAAGGTTTTTGGATCTTGTTCTAAGAGTAATAGAAAGCCTTTAAAGGATTTTAAGATAATGTGTTTTGCAAACATGTTTGAAGCGTTCTTATAAGTGTAATTAAGAATTTTAAATAAAGTATTGCATTTTGTAAAGGGGATTCGGAAAAACATCATTCAGCACACTAAATTAAATACTTCTTTTTTTCTTTATTCATTTATTCTTATGTGCATACATTGTTTGGGCCATTTCTACCCCCACCTGCTACCTCTGCCCCCCACCCCCCTCACTTCCAGGCAGAACCTGTTCTGCCCTTTTCTCCAATTTTGCTGAAGAGTAGACATAAGCAATAATATGAAAGGCATAGTGTTTTTGCTAGTTGAGATAGCCATACAGAGAGAGTCCTAGCATTGCTTCCATGCACAAGTATATTACAACCCGAATTGATTCATCTC
Organism: Castor canadensis; assembly: GCF_047511655.1. NCBI lineage: Eukaryota > Metazoa > Chordata > Mammalia > Rodentia > Castoridae > Castor > Castor canadensis. The sequence continues at coordinate 14,304,478 of NC_133398.1, read as the reverse complement.
TACCTCTTCACTACTTTCCAGTCACCTTCCCATATTGACCTTTGTCATTTTAAGGTTACTGTATTATCTCCTCTGCAGTGGGGACATCAAACACTTTCAAGTTTGGGGTTTCCTACCTTTCCCTATTCCTCCTATATGTGTTCTCCCCTTAGCGTGTGACCCAAGTCTAATAATATTACTGCATTTGTTTTAGATCTAAAGTCCACATATGAGGGAGAACATAAGATTTTTGGTTTTCTGAGCCTGGCTAACTTCACTTAAGATAATATTCTCCAGTTCCATCCATTTACTTGCGAATGATAAGATTTCATTCTTCATGGCTGAGTAAAATTCCATTGTGTATAAATACCACATTTTCTCAATCTATTTGTCAGTAGTGGGGCATCATGACTGTTTTTGTAACTTGGCTATTGTGAATAGTGCGGCAATAAACATGGGTGTGCAGGTGCCTATGGAGTAACCTGAGTCGCATTCCTTTTGGTATATCCCTAGGAGTGGGATTGCTGGATCATGTGGCAGATCTATGTTTAGTTTTTTAAGAAGACTCTGTATTGTTTTCCAGAGTGGTTGTACTAGCTTGCATTCCCACCAGCAGTGTATGAAGGTTCTTTTTTCTTGACATCCTCACCAACATTTGTGGGTGGTGGTGTTTTTGATGGTAGCTGTTCTATAACGGGTGAGGTGGAATCTTAGTGTGGTTTTGATTTGCATTTCTTTTATGGCCAGAGATGGTAAGCATTTTTTCATGTGTTTTTTGGTCATTTGAATTTCTTCTTTTGAAAAGTTCTGTTTATTTTAGTTGCCCATTTCTTTATTGGTTCATTGATTTTGGGGGAGTTTAGTTTTTTGAGCTCCCTGTATATTCTGGTTATCAGTCCCTTGTCTAATATATAGCTGGCAAATATTTTCTCCCACTCTGTGGGCGGTCTCTGCAGTTTAGAGACCATTTCTTTTGTTGTGCAGAAGCTTTTTAATTTTATGTAGTCCCATTTGTCCATCCTTTCTCTTAGTTGCTGAGCTTCTGGGGTTCTATTGAGGAAGTCCTTGCCTATACCTATTGCTTCTAGAGTGTTTCCTGCTCTTTCCTGTACTAATTTCAGAGTTTTGGGTCTGATATGAAGGTCCTTGATCCATTTTGAGTTGATACTAGTACAGGGTGGTAAATATGGATCTAGTTTCAGTTTTCTGAAGGCAGATAACCAGTTTTCCAAGGAGTTTTTGTTGAAGAGGCTGTCTTTTCTCCATCGTATGTTTTTGGCACCTTTGTCAAAAATGAAGTTTGTATAGTTGTGTGGATTCATACCTGGGTCCTCTGTTTTGTTCCACTGGTCTTCATGTCTGTTTCTGTGCCAGTAGCATGCTGTTTTTATTGCTATTGCTTTATAATATAGTTTGAAGTTGGGTATTGTGATACCTCCAGCATTGCTCTTTTTGCTGAGTATTGCCTTGGCTATTCATAGTCTCTTGTGTTTCGAAATTAACTTTAGGGTAGATTTTTCAAATCTCTGTGATGAATGTCATTGAGATTTTGATGGGAATTGCATTAAACATGTAGATTTCTTTTGGTAGTATAGCTATTTTTACTATGTTGATTCTACCAATCCATGAGCACAGGAGATCCTTCCACCTTCTGTAGTCTTCCACGATCTCTTTCTTCAGGGGTTTGCAGTTCTCTTTGTAGAGTTCATTCACATCCTATGTTTAGTCCTAGGTATTTGATTTTTTTTTTGAGGCTATTGTAAATGGAATTGTTTCCATATATTCTTTCTCAACTTGTTTGTTGTTGGTGTATAGAAAAGCTATTGATTTTTGTAAGTTGATTTTATATCCTGCCACCTTGCTGAAGCTGTTTATGGTGTCTAGGAGTTTTGCGGTAGAGTTTTTTGGGTCTTTAAGATATAGGATCATGTCATCTGCAAATAGGAATATTTTGACAGTTTCTTTACTTATTTGTATTCCTTTTATTTCTTCTTCTTACCTAATTGCTCTGGCTAGAAATTCCAGGACTATGCTGAATGGGAATGGGGATAGTGGGCACCCTTGTCTTGTTCCTGATTTTAGGGGAAATGGTTTCCGTTTTTCTCCATTAAGTATAATTTTGGCTATTGGTTTGTCATATATAGCCTTTACAATGTGAGGTACATTCCTTCTATTCCTAGTTTTCTTAGAGCTTTTATCATGAAGTGGTGTTGGAGCTTATCACAGGCTTTTTCTGCATCTGTTGAGATGATCAAGGGGTTTTTGTCTTTGTTTCTATTAATGTGCTCTATTACATTTATAGATTCGTGTATGTTGAACCACCCCTGCATTCCTGGGATGAAGCTGACTTGGTCATGGTGAATGATCTTTCTGATATGTTGCTGGATTTGGTTGCCATTATTTTATTGAGGATTTTTGCATCGATGTTCATTAACAAAACTGGCCTATAGTTCTCCTTTTTGGAGGTTCTTTGTCTGGTTTTGGGATGAGTGTAATACTGGCTTCATAGAATGAGTTAGGCAGTGTTCCTTCTCTTTCTATTTCATGTAAAAGTTTAAGGAGAGTTGTTATTAGTTCTTCTTCAAAGGTCTGATAGAATTCAGCAGAGAATACATCAGGTCCTGGACTTTTTTGGGAGACTCTTTATTGCTGCTTCAATTTCATTTTGTGTTATGGATCTATTCATGTGGTTAATATCCTCTTGGTTCAATTTTGGATGATCATAAGTTTCTAGAAATTTGTCCATTTCTTCAAGATTTTCAAATTTATTGGGATTCTCAAAGTAGTCTCTGATGATTCCCTGGATATACGTGGTGTTTGTTGTTATCTCCCCTTTTGCATTTCTGATTTTGCTGATTTGGGTTTTTTTTCTCCTCATTTTAGTCAGATTTGCCGGGGGTTTGTCAATCTTGTTTATTTTTTCAAAGAACCAGCTTTTTGTTTCATTCATTCTTTGTATGGTTTTTTTGCTGTTGTTGTTTCTATTTCATTAATTTCAGCCCTTATTTTGATTATTTCTCTCCTTCTGCTTGTTTTGGGTTTTGCTTGTTCTTGTTTTTCTAGGAGTTTGAGATGAAGCATTAGGTCATTAATTTGAGATCTTTCTGTCCTTTTAATATATGCACTCATGGCTATAAACTTTCCTCTTAGGACTGCCTTTGCTGTGTCCCATAGGTTCCTGTAGGTCGTGTTTTCATTTTCATTAACTTCCAGGAACCTTTTAATTTCCTCTTTTATTTCATCAGTGACCCACTGATCATTGAGCAATGTGTTGTTCAGCTTCCAATTGTTTGCATGTTTTTTGCTGTTGTTTTTGTTGTTGAGTTCTAGTTTTAATGCATTGTCATCAGATAGAATGCATGGGATTATTTCTATTTTCTTATATTTGCTGAGGCCTGCTTTGTGCCCTAAGATAGGATCAGTTTTGGAGAAAGTTCCATAGGCTGCTGAGAAGAAAGTATATTGTGCAGAAGTTGGATGAAATATTCTGTAGACATCAGCTAGGTCCATTTGATCTATGGTGTGATTTAGTTCTAGAATTTCTTTGTTGATTTTTTGTTTGGATGACCTATCTATTGGTGATAGGGGGTATTAAAGTCTCCTCCTACCACTGTGTTGGAGTCTACATATGCTTTTAGGTCCTTCAGAGTATTTTAGGTCCCTGATGAAACTGGGTGCACTGACATTGGGTGCATATAGGTTGATAATTGTTATTTCCTTTTGGTCTTTTATTCCCCAAAAACCATGGTAGATAATTTATAAGTAGAATTGTATTATACTATCCTTAGTCTCTTTTGCTATTGTTTTGAGATATGTCCTTACCTTTTTTCAAATAGGAAATATAATGATGAATAAACTACATTTTTATTGACAGAAGAGGTAGAAAGACTGGAAAAAGACCTGGAAAAGAAGATGATAGAAACTGAAGAGCTTAAGAGCAAACAAACAAGATTCCTTGAGGAAATTAAAAATCAAGATAAACTAAATAAATCATTGAAAGAGGAGGCCATGTTACAAAAAAAGAGCTGTGAGGAGCTAGAAAGTGATTTAAACACGAAAAATGAATTGGTGAGTTGATATTGTGTATTGCTTTGGCTGAACTCACTTAAGGTAGAAAATTCTGCCCTTGGGTTAAAAAAATACAGCTCCTTGACCATTGAACAGGGAAGTCATGGCTTAACAGAAATATATGCAAAAGGCTATATGAATTGTAGTTGATTGTATAATATAGCTGCCCAAAAGACTAATATGTGAAGTATGGTGTGCCCCACATTCTGAGGAATGGTGAGACTGCTCCTAGTGTTTTTTTTTTTTTAAAGCAACATTGTAGGTGATACTATACATTGGAAAAAACTTTTAGAAGGCAATTTGATAAAAGTATCCAAATTTTAAACAAATACATACTGTGTCACAGATGCTCCATTTTCAATAATATATTCTGTAGAAATAATAGCAAGAATGTATGAAGATAAAACACACACATATTTATAACAAGGGTTTATGTCCTAACATCAAAGGATGTCTGATACAATTTCCTGTGTGAAAAAAACCAAGTTGCAAAACAGTAAATCAAATATGAGCCTATGTTGAAAAATACATAATATATATATATAAATATATATTATAAATACATTTTCCCCCCAATATATATATATTGGGGGGAAATGGGAGTATATGCACTAAGCTCTTGACAGTAGTTATTTCTGAGAAGTAGAGTTATAAAACACTTTGAAATTGGCCTTTATAACTATCTGCAATGTCCAAAGTTTATGTAGTTTGATTTTGTGATTGAGATAGGGAACATATTAAAACATTGAACTATTTAGACAAACTAGAGAACATAATTTGTGAAGGTAACTGATCAAGTGGCTTCATGACAATCACTATCATATATTCAAAGGACTGTTTCATGGAAGAACTAGTTATGCATCAATGCCCATGAGATAACATTAAGAACTGGTAAATGAAATTATAGGAAAACAGGTTTTAATTTAAATTTCTAATAGCTGTTCTAATATAAAATGTGATAACTAAAATATGTTTGCTATCACTGAAACAGGCAGAGACTGGACATAATACTCAAGGTTTTGGGGCAAGATTGAGAACCTAGGATGGGAAGATGGACTAAATGACCTTAACAGGCCTTTCAACCCAGAGGATCTGAGTTTGTAAACTTGTTAGGCTTTGTTAGGCATTTTCCCTGATGAAAAAAATAACTACTGGTTCCCTCCTGATTTTCTTTTCTTCTCGTTTCCTTCCTTTCCTTTTTCCTCCCTCCCTCCCTTCTTTCCTTTCCTCCCTACCTCTCTTCCTTTTTTTTTAAACAATTCCTTATTCTGACTGTGCATAAATTAGAGAATTATATTTATCATGTAAATCCTTGATATATTTATCCTTTTTCCATTTCCCTTTCAAGATTGGCATTTTTACTTACTTGATTTGTTAACAAGACTTCTGCTTAATCCCTTACTTTTTTTTTTAGCAAAGAGGAAGAAAGAAGAATGTTCCCTCCATGTGTTAAAGGAAATACGAATTCTTAACTACCTCCTGCCAGCCAGGCAAAGTTAGTAAGACTCTGTCTCAAAACCAAAAAGAGCCAGGTGAAGTGCCTCATGCCTGTAATCCTAGCTAGTCATGAGGCAGAGATTGGGAGGATTGCAGTTTAAGACCTGCCATGGCAAAAAGTTAGTGAGACCCATCTCAATGAACAAGCTGAGCATGGTGGTTCACTCCTGTGATCCCAGCTACTCAGGAGGCATGGATAGGAGAATTGCAGTTTGAGGACAGCCCCAGGCAAAAACATGAAACCCTACCTGAAAAATAACTAAGGCAAAACGGGCTTGGGAGCATGGTTCAAGTGGTAGAGTATCTGGTTAGCAAGCTTGAAGTCCTGAGTTCAGACACCAGTACTGTCAAAAACCAAAAAAAAACCCAAAAAATACAAACAAAGAGGCCAGGAGTGTGAATAAAGTGATGGGACTCTTGACTAGCATGTGCAAGGTCCTGGGTTTAATCCCCAGTACCACAAAAATAAAAAATAAATAAATTCATTTTTTATTACCAGGGTAAAATAACCTCATAATTTATATATGCTTCTCACTAGTGCAGGTTAGTCAGCCTGTTCAAATCCGTGGCAAATACCATGTCTCAAGACTTCGTACTGTCTCAAATCATGGTTTGTTACAGTTGCCTCAGTTTCTTTTTTGCTTATTTATAATGTTGATTGTGGTATAGAGAAGTGTTTAAATATTTTGTAAACTGTTCACAGTTTTGCTGTTTTTTCTGTAATTATTTTTATGCCAAAACAAATTCTGACAACACAAATATATACACTAGAAATGAAGGTCCATTCTTCTCCACCCCATTCTTCCAGATGTTAATATATATCCTTTTTGTTTTCCTTGCTTATACAATATGTAATTAAGTACATTATACCCTTGAATATTTTTGTGACTTTCTTAAAAAAGGAAATCTTATGTATTATTATCATGCATATTTCCTTTCAAAAAGAGTAAATATGAACTGCTCTCTAAGTTAAAGATTTATATAAATCTTCCTCATTCTTTTTAAAGGGTATATTGTATTTATGTTGCGTTCCATTAAATGCATCCTCCATAATTTAGCTAGCCAAATCCTGTTAATAGATATTTTGGTAGCTTTTTGCTATTGGAGACATTACTACAGAGAAAATCTGTGTGCGTGTGTGTGCACACGGCATGCGCGTATGTACATGTGTGTATGTGTGCGTGTGTGATTTATTCTCTCATATCAGTGTGTCTTTAGTATAAATCACTTCAAGTGGAATTACTGTGTAATTTTCTTTTAAATTTTTGATAAATGTAATTATCCACTTCAAAAAGCTTATTGCCAATTTGTGCTTTCCACAGCAGTCAGTAAAAGGATCCAGTTTCTAACTGGGCATTGTTATTTTGAACTTTAAAATATAATAGAAAAAATAAAATCTTGATACTGTTTCAATTTTGCATTTTTTATACCATTTGGAGGGTTGAGCATCCTGTATGTATTTATTAGCTGTTTTGTATTTCTTTTTAAAATTGATGGTTTATGTTATTTTGCCTTTCTGTTGTTACTCCAAAGGAATATTACATGTTTTAAAACAAAAGAATTCTGGGTCTTATTCTGAGAGCTTACATTTGAAAAATGTTTTCAATTATCTTTTACAGAATATCTGATGATAATATCTTAATTATATAATGATTTCCAGTTTTATAAAATAATTGCTCATGTATTAGACCATTTACTTTATAAAAGAACAGTAGCATTGATGTAAGTCTTCTGGTGGCCATTTAAACTGTAGTTTAAATAACTACTACAAGAGCTCCTTGTCCTCTTGCAAGTTATTTAATTTGTATCTTTTCATTTCCTTATTTTAAAATGAGGATGATTTATTTAATTGTCCTATAAGCCTTATAGACTTGTGAGGATTTCATGAAGTTATGAATATGAAAATAATTTGAATCAAGCTAAATAGTGGAAGGTGGTAACTTTATAACTCATAGAGTGATGATACAATGTGTCTACATAAGAATATCATATCTTCCTATAGTTAGCTGTCAACAAAGAGCAAGTTTTGTAGTGTTATAGTTTAATTCTCCAGCATTCTCCATGTGACAGTATCTGTTTGCTTCTTTCTTCTTTTAGCCCTTTTCTGCTGATTCTTTATTCTTCTGTAAAGGTAGTTCCTCCAGGACTGAACTGCACACTATCTTTTTTTGTGGTTTGCATGATAACTTTGTACTGATATGCTTGTTTACATTTTAAGTTTCAAAACTGGCTTGCTTTCTTGGGAAATGTGCTTGTGTGTGTACTATTTTTTTTAATGGATGTGTACATGAAACAGCAAATTTGAATGTGAGGAAAGAATTTGTATTATTTTTCCTATGGTAAATATGTTAACTGCAGTCATCTCTTGATTATCCACTAGCCCACTTTCCAGTTCCTTTGACTCCTAATTTGCTCTCACATACTCATTTCTTCAATATTTATTGAGTACTTACTATATCCCAAGCTTACAACTATAAAAACCACAAAAGTACTTTGAAATACATAGACCATTTATTATAGAAGACTATTATATTATTATTAATTATTATAGAAACCATGCATACTCCATGGTTCTAGTCTCATTTGCCTTTGGTTTGGCCCTATTGTCAATGAGCTTTCGGGGAGAGAAGCCCAAGATTAGAAGATGCTGTTTGTTGATTGTGCGTTACTTCCTAGGACTTAGAGCCTTATGAGCATTCAGTAAAAATTTCAGTATGGGTAATGTGCTAGACATCCTGCAGCAGGACAGGGAAGACAGCATGGGACAATAGACATGGTTATATTTAAAATCAGGTGGTTTGAATTGAACACTGCCTCTTCTACTACCAGCTGCAGAGTTGGGCAAGTTATTTAACTTCTCTATGCAGCTTTTTTCATCTCAGAGTGGAGACGTTAAAATAGGGTAATATAGCTTATGTAAATCACGATGCACAGCATCTGTCACACAGTGAGAACTTGGGTCAGTGCTGCTTCCATTTTGATGGATACTCAGGAGGTGACTGTAATCTAAATCATGCATGACTTTGATTTCCTAGTCTTATAAAATGTTCATGTTTGTTTATGTTTTCTTCTCTTCAGCTTGCATTTTTATATTAATGAAATATTTCTGCATGTTTTTTGTCTAATCTTTACTATTAAACACTGGCAAAAAAAAAAAAAAAGGACAAAAATCACTTGGTGGACCTTCAAAATGAACCCAAAGGATTGGTTTTTGTCATACTGGTAGTTAGTTAATAAAATAGTTAATCTCTGGTACTAATCTGATATGTAACTTTTCACAAGTCACTTTATTTATTTACAAGTTCAGAGAATTAGGTTGGGTGATTCTTATATTCTCCTTCCAGTTCCAAAAATCTCTAAGAGTAACTAAAATGTAATTATAATAGAATTGCTTTATTAAAAATTTATTATTACATATTTGAATCTGATTGAGCTTATTTACTTTTTTTTACTGACTGTTATAAAAGATGATCTGGGAGGGTGGCTACTGCCTGTAATCCTTACACTCGGGAGGCTGAGGAAGGAAGGTTATGAGTTTGATGCCAGCATGGGTTACATAGTAAGATCCTGTCTCAAAACAAAAACAAGTGAATGATGTTCTGAACACTTAAAAACTAAGATGCCATTAGCCACAAATATTATACCAACAACAGTATAATTAAAACCAGTACCTATTTTTCTCCTAATTCTTCTGTAGTTACTGTCAAATATCATGTCTCCCCTGTTTTAATGAGGCCATATCATCAAAATAGAAGAGTAAATTAAATCAATTAGTGTTGTGTGATTATTGGGAGATCAGGAAGCATGTACTTAGTAGGCCAGTTACTTAAAAAATGTTTGAAAAAATTTATTTTCATGTTTAGAAAAAATAAATTTAAATGACTTTTGAAATCTTGCTTTTATCCTGAAATAGCATATACTTCAAAAGGCCTTTTCCATGATCTCTTCTAAAATGATAAATTTGTGTTTCATTTTATATAATGTAGGATTAAGCTAAAATATCCTCTGTTATGCTATTTGCTGTAGAATTTTTAAAATATGATTATTAGCTCTGAGAACTTCTATATCATTGTACCTTTATACTAACTTTGGTATATATATATTGTCTCATCAAATTGGACCAAAAGCTAAAACAGAAGACCATGGAACTAACGCGAGCATGTCAGAAGCAGTATGAGCTGGAACAGGAACTGGCCTTTTATAAAATTGATGCTAAGTTTGAGCCACTAAACTATTATCCATCAGAGGTGAGTTATTTTAGTTTTTTTTAATAATCCAAAATTAAAGCTCACATTGGGAAGGTGGGGTCATGTAAGGGATTTACCACTGACCACTCCACTTTGTTGTTTTGAGGGCATCATCAGAATAAACTGTATTTTGGTTGAATCTGTGAATTATTTCTCTTAGAAAATTAGAATAGTGCCCTAAAGAGGAAAAGCTTCCAGAAAATTTTTGCCTATAGCCATTTCTATAACCTAAAAGCAGCTGTATTAACCTTCAGTTACCTTGCTTGAGAGTATGGGTTAATTAAATCCAGACTTCTGGAAAAAGTGCTTCTTCAGTACCATTGACCAGTCATCCCCCAACATGGTTTGTTCAGTACTCATTAAGTTCAGTATTTATCAACCATTATTGGTACAAATGCCATAAATGCCACTGATAGGGGAACTGCCTAAGTTTTAAGATCCAATGATTCCAATAATACCATATATTATTTAATTTTTAAAAATTCAATTATTAAAATTTATAAGACTGAGATTTTACTTATATTAGTCAAGAAACCAAAATAAAACACCCAGATTTCTGATCAAGAGATTGAGAGATGAAGCAGTCTAAATATCACATAACTCTAGACAATTCTTGAATCAATTAATCCAAATGTTTACTCTTAGTAAGAGAAGGAAGAATCCTTTTGAGACCATTTTTAGTTCTAATTCTTTTGGTGTATTAAAAATAAGATAAAAGAATGCTCTATGTTTTTTAGCTCCTAGATATATAGGATTAATATAAGTTTAGGCAATTCCATTTACCACTAGTAAAATGAATAATGTCATTTGACTGTTTGGAAGTTGCTTATTAAACTCTAAGTCTATTAACCTACTCTGCTTTTAGTATGCTGAAATTGATAAAGCCCCAGATGAAAGCCCTTACATTGGCAAATCCAGATACAAGAGGAATATGTTCGCCACTGAAAGTTACATTGTCAGTGATACTCAGGCCCTACAGATCAAGAAGATGGGGCCAGATGAAGGAGAACAGCTTAGAAATGCTGAGCATGTGAACTTGAAAGCCCACGGGCCACTGGACATACAACTGGAAGATAAAGAAAAAAAAATAAGTGCAGGTTAAACAAAGTTATTTTTAAATTATTATACATGTAATCAAAACCTGAAGCAGTGCTTTGGATAAGTTGGAATAGAGCACTTTACTTAGGCTTGGGCCTAAGGCTGGCCTCTTTACTCTTTCTGACATGCCCCACATTCCACCTCCCCAACCACTGCCTCCATCCCCCAGTCTAATTCAAGGGATTTTACCACCTCTAGCAAGTCACACAGAGGAAGAAGTTAAATCATATTAGTATTTTTTTTTATGGTACCAGGGTTTGAACTCAGGGCCTCCCATTTGCTATGCAAGCACTCTACCACTTGAGCCACACCCTCAGCCTGGAAGAATTTAATTTAAGAGGCACCTTAGAGACCCTGCCAATGTGAATGCACTTACCCACTCAGCTATGTGGATGTGGAATAAAAAGAACCCCAACTTGAATTTGTGCATCCCCCTAGAAATAATGGCTGTCACCAATGAGATTAACAGCTCACCTTCCCTTGACTGATAGTTCAGTGGGAGACATGGAAGGCCAATAAAGGTTGACTTGGCAAGAGGAAAGAAGAGACTGAGTTCTTGTTTGCATGTACCATCTGCAAGGCACTGTAAAGGGAAAGCAAAATTAAGCAAGTGCAAACTGGCTTCAAGGGGCCAGTTGTATGAGGGTGAGTGTGGAGAGACATGAAATTTAAGGTGGGAAATAATTGATTTGAGATCACCTTCCCTTGGGACCAGATAAAGTAATTTCTCTGATGGCAGATTTCTTGGTATTGAATCCCATCATAAAGCATTTTCCTGTATACACAGGGTTTTGGTTTTTTAAAAAATACCCTGAACCTAATTATGGCTTTGTGCCATAATAAAGTGCATAATTCTCAATAAAATCCTTGTTCTCTCCAAAGGGTTCACTAATGTTGGAAAAAAAATCAAGTAGAGCCCCTTTTTTGTTTAGAATGTTACAGTTAAAAGATAATTATTGTTCTATAGCATATCATGAACAATTTATTCTTTGAGATCTGTAATGATAATGTGAGGAGGAGAAGGTTGTTGCAAAGAAAAAAATCTGGTAAAAATTTCAGAATTCAGAATTTTTCTCTGTATGTATCTGAGCATTGTTTTTAAATCTGCAGCACAAATTCGACTGTCAGAACTACATGATGAAATAGAAAAGGCAGAACAAAAAATTTTAAGAGCTACTGAAGAATTTCAACAATTGGAAAAAGCCATACAACGGAAAAAAGTATGTAAAAGCCAAGCAGCCTAACTAAGAGAAAATGAAAAAATAAAATGTATTTTTCCTTTTATAATTATATAAAATTATTTTTAGACCAATACTGCCTAATAAATTATGGAGCAATAAATTTCAGAGTCAAATATGGTTGTAGAATTTCTCAATTATATTTTCCTTTCATTCATGATGACATCCTATTAAATTTCCTTTCATTTGTGATGACATTTTATAAAGTACATAGGAATAAATTATTAAAAATGTATTTGTGGGCTGGAGGTATGGCTCAAGCAAGCATGAAACCCTGAGCTTAAACCCTGGTCCCACCAGAAAAAAAAAATTATGTGAAAAGATGTATTCAGTCTATTATGTAAAATTTATGTGAAAAGATGTGTTCACTCAATTATATTTTGAAAGTAACTTCTTTACACAAGGATGTTGCTTTCTGATGTATCTCTTCTTAAGTAAGCACCCTCTACCTTTAACATCCTGGGACCTATGTTAAGAACCAGAGGACATCTCTGTTATAGCATGAACATTATCAAACACAAGAAAAACAAAAAAAGTGATAAAAGTAATAAAGTCTTAGAAATTGCTAAAGTGGGTCATGGAGAAGAAGTAAGCATTTCAAATCATGATGCTATTGCATAGGGGAAAAATTCAAAAGAAGGAAGTGTTTCGACATTTTCATTTTAGTGTGTAAAGGTTATAGAGTGCCTGCCTCACAAGTGTGAGGCCCTGAGTTTGGTGGCCCTAGTACCATCAAAAAAAGTAAAAGGTTTTAGTTATTTACAGCTTGTAAAAGTCAGTATTTCCAAATTATAATGGTAACTATCCATACTATAATAGAATAAGTATGTCAAGTCTAAACTGTAGATTCTTTAAAAAGATACACTATAGTGTTACTTTCAAACTGGCTAAGATTTATTAGAAACTTACTATATGTTAGTCATTCATTAGGCTGCGTCCTGAGTAATGTACAAAACAGACGTGTCCCCCCGCCCTTGGTGGATGGATGGAAATGGACAATTAGCTTGTTTTTAAAAAAGAATATTTAGCTAAGCTGGATTAATATTATAGGAAAAACAACATTAAGAGAGACAATAATAAAGAGATATAATTTAGTTTGTGGGGATGAAGGACTCTGGGGAGGTGACATTTAGGCTGAGACACAAGATGAGGAGTCTGTGAGGTAGAGTTGGGAAAAAGTATTCCAGGCAGAGGTGACAGTGTGCAAAAGCCTTAAGACTGAAGAGTCCTCTGCAGAATGAGGTAGTGGAAATTGAAGTTAAAGAATCATGAGGTTAGAGATCGTACTATGTTTCATAGACCATTTTAAGGAGTTTGAATTTTATCCTGCACACAGTGGAAAATCTTTGAAGGGCTTTAAGTGGTAAAATGGCTGACTCTGTCTTTCTATGAGGTTACTTTGGCTACTGCATAAAAGTAAAACAGGTTGAGTGGAGAGAATGGAGATTTGTGCATCTGGTAGAAGTCTGTATTTCATCCAGGCAGGAGATGAGTATAGCTTGGGTGAACCAGTAAAGTGGGGGCAGCCATGGGGAGAACACCAACTGACTGATTCCAGGTCAAATTGGCAGAACTGACAGGACTTCCAGATGAATTCAGAGTGGCACGTGAGGTGGAGGAAGCTATCAAGATAACATTAATGACTAAATATGAATGTTTTAAAATAGCAGTTGGCTAGAGCTTTACAAAAATAGATTGATAGATGTAAATAATATGTGTGTGTGCGTGTGTAATTTTAAAATAAAATATTCTTGGAAAAAAATTTTTTAAATGAGTAAAATAAGCCTAGATTTTTAAAATAATGTTCATTTACTTAACCTGCTAACAAAGTTAATTTTCAGCATGGATTTTATTAGTAAAGGAAAAATCTCAGTTTAGTGAGAGCTTTCTATATTTTACAATACTATATATGAGATGATTTACCAGGTAACAGAATTCTTCATTTTTTCCCTGGTTAAAAAGCACTGTGATGATGGGGATTGCATAACCATTATTTTGAGAAACATTTCTACATTTGTATCTCTATGCTAAAACTTGTTACAAGGAGTAGAGTGTAAAGTTACTGCTACTGTGATCAGTACTCAGAATTTATTGGCAGATTATTTAAACTAATTGGGAAACTGGAGTATAGTACTTAGTAAAATTATCTAAAGTTACAGTCTTGGTTCTGTAACTTCTAATGTGACCTTGGACAAAGGTCTACATTTCCCACAACTCAGTTTCCTTCCTGTAAAGTTGGGAAATTGGGCTCAATATTCTTTTTCCATTACTGGGATTTAGAACTAAGGGCTTCACACTTGCTAAGCAGCCACTCTACTATTGAAGCCACACCCCACGCTCTTTTGTTTTTGTTTGGTTTTTAGATTGGGTCTCTTGAGTTTGCTCAGGCCAGTTTCAGACCGCAATCCTGCTTCTACTTCCCTAGTAGCTAGGATTACAGATGTGTACCATCATGCTTAACTTGTTTTGTTTTGTTTTTTGGCAGTTCTGGGGTTTTAACTCAGGACCTTGTGCTTGCTAGGCAGGTGCTCTACCACTTGAGCCACTCCACCAGTGTTAACTTGTTTATTGAGATAGGGTCTTGCTAACCTTTTGCTTGGCTGGCCCATTACATTGATCCTCCTCCATCTTCATTGCCCAAGAAGTAGGGATTAAAGATGTGTGCCACCATGCCTGACTGGAATAAATATTCTTTCTATCTTAACATGTTTTGAGGATTAAATTAAAGTATCTTTAGAGTTAAGTTAGTTAAAATTTAAAGTAAATTGAAGTTTAGAACAGTACCTGGCACATTGTAAATACTGTAGAAAGTCAGCTATCTTTAATACTATGATTATGACTAATATTTTACAAGTTACTTGTACTAGAATGATAACTTCATTTATATCTGTTATGAAATTTTTTTCATAAATTTTTGTGAAATAAGATATTCTACATACAATTAGAATGAAAGCATAAGGTATACATGGAATCCCTGGATAATTTCCAAATTTTACTTTTATTTAGAAACAAATTGATAGAACAAATAATAGTTTTTTAAATTGTAGAGGTTCTCTTTACAAATCATTGTTGCTGTCTTTTGTTAATTATGTTTTGGGGTATTGGGGGATTAGATTTCAGAAGCAGAGAAAGACCTTCTTTTCAAAAATTTGAGTGGTAGAATACAACTTCTAAGTAAATTACGCCAGGAAGCTCTGGATCTGGAAAGGCAGATGGAAGAACAAAGGCAAGAAATGGCTGAAAAGCAGAAGGAAGTCAAGGACCTGCAAATGGCCATAGATAGCCTGGATTCCAAAGACCCAAAGCATGTGAGTAAAATACAAGCTTTGACTTGTTCTATGGAAACTGGAATGTTATTCCATCTAATGTCTCATAATTTTTTAGCAGAGTCTTTTCTGAAAGACTCTTAGTTTAAGTAACCATATATATAATTTTTATGTGTATATATTCCATGTGCGTATGTATGTATGTGTATGATATAAGAATACGTGTATATATACATATGAAATGTGTGTTTGTGTCCAAAATAAAACAACCTGGGGCTTGAAGGAGGTAGCATTAGTACCTCCATGGCTGCATGGTACTTTTTTCTTTTTTTAAATAGCTGAGTTTCATTTTATTTCAGAGCTAGATAAACTTGCTTCAAGATGCTCTACAAACTTCTTACTTTTGTTTCTCTTTGCTTTTTCTTTCTTAAAAGCAGAAAGAAAAGGTTCAGAGTCTATTGTCTACTTCTTTAATCCTTTATGCATACATTCTATTAAATCTATTTGCTGTTTCATATTGTTATGTTTTTGTCCTTAAAAATAAAACATCTCTGGAGTATGTCTTCCTAACATGTGGCCAGATGCGGTCTGGTGGCTAAGTGATAGGGTTAGGCTCTTGTCTCTTTCTATCAACCAGTACCTTGAGAAATCTTACTAATGGCTTATATTTTAGCTAAAATTTCTAAAATAAGTAAAAAAATTTTCCTATGCATTTTCCTTGTATATTTTGAGTAATAAAGAATTAAAAGAAATCATAGAATTTCTGAATTAAAGAGATCTCTGAATTAAAAGAAATCATAGAATTTATCATAATAACAGTGCACTATAATTGCTTTAATTACTTGCCAACTTATTTGATTATTCCTTTAAACATTTTAGAAAAAAAATATTTTTATGTACCAGCTAATTTTGACAAAGGATAACCTTTTTATCACTAGATATAAATTCCAACAAAAGCCTAAGACTTAGTATTAACATT
Source organism: Castor canadensis (assembly GCF_047511655.1). NCBI lineage: Eukaryota > Metazoa > Chordata > Mammalia > Rodentia > Castoridae > Castor > Castor canadensis. The sequence goes on along the minus strand of NC_133398.1, from coordinate 14,288,106 downwards.
GAAACCAAAAGTAGACTTGATTATTTTAAGGAATTTTTGTTAGATGAAAAATCAGAGGTTTTAATTACTACAATGTGTAATGCATAGTTACACATTAGTTATTCTAACGCATAAGTTACAATAGTATCTTACTGCATCTTTACTACATTTATTTGCTCAGAAGTTTGTTGTCTATGTAAGGTCCCTGAGGACAATCCTGCTGGTGTCTGTATCCCCACCGGCCAGCCTTTGTTGCTTTGTGCTTGCATCTTGGAAGGTAAAAAGAGCCAACCTACAGGTCCTACACAAAGCTCAATGCGCTGACTGTTCCAGTTCTCTGACGTGAGCCTAATTAGAACCTGCATTGTGTGTTTGCTTTCACAGCTGACATTTTTGGCAGATAGGGAGCTTAATTTTCACTGTATTCCTATAAAGAATTACACATAGAAAGGGGCTAAATGAGACATATAGAAATGGAGTCCAAGTTTTGATGGTAGCCAGAATCAATCTGTGCTAGTGGGAATGAAACTTGCAAACCAAGTTTCCTTTTTGGTGTTGTTAAAATTACTTAAAGTTAGTTAAGGTTACACAGCCCCTAGTCCTGGCACCAGAGGACACCCTTTTAAAATGTGTTCACCTAGAAGAAGCATCTTTTTCTCATTTGCGTGAAGTTACTGTTAGGCACCCCACAATGTAAGCCTTTTAGCAAAAGAGAATCAAGAGGGGCGTTCCGAATATTTTTTTTAGATTTAGATGGATTTTTATTTAAAATAATTGACTTGTGTTATCTAATTAGATGAAGTATCTTTCTGAATAACAGATAGAATCTAGAAGTAAAATCTTGACTGATGAGATGATAGAAAACATAGTATGTGCCCGGTATTTATGCCACCCACTCGAGGTTGGTTGTGTTTTTTCAGTTTGCAGAGTATGAAAATGTGATTTAGAAAAATTAAATGATTTGCCCTAAATCGCCCTTTTAGGAAGAGGCTTAAGCTGCTACAATGACCCTCTCCTCATAAAGGGATGAAAGGTCTAAAGAAATTATTTTAAAATTAGTTCAGAGCTAAGTCTACTGAGGTTTTCAAAAAATAAGAGCGTTTCAGTAGGTTTGAAAAGGAGAAGGTTCCATTTAAAAATCAAACCCCACTTAGTTAAGCTGTCCATATCTCGACGCACAGATGTGGCAGGAGTCAGCATGATAAAGAGCATCTTGCGCCCGGCTGTCGGCCACGCGGGTGGCAGTGTGCGCTGACGCCTTTCTCCGCTGGGATCGGCCGCCTTGTTTGCGGCGCTTGGGCGTGATTGGCCCTCGGGAGCTTCCTGTGTTTTGATTTGAAGCGTGGAGGGCGGAGCCCGCCCTCAGAGACTGCTGCTGACTGGTTGACTGGGCTGCCGCTCACTCCTGCCCGGAACGTGGTTTGAAGCTCTGGGAAGTGGCTGAGGTTCCGAGGCGCTTGCAAAAATGTGGCTGTCAGAGAGGGAAGTGCACGTGAATTTGAAGACGGCATTAGAAAGAGTTCTGCCCACAGTGTCCCTGTTCGCAACGGCTCAGTTTTTGTAGGACACATTCTAACTTAAGGTGTGATCATTTTCTCTCTCCGGACAAAGGATTTGGAAGGAGGAGGAGTCAGATATGTAAGTTCCTGTTTTTACAATAACTCTTTTGTGAGCTCCAGGGTTGTGAAAATAGCAGAATCTGCTGTGGCTACCATGTATTTAATGCACATCCCTGACTTCTTGAGCCAAATTTGTCCTGCAATAAAGAAGTTTCAGTGGAATTTTAACGGTGAATTTCTGGAACAGTTTTTTTATTCTTTCTTTGAACCATAAAAACCCTAAATTTACTAAAGATGTAAGCTGTTATCTGCAGTTACTAGGTTTCAGAACAAAAAGTACCATTAACAGATTGATATCAGAAATATTTTAGGAGTCTAGGGAAAAGACCAGATTTGAAAATCCCAGTAGTAAATTACCAGTAGTAAAATAAAAGCCTTCAAGTCAAGCTACCACCAATGTGTTATTCAGAAATACTTTTCTTCCTAGTATTTGGGGGAAGCAGGCATCCAAAATTAAGAAATGTTCTTTTATAATCAAATGGGTCTTAGACTCAAGAACTGTTGGCATTTGTTGTTCAGACAATGATACATTTCTCTCTTCTGATGGCTTTTTCTTCAATTATTGTTTTATTCTGATCCTGTGCGGCAGATTTAGGGTCATGGGGGTAAAGGGTTGAGTGAGTGGGAGAACAAAAGTTCTTTGGGGCATTATTTTGTCTACATATGAAGTTGTCTAAGACACCTGGGAAAGTTATTTGATAGATCTGAGACTCAGTTTTCTCTTTTGGAAAAGGAAGGGTTAGACTAGACAATTGGTTCTCAGTTTAGTTTTCCCCCAGCACAACTGAGAAGTACAGTCCATTCATTTCAACTAGCAGGGCTTTCTAATGTCATGACTGTTAGGCTGTGAGAAGGTGTAGGTGTGTGGGGAGGCTGTGTGTTCCCTCAGGGGCTTGTGTGTGGAGGGGTGTGCCTCCCTAAGGCTCTCAAACTCCAGATGTACTGGGCTAAAAGGTCTTTGAGGTCCCAGTTTATTGCATGCAAAAGCAAAATGTTTGTTTGAATAGGAGATTGAAAATAAACTTGAATTCCAAGCAAATATTTACTTATCTCATGTCTCTCTTTTCCCTAAGAAATGTTTTTAGGAATTTAATGTGGGTTTTTTTTTTTTTCAGATTAAAAAGGCATTAGTTATCTATTATAAAACTTCCCTCCAACCTAAAAGGTTATTTTTTGTTTACTTGTTTGGTTTTTTGGTGGGACTGGAGTTTGAACTCAGGGCTTAATGTTTGCAAAACCGGTGCTCTACCTCCAGTCCTTTTGCTTTGGTTATTTTGGAGATGGTGGCTTATGAAACCTATTTGCCTGGGCTGGCCTAGAACTTTGATCCTCCCTATCTCAGCCTCCCAAAAGCTAGGATTATAGGTGTGAGCCACTGGCATCTGGCTAAAAATTTTTTAAATACAGATTAAAATCTCCACCAAGATAAAAAATCTTTGTTAACATTTTGGAGTATATTTTTTAAATCTTTTTTAATAAATACACTGTTTGTCAGTATAATTAACTCTGGAAACCATTTTTAAAAGACACATTTTGATTCTGTGCAAATAACACGGAACTATGCTACATTACCTACTGGCTGTGTCTTTGGAAGAAATCACTTAACCTATCTGATACTCAGTTTTTTCATCTGTAAAGTGGAGGTGATTCCTACATCAAGTTACCCTGAGGTTTGAAGAAAAACTATTCTTGTGAAAATTATATAGGCCTTGACACATAATAGATGCAATTACCACATTTGAGTTTTTAATTCTTTTTTAAAAAAAATGTTAACTGAGCCGGGCCACTGGTGCCTCACACCTGTAATCCTAGCTACTTGGGAGGCTGAGATCCAGAGGATTGATTCAAGGTCAGCCTGGGCAAATAGTTTGCAAGATTCCATCTCCAAAAAACCAGAGCAAAATAGACTGGAGGTGTGGCTCAAGCAGTAGAATTCTGGCCTAGCTTGCATGAGGCTCTGGGTTCAGTCGCCCTCCCTACCAAAAAAAAAAGAAAAGGAATTGTTAAGGGCTATTATTTTTAAAAGTTTAAAGAACTTGAGGTTTTTGTTTTTTCAATTCAGTCTCATATGAAGGCACAAAAGAGGGGTAAAGAACAACAGTTTGACATTATGACCAAGCAGTACAAACAACTTGAAAGCCATTTGGATGAAATACTTTCTAGAATTGCTAAGGAAACTGAAGAGATTAAGGACCTTGAACAACAACTTACTGAAGGTAAGAATTTAAGTATGATTTGAAGCAAGTCAGTTTCAGTACTAACAGTCGGTTTCAGTACTAACAAAAAAAAGTGATACCCAGACAGGCATTAATCCAGATACTAGCTGACAGTGCAACTGTTAGTACTGGTATTTGACAGGAAATGTTTGCAGAATACCCAAAAGTATTTAATAAAATTTAAAATGTTTTATTTTAATTATGTTTGTTGCATCGATGCTTAATGAGACAGGTTGTTCCTCTGAGTGGGGAAGAAGTCAATTCATGATCATGATAAAGCTCTGTTATGTGATTGTCTTCTAAGGCAAAAAAAAAAAAAAAAAACCTTTCAGAAGCGAAGAGCCCATTAGCATCAGAAAATTCAGTGTCTAGTTAAAAAACAGTGTAGAAAAAAATTTATTACCCACTTTTAGAATGCAATTTAAAATTTTGAGATTCCCATAATAGAGGAAGAACAAGATAAACATGCTGAAGTAGTGAGAGCCTGGGCTCAGTGTAAAAAAGGCCCCAGTCCCAGTTTTGCCATTATCAGCTATGGTACCTTGAGCAAAGTTATTTCTACCTTGATCATTAGTTTTACAGAGGATTAAAATGGTGTTTATAAAAGTGTCTGGCAACATAGTGGGTACCTATGCTGTCTTTGGTTTTTTTAAGTCTTCAGGTTACATGTTTATTCTGTCAGTCTTGCATTGGTCTAGTCTTTTATTTTGAGTGGTTTTGTGTGCTCAGCAAAAACTCACAGTTCTGCACACTTTTCAGTTATTTTATTTGGAAATAATTTAAACTTTTTATGGCATGAAGCAGGCATTTTATAAGCACTTCCCATATACTGTTTTTATTGTATAGCTGCTTAATTTTCCTCTACTACAGATAATAGGAAAAAATTATCTTTGTATCTTGAAACAGAAAAATAAGGTAGAATATAATTAGAAGCTTAGAATTTCACTCTTGGCTAGTAACAAGTCAATAGGAGGCAAAGCAGTAAGTTTAAAATACATATTATTACTCTTTTTCCATCATGCTAGGCCAGATAGCAACAAATGAAGCACTGAAGAAGGATTTAGAAGGTGTCATCAGTGGGTTGCAAGAATACCTGGGGGCCATCAAAGGCCAGGCCACTCAGGCGCAGAACGAGTGCAGGAAGCTCCAGGATGAGAAAGAGACATTGCTACAGAGATTGACTGAGGTGAAGCAGGAGCGGGATGAACTGGAAATAGTTGCCATGGATGCAGAAAACATGAGGAAGGTATCATTTGTTTCTTCTGCTTTCCTTAGCTTTAGAAATAGATGACCTCTAGTTAAGTTAGTTGAAAAAGTTAGAAATGATACAGTTATAAGTGGCAAAAAGTATTAGTGGCTGTTTGATATTTTTTTCCATTAAAAGATTTTTTTTCTTCCTTAGCTGTGATACATTTGAGATCATTATTTTTCCTTTATGGAGAAAAGGAAGATTATTTTAGCTCTATTTCTGTCCCTGAAAGATATTATCACCAAATTAATCTATAAAGAAAATGAAATTTTATCTCTTCAAAGTGCTATATGAAATGTTTGCATTTTATTATTTATGCAGCATATAAAATTGTTATAAGCATAACATGGTTTATCTTACTGTTATTACTTGATACTTTTTATTTTACAAGAAGACAGGCACAACGTTGTAGATTACAACTTTGCATACCTGATTTATTGCCCATTCACTTGCAGATTTCACTTGCAGTATTTTAGGTTTTTGGCAGACTTCATCATGTATAAAGAACCACAGATTCCGAAATGTCATGCTTGATAAAACTGCCTCCAGAAATCTGAATTAATATTTTTTAATACTATGAAAATTCTCAGGCATATAGAAAGTATCAAAAATACTTTTAGCACTGTGTACTCAGAACCCAGCTTAAGAAATAAAACATTGGAGATATATTTGAAAACTTCTGTGGATTCCCTTCCAGAGGGAATACAAAACTCTGAATATGGTTATGATTTTCCTGGATCCCTATTCTTTTATTTTGTAGATATATAAACTTCATTAAGCAACATGTGGTTTTGTTTTCCATGATTTTAGGACTTACATAAAAGCTATCACAGTGTCTATGTTCTTTTTCACTTCTTTTCTTTCTTCATATTTATGTTTTTGAGAATGAGTGTGCATTGATACATGTAGTTCTGTTTTTATTTTTATTGATGGGTATAGCATCCCATTGTATGTGCCATAAAGTTAGCGTTTATTCATTCTTATTTTGGGGGACAGTTGGGTTGTTTCCAGTCTTTTATAGTTACAAACAATGATAAATACAACATTCTTTAACACATCTTGAGCTTGGGGACTGCTGTGTTTTGGGTAAGTGTCCTCAGAGGCACACGCATTAAGGGCTTGGTCCCCAGCCTGTGGCCTTATTAGAAGGTAGTGGAACCTGCAGGAGGTCAGGCTTAGTGGAAGGAATTTTAGATTATTGAGAGTGTGCTCTTGGAAAAGATACTGGGAACGCACACCCTACTCTTTCTTTCTCTTTGTTTCCTTACTGGCATGAGGTGATCAGGCTTTTTCCACCATGTGCTCATCACATGTGCTCATGCACTGGCATAGAGCAACAGAGCCAAAAGTGGCCATGGACTGAAACCTCTGAAACCTGAACATAATGAACCCTTTTTCTTTGTGAGTTGATTATCTCAGGTTTTTGTCACAGAAACAGAAAACTGACTAACACAGGAACTGTGAGCAGAAGTAGAACTATGAATCAGAGTATATTCATCCTTAATTCACTTCACTAGTCTTGTCAAATTATTGTCCATAGAGATTCTATCAGCTTCTACTCCAACCAAAAGTGTAAAGACTACCATTCTGCCACATCCTCACCAACACCTTAGTGTTGTCCAGTGTTTTTTAGTATTTGTTTTAAATTATTTAATTCACATTTACCTTTCGTTCAGTCACCAATTAATATTTTGCTACATTTGCTTTTTCTTTCTTGTATGTATTTTTCACATGACCTTATATGCATTTTTAAATAGATAACTCTTCCTGAAACATTTGAGAATTAATTACAGACATCCTGCGCCTTTGCCCCAAATACTTCAGCATGTGATTCCAAAGAATGATTACATTTTTCCAATATAAACAGTAATTATCAGATACAGGAATGTAATTTTATGTTTTTTTCCTTGTTGGTTTTTCTGAAGCAGGGTCTTGCTGTGCTCCCAGGCTGACCTCAAACTTGCAGTCCTCCTTCTTCTACCTCCTATGTACTGGGATTACAGTTGTGTGCCACCATACCTGATAGGAAATGTAACATGTCGGATTTCATGTTTACCAACCTACTGAGTTTTAGACTACATCTTCCTCCATCTTTGTATTATGAAAATTCTTGCACTTACAAGGAGGTTGAAAGAATAGTTCAATGAATATCTATGAGCCTTCTTAGCTTTAATATTTTGCTATACTTGTTTTCTCTCTTTCTTACAGATACATTTCCTTTTTTTGTGTGCTCATTAGAAAGTTGCAGACATCATTATATCATCCCTTCATCATACATCTCTTAAAATAAGTTTCCTGCATCACTACAATACCATTATTACACCTAGGAAAACTCGCAGTAATTTCCTAATGCCATCTAAGATGTGAGCCATTCCCATTTTCCTGATTATCCCAAGAATGTCTTTTGTAAGAGAGTGTGTTTGTGTGTGTTTGTGTGTGTGTGTGTGTGTGTGTGTGTGTAGAATCTAAGGTGGTAGTGCTGTGGATTGTCCCACATTCTGTATTTGCCTAATTATTTTCTTAGGGTTTGTTTAATTTGTTCTTCTGTGTTCCATATAAAATAGTATCTTATTTTAACTGTTTTTTTTCTGATCACAGAAGAGGTTGAGCACTTTTTATTTATTTGCCATTCAGATTTTCTCTTCAGTGAATTCCCTCTTATTATTCACCCATTTCTTAATGATTTGTAGGAATTCTTTATATATGTTGGATATTAATCTTTTGTTGGTTATATGTGGCATCTGCTTTTCAAACAAGCAACCCTGATGATTCAGATACTAAGTTGTCTTTGGACCACCTGTTGAGAAACTCTTTTTGTAGAAGTTCTCATCACAGGATCTTCCTTTTAAATAGTTTGATCTAATTCTATAAGTTGCCAAGTAAGTAGTAACACTTAATCACAAAAAGAGAATGAGATAAGGAAGAAAGGAAGGAAGGGAGGAAGGGGGGGAAGAGAGAGAGAGAAAAAGGAAAGAAGGAATAAAATTAATTAGAACTGTGATATGCTAATCAGTGTGTACTTAAATTCTTGTTATCACTCATTCACATTACTCTATCATCCTTAATGAAAAATAGGCCTTATATTTCATCCTCTTTTCCCCCCATCCTTTCTTCCTTCAAGTTTGTTTTCACTTAATAGTCACACAATTGGTTACTTTGGAAAGCAACATGTTGGTATCTTTCTAACTTTTCTTACTACATTTAGTCAGGAGTTTTATTTTCAAACTAGAATGTGCATAGCCTGCAGCTTCATCAAGTTGCTAATGAAAACTTTCTGTGCCAGGCATCAGAGACTGGCCAGCATTTGGTCTACTGTACTCAAGTTACTAGTAATGACTTGCGGATGCTTAAGCAGCATAGTGAGGGTTCTGCAGTTAAACACACTGAATTCTTCCAGGAGCTCGCAGAGTTAGAAAGTGCCCTCCAGGAACAGCATGAAGTGAATGCATCCTTGCAGCAGACCCAAGGAGATCTCAGTGCCTATGAGACTGAGCTAGAGGCTCAACTAAAACTAAGGGATGCTGAAGCCAACCAGCTCAGGGAAGAGTTGGAAAAACTTACAAGGCTCACTCAGGTAAGTAAGAGCATTTCCAACTAGAAGGGAAGTAGCTTGTGCCTTAAGATATCATACTTCCCTAATAGAGGGGGTGAATGTGGTCCAAGTACACATGTGCATGTGTGTAAATACCACAGTGGAACCACTTTGTTCAGGTAATATACACTAGTTTTAAAAATCCGTCTCAAGGGGCTGAGGGCGTGGTTCAAGTGGTAGAGCACTTGCCTAGTAAGCACTAAGCCCTGAGTTCAAACCCCAGTACCGTGGGGAGGGGGAATATATATATATTATATATATATATACATATATATAGTATATATATATATATATTATTGTATATAATATATATACAATATATATATATACATATATATATTATATATATATATGTATATCCTTCCTTTACATATATTTTAATCTAATATTAAATACTTTTTACTATAATGTTATGTGGGTGATGGAAAAGATGCATTTTTGGAGCCAGACATCCTGAGTTCATCTGCTCTCCGCGTGTGAGCATGAGCAGGCAAATCACTTGATGGCTCTGGACTCAGCCTTTTCTTCCTGTATAAAATGGTAGATGGTGAGGATAAATGAGAGCATGAAAGCACCTTGTAGTTGGTATTCAATAAATTCTAGTGTTTCTTTCTCACAATAGCTTTAAGAGACTTTAAAAGTTGATGTTAAATTTTAGTTTTCTGTTTCCTTTTATGGTTGGTTGAAAGATCCACTAGTTTGTTATACTTGCAAATTATTGATGGCCAGATGCTATGGATACTCTAGGAATCAGTGTAGACATGGGCACTGTCCTCAGAAAACAGGAGGACAAAAAAAGGGACAGGGTTCTATGGCAAAGGAGAGGAGGTAGTCAGGGAAGTACCCTACAGAAGTGAATAGAAATGATGTTTTGGCCAGGCATAATGGCTCATGCATGTAATCCCAGCTACTTGGGAGGTGGTGATTAGCGGGATCGTAGTTTGAGGTTAGCCCTGGGGGGTTGGGAGGGAAGCTAGGTGTTGTACATACCTGTATTTCCAGCTATGCAGGAGGTACATATAAGAGGATTGAAATCCATCTAGCCTGGGCAAAAAAACACAAGACCCTATCCAAAAAATTACTGAAACAAAAAGGGCTGGAGGCATGGCTCAAGTGGCCAAACACCTGAGGCCTTCAGTTCAAAGGCAGTGTGGTGGGCAGAGGCCACACTCACACACATATTTCTCAAGAGTACCAAGTTTTACAAAACTATAGTGGGCAAGATTAGAGTCAGAAAACAAGAGGTTCATATTTTTAAGTAACAGTAACTAGTTTCTAAATGGCATCTCCTTTTTGCAAGTCAGTCCTTACTAGTTTAGTTGATATATTTTGTCCTTTGTACTTCAATTGTGCTTTATTTTTTTTTTTATAAGTCTTGCTTTCTACCTGTTTGACTTGGTATTGAAAGAGACCCCTTGTCACCAGGAGTGAAGGATTGGTCTCCAAACCACACATGAGAATATGGAGCATAAAAGATCTTGTTCCTCGGATTGCAGGTCTCTGGTACACTTCAGCTAAATGGAGTCACTTGTGAAGCTTGCTGAATGAAGGTTCTGGGCCCCACAGTAGAGATTCTGACCCATCAAGTCTGAGACACGGTCTTGGCAGTGCTTTTTTGTTTTTGGTTTTGCCTCATTCTCCCAAGTGCTGGGATTATAGAATACACACACCACCACACCCAGCCGCATCTGCATTTTTAGCAGATACACCAAGTGATTTTTTTTAACAGGTTTCATTTACTTTATTTTTCTTGTATAAAAACTATGTTGTAGCTACAGCTGGAACCTGGGTCCTCTGCACAGAGACTCTGGCATAGGTTTTCACAAGATGATCAGGGAATTCCTGATAAGGAGACTTGGTGAGCATGGTTTCTTTCTAGAGGTCAGGTGTTAGGTAGGCTGCAGGTCTTGGAGATGGCATCAAAGATGGCCTTGACAAAGTTGCCCAGGGTGACAGTACAGCTTCTGACTGCAGTGTAGCAGTCATCAAGTGATTTTGATACAGGTAATTTAAGACCACAGTTTGCTTTTAAAGGTAGGTCTTAGGGTTGCCAGATTCTGATGCTCTCTCCTCCTTAAGTAGTCATAGTTTATATGGAAAATGATCTTGGATTTTTAAATTTCATAGTGCAAACAAAATTATAGGTAGCAAGGTCTTGTGTGTATATGTACACTTATTTGTGCCCTTTTGGATCATAAAGTACTACTATTTTACATTTTTCTATCATTGCTTCCTCTGACAACAGTTAGAACAATCAGCACTTCAAGCAGAACTTGAGAAGGAAAGGAAGTCCCTCAAGAATGCTCTTGGAATGGTCAAGTTCTCAGAAGAAAAGGAACAAGAGAACAGTGAGCTCCACACACAGCTTAAACAGTTGCAGGTAAAGATTTGTTCCCCTGGAATATGTTCATATATAGGTCACCCAAAGATGATGATATCTTTAGCCAGGCATTTAACAACCTGTTCTAACATGTAGTAAGCAACTTGAATTATTAGAAAACATGAAGTCTGGATGGGGCAGACCGTGGTCTTGCAACTATGGTCTTAAGATTAACATGATGGAATAGAGAGATGGAGGCAGTGCCAGTAGTAAGCAGCATAGTGTGTAAATTCAGGGATGAAAGCGATACCTCTCATTTCTCCTAGAAACAGATTTGTCACTAGACTGAGCTAAAATTGTTAGATTGGTGCATTCTTCTTCCTCTGAAATGTCTTTGAATTATCTATCAATTTCACTATTGTGGGTTACAGTAGGAGTTCCCAGTTGTAAACAGTTTTCACAGTCCCCCCCTCTCAGAAAGGATGCTATTTAAAATGTAATTATTTTTTATTTGTGGAGAATGTATTACAGAAAACTTTTAAAGCTGTTCTCAGTAATCTGCCAAGTAATCTATAGGAGAAGCAGGTGTACAGGGTATTCCACATAACTCTCTCAAAGATAGATGTCTTTTGTACAAACAAGTACCTGAACCAGTTTGTGGGGACTTGCTTGGCTGGCTGAGGTGGCACCAGAAATAAAGGGGCAGAGTTTATGTGGCTTGGGGGAAGACCTCCAAAAAACACACAAAACCACGCAGGGAGGTTTGTGACAAATAAGCTCACGCAGTTACTATTTTCTTCCAACACCTCAAATATTTTTTTCCCTCACAGCTTAAAGAAATCTAATAGTGTAGGATTTAGTTTTTACTGCTATCAGTTCAACTTCTGAAGTAAACATTGTAAAAAATGTGTGTGTTTTCCATTCTTGGTAAGGGTATGTGTGTGTATTGGGTCTTCATTAGGTTATTAGTTTTTTAATAAAAATTTTCAAATAAAAAATGGAAGAGTGTTATCCTTTATTTTTTCATTATCAGTTTAAACAATTGTCAACATTCATTGTTTCATTTAGTCTACCTATTTTTTTGACTGTAACATTTTAAAGAAATCTCATACATCTTTGTTTTACCTGCAAATATTTCAATCTACATGTTTTAAGAAAAGAATTAAAATATATTCTCCTTTAGTGTAGAAACTGAAGTCAACTTTCCAAAAGGTTGGCTACCTTAGTATTTTGTTTGGGGTTTTTTTGTTTGTTTTTTGTTTTGTTGTTGGTTTTTACCTCTGGCAAAACATAAAACTGAACTCACAGCTTTATGCTTGCTAAGCAGAAGCTCTACCATTTGAGCCATGCTCCCAGTCTGGACTGACTACCTTAGTTAGAACCAGATCTTTGGTTACTTGACCTACTAACCTCCTGATAGAGAGTACAAGTTACACCCACTCGACATTGTTCTTCCTCAGAAATCATTGTTATAGTGAACCAAAATCTTCTTACACTCATTCTGGAAAGAAGACAGCTTACTAGGAACCCAAGTCACTCTGTCAGTCTGTTGGGGGCTACATAGCTCTGTCATTTCTCCTTCCCTAATCTTCTGGGCATTATATTTGACACTGTCTGAATTTTTTTCTGTGGTCTGAATATGTTTGTTAATTTGTTAGTAGTGAAAATATGAAGGCAAATAACAAATACTCCCCATTTCAACCCCTCCATAGGATGACAATAACCTGTTAAAGCAGCAACTGAAAGATTTCCAGAATCATCTTAACTGTGTAGTTGATGGTTTGATTCGTCCAGAAGAAGTGGCAGCTCGTGTGGATGAACTAAGGAGAAAACTGATATTAGGAGCTGGGGAAATGAGGTAAGGAAAAATAAAGACTTCCAAGTATAGAGTGTACCTCACAACCTCAGAGTTGTGTGAGAGTGGATGATGAACTTGCCTTTGTAAGTTATGGTAATAGCTATTTCTTTTGCAAAGTTTTTAGGATGTTTCCAAGAAAGTGATACAAGATCACTTAATTCTAATTGTCACTAATTTTTTAAATATGTTTTAGATCTTTTATACTTTTTTGGTGTTAATGAGAAAAACAAAAATATGTAAGAGTCTTTCATGAAAGTTTTCTACGATGGTCAGGAAATAAATCCACATTATGCATTTTAAACAGAGAACAAGTACCAAAAGAAAACTGAGGATAATTTCAAATATGTGAACATTTTTTCTTAGCCTGATATGAGCTTTTGTTTTCAGAGTGGCAGCAGTCATTTGATAAGACATTGAATTGTACTTAGGAGCTACTCAGTAACTTGCTATAGATTGACACCAGTCCCTTTGTACAGCCCTTTTTACTCTTATGCTAATGTTAACAGCATGCTTGCATGTAACATGGAAGCTAAAATGTCACATTTATACCATCTTGTTTTTTTTTCTTTACCAGAATCCATAGTCCTTCAGATGTCTTAGGGAAAAGTCTTGCTGATTTACAGAAACAATTCAATGAGATCCTTGCTCGCTCCCAGTGGGAAAGAGAAGAAGCGCAAGATAGAGAGAGGAAACTCCATGAAGAAATGGCTCTGCAGCAAGAGACACTGGCAAATGGACAAGAAGAATTCAGGCAGGCCTGCGAAAGAGCTCTTGAAGCAAGAGTAAGAAAAGGGCACGAGGTGGCTGGAGAGCAGCTCTTGGAAAATACTAGTGTTTTTCAGAAAATTACAATGATTTCTTTCTCATGTAAATTTAGCATAACTTGTTATTTTCATTCATAACAAGTCTGCTTGGGTGTGGCTAAAATCCAACCCAGAATATGGTCATTGATGTCTAAGTCAGGCTTATTTGTGGCATTGTTTTTCTTGTTTTGGAAGCAATGGTTATAATAAACAGATAAATAATACCACATTACTAGTGTATAGGTGGTTCTGGTCCCAGGATCTAAATTTTTTTTTAACATAATTATGTTACTAAAATTCAGATGGACCTAGAGAGTATTTCAAGATAAAACAATCCACCACAACTTATTAGTACAAATTTTTATTATACGCTATAACAAAGTAAAAGATACTTCTGTAGCAAGGTTTTATTTTGCTTAAAAATCATCTTTGAAAAGCAGTGTGTAGTGGCTCTTGACTGTAATTCCAGCACTCAGAATGCTGAGGCAGGAGGATCTAAAAATCAAGGCCAGTTTGGGCTACCATAGCAAGATCCCACCAAAAAAAAAAAAAAATCCTTGAAATTTGATTTCTTCACAGATTAATTTTGATAAGAGACAACATGATGCAAGAATACGGCAGCTGGAAAATGAAATTCATTATTTGCAAGAAAATCTAAAAAGTATGGAAGAAATCCAAGGCCTTACAGATCTCCAACTTCAGGAAGCTGATGAAGAGAAGGAGAGAATTCTGGCTCAACTTCAAGAGTTAGAGAAGAAGGTGAGAAGGCTAGCAAAGTGGGACACATAAATACCTGCTGCCTTAGCCTGCCCCTGGTGGTCAGGTTAGCTGCAATGTGTGGTCCATGTTCACCTTTATCTGCATTGCTGGCTCAGAGCTGAACCTGACCTCAGAGAGAGCTAGATGCTTGTCATTGAGTCAAGAATTTGAGACCAGAGTGTCACGATAGATAGAAACAAGAGAATTGGCAATGTGAGGACTAACTTTAGAGTTAACAAATGATAATGAGTTGAGTTTGCAGCCTTAGAGACCCCTTGCCCAGTTTGCACTGTTAGGAAAAACACCGCTCATAAAGAAACCTCCCGAGAAAAGTCTCAAGTCCTTAGAGCAAAGTTTAATGACAGGCCCAAACTGCCAGGCTGGCTGGGAGAAAGATGGTGCAGCAGCGAACCTGGGCCAGGCGTGGCTTTTATAGAAGTGGGAGGTTAAGGAAGTTAGCGCATGCATGTTAGTCTCTGGTAGGGGTGGGGTTGTCTTAGAGCACGGGAATTTGTCCTTGGGAGTTTCTCAAGTGAGTTCTGAGGGTAAAATGGCTGCCGATTTATAAATGGCGACATTATTGTTCTATTAGGCACATCCATGGGAAATTACTTTTAAATTCATCTTCCTTTCTAATGCCCTGGCCTCTCTGATGGCCTTTCTCCATCCACCCTCAACCTACTTTCATCACATCCTAGACCTTGTTAAATTCAGAAATTTCACCCACCACTTCAGAAATCAGAAAGTGAAGTATTGTACTCCGAACATAACCCTTTTATCTTGTTGATAGCTCCGTAATAACTATTTTTCAATCTTACTTAGCTTTCAGTTCATTAACCCGACCATTTATATCTGTTAATCCTTCAGTCTTCATGGTCTGCCACTAAGCAAATAGCCTCAAATTTCTTGCCTTTTTCTCCTATCTTACTTCCCTGACAGAACTGAAATTACCTAGTTTTTTTGAATCTACTCCCATTTCCTAAAGAAAAAAAAATCACCCACTCAGCATAGTGGATATATATTTTATATAATCTCATGGTCACCAATCTCACATGGGTAAATTACCCCTTTCATCAGTAAGCTCACTTTCCCATCTCTACTATTTTGTGCCTTTTCATTCCTCACATTTGCCATTTCCCTTCTCCCAGCCTCAGTGTGCTTCATACTTCACTGGGAATGGTTCATCAGTTCCCATGTCTTGTTGAGTCCACCTCCGCAGTATATCAGAAATATATGTTCTTTTCCCTTCTCTGATGCTACCACCTTGTCTAGCCATCATCTTTCTTCTGGACAGCTGCTGTGGCTTCCTCATAGAGCTCTGCAGAACAACCAACCATGCCTTTTCTAAAGTGGGAATTGGTTGTAGTCAGTCCTGCCTTGATTCATAGTCTCCGTTGCTCCTAAAAACCAAAATTCTTAAGCCTACGAGACCCTGCATAATTTACCTGTTTAAGCCTCTTCTTTTACACCTCAAAAATAACAGTGTTTCTTCACCACCATATGCCCCAGGCTTGATTCGGTGATTTAAAGGCTGGCCCATCCACTTATTGTTGATAATGCCTAGAGATGTTTTTCCAATGAATGAATGAATTTATGACCAATGACTCTTGACTAAGTTTTGAGATTTATTTGTTTAATGAATATTTATGGAGCACCTACTGTGTATCAAGGATTATTCTAGACATGGGACAGGCAGTAGTAAACAGAGTCCCTGCCCTCCTAGAGCTTACATCTTAATTTATTGCTACCAAATAATTTCTCTAAGTAATGGTTCCTTTATCTTAGAAGAGACATGAAGATGCCAAATCTCAGGAGCAGTTTCTTGGTTTAGATAATGAATTGAAGAATCTGAAGAAAGCTGTGGCTGCTTCTGATAAACTAGCTACAGCTGAGCTCATCATTGCCAAAGACCAGCTCCAGTCCCTGCATGGAACTGTTATGAAAATTAACCAGGAGCGAGCAGAGGTTAGTTCACATGATCAGAACAAGTTTCCACCAGTGTTGCTTCTGCCAGAAAATACAGCAACATGTATAGTTGGTCTCTTGTTACTGCAAAGTTGTCTGTTTTTCTTAAAACCTGAAGATTATATTTCCCCCATCACATCCCCATGAATTTATTATTTGATGTTTTGTGCCCTATCCTGAAAGGAATCATCAGATGAAACAATTATCCCTACCTTAAAGTATAGAGTCTTCTTAGGAAGATCATTTTCAATATTTGCCTGAGCAGAGGTTTTGAAGGTTTGCCATACAATCCCTCTGAACTTCGTATTTTTCATCTTGTGCAATTATATAAAAATATGTCACCTTGTAAGGCTGTTAAGATTTCTGTCTGAAGCAATGTATGTTATGGTGCTTTATAGGATGCAGATACAAATGAGAGTGAGATAGTAGATAATAGGAGAAAAAATTCAATGATGAAATCCGAAAGAGAGACCAATCTTGGAAGACTGCAGTACAGTGAAGAAGGTAGCCATTGTTCCTTTTGGTGCAGCCCCTTGCCTACTTGGCCCCCTATTGGAATGGAGCAGGCTGCCCAGCAGTGAGAACAACATAAAGCGATCTTGGGGCTTAGCATCTCATGTGCATGTGACTGCCAGGCAGGCAATGTGACAGGAGCAGAGGAATCGGAGGAAGAAAGAATGAGGATGACCACCTGTGATAGCAATGTGCCCTTCCCATTCTCTGTCCTAGCAGGAGTTACAGGAAGCAGAGAAGTTCAGCCGAAAGGCAGCACAAGCAGCCAGGGACCTGACCCGAGCAGAAGCGGAGATTGAGCTCCTGCAGAAACTTCTCAGGGGGAGAGAGGAACAGGTCAGTGTTGCTACCCTGAGCCACCCTCCTTAATGGGTTCTTCTCAGTGCCTGGAAGACTAAAGTAGAGCAAGTGATATCTCAAAGCACTCTGAGTTGCAATTAGTAGTCAACCAGTACTTTTCACCTACTGTGTGTCAGGTGCAATGCAGTATAAATGTAAAGGAGTAAGACAGTTTCCTCACTGGTAAAAAGTAAATAAAAATTATAGAATTGTAACTAAATTGCAAGAATAAACACATCTGTCAAAGAATCCATTCATTGGCAACTTTGTATGATTTTTTTTTAATAGTTTCCAGTTGAGATGGAGAAAGCAGATGTAGGTATGGGAGGAGCAAACTCACAGGTGCTAGAAATCAAGAAACTGAATGAGACAATGCAGAGGCAAAGGATGGAGATTACAAGACTTCGGAATTTACTAGACCTCACTGGGGCTGGTAAAGTAGTGTTGGATTTTGATTTTGGGTGGTTTTGTAGTTGTAAAATCAAATCATCTTGTTTTCTGACTTGAGTAAAAGTATTTTACTATTGGAAATGAATTCCATACCTGACTTAGAGAGTTGTGATAATTACTTAATAAAATTACTTAAAGAATTTAGAAAACAGTTTGTGTAAATATGATATTGAGGGATTTACTTGATTGTAGAGACACAATGTGTTTGCATTTATAATTGTAAAAGAAATAATATCTGCTTACTTGCTTTCTCTGAATTACTTTGTAACTGGTGGACAGAAGGATGTGCCTGTCCTCTTAGTGTTAGAAAAAAACTAATTATTAAAGGCCAGACTAAAAGTCAGCTTTGAAGAACTGATAAAATTCACTGATTCTCATGGTCTATATGTTGAGAGAAAAAGGAAGTACATGATTTCATGCCAACTTCATAGACTGGCTTTCCTTTTCAGACAACAAAGGAGGCTTTGAAAATGTTTTAGAAGAAATTGCTGAACTCCAACGGAAAGTGTCTTTTCAGAATGATTACATCAGCAGCATGGCAGATCCTTTCAAAAGACAAGGCTATTGGTATTTTATGCCACCACCACCACCATCATCAAAAGTAGGAATTCTGTGGTGCTACAAGTTTATACTGAGTTTTCTTAAAGTGTGACATGATCTTCTTCCCCAAATTTGTGACAGATGCTGACAACATTTCTACATTAAGCCATACATTGAGGTTCTTCAGTATTTTTATGATTTGAGATGAAAATTGGGTCTTCTCTTGGAAGACAGTAGTTAGTTGCCTTTTCATGGTCAGCTAGTATGTTGTGGGGATCCCTCACTGAGGATGCTGCAAGAGGGTAAAGCGACTTATGCCCAGAGAGCAGGTTGGAAATTAATTGTGCAGGAGCTAAAACAGAAAAATAGGTACCTATTTCCTTTTAATAAACATTCAGTACTTACCAAAGTGCTAGGCAGTACCGTGATGAAGGATACAGCCCCTGCTCTCAAAGAGCTCATGGGCATTGTAGCGTAATTGCACAACAGTGACATATGTGAGTCAATAAACTTGACCTGTGTGCTGTAGGTGCAGAGAAGTGTTAAGGATTCATCTCACAAGGAAGTTCAGGAAGGAAGGCTTCACATGTGAGGCTGTCAGTTCAGCAAGGAAACAGCTTGTGTGGAAGAGAGGGTAGGCTTAGACATGGCAAGGAACGTTGTAGGGCTAGAGAGTTTATTGGGAATGGTGAAAGATGAGCTGGAAAAGTACATTGGGATCATGCTTTTTTCAAAAGGGCCATAAAATCCCTTTCATTTAATTATTTAGGTACTAGGAAATTGGGGTTATGTGTTAATATGATCAGAGTTTAGAAGAATAATGTGGCTGAGTATAGAAACTAAACTTGTAGCAAGGTGAGCCTTTCGGGGCTGTTTGAAGTCATTGACATGAAAGAAGTCAGAGCTAGATCAGTGGAGCTGGAAAAGAAGTGGGATTAAGGAATGAAAGGAGACAAAATGATCAGAATTTGTGTCAGAATGTGGAAAGTGAAGAGCAGATTATAAGCTGTACTCATCCAAAGCAGAGGGGCTGAGTGATATCCTACCAGAGTCAATTAAAGAGCAACAGCCAGAGGCAGCTCAGAGACACTGGATACCAGGGACCTAATTTAGGCTTAACTGGAACATGAAGAGCAGAATCTAATATCTTCCTCCTGGAATCTGTAGAAGGCCAACATCCTTAGTTCAAACACTAGTATAAAAAAAAATAAAAATGCAACATCCTGGGCACAATTAGGCTGGAGGTGAAAGTGCTGTAAGTTAGAGCAAAACATTGTAAACCTAAGTTGGATGCAGGCTTAGAGCCTGGATCCACAGACTGGGAAGTGGAAACAATAGCAGTCAAGATTTAAACCCTTGTCAGACTCCCAGGACAGCAGAAGATTAATATTTCCAGATCCCCTTGAATTAAGTTTCTTTCTTTTCTTTTTTCTTTTTTTTTTTGGCAGTACTGGGGTTTGAACTCAGGGCCTTGTATTTGCTAGGCAGGCACTCCAGGCAGGCAGCAACTTCTCAGTAAAAGAAAAGAAACCACTAGTGAAGATGAGTACAGGAAGAAGAAAGACTGATACCCAGGGATTTGATCCCTTACAGAGAACTTGTTTTTGTTTCTCTTTTACAGTGATTGTGGCATAAAATTAACTCAAACAGCCAGATAACATTTCAGTGTGCTCAAGTACTTACTATTTCTATAAAACTATACCAAAAGATAGGATTGGAGAAGGATGTTATTAAATAATTCTCTGGAGAGTAAATAGATCAAACCCTTCATTTTCACAATTCCAGTCTGTCATGACCCCAGCCATTGTATACATAACTCTTCTCTGTCTCCCACCTTCCTGACGTCAAACCCAGAGGGATATAAATAAACTAAACCATATGTGTGGAACTGTAATATATATGACTGTGTAATCACTTCTCATTTATGAAAAATAAGAATTTTGATAATAGGAAAAAAATGCCTTTTCAACTTAGTTACATCTCAACTTGGCTCTAGACTTTGACATTTCTCAAAGTCAGCCTTTCTATTTGTAATAGATAGTGTGCTTTCCTGTCATTTATTTTAGGTTTCCAGCCATAGCTCCCAAGCTACCAAGGACTCTGGTGTAGATCTAAAGTACACATCCTCAACCCCTCTTAGAAAACGATGGCCTGGACAACAAGAAGGGAAGGATAGCAGTGGACCTCCACCTGCCTCAGGATACTGGATCTATTCGCCCTTAAGAAGCGGGTTACGTAAATTTTTTTCAAACAGAGGTGAGTCATGCCACATAAAGGACGTTTCATAAACTTTTATTGATTCCCTGAAATCCATAAACATAATCCAAACTCCTTAACTTGGTCTGTGAAATCCTCTATGATCCCATGTTGGCCAATGGCCTCTGTCTTAAACCTGCCATCGCATACCTAAATACTTAAGATACAGCAGACCAGGTTCCTCAGACTTCTTTGGCTTTTCTTTTTGTCCCTTCAGTGCTGAGTATTGAACCCAGAGCCTCATGCATGCTAGGCAAGTGCTTTACAGCTAAGTTACATCCTCAGCCCCAGACCTCTAGGCACTCATTCCCTCATCTGGAATGCCTTTCTTCCTTCCTCTCCCAAACCAGTTCCTACTCATTCTTTAATAAGACTCAGGTCCTCAAACAACACTCCCTTTTATGGAATCTTCTCTACCCTATTTCCCCCAAGCCAACTGAGCCACTTCTTTGCTGGAGCATGGAGCCTTACAATTTTATATCATGCCATTAAACTTATTCTACTAGAATAAAGTGCCATAGGTCTGTCTTCCAAAGCTCTAAAGGGAAAAGTCAAACCTGGGTAAGTCCCAGCTCTTGCACTTAATAGCTGTGTGATCATAGGCAAATTATTTAGCTGTTCTGAAACTGCTAATGTATAAAAGGAGAACACTTCTGAGGACTTGCTCATTCAGGAACAATTTATTGGGCTGAGGATATAGCTCAGTGGTAGAGAACTTGCCTAGTACATATGAGACCCTGGGTTTGATAACCAGCACTGCAGAAAAATCCAAAACAAAACAGGAACTTTTTATTGAGTACCTGCTGTGTGCTTTGTTCTTTGTTGTCAATGATAAGCAAGCATAATTCCTGCTTTTCAAAGAGAAGCAAGTAAGTTATCACATTGGAGAGTGTTACATGTCATGGCAGTGATAAATGCTGAGTGTAGTCTGATCTCATAGAACATCTTTGGTGATTTTTTATGTAGTGTGAAGCAGACAGGCAAATGATTGCTGAGAACAAACGAACAACCCAAGATGGGCATAAGAAAAACTAAATTTTGGTTGCCAAAAATACTTTGAATCCATGTTTTGACCTGCTTCTCAAAACTGCTTTTGACCTTTTTCAGTTTTATTCTTACATTTCTAGTATCTGGATTTAACTACTGCTGTTCTTTCCTAAATGTGTTTACCTGGTAACACACTCTCTGGTTTACTTTTTTTTGAAGATGCAGATAGTGATGGAGATAGCCAGGAAGAGAATGGGCTGGATGACCAAGAGGATCCCCTGTTTGTGCCTCCTCCTGGATACATGATGTACACTGTGCTTCCTGATGGTTCTCCTATACCCCAGGGCGTGGCCCTGTATGCACCGCCTCCTCCCTTGCCCAACAACAGTCGACCTCTCACCCCGGGCACTGTCATTTATGGCCCACCTCCTGCTGGAGCCCCCATTGTGTATGGACCTCCACCCCCCAACTTCTCTGTCCCCCTCATCCCTATGGGCGTTCTGCATTGCAATGTCCCAGAGCACCATAACTTAGTAAGTGGAAAAAATAGCCCACTCTTTGTCCACACTACTTCTATGGGTACCTGAGAAGGATATACACTAATGAGTTGACTGTTTATGAATGGGTTATATTGCAAAAGTATGATTATAAGGCTGATGTTTAGAACTGAGCAAGCACTTTCTTATTAAAATACTATCTTGAATAGGATCTAAGGTGCCAGGCCCCCCTCTAAAACCTGGTGTAAACAGAAATGCCTTCAGACCTGAAATTAATCATTTTTCATATATTTTTCTATTGATAAGTGCTATATAGATTGACAAGTATAGATAGATATATTCACATACTATTACCTGTAACGTATACATGTGCATAAATAGATGTGTGTTCACACATGCATATGTACACACAAGTGTGTGGACAGATATCCAGCAGATTTTGGTGAATATTACCTTTGGTTAATGGACTTAACCTTTGGTTAGTAGAATTTATTATCATTTTATTTTCATAGTTATTTTTGTACACACAGTTTTTAATTCTCCCCATTTAATGTTACAGACATTTCCTTGTGCTTTTACAAACATTTTTAAACAGTATTTTATTTATACACAACATTTATTTGTAGATACTGTAGCTAACTATAAATTCTTTTACCATGTTTCATATTCTTTTCTTAGGCTAGATTCCAAGAAATGATTACATCCTAATCACTAGATTGCTTTCTAAATTTTTGGTTCTAAAGCAATAAAAATTGCATCCCAAACTCTCTTTCAAACTCAGAGAACCTAGAGCCTTTGTTTTTTTCCTCCTTCATTTAGCATATTAAGGGAAAGACAAAAGACTTAAGTCACCTAGTACTAGGTCACAGTGTCATTTTAATAGATCAGACTAGTTTCTGAGGGCTTGAGTGCATTTTCATGATTAACACATTCTCTTGTGGTTTTTTCAGTGTACATTGTAATTTGTAGCAGTTCTGTCTATTCAGCACTTATTTTTAATCTCTTAAACTGGTTCTTTTACTCTCCAAAAGTACCTAACTGCTTATATAGTTAACCAAGTACACTTTTATACGTCCTTACATTTGCACATATTATTTCTTGAGCCTAGGTCTGTCCCTTTTCATTCATTCTTCAAAACCCAGGCTAGACACCTCTTCTCTGGGCAGCCTTCTCAGACCACTTCCCTCCCATGTGTCCAGAGGATGGAGAGACCTTGGTCTGTCTCTTCTGCTAGTCACTAATGTCATCCACAGGAAACTTGGTGAATGGCTCTCAACTGCAGTTGTACTGATGAAAAAGTTAAATTCTGCTAGTCCTTTTGGCATGTAAAAAATTGGTTTAAGTTTTCTTTACATACTGCAGTCTTAGACTCTGCTACCATTTTCCAGACCATAGATACCATTTTAACCATTTAATTTCAGCTTTGGGCAGGAAAGAGGGGAGGGACCCTCGGATGTTTGCATACTGTGTTTTTGTTTTGTTTTTTTCTTCAGGAGAATGAAGTTTCTAGATTAGAAGACATAATGCAGCATTTAAAATCAAAACAAGAAGAAGAATGGTGTCTGAGAGCATCCAAGCAAAAGTCTGAGAAAGAAGTGGAAGACTTGCATCATGATATTGATGGCCTTTTGCAAGAGAAGAAAGAATTAGAACTTGAAATAGAACAATTACATAGAACCATCCAGAAACATCAACAGCGAAAGTAATTATTTTTAGCCATTACATTTTTATAATTCAAATGAATATGCTCATTAAGATAACTTAATTGACTAGTAAAACTTTTTGAGGTGTTGGAAGTATTCTAACTATGAACTTCCAAAACAGTCAACACTAGCCACATGTGGCTGTGGGAACTGAGGAACAGAATTTAAATTAATATACTAGCTTTACGGTGCCATTTTGGAGCGTGCAAATCTTAAGTTTTCTTGGCCAGTAAATCAGATGTGCTCTTTTGTAGCCCCAGGTAGAGAATTAGCAGAATAATTACCTCCCCAGCTACTCTAGCAAAAAATATGTGAGGGTTCTTAACACCCCAACTCCTCCAGACATTCAGTTGATCTCCTGCTGACTGCATATAAACAGCTCTCCAACCCATTTCCACAACAACCAGTCACATTTCAGACTCCTGTAGTCACTTCCACCCTGGCCTCTTTTCTGTTGTCAAGACACTGCAACTCTCAGAATATACACCAGCCTCCACCCTGCCTGCTTTTGTTATCCTCCAGGGCTTGGTCTGAGCCACTTGCTTTCCTGTGCTTCCCAAGCATGGTGCCCCACACCTTGCATTTCTATCCTCTGCCTAAAATGCCTTTTCTAATCCCTGCCTGACTCCATCCTTTTTAGTAATTAGGTTACAAGTGTCCTTATTGTCTACAGTTAAAAAATCTTTTAATGTTTGATTATGTAATTTTTTAGGGACTTCATTGATGGAAATGTTGAGGGTCTTATGACTGAACTAGAAATAGAAAAATCACTCAAACACCATGAAGATATTGTAGATGAAATTGAGTGCCTAGAAAAGACCCTTATGAAACGGCGTGCAGAGCTCAGGGAAGCTGACCGACTCCTGGCGGAAGCAGAGAGTGAACTTTCATGCACGAAAGAGAAGGTGTGTCCTGTTGTTTGGGCATGAGCTTATTGTGGGTGAGATACTTAATGTTGTCTTCCTGAAGAACTCCAAAGAGAACAGGTGATAAAGATACATTTGTCCAAGTTAGATAGCCGGGTTCTAGGCTGGACTCTGGAAGTTAAGCAGCTGTGAGGATTTGAGTGAATCATGTAAGTCCTCAAGCTTTGCTTTCCTCATTTATAAATTCAGGAAGAATGTGTAGGCTATTCAGTATGAATTAAATGAAATAGCATCTCTAAAACTCCTAGTTATTTAGTTCCCAGTATGCCCTACTTCCTTACTCTGTGCTTGTCTTTTTAAATTATTATTATTATTCCTGGGCTCTTCAATCTGTCTTTAAAGTAGGGTAATCAGATTCTTATAAAGGTACAGTGGACTTTTTCTTCAAGTTGATAAATGAAATAGTGATATAAAATATTTTTAGTTCCTGGGCAATAGATTTCAGTTAATTTAGATAGATCCAAATTGAAATAATTTAAAAATAGTAGTTCCTCAGGTGTTTCATGTGGGTAAATTACATGAAATTCTAAGTGAAATGGGATTCTTTAGACCACAACACAGAAGAGAACTGGGGAAGAAAAAGAACTTTCCTTTATTGAACATCCAACATGGCCACAAATATTTATAAATACCACTTTATTTAAATTTCCTGGCAGTCCTATAAGAAGGTGTTAGCTCATTTTATAGATGCAGCTTAGAGAGGCTCATCAGTGGCCCAGAGTGACATAGTTGAAGTTGTGTCTCTCCGAAAGCTTTTTTAGTGAGGAGAGAATTCCGGGATGAAAGTTCCTTACCCATATGACTACATCAGGAACTACTATTTCTACATTGTTATTTTTTAACTTGGGTCTATTTAGATGAGTAGAAATCTATTGCCAAGGAATTGAAATGAATGTTTTCAATTATTAAAAAAAAATCAGTTATTTCAAAAAGAAAAAGATCATCTACAGTTTCACCATCTTCAAATGATTACATTTATTTTTGCAGAGGTGGTCTGTCTTTGTTGACACAGATGTAGTTTTATATACTTGCTCTCACAGTGCTTATACCATTTTTCTTTTCCAGACAAAAAATGCTGCTGAAAAGTTCACTGATGCCAAGAGAAACTTACTACAAACCGAGTCAGATGCTGAGGAGTTAGAAAGACGAGCTCAGGAAACTGCTGTTAACCTTGTGAAAGCTGATCAGCAGCTAAGGTAGGTGGAACCTCTATGTAACTGAAGTCTGTACAGTAAGAAGAAGGAAAAGTTGTTGCTAAGAAGATAATAACTGGCTTATGGTTGATAACGCATGTTAAGTCTAAGGGGCCAGGGGAATAAAGTGATGTGTTTTAGATTGCTTCAGGCTGATGCAAAGGACTTGGAGCAACACAAAATCAAACAAGAAGAAATTTTGAAAGAAATAAACAAAGTTGTAGCAGCAAAAGATGCAGACTTCCAGTGTTTAAACAAAAAGAAGGAAAAACTGACAGAAGAGTAAGTAAGGCCTCTATAGGGCTGCAAGGGATTTGTCTCAGAAGATAGCTGTTGGGTTCAGTCTCTCTTAAGGACTGCTCATGTACTGCTTGTGCCTTATAGGCTTCAGAACCTGCAGAGAGACATTGAGACAGCAGAACGCAATGAGGATCACCACCTTCAGGTCCTTCAGGAATCTGAGACCCTCCTTCAGGCCAAGAGAGCTGAGCTGGAAAAGCTGAAAAGCCAGGTATGGCAATAGATACCTGGAAAAGACAGTTCATACGTATGCTTTAAAACCTGTTTATGTTTTATAATTATAAAAGTAATAATTTGATTATAGAAAAGATTGAAAAATACAAAATAAAGTATAACTAATACATGAGGACTTTGTCAACTTTGCATTTTTCCCTTTTCAGGTGACAAGTCAGCAGCAGGAGATGGCTGTCTTGGATAGGCAGTTAGTACATAAAAAGGAAGAGTTGCATCTACTCCAAGAAAGCATGGTCCAGGCAAAAGCTGACCTCGAGGAAGCTCTGAGACTGGGGGAAACTGAAGTAGCCGAGAAATGCAGTCACATTAGGGTATGTTTTTCAGTAGGTTTTCTTAAGAGTCCTAGGACAATGCTATAGATTTATTTTGAGGCATTTTCATTGGTTCTCCCAAAATCAAAATATAAATTCCTGGGATCTTGCCTCCTTTCTAAAACCCCTTTGGTTTATGTTAGGTATCCATGCTGAGGCTTGCATGTGGGGTCCCTCCTATTGTTTTCTGGATATACCCATGTTCTCCTGCCTCTTGTCTTTCCCATTCCATTTGTTGTCCAGGAATTCCCTTGCTCCCCTGTTACCAGCCAGATCTCACGTGTTCCTCATGGCCCAGCTACATGCCACCTCCTCTAGTGACTTCCCTGACATTTTAATTTTTTCTGGGAGAAATTTTCTTTCTCTCCTGAGTTTTATAACTCTCTGTCTGAGTTAGTGAACTTCCTAGTCTTTCATGACCATGTTTATGTTCCATACCTTCTCTACATGAGGTACTGAGCCCCTCGAGGGCAGGAGCTGTGTCTGAATCAGCCATGTGTTATTTCTCTACAACACATTGCTTTGCAAATTATAAATGTCACATGTACATTTAAGTGAAGATAATGTTACTTTCTTGTTTCTGTTATACATATATATATATTTTTATACATATGTGTGTTAGTACAAAATACAGTGCTGTTCTTGACATAAAAGGCAAAAATGAGCATATTTCTAAAGTAGAATTTCTATGAAATGAGACAATAACAGAATTGGATTTAAAGGAATTTCTATTCATAATTTCATGGTGGGGGAATGGCATTTTTTTTAAAACACAGGAAGTAAAATCACTTCTGGAAGAACTGAGTCTTCAGAAAGGAGAACTGAATGTCCACATTAGTGAAAAAAAAACTCAACTTGCACTTATAAAGCAGGAAATTGAAAAAGAGGAAGAAAATCTTCAGGTAGTTTTACAGCAGATGTCTAAACATAAAACTGGTAAGTTTAAAGGAAAATAATCATATAAAGTGTAAGGTTAGAAACACCTGCATTGCAAGTCATAGAAAAATATAAATGACCTAATGAACTCCTTTTAAAGTTTAACCTTACTACTAATAAACAAAGAAAAACAGATTATAAAAGGAATGTAATAGTATGTTCTATCAATCAGTTCTATAAGGTTTATTTTAAAACAAAATCATCATATTCATGGCTGACCAGCATCTGCTGATGGAAGGGCCCTAATCATCTATCGAATGAAGTGAGCTTGGAATACTCTCAGGGTTTCACCGTTCTTCCAATTCATACCACTGAACCAGGGAGCCCATCTCTAATCTACTCTTCCAGATAGGGCAAGCTTTTATGAGCATTACAGCAATATTTATATTTTAAAAATTTGGAAACAGTGTAAAAGCCATATATTTAAGATTTAGTGACACACAAAAATACTCATGAAAAGTATAAAATAGGTAAGAGCTGAATGTGAAATACAACCCAGATTATGTTCAAAGTATGTGTGTGCACACATTACTGAGAGAAAAATACCTTAGAATGCTATGGTAATAGTCATCATCTTTGGATGTTGGATAATGATGCACTTTGATTTGTTTCCCATACTTTTTTGCATTTTCCACATTTTCTACAGTGACCAAATTATTTTTATAATCAGAAAAAGATTATTTAAATGTCTGTATTTCAAAGGTCAAAATACTATTATATAAATCTCATTCTATTTTTTAAGGTTTTTCTATGTTTAATCAACATTTTTATTCACATAAAATGTGCTTAGTTCACTTTTGGATGTAAGTGCTTTTAGAACTAGATCTTTGTTAAATATTTTTGTTAAAATGTTTTTAACAAATTAAATAATGTTTAGCAAGTTTTAGAAAGGTTCTTCCCATTAAAAATACAGTTAACTCCATTTTCTCAGCTCAACAAAATTTTTTTTATTATCTATTGTTTCTTGTGTCAGACAATAGAATTATTTTCATTTTGTAAATGTTTCCAAGTTCATTTAATAGTATTGACCATACTTTGTTTCTGTTTGTTAGAACTAAAGAATATTCTGGACATACTGCAACTTGAAAACAATGAGCTGCAAGGCTTGAAGT
Source organism: Castor canadensis (assembly GCF_047511655.1). NCBI lineage: Eukaryota > Metazoa > Chordata > Mammalia > Rodentia > Castoridae > Castor > Castor canadensis. The sequence continues at coordinate 14,259,449 of NC_133398.1, read as the reverse complement.
TTCAACATGGTCAGAAAGTGTCAGAGTTAGAGAAGACTCAGGTTGAAGTGCTAGAGGTAACAGCTAGAGACATCATACTCTTAGCAAACTGCAGGCTTTCTCTTTTAGGGTGCTTGAGTCTCTTTTATCTGATTTAGGAGAAACTGGAGTTAGAGCATTTGCAGCAGACAACTCAGCAACAGAAAGAGGAAGTAGAGTGGCAGAAGCAGCTTCTTGAGAGGGACAAACGGGAAATAGAGCGAATGACTGCTGAGATGCACGCATTACAGTCATGTGTTGAGTGTTTGAGCAAAGAAAAGGAAGATCTCCGACAGAAATGTGACATCTGGGAAAATAAATTATCTCAAACCAAAAGGTGAGAGCAAGAACAAATAAACTTACAGTTGGTATCGTAATTCTCTAATAGCATTTTGGTGACTTTTCTTCTTATCCCCCCCTCCACACCCCCAAACATTTTCTAAACATCCTATTGTTTAGAAACATCCTATTGTTTTCAAGTGAAATAATACATGCTAGAAATAAATGGAAAAATATACTTGGTTCATTGATAAGAAGCTAATATTGTTAAGACCTAGTTCTCAAATTAATCTATAGATTTAAAACAATTACAGTCAAAATCTCAGTAGGCTTTTTTTTTTTTTTTTTTTTGGTAGAAATTGACAAGTTGGTTCTAAAATTCATCCGGCAATGCAAAGTACCTAGAATAGGATTTATACAGTTTTTAGATACAACACAAAATAACTTTTGAAAATAATAACAAAAGTTTGGGGTAACACTACCTTATTTCAAGACTTTAATAAAGCTATGATAATCAAAACTCTGTGGTACAGTAGACAAGTACATCAAAGGAACAGAACAGAAAGTCCAGGAATAAACCTGCACATATGGACAACTGACTGACAAAGGCATCTTTTTAGTGGGAAAAGATAGGCTCTTCAAAAAATGTTGCTAAAATAATTGTACATCCAAAACTAAAGAAATAAACCTTGACCCATACTTCATACTACATACAAAAATTAACCCCAAAAGGATCATAAATATAAAATTTTGTGACCTTGGGTTAGGCAAAAATTTCATAGGTATGATATCAAAAATGTGATTCATTAAAAAATGAATAAAATTGGATTTCATCAAAATGTAAAAGACGTGCTCTTCAGAAGACACTGTTAAGGTAATAAAAAGGCATGACACAGGTTAGGGATAATCTTTGCTACCCTGTATATGGTGATGAACTTGTATCCAGAATATATATTTCACCCTCAAAGCCTAATATAAAACAAACAAGCCAGTTTTTTAAGTGGGCAGAAGATTTGTGCATGTGTTTTGCTATAGAAGGTGCATGGTGGAAAATAAGAATTTGAAAAGATCGCCATCCTCATTAAGGAGATACAAGTAAAACCACTGCTAAGTACTTGCTACATACTTCATTGTGTTAGTAAAGTGCTTTCATACGTGACCGATGCAGATGTGAAATGATATGACAACTTTGGGAAAAGAGTTCAGCAGTTACCTAAAAATCAAATATCCACCTGCCAGAAGATTTAGACGTTCTACCTGTAGGAATGTACTCAAGAGAATGAAAGCGTACTTTTACACAGAGTATGCACAAATGTTCATAACAGCTTTAATTATAATTTCCCACAAGTCTGTAAGATGGTAAGTGAATAAACAAATTGTGGTATATGTGCATCATGAAATACTACTCAGCAGTAATAAGGAAGAATCTCCAGGTAATTGTGCCGAGTGAAAGAAGCCAGATTAAAACAGTCCGCACAGTATACCTCCATTTATATGTACAAGATTGCATGCTCATGCCTATCTGTGATATGTCGAAATCCTTTCATACGTACAGTTGTTTCCTGCTTTTTCACTTCTCAGAGTTAGCAATCAATTTTTATTGCTCAGATTTTTGGAATTCTGAATGTTAGTTATGTTTTACCCATAATTCTTATAAAACTTCTATTTAGCAAGTCACCTTCCAAAAAAAATCTATTTAGAAAGCTGATAGGAAGATTTCTTTTAAAAATGAGTTCAAGAGTCTTAAATTTTAAGATTTATAATCATTCAGACTTTGCATAACTGTATATTGCAAAATGGTAGCACTATTTCTCAGTCATGTCTTGTGTGTTTATTTAACAGTGATTTATTCTGTGTGGTAGGGTTTTAGCAACTACAGAAGAAAACAGCAAAATGGAACAATCAAACTTAGAAAAGTTGGGATCGAATGTCAGAAAACTTCAGCAAGAACTAGACCAACTAAACCAAGACAAGCTCTCACTGCACAGTGAAATCTCAGCAATGCAGCAGCAGCTGCAAGGTACGAGGGAGGCAGCAAGACAAGAAAGATGGGGGTGCTTTCCTCATTTGTTAGATTCTTGATTTACCTGTTTAATGTTTCTTACAGAAGTAATTCATTCTGAATATGCTAAAAGCCTTTGAGTCAGATACTTCAAATAAGACATACGTGATATTTTTTTTCATTCTAATTCATGTTCCTTAGAGAACAGTTTTAAAACATAGCAAAAAAAATTAAATAATAATTACTATTGACTTCACCCCTCAGAGATGATTCCTACTAACAGTTTGGTGAATATCCTTCCATGTTTTTCCTACAGTGTGTGTGTATAGTTTAATGCAGATAATAAAGATGTCTTTTATTACCAAATCATTGATTTACTTGAGAGAAATAGCCATGTAATTGTAGTTAACGATGTACTAAGCATTTTCTTTCTTTTTTTTCTTTTTTCAGTGGGTTGAACTCAGGGCTTCACACTTGCTAGGCAGGTGCTCTACCTCTTGAGCCCCTCCACCAGCCCTTTTTTGTGATGGATTTTTTTCGAGATAGGGGCTAAAGGATTATTTGCCCAGGGGTGGCTTCAAGCCACGATCCTCCTGATCTCTGCCTCCTGAGTAGCTAGGATTACAGGCGTGAGCCACCTCACACCTGCACCTGGCACATTTTCTCATTGAATCCATGTAACAAAGCCAGGTGTGATGGTGCATGCCTATAATCACAGAACTTGGAAGGCTGAGGCAGGAGGATTACAAGTTCAAGATCAATCCTGGACTGCATAGAGAGACTGTCTCAAAAACAAAAGAAAAAAATTCTCCTAACATTTTTATGAGATAGAAACTTATTTTACCCATTTACTTAAGAGAAAAGTAAAGTTTACTTTTCTTGTGACTTGCTCAAGGTCACACTGCTAATAATTGACAAAGCCAGTACAGATAGAAAATTTATCCTCAAATTGTCTTCTTGAAAGGTTGAACCAAATTTACATTTCCACCAGTAATGTAGAAGGTACCTGTTTTTAAAACATGAACTTCAGCAATACTATTTTATAAAACTTTTTGTGAGGTTTTAAATACAAAGTCTGTAAAAGCTGGGCTCCAAGCCCAAATCTGGACTGTACATGTAATTATCTTTTGGTCTCTAATAAGATAGTGTGGCGTCATCGTTAGCTTAACAAAAATAATTTTAAATTCACTTCTGATGTACTTTGGTGGTGGGAGGTGCTGGTGGAAATCTGGTATGGACTTATAATACATATTTCTTATTTTATGAAAATGTTTCTATAGAAAAGCGAGAAGCAGTGAACTCACTACAGGAGGAACTAGCTAATATCCAAGACCATTTGAGCCTAGCAAAGCAGGTAAGGTTAACACGTGTAATTTTCTAATAGTACACTACAGCATACGGACAAGTGCTGGACATAACAAACACAAGTAGGCTGATCACTTTCACACCAGCTTGTCCCACAGGCCAACTCTTGATTCAAACAAAGTTTTACTCAAAGCTGGTAAATAGAGTGATGGCTAGACCAGAGCCCAATAGCAGTTCCTCAGTATCCTCTCTGGAGGCTTTAGGGACCAGAGGACAATCTCTTATCCATAGTATAGGTGAGGCCTCCAGACCAGTTTTGATTTGATTACTCATCGACCTACAGGAGTAACTGCCAAATCTGAGCCTCCATCTTGCCAGATGTTGAATAGAACAAATTCATGGCCCTTGTACTTCTGATCTTCCTAAAGGTAATTCAGTGTTGTCCTGTGAGAATAGTGCTGAAATTTAAATTTCAGGGAACATCAAGCAAATTCTGGGCCTCAGTTCCTGTTGTATAGATTAGAAATTAAATATCTAAATTGTCTTCTATATTCCTTCAAAATTCTGTTTCTGAGATATGTAAAACCTAAAAGTCAAATGAGTCTGTCTTTAAAAAAATCCCACAAAGATTCTTATAAATATTTTCCAGGTTAAAAATATGATTAATTTTTTCAAGTTGTTTTTAAACCTGTGCAAATACTTCAGATGGTAACAAAATATAACTTGGTTCATTTTCAACAAGAATTAAGCTGTGTTCATAATTTTTCTTAATTTTCTGAACAATCCTGTGTTGTTCATAGAATGTGGTTTATCCCCATCTCAGTGACAAAGCAGCTAAAGCTAAGAGGAACTGAATCCCTTATTGAGGTTGTGTTATCTTTTGTCATTTTAGTTTTTAGGCACTAAAAAAAGGAAAGCCAATGAAGTTGAGTCCTGAGTACCTTTGTTAAGTTTGTTAGATGATAAAGGATATGCTTTCATACTTCTCATTTTGTCAGACCTGGTAGAGAGGCTGGATTGGCACTGGGCCCTCCTAGTAAAAATGGCTTTGTTGTTTCAATGTGTTCTTCTGCCTGAAGGACCTGCTTCACACCACCACACGTCAGAATGTACTGCTTAGTGAGCAGACCCAGCTCCAGATGAATATCAGTGAATGGATAGAGAGGTTTGAGAACTGTCAGAAAGAAACAGAGTCAAAACAACAACAGCTTCAAGTGCTTCAGGATGAGATCAAAGAAAACAAGCTCAAGCTAGACCAGCAAGAAATGGTACTACACAGTATGATTGTGTATAAAGGGAACCATTGTGTTCTTCTGTGAGCCTTTCCCCTGTGGTGGAAAGCTGCTGGGAAGGAGCCCTAAGGGACTATGTATCTTCCCCACACCCCCAGGTCTCCCAAAAATTAGACAAGCTCTCCTCCAACTGAGCTGATCTCTAGCCTATGTACCTTCTAACTATCCTGGGTAATCAGGAGTTGCTTTTATACCCATTTTTGAACCATTAGAGTCATATAGGACATTGATCCTAAAGAATCTTTTTGCTTTCTTTTTGGTGGGACTGGGGTTTGAACTCAGGGCTTCACTCTTGCACTCTACTGCTTGAGCCACACCTCTAGCCCAAAAAGGCAGCTGCCTCCCTATCAGGGAATCAAACTGCTGTTTCCTGTGTGACAGGCAGAGATACTCATCATTTGCTAACAAGGATGGCAATGGTCCTGTAAAGAATTTTAATGGCCACATGCCATTTGCTGCTTGGGTCCTCTCCTATCATCCTGGCCAAGTGGCTTCCTAGGCCCTGCTTGATCTTCTTTACAAAGCAATTTTCTTTGCCCCACGAGCTGTTTTCTCCTCTCTGCTGAACTAGCATCTGCCTTGTGTTCACCTGGGACAAGTATTTGTTATTTTATGACTAATTCTTATTTTCTATGAAGATGTTTCAAAGACTCCAGAAAGAGAGAGAAAGTGAAGAAAAAAAATTAGAAGACAGTAAAGTGACACTGAAGGAGCAGCAGGAGCAGCTGGAAAAAGAATTGATAGACCAGAAAAGCAAACTGGACCAGGTGCTCACACAGGTATCCGAGGCCGAAGAGCGTGTCAAGACTCTACAGGAGAAGGAGAGGAATGGGGAGACTCTGGAGAAGACACTCTCCCAGGCCAGTATGTATTCTGGGACTGCATCTGGAGCAGGGCAGGGATGGGAGTGGTGGCTCTGCTGGACTGTCTCATAAAGGAGACCCAGGCCCCAGCTAGAGCCCAGGAAGGAGGAGAGCCCTGTGAAGAGATAATGAACCAGGCTCAGAGAGCCAAAGGAAATTTGTATCTCTATGGAGAAGACACTCAGTCCTGAGACTGACTAACAAGTCTAACTTTATCATATTGCCTCCTCACAGAAGTGAAACAGTAGGCAAAAGTGCCACAAGATACTCTAAAGTGCATTATTCAGGAGCTTTGGGAATAATGATCCGTTTTGCCTCAACCAGTGAAAAAAACAGTATTAGCAATTCTGCCTCTGACCACAGTTGGCATAAGTGCTGCCAGAATATAGGTATTTGCTTTTGAGTTAGTTTGCTCTCTCTTGAACCATATGTAAATGAAGTTGAAGCTGGGCAAAGTGGCATGTGCAAGTAGTGCCAACATGTAGGAAGCTGAGGCAGGAGGCAGTTTATGAGTTCAAGACCAAGCTGAGCAACATAAGTGAGACCCTCACCCCCAAAAAAAACAAACAGTGTTGTGCATGTTTTGCCAGGGGGCAGGGTTTCTTGTTTTGAGTTTTGGGAGCAGTTCTTTCTCTTTTTTTTGTAGCACTGGGGTTTGAACTCAGGGCCTCAAGCAGCACTCTACCATTTGAACCACACCCCCAACCCTAAAACAACAACAATAAAATAATAATGAAGATGATGTGAAAATCTAGGGTAAATGATCATCAGTAAACAATTTTTCACTTGGGCATAGGAGCTCTTGCCTATGATTCCAGCTACTTGGGAGGCAGAGATCAGGAGGATTGCAGTTCAAAGCCAACTTGAGCAAAAAGCTAGCAAGACCCCATCTCAAAAAAAACAATTAAAAAACTGGGCATGTTGACTCCTATCTGCCATCTCAGCTTTGAGGGAAGTGTAAATATGACGATATGTCTGGGCAAAAGTGGGAGCTACTATTCAAAAAACAGCTAAAGCAAAAGGGCTGAGGGCATGATTCAAAAGATAAAACAACTGCCTAGTAAGGGCAAGGCCCTGAGTTCAAATCCCAGGACTGAAAAAAAAGTAAGTAAGCAAACACATGGGTTTTTTGTTTTTTTTCTTCTACCTTAAGCTGCAAATTTTAATGATACTCAGAAAATGTGGATTTGGGCATCTGAAAGTGTTATCACTCCTTTTCCCCTAGGAACCCATGTTATACCCACACACAATCTTTTGACAAAATGAAACTAAATAAATATATTGAGTTCTGACAGTTCTGACTGTTCCACAGGTGTTGGAAAGTAAAATCTGGGCAGGGTGCTATTCGACATAAGGTGATAAGAAAAATATTTAAATGTCATTTTTATTTATAAGCACTTTTATTGAGTACTCACTATGTCCCTAGTGTTTGCATAAATGATTCAAATTGAATACCAAGAAATACGCCTCCTTATTTGTAAAATTGTACTCATGCCAGTGTAGAACCAGCTTCAAATCCTGGGCTTCCCACTGCACCACCTCCTATAAGGAAAAAAAGCACTGGTATGTCTCCCTTTATTAAAATCAAGGGTTAAAAAAACACATTTCAAGGGCTGCCAGAGTGGCTCAAGTGGTAGAGCACCTGCCTTGCAAGCACAAGGCCCTGAGTTCAAAATAAAAAAAAAAATATGCCTAGTCCAAGAAAAAAGCACATTTCAAGTCAGGCATGGTGGCTCATGGCTATAATCCTAGCTGCTCAGGAGGTGGAGACTGAGAGTTTTACAGTTCAGCCAGCCCTTTTCATGAGACCCAATCTCAACCAATAAAAAGCTGGATGAGGTGGCACACACTTGTCATCCCAGCTATACAGGAGACATAAGTAGAGTATCACAGTATGGGTCAGCCAGGCATAAACATGTGAGTCCCTATTCAAAAGATATTAAAGCAAAAGGGCTGGAAGAGAGGCTCAAGCAGTAGAGCACCTGCCTTGCAAGCATAAGGCTCTGAATTTAAACCCCAGTTCTGAGGGAAAAAAAATTATAGGTAGATAGATATAATCAGCTATTCAGCTATTGAGGGGAATGAAGGTTCAAGGCCAGTCTGGCCAAAAAGCTAGTGAGACCCTATCTCAATCAATGAGCCAGGCAGTGGTGACACATGACTGTACCAGATACACAGGAAGCTGAGGGCAGGACAGTTGTGGGCAAAAAATGTGAAACTCTCCCTGAAAAATAACTAAAGCAAAAAAAAAAAAAAGAAAAAGAAAAGATGGTAGGGGGCCTGGGAACATGGGTCAGGTGATACAATGCCTGTTGAGTTCAAACCCCAGTACTCAAAAAATTCAGCAGTCTGTTGCATGTTTCCAGCGCAGGACTGGGGCTGTGCTTACTCTCCCTGGTTTCAAAGGAAAGATAGATACTGTCTGTCATTTTGGGATCAGGCCCTCCAGGAACCAGTTTCTTCAAGAGGTGCGCTTGCCAGGTGTGCTAGTGCATACCTGTAATCCCATATACTTGGGAGGTAGAGGTGGGATGATCAAGGCCATAACAGGCAAATGCTTGAGATCCTATCTGAAGAGCAAACTAAAGTAAAAAAAAACCGGGAGCATGGCTGGAGCAGCAGAGTGCTTGTCTAGCAAGAATGAGGCCCTGAGTTCAGTTTACCAAAAGGAAAAAAAAAAAAAAAGAGCTGGATGCTCGCGGCTCACTCACATAATCCTAGCTACTTGGGAAGCAGAGATCAGGAGAATTGTGATTCGAGACCAGCCCCTGGCAAATAGTTCTCAAGACTCTTATCCCGAAAAAACACATCACACAAAAAGGACTGGTGGAGAGGCCCTGACTTCAAACCCCAATGCAGCCAAAAAAAAAAAGAAAGAGAGAGAGACTCCCTTTATCTGAGCCTTTTAGAGACTCCCTTTATCTGAGCCTTTGAAGTGAGTCAGGGAAGGCTTATGGATGCAGTATTGGAGAGAAGTGCCAGAGTGGGTAGCACGTCTCCGTCAGGCAACCTATCCATGAGGGACGGGAAGCCCTGCCACCCTACTAAAAATGCTCATTTCAGAACAGAGGCTGTCAGAGCAGGAGCAGCAGTTAATGGAAAAGTCATGTGAGCTGCTGGCCCTCCAAAAAGAGACAGATGCCATGAGGGCAGACTTCAGCCTGCTGCGGAACCAGTTCTTGACTGAAAGAAAGAAAGCTGAGAAGCAGGTGGCCAGTCTGAAGGAAGCACTTAGGACCCAGCGGAACCAGCTAGAGAAAAATCTTCTTGTGAGTCCCTTCTGGGAGGGTGGTTCATGAGGAATGAGTAAATTTAGATTTTATAGGGCTGGAGGAGTGGCTCTGGCACTAGATCACCTGCCCAGCAAATGTGAAGCCTTGGTTCAAACACCAGTATTGCCAAAGATAAATAAAATAATACTTTAAACTGTAATGCCACTTCACTATATAAATAAATTACCCATCAACCCAGCCTCTAACCCAGCTGTTGTTATTGTTGTACATTTATGCATAATTTGTTCTGGAAGCTTTCGTAAGTTTTGCCTTGAGACTAGGCCATAAGTCCAAAGCAGCTCTGGCTGCTAGCTGGGAGACCATCCTGTGAACAGAGTCAACAAAGAGTAGAGAGTGCTTTCTGCTATGAACGCTGCTATACCCCATTGCAGGGATACAGGGTGTTAGAGAAGGCTTTGTACATTTTTTACACAACTACAGTCAGTGTTTGAAAGTTTTTCTCATCCTGCCTTTTTCAGTTAGCATCAGATTTAATTAATCATTATCTTAAAACCAGGAAGCTCAGTCTACCATACTGTTAGCCCTAAAATAAATTTGGGAGGTGATAATCAGATCATTCTAAACCATTTGTGGAGGCAGGTGAGCACAATGAACTGCCCCAGAAGTGGATTTTCCCAATGTTCTCTGGAGCGATTAATGGAGCCCTGGTGTGTAAAAGGAACTTTCAAGCACATGTGGTTCCCAGATGGAAACTAATGATTCGATATGATGATTATAAAGGTAGAATATCGATGTCTAAATTTAATCTTCCCACTAACCCTAGGATGATGGAAGCTCAGAAAAGCAAAGTAACTTATCAAAGATAATGCTGCAGATCTAGGATTCAAACTTTGGGGTAACAGACTCTGATATATGTACTCCCAGCTATACTTTCCCTACCCCCAAAAGGTAGACTTACCACCATTCACAGCTTCTCTAGCTGTGAGGACTAGATGGGAAATGAAGTTACAACATCTCCATGTCTTGGACCACTGAGTCATTTTTCTCCTTCTGTGCTAGGAGCAAAAACAGGAGAACAGCTGCATGCAAAAGGAAATGGCAACAATTGAACTGGTAGCCCAGGACAACCATGAGCGGGCCAGGCGTCTAATGAAGGAACTCAATCAGATGCAGTCTGAGTACCTAGAGCTCAAGAAACAGGTGTGTGCACAGGACCCATGCAGGCCAGCCTGGGACACAGGCTCAGTAAACGTGTACTCCCCAGGGCTCACACAGGGTGTACTATTGTTAGTATCATTTTAAGAGGAATATTTCTTTAAGGAAATTGTGAAAAGCTGATTGTAAGAATGTTTAAATTTAATCTTTCTTCAGCCTTAAAATTTTAGAAATGTACCTAAAAGAAAAAAATATTTGTTACCCAAGAAAAAAATATTTGTTAAAAATGAGCTGTTAAAATTCTCAACTTCCATAAGCTTGTTAGTTCTGAAAGAAAAAAATTAAATTCTTTAGCATAAAATTCTGTCATGTCCCAAAGAATTATGTTAAATTAGATTTTATGCCAGAAGCAAGACTATAAAAAGCCAAACCCTCAGGCAAGTAAAAATGGTCCAGGGGAAACCTTTGATAGCATATAATGTAACCAGATGGAAAGCATAAGACCCGTGGATGTTTTCTCCAGTCCTTAGTGTCAGCATTGGGCCACCCCTGAATTCTAGTGGAACTGACACAGCCGCTTGGTTGGCCTTGCTATTCTTTATTCTTTGTATAACCCCAGTGGCCTTTCCCTTTTCATCTGTGCTGCCAGTGCCACCATTTGCCCCAACACACAAACACCTTTTGACTCAAGAAAAAGTACTTTTTAAAAAGTTACTGAAAGGCTATAAGCTCGATATTAATCAATAGATCCCTCTGAAAATTTGGTAGGGCAATTAGCAGTACAGTAGATACAAATCTTACCTTCACTAAGCTCCTTATGAGGAGAGCCACATAGAGTAGACTCAGGCAAAATCTCTGCACTGGCCAAACCACCTATAAAATGGAAGCATTTGACCAAATCATTTCTAAGGTCCCTTTCTGCATTCACATTTATAATCCAGGTCACAGCTGGGAATGTGGCTCAAATAGTATAAGCCAGATCACTTAAGACTTGAGTAAATAATGTTTTTCTCATTTGAAGTTTCATTACTATAGCTGCTCTTGGGTACCACTAAGGTGTTTCATGTAAATTCTCACTTAGTTCTCATCTTTCTAAGCAGAAGGTATTATCTCCATGCATAAATGAGGTAACAGGATCAGAAGTTAGCCAGCTTGCCCTAAATCATATTGGTAATGTTTGCTGGAATGAGATTGGAATCTAGCTAACTCCAGACAGATTTATTTCTATAGAGTAATTCTCTTTTAAGGAACATTGTGCACATGCTTTTATAAATGGAAGTTGCTCCAATCAAAATGCCAATAAAATTGTTTACTTGGTAGCTTGTAGACTGTTGAGTATTTTAAAAAGCACAAGTTTTCACAATTACAATAATGGTACAGAAGTTCCTCAACTTGCAGTTGAAAATATTGAAGTTTAAAACACCTAACCTACCACACGTGATACTTTTAACAACATAGTACAATGTAAAGTATTGGTTGTTTGCCCCCAGGACAGAGTGGCTGAGCAGGAGCTGTGGCTCACTGAAGCTACCCATCATCAAGAGAGAGTAGGACTATTACTTCTCCAGGAAAACACCAAAACTCAAAGCATACTTTCTTTTGAATGTGTATTGCTTTGCACCGCATAAGGTCAAAAAATCGCAAGCTGACCATCAAAGTCAGGGATTGTCTGTAATTGGTATTTATAGGTCTTTGAATGCAAGACACATTAAATAACTGAATTCTAAGTAAGTTCCAAACTTTTCCGAATGGTAATTGACCCTAACTCGCTATACAGATGGCAAACCAAAAAGATCTGGAGAGAAGACAGATGGAAATCAGTGATGCTATGAGGACACTTAAGTCTGAGGTTAAAGATGAAATCAGAACCAGCCTGAAGAATCTCAACCAGTATCTTCCAGAACTACCAGCAGATCTAGCAGCTATTCTGGATAGAAATGAAAACCTAGGACCTGAGTTGGAAAGCTTGAAAGAGAACTTTCCATTCACCACAAATGATAGACCTTTTGAAGAAAAACTGACCTTTCCCCAAGGTCACATAATGGTAAGGTTTATCCTGCTATTCCCTGAAAGATAATTTGGTTCCCACCTCCTTCAGTTAAGCAAAAACCAGATTTTTGAGGGTGCTAGAGTAGGAGGAGGGAAAGACTGGTTGGCTCCCACTCTTAGTACTTGGTAACGCTTTGATGTTTCCCTTTTCCTCCTGAAAAAGGATAAGCACTGGCATGGAGAAGCACTCCGGGAGAGACTGCGTCACCGCGAAGATCGACTCAAGGTTATCTTTTTTTTTTTTTGAAAAAAAAAAGTAAAATAGTTGGTGCTTTGGGGAGAGTGAGAGGAAAATTCTCACATTCATGTGCTACCTCCACTGTATTGCAGCACTCAGAGCAGCTTATAGATCACACAGTAGAAGCTCACAGAGAAGGTGACATTACACTGCTAGTAAATGGCCCTATTCAAAACCATAAATTTGTGAGCTGTTGGAGTGGTTTAACTGGTAGAGTGCCTGCCTAGCAAGTGTGAGGCTGAGTTCAAACCCAAGCAAGACAAAAAAAAAAAAAACATGAGTTGAATTTTGGTATGTTAAGTCCAAAATTAAGGTAATGCTGCTTTACCTCAACTAAAACCAGTAGAAACTAGATGTTTAGGAAATAGTGCTTGTGGAAAAGTCTGGGAATACTGGTAAAGTAGTTAGGCCGGAGTAGCAGATAAGAAATTGACTCAGAACATGTTGAGTTTGAAGGCCTTGTGAGACAGCTAGTTAAGATCTATCTTTAGGCAGCTGAAAATGTGTGAGATTTAGTAGTCATTGTTGGCCTACAGATTTCAGGGTTAAATCCAGGCGAGGCAATACACAGCTGTAATCTCAGCACTAGGGAGACTGAAGCAGAATGATTGTGAGTTCAAGGCCAGCCTGGGCTACATACCAAGACCTTGTATCAACCCCTCCAGAAAAAAAAAAAAAAAAAACACATATTTGGGAGTAAACAGTATAGGTGGAATACAAAATACGAAAATGAGGTAGAATGAGTAAGACCAGGATCAATAGACACATTGTCCAGTAGCTGCTGTGTTGATAGCATATACAGAACATTCCTATCATTGCAGCAAGCTCTAGCAGACAGCACCGCTACCAACTCTGAGAATCCCTCAAGTTTATAGCATAATGGAAATCAAGTGACACTGAGGATTAAATACATAGTGAGGAGACACTGAAGATACTAAGTACCAAATAATCATCTAGTTCTCAGTAGACAAAGGAGAAAGAGATGAGACAGTAATTTAATGGGAGGCAGAAATCCCAAACATTGTTGCAGTACTGATGCCCAGTACTGAAAAAAAGAAAAAACAGACGGAATAAAAAGCAGGATTAATAGCTGAGCACCAGTGAGTCACGCCTGTAATCCTAGCTACTCAGGAGGCAGAGATCAGGAGGATTGAGGTTCAAAGCCAGTCCAGACAAATAGTTTGGGAGACCCTATCTCAAAACAACCCATCACAAAAAAAGGGCTGGTGGAGTGGTTCAAGGTGTAGGCCCTGAGTTCAAACCCCAGTACCACAAGAAAAAAAAAAAAAGCTGGTTAATGACAACACAAATGGTAAGTTTATGTACATGGAGGGATGAAGGGTATCTATCTTTCCCTAGTACCTCCTTCAACTTTGAAAGCACCTTCAGCAGTCATTTCTACTTTATGACAATTGGATTTGCCTATCAAATGTTAAGCGTAAGGAAGCAGTCATTGGTCTGGTATATTTCAGTGTAAAACCCTCAATTTATTCTAACATTTTTCAGGCCCAACTTCGACACTGTATGTCCAAGCAAGCAGAAGTATTAATCAAAGGAAAGCGGCAGACAGAGGGGACTTTACACAGTTTGAGGAGACAAGTTGATGCCCTAGGGGAATTGGTCACCAGCACCTCTGTAGATTCAACATCATCACACAGTCTGTCTCAGTTGGAGTCTTCCCTTGCAGAGGACTCTCATCTTGGACAAAGTCAGGTAAGAGGAAACACTTAAAAGAGTTTTGTATGTTACACAGGAAGTTCTTGAAAGCTTAGGGGGTACAAGATCCAGGGAAGATTCCAGATCTAAATGCCACCTTCAACACTGGAAAATTCGTTTTAACAAACACTTGTTTTTTGTGGTCCCTGGGAAAACTCAAATCACCTGGCTTATAGATATAGGCAGTTACTGAGGAAGTAGATTAGAAATGGAGACTGGATGACCTAGTAGGGCTGTAGTCAGTTCTACTCTTCCTGTCCTCCACTGTTGGATCTCCTAATTTTCTACTTGAGAAAATGTTTTAGTTTAGTCTGCTGGTCTCCCTGTGTCTTGGGGAAAGATGACTATGATGGGACCTATTATTGCACAACAAAAGTTTAATGCAGCCCTCTTAGCATAGGGTGCATATAGAACTGAATTTCATGAAGGTGTGAGCCTCAGATAAGGTTAGTAACCACTTAGGAGAAACATGGAATATCCTCATGCAACTGATAAATAGGAAAACAGTATTACTGTCAGACAGAAATACCTTCCATTTTTGAGTGCCTATTCTGTGTACCATACTAAACATTTTACATATAATATCCCATTTAATCTTTGCATCTTGAGAGGTACAAATTATTATCTTATGTAGGTAAAGAAAATGTATGAAATGGTAAATGACTTAGGTCAAGAACGGACAAAACCAGGACTTAGGGACTGAATGATCTACCTTCACCACAGAGCAGAATATTGTAATGGTTGTAAACCACAAGGAACATTCAGTACAGTTGCCTCTTTAGTAGACCCAGGGGTGGAGGACAAGTAACTTACGTAGGTCACGCAGCTGATTAGCAGCAGAGCTAGTTTGAACATGATTACCTTAACACTTTGGGGGATGGGAGGGGGGATACTCTAAAGACCTAAACCATCGTGGGCCTCAGAGAACACAAGACGCAATGGGCACTGAAAAATAGGAGGGTTTCTCAGTTGTGAGAGAGGAGCACGTGGAGATTTAGGAGCCAGGTTGTTATCAGCCCAAGATGACAGCTAGAAGAGTTCAGGCATCCTACGGGTAAGAAGATAACACTGGAGGCCCAACAGTCAGGTTATTAGAACTGTTTAAAACTCTAGGGTTTCGTCCATGCTTATGTGGGATAAAGCTCTGAACTAGGTTGGGTGCTGGCTTCTGAATCTTAACATTTTATTTTCCTTCTTTTCAGAGCTCCTTCCAAGTTCTACAAGGTCCATCAGAACCACGAGACAGTTACAGACACTGATGCCGTAACAGGCTTCCTGCTCAAAGGGTATGTTATAGAGACCTTTAAACTATCACTTTCAATTGGAAGATCTTTAATTCTAACAGTCTTATGAAAAACAACCTCCTAACTTTTTATCTCATAATTTTGTAATGGCTCATCTTAAAACATTTTGGGGGCTGGGAATGTAGCTCGGTGGTAGGGCATGGCATCGCCTAGCATGTGCTAGGCCCTGGGTTCAATCTCCAACCCTGCAAACAAAATTCCAAAGAGATACTCACATTTGTTATCTTACCGATCAGTCATCATGTCACCATTTAGCTCTGTTAATTGAAGGCTGTTTTCATGATTAAAAGAATGTAATTATACCTTTTTGACTTCTTGTAGGAAAAGAATACTCAACCAAAATGAGCACTGCCTCACATCCATCTGTCTGGGCAGACAACTTCTCCACTACCTCACTAACTTCCTAATTGGATTGCCATTTGGATTTGTCAAAACCTAGTGTACTAAGATGCTGAAAGTCCACTGTAGTTTACTTTGGCTACGTCATTAATGCCAAGATTTTCACAAGTCACTTGTACATATGGCAACAGTTATATGCAATTTAAACTGGGTTCCCAATTTGCTGAGTTTTATTTTTTTAATCTTGGGATGTATTTTTATAAAGCCAGTGATTTTAACTGCATTATCTGAATCCAGACATTGATAAATGTAGTTTAAAAAGAAAAAGCCCCTTTTCTTTTATATAGTACCCAGTTATTTTTGGATTCTACTTAAAATCTATTTTTCATATGAAAATAAAAGATACATTTAATTTGGGTCTGTCATCTTTTACATTTCACAGGATTTTCTTTTATGACCAAGAAAATGACAATATTCCAGATGGTTTTCTGTCTTTTACCTGGAGGTTGATGGGAGGACACACCAATGAATATTTCATGATTCAGAAAGACCTGTTATAAAACAACTGCACTTCAAATGCTTTTCCTTAGCTAAAAACATTAATTTTTTCATGGAAAATTAGGAATGGTTTATACTTTTGGAGACTCTGACTCAATGATAAACTCATGCTATTCAGACTTTCAAATACTCGAACTTCTATAATTAGCAGCTCAACTCTACGACCTATACATTTCTTTAAAAACAGCAACTATCACATTTGTGAGGTAGGAGAACTGCCTCCAAGCTATTCCTAAGAACTGTCTCGGTCACTAGACAGCTTCTGAGCCACAACCAGCATCTGACCATGTTACAATAGAGAACATCGCAGGGCAGCAATACGTCACCAAGGGTTTATATTCCTAAAATGTTTTGACTAGAACTGGATCGTTAAGATACGGGATAAATACAACTATAATAAAGACAATGGACGTGACATACAGTTTATTAACTGACATTGTATGTTTTAGAAGACATCTATTTCCAAAACAAAATTTGTCTTTTGTATTCATTCTCTTTCACTTTCTCAAGTCTTGGCAAAATGTTTACTGGCCTGGCCTATCAAGCTATTGACATTGTTCAGGGAGAGTTTTCTGTGCCTCTGCCACACAAGCCCTCTGTATCCCCAAACAGGAATGGAAGGGATCTAATTTGCTAAGGTGAGAGAACTGAACCACTGTTTTGTTTTGTTTAAGGCACACTTTAAAAAGCTGATGTATGGGGAAAAAAGTTCTCAAACTGTGGTCTTACAGAATTAGAGAAGGTAATGAACATGGGGAGCCAAACACAAAACTTACCCTTTCCAGTGTCAAAAACTTTTTCTTTTTCTTTTTTTGTGGTACTGGGGTTTGAATTTAGGGCTTAACACTTATGAGGCAGGCCCACTAT
This sequence comes from Castor canadensis, assembly GCF_047511655.1. Classification (NCBI taxonomy): domain Eukaryota; kingdom Metazoa; phylum Chordata; class Mammalia; order Rodentia; family Castoridae; genus Castor; species Castor canadensis. Next base: position 14,242,231 of record NC_133398.1, on the reverse strand, counting down.
CACTTGAGCCATGATCCCAGCCCTTTTTGCTTCTGTTAATTTTTGGATAGGATCTTGTGCTTTTGCCCAGAGCCAGCCTCGGCCAGAACGTGATCTTTACAGGTGCATACCACCACACCAAACTATCATCTGTTGACACAGGGTCTTGCTGCGACCCTCCCAATCTCCACCTCCCCAAGTATCTGAGATTATAGGCATGAGTACCCAGCCCCAAAATTTTCCTCAGTATTTCACTACCTCTAGTATTATGTATACACCACCACCACCACACCACCCCCTCTCAAAAAAAAATCATGGTTATTGCATCAAACACTTTTATTACCCCTGTAAAATACATGAACATGAACTGGACTGTCTAGCGCATGAACAGTTCTGAGCACCAGTTACTGATCAGAAGGTCTCTTCAGTGGCTCAAGGGCAATGAGTAATCCAGAAAAGCAAATGACCTGATTAAGCAGTAAATTCATGAGTTAAAAATTAAAAGAATTTCTCTCCAAGGTGTACTGCCCAGTGTCTGGCACACAGATGTTACAATATGACAATTTGCTCCTCTCTTTTTAAGCACCCAAGTTTATTATAGGGGATTATACATGCAAGTAATAGAACCTGACCCTAGTAACAGTAAAGGGAGAACACTATTAGCCACCACATGTGCTGGCTTCAAACTAAACGATGACTGGAAACATTGCAAAGATGATGTAAATACAAGGATAAAACTGCAGTTCAATTATTTAGTGATGTGTCTTATAGCTAAATACTTAGGCCTGTCTTTATACAACAGATAAGCACAGTTCTGCAATAAACTGACAACTTAAACCAAGTAACTGTTTTTCTGAAAAAAATAAGCCCTAATATAGTTCTGAAAATAATGCAACCAATTTTAATTTAATCTAGATACAAGTGCTTTATTTACAAATATTTAGATTAATAGCATTTTGATACATCAAATGAAGAGTACAGCAGTCTGAATAAATCCTGTCACAACATTTAGACCCATGTAACTACCTTTGGGAACCAGGATATTGCACCTAAACAAGCCACAGTCTTGTGACTGCTATCTTATATCCCAATGGGTGGTTTGTTTGCTTTGTTTTGTAAATATATACACACCAGCAGGTCATGGTCCCAGGGTCCCTTGTGGTGCAATAGTGTAAGCAAAATGGATCACTGTAAGCCTTTAACAGACAAACCAATCTACTCCAGGAATCTTACTTTTTTTAAAAAGTTAAAGACAAAAATAAAAAGTCCACAACAAACCAAATCCTATTTTCTGCACATTCCAGTTTTGGCTTTTATTTAACATTGACTATACAATACTCGAACTACCATGTTTATAACCCAGGAAGATTTAATTTTACCTTAGTGTCTGTAAAGAGGGATTTAAAATGTATATTTTAAACACATCAGTTCAGCTGAGTGCATTTTATATCATATGCTCAGGCTTACTTATCCTACACTTCAAACAACTTCTCAATTCCCAGTCACAGAACCATAAACTCAACTAGAACTCAATCAACAGAAGAACTTAGTAAAACTCTTAAGTTTGTTGTCTGAAGAAGTAAGATTGTTTCTCTTCCAAGAAGATATTCTTTCAGTGGCCAAACCACCTTGTGCAGAGGTGGGTACTTGTACTATCAGCACAAACACTGAAACACCATTAGAAACTTTCCCTTTTACAAAATAACGTGTGTCAACATGACATACGCCTCATGCTATGAACAAATGGATAATCTTAAATTATTTAATTGTAGTGTTAAAATGCACAATTTAAAATCCCTTAATAGCAGACTTGCGGTTCTGGCTATCTGGTTCAGAATCTGACCATTCCAAGAAGACAAAGGTATAAAAGCTTAATATGTGCAATAATAAACCCAGCCTTTTTTCTTTTTCTATACAGTAAGGCAAGAATGCAGCCTGTAATGCAAAACGTTTACAGAAAGAGAAAAGCAGGTTAGCACGTTACTGATTGCACAAGAACAATTAAGAAAATCAGCAGGTAAGCCACAGTGCAAAGATGGAATAGAATCTGCTAGTGTTAATCTGATGATGCTAGGAGCACTTTCCAGCATTATGTCCCCAAACACTGCCAGCACCAAGGAGTGGAGCCAGTAGGTATTACCTGTGAACTGCAGTTGTGTCTATTTCCGTGTGTGAAATGGAGTAACATGGTCACATATAGGTCATACTGTACAAACTGGTATTTTATACTGTTCCAATGCCAGTAATCAATTTATTTTCTTCATTAAAGTAATATACACAGAATGTAGTTAGTTCGGTTCCTTCAAATTTTATACATATTTACTTTCTGCTAAAGAGAAAAGGATAAAATGGTATATATATAAAAAAAAGATAAAGCTATTAAGCACAAGAGAAAAGATAAATGGGTGTTTTTCCCTGTGCAAGGATAAGCAAACCTCATCAAGAGCAATGCCACACCTACAACAGGGAATTTATCCAACAAAAAACAAAAACAAAAGCAGCTGTAGAACACCCCCCTCCCATCTGAAGTCATTTCACAGCAATGAAATTGGTTACAACAGACACATTGGAACGGTTAAAGTTGGGGAAAAAGACCAAAGATATCAAATTAAACCGTACAGTGAGACAAAGCCTTGCCAAAAAGAGTAAAAATCATCAAGTCCAGCATCAGTGCTCAGTTTAAATCAAATGTTGGTGACATACCTATCACGAGGACGATCAGGGGGAAAAAAGTCTAGATTTACCATGCAGGAGAGATTTATTACTCTACTTGCCTTTGATAACCTGATTACATCTAGTTGTTTAGCAGTTTAGTATTATGTTAAACTGTTTGTACAATAGAGTTGTTTTTTCTTTTTCTTTTTTTTAATTAAACCCAGTAAGATGTACAGAAGACAACAAGGCAGTAAAAAGTACTGCTTCCAACAGACAGAGGTGAAAGGTCAAATGAGGGGCCACAGCAAAGAGGTCACTAGCAGCCACAGCCTTCTCTCTGGGGTTGGGGTTCACTGGTTAGCCGTCCTCCCTGAGGGGCTGAGGGTTTGTGTTGTACACCAGATTCGGCAGCATTCAGATCCAGGCTTCCATCCTGAATGTTCTGATAGATTTTCTTGGCAGCCTCAAGGAAAGCATCTTCTACATTCTCTCCCCTAAGAGGCAATTTACAACTTTATTCAAGAACCACTGCTTCCTACAAGAGACAAGACATTATACACTAACCTTTTGCTAACCTTTATCAACTGCCATGATGTCTTCAACTTAGCCACTGTCATCTAACAAGAGCCTGCCAGAAGGCTGAGCTAAGAGAACATGGGAAAAGGTTTTCGGTGTGGAGCACATAAACACAGTACTAAGCTGCTCTACAAACTCCACTTGTGCTAATGCTACACGTTAACATATATATCATGAGCAGTGAGGTGGGCCTCTTCTGTGACAAGAGGCTTCCCCAAACAAAAATGCCATCTCTCCAACATACTGAACGGGATCCTAGGATTTGTATGGTTGGATGAGTCAAGTATGAATTGTGCTGTTTTTAAGCACGTGGTGATACAATCATGCTTAGCCATGTTCACACTTCAGTTTTCTTGAGACTAACAGCACTGATAAGACTAAACAAAAACAGGCTAGCCTCCCCTTGCCACTGCAAGGACTTTTGGCCCTAATAAATGAAGAGCTAGGACTGGGAGTACTAGGGTTCAACAGTGGACATGGAAAAATTAATTAGAAAATACTCTTTATGCTTTTAATTAGTCACTGAGTATTCCCTTAGCTCATGCATTTATGGTAATCAGAAATATCACACAAACAGGTTGCCAAGCTTGCTTCAGTCTAAAATACCAAACTCAGCCTCAGTTCTGAAAGTAAAATGCAAACACGGTTTCACTCATTACCCTGGGGTTACTTAAATGAGCATAATCAAGGCACAATTTCAAGTAACAAAAATTCACATTTTGAAATGTGAAACAGGAAGAGACATTTTCTTACTGTTCTTCCTGCCATTAAGCATTGCACATATACGTAACAGAGCACGTATCATATACATACATATGTGTACAGTTGTACACATTATATATATGGTTCTACTTTGAGAAACTGAATGTAACTGAAACATTCATCTGCATTTGAGCCATACTTACGTTTTTGCACTTGCTTCAAGGAACAATAAGCCTAAAAATAAAATTCAGACTATAATTAGGATATCTCAAACTAACTTACAACTGCATTCTCTTCTGCAGCTTCTGAATAAATTTCCTACCATAGTATTTTATGAAAGGTTATACAGTTTTGAAATGTAGAGCATCTTCATATTTGTCATTAAATAATTACACTACTCCTAACATAAGTCTCATAAAATCAAAAACGTATTTTATTTCCTCATTCTTGATATCTTCAGCAGTTTACTTTTTTTTTTTTTAAATTGTCAATCCCATTTTTTCTTAGAAATTCTCCCAAGTGTGATCAATAAGTCTTAAAAGAAACCCACCGTTTTCTTCAGCAAACTGTTTGGCTTCTTCATATGTAACATCTCTCTGTGCCTCCAAATCTGCTTTATTTCCTATGAGAATTATTACCTAATTCGTGGGCAAAAGAAAGATACCTTAAAACAAAAGGAACTATTTAAACCAAACATGCAAATTCTGAAATCCAAAAATATTGACAGAAAAAAACAAGTGAGCCTAAAAAGAAAACCAACTACTAGCAGTTCTCCTGAGACTACAGAATCATAAAGACATTAATACAGAGAAGGATCTTAGCAATCACCTAGCAGATAGGCTGAAAACCTTTCTATAAAGGACAGATGGTATATTCTTGTAAAGAACAGAGAGCATCTTTTTTTTTTCAGGTTTGTGGACCCAACATAGTCTTGGCTGCATATTATTTTTGCTGTTTTTGTTCTTACAATCCTTCAAAATGTAAACACATTCTTGTGTGCAAGTCACTAAAAAACAGGCTATGGGTCATATAGGGTTCACAGGTCAGTGTATTAACACCTGATCCAGGTCAAAGAGTATGGTTTATCTGAGTAAAATTAATGAAAGTATCTATGAATGCCCTGAAATTAAGCATGAAATTGTGTAAACATGGACACTCCCTGAGGAAGAAGATTTAGGACTTTCATCTAATTTTCAACAGGTTCTGGGACCCTCAGGAAGTTTTAAAAAAAACACTAGTTCAACTCCTTTATGCTACAGGTAAGGAAATTAAAGCCCAAATAAGGCAGCCAGACATGCCAAATCCACTCAGTGAGTAAGCAGGAGATGAGAACCCATGTGGAAAATTCAAATTGTGACCTACAGATACTTCCCTACCCTACACTATCCCTGGGCAGGAGGAAATTTACCAACTAATAACAAATTTTTGTTTTATCACTGGGAGGAAGTTGGAAGTATGTGATGGTGGCAAATATGTAATGGGTCCAAATCCAAAGCAAAGTATCACATCCCTATATATACTCTGGAATCATCTATGCAAGTAAAGTTTGACAGCAGTGCAAAGTTTTAAGAAAAAAGTAGGTGGCCTTAGGACACAGCAAAGGATTTGGCCTTTACTTGGACAGAAGGGAAGATTTATGAATAAATCACTCTCCCTCTCCGTGTGTGTGTATGTAAGCAAATAAAAGCTTATTTTGGACACCCACCCCCATCCCTGACCAGACACAAATACGTTGGGAATGGATGGCCGCAATTTAAAGGTGCTTCCACCATTAAATTTTTGTTCATGTTTACAGCACCTGCCTCTTCCACTTTCAAAAACGTATGTCCGTTTGACTTGAATGTAAATCTTTAGCAAGGACAATAGTTAACTAGTACAACAAAAATGACCCCTCTTTAAATCAGTATGAACAAGTGCCCATTTAGAGGGGAAAGGAATGTTCATACATAGTCCACTAGCCATTTAAAGAATAAAATAATGATACTTTAAAAAGAAGCCAATTTTTAAAAAAATCAAGTCTGATGAAATTATAATGGCCTGGTACAGGGCCATTATAAGATAGATATTCAAAACAAGAAATGCTGCCTCGCCTCCTGGGCTAGGGGTATAGGTCAGTGATAAGAGCACTTTGCCTAGCAGACACAAGTCCTGACTTCAGTCCCCACCCAGCACATCTCTCCTCCCACACCCTCCAAAAACAGGAAAAGAAAGAAAAATATTGCCCCTTCCCAATTTCCTATAAATTTTCAAACCAGGCTTCCTATATCCCTGAGAAGGAAGACATACAGTGTCATGCTCACTCTAATACAGAGATATTTTTTAACACAAGAAAATGAGAAAACATGTAACTTCTACATAGAAATCAAAGGTAACTTTATAGAAATGTAGTATTTGAGCTGCATCTCAAAAGTTTTTCTTAAGATCTCAAAAGGTATAAATGAGGCAAGAAAGACAAGACCAATTTTATTTTACTATATTCTTTCATGGATCTCTACAATGAATTTTTATTTAACAGTTTACTTTGTAATACACTCAGTAAAAAATACAGCAGTCCTGTGTACCCTTCACTAAGCTTCCCCAGTGATAACAACTTATGTAACTACAGTATGATCTCAAAGCCAGAAAACTGACATTGGTGTAATCTGTAGCCTCTAAAGTCCAGTTTTTACATGCTCCTGAGTGAGGCTGTGCATGTGTATGGTCCTGTGCAGTTTTATCACAGGCACAGATCTGTGTCAATCAGGATACAGAACTTCCCCATCACTACTATGACACTGCTCTGTGCTGCCCGCTTTCGGACTCATCACTGTACCTGCCGCTCCTATCACGAACCCCTGGCAACCATGAGTCTGTTCTTCAGTGCTACAATTTGGTTACTTTGAGAATTTGTTATAAATGCAATCTTACCTGTGAGATGTACCTAACTTGCTGCATATGTCAGTGATTCGTTGCCGTATGTGGCCCAGCAGTGTTCCGCAGTGTGCATGCACAGACTGTTTCACTATTCTGGACTGCTTTCAGTTTCTACAGGTTTGTTATGTGCACCAACAGCGTGTTTAGTGTGATAATGGAAGCAAACTGCAGGCAGCATCCCTAGCATACAGTGCTGACTTTCAGTTATTAGACTGCTTTTCCCTGACAAGAGCTAGTCTTACTGTTGATTGCATATTTACTTAGCCAGGCTTCTGCTAGGTGTTGGGGTATAAAGCTAAGTGAGGCACTTGACTGCTCTCAAGAAACTGCCAGGAGTCACAGCTCAGTGTCTCTCTTCCCACTGCTCCCGAAACGCCCTCCACACCATCAACCGAGGCCTTACTCAGCCTCAGGGCCCAGCTCACACCACACCCAGATAAAACTGGTTTCTCCAGATGACCCTGCTCATCTTGCTCCCCAGCACAGCACTAGTTACTCTATTTCTAATTCATTTTTCATTGTGCTTGCAGCAGTTATCTATCCACCTGCTGGTTTTTTCTGTTGGACTGTAACTTCTTGGTGTGCAAGGATACACGTTTATCTTTGTATACTGAAGAATTTAGCATGATGGCTGGCTTTAAAATTTCAATAAATACCTTCCCAGTCTAGTTAAGATGACTTTTTTTAAGGCATGCAGCATACCTTCTATTTTTATTTGAAATTTTATTGAGAAAACTGCAGATTCACATGCAGTTGTAAGAAATAGTAGATCCCCTGTACACTTTGCCCCATTTCCTCCAATTGTATCATTTTAAAAAACTAATGCAGATTTCTCTTAAAATTGTAACGCCAGATTACACAGTCTCCACTTGACATGAGATCACTACCCCAGACATAACTTTCATTGTTTAAAGCCACAAAACAACAAAAGCCAAATAATATGAAAACACCTGGAAATAGAACTGAAAAAAAAAAAAAAGTTACGTTTGTTTTCTTCATTAACTTAAGAATAAAATAAAGATTCTTGGGGCTGGGAGTGTAGCTCCATGGTAGAGAGACTGACTAGCATGCATAAAGCCCTGCGTTAAATCCCAACACCCTAGAAAATAAAAATAAAAAAGTAAGTATTGTCTCATTCACAGTACACAAATAGAAAAATCTCACCAGGAAAAGGCTTTCCTGTTTGGGTTAACTTTGATCTGAAGTTTTCTATATAGTAAGATGTCATTTAACTTACAGTATTTGGATTGGTGAGATTCCTTGCATCTGTCAACCAGCTGCTTAAGTGGTTATATGTACTTCTTCTGCAAAAATTAAAGTTTGAATCTGTTGACTTCCACATATAATTGCCATTTAAACAGATAAAAACAAACTTCAATAAATATTTTAAATATAGATAGGCATGGTAGTACACGGCTTCTAAATACCAGCAACTGAGAGGCCGAGACAGAATTGCTGAGTTTGAGGCCAGCATAAGACACATAACAAGTTCCAGGTCAACCTCGACTACATAGTAAGACCCCATATCTCATCTCAAAACAAGAAAAAAAAAAAGCATGCAGTGTGTGTGTGTGTGTGTGTGTGTGTGTGTGTAATAAATACATCCTGAGTAACAGTATTTTTACTTTGACTAGTTAGACTAGTTACTCTGAAGAACAGCTGTGAAATACAATCACATAATTTTCAAAACTTTAGTCAAACTTTTCTTTTTTTTCAGGGTTTCATTCTTGCTAGGCAGGCATGCCACTCCAACAGCCCCCAATTTTTTTCTTTGAGACAGGGTCTCACTATGTAACACAAACCCAGGCTGGCCTTCAACTCAGTCCTCCCAAGTGCTGGGATTACAGCTATGTACCACCACACCTGGTCCCAAACTCATTATTTTTAAGTAACTCAATATCCAACAACTATGTTAATGACATGTCAGAAGAAAATTGTTTATAGTTAAACAGACCAGTAAGTAAGCAAAGAGCACAGAAAACTGATTTTAAAAACTTCTCAGTCAGGAATTTTCAATCTGAACTCAAAACTAACATTAAAATCACCCAGGTTTTCAATCGCAAAATGGAGACAAAGGAGTACCAAGATCCCTAGCCAGTGATCCACTCAATGGAATACATTTTTATGTCTGTTTTCAAATTTTAATTTTTAACTAGAAGTAAAGATAAGTTCTGTATCTTTCTTTTTTGGCAAACTGGGGTTTGAACTCAGGGCCTCAAGCTTGCTAGGCAGGTGCTCTACCATCTGAGCCACTCCACCAGCCCTCTTTCTTCTTTTTTGAGACAGGCTGGCCTCAAACCTGTCCTGCTGCCTCAACCTCACAAGAGCTAAAATTATAGGCATGTGCCAGCACTCCCAGCTTACTAAGTTAAGAGTACATTAACTACACAGCATAAAAACTGGTTTTAAAAAGCCATTTAATATGTTCCAATGGAAATTCGAGTCCTAGCTATCAGAAAGGAAGTTTATACTAACTCTGTCCTCTTGATTTCCCTGGCAGCTAAATCCTTTGAAGATTCATACCGTACTAACCAAGACTGTAAACATATAGACTCATCTGCACTAGCCGAGTCAGTCCTAAGACAGCAAAGAAATCCAAAGAAGATGATTCAACTTTTAATTTTTGACTTTATAATGGATTTACTGGGGAATTAACTGAATTTCTGAGTGATAATATTTTTGACTTCTGATGGATTTAACCAGAATGTAAACCCATGAAGATGAGGAATATTAGTAATGCAGTGTTAAAGTAAAATCTTTAAAAAGTTTCTGCTTTATAGACCAAGAACATTAATCAATCTCTCATTTAACAAGTGATAAAATAGAAGCCCATGAAGATATGAATACCACTGGCAGAATGGCTGAAAAAACTGGTGTCATGACTTCAACATCAATGACAATATGAAGCGTCAGAGTCAAGAAAGCCCCTGCCTAAAGCCTGGAGTACCTTTTCATTAAGTTACAGAGACACAATGAATATACCATAATTTAATTGTTTTAGTATATTCACAAAATTGGGCATTAATTGCCACTATCTGTTTCTAGAATATTTACATGACCTCTAAAAGAAACACTGCACCCACTAACCTCCATGTCCTTGTAATCCTCTATGAATTTGCCTATTCTGGATATTTCATTAACAGAATCACGCAATATGCAGTCTTTGTGTGTTGTTTCTTTCACTTAGCATAATGTTTTCAAGGTTTACCTACATGTGGCATATATTTATACTTCATTCCTTTTTTTTTCCCCCCCTGTGGTGGAACTAGGGTTTAAACTCAGGGCTTCCCATTTGCAAAGCAAGTACTCTACCACTTGAGCCACACCTACAAGTCCATTTTGCACTGAGTATTTTGGAGATGGGGTTTTTGTGAACTATTTGCCACAACCAGGCTGGCCTCGAACCTCGATCCTCCTGATTGCAGCCTCCCAACTAGCTAAGATTATAGATGTGAGCCACCAGCACTTGGTATATTCCTTTTGATAGCAGAAAAACATTTCATCATATAGATATACTACACTATGTTTATCTATTCATCAGCTGATGACTGTTTCCCCACCTGATGACTTAAATAAGACAAATTTTTAGCAGTACTATGCTTAAAGAATATGTTTGAAAGTAAAACAATTACATTTTAAGCACACACCATCATATTTAAATTTACTGCTAATGCATGGAGTTTTTAATTACATGAAGTCTTCAGGAACACAGTACTCAAAAATTAAGACAGCTCCCTATAAATGGACTGGTTCTTTAATAATCTCCCCACAATACCATTTACTGATCATATTGCCAACTGCCCACCACAGTGAAGAGCACTGAGGCTTATTTCACTATTTTGCCAAGACCATCCAGTTCTAAGCATTTACTGAGACTTTCTGTACTATAGTTATAATCAGCCATTATCTTTAACACAGCATTTCTCAAAGTGTGTTCAGTAAAATAAGCTTAGGAAACATCAAATTAAAGTCCAACAGTAAGCAATTTATTTACTACAGAACTTCTCAGGGTCTTAACATACAAATGTGCACTGTGACTCTTCAGGAAGAAATAGCATAACACATCTTCCACACAGAAATATGTTCCAAAGTAATTATCACTTGGCCCAATTCACCTATTTAAAAAAAGCCGTACTGCTTTTGACTGACACTTTGCCCCAACATGAAAGGTGACCCAATGTATTTTCTAGGTTACAGCAGAGCACAGAATCTAATCAAGTAATAGTTTTCCATGCTCTCTATTAAACACAAATTTTTGGGGGGGGTGGGGGAGGGGCAGGGGGTGTTACTGGGGTTTGAATTCAGGGCCTTGCACTTGTTACGCAGGTGCTCTGCCACTTGAGCCATGACCCCCAGTCCTTTCTTTCAGGTAGGGTTTTTATTTTTTTGCCCACAGCTGGCCTCAGACCATGATCAGATCCTGTTCCCTGTGGCCTCCCACCCAACTGGAACCACAGGTATATACCACCACACTCACCTTATTCATTGAGATGGGCAATAACTAACTTTTATTTTTGTCAGGGCTAACCTGGAACCACGGTGCTATCTCCATCTCACAAGTAGCTCAGATTACAGGCATGAGCCACCGCACCCAAACCAAAGTTAAGCCTTTACAGTTCAGTTTTGTTACTTTAGATCAAATATTTTGAATTTTCAGAAATAGCCATGTTGACATAAATTTAATCCTGCCTGCTGCATGTAGTATTTTAAGTCGCTTTAATTCACAGGACAAAAAAGAATAAGTAAATGAATAACTACTCAAGTCTTAAGATAAATCACCACCTAAATGTAAAAAAAAGTCAGATATATCAAAATAGCACCTTTTGCCAATAGATAAAAGGATAAGAACTTTTTATAGTCCATCATGCTAGATTAGCAAAACTGTATATTTAACTCTTTGCTTGGCCTTACTTTCCAGAAGGTGTAAATTTTAGTTAGGCTTAAGACTTTTCCCCTCAAACTATTCAACTGATACTACTATTCAGAACTGTATTCTTCTACTAGCTCCACCCACCATCTCCTAAAGTTTTTCTTCAATAATACCAACTTTCACAAAGTCAATGTTTCATACAGCAACTTAAAGTAACCATATGCCCAAATAAATTCATTTATAGTCATCTAATTACAAACAAGTACATAAATCAATAAAAAAGAAACCACATCACCCAAAGTAGATTTCTACTCCCAAGTATGAAGGTTGAAAGTTATTCACCTCTTACCTAGTGATATCATACACCATAAGTGCACCTGCAGCTCCTCTGTAGTAGCTTCGTGTAACAGCTCTAAACCGCTCCTGTCCTGCTGTATCCCAAATCTGCAGTTTGATTTTTTGGCCACTAACTTCAATTATTCTTGTACCAAATTCAACACCAATTGTGTGAGGGCAATCAGCCATAACTGTCAGAGAAGAAAAAAATAGTATCCGAACTTTGAGAAAACTTCCAACAGTAACTAGTGGGAGAAATCCACTGAATAATCAAGTAACTTACTAATATTTACAGGCTACAGACTAACTGTACCCCTGGGGGAGAAAAACAGCAAAGACCTACAAGAAGTCAGAGAAATGTGGCTGAAATAAAATAAGGGTCAGCAAACTCCTGGGAAGAACTAGACAGTAAACATTAAATTTTGCAGGCCTAATGTTCCTGTTACAACTACTCAAACCTGCCTCTGAAGCATAAAAGCAGCCATGGACAAAATATAAAATAGGCATGGCTGTGTTCTAATAAAATTTTATTTATAAAACAATGACAAGACTTAGAAAACTGATCAGTTTGCTGATTTCTGGATTAAAAATCTACTAAGTAAAAATAATTCAATAAACTCATCACAATACCAGTATTACACTACTTAGCCTTCTGACAATAATTACCTGTAACACATTAATGATCAATGGTCCTGGATTAATGGTCCTAATTAATGATTAACGGTCCTAGAGAACTAATGGTTTTAGGACTCTAGTTGTTAGTCAAACAAATTTTTATCCAGGAAACTATCAAGTATCTCAGGAAAACCATCACATTCAGAACACACTTACACACGTCTAGGACGACAGGACGAGTGGTAGTCCTTTCTTTGTAATTAGCCCACATAAAACCTAACTCAGCATTCTTTGGTACTGTACACAGGCCAATGGATACTTCACAGAATGTTATTATCAAACCTCTGCAGTGAGCAGCACAAAAATGCCATGAAATTAATTTCAACTATATGGAAACAACTTCAACTATATTTAGCATATCAGTTTCAAAAAATTGGTCCCCTCCCTATCACCCAAGAGCTGTACTCTGAATCTTTATCAACTGGCCATTAACACAGAAACAATTCCATTTTAAGTAATTCCAATCTATTAATTGGTTAATATAACAAACGCAGCAAATGTCCCATAAGATAATCAATTTTTAAAATAAAGTCAAAGAACAAAAAGGAGATTATGTAAATGTGACATCATCCTATGCATTTTTTAAAATTCACTTTATGTTTACACTATTAAAAAATCTAAACAAATGAGTCAGATTATATATCACATATAAAAATCAACATACAAACATATTGATAATAACATTCAACTTTATCTGTACCTATTTATAAAAGTAATCAGTTAAAAAAAAAAAAAAAGTAATCAGTGCCCCTAAAGACATAAGTGCAAATATAGGGAAAGGTTATATTCAAATGCATAAAGTACACTAAAAATGACACTTTAAAAAAAAAAGGGTAAAGTGTGACAATAGAGAAAGCTACTAATGTAATGTCACTAAGTGTGACAATACAGAAAGCTACTAATATTGAACTTACATTTTTTTTCTGTAAATTGATGAAGCAAGCAAGATTTTCCTACTCCCATATCCCCTGTTCAAAAAAATAAAAAAAGTTTCAGGTGGCAATTACATTTCTCAACTTCATACTCTTATAATCATATGCAATGACTTCTATATCCCTTACATCACGTTACAAGTTTCCAGGACACTTAGAAAACTTGTATTTCCCTTCCTTATAATGAATTCAAAAGATGTAGGTCAGTCTTCACTGCAATATATAAACTGATCATTCCTAACCTTTAACAGTTATAAGAGTTTGGTTGTAAAATTATTATGTTTAACAAATAGCCACCAACTGAAAGGTGCTTTGTAACAGAAAAATTATTATAATGGTACTTTGAACTTTGAGCTATTTCAAGCTTGCCGCCTCCCCTCTTAACCTGTCACAGAAGCAAAAGAGCAACAAATGAGGCAGCATACAGCAAGCAAGCAAGAATAAATAGAATTTTGGAAGCTTGATTCACTAAGTTCCCTGCTGTATCTTATTTTGTGTATTTCTTGTAGAATTCCAGAAAGGAAAGAATTTACATTACCTGGAAATTGTACAGAACAGAAGCCATCTCTAGCTGTACTACAGCAATTGTAACCCATAAAAAAGTATTACTAAGCCATGAAAGCTCAACATAAGAACTGTTCTAATGTGCAGAATTCATTGAAAAGCATGTGAGCTTTCATTCAACTATAATCTTACAACTATGCATGGACAAACAGCATTAAGAATTAATTTGAGCAAACTCCTTTTGAAACTTAATGGGAAAAAGGCCAATATTACGCTTTATGTGCATTACACAATTTATTTTGAATCAAACAATATTCTCTAGCAAGTTCTGGAATTCAGGGAGACCTGAGAGACTCTTCATGAAAACTTTTGGAATATTTCAGCACTACGAGGAAGTTAACTTCATTCCCAGAATTAGCAAGCTTTAAAATAGCCTTCAAGAACAACCAATATCACTTCACTAGTGCCCTGCACTACACAGTAGAAGTACCCAGGGCCAAAATGCAAAAGGTACCTTTATCCTTATAAAAGCAACTTTGCTTCAGAAGTGAGAAAAATCACTCACTTCTTCAGAGTGACATGTTTAAGTGTTAGTATATAAATGTTTTGTATGTTAACCTTCTTTAAGGAACAAGAGTGTAAGTTAAATAAACTTACCAATAATAATATATTTAAAGATGTAAGAGTAGTTGTATGGTGCAGTTGCCATGGTGGCACTAAAAAAGAAAACTGTGTTACTTCAGAAAGTAGACACTTTATCAAAACTGTTCATTGTTACCCCTTTCAAAAAATATATGCACTGTAAATATAAATATATATATACACACACACACATATACAATAAAACACACTGAATACAAATAAAATGTTGGTTACAGTAAGTCAGTAAAATTACAATTCCCAAATTGAAGGATACACATATTCTCTTGAATGAATGTGCTTTAACATTCTCATATACATTATCCACAGAACTATAAACTACTATATATACCAAGAACTCCAATGTTTCATTTGAAGAAATAGTCAAAAGAAAGTTTCAAACAAGAAAACTTTTATAAATTTAAGTTAAACATCACTGTAAATACTTCCCTCTTCCTTAATATCCCCTTCCTTGTTAACTGATCAAGTAAGTTACTGTCTATTTGCTCAAAATTGATTTCAAACTGAATGGTATAAAAAGTAACCACTAACTTACAAACACAAAATGTTTGTACTCTAAATCAATAGAACATCATCCAGAGAAAGAACAATCAAGTGATTTCCAAATCAAATTGATGTTAGAATTAGACTGAATCACATGAAATTGTAGTTTCTGTAGATTTAAAAAAAGGGGGAGAGGGCAATTATTATTGGCAATTTCATATGGCTCAACTTAATATAGAACTTGCAGATTAACACATTAAGTACTTCCTATATACTACACTAGGAGTTGAGAAATAATGCTATAAAATTAAACTTATAAAATTTAAAAATTTATATATTAAAAGATATTCCAAAAGATCACAGCCTATTATTCCTTATGCTCAGGTAGACTTAACCTAAAGAATTCATTCTATCTCTCTTACTTTTAGTAACTTAAAAAAAAATCTCTCAGGATGGCAAAGTGGCTCAAATGGTAGAGTCCCTGCCTAGCAGGCATGAGGCCCTGAGTTCAAACCCTAGTGCCACCAAAAAAAAAAAAATCTCTCAGTAAGGCACACTGGTTCATGTCTATAGTTCCAATTACTCAGGAGGCAGTGGCAAGAGGACTGGTTTGGCCCAAGAGTTTGAGGCCAGGCTAGGCAATGTAGAGAGACCCCATCACAACAATAACAAAACACTTTCTGTGAGTGATAGGTGATACAGAAACAATATTCGTAATAAGGTTTATTCTCATCAGTTTTCAGCTTTAGGAAAGAAAAATTCCTTCTATATATCAAACTTAAGCCATTTTTAAAAATTTGATTTCAGTATTTTTAAAATTTGGCTTGCACTGAACTGGTTAGTATCATATTATACAAACTGGACATTTGATACGACTGGAGAAATTCCTTTACTGAAATTAACACCTTACTATATATACATACATATATATATATATATATATATTTCAAAAACAATTTCTATATAATAAAATTTACCCTGCAGAAAAATTACTTATATTAAATGGATTATGGAGAAAAAGAAAATTCTATTTTTTTTTTTTTAACTTTTGGATTTTTTTTGAGACAGTGTCTTACTGTGTAGCCCAGGCTGGCCTCAAACTCATGATCCTCCTGCCTCAGCCTCCCCAGTACTGGGATGACAGATGTACACCACCATACCCAGCTAGGAAACCCTTAATTACAGTAAATTATTAAACAATCACTTCACACGATAGTCTTCTCACTTCTTCACTATGTAGAAGTCTTGCTCCCAATCTAGCGTGGCATATGGTAACACATGAATAATCAGTCTTCTACTCATGGAGAACTCTCTACACCAGTTATTTCAGGAGTTTCCCTAGTTAAATCAACTGTGATTCTGAACATCATATCTTTCACCTCTTCCAGACATTACTAGACACTCAAAACTTTCAAAAATGAATTTGGTCTGAATGATTCACCAGATCTCTGAAACACATGTGAAATACAAGGGGAAAAAGAAAAACCTTTTAGATTACAATGATTCTTAAAATGCTGGGCATGGTGGCTCATAGCTGTAATCACAGCTACTTGGAAAGCAGACTGGTATCAGGAGGATCACCATCAAGAGACCAATCAGGACAGAAAGTTAGTGAGACCACATATCAACAAAGAAGTTGGGCATGGTGATACATATCTATAATTCCAGCCACACAAGAGATGTAAGTAGGAGGATTCCAGTCCAGACTAGCCAGGGCAAAAAATGTGAAACCCTATCTGAAAAATAACTAAAGCAACAAAGGTCTGGAGGTCTGGACAAATAGTGAGACCCTAACTTGAAAAAACCCAACACAAAAAAGGGCTGGCGGAGTAGCTCAAGGTGTAGGCCCCCGAGTTCAAATCAAGTACCACAAAAAGGGGGGAAGGAAGCTGCAGGTATGGCTCAAGTGTTAGAGAGCCTACTTAGCAAGCACAAGGCCCTGAATTTAAAGCTCCAGTACCAAACCCCTCAAAAAAAAAAAAAAAAAATTCTTGCTTTTTTTTTTTTTTTTGTATTTTTTCCTTTTTTTTTTTTTTTTCCGGTGCTGGGGACCGAACTCAGGGCCTTACACTTGCCAGGCAAGTGCTCTTCCACTGAGCTAAATCCCCAACCCCAAAAAGATTCTTAAAGGTTATGATCTTCTTAACTTGCATTACGTCTTTTCTGCATGAAAACAGCACAGGCTCTTCTAATTACTTTTAATTCCTAAAACTCTTCTATTCAAACTGGGCAAAAGTAATCACTTAGTCACCTGTAAATTACTGTTGCTCTTGTGCTCGTCCCCTTGGCTTCCTATTTTCTTTCCCCTTCTAACACTAACTGTACATACTTTGCTTCCTTCTATTTTGTCATGTTAAAATTACAGGGCAGTGCAGGGTATGCTTACCATGCACAAGGCCCTGAATTCAACCCACAGCACAAAAGCACACAATGGTCTCTAACAGTTCCAAATTCCACTTCAAATGCTCTAAAGAATAATCATGAAGTTATAACCCAATTCTGGTTGTACTGTTTTGTGTATTTATTAATTACCACATTAAACATTCATTAATTATCTACTGAGGCAACTAATTTTGAAATTTTTTTAATTATAAGCATTAAAATAGTAAAAACTTCTTCATAAAATTATTACTATTTCAGCTTGAAGACCAGTATTTTGTTTCCATCTCACCACACAATTTTTTGGGCTCAGGTTTCCTTTTAAATTACAAATGAAAACCCTAAAAACAGAATCAGAAGGAAACCACTCAGGTGGGTGCTGGTGGCTCACCCCTGTTATCCTAGCTACTTGGGAGGCTGAGGTTAGGAGGATCTTGGCTCAAGATCAGTCTTAGCAAAAAAGTTTGCAAGACCCCACAATCAACAGAAGAAAGTTGGGCATGATGGCATACACCTGTCCTTCCAAAGATGGTGGGAAGCTTAAAACAGGAGAACTGCAGTCCAGTCCGGCCTATCTACAAAATAACCAGAGTAAAAAGGGCTGAAGGCATGACTCAAGCAGTAGTGTCTGCCTGGCAAGCAAGAAACCCTGAGTTCAACTCCCAATACCATAAAAAAAAAAAAAAGAAAGAAAGCCACTCAAATCTGCTAATTTCTGTAGACAAGGCAGAATACATCTAGCACTATAGCTACCAACACAGTACGTCCTCTTTTTTAATCTAAGGTTAAGAAATTGGTAGGTTTAAATATATTCCTATAGTTGTAGGTACATTCAGTCAAAAATATGTTTTTGCAGTAGAACTATATTCAAGGGTCCCTTTTAACCATGCTCAATTGCTTCAGCAAATGACTTCTCACCCTTATTTCTTAAACATGAAGCATATCATCTGCCTAGCTTTGGAAGGAGAAGAAAGTTTTTTTTCACTGTTATTTATGGGTAAGTTTACTTTGTGAGAACTTGGAGGTCAAAAAACAATTTAAGAAGTGTTGGCCAAGTTCACTCGGAAATCGTTAAGTCTTCCCAATGACACAATCTCCACTAATTAAAAAAAAAACCAAACTTTTTTTACAGCTACTGGTGCAATTAAAATGTACTCAGTTCCATTTTTTTTATAAAAAGCATTTGAATAAAGTTGACACATACTTAAGATCTGCTTTAATGCCTTTGAATCTCTACCACCTCTGAGGACTGAACCAGGATCTTGAGCCACCACCTACCCCTACCCCCACAGCCCTTGTGTTTTTGTTTTTGAGATAGGGTCTCACTAACTTTGCCTGGGCTGGTCTCCAACTCAAGATCCTTCTTCCTCTGCCTCCCTATAACTGCGATTATGGCAAAAGCCACCACCCGCGGCCCTGCCTTTGATTTCGTTATGACGGGAAAAAAAGATTACTACATTTCAAACAACAGGCATCATTAACTACATGAACAATTTGTAAACCAGGAACAAACATGATGTTACAGTCACCATTTATTGGGCACTTAACATGTACCAGGTAACGTGCTAAACACTTTACATGTGATTTCACTTAATCTTTACTACTATCCTTATGAGATAGTTACTATTATCCTCATTTCTAGATGAGGAAATAAGACTCTACAGGCAAGTAACATGTCAGGGTCATACAGTTTAAGTGGACAAGTCTATACTGAATCTAGCACTACTTTGACTACAGAAATCCCCCTTGTTTTCTTTTTTTTGGGGGGGGAGGGGTACTGGGGGATTGAACTCAGAGCCTCATACTTGCTAGGTGCTCTACCACTTGAGCCACAACCCTATTTTTCAGATAGGGTCTGTTTTTGTCCAGGCCACAATCCTATTTATGCTTCCCACATAGCTGAGAGGAAGGTATGTGCCACCACACACAGCTTTTTTGTTGAGATAGTGGTCTCAATCATCTTTTTGTCCCAGCTGGCCTCAAACCTCAATCCTCCCAATATCTGACTCCCGAGTGGCTGGGAGTATACTACACCTAGTGAGAGCTCCTCTTAATCAGTGCTCCACCCTACTCCTCCCCATGAGATGTTCACTCGCTTGGTTTTAATTTGATACTCTGAATAAGAAATATTAAATAATTACATTCAGAGAATGCACTGTGATAAAAATTTATAGATATAGATTAATAGTAATACTAGTTACAGTAATTTATAACTTATCTACTGTTAATTAACAAAAAACTTAAGGAAAGGAACATTTGAGAATATACCATGTGATGACAATCTGCACTACTTTTCCCTCTACAGTCTTATGTAATTTTCAATTTTCACAACTCTGTAGCACCATCACTTTTATACAAAAATTGAAGAAACTAAGATCTGAAGAAATGCACTAATTTGGTCAGAGCTACAAACTGAATGTAACTGGAGCCTGATTCCAAAACCATGATTTTCCTATCTAGGGTGCTAATTGAAGGTATACAGGCAGACAGATAGATTTCCCAGCTGTCAAGAGAAAAAAATGTATACTAAGCACTAATCATTGGTGTGCTCTGTATTCAAGTGATCCCTTTTAAATATTAACTATACTTAGTGCTGCTTTAATAAAGGATTTTACTCTATCTCCTAAACATGAAAACACTGTTAGGGTGAGAAAAACTGGATATGCCAATGCGTAAAACATGATACATGTTGTTTTCACTTAACAAAATTATGGAATATTTAGAGGTCAATACATTTAGTTCTAAATACTAAACATGTATCAAATATGTCATTGTGCCAAAAAAGGTACATGGTCTCCATTTACTGAATCAAGACTTCTTCCCAAATAAGATTATACAAACATCCAAAGTGACTGATTTTGAAGTGTGCAGGTAGACACTTTCATACACATTGCTATAATGCCACATTTTTGGAAAGTTACAGTATCTTTAAACATCGGAAAGAAAAACAGCGTGAGGACCTGTGTTCGATCTCCAGCACAAAAATCATCATCATCCATATAATCGTTTAGCCCAAAAATCCACAGTTCCTAGGACAACAGGTTTAAGTACATTTAGTGCACCATTTTTATAGCAAAATTAGAAACAAGTCTACATTCCCATCACAATGAAATGGCTGAATAAAGTATGGCTGTACTATGAAATGATATGCATCCAGTTTAAAAAAACATTTAGATCGGTACTCCTTGATTTGGAGTATATTCATGATTTTGGTAAGTTAAAAAATGAATGTTGCAGAGTTTTATACGATAGCATACCTCATTCTCAAACACATACACTCAAATCCAGTATGTACAAAATATGGAAGAATACACACCAAACTTTGAAAAATGAATACATGGGCTGACAGCAGAAGAGGCAAAGAGGAAAATTAACTCTCTTTACATATCTCTGCACTAATTTACAATGAATAGGTACTGTATTTATTTGGTAATACGTTCTAAAATACACAAGTACAGAATATAAAGCACTGATGTTTTAAAGCATTTTTACATATAATTTTAATACATGAGATACTTAAGGAATAACCAAAAAGAAAAAATTATTCATAACACTTCAACATTGTTTCTGCATTTACCGATTATATGGGGAACATCATGAGGCCAATCATGTGACTGGCCTCAAAACAAAAACTCAACACCCAACAGTACAGGGCATGTTTTTTCAGTCTTTTTATAGTTTAACTTCTTACTGTGTTTGTTTATACACTGTGTTGTTCAAACTGCTATCATGCTATTTTATTCTACTCCTTAGAACACTACAATTTTTACATAACTGATTCAAGACAGTAGGGGAAAAGCAACTCACTAAATATTCCTGGTGATCTAAAGTCTTTCTTATCCTCATCGTTTAGGTTTTTTTTGTTTTGCTTTACATACAAGACATTTCTGTCTAAAAAAATATAAAAAACAAGGAGCCAAGATGGACTACTTCTGGACTGTAACATAAAAATATTTGTTGAGCACTAAACATGAAGCATTGTGCTAGGCTTTGACAATATCTTAATGATCAAAGAAGACAACACTGTCTCTGCCTTTGTAGAACTCAATAACAGAAGCATTCTCACTTGCTTAAAAGCCTCAACAGTAAAGCTATTTGATTGTCAGGTGGACACAAAACTTCTACAGTTATTCTACTCATTTAATCAACTTCCTCCCCATAACAGTATTACAACCTCTGAAAATAATCCATTCACTCTGGAGACCCACTTAAAAAAAAAAAAAACTCACTTTTCACAAAACACTTAATGTCACATTTGTATGTAAACTAATATGAATGATAAAAATAACTGGATTGCTCAATGTGTCAAGAGAAAGGCAAAAATCTTCCAGCTAATTATGATAGTATGCTATGAACAGGAAATAAAGTACTTCAATACTGTACCTTTGGTTCATCGAAGTACTTAACCAACCACTACCAAAAGGAAACAAAAATGCACTTACTACTACAGTTAACAGGATTAATGATAGTGAAAATTTTACTGATAACACATCTTGAGATTTGCTTTCACATAATTTAGTGTGGGGGAGACGAGTGTGTATAGATGGAGCAAAACTGACTACTGCTGACACTACACTGGCTTGATGAGCCTATCAATGTACTACCTTATTTTGTGTATGTTTTAAAATGTCTAGAATAAAAAGGTTTTTAAAAAATACAGTATCTCTAATAACAATGTCTGTAAATTGTTCTGTCACCACTGACATTTTATAGCCACATAAAAAATGTTTCAACCGTTTTTAAAAAACATGAAGCACTTCTCAATAGCCCTCATTTTATCTTACATATCTTACTAAGATTATGAAAAAATATTTGATACTTATAAAAACCAGTTTTAAAAACATTTCAAATTTTGTTGCAAAGCTGAAGTATGCAACGATTATAAAATTTATCATGAAATATAAAAAATAGAAACTTTTAAATGTGCCTTTAATTGCAAGAAAACTTTTAACATCTATTAGAATCCA
Source organism: Castor canadensis (assembly GCF_047511655.1). Classification (NCBI taxonomy): domain Eukaryota; kingdom Metazoa; phylum Chordata; class Mammalia; order Rodentia; family Castoridae; genus Castor; species Castor canadensis. The sequence goes on along the minus strand of NC_133398.1, from coordinate 14,219,600 downwards.
GGGTTTACACTTTATAATAAGTGCCATTTACTGAGTGCCTACTACAGCCCAGTCACCTCACAAACAACCTCTAATCCCGAAAACTTATTTTACAAATAAGGAAACCAGGTCAGAGAAGTGACATACCCATGGCTGTATACTACCAAATGGAGAGCTAGGAATAAGGTCCAAGTCTAACTACAGCTCTCCAAAGCCATGCTCCTCTCATTCATTCAACAGATACTAAACACCCAGTAAGTGCCTGGCAAAGTTGCAAGCACTGGGACACTTACTTTATGGCAAGCAATGTGCTAAGGGTTTTCTTTAAACCCCACTTAATCCTGGAAACAAAATGCAGGCACAGTTATTCCATTTATAGATAAAGACATTGACTCTGAGAGGTTAGGTAACTTGCTTAAGGTCACTACTTAACTAGCACTGTCACTGACAGTACTGAAGTGGCCATCCTAGGCAACAGGACTCCAAAACCTAACCACTACACACCTCAAGACATGACCAAGGAAAATTGCCTAAGCAGAACAACTGTGGAAAGGCTTGGGGAAGAAGAGACATGAGAGCTGGATTATTGTAAGGTCAAGTCTATCCGCAATAACCACATCTAAACGAACAGTAATGGAATGAATAAAAAACTTTGCAAGAGTGTAAATCTGGGCACTGACACTTCTTGGGGCTAGCAGGAAAACGCCTGCCCTCTCCACACCTGTTTCTTCACATATCAAACGACCTTCTCACCTCTGAGGTGGCAAGGAGGAGGATTTGGCAATGTAGCGGTTGACATGATTAGACTTTAGGTCACAAAGGGGTAATCGGGTGTCATCCACTGCAAGCAGGAAAAAGGGAATTAAGTTGCCACTGCACTTTAAACGGTCATGCACAAATGCACCAGCCACAGTGAGGGGAGAAGCCAGCTTGTCTGCACCATCATTAGTCAGCCACATCTCAACTGCAGGCCTGTTTCCCGCCTTGTAAAATGAGAAGAACTCAACTTATCTCCAAGGGCCAAACAAGGCAACATAAGTTTCGTGTTTACACACCAAGGTCCGTGTCTGACACACAGTGGAGTGCAAACCCTCAAAACATTCTCCTTGCATTTTTTCCCTTAAATTCTGAAAATTCCAAAAACTTTTTGTGTGCATTATTTCTAGGTGCTGTGGAGGTTCTGGGCCTGATGGGGACTCCCCAAAACCAGACCCTGCCCTAACGGGGTCTACGGGCCAGCTAGCTACCCACATCGACAAGGACACGGGAGCTAGTCTAAGATGCCGGCGAGGCTGCGAGGTGCTGCTGCCTTTGTGCGCGGCCCGTGGGGTAGGAACGCCACGTGTGGGGCTCGCGGGCGGCAGGACGGCGCGGCACGCGTGGGTAAACACTGCGGGGGCGGCTGCAGCCCAGCCGCGGGCAGAGGCGGCGGCAGAGACCGGCCCGCGGAGGACGCGGTTGTGCCCAGCCCGGCCGGGGAGGCGGGGAAGGCGAGGCCGGAACACACCCTTCCCGCACGCCCGGAGCCCTCGGCTGGCCGCGGAGCATTAGGGGACCCGGGCAGGGGCGGCGCGGGAGACACCTGCGCCCCGCACGGCGTGCTGTCAGGCCGGCGCCGTCCGCCGACCCCCAAGCTGGCCGCGGCCTGCGGGGCCTGGCTCCCGAGGCGCCGCCCGCCTGCGGCCCGGTCCGCCGCCGTCCCTCCCGCGGCCCTCGGAAGGGCCCGACGCGGAGGCCTAGGTCGGACGGACGGACACTGCGGAAGGCCTGGGTTACCTGGGGGGTTGCTGGTGGCTGGGCAGCTTTCCGGGAGGGAGGGGGGCGTCAGGACGAGGAAGAGGAGTGCGGATGCGGCGGGAGAGGGGGCGGGGGCGGTCGGCCGAGGCCCCGGCAGGGAGGCGGGCTGGCCAGGAGGTGCAGACGCGCCGGCGACAGTAGCGGTGGCAGCGGAGACTGCTCCTGCGGCTCCCTCAGGATCCTCCTCGGGCTGGTCCAAGATGGCGGCGCTCCCTGCACAGGGTTTCCTGTCACCCTCGCAATGGGCCGGACCACAAAAGAAGGGGGGAGGATGCGCGCGCAGCCGGCGGAGCCCGGAAGAGGGTCGTGAGGCCGGCCCCTTGGCCACGCCCCTTCCTCAGTCCTCCCCTCTGGACTCGCCGCACCGCCGCTCAGGACTCTCCCATTGGCCTCCACGTCTGAAGGGGCGGGGAAAGCGCTTTGCGCAAGCGCAATCGCAGGTCCTCGCGAAGTTACTGCGCAGGTTCACGTGGAACCGGCGAAGTTGCGTCTGAGTCTTGGAGATCCCGCTTGGAGACTTTTCAGTATTTTTAATGTCAACGACTATCACTTGCTGCACTCTTACCATGTGCTGACCACTGTGCTACACACGCATTTACTGCATTCATTCAACATTTACGTGCTGATAGCTTCATACAGAGCTAAGAACAAAGCGAATTAAGTCCCTGGTCAACAACCTAAGACACAGCTCCCCACTTTATCAGTAGCGAAACTGTGGCTCACGTTGACCAACTTGCTTGTCCAAGATCATGCAGCCAGGAAGTGGCCCTTTCTGCACTGCGTTCCACCTATCTCTTCTAACCTTGCTTTGTGGCAATTTGTCTGGAAGAGGGAAGAAACTGACATACTCCCAACTTGTCCACCACCTCACATCTTCCACCTTGGCTTCCATTATCACTGCCTCAGAAAGTTAAGACAGCTTGGTGCAAGTCACGATTTGACTTGCTTGAGCCTAGGGCATTTTCACCTGTGGCTTGTGAATATGGGTTTATTTATTTTGTATTTACGTTAAAGGTATATTTTGTAAGTGCATTGGTATAGTGATGGATATATTAATAACATAGCAAGGCATTTTCTTCAATGTAAAAATTTTTCTCCTGATTTTAAAAGAGCTTAAAAACATTTTTTGTGCACCTGTAAAAGTACTGTGCATTCTAAGCATTGTGTCTTCAAGGCCTGATGGATAAAGGTGGTCCTGCCTCAGAAATCCCAAAATGAAGTTCAATGTCACTCTTGTCACTTAAGACCCTTCTTAAACTGGTTCTGCCATGGGAGCAGATTGTCATAGATTTCATTGGAAAATCTATGACAGTTTACAAATCTCTTATTTTCAGAAAAACCTGGGTACCAAATCCCTTTTCTGCATCCATTGGTAAATGGTATGCCATTCCGAATGTCACTTGATTTCTCATATCCTCAGTCTCTTCTGCAAAATAAGGATAGCCATATTTAACTCACATAGATCCTTGTGAAAATTAAATGAAACAATACATACACAACACCTGGCATATAATAAGAACTCAAATGGGAATGATTATTATATGGTAATATAGTCAAATCTCTTCCAGCCCTTGGAGGGCTTAATCACATATGTGTTAGTAAGTATAGTTTTGTTTGTGGGTTTTTTTGGCAGTAGTGGGGTTTGAACTCAGAGCCTCACACTTGCAAGGCAGACACTCTTACCACGTAAGCCATTCTGCCAGCCCACATTTTAGCATTCTTGAAATCAAGAAAGTCGCTGGTCAGTGGTAGAGCAGAGGGAGAGAGAGAAGAAAGGAAAAAGCCATGAGTCAATGCCACTACTTGTCCAGGTGTAGCTAACCTGGCTAGAAAGTTTCTGTATGTTAAAGTGTCAACTTGAATTGAGATCGTCAGTATAACTATTGTTTAAAGAACAATGATCATGTGCCAAGAGCTGTCCAAAAATCACATATGTTTTATTTAGTCCCTATAACATTCCTATGAAGTCAGTACTGTATTCATCCATTTAAGGATGAAACAAACTGATTGTCATATAGGTGTAAAGTCATATAGGTAAAGATTGATGGTGCTGGGACTTGGATCTGGCCATCATGACTTCACAGCACCCAGTCTTAAGCACTACCTATACTTCCTCCCTTCTTTGTACTGTGGCACCATAGACAGCTTTAGTGTAGACACCAGGTTGTTGCTGAAGACATCACTTAGAACAGAAACGTTGTGGATGCAGAGTGACATGGTAGCATGCAAAGTAATACAGCTGCAGAGAGTGTGAGTAGTCAATTCTTATAATAAGCCTCAGAATTTTTCAAATTAGGAGAGAGTGTGTGTGACCAATTGCAGCATAATTAAGAAGAACTGCCCACTGGGTGCCAAACATCTATCAGCATTTCCAGTTAACTTTTAGAAAAAAGATGTTTCTATGTAAAGACAGGTAAACATAATATTAATTGAAGCATTGTTTATAATAGCAAAACACTAGAGACAAACAAAATATCTATTACTAGAGAGCTGTTGTGGTAAATTATAGTACACAAGGAGCCCGCGTTTTTTTTTTTTTATTTTTTTATTATTCATATGTGCATACAAGGCTTGGGTCATTTATCCCCCCTGCCCCCACCCCCTCCCTTACCACCCACTCCACCCCCTGTCTCTTCCCCCCACCCCCTCAATACCCAGCAGAAACTATTTTGCCCTTATCTCTAATTTTGTTGAAGAGAGAGTATAAGCAATAATAGGAAGGAACAAGTGTTTTTGCTAGTTGGGATAAGGATAGCTATACAGGGAGTTGACTCACATTAATTTCCTGTGCGTGTGTGTTCCCTTCTAGGTTAATTCTTTTTGATCTAACCTTTTCTCTAGTTCCTGGTCCCCTTTTCCTATTGAGTCCGCGTTCTAATAAAAATAACCACGATGGCTGGAACCAGCTGTCTTCTAGCAGACCATATGAAGGCCTGTTGTTCCAGAAACCACACTTTCCATGAACCCCTGCCTCTTCCATGAACCTCCATTTCTCCCTGACCAATTCCCACTAATCAATGGAAAGAAAGGCTGCAGAGATGGGAGGGAAGTCAGTCTGTAGGGAAAATGCAGTGCTGAGAAAAAGAGACACATCCTTCCTGTCCCTCATGGAGAGTATCCCATCTAGAGTGAAGTGACTAGTGAAGACTGAGTGTGCCTGGAGCAAGAGAGGACTGACCGTCCCCAGATATCTGTTCAGGCAGCAGACTTACTGATCTTCCCTGCTCCATTGCTGCCTCCACAAAGGAAAGCACGAGTGCAAGGAGCCAGCATGTTAGAGGCTTAGGGTAGGGTGGTGGAGGGCTCTATAGGGAGAGGGGCTGAAACCGCCCCCCTACTTCCCAGTTCTAGGTTTGACACATATAGGAGATGTTATCAATCAGGGGATTATGGCAGGAACAGCACAGCTATCAGTCAACTGAAAAAAACAGCAGATCCTGGAGGGTCACCATTCCTGGGGGAGATGCATGGGATCCCCAGGTACTGAATCTTTGTCATATCCACCTGGCTTGTTTCACTCCTGTTTATATTTTTAAGATTTCATTTGTAAAAATAGATGCTACTTTGTTCTATATTCCTTTCCAGAGCCCAAAGTCATTTTCAAATCTATTGTGTTTATTAAAACCAAATTAACTCATCTCCTTATTATTGGTTTTATAGGTGTAATTTTGTTGGTTAATTTTCCTCATATGTCTTTGAATTTGGGTTCATAGGTTTATCTTGGATAACAGATCATTCTCTCCTCTTCTTCCCTCTCTCTTTCTTTCTCCCTCTCTCTCTGCTCTCTGTGTGTCTCTGTCTCTCTTTTCTGACTCTCCTTTACTTTTCCCTCACCCTCTTTTGTCTAGTAGTTTTGGAATTGCCACCAATCCATAATCAGATATTAAAATATTGGTGTCTTGATTCCTTATGAGATACAGAAGATATTGCAGAACTAATACAGTTTGTATTCTGAATTTTATTACCATATGCATGTGTGACCTAATTAAAAAACTAATATATTTTAAAATGTGGTTGATTAACTTCCAGTGATACATAATTAATTAAAAACAAGCAGCCAAAACATACTAATTTAACATAAGAAATGGCAACTGGAGGCCACGTGTCATGGCTCGCACCTATAATCCCAGCTTTTTGGGAGATGGAGATCAGGAGGATTGTGGTTTGAGGCCAGCCAAGAAGAAAAGGTAACAAGACCCCTCCTCAACAAACCAACCAGCCATGGTTCTGTGCTTGTGGTTCCAGCTATGAATAGGGAGGAGGACCATAATTCAGACCACCCTGAGCAAAAAGCAGTACCCTATCAAAATATAACTAAAGCAAAAAAAAAAAAAAAAAAAAAAAAAAGGATGGGGGGGGGTATGGCTCAAATAGTAGAGCATCTACCTAGCAAGCATGAGGCCCTGAGTTCAAACCCCAGGAGTGCAAAAAAAAAAGAACAGCAGCCAGTCCTCTGCTTACAAGAGACCCCTGGAAGGTTGACTCCCGAAAGGGACAGGATTTTATTGTACTGTATGGTATGGTGGTGTATTTGGTGGAAGGGGATAGATAATGAGTGAATGGGCTCCCCGGAAGAAAGAATCTGGCTTTGAGAGAAAGATTGACCTTAGCTCCATCTCCAGCACAGCCTTTTTTTTTTTTTAAATAGACACTACTTTTAATCTTAGTACATAATTATACAACATAGGTATAATCCCACTCACATTTATACGATTGGAGGAACCATGTTTTGGAGACGTATACTGGTCACACAATTACCAAGAACTATAGCAGGAATTCCAAGCCAGATTTGTGTCCAGCACCGCTTTTTTTTTTTTTTTCAGTGTAGCCACATGTGGCTGCTTGAGTTTCAGTTTTTCATCATGAAGTAAAGATCTCATAACTGAAGTGAGGTGGGTTTTTTTTGAATTTTTATTTTATTCATATGTGCATACATCAGCACTGCTTTTTTATTAGCTTGTGACCTTAGCCGAGTCACTTAACTTCTCTGAGCTTCAACTATAAATGAAATGATAGCTGCATTCTCACAGAGTTATTGCTTAGATAGATTCACATGGAATCTATCAAAGTAACAAAGTATCTAACAATATCTAGAATATTCTAAGTATTCAACAAATACCCAATCCTTTCATCCTTCCTTCCTTCATTGATTTCCTCATATATGTGAATTGGTGGAGCCTTACACCACTTTCTTAATTTGGGAAGCATTTTTTGGGTTCCTACTTGTGCTAGTTAAACCACATGAGCTCAGATACAATAAAGAGACCCCAAAATGAAAATGGCTTTCACAAGATAGGAACTTTTTCCTCACTTGCATGGAAGTCTGAGTAGGTAGTCCAGGGTTGATTTGCAAACTTGGAGGTGCCTTGGTTGTTGCACCACCACCCCAAAATGTTCTTCCATCTCATGGTTCAAAATACTTCATTCAGCTGCCACCAGGAGAGGGGAGAAAAAGAAGTGGATGGTATGTGCTTTTCCTTTAGTGTATGACCCAGAAGTTGTACACCTTGCTTCTGCTCATATCCCAGCTATGAGTCACCTGGCCACACCTAACTGCAAGGAAGGATGAAAATTTTAATCTTTATTCTGGAGGATGATTCTTACCAGTGAAAGAAGAAAAGACTGGGTATTGAGAAACAATTACCCATTTCTGCCCAACTAGACTTCTTTGCTAAAGAGAGCCAACAGGTTGAAGGCTGTTCAGCATGAAGTCTCCTGGGAGCTGCAGTTGAACTTGAGGGTGACTATACTAACATGAGGGCTGGGATGAGCAGCAGGACTTGAAACCTTTCCCACCAGTGCAGTTCTCTCAAGATACTCATTTGGGACTCTCTGAGGAGGGGCTCTCTGCAGGACTCTGAAAAAAAAAGAAGCATCCCTTCTCCTTGCTTGAGTTTGGAACAAGTTGAGGAATGAAACAGAAAGAAGATAGAGGCCAGTGTATCCCCTTAATTACTGCTATAGCCTGATTGGAGAAGAGGATTTTAGGACTGGTAGCTGAAGGGCAGTGCTAATAATGAACCCCCACCTAGATCTGAGCTGCAAAGACCAAGGCAGGTATCCTGTTAGGAAGGCAGAGGCTTAGCAGCAGCTCCCTCCCAGTAAAAAGGACAATGCTGAGTCAAGCATGACCAAGTTTCTCAAATTTACCCAACAGATCTGTCCTTCATCTTCCCAGGAATTCATCAAGCAGGGAGAAGAACCAGAAATGTGCTCAGAAAAAAAATTCCTCATTGAAATCAGGACTAGGGAAAGGAAGTTCCCTTTTACCATCATGATGAGCAAAGAGTAGGGCTTAAAAATAGCAGAGCAAGCAAGACTAATGGAGTCTACAAATGTAAGAAGGAACAAAATGACAAGTCAAAAATTAGGCAGCCCTATAGTTAGATTCAAGCCCAGGTTGCCTTTTAGTACCTGTGAGGCTTTGGACGCTCCTTGAGGATGGTTGCTCAGTCTTCATTCCCTTGTCTGTAAAATGAGGAAGTAGCAGTATCAAACTCCTACAATACTTACTAAGCTAAAATAAGGTAAATCATGAAAAGCTCTTAGCATAGTGCCTGGTAGGGAATAAATACCCAGGAAACAGAAGTAGCTGTTATTATTTCTGAGAGTGAGTCAATGGCTCATGAAAGCTGTTTCTCCATATAACTTGGAAAAGAAGAAAACCTTTATCTGCTTTATGGAATTCAACAGAGATCTGAAGGGTAATAAAAATAATTGGGGAAAGACGGGGAAGAGGAAAAAGAAAAACAGGAAATAGGCCTCTGTAGGCTTGGTTGTGATTGGCTGGCATTCAAGACAATCTGGACTAGGTCTTCTTCCCCACCCCCACCCCGGGCCACTCCAAACATACACATGCACACACACACGCACACACAGACACACACACGCACACACAGACACGCACGCACGCACAGACACATACACAGCCATAGACCAGTCAAGATTGAGCCTGAGTCTGATGTCATATTCCCTGTCTCTGGAAAGGACAATGACTTTATAGACATAATTAGTAGAAGGCTACATTTTGCTGTGCAACAAATGACCCCCAAACTTCAGTGGCTTACAACTACAAAGGTTTATTTCTTGCTCACCCCTACACACATAATGTGCCAACTGTATCCCTGTGCCATGTCATCTTTATTCCAGGACCCAGCTGATAGAGCTCTCTCTGTCTCTCCCTCTGTATCTCTCTGTCTCTGAAACATTGCCAGATTTCATGGCAGAGGAAAAAGGGATCTTATAAACAACATAGTGAGCCTTCAAGCTTCTGCTCCAAAGTAGCATAACAAACTTGTCACATTGTATGAGCCAGAGCAAGTCTTCTGGTCTCAAGTTGGTAGAGTTAGAGGAGGTGACTATAGGTGGCCTGTATTCCAGTGTGCCACAGCAGATTTCCTCCCCATCCAAACTCATCTAAGAGCCAGACAGACAGACACTGAGAGATGTCCTCTCTACAATGTGGCCAGCAGTACCTGTTCTGTAACCTTACAGAAAAGGGGCAAGAATTCAAGTGAGACCACAGTTATGAATGCAGTTCGTAAACTGTAAAGTCCCACACTCTCAAGAGGGGGTTTCCTTACCAGTATGAGTGTATCATAAGGGATAATTGTGTCTTTTTGTAAAATACCTCAATCCTATCTCTGTACACAAGAATGATGCATCGACTTTATTAGTGCATAACCAGGCACTTTATTTGCCTTGCTCAGTCTTCACAAAGTACAAGACAAGGTAGGAAATGTTAACTCCACTCACAGATGAGAAAACAACCCAAATGTCCATCTACAAAGGAATGGATAAATACAGCATACAAGCATGCAATTTAGTCTTAAAAAGGTAGGAGAGCCTGATACATGCTACGCATGGATGAACCTTGAAGATATTACACTAGGGAAATAAGCCAGTCACAAAGGATGAATACTGCATGATTCTACTTCCATGAGGTCCCTAACATATTCAGATACTCAGACACAGAAAATAGAAAGATGCTTACCAGCAGTCGAGGAGAGAGGAATGGAGAGTTATTGTTTAATGGGGACAGAGTTTAGTTTTGGATTATGAAAGCGTTCTGCAAATGAGTAGTGGTGATGGTTGACAGCAATGTGTACCTACTTATGCACCAAGTTGTACATTCAAAAAGGCTCAAATGATAAACGTTATATGTATTTTACCACCAAAAGGTACATTGCAGAAAAAAGACTTCAAGCCTTTAGTGACTTGGTTCACATGACAGGTCCTTTAGCCACTGTATAAAAAGCTGATACCTGATTTTGCTAATAAACGCTTCCAGGTATAAATGTTGCTGGTTAATTGGGGATGGGGTGGGGTGGACTAGATAAAGCACTGAATTGGGAGAGACTGGGGTTTGAGATTGAGACTTAAATCAGCTGAAACCAGCTATGAGATCTTGGGTAGGTTGCTTCCCCTTTCTGGGCCTCATTTTTCCTTATGGAATGTGGATCGGTTAGCTGATCTCAAAGAGGAATCCAGTGTTTCTCACCTGAAGGGCCACAGAGTGGAGAGGGGGTTCAAGTAGGTGGGGCTTTATCCTGTCCTTCCCCTCCCAATCCATAATTCAGAACACACCACAGCAGTCATCTTTTGCAGGATTTTATGGCCTGTTCTGGTTAGACACTTTTAAAAGAGGCAGATTAAGGACACTCTGAGGTCTGGGATGTTCTGTGCTGTTTTGCTAATAAAGCTGTGAGAGTCACTCAGCAGAGGCTCTGCGATAATCCGTTCCCTCAAAGGTTAATGATCAACCTTAGACGTGGGCTGTTGGCCCCTCCTGACCTTCCAAGCAGCTGTGTCCTCCCTGCCCCGACTCCTGTTTTTTCTGCTCTGGCCCTTGTATCTGGCAGACCAGGAAGAGACCAGGACACCTTTTTAACTAGACTCCCATTATGCAGAAAAGAAAACAGAAATCCAAGAGGTTAACTACTTGCCCAGAGCACACAGCAAGTATTTTCAGAGCTGGAACCAAATATCAGATTTTGGATTCCTGATTTATTCCCTTCTCAAGACTTAAGTCCCAACTCTGCAGCTTGTCAGCTTGGAGACTTGATAATCTTCTTAATGTCTCTGAGCCTTGGTTTCCACGTCTGTGAAATAAATGTGACAGTCCCTAGTTGTTTGGATTGCTGTGAGAGATAGAAATATATATATAAAATCCTCTTCCTCCACAGTCCTGCTCCTCCTTTCCACCCTCTGCCTCCCTGAGGAGGCCAACAGAGCAGCCTTCAAGGTTGATTCTGGGCACTACAGTTGAGGACTTAGTTATGGTAGAAGGCCCAGAGTATAGTATCTGGGGTACTGTGACAAATGACACTTAAATGCAGATAGACTTGATTTTAATAAATTATTAGATTTTAAAGACTTTATCCCTCATCCCTTGGTCTTGCCAAAGATCTTTTTCCTCTCAAGAAATGGAAGAGAAGTGAAGAAAAAAGAAGCTGAATTTCCTCCTGCCTATGTACAGCAAGACCACCCTATTTGTGGATTTATCACACGAAGTTTGGACCAAGCACTGTCAAAATAAATAAATTTTAAGATTCAAAAGACACTTCAAAACCAAAAAAATTTAAATTCCCACATGAACATACACAGCTCAGTGGATGAAGAGAAGCTCCCAGTCAGCACTGCATCATTTGTCGGGTGGGTTTAAATTGTTGCATGAGCTGCTAAGTGTTTCCCTGTCCTTGGTTTTTTGACACTCTGCCTCCCTGGAAGAAAATTGTACTCAAAAAGCAAGGTAAAGTTACGGTAATCTTCCCAAGCCAAAAGAGGCACATAATGTGCTTAATTGAAGTGATAAAGTGAAAATTTGGGATTTGTTGAAAGATGCATGTCTTTAGCAAGAGTTAGGCAGCATAAGTTATGGGGAAAATGAATCAGCCATCTTCAGTATTTGAGAAAAAAGCATAAAATAAGATCTAGTTTATGTTGAGTAGTATAAATGTGTACAAAGTAATTTTGTGATAGTAATGTAGCTTATTCCATGTGCTTTCAAGTTACGGATGCTTATGCCTACTGTACAGACGGTATAGGTAAACTTGAGTAATTTTAGCATTGTGGTTTTTCTTCAGTGGTGGTCTCCTTGGAACTGTGTTACCTGAACTGGTGATGCTTCAGGAAAGAGGACTCCAAAAGGGAGGAGGCTTCTGCCTGACCCTTGGACACTGAGTTCATGATCTAGTCGCAAAAAAAAAAAAAGAATTTTAGGACACATCAAGATAGAGACCAAGAAAGTTTATTAGCAAAGCAAAGCAAAGAGAAGATAGAAAGGTAATATACAGCCCAATCATGGGTGCTGGCACATCTGATAATAGGTGCAGTGAGTGCTCTAACACCAGGGGTATTTATGGTGAAAAAGTAGGTTGGGGGTTTGACTTAAATTTACCTTAGGGATGTGCTCCCCTTTGTTCTGACACTTGGTATATCTAATCATTCTTGCTGTTACACTGTTTTATCAATTGAACCCAGAGAATTCAACATTGAACAAAAGAAGATCCTGCCAGATGCTCCCTTCAAGACAGCAAATACTTTTTGTGCACAGGAGTCATTTTGCTGGTGTACCCCCCCCCCCCGCCTCTGCCAGGATAAGTGTCTTTCTTTAAGATATCTTTGCTCAGTTTCCTGAGTGCACTAATTTGGGCAAGCAGGTGAGGTCAGAGGAGAGAGAACTGCTCATTTTCCTCATTTTTTTTTTTCCTTACTAAATGTTGCTGATTATTGAGTGAGTGTAAATACAGGGCTTAAAACAAAAGAAGATAGTTCCTGTGTGCTTTTAATCAAGCTACTCATTAATCCACTGTTTATCTTTGAATTCCTGGCTGCTGTTTCCCATACCTCATTTTCCCTAATCTGTTGTCTCAGAATCATATGCCCACAGATACCAAGGGTCTACTGTATTCATTTCAGGTTTGATATACTTAATGTCTGACCTTCCTGGCCCTGAGCAAAAGAGGAAGGGTGCTATTTTTGGTGGCTTTGCAGCTTTATGCCTGGTGTAAGTATGACAAAATGTAAAATTGTTTATCTATAACTAGACCCAGGAGAGCTGGGCTTCGTGGAGCAATCAGTAATGCCTCCATGCAGCCTCTCATGTGGGACAGTAGTTAGGGTCACTGCCAAAACCATTGGGAAAAGTGACTTCCTGCTCACACGATTCTCAAGTCTATTCTGGTGTCAAAATGGAAAGCCCAGTGGAGCAGAGCATTTCAGAAGTGCTCCACCAGAGGGGGTAGCAGATCCACGCCAGGTCCTCTCGGCAGCCAGCTGGCCAGTAGTGTCCCGTGCCCACACACATCTGGTTTTGCAACAGCATTCCCTTGGCCTCTTTGTTACTTCCTTTCTTTTCCAAGCCCAGGAGGAAGTGGAGAATTTTCAGTGTCAGGTGGACTGGGATTAAAATCCTGGTTCTGTCATTTGCTGAGATCTTGGCAAATTACCTAGCATTCTGAGCTGTGTATTAATAATTGGTGACTTCCCAAACTGGGGATCACAGAATTATAGGCTGTTGTCACAAAGGGAGCTTTGAGATCAGCCAGTAGAGCCCCTACATTTTATGGACAAGGACCGTATGACCCAAGCTTGACCAGAGCCCACATTTCTCAGCCTTGGGCTGGTGTTCTCTCCAACATGGATCTTCTCTCCAACATGCATGAAGCATAAAGAGCACTCGTCAATGAACAAGTGAATTTGAAAAGACAGGAAGCCCTTTTAACCAACAAGCTCATGGAGCCTTCTTTTAGAGAAACGATTTTGGACCCAGACAAAACCACACCACCATCACTTGGCTTGGGTAGTTGTTCACTGGAGCAAGTTACTTGATCTCTTGCCCCTTGGTGTCCTCATCACAATTGTGGGAAGCACAATATGAAGATAAAAAAGTACCTACATCATATCACAGGGTATTGTGCAAATCCAGTAAGTTGGTGCCGGTCATGCTCAGCCCAGTGCCTGGCACCTCACAGGCATTGAGTAATTATTAGTTCTTAAAATCTAGGTCACATAAGCTTTCTTGGCTTTCATGGTTCATAAAGTGGGGACTTCTCATAGGGTTGTGGAGAGGATTAAATGGTGCAAATATAAACCCTCCGCACAGGACCTGCTTCCTGGTAATAATACAAAATACAATAGATAATAGTAAATACTAGTTTATCCCCATTTATGAAGCAGGGAATGACTGTTTCTAAGACCAAAGAGGGCTAAGCTTGCATTTCACCAATTCCAAAGACCTATCAGATGCTATTCCCAAGAACACGTGATTTTTCCTCAGTTATCCTAGCTCCTACCCAGCTCACATGTAAGGTTTTACCTGCCCACCCAAGGTTAAGTCTCCAGTAATTCTTATCCTTTTACCCCCCACAGATATTGCATTAGATGAGACTTGTCTGCCTGGACCTTTGATGAAGCATTTGCACCTCAGGAGAAAGGAACGATGCCATCTGGCTAGAGATTCACCCCCAAGGGTGCCCTTATTAGACTCCTTACTGTTGCTAGGAGGGAATGTAGGTTCCTTGTTGTGTTGTCTTTCTAGAGCTGCTGCAACAAGGTACCACAACTGGGTAGCTTAAAACCACAGGAATGTATTCTCCCCTAGCTTATCTGGTTAGCCATCAAAAACCAATGTGTCAGCAGGACAGGACCATGCTCCATCTGAGACTGAGTAGGCTTCTTCCTTGCCTCCTAAATTTAGTGTCTGGTGGTGGCCATCAATGCTGGCCGTTCCTTGGCTTGCATCTGTATGTCTCTCCCAGTCTCTGCCTCTGTCATCTCACATGGCACTTTCTCCCTGTGTCTGAGTCTCTTCCTGAGTGCTTATTTGGACACCAGTCATATTAGATTAAGGACCCACTCTACTCTTATGTGGCCACATCTTAATTTATATCTTAACTGCATCTTGCAAAGATCTTGTTTCCAAATAAAGTCAGATTCACAGGTAGCAGGAATTAAGACTTCAATATATCTTTTTGGAAGGGTACAATCCACCTCACAACACTTATTACAATATTTTTCTACTTTTGTTTTGTTTTTGTTTGAGAAAGGGTCTTTATGCAGCAAGCTGGCCTCAAACTCACTATCATCCCCAGTGCTGAAATTACAAATGTGTGCCATCAGGCCTGATGAAAGCTGTTGACACTGGTAACTGTATTTTTAAGCCTGAATGTATGGTGCAGCTTCATAAAGATGTAGCTTTGGCACAACTTTTTTGTTACATAAATATGATCATATCATTATTGCTTTAAAAATCCTAATCTTTTTTTGGTGGTACTGGGTTTTGAACTTAAGTTCTCATGCTTGCTAAGTAAGTGCTGTACTACTTGATCCATCCTTCCAATCCTTTTTACTTTAATTATTATCTTTTTGCTTAGGGTCTCATGTTTCTGCTTGGGGCCAGCCTTACAGTGCACTCTTACCTGTCCTCTTACCACATAGCTGGAATTACAGGCAGGAGAAACCAGCAGATTCAGCTTGTTTGTCAAGAGGGCTCTTGCTAAGTTTTTGCACAATCTGGCCTGGAAATTCGATCTTCTTGATCTCCACTTCCCGAGTAGCTAGGATTACAGGCGTGAGCCACTGCACTGAGAAAAATCCTATTCGTTCTTTTTATGTAGATGGCCACCCACCCCTTGCCCTGACTTAGAATTTATCTATGACTAAGCATGTTCAGAGCACTTGTTGAAATATTGAAGAGAATGAAAGTGTACAGTGTAGGTCTGCTACGAATTTTCTGGCAGTCACCCAATATTTAGTGTCTCCTTTTTCTCATATGTGAAATAGAGGACCTGGGACCCTCAAATTACCTGGCATTTACAGGTTACCCTTCATGTAAAAGTGAAAAGGGAGATTTGTATAGGACTTGTTGGGGTCCGAGGTTGACCACCCCTCAGAGGAACAAAAAGACACTCACGATAATGTAAGCCACAAAGCGAGGTTTATTTCCAGCCAGCTGGGGTCTGGGTATCCGCCCGACGCAGTGGGTTTCAACATTGACCCGGAATACAAAATTCAGGCTGCTTTTATATTTTTTTAGACATTAGTCACGGTCACACAGCAATTTTTATGGTCCCTGGGGTCACATATTTCTGATATCACCCACATCCTGGTGGTGGGGCAAGATTACTTGAAGATTATTTATCAGGAATTTGGTAAACACCAGGTGTCTCAACTCATTGACTCACATACTGTTTTAGCAAGATTAACCAGAAACAGTCCCTGTTCCCAGAAACCGTCCCACCTCCCTTAGTTCCAGTAAGTGGTGGCTTGGGTCATGTTAGCCATGGCCGGTTTCAGGCTGAGTGGGCTGCAAGCCTCAAAGGTACCCTAACATTTGTACCCTAACAGACTAAGCCTCCACTTAGCCTTACCAGCTTAGATATTTACTCCGAGGGTTGGAGTTCCGGGTTCTTATCTCATGAAACTGAAGGATGAACTTCATGGACAAGGAGAGTGAGTAAACAGGGAGTTTACTGAGATAAAAAAGTGTAAAGAGTGTAGAGCCCCCAGTGTTGGGGGTGGGTCTCAAGAGATCGTAAGAAAGGCAGAAACTCTCAGGGCATGGGAAGAGCCCAGAAAAATTGGGCCATGGCTGCTGTCTGTACAAAAACTTGTATCTAGCTTTTTTTTTTGGTATGCTTTTGGGGCAGACCTTGCAAGTCCCTGGATACACCTTTCTGGTAGGTGGGCACCTAATTTTTTTCCGTCTAGGGTCTTGGCAGGCTTTTTCTTCCCTTCCCCAGGCAGTTGCTTGTCCAGAGCCTGCTTTGAGATTAGCTATTTACTCAAAGTTTGACCCAATCTTTACTGACCAGTAATTGACATCTTAAGCCTCAGCTTGGTCTGGTTGGCACTGAGAATTTACACAGGCAAACCTCTCTCTCATTTAACAAGACAATGACCCCAAATCCAGGAGAACATCCCAGGGGCCAAACAAATCTAAAGCTTTAATAAACAGTTCCACTTTAAAGCTCAACCTCTATTATTCTCTCCCTAGACATGACCCGCCCCCAACCTGCTGAAAGTGCATTTCTTTCTCAATTAACTCCACCATTATTTTTATTATAGTCCTTGTGTCTTGCTTGAATTCTTCTCCTGCCAGATGCAAGAACCAAAGTATTTATCAGTGCTATTTTTCTTTAGATTTATAGAACCCAGACATCAGGTGGCCTTCACATAACATCAGAACGTGTAATGTCCCTCTGAGTTACACTAGAAGTAGGAAAAGTTTGGGGCTCATGAAGGTTGCCTGGGGATGGCCAGACCACCTGCACCTGGCAGGGAACTGCCCATGCCCCTCCCCACTTGCTCATTATTGGGTGGGAACCTCCTGGGTCAGCCCTCCTATGGGATAGTGTAAGTTTTAAAGGTACCTTAAAAAGAAAAGCCCACTCCCTCTGCCAGCGGACTCCACCTGCACCCACCTTGCCATCTAATTCTTCTTCCCTTTCCTCACCTGGCAGAACAGGTGACTCCCCTTTTCTCAATAAAGCTAAATGCTCTGCTTAGATTTTTCCATTTGGAACACAAAAACCAGGATCTTCTGATCACAGACTGCACCAGCACCATTAACACCTCCTTATTCTAGTCTTATACATCAGCTAACCCAATGCATGTAAATTGTGATGTTTAATTTGCAGGAAAGTAATATGTTTGTAAGTAGCCCTAGAGGTCATGGTGGGGTGCCCATTTCACTTCTTTTTTTTTCATTTTTCTTTTATTATTCATATGTGCATACAAGGCTTGGTTCATTTCTCCCCCCTGCCCCCACCCCCTCCCTTACCACCCACTCCACCCCCTCCCTCTCCCCCCCACCCCCTCAATACCCAGCAGAAACTATTTTGCCCTTATTTCTAATTTTGTTGTAGAGAGAGTATAAGCAATAATAGGAAGGAACAAGGGTTTTTGCTGGTTGAGATAAGGATAGCTATACAGGGCATTGACTCACATTGATTTCCTGTGCGTGGGTGTTACCTTCTAGGTTAATTCTTTTTTTTTTCATTTTTCTTTTATTATTCATATGTGTATGCAAGGCTTGGTTCATTTCTCCCCCCTGCCCCCACCCCCTCCCTTACCACCCACTCCACCCCCTCCCTCTCCCCCTCCTCAATACCCAGCAGAAACTATTTTGCCCTTATTTCTAATTTTGTTGTAGAGAGAGTATAAGCAATAATAGGAAGGAACAAGGGTTTTTGCTGGTTGAGATAAGGATAGCTATACAGGGCATTGACTCACATTGATTTCCTGTGCGTGGGTGTTACCTTCTAGGTTAATTCTTTTTGATCTAACCTTTTCTCTAGTACCTGTTCCCCTTTTCCTATTGGCCTCAGTTGCTTTAAGGTATCTGCTTTAGTTTCTCTGTGTTAAGGGCAACAAATGCTAGCTAGTTTTTTAGGTGTCTTACCTATCCTCACCCCTCCCTTGTGTGCTCTCGCTTTTAGCATGTGCTCATAGTCCAATCCCCTTGTTGTGTTTGCCCTTGATCTAATGTTCACATATGAGGGAGAACATACGATTTTTGGTCTTTTGGGCCAGGCTAACCTCACTCAGAATGATGTTCTCCAATTCCATCCATTTACCAGCGAATGATAACATTTCGTTCTTCTTCATGGCTGCATAGAATTCCATTGTGTATAGATACCACATTTTCTTAATCCATTCGTCAGTGGTGGGGCATCTTGGCTGTTTCCATAACTTGGCTATTGCGAATAGTGCCACAATAAACATGGGTGTGCAGGTGCCTCTGGAGTAACAGTCTTTTGGGTATATCCCCAAGAGTGGTATTGCTGGATCAAATGGTAGATCGATGTCCAGCTTTTTAAGTAGCCTCCAAATTTTTTTCCAGAGTAGTTGTACTAGTTTACATTCCCACCAACAGTGTAAGAGGGTTCCTTTTTCCCCGCATCCTCGCCAACACCTGTTGGTGGTGGTGTTGCTGATGATGGCTATTCTAACAGGGGTGAGGTAGAATCTTAGTGTGGTTTTAATTTGCATTTCCTTTATTGCTAGAGATGGTGAGCATTTTTTCATGTGTTTTCTGGCCATTTGAATTTCTTCTTTTGAGAAAGTTCTGTTTAGTTCATGTGCCCATTTCTTTATTGGTTCATTAGTTTTGGGAGAATTTAGTTTTTTAAGTTCCCTGTATATTCTGGTTATCAGTCCTTTGTCTGATGTATAGTTGGCAAATATTTTCTCCCACTCTGTGGGTGTTCTCTTCAGTTTAGAGACCATTTCTTTTGATGAACAGAAGCTTTTTAGTTTTATGAGGTCCCATTTATCTATGCTCTCTCTTAGTTGCTGTGCTGCTGGGGTCTCATTGAGAAAGTTCTTACCTATACCTACTAACTCCAGAGTATTTCCTACTCTTTCTTGTATCAACTTAAGAGTTTGGGGTCTGATATTAAGATCATTGATCCATTTTGAGTTAATCGTGGTATATGGTGATATACATGGATCTAGTTTCAGTTTTTTGCAGACTGCTAACCAGTTTTCCCAGCAGTTTTTGTTGAAGAGGCTGCTATTTCTCCATCGTATATTTTTAGCTCCTTTGTCAAAGATAAGTTGCTTATAGTTGTGTGGCTTCATATCTGGATCCTCTATTCTGTTCTACTGGTCTTCATGTCTGTTTTTGTGCCAGTACCATGCTGTTTTTATTGTTATTGCTTTGTAATATAGTTTGAAGTCAGGTATTGTGATACCTCCTGCATTGTTCTTTTGACTCAGTATTGCCTTGGCTATTCGTGGCCTCTTGTGTTTCCATATAAATTTCACAGTAGATTTTTCAATCTCTTTAATGAATGTCATTGGAATTTTGATGGGAATTGCATTAAACATGTAGATTACTTTGGGGCGTATCAACATTT
This sequence comes from Castor canadensis, assembly GCF_047511655.1. Lineage (NCBI taxonomy): Eukaryota > Metazoa > Chordata > Mammalia > Rodentia > Castoridae > Castor > Castor canadensis. Next base: position 14,199,960 of record NC_133398.1, on the reverse strand, counting down.
TTACTATGTTGATTCTACCAATCCATGAGCATGGGAGATCTCTCCACTTTCTATAGTCTTCCTCAATCTCTTTCTTCAAAAGTGTATAGTTTTCCTTGTAGAGGTCTTTCACATCTTTTGTTAGGTTTACACCTAGGTATTTGATTTTTTTTGAGGCTATTGTAAATGGAATTGTTTTCATACATTCTTTTTCCGTTTGCTCATTGTTAGTGTATAGAAATGCTAATGATTTTTCTATGTTGATTTTATATCCTGCTACCTTGCTATAGCTATTGATGATGTCTAGAAGCTTCTGAGTAGAGTTTTTTGGGTCTTTAAGGTATAGGATCATGTCGTCTGCAAATAGGGATATTTTGACAGTTTCTTTACCTGTTTGTATTCCTTTTATTCCTTCTTCTTGCCTAATTGCTCTGGCTAGGAATTCCAGTACTATGTTGAATAGGAGTGGAGATAGTGGGCATCCTTGTCTGGTTCCTGATTTTAGAGGGAATGGTTTCAGTTTTTCTCCATTAAGTATAATGCTGGCTGTAGGTTTGTCATATATAGCTTTTATAATGTTGAGGAACTTTCCTTCTATTCCTAGTTTTCTTAGAGCTTTTATCATGAAATGATGTTGGATCTTATCAAAGGCTTTTTCTGCATCTATTGAGATGATCAAGTGGTTTTTGTCTTTGCTTCTGTTAATGTGGTTTATTACATTTATTGATTTTCATATGTTGAACCACCCCTGCATCCCTGGGATGAAGCCTACTTGGTCATGGTGAATAATCTTTTTGATGTGTTGCTGAATTCGGTTTGCCATTATTTTGTTGAGGATTTTTGCATCAATGTTCATTAAGGAGATTGGCCTATAGTTCTCCTTTTTGGAGGTGTCTTTGCCTGGTTTTGGGATAAGTGTAATACTGGCTTCATAAAATGTGTTTGGCAGTTTTCCTTCCCTTTCTATTTCATGGAACAGTTTAAGGAGGGTTGGTATCAGTTCTTCTTTAAAGGTCTGATAGAATTCAGCAGAGAATCCATCAGGTCCTGGACTTTTCTTTTTGGGGAGACTCTTGATTGCTGCTTCAATTTCATTTTGTGTTATAGGTCTATTCAGGTGATTAATTTCCTCTAGGTTCAGTTTTGGATGATCATATGTCTCTAGAAATCTGTCCATTTCTTTAAGATTTTCAAATTTATTTGAATATAGGTTCTCAAAGTAGTCTCTGATGATTTCCTGGACTTCCATGGTGTTTGTTGTTATCTCTCCTTTTGCATTCCTAATTCTACTAATTTGGGTTTTTTCTCTCCTCATTTTAGTCAGGTTTGCCAGGGGTCTATCGATCTTGTTTATTTTTTCAAAGAACCAACTTTTCGTTTCATTAATTCTTTGTATGGTTTTTTTTGGTTTCTATTTCATTGATTTCAGCTCTTATTTTTATTATTTCTCTCCTTCTATTTGTTTTGGGATTTGCTTGTTCTTGTTTTTCTAGGAGTTTGAGATGTATCATTAGGTCATTGATTTGGGATCTTTCAATCTTTTTAATATATGCACTCATGGCTATAAACTTTCCTCTCAAGACTGCCTTAGCTGTGTCCCATAGGTTCCGGTAGGTTGTGTTTTCATTTTCATTGACTTGCAGGAACTTTTTAATTTCCTCTTTTATTGCATTGATGATCCATTCTTCATTAAGTAATGAGTTATTTAGTTTCCAGCTGTTTGCATGTTTTTTGTCTTTACTTTTGTTGTTGGGTTCTACTTTTACTGCATTGTGGTCAGATAGTATGCACGGTATTATTTCTATTTTCTTATATTTGCTGAGGCTTGCTTTGTGCCCTAGGATATGATCTATTTTGGAGAAGGTTCCATGGGCTGCTGAGAAGAATGTATATTGTGTAGAGGTTGGATGAAATGTTCTGTAGACATCTACTAGTTCCACTTGATCTATTGCATATTTTAGATCTTGGATTTCTTTATTGAGTTTTTGTTAGGATGACCTATCTATTGATGATAATGGAGTGTTAAAGTCTCCCACAACCACTGTGTTGGCGTTTATATATGCTTTTAGGTCTTTAAGGGTATGTTTGATGAAATTGGGTGCGTTGACATTGGGTGCATACAGATTGATGATTATTATTTCCTTTTGGTCTATTTCCCCTTTTATTAGTATGGAATGTCCTTCTTTATCTCGTTTGATCAATGTAGGTTTGAAGTCTACTTTGTCAGAGATAAGTATTTCTACTCCTGCTTGTTTTCGGGGGCCATTGGCTTGGTAAATCTTCTTCCAGCCTTTCATCCTTAGCATATGCTTATTTCTGTTGGTGAGATGAGTAAGCAACAAATTGTTGGATCTTCTTTTTTAATCCATTTTGTCAAACGGTGTCTTTTGATGGGTGAATTAAGTCCGTTAACATTAAGCGTTAGTACTGATAGGTATGTGGTGATTCCTGCCATTTAGTTGTCTTAGTTGTTAGAAGGTTTGATTGTGTGTACCTAACTTGATGTTACTCTCTACTGTCTTGCTTTTTCTTATCCTGTGGTTTGTTGCTGCCTGCCTTTTCATGGTTAAGTTGGGTGTCACTTTCTGTGTGCAGGATCCCTTGCAGAATCTTTTGTAATGGTGGCTTTGTGGTCACATATTGTTTTAGTTTCTGCTTATCATGGAAGACTTTTATTGCTCCATCTATTTTGAATGATAGCTTTGCTGGGTAGAGTATCCTGGGGTTGAAGTTATTTTCATTCAGTGCCCGGATGATCTCACCCCATGCTCTTCTTGCTTTTAATGTTTCTGTTGAGAAGTCTGCTGTGATTTTGATGGGTTTACCTTTGTATGTTACTTGTTTTTTCTCTCTTACAGCCTTCAATATTCTTTCCTTAGTTTCTGAACTTGTTGTTTTAATGATGATATGTCGTGGAGTAGTTCTATTTTGATCTGGTCTGTTTGGTGTCCTGGAGGCCTCTTGCATTTGTATGGGAATATCTTTCTCTAGATTTGGGAAATTTTCCATTATTATTTTGTTGAATATATTACGCATTCCCTTCACTTGCACCTCTTCTTCTTCTTTGATGCCCATGATTCTCAAGTTTGGTCTTTTGATGGAGTCAGTGAGTTCTTGCATTTTCTTTTCACAGGTCTTGAGTTGTTTAATCAATAGTTCTTCAGTTTTTCCCTTAATTACCATTTCATCTTCAAGTTCTGAGATTCTGTCTTCTGTTTGTTCTATTCTGCTGGATTGGCCTTCCGTTTTGTTTTGCACTTCTGTTTCGTTCTTTTTTCTGAGGTTTTCCATATCCTGGTAGTTTTCTTCTTTATTGTTGTCTATTTTTGTCCTGAGTTCATTTATCCATTTATTCATTGTGTTCACTCTTTCACTTTGGTGTTTATACAGTGCTTCTATGGTTTCCTTCATTTCTTCTTTTGCTTTTTCAAATTCTCTATTTTTATTGTCTTGGAATTTCTTGAGTGTCTCCTGTACATTTTGGTTGACCCTATCCAGTATCATCTCTATAAAATTCTCATTGAGTACTTGTAGTATGTCTTCTTTTAAATTATTCTTGTGGGCTTCATTGGGTCCTTTGGCATAGTTTATCTTCATTTTGTTGGAGTCTGGATCTGAGTTTCTGTTCTCTTCATTCCCCTCTGGTTCCTGTACTAATTTTTTGCTGTGGGGAAACTGGTTTCCCTGTTTTTTCTGTCTTCCCGTCATTGTCCTTGGTGTTGTTACTGTCCCTGTACTGTGTGTAATTAAGTATTTTCTAGCTTGTAATAATAACAATGGTAATATTTAGAATGGAAGAGTGAGCTGAGATGGAAAGCAAGAAGTTAAAGAAAAGGGGAAAACAAATATACAGACAAGAGGGAGAAAGCAGAACAAGGTATCAGACAAGAGAGTTTCAAAGGTATAAACAGGGAGTGTTAGTGTACTAATCGACAGTAAGCTGAACAGACATTAGAGAGACAGAGAGGATTGAAAATCAAAGATAAAAAAATAAAAAATAAGTAAATGAAAGTAATATCTATATATAAAAATGAATTAAAATACAACGGAAAATAGAAAGTTAAAAAAAAACAACAAAAAAAACCCCAAAAAACTTCCAAGTTTATATGCAATGCAGTTTCAGTCTTAATAATTTGGGAGTCGGTCTCAATCTCCAGTCCTGGAGTTGGTGCCTCAGATGTTGTTCTGTAGTTGTCTCATCAAAGGGGATGCATAAAGTAGAACAAAACTACACACTCACACACACACACACACACACACACACACAAAAGCCCCACCAAGTGTCCCCAGTTCAAATGCAACACAGTTTCAGTAAGTTTTTCGGCTTGCAGGTGCAATTCGGATGTTCTCTCATCAAAGGTAGGGAGAAAAAGAAAAAAAAGTGTCTGGAGACAGTTCTGAGAGTGGTATCTGCAACTGTGGCTTGCCTGCCTGCTGCTCTCAGCCTGTAGCTGGCGGCGTTATTTATGCAGATCTCTGGGGTGAGCTAGCACTCACCTGGTCGCACAGGCTTTGTTTGCTCAGAGTTCTCCTGTGCGGGAGCCTCTGCTACAGGCTTTCCCCTTTCCAAGCACTGGGAAAGGTGACACTGCCCCACGTTGTCAGGCCTGCGTGTTTATTTACAGTTCACGTGGGAAGTGGGTCTTCCCTCCTCTCACAAGCGTCCCTGCTCCTGGTTGCTGGGCGCACCCTGCTCCTGCCAGAGGCTCTCTGGCCCGCCTGGCTTGTTTATTTACAGTCCCGGGAAGGATTCCCTTCCCCCAATCTTCAGCGCTCAGGGTGCCCCCCCTCTTTCCAGCATGTCTTAACTGTTCTTATTGCTTATTACTCAGTTTCTCTTTTTTTTTTCCTGGGTGGAGGTCAGTCTGTCCAGGGGGCTATGCTGCTCTGGCCTAGGCTTGTCTGTGGGGCTACTGCGGTACCGCGAAGCTCACCTGGTCCACGTCTTCCCAAGCCGTATGGGCGCTGGCCACTGGCGGCCCTGGGGGCCCTCCTCGTTTCTCCGTTTAATGTGAAGTGGAGATTCTCTGCACCGGCTGGAGATGTGGAGGGGTCAAAGTTATGCCTTTTCTCGGTGATTATGCCTGCAAGGTGTGTCTCCAGCATCTCTCCAAGCTTTCACTATAGGAGGGTCGCTTTCTGCTTCCTACCTCTAGCCGCCATCTTGGAATTCTCTCCATTTGACTTCTTTAATGTGTCTGAGAATCCCATGGAAAGCTTCTATTTTCCAAAAATCCACCTTGTAGAAGTGAGCTTCTCTTGATCATGAGTTCTTTTGCTGGTTGTTGTCTACTGCTCTCTCTGCACCTCTTTACATAACAAAGACCAAGAGTTGTTTCGTCAATTTCCCTGAAGCATGTCTAATACCAATGGGCTCAGGTTAAGGGATTTGACCAAAGCCTTTCTTATAGTGTCATTATTATTCTTACCATTATCACCTCTCAGAGAACATAGCTTAAGGTAAGCACTTCACACACTCCCAAATCCCTGCATTTACCAGAAATCTAGGTAGTAGGTTCTGTTAATTTATGTTGCAGGTAAGGAATCAGAAACTTAGAGAGGTCAAGGAGATTTCTCAAGGTCACTCAGCCAGTGAGTGGGGGAGCAGGCTCTGTTTAAAGCATGAAAGCATTTTTCAAAGTATGACTATTATCTTGGTAGGACTTAGCTCTGTCACACAAAGGCCTTAAGTAACTGAACCATGCATTCCTCCTGATTAAATCAAAGACTCAGGTTTTTCTCTAACAACCCTTTGAAAGTTCTCTGACACCATGCCCAACCTTCCTTTCCAACAAAGGCAGAGCCCGCCCACAGTAACAGTATCCAGCTAGAATTTAATCATATGCCTTTGTTTTCCTTGTATTTATTTTTATGGAAATGATGTCGATTTCCATAAAAATTGACATAGTCTTAAATGAAAAAACTGACAGTCATATAAGTATGCTTCAAAAATACATTTAAGTTATTAAAAAGTGAATAGATGTGCAGGAAAGTATTAAGTAAACTACCATGTGATTAGTTCATTGAAATGGCAAAAACTGTGAAATTGGGGGCCTCAAGACTGGAAACTGCACATAATAAACTGGAACTTGAGAATGAATGCAAGAATCATCTCCTGACCTCTGCAGTGCTCTATAGCCATCCCTCTCCCCATTTCTGGCAGAGAACCCAACAGTATTCCTCTAGGGCCAGCCAAGCTCCAGCCCTAAGAAAAGCCAGTCATTAAATATAATCCACTCAACTTTTCCTTTATGCTGCTTTATTGTTCTAAACTCCATTTCAACAAGATTTCCATATCCCTTTGCATGGCAAGAATCTTGACCCTGTTTTCCCCCAAACAACAACAAAAAGCAACTAGTTTTCCCCTGACATGCAATTAAATGACAGGCTGCTTTGCAAGAAGAGTTTACTGAAGGCCTAGTAGAGTGAACAGCCTTAAGAACGAACAGCCCAGCGCCCAGATGGGGAGAGGTGCACTCCAAACCTCCTTGCTCTAAGTAAAAACTCTTTGTAGACTATAGCCCTGACTTCAGTCTTTTCTCCTTCAAACATGCCCCATTACTCTAGCCAATATCTTTGGCTTACCCTTACAGGCTCTTGTGTTCACCCCAATATGATAAAGTACAAGAACATAGACTGGACTCTGGACACTGGGGTCCTAGTGTTAGAGTGACCCCCAATTTGCTGTGGGCTCCCTCCCTCCTCAGGCCTAAGTTTTCCCCCCGGAAGTCAGGTGAAATAATAACTCTGTTTTAAAGGAAATAAGAAAATAGTTTACTCTGTGCCATATATGAGTTACTGTGGCCCACAAACATGTCAGTCAGGGTATCTTTGTCATGGAATTTAGAGCCATGGATTGGTAAAAGAATTTACCAAGATAGGAAAATAAGAAAAGCAAAGATTACTTAGGATACCATTGCAGGAGGAGGGATGAAAGACAGCTAGACAAAAAAGTATCGCACAAGGAGACAGGATGAAGTGTAGGTTTTATACCTTGGGGTAGGCTATCTCAGTTTATGGGCCTTATTGATTGTTTGTCTCTTCCTTGGATCATGATTTGATTTTTGCTCATAGGAACATTTCTTGAACTTGGCCTTTGCTTCCTCATCCCACTGGACTACTACTATTTTGTTCCCACCATGCCTACCTAAGGTGGGGAAGGAGCCTCTGCACATCCCCGACCCCACCCCTCTCACCCCCACCCCCCACCCCCCCACCAAAACAATAAAGCCATGAGGCATTGGAGGGTCAGACGGTAGGGGATGGAACCCATATTGGAACATTTTCTATAACTTTATGACAAAAAGGAGCAAAAAAGACACTAGAGATCACAAGAAAGGGAGAAGCCAGAATAAATGACCATGACCAAGAGTTTCCCCATGAGTGCATTCCTTGAGTGGCCTGTTGTTTAAGCTGAGAGGCCTGGTTGATTAATTTATGAATGTTAGTTTAAACACGTCCTGATTTATTAACCCCCAAAGCAGCAATCTTTCCCAAGTATGGAGCGGGCTCCCCCTTGAACAGCAGTGAGCATATCTAAGGCTCTTTTGTTCTATAGGATCATGGTTGCTAAGAGACAATTTGTCCTATAAATCTGTGAGGGTTTGGACTATGGTGCCTATGGCATCTGCTACTTCTAGTGATAGGTTTTGGTACATCAGGGAGGAAGAAATAATTCCACTCCTGCCCCTATGCCTGATAAAGTTCTGAGATCTTCTTGCAGAGGTATGTGTTGTATAGCCCTGTGTTTTCATAAGGTTGTGATGTCCATTCATAGGGAAGGGCACATGGGGCTTTTGTGGCTATAGAAATAGCAGGTGATAGGAAGGCAAGGATGGAAGTTCCTGTCCAATTGGGAAGTGCACAAGCATGGCTTAAACATCAGGTAACCAGGTTTATGAACCATTTCTTCACAACCTCTGAGCTCTAGTCACTTTTGGAAGGGTTGGCACAAGTGGCTCCATTTGGAATCTGACAATTTCCCTTCTTATTTGAGCAGATTATTTTTGAATTACCTCTGAATAGTTTCCTCTGAAGACATTCACCAATTAATCATGCTATGGTCTGGTTTTAAGGGTTCCTTGATACCAGGATAAGCTTTTTCCCTGTAGGTGTTTCCTCATTATCAGGATGAGCTGTCTTGTTTTGTCCAATCTGATTTCATGTTGGAAGAGAAGTCAAAAACAAAGTAGCTGGGAGTCAGTGCCAATAGGACTGTTTTGGGGCAAATTTAAGTAACAAATAGTTTAAACGAAGTGGCTCTTAGGCTGAACTTATCTGGAGTCCATTCTTAAGTCTAATTTTGTCTCTTCTGTAAGTGAAGTTCTACAATCTCAAAAATGCTGCTCAGGTTGCTATTGTTAGAAGTTGGACCTCTGTAGAATGTCAATAGACAACAGATACAAAGTTTTACAAGGAAAATACAAAACAAAATCCAACAAAAGCAATTATTTAAAAGCTAACTCATTTGACAAATAAGTACTTAGAGGAGTTATCCTATATGAGCCTGAACGCAAATGCTCCAGACAAGGATCATAATTGTAATGGCAAAATACTTAGAACATTCATGGTTAAAATTTGAAAAACAGTTTAGTAACTGACAGAATAGTCAACTTACTTTCATTGTATATAGCATTTTAGGATAATAATTATGATTGACAGAATTATAACAGCACCATCAAGCTGTCCTTGTTAAAATTAGGAACACAGGGGTGCAAGCCTGCATCACCAATTTTAATTTGCTAGACACCAGCTTGGTAAGTGTTTTTCTAAAGTGTGTATTTGGGGAACATAAATACATTTAATATACAAAGGAGCTAGCATCACAGCTACACAGATGTCATATATACATATTAACTTAGCTTTTTAGCGTTGGGGCAAAATTTTGAATCTTTGACTAGGTAAGATAATAGATGTATAGTACTGATAAAAATCAAAACTTTAGAATTCTTACAGGTTAGGGGAACAGCACTGATGACCCCAAATAACCTTATTTTCTAATGCACAAGTGTATCTCATATAAATCTTCACTTTTTTAGCTGAGACGAATGTAGAGTAGGTTTTAAATAGCAGGGCTGTTCAGTGACAGAGTTTTTTTTCATTGAGATGGTACTGATTACAAGCCAATGCCAAGAGTTTTGTTGATCATTTTCATATGTAGAAGGTATAAATGTAATGTCATTTGGTAAGAAAGAGCATTAGCTGGTTATTTTATATATAATAAACTTATACCTTTTTCTGAGTAGACTGGAGTTTGAACTTTGTACTTGCAAAGCAGATACTCACAAAGCAGGTTCTCTACCACTTGAAGCACATCTCTAATCCATTTTGCTCTCGTTATTTTGGAGACAAGGTCTTAAGAACCATTTTCCTAAACTGGCCTCAAACTGCAATCCTCTTGATCTCAGCCTCCCAAGTAGCTAGGATTATAGGTATGAGCCATCAGTGCCAGGAAAAACTTATACATTTTAACTCTGTAAACATTTGTACAATATTTAGATAAAGTTCAGACATATAGTTCTACATATTTTTAATCATAAACATATAGAGGACTAAGTGTATTACAATTATTTAAAATAATAGTTTAACCAGTCATAAGATAGTCATTTAAAAGACTTTCACATGAACAGATACTTAAGTGAACTCTGATTTAGTCAAGGTTTATTTTTCCAAGTAGTCAAAAGCTTGAGCAAATCAACAGAAAACTCAAGCAATTATATGATAAAACATAAAATTGTTCATTGAAGCTAGTTTCTTTAACTATTAAGAGCAGAAAAATATTCTCGAGAGTTTTGTTATTTCAGACATAGAGAATTTTGTTTGTTTTATATCAGCACATCAAATTTGACCTGAGAAGAAATTTTAGATAATTTTTAAATCATAGCTAATTTATTCATACACATAAAAATTTCCTTCCTCTTTTTCCATTTTAGAACAATCCTTTATGACAAAGCTTACTTTATTAAATCCTTCCTCATCCCAAAGCTTTCTTTTCCCTCTAATTTTCTTCTCCAAAAAAATATACTTCTATACTGTCCTTTTATAGCTTTCTGTTTGCTTATTTTTTTCTTTTAATTTATAAAATTTTTGAACTTAGACAAAAGTTTTTCCAATAAAATTCTCCTACCAGCTTTCGATGAAAACCCAGGAAGAAAATCAATCTTTTCTTTTTTCTGCTTTTCTATATAATAGCAATTTATGAAAACACATTTGTTAATAGACCCACATGTTGTAGAAGAGTTGAATTCAAATTATCTTTATGACAAAATGAAACAGATTACGATCCCTTATTGAAATAACCAAACTTTAAGGTTCATTTTTTAGGCCCCCAATTTGGCAGCCACAGCAGCACTTGAGTTTAATGAACTATAGGAATGATCCATGAAAGTACAGTCTTAGCCACTTGAGTTTAAAATGGACTTCTTTTTTTTTTTTTAATTCCAAATTCTGAGAGTCAATTCCTCAGTGCCTATGTTTTATTTAGACCTGATGGAAATAACTGTTTTTCTTAGAAGAGACAACAGCCTTTACATATTAACTTTATAATAGAAGTTTAAGAACCATCATAAGGATACACACACACACACACCAGGAGTTTTAAATTAGGAATGCCAAAAATGTCAATTTAAGTTACATGAAAATTAAAAGAAAATCCTAAAAATCTGCCATAATAACTCATCATTTGTTTCTTGAATTCCAGGGACAAATGAAATTTTTTTCCCCAAAGTTTGATCGACTAATGCACAAAAATAACACATATACACAATTACATTAATTTAGAATACTTTCACATAGACCTTTTAGCTTAAGTTAATTACAGTTTTCCCTAGGGAATGGTATGGACCCTGTGCTTGCTGTCCCTGCACCATCATGGCACCTTAGTGCCATCGTGGCAGATATGGATGCTGTGGAGTTGGGCTACTGGAGGAGGGGAGACAGTGATGGCATTTCCCCATTCCCTCCCATCGAGTCCTGGAGAGTTGATGTGGATTGGCAAACTAGCTGACCATGTGGCATGAGTTTGACCTAGGGAGAGGAATATTACTGCTTTTCAAAGTTTTTTTTCTTAGAACTTTCATATAGAATAGAGAACCATGATGAACACAGCATGCAGCACAGAACAAAGAAACAAATGGGAAATTCAAACCACATGAACAGTGCTAGAAAGAAAAGAAAGACCAGGAGAACATACAGGTTGATGGGGTAGAACTGAAAACAACTAGGGATCATCTAGAATGTCCTGAGAATTTTGAAGCTCTGAGAAATGGTCCAGGTACATCCATCATCCCTCCCACAGGTCCAGATTCCGTGAGAGGAATATGAAGGCCTGAACATAGGGAACTCAGACCACTTGGAAGAATTATGGCAGGAAAGTTGGAGTTGGAGCATGGTATTATAACTGAGAGTGCCATTCAGAGTCCAGACCTTCTTGTGTGGCAGCTTGTAAACTGGCCAGGCCACATTACAAAGAAAGATCAGTCATTTCTTTAATGCAACCCAGAGTAAGTCAGAGGAGATGGAAGTGGTTTGACCAGTGGTGGGGGTGGGGGGGGTTTCAGCACCCTAAGTCTCCTGGGGCACGGTCGAGGGGGAAGCTTTCACTGGGAAAGAAGGAGCCCAACCAAGATGTCCTTAGGTGACAAGATAGGACTTCTGATTAGGGATGTCCCACCTAAGCAGAAGAACCTCCAAAGACTGAGTGTGTCCCTCAGAAATGAGGGGACTCCATGTCAGGGAGATCAGTCCTGACTGCAAAAAAAGAAAGGAAAAAGGGAGACTAACAACTGGATCCAGATTATATTCCAGTGAGTGAAGATGGCTTCTGTAAGGAAGGCTAGAAGGAATTTGAAAATGAAAGTAAAGATGGAGGAAAAGAGCACTCACAGTTTACATAGATTTGTCCAGCAACTCAAGGCCGACATAATAGAGCTGAAGACTTGGAAAAGATTGGACAGACAGATTCTTCACACTTATTGGGTGTAGTGATGTGCAAAAGGAGAGCTAAAGTCCCCAGAAAGATAAAAATCCCCATACAGGCCACCAAAATGTTGCACATTTCAGAGCTGCAGGTAAGTAGAAAAAACAAAGATTTATTAGGATGCTGTAAATAAAGGAGTATAACCCACCAAGGCAGGATTGAGTTTAGGTTTTGTTCCTTGGGTTAAGTTCTTGATTGGCTATCTCCTTTTTGTGGCCATTGTTGACTGGTAGTCTCTTCCTTTGATCATGGTTTGATTTTCCTGTGCTGGAACATAGTTTGAGCTTAGCTTTCATTTCCTCATTCCAGCATTTTGTGCACTCAGCCTTTGCTTCCTCATCACACTGATCTACTGGTATTTTGTTCCAGTCATGCCTCCTTAAGGTGGGAAAGGGTCCTCCTCCACAAATTTGAATCTGTGTTTCCAGGCAATAGTCACTCATCCTAGGCTCAGAATATTGTGAGCTGAAATTTTCTGAAGAAGATGCACCCATGTTAAAAGTAATGCAGACCACTTGACATTGGGTGACTAGAATGTTGTGATTGTGAAGAGATGGAATGCTATAGGCTGACAGCCAAAATTAATAGCCAATTACCTTATCTTTGGTATCTGACCTAACATTCTCTGTAAGCTTAGCAAACCTCTATCCTCCACCAACCCTAAAGGGGAAAATGATGTAAAATTACATCTGAAACCTACAGAAGAGATTTCCCCACTTTGCTGTAGCCTGCCTCTCTGATGCTCCCACCAATGTAAATGGTAAATGTATTGATATGACTTTCTTTTGGTCTGTGATTATAAAAATTCATGTAACCACTTCTACAATGGAACCTGCCATTCAGGACAATGGTCGTTCATATTTGACTAAGAAAAAGAAAAAAAAAAAAAACTCTTATTTTCCTTAAAGCAGAGTTGTTGTTTTACACCGACAATAGAAAGGATTGCAATAGATGACATTCTGTGAGCTGAGGCCTGAGTCTGAATTAAGAGACAAGCTTCAGATCAAAGAGGCTGAAAGAGCCAGAGCTGAGGCCCAACTCTTCAGACTTGACCTTCCCCAGCCTGGCCACTAAGAGGACTTTGATGCTCTGCCACTTTCAGTAATTTTATGCCGGAGAGCACTCTGACAGGAAAAGCAAGTGTGCTGGGAATTAAGCTGGCCTGCTACTTCTTGAAATGTCTCCTTGTATCAATAACCAAGCCATGCAGTGAGGAAGCTGCTCACATGTGATCCCTTGACATTCTCTCTTCCCAGGGACTGGTTTTAGCAGGAGAGCCTCCTAGTTTTCCTTTTAAAAGGCACAATAGGTTTGACTTTGTTTTTAAAGTTCCTATAAAATAAGTGCCTAGTATAAACATGTTTTGATAGAACTGGAATGTAGCTCAGTGGTAGAACAGAGTCCTAGCCTGTGCAAGGACCTGGATTCAATTACCAGCACTGAAAAAAGTTTCAACAGTGTGAAAAAGTAAAAGTCAAATGAAAAACTATCCATCCTCCCTGTCTCAAGATACCTTCATAAATACTTTTGTGTTTATTCTTTCAGGCTTTCTCTAAGAAACACAAAATAATACACATCTTTATAATGAAGATAGGATTATTCTAAAAATACTGCTATAATTTTTAAAGGCAAAATCATGACTCTCATATAAATATAAAATGAACACTAGCCAAAGATTTTGTATAGCTTAGTATTTAATGAAGTAACCAGTTATATATTAAAACCAATTCAAAGAAAAATCTGAGTTACAGACATGTATATAGGCAATCAGGAATGCAGAAATAACCTTGGTAGTAGATGTAAAATAGGTTATAATCTATATATAATAAAATGTGATCTGTGGAATCATCTCTTAAATTATACACTTATGGGAGAAAGTCAATTTGCATTTCTATGGGCAAGAATAAGTTACATTGCTATTAGTTCTTAGGTCATGGATTGGGAGCTGCAGGTTAGTAGAAGAATTTACCAGGACTGTGCAGAAGAAAGCAAAGGTCTACTAGGACACTATTAAAAGGACTGTAGCATGCTCAGACAGGGTTTAGAGTAAGTTTTATATCAGGTTAGGCCACTTTTGATTGGCCATCTCCATTTTTGTGGACCTTACTGATTGGTTGTCTCTTCATGGGATCATGGCTTGAATTTCTCGTGCATGATAACATCTCTGTTCCATCTTGGCCTCCTGGGAACTGGATCCACCCCCCACATTCCATCTGTTCCTTGGTATTCCTTTGTTTGCCATGTTTCCTTAAAACGGGGACCTCCTGCACATTTTCTATAGCTCATAAAGTTATGAAAGCCAAGAAGATCCCTGTATAGAACCAAGTAACCCCCAAAGAATCTAAGCAACAGCCAAGATACCATTGAAAGGTCATCCAAAAGACCTTCACAATTTTCACCCAAACATATCTCGTGTTTGTAATAGCTAATGTTTTGGGTGTGCTTACTGTGAACCAGGCACTGCTGTACATGCTTAATATGACTATCATCTCATTTAATTCTCACAGGAAGCCTGTAAAGTAGATCCTATCATCATTCCAGTTTTGCTGATAAGAAAACTCATGCAGGGAGAGGTTATGCAACCTGCCCAATGTCACGAGCTAGGAAGTGGGGAAGCCAGAATTGAAGTCCTAACTACTACCTTACACCATTGTTTGTTTATCAACTTGCAATTGATGGACATTTGGATTGTTTCCAGTTGTGTTTTTTCTATGATGAACAATGCCTCGGTGCATATTTTTAAATCATTCTCTTCTTGTCAGAATTCCTTGAAGTGGAATTGCTGAGTCCAAGAATATGTGTGTTTCATGTTCTGAAAAAAACATCAATTTACACTCTCACCTGCAACTGACTTTGGAGTTTTTAAGAGTTTCCTTGTGTCTTTGCCAACAATGAGTAACATCAATCTTTTCAATACTTACTGGTCTGACAGGGTTAAAAAAAAAAAAGATACTTCAGTGTTATTTTAATGTATTCTGGGTTTTTTGTTTGTTTTTTGTTTTGTTTGTTTGGCAGTACTGGGGTTTGAACTCAGGGCCTCACACTTGCTAGATAGGAGCTCTTACCACTCGAGCCACATCCACATCCCTTGTACATTGTTTTTTGACACAAAATTCCTTTGGACCCTTCTGAAAAGATAATTGTCTATGCCAGAAATTACTTTGTTCCTCTCCTTTCTCCCAGTGTCAGAACTGTAAGCTGCAAAGAGAAGGGAATTACCCAAGACTATCCTTTGAGTTAGGAGCAGAACTGGACTCTCACCAGGGACTTTTAACTTCTTTCTGGAATAGATAAAGTCTTTCCTGTGGACTCCTCTGCCACCAGTGCTGCTTGTAGATTGAACACCAGTGGCAGTGACCAGAGGCCCATCAACAATGAAGACTCCTCTAAGTTAAATAGTCAGAGAAGATGAAATGTTTAACTAGACCATTTGGATAAACAAACAACAAAACAAAACCCAGAATACTCAATTTCTACCTCATCACAATGAATGAATGAATGAATGAATGAATGAATGGACTGCAATAAGATTGGGTTAGTTGTATACTTTTTGTGACTTATAAAACAAATTACAAAAAGTTTTAGCAAATTGGGCTATTAGACACTTTAAGATGTCTACATGGCAAACAAAACAAAAAACTACTACAAAATGGCTTGAAATGCAAAGGGAAAACTTACCTAAGATCTTACTGTCTAAACACAAAAGCATGTGCCAGAAGTCATTTTTGGCGGGGCGTAGTGGCACACTGTCTATAATCCCAGCTACTAAGGAGGCAGAGATAGGAGGATTAAGGTCCAAGGCTGGCCCAGAAATAGCTAAAGAACATATCTGAAAAACAAACTAAAACAAAAGGGCTGGGACATGGCCCAAGTAGTAGAATACTTGCCTAGCAAGCTTGAGGCCCTGAGTTCAAACTCCAGTACTGCCAAGAAGAGCAAGAAAAAGAAGGAGGAGGAATTAAAGGAGGAGGAAGAAATACTTTCTGATTTACCAACAGGCAACCAATTATAGGACTAGGAAATATAAGCCTGAGTACATGGATTGTTTGAAGGCATTTTTTCACCAGTGTAGGTGTAGTTGTTATGGTTGTCATTATAACCTTTCTGATTTCCAGCTATGTAGCCAAAATCAGGGTCAGACAATCACTTTTCCTTCAAAGTAGAAAACAGCCAGGCTATAAAATCAGCCATCCTGGGTTTGAATCCTGGCTTGCCTGGCATTTGCCTTTCCTTTGACATTCTTATCTCCTCGTTTGTAAAATAAAACTCAAGGGACCCACATCTCAGAATGTTTTTGAAAAATAGACCCACTGATGAACTTGGACAGCCTGGCACTTGTCAGATGATCAGAAAATGTGCGTTCCCTTCCCATGGCCTTCTCTGAGAGCTCACTCAGAATCCAGGACTCTCCAGGTCATTCAGCAATGTTTATTGGTTATCTCCTGTGCCCTGTACTGCACAGGTTCTGGGAGACCAGAGTGAATATGACAGAGGCATATTGTAAGCCTTCCATAGTTTATAATCTCAGGAGGACTTCAGACAGAACTGATGATTTTATAAAAAATGAATTACTTATAATTGAAGGAAAGCTGTGTAGAAAAGAACACCAGGATGTGGGGTTGAGTTGTGGGAGAGGAGGGTAGTTAGAGAATATTCAGGAACCCAGTGGATGGAGAGAATTAGCACTGGTCCAAGCAGTTCAGGCTGACAGAAGCCCTGGCAGGGTCTGAGCAGGGTGGCCCAGGGTTATTTGACATAGCATAGTGAAAAATACAATTGTGCTCAGCATGACAGTGCAGTCAATATCAGACTGAAGGTGGTCACGTAAGTTGCTATCACCTGGTGATGTGACAGCTGTTTTAGTTTCTGGAAGTAAACTGTATGATGTTCCCACAACAACAAAATTTCCTAATGACCCGTTTCTCAGAATGTATTCCTGTAGCTAACCATGGCATGACTACAAATACTAGCCTCTGCTCCCAATCTCTGCTGCACAGCTCCTAACACCCTTTTGTAGTTTTCTGAGTAATAGGGGTCCTAAGGAGAATTTGTTTTCTATGTGTCAGACAAGAAGTTTTTTGTTTCCTTGTTGCCCTGGGGATGAAACCCAGGGCCTGTGCTTGCCAGGCAAGTGCTCTACCCACTGAGATACTTTTGTTTTAATGTTTGATCTTTGACTCTGGCTCCTGGTGCAGTCAGAGCTCCTAAATCCCTTGGAAGTTCCTGGATGACAGAAGCATCTTCTGTTCTAGTGAGGTGGCTTCTAGGTGGGGACTGGTCATTAGAAAAGTGGGTGGAATACAGTTATGAGCTTGAAGCTGTTAGCCTCCCTCCCCATTCTCCAAAGAGAGGAGAGGGCCGGAAATGGAGGTAATAATTAGTGTGCCTATGTGATTAAAATTGCTATGAAATTCCCTTGCTAGGATGTTGAGAGGGCTCTGGGTTAGCAAACACATCTGTGTGTTGGGAGGATGGGCATCCCCAACTCCACAGGGACAGAAGCTCCTTCCACACCTTGCCTTGTGTACTGTCCGTTCATCTCTTCTCTTTCTTATATCCTCTATTAAGAAGCTGGTAAATGTAAGGGAAGTGTTTCCCTGACTTGTGAGAGCTGCTCTAACAAATTAAATTGAACTTGACGAAAGGAGTCCTGAGTCATAATCAATCTGAAGGGGTGGCAGTCCTACGGAACCGAACCATCAACTTGTGGTATCTGACATTATTTCCAGGTAGATAATGTCAGAATCGAATTGAATAAAAGGACACTCAACTGCTATCCACAAAGAAGTGTGTGGTGTGTGGGGAAACACGTTCACTTGTTGGTGTCAGAGGTGTTGTATTGAATGGTGTCTGAGAGTAGGGAAAAAACTCTGGTTTTCCTCCTATATTTAATACCTGGCCAGTGTGGCAGGAGCCTGGGTGTCTTAGGCAGCTTTACTGTAACAAATACCTGAAGTATATCAACTTATAAAGAAGAGCAGGTTCATTGTGACTCACACTTTCAGAAGTTTCAGTTCGCAGTCAGTTGCTTTGGGGCCTGTGGCAAGGCAGCACATCATCGTAGGAGCATGTGGGGGAGAAAACTGCCCACTTCGTGGCACCAGGAAGCAAAAAGGGAGAGGAGGAGCCGGGTTCAAATAGCTAGTTCAAGGCCACAACCCCAGTGACCTAACCTCTTTCCATCAGACCCCTTCTCTTACAGGTTCCTTCATCTCCCAATAGCACCACAGGCTGAGGACCAAGCCTTTAGTATGTGGGCCTTTGGGAGAATATTCAAGGCCCAGACTGTAACACTGGATAAGGCAGTTGCTCCTCCGGCTCAGCATCTCCAGCCTGGGAATTCTGGTTCCAGCATCCCCAGCAGGGGTTCATCTCAGATTCAGTCTGGACATTCTGAGGCCAGAAACTCCCCACTTCTGAGGTGACCTGGTCTGTCTGTGGATGGGTTGATGTATTCCGAAACTTAGATGCAAGCTGCTGGATGCTGCACCTCTGCACCTAGGATGTGGGCAACTGGTTCCAAAGTTTTTGACATTAACTCAGGTGCAATCCAGTCACTCTCCTGTGCCAAGTCTCAATGTCCCTTGTCTGGCATTTTTCCTGGATTGTAATTACCTAATTGTATGTCTTCTTCCTCTGTTGTTGTAGGAGCTCCCCATGAGAAAGGAATGTGTCTTACTCCTTCTTCTGACCTAATCTCACTGTAGTGAGATGCAACTTAGTGTATGTTTATTGAATGAATAATAAATAAACTTTCAAAATTTTACTCACTTGATTTAATAGGTAATTATTACCCCCAATCCTAACTATGTTTTAGTAAACATCTACTGTATGCCAGATACATTGCCTGTGCCATTTTGTTGAATTGTTGTTATGATTTGGATGTGAAGTGTTCTCTGAAAGGCTCATGGGTTAAAAGTTGGTTGACAACTGATGGTTGGATTGTGATGGCTCTGACCTAATCAGAGGGTTAAGTTCTTGGTGGATTCACAATTTGACGGCACTTTTGGGAGGTAGTGGAAATGTTAGGAGACGGGGCATAGTTGAAGGAAGTAGGTCACTGGGGGTGTCTTAGAGGCTGTATCTCATCTCCAACCCCTTTCTCTGTCTCTCTGCCTGCTTCCTGGCCACCGTGAGGTGAGCAGCTCTGTTCTACCATGACTTCTGCCACTATGTTTTGCCTCACTACAGGCCAGAAAGCAAAAGAGCCAGCTGGACTGAAACCTCTGAAACCCTGAGCCAAAATAAATCTTTCCATCTTTTAAATTGCTTCTCTCAGGTATTTGTCACAGAGATGAAAGTCTGACTAATACAATTGCTTTTTATTTTGAGTTGATATTGATTTGCCTTCATTTTCCCTTATTTTGAAGAAATTCAGATAAGTAGACAAGTTGAAAGAACAGTAAACACCCATACATTCTTGGTGTAGATTCCCTAATTTTGCCATAATTTCTTTATCTCTGCATGCATGTATGTGTACAGCACACACAGACACTTTTTTCTTTTACCAAACCATTTTAAAGTTGCCAATGTCATCACTTTTCACTCCTGAGGTTGTTAGCATGTGTGTCTTAAGCATGAGGCATTTTCCTATAACATTATGAAGCCATCATCACAATCAATAAATATAAGATATAGTCACATCTAAAACAGTCAATGTTCGGATTTTCTTATTGGCCTTTTTCCTTTTCATCCAACAATAGAGCGAACATTTTCTTAGTCTCCATTAAACTAGAACCACTCCACCAACTTTGTTTTTGTTTTGTTGTTGTTAGTTTTTTAATCTTTCATGGTAAAATTTTGGACTCCAGGCCAGTTTTTTTCTAGATATCTCACAATGTGGGTTGTCTAATTTTTCTTCATCATTAGATCTGGTTATACAGTCTTTTGACAAAAATGCTACTCAGATGATGCTGTCTCTCCAGTGTGTCACATCAGAAGACACATGTTGTCAGTTTGTCCCATTACAGGGGATGCTAAAATAGATCAATTAGTAAAAGTGGTGTCCACCTTTGAAGGCATCCTCTTCTCTGTGTTATTAATACATAACTTCTGGGTAAATACTTTGAGACTATCTGAACATTCTGTTCTGGAATAACTTCTCATCTAGTGATCTTAGCTGAATCAATCAGCTCTAGGGTGGTTGCAAAATAGTGTTTTTCTAATTTCTTCTTTACTTCTTTCCTTCCTTCCTTTCCTCCCTTCCTCTTTCTCTCTCCTTTTGTCCCCTCCCTCTCTCCCTTATCTCTCTTTCCCTCTTTCTTGTTAGAATATCACAGATTTTTTATTCTATGTATAACAATTCTTTATAGTCATTATTCATTTTGATATTCAAATTGTCTCAAATTTGCCAGCAGGAGCTGCTTTGAGCTGGCTGCCTTGTACTTTGTCGTGTCTCTAATAGCTTTGAACCTTTCTTTGCTTTCTGGCACAAGATATGCCAGACTCACCTTTTACTCTTCTCTTACAGAGGAGTAAAAGGAGGCTCAGGGGAGGAAACAACTTGCCTCCTTTCAGTACTTGGGGGATCCTGATCAAGCTTAGCACTTTTGATTCCAAGTTTCTAACAAAGTAAATTAATAGGGCAACCAATTCTATGGTGCAGATAACAAGACTCAAGACATGTAGATGATCCTAAAACCAGATAAGTCCTTAGCTGACTGATCACAGGCTTGTCTAGTAAGATAGAAATGTGTGGACAACAACTTTGAACTTAGATAACTAGCAACACATTCCAAAGATATTTTATTTATTGAGGAAGCTGTAATGTGGAGATATGAGCATGGGTTTTGGAAGAACCAAGCTTTCCTTCAAACCCAGCAGATTCTTCCCTGTGTGTGTCTTTAGGCAAGTTACCGTATCCTGGTGACTCCCAGACTTCCATTTGTGGAGTGGGGTAATCATATCCACTTCAAAAAGTTAAATGCATTATTCATAGAAAGTGATTTGGGTAACACTCCAATAAAAGTTCCCTTCACAATGGTGCTGTGGTTACCATTATTAAAATCTGTGAGGGCTGGAGATGTAGCTCAGTGGTAGAGCACTTGCCAGCATGCATGTGGCCCTGGGTTTTACCCCTAGCGCCACAAATTTAAAAAAAGAAATAAAATCTGAGGAAGTCCTGTGACTCAGTGGATACATGTGGTAGAAAAAGCAATGGATTTGGATTCTGAAGGCCCTTGCCCAGCTTCTGTGACCTTACACAATACCTGTTCCCGCATTCATGGCCTTCATTTTCTTCCCGTGTGAATCAGGGCTCAAAAATCCTCCCCTGAGAACTTCATTGCATTACTTAACAGATTCCATGAGCACCTGCCATGTGCAAGGCAATTGCTCCTTACCCTAAAGATGAAAGGAGAGCATGTTCTACTCTTCCAACACAGGATCCATTAGCAGTTCAGGGCCAATGAGAAGCCAAGCTAGGATTCCAATGGTTCAACTCTTCTTGTCCTCTTTCATTTAGGTTATAATTTTCAGTAGGACACAAGCCCTAGATGTGAAAATGCTGTGCAAAGCTTCAGAGCCCTGGAAAAATAAATAAGCATTATCTTAGCTAGGTGTGGTGGTACACACCTGTAATCCCAGCACTTAGGAGGCTGAGGCAGAAGAATCATGAGTTTGAGGCCAGCATGGGATATACCTATATCTATGTCTATGTCTATATCTACAGAGAGAGAGAGAAAGGGAGAAGAGGGGAGGAGATAGAAGGGGAGGGGAGGAAAAAAGAAAGGATAGGAGGGGAGAGCAGGAGACTTTAGATATTTTTTCTTCTTTTCTATCTCCGAGATGACTCATGAGAGTCTTAGGTTAGCATTATTTTCCAAGGATGACTCCTACACCTTAAATGATAACTGGGTGAAGGTAGCAGATATCCAGCCAGGCCAGAATCAAATGCCTGGTTAGAAAAGCCCCTGTGGGCTGGGGCTTGGCTCAAGCGGTAGAGTGCCTGACTAGAAAAGCTTTTTGAAACTGTAATTCATTTAGGACACTATTTCTAAGAAGACAAGAAGGAAGGAAAAAAAAAAATCAGAGACATCATTTGGTGCCAGATCTCCAGTCAATTCAATTAGGAGCTGGAAAGTGGGGTGGGAAAGCTATCCAACTTTTTGACAGATTCATCATAGGGTCCCATATTATGAGCATTCATGGTGACAAGCAAGCAGTTCCCATTGTTCTAAAGATGGGGAAATGCTGAAAGAAGAAAGGAAGGAAATGATAGATAAAATTTTTTTCTTTTTTCCTGCACTGGGGAATGGAGAAAACTTTTAATTTTAAAATATGAAAACATTTGAAGCTTACTGTAGTTTGGATCTAGAAGATCCCCCAAAGGCCTATGTATGAAAAGCTTGGTCCCTACCACTGGGAAATGGTGGAACCTTTAAGAGTGCAGCCTTGTGGGATGTCTTCTAGTTGTTGAGGGGAATAGTATACCCCAGCTCCTTCCTTTTCCTCTTTTTTCACTTCCTGGTCATCAGGTGAGCAGTTTTGCTCTACAGTCCCTGCCATGGTGTACTGCTCTACCACAGGCCCAAAAGCAACAGAGTCAATTAACATAGACTGAAACATCTCGAACCATCAGCCAAAATAAACCTGACTTTATAAACTGACTATATATAGTATTTTGTACAGTAATGGAAAGCTGACTAATGCACATCTACTCCAGATTAATATGGGTGTAAAAGACCAAATGTGTTTGCATAATGAGGAGAGTGATTCAGTTAAAGAACAGATTCCAATCCTGCTATTTTATATATTTTATTTTATTTATTGTGGTATGAAAACTTAACATGAGATTTACCCTTTTAACAAAATTTTATATGTACAATACAATATCAATGACTAGAAGTACAAAAAAATCCCAGACCAGAGCATCTTAAACAAGTTGGAAGTTTCTCTGCCTCAAAAAAGTCTTTGCACGTGGCCCAGGCTGGAATATTGCATTAGGATATCAGAGATCTGGTCCTTCATCTTTTTCCTGTACTATGCATGATGTCAGCCTCATGGATCAAGATGATACTTCTGCTTACTTAATATTGTTACCATAAGCCAAGACGGGGAGAAAATGTGTTTGTTTGTATGTATTTGTATGTGTGGCATTGTTTGCCAGAATTCTACACAGCTCTGGAATTCACACAGTTAGGTCTTAGAAAGACCAGAAACCAAATTCCAGGGGTCATAAAAGTAGGCACTTGTGGACATTTCCTTTAGGAAACATCCCCTTTTCTTGATGTTCACTCTGTGGCCTGAGACACCAAAATGGCCAGATAGCCAAAGTCTAACTTCCAACTCAGAGGAACTTTGTTGTAGCCCTGATAGAAGCATTTCTCTCTTGGTGCTTTGTGGTGGATTTAAGCTGGCTGCAAATTCCTTATCACTTTGTGTTGAGAAATTTCATGTGTTTCCTCTCCCTTGAATCAGGGTTGACCTGAGACCACTTACCCAATACTATGCGGTAGGAGCGATGCTCTTTTAGTTCCAGGACAGGACTTTGATAAAACACACAGCTTCTCCCTTCCTCTTGGAGCTCTGAACTGCCATGTAAGAAGTCCAGGCTATTCTTCTGGGGTCACAGGCAACAAGAAGAGCTCGGAGGCACTGGAGGTACAAATGCAGAAGACATCTTTATGTCCAGCTCAGTCAAATCAGGTGGCCCTAGCTCTACCTGTCACCTGACTGCAACCTCTTAAGGAACTTAACTTGAGCACTGCCCAGCTGACTCCAGACAACCCACAGAGCGACGATATGTGAGATAACAATATGCTTTGTCAAAAACTGCACAGTTTTGGTGTTGTTTGTTACTCAGAAATAGATACCCAAAAGCACCTTTAAAACTTGGAGATGAGCAGAGTATCAGATCAAGAAAGACAAACTTTGGGAGTGGATTGTTAGGTGTTACCCTGAGAGAGTTCATCCCCTTGGCTCCTGAATCAATTGCATTGGCTGAAATTCAGTTGGGCTTTACTGAGCAACAGAAAACCCCAGACAATAGGACTTTAGACAAATTGGAAGTTTCTTTGTCTCAAAAAAGTCTAAGTAAGTAGTCCAGGCTGCAATATTGATTTAGGATATTGAGACACTGGTCCTTCATCTTTTTCCTGTGCTATGTGTGATGTCAGCCTTATGCGTCAAGATAACACTTCAGGAAGTAGGGTGAAGAGGAGAAGAACATAAAGGGTGCTTTCTTCCATGGAAAAGTTGCTTAAAACCACCACATGTCACTTCTGCTTGTAGCTCATGGCCAAAAGGTACCTCATGACCATGCCTAGTTGCAAAGGTGGCTGGAAAATGCTGTCTTGATCCTGGGTGGCCATGTACCCAGCTCTAAACACTGCTACTTTATACAAGAAAGGCTGCTGGGAGACTCTTAGCAGTGCCTGTCTTACTGCTATGTCTTGGAAAGAGAGAGACAAGGAGTGAGCATCATATATGAGTGCTGTGGAGAGCAAACAGTTATCTCTTAGTGGACACAGAGAGTCTCTACAATGCTATTTTTTATCAGGCCATCCACTCCTGGATCACACCAGTGGGGTCCATCAGGCAAAGAGCAACTCCTATTAGACATTAAGGCCACTTGTGCTGTGAAGTGAATTCTTTAATAAAAGGCAGTGTTGTGTGACACGCCATGACTGGGTAAAAAGCTTTCTGTAAACCTATGGGCTATCATGCTTGCAGAGCCATAAGGGCAGGAAAAGCAAATCCAAATCAAATGTCAGTATAGGATGTTGGGGAGAGACCACTTATTCACTCTGGATGGAGCTAGTGACAAGGAGGGTGGGGCATGAAGGAAGTGTTAACTTTCTTCTCCAGGAGAGGAAGGCATGGCAACACCTGCAGACTGAGGTCAGTTAGTGGCTAGGAGACCCCTCACGTCCTGGGCAATGTTCAGATAAAGCCATCCATTCATAAAAGAATCTTAGCAAAGTCACGTACCTATCTGACAATGAAATTCAGCAACCCCTTAAATCTGAGTTTTGCTTCAGCAATATCAAGCCCATGCCTGCAATAAGACTTTTTCACCTGGCTACAGGAAACTACTGAGTTTCATGCTCTACCTTGTATCAAACATCCCAAGTCTTGAGCTGTTTGTCATTTTTATTAAAGAGACTCAATGCTTCCAGAAACAGCTAGTCTACTGGTGTTAGCATCTCTTATCCCACTTTTAAGTTGCTGAGGGTTTTGGCCCAGCTTTTCCAAAGTCCCCAAAGACTAAAAGAGAACTCACTCACCCATTGTGTGCTGTAGACTTCTCCTTCCCAGTCTAGAGGACAATCAAGATTGTAGGTGCCTCGCTCCCTGTCTCAGCTCAAGAACCTCTTCTGTAAAGAAAGGCAAACTCCAAACTTGAGTGGCTTATTTCCCTCTGAAGCAAGTGGTCCAGGGTAACAGGGAAATTTTGCTCCTTTGGCATTCTCTCTTCCCTGGGGACAGTGTTTTCTTCTGCAGAGAACTGGGCAGCCCTCACACCTGGGTTCCAGTGGTAGAAAAGGAAAAAAGAGTGGAGGAGGCTGGAGAAAAGAGTGGAGGAGACTTATTGGATAAATTGACTCAGAAGCAGATATGGGACTTCTCATTCCCAATTCATTCCATCAGTGAGAATTAAGACACACGGGCACTCCAAACACAAGGAGGTGAGCAACAGTCTAGTGAACAGCTGTGTGCCTGGCTGCAACTGTACTTGCAGGCAAAAAAAAGGGGGGAGGAGGTGTTGGTGAACAGTAAGCTCTCTTTGTCATACATCATTGGAAAGAGTCTTATTTCCTTGAGGGCTTTTATGAGTTTCCTAGGGCTTCCATAAAAAGTGTCATAAAACTGAGTGTCTTAAAACAATAGAAACTTATTGTCTCACATTCTAGAGGCCAGAAGTCTGAAATCAAGGTGTTGGCAGGACCAAAACACTCAGAAAATGCTAGAGAAGGAATTGTTCTTCAGGTCTCTATCCTAGCTCCTGGTAGCCTAAGGCATTTTTGGCTTATAGATCCCTCACTCCAAGTCTCTGTCTTGACATGGCATTCTCCCTGTATGTCTTTGCATTGTCCTTCCTCTGTATGTGCCTCTGTGTCCAAGCTTCCCCCCGACCTTTTTTGTTTATTTGTTTGTTTGTGACAGGATCTCCTAGGGTAGCCAGCCCAGGCTGGATCCAAACCTGCAATCTTCCTGCCTCTAGAGTGCGAGATTTTAGTTCCTCCTTTTAATGTTGGATTTGGGCCCAGCTTAATGATCTCTGCAAAGATCTTATTTCCAAATAAGGTCACATGTGGAGCTCTAGTGGTTAGGACTTCAATGTGTTTGGGGGAGCAAAGACACAATTCAACTCACAATAGAGTTGATTGTCTGTTGTCAACCCTTGGGTACCAATATCTGTATGATTTGTAGCAGAAGTGAACTTAAGCCAAGAAAGAGAATGTATTGGAAGGTTATTGGATAGCTCCTGGAATCAAAGGAAAATTTGAACAAATGGGCCTTGAGAGCAACAGAAAACAGGGCAGCCCCAGGCAAAAATTCTCAGACATCTCCGAAGTCCTGCCTTCTAGACAACTCCTTCTGGCAGAAGGTTCCTTCTCTGAAGACACGAACTCTTGGAAGTTAGTTGGATTAACCTGTGGTGGAATCAGAGCCTCTTTGGGGACATGTGAATGGATCAATGACAGTCTTGAAAGGACCCCATGAAGTGCGG
Source organism: Castor canadensis (assembly GCF_047511655.1). Classification (NCBI taxonomy): domain Eukaryota; kingdom Metazoa; phylum Chordata; class Mammalia; order Rodentia; family Castoridae; genus Castor; species Castor canadensis. The sequence continues at coordinate 14,173,330 of NC_133398.1, read as the reverse complement.
AAGGGCAATTCCCCCAAAGAAAGGCAAGGGGCTGACACCAAAAGATGGGGGAGGGATGTTGCACAAGAGAATGCACAGGTGCTAGCTACACACTGAAATTCATTTGAGAAAGAATTCCAGCTCAGGCAGCTATGTCTCTAAATATGGCACTTCTACAGGAACTATTTAGTCATCCAGAAAATGCAGAGTTGTGGAAAAGGCAGTGTGTGGTAAAAAGAGTATTCATGGTGGAATTAGGAGAGCAGGCTTCCTTTTGCTGCTCTAAGTATTTGCAGATGGTATTATTCTATCTTGAAAATTGAAGATAATCAACTACAAAGCTCTTGAAACAACAAGAAAACTCAACCAAGTATCAAGTTACTAACTAGAAATAATAATTCAATATAAATCCATTGGAATAAAACATAACAGAACCAAACATGTTATTCAGCTTAGCTACAAAGGCAATTTGTAAAGAGCTCAATTGAGCAAGAAATGCAAAGAGTTGGGCTAGGGGTGTAGCTCAGTAGCAGGCTACATAATTAATATGTGCAAGGCCCTGGGTTCAATCCCCAGCCCCCACCAACAAAAAAAACATCAAAATCTCTTTGGAGGCATAAGAGATGAAGGATGGGAAGACTTGAGATTTATTATTTTTATTAGATTTCACCTCTCCCTAAATGAATTAATTCAGTGAGAAATCTCAGCTGAACGAACAAAGACAAACATCAGCTAACCAAAATCTTAGTTTTTTAATATTTGAAAATATAAGTTTAAGATTCATAGCCAATAAATTTCTTCCCTGGGGTTTTGATTCTGCCTCTCCTTTCATGACCTGTGACACCTCAGGTATGTAACCCTTTTTGGGTCTTAGTTTCCTCATCTGTGAGGTGGGATAATTAAACCTTCCTCTTTGTCAGAGCTGGAGCAAAGATCACATGAAAGACGTATTTGAAAATGTTTTAGAAACTGTAAAGCACTTAGAATTACTAGTCTTGCTTTTCTTCCCCAATGATGCCATAAATGGGGAAAATCACAAGGAGAAATGTGTCCATTGCTTTGATTCTGCAAAAAGACAAATGCTTGTTCTCTGATTAAGCTCAGTTATACGGTGATTTGAAAATACTTGCTTCCTGTGAGGAAGAGAGAAAAACTAATGTGAGCTGCACTGGAGGGAGCAGTCATTGGCTGGTCTACTCATTGCCATGGAACTGAGGAGATGCTCATATGTTTCCCTGCCACCTCAGCCCCATCCCTGTTGTCATTCCCTGTCTTAGTCCATTTTCTGTTGCTATAACATCAAACTGGAGACCAGGTAACTTGTAAAGAATAGAGATTTATTTAGCTCATAGTCCTAGGGATGGCAAAGTCCCAGAGCATAGTGACAGCATCTGGTGTGAGACTTCTTGCTGCATCACAACCCAGGAGAGAGCACTACATGGGAGACAGAGCCAGCCTACCAGCTTCAGTCTCTTGCTCTTCCTATAAAGCCTCTTATGCCATCACAACAGCCCCATCCTCCTCACCTCATCTAATCCTAACTACCTCCTTGAGGCCCCAGCTGCAAATACCATTAATATGAATTGGGGGATTCCAACACATGGGGGGCACATTCAAACCACAGCATTTCCCACTTGTAAAATGAAAGATTTTGGACATCAGGGTTTTTGAGCCCATAAACTTTGTAATCTAGTCATCTCAGTGTGAACCCAGGTGTCAGCATTTACCTTGGACAGTTCATTCTTTTCCTAGGCTTGATAATAACCTCTTATTATGTATCATCTGATAATATAAAGTTCCTAACAAATGCTCAATAAGTGAACATTGTAAATAATTAGCTGTGGTAATTACCGTTATTTTAAGGGTTTTTGCAGCTCTGAAATTCGAGGATAATATGTCAGAGAAAGGCTAAAACAGAAAGAGAACCAAAATAGTTTCTTTAATAGGTCTCAAGTCAGTACTTGCAAATGGGATATTTTCCTGGAAGATGGCTGTGTAGTCATAGGACCTCATTTAGCCTTGGTGACTCACTCGAGAGCTGGGTCCTGACTCCTCTGCAAGGAGAGGGAAAGAGGAGGCAGAGCCAAACGGTGCATGGACAGCGGCAGCCCTGGCCTTGGACGCTGCCCCTGATGGCCCTTATGTTTTTTCAATTGTATAAAACATATGTTAAATTGAGTAACTTTTTTTCCCTACAAATAATTTTTGAAGTAGGCACTATTGGCTGATTTCCACTCTGAAGCTATGCCTGTCTTCTTTCCTGAGGGCAGATAGTGATATTGCTCCGTATAAAGGGCTCTAAAGCCCTTCTCTCCTTCTCAGGAGAGAACCGGCCAACTTCCTATAAGGGGTAGGAGGAAGGTGATTACTCTTGTCAGTGATTGGTTTAGGAATGGGCACGTGTCACATTTCAGACCAATGAGATATGAGGAGACAAGTGCTTCTGGGGAAATGTTTCTCTTTTTTTTTTCTGATCATAACCTAGTTCTCATCCCTTTGTGTGTGTTTCTGTGTGGTTGCAGTGGGGTTTGAACTCAGGGCCTCACGCTTGCTAGGCAGGCACTCTTCCTGCTTGCACTCCGCCAGCCTATTTCTCATTCCTTAAAAAAAAAAAAAAGGACATGCTATCTAGCTAGGCTCATGCCTATAATCCTAGGTACTCAAGAGCTGTTCAACACTAGCCCTGGAACAAATAGTTCTCAAGACCATATCTTGAAAACACCCAACACAAAACAGTGTGACTGGTGGAGTAGCTCAAGTATTCGAGTGCCTGCCTAGCAAGTGTGAGGCCCTAGGTTCAAATTTTGGTACAGTCAAAAAAAGAGGACATACTTTACATTTCTTTCCTCTCCTCCTTCTCCTCTCCTCTCCTCTCTTCCCCTCCCTTTTGCTTCCCTCTCCTCTCCCTCTTTCCTTTCTGAGACAGGGTCTCACTATGCAGTCCAGGCTGGGCTCGAACTCATGGTCTTCTTGCCTCAGCTTGCTAAGTGCTGGGATTACTGCACCACTCACACCCAGTTCATGCCTTACTTTTCTGATGAGACTGTTTTATCCATGGAGGGTACATTCATTTCCTATTGCTTCTATAACACTTAATGGCTTAAACAGCAGAAATTATGCTCTCAAAATTCTGGAGGTCAGATGTCTCTTACTGGGCTGACAGGAACATGTTTGCAGGTCTGGGCTCCTCAATGACTCCAAGGGCAAATCTGTGTCCTTCCTTACCTTTTCTAACTTGTAGAGTTTTTTCCTTGAATTCCTTGACACATGTCTCCTTCCTCCATCTTCAAGGCTAGTAATGTCACATCTTCAAGCCTGTCTGTTCTATCTTCACTTTACCTTACCTTCTCCCCATGGTAAAATCTCCTGCCTTGTCTTTGTAAGGATACCTATGATCACATTTAGGAATCACCCCGATCACCCAGACTACTCTTCCATGTCCACAAATTCCAGGAATTAGGATCTAGAAATCTGTCAGGGGCATTAATGAGCCCCCCCACCAAAGAGGATTTTGGCACTAAGTAGCAAAATTACTTGTGCCTTCCCTTCCTTTTTTTTTTTTTTACAGTACTAGGGATTGAACCCAGAGCCTCACACGTGTTAGGCAAGTGTTTTACTACTGAAGTACTGAGCTCCACCCTTTTTTTTCTCCGCATAATTTTGAGAAAAGTTTTGCTAAATTACTCACACTAGTCTCAAATTTACAATCCTCTTTCCTGAGTGGCTCTGTAGACAGGATGATGGTGTGCACCACCATGTTCAGTTCTGTTTTTCTTAAAGTTAGGTTTATTGAGGTATAATTTACATATGGGAAAATTCACTCTTTTTAATGTGCAATTCTATGAATTTTGACAAATGTGCAGGTGTGTAACTACACCATCATCAAGATGTAGAACAGTTTCATCAACCCAAGGAAATTCACTTATATTGCCTCTTTGTACTCAAGCCATCCCCTTTCCTGGCAAGGGGGTCCGTTCTCTGTCCCTAAGATACTATCTTTTTGAGAATGTCATATAATTTGAGAATGGAATCATAGAGTAGGGAGCTTTAAAATTGAGCTTCCTTCCCTTAGCATAGCACTTGGTAGTCATGCATGTTGTTATGAATGATTTGTTGAGGTTGAGAAAGAAATGTACCTCCTCCACCTTTAAGTGTACAGAGTTGGGGCAGACTCCTGTAACAAAAGGCAGATTGAGAAGAGAAAAAGATGCAAGTTTATTAATATGTGCAGGGCATGTCATGTAGGAGAAGCCTCAGTAAAGGTAGCGCAAAGCTGTGGCTTCAAACTCTTCATCAAAGAACACTAAGTTTTCAGAAAGTGACAAGAGACAGCAGTTTTAGACTTTTAGAGGCAGGACGCTGAGGGAAGGTAAATAGATGGGAGTGTATATGTAGTAAGGTTTGCTTGCAGATTCTTCCGGGGCTGAGGCAGGATTGATAGATGAGGCAAAGGCAAATTAAACATAATAAAAAGGTTAAAATGGCCAACCTCAGGAATTAACACAGAACCAGGAAGCAAAGCTGAAAAATTAGAGCATCAAGCTCTCCTCCTATCACCCTCTCCTCTTTTAGATGTTAAGAAACATCTCTTTGAATAGGTAGAGAGACAGAATGAAAGAGCATGTCTGGCAAAGGAAGTCTCCATGTTTTGAATAATAACAAGCTCATTGTAGACCACTTGTTTCCATGTTTTGTGTAATGAGATAATCCATCATAACCATGTTTTAGGTAAGAGACCCACCCTAAACCCATGTCTCCATACTTGAAAACTTAACAAAATGAATAGGGCTGCTGAGTTATGTGACCACATGTCTAAATGGGAATTCAAGGTCAAGTCCTTCCTCTCAGAAGTTAGGGACACCCAGACAAGCACCACTATCTGGTGTCTTCTTCACTCTCATCTCTTGCATGCAGGGCAGGTATTTCTCCTTCCCTTTCCTATTTCTACTTACTTTATCCTGTTTTACTAAAATAAATTCTTGCTAAACTTCTACTTGGGAGAATCGCCTTTTGAGAGCCTTTGAAATGCTTTCATCAATTTTCTGTCATTTGCATGGAAACTGGGAAGCCAAGGGATTTCCCCTTGTCCTTTATCTTTTCTCTGGTTACAGTGCCATCCCTGGTCTGTGAAGAGTCATCTCCAGTAAAGGAGAATGTACAGCCTGTGTGTCAGGAGTTGGTGGGGGAGGACAGAGAGAGCCCTTCCTCTGTTTGCTACTTCTTCATTGCGTTTAGTGCAAAAATATTTATGGCAAGTGGCATATTTTGTGGTCAGTGAGCTCATGGTTTGTCAGGAACTAACCAGACCCAAGTGCTCAGGGAAAAGTTGGGCAGCACCCAAGAGCTCATATACTTCCCCAGAAGGAACTCTTGTCCATTGCTGTTGCACATTTGTTCCACATTGTTCCATTCCTCATGATGTCATCAGTTGTATCCTCATGATGTCATCAGTTGTAAGCAGGCCCCACATGGCCTACCAGATAAGCGCTGCGTGTCAACTCCAGCCTCCTGACTGGGCAGTTCTAATTTCCTCTGCCTTCTACTTAACAGGCTACGCAGTACTGTCAGAATCCTGGTCCACGCAGTTAAGGAGTTGCAAGCTGAAGCAGCTTTTCACCATTGCCCACTGCAGTGCCAGGTTCAAACTGTTTTTTTGTGGGGGCCATGGCGGTGTTGGTGATTGAACTCAGGGCCTTGTGCATGCTCAGTAAATGCTCTACACTGAGCTACACTCCCAGTCTTTTCAATTCAACTCATCCAGAATTTTGAGAGAAAAGCCAGTAGAAAACGTTTGAGTTTAAATAGTTAATAATAGCCCATAATTGTGGTTGTTCTGTAGTATTGAATCAGGAAGGAAAGAGAACCAAGATTCAAAGTAAGTATAAAAAGTATCCAACTAGAATAATGTCATCAAATTTACTCAATCATTATGCTGTGATTTTAATGTATCCCAATGTTAGCCCCACCCAACTCACAAGATTCTGGTAATGACTCACTGATAAAACACAGCTAATCAAATTCACTTCCTCCCCATCCCCCACCCACTGCACAGACACCAGTCAGTGGATGCATTCCACTAAGACTTAGAGTTGTGGTTAGTTAGGAGAGTATATGATATGCAATGGCCAATTCATGATAACTAATATTTGCACAGAAACAAATAAATGCTTCTACACTCTCTTCTTTGATTCCCAATAACCCTGTGCATTAGATAGGACAGTTATTATTTTATAAAGGAGGGGATTGAGTTTTAGGGAAGTACCACAATATATCCAAGTTAGTCAGTGATACACAGAGAAGAAAAGTATAACCTCAAGTCCTTGGCTTTTTCCTTTTTCTCCCTCTTCTTCCCTTCCCTCCCCTCTCCTTTTCTTCCCTGTGGAGAGCAGAGTGTGAGAAGCCTATGAGAACTTGACATAGCACAGCCATGTCTGCAGGCTGGGTTGGCACAGCCCCCAGCTGCAGAAGGGGGCAAGGGCAAAATGCAGCACAGCTGCTTTTCCTAAGATGATTACTTCCAGAGAGTAGCAATCATAGGTTCCTCCTATTCCCGATAACTACAATGTCACACTCCCTGAGAACTGTGCTCTACTTCCTGGATTGCCACTGTATATAATAAACTCACTGGAGCTGGTGGAGGCTGTTGTGTGTCTCCATCAGAGGGCCCAGCCCACCTGACCCCAGTTTTCTGTATGTTTGTCTTCTGTCTTCTGTCTTTTGTCCTTTCTCAATCCCCATTGCTCCCAGTTAGGTTTCTAGGATAAGCAGGCCGGAAAACTTCCCCTTTTCCTCCCCTTCCCTCCTTCCCTCTCTCCCCTTCCTTCCCCTTCCTTTCCTCCCCTTCCTTCCCCCTTCCCTGCCCTTCCTTCCCCTTCCCTCCCTTTCCCTTCTCTTGCCTTCCTTCTTTTTCCTCTCTCTCCTTTCAGTCTTCCTCCCTCCTTACTTCCATAAGCATTGTGAATTCCTATTATGTGGCCAGGCCATAGGCTTGGAACTGGAGATTCAAGATGAATGAGACATGGTAACAACTCTGAAAGAACACAGCAAAGAAACAGCTATATCCAGAGCTGAAAATAGGTATAATACAGAGATATCACAGAGGGAGGAAGGACATTTAACTGGATCTTGAAGAGGAAGTATTATCACTGGACAGATAATGAAGATAGGGCATCCTAGGTAGAGAGAACAGAGAGAGCAAATGCTTTAAAAGACACAGAAGCATAAGTTGTTGGTCGGGGGAGGGGATGGGGAAAAGTCCTGGTGAGAGCAGACTAATGTTGGTTCCAGGTCGAGGAGGGCCTTGGAGACTGTGCTAAAGGTTTGAAAGGTGATGATGGGGGTGGCACTGAAGAGTTTGAAGCTGGAAAATTACAGGATTATATGTTTGTAAGAAGGATCTTTTGGAAGGCATCATAGGGTGCCTTAGAGTGAGATAAGAATGGAGGTATTGATGGCTGGTCACTGGTGGCTCACACCTGTAATCCTAGCTACTCAAGAGGGAAAGCCAGCCTGGACAAATAGTTCCAGAGACCCTATCTTGAAAAACCCTTCACAAAAATATGGCTGGCAGAGTGGCTTAAGGTAAAGGCCCTGAGATCAAGCCCAAGTACCAAAACAAACAAACAACAAACAAACAAACAAAAAAACAGAATGGAGGTGTTGAGGCCAGTTAGGAGGCTGCAGCACCAGACTAGATCAGATGATAATGTGATACCTGGGGCAAGGAGATGGTGAGGAGAAAGCTATTTCACAAAACATTTATGACATAGAATTGATAGGATTGATAGGCAATTGATTTATAGAATTGATAGGCCATAGAGGTATATGCAGGGAGTATATGGAGGAGAGAGACTGGCTATGAACTTATTCTTTCCCAAATAATGGGTCCTTACACTCATTTTTTTTTTTCCAGCAGATATAGTTGTGCATTATCTCTTTCTAAAGCCTAGTTTTTCTTCCTGATTTTTCGGGCAACCATTGTCTTTTCTTCCCAACTATGTTTTCTGGAGTCTGGTTCCTCTGTAAACAAGGCTGTGGGGAGAAAAGATCATGTGTATACCTGGGGACTTTTTAGCCTGGTCTCCAGTGATTGGACCAAGAGGAAAGCTGAGCAACCTGAGCCAATCAGAGTTTTTCTCTGGGATGTTGAAATGGAACAATGCCTCAAGAGGAGATGGAAACCAGTTGTTGGCTATGATTCAAATGACTGCTTTCTGAGAAGTGAAAAAAGCTGAGTTTTAGTGGGTGGGAATAATGAGATATTGGGTCAGAAAGAAAGAGATGAGAAAAGACAAGATGGCTGTGTGTTAGAGCACTGATTCTGCCTTAATCTCAAAGGTGGAATGTGATTCTACCCTTGGGTTCCCTGTTGCATTAGCTTAGGTAGGAAGCTATTAAGAGAACTTTAAACCAAGAGAACTTTAATAGATTTATCTACAGATACCATTATAAAACTCACACACACCAACAATTGTATTTTCTAGAAGCATCTTTGTGTTTGCAAAATTTATTCTCTAAATAGTTCCTTTCTTATCATTCCTGTTATTTTAAAAGTAACCTTTAAAACTGAAGTATAACATACACATGATGTTCATTTTAAAAGCCTATTTTCAATTATTTTAAAGTTAATGCTAAAAATTAAATATATAAGACAAATTAATCAAAACCCACTAAACATTTAATGAAAACTGTCTAAGAGTTGGTAGGTAGTGGGCACATGGAGATGAATAACACCTAGCCTGTATCATCCAGAGTTCAGAAACTATTGGAAGTGGGTGGATAGGTATAGAGAAAAACAAACAATTTGAGTATTGTTTGAAATTTTCTAAACCAGAAGCATTTCTTCATCTAATACTTATTTAGTGACTGCTATGTGTCAGCCACTGTGAAAGATGTCAGTGTTGGGTCTGGGAACCTAAAGGACAGATGAGTGAGTATCCCATCCCCATGGAGAACACTGAGCCCTGCGCCCTGACACCGAGTCATAAGTCTGCATTCCTGCACCCTGGGGAGGGGATACAGGGTCTCATCCATCTGTCACAGGGCTGATAAACAGAATGCTCTCAACGTTGTTCCCCTCACCCCCAATAAGGGGCAAATAGACCAGCTCATCTAAGACAACCTGAGCGTGCAAATCCAGGGACAATAGAAAAAACCCACCTAACCCTTACCCTAACCCAGAATTGAAGCATCCATAAAAAGCCCCAGCCTTTACCTGAGCAGGGAGCCACCGGTTTCTGGGCTCTGCTGCACTGCTCTAGCCATATCCTTTCATTTTTCTCTAATAAATTCTACTTTGTGTACCAGCCTTGTCTCACAAATCAATTAGCTGCCTCACGAGCCAGTTTCTGGCCTGAGATAGCAAGAACCCTCGACACTGGCCACATTTCACACTGGCCTGAAACATCAGGAAGTCAATCTCAAGGAAGTGAAATGCTAATGGCAGTATATAAAAAAAGTCAGATTAATTAATTTTACCCCAAGGGATCAGGAATGGAGAAAATATCATCTAAGTTGGGCTTACAGCTGGGGATGTAGCTCAGTGGTAGAGCATTGCCTATTAGGAGCAAGGCCTGAGTTCAATCCTCAGCACAGAAAAAACAAATCAGCATGAGCTAAGAAATGGGGAACTGACTGATGGTTCAAGGACATGCTTGGGGAGCTGGAAGATTCCTGTGGCCAGAGGTGGACTATGAGTTTAGGAAGAGAGACAGTGTGGACATGAAGTCAGAGTTTCTGGAGGCAGATTACAAAAGGCCTAGAATGCCGTGTAGGACAGAAGTATTTCCTGTTCACCAGATGTCCAGGTACTCATCCCACTTCCTGGTCTTCTTTCAGTTTAAGGGAACAGTAAGTAGAAGACACGTATGTCAGTTCTGGGCTAAAGCATAAAAAAGCAAGGATGAGTTGTCCCTTAGTTTTCCTGCCTCGCCCTGGTGACCAAAAGGGCACAGTCCCCAGTAAGCAGCTTCAAGATGGTGGTCCCTCCATCAGCCTGGGTCCACGGAGCACATGCATTCGATATGTACCACTGAAGAGGAAGCTAGCCTTGAAACAGGGTGGTAAAACATGGTAAGCTGTCAATTAAAAGCTATAACCTCGGACAGAGCTGTAAAGCATGAGGAATTGCCCATTAGAGCCATGCAAAAGTTCAGGACCTAGATGAAAGGCACCATGCAGAGATAAGCACCCATTCCTGCGCTTTTCTTTGTCTCCACTTGTAAATAAAGTTTCCAAAGCAGGTCTCCCCTGCTGACCTTATCTGAACAACATTAGGTCCCTAGCTCACTACCAGCCCAATTAACTTATACAATCTTAGGTCTCTAACTCACTGGTTAGGGCACATAACCTGAGCACATTTTTTGTAACCTGATGCCCTGCACTACCTTTTAAATATCTTGTGAATCCTTTGTTCAGTGCTCAGACACAGGTACACGTCTGAGCCCACTGGCATAAAAATAAAATCTGAGCTCTCCACTCCCCCGAGTGTCGCTTAGTTTCTTGTCTGACTATACTGCCACAACACCATGGGCAAGAAATAAACTTTTGTTGTATTAAGCCACTAGGATTTTTTTTTGAGGGGGGTTATATCATTACTATAATATAACCTAGTTTATCCTAATACACCTGAGTAAGAAATTTTTAATTTGCCCTGGAGGCAGACAGTAGCTTGACTTAGTCAATTTGTTACCAGATGAGTGGTCTAAGGAGACTGGCGAAAAGATTCCTAGGCACTTGTGTCCTTCAAGAGAAGAATTCAGGCAAGATGCAAAAGTGTAGTAAAGTTTATTGAGTGTGAGGGGAAGGTACCACAAAAGAAAGTAGAGGTAGGCCCTGGCCAGGTGGGATGGAAGTGCTGATCTTTGTTTCAAAGGGCCTTTACAAATTGACAGGACACACAGTGGGAAAAATGTGGGCGGTCTTTGCATGACGGGCTAGGGTGATTGACAGGTTTGATTGACAAGGTCTCAGCATACAACATGGGGCACTCTGCACATGCACTTGCACTAAGTCTAAAGAATCTTCATTACATGTATGTGCTGTGATCAATATTCATGTTTTAAGCAAAGGGCTCTTACCTGAGAGGTAATTGAAGACAAAATTCCCCCAAGGCCTCCTGTCTCACAACTTACAACTGCAAAAGATTTACAATTGAAAGGAAATTTACAACTGCAAAGGATAGCTTTGGGCTGAGATAAGGAACTTTGCACAAAATGCATTGAGTGCCCCTTTCACATGAACTTTCACATGGTGGAATGAGAGCCAACTAGCTTTCAGCCACTTCTTATAAGGCCACTAATCCTACTCATAACTAAATTACCTCCCAAAGGTCCCACTTCCAAATACCATCACATAGGGTTAGGATATCAACATCCAAACTTGGAAGGGACACATTTAGTCACTCATGACCCTTGAAAGGTTTTTAGCAGGTAACGTTACCAGATTTGACAGACAGCTACATCCCAGACTGTTCCTATCCTCTTGTAACACAGTGCCACTAACCATTGTCACATCTCAGAGGCAGCCTAAACTCCCACTTTTCTTGTTACCCTTTGTTTAATCAGAACAAGTGCCCAGAGTTTTCTTGCCACCACAGTTAGAAAAAGCAACTGAGAAGGGTGGGTCAGAGAGGGAGAGAGGGAGAGAAGGAAGTAAATAAAAGTCCGAAAACTCTACAGACCAGACCACACTTTATTCAGCAGTAGAGAGGGGCGTCCTGCACACTCAACAGGCTAAGATGCAAGCTGTGTTGGGGGCTAGAGATGAGGAGCTTTTTTGGGGTAGGCAGCCAGGGAGCGAGCGATAAAAGGAAGGTGTCCTTGCGATTTCAGACAGCTATATTTTGCAAGTAATCAGGAAATGATAAGGGGAACTGTCCTTGTGATCTCAGGCAGCTGCTCTTTCAGAGTCTATTTAGGCAGTTTGGGGGGTCTTCGCTTGGAACTTCTGGGACCCTGGAGAGTTAACCCTTTAACCACGCCACTGGACCCAGAGCCCCATTCCCTTGTTTTGGGCTTGTGGGTTTTGTCTGAGGCATTATGTGGGAATATGCTACTTGGGGTAGTGGGACAGGCTTGTATTGAAGTTGTTTGGTATGGATGGCCATCCCTCCTGCTGGCCAGGCATCTAGTGAGTTTTCAGTGCCAGTGGAGTAACACGATCCCCAGCTGCCCACAGAGGAACAATATACACAGATGAGTTTAGTGCAGGCAACAGGAGGTTCTGTCTGGTCATGGCTGAGCAATCTGTGACAATGATTTAGACTCACCCTGCTCCTTGGTGCTCAAACAGTCATCCTCAAAGTCTTTCTTTGGTATCTTCATTCGCCTGTCTCAGCTTAACTTTGCATCCTCCTGCTTTTGGTACACTCCTCAGATCAGCTCCCAGGGTGGCAGAGCCTTGGGGTAATCCCCCTTCACACACTTATCTTCCCCCTCTCCTCTGACCACCTTATGGTTTTGAGAAAATCCTTCTCCTTTTTTGGCTTCCTCAATAATACTTCTTTCTTTCACTCTTCTAGTTCCTCCATTCTTCTCTAGTTTTTGTTTGTTCATTTTGTTTTGTTTTATTTTAACAGAAGACTTGATAACCTATCAAATCAAGAAACTAGATCATCTGCAATTAAAGCAGAAACCGAAAAATTACAAACCAGAAAAAAAAACTTTTAAATTTCCTCTTTCAGGTTTGGGGGTTTACCTGGCATTCAAATTGGGTATGAGGGCAAACAACTGTGGAAAGTAGACAAAGAAGCAACTACAAAGCCGTTAAGCTTTGGTACTCAACAGTGTCAGGTTTCACAACCCTCTCTACACATAATAGCAAGGCTTGGCTCCCTCATAAAACAATGCCAGGCGCTCTACACGTCTTCAGCTTTGTAGATTCTATGGGGACCCATCTCCCTATGTTCCATTTTTATTTAAATCTAAGTTCCTTCTCTTTCCCACTCCCTCCATTTCCCTGTGACCCACACTCCTGTCTTTTGGATCTGTCCCAGAGGAGGTAGAAAATTATTTCAAATCAGAACTATCTTTTCACCTTAAAAAGCCATCCATAATCCACTTTATGATGGGTTAACCTTTCGCTCCAGACTGCTCCCTGGGCTTTGGCTTTGTAGCCAAAAGGTCATTAGAAGATTTTTCTCCTTCCCATCACAAGAGTAAGTTTCTCCCAATTCTTCTGCCAGCTTTGTGTGTCAGAAGCACACATCACAATAATTGTATGTGTCCACAATAGGTATTTTATTTCTATAATAATAATAATAATATATTTAATAAATTATATATTTATTATATTATTTTGAATAAAGAATTCAGAAGTAACAAAAGGATATACACAGAAAAATCTCCTTTTTTTTTATTATTTTATCGTTTTTACATTTTCTTATATGGGTCACCCCTCCACCCCCACTTCCGGGAAGAACCTGTTCCACCCTCTGAAAAATCTCCTTTCTGCTCTCATCTGCCAACCACCAGTAGTCTCCTCCAAAGTGGCCAATGCTATCAAATTCGTATGTATCCTTTCAAACTATTGTGTGTGTGTGTGTGTGTGTGTGTGTCGTGGCGGGGGGGGGGGGGGGGGCGGTTAGAACTGGGATTTGAACTCAAGGCTTCACATTTGCCCTTGCAAAGCAGGAGCTCTATTGCTTGAGCCACACCTGATTATTTTGGAGATGGGGTCTCTTGAAGTATTTGCCTGGGCTGGCCTCTAATCTTGATCCTCCCCATCTCATCCTCCCAAGTAGCTTGGATTACAGGTGCCCATCTTTTTCAAAGTATTTTGTGTAAGTACAAGCAAAGACATATATCTGTTCTTTCCCCTCTTTTTATTTTTAATATACATGACAGTATTCCATGTACATTATCTGCCTTGTTTTTCACTTTAAACTATCACTAAATCTTGAGAATGCTCCCATTTAACTACACAAAGCTTTCCCATGGTCTTTGTTTACAATGTAATTGTATTCCAGTATAGGCAAGCATCATGACTTATTTAAATAATCCTGTTGATGGACATAGAGGTGACTTGTAGATGTGCTATTTTGACAAGTTCGAGTACATCTGTAGAAAAAATTCAGATGTAATCAAATTGCAGGGTCAAAGAGAATTTTTACGTGCAGGTGTCGAGGGTCCTTGCCTTCACAGGCTGGAGAACTGGCTTGTGAGGCAGCTGAATGATGAATCAAAGCCAGTATATAAAGTAGGATTTATTAGAGAGAAAGGAAAGGCTACAGCTAGGGTACTGCAGCAGATCCCAGAAGCCAGTAGCTTGCTGCACAAGTGAAGGCTGGGATTTTTACGGATGTTTTAACTCTGGGTTAGGTGGTTTTTCTCATTGGCCATGGATTCGCGGGCTTTCTCAGGTGAACTGGTTTGGTTAGCACCTTTATTGGGGGTAGGGGGAGCAATCTTGAGAGCATTTCACTCATCAGCCCTGTGGCAGATCTGTATCTCTCCTTTAGATGCAGGAATGCAGGCCTCCATGTCTTCAGGATGCAGGAATGATATTGCTCTCCATGGGAGATGGGATACTCACTCATCTGCCTTAGGTCTCCAGACCCAACAAATTCCCCCTCTGAGACAAGCACCCAACTGCTGTCGGGGAGAGGGGCAATGTGACTCATTTAGCTGCTTCGTGCTGACAATGGGGCACCGGGGGTATAGGGGAGAGAATACTTGTCTCAGAGGTTGACCCCTGTAGTCTCTAGGGGCCCCCAATAGAATAGGATGGAGGGCTCATGCCTAGGCAGAGGTGAGTATTCCTTGACTAAAAGTGGGAGTTTGATCTGTTGGACCTGTTGAGATATAAATCTGGAGAGAGCATTTATTATACAAGACCCAAATAGGAATATTAGTAGGAGCATAAAAAAGTGTCTGGTAAGGGCTGTATATCTAGGGATCTAGATTTTACAAAATCCTGTAATTCCCAAGAAAGCTCTAGGCTGTTTTATGGTATGGAAGAGTGGGAAATGAAGGATTGGGTCAATTCCCTCATGACTCAAGGAGTGAGTCTGTCCCTTTAAGAACACACCTAGGTAGGTGACCTGTGGGAGGCAGGGGTTGTCAGAATTTAGGTTAAATGTAACACTTTTGGATAAAAGAGAGCTTTAGCTCGTTATTTTATATAAATTGACACTTTTAACTTTGTAAATGTTTGTACCATATTTAGATAAAGTGTAGACACCACATAGTTATAAGATGGTCATTTAAGACATATGAGCAAATACATAAATGAACCCTGATTTAGTAGTACTTAAAGCTTGACAAGATCAACAGAGAACACAAGAAATTTCTTTGATAAAATCTTTCCCTATAACAGTTTTTTTGTAGATGTTACTTAGAGCAGAGCAATGTTAAGATAACCTTGTTATCTTATTGATCTAGAGAATTTGATTTTAGTTTGACATGACCCTAAAAATCTTTTAGGCAACTCTTTTTTTTTTTTTTTTTTTTTATGTGCATACAAGGCTTGGTTTATTTCTCCCCCCTGCCCCCACCCCCTCCCTTACCACCCACTCCACCCCCTCCCGCTCCCCCCCTCAATACCCAGCAGAAACTATTTTGCCCTTATCTCTAATTTTGTTGTAGAGAGAGTATAAGCAATAATAGGAAGGAACAAGGGGTTTTGCTGGTTGAGATAAGGATAGCTATACAGGGCATTGACTCACATTGATTTCCTGTGCGTGGGTGTTACCTTCTAGGTTAATTCTTTTTAATCTAACCTTTTCTCTAGTTCCTGGTCTCCTTTTCCTATTGGCCTCAGTTGCTTTAAGGTATCTGCTTTAGTTTCTCTGCATTAAGGGCAACAAATGCTAGCTAGTTTTTTAGGTGTCTTACCTATCCTCACCCCTCCCTTGTGTGCTCTCGCTTTTATCATGTGCTCATAGTCCAATCCCCTTGTTGTGTTTTAGGCAACTCTTAGATTACAGTCAACTTTAACTTTATCACACACTGTAGCTTTTTAGTATACACTTTTAAAACTTACTCAGACCTTTATATAATATTTTGAACCCTTTGATGGTTTGTCCTTATCCCTCCTCTCCATATTTGGAACAATCTTTAAGACAAACCCTCTTTATAAAATCTTTTCTCATCCAAAAAAAAAATTTTCCTTTTCTTTCTTTAACTTTAAAAAAAATACACTTGATACCTATCTATATCCTTTCCACTTGTTTACTTTGTAACTTGTATTTTAAGATTAACTAAGAATTTTAAATTTATTATAGGGGCTGGAGCAACTAATTAGTAGCCCAAGATTTTTTTTTTTTAAGGAATTTATGATAGGCATAAGCCCTTGTGTCCCTCAGGCTTGAGGGGATGTTGTTTTTGGGTATGGAAACTGAGGGATCTTTGAGTT
The DNA here is from genome assembly GCF_047511655.1 of Castor canadensis. NCBI lineage: Eukaryota > Metazoa > Chordata > Mammalia > Rodentia > Castoridae > Castor > Castor canadensis. The sequence goes on along the minus strand of NC_133398.1, from coordinate 14,156,998 downwards.
TTATTTGAATAGGGAGGGCCGTCCAGGCTCGCCCTACAGTCATCCCATTAGTACACACTGTGGGATCTATTTGTTCCTGAAGGAGGAGGCAGCAGAGATAGCTGCCTGGGGGGAGGAGGATTTAAGCTTTTAATTGAGATAGTAAATCCCATCCCAGCAGGGACACTGGAGTTTTAGGTACTATGAGGAGAGTGACAGAAGGGGAGGTCTCCCCAGGAGCAGGCCAGAGGCTGGGTAAAATAGCACTCTAGGGGCTGGCCAGATTTGCCCCGAATGATAATCTTGTCATTGGACCAGGGACTGGGAGAGAAAGGTAAAACAGAGAAATGTGCTCCAGTCTCTAGTAGGAAAATGACCTTTTGTTTTTCTGCCATTATGTCTCCTCAACATTGATGCCAAGAAGTGGAGTGTGAACAGGAGATCGGGACCCATCAATCCATAGGAGGTGGCACCCCCGCCTTCCATCTGGAGATGGGAGGCACTTAGACCTCCAGTGATTACTTTTGTAGAGAGGGCAGGGACCTGGTTGGGGTCGGGGCTGACTCATGTGCTGTGCCCCCTTTTGAGCATCCTCTGCAGAAGTGCCCCTCCTGTCCACCATGGTAGCAAGTTCAGGATGCAGGCCCCAGTCGGTTGGGGGCAGCAGTGAGGTCATGATGTCTCTTATCTTTCTCTCTGTTAGTAATGTCCCGGTTATAGTATACAGACATGGCTAGTTGTATTAGTTCATCCAATGACTTTTCTCCTTTAGCCACAGACTGAGTTTTCTACGAATATCTGGGACTGACTGTTAGAAATTTATCTTTGAGGAGAACCTCTCCCACCTGTGACTCTGTGTCCCCTGTGGTATGCTTTCTGATAGCATCCTTAAGATGCTGCAGAAAGGTAAGGGGGTTTTCTTCAGGGCCTTGCTGTACTACAGTCACCTGGGAATAGTTTAGAGGTTTGACTTTGGTCTTTTTTAGCCCTTCCACTATGAGGTGGAGTGAGTGGCATTGGCACCATTTATCCTCCTCACCATTTTTTTTTTTTTTAGCAATGCTGGGGAATTGAACCCACGACCTTGCACATTGCTGGGCAGACATTCTCCCATTGAGCTATTTCCTCAGCCCCAAATATCTTTTTTGTCTTTGGCTGTACTGAGATTTGAGCTCAGGACTTTGTGCCTGCAAAGTGGCATTTTACTGCTTGAGCCATATCATCAGCCCCTTTTAGTGTGGCTCTGTGAAGGGGATTGCCTGTGCCCCTGTAGGTATAGGCACATTCATTCTCACATTTCCAGGTGACATGGGTATCGGGGCTCATTGTAAATGTTAATCATTTCCAACCTGAGTGGCCTGGGCCAGAACCCATTGCTTTTTTTAATGAGGAAAGAGTTTGGTATAATAGAAGCATAATATCCTTCCATGCCAATTCAAACGTTTAGATCACAAGGATAAAGGTTTGGATGTATTTGTCTGGGACATCAGTATAGCTAACCAGATCTTTTTTTTTTTTTTAATTTCCCTTAGATCTGATAACTGGAAGGGGATAGACTTGCCCTCTTCCTACCATTGTCTGTTGAAGGGGGAACCTCCATTAGGAGGTTTGAACATAGGGGTGGCTTAGAAGGTAGGGCAGAGGGTGAAACAGTAGGGGTGGGGGACTTGTCACTGATAAGGGGCATTTCTGGTCCTCCTTTCCCATATTTATCCTGTGGCTAACAAAGAATGGCCAGCGTTTGAGTGTCTAGATATCAATTATGGAGCCAATCTGGGTGGTCTTGGAGATAAAAGAAAATTTGTATAAGGCACAAATTTTCCCTTTTTTTCCTTTTACAGAAAAAGTCTAATTGGAGTATGGTATTGTAATTTAGGAACCCTGTGAAGGCCACTTCTCTTGGTCACCTAAGTTATACTGAGGCCAGGCCTCAGTACAAAGCTTCTAACATTTCCTTTTAACGTTTTAATAGACAGGCCAGAAGACTGCAAGGGGGCAGATCCCATCTAGAAAGATGACAACAATAAACTGGGTCAGTTCCCTTCTTGTCCTGACTGGGAATGACCTTACTAATGAGTCCAGGTGTCCCTGTCTTGTGACTTCCTCCCCTATCTGTGGTCAGGACTGGGGAAAGTGAACTGATTGGGTTAGACCACCTGACCAAAACAGTGAGAAAAAAAAAAACCAAAATGCTAGGATCCTGCCTTTTATCTAACAGCAAGCAGCCTCTTTAATAAAGGCTACCTTTTTAACAAAGGAATACGTCATCTGTAAAGTTAGAGAAGGGCATTCAGAGGGTGTCCCAGGGCAATAACAGTACCATAAGGGATGACTAGTGCTAATATTTGGAGGGAAAATTTATGCTGAGGCCAAAAATATAGGAAAATTTAAATGAGAAGTTCAGAGACCACAGTAACATCCATTTTGTTATTTCTGGGACTGTAACCTTGAGATAACAATTAGCTTATGAGGGCTGGGTCAGTCAGGCCCAAGGCGTACAGTGGGGCTGGGAACTAGGCTTAGAGCAAAGCACCATTGCCCCCTCCCATGCCCAGGATGAGCGATCCCATCCTGCAGCCTGTCGCCCCCCCACCCCCGGCCCGTGTACACACACCTGTGCATGTTTATTTTTCCTCTCATCCATTTTGGGGAAGTGGCACTGGGCAGCAGCCATTGCCATGTGTGGCTAGCAGCCTAGGATGTGCTGGGTCCTCTCTATGGATTTTCTTAGCTATGGCAGGCATCCTGCTGTGCCCAGGGGCCAGCATGCCTGTGCACAAGTGTGCCTGTTTGCTTTCCCTCCTCCCCTTGTGGGGGCAGAGTTAGGGCATGAGTGTGGCAGCTGCAGTTTTTTTGTAAGTGCTTTTGCCTCGCTGGTGCCTAGCAACTGAGAGGGCAGACCAGGAGGGCTGGTAAACTAGTTGGAATAACTTAAGCCATAAGGTACGATGCTACAAGTTTTTCTTGGGGAGCCAGGATCCCAGTAAGCCCAGGGAGGGGAAAACAGAGATAAAGGACAAGGCAGGACCAGGGAGGGAGCAGAACAGGTGTATTTTCCAAACTCACTGAAGGAATCCCACAGCTATTTAGAACTGCTTGGGAAAGAGGAAGGAGAGGCTAAGGGTTCAGGGAAAAGAGAGTTTCCAGCCTCAACGCATGAGGGGTTATTGGTCATCCCTGCTGTCCAGGTCAATCCTGCCCGAGGGCAGTACTGGTGCACTGGAAGCAAGAGATGACCTCCACTCTTGGGCCATGGGAACCATGAAGGAAGCATAAGAGATCTGACTGTCTGTTTGCCATGGACATGGATGGAGGGATCCAAGACTTAGCTGCCTTTGGAGCCTCAGCGTGGTCAGGAAGTTGCATCTCCAGCCTTTGGGTGACACCAGGGAGTGACCCGGCCAGAACACCTTTTGTGGCTTGAAGACAAACTTTCTTTTCCACTGGCTGTTTTTGGACCTCCTCTTAAGCAGATCAGATCTTGAACAAGAGAGAGTTAGAGTTTAAGGAGGGGAAAAAGAAAAAGCCTCAGTGCACTGAAGTCAGGTTCTGCCCAGGTAGCATTGGCAGTGCAGTATAATCCCCCATCTGGCCTCTGAGTTTCCTCAGATTGCCTGCTGTAAAGTGGTAATGGGCTCAGAGCTTTTTCTCAGTTTCCCAAGGGAGAAATCCTCCTTAACAAGACAGAGAGAGAAAGGGACAGCCTGAGAGTTCCACCATAGCTAGGCCATGGTGGGGGGGTCTTTCCTGGAAAACAGACTCCACTGGAGTGCCAGATACTCATGGTCACATTCCTAGGCAGCCTTCTCTTTTGGTTCAGAAGAGATTGGGTCCCTTTGTGATCGCCAAAATGTTATGTGCTGGTGTCGAGGGTCCTTGCCTTCACAGGCTGGAGAACTGGCTCATGAGGCAGCTGAATGATGAGCCAAAGCTGGTATATGAAATAGGATTTATTAGAGAGAAAGGAAAGGTTACAGCTAAGGTACTGCAGTGGAGCCCAGAAGCCAGTAGCTCGCTGCACAAGTGAAGGCTGGGATTTTAACGGATATTTTAACTCTGGGTTAGGTGGTTTTTCTCATTGGCCATGGATTTGCGGGCTTTCTCAGGTGAACTGGTTTGGTTAGCACCTTTATTGGGGGTAGGGGGAGCAATCTTGAGAGCATTTCACTCATCAGCCCTGTGGCAGATCTGTATCTCTCCTTTAGATGCAGGAATGCAGGCTTCCATGTCTTCAGGATGCAGGAATGATATTGCTCTCCATGGGAGATGGGATACTCACTCATCTGCCTTAGGTCTCCAGACCCAACAGAATGAAAGCTTTGTGGAGGGGGTTGGTGGGGTGGCACAAACAAGTATACACATCTAAGTAAATGTAAAAACGATAAAATAAAAGGAGAAAAAAAAGAGAGAGAGATTGAAAGTTCCAAATTGCCCTTTGGGGGACTTGTACCAATTTACACTCTCATTAGCCATTAAGAAATCCTGTCTTCCCAGCCGTGCTCCATATCCTCTTGGGGCCATGTGGGACCTGACTGGAGAAGAGGACCTGAAGAGGGAGGTGCCATTGGAGTGGAAGTGACTACAAGTGAGAAAACAGAGGCTTAGGTTAAGTGACTTGTTCAGAGGATTTATAAAGACTATCTTGCAGCATGCAGAAATGTTTGTTAAATAATGTAACAAGAAGAAAAAAGCTGTATGTATAACTGTTTAAATGTAATGATCACAACTATGTAAAAATAGAAATATCTGTGGGTGTGCTGACTACCCATCCAGAATATTCTAGGACAGTCCTAGGTTTAAAGATTCTGTTAAAAAAAAAAAAAAAAGATTCTGATTGTTTCACTCTCTTTTTTTTTTAATTTTGTTTTTTGTTTAAATTTTTTGACAGTACTGGGGTTTGAACTCAGGGCTTCGTGCTTGCTAGATAGGCACTTTACCACTTGAGCCACTCTGCCAGCCCTCTCTCATTGTTTCTAATCAGCTGCTGATTTTAGAAATATATGATTACTTTACATAAAGCTAAAGACTAAAGATTATATTGAAGACATTTAAGGAGATACTGTACTTTTTAAAATATGAAACTTGGAAAATCTAAAGGGTGATATCCAATACAAATCTAGGAGATTAAGGAAACAGATATTTGGAGAAGGTATCTTAGCCTTACTAATTAATGTAAATTGACATCAATGTCTTGTCTAGTCATTAAAGCTATTCCAATCATTGGATTTCTGTGGTGATTGTCTTTTAAAGGTTAGCCTGGACCAACTGCATTGTAATTTCTTTACCCCCAGTAGTACAAGTGAGCAGAATCAAAAGAGAAATCTTGTATTTATTTCTAGTAGTGAAAATAACAGTTGTCAGTTAGTTGTTTCCAAAAGGTTAAAAAATTTAATTTTTTTTAAATCCTGCTTCCATGGTTAGTCTTTCTCTCTATTCATTTCATCATCCACCCACCCACCCATCCATCCAACACTTACTGGTTTCCTACCATGTCCCAAATTTTGTGCTGAGCACCTCTGCATTTGAGAGGTTCACTGGTAGAGCTAGAATACAGTGTGATAATTAGAACACAGCATGATAATTCAGTTTAATTATCAGTTCAGTTAAGTAAGAATGTGTCAAGAATCTGTTCTTTGTAGAATACTGTGTTGGGCACTTGTGTATGCAGTAGAGAAAGAGATAACTGGCCCTGCTCCAGGGAGCTCATAGCCTAGTGGAGAAGACAGTAAACAAAACCCTAACTAAATAATTATTATTGCAAGGGAATTAAATGCAGTTCCGGGGTGAAGAATAATAAAACAAGGATCCCAGTTCAGCAAGATAGTACAGGACGCTATTACTAGAGGTATATTCAGGGAACTGAGGCACACAGAGGGACAGCTAATATGATACACCCTGGAGGATTTGAGGAAGGCTTTCTAAGGAGCCCCCAAACCCTCAAACTGAGTCTGAAAAAATAGGAAGAATTAAGTAGGGGAAAATGTCACAATGAGTAATCCCAAGAGAGAGACTGAGGATACGGAAGTTTAGAGGTATCAAGGTGACCAAAAGCATGACTTGCCAGGGGACTAGCAAGTGCATCAGTGGCATAGGGTAGGGGTTCAGGTGGGAAGGGGCCAGGATGAGGCCAATGCCAGGCTGAGAAGCTTGCAGTTCATCTGGATAATGATAGCATGCATAGTTTACCAACCGCCCCCTTTCCTCCCCTGAGCACTTCAGGTTCTTAGAGCCTTTCATAAAGTCGGAACACATAAATTGTGTTTTATGCCACTATCAAGCTGTACATTTAAATGAGTGTCACATGTTGTCCATTGCAGATTTGATTTTCTTTTTTAGTTCTAGAGAAAAATGGGCCTGAAATTCCTTTTTTGCTTTCAACTGCCTAAAGGCTACTTTTTCTTACCTACAAGGGGACATTTTAGGGCATCTGGAGATGAACAGAGGGTGGCCAGAGTGCCCTGGGGGAGATATACAGAGAAACTTTGATATAGGGGTTTCTGGCCAGCAGGGACCTTGGAGAATGGCTGTATGAGCATGGGTCTGGGTTAAGATGAAAGGGAGCTGAACAGCTGAGCCCCTGGCACTGCCCAGTGACCTGCATCTGCAGGGTCACTTGTCTGAAGTCAAGATCAAAGCATCAAAACTGCACCAGAGAGAAAGCAACACTCTAGTTTGCCTCCTCCGTGTGGGTGGCTGGTTGACCCACTGTGTGCTGGGGCTGCTTCAGCCCCAGAGTTTGGGGACATTCAAGAGAAGAGGCAAAACTCCATCAGAGAACCACTGTGTTTCTTGCTAATCAGGTATGGGGTTTCTCATTTGAGAAGAAATGAAGTTATGGTATTTGCACAGTGAGCTTTTGAAGACATTCTTACAAATCATAGATGTAAAATAAGTAACCTTTTAGTACTTGCCGTAAGGAGTAACAAGTTGAAGGACAGTTTTTTGGATCACATGAGACAAATGCTCTCTGGCTGTCCTTGGGGTGGGAAGCCATGTTGGGCCAGTGCAGCGCAACCAGGGGTTGGGCCGTTCCCTGCTCCTGGTCCTATGAGTCAGGTAGGAGCTCTCTCAGGGATAGTTACTTCTGTTGTTCCAGTTTGTGGATGAGACTGTGGAGGCTCAGAGAAGTGAAGGACTTACCCAGAGTCATCCATAGGAAGAGGCAGGATGGCGAAGGTCAGCAAGGCATTTGGACTCCAGGAAAATGCTGCTTCTGCTGCAGACTGTGGTGAGAAAGGGAAGAGAAGAGAGACAGGAAGAGGAAAAATAAGAAAAAGAAACAGAGAAGCATGAAAGAAAAGGAGGAGGAAAGTGGCAGGAGATGAGGAAAGAGGAGAGGAGACTAACTTTTGATCAAAGCCTTGATGCCATCAGTCTTCTTCCTACTACTCCTGTCATCCTCTTCCTCCTTTTCTTCTTCTCCTCCTACTCCTCTTCTTCCTTCTTTGTCCTCTTCTTCTTCCTCCTCTTTCTCTTCTCCAAATTCCAAAGAAGGAAATGCATTGGCAGCCTGGTTGCCTGAATTTCAACTCCAAGACACAGCAGCAGATTTAAAAAGCCCATTGTTCCATGTGCTGATAATATAACGCTGTAAGTTGTAGCCCAGTGTACAAAGCACCACCCCTCCCCCGCAACTGGTGACCTGTGGGGACAGCTGAATGCCTTCTGGTGCACTGAGCCCAGAAGAGTAGCGCTGGCCTTTCAGAAACAGCTAGCCTGATTCATCTAGAACAAAAGCCAGCTCTTCCTGCTAAATCCCTGGCAGGCACAGGCTGTGAGGCCAGTGGGTCCCTGTGCCCATCCACAGGAAATGTTTTCTTTTCTCTTTTAAAGTGCTGGGGATCAAACCTAAGGCCTCTGAAGGTAAACCTCATATTGACCCAGCTCCAATGGTGTCAGTCGCCTACCATCCACACCTTCCCACTGCCTGTTCCTTCAGGGTGGATGCTCCAGGCCCTGCATGAGAGGCAATGGCTGTGAAGGAAATCTGGTGTCTAAGTCCCAGCTCTGCCATTTCCCAGCTGTGCCGTAGAAACAAGTGACTCAGTTTCTCCTTCTGTGAAGTGGGAGTGTGAGTAGCACCAATCTGAGAAATTTGTTGTTAGGTTTGAAGGACATAAGGCCCACAGCAGGCATCCGTGAGTATGTTGTCGTTCTGTTTCTTGTAAGCCTGATACAGCTTGCTCTCTGGCTGTGTCCATAACTTGGTCCATGCCACACACACTGGCATAAGCTCACTCATCTTAAACACCTCCAACCCATTACCTATGGGTCCCCATAATGATATCAGCTGCTGTTTACAGAGCCCTTCCATGCACCAAGCATGGGCATGGTAATTTCACTTAATTTCCCCACAACTCTTGCAGTGGATACTATTATCAGATGAAGAAACCAAGGCACCAGAGAGGCTGTGTGTAAAAATAGCACCACCTCAAAGATTTTTTTAGTGTGTGTGTTTAAGGAATTTTATGAAGTGCTTTTTATTTCTAAAGTATGATTTATAACCTCTCTTAAAATAGCTCTACATTAAAAAAAAAAACCCTCCAAAACTCTTCATATAAATAAATAGTAAGTAGGGGCAGGGGTGCAGCTACATGGTAAAACACAGTGTTTAGTGTGACCAATAACTTTGGTTCAATCCCCAGCACCATTAAAAAAATAAATAAATAAAACAAAAACAAAAGGAACCAGAAAAAGGGCCAGGGGTGGTGGCTCATCCCCAGCTCTTCAAGAGGCAGAGACAGAGAGGATTGTGGTTTGAGGCTGGCCCAGAGAGAAAGTTAGTGAAATCCCATTTCAACTAGAAGCCCCACATGGTAGTGTGGCCTGAGATCCCATCTATGAGGGAGGATTGAGGTCTGAGGCCAGCCCAGGCCAAAATTCAAGACCCCATCTAAAAAACAATTAAAGCAAAAAAGTAGCAGAGCACCTACCTAGCAAGCACAAGGCCCTGAGTTTAAACCCCAGTACCACACACAAAACAAAGCAAAAACAGAACAGTAAGCTGTTATTGGTCATTACCAAAGTAGTCAGGGGGTGGGCCTAACATCATACCCTAACATTGTTAAGATGAAACAAAGCAATTCTGATCCTGTAGAGGAGACACAGGAAAGACCTTACCTCGGTCTTGGCCTTCTTTCACTTTGGCTGTGTTTTGGAGATTTGAATTCCATCTACTGCTCACCCAGCTGTGGAAGCTTAGGCAGGTGACTTACTTTTCTGAGCCCGCTTACTGACTTGGAACATTGGAGATAAGAAGGCTTCATTGAAGTAATAAAGTGGCCAGCATATAGTAAGCACTCAAAATTTGTTAGTTATAATCATACTTTTTGTTCTTACAAAACAAATGCCGTTGTCATAGGGCTAGCTTTATGGGGCTAAAAGCAGTAGTGGCAGGCCTGGCAGAAGGAAGAAGAGCATCAGTCTCTCTTTGAAAATCTAACCTGGAAGCCAGCTAACTGAGAACTCTTTGCTGATAATAGTCAGTGACCCTTGGTTACATTCATGCTATGCAGCATCTTACTGGAATTCATGGAGCATAATTACAGAATGATACCTGCTAGAAATCCAGTGATGTGGAAATCCACAAATGTGGGCCTTAGGACTGACAGTGGTTGCATGGTACTCATAGTTTTAAGGTCTCAGTGGCAAAGCACTTGCTTAACATGCATGAGGCCCTGGATTCAATCCCCAACACCAAAAAAAAAAAAAAAAAAAATATATATATATATATATGTATATATAAAATAAAATTATTAGGAAGTAATACTTTGAGAATTTATTGCTGTTATAATATATTTAATTACAAGTTTATATAAATTGTTTTTGGGGGTTGTTTCTAACAGCCAGCTGTAAAAACTCCTGGAAATTTAGTAGCCAGTCCTTGCAGAGCTGGTGTGAGCTGGCTCTAGCACAGCACCTCCCCGAAGGGGGCCCAGGCTTCTTTCCTCCCTCCAGGCCTGCCTTCCTCCAACCTCCACACCTGTGTTCATTTTGTGCCTTAGCAGAAATCACTGTCCTCTTCCTCACCTCCATTCTTTCTCCTCCCATCCTTTCAAGGCCGACTGAAGCCTTCTGCTCGGTGAAGGCTTTGCCAGGCCTCCCCCCACCGTTTCTCTGGGAAGTGTACCCCTTCATCTACAGGTGACAACAAGAGAATCTAGGTTTGGGCAGTGTGACCCTGCCACTCTGGCTGGAGTTCACTAAATAAAGAGTAGGCACCTGGCTCAAGTCCAAGTCAGGATGTGGACCACAAATAAGATTCCAGCTAGTAAATACCATTTTGTGGAAAGCAGAAATGCTTGTGTGATGAGGCAGAGGAATGAAGTGCTAGGCAGAGATGAAAGATGGGGTGAGCATACTTTCTGGGTTCTCTTTAGTGCTGAGGCCCTGCTTATGGACTGATCCTATGACTCAGCTGCACTCCTGCCCAGGTGTTCCATGGGATATTCCAGAATCTTCTGGGAGCTCTTGCTCAATTAATTCCTTATATAAAATCCCCACCTTATGCTCTGCTTCTAGGAATCTATTATAAGGCTTTTGTTGTTCAGCAAATACTTGTCTTAATTTATTTTTCTGAAGCTCGAACCAAGAGAGAACTTCAAAATAGAGCCCATAGATCCAGAAGTCTTCCCTGATGGTCCAGCAGTCTTCTCTGTAGGTTTCCCCATGCCTAACTGGTCACTTCACAAGGCTCTTACTGTGAACAGGATTGAAGATGGCTGCCTCAGAATGGAAGCTTGGCCTTCGGAGATGACCAGTGCTCACAAGCCCAGTCAATGAACCCCAGTTGTCACATCAATTCTAAATTCTGATAATGTAGCTTCGTTCAGGTGTCCACACCTAATGCTGTCAACTATTTGTGTGTGTGGGGTGTGTATTATAATACAAACATGGGTGTCCAGTGAGAGCCACCCCTGTGGGTAGGAAGAGGTGTTCTCAAGGAGGAAGCAAGCACCCCCTCATTGTCCACTGCATGGTCTATGTGTGGTCTTCATTTCTCCCATTCTCACTATGGGGAGGAGGGGACTTCTGGCAAAAGAATATATAGAATTATCCCATCAGAAGAAAGCCAGATTGTCAAGGCATGCACTCTGAGGTAAAGATCCAGGATGGAGTCCAGAAAGGCATGAGGACAAGACACCAAGGCAAAGAGGACTTCTAGGCACCCCTGCAAGACAGACCTGACCCTGAAAGAGCAGGTCAGGATCCTGACCAGCAGAGAAACTCACACGTCAGTGTATAAAGCAAAGGGCCAGGAATGTGCTTGCCTCCTCTTTAAATATTGGTTATTAATCATCATCGTTGTCCTCATTCTAGTTATAATCGTTTCCGGTGCTCACCTGTGCCTATGTTCTTCTTCATCAAATGGAGCAATTCACAGAGTTACAGGGGGAAGCCCCTCTGCTTTCTCTGGCCTCAGTTTCCCCATCTCTAAAATGAGGAGTTGGGCCAGATATTCTTCAGTGTTTTTCTCCATCCCAATATGATATTCTCCATCTTCATGGAGACACAGATTCAGATGCCCTCTCCCTTTTTCTGAGAGAAGTTGCTGGGTTTTGAAATGATACGTTAGATAATTCTAAGGCACGTGTGTGCCGGGGCTTATAATCAAAGAGCACAGAGGCAGACAGCCTCTATTTTTGTCTTTTTCCCCACCTGCTCTACAGTGGGCCACGGGCAACCTCTGGAAAAACCAGCAGCAAAGACAGGGCCTCCCTGGAGGTGGGCACCCTGCTTCAGTTCTCAGAAAAAGTGGAACTTGGCAGTTTCCCAAGCCAGGAAGGATGACAGAATGTGACATAAAACATTCAGCAAAGGACCAGGGGACCAAGACTGCATAGTATCACTTGTGTGATCTCTGGAGAGCTACTTAACCTTTCGGTGGCTGGGCCTCCTCTTCTGAGATGGTGGATGCACATGGTAGTGCTTTCCTTGAGAGGCAGGGAAGGGAAGTTGAGAATGAAAGCCCCAGGGTGTGGTGTGAGGCACTGGAGAAACGGTTCCAGTGATCACTGGTGTGGTAGAGAAAGGTAGGCGGGCGGAAGTGCCGGGCTGGGATTCCCCAGGCCCTGTGGCTTCCCTGGCTGCTTCTCAATGGAAAAATCAGGAAGTGAGTTCTGCTTCTTGTTTTCTCTGCTACTGCAATAACACCAGCCTTTCCTGCTCTGAGCCCTGGCACCAACAATTACTGACATTTTACCTTGTCTTAGAGGAGCTTTACACTGGATGAATATGGGCTGCTGTCAGCACCTAGGCTGGGATTGGATGTCTTGGCCATCTGGTCCAGTGCCCTGTCCTTTACACGAGTTCTCCCAAACTGGAGTCATGGGGCAACTGCAAGTGGCCTGGAAAGCTATGATTGTACCAGGACTGTGGCTATTTCTCCAGAGTGTGAGGTGCTGTTGTTTAAAAGGAATCTTGCACTAATCTTTCTGGCCAGTGTGAGTTTTCTCCACCACCTGAGATAATACCTGCCCTCACACTAATAAGGGAATCCATTTACAGAGAACTCACTATACTTGCCATTGTGCTAAGAGCCTTTCTCCCTTCCTTTCCACGAAGAAGCAATTAACTGTGCCCATTTTATAACTTATAAACTGAGACTTGGGTATGTGAAGTAGGTTACCCAGAGTCACAGGATTGGCGAACGCCAAGAGTTCCAACACTGGCCTTCCAGCTCCAAAGCCTGGCTTACTGTTTTTATTTTAGGACAAGGATGCACTTGACATTTCTTGTTCCTTCATTCTGGAAGAAGTTGGCAATGAGTCTCCTTGATTTCCTTCAGCGGTACTAGACACTTCTCCCCTCCCTTTGCGGGGAGAAGAGCTTTGGTTTCTAAAGTCCATCCTGGGCTGGAATCTGCCTCCCATTGTCTTGGTTGAGCTTTGCCGGCTGCCCACGCCCACTGAGTTGCTTGGCCTCCAGCCGCCACTCTCGGCCACTTCAGATCCGGGCCTCAGTTTCTTCCTGTGTAAGCGCCTTTCAACCCGACGTAGGGAGGGACTCACGGCGCTCTGGATGAAGCCAGCCTGGAGCCAGTCCCCACCCTCCCGGCCGCCCGCGAGAGGGGCCGCGCTCCTCCCCCCAGCCCCGCCCCGAGGGCGGCTCCCCGCGCCCCGCCCACCCGGCCGCTCGCGCCCCGGCGCCCCCGCCCAGCCGCCCGGAACCAGCTGAGCACAGCTGGACCGAGCAGCCGCGGTCGCCAGAGCCACAGAAGCAGGTAAGGGGGCGGGGGGCCGCAGCCTTGGGTATCTGAGGACCTCGGGCGGTCCCTCCTCTCTCTGCCCTCCTGGTCCAAGCAAGCTCGTGCCCGGAGCTCTGCCAGGCCGCTGGGCATCTCTGGAGAAGGATCTTCCAGGGGACCAAGGAGTGTGGGGCAGGAGAAGGGGAGGGCCAGGCCTCCACACACAAGCTCCTTGACCCTTCCTCTTCCCCCCCACCCCCACCCTGGGCCGGGGTCGTCTTTGCATTTGGGGTATCTGACCCTGCATGGGCATGCAGGTGACTGTCCGCTGGGCGGTGGCTCCGTGGAGAATCCTTAACTCCTGGGCAGTAACTTTTGGCTGCTGTCCTCCGGCGGTGAGGAGCCTGCACCTCTGTCCTCTTTCCGGGCTCGGGACTGTTAGAAAGTTCTTCCCTGTACCTGTCTGATATCCGCATGTGTCACCTCTTGGCACTGTCACCACGCTCTGCAGCGTGTCTTCCCCTCCCCGACTTGCAAGGAAATTTCTCTCAGAGTTGACGACGGTGATCGGCACCCCTTCCCCCTGGGCTTCCGTCTCCTCTCAGGTCCACCCTCCCCCAGCCTCTGACAGCCACTTCTCTCCGACTGAGTGCCCTGGCCGTGCAGCGGGGAGCCCCAGGCCTGGGAAGACTGGGGGCTGGGGCGTGGGCGGGCCGGAGACGTTGTCTTTCTTCATAGCTCCTCCACATCCATGCTGCTTATTCAACCCTCACACCCTTGCCAGAGCAAAGAGGAATCTTTAACATATCAGGACTCATTCCTGGCTGTCCTGGGGTTGGAGCATTCTGTGTAGAAGGCGGTGCCACAGGGAGGTGCCTCTGGCTGAGACCTAATCCTGCATGTCCTGTTCTCCCAGGGCCAGATTTCTTTCTTTTTTGGCGGTATCGGATTTGAACTCAGGGCCCCATGCTGCTAGGCAGGCGCTCTACCCCTTGAGCCACTCCACCAGCCCCAGGGCCACATTTCTGAGCAGGGCACCAGGACCTCTCCTCTACTGACCATAACTGGCTGTAGTCTCACCTCATTCCATTCCAAGGGCTGGGAGAAAATTCCTCACTGGCCTTCAGTCACCCGGTGAGACAGAGGCAGGGCACTTTCAGTCTGGGCTGTCTCTTGACTGGTAGGACCCTTTACACTCTTCCTTGGGTATTCTGTTTATTAAGGACCCCCTCCCCGCACACACTTCATGTTCCTTGGGGGATATTAAAGGAAAGAGTTTGGAAGGATGGGAGGGACATTCAGCTTCTTTGAAACTCCATTTTCCTTTCTTGAGCCTCCCTATTTATAAATGCCAAGGAAATTGTAAACAGCTGAGGGAGCTCGGTTTGGCACTTGGGTGAATTTACACAGCAGCAAAGGTTTCCGTGTGAATCCTGCAGGGAAGGGAACTTTATTCCAGAATATTCCATAGTCTTTTTATAATGAACCAGGAGAAGCAGGCGGTTCGTCTGTATGGCATTTCCTTCCTTCCCCCCTTTCTTGTTGAAGCCCTCTTCTGGGGCTGTGCTCTGCACCTTGGCCTGTGAGGGTCACGGGAGCCCCAAGGAGGACAAAACTCTGCCGTCAAGGTGCGTCACAGCCACGGTGGTTGACACAACCATGCCATACAGAGAGTTACTTCAGCCTTACGGGGTGACTAAATCTGTCTGGGTGAGCCAGGCCTCAGAAATGAGTAACAGTTTGCCAGGAGAAAAAATAATCAAGGGAAAAGCTATTCTTGAGAAACAGGAACAACCTGTGCAAAGGCACTGAGGTTTTCCGAGCAATTCGCGTGGCTAGAATGAAGGCAGAGCAAAGGCAGAATGGTGGTGTTGGAACTGTAAACTAAGGGCTTGGACTTTATTTCAGTACGGAGCTGAAAAGGTTTTTGACCAGAGCAGTGATAAGAGCTCTAATCTGGTGGCTGATATAAGGGATGCATTGAAAGGGGATGAACTGGAGGCAGGGAGGCCCTGAGGAGGCCATTGCATGGTCAGCAGGCAGGTCCAAATCAGAGCAGGGCTTGCTGGGATGAATCAGAGTGGCAGGTACCAGAAGCTCAGCTGAAGGTCTCAGACAGACCCTGACATAATTTCATGTCAAAGCAGACAGACTTTTTACTACTGGATACAGCTGTATGTTATTTTCAGTATTGTTATTTTTCTCTTTATTAGTTTTAAGACAAGAAAAATTATTGTGATAGATTCAAAAATAGAGAGTATGCCGGCACTCTCATCCCTCCAAACCCTCCTCTTTCCCCAGAAGTGGCCGCTGTTCGTGGTGGTGTATGCACTTGGTCAAACTGTCAGAAGCAAGACCTGTGGGCTGGAGGCCTTTGTGCTTTCTAGCCTCCAGCTCCAGTGGGTCACCCCCCCGCCCCCGACTCTGTGCGGGCGCTCTGGCTCCTCCGTGACCTATTGCCAGGTTATTGAGGTGACTTCTGGTTGGTCTGTAGTACTTTGCTGGAACATTAGTCTCTGGTTTTCTTCAAGAAAACTTGTGCAACCTATGTCTAAGGCCTCTGAGTGTGTTAACTTGCTGTCGAGAGACCACAGGGGTGACAGCAGTTAGAAGCACTGTCTTAGGAGTGGAGCTACAGTCTTAGTTCTTCCATGTGACCTTGGACAAGTCCTATCTCTCAGTACCTCAGTTTCCTTATCTGTAAAATAGTATAGTAAATAAGCTATGTTTTAATATACCAAGTACTGGAACATTAATTATTTCATTGGCTCCTCATAAGCATTCCTTTGAGGCAGATAGGATTATCCCCTTTTACAGATGAAGAAACTGAGGTTCAGACGTGGAGTGGCTGTAAGTGATGGTGTTGGGTTTCCAAGGTCAGACTACAGAGCCCTAGCTCTTAATTACTGCACTGAATATTCTCCCCAGGTTCCTGTCCAACCCAGACAGTGGAAGAACTGGTGTGGGAGTCCTGCTGTCCGTTGCCAGGAGTGTGGAAATTTGGTATGCACAGCCCCTGAGCTCACCACTGCTGCAAGACCTAGAGGGCCCCCACCCCAAGAGTTATTTATAAACTCATTCTTTTCTTTACCATGGACAGGCCCCCAAAGTGTAGGTCAGCCTCTGGCCATTTCAGAAAATCAAGGCCCTGGACACAGGATTTGCAGGCAAGTTCATTTGGTGAGACGGGAGCTAGCCAAAACTAGTCCCCTCTTTTACCATTTGAGCCCCTGCTCTGGAAATCTGTCTGGTGAAGCCAGGAAAAGTGGGTCCCCCTTTGCTCCCCAGTATTCCCAGAGAAAATGTGGCTGAAGCAAAGAAAAGCAGGTCCCAGGAATTATGCCTTTTGCAGGGGGTGGGAAAGAAAGAGACCAGTATTTAGGCAGCTGAGGGATATTAAGTAAAAATATCTCTTCCCTTTCAGCTCAGTGAGTGTGTGTGTGTCATATTTCAGCCTGATGTGGTTTGTGAAGTCAGAGACCACAGGCAGGCTTAGTTCCTGCTGCTGGCCAGCTTCTCCCCTCCCCCACATCCCTGCTTCCCTGCCTCCCTCCCCTCATGCCCTGCCTGGGACCACATGCCACATCAGCAATTGAAGGATAGGCTAGAGAAAAGCAGTGGGTGTGGTGGGCAAGGCTGGGCAGCTGAAGGCCTGGCCTTGGGGCCTGGCTCTGTTGCTGACAATGTGCAGTGTGACTTGAACCGCACTGTGTGCCTTTCTCTGGGCTCTGGTGTCTATTCCACACCATGGGGTGTTCAGCGTAATGTCAGACTTTCCCAACTGTGATGGGCTTGGAGTCAGACGGTGCTCAGCATGTGAACTTGGGCACCTGTAGATCTGAGAGCACAAAGTGAACCCGAAGTAGTCGTCCATGGAAGTTCAGCTATTGATCTTGACTTTGAACTAAATTGATTGCCCTGTTTTGCAGACAAGAAGTTGAGGCCAGGATTTATTTACGTATACAAGCAATGAAAATAAGGACTACTGTGTATAGGGTGCTAACTGGCTGTGTTTACCTTTTCCTTTCACTGTTTAGTGTAATTTTTTTTTTTGTGTGGCACTGGAGTTTGAACTCAGGGCCTCATGCTTGCTAGGCAGGTGCTCTACCACTTGAGCCAATGGCTCTGTGAAGAAAGAGGTAGTGACTCCTATTTTACAGATGAGGAAATTGAGGTCTAGAGCAGCAAGCTTCCTTGCCCAGAGGTCCCCAGGGGCCATCTGGCCTTTTAGGTTCCCTCTCAGGCCCTTACTTCTCCCTAGTGCCTGGCTTGTTCTTCACAGGGTACCTCTGCACCTCTGGAATTCAATGCTTGTTTTAAGGAATGAGAACAGTGTTGCTTTGTTTTATCTTTTTTCCTGGCTGTGAAACCCTTTCTTCCAAGGGGAATCCATAAAGGAGCTGTGAGAAGGGGTCATACCAATGAGAGTGGATTCTTTGTGCTGAGTTGTTTAAGCAAATAGTCTTGTTACCTTCCAATTTCAACAAATATGTCATCTGGGTCAGGTTTATTTGCCAAGCAAGGAATATATATTCTGTACATGTGAGCCTTCAGGGTGGGGCCTGACTCGGGAGTACCCTGCCATGGTGGCTGTGGCTAGGCTGGGCTCTTGGTGGGTAACTCAGTAAATACAAGTTAAATTTGGGGGAGTGGCATATGTATTTTTGTCTTCCCTTCCTTTCCTCCCTTAAAATAAACGCCTCTGATAGAAAAGTTTGGGAAATAAAAAAAAAGTTGTTTTTTTTTTTTTAAGAACTGTCCATAACTGCTAACCGGAAACAACCATTGCTGACATTGGGTGCAATTTCTTTGTGACATTCTCAGTGCATTTGTTACATACCATGTAATCAGTGTTTTTCTACATTTATAGTTTTTTATTCTGACTTTTATGTTTTCTCGACATTGTAGCACATTTTCTCATGTTATTAAGGACTCCTTTTAAATTTAATTTTTAGAAGAGTTTTCAAAGTATACTACATACCTAAGTAGAAAAGTGCATGTTTATTTCAAATCTTTTACTCCAGTAGGTCAGGGGACTAAAGAGGCAAAATGATACATATAAAATGTATCCTTTTTTTTTTTTTGTGGTGCTGGGGATTGAACTCAAGGCCTGCACATTCAAGGTAAAGTACTCTTACCACTGAATTATACCATAGCCCTACTTTGTGTTGACTGGATTTTTCATCACTATCTATTATTCCATCACCCACGTTTACTTAACAACCCTCTATGATTACTGTTTAGGTTCTTTATAAACAATACTGCAATGAATATCCTAGTGCATAATTTTTTGTGTTCTTCCTCCATTATCAGAAATGGAATTCCTGGATCAAAAGCCACACATTTTACAGCCTTTGCTATATTTTGCCAAACTACTGCTCAGAAAGTTTGTAGCAATCCTTGTTCTTACCAGCCACTCACCAGGCTGGCAGCTTTCTTGAAGGAGCATCTATCTGCAGCTGGTTACCAAAAGTCTAGCTATCCTGTGAGAAGGCACACAGACCATTTTCCTGAAACACCAAGCCTCACTGATTCATTCAGTCACAGATACATTTGCATAGTAAAAGGTAGTTAAGATTCTGACGGGACAGCAGAGAGAATTTGGTTCTTCTGATTTCTGCTTTGCACTTGCCACAAGACTTTGAGCAGATCACCTCTCCATGCTTCAGTTTCCTTGTTTGTGAAGTTAGGATTTCAACACTAGCTTCAAAGATTTTGAAAAGTGCCTCCTGTGGTGCACACGATTGGCAAGTACAAATCCCTCAGGTGCTGGGAGTTTCTGTTCTCTCTTCTGATTCCAGACTGCGGTGGGAGATCGGCAGACAGGGATAGATCCGTTGCCATTCTCTGGACTCAGGGAAGGACTGGCCTTGTGTTGTGGCTTTCTGAGTGTGGGGTCAGGAAGCAGTAGTACAGTTGAGCAGTGTCATTGGGGGCTGGTCTGGGGCCCTGTGCCCCTTTCACCTCCCTTTCCTGCAGAGTATCTGTTTCTCCTGCATGAGAGAGCGGTGGGAACAGCCTGCCTGATCTTTTTTCAGTGGTCTTTTTTAAAGCCCATAGAATTCATGGTTGAATAAAGTTTAGTTTTCATAGATGTAAGGGCTTCCTCTGGGAGCTGTTTAGAATCTCAGACTCTGCCCTTAGGGTTGCCATATTTAGCAAGTAAGAAAATAGGATGCTAGTTAAATTAGAATTTCAGATAAAAAATGAGTGATTGTTTAGCATTACTACCCTCCCTTGCAATATTTGGGACATACTTATCCCCAAAATTTACATTATGTGTCTGAAATTCAAATTTCAGTGGGAATCCAGTATTTTATCTGGCAATCCTACCTACTTTGGGCCTACTTAATCCCAGTTTTCATTTTCACAGGATTCCCATGGGATTCTTACACGAGTTCAAGTGTGAGAAACATTGCCCCAGGGGTCTTGCAATAAAAGCCCAGAGTGAGTCCCTTTTGTAATGAATGCATTTGTAAATGCATTTGTAAAAACACATTGCTCATAAAGAAACTGATTGTTCCCACAGCAATCCTTTGCACATATCTGCACATTCATATATTCATACCCCTGTAGTGTTCAGTGTTGTCAGCTGAAGGGAAAATTCTTGACTTTGGTAAGGAGCCCTGGCTTCTCTCAAGGCCTCAGTCTCCTCACGTGTAAAATGGACTACATCCTGAGCACCCCTCCCAGTGCTCAGGCCAAGCCATCCTCTGCCTCAACACTTGGGACTGATGGGCTAGACTTTGTGTTCCTAGCCCCAGAGACTTGGGTGTGTGAAGGATGATCCCCAGCAGGGAGTGCCTCTCCTGACTGCCTCCTCAGCCCACAAGTTTCCAGACCCAACTTTTACAGCTGGGCCTCAAACCTCTCCTAGCTTCACTCCTCACTTCATGGGCAGGAAGAGCAAGTGCATTTATTTCAAAAGGACTCATTTAAATCAGAGTTTTAGTTATTATTAAACCTACATCCTGGGAGGAGCGGGGAGCTTGGTCGTTGTCATACTCCCGTTTGTCTTGGCTGGTGGTCTTGGGTAAGTCCTTTCCCTTACTCTCTAACCCATCTCTGTAACCTGGTTTCCCCACACCCTCCACTCTGTGAAATGGGAGTGGCACCATCTCCTGTTCCCCCTAGTCTACTTTCTCATCTGTCTGGGTCAGATTTCAAGTGGAGGTTTTGGTCTGTCCATTGCACATCTGGAGTGGATTGCTGTATAAGGTCATCTGTGCAGGTGTGAGGTCAGGCACTTAACCCTATAACACCAGGAAAGATGTCTTTAGACCCCTTCTCTCTTCTGGCGAAAGGTTTTGTCAGCCATGTTGCAGTTGGGTGTAAAAGATGCTCCAGAGCATCTCAGACTTACTGTGCACTAAGGCCACCTGGGATCTGGTTCAAGTGCAGCTGCTGGTTCCTTAGGGCTGGGCTGGGGCTGGGCCTGACCTTTGCATTTCTAATGGGCCCTCACTGATGCTGATGTTGCTGGTGCAGGGATTACTCTTTGAGGTGTGATCACACTTTAAGAAGTAAAGGATTTAAGAGTTAGGTCTCTTGTGAAGGAAAAAAGAGCCAGTAATAGAAACCAGCTCTTTCTCCTTCCTTCCTTCCTTCCTTCCTCTCTCCCTCCCTTTCTCCCTCTCTCCTTCCCTCCCTTCTTTTCCAGTTCTGGGGATAGAACCCAGGGACTTATGCATGCTAGATAAGTGTCCCTGACTGTGCTACACCCCTGTCCCGGAACCCAGATCTCTTAGTCTTACTCTTAACGTTCCTTTTACCCATGATATTTGCCTCTCTGGGCAATACTGGGTCAGACTGACTAGTTGGTCTGCAGCTATGAGTTTCTAGACTGTGAGCAATCCTTGAAATAGTTTACTGCCTGGTTGTGGTAAGAGGTAGGGTGGCTCTTCTTTAGGAGAGAGTGACTCAGTAGGAAGCCATCTGAAGGGAGAGAAAACAGCTGAAGGGCCTAGCATGTGGCTTAGATAAACATTTCCACCGGAAGACTTTATACTTAAGATCATAAGCATTATTCTCTTCAAATCTAAGATGCAAACTTTAGCCCCGAGAGACACCAGTCTATTTTTGTGTGCACCTAAGCTAAGAATGGTTTTTATATTTTTAAAGGGTTGTTAAAAAAAAAAAAAAAAACCCAACCCAACAAGCAAACAAACAAGGACAAATATGTAACCAAAAGAACAGGTGGCCTGCAAAACAACCAACAATGTGCTCTATGTCCAAATAATGTGCTGTGTGTCCCTTTACAGAAGTGTGGTGACCTCTGAGCTAGGGCAACCAAACCTTGGAGTTTTTCTCTAGTGAGCAAGAGGCCTAACCTTATAGCTTAGAAGAGCAAGATGCAGTGGACGCAGTCTGGCTGGATGGGAAGTCTCCAGACATCTTAGCTGTGTGACCTTTAGCACCTCTCTGAGCCTGTGCCTTTGCTTTGCAAAATGAGCACTTGATTTTGGCTGGCAGAGTTACTGTGAGGCAATGCCTATAGACTCTGATACTTGGTAGCACAGAAAATGATGAAGTGTCATTATTGGGGGTGGCCATTTGAATCATTATGGCATCTACTAGACACCGAGTCTGAAATTCCTCCCAGTATTAGGAAGTGGTGTTGTAGGATGAAACAAAGACTCTGCTCCAGCCTCCCCCACACCTGCAAGGCAGAAAGCTTAACCACAGATGGGGTCCTATGGCAACCTGCACACTCACTAGCAGCAAGCTCTCTACCCAAAGGCTGACTCTTCTGCTGTGGAAGCCCTGACTCTTGGAAGGTGCCTTCTTCCCTAGCCTCTGAGATGTAATTCAGCAGACAGGAACTGAGTAAGCATCCCAGGCTGGGATCATGAGGGCTGCAATGAAACCTTTCTCTCTCTGGCTCCCTTGGGAGCATGTAGGCGGTGCACTAGAGTCAGTGGTTTGCAGACCTTGTTTTTAAGTTGCTCAGTCTTAAGGTCCAAAATGGAAAACAGATGAACTTGGATTTAGCTGGGGCTCATTGAGCCAACTTTAAAAACCAGGGCTTCTTGTATGCTGATGTTGGGAAGAGCACAATGCATTTCTTGCCCATAGATGGCAGCATCTGTACTATTAGCAGGCTCTGTGGGAAAGTGCCTGTGTGCACATGTGTTATGCACGTGTGCGAACCTGTGATTTACTAATTTCTTCCTTTGGCAAATCTGGAGCCCTCAGCTTGAGGCAAGGCTCTGGGACATACAGGAGCAGATCTTAGTCTACTGTCAAAGACTGACATGGAAATACACCATAACAGTACAGTATGACCCAAGACCTGGGAGCAATGGGGGAAACTGTTTACAGTGTGTACAAAGATTACACGGAAGACTCATGGGACAGAGAGCAGTTGGGTCTGGCTGGAGCCTGGCTCGGTGAAGGTGGAAGACAGGAGCTGGTGAGAGCTGAGGCTCAAGGGGTTGATGAGGGCAGATCATGAAGAACAGACATTGAAAATTTGTTAAGGATCATGGGTGTTGTTGGAGGCTATGGGGAGTCATGGCAGAGTCCAAGCAACGGAGAGATGTGGTTCAGGTCTGCCTAGGAGGTTGCATCGTGGGGATAGATATCAGAAGGACCAGTTAGGGAGCTACCACACAGGGTGAGAGGTGACAGTGCATGGACCAAGATGTTGGCTGTTGGGGGTGGAGAGAGAGGTGGACTCCGAACATGTTTGGAGGTTGAACTGGCAGGATTGGTTGGAGGCGAGAGTGAAACATGTGTCAGGGGATTTGAGGAGGTGACACCTGGCATCTGGTTTGGTCCCTTATGTGGATGACTTAGATGGGGGAGCATAGTGAGGATGCAGTTTGCACTTGGAAATGTGTGCAATTCCTCAAGTGAGCAGGAGAGTGTAATTGGGGTGCTGGACTTGAAAGGTTCTTCCTCATACAGAGTTAACAGAGTGTGGAATGTCATTCGTCATTTGCAGGAATGACAAAACCCAACTCTGCTTTGACCTACTCCCTGGAACCAGGAAGTTTCTGCTGTACTCTATAACAGAGGCCCACAGGAAAAAAAGAAAAGAAAAAAAAAAAAAGAAGGAAGGAAGAAAGGAAGAAAGAAAGAAAGAAAGACCTACAGAGGTGCCATTGAACACAGGGGCCCGGATAAATGCCTCATGTCTGACATCTCCAGTTTTGCTACCATGACCCCAGTCCCACTGCTCTGTACCTGTGTCACTCACAATGCAGGAATCACCAGCAATGTCTGGGTCATTTACTGCCAGCCTGAGAACAAGGCTTGTTTGTGTCTTAATCCCAAGAACCAGTGGGGCCCACTGCAGTTGGGGCGGTGGACTGTCCCCGTGGCTTGGAGAAGCTGGTTTGGGCAGGGAAATCGTCCAGTGTGGGCAGGAGCCAGCCTTCCCCATGAATAGATGGCTGGGTTCTGGGTAGTGATGAAGGGTGATGCTCTCTGAGTGTCCCTGAAAGGTGGGGACTGAGCTGTAAAACCCACCATGGAGTTGATGTAGGATGGTCCTTCACTTGCAAGTACAGGATGAAAAAGATAGAGTCTATAGGAAAAAGACTCAGGACTTGATTAATGATCACAGTAACTACGTGCGCTGTGCAAAGCCCTTGACATTTTCTATCTCCTTTAATCCTTGTACACGTTACGAAGTAAGTTCTAAGATTATTCCCCTTAAACAGAGAAGTAAACCTCTCGACTCAAAGAAGTGATATAATGATACAGGTTACACATATAGGTGAGTAAGGGGCTTGTTTGTTTAACTCCAGGGTTCTGAACCACAACTCTGAGGTAGGCTGAATCCAGATGTGCAAGAGGGCTGCCTCAAATGCTAAAAAAATTTTAGGCTGGGTTAACAGAAGCATGATATCTAGAATGATGGAGGTGAGAGTCCTGCTTGCCCTGCTGTCAGCAGAACTTGCCTGAATGTCTAATTCTGGGCTGTGTGCTGTCAGTAGGGTCCGTCTGGAGCATACCATGGAAGGAGATGAAGGATGGAGGAAAGGGATGCATGATTTGAGGGGGCAAGGATCACTGTGTTCAAATCTCCAAGGAACCATTGGGAAATGGGAATGCCCAGTTCTGGGTGACCCTGAGGGCTGGCACCTTCGTAGGAAGAGAGTGCCCCATGGCTGGCCATTTGCAAGTAGGGTGAAATATCAAGTGAGGATTTGACTGGATGGCTTTAACCCTGACGCTGGGATTCTTGGGCCCTTTTATAGGTGCTGCTGATTTCCTTTGTCCAGTGCTTCAGCTGTGGCCACAGCACCTTCCCACGGAGCACCCTTCTCCCTGTCGAGTCCTGTAAGGTAGGGGGAGCAACACAGACACCTGTCACCTCCTAAACCCAGCCTGGGCCTCCGGGTTGGAAGCAGTGACTGGTGATCAGGGTGACTCAAGGGGAGTCCAGGGCTTCTCATAAGGCCCAGAGTGCGTGTCTGTCTGTTACCTTATTCACTCCTCTCTCACCCCTGAGAGGGAGGCCAGGAGTAGGTGGTCCTGTGGGGTAGAGGCAAGGACTGGGCCAGGCCACCTGACCCCCTCCCTGACTGTGCTGCTTGCTCTTTGTGTGACTTTAGAAAAGTTTCTGAGAGCTCCTCTGTAGCAGGGTAGATTCTAGTGAGGAGGAGGGGCGGGAATTCCCTGCAGGCTGTGAAGAGAATAGCAAGGCCGGGTGTGGCAGCCAGGTCCCCTGCTTGCTGGGCTTGTTGACCTTAGGAGGAGCACCTGAGAAGTGTTAGTCATGGGACCTGGATGAGTCACCCACACCTGGCTGCCTGGCAGGGCGGGGGCCCACCTGACTATCAGATTCCCAGGTGAGCTTCTGAAGTAGGCTGGGAGGTTGGCACAGGGTGCAGTCTTAGGCTGGAAGCCAGGACACCCACTTCTCTTCCCAGCTTGGGCCTCAGTTTCTCCATTTGTAAGATGGTTGCATTTGCCTCCCTCCCCACTCTGCCCAAAACAGAAGTGAATTTGTAAGTGTGCAAAGAGCCTGGAAAGCCTTCCCCTCCCCCAGTGCTCATGACATCACTGTTGGCTGCCAAAAGGAGAACGTATACAGAGTTTACCATCTCTCTGCGGCCAGCTGGCTTCCAGGTGGTGGCGCAAGTCAACCACATTCAGACCTGTTCCTCTTTCCCAAAGCTTAGACGACAGCCCTTTTGATGGTCTCTAGGGAATTTTGTCCTCAAAGCCAGTGGTTCCTGGAAGGCCCATTGGGCCCAGAGAGGGGTATGGTCCCACTTCAGTCACTGCTGGAGGCCTTTGTCTCAGTTCCGCTGCTCCTCTCCTGCTTTTGACAACTCCAACAGCCAAGTTGCTTCAAAGCAATCTGTCAGTAAGATGTGTTCTGCTCTGCATGCTTTTGGTGTTGGTGACACAGGGGCTTTGTCTCTTGTCTGCTCCACTTCTGCAGACCCGCAAGGCTTCAGGCTGAGAGCCCATCTTCCTAGAGCTCTGCCTGTCCGCTCCCTGTACTCCACTGCCTCCCAGAGCGTACCCACCTCATACCTGCTTCGAGGGACTTGGGTTCAAACAAGCCGAATCTTCAGGTTCCTTGTCCCCTGTCTCATGTGTGTGGAACCTTCTTCTAGAACTCCCTCCTCTTCTCCTGGGAGGCTGCACTGTCTGCTTTCTCTACCTTTCTGACCTTCTAAGGGCCCTGTTTTTCTGCCTCAAATGTCACCGGGATTCTGATCAACTTCTTGTTCTGAATTTCATAAATAGGTTTACCCATTCATCCACTTATTCATTCATTCATGGGTTCTTTTAACAGATATTTAGGCCCTGAGCTGAGAATCAGCAAAGCACAGGACTTCTGTCCTACCTGAACCTTACAGTAGAGTGTTATTCATACCACAGTTTCGTTCTTTCTTTAGCTGTGAAGGAAATAATGAATTATGGAAGCAGGCAGGGGGAGGAGGGGGTCTTGTCTGGATAGATGAGAGAAGACTCCACGAGTAGCTGAGCTCTGAAGAGGGAGTGGGCTCGGGGATGATCAGGGAAGGAAGGATTGCCCTGGAACAGGGAACAGTCAGACGAGAGGACCAGGAATGACTAGATCATGCTGCCCTTGAGTTTGGGTTTTATGCCAGGCCACTGAGAACCAATGGTAGTCTTAATGTGAGAGAGACTTGCCCAGAATTTGTTAGCAGAAAGACATGGATCCCAGGATTGGCTCAATGAGCCCTGAGGATGTAATTTTTCAGTTTTTCCACACTGGGGTGTCCTGACACCTTGCCTTGTATGGGGCTTGGCATCAGGAAGTCCTAGCAAATGTGTACTTTCTCAGAATTCTCTTGGCTCTTTGCATTTTTTCAATTACCCCACCAAACCCTCCCTGACTTCTACCCTGGAGAGGGAGGTGAACTGTACCTCCCACCCTCCCTAAATCTGGGAGGGAGCTAGTGATGGCTCTTTGTCCTTGTGAGATAAGCACTGGACTGAGGAGAGAGAGCTGGGTGTTCTAGGCAAGAGGGCTGTGTGTACAAGGGCTTGGCCACCTGGAGGAGCCCTCTGAGCTTGGGGACTAGTGAGCAGTGTGTGGGGGGCTGCTGAGATGGGGAGTGGCAGGAGATGATGGGGAGAGCAAGGTTAGGAGAGGCCTTGAATGCCAAGCCTCCATTTTCTGGGTGCTAGGGAGCCATGGGTGGGTCTTGAGCTGAGGAGTGAATTGATTGATGGGATTTCAGAAAAGTCTGTGTCAGGCAGAGAGGAGGATGGAGGCAACGCTGGAAACTGGTGGAAGAGAATGAATGTCACTGGTAAAGCCCTGTTACTCCCCCTCACTACATGCACAGAAAATCCTCCATGCCCCTCTTTGTTCCTTGCCCTTGCTCAGCTCTGCCCTCACTGCTGGCTGGCCTGAGTTACCTAGACTGCAGCACTGGGTGTAGTTAGGCCCTAGGTTCCTGAGGCTAGCAGGCTTGCAGCATCCTCTGGCCCAACTTGCTGTGTGCCCATTGACATCCAGGGCCCACAATTCATCTCAGCCTCAGTTTCCTCCTCTGTGATGTGGGGATGACGGGAAGTAAAGTCCCTCCCGTGTGCCTGGTCATGGAGCAGCTGGTTCATCTTTATTTTTGTGCTGGCTGTTTATGGCCCTGCCTATGTTGTAAGCTGTCCCCCGGGGAGTTCTTCTCTCTGGCTACAAACTTGTAATGTGAGCTAAAAACATGGTGTCCCCAGCAGCTGTCACGGAGGCCTCTCATGGGATACTGAGGTTGAAAATGCCTTTAGCACTGGTGTCTGGCTCAGGGCCAGGCACAGGGGGCTGGACCAGGCCTTATTTGTCTCTACTCCCAGCACTCAGCACAAAATGGGCTTATGCCAGCTGGTTGGGTTCTCAAAAGTACTGAACAAAAAAGCTGAATTAAAAAAGTATTGTAGACCTTTGGGCATCATCCCACCAGCATCTTCATTTGATGGCTGAAGAATCTCTGGCCCAGAGAGGGATAGTGGCTCATCCAAGGTCACTTCAGAGGCAGACTTTGTACCTGTTCATTTCTTCCTGGCTTAAATACTTGTTGCAATTTTAACTTCCCAGTAACTAGCCTGGTGGTACACACCTATAATCTCAGCAATTGGGAGACTGAGGCAGGAGGATTTTGAGTTCCAGGGTAGGCTGGGCTACATAGTGAGACCCTGTCTCAAGCAGTCAAGAGTCAGGATATAGCTCAGTGGTCAAGTGTATGCCTAGCATGCATAAGGACCTGGGTTCTATCTCCAGCAGGCTTAATTAATTAATTAATTAAATGAAAATTCCCAAGTTAATGGTGGTGGGCAATGAAATGTGCTCTTAAGGGGCAAGGGCTATTGCCAGACAGGATACTCTGAGAGCATCCTGCTTAGCAGGTCCTGAGGGTGCACATCCAACCTCCTTTGTTCACATTTAAGAAAACTGAGGCCCACAAAGAGGCAACTCCTGGCCCAGGGTTATGAGAGGGTGGGAAGCAGAAAAGGGGCCCAGGCTCAGCTCCAATATCAGCCAGAGGCAGGTAGGGCCTTTTCCCCAAATCTACCACCTCATACTAAAGAAAGTGAAGCAGAGAAGGAGCAGTGGTTTCCTGGGGAAGTTTTGTTTCTAACTGCATTGGGGAGAAGGACCATTTCTGGATCTGTGTGTGCTGTGATGCCTGTGAAGTTGGGCCTGGCAAAGTTATTTCAGACTAAGCTACAGGGTCCTATTTATAGGCTGATGTGATTAGGACAGCCTGTTTCAGGAGGCTGCCTTCCCTTGCCCAGCCCAGCCATGGCAGAGGAGGAAGCCCTTGGGCAATTGTGACCTATGGGTGAGTAGCAAGGGACCTCGGGTGTTCCCCAAAGCTACTCAGAGGAAGGGGCCAGAGGGGGAAGCTCCACTCCTGACTTCCATTTCAGCCACCAGCCAGTCCCTCTGCAGAGATGAAACCCATCCTGATCTCTCTGCTTAACCCTCCACCCCCAGCTGCCTCAACACCAGGCTAGGACAGCAGCAGTCAGGGCCTTCTTCCCCACCTGACAGCAGTCTCAAGCCCAGCCACACCTCTCCAAACTGCTCATCTCCCTCTGGGGTCACACCTCCCAGCCTTTGCTTCCCAGTTCCTCCACCTGACTTGCTGGTTCCATGTCTACAAAAACAAAGTTCATCCTTCAAGGCTTGGTCCCCTTTTGTGGCTCCAGGAGGCTGTGGGCTCCCTTCTTTGTGCTTCCACTGCCCACAGCTATTTAAGCAATGACCCATTTTCCTGTGTGTGCAACCCACTGGGCTGAAAAGTCCTAAGGCAAAGCCTGACACCATGGAAGAAAGGAAGGGGGATAGCACTGGTAACTGAGCCCCTGCCGTCTCCACTTACCTTGCATGTCACTCTGTGCAGTTGCTACTTTTAAAGGTGTGAGGAAGGAAGCCTCCAGCTTCAGCCTCACTTTTCCCATCTATAAAATGGGATGATGCTAGCCAGGGGTTTGGGGGTGGATTCTACAAGGCAGTGCTTATAAAGTAACTGCCATGATGCCTAGTCCAAATAGGAGCTTCTGTGTGCAGTAGGGGGTATTGTTTACAGGCAGGGAAACTGAGGCTCTGGGTGGGGGATGCTCCTTACATAGGGTCAAGCACAAGTCAGTGGCCAAGAGGAAAGAGCAGGTCTGCAGAGTCCTGACTTCCCACTCCACCCTGCATCTCCCTCTCTTCCTCTCCACCCCCTGGGCCTATCCTGTTCCCCAGATCAGGGGTGCTTTGTGTGGAGATTGTTTTTCCAAGCTTCCTCTGTGGTGCAACAAGATGACTCAGAACCCTGAGTCATGGAGGTGGAGAGCAGGGGAGGAGGAGGGAGGGAGAGGGGTGGGAAAAGAGAGAAGGGAAAGGAAGGAGGCTGGTTTTACTCCACTGTTCCATCAACCAGGCCTGATGAGTTCCTTCTCCTGCTTGGCCTCAGTTTCCCCAAGTAGGAAAGGAAGGCTATACTGAGCGGTTCCCATTGATGGCTGACCTTCAGAATCAGGTGTCCAGCCCCTCCCAGGCCTACAGACCAGGAGCTGGAAGTGGGGCCTGGGAATCTTACTTTCTCTGAGTGCCCTAAGTGATTTTGCTGCACATCTGCTCTGCAGAGGTGTTGTGAAGCCAGCTCTGCTGTTAGTGCTTCAGGCTGGGCTCCTGTTAGAGCTCACTTCTCTTGCCCAGTGTTTTGGAGAATCGTGTATGGGAGGGTCACGAGCTTTTTTTTTTTTTTTTTTTAAACAGCATTCTTTAAAAAATTTACATAATTTAGTGCGGTAAATTTACATACAATTGCATACATAAAATCCACCCATTTTCATGAGCTAGTAAATTTACAGTTACGCAACCATCTTTTTTGTTCATTTACGAGTTTTTGTTTTTTTTCTTGAGACAGAGCTCACTAAACAGTGTAGGCTGGCCTTGAACTTGCTATCTTTCTTCAGTCTTCTGAATGCTGGGATTACAGGTGAGAAGCACCAGCTTCAGTTTAGGCAATCATTTTCACAATCAAATTTGAGAACGTTTTTTGTTTGGTGGTACTGGAATTTGAACTCAGGGCCTCAGGCTTGCTAGGCAGGTACTCGACCTACCACTCAAGGCACTCGCCAGCTGAGAACATTTTCATCACTTGAAAAGATCCCCTGTGCCCACTTGCAGTCAGTCTCCTCACTTGCTGTATTCAGCCATTAATTTGCTTTCTGTCTCTTTGAATGACCAGATCCCTGTTCCTCTCCCAGCATCAACTCTGGCCCTGTGACCTCACACAAATTATTGCACTGCTCTGAGTCTCAGATTTCTCCTTGGTACATGAGGGGATAATCACATACCCTCCTTGCAGGTTGTCGTTTGAATTTCTCCAATGTGCCTCATGCACAGTAGAAGCTGGGGACACGGGAGCCTGGTGCATAGCACACAGGACAATTGTCACAGCCCTAGTCAACATTTTAAAGCACTCTGTGCCAGGCCCTTGGCTAAGCACCTTCAATGCATGATCTACTTTAATCCCCATGACAACCCTGTTAGGGGAGTGTTAATATTTCATTTTCGAGTTGAAGAGGCTGAGGCACTAAGACGGAGCTGGGGGCATTTTTGCAAGGTCACATAGGTGATAGTGGGCTAGGAGGCTGTCCCTGAGCATGCCCTCCTTAACCATTGTATTGTGTTACCTCTGCCCCCTTCAACTGTGAATCATGGAGCTAGGGAGCCAGTTTATGGACTCAGAACAAGGTTTGTGGTGCATACTGCCAAGGGCTAGGACCCAGTACAATGGACACAGGATTGGAAAGACGGTGCACAGAAGAGTATGTCATACAACAGACATGACATGTGCATGAAGCATGATCCAAAGCAAAAGTGACATGGATGCAACTATAGGTAGACATCCAGGAAAAGGCATGAGGAACACCAGGTCTGGAATGTGGCCTAGTTACACGGTATATGTGACACTATTGGGCATGATCCCAGTGTATATGCTATAGAGACATGGTCCCAAGAGTGTGGGGATTTGAGATGAGACAGTGGGCTCCTGGGCCACAGTGAGGCCCTTTTCTGACTGGACTCCTCCATCATGTCAGTGCCTGGGGCCCCAGAGCAGGAGCCAATTTTCTCCTCCTCACAAAGAGCTGCCTGTTTTTCCCTCCTCTTCTCTGGATGCCAAAGAGTGGGAGTGTCCCAGAGGAGCGATGGGGCCTGGAGTACTCCCCACTACCTTGTTAGCTCAGACTCAGGTCAAGGTGTGGGGCCAATTGTATGCACATATGAATAATAAAAGAAAAAAAAAAAAGGTGTGGGGCCAAGTCCATGGCCCAGGGAGGACCTGCCAGGCCCCTAGGTCCCCTGTCTCAGAGCCAGCCCACCAGCATTGGCTGGAGCCAGAGCCCGGTAATTTTCCTTTCCTCAGTCTTCCCTCTGCTTTCCTCCCTGGCTGCCACTGCTGGCTCTGAACATGTCTGCATTCCTGGCCGAGGGGAGGCGAGCCTGCACTGCTTTTGAGCTTGTAGAAGCAGATGGGCAACAGCTGGCGCCAGAGCAGCTAGAGGGGTAGGAGAGGAGGCCGCGGTTTGCAGATGAACATTTCTTGAGCGCTTCTGGCACCTGGAACTCACTACCTCATTTTTATTTCATCTTTGTAAGAGCCCAGAAGTCTGAGAAGACAGAGGCTCATCATGGCAAAGAACTTGTCCAGGTCACACAGGGAATCAGAGCCAAGGTCTCCTGGAGGCAGGAAGTTGAGGTCATATAGAGGCAAGGTTAAATGCATGGAGGATGTTGGTGGTGCTCATTGGGCAGTGAAGACTGAAAGGCATGTGGGCACCATGCTCTAGAGGGTCAAGATTAGGACCCCTGATTCTGTGTGTCTGCAGGGGGGACATGGAAGGATCTTGAGCAGTCCTCACATTAGATCTCCAGACTTGTTCATCCTGTGTATCTGCTACTTTGTATCCTTTAACCTTGGCCTCCTATTGGAGCTTTTCTGTGATGAATTGTTACGGGTATCAAGTTGTAGCAAGTCCGCGAGATACTCTGCAGTTCTATGCCCCAGGACAGGGAACGTCAGAGAGGTTGAATCCCTTGCCTAGCATCACACAGCTAGTGAGTGTCAGGGGCAGAGATCCAGAGCACTTTTTCTTTTGATGAGGCAGAACAAACAGCCCAGGTTGAGAGAGGAGAGGAGAAGGTGTCGTAAGGAGATACTTGCAGGGGTATATAGCAAGGCTGGCACTTTAGGTATGGACTAAGAGGCCCTTTCCTGAAATGCTTTTCCATCCCTGGAACCAGAAACCACCCCAAACTTCTGGACTTTGAGTGCAACCCTCTAGCTCTCCCTTGCTTTGGGTGCAAAGACACAAGTAGGGGTAAAGGATGGGTATGTGAGCCAGCAGGCTGAAGGAATGTAGGGGCTGGACATGTTGACATCTTTGTATGTCAAGCTGAGTACCTGCTAAGGGCCCGTTCAATCCTACCAGAAGACCACAGTATAGGAGTCACCACCCTATTTACAGAGAAGGAATTTCGGGTGTTTCAGAAGAAGCCACGTGTTCAAGACTCCTGGAGCTTGGGATCTGGGCTCTTTGCAGGTTCTCCCCTGGACATGACCTGGTATTTCCTTGGTCAGAAGGCCACTTATCCTTCATCCTGTTGGTCATTTTGGTATCTTGAGCCCAGAGACTTGGTGTGTACTCCTGGATTCCCTTGTCTCTCACCTCCTTCCCACAGTCGCCCCCTTTGTCCTTCTCAGGGAGCTCTGCCTGCAGGATGCAGACCACTGTGCAGACCACAGGCTCATGCTGCCGCCACAGCCCAGTATGGAGGAAATTTTGACTGTCGTCCGTGTGAGGCTTGAGGGCAGAGAAGGGCTTCATTTGGAGCCCGCAGCAGGAGGATATGGCACCATCATCTGATGGCCTGCACCACTGTCCCCACTAGGATGGTGACTGGCCCGAGTTGCTCCCACCAGCCTTGGTGGAGCCTGGAGAGGGATGAACTTGATCCCCAGCTGTATAGACTGTGTTTACCCTTTTCTGTTTCTTTCTGTATCCTTGAGCTGTAGGGCCTGAAGGGTCCTAGACCTGGTCTGGTTCACTTGTCACCTGTGTTCTCTTGACTGGGTCACAACTGGGCTCCTCATTATCTCTCAGGAAAAGGAAGGGAGGCAGCATTTTTTCCAATTGTTTTTATTGTGATAAAATAATATAACATGGGACTGGCAGAGTGTCTCAAGTGGCAGAGTGCCTGCCTAGCAAGTGCAAGGCCCTGAGTTTGAGTGCCAGAACCACACACACATACACATAAACACACACACACAATAATATAACACGAAGCTTACCATCTTAACAATTTTAATCATACAGTTCTGTGGTATTAAAAACATTTGTTGTTTTTTACATCCATCATCACCGTTCATCTCTAGAACTCTTAATTTTGCAGAACTGAAATTATGACCCCTTTAAACAGTGTCTCCACCTTGCCCTTCCCCCAATCCCTGGCAATGACTGACTGTGCATCTGACTTCTCTAGGTACCTTGTGGAAGTAAAATCCTGCAGTATTTGTCTTTTTTTTTGTGATTGGCTTACTTCACTTAACATAATGTCCTCAAGGGTCATCCAGGTGGCAGAATGTCCTTTCTTTTTTAAGGTTGAGTAATATTCTGTTGTACGGATATACATGTGGCTTATGTATCCATTCTTTGATGGACACTTGGTTGCTCCCTTGTTTCAGTTATTGTGAAATAATGCTGCTACAACATGGTCATGCAGGTCTTGCTTTTGGAAACCAGCATTTTTGAACATCTCTTTTATAAAAATCAGATCTGTTCACATTTGTAGTCTCATTTAATCCTCTCCTCTCAGCTAGCAGTTAAGAAAGGCTTTTTTTTTTTCAGTACCGGTGTTTGAACTCAGGCCTATACCTTGAACCACTCCACCAACCCTTTTTTGTGATGGGTTTTTTCAGCATAGGGTCTCACAAACTATTTGCCTGGGCTGCTTTGAGATGTGATCCTTCTGATCTCTGCCTGCTGAGTAGCTAGGATTACAGGTGTGAGCCACCAGCACCTGGCAAGAAATGCATTTTTTTTAAAGGCATTTTATAGACAGGAAATTGAGATTCTGAGAGATAGAAAATGTCTCAGCTAATAATAATAGTGGTTCTCTCTCTGTTTTTGTTTTGTTTTTTGAGACAGTGTTGCTGTGTATCTCAGACTTGTAGCTCAGGCTGTCCTTGAACTCAAGATCCTTCTGGCTCCACCTCCCAAGCACTGGGATTACAGGCATAGGCCACCAACCCAGTTAATAGCATCTCTCTTCTCGTGTGCTTAATCTGCACCAAGCCCTGTGCTAAGCCCCAAATGTATTTTTCCTTGCTAAATTCTGACAACAAGCATAGGAAGACGGTATTAGAATCTCCACTTACCAATGAGGAAAACAAGGCTCAGGGAGCCAAGGTGACTGGCTCAAAGCCATTCAGCTGGTTAAGTGGTGGATCAGTGATCTAGAGCCAGGCTTTTCCAGTGGGAGCCCTTCCTTGAATCACATGCACAGCCACTCCCTTTGTTTTTCTCCCTCTTGGAAAGTTTTTTCTCTGTGGAACTCCTCTGGTGGCTTCTCCTGCTTATTCTGGCTCTGACTGAGCTGTCATAGACCCTGCCTTCCTTCCCCAGCAGATCTGCAGACAGGCTGTATCCCCCCAAGTCTTCTACTGGTTCTGTAGTCACAGTGTCCACGTCTGGGCTTCTTTGTTCTGCTGTTGCTGATTTGTGTTTGTGCCTGGGCGCCCCCTGTGTGGGCCACGGGAGGCTGGGGGCAGTTAGAGGGCTAGGACACATTCATTTGCAGCCCCAAGTCTCCCAGGCCCAGCTCCTTCTCCAGGACAGGGGAGACTGGACTGCTGCAGTGGGTCCTGGCAGCAAGAGCCCTGGGCTCACCATGGCCAAATCTTCCAGCTTCCAGGGCACAGGGTCAGGAAGTGGTGGGGCCAGGCCTCCTCCAAATGTCCTGCCCTGGCTCGCAGCACTAGGTGGGGTTGGCTCCGGAAGCTGGGAGTGGGCCAGTGGCTTCAGTCCCTTGGATAGTTGTCCTCCTGGAGGTGGCTTCAGCCAAGCCCTACTGGCCATCTTCCCGATAGCTGTCCACACCCAGGATGGACTTGGCCAAGGTGGAGGCCCAGCTGGCCCTGTCAGGAGACCCTGTCACTTAGAAACCCAGGCTTTGGCTTTGGCCTGATTGTTCAGAGACCTGAGTTCTAGGTCTGCTCTGTGGGAACTGGCTCTGAGGCCCTAAAACATCACCCTCTCCTTGGTGTCGTCATCTACAAAGAGAAAAGGGACTAATGGCCATTTCTGCATCACATTCCAACAGGCTTGGTCCCCCTACCCCCAACAGTTCTGCAATGAGACACCACTGTTCCTATTTACCCACAAGTAACCTGAGTTTCAGAGAGGGAAAGAACTTACTCCAAGTCACACAGCCCAGCTCTGAGCTGCAATCTTACTGTGAGATCTGTAGCCTTGCTCCTGTACCACCGTGCTGCCCTCCCTCAGTGAGTGTGCACATTCTGTGAAAAGAAAGCAGACTGTTCAGGAAGATGGTGCTCATTTTGGGAGTGCTCCTACCGTGTGTCATGGCTTCAGTACTCCCTGAGCTCTGTACCATTCTTGCCATTTTATAGATGAGGAAACTGAGGCTTTGATCGCAGGAGCAGACTCCACCAGATGCTAAAGTCTGTGTTCTTTCAAATCTACAGGGCTTGTCAGAACGTGTTCAGGCCCTGTCCTGTTTCACTGGATTTCATAACTAGCTTCTCTGTTTACTGGCCATTGTCCCTGCTGGAAAAGACATAGGCCAGAGGGGCAGGTGCTCCCAGGAGGACCAGAGAGTAGCAGTAAAAGCAAACAGGCTCAAGAGAGTTTCTCAGGAATGGCTGGCTGCCTGGGGAATGGAGAACAACAGTGTTTGGGGTGAGGGAAAAGAACAGGGTGGTGTCTTACAGGCCCAGCCAAAGTCTTTTGTATATTGTAGCTGGGGGCGGAGGGTGAGGCTACCTCCTCTGGTGTCTGGTAACTGCCCAAGGAGGCCTATGGAGATTCAGAGACCAAGTCGATCACGAAGAGAAGAAGAGCCTGGAGCTGGTTGTGGGGATCCTGGGCCCAACCATAGGGGAGGCAGGGGGCACAGAGGGACATGGGCTATACCACCCCATCTTGTGGTAGGTGCTGAGTAGCTGCCTGCTGTGTGTGTGTGGCACTGGGCAGGATCTAGGAACAGATAAGATCAGAGGTCAAGGGGTCCCCTAGGTGCAGTGAAGAGCAGGGACCAAAATGTGTTCATGGAGCAAGTTGGTGGTGAGCCAGGCTGTCGCCAAGTCAGAGAAACCATGCCATATTTCAGTGCCATGTGGCACAGAGTGGAGGTGTCACAGTCCATCTGCATTCAGTGACCGTGGCCCGGGATCATCCTAGACATGCCTTTGTCCTGGGCACTGACACCAGGTGTCTGGAGGGCTTTTGTGGGGCCTCCTCCTGCCTGGTCTGGGAGGTGTGGTGACAATAGCAGTCCCAGAGACTCCTTGCTGCTCATGTGGTATGGACCTGACTGGTTTAGCAACCACAACCCTTAGCCCACATAGGTCTTTGCTGCTCCCCATCCAGGCCAGGTGATGCCAGGGTTCCTTCCTGATCTCCCCAGACACAGCTTGGGCTCTGGAGCCGGCCACACCTGTGTTTGAATCTCAGCAATGTATTCTGCTGGCAGACTGACCTACAGCAAGTGACTGTCCTCTCTGAGTCTCAGTTTCCCCAGCTGGACCTGGAGGTGAGGTGGCATGCTGCTATCACTGACTGCAAGCCTCCTTCTTCAAGTCAGGGGCCCTGGGCTATCTGATTCAGAAGGACCTATAGAGGTGACTTGGTCCAGTTTGCAGATGGGGATCCTGAAGTTCAAAGACACTGGAACAAGTAAGACAGTGTAGCCCCTCCGTAGTCTACACTTGTTGATGCCCTGTAAGAGGGGGCTTCCAGGCTCTGGGATCCCAGAGGGATGGGCCCAGGGCTTGGTCACCAGCTCTCTGGTGCCTAGGACCCAGGGTACATGGCAGGCAAAGCTATAGGGCCTTTGTGATGTTTAATGTGGGGCCAGGGGCCCTGGGCTGGTGTCACTGACCCCAAGTCCTAGCGTCCCTCTGTTAATCACTAACTGGGTGAGTCCAGCTGCACTCCTGTGGAGGGGGCTGCTCAGCTGTCAGCTGCTGGCTCAGGGTCCCTCTGGGGACTGGGAGGACAAGGACATTTCCTTTTCCTATTCTTGGAATTTCTAAATTGTCTAATGAGCACGTATCACTTTAAGTATATTTTTTAAAGTATTGTTTCTAGATTGGTGTTCTACAAAAAAGAAAACTATTGGATATATACTTTAAAGTTTCAACTCCTACAGCAATGCTTTAAAATGCTTTTTTTAAGCAAGTATTTTGAGGTATAACTTACATACCATAACAAATTCACTCACTATAAATGTACAGTTCTATGGTTTTTGGTAGATTGAATTGGTTGTGTGATCCTCACCATAATCCAGTATTAGGACATTTTCATCACCCAGAAAAGTTCCCTCGTGTTAACTGCAGTGATCTGGACATCTCTTCTAGCTTCAGGCAGCCACAGCCCTGTCCAAGAGTGAAATCTCCCCCTGCCTCCCTCCCAAGCAGACTGCCTTAGCAGTTAAATGTTTTCTGACTTCTTAAGGGTACAGGCAAAAAATGCACCCTTATGAAAAGGAGAGGAGCCACACAATAGTCATTGTTGCACAGTTTGCTTTTTGCACCCAGAGCTCTCTGTGCTTACTAAGTGCCTACTATGTGCCAGACACAATCGGATCTAGCACATTCTTTTTTTCATAGCTGCATAGTGGTCCATTGTATGGCAGCTCCATAATTTATTTACCCAGGACATTTGGGTCCTGTCCAGTTTTCTCCAAACAATGCTTCAGTGAACATCCTTGCACGTGTATGTCGCATTGTGTGTTTTGAATTCATACAATCAGATTGTTATCCAGAGAGGTGAAATGGGCTTATGCTTCCATCAAGAGCATATGAACAGTGGGGTTGTCAATCATCCTCCTACTAGCTGGGAGGAGGGCAGAGCTCTCTTGAGTTTAGGCCAGGGCAACCCACTGCAGGCTCTGCAGGCCTAAGGGTGGACTCACCCAGCCATGGAGCCCTGGGAACACAGGCATCCATCCCTCTGGTGCTCCCACAGACATCCAATAAAATTCATACTCTTCAGTGTGGCACACAAAAGCCTCTGGGGCACCTACCTTCCCTTTAGCCTCATCTTCTCCCATTCCCTGTTTTAGGCTAGACCCTTGTCTTTCACTGATCATGGCCTGTTTGTCTGTCCTTTGCCCATACTGTTCCCTCCCCTGGGGTGCCTTTTCTTCTTAATCTCCACTCTCCCTGGCCTTCAAGGCCCAGGTTCCAAGTCCCCTCCTCCATGAAACTTCCTATAACCCTCTGGTCTGAGTCTGTGATCTCTGTCTTCATTCTGTGTTCCCTTAGCCTTTGCTCTGACCCCCATTCTCCTTTAAGTGCAAGGAAGTTGCTGGTGGAAGAGGGCAAACTTCAGCCCTGTTAGATAAGAAGCCATCTAACCAGACTTCCAGGAAAAGCTGGGATGGGTGACCATTTTACCCAGGTGCAGGTCAGGCTGTTTTCACAGGACTGATCTATCCCTCGGTAACTGCTATACCATGTCGCAGTGAAGGGGATCAAGGCATGGAAAAAACAAATGACACTCAGGAATCCAACCCGGCTCTCCAACTTCCCAGGAATGAGCCTGGGAGTGGGAGACAACTCAGATCCTGTCTTGCCCAGGAGTGGGTAGAGAGGACCTCAAACCAACAACAAGCTCACGAAACTACAAGGGCTGGTTATTTGCAGAGGTGAACCCTAAGTGGTCAGCTACAGGAGGTAGATAGAAGCCTTGCCCCTGGGAAGAGGCAAACAGGTTCAAGAGGGAACAACTTTGTTCAACAAAGTGACTTCAGGTTTTGATCAAAATAAAGCTTTAAAAAAAGTGTTATTAAAAGAAAGAAAGGCTGTTTTGGGTGAACTAGAACTAGCAGCCAGGAGGTGAATTCTGCTCCCCCCTCTCTGAGGTGCACTCTGTCCGGGTGCCAGTTCTGCCAGACTGGGTACTGCCTGATCCTAACAATGCTGTTTATTAGCTGTGTGCAAGTTATTTAACCCCTCTGCACTCAGTTTTCCTCTGTCTAAAATGGACTGTCCATAGTACTCACTCTGAAAAGGATGTTCTGATGTGCTGTTCAGTGGAAAGCATCACAAAATGTTTCGTGTTACTTATTTTGCTGGGGGTGTTAGGTGCAGAGAGAAGAGGTGGCTTGTGGGAATCACAAAGGAGAAGGACACTGAGCTGGGCTCTCCAAGTTTTCTTTTGGGCACCCATTTAGCTCTACTGAGTTAGCATCTGCTGTATGTCAGACCCTGTGCTGGGTCTCCGCCAGGGAACTGGGGTCCACGAAGCGACCGCACCCAGACGAGTCGGTCCTGGTGGGAACCCAGACGTCTCCAGATCCGGGACAGATCCCCGCCTCCCCGGCGAGTCCGCGGGCCCGGCCCTGTCCCGCGCCCTCCCTGCGGGGCGGTCCGGGCTTGGGCGGGATGGGCGGGCGGCTACTTAAGGTCGGCGACCCGGGGCCCCAGGCTGCCGTTCGGGGTCCTACGCTGCTGTCGCCGCCATGGCTCCGCACTGCTCCGCGCTGCTGAGCGCGCTGCTCCTGGCTCTGTGCGCGCTGTCGCCGCCGGCTAGCGCGGCCACTGCGTCGCGGGGGGCGGCCCCTGCGCGGGCGCCCCAGGGGCGGGTGACCGAGGCGCGGGTGAGTGTCCGGGGGACCCCGGGGCTCCCGGAGTAACTCTCTATTGTAAGTTCTTGCAGATACAGCGCTAGGAAAAGGGGAGTAATTCAGGTGTAGAATGGAAAAACTGTTTTGTTGCTTTGTAAGTATTTCCTGCTGCTTTGGGGCTTTCGCGGGTGAGGGTGGGAGCCTTGGGGCCATGGCTGTTTCCCCTCCCTACAGGCTAACCTTACCTTGGCCGGACTTTTCCCTTAGCCCCCCTTCTGGTCTCTTACCCGTCTCTGCCTCCTGATTTCTCCATTTCCTTGCCTAATTTCTCCTCCTGACAGCCTTATTTCTCGCCTTGCCTCTTCTGATTTCTTCTATTTCAGATACATCTTCATTCCATGTCTTTCCTTTCTCGTAGGGTCTCACTGTTGTCTCTTTATGGACATCACTATTTTTCATTTTTCCTTGTCTGCTGTCTTCTTTGCCCTGTTTCTCTTCCTCTCAGCTGTTTTCTCTTTGTGTTATTCCTCCTTCTCCCCAAGTTCTTCTCTCCATCTGGTCTCTCTGGCTTCTCCCATCTGATTTTTGCTCCCACCAGATCTCTGTTCCGGCCTGAGGTGATCTGCGCCTGCTGGTTTCCACCCTCTGGCTCCAGCCTAACTCCCTCAGCTCCCTGACCCCTGGCTCCAGTGCATGTCTAACAGCCCTTCCCCATCCTTGACTGCCTCCTCTCCTACAGGCTCCCGCAGACCCAGGCTGCGTCCTCTCCACCTTTTCCAGGATATGGGATTTGGGGGTGGGGTACTGGTGGGCAGGAGGAAGGAGGCAGACAGTGCAGGAGGCCACTTGGCCTCAACAATCCAGTCCCTTCTTGGGGTGTGATGGGGGATGGATGAGGCATGGGAGGACTTCCCACCTCTAAAGAGCAAAAGCAACTAGGCTATGTGACTGTGGGCCTACCCTAATTCTTTGGTCCTCAGTTTCCCTATTTGCAGAATGGGGTTGGCTAACAGGCTGTCCAAGGACCCTTTAGTTCTAAGAGTCATGAGAGTGCTGCAAAGGAGCAAGCTGAGCCATTGGGGACCCCAGGATTTGCCACTGCTGTCTGAGCGGGGGGTCTACCCATAGTTCCAGAGCATGTACTCTTGGAGTCTGAGGCAATCGCTCTATGTTGTATCTTGGCTGGGGGTCCCTGGCAGTCAGTCCATCTCTTTATGCCTCAGTTATCATACCTAATTGGCAATAAAAAGGGAAGGGAGCAGGTAGAGCCCCTTTTCTCCCCCCATC
Organism: Castor canadensis; assembly: GCF_047511655.1. NCBI lineage: Eukaryota > Metazoa > Chordata > Mammalia > Rodentia > Castoridae > Castor > Castor canadensis. The sequence goes on along the minus strand of NC_133398.1, from coordinate 14,115,740 downwards.
ACAAGAAAAGGCCAGGAGCTCAGTGGTAGAGTCAGATGCTAGCCAAGATGGAGGACTTGGAGTATAAACTCTTGCCCTGTTTGCTAACTTCTGGAAAGGGATCAGTTCACCTCAGCCATGGGGAGCACTGGAGGCTCAAGTGAGATGCTCTTGGTGCTGGAACCCAGCCTCCCTCATGCCTGGGGTCTCTCTCTGCCAATACTTCTGACCCTTCTCAGGCTCTGCCCCTTCTCTCATTAGCCCAGCAGCATGGTGGTGGAACACCCTGAGTTCCTCAAGGCAGGGAAGGAGCCTGGCCTGCAGATCTGGCGTGTGGAGAAGTTCGACCTGGTGCCGGTGCCCCCCAACCTCTATGGAGACTTCTTCACAGGCGATGCCTATGTCATCCTGAAGACAGTGCAGCTGAGAAACGGGAATCTGCAGTATGACCTCCACTACTGGCTGGGTGAGCCTTCCTGCCTGGCCCCAACCCAGTCCTAGCCTCTGACCCTGTACAGCATGGACCTTTGAGGCCTGGTCCCCTGGCACGCCAGGAAACTAACTGATAACTGGGCACTAAGTGGCTATATCCTCTTCTCCCCCGACTCTGGAGCAGCTTAGTTGAGTTCAGACCCGGGCTTCTGCCCCTGACCTGTGGTCTGCCCTTTGCTAAGTCACCCATGTCTCTGTGGAGAGCTATACTAGTTCACAGGAGTGTGGTGAGGGTAAAACAAGTTACTCTGGGTGGCTTGGAGACTCCCGTACAGTGTCTGTGTACCAACTCTAGTCATTCCCCTAGTTTGCTCCTTAGAGTCAGGAGCCTGCAGCCTCTGTCTACATTGCTCTGCAATGTGGAGTCCTTGCTGTGCTCCCACTATGCAGATGGATTAACTGAGGACTCAGAAGGCAGCTGCTTGCTGGTTTCTATGACTAGGCCCTAGCAGTGTGGGCGGCTCTATACTTCTCTTCCTAAGGACCTGGGACCACCTTCTGGAAGCCAGGCTTATACTGCTCTGCTGTTCCCTAGGCAACAAGTGCAGCCAGGATGAGAGTGGGGCGGCTGCCATTTTTACTGTGCAGCTGGATGACTACCTGAATGGCCGGGCCGTGCAGCACCGTGAGGTCCAGGGCTTCGAGTCACCCACTTTCCTCGGCTACTTCAAGTCTGGCCTGAAGTACAAGGTGGGTTGGGCTCCACCTTGTTTGGGTGGCCTGGACACATGTGCCTATGGCAGGGCTCACACCTGTCTTCCAGCCTTGTGGAGTAATGGGCAGACAGGCTGGAGACAACCAGCCTTGGGTTTGAACCCTGGGCACTTCCTAGCAATGAGACCTTGGGTAAATCACCCTCCCTCTCTGAGTTTCTGGTTCCTTATCTGAAAATGGGGAGAAAAAAATTCTCCATAACTTCAAATGATTGTTTTCCTAGCCCCACAGTGAGATGTGAGCTATAGGTGAAAATCCAGCTCTTCTCAAAGGCCCTAGTGGACCTGAGCCCAGTCCTGTTCATTCCTAGAGTCTTGCCAACAGAGGGCCCCAGGTTAGGTATTTGATAGGGTATTCTTGTCACATCCCTCTTTCTGATCACTAGACTATCTCTTGAACTTGAACTCTTATGAGGTCTGGGCTAAGACAGACCTCTTTCTCTAAGTTCCCATCCAGCTGGAACTGAGTAAAACCAAGCTGGGAGCCCCAGAAGGTTATGCCCCAATGTACTACGTGACCCCCAGCAGGCCACTTGACCTCCAGAGCCTGCCTTTCTTCTCTGGTTACAGGAGAGCCAGTTGTACTTGCCCTACAGGGCTGGTAGAGGATTTGGTGAAGGGGCTGCTGGGAAATGCTTTTTACAGAGCTTGGCTCCTTGAAAGCTTGGAGAAAGCTACAGATTTACAAATTTGCAAAGTTGGGTTCCTCTTTGGTCAGAGGAGGGACAGAGGAGGGAGGATAACAAGGTTTCTCAGCCAGATGTGCTTTAATATCAGAGCCCAAATCTCCCATGTTATAGGGATATGGGGCCATAGCCCTATAACAAGGTTAAGCAACTGGCTGTTGGTCACACAGTAGTTGGTGCCAGAGCTAAGACCAGAACCCAGACCTCCTGACTCCTAGCATTCTTCCCACTAAACTAACCTGCCTCTCATGACCAGGTTCTAGGGTAGGGTTCAAGCCCTGTCTATGCCACTGATGTGCTGTGTGGTTCCCTTCAATTCTGAGGTCCTCTGTGTTAATGGGACTGTGACCCTATCTTTCCCAGGTGAGGCACAGAGACTGAATGATGGGAGAGTGCCTATGAGACTCAGAGAAGCAGGGTGTGTCTTGGGCCTAGAATCCTGGGCTGGGTGAGGCTGGGCTGGCTTCCCTGGCATCTACCCAGCCATGTCTGCCAGTTTACCATCCCTGAGCTCCTGCTGCTGAGGTGAGCAGCTCTGCCTTCTACTCACAGCCCCTCTGAGGTCTTGGAACCCTAAAGAAGGAGAGCTGAAAAGGTTGGGAGCCAGGCACCTGGGCTGGAGAAAGACCAGGTCTTTTCTCAACTCCTGGAGCAGGAAGTGGGGAGAGCACATAGTAGAGTCTCAGAGAGATTGGGATGCAGGTCCCAAGGTTATCCCCTCTGACTCCTATGAGACTTTGGGCAAAACATGTATCCTCATTGCTCTCAGCCCCCTCCCCATTCATCATGCATTCAACTCAACCCCCTATATCAGGGGTGGCTGTCAGTGTTGCTGTGTGTGGCAGGCTTTGTACCAGGAACATGCACTGTTGCATTTAGGCCTCACAGCTGTGCTGGGGTGTAAGCCAGTAAGTTCCATTTCACAGACAAGGACACCTGAGGCTCGGGAGGTCACTTAACCATTCAGTAGAAGCCATACTTCTTGCCTGTGTCCCCGTACTCCGCACTCCATCAGGCCCTGGACTGAGCATTGGGGTGCCGAGATAAGGAAGGCTGGTCACTGCCCAAGGAGGCGGGAAGACTGGTAAGTTCCTGAAGAGCCCATCCATTGTATACAGGTGGGGCGACAGGTGGAATCCCAAGCAGTGGTCAGCTCTTTGAGGGGTTTCTTCAGGAACTAAAGGTGTTTGCTCATCTGTCTGCCTGGTCTCAGGGGATAGCTTATTGACCTGACATGGTGACAGATATGAAAGTTTTCATGTATGCAAGAAGGACATTTTCACCATGTCAGAGAATGTTGCATAGCAGGTCACTGGCTTCCTAGACTTTTAGGAATAAATAATATGATAAATATCACTACCATATATGGGGTCTTTATTACAAGGTCTCATTTAATTCTCACTATAGCTGTTAGGGTGAGTGGTAATGATCCCACTTCATAGATGAGGAGACTGAGGCTCATAAGAGTGAATCGATTTGCCTCAGTTCACACAACTGGTAGGAGGTTCTTATCATCGGCCACTTACTATGTGTTGGAGGTTCTTCTGAGCATTCTACTCACTTGATTCATTTCACCACTAGTAGGGAGGTTAAGCACCTTGTCGAAGGTCACACAGCCTGTAAGTGACAGAACTGGGATTCACATGCAGGTGTAAAGGGCCCAGCACAGAGCAGGTTCAGAGTGGACATTTCAAGAAACCCTGATCTTTGATCTTAGCTCAGATAGGGTCTAGCATCTCCATGTTTAGCAAACCCGCTCCCACCCCCATCCTGGGGTGATTTTCTGGGATGTTCTTGGTCATGGTCTGAGGAGTGCTCCAGAGGGTGGGTTTCCAACAAGGGCCCAGATTTGAGGCTCACTCCTGAAGGGTACTGGCTCCTGGTGGAAAGGTGAGGTTTAAAGTCAGTCCTGTTTACCACCTTCTGCAAGTCCTCAGGCCACCCCCGCACTTGCACTTGGCAGGCCCCACCTGAGGCCTGGCGCCCTCATCAATTATAGATTCCGAGGAGCAGGGCTTGTTATGCAAGACTTGTTCCTGTGAAAGCCTCATCCTGGGAGCCACTTCTGACCCTGGAGTGTGAGAGGGACAGGGAGGTGGTGAGCCTCTCTCTAGGAAGGGTTGGCTTTGGGTCTGGCCCTTCTTGTTCTGTAATCCCACCCCCACTCCAGAGATAGGGTGACATAGTTCATAACCCCTCCATCCCTCTTCCTCCTCCCCAGCCTCTGGGACCCCCTCCCTTCCATCTTCAGACACACCCTCGGGACCCCCTGGGGCTGAGTTATTTGAAACCTTTTGTTCAAATGCAATCTGGGTCTGGCAGAGTCCTAAGGAACCCCTGGCCTGAGGGACTGTTGGAAACCCAGACAATCATTGGAATCTTTTCTTTCCTGTTTCTTACAGAAAGACTCTGGGTTTAGAGGATGGAGGGGTCCGGCCTCTCAACAAGTTTTTAGTTGTTCATAAACAGTTCAGCATTTTTTCATGTAAATTTTTATTTCCCTCCTTCCCCTCCCATTATAAAAGTAAGGCAAGCTTAATGTAAAATGTTAAATATTACAAATATTTCTGCATTTCAGAAAGGAAAAGTGTCCTGTGAGTTTACCCTTATAGATACATATCAAACAGTGGTTTGTTTCTTTTACTCTTGCCATGAACAGATCTATCTACCTATCTTCTCACTTTGATTTAGGAAGTGGTTCTTGAAACAATTCTCTTTTTATTTATTTATTTATTTATTATTCATATGTGCATACAATGCTTGGGTCATTTCTCCCCCCGCCCCGCCCCCACCCCCTCCCTTACCACCCACCCTGCTCTCTCCCTCTCTTCCCCCTACCTCAATACCCAGCAGAAACTATTTTGCCCTTATCTCTAATTTTGTTGTAGAGAGAGTATAAGCAATAATAGGAAGGAACAAGTGTTTTTGCTAGTTGAGATAAGGATAGCTATATAGGGCATTGACTCACATTGATTTCCTGTGCATGTGTGTTACCTTCTAGGTTAATTCTTTTTGATGTAACCTTTTCTCTAGTTCCTGGTCCCCTTCTCCTATTGGCCTCAGTTGCTTTTAAGGTATCTGCTTTAGTGAGACAATTATCTTACTGAATTTTGTTCAAATAACTTGGTGGCAATCTCTTCCCACCTAATGGCTAGACTGTAGGAAACAACAACCAAACGTAAAGAACACAGTAAAAAAATAGGAAAAACTTCAAGAATTTCCTGCCCCTGGCCTTTTATAGGTCTATTAATGTCTTATGATAATATCCTTTTTGTTAACTAATCTTTCCAAGACCATTTCCCTGGGTAAGAGTAATCAGGAAACTCATGTCTATAACCAGTAGAAATCAAGTATTCTTTTATAAATTTTATACAGAGAATAAATATTTATAGAAAATTCCTGAGAATCAAGATTTATGACATAAAACAACCCTTTTCCTCTTTAAAAAGTTTCCCATTTTTTAATAACAAAATAAAAGGTAGGCTTGAACAAGTAAAATATCTTAGGGTGTATAAAAACAAGGGATTGATCTTTCTTTCCTCCTATCTCTACATTTCTCTGTCTCTGAGGAAATCAGCAGAAATAGTCAGTGAATCCTTCTAGCACCCACCTTTCTGGAAAAGCTTTTCAGGTCCAGGTGGTACAGTTGCTGGCCAGGGGCACCCATAGCTGTCAGGACTTTCTGGGCTGATGGATGATGAGGCTGTGTCTAAGGGCAGAATTTGGGGGTGAAACCTGGCTCTGTTGCCAACTAGTGGGGTCCCTTGGCATGTGCTTAACCTCTCTGAACTTCCATGCCTTGCCCGCAAAGTGGGGCCATGAGAGTCCCCACCTTATGGGCTTATAAGGACTGCATGGCATGCATGGACAGCAGGTGCCCAGCCCAGCTGGCACTCTGTCAGCAGCACCCCAACAGTTTGCAGGTGAGTGTGGGGTGATGATGCGTTTTCTACCTGTCGCCAGCAGACTCTCAGAACCTGTCTGCCTGTGCACTTGCCCTCCACTAGATCCCAGGCATCAATGCCTCCAGCCCCTGAGCCTCTGGGCTTAACACTCCAGAACCTGTACTCATTACTCCTATAATGGAAAAGTTACAGGCTTGCTGAGTGGTGGTTGGCCAAGTCAATAGTGGCAGCCATGTTCCACACTGAGGTCATTTATACTGAATGGCACACATTGCTTTCCTTGAAGGGCCCTTGACAAAGGGAGCAAGGGCAGTAAGTCAGCTCTTGATGCTTTGGCCTTGGCCTCTCTGCTCAGCCAAGAAATTCTTGAAAGGCCTCATGATGATACCAAGAATGAACACCAAGGGGTGCTCCAACTTCCAGCAACAGGAAAACATTTCTTCTTGAAACAGGGTTCTGAAGACGGCTTGTTCCTGCCTCCCATCCTGACTGATCCTAATGATCTTTGCTCTAAGAAAACCTGAGGGGGCAGGTTTGAACCCTGGCTCTACCATCCACCAGCTATAAGATCTGGCTCCACTTCCTTGTCTATGAGATGGGGATAGTGATACCTCTCTCATCGAGAGTGCATGCAAATGGCCTGGCATGGCGGGCGTCATCACAACACAGACACTTCTGTGTTGCTTACTGTGGGGGATAGAACAAGAACTCAATTTAAAAGGCTCCCTTTGTCTTCTTGCCTCCATCCAGTCTGTGGCTACTGTCAGACTTAGCACTCTGCAGAGAGAGCTGGGCAGAGAGGGACCTGGCTTGGGCAGCTGCATTTCTAGTCTTATGAAGCTCGTCTACCTCCACCCATGGTGTATGGAGCAGGAAGAAGTAGAGTGGAGGGAGGAGGCAAGGTTTCAAGCTTGGACTTTGCCACACACCCGAGAGCCCATTAATTTCAACTTCCCTTGGGTGAAACAGGTGGCTAGGTAAGCACTGTTTTAGCTCGGAACCTGGGACTGGTGAATGCTCACTTCTGGAAGCCCCAGCCAGCTTTCCTTCCTTTTCTAGCAAGCCAAGGTCAGTCAGGATTGTGGCAGGGAAACCCTGCTGAACTTGAGATGACTACAGAAAGTGGAGGAGAAGCCTGAAGCTCAGAGAGGGGCAGAGACTTACGTAAACCATCCAGCACTGTTGTGGTAGGCTAACTGTTCCCCTCCCCGCTACTGCCTCTGAAGGCGTGGGCTGGGCATAGTCCAGTGAGACGTCTTAGAGCCTTGAAGGATAGGAAAGATTTAAATTTGGATTAGCATTTCTCAAAAGTGGGATTTTTGCAGGACACTGGAGCTGGAGGCAGGATGTGGTAGAGAAAAGTGCCTTCTGATCCAATAAGATATGGAGATGCCTGTGTAAAACAAAAGACAAGCAGCTGCATTTGCTATAAAATTTGTCAGTCTGTATTAGGCTCACGTGCAGTGTGTAACAATCAGGGAGGGTGAGTAAGGTGCATTCTCTACATATTTATCATGAAACCCTTTCCTTGAAGAATATCGGAGTGGGGGATAAGGAGAAAAAAAAGAAGAGTATCTTGGGGGAGGAGGTGCCACAGAACATCGCTTGGGGAATGCTGAATGCAGGTTTTGAGAAGAAATGTTTTCAGTACTTTGATCCAGGGAAGTGGCTTCAGGGGTCTTTGTAGTGGAGTATGAGTTTTAGTGGGATGTGGTGTATAGGGAATCTAATATTTCTTAACTGTGTGACCTTCAGCAAATTTTACTCCTTCCCTGAATGGTAGTTTTCCTCCCTGAAATGGGAATAAGAATGTCCCAGTCTCAAACAAGATAATGAGGGAAAGTCCTTAGTTGACTGAGTGTCACTGTGTTGCTGGAAGGCCCCGGTCCACAAGCCAGTGCACAAGCCAGAATGTCGTTTACTTCACCCTGAGCCCTTCCCCCACACCTGCTTCCCTGCACTCCCTCCGTCAGACTAATGGATTTACACTGTTTCCTTGACGTGACAGGAAGGAGGTGTAGCATCAGGATTCAAGCACGTGGTACCCAATGAGGTGACAGTGCAGAGGCTCTTCCAGGTCAAAGGGCGGCGTGTGGTCCGTGCCACTGAGGTGCCTGTGTCTTGGGACAGCTTCAACAATGGCGACTGCTTCATTCTGGACCTGGGCAATGTAAGTCCTGCCTGCCCTTTCCCAGGAGCCACTGTGACTCTGGGGAGGGTGACACACTCAGATGCACAGACATGGCAGGACAACCATAGGGAGACCCACGTATGGAGGGGTCATCCACACGTCTGGACTGAAGCTCATTGTGCACGTGGGCACAGACCTCAGGTCCACAGGGGTTGCACAGTGTACTCGACTCTGATTGACACATAGACTCCCTGACGCCAGCCTCTGTGCACACGCTGATAAGCACATGCAGGCGGGGGCAGAAGCTGTAGGTTCTTGCCCACCAGGCATGAACATGGGTGCTGTAATGAATGCCCATGCGTAGACCTGGACCCACATGTGCGTGTCATATGTGTGGTCCTTGCGTACCTGGAGTGTGACCATGTGTGTGTGGGATACATTTCCCCAGTCCTGCCTTACACATAGACGAGTGATGCTTTGTAACCCACATGCCTCACAGATCATGTGAACATAAACCTGAAAATGAACATGGCCGGACAGTGCACTCACAGACATTTAGGGTAAGCTCTTTTTCTCTCTTTCTTTTTCCTTCTTTCTTCCTTCCTTCCTTCCTTCCTTTCTTTCTTTCTTTCTCCTTCCTTCCTCCCTTCCTTCCTTCCTTTCTTTCCTTTTTCTCCTCTTCCTTCTCTCTCTTTCCTCCCTTCCTTCCATCCCTCTTTCTTTCTTTTCTTTTTTACTCCTCCTCCTCCCTCTTCTTCTCTCTCTCCTTCCCTTCCTTCCACCTTTCTTTCTTTCCACCCTTCCACCCTTCCACCCACCCTTCCACCCTTCCTTCCTTCCACCCTTCCTTCCTCCCTCCCTCCCTTCCTTCCTTCCTTCCTTCCTTCCTTCCTTCCTTCCTCCCTCCCTCCCTCCCTCCCTTCCTTTTTTAGGAGACAGGGTCTTGCTGCGGAACTTGCAATCCTCCTGCCTCAGCCTTCCAAATGCTGGGAATAATCTTCTTCCTGAAGTGTAGCAGGCACACAGAAAAATGAACCCCGAGGGTACAGTTCTATGAATTTCATGAAGCAAACACACCTATGTACCACTGGATCAGGAAACACAATGTCACCAGCCCTATTGCCCCCTTTCAGCCCCTTTATCTCCGAGAGCAGACATGGTCCAGAATCCCTCAGTTGCATGAGTTCATTTTGCCTGTTTCTGAATCTCATATATTACAAAGGCTGGGGGGTGACTTCTAGGGTCTCTGTCTTACAGGACATCTACCAGTGGTGTGGTTCCAACAGCAACAAATTTGAAAGACTGAAGACCACAGAAGTGTCCAAGGGCATCCGTGACAATGAGCGGAGTGGCCGGGCCCAAGTCCATGTGTCTGAGGAAGGGTCTGAGCCTGAGGCGATGCTGCAGGTGCCCATGGGGTGTAGGTAGGATGGGTGGGGGTAATCAGAGGAGAATACAGGAAACAGTGAGTTCTGTACCTCCCCTAAGATGGGTTGTTTTTCTGCCAGTCCTATGCACCTGAGATCAGCTTCCCTGGTAACTCCCAGACTCCCCAGAGAGCTGGGCTGGAATCCCAGGACATGGTGCATGCTGGGAGCCTCACCCTGCAGCCAAGCAGACCAAATCCTTGGAGGCAGCTGGGAAAGAGGGTCTCCCAGCATCCTCTGGGGCCCAGCTGAGAAAACTGAGACTCAGCTCCCAATTTTCTTTCCTGACTGTTCCTGATAGTTTATGACCTACTTAGTTTATAGCATGATGGAATTGCCAGCCTTTGCGTTTCAAGGATGTATCAATAGAGGCAAGTTTCACCAGGAAAAGGAGGAGACCATAAATTCTACTCTGGGCTACTTAGCTTCTGCTTCCCTGGGACCTCCTGTTCCAGTGTTTGGAAAGAGTTGAGGACTGATTTTATGGAGAAGAGGAGCCTGGACATCAGCCATGACGGGAGCGACAGTAGCTGGGTTGTTAAGACTGGACAGGCCCAAAATGGAAAGTGAACATAGGCTCTGAGGGTGGAGGGTGAAGTGAGATGTCTCTCAGGCCTGTAGTGGAAGGTGTTCAGGAGCTGCAGTCAAACGCAATAGAAGGCAGGTGACCTATTGGAAGGGCAGTCCTGGAGGCAAGGGATAGAGAGGGAAGGACTTGGACAGACAGATCCAGGAGTTCCACACACAGGAGGCCTGGAGCAGAAGCAGGACATGGGATGGGGAGGAACTCCACATGGAGGGTCACCTTGGCTGCCTGTGTAGCCCTGTCTGTCAAGGGTCGCCTCAGGACTTTCCGTGCTTATGGCCACCCTTTCTCTCCTTCATCCCATCTCCTACAGGTGCTGGGCCCCAAGCCAGTTCTGCCTGCAGGTACTGAGGACACAGTCAAGGAGGATGCAGCCAACCGCAAGCTGGCCAAGTTGTACAAGGTGAGCCCCAGGTGCGCTGTTCCCTGGGCACAGGGACAGGACAGGGGGGCAGGAGACCAGCTCCTCTCAGCTCCTCTGCTGGGGCCTGGTATTTTGGGGGTGAGGATCTGTCTACACATGGAAGCATTCTCTCTCTCTCTCTCTCTCTCTCTCTCTCTCTCTGTGAACATTTTTATCTTTAATTTTTTGAGACAGGCGCCAGGCTGGCTTGGACCTTGGTATATAACCTAGGCTTGCCTTGAATCCCCTCATCTTCCTGTCTCAGCCTCACAAAAGCTGGGATTATAGGTATATGCCACCATGCCTGAGCAGAAGGGTCAACTTGCAGAATTTCTGGGAGCCCACAAGAAAAAAAATGGATGAGAACTGGGTGTGGTGGGGCATGCTTGTATCCCAAACAAGGTGAGCATGATGGTTCTTGTCTGTAATCCCGGCTAAGCGGGAAGCACAGGTAAGAGGATCGAGGTTTGAGACCAGCTAGGGCAAAAATGGAAGACCCTATCTGAAAAATAACTAAAGCAAGAAAAGGGGGCAAGAGGTATGGCTCAAGTGGTAGAGCGCTTACCTAGCAGGTTCAAGGCCTTGAGTTCAAAACCCCCCAAAAGAGGATGAGAAAGTATCTTAAGAAAATATTTGGGGGAATATTGCAGAAGTGTGTGTGTGTGTGTGTGTGTGTGTGTGTGTGTGTGTGTGTGTGTGTGTGTGTTTGCAGGTTATGTTTGATGACTTTTTTAGTGAAAATAATAATAAAGTTTATTAGGAAAGGAATATACTTTCAATGGACTGAAAGTGGGTCAGCTCTTGAGAAAGGATAAGAATGACTTTTTAACGACTGTTGATAACTTCTTCCTTGTGATCCACCCTCACCATACACACACAGACACACACACACCGCACACACACACACACACACACACACACACACACAGCAGTGCTGGGGATGGGACCCAGGGCCTTGGCCTTCATAGTAGGCAAGTGCTGTATAGCTGAGCTGCATCCCTAGCTCCTCCCTGGTGATTTAAAAACTGATCTGGGGCTGCTGCATTTCACTAAATTGCCTCCAGAACTCCCACATTGCCCTCCCTGCAGATTCGAAAGCATCTGTTTATCTAGCACTCTGTAAACACTGTGTGCTGCCAATCTTTCCAGTTTTCACTAGAGTGATTCATTTTGTTTTTAACAAATTTTTCATTTTGGAATTTTTTTAGGTTTATAGAAATATTGCACAGAATTCTTATACCCTTTGCCCAGCTTTTCCTTTTTCCTTGACAATTTTTTACTTTTTTTTTTTTTTTTGCAGTACTGAGATTTGAACTCAGGGTCTCATGCTTGCTAGGCAGGCACTCTGCAGCTTGAGTCACACCCAGTCCTTTTGTTTTTGTTATTTTTCAGGTAGGGCCTTGATCCTCCCCTTGTAGCTGGGATTATGGGTATGCATCACCAGCCCAGCTTGTTTTTGACAGGGTCTCACTAATTTCCTTTGCCCAGGCTGTCCTTGAACAGTGGTCTTCTGTCTCCACCTCCAGAGTAACTGGTATTACAGGCAAAAGCCATCATACCATGACTCTCCTTAACATCTTAACATAGCCAGGTACATTTGTCACAGCTAAGCAATTGGTCCTGGTTTGATACTATTAATTGAGTACAGACTTTATTCTGCATTTCCCAGGTTTTCATTCCAAGTTCCAACCCAGGCTAGCACATTGCATTTAGCTCTTTTTACTTGTCTTTTTGTTACCGTTGAGGTTAGGTATCTTCTTCATCCTAAGCCTCTGACCTTGCTGCATCTATCCTCCCTTCCCTTTCTAGGTGCATTTTCTATCCACGTATGGGTCAGCAGACCTGGCAGAGCAGAAAGGAAGTTTTTTAAGAAAGGCCAGTTGTGCCCCTGAGCTGGAGGGCTCCCTGGGCTCAGCAGCTCACGTGCCGCTCTCTGTCCCTGTCTCCTCAGGTCTCCAACGGTGCAGGCAGCATGTCTGTCTCCCTAGTGGCTGATGAGAACCCCTTCACCCAGGGGGCCCTGAGGTCAGAGGACTGCTTCATCCTGGACCACGGCACAAACGGGAAAATCTTCGTCTGGAAAGGTGCTGGGTTCAAGGCAGATCCCACCTGGGCTCAGGGACCTTGATTGGGAGCTCCCGGGGCTTCTAAGAAGTCAGCCCTGCAGAAGAAAGAGAAGCACCCTAGTGCAGTGGACATCAGGGTCTTGGGCTAACACCCTGGCTTTGCAGTTGACTCATTGTGTGACCTTGGATACTTTACTCACCCTCCTGATAGTTTAATTGGCATCATGTAAAAATTATATAAAAATTTATATCTGCTCTGTGTCACATAAGCTCATGGGCCACAGTGGATGGACGATGTTAAACAGTTGTTATGGTAGGACTTGTGAGTTGCTCCTGGGCAATGGAGTCTTTCACAGAAGTGATCTGGTTTGTTTGAGAAGCATGGAACTCTGTGGATTTTTTTTTTTTTTTTTTTTTGAACTTGGCTTTGCATTTGCTAGGAAGTTTTCCATATAAAGTCTTGAGCTTTCACCCCAGCTGGTCTCATATAGCCATCCTTCTACCTCTGTCTCCCAAGTAGCTAGGACCAAAGGCATCCACTACCGTGCCTGATATTTAGGCAGTGTTTTATGAAAGGATCTTGGAAAATGTTGGCACATGTTTCTCAGAGTCCTGGAGGCATTCAAGGAGACCCTCAAGGTCCTCCCAGGATGCTCTAAGACTAGTTCTGGGAAGAGGGCAGACGGAGGGAGGCAGTGGGTGTACAGAGAGAGTGTCTGCATGCTGTTGCTACTATTTTTACTTGCTGGACCCCTGAAACCTGGGCCAAGTGACCCAGGTCTTGACCTTGACCATGGGAAAATCTGTTCACTGACTGGCTAGGGGCTTACCTGGTGCTGGAAGGCTCTCAGGGTGAGGACAGAGTTCAGACAGAGGAGAGGGGAGGAGCCCTTCACTTTGGAGGGAGGCTGGGGTGCATAGTGTACAGGCCCTTTGTCCATGGGACAGAGTCGGAATTGCAGCTTTCCCACTGGCTGAGTGGCCTTGGCCAAGTCCTGTGAGTTCTCTGAGAGTAGGGAGGCAGGTTAGTTGCCCCTGTGCCCGGACCATTGTTTGTGAGGATGCAGCAGACCCCCCAGGGTCCTAACCCTCCATCACTTGTTTGACTGTCAACAGGCAAGCAGGCCAACACAGAGGAGAGGAAGGCTGCTCTCAAAACGGCCTCTGACTTCATCTCCAAGATGGAATACCCCAAGCAGACCCAGGTGAGTCTTGGAGGCCAGCGTGGTCAGGAAGGGATGGGTCCAGTTGGGGAATATGGGCTGGGATGTCCCACCCTCATTATGAATGGGGCTCTGAGGCTTACCCGAGGTCCCCTGCTAGGCCGCCCAGCCACATCCTGCTCCTCCTGTTTCCTTCCCAGGTTTCGGTCCTTCCTGAGGGTGGTGAGACCCCACTCTTCAAGCAGTTCTTCAAGAACTGGCGGGACCCAGACCAGACAGATGGCCCTGGCTTGGGCTACCTCTCCAGCCACATCGCCAACGTGGAGCGTGTGCCCTTTGATGCTGCCACCCTGCATACCTCCACCGCCATGGCTGCCCAGCACGGCATGGACGATGATGGCACAGGCCAAAAACAGGTACCGGGGGCCATGTCCAGGCCCCTCCATCCTTGCTCCCTCCCAGGCATCTCTGGCTCATGCACTGCCTCTGCTTCCCCAAAGACATTTCTCCTTGCGGTTTCTACCAGTTTAGGTAGATGAAAGCCTTTTGTGTTAGTTATTGTCTATAAGTAACACCTAATCACCTATTGTGTGCCAGGCCTGTGCCAGGTGCCTCAGACCCCACTGTGTCCCCTAGGAGTGCCCAGTGTGGGAGGGGAGGTGACCACAGCCACAGTGGATTTTTCAGACCTATGATCAGTGGAGGTAGGAGGGAGCACAGGAAAGACAGTGGGGCTGTGATGGCTGGGGTGGCCTGCCTTGGGACAAGGACTCTTGGGTTGAGCATCACAATAGAAGTAGGAGTTTGCAGCAGGGGAGGAAGAGCGGAGAGTGAGCGGCATTCTAGGCAGGACTGCTGTTGCAGGAGGAGGGTGCTGTCCCCATCCTCAGGATCGGGCTATGAATGCTGTTTCCAAGGCTGTGGGAGACTTGATCCTCTAGACACTGGGTGCCAAGGTGCTTTTCTTTGTTTTCTTTTTTAAAGCAGACACGTGACAGGCTCCACTGTGTGCTTTAGAAACCCACTGTGAATGTGGGTCAGAGGCCAGAAAATGAAGGTGGCCTGTGAGGAGGTGGATGAAAGTTTAGGGAAGAGAAGATGATGCCCTTGAAACTAGAATGGTCACAGTGAAGATGGAGGGAGGGGTGGGGTCCACTTTGGACCAACATTGAATTCCTAATGGGAAGAATAAGGATGGTGTTCATTTTCATTTATTATTGCTGTTGTCATTGGTTGTTATTCATTCATCGTTGCAGTGGGTGGGGGAGGATGCAAGGCAGTGGAGCCCTGGCAGCCTGGCAAGTTCCTCTTTGAGCCTCATTCTCTCACCTGTAAAATGGGGTTGGTTCTACTCCATCACCTTCAAGAATTTCCAAGATTCAGAGATGGTAGGATTTGTGTCGCAGTGTCTCCACTGCATCACCAGGTGGCACTGCAGGGCCTCCTGACCACTTCAAAAAACGTGGTATCACCAGAGCTCTGCAGAGACCTGCCAGCAGGGGTCATTCTGAGGCCACCTGCTAATGACTCTGCATCTGGAGACGACCTATAAAATCCAGGCAATTCAATAATGATATGAATAATGGTAACATCAGTAATAATATTTATATTTGTAATAGTTATGTTATATTAAGAGCGGCACCTGGTGCTGGGCACCGTGCTAGACTTTCATGGATGAACTCATTTGCGTGATGGAGGCTTTGTCCCAAGTGGTGGAGTGCTTGCCTTGCAAGTGCAAGGCGCTGAGTTCAAACCCAGTACTGGCAAAATAAAATAATAAAAAAATAAAATCCAAGACAAAACAAAAAAAACCTACTTTGAGCTTAGCAAGCAGGTATGGTTGTTAGCCTCATTTTTCAAATGAGAAAACTGAGGCCCAGCAGGTAAGCAAGCTTTTTAAGGCCACACGACCTCCATGGGGATGGAACCTGAGTCTGGCTCTTAACCTTCGCTGTCTGCATTCCTCAGGAGTGACCGTGATAGTCCCTCCCAGGGGAAAGGACATTGTAGGGTAGGGCTATGGGTGAGGAGCCACAGCAGGAAATCTGGAATTGAGTCCCAGCCCTGTCTTACTGGCTTTGTGATTTGGGAAAATTATCTAACTTCTTCCTGAACTCATGTGGACTCACCTATGGAAATCTTGTCCCATTGTCTATATGGTGGTCTAGCATTCTGTGGTCTCCAGCAAGCCTGCAGTGGGGGTGGGGGTGCCACACAGTGTCTAACCCCAGCCTTGTCCTGGCAGATCTGGAGAATCGAAGGCTCCGACAAAGTGCCTGTGGACCCTGCCATGTATGGGCAGTTCTATGGAGGCGACAGCTACATCATTCTGTACAACTATCGCCATGGTGGCCGCCAAGGACAGATCATCTACAACTGGTGAGGGTCTGGGACCATCTGCCGTGATTTGGGGGGAACCTGGGGGTCCTTGCTGGGCCTGCACATGGCAACAAGAAGAGGAGAGGGAGCAGACCGAGGGAAATCTGAGGTGGGGCCTGAGGTGTGACAGCCACACCCTGTTAGGACAGTTCTCATTCACTGGCAGTGCCACTTGTCTGATTTCTCAAGCAACCTTTTTTGGCAGTGGATGAGGATTGTTGAACTCAGGACCCCCTTCTTGCTAGGCACATGCTCTGTCACTTGAGCCATACTCCCAACCCCCCTTTAATGCTTTTAGTATGTGTTTCACATGAGCCTCATGCTAACTTTGCCTGGTCCGGCCTTGGATCTCGATCCTCCCATCTCTGCCTCCTGTCTCCAAACAATTCCTAATCTCCTCTTATTGAAATACAACACATCCATTGTGGGAGAGGCAGTCACCAGGGAGAAACAACCCAACAGAACACCTCCCCCAAGTCCCTGCCACACACAACACAAGCTTATCTTGCCACATGGGTTTCTGGAAATTACAAATTACTTTCTTGCACTCCATAAACGTGTGCAATTATTATACAGAAAGCCTGCCTTATTCATGGATTTATCACACACGGTTTTGATCAAGCACAATCAGAAACGAAATTCCTGCATGCGTATTCCGCAGCTCAGTTGATGCAGAGATGCTCTCGGTCAGTCTGCTGTTGTCACCAGTTGTGTTTAAACTCTATGTATCCTAAGCATTCACGGGTTTTCTTTGGAACCATTGACCTGTATGTGTCAATTAAAAACAATGACTTAATTATTTTAAAACAGAGGATATAGTCACATTGTTCTAAAGTTAAAACAGAAAATAAAAAATATTCAGAAATCTTATTCCTACCTTAGTCCCTCTCTCCCTGTTCACCAAACCCCACCCTTTTCTGGGCCACCACTTTCAATACTTCCTTATATATCCTTCTAGTAACTCTTTATGCAAATATAAGCAAATATGACTCAGTATTCCTAATTCTCTCTGTTGGTTGCACAGAAGATGGTTTGTTATATGTATTGTACTGCATCTTGCTTTTTTTTTTTTTTTTTTGACTGAATTCTTCCTGGAGATCAATCTATGTCGTTGCATAGAGAGCTTCCTTGTTGTCTTTTCTTTTTTTAGCAGTGGCATAATATTCCTTTGGGTGGCTATCTATGGTTTGTTTAACAAATGTCCTGCTGGTGCGTACTTGGATTGATGCCAGTCTTTAGCTATTACAAGCATCGCTGAGATTAGGAGTCTTAAACAAACATGTTGAATGTTTAGAGAAGTTCCTCTACAGTGAGTTCCCAGAAGTGGGATCACTGGGTCAAAGAGTCCGTGAACCTGACATTATGATAGCTAGGTCCAAGTTCCCTTGAGATTACGCTTGACATTTCACATTCAACCAGCAACGTGTGAGAGCCCATTTCCCTCTAGCCACACCACTGGGTGTGTTGTCAAACTTTTGATGTTTGTTAACTTGATAGTTTATAAAATGGTATCTGGTACTTTAAGTGTGTGTTTGAGGCTGGGGATGTAGCTCAGTGGTAAAGCACTTGCCTAGCATGTATGAGGCCCTGGGTTCGATCACCAGCACTGAAAAAAGAGGAGACTGGAGATGTAGCTCAAGTGGTAGAGCACCTGCCTAGCTAGCAAGCCCGAGGCCCTGAGTTTAAACCCCAGTACCACCAAAAGGAAAAGATAAAAATAGTTGTATTCCTCTTACTATACTGTATCAGACTTTTTGTCTGGTTATTGGATATTGGATTTCTTCTTTTTCAAACTTTTTGCTTTGAAATAATTTTAGACTTTCTGAAAAGTTACAAAAATAGTACAGAGAGTTCTTGTGTACCCATACCCAGCTTCCCTAGGCTCTCATCTTACACAGCCATCAACCAGGGCCGGACGTTGATGCAATACAAAGTAGTTAGCCTTCCCTTGAATGTCACCGGTTTTCCACTTGTGTGCCCTTGCTGGCCGAGGGTCTGTGCCTGGTTCCCACAGGACACTGGCTTCTCGTGTCTCCTTATCACCTTGAGTTTGTGACAGTTTCTCAGTCTTTCCTTTTCTTTCATGACTTGACACTTTTGAAGAGCACTAGTCAGTTACCTTGTAGAATGCCTGTCTATTTCACAATCTCAAAGCAAAATTTAAACTTTTTAAACAAGATAATATACACGCATGGTATAAAATCCTTAAAAAATGTTTTTAAAAAAGCGCATTTTTTTTTTCTTGTCTAGAAAGGCCAAATTCCCCTAACTCTGCCATTTCAGCTCAGGCACCGTGGACCTTTCAGTGAGCATCCACGCAGGCTTCTCTGTACATGTTCCCTGAGGCTAACTCAACTAGTGTCTTTTCCACAAATGGGCTCTTATTGCTCTTGCTATTCTCTGACTTGTCCTGGCTACTTTTCTGCATCCTGCATTTGGGTCTCAGGGTCCCCTGTAGTGGCTGTCCAGCACAGGATGTCCCAGCCAGTCCCCTACGGAGCACATTTAGGGTAAGGAAATCCTTTGTCATGCTGGGATCTAAACGAGAAGGCAGGATCCAAGCTGAGAGTAGGTGGTGCTGGTTTGGCTCCTGTCTCTGGGTTCTCCTGAGAGAGTCCCTGTCCTCCTCCATCCCCCATTTATCACCTATAGTGTAGAATTCATGGTTTCTCAGGCCCAAGCCAGGAAGAGGCCCAGGGTCCATGCAGTTCTCAACTGATTCTCACTCGCTCTCTCAGGCAGGGTGCTCAGTCTACCCAGGATGAGGTTGCTGCGTCCGCCATCCTGACTGCCCAGCTGGATGAGGAGCTGGGAGGTACCCCTGTTCAGGTGAGCCAGTCCACTGCCTCTCTCAGCTGTAAATGCTCACTCATCTGTCTGATTGTCCACCCATCCATCCGTGCAGTAAATACTTATGCAGGGCTTCTGTGTGCTGGACGCCGTGTCTGCAGCCATGGAGACGCAGACCTTTCCCCTGCCTCGAGGACTTTCATAGTCTAAGTGGAGACAGGCATTGCGAATACATGCAGACCCACAAGTGCGTGATCACATAGTGAGTGGAATGAGTGGGAGAGGGTAGCAGGACAGACAGTGTGGCTGAGCAGTTAAGATGACTATGGAGCCAGGATACTCAGGTTTGAATCCTGTCCTCACCTCTGAGCACTTCTGTGCCACTGTGTTCTCAAAATGAGGATAGCTGTAGCCACCTCACAGAACTGAGCACATAGTTAATATCTGTAAAGCATTTAGAGCTATACCTGGCTCAAAGGGCACCCCCCCCATACATGTATATTAAATATAAGGCCATGAATAATACTAGGTAGGATCTAATTGGATTAGAGGACCCTCCCTTCCCCCACAGGATACTTCAGCCTAACAGATGAGTAGGAGCTGGTCAAGCAAAGATTGAAGGAAGTACTTCCGGGTAGAGGGAGGAGTTTATGCAGAGGTCTTGAGGTGGAGGAACATTAGGTGTTAAGGTGAGGGAGAAGGGGCCATATGAGGCTGGAGGGGCACTCAAGGAGGCCAACACATGGAGAACATTGACCTTGATCCAGAAAACAATGGAAAGTTGCTGAATGGTAAACCTGAAGGGATTTCTCATTAAAAAGGGAGCTCTGGCTGCTGAGGGGAGCCCTGGAAGGGAGCAGGCCAGGCTGTGGAGGGAGATTGGAAGGAAGTAGAGAGGAGTCTGCTGCTCTGTCTTGCCCTTGCCCTTGGCTTGGGCAGGGCTCTGGCTTTGCATCTAGGCTGCTGTCCTGATGACAGCAACAGTCTGGATGCCAGGCTCTAACTGAGATGGTCACTTATCTCATCCTGACAACAACCTTGGCACAAGACTGTGGCCCCATCTTAAAGAGGAAAAGTCCTAGATGTTGGGACACCCATCCAAGTTCTCTCCATCAGGGCGGAGTTGGGATCTGAGCTGTGATCCACCAGTGGCAGGTCATGGTGTAACCACAGCACACACATGAGGTCACTGTGTAGATTTAGTTAGCAGTGACTACATGGTGCCTCTGAAGTGAAGGGAGGTAGGCACTCAGTGCAGAAGCAGATGGGATCCCTCTTGGTGAAGATCTTGTCCTTCCCTCCCCCATCACACCACTGACTACAACCTGACTATGGGTTGCACTAGCTGTGTACAAGGATCCCTTCAGATCTAGAAGGCTCTTTTGGTATCACTCCATTGGCTTTCATGTCTGGGATTGACGTCACCATGCTGGAAGAATGTCCACGAACAATCCCCATGCTTCCATTTAAGGGAATATTTGCAAACATGGGCTCCCCTGATTCTTGGACCAGACTCAGGGTCAGCAGCACAAGTCCTCATGGGGATAAAGAAGGGGAGGGCAGCTGAGGCAGCACCCAGGGACTTCAGGCCACAGTGTGGTCTCCAGCCTTCCTGGAACACTGGTTTCCCTGTCCTGGGCCTGTGTACCGTGGGGTCACAATGATGCATGCCACACTCAGACACTGGGCGATGGCCTTGTTTGGGGGGGTGGGCACACCCCCTCCTTCCTGACTTGCTCTCCTGCTTCCCTGTCAGAGCCGTGTGGTTCAAGGCAAGGAGCCCGCCCACCTCATGAGCCTGTTTGGCGGGAAGCCCATGATCATCTACAAGGGGGGCACCTCCCGTGATGGCGGGCAGACGGCCCCTGCCAGTACCCGCCTCTTCCAGGTCCGGGCCAGCAGCTCTGGAGCCACCCGGGCCGTTGAGGTAATGTCAGGTTCTGGACCATAGGTGGGGTTGCCTGTCCTGAAACCTGCCAGGCTTGAGGGGCTAATCTCCAGGCCCAGGGTTGGGTGGGGCTGGGTGAGGGGTGAAGAAGCAGCAGGATTGTCTTATCTTAGACTTTCCTCAGATCAAGATGCTCAGTGTCCCTTGCATACCTTCCATACCAGGCCAGTTACTGTCTTCACATAATCAGTTCTCTACAACCTGGACACCATCCCTGATTCCATCCTAGTTGTCTACTGTGCTTTTCATCTGGACGTAATTCTCTACGATCATCCACTCAACCTGGAGAAGAATTACTCTTATCACCTCCTTTGTTTTAGGCACTCAAGTTTTGTTAATGTAGCCCAGAACTCTAGATCATCTTGACTAGGTCACAGTGTCTTAGAGAGTCATGGGAGTTAGATAAACCCCTCAGTGTCCAAATTCTGTGCTCCAAGCTCTAGGGTCTCCTGGACTGTGAGGAGGGGCAGCGTTTTTTGGTTTTTTTTTTTCCCCTGGTTCCTGATTAACGAAGTGTTGCCTTCTCAGATACTCCCTAAGGCTGGTGCACTGAACTCCAATGATGCCTTTGTGCTGAAGACCCCCTCGGCTGCCTACCTGTGGGTGGGTGCAGGAGCCAGTGAAGCAGAGAAGACAGGTGCCCAGGAGCTGCTGAGGGTGCTGCGGGCCCAGCCTGTGCAGGTGGCAGAAGGCAGCGAGCCAGGTGGGAGCGAGCAGAGGGCCTGCAGCTGTCAGGTTCACCCTTCCTTCTGTTCAGGACTCCATCTCCTCATCCCTCCAAGTGTCCATCCCTTAATGTGTGTTAGACAGAAGCATCTGTGGTCCAAAGAGGGCAGTCTCCAGAAACTAAAGGAAGGAGAGCTTGGTGCAGGCTGGGACTGTCCAGAAAGGCTGCTGGAGGAGGCGGTCACTTCCGGGAAACCTTGAAGTGACCCTTAAGCAGCAGGGGTGATGGCATCAGAGGGGCAGCTGACTCTCTTCCTCTTTAAAATCTGCATGGACAGGAAAGCCACAGGCTTGCTTTGTTTTCCAAACATAGATCAGGAACTTCCTTATGCCAGGCCTCTGTCTTTTTTTTCCCCTGTCGTTTCTGTTTGAGCTTGTTCCCTCCATAGCTCAGGGAAGGGTACACTGGTCTGCAATAGCTCTAGTCAGTAAACTTCTATGAGGCGGGCATGTTCCACAGCATAGCTCCTGGCTCCAGTTTGAGCACTTGAACTGTGACTAGCAGGAATGAGTGGGAATGAGGAACCAAACGTTTAACTGTATTTCATTGTAATGGATTTAAATTTAATCAGCCACATGTGGACAGTGCAGGTATAGACAGAGCAGGGATAGTAGAAAGAATGTGGAAGTTGGGGTCAGAAAAGATTTGCATCCAGGCTTTACCACTTACTAGCTGTGTGACCTTGGGTGAGTTGCTTAACATCTCTCAGTCCCAACCACCTCATTTGTTGAGTGAGGGTGATTATCCCCTTCCTGCAGGACTGTCATCCTGACTGTGTGGCCAACCTCTCCAGGCTTTCCTTTTATCATCTTCAAATTCCCTCAACTCCCTTCCCTCTTGACCTCCTGGGGTTTTAAGGTGGAGGTGGGGATGGAGCACCGGTGGTTGGGCTTGGGCAGGGTTTGAACAGATGTGTTAGGGTGGGGCAGTGGCATTCCTTAGCAACTGGTGCGGCCTCCCCTTACAGACAGCTTTTGGGAGGCCCTGGGCGGGAAGGCTGCCTACCGCACATCCCCACGGCTGAAGGACAAGAAGATGGATGCCCACCCTCCTCGCCTCTTCGCCTGTTCCAACAAGATTGGGCGTTTTGTGGTGAGTCTGTGGAGGTCGCTGCTCCATTCTCCCCCTTGGGAGCGAGCTGAGCTCCTGCGGGCCATTGTGCGTGGCACAGTGCCGATGGAAGGCTCCTGTGACCGGACCAGCTCCGCAGCCCTTCCTGCGGGGTAAATGGGGGCCATCTCTGCTCTTTCCTTTACCTCTTCTGGGTTTTTCCAGATCGAAGAGGTTCCTGGCGAGCTCATGCAGGAAGACCTGGCTACTGATGACGTCATGCTTTTGGATACCTGGGACCAGGTGAGTGCAAAAGAGAAAGTGAAGCCAGAGGCAGTGGGAGAAGCTGATCTTCCAGCTCTAAGGCCAGTTGCCAGAAGACTGTGAAAGAGGCACGTGTTGCCAGACAAGTCCCACAGCACCGGTGTTGCCAGAAAGTTGCCTCAAATCGCTTCTTGCTCTGAACCTCCATTGTCTCAGCTGTGAAGCACCTTGCAGGTGCTTAAAAACCATAGAGCACCACATAAATGCAGATCAGATGACCACATCATTGTCCCCCTTGGCCTCAGTGGGATCTTTTGCTAAAGCAAGAGATTTAAAAACTTAAATTTAAATTTAAATTTAAAGATTTAAAAATCTGCTGGTGAGGAAAGTCGAGTAGGGTGGTAACTCATGCAGGTGGAGCTTTGGCAGTGCCCTCCTGGTTGGGAGAGCTCTGGGCTCTGTCTCTTCATCTCCACCTAGGGGAGGCTGTGAAGGAGAACTGGGCAGGGGAAAATGGTTTTCATTCATTCATTCATCCATTCATTCACTCATTCACCCAGTATTGGTTGAACACCTGCTTTGTGCCCAATGTTTCGTGTTTTGGATGCTGGGCATAAAGGAATGAATGAAGCAGAAGCTACTACCCTTTCAAGGCTCGTTCCTGTGAGTGTGGAGGGGGAGATGTCAGGTCAGTAACCCTTCCCACCAAGGGCCTTTTCTCAGAGTCCTCAGGCCTGTAGAACGGCTGGCCATAAACACACAGCCTCTTCTCACCAGCTGCTTCTTAGAACCCCTAGGTGGAAGACGAAAGCCAAAATGTTTGCAACTTGAGCCATACAGTTGTTGCCATGGGCTGATCCATTGGCTGCTTCATCTGTTTGTCCATCTGCTTACTCAGTCACTCAGCCAGCATTTATTCAGCACCACTGTCTTCCAGGCAACATGCTGAGTGTGGGATCCTATGAGGAACAAAATGAACACAGTACCTACCTAGGGGATTCCAGTTTTGTGGGAAACATGTATGTAAATAAGGAAGAGCCTTCAAGTCTGCCATTTTATTATTCGGTGCCATTTCGTCAATGGCAGGTACTCCTGAAAATAAAAGAAATGCAGAAAAATACATGATACATAAAAGTCAGCAGAATAGGTTTTTATGTGTAATATAAAAACTTGTCATAAGAATTCAAAATGGTGAGTGGTTTTTATTCTAAGTCTTAGGCCCATATTGACCAAGACAGACAGAGATGGGCACATAGTAATTCTTAATTGCATATCTGTTGGATGGATAAGCGAGTGAGAATATGTTTAGCCACTCATTTGTTGAGCAAATAAACGCCTTTAAAGAGATGATTCGTGAACTTTTAGAGCAAGATCTCTGGCTCAATGCCTGATGGTACCATGTCAGCAATGGTAATGAGTGAAGCGCAGATTGGGATGGGGAGACATGAAGGCGTGGTGGAGTCTGAGGCAAACTAGAATTGTCCATCAAAGGGGCCCTGCTACTCAGTGTCATCCAAGAGAGGGTGAAGGCCCAACGCTGCCAGATCTTCCAGTTTTTCAAGAGACATTGGAAATTTGGCTCTTATATCATCATCGGTAACTACATTGGAAAAAGATGTTGCAGGTCACAGACTGATAGGTGGGCAAACAAAACATGTTTGTGGAACACCACTTTGCAATTTCTGTTCCACATCCTTCCAGTCATCATCCGCGGGGCAAGTCAGTCTTGTCTGGTACTGAGAACTTCTCTGTTCTTTCCCAGCTGTGAATTTGGTCAGTGTCCCTCATGTACTTTTCATTTCACATCTTGCCTCCAGGTCTTTGTCTGGGTTGGAAAGGATTCTCAGGAAGAGGAAAAGACACAAGCCTTGACCTCTGGTGAGGATGCAAGTCTCTGTAGGTCTTTGGCTGTAGGGTAGTGGGAACAGCTTCCGGCATTAGTCTGGGAATTAGCGACCACAGGGCGGGACTTCCTCCTTCGTGGTCAGCCCCTCATAAGGCCTGTGTGGGGTTGTGTGTCATTCAACTTTCTGTTACTGTAACGAACACCAGAGACAGTCTACTTTTAAGGAGAGGTTTACTTGGGCTCACAGTTTGGAAGTTTCAGCCCATGGTAAGTTGACCCTGTTGCTTTTGGGTTTGTGATGAAGCAGAACATCATGGTGGGGAGCTTGTGGAAGAGGAAAGCCATTCACCTCATGGAGAGGACTTCAAATAAAGAGTGCGAGAAAAGAAGTGGAAGTTCCACTATTTCCTTCCCAAAAGTCCCTACTTGTTAAGGTTCCCACCTCGTCCCAGTAGCACCGAGCTGTGGACTAAGCCTTTAGCACGTGGGCCTTCGGGGGCCATTCCAGATCCAAACTACAGCACGTGTTAAAGAATAGATGGGTTCCTTCAGAAAGCTTCAGGGTGAACTAGGGAAGGAAGGAACAGCCACATCCAATTCTCAGGATGCACAAGGGCATCCAACGTGGAAACCTAGTCAGCAGACTAGAGCTGACTTAGGGGCTGGAAGCCTACAAGCAGATGCTTTAGTATCTTTCAACTGCCAGGGAAAAGTCAGAGATCCAAGGAAGGGCTGCAAGCTTTGTGAAGCTATGGGTCCTTCCTGTGCCTTCCTGTCTTCCTGGCAGGGCAGCGGAGAACCCACCTGGGTGTCACTACCTGTAAGGGACGGTGGTATCCAGTGCAGGGTAGGCAGTAAGGACACTAAGACCAGAAACATCTCTGGCAACCCCTGCCCCGAACCACCCTCTCTCTCCCTGGTGATGGAGGCACTAAGAATTCCTGGATCTGCTTTTCCCCCATGTGTGTCTGCAGCTAAGCGCTACATCGAGACGGACCCCGCTAATCGGGACAGGCGGACCCCCATCACCGTCGTGAGGCAAGGCTTTGAACCTCCCTCCTTTGTGGGCTGGTTCCTCGGCTGGGATGACAACTACTGGTCCGTGGACCCCTTGGACAGGGCCCTGGCTGAGCTGGCTGCCTGAGGAAGGGCAAGGCCCACCAAGGTCACTGGTCAGTGCCTTTTAGAACTGTCCATCTTCCGAAGAGATTTTATGGTGAGCAGGGTGACTCTGGTGTGAGTGTGTGTTTTTACAGTAGCCAAAAATAGCCCTGCGAACATTCAGGGTCTTTGCAAAACTGTCTGAAATATCTGTGCTTTGGAAACGAAATTCAATAAAAGCTTTTTGAAGTGTGTTAGCCTGATGTGGCTTTGTTGTCTTCCTCACTCCACAGCCCTAATCACCCGGCAGTAACGTCAGTCTCTGCTCTGTCTGTGGCCCTGGTAATTCTGACCACATCCAGAGAGGTGCCTCCATGGAACCATGAGCTATACACACCCTGTGTGTGAATTCTGGGCCTCTTCTTCATGTTGTTGTTGGGTTTTTTTAGTGGCGAACTATACATAACAGAGTACTTATCATTTAACCATTTGTAAGAACACAATTCAGTGACATTACACACATTTACACCACTACCCATACCCAAATTTTTTTCATCATCTAAACATAGGTACTATGTGCATTAAATAATAACCTTCCATTCCCCCAGGAAATCTCTGTTCTACTTTCTGTCTTATGTATTTGCCTAGTCTAGGTAGCTCCTCTAAGTGAGACTGTATGATACTTTCTGTGTCTGGCTTGTTCCATGTAGAATAAGTTTTCAAGATTCATCTGTGTTATGCATATATCAACCTTTCATCCCTTTGTGGTGGAATAGTATACCATCGTATGTTTATACCATATCTTGTTATCCATTCAGGCACTGGTGGACATTGGCTTGTTTTTTTCACTTTTAACTACTGTGACTGTAGGTATACAAATATCTGTTCCATTCAAAGTGTTCTGAGCCAGAGGCAAAGTCAGCCAACACCGGAGTTCTTATTTCCCCACCCCACCCCAATGACCTGTTGTCAGGAGACCACGGCATTGGGGCAGCTGTGGGGATGGAAATCAAAGCTAGGAGGGTGGAGGTCGTTAAGCACCTTCATTTCCTGTGGTAGAAAGTGGACAAGGTGTATTGTCATAGTCACGACATCCTGTGATATATGCCTGGACTTTGGTCTCTACTGCTGGTTCCCACAAGTTTATTCTGCTGCCCAGGCTTTCTGGAGAAACTTCTGCCTCTGCAGCTGCCATTGAAAGAGCCTCCCTGAACAAGCCCAAGTTTGCAGTCTTCAGGGTGCGGGAGAGGGACTCCTCGTTGCCCACCATGATCCCCTGGGCCTTAATCTCTGTTCATGCTCAGCGTGTCAGAAGTCTCTCTGGGCATTTCCATGAACCGCCTCAAAGCCTTTTCTCCATGGAGGCTCCAAACCAGTCCAAGGAACCTACTGGAGGTCAGAGCCCATCCCCCCTCCCTCCTTCTGGACTTTCTCTCACCATGTTCTCCATCTTGTTCCATGCCATTCCGTGTTATGAAATGAAGCTCCCATGCAGAAAAGTGTAGAACAGAAGCCAGTATAAAATTTATGTGGTGGGAAGTGTGTGTGTGTGTGTGTGTGTGTGTGTTTACACTCTTGTTTCCAAAGCTGGTTGAACTCTGAAATTGTCCTGGGAGCTTTTTAAAAGCACATTTCCCTACAGGCCTTACCTCTAGAGATTCTGATTTATTGCAGAAATGACGAACATAGTGGAGGAGGAATTTTCCGGGTGAAGTATGGGGTGGAGTGGGGTGGGGAGGCAAGTCATGTCAGGCAGAGAGTGCTTGAGTACAAAGAGCACTAGAGGAAGAATGGTGTGCTGGGGACAGCCAGCCTGTGTGGCTGGAGCAGAAGGTGGGGAGCACCAGGCTGTGAAACTGAGCATAGAGAGACCTGGAATGCAATGCCTACCATGCCTGTCCCCAAAGGCTTGTTTTTGTAGTCAAAGCAATCAACCTGACAAGTGTAAAGTGCTGGAACAAAGTAGCAGTTGCCAGCTGAAGCTTCTAGGACCTTCATAGAGGCAGGTGGAAGTTTGTCCAGACAAATCCAGCTTACTTCCTTGTGGGTCACACCTACCCATGAATTCTTTGTTTGGTCTACACTGGCAAGTAGCTGTGCACAGGAAAGAATGCTGTTATGCTTTGCGAAGTGGAATTCCTTGGGCCAAGTGAATTGCCCTGACTTCTTTTTTTTTTTCTCCTAGGCAGAATTGCAAATCAGGAATATTTTCAGTTCAACCACATTTTGTCTTCCTCACAATTTTAGACTTCACAGTGTCCCATGATGGAGAAGTCATTGTGACATACTAGGGCAAGTGCCAAAGCAACCTTTCTTACTTAAGAGACTGGCCTGGGCAGGACCTGGGGCAATTCAGTTCAACAGATACGTTGTACTTATTTTGTGTAAGACATTAGACATATAACACAATCTTTTTTCCAAGTTGGGGGATGTAGCTCAGTGGTGGATACATGCTTATTTAGCATGCATGAGGCTCTGCGTTCAATCCCCAGCATCAAAAATATTTTCTTAAAAAAGTGTTCTAAGTCTCAAATTCCCCACTTACAAAATGATAATATTGTTTTACTATATTACCTGGCCAGCGGTGGTAAAAGAGTGGTTGATAGCTGGGATTTGAAGTGAGGCATGGGTTCCAATTCTAGCTCCACCACTTAGAGCACCACCACTTATGAGAAATGTGATTGCAAGCTTTTTGTAATTTCCTTACTAGCAAAATGCGAATAATAGCAATGTTTATCCACTAAGAAGCTTTATAAACATTAAGGGATGTCAATGTGTGACCCATATTAAGTGCCCAAAAATGGGGAAAAAAACCCCCAAAAGAACCTATAGTATACACCCATGGAGGTAAAGACCCACTGCATTGTGGGTCAGCTAGGATGTGTTTGTCTGTAAGCAGTGGAGAACCAACTCAAACCAAATTGAACCAATAAATGAGAGTCCCGAGTTTAGGGAGCCTTCATAGTTGATTCAACCAATGGGGCTGGGTTTCCTGTTGGTCCTATTTGGCTCTTCCCTACCCAGTCTAGTAGTGGAATATCTGTGGGCATGCCCCCTACATGGCCATAGTTAGAAGA
Organism: Castor canadensis; assembly: GCF_047511655.1. Taxonomy (NCBI): domain Eukaryota; kingdom Metazoa; phylum Chordata; class Mammalia; order Rodentia; family Castoridae; genus Castor; species Castor canadensis. Next base: position 14,087,007 of record NC_133398.1, on the reverse strand, counting down.
AAAGAGAAAGGATTATTTCCAGAATGATTCCTGGAAAGGGAGGAGAAACAGCTTCCAATTCACAGAAAGCTTTTCCTTAGATCTCAAGAGTCCATATGGGGTCATATGACAAAATCATGGTCCAGGAAGGTTGGAATTGTATGTAGGTCAGTTACATTCATCACCACTGCTGGGAGTGAAGTCCTCCCTTCCTGAGGTGAGAGCTATAAGGGGGACCCACCTGAATGAAGTCAATCATAGTCCTAGGAAGGAAAAAGGAAGTGAAGGGACCTGGGCTAGACTGCTATATTATTGCAGACTTTTTGGGCCATATGCGGAAAATAAAAATTATTAACAGCAATGGTGCCTTAGAGTCTCACAACATGGAGTATTTTTCAGAGGGGTTAATGTCCAATTTTTTTCCAGAGTCTTTGAGGAAAGATTCTCAGTTTATATTATGGGTGCTAAGGCTCTAGGTTTCTAAATCCTGTTTTATCAGTACTTGCAATTTCCTCATTCACTAAACTCTTCTGGATATAGAGTAGATTAAAAAGGGATGCATCCCGTTAGTGATGCATCTTTAGGCAAATCCTAGCTTGCTCTAATCCCAAACCTGATATTACCAGATCGGTAGACCTGATGTTATCAGCATTGTTGTAAGAGACAGTTACAAATAACCTCAAAGAATCCAGAGATTTCCCATGGCCTGGCCAACACAGCCAAATGGGACTGGAAAGAGATGTGCAGAATGCCTTGCACAGTGCATGGCACTGAGTAAGTTATGGATTGCTTAGCCCTCTCCTTAGTTCCCACAAAGTAAAAACACTTCAGGTATCTGGATAGCTTGTCATAGACAGCTCTGCACCTTCCAACAACATTCTCAAAGGGCCTGAGACTCAAACATGTAGACTATACTCTACAGGTGAAGAAAGTGAGGGGCTAGGACTCATTCAAGGTCACATTACAAGTTGGATGGTACAAAGGGAGAAGCAATTAAGAGCATGATTTTTCAAACAGGTCTCTCTAGGATTCTCTGGGGTACTTTTTACAAATAAACGATTTTTACAAATAGATAATTCAAATTCCAATTTTAAAGTGGTAATAAAAAACATACTTAAAAGCAAAACAGAGAAATTAAAAGACTGTAACTCTTTTATAACTGATTGTTTTGTTTTTCAAAACAGCCTCATTGTTCTTGATTTATTTATGGTGTTAGAAATGTGAACTTAAGAATTTATCCTGGTAAAAGATGCTGTTCGTATTTTTCCAGTGTGTAATTCTTTTGAAAAAGGAGGCTTGGAGCTAAAAGAAAGTTTGTAAGCCTATAATGAGTAAAAGGGCTCCGAGTTCACTGTTCACTAAGTTTCTGACCTTGGGAAGACCTGGGGTTGTGGGGATCACGAGACACAGACAGTCTAAATGGCCACACAAGCTCGAAGGTCACGAAACCCTGGCTTCTTTCCATTCAGACGAATGTATTCCAATAGGCTGTGGTTACACACCTAAGCAATCCCGCTCTTTTGTACTGAACTTTGGCTAGATCAGATGATCTGAAACTAATAAGATCTGCTTAAGCAAGAATGCAAAGTTCAATGAACTGTGACCAGTTTTGCAAATTTATACTCTACATATAAAATGACATGATAGTGGTGGTGTGTGTTCAGTGTAGTGGAGATAAACACTCACATGAAGATACATTGAGATACCTTAGGAGTCTTCAGCATTGCACAGGTCTGAGTTTGAATGCCAGCTCTGCTCCTAAGCAACCATGTGACTTTGGTTCTTTACCTTTGAGCCTCAGTGTCCTCATCCATAAAATGAGGGTAATAAGTACCTATCTCATCAAGCTGTTTGGGGGATAAAATGCTAGGATGTATATCCAAGGATTTGAACACAGGGTCAGGTGGCTGGTGTACCAGGAATGGTAGGTCGCCATTAATTCAAACAGTTGTCTTGAAAGGGTGGTTAGTGCGGTAAAACCCACTGATTTCATATTGTTATTTTAAGTAGAGGTAGGTCTGTTTGAACATCTGAGTGACAGCAAGAAGTCGGCTCTTATCCCATTTGGACAAAGACAAAGGAAAACGGAGCCAGCCAAGGCTTTGTGGGGTGGGTATTTGGATCTCAAACTCTCCAGGGAAAATGCCTGAGCCAAGGCAACCAGCCCAGAACTGGAGGATCTGTTGTAATACTTCTGAAAATTGAAATCCACACACATGAATGCAGGCAGAAATAGACTCTCACCCAAATAAAATCAGTTACACTGCACATTCTTTATTATGTACATTGCCAGAAGGGAGGCTCTGTGGAAATCCTGCGCCAGCACTCATCCTAGAGTTCCCTCTGTGCCTCTTTCCTCCCAAGCGATTTCCCTTCAGCCTGCTGGGCTACGAATCCACAAGACAGAAAAGCACAGGCCATTTGGTATCTGAAGAGGAAAACTCACAGAACCAAGAGCATTGTCACTCTACCTTTGAGAAGAGATTTTTCACCAGGATACGGGGTTTCCTGGGCCTCGGTGGTCACAGATGAGCCACTTCACAACACAGACAAAACCATATTTTAAAATTTCAAAATGTAAATGCAACTTGAGTCCTGAGTTGAAATGTTCTATAACTTCTAATAAACCCAGCTAGGAACCTAGATAGATGATGGTTCAGGGTTAAAATAAGCCCGGAAATGGGATATACAGGAAGGGACAAACATAAACTGGGATTAACAGAATGGTTCATCTAAGGACAGATAGGAAGAGCGGAGCTGGGAAAAGAAACTTACTTTAAGACTTCTCCAGAAGAACTGAAAGCCTCAAAGAGGAAGTGTTGCAAATGTTACCAGTCAGCTTTCCAGGCCAGTTGGAAGAATGTCAGGTTACTCAGATTCACAGGCATTTGTAAAATGGAAGGCTTTCCCTAATATTATAGACTAAGAAACTGGTCCAAAGGTGCTGACTACTTCCTCTTTCAGCATCAACAGCGTATATGGTAGAAAAAGAACAAACAGGCAAACAAAAGTTCTTACATCTATATAGATATCCTAAGTTTGACAGTGTCTACCCAAGACTGCCAGACGTGGCATGTTCAATGTTTTATGAATTCCTTATACTACTTATTAAATGGGATTAGTAAACAAGGTTATTTCACAGTGTATAATAGTTTATAGCATGAAAAGAGCAAAATATAATGGTTCTCTGAAGATTTTTTTAAGAAGTGTTTTAGTCCTTAAGCTATTCAAATGGGTACGTAAGAACTGTTGATAGAACTTGGAGAACATTTTATTTAAAAATCGAAACTATTCAATACCTGATATATGAAAATAGGCAAAAGTGAGAAAAAGCACTTTTGTGAAAAGTATTTAGCTGGTTTGAAAGGCAGACCACAGAGGAATCATTTACTCATGAAGGAGACTCTAAGAAGTAAAAAAAAAAAAAAAATTAAGTCTTTGAAGGGTTAGGGTAATCTTTTTCATTGATCTTGACCACTTCCCTAGTTCTGACAAGTTTAGGCAAGAAAATGCCTACCACCTAGTGAAGATTGTTTTGAAATATGGTTTGTGTTTAGCAGATAAATGGACATTAGGGAATTAGGGAAATGTCCTTCTTTACGATTCCCTGAAGGTAAGGCACTGATGGCCCAGAGAAGCTGGCTATAGCACAAGATCATCACTGTCTGCAAAGCATTTATCCAGCCAGGGCTGTCAGCTTGTCCCTGGCCTGGCTGCTGATGGAGGATTAAGGGTGACTCAAAGGAAGTCAAAAGAATTTAACCTACTACCAAATGATCTAAATATACAAACTCTTAAATATTTTAAAGACTAAGAGATTATCTTATATATAAATTACCAATCTCTCTCTTTCAGTATTTACACGCTAACAATTCCTTTTTCTTTCTTTTGTGGTGCTGCAGATTAAACCCAGGACCTTGAGCATGCTCTACTAGCCCCGCGCCAAGCCCCAAAGCTAACAATTCTTTCTTCTGTTTTTATGACCTCTATGTATTCTAGGAGCCCCACATTCAACATATAGAAAAGGAAAGGGAGAGAGGATACCTAAGGTTCCCTGCTCTACTCTCTCCTTATGAGCTGAAGGCTAATTTGGTCCCCACTTTTTCCTTAGAAGGGTACAGCTCATCTCTACACTGGCCTATATGGCTCAGTGTTTTGCCCCCACTATGCCTTGCAACATATCTATGGGCAGAGGGAAGACAATTGTTGAGTTTTTCTCGGCAGCAATGGTGGTCAGTGTCTGAAGATACCGGAGCTGAAGGGCGGCAGGAGACTCTGTGATAACAATGGAGGCTTCTTTCAGAGCTCTGGATGCATTCATTTCTCCCTCAGCTGCAATAACCTATGGACAGGGGAAAGGAGAGGTCAGGCTGGAGCAAGCCACATGGCGTCATTCAGCAATCATGAAACTGGATACAAATTCCTTTTCAAGTCAGGTGCATTTCCAATGCTTTGATTTCAAAGAAAAGACTGTCACTAATCGAAAATTGATCTACTATTAAACGATATTTTGATAAAATGTTGCTGTATGATTTTTAGCACACAAATTCAAAGGGAGTGACGAGAAGTTATGATATTACTTTAAACAAAACTTCCACTTCTGTTTTTTATGTAAAATGAAGTCTTTTCTATGTCTATCAAAATGGAAAATAGGAATAAAATTGATTGCTAGACTGTCTCAGTCTAGCAATAAGTAATAGCCATCCACAGTTATGATTTAATTCCTCATTTATTGCATTAAGAGAAGCATATCTAGTCAAAAATTATTTCTTATTTAGGAGAAATTCTGAAGCATTTGTAGTCCCTTGTTTGTACTCACAGGAAATTAAAAAAAATACTTCTAACATACACTAAACAGGTTGCAATGTGGTAGTAAGATAATTCATGACAAAATGTATTAGGCAAACAATCTGTGGGGGATATGGAATGGAAACATAAGTTCAAAAAGGAAGAGGTACAATGAGATATTCCTGATTGTTAAAAAGGGCTTATTCAAATATTTTTTAAATGGGTGATTAAGTATTATATTACTTAAATTTCACTGGATACATTTAAAAGAATGATGTTAACAATTTCATTTTTAACATGTCAATATTTATAGCATGCAAGAAATTGGCAAGTACATACATTCAAGACAAAAATTTCTACATGCCAATTAAAAATTGTGTGATGAGGGATGGGGGCACAGTGCAAGTAGTAGAGTGCCTGCCTGGCAAGCTCAAGGCCCTGATTTCAAACACCAGTACTGCTAAAAAAAGAACTTTGTGTTATGAAATACATAGTTTTTCAAATATATTAAGGAGTTACATAGGCATAAAATTTGCAGATCACTGGAGTGGTAGAGAAAGCAAGGCCTTTGGAGGTAGTTAAATGGACTTAAGCTCAAATTCCATATCTAACACTTCCTGGCTAAACTGTAGGAAGTTATTTTACATTCCAAACAGCAGTTCTTATTCTTAAACAGGATAGCATTTTCTTCATTGTAAGGAAAACAAAGAACATATAAAACTTCTCAATGAATAAGTAGAGACTATTATGCAGGAATGGTTTTGGATCCAATTCTGTTTTAACGTACAAAAGATTTAGAAGCTAAATCAAGGTAGCTATTTTAATTCCTAACTCTAAAAGAAAAGATATAAAGATACCATAATTCTACAACTAAAATTGCAGTTTCACCAAGATACCCTCACATGGATCTCAAAATAATTAATTGCTCATAATATTCTAGTGAATATCAGAATTGGCAGCAATGGTCTTAGGTCCAATAAGATTTCATTCACTTATTTTAGCCAATTTCTGGGTGATAATAAGACCTGTACATGTGCTGAGGATACACACATGGACAGATCATTTCACTGTAGTGTTATAAATGCTGACAGAAATATACACAAGGCTCAGTGCCAGCACACAGAGAAAGGCAATTCTGTAGAGCATCAGGCGGTGAGGCTACAGAAGTTGAATATGAAAGAATGATAGGTTTGCTGGCTGGATAAGGTTAAGGAAGAACATTTTGGTAAGAAAGCATGAAACAGTATTGAGGTATAAAAAAGCTGGCATGTTTAGTGGCCGAATACTGTGTGAAGAAGATGGCAAAGGTGGTCTGAAAGGTAATGAAGGTCAAGGCAATGGTAGGCAATGGGAAGCCATGGACACCAACAGTGTTGAGTCGATAAAGAACCACATCAGATCTAGTTTGAGAAAACACCAAGAGATGTCTGAGGATAGGTGAGAAGACAGGGATACGTGAGAACTGCTCTAGAGGGGTAGGTGGAACTCACTGGTGGTGGGAATAGAGAACAAATGGATCAAGGAGCTATTCAGGGGGAGAATCAACAGTATCTGGAGACTGGGTTTGGGAAAGAGAGGAAGAGGGGTTGTATTCCAAGTTTCTAGGTTTTGGTTATAGCAGTGTCATTAACCACAACAGATGATAACATATATGGAATTTGCTGAGACAAAGGACCCAGTTTACAGAATTAAACCTTCAATTTATCAAGGCAAATAATCATGTCCTACTTGATCTAAGAGAAAGGGCAAGTGCCAGACATACTCAAAGAGAATCATGTAACCGTAGTCCAAGTCAAGCACTAGAGGATGCATAAATAAGCCCTCCCCTACCACACCACGGAAACAGGCTCTGATTTTTTTCCATGTCATCTCATGTATCCAAGTAGGCACTTTTTTGTCTGGACAAGGACCAACTGCAAAGATATCTCATTTCCCACCACTGATCAATACATAATCTCTTGGCTAGGAAGGCCAGACCCACCGGGATGGGTACACATTTTGTTCGTATAAAGGCCGTTCTGAGCAAACTGCCAAAGATGTGTGAATGTAATATCACAGACTTTGTCTAGATACAGGCCACGTACACTCTGGACAGCATCTTAAAGAACAAAGCAGGCTACTTATGGGTGTGTGGAGCTTTGGCCGAATGTGTGGTCATTCCAAGTCAATCAACACGTTATATTTATAGACCATCATTTTAGTTATTTACCTTTATTTTATCCTTCTCTTGTAGTGATGGAGATTGAACCAGGACTTTGCACCTGCTAGACAAGTGCTCTACCACTGAGCTGCATCCCCAGACCCACAGAACATCCTTTTAAAATGGGGCTTTTTAGTGTGAGTGAGATTGGTACTGATTGTCCTCTCTGGAGATCATGTGGGCTGGACAGGGGGAAGCACTGGTAAGCTTAAGTAGTTTGCACTCTACCCCTCTCAATGAGTAGACTACTAGCCCAGAAAAATAAGCTGGAAAGCAAGTGCTAAACATTTTTTTGAGTTATGAAAATGAAGTAAGGGAGAATGCAAACACCAAAGATACCATATTCTGGGCCATTAAAAACAATTTGTTAAAGGAGTTTGGCTAACATACAGTAAAATGTGTAACATATAGTAAAATCTGTCCTCTTTTGAATCTGGCTTCCTCCACTTTGTGAGCAGTTATATGTTCTTTTTCTCTGCTCTACAGTATTTCTTCGTGTGAATAAACAATCTAATTTGTGACTTTTGGGGAGTTTCCAGTTTGGGGCAATTACGAAGTATTGCTGTGAACATTCCAGTACATGTCTTTCGGTTGAGTGCATTTTCTGTGAGATACATACTTTGGAGTGGAGCTACTGGCTTACAGGGTATGCAAATGTTCAGCTTTGGTACATGCAGTCAGACTCTCTTCCAAAGTGGTTGTACCAATGTATTCTTCCACCAGCAGAATATGAGCACTTCAGCCCCTCTCTCACCCACACTTGGTTCTTTTCTTACCTCATTTTCAAGCCATTCTGGTGTATAGCTAAGCTAGCATCTACTTCTAATTTGAATTTGTATTTCCTGTGACTAATTAACTTTGAGGAATTTTTTTCTGAAGTCTCTTAGTTTGTAGGCTCTCAGACCCTCTCTTTCCATTCCTTTGCAATTAAAGAAATTATGATCCCCCTATTTTCCATGAGAACTTTTGAATGTAAGTCTATGGTTATTGTAGGATTACTGTAGTTTATAGAAGGGCTAGGCTCATTGTGTAAACCTTGAAGATAGTCAGCTACTACCCAGGTTCATAAAGACAGGTACCAGACTCACCTTAAAGCCCCATCCAAGTGAAAGCACGGACACTCAGAATTCTAACTGGCTTTTTGTTTTTTTAAGATTAATTTTTCCTCTTGTTATAATGGGAAATAGGAACTCTCTTTCCAAACCAGTGAGAGTGCTGTGGAAGAGGCTCAGCCCAGGCTCTTCCTGCCTCCTCTAATTTCCACTGTCATTAATCAACGTGGGACTCTAAAGAAATCACTTAGCTTTTCTGGTCATCCTTTCATTTGGCTAGGGTGGCAGACAAGTTTCATTTTTAGTACTAACTCCAAGCAGTTGAAGGTTGCTGCCTGCAGTGCTGTAGAAGGCTTCTGAGGCCAAGTCTAAGGTTAGAGGAAAACTGGGCTGTGGCTAATTGCTGACAAGGGAATAGGAGGGTGCAGCCTCTGAGCAAGGTACAGTCACCTTTGGAAGGTGAGCTCTGAGAATTCTTCAGCTCTGTATCCTCTGCAGTCTAGGTATGGGGAATTCTATTATTCGGTATGGTTTAAAAATGGGATTTTTAGTTAATGAGATATTCTAGTTAAATGGAATTTCTGGTTTTTGAAATAATTAGATGATAATAGGGACTATTTACTAACATTACTATAAATACAATTTAGTCTTCTAAAAGTAATTTGAAAGAAAACATTGAAGATTCTGAAGTATTGTCGGGTTATCATCATGACCATCAATTATATTAGGAAAACCTAAACATTCTGGTTAATAGAAAATTCTGGAGGCAGCAAGTCAAATTGGCTACTCCTCTATTTGGTGCTGGCTAAGAAATTATAGTGACAAATCGGTAACTGAAGGGGCATCCTAAGAGAAGGACCAGGTTCTATGATCAGCCAACTGTCACCAGTACTACTATTTATTAATGACAAATTGGTTTGATCCTTGTGCTTAGGGGATCTGTCAAGGCCACAGCAATCCATTCTATGAAAACTGCTCCTTGAGCTGATTACAGGGGTGGGACAGTGGAGCCATGTTAGTATGTGGCTCTGCCCTTGGATTGAAGTTGGACCAAAGAGAAGCTCTCGTCTGTGAATATGGTCTGCCTCCTTTGCTGCTCACTTGGGAATGCACGTGAGCTGGGCAGTAGAAGCCCTTCACCACAAACTATCTGTGGGACATGGGCTGGGGAAAGGTGCCTAGATCCTTTCAGCCTTAACTATTTTCTGGTTCCTGTGTCCAATTCTGGTGACTCTTGCCTCTGCTTCCTGTCCTTGGGTTTGGTGAGACAGCCCTGTATTTTCACATGTTATCAACTTAAAAAATACTCTTTTCTAAGTCAGCTCAACAAATACTTCCACAGTGCCTTCAAGAGGGTCAAGACATCCAATGCAGGGCTAAGCATAGGCAAAGATGACAAAACGAAAGAAGAAAAAGACTTCAGATAAAGCAAAGGAAAAAGGAGGAAGAGGAAATAGTAAGGAAGAAGATCCTGAAAAAAGGGAACAAAAGAGAAGACAAGAATACGTGAGGAATGTGTAGCTGAAACTGTCAATGTGCTCTTAAAAATGGGGCTCAAAGTTAAGAAGGAACGAGATAACGCTACAGACTGATATACTATGAGGTATTAAGTGAAAAGGGCAAGGTGCAGGACACTATGTACAGCATGACCCCTGCTTCTGCCAATAATTCAACAACCACGTCAAACAGAACCCAATGCACTCAGCTGCGGTGGCCTCTGGGGCACTAGAATTTGAGGTGATGGGGATGGCTTCTACCTTTATCAAATGCTGCAAGGTTGTTTCAGTTTTTACATTTTTATTCTTTTAATTCTTTTTTTTATTTTTTGGCAGTACTGGGGTTTGAACTCAGGGCTTTATGCTTGCTAGGCAGGCACTCTTCTGCATGAGCCATGCCTGCAGCCCTTTCTGCTCTGGTTATTTTTGAGACAGGGTCTTGCTTTTTGCCCTGGCAGGCCTGGACTATGTCCCTCCTATTAATGCTTCCTGAAGGAGCTGGATGACAGGTACATGCCACAGTACCCAGCTATTGGTTGAGATGGGGTCTCAAGAACTATTTGTCTGCTGACATCGAACCATGACCCACCCAATCTCAGTCTCCCCAGGAGCCAAGAACAGTTGACTGTTGTGATTTTTTTTTTTTTAAGTGAGCATGCTTTACTTTTGGGGAATTAAAAAAGAAAACTCAATAAGAAAAACAAACAACAACAAGAAAAACCTAAACAGAATATATTACCTTGGCTCGGGCCTCCCGGGATGCTTCTGCCTCTGCAGCCATAGCTCTCTGGAGCTGCACAGGGAGCTTCACATCCTTAATTTCTACACGCTCCACCTTTATTCCCCAGTCATCGGTGGCATCATCCAGAGTACACTATTAGGAGGAAAGAAAGCAAGTGAGTCACGGTCAGCTCCTGCCCAGAGGGCAACACTGACTGTTCACTGACACATGGAGCAGATAAGGCACTGGGCGAGAGTGGCAGAGAAAGTTTCCTTCAATAGAAGGAATGATGAAGTAGGGGCTGGGTCACTGGGAAACTGATCCTGATTCTGTTACTAATAAGTAATAAGTAATGCAGCGTTGGCAAACTTCTTCTAAAAGAGCAAAGAAAAAAGTGTTTATTTGCAGTCTCTGCTGCAACTATTCTATCCTAGGTCAAAAGCAATCATGGGTAATACCTAAATGAATGGGTGTGGCTGTGTTCCAATGAAGCTTTACCTATTCTACAGGTGGTGGGCCTGGGGGCTACAGTTTGCCAACCCCTGAGCTAATGTAACCCTGTGTAAGCCATATTAATTCTTAGTGTTTCATTTTCCATCTTTTAGAAGGGCAGGAACGAAGCCATACTGTATGTCATGAGGTTGTGGTGGTATCAAATAAGATCACAGTCAAGTCTATACAAATGGTAGGAATTCAGATTCACAGCATTTTATCTTTTTTGAACGAGTCAGGTTTAACTCAACAACTACCTTTTAGGCAAGACTGGAAAGTATAACAGTTACAAGGAATTTGTGGGACTTACCCACAGAAGCAAGCTTTAACAGTACAAGTAAAGTCTTGGAGAACAACCTCTGAACTACACCAAAAGATGAATACTGAATCTAGGGGAAAAAGAACACAATGCAAGAAGTGAAAATAACATGCATCCGAGTGTTATGAACTCAGGACTGTTAGTGTGAAAAGTGTCTCTGTCCATCAAGTCTTGAAAACTTTACTGAGAAGAGAAAAAGGCTAGTGGTCCCCCAACTTGAGCTAATAAAAGGTTCTCAAACAACTGCAGACTCTTTGCTTCAGTCTTCTGGGTAGCAGTGCTGGTGCATTCCTCACCTGCATGTTGTGTGCAATTTCTTCTCTGTCAGAGAGGATCTGAGAAAGGTTCTTGGTGCCCAGAACATTCCTGAGAGTAGTCTGTGCCAAAAGACGGGTGGCAGAGTCTGCATTGGTGATATTTGCCACAGCCAGGGTTGCATTCTGAACGCGGTAATAGACTACACCATCCACACTGATTGTCACTGAATCCTTAGTGAGGATCTACAAGAGGAAGGAAGCAATCCTGTATTTGCCAATCATTCCTTTAATATGACTTTAAGGAATATTATTCTCTACAACACCTTAAAGCAGTAGCATATTTCTTTAATAATGCATCAGAAAATTAATTATATCTTAAAAAATTTAATAAAACACATTCAAGTATCCATTAAGTCAATGAACTTATTTTTAATCACTTAACAAATTTTTGGATGCCACCCAACAGAAGGCATTGTACTGAAAACAAATGTATGAAAAAAGTCAATCCCCACTTTTCAGAAGGTTGGGGATCAAGGGAGGCTTTAAGGAACACACAGTAGATAGCTGTGGGTGGCAGGGGTAAGGCCTGAGGAATCCTGAAGAAAGAAGTAAAAACATTCTTTGGGTGGAGGGTGGACTGGAGAGTACTCAGGCAGAGAGAATACTGTGTGAAAAGGCACAGAGGTAAAAGAGCCAAGGTCTGACAACTACCTACATGTAGCCCAGTGTTACTGGAACACAAAGTACATGGGCAATGTTTCTACAGGGCAAATTCAAGGTAAAAATATATTGGATAGCAGGCTACATAAAATGCTTAATGTGACATAATTTTGTTCTGACTTAGAAGTTCCATGAGTGAGTAGCACCAGGAAAATAGCAATACAAATTAACTCAAATTAACTTCTGGGACTCAGTTACCTCATTTGTAAAGTGGAGATTAGTGCCTACTTCAAAAGCTTATTGTTAGAATTAATGAGTTAATTCATTTAAGTGCTGAGAATAGTGCCTAACACAAAAGAGCTATCTTTATTATTTTTCCTCTTAGATAATGGCGTTAACTTATTAAATAAAACACTAACCTTGTTAATTTATTTTAGACAATAAGAGAAAGCCTTTCACTTCATTTCTAATTCAACCCTTAGATATACACACTCAGTGCCTGACTTAAGATGGTCTGACTTAACAATCATTCAACTTTATGATGATGTGATACTGATACTCATTCAATAGAAACCACTTCCAATTTTGAATTCTGACCTTTTCTCAGACTAACAACATGCAGAATATTCTCTTGTGAATCTGGGCAATGACAATGAGCTGTAGCTCCCATCAACCCTGAGATCACCAGGGGACACAAATGACACTTCATAGTGTGTATGTTGCTAAACCATGATGTTCAAAATACATTTTGACTTATGATATTGTTGATTTACAGTGTGTTTATTAGGACATCACCCCATTGGAAGTCAAGAAGCATCTGTACTTATGCAACACTGATCTTTTAAAACTTCAGTCCTAAGTCAGTAATCCCTGGCTAAATTTCTCAATGGCTTCCTACCACCTTCAAGACAAGAGTCCTTTGACTGCATGCCCTGTAATATCTCTTGCCTCACACCCATCCCCCCACCCCATGCCTCCTGCATATCATACCTCTGTGCCAGGCCACAGGTGGGTTCCTGTGTACATGGTGTTCTTGTCCCCAGTACTGCCCCTGCTTGGATGTCCTCTTCTTCCTTTCCCTTATAGATGACACTGGCTCATTTCTATGTACCATTCAAGTAATAGTTTTTCTTTATAACCTCTCTGTATTACTTGGCATAGTTAAGCACTCCTCTATCATAAATCCACTACCCTTGCTATAATGACATTATTTATTGACATTCACTTCTCTGTTAGGACTATCAATTTTGTGTGTGTGTGGTACTAGGGATTGAACCCAGGGCCTTACACATGCTAGGCAAGCACTCTACCACTTGAGGTATGCACCCAGTACTTTTGTTTTTGAGATAGGGCCTTGCTAACTGTCCAGGCTGGCCTCGAACTTGAGATCCTCCTGCCTCTGCTTACTGAGTAGTTGGGATTACAGATGTGTACCATCATGCCTGGGTAGACTATAATATTTCTTAGGGGAAATTCTTTGAATCTCCAGCCCCCTTGGAGAGTGCTTGATATGTGTCAGTTGGTGAATTAGGAAGATAGGAACTGAACGGAGATGTGGTCCTAGGAAATAAGTGATGAAGAGTGTAGGAGTGAAGTCAGAGACCTGAACTGTGGTTCCAGCTCTTCTTGTGCTATCCTCCCCACAAACCACAACCCTGTGCACTCTAGCAGGGTTTTACACCTTTTGAGATGGCCATCCCTCATTTTTGAGATGGAATTAACAATACTGCCCAATTCTACCCAAATTTCTGTGAAGATCAAGGAAGAAGACTGTGAAAGAAGCCCTTTTGAAAGTGTAGCAAGCTATGTAAATAGAGGGTAATAACAACTGTTGCTATGTACTGTTTGGCAGCCATCCTGTCCCCTCCTCTCTTTGGTAATCTAAAAATACCTCTAACTTGGAAAGGCAGAGGGGTATTTGTAAATAAGTATACATTATACTACCATCATATGTGAAAATTAATTCTCCATGAGCGATGGAAAAATAAATGTTACTCCTAAACAGATTTTTGCCACTGTGACTCTGCCACAGCAGCTTTCAAAGCTGCAGTTTCTCTGCTGACTGTTTATTGTAGGCAGAGTGTTTATTTCCCTTCACAGTAAGTTCACAGGGGATTGGAAAAAGGACTGCTTGCCAAGTCCAATCAGCTTTGCATTCAGCAGCTTGCAAGGCGGAGAGCAGCTGGAAGGCAGAAGCTCACAGCAACCTTGCCAGATGCCTGCAATGTTTACAAAGGAAAATGTCAGAATTCCCAGAAATCCTGAAAGGAGCTCCTTCTGAGAGTTGCTTTTCCCTAAAATATGGGAAAACATGCAGAGAATACAGCGATGCCCTCAGGACTGTGCTTGTGAGTGAGAGGTAGGTACAAATGATTTCTGGCATGCACCAAGTTTGTGTGGGCCAAAAAGTCTGACCTTATCAACTACAGAAAGGGAGTTCCTAAAGTGGTTTCTGGATTTTGTGATAAGAGAAGGCAACAAAACATGGTTGTGCTCTACTATCATGCTGAGTTCCACAGGCCAGGAAACACAGACAGTTCTCTTCCATTCCCTCCCACCCACCCACTTTCCTGCTGGTAGGTTTCCTGTCTCCCGTGGGTACCAGCATGGCCATCACTTCTTCAAGGACCATGACAGAGGATGTAGAATGCAGTTAGCACTGAACTTAGGTAAAAGCACTGGACATGAAATCCAAAGAGCTGGATATTAGTCCTGGCTTTGCCACTGTAGTCTGATGAAGTCTTTGTCTCATTACAACTATAGTCTTCTAGAGATTCTGCTGTATCAACTGTAACAATATTTGTGATGTTCTTTGAAAAAGTGAAAAATGTTTACTAAAATGCCAAATGGGCAGCCTCTAATTCTTTGGTTCCTAACCAATTTTTCTAGGATAAAATCAAGAACCTTAAAAAGAAAGAATATTAGACTAAATAGAATTTTCTATCAGAAACTCCTAGCAGAGGACTGTGATAGTAAAACGATGATGCCAACAATAACAATGCTAACTCTATACTTCCATTAGCATTCCACTGTGTTTTGTGACAACCACTTGCACGCCTGACCCTGCAGTGCAAAGAAAGTGACCCTGCAGTGGAAAGAACAGCTCACCTCCTGAGGAGGAATGTCAAACGAGATGGTCCTCATATCCACCTTGATGAAGCTATCAGTGCATGGCAGAATAAAAAACAAACCTGCAACAAAGACACATATAGGATCAGAGCGACTGGCACTGAACTAGCTCACTTCTCTTCCATTTTAATGGAATCCACCTAATCAACCCAAGTCACCAATTCATCTTAATAAGCCAGAAGCTCAAAATGCTGTCTTTAAAATCTCCTTGTCCACTAACCACCTCTATTTGTCCCCATAAGGCCCATGGAACCATTTCATTACTCCACTGTTACTGTTACTTTTTCCTTCACTTGACCAATACAATCACTTCCCAAGTCATCTTCCGGTTTCTTGTAGTTTCTCCTCTATGACCCATTTCCTGAGCTGTAAGCAGAGTGACCTTCCCTAAGATACCAACCCTGCCCCATGATAATCCTGCATGACCCACCTCGGCTCACCTCTTCAGCTGCTTCCCGTCTCTGCATTCCTTGCACTCTCACCAGATTTAGCTTAGCTCCTGCAGTTCTTTGAATCTGCAACACTGACTCCGCACATTGCTTTGTACACATTGCTATTTCTGCTAGGAACCCCTTTTTGTGGCTAAAGAGGCGTTAGCCATAATACTCAGTCAGAATGTGACACCCAGAAAGTTTTGTCTTATCTACTACTAGTTTAGGTCAGTCACTGTCCTCCAGGTTTCTCTTTTCTCATGGCTCTGTAGTTACTTTATTATACTTATCCCATGAGATGTGGCTATCTGTTTCCTAGTTGGTGTCCCACCTCCAGATCATAAGATCCTTGAGGGGAGGGTCCATGTTTTAATCTCCCTTGAACTCCTAGAGCCTGGAACACAGTAGGAATTCAGTCAAAGTTTGCCAAGTGAATATCTAAGGCCTTTCCTTAGTAAAGATTCTCATGCACAGACTTCCATAGCTGTAGCTATTCCTGGCCAAAGATAATCCTACTGGCTCAAAGAGGAAGGGGAAGGGAAGTCTGGGAAGGAAAGGTGGGCAATAATAAGAGGGGTTAGAGCCACTGCTCTTGTTAAACAGCTTCTGCTTCATGAACTCTTTTCCAAGTTAACAGAGAAGGGGTCCTCATAAAGGAAATCACATCAGTCAAAAGTACTTCTGTCTCAAGCTGTGTTCGTGGTGGTGCAGGTCTGTAATCCTAGCACTTGGGAGGCTGAGCCAGAAGAATCAAAATTCTGAAGTCAGCCTGGGGTACATAGTGAGACCCTGTCTGAAAAACAAACAAACACTCCCTGTATAGCTATCCTTATCTAAAAAAAAAAAAAAGTACTTCTGTCTTCAGAAAAGTCACCCAGAATCCTAATACTGACCAGGTCCTTTGGCTCCTCCTTGTAAAATGCGACCCAATCTAAAGATGATAGCTCTTTCATACTCTTTTATAATCTAGAATAAAAACACAAATGATAATTTAGCATGAGAAGCACAAACATTTACATGCATAGCTTCTTAACTATATATTTCTGCTCTGAACAGGTCAGATACCTCCTATTTTTCCTCGACATCTAGATGTCTATAAACATGTCTTATGTTTACCTTTTCCAAGCATAATATTTTTGTATTTTTATTGATTATAAAAGCAATACATACTTTGTATAAATTTGCAAACAGTATCAAATCCATAACCTCATTCCTCAGCTGTTTACATTAATATTCAATTGTTCATGTATTGTTTATTCAGAAAAATTTTATGGTTTTTCTTCTGATTCCTTTTACTATAATAAATTTATCTAAAAATATCTGGAGCATATTTTATCTTTTTTAGGACTATGTATTAATAACTGTGTAGGAAAAAATAACCTTTCTTCTTACTATGTGTTTCCTTACTGTGCTCAATGAGTACATTTAGGCACATAATTCATTTAATCCTCACAACAGTCCTGTGAAGAGGGTGTTGTTATTTTCTCCCATTTTACAAGTGAGGAAACATGGCAAAGGTCACATAGTAACAACGGAGCCAGCAGCTGAACCTTGCTATCCTAACTCTGGAGAACTTGTTCTCACAGGACCATCTCACATCCAGAAAATATCTGACAGTGATTCTTACTTTAAGCAACAGGGAATGACTGATTGAATTATGACTGGAAGAAAGCTTTAAAATTCTATTGTAATTGATGAGCAGAATGAATTTTCTATAAGAGAGATGAAGGAAAAAGAGTTACAGCCAGTATGGTCTCTGTCTCTTACACATATAAAGTAGGTTTAGTAGGCAGGAGTCAACTCCTTCCCAGATGTGAAGAAAAGTTCTTTACCTTTATGCACATCCATATTGATATTGGGAAAGTTATAAGTGTGAATAAGAATGAGGCAGCCACCAAAATCCATCCACAAGGTCCAAGGCCTGCACTGGGGCTATCTGTTGAAACAAAACCATGAAGCTCTTATCACTGTTATTAGCACAGCCACTGCCATCTCCATCCCTACTAGCCATTAATACCTTTGTGTTTAGCATTGCGCTGACTGCTTTACATGTTTTCATCTAATCCCCGACAGCCCAGAGTGCAGGTACTATTTTCCCTAGACTATCTAACACAAGTATTTCCCTACATTACTCATTATTCTATCCAGTGAACAGTTATTAAGCATCTATTTCTTTTGTCCTGTGCTTTTCATTGAAGTGACAAAAACGAACAAGACCCAATCCCAGCTTTTGAAAAGGTTCAAGTAGACTGGGGAAGAAAGATAAATGTAATGCTAGATGGTAAGTAGAAATACAGAACATCTGTTCAGAACATTTTTTTGAAAACACAGACTAAGGTAACACATAGTTGGGTGGAGGAGAGGGGAGTGAGATAGGGATGGGAGTTGTCAGAGGGCTTCTTAAAGGACATAACAATAAGGAAAATACCAATAAAAAGGAAGGGGAAAAAAGGAAGGGGAAGAAAGGAAAGGGGCATTTTTGGCTTGAGGGGATAGCATTATTCAAGGTGAAAAATCACATGACATATGAACATGAATATCATGTCATTGAGAGCCTCATTTAAAAACATGCCTATAAAATATTTTACTGGGTTTATAAATCATAATTTATTAACCATTTCCTATCTATGTTCTATTAAAAACAATGCTGTAAGTCAGGTATGGTGGTACATTACTTATAATCCTAGCTATTGGGTGGTGGAGACAGGAGGATCACAAGTTCAAGGCCTGCCTGGGCAAAGTTAGGGAGATCCTATCTCAAAAATCAAACAAACAAGTTAAAACAAAGAGCTGGAAGCATAGCTCAAGTGGTAGAGTGCAGGAGGCCCTGGATCCAATCCCCAGTGCTAGCAAAAAAAAAAAAAAAAAAAAAACCAAAAACCAAAAAATAAAAATGCTGTAACGAACAATTTTGTATATAGTCTTCCTTCCACATTTTGAACTGGTTCCCTTTTCTACATATGAAATAGTGTTTCTGTCTGATTACAGAGGAAGTATCACGCCCAACAGCAAAAAAATTTAGAAAATTCAAACATGGAAGGAAGTTTTCTGAATTCAGAGACAATAAACATTTTAGTACATACACTCTTACACAAACTTTTTCTTTGCACATACAACTATATTTTAAAACTCAACATTTGTAATGTATTTTCTCCCCTTTAGCTGTTATTCTTTTACCTCCCTCATTAGCCTTGATAGATGTGTATTTGTACTTCTCCTGGTTTTCCTTTAATTTTTTTAATCTAAGTTATACTTGCATAAAGTTTGAAAAACAATTCTGTAAGACTAGTGCAATAAAGGGCACCTCTTCTTGTTTTCTCCTCCTCAAAAGCAAAGTGCTTTTTTTGGCCGAGTATCTTGGTGTTTGCCTCCATGCAGTGGGTCTGGTACTCCTTACTCTTTTGGTTTTGAGTGGTACCAATTGACTTTCCACTGTGGAAGAGGATTTAATGTTTTTTTCTTCTTTTTCCACCTACCCATCCATCCTTCCAGTATAACTACATCATAATTTTGGTTAGACCAAAATTATGCTACCATGAACAAAATCTTATGTTACCATGAACATTCTAATGGCATTCTATTCAAAACCAAGCCATGTAGTAAAACAGAATTCATTTTCCTGTTCTGTACAACTTTTTTCTCTTTTTCTGTTTTGTTGTTTCCCTTTAATTAGTCTTCAAAACACTTATTGATCCAACCTCAAACCCTTCAGCAATGGTCTAAATCTCCTTTAAAATTTGTGAGGTATTCTATCAATTTCTTCTTTGGACTTCTTGTCATCCAGCTTGCATTCTCTGATTGCCTTTTACATCATCCTGGGAATCCCCCATCACGGCCTGGGTTTTTGTTGTCTTAACAAAAACCACTTTTAGTTCACTTTTCCTTTTGTGGAAGATACAGAGTCTAAGAAGGCTCGATTGGTGTACTCCTCAACCACAGGCTTCTGCCATAGTTTTAGGAGCTGTTTTAATGATGGGAGTTTGACAAGAAGGGAACAGGTATTCCAGATGTGTGTTAATGCTTAAAAGAAAAGGCCAAAAGGCAGTAAGACAGGCTTTGAATAGATAGGAGGCCCAGAAATAAGTAGAGGTTCAAGCTAGGAGCATAGGAGAAAAGAGAAGACACATGTCAACATCCAAGCCAAGAGGAACTTTGAAACACATGACGAAAAACCAGAAATACAGCGAGTACCTTGGTTACTATATTTGACTTTAAAATTTTCTGATACTGTGTCATAGTGGAAGGTAAATGTTCTGATGCATACTTAAATAAAAGTGACCTAAGTTAATCCTGGAGGTTTTGAAATTATAACTTTTGGGGTACAGACATATTCACTGACAGACTATTCAAAGCACAAGTGGTACTTGTGGAGAAAGCTCCATTAGGTATTGTCACAACAGTGGCTGCTTTTTGTGGTTTTCTATAAACCAGGCATTGTGTAAAGGTACTTTAGAAATGTGTATCATTTAACTCTTACAACAGCCCTGTGAGGCTAAGTAGTTTTTGTTTGTTTTTGAGACAAGGTCTTGCTATATAGTCCAAACGGACAACAAACTAACTATATAGCCAAGGCTGGCCAGGAACTGTGATCTCCCTGCCTCAGTCTTCCCAAGTATTGGGATTACAGATATGTGCCACCAAGCCCAGTGAGGCTAAGAATTTTTTAGCTCCAATTTTAAGAATGAGGTAATCAAAGCAATGTAACTTTTCCAAGGTCACACAATGGGGGAATTGCTACTATACTGGGATTCAAATACAGGTCACTCACTCCAAATCTCAGTCTCTTCGACCCTTCATGTTTGAAGCACTTTCTTAAGACAGCATCCAAACTGGCAAAGCACACAGGCAGAAGATTTGAGAATGAAATCTGGTATTTTTACAGAAGAAGGAAACTCACTTAATTCTATGCATATTTATAGCAAAAGACAGTTTCAAGGCTCTGTGCCAGGCTTAGGTCTACATTTTGAGTACAACAGATTCCAAACAAGGAACAGACTGTTTCCAAATACTTACCTGCCAGTACTTGGTGCTTTCCAAAATATTGCCTTGTACTCCCATGTTTCAGGCAAGGTGCATAGCTCTGTGTCCCAAACATACCATACTATAACCTCCTCGAGGGGGTGATAAACAAGAAAACGTGCACACTTCATCATATATTTTTTTCTTTTTTGTGATGTTGGAAATCGAACCCAGGGTCCTCACACATGGTAGACAAGCACTCTACCAATGAGTGCTTGTCTAACCCCTTACTAGTTTTTATATTCTCAATGTGCACAGTACCCTGCACAGATAGAACGGGCATATGGGGCTTAGTTTCTTCACCTGAAAAAATATGGGTTATTAGACTGGCCTTACAGGAATTGAGATAGTGCTTAGTAAATACAGATGACAGCATTCTGTAATCCTTTTATTTTACTCAAACATTCAAATCTCCATGATAAAAAAGGGAAGATGGCTTAATTTCTCCCTGGCTTGATGTCACTCCCAGCCAGCCTAGGCTTGGAAATTCGAAAATCCTTAGGAAGTGCGTTTACAAAGAAATCCACACAAGGGCAAGTCAGAAAGCTCAGCTAAGATGCTTCTGGATTCACTTCCCATCATCAGACTGTGTCTCTTTTCAAACCCCAGGAAAGTATACAGGAACAAGGAAGTCAAGTGGATATTTTGAAACCTGGGCTTAGACTATCACATATCAAATGCTCATCTGGAAATAATCGGTGTATACACACTAGGGAAATGGCACATTCATATTTTCTTAACTCTCAAAATTCTTCCCCATCTGCTCACAGCTCAAAAAGGTACATAAAATACACTCCTCAGACAGGAGAAGTTTAGAGTCCTCCAGGCTTAAAAATGAACCTTCAGTCATCTACCACTTCTGGGAAAAAGAGGAAAAGCAATTGATGAAATCCATTTATTTCAAGTTTCCCACTATTAGGTTAGGATCAAATCCTCCTATCAGGTTTATGGGGTAAATGACAAGTAATGGGTAGTCAGAATTCCTGAGATATTTAGGTTGACATACTTGTCAATACTTTGCTGGGTGGGAAAACTCATAAAGATTAAGGATGTTCTGGTATTTGGCTGTAAATACTACTTTGTCAGGTATTAGTGAATTCTCTTCTTTTACTACCAAACTCCTTCCTGAAAACTGCATTAGGATAAATTTTTAACTAATCAAAGCCAAGCTCTGGAAATGGATATGAGCCTATATATTTAAATTTTTGTACTTAACATTTAATTTGACCTTACCTTCAGGACACTCAATTTTTTTATTGTTTCTTTCTATAAAGAGCAGAATCATCAGTATAATAATTAGTTATAGCTCAACAAGTAGGAAAAGTATCCATATTTTCATTATTTCTAGGCCATTATCGTTTGCCTTACTATACATCCTTTAAGCCTTTTGTGTCCTATTTTTTTCAAAAGTGAAATAATGGCACACAAAATTATTTAAGATCTCTCCCTTCCATATTGTGAACATCTTTTCATATCAGTAAATACTCTTCATCATTATTAATGGTTTCATAATAGTCTGTTGCTTCATATAATGAACACTTAGATTGTGTACAAATTTTTCCATTTGAAACTTTGGTATGAGCTGAGCATGCTTGTGCATGCCTGTAATTCCAGCACTTGGGAGGCTGAGGCAGGAGGATCCTGAGTTCAAGACCAGCTTGGGTTATATAGTGAAACTCTGCCTCAAAAAAAAAAAAAAAGAAAAGAAAAAGAAATTAAATGAAATTCCACTGCATTGAATATACCTTTAGCAAAGTTTCTGTGATCCTTATGTACTTATATAGTACGTAAGTTAATTTTGCCGAAAGATGAAATTATGCAAATTTTAAATTTCTCTCATTCTGTTATCTCTTATTACTACTACTACCATTTATTGGTCATCTAATCATGTTAGCTCCTTACATAAACTATGTCTGATGTTTATAAAAATCTGTAAAGTAGATATAAAATATTCCTTCTGGAGAGGCAGTAATAAAGAAAAAGACATTCAGGGAAGAAACAAAAGAAAACCAAACCATAGACGAATAAAGACAATTTGCACAGTAATTTTTGTTGTGTTGGTTTCAGGAAAAGCATCAACATATTCTTTCCAGAATAATACATAATCCAGGCCAATGTTCAGAGCAGTGTATACTGTTACTCATTCCTATCATCTGGTTAACTTTAAGATCTATTAAATTTGGCAAGACTGGAAGTCATGTGGAATAACAAATCCCATTTATCACTAAGATTTAATTACTTTGAAGTTCAAAATATGCTGGCTTTCCTCTGCTGAGAAAAGGCCTGAAACATGTCTTGTATCATATCTAAAAATATGACTCAGAGTCATTTCTATTACTACACACACAAAAAGAAAAGGATGGCTAAAGAGTCATTGAAATAATCTAAATTGCAACATTTAAAGGCAACCCTTTCCTTCCCTTTATACAAAGTGAGGATGAAACATGAATTGTTAATTGCCAGGAACACGGTTGCCTGGGTGGAGAAAGATAGCTGGTTGGTAATTTTATCTCAGAAACACATGTTATCCGGTTCTAACAGCACTTTTTAAGGGGTAATGGTAGGTCAAAATAAAAGGCAATTTAAAGGTTTTTTTCCTTAAAAGCATTTGTATCCAGTATATAAAAGTTCTTTTTGGCCACCATTATTCCATATCAGGTTCTGTTAGGATTTAGCAAACTCCTTCATCAAAGAAAGGATCAGAGAGTAAACATTTCAGACTTTTCAGAGCATAAAGTCTGTGACAAGATCTCTACTCTGCCATTGCAATGCAAAAGTACATCTGTATATACACACGGACAAGTATGGCTGTGTTTCAATAAAACTTAATTTATGGACACCTAAATCTTTCATGTAATTTTCACATGTAAAGGAACGTTTTTTTAATCAATTAAAAATGTAAGATCTGATCAAATTGGAGGGATTAAAAATATAAAAACTATTCAGAGCTTATGGGTCATACCAAACAGTCAGCTAGATTTGGTCCACAGATTGTTAAAACCCATTTCTGTTCTTTGAGGATGAAGATTTTAATTATTGCAACAAAGCAATTGGTCTATCTTCCAGCTATTCAAATAGGGTTACCTTTTCCAGCTTCCCTGTTTCATTTTCCTTTGCTTGTTTTGAAACAAGGTCTTTATAAGGCCTGATAAATAAAAACTCAAGACAAAATAGGGAGAAGGGCCATTTTCAAATGGGATTTTAGAAGAAAGGCAAAGGGGACAACAAAAAAGGTTAAAAATAAGAGAAATAGAAAAGTAATAAAGAGAAAAACCAAAACGAAGACAGCGTCCTACAAAGAGAAAGATGAAAAGAGCTAAACATTGAGAAAGAGCAGCATTTAGCACCTGTCAGGTCTCAATAAATATATATTGAGAAAATAGTATTTGATTGGAGTTTACAACTTGCAACTCATTGAGTCAGGGGATTTCAAGATCAATAGCACCCACTGCACTATAAGCAGAGTTTATAGTTATTAGAATGCCTCTATCCTTGAATCTCTAGAAAGGACATTATTTTCTGGGCTAGAGTTATTACAGCCCAAATGATATCAAGATAAGAATGCTGTCTGAAAACTGTACCTTTCCCTTCCTGTAACATAAGCCATTTACAGCTATCAATGCTGGACCCAAAGAACTGATACTGATGAAGCATATTCTATGATTTGATTCACAAAGGTTAAAATGTGTTTACCATGAAATCTCAAGGAAAGGAAAGGGACTAATCCTTTTAAGAAGGATTTTTAGTACAAGTTGAAAGAAAGGGAATCCTTTTCTTACCTCCAAAAGAATAAGAAAATTAAATAAGCGTAAGTATTTTACTTTCCGTGCATTTTGAGGATTTTCTGTAGCTTTACTTCATTCAAATGTTTCAAATTATAAAATAGGAGGAAAAAAATAGGTGACAGCAATAGCAATCTAAAATTTGGATCCATAAGTTCTAATCGGGCCTCCCTCTCCTAAGCTGCCATGGCACTCTACCCTGCTTAAGTGACACTGATCGCACCCATATTTACCTTGTTCAGTTTCATCTTCATGAGCTTCTGGCCTTGCTAAAACATGTAGCATAATGGGTTCGTGTTGGCTCTGCACACTAGCTGTATGATCATGAGAAAGTACCATGCCTCTCTGTGCCTTAGTCTATGGACCTAAAAATAGGGCTAATGAGAGAATCTCCTTAGTGCATAAGAGGCACTCAAAAAACTTTTGTAAAATAAATAGCTGTTGAGCGAACAGAGTAATTCTGCTGTTTTTCTGGGGAAGAGAAATGGCTATTATATAAGGCAAATTGAAACTACTTGTCACAAGGCAGGATCCAGGAACACAGTTCAGAATTGTCCTCTGTCCCAAAGTTGTTGTCAATTTCTTTCCTCAGTGTTAACTTTTCTTTCCAAGAAAAACAAGACAACAAACATACCTTTTCTAACCATGAGGTTAGAAAATTCAGAAAGGGAGAAGGTTGAGCTGAACAGTCCAAGTTTCGAAACATAGAAATCCTAACATTCTAAAAACGGGAGAGAAAAACAATTTCATGATGGGTATTAAGCTCATTAAATTCAGACTAGCCCGAAATACATTAAACAGAACAACACCTTCCTACATTTTTAGTGTTTTTTTCTCCTCAGCTCTTCTACTTGGGTATCTTAAAAGTACCCACAGTTAAGGTACTCTCATAAAAGTCTTTGTAGGGTAATGTTATTTCATGGAAAAATGGAAGGAGCATAATGAAACTACATCATTAGGTTCCAAATAGCTAAGGAATAGTTAAGAGCCTGAGGACTTGGTGCCTGATTCCAATTCTACCATTCCATTTTCTCATCAGTAAAATGGGAGAAGGGAACAGTGCTTATTTCACAGTGTCAGGAAGATTAAATGAGAAAATATGTAAAGTGCTTGACACTTAGGAGTGTCCAATAAGTGCTGCCATTGCAACTTTGAGGTCATTATTGGTATAGTTTATAAAACGAAACCTTTTATTAAGTGAATTGCCTTCTGGGACTTATATACAATGGAGGGGAAAAAAATCAAGACTAACAATCTGCGTGGGGACTCTGTCTCTGGAGGAGAAACATCACCTTAGTGTGTTAAGAGTTCTAAACTTTATTATGTCATTTGTCATATATAGCTTTCAAATGTGCCCCTAAATTTGAATTTACTGGAAAATATCCCAGTTTTCTGAATGGCACTCCAAATTCAGCCTTTTAGTTTAAAGGTCCTACATTGTTAACATTCTTTTATTCGGTGGTACTGGGGTTTGAACGCAGGACTTCACACTTGCTAGACATGAGTTCTGCCACTTGAGTCACTCCACAGATTGCAACCATTCTTATTCTTTGTTTTCTTCATTAAATAGTATCTTAATAACTTTTAAAGTTTCAAAAGGCAATTCACAAATATTATCTCATTTGATATCTAAAATTCTGGGAGTCAGGGCAGTGAGATTATACCCAATGTATAGATGAACTGACTTTCGGGAGGCAGAGAGTCTTAGCCAAGGTAACCCAAATAGTAAGTAATAGTACTGAAATTTTACTCTGTACTACCTTCCCCTAAGTGTTCACTCCAAAGAACAACAAATTTGATTTTGTTTTTCTTTTGTCTAATACCAAAGACATTTTCTTGGTTGTATCTTCAAGGCTAATCTACTGAAACATCAAGTCAAAAGCTTGGGATTCAAGTTTCTTTAGTAGTACCAGAGCGCAGGCGAAGACACAAAAAGAACCAATGAACAAGTGAATTGATAGACATTCGCCTCTTTCTATTGACTGGGATCGCTAACTTCTCTTCCCACGGCTTCATAAATAAGGCTCCTGACTAGGTACAACTCATTGTCTTGGCAATTATAATCCCTTTGTTAATAATATGAACCCGTGATAAACAGCCTATTTATATTAAGAAAATGTAATAAGGAACATAACTGTCACACCCTAAAGTAAATAGTTTGGGTTATAACAAACAATAAAATAAGTTGACAATCGACGCTTAAGATGGTTTACTCCCTTTCCTCTTCCCTTTTCTTTTAACAAACATTTTGTGCACCTACTAGGTACTTGATACTAAGCTATTACATTGAGGAAGGGCATAAAAGGGTGGGGAATAAAAGATGAATCAAATTGATCATTATAATAAAATACGATACAGGTATGCACAGAACACTAGGCAGACACAGAGGAGGGGTGTTCACTTTTATGTAGTGACAACAGTGTTCAGGAGGTTTTGAATCCTAACTTTATCACTTTTTCAACATTAAAAAAAAATTCTTTCAAGCCAGGCACCAGTGATTCATGTCTGTAATCCTACCTACTTGGGAGGCTAAGATCAGGAGGATCCATCCCCAGCAAATAATTTGTGAGGCCCACCCCCCATCTCAAAATAAAGCAAACTCCAGAGCAAAATGGACTAGAGGTGTGGTTCAAGTGGCCTGCAAGAGCACCTGCTTTGTAAGCACAAAACCCTAAGTTCAAACCCCAGTTCCACCCCCCAACAAAAAAAAATAAAGTAAAATTTTTTTCCTAAGATGACTAGGCAGTCAGTGACTTTTTTTTTACAGTGTAAAATTTACACTATTTGATGGCACCAAGAATATGTTTAATCATAAAAAATACGTAAGCAAAAAAAATATTACATAAGCAACAGTTTCTGTAGTCTTGGTCTGTGGTTTGAGTTAATTTATAACCACTGGATGGTTTTGCTCAGATCAATTATTAAAGAAGTAACAAAGTTCTTCCCAATCTGACCAACTGTAACAAATGAAATAAACATATCAGTCCCATGATTCTGCTTATTTTCAGAGATTTTCCCAAAGGGATTTATCCTGTTGACATGGCTCTTAATTATGAAGATACATTTCTTTGCAATCCACCTGCATTATTTCATTATAAAGAGAATGTACTGGCTTTAGGAAAAACTAGTCATATTCTAGGTTTGTTCATATTTACCAATTTAAGATTAATTTTCAGCAAAGACATAAAGAGGCAGAGTTTGGGCTTTTGTAATTCCACTGCCTCCCTCAGAAGCTGTCCTCTGGAGGACCCAGAAGTCTGACTCAAGCTGGATTCTTCTGGAATTTGTTTACTGCCTCTCACCTTTAGTGAAGTACTGAAGTTTTCAAGATCCTACACCTTGGTATGCATTTTAGCGGTAGCTCTAGGACAGGAAAAAAGGTTTGGAAACTCAGATAGTCTGGGTTTGACACTGTATGATTCTTATGAGCTATATGTGATTTTATCACTCTGACCCTCAGTTTCCTCATTGTAAAATGGGGAGTAATGGGGCTTTCCTCACTGCAGAAATGCAATTAGATGTTTTTAAAACAGGTTATTTTTGGCACATGAAAGGCATTCATGAGATAGACTGTAAAGTGCTCAGGATGAGTCTTGCACAAGACAAACATTTAAGAAATTCTACTTCATACATTCTAGCAATAAATTTCCTACCACTGTCAAATTTCTAAGGCTTGTCATTTAAAAAAGGTGATATTGACCAAGCAAAATTTCATTTGTATATATCATTATATAGGGAGAGAGTGCATTCATTTTCATTAGTTTCTTAAAAGATTTGTCTAAATACAAAGTTTAGTGTAGAACCAAGAAAAAGAACCTAGAAGTTAAAAAAAAAAATCTGTGGCTGGGTATGGTGTTAGACACCTGTAATCCCAGCATTCAGGAAGATGAGGCAGGAAAATTACAAATTGGAGGCCAGCTTGGACTGCACAGTGAGTTCCAGGCCAGCCTGGGCTAAACAGCAAAATACTGTCTTAAAAAACAAAACAACACGACAGCAACAAAAAAGGTCTATAACCATAAGAAAACTAAATAACCATTAAGTACAAGGATCATATTTATTCCCAAAGAACTTCATTTGTCACAGCAATTTTCCTCTAGAAGGTCAGAGTACAGAAGGGATGGGGTTAAGAAAATATGATACAGGAGTGAACTTGATCAAAGTACCTCATATGCACATATGGAAAATTCACACTGAAACCCTTTTGTAAAATTAGTTTATGTTAATAACAAATAGATGAATATGTATACACTAATAGTGAAAGAAACAAAGAAAAGAAGGAAGGAAGGAAGGAAGAAAGTATAGAGGAAAAGATCCTACTTACCTTACCTAGGAAAAGATAATGATTGAAGAGGTGATACTGAACAATTTTTTCCTCTGCAAGTTTTAGAATCAGTTATGCTTAAATTTAAAATATGGCTCCACTAACCCTAAGCAATTTAACCTCTGTATCAGTTTCTTCAATATAAAGTGGAGATAGGAACTGTACCTACTACAAGTATTGTGAAGATTCAGTAAAATAATGTGTATAAAATATTTCACACCAAATAAAAACAAAGGATTTTTTGTAAAGTTTGTTTTGGTGCTGGGGGTGGAACCAGCCCATCTCTCTTGCCTAGTGCTCTATCCCAGAGCTACACCCCCAGCCCTCTAAAATTCTTTAGATGCTCCTGGAAAGGAATGAAAGACATGTATTCCGGGCAAGAAAAATGGTATTTAAGAGTTGGGTGGACAAGGCTGGCTTTACAAATAATCAGAATTTTTGGGCTTGGTGGTTTGGGCTTTGTAATCCCAGCACTTGGAAGGCAGAAGCAAGATGACTACAAGTTTGAGGCCAGTCTGGGACTACATAGTAAGACCTTGTCTCAAAAAAACCCAAACCAAATAATCACAATAGATGACTCCAACATAGTGTTCGTTGTGGAGTGCTGAAAAAGCCCACCCAGACTCCATCCTGCCTGAAATTCCATCTTTGGAAATAATTCCTTTGGACTAGTAAGAACTCCTGAGAGGCTAGCAGTACGCCTGAGAGGTTTATGGGCTCTCTTTATTGGGCACTCCCCGGACCCCAAGGAGTCACCAATAAAGGTTCAAGATGGTAGCTTTCTCAAGAGCACTAGCTTCTTCACAGGGGAGCTTAGATGGAGCTCCTGCCTTCATGATTTCCCAGTAAGGTGGTGAGGGTAGGGGAACTTAAGAGTTCCTCAAGAGACAAAAGCACAAAGGAGAGTTCCCTAAAGACAAAGGGGCAGCATGGGACAGATGTGGAGCTGGAAACAGAGGTGGAAGAACGCCAGAGATTTTCTTCCTTCCTTCTGCATGTACCGTCTTCTGTGTGATGGGAGCTGGAGCTTGGCCTCTTACTATGAAACTGGTTATGTTCCCAAAGCCAGGGATGTAGGTAAGGGAAGCGGGGCTCTTTCTAGGTCCAGAGGAGGGAGGCTCACACTTGGGGTGGTTGAAGGCTGGATGGAGGGTGAAAATTGGCCTCGCTGATGGCCAATTGTTGCTGCGCCTCCTTATCCGCATGGACGACACGAGATAGGAAGCGCTGGCACCTGGCGGGGCATCTGGGATCCGCGGGATAACGCGAGCCCCCACCCGGGTTCGGAGGATTGGACACGCCCCTGCCATTCGCGCGTCCACCCTGTGCGGGGACAGACTGTGCCCTCTGCACCCCACCACCCCCAAATCGTGACTCTCAGCCTGAGAAGAGGAAGACAGCAACTTTGAGAAGCGCTCGCGCAAAGCAGCAGAGATGCGCCTGGAACCCGGTAGTCAGACAGCCGAGGTTACGCTACAGACTGGAGCTCGGTCCCCCCGGGGGAGGATTAGGGCTCGATGGGCCAGGCACGGGCCTCGCCAGGGACGCGGGGCTCACCCTTAAAGGAGTCAGGGAGCCGCCGGGCTTGGGTGTCTTCTGCGTGCCGCTTCTCAGCCATTGCTGCTTGATCCTGAGCCTCACTTTACCGTCGGCGTCACCAACCCTGGAGCCTCGCGAAGTGCGGTGAGCACCCCGTGGGCGCAAGCTCTAGCTTGCAGCCCCGCCCCCTCGCAGGGCCCGCCCCCTCGCGGCAACCTGGCCAATAGACACTGGCATCGGCGGGGACACGCCCCCTCACCTCCCACCCCTTCTTGACGGGCGGAGGGTTGGTCGTTTCCCGTTAGGTTAGCACTCTAAGGGGCGTGGCCTGAGAGGCGTGGCGCCCCCAAGAAGGGGGTAGACACCACCCCGGCGGCGCCTGAACTGGGGCGGGGAGGCCAGCGAATTGGGGCTGGCGGAGGGTTCTGTGCAGGTTGCCCGCAGTATGGCCTGAGGAGAAGGTGCGAGTAAAGGCAAGGCGCCCAGCTGGGTAGCGGTACTGGAGCAAGGCGCCTTCTCCAGAGGAGGGATTGGTGGGGAGAAAATGGCGCCCTCTGGTGAAGGGGTGGCGTCGGAGTTGGGGGAAGGCTGAGGGGCGTCCGGGAGGCCACGGGGCGGCCGCTGAGGCCAGCCTGAGCGGAGAGGGCGATGGTGCGACCACCCCAGAGCCCAGGTGAACTCATTCGAGGGAGCTGCGGTGACGGTATTCAGACAGAATCCCTTGGGAGCCCCCGGCCTGGGGCCACTGTTGAGGAAGCAGTGGACGGCGACAGACACGGTGCCCGCCCCATGGACTCTATGGAGTGCTCTAGTATCGCGACAGCGACTCACAATCACGACACGTGGTGAAAGGCGCTGGGAGGGGAATACCAGGGCATCTGCTGTGGCTAAGGGGACAAGGGAAGGCTTCTTTAAATAAGGAGGCCTTGGGATGTCATCCGAAAGATGAGAAGGAGCCAGCCTTAGGAAGGGGACGGTCCAGGCCTAGGGAAAAGCATGTGCGAGGGCTAAACACCTCACACTGGAAAACCACTGATGTGTTTTATTCTCCCTGATTTGTCCTCAGGAAAACTGTTGGGAATGTGGTAATGTATGCAAGAAGATGCACTCTAAAAAGCATTTTAGAAGAAGAGAATGATGGAGAATAATACTGAAATACATGGCATCTGTGGGAACGAGACAGAAACACACTGAAAGCTGTTGAGCAATACCTGGTAGGGGAGAAGGGTAAGAAAGACTAAAAGCGGGGATTAGACTGTTAAAATACAATAGATTTGCCGGTGAAATGCCAAGGCAAACCCCCACTGAACAATGAACAGACAAAACAATGAAGGACAGGAATGCAAAACAGGCTAAGTTATGGAAGGGAGCTAGTAGGAAAGGGAGGGTAAGTGAAGAGGGTGAATGTGGTGATGCATTCTCTACACATGCATCAACACGGAACATTGGAACCGTTGGAGTCATTTTAAGAACGGGGAGGGGGAAGGGAAGGAATAATGGAGGGAGTGAACCAAACTCAGGTACATTGTATATGGGAACATTACAGTGAAACCCCCTGTATAACTCTATGACCCCATTTATAATATGTACTAATAAAAAATGTTTAAAATTTTTCTTTTGAAGTTGCAAAGACAGTATAGAGAGGTCACATGAATCCTCCACCCAGTTTCCCCTTGAAGCTACAATTTCCTTCACTGTGGTCCCAAAACCAGGAAATGGACCGTAGCACACTGTGTATAAAGTTCTATCGTGTAGATTCCCATAACCATAGTAGTACAGGTACAGGATATTTCATCACCACGAAGATTTCCCTCATGGTGAGCACTTTTTTTCTTGTCTTTTTTTTTTTTTTTTAGCAGCACTGGAGTTTGAAATCAGGGCTTCAAGCTTGTTAGGCAGGTACTCTTACCACTTGAGTCACTGGGCTAGCCCTTTTTTTTTTTAATGTCATCAGTAACTGTGTGATATCAGATACTTTGTGCTTTGACAATCAGTTAAAGTTTTTTTTTTTTTAATGGGACTGGGATTTGAACTCAGGACTTCAGAGCTTGCAAACCAGGCACTCTACTATACTTTGTGCTTTGGTCACAGGAAATAGTATACTTCCTGTGATTTTATAGCTTTATTGCCTTGGCTCTGTCAGGAAGGACACACACACCATCAAAGGAGAGGTGCTAAGATCTTTACCTGAAGGCAAAGGCTTCAGAATTTGATAAAAGCCTGATTCAGAGCTCTCAAATTGACTTCCAAATACATAGAACTGTTTGTATTCCTGGAGGTGGTGCTAACAGCTCATGCAAGTTACATGTTTATTAGTTTTCTGGAGAAGATAGGAGGGAAGTATAAATTTAATGATCTCTCCTCTTTAAATCATCCTTGAGAAAGTCCACAGCTTCATTTTTTCCATTCTGCCATGAGTAACCCCCAGAGGCATGTACTTCCTGTTTATGCTGTGGTTCCCAGGAAAGAGGAGCAAATGCACAAGAAATTAAACCTTCCAGTAGAGGAGGGCTTGATTACAAATTGCACATTGCAAAAAGGTATTCAGGTTTCATTTTTTCTGGAAAGGAAAATATTTCAAAATGAATTTAATGTCCACACTCCTCAAGTCTCAGGGCAATCTCAACAGCATCACTTCTGAAGTGTCTCCCTTTGGGACAGAAACTTCAGTAAACACTTGGCTCTAGTTTTAGATTGCATCAGTTCTAGAGCTAATGCCAAGTCCCAAACTAAGAACAAGCTTTGACTCGATCTTCAGATTACTTTCAGAATACATGAGAATTTTCAATTTGATTTGGTTTTCTCACACATAATCAGTATAAATGAATGGTTCAAATGTACTTTAAAAATAAATATTAGTGTGATTCTCCCCTTGGGAGATTTTTAAATCTAAACTTTCTCCTAATGCTGATTAGAAGTTAGAATTTTCTAAAAGAACTTTATGCTTTAAAATGGAAACTTAATTTTGGTGAACTTTTCCTCTGGTTGTTATTTAAAATATATTTGTATGTAGTCAAAATTGAAATATATATTCTATACTACTTTTTATGTTTTATTTTGCTGTTACTTGACAAGCATATTCAGCATACCAAATGAAGTATTGATTGATAGTGATAGTGATGACATTAAGATGTAGAGATGAGTTGAAAATCTATCATGAATCCATAATTGAATAAATCAGAAGAAAATTTAGTCTTTTTCCAGTGCTCACAAGAAATGCTTCAATAAGAACAAGAACATCCTTAATTATTATTTTTTCCTTTAAAGTGCTAATCTGGGCTGTTCTTGTTGCCTTTAGTGAAGTCAGCTAATCAACTGCCTTGTGGGAATAGCAATAGCAAGTTTTATTTATTTGTGCCATTCTGCCCAGGACTGGACCAACAAATTTGATCTGTTTTTCTGCATGGATTAGTTTGCTTTTATTGCATTACAATAAAGTTTTTGTCTTCCTGTATCTTCTTCAGGAAGTTATTCCAGGATTTGAATCATCACTTGAGTTTCACCAGAGGATTTTATACATTTGAGGTGTGGCAGGAGAACAATTGCATCACAGTATCTAGTAAGATACTGGGAATCCAGGTCCTCAGGTGTTCTGAAAATAAAAAGCATTACTATAACAACACTGGTGGTATTTAATAGAATTATCTAAGGGAAGATTCTTATTAATCTGCTTTATTTATATGTTCACTCAGCAAATATTTATTGAATATCTACTGTGTGCTGGGCAGGATAGTATGGCATCATAGGATTTAAAGACTATGCTAATGATATATACACAGTTGTGCAGTTTTCCAAGAAATGGCTGGGCCTTTCCAAGAACCAAGGAATGGAGAGTGGTTTACCTAATAAGGTATCCTCAGAGCCAAGATGAGGGAGGTTAATGCGTGAAACTGCAACTATAATGAATGTAAATGAATTTTCTAGCTAACCTCTAGAGTTGGGAAAGTCACTGTTGGGGTTGTTGCTGTGGACTATTGGCTGCTATATACCAAGAAGAAGCCTCAGCTGAAGTCAACCATCACTTCAGGACAATGGCGGAGTAGGATGTTTGGCAGAATGTACCCTGATTTGGTGCTGCACCTGTTCCTTGGGTCCTTTGTGTTATTCTTTTTACCTGTTTACCCTGTATCACATGGATCTTACATTCTAGTATTCTTTTCTACACATAATTAGTTTGTCAGGTTTTCTATACCATGTAGCACAGACTGGGTGGCTTAAACAATAGAAATTTTTCTTGTAATTCTGGAGGCTAGAATTCTAAGACCAATGTGTTAGCAGGGTTGGTCTCTTCCAAGGCATATGAGGGAACAATCTGTTCCAAGACTCTTTCTTTGACTTGCAGATGGTTGTCTTCTTGTGTCTTTACATTGTCTTCCCTCTGTGCCTATGTCCACACTTCCTTTTCTTATAAGAACATCAGTCATATTAGATGAGGGTCCACAATAATGACCTCATTTAACTTAATTATTTCTTTAAAGATACTGTCTCCAAATATAGTCTGAGAACTAGAACTTCATCATATGAATTTGGAGAAAATATAATTCAGCTCATAATAACACATAAGACTACACTGTATCCAAATCTTGGTCCTGCCTGTTTTTTTCCTTTGAGATATGCAAAGCCATTTATGTTTCCCTGAAAACTGTGTTGGGTAACCTGTAATTATGGATGATTGCTTTTTAAACATGATTTATTCTTAAACAATACTACAAAGAAATTTCTTCATTAGTAAGTATTAATTGCTCTACTTGGAATGTTGCTCCATCTAGTGTCCACCATATTCTACTACTTTTGTCTAAGTTATAAAAACAAATAAAGGAATTATGTTGGAGAAAGGGTTTTCTAATAGTTGGGTTATTATTCACAGAGCACTGAAGAATCAATGGCAAAAATCATTATTTAAATACTGCATGTGGAAGGAGAGAAGGGCCTATCTAATGACATTTTTTGACAATTCAAAAAATGTTGTTATCATCATTTATCATCACCACCAGTTGCTATTTATTTTTAATCCTATGAGGAAACTGAGACTGGGTTTTGTCACTTACCCAAAATATTACAGATTATAAAGTTATACTGTTTGTATAACTTCTGA
Source organism: Castor canadensis (assembly GCF_047511655.1). Lineage (NCBI taxonomy): Eukaryota > Metazoa > Chordata > Mammalia > Rodentia > Castoridae > Castor > Castor canadensis. The sequence continues at coordinate 14,051,724 of NC_133398.1, read as the reverse complement.
ATTTAAGCTCTTAATCATTGTGAATATATAAGAAGATACAAACTTGTCAGAAGGTATTCCTAAGATATGAACATTTAGATGCATATTTAAGCATGCATCTAAATGGCTTACCTTCAATCTTGAAATATACTTAACCTTTCTCTTACATTGCAATAATACTTTATTCAGTGTTTATATAATTATTGACAGAATGTGTCTAGAGGACAGGATATAATCCACAGTGTCATCAGCATTTTGTAGTTTAGTTCATCATACATCTCAAGTCCAATTGAAAAAGTTTGGGTTTTTCTATTTGTAGTTTTAAAGAATAATTTCTAGTTTTCTATTGTACAAGTTGAAAGGGACAACCCATCTACCTAAAGATACTTTAGGAGATAAATTTGAGTTAGAAAAGGATGCTTTAAAAATACAGGATAGTTTTGTAAATGCATAGGAATATGTCAGTGGCTGGTACTTTGGGGGAATATAAATAGTAACATCAGCCATGAGTTGTGGTGAGAGATGACAATAGATTGAAATGCACAGGCCAAACTTTGAAAGTAATTTGAAGCTGCTGAAAGATCTGAACAAGAGGCTGGAATGAACATATCAGACTTACCATGACATCATGTAACAAGCAATATGGATAGGCCTATATCTGATAAAGAAATTGAATAAATAATAACTCTCTGAAATAACATTGTGTCCCGATGGATACACTGACAAATACTACCAAATACTTTAGAAAGAATTTAAAACAGTTCTTTACAATCTCTTCCAGAAGATAAAAGCAGAGAGGATATTTGCTAACTCATTCTATGAGGCCAGCATTACTCACGAATGGACTCAAGAATTACTGACGAATGGATCAAGAAAATGTGGTATCTATACACAATGGAATTTTATTCAGCCATGAAGAAGAATGAAATGTTATCATTTGCTGGTAAATGGATGGAATTGGAGAACATCATTCTGAGTGAGGTTAGCCTGGCCCAAAAGACCAAAAATCATATGTTCTCCCCCCTATGTGGACATTAGATCAAAGGTAAACACAACAAGGTGATTGGACTTTGATCACAAGATAAAAGCGAGTGCACACAGGGAGGTATGAGGATAGGTAAGACACCTAAAAAAATAGATAGCATTTGTTGCCCTCAACACAGAGAAACTAAAGCAGATACCTTAAAAGCAACTGAGGCCAATAGGAGAAGGGGACCAGGAACTAGAGAAATGGTTAGATCACACATGCACAGGAAATTAATGTGAGTCAACTCCCTGTATAGCTATCCTTATCTAACTAACAAAAACCCTTGTTCCTTCCTATTATTGCTTATACTCTCTCTCTCTTCAACAAAATTAGAGATAAGGACAAAATAGTTTGTGCCGGGTATCAAGGGGGTTGAGGGGAGAGAGAGGGGGCGGGGTGGGTAGTAAGGAAGGGGATGAGGGGAGGGGGGAGAAATGACCCAAGCATTGTATGCAGATATGAATAAAGGAAAAAAAAAAACCAAATTAAACAAAGATATTACAAGAAAACATAAATGTGGATGTAAAAATCCTCAACAAAATATTAGCAAATTAAATTTAACCATGTATAAAAAGATTTATATGCAGCTGGGCATGATGGTACACTATAATTCCAGCACTCAGGAATCTGAGACGGGGGGGATCATGAGTTCAAGGTGAGCCTAAAGGTTGCATATTGAAACTGTCTCAAAAAACTAAAACAAAAAAGAATTATTAATTCCACATTTTCAAGACTGATTAAAATCAAGTATGTAACCCATCATATTAACAGGCTGAAAAAAAGAAAAACTATATGATCATTATATATTTTCATTAGATGCAGAAAAAACATTTGACAAAATCTAATATTCATTAGATTACTAAACTTGGTAAAGAACATTTTAAAAATCCTATAGCTGACATCATACTTAATGGTGACAAATTGAACCTTTCCTACTAAGATCAGGAGCAAGCCAGGCACCCATGGCTCATGCTTGTAATCCTAGCTACTTAGGAGGTAGAGATAGTAAGATTGCAGTTCAAAGCCATCCCAAGCACGAGACCCTATCTTGAAAATACCTATCACAAAAAGGGCTGGCGGAGTGGCTCAAGGTGAAGGCCCTGAGTTCAAGCCACAGTACTGCAAAAAAAAAAAAGAAAAAAGGAGCAAGACAAGGATTTCACTCATTACCACCCCTTTTCAATATCATTGGAAGTCTTAATTAATACCATAAGAAGAAAAGGAAGTCAAGGCATACTGACTGAGAAGGAAAAAAATAAAAACGTCTTTGCAGGTGACACAATTGTCTGCATAGAAAATATGAAAAAATTGATCAAAGTCCTCTTGGAATTAATGAGCAGTAAAGCAAGGTAAATAGGAATAGGTTAATAGAACAAAAGTCAATTGCTTTCCCATAGACCAGCAATAAACAAGTGGAATTTGCATTTAAAAGCAAAATATGATTTACATTAGCACCCCAAAATTAAATATTTAGCCATAATTCTAATACAAATATATAAGATCTTTATGAGGAAAATTATAAGACTCTGGTGAAATTTTTTAAAGAAGAGCTAAATAATGGATAGGAAGCCTTAATATTGTCAAGATTCTTACTTAATTTATAGATTCAATGCAGTCCTAATCAGAATCTCCACAAATAATTTTCTGGATATCAACAAACTAATTCTGAAGTTCATAGGGACAAGGCAAGAGACCCAATACAACAAACATAATATGAAAGAAGAATAAAGTTGTATGACTGACACTACTCAAATTTAAGACTTAGCATGGAGCTACAATGTGGTATTTGCAAAAGAGTAGACAAACAGATCAATAGAAGAGAATAGAGAGCTCAGATATAAACCCATACAAATCTAACCAATAGATCTTTGATAAAGAATCAAAGGCAACAATGGAGAAAAAAATAGGTTTTTCAACAAATGGCACTGAATAACTGGATGTTCACATGCAAAAAAGTGAATTTAGACATAGGCTTTTCATCCCTGACAAAAGTTAACTCAAAATAGATTATAGACCTATACATAAAATGCTAAACTACAAAGCTCTTAGAAAATTACAGGAGAATATGTAGATGACTTTGGGTGTAGGTTGAATTTTGTGAATCCAACACCAAAGGCATTATCCATGAAAGAAATAATGCTAAGCTGTACTTCATTAAATTAAAAAACCTTCACACTGAAAAACAATGGAAAGAGAAGTCACAGACTGGGAAAAATATTTGTAAAAAACGTATCTAAAGGACTATTATCCAAAATGTATAAGAACTGTTAAAACTCAGTAATAAGAAAAGAAACAACATGATTAAAAATGATTAAAAAATCTGAACAGGTGCCTTACCAAAACAGACATATAGGTGTCAAATAAGCACATGAAATCTTTCAAAAATATATGTCACTAGGGAATTGAAAATTAAAACAAGACTGAGATACTGCCATACACCTATTATCAAAATCCAAAACACTGAGAACACTAACTGGTAGTGAGAATGTGAAACAATAGGAACTTTCATTCATTGCTAGTGGGAATACAAAAATGGTACAGTTCTGCTGAAACAAGTTTGGAAGTTTCTTATAAAACTAAACATACTTTTACCATATGACCCAGCAATCATGCTTCTTGATACTCACCCAAATGGGTTGAAAAGTTATGTTCACACAAAAACCTGCACATGAAGCCAGGTGTGGTTGGTGCTTTACAAATCCTGGTACTCTGGAGGCTGAGGTAGGAGGATTGTGAGTTCAAGGCCAGCATGGGCCACTAATAAGACCCTGTCTCAAAACAAAAGCAACAACAAAACCCTGTACATATACCCTGTATTTATTGCAGCTTTATTTATAATTGCCCAAACCTGGAAGCAATTAATGTTTCCATAGATGAATGTATAAACTATGTTATATCTAGACAATTGAATATTGTTCAGTGCTAAAAGAAATGAACTGTCAAGTTATGGAAGGACACCGATTAAGTTTAAATGCTTACTATTAAGCTAAATAATGTCGACACACTGTATGTTTTACCTATATAACATTCTGGAGAAGATAAAACTATGGAGATAGTCAAAAGATCAGTGACTGTGAGGGATTTTTGAGAGAGAGAGGGATACAATAGAGGAGCAGAAAGTGTAGAAAAAGTACTTCATCTGATACTGTAATGGTGGATGCATATCATTCTACATTTGTCAAAACTCAGAGAAGTAAACTCTAATGTGAACTATGGATGTTGGGTGACATTGATACGTCAATGTAGGTTCATTTTTTATAAAGAGTGTAAGGTGGGGAGGCAGCTGGTGGAGGGCAGAAGGTAAATGACAATTCTTTGTATTTTCCACTTAATTTTGCTGTGAACTTAAAATCACTCTAAAAATAAAACCAATTTTAAAAAATCATGCTATAAGTAGCTACCCCAGATTTCGGTCTGTTTCATTCATTTCAGGTATCCTTTTTATGTAACTTTAAATTTATTTTTAAAAGCCAGATTTAGAATTTAACATTGATGATCCTGCCAAACAATAAAAGCTTTTTGTAAACATGTATGCCATAAGGAAGCAAAAGAAAGAAGGAAGCAAAACAAACAAAAGATCCAGAAGAAATATAGTTTTATATTTAATATGTCATTGTCTTATGTAGTCTATCAATATGGGAACAAAAGCTTATTTAAACCAATCTCTGTCTATGTCATTTGTGACTAATGCAGCATCAATTGTCCTCCTACTATCCAGTTTTGTTTTGTTTTTTTTTGCTGGGGATTGAATCCAGGGTCTTGCACAATCTAGGCAAGTGCTTTACCACTGGGGTATGCCCAGTCTTAAAATCTTTTTCTTCAAGCCTTCAGTCATGATGCCTTGGATCTACTGGGCTCTCTTACTATATCATTGGGAGTTTTATGGGTGCTTTTTAATTTTTTTTAATGGTACTGGGGTTTGAACTCAGAGCTTTATGCTTGCTAGGCAGGCACTGTACCACTCGAGCCACTCCACCAGCCCTTATGGGTACTATTTGTGCGCTATTTTTTAAAAACCTGTTTTGAGAAGTCAGCAATGGTTATTTAAGTGTCGGCAATTAAGTAATGTAAGCATAGTATTTGTGTTACCTGTCTTTTTGCTGTACTGAATTTCCATCAGTCATGACAAATTTCTTTATAAGTTACATTCATATTTTACCTTTTTTCATATTGACTAATTTCCTTTTTGTAGAAGAGGCAAATGAGTGACATATCAGCTACTATAATAGCTCCCATGACTTAAATGCCTACTTTATGGCAGGAATCATATTACTGATTTATGAAATTATCTCCTTTAATTTTTCTAAAAACACCTCATGGTAGTTTTTATCCCCACTTTAAATTGAAGGAACTGAGGTTCAAAGAGATAAAGTAATTTGGTCAGAATCATACAGGGAGGCATTTTAAAGTAGTGGATAATAACATGCTTTTACTTTGCAGCCCTATTTGCTATTTTAGAATCCTTATTCCACCACTTCCTAGCTTTGTGACCTTGGCAAGTTCTCTAACGTCACTGTGTGTGTGCGTGCGTGTGTGTGTGTGTGTGTGTGTGTGTGTGTGTGTGTGTGTGTGTGTGCATGCACACCTGTGTAGGGAGAGGGAGAGAGAAGGTCTCACTGTATAACCCAGGCTGGCCTGAAATTTGCTATGTAGCCCCGGGGTTCAAACTCATGATCCTTCTGCCTCTGCCTCCCGAGTGCTAGAATTGCTGGCATGTACCATATGACTTCTTTAAACTTTATTTTTCTCATGTGCAAAATGGAAGACTAAGTAAATAGTCCATATAAAGTGCTCATCACAGTGCCTTGTACATAGTAAGTACTTCATAAATGTTGTTACTGAAAGTAATAGTATAGTCTATAACCTTTGTATTTTTATTTTTATTTTTACAAAAACTAAATAATGGCTTGGTCTCTTTGGCTCTAATACTCCCTCCTTTACTTCTATTCAATTTAGTCTCTAAATTTTTAGCTACTTGATGAAGAGAGGACTAATTCTCCTTAAATACCTTTGACATTGAAAAAACAGACTTGCCAACTTATTAGTTGGGATAGTCTAGGTTTTGCTGCATTGATGAACAACTTCAGTATTTCAGTTGTTAATCACAAAAACTTTATTTCTCATTTCCATTTCATATCTTATGTAATTTGACTGGGATATAGGCCAATGGAACCTCCATTTGACATGTCCATCCAGCATCACCTAGGCAGGAAAAAAAGGAAATGGAGCTTTATACACTAGCTCTAATGACTTCTGCTTGGAAGTCCTTATGACACTTACCACTGCTGTTTGTATTCCATCAGTCAAAGCCAGTAACATGACAAGGTCTAACTTCCAGTGGCTTTAGGAAAGAGAATTAGATATGTCATGCAGCACTGATGTCTACCGAACTAATAATTTAGATATGTTTAATTTCCTACTTTGATATTTATTTTTTTATTTCTAAGTCTGCCATTATTATTTCTTATATGAATAGATTCATCTACTTTCATAGAAATACCTTTCTTTCAAAGAGATCTATCAGAGTTATTTGGACACTTTTTTCCAAAATCATGTGTCCACCAAATACTTAGTGAAATAAAATATATGAAGGCCAGACTGGGCATGTTTGTTTTGAAAAAGCTCCCCAGAGAGTGCTGGTTCACACCCTGTTGTGATTATACAGTTGCAAACTCAAATGTGTTTTTAATGATTGTTCTTAAGACAAATGAGAGGAAATAGATCTGAAAGGATCAGAAAGGGAGATATCATCAGAAATTATAACTCAAGTGAACTAAGGTTCTCAACTCTGGCTTCAGCTGCATTTACCTTAGGTAGTCACATTAGAAGATATATCTGGGCATGCCTGGCTGACTGGTGTGCCAGACAAGGTTTCCCTTATATAAGGGATCACAGCTCATTCTGGAAAAGACCCCATTTTAAAGTAAAGAAGATTTTCCTTCTCAAATTTTTAACTGAAAAAAAAATTTAAATCATACAGAATATTGAAAGAATTTACACATCCTTAGACTCACTAAGTGTTACCATTTCGCTTATTTGCTTTATTTACTAATTTTTTGACATCCACTTAGTCATTGACCGAATCAATTATTTCACTGAGGGTAGGTATTACCAAATAGTGATTTTCTGATTCTATCATTCTTTCTATATTTATTATCTAACATTCCTCTATTAAAAAGGAGATTTCTTTTATCATCTGTAGATGAAATAAGTTTTACTTAAAAGGTATTATAAACAATTAGGACAATAAACAATTGTATTATAAACAATTTCAATTAGGAACAGTTTTCAGGAACCCATGTTTGGTTTAAGAAGTTGGCCTACATTGTTGTGGACAGATGAGCTGAGCATAGCAGAAGCTTATGTATATTGTTCTACTGCCTTACAGCCAGAGTCAGAGAGATAGAGCAAGGTAGCTGCAGTGAAAAATAGTGTAAAAATTAGATCTAGAATTGTTAAACTAAATTTGGCCTAAGGATACCTTGTTTCTTGAATTTTTATATAAAAAACTGCAACCTTAGTACATGAACAAACTGAAAGCCCAACTGAGTACCAAATACCCCTGAAACAAATAGTTGAGTTACAAACAGTTACAGCAGTTGAGCATCAATCAATAGCAGGTGGCCAACTGAATCAAATAAGGCAAAAACACTGAGCTGTAACCAATTAAGCTTTCTCTGTACCTCACTTCTGTTTTTGTCCATAAATGTTGCCTGACCATGATGCAGACCAGAACATGTTCTAGTTCTGAGGGCTAGATTTGTGAATAATCTTTGCTTAAACTCTGCTTAATTTAACTTGTCTGAGTTTTTTTCCTCTTAACACAATGATAGAGCAAGGTAGCTACAGTGAAAAATGATGTAAAAATTATTAATGGCTGTATCCCTGACAAGAGAAAGTGTCAGCAGTAAAGGCAAGGCTTAGGAAGTACCAAGGGTAGGGCCCACAGCACAGACCATTAGCAATAGTGCTTTTTGGTGGGTCCCAGCAGCTCTAGAGTACCATTACTGAGCATGGCAGCATGGCTGCTGTTTTGTTTACTAGCAACACCAGGGAAATCGGCAGAAGAGCAAATGGTGTCAATCCTCCACATGGGTAACAAAGAAGATTATTCTGCAGAGCACACATGAGATAGCCCTAGGTGTTCCCAGAGCTGTTCAGTGGGGTAGGTAGAGTTCTGGAGATACAGGTAAAGCAGAATCTGAGTCAGAGACATACTCATTTGTGAGATTTATGATGGTCCTATTTTACCCACGGGCTGGTGTGATCTTGGGGAAAAAGTGCTGCATCTTAGCAAGAACAGAAAGTGGTAAAGAAAGGGTGCTTTTTAAAAAGGAAACTCAAGGGAAAAGTGAAGCAGAGTTTGAAAAGCAGAGAAATGATGTCAGGTGGCTCAGAGTGAATAAGAATTTCCAAATATACTAGCAGACTACTTGAGGGAATGAGGAAATCTCTGACTGGTTAAGTGATGGCCAAAAACAAGCTAACCTCTAAGTTGGCATTGCTCAGATAGTTGAAGGGCCAGTTTTCTGATGCACAAATATGATACATCTTTTAATTTTTTCAAATCTTTTTTTTTTTTTTAATGCTCCTCTGTGCCAAGTGATTTAAAATGTTTTAGGACTGGAGGTAGAACACAAGCAGTAGAATGCCTGCTTTGCAAGAGCAAATCCCTGAGTTCAAACCCCAGTTCCACCAATAATAATGATAATAATAATAATAATAAAAACACATGTTTAGTCTTTGGCTGGAGTTGTGGCTCAAGTGATAGATCACCTGCCTAGCAAGTGTGAGGCCCTGAATTCAAACACCAATACTACAAAAAAAAAAAAAAAAGAACTAATCAAATTTTTTAATACTGAGATTCAACTAGTAAAACTCAGTACCTCTTGAAAAGTTAAAATGCTCTAAATGTAAGAATTCTTTTCATCCGTACTGCACGTAGGAGTTGTGGTTACTAAAAATCAAAGAAGATATGGGAATGAAATAATGATTGCTTTTTCCTTTCACTTTTTTTTTTGGAAAAAGTAAAACAAAGCGGTTTCTGTATTACCCCATTCCCTCTTAAAGTTGGTTTCTTGGGGAGAAATGTAAATCGTTTCTCAGTTGTGAAACAGATCATAAGTACCTACTTTTCCCTGAGGCATTGGGACAGGCCTGAAGCATTCTGAGAACATTGAAACATGCTATTAAAACACTGCCGATATTAATTATAAGCTTTTATTGTAAAAAAGTACCCCTTGTAATTTTTATTTTTTCTGAAGTGTGCTGAGATGTTGGGGGCTGCAGTAATTTTACTCTCTAATTGACAGCTCTTAAGTCCTTCTCTGCAGTGAAGGACTCTCAGCCAAGCAACCAGCTGGATTGTCCTCATGTCAAAAACAGCTACTTTGAACCCTCCATGACACGTTTGGAAGGCTACACACTGAGGTTCAACTCTGGCTCCTGAAGGCACTGTCCCAGCAAACAGCTTGAATAGGACCTTTTGTCATTAGATGACTTTCCATCCACTTACAGCCAAGGCAGTGTGTGTGTGTGTTGGGGGAGGGGTTGGCGGTGGGGAGGGTAATGGGAGGGTTGGGCCCCTGGTGGCCCAACAGAAGACCTGTGATTGGTACAAATACAATGCTTCATTTGCATGAGGAGCCTGCTGTGATTGGTGTAGACACCCCCTTATGACTGTTTACATCACTTTGTGTACAGATTGGAAACATCCTCCCATGCTGCCCCACTGGTGTTGTAACATTAGGTTCCAGTAAAGACTTTCTCCCCTGTTCTTGGCTACCTTTGCTGATGCTCCAATAGGAACATGCTCTATCCAAAGTATTGTGACTGTAAGGAAAATGAGCAGATCAGTGATAGAGTTAGGTGGAGTTCACACTCAAAAGAACCCTTCTGTCAGACTCATGCACTTAATCTTGAATTTATAAACCAGTTAAACAGAGTAGTAACTGAGACAGCAAGGGGTGAGGTGCAGAAACTAGAGAAAAGATTGTTTCTGTCTTGATGTGGTGCTGTGCAATTTTTACCTTAGTATGTTTGTCCTTGGCATCTTTTCAATTTTCTTATCTGCTTTTCTTCTGCTTTATAGTACTCAGTACTAATTACCAAATCTTCCCAATCCATCCAAACTTGTCTTATTTTGTCAAAGCTCTTTTTCACCAAAATTGCTTATAATTCTCTCCTGAAGAGGCTCTGGTATTTAATAAAGTAACTTAACTGATTTGCCCTAATGAGTACATAATGAATGAACCCCATAACATTTCCAAAGATAATTGCTATTTTTTAAAAAAGAATGCCAGGGCTGGGGATATGACTCAGTGGTAGAGTGTCTGCCTAACATGCATGAGGTTTTCAGATCCCCAGCATAACTAAAATTAAATTAAAATAATTAGAATAGAAAAGAATGCCTATTCACAATTAATTTAAATTTGAGAGAATTTCTTTCATTGTAAAGACATAAAAAGATATACTGGCAGTTTCAAATGAAGACTTTTTAAAAAAAATTGGTAGGGATGTGAGGGCAGTTCTGTTTTACTCAGCAATGTAAACTGTTCCACCTTTTTCATAGGCTTACTTTTTTTATGCAGATGAACCTATAAATTCTTTTTTTTTTCCAGTGCTGGGAATCAAACACAGAGCCCTTGAGCATGCTCAGCAATAATTCTACCACTGAGCTACATCCCCAGCCCTAAATTCTTCTTAAGCTCTCAGATTTTTTAAGTGTTTCCTTTGACTGTATAGTAGTGGAGATGTTGGTTTCATTGTATGACTTGTTAGAAAGACAAGTTTTCCTATCCCTTTGTTACTAGGTATGTTTATTATTAGGTTCCTGTTCTTGAACAACTCCATCAAGGAAGAAAAACAGATGAAAATAAACACAATGATCACTAGAATACAAAGAGTTTCTTAGAGGAATTGACATTGACTTTATTAATTCATTCAGTAGAATATTAACTCGATGCCTGCTGATATGCCATGTACTGCCTAAGTGGTGGAAATTCAGTGATTAACGAGAAATACATTTGGTCCCTTCCCTCATGGAACTTAGAGCCTAGTGGTTCTGGAGAATGGACTGTCGATAGCACATATTCACAGAAATGATCATTATATTAAGATCATGCAAAAGGCAGAGACTTCATTTCATAGTCGATAAAGGTAGCATTCGTACCATGAAGTGGTGAAATAGCTAATCAGGTTATGCCATATGTAGACACCAAGGAGGAAGCTCTACATATAGATATTTCCATAGTCCATTTCAGTCACTCCAATTACTCCCTTTGAATTGGAGCTTTATGAAGGTATAATTGACAATAAAAATTATTATATATATTTATAGTATATGATATGATAATTTGATTTCTGTAGACATTGTGAAAGGATTGAAATTAACATATCAATCACCTCATATACTTATTTTTGTAGAATTTATTTCTAATTATAGGAATAACATTTGAATATTTCTTATTGTTAAAATTCAAGGAAAATAGATAAATTGCCTCCTTAGGCTCTTCTCCTCCAATCTCTTTTGCTTTTATGAAATGCTCACCAGAAATCCTCTACTGTAGAAGAGGTTCTGGATAATAAGACATTCAAGTTGGCTGTCTATAGATGCCAGTTCTTTTTTGTCTCCAGGCAGCCCAGTGTTTGCTTAATAGGTTGTAAACGAAACAGCCTGGTATCTGTGATGAAGGTTAATAGCACAAGCTCCAACACACACATTTCTCTTCTCAAAGGCTGATCTGGTCACTGCCTTTGCTGAGGACTCATTTGTTAGTTACGGCAATTAATTGAGACCTGGATTTAGCATTACAGGGTGTCTAGCCAGCTTTCTTTTGGCAGATATATTACATTGGAGCCCTTCTATTGTGGGACCAGAGAGCCATAATTTTAGACTTTGTACAGCAATGCCCTTCTGATAGATGTTGCCTTCTTCTCTGTGTCATCTCTCTATCCTTTCAGCATTATTTTTGGTTAAGTAGCTTCAAAATTTATGTTATACCTATGGAAATGCTTTTTATAGCTGATCATTGTAATGTATTGTCATAATTCTTTTCTTACTTTTGTTTTTCCTGAAAATTTTCTTATTTTAAAAATTTGCAGTTTCTTTGTACTTGTTGTTGTTTCAAATATAGCCTTTCAGTACAATTTCATGTGGCCCAGGAAGAATACAAATGAAGGTATCACGTACTATATGTGCACATATTTAAAAGCTATACATCAAAGTACTAAATAAAATCTCATTTTGTCTTCTGCTCTGATATACATATATATATATACCTTCACAACAAAATTGAAAAATGTATGTTAAACTGTGTTATTTACATAGATGAAGAATATGAAATGGTTAGATGAGTGACTTTAATTTTTACCACAATCTCAGCAAATGTTATTGTGAAACTTCACATAAATTTTGATTTCTTGATATAATGCCAAGAAGACCATGGTTAGGAAAGTAAATCTTGTAGTGTTTCTTTTAAAACATTTAAAATCATTTGTTAAAATAAAAGGCAAGATAGTGATTATAACTATTGGCAATAAAATATTTAAAGTTAGACTTTTTCATTTATCATTTTTGAAATTTTTATTAACTATTAAATAAGACTAATACTACTAGAAGCAGTATCCATCTATCAAAATAAAATATGAGTAGCTTCTTTCACATATACCATATCCAGACATACACACACAGACATTTAAAAGTAATATGAATTACTTAGTTTTACAAAATGTTTCCCAGCTGCTGTATGTAACAAAATTGAATAGTATGCTATGTAGTGATTATCACTGGATGCTCCAATTGGAACCTGAAAAGAAGCAAAAAATTTAAATAAAAAAGGACATTCCATACTCCGAGTCTTTGGTGTACAAGTATCTTGTTTCACTCATGCTCTGACAGAGGAGAAATTTGTCAAACTAACTCATTTGTACTTTTCCTTACCAAAGTGCTCCTATTGCTCAGATTCTCCATAATCCAAGGCACAATCAATCTCTGGCATCAAAGGCAGAATCCCTACACATGTGGAGTGTGCGATGGCAGTCACATTTAATTTTGAGCAAGGGGGCGTGAAGAAGCATTCTCCTAGAGCCTGAATGAAATTAGTGTTATGACAGGAAATATTTAAAGTTATAGATTGTACTGTGCTGCCCCCGAGTACTGGATTGGGAGTGATAAAGATATCTATATGTTCTTTCATAAATAGATTCTCTTCCTCTTTAATATGCAGGATCCTGTAACATGTGAGACCCAAGAACCCAGTCCTAAGATTAGTTGGCATTGAGTCTCACTGTTCTATATGCATGTGTTCAGTTCATACTCCTATTTTCCAGTAGCATAGTCATTCCTGCAACTGATGTCATTTTGCTTTCTGGAAATCATCAGTTCTAATCTTCTGTAAGGGTAGTTGCTTAATAGTGTAAGTGATAGAGAAGAACTTGAACTCCTTTTAGCATTTTGGCATTAAAAAAACTTTTTATTAGTATATATTAAATGTACAAAGGGGTTTCATTATGGTATTATGGCATTATATGCATATAATGTAGTTTGCTCAAATTCACCCCCACTAATACTTTTCCTTATCTTCCTCATCCCCCACTTTGACTCATAAGTATTTTATTGAGAATTTTTCTGTCTGTGTTCAGTAAGAAAATTGATCTATAATTTTCTTTTGTGTTTGGTCCTTATCTGGTTTTGATATCAGAATAATACTGGGATCATAGGATGGGTTTTGCAGTGTTCCTTTCTGTTCTATGGACTAGTTTGAAGAGCTTTGGTGTTAGTTGTTCTTTAAAGATCTGGGAGAATTTAGCAGTGAATCCATTTGGTCCCGGACTTTCTGTATTGGAAGACTCTTTATTACTGCTTCAATCTCATTTTTCATTATAGACCTGTTAAGTGGTTTATATTGTCTAGTTTCAGTTTTGAAAGGCCATATACGTCTAGAAATACATTCATTTCTTCTAAATTTTCCAGTTTATTAGAAGGTAAGTTTTTGAAATATTTCCTAATGTTCTATGAATTTCATTGGTATTTGTTGTGATAACCCCTTTTTCGTCTCTAGTATTATTAATTTTGATCTCTTTCTTTTGGTTTGTTTGGCTAAAGATTTGTCTATCTTGCTTATCTTTTCTAAAAGCCAACTCTTTGTTCCATTTATTCTTTGTATTTTTCTTTTGGTATCCATTTTATTAATTCCTGCCCTGATCTTTATTATTTCTTTTCATCTATCACGTTTGGGTTTGGCTTCTTGTTTTTCTAAGAGCTTGAGGTGCATTAGTAGGTTATTTATTTGTGCTATCTCTAATTTCTTAATAAATAAGCACTCATAGCTATAAACTTTCCTCTTATCACTGCCTTTGCTTTGTCCAAAAGTTAATAAATTCTGTTTTCATTTTCACTTGATTCTAAGACTTTTTATATTTATCCTCTTATTTCTTTGTTGACCTACCAATCATTCAAAAGTGAATTGTTCAGTTTTCAAATATTTTTTGAATATTTTCTATAATTGCTCTTGCTATAGATGTGTAATTATTCCATTGTGGCTTAATAAAATACAGTAAGTTATTCAATTTTTGTGTATTTGTTCGGACTTTATGTCCTAAACTATGATCTATTTTAGAGAAAGTTCCATGGAATGCTGAGAAGAATATGTATTCAGAAGGCTGTAGGGGGAGTATTCTGTAGATGTCTATATATTGTCATTCAATTCTGAAGTTTCCTTGTTACAATTTTGTCTAGATTACCTATCTATTGGTAAGAGTGGGATACTACAGTCATCTTTCTTATTGTATTGGGATCCATATGTGCTTTTATGTCCAGTATTTTATTTATGTCCAGTATTTTATTTATGTTTATTGTATGAAACTGTGTGCACCAATATTTGTTGCCTATATGTAAACATATGTAAACTTATTTCTTCCTGATGGATTATTCCCTTTATCAATATGAAGTGAGCTGGTCTCTTTTGACAAATTTTGGATTGATCTGCTTTGTCAGATATAGCTACTTTTGCTTGCTTTTGGAGTGCATTTGTTTGTAATATCTTTTTTGATCCTTTCCCTTTAAGCCTGTTTGACTTTGCTAATGAGGTGCATTTCTTGTAGGTAGCAAGTGGTTGGGTCTTGTTTTTTAATTGATTGAAAAATTGAGACCATTAACATTCAGAGCTATTACTGAAAGGCATGTAGTAATTTTTGCCATTTTGTTGTTTTTGTAGGTTTTGATTCTTCCCTACTCCTCATTTTCTTATCTACTCATCTAGTGAGAGTCATTCTTTCTTGTATTTTCATGGTTGTGTTTGTATTTCTCTTCTGTGCGTAGGATTTCTTTAAGTATCTTCTGCAGTGCTGGCTTATTGGTTATGAATTCCTTTAGTTTTCATTTATTTTGTAAGGTTTCTATTTCTCTTTCAATTATGAAGGGTAGCTTTGCTGGATACAGTAATCTAGGTTATCTATTATTTTCTTTCAGGGCTTGAAATACATCATTCCATGCCCTCCTTGGTTTTAAGTTTTCTGTTGAGAAACCTGCTTTTATTCTGATGGATTTGCTTTTAAAGGTGACTTGGCACTGCTCTGTTGCAGCTTTCAGTATTCTTTCTTTTTATGTATATCTAATGTTTTACTATCGTATTCTTTGAAAAATTTCTTTTCTGATCTTGTCTGTTTGGGTCCTAAAAGAACACTTATACCTAGATGAGTACCCTTTTCTGAAGATTTAGGAAATTTTCTACTATTACTTTTTGAATGTGTTTTGTATGCCTTTAGTTTGTACCTCTTCTTCTTCTATGACCATGATTCATAGGTTTGGTCATTAATGGTGTCCTGAGGTTTTTCATGTTCTATTCTTCTTTATTATTTCTTTATTATCATGTGAATGCTCTAATATATCTACCTTGTCTTTAAGACTTGACATTCTGTCTTCAATTTGATCCAGTCTATGGGGAAAGCTTTCAAATGAGTTTTTTATTCGAGTTATTTAACTTTTCATTTCCTGAATTTCAATTTGATTTTTTTTTCAGGATTTCTGTATTGTCTTTGAATTCCTTTTTTGTATCCTACACTGTCTTCCTTGTTTCATTTAGCTGTTTATTTGTATTCTCTTGGAATTCATTCAGGGGTTTATTCACATCCTCTTTAATTTTGTTGCTCATTCTTATAATCAGTCTTTTCAGTTCTTTGGGATTTCATACATTTTACGATCATTAGTGTCCATTAGTGTGGAGTTGTCAACTTATGGAGGGATCATATTGCCTTATTTTTTCATATTTCTTCTGTTTCTGCATCAAGATTTGTGCATCAAAGGCCAAATTGTTGGTTGGAAGTTTTAATCACGTGTAGTCTTTCTGTTGATATATTCTCAATGTTTAGTCAGGGTTGAAGTGCTATTTCTCACCATTGGACTGGGGGTATAGCTCAATAGCCAAGCATTCACCCACACGCTCAGGGCACTGCTCAGATCAAAAAAAGTAGCTGGAGTCTCTTATACAGGGTCAGTTGTCTGCTTCTGGGCTGCTTTTACTACAGAACTTTGTATACTTGGTGATGCTTCTGGCAGCAGGGACTTTTATAGCCTGTGAGTCAGTCAGGTTTCCACTTTCTCCACAAGTCTTCCAGTTTGTATCCCCAAGGATAAGTGCCCAAGCCTATGGGGTGAATGTGGGGGTGCAAACAGCACTGAGTTGTGCAGTGGCAGAGAGACAACTAAGGGAGTAAGCACTCTGCCTGCTGTTCTCAGTGATTTTGGACTTTAGATACCACCCAACAGTTCACTTTCCTGGGTGTGTGGTGGGAGAGGAAGGCTGTGGAAATCACCTGGTAAAGAAGGTCTAGGTTTGGGGTTCTCAGTGCTGCCTGGCAACAAACCTCTACTGGAATGCAGTGCCTGGAGGCTGGTCTCAGTGCTTTGAACCTCTTCCTTCTGTGTGTGTGGAGGGGAGGCTGTGGGAATCATGTGATTTGGTAGGGCTGGGCTCTTAGACCCTCCTGACTGCCAACACGTGTTGCCAGGAGACCAAGTATGATGCCAGCCACAAGCTTGTTGCTGTCTTTCAGCCATGACCTTTGGGCAATAGGACTTGCTCCTTGGTATGCTAGAAATGCCATTCCCAAACAGTGATCAAAGAAACATTCCAGAGTCACTCAGCAAGGCAAAAAGAAAAGTTTTACTTCTGCAGAAGGGTACAGCCACAGATCATATTCTGATAGGCATAACACACTGAGCAGGGAGTCAGCTTAGTTTTTATCTCTCTGTCCCTCACCCCGATGGATTGGTTTGGGTTCAGAATCTTCCCATTGGCTAGCTATTGTTTGGGAAAAGGGCAAGGCTTTCTGATGCAGTGATGTTTTTACAGCTCATTGAGAAAGTGATTTCTCAAGGTCCCTTGCAGATAGGAGAAGGGGGCTGACATTTTACTCATCAAGCAGTTTGTCTGACTACAAGAACCTTACAGAGTCAAACAACATTTCACAAAGCATGGAGGCAGCAATTCTAGGAGGTTAGCTGGTATCTACACAGTGGTAGTTTTACATTAACTTCTTTGACAGAAAAGACCTAAACTTAGTTGATTCTCACAGTAGGAAGAGTGTGTGTCTGACCCCTGTGACCTTCACTACTTGTGCTTCCTGTTGCTTAAATTCTCAGCAGGACATCAGACCCTCTCACTCTCCATGACATCCTCTCATGGCTCTCTCCCACCCAGACTCTGTGATAGGGTGTCCCAAGTTTCTCTGATGCTTGATTGTTCCTTGTCGTCAAGTCCCCCAGATTAGCTCAGTCTCAAAAGGCCCCTTTTCAAGATGGCATGTTTCTATAGCTCGCCAAGATAAGGAGAGTAACAAAATATCTTTCTTCACCAAAGCTATCCTTCCACACCAGAGCAGTCATCCTCTCAATAAATCCCAAATTAAGGTTTATGGGAAGTGTGCAGCTAGAATTACCAGTCTGTTACCAGGGCCATCTGGCTTACCTCATGATTGTATCATTGGCTTCCCCTCCCCTGGAGGAGCCAAGGATAGAGCTTGGGACTCTTCTGCTTTTCTCTTTTGCCTTTCTGTTTCTCCATGCTTTTCAGCTCACCTCCAACTCTTTCATTATTCCTGATGCTTGTCCTCTCTTTCTCTCTTCAGAATACACTTTGTTCTTTATAACCTGACTCTTCTTGTTCATGAAGTCAAAATGGAGGATTCTTGTAAGCCACCATTATACCTGTAAACCTAAAACCTTATTGTGAAATAATTTTAGATTCACAAGAGTCTCAAAAATGGAGCAGAGTTTCTGTATTCTCTTCAGCAAGCCTCTCCTCATGTTAATATCTCACACCATCATGGTACATTTATTAAGAAAGTAATATAAGTACTATACTATTAACTGAACCACAGACTTCATTTGGATCTCACCAAATTTTCCACTGATGTCCTTTTTCTGTTTTAGAAAGTCTTATTTCATTTGGTCATCACATTTCCTTAGTCTGTAATCTTTCCTTGTTTTTATTGACCTCATAATTTTAAGGAGTATTGGTCAGGCATTTTGAATTATCTTTTATTTGAATTTGTTATCATTAAATTGGGAATATGGGTTTGGAAAAAATACCACACAGGAACTGCCCTTTCCATAGCAGGGGAATAACGCCTACATTGTTATGATTGGTGCTGTTAACCTTGGTACTTGATTAAGGTAGTGTCTCTAAGGTTTTCCTAGCTATGAGTTGTTTTTTTTTTAATAATCTATTCTTTAAAAGCAAGTTGCTAAGTTCAGCCCACACCCAAAGAGTGGGGAATATGTTTGAAATCTGTGTTCCATCAATTGTTATTTAGTACCTCTCTTCACCCCTTCTACTTCTAAAAGTCTAGTTGGTTCCTGATATACCAAGATTCTGTGGTATATGCCAGTTTAGTTCTTGGCTTTCTCCACTGATCCCAATTCATTTTTCTGTAGTCCATATTCCAAAATTTTGTGGTTATTATTTCCTCTTCCCTCTGTATTTATAGGTTTATGGGTTTTAAGAAATCCCTTTATTACAGTTTTAGTGGGCTTTCAGAGGGAGTGAAATTATATTATCATGTTCAATCTGCCATCTTTATCTGGAAGCTTAGGGGAAAACATTTTTTAATCACCAAAATTGATTTTTTAATCTGTTTGGATTTGTCATAATTCTGCCATGGACATAATCCACAAATGCTGAATGTTTTTTGTCTTGTACCATTGTTATATTCTATAAAACATTGTGATCAATCAGAAACCCGGTTTGCAGCTAAGAGACTACATCCTGGAGTGTTGTTCAGTGGGATGGCCCCTGATTTTCAAAGGTGAATTATAGTTACTGTTAGGAAGCAGGGCTAGTGAGGAGTCTGGGGTGCTCATATATTACCACAATCAGTTATTAAGGGTAACAAAATGAAGGCAGGCTTGGACACCTCAAGAATCAAAGGCAAGGAACCTTAACCAGCTTACACTGGCCAAAGCCACCAAAAGCCACTGGCAAAAGCCACCTATTAGAGGGAGTAAAATATCCATTATAGCTTCTTAACTAGTTGCGTCAATGAGGATTGTAACCCTCTGTATATTTGCTCTCTCTTTCTACTCCTTTCTCTTTCATCTTTGATTTTCCTATAATTTTACAGAGTGTTTTGATTTTTGCTATTTCATTTAGTGACTAGGTTGCTAGGTTTTTGTTCTTTTTAATCTATTTATATATTTTTTCAATAGCTAATATGCCTGTGTGGCTCTAAAACCAAAATAATATAAGAGCAAATATTAAGAATTTTCACTTCTGTCCCTGTTTGCCTCCTTTCCTTTTGCTCTGACCCCTATTAGTAACAACGTTTATTGGTTTCTTATGTGTCTTTTTGGTATTTCTTTATGCAGATATAAGCCTATATTCTTATTTCCCCCTTTCTTACACAACTTAACATACTATTTCTGCTTTCCTCATTAAATAATATGTATTAGTACATATTTTCCTTGTTCTTTTTTTTTTACAGTCCTATGATGTATCAATATTTATTTAGTCCCCTACAGAAAATAGCTTGGGTTTGTTTCTCATTGTTTTGCTGCAGTGAATACCCTTGTAAAAACCTCATTTTATAGATATGTAGATATATGTAAATATATCTACATATCTATATATCCGGAAGTGGGAGAGTTGTGGAATATTAGCTTAGTATTATATTATTTCTAGAGCGAAATCAGCTAGCATCTGTTTTAACAATCAGGGACAACCAGGAAAGCAGTAACATTTCTAGTACTTACAATGAGAAAAAAAAATCTTGTGCCAGTACCATTCTGATTTTATTGCTATGATTCTAGTACAGTTTGAAGTTGAATATTGTGATACCTCTAGCAGTGCTCTTTTTGCTCAGATTGCCTTGGCTATTCATGGTGGTTTTTGACTTTTTAAAAAAAAATTTTGTTTATTTCTTTAATTTTTAATTTTCTTACTTTTTATTTTTTCATTTTTTTGAAGAAATGTACAATTGCACTTTATTATGTATCCTCACTTTACAAATTGAATATACTTAGATAACCTCAAGAGATTTCATGATAGTAAAAAGTTACATAAAGAAAGATAGAAAAAGAAAGAAAGTGATGTGTTGGGAGAATTTATTAACTTTGTTCTTAACATCATTTATTTAATTGTAGACTTATGAGATTAAAATTTAATGATAACTATATTTCTCAACAAGTCTACAACATTTCTGAAAATTTAGCTGTCTGCTCTCATGACCTATATTGCTATACAGCCGGATGTTGTCTGGATCCAACATCTTTTTGAGGTTTATTGGATGAGATATGTGCATAGCTTTCTTCCTGAGTTGAGGCTAGCAGTACAAAGTAAGAAAGATAACCTGGAAAAAGCTACAAAAGAGAGACATCTGAAAAATGTGTTGCTTCACACAACCACGAGAAGGTATAAACATATCAAGCTTAAGATTTATCAATAGAACTTCTTTGAAGAAAGTTATAGCTGAGGGATTTCTCTTTAATGGTAGAATTTAGAATTTCTTCCTCTGTTACCCCAGGTAGATAAGAGGGATAGACAAAAGATTCATGGAGAATGTAACATTAGTGTTGTGAAACACATAAAAACTCATCAGACAAAAAGAATCAAACAAAAACAGGAGAGAGAGAGAGTTTATTTTTATTTTTTAACTTTTTTGTGCTTCTAGGGATAGAACCTAGGGCCTTGTGAATATTAGGCAAGCACTGTACTACTAAGCTATACCCTGAGTCCTTATTTTTATTTTTTAAAGACAGAAAATTTAGTGCGGGGCGTGGGGGGGTTAGTAGGTGATAAAGGAACTAACTACCTAACTGAGAAAATAAAGCAACCTAGAGATGAATAGCAACAGAAAAGCTACTTCTTGTAATATGAAAAGACAAAAATCATAAGACTGAGTCAATGAATCACAGAGCCAGGGCCACTGAGGTGATGCAGCCACTGCTAGAGAAGTGCCTAAGGTGAAAGAGTAAGTGGATGGGGGAGGGGGAATAACCTTCCCTATTCTTTCCTTCCTTTTCCCTCCAGTCTTTCAGACAAAAACTGATAAATGAGCCTGGGAATCGTGGTCAACAGTAGTCAGCAATACAGAGCAGAGCAAGGGAAGGGCAAGGAATGAATTTGAGAACAAATGGACTCAGAATCCAGATGGTGCTCCCCTTTGCTACTCAGCCTTCATCTTTCTACCCATGTTTAGTACCTTCATACTTCTGCCTGTCATGCAAATAAGAAGGGAAATCCAAAGTCTCATTAATCATTATAACCATCTCCAATTCAGATCTGAACTGATGGTTCTCATTTCTCTCCACTAGACCAGATGTGACTTTTTGGCTGGTGACCTGTGAAGTTAAGTAATCATTAGCACTCTTCATACAAAACTGTAGGGGAAGGGCTGGAGGCATGGTTCAAGTGGGGCCCTGAATTCAAGCCCCAATACTGGAAAAACATAAACAAAAAAAACAACCCTGCTGGGGAAGAGGAGAATGACAAAATAGAAATAATTGGTTAATATATACATAAAAAGATATGCATGTGTACTTGTTTCTGTAAAAAGTCACAAGGCCATGGATGAATATGGACTTAAAGGAGGCTCATATTTACTTTGTTCCTGTGGTCACTGGGGCCACAAGGCATTAGGTTTCTTTTCTTGGTAGAATGGCAATATCCTTTAGAAGATAATCAGAGTAATGGAAATCACCCTTGGTATTTCAACGAAGAGAATTTATGGAATTGACTAACTAGCTTAGGGGAATTAGAAAAGAAATAAAGGGAATATTGAACTAACACAAAGATAGTAACCATAGGAAGAACTACCACTCCTAGTTCTGGGCAGGCAAAAGAAAGCTTGTGGAAAAAGAGACTTGTAGAAGCATCTTAGACCTTTGAAGAGGGTCCATTGCAGACTGTTGCTGCATGTTTGTTTAGACATGATGAGGATGGTTTTAGAGTACCCCCAAAAGCTGGATATTATGACTGATAGCTACTTCTCAGGAAAGTTTCTCTTTCCTTCTCCCTTGAAGAATGGGGGCCAATTGACAAAGTAGAAATACAGTTCTCATAGCTCCAGCCCTGGTAAATAATAGTAATAACAGTGATAATAATTTCAAAGTGCATAATAAAAATGTGGGTTTGGATGTAAATACATGGGCATAATATTGGGACTGCTCATTACTTCACCTACTTGATATCCATATACAACTTTCTACATACGTCTTAACTTCCCATATAATAGTAATAGCAAATTTCTTCAACAAGATACCATTATTTATTAAAATAGACACTCCCATCCTTTCCTGCAAAAGATGAAATTGCAACCTAAAGATTAATTAACCATTAATTCTTAAAATTACAATGGGGAAGGAGGAGAAAATTTAGTTAATATATACAAAAACACACATTTACACATATATATTAAAAAGGATGAAAATGCTCAGCTGTTAGTTCTTTTTTCTGCCTGATCACAAGATAGTAGTTGATATTTGTAACTTCCTTCTTCCCTACTCATTTCATGTTCCCCTTGCTCTGAGACAGTAGTATCTGCCAGGTGAGATGATTCAACCCATCATTCCTGAAGGATATGATCATCAATTGTCCTGTCTTTTCTTGTTTATCGTAGTTTCTATTAACTTTTATTATCATCAGTGGGAATACTAAGAAGTGGTCCCTAGACATAGTCTTCCCTGACCTCACTGCATAACAGCAACCCAATTTTTCTTTAGCAATCAGGATCAAATCACCCCAGCTAGTACCAGGAACTCCCTTTTTTTGTCTATTGGTTCAGTTGGATAAGAAGTCCAAATTGGCCCCTTGGGCTCTTGGAAATTCATTGGAAGCATTTTTTCCTTGGGAGCTAAGACCTCCAAGCCAATAGAGTTTAAGTTATAGGAAGCAGAAATTCTGTAAGTATAATAATGAAAGAAGCTACTTTCTCTTTCACCCCTTGATAGTGGACCTGTGTATTCTGGTTAGGGAAGAAAGAGTGCCATATAACTGTGTCTTTAGTAGGTCATCTTATTGTTATATCAGGCCATTTGCCTTTGGATGATAGAGTACGTGGTAAGATTAGTAATATACATAGTTTGCAAATGTTAGTCACATTTCTCTTGTGAAATATGTTCCTTGGTCAGAAGCCATGTTGAGTAGAATACCATGATGGTAAACAAGGTGTGCTGGCAGAAACACAATTGACAGGAAAGGTATGTCCATATTCAGAATATATGTCTATTCCAGGACAAACAAATGGCTTTCCCTTCCAGTACAAAGAAAATTGGCTTTCCCTTCCATGATGGAAGTGGTACAAAATAGTCAACCTACCAACAGATGGCTGGCTGGTTCCCTTAGGGATTGTGAATTTAGATTCTGCTCTTGGTAATCCGGTCATTCAACAGTGCCAGTAGACAGGTTAGCTTAATGAGGGGAAGGCCAGATTGTTGGGTCTGTGCTTCTATCCCTGCCACTATGGTCACTTTGTACACAGGTCTAGTACAAATGAGGGTGAGGAAAGATGCTGACAGATAGCCACTGACAAGTTACCTTGTTCACTCCTATTGTTGAGGTCTCCTCTGTGTAACTGTCCTTTGCTAAGAATTAATACTAACTGCTTCCTACTTTGTGCTCGTTTCTGAAAGATCCATTCTTGTATCTCTTCTTCAGTCTTCCTTGTAATCAGTCTTTCAGGCTTGTTATTTTCAAGTTCTCGGCCAGCTGATAAAATTATATTTACTGTCCATGAATGAGTGTAGACCTGTATCACAGAGCACCTCTTCTTCTTGGCCAAGGGGAAAGCAAGATGTACTGCCAAAAGTTTCTCTCTCTCCCTTCCTTTTTCCCTCCCGTCTTCTGTCCATGCCTCCTTCCTCCCATGTTTCCCTCCTTTCTCCCAACTTATTCTCCTTTTCTTTCTTTCTTTCCTCCTTCCTTCCTTCCTTTCTTTCATCTACATGTCTGCTTGTGCTCTAAGGGGGAACTTTAATGACCATTTTAGTAGTTTTGATAAGTAGAAGCTACCATCCAGAGTGAAAGCAGAAGCAAAGGTCTATAGGCATGATGGGTTCTAGGAGAAGCAATTAATATGAGTAGAAAATAGCATTTTGGGTGAAGAGTACAGAGGGTGGAGGGGTGAAAGAAAAAATTGGAAAGATTAGGTAACACTATACTAGCGATTTACTAAGAATGCGCAGAGCATCTTATGGGCCTAGAGAAATGTAATGATGATTTTCTGAAGGTTATGCTATGATCCAGTTGGTGTGATAGATATTCTATAACAATGAGAGCAGAGAATTGGAGATGGGCAATACTGGGGTGCAATTATTATTTAAGATTACTTAGTAAAAACCTAAGGTAAAATGGTAAAGACTATGAGAATATAGAGGAGAAAATGAATTTAGGTGATACCCAAGAGATGGAATGAAGATTTGGTGGATGGCTACATGTGAAGTGAGAAGAGATGATAAGAATTTACATTTTTGTGACAAAATTTACACTTATGTGGCATAATCCAGGGTTGAGTTTGAATGGAGTTCTGATATATCTGGGCCTGATATAGAGCCACTGGCTATTTCAGTTTGCTGGGGGGTTTCCTGAAATTTGAAACTTCCAACACTAAATCTGGGACAAGCTGGTCACACTATCCTAATATGAATTGGTGGACAGATTAGTGACAAGAGCTTACTGCCATACATACTGAGACACCTGAAAGATAACTATGAACTAGCAAGAGAGTGTTTAGTGTGTACAGGAAATAGTAGTTCTTTTTCTTCCTCTCCTTCCTTCCTTCCTCTCTCTGCCCCACCCTGCCCCCAAAGAATTCACTTTGCTAAGCAAGCACTCTGCCATTGAGCCATGTTCCCATCCCTATTTGCTTCAGCCCAGCTGGCCTCAAACCTCAATCCTCCTCTCTCCTCTCTCCACCTCCTGAGTAGGAAATACTAGTTATTAATGATACATGGTAGCTATCATTCTGACTACCCCCACTGCCCCCTACCCCAGTAGATCCACTCTGAGGTTCTAGGGAAAGGAGATCAGTAGTAAAATACAAAAGAATTGTCCTGCTAACCAGTGGCACCCTCCACACACACACCAGAGTGTAATTGAAAGAGAATAGATTCTTTCTCAGTATTGTCTTTGGAAACTCAAAGGTTTTTGGTGCATTGGTGACATCAGTTGATGATAGGTTTGGGGAGTTGCAAGGGATAGAGAGAAAAGGGAATACAGAGGAGGAAGAAATTGGTAACTTATACTGGCACACAGGAGGGCTGAAATACTTAGAAGAACAGAATTACATCCATGCAGGCAGGAGCATTAGTCAATGAAATCTGAATTATCACCACAAAGATGACATCAATGGCTTTCCTTGAAGCATCTCCTCAGGAGGAAAGAATGTATTGATTAGGGTTGCTTTCTTTAATTATGTTGCGCCATCTAGTGTTAATTCTTAATGCACGTCTTGTGTCCTTGTTAGGATCAAAAGAAAACAGGTAAATTAAGAATCTGAGAACTTTTTCTAAAGTTGTCATTCGTTTGTTTATTCATTCTTTCATTTGCTTGTTTGACAAATTCTGGCTGAATATGAGTACCTTCTATATGCCAGTTACTTTCCTGGGTACTGGAATATAGCAGGGAACAAAATAAATAAAACCTCTGAAATCATGGAAGCTTATATTGATGAGAGAAAATACATTTTCATTTTTTCCATATAAATATTCTATCTTCCTAGAACCAGTTACTAGAGATTATCTTTTTTCTTTAGGAACCTACAATGCCATTGCTGTCATATATGAAGTGCCCATTTGTGTGTGGTCCCATTGCATATCTTGGTTATGTTCCATTTAGTTTCGTTCAATTTCTGTGATACCATATTATCTTAATTATTATTTTACTTTATAATAGGTCTTAATATTTGGTAGAATAAGATCATCTGCATTATTTTTAAGATTGTTTTGAAAATTCTTGGTCTTTAACATTTCCATAAAATTTAAAAACTATTTGTAAAAATCTATTAAACAACCTTTCAAAGAATTTAACTGGGATAAAACTGAATCTGTAAATCATTTTGGAGTGAATTGACATTTCTATCTTTTTAAATTTAAGTTAAACATTTACTTCAGTCTTCTTTAGTGTGTTTCAGTAGACAAAGAGGTTTTTTATATCTTTATGCTAGATTCATTGGCAAATACTTGATTTTTATAATGTTGTAAAAGTCATCTTTAAAATTTATTTGCCAACAATTTATGCCATTGTTTGGAAATGCAATTGATTTTCACATACTGAGTCTTCATTTAGCAATTTTGCTAAATGCTAAATTAATTCTAATGATTTATCTTTTTTCTATGATTATAATCTATCACCTATAGATAATTATATCTTTTATTAATTTTTCTTAACCTTCATAAATTGGTTACAATCTCTAATAAAGTATAGAAGTAGTTATATTAGGAACCCTATCATTGTTCCTGGCTTTACAGGAAAAGCTTTTGATATAAACCCTGGGTTTTCTATAGCTGCTCTTTATCAGATTAAGGAAATTCCATAGTATTCCTTTTTCCAAAGTGTATAACAAATCATGAATGCATGTTAAATTTTATTAAGTGCTTTTAAAAACTTTTCATTTATATAGAAATATCTTTTATTGTGGAAAATTTTACTATTTGGGCTTTTTTTTTTTTTTTTTTGCGGTACTGGGGCTTGAACTCAGGGCCGACACATTGAGCCATTCCACAAGCCCTTTTTTGTGAAGGGTTTTTTTGAGATAAGATCTCATGGAACTATTTGTCTGGGCTGGCTTTGAACCGCTATCCTCCTGATCTCTGCCTCCCGAGTAGCTAGGATTACAGGTGTGAGCCACCGGCGCTCAGTTTTTACTGTTTGATTTTCTGTTGTTGAACCGCGTTAGGTTTCTAGAATACATATATCTTGTCATAATGAGTTATCTTTGTAATATATTTCTTAATTTGGATTCTTACTATTTTCATAGTATATTTTATACTCATGTTTGTAAATGAGATTGTCTTGAAATGTTCCTTGTCTTTGTCAGCTTTTGGTACCAGAGTTTGCTAGCCTTCTGAAACAAGCTGACAATCATCTATCTTTTTTATTATCTTATAGTTTTATATAAATTTGGCATTCCTTATCCTTGAATTTAGAATTTGCTGGAGAAAAAATGGATGGAACTGGAGATCATCATATTAAGTGATATAAGCCAGACTCAGAAAGAGAGTTATCTTATGTTTTCTCTCATATGTACAATCTAGATTTTTTTTTAAAGAAAAGACATGAAAGTAGAAGGAAATTACGTGGGAAGAGGGAGGGGATCAGCAGGAGGAAAGGGGTACAAGAGAAGGTAATGGGGTGAATATAATCAAAGTACATTATATATATTATGAAACTGACATAATGAAACCCATTGTTTTGTATAATTAATATAGACTAATAAAAATGAATCTTCTAAAAAAAGAATTTGCTGGAGAACCCATCAAGGCTTGGGATTATTTTCTCCGGAGTGGGATTTTTAAAAATTAATTAATTTTAGATTTCATTCAGATATAATTCACATGTTTTTTAGTTTGCACATTTAAAATATACAACTCACAGGTTTTTTAGTGTAGTTGCAAAAGTATATAACCATCATCTCAGTAAAATTTCAATTCCACAAAGAGAAATCATGAACCCTTGAGCTATTTCTGTGATACACCCTTACCCCCCCAGCCTTAAGCTACCACCAATTTATTTCTTGTCTGTGTTCTAATACTGGGGATTGCATCTAGAGCTTTGTGCATGCTAGACATTTGAGCCACACTCCCAGCCCCTTTTTATTTGTTTGTTTGTTTTATTTGTTTTTTTAGTACTAGGGATTGAGCTCAGGGCCTAGCTCTTGCTAGGCAAGCTCTCTACCACTTGATCTATGCCTCCAGTTCTGGATTTGCCTATTCTGGACATATTGTATAAATGAAATCATATATTAGGCAGTTTTTTTGTGACTGGTTTCTCTCACCTGGCATCACGTTTTTTGTTGTTGTTGTTTGTTTTTGTTTCAAATGGAAAACAATTTTATTTCAGTTTTGTTATACATTAACATATAAAAAGTCCCATTTTATGAGATGTCTAAAAGAATCACTCAGGAGGGAGAGGTCAGGAGTATGGAGGTTCAAAGCCAGCCTGGGCAAATAATTTGTGAGAACCTATCTCAAAAAAAAATCACAAAAAAGCACTGGTGGAGTGGCTCAAGGTGTAGGTCCTGAGTTCAATTCCCCCTAGTACTGCAAAAAAAAAAAAAATCAAAAGCACCTTGACAGCTATATTTTAAACTACAAATCTGAAAACAACTTATTATATTTTGGACTTATAATATTCTATATTAAAACAAAGAAAAGCTGAAATATATACTTTTTATGAGAGTAATATTTTAGATAGTGTTTTCCCTAAAAAAAGGAAAACAAAAAGCAGGACAACCAAAACAAAACCCTTCTTCTCCATTTCACAACCCTTTGAAATGTATTGAAAATGTTTCTTATAAAATATTTTTACCTTACAAATTGTCCCAGAAATCTGGCTTAAACATTATCCAAATAAACAAAAATATGAAAATAATGGGTTATCAGTCTTAAATAAATCTTATAATAATAGCATTTTTTACCCTGTATTGATGGGAAAGGCACACTAAACCCACCTGCTGAAATTTAGCATTTTTAATAAACTTTCCTGATCCTTCATTTTCTTTCAACAGACAAACAACAAAGGTTTATTTTTTATAAATTATGATAAATTATTTAGTATTATAAACTGATCTGTAGAGCCATGTGACACTGCAAATTTATACTACATGTACTTACAGTCATATTTCTCATTGTATCCTAGTGCTTCCTTAAAACCAGGATAGCTCATACCTCATGTTGTTATCTTTTGAAGATTGAGATGGTCATAAATTAAATGCACAAAAAATAAACTAAATGCACTTGAGTGGCAATTTTTCAGATGGAACTTTCATATTGCCACAGTTATGCACCAAAAGACCATGTTTCTTCAAGTTCCCTACTGCAATTGTCTGAATGTGTTGGTCTGAATATATACACATTTAAAAAAATGGACATATGCTTCCATGAAATCCTATGTTCAGACATTTTCAGTTTAAAAATACTTGCTAATAAACTTAGTAGGTAAGATAAGCAATACTACTGCATCTGAATAAAAAAAGAAACATAAATATATGCTACTCAGCAGTACTGGCTTAAGAAGCAGTATGGTGTATTAAGATGCCTTATCTGGAGATTTACGCTATCCTTATTTTCTCAGAGTAAGGTATTTGGCATTGGAAGCATATATAAAGGAAAAGAATTTCTAAAACCAATGCCTCATGCAGCCGGGATGCTAAATCTCCTGCTTAGTCTCTATTGGTGGCATTGGTGGCAAAGTTATGTAAAGTTTCCCATTTGATTCAAGCCACTCTGAATGTGTGCAATATGGACTTCTTAATTCTGAAAATAACTGTTATTAGAAGCATCTGTTATACTCTTGATATCACATAATGAATCTGTAAGTGACTTAATTGAAAGGAACTCAGGTTTCCTCCCTTTGCTAGACATAATTTGTCATAAGAGAGCTGTAAACCCAGAGATTAAATCTGTCAGATTTTCATTTCCAACACAGCTGTCTTCTTGAGTAATTTGCATGCCGAACAGTTTCCTGTGCTTCTTCCTCACACTTCATCTCATATAGGTTGGCCTGGAATCCCTGGTCTGGTACAAACTCATAGCGGTGTTGTTGAACTTTATGCAAAAAGTTCAGCTGTTCAGGCTCTAGAACAATTGTTGCATATCTCTGCTAAAATTCGATGCCAATGAACATGGAATAGGATATTTTTTCAGTTTTTCTGATTCCGTGTTTGCTTCCCTTAATTTCTTGATCATGAGAATTTTTAATAATCTAGTCACTTGGATAAGGAATTCTACTTGAAAACCTCCCAATGTTTCAGTGTCAGAAACTTCACTTATCCAAGATGATTGTTTAATAAAGTACCATCATTCGTAATTGGTGATTGGATGAATATAATGTAATTCTGGTGGGGTCATAAAACAAACCAAGAAGGCTACTGTATTTGTCCAAAGGCAACAATTGGCATTGTCCCATGAGGCGGTTACCAGGAACTTTGCAGTTAGGTATGGCATGAGTCCTAAGCCCTGTCCTATCAAAAGTTACTCCACCTGGATTTCTGAGGCTCATGCCTATAATCCTAGTTACTCAGAAAGCAGATATTAGGAGGAGCACAGTCCAGGCCAGCCCGTACAAAAGTGAGACCCTATCTCTAAAATAACCAGAGCAAACAATAGAGTGCCTGACTAGCAAGCACAAAGCTCTGAGTTCAAATCCTAGTACTGCCAAAAAAAAAAAGTTACTCTGTAAGTAGCATTAATAGTCTCCACAGCATCGATCTGTTCAGTGAACAGACAGTCATGAATGCCACGTAACTGTGCTGTAACTTTGGTTCCAGTAACCGGGGCAAAGAAATTTCATCTGGGAGATCTTTGAATTGTGAAACTTCTGCAACTTTCCTTTTTTTTTTTTTTTTGTGGTGCTGAGGTTTGAACTCAGGGCCTACACCTTGAGCCACTCCACCAGCCCTGTTTTATAATGAGTTTTTTCAAAATAAGTTCTTGTGAGCTATTGGTCCAGGCTGGTTTTAACCACATTGCTCCTGATCTCTGCCTCCTGTGTAGCTAGGATTATAGGCGTGAGCAACTCGGCCCAGCTAGCTTCCTTTTTTTTTTTTTTTGGAAGAGCATTATTTTCTACTATTTCTGTTTTAATATCTTGGTAGTTTTCTCATTAACCACCTGATTTTTCCCCATTCCACTCTTGTTAATTTTCTTGTTTTTGAATTAGCAAATGATTCCTTTAGAAATACACCGAAGTCATTATCACCTTCAAAAAAGTGGTTTATCTGTGTTTAAGTAGAACTGCTCACATATGCTCCATTTTGTGTGCTTTGGAAAGCTTGAGTATGTCCCATAATTTAGACCAGTTTTCTGTGAAGCTTTCTTATCTGTTGTTGACAGTGTTGCTGTAAATTTCAGTGTTAGGTATACCCACCTTTTTTTTTTTTGACCAATACACAGTACTACAGAGTGGGTGAGTTATGAAGAAGTTTATTTTGGCTCACAGTTGTGGAGGTACAATGCTAAGTCAAGGGCCCACATCTGGCCATGGCACTCTTGTGGCATAGTCCTGAGGCAGTGCAGGGCATCATATAGCTTGGCTAGCATCTTGTTTGCAAGGTTTATCCATGTTATAGCATGTATCGATTCTTCATTCCTTTTTATGGCCAAATAATATTCCATTGATACGTATATGTGTGTACAGCACAATTTATTAATTCATCCACTGATGGACATTTTGATTGTTTCGTAGTTTATTGTGAATAGTGCTGCTACAAACATTAATGTTCCAGTTTTGCTTCAGAACTTATTTTTTCTTGTTTGGGGTATATTCCTTGAAGTGGAATTGCTGAGTCATTTGATATTTCTATGTTTAACTTTTTGAAGAAGTGCTAAAATGTTTTCCACAGACAGATGTACCATTTTACACTCTTCCCAGCAATGCACAAAGGTTTTCAGTTTCTCTCCAACTTCACCAACAATTACTATTTTGTTCTTTAAAAAAATTATTATTATGTCCATCCTAGTCAGTATCAAGTTGTATCTCATTTTGTTTTGATTTTCATTTCTCTAGTAACTAGTGATGTTGAATATCTTTCCATGAGCTATTGGCCAATTGTATGTGTTCTGTAGAAAAAATGTCTATTCACATTCTTTGCCCATTTAAAAAATGGATTCTATGTATATTCTTTTATTTACTTATTTATCTGCATCAACTGAACTTTGTAAGGCACATGCAGGGAATTAAAATTTTTTTTTGAAATTCCTTTTGATTTTTTGACCATATGATAAATCTGTGAATAAGTCAAGCTTGCTGTACTGCAGATAATCCACAGTCAGGATACAGAGCTATTTCATCATCAAAGACATGTCTTGTAGTACATAATAACACAAGGATATCTTTAAAATCATCTTACTCCTCTTACCTCTGTCACTCCTAACCTCTGGCAACCGTTAATTTGTTCTCTCTCTCTCTAATTTTGTCATCTCAGAGTGTTATATAGATGCAGTCATACAGTATGTAGTCTTTTGAAATTGTTTTTTCCCACTCAGAATAATGCTTTTATGGTCCACTAAGCTGTTGAATTTATCGATAATTTGTTCCTTTTTATTGGTGAGTGGTATTCCTTGTGTGGGTGTACCATTTTATTTAACCATTCACCCACTGAAGGACATTTCAGTTGTTGCCAATTTCTACCTATTACAAATAAGCCTTGAACATTGTTGTATAGTTTTTTCTGTGGAAAAAATTTCTCTAGGTTCAATACCTAGGAGTCCAAATGCTGGGCTGTATGATATTGTGTGTTTGGGGTTTTCTTCAGTACTGGGTTTTGAACTCAGGGCCTTTTACTTGCTCGGCGGGTGCTACTTGAGCCATATACCCCAGCCCTTTTTCTTCAGTTATGTTTTGAATAGGGGCTCACGTTTATGCCTTGGCCGACCTTTGCAACAATACTCCTATTTACATTTCTCATGTAACAGGGATACCAGCTCTTGTCACCATGCCTAGCTTTTACTAGTTGAGATGGAGTCTTGCAAACTTTTTGCCTCAAACCACAATTCTCCCAATCTCTACTTCCTAAGGAGCTAGGATTACAGATGGGAGTCAACACATGCAGTTATATATTTAGTTTTTTTTAAAGAGACTGCAAAATATTTTTCAGAGTGTTTGTATCATTGAAATATTAAAAATGTAGCTTATCTATATCATCCTAGCACATGATATTATTGCAAGGTTTTATTTTTTCTAATACAATTTTTCAGAAATGAAAGATTAAAATTTGAATTGAAAACCAATCAATATAATTCACCTCATTAACAACTAATGGAGAAAAATATTTGATCATCTCCATAGGCACAAAAAATTTGATGAAATTTACCAAATATCGATGATAAGAATTGTGCTTAGAATGCTTGAGACTGTTGATTCAATACCTAGAAATAAAAAAAGAAATACAAAAAAGAAATGTTCCTAGTATAATAAAGGGTACATATAATATAATATGTAGAATAAACCATCTTAAAACCTGTGCAAAGAGATGTACTCAAAAACACCAACTTTAAATCAAATCAGATTCTAAAAATATGTTCAAGTAATCCACAGGAAGACAAAAAAAAAAAAAAAAAAACAAAAGGAATGAAAGAAAAAAGCAGAGGGAACAAAGAGAAAGCAAGAACTAAAATATCAGAGCAACCCCTAACATATATATATATATATATTAATAATTAATGAGCTCAGGCCCCTATTCCTTGTCCCCTTAACTCTTGCTCAAGGTTTTCTCAAATACCACTCATACCCTTAGTAAACTTTTCTAGAATAGAAAATGTCCCAAAGGGAAAGTCACATCAAATGCCTGGCTCACCTTCCTGAGCCTCTGTCTTTTTGAACCCTCCTGATTAAGGAATTAATATATCTCTGATGTCATCAAACAAATCTTTTAAAAAATACTTTTTCCCAACTCTGTAGTTGTCCCCAGCCTTAGGTCATATTGCCTAGTGCAATATTTCTTTATTTTATTTTATTTTATTATTCATATTTGCACACAATGCTTGGGTCATTTCTCCCCCCTGCCCCCACCCCCTCCCTTACCACCCACTCTGCCCCCTCCCTGTCCCCACGACCCACTCAACACCCAGCAGAAACTATTTTGCTAGTGCAATATTTCAAACAATTTGGTGACCTCTTACATCTAATGTTTTCACTGTTCTTATGCTTTTCCTTTTTCCTTTTCATTTTAATGAGATTTTGAGAAGGACCACAGATAAGGATGTAAAGATGCTGCAGACTCATCTTTAAGCTTCCTTCCTCTTTGATCCTGGGTTGAAAATTAATTCTGCATTATTTTGTTCACTCTGTTATATCCCCAATTGGATAATAAGAGTTGGCTCTTATTTGCACCACCTAGAGATTGACAGATTGTCATTTTTTTTTTTTTGGCACGACCCCTGTCTAGATGTCATGTTACATTTAGTATCTTTAGGCTCCTCTTGGTTGCAACAGTTTCTTATAGTTTGCTCACTTATAATGACTTGGACAGTTTTGATTTTCTGCATATGTTCCCCAATTGGTATATCTCTAATGTGTTCATCATGATTAAACCAAGGTTATTCATGGGTTTTGGAAGGAACACAGAAACAAGTTGCCTGTATTGGATCCTAACAGTGTCATGACAAAGTACCACAAGTTGTGTGGCTTGAAACAAGAGAAGCATTTTTTCTCACAGTTCTGGAGGCCAGAAGTCTAAAATCAAGGTGAGATAGGGTTGGTGCCTTTGGAAGACTAAGAAGAAGAATCTTTTCCAGGCCTCTGTCTTAGCTTCTGGTAATCCTTGGCATTCTGGCGATCCTTGGCATTCCTTAGTTTGTCGACATATCACTCTGATCTCTGCCTCTATCTTCATATGACATCCTTTCTGTGTGTTGATGTCAGAGTATGCCTTTTCTTTGAGAAAAGAAAAGCTATTTTGGATTAAGGTTCACCCAAATGATCTCATCTTAATTAATAATATCTGCAAAGATCCTGTTTCGAGTTAAGGTCACATTCAGAGGACTGGGGTTTAGGATTTGAATAGTTTGCAGAGGACATAATTCAACTTATAACAGTGAGTTTTCATCACACCATATGAAGGATATATGTTACCAACATGGCATATCACTGTTGACATGAACCTTGATCATTTAACTAGGATAGTTTTTATTAAGTTTCTCTACTGTAAAGTTATTTCTTTTCTTCTCACTTCTATATTGTTATATTTGGAAGGAAGTCACTATGTGTAGCCTTCTGTTAACGAGTGGAGACTTATTTTCCACTACCTCAGAGATAGAACATATACAAAAAATATTTGGAATTCTTTTGTAGTTATTCAGTTTTTTGGATCTGTATAGATTCATGGATATTTATTTTATAACTGGGGCTTAAATTCATTTATGTTTATTTTGTTGTTCAAGTTGTTCCAAGCTCTTTTGGTTGGCTCTGTGTCCCTTGGGTGTATTCTCATCATTGTGGGGTTTCTTTTCTTTTTTTGGTACTGGGGATTGAACCCAGGGATTTGCACATGCTCAGCAAGTGCTTTAACACTCACAGCCCCTATCATTGTGTTCTTTTTGAGTATGTTCTTACCTTCTAGCAGTAGGAGACATTCCAGGATCATCTTGTGTATTCCATACCCATGTTCTGGAGTCAGTCATTTCTCCAAAGAGCTCTGGTTCTTTTCTATTAGAAACCATGATCTAGGTAGTAGGTCTGCCTGCTGCTATTGGGGTGTCATTGTTTCTAAGCTCATCTCAGCAGACAGAACAAGGAAATAATGTGTTTATTCTGACCTGTGTATGTGTACATATCTATAACTATTTCTAAGTGCATCATTCATATCTATATTAAGTTAAACATGTCCTCAATTCTCATCCATTACCATAGTGATCATTCTGGCCTCCTCTTCCTTGTCACATTCCAGCAGTAAGGAACCTGGCTCTCACCATTTACCACCCATGTTCCTTAATTGTTCATTTCTATCTTGGCCATGTATGGTTATTTCAGAATTGTTGGACTGTACCTCCATGGGAAACAATTTTACCAACTAGAGTCCAGTTTTTAAGTATAGTTACTTTTATCTTTAGACTTAACAATTTCCACTCATTTCTGGAGTTAGTTTTCAAAGTTCTAAAGTTAGGTTAGCATGATTTCTCCTCCACCTCTTCAGTAAATCATTTTATACATTTGTAATAGTTAGGGCTTTTTTATACTCTACCTTCTATACTGAGATTTCCCCAACCTCCTATGTGATTTTGAAAAAGTGCATTAATTAAGGAAGGTCCAAAGTGCTGTGAAGGTCTATGGATTTAACACATGCATAATGATATGTATCCACCATTGCAGTATCATATGGATAGTTTCCCTACTGTGAAAAGTCTGTGCTTCATTTATTTAAATACCCTTCCTCGAACCTCTGGCAACCAGTCATCTGCTTACTATCTCTATAGGTTCGTGTTTCCCACAATGTCATATAGATGGAAGCATATGAAATATAGTCTCTGATGGTTAATTCTTTGTGCCAACTTGAGTAAGCTAAAGGATTACTCAAGTAATCAAGTCCAGATTGCTGGTAAAACATTATTTCTAGGTGTGTGTGTAAGGTGTTTATGGAAGATGTAAGCATTTGAATCAGTAAAGGGGATCTTCCCTCACCAAGTGTGTGTGTGTGTGTTTGTGTCTATTCTTTTGACTTTGTTTAATTACAGAACACCAATTTAATATGGTACCTAGTTCTTGGCTTATTTTAGAGGGGGTTGGGGTTCCAATGACACTATATGTTTCCGAATCTATGCAGAACTATTTGTTCTGCTTTGTTCACTCGATACCACTGAGATACCTGCCTGATCTTGCTGATCCTAACTGCAGGGATGAGTGCACTTTCTTAGTCTGGTCC
Organism: Castor canadensis; assembly: GCF_047511655.1. Classification (NCBI taxonomy): domain Eukaryota; kingdom Metazoa; phylum Chordata; class Mammalia; order Rodentia; family Castoridae; genus Castor; species Castor canadensis. The sequence goes on along the minus strand of NC_133398.1, from coordinate 14,014,649 downwards.
TTCTATATGGAGTGTGGAAGGTGCTGGACACACAGCAGTGAGTGTTTCCCTGAGCCTGCCCTCTGGGCTGGTCAGTGCCATTGGGCCTCCTGTTTGATCCCTGCTTGTGTGAATTGAGGTGATGAGAGGTACTTTCCTGGGCTCCCCAGAGCTGCTATGTGGTAAGAGAAGGAGAATGGGCCTATGAGACAGAAGGTGTTTCCTTGGGCCTGCTTACCAGATCACCTGGTGCTTCTTAATCAATACCAGTACTACTGAGGGACAGAAGCATCTACCTGGGCTGCCTTCTGCTGCTGATGGTAGAGGGGGAGAGTCAGGAAACATTGAGCATGGTTCACCATGTAATCTGGAATCTGGGCATGGCTTGGCTGGATTTCTGCTTTTGGGTCTTTCACAAAGCTGCATTCAGGATGTTGCCTGGCTCATTTTGAAGACTGATCAGGGAAAGATTTACTTTCAGGCTCACTCATATGGTTGTTAGTAGTACTCAGTTCCTTGATGGCTGTTAGACTAAGAGCTTCAGTTCTGCTCTGTCTATTGGTTTGAGTAGTTCTTTGCCAAGAAGGCCTCTCCAAAATGGCAACTTGTTATATCAAAGGCAGCAAGAGCAAAAGTCTACTAGTAAGACAGAAGTCACAGTCTTATATAAACTAGTATTGAAAATGACATCTCATATTCTATCAGTTGGAAGAAATTCAGCTCATATTCAAAGTGAGAGGGTAAGAGATCCATTTTATATAAGGACACGAATGGCAGGAGAAGTGCATCATAGTCACTTCATAGTGGGCATCACAGTCACCATTAATAATTAATAATTCTTACAATTTTAGTGTTTAATAGCCACTAATGTTTATCATTTAAAGAATATTTACTAAACTTCAGATTTTTCTCCAAACAAAGGGGATAAAAATAACTTATTGTGGCTTTAGAACCTTTGTATAATATAGTTGAAAGGGCTACACATTCTTACAGAGGTGGTTGCTCCCTTTTTTAAACCAATACAACATTTAAATCACGTCTTCCTTATGATTTTTAGTACTTTTAAAGTTGAAAAAGAAATATTTATGAATTGTCTTATCTCCCTTGCTAGATTGTAGGCTCCTGGAGGACAAACTATGTTTTAACACTTTATATCTGTGACTGTACCCAAAAAAATACCTTCAGCATAAAGTTCAGCAAATGTCTATTTGAAGAATAATACTCTTAGTAGTAAAAGTAAAATACATATTTGGTAGAATAACTTTAGTTCACCTAAGTTCAATCACATACTAGAGAGACTGAATATTGATTGCAGAGATTAATCACAAGCAACCCCAACACTGAAAAGCATAGTAAATATCTGGTGAATAATTTAATAGATATTAATTTTTCTCTTACATACATCCCTTTGACATTGCATGTATATATGTTATTTGTTTTATATATGTGTATATGATTTTCATGAACTATAGCTTATATTTTTTTCATAAAATCATTTTATATCTGCATTATTTATAATACATATATAGTAACATTACATTATAGAAGTAATAACATCACATCAACTTATCATCCAGTTACTCTTTATTTAACCTAGGTAGAATTAAATGGTTCAAAATTGCAAAAAAGAAAATTTATTTTAGAAGATGGTATATTTTTGTAAATTACTAAAAGCTGAAAATTTTCTCAAATTTTATATTTGAGGACTTATTGTGAGTCACTGTTTAATCCATAAATCTAATGCTACAACCATGAAGTAATTTCTGACTGCCATGCTATTTTAACATGTTTAATTTGTGGAGGAGTTTTAAAATTTAGATCCCAGTTGTATTCTGGTGATAATAGCTTGGTAGGTTTGTTGATAAAAAAATATTTGTTTAGGTGGCTTTCAAACATGCTGTCAAGTTTATTTTTGGTATCAGATGTAATTCCGTCTAGATAATGATCAATGAAGGCTAAAACTTCACGGGGTGTGCCACCAAAAATGGCACTATGGTAATAGAAATCTCCCTGTCCCAAGGGGATGAAAGCTGCTGATTTAGGTCTCCTCTCATAAGGGAAATATTTAATGTTTTTAAAATACCACCATGCATGGAGTTGAGCCACAGATGTACCCAGGGTTTCTACTCCAAAGTCATCCTTAAAGATCTGGTTTGCAGCCATAATGAAGAGAAAGTCAACTTCATGCAGGATGCACTCTTTGAGGAAATTACTGAATCTCTTTGTGTTCACAAAATTGAAGTCTTCATACATGTCTTCGTTGGCTAGATAAAATACTTTAAATGTTCGAAGAGGACCCAATTCTATGTAAGGAAGCTTGTTGATGTCATCAATCAAGATGTAAAAAATAACATTGTAGCCAACCATAAAGTGCTTATCAGCGGATTGTATAAATTGTTTCAGGTACTGATCTACAAATCTATGAAACATGAAAAAACAGAAAAAAATACTTTGATGAAATTCATCAGGAAAATACATGCCATTTAACATGCTAATTAACATGTGTCAATGATGGTAAAGAAGGTAAACGTAGCTGGGTTTCCATGGCTCATGCCTATAATTTTTAGCTACTCTGGAGGCTGAGATTCAGAGGATCCTGGTTTGAGGCCAGCTGGATAAATAAGTCTGAGAGACTCTATCTCTAAAATAACCAGACCAAAATGTACTGGAGGTGTGGCTCAAGCAGTAGAACATCTGGTTTGCAAGTATAAAGCCCTGAGTTCAAATGCAGTCTGAGGAGGAGGATGAGGAGGACGTAGATGAGGAGGCGAAGGAGGAGGAGGAGGAGTGTAAAGAGGTTGAATCTATAGTTCAATTGTTTTGGTTAGTGAAAGAGAATGTAGTAAGTTTAAGGACCTGAGAAGAAAGAGAAAGAGAGCTAAATGGATATTAATGAAAAGATTTCCAAGTAGTGTTAAGGACTCAGCTAAAGCTGGAGAAAATAATCATTATACACAATTACATGGGACAGCCAGAAATAATGCTTAGGTTCACTGTGAGTAGTTCTTTGGATGTGTTAAGTCCACAAATGCTCATTTTTAGTTTTCCAAATAAAACTGGACAGTTGGTAACACCTACTTTCCAGAAGCAAATGCAGCCAAGCCTATGGTAATATTCAGCCTCCTGTAATATTTTTCCAGGACCAGTCTATTGTAAGTTCCTTCCCATATGACTGGAGCAAGCCAGTCAGTTGTTGTCATAACATCAGGACGTTTTCTGTTGAACAAAGAAGAAACAAATCAAGCAGATAATAAAAATTATTATGGCAGTAGAAGTTGTCCAAGTGATAATAGCTAGTGATTATAGAGCACTTACTATATGCCAGACCCTTTGTTCAAGTACTTACATAACTATTTAATCCTCTGTTTCATATGAGGAAGCATGGGCACAGATTGGTTGAGTAAATTGCTTAGTATCACACAGCTAATAAATGGCAGTCAGGATTCAAGATCCAGCCAGTCTAGCTTCAGAGTCATTTGGGCATTATACCTTACTGCCTTTTGAGTCCAAGAGTTATTTTCTTTTGAGCTCCAACTACAACTTAAATTTAGGTAGCGCACTGTCAGAACAATTCTGTGATTGTTGCCTAAAGCTGACAGTAGCACTGTCTCCTTATGTATTCATGGTTTTTTTCCTTCTTCTTTCTTTCTTTTTTTTTTTTTTTTTGCAGTACTGGGGTTTAAATTTAGGGCCTTGCACTTGCTAGGCAGGTGCTCTACCACTTGAGCCTCGAGCCACTCCAGCCCCTTCCTCCTCCTGTTTATGTTTCCTTCTTCTTTTTTCCTGGGAGAGCTAGAATATTCCCTTTTCACCTCTTCCCTGATGCTTTAGGCCCATCGATGCAATTTGGAAGAAATGAAAAAGGGAAAAAAAATTAGATTTGCTTCCAATTAACTATAAAATGGCAACAGAAGTGGCGTATTATTAATAATTAATCTGGCTGGAGACAAGGCATTAAACTATAAAAGCAAATTAAGACACATTTTGAAAGGAATTGAAAACAAAAAAGTTATTTTGCTGTTGGTGATAGCAAGTTTTAATTACAAATCTAGAGCTAGACAAGGGTAAGATTTAGCAGTCTTTAATAGTATATTAATAATAACCTGGATGACCATGCCTCACGCCTGTAATCCTAGCTACTCAGGAGGCAGAGATCAGGAGGATCGTGGTTCAAAGGCAGCCCTGGAAGACAGTTTGTGAGACCATATCTTGAAAAACCCTTCCAAAAACAGGGCTGGTGGAGTGGTGCAAGGTGAACGCCCTGAGTTCAAGCCCCAGTACTGCAAAAAAAAGTATATTAATATACTTTTATATAATAATAACAATAATATAGTATAGTAATAGTATAATAATAATAACAATAATAATAAAAAATCCTTCAAAAGTGTTGCCTTTTCCATACTGAGGATTCTTTAACTTATACACTTATTTAAAAATCTCTCTAAGAATTTATAGGCATACCCTTCTTTTTAAATCACAAATCTCAAAATCTACCGTAAAATTATTCAGATATATTCTTGTTGCAGTGATGACACTTACAAATTAAGCATGCTGTGCATGTAAACAAAATCTGTTTGAGATGGTGAAAAGGTTTTAGGACCATCCTTCTTTTCTTATTAAATCAGATTCAAGGTTTACTCCCAGAATGAAAAAAATCTCTAAAAGCAGAAGATAATTAACCTATGTTAAGAAATTGTTTAACAAAAGCTAAAACAAGAGGAAGTAGAAGAATAGACTTATAGTCTTTATATTTATAAACCAATCTACAGGTTTAACACAGTTCCCATCAAAATCTCAATGTCATTCTTCACAGAAATAGAAAAATCAACCCTAAAACTCATATAGAAACATAAAAGACCCCCAAATGGCAAAGGCATTCCTGTGCAAAAAGAGCAATGCTGGAAGTATCACAATAACGGACATCAAACTATACCTCTGAACCACAGTAGCAAAACCAGCATGGTACTGGAGAAAAACAGACATGTGGACCGACCAACAGAGCAAAATAGACAACCCCAAAATAAACCAACACTGCTACAGCCATCTGACTTTTGAAAAAGGCACTAAAATAATATATTGGAGAAAAGACAACTTCCTCAATACTTGGTCTGAGAAAACTACATATCCACATGTAGAAGAGTGCTCTAGATCCTTTTCACCTTGTCCAAAAATATCAATTCAAAATGGATCAAATATTTTAACATAAGTCCTGAAACTTTGAAACTACTACTGTAAAACATAGGAAACAAACTTGAAAATATAGGCAATTTTTTTTGGAATAGTACTCCAGGAAATAAGAGCAAAAGTTTACAAATGGGACTATATCATATTAAAAAGCTTCTGCATAGCAAAGAAAACAATCAGAATGGGAGGATAAAGGATTAATATTCAGAACATATAATGAACTCAAAAACTTAAACAGTAAAAGGACAAATAATCTAATTAATAAATGAACAAACAAATTGAACAGTTCTCAAAAGAAGAAACACAAATGACCAATAAATGATGAAAAACTGTTTACCATTCTTAGCCATAAAGGAAATGCAATTCAAAGTGACACTGAGATTCCACCTCACCAGTCAAAATGGTTATCATCAAGAAAAACAACAAGAACAACAAAAAGAAAACAAACAACAAATGCTGGTGAGGATATGGGCTGCAAGGGCAAGGAACCCCTATATACTGTTGTTGGGAATGTAAATTAGTGCAACTACTATGGAAATCAGTATGAAAGTTCCTCAAAAAACTAAAAATAGAACTACCTTATGACATACTATACCATTCTTGGGCATATATCTGAAGGAATGTTAAGTCAACATGCAATAGAGATACTTGAATAACCATGTTTATTACAGCACTATTCACCATAGCCAAGCTGTGAAATCAGCTCAACCCAGGTTCCCAACACTGATGAATGAATAAAGAAAATGTGATATATAAATTGAGTATTATTCACCCATCTTTCAGAGGAACGAAGTTATGTCACTTGCAGGAAAATGGATTATCATGTTTAGTGAGATAAATCAAGCTCAAAAAGCCAATTACCATGTTTTTGTTCCTATGCAGAATCTGGTCAAAAAATGATTATGTTTATGATTATGATAACGGCACATAAGCATGAAAGGGAGACTGTAGGGCAAGGGAACCAGTGGGAGGGGGAAAGGAGAGGCTGCTAAGGGGTGAACATGATCAAAGTTAATTATACATATTATATTCAAATTATATATAATTATATACACACACATATGTATAAACACTCTGAAAATGGAGTAATGGAACTTGTCTTTGACAAAGGCACTAAAAATATACGAGGGCGAAAAGACAGCCTCTTCAACAAAAACTGCTGGGAAAACTGGTTAGCAGTCTGCAAAAAACTGAAGCTAGATCCATGTATATCACCCTATACCAATATTAACTCAAAATGGATCAAGGATCTTAATATCAGACCCCAAACTCTAAAGTTGATACAGGAAAGAGTAGGAAATACTCTGGAATTAATAGGTATAGGTAAGAACTTTCTCAATGGAACCCCAGCAGCACAGCAACTAAGAGATAGCATAGATAAATGGGACCTCATAAAACTAAAAAGCTTCTGTTCATCAAAAGAAATGGTCTCTAAACTGAAGAGAACACCTACAGAGTGGGAGAAAATATTTGCCAGCTATACATCAGACAAAGGACTGATAACCAGAATATATAGGGAACTTAAAAAACTAAATTCTCCCAAAATTAATGAACCTTATAGGCAAGTGAACTAAACAGAACTTTCTCAAAAGAAGAAATTCAAATGGCCAAAAAACACATGAAAAAATGCTCACCATCTCTAGCAATAAAGGAAATGCAAATTAAAACCACGCTAAGATTCCACCTCACCTCTGTTAGAATAGCCATCATTTAGCAACACCACTAACAACAGGTGTTGGCGAGGATGCGAGGAAAAAGGAACCCTCTTACACTGCTGGTGGGAATGTAAACTAGTACAACCACTCTGGAAAAAAATTTGGAGGCTACTTAAAAAGCTAAACATTGATCTACCATTTGATCCAGCAATACCACTCTTGGGGATATACCCAAAAGACTGCACACCCCTGTTTATTGCAGCACTATTCACAATAGCCAAGTTATGGAAACAGCCAAGATGCCCCACTACTGACGAATGGATTAAGAAAATGTGGTATCTATACACAATGGAATTTTATGCAGCCATGAAGAAGAATGAAATGTTATCATTCGCAGGTAAATGGATGGAATTGGAGAACATCATTCTGAATGAGGTTAGCCTGGCCCAAAAGACCAAAAATCGTTTGTTCTCCCTCATATCAGACATTAGATCAAGGGCAAACACAACAAGGGGATTGGAATTTGATCACGTGATAAAGTGAGAGCACACAAGGGAGGTATGAGGATAGGTAAGACACCTAAAACACTAGATAGCATTTGTTGCCCTCAACGCAGAAAAACTAAAGCAGATACCTTAAAGCAACTGAGGCCAATAGGAGAAGGGGACCAGGAACTAGAGAAAAGGTTAGACCAAGAAGAATTAACCTAGAAGGTAACACACATGCACAGGAAATTAATGTGAGTCAACTCCCTGTATAGCTATCCTTATCTCAACTAGCAAAAACCCTTGTTCCTTCCTATTATTGCTTATACTCTCTCTTCAACAAAATTACAGATAAGGGCAAAATAGTTTCTGCCGGATATCAAGGAAGTGGGGGGAGAAGGGGGCGGGGAAGGGAAGGGGTGGGGGAAGGGGAGAGAAATGACCCAAACATTGTATGCACATATGAATAAAAAAAAATTTTAAAAAAAGAAAATGGGTTAATGGGTTAGAGTATAAAAGAGGAGGTGAATTTGATCAAAGTACATTGTACACATCTATGGAAATATCACAATGAAACCCCTTTGTACAATTAATTTATACTAATAAAAATTACTAAAAATAATAGCTTAGATATGTAGCTCCTCACTTGGGCCTGCCAGAGGATATGTTATACAAAGGAGACTCTCAGTAATCCAGTGGACAAGATGAACTAGTCTCTGAATGTCATCTAGACTCCTTTCCTAGTCACCCTTGTTGCTGGCTTAGTGAGCCCATGTACAAAGGGTAGCCACATCTACAAAAATGGAGATTACATGTGGGCTTGGTAACGTGACCATTCTCTTGCTAAGGTTATAGCCAGCACCAAGTGCCCACCTTGTGTTTCTCTCAGCCTACTACCCCTCCCCTTTGCATTCCCTTTTGCCCACAAGGGCAGGTTAGGAATAAAGAGAGAGGATCCTAACATAGAACCTTTCAGGTCTTGAGTCAGGGACAGCAGATATAAGAAAGAAAGGAAAAGAAAAGAAAAAAGCTTAAGAAGGTATGATTTGCATAAGAATAAAAGCTCTGAGTCCATCTTATTACCCACTAGATAAAATTATAATTAACCTATGACTGAAAGAGGTCTATCTGAGAGTACTCTAAATTAATATAATTTATGTGCTATTTTTTTTTGCATTAGTCTATCCATTAGTTTTTGCATTGGTCAAAAACTTCATTTGCCCCTGGAATTTCAGAAAACAACTGACTAGTTATTGTGGCCAATTACCACAATTTTCATTTTTATGTGCACTTAAATTGACATTTTTAGCATTCTTTATTTAAAATCTATGTGTGTGTGCACACGTGTCTTAAGGATGGTTCTTAAACTGCTATTATAAAGTTAATATGTGAAAACTGTTGTCTTTTCTAATAGAAATCAGTTGTTATATCTTAACCAGGTCTAAGCAAAATGTAGGCATTCAGAAATTAACTCTCAGACTCTGGACTTAAAACTCAAGTAGCTGTGTGGCACATGTTTGTAATACCAGTGTCCTGAGCAAGCTATGTCAGAAACATGGACACACTTTGTCTTTTCTGTGTTAGAGTTTATTAAACAACAATAAATTCATAAGCTACATCAATTTCATAGGCTTTAATTTGCCAACTACTACTGATTTCACTTGATAACCAGGCCATTGGCAATCATAGGTTCTTTCATTCCAATCTTTTTTTTTTTTCATTTTTCTTTTATTATTCATATGTGCATACAAGGCTTGGTTCATTTCTCCCCCCTGCCCCCACCCCCTCCCTTACCACCCACTCCGCCCCCTCCCTCTCCCCCCCCTCAATACCCAGCAGAAACTATTTTGCCCTTATTTCTAATTTTGTTGTAGAGAGAGTATAAGCAATAATAGGAAGGAACAAGGGTTTTTGCTGGTTGAGATAAGAATAGCTATACAGGGCATTGACTCACATTGATTTCCTGTGCGTGGGTGTTACCTTCTAGGTTAATTCTTTTTGATCTAACCTTTTCTCTAGTACCTGTTCCCCTTTTCCTATTGGCCTCAGTTGCTTTAAGGTATCTGCTTTAGTTTCTCTGCGTTAAGGGCAACAAATGCTAGCTAGTTTTTTAGGTGTCTTACCTATCCTCACCCCTCCCTTGTGTGCTCTCGCTTTTATCATGTGCTCATAGTCCAATCCCCTTGTTGTGTTTGCCCTTGATCTAATGTCCGCATATGAGGGAGAACATACGATTTTTGGTGTTTTGGGCCAGGCTAACCTCACTCAGAATGATGTTCTCCAATTTCCAATCTTAATTACTAATATTAACTCTTGGAACACACAGTACAATTCACACAATGATATGTAGGTTACAGAATGGTTAAGAAAAGGTTAAAGCAGCTTTAGGGTTCAAAGAGGGCTTACTGAAGATACAAAGAGAGTCACTGTTAGGTGGCTAGATATTAACATAACAAACACAGTGTCAGAGTTTTTGTGCCATGAGGTTGTCTAAGTGCAGAGGTAGTTGAAGGCACAGAGCTGGGTCTTGGCTTACTGGGTCTGGAGAGCTGGCAGATCTACAATTTGAGTGGGTCACATCAAGTAGGGTGATTATGTTGAGCTGAAGCCCTGGGGACAGTGTTGGGAATTTGTCACCTGTCAATCCATGATGCATGCAGCAGATAGTATGATGATGAATTGATGGGTGCTAACATACCCCAGTGTCAGGCACCCTCCTTTTATATGATCCATATGTGGGGGTTGCATCATTTGTTGGTCTGGAGTGCTCAGTAAGCTCATGGGCCTGATTTTTTGGGCATGGTTTTGATATGCCCATATGTGCAAGTGTTCCTGAGTTAATTAAGTTGATAGGTGGTAATATCTTATTTGCATAAAAAAGCTATTTATTAGTCTGTGCCTTATGTTTTGTACTAGACAGATAGTAGTTGTTTGCTTGCACAAACAAGATGTAGAGTCATCTGCCTCAGCATTTGCACTCAAAATGAAGCAAACTGTTGTTTTATAAAATGGAATCACAAAGGGAAAGGAACAGGATGAAAGCTACCATTCTATACAAAATGGAGTATTTTAGAGCAGGGCACAGCCTGACCTCCACAGTCCACCCTTGATTCCTGAGAACAAGGGCTCAATGGCTCTGTAGTGAGAAGAATCGCACGTTGTTCTTTTCACAAGATGTATTACAAAGGCTAACGGTGCATTTTAAGCAAGTACAATAGAAAATAATTGCTAGGGGAAAAGAGCAATGTTTCTTTTATATGGAATCAAATCGTACTGGTCAGGTTGTACCAGTCAGTGTAATCAGACTATGAGCCTGTACATGGTGTGTGTGCGTATGTGTACATTTTGGCAGTAATGGGGATTGAACTCAGTGCCTCACACTTGCTAGGCAGGTGCTCCACCACTTGAGCTACATCCCTAATCCCAACATGTGTATTTTGAGGGATTTGCCAAACAGGCATAAGAATATGCATTTTGCATATATGCTTTTGATATCTTTTGCCAATGCAATGAAGTTTGCATTTTAGTAGTGTGACTGCATGCTTGGTGAGTTCAATTGAACTCTTTATATTTGCCAGTTGTGGAAGGAATCAGATGCTGTTTTCAGTTTCTCTTGGTTTGTTTCAATAATGGTGTCCATGTGCGTGGTGTCAGTCCATGAGATTTCTTGGATCCTACCATGCCAAGATTCAGGCAGTTCCCTATATGATATTTCCTGATTGCATGATACTAGGTAAGATTTTCCATTCACTTTAACATTGATAACATTTGTCAACTTTGCACATTCTGAGCTTATAACAGTCTGAGCACTGGATCTTGAGGGATGATTATAAAATTGCATCTCATTATTTAACTTATGTCATATTATCTATGCAAAATTTCCTATATTCCATATATTGATATAGTTGCTGTATTTATGGTGTAATAATATGTTGTTGATGTAATATCCTCAAATGTATGATGACCACTTATGTCCCATTTCCTTGTTTATATAGTATCCAGATAGATTTAAATAAACTCTGCATATTATGTATACTCCAATTGATTTTTAAAAGTTATGTGATCATATTTTGTTTGTCATAACCTGTCTGTTAGTCTGGTAAAACATTACATATCAGTAAGAGTTTCTATTACACAAAGAGTCCAGTTAGTGAGTTTTCTACTGTGATGTGTATCTATGCTGCAATTTCTTTATGTCCACATTTAACAGATATTGTTTTGTATATGCTATTACCATGGGATTGGGTAGGGTTTTAGGTGTTCTCTATACTTTGGCTAATCTGAATTTTATAGCTTTTATGTGTTTTATCAGCCATGAATTTTTATAGTACAGCTATCACATCCATGTCCAAAATGTGTTCTACCTCAAGAGCAGTATATGGTTCCTTCTTTTGGTTCATTATTATAGTGTAAAGTTATTGCTATGATTGGGCTGGCTTCAGTTTTCTTACCACCCAATCTTTTTATTTTTGTGGAGTCATTATTTTTATTAGTTTGTTTATTTAATATAGTTATCTGATAACCTGTGCCTACTAAAAATACTTTTCTATAATCTCCTGAATTTCTGTTGCTAATTGTATATATAGTCTATTATCCCTCGTGAAGATATTCCTGAGCTGGGGCCCTTTCAGTTTGTTTGTTTTTTTTAAAGAATCCTTGTGTGTTTCTAATTGTGTTATTTTGCATGTTTCGTTTTTGATTTCTGTGCGGGAAAGGATTTCTTCTCTGGAAATTACCTCTGTTTTGTGGGTTATGTTTCTGGAATGGTCTGGAAGTCCAGTTGTTCCAAGGTCTGTTTTATGTCTTTCTTGCTGTACTATATAATTTTGTCTTGGTAAGTACTTTGATCCAGATATGCTTGGTCTGTTGAATCTTCTAGTGTTAAATGTGAAAAAGTTTCTACCTTGTGTGGAGCCCTGATTTGGACGTAATTTTGTCATGAATGTTATCTTGTGTGATCCAGGCAGTTATGATAGTAACTTGATTTTATTAATTAAATAAGTGAAGTGTATTGTTTTTTAACTTCTTGTGGTGTTAGGCTCAAACTCCAGGCCCTTGTGCATGCTCTACTACAAGTACTCTTCCATTGAGCTTTACCATTTTAATAAAATTAAATGAATTGATTAAAATTATACACATGAAGAATTTATTTTTATATATGGTATAAAGATATAGAAGGATATATGGTCCGCTTTTTTGTTTTTTGTGGTGATGGGGATGGAACCCAGTCCTTGTACATGATAGGCAAGTGTTCTGCAACTAAGCTACAATCCCAGTCTTGGGGTCTACTTTTTTCCCACTTGATAGTCAGTAGTGCCAGTATAAGTTTTAAGTAATTCATTCTTTTCTCACTGACTTTTAAAATACCATCTTTGTTACATGTCAGCTTTCATGTAACAAATTACATGTGATGTAATTCTGGATTCACTGTTCTTCTGGTTTATTTCTTGTTGACTTGATTACAATGGGGTTATGTACACTCTGATTTTAAGTCAAAATCCTCTTAACTTTCTTCTTTTTCATACTTTCCTTGACTATTCTGAGACATTTATTCTTTCATATTTTCTATAAACTTACATTAAAACTAGAAACAGGACACTTATGATACTCACATCTGACAAAGGACTAGTATCAAGAATATATCTATAAATTGATAGACGAAACACAAATAATTAAAAAGAAATGGGAAACTGTATGAACACATTTTACTGAAGAAGAAGCACATGTGACCAACAAACACATGAAATAATGTGACTGAAGAAAAGAAATTCAGCAGACCACAAAGAAAAATAATGTTTATGCCCATTCTATTGGCAATACTGAGTATTAGATGGCACATATCTCATAGGTTGAACAGTCACATACTTTACCACTCAGGTTACATTTCTACCCAAAGAGCCTTGTATAGGAATATTTATAGCAGCACTGTTCATAACAGTAAAAACCTAGAAGTGGCTCAAATTCTCATTAACAAAGCAATGAATAAATAAGCTGTAGAGTATATTTGCACAGCCAATTGTTTTGCAGCCATCAAAATGAATTAAATTAACACATAATTTCTGAATGAATTTTAGTAATCTAAAATTAAGGAAAAAAAAATCCCTGAAGACTATGTGCAGCATGGTATCTTCTTTATGAAGTTATCAACAACTAAAATTTAAAAATGAACTTTTCCCCCAGCATACATAATTTTGAAAAGAAAGCAAGGGGATAATGAATCAAGACTCGGGATGATACCTACTTCTCATGGTCAGGAGAGGAAGGAGCAAAGATACTGGAAAGGACACAGAGCTAAAAGCTGAAGTTATTGAAGATTGTAATTTTGGCTTCCGTAATAATAAACCAGCAAATAGAAAAGTAATATATGAGTTCTGCATGAACCAATGGTGACAGATGTCATGAAGCTATGATTATTATTTATCTAATTCTGCGTCCCTCTAGTTCATTAAAAACATAAATAAGAAAAATTCACAGAAGATTAAATACAAATGACTAATAAATATAAAATGATATTCAAACTCAGTTTTAGAAATGCAAAGAGAATTGAAATATTTGAAGTAACAGTTTTGCAAATAATAAAATATTTGATATTATTAGACTGATATAAAATAAATTAAATAACAAAATAAAATATTGCTAACATTTATCCATTATAGGCTAGAAAATAAAATAGCATAATTATTAAAGGGCAATTTAGCAACCTTAATCAAAATTTAAATTTTTTTCTTTTTAACTGATGACTCCATCTTAGGAATGTATCCTACAGATCCATCTGCACACTGCTGTAAAAATTACACATATACAGGGATATTTGCTGGAATACTACTTATAATATCCCCCAAGCTATAAATGGCACAAAGCCAACAGGGGAATTAGCTAAATAAATTAATATGCAAACATCAAATGAAACATAGCATAGCTATTAAAAAGAATAAGATTCTCCCCCCAGTGTCAGTGTTAGTGGTGGTGGTAGGGAGAGTGGATACTGCCAAAACATGGTACATGCATGGATGGAAATGTCACAGTCAAACCCCTCAATTTGTATAATTAATGTGCAAATTATAGGAAAAATTTAAAAATCAGGAGGAGTTATTGATGGCATCTTCAGGCTGCTTCTTTTTCTTTTCATTATTATTATTCACTTATTCACATGTGTATACATTGTTTGGGTCATTTCTCCCTCCTGTCCTCCTCCCCCACTCTCTCCCCCCTCCCCTTTCAGACTTTTCTCCTAAATAATACCAGGAGTGTTAAACCAGACAGTGTGTGACAGATTTCTTATTATAACCCTTGATAAGCACACTTTAAGTTTATATGTAAAAAGCCTTATAAGTAAAACTATTAGTCCTAGAAACCTTTCAGTCCTAGGTACCGTCAGTACCAACAATTTGATGAGAGAAAAAAATCCCCTTCTTAAAGTTGAGTTATATTACTATTTGTGAGCAGAATTTTTTGTTCTTACTCAGAATTAAACCAGGTGGAGAGCTGAGGTTCCTCCAGTTGATCATTCCTAGGTACAAAGAGAAAACTCACATTAAGACTAACCCACTCAATAAATACTTGTTGTGCTCCTATTAAATGACAGGCACAGTTCAGTGCTGGTTCTACAACTATGAGCAAGAAGCTTATAGAATAGCAGAAAGATGATTTAAACAGACACTACTTGCAGCACAGGGATAATTGCTAATAGGGGAAATCAGAGTTCTGTGGGGGCATCTAACTGGGGCATCAAACATAAATTTGAGGTTAAAGGAAACCTCTTACAGAAGAAATATGTAAGCTGTATCTGGAAAGATAAAGGCTAGTCCAGAAAATATCTGTATGGTAAAGAGGTCATGACCAAAAGAGGTAGAAAGTAGAGAAATAGGGTTCCATGGTGATGAACATACTTTAAAAATTAAAAAGAGTGGACAGAAAGATGTACATTCAGATAAAATGAAGATTTAATTAATTTGTCAATCACTTGTGGCTTGCTGTGTGATAGGTACTCTATTGTATGTTGAAATAATGGGGTTGAAGAAAAAGGTCCTAATTTTTGTCTTTGACTTTCATTTAAAGGTAGGATCCACCTGAGGTTTTTCTTTTTCTTTTTCTTTTTCACTTCCTTCTCTCTCTCCCTCCCACCTGAGCCACATCCCCAGTCTTTAAAAAATATTGACTGAAAACCCTCTGAATTTGGCAAAAGATACAGATTTAAGAATGTGAGTGAACCAAACATGGTAAACTTCTGAAAACTAAAGATGAAAAAGTCTGAAGCACCTGGAGAGAAATGATTCATCATTTACAGTGAAAAACAGTTCCAATGTGAATGGATTTCTCATTGGGACCCTTGGAAGCCAAAAGGAAATGACACAATGTTTTCCAGGTACTTTAATGAAATATTGTTAAGCTAGGGGTGGTGGCACATGCTTATGATCCTGGCACCTGAGGGGCAGAGGCAGGAGGAGTGCAAGTTTGAGGCCAGCCTGGGGCTACATAGTGAGAATCACTCTCAGATAAAAAAGGAAAAGAAAACAACTTTCAATGAAAATGTCCCTGGTTAAACAAACTTTGATGTATCCATCAGTGGAATCCTACACAGCAATAAAAACAGAATGAACTATTCAAAAAAATTTATTGTACAAAATAATGGGTTTCATTATGACATTTTCACACATGTATATAATGTACCTTGATTCTGTTCATCTCCCATCTCCCTCCCTTGTAAGTCTTATACTATATGATCCCATTTATAAAACATTCTTTTGGGAGGCAGCACTGGGGGGTTGATCTCAGGGCCTCATATCTGCTAGGCAGGTTGCTTTTCCACTTGAGCTACTTGGTCAGCCCTGAAACATTAATAAAATGACAAAATTATAGAGGTGGATAAAAGATTGGTAGTGGTGCCAGGGATTAAGCAGGGTCTAGAAGAAGGAATTGCACATGAATTTAAATGGGACATTTTTGTGGTGGTGGAAAACTGTGTATCTTGATTGCAGTGGTAGTTATATCAATCTACACATGTGATAAAAGGATAAAACCATGTATGCACCTTGTCTCTGTATAAATTTCCTGATTTTTATTATTACTGCTACAGTCAGGTAAGATATAACATTGAGGGAAAGTAGATAAAAGTTGGGTGAAAGGTATACATGATTTCTTTGCAAATTCCTATGATCTATAATATTTTAAAATGAAATGGAAATACAAAGTGTATTCCTTTATGATATTTTCAGAAGTGTCTTTAGTTAAAGATATTTCATTATAGGATCCCATAGGAAGGTGCTCTTTCAAAATCCAAACTGTCCATGCCTAAATTCATTTTAAAAATACAGCGACAAATACAGAAGTTTTTAAAAGTTTATTCCTTTTTTTTTTTTTTTGGTAGTACTGGGGTTTGAACTCAGGGCCTTGTACTTGCTAGGAAGGTGCTTTACCACTTGAACAACACCCCAAGCCCCAAAAAGTTCATTCTTTTGTGTGTGTTTTCACTAATCCTGAGGTCCTACACAATGATTAATGGTAGAAATCAAGGACAACTAAAGGGAGCTACATAATCTAAAAAAATATTGCTTAAACTATAGCAAATGTCAAAAACAGTATTTTTCTGAACACTTTCACTATTGGAACCTATTTGGCTCCAGCCACTTTTCCTTAATAGTTTCTAGAATATTTATAGGACAAACTCTTACCAGCAAATGTACATCTCCTGCAGGTGATTCTTTATTCTTTAGATAAATGAAAAGAGTCATTTTTAGTTTTTAATTTGAACAAATGCCTATTGCATTAAAAATAACATAAAATCTAGACTCTAATTTGACCTCTCATTTGTTAGCCATAACAAACTAAAGACTTACTGTATGCCAGGTGCAATACTACAGTTATAGAATACACAACAAAATCCAGGCCTGTTATTAGATTATGACTTTACTTCTTCTTCTTCTCCTTCTTTCTTTTTTTTTTTTACAAAGATAGACCTTTGTTATATTAAAAAAGATGGCATTAATACTATTACAGAAAAAAAATACCATTACAGGTGGCCATGAATCTTTTTCACTCGTATACTATACCCCTAGAGGGCAAATAACACATAGAACATGATTCAGAAGCAATAGGGTTAATTTTAAAAGCCATTCGCTCCTACAACATAGCTGTTTTTCAAATGATATTCAGTAACATGGCATTCCTTATAAAGGAGACCATAAAAGCTGGGTATCTGTAATTCCAGCACTTGGGAGGCTGTGAGGCAGGAGGATCTCGAGTTTGAGGCCAGCCTGTCTCAAAAAAAAAAAAAAAAGAAAGAAAGAAAGAAAGAAAAGAAAGTAAAGGGAATACCATAAGAGCAAGGCATGATGACAGTAAGAATTTGAATTTTCTGTATGATGGAATTTTAGCAGTTAACAAAAAATTTTATCAACCATGTTTCCTATAGTAGGTTATTTTTAGTCTTATTCACATTGTATGGAACTTTTACATATTTTAAAATTTTATCTAAAATAGCAAGCCAAAACTATTCTCTTATCTTGCTTTATTTCTTTATATGCAGTATTACTATATAACATCCATGACATTAACTGATGTAATTCTTTGTATATTCCCTTCTTCTTCAACTAAAATGAAAAGCTCCATAAAAGAAGTTATTTGGGGGTCATTACGTTTTCCACCATCTAGAATAGAGCCTCACACCAAGAATGTGGTCAATAAATATTTTTGAATGTTGAAAAAAATGAAATGACATATATTTACCAAAGAAGTAGTGACTTCTGATTGATGTATGGAATGCTTTAATGTCTCTTGGATAAAGCTCAGCATGTTAGATCAACTGTGCCAATTATCAAAGATAATGATTCATCAATAATTTATATTTACCTGGAATGATGCTCAACCAATGTCAGTAATAAAATAAGTAAAATCAATAACAGCACTTTTCTTTTAGAATTCATCCCCTCCTAGAAAAGGAGGAGAAAAAGGTATTTTTTAAAAATTTGAAAACGTCTTCTTTATCACCTTCTAACCACAAATGAATTTATGGAAATTTAACCACCAACTCCAGTATAATTCTAGATTGTTCAGCCTTAGGATGGAGGCATATTTGAATCAGAGAAACCATCTGTTTTATTTGAAATGCCTGAAAATCTCCCTTAGGAAACTGATTGATCCTTTTTGGATTTGGTGTAAAGTGTCTATGCTGTTCTTTTTTCATTCAGTTATCAGTGTATTTTCTGATGGCATAAAGGACATTTAATAAAACTCTCCTATTGCACCAGTGCTTTTGAGAAAATAAAATGAGGTATTATGATGAAATCTTTATGTCCTGGTATCTATTCTGTCCTAATGTTGATTTTTATATATTTTTTCACAAAGACAATAAGACTAATAATTTATTCAAAGATTACAGGACTAGTAATGTCAAAATATATAAGCTCTCTCAAAGGTATATCCTTATAAACAGTGATTAAAAGTCTAAATTAAATGTAGGTAGCTCTAAAATGGAATCTTTGGCTTCATTCAATGCATTGGGCTTATGTAGGCAGTGTTCAATACCTATAAGCACAAAGTTGAAGAGCAGGTCTTGCCTTTGGGTTATGTATTGGAGCAAAACAAAGGTTTCTGATATTTAATTTTTGAAGACTTATTTAATGAGCAAGGTATTTAGATCTGTACCTTCTAATGTAATAGCCATTAGCAACATATGGCCAGAGAGCCTGTGAAACATTGCTGGTCCAAATAGTGGAGTCTGAACACTTAATATGAAAAAAGAAGACCTAAGATACGTCATAATTTTTCTATATTGACTACTTATTGATATGAAATTTTAGATATAGTAAGTTAAATATTTTATAAGAACAAATTTCATCTGTTTCTTTTGTCCCCTTTGTGACTCCTAGAATATTGTCAAACGTGGCTTATATTTCTATTGGTAAGTCCTTCTGTAGATGATACCATACTGGGCACGTTGTTAGTGTCCTAGTGATGTGAAATGACCACCTTTTAAATTCAAGATGATTTGAATACTGTATGAATGAGGTAAGACTGTGGTCCATTTCTGGCAGTGTGCCCTCGATGACATTATTCTTGAAAGTTACCAACATGTTAATATGTCACATAATATTAGGTACAATATATATTTTTAAGATTTTTTTCTTTATTGTTGGGCTGGATAGGGGTACATTGTGGCATTTACACATGTTCTTACAAAATCAAATATATCAAGTCCAAAGTTTGGGGATGATTCCTACCTATGATTTTTGCCAACATCATCCAAAATTTTATATAATCCCTGTAGAGTCACTGTACCTTTAGTTGTGGTGATGTAAAGAGGAGTGCTAGAACAGACACTTCCTTAGCATTATATTTGTAAATCTTTTCAGGAAAACAAGAAAAAACAGATATTATATACTACCCTTCTGTTGTTTGAGTTTTCCATTACTGGTGATGTCACCAGACTCTCTTGATGATGAAAGCATTAGAAAGTCACTGTCATAATGGCACATGTGATAGCAAGTTGTTCTCATTGCTGCCAAACAATATAACTTTTTCCCACTTGAAAAATTAAAGGGTTTAAAAATAGTTTCCTTTTTTATACTTCCTTACTTTTTAAAATAACTGATCTTTACTAATAGAAATACATTTTGAATGGTGTGTTGTGTGTATGTATGACAGAGGAAAATTACAACAAATTTTTTCAATCTCTTTAAACATTCTGTAGTTATCCTAGACAGAGCTAAGCCTTTCTTGGGATGTTTTTAAAGCATGCATTTTTATGATTATGTAAATACATGTTTTCATGTTATAAAATTTGTCAGATGCAAAAAAACACAAAGAAAGATGATAATCGAATGTAATCACACTATTCTGAGATAATCACTTGAGATTATAATATGTACCTTTGTTTTTCACTTCCCTTTAAAACTGTTTAGCTTTTTAATTGAAAAGATATGTACATGTATATGTGTATACATGATGAAAAATTCTGGCAGAAAAAAGGTGATTTGGTGCATACCAAGTCTAATCCAGCCCCTGACTTCTCATTACTCCATCCCCAGTAATTTTTCTGTATGCATATAGGCATACATATTTTTAAAGTACACAGTTTTCTGTTTTACACAAATGGCATCATATTAAAAATGCTCTTACTACTTTCATTTTCTCATTCACCAGTATATTTTGAAGATAATTCCGTAATACTTCATACAAATGTGACTCATTCTTTTTCTCCTGATTAATTGTATTTTATTACATACGTATGTCATGATTTATTTAACTGGTTTTCTATTGCTAGACATTTTGATTGTTAAATAAAGAAAATGTAGGAGAAAACCACTACCAAGATAGTGAAAAGGAAGCTGCAAATTGGGAAGAAACACAGTAAAAAGATGGGCAAAACATTTGAATAGTTACTTCAACAAACCCAAAGGAGCAACAACACACACAGAATTCAAGTAAGTACAGTCGTTCCATGGCATCCATGTGGAATTGTGTGCAGGACTCCGCACAGATGCCAGAGCAGATGTGTATGTCCAAGTTGCTTATATAAAATGGTGGTGTATTTGCATATAACCTATGTATATCCTCCAGTATACTTTCAGTCATTTCTAGATTACTTATAATGCCTAATGCAATATAAATACTATGTAAATAGTTATTATACTGTATTGTTTAGAGAACAATGACAAGAAAAAAATCTGTGCATAGTTTATACAGACACAATTTTTTAAATTTTGGGGGGGTGGGACTGGGGTTTGAACTTGGGGCTTCACATTTTCAAAACAGGTGCTCTGCTGCTTGAGCCACACCTCCAATCCATTTTGCTTTGGTTATTTTGGACCATGGGTCTTGAGAACTATTTGCCTCATTGGCCTTTAACAATGATCCTCTCAATTTTAACTTCCCAAATACCTAGGATTACAGGCATGAGCCACAGGCAGGTGGTGATTTTTTTGAAATGTTTTTGATCCACACAGTTGGTTGAATCTGAGGATGAGGAGAACCAACTGTATATGAAAAAATGCTCACCATCTTTTGGAAAAAAATAATACGCCACTATACTACTATAAGAATAGTATACTAAAATTAGGAAGACTATTCATAGCAACTGTTGGTGAGGATACAGAAACTTGCAAGAGTAACTGTAACGTCAGCCTCTCCAATTTTCATAGAGCCCTCAGGAGCTGTCAGTCTAGTAGCAGAATCTTCAGTGATTACTCGACCTGGCGTGATAAGAGCCACGGCTGATTCAAATACCTCATGATTGCCCAAGGAGATGCCACTGCAGCCACTGAAACCTGGAGGAGACTTCATTCCAGCCACAGAAACATGGAACCCATCACATTTGTCATGGTCACCACTCCAACAGAGGTTTTTGCTTTAGGAAGTTTTGCTTCCGTCATGTCTATTCCAGATGCCCTGTCATGGCTCCAAGAGACTTTGCTTTGGCCATGATTGTTTCAGATGAACCCACCTACAGCCCTTTCAAATGTTTTCACCCTTCTTGTAGTTGTCCTTACTTCCAGTGGAGATGAACACGTCCCAGCCCATGACAGCTGGGTCTGGCAAGCCTAGTCCACCTGCTCAGACTAGCTTGACTAAGCAGAAAGTTTCTGGTTAGCAGAAAGGAAGCTGTGTACAGCCATGACTGACTATATAAGCAGGCTTCCTCTCACTTTTTTAGGGTCAGTCTGGGAGACCTCCCTTCTATATATGATTCCACACACACACATACCAGCAAAGCCTCCTTTTGAGTGGTTTTATTCCTACTTATGGTCTTTGTCACTGGGAAAAGTGGGCTGAGCTTTTAACATGAAGAGCAGACAATTTTCTGGGCTGCCAGTTCCAAGCACACCCACCATCAGTTAGAAAGCAACTGAAGAGTTCCAAAGAGAAGTGAGAGCAGAGGTAGGACAGTGAAGGCAAAAGGATGCCAAGAGCTGAGACTGCAGAAAGTTAGAAAGTGAAAGGCTGTGGAGAACAGAGATTACAGAAGAGCTGCCAGCACTGATTACTGGAAGAGTTTGAGATAGCTGCTGAGAGTTACTAGCTCCAGCTGTGGAGGAGCCACCCAGAGTGGCTAAGAGCTGAGGCCCACTGGCACTCAAACCTCAGAGCTATAATGCTAGCTGCTGGGTGCTGGGCTGCTGGCTTTAACACTAAGAACAGACTTCCCAATGCCCTAAGCTCAGAGTTGTTGTCACTAATAGAACTGTACCTTGCCTATTCACGATTTGCACCCAAAGGGAGTAAAAGAGCCCTTGGCCAATTGGTAACATTGATATACCCTATGACATAAATTGGCATCCAATCAAATTATTCCTGTAGCAGGATCTCGGCTGTGCATTTTCTTCCTAAGTTCTTTTCTGTTTCTTTTTTGCGGCTATTTGCAAATAGTTGTGAGTTGCTTTCTACCCTTGTGTAGTATATATTACTAATACCACTGTCTAGTTCTTTTTCCTCCTAGCAAATAGAAGCTCTCTTTCTTCCTAGCCCTTTTGCACTTTCTCAGGATGGGACATGTGATAAGTTTAGTTGAACCACTCAAGAGCCCTTGCAGGATTCTCTAGTGTCTCAGCATTCTAAATGGTGGCTCCCCCATTGTTCTTAGTCCTGAGAGACAATATAGAGCAGGTTGCCTCACCCTGGCTATGTAGAATGAGAAATTTTTCTTGTGTGTGCTAGGCCATTAATACTTAATAATTAAATTCTCCTCTCCAATATGTCAGGCCACAAAATCTTCCTCTGTCTAGATAAATCAAAATCAGTTTCATTGCCCTGACAAATTTAGGTATTGGTACCAGAGAAGTAGTCATAAGCAACAGAATAGGGTAAAACTAGAATTGGTTATCAGGCCTTGTTTGCATCTAAAGGTAATTTAAGAATCGTAGTAGTATCCAGGGACAGGTATCTAGCTCCCCCTGTGAAATACAGTAGCAAATAACTAATTATTTGAGCCAATTATTCTTGGGTTCACAAGAATGAGGTTCTCATGGAAGTCAAAGTCTTTGGGAATAATTATGGCTCCTGCTATAAAAATGTATGATAATGATGACAACAATGATGATGATGGCTACCACACATGTAACAGTTTGCATGTGCAAAGGACTGTGTGTGTGTGTTTGTGTGTGTGTGTGTGTGTGTGTGTACGTATGTGTGGAAACTTATTTAATGAACTAAAGGACATAAAGCACGGATAAACAGACAAGTTACAAGGCTGTAGCGAATGGTCCTAGAGAAAGAAAAAGCACAAAGCTTAAGCCCAAGTCTCTTCTGTAATTGTAGCCTACATCAGAAAGCTTAGTCTTTATGGTTACAGTGGGCCTTTCTATACCCCCCTCTAGCCTTGTGGATGGCTTCTCTCAGTTTCTTTGCTATTCTATTTTACTCTTTAGCATCTGCATGAACTTCATAACCAATTCTGACATTAAAATCCCTCATTTAAAATAACCAGATGTCATGATTGGACCCTGATTGTAATAGTTCCTAGAATTAGGAGTAGTAGTCTGGTATTAGCTTTAGCAGCATAACAACCCACCCCAAAATTTAATGGTTTAAAATTAATGATTTATTTTTGCTCATGACTCTATGGATCATTTGTGTGTTTCTGTTGATCTCCAAGCTAATTTACTCTCAGCTAGAGAGCAAAAAATATATCTACAATTATCTGACAGGTTGCTCCAGGGCTTCTTGGTTCATATCCACATTCTTGGCTATTGGAAAGCTGTCTTCTGTGGACAATGCAGAAGGCTATGGATACAGAGAGGGGATAATCATAGGCATTCATTATTCCAAAATCTTTGAGAAATAGAACTTCATAATGAGACTTTTGGATTGGTTCACACGTTTGAGTTGGACACCATGAAACCTCCTTAATAGAGTTGCTAGAAACCTTTGGCATTTACTGGCATCACAGTCACTTGGACTATCTTGTCATCTGTGGTTTCTTGGGAGGAAGTGTCAATTGAGAAAAGACTTTGGGAAATTAAATTGCTGCTATACTCACTAATGTGGTTATTATGAGTAAAAGATTTGTGGTATGGGAGTGCAGCTTCTGATTATTCTATAGCGTTTACAGCTCAAGGCATGGACACAGAACCAGATGACTTCTTGGTGCCATTATGTTTGTGTGTGTATGTGTGTTTCCATAAGGATAGGCCCAAAATATAATTGTTTGATGTGCATAGTTAGCATGTAAGTTTAATATGTAACTTCTAAAAATCTCTGTGTGAAAACTGGGGCTTTATATATGGAAGGATGACATTTGGGTGACTTCAAATAAATCTGAAATCCTAAATCCCCTTAAACTTCTCTTTCTGAGAAGATAAGCTTTCTCTGCTTAAAGATGCTGTAACATTCCCACCCACGATAGTTGGCTTACAAGGTGATGCCTGTTCCTCCTATGTGTGTACCTAACAACTAGAGTCAGATATGAGATACAGTGTGTCGCAGTGAAATATTTCAAAGTCTTTTTCTGTAGGAGACAGATTCTACACTAAAAGAATTTCAAACTCTTGCTAACTT
The DNA here is from genome assembly GCF_047511655.1 of Castor canadensis. Classification (NCBI taxonomy): domain Eukaryota; kingdom Metazoa; phylum Chordata; class Mammalia; order Rodentia; family Castoridae; genus Castor; species Castor canadensis. Next base: position 13,989,856 of record NC_133398.1, on the reverse strand, counting down.
ATATTAGTAGGGAAATGTGGGAATGGATTTAAAGGATCTTAGGCCAATGTGAGTGGTGTGTTAACAGGAGCCAACATATTGAAACAGATACACTTACCTAAGATTCTGAATATATAATACGTTAACACAGTTAGCTCTAAGTGGGTCTAAGAGTTTTACTGGTTGCTAAACTAAGATTTTAATTCAGTGATGACTACAATTAATAAGATTTACATGTTGTTATATCTTGCTTAGCATGATGTAGGAGAAATCCACAGGTTTAGGAAGACATGGATGTTGGAGTTAATTTATTATGTTCAATTCATTTCCTTACCTTTTTGTTGCCTGATCAGGTTTAGACGACATTTTCCTTCAGGTCATTGAGAAATGAATCAGTATGGGGAGACACTGAAATGAACTCACTGATTTCAATAAGAATGATGGATTCTACATAACTGGAAAAACTTGAGACCTCATGAGCCAAAATGTGACTTGAGTTGCCACAATATGAAGCTGTGGTCTTTTGCTTTGTTCTTACAATTAAGTCAATTTACAGATCATAAATCTATTGATTGAAGGGGAGACTATGTCATCTTGAAGAAGGACCTGTGATTGTTTATTGGGATGATTGTGTCCCTGGAGGAAAATACAGAGTGGATACTAGTTCTGAGTAGTTAATTTGTAGGAATTAGAAATGCTATTGTGATCTACTAAACAGAGTAAAGACTGAGGGAGAAGAGAAAATAAATTAAAATTTACTCTGAATGGGTGTTTTGTGGCAAAATGAGTGGACTTCAGTAGCCATTTGCTTGTTTCCTCTTGAATCTGCCTTTCCATTTTTTTCTCTTCAGTGTAGCCAGGGTCAGCATTGCACAGACTTTGAGTCTGAGTATATAAATGCACATAAAATTAATATGGAGAGAAAGGTTTCCCAAGAGTAAGTAATGAACAGCTTTCAATTTTCACTGTCTGTGTATTTTCATTAGTTTTTATAACAAACACCTTTGAAGGGTTTTTTGTTTTGAGCTTGAACTCAGGGCCTACACCTTAAGCCACTCCACCAGCCCTTTTTTGTGGTGGGTTTTTTCAAGATAGGATCTCGAAGAACTATTTGCCTGAGCTGGCTTTGAACCATGATCCTCTTGATCTCTGCCTCCTGAATAGCTAGGATTTCAGGTGTGAGCCACTGGTGCCTGGCTACCTTTGTAGTTTTAAAGCATATAGTTCTGTGTGAATGACTCAAAGTTTTCTAAATAACTGTCTACCTATCTGGTGGCAACTTTAATGTCTTCCAAGTTTTACCTACAGGCCATATTATTATAGTTGCAGGGATCTTCCTTTCCCCATACCCTTTCCTTAAGTAATATGAAAAATTTATATCTGATTGAGTCAATTAAAATATTTCATTTTATTTTCTTCTTCCAGAATCCATTTTGTACCAATGTGATCTGACAACATTCCTCAACATTCACATAAAATACGAAATTATTACATCTCCACCTTGTTTTAATAAACTCATTCTGCAATTACTTACATCCCACATTAAATGTCTCAAAATGAATGTGAAGAAAAGTCCACCACTGTGTTGGTGGCTCATCATTTTGAGAGTGATATTTTAGTGCTAAAGTATATCAGGTTCTAATTTTCTAAGGAATATGACAAAATGATGCTTTTAAATTGAGAAACATGAAGGACCATAAAATTATGTTGCTTCTCTAAGAAGTTTATAAAACTTAAAACTCCATGAGAGTTTGACAAGCTTAATATCAGAAGGCCTTTCAATATGGAAATCCCAGCAGTATTCTGGTGATAAGATTTTAGTGGGTTTATGGAGAAAGAAATACTTATTTAAGTGGCTTTCATCATGCCACACTGCTTCAATGTTATTTTTCTTGTCATTCATGATTCCTTTGGCACACTCCTTGACAATATCAAGAACTTGAATGGTTGTGCCACCAAAAACAGCAGCATGGTAATAAAAGTCTCCTTTACCCCTAGGTATATAAGCTTCTGATATCTGTCTTCTTTCATAAGGTAAATTTGTAATATTAGCTTTATACCAATAAGCATGTAACTGAGCTACTGACTCTCCCAGCGTTTCCAAACCATAATTTGTTCTGAAGACTTGATCCACATCCATACAGAAGAGGTAGTCAACCTCATACTGGATGTGGTCCGCAATGTGTTCACTGATAGTCTTCATGCGCATCATACTGACATCTTGCCATCTCTTCTCGCGCTTAATTTCAAAAACTTTGAACACGCAAAGGCGCCGCAAAGGCCTCCAAGACATTTTGGAGAAGTTATCTACCATGACATAAATGATGACTTTCTGGTCAACCATAAAAAATTTATCAGCAGATTTCAAAAAGTGGGGCAAGTAGAATGGAAGATACCTGTGAAATAAATGAAAGCGCCCTTAACGCAGAGAAACTAAAGCAGATACCTTAAAAGCAACTGAGGCCAATAGGAAAAGGGGAACAGGAACTAGAGAAAAGGTGAGATCAAAAAGAATTAACCTAGAAGGTAACACACACGCACAGGAAATCAATGTGAGTCAATGCCCTGTGTAGCTATCCTTATCTCAACTAGCAAAAACCCTTGTCCCTTCCTGTTATTGCTTATACTCTCTCTACAACAAAATTAGAAATAAGGGCAAAATAGTTTCTGCTGGGTATTGAGGGAGTGGGGGGGAGAGGGAGGGGGCGGAGTGGGTGGTAAGGGAGGGAGTGGGGGCAGGGGGGAGAAATGAACCAAGTCTTGTATGCATATATGAATAATGAAAGAAAAAAAATTAATGAACGTGATTTAAGTTTATTCTTCTTATATTTTAGTAGAACACATACTAATTCCGTGGACATAGCTTATCCAATACTACTACTAAGCAACCAAATATTAGATATTATCTTTTATTATCATTAATTGTACAAAGTGTGTGTCATGACATTCTCATATTTTCATACAATGTACTTTGACCATAACCTCTCTTCCCCTCAGCCTTTCTTTTCCCCTCCCTTCTTCCCTGTTCCCTTTCCCTGATTGACCAACTATCTCCTTTACCTCCTGTTTTTAAAATCTAGATTACGTATGTATCATTCTGGATCTGGGTTATTTTGCTTAACCTGATGATCTCTTGCTCCATCCATTTCCCTGCAAATAAAATAATTTTGGTCGTATTTATAGCTGAATAAAGCTCCTTTGTGTATATATACCACACTTTCATTATCCATTCTTTTTTTGTTGGACACCTAATCTGTTTCCATACTTTGGCTATTACTGCAACAAACGTAGGTGTTCAGGTATTTCTATTGTATTCTTAGATTACTTCAGGTATATACCCAGGAATGGTATAAGTTGGCTTGTCTGGTTGTTCTGTTTTTTAGTTTTTAGAGGAAACTCCATACTGTTTCCCATAGTGATTGAATTAATTTACCTTCCCATTAACAGTGCATAAGGGTTCACTTTCCCCCCTGCATCCTTGCCAGCACTTGATTGCTTCCTTGGTGATAGCCATTCTGACCGTGGTGAGATGGAATCTCAGTGTTATTTTTATTTGCATTTTCTTTGTAACTACGGATGTTGAACGTTTCCTCATTTAGAACTATGTTGGCTGTAGGCTTGAAATATATATCCTTTATTATGCTAAGGTACATTGGTTCTATCCCTGGTTTCTTCAGGGATTTTATCATGAAGGGAGTTTGAATTTTGTCAAAGGCTAAAACCTTCACCTGTTAAGATGATCATGTGACTTTTGTCCTTTTTCTGATTATGTGTTGTATTACTTTTACTGATTTGTATATAGGAAACAATTTTTGTCTCCCTGGAATGAAGCCAACTTTATCATGATGTTTGATCTTTTTGAGGTGGTGTTACATTTGGTTTGCAAATATTTTATTGAGAATTTTTGCATCTATGTTCAGTAAGGAAATTGGTCTGTAATTTTCTTTTTTCATTGGGTCCTTAATCTGATTTTGTTATCCAGGTAACACTGGCATCATAGAATGAGGTTTGTAGTATTCCTTTCTTTTCTATTTCATGGAATAGTTTGAGGAGCATTAGTGAATTAAGTAATGAGTCTGCCGGGTCCTGTACTTTTTTCTTGGGAGATTCTATTACTGCTTCAATCTCATTGCTGATTATAGACCTGTTTAAGTGGTGTATATCCTCTTGGTTCAGTTTTGGTGGGTCATATGCATCTAGAATGTATTCATCTAGATGTTCTAGTTTATTGGAATATAACTTTTTTAACTATTCCCTAATGATACTATGTATTTCATTGGTATTGATTGTGCTATTTCCTTTTTCATTTCTAATATTATTAATTTGGATCTTTCCTTTCTTTTGATTTATTTGGCTAAGGATTTGTCAATCTTGTTTATTTTTTGAAGAACTGTGTGTTTGTTTCACTTATTCTTTGTATCATTCTTTTAGTCTCCATTTCATTCATTTCTGCCCTGATCTTCATCATTTCTTTCCATCTACTGATTTGGGGTTGGGCTTGTTTTTGTTTTTCTAAGAGTTTGATTGCATCTGCAGGTTATTTATTGGAGAGATCTCTGGTTTTTCAATGTAGGCACTTAAAGCTATAAGTTTTTCTCTCAGCACTGCCTTTGTTGTATCTCAAAGGTTCTGATAAGTGTATTTTCATTTTCATTTGATTCTAGAAGTTGTTGTTTCTACCCTTATTTCTTTGATGACCCACTGATTATTCAAAAATGTATTATTTCATTTCTATGTGTTTGTATGTTTCGTGTGGTTTCTCTTGCTATTGATTTCTGCTTTCTCTTACTGTTGTAATCTGATGAAATACAAGATGTTATTTCCATTTTCTTATATTTGTTAAGACTTGCTTTATGTTTTAAGATATGGTTTATTTTGAGAAACTTCCATGGCTTGTTAAAAGCAATGTTTATTCTGAAGCTGTTAGGTAGAATATTTGGTACATGTCTGTTAAGTCCCTTTGATCTAATGTTCTTTGTTGATTTTTATCTGGATGACTTACCTATTGAGGCGAGTGTGGTATTGAAGTCACCCACTATTACTGTGATGAGGACTATCTGGATTTTATGTCCAGTAGTGTTTGTTTTATGAAATTGAGTGTATTGAAATTTGGTGCATATATGTTAACAATGTTATAACCTCCTGATCAACTGTTCCCTTTATCAATATGAAGCACTCTTTGTCTATTTTGACTAATTTTGGTTTTAAGTCCACTTTATCAGATAAAAGTATAGCTGCTCTTGCTTGCTTTCAGGCAATATGTTTTTTAATATGTATAAGAAAAGTATCTTTTTAATCTTTTCACTTTAAGCCAGTGTTTGTCTTTGCCAGTGAGGCATATCTATTGTAGGCCACAAGTAGTTGGGTCTTGTTTTTTAATACAATCTTCCAGTTTATGTCTTTTGATTAGAGAATTGAGACCATTAACATTCAGAGTTATTATTGAAAGTATGTATTAATTCTTTCATTTTGTTTTTATAGTGCTTGATTTTTTCCCTAATCCTTATTCATTTATCTACTCAGCTTGTAAGATTTCTTCCCATATTTTCATGATTGTCTTTATCTTCCTTGTAAAAGTAGGATTCCTTTAAGTATCTTCTACTGTGCTGGCTTAATAATCATGAATTCCTTTAGTTTTTGTTTATCATGGAAGGTTTTTATTACTTCTTTAATTATAAAGGATAGCTTTGCTGGGTATAGCAATCTAGTCTAGAAGTTATTTTTTTTTTCAGGAATCGGGATACATCATGCCATGCCTTCCTGACTTTTAAAATATATGTTGAGAAATCTGTTATTCTGATGAGTTTGCTGTTGTGTATGACTTGGCACTTCCGTGTTGCAGCTTTCAATAGTCTTATTTAACTATAATATGATATGACAAAGTTATTTTCCAGTCTTATCTGTTTGTTGTCCTAAAAGAATCCTGCAGCTGGGATGACCATTTCTTTCTCAAGATTTGGAGAAATTTCTGCTATTATTTTATTTAATATATTTTCTAGACCTTTAGTTTGCACTTTTTATTATATGACTATGATTCACAGGTTTGTTCTTTTAATGGTGTCCCAGAGGTCTTGCATGTTCCATCATCATATGGAATATGGAATAAGGGATATGATGACATCATCATATTTCTTATCAGTTTTGTCTTTATCTTTATCTGAAGGTTCTAACTCATCTACCTTACCTTCAAGCCCTGATCTTCTACTTTCAATTTGATCCAGTATATTAGCAAGACTTTCAACTTTGAGTTAGTTTCTCATTTCCAGAATTTTCATTTGACTTTTTTAGGATTTCTATGTCTTTATTGAATTCCTGTTTCTTATCCTGCCTTGTTTTCCTCATTTCATTCAGCTGTTTATTTGTATTATTTTATATTTTATTCAGGCATTTATTCTTGTCCTCTTTAACTTCACTGGTCATGCTTATTGCTCTTTTAAATTTTTTTTGAAATTTGTGTCTACTTCACTATCTTTCAAGTCCTTTATTATGGGATTATTGACTTTTGGAGGAGGAGTCAGGTTACCTTGTTTTTTCATATTCTTGTATTTCTGCATTGGGATTGTGCATCTGAGGTCAAGTCATTTAAATCACCTGTAGTCTCTCAGATAAAGTATTCTCAATGTTCAGGTGTGACTGAGTAGCAGCTGAGTTGATGTGCATTTTCTCACTACTGAACTGGAAGTATATCTCAGCAATAACAAAATCACCAGTTCAAAACCAAAACAGATATTTAAATGAATTAAAAACAATTGAGAACATCATCTACACCCCCCACTAAGGTTATATACAAAAGAACTAGGATTGTTATAAGGTATAATAGGGGTTTAAAAATCATTACTATACTGTGTACAGTAAAAAGAAGGAAGAGTAGGAAAGGAAAAAGAAGAAAGATGGGGAGAAGCAGGTGAAGTATATGGGATGATGGTATGTGAAATAATAGTGTGTAAGAATAAGCTTTAATTATTGTGGAGAAAGGCAATATAGTCAGGGAATGAAAAAATGATAGAAAAAAATTAAAAATAACAAAAAAGAAATAGAAAAATAGAAGTCAGTACCCCTTCCTTGTTAGGGAGGAGTGTGTATACTAGCTGGGTTCCATCAGTACAGCAAGTGTTCTCCTCTGATCTCTGGCCCTGAGTGTTGAGTGAGTTCAACTGTTGTATTCACTCCTGGTTCCCCTTTGGGCCTGAAATTGCCCATGATTCACCTCTGGATGCAACCTGGTACAGTGTTCAGTGGTTAGTTCAGGCTCTAAGCCTAGGTCAGCAGCTGAAGAGGAACAAGGTAGGGCCTGTGGAGTAGCAGCAATTCATAGGGCTGGGCTGCTCCACAAGTGCCACAACTATGGCCCACTGTAGCAGTTCTAATGAGAATTAGATGGTTCCAAGCATGTGTGGCAGCAGCTGGGAAGGTGGAGCTGTGTGCAGATAGTGGGCCAAGGTGCATTTTGCTAAGTTCACTCACTCCCATGGCCTATGCCTTGTCCTGTATGAGGAACCTAATGGCAGCTCCAGCTTGTCCTCAGTGAGGTTCGTCATCTTTCACCTAACCCTCTGGGTTGGATGTTTCATATGCAAAACGGCACATGGCTAGCCCTTTTCACACAAATACACTGGGATATGGGTCTAAGATGGATGAGGTTCATGCCACAGAGTTTGCCATTTTGGGTTCCACTGAGAAAACTTTTTCCTTTGTTCCTTTAATAGATCTAGAATTCAATATTTCTTGATTTCCTCTGGTCACTATTTTTTTTTAAAGTGGTGCCCTCTCCTGTTTTTCTAAATTGTTCATCTTTCCTTGTAGTCATGTACCTGAGTTTTTATTTTAGGTTTGTGGAAATGTATAAATGTGGTGGGTGTCTATAATCTGCCATCTTGGAGAGCCCATCTATTCTCTTTAAATGTAGGTATTTATAGTTTTTTGGACACTGCTTTTGCTACATCCCATAAATTTTAATATGTTGTGTTTTCTCATTCTTCTTAAGGTATTTTCTAATTTTCCTTGTGATTTCTTCTTTGATGTCTTAGCTATTTAAGAGTGCATTGTTGAATTTCCACATATTTGTGAAGTTTCCAGATTTTTTTCCTATAATTGATTTTTTATTTCATTCTAGTATGGTCACAGAAGAAGCTTGGTTTAATTTCAATTTTTATAATTTATTATAATGTTTGTGGTCTAAATATGCTCTATCCTGGAGACTGTTCAGTGTGCACTTGAGAAAAATCTATATTTCTTGACTGGACTGTTTTATGTGTTCTTTATTTCACTAAATGTATGTATTAGAAAAGAAACCATATAAAGAAAAAAACAGAGTTGTTGATAAATCTGTTGAAAAAGTCACTGACCTTGGTCAAAGATAGTGGCTATGAATAGATTTCTCTCTGCTAAGCAACACCACCAACATGAACTGATACATCTAAGTAAATGGATATCACCAGGGTCCATTTATCATCTCTAGATAAGAGATTGCAGGGTTTTTCTTTTCAGAACTGTTCACTCTATTTTGGACATTCTAGTTTACATTATGAGGTTTGTAAGTGTATACATCCAGTATGATGTCTTCCCTATATTTGGTACACATTTTATGTCTAGCAAATAATCTTCAAAGTTACATTTATTTGAAGTAATTCTTAGTGTCATTGAACTTAAAGCCTCTGTTTTCTTTTTATCACATTTGTTGTTTTCATAGGATTTCAAGTGATAGATCAGTGCAATAGCTCTGCTCTTCCATCTGTAAATAGAAATATTTCATTGCAATTATTTTTCTTTTTTTAGGAGTCAACCTTAGTGGTTTTGATTTTCTATTTGGTTAGCACTTTGGCAGAAACTGGATTTAAGTACTGGATTATTTTAGGGACTCTCTTTTTTACATTATGCTTATTGGTCAGAAATTGTAACATGTAAAAATTTTACTGCAGACAGTTGCAGTTACTTTGTTTTGTTATATATTGATCCTGTGAAAGATCAATAAACATAATTAAGTAGGTTTATCTGAAAGTAGCTTATGACTTGGGAAATGCACAGGAGGGAGGAAACTATTGGGTCAATCTAGTATAGAGACAATTACAGTTATAACAGAAGCATAAGCTTATATTAAAATGATTGGTCATAGGCCTAGAAAATCAAGTTAATATTGAGAGAGGATTGTAAAAATCAGATAATAGAAAAGAAACTGAGGGGTTGGTATGCTTTTTGTATGGACCAAGTGGTGATGATATGTAGAATTACATAGGAATTGGCCTGGATAGAATAATTATTGAATGAAATTATGAAGTACTTCAGTAGATTACCTACTGTTTTCTACAACAAAAAGCCTGAATGTAAAAGAAATTTGACATAATTTCTTACCTTCCCACAGCAAACACAATCAACCCCACAGTAATGTCATGATTTGCATAATACTTTTCCAAGACTAGCTCATTGTAAGTCCCATGCCACACAACTGGAGCTGACCATTCGGTAGTAGTTCTCAGGTTCATATATGTCAAGTTCTTTCTATGTCTGTAAAAAAGACAGAATTTTTAAAAATTAGCATATTTTGTACAAAGTAAGACACTTGTTATGTCCATAAATGCATATAATGTACTTTGATCATGTTCACCCTCTCTATTACTTGGAAAGACAGAATTTTTAATAAAATATGTTTTAATAAAATAGCAGGAAATCTTGCTAATGCTTAAAGCCTTGGATCTGAATGCAGCATCTTGATACATATAACCTTGATGTCAAATGACGTCTTGATGTTAGATCTACCTTGATGGTTATGATAAAACTGGAGAAGAAGCATATCACAAATTGACAGATTATTACAAAAGTATACTTGCAGATTAGTTATGTTGTGATTCTAAGAACTTTGAAGACACATAGTTGAAATGTCTCCCCACATCTATAGTAATAATTTCTATTATATCCAGCCCTAATCTCGGGGTCTTAGGTTTTTTGACACTGATAATTTTCAAAGCATATTTTTTAAATGAATTTCCTAGTTTTTGTAATCTGAAATGCTGCCAGTGCTAATATTGCTATATACTGTCAATAACAACTTTTTCAGAATTATGGTTTAGAGCAATCAAGTAAATGTTAAGTAGGAATAGGAAAGCTTTGTGGGGTTTTAAAATAAAATTATTCTTGCCCCCAATTCCCTCCCCAATATGGCAGTGGTACTGAAGTCACCTGTCCATATTTCCCGTATGGGTGACTGGTTCTGAAGGAAGAAGAGTGGACCTTATTCTTAAGGAATTATGTTTGTCTATCTTGGCCTGTCTGAGGGTTTTCTGAGTGAATGACATAAAGCACTTTGCTTTGTTGCATCTAGCTCAGATGACTCTCAAAGTAGAAATGTGGCTAAGGTAGATAAGGGAAAGGTGTTCCTTGAATACCTGGTAAAAAGAAATAAGTGCCTGCCACCCTGCAAAACGCTGTAGTTGAGGCAAACACTACCCATGCTGAAAGCCTAAGAGGAACATCTGGGAAGAGAGTTACTTTGGAAAATAAGGGCTTTGATAGCTGCTCAGTATATAACAGGGAATTTAGAAATTTATGCAGATGCCCAAGAGCAGGATACACACTCAGAAAAGACCTGAACTTCCACCTCTGATGTAAATCTCAGTCTTAGGCTCAGTGCAAGTAGGAAGTTAAGGCTAAGACACACTTGTAAACAGGTGGGCTTAATAAGCATTGAAGGTTGGCCGAAACAAAGCCAATGTGCAGACTAAAGGTCCTGTTAAAAATTTTTTTCTCTTCTCTTCTCTTCTCTTCTCTTGTCTTCTCCCCTTCCCCTCTCTCCCTCCTCCTCCTCCTCCTCGTCCTCCTCCTCCTCCTCCTCTCCACTTCATTCTTTTCTGGCCTTTCTTTATTCTCTTTTCATTTCATTTCTATCTTCCTCTCTATTTCTCACCCTCCCTCTTTTTATTCCATCCATCTTTCTTTAGTTTCCTTCCTTTTTTCTTTCTCATTTCTTTCCCTCTTACTCCATCTTCTTTTTTCTTCATTCTCCTTTTCTTCTACCTTTCCTTGAGTTTAGTGAATTCTGACAACCACTAGCTGACCACAAGTAAAAGGAACAGTCACAGAGCCCAACAATGGAAAAATAATCTTTTTAAATGGTTTTAAAAAGTGCTAATCAAACAAAACTATAAGTACAGAACTTGAGAGAGGGCAAAGAATGTAATTTGCAAAGAGACCACAATATGTTAATCAAAATATCCATTTTGACAAAAAATTATGAAGCATAAAAAGAAACAAGAAAGTATGACCCTTTCACAAGAAAAAATACTGTCTCCAAGAAAGGCATCTCTCAGACATTGTATTTACTAGACAAAGATTTTTAACCAACTCTTTTAAATATATATATATAGTCAAAGAACTAAAATTAATTATAGACAAATATTCACATGCAAAGTTTTTCAGCATTAATAGTAATCAAGAAAAGAAGTACAATGGGAATTGAATTTTATTTACATTCTTTTTAAATGATTATATAGTTTTTTCCCCATTGTGCAATTGTTCCATATATTACCACCTTGAATTATTAGGCTATGCCTTACTTGTTTTGTCAGTGATGCTGACACAGCATCCCAGGGATGCTGTGCCCGTTACTAAGCTGTTGTTTTTCGTAACTAAACCCACAACACTATATTCTGCTTTATTTTCCTGGGGCTGGAACTCTGCCAACCCTGTTTCTCCTTTGCCAACTGGTGCACTGTTATTAGGCTCTACAGTGGGCACTGAGGGAAAATTGCAAGGCTGGAGGAAGAAACTTGCCCTTTCCTGTGTTCTATGGGCTTTTTGTCTGCTTCCTGTTCCTGCAGGTCTCATCCCAGCAATGCTTCCTCACCCCAACAATAGCAGTTCCTTCCCAGAGCAGCATTTAAAATCAGTTTTCAAGTTTTTCAATATCTATAAAGTCAGCCTCTTTGTGGCTCTCCTTAGAAGTCTGGATCCCAGCCCCTACAGGCCTCCATGGTGCTCTTGGGGAGCAGTTAAAGCTCCCCAAGTTGCTACTTTGTCTAAAATCTAATCATTTCAGCCTCTTCCTTTTGTTTCTTCAGCCCTAGTGGAAACAGCTCCTCTAGTTGTTACCTCCATGATACCTCCGAGTTCCCTTTTCAGTCTTTTCATTACCCTGTTAAGAACTTCACATGAATTAATATTCATTATATTGAATTCTCTGCCTGGATAATTGGTATGCTTTCTGTGCCCTGATTAGCTCTGAACAATTGTTATGCTATAAGGATGAGCCATGGATCATGAGCCAGTTATGATCTTCACCTGGATGTCTCTTACCAAAGTTTTAATTAAGGAAATTCCTTTAAGCCTATAGCATTGGTGTGAAAGACAGGCAGGTAGAGTGAGAAAATGGAAATAGAAAGGCCAGAGCGAGGCTGTTGCGCTGAAGCATGGTGAATGCAGAGAGTCCCACTTGGGACTGCTTCTCTCATTGGTGAATGAGGAGATCAACCAAATGACCTCAGGTATCCTGCCTTACACTTCTGATCTGTCACTGTTCTAGGACCTTGAATTTGTGTAATTTAAACTCTTAAACATGAGGGATATATACCTTGGCCACTACTTATTTTTTTAGTCAGAGATCCACCTCCTCTTTAACATTCTGAATCCTGGTAGTAGTATCATTGTCATCTACTAGCATTTATGCATTAACCTCACATATACAAGAGCTACATTCTTACCTGGGAAGGAACCAGTCTGACAGCTGTAATTTGTGGGTTTTCTGAGACCTAAAAGAAAAAAATAATGCAGTCATATTATATATCTTAATAGAGTTTAAGATAATTATCATCAAATCATGGTCTGTATTATAATTTTTCGAAATACAATGTAAAAGCAATAAGGAGAAAAACAATGGTGAACTTTGATGGTAGTAGGCCAAGGTTATGGAAGACTGAATCCTGGCTCCTGGCTCCTGGTAATGCATTTCCCCTATCCAGTTCCCATCCTGCTATCACAGATGCACTCTGCCAGTCTGCTCGTAGGTTCCCAGAATTCTGACCTTAATTACATCCAACATGTGTTTGTAAAATTGCCCTGGCTTACCTTGCCTGAATAAACCAAGAACTCATGGGTACTTCATTGCCCTCCAACCCATTTTGTCCTCAAAGAAGAGGTCATAGCATATTTGTAAATAAAGACTTACCAGCACTGGTACATTCTCAGTAGTTTCTTTGAGCTTAAGACAAATGAAAAGCATTGTGTTACTTTTTTTTGTTCTAAATTTCTTTTTTTTTTCATTTTTCTTTTATTATTCATATGTGCATACAAGGCTTGGTTCATTTCTCCCCCCTGCCCCCACCCCCTCCCTTACCACCCACTCCGCCCCCTCCCTCTCCCTCCACCTCAATACCCAGCAGAAACTATTTTGCCCTTATTTCTAATTTTGTTGTAGAGAGAGTATAAGCAATAATAGGAAGGAACAAGGGGTTTTGCTGGTTGAGATAAGGATAGCTATACAGGGCATTGACTCACATTGATTTCCTGTGCATGGGTGTTACCTTCTAGGTTAATTCTTTTTGATCTAACCTTTTCTCTAGTACCTGTTCCCCTTTTCCTATTGGCCTCAGTTGCTTTAAGGTATCTGCTTTAGTTTCTCTGCGTTAAGAGCAACAAATGCTAGCTAGTTTTTTAGGTGTCTTACCTATCCTCATCCCTTCCTTGTGTGCTCTCGCTTTTATCATGTCCTCATAGTCCAATCCCCTTGTTGTGTTTGCCCTTGATCTAATGTCCACATATGAGGGAGAACATACGATTTTTGGTGTTTTGGGCCAGGCTAACCTCACTCAGAATGATGTTCTCCAATTCCATCCATTTACCAGCGAATGATAACATTTCGTTCTTCTTCATGGCTGCATAAAATTCCATTGTGTATAGATACCACATTTTCTTAATCCATTTGTCAGTGCTGGGGCATCTTGGCTGTTTCCATAACTTGGCTATTGTGAATAGTGCCTCAATAAACAAGGATGTGCAGGTGCCTCTGGAGTAACAGTCTTTTGGGTATATCCCCAAGAGTGGTATTGCTGGATCAAATGGTAGATCAATGTCCAGCTTTTTAAGTAGCCTCCAAATTTTTTTCCAGAGTGGTTGTACTAGTCTACATTCCCACCAACAGTGTAAGAGGGTTCCTTTTTCCCCGCATCCTCGCCAACACCTGTTGTTGGTGGTGTTGCTGATGATGGCTATTCTAACAGGGGTGAGGTGGAATCTTAGCGTGGTTTTAATTTGCATTTCCTTTATTGCTAGAGATGGTGAGCATTTTTTCATGTGTTTTCTTGCCATTTGAATTTCTTCTTTTGAGAAAGTTCTGTTTAGTTCACGTGCCCATTTCTTTATTGGTTCATTAGTTTTGGGAGAATTTAGTTTTTTTAAGTTCCCTGTATATTCTGGTTATCAGTCCTTTGTCTGATGTATAGTTGGCAAATATTTTCTCCCACTCTGTGGGTGTTCTCTTCAGTTTAGAGACCATTTCTTTTGATGAACAGAAGCTTTTTAGTTTTATGAGGTCCCATTTATCTATGCTATCTCTTAGTTGCTGTACTGCTGGGGTTTCATTGAGAAAGTTCTTACCTATACCTACTAACTCCAGAGTATTTCCTACTCTTTCTTGTATCAACTTAAGAGTTTGGGGTCTGATATTAAGATCCTTGATCCATTTTGAGTTATCTTGGTATAGGGTGATATACATGGATCTAGTTTCAGTTTTTTTCAGACTGCTAACCAGTTTTCCCAGCAGTTTTTGTTGAAGAGGCTGCTATTTCTCCATCGTATATTTTTAGCTCCTTTGTCAAAGATAAGTTGCTTATAGTTGTGTGGCTTCATATCTGGGTCCTCTGCATTGTGTTACTTTTAAATGCATATAAAGGGTTTCTACACATAAGATGACTAGAGTAGAGCTGGATATGGTACTCATGCCTATAATCCTAGCTACTCAGGATGCAGAGATCAAAAGGATCAGTTCAAAGCCAATCCAGACAGAAAGTTCACTGGAACTCATCTCATCCAATAAAAGTTACCCATGGTGACTTGTCATCCCAGCTGTGAAAGAAGTACAAATAGGCTGGCCCAGGCATAAACACAACTCTATTTAATAGAGAAATAACTAAAGCAAAAGGGGCTGGGGTGTGGCTAAGGTGGTAGAGCACCTGCCTAGCAAGCACAAAACTGAATTCAAACCCTGCCCCCCCATGACTAGAGCTAGAATCCTCAATCCAGCTATTATCTAATATCAAATATACTATGTGCCAACTTATAAAGATACACCAATAAACATGGTAAAACTCATTAAATTGGGCCTCAGATGCTATATATTAAGGGATTTGTTTTGTTTGCTTGCTTGTTTTCTTGCCATGCTGGTGATTGAACACAGGCCCTTGTACATGCTATGCAAGCGCTCTACCCCTGAGTTATATCTTCAGTTCTTTGTTGTATCTTAAAAAACATGTCTACAAGCTAATTCTTGGAGACATAAATAAATGAGAAGCTTACTTAATATCATTTAGAACTAATTTGTTAATTTCTGATAAAACTTTGTAGTTGTCTCAAATTTGTGGAAGGTAAATACAATATATAGTACCTGCAGTCACCAACAGTAGGGCTTTTTCTTAAAGATGTCACCTATATCCAAATGGCAGTTTCTCTGGGACTCATTGCCATCTCCTACTCCATTTCCTCATACATATGGCCTACAAAAATTATTTTTAGTATTGATCCCATTATTAAAAAAAAGGATTTGAATGCTGTGGCCATAGTTATGCTGATATATTTGAGTATCATTTATATATATTGGGGCATATTTTGATTGATATATTCAGATGCCAGTTGATCCAAGGGGTAAATATCTATTACCTTTTGACATACCAGATTCTTACCAAATATAAGAATAAAACATTCATTAAGTTTTTATAGTCACCTGAAATGATACTCCATATGAAAGGCCCACAGAAAAAATATAATCAATAATAATAGAATTTTTTTTCCTTTGTGTATCATTCTTCTCCTGGGAGGAAAAAGAAACCGATGAAAATAGATTAAATAGAATACAATGCATACAGAGCCAGCTGTGGGAAATCCAGCCTCTCTGTGATTTAAAGTAGATGATTTAATAGACATTGACTAGCAATTAAGGAACTGCTGATTTTTGAATGTCTACATGAAAACAGAGCCGAGTCAGTGGATACACTTGGGTTGTTTCTTAGAACACCTGCTTTTCTAAAAAAGTCTTAGAACATTAGCTGGTCTGAGCTGGACTTAATGCAAAAGAGCTTATAACCTTCATCTGTGTTTTCTAAATTACAAAGGGCTTTATCTACAGAAAAGAAATGTAAAAATTCCACTTCCCAGACAAACTTCATGGGGTGGAGTGTCAGTTAAAATGGATACTTAGGAAAATACTTACCTGGACTCTGAAGAGTTGCAAACTTATGAAGGGGGTTAGTTATTTTTCATCACACAGCATTATGTAGGTGATTACTCCAGGAAAGGTAAGAAGACTGATACAGTAGCATAGAACATACGACCCTTCTCAAAAGTAATTGAATATAAAATAGATTCAGAGCACTGGCTGGAGGCTCAACTATAATTTTTAGGTTATCTTGGCATTGAACTTGGATTTTTAGCCATCAAGGTTATGAAACTCCTTTAGGTTGTTTAATCCACCCAATACAAAATTATCTGTGCTCAGAGAAAGAACTTGTTGTTGCTCAGCTTGGTAGAAATTAAGAACAGTCTCTTACCTATTGTTTTTCTCAGATCATGTAGGAGTTTTATACAGATTCTTCATGGAAACTCTAAACATTTATAATAGTTTGAGAAGATATATGGAGAATTTAAGAGGGCAAACAGTTTTGAAATCTTTGGGAAATACTTCAGTGTATTGGTTCTATGGCCCTGTCAAGTAAAAGGTGTGTTTATTATTTCAGTCTTCTATGAATGATGTCATCAGATTCTTTTGATGATGAAATAATTAGATCATGGTGATCATAACAATTTGTATGTCAGTAGTTTCTTTTTCATTACCAGAGGATTAGATTATGTCCTGTTTTTTTAAAAATGAAAGATCTTTTAAGCTCTCTTGGGGGGTATTTTTAAGCTTTATAATAGAATAAATTTTTAATTGAGGTATAATTTACATGAAATCAAACATGTAATTTAAGTGTACATTTCATTGTGCTTGTTATACATGTAGACGTGTGTGTAACAACCACCTTAGTTTTGATATAAAGTACATCTGTAGGGCCGCAGTAAGTTTCCTTGTGCCCCGTTGAGTTAATACTCTCTTCTATCAGGGAAACCAATGAATAAGAATTCAAAAATGATAAACAAGGACTGACTTTAAAGCAGCTATTATGAAAATATTTAAGGATTTAATAGAAAATGTGGTCAAAATGAATGAACAAGTAGGAATTCTTAACCAAACAATGAAAGTTACAAAAATGATGACCATTCTTGAACAGTAAGAGTGTATATTTGAGAGCTGGATATGGTGTTACTTGGGAGGCTGAGGCAGGAGAGTTGTGAGTTTAAGGCCACCCTGGGTTTCATAGTGAGACCCTGTCTCAGCAACAAATACATATATATCTGAAATTAATATGCTACTAGATGGTCTTACCAATAAATTGGACTCTGAACAATAAAAGGTTGGTGAAATGAAATATAAGTCAATGTGAATCACCTTATATGAAAAGAGAAGAAAGTGGTTGGTAAAACAAACAGAACCTCAGTGACCTATGAGACAGTATCAACCAGCCTAACATGTATATGACTGAATTCTCAGAAATACAGAAAAGAGAAAATGGAGGAGAAAAATTTAAAGAAATTATAGCCAAAATTTTCCCAAATTTAATTTTAAAAAGAATTATACAATAACAGATTCAAGAAGCTTAACAAATCTATAGAAATAAGAGCAAAATAGTTCCTGCTGGGTATTGGGGGGGGGAAGAGGGAGGGGGCGGAGTGGGTGGTAAGGGAGGGGGTGGGGGCAGTGGGGAGAAATGAACCAATCCTTGTATGCACATATGAATAATAAAAGAAAAATGAAAAAAAAAATAAAGATCAGGTTATACTCTAGAAACAGGATAAAAAAAAAAAAGAAGCTTAACAAATCTAAGCAATAAAAATACAAGAAAACCACAGCTAAGGAATCAAGAGGAGATTGTTGTATTTCATGCCAGTCATTCTCAAACTTCACAGCATACTCAAATCATTGGGACTTAAAAATCCCAATATCCCGGTTTGGCCCTGTGCTAATTGAATAGGAATCTTTGGGGTGAGACCCATGTGCAAATATTAGCAGTCCAGGGAATTCCAGAGTACAGCCAAGTTTGAGAACTAGTGCTTTATGCATAACTCCATAAGCTTCTCTGGATTTTGGAGTCAGTGTGCCACCCATGTAAACATCCAGTTCCTCCCTTTTACCTGATAAATGTAAAAGCAGTGACTTCTAGTAGAACCCTGAACAACAGAAAATTCTTCAACTGGTCCAGGTCTTAGGCAAATTACCTTGCCAGTGGACACTTATGACTTGTCAGATTCTACATAGTTCTGCGGGTCTAAATTAGACTGCAATGGTGGATGAAAACCCTAGCTAGCCTTGACAGAAAACTTGCAGCAGAGGCCACTGAATTCCAGAGCAAGGGAACGTCCTTTAGTGTGTGTCGTGCTGTTACAACAAAATACCAGAGGCTGGATCCTTTTTTTTTTTTTTTAAAAAAGATTTATTTAGAGCCCAGTCCTGAAAGTTCAAGAGCATAGCACTAGTATCTGATGCTCAGCTTCTGGTGAGGGCCTCCTGGCAGTTCAACTCAGAACCGTAAGTCAGAAAGGGGACATGGGTTTGTGCACAAGACCATGTGTGTAAGAGAGACCAAGGGGAGAAGTCAGGTTATTTTGTGACAACCCACCCCTATAGCAACCAATCCAGTCCCACAAGCACAAGAACTCACTCCTCAAAGAAAAGAATTAATCCTTCTTAAAGTCCCTGCACCCCTTGACACTGTTACATTGAGGACCAAGCCTCAACCTGAGTTTTGGTGGTGATAAGCCACATTCAATCCATAGCACCCTTTGAGCAGATCATTATCATTTCCCTCTTAAATAGATGTCATTATAGTTTTTCCCTCTGTTTTCCTTTTCTCTCTCATTGACTATAGTATGTTTGGGTATGCACTAAGTTTACCATTTATTTCACAGATTGCTGAACAGTCAGATGAGCTGTCTGCAGGATCAAAATACATGGTTATTATCTGGGTGCTCTAGGAAACCTGGCCCTATGACTCTTTCTGTGGATTCATTGGCCTGCTGTTAGGAGAAGGCTGTGCTGAAGTGGCACAGTGCACTTTTGGATCCTGATGGGAGAGGGTATTTTAGATGTGTGGGAAGAGGTGGTTTATGGCCAGAAGTGAAAGATAAGTGGGAAGTGGTAGATCCTTTTAAATGTTGGATCCCCAATCACATAGACTTGCCTGAGAGCTACCCAGCTAGTGAACCCACTCTAGAGCACAGCTGTTGGGAGCAGGAAAGGATGCTGTGCTATGTGGGTTTTCTGTCCTAGGAATTTAGCTTGGAAGGATGGAGCCTGATAGTCGAGATAGGTTTGTAATTTCAGCTGTTGAAGGTCCTGAGCTTCCCTGATTCTTGTTCATGGTCTTAGTATAGAGATGCAATTGTAAATTTCCATCATCTGATAAAAAATAAAGAATAAAGGGAAGGGCCAGGTGCCAGTGGCTCAGGCCTATAATCCTAGCTATTCAGGAGGCAGAGATCAGGAGAATCATGGTTCAAAGCCAGCCCAGGCAAATAATTCGCGAGACCCTATATTGAAAAAACCCATCACGAAAAAGGGCTGCTGGAGTAACTCAGGGTGTAGGCCTGAGTTCAAATCCCAGTACCAGAAAAAAAAAAAAAGAATAAAGAAAAGAGAGAGGAAGGGAGGGACAGAGAGAACGGAAAGCCTGCCAGGGTTCTAATGGTTGCTGATTTTCATGTGTAATTTCTCTCAACATGCCTATTTCCAGCTACCACAATCATGTTACTGAACACAGTGGGGAAAAACTGTGTATAAGTAGCTCTCGCAAAGCAGAATGAGCCAGCTTCAGCAGACTTCTGCTTTTCAAATCTCCTTTGTCTTCATTGGAACTTTCCAGTATCCTTCCAATAAGCTCCTTTTGGGGTTTAAACAGATCAAACCTGTTTCGGTTCCTTGCAACCGAAATATCTTTAACCAAAACCCTAAGCTCCTATTATTTTGAAGTTATAGAAATTCACTAAAAATACATTCCAACTTTGGCTGATTTTTTAAAAGCATTTGTAGCCATTTTCATTTATATACAGGATTAATACTTATTTCTACAAAAGCGCAGTCTTCACCAGCCCCAGAATGTTCTTAATCACGGTAGCTGCTTAGCACAACTAAGTTATTGTTGTAAATTCCTGCCCTCTAGCGTCCAGTATGGGAATTTCTTTTGTCTTAGCTGTGAATTTTAATGGGGGTGCGCTGGAGTCTCCCAATGTCTCTGAAGGTCCTATTCCCAGGGTTCAGACAGAGGTACGGTGCATACTTGTCTCCCCAATGTTTCTTTCTTTCTTTCTTTTTTATATTTTTAGTCTTTATTTGTGTGCCTTATTCTCCATTCTCTGCCCAAAAAGATCTGACCAAGACTGTCATTGAGAAACAACTTACTAGCTTCCTTTTTAGAGGGGAAGAGTAGATCCTCAGGGATTGAATGATTGCTAGCACCTCAAGAGGACAGGTGAAATAAGATAGGGTCAAAGAACATAGTACATACCAGAACAACACTTAGAATAAAAATATGGGTTTAATGGGATTGAACTTTGAGCACATGATAAAAGCGAGAGCACACAAGGGAGGGGTGAGGATAGGTAAGACACCTAAAAAAATTAGCTAGCATTTGTTGTCCTTAACACAGAGAAACTAAAGCAGATACCTTAAAAGCAACTGAGGCCAATAGGAGAAGGGGAACAGGTACTAGAGAAAAGGTTAGATCAAAAAGAATTAACCTAGAAGGTAACACCCACGCACAGGAAATCAATGTGAATCAACTCCCTGTATAGCTATCCTTATCTCAACCAGCAAAAACCCTTTTTCCTTCCTATTATTGCTTATACTCTCTCTACAACAAAATTAGAGATAAGGGCAAAATAGTTTCTGCTGGGTATTGAGGGGGTGGGGGGGAGAAGAAGGGGGCGGAGTGGGTGGTAAGGGAGGGGGTGGGGGCAGGGGGGAGAAATGACCCAAGCCTTGTATGCACATATGAATAAAAAAAAAATCTGTCACCTCCCTGCTATGCCAATCATCTGTTATCTGTAAGGTGGGATAACAATATATTCTATTCCTTTCCTAGAGCCCAATGTTTCTTTCTTAATGAAGCACAAGAGAACTTAACACCAAAGTTTCTCAACCTTGGAACTAAGGACATTTTGAGTCAGGTATTTCTTTGTTGAGGGGCTGCCCTGTGCATTGTAAGTTGTTGAGTGACATCCCTTTGCCTCTACCCACTGGATGCCTGTAGTCCACATACACGCACGTTATGACAAACAAAAATGCCTCCAAACACTGGCATTGCTAAATGTCCCAAGGATGGGGCAAGCAGGAATGCAATTCCCAAGCTGAGAACCAATGTTCTATGCTGATGAAGCAAATGTATACCACAAATTACTGCCCCTGAAGAAGCACCAAACCCTATAGCTTATGGCACTTAGGTTGGAGCCTAAGCCTGAAACCAAGTTCCCATATTACATATCACAGGAGGAAAGGTTCCAGGTGCCAGACATAAACCTATTCGCTTTTTAAATAGGACAACAGTCAAAAATCAAAAATTAACCTTCTTAAAGAAAAACATTTCTTATGAGGCATGATGGGAGTGAATGCTAATGCATTCATTCACTTGTTTGGTAAATATTTGTTAAGTAGTGCCTCTGAGATAGGTGACATAATAGATGCTGGAGCCAATGCAAAAGCAGATGACAGTCCTGCCTTTGAGGAACTGACAGTCCTCAAAAATTTTTTCAGTTTCAAGTAAGAGAAAGCTTAATTCCAACTGGCTTAAACAATAATGAACTTGTCTGGCTCACACACTTGTAAAGCACACAGCAGGGCAGACCTTAGGTAGAGCTGGGTCCTCTTAAGGTTGTCACCACTAGGTTTCCTTCAGGGTCTCTGCTCTTCCTTCCCTATTGTCAGTTTCATGTTAAGGCTAACCTCCCTCATCTAGAGCTCCCAGAATGATAACCTTCCTTATTTCTAGTAAAACACCTGAAACTCACTTTGTATGGCCTAGTGTAGGTCACCTGCCCACCCCTGAATCAATCATTACCACCAGGAGGATGGAAGATGCCAATGAACTTCGCCTAAATCACTTGCTCCAATCATGGCACCAGTTTCCAGAAAACGCACAGATTTCCTAAAGGAGACCAGATTGCTGGAATAGGGGAGAGAGCCACATATCCTGGGCGAATGTGGGGCAGCCAACCAGAGCCTCAAGTGGTCTTTGCTTCTTTTCACACAGGTTCTTCCAGGTGATTTCATCCAGTCCAAAGCCACAGTACTATTTTTGTGGGTTTCTGTGAAGTCTTTTTTTTTGCAGTACTGGGGTTTGAATTCAGGGCCTACACCTTCAGCCACTCCACCAGACCTTTTTTTGGTGGGGAGAGATGGGTTTTTACAAGATAGGGTCTTGTGAACTATTTGCCCGGCTGGCTTCAAACCATGATTCTCCTGATCTCTGCCTCCGGAGTAGCTAGGATTACAGGCTTGAGCCACCGGCCCCTGGTTTGTGTAAAGTCTTATTGTAGCCTTCTGTGCTGCACACTTGCTGATGCTCCCTCTAAGCCCTCACTCCACCCAACTTCACAGTGATCCCTTCTCTTTTTTCAAAGCTCAGTTGAGAGGCAGGGCTATTTCCACTTCCCCAGACATCCTTTCTCCCTCCATACTCCCTTAGCCATGTACTTACCTATATTTTGTACCTGCTCAGGATCACGGTCCTGCTTCTCCAGCTGTAGGCCAATACCCTTACTCTGAAGCGTTTTCAGGCTGCTCAATTCTTTCTCTGTAACGCCTATCAAAGGAATTGAGAACTTTTGATGCTTACTCCTTCTGTGTCCCCAGATTTCAAAACTAAAATGGTCAAAGTGTGTGTGACAGAGAATGAAAGCAGCAGCCTAAACTCTAAAAGAGCACAGGATTTAGAGTTAGACAGTTGTGGGTTTAAATCCTAGCTCTATACCTTTTCAGATCTGAAGTGTGTTATACGTTCATTCGTTCTATGACTTTTCATGCTTGTGAATATGCTATTATGTCTATGTCATTCACTTATATGGAGCACATTTAATAAATAGCACTCTTAATAAATACTTGTATTGCCAAAGCTGAGGTTCCCATATGGTGGTGACTTTGGCTAGGAGAGATCAAATATGAGTCATTCCAAGAAGGACAAAAATCCAAGCAGGGTGATTTGTGCTTATAATCCCAGCTCTTGGGGAGTACAGGCAGGATGATCATGAATTCAAGGCCAGCCTGGGCTGCATATAGAGACCCTATCCCAAAATTGAAAAATTTAAAAAAGAACAACAAAGAGAAGTCCTTCAGACCTTGAACAAACATTTTCCCTTCCAGCTTCATGTGGTTCCCAGATTCAAAGTAAAGTGGAGGTAGATGTGACTGTCTATCCACCTACCCCCTTGCCTGGTCATGCTTTCCAAGATACTGCTTGTAAGGACTGAGCATGGTGGTACGTGCTTGTAATCTCAGCTATGCAAAAAGCCAAGGCCAGTCAGGCAAAAAGGACAAGACCCTCTCTGAAAAGTAACTAGAGCAAAAAGGGGCAGGGCTCAAGTGTACAGCACATAATCGTTTTTTAAAAAACAGCGAGTACATTGAAACCTATTTAATGCATTAGAAGTGGGAGGTGCGAAGATAATCTAGTTTTTACAATATTCATTCCTATGGCAAAAATTCTCTCTTATAAGGTTCTTCTACAGCTTACCTTTTCCCTGACATGAAACATGGCCCTGATATGTACTATGTCGGCATATTTATCCTTGTGGGGTGCTTGGTTTGAGTCTCAGGTCAGCTGTTTACCAACTGAGTTGCTTAGTTTTTCAGAACCTCACATTCTTTTATAAAAATGGGACTGACTTTCTAATACTCATGCCCTGCTGAATTTTAGCTCTACTCTTTCAGATCTGAGACTTTGACTAAGGGATCCCTACTTACCCCTGTTTAAATATATGTTAAGTGTGTCATACCTTCAGTGCATCTCACTACATTAGCTTGGTTACCTTTAATTTTTATATTATATACTTACCCAGACTTGCTGTAAAAAAGCCAAGCCATTCCCTTCAGCCAGATAAATTCTCCAGATGTTAGGACTAATAATTCCCAGGTATGGTCACAGCATTGCTTTCTTTCTCCCTCTGCCGTGCTGCCCCACCTTGGGCTTTGAGGGAAGCCTTTCCCTGTTGGTTCTTCCACTGGCTGTTAATTATCTCAGTACATTATTTTGGGAAAGTCAATATAAGAATTTATTGTTTTAAAAACTCGGGTATGAACCACAAGTCTGTCCTTTGTAGTACTGTCTTTGAAATAGGACACACATCTTTCAGAAAGGCATGAGGAATTTTCTGAGTCCAAGAAACTAAAATTCTGTAATTGACAATTCTGAACATCTTTGGGAAAAAATGCATAATCCATGACTAGACAGGAATATTCTGAGAAAATAATTTATTCAATTTTAAATGAGAAATTTTCAAAAAGTTTAAGTATGACCATTAATGAGGCCCTGAATTTGCTCATTGATTACTTAAATTTAAATGAATTTTTAAAAATCAAGAAATTCTCTCAAAATTCCTTCAGCCTGTTCTCTAAACTTCCAAGATAGGTCATTTGTTTTGTTCAGGACTTGAACTATGAAGTCTCTACTCTAGACTAGATCCAAAACAACCTGAATAACAGAAAAGCAGGATTCTAAACTGATGTGTGGTCTCCATTTTCTTTAAGCCCACTAATTCATGGTTGTTGTTTTTTGTTGGAGATGTGATTTTATTTATTTATTTATTTGGCAACAATTGAAGAGTAGGAGGCACAGTGAAATGGTACAGAAAATGCATGTTTCATTTTTATCAAGCCTTTTGCACTATATATCAAGCCAGTGCAATGGCTCATCAAATAAATTGCTTGAAAATGAAAACAAATGACCTAAACTGGAACACAAGCAAAATATAAATATATGCGCCTAGTGTAAATGCTGCCTACCAACTTACTTTACATTGATTTGCTTATCTTATAATATATAGGCTGTCACTGCTTCTCTTAGAGAAGGGAACTGAATGCTTAGTTGCTCAGTCATGATGACTGGATCTCTCATTGCTATCTTGTCATGTTTTTGTTATAAAATCAATTAACTGTTTTTCAAATACATCTGGTTGTTACATTCCTGTTAGTGTATATGGAGCAGGAGAAAACAGGTCACTTGATGAGAAGGCATTTTCTCCAGTCTACTCCTTGATGTCAGCCTTTCAATTGGGACATGATGGGCTGAAGGACCCTGAGGTTTAGTGCAGGTGGAGAGACCAGCTGGTGGCAGATTGTCCTCTGATGAAGCCCAGGTCCTTGCAGGTCTTTCCAGTCCACAGTGGGCCTTTCCCTTCTCTGACGCCATCTTCTTCCCCTCACAAAGGTGCTGAACACAAGTCTGGTGGACTGAATATGACTTGGGCAAAACAAGAAGTACCTTCCATTCAAATCCGTGCTCTATTAGACATGGGGTTTAGGAGGCTGGAAACCACCCACATTGCCTCCTATTCATTGCTTGTATCTGTGATGTAATTTAAGCACCAACTCCATGCCCTGTGTCCCTCCAGAGTGACACAGCCCCACAGTGGTCAGCCCTTCTTACTCTTTCTTTGCTATTTCATGGCAAACTCAATGTTGAGGATTTGTTTTCATTTCAAGCTGAGCACCCACTGGGTCCCAGATTCCCAGGGACTCTGAACATGCACCACCAAGATATCCATTGAGAATCTCCATCTTTTGCACAAAAGTCAGACAACACCCTGATAAGAAAAGGACACGGACTCTAAATGGCTTGAAATAATCAGCTTTGAAGCTTCTGGGGATTGGCAAGGTAGATGATGTCCTTACTACGAGTTCTCCTACCACAAAGCAACTCTATGTTGCTTTGAGTCCATCAAAACTGGGAAGTCATCAACATCAAGGGGACAACCCCCACCCACAGCCATATCTTGTTGCCAAGCACTTTTCTTACCACCCTATTCTCCAGTTCTGTCACCTGACACAAGTTAAGTGTTCTAGTTTTTTCTTTGCCTATGGCAAGTAGTTCTTTTTGGTTTGGCTGATATATTTCCTCCAAACCCAGAATAGATAAGAAATCACTGGGAATTTACATGTGATTATCATACATTCATTCCCATGTATTACAAGGCTCAAAGTTACAAGGAGAATAATATGTTTTTGCCATGTTGGTGTTTTGTTAGTAATTTTTAAAGTTAAAATTAGGGCTGGAGGCGTGATTCAAGTGGTAGAGCGCCTGCCTAGCAAGTGCAAAGCCCTGAGTTCAAACCCAGTACAAGAAAAAGTTAAAATAAGTCAGACATTATTCCTCACCAAATTATACTCTTTTGTTTGCCAAGCTATCTTGACAATTTTAATATCTGTAGGCATACCTATATGATAATCCCAGCAGTATTCTGGGGATAAGATTTTAGTAGGTTTGTTGAGAAAGAAATACTTGTTTAGGTGGCTTTCATCATGCCACTCAGCTTCTATGTCATTTTCCTTGTCCTGGAGGATTCCCTTAAAGCACTCCTGGGTGAGGTTGAGAACCTGAATGGGTGTTCCTCCAAAAATGGCTGCATGATAATAAAAATCCCCTTGTCCAAATGGAATGTATGCTGCAGACTCTTCCCGCCTCTCATAGGTAAACTCATAAGGATCTGCCTTATACCACCACGCCTGTAACTGAGCCACTGACTGGCCCAGAGTTTCCACGCCAAAATTGTCTTGAAAGATCTGGTCGACATCCATGCAGAAGAGGAAGTCAACTTCATGCTGGATGTGGGCCAAAATGTGCTCCCCGATGGTCTTCATGCGCATCATGCTGATGTCTTGCCACCTCTTCTCAGACTTGATCTCAAACACTTTGAAGGAACGCAGAGGATCCAGCTCTATCGAAGGCATCCTGGAGACATCATCCATCATGATGTAAAATATGACTTTGTGGCCAACCATAAAATATGTATTAGCAGATGTTAAGAACTCTTCCAAGTAATGCTCAATGTATCTGAAACAAAGAAAGAAATACATTTAACCTTTGGATTCTTGCAGGAAACCACACGCTACTATAATCAAATTGTCTATAGTACATGTTCAGGAGAGCGATTTCTCCCCACTCCAGATGTGTGTTTTCATGTGGATGGCCATCTGACCCGGATCCCTCCGCCAGTCAGTCAAGTCACCCAGTCCTTGGGAAGTGGAATGATTTAATCTAACTGCCAATTTTGGAAAAGCAACTGGACATGCATTGCCCTAACTTCTTGCTCTGGGAAGTCAGCCAGTCTGAGAAAGTATGTGTTCTCAACTGCTGTGCTTTGCAGTAAGTTTAGTGGTACAGCTCTATTACCATTTCTGGAGGCCTGAAGTTTCTAATATTGTAGGTGTCCTTCTACAGTTAGGAGGGCCCAGGGCCAACAGATTCAATGGCAGCTTTAATTGTAATGAAGGTGATATTTACTATCATCTGCTTTATTATTTATTTATTTATTTATTTATTTTTGGCTCTGAAAAGAGCCGTTGGATGCGATTGGAACGTCGAGGCGAGCACGAACGCAGTTAAGCCCTCTCCCCACGGATGCGGCGGGCCAGCTGGATGTCCTTGGGCATGATGGTCACGCGCTTGGCGTGGATGGCGCACAGGTTCGTGTCCTCGAACAGGCCCACCAGGTAGGCCTCGCTCGCCTCCTGCAGCGCCATTACGGCCGAGCTCTGGAAGCGCAGGTCCGTCCTGAAGTCCTGCGCGATCTCGCGCACCAGCCGCTGGAACGGCAGCTTGCGGATCAGCAGCTCGGTGGACTTCTGGTAGCGCCGGATCTCGCGCAGGGCCACGGTGCCCGGCCGGTGGCGGTGCGGCTTCTTCACGCCACCCGTGGCCGGCGCGCTCTTGCGAGCCGCCTTTGTGGCCAGCTGTTTGCGCGGGGCCTTGCCGCCAGTGGACTTGCGAGCGGTCTGCTTGGTGCGGGCCATAGCAAAACAAAACCACCTACTCAGCGGCGACGCTGTGCGAGCAGCTGTCATCTGCTTTATTTACACTTTTGTCTCATCTATCGATTGGTTTAGACTTTGGGGAGCTAAAGAGATTACTAGTTTTTGAACCTCAAAAGCCCCAACCTACACCCCAGTGTTGCTACTGTCAGACCAGATGTAAAGGTGATTTGACCCTTGAGAACATTGGGGATGCATAATCCCAATCTCATCCACCTCTGTGTTTGGTTAAGCCCAACCATCAGCACTGTCTCTTCCCCCTCTTTGACAACAGAGAATGGAGCATGGGACATGGAACTCCCTCCATGTTGCATGGTCATCCTGCAAGCTTCCTACTGGTCACCCCAAATGCCAATCCATTGTCCAGACACTGTCATTATAAGTCCATCCAAATGCCACCTCTGATTTCACCATATTTTAACTATTTTTGTCCTTGAAAAAAACAAAGATTTTTTTAAAGAACAATTTGAGGTTCACAGCACAATAGTACTTTCAAAAGTATTGAGAGTTCCCATATGCCTCCTGACTGCACATATGCACTTCCCCACTATTAATATCTCTGAGCCAGAGTGGCAGGTCTGTTATAATCAACAAACTTACACTGTTACACCATAGTCCCTAAAGTCCCTAGTTTACCTTAGGGTTTCTATTGTGTGTTGTACGTTCTATGGGTTATAGGAA
This sequence comes from Castor canadensis, assembly GCF_047511655.1. NCBI lineage: Eukaryota > Metazoa > Chordata > Mammalia > Rodentia > Castoridae > Castor > Castor canadensis. The sequence continues at coordinate 13,960,890 of NC_133398.1, read as the reverse complement.
ATATCTATTTATATGTATCCACCATTATAGTATCATTCAGAATAGTTTCACTGCCCTAAAAATCCCGTGTGTTCTTTTTCCCTCTCTCTTTCCCACCCCTAGCTCCTCATACTCACTAATTTTTTTTATTGGCTCCATAATTTTGCCTTTTTCAGAATGCCATAGAGTTAGAAGTACATGGAATGTAGCCTTTTCAGATTGGCTTCTTTTTCACTTAGTAATCTATGTTTAAGATTCCTCCATGTCTTTTCATGGCTTGATAGCTCATTTCCTTTTAGTACTAAATAATATATTATTGTCTGAATATACCATATTTTACTTTTCCATTCGCCTGTCAAGGGATAACTGGATTGCTTCCAAGTTTTGACAATTATGAATAAAGCTTCTAAAATATCTGTATGCAGGTTTTTGTGTACATAAAAGTTTTCAATTCATTTTGGTAAGTACCAAGGGGTGTGATTGCTAGGTTATAAGAATGTGTTTAGTTTTGTAAGAAGCTGCCAAACTTCTTTCAAAGTAGCTGTACTATTTTTCATTCCTACCATCAATGCACAAGGGTTCCTATTTTTTCACTTCTTTGCCAACATTTGGCATTGTTAGGGGTTTTTTTTTTTTTTTTAATTTTGACCACTCTAACAGGTATCTAGTGGTGTTTTAACTATTTACTCATTCAAAGAACAATATATTGCTGTCTTCTATAAGCTCAGGTTACAGATTGTCTTGTGAAGCCATGCCATACTATTAAGATGGAGGATGAAGTCAGATAGCTTAATACAACTCATCCAAGCCTAAAACTCTTACACAGTGAATGTGAACTCGTTTAATCTGCTAAGCACACTACCAGGCAGACATGTTTTGGAAGGAAGAGTGACTATTACCTTTTTGTTTTTCTTGCTGCTTAGATTGATTTCCTCTCTTTTCTATAAAAATAAATTGTGCCTTGATTGTTGCCATCTACAAACTGAAGAGTTTATAGTATTGATTGTTTAGATGGAGAGAATATGTCTGAGCAATACAAAGAGAGACATCAGCATGGCTCTGTGGCTGGTGGCCAGGACATTTTTCTGTACTTTGGAACTTAAAGTGTGTCCTGAAGCTTGGGAAACAACACTGGGGTGGGGATGGGATATCACTGTAAGGTTTAACATTTTTCAGAGATTACAGCACTGTATTTGGCTCAGTGCATTATTTGAAAATAAACCAAATGTCACCCCCCTTAAAAGTCCAAGTCCACTGTGGGGATTTATTGCCTTAGAGCTGAGAGCATAGAGCTTTCATCAAGATGTACAATTTATAGTTTGATTCTGCAGAGTTGCAACTGGATGGCTGATGCCATTGTTAGCAAGTGGGCAATGTTCCATTCCTTTTGGAAAAACACCAGGATCAAATCTATCTTTGATGTGGCTGGCCTGTCCCCTTTTGTGCCAAAAGATTAGGTGAATTGAGCCTTGGCTCCCATCCCAAAACAGTATAGATTCTTCTAAGTAAAAATGTCAAAATTCCACACTCGTCTTTCTCTACTGGAGATACTAATAGGCCTTGGGGATCAGCATAGCAGCAACATTACAACTTGATCCACGCTGCCGATGTATAAGGCAGGGGAATTAACTTTCTGTGTGGCTCTTTCAGAAGAATTACAGATGGAAAGGCCCAGAGAGCAGAAAATTGACTTTCAGTTTTATTTTGAACAAAAAAATTAATTCTCTAAGAAAAAATAGGTTATACTGTAAAACTAAACCAAACTTTCAAGTAACAGTGCTCTGAACTAGAATGTGGAAGCTGGAACTGGAGAAACCTGTTTAACCAAAATCTCCTGGGCCAAATCCCCCATGACAGTCAGGTAGAAGTGACCTGAGGAATCCGTGGAAGAGTGGACAGCCATCTCCAACATGGAAAAATACCGTGCATAGGTTACTCTGCACCTATAGCTGCTGCAAACCCTTCTGTCCTTGGTCCTGGGCCTTGAGAGCATAGAAGAAAAATGATGCACATTTGGTTCATCTAGCAGCTGGCACTTTGGGAACACCCAAAGAAAGCCATGGAGGCCAGGGAGGAGGTGGTTGCAAGGGCACTGCTGACTCTGGGCTCCATGGGTGTTGCAGACATTTTTGTCCTAAACCCAAGATCCTCTCTCTGAGGTGAGAATGAGAGGACTGACTTCTTATTGCCTTTTTGGGACCTAAGCAGAAAGGAGACTGAAGCGGTCTATTTAATATTCTCCTATGATTCAGATGAATAAATAAATAGCCTCTGTGAAGCCAAGGGTCCCCTCACAGCTGTTGTGATGATGGAACGAGAAAAAATGAAGGATAACTTTGACAGCAACACCTACCTTCCAACAGCAAAAACTGTCAACCCCACGGTGATTTTCCGTTTGGCATAATACTTCTCCAGGATAGCTCTGTTATAAGTGCCTTCCCACACAACTGGAGCATTCCAACGGGTCACTGTCACAACCCCTGGGCGGTTCCTGGTGATAAAGCACACAGCCGCATGAGTCAGGACACTCTGCTAAGGTGGGGCAGACTGTTCAATAAAAAATAATAATAAAAAAAAAGGGCCAGCTAGATCCACATGACTGTTCTTGAATCCTAACTGTAGCTTAACCCCAGTACTTGAATGGGAGATGGGTCATCATTTGGGGCAGCATCTGACATCCTGGGAGGCTTTCCAGAGTCTTACTTTGCATTATCATGCATTCTTCTTTTCCTTCTTTTATCTCCTTTCTCCTGCTTTCTTTGTTCTCCTACTTCAAAATCCTTTTCCCTTTCTTCTCAGCCCATAAACTACCAATGGCATCTTTGGGTTGTTATTTATTCCTGTAGGAGTCATCTGAGCCTAAGAAGACCCTAATCCTTGATGCAGGGGGATGAGAGAATGACACAAGAGCTGAGGGAGAAAAAAATCTGTTTCAGTTTGCTTTTGGCCAGAAAGAGATTTCTGGGTAGGAACCTGTTTATTGGCCAAAAAGGTCCTCAGACTAAGGGGATTCTGGTGTTACCATTCATTTTACAAAGAAGGACACAGAAACACTCAGAAAGAAAGGGACTTGACAGAGAGTCAGCAAACCAAGATTGGAACACAGGGCTCTGGCAAAGACCCCCTCCTTAGACCACATTGCCTTTTTACTAGGAACACAAAGGGAGTAAGAAGCAGGTATGTTTTCTTCACTCAGAAAGCTTGAAAGGGACTTGGCAAAGCCAACACAAAGACAGGAAGCCACCCAAGAGCAATGACAAGGCATGAGACTGTAACAGGTAAATGGAGAAAGGACAGAGCAGCAGCAGGGCCTGGCAGGGATAGAGCTCCAGGCCAGAGGGGATGGTAGGGACTCAACTTGCACCCTAATTTGACTTTCAGGCCCTTGTTTAATCTCCATGTCCACCCTATGAAGTATTATCATCATTCATTTTACAAATAAAGTGAGGCCAGGAAAGAAGAAAGGGACTGAGCTGCTGGATGTTTCATTCCTATGAAGAATGAAGAATGAAGAATGAAGCTCCGTGCTGAGAAGAACGAGGCAGTGCTACCTCTTGAGAACCTGGGAGGTCAACCTGCACCACACTCCTCAGCTGCAGCCACTCAGGTCACATCTTCTAGAAAGATCAAGTAACAAAAAAACCAGTGTCCAGTTTGGTTACTTAGATGAGAAGGGGTCCTTTGAGCAGGAAGAAAAAAGTAGCAGTATTAAAAATTAATGTTGAATTAAAAATTAAAATGTTCTATTTCCCAGCAGTTAATTATTCAATTTCACAGACAATTCCAACATGTCACGAACCTTGCCTGGAAATGCAGGCTGTGGGGAGGAGGGGAAGGAGGAGGAGAGAATGAGGTTGAGATTTACTTCCTGGATGAACCTAGGCATCAGGAATCTTAGTCATCAAAACTCAAAAAAAGAAGTGACCGAGGGCAATCCACACATGTGCAAACGCTCATCTTAGACAATGTCAACTGCCAGAGATATTCGAGATCACCAGGATGGGGCTCTGAAAGGAGGAAAAAGTGCCAGGAAAGACTGTTGAAAGGCCTTCCCAACAGGGCACTCAACTGTGTGACCGCAGGGTACCAGTTCCAACAGTACAGGCCGAAGCTTCCTGAAAAATAATGGGGCTTCTGTAACCAAAGCACACATGCCCCTAGGTTATTGGTCACTTTTTAATTTTATGACTTTATTCATGGGTACATTGTGGTACCCAAGAGCTGGCTAGAGGAAGTATTAAAATTCTATGAATCACTCAGTAGGTTTAAACAAAAGCTGTGGAATGCACATCACTCATTAAGCTGCAGCATGCTAGACAGTGATTCAGCAAAAAGCATGAACAGGGATGATGGCAGGGGAGTGGAGAAAGGAAGGATGTGGGAAGGATTTGGGAGCAAGAATTGACAGAACGTGCTAATGGATCAGACTGTAGGCAGACAAAATAAAAGGTCTCCCAGACTCTGGCTTGAGCACTTTGCTGAAATGAGAAATGAGAAGACAAGGGAGGGGTGGAATTGATAAATCCATTTGGGTCATATGAGATGTGCAGAGGTGTCAAGCAGGCAAGTAGATTCAAGTAAGGGCTCAGAGGAAATATCTGGGGTAAAGATAAAAACGTGGGCGTCATCTCTAATCAGTGGCATCTCATGCCACAGGAATGGATGGGAACATACTGGAAAATGGTGCATAAAGTAGAGAGAAAAGGACATTATACGTGGCCCCCAGAAAATCTCCTGTCTGATAGCTGGGAAGAAGGAGGTGTCTCTACCAAGGAGAATGGAGAGGAAGAGAATGAGGATATAGGGTCATGGAAGCTAAAAGCTGTGGATATGGAAATAAATATGTGTATACTTTGCTGTCATGGTAGTTTATAGAAAAAGACACATGGTATCAAATATGGTATAAAATATGTTTGTTTGCTCATTCATTCATTGATTTATGTAAGAAATAGACTGTAGTACCCTGACAAGACTTTAATTTCATGCAGGCTCAAACCAGTATATATTTTTTTAACCTTTTTATGTTTTGGCAGTACTGGGGTTTGAACCTAGGGCCTTGTGCTCACTAGGCAGGTATTCTACCACTTGAACCATACTCCCAGCCCTTTTTGCCTTAATTGTTTTTCAAATAGAGTCTCATGTTTTTTTGCACAGGCTGGCCTAAACTGCATTTCTTCCCGCACAGCTGGGATGACCTACATGTGCCACCATACCCAACTTTCTATTGGTTGAGACTGGGTCTCACTAACTGTTTGCCCAGGCTGGCCTTGAACCATGATTCTCTGGATTTCTGCCTCCCAAGTAGCTAGGATTACAGGCCACCACACCTAGCTCAAGCCAATATTTTTAAAATATCTGCTTGCCATTCATTTGGAGGTAAAACTGAGCCATGTATGAAGGAGGATGGAGAGAGTGACTGCAGGTGACCACAGTCTCTCTCCTCTCTGCCCCTTATAATTCAGCTCTTGTCCCTTCTAGCAAAGCACAAGTGCCACAATAAAACTTGTTTCACCCTGCTAAGAAGGGTGCTCAGTGACCATGTCTGGCTCAGTTAATCTGTCTGTCCCTTGGGGCCCTCTGTTCAGTATCTCATAGACAACTAACCTGCTGCCTAGCTCATCAAAGAAGACATGGGAGCCCCAAATTCCCATCCTTCCATACTGGCACGTATCTCCTATCCCAAGAAAATAAGTGAACTTGCAAGAACACATTCAATGTTTCTAGAGCCATATTGGGCAAGACACTATTCCCTCTTAACCTTCCTCCTATCTCTACAGCTGTTCCTTCTCCTTTTGAGACTTCTCTTCCTTCACCAGCATCTTAAATGGTTCTATTCCTCTCCTGAGTGGCCTCATCCAGGACCACAGGCCCCCTTACCACTTCATCCTCCATCTCTAGCTCATACCTCTGTCAAGATTATGGAAACCCAGGACTTTCCATCCAGATGTTTCATGAAGCACCCAAATCAACATACAACCCTTATGGAGCCCATCACCTCCCTCAGCTCGTAGGCCTACATCTCTTTCTCAGGTCTCTTTCTTGGTCATTGATACCACCACCGACCAGTCTCTCAGGCCTCACAGTTACCCTGAACAGCTGTGACTTCCCCAATCCCCAAACCATGTCCTTCCAGTCAAGTTGACCATGCCTCCTAAACAATCTTGGCAAATACTAGTTTCATACCTACTGCTCCTATAAAACCATAAACAACTTATCCCCTTCCTTACTTTCTTCCTTCCTTTTCTTCTTTCCTCCCGCCCTTCCTTCTTTCTTTCATGCTGGGGACTGAACACATGCTAAGCACATGCTTTACCACTGAACCATACCTCCACCCCCAAGACCGTGAATTTCTTGAATAAAAGCATATTGTGCCTACCACAGTATTTTTTTTTTACCATTCCTCATAATGAGAAATACACTTTACATTATACCAAATACATGTACATACACATATACATAGAAACACAATTCCATTCAACAATAGCTATTCTTACTTTGTGCAATGTCCTTTGATACTCTTTTTTTTTTTTTCAGTACTGGGGCTTGAACTCAGGGCCTATGCTTGCTAGGCAGACAGTCTACCACTTGAGCCACACCCCAACCCTTTTCACTTCAGGTATTTTTCCAAGTATAGTCTTGCATTTTTTTGTATGACAGCTGGACTGTGACCCTCCTATCTATCCCTCTGGTGTAGCTGGGATAACAGACATGCACAATCATGCCCAGTTTATTGATTGAAATAGGGTCTTGCTAACTTTTTGCCTGGGCTGGCCTTGAACTGTGGTCCTCCTGGTCTCTGCCTCAGTAACGAAGATTACAGGCATGAACCAGAGTACCTGACCACCAAAGGTTCATATTAACTGTACTTTTCTCCCTGCATTTTTTCCCTGGTACTGGGGGTTGCCAGACAAGGCCAACACCCCAAGTCCTGATATTTTATTGTATTTCAATTTTTAAAAAAGTCAGTCTGGGCCCAATAAACTAGTTTTTGAACACATGAATGGTTAGTTACCAGCAGTTTGGAAAACACCAGCAAGTAACTTTTGATAAACTTTTGTTGTATGCTTGCTTAATGAATGAAATCTTTTATCATCATTCCTATTTCATGGATTAGTTAACTGAATCTGAGAGAAAATTTTCTTGTCCCAGCTCCAGATCCCATGGCATTCTGCAACACCCTGTAGCCTGTAAGGCCCCTTCCAGCCCTGATATTATGCGAATCATCTGCTAAGCTCACGGGCAGACAGGCCACTGGCCAGTTACTGTTAGAAGTATTGTATTGCTTGGCCTACTTGGCTCAAAGTAACCAGATCTCAGTTTCTTGTCCAAAGTCCATTGCTAAAGGTTTAACATATGCTAACACTCTCTCCCTGAGTCAGGAACTGCCCCCACCTCTGCAAGCTACAGATTCACTGCACATCAAGCAAGACTTCTTTTCTTACTTTGGATTAAACCAGTCCTGTAGTGAAAGCTCTTTGATGTTGTTGACCTTTGTTTGTTCCTTTTCTCTTCCTTTTTCTATGTCCTCTTCTTCCTCTTCTTGATAACTGTGGGTCCTAAGCACAAAGGGAAAACAAGCCGGGTCAGGAGGGTGACCAGTAGTGGCAGGACCAGGAGGAACAGCTCATGACACACTTGCCCACGCCGAGACTATGTCACCTAGTGTGCTGGCTGGAGAACTCAGGAGTCTAAGCACTTATTTGTAAGGATACATGTTGGATGAAAAGGTACAGCACTCACCTTTCTTATGACCCATCAGGTCAGAGGTTAACGACTTAATGACCCGTAACCCTGTTATTTCAGGGCTGTGGGAGACTTGCTAAAATAGCCTTCCTAACATTTCCATTTATGATTGTCTTTCCTGAGATTTGAACTTCAGCCCAAACCTCATCCTTAACTGGAAAGAGAGAAAAAAAAAAAACCCAAAACATAAAAATACCTTAAGTATCCTACATCTACCCACAGAGAGATTCCTTGCATGATTTCAGTAAACAAGAAAGATGAGGGACTGAGGTCACAAGTATAAAACCATTTTAACTGGGTTCTCTGCAGGTGTTGGGTGGTTTGACAGACACATTCCACATTCCCAGTTGCCTTACCCATTGTCAAACCAGTTTGGAAACCACCAGCCCTTCTGACTGCTGCTGTCACCAACTTCTGGGTTTCTAAGAAATGAAAGAGAACATAAACATTTTTAGAAAAGGAGACAGTCTCCAAACTGGAAGGGGGTTCCAAACATTTTTAATGGCAGAGATCACTACTAAAAATCTAACTTTAGCTGCCAATTCATAAAACAAACAGAAGTGAAACCCTGTTTCCCCGAGTGGAGAGGACAAACCTGAAGGTCCCTCAGCCTTCCCTTCCCTGGACAGCCCCCAGTACTTCGTTTATCCAGGGAGCCCCAGCAGTATGAGGAAGGGAAAGTGGGGAGTATGAATGGGCAGCATTAATACCTAAACCTAAGCCTTGGATTTGCTACTTGCTAGCTGTGTGACTGACAGGACATTTTCCCTCTCTAAATTTCTCCTCTCTCCTATGAAAAGTATAGTTAATAACAGTGAACTTACCATGAGGGTAACTTTGAAGACTGAATGAGATAACATACATAAAACAGCTTGATAAATTGAAAATTATTGTAACAAATTGTCACCTTAGTGAAAAACCAATGCATATTTCCAAGAGTTATCTCTTTAATAAAAGTAGGAGAACTCAGGCTGCTCCAAAGATCAGCCTAAGAAAAATTCCAGTTACCCCAAGTTCAGGACTAACAACCTCAGGAAATCTGAGGATTGCTGAACATGAAATTTAGGAAACCGTAGTTAGAAGCTACCTTAGCCACCCACATGAGAAAGTGTCCACTCTTTCATTGTGAAAGTCTTTTCAATGTGGGGGCAATCTGGAGGAGAAAGAAGGAAAAGTCAACAGATACGGTACTCTTCAGATGGACAGATAAGGTGTCAAACTAATTCTGGACAGGCCTAATAGTAAGAAACTTTTTTTCTTTTTTTGAGGCAGGGTCTTGCTATGTTGCCCAGGCTGATCTCAAACTCGTAAGCTCAAGCAGTGCTCCCTCTATAGCCTCTAGCTGAGACTATAGGCATAGTGATGGTACCACCATGTCTGGATAAGAAACCTTTTAAAAGTTTATCTACTTCCAGGAAGTGTTTGAAATGACTTATGATACAAAGCTACATTTATGATAAACAGGGGAACAACATAAGAATAAAAACCACAAAAGGAAACAAATATTGATTTGGTTATCCAGGTTATGTATTTTCACATGATCTTGGTCATCCTAAATAAAAGTTCCACCTTTATTTTTATTTTACAGCTAAGTACTGGCTGAGTAGGTTTGAACAAGTTGCCAAGGTCCTATGCTATGTAAGAATAAAGGCCAGGATATAAAACTAGCGGATAAATTATATCAGAAATGACAACTGGGGCAAATAAAAACAGTTAGGAACAATACTTTGCACTGAGCTTCCTGGGAACTAAGCCAAAGACATGAAAACAAAGACTGACATAGTTCTCATTTTCTTTAAAAAATAAATTGTTTTAAACAATGATATATGATAGTCCATAAGGAGACTGACTTTTTTTCCTGATTCTTTTTCTCAGAGCAATTTTTTTGTGACTCTTTAGGCAATATATACAGGGCAGAATAATGGACAATATCTTCCCAGATTCTTTTTATCAGCTAGACAGGAATGTTTCCCAAATGTGGAGTACTACATAAAGAGACCTTTGGTAGGACGGAGGACCAAATGTGAGTCATGGTTTTACAAAGATGAGTCTGGGGAGCTGGAGGAATACAGCCCAGATCCCCAGATCCCTGGGAACAAACACACACTGTCCTCACACACACACTGGCCTGAGTACCACCGCTGGCTGGCATATGAAAAATCATCTGTAAGGGTGGAAGAGCAGATGTGAGAGACAACCAAGATGAATTCAGAGCACTTACTTTGACTGATATATCCACAAGAAAGAGCCTTCTGAGCTAAAAGCAAACAAGAAATAAAAACAGATCATGTTACTTTTCATTCTGAGAAAGGCTATTCTGCAACCATTATCGCCGAGCCCTGGGTTGAGTGAGAACTTGAGTATTAGCTACTTCCAGGTTTCTGCCTTCCTTTTGAGACATACCAATGATAAAGGTGACTGGGAATTTCCAATCATGGTTGCTTCAGGCTTTCCAGAGGAAGGGAGTGTTTGGAGAGTCTCAAGTCATGGTTGTTTTTTTTTTTGAACAGTCAGCTGTGAGTTGACAGGTTCTCTCCTGCCACCTACTCAGGCGTGCCTGGTGATGGAGGAGGAAAACCCTATGGCCCAGGCATCCCTCACCAAGGATTTATCTTCCCCCAGAAAACAGCATCAACTGCAGAGCCTAATGCCACGTCCAGCTCAGCCTTCCTCTGAGCATTCCCCAAAGGCATTTCTTTGATTAAACAAAAGCAGTGAGACTGTCCTGAAGCTTGTATAGGACTGGGTCAGTGACTGACTCCTTTAGAGGATCACCTCTATTCGATCATTCTACAAATACTTGTTGGGCATGAGTTACACACCAACTGCTGGGATACACCGCTGGCCCGGACAGATACAGTCCTCATCCTTGTGGAATACATAATGTAGTATGGAAGGCAGACCCTATTCAGATAATAAGATAGATACATGACTTCATACTCCAAAAAATATGAGAGAAAAAACATGAGTGTATGCAAACATAAGCAATTATCAGGAGGACCCACAGGTTTCCTGGAGGAGAAGTGGATGTTTTAGCTGAGTTCTGAAGGATAAATAGGAGTTCACTAAGGTAAAGAGACAGAAGTATTCCAGACAGCAAACAATATGCAAAGGCCCTGAGGTAGGAAAGAAGGAGGAACCTGCAAGGAAATAAAGAGAAGCCAGAGGTCATGGTTTGCTGGGACCTGCTGGGGAATTTTCCCTTGAGTTTTAAGCAAGGGAGGGAGTCTCCTGTGTATCTGAAAAAGTCACTGGAGATCAGAATACAGGGAGCATAAGAGTAGATGTGGAGACCATCTAAGAGGTGACGGCAGTGGTCCAGGCAGCCATGGATTACAATAGCACTGACTGGAGAGACATTTTGGGGATAAAAGTCATAGCACTTGGTACCACACTGGATTATTCCATTGTTCTGTGCAGAGACACTGTCCCTAAGTTCTACGCCTTTCTTAGCTCATTTCTCCCTCCAGTGAGTAAAAAGACTATAATTCCTGAAACATGTAAAGGAGTAATAGTTGCTTTGGACTCTGCCAAGGCTCCTGAGGCCCTTATTCCTTCTCCCCGCTTCTCCCTCTGCTAGGGTTCATGTCTTCTCCTAGAAGAACACATCCCTTCCCACCATCTACAGTTTCTCCCCTGAGCCCAATACTCATGGACCAAGATCTAAAGTTCCTAGTTCCTAAATCAGTTTATTGATCCTGATGATATTCATAATAGCAAATACTCAGCCAGGCATTGCTCTAAGCAATTTACCTGTATCAGCTTAAGTCCTCTCATCAGGAAAGCAGTTTCTCTTCTGATCCTCAGTCTACCTACGTGGAAAGGGAAAGTGAGGCACAGGGGCGTTAAATGATTTTTCCCAAGGGAAGGACAGTGTCTCATGCTAGTGAGTAGTAGAATGTGCATTTGAACCTGGGAAATCTGACCGAATCCTGCAAAAGGTGTGTGTGCAGTGGGGGGGGATAGACAAAGATGAAGAGAAGGAAGAGGAGGACAAGGAGAAGAAGGAAAGATTCTTTGTTCAAGACTCTTTCTGGATCTCCTTGTCTGTGCAATGTGCTGTGAGGAATATGAATGAGCCAGGTTGAACTCTTCCCCTTAGGGGGGCTAGGATCTAGATGGGGCAATAAATAATTTATGATACAAAGTAGATGAAGGATGTCAAAGTAAAGCTGAGGACATAAATTTTCCTAAAATGTGACCTTGAACCTTAACATTTAACATCGGTAGTTCTGCAGTTTGAACTCAATACCTTGTGCTTGCTAGACAGGCACTTAAGCCACTCTGCCAGCTCCACATTTAACATTTTTGAAATTCAGTATCCTCATCTAGAAACCTGGAATAGTACCCACTTTGCAGGTCTAGTGTGAGAATAGGACGTATTGCATTGCATGGGTCCTGACAATGGTGGCTGCTAGCACCAGCACCAGCACCATCACACTACTTTCATTACAAATTTTTGTTTCCTCCAGCTCTAAAATTCTAAGATTTTTCTTCCAAACAGCCTTAAATCAAATGCTCTTTTTTATAACATTCTTCTAAGGTTCTTTACTGACAACGTTCTCTTTACTAATTGGTGGATGTGCTCAACATAGTTATTTTTAAATCCTTTTGAGCTCAGTGCTGCTTGCCCCTCTAAGGTCAATGTCCTCAGCCCACCTCAGGCTCTGGTGCCCAGATTGAGTAGTCCTTGATGTAGGACTACTCAAGTAAGAAATAAATTTCTGTTGTTAGAGCCACCCAATCTGTGGTACCTTATTGTGGTGGCTGGGCTGACTGAGACAATGATGATGATGATGGCAGCTAGCATTTTTCCAGTGCTTAGGAGAGGTCCCTGCCTTTACCCCATAAGCTTTGTACACCTTATTGAATCCTCTTAACAACCCTATGAGGCAGATACTGTCATTATCCCCACTTACTTATTTTATTTTATTTTTTAAGACAGGGTCTCACTATGTAGCCCAGGCTGTTTACATAGTGATACTCCCACTTCAGCGTTCTTAGTGCTAGGGTTACCTGCTTATATCACCACACATCACTCATTATCCTTATTTTTATAGGTAGGGGACCGGAAGAACAGTGGTTGGTTAACTTGCCTAAGGTCCTGTACAGAGGAGGTAAATGGCAGATCAGGACCAGTCAAGGACTGGCCCTTACTCTACAGCCAGGAGGCTTCCTTGGTCAAGTGCCTAAGGGAGCCCCAGGGTTCCCACGCCCTACTCTGACTCAGCTCTTCTTTGAACTAGTTTCCTCAATTTAAAGAACCTAGTTTCCAGACCTCTAAAACTTGGTCACTTTCTGGCTTGTCAAGTTTTTCTCAAAATTAGTTATTCAGAATGAAACAAGAGATGTGTGCCATATCTCCAGACTAACTGGTGCACCTAAACGTATAGGGTTTTTTGTAACCAAGACAGTCCTGATGGTTCATTAAACTTTAGGATTTAAGAATTAAAAAAGATATTCAACTGTAATCAGGGCCACTATTTTGAACTTGGGACTACTAAGACATTTCACTATGAAAATAGTAAGGGTGCCAGGACAGCTCTGCATAGTTCAACTATACAGCGGACTTCTTGAAGCTAAAGGCAGAGCTTTTCTGGGGTCTTTGCAGTCAAAGCCACCCTGCCTCTCTATAGCTCCCTTTGGAGACTTCTTTTGGTCAGAATCCTCTCCTGGTGGAATCCCCAAGGTATTGTCATTTCTTCTAAAAAGCACAGAGACAGCTGATATATTTGATAATTCGTAACATTTAACTCATTTTGTTTCCAGAATTGTGTGAGAGAGAAAAATTTTAGCTAGGCATAAATGAATTACCAGCAACTGTATATTTTTTCAGCAAAAGTCAACAACTTTTGAATTGCTCCTTCAAACTCTGCTAATGTCTTATGATTGCAAAATTCAGGGTGGATTTCTCATGGAATTCTCGTCTGAAATACCTTAAAGGTAATTTCCATATCTGATCATACAAATTACTTAAGATTACATTTTGGGCTTAATTTAACCTTACTTTCTCTGAATCTAGCCTACCATTACAAAAAAATCAAGATAATAGGAACGTGATAGGAAGGAAAATAATTAGTCAGAAATTACTAGGAAGATCTAGTGATTTCAAAGACATTCCAGGACTCAGGAATACAGGGAAGATGGAATCCCTTATTTTAGGTTTCAGTTAATCCTAAATTTAGTTCAAGGTGGTAACTTGGCTGATGCTGGAAAAATAGAGTCAAAGCAATTCTTCCATCAACATAATTTCATCCTGTTCCATAATTACCTGTTGATATATTCCCAAAACACAAAAACCACAGTTGAGACAACCAGCATCAACAGAATTACTTTTCCTTTGACATTCATTATTTTCTCCTGGGAAAAAAAGAAGAGACGGAAAATTAGATTAAATAAATGAAATCCATAGTGAGAAATGGCTTTCAAAAGTGCTTTACTCATATCCATGCTAAGAGGATAAATTTGTGAATATTTAACTACAGCTGAGGAGTGTGTTCTACCTTAAATTGCATAAGCCAGCCATGGCAAATAGGTCAACTCCGTTCATAGAGAAGGCTGCCTGTGTTGGGAAGGCTGCTAAGGCTCCAGTGGATCCCCATTGAGGTTCAGAGGGAAAGGATCCTGATTTGCCGTGGATATAGGAAAGTGGGGGAATAGCTGTAAGTGGTTCCCCAGAACTTGTTACCTTCCAATTCAGGTTACAGCCACTTTATGACATGTGACTTCAGGGAGCCACTTCATTCCCTAACTGTGCTGCCCTTGGGGTACTAACTCCATGTCCCCTGCCTGGGGAGAAAGTGACTCTGGTCCTTTATAATTTAGCCTCACCTACTTCCCAGCCCCACCCAGTTCACCCCCACCACACTCACAAGCAAACAATTGGCACGTAACCAGTACATAGTTATTTTTGGGTTACTGCATGAAATTGTGATTGAAAGGGAAGAGGAATGCTGGGTAGAGAGTAACAGGGCTGGGAAGTACTTCAATTTGGTGGTCAGGGAAGGCTTGCTGTGGAAGGGACATGAAAGTTGAGTTCCAAATGATGAAGATAAGTTTGAAAAGGATACAATTCACCATGAGAATATTCTGGGAACATCTATAACAGGCTGATAGGAGAAAAAGCTTCTCATGTTTAAAAAATGAAAACAGAAACACCCTCAAAAAAAGCTGAACAAGAAGCTGAATAAGTTCTCTGGCATCCCAGTGGTTAGAACAAGGGCCAGAGATGGTGGTGGGCAAAAAGATAGTAAGCAAGGCAGAAGAGTTTTGAAAGGTGCAGAAGGGTGGATGGGAAGCTGCCAGAGCCTTTGGAGATGGAGAATAACTGCATCCAACTTCACTGGAGGATCTGTCTGTGTGGGGTGTGCAGGGGAGATGGCAGGACCATAGTGGAAGCAGAAAGGCAAATCACACACTATTCTAACAGCCAAAAAGAGGGGGTAGCTATATTGTATCTTTAAATGTTATTGTCCATATATTATGAAGTTTTGACATTTTGTAAGACTTTTCTGATTGGAGAGATACTGCCTTTCCTGGGACTCAGTTCTTAGAGATAGCAGGGACCTAGTTGGGAATATGCCTTTGATACACGACTACCTAATCCAGAGCCGAACCTCCTCTGTCTGGTCTGTGAACCCTGGAAGACAATAGAACTTGACCTTAATTATCCCAAGACCCCTAGAAATTACCCATACATCTTAGAGCTTGCCAGAAGTATTCCAAGTAGCCAATTCTAAAATATCCACCCTGCCCTGCCTTACCTTTCCCATAGAAACCCCAATAAGGGCTCTGGCCTTATGCTTTTCCCTCACTCCTGTCTTCTGCTTCCTGACAACTCTGAGGTCTTTCCCACGTGGTCCTGCCTCCTGTAACCAAGTCCTGTAAGCATAATAAACTTTGCTTTTTCCTGAAGCTCTTCTGTGTCTTTTCTTTCATGACCACACTTAACTGACCATCACATAAAGAACACAGAACAGTGGCCTGTGCTAAAAATGAGGCAGACAGACAGGCAGCAGTAGATTCAATCTAAATATACTTTGGAGTCAGGCAGAGAAAGATGAGGCATGATATGACTCATAGGTAGAATCTAAAAAAGTTGATCTCACAGAAGTTGAGAGTGGAATGTGGTTATCAGAGCTGGGGAGAGAATGGGAGGGAGGATGGGAAAGGTGAGGCAATAGGTACCAGTTACAATTAAATAAGTTTGGAGATGTTATTGCACAGTTGGGTGACTACAAATAATAGTACCATAACAAATGCTGGAGGAGGTACACTTAACCTGATTTAAACAGTATACAATGTATATATTATATCAAAATGTTATATGGTACCCCATTAATATACACAATTTTTATGTTCTATTACCTATTGGTAAAAAACTAAATTAAATATATATGAAATAAATTACATAATATAAATAAATTTCATGTGTAAAAAATATATACAAACTTAGGAAAAAGAGTTGAAGGGATTTGGCTGGTAATTTAGCTATCAGGGATAAGGGAGAGGGGCAAAGCAGGATTCTGCCTGAGCATCTAGGAAGACAACTGCACCATTTCCTGCAATGATGGGACAGTTGGAGAAGGAAGTGGCATGGGGGATAAGAGTCATGAGTTCTCCCCTTGGATGTGTCCATTTTGAGGGCAGCATTCATACAGGGCTCTGTCTCCTATAGCGGGCAGTCTGTGAGCTTGCCAATTCACTCTTGAATTCCCCTGTGCCCTCCACACAGAGCATATGAGGACCTCAGTAAGTGTTTGGTCAGTGAATGAAATGAGATTGTCACTGAAATTTGTCCCTTCTGAGGACAGGTTGTTTTCCAACTTCTTTCAAAAAGAGTTCTTAGTTAATTCCAAGCTTGGGTCTTATCACCTCATCTTTCTCTCACATTACCTTTATTATTAAATCCATTTTTTAAAAAAACTGGAACAAATGATGTTTTCTATCATGATACTCTATTCCCTCTTGCTCAGAGAGTGGGCTGTTTAGAAATAGAAAAGCCAAAACTGAACTCAGTGTCATAAGTGTATGTAAACTCCTAAATGGAGATGACAAGTGGGCCAGTAGACATTCAGGTTTAGAGTTCAATAAAGATGTGAGCAGGGTGTAGTGGTACATGCTGTAATCCCACCGACTCAGGAAGCAGAAATAGTATGATCTTGGTCTGAGGCCTCCCCTGCCAAAAGCGCAAGACCCTATCTGTAAAAACAAACTAAAAGCAAAGGACTGGGAGCATGGCTAAGTGGTAGGGTGCTTGAGTTCAATCCCCAGTACCGCCAAAAAAAAAAAAAAAAAAGACATTCGGATTGATACCTCTTTGGAGGAGCTGCTCAGATAGGAAGCTACTCACTGCTGAAGAAACCTCCAACTTTCAATGTCATTATGGTGGGTGGCATTCCAGAGACCCTGAGAAGATGGGCCTGTTCGGCCACATGTAAACCTCAGTCTCAGGCTTCTTCCCCTGAGGTACCATGTGAGCTGGCATACATAGCCAGGGCCCATGGCAGAGTCAAAAAATGCAGAAGACTACATGCAACTCAGCCCCATGCTGACAAGAGCCAATTGAAGTATGAATCAATAGTACCAGAGTGGGTGCTGGAAGAGTCCTGGGTTTGGAGTATAAAGAGCTCCATTTGAGGTAGGATTTGAGTTCCAATTTTGACACAAGAAACCATACAGATTCTTAGGCCCTCATCCATGACACCAAAGAGCTCTGAAAACCAAACGCCTGTTTGTAATCCAATCTTCATTAAGGCCCCAACTAACATGAGGCCATTTGTAACCTTTAGCCCACTGAGAAGACTGTTCAAAAATTTCTGTGCATAAACACTGATGTACAATGCAGTGCTGCTGCACCAGGGGTGATACATAATACACGATTTGCAATTCTTGTCCAAAAAAGCCTGAATTCCAACAGATCCAGGCCCATGGTTTTAGATCAGGGATTGTGGACCTCTACTATACTGAGTTCAACTGATTTCTTCCTTTTTAAATAAAAATAGTGATGATTTATCCCAGCACCCAAGAGGCTGAGGTGGGTGGGAAGATGGCAAATTTGAGGCCAGCCTGGGCTACATATACAGCAAGACCTGTCTCAAAACACAAACAAGTAAGCAAACAAAAAATAGTGATAATTTCAAGAGATAGCATCCATAAAATACTTAGCATCATGCCTTGGCATAGGATAAATGCTTTTTTTTATGCCAGTTTTTATTACTGATGTTCATAAAATGGACTGTTGGGAGGATCCAATGAGACAACATAGTCCCTGGTACTTAGCAAAGTGCTCAAAACCTACTTGAAGGAAAAAGAGCGACAGTTCAGGAATAAGAACATGTTACACAATGAAGTGCAAATAGATGCAAATGAGGAGACTCTAAAGATTTACCCATCTGTTCTGAGCCTCAGCCTGATTAAGAACTGCTGGAAAGTGGGATTAACTGATTTTCTCTGATCAAGCCCCAGGCTCTGCCACAACACACTGTGCATATTGAGAGGCCAAAGGAAACCTGGCTGAGGGGCTCAACTCCACCTGCTGAGGATCAACTGCAAATTGCCTCCCAGTTAGAAGCATTAAACAGGGCAAAGCAAAAACACTCACCAGAGAACATTGACGCTCCCATCAGGGACTGTCCAAATCAGGTCTACCTCATCTAGTCTCCACCCTAAATATGCAAGTGTTTATGATTTTTCTCAATTTTAGGAATTAGCATCAGAGGCAACTCCAGAAGCCCATGTGTTTCTGGACTTTATAGATGGCTTGAATCTGTTTACTCTTCCTGTGGCCATTTGTCACTCTGGTGTGAGTCTTACAAATGAAAGATGTCTGAACCAATTTTGCATCCTCTAGCGAAGCACTAGAAGGGCTTCCTGGACTCTAGAACCCAAGTCTCCAGGGAAGGCTTGGCAGGGTGGCCAATGGATCTTGAAACACCCTGTTTCAAGTGGAGGAGTGGAACTTTATATCCCCTAGCCCCATCCCTAGGTGACCTCAGCCAGCCCCAGTTGCACAGCCTGTGATGGTGCAGAGCCCTCCTGTCATCTCTGAGAGCCTGACTTAACACTCCTGTCATTTATTTTTAATGTCATCCTATAGCTCCATTTGAGCTGCTTCCCGTGTCACTCCTAGACTTGGGACATGTGCAGACTGTGAAGGCATTTCACAAGGCAGAGTCACACTGCAAAGCCTTCACTTTCTTCGTTCCCTTTCCTCCTTCTTCCTTTTCCCCAGCTATTTCCCCAGAGGAACAGACAGATTTTCCTATGTGGCCCATAAATTAATTCTTCTTTACACAGAATGATGCTCACTGGCTCAGAGAATCTCACAGATCCACCCCAAACTGGCAAAATGAAAGTATTCCTTCCAAACAGAATTCCTCTCTAGAAGGAACACTATGGACCTTGTTTTCTCCATCTCACATCAGGGAAAAGGTGAACCTCTCAGTTCTGGAAAAGTCATTATCTCAGAGAACTTGGGCAAAGTAGTGGCTGAGGAAATAGAACTTCCCTGGCAGCCTAAAGAGGCCTCCCTGCCTGCGAACCCTCCACTGGACCTGGGAATCCATCCCCTCCTCCCCAGGTATCTGCTGCTGCTCTGCTTGAGCCTCATTCATGTTGGGATACTGTGATGGGTCCAGACTGACATAAGCCCTGGTACCCAGTAGGGTGGCATCCAGTGTGTTTGTGGAGTGAAGAAATGAGTAAAGAGAATCCCAAGACACTTTAGTCCTGCTCCACCATGGATCTGGTGCTTCTGTGCACCAGATGGTTCTTAGAGCCAGAGACACACCGTCCATTCCAGACAGGGCAAAGAGACTCGACAGGATACATAATGTCAGATAGTGACAAGTATTGCAAAGGAAAACAAAGCAGTAAGATAATAAATTGGCTGTTTATGACCTTGGACAAGACTCCTTTTTTTTTTTTCTTGCAGTGCTGGGGATGGAACCTAGGGGATCCCACATGCAGGCTAGCACTCTACCACTGAGCTACATCCCCAGCCTAAGACTCCATTCTTCGGTCCCCCACATTCTTAATTATAAACAAAAGTTAGATCAAGCATTCCTGGTAAAAATTAGGCTAGGGTGAAGACTCTCACATCAGGTGTTGATGTATGTTGATGTAAGAGTTACTTTAACCTTCACAGCCTCTGACTGATATACAACACAGAGATGCAAACACCTCTTATGGAGTTCTGGAAAGAACAGGAGTACACCATGTCTATGAAGCACATTATACCCAGCAGTTAGTAAATGCTTCACAAATGGCAGCGGCAATAGTGATGCCCTTCAGGCGGAGAGACTCAAGTCTTAAAAGCAGAACTGTGGGTTCCCCTGAGAGAATAATCTTGACCTTGTGTGACAGCACCTCACAGAGAAGTCGGGGAGCCCATTCCCACACCGTCCGTTGAGGTAGAACAAGCTCTGCTCTACCTCAGGAAAAGGGCACAGTCCAGCAGCCAGCTGCCCCTCACATATGCCAACATGGGCCAGGAGAGGGGCCTGAGGCCCACCGCAGGCAACCTGAGGATCCGCCCAGCCCAGCACACTGTTGGTCTTTTACACTGAAGGCATGGAGTGCCTCTGACCTAAATTTCTCCTGCAGGCTTTCTTGATTGACCTAGGACCTGGATGAGAAATCAACCACAGGGTTGGACACCTCATTTTTCTATAGAGCAGGTCATTTAGCCACATGGAGTTCATCTTGCTTTAGTGGTCCAAATGCTTTCCTTGATGCGATAATCAAATGACAGGTTTTCCAACTGACATGCGTGGAGCACAGAGGCTGGCTTACCAGGAGCTGGTGAAACTTGGGCCTTAGGGTTCCCCACTGCATGAGTCCCCTTGCAAGACTGGGCCTGTTTCCTGTTTCCATTTGGAGTGAGGATGGGAGAGCCTTAAATATTTCCTAGATCAGAGGGTGCTGCCTATGCTTGGGAGAATCCTTATCTAGCTCTGGTGGCTGTCCTGGGGCTTCAGGCAAAAGCAAGGGGCTGACCTCACTTTCATACCCACCTGGGTGCCAGGAACAACTTGCCCCAGAGTTTTTTCCAGCACCCAGAACCCTCCCCCTTGGACTCAGGGACAAGGAGCTGACCTACATACTTCTCTGTTCTCTGCTCAGGGGTCACAATGGTCCAGCTCTCAAAGCCACACCAGTGCCTCCTCCTTCTAGGACCCAGGCCCAGCTGCCCCCCGACACCTAGTAAGGAGCAAAGGACTTGCTCTTGGGACCTTACTGAAGCCACCTAAGCAGGAAACTGTCAAAAGTTTTATGGATGTGGCATTACCAACAACAAACTGTATTTTTACAGTTTTTACAGAAAAGAAACTTTTCTTAATTCTTAGCAACCATGCCAGAGGCAAAACGGACTTATCTGGTTTTATCTTCTATTGAAAAATGATAACCAGAACATCCTTTTTCAAGATAAAGAGGCAATCAAACAGTATGCAGCCATAATACAGCATGTGTAACAAGCAGCTACACACGATTCATCATTTTGTATTATTTATCCAACATTTTATTATTATGTTGTTTTCTGGGGTTTTGTCATATTTGGAGAACTTGTCCATTTTTGTTATTTGTTGTGATATCTCTTCTCATAGTCTTAAGTATTCACTTCTGTATCTGATAGGGTATTTGCAACTTTGCATTCTTTTACTTAAAGACACCCATGGCTCATGCCGGTAATACGAGCTACTCAGGAGACAGAGACTGGCTAGCCCCAGGCAAATAGTTGGGAGGTCCTCTTTCCAAAACAAAAAAAAGATCACAATTAAAGGTGCAGTGGTTTAAGTGGTAAGAGCTCCTGCCTAGAAAGTGTGAGGTCCTGAGTTCAAATCCCAGTGCCACCAAAAAAAAAAAGAACCCTCCCAACTGAATCAACTTCAAGCCCTGCAGTGCCTTGGATCCATCTTGATTAAGCCAGTCCAGGCAGCAGTCTCAGTTCCACCTCAGCAACCCTGTGAAGTTACTCTATTATCCAATCCCATTTTGCAGATAGGAAAACAGAGGCTCAGAAAGGCTGAGTAACCTGCTCACAGTCACTCAGCATAAAATGGTGTGGCTGGGATTCAGATCCGGGGAGTCAGCCTTCAGTGCCCTCTGATGCATGGCCAAACATGAATGCTCATCCACGGACTCTTCATGCATCTCCTGGTGTGTCCTCTCTTTCTACTCCTCATGATTACCACATAGTGACTGACCCAAAGCTAGCCAAACACCAGCTAGAGCCGCCCAGGGCCAGCTTTCCTTGGACTATCTGAGGAACGTGATTGGCTCAGCTCTTCTGCCATCTCCAGGTGCCTCCTGTGTGCTGGTGGGGGCATCCTCATGTCATCTTGTTTACTCCTCACAATAGTCAATGCAGTGGCCTTTGCTCAGCTTTTTGACTGAGACTGAACTTTAAAGAAAAGGGAGTAGCTGGCCTAAGGGAATAGCTAAGCACACCCAGAAGCAGCAGATTTTAAGAGCAGACCCTCTGCCTCCAGGCCCAGTTCTTGGCTTTGGAATGGTGCTGGAGGTAAGGAGGAAGAATGCCTTATTTTCCTAAAACCTCTTCCAAACTGCAGAACAGAGAATTGCTCCCCGTCGGAAGAAGCACAGCATGATTCACGTTGGGGGTAGGGTGGGGGAGTGCAGGGAAGCTGTTTCCGGTTATGTTTTTCATTATGAAGGTCAGAGTAAACACAGACGTAGGAAAATAAGAGCAGGTCTCAGGCTGAATACACGACTGTGACTCCAGCCATCACACACAGAACAACCTGCTCTTGGAATTACATCTCGTGGAACCTCTTCTTGACTCCGCTTTGGGAAATCTAAAGCCTGGATCCAGCTGTACCTTTTCCTTGCTTCCTGGCCCAGAAATCACTGTGCAAGGATTTTTCCAAAGAGAACCAGTGCAAAAGGCATGGCAGTTGCTGCCCAGTCCTGAGAGAGCTCTGTATCCTCCCACAATGCCCACCCCTGGAGCCCCATGACTCCCATCTGCCCTAGCCTTGTTAGCTTGATTCTTGCAGAGAAAAAGTCCAGGCCATGTCCACAGCACAGCTTTAGCCTCTGAGGTCCTAGGAGGGAAGCAAAATAAAGCAGAACTTACAGCGAAAGTCTCTGAGCCAGCATCCCGCCAGCTCCAGCTTCCAGATCCACTTCTGGGGAGAGGACTTTGTCCCCTTCCAAAACTTCTGAGCGGACCAGGAAGAGGTAAGAGCAGAGCAAGGATTCTCTGCCAGATGGGTACATGTGGCAGCCTGCTCACCGTTCACAGTGACCCTGGCCTAGGAGAAGCAAATCGCTTCAACATTTCACATACCTCATCGTCTGCTTCTTTCCCTCCAGAGCAAAAGGCAAAACAACAGGGTTCTATCGAGCTCCTTCCAGCAAAAGGAGGCCCGGCTCAGAGGAAGGGAAGGTGCTGCCTTCCAGCTCCTGTCAAAAGAATTAAACAGCTGTTTCAGGAAGAGGGGGTAGACAGCTCCCTCACTGCTGCCACGGCTTTGTTCCTGTAGCCTGGGGAAATGGGCTGTTTATCAGGTCTGTTGACTCAGAGTTACTTGCCAGGGCGGAATTGGTCCTCTCTGGGCTGATCCATGGCCGGCCTCCCTTGCCAAGTGAAACTACAGGACCAAATGGGGCCAGGCGTCACAAGAGAGAAAGCCACCACTCTCGAAAGGGATACACAAGCCACCCATCTCACTCACTTCTGAGGAAAACTGGGAACTATTTGGGACCCAAACAATCTCAAATGATAGCTCACAGGAACACTAAATACAGAAGTTTAAAAAAAAAAAAATCCCAAATCAGAGGCAGGTTGATAAAGCACTTTTGAAGTACTCAAGACTCTTGTTGAAACTCTTCCTGAACATCCCTCAGATAGAAGCCCTTGCTTTCCACCCTATAGGCTTTGGGCCTGTTTACTTTTGTATTTTTAAGAGAATGGTATGAGATCGCCACATATCAAACCATGCTATAAAAACTTTAAAAGGTCACAGAGGCCCACCCTGCTCCTGGCCTGAACAATGCTTAACCCTTCCCATACCCACCCTCTGATCCCAAAATAGAATTTCTCACTGACAGCAGTGGATTTTCAAGCTAGAACTAAAAAGCTAATACTTTTTCAAATTGCAAATGAAGTCATTCTCAGAAGCCCACTAAGTATAACAGACGGCACAGGGAGGGAGCGTTGGCTCAAGCAGAGACACTTCAAGCTCCCTGCCTCATCCTTCCCAAGGGGCTCAGACACTGCCAGGAAGTACAAACAGTCTGGGAACCCCAGGCTAAGAGGGCCTGACCAACGCCAAGAATCCAGCCTCTTCCTCCTGTTCTCAGAAGGAAGTTTCACAGCTTCCTTCTCTGAGGGCATGAACTAGTTGACCACGACCCTTAAGGTCTGGAAGTCCTTCCTAACAGCTTGCTTAAATCCTGCCCACTGGTATCTACTCAAGTCACACAAACACACACCTTGTGGTGCCATCATTCTGTTCCCAGCTCTACACTCAAGAGATGTGAACCAGAAAAACACCTCAAGCTGGATCCCCCAAGTCGTTTCATCAGAACAGATAAGTTGTCACCTAGTCCCACAATAGGATCCTGTCTGCAGCTATGAAAATGAACTTGCTACAGCCACTCATGCCAATGAGGATGGTTCTCACACTTAGTATTAAATGAAGCCTGGCATGAAAAGATGCAGGCTGGATGACCGCTTAAAGTTCAAAAATAAGAAAAAATAATTTATGGTTTTAGGATGGTGGTTTTCTTGGATGTGATAGTAACTGGGAAGGGGCATTTTCTGATATAGATGGTGACACAGATGTGTCCACTGTGTAAAATGCTTCATGAAGGGGCCTTTTCTATATGGATATTAAAAATGAGAAATCTTCCTGCTGGAAGCTATGTGTTGTTAGGCTTCCTGCCTCCTGACCACCTCTACCAAGACTGTGCCTGTTCCTTCGTTTGTATTCCTCACCCCAATTCTATGTACTGAATCTGTCAGTCTGTTATGTTAAATGATCTAAGAATCTAGACCTATGGTTAGTGGGGAAGGGAGAGAAAGCAGATTGGAACCTAAATGGCCAAAATAAGTGAGGACTTTTTTATGTTATTATTTGAGGTACTGGGTGTGGAACCTAGGTCCTTGGGCAGGCTAAGAAAACATTGTAACGCTGTCCGTTAGAGCCACACCCCAGCTCTCCATGGGGCCTTCTGATGAGTGCACTTATCCTGGCTCACATGCTCTCACTTTATCTTTACAAAGCAGCCTCTGTCTTAATCTCAGGGGACCCTCATTGTCACCCATGCAGAGGCAGGGACAGCCCTTCACCATTTTCACAGATGAACATAGAGAGGTTATGAAAGTCTCCGTGACTCATCCAAGGTCACCAATTGGGACATTTCCCTGGGAGGTCCAGTGCTTCCCTTCCCACCTAGGGGCCTCCAAGGGACATACTCTCTATCAGCAAAAGAATAAGGCTCCAGACAGGTTATGCTCTCTGGCAGGCAGAAAATGCCACTTGTAGAGGATTCAGACACTACCTTCCTTCTTCCCTGACAGACTTCTCCTGGAATTCTCAAAGCTAAGGAGCACCCATTAACTCACAGCGAGTGAGCCTCAGGCTGCAGAACTCCACTGATCAAAGTCCAGTGCTGCCCAGAGATGAAGGGAGTGATGGAGCCCATTGCTCAGCCCTCAGAGGCCGTGGATCCAATCCCACAGCAGCCCACATTTGGTGCCTGTCCATCTTCCATGTCTGAAGTAGGAGAGTTCCTGGGCCTCTGTGTCAGGGTGGAGGCAGCTGCAGCTCCAGCATGGGGAGCACTGGCTTTACCTCCCAGGTCACTGGGAGACAAAGGTCAAGAGTGCCACCCTGCTTACCTCAGTGGGAATGTGAGGATTAAGTGTTCTTGGCAACGAATGCCACTGACATAAAGCTTGCAAGTTATCATCATTTGCTTAATCCTAAATTTATGGAGGTCACAAAAGACAAGCTTGCTGGTACTTGCAAGTGATAAAGCAATTCTGTTAGTTGCCTGTCCTGAGCAATGGGGTGAGCATATCCCCACCAATCTCTGAGGGTGGTTGATGGCTATAAACGTGCTGGTGGTGAGCAGAGTCTCTGGGGCATGATTGAGTCCTGGCTCTGTCCCTTATGCTGTGCTACTCAGGTCAATGTACTTGACTTCTGCATGCCTCCACTCCTACATCCATGAAATAGGAATGATAGATAGCATTTAGATGGTGGCTGGCACGTGGTAAGTGGGCCATGTATGCAATACCCATTACTGTGAGAATTAAAGGAGTTAGGCTTGGAGAAGGACTTAGCCACCCCAAGGTACTCCAAAATTTTCTGGGACAAGTATGTTTTGACCATGGAGAAAGAGGTTTCTAACATGATGCTTCCAGGACCTTCAGGAATTGTTGCAGACTCCCGAGTCTGAGCTGAAATAATGGTGGCACTGATGAGCCTCTGCAGTCAGAAGAGTTTGTACATGTCAATCTAAATCCCAGCAAGGACAGTTGCCTGGGCTAGAAAAATGGAATCATATGACTCTTTCTAAGTCATGCAAGGCAAGTCATCTTGAGCGCTGCCTCTGTCCTGCCAGCTCCAGTGCACAATGGACCACAGCCATGCTGGAGGACTCCTGTAGACACAAGCTTCCCTCCAGAGCCTCGCACAAGGAAATCCCTCCCTGGGGCTAACTCCAGTTCTTGATGCTGTAGGTTAGACTCTGAATAAAGAAGAAGTTGGCTTCACTGACACTTTGAAAGGTATGAGGAGCTCCCAACCCAGGGAAAAATTCCAAGTCACAGATGGCAGCCTGGCTGGAGATATCCCCAACCAAGGAGCCTCGGGTCTCCTGCCTCTCTGGGTTCCTCTTACCATCAGGCAGATGACCCGATGGAAAAGGGAAAGAGGCTCCTGATTGCTCTAATCACAATGCCATCTGTAAAGCTGTCCTGCTCTTTTAGAAAGCCTTGCCCCTCTCCCAGAGGGACTCTTATTCTGGTTGTATTGTTGGCATTGACATGAAATTTTCTCACTTCAAACCAGTCCCATACACAGGCTCTCTGAATAGGGAAGACATGCTTCCCAGGCTCAGCTCAAGGGCCAGGAGGGAGGCCTCCAGGACAGGCAGAAGAGGGGGAAGTCTTGAGGAGCCAAGTAAACCAACTCCCAGCCCCAGAGCAGAATTGCATCTTTAACAGGCAAAAACAATCATCTTCCTTCAAGGTCACCTTCATGACCTGTTTAGAGCCTCTACAAAGCCCCATTTGACTTTCATACAACCCTAAATGTAAAGAAAGGAAACTGAAGATCAGCTAAGAACCCCACAGAGATGTGTGATTTGAGTCCCCAGCCCTGGAATGGAAGACAAGTGTGTTTCCGTGACTCAACCTTAACCTCTTCGACCCAGACCAAGCTGGAGTGCAACTGGATGTGGTGAAGGACGGGCTGTGAGGTCACTGGAATGCACACAGTATCAGTGTGGGGACTTGTCTGGCCATTTGTTCTCTGCTGGGTCTTCCAGTACCTAAAATAGTATGTAGTATCTGTTACAAGCTCAACAGATGTTTGTTGAACGAATGTTGAGTGAACATCTACAGGGGATAGACAGGTAGCAAAAGTATGTGAATTTGACTGTAAGGCAATAACGAGTAGTGGGATCTGTGGTTAAACTGGGGAACTACTGCAAAAGCCAGATCAGAAACAGATTTTGGGTTTTTTTTTGTTTCGTTTTATTGAGACTACGACTCACCATGTAGCCCAGGCTGGCCTCAAACTTAAGTTCTTCCTGCCACAGCCTTAGTGCTGGGATTACAGCTGTGCAGCATCATACCTGGCCCTGTTGGGGACTTTAACTGGCAGCCACCTACCCTAGAAATCAGCTATAACTGGCATGACCCTGGGTAACCTCGTGAAGAGGAAGACAGCCTTGAAACAGGGTTGTAAAACATGGTAAACTGTCAATTAAAAGCTGTAACCTCGGACAGAGCTGTGAGGAATTACCCATTAGAGCCATGCAAAAGTTCAGGACCGAGATGAAAGGCACCATGCAGAGATAAGCACCCATTCCTGCCTTTCTTTGTCTCCACTTGTAAATAAACTTTCCAAAACAGGACTCCCCTGCTGTTCTTATCTAAACCTTAGGTTTCTATTCCACTACTAGCCCCTACTTTTTGGGAGAACGCATTCCTTGTAACCTGATAAGTAAACCTCTGGTGTTTCCCCAGTTCCCAATAGATAGTATTACCCCACCAGCAGGATGTGGGCAAGATCAGGAAAATGTGACCCCAGGGGCATGAGGAATTCCTATGTGACGATGATTGATGCTTTAAAGAGTATAAGACCTGCTTAAACTTTTCTCTCAGGGTCCTTGTTGAAACCTGCTGCATCAGGCGGATGCTCGGACCCTAGCCGGCTAGAAAATAAACCTCGCCTTGTGACTTCCTTTGTCTTGAGTGTCCTTTGTCCTCTCAGAAGGTGGCCGGCCTCGTACCCTAACAGCTGAGAGGAACGAACGGCCTCCGATACCGAGGTTTAGTTGAGAAAGACCGCGGAAGGAGGATTGGCCGCCTCCATTTGGAGGGACCTGGGGTCCCCATCTGAATTTGGTTGGGAATTCTCGTTGAATGGAAGGAAGGGGTCACAGCCCTAGAGGCTCCACTATTGGAAGTTGTGGGAGACGTCCCTGACAGTCAGGAACTGCGCCAGCATCCTCAGTGGGTGCCGTTTGGGCGGTCTTTGGGTAAGAATCCTGAATCTGGTGTGAATGGAAGTGTGCCTGTGAGAGTGGTCTGGTTGACCGGCCGGTACTTGTGTATGTTGGAGAGTCCTGTGCGAATTTGTGTGTCTACTGGAATTGTCTCTTGTTCTTTGTTGTCTCCTTTGTCCATCTCTTCTGATCATCATGGGACAGGCCCAGGTAATTCCTAAGACCCTTCTTCTGAGTCATTTTTCAGAAATCCGTGCTAAGGGACACAATTATGGCATGGAAATTAAGAAAGGTAAGTTTGATGCCCTTCACTCAGTGGAATGGCCAACCTTTAATGTAGGCTGGCCTCCTCAGGGTACCTTCTCCTTGGACACAATTAAGAAGGTCCACGATGTCATTAATAAACCTGGTCTTCATGGCCACCCTGATCAATATCCCTACATCCTTATGTGGCAGACTTTAGTAGAGGACCCCCCTTCCTGGCTGCAGCTGTTTATCCATGAGGCACCTACAGACCGGCCCACGATACTGGCCGTGTTGGGGAACACCCCTACTCCTGTTAATTCCCCTAAGAAGCCTATTCTGCAGGAAGAACTGACTTCCCATCTGTCCTTGATAGACTTAGATTCTGAGGCAAGCTCCCCACCGTATGCCGCTGCCGCGCCACTCCAGCCAGAGGCAGCTGCCCCCCCCAAACCTCCCCATTCATCAGCCTCCCCGTCTGCACCCCCGCCCTGGTCTCCGGACCGGCGAGGGGACTCAGGCCCCGTAGGCAGCGAGAAGAAATTCCGGAGGAAGAGCCCTCCTCCACTTCCACCGCTCCCCCCATCCTCCCGGTGCAGGCTCTGGGCAGTGCTGGTCCCGATGGGGGACGCGTCTATCAGTATTGGCCCTTTTCAAGTAGTGACCTGTACAACTGGAAAGCCCAGAACACTCCTTTTTCTGAGGATCCTAGAGGCCTGACCGATCTGTTCGAGTCCATTTTACATACTCACAGTCCTACATGGGATGACTGTCAGCAGCTCCTTAAGACTCTATTCACCACTGAGGAACGGGAACAGATTCTCACTGAAGCCAGAAAGAATATCCCCGGCAACGACGGATGACCAACTACCCTGCCAAACCTGATTGATGACCATTTTCCCTTAAACAGACCCAATTGGGTCTGTTGGTAGGGAGCGTCTCCGGGTCTACTGCCAGATTCTTATGGCAGGCCTCCGGGCGGCAACTCGCCGCCCTACCAATCTGGCTAAGGTAAAAACAGTAGTGCAGGGGGAGAATGAAAGCCCGGCCACATTCCTTGAACACCTTTACGATGCATACAGACAGTATACCCCCCTAGATCCACTAGTGGAGGTGAATCAGTCAGCCGTGATAATGTCCTTCATAAATCAGGCTGCCCCCGATATTAGGAAGAAACTATATAAGCAGGAAGGACTTGGGGAAATGACTATCCGGGATCTGATGAAAGTAGCTGAAAAAGTTTTTAACACCCGAGAAACCCCGGAAGAGCGAGAGGATAGAATCAGGAAAGAAAATCAGGAACTACAAGAAAGGATTCGGAGGGAGGACAGGGAACACCAGAGTAAGGAAAACAAGAAACAGCAGAAGGAAATGGCTAAAATATTGCTAGCAGGGATCCAAGGTTTGGCTGGACCGGGCTCTGGATAGACTGGCTCCCCCCCATCCCCGAAGAGATCAGCCCCGGTTAGGCCAGGGACAGTGTGCCTATTGTAAGGAATATGGACACTGGAAGAGAGAATGTCCCAAGCTCCAGGGTCGCTTGAGGCCAAATAGCAGGCCCAACAATGACACCCAAGTCCTGTTAACTGAATTGGACAATGACTAGAGGGGACGGGATTCAGAACCCCTCCTTGAGTCTTGGGTAACCATATATGTGGAGGGGAAGCCCGTGAGATGCATGGTGGACACAGGGGCTCAATATTCAGTTCTAAATAAACCTACTGGGCCACTGTCTCAGAAAATTAGTCTCATGCAAGGAGCCACTGGATCCAAGGCATATCAATGGACTAGCAAATGTCAGGTGGATTTGGGCCGGCATCAGGTGACCCATTCCTTTTTGGTCATTCCTGAATGCCCTGCCCCTCTTCTGGGATGTGATCTGCTAACTAAGGTGAGGGCTCACATTCACTTTGAGCCGGATGGAATCAAAGTGATGGATGGATGAGGACAGCCCCTCCAAGTCTTGACTGTGTCTCTCGAGGATGAACATCGCTTGTTCTCCTTGCAAGACCCTCCCCTGAAACCTATTGAGTGGTCCCCTGAAATAACTTATTGGATTCAAACCTTCCCCCAGGCTTGGGCAGAAATAACAGGTGTGGGGCTGGTGAAACATCGAGCACCAGGAATGGTAGAAATCAAGGCTTCGGCTCAGCCCATCCAAGTCCGTCAGTATCCCATGTCTTCCGGGGCACGGAGGAGGATTGCCCCTCACATTAACCATCTCCTGGAGGCCGGAATATTACGGCCCTACCGTTCTGCTTGGAACACTCCACTCCTCCCCGTTAAGAAACCCAGGGGAAAAGACTATAGGCCAGTCCAAGATTTAAGGGAAGTAAATAAGAGGGTTGAGGACATCCACCCCACAGTCCCCAACCCCTATACCTTGCTGAGCCATTTGCCCCCTTCCCATGTTTGGTATACCACTTTGGACTTGAAAGATGCTTTTTTTAGCATAGCCCTGGCACCCAACAGTCAACACATTTTTGCCTTCGAATGGCATGATGAAAATACAGGAACCCCTGGACAGTTAACATGGACTAGACTCCCACAGGGTTTCAAAAACTCCCCTACTCTGTTCAATAAGGCTCTTAATCAGGATCTGGACTCATATCGCCGGAGACACAGTTCTGTCACACTTTTGCAGTATGTAGATGACTTGCTTCTGGCAGCTGCATCTGAAGCTGAATGCCGGCAAGCCACTGGAGACCTCCTCCAGGAGTTGGGGAAATTGGGCTATCAGGCCAGTGCAAAGAAGGCCCAAATTTGTAGACAAACAGTCACCTACCTGGGGTATGAACTAAAACAGGGAACCAGATGGTTAACGAATACTATGAAAGGAACTATTCTCAGACTCCCCATCTCCACCTCAGCTTGAGAAGTTCGTGAGTTCCTGGGGATGGCGGGCTACTGCCAGCTGTGGATATTGTGGTATGCTGAACTGGCAAAACCCTTATACGAGGCAACTAAAGACAAGGCCCCATGGGCCTGGGGGCCAGATCAACAGAAGGCCTTTGAGGAGCTCAAGACCGCCCTCCTAAGAGCTCCAGCCCTGGCGCTGCCAGACCCTCTAAAGCCCTTCACCCTCTTTGTAGACGAAAGGAGGGGAATAGCAAAAGGGGTACTAACGCAGTGCCTAGGGCCCTGGAAGTGTCCAGTTGCTCATCTACCCAAAAGGTTGGACCCAGTTGCAGCAGGCTGGCCCCCCATGCCTGTGGATCATAGCGGCAGTTGCCCTAATGGTAAAGGATGCAGATAAGTTCACTTTTGGGCAACATCTGAAGGTGGTAACCCCCCATGCAGTAGAGGGGGTCTTAAAGCACCCTACAGGTAGATGGATGACCAACACCCGACTGACTCATTACCAAGAGCTCTTGCTGGATGCCCCCCGAATCCTCTTCTCTGAACCAGTCTCTCTTAATCCAGCCACCTTGCTGCCAAATCCAGACCTGGAAGCCCCCCTACATGACTGTCAGGAGATCATAGCTGAAATCACCCAAGTGCACCCTGATCTTCAGGACCTAGCCCTACCCAACAGCAAGCTGGTATGGTATACAGATGGGAGTAGCTTCGTCTCGGATGGGGTGCATAAGGCAGGAGCAGCGGTGGTGGACCAAGGTGGGAACATAATTTGGAGTGCCCCAGAAGGCCAGAACTGATTTCAGTTCTGAAATCAGTTTTCTGAAATTTCAGCCCAGAAGGCCGAACTGATCGTGCTGGCAGAGGCACTCGAGCAGGCTGAGGGAAAACAAGTGACTGTTTATACCGACAGCCGCTATGCTTTCGGCACCATCCATGTACATGGCGCCATCTACCAGGAAAGGGGTTTCATTACAGCAGAAGGAAAGAAGCTACGTAACCTCCCGGAGATCCAGAGATTACTGATCGCGGTGCAGAAGCCTCAGGCTGTGGCAGTAGTACACGTTCCTGGTCACCAGTCTTCCCAGATTCCAGAAGCTATGGGGAACCGGCGAGCGGACAAAGTGGCCCGAAATGCTGCTTTGGCCTCCACGACCCTAGTGCTGACTTTACCTGTGCCCGAGCTTCCACGCTTGCCACCATGACCCGAGTACACCTCGGAAGACAGACAGTGGATCCAAGGTCACCGATGCCTGAAGTCTAACCAGCAAGGCTGACTGGTATCGTGATGATGAAGGGTGACTGATCCTTCCTGAAAAGTTAGGACTGTTTCTCCTCTCCAACCTACATCGAGCCAACCATTTAGGTAAGAAAAAACTACTCAGCCTCCTTGAGTCGGCCTGCCGCCGGTTCCCACACCAAACAGCCCAGATTCAAAGGATTGTGGACCAATGTGCCGGGTGCCAGGCTATGAAACCCAGCAAAAAGGGACTCCTACATACAGGTACACGGGTATGGGGGAGGGCGCCGGGATGGAGCTGGGAAGTGGATTTCACTGAGGTGAAGCCGGGAAGGTATGGGTATAGGTATTTGTTGGTTCTGATAGACACTTTCTCAGGCTGGGTGGAGGCTTTTCCTACAAAACGAGAGACTGCTCAGGTTGTAGCTAAGGTTTTGCTGGAGGAAATCATACCCAGATATGGCAGCCCCGAAACTCTAGGCTCTGATAACGGTCCAGCTTTCATCAGTAATGTCCTACAAGGGCTGGCCCGGGCAGTGGGGACTAATTGGAAACTGCATTGTGAATATAACCCCCAGAGCTCAGGGCAGGTAGAAAGAATGAATCGGACCCTGAAGGAGACCTTATCTAAATTAGCCATCAAGACTGGCGGAGACTGGGTAGCCCTCCTACCCTATGCCGTCTTCTGGGTTCGAAATTCACCATATGTACATGGATTGACACCTTTTGAAATTCTATATGGGGCTCCGCCCCCCATTGTTGTCTGAACTCTACTGGACCAAGACCCCAGTATGGCCCCAAATTACTTGGCTAGCTTAAAGGCCCTACAGGAGGTCCAACAAGAGATCTGGCCCTTAGTGCGCTCCTTGTATGAGACCAAAGATGCATCAAACCCGGAACATGGCATCGTCCCAGGGGATTGGGTATGGGTAAAGAGACACAGAGCCCACACTTTAGAAGAAAGATGGAAGGGCCCTTACATGGTCATTCTGGTTACCCCCACTGCTCTTAAGGTTGACGGCGTCGGGCTTTGGGTCCATCACTCCCATGTGTGTCAAGCCAGTCAGCAAGAACAGGAAGAGGCTAGAGAGTAGATCACACGGCGACACCCCAATAATCCATTAAAACTGAAGCTCATCCGGCCCAGGAGACGTACAGAGCAACTCTCCACGCGACTCTCAACGCCCCCCCTGCAGTGACCTCAGGACCAGGGCAGACCCCAAGGCCCATTAGCCAGCAAGATGATAAAATTCCTCCTGCACATTCTAAGCCTTCTGTGTCTATGCTGGGTGAGACCTGCCCAGAACACTAATCCCCACCAGCCCTACCACCTCACCTGGGTGGTCATAGATACATCCACAGGGGAGATTCTCACTCAGACCTCCAAGGTGACCCCTCCCAACGTCTGGTTCCCTGATTTAACTTTTGATCTGACAAAACTGGTGGCCCGTGCGGGGATTCTGAAGGATAACTTTTACGTCTGTCCAGGACACCTAAAAGGTAAAAGTAATAGTAAACAATGTGGGGGGGGCATCGAATTATTTTTGTGCTTCCTGGTCCTGTGTGTCCACTGGCAACATCTGGTGGCCACCCCCTGAAAAAACAGACCTAATTACCATGTCTAAGGGCTGTATAACAGAACAAAGAAGCTACTGGAGGCCCCGCTGTGACCTTGTAAAAATCAAATTTACAGAAAAAGGTAAAGCTGACACTCGATGGATATCAGGCCTCATCTGGGGGATTTGCCGCTATGACCCGATGAGGCTTGGGGCCTGAGACCAGGGAGCCCTATTTACCATCCTATTTACCTGAGACCAGGGAGCAACCCGCCCCTACTCGGGCGATAGGCCCCAATAAAGTACTTAAGCCGCCCTATGTGGAGCCGCCTCCCTGACCTCGCACAACCCCGGTCCCTTCCCGACCTCACTCAAATGCTAGTATTACAACTCCAGGACTGCTAGGAACTGGCACTTCCCTGGGAAGGCCCAGCCCCACGACCGGGTCCACAGACCCCCTTTGGAATTTGGTAAATGTCACATTCCTAACATTGAACCACACCAGCCCTAATATGACTACCTCCCGCTGGCTGTGCTATGATGTGAGGCCCCCATTCTATGAGGCAATAAGACTAAATGCCACCTACAATGTCTTGACTAGTGAAAACCCCACTCAATGTTCCTGGGGAAACCGTAAGAGAGGTCTGACCATACAACAAGTGAGCAGCCAAGGAACCTGCTTAGGGAAGGTGCCGGCGGGAAAACAGGACCTATGTGCTATTGTAGATAACAACCCCACCTGGGGCGATGGTATTAAGTGGGTAATTCCAAAAGACAATGGATGGTGGATATGCTCACAGTCTGGGCTCACCCCTTGCCTATCGACTAATGTCTTTAACGGCTCCAAGGAATTCTGTGTCCTAGTGACTGTGCTGCCCCACATCATCTATTATTCTGAGGAGAGCCTATATTCACACTGGAATACAGGAACAGGTGAAAGAGAAAAGAGAGAGCCTATTTCTGCATAAACCATCGCTACCCTACTTAGCCTAGGAGTGGCTGGAGCAGGAACCGGCATAGCCTCCCTGGTTACTCAACATAGCGGGATGTCCTCACACTGCGCGCAGCCATAGACGAGGACATAGAGAGGATAGAAGCCTCCATTAGTCACCTAGAAAAATCCCTTACCTCACTATCTGAGGTAGTACTTCAGAACAGACGGGGGCTAGACTTATTGTTCCTTCAGCAGGGGGGAATATATGCTGCCTCAGGGGAGGAATGTTGTTTCTATGTTGATCATTCGGGAGTAGTTAGGGAGTCTATGTCTAAAGTGAGGGAAGGACTGGCAAAAAGGAAGCGGGAAAGAGAAGCCCAAGAAGGTTGGTTTGAAGCTTGGTTCAATAGGTCCCCCTGGTTTACTACCTTGGTCTCCACCCTGGTGGGTCCCTTGGTTACACTGCTGCTTATCCTAACTTTCAGCCCATGCATTCTGAATAAGCTAGTGACCTTCGTAAAAGATCGAGTTAGTACAGTACAACTCATGGTCCTGAGACAGCAATATGAAGGGCTACCTAGCCCTGAAAATGTTTACGCATATCATCCAAATGAGCATGATTCCTCATTATGAACATCTAAAGGGGCAAATGTTGGGGTACTTTAACTTGCAGCCCACCTAGCCTAAAAATCAGCTATAACTGGCATGACCCTTGGGTAACCTCGTGAAGAGGAAGATAGCCTTGAAACAGGGTTGTAAAACATGGTAAACTGTCAATTAAAAGCTGTAACCTCGGACAGAGCTGTGAGGAATTGCCCATTAGAGCCATGCAAAAGTTCAGGACCGAGATGAAAGGCACCATGCAGAGATAAGCACCCATTCCTGCCTTTCTTTGTCTCCACTTGTAAATAAACTTTCCAAAACAGGACTCCCCTGCTGTTCTTATCTAAACCTTAGGTTTCTATTCCACTACTAGCCCCTACTTTTTGGGAGAACGCATTCCTTGTAACCTGATAAGTAAACCTCTGGTGTTTCCCCAGTTCCCAATAAATAGTATTACCCCACCAGCAGGATGTGGGCAAGATCAGGAAAATGTGACCCCAGGGGCATGAGGAATTCCTATGTGACGATGATTGATGCTTTAAAGAGTATAAGACCTGCTTAAACTTTTCTCTCAGGGTCCTTGTTGAAACCTGCTGCATCAGGCAGATGCTCGGACCCTAGCTGGCTAGAAAATAAACCTCGCCTTGTGACTTCCTTTGTCTTGAGTGTCCTTTGTCCTCTCAGAAGGTGGCCGGCCTCGTACCCTAACAGCCTAAAAGCAGATTTATTCTTTTACAGCTTTAAATTGTTTATTAAGATAAAGGCCTGAAAATTAATGAGTTAAGAAACCAGCTTTTTATATTAGATAAAGAACACTATAAACCTAAAGAAAAAGAGGACCATGTCATTCCCATTTTAGACAAATTCTCTCAGAAAGAACGGCTAACACCTGGCTCATTTTGGGAGACCACACTATCCAGATGAGCACAGCATTACAAAGGAAACACACAGGCCCTTCTCACTTATGAATATCCACAAAACCAGCTTTTAAGAGGAAAGACAAAACAACTCTGCCCAAAAACCCTGCTGATTCCAGAATATGGGACGTTAGCCATAGATAACCCCTCTTTTACGGGAAATGGTTTTGTGCTGGAAGCTGGTACAATGTAGGCAGTACCCTGTCCTCTGGAACTGCTTTCTCCATCTGTGAAATGTGGAGTCCTAGCTCCACTCTGCCTGCCTGGCCAGAGCTGTGAATCAGGTTTCCGCAGAAGTCTGTATAGCTATCCTTA
The DNA here is from genome assembly GCF_047511655.1 of Castor canadensis. Taxonomy (NCBI): domain Eukaryota; kingdom Metazoa; phylum Chordata; class Mammalia; order Rodentia; family Castoridae; genus Castor; species Castor canadensis. The sequence goes on along the minus strand of NC_133398.1, from coordinate 13,923,792 downwards.
TCCCAACTAGCAAAAACACTATGCCTGTTTTATTATTATTTATGTCTTCTCTTCAACAAAATTGGAGAATAGGGAAGAACAGGTTCTGCCCGGAAGTGAGGGGGGTAGGGGGGTGGGAAAGGGAAGGGGGCGGGGGAACAAATGGCCCAAACAATGTATGCACATATGAAAAAAAACAAAAAAACAAAAAACAAATGGGCTTTCCTCCCAGAGACCTGGCAACTCAGCCTCCATAGGCCCTTATCCTTCTTTTTCTTCTCACATACTACCTGAAGACTGGTGGACACTAACCTGCTGGGGAAGGTGAGGCAGCCCCACCCAGGATTTATACATCCCCTTCTGCTCCGGGCAAGCTCTCATTGTCGTCCTTCGAGGTCAGCTTATGAACCAAGCAACTTTGGCTTTTCATGGGAAGCAGAATACCATAGAACAGTCAGCCCACTCAGGAACCCCATCCCTAGTCCTCCTAAGGGCAGCCTCAAGTCTACAAGGGAGAGAAAAGAGGAACCAGGGCTTCAGTTCTGACACCAGCTGCAACAAGGAGCCCCTTAAGGCTAACAGCCAAGCAAACAGTGATCTCAGCTTCCTGAGCTCAGGTCTCAAGACCTAGTAGGGCCTGTGGAGAACTCTTCTCCCACCCCAGATCAGAGCAAGGGCCAAGGTAAGGACCCAGCCACTGTGAAGGTGACAGAGGACAGGCGTTCCTGTGGGGGTCCCCCTTCTGCCCAGTGAGGCTGGATAGCATCCTTCCTGCCCACAGAGCCTGTGAATGGGGCTGGTCTGAAGTGGAAACATTTTAGAAAAGTTTAAAGCAATACTGATGATACCACTAGATCAGAAGAGGTCAACAGAGTACTTACCCATCCAGTGGCCTTGGTCCACAGGCCACATGGCTTGGGCAAGTCCTTTTCCCTGCTGGAGACTCGGCTCCTGCTCCAGCAGAAGGGCACTAGCAAAGTGGAATTAGAGCATTCCCAGAATCCCTCATGGCTCAGATTTTTTTTTTTTCTGGGTGGCAAGGGCTTGGCAGGGCCCTGCGCGGGCTTGGTGGCTGTGAAGAGCCTGTTCTCACTTGTTCTGCAACCTGCCTAAAGAATGCATAGCCTTCAAAACTCAAATGCCATCTCCTCAGAGATCTAGTTTCCGCCCGAATGAATTCTCCCCTGAATTCACACAGGCCCCGATGGTCACTTGTCTCCCAGCACCTGGAGCACAGCATACTGTGAGAGTTTCTATCTTGCCCTCCAAGGCTCTCAAGGACAGTAGTGACAACTGATCTGCCTGAGGGTCCCTGGTGGTCCTCGCACAGGACCAAGTACAGAGGAGGGGTGAGGAGTGGTGGACAGATGACCTATCACACATCAGTGTCCTCAACTAGGTGACTTAACCCGACATGTATCTATGCTCCCACATTATTAGAGGTCACGGGTCCCAAATCAAGGTGTCAGCACAGTTGATTCCTTTTGGGGCTCCGAGGGAGAATCTGGTCCATGCCTCTCTCCTGGGGTTCCTTGTGGCAACCAAAGTTCAAACTTCCTCTATTGTCACTTATTCTGACCCTGTTACATCTGGATCCCAATCCCCCTCCTCTCACAAGGACTAGTCATTGGACTAGAGCTCACCGCAATCCAGTATAACCTCATCTTAACTCGAGGACATCTGCTAAGGCCACATCCACAGGGGGTTAGCACTTGAGCAGATCATTTTGGGGAGACACAGTCCTCGCCACTAGAGACAGTTACCCAAATAGTTGTTGGCTGGGGGCCTGAAACCCTTAGTGGTGCCATAGGTGAGGCTGAACCCCTGGGTACAATGACAGTTCAAAGTAAAGGAGAGGAAAGTGGATGGAATACTTACACCATGTCTGTTTGGCCATGATTTTCCAGAAGAGGGATGAAGGGGGAGAGGGAGAAGAGAAGTGCCTCCCCAGGTCAGGCTGAGCACCTGACACCTGTTAAGTCTCAGCAGCCTGTATGAGGGCTCCTGGGTCAGCTGGCATCAGGGAACCCTAGAAGGATGCAGCCAAATGCTAGATTACAGTGGGTCCAAGAATAAACACCAGGCGAGGAGGTGATAACAGTTAGCAAAAGGACCTCTTTCGAGATGCTTGTCTGGGAAGGGTTAGAGGGAGGGTATAGGCTAGAGAGGACTGGAGGAAAGGGGAAATGTTCCTGAAAGCAAAGGGAAGGAGTCAAGGATGGGCGGTTGGTAAGTTCAGGGCACAGACAGGGTACCAGGGCACAGGCACACACTGCCCTGAGACCTGAGGGACAGGAGAACCAGGACTGAAGCATCACGAAAGCCAGGAGAAGACACCAGGTGATGCCACAATGCCTGCAAGTCAGAGGACTGTAAGTTAAAGGATGGTCAGCCATGTGCAGTACACACTGAACTCTCAGCTTGACTCCACCCCTGGCCCTACTTGCCTCTGGCAGAGAAGAGAACCACAGACCTGTGCCTGGACAGGGTGGCGCTCTCTAGCTGGGTCTGAGGGTGACAGGGTGACAGGCAACCAAAGGAATGGCATAAATCCTGCACCTCTCAGAGAAGGTCCAGGGGCAGGTCTGGGAACTGAACCTGAGTTCTGTCCCAGCAGTGCCTCCTGATTTAATTCCACCACACCTCTGGTGGATGAAAAGGCTGGGCTAGGGTTTCTCCATGTTCACTTGCATAGCACAGGGAGGTTCGCAGCACCCCATGCACAGCTCAATTCCAGGGGAAGACCCTGGCATTGGAGCCATTGTAGGATGTGCTGCAGCTCCAGAGCAGAGCAGGAGAGCGGCCTGCAGCCTTTGGGTGGGGGACAGGCCTTCCAAGCAGGAAGGCAGGAGCAGCAGGTGTGCTTAATCCCAGGCTTTATCTGGCTGCCTTCAAACTGCTGAGAGTCAAGTTCTAAAACAAGCCTTCTCCCTCCCTGGAAGCAGCAAGGGGCCCTTTCACTGTGGAGAGTGAAATTTTCCAGGTTGGCCTCTGCAAGTTTCTTAGTCTCCCTCCCAGAGGCTAATACCAGTCCTGGCCTTGTTGCCATTTCACTGGCTGTCACAGTCTTCTAGGTGTCCTAAGAAGAATAAAGAAGTCACTCTTGCCTGTCTAGCTTCAAGTCTCTCAGCCTTTATGCCAGTGGTAATCTGTCAACTCTCCCAGTGTCCCGCTGGCCCAGCCTCCCTCCCAAAGATAAATACCGAAGCTCCTGCTGACCACTGCCCAGGAAGGCTTGGCCCATGGAGGGGATTCCAAGGATTTCTGCTCACAGTCCCATCTCCTGCTATTTTCTTTTCTTTTGCTCCCATCCCAATGTGCTTGCCTTTTGTGCCTTGCCTTTTCTCAGCAACCCTTCCTGCTACAGGTAATTTCTTCTTCTACTTAATAGATGAGGAAGTGGGGCTCAGGAAAACCCCTATAAAATCAGGGTGACCATACAACTGCTTTCCCCAGGAAAGTTCTGGTTTATTCCTACTGAGGTTAAATTGATAGGCTATTTTAGTACAGCCTTTTATTCTCAAAAGGGTGCCAGTCTAGAGGATAAATACAGGGCCACCACATGCAAAAATGACTCCATAAACTGGAGTTCAATGACATCTCCTTCAGGCACCCTTCTAGGGTGGACCCTCGGGCGTTCAGGAGTTAAGACTCCCTGCCTCCCTCGGGCTCTCTTCTGTAGGCTCCCACTCACCTCTGAACGGCTAGCTCCGTGTGAGTTCCTTGCTTCTCTCACTTGTAACCTCTCTCAGTTGGTTCCTCGCCTGATTCATTGCTCAGAAAGGGAGATACAGTCAGAGGAAGTTGCTGCATGGCCCCAGGGTATTCAAAGTCTCATAATTTACTGGAAAATCCTGAGATTGTTCTTAGATTTTTTTTTTCCTTCCATTAGATTTTCCTCAGTCTCAGAATAAATTGACTCAAGCATAAAAGGCCTTTCAAGAATTCATCTCTAATAAGGAGGTTCCAGGAACCCTAGCTGGAAGCTTAAAAAAAGAAAAACCCCAAACAAAATAAATAAATCTTAATTGACTCGACCATGCAGATGGCTTTTTCTCCATCTGTTCTTAAATGAGATGGCCCTGGGTTCAAATCCTAGCACCCTCATTTCTTACTGTGTATCCCTGGGCTTTTACCCTCTCTGAGCCTCTGTTTACTCGTCTATAAAATAGGGATGATTCCTTACTCTCGCCTGGGGACTAACTCAGTGGTAGACCATGCCTAGCATGGGCTAGGTCAAGGGTCGAATCCCCAGCACTGCAAAAGAATGAGGAAGAGGGGAGGAGGAGGAGAAGTACCTTAAGCTAGGTGTAGTCCCTCCCAGCTACTCAGGGGACTTGAGGCAGGGGATTAAAAAGCCCAGGAGTTCAAGGCCAGCCTGAGCAACACAGCAAGATTACTAATTTTAAAAATTACTTATTCTTTGAGTTTTTGAAAGGATCAACAATAATATTCGTGGTGTTTCTGGTACCTAGAATGTACTTAGGAAAAGGCAGCTGTGTTACATCCATGGGGCCAAAGAGACAGCATTGTTTCTACCTCCTCCTAAGCCAGAATATAGAACCTCCCATTTGAGCAAGTAGAGCCCAGTGTTGACTAAATGGGTGACCTTGGGCAAGTCATTTATGCCTTCTGGGACTTGGTTTCTCTCATCTATAAAGTGAGAATAACAATGCCTCTCTCTTGGACCATGGCAAAAGAGATGGTGCCCATAAATGTGCTTGCCATAGGGCCTGGTGTTGGCAAGTGCCCAATAAGCAACAGCTGCTCAATTCCTGATGATTATTCCAGAATTCTCCTCCTCACAGGCTCGGGCACTACCTGCTCTGTGTATTCAGAGTCCACTATGTGTCCGTGTCCTGAAAACAACTCGGAATGAGATCTGGCAGTTCCCAGAACATTTCTGAATCACCTCTCCTGATGGAGCCTTGACCACAACCTGCAAGACAGGGCCACGCCGCCTCTGCTCTGGGCAGAGAGGAGGTTGGCTGACATCAGACAGTCTGGTGGCTTGCCTGAGATGACTGGAAGCTGGGTTTAGGCAGAGCCAGGTTTAAGCAGAGCCACGGACTCCCTTTGACCTCCTCATGCCCCATAAGAAGTCTTTGTGCCACTGATTCAAAGTCAGAAGGAGCTGAGTGTTCATCTGATTATGTATTCTTCAGATAAATATTTGTTTGGCACCGATATTAGCACCTGTGTGTGCCAGGCACTATTTGGGCTACTGAGTCTACAATGACATGGCGTCTGTCTCATAGAGCTCAGTGTCTAGTGGAAGCTGAACCAATTTGGAACCATCTTGCTACCAAATGTATTCTTCAACTGAGGCCAGTGCCTTGTGACAGGGATGATAAAGTCCCTCTCACCACCAGATTCAGTCACCCCTGTACTCTGAGCTCCATGGACTTCTGGAGGACTCCGAGACAATCTCACAGGCCTTCCCTGGGTTACTCCCCTCTCAATCATGTCCCCAATTTTCTGAACTGCACCATTTTCCAAGTGAGCAAACTGAAGTACCGAGAAACGGAAGTGACTTATCTAGGGCAACTCAACAGCAAAGTAAGGAAGCTGACTGGAATTGACACCCAGGTGTCACATCCCTCTGAGACAAGGTGCCTCTTACCCACAGTACAAAGAGCTGTTGAGATTAGGGAATGAGCTAGGGACTGTCATCAGCCATCTTTTTCCTGAGCTTCCTTGTCTGTGCCTGAGAAAGCCCCAGAAACCTCTGCCAAAGATGGCCACATGGCTGTCCTTCCCTCTCCCACTGGTCAGAAACAGTTCTGGGATGCTATCCTGGGCTTTCTGATAAAGGCATAGAAGGCCACTGGGAAAAGGTGTCACCTTCAGTGAGATGTAGACACAGAGTAGGTGAGGCCTTACATTCAGAAAGAAACCCTTGCTCAAGCAGAACACAAAATATCTCAGAAACACAGTAAGACACCTACAAGGAGCTCCATTCATGAAAGATGGCAGGCCCCATTGTGCAGGACACAGTTTGGAAACCCAACTCTGCCTTATTTGTACTGCCTTCCAATGGGATTGCAGCCCCTCAAGGGGCCTCCAGCTCTTAGAAGTTACCATCTTCCTCTTCATGGTGGCCTCCTTCTTCCCTAAGCTTCAGTCTTCTGTTCCTGCAGAGATGTCAGCAGGAAGCCCTATGCACCTTTTGATTCTTCTGCTTCGTGCTCGAGGTTAAGAAGTGGTTTGAGGGGTTTTTTCTTCTCTGGGTGTGGTTTCCTAGCACTCACAGTGGAAAACCCACAAGCTACTCTGCCAATGGGACCCAGGCAGGTACCTCAGCTGTCTGAGTTGACGTCAGTAAGCTAAGCACGAAAGGAAACACCCAGTCTGGGGTAATTTTTAGTACTGCTCAACAAGGTATTTCCAGCTCTCCACCTTTGTGGTGGGATTTCATTTCCTGACCCCTTGTGATTGCTTGGGTAGGGCCATGTGTCTAGTCTAATAACATGCAAGTGGGTCTAAGCATTTAATTGTTCATGCAAGACCTTCTAGGGCTGGATCATGGTCAAGAAACTGACCACTCCATCATCGTGGTTCCTTGAATGAGGAGCACAAAACTTTGTGGCATGGGGCCCAAAGATTTCAGGCTTGTTTGTTGCCAGAGCCTAACATACCCTAGCCTGATTGTGACCTGGCTCACCTCAGAGGGTAGTCTAGGTATTGGTTACTGTCTTCCCTAGAAAAATTGTCCCCTCCTCTTTGGTGAGAGACTTCTATAACTACGGAAAGTAAAGTGGAGGCAAGGACATTTCTCGAATGTATTGAGGGAATCTCCTTTGCAAGTCCCCAGGATGGGGAACTGTTGGGTGAAACTGGAAATGAATGTTAAGGACGTACAGCATGTTCTTCCTCTTTCCATAAAGTAGGAAGACCTGTCATTTGATCAGAGCAGGTGGGTGTGTTAGCTTTGTGTCACTATGACAGAATCCTCAGGGATGAAGGATTATTTTGGCTCACAGTGTCAGAGATTTCAGTCCATGTTTGTGTGGTGTTACTTTTGGGCCTCTGATGAAGCAGTCCATCATAGTGGAAATGTGACAAAGGAAAGATGCTCACCTCATGGAGGCCAGGAAGCAGAGAACAAGATCTCGTGTGTGTGTGTGTGTGTGTGTGTGTGTGTGTGCGCGCGCGTGCGCGTGTGCGTGTGCGTGTGTCGCCAGGGATCCAACTGATGGCCTCATGCATGCTAAGCATGCATTCTACCACTGGGCTACATCCCCCAGCCCTGAGAGCTCATGTTTATAACAAAGCCCCTTCCCTCAAACCCATTATGGTGTAAATCCAAAATGAACCAATCACCTCCCAAAGGTCCTACCTCTGAACACTGCTGCACTGAAGACCTTCAACACATGAGCTTGGTGGGGGAGGGGGACATTTAAGATCCAAGCCATACTGTGGGGTAGCAGCTTGAGGGACACACAGGTTGGAAGCAGAAGCCATACACACTGGAATAGGACAATGACAAGGATGAGGACACAGGTGCCACCAGCACTGCAACTCTACTGGGTTTGCAAGAGAACTAGTCACATGGCCCCATTCACCAGCCCAGGGGTCAGTAGCAGAGATGGTAACTCACTCACTGGATTCACCCACAGTTATGGATGACCGCTCAGGTGGGAGGGCCAGAAAGACAAAGAGAGGGCAGTGCTTGAGAGCAGTGATGGGTATGTGATTTAACCTGCTGGTCATGGGAAGGCCAGGGCCCACAGCATCTCCAGAGGGCAGATTCTATTATCCCTATTTTACAGAGAAAGAAATAGAGGCCCAGAAAGGTGACATTCCTTGCCCACGTGCACACAGCTAAGGGTCAAAGCCGGAAGTAACCCAAGTCTGGCTGGCACAAAAGCTTAACGTCTGCCTGCACTGTTCTCTTCCAGCCAGAGCAGCTTCATTCTTTCTGAATTTCCCACAGCCCTTTGTAGGGTTTCTCTTCTGTATCCTTTACTTCTTCCATTACTATCATTTACATGTCTTCTCTCCCACTCCAGATTGTAACTCTGTATCTTATACAACCATGATAATAGTAGTAATTAGATAGCCGTAATAGCAGCAAATGCTAGTTTGTTGAGGGCTCACAACACTCCAGATGGGGTTCTAAGCACACTATGTTCATCATCCTGTAAGGCCACTACCGTGGCTCCTCCAGCTCCCAGGGCCAAAGCAAGGGCAAAGGCCATAAGCACTCCCTCCCCAGGAGTAAGCCAACCCTGACCCTAACCTGAGGCCAGCCTCAAACAGTCCTCCCGCCTCAGCCTCTCAAGTGCTAGGATTACAGGTATGTGTCACCACACCCATCTGGACCTGCATTTTTAACAAACTCTTTTAAGTGATTCTGACATGCAGGCAGTGGGTATTATGTGTTCAAAAAAAAAATGAAGGAAGGAAGGAACTTGACCTCAGACAAGCCTTCACCTCTTTGAAGATTTCCACTCCTTCTTTAAGATCAAAAGTGCTGGACCAGCCTGGATTTTTTTTTTAAGCTATGTTTCAAATACCCCCCCAAATCTTGGGTACCTCAGAGGCCATGGAGAGGAGGTGGGAGACCCAGGAGGCAAAATTCTAAGTCCCCATCGACCCTTCTTCATACCTTCTCTATTTATCTCTTTGATATCATATCATGTTTCCATTGCTATTTTATTCGAAATAAGGGTTTCTTGATAAAACCATTGAGTTGGATGATACCCAAGAATTCTCAAGGAGAATTAGAAAGAACTCCTTGAGGACAGTGACCCATACTTGTTATGTATTTCTCAAACAAGTATGTCCAGAGCACAAGGTCATTTATCAGAAGTAACTTATTTTATCACAATAATTTAAATTTTTTCCCTCTGGTTCAAAATCAATGGTCTAGCAATGCAGTAAAGTACTGTGCAACCTTTAATAAGCACATTATTCTTGAAGAATAATTAATCTAGTGAAAAATTAAGTGAGAATGTCAGATATTAAATTGTACATCGCTCTCAACTGTGGAACTGATATGTCAAAAATACTGAACAAGTATGATTCCTCAGAAAATTAAACTTTAAGTGAGAGGCTCTGAGTTCAATCCATAATACCACCAAAAAAAATTAAAAATAGAATTGTCATGTGATCCTAATTCTAGTTACATACCCAAAAGAATCAAAGACAGGGACAGGAAGAGATATTTGTTTAAGCAGCATTAGTCACAATAGCCCAAAAGGTGAAACCATCGCACCTGTCCACGGATGGATGAATGTATAGACACAATGTGGTGAGTGCATAGGAGGAATGTTATTCAGCCTTGTAAAGAAGTGAAATTCTTTGTGGATGAAAATTCAGTGTGGATGAACCTTGAAGTCGTTATGCTAAGTGAAGCAAGCCAGATGCAAAAACACATGGACTGGTTGATTCCACTTACATGAGGTGCCTGGGATAATCAACTCCATACTCAGAAAGTAGAGTGGTGGTTTCCAGGTGGCAGGGGGAGGGGAAAAGGGAAAGTTATTGTTTAATTGCTACAGAGTTTCTGTTTTGGCTGCTAGAAAAATTCTGGAGATGGGTAGTGGTGACAGTTGTAAAACACTGTGTATATACTTTATGCTACTGAATTGTACACATAAATGTTTATGCATATGTATTTTACTGTAATTTAAAAACTCCTCGCCGGAACTAGATTCATATGATGATGGTGGGAACTCCATGCAAGGAGTCTGTGGAAGAACAATTGCTTCATCCTTTCTACCTTTTTGCATTTACAGAGGTTTTCAATGGGAATCTACTGCTTTGTAGCCAGACAAAAATTATTTAATTAAATAAATCTGGCGGTTCTCTGACATGTTCTGAATGTATCACTGTTCTTATGTAAAGGTAACCAATATTTTCTGTACTTAATTAATAAAAAGCCAAGCTCAAGGATGCCAACTAAAGTGCACTCCAAGCTGCTTGGTCAAAATAAATAAGTAAAGGCAGACTGGTCTTCTTTTCTAAGACTAGTCATTCTCATCTGCATTTAAATAAGTTTCAAATAAAAATGGAACCAAAATAAATCCTCTAATGAGCCTCCCCAGAAGCTGTCTGGCTTGTAAAAATTCAACCACAAACCAAAGAGAAAAGAGTACAGAGAAGTGGGCAATGGCCGGAGGGTTATTTTGGGGTTTTTGGTTTTTTTTGACATTAACTCACTGCAGTGGGAAAGTGACTTTGTTAGTGAATTTCTGTCCCTTCTGCTTCTGCAAAACCTTTGGTGGGGTAGAATTCAGAATCCAGAAGGTGCCCTCCATTGCAAACCCATTTCCTCCAACACCCTTCACTCCAGATCAACGTTGGACAAATATTTAAAGAATATTGGTTTGAAGGGCAGCCAGCATGTCTGCCTGCCAAGGTGCCCTGGGTTCCGGGCCACCGGAGTCCACCTTTCCTGGTTTCTGGGCCATCTGCTTTGGGCTGGCTCAACAGCAGACAACAGAATTAACCTTCAAGAAGGGTTTGGGGAGCTAGAACAAATCTCCTAAGTGTCTGTGTCCTCTATGTGTCCTGAGGCACTGCCTTTCAAGCTCCAGTGTCCCTATCTAACTAGTGGGAAGAAGAATGCCACTTTGCAAGGCTGCTGTGAGAGGGGTAAGTGTTGTCACATTTATAAAGTATCATATTCCTTTGAAATACATGTCTTCATGAGGTGACTAGGGCCAAGGGAGCTTGCCAAATGCAGTCAGTGCTGAGTGTCAGGTTATAGAACGGCAGTAAAAGGGGTGGAGCAAGACAATCCCCCAGACCTAGCTTAAGGAGGGTAGCCTGCAGTCATTCCACCCTGCTCCAGGTCTAACTCCTGCGTGAGTAGCCACACAGTGACCTCCATGGAGGTCTGTCCAAGATCAGCAGGGTAAGACGTGGGCTCCAATTCCCATTTGAAAACAGGAGCTCAAGAACCTTACTAAAACTCTCATTCAAGGTCACAGGTAGGTGATAGCCAGTTTTAGGGTTTTCTGAATCTCCTTTAGTGTAAGGGAGGAGCAGGATTCTAGTATTCCAGCCCTGCCACCCACTTCATTTAGCTAGTTGATTGCCTCCTGCCTCTTTCCTAAAAATTAATTAATTAGTTAATTAATTAATGAATTAAGAAGGGAGAAACAGAGTTTGGAGGCACTGCAATAGATCCTCAGTGGTTTCCCCAGCAAAACGGACTGGCAGATGTCCTTCTTCTAATGACTGATTATCTGATTGATTATCTGATCGATACATGCCCCACAGGCATAAACTCTTTAGTCAGCAGCTGGCAGAGAGGGGCCTTCAGTGGCATCTGTTGTACATTGAGTAGAAAATGAGTTGTTCTCAGGGCTCAGCCAGCAGCCAGTACCATGATCTTAAGAAAGATCCCCCTCTTCACCCACCTTGACCTCATCCCTCAGTTCCTTGTCTGTGATTAGCCTTTTGGCTAAGGTTAAGTGCAGATTCTCGTCTGTAGAACATGGAGAGGTGAACTGGGGTACATCTTAGCTTTTTACCAGCTCCCACATACTACAACTTTAAAATCTCAAAATAAAAAGAAGAAAGAAAGGAAGAAAGGTAAATAGCATTTGTGATTTTGGCAAGCTATGCAAACTAGGACAGGTCTCATGCATTCTCTGGGTCTTAGAATGTCTTCCATCTACAAATGAAAAGCTGAGGCCCATCTTCTAGGCTCTTTCTGCCTCTAATCACTGCAATTCCAGTGACTAAGAGAGGTTCTTCCCTCCCCCTCCCCCTTCACTCAAAGCTCCACTTGGGTCCCGGCACACAAACAGGAAGTATAACCTGACCTGAACAGCAGAGGAGCAGCTTGGGACTCCCTGGCATGGGCAGGCTGCAAAGGGAACAAAGAGTTCTTAACTTTCTAGCCAAAGTCCCAACCCAAGACCCCAAGGTTGTTGTCCATCTCCACTAGGTCTCCCAGCCCACCCCATCTATTCATAGGCCCACAACATAGAATGAGCAAATCAGCAGGCTCAATGACAGAGGCAGATGGTGGGGTGCAGGGGGTCAGGGCTCCTGGGCTCCATCCTTGCCCAATATGACCTTAGGGAAGCCCCTGCCCTCTCTGGACCTGAGTTTCCCCTTCTCCTTGCTGGCTTGGAGGTTTTCTTTCTGTAGGTACTGTAAGAGGCACTCAGATTGTTTTTGCTGAAAAGCACCGACACCCTACTTGGGCACATGGATTAACTAAAAACAGAAGAAGCTTGGCATCCCTGCCTCCATTTTGTATCTGTCTTTGCTCTAAGCCATTCTCTTTGGAGTCACTTTGATTCCAGAAAAGACAGAACTGAAAACATCTTTATGACCAGGGACTGAAACTTCTCAGAAGGAACAGTGGAGACTTGCAGGACAGACCACCCCTCCAGATGAGGACAATTATCTACAATGATGAGGCCGCACCCTGGACCAGGAGCAGTCATCTCATGGGAACCACAATGTCCCCCTCAAAGTAATAGTGTCTTCTCTGGAACCCTTCTTGTAACCCTCAGACTGAGATAATGGTCAACCAGAGCACACCAGTCACTGGAACCATTTAACGATTGCATATCTTTGTCCCCTAACCCCAGTTCTTTTGTCTACTTAAACCTATAGCTCATGTCTGTACCCTGAAGATGAGGTGAGTGCTTACCCTGCCTCTTCCCACGGCATGTCCCAAGCCATGTAATAAATCTCCTTTCTCTGCTTTTGCCATGACTCTTTATTTGGTATTTAGGGATGGGTGACCAGACCTGGCATATGGAATCTCAGGAGTTTGGACCTTGGGTCCAAAACTCCGTTTTCAGTATTATGGTACTATGATAAAGAGAACCATCTCATTGTATGTATCTCAGCCCCACATCTCTCTCTGTGTGGCCCTAGAGCATTTCTTAATCTCCTTGGGCCTCAGTTTCCCCATTCGGGAAATGAGCGATAACAATCCCTACCACCTGGCTTTCTGGATGATGAGGGGACAGGGCTCCCAAAAGTGCCCAGTACAGTGTCCACAAAGAGCAAAAAGTACCCAGTAAGCACAAGCTATTGTTGATTTATTATTTACTTAATCTGACTCCTGGATCACTTCCCTTTCCCCCTTCCCAGTTTGCCCATCTGTGAAGGCAGCGAGTAGAGCCCAGACAGCCCTGCCGGCCCTGCAGACCATGTCCTTCCTAACCCCACCCCTCGGAGAAAGCAAATCTGGACATCAGCCTGAGCCAAGCACAGCAGGAAAAGGAAACCGGAGGGAAAGACAGGAAATCCTATGATGCTGCCCCAAAGTGCACGGGTTGGAGGATTGGCTGTTGCCCCAAATTTCTGGGCACCTAAGAAGGCTAACAACTGCTCCCAAACTTAGCAGAGGAGAGTCAGTCCTCAGTCCACTTGCAGGTTTCCCTAGAGAACACAGCAATCAGAGGCCACAGAAGACTCAGTTTGTCTCTGTTCCTGCCTCTAACCAGCACTTCATGGGGACAAACGGAGGCTGAACTCAGTCATCTCAGCTCCCAGAAGAATGGAGAACGGATGGATGCCTCTGTCTGGAGGGTGGCTGTCTCATTCCCAAATCTCTGGGGTATGGGACCAGTGTGTGGGGCCACTTCCCTCTGCAGACTCCTCAAAGGGAGTGCCGGAACCCTGATGAGTTTTGTGTTCTCATCCAGAGTGCAGACGCTCAGGTACCAATGCTCCCTGACTTACGATGGCTGGACTTAGGATTGTTCAACTTCATAATGGTGAGAAATTGATATGCAGGCTATCAAAACCAGACTTCAAATTTTGAATTTCGAGCATTTTCCAGGCTGATGATAAGCTGGGCACCAACAGTGCTGCAGTCCCAAGAGGAAATACACAATACTACAGTGTGCCACGCCGCTGGACCACAATGTTCTGCAGCCTTGAGATCTTTGATGCAGTTTTGATTTATGATATTTTCAATTTACAATGGGTTTAATCTGAGTTCAGCCCCATCATAAGTCGGGGACCACCTGTGTCTGCTTCTCCAGTAGCTGGGAGAATGGAAGCTAAAGGTAGTAGCTAATGTCTCCCAGGGTGGTGGCTTTTACCATGTGGCCTGCAGACAGATGCTGTTGGTTTCTCCATGAGGAGTCACAGAATTTGAGAGTCATTTGTTTTTACTGTATTTGACAAAATACCAGTTCCCTGAGTATTAGAAATAAAGGAAGAACTGTGCTAAGATGTAAAGCAGGATGCAAATGAGAGGTAGGTCTCTGTTCTGCCTCCTGGGACCACCCAGGAGGCTCTGTGTTCAAGATGGAATTGAGGCTCCCTACCTTGCTGGAGCCAGGCTGAATGTCCTCCTTGCCTTCATGTATAGCTCACACAGTGGCAAAGGTGACGGGTCACACAACATCTACTGGCTCTGAGAAATGGGATCTTCGCAATCTTTAGAGGACTGGCTCCCTCTGAGCACAGCCCAAGAGGCTGGGCAGGACCAACCACAGGTACCCAAAGAAAGTCATTTTGAACTCAATGTAAGATAAGTGAAAAGAAGAAAACCGACAGGCTTAAGAACCAGTGTTCCAGTTCCCACCCTTAAAGAGCCCTCAGCCACGGATCTGTGTTCCGGAAGCGAGGTCTTCATTGGGTATAGAGACTTTTTACAGCTGAAGGGCATGGTAGACGTCTCTGTTCAAACCCTTGTCTTTTCAGATGAAGAAACCGAGGCAGAGGCAGGGTGAGAACCCTCAGAGGCTCCTAGCTCTGCCCTCATTCATTCGATCAACCCATATTTATTGAGGACCTATTAATGCAGGATAGTACTGTGTGAGACTCTGGAGATTCAGTACACAAATGAATAAATGAAGGGCTGTAAAACAAATAAAAGATGTGGACATGTCAGAGAGTGACACAGGGTGGTGGAGGCAATGTGCAGGAAGGACTCTGTGCTACCTTGTTTTAGAATCCCCAAGTCAATATTGTGCTGGAACTGATTCATCCTGGCTTACATGAGTTAACTGTTCATTTAAAAAAATTTTTTAATTGTCATGGATAATTGTATGCATTCATGGTACAGTGTGATGTTTTGACCTATGTATACGATGTACAATGATCCAATTGTAAAATTTTCGGGAATTTGACAAACCTGTTGTTAAACACAGCTATTATTTAAAAAATCCAATTAGTTAAATTTACGATTCAATGAGTTATACTAAGAACTAATAAAATCTCATCGCTTCCTAATCATTGTTACGTTTTATCCTGTGGTTGCTGTCATCTGTTGCGCTGAGCTGCTGTGCACCTTTCCCCAGCTGCAGTGGAGATATTTACACCATGGAAATTGGCAAATATCACTGACCAAGGCTTTAGTGAAGAGCTGGTCACCAACCATCAGCAGTGGGAATACTGCAGTGGGGAGGAAGGAAGGTGGTTGAATCCTCCTGGAGTAGAGAGGGCAGTCACGTGGCTGTGGGTTTCCCTTCCCTGTTAAACTTGTGCAATGAGGAAGCAAGTCTGGGATGGCTAAGTAGATCTGAATGTCCCCGTAAAACAAGGGTCTCTTCAACAGTATGCATCAAGGTGGGCTCTCCCTGTGTATTTGTTTTTGGCAAATTGACTCCTGTTTTTGAGTCTCATAGGGAGGAAAAAATTTAATAAGCCTTACAGAGACTCTCTTTGTATGAACACATATGGCCACTTCTGGATTTCCCTAGATTGTTATATGTTGGGGGACACAATTAGGGAGTGATGTCAGTTGAATGTGGTGACTCTTACTTCTACTATCAATAACAGTAGTACCTGCCACTCTACATCTCATCAACCCATTTCACGCAGGAGGATGCCAAGGTTCAGATGTTGGGTGACTTGCCCAAGGTCCGACTGCCCCTCTGAAGCTTCCCAGGAAGATTTGTTCCCTCCCTCAGGAGCTACCCTGTGGCTCTCTCCATGGACATGCAGAATTCTGTGGCACTACAAGGTCCCCATCTTTGGTGGTATTGATGGACTGGACAAATGCTCCCCTGGCCATCCATCCACACCTGGATGCAGAGAGGAACAAATCTTAGCCAGTTAGCAGCTTTGCATCCTAAGCTTGAATGCAGACACTGGTAAAGGGTTATTCACAGAAGCTCTGGTAGCAGCAAAAGCTAGAATTAGCTCCTATGCAACACCCTGACTATGTATTGCCCAGCCTGTACTGGTTCTGGCTGGTTTTCAACAAAAGATCCTTCCAAGGCATGCCTTTTGTGCCTCCAGGGCCTAGAGTCTTCCTCAGCTGACCTCTGACCACTACTTGTCTCCTAAGCTACTCAATGTTTCAACCCAAACTCACTGAGCACCTCCATAGTGAATTTTTTTGCAGCCCACAGACATATTCTTAAACATTCAATTCAATTTGTACTTAGGAACATTAATTCTTGGCTGGGCATGGTACATGCTTATAATCCCAGCACTCAGAGGCAGAGGTGGGAGGATTTCAAGTTCAAGGCCAGCCTGAACTGTAAAAAAAGACTCTGCCTCAAAAAAAAACCACAACAAAAAGGTGAAGAAAACGAAGACAAAGATGAAGGCAACAATGGAGGAGGAGGAGGAAGAAATAGTAATTCTCCCTTTTCATGGCTCTGGCTAACATACCCACAAGACACCAATCTATGGACAACCTAGCAAGACTTTGTAAATCCCCCTCAGAAGAACCCCTGCCCCTGATTTTGGAAGTGGCTTGGTTTTTCCCACAGGCAAGTTCCTCCCAGAGACAGCTGGCCCAGCTACTGGAGGACTTGTGGTCTCCTTGAGCCGGGGAAAAAGGCAGGCAGCTGCTGCTCTGACGTTTTGCCAACCCCAGCGTCACCTCTCTGGGCAGCTGACCCCTTGCCCCGGGCTTGCTCCCTCCCTTGTGTTCCTCTGGGCTCTGCAGCATAGGAGGACGGTTGGTTCTCACAGCCTCTTCCTTTGCCTAAAATGCTGCTATCTCTTTACACTCAGCATAAGGTCAGGTCTTCAAGGCAGCCTTTCCTGGCCACCTCCCCTGACAGGATCAAGCCCCTGTCTCACACACTTGGTAGCTTTCATAGTGTGATTAGTGTTTACTCACTGTCTCCCAAGCTAAATTCTAGCTTCCACACAGGCAGGAGTTGTGTCTGTCTTGTTCACTGCTACAGTTCAGGTATTTAGCCCTGCACTTAGTAGTTGCTCAGTCAATTCTGGATGGATTAATAAATTTAGGAATGGATTGATGGCAGCTCAGCAAAGGTTCATGACTATTTGGTTCACAGCACAAGTCTCCAGAACAGGTGCATGTTCTAGAACCTCAGTTCATGGTGCCCAGACTGTCAACAGAGAGCTGAAAATTTGGGTAGGATCCCTCCAGGGACAGCAGCTGCTTCTTCCATGCATGTTGGGTTTGGACTTCCTGTGGGTTTGGACATCTCCCCTGGTTTTTGTTTAATTGCAGGTGTTCTTCAGAGAGATGTTTGTTCCATTGTGCCCTATGATATTTGACTGACAGGGAAACTGAGGCTCCCACAGCACCACAGCTGTCAGCACCAGAACTGTGTGCAACATGGCCCCTCACTTCCATAGTTCCTTCCAGTGTCCTGAAGGACAGCCAGTCCAGGACATTTAAAGCAAGGCTCCAGGAGAGGAGTGGGGCACACTCAGTCTGAGATGTAATGAAAACCCATTAAGAACTAGTCCAAAGACCTTATCTCTCTCCCCCAGCCTTTTCCAGTGACAACAGCTTCTCTCTCTCTCTCTCTTTCTCTCTCTCTCTCTCAATCTCTCTCTCTCTCCTCTCCCTCCCACCCCAGGACTTGCTCCAAGTGGCACTTCCATGTTTTTTCCTGACACTCATATCTACCAACCACACATGGCTTTGGGAAGCAACCACAGGAACCATGTGCCTGCCACTCCAGTCCCTTGTGAATGTGTGTGGGGTTTCCCCCAGAGCACAGAAATGCCAGCACCAAGCGTAGAGTCCTCACACCCTGATACTCATGCTACCCTCTGCTTAATGCGGCGCTTTTTGGCAATGAAAATGAGCATAACAATCACTGGCATCCCAAATCTAGGAAGCTCCTGCAGCCTGTGGGGATTGCATGTCACTAAACTCTATGGCTTCCACACTGAGTGTGGACAGTTCATTGGCTGGAGACTTACATAATCTATTTTTACTTCCTCTTTTTAGAACTGGGAGGCCTTTCAGAAATAATTCTAGGTTAAATATAATAAATGATGACCACCTTGCCTATAATCAGTGAACTAAAGCATATCACTTTTTTACTTCCTAAATGACCCCAACCAGCCTCCCTCTTGGGAGCGAAGGTAATGCTCTCAATGGCCAACCTTTGGCACAGGCAGAGCCACAAGGTGCCTACCCCAGGTCTGACAACCATCAAAGACTCAAGCAGTGGCCTCCGGAAGCACAAGGATCACCAATGTGTCTCAAGTGAAGAGCTCCGTGGTCACATGAATGGTATACTCTGGCAGCTCACAGCCAAACAGGAAAGAAATGGTATATGGCAGAAATGTAGCAGGGCCTGTCCTATAAGAGGTCCAGAGTGTTGATGGGGAAGGAGGGAATATCTTCCCATGGGTTTCACAGAGAGGACAAAGCTAAGGTGGGTCTTGAAGGATCAGTAAAAGCCCGCAGGAAGATTTGGGAAGGAGGTGGAGAAACCTCCCAAGCAGAAGGAGCACCATGTGATAAAAGAGTTCCAGGAATTGCAGTCATTCACTGAGGCTGAAGCAAGGTGGTAAGAGTGAGGGGAAACTCAGAGTGCAGCTCATGCAAGACCTGGAATGTCACTTAAGGGAACATGTGCTGTATCCCAAGGGTAGTGGAGAGGCTCGACAAGATCAAAACACCCATTTGGCCTGTTATTTAGCAAGAAGACTTGGGCGGCAGTGACAGAATATACTGAAGCAGAGACTGGGAAGGAGATAATAGCTGGGGTCCATGGGGGGGGGTGTTGAGTTCAGTTCTACCAACTGAACAAGTTGGTAGAAACATAGATGTGACTACACTACACCAGGCCACAGATTCAATAGTGGGAGAGAAGAGGGTGCTGAAGTTTGGATAAGAGTCCCCCAAATGCTCACATGTTAAAAACTTGGTCTCCAACCTTTTCCTCCCCGCTTTCCACTATTAGGGGTGGGGTAGTGGAAGGAAGTTAGGTCGCTGGGGGTGTGTTCTTAAAGAGATATTGTGATCCAAGTCCCTTCCTGTTTCTTGCTTTGCTTCCTGGGTGCCATGAGGTGAGCAGGCATCCTCTGCCATGTTTTCCTACCATGATGTACTATGCCATCAGACTCAAACCAATAGGCCAAGCAACCATGGACTGAAACCATGAGCCAAAATAAACCTCTTCTCTTTTTAAGTTGGTTATCTTAGTTATTTTGGCACAGTAATGGAAAGCTGACTAACTCAAAGGGAAGAATGGGGGATGACTCCCAGACAGACCAAGATACCAAGATATAGAGGCCTGAAAGGACATGGCCACATTTGAGCAATTGTTTCAGGGAGTAGGCTCAGAGAAGGGTGGAAACTTGTATTGTAGAGTTACAGTAGTGCCATCTTATCTGTGGTTTTGCTTTTTGAGATTTTAGTTACCCATGATAAGTCACAGCCTGAAAATATTAAGCAGAGAATTCCAGAAATAAACAAGTCATAAGTTTTCAATTGTTCACCATTCTGAGTAGTGATGAAATCTCATGCCATCCCACTTTGTGCAATCCAGGGCATGAATCATCTCTTTGTTCAGTGCATTCCCACTGCAAGTGCTATCTGTCCTTAGTCACCAAGTAGTCATAGAGAAAAAACATAGTGTATATACTATCTGAGGTTTCAGGCATCCATGGGGGGTCCTGGAATGTATCCCCCTTAGAGAACAGGGGGATGACTTCTGTATTAACACACTTACATAGTCAATTGGGTTATGACTTCTAGGTATTCATTCCCTAAAAATAAGCAAAGTATTTATCTCAACCTAGTTGACTTTCGACTTGGCCATGTAACTGGTTGTGAACAATGGAAAGTGGTAAAGGAGCCAATGTGCCAGCACAGATTGGAGGCTTTCAAAGGCATCATGACATCCCATCTTGCTCCAGCTCTCACCAAACAAACAACATATATCAGAGAGAAGTAGCTCCCTCTGCCTGGGCTCTGGAATGAGAAGACACTTGAAGACAAGCTTCTGCCCAGCAGATATCTAGGGCAGAGCTACAAAATCATGTACCACACTTCCCGTCAGCGAAGAGCTTATGTAAATAAATAAGCAGCTCAAAAACTAAGCTTGGAAGCAAGATGTGGGAATACACGCCTATAATCCCAGCTACTTGGGAGGCAGGAAGATTTGGTTGAGGCCAACCCAAGCAACATTAGCAAGACCCTAGCTCAAAGACAAAAATGATAAACAAAAGGGCTAGGGGCATGGCTCAAGTGGTAGAGCTTGCCTGTCATGTGTGAGACCCTAGGTTCAATCCATTGTAACACAAAAAGGGGAAGGAGGGATTAAGCTTGAAGGGTTTTTGTTATGCAGCAAGACTGCAGCAAAAGCTAACTGATACATACTGTATACACAAGATAAGAAGTAGAGATTGTGAACACACACACATGTGATGGTAAGGAGTTGTGAACAATGGAGAATCCACAAAGAATGGTTTTATTGATGTATCGTCTCATCTTCATTCACTCACATCCAATCTCAGAGGTAGAGCTACACACCCTGTTGCCTCCTGGTCCACCTAGCACCTTGTTTAGTCCACCTTTCCTTCCCTCTCTTGGACTGAATCCTTCCCTGAACCCCTGCTTCACTTGTCTTTTCTATCCTAAAAATCCCTTCCTCCACCCTACAAGCTCTCTATAGTTCAATCTCTCTCCTAACTTTCTCAAGTAAACTTCTTAAAAGTGGACCATGCTCACTGATCTGCTTGTTTCCCTCTCATCTATCAGAAGCAACCTGGCTTGTTTGCCCTCTGCTCCATATAAACTGCTCGGTGTGTTTCGGTAACCTCCTAATGCTACTTACAGGTCTTATTTTCATGGACTGTTCCACACCATTCAGCATGGAACTCAATTCATTTTTTCCTCCACTCTGAACAATTCCCCTTCCTTGTTCTTTCAGCTAGTGGCGCCATAATGATGGATGCACTGACCTGTGACAGAGAGTCATTATAAGACAATGCATTCAGTTCTGGACTAGTTGAGTTTGCAGTGCCTTGAGACAGCAAGAAGAAATGCTCAACCATCATGCCTGTAATCCTAGCTACTCAAGACGATCACTGTTTTAGGCCAGTCCAGGCAAAAAAAAGTTAGCAAGACTCCCCCATCTCAACCAATGACTGTGCATGGGTGGTGACATGCATCTGTCATCTCAGCTATGCAGGAAGCATAAATAGGATCACAATTCAGGCTGGTCAGGGCAAAAGGTGACACCCTTTCCCCAAAATAACTAATGCAAGAAAGGCTTTGGGAGTGGCTCAAGTGGTAGAGCACCTGCCTAGCAAGTTAAGTACAAGGCCCTGAGTTCAAACCTCAGTACCACCAAAAACAAAAAAGAAAGAAATGCCCAAAGGACAGTTAAACATGCAGATTAGGAACATAAAGCTGTAGATAAGACGAAAGATTTAGGAATCTGATTTAAAGCCATTAACATTCTTGAACTTGCCCAGTTTACAGACTACAAGTTCCAAGTCTGCAAATCTATTGATAACATAAAGCCTTCTCCTGAGCCCAGAAACCCCTACTCATAAATTTACTCACTCAGCTACCATTTGGTTCCTTCCCTCCTAAATCCTGACCCATAGTAGTCTGAATGTTACCATCTTATATCACATTTTGACCCTCTCATGTTATCTTCTCCAAAAACTGAAATTCAATCGTAAGAAACAGAAGGTAAAAATCACAATGAGATGCCACTCACCAGTCACTACAATGGCTGAAATCAAAAGGACAGTCCATACCAAACACTGTCAAGGGTGTAGAATAGTCCTAATTCTTACATATTGCTTTGGGAACACAAGGTGGCACACTGAATGACCCAGTAATTTCACTTCTGGCTGAAAGCAAATGTTCACAAAAGACTTGGACAAAAATGTTCACATAATAGCTCCAAACAGGAAATAAACCAAAACATTTATTAACAAGAGAACAGATAAACAAGTAATGATATAGCTGTATAGTGGAATACAACTCAGCCATAACCATGAACAAATTACTAATATGCACACATAACACAGATGGATCTTAAAACATTGTGCTAATTGGAAGTGGTGGTGCATGCATGTAGTCCCAACATTCAGGAAGCTGAGGCAGTAAGATTATGAGTTCAAGGCCAGCCTGGCCTGGCCTACATAATGAGACCTGTCTCAAACCACCACCCCCAAAATAATAATGCTAATTGCAGTGAATGAAATGAACCAAACATGAAAGATACATACAATACGAGTCCATCTACATGAAGTTCAACAACAGGCAAAATATCGATGGGTGATAAAATCAGAAAATCATTGCCTGAGAGGGCAAAAGGAAAATTAATCAGAAATGAAAATTTTCTAGGGTGGTATAAATATTTTATGTCTCATTTTGGATGATGGTATGAACGACTGTCAAAATGCATTGAGCCAAGCACTTAAGATTTGTAGATTTTCTCCCCACTCCTATTCAACATAGTTTTGGGATTCCTAGTCAGAACAATAAGATAGGAGAAAGAAATAAAAGGGATTCAAATAAGGAAGGAAAAAGTAAAATTATTCCTATTTGCAGATGATGTGATCATAAGAGCCTTCCCTGCAAGACCCTAAAAACTCCACCAAAAACTCATAAATATCATAGACATGTTCAGCAAAGTAGCAGGATACAAAATCAATATGGAAAAATCAGTAGATTCTCTACATACCAACAATGAACAGATTGAGAAAGAAATCAGGAAACCAATCCCATTCACAATAGCCTCAAAAAAAATACCTAGGAAAAAATGTAATTAAGGAAGTGAAAAGCTATAAATCACTGAAGAAATCAAAGAAGTCATCAGAAGATGGAAAGATCTCCCATGTCATAGAGTATCAGAATAAATATTGTGAAATGGCCCTACTACCAACAGGAATCTATGTTTGATGAAATCCCTATCAAAATTCCAATGACATTTTTCACAGAGATAGAAAAATCAATTCTAAAGTTTATATGGAATCACAAAAGACCTGGAATAGCCAAAGCAATCCTGAGCAAAAAGAGGTATCACAATACTTGACTTCAAACTGTACTACAAAACCGTAGCAATAAAAACAGCATGATGCCAGCAGAAAAACAGATGTGAAGGCCAATGAACAGAATAGAAGAGCCACAGATAAATCCTCACGGCCACACCCACTTAATTTTCCACAAAGGCATCCAAAGCTCACATTAGAGAAAGGAGCCTCTTCAACATATGGTGCTGGAAGAGTGACTATTCACCTGTAGAAGATTGAAACTAGGACCCTGTCTCACCCTGCATCGACATCAACTCAATGTGGCTCAAAGGTCTCAGTGCAAGACCTCAAACTGTGAAACTACTGCAGAAAAGAATAGGGAAAGCACTGGAATTTGTATGCATAGGCAATAACTTCTGAATAGATCTCCAATAGCTCAGCAAATAAGAGAAAGGATTGACAAATGGGACTGCTTGAAACTAAAAGGCTTCTGTAGGAAGCAAAGGAAACAGTCACTAGACTGCAGACAGCCTATAGAAGTAGAGAAAATCTTTGCTGGCTGTACTTCTGACAAGGGGTCAATAACCAGAATTTAGAGGGAGCGCAAAAAACTGAACTTCCAAAGAACCAACAACCCAATGGAGAAATGGGCAAATAAACTGAACAGACATTTTTCAAAGGAAGAATTAGAAATCACCAACAAATACATGAAGAAATGCTCAACATCCCTCGCCACAAAAGAAATGTAAATAAAAATGACATTGAGACTTCACCTTACTCCAGTCAGAATGTCTGTAACGAAGAATAGAAAGAACAGCAAATGTTGGCAAGGAGTCAGGGGAAAAGGGGCCCTCATACACTGTTGATGGAAATGTAAATTAGTACAACCAATAAAAGCTGTGTGGAGGTGCCTCAAAAAAATTAAAAAGTAGAATGACCATGCAATCTGGCAAGACCACTCCTGGGCATATATCCAAAGGAATGTAAGTCAGGATATATTAGAGCCATTTGCACACCCATATTTATTGCAGCACCATTCACAATAGCCAAGCTATGAAAGCAGCAGATGCCCCACGACTGATAAATGGATTAAGAAAATGAGGTATTATTCAGCCATAAAGAAGAATGAGATTATGTTGTTTCAGGTAAATGGATGGAACTGGAGATCATCATGTTAAGTCAAGTAAGCCAGGTTCAGAAAGACAAAGGTCACATACTTTCTCTCACATGTGAAAGACGGACCCAAAAGATAAACGTATGCACAAACACAAACATGATACATATGTTTATATAGAACATGTTTGTCACAGTGGGACCATTTGAGGGGACTATGGGAAGGAGGGAGAGGAAGAGAGAATGACAAAGCATGAACAATACTGAAATATACTGTGTCTGTGTAGGAAGATGACATAACAAAACACACTAAAATCTATTGAATAAGAAGGGGCGGGGAAAGGGAGCGTAATAGAGGGGTTAATTTGATTAAAGTATGATATTTTCATGGGTGAAATACTATGGTGAAACCCTTTGAACAATGAATGTACACTAAAAAATGAAGGACGGAAGTGTAAAACAGGTCCCGTCGGGGAAAGAGTGCTAGTGGGAGGGGCAAGGCGAATGGAGAAGGTAAAGGAGGATGAGTATGGTTGATGTGCTTATACACTTGTGTAAAAATGAAACAATGAAACCTGTTGAAATTGTTTTAAGTAGGGAGGGAAGGGATGAAGGAGAATGATGGTGAGGGTAAATTTAACCAAGGTGTGTTGTAAGCATATATGGAAATGACACAACAAAACCCCTGCACAACTGATATATGCTAATTAGAATGGTTTTTTAAAAAAAGATTTGTTTAAAAAATATTTTTCATGTATGCAAAATTATACTTTAATTAAACATTTGAAGGGCCAGCGTGGTGGCTGGCTCACACCTGCAATCCCAAGGCAGGTGTAAGAGGACTGAAATCCAAGACCATATTTGAAAAACAAACAAAAGCAAAAAGGGCTGAGGGAGTAGCTTGAGTGATAGACCACTTGCCTGGCAAGCTTGAGACCCTGAGTTCAAATTCTGGTACCACCAAAAGCACTTAAAGATAAACAGAAATCATAGGGCAGAAAATATACTCATTTCAAACAAAACAGTATTTACACTATGGATGCACCTGTATAAATGCTTGTTCCCCAATGTAATGCATCCCCTTTGCAGCCATTCTTCTTCAGCCCTGCCCTCATCTCTATCACATCTGTCCATTGGCCATTTTCCTAGTCATCAGGAGAGATGCAGACTGGGGAAGGACACAGCCTTAGTCAGTCAGAAATGCATTCAGATCTCACTGTGGTTTAACCGCCAAGGGCCAGTGAGCAAGACACTTGGTCTCACTAAACCTTCATTTCCTCAACTAGAAGATGAGTTATCCTGTTAGGCTGGGGAACCTGTTAGACCAACGCACATTTAAAATTCCCACTAACAGCCTAGATGTGCCTTTTTTCCCAAAAAGTAAGAAGGCAGCCCTGGAGCGCTGGCCTTGGCGTCTAAGTGAGCTAGTGCTAAGTGCTGGAGAAATGGGCTGCTCAGAGCCACCCTGGCCAGGGAAAGGCCACTCCTGGCTATGACCAAGGAGACAGGGTTCCTGGCAAGGGTCAGCCCCTGGAGAACCTGACTCCAGTCACTTTGCCTGCCTCTTGACCTGGGCTTTCACTCCACTGAAAATGATCAGATCCAGCTAGATATGAGAAATATCCAAAACTTCCTCTGCAGAGAAGAGATAAAGATAAATATAGAAATGCCAGAGCCTACCCTCTAGGTGCCCTTCCCCAGCCATGTAGCACTTGGGCCACGATACTAGGCCCCTACACTAGGTAATCCTTAGGGATGCTTTCAGCCCTCCCATAGTCATTGAGCACCTGTTTCTTGTAATAGCGATAACTTGGACCTGAATCCATTCCCCATCTGGGAGGCAAGGCTAGGTACTCCTAGAAACGACTCAGAAGAAGAGAGACTGCTTGATGTAGTCAGAAAGCCCAGACTTTAACCATATCCTTGACACCCCTACCCCCTGACGCCAGAGCAGTCAGCATTTGCTTACTCAGAGCCTGTGAACGAGGTCTCCAGCGCTCTCCTTATTTCCCAGTTCAGGAACCTGACAGCCGGCCTGGGAAGGTGTCTCCTAGCTGGGAAGCAGCAAAGCCAGGACTCCACCCTGCATCTCCTGTCTCCTGAGACAAATCTATTTCTAGGTAAACGAAAGAGGTAGCCAGGGCTGCTCAGGCCCGGACTGTAAAAGGCAAGCAAAGCCACAAACACAGCAGCGTGGGTCTGTAGGTCTCGGTTCCTTCCTGAGGGGGTCGGGGGTGGAGCCTAGCTGACAATCTCCGCGTGTCCCGCATCCCCCGCCCATTCAAGGGAGGGAAGAGTGGGGAATTAAGACCTCTGCTCTCCCCCCACCCCCGCCCCTCGCCCTGAAATATTTCCTTCCTTACTGTTTCTTGGATGTTTGAGCCGTCGTTTTATTTAACTGGCTTCCTACCGTTTTCAAACGCGCGGTGGTGTCCTTTGGAGTGGAAACGAGGTGGCTTGAAAAGTTGAAGGGACCGGTTTGCCTTCCATCACCCCACGCAGCGATAGCTTTGGCTGCCAGATTTCCAGTGTCTGAAACTTTCTCTGGGCTGGGTTTTGGCTCGGTTCTCTCCTCTCTCTCCTCTCTCTCCTTTCAAGGGTTCAGCCTCCTCCCACTCCCCCTGCCCTCCCTCCCAGTCCTCAGCGGCACCCCCTTCCCATCTTCTGCCAGCCATTCCTCTGTCCTGTGCCAGAGTAGGGGCGGACCCCCTCCTGCCTTTCAAGGCTTACTCCTTCTTACCATGTGGCCCCTGGAGAACCCCGCCCTCCCCATTTCTACCCTGCGTCCTCAGGGGATAGGGAGTGACTGGGCCCTGCAATTCCGCAGGCCCTAGTCTGGGAGGCTGGACGGGGCAGCGACAGGCATGAGATGGGGACCGACTGGGTCAGATCTGGACATAGTGGAAGTGACCAAAACAAAAGCAATGACCAAGGCAGGGCAGGGCTCGAACAGTGGCCCATCCAGCTCCCATCCCGCCACCCACTCGAAGAGCATGGTGCCGGGCCACCTCCCCACGCGCGCGGCTCGTCGCCTCGGGGGCTCGGCCGGCTCCCGGCGGGACCCACCTGATCCGCAGAACCTGGAGCCAGGGACGGCGCGGTCAGCGGCGCGGAGGCTGGACCACGCCTCGGCTGGCGGCCCCGGCGGCGCGCTCCGCAGCCCGAGCAATCTGCGCGCTGGCTCCGCGGGAGCCGGGCCGGGCGCGCCGGGCGGGGTGCGCGCCTCCCTCCCGCCGAGGGCCCGCGGCCGGCCGGCGCCTCCTCCGGGCAGCGCACAGAGGGCAGGAGCGCGAGCGGGCGGCGTGCGCTGGACAGCGGGCTGCGAGCTCCCCGCCCCGCCGGCCGCCGCTGTCGCTGCCAAGCCCGTCCCCGCCCCGGACACCGACCGCTGGGAGGCCCGCCGCGCGAGTGCGTGAGTGCGAGTGCATGTGTGCATGGCTGCTGTTTGTTTCATTTTCACTCAGGCAGAAAAAAGACTGAAACCAGCAAAAAAGAAAAAAAAAGAAAAAGCCTGGTGAGGGCTGCTGGGCCTCTGCCTTCCTAGGTCTGCACGTGGCAGCCAAAAAGGGACTGTCACCCTGTACTGCAAGAAGATTCCTGGGGCCCTGGCGCACAACCAAAAGCTGGGGAGCCCAGAGCCTGAGAGGTCTGCCCCTCCGTTTGTTCCCTGGGAAGGAAGAGTGCAGATAAAGACCAAGACAGGCTGGAGCTCTGCACTGACTCTTGCCGGGGAGTGGGAAGGGGGATCCCTCAAATCCTGAGCTCTCAAGCACCCAGCACGGGACCTGCTGTGTTTGTTAATAGACTTAGTGGTCTTTGAACCCAGTGTTTCTCAGGCAGGGCTCCATACACACACAATTCTATTGCAGAGTTGGTGCTTCTGTGCCCAGCGTCAGGGAGATTCGCCTGGTGAGCTGATGTAGGCATATCGGGCTACCCTCGTTTGGTTTATACTAGGTTAGTAAGGACAATGGCCACCTTTGGACTTGGGTGGATCTGTTTTACCAGGGGAAAGCTCAAAACTTTCTTTTGCCAGCGTCATTTGGCGTTGAACATCATTTCCATACATTAACTTAAACAGTTGAGCACTTGGGAGTTGGAATTCGACCTCATGAAAATGGCACAGAGCACAGGTGTGATGTATATTGTTAATTGTCACATACTAATGAAGAAGAAAGGGAGGACTGGTTGAATGTTTGAAGGACACACAAGCCCACCAGGTGACGTCATAGATTTTAGGAGAATGGAGTTTCCTGTGGGTGGGGTGGAGGAAAGCAGCTCAGGAATGAGGAGCTGGAGGCAGCCAGCACAATGGGCCCTTTGCTAGAGGGTAAATGGTGGATTCTTGTCTTTTGTGAACGCACTCACCATAGTTCATTGGCATTGAGCACCACAACAAATACACAGTGATGCTAGGCTATGTGCTGTATTTCTCATTCTTCATCATTGCATTTGTGAATGCTCAACCCATCCAACTTGATTATAAACTTTTTTGTTTAAAAGAAAACTATGATAATGAAAATGATGGTAGTGAAACTGGAGTTTTGGGCCCAAGGCCCAAACTCCTGAGATTCCATATGCCAGGTCCAGCTACCTACCTCTAAATGCAAAATAAAGAGACATGGTGAAGGCAGAGAAAGGAGTTTTATTACGTGGCTCAGGACCTGCCATGGTGGTTAAGAGACAGAGTGAGCATTCAGCCCATCTTTGGGTTACAGACATGAGTTATAGGTTTAAATAGACAAAGACTTAGGGGCAGGGGACAAAAGGTATGCATAGTTAAACAGTCCAGTCACAGGTGTGGCCTGGTGGGTCATCTTAGTCTTTGTTCTCGAAGATGTCAGGTGGTCCTTCCAAAGGAAGGTCTACTGTTGGGTGTAGTTTCTGCCCTCTGTCATGAAGATATTATCTGTCTTTCCTGGAATCCAAGGTGACTGCAGTGAAAGCAGTTTGAGCACCTCTTACAGTAGCTCAAATGATGGCCCTTTGTGATCAAAATCAAAAGAGAATATGACACTTCCACTCTGCCACAGCTAAAGTGCTCTTAGCTACTCTTAGTACACTCTGCTACTGTTAACCCAATGTCAGAAGTTAACCAGTCCCTTATTTAATATTGATTTGAATTTTTAAATTGGTTTGAGGGTCTGTCTGTGTTTGTTTTGAAGGTTTTGTAAGAGGCCCTCAAATTCCTTTTGCTGAAAAGCACTGACTCCTTACTTGGGCCTATGAATTAACTAAAAACAGGAGAAGCTTGGCATCCCTGCCTCCATTTTGTATCTGTCTTTACTCTAAGCCATTCTCTTTGCAGTCATTTTGCGATCACCTTGAATTCCAGAAAGGACAGAACTGATAACATCTTTATGACAAGGGACTGAAACTTCCCATAAGGAACAGCAGAGACTTGCAGGACAGACCACTCCTCCAGATGAGGACAATTACCTACAATGATGAGGCTGCACCCTGGAGCAGGAGCAGGTATCTCATGAGAACCAGATTGCTCCCCTCAAGTGATGACAGCGATAACATCTTCTCCAATCCCTCTGGGAAAGCTTGGACTGAGATAATGGTCAACCAGACCACACCTGTGACTGGGACTGTTTAACTATGCATATCTTTGTCTCTTGCTCCCCCTCCCCCACCGTTCAGTTGTCTACTTAAACCTACAGTTCATGTCCGTACCTCGAAGATGGCTATAATTGAGCTGAGTGCTTACTCTGTCTCTTCCCACTGCATGTTCTGAGCTGTGTAATAAATCTCCTTTCTCTGCCTTCACCATGCCCCGTTTTGGTGTTTAGGGGCAGGTGGCTGCACATGGCATATGGAATCTCAGGAGTTTGGACCTTTGGTTCAAAAACTCTATGGAACTTGGGGAAGCAGGGAAAGGAAAAGAGAATAATACAGAATCGACAATATCGTAAAACGTGACATCTGTGATTGAAAGCTATTAAAATGGGGGGTGGGAGGTAAAAGGGTAAGAGAGAGCAATGGAAGGGATTGAATGGACCAAAGTAAAGTAGATTTACAGCCAGGACACATTAAGAAAGCCCTTGGAATGTTGGCTTAAATATTAATAACGAAAGACAGGACTGTAAAATAGATTGGTGTGTAGGGAGGGTTGCTTGTGGGAGGGGGAGGAGGGAGTGAATGAAGCAGATTAAGGTGAGGGTATATGATTGATGGACTTCATATACTTATATGAAACAGAAGAAACCTCTTGCAATTGCTTAAGTGGGGCTGTAGGAGGGGGAGGGAGAGAGACAGTAGGGTCGATCTAACCAATGCACAATATAAGCCTATTTGGAATTGTCACAATGAATCCCTCCTGTACAATGAATATATCCTAATAAATTTTTTTAAAAAGAATCCTATGTTCAATTTTAGATTTATAACTACTTGGGGGAAAAATAAAATAAAAATAATGTAAGTCACCCATCTTTTTTTTCCATGTAGTTCTCGAAGTCAAGCTACTGATTCTACTGACTGAATGAGTTGGAATACACCTTGAAGATTATATTGGGTTATAGATTGGGTTTGAGGCCAGGACTTCTAGGTGCAAGGTCTTAGATGAGTCATTCTGTCCTTCTGAGATTCATTTGCCTCTTACGCAAACTTGGGGTATGACAGCTAGTTCCAGGGAGAAGCTAAATAAAAAATGAGTTAACTTCATGGAAAAGCCCAAGCATCAAAGGCCTGTGAAAATGGAAATTTCCTGGAGAGGAAGGTGGGCCAGGCAAACACTTAGGTAGTCCTGACTGAAAGAGGTACTTCAACTGCTTTTGCTGAAAAGCACTGACTCCTTACTTGGGCCCATAAATTAACTAAGAGCAGGGGAAAGGCTTGGTATCCCTGCCTCCATTTTGTATCTGTCTTTACTCTAAGCCATTCTCTTTGCAGTCACTTTGCAATCACCTTGGATTTCAGATAGGACAGAACTGATAACATCTTTATGACAAGGGACTGAAACTTCCCATAAGGAACAGCAGAGACTTGCAGGACTGACCACCCTTCCAGATGAGGACAATTACCTACAATGATGAGGCTGCACCCTGAAGCAGGAGCAGTCATCTTCATGAGAACCAGATTGCTCCCCTCAAGTGATGACAGTGATAATATCTTCTCCGGAACCCCTCTCAGAACTCTAACACTGAGATAATGGTCAACCAGAACAAACCTGTGACTGGGACTGTTTAACTATGCATATCTTTGTCCCCTGCCTCTAGATCATTTGTCTACTTAAACCTATAGCTCATGTCTGTACCCTGAAGATGAGATGAGTGCTTACTCTGCCTCTCCCACAGCATGTCCCGAGCTGTGTAATAAATCTCCTTTCTCTGCTTTCTCCATGCCCCTTTATTTGGCATTTAGGGGCAGGTGGCTGGACCTGGCATATGGAGTCTCAGGAGTTTGTGTCTCAGGTCCAAAACTCTGGTTTCATGACCACTGGGTGGACATGGCAGTGGCTGTAAGTGCTTTACATGGACAAAAGTTAACTCAGCTCACCCTACAAAGTAGATATGAATCACACCCTCTTTCCCAGAGGAGAAAAGAGTGGCAAAGGAAGTTGGGTAACTTTTTTACCATCTCTCCAGCTATAGCCAAATGCTTGGGGCCAAAAGAACTTCCTCTCATACTTCCTTCATTCTTTCAACAAACATTTAATGGGGCTCTACATCTGTCAGAGCTGAAAACACCAGGAGAATGACCTGGACAATGTCATAGTCCAGAAGGAGTTTGCCACCCTGTGGGAGGTAGATAGTAAACCAAGAACCACCTGGTTCATCCTATCAGGACAATTGCCACCAGGACTCTGAGGGAGACCCCCCAGGGACAAGGATCTCAGTGGTAGGAAGGCTGAGATCTGAGGAGAGTGTTGGCTAAATGGAGAATTGAGGGACAGTGGCTCCAGCCAAATGGCAACCAAAAGTCTTGGGCTAGGAGTAAAAAGATTCATGAGTGTGCTGGAAAACGCCAGTCAAGAAGGTGACAATTCTCTTCAAAGCCACCATAAATTCAAAATGAATCCCAGTAGAGTTTTTGTGTAACTTAAATGAGCTGCTAAAATTTGTATAGATGAGCAAAGGTCAAGGCAAAAATTCCACTGAATGACAAACAGACACCTGAACAATGAAGGACAAGAATATAAAACAGGTCACCTTAAGGGGAGGGCAGTAATGGGAGGGAGGAGGGCAAAGGAGGGAAGTAAAGAAGGTGAATATGGTTGATGTATTTCTATACAAGAATGAACATAGAATTTTTAAACCTTTTGAAATCACCATAGGAAGGGAGACTAAGTGGTTCATGCCTGCAATCCTAGCTACTCAGGAGGCAGAGATCAGGAAGATCACGATTCAAAGCCAGCCCGGGAAAATAGTTCACTAGACCCTATCTCGGAAAAACCCTTCACAAAAAAGGGTTGGTGGAGTGGCTCAGGGTATAGGCCCTGAGTTCAAGCCCCACTACCATTAAAAAAAAGAAGAAAAAAAAAAAAAGAAGGGGACTAAGGAAGAAAGGAAAATAACAGAGGTGATAACCAACTCAGGGTATAATGCACAAACACACATATATGTATGTATATGGAAACATCACAGTGAAATTCCCTGTGTAGCCATCATAAACAAACAAAAATGTCTTTTTTAAAAAATGAAGGACAGGAAGGTAAAACAGGTCCTGTACAGGGGTGGGTAACAGTGGGAGAAGGGAAGGCCTAAGGAAAGGGTGAGGGAGGGCAAACATAGTGGAAGTACTGTGTACTTGTGTATGAAAATAGAACGAGACTTACTGAAACTGTTCTAAGAAGGGGGCAGGGATAAAGGAGAATGATGGAGGGGGTAAATCTAACTAAGAAATGTTGTAAGCACTTTGTAAATGTCACAGTGTTTCCCCAGTACAACTATAATATGCTAATAAATTGTTTTAAAAGAGCAAAGGACCATATTTAACCAATATAGTTTTGACAATCCAGGGCAGGGACAGTAGAATCCTTGCTTGACCAGGTATCAGCATATGCAATGAAACTATAATGGTTAAGGCAGAACTGGGTTCTCCTTATCCAAGTGGAATACATTCCAGGACCCCCACCCTCCACCCCAGTGGATGCCTAAAACCAAAGAGAGTCCCCATGTATGATGGTTCAATGTACAATCTTTTGACTTTACAGTGGTGTCAAAGTGTATTCATACAACCATTCTGATTTTTCACTTTCTGTAAAATATTCAGTAAATTATCTCTTATAAAGCAGAATTTGTGTTAGATGATATTGGCTAAAGTGTTTTAAGCACATTTAAGTTAGGCTAGGCAAATTATGATATTTGGCAGGTATGGTATATTTAATGTGTTTTCAACTGACCACAGGACATAATCCCATCAAAGCAAGGGGAATCAGTACTATCATTTTTTCCTGTACATATATACCTGTGCTATGACAAAGTTTAATTTAAGTTAGGAACAGTGAGAAATTAGTAACCGATAATAAAATAGAACAATTAACAATATATTGTAATATAAGTTATTTAAAAGCTAGTCATCATGGAAAGTTATTTAAAAGCTAGCCATTGTGGTGCACACGTGTAATCCGAGCACTCAGTAGGCGAAGGCAGGAGGAGTGTGATTTTGAGGCCAGACAGGATTGCATAGATCACTGCAGGCCAGCCTGGGCTACATAGTAAAACAGCCTCAAAAAAAAAAAAATTACTTAATCCTTACGCAGAACCACAATAAAGGGGAAAAAAGTTGCTTCAAACTTATGAATTATTTATTTCTGGAATTTGCCATTTAATATTTTCAGTCTGAGGCTGACCAAGGGTAATTAAAACCTCAGAGAGTGAAACTGAGCATGAGTGGGGACTGCTGCGTGGTGTTTGTACCAGGATTGGTTGTTAGCCCAATGGCTAAGAATAAGGAGCCTAGAAAGAGACCCACAACGGGAAGTCGGTGTGTGACAGAAGTGGGCTTCAGATCAGAACATGCAGAATGTGTTGCTGGCACCACAGAGAATTTAAAACAGGTGTGCCAACAAACACTCGTACGGAAGGTTCGAGGCTGACCAAGACTCACAAGAGCCCAAAAGTGGAATCAGCCCAAATGTCTATCGCTTGAGAAATGGATAAAAAAAATATGGTCTGTCCCTACCATGGAATATTACTCAGCAGCTAATGGAATTACACCCTGGTGCTTGCTGCGACGTGGGTAAACTTTGGAACCATTGTGAGTGAAAGAAGGCAGACACGGAAGGGCACATATTGTGTGATTCTGTTTATAGGGGACACCACACAGGCCAGTTCACTGAGTCGGGAAGCAGGCGGGTGGTTGCCAGGGGCTGAGAAGGGGGCAGACTGCTTAATGGGTACAGGTTTCCTCGTGAAGAATGGATAATGGAACTAAGCAGTGGCAGAGTCACACAACTCTCTAAATGCTCTGCCACTGAATTATAAAGACTTAACCATTTCTGGGAGTTGAAGGTGTAGTTCAGTGGTTGAGCATTTGCCTAGCCATGTACAAGGCCCTGGGTTCTCTTCCCAGCACTGCAAATAAAATAAAATAAAAATTTTAGGTTGTGTATAATTTTAGTGTGGCTAGTGAGGCCTAACTAGTCCAGCCCTATGTTTAAAAAAAAATTAAAGTAAGAGCCAGGACTGGTGGTACACAGCCTGTAATCTTAGTACTCAGGAGGATAGTGAGTTCAAAACCAGTCTGGACTTTATCACAAGACCCTGCTGGAAGGAAGGGAGGGAGGGAGGAAGGGAGGGAGGTGGGAAGGAGAGAGGGCAGAAGGAAGGAAGGAAGGAAGGAAGGAAGGAAGGAAGGAAGGAAGGAAGAATGACAGCCATTTTACATGTGATTTCATGTTATACGAATTGTACTCCAATTTTAAAAAAGTGTCACTGGGCAATTGGCTATCCATACAAAAAAATAAAATAAGAATAGATTCCCACCCCCAAACACACTCTGTGTAATAGAGATGTGAAATATCTAAGGAAAAGAGAAACTCTAAAACTTTTAGAAGCAGCTTTTAACTGTACCTCAAACTGAGTAAGTTTACTTTGCTGTGCCCACGGAACACTGCCCATAAAGGCAAGGGTAAATTTAACTACATTAAAAAGAGACCTTGGTAAATCAGTAGACAACTCAGAGGCTGGGAGAGACATTTGCAATACAGATACCCAACAAAGGACTGGTACTCAAAATATGTGAAGAGCTCCTGCAAATAAACAGGGAAATACAAATATTCCTCCATGTTCATCCCTGAGTGAGGTCCCGGCTGAAGTGTCACTGGGTCAGACACTTATCGTAACCACGTAGCATGTCCCACCAATCAGTGGCACACAGTGAGATGAAATAAACAGGATTGGCTGGATGGAGGGACAAACAGAACATTTAATGTGATCCCTGATGTGCCTGCCTCAGCTAGATGGTGAGCTTCATGAGGCAGGGTTCTGATGGCAACCATCTCATCCATCTCCTATATCCATGGCATTTGCTAACAGCCTCCCCCTCTCTCACCCTGTCCTCCTCTAAACAAAGCTGTTCTCTGCCTCAGATTCTCCATGTCCAGAATACTGAGGTGAGATGGCCTGTAGCAGGCAGGGTTTGGAATACATAGCCAGAAGGTTCTTGAAAGGGAAAATTGCCTCCATGTGACCTTGATAGGGAAGAGAACTGCCTGTGAAGGTAGCAGAATCAACATCCCCAACATCTGATGAGCCCTTCTCATAGAAAATGGATAAAGGGATTCCTAAACTTCAACTGAACCAGAAGAACACACAGCCCAGGCCTCCAGAGGTGGCCAGTCCCAGCCCGCAATTACAGATGAGGAAATGAGATCCAGATGGGGGAGTGACCTCCTCAAAACCACAGGCTTGGAATTTTCAGAGCTGTACTCATTTCAAGGCTCTCCCTTGCTCCTCAGCCACAGGCAGATGGGGAAACTTCAGGGTCCTCAAGGGAAGATGCTTTAAAGAAGCTTGCAGAAGGGGTAGGGTTAGTCAGGAAAAGCTCAAAGTGAGTGTGGGACCTGGGTTTGGGAAGCACTTGGGAGAAGGCGCCAGGCAGGTTGGATCCAGTGCCAAGGCACAGGTGAAGCAGCAGGCAGGTCCCTGCAGGAGGCACTAGAGAGCAGCAGGGCCAGCTAGAGGCGTGCCCTGGAAGGGTCATGACAGAGGTTTCCAGAGAAGACCAGAGATGCAGATGTTGCCCTGTTCTTAAAAAGGAGCCTCTGGTGGGTCCCAGAGAAGTGAGGGTGACATGATGGATTTGTATTTGAAGGGGATACTTCTGTACCTGGACATCAGAGTCACTGCTAGAAAACTGTCATAAGAGAAGGAAAAAAAGGAGGGACAGAGAGATACAGAAGGAAAGAGAAGGAAGGAAGGAGGGGAGGAAGGGAGGAAGGGAGGGAAGAAGGGGAGGGGAGGGGAGGGAAGAAAATGTTAGTCACTTTTTTGTCACTGTGACAAAATACCCAAGAGAATAGCTTAAGGGAGAAAGGATTTATTTTTGGCTCCTGGTTCATAGTCTTTGGCCCCATTGATTCTGAGCCCATGATGAGACAGATCATAATGGTGGCGGGAGAGTGTGTGGAGGAGGAAGCTCACCTCATGGAAGGACAGAAAGCAATAACCTTGGAGGGCACACCTTTAGGGACCCACTTCCTCCTTCTAGGCCCTACCTCCTAAAGGTTCTAGAACTTCCCAAAATAGCCCCATCAGCCAGGGACCAAGTGGTCAGCACATGAACCTGTGGATAAAGAAAAGAGACAGAGAGATGAAACTGACATCAAATCAATTGCTTGACAATAATAAATAAGTTGGGAAGAACTGAGTTTCCCATCAACATCTCTGTCCTTTATTGACCCAAGAAAATGCTGGTAGAATCTTTATTTCCAGGGGAAGAAGTATTTTTGTTACTTAGCTATGTACTTGGAAGTGCTATGTTTTCTAGTGATACTAAATTCCACCTCTGGCATTTACATATATCTAATTTTAAAAGGCAGAAACAGGGAGAAAGCCAAGTATTTTTATGCTCTTGGGTTTATTTTTTAAAAACTGTCAGGGCTTCCAAGGCCAAAGAATTTTACCAGTTGAAATAAAAATTTTACCTATGTAACCAAAATTTATAAAGTTGCATTCCATTGGCTTTAAAAGTATGCTCCTTACAACCTCTAAAACAGATCAGACAAATCATTAATTCACTTGAGTGGAGGGATCCTTTTGCTGCAAACCCTTTTATAATTTTGGGTTGTCATTCTATGAGAATGTCTTATCTATTTTTTATATGAAGTACATAAAAAAATTGAAAGGCACAAATATAAAAAGGGAATTACTAGGTCTTCTCAAAAATTTGAATACCGTCTTCTGGACATTAGAAATAAAATTTGAATCTAGTAGAACAAGCCTGGGATCATCTCGGGTTCAGGTTCTGTTCCCAAAATTCCATAAGCTGTGCAAACTTAAGAAAAAAGTCACCTCTCTGAGCTTCAATTATCTTACTGTAAAATTGGGGTAATTGTCTTTCCCTCTCAGAGACTGGTAAAGATAAAAATGACATAATGTGTGTTTTTGCAAAAGGAGCTCCTTTAATCAATTATAGTCATAGATACTTTGAATTCTTCAGTCACCAGACTCTGCAGAGATGAGGTTCCTGTCTCCATGATGTTTGTTCCATCTTCACCAAGTTACCCTCCCATGCGGCTCTCAGCTCAGGCACCCTGTTCTGGTCCCCCACCTGCTACCTCTAGACCATGCCCCCTGGATTGTAGTCTCCTTCACACTCTTCCTCAAACAGTCCAGACTTGGGCCTTGGCACCTGCCATTTCCGGGCCGGGGCTCCTCCTCCCCATAGTCAAGTGGCATCTCTCAGACACCCCACTTAAGTGACACGCCTGCCCCATCACACTCCTCGTCCCCTTCCCTACTTTAGTTTCCCTGCAGCACTTACAAGCACTGACTTTCCGCTATTGATTAATGTGTCTATTAGATAGCTCCCCAGGAGGGCAGGGACTTCCTGTGACTTCCTGTGGTCCCTCACCCTGTGGAACTCAATGCATCTCTGTTGAAGGTCATGACTAGATAAGTGAACTGCCTCCTCCATGTGCAGCCAGGCCCTCAGTAATCTTTCTGACATGGTCAGCTCTCCCTATGTGCCTTCAGGTGATGGAGAATGAAGGGAGGAGGGGAGGCTTCAAGCTATCATAGCCCTTCTGTGACAATAAGTATGACAGAGAAGAAAGATGAAAACCCTTGGGCCTGAGGTTGTCCAGTCACAGAATTAACCACGCTGGAAGCAGCCCACATGCATATTTGAGCTTTCTGAGATAGGGCTTTCTGAGGTTTCTGTAGTTGACATATTCCTTTCTGGCCAGAAGTAATGGCTCCCGTCAGGCAGCCTTGGATTTGAGTTCTGGCAGTTCCTCTGTTGTTTGCCTGGCCTCACCAGTCTCTGGGAGTCAGATGTCCCCTTGCCACCATAACAGCAGCTCCCATTATCTGAGCACTAATTTGGAGCTGACACCTAGTAATTTGTCTCTGAGGTTAGCCAGGCCCTCAAGGTCCCTTAGTCACTGCCATAGTAGAAGTTGTCTGAACGCCATCCTTCCACACTCCATCCTGGCTTTTGTTTTCAAAGGCCTGAATTTGCCAAAAGCAATTATGCCAGAAGGTGAGAGACTGATACCTTTGAGCAAGAGTGGAAAGGAGGGAAGAGCAAAGAGGTGAGAGAGAGTCCCCAAGATTCAGCAGGGTCTGGGGTTCTGGGAGGAATAGAGGCTGGTGCTCTGTGCCACTGCAGTGCCCTGGGAGGACTTTATTGTGTCTTTATGAGGCTGGACGAGACCCCAGAGCTCCTGGTTTCAGTTTCAGCAACCACTGCCCCAACTGTGCTCAGTAACAACACAACTGAGAGCTTCCCATCAGCTTTTGGAAAAAGCAGGTTCATGTGTCTCCCACGACTGAGTCTGCAGATCCCAAGGCAGAATGATTACGGGCATTGATCACCTCCATTTTGCAGGCAATGACAACAAGCCTTGGAGAGGTAAAGAAAGGTCCCCAGCTCTTGAAGATCAGAGCTGGAATGTGAAACAGAGCTGCTGCACCGCTGTTAATCCTTTCAACAACAATGCCAGGAGAGTGTTGTTACTGTCTCCATTTCTTAGATGTAAGGCAGCTGAGAGCTGGGTAAACTTGGCCCAAGGTCAGTGCACTGTTAAGTGGCAGAGCTGGGATTTGAACACAGGTCTAGCTGACTCCCAAGCTAACCACCACCTTCTGTTAGGGTCACTTTCCCTTTCCTCACTGTTGTGAGCTTCTTTTGTTGTGGACTCTTTACACCATCTGTGACCAATTTTGATCCCCAACTTTGGTCCTTTTCCCCTGTTTGAATTGTGGAACTGTCACCATGGAAGATTTTTGGGATAAGAAGGATCCTCAGTGGGAGAGGTAGGAATCCTAGACTCAACTCCCCAACTACCACTCACGTCCTAGGCTCTTGAATTCCACAATGAAAAGAATTTTGAAGAGATTTGCAAAGGAGGCTCACCAGACCAGTAAAGATTTATGTAGTAAGGCAGGGTAAATAGAGAGCGAAAAATAACCACCCCCTCCTCCCCATCCATGCAGAGCTCTCACACACAGAGGGCTCCTCTGCCCAGGACTATTTATATCCTCTGGGCTGAGAGATTCCGGTTTGAACTTTTAACTACATATGTGGTCATTTGGTGACTTTCAATTACTTTGCTAAATTCATATTCTAATGATATCACGGAGTTCATGGGTCTGGGGAGGATTTACTATCTCCCAAACATGAGGGCAGTGAGCTTAGGGTGGCTTTACAATCAAAGGGTCTTGTGTCATGGGTGTCTGTTCCTGTGACCTCTAGTATATATTTCTGGTCAAAGAATTATCTTCTAATCTCTGACCCAGTTACTCATAGAAGGAAATTATATACCACTTACCATCTAAAACAAAGGGGTGCAATAGAAAGAATGAATGCAGGTGAGCATTTAAATTATTATTATTTTTTTGGTGGTGCTGGAGTTTGCACTCAGAGCCCTGTACTTACTAGACAGGCACTCTCACCACTTGAGCCACCCTGCCAGGCCTTTTTTTTGTGATAGGTTTATTCAAGATATGGTCTTGCAAACTATTTTGCCCAGGACTGACTTTGAACCATGATCCTCCTGATTTCTGCCTCCTGAGTGGCTAGGATTACAGGTGTGAGCCACCAGTGCCCTGGCTCGTTTAAATGATTAATGCAGCTTTTGCTGCTCTAGGGCTTTCTTTTTAATCTTAGCTCTCCTGACTCTGCTTTCGTTTTCTGATTTTTTTTTTCCACTGTCACCTTGTCCTATCTATCCTGCTCAGAACCAGTAACAAGACTGGGTGCCACCTGCACACCCATGTTTATTGCGGCACTATCCACAATAGCCAAGTTATGGAAATAGCCAAGATGCCCCACTACTAACGAATGGATTAAGAAAATGTGGTATCTATACACAATGGAATTTTATGCAGCCATGAAGAACGAAATGTTATCATTCGCCGGTAAATGGATGGAATTGGAGAACATCATTCTGAGTGAGGTTAGCCTGGCCCAAAAAACCAAAAATCATATGTTCTCCCTCATATGTGGACATTAGATCAAGGGCAAACACAACAATGGGATTGGACTTTGATCATATGATAAAAGCGAGAGCACACAAGGGAGGGGTGAGGATAGGTAAGACACCTAAAAAACTAGCTAGCATTTGTTGCCCTTAACGCAGAGAAACTAAAGCAGATACCTTAAAAGCAACTGAGACCAATAGGAAAAGGGGACCAGGAACTCGAGAAAAGGTGAGATCAAAAAGAATTAACCTAGAAGGTAACACCCACGCACAGGAAATTAATGTGAGTCAACTCCCTGTATAGCTATCCTTATCTCAACCAGCAAAAACCCTTGTTCCTTCCTATTATTGCTTATACTCTCTCTACAACAAAATTAGAAATAAGGGCAAAATAGTTTCTGCTGGGTATTGAGGGGGGGGAGAGGGAGGGGGCGGAGTGGGTGGTAAGGGAGGGGGTGGGGGCAGGGGGGAGAAATGACCCAAGCCTTGTATGCACATATGAATAATAATAAAAAAAAAAGACTGGGTGCCAATCAAGCATTAAAGAACACTGTTATTCTTGGCCAAGAGTAGAAGTGGGAGATAAACTCAAAACTCAGCTCTCAACCCTTGAGGATCAGAGGTTGTACTTCTAAAGCGGATGAGAGTGAGAGGTAGGCTAATTAAGGGGAGGGATATTTATATGTACTGGAAACGAGCAGAAAATTTCCAGGAATTTTGGCACTGTCTCTTTTCATTCCTTTTATGGTTCTTTCTGGTCATCATGGCAATTGTTAATGGTCACAGAGCTGGAGGAGATATCATTTAGCATGCAGATGGGATATAATGTTGTCAGAGGTTGTCTGGCAGTCCTTCTGGCAGCCACCTTAGATTCAACTGGTTTGGGCCTGCCCACCTGAAGAGGGACTTCTGGCCTCTTGTCATCAGTGAAACAAGATTGGGGTGGAGTAGAAATTCAGTTAGGTGGCTTAGGGGGACTAAGAAAGACAGATTTCTTAGATAGAGCAATGCAGTTTCCTGTACTGGGAGCAAATTCACACCAACCACATACGTTAATTAGTTCTCAGAACACAGCCTGGGAGGGGGTATAAGGTTTCCAGGAAACTAAAGCTCAAAGTGACGTCCCAAAGTTGTACAACTCTAAGTGCCAGCACTGGCTTTGCCCAGCTCTACAGAACCTGAAAGCCACAAAAGAAGGAATGGCCTCAAGTTGCCACAAAGAACTTGCAACTTGCTTCCCACTCATGCCCACTCTGCCCAGTTCCCTTGTGTTCTGGGACCGTTTTGATGGGGGTCCTCATCCAGATGTTCATGGGAGCTCTTCTGG
The DNA here is from genome assembly GCF_047511655.1 of Castor canadensis. Lineage (NCBI taxonomy): Eukaryota > Metazoa > Chordata > Mammalia > Rodentia > Castoridae > Castor > Castor canadensis. The sequence goes on along the minus strand of NC_133398.1, from coordinate 13,881,673 downwards.
TCCCAGGCAGCCACAGGCCTTGTTTCCCACACAGCAACCCTGTGCCAGTGTTATCAGTGGCAGCCCCAGCAAAGAGAGAAGTCCTGAATTCTAACAGAGCTGGCTTCCATCCTACCTCGACTTTTCCCAGCTGGTGGCTGGGGACAAGATGCTGCCCCTTTAAGAAGCTCAGTGTCCTTATTTATATAATGAGGAAACCTGCCTCCGCAGGACTCAGCAATGAGAGGAGGTGCTCCTGAAGCATTGGGCACCTGTGAGTATTGTCAGGACAGAAACTTGGGAAGGCACACGGGTGGATGGGCATTCTTGGGCATCTCAAATCTAGCTGTGGACAACAACCAACTTCTCATCCCAAAGAGTCCAGCCGTGTATCTGTCCTCACACAGGAAGGTAGGGACAATCTCATTGTGGGCTGCTCTCATGATCATTTCTTGCAGCTGACTGTAACTATGGCTTTCCAATCTCTCTCTCTCTCTCTCTCTCTCTCTCTCTCTCTCGCAATCTCCTCCCCATCCCCATCCCCACCCCCCACCTCCAGGGTCTTGCTTTATAGCCAAGACTGGCCTCAAACTTTTTTTTTTGGCACGAATAGTGTTTGAAGTCAAGGCTGCCTGCTTGCTGAGCAGGTGCTCTACCGCTTGAGCCACACCCGCAGCCCTTTTGTTCTGGTTATTTTGGCAATAAGGTCTTGCTTTCTGCCCAGATCAGCCTAGACTGCTGTCCTCCTATTTATGCTTCCCGCTTTTGTGGTGCACACACCATCATGTCCAACTTTTTCCCCCTTTCAGGTGGAGTCTCATAATTTTTTTTGTGTGCGTGTGGTACTGGGGCTTAAACTCAGGGCCTTCTCCTTGAGCCACTCTACCATCCTATTTTTGTGAAGGGTTTTTCAAGATAGGGTCTTGTAAACTATTTGCCTGCTAGCTAGGAGTACAGGTGTGTGCCCCTCTGCTTCCCGAGTGCTTGGGATTACAGGTGTGTGCTACTATGCCTAGTTTATGGTTTCTTTTGTAGAGTGAGCACAATTCATTTAAAATACTTATTGAGTAACTACTATGAGCCCGACCCTCAACCTTGGGTGTGAGTTCTCACATACTATATGTAATCTGCATGCATTTTGACCCTCATCTATAGCTCTTGGTCTCAGTCTCTTTTCAAGGACAAAGGGGGACCAGTTCCTCCTGGGGGTCCTGCTTTGTTGCTGTAAGTTTGACAAGTAGCACTTCACGTTGGCCCTCTGACGAAGTCTGCTTTCTCAGCCCAACCAAGTGGGCCTCTTCCACACCAGAGAGCCCTGGCTTGAGTCTCAGCTCCTCCTGGAAGACACTCCACCATTATCTTGCTGTGTATCTGACCAAGTCCCTTTCTCTGTGCTTCAGATGCCCCACCTACATAAAGACCCAGCAGAGTGAGACCCAGTGTTTATGAGTCAGCACAGTCTTCTCTGGTTTTACTAGCACTATTACCAGCTGTGTGATCTTGAGCAAATAACTTCACCACTCTGTGCCTCAGCAGCAAAATAAGTGTAATAATTTGCTAGAGTTGAGGACAGAATGTGGAATGAAGTAGGGATTACAGGTGAGGTGCTATCCTCATCTACCACCATCATCATCTAATAGTCACCATCATCACCTCTATCATAACCATCATCCCCACCACCACCATCACCACTACCCCAATCACCATCAACACCATCACCTTCATCATCCTAACCATCACCATCACTACTTATACCACAACCACCATCACCATCATCACCCTCCACCACCATTATAATTTCAGTCAGTACCACCTCCACCATCATCTGTGCCATAACCCTCAGCACCACCACCATCACCCCCACTACTATAATCTCAAGTCAACATCACCATCATTGTCACCACCACCACTACCACAACCACCATTGCCATCATCCTAAACATTACCATCATTACCTCTGCCACAACCACACCATCACTACCACCACCATCACCATCATCACCTCTATTATCACTGTCATCACCACCATCCTTATCATCTAGCCCCATTAAGTTGTTGGTGAATGTGACCGGTATAGGGAAAGTTACCCTGAACAAGATAGCTAGATAGTTGGATACAAGCCCTTGTTCAAGCAAGTTTCTGCCTGTTTCCTTGGTCTCAACCTAAAATGAAGGGACCCAGCCTGATAGTTGAGACAAGGAGCATATCCTAAGGCCAGAGGCTACACCCTTTTCCTGGGTGTAGATGGCACCTTTGGTAACGGTGGATCCCAAACAAATTCCTCAAACATTGGACTCCAGGCTAGATTTCAGTCTTTTTCCAGGAAGTCATTTGTGTTTGGTCCTGCTGGCACAAAAGAGTCAATCAAATTGATCTGAACAAAAAAAAAAAAGAGTTTAGAACAAGGTAAGACAAGAAAGAAATCCAGGCCCACAATATTTTCAGCTTGATATTATTATAAATAAATGTAACACAGCCTTGTAGTCACCCATCTCCTGAGACACCAGAATGGTATGTTCTCAAGCTCAACTGAAGCTCATTTGCACACCCTGTCCTGACACTGAGGGTCTGGAGGAAAAGACTATGGCAGTGGCTCTAAGGAGGGAGTCCCAGTTCTGTCTTCTTCTGCTGTGTGCCCAGGTCTCCCACCCTAGCCAGGTGAGCTTCAGCACATGCAAGAAAAGAAGACCTGGGGAGAGACAGTGAAGCAGACAGCCTGAGTTCAGATCTTGTTTCCTCACTGAATGAATGAGGCTCCTGACATTGAGGTGGAACATGTGAGATGGATGCTGCTGGAGCCCCACCCAGGTCTGTCTCCTGTTACCAGCCTCTGTGAACATTGGCTTCTAAGGTCACAGTTGCCCTTTCCTTAGTTACCTTTTTTTTTTTTTTGAGACTGGGTATCACTATGTAGAATGGGTTTGCATCCTGATTCCCCTGCCTCAACCTCTGAGTGCTAGGATTACAGGCATGCACCACCACACCCACGTTCTTTGGAGAATTGTCCTAGACCCATGGAAGTTGGTTTGCCTAGGGGGTCATTTCCTCCACAGGGCACTGGGCACCCAATGACTGTTGACTGCCATGGGCTATAGAAAATTAGCTCCTTTGTCTTAATCTGGAACCCAAGCCCACTGTTCCCCTGAAAGAGTGGTAGAGAACTGAGGGGGTTTCAGGCAGGGCTTTCCTCATTCCAGACCACCAGAGCCTCATCTTCCAGTTCTCATGACAAGATGACTCCTCCCCAGCTGTTGTGACACTCTCTCCACCCCTGCAGGACTCCTGTGCCAGCCCTAGCAGGCCCTCAGCACACCCTCCACCATCCCATGATTCAGAGTGAGAGAGGCACATATAGAGGCCATTGCTGCCTCTGCTGTCTCAACAGCTAAGGTCTTATTCATGCAGGAAGGTGGCAGGGTGGCACAGGGGACAGAAGGCACATTTCCAGGAGTCAGAAGAATCCACTGGAGGAACTAGAGGTTCCTCACTTGGGTGCCCTTGCTGCTCTCCCTCCTACATTCCACCTTCCCCCACATCCCACCTCCACACTCAAGCACACACTTCAGGCCCCTGGTGGAAATGCGCTGGCTGTGTAGTGTGCTCTGGGGTTTTGGGTTTGAGCAGAAGGAGGAGGAAGAGGATGCAGCTGCTGAGGCTGAGGGGGAAGGAGGCCCTTTAGAGACAAATAGGTCTGTGGAGAGCTGACCAGGCAAACTCCTACTTCAGCTCCACCTGCCCGGCCTCCTCTCCAGTCCCCATTTCCTGCCCTGGGCCCCTGAGTTCCCAGCATGCCTTGCAACCAAACCTGCTGGACAAAGAGATTTTGGCATGTTAACATAGCAGACTGGGAGGTCTATTTCAAACACACTCAACAGATGCACACACAGAGACCCCAGCCATATTTATACTCATGTCACAAATGCACGTGTGCATGTGTATATAACACACACACACACACCTTCTTAGGATTGTAGTTTCCAAGCCTGACCAAATTTAATCCTTAGAATTATCAGAGAAGCTGTAAAGTGCAGACTCCTGGGTCACAGATATTGATTCAGCCCATGTCTGCAGGGAGGCCTGGGAATCTGCATTGTGATGAAGTGTGGAAGATTAATGGCTCCCCCAAAATGGCCACATCTGAATTCCCAGAACCTGTGAATATGTCATGTTACATGTCAAGGGGGAACTGAGGTAGTGGATGGAATTAAGGTTGTTAACTTTAAAACAAATTTTTCAACTCTGGATTATCTAGGTAGGATGGACTGAATGTTCCTGTCCTTCTGGAGGTCATACGGTAAAAGCTTGAGCCTCAATGTGATGGTGTAAGGAGCTGGGGAATTTGGAGTCCTTGTAAATGGAGTTAGTGCCTTTATAAAAGGGGCCCCAGAGAGAGAGTGTTCTAGCCCTCTCTCCACCATGTGAGGACACAATGAGAAGCCAGAAGAGGACCCTCACCAGAACAACCCTGGGACACTCCACCCTTAAACTTCTAGCCTCCAGAATAGGGAGGGATAAACTGCTGCTGCTTATAGGTACCCCGGTCTATGACACATCATTGAAGTATCCCAACTGGACTCAGACACAGGTGAGGTAAGCCCAAAGAATCTTTAAAAGCAGAGGAAGGAACAGAAGAGGAGTATGAGTCTGAGAAGGATGCAGAGGTGGAGAGATGCCAAGCTAGGCTGCAGCCATGGTTACTGGGTCTGAAGATGTAAGCAGACTGTCCACCACAGCTAATGCTGGAAGTACTGGTTGCTGGGTTGCCCTAAAAATTCAAGAGACACGGTGCTGACTAAGTCAGGGCCCCAGCTTCTAAGGAGCTTATGGCAGGAGAAGCAGTGAGCCTGGAGAAAAGCTGGGAATCAGAATAATGAAGCCCTTAGCAAGAAACCTGGAGCAGTGACACTGACTGCACAGACCTTCAGTTTCATCATAAGCCACATAGCCTGCCTTGGAACAGGATGACCTGGTGTTCCAATCTCATCCCTGGGTAGCCATGTGACAAGGGGAGCTATTTCCTTCCTGGGGCCTGGATTCCCCATGTGGAGAATGGGCCCTTCTCTCTTTCAACCCTCCTCCTTCTGCTGGGAAGCCTGCAGACAGAGGGAGATACTGGGCACAGTTAGTCATCCTCGTGTCTCTAAGCACCTACTGCATGATAGCCCTGACTGGAGTTGCCACACGGGTTTCCCATGATTTTTCAGAGCACTCTGAATCAGTTTAGTGAAAGAAGCCAGACACATGGGGGAGATATACAATTCCCCACACATGAGGGGAATAGGTGGATTTATAGACAGGAAATAGTATGGTGGTTGCAGAGAGGGAATGGGGAGTTAGCATTTAACAGGTGCAGAATTTCCATTTGGGAAGCTGAGAAAATTCCAAAGGTAGATGGTGCAGATGGTCGCACAACAATGTCAATGTACTGGATACCGCTGGATTACACACATAGAACCAGTCAAAATGGTAAGTTTTGTTTTAGGCATATTTTTATCATAATAAAACAAAGCAGAGGTGATTTGCCACCTTTACAGATGAGGAAACTGAGGCTCCAAGAAATGAATTGACTTTTCCAACATGATAGAGCATAATAGAGTTAGGATTTAAAACCAGGTTTGACTGTAAATCCAGAGTCTTTTTCTCCCTGTCTTCCTCCAGACACAGTGCAGAGTGTGAGTGGCAGAGAAGTGAGACAGACGCGGGTCTCAGAAAAGCCCTTCCAAGGAGATGAGGAACAGGCTTGGCTCTGGAGTCACAAGCAGGCCAACACTGGGAGGCTTGGGCCCAGTCATCATCACCAACCCCCACGACTTGGCTACTTCTCTGGGTTTCCCTTGACAACCCTTGTCTTCCATGACGACACTGGAAGCAGCTGACCCAGGAGACCAGCAAACCTGGGAGGAGAGGCTCCAGACATCCATCTGCTCTCTGTTTGTAGCAACAGTCACTAGAGAGCATCTCTGGCAATCCTGCCACCCAGAGAGCTGGAGCATGAGGGAGGTGAATGGCCGCAAGAGTTACCCAGCAAACCTGCAGAGGTCTTCAGAGTTAGTGCCCTTTGGGACCAAATTCTGCCTGGGCAGTCACCCTCCAGCCAGGCAGGATGCCCCAGAGTCAGAGAATGTCACAGAGAGAAGCCAAGAGACCCCCATGGAATAGAAAGGTTCTTCCCCTTCCCCAGAATGGCCCAGAACACAGAAGGACAGATGTCTGGAGAACAGGAGTATTGGTGACAAGCAAAGCAGGAAACAGAAGGCCAAGGAGGGTGCAGCCACTCCCAGAGACCATCAGAGTTGGTGAAAGAAGGAGCAAAGCCAATGTGTTAATCATTGCTATGTAACAAATTACTCCAAAGCTGCATGGCTTAAACCACAAATGTTAAGCTTCTGCTAAGGAGCCTCTGATCAACCTCTCTTGGGAGGCTGGACCCCAGGTGTGGCTGGGGCTGCTGGCTCAGCTGAAGATGCCATGGAGTGGGTGTCAGGGAATCTAGTTTTGAGCTCACTCACATGGTGACTGGAAGGATTCAGTTCCTCATGACCTTCTGGACTGGAGTGCGTCACTCTTCACTGGTTGTTGACCACAGGTCTCACTCGGTTCCTTACCACATGGTTCTGTCCTTAGAACAACTCTCAACACAGCAACTGACGGGCTTCCCATAGTCTAAAGAAGTGAGAGCGTGTGAGGGTTGGAAGCTGGGGTCTTTGTAACCTAGTCTCAGAAGTAGTGACCATTTCTCTGCCATATTCCACTCATTAAGAGTAAGTCACAGGTTCCGCTTCACTCAGGAGGAGGAGACGCCACCAGGACATGGGTACTGGAGAAGATGGTTGCCTGGCATTTTAGGGGCTGCATCCCACTGCCATCCAATACTTACTGTTGAAATAGTCCTTCAGAATGGAGCTAGGATGGGAGTGGCAATGACAGTAGCTCACTGGGAACTTGGAAAAGGAAGACCTAGAGTGAGAAAGTACCTGTCACTGTAGGAAGTCATGAGACATTATAACACCACAAAGACCTACATACTCACCACCTCCCTCAGGTCCTGGAGTGTGACCAATGGTCAAAGCCATCTTGTACCATCTCCACCCTATCCCCTGCTGCTCTCACTATAACCACTACCTAGCTGTGATCCTGATTCTGGTGCTTTTCTTTTCTAAGGCAGTTTCCCAGAGAAGTAGCACCTCTAAACACTATTATTTGGTTTTGCTTACTCTTGAAACTTGTATTCGCAAAGAACCATGTTGAATGTCTGGGTCTTGCCTTTTCCCCTTGACATTCTGTTTCTGAAGTTCAACCACACTCTTGTTTCTGGCTTCAGTTCCTATATTTTCACTGCTGTATGGTAATCATTTGTATGAACGAGAATTGGGTACATAAATTGTGACGTATTCATTTGGCTTTTCCCTTTTGGGAAGGGCTATGAGTACGTTCTTCCTCTTTTGTTTGGTGTTGGTATCCAGAATTACTTTGTTTGTTTGTTTGTTTTCGGTTCACGAGACTCAGGGCCTGGCATCACTGGTCTTCAACAATCTCACCTGTTAGTCATCCCAGGAGCTAGCAGTCCTGTGGGGCCGGGTGCTCACTATTTACTGGAGGGCTTTGACTGCTAGAAAGCTCTTCCTTGGGTTGAGGGAAAATCTGCCTCCTCTGATTGTTTCCATGGTCCCTGACGGCTTCCCATGTCTGCTCTACAGTCCTTTAGGAGAGAGTGATGGCTCCCTCCCATGCACCCTCCCCCACTCGCACCGTTCTTTCTTCCCCTTCCTTGGCTCTGTCCTCCCCACCCTCCATCCTCCTCACCATGTACAACAAGATTTCTAGTCTCCTCCCATTCTAACGCCATGCTTCCACCAGCTCTGTCTTACTTGGTGTAACCCACTGGTGGATCTGCTGCTGTCACTCTAGCAGCTACACAAGTCAGAAACCTTTTGCCTGCACACATAGGAACTCTAGTCCCAAGGAGTGTGATACCATCACTCCAGTCGGTCTTGGTTACTGCTCATGTGGTGACCACGGCCAGGGCTCTTGGAGATAGGAAGTGACTAACACCAATACTGATATCGCTGCTAGCCTACAGAAGACGTGTCATCTGACACAGCTGTCACCTAAGCCTCTCTGAGGTTCCACCACCAAGACAGCCTGGTACACTGTTACCTACTCACAGATACCACAGTACTGCCACATCCTTTTAGAGATACTGCTGTCTGTCTTCTGGCCCCACAGTTGAGCGCCAACTGGTTAGAGTCTAGTGAGGCAGCTCCTGCACCTTCCACCTGGGTCTCCTCCCCAGCCAGTCACTGAGTATGCAACACCAGGCAGGATCCCTGTCCCTCTGGAAGAAATCCTTGAGTGCCTTGGCAGCTGGTCTGTCCTACTCTGCTGTGCACATCTGTGTGTGGTGGAACCTTGATTGTGGATGCATGTCTCCCTCCAGCTAGCTCCTCAGCCCTGGGTAAATCTGTAAGTACAGATGGTGCTGACTGGGGAGAGGCACCTACTGAACACAGGACAAAGGTGCTTGAATCCCAGCTCCACCAGTTGGGACCCAGGATTTAGACGATGTCCTCCTGGCTCCTCCAAATACCCAGATACACAAGCACTTTTGTGCAAACAAAGGCAAGAGAAGAAAAGGTGGTTTTCAAACCTCTGCCTGTTTTATGTGAGGCGCCCAGAGTTTGTTTTTTGTTCTTTTTGTGTGTGTGTGGTACTGGGATTTGAACTCAGGGCCTACACCTTGAGCCACTCGGCCAACCCTTTTTTTGTGATGGGCTTTTTTTGAGATAGGGTATCTTGAACTATTTGCCCGGGCTGGCTTTGAACCGTGATCCTCCTGATCTCTGCCTCCTGAGTAGCCACTTGTGCTCAGCTGCCCCAAGAGTTTTTGTCCTCATCTGATAAAGAGGGCTACAGTATTTTCCTGTTGACGTGGGGAGTACTTCTGTGTACTCAGCCCTGGGAGGGGACATCCAGGAAGTCAGTGTCTGGCTAAGGAATACAGTGTGTTCTTTTGTGGCCGTGACCACTCTGCCTTGGAGTTTGTATAAGAGACAGTAACTCAGCCGCATCTCAGCTCATAGCTCAGCTCACATCTGAGTTATGGGAGGCCGAGACTGGGAGGATTGTGGCTCCAGGCCAGCCAGGGCAGGGAGTTCCCAAGACTCCCACATCAACTAATACCTGGGTGCGGTGGCATGCACCTTCATCCCAAGCTATAGCCAGTTTAAAAAAAAAAAAAAAGTTTGCGACATCCCATCTCAATGGAAAGAGCTGGGTGTGGTGGCCCTCAACTGTCATCCCAGCAACATGGGAAGCTTAAAATATGAGAATTATGGTCCAGGCCAGCAAAAAGTGAGCTCTTATCTCTAAAATAACCAGAGCACAAAGGCTGGACGTGTAGTTCAGTGCTAGAGTGCCTGCCTTGCAAGCACAAAGACCTGAATTCAAACCCACGACTGCCAAAAGACAGAGACAGAGACACAAAGACACTTTACTCCACGCCCCTCTGAGCCCCCCGGGGATAGAATCCACATCTGACCTTCACTGTCTGTCTCCTAGGACCCAGCACAGTAGGGTGTGACCATGTCACACTTCTGTTCTACAACCTTCAGTGGCTCCCCCTTGGTTGCAGGATACATTGTAAGCCACCCCAGTGTGACTTTCTGGGCCTCAGGCTCAATCCCCTCTCTCTATCCTCACTCCTATCCTGCTCCCCCCGTGTCCCCAGTTCTCCAGCCCCCCCATCATATGGGATGCAGTGGATAAGTCAGAGCTGATTTGAAGAAGCAGAACCATTCGGTGTGATAGAAAATGGAGACTATAATAGGGGCTGATCTTGGGCCATCACAGGTGTTTGCACAGCTCTATACTCATCTGTGCACAGCTATGGCTTCTGAATCTGGTGTTGACTGAGGCCAGCAAGGAGAGTGATCAGAAGAAAATACACACAGGCGAGGAGAGCAAGGGCAAGTCAGAACCTACACTAGTCTCCCAGTGTAGCTCCCATCTCAAGTGACCTTCAGGAGAAACTAAAGTTGTTGGAAAAGTCAGCTCAGGAGATGAAGAAACTGAAGGAGAGAACCCAGGGGAACTGGAACAGATGCAAACCCAGCTCTCACAGTCACCCCAAAATGTGACCTGTTAGATCTGTGACATGTGTGAGCTACTTCCATGACTCCCTGACTGACCTTCTTGATACAAACACGCCTTGCTTCACTTCCCCTTTCCAGATCTCAGGCTGATTTTTCTTATGGCCAACCCTAACCCAAAGGAAATTCCAGGAAGCATTATTGCAGCTCAGCTAAATCTGACCAGACACACACTTCCCCAGCTTGTTTCCTTTGCCTAGAATATTCTTCCCCATCCTCCTCCTGAACAACTCCAGCTCCCCCACAAAGCCCCAGTCATTGGCTCTGTATCCCTCAGGTCTCTTCTGTCCTCCCATGTGGTCTCTAGGACACTTTGCACCTTCCTGCCTTATAACCTTATCCCGCCGTATTTCCGATAGTTGTCTACTGTCTGTCGTCCATTCTCAAATGGAAAGGCTGGGGGATTGTGCTTGCTTTGTGACTTGAGAGGCTAGCTACCACTAAACATTGTCTCAGTCAGATGTCACACTGACCCTTGGAGACAAAATGTTTTTTATTTTCTTTATTTTACAGCTGAAGAAATGAAGGCTCCAGGAGGGGTTATCACTTGCCCAGTACTGCACGATTTTTATGTCCAGAGGCAGAATCCCAACACTGGTCTGTGTGACTCCAGAACCCAAAGTCTTAACTACCAAGGGAAAAATATTGGGGACAGGGGTGTAGTACTAGGGATTGAACTTAGAGCCTCATGCTTGCTGTACCACAAAAGCCAACCCCTCCTCCCCTCCCAGTTCTTTAGTATTTCAGTTTATTTTTTAGACAGGATCTCACACTTTTGCCCGGGCTGGTCTTGGACCTAGATACTCCTACCTCTGCCTCCTGAGTAGCTGGGATTATAGTAGTGGACCCCCATGCCCAGTTACCACCAAGCAATTCTTAAGATAGAAATGCTAAAAACGTGACTAACCATCCCAGCTCGCTTAGAGCTGACAGTGTTCTTGGAAATAACAGCTTCAGTTTTAAAATGGGAACAATAACAGGCAAACTGAGACAGTTGGTCACCCTAAGAGAAAGTGCTGTGCAGGTCTACGGCCATACCACCCTGAACACGCCCGATCTCCTCCGATCTGGGAAGCGAAGCAGGGTTGGGCCTGGTTAGTATTGGACTGGAGAAAGTGCTGTGCATGTTCAGAGGTACAAAAGTGCTGGAAATCAGGGAGGGGCCCAGGGCCCAAACAATCCTGAACTACTGAATGTGTACACAAGAAGGGAGTTTTGTAATTGGTTTTATTTGTTATCTAATTCCTTTCTTCTTCAGGAATGAGGACTTCCCCCTCCGCAATTATTTAGAAAGCAATTTGGGGCAATCACAGTTTGATGTTCACTGGCTACACATGAGATTTTGTCAAAGGAAGTCGGGGGTGATTGGCAAGGAATACAGTCTCCCTTCTGACAAAGTCCATTATGAGCCTGGGGTCAATGCTGAGACTCGGATGCTATAGGCAGAGGGGTCTTCTCTGGGTCCTCACCCACAGAGGTGCCAAGGAAGTCTGGGCAGTATCAACAGCCTCTAAACAGCCAGTGATGGCAGAATTGCCTAATCCAGCCTGTTCCATCAGCCCTGGGAAGCAAATTGTCCAAGATCATGGGCAATCAAATGTCTCCTGTCCTCTGAGCAGACTCTCAAGTATATTGGCAGCTAAAAAGGTGTCCAGGCTCTGGACAGACCAGAGACTCACCAGGCAGAAAAGTGTACTAGCTATACTGCCAACTTCAAGCAAGCCACTTCTCTGTCTCTGATGCACACTTTATCTGTAAAATTGGGAGACACTCAGGGTAAAATAAAAGAAATGCCAATTCTGGAAATATACAGGTCACACCTAAGGAGTACCAGTGTCCTTCCCTAGCAGCAGCCAGCTGGGTGATCTAGACCAAGCCAAGGCTCACACTGAGCAGCTGTTTCCCTAAGCAAGTTTTTTCTTCTCCCAGTGTCAGTTTTCTCCTGGGAAAGTCAGATACCAATGCTTTCTACTGGGGTTACCTGAATGTGAAAAAAGGGACAGATAAAGTTATCTTAATAGCCAGCACCTCTTACTGCAGCAGCTAGGATCTAACTGTCTTTATATAAAATCAACAACTAGGTAAGCTTCTTGGTCAGACCTCCCCAGGCTGAATGTGGTCAGATGGGCAGGCAGAGAAGACTGCTAAAGGCAGGGGGCTCCTGAAACAAGAGTAAGAGATAGATGTGGGAGGCAGAGGAAGGGGCAGACAGGAGAACCAGAAAAAGGGAGAGAGCCCAACACTAGGGAGGGAGAACAACCAAACTTCTAGGCAGACTGTGGGATGGGTGACCAATGGAAAGTTCTAGAATGATATGCATTGCTACTCTTTCCCAAAAGTTGCTTGTAACAGTGCCTCTATCTCATCTGCTCTAAAATCATCACATCTGCTAATCCTCAAGCACTTTATATAAAGAGAGAGAGAGAGAGAGAGAGAGAGAGAGAGAATATGAGACTCAGTAAGAGTTGTTTCCTGTCTGAGCAAAGCAGATGAAACCGAGACCACACATAAGGAAGAAAAAATGAAAAATCCAGGAAATTGAGAAAGCTTGGTTTCACAGATTGCAAATCCAATCTCTCCCTCTTCCTGTGCCCACATCCTGCTCTACCTTCCAGCCTTGCTTGCAGAGCCATGTCACCAAGTGACAAGGTTTGTACCAGTGGAACATGCACGGACATGATGAGTGCCACTCTCGGGCCTGGCCCAGAAACATCCTACTCCATCCCCTCCCTGCACCTGGAATGGTCTTAGAAGCCAAGTGCTGACAATGGCAGATCCACTAGCAGCCTGAGCACCACCACAACCCACCAACCTAGACCCCCCTAGACCTGACAACAAGAGAGAAATAAGGCTCCATGGCTTAAGTAAGCCTAACACTAAAGAAGTGTAGCCTACACAAATGACAAACTTAGGGAGGGCTTGGGGCTTGAAATCAGGATGGTGAATAGGAGTATGGGTGTTGGAGAAGAGCCAGAATGGACAGTGCCTCTGATGTGGGAGTCACATGAAATGTTGTGGAAGCACTCAGCAAACAATCGCCATTCTGATTATAGTGTTCGTTAGGGAAGAGCTTATTGACTTCTAAAATGGATTCGCAAACCCCATAAACCCCCTCTCTCATGAGGTGGTGGGGACTGGACAGGCTGGGATGCTGTCTCAGGGTGAGGAGCCAGCCCCTAGACAGCTCAACTTGAGTTTGGTTTTCTTGCCGTTGGAGAAAGAGGTCTGAGAGAGCTGAGCTGAGCTGGAATGCAGGGAAGGAAGAACATTTGACTCAGGAAGGAGCCACCCTCAGGGAGGCCAGGACTCCAGTACTACCAAGGAGAGAATATAAGACCTTTGTATTTCTAAATTCCTGTACTTCCTGTGAGTCCTAAAGCCCACATTACAGAAAGGGGTAGAACATACCCTGAATGCTTCTAGTGGGTAAGGGAGAATGTCCTGTCTTTGGAGGCTCCTGGACTGGAGACTGGGTCATGAGGCAGAGCATGTACCCTACTCCCTTACTGCTCTGACACCTGATGGAGTGTGAGCACTGCAAAGCCTGGGGGCACCAGTGACTGAGCTCAGCATAGTGGGGAGAAAATTGCCAACTAAGTCCTCCTCCGTGGAAAGATCACAGTGACCTGAACTAGAAACTGGGCAGCGTGGGGCAGATGCAGTAGATAGATATCAAGGACAGTCACTCTAGCAGGACCATACAGCAGCAAGCAGCACCGGCAGCTGAGGCAGGACGCCTGCACCCCCAGAGCTTCCCAATCCAAGAGCATCATACAGGACTTCCGACATGCTAATGTTAATGTAACAGCTAGAGATGGGATAGAATTTGCTGCCAGAAGGGGTCACCTAGTCCCTACATATCACCAGAACTGCAAAAGAGAAGGCCTCTGATCCCTGACGATGCCTGGGGGGTCATGGGCAAGTTATATCTGCCAACTCCAGCCCAGCAGTCTTTCCCTGAACACTTCCTCTCCAGAAGCAAACCCAGGCATATGGGAGGAGGCTCAGTCCTCAATTCCAAGTCCTGCCTCTGGAGCAGGGTTGACAGAGGGGAGTGAAGGGGGAGTCTGAGCAAGAGCAGGAAGAAGCCAGCCGCAGGTTTTCTGTGAAGACTAAAAGCAAATAATTCAGGGAAGATCTTGTCAGGAGGGTGGCCGTGGGCTTCAATGCCGTGACCATCAGAAATTCAAATGTCCACAAATTCCATCAGTCTTGTAGACTGCCCCACATTGGAGAGGAGAAACAGCAAGCAGAGAGGCTTGGAGTGGGAAGTCACCACTATGGTTCATGGTTCCCAAACTTCCAGAAGCCACACCTGCATTTGGAGAAGACCTCAGCTCAAAGGTCCCATAGATTTCCTGCCATTGGAAGGACATTGATGGTGGACCAGCCAGCCAGCTCCATCACTTAATAGCACAGCTTGGGCAAATCACTTCAGGTTTCTGAGCCTCAGTTCCTCATCTGTAAAATCTTCTCTTCCCCACACCTGTGCACTCGGTTGCTATCAAGAGATACTTCTCCAAAAGGCTTCCCAAGTCTGGTGAGCAGAGTCTCTGGCTGCCTTTTGTTACAGACCATCTTTTCCAGACACTTGTATAACAATCAGCTTTGGAAGACAGAGCAAAGCTGAAGCAACAGCAGGCATGCTTATTGCCCATGATAGAAGATTTGGGTTTAGCCAAGCATGGTGGTGTATACCTATATCCCGGCATTCAGGAAGCTGAGGTGGGAGGATCACTTAACCACCAGAGTTCAAGACCATCCTAGGAAAGACCCTAGTTCAAGAAAGAAAATAAGGAAGGAAGGGAGGCAGAGAGGGAGGAAGAGAGGGAAACAGAGAGACAAGAAGAAGGAAGGAAGGAAGGAAGGAAGGAAGGAAGGAAGGAAGGAAGGAAGGAAGAAAAAAATTAAGGTTCTCTAGGTTGAAGGTTTGTCTCCTGCAATGCAACCCACTACATGTGTAGTCATATACCTGGACCTGTGTAGAGTTGTCTGTTAAAATACAAGACACCCAGTTAAATTTGAATTTCAGATAAACAATGAATACTTTTTAATATATGAATGCATGATATAATATTTTGAGACCAAGATTGGTCATTGTTAATTAGAAATTTTAATTCAACTTGGGTACCTTCTATTTTTATTTTCTAAATCTGGCAACTCTACTCCCATGGGACTTGGAGGCAATGCAAAGATTCTAATGAATGATAAAGTCCTTCATCACTGACCCAGGAGGCTAATGTCTTTGGCCAGCATTCAAGTCAGTTTCTACATTGAGTAAAATGCCACACCCTCTCCAATTCTTCATCGGTATCCCCAACCTAAGCTGGGAGACTGGCGTGGAGTTGGCAGCCACAGATATCTGTGGGACGAATGGCTGTCAATCCATAGGAACTGCTGCCAAGTACACAGAATTCCTGGGGGATTTAGAACGTGTTACTGGTAGTTGGTGCTGCAACTTTATATCTCACTAACACCTCACTGTTACCATGGTTACTATTTCAGAGCTTCCAAGGAGCATTTTCATGCATCATCTCATTCGGTGTTCCAATGACTTGCTGAACTCTATAGGATTAAGGATTAGAAACTGAAGTTCAAGAAATACATTGCACAAGGACACGCAGTCAGTTAAGTGGCACAGCTGGGAACCACTTAACCACAGAGGACTTAGTATGATCTGCTGTGCACCTGGTGCTGGGTAAGCACATTATACCCTTTATCTAGTGAAAGCCTTATAACTTCCTTATGATGTGGGCACAATCAGCCCCAAAGGGGTTATATAGCACATCCAGATTCACAAGGCTCTGGATTGTGGCAGAGTTAGAGTGAGAATTCCCTTCCATTTGGTGTCAGAGCCTGAGCGAAAGTGATAGGAGGCAGGACAGTTGGGCAGACACACCCTTTATAGTAATTCCTCAGCCAAAAGACAGGGGGTTAACAAAGTAGGTGCAGGTCTCTAACACCGTAATTAGCAGACACTAACCTAGCTAAATATGCTGGATGTTGAACCGATGGTCCCAGCCTAGCTGGGAACTGCAGCCCTGAATGGGGTCATTGGGGTAGCTCAACCCCACAGATTGCTCAACCTCATCAGCCCAACTCTCACACATCCTGGAACTTCAACCCATACTACAGTTCATTCCAGGACCCACAGGCTGGTAGACTGGGCTGCCCCAGGGTGCCAAGAGTCTCAGGAATTGGGAACAATGACTTAAGCTAGGAGGGACAGAAGGGGATGATGATGTGTTTATATGTCCTTGGAGAAAGTTGACTTTTTTGGAAAAATACTCTTTTACATCAGTTTTCCAAAGTACATTTCCCAAAACATGTTTCAAAGGAGGGGGGGGCAAGGAAATTTTATGTTCAAATAACTTTGAGAAATGCCACAGCCCATCTTTCCCTTAGATTTACAGTCTTCAGTATATTAAAAGCTCTGACTAGTCCTGTAACAAAGGATCTATTGCATTTTATTTAACTTCACAAGTTCTGGAATATATCTAAACTTTATCCCTCACCCAGTAATTCTGTTTTATTTTGGGGGTAATAACGCTCATTAAGACATTCTGGAAAATGCTGTAATTTCAAGATCTTAGAGGCATATTATTATTATTATTTTGGTGGTACTGAGGTTTGAACTTGGGGCTTTACACTTGCTAGGCAGGCGCTCTACCACTTGAACCACTCCACCAGGACTTTTTTGTGATGGTTTTTTTTTTTTTTTTTTGAGATAGAGTCTTGTGAACTCTTTGCCAGGTGAGCTTTGAGCCACAGTCCCCTGATCTCTGCCTCCTTAGTACTGAGATTACAGGTGTGAGTCACCAGTGCCCGGAGAGGCATATTATCTCTTAAAATTCTCTTTTCCTTATTCAGCAGAAGGAAGCCTTGATTTGGGACTCAGGACATGGAGAAGAGCATAAGGACCGCTACACTACCCAGTGGCAAGGAATGCCACTAGCGGGGACCTCGTGGGACACTCGGAAGGGTGTACTCTGTGAGAACAATGCCGCCTGGACTAATGCAAGGTAGCAACCCTGAGCAGCATTCTTCATCCAAGAGAGCTGTTCTGAGGGAGCCTGCTGTCTTTAGGGCCTTTTGCCTATTTCCCCTGAGGCCTTGCCGGTGACACTCTCTAACCATAAACAGCAGAAAAACTATATTTAGCACTTTCCTCTTGAGCCAGGAGAAATGCAGCTAAGGCCAAACTCCCTCACCTGGTGCAAAAGGGTTAAGAACATCATATTGCTTCTAGAACTATCCTTGGGAAGCAGAGGAAGCTGTCCAGGACCTGTTTTGGCCTACAGATGCTACTAGGCTACAAGCTTCAGAAAATTACCATGCTCCAAAGAAAGACCCTCTTGGATCACATCGTTCCTGCTTCCCCAAGTTAAGGTGTGCCCCTACCCCCTACAAAATGCATGGGATGTCAGTAAATGTTGCAAGAAAAAGATCTCCATGTGTTGACAGCAACACGGTGATTTCAGAAGACCTTGCTCCTTATGTTTCCATCATGGAAGAAGAATCCAAGCAGAATGTGTGGGTGTAAATGGGGTTTATTAAAAGTTAGGAAAGGAAATAGAAAGGGAGCATGGTCAGGCACAGGTGGAGTCTGCTGACAGAGAGAGCGTGCTTTTCCTTTTCAGGTGCTTTTAAAACCTACACTAAACCTGGGGAGGGCAGACCCAGGAGATTCCCACCCAATGATGAATGAGTTGGGAAGCGCATGGGTGGTTCCCAGCCAGATGGAGGTGGCCTGAGCCGTCCCCAGCAACCTTCATGTGCCCCAAACTTTTCCTACTTCTAGCCTGCCTCAAATTCCTTGAAAGACAATATTCTAAAAGTTTCTTTTTTGGGAGTGGCTGAAGAGGGGGGTAGGGGCAGTCCAGCTTCAGTATCTGCTTTCAGCTAACAAGTGGCAGCAGACCCTACCTATAGAGGGAAATTGTCTCTCCTACTTTTTTCCCTTGGGGCTTATTTGAACACAAGGTGTCTGAGTTATTGTCCAGCACAGTCAAGGTTTCTCATGCAGATCCAGGTTGTTCATGAAGATCTCATTCATCTGCAGAGATCAATAGTCTTGTTGCCTCATGCTTTGGATCCTAAAGGCTTTTATTCTGAAAGAGATAAATTTGGTTTAGAAGATATGACCTGAATATTAACAATAATAGGAGCACCAGAAGAGTCCCTGCCAGGTGTGGCAGGAAGGATAAAGTAATTTTTAAATGTGACAGAAAGCCTTATGGGTACTTTGCCTATTGGTGTTTACATCTGTAGCTGTTTTTAACTCTTAGATGGCCCTCTATTTTGGGCTGTCATTATAGTGGGCAGTTAGGGGATGACTACATTAGGGGCCAGGTGTACCAGGGGGCAGGTGCTAGTCCAGTTAAAGAGTAAACCTCAAAGAGTCAGTTCTGTACAGAAAGAAGACTCATGGCGTCCCTAAACAGAAGTTAGATACCATCGAAAGTTATATTGCCTTTGTTTAAACAGAAGGCCTTGGCCAAAGACATGACTTTGCCTTTTGCCAGAAGCCTAGAAGGCTTAAATATTAGAGCACATGTGTAGGAGCCCCTTTTTAAAAACCTCTCAGCTTTGGTTACTATTAGAGCTCTGGCATAAATGACTCCATCTGGATCTGGAAAAGTCCCCACATTTGTGCCGTCCTTTTGAACGGTCTCGAGTGGCCGAATGCTACTTGTTCCTCTGAGAAGTTTGCGGGGTGGGGGTGGCGGTCACTGACTGTTTGGGGATCACATCCTCGTAAACTGTTGCTCTGAACAGTTGTCTTTGAAGATTTTGCCACTTGGCAGTTTTGTCCATCGCTGCAGGAGTGGCTTCTCCCAGAAAGTCCAGAAAGTCAGATTTTGACCCACAGAGGAGGGCAAGTAACATCAACAGAGCAGAAGTCAGTGCCAATGTGACCTTTATGGCCACATTGATTTATTTTTAAAAATGGCTCTTTGGCTGGGCCTAATTAAATTTAATTGTCTGTCCCACAGGGGATGTGCTGACCCCTTTAAATTGCTATAAATTGTTAGCAGGTAGCAGTAGTAAAGTTTTTATAAGGAAAATACAAAACTACCCCATTACTTAAGAATGTCTGTCCTGGTTGATAGATAAGAAATTGTCAGAGTCAGTTTTCATGGGCTTGTCTGTAAATGTTCTTGGAGGATCAGAACTGTAATGACAAAACTTAAAGTAACTATGGTTAATGACAATTTAAACCCTGAATTTTGGTTAGGTAAAGTAACAAGTTAGTGGTTATCAGTACTGTCAATACAGTACTGACAATTGAAAACCCTAACATTTCCATTGGTTAGGGGAAGGCAGTGTTAGTAATTTTAAGTAGCCCCTGTTTTAATGCTCAATTGTATATCAAATACACTATTTAGTTAATGTCAGATAAACCAGTGTTCTCTGACAGACAGATGTCAGGCCTAAATGGTAGAACTTTTAGCATTTGTTATAAAGAGTAGAAATGTGGAAGACCTTATTAGATAGAATATAGCTTAGAAAAAAGAACTATACCTGTTTACATGTATACAGTTTTAACTTTATAAATGATTTTTAGATACACGTACAAGGCACTAACAGTATTAGAACCATTTAAAAGAATTTTACTTAGTTTTAACTTAGCACCTTTAGTGTTATCAGAAAAATACCTTAGGGGTTTTATGTCTGGCAAGAGACTAATTTAAGCAGGATGTAAAGAATAGTAAATAACCTTAAATGGGCTTTGAGGAAAACTAGTCAGCTTATTTTTGGTTAGTAGGATCAAAGCATCTCCCAGTTCTTAAAGATACAGCCAAGTAGATATGTTAGCTTCCCCTATGCTCGTTGGTAGAAAGAGAGAGAAGGAAATCCTTTCACTCCCCAGACCCCACAAAGGCTCCTGAATGTAATTCCCTATGCTGGCTGGAAGCGAGTGAGAGAGAGGAAAAGGAAAGGAGGAAAGTTGCCCTTTTGGACAGAGAAAAATGAGACCTTTCTAGATCCATGAAGCATCCTTCTTGAACCTCCTGAAAGCCGCAACTCAGGTCCCTCTGACCTGTTTCCATCAGCTATCTCTGGAGCAAGTGAATGGCAGAGTGCTCTGTCTTTCGAATCATCCGTTCTCCTAAGGGCCCATCTCTTCCACCCCAGCACGAGGGATTTTTTAGATAGGATGCTGATCCTAAATGTTGACCCAACTATTAAAACATTACAACTATTGCACACTGGGCGAAGAGGCTGATACCAAAACAACATGTAAGATGAAAAGGTAACAATATGCAGGAAGACGATCTGTTGATTATTACAAGGGAAAACATCTTAATATGAACTTTTTGTACAGCCAGTACAAAATTAACTATCAAATAATAATAAACCATTAATATTAATATCTCAAATAATTAGATACAGAAACAGAGCTAAGAGGAAAGGCATAAAGTTAGGAGACCCAATGACTGAGGGCCATGGCCTGGATGCTGTTAAGAAATTACATCCTAGACTGTTGATGTTACAGAATGACTTGGGACACATCGCAGGGTTGTTGTTGACCTGCAGCTAGACCCTGGAATCTAAAAATGACAGGCTGTCATTGGGAGTTGATGTGCATAATTTGGTATTTTAGGATCAATAACCATTTTGTAGACTCCTAAAAACTTAAGGTTTTATCATCCCATTTGGAGGGTGAGCCTTTGTTTGGTTTTGGTAAAATTTTGTATCAGCCTATAGCACCAAAAGATCTTGATAGTTATTTTGGTAAAACAGAAACCCATTTTTAAAATATACATTAGTACCTTAAATCTTGACCTTAGAAAACTCTCTAAGCAAACTTTAGACTATAGCCAACCCAGTCATATACATATGTAAACGTATAAGCTTTAAGACCTTAATTTGTATCTTAAAACAACCTTTGTATAAACCTGAATTTAGATAACACTGTTTTTAATAAAACTCTTAGTAGCCTTATGCCTTAAAAGACTTAGGAAAAAAATTAAACTATCTTTTTAATAATAGCAACCTACAAGAACACATGGGTCAATAAACCTAATTATAAAACAGTTAAATGTAAATTGCACTCATGATAGAATGAAACAGAGATTATGGTCTTTTTTTTTTTTTTTTTTCAGTTTTAAGACAGAGACTAGTTGGGCCTGGTTGGGATTAGAACTTTTGAGACAGTTGTACACATTAACTTTATAAAAGCAGCTTGAGAACCATCCTAAATACATCTAAACACACACACACACACACACACACACACACACACAGATGTTTTGGTCTAAGCACGCCAAAGAATATAAGCACGCATACAAGTTCAAAAAAGTAAAAATTAAGTGGCCACAATCGGTAGGAGACAAAGACATACACAGAAAACACACACAATGACACATAAAGAAATCATATTAATTTAGAGTTTAATCTTAATAACCAAACCATTTTTTGTCATTTTCTTTAGTAGATTAGTCAGCTAGACTCCTAAGTAATTCAAAACAGATCTCCAATACAAACACCCCCCTTTGTCCAATCCTTGGCAGACTAATGTGGTAAAAACAACATTTATAAAAATTATATTAATCTGGAGAATGTTAACCACAAGTTAGTTGTAATTTTCCTAGATGTTGCTGGATATGTGGTGGCTTCATCATGGTGACCCTGTGACCACATGGTCTCTCCAAACTTCTCTCAAATAGAACACAAAGACATGACACATGTAACATATAGGCTCAAAATAGTAGTCTGTTATAGGAATAAAGACAACTTCCACTGAAAGACAGGTGTCCACATGAGTTCATCCTAATGAAAAGGCCAAATAATTGAAGCAAGCTAAGGTGGGATTTAAAAGGTTTTGTAGCCTCCTTGAATGTGACATCATTTGATAGTTTTGGAGAATTAGTCATAGGTTGAAGAACTTTTTTTGGAATATACTGTCCTGTCTTTTAATGTTAAAGGCTTATTTAAATTTAGGACTACTAGGGCTAGGGTAAATGGCAGTAAACCTCTAAGCTTTGAGAGGCTTGGTTATTACCTAGAAAGCCAAGAATTCAAATCCTGTAGAACCCAGCCATTTCAGATCTACAGTTTGGAAGTGACCTTAAGTTTAGAATCTGACATACTACTTTGAGCTATAGGGAACAAAATTTATTAATTTTAAAATAAAAATAATTGATTGTTAAAAATAAAACCTGTAATTAAATTATCTATTTAAAATATCCACACATAAGGACCCATTTTTTTTAATGTCTTGGCTATAAGTAAGCCTAATTTTATTAGCAGAGAACAGTTAAAGTTAGAATGTTTTCAAATGTTTATTGATACTGCATTTTAGAATAATAATTATGATGGACAGCATTAATTAATACTATTAAGTTTTTCTCATCTTAAGTATATATTTAAAACTCATATTTTAGTGTAAAAAATGACATCTTATTAACAAAATTCATTTCCCCATTAAATTTTGCCTTTAGAGTGAATGAATTTTAAATAAGTTACAATTAGTTTTTATCACAGATATATACTTTATGGGTGACCAATGTCAAATCCTTAACTAAATGGCACTGTTTTTAATTTTAGAAAACATACTTAAGCAAATTTAAATATATTTAACATTTAAAGACAGTAACAGTTAACTTCACAGCTACACAGATGTAGGTGTGCAGCAGTAACAAAACTCAAAGCTTTTAGAACGCTTAGAAGCTTATGAAGACAGTGTCAGTTCCCCCAAATAGATTTGCTTTTCTATTGACCAACTGTTAGTCACTTTGTATTAAAAGTGTAACTTTAGCCTTGGGACCTCAGGGTGAGTGTTTCCTCAAGTGGCCAGGGGAAACAGAGGCGGGAAGGGACCGGTTTAGAGGAGGAAGAGGGAGAAGGCTATGGACCCATGGTAGCTGCAGGAAAGAGCGGCGCTGGCCTGGGGCCCAGGGCAACGTCCACGAAGGCGATGCCTTTAATTTTTTTTTTCAAGGCAACTGTGGAACTCAGCCATGTAGCGCTGGTTCTTGGGGTGTGCAGCTGTTGTGCATACCATTGCTAAGGCTGTACGTGCACTGCCCACCACAGGCCATGCCCTGCTGCCATGGTGCCCCACCGCCCCACTGTGCCCCACGGCTCCCCACCTTCCCATTGTGCCCTGCCACTGCCAGTGCTGTACATTGCCATGCACCATGCCCTCCAGCCACCTTTGTCCATGTGGCTGGCTCTGGAAATGGATGCCAGCCGTGGGGACTGGAACTTTTGGTTGGGGCGGACTGAGCACTGGCCTGCTGAGGAGTGATGCATCTGTGGGCCTCCCATTTGCTGGAGTGGTCAGCAGCTCGTGCTCCCAAGACCTGGTGGTAGCAGCTTCAAATGCCCTCTAAAACCACCAGTTGGGGAGAGAGAGAAAAGAATAGAATAGAAAGAAGAGGGTGTAGTAGAGAAATTCAGCCAGAATGCCCGGGCATTCCTAATTGTCCCTGGCCATGTTGGGGGTTAGATGCCTTGAAGTATGATCTCCCACAGCGTGATCATTATCACCAAAGGAAAGGAGGAGGAGGGGGTTAAGGTTAGGGAGGAAGAAGGGAAAGCATGTTGCAGTTTTAAGGCACCTGGCCTGCCCATTCTCTGTGAGCCCCAAGCCCTGGGGGGAGCATTCATTGAGCAGACAGCCACTGCTACCCACCTCTGCAATCCACCTGCAGGGAGGCCCACCTGTTAGGCAGACAACACTGGGTCCTGACCCAGCATTCCCCCCCGCCACCCCACCCCCACCCACCCCATACTTTATCCTGTTATACTAAAATAAATCCTTGCTAAAATTAAAAAAATAAATAAACAATGAGAGTGACCCTCTAAACTGTAGGGTCTGGGACCTCACTGTTTCTCCTGGCTGGCTCACCAAATGTTGATAGCGAACCAGTGATTTCAGAAGAACTTGGTCCTTGTGTTTCCAGCATGGAAGAATCCAAGCAGAATGCGTGGGTGTAAATGGGGTTTATTAAAAGTTGGGAAAGGGAATACAAAGGGAGCATGATAGGGCACGGGTGGAGTCCACCGGCAGAGAAAGCGTGCTTTTCCTTTTCAGGTGCTTTTAAAACCTACACTAACCTATGGGGACGGCAGATTCCCACCCAGTAATGAAGGCGTCAGGAGGGGAATGGGCGGTTCCCAGAAAGGTGAGGGTGGTCTGGGTCATCCCTAGACAACCTTCATGAGCCCCAAACTTTTCCTACTTCTAGCCTGCCTCGCATGCTTATTTATGTAAGTTCAGACAACTCTGTATCCTTCAGGCCTCTATGGGGAGTCACACTACGTGCTGGGTCGTAAGTCCTGAGGTCAGAGGCTTTGACCTTGCACCAGCACAAATCAGCTGTTTAGATCCATCAAGCATGAGAAGTGCTAGGCATGAGAAATTTGATCAACAGCCCAGTAAGAGCCAGATTTGTAGGAATGGCATAGGGTGAATGTTGAGCAAAGTATGTAACCATCTGGATTCAGGTGTCAGATAGGCATGAGTTCAAGTCTTGCCCCCATGATTTGGAACTATGCAGCCTGAGACAAGTTACTAACTCTCCCTGACTTTAAATTCTTCATTTGTAAAAGAATAACAAAAGTTCCTACCACAAGTGGTTTTGGTAAGGACTAAATGAGATAATGTGCCTGGAAAGCAGTGACACAATCAACTCCCTACATTCATGCGTTCTGTGTCCACTTGTTCCATGTCTCTGGCTTCAGCCAACTTTGAATCAAAAAATGAAGAAAAAAATGGTTTCATTGTGGCTGATGTATACTATGTAGTTAGCCTATGATGGTTGCATCTGTACTGGACATGTATAGACTTTTTGCTCATCCTTTCCCCTAAACAATACATTTAACAAGTATTTCCTTAGCATCTACATTGTATTAGGTATTATAAGTAACCTAGAGACAACTGAAAGTACATGGAGGATGCCAAAACTATAGGCAAATATGACTTTTCATACAAGGTACTGGCGCATCCATGGATTTGGGCATACACTGGGGTACTGGAACCAGATCCCTTGAATACTGAGAGGACTATAGTTGTAGCCACTGTCATTGTTGTTGCTACTGGTTTTTTTTTTTTATTTCAAGCTGATTATGGAGAAGGAATGCAGAAGATAGATGGCAAGAAAGAGGAGGAATGATGAGGGGTAAGGAGGACAAAGGTCAAGCATCATTTCCCTCCATTGGTATATTCTATAATACACAGGGGTCTTTCTCTTGCTATGAAGTTAGGACAACTGAAGTCCAAACAGATGAAGAGCCACTTCCCACATCACACAGTGAGCCAGGCTCAAGCCAAGAATTCATTCATTCATCCCACCACTGCTTACTAAGCACCAACTCTACAATGTGGAAACAATTTGCCTGATCTGAGAAACACATGCAGCCCACACCAGAACTCTCACACTTGGAACTGAACACATAGAAACTTTTACAAAATGTTTTTTTAAATAAATGGGCATAAGGAAATACACATGTATTTACTCATTTGAGTGAAAGAAATTCAGTAAGGATAAACCAGGAGCTAAGGTGATCTCTTACCTATCTATTGCAGATAGGCAAGAGGGGACATCAGGAGAGGGCAGTGGGAATACAGGAGGAGAGATAAGGGCAAGTGACACTTCTCTGAGTACATCATTTGTACAGCTCTGTTTTGTAGAACCATCACAACTTTCATATAACCCTAGAATAAATAAAAAGAAATAAATTGGTGAGGCTGTAGGAGGGAACCCCCAAATGGAATGCAAACATTAGCCAATAACCTAACAGTATTACAAATCAATAGCTTTACCACACTAAAAGCTGTGTGAAAGAAAATAACTCATTGTATTACACTCATCCCAAAACTGGACAAGGATATAACAAAAAAAGAGTTATAGTCCAATATCTTTAATGAACATAAATGCAAAATTTCTCAATAAAATACTGGCAAACTGAATTCAACAACACATCAAAAAGATCATACACCATGATCAAATTAATTTCATTCCAGGGATGCAGGGATAGTTCAACATACACAAATCAATAAATTGAATACAGCATATAAACAGAAGCAAGGACAAAAACCACATGACCATCTCAATAGATGCAGAAAAAGCCTTTGACAAAATTCAACACCCTTTTGTTTTTGGGTACTGGGATTTGAACTTGGGGTCTACACCTTGAGTCACTCCACAGGCTCTTTTTTTGTGATGGGTTTTTTCGAAATAGGGTCTCATGAAATATTTGCCCAAGCTGACCTTTGAACCATGATTCCCTCTGATCTCTGCCTCCTGAGTGCTAGGATTACAGGCATGAGCCACTGGCACCTGGCAATCAGCCCTTTTTTGTGATGGGTTTGTTCGAGATAGTGTCTTGTGAACTATTTGCCCAGGCTGCCTCAAACTACAATCCTCCTAATCTCTGCCTCCTAAGTAGCTAGAATTACAGGTATGAGCCACCAGTGCCTGGCTACAACATCCTTTCTTGATAAGAGCTCTGAAGAAACTAGGAATAGAAGGAATGTACCTCAATATAATAAAGGCTGTATTTAACAAACTCATAACCTATATCATACTAAATGAGAAAAACTGAAACCATTTCCTCTGAAATCAAGAAAGAGACAAGTGTGTCCACTCTCCCCACTCTTATTCAATATAGTTTTAGAATTCCTAGCCACAGCAATAAGATAGGAGGAGGGAATTCAAATAGAGAAGGAAGAAGTCAAATTATCTTTATTTGTAGATGTATGATTTTATATCTAAAAGACACTAAAAACTCCATCCAAAAAACTCTTAGATATCATAAACACTTTTGGCCAAGTGACTAGATACATGATCAATATACAAAAAGCAGTAGCTTTCCTATATACCAACAATGAACAGAATGAGAAAGAAATCAATCAGGAAAACAATTCATTCACAGTAGTTCCCCCACCAAAAAAAAAAAAAAACTAGGAATAAATTTAGGAAAGGAAATGAAAGACATCTACAACAAAAACTATAAATCACTGAAAACATCAGAAGATGGAAAGCTTTCCGATGCTCAAGGATTGGCAGAATTAATATTATGAAAATGACTACACTACCAAAAGGAAGTTAAACGTATAATGCAATTTCCATCAAAATTCCAATGATAGAAAAATTCCTATGAAAGCACAAAAGACTAGGAATTTCCAAGGCAATACTGAGCAAAAAGAGCAATGCTGGAGGTATCACAATACCTGACTTCAAACTATACTACAGAGCCAGCAATCAAAAACAACATGGTATTGGCACAAAAACAGAAACAAAGACCAATGGAACAGAATAGAGGACCCAGACATAAATCCACACAGCTTCAGCAATCTGGTTTTTGACAGAAGAGGCCAAAACATACATGGGAAAAAAGATAGTCTTTTCAACAAATGATGCTGGAAAAACTGGGTATCTGCATGTGGAAGCAAAACTAGACCCCTGTCTTTCATCAATTCAAATTCTGTACTGATATCAATTCAAAGTGGAGCAAAAATTTTAATATAAGACCTAAAATTGTAAAACTATACAGGAAAGAATGGGGAAAACTTTAGAACATATAGGCACAGGCAGTAACTTCCTGAATAGAGCTCCAATGGCTCAGCAACTAAGAGAAATAATCAACAAATGGAACGACATGAAACTAAAAAGCTTCTGCACAGCAAAGGAAACAATCATCAGGCTGAAGAGACAGCATACAGAATGAGAGAAAATCTTTGCCAGCTATACAGCTGACAAAAGATTAATAACCAGAATGTATAGGGAGCTCAAAAAACTAAACTCCCAGAAAATCAATGACCCAATGAAGATATGGGCAAATGAACTGAAGAGAAACTTTTCAAAGAAGTAAAATGGCCAAAAAATACATGAAGAAAATTCAATATCCTTGGCCATAAATTAAATGCAGATCAAAACCACATTAAGATTTCACCTCACTCCAGTCAGACTATCATCAAGAACACAAACAACAACAAATGTTGGCAAGGATGTGGGGGAAAAGGCACCCTCATACACTGCTGGTGGGAATGTAAATTAGTAAAACCGCTATGGGAAACAGTACAGAGGCTCCTCAAAAAACTAAAAATAGAACTGCTATATGATCCAGCATTCTAAAGGAATCTAAATCAGGATACATGCACACCTATGTTCATTGCAGCACGATTCACAATAGCTAAGCTATGGAAACAGCCCAGATGTCTGCAACTGAAGAATGCAATAAGAAAATGGTGGTATATATACATAATAGAGTATTATTCAGTCATAAAGAATGAAATTATGTCATTTATAGATAAATAAATGGAATTGGGGATCATCATGTTAAGCAAAGTAAGCCAGGTTCAGAAAGACAAAGGTGGCATGTTTTCTCTCATATGTGAAAGGTAGATCCAAATGATAAATGTATACACAAATACAAGCATGATCATATATATATGATCTATATACACAGAACATGTTTCCAATAGTTGGACTGTTTGGGGAGACTAGGGAAGGAGGGAAGGGAGAAATGAGTGGTTGAGAGTGAATAATATTGAAATACATCACACCTGTGTAGGAACAAAGCACAATGAAACACACTGAAAGCTGCTGACTATAATAATAGAGAAGGTTAGACTGACTAAAGCACAATATATTCACAGGTGAAATACCATGGTGAAACCCCTCTGAACAAGGAATACCCACTTAAACAATGAAGGACAGGAGTGTAAAACAGGTCCTATTGGGGGAGAGTACTAGTGGGAGCAGGAGGAGGAGTGAAGAGGTTATATATGTGTATGAAAATAGAACACTGAAGCCTGTCAAAATCATTTTAAGTAGGGGGGAGGGGGATGAGGGAGAATGATGGAGGGTGATGAATGTACCAAAGTACATTGTAACAAACATATGGAAATGTCACAATGAAACCCCCTGTGCAATTATTTTACACTAATATAAATGTTAAAAGAAACTAACTCATTAGTCAACCTTGGAAGAAGTTATTTTGACTGGGAAAGGGTCTCCTTTGTTCCTGCTTTGCCCTGAGTGTACAGACAGCATTCATTTACTGATGGAATTGTCTGTTAACTCTCTTCCTCTTCCTCCAAATTTTAAGTGCCACAAAGGCGGAAACCTTGCCTGTAACAACAGTCAGCATAAGTGCTTCTCTATGGCAGGATGGCCTAGTGGTTCTGAGAAACAAAGACTTTCTAAGGCAAATGAAAATTAAAGGGATTTGTTGCCATTAGACTTGGCTTATATAAGAAATATTTAAAGACGTTCTTCAGAGAGAAAAAGAAAACAATATAGGTTAGAAACTCACGACTAGGTAATGGAAGGAAGTGTATCAAAGACAGTATATGAAAGTAAAAACTTTCATTTTTCTTGTTCTTAATTGACCTAATAAGTAACTGCTTAGCAATGATGTATTGGATGACTGTTGCTTAGGTAAGAGGATCCAGTGATTGCAAGGTTACAAGGTATCCTTGTAACCTTGGGAATTGGGAACATGAGTTGAGTGTCCCTTATCCAAACTGCTTGGAAGAATCAGGGTTTTTCTGATTTTGGAATATTTGCATAGACTTTACTGGTTGAACATCACTAGTCAAAAAATTCCAAATCTGAAATGTTTCCAAACTGAAAATGTTTTGAGTATGTGCCACACACCTTGGAAGGATGTTTTTCCTGGATTTGGTAGGCTTTTCTTTTAACATTTTAAATATTTCACCCCACTCTTACTCACATGGTTTCTAACATGAAGTGATATAATTCTTATCCTTGCTCCTCTATAAGCAAGGCATTTGGGTTGGCTTTTGTTTTTTGATTTTTTGAGACATTGTCTCACTATGAAACCAGGCTGGCTTCAAACTCCT
This sequence comes from Castor canadensis, assembly GCF_047511655.1. Classification (NCBI taxonomy): domain Eukaryota; kingdom Metazoa; phylum Chordata; class Mammalia; order Rodentia; family Castoridae; genus Castor; species Castor canadensis. Next base: position 13,851,721 of record NC_133398.1, on the reverse strand, counting down.
GATCTTCTTACTTCACTCTCCTAAGTGCTGGGATTATAATATGTACCACCATGTATCGGTCTCTGGCTTCTTCAAGATTGTCTTTCCAGGGCTGGAGGTATGGCTCAAGTGGTAGAGTGTCTGCCTAGCACTGTACCCTGAGTTCAAAACCCCAGTACTATGACAGAGAGAGGAAGAGAGACAAAGAGAGAGAGAGACAGAGAGAAAGAGAGATTAACTTTCTGTCTTTTATTTTCTGAAGGTTGAATACATGATGTATCTCAGTATAGGTTTTATTTGGTTGGTTGGTTGGTTGGTTGGTTGGGTTTTGTTTGTTTGCTGAGGGATTTTATTGTTGTTTTATTGTATTTGTCCTGCTTGTTGTTCTATGAGCTTCCTCAATCTGTGGTTATAGTATCTGACATTAGTTTTGGAAAATTCTCAGCCACCATAATTCAAATATTTCTTGCTCTCTTTTTTCTCCTTCTGTAATGACACAGGTGTTACATCTTTTGTGATTGTTCCACGGTTTTGTATATTCTGTTCTCTTTCATTTATTTATTCTTTTCACCTTTGCATTTCAACTTGGGATGTTTCTATGGACATATCTTCCAACTCACTGGTCTTCTTCAGCCATGTCCAGTCTACTGATTAGCCCTTCAAAGGCATTCTTCACTTCTGTTATGGTGCTTTTTATTTCTAGCATTTCTTTTCAATTCTTTCTTAGCGTTTCCATCTAAAATGGCTTACAATACCATTTGTTTTTGCATGGTGTCTCCTCTTTCCATTACAACCCTGAACACTACAAAAGAAAACATTTGTCTAACCACTTGTTAAAGATGGTAAGGCATTGGGCTGGAAGTGTGGTAGAACATTTGTCCGGCTTGTGCAAGGCCCTAGGTTTGATCCCCAGCACCCTCCCTACCCTCCCCCCTCCCCTCAGAAAAAGATGACAAGGTGTATTTTATTCAAGGGAGGCCATGGTCATAGGTGTGGGAACCACTGCAATATTGTCTTATAGTGGGAGAGAGATTGGATTCAACTCCAACAAAAGCAGTGGGGGTGGGAGGGGAGATTTATAGGCAGGGAAGGTTAATGAATGGAAAATTACTGAGAGGATACACCAAGAACAAGAACATTCTGGTCAAGCTGACTCCACAGAATGATTGTTGAAGGCAGGCCAGGATGATAAGATATTGAGCTTGGTCAGATTCCATTGGTGGAGGATTGCCACTAACCTGATTTCATGGGACTCTGGTCCAAAGTGGTTTCTGCAAGAGCAGACAGGAAAGCCCAAGGTCATGTCTAGGCAAGCAGAAGACTCAGGGGGACCTGACTAGCTTGGGTCAAAGGGGAGGGTCTTTGTCAGTGTATTGATCTTTGTTATTATAAATTCTTTATCTGATAATTCCTAAATCTATATCAGATTGGGTCTTGTTCCCATGCTTGCTTTTTCTCTTCACATTGTGTTCTTTCATAGCTTTTAGTACATCTTATAATTTTTTTGTTAAAATTATCCATGACATAACTGAGTCAAGCTTCTCTTGTGAGATTTTACATTCAGGAAACTGGGCTGCCTTTAATATTTCCTGAAGCTATAGATATCAGAGGCTTTAAATAAATTCCTCTAGTTTCTTATGGTGATTTTTTTTTCTCCTGTTGCCTTTGGTTTTCACAAGAATTCTTTCTTAAATAGAGTCATTGTCTCTCAGCTCTCTGATTATAATTCACCTATTCATGTGGTGGTAAGGATTTGGGGAGGGAAAGCATTCTATAATCTTATAATTAAATCCAAGTTATTCATTTTTCATTAATATATATTAATTGTACAAAATAGTGGGTATCATTGTGATATTTTCAAACAATTGTATAATGACCTTTAACCAAATACAGCCTATTTATTTCTTAAACTAGTCCTGAGTCCCTGAGCTGTGACCTTTAGAAGAATTTCTTAGCTTTTTCAATTGTCCCTCTTCCCTACAGGAGACAGAAAGGCTAAAGGAGGTAGGATTGTCTGGTTGCTCTTTCCCCAGATCAGATAAGATTCTAGCAAAGTAGGTTCCCTTGAGGGCAGGCCTTTGTTAGACAAGAGATCTTCCAGGAAGATGGTTTCTTGCCCTCCCCTCAGGAGCACAGAGATAATTTTCTGCAATCTTCACCATGAGGTAGGCTCTTGGAGATACACCCACAAAAAATGTGGTGGCTCCCCTAGGTTCCTAACTCTCCACTTAGTCCATACTGGGCCTCCAGCTGTCACTGTTTGAAGCACTCCTACCAGTTACTGACTCCTGTTGTTTCCTTCTCCCCAACAGGCTGGTCTTGATTGAGTCTCCCCTCTCCCTCCAGTTTTTAGGGTGATGTTTTGCCCTTGACTTCAATTCTCTGCTATATGGAAGACAAATTGTTGATTTTTCAGTTTTTATATACTTTACTTAATTTGGGGACAGAAGTGATGACTGCCAAGCTCTTTATATGGTGTTGGAGTGAAATTGGAAAAATGCATGTGGGTGTGTGTGTGTACTGTTGGCTCTTCATACCTGAGGTTTCACATTTGTGGATTCAACCAACCCAGGATAGAAAATATTCAGGGAGTCAGGCACCGGTGGCTCACGCCATAATCCTGGCTACTCAGGAGGCAGAGATCAGGTGGATCATGCTTCAAAGCCAGCCCAGCAAATAGTTTGTGAGACCCTATCTCAAAAATACCCAACCCCCAAAAAAATGGCTGGTGGAGTGGCTCAAGGTGTAGGCCCTGAGTTCAAACTCCAGTACCACAAAAAAAAAAAAAAAAAGACCACAAAGGTTAACCAAGACTGCCCTACAGTGGCGACAGAGGTCTTTGGGGGAGAGAGGAAGGGTAGAAGGGACAGCCTTAAGAGGCAGGACACCCCCAGTTTTTCCAACTCTAGACCAGAGCCATCCTACTCCTTGTCACCTCCCTATTCAGTCACTCTCACCCTTAGCTTGATTGACAGCTCTGTGTCTACACGGGCAATTAAGTTGGCCATTTTCACCATGCAGGTGCTGTGTGGAACTTGAGTAAGAGGAGGAGAGTAGGGTCTGGTTAGTAAGTCTGGAAGAAGAAATCCACAAGGAGAGCTCTGGTCTTTGGGGCCTATTATCACCTGCCCTGAAAAGGCAAGTGAATACCACAACCAGTGTCCTGATAGCTGCTGCATGTCCTGGTATGTGTGAGGTGCTCTCCTTTGATAGTGAACCTTGTGACATAAGTGCTACAGATCCCATTTTCCAGACAAGAAAACTGAGGCTTAAAAGGAAGGGTGCTCATTTGCTCAGAACAGGCAGCTAGAAAGGTATAGGGCTGGGTTTCAAACCCATGTCCTACTTTGAGGTTCAACTCCATCTCCTCCAGCCCCACCAAGGCCCAGGATAACCCACTGTGTCAAAGCCAAGCTCTCCATGGCCTCAGCTGCCTGAATCTGTCCCCAGATGTACAAGCAGATGCTGTGGGTGATTTGGCGGCAGGCCTGCTGGAAAGTTGGCGAGGAGCCTCCATTGTCTTAGTATTCTGTAATCTTCTCCTGGGCAGGGGGCTGGGATGGAGGCTGCTATTTGTGGGAACTCAGGCAAGGAGGGTGTGTGAATGCTCAGACTGGGACCCAGGCCAGGAGAGCAAGAAGAAAGCTGAGGCTCGGCCAAGGCTCTGGGGCCCTCGGGAGTTTCCAGCTGCATGGGGCCCTGTGGACCCCACCAGATGTGGGGAGGGTAGTGGAAACACAGAGTTGCTGGTGATACGTGGTCTTCAGGACAGAGAGACAATGAGTGAAGTGCCATGATAATCCCCAGGGTGAATGCCACCGTCTAGGCATACCAGAGTCCTCTGATCACCCAGGAAAGGGGCCAATCCATTACAAAGGAGTAGATAAGCTTCTTGGAGAAGAGGTACCAGTGTTCGGGAACCCAAGAAATGAGCAGAAATGGGCCAAAGCAAGAAGGGGGAACAGACTTGGTGGGGGACAGAGAACAGGTAAGAAGAGTAGACTGATGAGGAAGTATCTGACCCACTTGGGGGAGTTTCAAGTAGTTCCATCTGTCCCAAATTTCCAACGTGAAACACAACATAACAAGAAACAGGGCTGGGGATGTGGAAAACATCCAGGCCAGTGAAGGCTGTGATGCCAAATATTGCTCATACTAAAGAAAAAAAATGCATTGTTTATCTGAGATTCAAACGTAGCTGGACATCCTGTATTTTTATTTGCTAAATCTGGCAACTCCAGCCTCGGGGGAGATGCAGACTCAGTTCCTAGAGAGTGAGCACCAGGGGCTGTTCAGCAGAGGATGACACAGTCAGATTTGCATATGGGTGGATCCCAGTATGGACCAAAGGCAGGTGTCAGCTGGGAGACTGAGGCTGGCACTGTAGAGATGATAAGTGGAGGACAAGCGGGAATTTATCAAAAGAGGTCAAGTCAATGGGCTTTGGCGATTAATTGAGTGTGGAAATCAAGAAAATGGGGCAGTCAAAGATGACATGCTAATTTCTGGGCAGTTGGACAGATGGTAGTGACCTTTCCTGAGCTAGGAGTGAAGTAGAGAGTCAGGTTTGGGAGGAGGAAGGAGTGGAGGCCAGCTTTCAGCGTGATGAATCTGAGTGGCCAAGCGCCATCCAAGGAGAAATGTGGGAGACAGCTGGAGTCGTGGGCCTGGAATGTGGGCACAAGGCCAGTGCTGGAGGGCAACATTTGGAAAAGATCAGCCCTCTGAGAGAAACTGAAACCATGGGAGTGGATGAGCTAGGCACAGAGAGCATGTGGCATGAGAAAGGAAGGGACTAAGAGTGGACCCCCGAGAGTGGGGATGGGTTCAAGGAGGAGAGAAAGAGAAGCCAGCATAACACTCAGAGGCGGAGGCCAGAGATGCAAGAGAAACACTGGGAGGGTCTTCCCAACAGGAAGCTAAAATTGGAAAGTAGGAAGAACTAGTTTGACAGTGACAAGCCTACCAAGACATCAAGAAATACAAGGACAAGGCCTGGCATGGTGGTGCACACCTATGATCCTAGCTGCTTGGGAGGAGGAGGCCAGCCTGGGCAAAAGCATGGGACCCTAGCTGAAAAACAAACTGAAAGCACAGACTGGAGGTGTGGCTCAAGTGGTAGAGCACTTGCCTAGCAAGCACAAGGCCCTGAGTTCAGTCCCAGCACTGCCAAAAAGGGAGGGAGGGAGGGAGAAAGGGAGGGAGGAAGGAAGGAAGGAAGGAAGGAAGGAAGGAAGGAAGGAAGGAAGGAAGGAAGGAAGGAGAAAGAGAAAGAGAGAAGGAAGAGAAAAAAAGAAAGACAAGGACAAAATATAGTCCCCTGATGTATCTGCTAGGAGACCTGGTATGGGAGGTCACTGTGGAGTGGTGGTGCAGAGACTGGGTGGGAATGGGTGAGGAGCAAGTGGGAGGCAAGACAAATCTTTCACATACTTTGGTCATGAGCCACTCAAACATGGTGGATTGGCCACAGGCATTTGTCTCCTCTTCCTCCCCAGACTCAAACTAAACTGGAGGAGGAGAAAAAAGGAGATAGAAATCAGCCCACCATGGCCAAGAAGATGTGAGAGGATGCATGAGTTGAAAAAAGATTTCAACAAAACTTGGAAGACAGGATGGTAGCAGAGAAGGACCAAGTAATGAGCAGTCACAACCTCCAATGCCCACAGAGGAGATATGCTGCCAGTGTGTCTTGGAAAATCCTTGAAAGCCCAGGTCTTGGAGGACCAGATGTGGCTGGAAATCCTTCAGGTCTTCTTCCCTTCCCATGCTGCCAGATGACTATTCCTATAGACCTAACAACATCAGTTCCTTTTTAAACTGATGTTCTTAAGCCACAAGTCTCCAGAGTCGCACAGAGCAGGCAGAGCAGAGAACAGGACTGCCAGAGGAATTAAGTAGTAAGACACCCTGAATGCATGTTAGCCATGCCCACCACACACAAGAAATAAGAGGACTTTTCTCTGAGTCCCAAAGGCTGGACCTCCACTGACGATGATAACGATGATGGCTCTGCCCACCCTCTGTCTGTTTTCTCTGGAGCCCAACCGTGACCATTTAGCTTCCAACCACCTTTTTAAAAGCCTTACATTTTCACGTGAACAACCAGTCATGCTGCGAGGAAGTTTAAGCAGCCAGGTGGAAAAGCTCACAGCCCATCTTAGATACCGGACTCTAGCCAGCAGCACCCACAGACACGGGAATGAGTGATTGACACAGTTCCATGAGTTATCCTCAGCCTTTGCATCTTCAGCTGAGGGAAGGAATAGAACACCATCAGCAGAGACAAGTGTTAGAAGGAATTAAGACCTGCCCAAGCAAAACTGCACGGTGGCTCTTATATAAGGGATTTAAAATAGTCAAACTTAGCCGGGCATCAGAAGCTCACACCTGTAATCCTAGCTACTCAGGAGGCAGAGATCAGGAGGACTGCAGTTCGAAGCCAGTCCAGGAAAATAGTTCACGAGACCCTATCTCAAAAAAACCCTTCACAAGAAAGGGCTGGTGGAATGGCTCAAGAAAAAGGCCCTGAGTTCAACCCTAGTACTGCAAAAAAAAAAAAAGCCAAACTTAAACAGAGAATAGAAGGTGGTTGCCAGGTGGGGAAGTTGTTCAACAGTTGTAGTTTTAGTTATGAAAGAAGAAACAGTGCTGGGCAGCATGATGTCTGTAGTTAACAGCACTGTATTGTGCACTCTGGAAAAATTTGATGATAGATGTCATATTAAGTGTTCCTACCACAAAAAAGAAAACAAAACAAAGGAGCACAAGGAAACCTTTGTCAGTGATGGGCAGTTTGTCACCTTGTTGATAGTGACAGTTCCAGGGCACGTGTCCAAACTCATCAAATTGCATATGGGCAGCATTTTGTAAATCAATTATACCCCCAACAAAGATTTTTTTTTTTTTGAATAATGCTGTGCATGGAACCTAACAAAGTTCCCAAGTTGTGAGGCTTGGGAGAGGGAGAGAACCATAAGAGAGCAGAGGGGAAGGGAGGAGGGGAAGGGAGGAGGTGGAGGAACAAGAGGGAAGGGTGGAGGGGAGGCCTCCCGGGACCTCCAGTGCTCACCAAGGAGTTGCCTGTATGTCTGAAAGCAGTTCTCCCAGTGTGTGCCTCAGAACACCTGCTGGGTGTTATGGTCTGTGACCCAATAGGATGGGAAATGCTGGGAGAAGCCCGGATGTGGGTTGCTTGGCTGCAGGACTTCTGGGAACTTCAATTTGCTAATCACACTGAGACTCTCCAAGAGGGAAACAGGTATGCAGCAATTCCAGGATTTCTTTGACCACAAAGCTCCCTTTGCACAGGGCTCCTCATAGGATCTCACTCCTCAGGACCCATTCTGGAGACCCCTGCTGGCTAAAGGGGACCTTGGGGTTTGCAGAGGGAAAGGCATGATATCACTGGTTCATAAGGATGTGTCTGCTGGAGCTGGTGTGCAGGATGGATTGGAGTCTGGATTAGAGGTTGGGACACTTTAGGAGGCAGATGACAAGATGGGCCAGAACCAGCACAGCTTCAGCAGAAAAGGAGGAGGAATCAGGCCATGTCTGTGAGGAAATGGGGTGGTGGGCTGACTTCTGGAGGAAGAGCCATCTCCAGCACAGGAAGCATCTGCAACAGACAGAAACCCCAGGGAGCTGCCTCTGTCAGTGACAGAGGGCTCCTTCCAAGTCTGGGGTGTAAAAAGGGAGCAAATAGAGCTGGGTTGCCAGGACAGGCTGGTTGAGAGAGTGAGGGAGTCCAAGTTGGGAGCTAAGGTGGAGGTAGGAGGCAGACATGGCAGCAGAAACTGAACCAGGGTCAGCTTGGAGGGGGTTGTGCCCTCTTTCTGTAGCAAATGGCATGAACCCAGACTGGTGTAAACCAAAAAAGGCTCACAAAATGGAGAGATCTGGCCTCAGGTGCAAATGGATTATGACCATAAAATGATGTCACCGGGGTTCCTGTCCCCATCTACTGCACCTGGTTGTCTCCATCCTGCAACTCCCTGGGCTGACCCTCAGTAGCCCCTAACACCACCAAGTGCAGGGGAAAAGAGGGTGTTCTTCCTCCATATCTCAAGCCAAAGTCCTGGGAATGAGGTTCTTCGGGCCTGATTAGGTCACGGGTCCATCCCTGAACCAACTGTCATGGCCAAAATGATGGAAAGCCCTGATTGGTTTAGCCTAGATCTTGTGCTCCATCCTGAAGATGGAGATGCAGTTTGCTACTTTGGACACACATGGACTGGAGACAAGGTCCCCACAGAGCAAAATCAGGGTTAATATTACCTCAGAAGAGAGAGAAGATGGTGAGCGATGAAAGTAACAAATGTCCACAATAGTCAGGGTCCTGTTTCTGGGAACCCCTGATTCTGGACACCTAATACATGTTTGTGGGATGGTTGGGCAGACAGATGGGTGAGTGGGTGAGAAGGATGGATGGGTGGATGGGTGGATGGGTGGGTGGGTGGATGGGTGCGTTGGGTGGGTGGGTGGGTGGGTGGGTAGGTGGATGGGTGGGTAGGTGGATGGGTAATGGATGGATGGATGGATGGAAATGTAGATGGATGGATGGATGGATGGATGAAGGCCATCTTTTTAGCTCCCAGAGAGAATAAGTTCCTTTCTGCTCTCTGTCCTTCTATATTGACTCTTATTACTAGCCTACCAAAAAATCAGATCTTTGTCTCTTTCACTGCAGCCCCAGTGCCCAGCATAGGGCCTAGTACAGACTGGGGACTCGGAGACCATTTGAAAGAACAAATAAACTCATGTACAGTTGGAGCTCCCAGTTTGGCCACTTATGCCCTGAATCTGTTTTCCCATCTACAGCCAGTGTCTGCTGCTCTGAGCATCAGGCATGATGATAACATATACAGTAGCCCATGGACACACACTGACTGTGTGAGTTACCAGTTCTAGAAGCAGCCTCTTGCACTGATCTCCAACATTGCAGGAAAATCCCAGTGCCAGCACAGAAGTAGTTAATTGCCCTCCTAAACTAGAAGAACTACAGCCACGCCCCTCCCCCTCAACTATTTGCCAGATCCACAATCTAATTTTGCAGAGGCTAGAAGACTAATTCATCTAGCAGAGGCTCCTATTCACAGGGAGGGAAGCGAGGAGTTAGCGGTGGCCTCTGGGAAATAAAGGTTTTAAATATGTTTAACTCCTGGCTGGAAATCTACTGGAAGATGAGTGGTAGCCCTACAAATAGAAAGTCCAAGAGTCACACATGTGCTGGCACCCTCAATCCTACAACCCCAGGAGCCCCAGTGTGCAAAGAAGGAAACCAAGGCTCTGCAGGGTCAAATTGTTTTCCCCATGCCAATAATGGTAGCTGTAGTGACAGACCCCATTGATCTGAGCTGTGACCTCACCACTATTGTATGAAGTAAGTATCACTCTTCTCCTTATACAGATGAGGACACGGGGGCTTGGAGAGATTAAGTAATTTGCCCAAGGTCAGAAAGCCAGTAAGCAGCAGCATCCAGATGCTAACTGAGCCTGAAGTCTGCCTGGCGCTAAAAACCAGGCTTTTAACCAGAGCACCAAATACAAACTCAGGGTTTCAGGTTCTCCCTGTTGTCCTTTCCACCAAGGCTCACTGTAGGGGACATTGCAGCCCCTGGTAAGGAGTCCTCCCCCTGACTTCCTGTTCTGTGAGGGAAGAACCAGAAGGACAAGGGGAAGTGGGACGTGTTGCAGCTGTTTCTACCATGTCCTCCCAGGCCATAAAGAAAGCTACATTGGAGAATGAGAGGCCTCTCCAGCATATGTCTGTCCTGAGTTCTGTCCTCAAAGACAGGCTCACAATGCCAGGGGAGAGGTGTGGGCTGGCCCTGGCCCTGGTCCTTTAAGGGGCAAAGCCACCCACTCCTGGACAAAGCAGGGAAGAAGGGTCCCATCATATGCTGAGCAGCTGCAGGCCAGGCACTGAGCGCATTAATCTCTTCTCCCATTCACTCTTGACAGTGACCTAGAAAGCTCGTCCCATATGAATGAGCTTGGGAAGCCTGAGTCTCACTCCAGCCTGCAGGTTGCACTGTTTCTCAGCCCTCTTCTCCTTGCCTCTACCGTGCCTCAAGGCACTCAGTACTGGAGCTTGTACTGGCCTTAACCCTGGGATGACGTTTGAAAGCCACCGTAGTGCCATCTTCTGGCCATCGCTAGAAAGACAAGGACCCAGTCATAACCTCAGCCTGCTTGACCCCAGCCAGAGACCAGCAGCCCTGATGTATGCGGGTTAGCTGAATGGTTCACTCTCTGCCCCACTGCAGAAGGATCTCAGGCAGCTTCCAGGGGAGCATAACAGACACCAGAGCAGAAAATATGTGTGGGGAGAAGAGAGTAACACAGGATGGTGTGCAAAGTAGCCAAGTACATTAAAACATAGAGCAGAAGTATCCACGTGGAAATGTAAGAGGTTGTCAAATTGCTTTTGTTGAAAAGCACTGACTCCTTACTTGGGCACACGAATTAACTAAAATCAGGGGAAGCTTGGCATCTCAGTCGCCATTTTGTATCTATCTTTGCTCTAAGCCATTCTCTTTGCAGTCACTTTATAATCACCTTGGATTCCAGATAGGACAGAACTGATAACATCTTTATGACAAGAGACTGGAATTTCCCATAAGGAACAGCGGAGACTTGCAGGACAGACCACTCCTCCAGATGAGGACAATTACCTACAATGATGAGGCTGCACCCTGGACCAGGAGCAGTCATCTTCATGAGAACCAGATTGCTCCCCTCAAGTGATGACAGCGATAACATCTTCTCCAATCCCTCTGGGAAAGCTTGGACTGAGATAATGGTCAACCAGACCACACCTGTGACTGGGACTGTTTAACTATGCATATCTTTGTCTCTTGCTCCCCCTCCCCCACCGTTCAGTTGTCTACTTAAACCTACAGCTCATGTCCGTACCTCAAAGATGGCTATAAATGAGCTGAGTGCTTACTCTGCCATCTACCATCACAGCAGGTCCTGAGCTGTGTAGGAAACCTCCTTTCTCTGCCTTCACCATGTCTCTTTATTTGGCATTTGGAGTGGGTGCCAGACCTGGCATATGGAATCTCAAGAGTTTCTGAAAACTCCAGTTTCAGAAATAAGGCCACAGAACAGAATTTTTTTCTTTTTTGGGGGGACTGGCGTTTGAACTCAGGGCTTCACTCTTGTAAAGCAGGTGCTCTACCACTTGAACCACACCCCCAGTCAATTTTACTCTGATTATTTTAGAGATGGGGGTCTCACAAACAATTTTTCCAGACTGGCCTTGAGACTCCATCCTCCTGATGTCAGCCTCGCAAGTAACTAGGATTGCAGGAGTGAGCCTCCAGTGCCCAGCTGTAAACCAGAACATTTTGAAGACGACTTTTCTTATTTACTCAGCACTCAGAGGAATGAGGGTTGCATCTACCAGCCATGGTGGGGTGACAACTCTACAGGTTCTCTCTCTCTTTTTTTTTTTTTTTTTTGGAGGCACTGGAATTTGAACTGAGGGCTTTACACTTGCTAGGCAGATGCTCTATCACTTAGGCCACTCCACCAGCCCAGCCTCTACAGGTTTTCTTTATGCAGGGACTTAACACACAATTTCACACACAAACACACACATGTGCACACACACACATCACCTCCTTCTGGAATTCAGAAGGACATCACCTTCTGAATTCTGAATTCAGAATTCCAGAAGGAGGTGACAAGAGAAGGACACCCTTACAGTATAGCTTCAAAAAGTGATTCACATCTACAATGATTTTGAAAACAAGGAGGGTCACAGTGTATTGGTCTGGTTTTCATGGCTATGATGAAATACCTGAGGCTGGTAACTTCACAAAGTAAAGAGGTATGTTTTGGCTAATGGCTCTTGATGTAAAGTTAAGGTTCTACAGCTGCCAAAGGCCTTCTTTCTGGTAGAGTCCCAAGAAGGCACAAGGTATCATCACCTGGAGAGAGACAGGAAGCACACATGTGTGTCTGTGTATCTTTTGGCTTCTCTCCCTCTTTTTTGGGGTGATGCTAGGGTTTGAATTCAAGGCCTCACACTTGCTAGGAAAGCACTCTTGCCACTTGAGCCACTCTGGCAGCCCTCCTCCCTCTTCTTATAAAGCACCAGTCTTCAGTCATCTTCAGTCATGGGAGCTGCACCCTGATGACCTCAGCTAATGCTAATCAGCTACCAAAGACCCCATTTCTAAACATCATAGTCAGATTAAATTTCCACTTTTTTATGTTTTTTGACAGTACTAGGGTTGAACTCAAAGCTTCTCACTTGCTAGACAGGCATTCTGCTGCTTGAGCCATGCCTCCAGCCCTTTTTGCTTTGGTTCTTTTGGCGATAGGGTTTCATTTTTTTTTACCCCAGGATGGCCACACTCTTCCTATTTTAAGCTTCCCATCATTGCTGTGATGACAGCTTTTTTCCATTGAGATAGGGTCTCACAAACTTTTTTTGGTGGGCTGGCCTTGAACCACCATCCTCCTAATCTCAGCCTCCCTTGTAACTTGGGATGACAGGTGTAAGCCATGGGAGCTCAGCAGTTTCTACCCTCTTACTATCTCACAATAAGGATTAAATTTCAACACAGGAACCCTGGAGGACACATACACACCATATCAAACCTCAGCACACAGTAAACACAATGAAGTATTCCCACAAAAAGAGAGTCGAATAAATATTTGGAATGACTGCATTCCTCCAGAGGATCGAAGGGTATAAAATTTTGAAGGAGTAAAACATGAAGGGTATTTCTGTTAACTTATGGAATATGAGATGTGAAGTTCTTTCTTTTCTTTTTTTGTTTTGTTTTGATTTGGCTTTTGAGTGGGCCTGAGGTTTGAGCTCAGGGCTTCGCACTTGCAAAGCAGGTACTTTATATCTTAAGCCACACCTCTAGTCCCTTTTACTCTGCTTATTTTGGAGCTATTTGCCCATGCTGGCCTTGAATCACAATTCTCTGATTTCAGCCTCCCAAGTAGCTAGGATTACAGGCATGAGCCACTGGCATCCAGCATGAAGTTCTTTTGATATGAGGGCCTGGCTTCCTTCATGATACTTCAGCTCTAAGCTTCCTAGCAGGTGGCATTAAAAAAAAGAAATGTAGCCACTTATATAATTCCCAAAGTCTATGAATGAGGACAAACTAACTGCCCAGAAGTAGGACTTTGGGTGCTATCGGGATGGGTGATAGAGGACTGAGACAGAGTGAGAGGAGATGGGTCAGGTCCCCAGTGACAGCCTGCCACAAGACACTTTAGGGGCATCACATGGACCTAAGGACAGCGCAGGTCTTCTGATGGGGTTCAGACCATGCGGACTGTGCAACTGGCTCTCTGCTGGCCTAGTGCACCCTGCAGATGTTCGACTATCGAGAAGGCAGGTTCCCCTCGGTGGGGTTTGCTTCATGGGGGGCTGTGAGCACGTTGAATTTGGTCTCTTCCTCAGATTTTCCTCCTCAAAGACCAGTCTTTCTCCTAAGTCCTGCATTGCTGGGAAAGGCAGAATTGCTTACCTGCCTCCCAACACCAGTGGTGCCAGGGTTCCTGCAAGGTGGCTCGGGGACCCTGCCTGGGCGCACACTGTGCCTGTCTCCCCTGAGAATCGCAGCCACCCAGCAGCACTGAGTGTCTCAGGCCAGGTGACATTCCTCTGCTTAGGGCTGGTTGAACTGGTCAAGATGAACAGAGACCTTCCCATAGCAGCTCACAGAAGAGAACAGCAGGGCACAGGTACAAGGCATGCAGCCAGGAAGCTGAGAACCTCCAGATGCCCCTAGATCCCCAAATCAGCACTTCTTGAAATGCAAATGACAAAATCCCCCAAGTCAACCTCAGCAAAACAAGGAAGACAGGAGCCAGGCACTGGTGGTTCACTCCTGTAATCCTAGCTACTTGGGAGGCTGAGATTGGGAGGATTGTTGTTCCAGGCCAGCCTGAGCAAAAAGGTTTGTGAGAGCCTATCTCATTGGAAAAAAGAGGATATGGTGGCACACATCTGTCATCCCAGCTTTAGCAGGAAGTGTAAATATAGGCGATCTTAGTCCAGGCAGGCCTGGGTAAAAAGCAAGACCCTATCTCTAAAATAATCAAAACAAAAAGGGCTGGAGGTGTGGCTCAAGCAGTAGAGCACTTGCCTAGCAACCATGAAGCCCTGAGTTCAAACTTGAGTCCAGTAAAAAAAAAAAAAAAAAAGGAAGAAGAAGAAGTCTTGACTCAGAGCCAGCTTCAGGTACATCTGGATCCAGAAACACAGAAACTGACACCAGCACCCAGTCTCGCACCCCATCTGCTTCTTCCTGCTTGCTCAGCTCCCAGGCAGGTGCCCATGAGGGAATGAGTGGATGCCAGCATCGCTGGCTCAGTCCCACCCTCTTCCTCTCAGCATGCCAGGGAACAGTTGCTCTCTTCCCCATGGTTCCCACCAAGGTCTCAGCCAGGCCCTTCTCTGAGAACCAGTCAAGGGTAAAGAATTACACTGACAGGCTAAGTCTGGGTCTAGCCCCCTTATAGGCAACCCAGTCACCTGGATGAGACTGCAGGAGCTCCTTAAAAAAAACAGGAGTCTGTGGCCAGAAAAGAGGGCGCTAGGCATCCTTTTCCGTCTAGGAAGTCTGATACTGCTGGCCTCCCAGGAAAAAAGCAGGGAGCTGGCCAAGGGTCTGAGGTGGTCCTGCAGGACGGCAGGGCTTGTCCCTCTTCTATGTCTTCCTTTCCTTGGTAACCAGTGATGTTCCTCTCTTAGTTCTTGGCTCCTCACACCATTGGTCAGCATATGTGGACACCAGGCCACTCGGGGCCAGGTGACATGGGCTCACAGAGTCAGTCCATATGGGTTTGGATTTTGACTCTCTCTCTCTCTCTCTCTCTTTTTATTTGTTTTGTGGTACTAGGGCTTGAACTCAGGGCCTACACCTTGAGCCACTCCACCAGCCCTTTTTGTGTTAGGTATTTTCAAGATAGGGTCTCGCAAGCTGTTTGCCCTGGCTGGCTTCAGGCCACAATCCTCCTGATCTCTGCTCCTGAGTAGCTAGGATTACAGGTGTGAGCCACCAGCACTGGTGGGATTTTGATTCTCTTAGTAGCCAAGGGATGCAGGCACTTCACTCCATCTGTCTGGACTTCATAGTCCTCCCCTGCGAAGAGGGCCACTAACAGGGTTCCAGGGGTGGCAGCAGCTGCAGCTACATGGGATGAGGCATTGAGAACAGTCAGCACAAGTGGAAAACAGCTTGACAGCTCTCCAAAAACTTCAACAGAGAATTACCACAGGATGGAGCAGTTCCAGCCAGGTGTCCTCTCCAAACAAATGAGTACTGTAGATACCTGTTCCCGATGTTCATAGCAGCCAAAAAGTGGGAGCCACTCAAGTGCCCATCATGGATGAACGGACAAACAAAATATGCTATGTTCTGGTGGGGTTCAGGACATGCCACCCCCAAGTGCAGCACAGTGGATATTTTAAACTGGGGGAATTTGAAAAATGAACTGTGCAGGAAGGACTTTCAGACATTCCTGTGAGGGAGGTCACAAAACCCTCATGTGAAAGGTCTCCTTCCTGTCCTGGGAGGAAAGGAACTTTCTTATCTCTTGGAAGACAAAGGGACACTGAAAGGAACCTGAATGGACAGGCCTGGCTAGTCCCCCATCACTTCATGACACTTAGCTCTTCATTCTGTCACTCCCCTCCACTCATCACCAAACCTAAAGTAAAAACACTCAGGAGTGACTATTTCAAGTCTTTATTTCCTTAGGAAGGCTCCTGTGTCACCTAAAACATGAAATAGTGGGGCACGCTTTTCTCTTGTTTATCTGTTTTCTGTTACTGGGATCTCAGTCAAGAATTTAGATGGTTAGTTAGAAGCAAAATGTATCTTCATATGCTTTTCCTTCCCTACAATACACAAAATGGAATATGATTCAGCCTTAAAAAGGGATGGCATTGCTTGGTGCTGGTGGCTCACGCCTGTAATCCTAGCTAGTTGGGAGACTGAGATGGGGCAGATTGCAGTTTGAGGCCAGCCCAGAAAAATAGTTCACAAGACCACATCTCCAAAAATGACCAGAGCATAATGGACTAGAGGAGTGGCTCAAGCCATAGAGCTCCTGCTCTGCAAGCATGAAACCCTGAGTTCAAATCCCAGTCCCACAAAATAAGGGTAAATATAATCTTTCAAAACGAATGCTTAACACAGAGTGGGCGCATGGAACCGAGTGCTTCCTGTGCAGCTGTAATGAGTAGCCAGAGCCTTCCTCAAAACTAGCAAAAGACCACTCGGCTATAACTCTTTCTTTGGGTATTTGTACAGCCTCGACTCTTTGGGCCTCCACCCTCACCTGTGAGGAAGTGCAGCTGCAAGAGCCTTCTGAGGGTGGGAAGGGAGAGGGCGCCCTGCAGGGCTGGGAGCGTCCCACCACCCCTGCGCTAAGAGCTTTCCACTCTCATCCACGCAATCCTCACATGGCCAGGGAGGTAAGCGCCATTATTCCTCTCTCTGTGTCCCTCCCCACCCAAACCTCTGTGCTCCCCGCTGCTCTCTGCCCCCTGCTCCATTCCTTAATGTTGAACCAGGAGTCAAGTCAGACTCAGGCCAGGCCATCTCCTCCTGTGCCCATGAGGGGAGCTGTAAGACCCTTGCAAAGACCTTGGGAGGCTCAGCAGGAAGGATCTGGAATCTGAAGCCTGGCAACCACAAAGGTGGGGAAGCCAGGGGGTGAGCTGAAGGTGTGGAGGGACAGGAACCTGGACCTGGGAGAAGGCTACCTGGCTTGGCATCCCAGCCCTGCCTTGCAAGTCCCCTCCACTCTGTGGGCCTCAGTTTCCTTGTCTATCAAATGGGAAGCCCACTAGAGCAGAGCTTCTCAAATGGACCCTGCATGTGAGTCACAGGGATTCTTTTTTAAAGACAGGTTCTGATTCAGCGGATCTGGGTGGAGCTTGGAATGCTGCATTTCTAAAAGCTCCCAGGTTGGGTCCTGGCAGTGTTCTTTAAGGGACATGCTAACTCTGAAGGGGCGACTCCCATGTCCCACACTCTTCTGCAGAATGGCTGTTTGTGTTTGCATTCACTCATGCCTTCATTCGTGAGCAGGCACTTCCCCAGTGAAATAGGTAAGACCCAGCCCAAGAACTTGAACTCAAGGACGCACTAGTGCTGGGGAGAAGGAAGCCCCAGGAATGGGAGTCGTGGGAACATGGAGACCAGGAATGGGGAGATCAGGGAAGGCCCGCCAAGGAAGAAGGCGCCTCCACCTACTCCTGACGGGTGGACAAGAGATTTCCAAGCAAAGTGGAGGTGGGCAAGGAGCAAGCTGTTCTGGTCGAGGACGTGGTGTGTGCAAAGGCCCAGAGAAGAGAGAGCCAGGCCACTGAGGAGAGTCAAGTCATGCAGTGAGAGGGACCACACACTGACGCAGAATCCACAAACACCCCAGCACAGCCGCAGATACACACATGTCCCTCAGAGGGACAGATGTAGGCAGGACGCAGCATCCTAAGTGAGAATTCTTAGTCAGGGGACTTTCGTGAGCGCTCATGGCAGTAGGATAGTGTGGGACGGTTTCCATGGCAACCCCCTGCTGGCCTCCCCAGAGACCCAGCAAAGACTTTGACTCTAAGACTGAGACTCCCAGCCTTCAAATTCTAGAGTCCACCCCTCCCCCTGACTCTGGGTCCCCAGGGAGTGTCCTGTCTACACAGGGCCTGCGCCCACCCGTCTGCTCACTTCTCTGCCTTCACTTCTCAACTCTTGGCCCCATATTGTCCTCCCAACTTGGAGGCAGCTCTGTGGCCCCTTACAGAGGCACCTGAGGCTTAGAGAGAGTTGGACATTCACAGTCTGACTCTGAGTTCAAGGTCTTTCCATGTGGTGGTATGCGGGGGGTCCACAAAATGCCAAGGTCTCAGGCCCCCTGGCCTGGCCTCCACCCCAAGGCATTCACTCTTCTATCCCATTCCCTCACATCTCCTGAGTATCAACCACACTCCCAGCCCCACAGAGCCAGGCCCCATAGTTTACAATCAACTGCAGAGGCTGAATTTGAACAAAGAAGTGACTGAACACACGGAGGCCCTTCGGTGATCACAGCCACGAGGGCTCTCCCACCATGGGAAGGAGGAAGACACTTGGGCATTCTGAGAAAGATCTGAGAACTTGAACTCAGGCCTGGGAGGAGCCACCCCAGCCCTCACCCTTATTTCCTACCCTTCTAGATAGTAAACCAAAGTTAGAAAGCTCTCCTTGCACGAGAGTTCCCATGCACGCTTCACTCTGGGTGCAGCAATAAGTGCCACTGGCCACAGAGTAGCAATGGACCATCTGTCCTCACCCAGCAGGGAAGGTGTAGGTGGGTGAGTGAGGTCTGTGGTAGGGAGCACTTGCTATGTGCCAAGCGCTGTGGGCATTTTCTGGGCACTCTCACCTTCTTTAATCCTCACCCAGCAATTCGTGGGACAGCTCATCATCCCAAATTGGTATGGTGGGACTGTTTGTCCCTCCTGGCTTTACCTCAGCCCCCTTCTTAGCTCCGGGAAAGGTTTTGGACAGACACCATCTTGTCTAGCGTAATGATTAAATAATAATCATTATGGTGGAGCCCTGGTAGAATGAGGAGGGCACCCTTGGAGAGGTGCTTAGTCTGGTTCAGGGTGTCAGCCCCGTGGGGCGATGAAGTGTCCCTACCTTGAGAGGCAGTGGCAGAAGCACTGGAATGTTAGTTACCGTGTGGGGTGCCCTCCTAGATGGCCTCCAGTTTTCCGTGCTTCCTGATATCCGTTCCCTTGTGCAGCTCCCTTCTACTTTACTTCTGGGTTTGTCTGGATGGTCAAAAGACCACAGCAGAAGACATCTGTGATTTCTAGGCTAGGCCATGGGAGACATTACCTCTTCCATCTTGGCTCTGGGAGCCCTCTCTCTGGGGAAGCCAGCTGAGCTCTCCTGCCAACTGCCTATACCAACTCCAGGTTCTCACTAATTTTTGTCTGCCGTTCTATCCATTACTGAAATCAAGGGGCTTGTGGTGTGGGTGAGCTTTCGTGGAAGCAAGTCCTCCAGCTGGAGTCAAGCCTCCACCCGGTGACTGCAGCCTGGCTGACACTTGATAGCAAACACATAATTGATGAGAGAGCTCAAGCCAGAAGCCCCTACTCAGCCGCTCCCAAATTCCTGGCCAGCAGAAAGGAGGGAATGATAAACGTTTTCTGCTGCCTTAAGCTGTAAAATCTTGGGGTGATTTCTTATGTAGCAATCAGTAGCTAATATAGTTATGTGGAAACTGATCAAATGCAAGAGGAGAAGTAAAGATATTTAAAAATTAAAATAATGACCAGGCATGGTATCACATACCTGTAATCGCAGCAGAGGCAGTAGAGGCAGGAGAATCTTGAGTTTGAGGCCAGACTGGGCTACACATTAAGACCCTGTCTTAAAAACAAACAAAACAGAACAAAGCAAAACAAAAAATAGCCAAGGCTCCTTAGGGAAGTGGCTGGTTCCTGAGGGAGAAACAATGCAGGAGGAGCTGTGCCAGAAAGTGAGGCCGCCTGCAAGGAGGAAGCTCCCAGTGGTCAAATCTGGAAACATTTGAACTTGTAAATGAGTAATTTTTAGGGCTGAAGATGAGGCTCAGTGGTAGAGTACTTCGTTAGCATGGGAAAGGTCCTGGGTTTGATCCCTGGCACTGCCAAAGAAGAAAAAGAAAAAAAAGAATAATGCTAATGGTGTAACAAATTATAACTCACTGATAAACCAGGAATCCATGGGTCCGCATTGACATAACTGAATAAATTGATACAGAGTGGCCTATTAACAATTTCAAGGTGCCTCCCTCACAAAATTATTAACTACAAATGTAAAAAGGGTAATTTTGCAGTAGACACCATCTTATCAAGCTATCAATGAGACAAATAGAAATCCTGAGCCATCTGACAGAATGCAATAAAAAGAATGTAGCACACGTCTGTGATGTTCCTGCAGATGTGTGAGTTTTTATTAATTTTTAAAATCTGCTTGTCCTATCAGTTAATGAAAGGATTGTGAATTTGTCTGTTTCTTAGTTCTCTTGATTTTTTGCTTTATGTATTTTGAGGCTAATTGTACCTGCTTGATAAATCAAACTTTTTCCCATTGTGAATAGCTCTGTGTAGCTACATCATGGTTCTTCCCCTTAAACTCTGCTTTTGCTGGTAACAGTGTAGCTCTACCATGGCCTGGTGTGGTGGTGCATGCCTGTAATACCAGCACTTACTCGGGAGGCTAAGGCAGGAAGATCAAGAGTTCAAGGCCAGCCTGGGCTACATAGTAAGACCCTGTCTCAAAATCAAAGCAAAACAAAATAATATAGCTATAGCCACTTACTTCTGTTGTCTGTTTGATTTAACATTTTCCATCCTTGTTCTCTCCTTGTTTCTTTATCCTTATGTTTGACACACCTCTCTCATAAGCAGCCGGTGCTTTTTAAGATCCAATGTGGTGATGGTCACCTTTCAATTGTGGTATTTAATCTGTTTACATGGAGTGTGATTGCTGATATATTTGGTTAGCCTGCCCATCTTCCCATTGGTTTTCTGTTTGTCTCTGCTACTTTGCTCTCCTTTCTTGCCTCATCTCACCAACCTGAAATAATACATCCAGCAGAAAATACCTCTTAGAAACAAAGACATTTCACACAAAAAAACCCAACAAATTCATCCCCACCACATCCCATCAAAGGAATTAGAGAGGGTGATTTTCAGGCAGGATAAAACAGATCCCAGATGGATCCTTGGAGAGTCAGGGGAAAAAAATGAAGACTGACAGAGAGAGAAAATATTTGGTTAATCTAAACAAATATTGTCTTACAAAACAATAATAATGATAACATCTTAGGGAGCTTGAAATATATAGAGTTCAGATACCAGATGGTACCAGATGACAATACTCTATCAATCAGGAGGGGGTAAATAGGGTTTTAAGTGGCCCGAGTTTTTTGCGTGTTTGCACCAGCAATGAGCATGTTAATTTACATCAGACCTTAATAAGTCAAGAATGCATGTTAACATATTTAGGATAACCACTAAGAGAAAGGAAAACTAGTAAATTAATAAAATTGTGACATGATTAATAAAAATACCAGAGCAATCCAGAATAAGGCAAGAAAAGGGAAAAATAAATTATATGGCTTAGCTTTTTAAAAATGAGGCATTAAAGAAATGTCAAAGGTAATAAAAATTACTTCAGGCTGTGGTTGTGTGCCTGGCAAGCAAGTGAGGTCCTGAGTTCAAACTCCAGTACCACCAAAAAATAAATTGCTTAAGTTGGGCAGTAGGCACTCGGTGTTCACTTCAGCTTGATTCACATGCCTTGGATACATCAAACATTCCTTGGTCTGTGCTCCACAATTAATAAGAACAAACTTAAAAAGCAAAGGAAATCACAGAACATAAGGCACATGTAATATGTACACCCTCATTTGTGTGCATGCACGCACACATACACATGTTCACACACACATATTTTTCTGTAGAAAAAAAAATTGAATTGTATATGCCAAAACATGGCTGCGTTTTTTGTCCTGGCTGGGAGAAAGGAAAATGAATAAAAATCTTCATTTCTGCCTTATGTACAGTCCATGGAATTTGAATATCTTTCATTAAATATGTGTTACTTAATAATTTCAAATAGCCAACAGGCCAAAAATATATTTCTCATTTTGAAAAAATAAGTTAAAAATATATAATGAAAGGCTGCACTGAGGTGTCTTGCTCTCAGGTGAGTGACCCACATCCGGTTGTCATAACCCACATTGCCCACACGATGGCGCTGCAGGGTAGCCCATCGGATCCTCGTGCCCGGGCCAAGGGGCCACTTCACAGATTTATGTCTTCAGCATCCCGCGAGCAGCCTTGCCAGGTGGCATCCGGAGCGCTTCCTCGCAGCAAGTCAATCGTCCCTATGGGTGGCTCGTGAGCATCTCAGCGCCAGATGCGGGTCTATCACCCACCCAGCCCACCTTGCCCCTCTCTGGGTTAAATGGCCCCCTGTGTCCCAGGGACAAGTCCTCATTCCCGGAACCTACTTGTGTGGCCCTATCCAAACTCCGCAGCGGCCACCTCCGGAGGTAGTGAGCTCTAGGTCCCCGGAGGAATGTAAGCCACATGGCCCACATCACCTGTCAAGGTGGCTGCAAGAGGGGACAAGGGTCTTGCCTTGGATGAGATAGCCCTCATCCAGAAGCACTGGCTGCTTCTGACCTGGGGGGCTGATTCTCTTACATACAAATGGCAGCACAGCCCATGTTGCGCTCGGGAGAAGCTCCGGAGCCTGACTCCTGGGCTTCTGCACCACACAACCCTGTCAGCAACTCCATCTCCCAACACCCATGCTCCACCAGACTGAATTGAACCCCCTCACTCCCTCCCACCTGCCTGCTCCTTCTCATCTCTGTGCTCCACCGATCCTTACATTCACCCTTTTTACTCCTGGCTAACTCTGACCTGTCCTTCACACCTATAGTTTGTTGTTGTTTTTGTTTTTCCTATGCTGGGATTTGAACTCAGGGCCCTGTGCTTGCAAGGTAAGTGCTCTACCACTTGAGCCACATACCCAACCCTTTTTGCTTGAGTTACTTTTCAGATAGGGTCTTGAGCTTTTTGCCAGGGCTGGGTTTGGGCCTCAATCTTCCTACCTCCTCCTCCTCCTGTGTAGCTGGGGTTACAGATGTGAGCTACTGCACCCTTCCCAGACCTATAGTTTAAATGCTGCTTCCTCCTGGAAGCCTCTCTAACTCTAAAAGCCACTCCTTACGGTGGGCTTCCCTTTCCCAACACCCCACTTGCATCTGATCATGTGTAGGGTAGGGCTGTCTGCCTGGCTCAGCACCTTTTTTCCTGCAGTCCCAGGATATGAGGTACTTCACAAATCACTGTGCCGAGCATGGATGTTGGCGAGTGTGCATTGCCTGGTGAGGTTCCTCGCTTTTGGGAAGCCCAAAGAGGTGACAGAAGATGCAGATGGGAAGGGCAGGGCACAGTACAGCAGTGTACCTGGAGGAACAACTGAACCCTCTGGGGAAACCAGCCAAAATGGCAGGTGGCTACCAGGTCCCCCAGTGCATAGTGGTGGCTGGACACCGGCTGACTTCAACTGCACCAGAAAGGAAATGAAGGCAAGGGAGGGTCAGCTCTACCAGCTTTTTCCTGCACACGTGGTCGCCTCCCAGCCCCAGTGTCCAGCCACGTCCCCTGCTGATGATCTCCCCATGAATGCCCTCATCCTCCTGTCATCTGAACTCACCATCCTTCCTTGACTTGCTTCTCCTTGCTGCCCATCTCAGGACAGCTCTCCCATCCCTGACACCATAGCCCCTTGTCCCTTTCCCACACACCTGCTGCCACCAAAACCTGTTATCTAATCAGGGACCCTACCACTGCTTTGCTGGCCTCTTCAGAGTCCTGTGAGGATGACACCCCCTTCCCACTTACTTCTCACCCTTCCTGTGTCCCCACTAATGACAGATTATCTACTGCAGTTCTGCAAATGGGCCATGATAGCCACTTTCTCCCGGCCTCTCAGCTGTCCTCTCAGCCTAGGCCTCCCCTATTGCCTGGGAATCACATGTGCACTCCTCGGGTTTCTGCTTAGACACTCCTTCTTCTGAGAAACCCTCCCTGGTTGGATGCCCCTTAGGGATCTGGGAGCCTTAGGGCTCCCATAGTCAGCTGGGCTCCCCCAACTCCACCCTGGTCACACTGTGTTGCCAATGCTTGGGATGTCTCGTTGCAAACCCAGTGGTCAGTGTTCGGTCCCCATTGGGCAGCTGCTTGGCACCCTGACCCAGTTGGTCACACCCTCCTTGCAGAAATCCCTCCTCCTTGGCTTCTGGGTGGCACTGGTCCCTGGCAGCCCTTCCCCTGTTCTCTTGGCTGTTCTTTCTCACCTCCTGTCCTCTAAAATCAGCATGTCCCAAGACTCAGACTCTCCCATCTCACTGTCCCTGTTACTGGCCTCCGGGCACATGGCTTTCAGTCCTGTCTACAAGCTGATATCCCCGAGTTCCTGTCTCCAGGGTAAACCTGACCCCTTTGCGGGCTTGGCTCCACACCTGCTGCTCACCTATGTACTTGAGATTACTTGAGGTCCAGCAGGCACCTCCAACCTACCAGGTACAAATCAAGCTCACAGGTGAAACCCCTCCTGAGGCACTCCTCTTCTATAGACTCCATCTGCCTGATTCAGGAAACCCGGTGTCATCCTTCTCTCTCTTTTACCACCAGCCCACCAAGAAAGCCCGTGACTACCTTCCAAACACCCTAGTCCCACCTCTCTCACCACCTCCACCTAGATTCCCTGGTCCTAGGTCTCTTGGCTCAAGTACAGTGTCCTGCCAGCCTCCCTGCTTCAGCCTCAGTCCCTGCAGTTTATTCCCAATTCCAGAACCTTCCACAGGTCAGCTCCCCACTCAGGGCATGGTCAAGCCCTTCCCTGCCTATAGACTCTGGGAGCTGACCTACTCTTCACCACTCCATCAGTGATCTCAGGGCCTTTGCGCTGGCTGTTCCCTCTGCCTGTGACCCTCTCCCCAACAGCTGCACAACTCCCTCCCTCTGCTCAGATGTCTGCCCTGAGTAATCTACACCCAAAGTGAGCCCATTTTCCTTGCTAGCTCATTTGTCACCTCTGATATCACATTTGCTTATGTGTTCATTCTGTCTCCTATCCTAGACTATCAGTCTGGGAGGGCTGGGATTTTTTTTTTTCTTTTGCAGTTTCTGCTATAGTCTCAGTGACTAGAACGGTATCTGGCATGAATTAGACTCTCAATAAACAATTGACAAATCACTTGGCAGACAGCAAAGACTGGTAGCTGGGGCCAGATTGTGGTCACCACCACAGCCTGAGGACTCCAGCCACAATCAGTGCTCAGTAAATATTTGTTACATGCATGGATGGACGCACAGATAAATGGACCAAGACACTGTCCCCAAGGGCCACCACTTCGGCAGGTGAACTGGCCTGAATGTAAGAACAGGGAGGTTTGTTCACTCTACAGATGCCTGAGCCCTGGAATCATCCTGGAGCCCAGAGACACTGAGGCCCCAGATTCTGACAGGCTTGATGGGACTTCTTCAGGCCCCAGAGGGTTCACAGGGCTTCTTCTGTGTGACACAGAGAAAACATGGTGTGCCACATTGATCCAGACTGGAAGTCTTCATGGCCTTGAGCACAGCTAAAAAAAAGACATCCAAAAAAAGACGAGCACCATGCACAGAGATAGATGTGTGCATAGAAAGAGGCGTCGGTCATGTAAGACAGGGTTGCCCGACAGGAGGGGTGTAGAGATCAAACAGGATGGGCCCATGTGCTGGGAGGGGGAGAAGCTGGCTCGGTCGCTAAGTGACAAAACAATTGTATAGCACGAGACTTGTGAGTTGAGAATAATGAAGGCTCTGCATGACGGTGTGCCCACGGGCACATGTCTATATAGTGGGAAGGGCCTGGACTCACTTGTCCCACCCTCACCATGGTCACCCCAGGGTGGGGAGTGGGATCTGAAAAGAGACTCCCACCGATTCTTCTATACACTTCTTTCTTGACTTAACAATAAGCTGATACTCCTCTGAAATTTGACACAATTTTTTTGAGGTACTGGGATTTTGAACTCAGGGCCTCACATGCTACTTCTTGAGTCACACCCCCAAGCCCTTTTTGCTTTAGTTATTTTTCACATAGGGTCCCCCACTTTTTTTAAGCCTGGGGACAGTCTCAAACTGAGATCCTACCTCTGCCTCCTGAGTAGCTGCGACTATTAAGTATGGACCACCACACCCTGCTTGTTCTTTGAGATAGAGTCTCACTCACATTTTTTTGCCCAGCCTGGCCTTGAATGGCAATCTTCCTGTCTCCACCACCCAAGTAGCTGGGATTACAGTGCTCCCAGGCCCCTGTGGACACACATTGTTAAAGAAATTGTTCCTACAGATGATCTTAACACACATTTTTCTAGCTTCTTCGTGAAAGGTGATGGTTTGATGGGCAGATGGGTGAGAAGAGGTTGGGTTGATGATCACCTCTGGGCAGTGAACGAAGAATCTGTTCCCACCTCTGACCTGATTAACCCAAAATCCCTGCTCAAGCATTCCAGGACTTTCCTACCCAGTGCTCCCACAGTCTCCCACACACACACACACACACACAATAGAGCCCAGCACCCTTCACCTGTTTTTGTACAGCCTGTAGGCTAAGAATGGTTTTACAGCTCTGAATGGCTGGGAGGAATATCCAAAGAAGAATACTATTTTATGACATGAGAATAGTAAGAAATTCTGATTTCAGTGTCAACAGATACTGTTTTATTGGTACACAGCCACACTCATTCATTTATATGTTATCTAGCTGCTTTCCAGTTATGATGGCCATGCTGAGCAGGCCCACAAAGCCTAAAATATTTAGTGTTTGGTCTTTTCCAGAAAGTTTGCTGTCCCTGGTATATACATACATATATATATACATATATATATATATATATATATATATATGTATATATATATATATATATATATATATATATATATATATCGGTCCCACACACTTCAGCCAGCTCTGTGGTTTAGCTATCTGGGCTTTGCTCTCCTGTGTCCATCCCCTCTAAATAACAGTGGAAAATCAGCCATCAGAAAGGATCCTTTCAAACCCTTAGTATGCTGTTCTGTCTCCTCCCAGTGATGCCGTGGGACAGTCCCTCCCCAGACACCATCAGCGTGGAGATCCTCATGGCTGGCGCTCTAACTGACTCACTGTTGTGTCTCCAGCCCTTGGCCGAGATCCTGGCAAAAGTTTGCTGAATTGCATAGACTGCACCAGTAATCGCTTCCAGGCTTCTTGAGGTTTTTCCTGACTTGCCAGGAAGCCTGAAAACTAGCCAAGAGGCCTGGGGAGGGGCGGTCAGGTGGATCACGGAGAGCTGAGCTCATGGTGGAGGATCTGATGACGGCAGGGGCTTCCCCAGGACAGACTCACTCTGCCTGACCATAGAGAAAAGAGCCAGGAACAACTGAGAGACAACAGCACACCGAGCATGACTCCAGGCAGGGCCACCTGGGCAGAAGGCCATCTCTTGACCAGCCTGTGTCCCATCTCTGCACCGACCTGACCGTGTGCCTGCTTCAGGAATGAGGAGGACGCTGGGAATGCCAGGGCTTCCTGGGCCATGGGACCCGGCAGCCAGGTCACCTCAAGTTCAGCCTCAGAGGTTCATGATAAATTTGATGATTTGGGGGCAACTTTGAGGACTCTAGGCCACCATCCCATCCCCTCAGCCCTGGAAATCCCCTAAAAATCCCTAAACTCCAGGCATTTCTTTCTTTCTAGCTTCCTTCTCACAGGGCTTGGTGGCTGGGAGCTGGCCCTGGGGTCAATGCAGGGAGAGGGGCAGTTACTAATCCTCCTCACTGCACAGTGCTGGTGCTGTGTGGGGGCGGGGCTTCTACCCTGTGTTAGCAGGCCTTCCTCTCTGAGCCTTGGCTTCCTGGGAACAATGTGGCTAGGATTCCCAGAGAGACAGGGAACTCACACATCTCTACACAAGCAGTCTTGGCAGCCTCTGTCCTGAGAAGCAGCCCACTATCTCTGTCCTACAGCCCCTCCTTCCTTCGGTGGTGTCACTGATGGGACAGCCTGGATAGTGCCTTGAACCTGGGGCGGCTCAGAACTTTTGGGAAGGTACCAAACTTCGGTTTCAAGAACTTTGAAAGAACCAAGGAAGTAGAACTGACCCTTTCTTTCTTTAATTCATGAGCTGGAGGACAGTGGCTTGGAGGGGGCCCAGATGTAAAGTGGGGTCCCCAGAGAGCAGTGCAAAGGCTGACTGACATCCCTTCTCCATGGCCCTCTCCCACCTCCTTGGCTGGGTGCCACAGTGGGGGGCCAACAGGGACTTCCCACCAGGACGCCAAGGGTTTATACCCCGGCTCTGCCAATTTTCAGCCACTCTTGTGCCCTTCAGTTTTTCCATTTGTGAAATGGGGTTCCACAGATCTGTTTGCAGAAAGTTGCCAAGTGAGGCATGTGGGGAGGACCAGCCTCAGTACAGCCTCCACCGTCCTTTTTATGGCCTTGGGGTCCCGGTCCTTCATAAGGAAGGAAGACCTGGTCCAGTAAGAGGCAGAGGCAGAGGAAGACACAGACAGGAGCATCTCCATGTGAAAGGCCCTGACATCTCCAAAAGGGTTCCTTGGATCGTGTGCCCTAAACTAAGGTGGGGAGAGAAAGAGTAGTTGAGGGCTCATATTGTCACTTCCCACATCCCATGTTACTGGTGATCCACTGGGCACTGTTTTGGGTACACGGGTACAGAATGGAGCTGGCATGAAAGCAGGGCTATATAGATATATGGTAATGCAGTGTGCAGTGTCACGCTGTGTGCCAAAGACCAGGAAAAAAGTACAGCTAGGGCAGGAGGTCTGGGAGGGCTCTAAGGAGGCAGTACCCGACCAGAGACCTGAATGTGGGAAGAGTTGGGGGTATCTCACTCTAGCAGAGAGACTGGATGAGAGAATGCTGGGCAGGTTAAAGAGAAAAAAAGAGGCCAAGCCAGGCATGGTAGCACTTACCTATAGTTCCAGCACTTGTGAGGGTGAGGTAGGAGGACCATGAGTTTGAGGCCACTTGGGCTATGTGGCACAATCCTGTCTCAAACATATAACAAAACAAATCAAAACAAGGAGGCCAATGTGTTTGGGGGGAGGGGGGAAGGGAGGAGGAGGTAAAAAGCCAAAGGAAGTGAAAGAGGACAGCTAGTGGAGGGCCTTGGAGGCTGTGCTAAGCGCTCTAGAATTTGGGTGTCTAGGTGCCTCTTCCACCCAGGTTCCAGCCTAAGTTCTCCCTGTCTCAACTCTTCATTCTCCCAACAGCCCTCTGGGGCCTCCCTTCATCCTCCACTTGCAGAGGAGGAAACTGAGGCACTGGAAGGGAGATGGCATGCCCAGGTCACCCAGCAGGTAAGTGGCAGCTGGGATGTCAGATCCTAGACTCGGAAGCACTGCCACCCGACCCCACTGGGAGAAACCCAGCCTGGAGGCCGAGAGCTGAGAACCCAGCCCACATCTGTCTGTTGCCTAGAGAGAGTGGTGGGTAAGGAGAGAGCACCTGGCTGGGGTCAGTCCCCATCCAGTTTCCTATGGCTCCATAGAAGATTTAGCTAGAAAGTCAGAACCCAGGGCAGGAAAATAACTCAAAAGCCCAGGCTGAGGGAGGTATCCATGCTTGGTATATGCAATAGTAGTATATGCCTGTCCTCCTCCAGGCTGCTTGATGAACTCCTTTTCATCCCTCAGAATCCAACTCTGCTGGCCCCTCCTCTACAAAGGCTTCCTTGATTCTCCTGAGCTGACTCCCCCCTCACAACCTGCTTTAACCTGTCCTTACCCTCTATCTGACTTTCACATCTCTGAAGTTCAAGTTTTCCTCTAGATATCTGCCTCCCCCTGCTTGTTGGCCCTGCCTGGGACTTGGTCTCCCCACTCTGGCCTGCTGGCAGGGTCCTTCCTGGCAGGGAGGAGGCCATGAGCAAATGACCACCAGGAACTAACTTGCCTTTCTCTCTCCCCCACACCTGCTGTAGGCTCTTGCCCGCCCCCCTCAACTCCCCCATGCTCCCCTGCTTAGGGCCAGCTGCCATCGGTGACTGCTTAGCTCCTTTCTGCATTGGGAGTGACAGGTCCCTGTGACTGTAGCAGGCTGTGCAGCATCAGGCTGTGTGGGGAGCTGTGTCTCGCAGAGTGTCAAGCCATCCTCCCCACTGCACTGCACTCTGACACCAAAGCAAGCATGAGTTCCTTAACATCTCATGCCTATGTACATTTCTCAAACTTCACACAAGCAACCACAGCACATTTCCGGTGGCCCGGCCTCCATCATTCTCCTTCCTATCTGCCCCTCCCGCCCCACACACACCCATACTCAGCTCCATCTAGCAGTCTGGCTGCCCAGGCCAAAAGCCTCCGGGATGACACCTCTCTCCTTCTTCCCTGTGACCATTCAACTGTACCCAAGGTCCCCACATGGCTCCTGAATTCGTGTGCTTTTTTCTACCTCTATGACCAACCCCCGCAGGAGGTCCCAGCGTCATCCACCTCAAAGGACCACAGCTGTAGCCTACCTGGCCTCCCTCCTTTGGCTACTTTCCACATTATAGCCAGGGAGCTCCTTGGTCACTCCCCTGCTTCCACCTGCCTTGGCTCCCGTACTCCCCTGGCTCACAAGGCTTTCCTTGATGTAGCCTCTGCAACCTTTCTCTCTTCTCTTGGGCCAGTGCTCTACCACTGTCCACACCCCAGTCATGCTGCCTTCTGTTCTGACCCTCCCGCCTGCCAAGTTTATTCCCACTCAGTCCTGCAATAGCGTAACACTACCCACTGTGGGATGTTTGTCCCCTGGACTTTGCACAGTTGCCTCCACCCTGCTGGTCAAGTCATAGCTCAAAAGTTACTCCTCCCGGCTCTGATTTAATGCTCTCCATGCACCCCTCTCCTGCATCTCCTCTTCTTCCTCCAGCTAGAATTTAAATGACAAGCGTAAGGGAGAGCAGCCATCCCAGGCCCTCACCAGGGCACGCACAGAATTGGCACTGTTAACTGTTGGTAGAATGAATAAAAGAACCAGGTGGGTCTTGAAGGCCTTTTGCTGCCATGCTGGGAATGCACTTAGGCATCTTTTGATCCAGCAACTTGGTATGTACGGTTTTACCTCCGCAGGGACCATTACACAGATGGGCACAGGGGTAGGTTTGTCAGCATACTCACCGCAGTGTTGCTTGTGCTCATGAACAACTGGCAACAACCTAGGCGTCCATCAGGAGGGGAGCTGGCTCAAACCAGCTAGGGCATTGCCAAAGGGTGGATTAGCAGAAGGAGATGGGTTTGATTGTGCTGACATGTCACAAAGGAAGGAAATGGAGGCTGGTGCCTGGTGGCAACACACATTTATTATAAATGGATCGGGGAGGGGAGGAGATCTGATTGCCTAAATAAACATAGGTGATTCACAAAACGAGGGAATCAGATGAGAAGGACACCAGGTTAACCCAACTCTGTTTCCCCACTGGTGAAGAAAGTGAGGCCCAGAGCTGGCAGACCTCACTACAGGTCACATGCATAGCCGGGATGGGGGCCCAGGTCATCCTCACACCAAGACCCACTTCCTGCTCTTAACCCTGGGCTGGGGGCCAGGCCTGTGAGTGAGGGGTGCATCTGAGCCCCACTGTGAGATGCTTTTCCATCTCTCTGCCTCCTCAAATGTAAAATGGGCCCATGTTGTCCCTCCCTCCCTTAGCAGGCTGTGGAGAGGACCAGAGTTTATATAGGATGAGCACCCCCTTTTTCTGAGTGTCCTAAGACTTTGAGGTGTGTTACCCCCTTTAATTTTCTCACCCAATGGCCCTGTTGGGATTGAGTCACTCACCCAGCATCACCTCACTAGTCCATGGCAGAGCCTGAATATGAATCCTTTTATTTTATTTATTTATTTATTTAGAGACAGGGTCTTGCTATATATCCCAGGTGGCCTTGAACTCTCCATCCTCCTGTCTCAGCCTCCCAGGTGCTGGATTACAAATGTGAGCCACCACACTCTGTCATAACCCCATTCTCTTAATACCATGCTATCTAGGTAGAGACCTCATGTGCCTATGCCCAAAGGGGCCCCTAGGTCCCCCATGATCTCCAGAGTCCTAGTGAGCTGGCAAGAGTGCTGGATCTGGATGTGTCCATTGGCGGGGGCCCAGGGAGGCCCATGACCAGATTCCCCACTCCTGGGCCTCCCCCTCCCCCACACAGCACACCCACTGATTAGGGGAGCCAGGGAGCCTGGTGCTTACCATTGGCCTGCCTAGGGCCTGGCTTCCCTGTAATTAAGGCAGCGGAAGATTGAGAGCTGGGATTCGGTCATCAAAGGTGGGGAGGAAGGGTGAAGGGACAGGAGGAGCTTCCCTGTGGCGAGGCCAACCACGTCAGCAACCGCTGGCTCTCTGGGAGCAGCTGGACAGCAGCAGGCAGCTGGGAGGAATCCTGTGTGGACTGCTCACCCTGCTGCGCCTTGCTTGGGCCCTTCTGCCAGTGTCCCTGTCATCTGTCCCTCTCCTCTTGAAGTCCCCTCTACCCCTATACCAGAGACATGTCTCCCAAAAGCAGGTCACTGAGGCCCGGTGTTCCAGCAATGAGGTGCGGGCAGCGCAGGCTTCTCCGGTACAAAGTGCAGCACATATGGAAGGCTGGCGAAGGGTGCTCGCAGGAACATCCGGGCGTGCACTGGAAAGGAGGTCATCCTCTGGACAGATGCCTCGGGGCCGTGTGTGCCCCTGGAGCCAGGCCACGCCCCAAGCTGGTGCTCCAGCCCCTGCATGCTCTGGCTGGGAGCAGCCCACAGCCCTGACCTTCTGCAGCCACTCCCTACGGGCTACCTTCCTGTCTCAAACTCCTGCTGTCCCTCTGCCTGCCTGGAGGCTTTACCTTTCCCCTGTGTAGCCCATCCAAACTCTGCTCTTCTCTCTTGTCAGGTCAGATGCCTCCTCACCCAGGCAGCCTCCCCTGATTGGGCTCAAAAGAAGCTCTCTCTCTCCCGTGAGCCTGTGATAGTGACCCATATTCTGATTGGGCTTGTAGGACAGGACAATGCAGAATGAATTACTGCATCTCTGTCCTCCTGCCCTCCCCAATCCTCCAGCACCAAGGCTGGGACTTCTCAGGGGCCAGTTCTGCCCTGGAGGTCATTCACAGACCGACCCTCCTGTCACCTGTTTAAATGGCATTGTCTTCATCTGGGCCATGGAATGACAGTTTCTACCAGAAGGAACCACTGGGAGGCAAGTACTCCAAAAGGTGTTACCTCTGGTCTGTGAGAGGTGCTTAATGACTGGTCCCCAGTGTTCAGTGTAACCATGGTTGTTTTGTATTATGAAGATAGTGTCTTGCTGTACAGCCTGGCTGGCCTCAAACTCAAGATTCTCCCACCTCAGCCTCCTGAGTGCTGGGATTATAGGAGTATGCCACCACACCCAGCTCTGTGGCTGTCTTGTTATGGTCATAGATACTCGTCCAGTCCTGACACGCTGCCGACTCCTTTTTACACAGCTGGGATTCAAGGACAGGTGGGATCATGTCACTTCCATGACCCAACCTCAGAGCAGGGCCGGGATCATCTCCACAGGCCTGGCCAGACCCACTCTTTTCTCCTTATTGTCTGGGCCTCAACCACTTGGGTTCACGTGGGAAGACACTGAATGCCTCATTTACTCTAGCTACTGCACCCACAATTGCTCCTCCTTCTTTACCTGGCTAACTCCTAAGCATCCTTTAGGCCCTGGCTTACATGCCCATTCTTCCAGGAAGCCTTCCCAGACCACATCTTCCGTTGGGATGAGCCCCCCTTGGTGCTCCTGAGGCACTTGCATCGTGATGACCAGTTTACCTGTGAGCTGTTTACCTCATGCAAAGAACAGAAACAGTGACCAGCAGGAGGCTCCGTGTCTGTTGAGGACTAAACGCTCAAACAAAAAAAATTTAGTGACTAACTGAATGGATGGATGAGTCAATTTCTGCATCCTCCACACTGCAGGAAATGTCTGGGAACAGATTTGAGTGGGAGGTTCCAGCAGAGCCTGGGAGAAGCCCCTGGGGCTTGGGTGCTGGCTGGTGAATAAGGCGGACCCCCATCCCCTCCCAAGAGTGGGTCAGTCTACCCTCCCACCCCCCACAGGCCCCTGGGGCCCCAGAGCCTGCTTCCAGATGTTAAGCCTGGTCTCTGCCTTACCTCTTAGCTTTTCCATCTGCACAACCGGGCCAGATCCCCGCAGCCAGCATTGCGGGCAGCCAGGCCAAGCATCCCTGGCGTCTTCCTATTTTAGACATCTTGCTGCCTCGTCCCTTCTAATGTTTCCAGCCGGGCTGCGGGGGGAGGAAAAAGAGGTTACTGCTACTTTAAATGTACTGTATGAAGGCGAGGGCTGGAAAGAGGCCTGCTTGCAGGAATACCCAGTCATCTAGTTGGAAAAGCCGCCAGATGGAATACAAAAGGAGAAACCCAGGCGCTCATGGAGACGGCCTCGGTTCATAAATCAGGTGGGGCCAGGGGCCTGGGGCCCACACACCATGGAGCCAGACTCCCTCCTGGACCGAGGCGACTCCTACGGTAAGCAGCAGAGTTGGGGATTTCAACAGACTTTTCTCTGCTTCAGGAATCCAAGTTGAAGTGGGGGGGGGGGCCGGAAGACAGCCAAGCACTGTCTGGTCTTGGGACTTTGGGCGGGCATGGGCGCCCTGGGACATGGGGCACAGGGTTTGCAGGGTCCCCTTCAGACTCAGCATAGGCCAGGTCCAGGGAAGGGAGAGAGTTTCTTGGCTGCTTATGTTTTGCTCTTGGCTGAGAAGGAAAGGAAGGAAGTTTGCAGCCCCTACTTGTCTGTCTCACTCCCTGTCCCCCAGGCCTGCATGCTGCTGTGAAGAATTCAATTATGGAGCAGACCGCGGGAACTACCTTGTGATTAAAAGCCAGGGTGCAGAGCACAGTGCTCCCCAGGGCACCAGCTGGAGGCTGCCTCCAGGGAATTACCCCTGCCCAGCCTCCCAGGCAGCTAGAAGCCCTGGGCCGGAGAAAGTTTCTTGGGACAGAGCCCAGGCAGTGTCCAGGGTAGGGACAGAACGGGTTCCTCCATGGAGATTTTTGCAGGCCTGGGACTGCGGGGATGCAGGTAACCAAGCGCCTCGACTGCTCAACTAGCCAAGCTGCTGCCTGTTTCACCAGGATGCTGGGCACACTGTGCCTGTCTCTGGGCAGCAGGGAAGCAGGGGGCAGGAGTGTGGCCAAGGGACTGAGGCTGGTATGGGTATGGCAGGTTTGGGGGCTCATGGGGAAAAGGCCCTGTTAGTCTCAGAGATGAGTGGTAGAAGGACAGCATTTTGGGGGTTCAGGTCTTCCTGAGACCAACCCAACCTTTCTCCCTCTGGACTCCGCTGCTCCAGCCAGGCCTGGCTGCCTGGCACAGAGTCAAGGCCAAATTCCCTTCCTCCTACAGCAGCCCCGCTTCCTCTAGGGAGACAGATTTGCCACTTTTGGAGCTATGGCCCCCAAGGGAACGTGGCTAGATCCTGCCAAGGACCTAATATCTTTGGGCAGTCAGGCAGCAGGTCATGGCACCCCGAGTGACCTCAGGGTGCTGAGCTTGGAGTTGGCACTTAGAGAGACTGAGGCAGGAGAGGCAGAGGGAGAAAAAGAGAGAGAGAGAGAGAGAGAGACAGAGACAGAGACAGAGAGGAGAGATTGAGAGAGAGAAAGAGAAAAAACCTCTGCCTTGGAAGAGCTCCCATCCTAGGATGGGAGACAAATGATGGAGACTGGATTCCCAGGGATTCATTCCTCAGGGGAGACTGGGGGTGGACAGTCTGGGGTGTGGGACAGGCTGCCTGTCTCCAGAGCTGCCCACCTGAAACTTGGCAGGGGGACAGAAATGGCCTGCGTGGATGCTGTCTGTGGAGGGTACAGACCCTGGTCCCAGGGGTCTCGTGGGGGAGAGGGGGCAGGGGAGCCATGGCTCAGCAAAGCTCAGATGCCTCAGCGTTCCATCACCCATTCAGGAAGTCTCAGGAGGCCACAGCACCGACTCATGTCAACATTTGCTAATATCAGCCTCTGGGCAGGGCAGGGCTAGAAACTGATGGTGCCTAGGGTACAATCAGCCCCTTGTCTTGGCCTATCAGGGAGCCTGCTGCTGTTCTCTTGTACACTGATCAGGCAGAGAGATGCCTGGGATCCAAGAAAAAGGCAAGGAGACAGAGGAGGCAATAGGAAAAGTGCAGGCAGGATAGGACTAGAGCCCAGGCTCTACTCCCCTCCCGGGGGAGTGGGGGGCGGGGTGTTCCACGCCCAGCTAGAAAGGGCTCTGGCCTCCTCCAGCCCAGGCCTCCCACCCAGCCAACCTCAGCAGCAAAGTGAAGGGACCAACCTGGGCCAGGGCAGCAAAGGAGGCAAGTCCTTCCCCCTGTCTGGGCCCTGGTTCTACATTTATCCATCCAAGTACTTTCAGGTCCTGGGCTGAGCTCTGGGGTGCGGGAGTAAGCCAAGCCTTGCTGTTTCCTTCATGGCATTCTCAAGTTAGTCTGGGAGAGATGCCAGTGCTCTGACAGGGGACGTCAACTAATACCACACCTGGAGTCCAGGAAAGCTTCCTGGAGGAGGTGACTCCTCTACTGAGAAGGTTGTTGATTCCTTCTGTCAGCTCAGGTCACCCTGACTTCCAGAACTTCGTCTTCTGCCTCTTAGCACCAGCTGACTCCTCCTCCACCTCTACACTCCAGTCATATAGGACTGACCTTCCTTTCACTCCTCAAATTAGTTCTTACCCCAGCGTCTTTGCACAGCTCTTTCCTCTGCTGGGAACATTCTTCCTCTCACTCTGCACTGAGTGGTCTTCCCTAGGCCATGTTCCACCAGCCCATGAAATTAGACCCCACTCTCTGAGTCTCTCTTGTCTTTTATAGAGCCTGTCTTTGTTGGCATAACACATTGTGTGTTAAGTTATATGCTCCTGCTCCCTACTAATCTGTGAGTTCTCAGTGTACCCAAAGCACGCTCTCTGTCTGGCATGTAGCGAGTACCCAGTAGACACTTGTTGAGTGAGTGACAAAGTGAACGAATGCAGTCCACTAGGTGAGGACAGGCATCCCAGACAAAAGGATCAGCAGGTGCAAAGGCAAAGAGGCTGGAGGTTTCTCTGACACTTATTATTAGAGTGATGCTTTCGGTCAGGGCTTGGCAAGCCAAGCTCTAAACAAAGTTGGGGGGCTTTAGTGGGGACAAAACTGGGTCTGGCAGAGCAGAGCATGGGCTCTGGGCGCTCCTCCTTGCTTCCAGCTCAGCAAGACTCCCTCCGATCTGGTGGAAGCTCTGAGCTCTGATTCCATTCACCAGGTGTTCGAGGGCATGGCCTATGTGTGTGGGGGGGTGAGGTGGGGAGCACAGCCATTGGTACTGATGTGCAAGCAGGGACCATCAGGTGGTCCAGAGGTGAGAGCTTCTTAGGTCGAGGCTCAGACCACAGCTGTGGGGAGGAGCAGTGGTTTCCTTCTATCCAATCAGAAGCAGAAAGACAAGCAGAAGAAGAGAGCTTGGAATCTGTGTACTGACCCCGGCAGAGCTTTGTGTGGGCAGACCTCAATTTCTCCATAAGTAAATGGGGGTGAGGGTCAGACAAGATCTTTTCTTCTACCTGGCATGGTGGTGCATACCTGTAATCCCAGAACTCAGGAGGGTGAGGCAGGAGGATCATGAGTTTGAGACCAGCCTGAGCTACAAAGAAATACCCTGTCTCAAACCCCCTGAAAAAATTTAAGATCTGTCTTTCAGAAAAGCACATTCTTTCCGTCTGCCTTTTGACTGTCAAGGAAGGGGACAAGAGGGTGTTTGACAGTGAGCCAGCACGAGGAAGAAGACCCCACCTTTCCCTCTTTGGGTACTCAGGGTCCGGTGGTTTTTTCCCCTGCTACACTGCTGACACAGTGCATACGTGGCTGACAGCTAACGGTGACGCCTCAAGGCACAATTTCATTGCCTGGTCACTAGCCTGACTCCTACTTAAAACCAAAGATGCTTGGGGACACGGTTCTGCCTGGTTTGTCTCTGTGTCCCCAGGGTCTCACTGCTGTCTGGGCCTGAGAAGGAGCCCCATATACACTCATTGAATAAATGAGTGAGTGAGTAAATGAATGAAGGAGTGAGTGAGTGAATGAGTGAGTGAGTGAATGAATGAATTAAGGAGTGAGTGAGTGAATGAGTGAGTGAGTGAGTGAATGAATTAAGGAGTGAGTGAGTGAATGAATGAGTGAGTGAGTAAATGAATGAAGGAGTGAGTGAATGAGTGAGTGAGTGAATGAATGAATTAAGGAGTGAGTAAATGAAGGATTTAGTGAGTGAATGAGTGTGTGACGGGATACCTGCTGGGGAGTCTGTGACTCCTACAGGGTCAAGCAGGCTCAGAGATGGTTTGATATGTGTGTTGGGGGAGCCCGGGTGGGGGGCACGAGGTGGGGGAGAGGAAGGACAAACACTGGTAAATCCGGGGGACAGAACAGAACTCAGATCCTGTTTCTTCATAACAATTACAGGTAAAGACATTTTCCTCCAGGGTCACTGGGAGGCCTGGGCAGGGAGGCAGATAGATAGGTGTGATTTTATCATCTAGGCTCCAGAAAGATCTTGTTTGTACTGTCCACTTGAATCCTCTCAACCAACCTGGTCAGTTGCTAGCAGACTATCTTGCAATGAGGAAACTGAGGCACAGAACACACAGTGAGTGCTGTGATCTGATCCCAGTCTACTTTGTTGCCAAGCGTAGGATGTTTACTTTGCTGTGCCCTCTCTGAGCTACCACTGTGTCAAAGCTGCCACCTGCAGGCTCTCCATTTGCTCATGGAAAATCCTGCCTCCTGGGGAGTGTCAGCTGAACCAGTTTAGGGATAAGCAGTGTGACTATATGACATGGCAGGAGCCATGTCAGCTCAGCAGGGGACAGCAGGAGGCAGAAGCAGCTGTAATGGAATGGGGTTGATCTAAAGAGAGGGTTATTTTGGGCTGGAAGCTCTCAAGGGGCCTGATGTCACATGC
This sequence comes from Castor canadensis, assembly GCF_047511655.1. Classification (NCBI taxonomy): domain Eukaryota; kingdom Metazoa; phylum Chordata; class Mammalia; order Rodentia; family Castoridae; genus Castor; species Castor canadensis. Next base: position 13,813,127 of record NC_133398.1, on the reverse strand, counting down.
CCTGCCTTCCCTCAAAGCGGGGAGGGGGGCCAAAGATGCCATCAAGGAGCGTTGCCTCAGCAGGCAATGAACAGCTAAGCTTAAAGACCACAGCGACTTGCCCAGCCACAAGCCTCATAGTCCCCAGCTCACTTCCTCTTGCCACTGAACCCTGAGGTGTCACCATCCTCATACTAGAGCTAAGGAAAGTGAACCTCAGAAAGGCAGAGTCACTGGCCCAAAGCCACACAGCTAGTTAGTGATGGTCAAGCCAAGTCACATGCATTTGCCCTCTAAGGAGCCTGTTCTCTGAACCAGGGCCTCTGGGTCCTTCTCTGGCTGCATCTGTAAGAGGGGGGATGGGAGACACCACTGCCAGGCCTCCTCTTGGCTGTGCCCCTTAGTGAACTCACCAGGCCTTGGGCAAAGAGCTGAGACTTGCCAAGTCTTAATTTCCCTATCTGTGGCAAGGTAGTGATACCAGCCTGGTCTACCAGAATCCAAAATACCAGAATCTTGCACTGGGGCTCTGTCCTGGAACCCCGAAGGCCGAGGAGGGGCTGCATCCCACCTGAGGCTGTCACTAGTGAGGAGATGAGGCCAGAGAGGCAGGGCTTCAGTCCTTTTACTGAGCACTCACTATATGCAAGACTCTGCCAAATGTTCTACAAATTGAGCCTTTGACTCCTTACCTAGGTAGGAACAGCCCCTTTATTCAAATGAGGCCACTGAGGCTCCAAAAGACCACGCAGCCAGTGAAGGCACTTGTGACTCAAACACCTATTCTCTTTTACTATTCTGGGCTGCCCCCAACCCCGGATCTCCTGAACTCCAATCTGATCCATGGCCATTTCCCCGTGCCTGGGGAGCCTCAGGCCTGCTGGCCAGCCATGCCTATGCCTCTGGACTTCCCAGAGGGGCCGGTGGAGGCGTGGTGGCGCTAAATCAGGAAGAAGAGTCAATAAAGAAGAACAATGAGGCCGGACAGGGAGTGGCTTGAATTACTGATGCACCCAAGCCTGGGCAGCTGGCTGCACAAGATGGTCGACTGAGGCTGGGGTCTTGTGCTTGCAGCTGGGCAGGGCAGAGCTGGGATAAAGCTCAGTGGAAAGCAGCTGGTGTCCCCTAGGGAGACACTCTGAGTGAGACACTCTGCTCATGCAGCAGAGACAAAGACATTGCATGTTCAATAGCTTCTTGACGGCGCCCTCCTGAAGGGCACATGGCACATGGAAGCCCGGTCTTCATTCCTGCTGTACTGACAAGTAAGCCCTGACCTTGACCTCAGCAGACAGTACAGATGGCAGTAGCCCTCCAGCAGGGCTCCTCTTGGAAGAACTAGCAAGTTAAATCATTTCTTCTCCTAGTACTCTGGCCAGCAGCTGCCTCATCGTGGGGTGTGGTGCTGACTCTTGTTAAAGCATCAGTAACACGGCCCATTTCCCCTGCCACCTACTGCAGGTGTGTGGGGGGGGGGATGCTGGGGATTGAGCCCATGACCTCCTTCATGCTAGGCAGGTACTCTCCCACTGAGTTATATCCCCCAGCCCATATTCCCATTTTACAGGTGAAGAAACTGAGATCTCACCCAAGTGTGAGTCCTGCGAGTAAGGGGGCCTAAGATGGACTGCTGCTCAGCCCTCCGTGTTCCAAGAAGGCAAGCCAGTGTGTCCCCAGCTTCCTCTCACTGGCAGGCCTCCCAGGGCTGACACTGAACACTCTGTGTCCAGCATTTTTCCCAATACCCATCCATCCCATTGCCTCTGTGGGGTGGGTACGCCGTGGGATGGTGAGTCCACCTCAGGCCTTCTGAACCCCTAGCTGTGCCCCTCCCCACTGGGACTTCTCCCAGGAAGTCACCCAAGGAGGCTGGAGCAAGCAGGAAACTGCCTGAGGTATGAGGAGACTCAGGGGAAAGGGTTGACCAGTGTCTTCCTGTGTGTCCTCATCGGGTGACAGGAAGAGGGAGACCCACTTAAGGTCTACCTACCTCCTAGAAGGTGCAGACAGCCTCCCTGACTCTCCATCCCCCAGCCTCCCCGCCTCCACTCCCCCCACCCCCTCACCAGGCCCACCTTGAACACCTGGGCAGCTGGCACCTGGGAGCTCCTGGGGCTCCCCATTGGCACCTGTTCCCAGCTCACCCTCCATGTGTAGCCAGAGGAGGTCACTCATAGCATATGTGCAGCCCCCACTGCAGCAAAATAAAGTCTAAACTCACTGACAGGGGGCCATACCTCTGTGGTCTCCATCCACCCTTCTGTCTCCACTCTCACGCTCATGAATTAACATCTCTTAGATGTGCCACTTCTTTCTCTGTTGCCTTTGCACTGCTGTTCCCCATGCCTGGAATGATCTCCCATTCACCTCTGTCCCCAGCCTTCAACTCTGACCCATCCTGAGGGCTTAGCTCTGGTCACTTCCTCCAGAAGCCTTCCTGCCTGCCATGTGTGGGCTTCCTGGGCTTCCTGCTACCCCACCACAAACTAATGAGCCACCTCATCAGTTTGTCTCTAGACTGTGAGCTCCCTGGCAAGCCAGACTGAGAACTTGGAGGCTGAGGAAAGCGCAGCAAAGCAAAAGCCAGGAGCATTCCTGATCTTTGACCTACATAGCAGGAGAGGTGGGTGTCCACATTGAGAGGGGGACATAGGTAGCAGAGCAGATTCTGGATGCAAGGGGCAATGATATCTTGGGCTTGCTGTGCCAGCTGGTCCATATGACTGCTTTGTAGAGGAGCTGCGATGGTCCTTCCAGGTGTGATCTTGAGAGAGGCCCCAAGTCCAGGGTGGAGGGACGACCTCCACCTCATGTGTTAGAAGCAGTAGAGTGTCAGAGGCCTCCGTTCAGATTCCCAGTCACGGTTCAGCCACCCTCTCCCAGGAAGCCACCTCTAACCAGCCCAGTGGAGGCCTCTCTGCCCTCCCCCTTGACCATAGCTGCTGCTCATTTCTTGCCTGTGTCCTGGGACATCTCATGGGCTATACCTTCAAATGCTTCAAGTCAAGAGGCACATTTCTTCTCTTGGAGATGCCATATTGCCCAGCTGAGGCATAAACACCCTAGAAGAGACCGGTGACAAAGAGCCCTGGGCAGAACAGGGTGAGTTGGTTCAGATTGACCCAGGCAAGTGGGGCAGAGGCCATGGAGGAAGGGCACATTTCCATCCAATTTGAAGTCTGCACCCAGTGACTAGATTGCCACCACCCTAGGCCTTCCTGTCTGGGACCTACATTCCTCCAGCACCTGTGTGTGAGCAAATGAGCAAGCATGTGGAGAACAGGGCCTGTGGGAGTCCCTGTGAGGGGGACCCTTTGTGGCCACAGAAGCCCAAGCATGAGCTCGTGAAGGAGTGGGGACTCCACACCCCCACTCTAGGCTCCAGAAAAGCCAGCTCAAGGGATTTCAGCAACTGAGATGGCTGCAGAGTCTGTGCCCCCACACTCTACCTGGGACTCTCTCCCCACAAATGGCTCCACACTGCCTTTTGCTATAGTGGAATACTAGGCCTTGAGAGTGAAAGGCACAACGCCTAGCAGAGGCAGTGGAAGGGGGACTTGGAACCACAGCATAAGGCTGGGCAGGGTCTGCAGAGGCCCCTGTGACTGGAGTTCAGGTCAGCAGCCTCCTTCCTGAGGGTGGAGTGGAGGGGTCCCTTCCTTCAGTTCAAGGCCTGTCCCTGAGGAAGGGGCTGTTCTGATTCTGTGGCCAGAAGGAGGGACACGAGGACTCTGGCAGGTGCCCTGCACTGAGATCCCTCAGTCTTTCCTCTGCCAGCTCCATGAAGGCAGTGTCTTTCAGACTTGCCTTTGGCAGTACAGAGAGCATGGGTGGCTTCCAGACACTGCTTCTCCCTGTTGCTGTCACTGCTTTTCTACGTCTGTCTCTCTGTCACTATCTCACTCTACATCATCGCTGTATCTCTCCTCTCTCTCTGCTTGATCCATCTGGATCCATCTCTATCTCTGTATCTCTCTCTGACCGTCTCTCTCTCCCGTCATATGCAGCCCCTCTCAGCCACACACAGGCCACATCCTTTCTTAGGGTCTGCTATGCTCAGCCACAGGAGAGCAGTGGGACTCAAGCCCCCAAGGCCTCTCAGGGTCCCTCTCCAGGCCCACCCACAGTTTGGTTTTTCTCCAGTTCTCACTCCTTGCCTCACTATCCACCCCCAGTCCTGCCTGCTGGGCTTTCTATCCCATGCTGCCTACCTGAGGACCACCCTACTCTCCTCTTCCCTGGCCTTGGAAGTCTCTTCCACCCCTTCTTCTTGGCCTTGCTCCCTGTGGCCATGTCCGGTCCCTCTTTTCCTCTGGTCTCTGCTTCTTCACTGCCACACAGTCCTCAACACCAATCCAGTCCCCAAAAGTGCCCCATCCATAGAGTCCAGAATTCCAGTTCCCTTGGCTGAGAGGCCTTGTGAGGCTCACTTAGGACAAGTCCCTGGAGCCCCAGTGAGTCTGCACCAGATCCCTGCCACTGCCCAAGTAGTGGCTCTGGGAAACAATGTTCCCATCTGTGAGATGGGATGATGGCATGGGTCTCTGTCTCCCAGGTGGCACCGAGGAGTGGAAGCACTGGTTCATGAAAATCCCCAGAGCTGTTCTGGTGGAGAGGGAATGCTCAGGCAGCCTGCGCTGCTAGCACTCTTACTGTCTGTGATGTCAGTGCTGGAATCTTACCTCACTCACTTCCTCCTTCTCAGTCTTCGCTCCAGGCTCCCCCACTGACTCCTTCATCTAGCCAAGTCCTTTCCCTCTGATATCCCTGCCACCCTTCCTCACATCTGCATGTCTCAAATGCATCCTTCACTCAGGCCACACCCCTGCCTGTGCCTTTGCCAGTTCTGACTGCAGCCTCTTATTTCCCTACTCCATGCAGGCTCCACCCCAGACCAGGAGACCTCTGTATCATGCTTCATCCACTGTTCCACTCAGGACTCTGGGACAGTTCTGTCACACCCGGTGGCCTTGTCCATCTACTTGTCAGTGGGTCTGATCCTGGCATGCACACCTTGGAGCTTCAACTCTGCCCTAAAGGTTTTCCCAGAATGTTTGTTGAATGAATAATGAATGGCTGAATGACTCAATGCAACTACAAGTACTTTGCAAACTCTACAGGGCTCTCTTTTGATTCCTTCCATCTGACCCCAACACACAGGATGGTTTTGAAGAGATATTTGAAGCCTCTTGAAGCTTGGCCTCACCTGACAGAAATATCCACTGCATCTGAGCAGTGGGAGGGGACCTGGGCTACCTCAGCTCACCCAGAGAGTTCTAATCCTTGCTAGGCCTTGGGATGATGCCCAGCCTTAGCACAGAGATTGGAATTCATTTAGCCCAGAGGGGGTCTGGGCACTGGAAGGTCTAAACCCATCCTGCCTCCTCTACCAGGTGGTTCTCAGGGCAGCCGCTGGAATTGGAGCAGGCATACTGGGCCCAGGTCTCATTCCCTGCCTACCTTCACTGCTGCTTTAATTTCAGCTTCACCTCATCTGTAATGGTCCCCTGCTGGGTGTGAGCATTCCAGGGAGGTACCAGGTGAGCCCTCTGCCTTAGTTTGGAGCTCAGAACAGCCGGAAGCTCCAGTGACAGCCCAGGGCGGGGAGGCCCTGGAGGGAGGCAAAGAGGATGCTGAGCTGAAAGATAACAAGAGCTTGGACTGCTGAAGGAAGTGGTGAAAAGGCAGAGGGAACCACAGGGGAAGGCCTGGAATTGAGACCCACATGGGACCCTCCAGGGAACCTGGAGCAATTCAGTGCGGCCCGACCCCAAAGTCCATATGAACAAAGAGGGAAGGCTGGAGAGGTGAGCAGGGTCTGGGCAGAACCTTGAAATCAGGTTCAAGGTCTGACTATCTCCTGTGCCTTGAGGGGGCTGTGCATGGCAGGGGAGGGATGTGGTTGTGCTGAGTCTATCCAGAATTCCTAAGACTGCAAACACCAGCTTCGTTCAGTATAGAGTGCTCAGCTCAGTGAGTGTGGTTGGCTGCCCATCTCTGGGAGGTCACAATTCCAGCAGGAATTGTTGCAGGAAGGGAGAGTCCAAGCAGTCAGGAGCCACGGGGCAGTGGCATTCCTGGACTGGCCACTTGCCCAGACTTGCTGAGCCTTCAGTTTCCAGGTGGTGGCTTTAGGGGTTTCTGTCCCCCAATGTCCTCTGCAGCCCTGCGAGAGCTCAGTTTTGGGGTGGGTAGGGAAGCGACTCCAATACTCCCCTGCACCTTAAGGAGCTAACCACAGAAATGGGGAAGGGAAAAATGCATGAGCCCTCAGAACTCTCACTGCAGTTTCCCCCATTTTACAGAGAAGGAAACTGAGGCAGAGGGGCTTGGGGATGGCCCACAGTCTTCCTACTAAGAAGTGGCAGAGCCGGGCACTAGTGGCTCATGCCTGTAATCCTCCTTGGGAGGCAAAATGGACTGGAGGTGTGACTCGAGGAGTAGAGTGCCCGCTTAGCAAATGCAAAGCTGAGTTCAAATTCCAGTTCCATAAGAAAAAAAAAAGTGGTAGACTCAGGATTTGAACTGTGGCCCCACTTCCACTGAAGCCTGTGTGCTTCCCACTGTACATGGCTGCTCTGTGTCTGTATGCAGCAGCCATGTGCCTGGGTTCACTCCAAGAAGAGGCAGGAATGACCGCGTCAGCAATGACCTCTGCTGCTCTGTGAATAGTAAGGCAAACCAGGACGTAGGGAGGTAAAGCTGACCAGCACGAATCCAGAGGTCAAGGAATCAGGTGGTTTCTAGGAGCAGGGAGCTGGGGTTGGTACAAGCAACAGGGGAGGATCCCAGAGGTAGAAGGGGTGGAGAGAAACAAGATTCAGCTCAGTGGAGTGTAGAGGGCACCCTGGTGAGGGGACCAGATGGAGCAAAGGTGAAGGAGGTTCCCAGCCTGAAGCATTTGGCTCAAAGGCCCAACAGCTGGAGAGGTGGGTCTCCCTGAGTGGTGGGGCTTCATCCTGGAGCAGGGGCTCTCAGCATTCAACTGCTGCCATCGAGGACTGCTCAGAAACCCTCTTTGTTGGGGCAGGAATGGCATGTCATGGGAATGGCACCCTTGGCCTTTACCCACTAGATACCAGCTGTGACAAGCAAAAATGTCTCTAGACATTGCTTAGTGTCATCGGGACCAAAATCGTCCTGGAGTAGGCAGAAGCTGTGGAAGGGGTTTGAACAGGGGAAGGACAGGGGTCTGAGCCAGAAGCCACTGAGCTCTAGCCCAGCTCAGTCCTGGAAGGCAATGCCTCATCCCTCAGCTGACCCAGGCTCATTAAGTGTGAGGAAAACTCCACCAGCAGCAGCCAATCTGCCTGTGAACAAAAGAGCTTGTGTTTGGGGAGAGGACCGCCCCCACTACGGTGTAGGAGTTGGGTGGGGACAGTCACCAAGGCCCAAGAGGGGCTACAGGGCTGGGGAAGGGACTTGTGAGAGGTAGGACTGAGATGGAAGGGACAGGAAGGGGGTTCACAGTTGCCCTCTCCCTGAGCCTCTGTCCCATACAAACAGGCCCTTTGCCTGTCAACGCAACATCAGGATGAGAAATCAGGGGCCAGCCTTCTAGGCTGGGGCCAGCCAGGGTGGGATATAGGCAGTGGGCAGCCTGAAGTCCCCCTTCCCTTTGAGCACATGCTGTATCTCAGCAGGAACATGGGCTACTTATACTGTGTTGAGGAGGCTGGTAGCTGCAGAGGAGAGAAAGGGACAACAGGGAGCTCCATTTACACAGCCCCTCCAACTGTGTGCAAACAGATGAGTTTCCAAACACAAGTCTGGCCTCCCACCTCCTGTAGCTACACATGAACCTCAAGGCTGTTAAACAGCACTTCCACCAACCAAAGTCCCTTGGGCAGCTGGGGGGTGCGGAACCTGCTGCCTACATCCTGGGCAGCTCACCTCACCCCACCTGCAATGGCCACCAATGCAGGTCAAGTGGCTGACAGCCCTTCGAACACAGGCTCGCTAGGTCGTTGTCCTTTCTGGGCCTCAAATGCTTGCCTTCTGCCCACCTGCAGTCCCCATTCCTAAAACCTTCCAACTCCTACTCACTAGTAGGTACCCTGTTGGTCCCCCTGCTTTCAGGAAGCCTTCCATGCACAGTGACAGAGTACCTGGGGTGTCCCAGGTACTTCAAGATGCAGAGGGCTGTGCGTGCAGGGTCTGTGTTGAGGTACTCTGTGTTTGTCTCACTCTCCTGTGGCCTCAGACCTGCCACAGAAAGTGGTGACCTGGGCAGTGTTTGGAGAAAGATCAGAGGGAGGGCGGAATAAAACAGTGTGGTTTTAGAAAGGGGAGAAGACAAGAGAGAAAACAGACTATTAACAGGCGTGGAGGAGTAGCCTGTCTACCAGGCCAAAAGAAATGTGCCAGGTAGGACTGACCCTCAGCCTCAAGCATGGGCACAGACACTGTGTCTGGACAGCTCACTCCCCTAAAGGCAGTGTCTTGCTGAAAGGGCCTTTTACAGGTGTTCAGGGGATAGGGTGGAGGCCCCAGGTAGGCATCTAGTAGCCCACGGAGCACTACAGGCATTACCTGTTAACAGTGGAGCCCAGTTCCTTGGCACTGAGAACTCCAGGAGCCAACAGACCCTGTCCAGCCCAGCAGACAATTTTCCAGCTGTATTCAAGGAGATATATTGGAGTTGCCATGTAGGAAAGACCTCCTTCCCTAACTCAACTCTGACCAGAGCAGCTCACTCCATCTGACAGAAAGGCTGGGTAATGATGCCTGAAGTGTATCATTCACAACAAAGGTTTTGTGGCTCTGTTGGTTTAAAGAGCAATGACCTCAGCCCCTCCTTTCTTGTAAAGATGGGGAGACAAGCCTTGAGAGGCACAGGTGTGGCCCTCATCCCCAGGGAGGATGGAGCCAGTCCACCTCCTGGTGCTTCCTGCAGACCATGCAGCCCTCTGTTGAAAGCATAAACATATGAGTGAGTGAATAGGAATCTGAAAGTAGGTTTTGTTTGGTAACATCGAATGACAACAAAGGACACTTGGTTTCTGGGGCAAGGGGTGGGGGATGGAGGAGGCGCTGCCCCAAAGCAGGAAGAGGAGAACAGAGCTGAGTGGCTGGTCACGGCTTTAGTTAATTACCGTGAACACAGCCTCTGCCAAAAGTCGTTCAAACACACTTCACAGAATTCTCGGCTTTGGCCAAGGCAGCACCAGGTTTAAAATCAGAATCTCAGGGATCAAATCCTGACTCCTCCCTGCACTCACTGCTTTGACCTCGATCAAAACAATGCTCTCTTGTGACTCAGTTTCTTCCTCAATAAAAGGAGAGTAGTATCATTCCCATCCCAGAGCTGTTGTAAGGGAGCAAAGGAAAGCACAGAGAAGGAACCGAATAATTCCAGGTGGGCTCAGGATTCTTTATTGCATATGAACATGCGGAAGGTTCAAATCCCATCATGCCCCTTATTGGCTGTGTAACCTGAAGCAAGTTTCTTAACCTCTCTGCCTGGCTCACAGGATGCAGTGAGTTGGTAAATGTTAAAGCACAGAGAACTGGGTGGTATGTATCTGTGTACGTGATCACTATTTGTATCCAGATAACAGCATGCATGACCCAGGGCTTGCTGAGGAAAACGGGACAAAGAATGAATGAGATAGTAAAGGAATGCAAGAGAAATTAGGGTTTTCAGAGGGAATGCTTAATGGTTCAAACTTGACCTGGTTGTTCCCCTGGGCTGGGAGCCCAGCCTGGCTTCCTGTGGCTGGGCTCCCGGTGGCTGGGCCTCTCTCTGCATTTTTCTGCAAACACATAGAGGTAGGTTCCATTTCACCCTAGATGACTTTGGGTGATAAAGAAGTAACTTCAGCTGCCTTGAATTGAATCTTTTCTCCGGAATGTGTAAGAAAACTGGAAATTGGAATTGCCCTGAAGCTGATTATTCTGGGAGGGTACCTCCTGGCATTAAAACGAAATTAGATCAAGGTACCTCTGTTATTAGCAAAATCATTCCCTACGATTACAGAATACAGCCATGAATCCTGATGGCAGATGAACTTCAGGTGACTTTCTTGAGACAAGTAACTGTGCAAAAATCACAGCTCATCTAATTGCTGTTCTATAGCATTGCAGTCGGATAATTATGTTAATGGTTCTAAGAAATCACCTTTCGTGGTCTGGAATGGGGAAGCTTTGTGACAGAAATGTGTGTGGTGGACAGCACCTGCTTCCAGCTGGAGCGGCTGGGCACCGTGTTTGATTCCAAAGAGGGCTCTTTGTGAGGAGCTGGTATGGCCCATTGTTGACTGGAGGAGAAACCTATTACCCAGTCAGAATTACAGTAGCCTCATTATCCATTGCTTTTCAGATCATCTTAATATGGGAAATTGAATTTGTCTGTTTCAATGATGGACCTTGTAATTTTGAGAAGCCAGTTAACCTGTGAAAACTCAGAACTTTTAGCCGGGCTCCAGTGACTTACTTCTGTAATCCTAGCTACTCAAGAGGCAGAGATCAGAAGGATCAAGGTTCAAAGCCAGCCCAGGGCAAACAGTTCATGTGACCCTAACCCTAGACAAAAAAGCACTGGTGGAGTGGCTGAAGGTATAGGCCCTTAGTTCAAGCCCAGTACCGCAAACAAACAAACAAAAAACCCTCACTACTTTTGAGTCGACTGATTCAGCCAACATGCACGGACGTCCCTGGTTGCTAGGCAGGGTTCTGGCCACAAGCAGGGGGAATACCAACCTTCAAGAGTCTCTGAGCATCCTAGTGCTGGTGAAGTCATGGCGCTAACACTACCACCAGCCACTTGTAGCTACTATGGCTAGAGCTTGTAGACAAATGTATAGGATCCAGAATTCACGCTGTGATGTACAGCGATAAGGAAATTGTTGGTACACTGCTAGGATTTGATGATCTTGCCAATATGGTGCTGGAAGATGTCACTGAGTTTGAAATCATATCAGAAGTAAGAAAGATTACTAAATTAGATGAGATTTTGCTAAATGGAAATAATATAACAATGCTGGTTCCTAGAGGAGAAGGACCTGAAGTATGAATGGATTTTCTTGACTTACACTAGATTCTGTCTTGTCTTATCATGGTAAGGAAATGGAATTTTTAAAAAACCTTTTAATGGTTAGGTTCTATGAAGCTACATTTCCCGTTAAAGGGAAATGCTTTAGAGATGTATTATATGCCCATTTATTCTAAGTTAATCATGATTACCTTGGAAACAACAGTTTGTGAAGACTGAAAAATGATGATGTTTTGAGTTTGAAAAAACAGTGTGTTTGAGCTGGACTTGGGCATGGTGGTGCACACCTGTGATTCCAGCACTCAGGAAGCTGAAGCAAGAGGGTCACAAGTTCAAGGCTAACCTGGGCTACCTATCCATGTCTTGTCTCAAAGGAAAAAAAAATAGTGTGTCTGACCCTTTCTAGACACAATGAGAGATGCAGTATTGTGCCCATTTTAGAGACAAGGAAATGGAGACTCAGAGGAGTGACAGAACTTTCCTAAGATGTTTCTACCGTCAGTGACCATAACTACTCCTGCCCATCCAGCAGGGCCCAGACCTCAGAGGCTTGCTGGCAGGGTGGACTTAAGGAGAGGGCACTGTAGGCAGAGGAAGGGGCAGAGGACTAAAGGGAAGGTGATGGGTCTGAGGATGGAAGATGGGTTTGACAGGCTAGCTGAGGATTAGAAAACAGAGGGCCTTGGAAGACTGCCTTAGGCTTTAAACAATGGTGAGCCACTGAGGGTGTTTGAGCAAGGGAGGGGTAAACTGGAATCTGAGATCTACCTGGGCCTCACCAGCAGTATTTGGCACTGGTAGGGAGGGAGATGGAAGGGGATGAGGTAAACAGAGAAATTTTTAACTAAGTACATACAAAATATTGCACAGGACAGAATTATACCAAAAAATATTCATTAACCAGGCATCTTGTACTTCATCTGGCAATCTCACCCCCAGGCCCTCACATCATCCTCTAGCTGGCTCCTCTGTCCTGGCTGACTTTTCCCATAGGACTTTTATGCACTTGTGAGACCCTGCACTCATCCCACGATTGTAGCGATATATCACACACTGTGGTAATCACTTTCTCCTTCTCCTGCTTTTTTGTTTGTTTTGCTTTTTGAGACAGGGTCTCAAAAATTTAGATTGGACTTGAACTTGGGATCCTTGTGCCTCAGCCTCTTGAGGGCTGGGATTACAGGTGTGCACCATCCGAGTCCTACATATTTTCTTATGTGATTGTTTTACTCCCCCTAAGCAGACAACCTTACCACCTTCTGGCTGCAAAAGGAAAAAAATGTTAAGACTATGACTCCCTCCATTCCTGGCCCAATGTCTCCCCAAATCACCTCCAATCTGTGCCAGCCTCTGTGCCTCTCCCAGGACCTTGCCTGCTCTCTTGAGTTACACTGACCTCTGTCACTGCCATTTTCAAAGCCACACTTTCTGTAGGATCATCCTTAACAGCCAGGACACTTTAGTGAGTACTTGTGGTCCTCCCAGTCCCCAGTTGGGCTCCCCAGGAAGAGGCTCTGTGTGGGAGGTTCATAGGAACTCCTATTGGACTCAACACCTATGGCAACAAAGGGGAAGAAGCATGGCTGGGCACAGGGACAGCCAAGCCACCTTGCCATGTCAATGAGGTCTCATCCACTCTGAGACAGGGTGAGCTAGGGTGGGCCCTTCAGAGTTGTCTGGGCTTTTCTGCTCCTGAATTAGTCAGTCACTGGATGTAGGACACCCAGAAAGGGGCTGTCACCTCTTAGCGAGGTGGCTCTGTTCAGCACAGCAAGTTCAAAGAGCTGAGAGCTGAAGGGTGTGGTCTAGTAGCCTTCCCACACTTGGAGAAGGGAAATCTTCTGCTGTGGCAGTACCATGGCCTGTCTTCCCCTGTACCTGGGAGCAGCTCACTGTTCTGTTTACCTGTGTCCCCAGCGGTCCACCCAGAGCCGGCACAAAATGGGGCCTTTGCCATTTTTGTGGATTCTTAGGTGCTTAGAGAATCCATAAACAGTAGGTGGGTGTGAGAACCTGCAGAGGCAGAATCAAAGCATGGGACCTGGTTAGATTCCAACCAGGCTGTCCCCTCCTAGCAGACCTGTCCTGGGAATGCTAGCCATTCTCCTGTTCAGTACTACCGGATCCACCCTCCATGAACAGGGTGGTGGGGACCATGGTTACAAAGCCCAGGATTTAGAATCAAATAGACATAGGTTTGAGTCCAAGCGCTACACAAGAGTGAACTTGTGCAAGTTGCTTACAGTCTCTGAGCCTCCGTTTCCTCATATGTCAAATAAAAATTGATTGTACTAGAACCTCCTTGCTTATACATATCAGTGGACAGAAATGGAGAGATTTACCGTAACTGTGTCCAACAGTGATTAAGCAGCTCATCAGGGGAGGTGTGCAAGTAGACTTGGATTCACTTATTCATTTGACAAACATTCACCGAATATCCATTATGTACAGGGGTTTCCATGGGGGTGGGAGGAGGTGTGCTAATGAGCAGAATCAGCAGTGATCCTTGTGTTCAGGGATGCCTAGCCCTGGAATTGCAATCCATTCAGCTTCAATAAAGATACAGTCACCAACTGAGATCAGTACTGTAAACTAACTCAACTAGAGACATAAGTGTGTAGTGTGAGAAGTCAGAGTACACTGCTCTAAGGACGTGACATTAAGCTAACTAGACCTCAGAGGGGAGGGGACAGAGAAGAGTGTTCTTGAAGTGGGAACTTAGTGTGTTAAAGCCATGTCATGGGAAAGAGTGTTGCATATCTGAGGACCTGGAAGTTGCCTGGAGTGGCTAAAGGTAGAGAAGGGGGAGGAAGAGGGCATGGAAAGAAGCTGGAGGAGCCAGACCCAGGGCTACATGAAAGCAACAAGAAGCCACTGGAAGTTTTCAGCAGGAGTGGGAATGATGTGAAGTGAACCAATGATCAGGGACCAACAAGGAAAGAGGCAGGCAGACACAGGGAAGCAACTCCAAACTTACTGAAGTCTGGGCAAGGGACCACAGTGCCCACACTGGGCTGGAGATGAACAGGAGGGTCACGGGCATAAGAACAGTGATTGAAGTCCTGTACTCCACGTGGTTGAAGTTGCTGTGGAGAAGTCAAGGTGAAGGGGAATTCTGACAGTCTGCATCTCCAGACTGCCCAATTCTGGCAGTCTGAATTTTTATAGCCTAGGAGAGTAAGATGAGGTAGTGAGGGGGAGAAAATTGAGAGTGTGGTAAGACAGAAGGGAGCAGAAGTTTCCATGGGGTTAGGGATTGCCAAGAGATCAGGTGAGTGAGATGAAAGAGTATCCTTTGGTGTTACCCACAAGGTGGCTTTCCTGAGAGCCAGTAAGAAAGATGGCAGACATAAGGTGGGTGGGATTCTTGTTTTGCGTGATCATTTGCATGGGACAAACGGCCATCAGTGGTTAATATCCATGTCACCAGGATACTATTACATTGTCCCATGCGGTCTGGATCAAAGAGGATTGGCTCATCTGCTCAGAAAGTCTCATCAGAAACCTTGAAGCGCACAGTGCTGTTCTTTTCCCGTGGCCATACAGCCCTGTCGTCTTCATGCATTTGTTTGAATGTACAGCATGTAATACTGGCCAATTCATCTTCTTGAGTCTGGACCATAAGCAATTTCCCATCCTGTGTGCTGCCTGGATAGAAGCTCCTGACAAGTGGACATATGTGGACTTTGCATATATAGTGCAAACGTGCATTTGGAAAATCACTTCAGATGCATCCCTGGGGAAGGTGTCGCAGGCTTTGTCACCCCTACAGATGGAAGCTGGCAAGGAAAAGATGGGCCCAGATTGGGATCTCTGGGATATGTGTGAGAACAGATTGGTGGGGCCAGAGCAGCCATGGGAGACGGAGAGGAGGGTCTGCAGTACTGAAATGCTGTGCAGTCCATCACCCGGGAAAGAGGAGGCTGGGACAAAGAACAGGACAGAGGACACTAGGAACACTGACTCAGAGCATGTTCTGACCCCACCTCCACTCCCACACCCCAACGCTGGCTTCTGGACCAATCTCCAGGTGTTGCTTTTGTTCAGAACTGGTGACATTCTTATACTTTTTTTTTTTTTAAATAAGCCTTCCACTTACATAGTAACCCAACTGGGTTCCTTCTACCCTCCCTGCAAACATCTTCTTCTTGGCCAGTGTTTACATAATTGCTACCTGTCCTTAGAACAGAACCATCTCATTCAATTCCTTGTAATAACTCCCTATAGCAAACCCCAGTCACATCCTGGTTGTGCACGCCTGGGTGCTGAGGTTCAGACAGATGTAACGGCATGTTCAGTTACACAGCTGGCCAGTGGCTCCACTCTTTCTGACCCCAGAGCTCATGTGGCCATCAAGAACATTCCATGAAGACTAAGCAGTCCCTCTAGCAGGTCATGGGGCTGCTTTCCTTTTGAGAGTTTGTCAGGATCCCTTTTGGTTTCTGAGTATCTGAATCCACTCAGAATTTACATTCAATCAACAAACCTTCCTAAATCTAAGCCCCATGCAGGTGGTGGGGCTATAATCTGGAAGAGCTCCAGGAAACTACCCCACAAGCAGGTACGATAATCCCCCAGGTGATAACATGTGGAAAGTGGAATGGATAGATGCCCAGGGAACTCTGTCTGAAGAGTAGGTGAAGAGCTCGCAGAGGCCCTCCATGGGCGGCAGTGCCTGTGCTGGACTGTGGTAGAGAGACAGGCAATGGCCAGTAGAGATAGGGAAGTTCGCCTTCCAAGATGAGTAGAGTCTGCAAAGCATGAGGGCGCGGCAGAGCTTGCGGGGCTTGGAGGCCTGGTGGCACAGTGGTGCTTGGGTGTGGGAGAGCAGCTGGCTGTGACTATGGTGGCAAGGACTCCAGTGGAGACTGGGGAGAGAGCTGTTCCGCTGTTCAGATTTACTGAGCACTTCACCATGAGCCATGCTTTGTGTCGAGCACTTAGACCTGATGACTGTGTTGTAAAAAAAAGAAAACTGAAGTTTGGAGCAGGACTGGATTTTATATCATGTGTGCTCTGTGCCCTAAAAAGGTTTGGGGGACTAGGGGTGTAGTTCAGTGGTAGAGTGCTTGCCTGGATTCAATCCCTAGCATCATACACCCACACAAGGTTTGGGGTTTGTTTGTTTGTTTGTTTGTTTATTTATGTAGCCCAGGCTGGCTTCACACTCCCAGTCCTTAAGCTCAGGTGTGGCTCAAGTGTTAGAGCATCTGCCCAGCAAGCACAAGGCCCTGATTTCGAACCCCAGTACCACAAACAAAACAAAACAACAAAAGAAACCTCCCAATCTTCCCACCCCTACCTCCCAAGTGCTAAGATTATAGGAATGTGCTCCTACACAGACACAGACACACACATGCACACAATTTTTTTTCTTTTTTTTTTTTTTGCAATGGTAGGAATCGAGCCCAGGGCCTCACACATGCTAGGAAAATTCTCTACCACTGAGCCTCATCCCCAGCCCCGAATGGCATATCTATCACATCTCTGAATGTCTTTATACTTTTACATCTGTGCATTCCTATGCAATATATGTATTTGTTTTGGATGTTTAAAAATCAGAATAATGGCTCAAGTAGTACAGCACTTGCCTAACAAGCATAAGGTCCTGAATTCAAATCCAAAAAAAATCCCAAATCAGAATGAATGAGATCATACAATTTGGTTTTCTGCAACTTGCTTCTTCGTTGGAGATTTGTAGGGAATTTATTTCACTGAGTAGAAGAATTTCTCTAACCATTCCACAGTCTGTTTATGTATCCTTCTTCTGACAGACACTGGGGCTGTTTCAGCTGCTTCTTTACAACAGAAAATGTTGCAATGAGCAGGAAGTTCTCGAGGTTTGTCCCAAAGTAAAGTATGGCTCACTAGATACGTGCAGCTTCACTCCTCCCCCCCACCAGGTCCTGGAATTTGAACTCAGACCCTCACACTTGCTAGGCAGGCAGATACCACTTGAACCACTGCACCAGCCCAAGTCCTCAACATTTTTCAGTGCTGCCAAGTTGCATTCCAGAGTGGGGTACCCATTTCCCCCCCCTGCTTCCAGAGTATGAGAGCTCTCCAAGCTCCATAGGCCTGCTGTGCCACTTCTTTGTTTTGGGGCTAGTCTAATAGGTGTGAAATGGCACTTGAACTTTGATCTTCCTGATCTCTGATAGCTAGGATTACAGATGGCAGCCACCAGCACCTGCCTTGACAAACATTTTTTTCATCTTTTAATTAAATGTATCCATCTTCCTGTTGAAACATGAAAAGACTTTTATGGGTTTCTTTCCCGTTTTTCAGTACACCTGAAGTTGATCTTTTATGTGTGGTGTGAGGTAGGGATTCTATCTCATTTTCTTTAAGGTGGCCATCCAATTGCTCCAGCACCATATATAGAAGAGTCCACAATGACCTGCAGTGCCACCTCTGCCAAATACTGTTTCCATACATGTGTAGCTCTATTTTTGCAGCCTCTGTCCTAGTCTACTGCTTCATATAGCTACCCTAACTCCAATGCCACATGGTCTAGTACTTTTTTAGACTTAAAAATTAAGTCCTCAAATTAAAAGAGCTGGGGGCTTCCTGAGAGCAGACGCATATCTTATTCTTCTTTACATCTTCATTCATTTCATGAACATCCTATGTAATGCTTCTGTTTAAAAAACGGTTTCTGGAATACTCTCCCTTGGGATCCTAAAACCCCCTTTGTAGAAGAGGAAACAGGCACAGAAGTAAGATGGCTTGCCAAGTAACACAGCCAGACATGTTGTATCTAGGGTTCCTTCAGATTTCAAGGGGTCCACCCACCCCATATAGCCCAGGTCCTAAAGACTTCTACTGTCCGCATGTGTGTCTTGTTCACTCCTTCGTTCAACAAGCAGATGATGGCTGTGTGCCAGCTCTGTCCCATGCTGGGCTCAGATCCCATTGGGAGGGGCCCTCACAGTGTTAGAGACCAGCAAGAAGGGAGACTGTAGGTAGGCATGTTAGGACTTCGTCTGAAGCCTTGAGGTCAGGAGAGGAAGTGGGGCCAGGTTTCAGAGCCAATGTAAAGAGCCATCCCGGGCGTGCACTTGGGCCCAGGCGCTGCCTTCTGAGGACGCCAGCTTCCCCCTGGAATTAGAGGCGTCCTCCCGTCCTCCCGTCCTCCCGCCCTCCCGCCTCGCGAGGCAGGAATGCGAAGGATCAGCTTTCACCAGAGCTGCGGCTGCCTTTCCCCTTTCCGGGGAGCTCCCCGGGCAGGCCCTTCCCGAGTGGCCGTATTAACTGGTTCTGTCTGTCGGACTGGGTGAGCAGCTCTCGCTAAAAATAGAGCCCAGCCCAGGGCGACCTGCGTCCGCTCGAGCCCGGGCCGCCGCCGTGGGAAGTCCGAGCCTGGACGGCCCAAGGATCGCAAGGAGCCCTGCACGCCGCCGCCCATCCCGGGCCTGGCCCGGGATCGACCCCCGAGGCCGGGGTCGCGGGCACAGCGCTGGCCCCGCAGGTGCCGCGGAGGGTGGAAGGCCCCGGGACAGAGGCGCGATCGAGGCCGGCCGCGATGGGAGGCGGCGGCGCGGCCTCCCGCGCCCTGGCCTGGGCCTCCCTGCCCCTGCTGGGGCCTCCCGCCGGCGCGCTCTGCGAGGACCCGCTCTGCTGCCGAGGTAAGGTCGGGCGTGCGGCGGCCGTGCCCGCGCACCACGCGCACTGCGAGAGGCCTCATCCTCTTCCCCGACCCCCCAGATCGCAGCCAGGGAGCGAGGTGGGGCGACGCCAGGCTCCTGTCCGCTCAGGGTCGTCGAGAAAGGGAACCAGGCAAACTCTGCAAACTCACCTTGTTTGTAAAGGTCCCGCCAACCAGGTCCGAAAAGCGCTCGCCCCCTCCTGGCCTCAGTGTGCCTATCTAGAAAATGGGACAATAAAATTGTGACACTGTAATACTTGGTGTGTCTCTAAGAGAAGTCGGAGGACCCGCTGAAGCGGATCGGAAGCATGCGCGAAGTCCGCCAGAGATAGCTGGGGTCCTCAGGGTTATGTTGGTGGGGGTCCTAAAGTGCCTTTCCAGCGACAGCCTTTGCACGGTCCTCCTCCCAGGTCTGGCGCCCGCATTAATCCTCCGCGCTGAGGTCGGAGACCGAAGAAGCAATACGCACTGGAAAGTTTAAGGGGTCAGCGGACTCAGGAAAGTCCTTGCGGGAGGGGACATGTAGGGTGAAAGAAGAGTGAGGAAAGCAAACTTCTGCCACCGCTCGTCCCTTATCTCCAGAACCCCACAGCTAAAGCCGGGATTTTATCTTTGAACTTCTGGGCGGGGGGAAGGACCTCGCGGGCTGGCTGACACCCAGGTCGGGGTGCGGAGGGGACGTGTGGCCCGGCCTAGTTCCTGAGCCAAACCCGGGCGGGGGCGTGCTCTGGGAGCCGAGGGGTCAGCCCTGCTCAGTCCGGCCGGGCGGGTGGTGGAGATGGGGTCGATTGACCAAACAGGTGCGCCCCCGCCCCTCCCCTCCCGCCCCCGCTCGGGCCGGGGCCGGGGCCGGGGCCGGCGGGCGGAGCTGCGGGCGGCGGGGCCTGCGATTGGCAGGGCTGGGCTGGCCGAGTGGCCGGGGAGCCGGGGAGCCGCCGAGCCGCGGAGCGGCGGCACCGGGGGAGGCGCGGAGCCCGCCGGAGCGCGCTCCTGCCCGGCCAGCTGCACTCAGCTCAGCGGGCGCGACCCAAACTTTCCTGCTGCCACCTTGGGAGCCCGTGACCCCGAAATCCGGCGACTTCGTGACCCTGGCCCTGGGCCGCTCTGGCTCCCGCGCCTTTGGGATGGCAGCGCCCCGCGGCCAGGCCGGCGCATAGAGGTAAAAGCTGGAGGTGGCTGGTCAGGCTGAGGGGGAGGGGGGCCCTGGAGGATTGCAGGGATCCGAGGCTCAGAGGTGAGGTGTTTGGGCACAGGACTGCGGAGTGGGCCTCGTCTCTCCTTTATTTACCCTTCTTCCATTTAAAGTCCGCCGTCCGGCGAGGACCTCTGTACCAAGCGCTGACCCTTTAAACTTTTCTCGTGGTTCTGCCTCTGTCCCTAACCTGCAGGCCAGAGTTGCCTGCAGGGAGTCACCAGGAAGGAACCTCTAGCGGGGCTCGCTCCCTGCGGGGGAGTTGATATGGAGGAGTGGGGGATTGGGGAGTGGGGGTTCACCAACCTACCAACCCCCAACGCTTCCAGTGAGTTCCCAAAACCGCAGACTCATCCTCTCTTCCCCCAGGGTTGGTGATGGAGCCCCCAACCCTCTCTGCTGAGGTACCCCCAATTACTAGGGAAGCAAGTGGTTGAGATGAGGTTTTTTCCCCCTTTCCCTTTCCTGGCCTGCTTGGAACCGCACCCTCCAAAAGAACACAGAGTGGGGATCTTGACTGCAACCACTTAGCTTCCAGATCCCAGCCTGGTGGGCATGATTGCAGGGTTTTCTGGTTTCTACTCCTTTGAGCTATCTGGGCTGTGTGCTAGGCTGTCCCCTGGCCCCTTCTGCTATTTAAGTGGGGGGAAATTCTACCTTAATTTTAATTATAGGTGGACAAGTATGTAACTCATCACCAGTAAGATCATAATCTTTAGCAATATTGTCCCTCAATGTTAATTCCTTTTTTTTTTTTTAATGTGGTACTGGAGCTTGAACTCCAGGTCTACACCTTGAGCCACTCCACCAGCCCTTTTTTGTGATAGATTTTTTTTTTTTTTGAGATACTATTTGCCTGGGCTGGCTTTGAACCTCTGTCCTCCTGATCTCTGCCTCCTGAGTAGCTAGGATTACAGGAGTGAGTCACTGGAGCCCGGCCCTTCTTTCTTTTTTCTTGACCTAAGACCATATGCCTGAGAGTTAAAAATCAAACCTACAGAATCTACGTTTGAAACTCAGTCCCCTGTGCTCTCTAGCTATGTGTCCTGGGACAGTCTTCCTAACTTCTCTGAGCTCAAAAGTCTTATCCCAGGGAGATTTAGTAAGGCTTTTGTGAGGTAAGTTGTAAAAGGCACCTTGGTTCATAGGACAGCAACAGCCTTGAACAGCTAGTCTGCATCCTGGAGCTTGAGCCTTCTTGCTGTTTCAGAAACTCAGCACCCCTGTACCTCAGTTTCTCTCCTGTCAAAAATGGGTTGAGACCAGCCCCTCTTAACCAGCCTCTTTGAGGAGAGAGCACAGATGCACACACCCATGGGGCATATGGTTTCAGTGGGGTTGTAGGCCTGGGATTAAGATGCTCCCACTTATTCTTGGTTCAGAAAGTGTAAGGCCTTTCCCTGCCCTCTTTAGAGACCTGGAGTGATATAATGTAAGTATCAAGGAGGCGAAAAGGAACCAATTAAGCAGCATGATGGGAGAGAAGCTGACCCACAGAACCCAATCCAAAGCCACCTTCCAAATCTTATAGCGCCCATCCCCTTCTATTCTTCCTTCCCTGGGGCTGCGTCTCCCCGAGAATCTAGTGACAGTGAGCTCACCGGGCAGGTGGTTTCATGATTGGGCATCTCCAGTCTGTTAATAAAATTCCTCCTGTTTTAAGCTGAAACCTGTGTCCCTGTGACTTCTACCCACCGATTCTAGCACAACCCTTCGGGCAGCTCTTACTGGCTCAAGTATTC
Source organism: Castor canadensis (assembly GCF_047511655.1). Lineage (NCBI taxonomy): Eukaryota > Metazoa > Chordata > Mammalia > Rodentia > Castoridae > Castor > Castor canadensis. Next base: position 13,791,573 of record NC_133398.1, on the reverse strand, counting down.
ACGTGGTCCCCTGGTGCCTGACATTCTGTTCCTTCCCTTAGGCATTTAGCACATTGGAACTGCATTTGGCAGTGATCACAGGATCATTTATTGAGTTTATTTTGTGCCAGGCCTTGTGCTGGGGGTTTAACAAGTATTTCCTTGCACATAAAAAAGCAAGTTTAAGAACTGGGGGGTGTGACTCAAGTAGTAGAGAGCTTACTGCTGGAAGTTCACAAAAAAGAAGAAGAAGGAAGGAAGGTAGGAAGGAGGAAAGGATAAAAGGAAGGAAGGATAGAAAGAGGCTTAAAGAGAGTAAGAGACTTATCCAAGGTCCTACAACCAGTAAGGGGGTGGGCCTCACTGTAAACCCAGCTGGGCCTGTGGTATGTCCTGGGATGCTTTTATCACAAGCACCTAGGCACTTGTTAAAATGTAAGTTCCTCATCTCTACTCCAGACCTAGAGATCTATACTTAAAAAAATCTTCAGGCCGTTCTCCTGCATGGCATGGTTGGAACTGTAGCCCTAAGGTACTCTTAGGAAGAAAAACAGGGTATGAGTCCCAAGAGGTCTGAATTCAAATTTTGGCCTCACTCTTTTGAGCTAGTTGCCTTTTCTTCCTGGCTTCCTCCCAACTATAAAACAGGCACAGTTGTGTACTCACAGGTGGGATGATTGCTGCCTGTGACCAGGTTACACTGCCCTCCCCCATGTCAAAGGTCATAGGGGAGGCTCTGGGGGACAGAGGAACCTGATGAAGTGTGTGATAGAGGCAAGCCTGCTGCCCCCCAAAGTCTCCTGGCCTCTAATTTCTAGAAGGATCAATGCACTTTGGATAAGGCCTTTGTGCTCAGGTTTCTTGGCTAGAATAGTGGGGACCCTGGAGAGGTGGGGATGACCTCTCTTCATACATACCTTCCTCCACCATCCTACCCTGGAGGCCTCCAACCTTTCCAGCTGGAAGGTGCTTGGCCTGACTCTCCTGGGGGTGGGAGTGGGGGTGTGTTTGTTGTGCACATTCGTGTCTTAAATTCATGTCTAGAAATCCATCTATTCCCCTGGAGACTTGTTCTGGAAAAATGTCTCCCCTGAGGCCACAGGAATGGACTGGGCTGGGCTAGATTGGAGGGCTGGGGGTAGGGTCGGGGGAAGGACTTACTGGCATAGACCTCAGAAATGTCACATTTGGCGTCCAAGCTCTGCTGCACATAGAGAGCGCGTTCTGCCTTTATTTTCTTTGATCCTGCTGAAGGCACAGAATTTTAAACACCCATTTTATGGAACAGTTCATTGGAGTCCAGGAAGCTGCAGTGACATGTTCAAAGCCCTAATGTGCATGTGGGGTAGGAAGAAGGTGACAGAATTGGGACTTGAACCCTAGTCCCCTGATAGTATGCACAGGCATACTTTGCATTGTATCCTATACCTCGTTGTTTTTCTGTCCACCTAGTGCTGGCTTTGGTGCCAGTGTTCTTGCCTGGAAACTGGAGGACCTGGGCTGAGATGTGGCGGGGTGATGCTGGGCAGAGCCTGTCATCTCTTAAAAGTTTAGGGTCCTTGGCTACAAAGAAGGTAGATGTGGAGCTGTTCAGCTAGACCTCTGAGGCTCTTTTCATCTTTGACCTTCCCAGGTCATGCTGCATTTCTGGGGATGGGATGTCCATGATGGACCCAGAGCATGGGTGAGGGGTTAGGTGGCAGAGCAGGGTGCTGTGCTGGAGATTGGTATGAAACCAGCCAAAAGTGTCCTTTAGGCATGAAGTCCTCCAAGATGGGGGAACATGGGAGACCTTGGGGAAGAGGTTAGGTAGCAGGGGAAGTGCAGGCTGGTGAAGTCACTCTTCTCAGAATGAAAACAGACTTTTGCACTATGAACACTGCAAGAGGGTGATAGTGAGAGTGCCTGGGGGTCCTAAATAGGAGCCAAGGAGAGCTTGCGGCTTGGGGGACCAACCTAGCTGGTAACCTAGGCCAAGAGGCCAGGGATAAAGTGTAAAGCCATTTTTCTCCCTCCCTAGTCTCTACATGTCTCACCCCTGGGCCTCCTCAGCCTTCCCTGACTCCCATCTGATGCCCTCCAGGTCCATCATGGGTCTTCTTCCCTCTCTCAGAGTGGCTTCCTGTCCCCTACCCATAGCATCAAGCCCATGACCCCTGCCTCAGCAAACAAGGTCCTGTGCCTGGCTCCTGCTTTCCTCCTACCCCTTGTCTCTCCGCTCTTAAGCTTCCTGCTTCCTGGTCTCTGCCACTGTTCCACTGCCCAGCATGAATGTCACCTCCATTTGGTCCATTTGGAGTGCTCAGTGCTAGCTTGCCGCTCTTTTTCACCACCTTGTTTTTTGCTTATTGTGGGTTTACCTGTCTCACACGATGCGTCCTGAACTTGTGGAGGTCACAGACCTGGCAGTGCTTCTCATCTCAGTACGCACAGCCCACACACTGGGCCCACACACCTGGGCCCAGCCAGGACCTTCCTTGGTGCAGTGAGCACTCATCTAGCTTTGCAGTGTGGGATTGGCTTTGGGTTGGGTTGTAACTAATGTTTTGTCTCAGTGTTTGCCTTGCACCCCACTCCCCAACAGCCAGGCGGGGCCTCTGTGTCTGTGCTCTGGGCAGGGTTGCTTCCTGCTGAGGCACAGACAGGGATGGCGTTGGGTTTATGGAGAGACACCACTCCTTCCCTTGGGTTATTCTTGATTGCTGTTGTTTGGTTTTGGGTCTTGCTGGGTATCAATTCCAGACCCTGTGCGTGCTATCTAGGTGAGTACTCCACTCCTGAGCTACACCCCAGTCCTGATCTAATTTTGATAAAGTCTCTCTGGCTTTGTGGCATCAAAGATGCACAGGCCTAGAAGCAGGTATGGGAAAGCCACAAAGCAGTATTTGAAACTCCATGTTTGTAAAGTGCTTTCACTCAGAGTGGCCTATTTTGCCCAGCCCCCCTCTCAGTCTCCCTGCAACTTTCTGTTGAGGAAACCAAGGCTTTGGGAGAGGGGTCACTTGGGTAGGTTCAGACAGGCAGAGAGAGGTAGTGCACAAGTCCTCTAGCTTCCCTTGCTTGGGCTCCAGCACTCCTGGTGGAGCGCCAGCCAGAGGAGGCTGTCCATGGTGGCTCCCAGTCACTGGGAGGCTTTTTCCTTGGAGACTTTTGTGTTGGGGGCATTTTCCTGGCTAGTTGATGAGAGCCAACTCAGATGGCTGACGTGGGGGGAGGTGGGACCAGGGAGAAGGGTTAACGTCTATGCGAATTTAGGACTGGGGGTGTGGTTCAGTGGTAGAGCACTTGCCTGGCATTCCTGGTGCTCAGCACCAAAATAAATAAATAAATAAATAAATAAATAAATAAAATTCAGCTAACACCTACACAGATAGGCCAGATGACCAGATAAGTACCTCTGTCCTAAGGTACAACGCTCTCATCTCCTTGTAGGTCGTAGTGACTGGTACTTATTAAAACCCATCTTGGACTAAGTTTTGAAGGATCTTGGGGATCCTGGAGAGACAGGAGAGAGATTGATGATGACTTGGCTTTATGTTCACACGCACCCCAAGTCTCTTGCCTCTATGGGGCCCTCGAAGCCCTAAGCCCTGCCATCCTTGCTTTGTCACTGAACATGTCCTCATGGTTGTTTTGTCAGCTTACCTGTCTTTACCCCTGCTGCCTCCTAAACCAAGTATCCTAGCAGCACAGGTGCCTCATGGCTGACCCAAGGTGATCAGAACAGGACCCACCTTGTCAGGGAAGAGCTCAGAGTGGGGACAGGAAGTAAATGAATAAGAAAGGAATGAGTGACCTTCTCAGCATCTATTGTGACCCTGTCTGGCTGTCATGGGCTAGAAAAAATGTGACAACTGAGTCTACTAGGAAATGGCTGGGGGTAGTGAGGACCCAACCAGACATAATGGAAGCTGGCCCAGACCCGAGCAGGGACCTCAGGGCCTTTCCCGGCAAAGGGACTGCCATCAAAGCTGGTGCTACTTCCAGGAGGAGAGAATTCCCAAAAGGCCCTGTCAGCCCCTGATAGGGATCTGCAGGGTGTGTGAGGGATTTGTTTTCGGCCAGGATATGGGAGTTAAAAATAGACTTCATAATCCCTTGGGTTTTTGTCACACTTGACGTTGTGCAGAGTCCTCCGTTATCTCATATAAGTGGCTCGGCTGCTGTTGACACAGGTGGACTGCCGCTTTCTAAATGAGCCCATGGAGGTATGTCCCCAACTCCTTTCTGGAGACTGCACCCCAGATTTAGGGGCAGAACCTAGGTCTATGCCCCTACCCGTGAATCTGTGATCTTTACTCTTATGAGGAGCCCAGTTTGAGCCAGCAGGCTGCAGGAGAGAATGGAGTCTATTGAAACAATACAGGTGGCAAAGCAGCAAGGATGACAAGAAGACCAAGGATGAATCCAGGCTCTGGGACAAAGGGTCACGGTGGGGTTGAGGAGCAGTCAGAGGCTGTAATCTGCTGGAGTGCGGAGATAGGAAGGTGGTGATGAGAGTGCAGCAAAAAGTACCACTGGGACCCAAAATAGAGGACCTCATATGCTGCAATAAGGATTTGAACATGATGGTGAGGGTACTAGGGAACCACTGAGGATTACAGAGCACAGTGTGGTGCAATGATATGCTCCCTGGCTTTATTACAGGTGTTACTGTTTGATGTTTGGTAGAGCAGTCTCTTCTAAACCCTTAGAAGACACTCTGCACATCCCTGCGTCTCCTTCTAGAGGGAGGACCCTGTTTTCTGCTGTCTTTGGGTTCTGAGAGGAGGCAGCTCTGGGGCAAAGTCTGTCTCTGTTTTTTCCTAGTTTTTAAACTAAGTACTTTGATTGTCTTTCTGTTTGGCTTCCCCATGGTGGGAGGAGTGAAGAGAGCGAGGAGGTGGCAGCTAGAGCTCTGCTGAGGCTCTACTCTCCTGCCTGGTTCTGTGGAACTTCTAAGATGCTCTAGTGTGTCTAGTGTATGCTCCCTACCTGACAAGCTCCTGGACTCCTGGATCGTTTTCCATTCCTTCCCTGCCACCTGGAACCCTCCACTTCTCTAGGCAGCCTGTCCCAATCTGCCCAGCAACACTGGCCTCTCCTTTGCACTTGTCAGTGCTCCTTGCTGTCTAACCCCAGGCTTTTATTAGCTCTGCTGCTTCCCCAGCTGAGCTAAGGGTCCTGGTGGGGCAGAACTGTGGTTAAACCAGACCTGAACTGTTCAGAATATTAGAAAACTCAGGTGCAATCCGCCCATTTTACATCCGTGGACCTGAGTTCACTACAACTGCATGACAAGTTCATGGCAGAGCTGGACTCAAACCTGGACCTCTAGCCCCTTCTCCGCTTCACAGAGCCACTCTGCTTCTTAGCCCAAGAGCCAGGGATTCCCAGCTCTGTGAGAACCCTGGTTTTGTAGCCAGGCTCTTTCTGGGGCTGGGAGCCAGCAGTGCCAAGTGTTTGGGTTCCCAGCACGGGCTCTGGGCGTCAGCGTTGGCTTAGTCACAGGGATGAGATCACTGCTCACCTCTGGATGGGGGACAATGCCAAGGTTTCAGAACTTTCACTGGGAGCCTCTTATTGATGTGTGTGTGTGTGTGTGTGTGTGTGTGTGTGTGTGTGTGTGTGTGTGTGTAAGAAAAACAAACCTGTTGGTTGGGACTTTGTACTTGGCCCATGAACTGTAGGCCTGGGGAAGCTACTGGGACATTATAAACTCTTGGGCTGTCCCCTCTCACAGAGCCCCAGGAGAGGGGATCTATGTCAAGAAAGAGCTTGAACCAGGGCTGAAACCTGATGTCTGTGTTGCTGTGCCTCATACTGGCTGTGTGAGTCTGAATAAGGTGCCTGAGTTCTCTGGGCTGAAATAAAAATACAAGCAGCTCATGCTTCCTGTGGGTCAGGTTCTTAAGGCTTTCCAAGCATTAGCCCATTTGATTCTCACAAAAGACCTGGGGGATCCTTTATCATTTCCAGTTTGCAGATGAGGACTCTGACGTCCAGAGGGAAGGTGGGACTTGCCTCAGCTCACCAGCTGGGAAGGGGCAGAGCCAGGGTTTGTGTGCTAGTCTTCCCGACTCTGACTCTACAGTCTGCTGGATCAAGCGCTCCACATCTCTGCTGTCTAGCTTCTTGGCTGCCTCATGAGGGATTGTGAAAGTATATATACAGAGAAACCAAGTGTGATTAAGCAGGCGAGAGTGGGAAAGGGATGAATGAGAGGTTGTTTATCCACTAGCATCCTTCTCTATCTCCCCACCCAGTACTGTTCTTGAGCAGACAGAGAGGAGGAGTGGGGGGAGGGGACAGGTACAGCTGGATCCAGGCTCTGTAAGAGAAAGTGCACATTAGAAGGTATGACTTTGCAGCTGCAGCCAGTCTGTCCTGAGTTCATCTCTTTCCATCCCCTGTAGCTCCCTGGCTATTTTGATGTTGGTGTTAATGTCTTTCCTGCCCTCCAACAGCAGGTGCCTTCAAGGAGTCACCAAGGCCATTCACTTTGAGTGGAGTGACCAGTAAGGTGATGATTCAGGTTTGGAACAGGGGTCTGTTGATGGCCACTGACTTCTGGGCTTGGAGTGGAGGAGGGGGAGAGCCAAGTAGCAGAGGAGCCTGGCAGAGCAGAGAGGCTGGTGGGGGTGGGGAAGGGGAAGCTGTGCTCCATCTGACAAACCTGGCTGCTGCACCTACCAGCTGACTGACCTCGGACAAAATTGCCTCACTTCTGAGCCTCCTTGTTCTCATTTATAAATGGGGGATAAGAATACCTGCTCCTCCTCTGAAGAAGGGTGGACACAGTGCAGATCTGCACATTGTGACCATGAGTGTTTTTGTTATTACTTATTATTTGCATTATTATAACCAAGGGCCTTTAAGAAGACCACTTGATAGTGGTCTTGGGATACTAAGCCCCTTTCTAGAACTTGCTGCCTAAGGTGAAGGCAGTTCTGGGTAGGGGAAGGTCTAAGTTAGACAGGCTGCACTAATTATTCACTTCCTTTTCTTGTAAAGCAACCCAAGGACTCAAAACTGCCAAATAAGAAGGTGTCCGGATATGGGATTTTAGGGGCGTGACTTTGATGAGCAGGCAAAGAGGTTAATAGAGACAAAGTTTCTTTAAGGCTTGAAGTTTTTCTCTTGCCTGCATCCGGTCTGACCTCCTTCCCCTAAAGGTTTGTTGCTCTGAGTATGTGTTGAAGCCATCCTGCTGGTGGGCTGGTGGAGGCGGAAGTTCTGCTCCTCCTCCCCTTTTCCCTCCTCAGCATCCACTGGGAAGGTCAGCTCTTACAGAAAGAGCTTGTGTAGTCTTTGGAGAGGCTGTGTGTAGGTGTAGACAGCAAGGGTCTGTGGGGGTGCAGGTCAAGGGGGCTTCCCAGAGGATGTGGCCCTAGGACAGCTGCCCAGGTTGCTACCAACGGGATTGCAAAATCGCTGGGTTCCTCACTACTGCCGTTGTAGCTGGGTCTGCCAAGATCCCCAGGCCTGGCAGGCAAGACCCTTGGGGAGGCGTGGAGATGCCATCCTGCCTCCTTCCCCAGTTGCTCTAGACATTGCTTGAGTCCCTTTTATCTTAAGCTGACTCTGGGGTGGAGAGAGGAACATGGGGGAAGAAGACGTGGGTTTGTCATTCCCATCGTGTGCCTTCAGGCAGGTCAATTCACTGGCCTGAGTTTCCATCAAATGGGGATAATCGTGCTACCTACGTCACCGGGGTGTTTTGAGACTTAAGTGAGGCAATGCTTGCAAAGTGCTTATCACAGAGCTGGCACGGGGGTAATTAGAAACCGCCCTGGCAGGGACACACCTCACTACCCCTGCCTCCCCCCCCACCACCCGAGTTCCTGTTTGTTGTTGACATCCTCTTCACCCACTAGCGAGGGATTTTAAGTATTTATATCCTTGCTGGAATTTCTCTCCACATTGTCTAGTTAATTGCATAATTGAATTAAGGCACACAATTTCACTTCCTTTCCAGTACAAGGGCAGGAAGGAGCCCGCTGCCCTCTTCACTGTGATTGAGATGATTACTGACATATCTGCTGATGAGATGGCGCCTTCCTTCCCTGAGAGGCCCATTGCCTCCTGGAACAGCTCCACACACCCCATAAATCAAGCAGCAGCCACGTGCTTGAAACATCAGTCTTGCTGGCGGTGTGATGGGTTTGGCAACATGTCTGTTTCAGCACCACCTTCTTACTTGGGCCCCATCTTGCCCGCTCACAGATGGATGGCCGCAAAGACTCTTTAAATATATAGAGCAAATGACCCGTGTACATGTTTGGGAAGTGCTCGCCAGTAGAATAGAAATAAAAAAATGAAGGAGCAGGGAGAAGGCTTTGGATAGAGAGGAATCAGCAGTGCTTCACGCTTTAATGGTGTTGGCGCTGGCTTTTGCCCTGCCCCTGGTGGCTCTTGGGTGGAGAAGCAGAGTGGACAAGGAAGGGTATGGGGCTGAAATTGGTGGCTTGGGGCCTGTGAATCCCTGCCCTGCCACTTAGTAGCTGAGTGAATTGAAGTAGCCACTTAGCTTAGCTTCAGAGCAAGGGACCCAAGAGAACCTGCTTCATGGGAGCGTTGTGAGAATTCTGTTTCCCACAAGGCCTGGTGCATGGTCAGTACTCATAAGTAAAGCCACTTATTTGTACCCAAGGATGTTAAAAAAAATCCTCGCAATGTTCTTTACCCCAACACCCTTCCCATCCTCCCTTTCTCGCTTTCTCAAAAGATAACAACCAGGACCCAGTGCTTCCTCTCCCACCTCTGCATTCCTTTTGGGCAGTTCCTGTACCTGCAATGTCCCCTACCCTGTCTCTTCCCACAGAGTCCCTCCTCCTTCTTTCAGAACTGATCCCAAGCACTGTGGCCTCTGAAATTTTCCTGTAGCCTCCCACCCCCTCTTAAATGCCTTGTTCTGTCCTTGGTATGTTGAACATCCACAATCATTGTTAGCCCAGGTGTGTTCCAGACCAGGTAGGGTGGTAAGGTGCTTTGTAGAAAGGAGTTAGTAAACGGCTGCATGCTTCATGTCCAACTTGTATGGTACCAATCCACATTAACAGTTTAAAGGCTCTGAGAAGTCCTGCCGTAAAGAAATCTACTGACTTTTGTTGACCCCAGAATTCGCCAAACCTCTGCCTCTAGATACTTTCTTCTTGGAATGCCTGTTGACAGGCTCTGTGACACCCTTGAAGGTGTGGTGTTATAGGCCACTTCTATCTATAGAATGGTTTGATATCATTTCTTCATGTTAAAATTAAGGAAGCCAAGGCCCGGAAGGCTCAGTAATTCCTCCAGATACACCAGTGATCTGTCTTTCTGTCACACCATCTGGGATCCACTTGAAGGTCCTCCATGGGGTAGCCACAAAGAGCAGGTGGCCAGGAAGATCAGGGTGTGACAGGCAAAGACCCGCTCTCCAAGAGATTTGGGCTTCTTGAGGGAATGAAATGGACACATGGAGTAAAGAGATTTACTGCTAACTGCATCCTGAGCCCGTGTATCACTGATGGCCCAAGGCCCTGTCCTTTCCCTGCCCAACGAAGGACCCAGTATCCTGAAATGAAGGCGACTCAACTCCCACCCCACCCCTGCAGATTCCCATGGTCCTACTGTGGTTCCCCTGCAGGGATGCAGTCCACAAAGGCAGCAGCAGGGAAAGGAAAAGTTGTCTATTTATCCAGGCATATTCTTCCCCTGCCTTTCTGGGGGAAAATGCTTTCTTTGAGATTTCTCTTTTATTATCTGAAATTCTCAGGGGAGCAATTACCTGCCAGTGGGAATTATCTGCTGTCTTTATTCTAGTGCCTGTCTGCCTGAGTTCCTCCTTGGAGTAATTGATTTTGGTAATTCAGAGTGGCTAATTCAGAGCTGTTGAACGTTGTTTTAGGAGAGGGTGCTGTTGTGGAGGCAAGGGAGTGCCCACAAAGGCCTTTTTAAAGGCGTTGGTGGCTGGCAGATCTGCTAGCGATGGTTGGAGATGGATGGTGGGGCTGGAATGCTGACTATGGATAATGCATTTTTTTCTTTGCATTTTTCCCCTCTTGCACTGACTGTGCGTGGGTTGCACAATGCTTTCCTGCCTGCAACCAGGGCAGATTTGCTTTAGGGAAATATAAGGAGGTGAAAGGCAGGTTCTCAGCTCCCATGGACTTGGCAGTCTTGTTGCATTGATTCCAACCTGACCCTGATCTTGGCCCTCACCCTCTGTCTCCTAGGGGGCTAGAAAGGCTGCAGAAGCTCCTTGGAGAGCTTGAAGAGGAGAGCAGCTGCTGCTACTCAGCCTGGCCTTGCATCTGGGCAGACCCAGGTGCTGACTTTGGACCTGCCACCCATGGCACTGCCATCCCTTGAGTGGGGGAGGGCAGGTCAGGGCACCTGACTCCATAGGGCTGGAAGCATGAAGGGTAGCCCTCAGTGGGGAGGCTGGTTGTGACTGCAGAAGCTTATCTGCTTAGTGGATGAAAAGCCAGTGTGTAGGCTAGCAGAGTGGCTCAAGCAGTAGAGCCCCTGCTTGGCAAATGTGAGGCCCCAAGTTCAAACCTCAGTACCACACACAAACAAAGCCTGGATGTGTGTGTGTGCATCCCAGAAATAGTCCCTTAGCAGACAGCCCCAATTTGAAACAGCAAGTGTTCTGGATGGGGGAACAAAAGCTTGGGCTAGAAGACCCTCATCTTGGGGTTCTGTGGAGTCCTCCTTCCTTTTACCCCTACCTTTCCTCAGCAAGGGAAAAGAACCTTCAGGCCCATGAGGCATGGCTTTGGTCCAGCCCAAGAGAAGGCTTGCTCTTTGTCACAGTGAGCACTGTCCCTGGTAAGGCCTGGACCCTGCGAATCCTTCCATGACCTCTGGCCTGAGTATCACGTGACATTTCCATCCCTACTTCACAAATGAAGAAATGGAGCCCAGGGCAATTTGTTCCTTCAGGGAGTGAGTGATGATCTGGGCTTCCTGCTCTCTGGATGGACAGAGTAGGGGTTGGGAGCTCATCAGGTATCCAGTGGAGGGGAGAATTAGGGGAGGGGGGCCGGTTCTCTGGCCTTAGTATGACTCTTAGCAGGAGTTGGTGTCTAACCATCTGCTCAAATGAGACCCTTCAAGGACTGGGACCCTTTGTCACCTTGAACCACTTAGCACCGGGCTTATATGGGGGTCAGCCAAGGCTCTTTTAGCTATCAGAGACCAAATCCCCTCTACCAACTGGTCAAAGTATGGGACTTTATGGTCACAACCTGGTATCAGTCTGTCTATCTCTTTGTCTCTCTCCTCCTATATTCCTCCCATTTCTGGGCTGTTTCTCCACAGAGCTTGAAATAGAAAAAGGAACACACTTGGATGCTGACCTCAGAAGAAAGGGGAGCAAACACAGGCAAACCCAACAAAAGACCCATAAACACATAAAGCACTTGTTCTGAATGGTTGTTAAATTAAATGGAGTTTTGTAGAAACATTTTTCTCCCAAGAAGGAATTTACACGTGGGCACGATATCCAGATAGAAGGCACTCCAGATCCCATAAACTAAACGAAGCAGACCCTGCGTACCAAGACAGGTTATGCACTCACATCTGGGCCCAGCAGAAAAGGGTCCCCTAGTCTGGTGGCAGGGGTGGCGGGTGTGTGTGGGGTGAGGTAGGTGGGGAGGTGGGGAGGGGTAGGTTGCAGGTACACCATTCCCAGACCAGTCTAAGTTTTGAGGTTATAAAAGTACTTTTTAAAAATCTTATTTTTAAAATTTATCTCTATTATTTATTCATTTATTTTTATTTACTATTTTTCACTGGGGGGTACATTGTGACATTTACAAAATATATCACAATATATCATAGTTGAATTCATACCCTCCATCACTCTCCTTCATCCCCACTCCCTCTGTCCCTGGAATAGTTTCAACAGATCTCATTTTTCCATTTCTATACATGTGCACATAGGATTTCCAGCATTTCACCCTCCTACACCCTTTTCTTATATCCTCCCCCTCCCACTGGTACCAATCCCCAGATAGGACCTGTTTTGCCTTCTGTTCTCTGTTTTTGAAAAAGCAAAGACATTTTTATTTGTTTAAGAGAGCCATAAAAGGTGTTTCATTGTGAGATATATATATGTACATATATATATATATATATATATATATATATATATATATATTATAACCTGAATTGGTTCATCCCCTCTATTTTCTTCCTTTCTACTTTAGTCCCCTTCTTATGGTGATTTCAACAGGTTTAAAAATTCTATATTCATTCTTGTTTAGGAAATGCATCAGCCATATTCCCCTTCCTAACTTCCTTATAGAAGTGCTTTTAACTGGGCTGGGGATGAGGCTCAGTGACAGAGCACATGCTTAGCATGTGTGAGGCCCTGGGTTTGATCCCTAGTATTGCAGAGTGGCAGGGGGGGGGCGGTGCTTTTAAGGGGTGAAAACAATTAGGTTGAACCTGAATAGTGTTGAAAGCTTCTTCCTAACTTTAAAGAGCCAACTACATATGTTTGGAAGCTCTTCCTGACCATATACCATATCATCCTCTAGAACCAAGAGATAAATTATAATACAAAGCTATGTGATGAAGGGTGGTTGTTGGAAGGTGTGGTGCCTGGCCCTCTGAGGATAGTGAGGAGCCTGAGAATCCTTTACAGTGACAAGAATGAGCTGCTGTCTGTGGTGATGGCGTTGACACGTGTTTATTGAGTGTCTACCATGTGCCAGGAACTGTTTTAGTGCGGACGGAGATTTTCACCCTGGGCTACATAAGGCCAAGCTTCTGAAAGAAGAGATGTTGGAAAAGGAGCCAAAGGCTAGGATTTTTCTTAGTAAGGATTTGGTGAGCCTTGAAGACATTTTTCCACTTGGGTAGAGTGTGGTATGATCCCTGTAGTGATTTCATAAGCTCTTCTAGGTCATGATTCCTGTGGTGCCCAAAATTCCACTATTAACAACAGATTCTTTTTAGTTAAACTTGCCCTTTCTAGGTGTTACGTACTAACAGGATACTTTAAGCCCTTCCTAGGTTGGAAGTTATTTGACTTTTCTCCCATGATAAGGCCCTTAAAAGATAGACCTCTATTCAGGGTGGGAATGGGAGTAGAAGGAGTTAAGTTAGGGACCAGGATACAATACCACACCGAGCTGGTAGTGGAAGTCAAAGTCTGTTCATTGCACATCACTGCGCCTACCCCACCCTGAGTGCTAAACTTAGCAACAGTCAAAAATTTTAGTCATCAAATCCTTTCTAGTGGTCATTGTTTTCCAACTTTGGATCCTAAAGGCAGAGCAAGAACTAAAGTCCTTCCGGGATCTGACCCCCTGCTGCAGACTTCCAGATTTTTCCGCTCAGATGGGCGGCTCCTACTCTGGCTGCCTGGGCCGGCTGCTAGGATAGTTGCCAGAGCCCTGACCAGACTCCCCTTCCTCCCACTTTCCCAGATGGAGGTAGGGTTATAGGCATCCACCTGGTCACCTCTGGCTCCTAGGAACCCCTCCCCCACTGAAAATGCCAGCCACCAACTGGTCAGCAAACATGGGTTCCCCGTTCCCAATGGTGGTTAAAGGGGTATGTGGGCTCAAGACCAGATAGGACAAGCTGTTCTTTGCTATCTTTCCCATCTGTAAAATGGGATAAATGTACCCACCTCAGTGGTTCCTGGAAGCATCAGTCAATGGTCACTAGCTCAAGACTTGGCACGCAAAAGTTGCTCAGCACCTGGGACCCCTGACACTGTGATGTTACTGCTCTGCTGGGTCACCTTCCCCAGGCTGAACACTGGTCTTCAGCTGCCGGTCCTTGCCTTCCCAACCACTGCGCCCTCTGGACCCTCGTGGTTGAGCGTCTCTGTCCATGTCTCCTGACTCCGAGCGCCCTACCCTGGGTACCCTACCAGCTTTCACCTGGCAGCCTGCTCTTTCCCAGGGTGTCAGCATCCCCTGAACCCAGGCTACTCCTTTACCCTAACCTGCTCTCCTGAGTGAGATGGAGAGGACTGACATTCACTGAATGCTCCAAAGTCACATCTAGCTTCCAACGTGGAAGTTCTTTTCTTTCTTTGCAAACCACATCCTCCATGCATGGCCTGTCTTGCCAGTGAAGGCTACACTGCCCAGCCCCAGCCAGGGAACCTCAGCTGGGTGGTTTCCCTCTTCCCCATCCCTTCCTGCCACACCTTCTCTCCTGTGCCCCTGTCCCTGTCACTGACTGCAGGGGAAAACCTAGCCACAGCCTTCTCTTAGTTGTTTGCCTGCTTCCACAGTGCCCCAGGGAAGCTTTACAAACCTGAACGCTGTCATGGCCTCCCACCTGTTCTCCGGCCATGCCCTTATTCTCAGGCAGAATTTCCCTGCCTGGAACCTTTACAAAGCCAGCAGAGGCGCAGACCCCCATGCAGGGCAGCCCCTGCCTGCAACCAGAAGAGCACGGCCCTTAGTGTTTCTGACCCTCCCCTTGGCTCCTTGAGGATGCCATACACTTTACAGCTTGATTGATGGAAGCTCAGCCTGGAAATCTGTAGACTTCCAAGCGAAGTGCCTGGGCTGACTAGGAGGGTCACCTTTCAGGCTCAAAGTGGGTGTCTCTACAAGTGTGAGGTCTGAGGTAGGTGGGGATGGGTCCCTAGTGCCTGGTGCAAGGCCGAGTTCTACTCTCCCCAGCTCACTGTCTATGTGGTATTCTCTGACAGCCGGACAGTCTGGTCCATGGCCAGCAGCCCTCCGCTGCCTGCTTGCTGGGCGTCTGCACCCCAGACCGCCTCTCAGCAGGTGGTATTTCCACTTCTCAGGACTGGGACTGCTGGGTGGATTGAGCAATGGTGAGGGCAAAAGAAAAACAGAAATGGACAAATAATAATTAACAGATGTCAGTTGTTAAGCTTAAAAAAAAAATAGAGTGCCACCCTGCCCCTCTCACCAGGAGGAGGCCAAATGGTCACCTTACCCCTTGGGAGAGACCATTTCAGAGCCAGTTTGGGATAGGTTTGGCTGAGAGGGATAGTACGTGGAGTGTGTGGGGAAGGGGATGAGGATAAAGCCATCCTGGGGCCATGGCTTTCATTTGCTTTGATTCCCTGGGGGTTTTCTTGGAGTGAGGGCAATGGTAAAGGGGACAGAGAGGCTTATCTGTGGAGTGTCACTGATCTGCCCATTTCTTGCTCCCCTTCTTCATTCAGGTCCAGGCAGCTATTATAATTTTTTTAACTTAGAATTTTCTCATATGCTTACTTATTTTTTTGTGGTACTGGGGATTGAACTCGGCCTCATGCTTCCTAAGCATGCATTCTACCACTTGAGCGTACATACCCCCAGTCCTTTTTAGATTTTTTTTTTAATAGGGTCTCTCTAACTTTGCCCAGAACTGGCCTCAGCCTGTGATCTTCCTATTTTCACCTCCCATGTAGCTGGAATTACAGGCATGAGCCACCTTGCCTGGTCCTTTTCTTTTTATTAAAAAAGCACTAAACACCACAAAAATAAAGATAAAATAAAATACAAACACTAAACAGAATCCTGTGTGAACATATGTATGAATATACTATAACACTGTGTGCCATTTCTCCTCTCGAATCTGACTTCCGGTTTGGCCACTTTTTCTGACATAAGCCAAAACTTAGTTTCACCTATATGAACTTATGATGGTTAGAAACCTATTTATTACTTTTAAATATTTTCCCCAGTTACAGGAAATGGTAGAGAGTACAGGGAGGAGAAATGGAGCTGTCATAATCCTAGTCTCCAGCCCATTCCTTTTCCATGGCATGGCTCAGAGATCCAGAGCCTGATCTGGTCCCCTTGGTAAACTTGAACTGTTCTAGAAACATCTCTATGGTTTTTAAACACTATTTTTGTGTTTCCCACTGGACCAAAAGCCCATAAGGGCAGCTCCCTGGCTGGCTTTCCACCATTAACACTTGCCCTAGGTTCTCAGTAAATATTTGTTGGAAGAATGTACAAATAAGAAGACGATTTGTCCTCCAAGAGGCCAAACCCTTGGCTACAATGGTTCATCATCTTGGTTTGACCAGAATGATGGGGGTTCCCACGATGTGGGACTTTCACTTTTAAAATCAAGATGGTGCAGGGAAATAGGAGGGTGTGATCATTCTGTCCTTGGCATAGTGTCCATCTTTGAAGGACTGGGGCTTTCAAGGTCATGATTCCATTTTATATTTGCAGCCTTAAGGCAGAGCCATGGGCAGTCCCGCTCCTGAGAGAGAGTGTGTCCGGGTCTGGGGGTGTGCACAAGAGGCACCTGGAGGCTGCTGCCCTCACCTGATCGGTCTGCCTCATCTGGGCCTTATGCAGTCCCTGCTAGGCAGGTGGCCAGCTCTTCTCACACCCATTTTGCAGATGATGATGGCTTGGCATGCCCAAGATCCAAGATCCAGATTGCCAAACCAGGGGACTTACTGTGACTCAGCATGGTCAGTTCTCACCCTGTTGCTGAGTTATGCAACCCCCAGATCCACGGTGGTGGTGCCAGACCAAGGATGGCTTTACCTAAGTCTAGAGGCCTCTCCTGAGGGTCTGGAAAACCTCAAGGGTAGATTTCAAGCTTCAAGGCTTTGCATGTCCTTCACCTCCGTGGTGTTTTTTTTCCTTTTTCTTCCACATCCACATATTCTCTCAAGAGGGCAGCCATTCACCATCCTCTTGTCTGCCTGGCCCAAGTGCAGTTGGTTCTGTCTACACTGCAGTCTCCAGACAGCAGCCTCCAATGTCCTGGCCCACTCTCTACCCATGCACCTGCTGACCTGGGTCAGGTGTCATCTTCCTCTGAAGCAGCTTTCCAGGCAGAGTCCATGGCACTCTGCCCTTGTGTGACAGCTCCGGCAAGGCTACCTAGGGGCAGGAACTGGTGCTGTTTCTAGTGTAGGAAGGATCCTAAAGGTTGCAGAATTAACTGAGGGCGCTGAAGTAAACTATGGCTGAATTCAGGCTGCACTGTTACCAGCTGACCTCTGAACCTCAGTTACTGCTGGATCGCTGGGCAAATAGAGAGGCAGGAACTGATTTGAAGCATTTAGCACAGTGCCAGGCACCATCTCAGTAATTAGTATTAATACACAGTGGTAGGTATGGATTTTTGTGATGTGCAACGTTTGGAGTGTGAAGAGTGTATCCCTGTGGACAGACCTCCTAGGCAGGGCTGTGAGCCCATCATTTTCTGTCCCTTCAAGGATATGGATGAGGGACCGAGGTGGGGAGCAGCCGTGCTTTGACACCCAGCCCTGCTGTGATGTACTACATCCCTGGCTCCCCCAAGCCTAGATAAGGAAGAGCCCTTCCTGGCTGGGGACTTTCCCTGTCCCCGGGGCTTTCCCTGATGACCACACAACACCCCTGGGAGGCAGGTACTATTTTTATCATTTCCCCCCATTTTACAGAGGAGGAAACTGAGAACATTTGCCTGGGACCCACAGCCTATAATGGCATAGCTGACGTGGCTGCCTCAGAATGGCTGGTCCTTGAGTCCATTTTAGTGTAAGGTTTGGGTTCTGTGTGTCAGGGGGTGGAGCCTTGCGGTGTGGATTCTGTTTGGGCTTATGGAATGGCAGGACTAAAGAGGGCAGGAGGGCTCTTTGTCTTTTTTTGTTTGCTTGTTTTAAATCATGTCTGCTTTGGATTCTGAGTTGTTTCCAGAGGCAGTGATCTAAACCTGACCTGCATCTCTATTTGATATGACCTGTAAGATGTGTGTGTGTGTGTGTGTGTGTGTGTATTTGATTTTGCAGTTCTGAGGATCCAACCCAGGGCCTCACACTTGCTATGTAAATGCTCTACCACTTAGCTACATCCCCGGACCTATTTGTTTATTTGTTCATTAGTTTTTGTAGTACTGGGGCTTGTAACTCAGGGCCTCGACTGCTAGGCAAACACCCTACCACTGAGCCACTCGCCAGCCTTTTTGCTTTAGTTGTTTGTTGGATGTTGTCTCTCAGTTTTGCTTGGACTGGCCTGGACTGTGATCCTTCTACCAATGCCTCCTGAGTGCTGGGATTGCAAAATATGTGCCCCTCACCGACCTCTGTTTATCCTTAACTGTGTATCATGTGCCTATGTGGAACAGTAAGGAGGCTTTGACATAAAATCTGGCATCTTGTCTTCAGATTGAAACACCTGCCATCCTGATGGCCGTCAATGGGGCTGCAGTGGGCTGGGGTGGGGCTGGAGTGGTCACACTTCACCGTTTTATTCTGGCCTGGCCTGTTTCTCATTTCCTTCACTTCCTGGCTTATGCTGGCATCTGCTTTGTGGAGTTGGATGAGCTTCCAGGCTGGTGGCACACATCAGGGCGTGGACCCTGGGAGCCACCTGTGAGGAGCAACTGCTGCTAACAAGGACAGGCGGAATTAGAATTCAAGGCCAGATGAGTGGCCTCAGAGAGACATCTAGACGGTGCTTCGGGACTTTTAGAAATATTGATGTGATCGGAAGGGCGACCATTGGCTCTGCACATGTTTAATGAGCCCTCACTCCATGCAAGGAACCGGCCATCCCTGGAGACCACAAAGTGATCTGTAAGTAGGACACAGACTGTCCTCAGAGAGCCTGCGTTTCAGGGGTGATGGCTTCTGGAATAAATGGGCTTCAAAGGGGAGGATATTTGAACTGTTCAAAATGAAGGTGTGAGGCTTCTATTCAGATGAAATGGTAAAATAGTGTGAACAAAGCTTCCCAGGAGGACCTCAATGGAACCCCAGTTCCAGCATTAGAGGTGAGGCTCCACCTTCCTGCTCCTCCCCAGGCTGGAGCCAGGCTGGAATTTGGGACTTGCCCAAGAATGCTGAAGGCCTGAGGAGATTCTAGCAGAGGAACGCTGTCTTTGAGGGACAGGGTTGTCTTGTGTTTTTAATTTCTCAAGACTTTCAATATGTTTTATTTTTTAATAGACTTTATGTTTTAGAGAACAGTTTCGGGTTCCTAGGAAAATTAAATAGAATGTACATAGAGTTCTTCTATACTCCCAGCACCGACCGCCCCCTAAACAGCCTCCCCCGACCAGCAGCCTCCACCATAATCTGCATATTTCATTATTTATTAAAAATAAAATCAAACATTACAGACTGGGGCTCAGTGATACAGTACTTGCCAAGCATGTACAGGCCCTGGGTTCTAACCCTGACACCACACACACAAAAAAATCAAACAGACTGAAAACTAAGTCTGTCCGTCCCCTTTCTTTTTCTTTTCTTCCTTCCTTCCTCCCTTGCCCCCCCCTTCCTTCCACTGGGCTTTGAACTCAGAGTCTCACACTTGCTAGGCAACATGGGCTCTATGAGTTAAACTATGTCCCCTTTTGTTTGTATTTTGTTTTTGAGATAAGGTTTTGCTAACTTTCCCTGGGCTGGCCTTGAACTCCTGATCTTACTGCCTCTGGAGTAGTTGTGATTATAGGTGGGTATCATTGTGCATGGCTTAGTCTGTCCCCTTTCTTAGTCTGACCCAAGTCCTATCCACCTAGGTGATCAGCCCACACATCTTGAAATACCATGTGCATTTTCTTTCTTCCTTTCTTTTTGATGGTACCAGGGTTTGAAATGAAGTTCTCATGCTTGATCTGTAGTGCTCTACAGCTTGATCGTCTCTGTCAGCCATTTTTTGTGTTGGGTTTTTTTGAGATAGGGCCTCAAGAACTATTTGCCTGGGGCTGGCTTTGAACCAAAATCCTCCTGATCTCTGCCTCCTGAGTAGCTAGGATTATAGGTGTGAGCCACTAGCATCCAGCTACTGTGTGCATTTTTACCTTGCAATGCACAGAGACTCCATACATCTCTACCTCACACTGTGAAATAGCCAGATAGGGTCCCCTTTTCAGGACCCTAATTTATTCAGCCAGTCCCTCCTGCCATGGATGCAGATGTTCACAGTTTTCTTTATCCTGCCGCTGCACACAGGTGTGTGCAAATACCCTCGCATATCTATTCTTAATGCTTGTGAACATTTATCTGAGGGAATGGCATAGGAGACTATGAGTTTAAAATGGACATTGTATGGATTTTAGCTTTTGGTACACATCGCCTACTTGCCTTTCTCAAAGGCTGTGGCTATCACGCTCCTGTCAGTTGTGCGGGAAAGTTGCTGGGTCACGATCTTCTCCTGTGTCAAGTGCTTGGCTGACCTGGAACAGGGGTAGAGTTGAATGGGTCCTGGGAGCAGAGTCCCGGGAATGTGGGAGGCATTTGAAGGGTGTTTTCCTCAGTGCTGGCTTGTGCTTTCAAGCACACAGATCTGTAGAATATAGATGATTCTGCTTAAAATGTTTTTGAAAAATCATTTATCATCCTGCAATTTGTTCCTTTCACTCAGCAAGGAGGATTGGAGCTCTTTTCATGGTTCAGATGTGGAGGTCTACTTTTCTGCTTCTGTCTGCCGCCTGGAACGGCCTGACACTGATCTAAGTGTCCCTCCTTGGTGCTCTGGAGGATCTCCATGGAACATCCTCGTGTTACGGAGAGCATCCTTTGTGAGCCTGCTTGGGCTCAGGTGCCAGTGTCCCTCTACTTGAAGGAAGCACGTAATAAGGAAAGCTGCGTATGGCACTACTGTTACTCCTGCAATGTGTTTGCACTTAAGCCTGGCCCTTCCCTGTGCTCTTCTCAAGCCCCATGTGGCTGCAGAGGACCTGCCAGCTTTGTGTCTCCAGCTGATTGGAGATGCTGGCCCAGGACCCCTCCTAGCTCAGGACATGGTTGTAATGCCATTCCTAGCCCCTTAGCTGCCCAGGTTGAGTGGTTCAGAAGCCCGCTTTCCTCCATCCCAGTTCTCCTGAGGCACTTGGTCCTGCCCAAGTGAACAGCCAGGCTAAGAGCTTGGTACTTGAACAGAAATGTGGCCAGAGATGATCTCCCTGGGGAAGGCTCGGGCGCGTCCTCACGGCGCCCATTCTTCTGGGTAATGGATGGTGCTTTCTCCCTCCTAAGAGGGCAGACGGCAGTGGGTATGGTGGGGTGACTGGGCGGGCGCCTGGCAGACAGTTGGAGCCCACTCCAGCCTTTCTGGACAATTTATCCCCTGTCAACTCTGTTCTTTCAGGACATAAAACAAGTTCTCTGGGAGGTGGCTGGGGCTGTCTGGGCACAGTAGCTCCAAGGGGTTGTTTTCCTGGGCCTTGTCAAACTAGAACCACTTAGGGGATTTGGGATTGATTGGAACAACTAGACTGTGGACACAGGTTTGGTTCCTGGTGCTATGACCGAGGCAGGTGGGCAGAAACAGGTTAGGGTGTGCAGCCAGCACACAACCAGGGTCTGGTTCCAGCACAAATCCTGCACTTGTCCCTTATCACCCCTCTCCCCACCTTGTCGTCCAGGGACCTTTACCACAATCTGCGGAACCCCCATAGTCTCTGGGTGGAAGTCCAGAGTGCTAAGAAGTGGATCAAGAAAAAAAAAATCCCATCTTTGTTTTTCCTGACTTCTAATTACAATTACAAATTGTAATTCCTTCAATTACAAGTGTAGGTGATAAACCACGGTGGTGATAGTTGTTCACAGCTTTTGGGTCATAGGATAGTAATTGTGGGTGTCTCGAAATAATGTTTTTGTTCATCATACTTCAAAATGACAGTTGTTATTAGATCTGGATCTTGTTATATCAGGCACTAATAAAGAAGCGCTTATCTTTCCATTAGCATTTTTAAAAAGTATTTTGATAACCAGATTTCAGTATAATTGGTTTCCAAGTAAAATTGGAATTTTATTTTATGCATTTAAATATGAAAAGGGATCCTTAGTCCGTACCACAGCCTTGACATAAAGAAAGATAAAAGAATCTTTCTTTCTTTCTTTTTTTTTTTTTTTGCAGTACTGGGCCTTGAACTCAGGGCCTACACCTTGAGCCACTCTACAAGCCCTTTTTTGTGATGGGTATTTTCAAAATAGGGTCTTGTGAACTATTTACCTGGACTGGCTTCGAACCACGATCCTCCTGATCTCTGCCTCCAGAGTGAGGCACTAGCGCCCAGCCAAAGAGTCTTTCTGAGACCCAGGGAGGGGCCCTTGCAGGATGCTCTGGCTTACCCCACAGGGCTGAGCTGACCCGATGTCAGATGGGCCAAAGTGAGCACTGAGCAAGCCTGCTCCCAGCTTCTCTCGAGTGAGGACCTTCCAGAAAATGAGACTAGTATACCAGCAGCCATGCAAGGGACAGTGAGATCCATGCTGCACGGAATCAGAGCAGGGAGAGGTCCCTTCCACTGCAACAATCTGATTGACAATCCTGGGAAGGCTTCTTAGAGGAGGTGGCATTAGATTTGGGCCTTGAGAATTTTGAAGTAAGAAACACGGGGTGGGGATGGGGATAAGCATGACATGCAGAGGGACCAGACAGAGCAAAGGTATGGACACCAGAGGCTGGGGCAGGTGTGACAAGCCCAGAGGGGGCAAGTTTAAGGGCAAGGTAGTGGAGAAAGCACAGAGGGGAGGATGGGGATGGGAGCCCTGAAAGCTAGGCAGAGAAGCCTGGGCCTGTGCTGGTGGCCAGGGATCATACACGGTTTTCAAGAGGTCAGCTTTGGTTTTCAGTGCAAGTCCTCTGGTTGCTGTATGGAGGGACAATGGGACAGACGGGCTGGAGACTGGCGTCCAGCGACAACCTGAGCCCAGACTGAGGGTCCTCATGGGGACGGGTGTGGAATGAAGTGAAAGGTTCAGGAGCTCAGTCCTCAGGTCCTGGGATGGACTATCTGAGTTTGAATCCTGGCTCTGCTGTTTTTGTTTTTGTTTTTTTTTTTTTGACTGCACGGACTTAAACACATGGACTGTGCTCTTCAGTTTTATTTCTTCACCTAAGATACTGTGCTGACAGCACCTGGCCCACAGGTTCACTGTGCATGTGAGCTGAGATGCACATTTAGAACTCAATACAGTGCTTGGCAGAGTAACAGCAGCCACTCCACAGCTATGACTGTGCTCACTACCAATGACAGACAGACAGTAGACGCGTGGGTCCTGATGATCTCTGGGACAGGATGGGGATGCAGGGAGAGGAGAGGCCAAATCTGAGATTTCAGATCATTCCTGAGGCCAGGGACTCTGCAGCTGGCATCTGAGGACAGAACCCAGTGCCCAGGTACTGTTCTGGGAAAGAACCCAGTTCTTTCCTCCAGCAGTCCCTAGGGAAGCTCAGAACTGGGAATGAGGGAGCTCAGGGTGTGACCTAAGTTGCAGAGCAGGGAGTGTCTAGACCATGGGCTCCCTGAGGAGCCAAGGATCTTTGCTCTGGGCAAGGTGGTCATTGGAGCGAGGCAGTTTCACCTCCATGCCAGGAGTGCACAGGGTTGAATGCTGGGTATCTGGTTCCATGTGTGCCTTCTCGCACTTGCCCCAGACTCTCCCCAGGGGCTTGACCCTCCACCAGGCTTTCTCCCTCCCAGGTTCTAGCCTTAACACTGCAGAGTGGTTGTGCTGCCGTGGGCAGGGGAGCCCACAGCACTGATGACGGAGAAAGAATTTGCCAGGTTTTGTAGAGCATGCAGAAGCATAGTTGGGGGGGTTTAATCTTCTTAATAAATCATTCTCAGATTGAGCACGATTAAACCCCCGGAAAATTCATGAGCACGCTGGGAATAGAGACCTCGTTGGGGGAGGTTTGACATGAGCAACACAATAAATGCAGCTTCTAAATTGGGTCAGGGAAGCCTCAAGGCCCAGCAAGAGGACATTCCTGTGGCCCTCCCCGGGCCTATAAATTAATCATGCACACAAAGAGGCCCTTGTCTGCTCTTGTCAGCCCAGGGCTTGTGTCTTTGCCCACTGAGTCCCTCTCCTTCCCCCACTCCCACCTCTGCTGCAAACAGAGCTCCTGGTGAGGCATTTCAGCTCTGTGCTTTGTTATTCCTGGGTCTCCAAAGCAAGGTGGGTGTCGGTTTCAGCAAGGGAGATGTAGGTTAGATAGGGAGAAGAACTTCCTGGCTGACCATGGGGTGGTGTGAAATTCCGGAATGGGCACCTCAGGGAACTCAGGCCTGCCAGGCTCTACCTACTGTGGTACTCTCTGGCCATACCCCGTGACAGCAGTGACCAGAACAGACATGGCTCTGGAGTCTGGACTTAGAAACTGACCTGGAAAGTGCCTCATTTTGGACCATTCAAGAAGATGTAGCACTGCTGTGTCTGAAAAGGCCCAGTTGAAGGGACGCCAGGCCAGCGTCCTCCAAGTCCACAGCTCACTGAGGTTCAGCCACATGGCATTTGGTAGAGGGAGGTCAGTTAAGTCTCTGTTGTGTGATATAAGCTGCTGCTAGATCTCATGCCCCATACCCACTGTCTGTCAGAATCCAAATCAAAGGCCTGCCAGATGTCACCTCCTTTGGGAAGCCTTCCTTGATTTCCCATTTCTTTGTCAGTTAGAATCAGCTACTGCTTCTCCTGCTACTTCTGCCTCTGGCCCCTGTCTTAGCATCCCTGTGGGTATCCATGTGTCCCACCACACTGTGTTAGAACTTCTTAGGTGCATATAGTGTCCCTTCTGGGTCTATACCAGGACTTGCTAGGGTTTTCAAATGCCAACTCCTAAGAAGTACCCCAGTGCATCCCAGGGTGTGCGCCAAAAGGCTTAGCTTCCCAGTGACAACTCTGGGGATCCTGGGAGCAGAGCAGGGATGGAAGGTGAAGTATAGAGACAGAGGCTCCAGGCTAGCTACAACTGGCCCTGCCTTCACTTCCTTGTTTTTAATATTTCATGTCTTCTTCTTTTTTTTTTTTTTTTTGGTGGAACTGGGGTTTGAACTCAGGGCTTCATGTTTGCAAAGCAGGCACTCCACTGCTTGAGCCACACCTCCTGTCCGTTTTGCTCTGGTTATTTTGGAGATGGGGGTGGTGGGGCTCATGAACTATTTGCCTGGATTGGCCTCAAACTGTGATCCTCCTGATCTCAGCCTCCCAAGGAGCTAGGATTACAGTCATGGCCACTGGATCCTGGCTTATTCTTTTTTCTGTGGGTCTACTAACACTGTCTGGTTCTACAGGTTTTTGGAGGGGGACAAGATGACCCTCCAGTATACACAGAAGCTTATGCTGAGCCTCTGTGGCCTCAGGCATCTTCTGAGTGTGGAGAACAGCCCATCCTAGCACAAGCCTGGGCAGGTGCACCGTGGGTGAGCCATTTGGAAGGGGTGACGTGCAGGTCTGAGGCAGGGCCAGCAGTTGGGTGGCAGGGAGAGCTCCAGGCTCACTGTCAGCACCAAAGAGAAAGGGAAGAAGCCTGCTCTAGTGGGGGCAAAAGGTGGGGGGAACCCTTCTCTGAGGAGAGCACCCAGATTCCAAAGAAAGAGGGTCCAGGTGACCCTCAGGGGAAGTGGAGTGTGGCACACATCAGGCCCTGACAAAGCTGAAGGTCCCTGCATGTCAGTGATTGTGTTTCGAGCATGCACGAGTGTGTGTGTGTGTGTGTGTGTGTGTGTGTGTGCGCGTGCGCGCGCGCACAGGGGAGCTGGAGGTGGTATGGAAGGCTGGCTTAGGGGCAGGGCCACGCTTGGTAGCTGGCCAAGGCAGGCAGTCAGTGCCTCAGGAGGTCAGCAGGTGGAGAAAGAGAGCCATGAGAGCTGAGGGTCAAGGAGACCTTTGGGTCATTCACTGGATGGTACTAATTCAGGCCTAAAAATAATCCCTGGCTGAGTACAGCACTCAGAACATTCCGAGCTCTCTCAGACCCACAAACTCACTTCAGTCTTCAATAGCCTGTGAGAAAGTAAGTTCTGTCTTTATTTTACTACTGGGAACATTGAGTTCTAGAACAAATGTAAAGAAGGGCTTGAGGCTAGCTGGTGGTAGAACTTGAACTGGAGCCCTGGTCTCTCTGGCCACTGGCTTGGGTTCACCTCCTGTGGACCTACTGTGTGACAGTCCTGCACAGAGCACTGGGCATGTGGAAATGAGTGAGGAGCTTTGCCTGCTAGGAGGACAGATGTGTAAAAGAGAAGTCAGATGAGGAGCAGTTTGGAGGGGGTGATGGTGGTAGCAGGGTGTCAGCCAGGTCTTCCCACGTGGGAACTTTGGAGCCAGGCCTTGGACAGGGAAGGATGTCCTGAAGTACAGAGGATGGGGTGTTCTATGGATGAAGACAAGGTAGTGGGAAGCTAGCTTTGAAAGTCTGGTCTGCGCAGCCATTGGCATCTCCTTTAGGGCTGGCAGGTGTGCTGCACAAAAGAGGTACAGTCCTGGCTCAGAGGTCTTTTGGAGATAGACTGAGCTGCACCAGCCTCCTGGTTGTACCCCAGAGGTCACCTCCCTCCCAGCCCTGTCCCTTGCTATCCTTTTTCCTTCTGGCCAGATGTCCTACTCCACCCACTCTTATTCTCCCTTTAGCATAAGATGGTGAAGTGACTGAGAAGAAGAAAACAAAGTAAGAGAGCTGGTTGCCACGGAAACTATAAAGTGGAAGCAGAAACTTTCAGGAGCAGAAGTGAGGAGGAGAGCAAATCTAGTGGCAGGGGGAGGCAAAAGGGGAGGCCTGACTCAGGACACCTGGAATGTCCCTATGCCCAAGGGGGCTGTCTGGCTTCTCCCAAACCTGGGCACAGGGCCTGGTACCAGATGAGGGAAGCTGGTCTGAGGAAGGGAGAGCCTCATTTTCTGCCTGGATACCTGAATGGTTCCCAGCTGCTTATGTCCCCTGCCTAGAGCAGCCAGGGTTTTCCTGTACATCTTTGCATGGTGATGTCTTGATTTCGCTGTTGTAACACACAAAAAATTTTGCTACCAGGACTAGACAGCTTATAAGGCAGCTTCTCACGTGTTGCCTCATTCAAGTTGTGTGATAAGCCTCAGGAGGAAAGTCTTTGTAGTCTATGGGGTGGGTGGTTTAAGCCCAGTGAGGCTAGGGAACTTGCCCCATGTCACACAGCTGAGAAGGGGTGGGAGTCAGACTCTTAACTAACACCCCAAGCTCTCTCTATCTCCTGGATACTCTTTGTTTTGAGTGGGTAGCTCGCGTGTAGCCTCCAGACCCCTGTCCACCCCCCTATTTAGAAAAACTTCCCCCAGGGAAGTTGCTTCTCTGAGACTCCATTTCTCTGTCTGTGAAATGGGAATGACAGTATCTTTGGCCTCTAGAGATTTTTGTGAGGATGCAATGAGGTCAAGTACCAAGGCATGGCTAGGAGGATGGCCTCCAAGTCTCCACTGTTGCACCTGAATCTAGCAGACAACTCCCGGGCTACACAGGGCTGGGTGGCAGCTTCCTGGGTGGAGGACTATCAAGTCTTCACACCTGCCCTGAAACTAGCCACGAGGGCCCCAGTGGGCACCAGGACCCCTCAGCCTACATTTTTTTCTGCTGCAGGGAAGGAGGTGAGCGCAGCAGATTGAAGCTTGGGCTCGCTCAAGGTTTGGGTCTAGAAAGAGCCCTTGGATCCCACATGGGCTTGTGGGCCTGCTCCGAGTCGGAGCCAAGCCTTAACTTTCTCTGGGGACAGGTCCAGTGGGCCAAATGCATTATTAAGTGGCAGAAGGGCGGCATGCTGCATGTGAGAGATAATGGCAGAAATTTATTTGATGGGTTGTAAATCACTGAATGAGGAGCACAGAAACCTGCGAGGAGGGAAACGAACAAGTTCCCAGCTTAGGCTGGGGTGAAGGGCTTCTTGCCCCATTTTGTGGAATGCCTGGGTGCCAGGGGTCTGAGGTGCCCCAAACTTCACAGTGCTTTCCTTGTTGCCCCACCCTTCTGATTGGCTGCTACCATGTGGCTGACTGGGCTGTGCTGGACACTGGGTTCCGGCCCATGATGAGCCAGGCAGACAGGGACCCGACCCTCACGGAGAGCACAGTATGCCAGTAGACACAGATGTGAGATGAGTCATGGAAAAGCGTATAGCACTGCACAATGCATGAACTCCCCAGGGGAAAGGAGTGGGGAGCTGGGAGAAAAGGATGTGTGTGGGGGGGTGAGTTTAGAGAGGAAAGGGGTGACTTTTCTGGAAAGGAAGAGTGAGTGGGAGATGGCCGGAGGTGAGCCAGAAAGGGGGTCCAAGGACCAGCAGGCCTGGGAGGGCTGAAACAAAGGCTGTTTTTCAAATGTCTACTCTTGCTGTTTAATAGAGAATAGATTCTGTAGGTGGGGGGGGGGTGAGGGAAGCTAGGGAACATAGGAGTCCTCAAAGCTAGAGATGGTGATGCCTGGCCTTGGGTGATGTCATTGAAGATGGAGAGAGGTGGATAGACAAAAGCTAGAAGTTGGAGCTCTCAAGATTCAAGTTCAGGAAGCTTGCCCAGTGCTCTGTGTCCTGTCCGAGGGGGCGTAAGGGGAAAAAAGTTATGAAGGAGAGATGCGGTGGGAGCTGGGGAATAGGTTGGTGTAGGGAGTGGGGACAAGTGTGGGGGTGGGGCAACATCCACTGACCACTACTCTGGGCTAGGACCAGATGCCAAAGCCCCCAGCCTTATTGCTACAGGACAACTTTCTGCAAACAGCTTTGTCTTCTTGGCCTTTGTGAAGGAGGTAAGTTCCTAGGGACCAGTGAGAGTGACCATTTGTGACAGTACAGGGTTATCAGCAGGATCCAGGCTGTGAGGATTGAGTCACTGCCACTTATCACTTGGGTCTGTAAACAGGAGAGTCCTAGTGCCCACTACTTATGTTGTTGTAAGGACTCACTGAAGTAATACTGCTTGGCAGACTGAGCACCATATTGGGTTAGTAAGTGGGTGCTGGGCAACCTTGAACAAGGAGCTCCCCTCTAAGACTCTTAGCAGGTCTTTCTGAACCTGTCAAGTGAAGGTTCTCTCACCATCCTTTACTAGCTGTGTCCAGCTCCTGAAGAAGGCCAGAGCACAGGTCCAAGTTAGCAGTGTTGCCTCAGATGGAACTGTGTTCTCAGCCCCATAAGAGGCTATCATGCCTATCAGAACTGTAAGGGGATATTTTAATCAACCTGGGACCTGGTGAAGTCAGAGGGTATAGAGACCAGGACAAAGGGTGCCAGTCAGGGCCGCTGCTGGCCTGAGCTGACCTGCTGGGCCTTAGATTCCAGACTACATTTGGGAACCCTGGGGATTTCACTGTGGGTCAGAGGACTGTGCAAACTGCTTTCTGGGCCTCAGTTTACCCTTCTATGCTATGAGGTTTATAAACCCTGCTTGGCTGTGGTGCATAGGCGCTGAGAATGGGCTGCAGTTTGAAACAGCAGATTCATCTGTGTCAGGGGCTAAAGGTAGAGCTTAAGCCAAAGGTGAGCCAGTGTGGCTAAATGTAGCCCACAGATAACTTGCTTCAAAATCATCTGTGGGCCCATCTCCTGCTGTGTAAAAATGCAGATTCCCAAGTCCTTCTGCAGACTTGAGCTTGAAGCTAGATTCTGCAAAGTGGGCCTGGGCACCTGCATTTTAACATGCTTCCGAAATGTCTTAAAAGTCCAAGAACTGAGGTTCTGGGCTATCTTCTTTGTAGCAAAGTGAACCTGCTACAAAGCCTGCCTTGCGGCTTGCCCAGCAGGCTGGAACTCTGTATCATGCCACCCATGGTTCCTCCCTGGGTTTGATCCTGGGAGACCTAGAGTTCTGGGGTGGGGCTCTGGTCCAACTGACCCTCCCCATGGGGCAAGGACTTTGCCCTAAGTGCCACAGCCCCATGGGGGCTGTGCTGGCCTGCACCTGGTGAGAGTTCCAGGTTGCTGGGGTTCCTGGGCCTGGCTGGATGTAGAAAGAGTCCACCATTTGGGGATGGGAGGCTGAGCTGAAAGGTAGGTCTCATAGGTATAGAAGCCAGTATAAGAGAGATTGGGGTGGCATCGGGGTGGACCAGGAGGACACAATGAACCCAAGTCCCAGAAAGTTTTATCTTCCAGTTTCCTGAGCCATAGGCTACAGGGGAGAGGAGAGAGTCACAGTGTCAAAGGGGCTATATGGAGGCCTCTGTACCCCAGGCTGCCTCCCCAGGGCTCTCAGTGGCACTGGGCCCCGTATCAGTTTCTTTGCCCATGTCTTTTGGGTTTTCGCGTAAGGATGGCCAGAGGTTAGAACCCTGCCACACCCCAGCATTATAATCAGGAGGGACATGGGGGTGGGGTGCGAACCTCACTCCATTCTGGTTCTCTGATTGGCTTCTGCCTACCCTGCAGAACTGCCACTGGGACTGAGGGAGGAACCAGGGCAAGACCTGAGCTCCCTGAGCCCTGGTTCAAGGGTGGGCTGACCACTAGAACTCTCAAGGCCTTCTGCAGTTTCTAGTCTTTCAGACTTTCCAAAGGCAAGGGGCTGGTTCCCTAGTATAGTGAGGTACTGGTCATCAAAGGTATGCCAGAAGAGGCTGGGCAAATGGCGCTTCCTCTTATGCTTTTGTCTGTGGTCTGGACCATCCCCCTCTTCATATCCCATCTGTCTATGTTAATCATTAATCTCCAGGAGCTTCATCTGGGGGAATGGGCAAGTCCCTTCCCATGTGCCTGCTAATTTCCAGGATGACCTTGAACTTGTTTTCCTTGGCCCTAAACTTTCAGCTACTTCCTGTTTGAGCAGGCGCAGAAATTGTAGGGCCCCAGCCCTTCCTCCTCTCCCTGGTAGAATTTCCAGACAAAATTCCCAAGTGGGGGCAGGGCCTCATTGTTCTCATTTTCCAGGGGAGTTGAGGGGTGAAGGAGGCAGAAATTGCACTTCATTCTCACCTACGTGGCCTTAGGTGAGACAACCAGGGCTCTAGAAATGCTTGCCCCTCCTCTAGCACCTTCTGTGGCTCTCACTTATATCTTGTACTGAGCAACAGAAGCTCTGAGTGTCAGAGTCAAGGGCTCTGAAAGAGCACCCAGGCAACCTCATTTTATAGACAGAGAAGCTGAGGCTGTGAATGGGAGGAGGTGTGTTCAAAGGCAAACAGCAAAGTAAAGGCATTCATTCACTCGTTTACTCACTGGGTACCAACTTTGAGTACCTCCTGCATGGTCAGGAATGCACCCTGGCCTCCATACTGCTGTGTGAGTATAAACCCTCCAGTCTGTCATCCACATGTCATATGGAAGAGAACCCAGGTCTGGAGAGACAAAGTCACTTGCCCCTGGTCCCACAGCTGCCCTTCTTAAAAAAAAGAATGAGGGCTTTGAACTCAGCTCCCTTCCTTCACTGCATACACCAGACATTTATTGAGCACTCTGTGTGCTAGAGATCTGGTACAAGGCCCCTGCCCTCATAAAAGTGTTGGGGATACAGTGAAAGAATATCTGACTACACAGAGAAGATAGTTTTAGGAGGCATGGTAAGTTACAGAATTTAAAAGGGGCAATGGATATAGGGAGATTAGGACAAAGGTACCTGAGATAGAGTGGCCAGAGAAGGTCTCTGAATGTGTGACATTTGAGCTGAATAACAGGAAGGTGCTGAACAGCTGAAGATGTGAGGTTATGTGAATGAGGTAGAAGGAACAACAAATGCAAAGCCCATATTTTCTGTGACCAGAGATGGTATAGATATTCTGAGTCTAGGACAATTGTAGTCTGTGGCCCCCTGAGAAAGCTGCTACCAAGCTCTTTAAAGAAGAGTCAGCTGGGTGCTGGTGGCTCATGCCTGTAATCCGAGCTACTCAGGAGGCAGACAGAGATCAGGAGGATCATGGTTCCAAGCCAGCCCTGGGGCAAATAGTTCAAGAGACCCTTTCTCAAAAAAAAAAAAAAAAAAAACCCAGCACAAAATAGGCATGGTGAAGTGGCTCAAGCAGTAGAGTGCCTGTCTAGGAAGTGTGAGGCCCTGAGTTCAAACCCAGTATCTCCAGAAAGGAAAGTGGGGAAAGGGAGGGAGGGAGGAAAGGAGGAAGGAAGGGAGGGAGACAGAGAAAATAGAGTCCTTGAACCTATCCCCCAAAATTGTTTCTGGCTATTCCCAATGTACTTCACAACGTAGTTCATGGGTACCCCACACCGGCAGGCCTGCCTTATGCACAGGCAGAGAAGGATCAGAGAGGGGTCCTTGACTTATTCAAGGTTCCCCAGCCACACAGTGCACACAGTGACAGATCTAAGCCTTGAGCCCAGATCTTACACCTGGGTCCCAGGAGGGGCTGCCTGGGCTTTGCCCTTACTTAAATCTGTCTTCCCATCTCTTCTCCCTAATGTCATCCCTCATACAGCCTGCCCCCAAGTCCACACCTCATTCTTTGCTTCAGCCTTACAAGTCTACACACTACACTATCCCTGATACATGTTTCACTGGCTCCCACCTCTGGGTTTCTAGTCATGTATCCTTCTACCTCCCCAAAAGTATCCTCCTCTCTACTCCATCAGCTCCTACTCTGCTTTCTAGCTCAGGTCCAGTGACTCTTCAGGCAGCCTTCCAGGACTTCTCATTCCTCTCAATTCTTTCAGTGTTGACTCTAAGCCAGATGGGCTCAGCCACTTTTTTCCATCTCTTCCAGTGTTAAGTCTGCTCTGGGCTGGGAACTGAGCTGTCCATCCTCTCAAGGAACCCACAAATGGGTATGGAAAGTGATAGCCTAGAGAGGTGGATGCTGGCCAGTGTAGACCCAAGTCTGTGATCCACTGTGCTCACACAGGGTTGTATTTGAGGGAATGGAGGCCCAGAGAGGTGAAGGCACCAACTAGGATCACAGAGCTGAGAAGGGCTGGCTCGTCACTGCAAATCCCTTGCCCTTTCAGCTCCCTTCCTATATGGAGCTGGCTACCAGGTTGGTTCAGTTGTCCTCATCTGTGGGCTCTTCAGGGATGGAGCAAGTCCCCCTCCCCACTGGAACCCAGGCCAGTGCCAACCATAACATGGTTCACAGATGACCAGGCAGGCCTGCCTGCAAAGGGAGAGGGCTCTCTGACCTCACACTGGGACCATATGCCACCCCCTCTGGTCACCTGGTGGGTGTTGAGCCATCTGCATCCTTCGCTGGAGGGGGAGGAAGAAGCTGGGACCTTCCGCATCTACTCCAGGCAGGGCTAGGGAGAAGGGAGGGGCTGGCTAGGGGCCCAGGCCCACCTGGAGCTTGGCAGAGTTTCTGGGTCAGGGCAGGGAGAGGAAGTACAGGGAGAGAGTAGCTCCAGGCCTGGCCATCTGGGCTGACACACAGGCTGCTAGGGTGGGGGGAGTGAGGAGGGCTTGGCGGGGGCCTGGAGAACGGATCCCAGCCTTCCCTGCACCACGGGTTTGGGTGGTGAGCTTTGGGGCCTCAGCCTGCAGTGAACTGCAGGGCCTGTGAGCAGTGGGCATGCAAGGAAGGCAGATCCAGGCCACTGAAGGGAAAGGCAGCCTGGGCAGCTGTGGGGTCCCCAGGTGAAATTCCAACCTGGCCTCAGTCCCATGTGTGACCTCGGGTGAGGCTCTTCCTTGACTCAGCTTCCTCATCTTCAGGGAGTAGTGCTACCAGACTCTGACTGCTCAATCTTAAGTAGGGGGACAAGCAGACCCTTATGATTGGGGAACTGATATGGGTTCCCCACTTGCCATGAATTAGGCAGGTGCTCCAGCAAATGACTTCCCTGTCTGTGCCATTGTCTACTCTCAAGGTTCCTTCTACCTCTGCTGTCCTAGGGTTTTATGAAAGGCTATTGACACCTAAAAGGGAGATGTGTCCTTTTCTCTAGGTTCCTAGAAGACAGGAGATGATACCTCAATGGTGGTTTGGGGCCTGGGGGAATTTCTAGACCCTGATGGAATCTCAAGGAGGTGGGCTGGGCAGAGAGCTATCTCATCTCTACTTGAGATGTGGAACCCCAAGACCCAGAGATGCATATCACAGAGTGGCCCCCACCTTGGAGGCCACCCCCTAGCTGATTTACCCCCTTGTTGGACCCTTGACCTTTCCCTAAGACTCCGCCACCGCCACCAGCCCAGAGTTGTTTAGTGGTTTGTTTTAAAATGCACTCCTATTCCTTGAGGCTCTGTGTGTGTTCAAACGTCCATGCTTGACTGGTCCCTGTTCTAACTGTGTTGAGAGGGAAAGAGCCATCCAAGCCTGGTGTCATCTCGGTCCTGCCTCTGCCATTTTCTACAAAGGATGACATGAAATTTGTTGGTGGCTTTTGGGAAGATGGGGGCAGAGGTAGCACCCTGGCTGGCCTCTGGTGCTTGAGGATGACCTAATGGGATTTGTTTGTACCTCCCATCTTGGATGAGCTGGGCTCCAGCCTCTCCTGTCTCCCCAGTGAAGATCTGGCTCCTGGTCCAGCCTCATTCCTGGAAGAACAGTGGATGCAGGAAGCTATCATTGCCTGCCAGACAGACTACCTCCTGGGGCAGAGTCTGTGACCCTAAGCATGAGTGTCTCCCCTCACCCGCAGGGCTCTGAGGACTCAGAGGTACAGACTGGCCTATGGGGCGGATGTGTACAGAGCTGCCTGCCTGTAACTTCCCTGGTCACTGCCGCCTCGTCCAGACAGGAAACCTGACAGGTCTTAGCCCTCCAGACATCCATTGTGTTGGACTTGGTATGGACTCTGTTTGCTTGTCAGAACTCCCATCCCCCTTAGCCTCCTCCTGTCCCTTGGCACTGTTGGCTCTTAAGGAAAATTCTAGATTGTTGCTCTTCTCCCAGCTCTGCATTAGGTTCTGCTCAACCTTAAGACCTTTCCAGTCCCCTGGGTTCAAATGTTGACTCCTAGTGCAAGCCTTGTAACCTTAGAGATCTCACCTTCTATTGCCAATGTTTTGTGAAAACAAAGAACCATCCTCCTGCCAGGGTCATAGTGAAATTAAATGAGATATTCCCAGGGAATTCTGGGAATAGGATCTGTACACAGTGCATGCTGAATGCAGTTCAGCTACCATTATTGGCATTAACTCCAAACCCTGCCTTCAAATGAGCTCTCCAAGCACTGCTCTGTTGGGAAGTTTTGGATTTCTGTGTTACCTCCATGCATGGACATCTCTCCTTCCTGTGTCAGTCTAGTGTTTGAAGACACCTTGTTGGTGGTGGTATATCTCTTCCACATAAAATTATCCCTCTATGAAGACCAGGCCCTTCTGTCTTGTGCTCAGCTGAAGAAAAGGGTGATACCTGTCCTAAGACTCAAGTTAAAACTGTGCTTTACAAAGGGCCATTTCAGGCTTTTCAAAGGTAATTTTGGCCATATGGTTTTTTTTCTCCCCTCCCTTATTATCTTCAAACCCAACACTCCAGTAACACTCAGGACTGTCCAGGGCTGGGGTCCCTCGTGACTTGACACTGGCCTGGCCCACTGTGTACCTGGGCTTTCAGTCCTGCTCTAATGCTACCCACCACCTCCTTCCCAGTGGGGAAATTCTTTGGCTTTGTCCCTCCCTGGTCTTTCCAAGAGCTCGATGGCAGCCAATCTACTAGCAGGAAATAAGGTGGAATGAACCTTTGTAGATCAGATCCTTAGGCTGATGTGGGTGGGGGGTGCAGAGGGACTACTGCTGTGATGGAGTTTGGTCCTCTGGGAGTCTGTCTTTGGGGGCTTTTGAGAGAGGGTGAAAGTGGTATGGGTGGATTGGGTGAGATCTGATTGGGTGAGATCTGATTTAGTGAGCCTCATTCTCTGCCTGACACTTGCTAAAGGTGCACATTTCCAGGTCTTTCCAGACCCACTGAACCAAGTATCTTGAGGGAAACCCAGAAATATTCCTGTGTAATGAGCTGGGTATAGGAGGCTGTGACCTTGACACTCAAAGCAGCACTTAGGAACTGGTTGCTGAGGCTTATTTAGGAACCCTCTGGAGGTGGGACCCTCTGGAGGTGGGACCAGGTGGGAAAATAAGACCAGTCTTTTAGACCCACAGCCCAACACAGCTCAGGGATCAGATCAGCAGGGCCTGGGAAGTCTCTTTTGTCTGAGGCCAATCACAGAGGGCTTCTCCTGTCTGTGTGTGTGTGTGTGTGTGTGTGTGTGTGTGTGTGTGTGTGTCCTCTGTCAGTCAGCAATAGGGGGGAGTGTCATTTTCAGGTGCCACAGAGGAGGATGGGGGCTGCTCCTGTTCAGGAGAGGAGGCTATAGGGGTTCCTGTTCAGGGACGAGGTGGGGGTGGTGGCTAGCTCTACAGAGGCAGGATTGATTCCAGATGCTCTGCTGGAGCACAGGGCAAAGCTTTTGTCTGCATGGCTGCCCAGGGGTCCAGGCCAGCAGGAGGGACAGGGAACTAGCTCCTTCTCTCTTAGCTTTTGCCCTGCCCCTTCCCACTCAGCAGCTCAGCCCACATCTACCTGGCACCACCTGGGACCTGTGGAGATGCTGGCCTTGGGGGCTGGCAGTACTTGCTTTCATCCCAAGGCTGGGAATGAGGAAACTTTCAGTTCACTAGCTGACCCTTGACAAGGCAGATAGGTTGGGGGTTCATAGCCTCTCCTTGGAGGCAGGGAAACTAAGGCACAGAGGACTTGAGAGTCAGACCAGAGACTGGGCCAGAACTGTGGAGCCCAGCTGTTCACAGATGAGGTCCTGAGTTCTCAGCTGCTCTGCCCCTGCCCTCCACACATACCTATGTCTGCCTGTTGGGGACTAGACTAAGAACCGTAAACACCCCCCCTCCCTGCCCTCTCACTGATGAGAGTTAGTAGTGAGCCTTCCTTCCCTCAGGTGGGCTCCAATCTGACTGAGCAAGGGATTCTGCTTTGGGAAGCAAACTGAGCAAGACGAACTCTAGGCCTTGGGAGCTGGATGGTTGTCCCCACGCTGAGCAGGACTTCCAGGGGTTCCCCATCCCCTAACTGGTGGGCCTGGTGATTATTCATCCCCAGAAGTGGCAAAGTGTGGCTGGTGGCTCTGAGCCCCACCTGTGTGGGAGGTGCGTTACAGGATTCTGTGGCTTGGCCAGAGGAGGTCCACAGCTTGGGGTGGAACCCAGTGACTGGGTGCAAGCCCGTCCCATGGGTCTCCAGAGAGGTTCATGGCTATGTCTGCTGTTGGAATGAGATGGAGCAATGCTTAACCCAAACAAGGCTAATGATGTCCTCTGGGCACCGTGGTTTTCCATCATCCTGTGGGATTGGCCAGTGTTCTGGAAAGAGGGGCCAGGGGAGTGCATGGTTTTGGACTCCCCAGCAGGGTTTGGAGGAGCCATACCCT
Source organism: Castor canadensis (assembly GCF_047511655.1). NCBI lineage: Eukaryota > Metazoa > Chordata > Mammalia > Rodentia > Castoridae > Castor > Castor canadensis. The sequence goes on along the minus strand of NC_133398.1, from coordinate 13,754,679 downwards.
TGTGCCCCTCCCCCCTAGTCCTGGGAAGGCGCCTGGCTTCCAGCTGTGATCCCAGCTCCTCTTGACCTAGGGGCCCTCCCTCCTGGCTGAGGAGCTCTAGAGGGGGCTTCCCCTTTGTGAGGAGCAAAACCTGGCCTGGATTCTGCCCAGGCTACCCACCCCCTCTCACCCCACCTTTCCAGCGGCTCTGGAAGGAGGACACCCAAATTGCTTCAGGCACCCGCTGTGACTAGCATCCCTAAATTACATGTGATAGTCCCAGGGTTAGGCCACTTGCCTCTGCTACTTTTTGTGTGGCGCAGGCAAGTTAGACTCCCTTCTGGGCCCTGGTTTCCCTTTCTGTACTTGATGATGGAGCTCAAGTGAGTGTCTTAAGTTTTAACAGTTGATAAATGCTGAAGGACGAGAGAGGGAGAGAGAGAGGAGAGAGAGAGAGAGAGAGAGAGAGAGAGAGAGAGAGAGAGAGAGAGAGAGAGAGAGAGAAGGAAACACTCCCTTAGGGTCAGGATAGCCAGGCAGAAGAGGTGGGGCTCTAAGAGGGTGCAGCGTAAGTGAGGCTGGAGGAGGTTTGGTTGGAGCCAAGTTATTGGGGCTCTAAATACCTAAGAATAATGGTTGGGTTTGGGGTCCAATACACTCTGGGGAGCCATGGAAGGAAGGTTCTAGAGCTGAGGAGTGAGTGACTTAGAGAAAGCTTTTCTGCCGGTGCATTAGAGGGAGTGGCGCCTGCCCTTTCCCCAGCCTCAGTTTCTGTTCCCCACGGTGAGGTAGGGATTGTCCTGCCCTCTGACCTGCCAGAGCTGCTGAAAATGTCCTGTGGGAGGAAGAACTCACACATCCCTGGTGGCTTATTTGAAGGAAGGGTCCGGATCACAATGTTCCAGTTAGGCAAAGCCCCCCTGGATACACAGGTGTGCATTATAATAGCTACATTTCATATTCCTGAAATACACACCATAGTCTTAATTATGTAAAAATATTTGTATCAGATGGGAAGATCTTTACACTGTAAAGAACAAGCACGTATCCTGCGCTAAAAGGGAAAGCTTTCAGCCTGACTGGGTCGGCGACATCGGAGCTGGGTGTTTGTGTGTTGTTTTGCAGCACGGCGAGTTTCGGGCAGGAACAGGGCCGGAACATCAGCCTGTATCCGACCCTAATTGAAGGGGACTGTTCCCATAGCGCGGTGCCCGTCTGCCTCGGTGCGTGCACTGTGCCCTGGTCTCCGGGACGCGCACACGCAGGTGTGCACCATGCACACCTGCCGGCCGGATGGGGCGCCCCGAGGCGGGACATGGAGCTCTTAGGCGCAGGGGTGGTGGAGAGAACCCTCTTGGGGTCCCGCCTGGGGTCCGGGCCGCCTCGCCACGTTCACTCCAGGCCGGGATTTCTCCCGCACTGACTTTCCGGGCCGGTGCCAGCCCGGCCTCCTGGTCCGGGGCCCCCGCCGCGGGGCCGGCTGCTCGGGGGCGGGGCGGGGGAGGCGGAGGAGGAGTTTGAGCGACTTTGTGGGGCAGCCTTGGCCTCGGCGGCGGCTGCACCGGGAGCTCAGGAGAGCGCTGGACGCCCGCCGGGCGGTCCGGAGCGGCCGATGGGGCCCGAGTGAGCACCCAGGCCCGGCCCGGTGCCCGGCGGGCGGCAGCATGTCTGCGGGCGGCAACGCCAGGAAGAGCACCGGGAGGTCCTCCTACTACTACCGGCTGCTGAGGCGGCCCCGGCTGCAGCGACAGAGGAGCCGCTCCCGCAGCCGGACTCGGCCCGCCCGGGGTAGGCGCCACCCCAACCCCAGGCCCCTAGACCCTCCCTCCCGCCACTTCACCACCTGGTGCCCTGGGATGCCAGGGATGCAGGATCCTTCTGGGTATTTGTAGGGACATCTCGTCCGCCGTTACTATGACTGCCTGACCCCATTGCCCCAGCTTCTCCCCTGTCCTCCTCCCCCGTGAGGAAGCTGAGACCTTTGGGCCTCATTTATATCCTGATCAAGAAGAGAACTGGAATCCAGGTTCTCCTGTGTCCTCTCAGATCCACTTCTTAGCTCATTGTGCCTCAGTTTACTCAGAGACCTGGCAGTAAAGTAGTCGAGGTGGATCTTGGGCTGTCCTGGCTTCTGCTTGGCTACCTTCCTTTTCTAGGGCTTAGTGTAGAGGGACAGGTGGGTGAACTTCCGGGGAAAAGCCAGGGCCTCTAGCTATGTGTCCAGGGCAGCTTCAAGTGATCCTCGGGAACGGTTCCTCTTTCTTCCAGCGCAGGAGGCAGGACAAGGTGGAGGGAGAGATGTGCACAGCGTTTTCTCTTTCCAGTAACAGGATCCTCAGCTGGAAACTGTGATCCAGGGGGCTGCCTTGGGCTGTGAGAGCCTGGACTTCCTTCCCTGGCTGGTGGGGAGGGAGGCCCTCTGGAAGGCCAGGCCTTGGACGGGATCTGCAGGGGTGGGAGTAAGGCAAATGCTCAGACCCATGGAGGATGCTCTTGGCGTGGAAGGAAGGATGGGAATGGTTTTGCAGGGAACTGAGCCAGTTTATTCCATCAGGTTATCTCGGGAGAACTGAAGGCTGGTCCTGTGCTGAGACTGACCACAGAGGGATTTGAGCAAATGCCACGTCTAGAATCTGGCAGGCACTGTGAGGTGAAATTCTTACTCTTGGGTGTGTTGGTGTGTGTTCCCCCTGTCACCTGGGGGCCAGTGAGGCAGGCAGTAAGTGTTCCTTTGCTCCCCTGGTCCCTCAATGGGGAAGACTTTTCCCACAGTTGGGACCTAGCCTGAATGTACAGGGCTTCCTCAGGAAGTCGTGAGTTCTCTGTTTCCTAAGAGTTCAAGTTGAGGCTGGAGGGGGTGTGTGCATAGGTGTGCGTTGGGAGTTCAGTCTCAAAGCCTGTGGTTCCCCATCCCTTGCCTTTCTGGAAATGGCCTCTCACTACTCCCAGCCCCAGGCTTAGTCTGGGAGACCAGAAGTTTCAGTACAAGCTTTGTGACTGGGGCAAATCACTCCCCCTTCTGATCCTCATATTCTCAGCTGTAGAGTGGCAGTAGTTGTAAGTGGAGGATTCAGTGCAGAGACAGGCTCATGCCCAGTCATGTTCTGGCCCACTGGGGCCTCTCCTGCACCCATCCTGCTGTGCCCCTCTGAAAGGACCTACATGACCTTCCCTCCTTTCTCCCTCATGCCAGTTCTGTCCCAGTTGTAAAGGCCCAAGGAGGACCGGAACTCCCTTTCCTGCTCAGCTGACTGGCCAGGGACAATCAGTGTGTCAGGCTGTCATATGAGCTTGAGCGTCCAGCTCCCGCACCTGGTGAGGAGCCCTGCTTTGTGTCTCAGCCTTGAAGGAGCTGACAGCCTGCCAGGAATAGGGAGAAGACTGTCCCTGACAATTCTATCTGGGGGAAATCAGGGCAAGCTTCACAGAGGAGGTGAAGTTTGGACTATTTCTCCTAAGATGGACTGGATTTCCCTTGGCAGAGAGAGTGATGAGTCAGGTTTGGGTTCAAGTCCTACCTCCGCCGTCAGTTAATCTTTCTAAGTCTTGGTGAGACAGGCTGTGGGTGGAAAGCTGGAAGTTTATGTTGGGAAGTTTAATTGTTGTCCTTTCCCTGGCCAGAAGGAACAGTATGCAGAAGGCAAGGAAAAGTCTTGGGTGTTGTGGACACAGCTTCTCCTGTTGTGGGGGAGGGGTATAGATGGGGGCAGGGCAGTGAACAGCAGTTTGGGCCTGATCAGGGCCTTCAGTGGTGACCAGTCCTGGGTGGGGTCAGAGCTGCAGGGCAGGGTGTGGGGTAGAGGCCAGAGGCCCCCTGCCTTCCTTGGGGGGAGGTGGCTGGCTTTCTTCTGGTCCTTGTTCACTAAACCCACAGCACTTGACTTTGCCCTGGCCATGCCCGTTCTGAGTGCAGCACAGGAGTAGCCACCCTCTGGTGTTGAATCATTTCCTTCTAACCTTGGGTGTTGCCTCCCCTCTCCCCATGTAAGAGGGGTTTGGTCCCCTGGTGGTGACAGCAGGCCTCAGAGGAAGATTTCTGACCTCTGACACTAGCAAGGAAGGGAAATGACAGGAACTCTGGCCATGTGTGTCCAGAGATAGGAAAGTGTAGGGAAGAGTTGGTTGGTGGCAGGGACCCACAGATGGCCAGGCTGGGGGGAGGGTATTGGACAGGCCACTGCCTCTAAGGAACGTCCCTGATGGGTGGGAAGGGGTTTATTGCCCATTTGACAACAGGAGGTTGGCATGGCTTTATGCCATGGAGGGTCTACAGTTTCCCTTCGGGCTCTTCCCTTGATTGGCCTCAGTTTCCAATCTGAAATAGAAGTTTGCTTCTATTCCTGCATAAGTCCTGGCCCATTCATTCAGCCAGCAAGCACATCTTGAGCACCTACTGTGTGCTGGGTTTCATCCTCTCTCCATGCAGGGGTGCATAGAGATGAATTGTACACGTGCCTACCTGTCCACAAATTCCTTTTGGTTGGGGAAGCTGGCTTATTGGGGTGCACTGAGGCACAGAGCCTTTTTCTGGGGGGTAGAGCAGTGGTTAGTGGGTGATGAGCTCTATTCCCAGTTCAGCTGTGATTACTGGGTGTACCACAGACTTCAGTCTTCCCAAATGTCTAGGGGAAGCTGATCCTCTTGTTGCCCCAGGAGTCAGGAGACCCTTGGGAATGCCCATAGCCATGACCATGGGAGAGTTGGGTTCTTTCTCCATCTGAGTTCTTCCAGGGTCCAGCCCGTGCCAGGCTCCACCTTGGCAATGGAGATTTGATGGATACTTTCTCTTGACATAGTCAGGTCCACCCATACCTGTTTTATGATATGTGCTCCCTGCCTTGCCTGGGACTTTCTGTCCCTCAGGGTCTGTTGGGGTCTGTCAGTGGGGCTCAGGAGTTGGTTCAAAGGGTATTCTGCAATACCCTTTGCAGAATGAAGGCAGGAGGATCACTTGGTGGTGCCCTGGAGGGCTGGGGCTGGCCTCCAGAGGAATGGTCCTTTTTCAGGGCTCAGAACATGGCAGTGGGGTTATCTAACCCTTAGGGTCCAGATGGGGACACACTGAGGCACAGTGGGTATATGCCTTGTCCAAGGCCACCTTCACAGAACTGGGTACGGAAGCCAGGACTGCTGGCTGTCACAGTGGGAGCACCACTGGGTGCTTTGACATACTAGCTCCTACTTGGGAGCAATGGTTGGTTATAATCCTAACTGCCATCATGGGGCGTGCTGGGGCTGTGGCCGCTCCAGGGCACCCTGACTTCAGTGAGACCTGTGGAGAGGTCTCTGGAGCAACACCTTGAACCCCTGGTTGTATCTTATGGATCCCTAGTCTTCATGTGTTCCCCCCAGGGCTGATGGAGGGTCTGTCCTTGCCTTGGAGACCTCTGAAATGGGTATACCCTTTGTTACCTCTCTCTTCCTCTGTTCCTGCTGAGACCTTTGGGACTTGGTCCCAGCTTCTCAAGACCCTTCCTCTTACATAACTTAGGGACTGGGGAGCTTACTCCCTTTATGGGATGTAATAAGGGTAAAATGATGCCTGTTTACTTTGGCTCCTGTTTGCTTACCTCCTGGCAGTGAGCTTAACTCTGAACTTGCCTTACCTCATTGAATGCTCAGAACAGTGCAGTGAGATGGCTTCTGATATTACCCTCCTTTGAGGAAACTGCAGTCCAGGGAGGGGAATCCTTGCACAAGGTCACACAGCTTAGAAATGCTGGAGCCCAGTTTGGCCCAGCTTCATATCCTGAGCTCTGCCTTGTTAGCCCATGGTCAGGAAGGCTCAAGGTCAGGCCTTGGCTTTTTTTGGGGGGCAGTACTGGGGTTTGAACTCAGGGCTTCATTCTTGCTAGGCAGGTGCTTTACTGCTCAAGCTATGCCCTCAGCCCAGGCCTTGGCTTTAATGAGGCATCCTCCCCCTCCTCCTACCTGATTTGCACAGTCAGCAACTCCACTGGGGGTTCTTTGCCTTCCTCTACTGGCTATAACTTGGTAGGAAGGCAGTTGTGACTCCATTGGTATTGTTCTTTCTGGTGGTTCCTCTACCTGCCTGGGATAGTGCAGGTGCCCCTCCCTCCTTGCCCCCCCAGCCCAGCCCCTTTCCCCAGCCCTGCCCCTTGTACCCTGCTGTCTTTTACAATTCTGTCAACCTTGCTGTTTTCCTGGGCAGGTCACAGGGCTCAGCTGGTTTCTCCTCCTAAGTCCCTTGGTGCAAGGGTTCAGCTTCCCATGGGGTGGGAAAGGCAGGCAACTTTGAGGCCCACTCCCTAGCAGTGCTCTCTAGGTCCTTGAAGGAGGCTAGAGGTGCCAGTTAATCTGCTGGAATGTCAGCCTCTTGATCTTTGGACCTCACCTAATTATCTCACATTTCTAACTCCAACCCTCCTTGAAGGTAGGGGTCATGATTGTCACTTCCCTTTTCAGCTGGGAAAACTGAGCTGGGATGGTGAAGGTAAGGCACAATTAAAGCTGAGGCCATGGGATTCCAAAGCTTGTACTCAGAACCACAACTTTGGAAACTGCCTATCTTTGGCTGGTGTGACTTGAGCACAGGATGGTCCCCAGGTGCACTCTTGACCTCTGTGGGTCAGATTTAGAGTTTTGATTTCTGGGGGCCCCATCTCTGCTCTATTTAATTCTGTTCCTTCTGAGGCCTGGTGGTGAAGGGCCTCCAAGGAGTTGGGAGACTGCTTTGCTCACCCACTGCAGGGGGATGGGAAGGCTTTATACTTGGAGTCTCTTGGTGAGACCCCAGTACCAGGAGGCAACTATTCCCACTGACAGCTGGGGAAACTGAGACCCACATAGTCACAACCACTTCCCAGAGGTTACTAAAAATGGTGATGAGAGATGCAGTCTGGAACCTAGACCCCTCTGTACCTTATTTCTGTATTGGTTTCCATCATTGCTTTTCCCAAGATTAGCCCAGATAGGGAAACTGAGGCAGCTGTGCTCCTTGTTGGATCTTCTTGGGGGAGAAGAGCAGGGATGGAACTCCTGCACAACTTGACACAAACATGCTCACATCCTGAACTGCATACATGTTTTGCTTTAGAAACGACATGAAGCCTTTGGCTATTTTTAAAAGAAAAGCAAGACTGTGATATTTCCCCAGCACCTTCCTCTAGGGGCCACTTGGTTAAATGTCAGGAAAGGGAGAGTATTTCCTGGTCAGGAACATTCAGAGCTTGCTGGGAGCTGAAGTTTTGTTTTTTGTTAAGTAGGTATTTGGGGAGTCGGCTCCCGCCCCTCTCTGCCATTCCAGGGAAGTTTGTGCAGACCTTGCTGGGAGGGGGGATTTGAGAATGAGCAGCCTTGATGCCTGTGTATCGGGTGCCCGCGCTAGGAGTGGCAGGTGGTTATTTTTAGCCATCCCCATCCAGTAGAGGCATTTCAGCGTTTGTTCAATATTTAATTATCCATCCGAAATTGGCCCACGTGGCCTTGAGTTTGGAAGCGGCTCTCTGCCGTGATTTCCTCTGATTGCATAAATAAGGAAGCAAGGGAATCTCAATAGCCCTCCAAATAATAATAATGGGGAAAAAATAAGTAGATTCAGTACTTGGCAACAGGCAGACTTGGTTTCTTGGTCTAGACAGATCCCTGGTATGTTGCAGAGACAATTGTGCTGAGGACGCCTATGATGCCCTTGGACCTGCAGATGGGCTTGGTTTGTGCAGTGCAGACTCCACAGCTGCGAGGTTTTTAATCTGGGTTGTGTTCCCCCCTTTTCCCAGTTCCTGTGTTGATTTTGACAGCTGCTGGGTACTGAGTGTTGGTTTGGGGATTTTGCTTTTGTATTTCTTGTTAGCTTTTATTTCTCTCTTCTCTTCTCCTGACAGACAGGAGAGAGCTGTCGGCACCTGGGCTGTGTGATTTCTTTCTCCATGGCCCTTGGAGGTGATGCACTGACACGGCTGTGAAATGAAAAAGGCAGAGTTCCTGCAGAAAGATGTGGGGGTCATGAGGCTCTGTATCCCTCCCTGAGGTTCCTTGCTGAGGAGGCAGCAGAAAGAAGAGGAGAGAGTGGAAACTGGGCAGATAGACACCTTTGGGTCCTGCTTGGCATGGGACACCAATAAATTCGAAATCTGGAATAGACATTAGAAAAAAGACATTTATACCTCTATTTTGGAGACACTGAGTTTGCTCAGGAGTGTAGCTACAGCGGGGTTCCTGACTGGGTCATAAATGTAGTATGATCTCAGACAAGTCATTGCCCATCTCTGGTCTCTACAGCATGCCTAGCAAATAAATGTGATACAGGATGAATTGTCATTATTTCTGTTCATCCCAAGCTTGAGGGGCTACACCCAAATCTATGAGGGCTGATGTAGAAGTGCAATGTGGAACTATCCAGAAGTCTCCACAGGTAAAAGGGTACTGTTTAGAGCAGCAGGGCTTGAGCTTACAACCTGTCGTGTTGTAAGCTCTGGGCCAAAGGCTGCCCTGGGGGCTGGCGGCCTCAGTTTAAGGGAGGCCTATAATCAGGTGAGCAGATGCTGTGGCTGGAAAGATAGGTGGGACCTTGAACGGATGGCCAAGAGGTGCCCTGCCCCCAAAGCAGGATGTAGAATCAAAATAATAGTAATAATAATGATGATGACCCCCATTTCTTGAGCACTCACACAGTGTCAGGTGTTTTGAGTACTTTTTGTGTTTCACTGCATTAAGTCTTCACTGTTATCAGCCCCACTTTGTAGATGATAAAACTGAGGCTCAGACTGAAGTGGCTTGCTTCCCACCACCCCGCTGCCTAGCCCCAGAGTTTAGGATGGCTGACCCTCCCTACACTAATTAGAGCTATGACTTAGCAGCCACAAGCTAGAGTGGTGTGGAGCAGGGGGAAGCCTGAGAGATTGGGTGTCCATGATCATAGGTGCCTCTGGTGCCTGTCCAGGTGTGAAAGGGCCTGGGTCCATGCTGATGCATGGGGGAGATGCAGGGGGGTGAAGAACGAGAGAGTTGGGAGAGTGGGGCAGCCTCAGGCCTCTGTGGAGATGTTGTAGAGGTGACCTGAGGAGTGCTTATGGGCTGGGCAAGTCAGTCAAGCCCACCGGAGTTCTGGAAGATGCCAGTAGGTAAGGGTGGGGAGGCAGCAGGCAGGATGGGAGGAGCCGACAAGATTGGAAGGGTGGGCACAGAAGAGAGGCTGCGCTTCCCTCCCCAGACCAGGGCTGGACTCCTGCCTGGGGCCGAGCAAGGAACATGAAGTAGTGAGTTTTCCATGACATCCATTTCGTTTCAGTAACATATTTCAATCCCTCTGTTTTATTCTGAGATGGTGTCCCAGACTCTTTTTGGGTTTAGAACATTCTTTTTATGAAATATGAGATGACAGTCATTGTTATTTTAACACTTGAATTTGGCAAGATACAAAGTCAGGGCTCTATGTTGCCCACCCATATTATTGCTGTCCCATAGTTTTTATTTGTAAGAGTTGAACTGATTCCTGAAATTCTCAAAGAAGGGGAGTGAGGCACTCAGAAGAGACCCAGGAGTTGCCTTCATGGAAAGGGAGGGCTGGCAGCTGGTGGTGGGATCGGCCCTTGGAAGGTGCAGGGCAAAGCAAGGACTGTGTGGGGAGGGGGCCTGGCATCTGGCCTGCACTGGTGCTGGTGCTGGCGGTGGGGGGGCACAGGGCCTTCCGTGATAGAGTGGTGGGAAGGTACTGGAGACGGAAGAGGATCCAAAAGTAAGGGAAGGGGTGGCTTGTAGAACTAGATCTTGGGGAGAAGCTTGGTAGAGATGGGATCTGGGAGACTCTTGGGTCTCCCATGAACCGACTATGCAGTCACAAGTCCACATGGAATCTAGGACCTGCTCAGGGTTGTAGATTTAGGGCATGCAGGGTGGGGAGCCCAGTGTTTCCCTGTCCCCCCACCCCCCTCCAGTGAGCAGCAGCCTCCCAGCACTTCTGGAACCCTAACCTTCAGACAACCCAAGCTGCCACTCCAGGCCGCTGGCTCTGCTCCCACAGGCAGTGCTGCCTACAGAGGGAGGGGTCATTTTCCCTGCTGGCAGTGCTCTGAGGCTGGAGGGAAAGGGACAGCCTATCACAGGGACATTAATGGTCCATGCTCCTCCAACTTCTTTTTCTTTATGTTTATGTTAAGAGTTCCCTAGTTCCTAGAATAACAAAAATAGTAACTATATTATAAAATAAAAGAAAACAATCACCTTTAATCCCAGCACTTACTGATAAACTCCAGGAGTATTTGGGGTTTATTTCGCAAATGCTGTACCCCTTCAGCCACACCTCTAGCCCTAGAGAGTTCTGTTTTTTGGTTTGGTTTTGGCAGTACTGGGACTTGAACTCAGAACCTTGTGCCCTCTTTCTAGGTAAGTGTTATACCACACACCCAGCCCTCTTCCCTTTTTAAAGTTTTTGAAAAATTCTAAAACATTTGAAAGAATAGAAAAGATTTGAAAATAATATTGCCAACATCCGTGCACTCATCTCTCAGATTGAATAAATATGAACTTGCTATACTTTCTGTTTTTCTTAGAAATAAAATGACGCAAGTGTAGAAGTCATTAAAGTATTAAACCCCAACCCCGCCCTCACCTATTTTTTACATAGGGCCTGTGAGCTAAAAAGCTGGGTTTTTTTTTTTTTGCCTGTTTTTTTTTTTTTTTCAGAATTTTATTGTCTTTATTCTGAATGCTTGGACAATGGAAAAAAATTAAATGTGAAAGAATGCCCCCATTGTTCATTTGTAGAAATTGAACAAAATTTTGGATATCATACTAATGCTTCTCTGAAAAAGTAAATATCCACGGCCCATTAATCTTCACTCTGTGAATGATCAAAGTATTAGTGGGAGACACTCAACATCCAAGCCTGTTTGTTTTTTTGAGACAGGGTCTCTCTTTGTAGCCCAGGCTGGCCTCAAACTCACAATCCTCCTACCTTGGCCTCCTGAGTGCTGAGATTACAGGTGTGGGCCTACATGTCTGGCTCAAGAATATTTTTAACGTGAAAATTATGTAAAACTCAAATTCCAGTGTCCCTAATTAAAGTTCCAACCGTGTTCATTTGTTTATGAATTGTCCATAGCTGTTTTTCACACTGCAAAGGCAGACGTGGATGGTTGAGACAGACCATATGGCTTCATAAGCCTAAAATATTTGCTGTCAGGCCCTTTTTGGAAAAAGTTTGTTGACCCCCTGACCTCTAGCTATGGCTGCTTACTTTCTCTCCAGGGATAACCAGCTGCCTGAAGATAGTAGGTATCTTGCACCATGTTCTTTATGCTTTTACTACATACCCACATGCTTAAAAATACGCAGAATTACATTACATTGTGTAATGTAATTCACAGAGTGAATGTCAGCCTCAAAGGGGCCCTCCAGCTGCAAAGAAAAGGGGTGCAGGAGAAAACTCAGGAATGAAAAGGAGATGGGCCCCTGCAGACTGAAATTACTAGAAGTCTTTAGAGGAAAAAAAAAAACTCAGGGAAGAAAGAAGCCTTCAGAGCTGTTCTTTCTCAGAGTGGCCAGGAAGTCCGGAGTTCCCTGGAAGAATGGGAATTCTTTGGAAGTGGGATGTCTCTCAGGATAAGCGTAGGGAAAATGTTGTTAAGTAGTGTGAGTGGAGGAATAAAGTCTGGTGATAAAGTCTATAGATGTTGAGTAGTGTATGGGGTTTACGCTGGGTTGTTAATGAGGAGAGCCAGAGGTCAGGAATGGAATGAACCCTTGCCCTGCCCTGTTGGAGAGGTGCTGCACAGGACTCTGAGATGTAACCGGGATGAGCTCATTCTCTCCACTGCTGAGTACCAACTCCGAGCCTGACCCCTTTGTCTCCTCTGCACCCCACCAGGTGCTCTATGTTTAGTGAGGGTCCTCAGGGCAGGGATGGGTGCCCTGAACACTGAGCCCTTTGTGTCAACCCCATGTCCTTCTCACCAGACTCTACCCCCCTCCCCAGCAGCAGTGGAGAGTGTCCTCGCACTCTGAACCACAGTTCTGTGGCTTCATGGGGTCTCCCAACCCCAAACCTGATGTCATAAAAACAAAATGTGAAATGCAAGATGTCCCTCATGTTGTTCTGGTGTGTGACAGGGGCTGGGATAGCTTGGGAATATGGAGAGGGGACCAGGACAGGGAGGATGCTGGGTGGCCTGAGGGATTGGTGACTCGTCCTCTCGCTCATCTGTGCACAGTGGCTCCTGTCTCCAAATGGGGCACCCCTCAGATTCGGGAATCCCTGGGCTTGCATCCTGCCCTCTGTCTCCTATAACCTCAGTTTCCTCCTGTTGAAGTCGGAGCTGATGTTCTTACTTGGGAAGTCAGTTTTAAGATAGAAACACACACACACACACACACACACACACACACACACACACACACACGGCATGGGTACTGTCTCTCTAGATCTGTTTTTCACATTTCCTGGAGGTCCATTTTTATTACACACAGCCTGTTGTTCTAGCACTATTTGTTGAAAAAAAAATTACCTTTGTCACCATCAGTTTACCTGGGGCCTTTTTTCCAAAAGTGTCATATGCGTGCAGGTCTATTTCTGGACTGTTCCATTGATCTATGTGTCTTATCCTTATGCTAATACCACTCCGGCTTGTGTACATTAGCTATATTTTGAGACTGTGAAGTATGCCTTGAAAACAGTCAATGTAAGTCCTCCAACCTTTTTCTCCTTTCTCACTTGACTGGCTATTCTAAGTCCTTTGCTTTGCCATCTAAATTTAAAATTCAGCTTGTCAGTGTCTTTGAAAAGCTTGCAAGGATTTTGATTGGGATTGCATTGGTCAGTTTGAGAGAAATTCGCTCTTACCACTACTGAGCTTTCCAGTCCTTGGAGCCCATTTGTTTAGATCTTTGTTAATATCTTCCAGCAGTGGCTTTTAGTTATTGATCTTGTATGTGTTAAGTTTATTAAGTATTTTGTGATGTTCTTTGTAATCACTGTGAAGGATCTGGAATGTTGCCAGATTTACAGGCTAAGAAATTGGTCTGAGAGCTTTGTGGGTACTGGGGGAAGGCACAAGATCCCTGGGTCAGAGACACCGGATCTGTGACTCAGTCAGGGCTTAGTAGCCAGTGTGAACTTCAAATTCACATTGGTGCCCCTCCCCCAATACCTAGGGCTATTCTAGGGCATAAATAAAAGGATCCATTCTGCTGTTTTTCCAATATAACCTCACGTCTCTTTCAGAATCTGCTATGCAATCTATGAGTCAACTGTTCCTTAGTCTAAAAATTACACAGGGAACTGAATAAAATTCAATTTAGTATTACATCATCAAATTAGGAGTTCAGGGATAATTTAAAATTGAATTCCAAGTTGTCAAATCCAGAAAGGTAAAGAATGTTTTAAAATTATATGTAAAAATGAATAAATATATGCTTAAAACTTTATGCCTAGCTGAATTTACTAGAAAAGATAAACCTGGTATATAGCCACATGATTCTAATTTAATAAGACAGTTTTAAAACAAAAGTGCAGAACACTAAATACGAGGAAGATTTTTGGGAAAAAGAAATCATTTATCATTAATGAATGAAGTGAAAAAGTAAGACGAATTTAGAAATACATCTGTATATTTAAGTTTTTATAATCCCAGCTCCTCCTGAAGTGCTATAATTAGAACTTCTATGCCCTAAAGAAGTATTGTTGGTGTAATTAGTATCTGTACTAAGGATAAAAGGATAAAATACAGAGGGTGTAAGTGGAACATTCTCTGTGCATGGCTGTAAAAACATCTTCAAGCTATGTTACAAAATGCACAACAGAAGTCCTATACATTGTTGTAGGTTTTAGGCCCTTCCACATGTCATTTGATAACAAGTATATTGTACAGAAAGGAAGTTTGCATTAACTATGGCTACAATTATGTTGCTCAAAGGAAGCTCTCTCCTCTTTTAAAGCAGTTGTCAATTTGGGAGAAGAGAGATGAGAGCCCTGATGGTCCTTGACCCTGAGTGATCTGAGGTTCTGTTCTTGCATGCTACCAGAATAAAAGTTGAACCTTGATTGTTGGGGTATTAGTGTCCTAGGGCTACTGAAACAAATTACAACAGCCTAAGTGCCTTCAAGCAGTGCAAATTAATTATTTTACCGTTCTGGAGGTCAGAAGTCTGAAGTCAGTTTCAGTGGGCTATAGTCAAAGGTATTGGCAGGGTTTCCATCCTTTTGGAGGCTCCTGGGAGAACAATTTCCTTGTCTTTTTCAGCTTGGTGGCCCCACCTTTCTCAGCTCTCCTTTCTTGATGTCATCACTTTCTCTGTCTTCTCTTTTTGTGGTACTGGGGTTTGAACTTAGGACCTTGAGCTTGCTAGGCAGGTGCTGTACCACTTGAGTCACACCCCCAGCTGTCTACCTCCCTCTTATAAGGAGCTTTGTGGCTGAACTCTGTATTGCACATGTGTAATCCCAGCATTCAAGAGGGTGAATCAGGAGGATTATGATTTCAAGGCCAGCCTAGGCTACATAGCTAGAACCTGTTAAAGAAAAAATTAAAAAAAAAAAAAAAGGAACTTTTGGGTCCAAGGGGGACCCAAAGAATCCAAGATAATCTTTTTTTCCCAACTCAAGATCCTTAATCACATCTTCAAAGTCCCTTTTACCATTTAAAGTGACACATTCATAGGTTCCAGGGATTGTGTGCTCTTTGGGGGCCATTACTCACCTGTCACAGATAGGTAAGGCTTAGTGACCTCTAAGTAACAACTGCCCCACAGATGGGTGGCCAAAGGCTGAACTGGGAAAAATGTGCCAGGGGAGGCAGGGACTTATCTGATAAGGGACTTATCAGAATCATATTTTGGCAAACATTCTTCATCTTGCTGTTAACAGCAGAGAAGAACAATATGGATGTACTTCATTCACACATGCACACACACACGCGCACACACACACACACATGTGTATGTGCATGGTGGGTTTTACCCTGGGTTTCCCACTCAGTTCGCCTGGTCACTACCTTGGGAGCTGGTGTCCAGGTGTGGGAGCTGTGTTCTCTCACCCATGCCTTTGTTTCTAAGTCTGCTTTTTGGGCTTTCCTGACCCACATTCTCTGCTGGTTTCCATGTTTTGTTTTCTGATTCTGTTTTTTTCTCTGTTTTCATTTCCTTTCTCTTCAGATCTATTCAGAGGGTTCAGTTTGTACTGAATCATTTTATCACCTATTTATATTTTAATGTTACTATTAATTTTTGGAAGTCTTAGTAATTTCTCATTCAGAAAGTAGTGCTGTCACCTGTCCCCACTGAGCCTGCCCAATCTCCAAAGAGAAGTTCTGAAAATGAGCTTGATATTTTTCTATGTGACAGCACACACACACACACACACACACACACACACACATAAAGTAAGATGTATTCATTTTTAATCATCTAAACAGCAAATGTATTTCAACCTATGGTAAGCCTTAACTTTAAAAAGATTTTTTGGGGATGGTTTTTTGTTTGTTTGAGACAAGGTCTCACTAGGTAGCCTAGGCTGACCTTACATTCATGATCTTCCTACCTCAGCCTCCCGAGTGCTGGAATTACAGGTATACGCCACCATGCCAGGAAGGCCTTACCTTTTTATTTTGAAATGATTGCAGATTTCCAGGCAGTTGCCCAAATAGTATAGGTGGTCCCATGGAGGACCCATGTGCCCCGGGTTGTGTCTTGCATGGCTGTAGTCTGCACCCTCAGCTGCTACTCTGCAGCCAAGGGATCACCTGGAGTGCTCCACTAGGTGAACAAATTGTATTTATTACTCTTTGGTGGTGAGGGAGAACACAGGGATGGGCCACCTGGGGCTTCTCAGTAGGAATGTGTTAGGGACCATGTTTGGTAAGGTCTCGGCATGGGTTGTGTGGTTTAGGGGATGTTTCAGGCAGAGGGTTCCCTGAAGATCCATTGGCTGTTATCAGAAAGCTGAGGGAGGCGAGGCTAGGATTGGGTACCCAATCTTGTCTCTTGTGGGGGGAGGAGGTTTGCATGTTGCTGATGCTGTCGTTGGTAAAGAAGCAGCAGCTGTTCATTTTCCCTGAGTTGGTATTTTGTGGGTGGCACAGTGACCTTGTCTTTGTGGGTTGCTTAGACACAGTTAGGAAATGACCTCACCCTGTCTTGCTTATCACAGTCTCACAGTCACCTCATCTGTGGTTGGTGTCCTGGGAGATGCTTCCTGTCCAAAAGGAGACTAATGTGTCTCGAATGTGATTGTCAGGCAGGCCTCCAAAAAAAAGGGTGACTTTTTTTTTCCTTCCTCACCTTTCTGCACGATGGTACAATGTGTGTGTACAGTTCTCTGCCTCATTGCTCATCATGTGCATAGATGTGTGGGTACCACTACAAGAGAGAGGCAGGATCAAGACCGTTCCATCTTCGCCAATACCTTCCTGTGCTGACCCCTGTTGCCTGCTCCCTCCTGCCTGCCCCCACCCTCACTATCCTCTTGACAACGCCTACTGGTTTTTGTTCTTGTTTTTATCATTTTGAAAATAAATGGGGTCATGTGTGTGCTATGAGACCTTGTCATGCTGACTTTTCATTCAACAGGATGCATTTGAGACCCATTTAAATTGTACAGATCAATAGCATGCTCTGTTTTTATTGCTGAGTAGTATTCCATGGAATGTGTGGTGCTCCTCTCTCTTTCTCTCTCTGTGGTCCCAGGACTTCACGTATCATGCATACTAGGCAG
Source organism: Castor canadensis (assembly GCF_047511655.1). Lineage (NCBI taxonomy): Eukaryota > Metazoa > Chordata > Mammalia > Rodentia > Castoridae > Castor > Castor canadensis. The sequence continues at coordinate 13,738,034 of NC_133398.1, read as the reverse complement.
GCACTGTGCCACTGAGCCACACCCCAGGCTCTATACTCCTTTTCTGTTGCTACTGTAACAAGTTAGAATGTAGCTTGAACAACACAGGTTTTTTTTTTACTACAGTTCTGTAGTCAGATGTCTGGCAATGGTCCTGCCAGACCAAGATCAGGTGTCAGCAGGCTCTAGGGAAAAACCCATATCAGTGTGCATTCCCTGTTTGCAGAATTCAGTTTCACGTGGGTGTAGGACTGTGGTCCCTCTGTTCTTGCTGGTCAGCTGAAAGCTGGGCCCAGTCTCAAGATGGTGGCCACCTGCATTCCTTGGCTCCTGACCACCCTCATCTGTTGGCAAAGCCAGCAGTGGTGGCTGGAGTCCTCTCATGCTTGCAATGTCTCCTGCCTCTTGCTCATTGCATTTCTCTGGGTCACTTTTGGCTGTCCTCTTCCACATTTAAGGACTTACATGAGTAGACTGTTCCCACCTGGTTAATCCAGAATCATCTCTCATCTTGCAATCTTTATCCAGAATTGCTTAGGCAAAGTCCTTTTTTCGCTACATCCAGTAGCATGAGCACAGGCTCTGGGGATAAGGGTATGGATTTCTTTTTTTTTTTTTTTTGTGGTAGAAGGTTTTGAACTCAGGGTCAAACCTTTGCTAGGGCAGGTGCTCTGCCACTTGAGCCACTCCACCAGCTAGAGTGTCAACTTCTTTGGGGGCCATTCTGCCTTACACATTAGGGGGGCCACAGTTTTAATCACACACCTATTGAAGGATATTTGCTTGTTTCCAGTTTTGTGCTATTACAAACAAAGTTGCTATGAACATCTTAAGAAAAATGTACATAAATGGGTCACATTCTGTATATTTTTACAACTGATTTTTTTTTCACTTGACATCCTATTTCTGAGTTTTACTCATGTAAAGATCCAGGTCTTTTATCATGCTGTTGTATTCCATGTGAATGGTTTTCCTGACAGCTGTACCTTTTTCCTTGCCATATAGCATTCCACAGACCGACTCCTCCAAAATGCATAATCTATTCCCCTTTGGTGTACATTTAGGGTGCTTCTGCTTTTTTGCACCTACAAATAGTGAACATCTTTGTGCAGCTCCTTGTGCACAGGATGAAGCATTTTTCCAGATCAGATCTGTAGGAGAGAAATTTCTGGTCCTAGAGTGTGTGCAGTGTCATCTCAACTAGCCATTGTCTAATTGTTCTCTGAAATCTTTGTACTCCACTAGCAGAGATAAAAGAGTTCCATGGTATCTCTGACAACTGTTTGGAGCCACTGCTTTTTTTAATTTCTGGCTTCTTTTAAATCTCTTTTTCATTCCAGACTGAGGTTTAGAGGTTCTAAACCTCTCTAAAAGATGTGAAATGGCATGTGGTCGTTTCTTGATCACTGTGAGGACCCCCCACCCATCCCCACACACCCAACGTGCACTCTATCCACACCCTCGCTGACTTCGTCTCTGCTGACAGTTGCCCCAGGTCACTGCCTCCCACCTGCGTTCAAGCATTAAAGTCTGGGCACTGCAACCCAACAACTGAAATTTGGTGTCTTGTCTGAAATTACAGGATGTTCCTCAGGCCCGCCGTGTTTCCATGGCAACAAGTAACAGTCATCCTTCATGATTAGGTGGTATCCATGGCAACCAAGCCAGCAGCATTTGAATGAAACCGATTTTACTTTATTTATTTTTTGCAAACAAATGAAGGTTAAAATGCATTTTTCTGGCAGTGGCTTCCGAGAATAGGAAGACAGCCTGGTCTTACTGGTAAAATGAAGATTTGTTCAGTCCCTTAGTGGAATAGGGAGGGATCAAGGATCAGCTGATCCCAGGGTCCAGTTTCTCAGAGAGTCCGGAGGTAATATAGAGGTCACATAACGAGTGTAAGCTGAGGAAAGGCTGTGGTGCTCTGAGGTCTGGGGGGTGACTTGAAAGAGGTCGCTGGGTCTCCCTTCCCACAGTCATTTCCCAGACATGCTACTTTCATGCTGTGTGATCTTTTCGGATTCCCTAAACCTCTTTGGGATTCTGCTTGCAGCAGCTGTGTTGCTCAGACCTCTTAGTGTCTATTTCCCAGACTGTACCGCTAGGTCAAAGGTCAAAGGAGGCAGTGCTTAAGTCTGAAGTTAAATCCCCAGAGGCAGAAGCCAACTTAGGTCCCTGCCTTCTTTTTCTGTGTAAAATACAGGTCTTTTACTTTGAGGGAGGGGAGTGGGGGCGTGAAGGTGGTCATCACTCTTACTCTCTGTCTCACTGTGATGATTAATCAGGAGCCCAGATGCTGAAACAGGTTGACCTGGAGCTGCACAGCAGAATCAGGTTCAAATCCAGTCCCCTCTGCACTGCATGTTTCAGACCCTCTCTTCCTTGAGGCTATAAATGTGGATTTGGGGGCTGTTTAAGGAACTCTCAGCAGATTCTTTTGCTTCTACCTGGAAGATGTGTAGAAGTCAGTTTTGCCTCTCTGAACCTCAGTTACTTCATCTAGAAAACAGCACACTGTGACTGTCAAGTGCCACATGGGACTGTATCTGAAATGGTCCAAGACATTCGTTTTCGGTGGGAGCTGTAAAAAAACAAAAGTACTATTTTTGTGCATAAAGCCCGGTATGTATACAGTACTTTAAAGACCGTGTGTCTTTGATATTAAATTTTATGGGGGGGTACTAGGAAACCAGAGACTAAGAAGACCTTTTATGGGGAGTGATCATGAAAAAAAGGTTGAAACATTGGCCCAGAACCCAGAAATCTCTTTATTGTTATCAACTTTGTGTTTAGAGCTTGTGGCAGGCTGGAAACCGTTTTGAGTATTGGGTCAGGAGAGAGCCCAGCCTGGCCCAGACCCTGCCCGTATCGTGACAGTGGCATGTCATAGCTGCTCAGGGTTTTGTCTCTAGGTAAAGGAGGTGTCATAGTCCCATGAGTGGTTCTCAGGGAGCTGAGAACCTATCTGGTGGGTCATTCTGGGGCCCAGCTGGGAGCAGATGCCATACACACTAGGTTGACTTGAGGGGGGCTAGGTAGGGGGCTGTGACAAAGTTGTGTCAGGTATGGGGAAGCACAGGCTCTTCCATGGAGACCCTTAAGAGGAGCAGGGTGGAGAACATGGTACTGGAAGGTAAGGGCCTGGAGATTGGATGATTCAGTGAAGAGCAGCCAACCGTAGAACTCTCTTTCCTCTGACCCACCAGGGGTTTCCCTTGGCCAAGCCCCACGAAAGCCCAAGGTTCACAGAGCAGTGGACCTGCAGTGGGAGGCAGGTGGAGAGAGTGAACCTGGGGCAAAGGGACACCACCTGGGGAGGTACCAAGGTTCCCTTTGTGTTCTGTTGGAGTACAGAGCCCTGCCCTGGGCTTGGGCTCAAAGGCCCAGTGAGTCAGGGAGGAGAGCCCTCTACTTTGCCCCAGAGAGCAGCTCTGATCCCAAATGCCCTACAGCCTCCTCATTGGGCTGTCCATTTTCTCAGCTATGTTACCCAGGCTGGCCCAGAACTTCTGGGCTCAAGTGATCTTCCACCTCAGCCTTCTAAGTGGCTGGGACAACAGGTGTGCCACTGTGTAGGATCTCAGGGCTTCTGAATGCAAGTTGAAAGCTATTTGGGAGCATCCAAGAGACTCATTGATACTGATCTGTTGGCTTTGGGAATATTGGAGAAGCTGCTTCCCCTCTGGCCTCGGTTTTATCATTTTATCATTTGTAAAATGGGAGATTGGACCAGGTAACTTTGAGAATCTCCTGGCTGAGAACCAAGAGGCAGGATTCTGGGAGGAACCTTGCAATCACCAGTCTTGGTTCCACAGTCTGTGGAGAGGGTCATTTCCCCAAGGCTGAACCATGTTCACTGGAGGCAATCCAGGCCATTCATGAGGGAGAGAGGACTTCCTGGGTAAAGGTGTGGGAGTGAACATTCCCACCCCATGGCAGGCACAGTAAAATTGGTTGGCGAGGGAAGCAATTTGTGGGGTGCCAGTGCCACAGAATGTCTCTAGGTGCCTGTGTGAGGCAGTCAGCCTCTCTGAGGGCACCCAGGGCAATAGAAGCAGGCTACTCTGGGTCTGACTGTGCCTGACCTTGTGTGGTGCCCACTTGGAGCCTTTTTCTTTTCCCTGAAGAGGAGGCTGGCCCAGGTCTGCCTCTGGCTGAGTTGTGCATCCCAGACTGAGGGGTGAGTGACGGTTATGTGTTGATCCCTTGGCTGGACATTTAAACCTGGGGTCTCAGTACCTCAGGAGCCATGGACTTACTAGCCGTGTGATCTTAACTAGTGGCTGTAGTCTGAACTTCATTTTCTGCCCTGGTAAAATAGAAATAACAACTCCTGCTTGACCGGGCACAGTGCCTTGCACATGGATAGGACTCAGAGGTGGGGTGACTTCTTCTGTCACAGAGCACTAGGGGACACCTCCGAGGTGGTGATGTGCACTGTTACAGAGCACATGTGGGTGCTGGGGGAAGGTTGGGGGAGGAGAGATGAAGGCAGATGGGGGTGCGTGGGAAGAGATTTCCTAGGGAAACCTCCAAAAAGAGTAGGTGTCTGTCGAGTGTGACTAGCAGACACGGTGGAGGAGAGGGGAGGAAAGCTCTAAGCAGGAAAACACAGCAAGGGAGCAGCCAGGGCCTTAAGAGGTGGCTGTCACTGGGCTGCAGAGGAGTGTCTGTGAAGGAGGCTTTTTGTGGAGGAGGTGACCCAGGGCTGGATAGGTGACTTTGCCTGCCTGGCTCTTAGCCAGTGCTGAGGACTGGAGCCTGTCTTTGTTTGGTGAGGGGCTCAGGTCTGTTCCTCCATGCTTCTGGGGACCTTTGTCCAACTTTGTCCAATTGACTATCTGCACAGAATGGAGTGGAAAGTGCGAGGGAGAGTCCTGCCTTTCAGGAACCCTCTCCTATGAGCGCCTGTGTCCTCCATCCCGTGGCTGCTCACATCCTCACTCCGTAGGCACCTGCAGTGGTCTGGGGTGTACATGGAGCATCTGCTTGAAGGTGAACGTGCGTGCAGCACCTCTCACTCTGCACCCATGTGTCACCATGTCCTGGGGAAATCTCTGCTCTGTCCCTTTTCTCCCTGTGAGTCAACAGGTCTTTCTCAAGTGTCTCCATGCACCAGACTGTGTGCAGGGCACTGGGGTTGTAGCGATGCAGCCAGCTCAGGTGTGGCGTGGGCATCAGGAGTTCTCTCTCTCTCTGGAAATGACAGCTTTGACGGGAGAGACTCAGGTCCAGCTATTGCTAAGGAGCCAGAAGAGGCCAAGGCCAAAGGCAGAGGGCCAGCAAGGGTCTCCTCCTCCTACTAGTTAGGCTGGTGGAGAGCCCCGTGGGGAGTCCTCTGAGGGCACTACCCATTCAGCAGAAAAAAGGTAGCAAGCATGGTCTGGGGAACCTGCAAGGAAGTGGCCGGGTTGGACTGACTCAGGTTAAAGTTTTGCATTAGCCGTCACTATTTCCGAATATAAATGTTTCATATCTTAAAAAACTATGGGAAGTTGTGGCCACACTGCCCTGTCCCCTGTCCCCCTGCCATCTTCCCCAGCCTCCAGCTGAAGCTGGGCATTTGGCTACTTTCCATGGTTCAAGTACCTGCCAGGCCTCTGAAGGTCTCCCACAGCTCTGGGCTTCATGCTTGCTGGGCAGGCGCTTTACCACTTGAGCCAGCCCTCTCCCCGGCTTAAAGCCTCTGCAGGTCTCCTAGACTTAACGCTTCTGGACAACAAGGTATGGATTGGAAGTCAGAGGTCATGGATTCTCATGACCAAAGGGACCTGGGAGGGCCTCGAAGCTCCCATCCAGTGTGGCATCCCAGGACAGGGCTCAGTTATCCAGCTGTTACATACCTCCAGTGGTGGGGGGAGGGGGGCGCTCACTGCATCATGAGACTGTGGGCTTCAAGTGCAGACTTTGGGGAGCTTTTTTAAAAAAAATCGTGGTAAATACAGAAAATTTGGCATTTAGGTACATTTACAATGTTATGTGACCATCCTTACTATCCATTTTTTTTTTTAAACTTTTCCCTTTTCCCAAAGGGAAACTGTGCTATTCAGCAATAACTTCCTTTTGCCCCTCTCCACCACCCCTGGTAATCTGCATTCTGTCTTTATGGATTTGACTAGTCTAGAAACTTCCTATAGGTGTAATCTTACAATTTTGTCATTGTTTATGCCACCAGCATGATGTTTTCAAGGTTCATCCACATTGTCACATGTGCTGGTGACAATCCTTTGCATGTGTACACAATGCTGTGTATGATGACACTTGAATTGTATGTCTGAGTCACTGTTTTCACTTCTTTAGGGTATATGCATAGGAGTGGGATGGCTAGGACATGGGTATTCTACCGTTAATTTTGGAGGTGGCTGCAACACTTTTCCCCGACAGCTGCACCATTTTATAGGGACCAGATTGTATGTTGTCCTGGCCTGGATGGGGTGATAGGAGGGTGATGGCATCTCTATCAGAGCTATTGAATTGTCTCACTCTTTCTCTCCCTGTCTTGACAGAGTCACCCCAAGAAAGACCGGGCTCCCGGCGCAGCCTGCCCGGCAGCCTCTCAGAGAAGAGCCCCAGCATGGAGCCCTCCGCTGCTACACCGTTCCGGGTCACGGTAACTATCTCTGCGTCACCACCACCGCCACCACCATCACCACCTCACCTGGGGTGCTGCTTTGTGACCCCGCGGCCCCCCTTTCTGGAGCCTCATGGACCGGGAGAGCACCCAGCCTCCCTTGCTCTAGGTATCCAATCCCTCGGCAGCTCCCTTCTCTGTGGCTCAGCCCTACATGTTCTCCCCCCTCCCCGCCATGGGTCCCATCCTTTAAGAGATGGGACAGGTGGAGGACAGTCCTAAAGGCCACCAGGTCTGGGAAGAGAAGAGGCTGGGTTAAATTAGTGTACCCCAGGTGTGCACACATGCATACACTGCTCTTCCTCCACCCTTAAGATGCACAGTTTTTGTTTCTGTATTTTAATGTCTCTCCTGGAACAGTCCTTGGCGTGCCCTAATTTAATTCTGTCTTGGTGGGAAATAAAATAATTCTGTATTCTCCAATTGATGAGGCTTAAGAATTGACAAACACAGCATATATACTATAACTATTGAATTTGGGCAATTTGTATATGTACTTTTAAAAAAAATTGCAATCCTAAATGACTATATGGAAACAGAATGTAGTGACCCTTACCATCTGACTGCCACACCCCTATGTATGCACACATACATGCACATGTATGTGCGCGCGCACACACACACACACACACACACACACACACTCCCTCGTTCAGCAAGCACTTCTGTGTCCCTCCATCCGGTGCTGTGGCAGGCACCAACACACAGAGAAGTAGTAGACACACTGTCTTCCTTCTGGGAGCTCAGGTCCGGATCAGAAATGGAACTTTGATCATTTAGTCAGCCACTCGTTCTCTCAGGAAATTTCACAGTGTGCTTGCTTCATGCAGGCGTCATTCTGTCTGGACGTGGGTTGAGAGGGGGATGTTGGTCAGTGGAACACAGGTGACAAGGCCCTGGATCTGCTCTGAGGTTGATACTAAGGGCTGCTGTGATGGTGGAGAAGGGCTTCTTTAAAGTGATGTGGTTGAGAAGTGATGGATGAGATGAGGCTCAGTGGATGAGGAGCCAGTTCTGTGGCAAGTGAGCAGAGAGAACAGAGAGAGCACAAGCCTGTCTGTCCCAGCTCAGGGTAGCTGAGAGTGACTGACTGTCCCTGGTGGGTGGGAGAGGTGCCTCTGGCCCTGGAAGGTCAGCAGGAATTGGCTAGGCAAGAGTAGGGGTGGGGGCTAGGCAAGAGTAGGGAGGAGTAGCAGGTAGATGTGGCTACACTTGACCCTGGGGTATGTGGAGTGTCCACCTGCTGCCTGGGCCTGGTGCTCGGGGGTCTGGAGGAACAGGTAGGTGGTGAGGGTAGGTCGGGAGAAGTGTATAGGGGTTTCCCCAGTATTCTTCATCCTCTTGCCTGTCATTTTGGCACTAAAAAAAAAAAAAAAAGCTTTGCTTATAAGTGCTGGGGTCCAAGATGACTCATGTAGTCACCTGCATTGATTGAGCACCTACTGTGTGCACTGTACTACCTTTGTGATCTCTCTCAATCCTTCAGACAACTGATATGTTGGGCACTCCACTCTCCAGGGGAGAAAAGTGAGGCTCAGAGGGATAGTCACTTGCCCAAGCTCCAACTGTTAATAAGTGGTGGCCATGCATGATTGAGCCCAGGCAGGCACTGGGCTTCTTGGGGCAGGGAGGAGGAGGACCTTGGCCTTGATTCTCTGCTGGCTCCAGTCCCTGCCAGTCTCATCTGTCTGCTGTGTACCATCCTACCTCGAAGATGTTGTAATTTGCAGCTCAGTAATTGTCAGCTGGGCTTGGCATTTTTCCTGTGATGGTGTCTCATTCTGTTTCCTGGGGCGGAAGCCACCTGTGGATCAGGCTCAGATCATAGTCTGTGTACCTTGAGTGCCTCAGAATCAACTCACAGCCCACCTGCCTGATTGGGGTCTGCAGGGCAGAGACCATGGTTGGGGGTGGACTTTTTTCCCACTCTTCATGGAAATGCTGTGGGGTACTTTAAGGATTGCCATTTCACAGATGAGGAAACTGAAGCTCAGAGAGGTAGGGCAGTTTTCCTGGTGTCACACAATACCCAGTGACAGACAGACACAAATACCAGGACTGTTGGACACTTCAGTGTTGTGTTGTTCTCGGGGCATCTTGGTCCTTTTTCTGTGTGCCACCATTAAGGAAAAGGGTACGAGTGGAGACTCCATTCTGTACTGGGTGCTCAGACCTGGGGGACTGGAGTGCTCAGTCATGGGGATCTGGGTTCAAATTCTAGCTCTTCTGTGTGGCTCTTCATGGCCACATTAGTCACTCAGCCTCTCTGAGCCTTGTGGCCTCATCAGTAAAACGGGGGAGTAACAGCCCTGCCTTGAAGGACCGTGATGGAGGGTCCTATGATGTCCAGCTCGGGTCCGTTCATAGTAAGTGTTTAACAGATGACGGCCACCACAATCATTCAAATCCTGTTTCCCTTCTTGGCTCCAGACCAGTGAAGATCTGCGTGGGCTGGGGTAGAGGGCAGAGGACACACTCTGGGGACAGACCTGTGCGGCCATGGCCCCCTCCACACCACCAGCCCCAGCCTTGAGCACACGCTGGCTCCTGAGCTCTGACAGCCGCATCCTCATGCCCTGCTGACAGCTGTTCCATGTAGACCTGGAGGGAGCTTGGGGAACACAGTGTTGCCTGGGGGAGGCGGGGGAGACACCACAGGGTGTGCTGAGCCACTGCCATTGCAAGCCCAGGTGATGGGCCGTCACCATCTCTCACAGAGATGCCCCTAGGGGGATCTGAGGTCTTCCATGGGGTGGGGAGGGGAAGCTACCACCTTGCAGGGAGCAATTAATCAAGTCTGAGACACCTCCCCCGCCCCTCAGCCCCTGCTGTGACTCTGTTGTGAGTCATTTGACTCAGGGTTAGTCCCTGTCTCTGTCCTGTGGAGACTTTGGGAGAGCCTCAGTTTTCTCTTTTGTGACATTAAGGAAATGGACCTTGTAAGGCAGGATGTGGCTTGGGCATACAGCAGGTGCTTAAATGTTCTGGTGCAGTAGTTAAGAGAAAGGACTTCAGAGTCAGCTGACTTGGGCAAGATGTGAACCTTTCTTGCCCTTCTGTGCAACTTCCTCCCCAGGGCCATGTGTCCTAAGGGCTGTGGGGGACCTGGACGTAGATGACCAAAGAGGCTTCCTGCTCCTTTATGGCTACAGCTCTCAGGCTGCTGGGATTCACACCCAGGTCTGTCTGCTCTGACCTGGTGTCTCCTAGGAGGAAGGAGGGGTCAGTAAGTGGGGCCATGGATCTGCAGGCTGTGGGACAGGCCAGGTCTACGGGATCTGCATGTACCAGGGGCCCTTAGCTGTGTGCACAGGGGAATTGCAGGTGGATATGGGGTGAGGTGACACGGGCTGTACTGGGCTTGGAGAGTCCTCAGCCTGCCACTGGTGTGGGCTTGGGTGCCCCAAGCCCAGCCTTCCCTGGTGTGGGCTGGGTCTTTCCTCCTTCCTTCCTCTACCCCGCACCCTCCCATTGATCCTGAGGAGTGCTGGCAGGGTCGAGGGTATGGAAGGTGGCAAAGGCACTGGGAAACTTGACAGTCAGTTGATTCCTCTATGGGAAGCTGAAAGGGGAGAGTCGTGTTTGAAGGTTTAACTGAAATTAGGTCTCAGGGCTATTTTTTGCGAGATGGAGAAGTGTCAGAGAGGGGAAGGCTCAGGGGGCTGGCAGAAGCTGCACATAAACTCAGTACCAGGCTGACTGCAGATGCTTCTAGGAGTGGGTCTTTGCTTCTTTTCAGAAACTCACTTTTACTAGGTGCTTGGTTGTATACAGGGCTCCTGTCATTCTTCCGATGTTGTAACAGAGGTATGCCTGGGGTACCCTGGCTGGGATGGTACCTGAACAAGGGATCTCTGGCTGGGATGGATAGAGGAGAATTCCTATAGGAGGGATCTTTGTGGCTGTGCTTTGTGGAATGTGTAGGAGTTTTCTCAGGAACAAGGGAGAAGAATATTTCAGTTATAGGCAGATGTAACTGAGCAAGAATGAACCAATGGCCCTGTGTGATTGGAGTGTTAGCTGGGTCTGGAGCCTGAAGGAGAAGGCTAGAGAGAAGAGTGAGGGGCTTTGAGGGCAGAACTAAAGCTTGTGGGCTTTCTCTTATAGGATGCAGGAGCCATAGGGGATGATGGTTAAGGGCGCAGCCAGCAAGAGGCCTTTGAGATGTGGTCTGGAGACTTCTAGCCACTCAGCCCTTTCCTGACTCCTGTACCCTCCCTGTGTTTATCCCACAACACAGAAATGGGTGCCTGAACAGAGACATGCAGCAGTGACTCCCCCCCCCACGTCCCCACCCAGCCCAGCACCACCATGGAAAGCCTGTTAGACGTGGTAGGGTCCAACCACTCCCCATACAGAGGATGAAGCGAGACTCTGAGAGGAGAGGTCCTTTTTCAAGGTCACACAGGGTGCCTGGGGAGGCCCTGAACTTGAGCCCAGTCCTCTCCATCTCCCAGTCCAAGGGCAAGTCTCCTTGCCCCTTGCTCCCTCCCTGCCTTCTCCCAACACCTACATATAAACCGTCTGTGTCAGTGGGCCCCTCTTCCAGCCCCCTAATTTCCTGGGAGGAGGGATTGATTGGCCCTGATTGCCTCTTGAGGCTCGGATGACGCCCTCCCACCCATAAGCTCATGGCCACCCCTGACCACTGGACCCACAGTGGGCTGGACCCTTGGGCTGGGGGCTGCCTGGAGGGGCAGGATTATGGCAGTCCCTGTTTCTGGCACAGCAGCCTCATTGTCCCCATCAGAGCTCCTTCTCAACTAAAGCAGCTGCCCTTGTCCTCAGGGGGAGGGGACAGACAAGCTGGTTTGGTCAGGCTCACAAATTGCCTGTACCAGTTGTCTGTGCACATAGGGAAACCGAGGCCCAGAGAGAAGGGCTTGCCCCGGACACCTGCTGGGCAGGTCCTGGGCAATCCTGGCTGCTTCTGGCCCATTTCCAAGGCCCATTCACTCAGAACACATATGCATCTTGTGGCTGACATACAGACAGAGGGGTCAGTCATACAGCTATGGCTGGCTGAGACAGGGCCCTGGTGCTGGACCACAAATTGAGGGTCCCATGACAGGATCCAGTTTCCTCCTCCTAATATGTGGAATTTGCCACAAGACTGATCTCCCTTGCTCATTTCAGCCAAATAAGTAGGACCTTTGTGGCACCTGGTCAACTGTCAGCGGGTTGCCCATCCCCAGCCCCTCCAGCTACCTTTCTTGGAGCCTAATTGTTAGGAAGCTGTCTCTACACAGGAGCCTGAACAAAGAGTCTCTGTCACTTGTTCTATGTCTGTCTTCTGTGCCCCTGCCCTGCAGAGGGAATGGAGCGAGGTGGGATGTGTTTGCAGATCACTGGACTCAGGAGTTGCACAGGGGGACAGGACAGGAGGGTGAGCCAGGGGCTATCAGCTTCCGGAGTCTGAGGCCTGGGGCAGAGATGGGACTGTGGATTTTGGTTGGGATGGGAAACTGCTCACCGTGTTAATGAACAGGAAGCCGGCTTCCTTAGCTTGGTCTTACGGATCAGGAAGCCGAAGTTCAGGGGGGCAGAAGAGACTGGCAGTGTGCATGGCAAGGCCAGCAGAGTCAGGGGGTACTTCACCGGACAGAGACCAGGACTGCAGAGGGGCTTCAAGGTAAGGGTGAAGGGGCAAGCCAACTGCTTCTCTCACACTGGCTGTCACCTGCTACCAACACCTGTGCTTAGATGTCCTGTGAGGGTCTTTGAGTTGGAACACAAGAAGAGCTAACTGTGAAAAGCCCTGAATCTCTTGCTCAATCCTAGGAACAGCCAGCCTGGCTCGGGCAGCTTAGGTGGGAGGGTGGAGAGGGAAGAGAACAAGGGTAGCCTGGTGTCCCTCTTCTTTTGCCCTGGGCCCTTCCAGCACTGCCTCCATCCCTGGGGTCTTCCCTGATAGCTACATCCCCTAGCCCTGCTCCTTGGAAATCCAATAAACTTGTTCCATTGCTGTTAATGGATACCCCTAGTCCCAGTGTCATGTGCTCCTTGTCAATGGCAAGTTCGCCCACTGGGAGGAATGACAGGTTCAGGGACTAGCAAGTGGGATGCTATTTGGGAGCCACCTTCATTTCTTCACAATTGTTCTGAGCTCTTGGGGTGCAGTGCTTCCTCCTCCCTGCATCTTACCAGGGAGGGAAGTGGATTTGAATCTTGATCACTGCTCCCTTCTGTAACACTTAGGCAAGTTGCCCAGCTCTGAGCCTCTCTTTCCCTATTTATAAATGGGTACAGAGAAGCTAAGAGGTCTCAGTGCCTGGCATAGGAAGGCATTCAATCAGTTCTTATACTAGAGACACCCACTCCTCACACTTTGCCCAGAGCCCCAGGTACAGGACAGACCCTTCCCTTCTGCACTCCACACTTGAAACAGCACCACCCCAGTGAGAGCTTTGAGGCTCAGCTTTGGCACCAGAAGGTGGAGAGGGGCGCAGGGGACCAGTGTACAGATGGATGGAGCTGGAGGCATCTGTGCAGTGTGGTTTCCCACCAGTTGGGGGCAGCAGAGGGTAGCGAGTGGACGCTGGGTGGCTACTTTGAGGGAGAGTGAAGTCCCAGGGGTTTGTGTGCTAGGGCCACGTGGAACCTGCTGAAATAAGCAAGCCCAGAGCCCCACCGCTGGGGAGGCGGCAACAGTTCCAAGAGGGAGCATCTGAGAGCTGGTGACAGCTAGGCCTGGCATGGGTGGCTGCGCTGCCTGGGCTTGGGTTAACCAGAGAACTGGACCTCTGAAAGGGACCCTTGTTGGGGACATTGGAGGGCCAGGGTCTGAGAGACAAAGACAGCTTTCCATCAGGAGGAGGGGAATAGGATGCGAGGCAGGTTTCCTGTGCTGTGGTCATCAGACTGGGGTCGGTGGATGGACACTATCACTGTCATCCTTTGCCCGTTTATAGACCCCTTGTCCCAGCCTCACCACTGCTTTGGGAGGGAGAAGGCGGACATTCTGGGAGAGATAGTGTGTTCAGAGCCTGGCCTTGAAGATCCACTGCCCTGAGTTCGAATCTCAGCTCTGCCTTCTTTTGGCTGTGTGTACAGAGAGGGTATCATAAGGCCTGTTTGCACAGGCCTTGTGCCAAGCACTCTTCAGACATTGTCCATTTTATCCTGATGACCCCAGAGGCACCCCCACACATCTCACTTTCCGAGGGGTGAAATGAGCAGACAGAGTGAAGGTCTCACCTAGGCTCGCTCCCCTGAAAGCCTGGATGTAAAGTCTTTACAGAGCCTGGCCCTCTGCGTGCAGCGCTGTCTTTGCTAGCCAGTGTTGTTATTCTCTCTCTCTCTCTCTCTCTCTCTCTCTCTCTCTCTCTCTCTCTCTCTCTCTCTCTCTCCCCTATGGAAGAGGATGCTGAGACCCAGAGCTGGGAGGTGACCCAGGTCACACAGCTAGGAGGGGTTCAAATGCCAGCCCTGACTCCCTTCTCTGCCTTATCTTGTCCAGACCCTGCTTCCTGCATGCCTGGTCTCATGGGTCAGCCCGTGTCAGACACCCTAGGGTAGGAGAGGACTGCCTCCTACGCTTTGCACCCTGGCCTGTGGCCCTGCAGGCCCTCCCCTCTTCCTGGGGACAAGGAGCTTGGATGTGGGGGGCAAGGCACAGATGCCTTCATTCCCCACTTTCTCATGCTGAGAAAACAAAGCGACCGCCTGGCATTTGAGTTGGATTGCAGACATAATTATATGTGAGTTCTTGGGTAGGAATTGTTTCCAAAGCCAGGAGGCCCCTCTGTGGAGGTGGCAGCAGTGACATCTGTTTCCGACACAAGTCTACATTGCGATGAGTAAGTTTTCCTGTGGAATTGCTTAAAGAACATCTAAAATGAGCCATGATTGTTATTCCCGTGCTCTGGAGCTTTAGATGGCTCCAGTGGTGTGGGGGATCCTGGCTTTGAGGCCCTGCAGGCCTGACCCAGCTTCCATGCCACAGGACAGGCTGGCTCTTCTGTCACAACTTTTCGCTGTGTCTGTGCTTCCAGAGTTCCTCATGATATCCTGGGAAGACCTAGCCAAGGCAGGTGTCCCTTCCACAGGCTGCAGAGCACACTGCTTGCACTATGTCCTCTCTCACAGATTCTGTCACCTAAAGATCTCCCTTGTGTCTGTGTCTTCTACCAACCCATGGTGACCTTCTCAAGGACAGGGTATGTTTGTGATCTCTCCAGACCTCAGTGCTGGGACAAGGCCTTACTTATGGTGGCATCTGGAGGGGCTCCGGGAATGAAGGTGAGGGAGAGAGAGAGAGAGAGAGAAGCAGGAAGCAAATAAATTAAATGGAGTGAGGTCAGGTGAGCAGGGGAGAGGGTGAGCGGTGTCTCCCTGAGTCTGAGAACTCCCACACTGTGTGTTCAAGGCTACAGTGGCCACTGCCCTAGGGGGAGAGGTCTGACAAGTCTTCTGGCCCCCCACAGGGCCCCAGTGAGGAAAGCAGCGTTTATCTGGATGTTGACTCTGCCCCATGGGTCCTCTAAGTCTTGACACCAGGACTCCAGGGTAAGCCTGGCTTGCAGATGGTCAATCACCCAGGAGGAAAGTAGCCTATAAGGTCCTTCCCAACTAAGTGTTTGTTTCGTATAGTGAAAACAGTGTCTAACAGCCCTGCTCATTCAGGGACTTATGGGGTGCCACCACCCCTCCTCCTATTCAGGTTTACTGGCCCTCAGGCCAAGGGCCCCCAGTGGCTCTGTTGTTCCCTGGTGGCGCTTGGTTCAGGGAGACCAGGATGGTGCCTCTCCCCTGCCTTGCTGCCCTGGAGCTGCTGGGCACCTGGGAGGGCAGGGCAGGGCCATCTGACCCAGCAGCTATCCTTTGGGCAAGCTTTGTCACCAAAAGGTCTGGCTTATTTGTTGTTACCTGCAAATGAATCATCAGGGAGGCATGCCCTAGCTGGAAAGGATTTGGAGATCATCCAGACCAATCTCTTCACTGTACAGATGAGGAAACTGAGTCACTAAGAGGCCAACGTGCTTGCTCAGCACCTTGGAAATATGTAAGACTACAGCTGGAGAGTAGTCTCCCTGGGTTGAACCCAGCTTTGTCACTTCCTAGCTGTTTTGCTTGTCCTTCCTGAGCTTCTGCTGTCCCATCTACACATTGGGCTGTGAGAATTATACCAGATGCATTCTGGAAAGCTTTAATACTGTATCTGAAGTAAGCTTCATGAGTCCATTGACTTATCATTAGTGCTGGGCTAGCCCTTATTGTGATGAATTGCACAACTGGGTTTTGACCTCAGTGGTTTACCTGCTGCTCCGCCTGGCAGCCTTTGCTGAGAGCATTCACTCATGCAGGGTGCATGTGGCAAGGACGCAGAAGTTTTGTTGGGGAAGAAGAAGTATAGAGGTCAGAGAGTCTCTCAGGGAGACTGGTCTCGGTGGTGGGACTTCAGTCCCAGCGCTGGAAGGGTCACAGAGGGAGATGGGGAAAGGAGAGGCCCTGCCGCTGGGGTGAGACATCTTGATGGAGTGGCTTCCCTGAAGTCACCTCCCCATCCCCAGGCCAAGCCTGGCCAGACCTTGAGGTGCTGGTGAGCCATTTGTGTCTCTGGGACAGGCTTATTATGCTAAGGCCAGGGTCCATGGGCCAGAGGATTTATGGGACGGTGAGTCACTCCCTGGCTGCTCTAGCTTGTCACATCCTGGGCTGAGACCTCAGGAATGCATGTCTGATTTCTGGGATTGATGCCTTCTCAGTCCTGGGCACTGGCAGGTCACCACTGGGCCTTGCTGTTGTCCTTCTCTCTCCCTCCCACTTTGCCACTCCCCTTTCCTTCCTCCTCCAATTTGTAGGGCTCCTAAGGGCCCCTTGGCCTGGGTGTTCCCCATCCGGGGGGAGAAGGGTTATAAGCCTAGGTTAGGGTGGTGTGTGGAACGTTGAGGCCAGAAGGCCCTGCAATAACTCCCAGACAGTTCAACTCATTGCTGCCCTACGATGCACCTTTGCCTGGGCCATTAGTCAGCCTGGATTGCCCTTTTTGGCTGCCCTGCTTTCCCCTGATCTCTTATCTTAGCAAGCCCACCTGCTGTGTCACCTTCAGTATTCTAAAATGCCCTCAAAGGCTTCCTCCTCCAGCAAGCCCACTGGAATTGTCCCTAGTGAAATCTTTTAAAAGGCCTCCTAGAACACTCTCTATTTTCTGTTGTCATCAATATTTATTAATTCATTCAGGAAATACTTTGTGAATATCTGCCAGGCTGCCATGGCTCCTGCTCTGGGGCTGTCCAGTCCAGTGTAGGTGGGAGACAAATTCATGTATCTGACCTCCTCAAGATCCAGCCTGTGAGGAGAGAAATCTGAGCGTGAGCAGGGTCCCTGGGGCAAAGTGGACTTCTGGTTCAGGTAGCCCTTCTGGATAATTCTCTGGCAGTCAAAGGAAGCACTGAAAACACTGATACCAGTGGAAGTGATCATGCCACTGATGATAGCAGGTTGATAGTTACTGTGGACAGAGTTCTTTCCTTCGTGATCTCATTACCATCACAAACATCAGTGAGTGGTCATGGTTGTCCTCATTTTACATAAAATGTAAAATGTAAAAGGAAACAACAAGAGCCGCTCAGTCACTGGTGGGAGGCCCCATAGCCACGGAGTAGTGGACCCTTCTGCTCTCCTGCCTCTTCAGGAGGAGGGAGAAGACATTTGCACTTGGCCTGGGATTCCATGGAGGCAGGCACAAACAGGGATTTCAGATGGGCAGGAGGAGACATGTTTGGGGTAGGAGTGTCCAGTTCTTGCCAGGCTACAAGACTTTAAAAGCAGGAATCTATGATTGTGTGACTGGCCTGTGTGATTCGTGGGTGCCCGTGGACAGCTGAGTATAGGTGTACATCTGTGAGCTTATTTCAGTGGATTTGTTAATTTGTGTATATGCATGTGTGTTTGTGTGTGTGTTTGTTAATGTGCATGTGTGTGCATGCATCTGTGGGTGCAGTGTGGAGGAGATGTGTATGCTTCAATTACACATGCCTTTCTTTGTGGGCATGCCCTTCTGGTGTGCATTTGCATGCATGCATGCCTGCATGCCTGTCATTGAACTTCTGTATTTCTGGTCCTGTGTATTTCTCCATGTGAATGTGAGGTGTGGTTTGTTTTTCAGGTACCATCTTAAGTCAAGAGTGACCCTTGAGTGTCCCAGCCTCTTTTTGGGCCCTCATGGTCCATGAATTGGTTCTCTTTGTGTGACCCAAATGGTCTGACGCCTTCTCTGGGCAAGGTGGAACGTAGAGGTCTTTTATGTTCAATGGAATACTGGAATGGGATTACAGAGTGTAAGGTGGCCTGTGAGTGGGTGGCCACCAGAAAGGCACCAACTTAATCCTGGCTTAAAATGCCTCCCCTCTGTCACCTGTCACAGTGCCTGACATTCCACCAGTAGTGAGTCATTCCCAGTTGAGGTGTCCATTGATGGTGCAGACTTCCCTGGAGAGGAGATCAGGAAAGCTGGGAAGCTTGCCTATGGTGCTACGGCACCTGCCTATGGCAGGAGGAATGGCATATCTGAAAGACACAGACAAAGCCAGAGAATTCCTTGGTATTTAGTGCCAAGCCCAGATTGCCAGTCACCCTGGGCCTAGCATCTGCTCTAACTTTATAGAATCAAGTGTCAGTGCATAAAGAGTAGTTGATCTCCAGCCTCATGTTACACAGATAGGAAGACTGAGGCTAGCAAAGAGGGAGTGTGGGGAGTCCAGAAGATTCTTGAATTAGGGGTGCTAGAGTTGGGAAGCACAAGGAAGGTCTGGGTGCTCATGTCCTGCCACTGCCCTGCTTAGTTACTCTGGGCAAGTCCAGCTTGCCCAGAGTCCTCTGGCCCTTGAGTGCCTCATTTGTGTCATATGGGCACCAGCCTGGCTGCTCCGTGACCCAGAAACGGACTCCCACTGCCCCCATCCTCTGTCCCTGCCAGCCTGACAAGGTGCTAGGCTCGCCTTCCAGCCTGTGTGCTCAGCATCTGCTCTCCTGGGGCTGAGAGGTGGTGCTACCTGGATGGGATCTTCCCTTGCCTTTCCTATTTATTTAGATGTGCTCTTGGCATTTGGACAAAACCCCAGAAAGATATTAAGAGAGATGTCTATCAAAACAGCCTCCCTCCTTGCAGGCTTGTCTGTTTGGGTTTGGACTTGGGAAACTGCCACAGGAGGGGTTGGACCTGGCTGGAGGCGGGCCCCTGGGGTTCTGCCTCCATCCTGAGCACTTCTTTAGGTCTTAAGGTTGGCAGCTGAGGGCTCAAGGGGAGACAAAAGGGTATTAGGCCCAACTGTTCACCTGCAGTGTCCCAGGTCAGTTTGTAGGGAGAGGAGGATGTGATAAAGGCAGACCTGGGTGGAAGTTGCACAATGGAAAGATGCTGTGGTTGGGGAAGGTGCGCTTGACTGAGTACCTGCTGTGTGCCAGGCCACAGGCTCGGTGCTTCACATTGAGAGAGACAGTGGCCCAGAGGCTGTTAGTGTCAAGGGGCTCCCATGGTGATATATACCTTTCCTTCTGCCTGGGTCCTGTGTGGAGAGGATGATCCTAGCTGTTAGTTTCATATGTGGGGGAGGGTGTCCCCATCCTGCCCACTCAGGTGGCAGAATTCTCCTGGGTCCAGTCCCAGCTCTGCCACGTGACAGCTCTGCTACTTTCAGCATGTGCCTTAACTTTGCCGAGCCTCCACTTCCTATCCTGAAAACCCCAAACATTCTGTAGCTGAAGCTCGTGTCCTCCCAAGGACTCTGAGTAGAGGTATCAAGCCTCCTGGGGTGGGAAGTGTACAGTGAATTTTCTCGGACACAGCGACTTGGCAGAACAGGAGCTTGATAGCTGGTCATTTATCATCATCATCATCACTTGGAATTGATTGAAATGGGTGAATGAAGGAATCAATTGTGTGTCTGGAATTCTGAGAGTCCTCTGAGCAAGACTGAGAGCCTCCTGGAGAAGGAACAGGGTGTGGGCTGGATGTCTGGATGGTGGGGGAGTGGCCGGAACTGGGGGCTCTTTAAGGATTCAGTCCTTCCAGCCAAAGGCCCCACAGGCTTCTGTCTTCGTCTCAGGTATGGCTTGTGCCTTGGTCTGTGATACAGAGAGATGCATAGGGGGCCTGTGTATCAGGAGGTGTCTGGCCAGGTGAGGGCCATCCACAGAGGCAACAGAAGCCTCACAGGTGCCACACCCAGCTGTCAGGCAAGGTCTGGGAAACAACAGCCTGTTCGAAAGCCCTGGGGCCTTAGTTGAAACCAGCACAGTGGCACAGCTGCCTGCTGCGTTAATGGAGGCGGGGAGCCTGTCTGGGAGGGAGCAGGCTTGTCCCTGTGGACTATGAGGCTGCTCACTGTGCTTTAGACTTCAGTCCCTGCTCCCTAGGATGAAAGCCGA
This sequence comes from Castor canadensis, assembly GCF_047511655.1. NCBI lineage: Eukaryota > Metazoa > Chordata > Mammalia > Rodentia > Castoridae > Castor > Castor canadensis. The sequence continues at coordinate 13,718,053 of NC_133398.1, read as the reverse complement.
GGCCTCACCTGAGCAGCCCTGCCCGCCCCTGCACAGTGCACACAGGGAGTCTCTGTGAGGTTGCTTTAGAAGAAAGTGCTTGTTAAAAAGAGCTCAAAACTTCCAAACTGGATGTCACTCTGTGTCTCTAAGGTCATTTTGCAAGCACATTCATTCATGTCCCTGTCCCCACTACCAGGAGGCCTTCAGGGTCCTAGGAGAGTCCAGATAGACTCCTGCCCACGGTGGTTACTTACCCCTTGGAACAAAAAAAGGTGGCTGTAGTGGAGACAACCTCAGTAATAGTGATAATAAAGCTAGCAGCTGCTGTGTGTGGTTGCTTAGATGTTTACTGTCTTTCTGGTGATGTCTGATCTTATTTAACCCTTCCCACAATCCCATAAAGTAGGTATCATATCATTAGCATGTTTTATAGATGGAGAAACTGAGGCTCAGAGAAGCCTACTAATTTTGCCTATAGGTTGTCTGAATTAAAAATTGAACCCAGGAACCCAGGCTTGGTGGCACATTCCTGTAATCCCAGTACTCGAAAGGTTGAGGCAGGAGGATTGTGAGTTTGAGGCCAGCTTGGGCTACACAGTGAGCATCAGAAAAAAAAAAAAAAAAGAATTGAACCCAGGTGCTGTGTGAGAGCTTGAGCTGCTGTACTGGGGGGGTGGGGAGGCAGCCTCCAGGAGAGGGTGGGTAAGAGGGATGGGGAAGTGGTAGTATGGCTAAGGGGTCAGGGCCTGGGGGATGGCCAGGGAGGGCATTGCAAACAAGCCTGGGCATTTGTGTGGAAATCGGGAGTGAGAATAATGTTTGGCTTTTGTTGAGCACTTACTGTACACTACACTCTGAGCCTAGAGCCACAACAGCGTTATCTGTCCTATCTAATCCTCACTGCAGCCCCCACCCATTTCACAGAGAGGTCAGTGGTCTTGCTTGTCAGCTCCAAGGCAAAGGGACCAGTCTTTGAAGCAGGGTTGGAGCCCTGAATGTCTGCTTGTACCTCTCAGTTCTCAGATACTGGGCTGTATCAGCAGGCCCCAGGGCAGCCCAGAAAGTGGACATCAAGAACTCTGTTTTAACTGAGAGAAGGGACATGATTTGCCAACTGCTACTCTGTTAAAGGTTGACTTGTGGTTTCACACCCCTTCCCCCAAGAGCTGGAGGTTGAACCCAGGGCTTCATACATGCTAGGCAGGCAGTAGATATACTTCTAGCCCCTTGACTTGGGGCTAGAATAAGAGTTTCTGGGCTGGAGGTGTGGCTCAAATGGTAGAGCACCTGCCTGGCAAGCACATAGGAGAGAGAGAGCTGTGGGTTTGATTAGTTTTGCCTAGAGTAAGATTTTATTTGAACACCATTCAGCCACTTTCTAAGTTCAGGGTTGAAGCTGCTGCCCAAGAAGGGACGAAAAGGCTATCTTTCTTCATGCAGGACAGGGTGAGGATCCACCTGGTGGGCCTTCCAGCCCCAGGAAGGAGAGTAATCTGTAAGTCTGGGCAGAGCAGGGGCTGGAGTTTGAGGTCCTTGATTAACCTTGCTGTGTGACCTTGAGGAAGCCCCTTCCCCTCTCTGGGCCTTAGTCGCACTCAGTAATGCAGCCTTTTGGATCTGAGTCTCCTTCAAGGATGATGAGTCTACAGGGCCCTGAGATGGGTTCCCTGGGGTACACAAGGTCTCTAGGGCAGAGGTGTGGGATGGTGGAGGTCACCTGGAGCCCTTTCTGTTCCCCTGAAAAATCACTTTCCCCATGATCTGAGCTCCTGGGCATCTTGGAAATGTAGACATTGCTCACCCTGTAGTGTCCATGCCTGTTGTGGTCCCTGTGCCTAGTATATGAGGCTTTTAATAAGGTGAATGAGTGACTGTTATAGAAAGTACCGAGTCCCAAGGACATTGCTGGTTTGGGGGGGAGGTAGCTTCAAAGTGGGTTTCAAGAGGAGGCTGCTGTCAGAGGAGCATTGGGTGTCTGAGCTTTAAGGGGAGGAGAGGGGAAGAGGAAGTGGCACATGTTCTACCCACTCTTCTAGAGGGGAGAGGACTTCTTTTTTAAAACTCAGAAATAGGATCAAGCTGTCAATATTGCTACAAAATGAGCTTCATAAATTGTGAAACATGCCGTGTGGTTCTTCACACCATAAGAGCTTAAAAATTGTGAAAATTTCATCAGTGTGAAAATAAAAACCAAGAAAAGTACCAGCCTGCTGGGGGAATTTGCTTGACACAATACCTGTGTGGGAGCCCATGTAGGTTAGCCAGGTGGCGCTGATGTTGGGGCAGCTTAAAGCTTACATGGAGGTGTGGGTCTCTGCCTTCATGGTGTCTCTCAAGAGCCTAGTACTCCCCTTAGTCTGCATTGCCATGTCTTTGGGTCACCCTGTATGCCAAAAGATATTTGCAAGCTGCAACAGATTTGAATAACTTGACAGTAATATAGGCTGCAGAGGTTAGATGCATTTGGACTCCACTACCTGGGAGATCTTTTGGGTGAGGTGGCATTTCAAGTGGGCCTTGGAGGATGTGTAGAATGCTGACAGGTAACCAACCACAGGGATATGTCTTCTATGGATGTGAGAGGTTGAGAAGGAGGAAAAAGTAGAGAGAAAAGGAGAGGAAAAGGGAAAATTCAAAGACATGGGCAAAGAGGGGTGCCTTGTGGGGAAAACTCTGGCAGTTCTGAAAGCTGGGTGTATTTGGATAAAGCCATTTTACCTCTCTGAGCAAGGCTTCATTTGCAAATAAAGTTTTCCTGTCATTTTCTGTTGTGTTGGTGGCATGAGATGACTTATATAGCCAATGTTTGATCTTGTCATGCATGGTGCTGGGGCCACAGGGATGGACATGAGCAGCACAGAGCATGGTCTGCAGCAAGTGTCCCCTCCCCCTGCACCTAGAGAGGGTTGCCAAGCTCACCCTTAATTGTGTGATAGATGAAATGTGCTATTCAGATTTATGTACAACACTAACTTCAAAATAAGTTAATATCTTCTATCCTTGGATCACCTGGATTTGAGGCAGTGGTGGGTGAGTCCTAGAGCCCCTCCCAGAGAAGTCCTCCTCCAACAGGGTGTCCTCCTTCAACTTCTCCCCCAGTTTTCCTCCCTCAAGCTGCCTGCAGGTTCCAAGCCCAGCAGGACCCAGCTGTGGTCCCCTGAGTCCCCATATCTACTCATCACCTGTCAATGGAGCGCTGCAACCTGTGTATTGAAGGCCTGTCTCCTTCTCCTCCTGGTTCCTCCCCGCTGCTCTTGGGGGGTGGGGTGGAGTTTTAAGCCCTAGCCGCAGAGTCCAGGGTAGACTGTGAATCTATGAAGTATCACCCAATGAGTATACTCAGGAAGCCCTTCATTCCCTTAGGCCCCTCCCTAAGGTGGGCACTAGAGATCCTGTCCCTAAGGTGGTTGCCCTCCTGGGGTACAACTGTTTCAGGCTCCACCCAGACAGCCAACGACTGCCGCCAAGGTTGGGGTAAAGGTGACCAGAGGACTGCTAGACGCTGGCCGGCTGGTTCCTCAGAGGACCACGCGCCTGCTCTCAGCCTTAGTTTCCCCCATCTCTGCAACCAGGGACTGAGAGCAACGACCGCGCAGGTGGAGAAAGGCGCTTGTCAATCCTCGACGGGGCGGGGGAGGGCGTGGATTCCTTCAGGTGGGTGGGGGTGAGACTTTGTTGCGAGAGGACCAGCTGAGAGGCCGCGAAGAGGTGAGGGGCAGATAAATGTCCAGCCCCCCGGGGGACCCCCGCCCCTCCACAGCCCCGCCCCCTCCGCTGCCCCGCCCGCCCGGCGGCCGAGGGGCTCGGGTGGCCTCGGCTGCTGTCGGCGCGGCTCGACTCGGCGTCGCCATAGCAACAGCGGCTTAGGGGGCGGGGGCGACGAGGCGGGCTGGGCCGGCCGGCGGGCGGCGCGGGGTAGGCTGGGCCGCGCAACGCGGGCCGGGCCGTCGGCGCTCGGTCGGCGGGCGGGCAGGCGGCGGCGCGGGCCGCGAGCTGCTGGGGCCGAGCCCGAGCCCGGCCCGCCGTCGGCCGCGCGGCCGCCCAGCGAGGGTGCGGGTCCCGGCCCGCCGCCGCCGCCGCCGCCGCCACCACCGCGCTAACCCCGCCTCCCCTTCCCCCTCTTGTCGCCCCGCGCGCAGGGCTTCCTCAGCCGCCGCCTCAAGGGCTCCATCAAGCGCACCAAGAGCCAGCCCAAGCTGGACCGCAACCACAGCTTCCGCCACATCCTGCCGGGGTTCCGGAGCGCAGCCGCTGCCGCCGCCTCCGCTGCGGACAATGAGAGGTGAGCCCGCCGCCGCCGCCGCCCGGCCTCCCCGCGCCGCCGCCCGGGCTGCGCCCCGAGGGCGCGGGGACAAAGCCGGAGCCCGGGCCGGGCGCGCTCCCCCGGGGAGGGTACTCCGCGCCGTCCTCCGGGAACTTGTGGGGCCACCTCGGACCGAGGGGCCCGAGAGGAGGTCCCTTCCGTCTCCCCACCAGGGTGCTGTGAAGAGGGTGCCCAAGGCCCGGAGCGAGCCGGGCGGGAAGTGCTGTCCCCAAGAAGTCCTACCTCGCCTGGCCAAGGTGGGCATTGTTTCCCGGACCGTGCAGTGCCTGGAGGTGGGGACGGAAGTGGTCCCTTCACCCCCAGGACCCATCCCCCATACTCGGGAGTCCTAGGGTGTCCGATACAAAAGGCATTTTCTGCTGGGTTCTACCGAGACCCGGCAGTGCCGGTGGTGAGGAAAAGGGTGAACATCTGGAGGGGAGGAGCAGGGGGCTGGGCCGCTTAGGGGGCACATCTGCTCTAACTAGGGCACGTGCTCCGCTGGGGGCTGGGGCGCGCAGAGCGGACAGTGCTCAGGCCCTGAGTTCAGGGGCACAGCCTGCGGCCGGGCAGAAAGCCCTTCCCTCTCCAGCCTGGACAGCTGAGTCCCTCCCTCTCTTCTGTCTCCCAGGGGTGTCTCTTGCTCCATGTTCCTTCTCCTGGGCAAGCCGGGAGCAGGTGTGGAAATTCCAGGGGGAGGTGGCTTGTGGGGCAGAGAGGAGGAGAGGGAGGAGGTAGTTCAGCCTGTTGGGAGTAATCGGCAATGAGCAGGCTTCAGCTCGCAAGGGCAAGCCGTCCTGTCCATGCGGGGGCATTGGGCGGACACAGTCTCTGGGGTCCAGGTTCTCCATGACTGGTGCCGGCCACAGGCACCTTCCCGCTTAGGCACAGGCACAGTGATAGATTCCTGTGCCAGTTAGAACGTGTCGTGGAGGTGAAAGAAGGGGCAGGCACCAAGGAGGCTTTTCAGCATTCAGCCCCAACATCTCAGGCCACTGGCATCTGTCTTCCCAGGGCTGTGCTCCGTGTGTACGATTGGTGAGTTGGCACTCCCTGTAGGGAAGGCGTAGGTAGAATGACAATGTCTCTCCCCTTCTCAGAGGTTCCAGCAGGAAAAGAGTACAAGTTCTAGCCTAACTCCTGCCCAAGGTGGAGTGACTGTTTAACTGACCCCTAGCATCTTCCCAGAGAGTGCCCCTCCCGCATCGCAGTAAAATTGCTAGACCTGTCATTTCCATCAGCCCATAGCTGCTCTCTCCAGTGGATCCCCAGCACTGCTGCAGCGGGCTTCCTGCCCCAGCTGCCAAGCCCAGCCTAAGGCAGGACCCTTTCTCAGATGGCCTTGGTGCCCCAGGGGACCAGGCGTGCCTTGACAGGAAGATGCAGCCAGGCCAGAGCTCAGTGCTGGGTGCAACCACTGCGTCTTTGAAAATCTCGCTTCCCATCTTTGTTATTGTCTGGGTGGCAGGCCACCCGGTTTGCTGCCTTCCTCCCTCTGCGCAGCCCCCATCTCCGGCTCTCTCCCCCAAGGAACATGCCCTTCTCTACGCTTTCTTTGGCGGGGGTCCGGACCCTCTGCACCCGCATGCGGGGGCTCGTGTACGTACCCGGTTTTGTGTGCATGTGGTACTTGTCCGGGAGCAGGAGAGTCAGCAGGCAGTCCAGCCTCTGAGTGTGTCTACCCTCCTGGGAGCAGGCGGCATGCATGTCATGTTTACCTTCCTCTGGCGGGAAGCTGCACCAAGAAGCCTGGCAAGTGCTTGACTGGCAACCCTGGCTGGAGGTCCAGGCATGGCCAAGAGGACCTCCCTTGGGTCCTGCCCAGCCTAGCCTCAGGTCAGCCTTGCTACATGCTGAAGGGGGGGCAGAATGGGGGTTGGGAGAGAAACTACAAGCATATTTCTGGAAACATGGTAAACGGTAGCTGGTAGTGATTGGAGCTGAATTTCACTGGTGTGCAATTGTCTTATTAATTTTATATAAACAAAATCTGGCTTGATGGCTTCTCTGGCACAGGAAGGGAGGACAGATTTCCATTGGACAGGCAGAGAGATGGGGTTTGAAATCCTTTTTGCCCAGCCTTAAAGCTGAAACAGGCTTTGCTAGAATTGGGGTCTCCTGATTTGTTGCTTTGCTCAGGAATAGATTTGCCAGCTTCTGCTGGGATGAATGAGCAGATATTTTGCTGGGGCAGTCCCCAGGGTTATCTGACTTGGAGTAACACCAACTGTGGTGCTCCCTCCCCCCATCTTGTGGTCAAATCTGGGTGAGTGGAGAGATACCTCCTATTTGCATGTGGGTGTTTGTGCTGTTGAGTCTAGGTGGGTGAAATGGGCTGCCTTTGGCTTGGCTTAGGTGCAAAGACAGGTGAATCCCCACTCCATGGAACCCCTCCCGACTGGCTACCAAGCCTCTTGTTGGGGCTGGGGTAAGTGCAGAGACATCAGCCTCAGTGAGTGGACCAGGACAGGGATGGGAAGGTGGGTGGGGGCTTCTGGGGTAGCAAGTATGAGCTCTGTTCCCTTTGGCATTTTCATGTAGACGGACAGCCAGGGTTCTCTGGGGAGCCACTTGAGTCTGACTTTGGGTGAATTTGTCTGGTTTAAATGGCTTCTGAAGAGGCTTTGTTGCACGCTGGCTGTGTGCTCTGCAAACTGCTGTGTTGGGGAGGTTCTTTTGCACTGGAATTCTTTCATCTGGAGGTTGGAAACCAGTTGGTTCTGTGCTGGGATCATTTGGCTCCCTAAGAAAGGAGTTGGTCCCAGGTGTGAGTCCGGCTGCAGAGTGGTTATGAGATTGGGGTCAGGCCATCCCAGGGCTGGGTGGGCTCAGGGCTTCAGAACAGGTTTGAGCCTTTGTACTTTTTCTCCTGGCAATGGCTTTGGGGAGGTGCCCAGCTGGTCTTCACAGTCCCTGAGTCCCTCACATATGCCTTTCTCCCTTGGAGGCTTTGGCCATAAGCATCAGGACAGGTAATCATTTCTCCTGGATAGCTGAAATGAACGCTACCCAGAGTGTTTTCCAGGTGAAAGGTGTGCAGGCAAAGGCATTTTCATTTTGCAGGCTGGAAATGTTACCACTTCATTTACGGGGCTGTTTTAATGTTGGTAAAAGCAATACAGGATGTGGTGGTTCTGCCTTTCCAGAAGATGATTCCAAGTCACTTATTTATTTGTTAATGTTCCTGATGAGCCAGGAGGGTCAGCTGGCAATGTACGCCTTCCTCATCCCTTTTTTCTTCTGCCTGATACTGTTTCTGGGTGACTTTGACCCTTCGCACGTGCTGAGAGTGTGTCTCCTCTGACTGTTCACTGTCTCTACCCCTGTAGTAGCAATCCCCCTACCCCGTCTCCCACCATTCTTACCAGTTGGCTTGGTGCAAAAGTTAGCTCATAAATACAGGCAACCAGATACAGGTAGGCAAGGCTGGGAAGTATGCAGTTAGAGCTGCATCACCCCTTCCAGGCAATGTGTGCATTATTGGAATTTCCACATCTGCATATTACTGACGGAGGAATTCCAGGTGGCGTAGGACTGGAGGGAGATTACTTGGAAGTTGGGCATTGGGGGGGGGGGCTTCCAGGGACCATCAACTAGCCCTGAATAAATAGGAATCAGTTCTGTCTCTTGGGGTGAGACAGTCCTTGGAGGAAGGAAAGAGAGGAAGCTTGGTGAGGAACAGAGGAAGTGGAAGGTAGAGCTTTTCTCCTGCTTTTGTTGCTAACTGTAGGTGTAGGAGAGCTGGGCACCCAGGCTGAGGTTTGTGCCCTCACTTCTCATCTACTAGAGATAGGGAGGGTCTGGTCCTTCCCTGCCTTCCTCAGGGACTGGTCTGTAAAGTGTGGTGATGGCCAGATGATAATGCAGCTTAGACAGTCACTAGGAGTGGTGAGAGTATGTGATCTTTGACTCTGAAGCCATTCCTGGAGCAAGTCACTTAAGCTTTCTGGGCCTCAGTTTGTACATCCACAAAATGGGCATAATAATGTTGGAGACATTAATATTAATGCATTCAGTACATATTTAATCAGCAGTGGCCTGTTTAGTGCTGTTTCTTTGGCACTTAATGTTGGGTCTTCCACATTTCTTAAATATTTGTAAAATTTTGTTGAATAAAATGATGTGTGAAAGATACTAGACTAACATTTTGTAGGATTCAGTAAGTGTTAGTGTTGGTAGGAATAAGTCACTTCTTGGTAATCCTCAGTTTTCTCATCTACAATGTGGGAATAACAACAAACAATTACGCAGTGTCATTCTAAAGTTCAAAAGAGATAATAGATGTTGGTTCTCCTGATGGGGCAAATCAAGCCATAAAGATCATTATTGCTGGGCGCTGGTGGCTCATGCCTGTAATCCTAGCTACTCAGAAGGTAGAGATCAGGAGGATTGCAGTTTGAAGCCAGGCCTGGGCAAATTGTTCCTGAGACCCTATCTGGAAAAAAAACCCATGACAAAAAAAGGGCTGGCCAAGTGGCTCAAGTGGTAGAGCAGGTGCCTAGCAACTGTGAGGCCCTGAGTCCAAACCCCACAAAAAAAAGGAAGGTCATTATTAACCTCAAAAGAAACAGCTAAGAAATGGGCAACGTGACCCTTTTCCTGTCTACACCTGGGAAAGCAAAAAGTGCTTGTGGGTGTTTTGTTTTTGTCATACTGGAGTTTGAACTCAGGGTTGCCTTTGTAGCAGGCACTCTACCACTTAAGCCATGCCCCCAAAAAATCTACTTTAAAAGTTCATCATTCCAGCATATGTTTGGACTGTTCTTGTTTTTAATCCTTTAGGCATGTAGTTTATGCCTACTTTTTGTTTATTAAAAATGATGTGGGAATTTAAATACCTTTTTTGGGGGGTGACATACTGGGGTTTGAACTCAGGGCCTCATGCTTGCTAAGCACCTGCTCTATCACTTGAGCTACTCCACCAGCCCCAACCCTTGGAATATTCATCTTTGTCTACATCTCTGATTTTCTCATAGAATAACATCTTAGAAATGAAATTACTAAGTCAAAGTGTATGAAGTTTGAGGTTCTTGACAAAAATGCCCATCATCAAAAGCCTCTAATAATTTATACTCTCCCAGTGATTTTTGAGAGTGCTTACCTGTTTCCTCACACCACTGAAAACATTGGATGTCATATTAAAAGTCTTTGTTATTTGGATAGGCAGAAAAATGGCATTTCTTTTATTATTTGCATTTATTTGCTTGTCAGTGACTGAATTTTGCTTTCTTAAGTTGAATGACCACTGGTGCTACTACTTTTTGAGATTTCTCTCTTCCTGTCCTTTTTCTCCTGAATTTTCTGACAGGCCCTTTGCAGGAAGTTTGATTGCTCTGTTTGGCCATCCATCCTCAGTGCTGAGAGGCTCTGTGTAGGTGGATTCTACACATGTTAAATGGGCCTCTGCCTTCCATGAGGTATGACAAGGAATTCATTAATTACTGTCATGGAAGGCTTACCTAGCTCTTCCCTCTCTCCTCTCCCCACAACAAGGGAATCAGATTTAATTCTTAATCCAATAATTATTATAAGGAGGTCTTATATTTCCACAGCACTTTGACTGGTCCTCTTCCCCTACGGCAGGGTAGATAGGCAGCGAAGGGGCTGTGACGTCAAGGGAAACTGAGGTATATATTCAAGCATGGAGGTGAGAACCACAAGAAAGCCAGGCCTCATATCAGATCTTCTCCTGACTAGCATTTTACTAGGGGTGTGAGTACCTTTGGGGGCAGGACTGACTGTGATTCTGAGCCTCATCTCCAGAGAGGGAGAGGGAAACCACAGAACACGACCTGGACACATAGAAGAGCCAATTTATTTTTGCTTTCTCATTTTTATTGCCCTTCTTTTATATCTGCGGCTCCCTCGTGTACCTTCCAGAGATGTGAGCTGGGCAACATTTTTAGGAACAGTGGGAATTAGACAGTGAGAATGTGATCAGCCAGGCTGGCGTTCAAAGGCTGGAGAATGGAGAAGCCTTCTTTGAATAAGCATGTGTATATCTGTATATATGCTTTGTATATTTTTCAAGTGTGTCTCTGTCCTCATGAAGGTGTGTGTACATGGTGTCTAAATGCCTTGTTCATGTCTGTGCATTTCAGATAAGTTAATAGATGTAAAACATTTGGACAGACCAATAAGAAAAGTCAGACCTCATGTTGAATTGGACCATATGAAGTAGCTATTTTGGTAGGTTAAATATAGGGAAATGACTCCATCTAAGTACTCAGTGTCAACTACCATTATTAGTGTTACGTGCTTTCTTGTGTGTTTGTCTACTTGTGTGTTTGTGTGTGTATTTATATATACCCTGCTGCTAATGTGTGTATAGTGTTATAGTGTATTCTGTGTTTGGGTGCTTGCATGTGCACACCTGTGCACATGTGTGCAGTTTCCATCTGGGCATGTGAACACTGAACTGGCTGATTTTGTAAACAAGCTGCCCAGTTTCTTGGGGCAACAACAACCCTCTGACTCCCCTCTCACCATCAGGTGCTAAGCAGACCCTCAGGGGATACCATGAGACCTCATCCATTCTCCGTAAGTAGCCCTGTCTATTTCTGGGCTATCTGAGGATATGCAAATCGACTCTGTAATGGAATTCCTTTGCAAAATATTATTTGAACCAGAAAGTTAATTACCAGGCTCTAATTAACGGGTATTTTAGAAGGACACAGAAGAAATCTAGAGATCATAGGGAGACCGAAAAGGCAAAAAGGAAAACCACGCAGCTCTCCCAGCAGGCTTGGTGCCTCCTTCCCAGGGTGGCAGGGTGTGCTTAGCTTCTGCCCACTCTGAGCTGTCAGCCCACTCCCCTGTGGGCTTGCCTGTGCATGAAGGGAAGCACCCCTGTGCGAAGAAGTTCTAGTGGTTCTAGTCTTCTGGCTGTCAGTCTGTCTGGGAGGAGGGCGCTGGAAACAACCCAGACTGGTGTGGGGTGTATGTGTGCATGCATGTATAGGTATGGACAGCAGACTTGGACTGAGCCGAGGTTGTCCTGGTCTCAGAAGAGCCGGGTGACAGGCCAAGGCCTTGCCATGGATCCTTATTGGCCTCTCTGCTTTGAAGCTAACCCTTTCCTACTCCTCCTGTGCAGAGGATACTCTCCTTTCCTCCCAGTCAGAACCTTGGAGGCTGCCACCAGGGGCCCAGCTCCTTGCTGTGTGATCCCCTTGGTGCTCAGTGTGGAGTCACCTGTGGCCCATGGGTAAAGTGAGACTGACCATGCTTGCACATCCCTTTCTTGGACTTTTGGTTTTTTGTTGCCTTCTATGCTCTGTATGATTGGGTAAGCCATGCTTCCTCTCTATTCCCCCTTCTACCCATCAGGATCCTGCCTGCCAACTATCTCAAATCCTGCTTACCACCTATTCTGCCTGCCAAGGTTCAGAGGAGACTGTTGTGGTACTGATGAGCCAGGTGTGCCTACCTTACCTTACCTCCTGAGTTAGTGGACATCTGTCCACCATGAACATGCTGTTGTCTGCCTTTGATTGTACAGGCTACACCACATGCCACTCTGTGGGCTCCCGTATGACCCTTCCTTGGCATTTGGAAAGCAAGTCTTTGTGCACTGGCTGTCCCATCTTTGTGCCAGGTAGGAGGTGAGGTTAGGATCCAGGGGTTCAGTGCCCCTGCAAGAGTTCTAGCATTGTGTCTGCAAATTCCCTGGGAGAGGCTAAGAAGCAATCCCAAGGTTGGAGGCCAGGCCTGATGCAAGGGGCATGGCATGAATAAGGCCTCCTCCTCTCTTGACCCTACCTGTGCCCACTCAGGAGGCCTGCATGCTCCTGACTCTTCTCAGCACTGTAGTGGTGGAGTAGTTGGAGACACAAGAAGAGTACTTTGAGCCCTTCTAGAGGAGGTGGTCAGTGTTTGCTAGTGAATAATTGAATGTGCATAGGTTTATAAGAGGGATGAGCAGCCTGCAGACCCTGCTCCTTTGAGCTCCCCGCAAAGGCAGCCTGAGTAGGCCTTTGCCAGTCCCCCTTCTGTTATCTCTCCTAGATACCTAGACTGCTGAGGCCAGGCTGGAGCAGAAAGTGCAGGAATTATGGGCCTGGCTGTAGGTTCAGATCAGTGTTAGAAAAGCCACTGAAGCCCCGAGTTCAGCTTTCCAATCTCCTAGAGCCAATAGTGCAGGAATTGACCTCACTATTTCCCTGCCTTCCTTACCCTGCAGGGTGAGTTCTTCCTGAGCACAGTGATCCCCCACCTCCCTTTTCCAATGGGCAGCCACTTCTGTCCAAGCTGGCTCTGCCCACCTCCTCTGCCCTCAGTTAACCCTAGATGCCACCTCCTGCCTGTCACCCTGACCTTTCTTGAACAAGCACGGTCCTTGTTCAAAAGCCCAGCCTGATTGTAAAAGAATGCATTGGGCAGAGATATAGATGATACCAGGGTAGCACGGGCCCTAATTTGATGCGACGTTGTTGTGGGGAGTTTTCATACCGAGGGCAGTGAATTAGTGTAACATCTCCCTGTGCCCACTGACTGAGGGGAAGTTAATTTCATGCTCTGTCTTTTTGACATTCATAATCAAAGCGTTGTATTGCAGCTGCAGATTGTTAGCACGTGAAGGATGTGCAAGCCTCGACAATTACTGTTTCTGTCTGGGGAGGAGATTGATTAATAGATTGTTCCCAGCCCTGCCCCCTGCTCCTTATTCCCCTTCGTGCCTTCTTACCCTCTTCCAACCTTTCGGGACTACATTGGGAAATGCAGCCCCAGAATTTGCTGTGATGGACACCCCAAGGAGCCCAGGGCTGGGGAGGACCTATTCAAGAGGAAGTTGCCTGGGACACTTGATAAAATACAGGTTTTTGGGCCCTACCCTAGGCCTTCTGAATTATACTCTCTAGGTAGGGTAATTGTGTTTCCCCACAGTTTGAGAGCTGTTGCCCAAAGTTTGAGAACCATTCCTGGGGGTAGGGGTGGGCTGTAAAAATTGCTCCCCAGCTGTGTGCCAGCAGCTTGCCTAAGCACTTCACATGCTATATTTGTGATTCCTCAAACATAGCAAGAGGGTTTTTGTTTCCCATTGCGCAGGTGTAGAAACTGAAACTCAGTATGAGAATGGTCTCAAGTTGTCCTTTGGAGAAATCTCTACTTAGGTGTCCATTCCCTGGCTGGAGCTTGAGATGCTTCCATTAGCCAGTCACATGCTTCACTTTAAGGTTGTGATCTTCCTCCATGGATGAGAATCAGGATCCCTGTCTGGTGCTTGCATAGGGCTGTCACTTTGCAAAACTCCTTTGCACTAGTACTCTTGAATTTCCTGAGGTGCTTGAAGCAGGCAGGGCACTGATACTCTGCTTTGTAGGTGGGTGAGTGTCAGAGAGGGGAAGAGGCATAGCTGGAGTTGAAGCTGGTCTTCTAACTCAAGGTCCAATACTGAACCCACCTGTGCCACCAAGGTCTACTACTCTTGCTGACTCTCTGGTTATAGGTGGAGAAAATGAGGTTCAAAGAGCATGTTACTTACCCAGGATCAAGCAAGTGGTAGTAATGTGATTCAAGCCCAGGTCCATTGAGTCAAAGCCCCTAGGACAGGACAAGTCAGTGTTTCAGGGCTGAAGCGGTACCCTCCCCAGGAGATCTTTTCAGCATAGCCCTGCTTAGGGATGAGAATGACTGTAGAGAGGCCAGGCCAGATGGGGTGTACTGTGCTGTCAGGCATCTGCTAGGGTGGTGGGTAGAGAATGGGGATAGGAGGGGGAAGGGGATCTGGCCTGTAAGGCAGGAGTTAGAATTTAGACCTATGGGTGTCTGTTCCAAAACCCCATCCCCTGCACTGCCAGTTGCTCAGTAGTCCATCTTCCAGAGCTGGTCCAAGCCCAGCTCCACCAGCTGGTTCCTTCTGATCCTCAGATTCCCTGTCTTAGTAAAGCAAAAGCAGAAACCGATTATCTAGGGCTAGGATTCCTGGAGGAAAGCAGGCTGGCACAGAGCAGCACATGAAATCTTTCCTGGACTTTGGTTCACTGCATTCAGGTCATGAAGCCCCTGGAGCTGTTGTAGAATGGAGCCATTGTAGTGGGGCGGGACGCAGATGTCTTTCATCTTGCCGTCTTCACGGCAGACTTCTCTTGGCGCTGTGAAGGCACTACCCATTGCCCTTGAGGGGCCACTGAGGATGGGCTGGGCTCTGCGTCTGGTGTGCATTTTCTCATTTCTTCCTTACAAAGCACTATGGACAGGTGCTATTACTGTCCTCACTTTACAGAGAAGAAAATGGAGTTCCAGAGAGACTGAGCAACTTGTTCAAGTTCTGCAGTTTGCAAGTGGTAGAGCTGGGATTGAGTCCCAGGCAGTGTGGCCTTATAAAGCCCCCAGCATCCACCACTCTTCTACATGGTCTCTGCTCACATGCTGTGTTCTACAAATCACATGTTTGTGAAGCACCTGTGTGCTGGGCATTATGTGATGTACACACATCATCTCTGATCCTCTGGCCTGCCTCACTAACCTCCCCTGTCTGACAGGTGAGGAGGAGACTGACTGCAGGAGGTAAATTGCTGCTCCAGGATTAGCCGCACAATGGATTTAGACTCTAGATTACTTTGGATCCAAAGCCAGGGCTCTCTCTAGTGTAATAGCTCACATGGTTGAGCACATTATATGGCCAGCCCCTTCCTTAGCACTCTGCTAAGATGAACTCACTTCCCTCCAATGACATGCCCATGCCATGTGTACTGGTGCTGTCAGAGCTGGGATCCACACCTAAGCAGTTTGGCTCCTCTGTGCTTTAACCACTGCATAGTGCTCACCTCTCTCTATTTTACAGATGAGCAATTTGAGGTTCTTAAAGGTAAGAGTCACTTGCTCTGAGTTGGAGAGTGGGTGAGTGGCAGATACAGGATTTGTGTTCAGATCTCTTCAGAGTGTTTCACTGTCTCTCACCTGAGACAACATGACGGCTGCCAGGAAGCTCTGAGGGCATGTCTCAAGGCCACCAGTAGCTCTACAGGAGGCTGTTGTGGTGGTGAGGTCTTGCAGTGGGGGGTAAGGAGTGGGGGATTGGTGGCAGTGGAAGCAGGCCCTCAGTGGGTGGGGTCTCCGGGACAGAAGCACAAGTCTAGCTCAGTTACTGCCCTTTCCATTTGCAGCAGTTTTCAAATGGCTGTCTTGTGGGCTTCCAAATCTCCTTTCCTCTTGACAGAGCTGATGAGCTGTGGCTGCACTTGGGCCTGTTGATTATAGTGCTTGGTGAGGTGGGTGGGAGGGACGGTGCTGGGTAATTGGCCTTCCATGGTACCTGTATCCATTTTCCCCCTCCCCCCTGCTGTCAGAATGTGGACATGACTTTCATCCCTGCCCAGGAGGGTCAGAGCAAAGTGATAATGGTGGGCAGGGGACCCCCGGCCAGCTTTGCTCTGGATCTGTGGGAAGGTGGGTGAGTCTGGTGCCGAGGGGTTCACTGACTGGACTTCTAAAACGACCAGATATGGTGTGGGGGCAGTAGCAGTACCATAGCCGGGCATCCTGCTAAGAGACCCATTTGGTCTGCCTCAGGTGGCTCTCGTCTCCTTGCTCTGGGCTTCTGAAATGTTGGGTTTTGATAATGGGTGTTCAGGAGGATAGTGAAAACCTGCTCCAAGGAATTTCAGAGTCAAGGGCTAACTGCTGTCATGGAACTCCAAGCAGGGCTGCCTTGGAATGCCTTGTTTGCTTCCCCACCTCTGTCTTATGTGCCCTTATGCACCCATAGGAATGTTTCCCAAACTGAGTTCCACAGAGCATGCTGTTCAAGGAGTGCTAGGGTTGAGGGACTTCCATAGCCCAAATAGGTCAAGGGAATCAGTCTTCTCAGAGATTCTCAGAAGAGTTCCAGAGGTTCCTAGAGGTGAGACTAGATGTATTCCAAAGAGGTTGTGTGCTCAAATACATTTTGTATCCTCATCCCAGGGATTAAAGACTTGAGAGGTCCTGCAGGACAGTGACCAGTTTTGCCTTGCTTAATCCAGGGTTTTGTGTCCCCCCAGCCCAGGAGTAGCTGATAGTATCTGGAGCAGGAGTGTCCTGCAGAGCATCATTTGTTAAACATTAAATGGAGCATGTTGTTAAGAGGGAACTTTAGAAGCATTCCCTGCCTTCGGGATCTTCAGGACCAAGCCTTGAGCAACGGCATTGCTGGCTTAGGTAGTAGAATTATGTTTTTTGGAAAGAGGCATCCGAGGGCCTAAGAATAATTCCTCAAAGCTCTGGTGTATGGCCACACCAGAGCCCTCAGTGGGGAGGTAGTCTAGTTGGGACAGGCCCTATCTAACCAGGGTATGAGGGGTTTACTGCTCCTTTTGCAGATTGAGTGGCTCCTTTGGACCCGGTAGCTTGGGCTCTGGGCCTTCCCATCCCCCCTAGGCTCCCTCTGCAGAAGGCAGTAGCTGGGCAGAGGCTGCCCACAGATTTGCATAATTGCACCATTCTCTGAATAATTAATAAAGCTCTGTCCTTGCTGGGAGCAACGTCTGCGCCATTATGGATGGCTCTGCCATAGATGGGTTTGCCAGAGCTCTTCCAGGGGGTCCAGTGGTTCCTGGAGCCCCCCTCCCCCCCAGACAGAGGAGAGGGCACTGGGTTTTGATGTATGTGTGTGGGGAGTGCTAGTGTTCTTTCTACATGGTCCCCGTGGTATCCCAGTGGGCAGGGCTGATGGTCATACTCCTTCCTTTCAGGATCCACAAATAGGGTCTCTAGTACAGATGGGCTGGTTTTCTGTGTTCTTCCTGCTTTCTGTGCTTCTACAAATTCTTCTGACGTGTGGTCATCTATTGTGGGGAGTTAGTCTCCTTTTCTGGTAGCCTGAAGGGCACCATGCTTACCTAGGGATAGATAGGAGGCATGAAGGCAAGAGCAGAGGAGGGTGAGATGTATCTGCTGGGGGCCCTTCTTCCTATCCAGCCCCTCCAGGTTTCTGGGTTTGTGAAGGTCAGGAGTAGCCTGGGAGTGACTACTGTTCGAAATTTCCAAGTCCCTTTTTACAGTGCTTCATTGAAGTGGATGTTGTCTCTGCTTATGACGTTGCGTCATTTCATGCCAGAAAGTGAAGTTGAGGAATGAGTGCCCCTTCCGTGTGGCTGGCGTGGGAGGATGTCCCGTCGTTTCTCCAAGCCAGGGTGCACTTGAAAGTCCTTCCTCTTTTCCCACCTCCCCTACTCTGTCCAGACTGCCCACAAGAATATTTCTCAAACTGGGTTCCATGGAACACCACATTCTTGCAGATGTTAGTGGGTCTTGTAATGAGGGAATTTCATCCTCTGAACAGGTCAGAGCAGCATCCAGTGAGTCAAAGGAAGTAAGTTTTTTCGACAGGTGACTCCTTGGAGACTTTGATGTGCAAATATGTGTCTTAGCCTATGAGAGAGAATGCAGGATGCTCTGCTTCCCCCACAGACTGTGCCACATCTCTGATCAGGAGATGCTTCCCCACCTGGAGCAGCCCATGCTGTTGCTGGATGTGCCAGCTCCTGAGCACGATCCCCTTTGATGAGCGTCTCTGGTCAATGTACATATGGCACTGGGTCATTTATCACTTGGCTCTCACACCAGCCAGGGCCATGGCAGGACAGGGATTATCCCATTTTACAGATGAGCTAACTAAAGCCCAGAAAGGGTAATTATCTTACCCAAAGGCACACAGAGTTGGCATTGGAACCTTTGTCTGTCCTCCTTCAGCTCTTCTCAGCCACCAAGAAACCATTTACTCCCTGAGTAAATGCCAGTATGTTGCTGGTGGTGGGGACCTGTTGCTCCTATATCGCCCTTCCCCGCTTGCTTAGAATGAACGTCTAGGGAAGGGGAAGGTAAGCCATAACCTAAGAGTTTTCCCTAAAAGGACTGACCTAAGAGTCAGTACCTGTGGGGCTGACTTTGATACCTTATGTCAGTATGGGTATAAAACTGCCACTCACACCCTTTTCCTTCCCATCATCTCTTTTTGTAGGGCGAGGATGTCTGAAGTATTCTAAGAGCTAGGTAGGTACTGGTCTTGGGGTGGTGGTGTGAAGAGAGGGGGAGAGGAGGGCAGGATTTCCAGTTGGCTTGTCTTTCTCTGGGCGGTTCTAAGAGTCAGTGGTCAAGCCTGGGGATTGGTGGGGGCAGCCTGAGGTGTTCTCATCTAGGCTTAGGGGTTGTTCTGAGGTTGAGATGTGACTGCAGGACTCAGACTAGCTGTTTCACATACTACAAAAGGGACTGCATTGCCACCTCAGGGCTGCCTGATGAGCAGAATTCTGCTCTGCCAATACATGGACCTGTGTCTTTATCTGACTTCCCAGCTTCCTGTGTGATCTGAGACAAAGTCATCTGATTTCTGAATCCATCTCCTCATGATCACTGCATGTACCATCTCAGGTTCTGAAGTCAACATGGGATCGTGTATATTATGTGATAATTTTACCATGTCATCTTCACATCACACATTCACACATACCACGCTTTTAAGCTTCTGTTTGAGACCCCAGAATCCTGACAGCAGATCCAGACCAGCCTTTCCAGGATCCACCCGTCATATAGTAAGAGATGGCCCAAGACAGGCATGAAATGATGTTTGTGCCGACATTTCTCCCACTTAGAAAATCAATATTCTGTGGTCTGTCTAATTGCTCCGTTGCTGCTAAATGAGTCATTATAGAGGGAAAATTGCAAATGCATTGTGAGATTAATGGGAGAAAATAGTTGGCAAATGACTTCGGTTTGCTTCTGAAACTCTGAGAAAGTGTTACTATGAGGAATCTGGAGTGTCTGAAAGGCTGAGTGAATCTCAGGCAGTTATTGGGCAGTGAGGTACCAGTGGTGCTGTCAGGTCTAAGAGAGCCCTGTTAGGGTAGGGTACTGATTTGTACTGATTTTTACAGGGGCTGGAACCAAGGAGTTACTGTGAGAATCCTAGGCTTTGACAGAAGTTCTGATGACCTGGTTTCCAAGGGAGGGGCACTGATTAGTTAAGCCTATCAAGGCTCAGTGCTGGGTGAAGGGGTACAGTGCAATGTTGAGCAAAACCAGCCCAACCCCTCCCCTTCTGAAGGAGACAGGTGGGATGAAATTGTTCCACAGGTCAATTCACTGAGAACAGTGAATCTAGGCTTGGGGGAGCTTAATATGGGGGTGTGTGTGTATGTGTGTGTGTGTGTGTGTGTGTGTGTGTGTGTGTGTGTGTGTGTGTGTGTGTGTGTGTGTGTGTACGGGGTGTGGGGATGGCTTACCGAGGAAGACTCTTAGGGAAGAGCCTTCTGGGCAGGTGGAAGAGCTTGTGCAGATCCCATGGGTCTGACTGCTAGGGGCTGAAAGAGTACTTGGGTTAAAGACTACCTTAACCCTCAGGTAGTCCTAGGAAACTGATACTTATTTTATGTTTGGAAACCACCAAGTCTGAAGACTCACAAGAACTTGCCCAAAGTCATATAGAACTTAAATGGCAGAGGCTAAATTTGAACCTGGGTCTCTGTTAACTCCAGGCTAAAGGTCATGCCAACATGCTGCAGGTAACTGACCTTGGTACCTGCTCCCCTGTGGGAGTGGGGGGTGGTGGGGATGGTGAGGATGGTCTCTGTAGCCAGTGTCAGGACTTCACTCTTGCAAGGCCAGGGACCTCAGGGTAGCTGCCTTAGAGTCTTCTGAGCTAGGGGATTAATAGGACTCCAGAAAGGGAGCACCCCCAACAGTCCCAAACCCAGGCATCTCTGCCTTATTGGGTCTTTGCTTCCTCTTAATGGCAATATAACTTGGGGGTAATTCTATGATGTTCAAAATGCCAAGCAACTAATAACTGACTCCTCTTTATAACTCTGAAAATAACTCCTCCCCAAATACCCTCACCCTCTGAAGTGGTGGGTCATTTTATTCCCTGCCAGTCACCCCAGTTAGACCACATGTTTCCTTTGGGCACTAGGAAGGAGACATGGGTGCATCAGAGGTCACCCCACCTTGCATCCTAGAGATAGCTGAGTATCTTAGTGCCCAGAAACCTGGTAAAAAGATTACAGAGCTTCAGTCTGGGAGGGATGGATTCACAGGTTTGAGGTTGGCTCCTAAATCTGTATTCATGAAGGAACTCCAGGGGATCCAAGACCCACTCAAGCATTGAAACCTCCAGCTAGTGCTTTGCATTCTTTCTTCCCTTCGGGGGGGAGGGTCCCAAGCTTCTAGGGGATGGTTGTATTGAGGGGCTGTGCTTCCATCTTTCTGGGCTTCTAGGTTACAGGCTGCAGAGAAACCTTGGGGCTGGATGTACCAGTCCCTTCCAGCTCAGGGAGCCAGCCCTCATTGGTGGAAATCACTGGTAGGGCAGAGCCAAGTGGGCTGCTGAGCCCCAGAAGAGGCAGGACCTTGGCCTGGGAGATTTGCTGTTGCTGGCTGGAAGCTGAGTTTCAGCCCAAACTCCGTTCTTATTGGCTGTTCTCTGCCTCTTGCCAAATGTAAACTGCAGCCCTACCCTGCTAAAGGCTAAGTGTTTATGTGGGCTGTTTGAAGAGCCCCGCCAGAACTCTTTGTCCTGCTCAGATTCTATTTCCAAAAGAATTCTGCTTAGTTCTTCAAATAAACAGCAGGGCATTTCCTGTGAGGTTCTAGGCAAGTCTGTGACTGCCTCTGAGGCCACAGAAGGGGATCCAACTCTATCCCAGCACTCTAGTGTGCTGCTAGAGGGAGACCCCAGTGGTGGCCTGGAGGTGATGTGCAGAGGACTGCCTTCTGGTCTTGCTTCTGCTTCTTTTGAGCCAGACCCCTCCCTCAGAGAAATTTAGGCTCGGTACCTCATGGGCACCTATTTCAGGATTAGCATAGCATTTCTGATTCTGGGTACCCAATCCAGGTTCTTCTCGCTGTTCATATCCCTCCATAGTGACAAACTTGGACCAATCTGAGCCTAGGCAGATGGGAAACCAAAGGTGCTGAGTCAAGGCTTGTCCCACACACTTTTGTTCTCCAGAGCTCATGAGAGAATTGGAGAGTCTTCCATCCCTTAGTTTCTACCCCAGCTTGGCACCCTGGCCACTGTGCTTGTTAGCCCAGTTATATCCAAGTAGACAGTGGAGCTTGGTTCCACAGTGCCCATCTGGGGAGCATATGCCCCATCGCTTGCTCCTGGACCACTCAGCAGCAGGTGTGGTAACTTGTTTTCTCTGTAGTCTCTCCCTCCTAAGTCAAGGTGACCACTTAGTTGTTTTTTGATAAGATTAGCTGGCGAGGGGCGGGGGGACTTGGACTCCTTTGCCCTGGGCCATGGACAAATGTTGTAGCAAGCACTCCTAAAGACAAGCCCTGGGCCCCTTGGGAGGCAGCGAAGCCCCCTTGCTTTATGCTCCTGCCTTCTGAAAGGCACTTGTGCCAGGTCATTCCCAGTATACCAGTGTTCTCACTGGCTCGGGGGCTTCTGTTAAGTGATAGGACAAACGGAATTCTGAATCCTGAGTGGCATCCAAAGAGTGGTCCTGCAGAACTAGCCAAACCTTAGGGCAAGATGGCAGTGCCTCGTGGTCATTCTATCCAGCTAGTGCGAAGCCACTTAGTCCTCTGTGGAAGCACATAAATACAAGCTAAAACAATGAATTTTTTTTTGTGCAGTTTTAGAGAAAACTATTGAGTGGGCTTCCTGTAGCTACCCCTAGCATGTGGGTTCCTGACTAGGGGCTCTGGCGAGTCTGCCCTTGGGTAGGTTTCTTGCAGGTACACACTGGAATTCACTTTGCTGTGTCAAATTGGACTATGCATGCACTCCTTCGCAGCATTCTGAGTATTTGGACCTGAAGTTCCCTTGCCTCACCCAGGTGGCTGCCCCACCCTACCTACCATAGTTGTTACCTCAGTGGCCAGGGCCAGTCTGACTTGGCCGGGTGGGAATAGTCTGGGCCTGCCTTCCTCCTACCATTATCCTCTTAGCTCCACCTTGTTCAATGCCTAGACTTCCTGTTGTCCCAGGCCCCCTTAGCACGATGGTACGGCATGATGGTGAGTGTCCTATGAGATGAAACTGGGTTACCGGATGTCCTGGCCCAGAAGCCTCTAGTCCTGGCCAGGTCCCTGTTTGTGCTGTGTTGTGATAAGGAACTGTTTCCAATGAATCAGAAATGCCCATACCTGCTGTCTTAAAGGTCTTTCATGCTACTGGTCCCCCTATGGGGCCCCTGGCATTTTTTTATTGAGGATTTAGAAGGCCAAGCACTCGGTGGGAGGCACTGGGCAGTCGTGCTGGTGGCCCAGAGAGAGCGACCATTCTAAATCACTTTGCTTGTGAAGGCAGACTCTCTGGCCGCCCTGGCAACAGCTCTGCACCAGCCTGTGGTGTAGCTGCTGACGGCGCAGCTCCTGACTGGCTGTGCTCTCTGGCTCCCTTGCTCCTTGCTCGTTCCTTAGCGGCAGCTCCCTGCATCCTTCAGGCAGATGGAGAAAGGAGGCACGGGGGCTGGGGTTCTCGGACTCTTTGTGTCTGCCTGCATGCCCTCATGCACCGTGAGGCTCTCTGCAGGGTTTCATGTGCATATGCTGGACTGGACCAGGTATCTTTCAAGATCACTCTGCAGGGATAGCAAAGCCGACTATGAGGTCTTAACAAGTCTCTCAGGAGCCCCTAGGATCTTGTTCTTGCTGCTCCACCCTCTCCCCTGAGCCCCTGTGCCATGGTCTCTCTCCCCTGTTTACTCACACAGACGATGCAGGTCAATGCCTGGTGTCAAACCCAGCTCTACCACTCACCAGCTCTGTGATTGTGGGGTGCTTACCTACCTGTAAAATGGGGATAATAGCAATTCCTATCAGTGTTGTGGAGAGGAATAGGGGAAATTTGCAGCAAGTGCTTTGAGTCCCTGGCACATACAGGCCTTTGAGGCTCATTCACCATTGTCATGCTGTGTGTTCCCTGCCGGGTTCTCCCTCTGTTTGGAATGCCTCTTCCACACTCTTCTTCTTTTGTTCCTACTTATCCTTCAAGTTCCAGATCCTTCTACTTAAAGCTGCCCCAACACCTCCTCACTGCCCCTGCCCAGTCCTAGGAGCAAAGGTTTGTGCCACATTTTCTGTACTTAATTTCTGCGCTTCCATTATTGGGACTGCTGTCCCTGGTAGTAGTGGGGCTTCCTAGGGGGTGAAGGTCTCATGAGCTGACTTGTCCTTCCCTAAACAAAGCAGAGTCTAGCTTCTTTCCAGCCCTCCAAGTAGTTCTCTGTCTGAACCTGGTTATGGTCTCCCTCCTCCCAAATAGAACATTTAGCCAAACTCATTCATAGAGATCTCTCTTACAGAGAGGGAAGCTGAGGCCAAGAGTGAGGAGGGGCTATACCAAGGCCAAGCAGGCATTGCAGCCTCTGGCCTTCTTCTTTCCACACCTCTCTGCTGGGGGCTGGGCAGGAGTTGGCCAGCTCTCAGAAAATTGATCTTCACAGAAGAAATGACTGTAGTTGAGGATGAGTCTTATCAGGTGGCAAACCCAGAGAAGGGCATTTAGGCAGAGGGAATCCCATGGACGAGTACTGGGGGCTCAGGATTAGAATATTCCTGCCTTCTCGGGCTGGGAAAACTGGGGGGGGGGGGGGCGGGCAGGTAAGAAAGGACTCAGAGCATTGGGAGAGCAGGAAGTAGTTCCAAAGGCCTGGATGGCAGGTAAGGACAGGCGAAGGTAGGGTGAATGGGCCTCGGGTAAGTGTCCCTCTCTGCCAGGTGCTTTGTATTACAGTGCTCACAGCAGTCTGATGCAGAGCTGGGAAAAGAGGGTAGAGAGAACTGGGCACCAGAGCCTCACTCCTGTATCCTAGCTACTCAGGAGGTAGAGATCAGGAGGATTGCCATTCGAATCCAGTCCTGGGCAAATAGTTTGTGAGACCCCATCTCAAAAAATACCCATCCCAAACAGTAAGAGCACCTGCCTAGCAACCATGGAGCCCTGAGTTCAAACCCTAGTGCTGCCAAAAAACAAACAAAAAAAAAGGTAGAGAGACCAACGTCTCTCAGGCTAGTAAGGGGAAAAGTCAGAATGTGAACTGTGGACAGCATAACTCGCAGGTCTGCTGATGGCCACAGCCTGTTCAGGAAAGGTTGGCATCTGTCAAGGGGGCCAGTAGTCTACCCACTAGACAGGTGTAGGGGATCCTAGGAGAATGTTTACAGAGAGTGAGGCACAAGCTTTGGCCTATGCAGGTGCCATGGCATTGTTAGGTCCTGGCACGTGTGTCTGGATGCATATGGCATAGACCTGCACTGCACATGGGTGCCTTCAGTGAGCAACTCATTCACCATGCCTGGCCACTCCCTAATTAAGCCTGTTAGGAAACCGTCAGAGGACCAGACAGTTGAGAGGTGGGGTTTCTTATAAGATCTCAGTCATCACCTCCACCCTGGGGAGTCTAGGACCCTCCTTCAGGTTCCACTGCATTCTGTTCCTAATTTTCTTGTAGTTTTCCTGGTATGATAGTTGTCTGAGTGCCCCATTTGAAGGGCAGACCTCCTGTGGATGGGGCATAGCTCTACTGGTCTCTGGCACTGAGCACATAGCCTGGAACAGTGCAGGTGCCCTGTAAATGTTTCTGTCGTGAATGATACTTTGAGCACCTATTGCATGCCACACTCCATGCCAGGCACTGGAATAATTAACTTTGGCATGGCACTTTATGATTCCCATAGCTCCTCTGGGTCTCATTAGGAGGGTGATTCTCTCCCATTAGGTATTTATTCCCCCATTTTCCAAATGAGGAAACTGAAACTAAGAGGGAGGAGGCCAAGTAGCCTGAGGTCACATCCTCAGTATGTCATCATCCTTTGAGTCCTGCCCATTCCCTGGGCTGTGAGCACACTCTGGGGACCAACAGCTGTTTCTCCCCCAAACTACTTGCAGACATGGAGCTGCCAGGCCAGCAGAGAATCGTATCCAGGGGAGCAGGTCTCCTGGGGGACCACAGGAAGCACCTGGTTGGTCCTCTGCCCCATCCTAGCAGGACCTGGTTGTCAGGGGGCAATTGTCTGTGTTTAGGGCAAGTCAGAGGCAGGAGAACAAAGAGAACCCTTTCTGCTAATGCAGCTCTGACCTTGAAAACCCTGTGGGGTTTCATTTACTGGACAGAAAGGGAAGAGTTGGTTACCAGCTTCAAAGAGGGGCAAGGCTCCTGCAGACTTTGAGAAAGCTTTGGCTTTGTGAGTTCTTGCTGATGAATTTCTTTTTTCAGTGTAATAAAAGTCCTGGGGATCGCTGTCTGGGCCAGCCAGGAATCCTGCCACCTCTTTTAGAAGGTGTGGAGATGCTAGGATCAGTGCTCTTACTTTGGCTGGGCACTAAAAAGGCCCAACTTTTGAAAGAAAGATCAAGTAATGATTGGAGAGATCTGGACACAGCCTGAAGGCTTACTCCCAATGCATCCTGCCGGTGAGAGTGCCGTGAGAGGAGAACCACAAAGGTGAAGGGGATTAGTCTGTCCCTGGGGGAGGATGGTCCTGCAAAGAAGTGGCATAGCAATCAGGAAATACTGGGCATGGTGAAGCATTGCATATTTATTCTTTGTCCCACAAACATTAAGTAAGTTTGTAGTGGTGCCAGGAGCTGGGTGTGGCCCTGAGAGGAGGTTTGATATATTCTGGGTCCTGTCTATGCCCATGTGACACAGGAACTCTTGAGGCACAGCTATGGTGGCAACTGTGGCAGTCTGTAGGGAGTGTGTCCTGAGAGGGGCAGGGCAGCCACTGGGATTGGTGGCAGGCCTTTGGGTTTAAAAGAGAAGCAGAATTCTAGAGTTGTTTTGGTGACATTTGAAAATTTCACATCTTTAAATGTTGGCAATTGATTCAAAACTTAAAAATGTCAAACACTGCATGGGCTAAACAAAACATGAATGTTGACCAAACACAGCCATACTCTTTAGTTAGAGTGCTTTATCCTAAAGGTTAGATAAAGCTCAACTGGCCAGAGGGGAGGAGGCAAGGTCTTTCTGGGGAGGGAGCCCCCTGGGCAGAGGTGTGATGGTAAGAATCTGTGGGAGCACTTTGAGGACAGCAAATGGGCCTGGAACTGAGTGGGGATGGGGGGAGAGCAGAACTGCTGGGACCAGTGCCCAATTGTGAACACCCTGCTTATCTGGCTGAGGGCTGGCCTGGTCTGAGTCAGTCAGGCTGACTGAAGCCACCCTGAGAGCATTCTACCATGTCTGCTGCCCCAGTCAGGTGCTTCTTCCTGGCATTGTCACATAAACAAGAGGCTTTGGCCAGCCAAGAGCTCAGGGAGGAAAGGTGGCAAGTGTTTCAGAGAAATGCACAGCAGCACCTCCCAGTGATACCTGGATCCTGATCTTCAGCAAAGGGGTGACTGCATAGCTATGGGGTTGGGCTGTTCATCCTTTTGTGTGTCCATGCCTTCCCATGTCCTTACCTGACAGCTCTTACTGGAGCTGCTGGGGAGAGCCTTCATAGGGCTCTAGCCCTCTTCTTTCTCTGCCCCTTCCTCTCCTTGTCCTTCCCCTGCAGGAGTCTATACTCTTAGAGGGCTTGGACTGCTCCAGCCTGGCCTAAGTCTGTCTAGTGTTTTCGTGTTCAGGCCTGCAGGCATAAAAAGTTCCCCTGTTCTCTCTTTCTCCACCCTTGCTGCCACTCCCTGTGCAATCTATATTTGACTTTCTAAATGATCACCTGGTGCCTGATCTTTCAGATTGTCCTGGAGGTTTGTCTAAGAAACTTTCATTGTGCCCCTGCTATATGCAGGGTGTTGGAGTCAGAGCTGGAGAGGTGACCGTGACACAGGGCACCCTTGGACTGGTGGAGTAGACACCCATCCAGTCTAGTGTCTGCAAAGGACAGCAAGGCAAAAGGGGATGGGGGTCTGAGCTGGGGATTCCTGGCTTTCTCCCAGCTCTGTCCCCTCTCCACTCTTGCCCTATCTTCTCTGCATGTGTCAGGTGGCCAGTGGCAGTCAGGTAGCACTGGCTCAGGGGACAGGGGAGTGACAGCAGCCAACACTTACTAAATTCCTCACTGCTGTCTTACTCACTTTTACTTATTTCCATTTAAGTCTCCTTTTATAGTAATGATAATATCACAAGCACAGAGTACCAAATTCCAGTCAGTGTAAAGCAAAAAGTGAAACAGAGCCTTGCCACTGTACACCTCACCCAAACCTCCAAGTACTGTGGCTAGGAGACTTTCTTCTTGTGCTTGGACTAGGTATCTCTTTCTCCTCCACCCGGAGTTGGGCAGCACACCTACCTGCCAGCACTCCTGCCTTTCAGCTTGCAGTTCTGTTCTATAGGGAAGGGTGGAGGACCGGTGTTTCCTAGCTGCTTCACACAAACACAGAGGCACAGGATTGCCCCAGCCAGCCACGGAGGAAGGAGGCAGGAGGTGGGCAGGCTCATTGTGGTGTCTCAGTTTCTAGTGTAGACAGGGTTCCCCCAAGGGACCCTTGGGATTGAGTTATTTCTGTTTTTGCTCACCTGTGCCCAGCCTTGGGGATGGTGACAAGAATCAGCTGTGGTCCCTGCCTGTGCTGGAGAGGTACCTGCTGTCCTATGAGATTCAGTCTGCTCTCAGTGAATCCTCTCCAGTACAAAGGAGGAGGCCAGGGAGGAGTATGGCCTGGACTCAGGAAAGCCTATGGAGGATGAGGTCCATAAGCTGAGATTCCCAGCTCTCTTGGTGGTTTCACCTAATGGTCTTGCAGCCCCTTCCTCTCAGCAGGAGAGAAACTGCCTGGGCTGGAACTCTGAAACCTATGAGATGCTGGACCTGGGCTCTGTGTAGAGTAAGATCAAGCTGGAGGCTGGGCCTTGGGTCCAGGAGGCCATGCATAGGAAGACCTGTCTGTTTAGGCTGGACAGCTGGGGCTAAGTAAGTGAAGTGCTGACCAGGCACTGCTAGAGCTAGAGCTAGAGCAAGGGTCTTTGTCTTTCTAAAGTGGTGGAGGAGCCCTGCCATTCCTAGGGCTCTTATGAGGGCCTGCCTGCCAGTCTCAGTTTTGGGACCAGTGGAACTTGAGCCAGTGTTAAAAATGATGAGGATGTAGATGGTAACAAGGATAGCGACAGGGACAATAATAAAGAATTTTTATGGAGGATTTATGTTGTGCTGGGTGCTATGCTCAGTGCTGTTTGTCCTGCCACCACTGCCCTGTCATCTCCCATGTGGACCTTGTAGCTGACTCGTGGGCTGGTCTCCCCACTTCACCTGTGACTCCCCTTGTAGTTCATTCTCTGCCATGGCTAGAGCAATATTTAAAATATGCTTGGGTAAGGCCGCTGCTCACCTGTCCTGACCTGTTAAGGTGCTGTCCTGTGAACGCTGAGTGGGCAGCTCCTGCCTGCCTTTCTACTCCTGAGCTCCAGCCCCATCTTTGTCCCTGTCCTTCTGCCTGGAATACCCTGCTTCCTGTCTCCATTCATGTGTTAGTCTCCACCTCCAGTGCACAACCTCCTTCCCACCTGAGCCTGAATAGAGCACTTGAGCTCATCAGTCTGATTCCACAGGCATTTGGATTCAGGAGTCTCACTAGAGTAGGACTTTTATGCTGTGATCCCTCATGTGTCTCCAGTACCTAGAATAGGTCCTGACACAAGGTTGATGAATTAACACATAAACTTAGTTTGTTAATCTTACCCATGAGGTAGGCCCATTGCTGTCTGCATTTTACAGATGAGGAAACTCAAAGAGGTGGATTGATTAGCCCAAGGACACACAGCTCATATAGCACAGAATTGGATTTGAGCCTGGGACCTAGCCCCAGAAGCCCTGCCTTAGCCAGTAGAAGCTGCTCTCCCCTGCCTCTAAACTAGTCAGGCCTGCCTCCTGAAAGGATCAGAATGGGCCTGAAAGGCTGGGTTCAGTTTCATTTTGGGAAGAGAAAAAGGGTGGGGCTAAGGAGGAAATGAGAAAAGAAACCATGGGGTCAGAGAGGGCCAGGGGGCAGGTTAGACTTCAGCAAGGTCAGGACTGGGAGCCCCTGCAAAGTGACTCCTTTGGGTACCAGCCACTCTCAAAGTCCAGCTGTATCTACTACCTCTAGATTCTTTGTGCTGGCTCTGGATCCTGGCATGATTTCTGTTACTCAGAGGAGTTCAGGCCTGGCCCAGCTTCCCAGGGTGGAGAAGCACTTGGTGAGTGAGTGAGTGAGAGAGTGAGTGTGTGTGTGTGTCCGTCCAGCTTTGCTGTTTGCGTTGCTGGCATGTCTTCTTAATCAGCCTGTTTCTGGGAGTGATGACTTCATCTCCTATGATTCTCACATAGCTATTGTCAGGCATCCATGGAAAGACTGGGCCTGGCACCGTCCATATTCTTCTAACAGATTGGGTTGGGAGAGCCGGTAGGTAGCCCTAGTGTGACCTCACCCCGGGGCTCACAGTCATGTCTAACTCCAAGAGTAGGAGCCCCTTAGATCTGGCCTCATTGACCTGAGAGCCAAGTGTAGCTGGTTCAGCCAGTGTTTCCCTTGGGCCCACTGTGTGCACTCTGCTGGAGGCAGTGGGCAGCCACATCAGCCTCTGCTCTGTTCTCAAGGGCTCCTACTGGCTGGATGAGGCAGATGGTCCACAGGCCCTGTACTGGTGCTGGGCCCAGAGTGATGGTGAAGGCTGGTAGAAGGTTTCCCAGAGGAGAGGAGGGATGGGCTTGCTGCTAGGGGAAGAGCTTGTCCCTCTCCCTCATACGAAACTTGAGGAACCAGTGCCAGGGCCAGCTGAGCTCAGCCAAGAGGCCAAGGCTCCAGTCCCCACACCTGCAATGGTGGTAGACTGGGGATAGGAGGTGATGGGGATTTAAAAGGTCTAAAAATACTTTGCTGGGCTTCTATAGCTCTGGAAAGACAGGGAGCCTCAGTACCAGGAAGAAGAAGAAAAAAAAAACCCTACAAAGCCCTCCTCCAGGTTTATTTAGGACTTTGGCCCAGAAATGGGGTGGTGGTGTGGGTAGCAACTATAGGTCACCCTGAGTTGCACTGTCTGTCATGAATCCCATCTCCACTGCTTGGGCAGCTTATGTGCTCTATCTTAAGTTTGTTTCCCTCTCTAAGAAAATGGGTGCAGTAATTGTACTTGCTGCCTAGGGTATTTGTGAGGATGTGTTTTTTTAAAGGGAGTACTTGATAGAGTGCCTATACATAGAGGTGTCTGCCATGGCAGATGCTGTAGGGAGTAGGTTGAGACAAGGGTGCTGGTGGATTATCCAAGCCCCCTTAGGTTTCCAAAAGCTGAGGTGGGGTTAGAGGAGATTATTTGCGGGGGAAAGATATATGGGTTCTAGTATCTGCCCCTTTCCAACTCTGGGCAGGTCACCCATTTCTCTGAGCCTTAATTTTTGGGTTGAGAAGGTAGCAAGGGAAGGAATGAGGGCCTGAGCTTGCAAGGGGCAGATGAGGGCTAACCATGTGCGCTCATACTTCTGTTCAATTTTCCTTCAAAGAAACGAATACGCTGTTCCCCCTCCAAGGCCCTTCAGCAGAGAAGTACTTTGATAGACCCTTCCCAAGCTGTGCTTTCCTGTACTCTGTCCCTTCTGTCTCCCTGTGCATGCCTTCACTCTTCCGCTTTCTATTTTGGTAAGAAAATAGTTGAGTTCAGCAAACATTTCTGTAGCATCCTCTGTTTGCCTGGGTCTGTTCTGGACCCAGGGGACACAGGCTCAGTGAAGGCTACTGATGTAGCCTTCAAGGGGGAAGAAGATTTGAATTGTTTTTAAGATTCTAAATGCAGTAGTAGGGTCCTGGGGTGCAAGACACTGGTTCTTGGGCCAGTGTGGAACTGTGGCACATTATATAGGGTCTTTCAGAGCCTCAGTTTCTTCAGTTCCAAACTGAAGTCTCAGATGCCAACCAGTTTTCACTCTGTGCCCATCAGGTAGGTAGACCAGAAGAACAGACTCCAGAGATGGGACACTGGCTGAAGTTTGAATCCGACTTTGTTACAGCTTAGTAATTGTGGGATTTTGGGTCAATTACTTCCTTAAATCTCTGAGACTGGGTTTTCTCTGATGTGGGCTGGGCATTATGAGGTCCTGCCAACATTGATCATATTAATGCCACCAAGATCCTCTTCTCAAATATAGGGCCTGTTTCATGCCAAGAATGAACCCCCAATGCTTTCCCTCACCAGAGCTCCTTGTATAGGAGGGGGACCATTGGCAGAGATCCTCTGCCTGCCTGCTGAGAGAACAGGTTGGGTAGCAGTAACTAGCAGCCCAGACTGTAGCTGGCCAAGGAACACCAGAACCAGAACCAGTTCTGGGTGGGGTGGGAGGGGCTCAACTGATTTAAAACTCCTAAAGTATTGGCTTGTTGCCCTGCAGGGGAGGGAACCCAAGGCCTTACTTGAGCTTCTAGGCAAGAAGCTTCTAGGAGAAGCTTCTAGGCTTCTCCTTACTACCGAGCCACTTCCCAACCCTTAAAAACCTCTGTGATTCAAACATACCAGCATAGAGTGCTGCCTGATTTTATGAAGAAAACGTTTGCTAATGAAATTAATAGTGTAAACAAGATTTGTGGAGGTTGGGTAGTCAGGGGAAAGGGATTTTTTAAACACATTTGAAAGGACACCCTTCTCAGGCATCTGAGCAGTGTCATTTGCATATGTAATGATTTTGCTAATTATAGGTGGCCTCATCTGTTAACAAGTTTGCCTGGTTGTGCCATGTTATTGTAGTCACCCACTCAGAATTCTCTGGCATGCTTTTCACTAAAGATAACAATAGTAATAATACCTATCATTTTTTGATCCCTTGCTGTGTGCCAGGCATCCTACCATGCACTTGGCAGTCATCATCTCATTTAATCTTGCGTTCGAAGGAGGAGACTGAGGTACAGAGAGGTTAGGTAGCTTTCTTGCATCCACACAGCCAAGAGCCCGGAGGGAAATGCCATCTCACAGGCTCTTTCTGCTCTGTGCACTGCTTCTCTGGGAACACTCGGCACATGTTCTCAGCTTTATCACTAAGTTCTCTTGTTTTCATTTAGCTCTGTCAACCCACATTTTCCTAAAGAGGAAGCTGAGACCCCAGGAGGGAGCAGAGCATAGGTAGGAGGTGAGCCCAGGCCCCCAACTTCTAGGGCATAAGCAGGCCCAGCAGTTAGGGGTGGGGTGGCAGCCTCCTCTGAGGTCTTAAAGAAGACCACTTTGAGGGGGAGGAGAGGTCACCTCTCCTATTCAAGCAGGACTAGGTCTGGCCTCTCAGCCAAAGAAAATTACAAGGCAATAAACAAGTAGGAGGACACTGGCACATCATAAGTTAATTTACATAGGGTGTCATTAAATTGGAAGTTGCCCAGAGTTGCTCGTGGCCAGTTGTAGCCCACAGAGAGGTTGCATTTCATCTGATAGGGTAGAAAGGTTTTATTTTGCTTGCTTATTTGACTTACATTGATTACCAACACTTTACACAACCCTAAAACATTCACCCGAAAGTCTGAATTTCTGTATTCCCTTGAAAAAAAAAGATTTGGCAACTTTGGGCCTGTATTCTAGACTCCTCCCTAGAATGCCTTCCTTGGCTCTTCCCAGTGACTCTTGGGAGGTGTGGGAGATTATACTGTCCCTGTTCTACAGATAAGAAACCTGGGGCCCAGAAGGGACTGACTGGGTCACTCCACAAAGCTGCTGATGAGACCAGAACTTAAAACTCCATCTTCATGATCCACCTTATATGGGTCTCATTCCACCTTGCTGCCCTTTGACCATGTTTGACCCCCTCTGGACACCATAAAAAGAAAAAAAAAAAAACCTTTCCCAGGCCTAATGACTCAAAAATAACCAACAGTAAGCCTGGGGAACCATTCCCCCTCCCCCTTCCACCCCTTCTGAGGCCCAGAGGGGACATGGGAAACCTATTCATTTAAACTCAATTATTTTCTCAAAGACAGAACGGAACTGAATTGGGTCAGCAGCTATATTCGCTGTGCTCAGCTGTTTCCTCTGCAACACCGTCACCCACTGGGTCTTTTGTTGGCTCTGAGCCACCAAGCTCACCAATTACAACTCCATATTGGTGGCTGTTCCTTGGCAAGCCTGGCTCAGGGAGAGAGGAACCAGGAATGAAACCTGTCATCCTCTGCTTCTTTGCCCAACAGGCTGCAGGAGCTGACCTCTGGTCCATTGCTGTTCAGACTCCTGAACTGTTTGATTACCATCTCCTGGACCCAGGCTTCAGGTCTTAGGCTCTAGTCTATAGGAACGATGCTTCTCGCAGCAGTTTCTGCAGATGAGGAAGCAAGGCTCAGAGAAATTCAGTGCTTGCTAGAGGCCTCAGAGTCAGGAGCAGAGTTCTTACGAACTGTGAGGCTCGCAGCAGAGAATTTCACCACTGTGTACGTCTGATGCCACATCTGTAAATGAGGCATGACTTGATGTACCTCACTGGGTTGGGTTCCCTGATGTAAACAGGATGCAGAGTGTCAGCAGCCAGCCCAATATTAATCCCCTGACCATAAGAAGGGCCCATGAGAAAGCACTCTGTGTGTAGCAGGCACAGAGATTGGTGGGAGACACAGGTCTCAGAAGGAGGATGTGTTGGGGGACCATCCTCTCCATGAACTTTTCCTAAACTTCTCCCTAAATGGTAATGTTGTGCCCACAGTTTTTGTAAGTCTCCTGCTCTGTGAGGTCCTGCACTGAAGCTTCCTCTGGAAACACAGCCTATTAAAGATACAGTTCTTTGGCCCTAGTGTTGGTGTGCCTTCCCCTTTCCACTAAACCATCAACTTCCTGAAGGCAGAGACTGGGTGTCTTGCCCCCTGTTTGGATCCTTGGTGTCACTCCCTTCCTAGCTGGGTGGCCTTGGACTGGTTGTTTGCCTCCATGGGCCTGTTGTCAAGGTGAGGAGGTCAGTAGTATCTCATGCTGCAGCACTGTGGTACATGCCTGCATGGAATAGATTTGGGAAACACTGGGAGGAAGTCAAACCAGAGGCTCCCACTCCACCTCCTGAAGTAGGAATGTCTTGAGGGGGCAGACACTGGGGAATCCTGAGAAGGGTTGTAAATGGCATATTCTTGAAGATTTGCTTTGTGGCTACATGCACAGCAGGGTCAGAACAGGGCCTATGGACTCTCCTGATCTCCCATCTCTCTGCAGAAGGCCATGCCTTCCACAGGAAGGGACTGCTCTAGCTGGTCCAAGACGGGCAGGAACAGTTTGGGCCCTCACTGGTAACCACTGACTTCCTGGCACCCAGGCAATGAATGTTGCCTGGCATTAGCTTTCTTCTTTTGGTAGCCATGGGACCTGGGAGTAGAGTAGGATTCCATCCCATGATGTTGTTACTGGTCCTAGTGTTGGAGATAAGGCCACAGTTCAGGAAGGTTTGAATTTTGTGAGCTTTGAAGAAGCGTGTGTATGAACTCTGGCAGCAAGCCTGTTGTAGACATAGTGTGATGATGGCTGGGTGGGATTGGGATAGGACTTGGGGACTGGTGGTGGGTGACCTACTTAGGGACACAGAAGTGAGGTTCTGTCAGGAGTCCAGTGAGTGGTGTTTTGTGTCTGGGGGGCAGGGCTCAGGAATAGGGGCAATGACCATGGATTGACTGCAGCACCTAATGTACACGATGGGTCAGCAGTCACAGACTTGGCGACTGGTCGCCCCCTTTCACCTGCCTCTTTTTGGTGGGATTAGGTTTGAACTCAGGGCTTCATGCTTGCAAAGCAGGCACTCTACCACTTGAGCCATACCTCCAGTCCATTTTCCTCTGGTTATTTTGGAGATGGGATCTCTCAAACTATTTGTCTGGCTGGCCTCAAACCAGGATCCTCCTGATCTTAGCTTCTCAAGTAGCTAGGGTTACAGGAGTGAACCACTGGCACCCAGCTTCCCCTTCCTTTTGATAATATCCAGTTCCTGGCACCCCATGTGGTGCTGCCTAGCACCTGGCACTGTGACAACAAAGAGAAATGCTGACCATGTCACATTGCTTGTTCTAGTAAATTTGCTTTCTATTTTTCAGAGGGGGAATCACATGGGTAGGAATTTACTCGCACTAAATGCTTCGATGGAAGCACTACATTTTGGGAACCAACATGTGTCAACATCACTATCGGGGGAAAGGTTCCAGGCTTCTCTGCCAGCTAACACCACAAGATACTGATTGGGGTCTGACAGATAGAAGTGATGTTCCCAGGCTGATATTGGGGTGGAGGTACCCAGACAGGTGAGAGTCTAGTGGAAGGAGGAGGTGCTACTGAGCAGATGGAGATGAGGAAGGGAGTTGGGAACTGAGGGTAGACACCTGTGTTAACTACCCACACAACTCATAACAAGGGAAGTGGCAAGCATCAGGGACAGGAACAGATGGCAGAACTCTGAAATAATCAACATTGGCCGCTTAGACCAGAAAGGCAGGCTGGGGCCAGGTTGTTGGAGGTCCTGAGACCCCAGTTCCCACTCAGTTTGCTGTATAACCTTGAGTGGCTTACCCCCATACTCTCTGCTTCCCTTCAGTTTTAGTCAGATGTATGTAGTGTAGATACCCAAGTTTAGGGTTCCTCGAGGAATAAGGAGATAATGTATATAAAGTACCTTACACAAGGGCCTGGCATCGTGCAGGTGCCAGGACACATTTGTTCTTTATTAGTGATGATAAAGCCACTCGGGCATGAATGTGTTCCCATAAATTAACAACTGGGTTGCACTGAAACTACTTCTCAGAGTTGTTCCTCAGTGTACCAAGCTTGCTTCCCACCCTCAGTTGAACATAGCAGGAGTCAATAACCAGGCCCTGGGCAACTCCTTTGCAGGAATCCTTTGCTGGTCCTGCCCCTGCTTTGTCCTACAGACTCATCTTGAGGTGGGTGGGTTACAGCAACACTTACTCCAGAAAGAGCCACAAGTTTGGGAGCTCATCTCTCCCCACGGGGTTGTACAAGCACAGCCTGGAAGTGTCTGTCCTCTGACAGTCTTGGAGCTCACTCTGTTGACATTCCAGAAAAAGGAATCTTTTGGAGAAAAACGGGTTTCACAATCCTGGAGAGAACCCCACACAATACTAAGGATATCTTCAGTCTGAAAGGTCAAATGCCTGGACCCTGAGTTCTGGGAGAAGACTGAGCTGCAGGGTGTGTGCTTCTAGCATTCATCATTGAGTCCCAACCCCGAACAACCAGAGATGAATAGACACCAAGGAAGGCCCAGCAAGGCAGGCAGCAACATCCAGGCTGGGACTTCAGGATAAGAGAAGGAGTGATGGGGCTCATCTCTATTCCTCGGGACAATGAGGAAGGCTTTCAAATGGGAGCGGTTGAACTGAGCCTTACAAATGAACAAAATGTGTCATGGAACAGGAGGTGGCTGTGAGGAAGGCCATGCTGGGGATGGGAGGTGGTGTGGGGAGGCAGTGAAAAAGGGGAGGGTATGTTGGCTGGCACTGGTGTTTGCTTGGGTAGGTAGGACCTGCTGATCTGGGAGGCCTACGATCTAGGCCTGTTGTGGGTGGTCAGGGTCATGGAAGGTGCCGGATCCAGGAGTGATTGGATCCGGGCAGCCTCTGAAATTCTCCCAGTTATGGGTGGTCAAGGATGATCTTTGTGCACTCCATGTTTGTGCACTATTACAGATGACTCTGTGATGAGCCTGTGAGAGGCTTTGCAGACCTTTAGCTGGGGCTAGGAGGACATGGAGGATGTAACTTCCCCAAAGACTGTACAGCTGGTGAGTGTGGGAGCCCACCTTGGGATGAACATCTCACCCTTATTTCTTATTAACTTGTTACCCTCTCCTGTGCCAGCTGTCATGGCAGAGCAAGAGGTCCTGACATAGGACGACTCTGTTTTATTATAAGATACTAGAACTGTGTGGAAGCCTGGAGTGGTGGTACATGCACTCAGGAGACTTGAGGCAGGAAGATCTTGAGTTCAAGGCCAGCCTGTTCTACAAAGCAAGACTGTCTCAGGACAAAAGCAAAAAGACAAACAGTGTGGAGCCACTCGATAGCTTAGCTTCTAGGAGGAAGTATTGGAATTGGGGTGGGGGGAGAAGAGGGGTGAGTAGTATAAACAGATTGGGTACAGTTGTCTGGGGTGAGGCACATCTACTTTCGGATGTAGTTGGGTTAACTTGTACAATGACTGAGCCTCTCTAGATTTGACTTTGTGTAAAATGGCCACAGGACCTGTATTGCCTATTTGTTGCCATGATCGTGAAATCAGTGGGTTGACTTGGAGCCAGCACATTTGTGCTCAGAAGATGGGCTCTACTTCTTTTTTCCTGTTGCCTTGGCTTCCCTGGCCCTTTTGCTGCTCTGTGAGTACACCCTCACCTTTTCCTTGCTAGGAAATGTTATGAGAATGTTGGACATCTTGAAATGAAAGCTGGGAGGGTAAATCTTTTTTTTTTTTTTCATTGTTCTTTTATTATTCATATGTGCATACAAGGCTTGGTTTATTTCTCCCCCCTGCCCCCACCCCCTCCCTTACCACCCACTCCACCCCCTCCCGCTCCCCCCCTCAATACCCAGCAGAAACTATTTTGCCCTTATCTCTGATTTTGTTGTAGAGAGAGTATAAGCAATAATAGGAAGGAACAAGGGGTTTTGCTGGTTGAGATAAGGATAGCTATACAGGGCATTGACTCACATTGATTTCCAAATCTTGCCTCAGAAGGAAGGTGACCACTATAAATGCACCTCTCGCTGTGGAACCCCATAGGTGATAGCAGGAGTTGGGTGCCCTCTGGGCTTTGGGGGATGGGTAGGTACAGATGTGGACAGATGGGTGATATTGGGCCCCTGTGCCTAGAACATAGCTGAGCTGGGAGCCTGGGGCCCAGCAGGGAATGGAGTAAGTCAGGAACGTTCCAGGTTGAGGGTGGCTGCTAGACCACAGTAAAACCTCTTCACTATTCTTACAGTCACCTCATTCAAAATCCCACGTGCTTGCACACAGTAGGTGCTTGACACAGTCTGGGGCTTAATGAGACCTAAGGTACATGGAAACTGCCAAGGACCAAACTAGGCCTGTAATGAGTCGGACCCAGTGGAGAAGGCTGCAAGCCACGCAGGCCTCCAAGACAGGGGGGTTTCTCTCCAGGCCTCTTTTTATGGATATTTCCATTGAAGGACTAGATTCCATAAGCCCATGGCATCATCAGCTATACAGCAGTACCCTCGTGAAGGGCTCAGGTCTATGCTCTTCCAGAACTTCCCCTACACATAGCTATAAGGGAAGGAGGCCTGACCCTTGCTGGTGGTAAGGCTAAGTAATAAGTGGAGATTGGTACTGTGGCTTGTCTAGTGGCATGGAAAGGTGACCCCAGAAGAAATGTCTCTGTGTTTCAGTAAGGGCTGTGTGTGGTAGGATCCAAAGATGAATCTTCAGATGGTAGCATTTGACCCAGGGGTCTGTTTGTCCCCAGGCATCTAGATGCATTCCTGAACCTGGACAGCTCACACAGCCCTGATGGTGTAGCCAGAAGCTTCCTGCAGAAGAGAAAACTGCTCTGGAGTGGAATTTTAAACCCAGGGCTACTGCCTGGGACTTAGTGTCCTTCCCAACTGGAAGGCTTTTGCCTAGTCCTGAGTAGAGCCCAGCTTCCCTGTCACCTTTCTACCTGGTCACCCTTCTGCCAGGGTGACCATAGTAGGCAAACCCCAGGCCTTGTCTGAACCTCAGTTTGTGTTACTTTTTAAAAATGTTTGAATGGGAATGAGGAGGGAAAGTGTTCACTCTGTCAGGTCTTCTGGCTGTGCTGGTTTGACTCAGAAGATCCCTGGAGCTTGAGTTAGGGCACCACTGGAGCTGCCACTGGCCTAGGCAGAGGGGAGGGGGAGGGCTCTAGCATTTTGGAGGTTGGAAGGGAGACTGCAAGGTGGGAACCCTAGCTCCTATCCTCTCATCCTAGTCCTCCTCACCTCATCCCCACCCACCCCCCAGCAGCTGGTCTTGAACAGAAAGTGGTTACAGCTGGAGACAGCTGGCCATGGAATGTCACTGGCCACCATGCCTGAGTAGGGAAGGGCTTGTTGCTGTTTGGTGGATGGGACCAGGGTGGACATTGAGGTCCTGGGAGGACTAGGGTAAGATGTCCCTTCATTCCTGGACAGAGTTGAGGACGTGGTGAACCTCAGGAAGTCTGGGGTCCCTGCAGGGGTGAGAGGTTGTTGGGGCACTCCAAATCTTTGGTTATGCCAGGTCCTTTTTTGTTTGCTTTTTTATTTTCTTGTGTTGCTGGCAATTGAACCCAGGGCTTTACTCATGCTAGGCAAGCACTGTATGTATCACTGATGTACGTTCCTAGCCCCCTAGCTCCTTAACATGACTCTGACTGGCCTGTCTCAGACTAGATAGGAAAATATATTCATTCTTTCCATACGTCTGTCAGGTGCCTACTTTTGCCAGCTACTGGTTCAAGGTGGGCTTACCAGGTGAATAGACAAGGTTCTTCTAGTGGGGAAAAGACGGCAAAACAGAAAGATGACCTCAGATCAGTGCTATGAAGGAAATGAAGTAGGATGATAACAGGTGGGGGTGGGAGTTGTCCCTTTAGTAAGATAGTCAGGGAGGGGCTCTCCCAGGCTAAACCTTTTGATCTGAGACCAGAATGAGAAGAAGCCATATTTGCTTTGAGCTGAGAAAAGCTGAGGGAATGGCAAGTGCAAAGGCCCAGAGGCGGGACTGCAGAGGGCAGGAAGTGACCCTGGGTGGAGCCAGTACTCTAGGGGAGGTGCCTAAAGGGACTTGTGGGCCAGGGCTCCTCCAGTTTCCTGGAATTGCTCCATGCTATGCCTGCACCCTGCCAGAGGCCCTGGGAGGGAGACTTGCCCGTGGCTCAAAGCAGTTGTTTACTTTCAAGAGCCCTTCTGGACTTCTTGTACAGGGAGGTTGTGCCTTGTGGTTACCTGTATAGAAGACTGTAATTTTCCATTTGTTCCCTGAAGAACCCGGAAATGTCTAGATATTGTTACCTCTATGTTTTTCTAAAGTCATTTGGGGAATTTCAGTTTTGAGGACACAGATTCAGCGTGTGCTTTGTGGTAAGGGGAAGCCCTGCTGGGCTCACCTCTTAGATGACA
The DNA here is from genome assembly GCF_047511655.1 of Castor canadensis. Classification (NCBI taxonomy): domain Eukaryota; kingdom Metazoa; phylum Chordata; class Mammalia; order Rodentia; family Castoridae; genus Castor; species Castor canadensis. Next base: position 13,677,827 of record NC_133398.1, on the reverse strand, counting down.
GCCCTGGCTGAGAAGCCCCTTCATCTGACCAAGAGACTTACCTGGGCCCACGCCACCCTCAGGAATGGGCCTTTGTGGCCTTGGACTTCTCAGTGACAACCTTGGCAAGATCCTGGGCTGGACCAGAGGGGCTTCTCCGTGGAGATCCAGCCATCCTCAGAAGCCCGACCTGGCTCCCTGGCCTTGGGTGCCCAGACCCAGGTCAGCGGAGAGGCCTGTGCTCCAGCAACTGCCAAGGTCTGTGTGGGACCCTGTGGGAGGGAGGAAGGAGGAAGGAGGCATGGGAAGCTTCGTCTCCTCTTTCCTGCCTCATGTGTCTCTGGCCATGTGTGGTGTCACCCAGGTCTCTAATGGGAGTGGGGTAGGCTAGAAAGTAAGCAGCTGTTTTTCCATGCAGGCTTGGCTCTAGGATTCTACCTGCCAGTCAGTTCCCTGTGTTGGTCAATGGCAAAGACCCCTTGGGCTGGGCTTACTGGACTAATTCCTCCTGCTCTTCAGGAGCCAAACCCTCCCCTTCCTCAGCCCTCCCCTTCCTGTCCTCGAAAGTCCTGGGTACTGGGAAGAAGCCCTACAGCACCTCACAGGGGAGGTGAGGTGCCTGGAAGGTGGGCCTCCTGTGACCTGGCTGCTGATCTCAGCCTAGGGGTCCTATGGGTTGGGAAGGTTTATTCTGAGCAAGGGGTTTCACCCCATCCTCATCCCACCTCAGGCTGCTGAGCCAAGGAACATCCTCAGTCCCGTACCCTCTGTTTTGGTGCCCTTAGCCTGGGGCTCCCAGCATAGGTAGTTCCAGCACCCCCTCGCTCTCCCTGCTGCTGCCTCTCCCAGACAGATTTAATAATCCAAGTCTATCTCTCCTAGTTAGTATTGTAGGAGAGAAGCTTTTCTCCTAAAACTTTTATTGATCCAGACACTAATAAAAAGTAAAGGTTTTTTGGAACAGAGTTTTTTTTCTGTTTGAGCAAAGAACATCAGAGCTCTAAAACACAAATTTGCTTTTCTCTTTTAGGTTTGAGAGGGGTTGAGGGTTGGTCTTGTTCAGACCTCACTTCTTCAGGAAGTACTCTCTGACTGCTCAGGCTTAGATCTCCAGCATTTAAACATAACTGCCACTTGTGCATCAGTCTGTTCCCAAGAAGGACTAGGCTGTCAGGCCAGGGCATTTTAGAAACCTTCCTTCTTACCTGAGGCCCCAGGGGCAATGAGAAGCCTACCGGGTCTTGATGTCTTAATGTCTTTGTGGGTTGGTTCTTTGGCTGGGAACCAAAGAAGGCCCTTGTCCTTGTTTTTGCATACACATTGGTAAATACAGGGCTTACTCTATGCCACGTCCTCTCTTAGGACACTGACATAGCACCCATAGCCCTTAGCTACACAGAGCTTGCCTTGTGGTGGGAGAGACAGATAAGAATAAAAATGAGTGGAGAAACAAAGTTATTCCTGGTTGAGTAAAGTTCCCGTATCAATATGTAAGCCAAGAATTCTGTCTGCTTTGATCAGCACCTGTATCCCCAGTGCCTGGAACAGTGCCTGACACATAGTTTGCACCTAACAAATATTTGCTGGCTGAATGAGCACCATGTTTTGAAGAAAATAAGCCAAGTGTTTTCATGGGGGAAAAACGGGGGTGGGGCAGGACCTGCTGTGGCTGAAGCGGTGGTGAAAGGATGAGTTTCAGGAGATGCCAAGCTATTCAGAGAGTGGGGTAGAGCAAGAACGCCTAGCTCAGGGAGCAGCAAGTACAAAGTCCCTGAAGCAAGTGGAAAAGTGGGGACCTCAGGAGGTGTTGCTGGCTGAGGCCACTCTTGCCAGCTTCTTCCACGTGAGGAGGTGGTCAGGTATTCTATTCGTAGTGCTAGGGGGAGTCATTGAAAGTTTTAAGCCAACGAGGTAAATGATGTGCACTGCATTTCTGAAGGGTTCCTCTAACTTCTTGGTAGAGAGTAGTAGATAGGAAGAGCCTAATGTCAGGGAGGGGTAGCAGTAGGATGGGCTGATGGGTTACATTCTGAAGGTGAGAGAAGGAATGGTTTTTTGTCCAGAGACTCCTGGCTTAGCCTCTGAGACAGGGTCCACATGGGACTTTTCAAGCCTGAAGATCTGTGAGGCATCCAAGAGCTGCCTGTCAGCAGTTAGGTATTATTTTGGAGCTCAGAAGAGGGGAGGCTACTGGTACAAATTTATAAGTCGTGAGCACACTGGAGGTATTTAAAGATATGGGAGTGAATGAGCTCACCAGAGGAAACTGTTTGCTAAGAAAGATGCTTCCAAAATCAGAGCTTTGAGGAATCCCCATGCCTGGTGGAAAGGAGGTAAAGAGTAGAGGCCTGTGAGGCCTGGGTCTCAGGGAAGGAGCAAGCTTTTCTGTCATGTTGGCTCTGGTAACACAAAGGCCTTTGGTGACCTGGAGATGGATGGATGGGTCAGAACAGACACATGCATTGAATAGAAAAAAGAAGGCAGCAGGGGGCAGAGCGGTGCAAAGGAGGGGAGGCCAAATGAGGGGCTTAAGCGTTCCCCAGCAGTGTGTTTGGGTGACCATGTCTGTGGATCTTAACTTAGGGCCTGCATCACAAGTCTAGCAGAATCTCTAGGGGTGCTGATTTAGGAGAGCCACCTTGTCCTCTCAAAATCATATCAACAGCTTTCTGAGGCCTCCTCCTTCTGGTATTTGGAGGGCCTGCCAACTGCCTTGTGTCAGTCTCACTTTTTTGGACTCCTGCTGAGTCTTCTGACCCTGCCCTGGCTTGTCCCTTTCACCTTGCTTACCCCAGTCTTATGCTGGGTTGCAGGCCTCTAAAATCAGACAGCCTTGGAGCTGGGATTGCACCAAGGATCTTACTCAGAGCAGAACTTCCTTACACTAATGGCCATTCTCTGGAGGTCTCCCTGTGTGTTTAGCTTGCAGAGAAGTTTGAGGTCTTTTACAGAATATTTTGGTGGTTAGGACCTTAACCTCCCCCAAAATTTGCCTGGCTCTGGGGAAAAATTAGAATGTGATTTGCTGTACAGGGCTGGGGACTGTCTGAGGTCTGATGGAGCTGTGGTGAGCTCCCAATGCCTATTGTATAAATGATCCTGAGATTATTTAAGTTTTTTGAGTTCCCAGTTTGCTTCATTCATTGCCTTTTCTGATCTGGCTAACTGTTGTTGTTACATGTGTTAACTGCAGTATATGACTTCATCTTACACTTGAGGGAACTGAGGCTCAAGAAAGTGAAAGGACTTGACCAACCTTCCACAATTGCTAAGTAACACAACCAGAATTACAAAATGTGCTGATGAATTGGATTCTGAAGGCAAGAGAAAGGGAGATTCTTGTCCTAAGACTCCCTTTATTGCCTGATTAACCTTATAGATGAGGTGGTAATGGTGGGACTTAAGCTAAGGCACTGGGTCTCTCACTGTATCTCAGGGATTGGAACCATGTGTTCTGCCAGGGCTATCGGGCAGTCCTCTTGCCTTCAGCTGACCACCTGTTCCCTCTGATGCTGGACATTTCTTTCGCACGTGCACACCAGCTGCATCAGGCTCTAAGAAGATAGACTGAGGCAGACCTTGAGCTTTATTCAGGCTTTGGGGTGCTTGTGGCAGAAAGAGGGAGCTTTGAGGGAGGTTGTGCCGGTTGATGACACATTCTCCACAGGCAAAGCTAGCTAAGCTGCGCCATGTGCCATGGGAGTCATCTGAGGAATGGAAAGACTGAGATCAAAGAAGGCTGGGGTTAGGGAACTCCATCTGGAGAGATGAAACTTTCTGCTGCCTCCTGATCGGCCCATGAGGCTTTGGACCTCCTTCTCTTGCCCCCTCCTGACCCAGTTGACCTCAGTTAGCCAGGACTGGACACTGAGCAGCCTGTTTGTAGCTTCAAAGGATTTGGCCACAGCTCAGCCTTTCTCAGAGTCTTCCTTGTTTCCTGGAGAAGTACAGCCATCCAGGAGGTGGCAGAGAGTGATCCTGCCTGGGAATTCCTGAGCATTCTTTCTCAAAGAAAAGGGTGACTTGCCCCATGTCACTACCTTGCAAGGTCATTCCCTTTTTGTGCCTCCCAACACACCCTGGGCTCCCTCCTTCAGCCTAGCTGCAGGCTGGCCTTTGTTGAGTGCTTGCTCTGAACCAGGCTTTGTTCTGAATCCTCCCAGCAACCATATGATGTAAGTACTACATCATACGAGACAGCTTGTTTTACAGAGAGGGAAACTGGGGGAAGCACAGAGAAGTGAGTTGACTTATCTGAAACTACACAGGTGGCAAGGGACACAGCCCAGATTTGAACACAGGCAATCCAGCTTCAGGGTTAACCACAAGCTAAAGATCCTCAAACTTACTTGATGTCTAAGTTCCCTGAAATACTGTTGAGGGTACTAAATCCTCTATTGGCCTGGTCCTGCAGAGTTGAGCCTGAGGCCTACGCCCCACTCTTCTGATGGTGGTTAGTCGTATAGCAGCCACTGTGAACCCAGCCACTCCGGTGCCAGAATGGCCCAGCCTTACTGGCTGGCTTCCTTGTCCAGGTCCTGAGATCCAGGTAGTCAAGTTTCTTCTCTTTCCCTTTCCTCTGCCTCCCAACCCTTGGAGCTTAGGGGCCCCAGGAGAGCCCCCCCTTTCCCATACCTCTGTACCTCTATTCCTGTGAACAGGCTTGGTTTGCCTCAGCCTTGTATTTTGGATATTTACCCTCACCTAACTTTGGTTCACTTCACCTGCTACCTCTGGTCACAAGGCCTATTTGGGGAGGGGCTAAGAGCCTGCATGTAAATGTAAAGTGCCTGTACCCCTGCAGGGCTGGCACACTTTCCCCACTCCCCATCCTCTATCCCGAGTTTCTCTTCTGTCTTCACCTGACATTTGTGTCTCATTTAGTGTTGGGTCAAAATTCATGATTCCCAGTCTAATCATCTGGAAGTGAGAACGGACCTCAAAGGGTGTTGGAGGTCAGCCTGAAAGCCCAGCAGTTGGGTATCTGTGACAAATGGTCTTACTACCTTCTTTTTTCCTGGGAAGGAAGGATACTGGAGGATGTGGGGCAGGGGGGCCAGGGGTCAGAGTGGGAAAAACTGGGTCTCTTGGGAGGGAGCAGGTGGAAAGAAGACTTCAACTTTGGCTGACCTCCATGGTTTGTTTCCCAGCTCTGCTGCTGGCCTGCTATGGAATTCTTGTGAAGCCTCCTGCTGACCTCAGTTTGCTCAGCTGGAAGATGGGATGATGGCACTGCCTATCTGGGATAGTTCTAGAAATGCTAAGTGCTGTGTCTGGCACAGAGTGAATGTTCAACAATGGCCACCATTCCCGTTCTTACTCTTGAGAGTTAAGTCTTGGCGTTTCTGTTTTTGGGTTCTTTGGGACCTTCAAGTGAAATTTGGATTTGACTCTTGTTTATTTTGCTTGAAGTCTCCCTTATCAGTCTTAAAACCTCTAATCTGATCATGACTCTTGGAGTTTTATTTTGCTTTCCTGCTTTCTATACAGAAAAAGGGATCTGTACCTTTAAATTCCCAGCAGGACTTTGTGGGACACTGGCCCTTTAAAAGCACATTACAGAGAGTTGGAACATGGCCTTTGTTTAACTAGCCATGATTGGTCCCAGCGGACAGGACTGGAGTGGACAGGGCTAGAGTGTTATATCTAGGACCGGAGCGAAGTTGAACTGGCTGGGGCTGGTGAGGAACAGCCAGCTACTAGCCTGGCCTTCCTTTGCTGTCCCTAACCTGGCAAGCCTGGTGACTGTGCTGAGAGATGGTGAGTGGCCTGAGTGGAGGTTGGAATAAGAGAGAGGGAGGCTGGGAAGGAATGAGGCTGGAAGCCTCAAGGCCACCAAGCAGGCTTTTAGGCCCAAGGAGATCTGAATGGGCTGGATGGTTGTGGGCACCAGAGTGGTTGTCATAGGTGCCCAATCTGGGGAGGGACTTGAGTTGCCAATGATAGTGTCTGTGCAGACTGTAACTGCCAGCCCAGACCATGGAAGCAGTTAGGATAGGTCTGCCCCAAAGCAGAAAACCAAGAAGAGTGCTGCCACTGATCCTGGTTTCAAAGAGAAGGGGACCCAGTGTCCACACTCCTTTTTCAGCGGCCCCCCGTGGCTTGTGAACTGAAAAATGCTGGAAACTGCTTGGAGTTTTCTGAGCTAAGGAGCTTGGCCTTTGCTCTGAGCCATCCAGTCTGAGCTGGGTGGAGCTGCACTGGGGTTTGGAGGCCCTGTCATCTCTGCCCAAGCCCTACCAGACTTTCTGTCTTTCACTTTCTCCCTTCTGCATCTGCTTTCTGATTTATTAGGCCCAGACCCTCCGGTTTGGGTAGAGGGAGCAGAAGACAGGGAAGGTTGTGTCTGGGCCTGGCATGTGTCTCTGTTCCAGCTTAGATATGTAAAACAGTTATCAGAAGCCAGGTCAGTGGAGTTTTCACTGGGGAGGACCCCACTTCTGGAGAAGTCAGAGGAGGGGTTTGGCTTGTTTCAGCTAGATCTTGGGTCCTGTTGATCCTGATCTCCCTCATTTACTTCTGTGCTATAAGTGGATGGGTAAGACTGCCTGCCAGTTAGATGTCCTCACCGTTTTACGAGTCATAAGGTGACAAAGCATGGCTGAATGCAGTTCTGATGCACCAAGGTTCCTGTGGTTACTTGAAAGTAGGCTTGGGATTTTTGTAGTTTGGGTGAAAACCTGAGGTAGCAATATAGGCAGAAGAGTTTGGAGTGAGCCTTGATGCCAGGTCTCCTACCCCACCCTTGTGCCTGGGAACTTCTCCTCACTTCCTGAGGGGGAGCTGGAGGAAGTTGTCACTGGTGCTGGGAAGGCTCATAGAAGTGGTAGCGTTTTGTTTTTTGTTTTTGTTTTTTCGATATATGCAGTCTAGGCTGGCCTGGAGCTCGTGATCCTACTGCTTCAGCCTCCCAAATCCTGGAATTACAGGGGTGCCACCACACCCAGCATGTGGTGGCCTTTGAGCCAGGCACAGATGGAGAAGAGGGCTTGGCTAGTGAGAGTGTCTTGCCTTGAACAAAGGTGGGCAGCCCCACCTGACTGGAGCTAATGCTGTGACCAGGACCTGCACTGCTGGCTTGGGGCACACCTTGGAATGTGAGTGTGTGGCTTGATTAGTTAAAACCCCTTGGGCCAGGTGGCAAACAACAGATAATATTAGCTTATCCTGGAATCAGCCAGTGTAGAATCTGGGGCTCTGAAGATGGTCTCCAAGCCTCAGTTTGCTTAACTGCAGTTAGCCGGATTGGGGCCTACAAAATGTGGAGCCCGCACCTGTCGCATGCACTTTCTAGGAGTGTGGGCTAGCATCGGTGTGTGGTGGGTGTGTAGATACTTGAGAGCCCCCCTCCCCTATGGAGTTTTCTTTGACATTGTTTCTCTTGAGTATCTGCCCTTACCAGTGACTAGGAGCCTGTGACTTACTGGCAACTGCCCTCTCTCACTGTTTTGCTGAACACTTCTGGTTGCCTCCTGCTAGATACAATGTGAGAGGCAGCAGCCTTCTTGTCCACTAGGGTCCCCAGGTCCATGTTGGCATACTGGAAGAGTTAGTTGCTACATACTTAGTGGCTGGATCAACCCTGTCCAGCAAGGGCTGGGACATTAGGACGGTGAGTCTTCAGCAGGTTCTGCAGAAGGACAGCCCATTTGGCAGGAGAAGGGCTTACTCCCTTGGCACCCCTTCTATTTAATGCCTTTACCACTTCTGTGTCTCTGAGGTCAGACTGCTGACAAAGAATAGATCCTGTGTGACCACAATTGAAGAGGCACCAGTTTGAGAATGGGTATTGGGTCTAGAGTCTTGTGTGCCAGCACTTACTTCCAGATATGTCCCACTTTAAGTGGGGATCTTTGATGTTCCTGCCCCAAATGACCTATGCTTTTGGGCCTGATCTTGGGGTGGGTGGTAGAGCAGGTCAGATTGTCTGGGGTCAGTTTGCAGAGAAGCTTTTTGAGAGTCCAGCTGTGGGGACAAACAGGAAGGATCTGCTGGCTGGGTGGAGTGAGAGAGGCATCTTGGAAATCTCAGTGGGATGGGAGAAGCCAGGAGCATCAGAGAAGTGCTGAGGTAAGGGAACAGAATGCCCAGGTTGAGGCAGAGTCTCAGTCTCCAGAGGCAATGGAGGCCACCAGGGTGGGTCACAGGGGCTGTGTATCAAGAACTCACTCCATGTCAGGAGGCTCCTACAATGTGATGGGGCCGAAAGTAGTGTCACCCCCATTTTACAGATGAGAAGAACTGAGACCTAGGTAATTAATTTGACCAAGATCACAGAAATTGGTTTGTATGTAGTTTTAAAGAAGGAGGCCTCCTTTCCTCCATTTAACCATTCATCTAAGAAGCATAGTGCCAAGAGGGGATTGAGAAGTGATTCTGTCCTTGGTTGAGGCAGAAGCCTCGTCCTCAGGGGTAGGGGAAAAAGACTTTAATGTGAGGAGTCCACACAATTCTGAAGACCACATGGCATACATGGCACTGGGTCTTGGATGGAGAAGATGCTGCCTATGTCCCCACATTCTGGAAGGGCCAGCATAAGCCAAGGAAGGCTTCCTGGAGGTGGAGAACTGGGAAGAATTAGGTAAGGCAGAGGGGAAGCCTCTTCCTGGGGAATGGGAGTACTTGGATTTTATCTCATTTCCTTATTTTTATTTGGTTATTACCTCTGTACTTGGGTTCTTCCTGAAACTGCTCTTGGAAGTATTTATGGTTCTCAGCAGAGTTGGAGGAGCCAGTCAGAAACCAGCCCCACACTGAGCAGTGTGACCTGTTAGACCAAGGGGATGCCTTGGTGTGTTCTGGACTGGGACAGATTGAACTTGCTTGCAGGGGAGAGAAACACGTCTTCCAGGGCCATGAAACATCTCCATAAATGGTCCAAATGGGAAAGCCGGAGATAGGGCAGCAGGAATAGGGACTATAGGCAATGCTGGGGTCAGAGTACTGATGACTGTATAGAGAAAGTGGGCTCCTATCCTGGGATCCAGGGCAAGGGTTTTCCCTGGCATGACTGAGGCAGGGCCTAAGGCTTGGGGATATCCCATTCCCTGATCTTCCTGAGGGCAGGCCAAGCCTGGAGTTTCTCCTGGAGACCAGGGAGGGGCCAAGAGCTGTAAGCATGAAGGGCAGTTGGCCCTCGACTCACTCTTGATTTGTCCAAATCTCATCCCATTCTGTAAGTGTTCTTGGATTCTCTTTATTTTAAAATTCAGGGCACTTCGCTGTTCTACTGAGGTTTATGAATGTTTAAAAACTGCTTTGTGGTCCCCAAAGTAATTTGACAAGTCTGACAGCTATTGATTAAAAACCTGAAATTATTCAGGCTGCAGGATGACTTGAGGGATTAGATGGAAAGTTTTTTTGTTTCTTCTCTCTATGCTTCCCCCTTCCCAAAAAGGAAATAAGGTTTGGAAAGGTAAATGTAGTCCCAAATATCTTTTGTAGACTCCATTACTCCTGTACAGTTCTGCTGGAAAGAGTAGGGTAGGGTCTGGTCTGGGTACTGATGTCTGCTTTTCCTGACCTCTTCTAAGACTGTAGCCCAAGTCACTGCCAGCTTGCAGCGAGGTTTTGCTTTTATGTTGTTGATGTAGTGGTAATGGTAATACAATAGCAGTAGTGATGCTACCTTATGTTTGTTTATATGTGGTTGACATGGGGCCTTGAGGCTTTCTGGAGTGGTTCAGCATATGAGGAAACAGCAGCCTAGAGAGTGGAAGGAACTTGTACAGGGTCTGTGGATCCAAGGGAAAGGAGAGGTGGAGCCAGGACAGAAGCCTGGGACCCAATGCACTCCCTGGCCAGCTTCTCCCTGACTCCTGCTCCCTGGAGATGAGAGAGATGGGGCTCTTTCTGAGGCACTAGGCTGATTGGATGCCCCATCCCCACACCTGGCACTTGTGATGCAGGTACAGGACTACCCAACAGAGGGTGATGTGGCTGACAAGATCTCAACTTTCACTTTGGACTGTGTGACACTCTGCAAGTCTCAGTTTCCACTTTAGCAAAGTACAAATGCCCTAAAGCTTTCTTCATGAACCCTTTGGAATCACTGGGGACAGTAGGGTTGGGGGGTGGCAGCTGCCCCTGAGCCAGGCTAGTTGGGCCTCAGTTTGAGTTCTTACTCTCCTGTCTGCAAGGGCAATGCCATCTTCAGTGCCAGGCCGTGAGATAATATGTGTACTTGTGTAAGAACACCTGTCACACAGCTGGCTACACAGTAGGTGCACAGTAAGTATTGTTAGGTCCAGGCTGCCACAGTATCATTCATTCCATCAGTATCTCTTCAGTATGACTGGTGCCAGGCCTCTCAGGCTACATAGTAGCCATAGCAAGCCAGGAGCTGCCCTGTTCTGTTTTATTTGCCAGGGTGTAGACCCTCATTGCTGGCTTAGCTCTACAGTATGGAGATTTCAGGGATATAGGATGAGGGCAGGAGGTTAGAGCTCAATGTATATCCATGGGGACATCACACTGGTTTCTGGTGACTGTCAGGACCCAGTTCTGGCCTTGAACTGAAGGAACATAGGGCTAAAGGAGACCATGCCTCCAGGCCTGTCATCCCAGAAGCTTCCCAGGCTAAGCTGCCAGCCTCTCTGCCTTTTTAGGACAGGCTCTGTCTCCTTGGGCTATGATGGCTGCATTCTTCCCCCCCATTCTTCACCCTGGGGCTGCTGCTGGATCAGAAGTGAGCACTGGCCTCAACCACCAGTTCCCAGGCCAGCAGAGCAAGCCTGGGCTACGGAGCCATGGCTTTGCTGGATGATCCCAGTGGAGCATGGCCCTGTTTATGTCCTGTTGCTGGATTCCCAGGAGGTCAGCGCCCTCGTCCTGACATACTCGAGGATGGTGTCCAGATGAGATTTCCTTCCAGTGTGAGCAGAGAGCTCCAGCATTGCTGCCTGGGCCTTCCTGCTGCAGAAGCCAGAGGCATGGTGAGCGTGTTTGGGCCTGATGGCTGGCTTTTGACTCCAGCCTTGGGGTGGACACTAACTCTGTGGAGACCCACCTTGTATGGAATTTCTCCCTATTCCAGGCAGATTGTGGCAGTGGGAGGTGGCATACAAGTCCTGGGACCATTGTGTCCAGGAGTCACAGGTACCTCCTAGGCATACCCTCTTTTCCTTTCATTTACTGAAAAAACAAAGCAAAACAAGGGCTTTCTAAAAATTTGAAGTATTTGAGCAGATGAGGTTGATCCCTGTTTTGCAGGGTGGAAGAAGTAAGGAATTTGAGTGGCTGGTGGAAGGAACAGGGAACAGGCTGGGAAGTCCTTAATCCTCTCTCCAATGTCAAAAGTGTAACCTATCCTAGAAATGTCATCCTTGACAGTGTGCCCATAGCTCCTCAGTGTTGTCACAGCTGTGTCCCAGCTCCTGAACAGTGCATGGCTGTGTGGAGAGGGAAGGGAGACACGACAGTCACGAGTGACTAATGGTAGTCACTGGCACTGACCCTTTCCCTCCTAAGCCCACCACTTGCATTGTCTCATTTGATCCTTACAGTGATCCTGTGAGGGTTGTGTTATTACCCCACTTATGGATGGGAAACAGGTCTGGAGAACTGAATGACTTACAACTCAGGGTTGTGTGTTTTATCAAGATTAGAGATGGGTTTACTTCTGCTGGGCATCCTGGATACTAATGCCCTCTGTCTTCGTGCCTATTTCCAGCTGCTAATGGTGTTTCTGTAGCATGCCCTCACGTGTGTAAGTGTGCATGCGGGTTTACTCTCAGTACTCATTCTGCTGCTTATCTGCCTGTGCTGCCAGTCTTGTTACCCCAGCCGTCCCTGGCAGTGAAGGCATCCCTCCCCTGCATGTCTTAAAGGTGTCTCCCAGCTCTTGCTTGTGTACTTTCAGTGACAGGATACCCACTGTCTCTGAAATCAAATGAGCCTGGCCTATCAGAAGCAGCTATATTGAACTGGAATTGGCCTATCCTTGTTCCCAGCACTGTTTTGGAGACTTGCAGAGCAGCTCTTTTGTCCCTTGGAGATTTGGAGGGTAATCCTGAGCCCCTTACTTTCTAGGCTAGAAAAATCTTACTCTCAACTCCCTATACCCATAGCTTCCAGCATAGAGCTTTTTCATTGTTGCAAGTTTTGTTTTTGGTATTTGGTTCTCTCTCTCTTAAAATAACGGAGAATTTGCTGAACTTCTGTGTCACTAACCTTTTAAGAGAATAAAGGATTAGAGTTGAAAACAGCTTGTGGGCTGGCTGGAAAGCTATCAGATAAGGCTGTGTTCCAGGAGCCAGGACAATGTCCTGTTGTTCCTGCTGCCCTGTCCTCACAATGAGCTGCTGTTGGGGCTGGCTCTGGCCCCATGCCCATGTTTCCTGGGCCCTCAAATGAGTGGGTCACAGCAAGCAAGCCAACCTAGCTGTGGGCCTTGCCCCGTTTCCACCACTACTGCTGTGGCTACTATGGGACAGTTGAAAGGCCAGGCTGAGGCCGTGGCCTTTGCTGGTGGAAACAGCCTTGTGCTTCACTGAACTGCCATCAGATTCCACTCAGTCACTTGCATGCAAGATCTTGAGCGAGTCACTTTGCCTTTCTGGGGTGCAGTAGCTCAGTCCTGACAGGACCATCATGAGAATTAATGACAGTGTGGCACAAGTAGGACTCAGGTGTCATAGGTATAGGCTGTCTGGAGAGATTAGGGACAACATCATGGAGGCTTGGGCTGGGCCTTGAGAACAGAGAGCATTTTGTTAGGCAGAGCGTTGGAGGGATGAACTGAAGAAAGAACCTGGGCCAAGGTCCCCAGAGAGCAGAGTCCGTTGCTAGTCACTATCAGGGTGCACATGAGGGTCTTTCAAAAAGGTCTCAGGCACCGGTTTGAGGCCTCTGGGAGTTGACTCTCACATAAACTGTGAGAGTGAGGCCATGTGGATAGAGGACCATATTCTCTTAGAGGGTGCTGATGGGGTCTAGAAAAGGAAAGCCAGTGGGTCACCCTTCTTTCCCTGCAGGGTCTGGCTGACCTGTGAGTGACCTAGAGATCTTGGTGCCACCCTTCCCTAGGAGGTGCAAGCTTCCATAGAATGGAGGATACTGTGAAAAGGCCTCTGGTCCCTGGAGGGTAGTCATGAGGCTAAAGAACCTGCCATGTTGGAGAAGGTCCCAGAGAGAACTGGGATTGTGGGGAGCAGGGTGCTTCTAAAGTAGACAGAATGAGCCCCCTTGGGCTCTCTTTCACAGAGATTCTGGGGTAGACATCAGGATGTTGCTTTTGAGAATTAGACTTGAATAGCCAGTACCTGACAACCTTCCCTTGGGTCTTCTTTGTCCCTTTTCTCAGGAAACAGCCACGTCAACAGGGTCTGGGTTCAGGAAGGTCTGTCCTTGTCCCAAGTGACCTTGCCCCTGAGTAATAGCTGACCTTGGCTGTTAGAGTATTAGGACTTTAGTCCAGGAACTTTGAGGCTCTGAATCTTGGACCTAAGCCAGACCCAGCTGTACCAGTGAGGAGCCCCCTGCCTGCCAAGGGAATATCTGTGTGGCCGACTTTCCCAACACAGGCTGGAGAATGTCACTGTCTGCCCAGGGAGTCAGGACAAGAAAGGGCACTGATGCTAGGTGTTAAGAGTTACATAAGACTGCTGCAAGGGGACCACTTAGCAGAACCAATGGTTTGGGTCAGGGAGACTTAGTGAAGTCCCAGGGTTGGGACTGCCAGCAATAGGCCACTGCAAGCAGTAGGCCTGGTCAGGTGAAACAGGCAGGAAGACCCAGCCAACAGCCCAGAGGGCCAAGTCTAGGCATTCTTGAACTGAATCTTATGCTTTTTAGAGTGACACCCCACCTCCATCATGACTCAAAAGCCTGAAAAATGCCTATCCTTGAAGATCTTGTCTTTCCAGCACTTCTTCAGTGAATGCCCAGAACTGTTGCTCTCCACTTAAGGGAAGAATCCTCCCTCCTCTTTTCACTTAAGGAAATAGCCCAAGGGGTTGGGATGTGGAGCAATACTAGGAGAAATATGGGGCCCAAGGATTCAGTTTCCTTGCTATATTGCAGGGTGAGGTCAGCATTTGGCTCTTGGGCTTTTGAAGATTCCACAAGGTGATATGTGTGGTGGTTCCTGTGGCTCACAGCCCAGGGTAAACCTGGGCCAGGGTTACTGCCTCTGCCGATGAGGAGGGGCAGGTGTGTGGTTTGAGACCTGGTCCTGTTGTAGACATGTGATCCAATCTCTCAGAACACAGTGTAGTCACACAGTGTTCCCTCAGGCTTGTTGTGAGAAGTAGTTTAGATCTGGGATAGGGAGGTGATCTGTAGGGATGGAGACTGCTGGCTGAAGGCCCTCCATGGTGTCACCTTGCTGAGGGGACTAAGGCTGTAGTCTCCAAGGACCATAGGAAGTCAGCAAGGGAAGCTATCACAAGACTGCCGTGGGCACTGAGGGAAGGCATGTGATTGGCTACCTTCTCTCCCACCCAACCTTGGTTAGCAGGGAGGAACTTAACCCAGGGGCTGGGGACGGCAGAGGCCCTTTGTACAATGGCATCAGTCCCAGATCCCATCCCACAAGGGGCAGCCTGGGGCAGCTTACATGTAAGTCTCATCACAGCAGAGAGCCTCTGGCAGATCGAGCAGCTGCTCCTCTCTGAGCCTATCTTACCTTTTCTATAAAATGGGTAGATGAGTATCTATGGCAGAGTTTTGCAACTGAAATGAAGAAAGGGGGTGGTATACAGGTGAACCGGCTGCATACTGATGAGTACCCATGAGCACCCTGTCTTGGGAGTGGAATGGGAACAAGACAGAGGTTGGTGCCTGCTCACCTCCGTTCACCCAAACTTCCCAAGTAGAGAGGCCACACCCACTCACTGCCCTCTCAGAACCTGGAAAATCTTGGGTGCTGTTTCCCTTCTTGCCTTAGATGGGTTGCTTGCTCCACTTGGCAGGGCAGAGGCTGGAGGAGTGAAGAAATTGACCTAGATATCTTGGCGTGAGCTGAGGGTCCGGTGGGGGTAAAGGCCTGCCTTGGTGACTAATGGGGCAGGTGATCCTTGGTGTGGAGTGCTGTGGGCAAGGGACAGAGCTGACTTCTTGAAGAGGTGGTTCTTCAGCCATGAGATGGTCCCGCTGGGCCTAGGAAGTGATCTCATGACCATGAAAGCCCATGTCCTCTTAGCATCCAACACCACAGGGTACATGATGGTGGGTTCACAGCAGACCCGCTCTCTCTGGGCCCAGATTGGGTGAGGACAGAGGTTGTTGTGTGTTAGGGCTAGGGTGGGAGGGGCAGTTGGTAGGTAGATGCTAGGCTAAAACAGGAAGGAGCTGCAGATGCACAAGCCCTGACACTACTAGCCAGTGTTCTGTGCTGCCCAGGAGCAGCCTGCCCCTCTTCCTTCCAGTGAGCTGGGACTGCAGGGCTGGTGTAGCCTCTGCTCCACATTCTCCTCCTCCTCCCCCTCCCCCATGCACATACTAGCAGCCCTGGAGAGGTGGGAAAGTCAGGTTGACTAGCTGTGGCCAGTTGGGCTGGGTGAGTCCAAGAGGCCTTAAGGGCCCTGAGCTTCTCAGCCGCTGTCACCCGGAACCGTCCTAGCAAGGGGTGGACCAGCTGGGTCATGTCTGTGGAACAGCATGATGAGGAAGGAGGGGAAGTGCTCTGCAGCCACAGATTCTGGGCCCTGGCTATTTTGGGACGGGGGGTCTGGCCTGGGCCTTTAGAATTAGGACCTCCTTGGGTCTCACTGGACAGGCCCAGTGTGCTAAACCCTTCCTATTCCTTTCCCCAGTCAGCCAGCCAGCCAGCATTTGCAGGTGCCTTCGGGCATGAGATTGCCGTAGCTCACCAGCAGTGCCCTTTGTACTTCCTGGGCCCGGCCCCTACTGGGCCCGCCCTGGCTCCCAACATCCTAACATGGCAGGAGTTTCCATGTTGGGCCAGAAAGCAGCCTGATTCCGCCTGGTTGCAAACTGGTTTTGGACCCAGACTTCAGGCCTCAGGAGCTGTGGATCTTGGCAGTTCCTAGGGGAGGTGACTTCCTAAGCATCCGAGGCAGGACATATCTGCTGTGGTATGAAGCCCCATCTGGCAGGGAGGTAGCTGTCCATCCCTGGCCCCAGTTGGGGTCTTAGCCCCAACAAGAAGACAGACCTCCCAGAGCATTGGTCAGTGCTGTGGTAAGGAGGGAGCTGGGCTGTTGGAGCAGGGATTGAGGTCGAGGACGGAAACCTGTCTGAACACCTAGGATGGTGTGGCATGATGTGTAGGCCACTGTGTGCCTTTTTGAATTAGGCATCTGGAAAGGATCCTGGGGCAATAGAGCCATACAGCTTATGAGGCCTGTAGCCTTAGGCCATTGGGGAAAAGATTGGCTTGCCCCACAGTTTTCTTTTGCTTTGGCCTGTTTCCTCAGAACTCTCTGTGGCCAGTTTCAGATTGGGCATGGAGAGGCATAGGGAAAAGGTTGACTGAGTCTCCTGGGGTGGGCAGTGGGCCATGTCTGGAGGAAACTGAGGTGCAGATGGATGTGACTTGCGTAGGGCTGCACAGCCAGTGAGCAATCAGTGAGAAGTGGGCTCGGGCCCAAGACCAGGTCTGTTAGAGCTAGTCCAGCTCTAGGCTCCAGGTGACATCTTTGTGCTTGCTCCTTGTGTGCAGGCTGTGTTAGGCCCACTGATGCTGACCTGGGCCCCAGAACTCCAGCCTGTGGAACCTGACTGAGTCTCAGTATTTTGGGTACTGTGCAGAAACTGTAGCATTCCTTCTACTTATAGCCTCCTGTTCTTATCTGCTAAATGAAGCAGTCAAGGTTCTTAGTAATTTCCTGCCTTGTGTCAGGCTGGCAGAGTGGGACTGCAAGACAAAGGGCTCTGCTGGCAGTGGTATTCTGGACAAATGTTGGGATAGGGTAACTACTTTGGTCCTGGACAAAGTTCAGGGCAGAGGAGGTAGGAGAGGCCCCAGAACTCCAGAAGGCTGCTTGGACCTGGGTGGCTCTTTCCGGCAGGTCTCTGCAGATGCAAAAGCTCACTATTACCCTCCAAATAGTCATAGAATCCTCAGCTTGTTATTCTTTTAGGGGCCAAGCCGTTTGCCCAGCACCCCATAGTGGGGACTGGCAGGCCTCACAACCATCCTAAGACTTACCTGAAGATAGAAGAGTGTGGAGGTTGGGAGGAGTGACTGCCTCTGGGGAGGGGAGTGGGAACCGGGACAGAGCAAGTGGGTGGGTAGTTGGCAGTTAGCCTGGTCCAGGCCCTGGCAGGCTCTGCCTGACATACCAACTGCCCGCCTCCCCAGGTCTCATCTGATGCCAAGGCTGAAAGAGTCTCGCTCCCACGAGTCCCTGCTCAGCCCCAGCAGCGCGGTGGAGGCGCTGGACCTCAGTATGGAGGAGGAAGTGGTCATCAAGCCTGTACACAGCAGCATCCTGGGCCAGGATTACTGCTTCGAGGTGGGTCCCACCATAGCCCTTCCCCAGTCTGGTCTCCTTCAGACACCCTGGAGTTCTGTGACCTCGGCAGGGAACAGGTTCTTGGGGATAGTGGCAGGAATCAGCTCATAGCTTTTGGCTCCTGGGAGACAAGGTTGAGCTTGGGGGTAGGGAAGGTCTGCATACCTGCTCTCTATACTAATAAGTAAAGCTGCCAGTAGGTGAAATTGAGTAAGAAAAGTTGCTTAAGCCCCAAAACCTATTCTCTGGAGCCTGCTCACCCCCAGTGTAGTGTGGATTGGAAAGGAGCCTCTTTCTCTGTGCAGAAAGCTCAGACCTTTCCTGCCCAGCATTCTATGGCCCCAGGTGATAGCACAGGGTCAGGGATCAGCCTGGGCAGGGATTACCTGTACAGTCCCTCATGGTAAATGGGGAATCTGAGGCCTAGAGAAGGCAAGATGTCAGAGATCATGCAGCCAGGCTAAGACCAAGCCAGGACCAGGTTTACTAATGCCACAGGAGTTCCTACTTATTTCTCCACTTGTTTGTATTGTCTTCCTACCTGTATATCTGGGAAGATTCCTATCCCAACCCATTTCAACCTCAATAATCATACATAGATCAGAGAGTTCTCTGGTAGAGGAATGAGCCTGCTAATGACAAGCCACCATTTGGGGACTAGTATGACAACCTTCTTGCATCTCCCCATATCTTGTGCCCCCCTCTGCTGTTTTTGGATTAAGACTCCTGGCTGAGTGGGTTGGATCTGGACTCAGACATCCTCACCTTGGGACAGTTGATGCCTGTCCACTTGTGCACAACAGGGCCCAAATTCAGAATGTACAGGCCCAGGTAAGGCATCTGGTTTCCATGTGGAACCCTGGGTGTGGTGCCAGGGGCAGCAGGGACAGAGTGGAAGCAGCTTGGGTCAAGTTCCCTTGCCTGGAAAAGATGTCTAAGTGGTTCTGGTAGGAACCTAGGATCTGGCATACAATTAGATTTCTATGACCTTCGTTGTTTCTGTTGCTGGACAAAAGAACCCTGGAGATACCAGATGAGTACTGAGGTGATTGTTCTGTCTACCCTTGTCTGGTACCCCATTCTGTCTTTCTCTTCGCTCATCTGAGGGAGAGGGAGATCAGAGTCAGACAGAAAGATGCTTTCCTGTTTGGACAGAAGAGTAATGAGCCAGGGATGAGGAGGCAGACCCAGCAACTAGATGGCATGGGTCTAGTCTCTTTCCTCCCTCTGACTTGCCCTGGACAAAGGGCTCAGTGCACCATCTGAAATAGGAGGTATCGGGGTAATTATGAGCCTTGTCCTTCCTCCTTCCTGGCTGTGTGACGCCGAGAGGTCCCTTTCCCTATAACACTGTTCTGCCCACCCCCACAGGTTACAACATCTTCTGGAAGCAAGTGCTTTTCCTGCCGATCAGCAGCTGAGCGGGATAAGTGGATGGAGAACCTGCGGCGAGCAGTGCACCCCAACAAGGTAGGACTGTACCCCCTCTTGCTAGAGAATTGAAGTGAGGCTTGCTAGAGAATTGAAGTGGACATGAGGAAGCAGGAGGGCTGGACCTTTGGTACAGGCAGGGCCCAAGTGGACTCAGACAATTTGAGTTGGCCAAGCTGATACAGCTGGGCTGCTGTGAGCCTATACCCAAAGCTACATATTAAGGAGGCTGAGCCAGAGAAATGGGTATTGGGGCCTTGGGGAGTCAGACTCTGTGTCCTTCTTGTGTCCACTTGTCCCCACTTTCCTGTAGCTAACTCCTGCTCATCCATCCTGTTCTAACTTAGACATCTGTCCCTTTCTCCAGGCAGGCACCCCTAACTCAGCTTGGTGCCTTCCTGAGTTCCTACTGCTCCTGGCCTCCCCCATCTGGTTGGGACCTCAACTGTAATCCCCACTCCTATGTCTGTCTCCCCATCTGACTTGTGGGCCTGGGCTGAGCTGTGGTCGCTGTGACATCACTAAGGAAGGGACCAGTATTCACCTCTTAAGTTCCTTTACAAACCAACAAACTGAGAACCATAACCTGTGATGTGGCAGGCATTAACCTCCTTCCTTAGTCTCTCCTTCTCTGAGGTGGGCTTATTTCATTCCCATTTTGGGGGAAAGCAAACTGAGTCCAAGGATAAAACACTACTTGTTCAAGGTTAGTGAACTAGCTAGTGATCAGCAGGATAGACCAGAGATCCAGCCATGTCCATCAGACCTCATCCCCTGTATCACCACCCTCAGAGCCTCTCCCAGATTCCTGCAGATTCCTGGGCTCTGGACCTGTTGGGTTTGGGGTGGCAGCTGCAGCTGACCACCCCCGGCCCCTGTGTTCATGCAGGATAACAGTCGGCGTGTGGAGCATATCCTAAAACTGTGGGTGATTGAGGCCAAGGATCTGCCGGCCAAGAAGAAGTACCTGTGCGAGCTGTGCCTAGATGATGTGCTCTATGCCCGTACCACGGGCAAACTCAAGACGGACAATGTCTTCTGGGGTGAGCACTTCGAGTTCCACAACCTGCCTCCTCTGCGCACAGTCACTGTCCACCTGTACCGGGAGACTGACAAGAAGAAGAAAAAGGAGCGCAACAGCTACCTGGGCCTGGTGAGCCTGCCTGCTGCCTCGGTGGCTGGGCGGCAGTTTGTGGAGAAGTGGTACCCAGTGGTGACACCCAACCCCAAGGGTGGCAAGGGCCCTGGGCCCATGATCCGCATCAAGGCACGCTACCAGACCGTCACCATCCTGCCCATGGAGATGTATAAGGAATTTGCCGAACACATCACCAACCACTACCTGGGGCTGTGTGCAGCCCTCGAGCCCATCCTCAGTGCCAAGACTAAGGAAGAGATGGCATCTGCCCTGGTGCACATCCTGCAGAGCACGGGCAAGGTGAAGGTGCGTGTGGTCCACTGCTGTCATGAAAGGCCTAGTAACAGGGACTGGGCTACCTGCCCATCCTGTGTCCTCTCCAGTGGAGGCCTTGGGGTCATGGATCATAGCCAGGTGGGCTCCGTGACTTGAAAGTTGTATCATGAGGTAGGGGGCTTCATACTCCCCCATGGCAAGGCTGGTCCTTGAGACCCATGTGGAGGCATGGATGTATTGTGGCTTTAGTGAAAGACTGTGCTTGCCTTCAAGTACTTTCTCTATTATCCCAGAGGCTGGCCTGTGGCTCGAGAAACAGGCATGTAGCTGGGCTTTCCCAGCACACATGGGCCCCATAACCTACCAGCCCTAGCAATCCAAACTCAAACATCCAGTGGGGTATTGGGTTTGGCTGTTACCCCCAACAGGTAACCAACATCATAGCCCCTATCTTCACCCCCACACCCTTACACTCAGACACACAGCTCTCTCTCTCTCTCACAGAGATTGAGATTCTCTCTCTCTTTCTCTCTTTCTCTCTCTCTCTCTCTCTGTCTCTCTCTCTCTCTGTCACACACACACACACACACACACACACAGAGAGAGAGAGAGAGAGAGAGAGAGAGAGACAATCTCTATATGAGAGAGAGAGAGAGAGATACCCAGCCAGCTCTGGCCCCGGAGCTTAACAAAATATGGGATCATAAGGCTGTAGGGGCCCAACTTCCCCCATCTCTCACTTTTCAAACCCTGATACAGTGGAAAATGGATCCAGCAGGCTACACCTCAGCCCCCACCCACCTGGTTTTGGGACCAAATAGGCTCCTTGGCTGGGTGGTCCTAGAAGGCATGCCATCTCCTACCTGCCCAGATTAGTGAACACAGCTCTTGGGCCTAACTGGTGTGGTGAGGCACCCCTTCTTCACTATGTTTTTTCTCTTAGAGGGAACTGCCAAAGGGTGGGGGGTAGAAGAAAGAGGGCTGGGCTAGCTGCCTATGACATGGATAGACCCCAGAGTCTGTCCAAGGAGCTGGGCCTTGACCCTCAGGACAGTGATGTGGTTTGAGAGCTAGTGGTTTGTGTGATAGGGGTGGAAGACTGCCCAGGGTCATGGGGTCCAGGTAGGGAGCCAGGCTTGGGCACTCCATGGTGCCCCTTGTCCTCCTACCTTATCCCAGAGACCCTGTCAGCAGTGGGCCAGGGCTCAGCCAGCCCTGTGGGCCCTTAGGGTGGGGAAGCCCTCGGGGTGGGGAAGCAGTGGCTGGAGTTTGGTAAGTAACTGATGTTGCTGACATAGTACATTCTCTGGAACACTCGGGAACGAGTGGGGTATTCTTGTGCAAAGCAGAAAATGTGATGGGGGCCGCTTGTGCGATGAAGCACAGATGGCCTGCCCACGCAAGGTGATGGCGGCATTCACTTACACACAGTATCCCCTACTGGCCCTCTCCTCAGGCCATCACTTTAAGTTTCTATTCTCAGACTTCCCTATCCTCTCTGTATGATCTTGGATAAGTAAAGGGGCTTGGGAAGCAAAAGACTAGGCCCCTGGGTAGCTGTGTAGCCTTGGACACGTTGTTTTCCAGCTTTGTGCTTTGCTTTCCCCTTCTTGGGACCCAAGAGCATTTCATCCCAATGCTGGGGCCTATACCACCACAGGAGGTCAGGGAGACCATGGGCTTGAGTGGGAGCCCTAGCAGAGCTCTTATGTTTGCTCAGTGTATTTCAGAGATAACCCTAGTAGTTATCTACAGGTCAGGAAAGGATTCTTAGGCTTCTTGACTCTCAAGGAGGCTAACGGCAGCTTCCCCTTGGCCCTTCCTATCTCTTCCTATCTCTCCATCCTTCAGTTCACTAGCCTGGTCTCCTCTGCCTGGGACTTGATTCTGTATTTCAAGGAGCCCCAAAGTTGACACATTGGAATGAGGGATTTTCAGACACCAGAAACCTGACCCAACACTTAGGTTCTGTGCTGGCTGGTCCCTTTCCCTCATTCTGGCTGCCTGTCTGCCTCTTTTTCCCTTCTCCAAGTCACAGATTGACTGTGGGCATGAGGTCTCCAGAGTGAGGGAGGTAACCATCTGGGCAGTGCTGCAGTCAGGGACAGTATGGCTGAGCTCCTCTGCTGAGGTCTTCCCATGACACTAGGTGGGACCTAGTGGGCAAGGGGCTCACCAGCTATCCTCTGAAGCAGTCTGAGACCCACAGCAGTGAGGAGCTGTGGTGCCACAGCCTTCAGCCACGGGCAGGATCCTGCTAGGTGGACATCCGCCTTGCTGTCACTCTGAGCATGAGGCTCACTACCATCCAGGGCAGCTATACCGCTTCTGTCCTCTCATTCTTCTCTGTGGGGCTGCAGAGAATGAGTCTGTGTAAGGTGAGAAATCCCCACCAGTCTTGGGTGGATCCTGGTGGTTGCTTGTACTACAAGCAGAGAGTGGTCCTGTCCATCCTCTGCAAAGGATGGTAGGGGAGAGGTGAATTCTCCTGTGGCCACACAGATAGGCCTGGACGTGGCTGAATAAGGGTTTGAGTCCAGCCAATCTGAACATGATGATGGGTGGCTATGGCTCCTTATGAGGCATACTTCCCCATCCTTGTACCCTGCTCTCTTACTAGGCTGCTTGTGCTCCCTGATAGCCTACAGTATGGGTATTCCATTCCTTTCCATTTCCTCAGTAGCATGGCAGTTGAGCAGCCTTGAGAAGCAGGGGCTTCTCTTCTGGTTGGGTCTGGAGTACTACAGTTGTGTCAGCAAGCTAACTCAGATCCTATCCTACTCACCTCCTGTCTCTCCAGGACTTTCTGACAGACCTGATGATGTCAGAGGTGGACCGCTGTGGGGACAATGAGCACCTCATTTTCCGGGAGAACACGCTTGCCACCAAAGCCATTGAGGAGTACCTCAAGCTGGTCGGTCAGAAGTACCTGCAAGATGCACTAGGTAGGAAAGATGCAGGCCAGCAGGTGGGCAGAAGACTGGACAGTGTGCACCCAGCCCTCATTCCACCTTCTTTCCTGGCCACAGGTGAGTTCATTAAAGCTCTGTATGAGTCAGACGAAAACTGTGAAGTGGACCCAAGCAAGTGCTCGGCCTCTGACCTCCCTGAGCACCAAGGCAACCTCAAGATGTGCTGTGAACTGGCCTTCTGCAAGATCATCAACTCCTACTGGTCAGTGTCTGCCCAGGACCCCTCGGGAGTCTTGCACTGTATTTGGGGCCCAGGCCTTCCTGCATTATTATTTTGCCTGTCCATCTGTTCTAGGTCAGTGTGCCCACAGTGTGCTAGGCACAGGGGTCAGAATCTACCCTTTGCCTGACCCCACTGAATTACTGGATTGCCAGGCTGCTGTTTTGGTTCTTTTGGGACTCTCAAATATTGGAGAGTATTCCAGAATGTCTGTAGGACACAGTTTTTATAGTATTATCAGAAAGAAGTTGGAAATGGCAGTCCATTTTTACCTGTGACTGGTGAGTGCCCAGCACATGTGAAGGCTAGTATATCATAGAGTGGGACTGATGAGGCCCTGTATGGGCACCCACTGTAAGAGTCCTCACTGACTTATGGTGCTCCTGCCATGGGCTCGTGATTGGGCCCAGCAGGGCAGGAGGGGCATGTGTGGGTTTTTAAGCCAAGCACCAGGCAGGTATCCTGCTGGCACTAGGGAACAGAGAAGAAGGGAGTTGCCAATAGAACAGGGCCTGTGAGTAAGCTGCTCGTCTCTTACGTGGGACCATGATTGGGTCTAGGATCAGTCCCTGGGAAATATCCAGTAAGGCCGATATCCTGCTTGCTCCTGGGATATGTTTGTGATGGCCAACTGATAGGGTGCCAAGTCCAACCTTACTGTTGGAGGATACGTGTGTCCAGGTTGTCTTGCTGCTACCCCAAATGGGTTTGTTTTCACACTGGAGAAGCTGCCTAGACTTCAGTCTGAGTCACTGTTCCACTCAGGTCTGACGTCTCTTCCTACCTAAACACCTCCACAGCCATACCTCTGGTCTTTGGTTGTTTTTTTCACTCACCCACCTTGACCTGCACAAACTCTTGCTCTGAGGCCTTCCATCTGCCCCTCTGTGGCCCTTCATTGCACCAGACAAGGTCTGCTTACCCCTCTCAGGGCCCTGCTGTCGCATCCCTGATTCCATCAGAGTGGGATTGCATCTGTGTTTGAATATCTTTCCCACATATGCAGGAACATCCTGGGGGCAGGTGGATCCACCCACTCAGGGCTAGGCATGCAGGAGGGCCAGGGGGTGTGTTTACTGCTT
This sequence comes from Castor canadensis, assembly GCF_047511655.1. Taxonomy (NCBI): domain Eukaryota; kingdom Metazoa; phylum Chordata; class Mammalia; order Rodentia; family Castoridae; genus Castor; species Castor canadensis. The sequence continues at coordinate 13,653,309 of NC_133398.1, read as the reverse complement.
CCAAAGGACAGGCAAAAGTAACCTTGCTAGGTGAGCAGTGACCTTGGGAAGGGGGCAGAGGGAATGGCAGGAGGGTTTGTGCCCACCTGCCCAGGTTCCTCAGCTCATGTTGCACAAAGTGCTTACCTGGGGCCAGAAATGTGCCACTTTCACAGCCTTGGACCTGGCTAGAGGGAACAACCAGAGAACCTTAAACTCTTGAGAACACTCTCCCCATCTCTTGCTGGGTCAGGCTTTCACCCTCTGCCACCATTCCCAGGGCAGCTGGGTGTGGGACACAGGGAAAATATTCTGTGGGCAAGGATTTTCCATTTCCTCTTTCTGGCATCTATCAGAGGCTCTTTGCTGTTCTGGACAAGGCCATTGGTAGATACACTGCTCAGTGCCTACCACTGCCCAGTTCTGTGCCATGTACTATGAGGGCCAGGGCTAAAGACTACTCACCTCACTTCTTCTCCTGGCATCACCTTGGTTTAGCCTTATTCATTGTCATAGAGCCTGCTGGGCCGGCTGCTAGGTTTATGGGGGGAAAGCATGTCAAGCTGATCAAGCCCTATTAGGATCCTGGTACCTCAGCCTAAAGATGGCTAAAGATCGTGAGAGGGCAGACGTTGCTGTCAGTTCAAGTAGGGCCAGGGAGGCCAGGGTCTTGGTCATGTCACCCTGACCTTGAGAGAGCCAAGCATAGACTGGGTTTAGGGGAGCACTGGGGTTTGGTCTACCCCAGCAGGTGCAAGTATATGTTTTAGGGTCTGTTTTAGGGTAAAAAGGTAGGAAAGCCACTTGAAGGTTGAACAGGTGGGGCCTGACTGAGAGGTCAAAATGTCCTGTGGAGCCAGGAACCCTGGCTTCTGGTGTCTTCTCATTATGTGTCCTCGAGAAGTCACTGCCTCTGTTTCCCTTCCATCTAGAGCAGAAGGAACTCTGTTCTTATCCTGTGGATAAGGGTATTCTCCTCTTCTTGATTATTTGAGGTTCTTCCAGAAACCTCTAGGTTCCTATGATGTTATCCAGGCAAAGGGAGTGATAAGAGCTCAAGGGATGCTGATCTGTCCCTCGAGTTTTCCAGATCCTCCGCGCCCAGATGCCTACTGTTAGGGTGGAAAATGTTGCCCCTGGGCAGGTAGAGAGGCAGTTCAGTTCTGCCTATGCTACTGATGCTGTTAGGACATAGAGCCAGCTCCCCAGGCCTTGTCTCCCAGCCACTTGGCTCCTGACTAGAGTTTGGGTCTCCTGCTAGCTGAATACCCTGTCTGTGCTGGCCCTGTGCTGGTTACTCCCCCTGTACTATCTCAGCTCCCCCAGCAGCCCTACCCAGTAGGCAGCCCTGACCAACAAATGACTGACTGGTTGGATCATGGATGCAAAGAGCTCAGTACTCTTTGGAGGAGGGTTTGAACCAAGGGTTCCGTGTGACCCAGAACCAGATTCTGCCCTGTGCCCTCCTATCCTTGGCCCTTGTTGACTATCAGGCCCACCCTTGTCTGTCCCCTCCACAGTGTCTTCCCAAGGGAGCTGAAAGAGGTGTTCGCCTCATGGCGGCAGGAGTGCAGCAGCCGTGGCCGGCCAGATATCAGCGAGCGGCTCATCAGTGCCTCCCTCTTCCTGCGCTTCCTCTGCCCAGCCATCATGTCACCTTCACTCTTCAACCTGCTGCAGGAGTATCCTGATGACCGCACAGCCCGCACCCTCACCCTCATTGCGAAGGTTACCCAAAACCTGGCCAACTTTGCCAAGTGAGTGCCACTACTCCTGATGGGCAGAGACCCAAGGGCTGTAGTCCACAGGGACAGGCCCCTGGCATGCTTCTGTCCCTGAGCTTGGCTGGGCACACGCCCTGCTTTGTCTTTGTCATTCTCAGTTCCTCCCTGCCCCCTCATTTCAAAATAAAACCTCCTCCACACTCCATCCTCCTAGTAAAAGTACATGCCATTTTGGTAGGTTTCCTTGAATTTCAAAGGTGAGAAGACAAGATATTTTTTCCTTCTGCCTTTTTGAATTAACATTATCATAAGGATTCTCCCCATCCCTTGACGTTTCTAAGCTCTAATTTGAAACAAGTGACTGATATCCCATGTTTTCTTAACCATCCCCTGAGTGGCCAGGCGCTCAGGTTTTAGACTGCCTTGGATTAATGCTATCAGGATGGCTTTGCTTGTAAAACATTTCTGGTGTATTCAGCTGCATTTCTTAGAGCGTGTGAGTGGAAGTGGCAGGGTTTGGTCATCTTGTCATTCATTCACAAAGTGTGGATTGAGCCTTCTAGGACTGTTTCTGCTGGGCACTGATGCAGAGATACATCAGCCCCAGCCTCAGCCCTCAAGAGAGGGAGCCATGCAACAAATAGCAGAGCAGTGACTGAGATACACCACTCTCAGGAGGGCTTGTGGCTTGTTGGGGAAGAAGATGGGGAGCCCATTCATCCAGCTCAAGGAAGGGGAGCAGCAGGAGTAGAGACTGGCATGCCGGGGAGGGTGGTGGTGCCATGGGACTCAGAATCATCAAGTACTAGGCCAGGAGAGACAGGAGACAAGACTAAGAGAATAGCATGGCCCTGAACGCCACATAGGGGTTTAAACAAGTGAGAGGATCACCCTTAATCTGTTCTGGATCCTGAAAAGAACACCAGTCAAGGGGAGGGAGGGGAAGACCCAGGGGGAGAGCATAGCTGTGTTTCTAGCAAAAATGTTAGAAGCAATGCAAATGTGTGTGTGTGTGTGTGTGTGGTGGGGGAGGGACAGTTCAGGAGGCAGTGGCTGCTAGGGACAAGGTTGGTTGATAATGTTAGCAGGCATTGCCTATTGGTGATGAGAAAGAGGGAGAATTGACTGCTTCCAGGCTTCTTGCTCAGGCATCTGGGACTCCCCGGAGGAGACGTGGGTGACCGTGGGCCCAAGAATCATCTATACCAGGCATTGAAACTTGGAGAAAAGAGGAAGGATAATGGGCTCCTGCGAGGGTCCTGTGATTAGAGGTTTCCCAAAGGGTCACCAGTCTTGGCCTTTTGCAAAGGAGGTCCTGGTGACCTAGGTCACAGCAGATTCAGTTGACTTGGAGCGTCAGTGGGATGGGCTGTGGGGGTAGGAGGATGGGAATTGAGGTGGCTCAGAGAAGGGTTGCTCACCCTGGCTACCCCCTCTTTCCAGGTTTGGCAGCAAGGAGGAATACATGTCATTCATGAACCAGTTCTTGGAGCACGAGTGGACCAACATGCAGCGTTTCCTGCTGGAGATCTCCAACCCTGAGACCATCTCCAACACAGCTGGTTTCGAGGGCTACATCGACCTGGGTCGTGAGCTTTCCAGCCTCCACTCGCTGCTCTGGGAGGCTGTCAGCCAGCTGGAACAGGTGCCTGTGGCCATAGGTCAGAGGTCAGGGTCAAAGGCTGCTCTTCCTTCCAGAGCAGCCAGAAGGTCAGAGGGTGACATGGGTCAAGTAGCTGCACCCTCAGCCCTGGTTTCCAGCCCAGGCCCTGTGGAACATACCAGTGATCTGGCTCTGTTTTCTTTGTTGATGAGTGTGGCGTTCACTCTTCAGCACCAGCCACAGCAGCTCACTGTGGGTATGGGGCCTGGGGCTGTGCTTACGCGCTCCACCTCTGGTGGCTGAGTTCTACATATGAAGAAGGCTAGATTCCTACCCAAGAAGTGAGAGAAATGGGATTTGACTTAGCCACTTCACCAAAAACACCCTTGCTCTGGGTTTTGAAGCCACCCAGATGAAAAAGATTGACTGAAGACCTGTACCTCCACATACCATGCAGGAAGTTACAAACCTTTCTAGAGCTAAAGGGTCTGACTCAGTGGTAGAGCTCTTGCCTAGCATGCAGAAGGCCCCGCGGTTGATCCCCAGCACCACAAAATAAGCAAACAAAACCTTTGTAGATTGTCCTCAGATGTCAGTTGACAAAATTATTCCCTAAATACCTGACGTTGCCTCAGTTACCTGGACTGAGCCCTTGCCAGCCTGGCATTCCACTGACCCCATTGCCGCCCCACCTCCCCGCCCACCCCACCTCCCCACCCCCACCCCTGCCCCAGCAGCCTCAGCCCACACAGTGAGCAATTTTTTGGCATTAAAGTCCAGACCTGTTAGGAAACACTTCTTGAATATCTGTTGCTTTCCCGGGCTCCAGGGGACCACTTTACAAAAGTAACTAATGCTGAAACCAGGCCTGAAGGCCTTCCTGCCTTGGGTCCCATCCCTAGAGGTGGCCACTTGGAGCACTGTGATATGCAGCCTTCTAGACACAATCTTTGCGTGGGTGCACACATGCAGGCACAAGCACGTGCCATTCTCTTTTTTAAGTTTGTTTCCAAGTGAGAATGTACTGCATACACTGTAGTGTGTTTCTCATCCACTTTTATGGGCATCTTTCCACATCACTGTCCTGTACCACTTCTGTAGCCCTTTGAGTAGCTGCAGACTATCCTGTTATGAAAACAGTTTATTTTTATTTAATTATTTATTTTTGTAGTACTCGGGAGTTGAACTCAAGGCTTCGCACTTGCTAGGCAGACAATTTACCACTTGAGCTGCCACTCCAACCTGAGCACAGTTTATTTCACCATCCTCTACTGATGGGCACATGGGTTAGCCCCAGCTTTCTCTGAAACTGCCACTGTTGCCATCACAGGCAGTTAATTTTGCAGCCAATTTATCCACTTGCCTTTAGCTGTGAGAAACTCAGGAGGTGGGAGTAGAAAGGAAAGCCAAATCCCTTCCTCCAGTCCCGAGCCTGCACTGCAGCTTACACCAGTCACTCACTGCCACCCTTACTGAGCTCTGTGCTGATCATTGTCCCATGGATCTCACAACCAGGCAGGAAGTATGGAAGGTGATCAGCATTGTCTCCCAGGTGATGAGGTGCAATGAATATTTGAAATGAAGCTATTTGCCTCTACAAGTCTGCTGTATTGGCTGTACAAGTTTTCACATTTTGCCTTCACCGTTTGACACATGGGTTTCCACTGTGCAAAAGCAGTGTCCCCCTCCCTTAGCTTCGTGCCTGGCTCAGAATTCTCTATACCATGTCTAAGCCATGACAGGTTCAGAAGGGCCCAGGTAGTGCCTCTGTCTGGCCAACACCCTGTGATGTCTGCCCTGAGCCTGGGCCATCTCCACTGGGGCTCAGCTATCAGAGGGGTCAGGCCTAGCTCACTTCATGGAGTAGGTAGTGGGAGGGGGCTGACACAGAAGCCTTTTAGATGATAAAAGTGGAAATTCTAGTGTTCCCAGAATTGCTCTCTGCTAGGTGCCAGGGGAGGGCAAACAAGCCTCAGGCTGGTGGGTCTTGTACTCCTGCTCCAGGAATATCTAGAGCGCTGGTAACCAAGACAGATTTACAGATCCTGGGCTCGTCCTTTCACAAACCGGCTGGATCTGACTGGTGGGCCAGGGATTTGCATTTCTGAGGAACTGAGTGAGTTCTGCAGCATTCTTAGTCTCTGCAAGTGGCCCTGTGACCTGCTTTTTGCTATGTCTTTGCAGAGCATCGTGTCCAAACTGGGACCCCTGCCTCGGATCCTGAGAGATGTCCACACAGCACTGAGCACCCCAGGCAGTGGGCAACTCCCTGGCACCAATGACCTGGCCTCCACACCAGGATCAGGCAGCAGTAGCATCTCAGCTGGGTTGCAGAAAATGGTGATTGAGAATGACCTCTCTGGGTAAGAGCGGCGTGCCAGGTGTGCTGGGAGTAGCAGGGCATGCATGCAGACTAGGCGTAGCCCATCTGTAGTTGCATAATGGGGGAGAGGTCACCCACACAAATGCTTATGAAACAAGCCTGATGAGTCTCAAAATGTATAGGGAAGGTCCTAAGTGGTAAACCTCTGTTGGGGAGAAAACCAGGAAAGACTTCCTGGAGGAAGTGCTATAGGTTTTGAGCCTTTTTAGAAAAGTAGCATTTCCACTAGGAAACAAAGCATTCTAGGTAAAGGGCCAAGCACCAGCAAAGGCCTGGAGAAAAACCCCTGTGCCCAGTGACAAATACCAGTTCCATATACTTCTAGCGTTTTGAGATTTCCCCATGCTTAATAAGAACAACCATTCTTATTTGGGGGGCCTTTAGGAGTTGAGATGATTGCTAGGCTTTGAGGCTGAGAGCCCAGAGAATACAAAGGTACTGAGCCCTAAGTCCTGGGTGCAGCCTTCTCAATGTACACAGCACACATGGTGGAGTGGGGGAAGATGCCTTTGAGTGTTTAAGTCAGAACGGGAAAACTTTGTTAAAGAGTTTACTCACAACCATTTCTGTTCCACTCCTTTCCCTGTCCCCCAACCCCCACCCCCAGCTTGTGAGAATGAAGCTGGAGCAGCAGAGTGGGGAGTGTGAGCTTGTTCCAAAGTGGTGCCAGCACAGGCTTTGAAGCAGGCAGGAGGGATCGAGCCAGATCTGGTGCAGGGGTTGGTGCCCAGAGGCCATAGTGCAAGTACCCAGGTTCCTCTGAGTGTTGACTAGGGAGTCTGTTCATTTAACCTGCCAAGTGGCAGAGCAGTCACCAGGCAAGAGTTCGTGTGGGGATACACCTGAAAGGCTATGAGCTGGCTAGGCTTGTGAGTACTGAGGAGACCTTACCTGTGTGGCGTGGCAGCCCAGACCCCTGGCTGGTTTTACTTTCTCTCATTCTATTTCCTGCCCTTGTCCAGGAGTGCCACAGCTCCAAGTGGCTGCAGCTGCCCTGTCTCAGGGCATTGGTGTTTGTTTCATCTGAGGCCCCAATGATTCTTTGTAAGCCCCTGTCAGGCCCCCAAGTCCTTGCTGCTTCTTACCCACTCAGAGCCTGTGCACTACCACATTTCCTCCTCCACAGCCCACCCAGCCCCACTACAGATGCGCTTGGTCTTCAGGGATGTCCAGGAAGAGACTGCAGATAGGTGTGGATTAAGGAGGAGGCTGGGGCTGTGGTGGACCAAGGGAGGTGGAGCCTGCAGCACAGGTTCAGATCTGCCCCACCTGCTTCTACACTTGACGGATCCTCCTCTTACTCCCTGTTTTTGCCAGAAATGCCAGCCCCCGCCTGTCACTCAAACAGGAAGTGGCAGCAGGAGGCTGGGGAGGGAGCAGTTTCTCCAGGCCCTACTTAGGTTATCAGGCTGATTAGAAACTAGAGGTAAGAGGCAGAGGGAGCCCTGGTGACTTTGAAGTCACAGTTCGCAGTGCTGGACCCATGGGAGGCTGAGAGCCAGTGAGCTTGAGGGCTTGTGTTTAGCTAAGGGGATTTTTCCAAAGTACATCAGGCCCCAGCACCTGTTGTCCCAAGATGCAACTGAACAGGGAAAGTCCCTGCCAGGCAACCAAGCCTGAAACTAGCAGGACTGGTCCCTAGAGCAGAGATTCTGGTCCCTGGACTCTCCCTTCCTACCACCTAGCCATCTCCATCTTAGCCCTAGCTGGGGCTATCAGGCCCTAGCAGGTTGGCAGTACTGTTGGTTTGGACCCACGTGACTGCACTCACAGTTCTTCTTTTCCCCTTCTTTCCCTGTGTGTGCTTGTCTCCCTGCAGTCTGATAGATTTCACCCGGTTACCGTCTCCAACCCCCGAAAACAAGGACTTGTTTTTTGTCACAAGGTCCTCTGGGGTCCAGCCTTCACCTGCCCGCAGCTCGAGCTACTCGGAAACCAATGAGCCTGATCTCCAGATGGCCAACGGTGGCAAGAGCCTGTCCATGGTGGACCTCCAAGACACCCGCACGCTGGACGGGGAAGCGGGCTCCCCAGCGGGCCCTGACGTCCTCTCCAGTGATGGGCAGGCACCTGCAACTCAGCTGGTGGCTGGGTGGCCAGCTCGGGCAGCCCCAGTGAACCTGGCGGGGCTGGCCACCGTGCGGCGCGCAGGCCAGACACCAACCACACCAGGCACCTCTGAGGGTGCACCAGGCCGGCCCCAGCTGTTGGCACCACTCTCCTTCCAGAACCCTGTGTATCAGATGGCGGCTGGCCTTCCGCTGTCTCCCCGTGGCCTTGGAGACTCAGGCTCTGAGGGCCATAGCTCCCTGAGCTCCCACAGCAACAGTGAAGAGTTGGCAGCTGCTGCCAAGCTAGGAAGCTTTAGCACCACTGCAGAGGAGCTAGCACGGCGGCCTGGCGAGCTGGCACGGCGACAGATGTCACTGACTGAGAAGGGTGGTCAGCCCACAATGCCTCGGCAGAATAGCGCTGGTCCCCAGCGGAGGATTGACCAACCACCCCCGCCACCACCACCTCCTCCTCCTGCTCCCCGGGGCCGCACACCCCCCACCCTGCTGAGCACCCTGCAGTACCCACGGCCCTCGAGTGGAACCCTGGCATCAGCCTCGCCTGACTGGGCTGGCCCTGGTGCCCGGCTGCGGCAGCAGTCCTCCTCTTCCAAGGGGGATAGCCCAGAGCTGAAACCGCGTGCCGTGCATAAGCAGGTCAGCACTGTGGATGGGTGGGGCTCTCAGCGGGCGTCACACCTCATATCATGCTCCTCCTCGGTCATTTCACCTCACCTGCACCCAGCTGCCATCCCATGCTGAGCGGTGCCACGTCCAGCCCCATCCACTCATCTGCAAACCAGGACCAACACAGCCTTAAGGAGCACCAAGCCCCCCTGCCAGATCCTCTTGGCAGTCTGGGTTCAGGGAGCAAGAAGGAGAGATCCAGTCATCTCCAGTTCTATGCCTATTGAAGCCCTGGCCCCACAGTCTATATCTGCCTGCCCTGCTCTGACCCCACACTTCCTTCCCAAAGTGCTCACATAGGCTGAGCCAGCCTCTATGCACAGCTGCCAGAGGTTGAACATCCCTGTCCCAGCAGGACATAAGTGAATGTGCTTTGAGTTGGCCACTCCTCAGCCGGGCCTGTCACTTTGCCCCTATAGTAACAGAGTATGGTGCTGTGGACTGTTGACTGGCTCTGACTGCCTTCTGAGACACAGATATCCTTGGTAGGCACTCAGGCAGCTGGAGGTCCCCTCCCTTCCCACCATGCCTCTGAACCACTTGTCCCTGTGGTTCCCCATCCCTCCCTCCCTCTGCCTCACCACAGCCCCTCACAGCTGTGTTTCATTGTAGGGCCCTTCACCCGTGAGCCCCAATGCCCTGGACCGCACAGCTGCTTGGCTCTTGACCATGAACGCGCAGTTGTTAGAAGACGAGGGCCTGGGCCCAGACCCCCCCCACAGGGATAGGCTAAGGAGTAAGGAGGAACTCAGCCAAGCAGAAAAGGTAACACTGGACCTGGGCTGGGTGGGCAGGGCGGGCTGCCTTCCACCGGTGCTGAGGAGTCTCCCAAGAGTCCTCAGTGAGGCAGTGCTGCTTGCTTCAGTGATGACCAGTCCCTCTGCAAGGATAGCAGTGAGTGAAATATGGAAGGAAAGTGTCCATAGGGATTTAGCTTAGACCTGTAGGTTTCCAGTATAGGTTGCATATCAGTTACCTGACAGTGGACTTAGGTGCAGACTCCTGGGACTCTTGGGAACCAAAGGCAGGAGTCCCCAAGACAGCTAGGAGAGCCACCCCGCCCAGACCCCTTTTCCCTTGGGTTTGTGCCAGCCTAAAGCCTGATTCTTTTGAGTTCTGTCTCTGCCAGGGCCTGGGGAGGAAATAACAGTTATGAGGATGACAGGTGAGGTCAAATTGCCACTGGGACATTTTCTTCCTCTCAGGGGAAAAAGTTGGCTCTAAAAAATCTAACCCTTTGCCACCTCTAGAATTTTTGGCATAGCACTGGGGTTCAGCTGTACCCTCAAAACCATCCAGTAGTGGCAGCTGCCCTGAATCTGTGGGTAGTCTGTTTTCCATTGGAGGCCAGAGCCAAGGTAGATGGAGGAGCCAATACAACTCTCTCCCCACCCCCACCCCCACCCCCACAGAATACAGCCAACTTTCCCTTGCCTCTGGGTGCTCTCACCCTTTGGGGCCCCAGAAAGCCTGTAGCAGCCTCCTGAGCAGGGGCCTCGGGTCAGTGTGGCAGTGCTCCTCTCCCTAGCCTCGGGTGAGGTCCATCTCCATGCTGCATACACTAACCTCCACCTCTCTCTGGTCCACTGCATCTACCTGCTTTCACTGGTTATATGAAAGGAAACAAGGGGACACTACACAGTGCTCCAGGAGGCAGGGTGAGATGGCAAGAGTAGAGGCCTGGCCACACCCCAGGCTCCCTGCATTTTCACATGTCTGGCCCTCTTACTTCCAGGGTTGCCCCCGCTTCTTTCCTGTATGGAGGCAGCCAGCTCCTTTTGCAGCTCACACAGCATTCTGGTGCAGTTTCTCTTGCCCCTCACACCTCCTTTCTCCCAAGAGGCTGAGTCAGATCCGGAAAGCCTGAGCCACCTTGCCTTTGCCTTTTACCTTTCCCGTTCTTTCCATGTCCCATGCCAACTTCCATGTCATTAGGGTTAGGTCAAAGCTGGGAGGCTAGGGTCTCCTCTACTGATGAGTCACTCTCCATGGGACTTGGCTGCTTTTTTGGGTATCACTTCCCCACTTGAGAACCCTCACCTCTCAAGGTACTATCCGATGTCCTTCATATATTCCAGGGTTTTTAAATCTTTGTTTATTATAAAAAGTTCAAGGTTGCCAGGCAAGGAGGCTCGTGCCTGTAATCCCAGCTACTGGGGGTGGAGAGCAGGAGGATTGCAGTTTAAGGCCAGTGCAGGCAAAAAGTTAATAAGTTGGGTGTGGTGGTATGAGCTTCAAGGCTGTAGTTACACCCTTGCTCCTGAGACTTGGGTTTGAGTCTCCATCTACCTCATGGCTCTACAGGTCATTCTGGGAGGTTAGAATGGAGAGACCCTCGGTGTAGCATAGGCTTGTCTCATCATAGCTGCTGGGCCATTCCCTATGGGACTCCCTCCCACCTTGTTCCCACTTGGACTGGGCTCTCTGTCCTGGGTGCTGTGCCTGTGACATGCTGTGTCCTGCTGGCAGGACCTGGCTGTACTGCAGGACAAGCTGCGAATCTCCACCAAGAAGCTGGAGGAATATGAGACCCTGTTCAAGTGCCAGGAGGAGACAACACAGAAGCTGGTGCTGGAGTACCAGGCACGGCTCGAGGAGGGTGAGGAGCGGCTGCGGAGACAACAGGAAGACAAGGACATCCAGATGAAGGGCATCATCAGCAGGTTAGGGCCCCTGCCAGGGGGAGTTGGTCCACAGAAGATCAAGAGGAGGGAAGACCATGTCCCGGGTGGCAGGACAGTGGAGCACAGGGCAGGAGTGAGTGTGAACCAGCCAAGGCCAGCTCCCAGAGGGTCTGGGTACCTGTAAGGAGTCAGGTCATCTTGGCAAGCTCTCTTCGGGGAGTTTGGAAGCTGGAAAAGTGGGAAGGTCAGTTCCATTCAGTGGGAATGAGAATTCAGTGGAGGTAAGAAAGGAAGGACAAAATAACCTCCAGATTTGTATCGAGCATTGGGTGTGGGTGTGAGAAATGCCACCTATCCATGAGGACCAATTTGGGTAGAGAGGAAGAAGTGACGACGCAATTTGATCTGTTGAGTTTCTAGGTGCCTGGGTTATCTGGGGGAGGGTTTCTAGGTCAGTGGTTTTGATGGGTTTCATCTTTGTTGAAGACTATGTCAGGTCTGCCCCATCCCTCTGTCTCTACCTGGGGTAGTCTACAGATAGGAGTGCAGTCCAGAGGTAGTGTACAGGCCAGCCCACCATGCCGCAGTTTTGAAGCTTACTTCCTAACAACAGGAAGACCAGGTGTAGAAGGAGAAATAGTGTTTCATAGTTTGTTTATTTATTCACTTTAAGGACCCGTCCTTTACCTGGACAGATTGATCCAGGGCTAGGGTGTCTCCCTGTGTGGCCTCTTGCTTTTTCTTAACCCTTCCCAAATTTCCCCTACATAGACTTCCTGACTCTTGTTTGCTTCATTTCCCCATGGTGTATTCATTATAAAGGATTAACACAAGCAGAACCCAGGTGCTCAGAAACCTTCTGTTCACTTGACCTCTAGCTATGCTCTTGGCACATCTTCATCCTGACCACCTCTTCCTCCCTGTGTGTGTTCCGAGTTGCCTTCGCTTCTGAATTCAGAGGCTTGCTTAGTATTTTGTTTCTACTAACTGATCCGGGTGTATTTCCTCCCCAGTGGAAATGTCAGTTAGGATGGTTTGGTTGAAAGCGTCATTTAGGTCTTCTATAGCTTTACTGCTTTTCTGTCTGCTTGTTTACTGTTCTGTTCATTACTAAAAAGGATATTAAGGCGTCTAATCATAATTACAGATTCTTTATTTTCTCCTTTCGTTTCTATTGGTTTCTATTGGTTGTTGCTTTATGCACACTGACATTCAATTCTTAGGTGCTTATATGCTTTGGGGATTATTATGTACTATTAGTGAACTGATCTCTTTGGAACATCACCTTCTTATCATGATATGCCTATTCCTCTGAAATACGCCTTACTATATGTCTATTCATGCAGTTACGCCAACTTACTTTCTTTCTTTTTTCTTTTTTTTTTTAGGCAGAATCTTTGTTATGTAGCCCAGGCTAACTTCATACTCAACTCCTGCTTCAGCCTTCTGAATACTGGGATTACAGGTGTAGGCCACCGTGCCTGTCTCCCCGCTTTATTTTTGATTAATGTTACTATTATATAGCATTTTCCATCTTAGACTCTTAGTCCACTGCTTAGTCTATCTTGAGCTGGGTAATTTATAAAAGAAATTTATTTCTCACAGTTCTGAAGGCTGGGCTATCCAGGATCAAGGTGCTTGCAGATTTGGTGAGAGCTCTTGCCTTCACAAGACAGTGCCTTTTTGCTGTGTCTTTATATGTCAAAAGGAATAGACAAATCCTTCAGATTTTTTTTTTGTGGGGGTGAGGTTGGGACTGGGATTTGAACTCAGGGCTTCATGCCTACAAAGGAGGAGCTGTACTTCTTAAGCCACACCTATTTTGTTTTGCTCTGGTTATTTTGGAGATGGGATCTTGTGAACTATTTGCCCAGGCTGGCCTTTAACCATAATCTTCCCAATCTCAGCCTCCCAAATAGCTATGATTACAGGTGTGAGGCTATTTTTTATCTAACCTAAACAATTTCTGCCTTTCAATTGGAGTGTTTAGACCACATACATTTAATGTAATTACCAATTAAATCTACTATCTTTCTATTTATAGCATCTCTGTGTCTTTTTCATTTTTGTTTTTTTGGGTTTTTTTTTTTTTTCCTCTTTTTGGTGGTACTGGGGCTTGAACTCAGGATCTCAGGCTTCTAGGCAGGCACTCTACCAACTGAGTCACTTCACCAGCCCTTTTTTGTGTTGGGTATTTTCAAGATAAAGTCTTGCAAACTATTTGCCCAGGGCTGGCCTCAAACCACACTGCGATCCTCCTGATTTCTGCCCCTCAAGTACCTAGGATTGCTTCCATGGCCACCGATGCCTGGCTGGACTGCATTTTTTTTATGATTCCATTTTATGTCCTTTTTTTGGCTTATTAGCTCTGTATCTGTGCTGCTCTGGGACAGTGGTTGGTAAGCTTTTCTGTGAAGGGCAGATACTGCAGCCATGTGCTCTTCTGTTACAGCAGAATTCTTTGTGTGATGTGGTGGTTTATTTACTAAAATAAGCAGTGGGCCTGATTTATCCCCACCTACAGGCCACAATGACAGGGACTCTGTCATTATCTTTCTCTGTATTTAGTGTATCTTTCCTCTAGCTGTTTTTAAGATGTTTTTCTTGGGCTGAATGTATATAGCTCAGTGCTTGCCTGGCATGCTTGAGAGCTTAGGTTCGATTCCTAGCATTATAAAAAGAATTTTTTTTTCTTCAACACCAGTTGTCAACAGTTTGATTATAACTATCTGACTACGCCATGCCTCAGTGTGGCTCTTCATGTTGTCTGGATTCGTAGTTCTATGTCCCCACCTCCCTGTTTCTTTTTCTGGGACTCTCATCATCCATCCATTAGGCTGCGTTACACTGCTCCACATCTCACTGGTGCTCTCTTGTTTCTGCGTGTGTATGGTAGAGACTTTATACTGTCTTCAAGTTTGGGACTCATGTCTTCTTCAGTATCTGATCTGCTTTTTATTATTATTATTATTATTATTATTATTATTATTGTGCTGGGGGTACATTGTGACAGTTACAAAAGTTCTTCCAATATATCATAGTTGAATTCACCCCCTCCGTCTAATCTGCTTTTAATCTTACCTGATATTTTTTTTACTTCAGGTATTAATTTCTCACCTCTAGAATTTCATTCTGGTTTAAACTCCAAACAGTTTTTTCTAATGCTCATAGTTTCTTCTATTTTCTTGAACATACAGAACATACATATATATGATAGTTGTTTTAATGTCATTGCCAACTAATTCTATCACCTGTGACATCTGAGTCTGTATTAATTACTTTTCTTATCACTGTGAGCAAATACTTGAAAGAAACAACATAAGGGAGGAAAGACTTATTTTGGCTCATGGTTTCAGGGGGTTCATCCATGTTGTGCCATGTGCTTGGGCAAATGTGGCAACAGGGGCATGTGGTGGGTGAAATTCCTCCCCTCCTTCAGACAGAAGGAAAAAAAGAGACAGGAAGGGGCCACGACACCCCCAGCATCCTGCCCCTAGTGACTTACTTCCTCCAGTGTGGCCCCGTCTTTAAATTCTCACAGGTCTCTCAAAATAGCGTCACCAACTGGGGACCAAATGTTTAGTGCACAAGGCTGTGGGGCACATTCCACATTCAAAACCTAACAGTCTTTTTACTTACGGGTTTTTCTCCTAGTTACAGTTTTATCCTGTTTCTCAGCGTACGGTAATTTTGGTTAGATGGCAGGCAGGTGGTGTTCATTCTTGTGTTTATTTAAATACCCTTGGGATCTGCTCTGGGCCACGGTGAGACTTCCTGGACTCAGCTCAATCCTGAGGTTTTTGGTGCCTTGCTAGGGAGGGGCCTTTAGGTCCTTGAACACCACTGAAGCAGTGTTTCCGGAGCTCCTTCTTGATGCCCCGTGTTCGTGCATTTTTCCACTCTAGCTGGTAGGATTGACACTGTACCTGGCATTGTTCCATGCTTGTCCTTTGCAGTGGTTCCTGCCCTGCCTGCTCGTTTGCTCACATACTTGCAGGTTGGTGTTGAGGATTCATGCAAAACTCAAGGGAGATACATGAAGTTTATGTCTGTGTGGCACTCTGCCCCACAAACGCTATACCTCCACCTTCCTCAACCAGGGAGGCTGCTGGCTTCCCCCACTCTGCTTGCAGGCCATGAGCTAGGCTCACCTTACTGGTTTCCCTTCCCTTAGGAAGCAGATTCCCAGTCTGAGGACCTTTGTTTTAGATACCATGTCTAGTTTTCTAGACATCTCTAAAACAGAGGCAAGAGTGTAAATCTAATCTCCTTCGAATGTAATTTCCCTTATTTGGCACTATCCATCCATGCCCCGCCTCTCCCCGAATTAATTCCTCACCAGCTCTCACAGCAGCCCTAGGGGCCTGCTCAGCACCGTTGACCTCCCTGTGCTCTAATGTGAGTACGCAGGTGCTGCACCAGCAGGGCTGAGCCTGCAAACTGGGGAAGTGTTGAGGGTTGGATCAGAAATGAGGCTGTGGGAGTGGGTGGGCTCCTCTGAGAGAGTGTATTCAGCAAGCAGAATGGATGCTGAGGCCTGAGCCATGAAACCGTCATGTCCTGGGACAGGTGTGACCAGACATCTGCAGAGCAGGCAGATCGAGAGAGTAAGGGTATAGGAGCCACAGAGGGAGTTGGAAGGCAGGTGTGACTGGTGGTGATAGAGCTTCAGAGATGAGGAGGATAAGATCAGAAAGCTCCAGAGAAGGAGCAGACAGTGCTAAGGAGAACCGTGCTCCTCTGGCCGCTCCTTACCTGCTGCCTGTCCTTCAGGGGCCTGGCGGTGCTGATCATGGCCTGCCCCTCAGCAGAGAGAGTGTTTCTTGTGCTCTGTACATGGGCCTGTGATTCTCCCAGACAGCAGCCATGCAGTGGGCAGTACTCACCTCCTTTGGAGTCCTGGAGGGAAATGTCTGAGCTTCCCTGGCCTCAGAGGTGGCATAGGACCTGGACAACCTCAGTGAATACAGTGGGGGCAGGAGGGGATTTCAGCTTCTGCCCTGTACTGTGACTCCTGTGACATAGCACCACCTGCCTAACTCTTCATGATCTGGGAGGTCATGAAGATCTGACTCCACCCTACCACCTTGGTTCCTAGAACATCAGGAAAGGGACAGCCCCATGGGCTTCTGGGCATTTAGGAACAGCTAGGGTTAGAGAGGGTTTGTGAGGACAGAGTAGACCAGACATGTCAGTTGCTGGCCCCAACAAGTGTGAGAGGCAAATCTGTGGCCTGAGGAGGGGCTCCCCTAGTGCAGGTGTGATGGACTTTCCCCAAGGCCCCTCCCTCTTCTCAGATCACCCATTGACAGCCTGTCTGTCACTGTCTGGTTGTCTGGTGCAGGTTGATGTCTGTGGAGGAAGAACTGAAGAAGGACCATGCCGAGATGCAAGCTGCTGTAGACTCCAAACAGAAGATCATTGATGCCCAGGTGGGAGACTCTGTCTAACTCTTTGCTTAGCTGTGGGTATTGGAGGACCTGGGGTGAGGAAAGCATGATTTTGGCTTCTCTGACTTCCTTAGTCATACCTCATTGCAGAAACTGAGGAGGAGTAAGAGACCAGGATCTTTGCTCTAAGAAGTCAATTTTCCTGACTAGCACAGGCTCTGAAAGGGGACGGGCAGCCCATTCTGCTGCTGGGATGCTTGGGATGCTGAGCAAGGATTGGGAGCTATTGGGAAAGGGGAGGAGTGGGCAAGGCTGGGGATGGGTAGTAGGCTGGACAGAGGGAGGACTGGGACTCTTGTTCAGTGCTTTGACTTTCAGACTTAGGAGGAGAGACACACAGGACACTGTGGCTCTCTGGGGCTCTTTCCTCATAAGCCATGAATCGGGAGACTGTAAAACTACCAGACTAGTGACCTCTGGTGTCCCTCATGCACATGAGCAAGGATGACTGCCCTCAGGGCCTCAGGTGACTTGATGGGTACAGCTTCTAGAGCTGCACTGTCTGGGATGAGGAGCGGGCAGTAAGGTCTCTGTTCATGATGATGCAGAGCCTCTTCGCATGGCACCAGCTGCTCCACAGCCAGGTCCTTTCCCACGCACTTGGCATGAGTGCGTCCTGGTCCTCCTTCCCTGCTTCTTGTAGGCATCTGCAGCCCCAGGGAGGTCCCTTGCCCAGCATGATCTTCCCTGCATCCTGGAACCCATCTTGTGTCCCACTGACACCCTCCTTGCCCACAGGAGAAGCGCATCGCCTCCCTGGACGCTGCCAATGCCCGCCTCATGAGTGCCCTGACGCAACTGAAAGAGAGGTACAGCATGCAAGCCCGTAACGGCGTCTCCCCCACCAACCCCACCAAATTGCAGATTACTGAGAACGGCGAGTTCAGAAACAGCAGCAATTGCTAACCGGCCCGAGGAGGGAGGACCCTCCCCAAGGAAAGGGGGACTGTGGTGGCCCAGGGCAGGGTCTCGGCCGGGAGGCGCCCCACAGTCGCAGCCCTGCGCAGGTGGCAGGAGGCTGAGGTGCTCCCCTCCCCTCATCTGCTGTCCAGGAGGCAGCACAGAGGGAGCCACAGAGACTGACACAACATGAGGTGGGCGCAGTGCTCTCCTTCTCTCCACCCGCCTGGGAAGCGGGTTTGAGCACAGGCAGAAGAGACTGCACACTGGGGAGTGGGGACAGCCTGGAGGGAGCAGGGTCCTGCCAAACACATGTCTGATGGTTGTTGAATTGGTGTGTGTCACCTTTTCCTCCTTGACTGGCCAAGTGCATGTACCCCATACCCTCTCCGGGGAGGGAGCTGCCTGGAGAGGGGCTGGGTGAGGGCCAGGGTGCCACCCTGCAGCTTCCCTTCGCTTTTTCAGGGCCTAGGACTCTGGCCACCAGGCCTCCGCCCTGTGGGGCCTGGAACCTTATAGGTCAGTAGGCAGGCAGGGAGACAGTGGGGAGAACATGAGGGATTCTGGGGCCCCTATCCATCTCTGCCCTGAGCACCTGCCCCTGCATGCAGCCTGTCAGGGACCCCTCCTGGCTGTGAGGAACCAAGTATCCACCCCCACCCCAGTGCCTGTTCCACACTCATCACCTTACCTCCTTTCCCTCTTCAGTTGCATCGCCAAGTAGACCAGTGAGGATCATAGCTTTTTCTCCTGGGCCTTTGTGCCTGTGGGGAGGATTTAAAGCCTGCTACACTTGCCCCATGGGCCTAGACTGATGCTTTGCTAATATGCTTACAAATTTTGGCTCCCAGAAGCCAAAGAGCTGGGCAGAGCTGACCACATAGCACAGTGCATTGTAGCTGTTTTCTCTAGGGGCCCAGTGCATCCTGGGCACAGTGGCCCTCTGGGGAATGACCAGCTGGTGCTCACCCTGAAAAGGTGATCTTTTCTCTGATGGTTTAAAAGAAAAATTCTAAGGCCCGCAGGACCTGAGAAGGTGGATAACTGTGATTTTTTTTCCTTTCACAGTATGCATTAGAAACAAAAGCCCGCTTGCTCGCTTGCTGGAACACAGGGGCCTTTTAAATTGAGCGTGCGCACTGCATGGGAAATAGCGGCCCTGGAGGATGTTAGAGTTGCTCCCTCTCCAAGACAGCAGCAGCCTGCACCAGGCCCTGTGTGTGCACCTGCCTCCTCCTCACCCTTCCCGGCCCCAGCCAAGGACCCAGGCGCTGCAGGCAGGGGAGGGGCACACCCCACAGCTGGGGCTGATTTTCCTCAGCTCTAGGCTGTTCTGTAGCATATCTGCCCCTCCCCACTTTGTGGGCCATAAATGGGCAGGAGCTTGGCTCTACTTGGCCCCCTCTGTTCTCACACCCTACAGAGTCCAAGCTCTGGCCCTGGGTCACCTATGGCCTTTGCCCAGACAATAGAGCCAGGGCTGGGTGGGCTGCAAGAGCCACCACCTCTGCCCCAGGGCCTGGGATGTGCCAGAGTCCCTACCAGGAAGGGTGGAAGTCCTGGAGGAGTGGCCCAGAACCACACTGTACCCCATCCTGAGCCCATGCACAGGTGACATGGCTGCTCTGTGAAGGGCTTTTAGATGTAACCTATAGCCCAGTTAGGCTAGGGACAGATGTTGGTGGAGAGTGGGCTGGGCCACCAAGGTCAGAGGCCTCAGGAAGGAAGGAGGTAGGGGCTGAGGTCCTGCTGCCTCTCTTCCTGCCCCACTCCTGTCCACACCTCTGCACCTGCACGTTTCAACCAGGGTGGCCTCTCCAGCAGGGCCTGGTACCAGTGCTGTTTTTCTCCCACTGCCCAGGGAGACCTGCTCTCCTCCCCACCCACCCCGTCCACCCATGCCTCATAGAGTGACCTTGGACTCAGCACCTCCGAGCAATACAGGGAGGTCCCTAAGGCCTGGACAGGAGGGCATGGGAGCCAGTCGCTGTGGCCTCTGTGGCCACCCTTGGTGGAGGTTGAGAGCTCTCCGGCCGAGAGCCTTATTTACCTAGTGCAAAAACTGTAAAAGTGTACAGACTCTTCACAGATTTTTATCTTATTGCAAGTCTGAAGATTTTTGTAAATGTTCTTGGTGTTTGACTGTAATGTAACTATTTCACCCAAGGGATGTACATAGTCCTTTAGTCCTGGTGCTGTGAGGGCCGGCCGGGACCGCTGCTCTCCAAATGGTTCATACCGTACCTTGGAACCTAGAGGACAGTGTTGGGCAGGACAAGGAGCTTTGGGATCTGGGTGTTTGTGTCTCTTCCCTTCCCGTGGCATTAATTTGTAGGCTTTGCAGCATGCTGTCCTGGTGGAGGCTGGTGGGGACATGTGCTCTGATGGGACCAGTAAAGAGGCCTTCTGTGCAAGGCCATGGAGAACCTGCACCGCAGGCCAGAGCCAGGCCTGGGGTTGCCAGAGGTCCCTGAGGGAAGGATGGTCCCTGCTCAGGGAAGGCCACGCTCCAGAGCTCCCTGGCCTCCAAACTCCAGGTCTGCTGGTGAATGCTGCCCCACCAGTGCAGAAACCTGGCCTTTTTTGCTCAGTTCCTGTATTCAGGGTAAAGGAAACTGCCAAATTTCTCATGAATGAAGACTTCTCTGACTGCCCAGGAAGGGGTGGGAATCAGGGCCAGAGCTCCACATGCACCACCCCCAGCACCTGCCCGAGGGACACCACTCCCTCACACCTGTCCATCTGGGAGCCAGACTGTCCAGGGAACCAGCCCCTCTTTTCTACACACTTGGCCACAGGCTACCCCTAGCCCTCCACTGTGTCCTAGCCCCACCTTTGTAAGTATGTGAAAAGGAAAAATGCAAACGTTGGAGTTTGGCTGGAGTGCCTCCTCTAGCTGTGACTTTTAACCATGTAATAATGTACAGAGAAGTTGTTGGTGTTCTAAGACTGTGTGGCTGTGCAATTTCTGTACATTTGCAATTAGAAATATTAAAGATTTATTTAGCTATTTTAAGCCTGGCTCGCCTCTCTTTTCAGCTGTGTGTTGGGTGATTTTATAGGGGTGCCTCTGAGTCCTGAGCTGATACTATACATTACCAAGGGGATCACATTCTTGGCTCCCCTTGGGCAGGGGCAGCCCCTCAAGCGAGTGGCCCACTGGGTGACCGGAGATCCTCCTCCAGGTCGGGGTCTTTGCACCAGCAGTGGAGAGGTGATCTCTTAAACCCTCCCCTGGCTCCCAGGGGCTCAGAAGTGAGGTCTTTGCTGGCCCACTGCCTCATGAGAGAGAGAATGGCCACTGTGCCTTCCCTGCAGTGGACACCAGCTCCTGCCAGGCTCTGCATGAAATGCTCTCTCATACCCTGAAAAAGGTTTTGAGATGAAGAGACCAGGCAGGGCAAGACATTGGTCCAGGGTCACCAGCAAGTAATGAGTGATTGGGACAATGTTTCCAAGCTTTCAGCACCCAGAAAGGCTGACTCAAGCTCTCCTGAGCCAGACCTACCTGCAAAACGGAACCCAGGGCCCTAGTTGGGAAGGAGCCGACCTGCAGCCCTTCAGCTGCACCTGCTGAATGGTGGAGAGAGGTTGAGGTCTGGAGCCTGCCCAGCTTCAGCATCCTGTCTTCCAGTGCACAGTAGTCTGGGGTGAACCCATGGAGAGTCCAGGGACAGAGGTGTGTATCCTCAAATCTGCATTTGAAGCCCCAGGTCTCCTGCACAGGGCCTCTGGCTCCAGCTGGGGATTGGAGCCTTCCCTGAGAGAACCCCAGAGCCACTTTTGTCCTTGTCCCTGCAGCCAGTGGGAGATGAGGGGCAAGCCACAGTAGGGTGCTCTAGGTCCACCCTTGCATTCTGCCCCATGCACTCTGGGTGACCACAGCCACCTGTCCAAAACCCTGGCCTCTCCTATGAGGACTTCTCCCTCTATTTCAGCTGCTCCTGGGGTTCACCCGACTGCTGTCACCTTCTGCCTAGAAAAGCAACCTCCTTGTGATGCTGCTCTCTAGGACAAGCCGCCAGGCCTCTCTGTCCAGCTCTGTTCATCACACCTGTCCTCAGGCACCTCCCCCACCAAGCCCAGGCCATGTCCCTCCTCTACCCCTTCTTTGACAGCGTTCTCTTACCCGTAAGTGGTGGGTCCACCTAATGTCCGCACTGTCTAGATGACAAAAACAAAGGTCACCAGTTCATACCATGGCCAAAGCTAATCCGAATTTGTGTCTCTCCTTGTCTCCTGGCCAGCCAGCTCTCCCTTCTGAGAACCAGGCCGCCTACCTCCTGGGTGGCCCCACCGCCCCAGGCCACTACCAGCTCTCCACAGCCACAAGAGAGGAGGCACCCTGTTCCTTCCCAAGGCAGTCCCAAGCCCAGTCAGTCCCTGTATCCCACCTCTTGAACCTCCTCTCCCGCCAATCCCCCTGTAGTCCTGGTTCTTTCCCACAGCTTTCTTACTTTTTAAGCTTTTTTTTTGGCAGGGGGGGTGGTACTGGAGTTTGAACTCAGGGCCTCATGCTTACTAGGCAGGTGCTCTATCACTTGAGCTACTCCATCAGCCCTTTTTGGTGTTGACTGTTTTTGAGATAAGGGTCTCATGAACTGTTTGCCTGGGGTGACTTTGAACCATGATCCTCCTGAGTAGCTTGGATTACAGGCATTAGTACAACACAGGTGCCTGTCCTAATTTTTTTTTTTTTTCCTGAGATAGGATTTTGCAATGTAGCCCAGGCTAGCCTGGAACTATGTGGCCCAGGCTGGCCTCAAATTTGTGATCTTCCTTCCTCATCCTCCTGAGTGTGGGGATTATAGGTGTATACCCCTATCCCTAGCCTTTCCCAAAGCTTTGTAAAGTGCCAGATCACCACCTGCTTCAAGCTGTGTTGTCTTTTCTCTCCTAGCCAGTGTCTTAAAAGTATCCTGTCTTCAGGGACCTCCCATCTCCGTCCTCATCTCACTTCTACCTTCACCTCCCACACCTTTGTCTATCTTTTCATTGTCATGCCCATGGGCCCCTGGGGGGCCTCTGTAGTGCCATCCCCCATCCAGGTGATCAGGGATCTGCGTCCCTCTGTAGGGATGATGTCGTTCAACTGACCCAGAACCCAAGTAACCAGCAATGAATGAAACAAAGAAGTCATTTCATATGGATAGAAGACATTTATAACGAAGGTACAAAGAACATCAAACAAAAAGCCAAAACTAACAAATGGCAAAAAACTGCATTGGAGATAACACACCATCAGCGCTAGTTTATTACAGATCAAGGAAGCAAATGGAAGGACCTAGAGGATTTTAATAAGTTGTAATAAGGAGGGTCACAGAGACCCTTACCCTAGAGAGAACACACCTTTCGGATTACAATTTGAGTCATTACCCGAAGTTGGCTCTCCTGAGACACGAAGAAAACCTTTAGTTGCCCAGAGAACCAGTTCAGGACATAACCTGGGCCTTAAAGCAATGAAACTAGAGAGATAATAAATGATTTTTTAAAAACTCAGCACACCATCAGGAGTTTTTAAAAATGGTGAATCAATAGAATGAAATATCTTTTGAGACAGGTTCTCACTATGTGTGTAACTTGTGGTCCTCCTGCCTCAGCCTCCCAAATGCTGGGATTACAGGTGTGCATCATCCAGGTGCTAGAATTAGACTTTTTAAGTCTTCCAATTGAGCAAGGAATATTGACCACATGCATTTATCTTCTTTTCTCCCCAAACATCATTATACTGACAGGAAAAGAATAAAGGGGTTATCAGCTATAAGGACAAAATGAATGTGGGAGGAGATAGGAGATAAGGGAATTGAGAAATTTTGTCAGTTGGAAGCTGTTGAGGGAGTATGGAAGAAATTAGCAGAGAGACTGACTTGGAGCGAGCTCATTGCTCCATGGAGCCCCCAGAGGGTCTGGGGGGGTGGGCAGGAGGCAGTGCAGGGGCACTAGCCCAGCCTTCCCCCACCCCTGCTTTGCACAGCCAGGAAATTCTTCCTCCCTCATCTTGCAAGAGGCTATGCATGTATTCTCTGCAGCCACTGAAACACGTGTGCTCTGGACCTGGGGATACGAGGCAAAGCAGAAGACTTTGTAAGGTACAAGGCAGAAAGCAGGTGACAGGAGAGAGTGAGCCTCTTCCCTCTCCCAACAGCCACCTCACTGCTTCAGAGACCCCCAGGCAGCTGACTGGAGTGTCCTCTGGGACAACTAGCTTCAGAGAGACTTCCAGATGCTTCCTCAATGAAAAGACTTAGTCATCGTCCCAGCATCCCACACTGGTACCTACCAGTCAAGATGCCCTGCTCATGTCACACACACACAGGTTATTGCAGAGTGGACATGGCCAAGGACCCCCGACAGTTGAAGAAATACTGATTGCCATATGAAAGGAATTTCTCCAAGTTAACCAATCTCAAAAAGGAAACAGAGGAAAAGAGCATTTATTTTTCTCAGATAGGGTCTTGCTTTTTTTTGCCCAGGGCTGGCCTCAAACCACAATCCTTTTACCTATGCTTCCCACATAGCTGGGATTACAGACCCATACCACCATGCCTGGCCAGAGAATTTCTTTAAAAAACAAAAAGTATAATATCCTCAGAGAAAACAAGAACAGGACGGTATGAAAAAGAAACAAGATCAGGAAAGAGCTCCTGAACTAATCTTAAAAAAAAAAAAAAACTTTTTAAAAATACAATATCCAATAGAAGTAATGAAATACAAGGTTGAGATACTCTTCTAGAAGTAGATCAAAATACCCAAATAGAAAACAGGAGAGGGAGAAAAATCTAAAGATGCAATCCTGTGTGCCTAACATTCTACTACTAGGAATTCCTGAAGGAGTGAAAGAATATGCAGGAGTAAAATTCCCAAAGGAATAATAAAAGCTCATCTTCCAGAGCTGAAGGAAGGACTCATATGTCCAGGTCGGAAGAACCTGGTCCAATAGAAGGAAAACCCACAATGAGGCATGGGACTGTGAAATTCCCACGCACAACCAGAGCCATGCTGATGTCCCCTTACCCCGGAGCCAAGAGAAAGGATGGGGAGGTTGAGGAGGCAGGTGGGTACCAGGGATGCTGTGGAACAGCAGCCCAAAGAGTGGAGAGAGACTGGTGTTCTTAAGAATATCTCAGTTAGAGATCTTGGTAAGAAATTGTGAAGTTACATTGCACCTGGTCAGCACAGTCATGCACTTCCCTCTGGCTGTGGTCAAAAACTAGTTAATGCCCTAAGGGACAATAAAACCATCACCAATGGACTGTCCATCTTTTCCTGGAAGAAATTTAGAGGTTAGGGTGTGACTGCACAGAACCTGGGCTTTTAATCTACAGCAAAATGGCAAGTTTTGGGGAGATGTGCTCCCCTATGATGGGGGGACCACTTGGACAGGCCTCTTAAACAATTCTTCAGTAGAATACTGGAATGACAAGATGCCTTCCTTTGCCTTGGGTTCAAGTTTAGAATAATTTTTCTGAATGCATCCTGACAATTCTCCATAGTCATAAAGCCTGAAGCCTTGGTGACTTGGTAAGAAAGAGCAACTATTTCAGGCCCACTACAGATGACACCCAGACCCAGTGTTGAGAGACAGCAAAGGGCCATTATCACATCATACCATCCATTCCATGTTGACACCTTCATTTCTATACAGTGCCACTGCTCCTCAATTCAGAGTCAAATGCCACTTGAGTATTTCACAGGCATCAAATATAATGTGTCTGATACAGAACTCTTGACTTTTATGACCTCCAAACTTGTTCCTTTTCTCACTTTCCAATCCCCAAAAAACTGCTCAACCATCCTCCCATTTGCTCAAGCCAAGTGCTAAATGTGACTTCTTGGTTCTTGTGCTTTAAAAGGGATGTACAGATTTAGAACAATGTTCGTGATACAAGTAAAAAGCAGACAGTCAATCAGGATGCCTTCATTTCTTTGAAGAAAAATAAATCCCATTGCATATAATAAATTACACAGGAGGACTGTGTGGAAGCAAACACATTGCACTGTTAATGGCAGTTTCTCTGTGGAGTGAGACTCAGCAGGACGGGGAAGGAGGACTTTCCCTTTCTACTTCATATTCTTATGTGTTGTTTGGATATTTTACAACCAGTTTTTTTATTTCTTGTTCTGATATGGAGCCACTTAAAAATAAATAAAACATATCCATATAATGAAACACTATGCAGCCATTAAATTTGTAGAAGAATAATAAATGACATTGAAAGATGTAAATAATAAATGTAAAAGCTGATAACTGAATTACATGTCCCAGAGGATTCCAGTTTAGTTTTAAAACTATCTTTGCAGAAACAGATCTGGATGAGGGGATGGTAGAGTAGCAGGTAAGAGCTTGAGTTTCAGTACAAGGGACACCTGGGTTTGACTCTGAATGACTGCTGAGTACCATTATGGGAAACTGCTTTAAGTTTGAATTTCCTCTTCTGCAACCTGGGGATAACAGTAACTGTACTCTAGAGAGATCTTCTGTAAGGATTTGCTGAAATAGTTATTGTCCCTCCTCCACTTAGCATAGTTACTGACAAATAAGTGTTACCTACTGTGGGGGCAATAATAATTTTCCAATAGAACCTTAAAATAATTAGGGATATATGCCAAGATGTTAATAAAACATTGAACCAGGAATAATGAGGTAATGAATGACTCTTATTTCCCTTTGATTATTTTTATTTTCTATTTTTTTTCCTTAACATGATTTGCTTTTGCAATTAAAAATCCATTTTGAAAAAATGGAATACCTAAGGCTAGGATGGTGGTTCAGTGGTAAAGTTTAGCACACAGGAAGTCCTGGGTTCCATCTCCAGCACTGCAAAAAAACAAAACAAACAAAAAACAGAAAGAAACAAAGAAAGATCTCAAGCCAATAGCTAATATCATCCTTAAGAGCAAAACACAAGAAGCCTTCCCAATGGGTAAAAAACAACTTGAATATAGGAGTCTGCCACATTCCAAGATAAAAGAGCAAGAAATAACGCAAATATTGGGAGAGAAAGCCAAAAAGGATTAGCTTCTCAGAATTTCCCATTGAAAGATGGTCCTTATTCAGTAAAGTGGTTGAATACACAATAAATATACAATGGCCATTAGTGGGGAAGTTATGGGGGGTGCTACTGAGAGAGGAGGGTGTACAAGGGATCTGAAATGTGGGTAACCCAGTGAGGTTGTGTACACATGGTCTGATGGTCACCAGGCCCCTGGCCAAAGCAGATTGCCTGTTTCTTGTGCATACTGTACAGTGCACCAGGATCCCAGTCTTGTTATCTGATGGACAGTACAATTATGCCACACTGTTCACTGAATTTGTATGAAGACATCCATCTTCAACCAACAGTTTAAAATTTCCTACAATCTTTGTGACTCTCTTTTGCCACTGCTTTATTTTCCCATGTGTCCTTTTGAAACATCCAGAAAAACAAATAAGCCATCTGAGATGCCCAGCCAGTCTGAAACAGTTTTTTTCCCAGAGGGTGGTGGTCTGATTTTGGACAAACCCTTTGCACCAGCCAATATAGCTGTGAGAGGCATGTGTCCCCACTCACCAAAAGTGCAGTCTGTGCAGAAGGCTGGGCTGAGATCCCTGGAGGTCTACAATTGGGGGTGTCCACACTTTGCTGCTGTGTGAAGTTTGGTTTTAAGCCCATCTGGGTCTGGCAAGGGAGGAATACAAATGACAGAGCCAGGAGAGAGGGGGCTGTCCTGGAATTCTTATCAAGAAGTCCTCTGGAAAGTCTCAGGAATACTTTAAAAATGTTTACAGATTTTACTTTTAATGACAAAAAGTAACAGACGATTATGTGAAAGATACATTTTTTTGACCAATGGCACAACCAAGACTCACACAGAGGTATAAAATGAACATATGTTTAGCATTTTTAACTCACTAATTAATGAGAAAATCAGTTGGTTGTCACAACCAATTCAAAGGATACTTCAAAGAGCCACACAAATAGGCAATGGGAAATGCTGAAGAAAATTTACAAATGGATGCAAAACTGCTTTATCTGCAGGAAGATAATCTGAAGATTATGTATAATAGGACCAGTTTTTCAGGACTTACAGAGCTGCAAATAGCTCTGTAAGATTCAGAAAACCTAGGAGTCCTTTTTGCTTAATTTGAAGTCTTTCATAAAGAAAGCCAGAAATATAGAAGGTGAAATGGGATTCCCTTACCCACAGATCCTTCTCTTTATAGATGTTTGTAGTTTAAGGTTGTTTATAGTTTATCAGGGTTCTGATAGACTTTGTTTTTGTGCATACAAACTTTTTTTTTTTGAGACAGGGTCTTGCTATATAGACCAGGCTGGCCTCAAACTCATCCTCTAGCCTCCATCTCCCTACTACTGGAATAAATTACTGTTACTTTGGGGAGAAGTTTGGTTTTATTTTATTTTATTTGGCAGTACTGGGGTTTGAACCTAGGGCCTCAGGCTTGCTGGGCATGTACTCTACCACTTAAGCCACTCTGCCAGCTCTGTTTTCTATTGGGTGTTTTTGAGAAAGGGTCTCATGAACTATTTGCCTAGGCTGGCTTTGAACCACAATCCTCCTGATCTCTGCCGCCTGAACAGCTGGAATTACAGATTTGAACACCGTGCCCAGTGTAAACTAGTATTTTTAACACAAAAATAGATCAAACTATGTGACTACATTCCAATCAATACTTTTCCTGACTTTCTTTCTTTCTTTTCCTTCCTTCCTTCCTTTCTTCTTTTTCTCTTTCTCTCTTTTTTCTCTTTCTTTTCTTTCTTTCTTTTTAGATGGGGGTCTCATTATGTCGTCCAGGCCTCAAACTTTTTCTTTTTTAATTTTATTTTTATTTATTTATTTATTCCACTTCTTTTATTTATTATTGTTTTTTTATTCATATGTGCATACAAGGCTTGGGTCATTTCTCCCCGCCTGCCCCCACCCCCTCCCTTACCACCCACTCCACCCCCTCCCTCTCCTCCCCACCCCCTCAATACCCAGCAGAAACTATTTTGCCTTTATTTCTAATTTTGTTGTAGAGAGAGTATAAGCAATAATAGGAAGGAACAAGGGTTTTTGCTGGTTGAGATAAGGATAGCTATACAGGGAGTTGACTCACATTGATTTCCTGTGCATGTGTGTTACCTTCTAGGTTAATTCTTTTTGATCTAACCTTTTCTCTAGTTCCTGGTCCCCTTCTCCTATTGGCCTCAGTTGCTTTTAAGGTATCTGCTTTAGTTTCTCTGCGTTAAGGGCAACAAATGCTAGCTAATTTTTTAGGTGTCTTACCTATCCTCACCCCTCCCTTGTGTGCTCTCGCTTTATCATATGCTCAAAGTCCAATCCCCTTGTTGTGTTTGCCCTTGATCTAATGTCCACATATGAGGAAGAACATACGATTTTTGGTCTTTTGGGCCAGGCTAACCTCACTCAGAATGATGTTCTCCAATTCCATCCATTTACCAGAGAATGATAACATTTCGTTCTTCTTCATGGCTGCATAAAATTCCATTGTGTATAGATACCACATTTTCTTAATCCATTCGTCAGTAGTGGGGCATCTTGGCTGTTTCCATAACTTGGCTATTGTGAATAGTGCTGCAATAAACATGGGTGTGCAGGTGCCTCTGAAGTAACCTGTGTCACAGTCTTTTGGGTATATCCCCAAGAGTGGTATTGCTGGATCAAATGGTAGATCAATGTTTAGCTTTTTAAGTAGCCTCCAAATTTTTTTCCAGAGTGGTTGTACTAGTCTACATTCCCACCAACAGTGTAAGAGGGTTCCTTTTTCCCCGCATCCTCGCCAACACCTGTTGTTGGTGGTGTTGCTGATGATGGCTATTCTAACAGGGGTGAGGTGGAATCTTAGTGTGGTTTTAATTTGCATTTCCTTTATTGCTAGAGATGGAGAGCATTTTTTCATGTGTTTTTTGGCCATTTGAATTTCTTCTTTTGAGAAAGTTCTGTTTAGTTCACTTGCCCATTTCTTTATTGGTTCATTAATTTTGGGAGAATTTAGTTTTTTAAGTTCCCTATATATTCTGGTTATCAGTCCTTTGTCTGATGTGTAGCTGGCAAATATTTTCTCCCACTCTGTGGGTGTTCTCTTCAGTTTAGAGACCATTTCTTTTGATGAACAGAAGCTTTTTAGTTTTATGAGGTCCCATTTATCTATGCTATCTCTTTGTTGCTGTGCTGCTGGGGTTTCATTGAGAAAGTTCTTACCTATACCTACTAACTCCAGAGTTTGTGGTCTGATATTAAGATCCTTGATCCATTTTGAGTTAGTATTGGTATAGTGTGATATACATGGATCTAGTTTCAGTTTTTTGCAGACTGCTAACCAGTTTTCCCAGCAGTTTTTGTTGAAGAGGCTGCTATTTCTCCATCGTATATTTTTAGCTCCTTTGTCAAAGACAAGTTGGTTATAGTTGTGTGGCTTCATATCTGGGTCCTCTATTCTGTTCTACTGGTCTTCATGTCTGTTTTTGTGCCAGCACCATGCTGTTTTTATCGTTATTGCTTTGTAATATAGTTTGAAGTCCAGTATCATGATACCTCCTGCATTGTTCTTTGGACTGAGTATTGCCTTGGCTATTCATGCTGGCCTCAAACTTGAGATCCTCTTGCCTCATTCTCCCAAGTATGCAAGGTGTACCCCACCATGCCCAGCCAATAATTTGGTTTTTTTCTCTTGGTTTTCAGTGTGGATATGATTCATTACAGATATCATTTTTCAGTGTTCTTTTATTGTTTCTCCTTTTAATGATTATATTTGCACATAGTCTAATTTTTTTTTTAGTTTGGAAGTAAGTACAATTGACATTTATCATTTGTAGAGTCTCTCTCTCTCTTTCTCTCTCTCTTTCTCTCTCTCTCTCCACACACACACACACACACACACACACACACACACAAACATAAAATATGGCTCTTTACTCCTAAATACTTCAGTAGTGCTGTTATCAACTTCATCCACCTTGCTACTTTTATCTGTTCTAACATTCATATCCCACTTTTCTCAGTTGACACAATTATGTCCTTTCATAGTATTTTTTCCTCTAGGACAGGACTCTGTCAAGGGTCAGGGGTTACATTTAGCTCTTATGGCTTTTTAGCCTCTTTTAATCTTAAACATTTCCATAGTCTTTTTTGGTCTTTTTATGGTATTGACATTCAGGAAGAATGCAACCAACAATACACACACACACACACACACACACACACACACACACACACCCTTTTTTCAAATAAAAATAGAATCTTGCATTTATCCTTGTGACTAGTTTTTGTCTACTTATTCTTGGCCAAAACACTGCATAAAGCATATTGAATCTTTTCACATAACACATCTGGAGGCACAAGATGTCCACCTGTCCTTGGTGATGGTAATTTTGGTCACCTCATCACGTGATTCCATCTTCTCTACTGCATAATTACTGTTTTTTGTTTTGTTTTGGTAAGACTGGGCTTTGAACTCAGTGATTTGCACTTAGAAAGCAGGAGCTTTACAGCTTGAGCTACAGCTCCAGTCTATTTTGCTCTGGTTATTTTGGAGACAGGAGTCTCACGAACTATTTGCCTAGGTTGGCCTTGAACCACAATCCTTCCGGTCTCAGCTTCCCAAGTAGCTAGGATTAGAGGTGTGAGCCACTGGCACCTGGCTTTGCTTTTGTCTTCCTTGCAACTAACAAGCAGTCTGTGGGGAGGCATTACTTTTTGGCAGTACTGGGATTTGAACTCAGGACCTCACGTTTGCTAGGCAGCCAATCTACCATTTGAGCCACTCTGCCAGCAGGGAGGCATGTTGAGATCATGCTTTAGCAACCATGAGTGATTCTTAATTCATCCCACCTTTAACATGATGGCTGCAAAGGATGATTTTGCCAAGCCATGATCCTCCCTTCACCTCCCCAGTTGACCCAACAATCCTACTGTGAGCAATAGTCCTCCTCCCCCGTGGGCTGGTTTTTCTATTTACTCTCCATATGGAGCTCATAAATTCTCATTGTTAAGGGTCTATAATCCATTACTCTACTTAATTATTTTGGCACTCCAACAGTCCTGGGTTTGGCCCCTGGAAGCCCGTTCAGATTAGTATCTGTGTCCTACTGTTACACCCCAATGTTACTTTTGACCAGTTCTTTACTTTCTGGCCTAACAAGATATCCCAGATTCACCTTGTATCTTCCTGCCCTGGTTCTAGAATTAGTCATTTCTCTGAGGACTCCTGAGGATCAGTATTATGGTTCAAGATCTGAGAACTTCTAGAATGTTTCTTCTTCCTGACCTTTTCAGCAGACAGAGCTAGGGAATAAATGTGTGTATACACATATACACAATAGGAATATACATCCATATATCAACTTGCATATACACATTCCTGAGCTTGATTTAAAGTATACAAGAGGATGTGCATACGTTGTGGGGCTTCAGGGACTGAGCCTCCGGCAGGCTTATCAGTGGGTCCTTGCTGCAGTGGGAGACAGTGTGGTGAGGGCAGGGACCTGGAACAGACAGGCAGAAGGAGACACAAGGCAGAAGGCAGTGGGGGGAAGGGCAGGAATTGAGGCAGGAGGACAGTACGATGTCTTCAGACCATCTCTGCAAGTTGCACCCAAGTTCAGCCCCAGTCCCCCATCATCAGCCCCCAAGTCTTCCTTTGGTGCAACCGCAGGGAGTGAGTGCAATATCTTTGCATTCCTGTTTCCCTGTGGAGGTCCGGAAAAACGGTCCCGGCAAGAGGAGGGGCAACGTGTCCATTACAGGAAATAAGCAGCACAATTGCATTCCAATAAATCAGTGCAGATTTCAGAGCAGCACGGGGTCTCGCAGGCTCCACGGGCCGTGGAATTCAATATGATATGCTTCAGCCTGTCGGTTAATGGGCTGCTGCTGGATGCCATGTGACCCAGTCTTCCTGGGGATGTGAAACGATGCTGAAAAGTGGCCCAGATTTATTTATTAGGACAGTGTGTGTTCCTGCCTATGGGTGTGTGAGGAAATGACAAGTTATGAAGGCAGGTTTGTATGAGTCAGGTGGGTGAAGATGGGGATTTCATACTGCCACAGGGCCTGGTTAGAAGCCCCTGGCCCCCTTGCTGGCTCTGCTGCTGGGTCATCCTGTCCTACCCATGGTCTTCCGTCCCCTTCCCTGCTTTGAGCACTCCCATCTGTTGAATGCATTCATTTGTCCACCATTCCTTCTCTCACTTGGACTCATTCCCTCCCAGAACACCACCTATCACATGCAGAGACCAGCTTCCAATAGGACAGACCAGGCCCTGCACCCACAGAGCTCCAGCCCAGCGGGGAGGTGACAGTAGAGTAACTCTCTTCAATGCCATGTGTCTCTTCCACAGGCCAGGGAGGCCTGCAGCCCCTCCACCCCCTGCCCCAGCCCCAAGGCTCCCCACCCTCTGCCCTCAGTTGACCTTTGCTATTTTTAGTAAGAATTTCCCTGGACCTTTGGCTCCAGGCACGCAAGGGCCCCCTCTGGTTGTGCTCACATTGTCCTATTGCCAGGGCATCAACTGGCACAGAGGTTCTGGGCTCAGCATTCACTGAATGGAGAGGAAAGAGGTTAGGAAGAGCGAACACCAAGCCCACCGGCAGAGCAGGCCTTAGCCTGGAGGCAAGATATTGGCAGAGACCTGGGCAGAGGTAAAGATCCCAGCTGGTGGTGAGGCCAGAAGGGACAGGAAGTAGGGACTGGGTCTTGTTCCTCAGAGGAAGGGGAAGCCACAGAGCTCTGTGAAGCTGGAAGGACCCTCATCCTTAGGGGTCCCCCAGCCAGAGGAGAGGAACTGATAGTGGGATAGTGGGATAAGACCTAGAGGTAAGCAGAGTAGTGGGAGGCCCTGAAGGTGCCCAGGGGCTGCTAGTGACAGAAAGGTGAGAGTGCAGACACATTCTCCCTTTGAGGAGGTGGGCTGGGGTGGCATGTCTTTGTTTGGGAGTAGGAGCTGATCTAGGGTCTACATCCCACTGTCTCCTGTAAACCAAGAAGGCTCTCTTGGGGCCCTGCATCCCTGGGAGGTTCTAATGCAAAGGCCTTTGTGTCCCTGAGGATCCTCCTACAAGGACCCCCAGGGACTAGGAGAGCAGGAAAGCTGCTCTCTGAAAAGATGTGAAGTCATCCAAGTGCATTAGGCCTGCTCAACCGAAAGGCCTCACTGCCACCTGGCAGGGAAGACAGTATTACTTGGGAAGGATGGGTCTGCTGCATTTTTTAATTTGCATTTGACAAAGTATTTAATGAATGCTTATATAAAAGAACAGCCATTGGAGCAAATGGAAGACTTTACCCTACCCCCCATGAGTTCTGTAGTGGAAGTTGCCTTCATTCATCCTCTCATTTATTCATTTATTCACTCATTCATTCATTCGTTCATTCACTCCACACACATTTCCTAATGCCTCCTCTGTGCTGGGAATGGGACTGAACATGAAGAAGCACAGCCCTCCACTGGAGAGGGTGTAGTAGAGAGAATCACCAACCATGAAGTGGGATACAGGATTTTGGGGGTCCCAGGGCAAAGGGAACCACCTGGAGAGAACAAGGTTGGTTTGTGAAGGAGGTGACCTTCAACTGAGGGGTGTAGGAAGCTCACCAGTACCCCAGGAGTCAGGAGCAAGAGGGGTTTAAGGTAGTGCATGAGCATAGATAAATGGGACCTCATAAAACTAAAAAGCTTCTGTTCATCAAAAGAAATGGTCTCTAAACTGAAGAGAACACCCACAGAGTGGGAGAAAATATTTGCCAGCTACATATCAGACAAAGGACTGATAACCAGAATATATAGGGAACTTAAAAAACTAAATTCTCCCAAAATTAATGAACCAATAAAGAAATGGGCAAGTGAACTAAACAGAACTTTCTCAAAAGAAGAAATTCAAATGGCCAAAAAACACATGAAAAAATGCTCACCATCTCTAGCAATAAAGGAAATGCAAATTAAAACCACGCTAAGATTCCACCTCACCTCTGTTAGAATAGCCATCATCAGCAACACCACTAACAACAGGTGTTGGCGAGGATGTGGGGAAAAAGGAACCCTCTTACACTGTTGGTGGGAATGTAAACTAGTACAGCCACTCTGGAAAAAAATTTGGAGGCTACTTAAAAAGCTAGACATTGATCTACCATTTGATCCAGCAATACCACTCTTGGGGATATACCCAAAAGACTGTGACACAGGTTACTCCAGAGGCACCTGCACACCCATGTTTATTGCGGCACTATTCACAATAGCCAAGTTATGGAAACAGCCAAGATGCCCTACTACTGACAAATGGATGAAGAAAATGTGGTATCTATACACAATGGAATTTTATGCAGCCATGAAGAAGAACAAAATGTTATCATTCTCTGGTAAATGGATGGAATTGGAGAACATCATTCTGAGTGAGGTTAGCCTGGCCCAAAAGACCAAAAATCGTATGTTCTTCCTCATATGTGGACATTAGATCAAGGGCAAACACAACAAGGGGATTGGACTATGAGCACATGATAAAAGCGAGAGCACACAAGGGAGAGGTGAGGATAGGTAAGACACCTAAAAAACTAGCTAGCATTTGTTGCCCTTAACGCACAGAAACTAAAGCAGATTCCTTAAAAGCAACTGAGGCCAATAGGAAAAGGGGACCAGGAACTAGAGAAAAGGTTAGATCAAAAAGAATTAGCCTAGAAGGTGACACACATGCACAGGAAATCAATGTGAGTCAATGCCCTGTATAGCTATCCTTATCTCAACCAGCAAAAACCCTTGTTCCTTCCTATTATTGCTTATACTCTCTCTACAACAAAATTAGAGATAAGGGCCAAATAGTTTCTGCTGGGTATTGAGGGGGTGGGGGGGAGAGGAAGGGGACGGAGTGGGTGGTGAGGGAGGGGGTGGGGGCAGGGGGGAGAAATGACTCAAGCCTTTTATGCACATATGAATAATAAAAGAAGAAAAAAAGGTAGTGCATGAGCTAGTACTATGAGGAGGAAGAGCCCAGAACTGTGGAATGGCAGAATGTGGGGCATGGGGAGGTATGGGTTACAGGAGCTCAGCAGGGCTCCTGCAGGGGTGCCATTTAGGTTCTTCCTGATGGTCATTGTCCCCTGTAGGTAGCACATCTTTCATGACCTCTTGTGGTGGACTCACATGGATTGGGGGCTGAAGGAAGCTGGGCCCCAAATGGGAAGTATCCCCCAGCAGGCTGAGGAGTTGAGCTGGATCCTGGGAGACAGGGGTGACAAGATCTCCTCTGCAGTTCAGAAAGGCCACTGTGGAGACTGGGCTGGGGAGAGAGTCAGTTGGCTGCTGAAAAATGGGCCCATGTAGAATATAGATTCTGCAGAACTATGACAGAAGGCCAATTCTTTTTATCTGAAAGAGATGCTACAAATCTACAAGATCAGTAGGAAAACAAGCAAACAGCAAGAGCAGCCAGTTCACAGGAAAGGGAACACTGATGGCTTTCAAACATACACACAAATCTTGGCTGCATTCAGAGCACAGAAGTGAAAATTAAATCTATAATGAGATGATACCATGTTTTTCATCCATCAACTGGAAAAGTTAGCATTCTGACAATATGCTGTGTTGGGGAGACTGTGGGGTCCTGGCCATTGTTCTAGGGCTGAAAATTGATCCAGCCTCTGGAGATTAATTGAGCTACGTTGATTACAATGTAAAACACACGTACCCTTTGACCTAGTCATTCAACTTCCAGGACACATGGCCCATGTACATAAAAACACTGGTAGGACAACAGTTCCTGCAACACTTTGGTAGTAGCAGGCAACTGTAAACAATCTAGATTTGGGACTGGTAAAGTAAGCTGTAATATCATAAGTGAGTAAGGTACATTATGTAACAGACACCATGACATCGTTTTAAAAAGCCATAGGCAGCTTTTGTTCACACAAGGGCGGCTGGAGTCCATGGACTTTCTGACCTGCAGTAAGAGTCAGAAAGTTGGGCGACAGCTTCCTTCTGTCTGGTGTCCCATGGATCCTTGCACCTGCTGGGCTCATAGCTTTATGTTGGACTCATGGTGGAGGGAATGGAAGCCTCCGTGGCCTCAGTTAAGGCACCTGCTTCTCTGAATTACCATTTCTTGGCTGTAAAAGGGGAACAATGCTACCACCTTGCCATGATGTCTGGGGTGATGTGACTCTGGTGCCCAGAATAAAACTAGTCGTCGGTCACCTGTTTGCTGCCTCTCCACCCCCACAGCCTGGCACATTCAGGCCAGTGATGAGGCTGTCTTGCTATTGGAGTGCCCTGTCTTTAGTTTCTCTGTGCTGTCACTCTGTTGCCAACCTCAACCATTCCCACCAGGGCTCAGCACCATGGCCAACTCTGTTGTGTAAATCTTGTTAGAGAGGGGTATCCTTCAGGCAGCAGGGGCTGGTGGCCTTTCCTCAATGACTTTAAGCTTACAGAAGGATTTGCTGACACGCTGCTATTTAGGGCCTCCCCCAGAACTTCCCACTGCCTCATCTTCTTGGGGCCTATCTCCCCTGGGCAGAGCCCACCTCCTATTTGAGGGGGGCCTGGCAGCACAGAGACACGGTTTGGAGTGCGGGCTCTAGAGGCCGCACTCATTTGCAAAGAGTGCTACCTCAGGCAAATCACTTCATCTCAGCTTGAAACCTCAGTTTCCTCAACTGTAAACTGGGGTGACTGTGAGTATAATCAACTTGCCACATCTTTGGGTTCTGAATCCAAGGACTCAACCAATGGAGAATCAAAAATATTCATGGTGGTACACATTTTTAATCCCAGGTACTAGGGAGGCAGAAGTAGGAGGATAATATTCTAAGACTGGCTCTGGCACAAGTGAGAGACCCCATCAAAAACAAACTAAAGCAAAAAGAGCTGGAGGCATGACTCAAGTGGTAGAGAGCTTGCCTTGCAAACACATGGCCCTGAGTTCAAACACTAATGTGGGCTCAAGTTCAAACCCTAATCTGTTATCTGTCTATCTATCTAGCTATCTAGCTATCATCTATTTATCTATCTATAGATATATTTGCATCTGTACTGAACAAGTACACTTTTTTCTTGTCAATATTGCCTAAACAATATAGTATAACAATTTTCCATATCACTTGCATGATATTGTGTTAGACAGTATAAGAAATCTAGAGATAATTTAAAGTTTGTGGGAGGTTTTACAGGAGTTATATTCCAATATTATGCCATTTTATATAAAGGACTTTAGCATTCTTGGATTTTGGTATTCACAGGGGGTCCTTGAATTCCAAGACACTGCTGTACTAGCTGTGATGGGCATGCCATGTACTGGTGTGGACAGGTATAGCCTACGCTTTGCGGTATGAGTAGGTATCCATGGTGTGTTTTATGTGCGGTTCTGTCCAGGTGTGGTTTGTGTGCCAATACAGGCACATGACTTATCAGTTGTGAAAGGTGTGGTAGATGTACCTGGAGTCATAGACTCAATGACTCATGGATACCAATGATTGTATGT
Source organism: Castor canadensis (assembly GCF_047511655.1). Classification (NCBI taxonomy): domain Eukaryota; kingdom Metazoa; phylum Chordata; class Mammalia; order Rodentia; family Castoridae; genus Castor; species Castor canadensis. The sequence continues at coordinate 13,615,442 of NC_133398.1, read as the reverse complement.
GTGATGGGCAGCAGGGGCGGGGTGTGCTTTGTGCTGTCGTAAGATAAAAGAGGTCATTTTCTTGGAGCAGCTGTTTTACATGAAGCTTGAGGGGAGAAAAGCTTTTTTATATTAAAACAAATATGTATTGTGACAAAAACAACATTTCGTGTTCACTTAGTCTCACTTCGTTCTTTGCTCTTGGGCACACAGGAAAGCTCATTTCCTACAGTCTCAGCTCTTGAGTCAGGGCCACATGACAGGGTGATGACCAAGGGCATGTGGGTGAAGGCAGAGTTGGCTGTGCCTTGAGCAACATCCTCTGTCATCCTCCTGGCTTGTCTTCCCTGAGGCAATTGGAGGCCACCATGGAGAGGGAAGAGCCTAGGCTGGAAGCAGCTGGAGCTGTGTGGAGGAGTTGTCCTGGGGGAGGGGCCACTTGGCCCAGGGCAGACTCCAGTGAGCAAGAAATAAACGTTGGTTGAGTTACAGCCCATGAGACCTGAAGGTCGCAGTGTAGCCTAGCCTACTCTAGCCTGACTGAAATACGGATAGCGCCATGGAGTAGAATACAGCGTTTACAGAACTTTTATAGCCAAAACATAAGGCTTCAAATAAGTTGCTCCTTTAGCTTGTCTTTTTGGGTCACAACTGCAGACTTCTGATCTGTCAGTCTGGGGCCTATCTTAGCCCAACTCTACTGGTGGTAGAGACAGTGACCCACTGAGGTCAGCAGCCGTTGGCTCTGAGAGTGGCTCAATGGTCTATTTAAGTGAGAGTGGCAAGTGAGAAGCTGCTGTGCATCAAGTTGTTACTTCCAAGTGTCTACTGACCAAAGTTGAGGAAGATGTGAGCTCTGCCCTGGCCTCCAAGGATCATTGCAACCCTGCTCGTATGGCTAAGAAAAGCCAGTTGCAATGGACCGAATGCTTGTGTCTCCCCAAGTTCATTTGATGAAATCCCCTCCCCACCAAGTGTGAGGGGTCAGGAGATGGAGCCTTTGGGAGGTAGGTAGATCATTAATGGGATTAGTGTCCTTATAACAGGGGCCCCCAGAGAGTTCTCTCATCCTCTCCCTGCCAGGTAAGGGTACAAGAAGACAGCAATCTACAACCTAGAAGGAAGCCCTCACCAGAGCCTGACCATGCTGGCACACTGACCTTGGGAGTTCCTACTGTTCATAAGCCACCCAGCGTATGGTACTTGGCCTCCCAATGCAGGCTGGAAAGCCCAGCTCTGCCCATGGCTTCCACGGACCAGTGCCAGAGGTCATGGCAGGGCTCAGATCATCAGAGGAAGAAGATAGGTAGTCATGACCTTGGATGAGTTACTCATCCTGGGTCTTGAGCTCTGTAAAAACAAAACAAAACAAAACTCTGCTATTTACTCCACAGGTTAAAAAGTTGGAAGAATGCAGCTAGCATTTGAGGCTTTCCCCTTTTGTGCAACCCCAAACACAAAACACGTAATGGTTGAGCTGCTATAAATTCTGTGGAATCCAGCTTTAAAAACGGCCACTCTAGAAATCTCTGGGCTCCCCCGTGGTGGGTATTTGATGAGGTGCTGGGATCAAGGCTGGCGCAAGCTCTTACTGTACCCCTCTGATCAAACAGAGCAAAATAGATTCTCCCACAAAGAGAATCACATCCCTAACATGTGGGAATAGGGGCAAGCCCCTTCTCTCTCTAGATTTCCTTTGCCTCATTCACATACTTGGAAGGTTGAACTGAAGTAGCCATGGATACAATTTTACAGTGAAGTCCCTTCCATGGAACAGGTAAGGCTAGAACTGTTTGCGTTTAAGTTAGAGGTGGGGTATGAGCCCTGAGGTGTTCCTGCAGGAAGGCACCTGGGTAGAAGTGTTGCCTAGGATATGACAGTCCCCACTCAAAGATACACCTGGCCTGGATGCAGAGGGCCAAGACAGAGGTAACCTCACAGAAAGGCTGCCCTAACCACCTCCCCACCTGGCTACAGGACCCCTGGTAGGCAAACCTGGGTTTCTCCAGCAGACAGCGGGGTGATGGCTCTAGAGCACTACAGAGCCATGACCTGCAACAGGGGAGCCTAAGACAAAAAAAAAAAAAACAGGGGACATAGTAGGAACGAGAGGCATGTATGAGATTTGAATGTTTTATGAACTGGCAAAGAACCCAGGGAGTTGCCAGTGGGCCCAGCCTACTTAGGTGGCTTCCCTGGTGGCAGAGGGTCTGTGCAAAACGAATGCCTCTCCGATGCCACTGGGAGGTGGAGATTTCCAGGGAGGTAGGGTCTCACTTTATTTTTAACTCAAGGCCATCTGCTTTCCTCTTTCCACTGGGTGGCCCAGAGTCTGGGAAATAATCAGAGCGAACATATGCCGCTCCCAGAGGGTCGAGGGGGAGGAGACGCTGGAAGGGGGTGAGGGCCTCTGTTCCCAGGGACATGCCACCAGGTGTACTAGCAGCACCAAAAGTGGCTTTGTTGGTGCAGTCCTCTGGGAGGTACCCTGCCTTGAGCTGCCCATGAGGCAGAAACTTGCCATGCACAGCTGCACAGACGAGCTGCACACAGGGACTGCTTCACGTACACCAAGCAGAGGTTCTGACCTTTCTCCCAGGGCAGGCATTTCTCCAATGGAGTATCTGACAGGTGGCCAAACTAGGGACAAGCCTATTCCTCATATGACAGCCATCCCCAGCAGATGGAGGCTGGATTTCCCAAACTCCTCCCTCCAGCTCACCTGGGATCTCATAGTTTCTTTGAGGCAATAGTTACCTTCCCAGGCAGACATTAACCATGAAGGGAGAAAAAAAATTAAAAGGTGGCCTTTTCTTACCAACTGACCTAAAAAGAACAAGCATGTCCACCCCATCGGGTTTGCTGTCAAAAATTATCACACCAAAGAGACTATCAATACCCTGTAGTTGTTTATACAATGAGCCTGTGGTTAGCAACATTCAGCTTTGTTTTATTATTGCATTTTACAAAGTTACCAAGACAACTGAGGCAAACTGACAGAACCTTGACTTCATGCGCCATGAAAATTTAATCAAGACTTTTTAAAGGCTTTTAAGAGGCAGGAGCTGCAGCTTAAAGGCAGAGCTGGGTACGGGGTAGAGGGTGGCTTGAGCCTGTGGGAGTCTCACCAGACCTCCAGGAGCCTCCCCTGCCAAGGCTGATAGGTTGGCATCAGTGTTCCCTGGCATCTGCGTTTCAGCATATGGAGACCATGCCTTTTCTCAACAGACATTTATGAAGATACCTCTCTGGTGACAAGTCCCATACCAGGCTCTGTGCATCCATTTTGACATGATCTCTGCTGTACAAGCAAGGAATAGGGGAAAGGAAATCACTGGTCCATGGTCACTTAGAGAGATTGCAACAGACAGAGAAAAATCCAGATCCAGGTCTGACTACAAAGCCCTTGATCTTTCCAGAAGAGCTACAGCCTCCTCTGGGCTTTCCCATTCTGATGCAAGATGTTCTGTGGGGAAAATATTCCTACAGCCTGAGTGGGGCCTGGGGGAGCTGCAGTGGTCCCAGACTTCCATCCTGGTTGGAATCTTAGCCAACAACTTCCTTAGTGTGGGAGGAAATGTGTTTCCTAGGAGCCTCTTGGTGAGGAGCCATACACCAGGGCTGTGGACTCAGAAGCAAATTGCCAGAAATGAGAAAATCAGTAGTGGTTTACCATTTTATACGAAAGCACTCAGCTGTGCTCAGTGATGTGGTGTGTGCGTGTGTGTGTGTGTGTGTGTGTGTGTGTGTGTCTGTGGTCTGTAAGTGTGAGCACTAAGCTGCATGGTTTTTCTAGTTACAGCAAAAAGCAAGACTTTTGGTTACAAGCAATGAAAGCAATTGAATATGTTGACTATTCTGCAGAGTTCCCTTGTCTCTGAGAATAGAAAAAACGGACTTATTTTGTATCAGAGAAATTCACATGCCATGGGGGAAAATTTCCAACAAGCCAAATAGGAGACTGGCGAACGTATCAATGGAGATGAGGTGGATTTTAGGCAAATGCACATTGTGAATGTCCCTCAGTGAGGGACAGCTCCCCCAGCCCCTGGGAACACCAGCTCCGGGAGAGTTTGTAGTTTCCAAGCTTGGAGAGAAGGTGCTCAAATGTGGACCGTGGCATGCCTGGTTCTATAGGACGAAGAGTATAGCACATTAATCCAAAAAGGAAAGAAAAAAAATTGAGGTATTTTGGAGCAGCATTCTGCCAATCATGAGGCAAATTCCAGATGTCGGAGGAGTGGCGGGGACCATTTTTCAGCCTGTGAATGTCTTTAAATATGAGAGTGAGCAGGGAAGGAGAGGAGCTGACCATTTGGCTTCATTTGTCTTGACAGATGACATTACTCAAGGAAGCTTTTCATCCTTCATCCTTCTATGCCTTGTAGGAAACCAGAGACTGGCCTGAAGGTCAACACTCCATTTCGGCAGCACCTTGGTTTACAAAACACCTTCACATTCATTGTGCTTCCCATTATCTCACTAAATGTTCCCAGGACTGAGTGAGAGAGGACATATCACCCCCAGTTGGAAGGCTGGGGACCTAGATTCCTTAGTCTGTGTGGCCTACAGAACATTCCTGGGGTTTTCAGTGGGAGAAGAGCAGGTCAGTCCACCCCAAATCCCTGGGGCCCCCAGGTACATGCTAAGCAAACACGCAGATTTTCAGAGATGTACGTTTCCATGGCTGAATGGTGCCCTGGACAAGCCATTTAACCTCCTGGATAGCAGAAAAGAGTGCTGATAATTCTCACCCTCACTGGGAGGCTCAGGTGAGGAGGCAGATTTAAAAAGTACTTTTGTAAACTGCAAAGCACTCAACACGTGTTGTTAGGTTCATATAGGAAAGGGAGTTGGTTCTAGAAAGACTGACTCCTACCCAGGCCCATCTAGTCCCATCCCCCAACTATTTGCATTCATAGAAGGATAACTTTTCTGAATGGTGGGGTGCCCCACACCAGTGCAGGCCAACATAGGAGGGGAGAGAGGCTAGATGCCCAAGGAAGGAGTGGTGGTGAGGACCATGCAGCCAAGCAGTCCTCAGTGTCCAGGGCTGAAGGACACATGGAGTCTGGTTGTGGAGAGATCGAAAGGTTAGAAAAGCCATTATCTATTCAGGGAGTCATGGGACAGCTGCCATGTTTGGGGGATAGAGCAAGCCAGCCTGGGATCTGGCTTGGCAAGGTTTGAAAACCATAATTCTTTAGGGTGCAGGCAGGCTACTGGGAGAGGGAGCATGGTGATGCTGTCTCCTCACCTGGACTACTTAGGATCCTATTATTTCAACAAGCATTTGCTGGGCCCCTGCTCTATGGCTGAGGGACCAACCTGGATCTAGCACATACCTGGCCCTGAAAAGAAGCCACAGCTGGGTGGAGCAAAGGCTATACTCCCACAGTTAAGCATGGTAAGAAAGGAATTCACTATGTAGCCAAGGCTGGCTTCAAACTCATGATTCTCCTGCTTCAGCCTCCTGAGTGCTGGCATTATAGGTGTGTGCCTGGTTAAGAAAGAAACTATCATTGTGTGCTGATGGCTCACGCCTGTAATCCTAGCTACTCAGGAGGCAGAGATCAGGAGGATCATGGTTCGAAGCCAGCATGGGCAAATCATTTGCGAGACCTTATCTCAAAAAACCCTTTATAAGAATAGGGCTGATGGAGTGGCTCAAGGTGAAAGCCCTTAGTTCAAGCCCCAGTACTGCAAAAAAAAAGAAAGAAACTTTCTAGATTTTCAAAAATATATGGAAGAAGCCATTCATTCTGTGTGGTGGAACTTCAGTGGGGCACTTGAGCTGGACTTTGAAAGAGACCTATGCTTGCCAGAGTCTGGGGCACAGACAGCATAAGGGTTGGGACACAGAGCAGGGACCTGCTGGGGCGCTCTCATCACAGGAGAAATGGCAATTTCTCTTCCTGTCTGCCAACATATACTAAGAGACCTGGGAGCACAGTCAGAGACTCAGAGCGGGCTCAGGAGTGGCTCTTAGGTTGGATGGAAAGGGAGGGGCTTGATTGCTGGATGATGGCAGCTCTCAGAAGGGATATGTCTGCTCTGTTCTCCAGTTCCCTCTGAGCTGGAGGGATGGAGGGTGGCCAGGATGGCTGGCAGGTCAAAGCTCCTGCCTTGAACAGCAAAACAGCTGAGCCTAGTTCCCTAAGCTGGGATGGGTCTTGAGGGTCCTTCTAAGGAATGGGTTTATGCCACAGCCAAGCACAGGGTACTCTGAGCTGTACCTGGAGGGGTCGCTAACTGGTCCCTCTCTGCTAGCAAGAAGGTAATTTTGCTCTCCTTTCAATCATTCCCTGAAAAATTAGGGACTAGTTATCCAAGGGGGAAAACACAGTGGAGCTTCCCAAAGGAACTGAGGGGGTGGGAGAAGTCTCTAGAACTTGTTTTGCCTTGAAACTCTTTCTAACAGTATTGGGGGCGAAAGGGTCTAACTTGTCATTGAAGGGCCTCTCGTGAAACGGCAGCCTTGTTCCCTAACAATCACTGCGGAGTTGGGTCCCCCAGAGCATGGGACTTTCCTGGACCCTGTCCACAGAGGGGTTGCTTCCAGGACAGAAGGGTTCTATAATGGACAGTAACCTGCTTCCAAATGACAGTCACGACGTGAAGAGGACATCTCTCACCATGAGGGTTGACTTTTTTTCTACCACCCCAATGTGGCTGGAATTCATCCTCTTGGTCCCTCACCCACCCAAGTCACTGTGCTTGGCTGGTTCTAGACCTGAAGCCAATACTTTCTGAAAAGCCACTGAGAGAAATGATGTCAAATTAGAGCTCTGTTTAACAGATTCTTTGCAGCTCCCAGCTGATAACAAGTGTGTCTAGACACATCTACTTGGGACTTTCACTGTGTAATTCATTTGCTCTGCCTAAGGGGTCCATAAGGTCAGACATAGGGGCTTCAAACTCTCCTTCTCACTTGGGAACACTAATTGCTCTGGTCCAGGCCACCATGCTTCCAACTCACACTATCCTGCTTGCCTGGTACTTTTCTGCTTCTTATGTCTTTCCCTCTGAAGCCCCTCCACTCCCCTAGCAAGGGCCTTTACCATGGGGTCAACACCCCACCCTTGCAGAAGTCCACTCTGAGGCCACAGGCCATCTGGACGGAAGGCTGAAGATGGGATTCCTGTTTTGGAGTCAAGGCCAAAGCAAAGCAAACCAAATGATCTCTGAGGCTCCTGTCTGCTTCAAGGCTCTAAGAGCCTAACTTAGTTATTTGTTAATTATTTCTTAATTAGTAACAAACCAAACATTGCAGCAACAGTTACTGAAATAAATGAGGCTAATCTGTTAAATATACCCAAGTAGCACATGATTGGGGTGGGAGGTTCATGTCTGCCTTTTTGTATTTCCACTTCATTCGCAGAGAATGGCCGGGAGGAAATACACACGATGTTCTTGGGTTTTAACCAGGCTCTCGGAGGCCCCTGCAGAACCAAGTCTCTACTTCCTCTCCACAGTTCTTAGTTTTAGGATTGCTGGTGCCCCACTCCCTGCCCTGCCCCAGACATAGCAGCTTTACCCCAGTGGGTATTTCCTGTAAGCCCAGAATAACAGGTGCCATTTGCCACATTTCAGATGTCATATGTCCACTGATAGCTTGCAAACAGGGCGGGTCACCAAGAGGTGTGTGTGATGAAGGCAGGCAAGAACTGGCTTCAGGAAACAGATGCTCTGCAGAACACAGAGACAATGAATGGGAATTATCAGCAGCTGTGGCTCTCTACAGACAGGAGCCTGGGACTCTCTTCAGTCCTGAAGGCTTCTTTTTGGAGGACATAGTGGCCTTCAGGACAGAGCATGTCCAGAGTGGGAGAGCTTTTTAGCACCGATCATGCAGGGTGGGGGGCTGCCCCCCGCGGGCTGGGCTGCTGGGAGGGTCTCCTGGGAGGACTGTTCTATTAGGGGTCTGGCTCTCCGCCGTGCTGCTGTTCCGCTGTACACCAGGCGCTTTTCATCCAGCAGGGACAGGTGGTATTCACACAGGTCGATCAGAGAGGCCACCTGCTCGTGGAGTGGCCTTGTCTTGAACTTCCTCTGGGCCAGGAAGAAGAAAGCTTCTACAAAGGCCTGCAGACACATCCCTGTGGAGAGAAAGATAGCCTCAGGGTGTTGCAATGCTCCAGAAAGGTTCAACCCCAGCACGAGACTGCTCCAGGACCCCGCGTCTGTCCCCACTGCGTGTCCATTCTGGAAGCTCTGCCTGAGCCAATTCACAGAACGCTTACCAGGCCCAGGCACTATGTTTGAGTTACAGTCCTGTGGAGTAGGTTTAACCCTCTTTTATACATATGGAAACTGAGTCTCAGAGAAGTGGGGAAATCCAAGTAGAAAGTGATTTCTAGGTACCACAACAAAATTTTCCCATTAAGACCCAGCTCCATCATATATGAAAATGGAAAAATGAGACCTGTTGAAACTTTTCTAAGAAGGGGAGAAGGGGGGATAAAGGGAATGATGGAGGGGGTGAATTTAACTAAGATATACTGTAAGCACTTTTGTAAATGTCACGATGTACCTCAGTACAATAGTAATAAATAAAATAAAATATTTTATACTATTATATTATATATAATATTATATATTATATTAGTAATGATAATAAAAAATCTTACCCCACCACTGCCTAACTTTCATAATTGGAGGGGTGAGCTATTATAATTATAAACCCAATCTGGTGTTCTATATGAAGATAGGAGTGGTGGTTACACTGGAAGGTGCATTTAGAGTTTATGGGTTTTGCTGTATGTAAATTTTATCTCCAAAAGTAAAGCCTTCTCTCCGACCAAAGTTATACTTTGGAGTGTAAGATGCAGATTCCCCCCCACCCCCATTCCCCGCCCGAGCCCCAGGATGTTCTTCCCCTGCTTTGCCTCTGACCCATCTTTGGGATCTGAGCTCACCACTACTTGTTCAGCAAAGCTTTCCTGCATGCTGGGCAAGTGCTCTACCACTGAGCCAGTTCCCCAGACTCTCTATATGAACAGAGGCCTGGTGTGCACAGACGAAGGGAAACGGGGGGTTTCTGTCCAACTCAGGGGGCGGTCAACCCTCTGCCAGGCTCTCCTGGGGGATGTGGGCGTTGTGTGTATGAACATGTATATGCCTGTGCATTTGAGACATGCACACATACATACTTGCATGTCACGATTGGGTGGGTCACATACACAGAATGGAAGAGGCTGAGATCCAACGGCAGAGAAACCCAGTCCCAGCCCCCATGTTCCAACTGTGTGATCTAAACAGTGCCTGCTCTGAGTGTGGCCCGCTGAGGATGCCAAGTCCACGAACAGCGCGTCCATGGTCCTTGACAAGATAAGGAGCTTGGGCCAGAATGTAAATCATCCACCTCATCAATCACATTGTTTAGTTCAGCTGACAGTATTGTGGAGCAAGTCTCTCTATAAAGGAAGCAATAGGCTATTTACACTGCGGCTCAGGCCAACAGTTGGTGGACTGCAACTGTGCGTGGCTCTGTCTACACCACTCAGCGATATTCATTACTGAGCTTTCTAATTATCACGATCTTGTTAAAATGTGGATTCTGGGATGGGGCCAAAGACACACCTATTGTTAGCTTCGTGATGGCGCGTAGCGCTGCTGGTTCCTGGGTCACTCTGAGTAGAAGGATGGAGTAAGTCACTGAATTGTTTTACACAAAACACACATTACTTTTGTCCCCTTCACTGAAGGCAGACTGTGGTTACAGCTATGATGCACAGAAAAAAATGCACTAAGGACTTATTTGGGGAGAAAAGTTTGGCTGAATTATCTGGAAGAAGACATTTTAAAAAGAAAAGTGGAATTTAATATTTTTCTGGTTTGTCTACATTTTCTGTAACGAACAGGTATGCAATTTTTAAATATGCAATGGGGGATTCTGGTGGGTGGAAAGAGGTGATGTAGGTGCAGCTGCTTCTGTTATGAACCCTTTGCTGAGATCTTAATTTGAAGTCAGGTACATGTTTCACTTTGAAAAAAATATAATGCAAACTTTATATGCTATATATATTCTACTTTGATAAAATGCTTAAAATAATATATATATACATGCACACACACATATAATTGTCCTCCTCCTTTATTCTCTGGGGATGTTTCAAGTTCTTCCCCTCACCTGCCCCCTCGCCCCTGCCCAGTGAATGCCTTGAAACCTCTGATAGCACCAAACTGTATACCGAATATTTTAAATTTTTTCCTGTATGCTCTGCAGCATTGCCATATATCACAAGAGTTCATTTGTCTCTCTGGTGTCTTCTTTGCATCACTACTCTTGAGTTTTGGGGCCATTATTAAGTAAATAAGGGTTACTTGAACAATGGCACTGCGATACTGTTACAGTTGTTTTTGTAACAGATGGCTACTAAGTGACTGATGGGCTGGTTGCCTATACAGAGTGGATACAGAGGACAAAGAGATGATTCCCAGCCAGAGTGGGATGATGCTGGATGGCCTGGGATTCCTTCCTGCTATTCAGATGCACAGTTTATAACTTATGAATTGTTTATTTCTGGAATTTTCCATTTAATATTTTTAGACTGATATTGACTAAAACTGTAGAAACTGTAGAAAGCAGCAAGACTTCGGAGACTGGGGAGATCACTGTAAAGGGAAAGAAGCAGTGAAGGGTAATGGACATTGATGGTTCTATGTGAGCCAGGTACACTATGACAGGTACCCCGATTCTCACCACAACTCCCATTGTGCAGAAGAGAAAACTAAGGCCCAGAGTAAGGAACAGCTTGCTCTTAGGTTCCACATTGGTAAGTGGCAGGGCCACGATTTGAACACAGTCCTTATGCCATGTGGCTTCTGCACCTTATTTTGCATCCTCTTCCCCCAGTCTCCCCACCAAGAGCACTCTTGGGGTGAGGACACAGTTGTAGAGGGCAGACAGGCTCAGAGGGAAATGTGAGGCACTCACAGGATGCAGCCCAGGACATACTTGGAGGGTCTGGGGTGGGGTCAAAGAAGCCATGTGGGGAAGGGGACATTTGAGTTGGGCTTTGAAGAGGAGTGAGGGCCTTTGACAAGCAGAGCTGAGCCAGGGTTGGAGGCCTGGGCTGAGGGCAGGAAGGACAAAGCAGGGAGGCAGAGCATATGTCACCCATGGATGACACAGGACACCTGCAGCAGGCACTGCTGAAGAGGCCAGCTGCACCAGGCTGGCCTCATGGGCGAGAGTTCATGCTAGAGCAGATGAACGTGCACTCCAGTGAAGGTGCTGGAGTCATGGAGCCCCACATCTAGCATAGCCTCAGCACACTTTCAGGCCTGTGATTTCTAACTGATTTCTTCTATGGTGATAGAAACTTGGGGTTTTTTTCTATCTTCTTGTTTTTATTTATTCCTCACCTAAAATCTTAAGAAGGGGCCCAGCCCAATATGCAGCTAAGTCAGGTGGGTGGTGGCTCAGAGTCCTGCCCACACTTCAGCATCTTCCCAGCAACAAGGCCACCGTCATTTCCTAGGAACCTTGCCAACATCTTCATTTTACCACAGGGCTGGGGCACATGATCCAAGTCAACAAAGACGGGACCAACCCCAGGTCTCACATGAGCTTGGATTACCCTCAAACTGCATGACACCCTGCCCCCCAGATAAAAATGGAAAGAAAAAAAAACAAACCAAGACAAACACTTCTTAGACAGGGGGCTGGAGAAAAAGGCCATCTCAACTGACTCACATCCCTGCATACTTTGCTCAGCCCTGTGACATGGGTCCCAGAGAATGGAGGTGACGAGGGTTGAGAAGAGGGCACACCCCAAACTGTACCACAAGCACAGGGGGTGTCTGCCCCGCAACGGCCCCTTAGAAAGGGCTGTGCTTCTGAATTTGACAAGAGGTTGGGTTTGGTCCTCACTCTATCAAGGTGGTCCAGGAAGTAATAGTTTGACCTAGGTCAATATTCAGTGAGCTTCAGAGAGTGGATCTTTCTACAGCTTTGAGGAGGTGAAGGGAGGAGGAGGTGAGCAGGGGGGAGTTAGCACTGGATTCAGGAGTAAGGTGCTGGGGTTTTTACTGGAGAGGGGAGCCTGGGATTGGGCAAAGGGGCAACGCCTACATGGCTAGAGGTTCCAGCCTTTTCCAGAGCCTTCCCAAATAGTCTGTGTGTTCTGTCAGGTGGACCTGGGTCTTTTTCCTGCCTTGTTATTACTTATTATAAAGTGCAGCGAGAATATTGGCAGAGAGCATGGTAGAGTTCAGGCCTTATTTTCCCTCTAGAGCTCGAGTATCTTCATCAACTGACCTTCCGATCACAATCTGTCCTCGGGAAGCTGTGTATCACTTGCCTGCCATAGCTACACATGCAGAATTTCATTTTATTTAAAATTAAAAACATTTTTGTAGGTTGCTACGCAGCCTTGCAATATTCCATGAAGGACAGGTGTGCTGGCCTGCACCTACAGTCCCAGCTCTTGGAGGCTGGAGTGGGAGGATGTCTTGAGCTCAGGAGTTTGTGGCCAGCCTAGGCAACATGGTGAGACCCCATCTTAAAAAAACAAGTAAACATTCCATCAAGTTTTTGCTTTGTAAATCATTGCTCCACCCCTCCCCGCTGAACACTGTTTATCTTTGCTCACTCTTCTTGAGAATGGTATAACAAATAGTCGGTACGTCACTGTTTTTATTTCTGATTCATTTATTTTCTAACAAAACCCCAGGAATCTGGGTTGTTGTTGTTTTTAATAAATGTTAGATTGCTTTGGCAATTAATTTCATGTAGAGTGTCCAAATACACAAAGCACATGAATGCACAAGTAAGAGAGAAAACAACCAGCACCCTGGAAGTCATGAGGAGATTGTTTACTCACTAAGGTAATAAAAGTGAAAATAAGGGTACAGTCAACTGGTGGTGCAATAGCTGTAGACTTTTGGGGTTTTTTTTTTTTAGCAATACTGAGGTTAGGCCTTGTGCTTTTTAGGCAGACACTTCAACACTTGAGCCTTGAGCCACACTCCTGGCCCCTTTTTGCTTTAGTTTAGTATCTTGTGTTTTTGCCTGGACTGGTCTGGAACCATGATCCTCCTACTTATGCCTCCTGTGTAGCTGGGATTACAGATGTGAACCACCACAGCTGGCTTTTTGGTTGAGATAGGGTTTCACTGATGTTCTACTTCCATCTTCCCCAGCTGGTCTTAAACTGTGATCCTCCCAATGTCTACCTCCAAGTATCTGGGATTACAGGCATGAGCCACTGTGTCCAGACCACTGTGGAGTTTTGAAAAGCAACTTGGCATAAAAGTTTTAAGAACCATTTAAGTGTTTATATCATTTAACAGTGATCAGAGTCCTAGGAATTTTCCCTAACAGGAAATTCCTTCCAAAGAAAACAAAGTGTGCAGGAATCCACCGCCAGGCTGTTGATAGTACAGTGGGGTGGGGAGCATGGCTAGACTTCTTGAGCATATTTTTATCCTGCTTTCTACTTTTTGTGTCTTTTCCAAACAAAAGAATGCATACTCATTACTGACAATAATTAGGAAGAAATACATATTCTTTAAAAAATATCCCCAACCAGCCTCTGAGGTCGCTGGTTCTATGAGGTGGAGTTTATCACCCTTCCTTACTGCTTCCTCTCATTTCTGGTCAAATACTGGGGTAAATCCCCAGGAAGACTGTGAGCCCAGGAGTCAGAGACCAAGTCCCAGTCGTCTCTCTGTTCCCAGTGTCCAGGACATCTGGGCACATGGCAGGTACCAGAAAGATCTGTTTAATGCACTTGAGTTGACTGTGAACCTCTGAACACGCTTGCGACACAGCTGTCATTATTTGCACTTGACAGCATGGACACTGAGGCAAGCTGGCAGCAAAGGAGATGGCCACTGTGAAAAGTCTTCTCCAGGAAGATTTGCAGGCTTGTGAAAGCAGAATGACCTGGACTTGAGGACACCCCACAGACAAATTCTGATTCAGAGGTCTGAAGTGGGGTTCTAGCAAGTTCCCAGGTGCTGCTAAGGCACAAGACCAGGGACCCCACTTTGGGACTTTCTCACCCCCACTGAATCCAGTCTGAGTGTACCTTACTTTGAAAATCCAGTGGCAAAAAAGTGGTCTAAAAAGGGCTGCCCTAAACAGAAAGAAGCTTGACTTTGGGCTAAAAATGTCTACATTTATTTTAAGACATTGATTGAGAGAAAACCCAACCAGTTATTTTTAAAAGACTAATGATGGAGTTGAAAAGCCATGAAATTGCTTCCACTGTGCATTAAGCCCCCTTGTCGTCTCCAGGAAACCGCATGCCCCGGGCTTCTTGCAGTGTCATTGCCGGGAGAGCTCCACAGCCCTCTCCTGGGCCCCGTCCTCTTCTATCTCACTGAGGTATAGTACACTTGAAAGGTGCCAGAAGGCCAGGTCACACATGGCTCTGCAGACCATGGCTGGTGTTTGGAATTTATGCTGAAGATGGGAGGTCAGTGGGGGAGTTCTAAAGTGACATGATCACTGTGTCTTTTGGCTGAGAGCAAGGGGTAGGGACAAATGTGAAAGAAAGCAATGGGATCCCTTAGAGACTACTGCATTGGTTCAAGCAAGAGCTGACAGTGGTGGTTTTGACATGGTGGTGGACACGGAGGTTGTGAGGGCTGATTAGCTTCTGGACGTATATGTAATGAGAACCAAGAGACACCTATGGACTGGGCGGGGAGGGTGAAGGCAAGTTAGGAGTCTTTATGAAGGAGGGTCTCTGACCCCAGGCCCACCAGACAGGCCTTCCTGTTAAGGTCAATGGTTTTCAAACATTTTATGCTTAAAAGAATCTGAGGACCTTCAGAAATGCAGGTTTCCCTTCCCTCCTCCTGGAGAGTGTGTCTATTTGCAAGGAGGCCCCAGAAAATGCATTTGTAACAGCAGCTTTGGGGATTCAGCTCTGTGGGTGATCAGAAAGAACCTTTGGGACGAACACTCCAAATTGACCATGTCTTAAAGGACTCTTGGGGAGGCTGTGCAGTGAAGAAGCCAAGAGAACAGTCTCTGAGAAACCTAGTATACTGGGCTAGACCCACTGAGGGCAAGCAAGAGTCCCACTGCCCATCTGCCCCTATGCTTGGTCTGCTCCTGTTGCCATAACAGAATTCCACAGACTAGGTGGCTCAAATAGTAGAGATTTACTTCCCGAGATTTGAAGGCTAAAATTCTGAGATCAGGGCACCAGTATGGTTGGGTTCTGGTGAGGGCCCGCTCTCTGGCTTGCAGAAGGCCACCTTCTCACTGTGCCCTCACATGGCAGAGAGTGAGTGATCAAGCTCTCTGGTGTCTATTGAATAAGAACTCCGGTGGTTCACACGTATAATCCTAGCTACTCAGGAGCAAAGATCAGGAGGATCTCAGTTCAAAGCCAGCCCCGGCAAATAGTTCCACAAGACCCTATCTCGAAAAAACTCATCACAATAAGAGGGCTGGTGGAGTGACTCAAGGTGTAGGCTCTGAGTTCAAGCCCTAGTACTACACACACACACACACAAAATAACCCCACCTTTCTAACTTCATTTAACGTTAACTACTTCCCCAGCAGCCCCTTCTTCAAATGGAGTCACAATGGGGATTAGTTTCAACGTAAGAGTTTTTTGGGGGGAGGGCACAATTCAGTCTCTGGCGCTCTCAAACCCTCAGCTCTGCTGAGGTGCCCCAGTATGCTCCCTAAGTCTCTGAGATCCCTGGAGTGTTTAGGAAAAAATAAGAGAACCATTCCACTTCTGCCAGGCACAGGGAACCCTCACAGCTGGGATGTGACTTGGAAGGATCACATGGCAACATTGTTTCAGTGACTTGTTACGGTGAAAGTAATGAAAGTAAACCTTTCTAGTTCATAGTTACTGAGCCCTTGTTCTGGGCTAAGGGCTGTCATATGTCATTCAACTTAATCATACAAAAAAACCTATGGAGCAGGCATTATTTTTAAATTTCATCTGGCATTCAAGAGACATGCCACAGTCACCTAGGTGGCAACCTAAGGACCATCCCTTAACTCCTTTACTCCACTTTGCTTTGAGTCTTCAAAGAGCTGGCCAAATGCAAGTTGCATCCATGCTGCCAAAGATTAAAAAAAAAAAGAAAATTCCAGAAACAATATCAGCTTTGCAGTGAATAGGGATGGGCCTCATCCATGCCTGCTGGATGTCAGTAAAAGAAGGTGCAGCCAGATCTGTGGGTCTTTGCAAATGGGCTTTTCCCACCTGCCTTCCACACCTGGACATAAGCTGTTGAGTGGTTCTTGAAACTTCATTTGGGTGGATGGATGTCGCTGGAGAAAGCAGGCTTTGAAACATTCCAGTTGTAGCTAGACACACACCTCTCACTGGAGGCTGCCACTGGGATACTGAGATGAGGCCGCTGACAGGCCAGGGCTCATTCTGTCAATCAGCTGTGCGAGGGTGGGCCCACTGGCTCCTGCTGGCCCACAGTCCTCCCTGCTCACTTCCTAGGGAGCCATCCTGGCACACATGACTCTATGCAAGCATGGTAATTGCTCCCCACTAATCCTATCATCTATTCAGGGGTTTAAGGACGGAAACAAGATTAATACTTTGTGTGTGCAAAGCGTTTTCCAGTTTACAAGGAAATTCGACTTCTCATCTGGTTCTCAAAAACAGTGGTTGGGGGAGGACATTATTACAAGTATTCCGTGTTTACAGTTGAGGGACACTGGCCCAGAGAGGCCAAGTAGCTTGTTGAGGTCACCCCCTAGGGAACGAGGCAGTATTTCAACCTGTGCCTATCTTGCACTCAAATTCACATTCTTTTTCCAACACTATTAGGCTTTCTTAACATCTGACATTTATGTATTATTTTACAGTTTATGGAGCACATTTGCATATATGATATAATTAAATCCAAATCACTGTAGACAGCCAGGGATATTATCCTGGACTGAATATGAATTTTTTTTCTCTCTCTCAAAAGTACCTAAGCTTCCCTGCCAGTCATCTATCTCAAGGTGTCTGTGAGTGAGGACAGTCATTGCCAATTCCTTCTCTCTCCTCAACTTTTAAATCTCTTTCTTATTACTCACTTAGAATAGATGTTTCTGTCTCATGGTTAAACCCTAAATGTATATGTATACAAGTTTTCTGTTTGGAATCCTTACTAGGAAATAAAGCAGAATGATCTGGTCTGGAATTAGCTTCATGATCTCTCTCTGTGCAATGAACAGCCCCCAGAAGAGCTATCTGAGGGCTGCACAGACACAGAGGTGTTTCATCACTGACTCTGTCTTCTCCCCATTCCTCAGGCCCCTGGCAGCCTGGCTCTCTGTCTGCAGCTGCATGGGCCTCCAAGTCATTGCCACCACCTCCCTAAGCCTGGGGTTGGGGTCTCAGAGGACTCCATGTAAAGAAGGTCAGACCTGGGCATTTGCCATGAAATGGGCTCCATGAACAGTGACTAGGACTCTGATGAGCTGGTCTAGATTCCAGCTCCACCACTTCCTAGGTGTCAGGGTGTTTTATGACACTTGGTCTCAGTTTCTTCATCTGCAAAATGGGGGCAGTAATATCTGCCCTTAGTGGCTTTTACAAGGTACCACCCAGAAAATCTGGCAGCTCAACTGCCTCCTGTCATCTCTCCACTTGGATTTCTGCCTTCTCACTGCCTTTGCCTGCGGTACTACCACAGTGTTAGTTCTGGTTTCTTCTTTTATAGTGCTAGCCAAACTGAGTTTTCCAAGCCCAGGGAGTCAGGAGACAGGTTTCTTGCTGGTTTCTGTTCCTTCACACTGCCCAGCTTGGAGCTGGTCACTTTCCTCCATGGGCCTAATTTTTCCCTTCTGTAAAATGAGGAGCTGGACTGAGTAATCTCTCAGGATTCTAGAAGTATTGGGAATGATCATAGCTTCTGAATTCTTAAGGTAATAGCTAAAATCACAAATTGCATTTATGAAGCATAGTCTGACCACTAGGACTCCCCCTGGACACTTTCTATGTCACCAGGCAGCCCTGAGAGGCTGGCACTGCTAATTTTTGCATTGGACAGGTGACAGTGCTGAACTGGGAAAGACCAAGGTGGGTTCTCAAAGTCACACTCCTCGTGACTTGGAGAGTGATAGTGCTAGGATTCCCACCAGTGCCTCAAACCCATTCTCCCCCAAACCAAAGAGAATCCCCTTCAAGGCCTATCCTTGGAGAGAAGAAAGATGAAGACTTGTTCCTGCCACTCCTACACAGCATGGGGCAGTCACTGTATGTAAGTGTCACAGCAGCAGCAAGCCACTATCACCTTTGTCCTTGGCTGGAGAAATGGGTGTCAGGATGGAATCATAAATAGACCTTGCAGGAAAATCATTACCCCCAGAAAGCCAGCAGCACCTGGGTAACAAACAAAATCAAAGGCAAAAGCAACTATCCTCCATCTTCCATTAATCACAGGTCATCCACTGGCTGGTGCAGAGGAGCCCAACATCCACTGGCTGGTGCAGAGGAGCCCAAAGCCCCAGGCCAGTCCCATCCAACATCACCGCTTTACAACACAATAGAAACACAGGTCCTGAGTCTTTGTCTATGAAGACAGGTTCACAGTACTTGTCACCTCTTCCTGAGACTGCTTTGCACCATTCCAAATATTTCTCTTGAGATTAATGACTCCAGTGGAACCTTCTAAGGCTCAATACTCATTCCCCAGCAAGTAGTCAAAATTTCCAGCTTAGAAACAACTTCAGAGATAACACAGCCCAGGCCTTTACACAGCACTAACAACACTCAAAATAACACAAGGGTAAGCAATAAAGGGAGTCAGCATACAGCATGTGCTTAATGTGTGGGGGGCACTGTGGTGAGTGCTTTATGGCACTGCACATATAATCCTCAAAACAAAATCAGGGTGGTACACACTCTTATGACCCTGGCTTCTCCTTTTGGTTGCCTGCCTGTGTTTAATGACATGTCGTCTTGGGTCCTGTTTTGCAGTTGGGTGCAGGGAAGCAAAGCCGTTGGCTCAGAGTCCCACAGACTGAACCCAGGCTCAGTGAATCTGCCCTTCCGGCAGCTGTTTCTAGACACCAGGCTTTCTCAGACAGGCAGGGAAGGACCCACAGGGGCAAGTTAGCAGGAGCTTCTTGTACTGTTTCTGGTTTCCTGCAGCTGCCTTGTGAAATTTGGACCATGTGTTGCCCTCCCTGACACTGCTGCCAACACTCATCTAGCCCTTTCTTGGCCAGTGATGGGTTTTTGCTGGGTTCTCCCCCAGGAGGCCCCTTCTGGCTGCTGTGTGCTGTCTGCACTCAGCCTGTGTACTGAAACCTGTGGTGCTGGTCCTCTTTAACACAGAGCCTTGCTCTGTAAGTATCTGTAGGGCAGCCAGCACCATAATGCAGTTTGACTGACTGCCCACCAGGTAGACACAGAGATGTGCAAATCTCCCCCAGGGCAGAGGACAGGAGAAATGGGGACAGATTGATGTAAGAGAGGGCTGTGGGGCCGAGGTAGATAGGGTTAAAATGTAAAGGACGAAGCCAATCATTGTCTGGAAGAAGCAGAAAAGGCAAAAACCTCCAGCAGAGGAACCCTGTGAATAGTGGAAAGTGAGAGCCTCTTCCTGTTTCCTCTGCTGCCTGAGTGCACGGTTTGCGATCTTTGGTTTATACGCACAAAATGGAATATACACATCTCTGTGCACATCACCATCCCTATAATTCTGTGCCCATATGCATCATATACATTTTAAAAATTAGGATATATTCACTGTACAAGAGGGATTCATAGTGACAATTCCAAACAAGCTTATGTTGTACCTTGGTTAGATCACCCCCATCGTCTCTCCCCCTCCCCCTACTCACCCCACTTAAAGCAGTTGCAAGAGGTTTCTTTGTTCCATTTCATAGAAGTATATGAGGTCCATCAATCACATACCCTCACCTTCATCTCCTTCATTCACTCTTTCCCTGTGACAAGTACCCCTCCCCCCACATGCACACTATACCTATTTTACAGTCCTGTCTTTCGTTATTAATACAGTGTATCCCTGGCATTCTATGTATTGTACTGTATTTTAAACCATGTGTCTTGACACCTTCCCGTATCAGTGTGTATAGACCTACTCCATTTTGTACAGACTGTGTAGAATACCATAGTTTTAATAATTCCTTCCTTAGCTAGATGGACACTTACGATGTTTCTTGTTTCTTTTTTTCTTGTTATTATGAACAATGCTGCAATGAATGTCTTTGCACATCCAGTGCATTCAGGACTTGAACAAGTGATTACTTTTTTTTTTTTTTTTTTTGGAGCTAGGGTCTCACTATTTAGCCGAGGCTGATCTCGAATGCAAGATCTTCCTGCACTCCTCCTGAGTGCTGGGATTATAGGCATGCACAGCCACACCAAGCTTCTGTGTGTGTTCTGATAGTTCTTGCCAAGCTGTCTCGGCGTTGGGGTCTCCAGAATCGGCTGCAGCTTGCTGGTCAGAAGTGGAAGGAAGACCTCTCTGAGCAGAGTTGCTAGACCCTGCAAAATCTTAGTGCTCTGGCATAATGACACACACTGAAAACTTAAATAATAGGGCTTAGGGAAAAGGGGAAGAGAGAGTAATAGAGAAGGTTGACCTGATTAAAGTACAATATGTTTGTGGGTGAAATCTCTTTGAACAATGAAGGACAGGAATGTAAGACAGGTCCTGTTTGAGGTGTGTACTAGTGGGAGGGGCAAGGTGAATGGAGAGGGTGAAGGAGGGTGAGTATGATCCATCTGCTTTCTATACTTGTATAAAAATAGAACAATGAAGCCTGCTGACATTGTTCAAAGAAGGGTGCAGGGGGATGAGGGAGAATGATGGTGGGGGTGACTTAACCAAGGTACAATGTAAGCATATAGGAAATGTCACAATGAAATCCCACTGTGCAACTAATAAATGTTAATAAAATGTTTTAAAAAATCTTACTGCTCTTCTTGTGCTGGGATGCAGAGCAGGTGCTTCTGAGCTGGCCTGATGGGAGTGGGGGCGGAAGGGGGCTGGAGGTGGAGCAGTGCAGGGAAGAAAGGCAGGTGATCTGAAGTTGGTTGGTGGAATGCTCCTGGCACGTCAGTTTCTGTACTGCTCTATAGGGTGCCTATCAGCCCCCGACTAGCCCTGGAACCTTGCATTGTGCCTGACAGTTGCACTTCTCTCCCTATCATCCTCTCTGTTTCCTGCTTAGTCAGACTTTCCCCTGGGAACACTAGCCCACAGCGTGTGCCTCTGAAACCTCACTTCCAGCTCAGGAGAGGACTTCCGTCCCTGCCTCTCCACCCAACTGTGTCTTGCCAAATGACTAGGCAACTCCTTTCCTTTCTCGCCTCTCAGCTCTTCTCAGCTCTCCCGCTGCAGCATTTGACAACCTTCCCTCCAAGAAACTCTCCCATCCCCCTTCTGTAGCCCCCACTCTCCTGATTCCCCTCTGTTGACTCCTGGCTCAGCCTCGGGTCTCTTTTGCTGGCTCCTCCCTATTTTACCTTGCATTGGGTCCTACAGGGCTCCCGCCTGACTTCTCTACCCTCTTCCTATCATTCATTGCCTAGGCTTTAAATATCTTCAATGAATCAGTGCCATCCAAAATCGTCAGAATCCTTATCTCCAGACCAGACTGCTTTTGTGCCACTGGGACACCGTATTAGCATCTCAAAGAGCTTGTTAAAAATGAGCTTCCCAATCCTGCCTTTCCTGGAGGAAAGGACTTATTCCAATAAATAGCATCTCCACCTACTGACTTGCAGGAGCTAGAACCCAAAGGTCAGTTTTGAAACTTCTCTCCACAACCTTACCTCCCCTCAACACACCAAGCATTATAACTTCTGTTCTCATCTGCCAGACCTTGCCTGAGTGGCTTTGCTCCCCTGTCTCCTACACAGCTTTCTCACTGGTCTCCTTGCCTCCAACACAGCATCCAAGACAGCCTTGTAGAGACCCAGGTCAACCATGCAACCCCTCCTTGAAACTCTCCGACAACACTCAGAAGGGAGCCCACAATTCCTTATTCTCTCTGAGGGGCTGCAAGAGCTAGCCTCCTCTGACTTCTCTGGCTGCCTGGCATTCCTCTTCTGTCACCCTGCTGCCTTTTGTCTCCCAGACACTTTCCACCTCAGGGCCCTCATCGTTGGCATTCCCTCTGCCCTGAACACCATTTTCCTGGGTCTCACCTGGGTGACCCTTTCATCTCAGCATAAAAACTGCTTTACTGACACAGCCCTCTGACCCACAGTCTAGATAAATTACAGCCTCTCTGCTATTACTTTAGGGCTGGAGATATGGCTCAAGTGGTAGAGCACTTGTCTAGCAAGAGCAAGGCTCTGAGTTCAAACTCTGGTACCATCAAACAAACAAAAAGCAACTTACTTTAATTAATGAAACTTATCATAACACCTGATTACAGGAGTGTTTCTGAGCTCAATGTCTGCCTCTGCTTCCAGACACCAGGGGTATGAGGGTCTGGCTGCACTGCTGGTCCCTGTATATGTCTCTCACCACTAGTACGTGGTGCAAGACAGGCTCGTGGACCATTAGTGGATCCATGTGGGGTAGGAAGAACCCAGACTGGATATCAGACACACTTAAGTCTGAATGCAGGGTCTGCCTCATATAAGCTGCTTAGTGACCTTGGCTAATTTGTTGTAGCCTCAGCTTCTGTGCACACCACCAGCTCTAGGGGTGCTTGTAGGGGTTGAAAGTAGTTAACTTATCTGGCCCGAAGAAGATGCTCATAAATTCGATCTTCTTTGCTGACTACCTTTAAGTCACTAAAGAGGCCAACCGTAGTGGAAAAAACAGCTTGCCATCCTGCAGGGCAGTAGTTCAGCTTCCCCCTCCCAGTGTAGCAATTCTTGTTTTCCAAAGCTGGGCAGTCTGCGGGGAGCTGAAGCACCGACTCACCCATGAAGACCACTCTGCTCCCCCTGACCATCCTCCAGTTACTTAGCTGGGCCTTCTGGAATTTACAGAAGGCCTCAAACTTAGAGGGGCGAGAAGGTGAAGGGGGTAAATGCCCACTCACCAAGGGGAGACTTAGTCCTGTCCTCAAGGAGTGACCCCTCAGGATGCCAGTCAAAATCAGCCTGTCACTTGGAGAGGTGACAGAAGATGGATTTTCTTTCTGATAGATTGGTGTCAAAAATAAGACAGAGCAGTGGGTTTCAACTTGACTCACATTAAGAATGTCATGTTAGAGCACAAATGAGAGAGAAGAGAAATGCTCTTTTATTCGGTAGTTTATTTTTGTCACTTTGTCAGAGAGAAATTGCAGCCCCAAGGGCACTGGAGCTGCACAGAATTACCCAAAACATTAACATGCAAATTGCCTTCTTTAGAGAAGGTAATTTTATTAGTGCACAAAAATGTTTCTTTCACTGTACTCATGCCTAGAGCAGTGCTGTCTGGGGGCCAGTTAGGGCCACTGCAAAGGGAGAATTAGGGGAGCACTGAAGTTGGTTAGGATTCTGCTACTCCTCTATCTTTGGGTCTGTGAGGCACACTCACAGCATTACAGTTGGCTACTGGTGGGCACACAGGGCGGGGAGGGCAAGTGACATGTTCAGGACCATACAGCTTCAGGAACATGTCCTTTGTCTCACAGTGGAAGTAGCCACTCTGAAAATCTGGAGCCCAGGGCCATGTACTCATCCACTCACTCATTAACAAGTTTCCACTGTGCTAGGCCCTGGACCCTAAACCAGAACCAGGTACTAGCAGGAAGGTGCTGGGCACCCATTGGACACCCAGAAAGAATACTGACACATAGAATAGGGCCTGCTGGAGGACATGCCAAGAACCAACCCAGCACTGCAGAGAGAATGACTGACAGGGAGGGCAGTGAGAGGGTCTGTGAAGCCTCATAAAGGAGGGTCTCCATGCAGACCTGGTCCAGACAGTCCAGGTGGGGAAGGGCATTCCAGGCAAGGAGAAACACCTGAGCAGAGGTATAGAGATGAGGCATGGTGGCCTGGCCTAACAGTCCGTGATGGTGATGTCACCCTGCAGGGCATGCATGGGAGAATGGTGACTTGGGAGGGTGTCAGGGCTGCAGATGATGAAGACTGAGACCAGCACAGTTGATCTCAAAGGCTGAGGAGGTTGGATGTTACCCTGCAGGCAGCAAGCAGAAGTGTGGGGCCTGCTTAGAACAGAACCAAGGTCTCCAAGGGACTTTGGGGGGGGGGTTCCCCGCCCTGGGTGCCAAGACAACAGAAGGTTATATGAGGCTGCGCTTACATAAGGCTGTCTCCTTCACAGACGTGATCTGGGGATGTGTGGGCAGAGACGCCCACCACCACCAAGAAGAAAGTGCCTCGATGATGCCAGGTCTCCCGGAGCAGATGTGTGCACCCTTTCCCAGGAAGCCGCCTGGCCTCCAAAGCTGAGGGAGCTCTCCCTTGCCCTCAGTTGGCTGGGAGCTGTATCACATGGCAATGGTGGAGCACAGGGAATTTCTCATAGCCTCAGGAGCTGTCTTTGGGAAAGTTCAAGGGAATGCGTGGTTGCTATTTACGTTTTGAGTCAGATAGCTCTCTGTCCTGTGCATTATGGGATGTTTAGCAGCACCCCTGGCTTCTATCCGTTAGATGCCAGCATAGCAATTCCCCTCCCCCCACCAGTGGTGACAACCAACCCTGTCTTCAGACATGGCCAAATGTCCCCTGGGGGATTTGGGGCTGTGGTTTTAACCATTACAGTTTTGTGCAGTAAGATGAATGCATGTTGGAGTGGGCTTTAAATTTGCTCCTGGTAAAAGATGGTGAGCTCTGATTTGGGCAAGCTCTGATTGGCTAGCTCAGGTGTTTTCCTGATTACAGAGAACTGACCAGAGGGGCTGCAGAGATGCCCACTGCACTCCTGGGTTTAGGGATGAAGCTCAGGCTTGACTCAGGATTCCATGGAAGTCTCTGGAAGGGCCTCTGAGGGAAGCACTCTTGGAATGCTCATGATTGGGATGGTCTCTCAAATACCACTGGACTCTGAAGAAAGAATTTTGGCTCTACTGCTCACTAGCTGGGTAACTTTGGACACATTACTTATCTTCTCTGAGCTCAGCTTTCTTTTTTGTAAACAGGACTAGAAAGCTTACCTCTAGGATTGGGGGATGGGGGGGCGGGCAATGTGAACATGCTTATGGGGAAATTTTCAGTTTTAGCTCCAACATGTACAGAGCTTTGAAATCCTCACTCCCATCCTCACAAGTAGAAAAACAAAAAGTGGAGCGATCCAAAAATCAATGACTTTTCTTGGATCCATCAGAGAATTGAAGTCACATGGTAGACTGCCATACTGAAAGCTGGAGAGACAGGCAAATGCAGAAAACAGAGAACTGAGATAGCTACAGGGCAGAAGCACTGGAGCCAGTCACAAGTGGTTTTTTTGAGACAAGGCTCACTGTGTAGCCCAAGCTGCCCTGAAACTCTCCATCCTCCTGCCTGGCCTCCTGAGTGCTGGGATTACTGGTGAGAAATCTTACTTGGAAATTGAAGCACTGCTAGAGGCCTAGGGTGCATTTCCTGCTTCAGGCAAGTTAGGGGGACAGTGACCATTTTGAAACAGGCCTAGGACTTTCTCCATAACAAAGGCTTGCTTTCAAGGGAGACTACTTCTCCAGAGGCTTAACTGACATGGGAGAAGGGCAATTAAACAAGTCTAGCATCTCCAGCCTTCCTGTCCCACATGAGGGGAGGAAAAACCTGACTAAGAAAATTTACAGAAGTCACAGCCTATAAGCTCCAGCCCATTAAAAAGCTGAGATTTAATGTTGAGATTACAGAATGCTTTTTCTCCTCAGCACCTTGCCACCACACCCACAGGGCTCCAGTAGAGCAATGGAGGATTAAAGCTGACAGAGATGCTACTCAGAGACTCCATTTAAGAAGGAGTTTTTAGGGAAACCCAAAGGCAACAGGAGGAGAAAATAGAGCAAGGACACTAGAGGGGCCCCACGCCTCTGGCACCAACAGTTACATCACACGATGAATGCAGCCCAACTCCTAACGAGGGAAATAGAAAGCTCTCAAAATACAAGTCTTGAGAGAAAGCTTCAACTATCTTGAAATAAATGAAAATGAAAACAGAACGTACTGAAGCATGTGGGGCACAGTGAAAGCAACAGAAGGAAGTGTATTGCACTGGATGCACCTATCAGACAAGGAGGGCTAAGATCAAGAATTCAAGCTTTCATTTAGGAAACTAGGAAAAGAAGAGCAAATTAAATCTAAAATCAGTGAAAGAAAATGAACAATGAAAATTTCGAAAACAAATGAAATTAAAAACAGGAAATCAATGGAGAAAAATGAAAGAAACCAAATGCTGATTCTTTGAAAAGGTCCATAAAATTAATAAAGCTTTAGCCAGTTTAATCAGGGAAAAAAACAGAGATTATTATATTATTAATTATTAATTATAAATTACTAATATCAGAAATGAAAGAGGAATCATCACTGTTGGAAATGTAGGCCCCAAAAGTGACCACGTGGAGAGGAGTGATCTGGCCAAGAGATTCTTTATTGCCAGGTGGGAGAGGGAGAGAGCAGAGAGAGAGAGCAGCAGGAAGGGCAGGGGCTTAAATACCCCTCAGTGAGACTCGGCATGATCTGATTGGTTAGGATCTTATGGTTCATGCTGATTGGAGGTTGGGGCAGAAGGAGGATTCAAGCTAGACTTGAGGCAGGACCTGACCCTGGAAAACAGAAGCTTAAGGGTGCAGTAAGAACCAAAACCTATCGGCGCCATTATTGCCAACAATCACTCCTCATCCCAGGGACATTAAGTGATAATAAAGGGATATTATGAATGACTCTAGCCCACAAGTTTGGTAACATAGATGAAATGGACCAATTCTTTGAAACACAAAATTAAACAAAACTCGTATGAGGAAAAACAGATAACCTGAATATCTGTTGGAGAACTTGAATGTATAACTAATAACCTCCCCGCAAAAGAAAGCACCAGGTCCAGACAGGTTCACTGGTGAATCCTAAGAAAGAAATAATACCAATTCTCTTCAGTATCTTCCAGAATATAGAAGCAGAGGGAACAGAGTTTGTTTAGACATGTGCTACCTAATCTCCAATTTTGGGGGGACTTCCCAGTTATCTTTCTGAAATTTATTTTTAGTTTAATTCTACTATGATTTGAGAATATACTTTGCATTATTTCTATCTTTTTTTTTTTTTTAGCAGTACTGGGGTTTTGAACTCAGGGCTTCATGCTTGCTAGGCAGGCCCTTTACTGCTCAAGCCACACCTCTAGCCCTTTTTCTATTCCTGTAACACTGTTAAAGTGTGTTTTCTAGCCTAGCCATTTACCTCATCTTGGTGAATGTTCTATATGAACTGTGAAGAATGCATTCTCTGCTCTTCATGAAGTATTTTAAACATGGTAATTGGGTCCAGGTGATTGATGATGCCATTCAGCTCATCTACAACCTTACTAGGTTTGTTTTTTGCCTACTGGATTTGTCAGTTGTGATGGGGTATTGAAGTCTCCAACAATAATCATAGATTTTTATCTACTTTTCTTTGTGAATCTGTTAGTTTTGCAGTACATATTTGGACACTCTATTCTTAAGTACATACATGTTAAGGATTGTTATATCTTCTTTGAGAATTGAACTCCTTATCATTAGAACCGGTCTTTACTGCTTGTTCTGTCTGTAGCCTGCTTTATCTAAAATTAGCATAGTTACTCCAACTTTGTTTTGGTTAGTCTGAGCATAGTATATCTTTCTTCATCCCTTTACTTTTTAACTACCTATGCTTTTGTGCTTAAAATGGGGTTCTTGTAAACAACATATAGTTGGGTCTTGTTTTTCATCCTCTCAACAGGCTCTGTATTTTAACTCACATATTTAAACCATTCACATTTAAAGTAGTTGTTAATATAATTGGATTAATATCCACCATGACTGTAACTGCTTTCTATTCATTGCATGTGTTCGTTTTTTATGTTTTTAAATCTATTTTTCTGCCTTCTCTGTTTTTTTCATTTTATCTTAATCTTATAAAAACTGAATAATAATAGTAGATATTTTTAAAATGAAAAATTCTGTGGAACCTCATCACTGTATACAACTGTTTATTTTTACATCTTCCCTCATAGTTTTATCTATATGCGTCAAGTGTTTTTATACCTAGATGCAGTTATAGTATATGTATGGTTTTACATTCTGCTTAGTAATGCATTATGTTGTTTTTACATTGAGACAGGGTCTTACTATGTGACCCAGGCTGACTGAACTCTTGAACATGCTGTTCAGTCTTCTGAGAGTTGGGATGATAGGTGATTCTGTCTTCTCTGGTTTTAACAGAACATTTTATATGATTGAATTTTCTCTCTTCTTTCAGCATACTAATCGTATTTTTCCCTCCTCTTTCTCCTTCTTTTTGAAGAGATGAGGACTCACTACATTACCCAGAGTGGACTTGAATGCCTGAGCTCAAGCAATCCTTTGCCTTACCCTCCTGAGGACCCAGGACTACAGTTATTTCTCGTTAATAAGTTCATTTTGTAGCATACATTTCTAGCTAAGAAATTAATTTTCAAATAACACTGTACCACTTCTCAGAGAAATGAAGAAAATCTAGGTGACCTTGGATTGGGCCATGAAATTTTAGATACATCACAAAAACCAAGATTCATGAAGGAAAAAAAGAAACAGATAAGTTGGACTTTATTAAAATTAAAAACCTCTGCTTTGAGAAAGATATGATTAAGAAAATGGGGTGGGGTATAGGTCAGTGGTAGAACACTTGCCTACCATGCACCATGCCCTGAATTTGAGCCTCAGCACCATAGAGAGAAGAAAGCAAAATGAAGATATAAAACACGGACTGGGAAAAATATTTGGAAAACATGTATCTGATGAAGAACTTGTCTCCAAAAATATATAAAGAACACTTAAAATGCAACAATAAGAAATCAAACAATGCAATTAAAAAATAAGTCAAAGATCTGAATAGATTCCATACCAAAGAAATATACAGATGGCAAAGAAACCCAGGAAAATATGCTCAGCTTCAAATGTCTTTAGGGAATTTAAAATTAAAGAACGAAGTAGCAGTATATACTTATTAGAATGACTAAATAATAAAAACCTGACTATCCTAAGTATTGACAAGGATGTGGAGTAACAAAAACTTTCATTCATTACTGGTGGAAATGCAAAACGGTACTGTCACTTTGGAAGACTGTTAGTTTCTTATAAAGCTAAACATAATATTACCACAGATAGGCGAGAGAGGACTTACTAAGGATATTGGTCATAAACTTATGAAAGCTGAAAAGACCCACATCAGGCTGCCTGAAAACTGGAGACCCTGAGGTGCCAGTAGTGTGGTGTCTAAAATCCTCAGAATCTAGGAAATAATGGTGTCACTCTCAGTGTGAGGCCAAAGGCCTGAGAGAGGGGCTCAATGCTATATGCTTAGGAGTCTGAAGGCCATGGAGGCTGGAGTTCTGAGGTCCAAGGGCAGAAGAAGAGTGTCCAAGCTGAGAGGAAGAGAGAGAGAGAGAGAGAGAGAGATAGGAAATCATCTTTCCTCTGTCTCTGGGCCCTCAGCTGATTGGATGGTGCTTGCTCACATTAAGGGCAGATCTTCCCCCACTCATTCCACCAACTTGCAGGCCAGACTCCTCTGGAAACACTTCACAGACACATCCAGAATTAATGCTTTAGTCCAGTCAGGTTGACACCTAAAATTAAGTATCACACCATACAATCCAACAATCATATTCCTGGTTATTTGCCTAACCATGCTGAAAACTAATGTCCACACAAAACCACCTCATGAACATTTATAGCAGTTTTATTTATGATTGCCAAACTCAGAAGCAACCAAGTCACCCTTCAGTAAGTGAACAGACTAACAAATTGTGGTGTACTCACTCAATGGGCAATTATTCAGAGACAAAAAGAAATGAAGTATCAAGTCATAAAAAGACATAGAAGAACTTAAGTGAATATTGCTAAGTGAAAGAAGCCAGTTTGAAAAGGCTGGATTCTATATGATACCAACACTTATATAACACTCTGGAAAAGACAAAACTCTAGAGAGTAAAAAGACCAGTGGTTTCTGGGGGTTCGTGAGGATGAACAGATAGAGCACAGGGAATTTTAGGGCAACGAAAGAACTCTGACTCTGTAATGGCTGATACATGTCAGTATGCCCTCTGTCAAAACCCATTGAACT
This sequence comes from Castor canadensis, assembly GCF_047511655.1. Taxonomy (NCBI): domain Eukaryota; kingdom Metazoa; phylum Chordata; class Mammalia; order Rodentia; family Castoridae; genus Castor; species Castor canadensis. Next base: position 13,585,319 of record NC_133398.1, on the reverse strand, counting down.
GTACAACACAGATTGAACTTTAATGTAAACTATGCACTTTAGTCAATAATAATATTCAAATATTCATTAATTGTAATAAATGTACCACAATAACACAAGATGGCATTTTAGGTGAAACTGTGTATGGGGGTAGGGGAGTATATTCTATGTATTTTCTGCTTTATGTTCTAAAAAAAATAAAGCCTACTGATTTTTTAAAAAGTGCTTATAGAGCTCTGGCCTGTGTTAGATGCTTGATACATGTGGCTCGAATGTGTGTCAATGGCCGGCAGTCTTGTTTGAACCGCCTGCTGTGGAAGCTTGAGTTAGGAGACCTGGTTCGGGGTCCAAACTGTACCACACTCTAGTTGTGTGCCGCTGGAGAAAGCTGTCCCCCAGGCTTTCTAATGCTTATTTTTTCAGCTTTAAAAAAAAAAAAAAGGCAAGAGAAACTCCTCCTGCAGATCAATTGGGAGTGTTCAGTGAGGTTCTTTATTGCAGTCACGCCTGTGACACATTCTCCTGACTCTCTGTGGCTGGTAAGGAACAGGTGAGAGTGGCTTGCGACAGAGCCCTCACAGCTGCAGGGCTTTCTGGATGCCTCTGTTGTCATTATCACCACCCTATGCCAAGATCAGGGACCAGACTGTCTCATCAAACACAGTTCCCCCAATCCGGGGCTGCAGATGTTTTGGGACTGCCATAGTTCTCACGGCCTCATGAGCTTGTGAGTGCTGTCGCTGCAAGAGGCAGCCCAGAACCGAGACTTGGGGGCAGCTTCCTGTTCTGCCCCTCATGGCCCTTGTGAACTGTCCCTTTATCCCCGAGCCTGGATTTCCTCCTCTGTAACCGGGGCCGTGAAAAGACTGCGCTCCCTGGAAGTAGGTGCAGTCAGTGAACAAGAGAGCTTGGAAACTGTTTTGTAATCTGTAAAGCACGCACATCAGAAATGATGATGCTGGTCGAAGGAAGGAAAAAGGTGCCACCATTGGGAGCCAGGAACAGATTTCCTTACTAAACTCTTAGAATAAGTCGAGGTGGCTGTCACGGCCCCATTTCAGAGGCCACTGAGGCCCTAGAGGTGAAGTTCTTCCTCTCAGGGCTCCTGACAGTCAGGTGTGGAACCCAGCCTGACTCAGGCACCAATTTCTCCCACGACACTCACTGAGTGCTGGGGACAGTGAGCAGCAAGTGCAAGGGGCAGGGAGGTGCCAGGAAAAAGAAGTCTACTTTTCTCTCTTCTGTCTATTTCTAGGTGGAGAAGGGGACAGACAGCGGGAGAGGCCCTGTTTTCTCTACTCCAGGTGACCGAGGATGAGGAAGGCCAAGCACTCACCTGGCCTGAGGGCAGTGAGTATAGCACACATCACCTCCCAGGCAAGGGCATCTCACAGAACACAGCCTACATTTTGCAGACCTCCAAGACCAGTGTCTGGGCCAGGGAAAAGGTGGGCTGGCATTTCTTTTGGCTCACTTGCTTTTATTAAAAATAATTCTGATGCCATAATCGTGTCGGGCACACATCCAGATAGGTCCATCTGACTTTGAGATAATTTCAAGGCTGAAGAACACTGTCAGTGCCAGATACCTCCACGAGGCACTGTGTAAGACCAGCCTAGCTCTCCGTAGCCCCCATCTTCCAATGGGTGGTGCCACCCATGTAAATGGATAAGGGAGGCCTCGCTAAGCATTCCAAGTAAAAATACTTTAAAATATTTCAGTACATCATCAACCAAATACATTTCAGTTGGGGCTGGCTCCAGCTGATGAAAGTATAGGCGTCAGATGATTTGCATAAGTCGGCTGAGGAAATTTGGTGAGAGACAGTAACAAGACTCAGACACTCACAGAATCAGCTGGCTGCCATAGTCTAGCGCCTGGTCCATCTGACACGAGTGTATGGAGCACCTACTGTGCATCAAGCACAGTGCCAGGCCTCGCAGGGAGGAAGAGCTCTGGTGACTAGTCTGTCCTGAGGGCAGAAGTTACACACTTGTTCTAGTATTTAACAGGTGCTATGATCAGGCAGTGCTGGCTGTTGGAGCCCAGCCTGGGGCCCAAGGATGACTCCTTGAGGAGGCCACAGGACATGAAGGAAGGGGTCTCTAGCAGAGGCAAGGGCCCAGATGGAGGATCTCTGAGGCAGCCAGCACTCTGGCTGGAGTGAGAAAGTGAGAAGCTGGTGATGGAGCAGGTGGCCACAGAGTGTCAGGGGTTCATTCTGAGAGACCTCATCACTCAGATGTTTTTCCTTGCACTTGGACTCGTGAGACCAATCACTGTGGGTGGTGGTTCTGAGTTGAAAGATGGTTCCCAGTGTCAGCTGGTATTTGCCATGTTCAAAGGCAGGGAACACCCCCACTGCATGGGCTGTTCTTCCAGCCAAGCAACCAATGGTGCAGTATAAGACAAACAGGAGACAGAAGAATGAGGAGACCTGGGTTCTGTAAGGCACCAAGGGACAGTCATTGCAACCATGTTCTACCCCTCTTGCTAGACTATGATGCAGCCCCTTCTTCCTGTACTGTCCCCGTCACCTGCAGAAACCTGACAGGTGCAGATTCCAGAGAAAGGTATGTAGGGAGAGCCATGGTGACCACAGTTTGACAACCCAGTTTGCTGAGCACAGGGCGGACTCTGTTCTGAGCACTTCACATGCTTTGTTGCGTTTCTTCCATGTTTTTGTGAAACAAGCACCATGACCATCTCCACTTCCCAGATGATGGTCAGGGGGCCTGAAGGAGGTTATGCAGCTTGCTTGAGACCTCCTAGCTAGCAAGTTATCAAGCCTCAGTTTAAAGCCAGGTTTGTCCAAATCCAGAGCTTGTGTCTGTGAGTAGATTCCTGTTCAACCAAGGCAGCCCCAGGATGGGGGAATGTGGCTTAGGAGTGCAAGCATTAAACTCTACATTCTTAGATTTCCCTCTCCAAGTAAGGTGTGTGTGTTGAACTGGAAACTTTAGCTTCTTTCTTTCCTTTTTTTTTTTTTTTTTTTTAATTGAGGCAGACCTTGCTACGTAGCCCAGGTTGGCCTCGAACTTGAAATCCTCCTGCCTCAGGCTTCTGAATGCTGAGATCACAGGTGTGCACCACCACTTCCAGCATAGCTTCTTTCTTAAAACAGGAAAACATCTGGTTGCAAAGGGAATGAAGGCTCAGGTGCTGGGCTCAAGTGTTCCCTTTGTAGGTGAACTGTATGTCTCTCCTAGCTGACACCAGTGACAGAGCCTCTTATTGCCTGATTTTGATGCTGTCCTCATCTCTCCCCACTAAGATGTGTGATTCCAGTCTGGAAGGAGTTGAGAGCAAAGTCTCCTTGATAAGAAGAAATCGTGAGTACAATTTACATGAAATCACTGCATCTCCAAAGTCAAATTTATTTCCTCGTTTGGTTCTGGCCCAGGAGAGGACTACGACACCCCAGTTTTGCTGATAACACCCTCATTTAGATTTCTACATTGTGCTGGAAATTCTAGAATTGGAAATTAAAATCCTTAACTTAAAAAAAAATGACAATTACATTGGCATGCTGGAGAATGTGAGATGCATATTACTAAATTCCATCAAGCTCCCAAACAGTCTTTGACATTCTAGAAAGACAGAAACAGGCCTATTTAGAGGAGGACGAACACTGGGTGCCTATGAGGACTCCCTGGGTAGGGAGATGAGGGGAGAGGGCAGGGGGTTGAGCCACGTGTCAGGTGTAGGTTATTGTTGAGCCTTAGCTTTGGTTTTGGGTGGTGAGTTTATGGATGTTTATTCCATTATTAAAAATAACTAATTAAAAAAAGTTAACATAAAAGCAGGCTGGGCACAGACCATGATGGAAATATCTCATAAACCAATGATGCTGTTTAATACAATTCTACACACCTGAGGTCCAACAGAAAACAAAACAAACACATGGCTGTTTAAAGGGATGGGTTGAAGTCTGGATTTTGTCGTGTGCCTGTTTTTTGCTTTTTTAGTAGTTTTGAGTTTTTTCCTCATTCATCTATCTTCAGCACCAATAGTCTCCATTTCAGTAGCAAGGTTCTCTCACGCAGGTTATCTTTGCTCACAGTGGCTCGAGCATCAGCAATCTGGTTACCCCTTTGCCTTAGGGCAAAAAGTAGATCACGGCCAGCTTTGGTGAAGTGGAGGATGCATTAGCAATTTGACATGGCAGGTGCTGAGAGTAAGCAACAATCCTGTCCAAATGGGTTGGAGTTATACACCGGGCATTCAGGGGCAGGAAGGGAGACCGTCAGTGAGGCCACCTCAACCATACAATGGGGAGCTCAGATTCAGAATTTCCTGCTTTGAAGATGTGGCAGCTTTTATTTTGGCATTGTCCATTCATCATTCACCTGGCCCTTGGCAAGATGCTTTTAGGCTGGTGCTAGGCCTCCAAGGACTCAGAACACAGAGTTGGTGCCTTTTCTGGATCACACACTGTGCTAAGTGCTGTGTGAGGGGTTTCTCTTTTAACCCTCACAGCACTCCTCCTCTGTTGCTTCCTCTGGATAGCTCTGGTCATACCCTAGTATGATTGTCAAATGTGCACGCAATTATTTGTGTGACTGAGAGACAATGGCTATAATGCAAAGGGAAATGGGCTTTGGACTTAGAAACCAGACTGTTTCTAAGAAACCAGGTCCCTGCTGTAAGGCATTGACTCTCTGTTTAATTTCACCTCTATAAGGTTTCTCATCTATTTGTTCTTTTTATTTATTTATTTATATATTTGCAGTACTGGGGTTTGAACTCATGGCCTCACACTTGCTAGGCAGCTCTACCACTTCACCACTTGAGCCACTCCGCCAGCACCTCATCAATGGGCATTACAACCCTTACAAGACTGTGTGAAAGTTAAATGAGGTAATTCACAACAAACATTCTGTCTTCTGTCACACAGTACATGTTCAGTAAATGGTCTCTATTATGATTTTTCTTAAGAGGTTAGGATCTGTAAGTTATTTGTTTTTATATCTCCACAGGGCCCAGTATTGGATGACGTGTTCATTACCTGTGTGTTGAATGAATGAACGAGAATGAGTTTCATGTTATATCACTCTCCAAAGACTTCCTTCTTCTGTTTTTCATGCTAGGCATCGAACCTAGGGCCTCCTGCATGCTAAGCATGGGTTCTACCACCAAGCCCCATGACCAGCCCTAAAGGCTTCTTTCTTGTCAACTCATAGCAGCTCTGGGATAGGTCTTCCTTTATGCACACCCACACCTCTGCCCAGTATTTAACTGGGAGGGAGGGGAGGGATGGGGGAGAGGAAAGAGTCGTCTTTCTTCTGTTGCTTGCCAAAAGCAAGAAGCACCACCAAGCACAGATTTCCTCCGCTGCTCTCCAGGTGCTTCTTGAATGGTCCTCAGAAGGTGGCTGGCTCCCGATGCCCCTTATTTACTGGATCAGCCTTGACAAAGGCAAGAATTAGGCCCTGACTGGCACCATCTGTGAGACAGCAAGGCCCTGTGATCAGGGGCAAAGAGAGACTACCATTCCTGTCTTTATTGCCCAGTTTGCTTCCTAAACCCCCAGGCCCTGGTATTTCCTTTTGGTAGTAATGGAAATATGCTCTGAGGATGAGGAAAGGGGAGACGGGAGTGTAGATAAGCACCCCCATTCCAACACACACTGTGTAATTCTATACCCCCAGCAGGTCCTGATGAGCTGACTTAAAAAAAATTATTTTGTCGATGCATAATATTTGTACATATTGATAGGGTACAGTGTGGTGTTTTTATACATTTATACATTATGTAATCATCAAATAAGGGTAATTAAACACTCATCATACCTTTGCTGTGACAGCATTCAAAAGCCTGTCTTCCAGCTCTGAAATGTATAGGGTTTTATTGTCAGCTCACCTCTCTGCCTCTGTATCCCCTCCTACTCTTGCCTCATAAGTCCCTTCCCTTACTGTTACTCAGGTGAACAAGCACGTTCTGGTTTGGCCCAAGATTGTGGACAGCACCCGAAGCCAAGTGACAGGATGTTCAAATGTTGCTTTTGCTACTTAATAGCTGTGAGACTGTAGACGGGTCACTTTTGCTCTTGGGACCTCAGGATCCTCATTGGTAACATGAAGCACCATCATGCACCTCAAAAGCCTGGCGTGAGAGCTAGCAACCATGTGTGTACATATGAGATCTTCCCAAAATTCTCTGTAATAACTACTCCACACATTCAGGGAGGAGAGATGCGAAAAGCCTGGTGCATCCCAGGCCCAGATTTGTTTGTGCTAAAAAATAAATATTTTTTTCATTTCCTTAGCTTGGTTAGCAGAGTGGAGAGACCCTGGCAGACCCCAGAAGCCCTCACTTGAGCTGGTATTACCGAAGGCCCCTGTGGACTCTGTGTACACGGTGCAGTTCAAGAGGCAAACAAAACATGGGAAGGTACTTGGAATTAACAATGGGCCAGATGGTAATGCTAGTTTGAAGCAATAAAACATGATAAATAGCTTCCTGCTGCTACTCCTGATCAATTTCAATATTTAATAATTCCACTGCCACCCCCACCCCCTCATCTGGCCCCTCCACAGGAGCCTGTGACAACGTCCCGCATTCAGCTCACAGAGCAAACACTTCTTCACTTTCTGAAGGCGTCAGCAAAAAGTGATGCCGCTCAACTGTCACATGAGCTTGCTCAGTCCTCGAAATGATAATTAATCTGCCTGCTTGTTCTACAGGCTCTCCATCTCACGCCTCCCCTGTTGCCAGGGGAGGCTGTAGCTGTAAGAGAGCTGCCAACTGCAGAGATGCGACAGGAACGCTCACCTTGTTGATCCAATGACTGCTGGAATTCTCTGACTTTTGCTTTTGAGTTAAAGAAAGTGGAGCATCAGGGAGCTCTGTGGTCATCTTACTCCAGGACCAATTAGTAAGAGAAAGCAATCTAGAAGGGGAGCCCAGGTGGGTTGGTATTTGAGTCTTATTCCCCAGCCATGCCTCTGAGCCTCAGTTTCCTTCTCAGAACTATAAACATAATCATGTCTGTCTCCAGGAGAATTTTAGCCAGTGCTATGCATGTGATATGCCTGGCAGTGTACTTGGTGTGTAGGAAATGGACAGCTAGCAGCTGGTAGCATCATTACCAAACAGTGGTACCCAAAGCAAAGGGTTTCTGAGCATCAGTGCCCTGCAGAAAGGGCCTGCTGTGTTCCCATGATCAGGGTTTCTAGTCCACATGAGCATGGGGCAGGATCTGCCAGGGGCAGCACCTTCAGTCAGACAGTCTTCCCCTAGTATTCTCCCCAAGTGATGTCCACAAATAAGATCAGCAGCTCCAGAAGCTGAGTATTGGGAGGATGACAGTTTAGACCAAACCTGGGCAAAAGTTCTCAAGACAACATGTCAATCAATAAAATGGGATGCATGTCTGTCATCCCAGTTACATGGGAAGTGTAAATAGGAGGCTCAAGGTCCAGACTGGCCTGGGCATAAATGACTCTATTGGAAAATAAGGAAATAATAAAGATCTGGGGAGCATGGCTCAACTGGTAGAGCACCTGTCTAGCAAGCAAGAGAACTTGAGTTCAAACCCCACTACCACGAAAAAAAAAAGAAAGAAAAGTAAATGCCTTACAAAGGCAGTGAGGACCCCAAAAGCTTTGAGGTCTCCACTGGCACATGAGACCTCAGGGCCACCTCAGAGAACAGGTGTGTTGGTGTCATTTAACAGATAAGAGAACAAGATTAGGAGTTGGCAAGACTTTTAAGCTGACATTGGCAGGAAATGGCAGTCACTTCCAATCTGGATCTCTCAACTTCTCTATGACGTCCTCCCCACTTCCCTTCCTCTGTATGTCACTTTCACAGGGAAGCAGCAGCAGAGAGGGGAGCAGGATGCAAGGGTGCTATAGGCTCACGGTCACTGTGTGAGCTGGGTCACCTGAGCTGCAGTTTACTCATCTGTGAAATGAGGTTCATAGCCTCTGCACTGGATCATGGGGACACTTAAAGATAGACTAAGCATGAAAGGACTTTGCAGTTCTGTGATGAGGTTTATAAATGTCAGCTATGGTTATTATGCCTTTTTAGAAAAACACCTTCTGAGGAAAAAGATCAGAAACACATTCACCCAAAGGTGGATTCTCCTAATTGACTCCTTCACCATGGCATTCATAATCAAGGTCAAATTCTTTGGTGTGGCATTCAGCACTTCCCACAACCCATCCCCACCCTTTCTGCCTGCTGATTTTGGTCCAGCCCATCTGAACTAGTTGGGGTGGACTGGGCTTATGACTTCTCACGTGTCCATCTACACCCTGTTTACCAGTTTATCCTGTAGACCCTTCTCCAAAAATCCTTGGCTGTCTCTAGGCAGGTACAAGGAACTGCCTGATAGTGTCTGTTTGCTTCTCTCCACATCCCAGCCCACATTCCACTATGCCAGTGCCATTTACTCATGTGCCTCCACTTTACAGAGAGTTCCTCCCAGGCAAGAACCGAGTACTTCTCACTCCAGTCTACCCAATGTCTGGCCAGCGTGTGTGCAGCCAACGTGTGTCAAGGGAGTCTCCCCAATACAGAGAGAGTCAAAGCCAAAAGATGCTAATGGGGAATTAGAATTTGAAGGGCACAGTTCCCTGGAACTTAAATGCCACTCCATTTTTGGGATGAACAGGATCATCTTCCTCCTTTCCCTATAACGAGAAGGAACAGAAGACGAGTGTGCTGCCCTCCTCCCTTGAACGTGTGTGTTTCGGTGCCACAAGGGTACTGTCTAGGCACTTATTAGGTACCTGAGTCCCGCTGGTCCAGGGTCATGGAGTTCCACCTCCTGGTAATGTCGATGTAGAGAATGTCCACGGCAGCCATGGACAGACTGCTGCTGCTCAGCTTGCAGTTCCTGCCAAAATGGAGAGGCAGACATGTCACCTCCAGATGGAAGTCTGCCCTGTTCTCTCTTTCTTCTTTCAGGCCTGTGCGGACTGAAAGTTTGTGTCCCCCTAAAATGCATAGGTTGAATTCCTTTCTCCCAAGGGTGATGTATTATGAGGTGGAGCTCTTGGGGTGGATTAGGTCATGTGGGTGAACTCTCATAGATGGGACACAAGAGAGATATTGCTTGCTCTGCCTGCTCTCCACTATGTGAAGATCCATGGAGACGGCAGCCATTAGTAAGCTCTCTTCAGGCTCCCATTTCCTGGCACCTTGACTTTGACCTCCCAGCCTCCTGACTGTGAAAAATCAATGTTCCTTGTTTTCGTTGCTCAGTCTCTGCTATGTTTTGGCTGAGATGATGTCTTTGTTCTGGCCATGCCCCTGGCCCAGCTGCTACTGAAGGTTGGCAGGGAACATAGGAGAAGAGGCTGGAAACATGGGCTGGGGTCAGAGGCTGTGGGTTCCCATAAGTTCAGTCATGGGGTTACTTAGGAGATAATGGGCTAGAAAGAGCAAGGACGTCAGAATGGCAAGTCTTGAGCTGAACTCTGGCTCTATCACTGAGAAGCAAATGCCCAGGTCACTGATTTACCCTCCTTGTCTGTGAAGCCAGGCTTTAGTGTCAGTGGGACCTCACACAGCTATGAGGCCCTGCCCACTCTGAAAGGGAAATGAGAACTCCATATTTCAAACACTATTCCATGCTTGTGTCTCCACCCTCCTATTGATCAGTTCCTGGGCATGTGCACTGCCCCCACTGCCAGCATCCAGATGGATGCCAGTGTCATGCTCAAATGACCCAATGATGACAGCCCCTCAGAGGAACAGGCTCGAGCAACAGATGCTCAGGGATGAGTCCCTAAGGCCACTCTATAGACAGGAGCTCAACGTTTCTGTTCTTTACCTGTCTTAATTTGTCACCTGAAGATTTAACATAAGCCCAAAATCAGCCACAGGAAGGCTCAGATTTATAGAGCAGAGCAGCACAAGCTGGGCCACACCCCTTTGTGTGGGCTGAGCTAGCATCATGAGGGAAGCTCCTTGATGGGATGCTGGTTCCTAACTTTCCAGGAGTCACCTGGCAACATCAGGAGGAGGGAGGGTCCCTCTGAGCTTCAGATGTTTCTCTTGCGACGTGCAGGGAAGCCAAAGCAACCAGGTTTTTAGTCTGATATCAGTCATGGTGCTCCCTGTCCAAGCCACAGAGGGGGATTTAAAATCCTCTCCTGCTTTTATTTGGTCTGGAAATGTGGGTGGGCGGGGGAGGCAGAGTGTGAGCTGGGTATCAGGCAAGCAGGATTTAAATCTTGGTTCTGATGTCTCCTTTAGCTGTGTGACTATGGTCCATTTTCTTAAACCTCTCCCCCCACCCCATGCCTTTATGAGAGTTGTTGAGGGAGTGAGAGCTGGTCGACATCCCCATGGTGCTTGGTACCTGGCAGACCCACAGCACTGATTAGTCCCCTTCCAGATAAGCTGTTAGTGAGTGACACTGCCCATTTGGAGCAATGGAGCACATAGTCAGAGTTTGGGTTCAAGGGCTCAGGCTCTCCGTGCAGACTGAAGTAGCCCTTGGCTTGTCCAGGGCACCACCCTCCTGGACAGGATTGCATTTGCCCAGGAATTCTGAGAGTGAGTCTGGGCAAGCTGTCAGGCTGGCTGAACTATATCCACTGCTGCTTCCAACTTTTCAAACATATCACATCCACAGCCCCAGAGAATGATAAACTGGTTCTTTGATTTCCCATTTGTCATCATCCCTTGTGTGAACAGCTACCTTAGGAACCAGACAGGTGAGGTGTTGATTGGCAAGCAGGACTAGGCACCCAGAGGCCACTCTCCGAAACCAGACACACCCCTAGTGATGGTGGTGTGCCCAGTACAGTGCCTGGATAAGGCTGGTGCTTCTCACATACTGGTTCACCTGCTTGCCCCGCTTCTCCCTTCCTTTCCTCTTGCCCAGCCACATTCTCCAGGCCATCAATTCTCATCTCGCTTCCTCCTGGGCTCCTGCTCTATACTTCAATCACAAGTCACCATGGCAGACTTCAAAGCACATCAGCACACTATTATTGAGCCCTGGTAACAACATGTCAGTGGACGCCAAGCTTTTCACGTCACCTGTCATCAAGATGGCTATCTCTATTGGATTCTGCTGGGATGATGCGCCTGTCTCTCTGGAGGCAGCTGAACAACCTGCGGTGCTAATTTCCAAAGCTTCATTAGGAAAGGACCACAGGATTTCTCTAATTATTATATCTGTGTCCTTCGGACTACCTGCTCCCTTGATGGACTGAGCGATGTCTGGCTTGCTCTGTGGGTTAATGGAGTATAAGAAGGAAAACCAAACTGATCACTGGCATATAGTCATTTTTTTTCTGACAGCAAGAAAATAGAAGTGCCAAACCTTTAGCAGATGCCGTAATTTACCAGAAAGAATTCTCCATTTATTCCTTTTCCAAGGTAGTGATGCCGGCGAACACAGTTGATGGTAACTTCTGCACCAGGACCAAGGAAAGAGGCTCTCTGATGACTGCTGGAGATAAGGAAATGCCTCAAAAGAATTTTGATTCCATAGGTATTTTTGGGGCACTACCTATATGTCAGGCCCATTCACGTCTATGATCTCTCAGAATCTATGAGGCAGTTATTTCCAGTCCCATTTCAATGAAGGGTAAGCTGAGGCACAGGGGAACAGACACGATTCACCCTAGATTACACAGCTAGGATCTATACCCACTTCTGCATGAAGACAGAGGAGTGGGTTTGGGAGCTGTGGGGAGGTGGGCTGCAGGAGGCACCCGAGAATCTAGATGCAAAGTCTCAGGCCAGGGACAATAAGGTCAGAGCCTTCAGAGTGCTTCTGTTAGGAAGCTTGGGGACCTGGAGACAGGTTCTCCCATATTTGTCCCTGTGGTCACCAAACATTCTCAAGGGACTCAGACAGAGGATGAATCTAAGGATCAAGATGTCAAGACTTTGCAATGATTTTTTCTCATCCATTCATCTACTCCACACAGAATTATTTTTTTTGCCCTGCACTATGCCAATATTCTGGGCCCTGTGAGCAAAGCAGAGCCAAATGTGCCAGGGGTATAGGTGATCTCATAGTCTGGGGAAAAACATGAAGGTTGCGTAGCTCCTGATCATGCAGAATGGTTTCCTTTCTTGCCCTGGGATGCAGTTCTTCAAATGACTCATAAGTGGTAGGATAAATTCTTCATTGGAAGAGAAACCCAAGAAACATGGTACATGAGAAGCCAGACAATTTCCTAGCAAAGGGTAGACTACAAGTGAACTTAGAAAACATGAGCTTTGGCGTCAAATGCCCAGGAATTTGAATCTTGTGAATCTGTGACCTTGAGCAAGTCATTGGAGCCTTCCTCATTTGTGAGAGTAGGGCTACTCACCAGACAAGGCCCTTTTAAGAATGCTCAGTGCCTGGCACCTACATGGAAGTGCCAAATGACAGTTCATATCCTTTCTCTATGATGTAGAGCCAGTTTGAAGAAATGATTTTTTGTTCATTTGTTTGGGTTTTTTGTTTGTTTGTTTTTCAAAGTTGAAGGAATTTGGACACAGGTGATGGGAGAGAATCACAAATCATTCAAGTTCATTAGGAGGCTGAATATAGAAAGATTTGAAATGATCCTCCCAATTTCCTCTTAACAACTGCTGACATCTCATGGGAAATTCAAGAACCAACTTTTCCACTCCATAAAATCCTACTTATAGAATTTCTTTTGTGTTCATCCATCCTTCTCTGTGCAAAAAAGAAGCGTGTTTTATTCTTTTTTAACCTCGAGCGGTTTTTATACGGTACCAGCTAACAAATAATCATATTTATTTAAAAAACAAAGATAAAAACACATACTAAACACCTAGTGAAGGTGGGGGAGCGGACATGGCAACTCTGGTTTAAAATGTATGCCTTTTTAAAGGTCATGAATATCCCAGGCGGAGAATCCCATGGTACTGGAAAGGGCTGGTCATGGAAGAGATTTCCAAAGTCATGGAGGAGTTAATGACAGAGGGAGAAGCAAGGCTCCTTATACTTCTATTCTAGAACATTCTAATGCACCACATTGTCTCTCAGAGAATAAAACCCCCTACAGCTACCCATTATGGAATCATATTAATATCTCCTTACGATAAAAGGGAATAGAAGGGAAAAAGAGGAAGAGAAAAAAATCCTCTAATTCAAAAGGATACCCATTATTAGAAGCCACAAGGACGATGAACAGAGATTTCAAAGAGGAACTGACCCATGTGGAGCCAAGGCTTGAGGCGCAAGGGAGCGGCTGCATTTCCTAGGAATAAACCTGGCTTGGGCAAACAGTTGAAGCCCTGGCTGCTGTCCGTGAAAGGGCAGAATATGCAAATGGATGTCAACTTGTGATGTCTGATGGTTTGGGAAAAGTGTCCTCAGTGAATCATATTGGATGCTCCCAAATTTGTAATCCAATAAAAGGAAAAATAACAAAAATGCACTTCCCACAAAGAAAGCTGTCAAACTAAAGATTCAATTAGATCATTTGTATTTCCCAAAGAAAGAGAAGCCTCCCCACCCCTGCAATTACTATAAGATCAATTTTTTTAAAAAAAGAAAGAAAAAAAAAAGGCACTAATTCATGGTAATATGTGCTACTATTACAAGCCTCCTGAGGAAATGACATGAAAAACTGGTTAGGTAGACTACGTCTAGACAAGAGAACGATGGTTCATTATTTCTCATTTCTTGGTGAAAAGGAGAAATAGAAGCTGGCCAGGCTGGCATTAGCATAATTCACTCTGAAAACTGCTGATCTATGTGGCACGTTATGGGGGATGGACACTGAGAATAAATTCAATTGGACTGTTTATTATTTTCTTCCTTCTCATTCTCTTCAAGGAACTTGGAAAGAAAGAGTGGGTAGTACACATGAAACCCAAGTTCAACTTCTGCCATTTGCTGGGGAGCTATGAAAGGTGCATGTACCTCATGAGCAAATATGTCTTTTTCAAAGTGCTCCTGAGAAGGGGCACTTGGTTCAATTTAACATATGGCATAAACATTAATTCATAATAAAGCAAAATTTAAACCAAAGTGGAAAGGAGGAAGAGAGAAAAAGAATAGTGTTAGCAAGAGCAAGACTGAGTGCACTCAGTAAATTTTAAGCAGTGAGTATCATTTTCCATTATGAAGTTGCTGTGGGGATCCTTGGGATATTTTAGAAGGAAAAGTCCGTGAATAGTTGTGCAATATTCTGTCTACTTCTTCCTGCATCCTTAATTAGGTGTCATTTGCTGGGTGGGGAGGGAGGCTCATTGTCTGCTCCAGCTGCTCCAGCTGCCTGTTCTCTACCTGAAGTCATCCTTCTCCACCCTCATGGTCACCATAGCTCCCACTGACAGCTTCAGTCACAGATTGGGAATGATGGCTGCAGGACCTAATTGTCTCTAACATCACAAAAATCGGTTTCTCATGCAAATGCCCTTAACTATAAAGAACAAAGGGATAGAAAATCAGAAAGCCTATCATATAGAGACAGATTTGTGGGGACATTTTTGACATCACCCAGTTCCAGTCCTAGAGCTTATTTTAAGGAATCTTAAAATTTACCCGGACCATGTGTAATTCTGTTTTCTCTTCAGGATTGTGTGAAAATGTACTAGGTGGGTGACTAGGTACCAAACTCACCCATTCATGGCCTCTGTGGACAGTCATGCTTAGACTAAGCCTGTACAGCAGCTAAAATGATTTTTTTCAATAGCCAGCCTTTATATACATGTGCTGAGATTTTACATAAAAATCAATGGGTTTAACTTGCTTTTGAAAAACCCAAAGTGCTTCCCTTTGACAGTGTGTGCATGCTTCAGCTTCCTCAGACCCCCTTCTCAGACTTCTTTATGCAGTCCACTAAGCTTATGCCTCTTGCCCGTACCCACCGCCATTCACCCCATCCCTGTAGGCAATCAAGTGTGATTTCCTGCCTCTTTCTTCTATGCTTCAGTAGAATTTTACTAGGAGTAAAAAGGAAGCATTCTACCCTGCTTCTACAGTGCCCAAGTGCCTCATGGCCACTCAGCCTGGATGATACACCTTTCCTGACCTCTAGACCTGGGCCATGCACGCAGTCCGTTTTCAGGTTCTCCATGTCTCCTGGATTGTGTTTCCCTTTACTGCCTGGCAAATTCCCATTTTTGGCAGTCCAAACCCTGCCTCCTATGGCTGGGGGTTCCTCCGTCAATTCCACCAGGCAGACAGAGCCTCCCCAGTTTTACTTCCAGGGCTCTGATCACAGTCCCATTGAGGAGACCTCTGGTCACTGCTCCAAACTCTGCCAAAGGATGGCACAGAACTGTGTTTATGGTGTGGTTTGTGTTAGACTGGGAGTGCCCTCTGGGGCAGTGAGGGCTCTGTTATTTTTCTGGGAATATCCTGTGGTTATTAGATACTCAGAAAGAGGTGGAGATGGGAGACCTTACAGAGCCTGCATTCCCTGCAGCTCCCAAGATGTTGTTCACATGAACCCAACCCAACTCTCTGATCTTGAGATTTCTGTGCAATGGAGCAGAGGCTGGGGAGGGTTCAGAAACTACTTGCTTTTGTTCAAGAAGGTCTGGGTTCATGGTCGGGTCATGCAAGAGAAGCACCTCAGGTTGCTTTCGAGGTCACTGAGGTGACAGGTTGACTTGGGTCCCTGTGTGCTGCCACAGTGCCTCAAGGGCCCTCAGGACCAGGGCCCATTGTCACTAAACTGTTTCTCTGTTCCAAAGCCCAAAAATCACAAAGGGGAGGGACTGCCTACCTATGTGCTCTCTTCCTCCTCTTTTCCACCATGATGGGACTGCAGTAGACACAGTTAGAAAAATTCTATTTCCCAGCTTCCCATGTAACTGGCAGTGGCCAGTAAGATAGAAGTGGAAGTTGTTGGATCTGGCTTCCGGGAAAGCTTTTAAAGGGGTTTGAGTCATCTGGGTAAGACCTTTGCAGTTCCTTCCTTTTCCTTCTTCTTGCCTAGAACTCTATTAAGATAGCTGGATTTTGAGAAGTCATTTTGTGACCATAAGGCAACTCTGAAACTGGAAGCACATACTTAGGACGGATGGGTAGAAAGATAGACAACGGGACAGTTGATCATATTGTGGAATCATTAACCAGCCCTAGAACCCCTGTTGCCAAGTTTCCTGTTATATGAGAGAAAATTATTCTCACATTTTAAGCCATTTGTATCTTATTAATGAGAACCAAATGCAGTTCTGAAGTGAGTCACGGACTATTGTGCTCCATAGTATTTTCTGGGCAAATCATAACATAACATGTACCCACTGACTTGCTTGAAAATTCCCATTGCTTAATGCATAGATCAGCCATAGACCCCCATTTAATAAGCAGCTCCCATGAACTAAACCTTGAGCAGGTGAGTTATGTTGTATCCCATTCCCTCATAACAACCATGCGCAAGGCAAGAATGAGTTTCCCCATTTTGCAGATAAGGGAATAGAGACTGAGAGGAAACAAGGCATTTGCCTGAAGCCACCCAGCAATGAAGTAATACAACTTAATCCCTGAGCCAGACCTGTCTGAGCCCAAAGCCTGTGTTCTCTGTCTTCCCTTATCCCAAACCCTCCCGCCCCTGAAATTAGCACAAAACTCTTTCTCAAATCACCCTGAAAATACATCTTCAGGTTTATATAGAAGGCAGAAATTCCTGCCAGTACTTCTTCTGCTTACCAGTACTTCTACCAGTACCAGAAGGCTAGAGTTAGAATCCACAAACTTTATTTGCAGAAAAGCCTTAGCCGGAAATGCTAACTCAATTATTTGCTTTAGTAAATAAAACTGGGAAAAGTGTGACTTTGAGGTGCAAGGTAGAAATATTAAAAACCAATGACAAGAAAAATGACAGCAACATTGAGGGTTGGCGGAGACTCTTCTTTGAGGAATATACACTACAATTAACTGCTAATCAGCAACTCCCTGTTGGAGCCAATTCACAGTTGTTGAAGGGATCTAGAGTCATTCAGTTTGGCCTATTTTGTCTTAGACCTGTGCAAGTGTGACTTTTACCTCTCTCTCTCTCTCTCTCTCTCTCTCTCTCTCTCAAGAACTTCTTTAAACATTGTAGGAAGAAACTAACAATAGTTTGCTTACCACGTATTAGATGTGCCATCCTAACTAATGTTATTATTATTTTTTGGTAAGACTGGGATTTGAACTCAGGGCTTTGTGCTTGCAAAGCAGGCACTCTACCACTTGAGCCCCACCTCCAGTCCTAATGTAACTAATCTTACACACACAATCCCATTTACAGGAGAAAGTCACTGAGGTTCAGGGATGGACATGAACGTGTCTCAGTAAATGTTTCTGTATTGCCCCAAAGTGCCCCATGGGGAAGAGGCAAATTAATAAATAATCTGGGGAAACCAAGAAGCAATTTCTTACTTTGCAGGCTGCCGCAAAAATACTACTTCTTTGTTACTTCATGTTTTATCTTTAAAATACATGCAAATTTCGTATTATACTCTACAATATAACCATGTTATTTTTATATTAGAACAAATGTGTTACATTATTGATCAGCTGAATTATTTAACTTTTCTCTCTTGAAACTGACACTTTGGAAAGCGGTGACTTGCTGCTCTGCCGTGGCTTTGTAAATGCTCAACCCCAGCCTGGCACCACTGGGCGAACTCCAGACTGTTTGATTCCAAGGGCCATTGGTTAATATGTGTTTAAGGACCTGGCTCAAGGAAGCTGCTTGCAGGGTGGATAAGGTTTGAGTACATCCCGCAAGGATTTATGCGTTGGAGACGTGGTCATCAGTGTGGCGGAGCTGAGGCTATAGGATCAGAGGTGGGACCTAGTGGGAGTTCCTTAGACCATTGGGGCCATGCCTTTGGAAGGTAGCAATCCTTCTGGGTCCCCAGGTGGTTCCTGGGAGAGCGAGTTGTTATAAGAATGAGCCTAATTCCTGAATTGTTCTCTGGCTTCCTTTCTGAATATGAGCTCTTCCTCCTACCATGACACCACCTGCCATTAAGCCCTTACCAGAGACCAAACCAATGGGGCTGCCTGATCTTGGACTTCAAATCTTTAAAACCATGAGCTAAGTAAAGCTCTTTTTCTTACAGAGTTACTCAGCTTCAGGTATTTTGTTATGGTATGCAATGACACACAGACTAAAACAGTAGCACACAATTGTTTTTTTTAACCATGAACCTAAGGTTGTGAATGCTGTCACATCAATTCAACAAACAAGAGTCTATTATGTGCCAGGCCCAGTGCCAGCCTTGAGACCAATCCATCTTTAAATGGGGGTACTGATCTAGTACTACAGTCTCCCCAAAACAGTCAGGGAGATTCAAGCACCCAGATGAGGGACTGGATTCTACCCTGCCCAAAGCCAAGTCAGAGGAGGTTGGTTTCACTCACCGTATGAAGGTACGAAAGCCAGTTGGTCCCAACTTCATTGTACCCTTGATTCCCAGGAACCGGATAAATAAATTTGCCATCCTGTCCACCAAGCGCAGGTAGTTGAACTGCTTTGCATACTTGGGGAACACCTGCTTGAGGCAGATGGAGGGCAGGTGGGCCTCGGGGTTGGCATCTGATACACCAGTCAGCTCGCTGTCCAGATCTTCCTTCCCTGCTGCTGGTTTTCCGAGTTGCTGAGACCTGAAGTACACAAGGCATTCATTTATTTTAATTATTTTTTTTCAGGGAGCTAGGGATTGAACTCAGGATCTTGTGCATGCTAGGCAAGTACTCTGCCACTGAAATATACCCCACCCCTGAAATAAGAGGGTTTTTGCTTTTTTGATGGGATTGGAGTTTGAACCCAGGACCTCATTCTTGCTAGCCAGGTACTCTAGTACTTGAGCAACTCTGCCAGCCCTAGGAATTCATATATGGTACTTTCTCTTGTGTGCTCTTCACTTGAGATTTATAGTGCTCTCAGGGGGTGGGCATTATTTTAATATTTATTTTACAGATCAGAAAACTGACCTCAGAGAAGTGACCTGCGTAGGCTCGCACAGTGCATAGCAGAGCTAGGATGTGAACCCAGGGCAGAGCCAGGACTGGAAGCATATGTTTTCTCCATTCTACCAGCCTGTTCCCCCAATATGGGAAAGTTCCTTTACTGTACTCATGATTCAAGAGAATACTACACTATGGAGCAGACTGGGTTTGATTTCAAACTCCTACTTGTGGGTAGTAATTGAATAATTAAGAAATATAAAAAAATCTCATTGAGGGCTGGCAAAAAGCCATAGGCACAGTTCAGTGAACAATTTGCAAAGATGCATCAGTTACCCAATTCTAGGAATAGGAACAATTACATTTCCTGGCTTAACTGTTTTCTTATTTGGAACACATACAAAAAAAAAGGATTGCAGTGTTGTGATTCCTTAGTCTGGATATTTTATTCTGAAATTATTCTGATAGTCAAGAAAATTACCACTTAATAACTCTCAAACCTCCACCTCTACCCTGAAATGTTCTTCTTATCTCCAGACCCACCTATCACTTTCTCCTCACCCCAAGTCTGTGTCCCCTGAGTGTCCCCACCACCTGCTGGTTACCTAAGCAGGAAAAATCAGAGTAAATTCTAACCTCTCTCCTTTCTCTGCATTCTACTTTCTTAGTCCTGAAACCAACTCCCCTGATCTGTCCTGTCTGGGCTGACTAGAGTGCCAGGTCCTCCTGCATCCAGCTTTGCCCATCCCATCTGTCTTCCATGATGACCTCATTTAAGGCCCTGGTAGGGCCACTACTTGCTAACACTCTCTAGGACCCCCGAGTCTATAATCCTCATTCTGGCACTCAGGGCCCCTCCTGAGTTCTTCGAAGACCTCTTCATTTCCATCCCTGCCTGGTCAAGGACAACATTCCCTTCTGGGCCTTGAACACCACCCCTCCACCTTGCTGCCTGCCCATTGGCCAAGTCTGGACACTTAACACCTCTTTTTTCACTTGCAGCTCTGCTCCTTTCCCTGGCTGCTCTCCTGCCCAAAGCTGAGGCCAGAGGAGGCTCTCTGCCACCTGTTGTGTCCATTCCTGTGCAGAGTCCTGAGCATGTTAGACGTGGTCAGTAAACCCCACCCAACTGATAAGCTGATCCACAGAAATTAGAATCACGTCTCATGGTACTGAGCTCAATACCAAGGCTATTGGCTACACATCTCTTTATGAAATGGCCTCGTGTCAGTGCCCCCACTTCTAAGCAAACATGCCATCAGTCCCCAGGTTGGACCACTTTGGTGTCTCCATACCTGGTTACCCCTGGCTCTGACTGCCTGGCACACTCTGTCCCATTTTCAGAGCCCACTGAGATGCCTCTTTGGCCATGCTGATGGCATTCTTCCATGCTCTGCTCTGTTCCTTGGATGTACTCTCCTGTTCCGAGCTCTGCCTGCACCACACTGGTTTCTATCCAGCCTCTCTCATTATTCTGGGAGCATATCGAGGGCCTGGGCCACATCTGACTCAACTGTGATCATCTAGAGGACCTGGTTTGTAGTAAGTGCTTGGAGAATGTGTCACTGAATTTGTTGAATTGGAAAAGTTTGTTTTTAACAGCAATGTGAGCTCCAAAGAAAATATCAAAGTTATGATACTTTGTATCCCATGTGCCCTTATAAATGGGGAAGAAGTTCAAAGGAGAAACACCTTGCTTGACAGCCCTGGCCAAAAGGTCCTCTCCTCATACCAGTGAAAGGAGCCAGCCTCCAGGAGAGAGATCTCCCTAGTGTGAACAAGAAATCCCAGGAGATCTGTTCACAGATCCTTCCAAGTAAGTTTTAACTCTAGTCTCAAAGCAAGGATAGTCAGAGGATAGAATGAAGGAAACAGTGTATGGGGTGGGGGTGGGGGGTGGGGGGGGACACAAATGTTCTCTCCTTCACAGGGAGAAACCTGATTTCTTGGGAGAAGCATATGTCCCCATGGGTGTGCAATTTTTCCTTAGCAAATGTTTGTCATCGTCACCTTGAACTTCAGAGAGTAAATAAAAGTCAGGTGGTTACTTTTCAGATGAAGTGTTTTCCCACTCAGGTTATAGGAAGAAAAATGAGAAAAGAAAGTGACACTCTTACCGGAAATTAGCTCTTCAATTACTGGATAAGTGTCAGTTGCTGATATTATTAGCACTTAGGAAGTTTTTGTTAAAGGGAAGATCTGGAAAGGCACAGTTTGAACACATCGAGCAACAATGAAAATAGCCCAGAGAACAACGCAATTAACAGACTTGTCTCACTTTTGTGATTGCATTTGCTCTTCACGAAACTCTGTGGCATAGTCTTTGATCATATCCCTGTTTAGATGGGGAAACTAAGGCTCAGCGAGGCATAGCCCTCTTTCTTTTGGCTGATTACGAATCAGTTCTTCTAATCCAGTTCTCTTCCTATTTTACTGTCTCTTATTCAAAAGAACATCGTGATTCACACTGGGGCTACAAAATCCTAAATTCTATACTAGTGCTTATTTTTTATTTTAAAGAGACTTATGATTTTTTAATTTTAAGAGTAATTCTCTTTTTTTTAATTTTAAGAGTAATGTCTCTTTTCAGACATTTTGAGAGATGTATAAAGGAATCAAAATTATTTCCAATCCTGTAATTTGACAATAAACACTGTTAGTGTTTTGATATCTGTATGTACAGTTAGGATAATATTACATGTCCTTTAAACACTTTTTGCATGTCTCAAGCACCTTCCCATGGCATTTATATGTTTTCATGAGCTTGCTTCTAAGGAATGTATAAATATTCTGTATTAAGCCCAAACCATCATGTTAGTAACTCTTCTTTCTCAGATACTTAGTGGCCACACGAACTGTCATTTGCCTGAATAAGCCTGGTGATGAGTTCCTTCTTGGGCAATATGCTTCCTCTCCCAAGCACCAAATGTTACAGCTAGAAGTGGCTCTAGAGGTCATTCTATTCAATGATGTCATTTATTATTTTTTGCCATGTAAAATATACATAAATCTCACCATTTTAATGTGTATAATTCAGTGTAGTCAGGGCATTCACATTGTTGTGTAACCATCACCTCTATCTTGTTCCAGAACACTTCATAACGATGTCATTTTAGAGAAGAAATTGAAACTGAGGTAGACAGGGACATTAGTAACAGTGGGTCATTTAATCAGCATGTCATCCAGGGTGGTAGCCTTAGCTTGGGCTGCCATGGTGATGGGGACCCCACCACCTGCAGACCTCTCAGACTGGACAGGTTTTCCCCATGGCATGACAGAGGATGTCTTCCTCCAGAGTCCACCTTCCGTGTCCTTTTCTGCCCCAGAGTTGTGCAGAGTGATTTTGTTTTCTGCATGACAGTGTGACACCCTTCATGTTTCTTTCAAGGATTTCTGTGTCTACTGATGACTAACACTCCCCACTCCCTGAAGCCCGACTGATAGCCTCAAAATGAAAAGGGCCTCCACAGCCACAGCTGCCATTTTCATGGACTCAGAGCCACAGATTCACAGGGAAGTGGTTTTATTTACCTGGAGGAAGCACTAAAGATGTAGCTGATATATAAGAGGAAATAAAGCAATGAGAAATGGTATCTTTGCCAGAGATAATTGCAATTATCACATTGAGATCTAAGCCATTGTAAATACTGTAAAATCCTATTTTTACTTAATAGCATTTTAGTGGAAATGTCAGGCTAATGAAATAAAAGTGACTGGTAAAGAAAATATAAATCAAGCTTACTAGTCTTTTGGGATCATTTTTTAAAAAATTGAATTTGGTATGTCTTTGATTCATTATAACTGGAGAGAAAATCCTGGAATGTTTTATCTATTAACATTTTTCCAAATAAAATGGAGTTCTTTTTTCATTAAAACTCTTACGAAAAATCTCCTATCTCTAATTTTGCCTGGAAAGCTTACTGCTAAAATCACCACTGTTTACTGGGGACCCCCTAAATGTCAAACATCATGCTAAGCAAATGAATAAACAGATGAATAATTTCATTTGTTTCTCATGACAAGTTGACAAGTCTATGAGGTAGGTGGAAATGAGTTCCCTTTTATGGTTGGGAACTTGAGGCTCAGAGATGCTGATTACTTGCCCAAGTTAAGACAATCACCATGGAATCAGGATTTATACCTGGGACCCTCACTCCATACCCCATGCTTACCTCACTGTATAGTTCTTTGCATTCATTTGGTTACAATCAAATCAGAGACTTTTCTTATTATGTATAAACTGCCTACATTCCCAGAAATTAACAAAGTAGGAAAAGTAGATGTGGCAAGGTTAGATTCTAGTTTCAGAGTTGTTGAGAAATAGCTACCAACTCTAGGTCAGCATGCCTTCAGTCACTTATCCATTCATGAGACATTCCCCAAGCATCTAGATGTCCCAGAGGCCTTGGGTACAGGGTCCCTACCATACAGAGGCATGTGACCAGGTTGGGGAAGCCAAGCCTATCCTTAAGCGATGACTTGGTGGTGTTAGGACCAGGCAGCCAGCCTAATTTTGCCTTCTTGGATTTGTAGTGGGGGAGCTAAGAGTGTGGTAGATTTTAGGCAAGAAGTGTCAAGATCAGGAACTGTGATGGAGATGAATGAATCTGCCAGCAGCATGAATTCTGAACCAAGAGGAGGAGGGAGGGGAAACTCCTGGAACAGTCTAGAACAAACCATTCTGAAAGTGTGGTCTCTGGACCAGTGCATGAGAACTTGTTAGAAATGCACATTTGCAGGTCCCAGCCCAGACCTACTGACTCAGAAGCTCTGTGAGTGGGCTGGGTTGTCTGTTTTGCAAGTTTTATAGGTGGCTCAGATGTACACTGGAGTCTAAGAATTGCTGGTAGGTGACCAAAGATGAGGGCCAAACCAGGACAGTTGCAATGGGTACAGAGCCAGGGCTGTTGCAGAAGACGCTTCATCGGCAAAGATGTGATGACCAGTGCTTAAAACTGGGGCCAAAAAGTCAGAGAACAGCCTGGATCGTATTCCTGGCAAAGCCGTGGCTCAGCAGGACTGCCTGGTGGGCAGTTGGTGCTGCATGGCAGAAGGACGTAAGGAGGCCCCTTTCCCTGCTGTCTGGCCAAGACAAGTCCCTCTGTCACTAGGAGATTTCATATGTGGATGTATCGTGTTGGCCTTGCTGAAGAAAATGCTAACCATGCACTGATGAAGTGCCTTAAATTAGGCCCACAGCTAATTTAAAGAGATGGAAGATGAAGTCGCTCAAAATAAACATAACGATCATGTAGCCCAGCTCTGTCACTTGATAAATCTCTGCCATGACAGAGGCCCCATTTGCTTGATGGGTGATGCTATGTAATTTGATGAGAAAGCACCAGACTACGAAACGGATGAGGCCTGAGTTTCCAAAGTTATGTGGAAAACGACTTAATGAGGAACTGTTTTCTGATACTCAAGTCCCTTTAAGACTTAAACTCATGCTGGATCTACTCCCACCTGTTCTCTCCATGCAATGACTGACTCTTCCTTCCCTGAGCACTAGCCTGCTCACTCTCTCCTCACTCAGTTTCTTTCTTCCATAGCATGAAGTGACATCACCAGCAACAGACAACACTGGTAACATTTACTGTGTGCCAGGAACTGTAGGTTAAAAACATGTAATCCAGAGAAAAATCCTATGGAGTAAGTGTGGGTATTATTTTCATGTTACTGACAAGGAAACCAAGATGCAAAGGAGGCAAAGACATATGTTATGATCCAGGAGAGAAACCCAAGGGGGTGACTCCAAAGTCCCTATTTCTAACCAGGGTGTTATGTACTTCCCACACATAGGGAGCTGTCAGGCAGGTCACTTGTAGCTTTTTCATCTTGGCCCTGGAAATAATCATATGAATTAGAAGACTATTTTGTGTTTGTGTGTGCATGTGTGTGTGTGTGTGTGTGTGGTACTGGGGCTTGAACTCAGAGCCTCACACTTGCTAGGCAGGTGCTTTACAACTTAAGCAATTCTGCCAGCATGAATTGGGTATTACAGGTGGAGCACCTTTAATCCAAAAATCCAAAATCAGAAGTTCCAAAATCCAAAACCTTCTGTGCATTAGCATAAGGCTACGAGTGGAAAATTCCCCACCAAGGAACTTTGTTTCATGCACAAAAGTGTTTAAAATATTGTATAAATGACCTTAAGGCTATGTGCATAAGGTATACAGGAAACATAAAAGAATTCTGTGTTATGCTTGGGTCCCATCTCCAAAGTATCTCATTATGCACATGCACATATCCCCAAATCTGAAAAAATCAGAAATCCAAAACACTACCAGTCATATACATTTTGGATAAGGGATATTCAACTTGTATAAGTGGCCCCATTTTACTAATGAGAAAAATGAGTTCATAGAGGTTAGCTTACTTTCCAAAAGTCACTTAGCTATTAAATTTGAACCCAGATCTGTTTGAGTTCAAAGCCTAGGCACTTTCCACTCTATTATCTCAACTTGGTACAAATTGTAATTATGCAACTGGTCTGAACTAATTTTCTCCTCCCTTATAGTAACAAGGAGCAGTCTCTTGTTACATGGGGTGCTGTGAAGCTTAAGAGGTTTGGAATGAGAGTACACTTAGCCTATGCCCAGCACAAAACAGGTTGTTGTTCAGGATCAAAACACAGCCTTTCTTATAAAGCACCAAGATGAACCAGTGTGAGGACTTATAACTGACTTCACCGTGGCTGCCTAAGAGGGTCCAGCACGCATCTGGATGTGGCTGTTTTCTTTTGTTTGCCAAGCAAATCAATCTGTTAGTTCATAGTTTTGGGCTCACACGGATCATTTATACAGAATGTTTGTCAAATGCAAATTAGCGAGGGACCCCATGGCAACAGCAGTGCCCATCTCTGTCCTTGCTCGGGGCTGGACTCATGGAGCCACTGGCCTAGGGTTGCTGCATGAGCATTTCCCACCAGGCCAGACATGAATTAGCCAAAGGACAAACCCAAGGACTTCTTCTGATGCTCAGCTTCCCACAGACCCGGAACTCAGGCCATTTCAGAGCTGGAGAGGCCTTCAGGGGTCACTGGGCCCAGCCCTCTCATTTTCTGGATAAAGGAGCTGACAGCTCATTTTACAAAGACCTCCCAATATGCTTCTTTTCTAGCAGGGCGCTCTCTGCCCTGCGCTCCTAAGTGCAGAGCAAGCGTCTGTGTGTGCCTTTGCTGTTGTCCCTTTTGCTCGCTAGGCTGCAGCACGGACACTTGATGGAGCATTCCAGGAAGAGGGGCTGTCGGGTGGCTTCTCTCCACTGGGATGTGGTTCTGGTGGTCCAGGTGGGGGTATTAAATTGGACTCCCATCTTTGCCATTTGAAGCTGCTTGACATCAGGAGAGTCACATAACCTCAAAGCTTTAGTTTTCTCTTTTTAAAAAATAATTTAATGTTTTTACTAGTATATAATAAATATATTGTGACACTTCCATATGTGCATACAATGTACCCCAGTTTGGTTCATCCCCTCCAGTATTCTCCCTTTTCCCCCTTCTAAAAATGACTTTGAGAGGTTTCAATGTTCCCTATTCAGACATGTGTAGAAAATACATGGACCATTTTCACCCCTCTTTAGTTTCCTCTTACATAAGAGGCAAATGCCAGTGGTCTCTAGCCATAAGACTGATGTAAAGGTGAGCAGAGAAAACGGAGTGTGGGCTTGCACTTTGCCTCAATAGCGGTCAGCTGCTTTTATATTAATCACCAGCGTCTTTATCTCATGGTGTCACCATCTCAAGGGGCTCACTGTTTAGCCACAAGCTGGCCATGTAGGGACTGGCGTTCACCTGTGGGAACCTAGGAGAATATGAGTTCCTACCCCACCCTTGCATCCATGTAACTGGGCACTAGATTCCCCCCACCCACATACACTGTTCCAACTGTCAAGGGAGTGTCATATCAGGCTGCTAAGGCTCGCTGAGCCTGTCCTCTTGTCTTAGCCTGGACAATGTTCCATGGGGCTTCATTTTCTTAGGCCTTCATGGGTAACTAACCACACCTCCATTCATTGTTGAGGATTACTAGTGTCACAAAAATCCTGCACTGAGAGAGATCTTTGGGACTTCCCACACAGAAACATTTAAACCTGGGAGTTAGGAGAGGCCCTGGTGACAATCTTGTCTCATTTTCCTTCTGAAATACAGGTGAGTAGAGGCCAAGCCCCTGCTTGAGGGGTTAGGGGAAGTTCTCCCGACCTCCTATCTAGAGTCTTTAAAATAAACTAAGAAAGAACAGAAAATCACACCACCATTGAGGTTCAACACCAGGGTGGCAGAAATTCTGAATGAAAATCTTCAGGCTTTTCTGACCACTTGGCAGGAAGGGAGAAGGATCCTTTTGCTTCAGGGATTTCGGATTCCTCTTTAACCCACTGAGGGCCTGCTGCTGTCTTTCTGTAGTGATTTGACTGCTCCTTTGCTTTTCACTGAAACGATCTTCAAATGGTAAGCCTTGCCTGCACCAGCTGTCCAAGGCACACTGGACAAGGCCCCCAACTTCCGGTGTTTGGGGACGTCTGATCACTGCCTGCCTTGTCTTCCATACCCCACGCCCCTCCTTCCCATCGTGATGCTCTTTCCCAAATTAGCTACTTATAAAACACTCATCCTCCAAAGCGTTGAAGAATCTCTATTGCCTTTTCCAAAGTGCTTTCCACAGCTTTTGGAGTGGAATAACTTCCTTTGTGCATGACCTTCCTGACTTTGTGTATCACTGTCGCCGCCATTGTTGTTAAGAAATCTACGAGAAGTTAACGTCTGTTCTGCACCATGGCGATGCTAAGCCTGCAGGATGCATGATGTTTTCTTCATAGTTCTTAGACTCATAGTTAAGTGGCTATTTGTGTAACTGTCTATGGAAAGCCTGTCTCCTTTACTAGATGGAAGGTTCCAGAAGGACAAGCACTGCTATTGCTCCATTTATGACTAAACCTACAGCCCCAAAAACAGCTTCATTGTCAAAAAATCTAGCAGTGAATATTGTCATTGTTTCAGTGAACTCTCACAACAATCCAGTTAACTAGATATGAGGATTAACCTGAGTTTACATCTGGAGACAATGAACTTAAAGAGGGTAAGTTAGTGACCTAAGTGATAAGGCTAGTTTGCCTTCAGAGGCTTCATTTTCTCCCTCTCTTTCTCTCTCTCTCTCCCTACCTATCTACTCACCTACCTACTACCTATTTATTTTGTAGGGTTAGAGATTGAACCCTGGGTCTTGTACATGCTAGGAAAATGCTCTATCCTAAGCCCTTGACTTTTTGAGACAGGATCTTACCATGTAGCCCAGGCTGACCTTGAACTTGCTATCCTTCTGCCTCAGGCCTCCCCAGTGCTGGGCCCTTTACATGCTACACAGGTGTTCCACCATGTAAGCTATATCCCCAGCCTTTCTGGCTTGAGTTTGTTTTTCAAGTAGGGTTTCACACTTTTATCTGGGGCTGGCTTTGGACTGTGATCCTCCTACCTCTGCATAGGAGGGTTACAGGTATGTATGAAGCCTGGCCCTCAGAAGTCTCACTTTTAACTCCTACATTATCGTATCTCTCTACTTCTGGTTTCCACAATGACTCTTTTCCTCTTTTTCTCTCTCAGTTGCTAGAAGAGCCTATCCATACCCTGGGAGAACAAAGATTTCCTAGTGGCACAGCAAGAGACTGTCTGTGTGACAATTGTAATCAGTGGTTGTATTAGCCTGTTTTACCACCTCCAAAATTAGCAGAAAAGGCCAACTTGAGCTTTCATTGTGTGTCTTTGCTAATGAAGGGATCCTTTTAATTACATACTCAGCGCGTGTCTGCAACACAAAACACTGTAGCGTTTAAACCAAAGGATAAGTGAGCGGAAAACACAAGTAGAAGTTATTCTTTGCCTAGATCATAATTTCTTTTTGGCATCTAATGTCACTCAAACCCAGTTCATGTTCTGCAGTAATCCTAATTTCCTTTTGAATGCTGTGCACCAGTATGTCCTACTCAGTGATTCTCCAGGCAAATCTCAGGCCAGATAGTCCCCTGCCCTCTAGATTGCCTGTCAAATCTGCTTGCTTTTTTGTCACTTGATCCTGACTGGAGGATTCTCCCACCCAGCGATGCTAGTACACCCTGCAGTACAGGTGTCGAACTCTAAACCGTCCTCACTCCATGATAACCCACAGGCTCATAGCGTTTGCACCTCACTTTTCTTGGGTGCCATTCTGTACGAGTTTTGCACTAATGTGAGGAAGGCCTTATGGGGTGATCCCACAGACCTTTCTCAGGCAAGGATGCCCTGACCTTGAATTTACATTTGGTCAGGATATGGGGGAGTAACTCCCCCCTTATCCCATCCATGGGCCAGGAATTCTACTATACTTTAAGAAGCTGTCTTATTCTCCCACAGGGATGCACACAGATCCAAACTTCACACCTGGGAGTGTATGCAGGTCTCTGGGTCTGGGAGGCTGATGTCCTCTTACACCCACAGTCAGGTCCAAATCCTGCTGGAGCAGGGTGACCTTCACAGCTCGTTTAAATGCCAGCCCCACAAACCTTCCCATTATAATTGTGCCCATGCAGAAATACACTCTTCTGCATTTTCCAGGGTACTTTGTTGTGGAATTTATCGTTTTTTTGAACACCCATCGTGGCTGTTTAAGTTTGTGTCTTCTTTCTCCTGAAAGACCGTGAGTTTGATGGAAATGGAATTCATTTTTGTTCTCTTCACAGTACCCTACATCTCATGGGTGAGGCGAGGAAGACCTGATGATAAATGATTGCACAGGCAAGGTTTTCTTCAAGACAGATGACATGAAGAATTTGGGGCGATTCTGCCTGAAGGCAAGAAAGTGAGCAGGGTGATCTCTGGGTGTCACTTTTAGCTTAGGGTTCTGGAAAGGCATCTTCAGGGTAACACAGCAGTAATAGTGACTCTGCTTCCACTACTTGCTAACTGTAGAGCCATAGGGAAGTTGCAGTATTGCCCAGCCTCAGTTTTCCTTCTGTGGTATGAAAATGGACATAGAATCACCTTCTAGAGGTGCATCCTGGCTGGAACATAATTCACAAGAAAGCAGTTACCACCCATGAGACACTGCTGGAATTACAAGTGTGTACCACCACATCTGGATGGACACATATATACTAAATACCTGTTCTATAGTCAGGAAAATAGGTTCAGATCAAGCCCACCTCCTCCAGAAGATTCCATAACATTCTTTTCCTTAAAGAACTTTGGCCCTCACAAAATTAGATTTTAAAAAATTCAGCTAATAAATTAGGCATGCATATTAACAATCAGGTCCAGAGAGAAAGTCTAACTTTTTCCTTATGCAATTTGAATTCCCCTAACATACAGTTGTTGTCAAAATCCATTAAAGTGTTTAATTTCTCTTGTCACTGCACTATTCCCCAAGCAGACATCCAGACAGTATGCACTGGTGTTTCTCACAGAACTACTAAATGTTTAGTTATCATGGTGTAGTTTTTAGATGATGGCTCCCTGTTGGCTCTATAGACTCTAGAGAGACATCGTGAGTTCAAGTACAAGGTTAAGATGGCAGCAAAGTGCCAAGAGTTGTAGGGATTGTGACTCAAGCAGGCCTAGGGTTTAGTTTCTACACTGTCACCAGTTGAGTGACCTTGGGGAAGGTACTTAGCCTCTCTGGACATCAGTTTCCTCATTTGCAAAGTGGTGACAATTCCAAACCCACAGGGTTTTAGTTAGCACTAAATAGAATACCAAATGTAAAGAACCTACTTGAACACCACTCATATTACTGCTCCTCAAAATATGACAGCTTAAAAACCCCAGGGAAGTGGGGATGTACAGACTGGGTTTTAGAGGCTGATAACCCCCTCCTCACACCATTCCCCAAGGGTCAGCCTTAAGAAGCAGTGTGATAATGGCCAGAGCCACTGACTCTTGACACTTTTTTTTCCAAAGTATTTTCTCCTAACATCAGATCCATTCAAATAAATTAATAACCCTACTTTGACTGACTCACTTGATGGGAGCTAAAGATTTCCATGCCAACAGAAATGTGGATCCTTCACCACCCAAGAAGAAAACAAGAGTCCACAGTTTAGTTTCTCTACTGATAAGCAGGAGCTGAGTCAGAGCTCGCCTCTTCCTTGGTTGTCATGGCAATGTCAACTGACCTATCCCGTCCTACCAAACACACATGCCACATGCTGGAGGGCAGGGAGATATGGATGTGTAGGAGGTGACAGTTGAGGGACAAGGGGACACAGAATATCACCACAATATTCATGAGAGAAGAATTGTTACCTGTTTCATTTGTTTCAAATCAACAACTAACCAAACAACCAAACAAACAAAAACACTGGCAAAAGTATACACCTTTCCAAGAAATGGAGGAATTCCAGTTCTTATTAGAGTCAGCTCAGACCTGGAAATGCTGAGAGAGATCAGCATGGTCCACCTGTGCCTCTCCTGTCCTGCTTGGCACTGGGGAACTGTGGCTGAGGATGATAACTGCTGCCTCTTGACACAGCTCAGCACACACATCCCACCCCTGCACTAATGTAGCCTGAGCAACAGCCTGGGAAGTGGGAGGCAGTGTGCCCATTTTATGGGCAGAAGAACTGCAAGTTGTGACCATGAACCAATGAGTGCAGATGCGTACTATTGCTTTCTCTCTTCAAGTTTGCTCTCTGCTCCCAGAAGCCTACACCTGGGTCAGGACTAGAATTTTCCTGAACAGGTTCAATTCTTTCCTTCACTCTTAGCTCCATGTAGCTTTTAAAAGTCACCTTCTAAGCCCAACACCTGCCAGACAAATCTCCCCAGATGTCCCACTTGCCTCTCAGTGAGTTTAACGTTCCAAGTTGAACACAATTTGTTCCCCAGAACCTGCTTCTTGTTGTTTCCATGTTGTTATTGGCAACTCCATCCTCCCAGTGAGCCAAGTTCAAAACCCTCAAGTCAGCTTTGCCTTCTTCTCCCCCTCACCCCCATTTCTGAAGAAATGCTCAGAAAGCCTCCCCTGTCCCACTTCTATTCAGAGGCTCTAATGTGGGTATGCTGGGAGTCCCAGCAGGAGGAAAGCAGTGAGAGAGAGATTGTTAACCATAAAGGCCGTGGGCTGAGGCTGCCTGGGCTCTTCCTTCTATGTGCTTGTGTTCCAAGCACATTCTCTCATTTGATCCTTTCTCCGACCCTTTGAGGTTATTATCATGCTTAATGATTCCAGTTTCTATATGAGACACTTCCCTATGAAATCAGGGGTGACATAATTGGCCCACAGTCATCGATCTTAGAAATGGCAAAGACAGATTTTGAGTGCCAGTCAGCTTGACATAAGGGCTTGGGCTCACGACCTACACCAAGCTCCTTCCCACCCAGCCTCGAGTTTCTTCCAAGCATAAGTCCCTCAAGCCCTGTTTATACCTCAGCACCTCGACACCAGGGCCCGCCTCTCAGTGTCTGATGAGGGGATACTTAACCGAGGCTCTGTGGGGATTGTCGGTTCAGAGCTGGGCAGCCTGGATTCCACTCCCCACTGAGACCCTTTCTTTTTACTACGTGACCTTGAGGAAACAACTAGCTAATAGCTAGAGGACTATAGTGGCCTGAATAGTGCCGGATATGTCCAAGTCTTAATCCCCTAAAACCAGTGAATGTGACCTCATTTGGAAAGAATCTGTGGATGTAATCAAGTTAAGATCATCCTGGATGTAGAGAGAGCCCTAAATCTAGTGACAGGTGTCCTCCCGTAGGAGAGAAGCAGAGGGAGACTTGGTGCTGACATATACAGAAGAAAAGGCCATGTGATGACAGATAGGAACTAGAGTGATGGTGCTGTAAGCCAAGGAACAAATATGAGCCACCAAAAATGCTGGAAGGGGCAAGGAAGGATCTCCCCTGCAAGATAAGGAGGAGTGTGACCCTGGCAGCACTTCGATTTCAGACCCCAACCTCCAGAACCTCAAGAGAATGCATTTCCGTGGTTTTAAGTGACCCACTTGTGGTGACTTGTTACAGGAGTCCTAGGAAATAATACAAAGTCTCCGTTTCCTCATCTCTGAAGTGGGTAACCTTGGGGCACTGGTCTGAGTCAACCGAACAGGACCTGTACACAGAAGACATTTCAACTCGATACCTTGTAAATGTCTCTCCCGAGGGGCACCTGGCTGGCTGCCTCTGTCTGCACTCTCAGACTTGTAAACTGATTAACTTCAGATCCCAAGTGCCAGAAGGAGGAGCCACGGGGAGCATCTCCTCTGAGCTCAGCTGCACGGGATGAACGGGCAGCCGGCAGGGACGTTTGTGTCCTTGTGAGGCTGGTGTCTAAGTGCTGGCCCATCTCCAGCTGGAGATGATGAGCCTGTCATGGTGGGTTTCGCAAAACATCTGTTTCGGAACAAGCCTGTTGTTTCAGGCAAGCTCTAGAGATAATAGTATGTTTTTACTACACACAGCCATGACATGTTCACTGAAGTCAAATATTCCTAAATGTGACCAATTTCTTAAGTGGCAGAAGCCCATCAAACTCTTCGAGAGCATAGATTGCAGTAGCCTTTGTTGCTGCAGACCTGAGAAAACATGACTCTGGCTTACAGGGATGTGGTTGGGGGTGGTTGGGGGGAGGGACAGTGCTTTCTCTGAAATTGGTCCCTCTAAAGGCTATGCTGAATTCTGCAAGAGAGTCAGGTCTGTCGGCTTCATGCATATGGATGGCGGCCGTGGTTGAATGATAACCTGCAATTTCTCTGCCCACGCTAATCGACTTTGGTTGGCTACTGAGAATTTGACTAGGGTACGCTATGCTAGTACACATACCAATGATCCCCAGGATCTGAACACAGCTTTGCTGGATTTGACTCAATTCCAGCCTGAGATCAGAAAGCATGAGTGACATGTCCCATGCGAGATGAGCAGAACGTGCCTTGGCATGTGATGGAGAGAGGCCCAGAAGGTAGATCCAAATAGGACAGAGCAGGCACAGTGTCCCCGTAGACCTGTAGGCAGAGGGGAGACCTGGGCCAGGGAAACAAAAGCTTCTGGAAAGCAAGCACACAGGTTGTCCTCTTTCCTTCCTTCTTCCTGGAGCTAGGACTGGGTTGTGCACAGAGGGGCTACTGCCCCTTGGGCAGCTGGGTCAAGCCTGGAAATCTGTCTGCCTTCACAGGATAGTCTCTTTGAGCCAGGGCAGCTCTCTACCATGCTCCTTGTGAGTCAGGCCAGAAATGCTTGTAGGTACCAGGCAGCCCCAGCCCCCAGTGAGGGTTTAAGAGTGGGTCATGCTTCTTGGTACCCAATTTCCCATGGAGTCTTCATTCCTCATCCCTGTCATGTCACAAAGAGGGACACTGGCCTGGAGACCTGGCCTCAGTCTTCTGGAGTTCCTTGTATCCTGGGCTCTGCAGGGCCAGGCATTCTCCCTGTCCTCAGCTGTCTGCCACTAGGGTCCCTCCCAGGCTACAGGGATCAAGCCCATTCTGGCTGACAGAACCGGCCCCAAGGTCAACTCTATAGTTCAGAAGGCAGTGACTGCATTGCAACTCCCCCAAATTATCAATGCTCAGAAGATTGCTCCCAGAGACAACCACATGTTCAGAAAGGAAATCGCTTCAGAGCACGGCCAAGTTCAAGGTCTTTGTAGACAAGGACTGAGCCCTGGAGATGGGGTGTGACTTGTCTGAGGTGTTGTGGCTTGTGAGTTTTAGGGTTCAGAAAAAACTTGTTTCCTAAATGTTGTCAAATTTGCAGTGACACAATCCTTATCTCTTCCTGGGGTCAATATCACCTCTTTTCAGACAGGCCATGTTGGGCTCATCTCTGACTCTCTGGCAGTAGCAGGGATGGGGGAAGAGAGAGGGGGAGCGATGGAGAGAGGGGAGTTGCCTAGGACAATGGCTCAGAAAATGCTACTTAGACCCAGCTGAATCTGTCCCCTTTGTAAAACAAGTGAATCAGACATAGACACATTACAGAAGCCAGCACAAAGGGGTAGTTTCAGGTTTCTGCAAACACCTCACCTACCAGCAGGCACTGTTCTAGAGAAGGAAGTAGATAAGGACATAGGTCCTACTAAGTACTGACCCTTGACCCTGTCAAGCAGGAATTACCAGCCCCTCACTATAGGTAAAAACTGAGGAGCAGGAAGGTTAAAGGGTTTGCCTGATGTCACACAGTTTGTAAGTGCTGGAGCATGGATTTTATTTTAGGTCTGTAGTGTTTTGCCTAAACCAGGTTGTTCTGGCATAAGAATGGGTGAGGGTCTGCCCTGTGGAAGGTGTGTGGATGCATTTAATCCTCTTGTCAATCCTACAAGGCTTTGCAGGTGAACAAAAATAGGTCCAGAGATGCTTAGTGACTTTACCAGGTGATCCATTCTTGGCCAGAGACAGAAAGAGCCCAGAATAAGAGGCAAAGGATGCATGGGAAAGGTGGGGGGTGCTTTTGGATTGGCCAGACTTGCTGCCTGTTTGACTCTGGGCAAATTGCTTAGAAAAAAAAAATGTTGTAAACCAGATGTTGGGGGTATAGCTCAGTGGTACAGCAGCCTTGCCTGACATATGTGAACACTTAGGTTCCACTTAAGTAACACCACAAAAAAGAAATAAGATAAAGTTTTGGTAAACTACATTAACCAAAATGTTTCAACTATTTTCCACAATATGATCCAGCAGCATCATATACACTCATCATGCAACCATTCATCTCCAGAACTTTCTCATCTCCCCAAACTGAATGTCCCCATTAATCACCAATTCCCCATCCCCCCTCCCCCAAGCCCCTGGCAACCACCATTCTATTTCCTGTCTTCAGGGACCTCACACAAATGGGATAGTACAGCGTTGGTCCTTTAGCTCTGATTGATTTCACTTAGCATAACGTCCTCATGGCTCATCCGTGTTGTAACATGGGTTAGAATGCCCTTCCTTGTAAAGGCTGAATGGCAATATACCCTACATTTTATTTATCCATTCGTTCATTGATGGACTTTGGGTGTTGTGAATAATGCTTCTGTGGACATGGGTGTGCCTGGGAAAGTTACTTGTAAGTTGGTCACCTTCTATCCTGGACCTGAGCCTCCAGCCTTGCCCCCTGACTCAAAGGAGAGAGTCCCCACCCACCCAGGATCTGGGTCAGACACTAGAGAGGTTGATTCTCTCCCTCCCCTCACGGGTTGAGTTGGCCAGGTCTCTCCTATCGCCTCAATTCACCCAAGTCTCTGCCATCACCTGGCATCATCCGTGGGTCACATGAATTTCAACAGCCTACCATTTAATCACTAGCAATGTCCCCTTGCAACTCATCCTCCACGTCACAGCCAAAGAACGGGGCTGGCCACGTCACCCTCAACCTTTAGCCCATCACTGGCTCACTCCCTCATTTCCTTCAAGTATTTCTTCAAATGTCCCCTTCTCAAACAGGCCTCCCTGACTACATGCTGACAGCTGCAGCCCACATTCTCCCACATACCAGGCCCTTCTTTGCTCCATAGCGTTGGTTACCATTGTAAAGTCACTCCTTGGGATCTACGGGGCATTGGGTCTAGGACCTGCCTGTGGGTACCACATCCAAAGATGCTCAGGTTCCTTACAGATAATGGGGTGGATTTTATGCATTTATTTTGTTTATTGCCCATCTCCTACTTTCTCACACACCTCCCTGCCCTCTCCTGTGAAATATGGCATTGCTCAAGGCAGGGGTTTTGACAGTGTGGTCCCTGCTTGAGCCACCCTTGTAAGTGCTCCACGAATCCCAGGTGAGTGCACAAATGCTTGAGTGCTTGGTCCTCTGCCTGCAGCCAAGTCTGAGTTCTCTGGCCTGACTGAGGCTCTGGCTCTGGGGCTTTCTCCGGCCCCACCTCCTGCCACATTCCCATTCGAGCTTCAGCCAAACTGCTCTACCTGCCACAGCCTGCCATATCCTCCTGCTGTCCACTGGCCCTGGGC
The DNA here is from genome assembly GCF_047511655.1 of Castor canadensis. Lineage (NCBI taxonomy): Eukaryota > Metazoa > Chordata > Mammalia > Rodentia > Castoridae > Castor > Castor canadensis. Next base: position 13,548,583 of record NC_133398.1, on the reverse strand, counting down.
CTTTGCACTCGCGGTTGCCTCTGTCTGCACTGTCATTCCTCCCACCTTGCCCCATCCTTGTGCTGGCTTGAGGGCTCCCTTTGCTAGGCTCCACTACACTGTTCTCACCCCTTCCAAAGCCCTTTTCACCCGGTCCTGCAACTTCCCCTTTACTTGTCTCAAGCTGTTTCTCAAGTGGCAGCTCCAAGGGGACAGCATGATGTTGGTGGCTCTTGGGTCCTCAGGGTTGTGCCCTGGGCACACTAAATGGACAGGAAATATCTATTAAAAGATGAGCCAACCTGTGAGTCTCAGCTGCCTCCTCTTGAGATAATGGCAGTGTCACTCCTTCAGGGCAGCTTAGGGATTGATGGAAATATGTGGCATGTGGAATGTGTGTCACTGTGCCTGGCATGGGGCAGGCATTTCACACCTAGGGCTTGTGTTAGCCCTCATTTGGAATGGAGGGATCACAGAAGGCACAGAGGACCTGCTTCCTTTGTTCTAGAAGCTTCTAGAAATCCTTCCATCATTTGTCATCTCTAGGGCCACAGTGATCAGTGCCGGCCCAGGAGAACATTTCTGTCCTTTCTTGTCCTAGCCATCACATTTTGGCAGCATGCCCGCTAAGCACAGAGAGCATCCAAGTCCACTCTCTTCCCAGAACTGACTATATTTATAATTGTGTCATGGGACTGAGAACATCCAGGGACCTCAGAGACAAGCTGTGCCCATTCTTTGTTTTTCACTTGAGGACACAGGTTCAGAGAGGCCAATTGACTTGTTCAGGTCACACAGCTCATTTGGAATTTGCCTTTTTCTTTCCTTAATGCACAATTTCAGTTCTCTCTGGTTGAACCTGTTGAACCCTAAAGGATTTTAGAGTTCTACCTAGAACTCTCGTGTGAGCTAAATCCTGGCTATTACCATCACTATACTCATGGCTGAGGAGGAAGGCACGTTTCTAACTTTGATAATCTTCTGATCAGCTGCACCAAGTTCATTTCAGATGTTAGAAACTCTTACAGAGCACCTTCTCTGTTACCCAAACAGAAGTGGTGTGACTCAATTCTCCTTACTGTCCCCTGGACAAACGCTCTGTCACCAATAGAGGATGGCATGGCTGCTGTCCATGAGCAGGGTCCCCTCTGCTGCGGCATGGGGAGCTCTGTTTGCGGACGCCTTTGGGTGGAGGGAGGCAGCAGAGGAGCAATGCTCGGCCTGGAACTCGGGAGTTTGCAGAGGGATCAGGGAGGCAAGTGAGGGGTGGCCTGGTTGGAAGAGGCCCCAGAACGCCCTCTCCCTGGAAGGGAGCTGTGAGTCATCAGCCACCTCCAACAGACTAATTCACAACCTCTGGTCCCCGAGGAAATCATTACTCCTAATTATTATTATTAGGCATAATGACTAATTAGTAAAAATAGCTACCATTTACTGAGTGCCAACTTATGCTGCTTCTTAATGCATGTTATCTCTCTTTTCTATTTTATTCTTTAAAGCATATTTTCTAATTTCCTAGTTATAAAGTCAATATGTGTCCTAGGGAAAAACATTTAAAAACAACAAAAAGCAGAAAAGTCACCATTGGTACACAGTGAAGCATTATTTTAGCTACTATTAATGCATTGGTGTTTTCTTCCCAGAGTTTCTCCTCTCTCTCTCTCTCTCTCTCTCTCTCTCTCTCTCTCTCTCTCTCTTTCTCGCTCCACCCCCCACCCTCTCTCTCTCTTTCTGCATGTGTTATCCCTCTAACCCTCACAATGATCCTAGGAGTTGGGCATCACTATTTCCATTTTACAGATGAAATGAGGCCCAGAGAGGGTGGGTAGTTTGTGCAGAGTCACACAGCAGGTAAATGGCTGGACAGGGGTTCATATCACATGTTTCTGGGGCTAGAACACACCTTTCACCCCTCTTTTAGGGCAGTATTGGGGTTTGAACTCAGGACCTCATGCTTCTTAAGCAAGCACTCTACTATTTGAACCATGGCTCCAATCCTTTCTGCTTTTTCAGATGGGGTATTACATTTTTGCCTTTGGCCAGCCTTGGACCACAATCTTCCTACCTATGTCTCCTGAGTAGCTGGGGATTACAGATATGTACCACTGTGCCCAGCTTATTTGTTGAGATGGAGTCTAGCTAACTTTTTGCCCTGGCTAGTCTCAAACTCCCACTCCCATCTCCAACTCCCAAGTAGCTGAGATTGCAAGTGTGAACGACCAAGCCTGGTCTGGTTTTCATTGCATTTTGCTGCCTCATTCCTCTGCCTGACCCATACCCTGCTGAGATATGCAGCTACAGGTAAGGGGGACCAAGGTTATTCCACCTATGTCTACTCAACTGGTCAGTACTGACTATGGAAAGCCTCAAAAGCCTAAGCTTCAGTGAAGACAGTGAAGACAGTTTCTGTGAGAAACTGGAGGAAACCTATGCTCTCTGTCCATACACATATCCGGAAAGTGAAATCAGAAAGCACAGGAAACTATTTTTTTGCAAGCTCTTTTGTACAAGACCACTTAAAGTTCTACAGTCATTGTGGAATGACCTGGAAGTCCACCCATCCTGCACTCAGCTTGAAAACTGAGGAAGGGCCAGACAAGACACCACCCCCATGGGGAGGGAGCAGTGAGGACCTGGAGTCCACTTCTTCTTCTTCTTTTTGGTGGGATTGGGGTTTGAACTCAGGGCTTCATGCTTGCATAGCAGGTGCTCTGCCACTTGAGCCACATCTCTAATCCACTTTGCCCTGGTTATTTTGGAGATGGGGTCTCATGAACTATTTGCCCAGACTGTCCTCAAACCGAGATCCTCCTGATCTCAGCCTTCCAAGTAGCTAGGATTACAGGTGTGAGCCACCTGTGCCTGGCTAGAGTCCACATCTTGTCAGATGTTTGAGCAAAGACAGGGGTACTAAGCAACTTTAGATTGACACCCTGCAAATAAGCAGGTGACACTGCTTATATTCAAGCACTGGGCACAGGGGTAAAAAAATAAATGACAGTGTCCCTGCCTGCAAGGAACTTACACTCTGGGGCAGGGAGGATCTCAAGAGAAGAGTTACAAAGGCTAGGAAATAGTAAGTGATGAGACAGAGTGGTGAAAACATCCAAATAGAAAAAACAAACAAAAAAACCCAAGGTTGGATCCCTAAAAATATTAAGGTGAGAGAATTCATGACAGTGGAGGGAGACTTTTCACAAAAGTTCATTGACATAAAAGGATAAAAAGAACTAAATACAGCTCTCTCTTATCTTGCATATCTTCAATTGAGTAGCAATACGTTGGCACAGTGGCTTCCTAGCCCGTTTTCAGGATCTTTTCCTCCTGCGGTTTGAACAAGATGGAATGTGTTTTGCTCTGCTGCAGACAATGTTCACAATGAAGCTCATCTGCGTGTGTGTGCGTGTGCATGTGTGTGCGTGGGTGTTTGTGTGTGCGTGTGGTGTTCCACCACCTAAAGTTTCAGTTATCTCTAAGTGAATAACCAGGGGTTGTTGACTTCTGCCTCTGTACCTTACTAGGGACATAGAGTGCAGGGAATGCTGGGAAAGCAAAGAATGCTGGGAACACTACCAGCTTGGGCCAGTACTGCAGATAACCTCGCCCCACCACCTACCTCAGTCTTCTGCTTTCCTTCTAACACTCCCCCACCCAACACCCAGGGTGTTTCCAGAGCCCACCCCTGTCGTGGGCTGTGTTCCTGTCCTGCAGCCTCAGCCCAGCTGCCCCTGCGCTGCGTCCTCCTGCACTGCTCCATCTTCATTTCCACAGCCTCTTTCCGAATTTTCCCAACAAGAGTGACACACACATCTCCTCAATGTGGAAACAGAAATGCTCACGGTGGCACAGAAAGGGTGGCAGAGAGGGATCTATGAGTACCCAGCCTTCAGCTTAGGGCCTGGGGCTGGCGAGGGTGACCCTGCAAACCAGTCTGTAGGAGGAAGGGATGTTAGGGGAACAGTCTTCCTGCTAGACTGGGAGGGGACAGTTCCTGTATGTGGCGGCCACAACAAGCCAAAGGAGAAGCACGTGCAAAGGATCAGAGAGACTCAACCCAGAGAGGCAGTTCAGCCTTGGATCTCTTCCTTATCATGCCCTCACCAACGAGCTTTGCAAAGTAAATGTCAACCCAGTAACTGCAACAGATTCAGTTCAGGCTATACTCATACCACTTTGACCTAGCAGTCTAGAAGTGAGTGGACTTTTTAAGGAAGCTAGTAAAACTAAGAATGTCAGACTGCTGTGCACACTTAGGAAAACACAAAGATGGGTCCCCAAAGATCAATCACTCACTGCCCATGGGCTTGGAGTAGTTTTCTCCAGGAAAGAAAAAGAAAAAAACAAGTACTGGTTTTCCATTTCTACTGAGAACTTTAGTCCTCACAACAGGCAGGAAACAGACCCAGGACAGGGAAGCCCTCACTCAGGTGTTTCTTAGAGTAACAGCAAACTGACTAACACATTCACTGTTCTTTACAACATCACTTCGGTGACTGGAGTGCACATGCATGGTATGCCCTGATGGAGATGGAATTTGAATACAGAGTCTGCCTGACTCTCAGTCTTTATGTTTTCCATGGTTCCGTGCTAGGCCTTTCCCGCTAAGAATTAACAAAAGCATTGTAGTTAGGAAGCTTGGAGCAAAAGATGCTTCTCACTGTCTGTTTTGATTCCCCACGTCCCACCCTGGGCTTAGTGCGTCTTTAATCGTGTGCACTGGGTTTCCGCTTGATCTGTTTAGCCTAGAATTTCCACTGAGCTGTGTTTAAGTGTTGGCTGATTCAGCTCACTCTCGTTTTCTGTTCTTGTACTCATGAGTTTGAGGAAGCCATCAGCAAGCCCCTCTGTGTGCTGTGTTTGTCAGGCTCATGAGTTTCTTCTCTGGCACAGATGGGAGTTGAACAGCAGACCAGAGCCCCAGGGCTGGCAACGACCAGGCATTCTCTTTGTACTTCACCTTCTTCACTGTCCTGAGGGTGGGGTAACTCCGGAGCCTTTTCTGCTCTGACATTCAGTGAGCATTGTCAGGCAGGGGATGTCTTTGGGTTCTACCTTATAGAGCAGACTGTACCATGCTCCTCCAAGACTCCTTTTGCCCAGGATGAGCCCAGCTGCTTGGGGGCTTTCCTGTGGCTACTGTACCCACACTGTCCTAACCAGAAGTTCTGACACATGGCTGAGGACCTCCATCCAAAGGTAGTAATAAGGAGAGGCATGCGTGCAGAAGGCCTCCTGGGTATGAAACTGTGCTGCGTGCTTCCTATTCACAATCTCCGGGCCTCACACGGGCCTGGGAGCTAAGTGACAACCTTCTTATTTTATAGACAGAGAAACTAAGGATCAGGGAGATTTGCTTGCCCAGCCTCACACAAGTAGATGGCAGGACTGGAACCCACGTCTGTCTCATTCCTTCCATACTGCTTTTTTCCTTTGGGTTTTTTTTTCTCCCTGTGGTAATGTGAAGAATACTTTGGTAAATCTGTGGTAGCCCCTGTGGCTTGGCCATCAAAAGTTTGACAAATCTGGATGGCCTTAGTGAAAAACAGCATCTACTTTGGGGCCAAACTCATTCAAATCCTAACTCTGTCACTTAGATGCTGTGTGACTTCGGGTAAGTCACTTAACTCTCTTAAGATCCTCCATTTTCTTATCATTAAAATGGGAATAATGTCTCTCTTGCAAGGTTTTTGTGAAGATTAAATGAGATTTTGTATAAATATGCATTATTTATTTATTATATATAGATGTTATTTTTACTCATGTCCACTTAATACACATTATTTTTGTAAAATATGTTTAAAAACAATTGTTGCATACACATAGATATATACTTGCACACCTCCCTAAGTACAAATGGTAGCTGGCACAGGGTCGTCACCAACCTCTCTGTGTCTGCCATGTTATATATCATAAATCTGTCACAAAAGCAGATTTGATAATGCAACAGAAAAGATTGGGTAAATGTAAGCTAAACAAAGAAAATCCTGAGGTGTAGTTTTTCTTCTGTGCTGTGAATAGAATGATATTTATCATGTCATTTTGTAGCGAAGGCTTTGTAGGTTTCCCCAGCCCACTCAGGGATCCTAAACACAACATGGGTTAAATGCACAGACCAACTTAGCTTCACACAGAGACTAAATCTGACCAGGAAGCATCAGTTGCTCTAATTCCCATACTTAAAACAAAGCTCTCTTAGGAAATAGCATTTTCTCTTTGGAGAAAATTCTAACAACTGAAAATACTTCCACATTTATTAACAATCATCAGGGGACAACTCCAACTATTAAGCCCTCCTACACTGGCACACGTTTATATCCTGTCCATTCAGATTACACCAGCCAGCCCCTCACAGCTGGAGTCCTGAGGCCTCCACCAGCCCAAGCCCTGAGCCAGGCCTGGTCAAGCAGATGACACTTCAGTCACCTCAGCCTTGGGGTTGTTCTTTCTTTCTTTCTTTTCTTTGGTGGTACTGGGGTTTGAACTCAGGGCCTCACTCGTGCTAGCAGGTGCTCTACCATTGAGCCACTCCACCAGCCTGGGGTTGTCCTTTCTGACTTAAACTTGGAATCCTCACATCCAAGAGAAATATCCAACTGTGGGTAGCTCCCAAATTCATCTTCATGGAGGTGAGCCAGTCCTGCATAACTGGGCTTCTTCCTCCATACCTGTTTGGTACCTTGTTTTCCACAATGGAGACAAGCTGACTATGATTCCTGCCCGTTTGACTGGGGCACTTACTAACTCCTTGCTTGCTTCTTCTACCAGGACAGCAAGTGTATTCTCTGTAAACCTTTGTACTGTCTGGGACCAGTTGTTAACAACCTGAGCTCATGAAACCATGAGGCCCCCAGTGTCTAGCTGCCAGTGTTGACCAATTCCTGTACATCCATGCCCTTCCTGCCATCTTGGGCCCACAGCTGTGAACATGTGGATCCAAATTGGGTCTGTCAGGCTGTTTTGCCTTGAAGGGCTGTGCTTATTCTATCTGCCACATTCCCTGAGCCCTCAAACCTCAGAATACACTGGCCTGTGTTGAATATAAAAGCCTAAATTGTAGAAGTTCTCTCTTTCATGTCTGGTTTTAACATTGTAACATCATCTCTTTACAGAAGACATGAAAATATACAGAACTAGATAAGCAGAAGAACAAAACTCTCATATGTAATTTTATCATACACAAATGATCACTTTTAATATTTTGGTAAATTCCTTTCCAGTACTCTTCTATGCACATATTTTAACATAGTTAAAAAAACTATACTATGTAAAACATACAGTCTTTAACCTGCTTTCACATTTTACTATAAAGAATTTGTCATGTCACTAAAATTATTTATAGATATCATCTTCAATGACAGAATGACTATCCCTCCAGCTAACAGATATTTAGATTGTTTGTAATTTTTCATATTTGGATGAACATATTTATGCGAACTATCTTTCTTATAATTTTAGATTATCTTTGGTGAAAACTCCCAGAAGCAAAATTTCTGAGTCAATAGGCACTAACATTTTTAAGCCCTTTGATATATAATCTGACTTTTGTCTATGACCTTGTCTGTTGCTAAGGAATAAACTCATAGCCACCAGTACTAAGCTTTTTTTCCATCTGCAATCTTTTGTTTGCCAGGAAGTTAGCTACTGAGATCACTTTAAAATAGAATGACACATTTTTCTATTAATTTCAACACAAATAAGGGTTTAAAAATATTTCAGATAGGTGCACATAAAACTAGAAGTAATGAGATTAAGCAATGTTTTCACATGACCCCCAATCACTGTTCTAATAATAGAAAATAGTCATCGAGTTTTGTAGGTGTGTTTTAGACTCTTCTAAAGCAATGAAACTAAATCTGAATCAGCAACCTTAACAGCCAGAATTGGACACAGTGAGTTCTAGTTCTGAGTTTCTTATGTACAATTGAACTTGGGATGTCAGCTGCTCAGAATTCCATTTTAATAATTTTTTAAAATATCTGTCTTCTCTATGAACCCTTCCCTGATTCTTCCAGGTAGAATTAATCACTTTTCCTCCTTCGTTTAACACTTACTTTGGTCTTTTTCATAGTCAAGTTGTTTATTCAAGTATCCTACTAGGCTGGAGGCTCCTGAAACCCACTGAAATTCCTTAGAGTTAGCACAGAGATCAGTGCCTTAACAGGTGCACACTAATAGGCCTGCAAAATTTTCAACTTGCCAGGAAGCATGGGAATTGTGCCTTGCCAGGAATCTGGTGTGGAGGAAAGGAAAGGAGAAGTTGAAGGAGGCTCAATGCTGTCCCAGAGACTGGACACAGAGCAATGGTCAAAAAGGAGTATTACTTTTAAATTTCCAGTAGTTCCAAAACAAAAGAAAAGTTAATTCATTATTTTTGAGATATTTATGGAGTACTTTCGAGGTTGCAGGCATTGTGCTAGGTGACAGGATCCACAGTGGAATAAGAAGCCCTCTCTGCCTTCCCACAGTTCATGAAGAAATGACAGCAACAAAATATAAAGGTTCCAATGATCCTATTAAAAATGCCATCCATGGATGAGAAAAAATAAGCATGCAAAACCAGATAGGGTAAGACATAGAGGCTAGCCCACTAATCAGAGATTACCACCTCCATTCCATCATTCACAAGTCATTCAAGATTCTTTCAGACAATCACCAGCCTCCTGCTCTCTGCCATACTGAGATCATCCACTCATGTCCATTAGGTAGCAACTTCCTGAGGATAAGTGAGACCTTTGGCATCTGCTAAATCTTACTACAGATTTCTTACTACAGGATCCTCACAGAGATGGTGGTTTGTCATGGAAAATGTATTACTTATAGCCAAATGAATATTTTAAAATATGTCATACATAATTGGGGAAAAATAGCTAAGACCTAAGGATAAAGACTCCTTAAGAAAAAGGCTAGTGTGATAGAAGGTTTTTGGCATAACACAGCCTGGATAAAATCTCCACTCTGTTGGTCATTAATCTTGTAGCCTTGGTTAAGTTCCTTAACCTTTGTGGGCTCAGCAGTCTCACCTGTAAAAACAGGGATGATGACTGATGACACAACAACCTCAGTTTTCCCATCTGTAAAATGAATGCGTGGGAATGAATAGTCCTTGAGTTCCTCCCAGTTTGGACATTTTATCAGACCCTTCTGAAGTTTGTGAGGCAGGGGACAGTGAGCCAGTGAAGAGGCATAAAACTCAGGCAGGCTTTCATGTTTCCAGGTTAGAAAGTTGTGAGCGTGGCTCACCAGGCAGAATAATTAGTACTTATGAAACATCCTGCCACACGCTGGTGTTTTGTGAGAAATGAAGAGATCCATCTCCCATTTTGACAATGCCTCATTGGGGGTTCATGAAATATTGAAGCAAGTAATAAAGTTATTTTCCCATTCAATTGTGATTTTCTCTACTTATCTCTTTACTTATTTGTCCATCCAGTTGATTTCTCCACTAGTTGGAGCATATATTATGAGAAATATGCAGACATGTCACTTGTGTTTTAGGAACTAGTGTTCCAGGCCTCCCTCCTTGGCTTGTGATGGCTCTTTCCTCTCTGTGTCTTCACACCATCTTTCATGAGTGTCTGTGTCCAAATTTCCTCTCCTTATAAGGACATTGGTCATATTGGATTAGGGCCCACTTGAACGACCTCATTTTAACTTGATTATCTCTGTAAAGACCCTATTTCCAAATAAGGCCATGTTCTGAGTTACTCAGGGTTAGGGTTTCAGCAAATGAATTTGGGAATTGGTGGTGGTGGGGGGAACAAGTCAATCCATAACAATTGGTCAACTTATGAATAAGTAGTTATTCATCCATTTATTCATCCTTCCAACTGTAGTTGAGTGCCTAGATTCCAGGCATTGAACTAGGTACTGGAGAGAAAGCAGAACAGGCAGATATGGCCTAAGAAGACTTCGCACCTGGTATTAGTGTGACAGACAGATCACTCAGTGCAATGCACATGTAAAGCCAGAGGTAGCACAGGAATGGCGGGGCTCTTGGCTGATAAGGAGTGTTCAGGAAGGGTTTCCAAGGCTTCCATGAGGAGGAGGAACCCGGTGAGAGGTAAGATTGAGTAGGGTTGGGTGGGAGGCAAGTTGGGAAGAGAGGCATGCCCAGGCTGCAGGCAAAAGGAAACTGCAAGTGTAAACCAGCACAAGTGTGGGAGGCAAGGGTGCCTTTTAAGGATGTGGATAAGGTGGATGGAGCTGAGGCATGTGGAGGAGCAGGGTGAAGGGATGGGGCAAATGTGGGCAGTCACCATGACAACACCAGGAGCAGAGACACAGTTCCCCTGTCAGAACCCAGGTGTCCAACAACATTCTCCAACACTGCTAAGAACTAGGAAGCCAGGGAGAAGTCCTTGGAGGAGCCAAAGCAAAGAAGTTCACAGCCAGGAGTTTACAACTGTATGTGAAAGGAATGCCTCCTGGACCTTACCCCACATTCACATGCTTGCTTTACCTCAACTTCTATCAAGTGTGGTGATCTGACTTTCAGAACAACACACAGCAAGGAATGGCCAGCAAATTAGAAGGGAGGAGACGAGATCCACAACTACATGATCTGCAGAATACGAAGTGACAGCAGCTAGCTTGAAAACAGAGGAGGAAGTACAAACACTTTCCAAAGCCTGCACAAGAAACTCACAGCTCTTCAGAGATACCAAAGCACTACAGAGCAATTTAAAACTTATTTGCAGAATCGTTCAAACAAAAAGTCATAAACTAGGCCTGGAGACACAAGCTCATAATCCCAACACTTGGGAGGCTGAGGCAGGAGGATGGAGAGTTCAAGGCTAGCCTAGGTTATGTAGCAAGACCCTGCCTCAAAAAGAGAAAAGGTCACATTCACAGAAATGTATTGAAGAAACCAAGTTGCTTAAAGGGTTAAACACAAAGTCATTTAAAAATCATTTGTCTTAAGAGTTTCTTACAGCCAAAGATTCCATTTGATGTTACGAGCCAACATGAACCAAACTGAAACTGCTCATGAGCATCTGGAATTTTCTGTTAGGAGGGACTAAAGAGATAACTTAGGCCAAACCTTCATTTTTAGGTCTAAGAAAATGAAGTCCGATGTGGGGAAGGGACTTTCTTGGAACCACCTATCCAGAGAGAAGCAGCACCAGAGCTGTACCTGGGGCCTGTGCACCATACCTTCTGGGTCATCCCTGGACAGGAGTTGGAGGTGAGGGAAACCTCTCAAATGAGTAGGCCTGGGGCAGCTGTGCAGAAGCAGGGTCTGAGATGGCTCCAAATGAGGAAAACGCTGGCACCGTGGAGAAGAGGGTGAGGGGCATGTTAGGTCTTTCAACGCCCTCACAGTCCTTTCCTAGGGCCCCACACTCCTGCTCCCACCCACAACCTCACCAGCTGCCCAAGCCATGAGCCTCTCAATGTACCCACAGGGCGTCAGGAGAGAGCTCACGTGTTCACACAATACAGCACTGAAGTGCAAAGCCAGAGCTTTGCAGATACTGAATGCTGGTTCAGCAGCAGGTGTCTTGGGATATACCCAAGTATTTGGTCTTTGCAAATGACCTTGGGTAAGTCTCTTAGATACTGACTTTCCCTCGTGGAGTAAATCTGATATCGTTAGCTATCACTTGGACCAAAGTATGGTACTTATCTGCAGAAGTAGTGTGGCTTGATTTCAAACACCATTCCTCACCACAGTTCTGCAACATTCTGCCACTGCAGAAAACGCCTCTGTATTTTGTGAATGCCTTAGAAACTTTGCAGTTCCTTCCAAGCTTCCTCTGTCAGCTGAGTGTAACAGTTTGGAAAACAGCCTTACATTGCTGCAACTTCAAATCAAACACCAGCTCCCAGCTTCCACAGCAGCGGCTTTCTTTAGAACACATTTATCATTAAAACAAAGGGTTGTGGGCTTGTGGGGAAAGTGACATTTGAGCTGTCAAGACAGCTGAAATGTTTGGGAAAACATCTTTTCTTTTTTTAGATAATGCTTGCTTCGTAAGTAGCTGCGGTTTCAAATTATTTTCCCCTGCTGTAAATTAACATGTTTTAGATTACATAGGAAGGAAAGAGCCTGGGAATCTTTGGTTGTCTCAAATGTAATTATTGTTTTGACTAATAAGTCAACTTTGCTATAGCACAAAAAGGCTAACCACCAAATAAAAGCATGTTGCTTGCATTTCTTGGTATTTTTTAAGAGTGTATGCTGGATTTTGATAAATGAGAGAGCCAGTAGTGATCGTATAGAGATCTTTATAATGGGTGGGGGAGCTGGTGTTGCAATCTTGATGTAAGTTCTAGCGGGTGTATTACTCATTTTTACAATTACTGAGGAGGCTCACACACTGCATTTGAACTTCGCAAAGTTCTCCCATTCCTAATAGGTCCCTGGTCCTCAGAACAATGTTAGGAGAAAAATAGAATGGAGATGTCCCCATCCTCTGTACAGATGGGGCACAGTGGAATCTCCTCAACAAGCACTTTCAAGCTCCTGGTACACAATAGGCCTGGACTGGGCCCTCGGTGCTGAATTAGAACCCGTTCCCAGGTTGCTCCAGTGAGCTGCAGGAGAATAGGACTGGGATCACGGTCACCTGGGCCACTAGATCCACCTCAAACCTCTATCAGAGCCAACAACAGGATTTTCTTTTGGAGGAAATGCCTTCTGGTCTCTGGGGGCCAAGCTATACTAGCTAGGCCTCTGGCTCACCTGAGGAACCATCCAGAATGCTTTAAATCCAGGTCCTCTGCAGATGGACCCTGTCTAACAATATCACAGTGATTATGAGCCCCCAAATCTGAAATGCCAGTAATGTGCCTCTCTGACTTTGTGCAAGCCTCTCCTTCTGCTCAGAGCTCCCTTTGCTCACAGGCCAAGCAAGCCTCACTGTCACTAACGGGTTTACTACCCCTTCTCTCTGTCATTTCTGTACCATGTACACCTTTCCTTTGTTGAGCTTGTCACCCTCCGCTGTGATTTGCTTATCTCTCTGTTTCAATCCTCCACTGGAGCTATGGATGTCTTGAGAGGGGGGGCGGGGGTGGGGGTCCTGCATTTTATGACAGTCTAGATCTTTAGAGCTTCATCCAGGACCTGGGATGTGGCAGGTGTGAACAACTGTTTCTTGAACAAGTAGATTCTATGAAGCATTTAGTAGCCCTAGGATGTGAGGTGTTCTAGGACCTTCTGAGATTTTTCTCTAACCCACACCATGATCTTACATTATTTTCCAGATTAGGGATCTGAGGCTCAGAGAAATTAGGAAATTTGCCCAAGATTAGAGGCAAGGGAAAAAAAAAAAGAACCAGGATTCAAGGCCAGGTTTGTCTTCCTTTAGTGTTCTTTCCATTATGCCATACTGACTTGACTGAATTTCCTGGTGCTTCCCTGCAAAGTTTGATAAAGAATGCAGTGAACTCTGACCCCCTTCAGCATTCTCTACTCATCTCACTCAGCCCAGACAAACAGGCAAAGGAGGCTTGTGTTTAGATGTCTCTTGGTGATTTATTGTTGATGGCTCTCTTTTGCTTGTTTTATCAGGAGGATAAAACAAGTATGGATCTGGCAACAAGACTCTGAGTGCTCTTAGAAATCTCAACTTTGAATTTCATTTTTCTAAATCAGTCTGACTGCTCCTGAAAGTGGTCAAAGACCAAATCTTACTGAGACTAATTATTTCTTTAAAATGTCCAGATCCCTCTGTTGGTGAAAAGAAGACCAGGAGGCAAAGTTAAATTACATAGTACATCACTGTCCCCAGAACATTCATCTCTGCCACTCTGTCAGTGTGAAAATTTACGGCAGATATTATCTCTTTGAAGGGGTTCAAGTCCTAGAAAATACAAGCTAAATTTTAAATAGAATTTTAATTTTAATGAAAGCTTCAGGGAACGCTGTTTACGTTGCTTATCTTTCATACCTGGTGATTAAGTTAATTTATGCTTAATGGAAGAGGATATTTCTAATCCCCAGACAGGCTCAACATCTGTCTAGGACTGTGTTTTTGGAAGCCTTAAGCTGCTTGTGATGGATGTAATAAAGCCAGAACGCTGTGAACTGACACTTGAAGGCTGTGTAAGGAGGACCAGGGACATCTTGTCTCTGCCCAGTACTTGTGTTGAAATCAAATCAAAGTCCTAAGCATTTCATTCTGTCAGCCCTTCCTTCAAAATCCTGTTTCTTGCTTTTTTATGTTACTCCTTGGGCAGGGTTGGGGAAAGGAAGCTAGGATGTGGAGTCTGGATCAAGCATTAAAACTAGCTGTTCCTGAGCCCCTGCCATACCTGTTGCCAGTGCAGTGTTAAATGTCCCACGACCTTCTGCTCCTTTAGTTCTCACAAGTCTGAGGTAACCATCACCACCCCCATTTTACAGTCGGGGAAACTGAGGTTTAAAAAAAGATAAACTAGCTTGTAGGAGAAATATGACTTCCAAATACCCAAAGCTAGCTAGTATTTGATCCTAAGACAGACTGTGTTTGTTCTTTACTCTAGAATAATGGGCATAGCCCTTGGGACAAACCAGTTGGTCATCTGTTTTTGTAAATAAAGTTTTATTGGAACACAGTCAGTACTCAATAATATATTGTATATAGCCAATCTCATGAAGCAATGGTGGAATGAAGAAGATATGAGTTTGGCTGGCAGGGCCTAAGATGTCCTCTATCAGGTCTTTGACATGAAAGGCTTGCCAACTCCAAGTACAGGGCGTATGTCATCACAAGGAAATTGCTTGAGCACCTATTGCCTAGAAGTCTGGGTTGGGTCCACGAATTTACGTTGAAGAAGATAAACCTAGAGTCAAGTGAAATGCAAAGTACAGACGGGTGTTTACTACCTCTGTAGCCTTCTACCTGCCCAGCCGCAGAAAAAGGGCCCTGCTCTAGCCTCCATAGTGGATCCCTCAGCCTTCCCGGGAGCTTCCCAGCCAACTAGCACAACTCCAACATGTAGTACCATCCTGTCTTTGCTCTCCTGCACAGACCCCACATGGTCCACTGCTACTGCACCCAGCTACTAGGAAAAGCCTCGCTTCTGAGCTAGGCTGGCATGTGAGCACCACGACACGGCAAGAGGGCTCTTAGCACTTGAACAGAGTGGGATTCCACAGAGAGTTGGGATGAGGACTGGGGATCAGGAACCTGTGCCACTGACGGTTCTGGGGGTCTGCTTGTTCCAAGGGTGTCACAGATCTCTTGCCCAGATTAATCAACTCTGGTCTTGAAACCCTCTCTCTACAGAGGCCCAAACCACTTGCTGGAACCACAATAGGAACATATGATATTTCATCTCATTCCTTCTCAACCATGTCACTTTTCCTGTGACCAAATCCTCTCTCTTAATCAGAGTAGGGTGAATGACCAGTAACCCTGGACGAGAGATTAAGAGTTCATAGTAGAGTGAGAAAAATGCAGGTACGTGTGTGTGCAGCAATGTGTGTCTATTCCTTTATGACATCAGGCTGACAATATTACATAAACTCATACTAAATTGCAGATATTAGGTTATTTTGACATATGATTCAAATACCAATTTCACATTTAATTGGTAATAATTGGTATTTAATTAAAAAAATCTTTACACTAAAAATAAAATGTTGGCTATTTCCTTCATGTTACCTCCACAATTTGAGTGTTTGAGTGTGTGTGTCTAACATTTTATTAGTTTATAAAGCCTGCAAGTCTGAAAATTACTTATCTTATATAAGCAGCAGCTGGCCTCAAACACCCTCATAAAGTCTGGCAATGGCTAATCAGAATTTAAAATTGCCTATTCTTTAACCTAGCAATTTTATTTTTAAGGATCTATCCTGCAGAAATATTGGCATGTGTAGACACGAGGGGGTTCTTGGCAGCACTGCATGAAATGTGGAAAAAACTTAAGCCCCCATAACTAGGGGGTTGGTTATGAAAAGAATTTGGGGGATGGCAAACTGGAATAGCGAGCTGGCCTTAGAAACAATGTCAGATCTGGATGCACTGATGTGAAGAAGTGTCTTTACTGTCCTGAAGAGTGAAAAGAGCAAGTCATAGCATGACAGATAAAAAATAGAGTTGAGTATGATCGAACTTTTATATAAAAAAAAATTACAACAACAACAAAAAAGCAAGTTTGCCTGACTTGGAAGGCTTAACTATTACACCACACACACACACACACACACACACACACACACACACACACACACACAGCTTTGGAAGAAGAAAGCAAAGGTGGACAGTGGCTATCACTGGGAAGTGTGGCTGGGGTTGAGAGACTAGGTGACTGGGAAGATTTGCCTTTTCAATTTATAGACTTTAAAAATTGTTCAAATTATTTATAAGGAGGATGCATTACTACTTTTATGGGTTTTTTTAAAGCAATAAAGAAAAACAGTCTCAATACACAGTGGCAGTCTATGTAAAACAAAATGAAAGAAAAAATTCATTTTGGTTCTGAGATTCTGAAAGGCTTTCAGAACAAACATTTTCTGAGCTAAGCCTTAGATGGCAAAAAAAAAAAAAAAAAAGATGGTTAAAAATACAAGTGGAAGAAATGGCATGCCTGCTTGAAGGATCCTGAGCACGTGTGAGCTCTGAGGCTGGCTAAGCACATTAGAGTGTGATTTGTAGCTGATGACAGTGAGATGGCTGGAGAAAATGTTAGAAAACTGGATCTCCAGTTAACATTCTTATTACTTTATTCGGACAAACCTAATTTCTCACCAGGTTAATGTCTCTTCCTTGGAAACCAGGCAGCTTTATGTCAGGCTTGGAAAGCACTGGAAACATGACTGATGGCCCATCCCACATCCCAATCGCTTCCTTTTGCCTAACAGAACTGAAATTCCGTGTAGGTACCTGTGCTCTTCCTCAAGGCCGTGGGCTTCAGGGGAGGCTGCCCCAGCCCAGGGCCTGTTCAGGAGTGTGTTCTGACTGGTCTAAATTGAACCTATTGACAATACTGGCTTACAGTTGGGACTGTGACTCAATTTTGGATAAAATGTTGTGATGGAAAATCTCCCAGGGCATCTCACTCTCTAAAGACACTCTTTCCATGGTTCCCTTCCCTGCCTCGAGATGCTACTATTTGAGGATATGACACCTGAAATTGTTGCAGCCAGTCTGTGATTGAGGGGACCAAGCCTGAAGACATAGCCACCATGCCGAGGATGGAAGAACAGAAGAGTAGAAAGAACCAGTGTACTGAGTGATGTTGTCAAGCCATTAAACTCACCAACATTTAGAGCTACTTTCACTTTGGACGCCTTTGTATGGAAGATAATACATCTCATTATTTATGCCAAGTTAATCTGGGTTCTCAGTTACCTGTGGCCAAGAGCATTTCCAACTAATTCAGAAACATTCTTTCCAGTGACAAGATTCAATCGCACCTTTTTTTCCCTAATAGATATATTCTGTTGTGTTCTAGAAGTCAACTTTAACCTTGATAAATACATCTACCTTTAAAATCCAGTAGAACCGGTGGCTGCATGACTCTCTGAATGTATGTACTGACACTAAGGCGCACACTTCAAAATCATTAAAATGGTCAATTTTATGTTGTGCATAATTAACCAGGGGTGGGGGTGAAGAGGAGACAATCCACATAACCTAGCAAAGTAAGCACAAATTAAGGGTAAGAATGAATATAATATCTAAATGTTAAATTTAAATTTTTTATGCTCTACAGGAAATAGGTTGCACTTCAAAGTCTACTAGATTAAATTAAACCCATATAATGGAGTAATTATGGCCACTAAAAAGATAAGCAGGTGCTTCACTTGGGGCCACAACAGAGTGATGGCAAAACTTGTACTTCTGTTCTCAATAACCATGAAAACTAGGCCCATTTTTGAGGTGAGTGTGTTAGGCCCTGTACCATAGGTAGCCCAGGCCTGTCATCCCTGACAAAAGGGAAATGTGAGATAAGTCCCAGTTGACTCAGCCCACAGGCTGAGTGAGAGCAGCCAATCCCCCAGGGCACTTGGGGTATGGAAGTGGCCAGTGTGGGGAGCAGGTTCCTGGAGAGAAGCAAGTCTGTGCAGGGGTGGGAGGAAACTCAGAGTTGGATGAGTGCTGGGTGAGTCTCTATAAGGCCTAACAGAAAGTGACTGCTAGAAGGCAAAGCACCAACTGGAGACACTGGAAGTCATAGTAATGGGAAATATTTGGGTGAGGGTGAGGGGACTCAATGCCACCAGAACATATGTCCCATGAGGGCAGCAAATGCTGTTTTTGCATCTGATGTACTCCCAGATTTCAAAATAATGTCATGCACACAGTAGAAATGCAATACTTATTTGTGAAATGAGTGAATACTCAAGCTGAATCCAGGACTGATAGCATGAAGGGCAATGCAGGACTGTCTGAGGAGCTCTCAGATCAGGGGGAGACCTGGTGCTAGAGGCTCTGGGGCCAAACCACTGCGGGCAGAGAGGCACCATCAGGGACAGTTGTAAAAATTCATTCATTGCTTCCCATTCGTTCCATTTCATATCTTCTATTACCCATCTTGTTCCCCAAAACGATGGGAAATAACAGCTAAATACTGGAAATAACTGAAGCCATCCATCATAGAGTGTGAAAAGAAATCATGGTACATTCACAAGATGTAATTCCACATAGCAGTGAAAATGAATGAACTCCTGCTAAACTCCACAGCACAGATGAATAGCACCGACATGATGCTGAGTGATAGAAGCCAGATATGGAAGAATACAGCAATGCTGTGCAATGCATTTGTATGTAAAGTTCAAAAACAGGAGAAATCAACCTATGGTGTTAGGAATCAGGAGGGTGGTTACCTGTGGGGAGGAGGCAGCAAGGAGTATTAGGGGACACTTAGGGGCTTTCTAGGGTACTGAAAATGTTCCACTTTTTGTCCTGGGTTTGGTTATCTTAGTGTGCAGCTCTATGACGACTCTCTGAGCAGTACATTTACGCACTAGTCACTTTACTCTATGAATGGTTTGTTCAGTAAAAATGTAGATCCAATTACACTGGCACATTTCACAAAGATCAGAATCTAGACTAAATGGTGGAGAAAATGGGGGTCTATTTAATTTAAACTTAAAAGAGCCTATTTTTGTGATTTTTAACAAAATCAATATTAAGCAATTTATTAAATGACAATATAACTTTCAAATAATTTAAAATATTGCTTTATAAAAGCATACATGTTCTTTTATAAAAGGATATGAAGTGTCCTACAGAGAGATGATAGATAATAAATAGTTGATAAATGACAGACAGATGATAGATGTCAGAGGATCATATAGTTAGGTGCTAGATGATACAAAAATAGGTGATATATAATAGATAGATGATAGGTGATAGAGAGATGATAAAGAGGTAACAGATAGGTGATAGGTAGATAGAATGATGATAAATAAAATGCTTTAAAATGAATCCAATAGAAATAAAAGTAATGGAAGAACATGGGATAGAAAGATAAGCTTGAATTATTGCTTTACAATTAAGGATGAACTAAGCACATAGAAACAAATGCTTCAAGAGTCTGCATAGTTGCTGGGGTTAGGGGCACAAGTTTCACACCAGTGAATTTAAAATCAGTGCTTCTTACACACTCCCACTGTGGGAGGACAAACAGCCCGAATAATAGCGTATAGGAGCAAATTCTTGGATGGGTTAGTTTGATCCCATTTCAACCAGATGAACTCCATAGCCTTCCTGGACACTATGATGAATGTCATCAGGCAGCAAATCACTGGGAAGTCGATGGTCTGTCTTGCAAATTTCAACCAAAGATATTTTCTTTGATAGTCAAGTCAACTAAAGGTAGAGCTGAACTTAGTATTTTAAGTTCCCTATATATTCTGGTTATCAGTCCTTTGTTTGATGTGTAGCTGGCAAATATTGTCTCCCACTCTGTGGGTGTTCTCTTCAGTTTAGAGACCATTTCTTTTGATGAACAGAAGCTTTTTAGTTTTATGATGTCCCATTTATCTATGGTATCTCTTAGTTGCTGTGCTGCTGGGGTTCCATTGAGAAAGTTCCTACCTATACCTACTAATTCCAGAGTATTTCCTACTCTTTCCTGTATCAACTTTAGAGTTTGTGGTCAATAAAGAAATGGGCAAGTGAACTAAACAGAACTTTCTCAAAAGAAGAAATTCAAATGGCCAAAAAAACACATGAAAAAATGCTCACCATCTCTATCAATAAAGGAAATGCAAATTAAAACCACACTAAGATTCCACCTCACCCCTGTTAGAATAGCCATCATTAGCAACACCACCACCAACAGGTGTTGGCGAGGATGCGGGGAAAAAGGAACCCTCTTACACTGTTGGTGGGAATGTAAACTAGTACAACCACTCTGGAAAAAAATTTGGAGGCTACTTAAAAAGCTAGACATTGATCTACCATTTGATCCAGCAATACCACTCTTGGGGATATACACAAAAGACTGTGACACAGGTTACTCCAGAGGCACCTGCACACCCATGTTTATTGCAGCACTATTCACAATGGCCAAGTTGTGGAAACAACCAAGATGCCCCACTACTGACGAATGGATTAAGAAAATGTGGTATTTATACACAATGGAATTTTATGCATTAAAATGTTATCATTCGCTGGTAAATGGATGGAATTGAAGAACATCATTCTGAGTGAGGTTAACCTAGCCCAAAAGACCAAAAATCGTATGTTCTCCCTCATATGCGGACATTAGATCAAGGGCAAACACAACAAGGGGATTGGACTTTGAGCACATGATAAAAGCGAGAGCACACAAGGGTGGGGTGAGGATAGGTAAGACACCTAAAAAATTAGCTAGCATTTGTTGCCCTCAACGCAGAGAAACTAAAGCAGATACCTTAAAAGCAACTGAGGCCAATAGGAGAAGGGGACCAGGAACTAGAGAAAAGGTTAGATCAAGAAGAATTAACCTAGAAGGTAACACACATGCAGAGGAAATTAATATGAGTCAACTCCCTGTATAGCTATCCTTATCTCAACTAGCAAAAACCCTTGTTCCTTCCTATTATTTCTTATACTCTCTCTTCAACAAAATTAGAGATAAGGGCAAAATAGTTTGTGCCGGGTATCGAGGGGGTAAGGGGGAGAGGGAGGGGGTGGAGTGGGTGGTAAGGGAGGGGGTGGGGGCAGGGGGGAGAAATGACCCAAGCATTGTATGCACATATGAATAATAAAACAATAAAAATTAAAAAAAAAAGAATGGAGGACTCTGGCCCCCAAATGCCAAATACAAAGTCTTTGAATGTATAAAAAAGAAAATGGTAGAGCTGATATCCTTTTCTGAAGTTGAGGTACCTAACAAGATTTGTAGCCCATGTTATAGGCATGAGCCAAAGTAGGATTGGTGAACAGGCCAAGATTCTCCTCTGGAAACTGTTCCAGATCTGGTGGCCCTGAGTGTATGCCACCTAATACAGCCATAACTACTTCAATCTGGTGAATGATGTGACTACAAGTGACACTCTTTGTAAGAGAGAGATTGTTCACAGAGAGGAAGGAGCATCCTTACCCAGGGCAGAGGGCCCAGGACCCCCTTTGCCAGCCCCTTTGTCTGAGGAAGGGTAGGAAAGGAAGGGCATCCAGTTGAGGTGCAGATACCCGGAGTGTGTCCGTATGCTTCTGAATTGCTTTGACTTTTGCTGACATGTTTCTTAAAATCTTTAAACTAATGAATAGCCTTAATCTTTGTTATAAGAGGGATTTGCCAGAGGATAAATTAACAGGGACTATTTTTTTTAGTTGTGCACTCATTCAAATATTTACTGACCAATAAAAGAGAAAAACTGTAATGGAAGCCGGAAGCAAAGAAAGAGGTAAATCAGCTCTGACTTTCTTTTAGGGAGTCAAGTCTAATGTCCTGATTTACTAGTTTCTTCTTCCCTTGACTCAACAAATATGAAATTTGTACCTTTTTTGTACCAATGGTTATTAATAGTAGGAGGCAGGTAAGCAGAGACATGATGATGTCCTAAGGAGACATAGTTAGTTAATCTATGGTTGAGGGGCTTCAAGGAAGAGGTGATATCAGAGCAGACCTGGAAGGATGCTAAGATTTGTTTTACAAAAGAACTCACCATAAGATTCCTTTAAACAACATTATTTTTTTCCCTAGTGCCTTTCAATTACCTCTGGATTGCTTTGCACACCCTTTTAGAAGCACAGCTGTTGTGTAAATTAAACCTCAGTAATCCCTCCCCAGTGCTGAGTCCCCCTTAGGAGAAATTCTGGCACCTGCTGATTTATTTCTGTGTACTTTTTCAGCACCTTGAGAATTTCAGCTTTAAGAATCACAAGTTATGAGTCACTCCAATTAGAGAAGGTTAGGCAAGGAGAGAACAGGGCATGGAGAAGAGAGAGTGGAAGGAACTCAGATGGCGGAGGAGAGTAGAGACAGCAAGGAAGTCCTGTGCAGACAAAAGGAAGTCATCCCAAGCTGGTGATCATGGCCTCCTCTGTTCAGAGGATGAAGAGCCCCAGACAACTGTCTCTCTTGTCTGCATTTCTAAGATGATGGGATAACATCTTAGAACATTTCAGAAGCATGGCACGCTATCTGGCAAGCATCAGCATGTTCTGAACAGCAGTTGCTGCTCTTCTACAAGGAAATTTCAGGAATCAGTCCTTTAGGTTGAACGGGCTGAAGAGGGACAACTGTGTAACTGCTGAACAATTTACTGCCAACCCTTAAGTTGTTTTCTTAGACCAGTGTTTCCACCCCACAAGGACTTTATCCTTCTCTGTTTTCTCTTTATTGAAACTCTACTCTTTTGAAGAGATTTGACATAAGCACATTGTCCTCCCATGATTTCTGTGACTGTGTGCTTTTTTGCGGATCATCTCTGGCCCCAGTGCCTGGTAATCACCTCCATATCACTGTTGAATTTTTCATGTCGTGTTTCTCACTAGAGTCGCTGAAGGAATTCTTGGGGTCTGGGAGTTCTCAGGTTTATGAAATGCTGCGTTAGATTGGTAACCACTTGGGAGCAAGCTGACCTTGGGAGACATCAAGTGTGCGACAACTCTCCAGTTTCTGGAGTCAGTACAATGACCTTGTCTGCTGATAACCTTAAGCTTGAGACCCACTAAACCTAAGATGGATTTGTTTCTTCTCTTGGAAGAAGTAACTCCAATTCTGGAAATCGTGCTGCAGTTCCTACCATCCTCTGTGACAGTGTCAGCATGTTAGGAGGGGACCATACCCTGAAGTTAGTGCCCCAAACAGGCTCCATTCACCCTACTGTGGGAGCTTGTCAAATAGGATTACAAAGGCTCTGCCCAGTCATGTTCAAATAAAGTTTTTAGGGAAAGGAGTCAATATTTATTCTCAGTGCATGTGTGTGTGTGGATCAAACTTTAAAATCCTAAGAGTTAAATGCGTCAGTGAGGGATATAAGCATGTAATTTCTAAGGCCCACAAAATGAAATATAAACAGTAAACATAAATGGTTATATGGAAATGTTCGTTCTTGTAACAACCAAAGACACACACATTTTCAAATCACCTGACATATTGTAAATCAGCAACTATTTTCATTGATTTTATTTAATTCTTTTGGTATTTTGAGACAGAGTCAGCCAGCCCAGGCTGGCCCTGAACTTGAGATCCTCTTATTTCCATCTCTTAAGTTCTGGGATTGCAGATTTGTGCCACCATGCCTTGTAACTGTTTTTATAAAGGTAGCACCTAATGCTTTGCAGAGGAGTGGACACACGTGGGCATTAGTGGCAGCCAGTAATAGTCATCCCTTTGGAAAAGCAAAATGGAGTCTGCACCAGAGTATTTAAAGATAGTCATTCCCTTTGAGTCAGTAATTCCAGAGTGGGGTTTCATTTAAAGAGCAAAACCGAAGTGTCCAACACCCAGAAGTGTCCAATGTAGGGTAAATTATGGTGCAACTGCATCCAGGGACATTTTCTATTCACTAAGGATAGTGATGAAGACTGTGGAGCAATGTGGGGTGACATTTATGCTGCAAAGTCACTTAACAGCCAGCAGAATTAAAAAAGCTTGAATAGGTCACATCTGCAGGTGGATGTCTGGAAGAGCACTAGAATTGGCAGAAGTTGAGATTGGAGTATTTTTTTTAAATCTTTTTCTAAATTTTGGAAACTTTTGCTTTTGAATTTTTTTTTTTTTTTTTTTGGTGACAGTAGGTTTTGAATTCAGGGACTTGTGCTTGCAGGCACTCAGCCATTCAAGCCATGCCCCTGGTCCTTTTTGCTTTAGTTATCTTTCCCATAGGGTCTTGAGTTTTTGCCCAGGCCGGCCTGAACCCTGATCCTCTATTTAAGCTAACTGCATAGCTGGGATGACAGGTGTGCATCACCACACCCAGGTTTTATTGGTTGAGATAGGGTCTTGTAAATCCCCCCTCCCCTCAGGGTCTGGCTTCGAACCGAGATCCTCCCAATCTCTGCCTCCTGAATAGTTAGGATTCCAGCTGTGAGCCACCACACTCCACCCTGTTTTTAGCTTTGCCATTGTAACATTTTTAGAATGCTTTGCTGGTGTTTGTTCCCAAACTGCAAAGGAGGTCAGACGCCTCAGTTCATAGGGGAGACCCTGGGGTTTGGTGAGAGTCAGTGGCTTGCTCTGTTCCTAGGGGCTTAAAATTTTACCAACTTTGATCTGTCTATCTTGAGCCGGAGCTTTCCTTCCAGCATCTCACTCTCCCTGTAGCTCTCAGGGAGCTGGCACTCCAGTTTTCATCCTCCAGTGAAAGAATTCATACTTTAATGGCATTTTCTTTGATGCTAGAGAAGTAATTGGCTTTCTACAAAGTCTGTCCAGACACCCCAATGGAGTTACCCTCCACCTATCTCCTGCTCTAGGGACTCAGCCCAGTGCCTGGTACATAGTAGGTGTTTGGTGCGGAGTGATGCCACTGAATTTGAGATAGGATATTTCTTTCCTATCCAAATGCCGTATCGCCCTTCACTGCACCTGGATGATTGACAGGAGGGACAGAGAAAAGGAGAAAAGACCACAGCCCTGGTTTGCTTCCAGTCCTGATATCTATCTATACATTGCCAAGTGTCATTGGTTGTCAGTTTGTTTTCATCCTAATACAAATGCAGAGTAAGAGATGGTGAGGAAGACTTGCAGTGGAAAATGAAAAGGCCATATTGGAGCAAGGAAAGAGGGGAAGGGGCAGGTGAGAGTTCCACGGTTGAACACAAGGAGTCTGAAAATGAAACAGAAGCAACAAGTGGAGCCCTGTTGAAAAGACAGAGGTCAGAGTGAAATCGGGCTCTTCTGGAAAGAAGAGAGAAAAAACAGGCCCAAGCCATTTCCTGCAGAAATACCAGTGGGGATAACAAGTAAAAATCATCAAGTCCAGCTAGCTTTATCATCTAAATTTGTTCTGGAGATATCCTCTAGTTCGTGAGAGACATCTTTACTCTCTCCATATTTGTCACAAGGAGCTGGAAGCTAACCAACGTGTCTGTCAGCAGGTTTGGGGGCTCAAATTGCGAACTATTGATTTTGTTTCCTTGCAACCCGTTTTAATCCAACTACATGGTCTTATTACAAGAATTTTCTTTCATCACGGCAAGGAGAACAGGCTTAGCTGAAGGAGGGGAGGAACAAGATGCAAGTGATTGGCTCTTCATTTCTCCTCTGAATGGTTCTTTTTATAGACCTCAATCTCGCCAACAGAATTTCAGCCCAATTTTCTAGTATGACATTTCTGAAAGGAAGACCAAAGTTCTGAAGAACCTGATAGAGAATGTGATTTTTTTTTTTCCTTAAGGCTGAACCTTAGGAAACCCTAGTAAAGGCAACTTGATGTCACTGGGGTGTCACCACAGCTGTCAGCTACTCAGAGCCAATGGGATGGGCACAAGGGCCCCCAGGTTGGGTGGGCAAGGCCTCCAGAGGCCTAGACTTCACAACTTGCCAGCCTTCCAGCTCCCCCTGCTGACCTCGCCTGTCAGTCTCCCCTGGTTTTCTGGACACACTGGGCCTGTCCATGGCCCTGGGTCTTTGCTTATGCCATCCTTGTCTCCTCCTCCTCTTGCTAACAACTAATCACTCTTCAAATTCATGGGTCCTGTCCTTGTCAGAGCCCTCACACACTCCCAAGCTGAGCAAGACCCTTTCTTCTTGCTTCTCCCTCAGCCTCCACAGGCTCCCACACTGTCCCCTGACCACACCGTGTGACCCTCAGTGGCCAGGACTGGTCTTTTGAATCTCTCTGGCACAAAGCCTAGTCCAGTGCCTGTTTCTGTTCAGGACAAGTTTGCAGAACAAATGAATGAAAGGCTGGCTTCCCCCTGCCCTCCTCCCACCCTATCCTTTGATCAAGATCAGCACTGGTAAGGGGAGAGCGCCTGGCACCCAGAGCCTTAATCTCAAGATGAAAGGCACAGGCCAGCTCTTTAGAAGATAAAGCATTCATTTTTTTCCTTCCCACTTCTCTTGTGCCACCAGGAGCTCTGAAAATCCAGTCATATCAATCTCTTCAAGGTGCTGTGTTCCTCTCGAAAAGATACAAATTTACCTTTGGTAGGGCTCTTGTATTATTTGGTCTCTTGTGTGTGTGGTGGTCGTAGGGGTAATCTTTAGAGCCAGGAGAGGATCCTGATGCATGCTCTGATGTTCCCCTTCACATGTACCAGTCAGAAAGTAGCTGTGATTTTTAGATGTGAAGAGTCTCGGCTTCAGAGAGGCTGGAGTCTGGAACCTATGACCAAGGACTGTCCCTTGGGAGGCCCTGTGCTGCCCACATACCATTCCCAGCAGGCAAGACACCAGGGCAAGTGTGCCACACGCTCCCTCTACTGGACCTCCTGGCGGGTGTGGTACCCACACTTTAGAATCTGAAAATAACTCCCTCCTTCTCTGTTCAGTGCCAAACAGTATCACTAAGGATTTATTTGTATTCATTAATTCTTTTTTTTTCTCCGAATAACTCTATGATGGGAAGAACAGGTGGGCATCCTGAGTAAGGATATCATAGCCTCAAGGCCATCTGAGGTGGGGGTGACCCTGTGGTACAGGTGGAGGAACTGAGGCTTGGGAAGAGGCGCAGCTGGTGCCATGTCTCAGAGTGGGTTGGTTGGCGGAGCTGGGCCACAGGGTCAGTCTCCCATCATCAAGCAGGGCAGAGCTGGTATCACACAGATGTAGCTATGGCTTCTATGGATTTAGCTGTGCAGTCAGTCTGGGCTGCCATGATGGAAAGTCATACACTGAATGCCTTATAAACTACAAGATTTTATTTCTCACAGTCTAGAGTCTGGAAGTCTGGACTGGTTCTGGTGCGGGCCCCTTCCAGGTTGCAGAATGCCATCTTCTCATTGTCTTCTCATGTGGTAGATAGAGGGTGAGAGCTCTTTGGGTTCCCTCTTATGAGGGTACCAATCCTATTTTTAAGGACTCCATCCTCATGGCTTAATCATGAGGCACCCCCCCACACACACCAACACATTGGGGGATAGGATTCCAACTATGAATTTGGGGGTCCCACGGACATTCAGTCTATGAACTACTTCCCGTGTCCCTCACCTACCAGATGGAGAAAGTAATAGAGCCTCACCTTATAGCCTCATTGTCATGAAAGGTAATTGAAATGGTGTTTACAAAGCAGGCGTGATTCCAAGCACACACTCTGAGTCTGGATCTTTGTAGATGGCAGATGGATAACAAATACTTTCATTGTCATTTCCTTTCTTGGCTTTCCCTTTTCCTCTGGAGTTTGATCTTCATATTGACTGTTTTCATTCAACAAATATCAGCACCATGATCTTTTATATACTGCCTCTCTCTGAACTATGATCAAGCTTTTTGGATTAGTAAATCTGAAAAAAAAATCAATGGAACTTCTACTGTCAGGCACTCTCAAAGGAATCTAGATGTCTGAGACCCATTTTCTTTGCTTCCAAGAAGATGAAAAGAACATGTAAAAAAAAAAAAAGTAAGTCTTACAAGAGCACAGAAAATAGGTCATGTTTTGAAGGAAGGAGAAGGCTGGGGTCTTGAGACTTCTGGGCGATGTCCTGCACAGGATGCTGACAGAAGTTACCTAGGCAAAGAAAGGGTCTAACTAGTGCTCTGAATAGAAGAAAGTGGAGCTGTGGGGCTGCTACAAGTTATCCTTCTGTATAATTCCTTACAGATCACCAGGAGGCAGGAGTAGCAGATGTGATTTTAGTGAAGTGGCAAGACCTAGTGGTGAAGGATCTTGTATAGTACACGTGACTGAGTTTGGGTCTTCTGTTAGTGGCCTGTGATCTTCAAGCCTTAGTGCACTTAAGAAACCAGCCACAGAACTTGCTAAAATGTGTATTCCTAGTCACAAACCCAGAGGCTTCAGTCACCTGGGATATGTAGCCAGGTGACTTGGATGGGGGTGCTCCAAGAATTCAGTCTTAAAGTATCATAGTGGTTGATGGGGTGCTAGCAGAGAAAAGTAGAGGACAGTGCTCACATCTGGGATCTTGATAGATCAAGAATTCTGTGCATGCTTGTAATTTCAGCACTCAGGAGGCTGAGACAGGAGGATTACAAGCTTGAGATCAACGTTGGGCTACACATTGATACCTTATCTACAAGGAAAAAAAAAGGAATTCTGTTTCTAATCACCTCCCCTCCTTGGTAAGGGATATAAGCATCCAAAATACTGGGTGCTTTATTTATTAAGCTTTATTTGAGTGTAATTGGTATATAAAAACCTGCACATATTTCGAATATACAATTTAATGGGCTTTAAACATATGTGCTCACTTATGAGACCACTGCCACAATGAAAATGATGGACATATCCACCACCTCTAAAAGGTTCCTCCTTCCCCTTTTTGTTTTGATGCTATTTATATATCATCATGATAAATTATTTTTAAATCTCATATTCAATTTTATGTACATACAACATGCATTTGCCACACTAGCATAAAATGGTTCATTTCTTCTCATTTGGACAAAAAAAAATAATCTTTATCCTTCCAGAAAGCACCTTAGTTTTAACATTAAGTAGAATGTACAGTTTCAGACAGCTTCAACTATTGAAACACAGACGTCGAGTGTGAAGTGAACCTGGGGGGGCGGTCCCAGAACAGCACAGACTTTCTGTAAAAGTCATGTGTTTTATTTTAGGAAAGCTAGAGGCATTTTCAGCTTCTCTCTCAGCCAAGGAATATGCATGGAAAATGTGGCGGGGAGGGATGGACAGCGTGTTAGGAGTGTGTTGAGGCCATTCAGGGTGGACATGAGCTCATTCATTCAATCTGTGGATAGATACCTGTGGTCACTCTGAGCTGGGTAATGTGATAAGTGCTGAGATAACACAGGCAAAGCCATAAGGACAAACAGTCATTAGAACATGATGGACAAGAAGATGGCTCACTGGATAAGGAAGCCCGAGGCCAGCTCTGAAGGACACATGCTCTGCTCCTCTCCAGCTGTTGGACTCCAGACAGGCTACTCAGTTCCTTTGAGTATTTGTAGAATAAGGGGTAGATTCCTTTTGACAATAACGTCTTATGGTTCAATGTTCAGAATGAAGACCTTAACTCACCAAGAAAAAAATTTCAATAACTATTGAAGTTAAGAAAAACAAATATGTGTAAGATCTTGAAGAACATTCCAGTTTTAAGTGACTAAACTTTTAAGTTTTTGTGATTATCAAAACAAGTACCCATGATCTGAAAAGATCTCACAGAGGATAAATAATGGCAGTGATAGGTCAACGAACAGAAAAAAATCACAGAATTCTAGAGTAATTCCATTTCTGAGGAAACTGAGGTTCAGGGGGGCTATGTCTGACTTACAGCAGGTTAGCAGCTGAGTCATGAGCGCAACGCCCCCACCTGTACCAGAACGAAAAGCCCAGCTCTACCACACCACTGTGATTGGTAGATTGTGACCAAAACATGCATGGTCAAAAGCAGAGAGAACATACTTGCTTATTTAGGCACTTGGCCTGCAGGGGCTTCCCTCTTTAAGGAGTTACCCAAAATAATCATACTTGGGAAACACAAATTCTCATTCTTTCTCTTAGCTACGCAATTACTAAAACTGTGCCCCACGTCTTAAATGTGCCATGAAGTGACAAAATTTACCTACTGGTGAAGTTAATTAAACTCAATCCCACATCAATCAGCGTCAGAGAATGCCAGCCGGTGCAGAGGGGACATGGGCTCATCCAGGGCCAGCAAGGGTAAGACCTTGGGGGGTGGGGGAGAGGAGGGGATCAGAAGGGTCACAGCTCCTGACTCTACAAGTGGCTGCTGTCCCACTCAGCCAAACGGTCCTTCTGGTCACTAGCCCTGTGTATGTCTTGACCTTTGCATCTCTGGGATGGAGCTGACCTCACTGTGAGGATAACTGCTCAAATGCCAATTTCCTAGCATTGAATCTGGCACATAATAAGTGCCCATTTAGTGTCAGTCACTGGTCCTTATTAGCGTTATGAGTATCGTGAGCCCACGCTGCCCTTCTTCCTCCTAACTGAATTGGACTCTGCCTTGCACCGGAAGACGATGGGAGGCACTCAAGCAGGGAGGCGCAGCCAGTGGGTTGGAATCCATCTAATTACTCGTTTCACTTTATTCGACCATTAATTGGGAACATGGCAAGGTTCAAAGACCTAATGATTAGTATTAGCTTTCCCTGTTCAGTCAGGCCGGCTATCTTCCCACTCCACCTGGCTCAGCCATTCACTAGGAAATTGCCTGAGCGGCAGCTGTCCCATTTGTCAAACGCTGAGAGCCTCGGTAATGGTCTAATGTGCTCAGGGCAGAGAACACATGCTAATGGCACCAGGCCACCAGACATCCGCCGAGCCCCTGGCGGGCACGCAGGCCTCTTCCTGATAGAAGACTGAGGAAGCTATGTGGCTGAGAAGTTAAAATTAGCCCTTCTGACTACACTTCTTGTTTGAAGGGGAGTGATACGTTATCAAGTTTCCTCCTCCCACACCATCATCCCCTGTCTTTTCAGGCAGTATGAAATGCTCAAGCCCTGTTTCCCAGACAGCTGAAATGCCCACGAACTATTTCAACAGCTCTGTGAAAACTGGAGGCTTGCCTGTGTGCAAAATGACAGAGGACCATGCAGGAAGGCCCTGTCCCATCACGAGACAGAGCCACCTGCTCACTAACCACCCATATTCCAGAGGGGGCCATGAACTCACAGCACTCTCAGCAAAGGAGTTTTGGTGCCAACTGTGGCTCCTCGCTCTTTATCCTCCTTTTCAGTTTTTCTCAATGAGGTCGGTGCACTGACTTCTCTCCTCTCTGGATTCTTCCAATATTTTTCATTGAACCACGTGAGTTAAGCTTAATACATTATCTTTCAGGAAGGCTTCCCCAAGTCCCTAACTGGATGTTATCACCATTCCTAGCTTGCACCCTCCTCCCCAAATCCTACTCCATAGCTTCAAGGCATCTTTGTTCTACCCCTGTCTCTACCCAGTGTCCTATAGGTGGAACTTCGGAGCCTGGCAGGCTGAATGTTCTATTTAGCTCCAGGGGTCCTGGCCCAAGGTGGGCATTTGATATGCACACAGATCTGTGTATTAATAAACACATACACACAGATATAGAAATATATGATAGGTATCATTTCTGTATTATACCTAAGTATTTTGTAGATTTAAATATCTTGTTTCTGAGAATACTGTGTTCTTTGGAGACCCAGGCTGTGTTTTCTCCTGCCTCTGTTCCCTCCTCAGGACCAAGAACATCCTGTAAGATGCTTTCAGGAGGCATTTGGGTTACATAGTCTTAGAGCACAGAAAGCTTTAGCAAAGAGCCAACCATTCATCTCACAAATGGGAAAACCAGGTCCAGAGCACAGCAGAGGCTCCTGGGTTCCTTAGCATCAGCAGGTACTTCACACTTCTTCACCCACAGCCTGTGCTCTTACCAAGCTTTCTTAGTGGTTCAAAAAGAATATCCGGCCAAACCTTTCATAGTGCTTTGGACAGGCTGATAGATTTAGATAACCTACATTGTTGCAAAGAAAAATCAAATAGTAAAGCTAATTCCCATTGATCCTGAGGATAGGTGAGGTCTGGGGTTTATACTTCAAGGAGTTGGAGCTCAGAGAAAAAAAGGATGCACCATAAAAACGGGAAGTTTGACAGATATAGAACAGATGCAGAAACCAGGCACACACTTCTGTGATTTCCATCTATAAGGGGCAGGATAATTGTCCCATTAATGACAACATGACATGCCTTTCTTCCTGGTCTGGGAACCACACACACACACACACACACACACACACACACACACACACACACAGAGTAAATTACACCAGAGCCTATAAAGAGGTATGTGAAGGCCCTCTTAGAAATGTACGAGATCTTGGGGAAAACACTGATCAACTGGCTGCCTTCATACTGAAAATGTCGGTTAGTTTCTCCTCTCTCTTGTGTAGGACATCTGGTGATTAATATAATACAACAAACAGCAAAGGAGGTGGCACTTGTAAAATAGGTACCGAGGGGAAATGATAAAGGCAGGGCATAATGAGAATTTAAATCCAAAGATAGAGATCCTCATGAAACATATTAACATGGAGCCTTTAGAGAGAGGATGAGAACAGTTACAGTAGATGCCGGCAAAGAGCAGGCTTTTCGGGGCTGCACAGCAGAGGTGGATAAAGGGTGACTGGGAGGGACGGGTGTGCATTACTGCACACGCGGAGACTGGGGTAACTGGCGATGTGAAGGGAAGAAGGCATTTTGAGGAGTTCCGGGAATATGTGAGATGAGGCTGGAGTCTAGATCTATTCTACGTCCAGAGTTTACATCAGTGGCTCTCAAGGGTTTTGTTCTTAGTCCTTCATTGTCTTATAATCCTTCAATTTCCATGGTGGAAATTAAAACAGAGGATTTAAAAAATACTGATTTATTAAAAACAAATAATAAATCAGTAACAAATAATAAATCAATAAAACGGTAATAAAAACAAATGTATTAATGCAAACAGCACTTTTTTTGGTGAAAAGCATCAAAATACCAACAAAAATACTGAAAAGGATAACACTGATTTACACTTTTACAAATCATTTAATAACTGGATTAATGAGGGATAGTTGGATTTGCACATCTGTTTCTGCATTCAGTCTCCTGTGAGGTGTTTGGTGATAAAGCATATGAAGGAAATCTGGTATGCACCAAATCCTGTCAAACAGGCTTTGGTTTTTCTTCTCTCCAAATACCTTTTATTTATAGATTTTTAAATTAACTGTAGAAATGATGGGCTTTGTATGACATTTCATGCTTTCATACAGTGCACTCGAGGATATTCACATGACCCCACCCCACACAGGGCTTTCTTTGTTAGGGTAAGTTGCAATGCAGATGCTGAAATCCTATTAATAAACTTCTCTGACTGGGGGAGTAGCTCAAGTGGGTAGAGTGTCTACTTAGCAAGTATGAGGCCCTGAGTTCAAACCCAAGTGCCACCAAAACCAATAATAATAAATAAATAAAACTGAACTTCTCATACTCTGCTGTATTAAAATCCGTTGGCCTATCTTGATTTGAACAGATGTTTTACCCATGAAGAACTTTACAACATGGTGCCTTCAACATTTGGTAATTACTGGTTTATGCAGATCTTCTAAATGTGCTTTCATTATATAACAACAGAAAATCACATTCCTTATCACCACTGATCTCAAAAAAAAACGTCTTTGAATTTGGGGAGCTCATGGTGGCAGACACAAGCTTTCTAAAACTTCCAACTTTTGCTTAAAAGTTCACATTTTACTTCTTGGGAGGTGGAGATCAGAAGGATCACAGTTCAAGGCCAGTCCCCACAAAAAGTCAGGGCGACTCCATTTGGAACTGGGCATGGTGGTATGCACCTGTCCTCCCAGCTATGCAGAAAATATAAACATGAGGATCACGGTCCAGGCCAACTTAGGCATATAATGAAGAGCCTATTCAAAAAAATAGCAAAAGCAAAAAGGCCTGAGGATGTGGCTCAACTGATAGAGTGCCTGCCTGCAAGTGCAAGGTCCTGAGTTCAAACTCCAGTAGCACCAAAAAAAAAAAAAAGTTCAATTATATCACTGGTGGCAATGCGGTAGGTTGTTTTCTTGTATCTTTCTTTTTTTCCCCACTGTTTCTTCAAGTACCTTCTTAGGAGAATCTGCTGTTCTGTTTGTTTTAGCTTATGAGTCTATGGCAGTGAAAAAACACGACTACCGTTACAGTTTGGTGCAGCTGTCTTAACTAGCATTAAGGAGCCAGTAGTTCACTTCACTGCTTTTACACCGTTATCACCAAAGTCCGTATGATGGAAAAGGCAGGTAATGTCTTAGAGTCATGCTGGTGAAAATAGTTTCGACCTCACAGATATCCTGACAAGATCTTTGGGAACTCTAGTAGAAGTCTGAGGACCATAGTTTAAGAACCGTTGGTCTAGACTAGATAATGCAACCTCTTGTCAGATGTTTCAAATGGTTTGGTTTTTATCCTACAGGGAAGTGAGAAGCCACTGAAGTGTTTTTTAGCAGAAACTTACCTCCATTACAAGGAAGTTTGAAAAGATCACCCTGGCTGCTGTGAAGAGAATAAGATGGATAGAGGTAAGAGTAGGTGAGGAGAACGTAGGTTGTGAAATTCTTAGTGCTATTCAAACTACAGGTGACGGTGGCCTGGACAAGGATTATAAAGATGGAGAGAAGGAAGAATCACCAGAATCTTTAGGGGCTGGCGGAGTAGCTCAAGTGGTGGAACGCCTGCCTAGTAAGTGGAAGGTCCTCAGTTCAAACCCCAGCACATGAGAGAGAGAGAAAGAGAGAGAGAGAGAGAACATAAATTCAAGAGGACCAATTTAGAGTTCATGAAAATGTCCATCGTTTCTGAATTAGGTACATGGATGAAGTGAGAGACAAGACCAAAGAAATGATGTGTATGATGCACAGAGCACAGGACTTCACTCAGGGAAAACCAGCTGCCCAGGCCCCAGATAAGAGCAGTAGGAGGAAGACTGAAGACGGTTTCTATCAAGTTGGATTGTGCGGAGAGAAGAGACAAGACTTCACTTCTCCTCTGCCCTCTGATGACCATGCACCTGTTGCTAAGGCTTCCAGCTCCCAGTGAGTACCTGGAAAGTGGGGGTAGTACTGAGTTTGCTGAAATCCAATGGCCAGCTGTCCTTACACGGGTATAAATGGGGAAACCCTGGCTCCACTCTTTCCTTGCCAGAGCAGGCTCATGGTAGAAACTTGGAATATACATAAAAATATAAAGGAAAATTAAAATGGTCTATAACCTTACAAATCAGAAATCATCACACTTAAGATTTTAGGAGCTTTCTTCCACTATACTCTCTGCACATAAACCATACATTTTAAATAAAATTCGGGCTACATGCAAATTGTTTTTAACAAATTTTACTATATCATCATATGGACTTTTCAAACACAGTAGTAATGCCTAGCTATTACTGTGAAATGATATTTGCAATCCTTTCTCTGCTGCTTCCTTTACAGATACTCGAGGCTGTTTCTCTGGGTCTTATGATGAATGACTTTAAATTCTCACAATGACACTCCTAAGTGCAGACAAGAATTTGGGTTTAAGCCATCCCAGAGTGTGACATCTCCTCCCATCTGCATGGTCTTTTACATTGATCAAAGCCCTTTTAAGTACATTAATAAAAAACAACATTTTTACAATATTTTACCAAATGTTCCCACGTGCTCATAAAACGTCTGTCAAATGGCAACAATATCTGTCTCATAAAGCCACTGTGAGAGACACATGCAAATAAGGACAGCCATCTTTCGATTGATTCTCACTGTGCATTGGATATTGTGCAAAGCATCTTACAATCACATGTATTCAGAAGTGCTCTATGAAGCAGACAGTGTTATTATCCTGCTTTAAAAGAAGAAGCTAGCAGGGACTTAAAAAATTAAGTAACTTGCCAATTTGCTTATAGTGAAATGGCTAAGAATTCAAATCCAGATTCATTCAAGTCTAGATTCATCCGATTCCCAAATCCTGGGCTCTTGAACACCCACCTCCATGTAACTGTGCTGTGCTTTGTGGACAGTTAGCACTAATTGTATGACAGTTTTCAGAGTCAGGAAACGCCCCTATTTTCCCACCCTACTCTATTGCCAGAAGTAGTTGCTTAATAAATGCTGGTGACTTGATGGCTATGCAAATTGATAGAAGCAGAAAAAGTGTGAAGAGATGTCTCTCCTTAAAAATGACAAAGCAAACCACAAAACCCTGACATAAAGATATTTAAAATAATTAAAATTTAAAAGAAAATAGACCAAACCCTAAGGAAAGAAAATTAAGAAAAGAACCAAAGGAAAACAACTCAAGACAAATCCAGTAAAGTATGAAAAAATAATCTATCATTACCAATGTTTATTCTAGGATTGCCAAAATGGTGTGGAATAACTTGATAAAATATGTCTGCCAGAACCCACTGTTGACTTCACATTCAATTGTAAAATCCTAGAAGCATCCCTTTTAAAATCAGGAACAAGATAGGCACACTCATGATAATTAGGGTAAAAAAGATGTTTAAAAAAAAAAGGAATAAGGCTAGAAAGGAAGAAATAAAGTTATGAATTTATTGGGCAAATACTAAGATCATATAAAATTGAAAACTTACATTTATCAAAAGGTGACTACAGAGTACAGCCTAAGTGACTGTATGTATAACCCCTATAACCATCAAAGGGTTGTATCCAAGATAAACAGATCATTTCTACAAATCAGTAAGCAAACAGAAATGACAAAGAAGATGAGCAGGTAATTCATAGAGATGGAGGAAGAAATCTAAGTGCCCAGTAAATCTACTTCAACCTCATTAGTAATCACAGGAATGCAAATGAGGATACTAAGATACTGCTGAATACACATCAGACTGGCAAACATTAATATGTTTCATGACCAGGTGCTGGCAAGAATGTCGGAAATGGAAATACTTATGCAAACTTGTGGGACTGTGAGCTAGATAATCACTCTGGGGTGTAATATGAATACATTCAGTCTTTGAACAAATGTTTATTTAGTATTTCAAGGCATTGAGCTAGGTGCTAGGATAGAGCAGCAAGCCAAAGTCTGAGATGAGAAAATAGCCAGTACATAAATAAACAAAGAGCTTACATCCACTCCAGGTCTAACCCAGAGAACCTCTCTCTCTCTCTCTCTCTCTCTCTCTCTTTTTCAGTGAGACTGGAGTTTGAACTTAGGACTTGGTTCTTGCAAGACAGGTGCTCTACCACTTGAGCCAGTCTACCAGCCCAGAAATGATTTCTTTAAAAAAAAGAAGAGAGAGAGAGAGAGAGAGTGTGTGTGTGTGAGAGATCTGAGGTAGATAAGGCAAATTTGTTCACATTTGCAGAATCTTGGTAGAGAGTACATAACTCCATTTTATTGTTTTCTGAAAGTTTAAAATGTTTCATGATCAACAATAAGTATTTTTAAAATCTCATAAAAGTGAGAACAGGACAAAGTCAGCCCTTGGCACTGAGGAAACTGCCCTTCACCTGTACCCCAGCCCAGCCTACACAATGCAGGTTGGGCACCTGGCAGATGCAGCCACGGCCCTGGAGGCCTGGCCCTATATACCAGGCTCACTTGTGCTTAGCAAGGAGAAGGTGAAGGAGCAGAAGGCAGAGGGGCAGGGAAGGCAGCTGAAATGAGGCTGGGGGTGGTTTGGTGGGGACAAAAGGTGAATCTTTTGTACTATTTGAAAAGGTGACCTAAGTGAAAAGGACAAAAGAGCAACTTCCCTGCTGCACCATTCCAAGTAGCCTGGCTGCTCTTCCTGAGTTATAAAAACTAACAACCCAGCTCAATCTCGAGTATTCCAGCAATGGCACAGGTCAAATGCCTATCCAGTCTCTCAAAGCACAGCTTGTGAAAAAAGCTATGTTGTATTTTTGAATATGTGTTTGACTGATTGTCATAAATCTTTGTAAACAATATAAAATCTTATGCTTTTATATTTTCTTCCCTTGTCCTCCCTCTCAGATCCTCCATTTCTCCCTCCCTTGGAGTGCTCACTATCTTTGATCTGTCATCTCTTCTCTCTTTCTTGATTTATCTCTCTTCTTTGCTAACCTGCACCCAATCAACCATCAGGAGATGGTCTCCAGGGGATGGAGGTGGGGCACAAGCAGTAGACAGCCTGCCTAGCAAGCATGGAGCCCTGAGTTCAACCTCAGAACCACCATCAAAAAGGAAAAAAAATCCCCAGCATCCGTGCCTTAATTCAGGTCGTGGCCCTCCCCTGGTCATTCTAAGTTTTCTTAACTGGTCTCCCATTTAGGTGGCATTCTCCCTCTTTTCCTCCCTCACTCCCTTCCTTCCTCCAGGTCTCAACGTGTCGCTCAGGCTAGTCTCAACTTCCTGAGCTCAAGCAATCCTTCCGCCTCAGCCTCTCAGTATTGAGATTACAGGTGTGCACCACCAGGCCTGAACTTCCCTTTTCTTCAAAGCCCACCTCAAATGTCATCTTCTCTGGGTAGAGTGAGCCACTTTCTCCTCTGAGCCCTAATGGCACCTTATGATGACATCACTGTTTCCACCTCTTCCTCCAACTGCAGACCCAGGGTTGTCTGCAGGCAGGGGCCATTTCTTACTCTGAAGCCTGCCTCCAGCTCACTGCAGGGTATAGAGTAGGTGCCACAAAACATTTGCTGACCTCTTCCTTTTCTATTTTATATAAACTGGAAATATCATTTTTAATTGGATTACTAACTCCTTAAAACATGATTCAACTCTAATTAAACAAAGAGGTCTTTATTCACCATTGAACCTAGAAATGTTGGCTCTAGGTAACAGGAAAGCTGGAGGTTCTTCAGAACTCCAATTACTGCAGGAAAGGGCTATATTTGGGAGCCAATTAATTTCACAGTGTTGGAAATTAATGCATTTAAGATTCTGTCGTTCATATCCACTTTTCTCCATTAAAACGTTTTAACAGTGCGGTGCCTGTCATTGTCTCTGTGTGTAAGAGTTTTCATGTAAAGGAGACCCCAGGATTACTAGACATAGCTAGTGGCTTATAACTTACCTTCTAAAATTGCAGTTAATTTTCAGAAACTTTCAAGTTGAGCCCCATCATCATGAATGTGAGGCCTGGATACTAGAACATGCCTTGTGCTCTGGCTTCTAAGACAAATGAAGGTGGGGCTGCCTCTTCATTTCCCCTCTTCTCTTGCACTCTACAATATCCCTGGAAGACCTCACCTTTGGCAATGACCTTGACTACCACTGATGGAGGAGTTCACAGTTGTGAAATCGGTGGTGATGATGACAATCGCAGGCACTTACTGAGTGCTGGCACAGACCTTACAGTAACCTGTCCCAAAGTGGATTTCTTTCCTTCCCCTGAAATCTGTTCTTCCTGCTGCATTCCTCATTAAAGTCAATGTTTTACTCTCAACTCCTCATTCTTCTCTTTTTAATTAGTGTATATTAATCACACAAAGGAGGTTCATTGTGATAGCTCCATACATGCATATAATCTATTTTGATCAAATTCACCCCCTCTCTTTCTTATTCTTCCCTCCCCATTTTCTGAACAATTTTATGGTTTCATTATCCTATTTCATACAGGTGTATAAGCACTTCAATCATATTCACCCCACCCTCTCCCTTTCACCCTCCCGCTTCCTGTTGGCTCCCGCCCTCAAACAGCTCCCTGTTTTGTATTCATGTCATTCACTTTTTTGTTTAGGTCTAGATTCTGTATATGAGAGAGAACATTCGATATTTGTCTTTCTCAGTCTGGTTTATTTCACTTAACATGATGTCCGGTTCCATCCATTTTCCTGTAAATGACATAATTTCATTCTGCTTTATGGCTGAATAATGCTCCATTGTCCATATATACCACATTTTCTTTATGCATTCTTAGCTGACGAATGAACTAGAATGATTCCATAGCTTGGCTATTGTAAATGGTGTGCAGATGTCTCTATTGTATGTTGACTTACATTCCTTCAGATACATGTCCAGGAGTAGTACAGAAGGATCTGATGGTAGTTCTATAACTATTTTTAGCTTTTCAAGGAACCTCCATACTGATTTCTGTAGTGGCTGCACTAGTTTGCATTCCTACCAACAGCATATGAGTGTTCCTTTTCTCCACATCCTCACCAGGATTTGTTGTTTTCTTGATGATAGCCATTCTGACTGGGTGAGATGGAATCTCAACGTTGTTTTGATTTGCATTTGCTTTATGGCTAAGGATTGGACCCTCATTCTTGAGTCCTCCAGTTTCTTCATTCAATGGATCCCACAGTATCCCTGCCTGATGAGTGGCACTGGGATGGTCTCTCTAGTCCAGTGCCTTGGCCCAGCTTTACAGCCCAAGACCTTTGTTCCAAGTGCTCATTTCCACCCTACTGCTGGCCCTGCAGCCCTCCGTTCTCACTGTTCCTGTCTATTCTAAGGACTGTCATATATGTGTGGATGTTAGAATAGCACAGATCAGCCGCTCCTCTGTCTTTCCCATCTCCACCCAGTCACTCAGGCCAAAACCTTGGGAGCACCTTTGACTCCTCTTTCCCTCCACTGCCTGTGGCAGTTCTCAGGAATCTGTTCTGCACAGGCTGTGTCCTTTTACACCTCTTTCTCTCTCTATTTCTCTGCACTTCTATATGGCTAGTGTCACTACATTGCTCCCAGGCTCCTGTGAAATGAGGAAGTTTCCCTACTGCCAGCCAGTCACAGCAGCTGACAGCCATGCCATGCTACTAAGGTTTCCATTAAATATAGAACAAAACCTAGCCTCCATGATCTGGCTCAATGTCAAGAAGGTACGTCCACATGCCCTTAAGCAAGTAAGCCACTTAGTGTCCCCATATCCATCTGTGCCTCTCTAGCTGAGGTCCCACGGTCCCCACTGAAGGCATTCTCCCAATGGCCTAAGACCACCTACAGGCCCTAGCCTCTTAAAGTTTCCATTGTCTCCCAATGGAACCCTGAGGACCAAGCCTTTAACACACCAGTCTTTAGGGGATATTCCAGATTCAAATGGTAAGCACTGGCTAATTAATACACATCCTATACTGGCTGGCACCATAGCCCTTGTCTTCTGTTTGATTTTTTCTTTCTTTCTATGTTTGTTTGAGGTCTACCTCCCTCCCTTGGACTGCAAGACACATGACAGCAGAATTCACAGGTGTGCTTTACTGCTCCATCCTTGCCCTAAAAAAACACCCTGCACCATTGGAGATGCTCAGAAAGTGTTGAATAAATGAACAAAAGGTTCTATAAGTCTACCCATCTCTTTCTTCATATTTGATCAAAGAATAAAAGTCAATCTTCATATTATAAATAGCTAACAGTGAAAGAGTAAGAAAACTATTTTTTTTAACTGATTAGGGATATTTACAAATCCCTAATCAGTGTGATTCTATACAATCACCATCTTCCTGGAAGGAAGAAAAACTATGACCAAATTAACAAAATGATAAATATGGCCCAGGAAGACTGGTTATACCATGAATAATCAGTGCAGAACTAAAGTTTTTCCCTTGGGATAATTTTAGAATTTAGGGCTTCACTATGGAGCAGGGAAATATTGAGTTTATTTGTTTAAGTGAACTCAAGTGCGATGGTAGTTGTATCAGGGAAATATCTGTGGCATTTAATACACATCTATAATGTAGTTAAACTATATTTGTAATTATTTCCATTACTTTCCAGATGCTGTTAGGTAAAATTCAAATTCTTATATCATAAAACACAGTCAATTAAACATAGACAGCTGGGGCTATAGCTCAATGGTAGAGCGCTTGCCTAGTATGCACAAGGCCCTGGGTTTGATCCCCAGCACTGCATGAAAA
Organism: Castor canadensis; assembly: GCF_047511655.1. Lineage (NCBI taxonomy): Eukaryota > Metazoa > Chordata > Mammalia > Rodentia > Castoridae > Castor > Castor canadensis. Next base: position 13,506,850 of record NC_133398.1, on the reverse strand, counting down.
ATTAATTGTAGACAAACGGAGAGCTATAAGCACACCACAGTGAGAAGTGAAGAAACCAACATAGGGCTGAGCTGAGTTCGAATCTCAGCCTGACTCATAATGGCCCTCTGACCTTAGGCAGTGAATCCACTCTTTGAGGCCAGATTTCCTCTCTGGAAAAATGGTATTTGCAAAGCTCTTTCAAGAATTCCACAAGACAACCATATGTGCAAAGGCCCTGCACAACCACTGGCACCATAATCCATAATAGCAATGTAACAATAACAAGCATCTCAGAAAAACGTGACATTCACACACAATTGGATGTTTGTTTTCAGGGTAGAAAAAAGTCAGGGTTTCCTCACTGAATAGACTAATAATTTTAGTGGTGCAATCTGGAGGCCAGCGGTTTAACAAGCAACTAACTAGAGATGGGTGCTCCCTAAGCGGTGAGTGACACCTGCTTTTAAAAAATGAACACACAGAGCAGAGTCAAGTACAAGATAAGTTGCTGGCCAACCTCTCCCTGGAAAATAAAGCTGAAAGCAAACCCCTAATTGGTCTCTTTTAAAAGATCTCTGAAAAAGATGTGAGTTAGGAAGGTGAACAAAGGGGGTCTTCGGTGGTCCTATCAGTAATGTCTCCCACATCAGACCATTCATGCCAAGATGGACTGTGAAAATAAAAGCAATAACTAAAGGTAAATTATGCAGATGGAAGGGCAGAACCAGAGATGGAGAGGTGGGGGGTGGCTCTGAAAGACAAGCAACTTGATCCTGTCTGTTCAGTGAAACATGCCACTGTCTCCCTCCCCTAAAGTGTTCATGGGGTCCTCCCCTCTACCCACGGGGCAAGTCCAAAGCTCCTTAGCCTGGTGGTCAAGGGCCTTTATGATCCTACCATCTATCCCAAACTTCTTCCAATTTCCCAAAGTCACCCGCAGTTTAATGTGTCCATTCTGGACATTACTGGAGAGGAAAATTACTTTCAAAGTCAATGTCTAAATCTGTTAATATCTAAATCAAGCTGGGCACTGGTGGCTCATGCCTGTAATCCTAGCTACTCAAGAGGCAGAGATCAGGAGGACCACTGTTTGAAGCCAGCCCAAGAGAATAGTTTGTGAGACCCTATCTCGAAAAAACCCATCACAAAAAAAGAGGTGGTGAAGTGGCTCAAGTACGGCAAAAAAAAAAAAAAAAAAAAAAAAACTAAGTCAATCTAAGTACGTTAGATCCATAATCTAGCTACCATTACCATGCATCAGTCCTGCCATAAGAACTGAATCTCCCTATGAACTTTCTGGAAATTATAAAAACGTTCCTCTTCAGTAGAAAGTCATTCATGCAGCAAACTTATTTTTCAACATCACAGTCCTGATCACAAGTAGTAAGCAAGAAGTGTCTCCCACCTCTCCCATCCTGGTCTTTCCAATATATGAGAAGCTTCCTCTGTGCCAGGACCTATGCCCAGGGCTGGGGGCATGGATGAATCAGATGTGGTTCAGATCCTAGAAGACCTCACAATCAGGATGTCTAGTCCATAAATCCAGCACAATTCATGCTTGGCTCATCATGGGCACCAAATAAATATTTGTGGAATTAAGACAAGCATGTAAGCTAGTAACGATAATGTTGGGTAAGTGCTATGCCAGGGGTGGGCACAGAGATTCTAAGCCCTGGAGGATGGTGTGTCTAGCCTCCTGGGGAGGCAGAGAGGACTTCTGGAGGAGGTGATCTGGAACTGGTCTTTGACAGGTGAGAAGTCATGGGGTGGAAAATGGGTAGGGGAGCATCCTAGGTAGGAGGAAGTGTACGTGCAAAGGCACAGAGCCATGAAAGGTATGGCATAGCTGGGGCCTCAACAAGCTGAAAAATGAGGTTGGGAGGAAATGGGGTGGAGTCCCAGAGTTCTTTGCTCCTGAGCCCACCGCAGAGCCTCTGATCCCACTTTACAGAAAAAAAAAAAAGTACAAAATACACTTATGGTCTACTGGAGACAGCAAGACAAAGCGGAGTGGGGGAGGAGGGGCTTTCAGCCGCAGGGGTGTTGACAGCCGAAATGATGCCTGAGGGCCCCACATCAAGGTTTAGGAAGATTTTTAAAAAGCTGCTGTACAAAGAACAGCAGGTTGTCAGCCAGTACCAGGCTACAGGGCAGGGAGGTTATCCTGTAGCCCCTGTTCTGTGCCAAGCAGTAGACTTATTTGGGAGGTGACAGTCACGCTAGTCACCCACTGTGCCCATTTTAGAACCAGCACTTCCCAAACATGGCCTGCACAGTTGAATGACCTGAGGAAACAATTTTTGTTTTCTTACAGCCATACTCAGGTTTCACCCTCAGAATTCTGGTTTAGGCATGGAGAAGCTCTTAGCTGGTTTCTACAAGCAGCCGAGCTTGAGAGGCAGTTTCAGGTGTCTGTCTGAGTCCCTATCCAGCTTGCTTTGTTCACTGTCATCTGTTTGGGCAGATGATGCATGGGTTTGGGACCTCTGATGTATGCCACCCTCTTAGTGCTCACTGTCACTCTCAGTGTGGTTACTGTTACCTCAGTTCACACAAGAAATTTCAGGGTAAGTGTCCTGTCTCAGGTAACCCAGCTCTCAAGTGTTAAATGAGACCCAAGACCAGGCCTGCCCAGATCTGGTGGCTGGTCCTTCTCATTGGGCCATGCTGCTTTCTTGAGCTTTCTTTCAAGCTGCCCATGCACATCCAGCAACTTCCCAAGCTGGTTGTTAAAAGCCAGTTTGAGCTTGAAATCAGTTGTGGTAGGAATATTTACCCCATGGAAATACACAAACACTATGGATCTGGGGGAGTTTTGTTTTGTTTTTTGAAAGCCAGTTTACTAGCACACCTCTTCATTGCAAGGCACCAAGAAAAGAAAAAAGAATGTCAAATTATGTTCTCTGATTTCAGGAAGCAGGTGTACCATGCACTGTAGGAAGATTCCAACTTTAAACAGCTAAAATTGAAACGGTTTTGTGAATTTAGAGAGAGAAACCCCAAGCATGTGGAAAATATATGTCTGTAATTTTTATTAAGATGCCACGTGAGTACAGATGCATTTGGCTGGGTGCATTTGACTCAGTCACGTAGTGATAGTGAGAAAGGCACATGCAAGAGTGAACAAGGTTTCTGGAGGGGCTCCTTGTCTCAGGCACTGCTGCACAATGGACAGCATCCTCAGGAAGGGGGCTACCTGGCAGACTGTCACTGCCTCTAGGTGGAGGCCTCCTAGAACAGAATGATGGGAGGAGGCGGGGAGACACTGACAGAAACCACTCATCCCCGACCAACACCTCTACGGAGTTCAGCTTCACCCTAACAAGGATAGTGACATTTCTCCACCCAGCATGGTTCTGCTATCAGCTGGGCTCCATACCTGTAAAGCCTGGTTTTGTTGGTGTGGTTCTTGTGGAGGACAGAAGGAGGTTGTGTATTGAAAAGGAATAAAGGAAACTCATTTCCTGAGTGCCTGCTTTACAACCAGGCAAGCTCTGAGCTGGATGTTCTCAACATGGCACAGAACTGCCACTTTTTGAACAACTGTTATATGTCAAGCCCCATTCCAAGCCCTTGGTGGAATCTCATTTAGTCCCATCAAGGACTCTGTGAAGTAGTAATAATTTCCCCCCATTTTACAGAAGAGAAAATTGACGCTGAGATAGTCAAAGTCACTTCCTAGGTTCACTCAGCAGGAACGTGTGGCAGCACCAGAAACAGTGCAATGATACTGGGGCCACCTCTATCCTGAGAAAGATGTATTTCCTGTAGGGAGAGGACTGTCACTCACTTAAATTCTGGTCGCCATTTATTCAATATTTCAGAAAAGATAACTGTGTGTCTAGATATTATTGTCATGGAGAAAATGAAAATTTTACTTATGTGTCTGTAATTAGAAATTTATAGTAATTATATATGGTAGCTACTGTTTGTTGAGTAATATCCCCCATGTCTGAGAACTCTAAAAGTCACTTGATGATGGAGACTGCACATTTCTCTCAGCCCGCTTAACACCAAGCCTCACAGTCACCGGGTGAGGTAGGCATTGTTCCAGTTTTCAGATACAGAAACTGAGGCTTGCCCAAGTTGCAAGAGCAACTTGCCCAGGGTCACAGTTAGAAAGCAGCAAATCCAGGCTGGAATTTAGGATCTGAGGCTCTAAAATTCATGCCCTCTACTCTAACAGCCAAGCATGTGGGCTGTAGTGACATGGTAGAGGGGGTGACATGGCAGAGCTACTCGGGATTGAGCAGAGCACTGTTTTCTGAGTTCCCTGTAGCCAGTATAAAGTTACTGCAGACACATACAGCACAGGAGCAGGAATGTGACCTGATGTAAACTGAGGGCCTGACTCCCTTGGGCACAGTGACCCCAATGTGGACGTGTCTCCCCCTCGTCACCAAGAGCATGCTGCCCCAGAAATGTGGCATCTGGGAGGTAAGAGTGACCCACAAGTGCAGCTGAGCCAGCCTCTCGGCCAGTGCTAGCATCTCCATTACAATTCTGAGTGAGACCTGCTGGCATCTGGGACCATCTCACAAGATGGGGTACAGGATTAAAGGAAATATAAGTAAAGTGCTTATTAACCTAACGATGATCACATTAGTTAGTAGCAATTAACACATTTAATCCCTGCTTCATCTGTTCACTCTGCATTTTAAGTCGGAACCTATTCTATACCAAGCTTGAGAAAAGATCCAGCATCAAGCTTCAGGGTGAGTTTTTAGGGAAAATCAGTGATTATTAATTAATGACTTGTGGGGGGTAATCTTGTCCAATGACTTTTCACCAAGGCTCAGTTATATCTGTCCCCCACACACTGCTGTGCCACTTTATCACGTGGTGAGCTCTCCAAAGCCATGAGATGGTCAATAATAGTAATCAGATGACCAGATCACTGCCATTCGTCCTGAGCACTCGCCATATCCCAGGTACTGTTGTGGTTAATTTAACTTTATTCCCTGAAGCATGCAAGCTAGGCGCTGTTACTTAATACTCCTCTTTTGGGCCTGGCAAAGAGGAAAGGTTTGTAAATGTTTTTATAATTAAGTAAAATTGCAATTTATTCCTATCTTCAAACCCTGGTACTGTAGTTTGAATCTAAAATGGTCCCTAAAGACCCACGTGTTAAGGGCTTGATCTCAAGTTTGGCCCTATTAGGAGGTGGTAGAATCTTTAAGAGGTGGGGCCCAGTGGGAGAACATTAGGTCACTGATGTGCCTGCAAAAGGATTATTAGGACTGGATCCCTCCTGTTCCTCTCTCTTTGCATCTCAGTCACCATGAAGAAAACAGCTTCCTCTATGGCTCCCACCATAATGTGCTGTCTTGCCACAGGCCCAAAAGTGACAGAGCCATCTCACCATGGGCTGAAACCTCCAACTGTGGACCAAAGTAGACCTTTTGGGAGATTTACCTCAGGTATTTTTAACAGTAATAGAAAACTGACAAATATACTTACAAAGTGTGGTTTCTCTGGGCAGGGCAGAGGCAGAGCCTGACCCAAGCACAGAATTGGTGACATGGATCTTTCAGAGAGCTTTGCTGGTCAGGACAACACTCATGTGCTCATGACCAAGGGAGGACAACAAATGGTATTTTTTAAAATGGGGCTGGAGCTAGATATTGGCAATAGTATTTGCCAAGAAAAGAGGAAGTCTGCTGGCTAAAACACAATGTCAATAACATGAAAGCTGCGAAAGCCTTAGAGACCTCTTCTGGGCTTAGAGAAGTGTCACCTCTGCTCCCAACACAAACAACATGCGTTCTGGGATGGGCCAAGCCTGGTTCAAATACTGACTCTGCCCAAGCCCTTGGGCAAACATGGAAACAGTAAAATGAAGATAATAATTGCTGATATGAAAGTTTTGGTCTAATTTAAACCAGAAGGTACCTGGCCAAGGTAACCCTCACTAAATGTGATGATAGTGGTGACAGGAAGGACGAGAGGAGACAGAGCAAAACCACAGTTGTCCACCTGCTTCATTTTTTTCCCTGAGTGTACTTCAAGGGCTGCTGCTGGCAAATGGAACTGTCCCTTGAAGCCTGACAGAATATCAGTTTATGAACAGGCCGGGCCTGTGTCAAATTCCCACTAATGATTCTCAGCATAAATTAAATGGTGAATACTCTCTAATGGCCACTGCAGAATTACATGACAGCTTCCAGGAGAACCTACAAAAATAGCTAGAATCAGAGGGCTGGTCATTGTGATGCACAGAAGTTTCTCATTAATTTAATTTCTTCTTTCCTTCTGGCTTGTGGCTCTCCTTTGAAAAGAGCTAATAGGAAAGAGACACATAACAAGCCACCGGGCACATTATACACTTAAATAGGAAGTGCTAACAAAACAGCATAGCAAGTACAATTCAATATCACACTAAAGTCACCACAAGGAATAATAGTTCTCTATATCTATACAGATGTAATTTATATCTATATATAATTTACAAAGGACAGTCACACAGCCCATCTCATTTGACTTTCTATTATTTATTGAGCTCTTATCATGAGACTTGCATTTTTATTTACTTTCCCACATAGTTTTCACGATGCCCAATTGTTAGCTCTCTTTCACAGGTAAGGTTAAGCAAGGTGGAGGAATTCACCTGGGACCATGCAGCCTGAACAAGAACTGGGATTTGAACCTAGGTCTGTCAGACTCCAAAGCGAATCCTTTTAGTTCTTGTTACTCTGCTTCTGTTTTGGGAGGGGCACTCTGTCCCTACCCTAGAGGTCCTTGCCATGGGAAAGGAACATGTTAGTGTAGTGTTTCTGGCCTCTCTGTCGCATGCTCCCTCTGAGGAGCATAAGGAGACAGAAGGTCTTCTGCGATTGAAGAGTTTGAGGGGCTCAGCCCCTCCCGTCCTTCGTCCTCATTCCTGCTGCTCACAGCCTGCCTTTGGTTTCCCACAATCCTGCTTGTAGGGTGCAGGGGGAGCTGCTGGCTGCCTGAGTCTCACTCTGGATTCAATGTCAGGAAACTCATTTGCCCACACATTCCCCAACCTCCCCTTTTCCATGATGGTGATATATTAGCTCTTCTCTTTATTCCTTTGCTTTATTCTCAACTAATTCAGAACCTAATGAAAGAGAGGGCTGCATATTGGGCCTCCTTCCACAATTCTATTCTGATCTCCATTGTATAAATAGAGCTCAGAAAGGACTAGAGCTTTTTCTTACAGAAGTTCAAATGTGGGCAGGTATGTGGTAAGTACCCCAATACATTTCATGCTACAGGAGCATAGTTCCTTTAACTCAGATTATACATGTAGTTTAAGGGGATGGAGTGAAAGGCCCCCCAAATGACTTAAATGCAACTAGAAAAGAAAACCCAAATTCAGATGAAAGCACCATCTATGAGAGCGCCATGCTTCTACCAACTCAGAGATCTTAATCTGAGGTACCACATGAAGAGATTTGAATGCCAATTGGTGCCTAGGACAGAAATTTAACCATGGCATTTCCCAACTACTAAGCAGGAGCCAGAACCAGTTTATGGACACTGCATGCCCTCCCCTCAATAACATAAACAAACAAACGTGATCAATCACGCTCACAAATTAAGTGCACTTTTTGGAGCCATCTGGAGAGTTACCTGCTACTGGAGTTGTATCATAATGCAACCTGAGAAACAGCCCAAGACTTACTGCTGTTGTGGCTAGTAATGGAGCTGATGGAAGGTTAGAAAGGGTCCCTGATAGCTGATCCCAAGCCCCATTGCTGGGGAGATGCAAAAAGACCAAGTTACAGAACTGAGTAGAAGAGCTGTGTGGGATTATCCCGCATCCAAGGCCCTGACTCAACACCTGGCCCACGGTGTGAGACAATGAAGCATGTCAGTGGTAGAGCCAGGGCTGTGACCCTGGTCTCCCCACACTAATATTCCTTCCCTTTTTTATAGTGTCTTGTCCACAGTGATGCCTGTCTGTGTATCTCACTGATACCACGTATTCAGCAGTCACAAGTCAAGTGACTTGTACAATCACAAGTCAACAGGCTTCCAAGACCAGAGGAATGATTTCTCACAAACAACTGGTACAAGTATTAAGATTCAAACTATTACAGTCACTGGGCCCTAGCTAAGCATAGAGAGGAATACCATTCTGTCCCCTAATTACAAGCACTGCTTCTCCAATTTCAAAGATGCTAGCAATGAAGTTGAGCAAAGGATATATGTCAAGCCACATGATATCATCTTTATGAGGCACCCAGATGGTAAGAGCACCAAAAAATGGACCTCTGTTCCCAGAATTATTTTAAGAAACACATCTTATTTCTCTTCTTCAAGCTAATCAACATTTAGAACCAGGACTGAAGTGTTTGCAGTGGAGAAGCAAATCATTCCAGTTGGAAGCAGGCAGTTGGGTGGTGCGAGACTGTCAAAAACACATTTAGTGCAAGCACATACACTCTAGATGATAAATACAACTTCCAATTAAGCCACCCTCAAATATCTGGCACCTAATACCTGGTGGTTTAAAAAGAAACTGGCAAAATTTGCAGAGTCTACAGGTTTTTAAAAGATGAAATCTTCCTTTTTTTATTTTTATGTCTTTTTAAAAGGAATAAAACACATACATTTTTAGAATTGCAGCATCTCCACAACATAACAGACTGCAGATGAACAAACCACAGCCCAGGCAAGTGTGGGACTTGCGCAAGGTCAAGTTCAGGTATCATGGTAGGGCTGGCACTCAGGCCCAGCCAGGTCATCTCTGACAGTCAGAGCTGCCTTTCCATGGGACAACTGCTTTTATTTAAAGTTCCCAGCCCTGTAGCACAACAAAGAGAAGTTTGTGAAAATCTATGGAACCAATTTTCAATTTGAGGCACAAATTGAACGAATGTTTTGCATCAGGGATTATCTTAATTAAACTATTTATATGAACACCATTGATTTACTTCAGTTTTGCTGAACTTCATTAAGCTGTCCATTTGCTTATGTAAATTCCTATCTTAAAAAAAAACTACATATAATTTGCATGGTGGAAAGTAATATACAGTTGGCCTTCTGAATCCATGGGCTCTGCATCTGAGGATTCAGTCAACCAATGATTAGAAATATTTGGGGAAAAAATTGCATCTGTACTGAATATGCATAGACATTTCCCTAAAAAATGCTGTGTAACAACTACTTACATGGAATTTACATTGTGTTAGATATTATAAGTAATTTAAAGTACATGAAAGGATGCATGTAGGTTACATGCAAATACTACACCATTTTATGTAAGAGACTTAAAATCTACAGATTTTTATACTTTGGGGGATACTGGAACCATCCCCTACAAATATCGAGGGATGACTATATTTGAATGTCCATTTGTAAGAACTCTAATGATGTTAATGTCAGTAATAATAATAATTACCATTTATTGGACTGCTGTGTTATTTGCACTGTGATAGGGACTTTATGTAACAGAAACAAAAAGCATAATTATAAAATAACTAGCACTTACTAAATGCCTCCCATGTCCAGGCAGTATGCTGTGTGTTAAATACTGTAATTCATTTAATGAACGCAATCCTTCTGTTACGTAGTTATTACTATCACACACATTTTACTGATGTAAAAACCAAAGCTTTGGGTAGTTAACTTCTCCAGATTTCACAGAGAGCAAGAGGAAGAATCCAAGCCCACGCCCAGTGGACTCTGGAGTCCTTGACTTTGCTCTACAGAAGGCTATATGCCCATCTATTGAAAGTATTGCTTCAAGCACTGTTTTCAGCAAGGACATTTATAGATCCAAGGACAAACTAAATGGTGTGAGGATGACCTGGTCTCTATGAATGTCTTGCTTGGCCTTCTCCCAAGTTGGGAGCAAAGTAACTCTGCTACCAAATTCTCTGAGAGAAAACAGAGCTCACAGCATGGGGTAATCAGATAATGCTGAAATATGAAGTGCTTCAGAACTCCAATGAAATTTAGGAGCAAAATACAATTTGTCTACTATTCCATTTTAAAATATTCATGAGGCAAAGAAGCATTTCCACATTCAATAATTAAATGGCTAAAATCTGCAACCTGATATATTTACTGATCATGAATGATGTGTTCCTAGAAGGACTGAAGTTCAAATTAGCAGCCCCCAAAGCTGCCATGTTATAGTGTAAAACCAAACAAATGAGACAGAAATGTTGCTGTTGCCTAGAGAACAAATTTTCCCCACCACTTGTTCTGCTGCAGAGAAAGGCTGAGTCAAAATTAAGACTGCTCCCAGGAATTTGCCTGCAAACCAGCTGGAAAAGAATGAAAAGGAGAAATCTGCAACATTTTCCTTCATTAGAAGAACTTTTAAAAGAGTTTGTGCCTTCAAGATTAGGTTTTACAATCATTTAATATTTCACTTGTCTTATGAAACCCACACAGAAAAGCAGGAGAGGAAAACACATTAATAAAAATGTGAATTTATAACATGGCCCTATGTTGCTTTATCAGAGCCATGGTTGCAACCACTATTATGTGACATCTGTGAACAGAGTGCCGCTAAAGTAGGGCATCTTACTGTCTGGGTTATTGGTGAACTTGGTCTCTAGTGCCTCATTTCTCAGTGGCACTGTCTACCTCTTGTGTATAAGGATGAGTCCTATGACTATCACAGTGCCAAACCCTAGAAAGGGCTAAAGGACTGCTTCCCAGAATTCAGGTGGTTTGGGACAGACCCAAGGATGGGAGCTTGCAGGCAAGTTGGACCTGATGAGACCTGATGGGTTGATCCCTGATTGGTATCATCTGGAAACAAGTCAGAAATGCAAATGATCAGAAGCTTTGGGGGTGGGGCTCAGCAGTGTGGACTTGAGTCAATCCTCCAAGTGATTCTGACACCCGGTAGAGTTTGGGAACTACCCAGCTCCAGTCTGGTGGCATCTGCCCCTACTCTCTAAGTTTCTGCATCCAGTGGATCTGCCCCAGTCCTGCAGCCTATGCTGACCTCAGCAGGAAGTAGTTAACAGATGCCAAAGTACCAACAGGAGGGGGCGCTTAGGGTGATCTGACTGACTCAGACCCAGAAGCTGATGTCCTGCAATGCCTTCCCTGCTGCCATGATGACCCAGTTGGCTATCAGAATAGGGATGCAGTTTTAGCTTTAACTCCAGGCAGGATGGCTAAGGCCTGATCCTTGCCACTTTCCTACCCACAACCCCAACCCCATCCCCAGGAGAGGGACTTGTGCTCTTGGTGCTCCTTCAAGTTGGCCAGATAGCCCACAGCCAGGGACTGCCATTGCCACTGTCACTGCCATTGCCATTGTTCCTGCCACTGTCCAGGGACTCTTACTATAACAGCTTGCCCACAGATTCCTTTTACCACCATGGAAGTAAGAGCCTGACCCAGAAGAAGTTCAATCTGTCTCTATAGACATAATTTAACTGCTGGCCCCGGCCTGATGTCCCATTCCTCCAGGCCCCTGCCCTCTCCCCTTTCTTTTCTGGCTTTATACCCTTGCTCTTAGTCTGCCACTGAGGCCTCAGAATGGCACAAGACTGAGCACATCCAAAGTAGCTATAACTAACACCACCACTCCTGAATCCAACAGAAATCCCACACTCACACACTGGCGACAGGCCCCTGCCCTGGGCCCTGTACTTGAGAGAGTTCTACACCAACCTGACTCTGGCAGCCCTTTTCCTGAGGGGCAAGGTGTCTTTGAGGCCAAAGAGATATGTCCACACAGAGCCTACCCCCCATGCCTTCTAGACACTCGCTCTGGGTACCCAACACCCTGGAATTCCTCTCCTACAAGGATGGCAGCCATCTTCCCAGGAGCAAAGTATATGTCTGGTGCCTTCTTTCTAGACCTCAGGGATGGCCAAGGAGAGTCAGAGCCAGGTGGGGTCAAGACTGGTGTGGAAGGGGTTGGGTGTGTGAACGGGAGAGCCTACCCCCACTCCTGAAGTAGTGGCATCAGGAGTAGCAATAGACAGAGGACTGGAAGGAGACCCTTGTACTTTTCCTTGGGCCCCACAAATATTAGGAGCAAACTTGCATGCAAACGGAAGGAAATGCAGGTTAACAGGCAGTAGCATTTTGTAAAAACTCAATAGATACTTGAGGAATAAGTGTACCTGAGATCTGCTTTGGTACCTTATTTGACCCTCCATTATGGTTTGGATCTGAAATGTGCCCCAAAAGCTTTTGTGTTGAAGATTTCTTATCATTGGAAGGTGGGGGCCTTTGGGAAGTGATTGGATCATGAGGGCTCTGACCTCATTGCTATATTAATCTATTGATAGGTTCTTGTATTAATGTTATTGGGAAGTGGTAGAAATTGTAGGAGGTGGGGCCTGGTAGATCATGGAGGCATGCCCTTGAAGGAGATATCTTGTTCCCAGTCCCTTCTTCCCTCTCCCTTTGCTTGCTGGCTGCCCTGCAGTGAGCTTCTTTGCTCTATCACATGGTCCTTGCCATGATGTTCTGCCTCCCCATAGGCCCAGGAACAACAGAGCTAAGTGACCATTGGCTAAAACCTCTGAAACTGTGAGCCAAAATAACCTTTCCTGTTTTTAAGTTATCTCAGGTATTTCAACACAGTAACAGAAAGCTGCCTAACATAACAACCAACCTGCAATGTAGGCTCCGTTATCCTCTCTCTACAAGCTTGGGAGGTTAAGTGACTTGTCCAGCTATGTGGAACTCACAACTCCTTTGAGTCAATTCTTATTTTAGGCAAGGAAAGTTTTTTCTTTCATTGAGCTTAATTCTGCAAACTTTATTCATGGTTCTTTGTTCTGTTCACTGGTACCTGCTGAGTTTATCCTGTCTCCCACTCACAACCTTTTATGCCAAAGATGGCAATTGCTCTTAGCTCTTCTTTCCCCAGCACCTTCCCCTTTTCCTTGTAGTAGAGGATTTCTAGCTACCTTTCCAAAGCAAGCCTCTGAGGGCAGATTCCAGTCCCTGTCCCCTCCAGCCCCTCACAGAGGTCAGAGTATGTGCAGAAATTCCCGTCTGAGGCCTTAGCTTATATGTGGCACACAGGTAACCGTTCTCATCACCAGCAATCCAAGATAGAGTCAAGGTTAAGAAATGGGAATGATGACTCATATCCTGGCTATTTTGCATGGCCGGGTGAGTATGATTTATAATAATTGGGTTGAAATGGCTCTACAAACAGCAGAGCACATACAGGTGTGTGGGTGATGAAGGCGATGACATTAATGAGCAGAGGAAGTGATGACTGGGGAAGCCCCAGAGAAGCTGGCGCTCCTGAGAAATGTTCTTTGCCTGCTGCACTAGTTTAGCTGCTCCATCATCCCCGCCCCCCAGACATGGGTGCAACTTACAACTAGGGACAGGTGCTCCTTAACGACACCAAGGCACCTGCACAACTCTGGGAGTCTAATGGTGAGTCAAGACCACATGGATGATAGGTACAGGCAGCTTAAAGACAGGATGTCCTTGTGCCCAGGCTTTGAGCCAGCAAGCAGGGCTGGGCTCTCTGTACGTGTTGCTGTGGCATCATGAGTAGGCCAGAGAGAGCAGCAGTCAGGATTGGAGCCAGGTATTCTGCCCAGGCCCACCCCACTTCACCACACTGTCACTGAAGTCACCTGACCTAAACAGTGTCTGCCATGGGTTCTGCCTGCTCTCCTCCTGGGAACTCTTCATCCAGTAACAGGCCTCGTGAACATCTGCCCATGTACCCAACTAGCTATTAGACAGCACACCTGGAAGTTTCATGGTCCTTCATCACGTCCCCCAAAGCTGTTCTTTCCCTGGGCTTCTCCTTCTGTAACGGACATCAGCAGTCACCAAGTTGCTACACCTGAGTCCCTTTCTTGGCTCCTCCTTCATGCTCACCGTTTGTGCTCCACTCATCACCAAGTCCTATCCACCCCTTCTCCTAAACATCTCCTGAATACTCACAGTTCTCGCCATCCCTATCATGGCTACCTCGTCCACGTGACCACCCTCTCTCAAAACTGTTAACTGCCCCATATCCACCCTCACCTCACTCTAGTTTGGCTTTCATGCTGCAAAGTGATTGCTTTAAACACAAGTCTCATGTTGACCTGCCAAACGGCTGGTCCATTGCTGGTCCATTGCTGGTCCATTGCTGGTCCATTGCTGGTCCATTGCTTTTAGGATGAAAAGCCAAGTACTTGGCCTGACCCCCAGGCCTCACAGTACCTGCCTAACAATTTCTGACATGCGCCCTACTTACCTGCTGTGATCCTGTCACAATGGACTTTGGTTTTCCTGTAAAATGTTCCATATATATATATATATATATATATATATATATATATACTCATAATACATGATTACATAAAAGAAATATGTATATTTAAAGAATAATTCCAAAGAAAATTATGTAAAAAATTGCAGCCACTACTCAGGCTGAGAAATAGACAGGAGTCAGGCATAAACACCTGTAATCCCAGCACTTGGGAAGCTGAGGCAGGAGGACTGCAAGTTCTACACCAGTGAGACCCTATCTGAAAGAAAGAAAGAAAACAGGGAGGGAGGAAAGAGGGAGGGAAGGAAAGAAGGGGAAAGAGGACCAGGATCTCAGCCTCCCACCTATGCCCCTGTCATATCACACCTCCTCCAGTATTTCTCACTTTTCTTCATATTCACACCACTTAGAATTACATTTCCACGGGACATTTTAGTTTTCCCTGTTTCAAATTTTACTTCATTGGAACCATAGTGTAGATACAATTCTATGACTTGCTTCGTTTGCTCTACATCAGTATTGATGCATGGAACTACGGTTTGCACATTTTCATAGACATACAGAATTCCAGTGAATGAATACCCACGATTAGTGCATTCTTCTGTTGGTGGACATTAGGTTGTTTCTAGCTTGAGGCGTTCATGAATAGCACAAAAATGAACATTCTAGAGTTCTTTCATTGCTTTGAGACCCAATGTTTTGTCCTGCCTTGGGGCCTTCACTGTGGCTTCTCCACCACCTCTACTCACCCTGCCTCACATCCCCTCTCTCCAGGCCCAGCTCACCTTGCTTCTGGTGCTTCTGCTGTATCCGAAGTCTCACCGGAGGCTCAGGTGCATCATTGACCCAGCCTCAGGCACAGCATCCACAGGTAACAAGCCCTCAACACTCACTCATGCATGTAGCCATTCACTGACTCATATGAGAGCAACTTCTCGGGCCTGGCCTCCAGGGCTGCAGAGGCACGGTACAGGCTGGAAGAAGAAGGGATCCTCTCTAAGTAAAGGGAAGCAAGCCCCCAGACAGAAAGGGCACATCCTGGAAAGCTGCTCCCAGCTAGACATGGAGTCAAGCCCTGCTGACCCCTAGTCAGGACAGGTGCACCAGGCAGAGAGGCAGGGAGGAGCACGGAGGAGGACCCTACTGCTCTGAACAGCTCAGATTCCACCCTCTCCCACACCCCGTGCATTAGCATCTGTCAAAAGAGTTGGAAGGGGCTCCTATGCTGAAAGCAAAGGAAGAAATGAAAATTGCATAAAAAAGAAAGGGAAAGAAAGCAGCTGGTGAATATTGCCAACCATTTGGTATGATAACCCAGGGCTTCAAATGATTACTGAAACTGGCTTTCATTTTGATCTTTCATTTCTTTTAATCTAGCAGATAATTAGAGGGAAATCAAATCCATCCCCACAGCCAAAGATTAACCTGTCATCGCTGTAGCTCTCTTCCCACTTATTTTACCACCTCTTCCTTCACACTATTTTTTCCCCTTAAAAAACACAAAGCACAAAAACCTCCAGGTTACATATATTGTTCAATTTATTTAAATACATCCAGATTGGACATTTCCCATGACAAGTGCTCTCTTGGGAATAAGCAACACTTCCCTCCCTCCAGATAAGAACTTCTCTTTGCTTTACAGATTTTAAGATATCTAACTGAAAACCCTCTTTTTTGGATGAAGAAATCACAGTGCAGTGATTTGGAAGTGACCATGTACCATATATGGCTATAAATGGCAGATCTAGGATTTACTCCCAAATCTTCTGACTCCAGAGCCCCTGCCTTTACCCTCTCCACTCTCCCACTTATGCATGTGGAGTGGTTCTCAATTCCTTCTACTTCAGCGTCTCTCTCATTCTCTCTCTCTCTCCCCACTGAGACGACATGCTAATTGCACACAGAGCTTGAAGCACAAGATGCTAGAAATAAACTAAACATTTTCCAAACTCAAATCCAGCCATTGACGAAAATGATGCTTACAAAGTGTTGTTAATCAGAAGGGGAACGTCACTGTCATATGAAATAGAGAAACATGAAAGCACACAAAAGTTATATCAATATGGCCTCAGTTATATATGGCCTCAACTATAAGACAATACAGATGAAAATTATACAATATTTATGAACTGGAAAGTTAACAAAGGGGAACTCTAAGTGGCTGAATTTGAGGGAGATTTTATGCTGTATGCTTACAGTATTTTCCGGGTTTTGTTTTTGTTTTTACAGTAAGCCTACATTACTTTTTTAATGTGGGGCAAGGAGTGAGAAGAAGTAGGCAAGCACAGAAACAGTGTCTGTCCCTCCTTCCCAACACACCCTTTGGGGAGCATGACTGGGATCTGGTTTGCCACAGGGCTCCACCTGACACTTTGCCCAGCCTCCTGCCCCCATCTCTTTCTCCAAGCCTGTTTTGATTTTATTTCCTCACCAGTCCTTATCCGAGCAAATGTGCCCTATGTGTGCAAGAGGCCAGCCTTGGCCACTCCAGGCCAGCAAGGAGATTGCTTCATATGAAATTGCCATTCTTGTATTTTCAAAAAGATCTAATATCAGCAATTTTATATGGTTCAACCCAATCCTTGGTTCACCCTACCTTACTCTAAAACTTCAACCTGTCCCTTAGGCTGGGACATACAACTGCACGTAAAGAATTTTCTATTCAATACTGTTTTCTCTTGTCCTCTGTGTGGATCTGGCTTTAAAGCACTGCTTTTTGCACATTGGCTTAATGTTTTATTCCTTTTGGTTTGGGACACTACTGAGAACAGAGTGGCCCTCTAGCTGGCCACTGAGCTTCCTCAGAAGCTTGGGTTCTGTGCTTGGTCCCTGGAGACTGAGAGACAAGTCACTGCCCCATAGTTTGCAGTGAGACAGAGAGACTTGGGTGACACCAGGGAGCCCAACCAGGGAATGATAACACCATACAGGCACCCATCTCTTTAGTGTGTTAAGTGCTTTCTTGTCTCTTCTCCTGTAGGGCAAGAACTGGATGGGCCTGCTTTGAACCTCAGTCTGTCACTTATAATTGGTGCAGTGTTCGGCATGTCATGCAACCTCTCCAAGCCTCAGTATCTCATCTGTCAGACAGAAATAGTCAAAGCCCCTACTGCATATGGTGGTTATGAGGAAGAAATGGGAATATGTGCGCACAATGACTACCTGCTGTTCACAGTTGGCACCCAAGAAGCACGTCCTTGTGAAACAGGCCAAGCAACTATTATGCCTTTTTTTTTATGTTTTTTTGGAAACTGAGCTCAGAAAAGTATAGACTTATCTGAGGCTAAGTGGAACTGATACCAAACCTGATCTCTTGAGCCCAGACCACACAGAGTCCTTCCAAGAAGCTAACAACTCCTGATTTGAAAAAGACACCATTCTTTAAGGCTCACTGGAACAGTGTGTAAGGAAATTTCCAAACCCTACCTGGAGTAATTCTGAAAGGACCCACACGGAAGTCAGCACTGCCATTTCCTCCATCATGGTGACTGACGGCCATATGCTCTGTCTAGTTTCCCATCTGGTACCCACACTGGCAAAAGGGAGTGTACTTACCTCCCCTCCTGCTTAACAGCCCTCTGAAATGACACTGTCACATTAGCTCAGGATATTCTACCTCTCCTTATGTCTTGCAAATGGTTGCCTCTCAACAGACTTCACGCAGAAGAGGCTTTTATTGGTTACTTCTCACTTAATATTTTCACATTTTCAAATGGAAGAGACTTGTTTTGTCTCTTGCACATAAAATAATGCACTTATCATTAGTCATCTCTTGTCTGTTCTTCCTTGGGAACAAATGCACATTTTTCTAGTTGCTGACAACCACCTGAGTCTGAGACCTTTGAGGTACAGACAGCCAATTTTTCTCCAAGCTATGATGCCCCCAACCTTGAACAAGCTGTGTGGAGATTCCAATGATAATAGCACAGTTTGGTCTTACATAATAAAACTTCTGGACTTTTCTTCAGGAAAAATACACACATACACAAAATAGTGTGTCAATTCTGGGCTCAGATATCCTTACAGATGTATTCCAGATTGAAAACAAGTTTGGATTTCTTTAGCTTGACCTTCAAGTTTGTCCACTTCTAGTCTTTGAATTTCCTTCTAGCTTCCACCTCCCTCTCTACCAATTGGCTTCATACACCTGCCTCTCTAGCCTAAGCAAACACTTCAAGTTTCTACACAGAGCCTTGTGCTTTTCCTTCCTCCACCAGGGACAGCCTTCCTCTTGTTTTCATATTTCATATCTTACTCCCCTTTAAACCTCAGCTTTAGTGCCACCTCTTCATCAGATTTAAAAATTCTTCCCATCAGGAAATAATCTCTTCCTACACTTTCCTCCCTTGACAATTTGTCTTTGCATTTACAGCACTTAGCACTTTCCACCTTATAGACATTTATGTGTGGGTCTTGCCTCCCCTTCTGGCCTGTGAGCTGATTTGCTTCTGTAGTCTTCCCCTTTGGAACACAGTAAGTGCTCAGTAAATGCTCAAAGCAAATGAATCCCTATTTCTCTAACCCATGCATGATGCAAATGGGATGCAAATGAATATGCACAGAGCCTCCTTTCTGTGACCCAGACTTCATATTCATATGAAATCTTCAGAGGTGCTTGGGGACTGTGATCTACAGGGTCTGGCCACAAAGGAATCCTTTGGCATCAGATGAACCCCAGAATTTCAACCAGAGGTCAGCTGTGTGCACATGGATGGGCCATTCAGTGAGTCAGACAACTTTTCTGGAAAAGTCTGTTTCCAGAAGAAAGATTGCCAGTCGCAAAGACAAGCCTCTTTATGTATGATAGCATGCTTAGTGTAGGTGGCTGGGAACACATCTTTCTTATTACTGAGGGGATTTCAATAAGATGTGCCACCAATGTAATGGGGAGGGGTCTGGGTTTGGGGGGGATTTCTGATCAGTGTTTTCTCTATTCTTCTGTATGATTGGACAAAGCCATATTCCTTGGTCATACTACAAGGCTCAGCCATTAAACTAAGCCCCTGGAGGAGATTCCTTATTCTTTTTAGAATGTCCCACCTTTATCATAGATTCTATGTTCTAAACATAACACAGGATCCCAGAGATATGCTTGGAGTTGAGGTAAGAAGTAAAGCTGGAGTTCTCAGTAAAGCATTTAGTGGCCAAACAGCTCTGATTAAGACCAAAGCTGCTCTGGCAGGCTGACTCCTCTCTTCACAGTAAACCTGGTGGTTATGGTGATAAGAGGTAAATAAAACGGGAAGAGGACTGTGAAATGTTACCGTCAGAAAAGGGGCGTCTGGGCCATGTGTAAAATAAGCCATTTTCCAAATAGACACCTTTGGCTAAGAGGCAAACAGTCTATAACCTGGAATCCAGGGGTTACAAGGCATCATGGTATCAATAAACCCTCCTCAATTTCTCCAAGCCTATCTCTGCCTTCCTTTGTGTTACTCTGGGGTAACACAGGTTATGGTTCCTAAGAACGGAGTCCAATTGCCAGAAATATCTATGCTCAAGAAATGGAGTGTAAAACTAGTGAAATGGACCGCCCCAGGGGCCCATTTCATAGCTTCATGGAATAATCACCTTGTCTTAAAAATAATCAGAGAATGCAATATATTTACTTCTGCTTCTGATAGTAGTTTCTGAAAAAGAAAGACTTAGGCTGCCTGAATGTCTTGAGAAAAGTGGAAACTTTCTGTTGATTTTCCTTAGTTTTTTGGTTTTGGTTTTTTCGTCTGTGAAGCTAAGCATTGTGCACTGGAAACTGGAGCCCAGAGCAGCAGTGCGGCCGGTAGAGTAAACATTGGTGTAGAAATCAGGAGACCCGGCTCCCAGTTTCTACTTTGCTGCTACCAAGATTTGTGACTTGGGCCAACTTATACACCTTGTCCAGCTAAGTTTTCTTATGTGTGGTTCAGGGAAGACAGAACCACCATGTCCACAACTCAGCCAGCTGCCTCAGAAGCGGGCAGGTTAGCTGTCACTATCAGCAAAATTTTAAAGTCTGATTGACCACTTGGTGACCTAAGAACCAATGTTTGTGTAATGCTCAGATTTTATGAGGCTTTCTCACATGTGTCATTTCATAGCATGACCAACGACAATCCAGCCAGGAAGAGGCCGGGTTCCCATTTTACATGCTGATCAGAGATTAAGGACTTCAGCCCAGCCTCAGCTGATGCCAAGTTCACTGGCCAGCAGGGCACCTGCTGCTGCTCTTCAGGGACGTCTGCCTACAAGAGGGACTCTTGAACCAGGGAGCTGACTGGCATGATGATTTTCTAAGATCTGTGCTTCTATCAATAAAATGAAGCACTGGATTAAATCAGAGGTTCTAATAACATCTTGTAGCAGAAAAGGCACTTTCCCCTCAAGCAAAACCTAACATAGAGAGCAAAATATGAGCTACATCACTGCAGCACCCCTCTGGTTGAAAAACAAATGCCTTCTACCCAAGTGTCCATCGACTGACAATAGAATACTAAAATGGGCTATAGCTAGTCTATATAACAGAATAGTGCTCAGCCATAATGAGGAATGAAATGCTGACACATGCTACAACAGGTTGAATCTCGAGAACAGTACACTAAATGGAAGAAGTCAATCACAAAAGACTGCATTTTGTGTAATTCTATTTATAGAAAATATCCAGAACAGGAAATTGGGAAATAGCAGATGGGTAGTTGCTGGGGATGGAGGATGGGAGAATAGGGAGTAAGTGCTTAAGGCGATGGGTTTTCTTTTTAGTGTAACAAAATAGTTTAGGGCGAGATGAAGTGATGGCTGTACAATGTTGTGGATATAGTAAAGGCCACTGAACTGAATGAACCCTTTTTTGGGGATGCTGGAGATTGAACCCAGAGCCTTGCATACGCTAGGCAACTGCTCTATCACTGAGCTATACTGCCACCCTCACTTTTAAATGGCTAGTTTTACAATACATGAGTTGTACCTCCATATAGATGATGCTTTAAATCCTGCCCCATTAGCCTCCCACTTCCCTTGTGTCTACAGTGCCTCCATGGGACCCTCATATGAAAATCAATAGTCCCTAGATATTATGAAATATTTCCATAATCAAAATAGTTTTTGTGTGACAGCTGTCTTCCTCCTTCAAAACCCAAAGGTAGTTTCTTCTAACTGCCAGATAAAGGTCCAGTGACACCTTGCTACTTGAAAACAGACCCGCGCCTCCCCCCACATTGGCCACTAGCTCCAATGTCAATTCCAGTCCATGATGAGCTCACTACTTCAGTCTTAGGATAAGTCATTGGTTTTAAATTCAAAATTCAGGCTGGGTGCAGATTACATCTGTACAGATTACATCTGTAATTCCAGCTATTTAGGAGGCAGAGATCAGGAGGATTGTAGTTCGATGCCAGCATAGACAAAAAGTTAGTGAGACCCCTATCTCAATTAATAAGCTGGGTATGGTGGTCCATGTTTGATTTCACCCACATGGGAGGAAGAGTGAGGTCTGAGGTTGGCCTCTGGGCAAAAACTTTAGATCCTACCTGAAAAATAACTAAATACAGAAAGGGCTGGAATGTGGCTCAAGTTGTAGAACACTTGCCCATCAAGTGTGAGGTTCTGAATTCAAACCCCAGTAATGTCAAATACATAAATAAAAATTCTTCTTTAAGTATACCAGAAAAGAAAATAACAACACAGCATTATTTTTCATTTGTTTGTTTCATGTCTTTAGATAATTCTACTGTTAATTTATAAGCATTAGAAGCAGCCTACAATATGTTAGTTTTTCTCATTGCTTCATTTAAATGTCATCCCCCCATTATATAGAAAAGGATACCAAGACTCAACACAACTATGTGACATTCCCAAGCCGCCATCAGCTGACCACAGAGTTGGGATTTTAATGGGGCATCTTCTTTTTTTTCAGTCTCTTTAGCTCAGGAGAAAGTGCTATGCCAGGATGGAATGCCTGACAACTACCCTCAGTCTCACCAAGAAACTGACCTGGGTTACAAGACCCAGGGATGATGGGGAGGCATGACGCGTGGACACACGTCTGGTGGTGTCCTTCTAATGTCTCCTCTGCACCTTTCCAGAGACGTCTCAGAGCCGAGGGACTCAGGGTGTCTTCTTTTTTTTTTTTTTTCAGTTTGTGTGGGGAAGTCTCTTCATGACAAACAGTCCCCAAGAAGGAACCGAAGGATGCTTCAGAACCATTTTTAATAACAAGTTGGAGGAAAAAGCCACAATACCATTTGTTTCAAAAAGGGTTAGGCCAGATCCTATGTAAACGCAGGAAACTCTTGCTTTTAAAGCCAAATATGGTGGTACGTGTCAGTAATCCCAGCCCTCAGGAGGCTGTGGAAGAAGGATTGTGAGTTCAAGGCTAGCCAGGGCTACACAATGAAAACCTACGTCAAAGACCAAGAGAGAGATGGGGGAGGAGGGAGAAGGGAGAGAGAGAAACAAGAAACAGAGACAGAGAGAAGAAAAAAGAGAGAAAAAATAAACTCTGCTTCTCAAAGCAATTTCAAGACTGGAAGTCTATGGTGACATCATCTAATTAGTTAGAGTGACGTGGTATTGGAATTGGACTCACAGGACTTAGCACTGTGCATTTTCTGTGGACATAAATCCAGTGCTTTTTCAAGCTATTCTGAAGCATTTCTGGACAAGGAGTTGAGAATAATTTCAGTCTGTCCTTTGCATTGTAAAGTTATCAAAACTAACACAGTAACTTTTGCATATAAATGTACTTTGCAGATTACAAAGTGCTTTCATGGATAATCATTGCTGGGTAAAAATAAAATAGAATAATGAAATTAAGGAAAAATATCAGTAAATAGCATTTAGCTATTAATACACACCCTTGTGTTGTAGGGAAGAAAAGGGTGAAATAAAAGGATTTCTACATCAGAATTGAAGTCAGGTTCTCGAAGTTCTAACTGTTCCTAGATATCAATATAAAAAAGTCAATGCTTTTTAAATTAAAAATGAGATGCTTCTACTCATGACTTGATAAATTATAAAATGCCATTTTCATCCTTCCTAATCAATGGTCCTGTGCCCCACTGCTATTAAATTTCAGATCTGCAGCTCATAGGAATTACATGGGTGTAGGTAAAAGAAAACAAGGAGAACAAGAAAAAGACAGCAAATTTGCTTCAATGCTGTTTAACGTGAAATACAGTGGAACCCTTCCAGTTCTTCACATTTGGTGGCAGAAGTTAAGAAGGTCCAGGCCACACAATGGGTTTTGAACGTCTTATTCTCACCAATGGAATCAGAATGCCAATATGTCAAGATCACCCTAAAATAGATTGTACCTATTTCCATACTAACATAGAAAGCCACCCATGTACACAGTCTCTCAGGACCTCATCTCTGCTGGTGAGATCAATCACCATTAGAGGACAGATTTTTGAGGGTGAGCTTTGTTGCAATTATTCTCACCAAATTGCAACTATAACCATCGCTTTTCCTAAGGGATGGCTAGAAAAGTAGTTGCAAGCACTTAGCAGTGGGCACTTCATTCGCCTCCCTCCTCACAGAGTTGCTTAGAAGATTCAGCAGCCCTGATTCACTGCCACTTTGGAGCACTCATTGATTGCAACCATACCTGTAGGATTGGCGCGTACAAACCACCCATGAATGTCCTCAGTGGGATCGTGCCCACAACGACAACCTGTGCCTCAGCTGGTTAAATGCTCTTAGGAAGAGCTCAGCTGCACGGGCACCATCCAGCCTGCATGGAAATAGGAGAAGTCCTGCAGGCAGTGGGGCTCAACCTTGGCTGCTCAGTAGAACCCTTAGGGAACCTAAAAATGTCCATGGTTGGGCCTCCAGCCCAGGCTAAATAAAATCAACATCTCCAGAGGCAGGGACCCTGGGCTGGTGTTTTTGAAAGCTCCCCAGATGGTTTTACTGTACAGCCAAGGGTGAGAAACACTCCTGTCGGGAGACTGCAGCAGTATTTGGGCTTGAGCCCAGTTGGTGAGGAGCCTTGGTACAGACCCGCAGAACATCACTTGCTTTGGGAAGTCAGCATTCCTCCTACTCTCAAGCTATAGCCTGAATATGCTTACATGTCTGGGAGCATTTGGGTCATTCTGATTTGTCAGGGGTATGAAAAGTGCTATTTGAAATGTCTGTCTTTGGTTTCTCTGACTAAAACATAGGCACAATGATATTTACTGAACCCTTACTTTGTAAGAGCCTGGGATTTGGTTAAAATATAGAATAAATGAAATATCCAAGTAAAAGGTCATTCATTTCTGAAGCGATTTGGTGGAGGAATAGACAGGGACATATACCTGCCAATGTCCCAATGTAAGGGCCTCCAGAGTGGCCGGAGATGAAGAAGAATTGTAATTGTCATAAACATGATAGAAATGACAAAAATTCATTACATGGGCTCTGCAAATTTTGAAATTAAAAGTTGACACTGCAAGAGCATAAAGAAAAGAAAAAGGAGGCATTTTATTTCACTCTTTTTGTGCCTGAGGATTTCAAAGAGACACACTGTGATCAGTGGAGATCCGATCACCAAGGCAGAGTGGGAACTCAGAAGATTCTTTCTGGGTTTGGGTAATAATCAGTTAGAAATTCATCACCCAACCCCAATTGTCAGATTATCCTGATTTTTGAGTCACTGTTGCTTGGCAGCTACTCATAAAATGAAAATGTGATTTATTTGATTGTTTAATATATAAGTCTTGTTAACAGGTTCCAAGAAATTACCTCACCTGCCTAGAACCCAAAGCAACATTAGGAAATAGTTGATAGAAATGAATGGCTTAAAAAAATACTTACTGAGTCTCTCTTTTCTTCTTAAGTGGGTCCATGAGGCGCAGGGTGTCTCTGATCACAGCCACTTTCACTTCTTCATCGACCAGGCTGGGGATATTTTCAAATATCCCTGGAGAAAGCTTGAATAGGTAAGGATTCAGTGTTAAGGTAGGACGGTAATCTAGTACCAAGTGACTATCAATGTGCCACCTCCAGCTAGCTCAAGTGGTCATACTATTACATTTTGCCTGTGCTAACCTACGGAAGAGAATTTTTAAGTGATCCCTTTATGCTACCCTAAAAATGTCGGATTTCCTTTTATAAATTAACAAATTACCTGAAGAGAAATAATAACACTATGCTTTTTGGGTTGCCAAAATTATCAATGCTCACTGTACAAAAGCTAGAATTGTGGAAAGTGGTGAAGAAAATTAAAGAATTCAGATAATCCCCCTGAAACCTAATACTAATCTGGGGGTATATTTCATTCCAGTTCTTTAAGTGCATTATTGGGGAGGGGGTCCAGAAAAAAATATAACCGCTGTTAAATGTACTATTTATCTTAGTGATTCGAGCATGTCTACATGGCTAAATCATATTCATAGAATTTCAATTAGTTCATCTCCTGAGGCTAACTAATTAGTTCATGTCAAAACTGATGGAAAGACTCAGCTGCTTCTAAATTTCCAGACCTTAAAAATGGGAAGAACGGCATGCTGGGAAATTACCATAGGTCGGAAAGGTCTTATATTAATAGACTGTTTGGAGCTCAACAGAACTAAAATTACTTGACTCGAACAGAACTTTGCTGGGAAAATTGGAGAACATGGAGACTTGTGTAGCCAGGTGGGCACCTCAAAAGTAGGAGCGCTTGGTTTTACAGCAGTATGATCACCAAGAGGTTCAGGATACCTACCTCGTGCTCGTGTTCAATTCTCATGCTGGGATTTGCATTTACTTCAAGTAGCATAGGCTTCAGGTTTTTCATCAGAAGAATGTCAAAGCCTAGAATCTTAGCAGAAAAAAAAACATAATTCAGAATTACTCCCTCTGGCCACAATATCTTTTCAGGAATTTGAGTATGGTATTAGGGTCATTAAGGGGAAAATAAATTCAAACTCGGTCCCCAACCTTGGCCTTGACCCTGGCTTCTCTTCTCCACAGCCCCTGGTCCTCTGGGTGTACTTGTCAGACCAAATGAATAGCAGAAAATTTCATAGAAACCTCGATAATGAGATGCATTCCCATAGTGCATTTCAGCACTATCTGTGTCTTCCCAAGTGCTGTAAAATGATGACCTCTTTCCTCTTTAACAGGTTTTTTATTATGTTAAGGATTAGTAGTAGTCCATCAATTTCTCTCTCTGCCTTTTCTTCTGCCCTTCTCTATTAAGTTGCTTCTTAGCAAGATCTCTGAAAATCTAAGTCTGCGTTTTCTTAACCTGGTGTATGCCAAGGAGCCCCAACCTAGCACACGCTCCCATCCAGAGCCCCCAGGTGACGCTGATATACCCTCTTAGTTAAGGGAAGGGAATATTTATTAGGCACCTACTAGGTACCAATGACTATACAATGCACTGATGGCTTGTGATTTCCTTTATTCTTCATGACATGATGGAGTCTCAGAAAGACCTGTGGATTTCCCCCAACACTGCCCACCTAGTAAGTGACAGAATTGCCTTTCACACCCCAGGAGGACTGATCACTTGGGTATGCCACCAGTTTGATGTAAAAAGGTAGCCATATCAGAGCATAGAAGCAGGCTGGAAGCCCTCTGGAGCATGGGGCCCTATGCAGTGACTCCACAGATCACACACCTGTGAAGCTGGCCCTAGACCTGCACTCCAGAACCATTTATTGCACGCCTGTGCTGCCTGCCTTGGGTGAGTCTTTCCCTTCTAGCCACTTTGGTTTCTTTTAATTCCTGGCAAGCCCTACCACCCAGCCAGCTACCTTGCCTCTTGCTCGCTCTGCCTCAAACAGCCCTTCACCTGGATAATTTTGCATCCTTGAGATCACTGCTCCTAATGAGATTCAGACTCTGACTATAAGGACTTCAGAGTCTCCAAAGGACTCTCATTATCTCTCATTCTCTCATTCTCTGGAGAATTGATACCATAGAAAGTTTCTAATATAATTGATAAAACCCTAAAGTCTCAAGAAATAATGTGGAGGATAAAAGGAAAAAAAGAAAAAGATATGGTTGTAGATTCCCTTTCCTCTGTGGCCTCCAGAAGAAAAGACAAGGGAACCCATTTACTTGTCTATATAGAATATGCATTAGTTAAATGATAATTATTAAATTGTAGATTCATCTATATTAATGAAATCAAAGCCCAAATGACCATTTTGGGGAATGATTCAAGGTGAAGTTATGTTTCAATGAAGGGCACTAAGAATGGGAAAAGTCATCTTCACACTATTTTTCTTTCCTTAGTCATGAAAAGGAAGGAATGGGAGGGAATTCAGTGGAAAATATCACATGTATTACAGATCTGCTTAATAATATATGACAAGTGAATATGAAGGATGAGGCCTTTAAGAGACTCTGGTGACATCACCAGTCTAACTTCAGACCTGGTCTGAGACATGTGATATGGATGAGGCTATGGAGAAGGACAGGCTACAGAGCCAACATTTGTCATCCTTAGTCATCAGCCCCTACTTTGTGCTACATCTTAGAAGTCTGCACTTGGACTTTCTCAGCCTGATGGATGCTTCTCAGTTCCATGGCTAGGGGACTTTGAATCCAAAGCTAGACTGGGCGTGTGGCTCAAGCGGTAGAGTGCCTGCTTTGTAAATGCCTGCTTTGCAAGTGTGAAGACCTGAGTTCAAACCCAGTTCCAACACACACACACACGTCTATGAATGAATGCAAAGCAGTAGGAATGCTGGAGCTAGAGAAGTAGGTGTAGAAACCTCATCTGCCATATAGGCCTGCACACACCAATGTCCTACTTCCCAGAATCCAAACTTTGGCGTATGTGTTTTTTTGTTTGTTTCTTTTTTCAATGTGTTGGGTCTTACACAGGAGTGCTTTGGAGTGAGACACACAGAGGCTCCAATCTCAGCTCAGTCTCTCACACTAGCTAGATGACTTTAGGTAAGGTTCTTAGCCTCTCTAAGCCTCAGTTACCTCATCTGAAAAATAAGTACAACATAGTTGCCTTGCGGGGTCACTGATAATGGATGTGAGAAGTAGTGCCTAGGACTATGTTCACCATTTGAAGGTAATATGCAGCTCTCTTTCCAGTTTTCTACCAACTTCATCAATAAGAAATGGCACTAGTGTGCTTTGGAGTCACAGGACGCATGCATTCTAGGCATGCCTTTAACTGAGGGCCAGGCAAGTTACTCAGTGGCTCTGAGCCTGTTTCCTTGTCTGTAAAACGGGAATATGAATAGAGCTTACTAACCTGAATTCATCAATAATATTTACCGAATGCTTCCTCTGGTCCACAGACTATTCTAGCTGCTGGAAATCTCACCATGAACTAGAAAGTCCCTGTCCTCTTGGTGTATACACTCTCGTAGTAGAGACAGGATCAAACAGAGACCATGCAATGGAACATGTTTTGCACCAGTGCCTGACACCTAGTGTTTAAGGAAGGTCAGCGTTATTGTATTTCTCCACAAGTTCAGGGAGCTATGAATGAGTAGTGGCCTGTTTCCAGCATAGAGAGTAGGGCAGAAGTGATGAGAAGTCACTTCCAATATTAGGTTATATCTTGGGGTGCTTTCTCTCACTCTGAGGGAAGCCACCTGCCATGTAGTGGAGAAACCCAGGCAGCAGGGAAGTGAATTCTCCTGCCAGCCCCCCCAGGAGGGACCTGAGGACTGCCCTGTGAGTGAAATTGAAGAGGAATCTTTCCCCAGTCAGACCTTAGGGTGGCTGCAGCCCTGGCCAACCTGTGGGTTGCAGCCTTGCCAGGGACTGTGAACCAGGAAGCAAATCAGCAATGCCTCGCTTCTTGATCCACAGGTCTGGGAGATAGTGAATGTTTGTTGTTTTAAGCTGCTTTTTTGTTACACAGCAATAGGTAACCAATCCACCATCTCTTTTCTCTGATACCTGCTTTGCTTCCTGCCTTCCTTATCCACCCAATCACTCAGGTGGAAACCTTCACCCCTCACATGTAGCTGGTCACCAACACCTGTAGACTCCACCTACTGAAAGTTTTCTAGATCTGCCCTTTCTCACTGTGCTATCTCTCATCCTTTCCCTGTTCTTGTAGGGAACCATCTGGCACAAGGGGATGCCAGAGTAATTTTTCCAGAATACAAATAGAACATTAACACTCCTCTGTGTAAAATTTCTACCCACGGAATGAAGCTCAAGTTCTATGGCATGTCTTATAAATCCCCCGTGGCCTGGACTCAGTCTCACCCTCCAGCTTTACCTCCTCCCCACTCTCCTGTGAACTTTGTGCTTCAGCTGTGCTGCATTGCTAGTGGTTCTAGGCACTCTGCTGCTCTCCTGGTCATTCTGCTTTTCCTCCTGGATGACGTTGTTCATTTACCAAGTATTTCTAGAAAACCTAGTAAATACCAGGCACTATTGAGTGGGGATGGAAGCAGGGCATAAGACAATGCTCCTGGCCTCTTGGGGCTTGCATTTCAAGGGGAACATGTCCATGACTGAGTGAACAGTTCAATCAAGGAAGAGCACCGAGGGAGTGTGCAGTGGGGAGAGGGGAGGCTTCATCTGGAAGGATGGCCAGGGAAGGCCTTTCTAAGGAGGGGGAGTTTGTCATTCCATCGTCTTCTGGCGTGCATAATTTCTGATGAAAACATCATGGTTATTCTTTTTCCTAGGAACATAATGATGTGTCTTTCTGGCTGCGTTAAAGATTTTCTTATCACTGAGTTTCCACAAATTAATTGTAATCCTTGTGTGTGTGTCTGTGTACATGTGTGACTCACCTGGGGTTTTTTAAACTTCTTTGATTGTGAGTTTATAATTTTTATCAAGTTTGGAAAATTTTGTCTTCAAATATTTTTCTGTGCTTTCCTTCTCTTTTCTATCCTGGGACCCCAATTACACAGATATTTGACCACCTGAACTTGTACCATATTTTTTAAAAATTTAATTTATTAGCAGCTGAGAAGGTAGAGAGGTATTGCTGGGACTATTCATTCACCCTTCTCCCCAGCCACCAAGACTTAAGGGTCTTCCTCACTCATTGTAGGTGATTGCAGTCAGGCTATTTTTCTGGGTGGGGGGTAGGGGACACCTTTTGCAAGTCAATTACATTTCTACAGGATTTCTTTCTTTTTTTTTTATCCCACCCCTAATTCTTTTTTGCTTTAGTTATTGGATAGAGTCTCACATTTTTGCCAGGGGCCAGCCTCAGGCTACAATCCTCCTACATATGTCTCCTGTCATAGCTGGGATTACAGGCGCCCACCAACATACCTGGCACACCTGGCTTATTTGTTGAGATGGGATCTCACTGACTTTCTTCCTAGGCTGGCAGAATCCTCATAATCTCTGCCTCCTGAGTAGCTGTTTTTGTTTGTTTTTGAGACAGGGTCTCTGTTGCCATGTAGCCTAGGCTGGCCTCCAACTCTCCCTGCCCTTCCCAATATGAATCACCACACCCAGCTTCCACAGGTCTGGACTGAGATTACATCCAGAAAAACTGGTATTTTCATGCAAATTCCTCTAAGGGGCAGTCCTAACATCTTTTCCTCAGGGCCCAGCCACATGGAAGCCAAAGATGTCAGCCCACCCAAGCTGGAATTCAGTCCTGATTGTGCTAATCCATTCTGGCAGACAGACTTTGCAAATGCATAGTTCTTTTTTCTCCATGTCATTTCTTCTCTCTGTCTAATTTTGTAGATTCTGGGCCATGTACGTCTTCAAGTTCGCTGATGTAAACTTCAGTGTCAGCTTTGCTGATAATCCCATCCAGTAAAATTTTCATTTCAGGGATTATATTTTCTTTTGGGGTTTTGTTTGTTTGCTTGTTTGTTTTTGAAGTAGGGTCTCACTATGTAGCCCTAGGCTGGCCTTAAACTCATGATTCTCCTCCCTTAGCTTCCCAAATGCTGGATTACAGGAATGTACCACCATGTCCAGCTATAGTTCTTCTCGAAAAGTTCCACTTGATTTTTTTTAACAGCTTCCATTTCTCCCTTCATTAAGCTAACATTTCCTTAAAAGTATTATACATAGTTGCAATTATTTTAATATCCTTTCCCTATAAGTTTCATCATTTTTAATATTTTGACTCATTTGAACAATTTTCCTCATTGGTATAGGTTACCTTTCCCTGCTTTGTGGAATATTTAGTGATACTTTTTAATTGGTTTCTGGCCATCATGATATTACAATGCTAAGTGTCTTGATTTTGTGGACTTTGGAAGTGCTGGGCTTTGTTTTGCAGTCAGTTATTGGCAGATTAGTCTGATACCTTTGAACCCACTTGTTTCAGTGACCTAAGATGGGTCTACCAAGGAAGATTCAATCCTACCCACTGAGGCAGGCCTTCCTTGGTGGCTCCAGTGACGGCTTCCGATCACCAACAAGGATTTGCTACTCTGGCTCTTCAGAGCTTGAATCTCCCTGCCCTGTGTGAGCTATGAGGTTTTTCAGCTATTGGTTCACATCATTCTCTGCCCAGCTCTGGAGGTTTTTCAGCTATTGGTTCACGTCATTCTTTGCCCAGCTTTGTGGATGAAGCCCAACCCCCACCCCTATGCTCAAGGCCTGGGACTAAGCAAAGGCTCCCAGGGAAGCAGTGCAGATTTCTGGAGCTGTTTCTTGCTTAGCTTCTTGCTTTCCTGAACCTCACCCTATAATCTACCCACTTTAGCCTTCCCAAACTCTGATCTCCATCTCTCTAGTTCCTTGATGCCACCAGGTTCTGTGTGATGTCTTCTCCTCGTCCCAAGTTCCAACATTGCCTCCAAGCTGCCAACAAGCTGAGGCAACCATAGGGTTCACCTTGGGTTTCCACTCTTTTCTCAGGGTTCACAGTGCTAAGTCACTGTCTACTATCCAAAGCCTTAAACATTGATTTCATATATGGTAAGCCTGCCTGATTTGTGGACTTATAACATATGTTTTTGACCAAGCACAGTCAAAAATAAATTCCCATGTGCACATTCTACAGCTTAGTTGATGAGGAGAAAATTTGAGTTGGTCCTGCATTATTGGCAGTTGTGTTTAAACTCTATGTATTTTGAGCATTCATGGTTTTTCCTCCTTAGAACAATATACCTGTGGATAGCAAGGATCTACTGTACCTATTCATATGTATTTCTGGTAATCTAGGGATTTGCAGAAGGATCTTAAGACAGTCTTTGTTACTCCATCAAGACCAGAGCCAAGCATTTCAGGAGCTGATTATGAACAGAGACTAAATGAAGTGAGAGAATAGGTCCTTTCTGAACAGCTGGGAAAAGCATTCTAGGCAGAACAAAGGCCATATTTGAGACAGCAAGGAGTGATATAAGCAAGAGGGAGAGTGGCAGGGGATAAAGTTAGATAGAAACACAGACAGACCATGTCACATCTTGTGGACCATGAAAAGGAGCCAGGATTTTAAATGCAATGAAAAAGTCACAGGAGGGTTTGAGCAAGGGAAGTAACTTGATCTGACTTATTTTTTTAAAGGATCTCTGACTACACTGAGAACAATTAGCTATAGGTAACAAGGGTTAGGAAGCTATCCTGGAAGTTCAAGTGTAAAGTGATGGCTGCCTAGACTGGAATGGTAGCAATGGATCTGGTTAGAAGTGTTACATTTGGGGTATATCTTACAGTGTATTTGCAGAATTGCTGATGGACTGGATGTAGGAAGGAGGGGGACAGAAGAAATAAGGATGACTTAGGTTTTTGGTCTGAGTGAGTGACTGCCACTCATTTACTGAAACAGGAAAGACAACAGACAGTAGACCTGGGAGGAAAGTCAAGTGCTTGACCATGCCCACTAGCAATCCCAGCAGGAAATTAAAGTGGGGAGTCGGGTATAAAGTCTGGAGATCAAGGAGAGATGGGGATTAGAAATATGAATTTAGGCATCAACAGCACATAGCTGTCGGGGTAGACGAGATCATTGAGGGAGTGATGGTAGATAAGAAGACAAGGTTCCAAGGATCGATCCCTGGGAACTTCCAAAACTGACAGGTGCAGAGGAAGAAGCATAAAAGCAGCAGCTGTTTAGATAGGAGGGAACCTGGGAGAACATGGTGCCCCCCAGCTTCTGTTTGGCAAATTCTTCTCCATGCCTCTACCTCCACTAGAGGGGCCCCTCCTCTGGGAGTCTTTAGTTAGGCAGTTAATTCTCCCTATCCTGTGGGCTCCCAGCATTCTGTGTGTGCCCTCAGACAGCACTGTTTGCAAGGACCCCTAATTCTCATCTGTCAGTCTTACCCCCCTGAACCCAGTACCCCTTAGGGGCCAGGACCTGACCTTTTCCATAGCCACATGCTCCATATCTACCTCAGGTCACATCTCAGTGGGTAGCCAAGGGAATGTGATAGAGTCCAACTGAAGGAAAAAGCTTAAATATCAGTGGCCAAGGAAGGTGTTATAGAGATGGGACTTGAGTACCATGGAAGACACTGAATGTCAGGAACAGTGAGAACAGGAGAGAGCATGCCAGGTTGGCCAAGACAGAAGAGAATAAGGGAAAGTACCAATTATGTCCAAGAAACATATGTCAGATCTGTTCTGTAGACTGAAGGCTCAGATAGAGTACAGGGAAGCTGGACTAGGGCCAGGTTGGGAGGTGATACATGCAGAGGAAGGACAGTGATTTATTCAGTGATTTCTATGTGTTAGGTACTGTGTTATTCCACATAGCTCTCTCTTATTTGGGCATACAACAGCTCTAGAAGGTAGCTACAAATATGTTCTCTATTTACAGATAAGGAAACTGAGGCTAGGAAAGGTTAACTTGCTAAGATAACCAGCTAGAGTTGCTGGAAGGGTGAGCTGGGATTAGCTTGAACCCAGAGTGTCTTGAGACAAAACCCAAGACCTTGACTGCTACGCTGCCTCTTGGGCTCCTCCCTGTGGGGTGCCTGGACTGCAGGGTGAAGAGGAGGTCAGAGAACAGAGAAGAAAGAGGAGGACCAATTTAGGAAATATGTCTCCAATAGAGATCCAAGGGAATGGGTCATGGGCCAAGGACAGAATTAGACACGGGGCAAGAAGAAGATATAATCTAGGCCATGGAGCGGGAAAGAAGGTTCTTGAAAGCTGAGCTGGAAACCTTTCCTCCATCCACATGTGTATTTCTGCTACATGAATCATCTGCACTCTGAGAGACTCTGCTGTTTAAGCCAGGGTCACACCACTGCCTCAAGAAGACAGATGTGAGGACATGCTGGTTGGGGCTGCCCAGGCAATGACAAGGGATGGGCTGGAATGACAGGGTGGCCATGTTCCTAGGCAGCAGATTACAGGAAACCTGCCCACCACTGAGCAGTGCCAGCCACTGCTTGGGCCATCACAATTTCCCAAGTAGTTATTGTGGCTATGACTAGAAAGGACGTGTTTCACATAAATGTAATTTTGCTGGCTAGAGTTTTATGTTCTGGAATGCTGTGGTCTGGGTCAGGCCCAGGATACAAGTGAGAGGGGCTGCATGACAAAGAAATGATTGATTGTATCTGTGCAGAGCACTACAGCCTGCAAAGCCCTTCATAATCCTTATCTTCTTGAGTTGGACACCAACCCTGTGAGGTGGGTGAAGAGACTGAGGTGCAGAGAAGTTAAACGATTTAAGAAAGATTACACAGCAAATTGATGGCAAAACTGAACCATGTCCCTAAACCTTTGTGTTCCAAGTCAGCTCAGGTATCTTGAAACCCTTCTAACAAGTGATAAAAACAAAGCAAGCAAGAAGGAACTCCAAGAATAACAAGACAGTATTCCTTCTCAATCACTGTGTGTCTGAAATGCATGGTAAAACAAATTCCAGCCATCTAAAACTTTATACCTTGTCAAAGCATCACTTCACAACATTCCTTAAAAAGACAGGAAAGTGAGTATAGGTGAGAGAAGAACAGAGGTGCAAGGTGGTGAAGAAACCTCCCAAGGTCACACAACCGGAAGGAGCTTTTCCTCAGCTCCATGTTCCTCTTCTCATCCTGGGCCTGGAAGCATTTAGTATGGTCAAGCAGTGGGACATGGTCACAAGACTGTGGTTCCATTTGCTGGTCACGTTCTGTCCAAACCGGTGGCTCCCTCTCTGTCTACCCTCCAGTTGCCCTCAGCTTGGGCCCTGGTTCCACCCCAATGACTACCCATTGCCGCCTGTCCACAGTAGGACAGGCAGCAAAACAACCATGCTGGCCCTACCCCCTGCCGCTTGGAGCACGCCAGGTTTGTGTGGCTTGGCCATGCTTGCTGGAGCCCACATGATTCTCTTAGAATAGCTGTCACTGTGGAACAGATGCAACCACACAGTCCCCTGGGATGACTCCTGACATGGCCACGTTGCAACTGTCTCCTCTGCCCTCACTTTTTGGTGGCATAGGTCAGGACTTCTTTTCTCTGGTCCTACCTTGAAGTCCTGCTCACTAGCCTTTTCTAGTGTCTTAAACTACCTCCTGAGATGACATAATACCGCCTGGGAACCAAAGGCCTGGGGTCAAGTTCCCAAGGACAGATCTCTGGATGGACAATTCTCTCCCCTCCTGTTCCTGACCACTGCCTGAATTCTCTTCCAAAGGCTTTGCCAGCCTGCCTGGGGATACTGGTGACGGACATGCAGCTTGAGTGGCCTCTCTGGGTGTGGGGCTGCATTTGGGAACAGCCTCCTGCTCTGCTGGTGAACAGATGCCCTCTCCATGGAGACATTGCCTCATCCCCCTTTCCTGACTTCTTCTGTGCTGCCCATTATCCTCTTGCCATTGACTAGAAATACCCAGATGTTCTTTGACAGAAGAACTGATAAACTGTGCAAATTTACAATGGAATACACAAAAGTGCAAATAAAGCAGTACCAAAGGCCTAGCAACATGGGTGGGCCTTTGAAACACTGCATGTGGTGGGAAATAATTTTGCAATGATGACATACTTCATAACAGTGTCTTTATATAGCCCAAAACAAGCCGAACAAGACAAGTATATTGTTTAGGGGTACATTCATGCATAATAAAAGTATTTTTGAAAAGCAAGGAAATGCTAAACATAAAATTCAGGGAGTGGGGAAGGACGGGGAGGAGCACACTAACTGGAGACTTGGGGCAGGAGGTGGTCAGGGATGGTCATTTTGTTCTGCTTCATGGCTCAGCTGCCACAAAACAATTTTAAAGATTAGATGGGGAGGGTCCCTCAGGAATGCCCCTTCTGATTTGTCAGATAGCAGGAAAGTGTGTGCCTTCTGAGTGCCTGGCCTCCATGTCCCCTGCCCTGCCACTCTGACAGCTCAGTGACCTGGAAGATATTCGTTCCCCGTTCTCCATTTCTTCCCTCCCACACACTGGCATCTTGCTGGGTCAGTCCTTATGGAGTCCTCTGCACACTCGTTAGTGAATACGATGGACAGATATCAGCAGCCTTTGATGCCACCCGCTGGCCCTGACCTGCGTCTTCTCTGAGAATCTCTTCCTTGACTTCTGGGCACTGCCTCTCCTGATCCCCCTTATATACCTCGAGCACTCTTTCTTGGCCTCCTTTGCCGGCTCCCCTGCCTCTGACCTTTAATTAAGTGGAGGTGTCCACGGGGTGTCTCCAGCCTCTTTTCCCCCCACAGCTTCTCATGTCTTCAGTCACTGACTGAATGTGGACAAGTTCCCATCTCTTTCTCCAGCCCAGACCTCTCTCCTCTGACCTCTAGCCCAAATACCCACTTATCTACTCAGCCTCCCCACTTCAGCACAGCATAGGCACTTCATGTCCAATTCCTGACCTTCCTCCACTAGCCTGGTCCTCTTCTAGTGGCTTTTATCTGTCCAAGTGCCCAAGCCTCAATTCCTCCTTGCCTTCACTGCTACCATTTCCTTCTCCCTAGTCCCCTCCAGTCACCAAGTCTAGCCATTCAACCTCCTTAAATGGCACTCAATTCTACCTATTCTGTCCATCTCCACCAAGGCCTCCTATTCAAAGCAAGCATCCTCTCTTACTCCTATGAACACAGCAGTCTCACTAGAGATCTGCCTGAGACCAGCCTTGGCTTAGTCCATTCTCTATCCTGCGTGTACTGAATTCTTTGGAACATGTAAATCTGAGTACATCTGTTCCCTGCTTAAAATGCTCTGGTGGAGCAAAAACCCTTGTTCCTTCCTATTATTGCTTATACTCTCTCTTCAACAAAATTAGAAATAAGGGCAAAATAGTTTCTGCTGGGTATTGGGGGGGGGAGAGGGAGGGGGTGGAGTGGGTGGTAAGGGAGGGGGTGGGGGCAGGGGGGAGAAATGACCCAAGCATTGTATGCACATATGAATAATAAAAGAAAAAGGAAAAAAAAATAAAGTTACACTTCAAAAAAAAGAAAAAAGAAAAAAATAAAAATAAAATAAATAAATAAATAAAAAGAGTGCCTACTTAGCAAGCATGAGGCCTTGAGTTCAAACCCCAGTGCTGCCAAAAAAAAAAAAAAAAAATAGAAAAAAAAAAAAGCTCTGGTGGCCCCCACCACCCTAAAGCTCTCCATGACTCAGCCCTCCCTTGTCTTCCCTCCACATGTCTGCCTCAAATCCCACCTTCCAACCTCACAGAACTGCTTTCAGTGCCTTAAGCACACCAGGCTTCTGTCTTACTTCCAGGGCAAAACCATGTCCCCACTCTGGCGCCACTGGTCCTAACCAGTCTCACCTGCTTCATCTCACACCTAGGATTTTGGAGTAACTGTCATTTCCTCCTGGAATCTTCCCCTCTCCACTCTACTCCCATCCAGAGAATGTTAGCTGGTTCCACAATCTCACAGCACCCAGCACATCCGTTTGATTCTAGCACTTGTAAAGTCCTATAATAATCTTTTTTAAAGGATTTGTCTCCCACTATGGTCTCTATGCACAGGTCATCAGGGACCTAGCCTATTGTCTCACAAGGACCTAGAACAATGCTTGACTCTTACTAAGCAGGTGATAAAAATTATTGAATGAATGAATGACACTTTGATTTGCATATGTTGGCTCCTTGAATTCTCATAAGAATGCTTTAAGGTAGACGCTATTAGTTTCATTTTACAGTTAATGGAAGTGAAGTAACTTGCCCTGAATCACATATAGCTAATAGAAAGCTGATAAGGCCAAGGTTTAACACCGAAACCCACACCAGTCACCATCCCTGTCCCTTCCTCTGGCCATCCCACCCTGCCCGTTATCCCATAGACCAGAGAGCCCCCTCTAAGCCTGGTCAAGGCTGGGGACTCCAGATGGGAACGGGAAGTGATTACCTGGAAGCAGGTGGGCCCCGGCCTCCCTGTGGGGATGTCCGACTGGTAGAAAACTTTGAGCTCTGGCGTCAGGGCAATGACAGTCTTAATCACCAAGGAGATGATGTCAGACCAGACCTTCTTGATGTCCACGCCTTTGGAAGACAGTCTACAAAGAATGCTAGAAAAAGTCCTTTTGCTGCCTGTGCTGGTACTGTCTGAGTGGACGAAATTGCCACTGTGGATATTCAGTGAGTAGTTGGTTAAGTGCATAAAGACATGGTGCAGGTTTTGGGGGTTGGGTTCCTGATATGGCTCTGTACAAAATCTAGAGAGTCCATCTTTGGCGATATAAATCTCTAAGGGGTCTAAGGACTTTAGCAAGACATACAAACGAATATCGAACTTGAGCTTGTCGATAAGGAGAGGTTTGCAGATGTACTCCTGGACCACCACTGGCCTGCTCTGGAGGATCCCAGCCAGACGGATGTCACTGGGGTCGTTAACGAGGTAGATTCCATCACCCTGACAACCACCATCAGGTTTCACAATAAAAGTGGGCTTCCAGGAGGGGTCACCATCCTTCACCATGCGAACCTGGGAAGCGAGGGACAGAACGGTTAGCATCATGCTCTTTTTCTCTCTGGATCCCCAGTATGGCAGCACTGTTCAAGGAACTAAGGTGGTGATGTAAGAATGGTCCTCAGTCACGTGCCCCAAAGGGAGATGGTGAGTGCACCACAATGGCATTCACAGACATGGGTTCAAATCTTGGTTTTTCCAGCAATTATGTTTTTGAACAGGTCATGTAACTGGTAATAAAGATGGTCCCATTTGTGGGTGCTTACCATGTGTCAGGTTCTGTATTAGGCACTTTACATAAGTTATCTCATCCAACCCTCCCAGAACACATCGTTGACCCTTTTCACAATGTTGGAAACAGAGAAGAGGCAGCTGTTAAGAGTGTGGGTGTTGGAGTCAGACTGTCTGGGTTCAAACCCTGGCCCTGTCACTTACTGTGCAACGTTGGGTAAATTACTTAAGTTATCTGTGCCTTCCTCATCTGTTAAGATGTAAGATTGTTCTGAGGATTAAATGACAAAATAATGGTTGTACACGGGACATGCAAAAGACAACCAAAAGCCTAGTTACTGCTATTTTGAAAAGATGAAGTAACTTGCCAGCTAACTAGGGGCAGAATTGGGATCGAAATCTAGATTGATGGCTTTAAAGCCCTTGATTCTTTCTTCATATTGCTTCCTGCCCTTATTGGGTCACTGTAAAGATGAGATAAACTGACATGTGCAAAGGCCAATCATAACACCAAATAGAGCTAGAATACAGGAAGTGCATGTGTGGTGATTGACATGACTAAAGTTCATCTGGTAGATGTGGCCCATCCTTCAGTCTGTTCAGATCTTTTGGAAACTAGGTTCTGCCATCCACAGTACTTGTTCCCCTCCCAAATCCAGGACAGCAGGACACTGCCATAATTAATTACCCAGGCACTTGCCCGGTCTAGATCTAGACTGGTACTTGTGCATAATTCCCAGAAGCTTGATTCCTTCACTGCTGTGGTTTGAGTTGTTCCCCAGTAGTCGGAAACTTAATCCCCAAATTCATATGTTAATGGCATTTGGAGGCAGAGACTTTAGGAGGTCATTAGGATCATGCTGGAACCCCATGACATCATTAGTGGCTTCATAAGGAGAGAAAGAAAAATCCCAGCTAGCACATTTGCTCTATCTTGCCATGTGGTGCCCCACCTTGTTATAATTCAGGAAGAAGGCCCTACCAGATGCCAGCATCTAGATATTGGACTTCCCAGTCTCTGGAACTGTTAGAAATGCATTTCTTTGTAATCTACCCAGACCAAGGATTCAGTTATAGCAGCAGAAGATGGACTGACATCTGGACGCTTGTGAGGTCTGAAATGGCAGGAGAGGAGGTTTTCACTATGGGAGAGGAGCAAGAGGAAATGTGGAGGTGGAAACAAAGAAGAAGCCGTGCTGTCTGCAGTGTCGGGCATGGAAGCTCCATTCTGAGCCATAACTGAGAGCAGTGCCCACAGGCCGAGTTGGTGGCATGCCCCAGCACTGGATTGCTCTCCACCTGCACCTTTGCTGGGTAAGCCTGACCCAGGCCATCTGCATTCTGGGCTTTACTTCTCTCTTTGACTGGCCTATATTTCTAAGTGAAGCTTTTGCCAATTCCTGAGGCTCTATCAGTTATTCCAGGCTTGTAAAAGATCTTTAACAATGGAGAAACACTTAAAGCCTTAATAATGATCCACTTCAATTGTTTCCCCTTGTCAGCAGGATTCAGGAATGGAACTTTGCAAGAGATCAATGTGAGCCTCCCAGGGCCTTCCCCAGAGCTGTTGTTCTTGTAACTGTGACCTTGACGTTTATGTAGTTATTTAATATTCATCCAAAGCATTCATACACGTGGCCCTTTACAGTAAATATGAGTGTGCTGGACAAATGGCAGTTATGGATCAGGAA
Organism: Castor canadensis; assembly: GCF_047511655.1. Taxonomy (NCBI): domain Eukaryota; kingdom Metazoa; phylum Chordata; class Mammalia; order Rodentia; family Castoridae; genus Castor; species Castor canadensis. The sequence goes on along the minus strand of NC_133398.1, from coordinate 13,466,097 downwards.
GTGAAAAATGTCAAGTTTGCACTGATGGGTAATTTTTCCCTCTGGAAAGCTTTCACTAGGCTGAAGATACCAACAGTTCAATATATTATCAGGAGCAGTATTTTCTCCTTTGAATCCAGTGTTTGTGTCTTAAATAAATTAAACTACGTGGTCAATAGTCTGTCATTCATTGCATTACCGAATATTTCTTCTGCTCTTTGCCAGGGTAGTAACTACAAATCAAGATTATTAATACTAATAGAATCATTGAATTTTTAGAACTGAAAGAATCCTCAGAGATCAACATCAACACATCCTCTCATAATTCAAAGGGGAAGCTGAGGCTTAGAGAGGTGACCAGACTTGCCTTGGGGCCCATAACTGGCTAGCATGATGATTAGGATGAGAACCAGGTCTCTTGGTCCCACCTCAGGCTCGTTGTGCCACTTTTACCTTTGATAAGATAAAATTAAGGCCCATTTTTTTGATTACTGTATGAAAGATTTTCTTCATAGCTCAGATGGCTTTGGTTTCTGAGCTCTAGCCTCACACTAAAGAGTCTATGCCCTGAGCATGGCGGTCTTGGAACTGTATCCATGGATCCCAAGCTGGCCAGGACTGCTCGTTTGAAATCTTCTGTCTGGGTTACTGGTGTGTTAAAATACAGGTAGGATCTCTTAGACAGCCTCATTATTGCTTGGAATGAGGCTCCCATAGCCACCAGAGCCTTCAGCCACTCCTTTAGCAAGGAGAAAACATTTTTGCAGAATTCATACCTAGTGTCTCTGAGGTTTTACTCTGGGGATACCCTTCCTGCTAGTTGCTAATGTTAAGAACAAATATACTGCCAGATGTGGCGGCTCATTCCTATAACACCAGCTATGAGGGAAGCTGTAGGTAGGAGGATGGAGGTTTGAGGTCAGTCTGGGCAAAAACATGAGACCCTACCTGAAAAACAACTAAAGCAAAAAAGGGTTGTGGGCATGATTCAAGTGGTACATCATCTGCCTAGCAAGCATGAGGCCCTGAGTTCAAAGCCCAGTACTGCCAAACAAAAAAAAAAAAAAAAAAAGAAGAAGAAGAAGAAGAAATACACTGGCTCTTAATGAGAAGTCGTGGATCAGAATCAAAATACAGTCTCTCTGTCTGGGCCCCAGCCCGACATTCTGTCTTAACAGATCTTGGCTGAGACTAGGGCATGTGCATTTTGGAAAATGCACTCCAGATGATCCTGATGTATACTCTGTCCGAGGGCCACTGGACTAATGTGAGTTAAACCAAAATATAATTTGAAACCAACATCTGGGATAAAGTTCTGTATGTTGCAGCACGCAGACTACATCTGATGGTATCGCTACTTCGTGCAAAGCTGCTGTTGGATGTGAAAGCCATTATCTTGTAACTGTATACATGGACCCAAGAAAGAGATACTCAGAGGAGGTCATGGCTGGATTGCTTGGCACTCACAAGGCCTACTGAAAAAATTCAGCATCTTTTACTGCCCCCTAGTGGATATTCAGGGAAAGAGTCTGAGAAAGTCACTGGTTCAAAATCCCAACACTGCCTAGCAGATGTTAAGATGGTCTTCAAGAACCACCACTAAAATGGAAGATTACTCAGCCTTAAGAAGGAAGGAAATTCTAACAAACTGGATGTTTGAGGACACGCTGCAAAAGAAACAAGCCAGTCTGGAAAAGACATCCTGCATGATTCCACAAGTACGAGGTCCCTAGAGGAGCCAGATTCCTACACAGAAAGTAAAATGGCGTTTTCCAGGGCTGAGGTTGGGGACAATGGGGAGGAGGGTTTAATGGGGACCGAGTTTCAGTTTTGCAAGATGAAAACAAATTCTCCAGATGGAAGGTAGTGACGGCTGCACAAGATGAACTTCACTTTTAAAAATGGGTAAGCAGGACTGGGGGTGTGGCTTAGGTGGTAAAGCGCCTGCTTTGCAAGCAAGAGTTCAAACCCCAGTCCCATCTAAAAAAAAAAAAAAGGTTAAGCAAGTAAATATTGATATGTACAGTTTACTCCAATTTTTTAAATTATAATTTTTCATTAAAAAATAGCTTTGGGTGAGTTTGAAAAAAAAAATCCAAAAGTGAAAAACAGAAAAATCTAGATTTTGGTCCCAGTTAGGTAATTCCTGACTGTGTGACCTTGAGAAAGTCACCTGACCTTCTGCACTTTGTTGTACCCATCCTTAAGACAAAGAGGTCACACTAAAGTTCCTGGCTTCGGCCAGTTTACAAGTGTTGAGCAATGATTTATCTTGACATCATCACAGTTGAAGGCTGTGTTACAAACATGAAAGTGGCATTAGTCACACAGGAGAGGTCACATATACTGTTATGATCAGCGCCTTGGGATGATCTGTAAGAGCAGGCATCTCGGGTGGGAGATATATGGTGCGTTTGAGGCAGTCAGTGGGGCATCTGGGAGAAGCAAGCTAAAATATCTACAGGGAGAAATTCAATGACTGGAATACCAAGCAACAAAACATTATTAGCAGTGAGGGGCAGGTAAGAGGACAATTTCTGAAAAAATACTATGTCTGCAATACCAGAGAAGTCAAAGCCAATTAGAGCAGAGCTTTGTCACAAGATTTGCATTCAATCCTAGCAACTGAGTCCCTTGGTGTCACAGGCAAGCCCAGGGTCTTGAGCAAAAACAAGCCACTGGTAGACAAAATAGATATTGCAGAGTGCATTCTGGACTAGCCCCTGCCAGTCACCGGGGGCTGAGCCTGGTACCCTGGGCAAATTTCTGTCTCTGTTTAAGGCAATTTCTGAGGCCAGTTAAGACTGAAGGCAGTGTGCAGCAAGACAATGGAAGCCAAAGAGAACGGCAAGAAGGGCCTACCAAGGGGCAGAATGGGAGATGGAAAGGTGGGGCCAAGAGGAAGAACTTGAGCAGGTAACAGAAGGTAGAAGAGAGGAGAATACATCTGGGGAAATGCAAACAGTGGCAGACAGAAAGAAGGTGATCAACAGTGGGGAGTAAACGTGGGAGTCCCACTAATGAGATCAGCAGCAATCTTCATGTATCTACTGAGCACTTTTATGAGTCAAGCACTGTTCTACATGCTTTATTTCTCACAACAATCCTATTTTACAGATCAGGGAATGGAGGCCCAAAGATGTTAAATAACTTGCCAAAGATCACACATCCCTTAAGTCATGGAGCCAGCATTTTAACCCAGATTGAGAGATTCCAGAACCCATGTCCAGAATGCATGAGGGATGTATGTGAGAAGAGGGAATGAAATCAGATAGATCAAGCTTGGGTATGAAGGAGGGGCCTGATAGAGAAAAGCCTTGGATATCATTTTGAGGAGTTTGGACAATGTCCTGAAATGATGAAGACTTACTGAAGGGTTTTGAGAAGGAAGCAACTCAATTAGACATGCATTGTAGAAAGGTCCCTTGCTGCTGCACAGAACATGTACTGGAGGGAACAGATGGCAGGGGTCAGAGAGGAAATGCTTAAACTGCACCTGGCAGTTGAGTTGGAGAAAGGAAGGGAGGGAGACTTGGGAAATATTTTGGAAGTAAAATAGACAAAACTGGATTATGGTTTAAATATGAAGTCTCCCCCCAAAAGGCTCATGTATTAAAGACTTGTTCCTCAATGCCAGCAGTGTTCAGACATGGGACTTAGGGAAGTGACTGGATCAGGAGGGCTCTGTCTCATCAATGGATTAATCCATTGATAAATTCAAAGTTTGAATAGACTAGTAGGAAGTGGTGGATCTGTGAAAGAGGGGACTTAGTTGGGGGAAGTGGGTCCCTGTAAGCATGCCCTGGAAAGACATACCTTGTCCCTGGCCCTCTCTTGTCACCCTCTCTGCTTCCTGTTCATCACAAAGTGAGATGCTTTGTTCTACCACAGGCTCCCTGCCATATTGTTCAGTATTGCCTGAGGTGTATAGCAATGGAACCAGCTGAACATTGAAAAAAACCTGAAACCGTGAACCAAAATCTTTCCCCTTTAAATTGTTTATATTTATCAGTTATTGTCATGATGACAGAAAAACACTGGGTGAGGGAGACAGGGGCATATGGGACAATGTCAAAATATCTAGGTAGATGGTTAGTTAGAGTCACAGGGAATGCAGAGGAGGAGAGATTTAGGGGAGGCAGGTGGGAGATGATGAACAAGACAGAGTGACACAGAGGGCACACAGCTGGAAAGAGCCTATTGTTACCTAAAAATAAGCCTGGAGTTTGGGAAAGAGATCTGGAGTCATTAAAGCCCAATGATGGCTGGCCAGGTACCCAGGGAAGGTGTGGAGAGAGAGAAGGGCATGCCAGGGAACCAGGGGCCTGCAATTGGCAGAAAAGAACACAAAAGGCACTTGCTTTTTAGGCAACTGATGGATTTTCAACCAGAGAGGGACATGACACCGACATCATTAGGGCGCACATGAAAATCACATTTGGGAAGACAGACTAGATATAGGAAGATACCACAACCATCAAAGTCCCAAATGCTGATCTGGGGCAGAGACAATGGGATAAAAACAGGGGAATGAGACAGAAAAAGTAGGAACGCCTAGTAACTGGATGGATGTGATAGTGAAAGACAGGGTCACAGAGGGTCTCAGAGTTTGAGGCTTCAGCAATTATGGGATGCTGGTGTCATTTCTAGATGTAGAGAATACAGGAACAGGAGCAGGACTCATTGAATGAAAGCGTGTGGTGGGTGAGGGACCCCCTTCATCCAATGAGGAGTAATTGAGCAGCTATGGCCACAGAGATGGTCATAGCTTATAACCTCAGTCCTCAGGCTCTTTACAGTTCATTGGAACCATGTTGTCTAATATATCCTAGAGATAATTAATTTTGACACAATCATTCTCCCAACCTTAGAAAAAATAAGAACTGCTGCATGACAAGGACGAGACTCAGATTTCAAACTCAGATGTGGGATACCTTGAGCTGGAGGGAGGGTATTCGGATAAACCACTCCGCTAGACAGAAGAGGGAGAGCCACGGTCATGTGGAAGGAGCACTATCCACCACTGTGTGGTCAAATGTTTTCACCACTTCTGTTTTTAGAAGGGTTCCGGTTAACAAAACTTAAATGGCAAATTTTACAGACCGCTGTTGGCTTTATCACTGATGAGTTTTGGTGCTTACTCCAACAGTTTAAAAGAAACAACATTAATTGTTCCCGAAGAGTTGTAGCTGACTGCTCATGTGTGACTCCCTGGCATGCCTTGCATTGAAAAGTCCTCCTTCCTTGCAGCTCTGAGTCACCCCAAAAGCATCATTCCTGCCCTCGCCTAACCCCCGTCCCTCTGTCATGCCTCTGTGTCTTTAAACATGCTTCCCCTCAGCCTCCATCAGCCCCTATGCTCCTTCTTTGCCTATAGACCTCCTCAAACTCATGTTTCCTGTACCCCTGAGGACCACCCCTCCAGAGTCCAGCCCCAAGCCCGGCTCTTCTCCCTGGCCTCACACCTAACTCTTCTTCTTCCCTTCAGTCTCCTGCTGAGAGCCCGGGGGCCTCAGAGCTGTACCCACCCAGAACAGAACACGCCACTGCTGAGTAAGCTCCCATTTAGCTCAAGTCATTTTTCCAATAGTGAGGATTTCCTGCTAATGAACTGGCTAAATAATCTTTAGCTCACTTTCAAATGTATATAGCTCCATTAGAGTCAAGAACACTTCACATCACTGGTCCCAGCTTTTCCTCCAACATCACAGTCCTGTATCTCTTGCATTCCTGCCATAATTTGCACATGAAACTTTAAAAAAACACAGGAATATCAATGCCATATTTTGCAACACTCAAGTCAGGTGCCCTCCCCTCTTTTAATATTCTGGTGGCCAAAATGGTAGTATTGATCATTTCCACACAGCAGGGTGAGCAAACACGAATGCATGCATGAGACTGAGTCCTACAAGAGAAGGAATGGCATTTTATTCTTGCATGTTGCAGCATCTGCCCCATACTCCATAACCCCGCAGAAAAGGAGGCTGAGGTAACTAAATGCCAGCTCCTGCAGGGCAGAGGACTACTGCCCTCACAATTACATCCTCTGGCCACTTTGTCCCTTCCTAGCCTAAGAAGAGCCTCGAAGGACTGGGACCCCCAAACGCTTCTTGGAGCCCACTGCATGACTTCTAATGCTAAGTGTGGGTGATACCAACTACTCCCTGGACCACCTTCTGGTCACACCTCTCTTGGACCCAGACTCCTATCATTACACATGTGACATGGCCAACACTAAACTCATGTCTTTCCCCTCAAATGTACTGCTCCTGTGTTTCCTCCCCCAGTGACCATCACCATCATCTGCCCATGTCCCCATGCCAGAGATCTGAGATCAGCATGGCTTCGGCCATCTCCCTTACCACTCAGCCCTACCCAGTTACCAAATTCTGACACTTCTGCTTAATACACCTAACAGTCCTCTAACTTTCTCAACATCTGTCACCCACATTTCTACAATTAGCTTCCCAAATCATCCGAAAGACTGCAATGCAGGCTCTGGGCTGGCATTTCCCACAGATTAGCTTTGCTCTATTAGCAGCCCTATGTGGCAGGTATTAAAGGTACTAAAGGGTGAGCCATAGGAAATTGCCTCTTTTTTTTGTACTGGGGTATGAACTCAGAGCTTCTTGGCAGGCACGCTACCACTTGAGCCATGCCTCCAGTCCTGAAATTTTTATGGATCACATCTCTTTCTCTCTCTTTCTCCCTCTCTCTCTCTCTCCCTCTCCCCCCCCCCTCTATATATGTATATCTGCACAATTGCATGTGGTTCACTTTAATACTATTGTGACCCCTCCCCTTTACAGACAAGAAAACTGAGGATAATTCATTTCCTCAAGTTTCTAGAAGAATGCTCAGCACTTCATACTTTAAAATACAATTAATAATATATATCAAAACAACTACTATTTCTGAGTACCTGTAATGTGTTCTACATTCATTATTTTACTTAATCCTTATAGCCATGCTATGGGAAATATACTGACTTTTTTTCTAATTTTGTTATGGTTTTATGTTTTATTCTTCTTATGGGTTGTGTGTGTGTGTGTTTGTGTGAGGGAGAGAGAGAGAGAGAGAGAGAGAGAAAGAGAGAGAGAGAGATTGTTTTTAATAATCCTACAAATAAGGGTTCGAAGGCTCCAAACAGTTGTACTCCACAAGGTTAGGAGGGCAAGGATAATAAAGGTGAAATGACTTCCTTGACCAAGGTTATGACTTTGGTCCCTTGGTGCCCTGAGCACAGTGGCATGGCCTGTGGTTGGGTCCACTTGGCTCTAGGACCCAGGATGAGTGGACAGTTACAGCAGTGCAGGGCTGGGGCTTCTAGCAAGACTGATCCTGAGCAAAGAGGCAGTGAGTGGAAACTGACAAGCCAAGACTGTGAGCTGCATACCCAGCTCCTCTAAGAACCTGGCCTGGCAGCCAAGGACCTGGACTGTCATTAGTCTTGATCATTTACACTAACAGAGCAAGAACAGGATCTCCTGCAAGCCTCTGGATTTCCACGGCAGGTATAAATTTCAAGGCAAAGCTCAGAGGTATTGACATTATAAGGAATTACTTTTGCCTTTGATCACCCAGAAGCTCTGGGGACCTTTAAAGGAGAGCTGCTGATTGGAAGCTTAGCAGAGCTGAGTGGTACAACAGAGCTCCCGCTGTGCCACTGAAGACCGCTGGAGAAACCACTTCTCTAAACAAACACTGTGGCCCCCTTTTATTTCAACAGTAGCAGGCAGTCATTGGACAACAGAACCTGGGGCTGAGCTCTCTCCAAAGGGTTCACAGTAAGTATTCACCCAGAAGCACCTTCCTGACCTCTGGCTGGTTACTTCACCTCAGGTCATTTGTAAGGAATCCAAGAAAGGCAATAGAGGCCGTCTTTCTGTGTGACAGCAGACTTGGTGCTATTCTCCCAAATTCACCTTCCCTTTGGGGATATCTCATGAGCCACTGTCACCACCACAAAGGGCTGAGGACTCAGAGGGGAGAAGAGATGAGGGCTCTGAACCAAGCCTGGGGCCCCAGCTCCTTCTTAGTTCCCCATAACCAGAGACCAAGTTTGTAAAAGACTTGACTCATAACTCAAGGAGAGAAGAAGGGAAGGGACCAGAGAAGAACCTACAGCATGATGACTGTTGCTAAAAAACCTCTCACCTCAGCAAGACAGGATCGTAATTTTGCCCTTAGATAGTAGAGGAGGATGCCTCCCCAAGCCCTAGGAGCACATCAGATTTCCCAAGGGCTTGGCTCTCCAAGATCCCTTGCTGACAGGCATAGAAGGCTCACTTTCTTAAGGCAGATCTCACCTATGACCCACAAGGACAGTGTCACACTCTCGACAGGACAGCTGTTGCAGGGTATCAGGACATAATGCCCTGAATGAACGTGCTAGAGAGGAAGTGCATATTGAAATAGCAGGGTATTTGTTTTACACCAGCGTCAATATCTTCATCTGTCAAATGGGAGATTATAATAAACTTCCCTGCTTCAGCATACCTCAGGCTTATGTGGCCTGGGAACACATTTAAAATTATAATGTACTGAGAGAACACTAATGGACCTCACATCTATTCAGATTAATAATGCAGACTGATCGTAATTTCAATATATAAGATACAGTGAGATGGTGTTATCAGTCAATAGTGACTTTAGTCAATATATACCATACCAATATGTATCATAACATTGTAACAACAATAATCTGTGAGAGCATTTGTTTTTTGCTTTAACTTTAATCCAAGTATGCGTGGGCTCCTTGTTTGTGTTTTGCCCTCATAGTTTTTAAAGTATCTCATGGTTATCTAACCAAAGGGTGAAGTCTAAGAGTAGCAGAGATGAGTGATTTTATCCTGAGTTTTAAGCCCTAAGTACCTGAAAGTTGCTTCAAGTATGTCACACTGGAGAAAGAAAAAGAAACTAATATCTATTGAGTACCATGGTGATGGGTGTTTTACAGCATTCTGATTTAATAGTCTGTCTTTTGTTTCCTTCAAAGGACCCTATGAGACAGTCAGTCCTGGTTCTATGGAGACTGAAGGCAACAGTACAAGGCCACACACATAGTTGTGGATAGCGTCAAATGCAAATCTGGTCATTTCCAGAACCCAAGGTCTTTGTTACAATAAATTGGTTACAGACTTGGTGATCTCACTGCATATGTTCATGCTTGTACAGTGTCTGCCTTCTGCTACAATAAAAGTTCCATAAAGAGAAGAACTCTTTAGGCTTGTTCATCACAATAATCTGTGTCATGTACAGGCCAGAGACTGTAGCCAAGAAAGCTCAAGAGACATGGATACAATCTTGGAATTCATATGGTCTACAGGGAACATGCATGTTTTAAGGAACCTGGAGGGCCAAACCGTACCCAAGGAGGATGGGGAAAAGAGGAGGAGAGACAGAGAGAAGGTCTCAACTCGAGAATATCTTAGAAGTTAGAGCAGCCCTGGGTGATGAATTGCCCTAAAACATATTAAATCACCCATTTCTGAAGATGATCGAGGACAGTTAGAGCAGCCCTATATCTTAGAAGTTAGAGCAGCCCTGGGTGATGAATTGCCCTAAAACATATTAAATCACCCATTTCTGAAGATGATCGAGGACAGACTGGAGTCTGACAACTTAGCTAGGTGTGGAGGGGATTCATCAAGAAGGGGAGTGGCACTGACAGTCTTCGGTCCTTTCTAGTCTCCAGGATTTGTTTCTTTGATACCAACTTCCTCCACTATCAGCCTCCACTAATAAGTATCTTTGACTTCCACTTGCTATGTGACCTGGCCACTTTCTTTTCCTCTTTGGATCTGTTTCACTATCTATACAATGGGGGCATTTGTCTAATGGTCCCATTGAGAATTATTCTGCTTAGAACTTCCAAGATCCTACATGGTATCTGGTGAACAGGGGTTATGACAAACCTGTCTTCAGGATGGCATCGTGTTCTGAAATGTCACAAACCTTCCTATGACATCCTCCTGGATGAGAGCTCTGGCCACCTAAGACAGTGAACTCTGGCTGCTTCCCAACCCAGGCAAGAAGAGAGACCAGGCTCATTTAGATTCAGAGAGAAAAGTAGGACTCAGGCAAATGCACAGTGTTAGACATAATTCTGGAATATGTTAAAAATGAAATGCTTCCAAGCAACATACAGTGTTGTCTTTCTTAAGGAAGACAGATAAAAAATGCTTCTGCAACATAGTAGGTCAATCCATGGTCCCAGGGAGGCTGGCACTGCCTCCCAGGGAGGGTTTTGGAAATTTCTGGGGATGTTTGTCATGGTCACAGTGAATGGAGGGGTAACTGGCATTCAGTGGGCAAGGGCCTGAGATGCCAGAAAGATTGCAATGCGCTAATGAGTCCTGTCACACCTCCATGAAGGTGGAAGATCAATTTACATGTGACATGAAGACAGCCTGGACTTTACATAGAAAGAGAAAGTATTTTCCCATGGTTTGAATTGAGCACCACAATTTTCCAGGGATGAAAAACTGTGTAATTAGAGGAGAAATTATAGTTTGCCTTTTTTCCTGGAATTTTTTTTGAGTCCATTTAATATTTCAGAAATATCATATCACTGATGGCACAGTGGCTAATGGTATTTGTCACTCATACAATAGCCAGTGATTATATATGGAAATAGCTTAAAATATCAAATACAGAGAAATATTAAGTAGGAGAGACTATGAATCAAGCACTATCTTACTTTTCTTATGTCTAAACTTAACCATTATGGGTAGTAATGATTCTGTCATCATGTCATATGCTGTAACAGTGCCAAAGTATTTTTGAATACTCACTGAGACATACACAATTTTGTTATAAAGGCCATTTCTATGCTGGTTCAAGTGGTTCAAGTTGTATGTTATCTGTCTAGCAAGTGTGAGACCCTGAGTTCAAATCCTAGTACCACAAAAATAGTTCCCTTATTTTTCGGCTCATAAGAGCATTTAAAGTGGGTGTTTAAAAATCTATAAATATAGATTTATTTTATTTCTTTTTAGGATAGTAAAGAGAATGCCACAATTTATCTTTGTTGGTGGTGGTGGTGGTGAAAAGGGTCATACTATGTAACCCAGGGTGGCCTCAAATTCTCTGTGTAGCCCAGGCTGCTCTTGACCTCTTGATCCTCTTGTCTCAGCCTCCCAAGTGCTGGGATTACAAGCATGTATCACCTCACCCGGCCACAATTTATCTTCATAAAAGGTGGACAATGGGGCATTGCATGGTACCCATGTAGTGATAAGCCCACCTAACATCTATGAAAAGAATCTAGGGCTTTTTGGAGAATTGGCTGATTTCAGGGCTGGGGCAGAAAAGGTATAAGAAATGCATGGAGCATCTAGTTATGGCAATACCAAGAGAGTACTTAAAGAATAACAGAGACTGTTGAAAGGACTCAGGGTCTACCGGCACTGGCCAAATCTTAGCTAATTGAGCATCAAAATAAGTAATGCTAGTAAAGGATTATAACCCACTGAATAAAAGTCCATGAGTTAACACTAAGATGCATACATCACTAATTGACATACATCAATTAATAAATGAGAAAGCCAAGTTCTTGCTTACAATAGAGATTCAGCTGATAACTGTCCAAAGAATGGTGAAGCTAGATAATCAGCATTTGGCAACCGTCACAGTAACTGTGTTAAGCAAGAATCATTAACAGAGGTTAAGACTAGAGGGTAAAAGTTAGGGGAGTAACAGGACCTTATATAAAGTATTGTCCCACAGGAAGTGGTGACTTCAGTGGAAATCTGGCAGGCATCACCTTAATCAAATGATCAAAGCTAACATCCCCAGTAATCAGACATGCTGACATCATGTTCCTCCAGATATGACACCCCCACAGAAAACACAACATGGCTTCTGTGGTATTTCTGCCAAAAATGCATATCCCAAATCTTGTAATGAGGAACCCCTCCCCCCCAACAAACCTGAATCAAGGGGCTGTCAGCTAAATAACTAGCCTGTGCTCATCAAAATGCTAATATCATGCTACAGTGAGAAAGACTAAGAAATTCCTCTAGGTAAAAGGAGACTGGAGAGGCACCCAGTTGAATGCAATGTGGGATCTAGGACTTTCTCCTGCTATACATCATTGGTACAGTTGTCAAAATCTGAAGAAGAAGCAAGCAACAGAGTGAGGAAGCAACTAATGGAATGGAAGAAAATATTCTCAAACCATACATTTAATAAGGGCTAGTATCCAAAAATATATAAGAAATGCAAATAGCTCAATACTTGAGTAAAGAAACAACTGGTTTGATTTAAAAAATGTGCAAAGGGGACTGGGGGCATGGCTCAAATGGTAGAGCACCTGCCTAGCAAGCATAAGACCCTGAGTTCAAGCCCCAGTAATGAAAAAAATAAAAGGGCCCAGAATTTGAATAGACATTCTCACAAGAAGACATACAAATGGCCGACAGGTATATTGAAAAAATGCTCAGAATACTATCAGAGAAATACAAATTAAAACCATGGTGAGATATCACCTCAACCTGTTACAATGGCTATTACCAAAATAGACAAGTATTTGAGAGGGCTGTGAACAAAAGAGAATTCTTGCACACTGTTGATGAAAATGTAAATTAGTACAGTCATTATGGAAAAAAGCATGGAGGTTCTTCAAAATACTATATGGCCTGGCAATCCTACTACTGGGTAGATATCAAAAGAAAACAAAATCAGTATGTTGAAGAGTTATCTGCACTTTCTTGTTCAATGCAGCATTATATGCAATAGCCAAGATATGAAATAAACCTAGGTTGCCATTGACATATGAATGGAATACAAAATGTGGTATGTATACACCATGGAATACTATTCAGTCTTTAAAGAGAAGGATGTCTTATCATTTACAATAATATGGATGAACATGAAAGGACAAATACCACAAGATCTCACTCATATGTGGATTATAAAAAGGTTGAACTCATAGAAGTAGAGAGCAGAATGGTAGTGAGAAGGGACTGAGGAGAAGGGACTAGGGAGATGTTTGGCAAATAACATAAAATTTCAATTAGAGCAAGGCAAAGCCCTGAGTTCAAACCTTAGTTCCACCAAAAAAAAATTCAATTAAATCAGATGAATAAATTCAAGAGGTCAATTGTGCAACATGGTGATTATTTTGATTTGGATCTTAAATGACCCCGCAGGTTCATGTTTTGAAGGTTTGGTTCCTAGCTGATAGGGTTATTGGGAGGTGGTAGAGCCTTTTGTAGGTGGGACCTGATGGAAAGAAGTTAGGTCAAAGCAACAGGTCAAGCAACCAAGGACTGCAACTTCTGAAACCATGAGCCCAAAGAAATCTTTACTCCTTTTGAGTTATTTACCTCATTTGTCACAGTAAGTTATTTATCTCATTTGTCAACAGAAATTTAGAAATTGCTAAGAGAATAGATTTTAAGCGTTCTCATCACACACACACACAAAAGATAAGTATGTGAGGTAATCCATATGTTCACTAGCTCAATTTAACCATCCCATAATCTGTTTATTTCAAAACAACATGATAAGTATATATGATTTAAATTTTCCAATTAAAAAATAAATAAAAAGTCTATTCACTATTATCTTCACTAAAGTTTTTTTAATTACCTTTTTTGTGGTGCTAGAGGTTGAACCCAGGGCCTCACACATGCTAGATAAGTGCTCTCCTATGAGCTATAGCCCCAACTTACATTAACTTTTGATATGAAAATTTAATGAAATAAATAATATGTAAATATATGTTACATATACATTACCTGTTATTCTCTGTTCTCTGTATAATATTTATGTAGACATACTATATATGTCTATATAAACTGCATATATATACTATATATGCAAACACTACATCTACTATACAATGTATATAACCTCTATATACATAGTATATGTGGATGTATGTGTACACATGTACATCTATATACACACATAGTATATATTACATATATATTTGTCCATGCACACACGCACATACACATATGTACATTTTGGTGTCTGCCTTATAAAACTATAGACTAATAGAGCTGTAACTAATTTCAATAGTATGATTCCATTCCATGACTTTGGATAGTTAAAAATCTAAATCCACAAAGACTGGTCTATTTTCTTCATTGCTAGCTCTAGAGATGACTATTATACAAAAATAAATAATCACACAATTGCTCATCAACTAAATATATTTAATGTCATACTATTTGTTTCTTTTCTTTTGCTTTCTTTTTTATTTTTGCATCTCTCCAATGAAACTTGCATGCTTTGTGGTCTTTGTGTATAGACGGATTATGAGCTTTATTCTGGTTTATTAAACATCATATTGTGCCCTAATATAGCATCTGAAATGCCTTCCAGTGTTTAATCTGACGGTTGACACGTTCTTCCATGTGATAAATTACTTTTATCATTTAACATAAGCTCCTTTCCTCTTACTCATCCTTTAATACAACTGCTAGTGAAAGTGAAAATCAGGCTGACTCCCTCCCTTTGTAAAATTGAGATTCAGGTATTGCTTAAAATGTATACACAAACCTTTTTCTTGTGGTTGTGTGCCCTTTTAGAGTCTCCTCAATGGAATGAAATGAGATTATTTTAGCCATATAATGCAGGAGACAGAGTCTAGGTCCACTGCTGGCTGTTGTATGAAGTCTTATTGGATCACAGCCATACTCATTTATTTATGTATAGTATACAGCTGCTTTTATATCACTACAGCAGGGCTGAATATGACAGAGACATTAGGATGCTCCACGTTGACAACAGTTGTTATCTAGCCTTCACAGAACAAGTTTGTCGACCTCTGCACACAGAGTGAGCATGTGGTGCCATTAATTACGCTGCCATGAAAACAAGCATTGTGACTGGAGGTGTGACTCAAGTGGTAGAGCACCTGCTTTGCAAGTGTGAGGCCCTGAGTTCAAACTCCAGTCCCACCAATAATAATAATAATAATAATAATAAAAATAAAACAAATAAATATAGTATTGTCAGCTGTGTTAATAAATTCATTCAACTGAGGGATTACTTTCAATATGCCTTTGAATATTTCCTATTATACATGTTTACATTTAATTGCTTGCTTCCAAGATAATTCTCTAGACCTAGAATCTGCTAGATTTTCCTCAAAAACCATAGTTGCATTGCCATTTCTTTGGGTTGTAGAAATATTAGTTTGCATGATCTTTAAGAATACATGGACTGGATGCCAGGGGCTCACACCTGTAAACCCACCTACTTGGGAGGCTGAGTTTGGGAAGATTGTGTCCAGCCCTGTACAAAAAAGTTTGTGAGACCCCATCTTATGGAAAAACGATGGGTGTGGTGGCCCGAGCCTGTCATGATGGCAGGAAGCAGAAATAGGAGGACTGCAGTCCAGGTGGCAAAAAGTGAGACTCTGTCTCTAAAATAACCAGAGCAGGGTAGGAGGTAAAGGGGTAAGGGAGAGTAATGGAAAGTGTTGAATGGATCAAAGTAAAGTATACCCACAGTGAACCTACACTGAGACACCCCTTTGAACATCAAGTTAAATATTAATAATGAAAAACAGGACTGTAAAATAGGTAGTGTGGGAGAGGCTAGTAGTACCGTATACGATAGATGGACTTCATATACCTACATGAAACATAACTAAGAAACCCCTTGTAATTGCTTTAAGTGGGACAGGGAGGGGACTGAGGGGGAGAGATGAAGGGAGCAATGTAACTAATGTACAATACAAGTCTAATTGGAATTATCACTATGATTCCCCCCTGTATAATGAATATATTCTAATAAAATTTTTATAAAAATTAAAATAACCAGAGCAAAAAGAGCTGGTGGTGAGGCTCAAGCAGTATAGAGTACCTGCCTAGCAAGTGTGAAGCCCTGAATTCAAACTGCAGTGTTGCCAACACAACTTTTGGTGTCTGACAGATCATGATTCAAAACAAGACCTGTCACATATTGGCTGTTAGTACCTGCTAAGTACCCAGAGGAAATATAAGCTTGGACATGTGACTTGAACTCTCAAAGCCTTATTTTTTTCACTTACAAAATGAAACCTATCTCATAGGTTTAATGTAAGAATTAAGTAAGAAAAAATGTATATAATGTATTCATAGATTATGGCCAGAACACATGGTATATGTCCCACAAATAGTACTTTTTATAATAGTCAAAGTAAGTGTACAATAATTATAATTAAAAACTGAACAGAGCTGGGTTTGGTAGTGCACACCTATGATCTCAGCAACTTGGGAGGCTGGCCCAGACCAAGGCCCAAGACACTGTGAAAAACAGATTAAAAGCAAAGGACTGGGGTATGCATGGCTCAGGTGTGTGAGGCCCTGAAATCAATCCCCACTACCTAAAAAATTAGATTAGACAGTATTGGGTCAATGTCAAGTTTAAGATTTTGATAATGGCACTAGAGCTATGGAAAAAAACCCCTTATATTTAGGAAATAAATACAGAAATCTTCGGAAGAGAAGGAAAATTGTGTACATGACTTACTATCAAAAAGAAGAGAAAGAGAAAAAGAGCAAATGCGGTAAAATGCTAACATTTAGTGTTGAGTAAAAGTATATAGAAATTATTTGTATCATTCTTAAAGTTTTTCTGTAAGTCTGAAATTATGTCAAAATAAAAAGTTAAAGAGAAAATTGAAATGAGACATTAGGTCCAAAAGCATAGGGAGGGACTATTATAAATCCATTCTAGCCAAACAAATCCTCTTATCGTGTTCTTCCAAACCTTCTGGAAGACGAATGGGGTCATTTCCAGAGCATGGGAGAAGCAGACACGTGTTTGGGTGAGAAGAAAGGACAAGAGAATCCTGTCATTAATCAAGGCCAGAAAATTAGATTACGCCACCTTTCTAAGTCCACATCTCGCCTTTCAACAGAACCCCTCCAAGACAACAGTACACTGAAAAGAAGCAGAACAAGAACAAGAGTCAGAGAGATTTCTTCCTTTCTTTGGAGGTGAGGAAAGAAGGTACAGGCAAAGCAATTTTCATAATTTTCTTTTGAAACAGGCACTGAAGTCAAGGCTGGCTCCACTATTTCCTTGTAGGAAATTAGACACCTCTCAGGTGACTCAGGTGACATCGCTAAGAACTTTTGAAAAATGAAATGAAAGGAGAAATATTGAAAGGTGAAAAATGACCTTTTACTCAATTTGGGGAAGCAGGGGTTTTTTGACCTTTAAAATAGTTGCTCCTAGGAAACAAAAAACATTTACCTTTTTCACTCTTTCTTTTTAAAAGCTTGACGAGAGAAAGAGAGAGAGAGAGAGAGAGAGAGAGGACATTAAAGTAGTAGCCCTATAATAATCACATTTATCTAAAAATTCCATGTGCTATGTTAGCACTGCAAAGTAACAAGATTATAATGGCCGTGGTTTAGAACACTAAACGTACTGAACAGTAAAGGTGCTATTAGAGAGGTTACTGGGCAGGGCTGTCTTTGCGGAAAGAAATCTAAACCTATTTAAGCCAAACCAGAATGCAATTCAGTCAAGATGGAGCCTTTGCTCATTTTCTCTCTGAAATGATCTGTCATCAAATAATGAGATGATTAGTCTCAAGATTAGATTTTTATTAAAAATTAAAGTAAATCCATTTCCATGCTCCCAAGAAGCCAGAAACACCCAGAATGCTAAGTAATCTTAGCTTAAATCTCCAGCTTAAATTTCCATCTAATACTACAAAAGCTTTTCCCAATATTCACTCATTTCATACACACGCCGGAGGGTCCCCTTTGTGTTTGCCACAGGGGAAGCAGCTTCCCAGGGGCCCCCAATTTATCAGTGATAGCAGAGAAGGAAATATCTATTCACTGTGTGGATTCAGTGATTCTCAAAGCAACCCTATGGTGCTACAGGCGAGGAAACTGAGACTCAGAATAATTAAGCAATATACCTAAGGTACACATATAGAAAGTAATAAAGAAAGGATTTCGGCCTAGGCCTGTACTAACCCCAAATCCTGGGCACACTACCTCTCAATGTAAAACACTGCAAATACAATATTTTGGGTCCTGTCATTGAGAAAGAATGGGACAGAATTGGGACCTAGAGAATGTAGCAGTCAACTGTCCAAAGGCCAAGGTGGCAGGAGAGTAGGAGAAGTGGGGAGAGGGTCTTGGTGACATCAGCTCTGATACAAAGATGCTGAGTGTTTATCCTATGGAGAAGGGCAGGAAGGGTATCCCCAGTAGAGAAAATGGTGGTATGAGCCCCAGTCAAGAAGTAGAGGAACGTTGGTAAAGAGTTGTCTTTCTGAATGCCCTTTAGAGTATCCACAGGAAGGATGTCTTGGATTAGCCCATGTTGGGAGTCTTGGCCAATTGCACTACAGGAATATCTGGCAAGGAATGTGCAGCGTCTGGCCCAGACAGGAATGGGACACAGGTGATGGGGAGAGATCGTTGTGGGGTTGCCACCACCAGCCAGCAGGAACACTGTGTTGCAGTGCAGGTGCAGCTGTGTTGCACCTTCATTATCAGCCTCTGTGCTGAGCCCCGGGCTACCCTGATCCCAGCATTAGCAAGAAAATGATTGAGTACCTCAGGTCCTTTGTGCTCTGACTGAAACCTTAGAAGAGAAATCTGCACAGAATTTTAACTCCAGTAGGGAGTTTTATGAAAGTCCAGGAGAACCAACTCACAGAATTTCAAAAGATTAGATTGCAGGCACCTTAGTGAGGTTCTGCAGTCTTCTTCTGAAGCTTTTGGGGGCAATAGGAGAAGGTGAGATGACTTGGTCAGTGTCCCATGGTGAGCGAAGAGGTAGAGATAGTACTTGAATCCTGATCTCCTGACTCTGGCTCACTGTTTTAGTTTACATTAAAAAATTGCCTAAGAACTTCTCCTGCCTCCTCCATCTCCCATCTTTCCCACTCCATGTTCCTTTGGCTCCCACAGCACCGGTGCTTAATTCTACCATGGCCTGTCTCACCTATCTCCTTTGGACCACCATCTTCTCTGCTCATCAGCACCTTCCATTGGAAGCAAAGACTTCAGCCTTTGTCTTTGATTCCCAAATCTACCAGTGCTGGACATGTACAAGTCACTCAGTAAATGTCTGATGATATTAAAGAAATTGTACCTGAGGCAAAAGGCACAAAAGGGTTGGAGCTCTGGCCATGGGAGTGAGAAGTGACTTAACCCTCTGGACCTCAGCTTCCTCAACTGTATAGTGA
This sequence comes from Castor canadensis, assembly GCF_047511655.1. NCBI lineage: Eukaryota > Metazoa > Chordata > Mammalia > Rodentia > Castoridae > Castor > Castor canadensis. Next base: position 13,446,956 of record NC_133398.1, on the reverse strand, counting down.
ATAAGAACAACACACATTTATGGAAAGACAATGGGAATGGGTTTTCTCTAGCCCAGAAAACCTGAGGGCAGGGACATTTCTAACTCATTTGGTAACCCTAGCACCTGGTACTTGGTGGGTCTCAGGAAACAACTGCTCTACACCAAATGAAACATCTCAGTCCACTGGTAGTCACCAAGCAGGTAAAACCAGGAGCATGTGCCTGCGATTCTGGCCTCCCATCTCATCTGTAAGTTGGAGATGATGGTGGCACCCCCACACTGAGTGAGATTAAAAGAGGCCATGTGCATGAAAAGCTCTTGGTAAGCGCCAAGCACTGCACAGGTGCCAGCGGTCACTGGGCTAATGCAGGGGACCTGAGTGCGCCTCTCCAGAGAGGAACACCATCTTGAGCTTCACATGATATCATCTTCCCAGGAAAGGCACCAGCTGGTAAGCAAGGGGCAGAAGAACAGCATGAGACATCTCAGCAGGAGGTGGAGTTCTATTTTTGGCAATGAAGGAAATAAAACTTGAAGCAGATTGGGAGGTGAAGCTGTGGCTTCTACAGAGTCTGTGCCAGTGGTTTTGAGTCATCTGCCTCTTTCTGACAACTGGATCCCCTGGCTTCTGTCTCCTGTCTTGTACTAGCTATGCATTGGAACCCTGGACCATGGCCTCAGCCTCCAGGGATGCCTTTTATCAGAATCAGAGGACATTCTATTCTTGGCGTTGGCCCCCACACTTGCTGGGGATGGGTAAGAGTTGTGTGTGGGAGGTGAAGGTTGGGGAAGCACTGGGAGAAAGTTGGCTGGCAACCACCTGGGGCTCTCACTGGATGGCATCACTTTGGTAAGTCTCTCATGGCTCAAGTTGGGCCTACACTCTTGGAGAGTGACAGGCTGGGTCATGATGACCCCATGGCCTCGAAGAAGCTACCTTTGAAGACTAACCTCCCAAGAGACATCTAGGCAAATATACTTGAGTTCCTACTATGTGCCAGGCACTGTGTTAGAATCTGGGGATACGATGATGAATATGACCAATCTGGCCTCACAGTTGACAAGAAAGGGAATCAAATGTAGCTTCTTATTAAATTATAATAAGCATAAGTACCATGAAATACTAGGAAGAGAGAAAACAACAGTGTGCTACTGAGGACTTGCTGTGGTGTCAGAGTAGGCTTCATAGAGAAAGTAGAAGCTTAGCTGGAGTCTGGAGAATTAGCAAAATTGGTTGGGTGAAAGATAGCAGCCTTGGAGGTGGGAGTGGAACACAAAGGATGAAGGCAAGAGCTCCAGGAAAAGGAAAAGCAACAAAAGAGAGGTCACGGTACTGACACTTAAGACATAGAGTATGGAAGGGCCCTACAGGAAGAGGTGGGGAATGTGGGAGGTGAGGCTACAGGCTGGGCGGGACTCTCTAACCATGTGAAGGAGTTTAAACTGCACCTTTTGGATAAACCATTAAGTGATGCTGTCAGCCAAATCAGCATATTGTCTACACAAAGGAAAATGATGTGAGTAATCAACTCAACAGAAAGCTATTTGACAAGCATTGGAGTCAGGATGAAGAATATGCACTTCTCATTGTGGCTTTCTTTCTGCCTTGACTCTGACCCACTTATAACTCACATTTTCCTATCCTAAACCCAGTGGAGAACATTGTTCTCTGGGGTTTTTGCAAATAATGCACTCCATTTAGCCTTAAGGAGCTGAATCAATAAAAGATAACTTAGGATGGCAACTGGGGAGGAAAATGGAAGAACCCATGCGCCACGGTTTCCTCCAAGAAACTGCAAAACATCATTGAACAGGTTTTTGGCTTTGTTCACTGAAAAATTCTTCTGCTGAGAAATACAAACTCTTTTACCATAATAAATACTGTTTTGATAACAAAACTGTACTTTTCTCAAATACCCAGATGGAAGACCATATGCAAAATAAACTCCAAGGAATTTTTTTATTGGCCATCTGCTAAAACTGGAAAGCAAGCCCGCATCTTTCTCCATTCTTCACAAAAGTTGCCCCTGAGAATCCTATTTGCTTTTGCCTGGTGCCACCTGCTGATCGTGTCTGCAAATGGACAGCAGAAAGAGGTGGGTCTTTTTCTTTAAAGAAATAAATTGAATCCTAATTATGTTAGTGCCAGTTTTTTTATTGTTTTACAGTGACTCACACCGAGGAAGTTGTTTCCCAGACATCACAAAACAAAGTCCATACACACCCTGGACAGGTCACTTCTAAGTCATTATCAAGACATTGGTTAGCCTCAAGACTAAATGCTTTATCTCTACTAAAGCCTCCTGTTTGGCTTTACCTATCAAAAATGTAAATGCTGTGCTTCAGTATAGAAATTCCACCTTGAAATATCTACCTGCAGAAAATGCTGGCACAGTTGTATAAAGAAACTGTGCGATGGTGTTCCTTATTTATTTGTTGAACAAAAAAATATGAGGACCACCTAAATGTTCACTAGCAGGGAGTGACTTTCAAAGTTATGATGCATCCAGAGTGGAATATTGATGCAGCACTGACCTGTGAAGATGTCTGAAACACTCTTGATGGTGCTAAGGAAGAAGAATGTAGAGAGAAAAATATGTATCTGCTACAACATATATTTGCTTATACATAGGAAAAGCCGGAAGGATGCACACTAAACTGTTAATTTCTGAGAAGCAGGACTTTTTTCATTTTTTACTTTACACATTTTTATATTATTTGACTCCTTACTGTGAATGCATTGTTCTCTATCAAATCATTGGGACTATTAAAAATAATGATGGCACATTTTTGGGGCCAAGTTTGCAGTTAATGAAGCATTCCATCATTATATACTCACTGGATGTCCACTCTGGGATTTTGATCCTTTTCCTGTTTAGGAGATGTTGTTGGTTGCATCTTGAATGTCCCCCAAAGGCCCATGTGTTAAAGGCTTGGTCACTAGCCTGTGGTGCTATTAGAAGGTGGCAAAATCTTTTTTTTTTTTTTTTTTGACTGTACTAGGGTTTGAAATCAGGGCCTTGTGCTGGCTAGGCAGGCACTCTACCACTTGAGCATGCCTCTAGTCCTTTTTACATTAGTTATTTTTCAAATTGGGTCTTGCATTTATGTCTGGACCAGTCTACACTTACCATATAGTGAGGATGACAGGTGTTCACCACCATGCCCACTTTTTTATTGGTTGAGATAGGGTCTCACTAACTTTTTGCCCAAGCTGGCCTCGAACCACTGTCCTCCCAATCTCCATCTCCCAAGTAGTTGGGATTATAGGCATGGGCCATGGTGCCAGGCCAGAAGCTGGTGGAAGTTTTAAGAGGTGGGACCTAGTGGGAAGTCTTAGAACATTGGGGCATGCCCTCAAAGAAGACTGTGGGCTGTCAGTCTCTTCTTTTTCAGTTCTTGGCTCCCATAGGTGAATAGCTTTCTCTAGCACACCCTCCTACACTAAAGTGCTGCCTCACCACAACCCATAGTAACAGGGCCAATAAATCATGGACTAGAACCTCCAAAACCATGAGCCAAAATAAACCTTTTCTCTTTACAGGCTGATTACCCCAAGTATTTTGGTATAGTGAAAGAATACTAACTAACACAGGAGATGAGGTAATGGGACTGAGAGAAAAGACCAGAGATCCCAGAAGGAGTAGGTGACAGTGCCATGGAACTCAGGCAAAAAACTGCTGTAGAGTTTTTATCATCTCATTCTGCAGGTACAAGGCCCTCAGTCAGCAGATCTAAATTAGTCCTCTTTTGAACAAAGGAACTCTCTTCTACATTACAGAACTGTCCAGTCCTAAGTAATTTCAGCTTCAATCAAATGGTCTTTGAAACTGCAGGGCTTATAATGCTAAAACAGAGAGATGCCAGAACAATCATGTGCCCAGCTTCCTCCTTTTACTGATGAGAAAAGAATCTCCCTGGATGGCTAAAACCAGTCAACTGGTAAGCCACCAGCACTCGCTCAGCCCGAGGAGCTAACTTTCCATCTGTTCCACTAAACCTGCTCCTCCCGTTGGACATCCCATCTTGGCAAATGGCGCCCCATCAGATTCCTGAGGTATCCATTCTGCCTTCTTCCCCTTTCCCAAGTCCATCTGTCTCCAAGTCCTATTGATTCCACCTTCTAAATATTCATCACATCTGATCCTTCTCTTTCCAAGACACTTGTCTCAATGTCTTAGTAGAACCTTCAGCACTGGCTTTTTAAAATTTTTGTGTTTTTGTTTTGCGGTACTGAGGTTTGAACTTGGGGCTGTTTGCTGGCCAGGCCTGTGCTTTACCACTTAAAGCCACCCTGCCACACCCTTTTTGCATTAGGTATTTTTGAGACAGGCTCTCATTTCCCAGAGCTGGCCTCAAACCATGATCCTCCTGATCACTGCCTCCTGAGTAACTAGGATTATAGGCGTGAGCCACTGATGCCCGGCTATTTTTTGTTTTTTTGAGACAAGGTCCTGCTACATAGCCCAGGTTGACCTCAAACTCATGATCCTCCTGCCTCAGCCTCCCAAGTGCTGGGATTCCAGGGCACTTTTGTCTAGGCAAGCACAGCATCCTTTCTAATAGGTTTCACTCCTCTCCCCCCTCCACCTATTCTATGTGCCACCTATAGAGAATCCTTCTAAGACAAAAACCTGACCATTTCCCTCCCTCCCTCTACATAAAGCCCCTGCATGACTTCCCCTGCAAGCTCTTCAGCCTGGCATTCAAGACTATAGTCTGCCTCTACTCCTCATTCTCCATCTTCTAAGCTCTAGTAACACCAAACAGTTCATCATTCCAACACATCATGTCATGCCATCCTATGTCATGACTTGGTGCCTTGTCACATGTTATTGGTTTTGGCTGGCAACCTCGCTATTCCAAAATCAAGACAGGTATCACTAATACGAGAGAACTCTGGAGACTGGCAGAGGGCTTCCCTGGGTGTTTAGAGAAGAACAGATCAGTGCACACAGGTGAGGATTACAGGTGGCAGGCCCCAACACCCACAGATCCAGGAACAATGTCTGTTCTCACTCGCCAGACTGCAGAGCACTGTGACTGATGGAGCACTGGGTAGATCACACGTAGGACTGGCCTCAGTAGTGAGGGATAATAAGCCACAGACTGAGCACCACTCCAGTCCTGCCTAGCAGATCTTAAAAACAAAACCTGAAATCTACTTCTAAGTAACAACTGGATCCTGTAGCAAAGTTCAAGAATACATGTAGGAAGACAAAAATATCCAGCACTCAAATCAGATAAGATTCCCTATATCTGGCATCCCAGAATTTTTTAAGTGAACAGAGCATCAGTGAACTGTGAGGCAACATATGTGTGAAGGGGTACCCAATGAGAAGAGGGACAGGAAAAGATATCTGAAGAAAGGCTCTGATACTCTAAGCAAAATGGCATAATATTGCTTAAAGGCAGATTATCTAAGTTACAGCTGTATACTGCTATAAATCCTAAAGGAACCATTAGAAAAAGAAAAAAGAAAGAGTTACAGCTATTCAGCCAACAAATGAAATCAATAAAAATGATTGGTGGGGGCAGGAGATGGATTACAAATGTTATGAATGAAAGGTGATGTCAGTAAAGATTCTGTAGGTATTAAAAGTAACCTTTTAATATTAGAAACAATATTTTGCCAATAAAAGCAACAACCAGGAAATGTATACACTTCTTGAAAGATACTAACAATCCAAGCTTATTCAAGAAGAAATGGATAATATGAATCACTTATGCCTGTTAAACAAATTGAATTTGTAATTAAACCCTTCCCATAAAGTAAATACCAGGCCCATATGAGTTCACCAGTGAATTTTGCCAAACACTTAATGAAGAAATAATACCAATTTTACATAAACTCTTCCAGAAAATGTAAAAGTGGAAACTATTTCACAACTCATTCTAAAAGAAAACCAAAGACATTGAGAAAAAAGAGAGAAAAAACTCTAAACCAATAGTCCTTGTGAATAGATATTCAAGCATTCTTTTTGAAAATTTTATTTTTGAATTGGTATAATTAATAATATGAGGGGGTTTCATTGTGATAATTTCATCCATGCTTACAGTGTACCTTCAACAAGATCAACCCCTCTGTTTTATTTCCATTTCTCCCCCTTACTCCCTTTTTCAAACAGTGTTTTGTGGGTGTCATTATGCTGTTTCATATGTATATATAAAGTGCACTTCGATCCTCTTCACCCTTAGTATCCTTTGCTTTCCCCCTCCCATCCCCCACTGCCCCCAAATAGTCCCCCATATACATTCATGTCCCATTATTATTATTATCTAGATCCAAACATTCTAAAGAAAATTTTAGTAAGTCAAATAAACAAAATATAAAAAGGCATAAATATCACAAACAAGTGAGGTTCATCTTAGGAATGTAAGGTTGTTTAATATTTTTAAATTAATATAATTCACTATTTGAACAAACTAAAAAAAAAATCATATCATCATTTCAATAGACTCAGCAAAAGTATGTAAAATCTAACATCCATTCCTACTTAAAAACAAAAATAAAACAAAACAGAATCTGTGGAAACAAGAAATAGAACAGGACTGGCAGAGTGGATCAAGTGGTAGAGCACCTGCCTAGCAAGCAACTTCATCAGCCTGGTAAATGCCATGTACTAGAAATCTACAACTCGCACCCGACTTAGTGATAAATGGCAAAATCTCTGTCCCTAAGATCTGGAATACGTCCAGGATGCCTGCTCACAGCATGTCTGTTCAACATTGTGTGGGGGTTCTAGACAGTGCAGTAAGGCAAGAAAAATAAGCATAGGGCTAACTGGAAGGTAAGTCCTGGAACATTCTTATTCCTTGAGATATTATAGTCTATATAGAAAGCCCAGTAGGGTCTACAAAATAAGCTACTGGAACTATCAAATGAGTTTTAAGATCAAACTACAAAAAGAATCAACCGTATTCCTATATCTTATAATGAACAACTGGAAATTGAAGTTTAAAAATAAAACATGCTAGAGTCACGTGTGGCAGGGCATGCCTCTAATCCCAACTGCTCACAAGGCAGAGATTGGGAGGATCACAGTTCAAAGCCAACCCTGGTAAAAAGTTAGTGAGACCCCCATCTCAACAAATAAGCTGGGTATGGTGACCCACGCCTAAAATCCCAGCTATGTGTGAGATATAGGTAGGAGGATTAAGGTCAGGGGCCAGCCCCTGACAAAACTTTGAGACCCTATTAAAAAAACTAAAGCAAAAAAGGGCTGGGTGTGTAGCTCAAGTGGCTGAGTGCTTGCCAAGCAAGCATGAGACCCTGAGTTCAAACCCCAGAAAAAAAGAAGAAAGAAGAAAACATGCCAAGGTACCAATTTAAAATAGCTAAGAATAAATCTGACAAAAGATGTGAAGGACCTATACACTAAAAAATTAAAAAGGATTACTCAAAGAAATTAAAGATCTAAGTAAAAAGAGATACGCCATATTCATGGGTCAGGAGACTGTTGTTAAGATGTCGATTCCACTCAAAGTGATATATGGATTGGATACAAGTCCACTCAAAAGCCAAGCAGACTTTTTCTTTTTAGAAATTAACAGCTCATCTTAAATTTCAGATGACAGATCAAAGAACTGTAACAGCCAAACCACACAAAGGAGAACAAAGCTGGACACTATTCTATCCAACTCCAAGGCTCATAGAGCCTTAGCCATTAAGCTGGTCGGAGACTGTGACATGGACAAACAGACCTGCGAAACAGAGCGGAGAATTCAGAAGAACATCCACACGTATTTGGACAACTCTTTTCAGCATAAGAACAAAGGCAATTTGGAGGAGACAGGTTAGTGTTCTCATCAGATATTTCTGAAACGACACCTTATACCATATACAAAAATTACTCAAAATGAAACAAAATTCATGAGTTCAAAAACATAAAACTTCTAGATGAAAGCACAGAATATCTTTGTGAGCCTGGGTTAGGTAATTATTCCTTATTTGATACCAGGAGCATGACCCATAAAAGAAAAAAACTTGATAAATTGGGCTTTATCAAGGTTACAAAACTGCTCTTCAAAAGATGCTGTTTAGAGAATGAAAAGACAGATTAGGAAAAAATATTTGTAATTGGTATATCTGATAAATACCTGTGTTCAAAATATAAAGAACTCTCAAAATTCAGTAATAAAAGACTGGGCTTGGTGGCTTAAGTCTGTAATCCTCTCTACTTGGGAGACAGAGAGTGAGAGGATTGAGATTTGAGGCCAGCCCAAGGAGAACGTTTGAGAGACAGCATTTATCCAAACGAATTCAAAACATCACCACAAAGACTTATACACAGCTGTTCAAAGTATCTTTGTTTTGTTTGTTTTTGAGAGAGGGTCTCGCTATGTAGCCCTGGCTGGCTTGGAACTCCTCCTGCCTCAGCCTACTAGGGCTGGGATTATAGCCCGGTACCACTGTGCCTGGCTAAATATCTTTATTTTTAATAGCCCAAACTGGAATCAACCTGAATGTCCAACAGTAAGTAAAGGTATAAAAAAAAAAAAAACCTCCCCAGAAATGATAAAGAATGAATTATTGATACATACCTCAAGAATAAACTTCAAATTAACTAGGTTGAGTAACAGAAGCCATTCTAAAGAAGAGAGAACCTGCCATATGATTTCATCTATATAATATTCTAGAAAGTGTGAGCAATATTGACAGGAGGGAGGGGACATGAAGGGGAAGAAAGGAAGGAGTACAAAGGGACACGAGGAGACATTTGGACAATGGATATACTCATTATTTTGATTTTGATGACCAGTACACACGTCAGTTACATCTGGATAAAGCTGACTCTTAAAGGGTATGAGACAGAAAGGCTATCTGTGTAGTGTAAAGTTCTACCCCCCCCCCACGACAATGATTACAAAGGCAAAAAAACTAGTATCTTTATACATGCTCCAGAAACAGCAGGCCCTACCAAGAGATCAATGCTAACACAACCAGAATAGGACACCATGGACCTCCTGATGTGCTGCATCGAGAAGGTCACAATCTCATTTGTGTGATATCCTTGCCAAAAATGTGTAATCTAAACCGAATTATGCAAAACATCAGACTAAGAATACCTGGTTTGAAGTGGAGTGGCTCAAGCAGTAGAGCACCTGCCTAGCAAGTGTGAGACCCTGAGTTCAAGCCCAGTACTGCCAAAAAAATTTTTAATGCCCCAAAAACTGTTGAAATAGCCATAAGAAGGGGACTAAGGTAGAAAGGAAAAAAATGGAGGAGATGAACCAATTCGGGTTACAATACATATATACATGGAGATGTCATAAGGCAACTCCCTTTATAGCTATCTTAAGCAGACAAAAATGCCATTTTGTCTTTTACAAAAATGGAGAACAGGAGGGTGGAACTGGTCCTGTCTGGGGGATTGGTACCTGTGGAAGGGGGGAGGATGTGGGGAAATGGTGAAGGAGGGTGAATATAGTGCAAATACTGTATACACATGTATGTAAGTGAAAAAATGAGACTTGTTGAAACTATTCCAGGAATGAAGGGAGGGTGATAAAAGAGAATGATGGAGGGGGTGAATTCAACTATGATATATTGTAAGAATTTGTGACATTGTAAATGTCACAATGTACCCCAGCACAATAATTTTAAAAAGTCTTAAAAAAGAAAATATCTGATTTGAAAATAAATGAAGGTCATCATCAAAAAAAATTAAGTAATTAGCATTATTCCTTAAAAGAACCAAGGTCATGAAAGACAAGACAGACCCGAGCAACTGCAAAAGCTTGAGGAGACTAAGGGGAAATGATGCTGAGTGACGTCAGGCCTCACAGTGGGTCCTATACCAGAAGAGGACATTTGGAGGACAAGAGGCAAAATTCAAATAAGTTGTATTGCCTAGTTAATAATAGTATATCAATGTTAATTTCCCATTTTCTGCAATTGTATAAAAATGGGGGAGTTACATGAAGGGTACTGGGGAATAGACACTGTACTTTTTTTGTAAATTTTTGTAAGTCTAAAATTATTACAAAAGTTTAGAAAGTGAGAGCAAAACAAAGACATTTTCGGACAAAACAAAAGCTGAGGGAAGCTGCCACCGTAGACTTGAGCTATGAAGAAATGTGCTAATGGAAATTCTTCAGGAAAGGGTAATAATACCAGAGGGAGTCCCAGACCTACACAGAATAGTGAAGTGTGCTGGGACAGGCAAATATATGGAAAGTATAAAAGACAAATATACTTTGTTTTAGTTTCTTCAAGATATTCAACTTTTTGCCAGGTGTGGTGGTACATACCTGTAATCCCAGCACTTGGGAGGCTGGCAAAGGAAGACCATGAGTTTGAGGCCAGCCTTGGCTACATAGCAGGACACAATCTCAAAATACAAGAAAAATAATAATAATTAGCTTTTCAAAGCATAAGTAAGCATGCATTGTGGGGTTAGTAAGAAATAAAATATGTGACAGGAGCACAAAATAGAATAAGGGTGGGAATAAAATATGCTTAGATTTTGCTCAAAATAAGTAATACTTGAAGGTAAATATGCCAAGTTAAGGATGTATTGTAAATCCTAGATTCTAGGATTAAGATAAAAACTAAAAACATTTTAAAAATAGGTATAGCTAATAAACCCAAAGAGGAGATAAAATAAAACCTCAAAATATTCACTTAATCTATACAAAATAAATGGAACAGAAATGGTAAGATGGTAAATGGTAAGACTTGAATCTAGCACATTCCACATTAAGTATAAATGGAATACACATGCTAACTAAAAGACAGAGATTGCCAAGCTGGATAAGTGCAAGACAAGAAAAACTCTATAAAAATGCAGATAAGTTGAAAGTAGAAGAATGGTAAAAGCCATTATCACGTACATAGTAAGCCAGAGAAAACTGGAGGGTGCCATGTAAATTTCAGACACAGTAGACTTCAGGACAAGGAAAGTTACTTTATAAGGAAGTCACATTACAAAGCTAACAACAGAGCTTCAAAGTTTATGAGGAAGCCACTAACAGAACTGACAGGAGAAACAGACAGTCACAAATGGAGTTGTAAACTTCTCCCTTAACTCAGGAACTGGGAGAACGAGTAGGCAGTAAATTAGTAAGGAAGATGAAACGCTACCAAGAACCGACTTGATCCAGCCAGCATTTATAGGATGCTACATCAACGACTTCAATGCAAATTATTTTAAGTGCACACAAAACATTCACCAGGATAGACAGTATATGTACCATAAGAAAATCATCAGCAAATTTAAAGGAATTGAGATGAAGAATATACTTTGGCTGGGCATGTGGTGCACGTCTGTAATCCCAGCTATGCAGGAGGCAGAGGTGGAGGATCATGGTTCCAGACCAAGACAAAAAAGTTATCAAAGGAGGGCACAGTGGCTCACGCTTATAATCTCAGCTACCCACGAGGTGGCAATTGGGAGGCTCAAGGTTCAAGGTCAGCCCAGGCAAACAGTTAGTGGAATCCCATCTCAACTCAGAGTGGGGGTATGCACCTCTCATCCCAGCTACATGGGAAGTGGTCCAGGCCAGTCCTGGCATAAGAGTAAGACCCTATTAGAAAACTAATTAAAGCAAAAAGAGCTGGGAGTATGGTTCAGTGATAGAGTGCCTGCCTAACAAGCACAAGTCCCAGAGTTCAAACCCCAGTACTACCAAATAATAATAATTAGCAATACCAATAATAATAAGATAATGAGACCCTATCTCTAAAAAGCTGGGTATGGTGGTTCATGTCTATAATCTCAGCAACTTGGGAGGTATACGTAGGAGGTAGGAGGACCATAGTCTGTGGACAGCCCTGGACAAAAGTGAGACCCTATCTAAAAAACAAACTGAAGCAAAAAGAGCTGAAGGCATGGCTCAAGTGGCAGAGCACTTACCTAACAAGTGCAGAGCCCTGAGTTAAAACCCTAGTACAGTCCCCCACATATATACTTTCTGATACTAACAAAATTAAATTAGAAATTAAGAACAATATAACAGCTTTGAAAAAATCTCAAAATAGAACAACACATTTCTAAGTAACCCATGGGCACAAGAGAAATCCCAAGGGTTTTAGGGATTACTTTGAACCAAATGTACTGAAAATACAATGTATAAAAGTTCTGAAATGCATTGGAAACAGTGCTTCAGGGAAAATTTTTTGCTTAAGGTCTAAAAGTCAGTTGTCTTAGGTTTCTCCTTTAAAAGTTAGAGAAAGAAGAACAAAGTAAATTGAAAAGAAGTAGGAGAAAAGAATTTAAATGAAAATAATAACAAAACAGAATCAATGATAAAACAGACAAATATAGAAATGGTGAAATACTAAGTTGGTTCTTTGGAAAAATCAATAAAATTAACAAACCCTTAATTAGACTGGATCATTTAAAAAGAGAGAAACACAAACCAACAAAGCACTATTATTTGAAATTTTTCATGGGAATAGATCAGACAACTTAAATAATTCTTTGGAAGGTACAAATTACTTATATCCTTTGAAAAATGAGCCTGTGACCTTAAATATTCCTCAAAAGAAAGCCTCGTGCCCAAATACCTTTGAATCTTGTCAAACATTTAAGAAATAATACCAAAATTTTCAGCCAAGCAGAGAAAGAAGCATTTGCCAACTCATTTAATAAGCTGTCTTTATCCCAATCCCAAAACCAAACAGACATGGCATATCAGCCGCTCTCACGATCAAAGACACAAAAATCCCTAGCGAAATATTGTGAAGAGAATTTGTCGGTATACAAAGAGGATATTAACCAAGTGAAATTCATATCAGAAATGCAACATTTAAAAAAATCACTCAGTGCAGAATTGCACTCCCAAAACCAGGAGAAAAACCCTAAGATGGTTTAAATAAATGCAGAAGAGCCAATGACAAGGTCAAGCACTTGAGTCAGAATGAGAACTTTTTGGAAATTGTACACAGTAGAACCTGCCTTGCCCCGATTAAGGGCATGTAGGAACAAGCTGTGGCCATGCCACCTGCCACGGTGACAGGGTGAAAGGCTGAGGCCCCTGCTCAGTCCCAGTCCACATTGCATGGGAGGTCCCAGCCACTGCGATTTAAGAAAGATACACAAACAAAAAAGAAATAGCTTAGGCAAATGGACTAGAAAAAATAAATAAAATACATTTATTCACAGATAAATTGACTGCATACATAGAAAATCCTAAAAAAAAAATTCTGGAACTAATAAAAAATGTTGAGCAAGGTCATTTTATGTAAGGTCAAAATTAAAAAGTCAATTGGTGTCTATATACTAGGCACAAACCTATTGGAAAATGAAACTCAAAGTACAATTTATAGTGGCATAAAACACTAAATATTTATTAAGGGATACGTTTAACAACATATCTGCTGCAAAAATTACAAAACATTGCTGAGACATTGGAGACAAAAGTCGTGGATTAGCTGACTCAGCACTGCTAAGATGTCCCCATCTCCACAGACTCACCTGTGGCACCAAAACCCCATCAGGCTCCTTGCAGAAAATGACAAAATGATTAGAGAATGTGTAGGAAAATGCAATGGCCCTGTAAGAGCCAAAACAACTCTGAAGATAAACAAAGTAGGCAGACTTACATTACTACATTTCAAGACTTGTTACAAAGCTACAGTGATCATGGTAAGATGGGATTTTGACATAAAACAAACATTTGGGTAAACAGAACAAAATAGAGAACCTAGAAAGAGAACAAAACATACATGGTTTTGTCAAGAAACTACCTTGACAAAGACATCAAGATAGTTGTGTCCAAAAAGTACATGAAAAGATACTTAATGTCTAGTCATCAAGAAGGTATAAATTAACACCATAAAAAGATACAGGTGAAGTTGCTGGGTGTGGTGACATATGTCTATAATCCCAGCACTCAGGAGATGGAGGCAGGAGGATTGCAAATTTAAGGATAGTCTGGGCTACACAGTAAGTCCCTGTTTAAAAAAAGAAAAGGAAAGGATGGGGAGGGAGGGAAGTGAAGGGGAGGAAGAAGAAAGGAAGGGAGGAGGGAGGGAGGGAGGGAGGAAGGAAGGAAGTGTACAAAAACTATAGTTCTGATGTTGGTGCGATATAAAGTGCATCAACTTTGGAATTTCTTATAAGAAGTTTGGGAATTTCTTACAAAGTTAAACATACACATATCACATGATCCAAAAATGCCACTCTAAGTATGACCCAAGAGAAACATGTATCTACAAAATAACCTGGGTTAAGCATGGCAGCTGTACATCTAACATCCCCAAACTGGAAAGAACCCACCAAGCACTGAACAGATAAAGACAGTGTGGTATACCCATACAATGGGACAATTCAGCAATAAAAATACAACAAACATGGGTAAATCTCAAAACCGTAATTCTAAGGGGGAAAAAGACTCAAGAGAGTACATACTATCCAAGTCTACTTACATGAATTTCGTGTGTGTGTGGGGGGGGGGGGCGGGGGCGAGGGGTACAGGGGATTGAACACAGGTCTGGAGCTTGCTAGGCAATTCTACCTCTTGAGCTACGCCCCCAGTCCTTTAAGGGTTTTTTTTTTTTTTTTAGTTTAGTGTTCAGATAGGTTCTGACAATAACTTAGCCCAGGCCAGCCTCAAATCATGATCTTTCTGTCTCTGCCTTCCCAGTAGCTGGGATTACAGCTGTGCACCACACTGCTTTGCACCACACTGCTTTGCCATAGAAAATCAGTCCATGGGAATGCAGGCCAGCAGTTGGCTGGGGAGACAACCGAGGGAGCTGACTGCAAAGAGGCATGGAGGGTGAGGGTCACGCCCTTGTCACTTACTAGATTTGGGTGCAGTTGGATCTCAGTTAGTTGTAGCCATGGGAAGGAAAGGAATTCCACATGGTGAGAGTGGGGTGAGCCAAGCCACAGGAGTGAGTACAGGGAATGGCTAATAGATATTTCTAAATTAATTTTATTGGAGCATAATTCACATGCCATAAAATGCATCCAGTTGAAGTTAATAGTTGAATGGATTTTTTTAAATGTATATAGATCCATGTGACCACCATCTCATAGAGTGCTTCCTTTAAAAAAATATCACTTCAAACTGTTTTCATATTTAATAAATTGAAGTTTTATTAAAGGTTTTCAAATTCAATATTAAAACCAAACCAATATGGAAGCAACAAAATAGACTATGAAGACCATAGACCTTGGAGTCAGCTCTAGATTTAAGTCCTACTTCTTGAGCAGGTCACTTAATGTCCCAAAGCATAATCACCCCCTCGTCCACAGTTTTGGTGTGGACTGTGGAACTTGCCAAAGGATTTGAAAGGGTCCTAAATGAATCTGTTAAAAGACTAAACAAAAAGGCCGTGTTGAGTTCTGCTTCCTTCCTATCCCTATCTCACAATCAGTGGTGAAGGCTTCCAGGTATTTCACCCTCAAATATTGCTTCTGACTGGAATGGGTGGACCATTTGAGAATTGATTCTGGAACAAATTTAAAGCAGAAAACTTAAAGGGTTTTCCCCTCAGGTGTTCAGACCTGCTACCTGGTCCTTAAACAGAGTCTGACAACCCCACATTTCATACCATTGGAAGTTGGGAGGCCCCTCCCCTAAGGTTCTCTCAATGGCCCTATTTCACTCACAGGCACTCCACCTGCTCCATCTCCCTGGCTCACCAGTGCCCTGACTCCATGATCCAGTCCTAACAGCAGTCTGTCTTCTCACGTCAAGACTCACTTCTGCAGTTAACCTGTCACCCTCCCTGTTCAACTCTGCCTTGATGGCTGCCAACATTCACTGAACAGGTATCATCCTCTTATTCAGGCTCAGCTTTCTGGGGTCCCCTTGGCCCAGATCCCAGCACACAGGACCCAGGACACAATCACAGCGGCAAGCATAAATAATTCAAGGGTCACGGGGATGATGTGCCGTCTACCTGAGCGACAAAGAGCTGGAACTCATCAGGCAGAATCCATGAGCGAGGGTAGAAGTTGTACTCTTCGGGGAAGAGACTCTGCATGATCCTCACGGCTCTGCTCAGAGTAATTTTACGCACCATCTCCGTCATGCCTGGGGGAAAAGAAGCTGTGAGGTTTGAACAACCATGGGCTCCCAGCTATGAAGAAGCCATTATTGGGGGACTTTTAAAACCACCCACCCACCATGGTCACTTTTGCAGGCAGCATTTAAAAACAGGTATGAGTTGTTCCCCACAGTGGTGACTCATGGTTTGGCCAGACCTACCAAATTAATGAAAACAGATGGATTCTTTTTTGTCTTATAAAAAATGAAGCCTCTGTTTGAATAGATGAGTTTTCACCTAGTTTATCATTCTAATATCACCCTCATGGGTAAATGGATAGAGAAGCATTTCTATCTTGCACTTAAATCTTAATACCCGCTTTAATTTTGGGGCCAGCACACATATTTCTGGAATTTCTTCTATCTTGTACCCTAGAGAATATTATCTGGTAGACTCTGACGACATTATAAGAAGCTTAATTAAATTGGTTTGTTTTAATCTTTCATGGATATTAAAGGTATAAAGTAGAAAAAAACACACCTTTCAGCATAAAATATGTCTCCTTGAATCAAGGTCAGGAAGTATGAAGAATACTACAGCGTAGTTTATAGTTTGGGGCAGGGGATGCAATCCATAGGAATTCTTCAGTATAAGTGCCGACATTGACATTGATCAGCTCTCATTAATATGCCCCGGGGGGGGGGAGATTGAAAAATATTTTTAAAAATACTTTTAAAAAGAGTGGTGGGTTTTTGTTTTTTATAACATCATTAGTAACTAACAAGAAAAGAAACTGAGCATATATCTTAGCAAATTCTGTGATGTAGGTTAAAAAAAAAACACTGCAAAATTTAATCTGCCTATTTCTTAAGGCAAACGTCTCTGCTAAAAAATGGATGCTAAAAATAGACTTGACCCTGAAAGAGACTAAACAGTTCCATGACTGACACTGGAAATTTGCTTAGCAGAGTTATTTTTCACAGAAAGCACAGAGTCCCATATCAACTTGGCATGTCCAAATTATCACACGTTTCAAATGGGCCCCCATGTTCAGCAAGCAAAAGAACATCTGAGGAGGAGGGTTTGGATAACCCATTTCTTGCTTCCCTCAGCATATTAAAAACAGCAATAAATCTAAATATTGACACTTCAAGAAGTCAATGCCGGGTTCTTAGTTCCTGTTTAAAGGATATAGAGCAGGTTAGGTGAGTAATAAAGGGCTTAAAAGGCAGCAATAAAAACTGCTCTGATGTGGTCTCTTCTATATTAAAGAAAACACACCAAGGACACTTTCTTGAGCTTCCCAAGAAACAAGTCTGGAAAATGATAGCTCTTGTCTTTTACCTCCCCACAAAATTAGAATAAGTTATAGATCCTGGAGCTCAACACAAAATAACAAAGCAAAATTTCAATTTGTTTCCAAGCTTTTTACTTGTATTGACTAACTTTTAGTTACAGTATTAAGTGGAAAACCTTGCAAACTAACTCTCATAGAGCACACCTCTTACCAAGTAGATGATGGCTCCTGACCAAACAGTGTGGTGGCATTTCTGCATTTTAGTGGCTTTGTGACAGGGTCTCTTTTAGAAACCCCTCAGAAGATCAGAAGGGCTCACACAACGCAGACAGAGGTGCTATGAGTACAGGGTGGGGGTGGGGAACAGTTTTCTTGACAGTCAATGTCCAGTCAATTGAGTAACTTCATTTTATATCTGCAAGAGCTCCTTTTGTACTGTGCATCCTCAGTGCCCCCATCAGCTAACAGATCTGGTTTCCAAGTTCACTTTTGTGTCTCCAGGAAGTTCTCCACTACCAAAAGCCCACTTCAGAAGTGGTCGATGTCACTGCTTATGGCCACAGACACTTCCTACCCTCAGGCTAGAGACGGTTCAGTCCCTAATTCAGTTAAAATATAACAGTATATTTAGACAAAGAAATTACCCATAGAAAAGTTAATAAAATCTTATGTGCTGACACAAGGCAAATTTCTTCCGTATGCATATCCAAAAGTTCTCAGTTTATGCTGCACTCAAGTGTCTATACTCGCCCAGCACATCCACCAGAACTGACTCCAAGTCACGTACATGCATAGGATATGCATTTTCAGAATAAGGGGGTATATGAGATTCAGATGATAAACTTGGACATAATTGGAGTCAAAGGACATATGGTTCTGGAATCACCCCACTGCTGAGAATTACTATCTGTCATAGGGTGGCAGTGCTGTTCCTCTACCCCACAGGTTTCAGAGCCTGCTTTGTCATTACAGCTAATTAGTTGCTGTGGGTAAAACAAACATGCAAAAAATGACACGCTCCAGTCACTATTTCATGCAGAATTCAGGATGGGGCAAACTTGCTTCTTTGGAATGAATATTCTCTTATCACCTTTCATAAAACTAGTCCTTTGAGTACCTCTCTCTATATATTTCCCATTTGTTTTCCAAGTGTAGACCTATGGTTCCTTCTTTCCACTCTCAGCTATTTAGTGATTTTCCACAAACAAAGGGAGAAAATGTAGATGAAGCCTCAAGTGATGACTCAGGTCTTAGGAACTTTGTTCCCAAACAGTTGTTCTCATCCATATTGTGTTCTCCCAACATCCCGATAAGTCCTTTTAGTAGCATCAAAAAATAACCTCTCTCTGAGCAGCAAGGCAGAGAAAATAGTAGTTATCCCATTAATGTGGTGTATAAGAAGCCTGGCTGCAAAGATCACCCTTACTCTCTAACAAAACCCTTTCTTCTTCTCTAAGAACAACTTTGACGTTGGAGTAACTTTCTTTCTCTGTTCCCCTGGAAACCAATAAAGGTAGAATGTTAGCTGTGTTATTTGACAATAAAGCATAAAGTTAAAATGATCCCTGATTGGTAAATTATATAAACACCTTGTAGGAAGCCATAGCTTTAGGCTTTCCAGAATGTGGTGATTCTTATGACCTAGCAAAATCCTTGCAGGGAACTGGGAAGCTGTGCTATAGGGCAGTTATGAGAGATACTGACTCCTATTCAGCATCTAAGCCAAGACAGATAGGGATTTTGTCTCCTTGCTCCTAATCTTTCACTAAAGGGCAGAGCCTAGTCCCCGGAATGCTCATAAATACTCTACTGGAGAGAAATGTTTGATGGTGACTGGCTGGCAAGCTGTGTTTTTTGCCCTGCAGCCTTCTAAAGTGAATCTAAGCCAAGTGTGACCTACGGTAGTGACCTTGGAAGTTTTCATGCTTAAATTGAAACCCCCTTAGTGGATGTGGTGAAATGAGCCACTGGGTACAGGTTTCCTGAGAGGTGTTTTCTGAGAGGCATGGGATAAAATGCAAAGTACAAGAGTAAGTTGATTCTCCCTTCAGTGTAAGTCCAATGACAGAATACCAAGAGAAAACACCTCTGCCAAGGCGACTACACTGACTACAACCATGTGAAAATGACAAGCATGGTTAAGGTTTGGGAGGAAATATATAAATAGTCACACTGTTACTTTTTTAAGAGAGGGATGGGATTCAGGGTGATTTCTCTTTAAAATTTATTTATATTGTATTATAATATATGATCTGTGCAGTATGGTAACATGATAATCGCAAGACCCTGTGGCTGGAGAATTTTAACTAAATGTTCCCTTCTCTCTAAGCAGTCCCCACTGTCCTTAGCCTCTGCCTTCACAAAGCATTAAAAAATAATGGAAAATAGGGCTGGAGAGTGGCTCAAGTCCTACCCCTGAGGGCCTGCCTAGCAAGGCCAAGGCCTTGAGTACAAATCCCAGTACTGTCAAAAAAAAGAAAGAAAAAAATAGTAATCATGGCAGAATGTGGTAGATAAAAAACAAAATTTACAAAGTGAAGACTGGCAGTGGAGTGAGAGAGAAATTTTAATGTATGGGGGCTGGGACAATTTTCTAGCATTGAGTTTTCCTTGTAGGGTAGATCTCAAATTGTGGCTATGTCATTGTGCCTACAGTCAACAGTGCTTAGAATAGGTTTTTTAAAAGGAAGGGAAAACAGTATCTCATTTTTGAGATGTTAGTATTTTTGGTTTCTTGCAAGAGAAATGTTCTATTTCTTCATTTCAAGAATACAGACCCTTGTATCTATATCCCAACAGGTGACAATCATGTTCTTCCATCAGTGGAATTAGACCAAGAAAGCCTGTCCTTAAATCCATAAAAGCCAGTCTGCAATCTCCAAGCCCTCGGTGGCTCAATCCTGATTATTAACGCGTTCACTTCCCTCCCAAGGCAACAGCAGTGGAGTGGAGGCCCAGCAGTGACTTCCAATTAAGAAGCTTCAAGTTCGATCTCAACACACTGTCATGTTTTTGTACATGTGTTCTCTGAGACTTGGTCCTAGAAACACTTTCAAATGCCAACACTAACAGTGGGTACCTGGAAACTTGTTCACTTGGCCAGAGAATATGTCATTGTCATGAAATGAAACTCCATGCCAGTAGATGTCACAAGGCAAGCGACGGCCAAACGGGAACTAGAAAAAAGAAGAAAAAAAATGTGGTTAATAGTGAAAGGAGCTGCGGCCACATTGGGTGTCCATTGTGCACAAATTCCTGTCACCTAGAATACAGCTCATGATTTAGTCCTCAAAATAAGCGTGTGAGGTACAGGAGAGCTTCCCATTTTGTGAGTGAAGAAATGGAGCCAGACAGGTCTCATCACAGCGGCAGTGTTCCCATCACACACGGCAGATGCACCATTGCACACTAGCTTACAAAAAGAATATTCCCATCTTAATGATTAAAATCCTGGGGCTAAGAGGGGTCATTTGACATGCCCTAGGTCACACAAAGGAATTGGGATTGAAACCCAGGTCTACCAGATTCCAAGCCCATATGTCTTTCCCTTTCTCTGTAAATTGCAACTCTCAACCCAGCTCCAAAAGAATCAGTCTCTGTCCTTTTCTCTCTTCCTCTCCTCTCCTCTATTCTCCTCTCCCCCCTCTCCTCTCTCTCTCTCTCTCTCACACACACACACACACACACACACACACACACACACACACACATACACACACTCCACTCCACAAGAGCAGGAGATATCCCCAGTGCCTAAAACAATTCCTGGCACTCAGTAAAGACTTTTTGAATTAATAAATGAACAAGCCAGGCATGGTCACCTGACTCGAGATGACATAACCAGATTCTGTCTTCCAGGAACTTGAAAATCAGAGCTGCCAGGAAGTGTCTGCTGGCCCTTGAACTGGGAGCCAGTGCTGGACACACACACAGAGAAGCAAAGGCAGTCAGTCTGCTGAGAGAAAAGGAGAGATGCGGCTATGTTGCCTGGAGACAGGTAGAGTGACCTTGGTTCCTGGGGCTTGCCAGTCTTAGGTCCCTGCAGCCCTCATGAGCCTGGCTGGCACTCCTGCCCTTGGATCCTGTGAGACAGGCTTGCATCCTGAGGAGATCTTTCGGTATTCTAAAATCTTCTTTAGCAGAGGGCTTCAATTATTTGCAGTCAGAAAAATCCCTCACTGAGACAAAAAGTCTGTTCCTTCCATAACCTCCTGCCACCTCTCAAAGTTATTAACAAGTTCTGCATTTACAGAATGTGGTTTTAAAATCTGTAACTCTGATGACCTTGTTAAAGGGAAAAGCAAGGACATGCTAGTTCATATTTAGAACTTGCTCATTCAAAGTCCAAATGAAGAGACATGCCAACACATTAAATAAAATCACTTGATTTTTCCATTCTAAGTTCATCAGAATTTTGTCTACTCCAAGCTGAGGGGAGGCGTTCCAGTGGAAGAACACAGCGTGACTAATGAAATGGTGGTGATTCATGCTTCCCAACCATCCCAAAATTAAAATGAAGGCAAACAGACTCCAGCCCTTTAAGTCAGTTACATTATTTCAAAGCTGTGCCAAAGCAAGGCATATGCTACACACACTATTAGCATTAACAACTTCCGTCTATAATTTATACCACTTCACTCATTTTCTTTGCATCCAGTGGGTGGTAAGTTATTTATTTAGTAGTCATAAATACAAAGAGATACAACATATGTTATTTCTTCCAGCTGTTAGTGCTAATATGGAAAAGGGAAAAAAAAACAGAAAGGTGCTTCTAAAATGCAGGCTCTCGGCCAGGCACAATGGCTCACACCTATAATCCCAGACCAGGGGAAATGTTAGCAAAACCTATCTCAACTAACAAGCCAGGAGTGGTGGTGCATGTCTATAAACCAACTATGAGGGAAGCACAGATAGCAGAATCATGGCCCGAAGCTGGCTGCCAAGGGCTTGTGGAGTGGCTCAAGTGATAGAGCGCCTGCCTAGGAAGTGTGAGGGTATGAGGCCCTGAGTTTAAACCCAAGTACCACAAAAAAAACACCAAAGCTGACCACAAGCAAAAATTTTGAGACCGTATCTTACAATCTAAAGTAAAAAGGGCTGGGGACATGGTTCCAATGGAAGAGCACTTGCCTAGTTCAGAGTTCAAACCCCAGTACTGCCAACAAGTAAGTAATTAAGTAAGTAAGTAAATGAATAAAATACAGGCTCTCCAAGGCAAGTGTACTAAGATTAGAGTGGCTTTGTTGCTCATAGTAAGGGACCAACACCTGCTCCTTATCAGCAAGTCATTTGATGACGTGTTATCATCCTTTATTATCACCTTCCAATCCTTACCACCTTCACCAGTACCAAGGCAACCCTCTAATCAAAAGTACTATTAGCTCATTTCGTTTTGATAAGCTACCATTTTTTAAAAACTTTACCCATTCCTCCAATAATTATTAGTCACCAAGAATGAAGAGTGACACAATTTTAAAATCCTTTTAAAAACTGTCTGCTTACACAGCTAACATCATACCCAATAGTAAGAGACAAGAAACTGGTCCTTCACAATAGGGAACAAGACAAGGATGCCCACCTCCCCACTTCAGTGCTACAATATCACCAGTTCTAGTCAGAGCAAGGGGTAAGAGAAAGGAATAAAAGACATCTACATTAGAAAGGAAGAAATAAAATTATGTTTCCTATCTGAAGAAAGTCCTGAAGATTTCACAAAAACACCGCTAAAAATAATACATTAAGTCAGTAAAGTTACAGAACACAAAATCAACACACAAAAAATCAGTTGTGTTTCTATACACTGACAATGATCAATCCCAAAAGGAAATTAAGAAAACAATTCTATTTTCAATAATATCAAAAAATAAGATACTTCAGAGCTACTTAACCAAGGAAGTGAAAGACTTGAAACTTCTAAATGTTTCGAAGGAAATTAAGGAAGGCATGAATAAAAGGGAAAGATATCCCATGTTCATGGATTGGAAGATGGACACTGAAGGTGTCAATGCAAGCCAAAGTGGTCTGCAGACTCAATCCAGTCTCTACCAAAATCTTCTTGACTCCTTTTTGTGTGTTTGTTTGATTGCTTTGCGGAAATAGGAAAAAAAAAATCCTAAAATTTAATTGGAATTATAAGGAATCGCGACTACCCAGACAATTTTGAAAAAAAAAAAAAAGCAGAGTTGGAGGTCTCCTACTTCCTGATGGCAAAACTTAAGACAAAGCTGTGCTGCTGTTTCTGAAAGGCCACCTGCACCAGGCAACACATGTCTATTTGCTTGGGACAGTTCCAGTTCACGCCTGGTGTTTTTAATAATACCTCTGCTCACTTTTAAATTATCCCAGCTTAGACAGCAGATTAAACGGATACCCCATTCCAGAAGAAGGTCTATTTGAGCTGCAATTGAAAGGAAGAAAGAGGCTGACTAGGAAATGAAGGAGGAAGAGAGTTAGATAGAGAGGACAAGCATTGAAAGCCCAGAGGTGGATTGACTATGGCACCTGGGAAAGCTGGAAGACAGGTCTGGGTAGTGTAAGAACAGGCTTTGACAGAGGCTTTGGCTCAGTGTCAGTAGGTCCTGGAGATGGGGTTGGGGAATCGGTATCTGGGAGAGAGGGACAAGAGAGAGAGGGAGTGCTGGCCATAAAAGGTGAGGGGAAAAGTGTTTGAAGATTGAAGGAGGTGGTGAGAGGCTGAGAGATCCAGCAAGACAAGAACTAAATCTGTCCATTACATGTAACAACACAGAGAGCTTTGGAACCCTGTGAGCCCACACTAGTCATCACCTTCCTGATCCCTTGCCACTTACTAGGTGTCTGACTCATGTGTGCTCTTATTTAATTGTTCCATACAGAACCTTCATCACTCTCCTAACATGGAATTCCTAGGACTGGGAACAATTTGACATACTTGTCTCAGGTTTCCAGTGGTGCTAACTGGTCCAGTGGGTCCTAGGCCCCAGAAAAATTAGAAGCCATAATCCTGAGGACTATCCGTGGGCCTTGTCTCTCACCTGGATGAGGACTACAGTTCCCACCAGCCTCTTCCCTCTCAGTCCACCTGACATGTACCAGCCAGGGGGGATATTCTCTCTCTCTCTCTCTGTCTCTCTCTCTCCCCCTTCGCCTCACATCTTTCTCTCAGCAGCACTGGGGTTTGAACTCAGGGCCTTGTGCTTGCTAGGCAGGCACTCTACCACTTGGAGGCATGCCCCCATCCTGGCTCTAACTAGGCTGCTCTTGCTTAGAACCCCTCAGTGCCTTCTCGTGCACCATAGAACCCAGACCAAGCTCCAAGCCTCAAAGACACTTCACAAGCTTCTCTCTGCCAACCAGCCACATTGGGTTCAATCACTGTCATGGCCAAGTGACTTTTCCTGTTCTGTGGCCCAGGTTTCCCCATGTGACTCCTTCTGACTCCATGAAGCTGTCTTACCAGCTCTCCATCCTCTGCGACTTCTGTTGGTAACACCCATCACAGCCCATTCTGCAGTCTCTTGTCTGAGTCTTCCTCACCACTGTGTGAACTCTGATGAGAAAAGTCTTATAGTCTTCTGTGCATCCCTAACACCAAGTTTTCAGCACACTGTGCACCTCTGTTTTTAAACCTTTTGAAGTTAATAAGTCCCTTTGCAATTCTCCCAGAATTGCACACGCACATACACACACACACACACACACACACACACACACACACACACACACACACACACAACTTTTCCATATGATTTTAGGAGATTCCAAAATGCTCTGAATCCTCTAGTTGTTCACATACCATTGTTAACAAGACCTGCAGTAATATTTCATGATTTAATATGTGAATGAATGAACTTGCAAAGAGTAGCTACTCAAATACACACCATCATTGCCACTATTAAAGCTTGCATCTGTGTAATGCTTACTACTTCATTTGTGTTAAACACTTTATGTGTGCTCTCATTTAACCCTCACAACACTCTTATGTACTATCAATCCTATTTACATGACACCGAAGCTTTGAGAGAGTAAATTATCCTCAAGGTCATAGAGCTAGTGTGAGCAGCGATCAAGTTCAGGTCTGCCTGATTCCAAGGTCCGTCACTCAGCCATTTGCTATGGTTTGGGTGGGTGTCCTCAAAAGTTCATGTGTTAGAAGCTTGGTCCCCAGGGTGGGTGCTATTGAGAGGTGGTTAAATCTTTGACAGGTGGGGTTTGGTAGGAGGGCCTTAGATCATTAGGGTGTGGCCCTGGAGGGGATTGGGTGACCCTGGCCAGTCCTCCCTCTCTGCTTCTTGGTTCCTGATGTGACATGTGAACAATTCTCTGCCACATGTTCCACAACCATTTTCATCTGATGCTCTTACCCCAGGCTCAAAGCAATGGACCCACCTGATATTGGACTGGAATCTCCAAAACTATGAGCTTTAAACTTTCTCTTTATAAGTGAATTACCTCAGGTATTTTGTTACAGTAACATAAAACTAACACACCTCCCCACACTACTTTTTGAACTGATAACTTAGTTGTATTCATTAGTCACACATGAAATATTGTAACTAAACTACCGTCACTCTGCACACTATTGTCTTTGTCACAAAAGAAATTTCTTCCTCAGAATATACACCTGGTGGGCCCAAAATCTTTCCCCCTGTTGCCCCGAAGGGCTGAAACACACTTGCAAAATAGTCAGGCTTAAATAAGAACTGGAGCCATTAAATTTCCTTTGAGCATCTTTGTGCTTAAGGAACTGATGTTCAGGTCTCTCTCCTAATGGTCCAAAGAGCCAGTTCAAACCCTACCCCCTGGGGACCTGGCAAAATGAAATTTCACAGTGAAAGCTGATGAAAGCCCCATTCACATTTCTGTACTTTGTGAATGATTTTCTTCATAAAGCTTCTTTATGAACAGAAAATCTTTCAAGTGACTGGGGATAAAAGTGGAAAATAAGCTTTGATATGGGTGGGTATATGTGCAACACACTGGCAAGGGGAACCATCCAATCTGGCATTTAAGATGAGTGGCCCAAAGAACTCAAGGGGAGCCCAAGGATGTGGTGGCCAAAGCATCATGTTTGCATGGAGCAGAATCTGGATTAAGCCCCAACCCACCACACCCCATTCTGATACCCTGACCCAGTGACTGTGCCCCTCTGCGATTCAGCAGCTCATCTACAGCTGAGAAAAAGACAGCAATAAAACCTGTCTTCCTGCTTTGTGGGCTAGGCTTAATGCACGGGAAAGCACGCTGTAAACAGCAAATCGCTCTTACATAGGACAAGTTATCAATTTTTGTATTCAAAGAAATCACCTCAATGAGAAACTTGAATTAAAACAGATGCCAACCACATATGGAGCACCATTGCAATGGCTGTCCAATGAGGACACTGTGGTGCACCTGTACCCAGGAACCCTTCCAGGATGTCCTCGGGCACAACTAATGGATTCCTGTCTACTAATGGATGTTCTGTTGATTCCTGAGTTCATTTACCTTGTTTGGCATTTATATTTACACTCTCTCCTAGATGGAATGCTTTAGGGTGAGACATTTTATTCTTTCTATCTTCTCCTCCACCTATGTAGCTGTGGGCAGCAGCTCTGACTCCTGTGGCCCTGCTTCCTGGAGTTCATCCTTTGCGTGTCCTCTACCATGTTGGGCACAGTCTTGGTGTACATGACAAGAGCATGCAGCAGAGGGAATGGGATGTCACTTCCAAAATTAAGATATCTTTGTAAAAACATTGTGACTTCTGTCTTGACTCTCTCTTTCTCTCATTCCCTCCCTCTCCCTCAGTCTCTCCCCCTCTCTCTCAATCTCTCCTTTCTCAATGCTTCTATCTCTCTCGTTCTCTCTTTCCTCTCTCTCTCCTCTCCATCTCTCTCAACCTCTCCCCTTCTCAATCCCTGTTCTCTCTCTCTCTCTCTCTCTCTCTCTCTCTCCCTCTCTTCCTTTCTGCCTCCCCCTCTCCCTTCCCACACTCACTTTGGGAATGCCTAGGGAGAGGCTCCTATGTAAGGAACACAAGCCTCAAGCCAACAGCCATGTGAGTGAACTTGGCAGTGGATTCCTCAGCCCAGGCACATTCTCAAAGTCTGTGTCTCTGGCCACAGTGGCACACACTTTGACTTCAGCCTCATGATGGACTCCTCACTCTCAGAAACCATGTGAGATAATAAATGCTGTTTTAAGCTGCCAAGTGGTGGGGATATTTGACAAATGCACCATTTCAGTTTTAGAAAATAATCATAGAGAAAGAAACCATTTTGAGGATGAAGGGAATTAAAACTAATATATCCTTATAATATAAAGGATGTAATAACTACTACTTATGGAGCACTTAATTATGTGGCAGGTATTTAAACATATGCTTCCACTTTGCAAATGAAGAAATATAATCCCATTGGTAATTATTGACAAACCCAGAACTTGAAGCCATGTTGGTGTAGTCACAAAGATCATGCTCTTTCAATTTGATTAAGCTAGATGAATTGATAGATGGGTGAAAGAATTAACCTATGAAAATAAATGAGCACATATAGCAGGCAGTTGTGGACAACGCCTAAAGGAAGATGTTATAAATTTGTAGTTGCTGCCTTGGGATAAATCTTTACACCTGACCTAAGTTACTTGAAACCCAGTAATATCCAGTCACCCTTGGCCTATTTAAAAGTTCCCATGTGATTATTTGTGACACAACCTGCTTATGCTCATCCCACTGGCCACATAACACATTCTGGCAGCTGCTGATCAAAAAACATAATGGTTAAGACCAGAGTCATATAAAAAAAAGTTCCCCTCCTCACCTGTTTTCTTTAAACTAGCCAATCTACAACCCCTGAGGGAAAGCCTAAAGGATAATGGCCATAGACTTTACTAGGGACACAATCCCACAGATTCTCCCTCCCCATTCTCACCTCTCCTCTCTCCCTTTCCTTATCCTCCCCATCCACAGTTCTCTGTCCTCCAGATTTCCTATTGGCCCCCAGTGGCACCCCTAACCTCTCTAAAACCTGTAAAAAATTTCTTCTGTTTCGTGCAGTTTAGTTTTACTTCTTCATTGTGCCTCATCCAACTTTCTCCTGCAGGTTCTCCAGGAGGGTGTCTTATTGGCCTATGACTATTTACAACAAGGCAACCTTGTTGAGGTTTAGACTTGAAATGTCCCCCAAAGGCTTATGTGTTGAAACCTGGTCCCCAATGCAATGTTCAGAGGTGGGGCTTTTGGGAAGCAATTGAATCATGAGGGCTCTCATCTAATCAATGGGTTAATCCATTGATGGATTCATAATTTGATGTCATTATTAGGGTAGAAACTAGGAAGTAGGGCCACCTGGATTAAGTAGAGGACGTAGATCACTGGGGGCGTTCCCTCAAGGGTAGATTTTGTTCTCAGCTCCCCCACCCTCAGCTTTCTGACTGCCAGAAAGTGAACAGCACTGCCATGTCCTTCCGCCATGATGTTTCTGCCCTGCTGCAGGACTAAAAGCAGTGGATCCCGCTGAGCATGGATTGAAAACTCTGAAACCAAGAGCCAAAATAAATCTTTCCTCCCTGAAGTTGTTTTCTTCAGGTATTTTGTCATTGTGACTAAAATCCTCTCTCTAATACAAATTAGAAAGAGACCATAACTATAAAAATCACAAGAATGTAATACAGAAACATCCAGAGAAGGCCAATTAAGACAAGCAAAGACTGAGCAACTGCCTTTCAAGGATGAATTAAAAATATATCACTGTTCTTCAACTAAGAAAGCAAGCAAACTAAATACTGGTGGAAATATATCTGTGTTAGTCAGTTTTCCATCACTTTAACAAATACCTAAAATAATCAACTTAGAAAGAGGAGGGATTTCTTTTGGCTCACAGTTTGGGAGGTTTTAATTGATGGTTGGCTGGCCTCATTGCTTTTGGGCCTGTAGTGAGGCAGCACAACAAGGCAGGCAAAATTGTTCACTTCATGGCAGGACAGTGAAAAAGAGGGAAAGAGACCAGGGTAACAATGTCCCCTGCAAGGACACATCCCTAATAACCTAAAATCTCTTACCCTCGGCCTCACCTGGTAAAGGTTCCACAACCTCTAATAGTGCCATGGACTGGGGACCATACCCTAAGCACATGGGACTTTGGGGACCTTTACAGATTCAAATTACGGTACTGTCCAATCCTGAACACAGCTCTGTCTGCCAAATGTGAGCATATCGAAATAAACGAGTCCTTTTCAAGCCTAAAGGGGGGGTGGGGGCAGCTCACCCCACTTTTGTGACACTCACATCTCAGCTAATGGCACTGAAGCCTTCCCAGACAGCTGAGAACAGCCACTGGCTGAGGGCCATGAAGAAGATTCCAGGATCCCTCCTGCCTCTGAGAAATGGGACCGATAGGGAAAGTCCTCCCCAATCAGACAGCTTCCTGTTCGGAGCATCTTTGGTGGGGATGGTGGAAAAGTCCACTTGTGGAGCAACTCCAAGCCTGCTCTCTCAGTGAGAACAATAATGTCAACCTGATTAAGTTATTGTTAGGCTAAATAACCAGTGTGAACAGCACTGGCCAGCACAGTCTAGTTCTTAGGTGTTCAAGCAAGGCTGGCTTTCTTCTTTTCCATTCTTTCCCATCAATCTTCACTTCATACTTATCAATTGATAAGAGTTTTTTTTTTTAAACTTCCCCATGTCTCTGATACCAAAAGAGCTGGGTGGTAGAGGTGTTTTCAGCATCAGCCTAAGGTTAAAGGTGCACATGGTACATTCAGGGCGTTAAAGCTATGTAGGTCTGAGAAGTGATACCCTACCTCTGAGGAGCCTGCACTTGCAAAAGAGTTTCTTGCCCCAAGTTTGAGAACGTGAATTCAAATCTCAGCCTTTCCAACTGCGAAGAGCTTTGGTTTCATCATCTGAAAAAGATGAACAGTGAAGCCACTCTCACCGGGGATGGTTGTAAAGATGAAAAACAACCATGTAGGTGAAAGGACTGTTAGGAACCAGGGGCCTGGCATACAGAGGGGCTAAATTAGTACAATTAGAGACTATGGAGAGCAAGCCACCGTGATTGTTCTTCACTAATGAAGTCCCTCGGTGAGAAAGGCAGGGAGGAAAAGTCACAGCCATGCCTGATGACAGAGAAAAGCAAGGCTGGCCCTCTACAAGTTCCCCTGGAGAAAACAGCAAGCAAACAACACTCCAGTCCAGTCCACCAGGGATTCAGGAGCCAGGCTGAGGGCAGAGGCAGCTGTGGGGACAGCTATGCAAACAAATTCTGTGTGACAAAGGGCTGTGTGAGAGCCCAGAAGTAAGAGCAAGATGGAGAGAACTTAACCAAAGAGGGCCTGTTGAGCTGGGTGTATGGAGGCTTCCACCAGGAAGAGACGGGGAAGAGGGAATGGTGGCAGGATGTGGAGTCAGGGAGGACAGAAGTCCTGTGTGGCCAGAGCTCAGGGAATGGGGGAGACAGCACAGGATAGGTCCACACGGCCCACACAATCGAGAAGGATTCTCAGGACAGGCTGAGGAGTTTCAACTTGATTCTGGAGAGTGGATGGGGAAGCAGATCAGGACTGGGAGAAACAGAGGGGGCCAAGAGAAAGGGATGCACCAGGAAAAGGAGTAGGGAAGGCAGAGGGGTAAGGCTAGTCCTGGGCTCCACGTGTAAGGAATACTCTGATGGGCAGCACACTTCACAGAGGCTCCTTCTCACATGCCCAGTAGGCTGGCATTCCTCTCTCACCTCTGCCGGTTTCCTCGTCTTTGGGACTCCAAAGTAGAGGATCCCACAAGACTAACTAGCACTCTGAGGAGCCTTCCAATTTAATAAAGGCGTCGTCTGGCTCCAGTGGGTTTCCCGGGAACACAATAATTACTCATCCTCTAATAGAGCCAATAAATACAGCAAGAGGATAAGTAATTAACAACCTTTTGCTGGAAAGTAGCAATTCTTGTGATCTATGAAGTTTCCTTTTCCTGTTCACTCCTGCATTATTGCAGATATGGCATGATACTCCGGGCAGCCGTGCCATTCATTGTTCACCGAGTTAATCACCAAAGCACGCCGTATTTTTTTTTATTAAGTCCATTCATTATCATTGGCTCCTATGAATTACAACTGGCAAAGCTGCAGTGAGGTCTGACATCCATCTTGCTTCCACTTCTGGTTGTAAGCATTTAATGAGATCACAATTGTTAACAATTTAACTGGGGCGGCCGGGGACACCCATGTTAGCAGAGAGGTGGGGAAATAACCTTAAGCCTTTCATGACTTCAGTGACTACAGCGATCCTTCCTACCCAAGATATAGACTCTGGTATTTGCTTTCCCACCCGTAAAGAATCTTATTAGTAGTAATTACATTAGGCGAGAGAAAGAGAAAAACTTCACAAACTTCTAAAGTGATTTACCTCTTGGCTTGCAGTTTTAATTAAAATTCCAGTTTATTTAGCAAATAGCTCTGGAAAGATTAGATACCAATTTGGTGCTGTGTTCTTTCTCCACTTTCCAATTCATAAGGCTGACACAAACAGCACAATCACCAGGCTAAATGATTCCTACTCTGTTGCATCGTAATTCAGCCTATGGAAAACAACTCCAATATCAATGATGAATTATAAATTAACTTCATTATGCTCTGCAAAATTATCAACAGTAATCTCCTTGTTTGCTACTCTCTCATGGTGGTAAATTATATCAATTTTCTACGTGGCCTCAAATTACCAAGCCTCTTCCACATCAAAACTTTTATGTGTTTATTAACCAAAATGGAAACAAAGCAAATCAGAGTTCCATCTCTGCGGCACTTTCTTCTCACCCCGGAAACGGCTTCATCTGAAGTCACACCTGATACCTCTTAGGGTAGTGTATCCCCTAGTTACCCAGAAACCCAGGCCAAGTCAGGACTCTCCCACTGGATATTTGCTCTAACAACTCCATGGTTTAGCCACCAATTCATTCATTCAACACATAAGCAAGTTGTGTTTTTGAGCCAAGCAGCGAGCTCAGGGAATGCCGAGAAGTGCCACATCCACACAACAGAGGGCTGGTGGTCAGAGCCAAAGCTGGCAAGGTGAGAGTAGGAAGATGAATAAAACAGTCCTTACTTTCAAGGACCTGGCAGTGCAGTTGATGAGTCAGATCATTACAATCCCTACAGCCACCACCTTACTAAGCATCAGTTCCTGTGTCAGATTTCTAGACAAATCTTCAATAACTCTGGAAATAGCCACCTGCTCATTTCACAGAAGAGGCAGCTGTGGCTTGGAAAGGCAGAGGACATTTGAGCTGACTCCTGATGAGAAAGACAGAAGTTGCCAAGAAGATAAGAAAGGAAAGGGATCCCCCAGGAGGAAGCAAACAGCATGTGCTTAGACCGAGCAAAGTACAGCCGGGAGCCTGGAGGTCCTGTCCTCCTGTCTGTAGCCACTGACTCATCGAGCCATTGGAGTATTCCCTGGACTTCTTCAGGCCTCTTGCTGCATGTAGGTATTTCCCATTCTGCAAATCTACAAAGTCCTGCTCTTCCTTTTCAGCAAAAGCACCCAGTGCTGTCAAAATAATGTACCCAAGAGAAAGACAAGAGGTTTCCCAGAGGAGTCACTAGACACAGGTAAATGGGCTCAGCTCCCTCTAAATTCATTTGCTCCTCCTGACCCCTAAAATCAGTCTGAATCTCTCAGAAACATGTCATACCACTGCCATGTCATTCAATCACATTAAGAAGAATGACCAGCATTAAGCCAGTAATAATGGCTACTGTGAGTTCACAGTATGTGTTGTGTGCTTTACATGGGCTTTTTCAATTCACCTTTCAACTCTAAATAGATACCTTAATCTCTGGTAGTTCATACAATAGGTGACAGGGCAAGGAACAGAACCCAGCCCCATTAAATCCTTACTCCTCAAAGAGCTAGACCTGGGAGAAATGGATGACATTCTTTTAACTACCATAGAATTCTAGAGATGATGGCAATTCTGGTGCCTAGGCAATTTGTATGGGGGAAAGGGGCAGGGGAGGAACCGGAAGGGAGGGATTGGGCCCATCTAGGAGCTCTCCAGAGTGCCGGTCAGCCTCTGCCAAAGCATTTGCCTCAGAGCACCTGCATGGCTCTGGGTGCCTCAGCCTGGCCCAGCCCTCACTTCCTGACTTCAGTGCCCAACAGAGCCCCTAATGGAAAGAAGAGAGTGCTGAGAACGGAAATGCCTGAGCTTGACAGGGCAGCCAACACATCCACGGAATGGCTACTGAGAAAGAGTGCTTACATTGTATAATAAATCAGTTCCAACATATCTATCTCCTCAAACTTTTGACATTTCTTTAGAGTGAAAGCTTTCAACATCCTTTCTTCTAGCATTTTGAAATGTACAGAACATTGTTAATTATAGCCACCATACTGTGCAAACCTACCACAGGCTCTCACTCCTATCTAACTATAATGCAGTAGCCATTGATTCAGCCTTTCTCCAGCTTCCATCCACTGTCCCCAGACTCTGGTAACCACCACTCTACTCTCAACTTCCATGAGATCAACTCTTTCGGATTCTGCCCATAAGTGAGATCATGTCTTTCTATGTCTAACTTATGACACTTAATCATCTTGATCTCCAGCTCTGCCCATGTGGCTGCAAATGACAGGATTTGATTCTTTTTTAAATGGCTAAATAGTATCCCATTGTGTATGTGTACCACATTTTCTTTATCCATTCTTTCATTGATTGCTTCTACTTCTTGACTATCAAGATAGTGCTACAGTGAATGTGAGAATGCATGTGTCTCTTTGATGTACTGATGTTATTTCCTTTGGCTATATACCCAGGAGAAGGTAGCTGACTCTCATGGTAGTTCTATCTTTAATTTTTTGAGGAATCTTCATATTGTTTTACATAGTGACTGTACTTAGATTTCCCCTAATAGTGTGCAAGAGTACAGGGAAAATTGTATTTGATTGTAGGCTCCCCCCAAGAGATAAAAATGATAAAGTATTCAAGAGAAAACTAGAAGTTGGTCTGCCATAAGGTATCAGGATCAAGTTAGATAAGGTCATACCCATTCTTACCTGAAGTAGAAACATCTCCTTATGAATTGAGAAGTCACTGAGAAAGGCCCTGGGCTTCCCTTTGGCTGTTCAGACCATAAAACCTAAAAGGCCTACAAAATAGGACATTTATAAGCCCACCTCCCCCCCAGCAGTAAGACAGATACTAGAAAAGAACATTTCTTCTCTGGCTCCACCCCACCTCCATTCTGTAAGTTCCTACACAGCCTTCATTACCTAGTTTTTCATACAAGCAAACATTATTATGCATCAACTCAACATCAGGTCCTGAGGTAATTCAGTGAAGAACTGGGCACAGTCCCTATATTTAGAATGGTGAACTTACGAACAAATTGTAATGGAAAACAGCAAACTTGATAGTTGATGAGGGACAAAGGGCTATGGGAGCATGAAGTAGAGTGTGAGATTCTGCAGGAGGTAGGGGGAGGTGTGGTTTAATAGAAAGGTGAAAGGTGAATTGGAACATGCCAAACCCAGAAGGCAGTCTAACCTAACAGAGCCCCGTGTACAAAGGCACAGAGATGTGGGGAAGCATGAGTCTAAGTTTCTCTAAGGCAGACATATCTTAATCATCTCTATATGGCTGGTTCCTAGCCCAGTGCCTGGATGTAATAGATGTAATAGGTGTGTAACAGACACTGGAGGAGTGGGAGGCATGGAGCTCAGTGTGGAGTGGATTAGGCATGACTATGGGGCTGTGCTACAAAAAGGGACATGAGTGGCTGGAAATGTGGGCTAAGTGCAAGGCCTGAGTTAACCCCATACTGACAGTGAAACCGCTCAGGTGTGTATAAGTCATATGCAGGTTTGGTCACTCATTTCTCCAGTCAAAGGTCAATGATCGATGCCTACCTCTGCACAGGTGAACAAGGCAGCTATTGGAAAGGAAATGTCTGGCCTCAATGATAGTATAAGAGTGATGGACTTGTTCTCAGCTGAGAAAGACTCCATCTGCTGTTTAGAATTTTTAAAAGAATGTGAAAGAAGAGGAGATTAATGTCTATGGGCATCTTTGTCAGATTTGAGTCTCCTTTTTTTTCTTGATGTTGAACTATATTGCCAAATTCCCAATCTTCTCATTATTCACAGCCAATAGGTGTAGCCAAAACCACTGCTTACACTGGCCTCTTGAGATGAGAGTTGTTATTCCTCTGCTAAGTACTTAAGCAATACCTTTCACTTCACTTAATGAACTCAGAACAAACTGATTGATGGCCTCGCTCAGTTTGCAATGACAGCTGGCATTTCCCTGATGGCCAGATAATGAGGCAATTGCATTGTGTTTGTCACCCCAATCAGTGCACATGGTCTATTAGGGCAATGCCAGGCCAGGGATGGCTTTCAGGCAGCCTCCATGGCATGCAGCTCTGTAAGCACTGTAGTATCAGATTAACACCTCCATGTTTCCCCACTGCAATAAAGCTGGGGCAGAAAAGTCATCTTAGGAAAAATCTGTATCATGTTACAAATAATGATTGGTAGAAACATTGTAGGATTAAGAATCAAGAGACCAAGAGACTAGTCCTAATTAATTCACCCACCTGACAAACATTAATCCAGTACCTGGCATGCACTACTGGGATAAATGCTGGGAAAGAAAACAAAACCACCACCTCTTACTTTGGTGCTAAGCACTAAGCATGTATAGTCACTTAACACTCCTAACAATCCTGGGGCATAAAAGCCATTATCATATCCATTTTCCAGACAAGGAAATTGAGGTAAAGGATCTTGCCTGTTTTCAACCTCATAAGTAGCACAGGCAGGACCCAAACCAGCCAATGTGACTCCAGAGGTGAATAAGATGTCACTTTGGCCCTAGAGAGGCTCAGAGTTTCTTGGAAGAATATAGACATTTACATATGTGGACTTAATAACTCTGTGACCCAGAGGAAAATGCTTAGTCTCTCTGTGTTAGCTTTCTATTGCTGCAACAAAAAATTAGTGCTAAGACAACATCCATTTATCAAAACTAATTTATTTATTAACATCAATTTATTATTATAGTTTTTTAGGTCAGAGGTCCACCATGGAATAGCTGAGTTCTCTTGTGCCATGCCCAGGTTGTCACAAGGCTAAACTCAAGCATTGGCAGGATTGTGGCTGTCATCTACACTCAGGGATGCCACCTGTACTCACTGACTGTTGGCAGAATTCCTATCCCTGCAGGTGTAGGGCTGAGAGAGTGTGGGGAGTGGATTATGAGAAGCCTATGAGAACTTAACATAAGCAAAGCTGTGCCCAATAATCGGCAGGCTGAGTTTGGTATGGCCCCAGCCACAGAAGAGTGCAAAATGCAGCACAGCTGCTTTTCCTAAGTTGTTTATGTTCAGAGAAGTAGGAACACAGGTTTCTCTTCTTACGATGTCACTCCTGTCCCCAAGAACTGTTGCTCCACCTCCTTGTTTACCACTGGATATAAAAGACTTGTTGAAGTAGGACATGGGGTTTTTCTTGATGGGGGGTGGATTGATTGGTGGGCTGCTTTCAAGAATGATGCTGCTGGTGGGCTGCTGAGTTACGCTAGAGATTAGAGGAAACATTGGACAGTGCAAGTCTGATGGGACAGTGCAAGTCTGAGGGCCGAGACTTTAAGAAAGCTAAAGAGAGAACATGGGACAGTACAAGTCTAACAACCGAGACTCTAAGAGTTATGCTAATGCAGTTTTTAGATGTGGCTGCTGTTGTTTGTCTGCAAGTCTGAGCACCGAGACTTTAAAGGGAACTTGGAACAGTGCAAGTCTGAGGGCAAAGACTTCAAGAGAGATTATGCTAAAGAAAAGCTAAGAGAAAACATGGGACAGAGTGAATCTAAAGAAAGAGACTTTAAAGAATAGAAAAAAAGACTTTAGAAGTAAGGTTTTAGAGAAAAGAAGCAGAGTAAAGAGAAGAGAGGTAAAAAAGCAACAAGGCTGCTGTGCATCTTCATCCAAGTGCCCAGCACACCTGGCCCCAACTTTCTGCATGTCTGTCTTCTATTGTTTGTCCTTTGTGCATCTCCCGTTGCCGCCAATTAGGTCAGGAGAACAAGGGAGAGAAAGCTTGCTCCAAGAGAGCCCTTTCCTTTCCTTCTAGCTATTGTCCCGGAAATACACCCAACACCTAGTGACTTCCCACAGTTCCTCACCACAGTGACCCCCACAGGCAGTGCATAGTGTAGGTGTCTGCTTTCTTCCAGACTAATCGGAGAGCATCTCTAAGACTTGCTCTTCTGCAGCCAGCCAGAGAAAATGCTTTAAAAGGGCTGATTGGATCAGACCCACCTAAGGAAATCTCCCTTTGCCTTACAGTATAACTATCACAGGAGTGATGTCTCATCATAGCCACAGGTCCCACCCCAAACCCAAAAGGTAGAGGAGTAAAAAAGGTGACTATTATTCTGGTTCATCTTAGAATGCTTCCTACCACACTTGCTGAGTTGTTTTCACTTTCCCGGGGGCAAGAAGACAATGGAGGTAACTCCTACCTGACTAGTGATTTACAGTCTAGAAAACACCTTATCACATAGCTATCTCATTTAAGCCTTACCATCTAGACATCTCGATGCTCTGGGTTACCTTGCTTGTCCAGAAGAAAAATCTGAGTGCTAGAGAAGTTGCAGAACCTTTTCCCTGACACATGGTAGAGAGAGCATGGGAGAGCAAAGACTTAACTCAAGTCTCCCTGTTTCAGCATGTGAGCTCCCTCCTATAGCCATGCTACCACATTGATTTGAGAGGATCTGACACATTCTCATGCCAATGTCCCAGCCAAAGTGGAAGGAATACAAGAGTCACAAAGCTCTTGGTTCAAATCCAAGTTCTGCCTTCATTAGTTCTATAGTCATGGGCAAGTCAATTCCCTGACTTTCATCTATAAAGTGGGGGGACTTGGACTGCATGGTCTTCAAGGGCTCATTCAGCCTCAGATCAGGACAAACCTGTTTTAACTGTACTGTGAACAATTATGAGCTCCATGTCTCCATTCTCTCAAATGAAGGAGAGCTGTATAACTGTGTCTTCTGCCTATCCCTGGGCTCTGGGGGAAGACCTTCATTGCTTTAGTTCCCCAGGGCAGCCATAACAAGCTACTAGAACTTAGTGCCTTAAAATGGAAATTTTTTCTTTCACAGTCTGGAGGCCAGACATCCAGAATTCAGGTGTTGGTAGAGTTGAATCTTTCTGAGGGCTGCGAGGAGAATCTGTTCCATGCCTCTCTTAGATTCTGGGTGGATGCCAGCAATCTGGGATTCCTTAGCTTATAGTCCCGTCACTCCAATCCCTGCTTCCATCTTCACATGACCTTCACTCTGTATGTCTCTGCCTTTCTCCTTTTCTCCTTCTCATAAGGCACTTGTCATTGGATTTAGAACCCATTCTAAACCCATAAATCATCCCATCTCAAGTGCCTTAATTATCTTTAAAGACCTTATTTCCAATTAAGGTCATAATAATAAATTCTAGTTAGGACTCTCTACACTGAGATGTTTTATCTCATACAAAACCTTAAAACTGTATTGATGTGAGAATGAGTTGGAGGATGCAATCTACCACATAAGGCATAGCCTTCAGGGCATTGTGGCACATGCCTGTAATCTCACCTACATGGGAAGTGTAAATAGGGGGATGTAAGTCCAGGCCAGCCAGGGCATAATAATTTGAGATTCTATCTCAAATTGACCAAATCAAAAAGGGCTGGGGGTGACTCAAGTGTTAGAGCGCCTGCCTAGCAAGCTTGAGGCTCTGAGCTCAAACACCAGTATGCCAAAAATAAATAAAAAAGCAAATAAATAAAATGATACAAGCAGAGTTATAATTAAGAGCACCTATATGTAGTTCAGTGGGCTTAAAAGCAAAAACTTTCATAAAATTTTTTGAACTTCTTATGAGTCTTGTGTTTCTTAAAAACAACAGAAAAGGCCAAGCACTAGAGGCTCATGCTGTAATCCTAGCTACTTGGGAGGCTGAGATTAGGAGAATCATGGTTCCAGGCCATCCCAGACAAAAAGTTCATTGAGATGGAGTCTCAATGGGAAAAAGCTGAGCAAAGTGGGGTGCTCCTGTCATCTCAGCTACCAAGGGAATTACAAGATAGGCAGATTGAGGTCCAGGCCTGTCTGAACAAAAAGTGAGATCCTATCTCCAAAATGACCAGAGCAAAAAGGGTTGGAGGTATGGCTTAAACAGTAGAGCACCTGACTTGCAAGCACAAAGCCTTGAGTTCAAATCCTAGTACTGCCAAAAATAATTAATAAATTAAATAAAAAAATTTAAAAACAGAAAAGCATGCTATTGCTTACTTCACTGATGCTCCATTTCCTTCAACAAGTTACAATGGCCAACCAATTCACTTCAGTTTGTCAAGGACTCTCTTGGCTTTAGAACTGAAAGTCCAGTGTCCTGGAAACCTGAGTAAACCAAGGCACTTGGTTTCCATGTGCCAAGAGGCAGCTTCCATGTGCCAAAATATGGAAGAAAGGACTTATTAATAGCAAGCGCTTCTTGTAAACCTTAAATCTAAATGGTAGTCATACATCTGAAAGTTATTCCCAGCTGAGTAAGAAAACAAAATTTTGAATTCAGTTCACTTAATAGTAT
Organism: Castor canadensis; assembly: GCF_047511655.1. Taxonomy (NCBI): domain Eukaryota; kingdom Metazoa; phylum Chordata; class Mammalia; order Rodentia; family Castoridae; genus Castor; species Castor canadensis. Next base: position 13,407,146 of record NC_133398.1, on the reverse strand, counting down.
CAGCCTGAATTTCACAAAGGATTAGAGGAAATCTTCACAAGTCAATGTTCTTATTCTCTTCTAAAGAATTCCAGGAAAAGAGATTTTATAAAGCCACCTTTGAAAGCCATTCTACCATCTGTAATCTTTTTAAAATATCTACAATCACATTATTTTCATTCTTAGCACCAGGATGAATAAAGAAATCTTAAAGGTATGCTATCCACAGGAAATCAGGTAAAGTTATTGGAGACCTCAAAATGGATCACAACAGAACAAAGTTAAAAGACCATTGGAAGACAGTCTTTTGGGTTGGGGAGAAGAAGACAATTGTATTACATAACTAAGAATACTGGAAAATGTGTAGTCTTAAAGCCTTGGTTATAATCTAGTCTATTCAGAACAATGATCATAAGTGAGTTATCCAAAAGAAGATAAAAGCTAATGTTTATTAGTTGCCTATTAAATGCTATTTGCTCTTGTGCTATTTTAATCTCCCAACTCCTCCTGTTTGACAGCACTGATCCATTTTACAGATGAGAAAAATAAGACTCAGAGTTCATTCACATTATACTACGCCAAGTGTTTGGCATGTTGTAATAAACGTAGAGGCATAAGATTCCTGCTGTCATAGGAGCTTATGGTCTAGTAGGGAATGATAAACACTTAAAAACTCTTACTAAAGTAATGATGAGTGACCCAGCTTGGGAATTCGGAGGACAGAGGAGGGTGTGGGGAGAACGATTTCCTGATTCTAGGCAAAGGAAAAGGTACTTAGAGGTCTTGAGCTAAGAACATTCAGTTATGTAACCAAGATAACACAGTTTGTGAGTGCTGGGATTGGGGTTTTGACTCCTGTGCTTTCTGACTCCACGAGGCATGTTCCCTCCCCTTCAAGACAGCATGAACAGCCCTGTTTTAAACCTACAGAGGACAGGCCACCAAGGGGACACAATTCCTAGCAATGACACTCAGTATTTCCTAAACTAGTCAGATCATTAGAATCATCTAAGGGGGCTTGTTTAAAAAACAAACAAACAAACAAACAAAGATTCCCCAGCTTCCACCCCTACTGGGAAATCAAATATTAACAAATGCCCCAGATGATTCTTAGATCAGACAAGTTTGGAGTATGCTAAGTCACGACTTCAGAAAACCTAAAACCTAGCACATTAGGGGCTTACTTAATGGCAGTCTCCCAGCCATTTTTAAGAACTGAGTGGAGTTTCTTGAAATAATTTAGCCTTCCAAGAAGAAAAGGAATGGGAAAAAATAAGAACCCTCTAGAGCTCAATCAGTCAACCAATCAAACAAAAAAGCTGCCTCTCCTCTCAGCCAGATTTCCTGTGGATTTCACCCTCTCTCCTTCTGGATTAAGTAGTGTCTTCTCGGTATAGGATACATGACTGCTGTCAAAACAAAGCCCGTTCCCACGCCAGAGGGCTCAGGAGCGTACTACTAATTTGGAGTCATTGCTAATTGAGGAGTTGAGTAGAGACACCAAAGCGGCAAGATAATAAGAAAGCTTTCAGTTGGGAGAGGTTATGGATTTAGAATCCAAGCAATTTGGGTTCAAATCCCAGACCCACCACTTACCAGATGAAACATTTATGAACTTCTATAATCCTCATTTTCCCCAACTGCACGGGGGGCTAATCAGACCTGCTTTGCAGAGTTATTCTCAGGAATAGGTGAGGTAATGAAGGTGCTGGCCTGACACTAAGGGCCCTTAAGAAATGTTTGTCAATAAATAATAAAGCAAGAGTGAATTTAGAGCTCAATAAGAGAGGGATTGTGCCAATATGGTGCCAACAGTTAATAAAGCTATATTAAAAATTGTTTAAAGACATGCTTAGGCACAAAGCACTGTTTCTAAGCTACATTGTAGAAAAAAACAAACAAACAGGTCCTTCCTGTTTTATCCTATAGATTGGATTATGATTGGTTTTCTGGATATGATGTGTTCAAATGGGATGCAAGGGTGGAGGAGGAGCTTTGATGCACTCGTTTTTATTTATAGGTAATAAGTTTCCTCGGAGCTGTAAGAACTGAGCCCAGATTCCAGAAACAAGAGCGGACTTCAAGTTGAGGTGGATGGTGCTCAAAAGCTGGAGAACTGGGGAGCAGAGAAGAGGAACAGCCTGCAGGCTACACTACTAATAATGCCATGCATTTTCAAAAGTGCTTTAAATGATCTTCCTTTACTAAAAGACAGAAAACCCATTTGAGAAGTTTGATAGAAGGTGGGGGGAGCTCCAGAGAAAGATGCAAATCACTGAGCAGAGTCAGCATTGTTGGAAGTATTCAGTAAGAAAACCAATGCAATCACTTTGAGCCAGAGCCTGGACAGTGTTCCCTTCCCTTTCCTCTTAGCAAGAGGGCCATGCATATGAATAGCCTCTTTACTGTTTTATTTCCACATGGTCTGAATTTGATTTAACTCTGCATCTTCCTCCTCAATGAGGTTGAAATATATCATTGGTTGCTTAATGGTCCTTCAAGCAATGAGGCCTTTATTAAATAGCAGCGTGATACCCAGGCGCTCAGGATGCGAGTGGCACACAAATTTCTCCCCACTGAGTCTGGGAAGACAGCTCTCAGCTGCTCCCTGGGCCTCCATCTCTCTGCCTGAGAGGAGAGTCAGGAAAGGGGCACCATTGCCGGATGGGGACAAAGGAGATGGCCTTCTGTGGCTGGATGCCCGAAGAAGCCTCTTTTGGCACCTCCTTCATCAGAGAGGAGGACAATGGTCCCTGGAGAGAGAAGACACCAGAAAGCCAGTTCTCTCTCCAGCATTCCCTAAGACAGCAATGGGACTTGGCACCAACAAAGACCTAGGTTTGAGTTCTGGCTTTGCCCCTTTTAAACTGTGTGACAGGGAGCAAGTCCTTTGGTCAGTCCACACCTGTTACCAGGTCTGAAAAAAGCAGCTAAGGACAGATGCCATTCTTGCCTGAAGGCTCAAAGAAAGTGATGAAGTGATTCTGCTATTTTGCAGAGGGCTCATGACTCCCACACTTTGCTGGTCTCCACAGATTGACTCAGTGACATGAGATGGCATTTCAGTGCTTTGTCTACATCAGCCACTTATCAGATGGTGGAGACTCAGGAGGAAGCCACATTGTCCCTGCCCTTAAGCAGTGTTTCCTCACTTCCAGTTCACCACCTCAACCCCTAAATACACCTCCACATCACAGCCAGAGGGGACTTCCTCATCTGCAGATCCAATTCTTCACACACCTGCATGCATCACACACACACACACACAGAGTTCAATCCTTTCTTCCAGTGGCTCCCCAGATCTCTCAGTCTGCAGCTTAGACCTTTTAGGCTTGGTTCCTGCACACCTCTCAGGTCCACTCCCATAAATCCTGTGCCCTGGTCAGAGTAAACTGTCTGTAGTCCCCACACATCCCTGCTGTAGTTTGTTACCCTGCTGCCTATCTGATTCTCATTCCTGCCCTTGTCCCCTAAAACCCAACTCATACTCCACCAGACTCTGCTCAGGGGCCCCTCCCAGAAGAGGCCTCTCTGGACTTGAATCCCTGCCAGCAGCCTCTCCCCTCCCACTCCCATCATTACAACTACAGGCAGCGGGCTTCCTGAGGGAAAGCCCCAAAGGGAGCCATTGCTTTGTTTGACCAGTGCACAGCAAGGTCCATGGCACAAAATAAGATCTGAGGAATGTTTGAGGGATGAATGAAAAGATTATTTCAGCCGGTATTTATCAAAAGCTGATTATAGACTATAGCAGGCATTGTGCACTGGAGTGTGAGGATCCAATAATAAACAACAGTAAGCAAGACAAATGCAGCCCTCGCATCTGGATTTAAAATCTAGTGGGAAAGAGAGAAAATTAAACAAGTAATAACAATAAAACCGATGCATGCTACAAAAGGGAAGCACAAAGGAAGAATCCCAGTCAGGGCAGGGTGGGGGCCGCTGGGGAGAAAGTGAGATTTGAGCAGATCGCTGAAGACTGAGGAAGTTGTGGGCAAGAGGAAAGAAGAGCAGCACAGTTTATGTAAAAATAGCAACACCTCAACAATCTGGAACCTGGCTGGCTATCTTACTTACTCAGAAAGAAGCCAAAATCCAGGAAGAAGGCTGAAAGGGCCAAAATATGTCAAAAAGACACACACCGTGCTCACCTGGAGCCTCTCACTCACGCAAGCCTTTCTCAGTACTGCAGCCCCACCTCATCTTGCCTCCTCTGTCTCCCATCACTCTTTGTAAATGCTTCTAACAGACCTCTCAGCATCCCACACTGGACTCATCCACCATGCCTGCTGGGGCCTCAGAAGCTACCCTGTGTGGCCTTTTAAGTCATGCCATCTGCATGCTGGCATTTTAACATTTGGGGGATTGTTTTGTTTTATTTTGTTTGGTGGTGACAGGGTCTCACTATGCTGTCTAGGCTGGTCTTGTACCTCCTGGCTCACGTGATCCTTCCACCTCAGCATCCAGAGTAGCTGGGAGTACAGGCACAGGCCACAGAGCCCTGCTTGAAATATTTTTATACTTCTATTTTTAATTCCACACGTGGATTGTTCATGTTGAATATTAGTTATTGCATTATTAAGCACTATACACATTTTGTCATAACAAAAGGATTTGCTGGTTCAAACTAGAATTGAGAAATACTGTTCAGTAAACAAATAGATAATTTTTTATTTAGGTTATTTTATATTTACGATGAGAATTTTCTGGCAGATGGCATTCAAGTGTCTTATTTCATAAGCCAGTATGTATTGCTTCCCTTTGACAAATTTGATAGTCAAAAGATCTTGTTGATCTAATAGTAACCTGTTTCCAAAGAGGAGTCTGCATTTACAACTGGTGAATGACTAGGGAGTATCCTTAAATTTTTAAAAAATCCTTCCTTGGAATGAGTGCAGAGGTTAAATGTGAAATTTCATATTTAAATTCAATCACTTCCTTTTTTATTATATTAGAACACTTTTGAATTCTAAGTTCAAATCAACAAACACGTCATGATGTATAAATATTATTTAATAACTAATATTTATTTATAATAAATAATCCATTGTTGTAATAAATTTGTTAGTGAGATATAAATAGCATATTGACTAATATTTTTTCCTGGAGGAGGGGGAACCTTTTTCTAATTCACACAAAAGGACAGTCTGGACCAATAGTGCCTCTGGTTCAAGGACAGTTATGGTGTCTTTATCCCCAGTGCCTTACACAGGCCTTGGGGAAGAGCAGACATTGAACACATATCCACTGAAGAATAGTGAGGACCTTCTGAGCCTCAGAATTTAAAAATTGTGTATATATGCTTCCTAGAAACACTTCTGCTCATGCTAGTGGAATAGTACTGTATAAACTCGTACAGCAACAGTCCTTAGTGACCAGCAGAAGCTTACTAAAGTGTCACATAGCAGGGATCATTTGCCTCTCCCTTTGTTCCCTAAACACACAGCACTTTTTCCAAAAAGAACACCTTAGGAGTAAGGAATTTTCATGGTTATAACATACCATTAGAAAAACATCTTTGCAATGTGCCTAGAGAGTCATAAAGTTTAGTAATTTCTGAGAAAATACCATAAAAATTCAGGAAGATGGTAAGGCTTTGTTTAAGTAGTCTCAGACAGAGCCTGGGACTCCTTAAGCAAGGAACAAGTGCACAGGCTAAAGAAAGCTATGTTATCATGGAAAATAAACCCTGCCAAACCGAAAGCTTTCAGGACCTTACAAGCAGCTGGCTCTCTATTTCTGGTCCGGGCTTTGCAATGCCAGAGACAGGCATGGGTTCACTGCTTGGTATCCTTTTATGTCATTTCCCTTTAAAGAAATAAGTCACTTTGAAGATAGCCCAAAAACCAGCACAAAACCCATTAGTGATACCATAGTTCAATTTCATGAGCATTTGTGAATGCCTTCTCTGTGCCAGGCACTGGCACTGGCACTTATTCAAAGATGAATAAGATGAGCTCATTGCTACTGACATTCTTATAGTCTAGGGAAAGAGACAGACAATCTCAATCAACAGCCTTCCCCACCTATCACCACCATGTCGCCAGTGACATCACTGTCCCCGAGGTCTACATAGCATCTTAACTTGCCTCCTACCTCCACTCTTAAAGCCCTCTGTAGCCTGTTCTCCATAGAGCACTAGACTAACCTTTTTTAAAGGCAAGTGTGACTATTTTGTTTCCTGTACATTTAGGCAGTCTACATGTGGTCTGGCTCCTGAATACAAGGTGAGAATCAGACTGGAAACTCCCACAGAAGCCAGACCCTCTGCAAGGCCACATCCTCAGTAGGTAAAGTAGAAGAAACTCTGCTTTGTTTTGCCCTTGGCTCAGGCCAGAGAAAATAGAGGGAAAAAGTCTCCTCACAGAAATTTTAACCATATAACCTCCCTGTTACAAGTCTGAAGTCAAAATTCATACTATGACTACAGCCTAAAAAGTCTAAGACTGAAATATTTGGCTTTACATGTCCTTGGTTGGTAGAACCCTCTGAGGCATCTAAACAAGACAAAGATTCTTACTTTAAACCCAGGCTTCAAAGAATCATTGGAGATTAAAGTTCCCAGGTATATTATGGACATCAAAAGAATACAAAGACTGATATCAGAATTCCAAAAAGAGAGGACAGAAAGACTGGATAAGAGACAACATTGTAAGAAAAAAATGGGTGAGAATGTTCCAGAATTGATAAGATACCAAATCTCAGGGAAAAAAATGAATACTAGCAAATCCTAACCAAAATAAAAAGAAGCCCTCTCCTAGAAGTGTCTTAGTGACATGGAGCATATCTAAATCAAAGGGATTTTAAAAGTAGCCAAAAAGAAAACCATATCTAACTAGCAAAAGAAAAAACTAGGTTGACATCTGACTTTTCAACAGCAATATGAAAATGATAAAGTGGTGATGTCTTCAAAGTGCTGAGATCATATAACATAGAACTGCATCTGGCTATGTACTTATATCACAACACTACTGTTCAAGAATGAGGGCAAAACGAAGGTAATTTTTGACAAAAATTGATAGAGCACTCACTAAAGAAACTCTTAAAAGATTGTTTTCAAGAGAAAGAAAATAATCCCTGAAGAAGGGTCAGAGTTGTAAAATAAAAGAGGGAACAAAAAAATGGTAAAGTAGTAAATCTAAAAGATACTAAGATTATACAAAATAATAATATCTGAATTTTGAAGTTCAAAAAAGGATAAAATAAGAACTAAAATATTGGCTCAAAAAAGCATGTAAGATAGTAGGCCTCCTTGTGCTTCCCATGGGCTGTGCTCTTATACTGACTGTGTAGAAAGAAGAAGCCCCATACGCACCTCGGCCCAGGCCCTGTGCATGGTCTGAACTATGAATGGGAAGACACGGGGTGGGAGAAAAAGTAAAAGAGAATGCATATGGACAAAATTTAAATGAACCTAAGTTCATTGTGTTGTTAAGAAGAAAGTAATGAGTCTGTGAAATGATACACATATGCTAAATTTTCCAGGGTAAATTTTTAAAAGTAGCATATACAGCTCTCAGATTAGTATAAGAAAATGGAAAAAGAAAAACAAATTTTAAAAGATGCGAAATTCACAATCATAGAGGTAAATATTAGCATAACTCTTCAATTAATGAATAGATCAGACAAAAATTAATACTATAAAATTTATATAATGCAATTCACAAATCGATCGAAGGTACACGTGTAAAATATTGCATTCAATGACTAGAGTTTGCACATTCTTCTCACATACTCATGGAATATTTATAAAAACCGACTATGTAGTAGGCCATGAAACAAGAGAGAGAGGAGAGGGAAAAGGAGGAAGAGGAGGAGAAGGAGAAAGAGAGGAGGAGAGAGCTGTATATGGAGACTTTATAAGGAATCTGAACTTCATTCTTCAGGAAATATTCAAAATCCCTCCTCCCCCCAGTCCCCAAAACTCATGAAGAAATGCCACCAGGAAAAGATTCCACAAGATACAGGTGTCCAAGGGGTCAGTGTACCAGTAACAGGCAATACTGCAATGCAGAACTAACAGTGGGAACTCTGAACTTGAGCTCCTGAAGCATATGTCCAGTTACTGCCAGGACACAGTACTATTCAATGATGTGAGATGGTGAACATATTACATTCTTAATAGCTTTACTGAAATATAGTTCACATACCACACAATTCACCCATTTAAAGTATACAATTCAATGGGGTTTAGTGTATTCAAAGAGTTGTGCTAACAACACCCCAAGTTTAGCACATTTTTATCACCTACAAGGAAATCCTTTACCCACTAGCAGTCACTCCCCAGTCCCCTCACCAAAGCCCTCCCTGGCCCCCAACTTTGGGAAACCACTAATGTACTCCCCATCTCTACATTTCTCTATTCTGAATATCTCATACGAGTGGATCCACACAATACGTAGTCTTTTGTGACTAACTTCTTTCATACAGCATAATGTCTTCAATGTTCATCCATGTTGTAAGCATAAATCAGTATTTCATTCCTTTTTGTGACTGAATAATATTCCAGCGTTTGAACATACCACATCCTGTTTATTCATCAGGTGATGGGCATTTGGATTATTTCCACATTTTGGCTGTTGAAAATAATACTGATATGAAAATTAGTGCACAAGTTTTCATGTGAACATATGTTTTCATTTCTCTTGGCTACCCAACTAGGAGTGGATGGCTAGGATGTGGTAATACCATGTTTTACATTTTGAAGAACTGCCAAACTTTTTCGAAATGATTGCAGCATTTTGTATTCCTTCCAGGAGTGTATGAAGAGTCCACATTCCCCACGCACTCGTCTTATTTGTTTTAGCCATCCTAGTATTTTGTTCTGAATTTGATTTTCAATTCCCTAAAAGCTAATGATGGTATATGGCATTTTTAATATGGCATTTTAACCCAGCTCTTAACATACCTTATTTATGTACCTCTAGTACATAGAGATATTTCTTTGAGACAGGGTTTTTACTACATAGCCCTTAAACGTGGGATCCTCCTGTCTCAGCCTCCCAAGTGGTGGAATGATAGGTATGTACCACCACTCCTGGCCACACTAGAGATAGCTGGAAAAAAAATCTTAAAAATCACACATTAGCAGTTCCATTGCCCACAGGTATGTGAAATGCTTAAGCCTTATCCTATGGGTAGAAGATCAGGGATGAGGAGTCAGAAGTGGGGAGAAAGTGGAAGAATGCCGAGAAAGTCAAACATGTCTATTGAATACATTGTTTGAAAACTAAAAAGAGGGACTGTACATTGTGGCCTAAGTGGTAGAGTAGCCTAGCAAGCTCAGAACCCTGAGTTCAAACTCTACTACTGCTTCAAAAAAAAACTGAACCAACAAAGAATGCAATAGTTTCACAGATGAGGCAATACAAATGATTAATAAACTTATGCAAAGAGCTCAACCCTGTTGACAATCAAAGTAAATTAAAAACATATTTTGGATCTCTGCCTATCAGTGTGGCAGAGATTTAGAAGACTGACAGCATATGGTTTTGTGAGGGTACAAGTGGACAGATGCTCTACAGCACAGCTGGGAACAACTTACTTGGAAGTGCCAAAATATAAAGTTCTTATACCTTGTAACCAAACAATTCCTAGGAATTTATCCTACAGACAGAGCTACGTACTTAAATACATACAGCACAAGTGCATACTGAAAATGTCTGAACCAGGAATACTGTGCCATTCTTTGTAACAGTGAAAAAAAAGAAGCATTATCCACTAATAGATTGTGGTACATCCATAAACGGGACTATCTGGTTGATATTAAAATGAAATGAATCTATGCATACTAACAGAGAAAGATGCCCATAAAGTACTGCTAAAGAGGCAGTTGCCAAACACTACAGGTATTGTGTGATACAAAATTTATAAAATATTGTCTTGGGGCCGAAGCTGGGGTTCAGTGGCAGAGCTCTTGCCTACATGAGTGAGGCCCTGAGTTCAACCTCTAGCACCACATTTGAACCATTCTTTAGATTGGTATTCATAGACAATATTTATCATGTGCCTCTCCGTCTCACTGATGTCGTGAGGCTCATGGTGCAGATCCCTGAGTAGTCAGGTTCTTCTCTTTACACCTGCTTGGTTCTAAGGACTGAGCAGCCCTAGCCCCTCTGACATCAGCTGTGGCCATGTAACTTGCTTTGGCAAATGAAATGTGAGCGGAAGTGACTCATAATTCCTGGGAAGATGTTTTGAAAGCCAGAGCAAATATATCAGGTGCCCTTTCTCTCAGATGTCCAGTGGAAGCATGGATCTCTGAATATCCAAGATGACGAGAGACTCTAGGTACAGCCCCACCAACCTGCACCAAACCCAGAGTGTGAGCAAGAAAGAAACTTCTGTTGAATCAACCCATTTGTCCAGAAAATTGTCTATTACTGCTTTTTAATTTTCCATCAATCACAGTTCTGACACAATGAGCAATACAATCTCTGGATGAGTTTAAAGCACATAATATGACAACTGGCCTCCTTCAGAGATCTAGGCAGATAGACTGAAGGACAGACTGATCTGTACTCAGGGCAGACTGCACAGGAGATAACCAGCCCTATCCTCCCAGCTTCATTAAGGATGAGAGGGGTTTTATTCAGATGACAGAGAAGCAGATGGGAGAAGAAGGAGCCGCCGGAAATGTCTGCTAGGGCTCATAAAGCATTTATAAAAATTACTAGACAATGGTTCACAAACACCTAGGGAAACTAACATGTGCACAAACTGCAGTGGAGGCGGCTGTGAAGACAAGGCACAGTGTGACGTGAGGCAGAAAAGGAGATGTCGGTCCACCTGGAATAGAAAAACATGACTATTGTTCTCTCCAGCAAAACAACAGCCTTTGTGGAAGAATCACAGGGACACAGCTTCAGAGACGCATCCACAAGGAAAGGAGGTGCAGAACTAATTAAAGGAATTGCAAGCTTCTTTGCCTGTTCGTACTATCAATTTTTCTGTTATAAAATTTAATTAAGATGTCAGAAATTCATCAGAGAGAAAGCCAAACCAATATGCATTCTTACCCAAGCATCAGGTGCTTTAAAGATTTTGTGACTTAATCATCTCGACAATCCTACCAAGAATTTTATGCTCATCCTTAGAGAGGAGGAACTTATGGCTCAGAGAGGTAGAGGAACTTATGGCTCAGAGAGGTAAAGCAACTTGTCCAAGGTCACACAGCCATAATGTGACAGAAGTAAGACTCAAATTCATGTCTGACCATGCTCTCTGTCCAAGCTCATTGTGAGGACTGAGAGCAAGGAGCAAAGAAAAGGCCCAGGAAATTCACATCTCTTCTGTTTCATGTACCACAACCTCAATTCTCCCTGGTGAAAAGGTACTTTGTGAGCCCAAAGTCAAGGTATGGATGTACTCAAACAGCTAAAATGATATCATTAACACAACAAAACCTGAGTACAGAATGGTGGCTTTTAAAAATCCAATTAAACTCACATAACCTTAAAAGTATAATTGGTTTTAAAAAGAAAAACCTTTAGTGTTGTTTAAAATATTTTAATCCTAGACTACATCAAGTCGACATTTACTTAAAATGTAACTTGTTTTGTGGTCTGCTGTGGGGTTAGGGTGTAGCCCAGTGACAGCCTAGTATGCATGAGGCCTTGGGTTCTAGCCTAGGACTGAAAGAAAGGACAAAAATAACCCCAGATTTGTTATCTGCTGTATCCCAAGAGCCCAAATAGGTCACAAAATATTAGCTAAATGAGTTCAATAAGCTGGCCTATTCAGGTTAAGCAGTAATCTACAGACGTAGACTAAAGTCTATAATAGTTTTTTTCTTCTAGATAAAAAAAAAACATAATCAGATTACCAGTGACTATAATAACCCAATGGAAGGGAAATTAACTAAATACCAAAGGCTGGGTCAAGGAAATGTTTATACATTCCTTTATGTAATCTTGCAAATATTCTGCAAGGCAAGTATCACTATCACAAGCCCATTGTTACAGCTGAAGAAATGAAGGCTCAGAGGGTTCTGTATTTAATCCACACCCAGGTTAGTCACATGCAGTTGGTGGCAAGGATTTTAAACCACATCTTCCTAATTTCAAAGCCTGGGCCAACTCCAGGATATGACACTTCTCCTTTAAAGCAAGCATTTAAAAATGGTCAATTGCTTTTACAATACGTTCTTCTCATTGAATAGATTTAAAAGGAAAATAAGTTAATTTTTGCATTCAACCTCAGCTAATACAAAATCAGCATCCAAAACACTACAGAAATTGAGGTAACAATAATATATACAGTGTATGTTTTGTAACACAGAAAATAGCTCTGGAAATTACCACTCCTGCTAAAAATATTAATTTACAGTAGTGAGAGGCCCTATGAACCCTGGAATGTATTGTTTTTAAAGGGCTGTTTAAGAAGTTAGTGTGGATTCATGAAGCTATTGCGTGTCTTGTTCAAATAACGGTGGTAGTGAATTGTGATTTTTATATTATGACAAGTTTAACTTGCAAGAGAAAAATTCTGGTGGATTAGATGTTAAAATAACATGTCTGTTGAAGGCGAACATTTGATGGAGTAGGGTATAAACCTTTCTTAAGTGTAATGCTGTTTTCAAAAACTAGGACAGAAATTGCAATGACTATCTTTGAAATTGGAAGGGGAGGGAAGGCTACCCAGTTTTTCATTTTATACTCTGCCTTCTTCCAGAAGGCATCTGAGACAACAATTCATATCACAGGCTCACATGCCACAGAGGAGCAAGGCAGCTTGGCTCGTTAAATGACACAGGAATCACATCTCCTTGGTGGCAGCCGCAGGATAGGACTTGGAGGAGCAGGCACTGAATGCTCCTCTGCCAGGCAGGATACATTTCAATGTGTTTTCATTTAAGTCCTGTTCTGCTTCTGAGTGACTCCACTGTCATTTGAGGAACAGGAGGGGTAAGAAGTGGAGAATTATAAAAACGCACCTAAAAAAAAGGCCTTTGGAACAAAACTGACTGCTGTTTAAGCCCTCTCTTTCTCTTGCTCACACTTCCTTGCTGTGCCTGCCTCAGTTTCTCCAATTTTTATCTGAGAATGATCATGATTATGACAATGATGGTGGTGATAATGATAGAATAACTCCTTGCAAGATGGTCTTTAACAAAGAATTGGCAAAGAAGATGGTATGGGTTGTACACTGACTAGATCAGGAGCTGGCTGCTCTGTCCCTTGTCACCTATGTGACCTGTACCAGTTTCCTCATCTGTAAATTGGAGACAACAACTGGAGGTAACAGGATCTGGCTCAAAGGGTTACTGGAAGGATGAAATAAAATAATCTATAGTAAACTTCTGACGAGCATAAAGCACTTGGTACAATACTTAGCACATGCTATTTAACAAATAATGACTAACATAGGCAAGTGGCAAGTAGGACAATATAGTAAGTGTCCATGTTCTGAAGAAAGGCTGGGCACATTTCAGAAAACAACACATGGTTTGGAGTCTGCAACAAAGAGCTCATACTGTAATAGATCTCAGGACAGAGGCCTTTGCAAACCCTCGCCAACAAAGGTCCCACTATCAAATCTCAGAGCCCTCAGTCATATTAGCTGGTGTCCATGGCACCACTGTGCACACACACACACACAGCCTACATACCCAAGGAGGGCAGCTCACAATAGTGACATCTATTCCCTATGGTGTATACTTTCTCTAAGGTTTTCATTAAGGAGGACAGCAAAGCTGCAAAAGAATATGCAGGGGATGGAAGAGAAGATCACTCAATTGGAAGAGGACCACACAGTTACATAAATATGGAGCCTTCACTTGGAGACAGGAATTCTCTCTCTCTCTCTCTCTCTCTTTCAGTTTAACTTCAGGGGTGACTTTGTACATATGACTTTGCTATTTGAGAGAACATTATTCTTTCCTATATGCTTACAGAGCTACCATCTGTGAGTTTCCCCTTTGAGAAACGAATTTAACTCTGAGGACTCTCCAGAATGGAGAAAACTGAATCATAAAGTGGTGGTGTGGGACTGAAGGAGAGTGGGAAGGGAAGCTGAGTCTATATGCAGCCAGCAAGCTGTGAGCAAATGCAGTCAAGAGTGCAGCTTTTTAGCATGACCTCCACATGCTCCATGATCTCGCTCCTTCTCCATCTCTCTCTGCTTTCTACAGGCTCCCTAATCTGCCAGCATCCCATCCTGCATCCAAAACTGATCCACACTCCCTGCATCTGCTCCTGCTCTAGGTGGAATGCCCTGTGCCCACTCGAGATCGAGACGGGACTGTAATTGTCTGTATGCAGATCTGTCACTCTACCCTGGGAAATCCTGGAGGACAGTGTGTCCTATTCATATCCATAGCTGCAGCCCCTTGCCTGGGCTCTGCGAATAGAGAGCTACCAGGGAGCATGGGACATGCACAGAACTGAAGCTTGGTTTCAGATGGAATTCTTATTTCAAATGCTAGCTCTGCCTCCCACTAGATATATGACCCTGCATAAGTTAACCTCTGTGTACTTCAATTTTCTCATCTGTAAATTGGGTTGTTGGGAGAATTGTCTATATGTAAAGCACTGAAAACACCACCTGACAGAGTAAGCACTATGTAAGGGTTCATTGCCGTGGTCATCATTGTGGTTGTTAAATATATGTGGAATAAAGAAAAACTGAAAAAGGAAGGGAGTTGGTGTGACCAGTACCTGAGCAAACTTCTGGCTGGCTCAGTGCGCCTTGTTAGGTGGACTATGTTGTGTAGCTCCTCTCTGTATCCCCACAAAAGGAGAGGAAGCTTTTACTCTGATTGGTGTTCATGACCTTATTTATTTTCTTTTGTCTTTGTTTTTGTTGATTTGGGTTTTTTGAGACAGGGTCTTTTCTATGTTGCTCAGGCTATCCTGGAACTTGCAAACTTCCTGGCTTTGCCTCCCAAGTGCTAGGATTACAGGCATGAGCCATCATGCTTGGCCATGACCTTATTTCTTTCCTGAGCTATGCACCGCTACCAAAGCCAGCTAGATGGGACTCCCAAGCCCTGCAGTCGTAGCACAGCATCACATGCACGGGACACTGCTGCCCAATTCCCTGTACCCAGCCTCAACTGTAAGTTCTGGCTCCAAGAACATCAGTGCTGGAAATTAGAGATCATCTTGCCCAAAATTACTCCCAAAGCAGATGGGGAAACTGAGGCCTAGAGCAAGGTCATGTGTTTGCACTTTGTTAGTTCCAGGCTTATACAATATGACAAGCAACATATACTTGTTATGCAGCCAACTTTGTCATGGGTACTAAGAATACCATAGTCATTGATTAAAGTTAACTTTAAAGTGTATCTGGACTGGCGATTTCAAACCCTACATTCTAGGGCATCAGGATGACATATGAGCTCTGTTGCAAGTATGCCACCATTCATTTGATGAATATTTCTTGAATGCCTACAATGTACTATGTATTCGGGACACAAATCAGATGCCACCTGCCCTCAGGACCTCACAGACTAATGAAGAAGAGTGATATTAAGTAAGCCATCAATATCTGACAGTAAAGTCCTACTGTTCTGAGTGAATTGTGTTCAAATATGCTAGGCTGAGCATCTGAGCATCTCCACTTACATGTCAATGTGCTTTCTGAGTGGCAGAAGAAGGCAGGCCTTGGGGTACCAGGGGAAGTTACAGGCAGGGCCTTGGAAATTGCCCACCCTACTGGGCTCACTATGCAAGGGTCTCATACAGGCTTACATTGCTATTATGTGACTGTAGAGATTGGGAACCAGCAAATTAGCTCTACCCACTCCCAGTGTACAGACAAACAAAGTGAGTCCTGAGTTGTTTAACCTGCTTGCCTGAGGTAGCACAGCTGATGGATGAAAGAACTCTAAAGTTATGTAATGACTCACACAGGCTTCTTTCCAAGAAAAAGCCCAAATCCCATAGTGCAGCCTATGATCTGACCCCTGGTCACTTCTGCAGCCTCATCTCTCACTATGTTGACTCTCATTCTGTAATCCAGCCAGACTGAACTACATGCAAAGCCCCAAATGTACCTCTACTTTGCCCACACCATGCCCTCTACCAGGGTCCCTAAGTAACTCTGGTCCCACTTTCAGCACTCAGGACTCAGTTAGTGTTTACTTCCTCCAGGAAGCCTTGCCAGATGTGGCTCCCTCTGCCTCCCACAGCACTGTACCTTCACATACATAGAGAGAAACACTCATCACGTAGTGTATTCATCCATTCAACAACTATTTATTGAGCAACTTCCATGTGCCAAGCACCTGCTGGTGCACAGCAGTCACATAACAAAGCCCCTGCCCTCGTGGAGCTTACACTCTGGTGGGGACAGCAGACAATACATAAACAGTACATAATATGATGTCAAACAGAGTTTACTGCTGTGACAAAAAATAAACAGCAAGGGCTGGAGGCTGGTGGGGGCATCACTCAAGGAGGCCTCTCTAAGGAGGCAGCATCTGATCACAAAGCTGGAGAAGTAACAGCGTAAGCCATGCAAGTAAGTGTGAAGCAAGCATTGCAGAAGGCAGCAGCAAGGGCACTGGGATTACTGCAATTATTTTTTCACCTGTGTTCATTCCCTACTGACCTATAAAGCCCTTGAGGGCGGGTGCAGCTTAAGCAAGATTCCTAGGGCCTAGTGCTGAACTTGGCACCACATAGTGGACATTTACAGAATGAATGAATGAACCTAGGCTGGGTTAGCTGAGTCCATCTGGCCTAAACAAGAACTAGCCTGTTTCGTGTCTCTCTCCCACAGGGCTAAGCTGAGCTCAGGCACCACTTAGACCAAGCTGCCTAGCCTCACTCTGTGCCAGTTTTTGTCCCCGGAGTCTCTCTTCATTAGGACTGTGACATTGACAAGTTCAGGTTCACCTTTTTGGCCCTCATATCTCTGGTCTGGATCTGGGACCCTGTCTAGAATCTAGACGTTCTAGAACTGGGAGAATTCCCTTGCTTCCTATTCATGAAAGTCCCCCTCTAAGTCACCTGGAGTTAGACTTTCCTGATGACTAACCCCTTACCTTCCTAGAAGTCCCCCCTGCCTGATCCCTGACTTCTCTCCAAACCAAATGACTCCTTCCTGACTAGGATATCAACTCCACATCAGTCCTTTCTATGGCCATCTCTCTTCAGGTTCCAACATCTACCACACCCAAGGCACAAGTCTCTGTACCTGAGTCCTGTTGCTAGCTGCAGAGCCCTGTTAATTTCAGCAGGTCATCTGGCCAAAGTCTCCAGACTCGACTGCCATAATAATCAAAATCCTGACGCTCCCAAAAGCACATTAAATAGTCCTATGCACTGCAAATAAAGTCAAATGGATTTATCCACACAGCCAACTGCAACAGAAACCTCTGGAAGTCATCGGTGCTTCACCCCTGACTCCATGACTAAACCGGTTCAAGGATGAGTAACTCATCTCCTTATTTATCCTTTCATCCACCAGTTGCTGACACCTGCCAAGCCCTGAATCATAAAACACAAATCTGCCCTGGTGGTGGTGGTGGTGGTGGTGTGGTGATCATGATGGTGTGGAGGAAGGGAGAGGGTGGTAGAAATAGGTTGCTGTTTATTGAATACTTGTGCTATGCAACACTAGGCAACAAATCTTCTGATAACTAACAAAAGTATACAATAGGTACTAGCATCAGAGAAGGTCATGGGCTAAGAGGAAAGGCAACTTGCTCAAGATCGCTCAGCTAAGCAGCAGGGTGTAAGTCTGTCTGCCTCCCAAGTACAAACAGTTAAGCTGCACAAGAGTTGCAAGCAAGCGCTAAACAAATCGAACTTATATGAAGACGTCAAAGAGAGGAGGTCCCGGTCCTAAGGGCTGCTGGAGAAGACAGACAGGCATATCTACAAAGATACAGAGCTGTAGGGGAGCCAGAGGGGGAGAATGGCTAACTTGACCTGGAGGAAGTGGCTTCGGGGACCAGGCCTTGAAGGATGAGCAGTTTGCCGCTGACCAGCAGGCTGTGAGCGAGGCGCAGCAGGAGCTCAGCGCCTGGGCCGCGCGGGGTCCTCTGAGGTCGTCCTGTCCACCCCCCTGTGCCCACGCGGCGGGGTCGGACCTCACCTCCTTCCACTTGAGCTGGCGGATGCTGATCTTCAGGGCGTCCAGGGAGGTCCTGGCCTTGGAGCTGTCCACGGTGACGGCCCGCTGCGCGCGCTCGTCGGGAGGGCAGCCGGAGCTCCGCTTGCAGCCTCGGCCCTTGTCCCTGGGCTTGGGGAGCTGGCCGAGGCCCCGCGCGGGCGCTGGCAAACCCTTGGGCTTGGACTGGGGCAGCATGCGCGGCGGCCGCTGGGGGCCGCGGGCATCGCCCTCCTCGGCCGCGCGGGGTCGCGCGGGGGCCCGAGCCCGGGGCTGCCCCTGCTCCGCCTTGCCCTCGGGCTCCCCGGCCGCGCCCGCGTCCACGCGGACCTGCTCCACCGCCGCCCGTGCTCTGGCCTCTGCCTCTGCTTTGGCCTCGGCTACCGCCTCCATTTCCCACCGGGCCGCCAGCTCCCTCTCCGAGCTGCCCCGCCGCATGGCGCTCAGGGCCGGGGCCGGTGCCAGTGCCACCGCCGCCGCCGCCGCCGCTCCGCCACCCCGGCCCACGACCAAATTGCCGCCGCTGCCACCGCTGCCACCGCTGCCACCGCTGCCACGCGCTCCCCGCCCGAGCCCGTTGCCATGATCGCTCAGGCTCCAGTTGACAGGGACCGTCGCCGCCTCGGACGGAGCCCGGCAAGGGACAATCACCGACCAAGCCCCCTGCGACCTCATAGGCGAGAGTACCCACGTGACCAGAGCTGTCACAGAGGCGGCAGCGGCCATCTTGGAAGTGGGCAACGAATCGCGCAGGCCCGTCCACCCTAAGACCCTGTTAGGTTTCTAAGTGTTGTGGAGTCTGGCCAGGACCGGCTAGAGGTGATTGAGGATGGGAAGGTGTTGAGCACCCTCGGAAGCACATCTGTCCTAAACAAGCGGCTCAGTTTCCTCACCCCCATGCACACTCGCTGGGATAACTCTGGGTCCCCACCTCACCCATCCCAGGAAAGTCCATCATAGGGAACCTGATCAGGCTGGTGATGGATATAAGTCCAAGCCTTAGCAACAAGAGCCCCCAGACTGAGAGGGAAGACACCTTTCTCTGCTTTGGGAGAGCTACCCACCAAATGAAGAAACCCTACAAATTCCCCATGGAGTTGAGGACATCAAGGACTGATTTTTCTTATTCTGTCACTTCTTTTTTGTAATAAGAGATACATAAAAAAATTTTTAAAAAGGACTATTTTTAAGGTATAGTTCAGTAATATTCAGTATGTCAACACTGTTGCACAGCACGTAACAGGTAACTTCAACTGCTTTTCCTGAAAAGCACTGACTCCTTACTTGGGCCCACAAATGAACTAAAAGCAGGAAAAAGGTTTGGCGTCCCCGCCTCTATTTTGTATCTGTCTTTGCTGTAAGCCATTTTTCTCTGCAGTCCCCTTGCTATCACCTTAGGTTCCAGAAAGGACAGGACTGATCAATAGCATCTTTACAACAAGGAACTGAAACTACCCCTAAGGAACTGCAGAGCCTTGCAAGATAGAACCCGCTCGCCAAATGAGGGCAATTAACTGTAATGATGAGGCTGCACCCTGGAGCAGGAGTAATCTCATGGGAACCAGATTTCCTCCCCTCAAGTGATGACAGTGATAACCACTTCTCAGGGACCCTTGGAGAACCAGATCTGAGATAATCAAGTCAGGCTACACTTTGACCAAAACTGCTTAATTATGCATACTTTTCAAGCATAAAACTCACGTCTATACTTGGAAGATGGCCGAAGATGGGCTGAAGTACTTACTCTGTCTTTTTCCACAGCATATCCCAGGCCAGTCATAAATCTCCTTTCTCTGACTTTCACCATTACTGTGACTATTGGGCATATAAGAGTAAGTGGCTGGGCCTGAGACATGGAATCCCAGGACTGTGGGCCTGGGACTCAATCATACAATCATTAAACACTTGTCCTTTTGTGTCTGTCTTATTTCACTCAGCATAATGTCTTCCAGGTTCATCCATGTTGTAGCATCAGAACTTCACTGCATTTGAAAGCTGACTAGTACTCCATTCTCTGCATACAGCACATTATTTTTACCCACTCATCTGCCCAGGGACATCTGAGTTGTTTCCACTCCTTAGCTATTGTGAATAACCATGCTGCCATTACCATTTTGTGCACATATGTTTTTGAACCCCTGATTTCAGTTCTTTTGGGTTGCCATGTATTTTTAAAGGCAATCCAAGAATAGGTCTCTCTTTCACCTAGAAGAGCCATGTTTGTTTTGGTTTGACTTGAGTTTTAGGAAATGGGTTGGAAAGGTGTAAAAGCATCCCAGACTGATGACAGTGACTGTGACTGTACATAGGTGAACCTCTCCATACTGTGCTATGGGATAAAAAGAATACAGAAGCTCTAGTGAAAGGTGGCCCCTCTTCCTCTCTCATCTCTCCAGGACTCTTGCTTCTTTACTTTGACCCAAGATTTCACTTGGTGAGGGACCATAGCCTTAAGAGGTCCAAGCCTCCTTTGCAGTGGCAGTGGGTGGTCTCCTCTCTTCCCTTGGAAACCTCCATGCTTTCTTCAAATTTGCTCACCTAAATACTTGCACTGAGTAACCTGGGGTGCTTACTTAGAATGCAGGCTCCCGAACACCACCCCAAGAATTTGATTCAGAACATAAAGGTGAGCATGGGAGTCCGAATGTTAAATGAGCTCCCCTGTTGATTCTAAGGGAGCCAAGGTCAAGAACCACTGACGATTCTAGGCAAGGTCTCTGGAGACCCTTGGAGCTGTCCTTGGTACCAAAAGAGACTTCACACACGCACGCATGCACTCACAAATGCACACACACATCTCCCTCCACCATCCTGTGTGTTCCTGGTTTCAGCAAATGGCACCCATCATCATGCTTAAAAATTACCAAACTTAACTTATCCCTCTCTTTGACTTCCTGAAACTAGACTGTCTCCAACTCTTAAAGGATTTACATTGAGATATTGCTCACATATCTCCTTCCTTACCCTTCTCTGTCATCATGGCCTTTGGCCTGGGCCATTGTACCAGCCTCTTCATGGGTCTCTCTGCCTCCCATCTCCACCACAACCCCATCCATTCTCAAGACTGAGCCAAGTCTGCTCCTTGCCTGCTTAGAAACATCCTCTAGTTTCCTGCCATCTTTGGATAAGTCCAAGCATGTTAATTGCCCTAAGACACCCTTCCTGATTATTATGTCTGAAATCACCCCCACCTCTGCTGCCATGCCTTTGTACACACTGCTCCCTCTGCCTGGATTTACCCTTCCTCCGTGTCTCAACTTGGGAAACTAGCCTCAGCCTATGTGTCTTCTTGCGTGTGCTTTTCTCAGCAGCCCCACGCAAAAATAGTTGCACTCTCTACTATTCTGTGGACATAGATGATAACCCATCACCATGATCTGTCTGTCGCACTGTATAGAAATAATCTCAGCCTCCTCCTTCAGTCCGGGGAGGGACAAATATAGCCTGTTTCATCTCTATATCCCCATGTCTAGGAGCTAGAAGTTAGCGATCCTCAGAAAGTAAGATGAATGCATTGATTACTGAGTTCTTTCAACTTGTCAAATCTGGAAAGACCATCCCCCATAGAGATACTCATTTTAACCTTATGTCACATGACCTCTTCTGCCTTGGGGTCTTTGCTCATGTGTTTCCCTCTACCAAGAACACCCTTGCTCTAATCTCTGCCTACTTTTCCTTCAGTGTTCAATATAAAGATACACCTTCAGAGCTACCTCTGATATCTCAATCTAAATCAGAGCTCTCCAAGTGAAATAATGTTGCAAGAGGAAAACAAGATGAAGCATGTATATGATTAAGTGTCAAGTGAAACAAAGAGTAAGTTCAAGGAATGGAGAATTTATGTGAATTAGAAAGCCACACTAGGCTCTACATTAGACATAGACCATAAGCAGAGTCTTTAGGACAAAGAAAGGTTCAGGTAGACACGGTGTGGGCCATTGCAGAGGCTGCGAGCGAGCAACTTGGGGTGGGAGGATCCAAAGTAGGCTCTGCCCACTGATCTCCCCATTGTGGCTTTGTCCACTAGGTGGAGATGATTTTACTCATTTACTCATTGGTTCAAAGGCTCCCAATATGGGAGGACCCACATTGAGAGGGAAAAGGCACAATACAAGTAGATATAAGGAGAACGCTCTTGGAGGAAGGGAGAAGAGGAAACAAAGCCCACTGAGTTCCATTATGACGGCTTCGGACATCAATGGAGGCACCCTCTGACTTCTATTCTCAGGAAGCCCTGAAATGCACTAGTGGAAAATCCAGCCCCTTACAGGAGTCCTCCAAGAAAAGCGTCCACTGTAGCTGCTGAGCTTGCAGGGCAGGTTAGGATGGGGGCAAGGATTACAGTCCCCCAGTGCACAAATGTGTAAATACAGCACTTGCCACAGTTTAAAGAGAGTTTACCTGTTTGTTTTCCTTATTTGTCTCAGCAGCCAGAGTCCAGGTGCCAGGAGCAAGGAATTCATTATTCTTGTGGATCACGATATCCCAATACCTAGTTCAGCACCTGGCAGAGAAGTAATAACTATTTTCTGAATGAATGAGTGGAAAATGAAACTTCTCAGATATTCAACAATAAGGAAATTGTTAAGCGAATTATGACGAATGCTATTAGTGACAGCTTCAGCCACGGAGGAAAATGTTGATGATGTAACATTAAGGGAACTAGTGCAAGCATCGTAATTACAATGCTTAAAAATGGCTCCACGCACACAGGGCCTGGAAGAATATAGAGACAAATGAGAACAGCTGTGAAGCTGGAGACACGAGATCTTTCTTGAATTTTTCCTCTCCATTTTAGCAAACTGCAGCATCCTTGTGGGTCTTCATACCCTTGAGCCCAGAAATGAGTCCCATTTCAAGAGATTATCACTGAGAATCAGAAAGACAAAGCTTTTCGTGGTGAGCAGCCTCTCTGTGACAGACATTGGGCTAAACATTTTGCATACATCGTGTCATTTCCTCCTCAGAACAGCTCTGGAATGAGTCCCTTGATGAGCCACCTTTCTAGATGGCAAAGGAAATTGTACTTGGAGAAGAGAAGTCACATGCCCAAGTCACATAGTTAGTAAAGGCAGACAGCAGTCTAACTCAGGGTGGTCTGATGTTAGCACCTGGCTCCCAACACCCACAATGGACACCAAACTCTTGTCCACAGAGACATTCAACGTATGTTTAAACATAATGGAGCCCAATATATGTACGTGTACATAAATGTACAGACACACTAGTCCTCAGCTATGGAACCATACTCAGAGTCAGGCACTGGAAGTAAATATGCCAAATACTAATAGTGATTACTCTGGGTGATGACATCAGGGTGTTTCTTTTTCTCCTTCCCCTTGTCTTCCTCCCTTCTCCCCCTTCTCTTCCTTCTTTCTTTGGCAATTCTGGGATTTGACCTTGGGGCCTTGCACTTGCTAAGCATACACTCTATCATCCCCAGCCACATTCCCAGCCCTTTTTACTTTAGGTTATTTTTCAGGTCTTGTGTTTTTTGTCCAGTGTCCAGCCTCAGACCACAATCCTTCTCCTTGGGCCTCTTTCATAGCTGGGACCACAGGCATATGCCTGGTTTGTTGGTTGACATGATCTTGCTAACTTTTTGCCCAGGCTGGCCTCAATCTGTGATCTTCTAGCTCTCCATCTCCAGAGTAGCTGGGATTACAGGCAGAAGCCACCATGCCAAACCTTTATTTTCCTCTTTATTCTTTTTTGTTTTCCAAATTTTTTAGAGTGAGCATGCAATTGCTTCATGTACTGGAAAATCAATTTCTAAATAAAAAATTCACCTTGGCTGTTGTTATACCACTTTAACAGCAAGTCCACTTCTGACAGACTCATAAGGAAGAGTTGGTCTAGGGACTGGGGTGTGGGCAACTTTTTCTGCCCTGTAAGTATGAAGATCTGCCACCAGGTGGAGCCCGAGGTTAGTTTTTGCAGCCATGGTGCATGGAAGGTTTCCTATCAGTAAGCATCTAATGCTGAACCTCTCACCTAGCTATTGACAAAAACACACCCACCTTTGGCTTTTGCTATTGTTGCTCCTTCTGCCTGATGCACCCTCCCCCTCACCTCACCTGACCCTTTGTCTGCTCAGTTTATCCTCAAGGAAAGGCCCAGATACACAATCTCCTCTTCTTAGGATTTGGCAGGACATCTGGCCTCCAGGATTATATCGTGTAAAATAAATTTTAAGTGATTCTGTGTTTTAAGAGCCCACTCTGTCCATTATCTGCTCAGTGTAAGGAAGCAGCATAATGGGGACTGTTTCCACACAACAGGGCTGTGGGATCCATAACAAACGGAAGTCCATAGAGAGTGGAACCCTGCTTCATCACAGGTGCTCACAAAGTGTAGTTTGATGTCTGTACTGTGAGTGCCCCTTCCCACCCTGCCCACTATATACACATGCTGTGAATAAGGGTTGTGAAGTCCCCAGGGAGGGGACAGAGATAAGAGTGGGGAGACTGGCAGAGACAATACATCAAAGAAAGGCCCAGAGTATTGCACCAGGGAATGTAAGGGAGTGTTGGGATATAGATGGGGCTGGATGGTAAAGACATGATGAGGCTGGCAAGGTCAGTGTCAAAACAAGCCCATTTCAGGCTGGTAGTGCTTGCTAGCACATACAAGGCTTTGGATTCAATCCCTAGCATTGGAAGAGGAAGGAAGGAAGGAAGGAAGGAAGGAAGGAAGGAAGGAAGGAAGGAAGGAAGGAAGGAAGGAAAGAAAGAAAGAGAAAGAAAGAAAGAAAGAAAGAGAAAGAAAGAAACAAAGAAGAAAGAAAGAAAAAAGAAAGGCCCTTTTCACAGCCATCAGGGTCCCTGGTTTTAAGCAGAGACTGACATGGTCAGGTTTCTGTTTCAGAAAGAATGTTCTGACCATGGAGAAAGAGAAGTTAACATTGATCAAGCCAGACCCTGTTCTAAGTCTTTTATGTGGATCATCTAGTTTAGGGTTCACAACAGCTGAGGAGGCAGACAGCATAAGTATCCCCCATAGAACGGATCAGAAAAGAGGCCGAGGACAGTGTGTGTCCAAAGTCACAGCTGGAAGGATGCCAACCCTGGGCCAGAGCCTGACCCAGCTTTATTCTACCTTGGGAGAGGGGTGAGGGCAGCATCAGAGTGGGAGACCAGGGAAGAGTCTACTGCAGGGAGGTGGGAACAGCAAGAAAGAGCAGAGTGCACTCAGACACAAGGGAGTCCTGGGCTCAGTGATCTCTTTCCCT
Source organism: Castor canadensis (assembly GCF_047511655.1). Classification (NCBI taxonomy): domain Eukaryota; kingdom Metazoa; phylum Chordata; class Mammalia; order Rodentia; family Castoridae; genus Castor; species Castor canadensis. The sequence continues at coordinate 13,381,876 of NC_133398.1, read as the reverse complement.
GGCACCAGGGACTTGGTCCAGGCTCCCCACTCACCATCCTAAATCCATAGATTGCCAGCCTCCTTCTTCTCTTTCACTGTCCCCAAAGACTTGACTTTTCATGCTTTCAACTCATCTGAGGAACACTTGGGAGGACCCCACATTCCTGGTCTCTGTCCTGAGGCTCCTGACCCTTTGTGGGAGGGTCTCTGGAAGTCCTGGGGATCGTGGTCCCCTCTAGTTACCATCCATCACCTTCTCCTCTAAACCTCTTCCTCCAGGGCATCCCTCTCCTGGAAGCTGAGCTTGAAGCTGCCATCAACTCCAAGTCTGGTCTCCCTTCCTCTTGGGTGGGTGAGGAGCCACTAGGAGATCTCTAGACCAGCAGCACTCCACCACACCCCAGCCCCTGTCCTGGGAAGTCTCCAGAGATGGCTGATGGAAGACAGAGGGACCATCAGGTGGGCAGCCACACCCAGAAGGAAGGAGCAGAGAGACTTAAAGACTTCTAAGGAGAAAACCGAGGTATAGAAAAAGGCGGAACTTGTCTGCTCCAAGAAAGAGACCTCAGGAAGGAAGAAGAAAGGGCCATGGATAGAAGGAGAGAGGGAGGGAGAGACGAAGATGACATTTGCTTAGCACTTCTGATATACTGGAAACCTGACCTCGACAAAACCTTCACAGCAAAAACCATGAGGCTCCATGGTCCAGAGCAGGAGGCAAAAAATTTTCCTTGTCAAGAGCCATGGTAAAGATTTTAGGCTTTGAAGGCCTGTCACAAGCACCCAGCTCTCCCATTTTGAGAAAACAACCAGAGACAATGTGAACCTAGCATGGCTGGGTTCCAAACTTTCTTTACAAAAACAGGCAGAAAAGATACTCGAAGTCATTAGCTATCAGGGAAATCAAAACCACAATGAGGGAGTGCTTCACAACCACGAGGATGATCTGTGGCTTGAGTGTGTCCCCGGAGCTCACGTGTGGATTCCCAAATTTGTATGGTGATGGTGTTTGGAGGTGGAGCCTTTGGGAAATGAGCAGGGTTAGACTAGGTTATGGGATGGAGCCCACAGTTCTCCAGAGGAATGAGAACTAAATCTCTAACCCTGTGTGTTGTATTCTGTTGAAACTACATAAAAGAAACTAGGACAGATGACTATAATAAAGACAGTGAGCGTTAGCAAGGACATGGAGAAATTGGAACCCTCATACATTGTGATGGAAATGTAAAATAGCACAGCTGCTTGGTTAAACGGTTTGGCAGTTCCTCACATGGTTAGCGAGAGTTACCGTATGACCACCCAGCACTTCTACTCGCAGGCAATCCCAGTTACTCAGGAGACTGAGGCAGGAGGACTATCTGAGTTCAGGATCACTTGAAGTTCAAGTGACCAGCCTAGACAACATAATAAGACCCAGAGAAAGCAACAAAAGGAAAAAATTAAGAAAAGCAAGGAGAGAAGGAAGAAAGGAAGGAGAGAGGAAGTCAAATGAAGGAGCAAAAGAAGAAAGATGTGGGTTTCAGAAATCGAGGTTTGTAACAGACATGGAAGTCAAACGAATAGCGATAAACCTTGAAAACATTATGCTTAGTGAAAGAGTTAGACACCTAAGACCACACACTATGTAATTCCATTTAGATTTGCCCAGGATAGGCAAATCTATAGAGAGAAGGTAGGCCTGGGGTTTCCTAGGCTTGGAGGCATGAGGGGAATGGAAGGTGATGGCTAAGAGGTATAGGGTTACATGCTTAGGATGACAAAAATGATTATGGCAGTGAACACACAATTCTGAATATATTAAAACCCAATGAATTAGATACTTTAGAGACATGAATCAAGAGGTATATGAGTTATATCTTAATAAAGCTGTTTAAAAAAAAAAGAACAGGTTAGATCTGGCTACCATAGTTTTCTGACCTCTGATAAGTAGTCAGACTTTCTGGGTTGGAATGTACTTTTTCTGTAATCTTGGGCCACAAAAACAATCTCTCTCTCTCCCCTATTTTCCGCATCTGAAAAGTAGAGCTATAATAAGCGTATCTATCCAGAGTGTTGTGAGTTGAAATATGTGAAGTGTCTATACATGAGTACTCTATAAAAGCCAGTGACTAATATGATTCCCATTTCAGAGAGGAGAAAACTGAGGCTAAGACAAAGGAAAGCTTTTGTCCCAGTCCCCATAGTGAGTAGTGACAGAGTTGAAGTTGAATCTTCATGTCAGGAAGTCTGTGTTCTTACCATCCCACCATGCTACCTCGCATTCACCCACGGGCTGTTTCCTAATTCACTGAGAGAAAATAGCCTGTCCCTGTGTCCTCTGGGTTTCCATTCCCTCTTGCTAAGTCAGGAGTTTGGCCCAGAACCCGCTTAAGAGCTCTTATGCTGTAATGTTTTATACATCAGTGAAGAACATGGTGTGGAAATGCTGGAACCTTGGCAAGGCTCTGTGTCCCATGCATCCCTTACCATTGACATTGAGCCTAGAGGATGGATTTCTGCCTCCCTGGAGGAGGAGACACATGGTACTCCATTCACAGATCAGAGAATAAGGCCAGGCTTGAGAAGCAGTAAGCTGGAAATAAAATAACTGACAACGTGACACCACCTTGGATTCTTCAAGCACTCTGGGAAGGCAGAGAATAAACACCAAATTTCAAATCACTTTTCCGAAAAGGTCAAGAGAAATTGAAAACCACTGCACTCTCCTAACAACTGGTTTCTCTCTTGGAGAGCTGTCAGGGTTTAAAAATATTTTACAAAGCAATCATCTGTATGCAATCAAGACAGATGCATCTCTCAGGTCAAGAAGCAGGGGCTGTTGAAATACATCAGTGGAGTTGTGCCAGAGGGGGTGGAAGTACCACACCAAGCACTCAGTTTAAGCCTAACTTTGGAAAGCAAGTTTTAAAAAAATAAACAAAGAAAAATAAATCCTTAGTGTTCCCAAGTGGCATAATCTGAGCTGTCCTTTCCCTCGTTGGTTTGAGGGGTAAATTGTAGGAGGGGATTTCCTTCCAGTTTTGGACACCTAACTCTTTCACTCCCTACTACAACTAACTAGCTATCAAGACCTGTATTGGCTTCTGCTGGAATTTATCAAATGGATTTTGAGATGCTATTAAAAATGCCTTGCAATTTTCCAAAAAGCCTGGGTATGAGCTTCAGTCAGGTGATTCCAGCAGCCTATGGTCTCTTCTGTTGAACATGAATGTGTGTGTCAGTCAGGACAGTCCATGTCATGCTCCAGTGACAAACATCCTCAAGTTTCAGTGACTTAGCAACCTATTTCTTACTCACACTACACATCCAAGACAGGGGACTCTGCATGTAGAAGTCACAGGTTAACAAGCTCATTTCAACCTGAGGTAGAAGAAAGGAGACACAATGAATCACACATTGGCCTTTTTTTAAAAAATCAGAGCTGGGGATCAAACCCAGGGCCTTGTACATGTTGGGTCCAGGAACCAACCACTAAAGGCAGGAGTATGGAACTCAAGGAACTGAGAAGCATCCAACATACATCTAAAGTAAGGATAAATAAAGTGACCTGTGCGTGCCTGGTATGTGGTAGGCACATGTAATAAATATAGCATTACAGGATTACAACATGGATGGTGACAGAGAAGAGACAGGGAGCTGGAGTGTAGTTTAGTGGTAGAGTGTATGCTTAGCATGTGTGAGGCACTGGGTTCAATCTCCAGCACAGGTAGAAGAGGAAGAAGAGAAAACATGGGGTGACAGAAAGAAATCTTAAATGTTATTGATCCCAAGTCCCTGAATCAGAAATGAGAAAAGAAAAAGAGAAATGATAGGAAGTGATGAAATGGAAGAAAGTATTTTTCTCACCTGCTCTTTCCAAACAACCCTCCCATTTATGGGAACCCTCTAATGTTCTCTTTCTTGGTAGAAAACAACAACAACAACAAAAAAAATATCATTCCTCTTCTACCATCTAGGGTGATAGGTATCCCATGAGATGCAAAAGTTCCCAAATACCCAACCACCCAAAAGGTAAGAGTCATTTCCAGCATAGAGAAATTGGTCTGGGTGTCTCCCTCATGTCTCTACCTTCAGACCCAGCCTAGGTGAATGAGACAAGGCCCATCTGGACTGGAGAGGGATCAGAGCCCACTTCAAACTTTCTTGGACCAACTTGCTCTTGACCTGGCAGAGCAGGTATGGAGGATGCTCAGTTGTACTCAAGATCATTTCTGAAGAAGGAAACATGACCATGGTCAACAGTTCTTCTGAAAACCCCAGTAATCCACAGCCCACCCTCAGTCATGGCCACATGACTTGCTTTGGCCAATGGAACATTAATAAGTATAACATAAGCAAGGATCTAAAAAGCTTTTGTACACTAGGAAACATGCTCTTGCTATGTTCTCTTGAGGAAGCTGGACACCACGCTGTGAAGATGCTCAGGCAAGTCTGCAGACTGATGTGTGGCTGCATCTCAAGAATGAGAGGATGTGACACCAACTGAGCTCCCAACTAATTGCTAAAACATGAATGACCTCAGCTTCATGACATGGAGCAGAAGTCCCCCAGTAGAGCCCAGTCAACCCGCAGAATCAACAGAAATAATAAACTGCCAATGCTTCAAGTGACTTTGCTTTAGGGCCATCTGTTGTGTATCAGTAAATAACTGGCACAGTAACTGCCTTTTGGTCAGGATAAATGTACAGTAATATACATAAAGGTACTCACTTGAGCCTGCATCTGGACATGGCTCTCCACGAACCTCAGGATTAGTATCACTGAGAGACTTCCTTCACCCCTGCCTCTGTGCCCAGGCCTGTGCCCCACAGTTTGGCATCTGGCTCCCTGAGCTAACATTGGCCATGTCCTTAAAAAAATGGCACTGACAGGCTGGGACTCCAATCACCCCCACCTACCAGTCCCCAGGAGGTGGGAGTGAGGGTAAAAAATGGGCCCTTTGTCTCCTCCCTAACACCTGTCACTTTCTCCACGCCTCTGCTCTCATTCCATTTCTGATTTCAGCATGAGAGAAAATCTGTGTGGAGGCTGTTATAGTTTGAATTGTGAAATGGCCCCCACAGACTCATGTGTTGAAGGGCTTGGTCCCAACTGGTGGCATGCTATTTTGGGAGGCGGTGGAAACTTTAGGATGTGGGACCTAGGAGGAACTAGGCCACTGGCAACAAGCTTTTGAAGATTATACATGGCCCTAGGACTCTCTCTCCTCTCTCTCTCCCTCTCTCTCTCTCTCTGTCTCTCTCGCTCTCTTTCCCTCTCTCTCTCTCTTTCTCTGTTTCCTGTTGGCCCTAAAGTAGGTGGCCAGACTCCTCTTCCACACACGCCAACACCATGATGTTCAGCTTTACCTGAGAGCCGAAGCACTGGAGCCAGTCTACCAAGGACTAAGACTTCTGTAACTGGGAGCCCAAATAAGCCTTTCCTCCTTTTAAGCTGTTTATGTCCAGTATTTGGTCACAGCGACATTACTGACTAACACAGAGGCCAGGGTAATCTAGCATGAAGGACTTTTCAGGTTCCTTCTAACATCTCAGGTCTCTGTTTCATAAGGCAAACACACACCCACAGCAGCCCAAAGTCAGGCACTGGGCTGGTCCTCAAGCCATAGACAAGTCCTCTTGCCCACACTGGCCTGCAAAGCATCACACACAGCTCAGTTCTCCTCGGATCGCCCACCGCCAATATCTGCCTGTGGGAATCCCACCCATCTCTCGAAACCACCACCCCCAGAAAGCCTACCCTGACTGCACCTCTGCTATTCTCCCCACATCCACCTGAGACAGAGCGATGCTCCTCTTCAGCCTCTACACCCCTTCCTCTGACACTGGCCTAAGGTTTAACCACAGCAGGCCTAGGAGCAGCCTCCCCCAGGGTGCCATGAGCTCCTGAGAGCAGCCCTCCTTGGTTCACAGCAACAATGATGATGCTGAGTGCTGCTGCTGTGCTTCATGTGTGGCATGCTCGCCCTCACTGAGTCTGTCTATGCTCTGGCCCTGTGAGATGGGCACTGAGACCATCCCCACCTACCAAATAATGAAACTAGGTCACAACTTGATGAGTTAGTCTCAGAAGCAGCTGGGACCTAAACATAGCCTGGACCTTTTCTGCCTTGCCCAGAGAAAGTGAGGAGTAGGCAAGGCCTAGCCATCTGCCCACAGCCTACTCTTGCTGAAGCTAGCTCTGCCCCACCTGCTTTTCCAGAAGGGATGCTCAGCCAGCTGCCAGCATCCCTCCCAGGGTATGGTATGGACTAGGCTTTCTCTGAGTTGGAGCCCTCCATGGCTGAGTCCGGGGTTCTCAGCCAAGATGAAACCAACCTGACTTATGGTAGCCATGGTGGCTGGACCAGGCTACATCATCCACTCACATTCGTGCCCAGTTCCCCTGCCCTGGAGCTGCTGCCTGCTTTCAGTCTTCAAGTAGCTTCTGTGTTAAGGACCCCAAACTCAACTGGCCACATCTCTGGGCCCCAGAAACATTTTGGGGAAGCAGATAGGCCTTGGACAATCTGTCCCATCCCCACCCTGCCAAACTCATGCTCCTTTCCCAGCCTGCTTCAGGAGTCAGGGCCTCCAACGGACTGGGTTTTCTCCCTCAAGGATGTAACACCTGCAATTTTCTCTCCCAGACTAAGTCCACTGATCCCCCAGACTCTATTCAGAATCCTCTCCTAAAGTCAGCCAGCCCTGGATGCTAGGGTAGGTCTCACAGCACCTGGGCTTCCTCGTGGTCCACATTTGACATGACGCCTTGCTTCAGCATCAGCTCCATGTGTTCAGGGCACTGTCTTCTTATCCTAAGAATCTAGCACAGTGCCTGACTCACAGTGACACACTGGAGCTGAGAACACGGTGTGTAGTTTCCTGGGTCTCCAGAGAGGGAGACAGAGGTCAAACCTAAATGGTCAGTGCTAGCATCTGAGTTCACACCTAGGTGGCCAAGGTGGGAAGGGCACTTCTAGAGAGGGGAGAAACCTGAGCAAATGTCAGACAGAGGCCCAGTTATTGTCCCAAGTGGACAGGCAAGGGACCTGAGGCTTAGCTGGTGGCACAGTTTTCTCAGTTAGCAACAAAGCTACCTTGCAGGCCAGCCTCTGGCTGGAGCCCATGGACTAACTCAGCAGAAAGAGCCTGAACTTTGGGGTCAACCAGCACCCTCCACCCTCCAAAATCCAATAGCCCAGACTGAACCTCACACCATAGCTGCCCATGAAGGAGACTAGAATTCCAGAAGAAGGGAAGCTCTGACCAGTGGTGGCTATGGTCCAGGCCACAGGACATGAGACATGGGGCCCTTGACACGGGTCTCTCTGTGCAGCCCCCTCATGAACCTTCCCCCCAGAGCCCTGTTCCTTCATCATTAAATGGGAACAGCCATGCCTGCCTTGAATAGTTCTTATCAAATGATGACATCTAAATAAAATACAAAGCATCCTATAAATGGGAGTTGTTGGCATATCGATAATTTAGTCAGGACTGTGAGGAATACTATTGGCTCCTGATTCCTACTTCACATTATACTTTTATTATTTGGGGCATGTCAGGATTTTGGGGGTTCCCTTCTGGTGGCAGCAGCCCTTGGCCACAGGCCACCCTGGAATCTTTGTAGAAGCAGAGCTCAGACTCCATCACAAACGTCTTCTGAACAATCACTCCAGCTCCTGTTGCTCAGGCTTCCAGGCTACATTGGCTGTTCCTCTTTGCATTCATTCTATAACATTTACTGCCTACCACTGCATACCAGGTATATGCTGGGGTAAGCTTGAGCACCACGCTCTGCTCCCAGAGCTCATAGGCTACTGGGGACAGAGAAGCCAGGGCTGTGATAGCTGAAGGTAGGTGCCCCAGTTCAGATCTCTCCCAATCTGGTATGGCCTGGAGCTAGTTGCCACTTGCCAGGACCCTTGTTCTAGAACCCTGTTTGGATCTTGCTTCCTTGGCAGCTGTAACTTGAGTTTCAGGTTCTACTGGCCTATAGGTGGCTCTTGGAGCCTGTTCCTCCCTCCTGACTCTCTAAGTCCCTCAGCAGCTCCCCATCCTTCCCTCCTCCCACTAGTACACACACTACTCTTTTTGGGAAACCTTCTGGGTGTTCTGCTGAAGGAAATCCATCAGAATGGCCTGGGAGGAATTTGGTTCCCTTCAATAAATGTTTACAACTGTAATTAGAATTCACAAGTTTGGATCTTAGCCTCAGCTGCCCTTGGAGCTACTAAGATCCCCTTACAGATGGTAAGCTCAAGGTTCCATTCATTCATTCATCTCTGCTCAAGTGCTGAGGTGCAATGGTGACCATGCAGCCAGGACTGCTGTCCTGTGGGAGCCCAGGTACACTGAGCGAGTCATTCCTGAAAGGAGCCCTGGAGTGTAGACTATGAGGAGGGGGTCACCCAGATAAAAGCAGGTTAGAAGTGGAACAGCACAAGTAAGTAATTTGCCCAACCATGAGTCAGAGAAACTACTGAAATCTGCTGGGCCATGGCCAGTGCTCTTCCCACCACATCAAGCTGCAGTACTGACTGCCCTCAAGGCCAAGTCCTGTCCTAGGCACTGTGGAGATAGGCATGCTCACCACTGTGCCATGAATGTTGTAGTGTGAGGGTGCTATGGTGCCCAGAGGAGGAAATCTGCCTTGAAGGAGAGGAAAGACCTGGAGGGCTTCACAGAGGAGGTGATGAAGGAAGCTGGCTTTGGAAGATGGGTAGGAGTTTGCCAGATAGAGAAAGGCTATCATCCAGAAGGAGTGGGTTGTGCCACAAATCAGAGGCTTGTGGAGAATACAGTGAAGGAAGCAGGCATGGGGCAGTGGCTCTGAACCCCTGTAGCTCCATCAGGACATAAAAATAGGGAGGAGGAAGAGCTGGAAGGAGAAGGGGCTCTAGGAGTGGGCTCTGGGGCTGCCTCATGGAGAGAGGACCAGCTGCCAGGAATTGAGGCTGGTTGTTAGCTCCTCTGTTCATCCTGGCTTGGCTCTCTCAGAAGCTGATTAGCAATTGTTACTCCTGCTTCTTGAGAGGCAGGGGGAGGGGGAGCTGGAGATGCTGCCAGGCTTCTATGCAAGATCCAGACTCAATTTGGGAGGCCTCAGACGCCCATCTCCAGATCCTTCATGCTCCCTCTGTTCCAACCAAACCTGGGGGAGAAAAAGCTAAAAATCCTGAGATAAAGTGAAGCCTATTCTGAGGTCGAGGCACTAGAAACTGTGGAGTCAAAGAATGACTGAGGCAGTGGGGGGAAAAAGTCCTTAACCTCTGGCCAGCAGCATTACTACTGTCTGAGTCTTAGGTTCCTGGTTAAGGTTGCCAAGAAGGGTTTAGGAGGCAGTGATGACACAGAGGTTAGCGAACAGGTGTTCAATCAGTGTGTGCAACTGAAAACACTTGGAACTTAATGTCTATCTCCATCCCTAAATCTGTCTTAGGGCAGAGTCCTAATGGGGAAGAGATATAGAGGGAGGCAGAGGCTAGCTCAGCACAACCCAGAGAGGAGAGAGCAGCCTCTCATCACCACCCCAACACACTCAGATGCCAAGGCCCCCACAGATTTGAGTTGTTCAATCAAAGCTGGCATCCTGGGCATGATTCACATCTCAGCTGAAACAGTAACCAGACAGCTGCAAGTCTCTCTGCCTCTCTCTGCAGTGTCTCTATACCCACTCTTGTCTCCATTTCTGTCTCTGTCTGTCTCTGTCTCTCCAGCATCTCTCTCTATGTGTCTGTGTTTTGCAATGTCCTCATGCACTCATCTTCCTGACCATGTTGCCCTATGTGTCTGTATGTTGGTCTCTGTCTTTGTTTCTGCATCATATTCTGTTTTTCTTTCATTCTTTCTCTTGTCAGCTGAAAACAGAGTTCCTGAGAGTAAGGATTGGGATACCCTCACTTTCCCCTCCAGGGAATGTGCCACACCCCAGTCCTGGCGGTGCCTCTGCTGTCTGCCCTGTAGCAGAGGCCTTGTCTTATTGGAGTGGAAAGCATGGCCTACTAGACCTCACCACTTCCTGCATTTCCACGATGTGCAGAGAGAGGTATCCTCAACCTCCTTCTCCCTCGCTGTGCCTTTGGGTCATGAAGTCCTTGGAATGTGAACTCAGTTGGTTCTTCCTGCCCTTCCCTGAACCAGGCTCTCCTCTCAGCCCAATATGCAGGACTGGCCTCCTCACTGTCCTGAGGCCTCCCACCATCTACACCCACCATCACATGGTGAGCTTCCCATTCATCCCTCCCTGGTGAAGGGCCTCCTGTGGTCCCCACCTCCTTTTAGACTCACCCACATCTGCTCCCTAGAACCAGAAGGCCTTCTGCAGTGCCTGCCTCCTGCTGCCCACCTCTGGGCAGCCATCATGGGCCTCTCGCAGGCCCTGAATACGCTCCACCTTCTGCTGACTCTTATCTTGCATTTGCTGTTCCTTTCAGCTGGCACTACAACTCCTCCTTGGAGGACAAGAAGTGTCCTCCAAGCCCAGATCCAATGGCCTCTACTCAGGGAAAGTGGGTCATTCTCAACCCCATGGCCCCCAAAACCTGGCCCTCCCTCTGCATAATGGCAGTCACGCTGACTGGTCTCCTGATCTACCTCCCCATCAGGCCTTGGAAGGGGAGAGGGCACAGAGGAAGGCTCGGCACCTGTACAAAGGAACCCCAGGCCCTATGGAGTTCTGTCTCAGCCACTCCCACCAGCCAGGAGCTTTTTGCCAGGTCACTTTTCCTCTGCCCAGTCCCTAGAGCACTGGACCAGGCTCCTTGAGGGAGGACAACCTCTTTTCCTGGCAGCTGCTCAGTCAACACCCCCAGGACCACTATTGGGGGCCGGCATCCCAACTCTTTCAGAGCCCCCCCATCCTCCACAGAGCCACCCACATCAATGAGTCTGGAGGGGAAGTGTTCCTCTTTTTGTGCAAAGCACAATGATAGGGCTTGGGGTGCAGGGCAGAGGGTTGGGGTTTGCTGAGAATGAGGTACACCATGCATTCCATGAGCCTTTGCTCCCTAGTGGGAACCTCTACTTGCTGGTGCCCACTAGTATCACACAGAGGCAGGGAACTGGCTGGAGCAGGGAGGGCCCAAAGCTGAGGTCCAGCCTTGACTCAGCTTCCAAGCTTGGACTGTACGACCTTCTTTTTGGACATCTGTTTCTCCATCATATCATGAAAGGCTAGGATCTGATGGCATCATTGACCCTAGAAACTCTGACAAGTGGGGCTGTGAGACAAGTCTTCCTGCATAAATAGCCGCTTTGTGCCTCACCAAAGCAGTGTTCGTCTTCCCAGGACACTGGGAGCCATCTCTTACAATTGAATTATTTTGTACCAGGGGTCAACCTCAGCACTCTTGACATCTGAGCGGAATAATCTTCATTGTAGGAGGGGTCCTGTGCATTGCGGGGTGTTCAGTAGCACCCCTATAGTTCCCATCAAGGTGTGACCACAACTGCCTCCAAACATTGGCAAGCGCCCCTCAGCACATCCTCAGCAGGTCGCTCATTTTCTTTGTCCTGTTTCCCTATCAATGAAATGGGACTCCACAGGGTGAGGAGGGGCTTGGGGCTTAGCTCAGCAGTAGAGCTTGTGCTTAGTGTGCTGCAGGCCCCAGCGCTGATGGGAAAACATGGCCAGGAAAAGGCTGCCTTGTAGTTTAGTGTATTAATTGAAGGGGAGAAACTGTTCTTAGGGCTTTGTTTGGTTTTTGTTTTAAACCGCTGAATTCTCACTGCCACCCTAAAGGTGGGTAATAGTCTCCCCATCTCTAGTAACCCCAACCAAGATCATACAGCCAAGAAGCAGCAGGTTCAAGCAAAGCAACTCAGCTTGAACTCCAGGCCGGTAACCTTTATGCTTGACCTGCAGGACAGTTTTAGGATTGGGTGAGACAATGCCTGTGTGGAATTGTGTCTGTGCTCAGTAAATGACATTTTCCACTTCTAAAAGCTTCTTCAACCCAAATGCTGCCTGTTGTGTTTTCTGTGGTCTCTGAGGCAGTCAATGGTTATATATCTGCTACTCTGCGCCAGGCCACAGATAGCTCATTAGTTCTGTGAGAAAGTCCCCTCTCCAACCCCAGGCTGCAGAGGAGGAAATGGAGACTCAGGGGAAGAAAGAATGGCCCAGCGTGACCCACCAGGTGCAGGTCCTGCCTGTCATGGGTCTGCTTGTCCGATGACAGGCTCACCTCCCTGCCTCTGTGCAAGATATCAGGAGGAAGGAAGTGAGCAAGTGGTGTCTGTGCAGAATGACAGGGAGACTGAGGAAGAAGCCAAGATAAGTGTCCTCTCCTCTTGGAGTAACCAGTCTTTCCAGGGTCAGGGCCTGCATGCAGCCTGTACAGTGTTGAAAACAATCATGATTGGTTGCCAACACTTAGGAACTCTTAAAATTATGGAATTTCCCATTAAAATACGTATTACTGCTGTCCTTTAAAAACTGGAAAGAGGGGGTGTACCTGCATAGGTGGATAAGAGCAAGAGCTCTGAAACCAGACTACTTGGGTTCCAATCCTAGCTCTGCTGCTAGCTTGCTATGTGTCCTTTGCCAAGTTTCTTCACCTTTTTTGAGCTCAGGTCCCTTCATGTGCATAATATACACAGTAACAGTACTTACTTCAGGATTGTTATGAAGATTAAATGAGACAGCACCCACAAATCACAGCTTTAGGCACACAGTGAGCACTCAAAATGTTAGATGTTGTTTTTGTCACCATTTACTAGGGTTGGTGTGAGATACCCCTCACCCCACATTCCCTTCCTTGGCAAATAATAATAATAATATTAATAACAGTAAATAATGGGAGCTGAGAAAGGGCTGCTTCTTTAGATAAACTGTGAGCTCTTCTATTGTCCCAGCCCCTGACCTCACAGATCCAGGCCAAGGTCCTTAAAGAGCAGTGCTGTATAGGGACTTGGCTCATGGTTGCTGTATGACTTTAGTCACTCCCTCTGTCTGAACCACAGTTTCCTCATTTACAAAATGGAAACACAGAGCCTTGAAAATGTAATGCTATGCCAAAGAAGCCAGACTCAGAAAGCCACATAGTGTGTGGCTGCACTCACTGAAATGCCCATCCTAGGCAAATCCATAGGAAAGGAGGCCAGGGGGAGGATGGGGAGTGACTGCCAAAGGGTGAGGATCTCTTTGGCGTGATGAAGGGTTTTGGAACCTAGGTGGTGGTGATGAGACCCAGCCTTGTGCATATATTGAACTTGAAATTTAAAGTGTCTCTGAATTATACACTTTAAAAGGCAAGTTATTTAGTGGGGGATTTATGCCTCAATTTGTTTCTTATTTTCAGAAGGAGATTTCCAGTGCCTTCCTGGCACGGCATGTGATGAGAATCAGAGGAGGAATGGGCTGTCAGTGAAGGCCCAGAGTGAGTGCTCAGAGAAAGCACATTCTGAGGCACCCCACCACGGCCGGCTTGCCTCCCTTTGAATCGGGTGGCTTCCTGGTCTTTTGCCTGGACTCCTTCCCTTCTGTCTCTCTCTGTGGCTAGGGTCCAGATGGGGCCTTTGTACCCTCAGAGGCCAAGGCCACAGCCAGACCTGGTTCTGATCAAGAACTGTGCAGGGCAGGGCAGGGCAGGGCTAGATGGCTTCCCTGAAGGTAACAGCTAGCCCTGATGTCCCAAGGAGAGCCCCGCCACATGGAAAAACCCAAGCACCCATGTCTTCTGCTCCCACTCTGGGTCTGTTTATTTCCTGCATGGGGGCTGCACCCACAACCCTTACCTGAGAGGTTCCCCTTCCTATCTCCCCTGCCTCTCCAAGGCCAGAGCTGCCATAAGACGGACGGACTCCACCCCAGGGCTAACAACCCCATCCGCAGGCTCGGAGCCCCTGGGCACCCAACCTGCTCGGCCCAGCAGCCCTGCAGCCCAGCTCCACTGGGCCTGTAGCACCTGGAGTGGATCATACCTCCTATCTCCTCCCCTCCAGAGATCTTCTGTATGTGCCACAACCCCCAGGACCTGAAGACATCTGGCTACATTATCCAAGATGGTACCCAAGACACCTTCCATTGCCATAGGTCCAAGAAAAGGTGAAGTTCACTTTTCCAGTTCCACTAGGAGTAAAATGTAAGTCTCCATCCACCTAAAGCCAGTGCCTGTCCTGGACTCCTGAGAGGTCTGCAGGAGTGGACCAAAGGAGTGGTCTATGCTCTGAGTAAAGTAAGTTCCCTGTGTGCCTACATGCTCCTGTAAGTACACTGTGCCCAAGTGTTCCTGCGTACTCTGCTTGTGTGTGTGTGTGTGTGTGTGTGTGTGTGTGTGCATGCACATGTATGGATATGTGTGTTCAGATATGCATGTTTGCCCATGCAGGATCTGTGCACATGTGTAGAAGTCTGTCTTTCCACGTGTGTCTGTGTCTGTGCTCCTGACTCTGCATATACCTGCATTTACAAACTTACCAGTGTTCATACATAGTATATCCCTGTCTACCCTTTGTGCTGTCTGTACTTTTGGCTGTATACTTGGATCTGATGGTACATTTACACTTGTCTAAACTCAAGGGCTGAGACCCTGTGTCCTCTGCACCTACGTCTATGCACCTGTCTTCTCTATGTTGCACAGCTGGGCAGCACAGTGGTCAGTGTGTGAGCAGACTCAGCACCCACTGCACATGTTAGGTGGACCAGTGAGCTGTCACAGAAGGCACAGATGCCAGAAGAATGGCTGCTCCAGCATCACCTCACCAATAAGGCCAGCACCATGCTACCTCAGGCTTTGGAGGGTTTGGAGCCTGGAGGACCCAAACAAAGTGCCATGAACAAGCCAAAACCCAGAGAGGGGAAGGGAACTACTTGAGGCTGAAGCAGCAAGCCTGGGGAACAGGGATAATTTGGAGATGCTCAGTGTCCTCCTCAAGCCTATGATACATATTGTCCTAGGGCTCCCAGAGTGAGAAGAGCTACAGACAGTGAAGGCCATCCACAGGTCCCCAGGTCCAAGTGTGAGGCTGGGCCCAGATGGGCAAGGAATCAGAATAGACAGGAGGAGATCCTTCTGTATAAAGCATTTCTAATTCCCCACCTGTGGGATAGGGCCTCATCCTGGGGTCTCTTCTCGGGCCACTTACTTCTCCAGAAGTGCCTCCCTCCATCCTTTCTTCAGGGCAGGCTCCCACTCCAGCAGCAGCAGATGTGGGAGGCTGAGGCTCAGGTGAAAAGGCTAGTGAATGGTGAGCTTGGGTAGGTGCCAGATGTCAGGCTGTCTGGTGTACTGCTTGAGGCTTAGCTGAGCACCAAGTCACAGGGCTCCATACCTGCCAGTTCCCTGCACCAAGTACAGGCTCCTATAGTGCCTCGCACCTTGGGTCCCACAGGGCCAAGCTCAGGACCCCCAAGGGGAGAGAATGGACCTGAGAATTGACCCAGCCTGGCTCCTGAAGGCAGGAGGGTGGTGGGAGGAGGCTACTCTGAAGGCCTTACCATGGAGGAATCTCAGAGAGAAGAGGAAATGGCTGCTCAGGGAGGGGAACTGCATGGGGCTGCCTGTCCTAAGAGTGGCCATACCTGTGACTGCAAAGTCCTTTCATTAACCTTTCCAACCCTCAAGCCAAAGTATTGGTACCAGGATCCAACCAAGTCAGATCATCCCCAAATCTCCTGGAGCTCCAGTGGGTTCCAAGGGCCAACCCCCCACGAACTTGGTCCTCAGGACAGGTGAGTGGCCCAGGATTGCCTCTCTTATACCAATCCCAGGGCTGGCCTGAGCCTGTAAGGTGCTGTCCAGAATCCTGAATAGCTTTCCCAAGCAAAGCCCAGAGAGGGCTATCCATGTGCCCAAGGTCACACAGCAGGAGAGTTGGCACTGGCCAACTGGCCCGTGAGTGCTGTCCTGCCCCTCTCTGCAGGCTACCCCAGGCTGGTTCAGCTCCTATGGGGACAGCTGTCTCCCCACATGGGCATTCGTGCTCGTGCTCGGGCTCTGATCACCCTGCCACCCCATCAGAAGTGATCAACTAAGGCCACACTTTGTGAGACGTGTGAATGAGCCCCCAGCCAGTTTCCCTGAAGATCTGATCATAGCTCCAGAACCAGGAACCAACTGTCCTGACCCTCAGCATTGCCACTTCTCCCAACTGGCACCAGAGGCCAGGGACTCACAGGCAGCTCTGGGAGGTCCCCAAAGATAAGGTAAGGTGCCTCAAAGAACTGAGGATGGAGAGGTACTAAGGAAGCACTCATGTTCCCCCCCCCCCCCCGCCTACTCCTCTGTTCTGACAAACCCTAAGGCTCTGAGAGGGCAGAGGCATGGACATGTCACACAGAGGGTTAGTGGCGAGCTCCTTCCTGGCACGAAGCCAGAGCCTCCTTCAGAGATTATCATTCCAGGCAAGTCTAACATGAGCTCTTGGGGTCGTCTGGTCTTCCCTTACAGACCTGGTACAACCCATCTGGCCAGTGTTCTGTGCTGCTGCTCACATTCTGTGCTTGTGCCCTTGCTTTTGGGGCTGTCTCACTGGGATGGATGGATGTAGGGAATACAAAGTGAAGGGTATCCCCAAGAGGGCCCAAGAGATTATGGTGGCCAAATGCCTCACCTTTCAGGAAAAGAAGCTGAAACTGAGGCCCAGAGAGCCTAAGAACTCACTTTAAGTGAAAACACGTCTGGAAATAACAGTCCTCAGATGCAGAAGCCTGGGTCAAGGCAGGACCTGTTTTGGCATCCCCCTTATGGTCAGAGGAGGAATTGCCACCAAGTCTCTCCCCCTTGGACAGGGACACCTGAAAGGCCAATCAGCTGAGCAAGCACTTATTTCAAGGCCCATCTAGCAGCCCCATTGCCATAGCTGGGCACTGTCCTCGGTCCTCATCTCCTTGGCCTCTTGTTTTCAACAAGACTAATCACAACCTATTTCTTGAACTGTCCCTTTTTCAGGGATACCCCTGGTTCTCCTCCTGTCTTCCCAACAGGTCCTTCCCAGACTTTTGTGGGCTTCTTGCTCCCTCTTTCCCTCGTTGTGGGTGTCTTCAGAGCCTCTGACTTCTCTGTTCTTGCCTCAGAGTACCATGAGACCAGAAGCACTAAACAAGGAAGACAGGAGGTAAACATCAGTTGCCATAATTTCATCCATTTGGTGGTATGGAATTTTTTGTAACACATATGAGTGTTACATTTTACTATGTAATCTTCTCTTTGATACACAGAGGTGGGGGGAGTACCACCCTCTTTCAGTGCTTAGGACTTCCCAGGGCTCCTCCTGTGTGACTTCAACCTCCCTTCTGTCTTCAACCATGTGTCAGTAGGCTTCCAACTTACACATGGCTATCCTCAGATCTCTTTTCACCTGTTTCTCTGAGACCACCTGTGTTAGTCACTTTTCCTCATTGTTTCAATACCTGATGAGAACAATTTAAGTCAGGAAAGATTCATTTTGGCTTGTGATTTCAGAGGATTCAGTCCATGGTCAGTTAGTTCCATTGCTGTGGATATGAGGCAAGGCTAAAGAAGGATATGGTGTGGTTGCTGGAGTGGCTCGAGTGGTCGAGTGCTTGCCTATCAAGCATGATGCCCTGAGTTGAAACTCCAGGACCACAAAAAATAAATTAATTTAATTAAATAAAAGGGATATGGTGAAAGAAAGCTTCTCACTTCGTGGTAGCTAGGAAGCAGAGAAAGGGAGACAGTAAAAGGCTAGGGATAAGGTAGATCCTGAGGGCTTATTCCCTCCAACCTGGCCTCACCTTCTCATAGCCCGTTCAGCTATGAACTCATCGGTGGATTCATCCATGGATGAAGTTAGAGTCCCTCACGATCCAATGAACAGCACCACCAGCCGAGGAATCAGAGACATCAGCTCTCCCCTCTCTCTTGCAGCTCCCTGATCTCCAGGACCAATCCCTCACGAGGCCTGGTGAGTCAATGTTTTTCAACAGCTGTGGAACTGGTGCTCTTCTGGCCACCCCACTGTTTCCTTGCCCTAGTCTAAACCACTGTTGTCCCTCCCAGCTGACCTTCTTAACTCAGGCTCTTCTTAACAAATGCTCACATTCTCATCTGCTACCTTCCTTGTCCAGAACAAAATCCATGTTTTCAACGCTGGCCTGATGACCCCAAGATGTGGCCTTGCTGCCCTCTGAGGTCTCATTTCCCACCACCCAGGGTCTTACCCATGTTCAGGTGCTGAGGAGGCCTCGGAGTGCCATAGCTGATAAGCAAATCAAACTGAAGAGTGCCAGGGCTGGAGTAGGGGTAAGACAGGGCTCTTCATGCTGGTGATGCCCTCTGAGGTTGTCCATTCTGCCACTACAGGACACTTATGTACAGATGGTCCTAGCTATGTTTGTACACCTCCCAGGATGGGCAGAGGAGCACCCTCTTTCTCACCATCACCAGACTGGTCCTGCTGTCAGCAAGTTCTGCACCTGCTGTACGTGGAGTGGCGGCAGGGAACTGGAACTCAAGCGACTATTGCCCTCAGGGACACTTAAATTCCTTTTCCTTCCTGAAGCTTCATCTCTGGGAGTCCCAGTTACCTGAGTCTGGGTACCCCCACTATGGCTCATCTATGCCTCTAGGAAGCCAGTCTGGGCCTGACAGATTTCAGAATAGCCACCAGAGGGCAGTGCTGCCACACACACACAGCCCCTAGAACTGGCTTGTCTTTGTGTCAGCTGCGTGGGTCTCTCAAGGAGAATGTGTGTCTGTTTGTGTGTATGAGATTGTGTGAACCGATTACTTTGTCTGTCTCTGGGTGGGGGTGTTTGTCTTAATCAGTTGGTGTCTGTGGTTGTCCATTTTTGTTCACATTTGTGTCCCCCAATTTCCACCCCAGGAAGGGGTGTCCTGGTCACTTTGCATGGGGCTCCTAGGCAGGATGGGGAAGGAAACAGTCCCTGCCACCATCACCCTCACCACAAGCCTCATTAGCCACATCCGGGCCTCAGCACCTGTCAATCAAAGCAATGACCCTGTGAGAAAGACCAGTCATCCTTGTCACTGGGCAAAGCCCAGGCCTCTCCTGGCCTGTGAGACTCATATAGCTGGAGGCTCCAGGCCTCAGCGTCACATTCACTCCTGCCCACCAACACCCTGCTGGGAGGACGGGTGACTACATCCCTATATTGCAGAGGAGGTATGCTAGTTTTGACATTCCCGAGCTGGAAACCAGAGCTCCCAGTGTCTCAAACCAGCCCCCAGACCTCACAGGTCAGGCCTGGGAGGACATGAAGGTACTTCGCCAGTTGCTCTAACAGGACATGCCTAGAAACAGAAATCTCAGGGGAGGGAGCTGTCCTGTGGCCTGGGGAGAAAAGGGCAATCTCTCTCTAGCTATGGTGGGAATGGTATTAGAGAACAGCAAAGGTCTGCTGTCAAGGGACCAGCACATGCAAAGGCAGGGAGGCGTGAGAGGGTATGCTGGCCACCTACGGTGCCTGGACACCTGAGGGGTGGGGGTGACCACATACAGGGGGGAGGAGACGCGGCTGACAGGAGCCTTTGGGAGACTGGCCCAATGGAAACATCTTGAAAGCCAAGGTAGGGATCTTGGGATCCACCTCATATCGCTGTAGCCACTGAGGAACAGACAGGTATCTCCCCTACTGCCCTTGCTGTTCCCAAGGACCAGGAGCCTAGGGAATCTCTGGAGGGAGAGGGAGAAGGGACTGAAACCCATCTGTGTGTCTCACACTCTATTTACTTATTATTTTGGTGCTAAGGATGGAAGCCAGGGCCTGTAGTATGCTAACCACACGACATCTCCAGCCCCTGTTGCACATCCCAGGAGGGAGAGAAGCACACACAGAGTTAGACACCCCGAGACAGACAGAAAGTGTGTCTTGCACAGAGAAAGGAGAGAGAAAAGAGAGAGAAGGAGAGACTCCAGGAGAGAAATCAGACAGGAAAGACAGTCAGGCTGAGAACAGGAGGAGGGGGCAGGGAGAACTTTCTTGGCCTCCCTCTCCGCGCCCTCCCGGGCAATCAGGCCGGCGGGAGGCAGGTGGTCGGGGCAGACAATGGCGCGGAGGAGTGCGGAACCTGGGACTAAATTTGGCGTTGCCTTTGCAGGGCGCGGGGCCGCGCGTTCATCTCCATGCAAAGGAGAGACGAAATGAATATGCAGCGCGGGCTGTAATTGGGCCGCCGCGGCCGCCGCCGCCGCCGCCGCACTATAATTTTCCAAACAGGATCTTGCAATCAGGGCCTTATTCATTAGCGCATAAACAATTTTGTTTCTCGGCACTCGAGCCTGTCAATCACGCCGAGAGGGAACATCTTGGCCGGAGGCGCGGGCCGCCGCGCGCGCTCCCACGCGTGCCGCCTCGAGCGCCGCCCAGTGGCTTTGTACCCCGGTGCCCTTGGGTGCTGGGGTGAAAGGGGACCGGAGCTTGCTGCGGGGTCCCCGGCACCACGAGATGGGGAGGTGGGATGGTTTGGAAAACCCGGCGATCTCAAAATCATGGCTCTGTCCTTGAGCAATCCCTCTTCCTCCTTTCTCAAACTCAGTTTGCCCAGGGCTCAGCCCCGCAGGACTAGAGGAGTAACAGATGGAGGAAGGGGTGCCTCCAGCTTTGGTTGCCAAGGCTGCGGGTGCTGGGGCAGCACGGAAAGAGGCCATCTACTAACTTTTTATTAAAAGGGAGATCAGGGGTCCCACCCAGGGCGGTCTTTGGTACTCTGTATGTCTATGAGGAATCAGAGTAGTTTTCAGAGAGCTGGGCTCAGCCCTGGGCTCCCCCACAAAGGGGCATGTACATGTGTGTAAGCGCCTGTGTTTTCCTGGCAGGAGGGCTGTGGGCCCTAGGGCACCTATGATTCTATAAGTCAGTGTTTGACCCTCCAAAGGGCTTTGTGTTAGTGCATGGTTGTGTCGGTGTGTGTCACATGCCTGTGTGTGAGCACACAAGACCATCTGCAGATACTCTGTGATTGTGCAGTTGCTTGGCCCTCTGAGGTGTGTGTATGACTGTGAGGTGGGGCTCAGTTGGGGCTCAGGTGTCCTGACAGGAAGTGACACAAACATTGAGAGGCTCCTTCCTTCAGAACAGAGAACAACTGTGTCCTCTCACCTTCCCTAGCCCAGTCAGCCAGGGTACCCAGGCTGGGCTGAGGAGAGTGTGGCTTTGCCCTCCTGGCAGGCTCTCCTAGCCTCTCTGACCACCCCAGTTCCCCAGGTGCCCTCCTCAGGCAAAGCCCACTCAGCCCCTGCAACTCTTTCATCAGGAGCCCCATGCCCTCTGGAATTTCAAGGCCAAATGTTCTGATCAGCTCAGCTTTACACAGATCACACCATGGCAAAGCTGGATAGACCCACTGCATGGATGGAGAAACAAGGCCCAACACAGGAGACAGGAAAGAAATCCTTGCCAAGGGAGGAGCATAGCCAGGATTTGAAATCCTATCTGTCTACCCTAAAGCTGTGGGCAAAGGACCTGACTCCCAAACACACACACACACACACACACACACACACACACACACACACACACACACACACACACAAAACCCAGACCTAGTCTGCAGGCCAGTCAGACAGCAGCAGAGGCAGCAGGCGGCTATGGAGATGTACCAGTGTCCTGTCCTACCGCCCTCTCCTGCTCAGTCCCCATCCCTGCCCCCTGCTGTGTCTCCACTTGCACAGAGACAAAGAATTTGAGGGTGTGCCAACAGTCAACTGACAGGCCATCAGTCTCTGCCCAGACACCCTCTTCACAGCTCTAGCCCGGATGCCACCCCACCCGATGGTCACCCCCAGCACCGGGCCAGGAAGGGAGGTGGCCTGGGGAAGGGGCTGTGGGGGGAAGGCACGGAGTCTGGAAGCCCAGAGGAACAGTCTTCAACCTGTGAATCTGCCTGTGCCTGGCCCTGAAGCGTCCCTGCTCCTGTGTCTCCCTGGATGCACAATTAACCCCAGGCTGTGAGGGACAGTACAGCAATGTGACTCTTAGGTATGTCCCATCAGCACCTCTGTGTGCTGGGCAGAGGCTAGAGGCAATGATTTTGGACAAGGATTCACAGCCATTTTCTGGCTGAGTGACCTGCTGCATGTCACTAACCTTCTCTGTGCCTCAGTTTCTTTATATGTAAAGAAGAACTATTTAAGTCACTGGGGACCCGCTTGGTGCTTGGTGCTTGGCACTTGATACTTAGTAAATGATAGGAAGAAGCAGAGCACAAAGAACCAGACTTAGCCCTGGCAGAGTGTAGACTCCATATACAAAGTTTTCACTCATGAGGGACCCCTGCCTGGCTCCTGCTTGCTGGAAGCAATCAAGTCAGGGCTTCTACACAAAACTCATGAGTTTGTCTTGAATAAAGAACAACTTGAACTTCCAAGCCTTGTGCCACTCTTGGAAGGACTGTGTGCTTTTGTGGCTATCATGTGGCCCTATCCTGGGAAGTAGGTTACTTTGCCCATTTTATAGATGCAGAACTCAAATCTTAGCAGGTCAAAGTGTCTTCTCCAACTGGGAAGAAAGAAGTCAGGAACTGAATCTTCAAGCACTGAGAACAGCAATTCCCACCCCACCCCCAACCCTGCTCCTGTCTCTTTGCTGCCTTGCTAGGTGATAGGCTTTCAGATTGGAGACAACAGGCTGCTCCCAGTCCAGCCTCCAGGGCTGCCAGGTCAGCAGGGGAAACAGTCACTGTCCCTTTTAGGGTCACTAAACTCCATGTGATCCTGGAAGAAGATGGCCTATTTCAGTCTCATTAGGAATCATTGGTTCCAAGGTCCTAAGCATCTGCCCTCAGGCCACTGAGGAGAGGGCCTTGAGTGGGGAGATGAGGAGCCATGTCTTCCCATAGGTGTGGAGACCTAAAGGCCTGAGTTTCTGTAGCACGGTCTCTTGGTGGGTCCCACCAAGCCCCCAGCTCCTCCCTCTTGGGAGTTTTACTTTTACTTCAGTTACTCAATACAATGTGGGGCAGGAGAAAGAGCTCAGAGTGTTAGTAGCTGTGTGACCTCCAGAAAGTCACTCAGCTTCTCTGAGCATTGGCTTCCTCATCTCTGAATTGGAAACAGTATTCTAGTAAGAATGACTACTCCATGTTCAATGCACTATTCTCACCCTAAAACCGAGCACAGTGTCTCACACATAATAAGCGGTCAATAAAAGTTTGTCAAATGAGTGAGCAGCTGAAAGAAAAGGACTGACCCAAAGGAAAGCAGAGGAAAAAGCTTCCTTTGACTCATGTGATTGCCTTTTCCCTCATCCTGGCCTTAATCAGCTGGTTTCCCTAGGGCATCTCTACAGACCTGGCACCAACCAGTACCTCATTTCTGGTGGGTGGGCTCAGAGCCCAGAGCTGTGCAGTCTGGTGAGTAGCACTGACAACATGTGGCTACTGAGCACTGGCCTGTGACCAGTGCACACAGATGTGCTAGGACCGGGGGACGTGGCTCAAATGGTAGAGAGCTTGTCTAGCAATCTAGAGGCCCTGGGTTCAATCCCCAGTACCCTCAGAAAAATAAAAAATAAAATAAAATCCTTACCAAACAGATATGCTGTAAGTATGGAATACACAACATGGGCTTATGAAGAGTTTGTGCCCCAACAGGGAAAGGTAAAACATCTTTTCAATAATATGTATATCAATAACCTTTTGAAGTGATAATGTTGTGGACTTGTGGAGTTAGGTAAAATGTCATTAAAACTAATTTTCCCTGCCTCTTTATACTTTTCTAATATGTTACTGGAAAAGGTGACCCATGGCTTACATTTATGGCAAGATGAAAGATCTTGCAGGCTCCAATCTCAATGTCCAGACACCCCTGGACAAAATCACCACAAGACCCCCGTCCCAATGCGCTCAGGTTCAGTGACCAACATGCCATATTTACCTCCATTTCCCTTACCCAGCCTTCCACTTCTTTCTGGCCCCAGCATCCTACATCCACCTGGAATCATCTCATGGCCTCATACCTAAACTAGAGTAGCCCCAGCACAGGGCTGCAACTTCCAACTCAGAAGTCCTCAGAGGCCTCAGGCATATTGCCACCATCTGACCACCTCAACCTTAACCCAACCAATCATTTGACCTTGTACGCCTCTGCACACTTCTCTCCTTCCCTCCACTATGCCTCCCATCCAGGCCTCATTCATCCACTCAACAAATATCTGTTGAGCACCAGGCATGTTCTTGGGGTTTGATGTACATCAGTCAAAGAAGTAATCAAACCCTCTGCTCTTGTGAGCTGACATTCTAGTGGGGAAGCCAGACAGGAAACAAGCATTAAAACAAGTAAGTGGTGTGTGTTAGAAGGTGTAAATGCTAATGGAAAACGAAAGATTGGCATCCACAATGGTCTCCTCCAGTCTCACCCCTTTGACCCATTCTCTGTGAGCTGCTGGAGGGATCTCAGATCCAACCATGCTACCTCCCCACTTCAAAGTCCCCACTGGCTCCCCAGTATCCCCAGGTAAAGATCCAAGTTCCTTAGCTTGGCTTGCAGAGTCTCCAGGTTTGAGCCTACCCCCTTGTGGGTCACCATGTCCCAGGCCTATCTGTGTTCTGGCTGCATGCCTGCTGTTGCCAGAGTTCACTTACGCATGTGTGTGTGTGCACAGACTTGCCACATTCCCGTACATCCTCCCCCTCAGAGAAGCCCAGCCAGGCACAGAGGCTGCCCAGGTACGTCTGACTTCCAATGCCTCAGCGGGAACAGGCACTGTGATTCAGGAAGTCTCCATGGCAACCGCCAGGCCCTCCTGCCATCTCCTGCAATCAGTGCTGGGACCCGGCCACCCGCTGGGCTTCCTGGAGATTTGTTCCCTATGGTGGTAGGCTTGGGGGAGGGGACGTAGGGGTTGCCTTTAATCCTCTCCCTCTTCTCCTTACCAGTATAGCAGGGCTGCCAGGCTGGGACAGCCTGATATTTGGAGAAGACTGCCCTGGACTGGAAGCAGGGATGGGAGTTCTGGTTCCACATGAGCCACTGGCATCTTGTCTGACCTTGGGAAGATCCCTTCCTTTCTCTGCATCTCTAATTCCTCATAGGTGAGATGCTTCCCTGACAGGGTCTCTGTGGGGTCTGTGGCAATGATATGGTACATATTAGGTGCTCAACTAATGCTCTTATGGAAATGGAAGGTCTAGAACAACTCCTTGCCTTTACAGAATTTAAAGGCTCTTTTCAGTTCAGTTTATGACAGGCGGGATGTTTTAATATCAGTATGACAGAAGAGAAGCCTGAGGTCAGAGAGGAAGAGAAAAGGATCAAGGTCACCAGCCCTGGCTGGTCAGAGGAGGTCAGGGACACAGAGAAGGCCCAGGGAAAAAGGCTCTCTAGGAGGGACAGCACTTGAGACCATCCTTCCTCTTCCAGTGGAAGTTTTGACCCAGCCTCCCTTCCACTTCTCGGCTTTCCACCTGCCATCACTGGGCCTCACTTACCTGGTGCTCTAGATTAGAAGATGAGCCAATGACTCGAAGGGCACAGCTCACTTGCATGGGCTGTGGTTCCTATGTTAGATCCAGACAAGCTCCCTGGTGGTTGCAACCTGAGGCAACAGGGACCTTTGAGTTTGCCAAATGTCATGCTTAGCCCTCTGCCACTGGCTGATGGGTCCTGCTCCACACACACACTCAGAGAGACAGGATTCAGAACAGCATCTTCATTCTCCCAGCTCTCTCAGATCTGTGGGTTTCTTAAACATAATGCCACACCGTCTAGTTCTCCATCTCCCAACAATTCATGTCACCCAAGTGAGGGAAAAGGCACTGCATGCTTGTCACGTGCTCTTTCATGTCCTTGACCTTGTTTAAGCCTCACAACCACTCTGCAAAGTAAGTCTTATTGCCTTATTTATGGGCGAGGAAACAAAGGCTCAGAGAGGTAGAGTGACTTGTTCAAGGTCACAAAGCTAAAAAGTAGAGTTGGGATTTGAACACAAGCCTTTCTGATTCCAGAACCCAGCAGAAAGACCATCTTCAATTTCTGCACTACTTAGTTGCCTGATCTCACCCTCAATGACAGTCTGTTACCTGGAACTATTCTTCCTCCTCCTTCTGAGACCTTAGGTGCTACCCCTTCTTCATAATCTACACAGGAATGATGTCTAGACTCATAAGTATGGAGGTGTAGGAGGCCTTTGAGATGACCCAGGCCAGCACCTCCTGACCAGTTCTGCCTCCAAGCAGATGCAGAAACTGAGGCCAGGCCTGGGACCCAGAGTTAAAGGTACAGCCCTCTCCAGCCGTGGGGCATGGTAGAAGGAAGTTTCTATCCAACATGACTATAGGGTTGCAGACCTCTGGAAAGGGTGGTCTGGGATGCTTCTAGGGCAGAAAGGCTTGTCAGGGATTGAAGGGTTTGAAACCAGGCTGGCCAAGGGGAGAGAGAGCAGAACAGACATAGAGTGGGGGCTGGGTGGCCTGACTGAGCAGAGGGTCAGGCAGCCTTGGCCAGGCTCCCATCTCCAGCCCCAGGCAAGCGCGTGAGGTGGAGCTGAAACATTCAAGCAGCTTCCTCTCCTTTGTTGGGAGTGATGTCGCCCATTTCCTGGATGTCCAAGAACTGCCTCAAACAATAGTGCTGTCAGGAAGCCAGGAAGGGGCTGCTGCCCTGTGCTTGGTCCTGCCCCATCCCTCCCCACCTCCTGAGACCACGCGGGCCATCCTTTATGCTTATCTCTTGAAGTCTGATGCCTCGCTCCACCGGCAGCTGGCTGTGTTTCTAATGACAGGCCTCCTAACTTCTCTGGGTGTCAGCTTCCCAGCTGACACTTGGAGGACATAGCCTTACCTAGCAGAACTGGTATGTTGATTAGAGGAGGTAATCTGCAAATGCTTGGCTTTTGGTAGGCACTCAGCAAATTCATGTTGGCTCTAAGTGATAGAAGTTGTCAACTCACATTTTTCAAGTCTATTAACTGCCATACGGTATGTTAAGGATTAGTTTGGGGGTCAAACAAAATTGGGTTTAAATCACAGTCCAGCTATCTATGATATATGACAGCTGTATGACCTGGGACAACAATGTAATCTTTTTTTTTTTTTTGGCAGTACTGGAGTTTGAACTCAGGGCCCACACCTTAAGCCACTCCACCAGCCTTTTTTTCATGTTAGGTGTTTTCAAGATAGGATCTCTCAAACTGTTTGCCTGGGCTGGCTTCAAACCACGATCCTCCTGATCTCTGCCTCTTGAGTAGCTAGGATTACAGGTGTGAGCCATCAGAGAGCTTGGCAGTTGTAGCCTTTTTGAGCTTCAGTTTCTCTACCTGTCAGAAGAGAGTAACAATTAAACCTATGTCAGGCATCACCAAGAGAAATAAATGGGCAAATACATGTAAACCACGTGGTAACAATACCTGGCATAGAGTAGGTGTCCAGTAAATGTTAGCTATGATTGTTGTTTCCACAGAGCTCATGTTTGTCCTCTGCTTTCAAGTCTTACCTTTCACTTGTCTGTCACCCGGCTCTGCACAACTTGGAATATCTAATGGCAGTCTTGTAGGTTGTCCAGGGTGAGGGAGTCAGAAGTCTAGACTCAGTCCTAATTTCACTATTAACTGACCCTTTCTCATCTTTGGGGTTCAGTTTTCCCATCTCTGAAGTAAAGAGAATGTGTTGGTCTCCAAGGGTCTCTCCATTCTCAGAATTAAAAGAAACACTTCTCTGATTCCTGTCCTGGAACTTACCAGTGAGTTGGAGCCCCTACCCGGCTCAAGAGGTTGTCTGTGTCCCTAGCTCACCAACAGATTGCAATCCCCCCCAAAAGAGGGGAGCTGTACAAGTAGTTCAAGCTGTCTCCAAGCTTGGGATGTGGGTGGGTGCTTTTGTCAAGAAACATGGCCTTTTCATTAATGCCATTGTCCACCAATTAGCCCAATGCAGACTCACAGGGAACGCTGTGCTGGGGGCTGCCATTCTGGCGGTCTGTGGTTGGACCATTGTGTTCCGTCAGTCCTGCTCCCCCTTCTCTGGAAAACCTTGGCTGTGCTGCCTGTCCAACTTGTCTCATCACCCCACTGCTCAGTTGCACCTGTCACCTTGATGGGGTCATATATGTTGTACTTGGTAGCAGGCAATGTACTTGTTACTGAATCAGTAAAACCACCCGTAAGGGAAGCACTGTTGTTACCATTGTTTCTTAGAGGAAACGATGTCAGCGAAGTGGAGTGCCTTTGTCAGGTCCCACAGAGGACAAAACTACCTCATTAGTTACCAGACAGGAGCACCATGGGGCCATGCTCACCAAATAAGCTTAGAACTGTGTAGCCTTGGGCAAGTCACTTCACTCTCTGTTTTCTTTCTTGTCCCTCACACCTTCATCACCAATTCCCAACCAGCAACTCAGAGTGGAGCAATGAGTGCAGGTTTGGGAACCATTCAGGCCTGGATTTTAATTCTGCTTCTGCCAACAATAAAATATCCACAGTCCATGCCTTGAGAAGCTCAAGTCAAGAAAGGGAGGTAGAATAGGACAAATAATCACCGTGTAATTGCCATGTAAAGAAGCCACAACGCACAGAAATTTCCCGTGTCAACACAGAGTCACTTCAGTTCTTTGCATGACTACTCAGGATTGCATTGTACTGCTGTATTGCAACTTGTTCAACTGTTCTGCTACTGATGAACACTTGGTTTCTCTCTCTCTCTCTCTCTCTCTCTCTCTCACAGCTCCTCCCTCTCCCTCATCCCCTCTCCTTCCCCATCACTCTCCTCTCTCTGTCTCCATTTAAAAAAATTTCTTCAATGAAACTCTTGTATACATCTTAACATATTGGAACCAGCACTTCTGCAGTATAAATTTTTATACTGTATGTGGAATAGTATACATACTTCATATTTTGAAAGATGCAATAATTTGCCTTCCAATCATAATGCATCAATTATCAATTTGTGATCCTACTATTTATCCACATTTGGATTAACATTATCAAGGTTTTTTTTTTTTACAGTTTGGTGAATAAATAAAATGGCATCTCATGGTGGTTTTAATTTGCATTACTTTGATTGCTAGTGAGGTCAAACATCTTTTTCACATGTTTACTGGCCATTCTAATGTTCTCTTCTGCAAATTACCTATCCAGAACCTTCACAGATATCTCTATTAGAGTTTTATCTCCCAACCACTTTCCAATTCAGTTCTGTCTTAAGATTTTGGTCCCACTTCTGGCCCTTTTGGCTTCTGATGCTCAAATCTCCTCCAGAATTTCATTTGCTGCTCCCTACTCCTATGGATTGATTTTCCAATGTGGACCTCCACACAGGACTGGCCTCTAGGTTCAACCAGCCTGAACCCAAGAAGGCAGACTGAACTTGGCCAATCAGAAATAGTTCAAGTAGCAGATGTTTCCAAAATGTTTACCTGTTAATTTTAAGGTCAAAGCCTTCATAATAATCCTCTGAATCAATTCAACCTAAACCACTATAAAGTTACATGAAATTATTTCTAATGAGGAAAATGGATGACAAAGTCTCTGCCTCTCTTCCATATCATGCCTTCAAATGTCAGTATGGGTGATCTATTCATAACAGAAGTCCAAACACCCTTCTCATCCTAATGAAATTTCCAAAATGAACTACCCAGGGGATTAGATCTACTTTAAGAAAATCAACACAGTCCCACCATTTACCCTAACAGACTGGCTAATAAGAAAACCATATTACATGCAATTCTTTATATGGAATTCTTGATCCAATTCTTTATTTTACAGCTAAAGAAACTGACTTAGAGCAAAAGTGGCTTGTGGAGGCCACATAACAAAGTCAGAATGGAGTAGGCATAGCCTCCTAACTCTCCTTCCTCTTGGCCCAGCTGCCCATCATAGTGATATGGGAGACCAGATGCTGAAAACTTTTTTTTGAAAGTTCTTCCACTTGAGTTCATTCTTGAGACCCTCAGATCCTTGGAAACCACCAGAGCAACACAAGGTGCTGTATGTTCAACAGACAATCAGATAAATAAATAAATAAAGTCTTTAAATAAAATAACTGTCACATCGTGTAATACCTTAGCTTTGGATAGCAAGTGAAAGGAATGTTATTATCATTTTCTTTTTAACGTCAACTCTTCCACCACAGCAGCAGAATTGATTAAAACAAGGTTTCCAGAAAGGGCATGCCTGCTTAATTTGCATTCAACCCTCAAATTAAAGGAATACCGGCATGCAATTATATTTCTTATTACCATAGCCTAATTTGACCTTTTATGCATCCTCCCTTCATTTCACAGACAGCATTTTTCCTGAGTCTGTCACAGGGATTTTTTTGGCTTTTTTTTTTTTTTTAAACAAAAAACAAAAACCTGAGGGTCCCTCTTTTTCTCCAATGGTATTAATCATTAAGGTAGAATTGCAGGCCTCACCCACCTTGAATAGAAAATGTCTTGTGTTTATTCTGTGTCTGTGGTGAACTAGGCTATCTCTCTTGGAGAAGTGATGGTGTTATAACACTCATGCAACAAATACTGTCGTTCAAGCACTGACTTGTGTATTGGCCACTAAGCCTGAAGGAATAGAACAAAGGGAAACAAGACGTGGTGATTGCTCATAAGGAGGACGAGGGCCATGATGTGAAAGTGCTCTTGAACAGAAGGAAAATGAGGTTTCACAGAGGAGACCTGATTTGAGCTGGATCTTGAGGGGAAAGGAGAGAGTCCACCATCTTTCAGGCAGAAGATGCAACAAGACCAAAAGCACAGATAGATCAAGTGTGGAGAGACGATGATGGAACTTGAAGCTGGAGAGCTCTGAGCCAGATTCTGGGGAGACTGGTTGTCACACTGAATCTGGACTTTGTCCAGGAGATTGTGGAGACACCTATGGCAGCAAATGTCCCCATCAAGACAAAGGCAACAGTAAATAAGCTGTAACCTGCATTGAGCTTTCACACACAAAACCATACTCCAGCCAGAGTTTTCTCTCTGTTCTTGCTCAGGGATCTGCTGTTCCCTCACACTGGGACACTCTTCCAACTCCTTCTCAAATACCACTTCTCCTGAGAGCTTTTCCATGGCCTCTCTTCCTAGACATACCTCCTCCATACTACTCAGTGACTTACTCCCACCTTAACCTCATTTAGTGCCTTCTCAGAACTTATACCATACGCCAAATCATCTTGTTTCTGTGTTTACCTGTTTATTGCCTCCACCACGGGAACAGAAGATCCTTGGGAGGAGGCGCCTGTCTGTTTTGTTCATTGTCTGTGTCTGCGTGGTCATTAGCACATAGTAGGCTGTAAAATATTGCCTGGATGAATTAACTAATTGATTAATAATGTATTCTCAGTTTTAGCTGCAACCACATCCCTTTCTCCCACTGAACGAAGAATATATGAGTATAAACGAGCAAGAGTGTCATTGTTTATTATAAAATCTCTATGTCCAAGTCACTCCTTAGACCAATTAAAATCTCTAGGGATAGGATCCAGACATCAGTATTCCAATGTCTCCTGGTGCCTTCAATGTGCGTCCTAGGCTGAGACCTGACAACCTTGAAGGGTAAGAGTGTGGCTACTTGTTTTTTAGACTCATTTTATAGTGAATTTAGTCAGAACTATGTATTTATGAATATAGATGAAAATTTTATCGCTTACCCATCGAAAGATGTGTTTAAAAGATTTAAAAAGATGGTTTCAAAATCATATCCCTTTTCAAATGGATGGAACTAGAGGACACCATGTTAAGTGAAATAAGCCACACATAAACAAATATCACATTGTTGTGTTTTCTCTCATATGCAGAAAGTTAAAAATAAGCTGAAAGTAGAAGAGGGACTATTAGGAATGGGGTAGGGAACTTGGAGAAAGGGGAAATGGGAGGGGAGGGATATATGAATGTATTGAGATGTCACAGTGAGACCCATTATTTTGTACAATATGCATCAATAATTATAAAATTTAAATTTAAAAATGAATGTGACCATTGGAACCAAACAACCATTATTTGTTTCCCAGACCTACTACTTTCCATATACGAAGCAAAGTACACATAGTTGCAAATTTCAATTTCTTATTTAAGCATAAGAATACATACTTGAAATACATACCATAAATGATCAAGGCCCACAAAGACATCATGACCCCCAAACTGAAATTTCCTATGTGGTAGAATTAACTTTTTAAAGCCCATTGGGATCTGTACCAGAGCATGAGAACATGTCCTTTATAATACTCAAAGTATTACAGCTAGGATTTGATACCTGTGAAGATAGCAATTTAGCCTCCAAGAGTTACTCCTATTTCTACACAGAAAACATTTGTTTGTTTGTGGTTTTGTAGTTGGGGTGGAATTGGAACTTCTCTGGAAAAATAAACCTGGTGAACAGTTAGTCATTTCCTAGATGTCTGTCATATAGTGGGCTCTAGGATATAGAAAGTAAAATAAGATAGAAGTCCTACTCCTGCAGTACTGGGACCAGAAAAATAAGACACACCCAGTACTATGACTCTGGTGTCATATGCTTGGAGTGTTACAACCATGCTGCCATTTGTCAACACTGTGATGTACTTCTCAGGTATATAACTCACCAAATACTTATGTCCACATCAGAAAGTAGGTACTATAAATCCCCCCCCCCACACACACACACATACACATGTTTTTGGCAGATGAGGAATGAAAGGTATAGACTGGTCAAGGAACTGGTCTAGGGTCACAAAGTTCCAAATTGATAAGGCCTACATTCAAATCCAGACAACCCAATTTCAGAGCCCTCGTGCTCAGCCATCATACTATATTCTGTCTTGGGAACAATGGAGCAGGAAAGACCACTTCTGATTGTAGGAAGAGGATGCTTCCTGGGGAAAACAGGACGAGTGTTTGTCTTTAAAGATGGGTAGAGGTTCAAAAGGCAGAGATGGGGGAAAGACATTTTCCTGGCTACAGATAGTAGTATAGATTTAGAAGTTGGAAAGGAATCGAGGAATGGCGTTTGGTACAGCATAGGACACATAAGAAGGGAAAAAGAGGCTAGGCTAGGACCACATGTGACTATCAGAATGCCAATAAGGATTTGGGAGCCAGTGGTGGTGTTTGAGCAGCAGAGGCATGGAGGATGGACTGAATGGGGAGATGGTAAAAGGAAACCAATTAGGAAGTAGTTTTAATAATCCAGGCAAGGGGAACAAAAACACCCTAGAACAGGGACAGTGAGATAAAAGAGGAAGTAGCAAATGTGAGAGATTAAAGAAGAAACTCAACAGGATTTGGTGTTGGATTAGAAGTTGGAAAGGAGTGAGTGGCAAGAGCCAAAGATTCTTCTCATGTTTTGACACTGGGAGGATGGAGACAACATGAACTCAGATAGGGAAGACAGGAACAGACTTGGCAGAGGAAAAGGGGGCAGATAAACTTCCTTTGGGAATGTAAGGAATTAAGTGTCATTATAGTCAAGCCAAACTAGTAGGAAGATTTTCTATTCTTTGTAGCCTGCTCAGGAATCTTTCACACTAACTGCTTTCAAACTGTTCTGTGACCTTTTACCTACTGACATTGAGACGTGCATTTGTTGTAAGAAATTATTATCGTTAATTACTTAGACCCTTCTGTCCTAGAAGTCTATGATGTCGTGTAATTCCATCAAGAGTACAGGAAAGCCAAAAGTTGGTTCCTTTGTTCAAGGAATTCAAAGCAAGCTGGGGAGAGGGGAAGACAAGAACTGCTGTCCAACTTAGGTAAAAGTTAAAACATCCTAGAATTGAATTTGAAGCCATTAACAGTTCAGAACGTGTTGCCCTGATTCTGAAGGGGTGAATTAATATTTGGGGAGTGACCAGTGCTAAACATTGCAGTGGAATAGATTAGCCAGGCAGATCCCTGCAATCAAGGGCCATTATGGTTTATTCCCTTATTACCCATGTATAGTCAATGGATCAGCATTATTAGAAATCTCAGGTCCCACCCAGCCCTACTGAATCAGTTTTTTCAATTTAACAAGATTTCCTTGTGATTCATATGCACTGGTTTATATTATGGATATTTTTGCCATCAGATTGAATGCGTTTAGCAGTACAGGGGTTTGAACTCAGGTCGTTGCACTTAATAGGTAAGTGCTCTACCACTTGAGCTACCCTCCCGGCCAAACGGGGTTTAAACCTCAGTGTGGTCACTTACTACTGACCAGCATGTAACTTCCTGACCTGCTTTTTCATATATAAAATCTGTCCATAGCCACACACCTTGGTTTGACATGAGAACAGCCTGGGGAGCTTTCAAAAATCCCAGAGTCCACATAACAGACCAATTAGAACACAAACTTTGGGGATGAGCTCCAGAAATCAGTATTTAAAAGTTCCCAGGTGTCTCTAACATGCATCCAAGGATAAGAGCCACTGATGGCTTTGAAGGACAAGTGTGGCCATCAGAACTAGCCAATTCTTCATTTGTATCCTGTATCTACCACTTCTTCTATGAGGCTGGGATCTCTTTACCTCTCCCTAAGCTTTTGCTCCTTCATCTGTGAAATGGGTTTGACATAAAATGGTATCACTTTCAAAGGCTCTGACCATGGAAGGAACTGACATATGTGAAACACTCAGCATGATGCACACTGTTTGATGAGTGTTTTGTTATTATTTACACAAGATCCAGCTTCCTTTGCAAGAGAAAGCGGAAAGCAATGTGACTTGAAATATTGTATACATGCCAGTCTGTAACCATGCTCTTACTTTACTCACCAGAGGAGACTTCTAATTAATGACTACACCAAGTGGTTAATGAACTTTGCCTCAGCTATTTTCAAAATGCAAGAAGGGCCTATTCTTTAAGTTGGAAAATCTGAGGCAACGGCAAGGTACTTTTGCAGAAAAGTGGGAGTTTCATACAAAATGCTTCCAATTGTGGGGTCAGCAGAGGTGTCAGGGGCATGGCAGATCACACAACGCTTGGCCTTGAACACTTCAGGTAATAAAATTCTGTACCTCATCTGTCTAATGCCTCCTAGCAACCTCCCCACCTATAGAACACAGCAAAGTTGGAGGAGACTTAAGAAACACACTTGTCCAATTCACTTTTTTACAGATCTACAGAGAAACCAAAGCCCAGGGAGTTGAGATGACTTGTGCAGGGTCCTATGCAATATCAAACTACAACCAGAAGGTGGACAGTGACCCAGCCAGATGGAGAGGAAATAGCCTAGTGATGAAAAGGGAATTGAATGAAGGGGGCTATGAGGGGGGGCTACAGTGCTTTGAACCAAACAGCTTTGTAAACACTTGTGGCTCTAACCTGCGCAGGAGGTAGATAAGCATGTGCCCTTTAGTTTGTCCTCAGACCCAACCTCTCACAAGAGGTTAAGGAACACACCCAAGGTTGGAATTGACACTCAGACCTCCTGACTTCCTGGCTTTGGAGCTGGGAGCTCAGCCTCCACCTCCCTTGTCTATCAGGAAAAACATCTGGGTTATAATGCTTGAGGATGGGATATCAAGGGGAAATGGTGGAAGTTAGGTTCTTTAAGAAACTTTGAGCAAGACAGCCTAACACCCAGCCAGGAGCCCCTCCCGTGTCCTGAGTCACAAGGCTCAAACATTTCTTTATGCCTATCCTGGATGTTTCTCTGGAATGACCTCTAGGGAAATAGTTGCTCGAAATGTTGGATGTGGAGGAAGAGGTGAGACCTCAAAATATATGAACAGACACACCCCAGTGAGCTGTTTCAGGTAACAATACAGCTCTACACAGTCATTCCTTCAAGTTCTATGGTGGCTCCCCTGCCACACTAGTGGGAAAGTCCTACTTAAAGCAAAGTGAGAGGAACAGGCAGGACTTCAAGAAGAAAAAGCAAGAGTAAGTCATCTTTAAAGGTCACAAGGTTACATAAAACATAATAAAATATAACTGTTTCCTTTAAAATTTTTAATGGACAGGAAATGGTATAGAATAACTGCCAAGTCACATAAATTAACTTTTTTGTTAATGTCTGTGATCCGGGAAAGAACACTCTATCGGCTGATGCAAACTGCATGGGCGTTTTCATCTGTTGCTGTCTGGGTGCATGACTGAGTGTGGGCTGTGGACCCATCCTTACATGGTCCAGAAAAAAAGGCGGCTGCCGTGTTTGGCAGGCTTCAGATCCCCTTCTATCTCGGGGTTGGGCTCCGGTCTTGGTCTTGAGTGATAGGGATTCTCTGGTAAAGGTCGATCTGTTTTCACTTTGGTGACCTGGGAAGGGTGAAGAAGGAAGAGGCAAAGTTGAAAGTAAGGTTAGAGTTGTTTGTGACCTTATGTGAGCCCTCTGGTGTCTCCTCTCTATTCCTACTGCTCAACTACTCCCTGACTTTAAAGCCCCAGCAATTCACATTTAGACTCATTTAGTCCTTAAACAAACATCATTTCACATGGTGGAAGTCGGGGATACAGAAGGGAACAAGAAATACACTATGCTCAAGGGACTCACTATCTACTAAGGGATACAGACAAGAGTATCAACCAAGACTGGGAACAGTAGCTCCAGCTATGCGGGAGGCAGAGATTGGGAGGATCAAGGTTTAAGGCCCCATCTCAACAAACAAGCTGGGCATAGTGGCAAATGCCTGTGATCCCAGCTAGGCAAGAAGCCTAGCTGTGGTTGGAGCCTGACCCAAGCAAAAACAAGACTATATGAAAAATAAGTTATAAGCAAAAAGGGCTGGAGGTGTATCTCAAGTGGTGTAGCAAATAATGCCCTGAGTTCAAACCCCAAGCAAAAACAAAACAAAAGAATATTGATGAGGATTTCTCTATTACCTAATGACCATAACGGAGACATGAACTGTGTGGGAAGGGAAAAGGATTCTGTATACTCATCCACACCACAGGCTGGGGGACCTGGACTATTTCTGAAGAGCTAACATTTAGTTTAATCTTGAAGGAAGAACAGGAGTCAGCCAGGAAGATTATGAGGAAGACACTGAGAGTGAACAAAGAGTACATATGAGGACAGAGTAGCCGGAGCAAACGCTGCAGGAAGTGGGGGAGCTGAAGCACTTAACCGCTCTCTTAATGTCAGCAAGGATGCTGAGCACATTATTCCATTCATTCTCCCACTCCTATGAGGTCATTTTGCACAGGTTCACTGAGGCCATTGCACTATCAGCAGAACTACGACACAAAGCCAGATCTGCCTACTTACTCCTAAATAACTCTGCACTTTTTTTTTTTAAATTGTTGTGCTGGGGGTACATTGTGGCATTTACAAGAGTTCTTACAACATATCAAATATATCATACTTGAATTCACCCCTCCATCATTCTCCTTTATCTTCCCCCATTCCTGGAATAGTTTCAATAGGACTAATTTTTCCATTTACATACATGTGTACAACTCTGTATTTTTGAATACCATGCAACACTTGTACACAGCACTGGAAGACAAAGGGTACTAAATGATGTGCAAAGGTGCCTGGATTTGAATTTGATGGTAACAGATGCCACTGAAGTGGAGAAGTAGCCAATCACATCTATAGGCTGGAAAGTGGGGAAGCTAGAGAAAGGAAAGACCAGAACTGGGAAGCTGAGCTAATAGGCCAAGTAAGATGATGAAATACTGAACTCCAACAGGGAGATAGAGATATTCACACCCATACCATTCCCAATGGCCACCCAAATCTCACCAGGTGTCAGAAGCTCACACCTGTAATCCTAATTATTTGGGAAACTGAGAATGGGAGGATCAAGGATCAAGGTTGGAGGTGAGTCCAAGCAAATAGTTTGCAAGACCCCATTTCCAAAAGGTGTGGGTCAAGTGTTAGAGCATCTGCTTTGCAAAAGCCCTGAATTCAAACCCCAGTCCCAGCAGAAAAAAAAAAAAATCTCAATTGGAAAGCCAGCAGAAAATATTCGTCTTAAAGATGAGGAACCAGGCACAGATAAGAGGGCCATAATTATTAACCATCTCCTGATTACTACTCTAGGGTACGAATTCTGAGCTGCCCCACATATGATCAGATTGATCTGCATGATGTACAAATTCAGAAACTATTTTTTGTGATCAAAGCTTTTGGATATTCCATCACAAAATTACTTATAACACCCTATGTGGCATTTATTACCTCTGGCTCACAGGTGAGGACCAGGGAGACTGACTTGACTAAGATAATAATACATGGTAACATCAGGCTGGAACTAGAACTCAAGTCTTTGGAGTCCAGAGTGCTATGTTGTTTGCTTGTTCTGGAAACAGTTTTCCCATCCCTCTGCCATAAGTAGAGATCACTAAAGGTTCCTTATTGCTTGAAAGTAATTTCAAATGCCTCTAGCTGATATTTGAAGTTCTTTTAAAGAATTCAAGGTACTTATTAGATAAATCCAGAAAAATGGTTTCTCAAGCTTACAGTAATCAAGGACCTCTTGAAAGAACAAATTATTGAGGAAAACAATAAAGCAACTTCCTCTTCCATACCATCCCCCCCCAAAAAATGGGCAGAGGCATACGGTCAAACCAATTACTAAGTAAATAACTTTGGGCAGCCTATTTAACTTCCATCTGTAAAATGGAGCTATGAGTAGCTCACAGGGTTATTGAAATAAAGTAGAAAAATATACACTAACTACCCAAAGGATATAGGTGCTCCATCGTTACTTTCAACATCAACAGGATGATGGGTTTACAGGTAAGAGCAATTCTGCCTAGGAAGGTCACAAACTTCAGAGAAGACCAAGACATGACACATAAACTAACACCAGATGAATAGGTAAGAATTCACCAAGGGACCATAGGAGGGACAAGTAATCAGATGGGAACAAAATACAAAAGTGAATAAAGCTGCAACTCAGGCTTTACTCAGCTGATTACCACCTTTCTAGGAAGAGACTGGATACTGAATTGAAGTGTAACTAAAACTAACAGTATACTTCAAAAAATACACTTCTAAAAGTAAAAATAATAATTTCACTTTCAGGGTTTTTTTTTTTATTGCTAAAACAAAGACTCAAGAATAAATACATTTTATTAATAGCATGATTTGCTATTAATGTGTTCAGTGTAGCAAAAGAAAATATGTGAGGGAAAGATGAGTACACCAAGTACAAAAAAAATATGACTTAAGTTATTCTGCTACTTATAACACTAAGCTTCTGAACTCAGTAATCAGATGCTATACACAAAGGAAAAAGGGCTAAGAATAACTGTGAACCTATGTGCCTAGGTACTGGAGGGATTCACATGGGCTCTTTGTTGTAATTCTCAGAGGAAGGTGGATTCCTGATCTACTGTAGATGTGGCAGAACAGGAATTTGCTCAAGATCCCGTATCAATTACGCAGTAGCACCAAGATTCAAATCTACTATTTGTGTCCACTCAAAACTTATGTTTCCCTCCATGCCTTGCCACGTGTGCTGGCCCAGAAGGAATGGAGGACACCTAAGCTGAAGCAGCAAGAAGGGTCAGACCACTAAGGGTCTCACATGCCATGCATGATATAGAGAGGATGCTTTATCTCTCTATAATGGAGTGTCCCTAAAAGGTTTTAAAAGGAGAGTGATTCCTGATTTATTTTCCATACAGATCACTCCTACAGTGAAGATGTAGTTTTATCTCTAAATTCTTCAATTTCAGAGAATGAATGTAAAGTCTAAGGCCCAAATTGATCCACTTCCCTTCCCAGAAATGCAAGTAGCTCTGTTAAGGACTCCTCTCCAAGATGGTAACAGCAGAGTGTTCAATGAGAAGATTAAAAAATATACATATTCCAGCTAAAGCTAATCTACTCCTGATCAAATGGGATTAAAAAAAGAGCTGGGAGTGAAGAATAAAGACATCTGGGCTTTGGGTCTGACGTTTCAACAGATGGTAATGTCACAACAAACATAGGAGAAAGAGAAGGAAAACAAACTTTTTAGCTACAACCACGTACTTTTATTTATGTATGTATTTTATTTTTATTTATTTATTTATTTGGGACTGGAGCTTTGGGCTCCCCACTTGCAAAACAGGTACTCTACTGCTTGAGCCACACCTTCAGTCCATTTTGCTCTGGCTATTTCAAAGATGGGGTGTCATGAATTATTTGCTCAAGCTGGCCTCAACCCACGATCATCCCGGATCTTAGCCTCCCAAGTAACCAGAATTATAGGCCTGAGCCACTGGCATATGGCAAGCGTGTACTTTTTAAATCTTAGGTTCCCCAAAACTCTGGCAGGAGTTGATCCTAATTCCCCAATGAATTCCACCACAACCTCAAGGATGTTTTTGACTGACAGTGTTTCACTAACATTTTGTTTAACCAACCTCTGCTCCCTCTGCTCTTCAATTAGCTAATTAACCAAAAACAAATCTGCACATGCTAGAAGGTCTATTTACAGGTATATTTCTATTGAAACACTCCCTCTGGATTGTGTATAATCACTCCCTAATTAATCTAGTTGGTAAATGTGACTTCTCACATCCTTCCTATCCCATGGAGACCCCCTTCTGCACCTCCTGCCTCTGCCCCATCCCTCACTCTGGGTCTGAGGCCCTGCAGGAGCCTCTTACCTTTGATAGTTCTCCTAGATCAGGCCGCACCCAGCCCAGTTTGTCCAGCACACACTCATCAAATTTTGCCTGCTGCTTGCGACAGTAACGAAATAATTGCAGATTGGAATAATCGATGCAAGTCCAATATTCTGTAAAAGGCTCTGCACAGTGGCGCTTTATCTGCCTGGAAAGGAGAGCTAGAGGTTAGTGGTAGCTCTTCGCAAAACAATGAAAAATAGAGAAGCATGAACAACAACAACAAAAAAAAAACCAGACACAAATAGCAAGTACATCGCCTTGTCTTTTCTTTAAAATTTTAGTTTTCGATCAGCACACATCATCTGTGCCATACCACCCTGAACACTCCCAATCTTATCTGAATTAGCACCCATTAATCATATGAGGCAATTTCATTGTGGTAATGTGCAAAGTATACCTTGAAACTGGTTCAGCACCTCAATTATATTTCCATTCCCCCTCTTCACCCCTGGTTTTTCAAGCAGTGTTTGGTGGGTTTCATTATGCTGCCTTCATATGAATATACATAGGGTACTTCGATCCTCTTCACCCCTCAGTGTTTTTTCCTCTCCTCCTCCCCCTCTCCTGCTAATCCCTACCCCCAGACATCCCTCATTTACATTCATGTCTCCTTATCATCATCTAGATCTAGGCTCCGCAAACGAGTGAGAACATGCCATACTTGGCTTTATGAACTTTGCTCATCTCACTCAGCAAGATGATCTTCAGTTCCATCCACTTTCCTGCAAATGACATAATTTTACTTTTCTTTATGGGTGAGTAATATTCCATGGTTTCTATACACACACACACACACACACACACACACACACACACACACACTTTATTTATCTATTCATCAGTTGTTGGGCACCTAGACAGGGCCTTGCTTTCTGAAAACTATGGGGAGTAAACATTGCTAACTTACAAGATGATTTAAAGACCTTCAAGTTGAGAACCAAGAAGTTTAAAAAAAAAAGATTGCTGAGGAAAAAACCTACTTTATGCAGCAAAAAGAAAAGATTATGGCCTAAGGCACATACATCTTACTCAAGAGGAGAGCTCCTTTGGGGCCTATTTATTCTTTTCTTTAAATCCAATCCTCAACAGTTATCAGCTGAGCCAACTTAGAAAAGAAGGAAGCATAGTCAGAGATGGACATGCTGACAGAAGTCAGAGGTGACAGACAATGGCAAAGGAGGAGACAGCATTTCAAAAAGCAAACATACACACTAATAAGAGAAAGTCCTAGAGTCACTCATAGAAGCAAACTTCCCTCTACTCCTCAAAAACTTGAAGTCTTCATT
Organism: Castor canadensis; assembly: GCF_047511655.1. Taxonomy (NCBI): domain Eukaryota; kingdom Metazoa; phylum Chordata; class Mammalia; order Rodentia; family Castoridae; genus Castor; species Castor canadensis. The sequence goes on along the minus strand of NC_133398.1, from coordinate 13,340,251 downwards.
CTATTAATGCATCAAACAAAAGTATAATCCTTGTTATCAAGAAGAAAGTTAATTATATTTGCTGCTCTCTGTTAAGAAATAGTGCAGCATATAATTCATCTTGTGACATCAAAAATGTCTGCAGAGGGCCAAGGGCATAGCTCAGGTGGTAGAGCAGCTGTCTAAGCAAGTGTGAGGCCTAGAGTTCAAACCCTATTAACAATAACAATGACAAACAATGTCTGAGAAAATGCCACTTCTATGAATAAAAAAAGGTGTATCTTCAGTTGTTTTGCAAAACTTCCCTTCTGTTATCATTCAACCCTGCTAATATTAAAATAAATGCAGATTCAAGCATGAATAAAATACCATTGTTTTACATAAAAGCCCTATTGAGACAGTGGGAGGAATTCAGAACCTCTTCCACCAAAGGAATAATGATTATGAAGTGCTCACCTGCCCTACTCCAGCAATCTTAGCTCCCTCCCAAAACCAGATCTTCTTTAAAATGTCTCAGGAGAAGCATCAGAAGAGGTCTAAGGAAGTATATAGGAAAAATCTGTCTTCGAGTCCTGCCCTACCACCACAAGCTCCCCTCCTGGGAGTTACCAATGTCACTAGTGTCCTAGGTACCTGCAGGTGTGGTAGGCATAACCTGAACTCAGAATCAATTTCACTGGTAGAAAGCTACCGTTTCCAGTGGGAGCTCTGTACTCTTCCACACTGCAGTAGCAGAGAAGCTGCCTGCCAAGTGCTCTAGCACTGTAGATTCCTTTTCTGCACCCTGTTGCCCATGTCTGGCAGACTATCATCTACTAAGACTACATAAGCAATGTCAGCAGTGAGAAACCCCTCTGAGAGGTGCAGTGAGAAACCTTGGGAATTTGTGAAATCCAAACGTTTCCCACTTAAAACATTCTACCTCTGGATCTCAGCAAAAATGCTTTGCCAAAGTTCTCTCAGAAAATAATTTTTTTTGAAATAAGTAAATACATATTCAACCTATTAACAATTAGATTAATGCAAATTCAAGCATGACAGAATACCATATTGTACCTATCAAATATTTAAGTAACAAGTAATATGCATACCAGGATGCAGTGCTAATGACAGCAAAAGCTGATCCAAACCTTTAAAAAAAAAACAAATTAAAAAAGGCCAAAGCTGAAGAGCTATAAATAATGCTCAAAACATTTTGAGAAAGAAAATATCTCGCCAGCCCTGAGTTCAAACCCCAGTAACTGCCAAAAAGAAAGAAAAAAGGAAGAAAGGGAGAAGAGGGGAGAAAGAAAGGTATCAATGCTGGGAAAGTTATACCACGGAACTAATTTAAAAGATGAAAAAGAGGGCTGGCGGAATGGCTCAAGTGGTAGAGTGCCTACCCAGCAAGCATGGAGAAGCCCTGAGTTCAAAATCGTAGTACCACCAAAAACAAACAAACAAAAAACAGACCAAAAAATGAAGAAGAGCTATTTACAAACAAAGGTGATCACTAAAGATTTAAACAAAATAATCAAATCTGAAACAAACTATCAGTGATGTTCACTAGCAGGAATTGGACAGGTATATTATAGTTGGTTCAACTACTGATGGATTATTATATAGCCATTAAAAGCAATAATCATGAAGACTATATAGTGACTTGAAAAAATGTTTCCAATAATTTCAAGTGAAAAATCACTTTTTAAAATACACAAACTGATTATAACCACAAAAATCTCTTTGCATGTGAACAAAAATCTCTGCATGTGGACAAAGAACAGGCAAGAAAGAAGGAAAGCAGCTATTGTGCTAAGATATTTTATTTTCCCCTCTAACGTCACTGTAGTGGACATCTGTGGTTTCTGCCTAGCCAGCAGTCATTCCCCGTTCTTCTGTAACATCCTTGTGATTTTCCTTTGGGAAACAACCCCTCCCTGTCTCTCAGCAATGTGGTTTGGATAAAGCTAAGACTATTCCCCACTTAGTCCTTACCAATCAGAGCATTTTATCTCCTGAGGCACAACTGCTATAACAATATGCATACAAGTCAGTGAGCCAGGATGACCCAACTCAGGGCAGGCACTCTGCTCACAGCACTGAAGAAATGGCACTCTGTCACACTAACTACCCAAGGAGAATAGCAGTTTCACGTAGCTGGTGGCCATTTCCACTACAGCAAGGAGAGTCTCTTTGAAAATAAAGTCAACAGAGAAAGAGGGGAGAAAAGAGACAAAAGACATCAAGTGGTTTTGAGGTCATTAAGCCCTTGAGTCCAGTCCTGCCTGATGCCAGGCCTATTTCTGGACTTCACAGTTAAAAAGCCAATTTCTTCTGAGTTGAGTTTCTGTCCCTTTTAACAGAGCTCTGCCTACTATGGTTAAAACATTTTTCTATAATTATGCATCTTAGATTTCTGCACTTAAGTGACAAGCACAGTGGCCTACCTAGAAGTCTGACTCAACACTTGTCTTTCCATCACAACTGTGTATTCTTACTAATGATAACAGTCTAGTGAATGGCTAACAAGCACTGTGCTGAGTTGGTTTTATTTGCCTTTTCAAAATTTCCACAGCAATACTGTATATGATATAAAACCTATCATATGCACCATTTACAGTTTGGAAACTGAGATCCAGGGAGATTAAAGAACTTGCCACATAATAAAAACAAAAACAACTATCATTAGTCTATCTGATTTCAGAGCCTTCAAACTTCCTAATAAAATTACCCTTCCATGTAAATAGCTGGATGCTTACTTACGTACTTCAGAGTAACTTGATCTTTCAACCACAAAGGCACTGATACCAAAAGATTCTTACCAGCCGGGCACAGGTGGCTCACACCTATAACCTAGCTACTCAGGAGGCATAGATGAGCAGGATCTCGGTTTGAAGTTAACCCCAAGTAAACAGTTTGTGAGACTCTATCTTGAAAATACCTAACACAAAAAACGGCTGATGGAGTGGCTCAAGTGGTAGAGCACCTGCCAACAAGCCTGAGGCCCTGAGTTCAAAAACCGACCCCTTTTGGTTCCCCAAAAAAAGATTCTTACCTAAAGAAGTCCAGAGCACACTTGTTGACCAGCTTGCCTTCCTCTAGACACCTTCTAGGATCCTTCTCTTCCCAGCGGCAAAGCATGAACTCCTTGTTGGGTTTATCACACTGAGCACCATAGTGATGGGCTGCAGCTTTGAGCACAGCAGAGCTGACTTTCACCTGGGAAAGGAACACAGGAGAAAGATCACAGTATTCTCAATGCACCTGTTTTTGTTTTGTTTTTTGCAGTACTGGTGTTTGAACTCAGGGCCTACTCTTTGAGCCACTCCACCAGCCCTGTTTTTAGTGACAGGTTTTTTCAAGATAGGGTCTCACAAACTATTTGACCAGACTGGCTTCAAACCGTGATCCTCATCTCTGCCTCCTAAGTAGCTAGGATTATAGGTGTGAACCAGCAGCAGCTAGCACACTCGTGTTTTGACTAAAATGTCACATGAGGTCAGGTGAGGAATTTTCCACTTGTGGCATCAATGTTGGCACTGAAAAGGTTTTGGATTTTGGAGTATTTCAGATTTTGGGTTTTTGGGTTAGGGATGCTCAACTTGTGTTAGGTCTCTGCTCAGAGTTGATGTCCTCCAAGTCTTTCCCTAATCATTTTACAAATAAGCCAACAGCAGTGGTCACTCATGTGGCCTAGATGCAACCAGTAGAGCATAAACTCCATGAAGGCAGGGCTTTTCTTTTCAACAGAGACCCAATACTGTAAAAATATCAATTCTCCCTAAATGAAGGTGCAATTAAACGCAACAATATACCAAGTACCCCAAAAAGTGTCGAGCACAAGTAGCTGTTAAGCACCCCTTTTTTGTCAGGCAAGGGAGAGATAGTATTTATAAAGGTGGTAAGAATACATGGATTATGTGTTTTTATCCAGGACATGGTATTTCCCTCCATTTATCCACATTTGGGTCATTCTTGTTCCTTGATTAAAAGTGAGTTTCCTTCATACAGGGACCTTGTACATTTATTGTATACTTCTCAGCATTTTGGCATTTTAGAAACTAAGTAGAATTTTTAATATTAAATTTTCAAACTGTGTACTGCTTGTTGGTACACTGATTTTCTCTCTAGTCATCTAATTGAACTCTTACTAGTTCTGATAGAAAATCAAGAGGATTATCAGAAAATAACTATTTTTTTTTTGTGGGACTTGAGTTGAACTCAGGACTTCTCACTTCCAAGACACGTGTTTGACTCCATTTTGCTCTGGTTATTTTGGAAATGGGGCATCAAACTGCAATCCTTCCGATCTCAGCCTCCCAAGGAGCCAGGATTAAAAGTGTGAGCCACCAGGCTAGAAAATGACTACTACCTGTAGCTAAAAATGATCCTCTTTGTTTCTGATATTTATCTCCTTTTTTCCTTCTATATCTATCTATCATTTTTTTGTGGTACTAGAATTTGAACTCAGGGCCTCACACTTGCTAGGCAGGCACTTTTACTGGTTGAGCTGCTCTACTATCCCTCCTTTTTTTCCTTCTTATTCTCCCCTCCTATGTTAGTTCTCTCATCAAACCCCCCCAGTGCAATGCAGATGAACAGCAATGACAGTAGGCAATTTTTGCTCTTGGGATTGGGATATAGTTACTTACCTATTCGTTGCTGAGGGAGTTTCTATCCTAATTAGTTTTGATTAACTGTTACTGGTTTCTCCAAGAAAGACTATGAATTTCAGATTTTTTATCATAACCTATAAATATAACATAGAGCACTGACATATTTTCTAAACTGACTCATATACCTGGAATAAAATCTAGTCTGTCATAGTGAATTATACCTTAATATACTACTGGATTTGATTTGTAAAATTAAGGATTTTAAGTGATGAAAGTCTGCATTTTTCATTTTATGCACTTTACACAGTTAGGTTAGTCACTAATAAGGTAAATGTCCAATAGAGTAATTCAACTACACACTACAGAAAGAGGAGGTGAAAGTTATGTCTGCTATTATTACAACTGTCATAACTACCAAAATAAAGTTATGATGTAAGTGAAATTTGTGATGACAATTCTAACAAATTTAAAGTAAAATCTGTACATTTTTATATTAAAATTTGGTATACATTTGCTTGTTTTGTTACAAATAAACAGCTAGGAGCACAAAAATAAATACTCCAAATATTTTTGGTTTTTGTTTTTGTGAGGCAGGGTCTGGCCATGTAGCCCAGGCTGGCCTTGAACCTGCACTCCTCCTGCTTCAGCCTTCTAGTGTAGGGATTATAGCAGTGCCCTGCCATGCCCAGCTTCAAACATTTTTTTAAAACATTACATTTAAAAAATTAATTTAGCTATATTTACTTCATTGCCAAATGCCTTAAAATATTCCTACATGGATAATTAAATTACTGAAGTGCCCATGGCAGTCATGCCCCAAAGCCCTGCAGCATTGCTTTACTTCTCTACAGACATGGAGGTCTTATCAAAACGAAGGTGCCCCATGCTGCTGAGCACATAGAACACCATCCATGTCACAGGGAAATAAAGGATGGATGAGAACTACTCTTTGAATTCATTAATTAAGTGATGAATAAGAGAGATTGCTCTAGAACTGGAACCCAGAGACTGTGACCTCTAGTCAGGCCTCTTCCCATGACATCACCTCTGAGATAGCAGAGAAGTTGAGATGTCACCGTGTGCCCTCACCTGCTTCATTCCAAGAGCAATGACATCCCTTCACAGCTGCTTCCTATGAATACCCTCTTGAATTCATTCAGCTCCCTTTGTCTCAAGAACACAGAATCTTAACATCCTTCCTCATTTATCCACACACAGCCAACCTGCACAGCAGGATTCTACAGTCTGCAGGTGTGGAAAGTGAGGCAGGGAGTCACAATCTACAGCCTACCAATCTTCCAGTTCTGAGCTCACTTCCTTAAACCATGACTGCACTACTTTTTATAGTACATACTTAATTCATGCCAGACCTTATATTTTGCTTAATTTATGTAAAGTGTAGCATGATACTATTCACTTTAAAGTACTGTTGTAATAACCAAATGAGTTCATGGTAAAAACAATGGCTGACATAGGGAGTACATGATCGATACTGCTTTTTATTATTATTATTTTTACTCAAAATTGTCAGTGTTGAAGGAGTTAGCAGTCCAAAGCATCTGACTGCTTTTTACACGAGGATGTGTCATAATTCCTAGTCAATGAGGCCTACAGTGGTTTCACTTCCTCCCCCAACCTGCTGCTTCTGGCTTCCCCAGGACTGCTGTCAAACCACGAATCTAACACTGATTCCTCATCCTGTCCTGCCTTCATCATTAAACCATCGCTAAGTCAGATTGAGGCTAGATGCTTGTACTTGTTTTTTCCTCTCTATAAGCATATTAGGGCCATTTATAGCTTTCTCAATTATTTTAACAGCCACTGAGACTAGTTTTCCTGCTTCTCTTTCCCTTTCTTCATTTTTCATAAAGCTGCTAGTAATCTTTCCTAAATAACAATTCTTATTTTATTATGCTATTAAAACAAATTAACAACCAAACTCTCAAAGGATTCAGCCCTTAACATCAGAATAAAGTCTAAACTTCCTATTGGGTATTCAAAGCCTCTGGACCTAAACTATTTTTTCACTCATAAAGGGACTCTTTGCTGTTTCCTCAAAACACTGAACTTACTGTTCCTGAAACCATTTTTAGTTCCCTGCATTTTCCCATCTCTCCTCTTACCTTTGTTCAGATCCTACGCTCATTAGCATTCGTCTCCATCTCTGCCACAAAAAAGTTTGTCTTCAGATGTTGTACACTATGTCCAAGAAGTACTTTCTCTATTCCCTATGTAGCTGCAGAGAACTGCACAGCTGGAATTGCCTTCTCTTACAAACAAAAACCTGGATCTGCAAATGCTGAAAGTGACTAATCAAGGTGACCAAGTAGTTCAGCCTAGAATTTAGATCCAGCCTCAGATCCTACTCATTTCTTAAACCATGTTTGCCCCTCTTTCACAGTATTTAATCACAGTTGTCTTATATTGTATTATATTTTAGTTGTTTATGTAATTATCTGTATCTCAACTCAGTTGTGTAAATCTTGAAGGCAGATTTATTGCAGATAGAGAACGCTTGCATGAAACAGAACCAAATTACAAATACAGAACTCAAGTTTAACCCAGCTTCACAGTGGGATAAGAAATAAATGACTGGCTCCATGGAGCACCCCTCCTGCCACCTTAGTAATGTCACTTTATTATATACTCCTTAAATACAGCTAATAATCTCTTCAGCTGAGGAAAAGAACAGTTGCCATTCTCAGGGACATAGAAGACTAAATGAAGTGATGCAGATAAAACACTCAACACTGCCTGGCACATAATTTCTGGCACATAAATTTTAGTCCTGCTCTCCCTCTCCTTTAGTATTGCCTGCTCTACTACCCACTCCTGCCATGACAGTCATTAGTCTTAATAACTTCCACCTCCTTCCCACCACCTCTCTTACAGGATATAGTCCAAACCACTTGGTCTGGCTTTATGAAGGTTACTTCCAAGACCTACCTCATCCTAAAGTACCACTCCAGGTCAGTACCACTACCAACACTAGGGTCACATCAAACAGCACTTGGTTTTCTAAACACAAGGTTCTGCTAAGCCTTCTCACTGTTGAGCTTTTGCCCATAATATAATACTGTAAAGACAGACCTGGATTCATGTTCCAAGTCTACTACATACCAGCAGTGTGACCTTGGGCAAATCACTTCTCCTCAGGGCCTATTTCCGATCTACACCATGGAAAGAACAATTATATCCTACCTGATGTTAAAGATTCCATGAATTAATATGTTCGAAATAATCATCAGTATCCTGCATGGCTTTCCTTTAGAAATGGCTCGTTCATGTTAGTCTTCACTTCTCATAGCCATAACTACATTGTATTGCAATTGTCTCTTTGTTTCCTTATTAGATTACAAACTCTATGACAGCAGGGACTTTCTTACTTTTCAGTGTATGTGCACATGAGAATTATTCAAATATCTCTTGAGTAAATCATTGCTTTAAAATGTCCTGTTACCAAACACCTCGCCACGGCTGTTAGCAAACTCTCTCCAGTATCATCGCGTTTTCCAGCGGCTCCCTGACTCCACTTGATTTCGCTTTGCACCAAAGACACTTTAAGGCGACGGTCTGTCTGCCTCGAGTGTGCGCTCCTGGGGCGGTACACACACCTCAGAGAGGTCTGAGAAATACAAAGTAACTAAAGTGGCTGATGCTTAAGAGAAAGCATTACTATTTACGGAAGGAGAAGCAGGTCGCCTGGGTGGGGAGGGGGTGTCTAGAGCCACATCGGATTGCGATATCAGGGATACAGGGATGACTCCAGGACTGCAGGGGACTTTTGGGGTGGACCTGGGTGTGTGTGCATTGGGGTCGGGGAACCGTAGCCGGTGCCCAAGGTCCGCAGAAATGAAGCTGGCTGGGCCCAGGCCTGGGAAGCTGCAACCCTGGGCCCCTCTTGCCTGCCCTCCGGACGAGCCTCACCTCGTCTACTTTCAGCTCTTCCAAAGTGGGCAGCTCCACTATCCCAGGCATGACGGCTGCAGCCCCGACCCTGACCAGGTGCCCTCTGCCGCGTTGTCCGGGTCTCCTTGAACTCCCCTTTCCAACGCCGATGCAGCCCACACAGCGCCTGCGCGTACGCAGCCAGCGGCACGCATGCGCACTGCTTTGCCCAACCGCGACAGACGGAGCGTGCGCTACCAGGAAGTGCGGAGCGCCCGGGGGCGTGGCCTCGCGTTGGCTCCGCCCACCCCCTGGTTGTCATAGTGAGGCAGTATCCACTGAGACTGGGATCCCAACAGCTGGAAAGTAGAAGCTGGTGCTATGGAGTACACTGGGAGCCAGTATATCGGGGAATATGTAGACGGGAGGTAAGGTCTTCATTTGATTCTCTGTATCTTGAATATTTGGAAAAAGACGGCTGTCTTTTTTCCTCTGCGAAGGAACTTGTACCAGATACTTTCAAAACTTGCTTAAGCAACTTGCTCAGGAACACACATGTAATAAGCAGCAGAGCTGAGATTCATTCATTCCCATACAAGGTGTGTGTGTGTGTGTGTGTGTGTGTGTCTGTGTGTGTTCCATCTGTCGGTTTTAGTTATGGGGATAATATTAACAATGTCAAGATCCTTACTCTCATGGAGTTTATAATCTAGTTGGAGCTTTATTGGCACTAAACAAATTAAATGAGAAAATAATGTCACGTAGCCAGAAAGGCTATGAAAATAAACTTGGAGATTGGGGAAGGGAGACTGTGGCTAATTTGTCCCTCAGTATCTTCAGGGGATTGGTCCCAGGACCCCACGTGGATTTCCTTTTCTATTGGCGGTTCCACATCAGGGATGGAAAACATTTGGGGAGAAAAATTGTTTCTTTACTTAACATGTACAGGCTTTGTTCGGTCATTATTTCCTAAGCCATATAATATAACAATTACTTGCATGTCATTTACGTTCTCTTAGGTGTTAATAATCTGGATAAGATTTAAAATATACATGAATGATATGCAGTAAACTAAATGCAAACACTATGTCATTTTATATAATGCACTTGAGCATGCACATGTCTGATGGAGCTCTGGAACCAATGCCTCCATACCAAGGGACATCTGTATTTTCAATATATGGTTGGTTGAATCCACAGGAAAAGAACCTTGCAGATACAGAGCTCTAACTGTACATGGCCTCCTCCTTCACAAATTCACAGTCTAGGATTATTACAATTATCTACACAAATCACGCTAAAGGACTAACAGTAAGAGCTATTCGATTCAACAAATGGTAATCATCCTCCAAGTACCAGATCCTGGACTTGACACTGGTCATAATCCCTGCCTTCAAAAAAAAAAAAACTCATTCAAATATGGTGGGGCAGATAGGAAGAACACAGGTAACCACAATTCAGTGTAGTCAGTACTGTGGTGGAGAGAGCAGAAGTCAGCCATGGTGGTGCACAGCTGTAATCACAGCAGTGGGAAGCTGAGGCAGATGGATCATGAGTTTGAGGCCAGCCTAGAATGCATAGTAAAACCCTGTCTCCAAAGAGAGAGAGAGATTCCTAGAGGTGTTAGAATATATTGGATGAAGGGAGGTGTTATTATCTCCACTACAGAGATTATACAAGGGAGGTTTACAGGACTCAAGACCCTTGTCCAACTCATCAGATAAGTGGTAGAGATGCTTGGTGTATATACGCAACTGTGAGTAGTTCAGGCTGCAAATAAGGAACTGAGGTTATGCAAAATTACCTGCCCGCCATTGTTGATACACAGCTAGGAAAGGATGGAGTCAGAATTTGAATCCAGTTCTGTATTCAAGCCATATTATTTCTTCTCCCTCAAGAAACTGCTCCAGCAAAAGTGGTAGAGTTTTGTCAGATAGAGGTGAGGGAATCAGACATTTTATAAAAGGCACAAAAATTTGAGAACTACACTTCTTTTCTCTCTGTGTGTATGAGACACCTATAGACAACAAGATCAAGGACAGAAGTCCTTCTGTGCATTTTCACTTAGTCTGTGTATTGCATCAGTCATTCCCATATTTTTGTTCACAAGAAGCTGTTTTGCCTGGGAGTTTTTTTTTTTTAAAGGTCAGAAAGATTTTATTTGTGGAGATTTTAGTTGGAGAAAAGAGAAGAGAAAGACTGCATATTGGGGAATGCAGGGGGACCCGGAAACTTGTGATCCCCTGCCTGGGAGTTTTTGATACTACTGTAACCAAAGTAGGGAATTCCAGACCTGAAGAGGTTTTCTTAATTTCAATAACTGGCAAAAAGTCAGTAGTTATGTTGCCTGTTATAATTCTTTCATATATGTCTATGCATTCTGTATTGCTTTTGCTTTTTAATAACAGGTAACTAGAGTCATCTGGGGCCTTTCTGATTTCAGCCTGTGATGAAAGTGACAGGATAAAGGGCTTCAGCATGAGACAGACCTTGGCTCAAGGCTACCACTTGCTGGTTGTATACCTTGGTTTCCTCCCCTGTAAAATGGGAAAACAATGCACATCCAGCAGGAGTGTTCCAAGGCATACATAATGGAGCACACATGAATGTTATTTTTTTTTTTTACTTTTTTGGTTGAGAGAGGGTAATTTCCTTTTAGAAGAGTGGCTCAAGTGATAAGAATGCCTGCCTGGCAAACATGAGGCCCTGAGTTCAAACCCAGTATCACAAATAATAATAACAGAATAGCTTCTCAATACAATAGAAAATTAAAATTTAACAACTGGTTTGTGTAGACTATCTACTGCTGGCAGGAGTATAACTTGGCACAACTGCTTTGGAAAAGTTTGTCAATTTCTTAAAAAGTTAAATATACATGGTACTCCTAGGTATTAATCCAATAGAAATAAAAGTATATATTCATACACAGACATAGAAACTTTCTTTGTAATAACTGAAGATTGGAAACAACACAAAAGTGTATCAGTAGGTGAATGGATAAACAAATTGTGGTATATCCATTCACTCGAATAGTACACAGCTATAAACAAGGAGTAAGCTATTGGTACACACAGCAACAACATGAATGAATCTCAAAAAGGTTACATTGAACAAAAGAAGCCAGACAAAAAGAGTTCATACTATATGATGCAATTCATATAAAATTCTAGAAGATGCAAAGTAATCTGTGGTGGCAGAAAACAGATCAGTGGTTGCCTGGGGAGGAAGACTATAGGTAAAGGCAAGCAGGAAGGATTATACAAGGGCATGCAGAAATTTTTGGGGTAACAGATATATTAATTGTCTTGATTATGCTAATGGTTTCTCAGGTGTATGTTAGAACATACAATTGTACATTTCCACTTTAAAGATACATAATTTATTCTGTGTCTATTGTACTCCAATAAAGCTGTTTTTATCAAAACATTAAAAGGCATGATTTCCCTGTACCATGAGTAAATATAAAAGCATAAAAAATTAATGTAGGATCTGACTAATCTTCAAGATCATGGTTTCTATGGAAGAGGTGCACGATTCTAGATAATTCCATTGCAAACCAGAACAAGGTAAGTGACAAAGAAGACCTACAAATACAGGACAAAAGAAGACCAATAACTTACATAGCAACCACTATGCTCCAGGGATTATTGCCTGCCTCTTCCCTTCTCTATAGCAATTCTGTGTGATAGATACCATTATCCTGTTTTATAGATGGGAAAAGTAAGGCTCAGAGTAATTACATCATTCGCCCAAAGTCATCTAGTTAGCATTTGTCAGAGCAAAGATTATACCCCAGGCCTGTCCTACTCTAAGCCCCTCTGCCCCCCAGTGCTTTCTACTGTAGAGCCCTGCTGCTGGGCCTCTCAAGAGGACATGCCCAGCTGGGGCAGTCTTTGAAGGTTTCAGGAGGAGATATTTGGAATGGGCCCCGACAGTTGGGTAGTATTCTTGTGGGTATAGAGGCAAGATGAAGAAGGCTTGGGAATAGCATGACCAACAGCTCAGAGGGCATGTGTGGGGAAGAACAGGCTATTGGCTTGGCTAAAGGTAGATGTGTCTAGAGGGCTGTGGGCAGGGAAGCTGGATAGGTGGGTAGTTCTCTGGCAGAGATTTCGGTGCTTCATGCAATTCTGGAGATGGTGGAGTCACTGAAAGACCTTTGGTAGGGCCCAGCTTTAGGAAATCCCTATTTCATCTCTGTAGCCCTCCTCATAGTTCACGGATGTGGTAGACACTCACTAAATTGTGGCTGAATGGATTAATAAAAGAATGAATGGGGAAGGGGGATAAAGGAAAATGATGGCAGGGGTGAATTCAACCATGATATATTGTAAGAATGCTTATAAATGTCAAATCACCCCAGTACAACAATAATAAAAAAAAGAATGAATGATATTTGAGACAAAATATTCATGTCCTCATTATGGATGGAAGCCTTCATTATTAAGTGGTTCTTTTTAACCTGGTTTGAATTCAGTAAAAGGTGAAAGATTTGTATGATCTGGAGAGAAACCAAAATAAGCTTTGAAATTAGAATGAAGGCTTTTTATCTTGACTGGATAAAAAAACAGAAGGGAAGGCGCAAGGAAGGAAGTGAAGGAGGGAGAGAAGAAAGGAAGGAAGGAGAGGGGAAGGGAAGAGAAAAGAGGAAGAGGGAGAGATGAAGGGAAGGAAAGAGGAATGGAAAGAGGGAGAGGGGAAGGGAACAAGGAAGGCAGAGCAGGTCACCGAGGCATGGAGAGGTAGAACCAGCCTGCACCAGAAGCTGCACCTCCACCACAGCACACTCCTGCTTGGGGCCTGTGGCCAGCACCTCCTGTCCTCCATCCCATCAGCTCATTGACCTGTTTCCTTCATTCCTTACTCAGGAGATATTTATAGGGGCCTCTTTAAGAAGGAAGTATGGTCCTAAGAGATGAAGAGAACAAGGTGTCCCTCTCACGAGAGAAGCTGTGATTAAACACAAGAGATGAGGTGTGCAACCGCCATGCCGGGTAGAAGGTGATGAGTCTCCCTTCAGAGGTACCAACAGAAACCTCAAGAAGATCAGAGTTTGGGAGGTGACTTGAGCCCAGTGGGGAGAAATGGAGAAGGAATGAATGGAAGCACATTTCTGAAGCATTCACCGTCCTTCACTAGGAAAACCGGGAACATCATCTGGGTTCATCTTGGCATTAATCTCAGCCATTGTGCCCATAGCCAAGCTGGCCCACTGGTCAAGCTGGCATTCCAGCCCATTGCTCCCATACAAGTTGTGCAATTGCTTCCTGTGTCCCCACTAGACTGTGAGCCTCCTGAGGACAGGGACTGCAGCTGCCTCCATCACTGTTCTATCTGTGTTGTATCTAGCAGGCCTGGATGCCAGCACAGCACCTGGCTCATACCAAGTGCTCTGAAAATATTAACTGGAAGGAAAGGAGGGAAAGAGGGAAAAGAGATAAATAGAAGTGTGGGAAAGTGTCCAAGATGATACAACTAGAAAATGGTGATGATTCAAGCCCCAATATCTTGTAAATTTCACATGTTTTCAAGCAATGTGGTTTAATGGGCAGGGGTGGGCAATCATGGGGGTAAGGAAGTGACAAAATCAGCTTCCCTGCTTCACAGTTTCTGCTGTGTGGCTTTGGGTACATACCAACCCTCTCTGGGCTAACCAAGGAAGTATTTCAGTGAATAGTGTGAACTCCAGGATACCCTGTAGGTGAGGGGAAGATGAATAGACCAAACACTGCTCCCTCCTGAACAACATCTTTGAGGTTTTGAGGGAAACAAAACAAAAAATTTGTTTTTAGACAGAATATTGCTTGGATGATAACATCTGAGGATGAGATCCCTGCTCACTGTCCCTACAGCTAGCATTCAGGGCTTAAGATTTCCCTATATCCTTACAGGATGGAGGGCAAAGCCAAGTACATCCTCCCTACAGAAACAAGCTATGTTGGGGAAATGAAGGATGGCATGTTTCACGGCGAGGGAACACTGTACTTTCCCAGCGGCAGCCGATTTGACGCCACCTGGGATAAAGGCTTGGTCGTAAAGGTGATTGATTGGGGTTGTAGCAGGGAGAGCCTGGGCAGGCACTGCCCCCACTTCTGTGGCACACCGCCCTTCCTGTCTGGTACCTCCCATCACCTCTTTTCCCTGCTTCTCTATTTCCCAGGATTCTAGAATTTTCTTCTCTGGATCAGGAAGAGTCCAGCAGAGGACATGAATTCAAGTCCTCTTATACTACTTACTGTCTGATCCTTGGCCCATGACTTTACCTTGAAGACTCAAGTTCTTCATCTGTACACTGGGGACAACAGTTGTCTTGGTTACCTATTGCTGCTGTAACAAATGATCACAGATTTATTACCTTAAATCAGTACAAATTTATTATTCTGCAGTTCTGGAGGTCCAGAAGTCTAAGCCAGGTCCATGGGGCTACATTCCTTGTGCAGGCTCTTGGGGAGAATCTGTTCCCTTGACACATGACCATGTATCATCCCAACCTCTGCTTTCCACAGCACATCACCTCTCCTCTGCTTTTCTCATCATTCCTTGTTCTCTCACCTAGCCCTTTCTACCTCCATCTCAGAAGAACCCTGTGATTCACATAACCCAGGACAATCTCCCCACTTCGAAATCTTTCACTTAACTGCATCTGCAAAGTCTCTCTTGCCATGTGAGATGACAAATTCACAAGTTCCAGCAGATGTGGACATCTTTGGGGACTGTTATTCAGCCTACACAATAGTGCCATGCATTACCTAGGATGGTTGTTAAGCGTGAATTACCAAAACATGTGGGCACTTGGCCAAGTTCCTAGCACACAGTAGGCACTCAATAAGTGTTATCTCTTACTGTTACTACCATCACCTACTTTCATTATAAATCATCTAATCCAATGATTCTGAACCTAGGATTTATCTACCATGAATAGAATTCAGGGGTCAGAGAGCTCTCCTGACTTACATACAAAAATCTCTGTGTATCTGGGACTATATTTCAGTCAGTGCTACTAAGAGTGTGTTGGTCCTGACTCATGACCTAAAAAAAGTTAAGAAACACTTCTTGTTTTATAGCTTGGAGAATCTAAGCCCCAGGAAGGGGAAGTGACTTACCCAAGGTCACATAGGGAACTAATAATATTGTGGGAATTTCCACGCATGCTTCCTGATGCCTAGGCCAATGCAGTTCCTACATCCTGAGTTTCCCTTTATCTGTGAAGCAACAAAAGTAGAATGCATGTATTTGGACAAAGGGCCATGGCTGATGACTATGCTCTTCCTAGCTATGCTAATATTAAAAGAAGAATAACAGTCATGTTATGTATGTTACATATTAGAGTTCTCCAGAGAAACAGAACCAATAGGTTATAGATTGATAGAGATTTATTAAAAAGAGATTATTTGTTCATGAGATTATGAAAGCTGCCTCACAGTCTGCCCTCTGCAAGCTGGAGGCCAGTGGTAGTTCTAGTCCAAACTCAAAGGCTGAGAATCTGGAAAAGCAATGGTTTAAGTCCCAGTCAGAGTCTCAAGTTCTAAGAACCAGAAGCACTGATGCTCAAAGTAGGAAGGAATGGATGTTCCAGCTCAAGCAGAGTAGAGTGGTCCTTCTGCCTTTTGTTTTATGCAGGCCCTGATAGGGTTGGATGATCCCACCTGCGTGGGTAAGTGTGCTCCTCTTTATTCAGTCTACTGATTCAAATGCTAATCTCTTCTGGAAACACCTTCACATAGACATTCAGAAATAATGTTTTACCAGCTCTCTGGGCAGCCCTTAGCCCAGTCAAGTTGACACATAAAATTAACCATCACAGTCAGGCACTGTGCTAAATGCTTCACATGTACCATTTCATTGAATTCTCAGTCACCCCTATTAAATATGCATGACCATTATCCTAATTGTACAAATGAGGAAACTGAGGGCTGAGGGAGTAAGTCATCCGCCCAAGTTCACACAGAGAGTGACCATGTGGGCACAGAGCTCAGTGCTTTATATCCACTCCCTCTAATCCTTACAACCATAGTCATTGTGATAGTTATTACAATGGCAGGTAGAAATAAGAAGCCACCTCTTTCCTTGACACTGGCCTTGGCAAAATGTTTTGGCTTCCTCAGATGCATGTGTGCTCCTTGTCTTCCAGGGCACGTATACCTTTGCAGATGGGCTGCAGTATGATGACAAGAACTGGCATTATTGTGACAGCTATGACCGGAGGTTTTACACTGAGATCTGCTATGGCTTGAAGCCTTCAGGTACCTAGGCCCCCTTCCTTTCCTTCACACCCAAACTGAAAAGGAAACTAAAGGCAGTTTTAAATGAGTGCCTGGGGCTCACTGAAGTAACTCAAAGGAGTAGAGGAACTGGTGAGATGCAGCAGAACACAGAAGAGTCAGGTCCTAGAAAGGCCAGTCCTCACATCTCAGTTCTACTGGACTGACTGGGACAGTGAGCAAGAAACTTCATCCTTCTTGGGTTTCAGTGCCCCCACCCCTTGAAATGGGAATGATAGCACCATCTACCTCACAAGATTGTTTTCAGTGAGACGACTTATGGAAGGTGTTTAGAACAGTGCCTTATAAGCATGGCAGCTACAGGGGACATGTAAGCTGTTCTTCTTCATGGTACCTACTGCAGCCCTAAAAACATGCAAGTATTTAAAAGAGAGAGAGAGAGAAAGGCGAAGAGCAGCACTTGCAGAGCTTGTGCTCTGTGGACCAGGTGCTGAGTGAGACTCTTTGTAAGCCCTGTCTCCTTGACTCTCCAGAGGGCCTTTGCCTGGAGAAAGTTGAGGCTGGAAGTCCTGACATGTTTCCCAGTAGTAGAGGGAGTGTTGGAGTCCCAGTCTTCCTTTCTGAGGTCAACTGTATCATGATAACTCCCTGAAAAAGCCATCTTCCATCACATAGGGCTACATTTGGGCCAAGGACCTGGCTTCAGAGAGTGGCAACTTAAGAGTCACTCTGTGTTTTTAAGAAGTGTGTGAGGTCAGATGAACCTCAAGAAAAGCATAAGTTGTGGGCACAGCAGAGACTATGTATCCAAAATGACAGATGGCAAAATAGCTTTGTGCACCGTAAGAAGAATCCCAACCTAACTTATAAGAGAGCATGCAGGGCAGTTGAGAGAGCCTGGAGCCAAAAGATCTGAGTTTGGGTCCTAGCATGCCCTCCCAGAGACTGACCAAGCCTGGACAAGTCAGTTCCATTAGAGCAAAAACATCCAGAAAGCACCCATGCTTTCTGAGCTTAAATCCCAACTCTTTCACATTTTGGCTTTGTGACATTAGTTCAGTTACTGTACCAGGTAAGCTGCATTCTCTTCTTGGCCTTCCTGACAGTCCTCAATTTCTCCCTCTTCAGTACCCCCCCCCTTATTAATGTCAGGGCTCTCTGCCTAGCCCTTTTCTGTTATTTTTACTAAAGAAGTTGATACACATCTAAGCCTTCAATTGCCATTGATCTCCAGATTACTATCAGAGTCCCTCAGCCTCAGATTCCTATTTCCAGCTCCCCAACCCCTGTATGAGGCATCCCTCGACTTGTCTGCACTGAATTCATTATCATCCCCATCAACCCACTCTCCCCAGTGCTGGCTACCTTAGTGCTTGCTACCTTAGTGAATGTCATGTCCATTCACCTAGGCAAGTCTACCCCTCCCCTGCCCTTCTCCACGGGCAATTGATCACCTGACCCTGTGAATTCTGCCTCTTAAATATTTTCCTTCATTTCTTCATTCAACATAAACCAAAGTGCCAAGCAGTTTTCTCCTCCTTCTCTGCCACTGTCCTGTTCCAGACCTCCTTCATCGCTTCTCTGGAATACCTGATTTCCCAAGACTCCTGGTGGCCCCCTCTGTGTCTGTCTAACTCTGGTTGCCACCCCATGCCCTCCACACAGTCAGTGCCTCCTCCTACCTTCAAGGTAAAGCTCCAAATTCTCAAAACTACTCATGTTTTCTACTCCTGCCAATGTCTCCAGCCTCATCCCAGACTGCCCACCTCCCCCAGCTTTTCTTTCTCCCTGCTCACCATTCATGCTTCCTATCTGTTCCTCAAAGAGACCACACCTTTTCCTGCCATCCCTCTGCCAGAATGCTCTAATCCTCCCACCTCATCCAAATAACTCCTGCCCATCCTTCAGGTCTTAGCTTTATGTCCCTTTTTCCAGGACCCACTCCGCTGAATTCTAGACTAGGTGAGGTCTCCCTATGCCATGTCTCCAAGGAGCCATGACCCTCCTCTGAGCCATGAGCTCAGATCAGGAACATAAGTGTCTGACTTCCCAAGCTAGCTGTGAGCAAGCAACATGAGGGGAGTCTGGGTGGTATTCCCAGCTGCCTCCCCAGTGCCTGGCACACTGCCTGGTATTGGGGTTGGGGGTAAGATAGATAATACTGATATCACAGTAGAGGGAGGGGTGCACCTGGGGAATTAAGGCAATGACATTTTCACTTGCTCCATGTCAAATACTGGCTAGCCCCAGGGGGTCCCAGAGCTAAGAGGACAGTCTCTGACTTTAAGAACTACTAGTCTAGATTCAACTTGGGAAACTTGCAAATTGCAAATCCTAGGCTAGTTATGTTGAGGCCTACATTTTGTCACGGACTCTTCACCCCATCTGAGGCTTTTGGGCAAACAACCCTCCACTCTCAGATGACAGCTGGTTTCACTAAAGCACAGTCTGTCAGTCTCAAGGCAGCATGGTGGCCTTCCCTACACCTGCCTGGCCTTCCCCTTCAGACTCCTCGCAGACCAGCTTTATCCTAAGAGGACACTTTTTCCCATATCACTCTGCATCTTGCCTCAGGGCAGGTACTGTTAGGGCAGCTCTGCTGTCCTGCTTGCATGGCAAGGTGGTGATAAGGGTGACCCCTGACTTCTCTGAGCATCTCTGAGATGGGCGTGGGCCTAAGGCATCAGTGAGAGAATGACTATAATGCACTTGGCCTGGAATAAACAGCCAGTGATCATTAGTCAATATACATGGGATTGGTGTCAGGTCTCAGGGTCAGGGTCAGAGTTAGGAGTATCATTAGTCAACATTAGAGCATGTACTGTGTTCAGGACACTGAGCTGTGAGCATATTACTTTATGCTCAATGGACTCTGTCAACAGAACAGGGAATTACAGGATCTGTCATTCGAAGGAAGCTGAGAAGTTATTTATTCCAACTTCTGCCTTTACTCAGACCATGACATCCCAAGATACACACATGGGGAACATGACCTAAAGGTGTACTGATTCCTCTTTCCCTCCCTGGGGGATGTCTCCAGAGTCCCTGACTTGGGACACACTCAAGCTCTCTCCTTCCCTGATGTGGGCATGTAGCACACAGGTGCCAGAGCCAGGCTGCTTCCTGGCTCAATAGCACTGAGCCTGAGCAAGTTACTTGGCATCTCTGATCATCAATTTTCTTGCCTGTAAAATGGAGCTGCAGGGTTTCTCTGAAGGGTAAATGAAACAAGAAAAGCATAAAGCCTGGCACTTAATAAACTCTGAATAAATGGCAGACACTGGTAATTTTGGTGAGAATCAAAGTTCTCCATTACCCACTTCTGTCTACCTGACCCATTTCTCTTCTATGTTGTCCCTTATCTGTGCTCTGTTCCACAGGTTTCCTGTGTAAGGCTAGAGAGTTCATACCTGTGGCCTTTGTCCACAATTTGAATGCCATCCTTGTCCTGGACCTACCCTCCTATTCACCTTGCCAACTCAGACTCACCCTCAGGGCTCTCTGACTCCAAAACCTGTACCCTTTGTCATGGCATCCCAAGAAATGGAGGAGAATGGGATCAGGAAAGAAGGGGCTGTACTGCCCAAGACCCTTCCCTCAAACCCATTTTCAGAAAGCTCTCCAGGGCTTTCTTCCTGCTGAGTTTGTTCCCTTCCCTGAATAGGAAGTGTTTAGTCCATCAGTGGAACTGGTCACACGAACTGCCAGCCAAAGGTGGATCTCATGCAAGTGCTGGGTTTGGATGTGACCTTGGTGGTGAACTAATTATCTATTATGCCCTTTCAAGGTATCTCTCAACTCACCAACATGGACCCACCTAGAAAAATTCCCACAGGCTGTTATGATTGCGGAGACGGCTTCTACAACCCAGACTTAAGGGTCGTCAAGGACTACAGGAGCTGCTTCCTGAGAAACGCAGGTAGGTTCATACTGACTCTGCAGCAGGCATTCTCTTCTCTCCATCCAGGGCCGAGCTCACATGTGTGTGCACACACATACATGCATCTGATGAGAAAGAAGCCTTTGCTGAGAAAAGATCAAAATCAATTATATGGGTGTTTTACTATTTGGACTTCAAGTCCATATACTGCCATGAGTGAGGTGAAGAACATTCGTGGTCTGTGATAGCTCATAAGTGTAGCGTTAAAAGGACTCAAGTATTTATTTTTGCATATATTTCTTCAATTAGTATTTAATGGATCCCTACATTATTCTAGACACTGTACTTGGTGGTAGGGTAAAACAGCAAAGCTAGACACAGATCTGTTTCCCATGGAGCTGATGTTCTGACAGGCAGTGGACAAATCTGTAAACAGTTACTTACACTATAGAATAAGCACTAATTAAAAGGAAAACCATGGCCCTGCAGGGAGGGGAAATGGGCATCCCAGAGAGGTAGGAGTGATACTGTGGGAATACCATGAAGCAGTACCTAATCCAGAACTGGTACACCACAGAAAGTAACCTGAGACCTAAGAGTTGACCACAAGCATGGAGTGAGGGTTTCCCAGCCAGACAAAAAAGCACAGGCACAGGTCTAGAGGTAGCAATACTATGGGGTCCAGGAAGGCTGTTTGACCCCTCTGTCAGCTGGAGGATCTAGAACTTCAGTTTGGTGAGTGAACTCAGGCTGATGGAACTGAGAACTGATTTACATTGACTTAACTCACAGGAGACCAATGTAAATAAGAACATGAGCATTTTCCTGTTATGCATCAACCCCTAACCTTTCCCTTTCCTGGAGTCACAGTCTTACCAGCATAATAACCTCTTCCCAAACACACACACACACACACACACACACACACACACACACACACACACACAGTTTGCTTGTAGTCTTTAGGGATCAATGGTGCCCATAAAGACTTGTAGAGCAAGAAACCATGCTCTACATTGAGAAGGAAATTGTCAGGTAGATCAGACTGGCTATGCTGGCTGTGAAGGGCATCCTCTCCCTCCAGAGAATTTACTGGATTGGTCAAAGAGGATCAGAAAGTCACCTTGTGGGGCTGGCATAAGAACAATGGGAACTGTCAGCTGATTCTGTGGCTGGAATCCTGAAGATGGTGCTACTAGAAGAACATGGCAAATACTGATCTGAGTGTTCTGGCTCCTAGTTCTCTGATGACTTTCTGTGAACATGGGGAACTGCGCTGTAGAACACTAATTCTGCTGGGTATTAACAGGCTCACCGTGAAGTTTCTTGATCAAATGAGCTAAGGAGATATACCATTAAACAATGGCTTCTGGGGCCTTTAACATGCTAATGTGGTTTGGCCTTTCCCTTCATGGCATTACTTCAACTATGTTACATACTCATCTCTGTCACTATTTGCTGAATGCCTGTCAGGCCCATGTGAGAAAGGACTCTGTCTTTTCTCCACTTATGTTGTCAGAGGCCAGTCAGAGAAACAGAAAGAACTGTTATATCAGAGCTCAGCTGAATGGCCCTTGGAGAGCTGAGAAAGCAAAAGGAAGAAGTCACTGCAGGAGGAAGCTCCCGCACAAGGCCTGCAACCAAGGGCAAGAGCCTGGGTTCTGAGAACCTGCAAGGTTAGTGGAGGTCCCAAGGTGCTGCGGCCCAGACCTCCAAGAAGAAGGCATTTCCCAGGTGGAGCTGGTTCCTTGGCAGCTCTGGGGGGGGTGGGGGGGACGGGGGAGCACTGCCCAGCAGTCCTCCAAGACAGTGGTGTTGATTCTGGGCATGTGGAGCAAAAGTAGGCACTGGATGTGAAATGCCACTGCGGAGCCATACTAGCACAAACCAAAAGCAAGACAGAAAGGAGTGCAACTCCTCTGCACCTCTGCATTGCCACTGCTAACAGGGTGCCAGGGCACAGCGGGAATGTGTTCCAGTTAGTTCCAGTCCCAGCATGGCAAGGCAGAATGCAGAAGGGGGGTTTCAGTAGCTTCTGCTGGCCCAGCCCACCCTTTCAGTGCTCAGCATCCCCACAAGCTCTTCTACAGATTGTCCCAACAACAAAGGAATGTCCTTTTCTGTGTAATATGAATGTGTTTTCTTGTATGCCAAGTTGCAACCATCTTTCTTTTTAATACAAGTATATTCTCTCCTCCCCCAAACCTCAAAAGAAGATCAGAAGCCCAGCAGACATTGTATCCATCTTTGAGTAATGTTATTCCTAAACAGTCTTGTTGGTTATATTCTATAACCTATAAACCACTACCAATAATCCTTCTGTGAAATAATATGGGGAAAGTGGACAAAAAAGAAACTAGTAAAGCAAATGTGTACACGGATAAACAGAAAGATGGATGATATAACGGTATACCTACACATACAAGCAAGGAAGAAAACCATATAACCACTCCATATGAGGTGAAAGATGATATAAATTCTTTCTTTCACTGACCATTCCATGTTCCCTTACACTCCCATTGGTCTGTTTTGGTTTGTTTTTTTAATCTGGTAGGGTGACCCAAACCTTCATTTGTGAAGGTTCTGAATCCTGACTAGTCTTGCCCAAAAGTACAAACCAAAACAGTTTGGCTGGTTAGTTTGTTGGCTTTGTTTTTCATTAGCTTTTACTATTGGCAGTGGAAGTATACCAAGGGGTGCTGCGAAGAATTCCTTGGATTCTGTATAGTGGCCACTTTGCCCTCCCGATATGTATGGGTGGCACTCTATTTCAAGATGTTGAGGGAGAATCACAACACTGTAACAACCCCAGAAGGAAAGAAAGACTACAGCAGCCACCCAGTTTCCCCAGCAACCAGGAACAATCATGACAACAAGTACAGTATTCCCCTCTCTGTTTGTTGTTTTAGTGGCCAAAGGAGCCAATTGAATGGACCCATCATTGCATCATCTGATGGGGCTGTTCCTTCCTGAGAACTAAGACCTCTGAACAAGTAAAGTTCCAATGTGCAAAAGTTCTGCCCCAACACTGGCACATTGCCATAGCCTGGGTACCAAGCACAGCCCCAGCACAAAGGAGGGCTGGGGATGAGGCTTTAGTGCTGGACATCGTACCTAGCACTGCAAAGGGAAACTAGTACATAGGAAGCAGGTGAATCAAAGGATGAATGTGTGCTATGAATCACTACCAGGAAGATATATTTATCCTATTTTCCAAATGTGTTTGACCATGAAATTATCTGGGTAGTGGGGTAGTTACAGAACTAGGTCTCCTTGAAATACATTCTAGGGCATTCTGTGTTAGTGTAATATTTTTTCAGGTGTGATATAAAGCAAATGGTTCATTTTCAGCTTTGAAGGTTTGAGTTGTACTCCAGTCCCGCCTCCCTGAAATGGCATGTTGGCCCCATGGAGAGTCATAGTCCAGACAGACAGAAGCACACAATTACAGCATAATTGGATATGGACCTGGAGGAAGGAATCCTGGAAGATGAGGGGGAATTGAGGATCGGGAAGTGATCACCCAGCTGGGATGGGAGGGTGTCAGTCAGGACAAAGATCACAGATATGAAGGGTTAAAAAGAATAAAGAGGGGTTTTGTGAACAGGAATGTTGGATAAGGGCATTTTAGGGAGAGGGAACACCATTTGCAAAGACACAGAGGCATGAGAAAACATGTTATGACTGTGGAACCAAAATGATGGTTCCAGAAGAAGTCATTCATGGTGATACACTTACTTCATGGGGAGGGAAGGCCATTCTTGGGAAGATAGGAAGATGGACACTGATGATTGTTTGTGAAGACTGTTAAAGGCAGAGGGAACAGCATAGGCAAAGGCTTAGAGTTGGAACAGAACTTTTCCTTTTTTTTTTTTTTTTAAAGTACTAGGGTTTGAACTCAAGGCCTTGGACTTACTAGCTGCTGATCCACACCTGCCCCACAGCCTTTTTTGTTTCTTTATTTTTCAGATAGGGTTTTATGTTTTTGCCCACACCAGCTTCCAACTTATGCCTCCTGCCTAGCTGAGATTATAGGTGTGTATCACCACACCCAGCTTAGTCTGGAGATGGGGGCTCACTAACTTTTTGCCCTAGCTGGCCTCACACTGCAATATTCCCAATCTTAGCCTCCGAGTAGCTGAGACTACAGGTGTGAACCACCATGCCTGGTGGAACAGACCTTTTCACATCCAGATACTACAAGTGGTTCAAGAGCATGAGATTACTACACTACATGAGGTAAAGAAGAGAGAGAACCTGACAGGTGGCAGGACTGAGGGCAGTAGGAAAGAGTATGGGTATCTTTTCACCCTAAGGCAGTGGGGAGCAAGGAAAGGTTTTAGGCAGGTAGCATAGCATTTATGCTTAGAAAGAATTCTCTGGTTAAATATAGAGAAGAGATAAGAGGCAGTAAGATTAGATAGGACATTCTTCTGATAAGATGGTGGGGGAAGGGTATCTGAAAGGGCTTTGCATCCTAGGTGGTGGCATAGAAGACCTGGGTTCTGAGTTTGGGCCCCAGTCCTAGGCTGCCTGCTGGCTGGTGCTGGGGCAACACCTTCCCTCTCTACTATAAGATGAGTGAGTTAAGTTGGATAATTTCTAGGGTCTTTCTAACCTTAACTTGTATATGGTGGAGTGTTGGGGATATGGTTCAAGTGGTAGAGTACCTGCCTAGTGAGTATAAGGCCCTGAATTCAAACACCAGTGCCAGCAAATAAATAAATAAATAAAAAGAAGGAAAAAAAGTGTATGGAGGAAGAGAAAGGCAGCCAAGGAGTATTTTGAACCTGATAGTATAGGACAGATCAAGTTCTGAGTGTCCAGAAAACCACTAAAAGGGAGTCTCTGTTGTGGTCACCTAGTTATTACCCCTGACTTACTCCCCCTGGGATGACTGATCCATGCTTTGGCCTTCTTGTTTCCTTGGGGTCCTGCTCCCCTGCATTCCAGTCACCCCCCATAAACATCCTGAAGGTATGGGCTGCTGGCCTTGTGGGCCTGACATGGGTGACTGAGGCCACCCCAGAGCAAACATAGTGGCTTCTGCCACCTGGGTGGATAAGAGCTGATGCTTATTTTATAGCAGATCATGGGTTGGGACACCAGCAGAGTCACCTTTTTTGGCCTTCAGCTCCCTCCCTGTCTCCTGGGGGCTTTTTCCCCAGTGGAAGCTAGCTTTAGGCCTGGAAAGACAAGACTGTTACTAAACTGCAAACATGTGTGACAAATCCAAGTTCTCTGGGCTTGGATTTTACAGATTGCCTTTTGTAACTGGGGAGGGTTGTACTTACTTTGCTGAATTGCTGTGAGAAAAAAAAATTTTTTTGAGATAGGTTTCACTATATGTCCCAGGCTGGCCTCAAACTCCTGGGCTTAAAAGATGCTCCTGCCTCAGCCTCCTGAGTAGCAGGGATTACAGGCACATACCACTGTGCTGAGCTTGCTCTGAGAATTTAAATTTACCCTTCTGCTTGCTTATCAAAAAGGTTTTGAACGCCTACAATATGCCAGGGGATCAGGGTAGGCAACACATTCTCTCCGAGTATGGCCTCTATTCCTTTGGCCCACAGTAAGGAATGTTTTTCATCAGATCCTAAAAACACACAGCACACATGCATGTGAATGTATCTTTGCATGTGCAATGGACTAGGATATTTCCTATTCTGTTTATTTTTTAAATGCCGGTTGCTATTTCACTAAATTGATTTTATAGTCCTCTTTAAAGCCATGATCGTCCATCGGTAAACCACTGTTCTAGGCAGCCTTCCCTGACCAGCTCCTACCCTCGACTGCCTTGTCTGCATTAAACATCCCTCCTCTATAACCATACAAGCCTCCCTAACAGTGCTTAGCTGGGGGCAGTGGACATATTTTTATTTGGGAGTTGATTCCTCACCATCTCCAGCATCTCACACAGGCCGCATGGGTTGGAGCTGATTAAGTATTTGTAAAAGAAAAAGCAGGCAGGCAGGCAAAGCACCTGCTCACAAGTCCCTTGGATTCTTCAACTAATTATACAAAATTCAGTTCCTGGCACATAATAGACAACTTGTTACTTTGAATAATAAAGGCAATCGGTTATATTTCTATGCGCTTCCAAGTTTCAAAGCAACTTAACAGCCATTGGAGGTCTCAACCCAGGGGCTCTCAGGCCAAATCTGGCTGCAGAATTCTGAATCTCACATGAACCTCCTATGCAGTCAGGGAGCTGGGAATAGCCTCAGAGTGATGGAGGATAGACTGGCAACAGGGAAGCTGGAACTCAAACTCATTCCCATCCCATTATAAGCCTACTACACCTTGCTGCTTCCTATGTCAGGATCAAAAAACCTTAAAACTGTCTGTGTACAAATGGACACAATTATTGTATAGTCCAATCAGCACAGCAAACAAAACAAGACAGAGGCCGGGTGAGGACCTTTTGCCCCACAGTGGGATAGCACAATATGATGGTTGAAAGTCCAAGGCTTGGAACCTGCAGCTCTGGCTGATCTCCAGTCCTGGATCCACCATAGACCAGCTGTGTGATGATGGGTAAGTTACTTTTCCTTGTTAAGCCTCAGTTTCCTCATGTGTAAAATGGGCATGATAATGCCAGTCTGAAGGAACTGTGGTTAGGAAAAATGAGATTAAGTATGTATAACACATAACCCAGCACCCGGCCCAAACATGTGTTCAGGGATTCTTAGTTGAAGCTGTTATGATGATGATACTGACTCAGGCTGGGGGAGAGAGAGGTCAGTTAGGTTGTGGGGCTTGTTAAGCTTTCTCTGGGAACTGGAGAGCAGAAAAATCTCTGGGGAGGAAGATGTGATTAGATGCACTGGCCTTTGTGCCTCCTAAGGGGTTTTACTTGGGAGATGAAATGCTGCCTGGGAATTTGGGGTCTGCAGGCTCTCAGTTATGGGATTCAGAGCCTCAATCTAACTTTGAAGGTCACCTTTCCATCCTCCTGTCTCCCACCCCCTGTTGTAATTCAACTTGGATAGCTGCCATCCATTGGTAAACATACCCAGCTCTTTGCATTGCTACTCTTAGCTTACATGGCTCCCAAGTGCCCACCATAGTCCACCCATCATAGTCCTCCATAGCTCTCAATGCCTATCCCAGAACAGAAGGCCAGGAAGTCTTTGACTTCACCTGTATACCTACAGCTCAGGGAGACAAAGCTGGGAAAGGATGCTCACTAGGGAAGATCCTTACCAGACCCTGTGAGCACACTTATCTCACCTGCTCTTTCCAGGTGAGTAATTTGCACGAGCCACATTTGCAATGTGATTCCTGGTATCAGATAGGTTGGTTAACAACTTTATATGGTTGCACAGCTAGTGATAAAGCTATATTCAAACCCAAATAGTCCCAAAGCCTATTGCTATGGTTTGAAAATGGTGTACTGTTGGGAGGTGTTGTGGCCCTTTGGAGAGGAAGGGCTTTGGGGAAGTCCTTTCATCATTGGAGCATGCCATTGAAGGAGATTGTGGGACCTCGGTCTCAGTCTCTCTGCTCAACTTTCTGGCTTATAATTTAACAGTTTGCTATGCTATGTGCTCCCGCCATGATGTGTCACCCTCACCAGAGGCCCAAAGCAGTAGTGATGGCAATCCCTATTGGAACCTACTGGTTCCTATTGGAACCTTCAGAACCATGAAGAACCAGTTAAATGTCTCAAATATTTTGTTATAGTAACAGGAAGCTGGCTGTTGTTTTCATACTGCTTGCCAGCTTTGTACACCAGCTTATTTTGAGCTCATCTGTTTCCTCTCCTACACAGGAGCATGTCTGATTCATAGCTGTTCCTCCACCAAGCACAGTTCCTGGAACACCTCAGAAGATCAGCAAGGTTCCTAAATGAATCCCAGGGCCCATTTTAGAGTCTTAAGACAAAAATGCCACAGTCCCCCTAAATGA
This sequence comes from Castor canadensis, assembly GCF_047511655.1. Classification (NCBI taxonomy): domain Eukaryota; kingdom Metazoa; phylum Chordata; class Mammalia; order Rodentia; family Castoridae; genus Castor; species Castor canadensis. Next base: position 13,311,776 of record NC_133398.1, on the reverse strand, counting down.
GATGCTACCTTCTTTGTTTTGGCAGTGCTGGGGTTTGAACTCAGGGCTTCACACTTGGTAGGCTTCACACTCTACCACTTGAGCCACTTTGCCAGCCTTCGTTGAAAAGGGGTCCTTCATACAATGTGAACCAGTAAGGGAAGCATTTGAAGATATTTGGGATAATTACCTTTCATATGAAATTGGGAGGTACACTAACCCCACCCTTCCCACAGGTCCCTTTCATTCCTCTCAGGACAGATAAGCCAGAGTCACATTGGCAGTTTGTCTATGTATCTCTTTCCATGTAGCTGTTGCTTGCCTCAATGTTACTTGTAGGAATCATTTGCAAAATAACTGTACCACTAATCCCTTACTCCCTCCCCCCAATTAATGATACCCCGTGTGAGTGTCTCAGATGAAAGGCACATTATTAATATTCAAAGAAAAAACCCTCGTAACCATTTTAACATATACAGCTAACAATGAACTAAATTTGCTTTGTGGAAGACAGAGAGTGAGCGTCCCAAATTAGTTTATGTGAAAGCTGAAATTCTTCCCCGAAAGGTCTCAGTACCATCCTCAAAGAATATCCTGATCATCAGAAATGCCGTCAAGATTCCCGCCAACATTATCCCCTTTGTTGTCTGAAATGTCGAATCAAGCACATCTGGCAAATGTCCTAGAGCTCACAAATCTTTCAAACAGCATATAATTCCCAATGGTGAAAGAGATAACGCCACCGCTTAATCGTGCTGCTCTTCAAAATAGCACCAACTTTCCTTCAATCAGAAACAATGGCTTTGACTTCTTAAAAATATCACACACCAGTGATTATTTGCAGAGAGGGCCCTTTTGCGTTTGAACCTGTGGGTTCCAGACAGAATTCAAAATCAAGACCATGAGTCTCATTTGAATGTATGCTGGGCTAAATGGACAATGGGGAAAGGGTATGAATTGGGGTCTGAAGAATGACCTGGCTTCTGTGATTCGGGGTCTTTGGGAGGTGATGACTGCCTTCCCCAGGGTGAGGCAGAGAAGAAGGATGGTGATGAGAGCTAACGCTGACTGAGCATGCACCCGGCACTCCACCAAAGAGGAAGGGAGTCCTGTGGGAGCCCAGTTGGACAAATGACAGGGAGGCTCAGTGAGGCTAAAGAATTTCCCCAGGAAATTTGGCAGGAATGGGGATCCACAGTCAGCCTCCTTCTTCCTTCTGTCTCCCAAGGTTTTCCTCCTTCTACTTTGCCTGGCCAGCTCCATGGTCATCTAGCCAAAGGGGCATTGGCAAGGTGCTCTCTAGCCAACTTTAGAAAATGGTGGCATTTAAGCTGCAGAGTGGACACCTAGAAACAAAAGACCACTTTGGCCTTCTAAAGTTCTCTTGTCTTGCTTCAACAGCTGAAAACTAGTAACAGTCCAAATGTCCAGCAGAAGGAGTCTAGTCAGCTAGCATGGCATATTCTCACAATAGGATACAGTCAGAGCATTAAAAAATGCAACAGGAGGGCTGAGGATGTACTCAGTAGTAGAACATTTACCTACGAGACAGTGCACAAGGCCCTGGGTTCAATCCCCAGCACTGGAACGATACATGCCAGTGGAGAAATAGATCTATTGATATGTGAAGGTGTCCAAGTCTAAGCACTTCACATGCATCGTTTCATTTTATCTAATCTAATTCCTACAGTAGCCTTGCAAATTAGTTGTCGTTATTATTCCCACTTTGCAGAAGATAAAACCGAGGCGAGGTGAAATGCCTAGCCCCAGGGCTTGTGAGCTCTAGGACATTTGCCAGATGTGCTTGATTCGACATGTCAGACGACAAAGGGGATAATGTTGGCGGGAATCGTGATGGCATTTCTGATGATCAGGATATTCTTAATAAGGGGCAGAGCTTGAATTTGAACCCAGGTCCAGCTGGCTCCAAAGTTAAAAATGACATTTGAGTTGTTTCAAAACGAGAAGATGGAGTTTACTAGTGGAAGAAAGAAAGTACCAAGCAGCCCAGAGAGTTAAAAAGTATACACCCAATGAGTGTAGGGTTACACTGATGGTTCCTTTCCCCCCAAGACACTTTGCTGCCAACTTTTTTATTACTCAAAAATTGGCCAATGAGCCAGGTGCTGGTGACTCACGCCTGTAATTCCAGCTACTCACGAGGCAGAGATCAGAAGGGTCGCAGTTTGAAGCCAGCCTGGAAAAATAGTTCAGAAGACCCTATCTTGAAAATACCCAACATGAAATGGGCTGGTGAAGTGTCTCGAGTGGTAGAGCACCTGTCTAGTAAGCGGGAGACCCTGAGTTCAAAACCCAGCAGTGCCAAAAAAAAAAAAAAAAAAGAGCCAGTGAGCAAGTCTTTCAAAGCTTCTGATAAGAGGCAAGACTCCTATAATTTGAAGCCACTACTTTCCCTAGACAAGTAAAAAACCTGAGATCCAGAGAGGGCAAATCACATGCTAATTCCATAAAGCCCAACTGTAGAAGAGCCAGGGCTGGAATCCCAATTTCCCACTGCCAGTGCCACTCCTTCAAAAAAAACAAACACAAAAAACAGGCTCCCTCTCCTTGGTGCCTCCCTTGAGCTTTCTGCAAAATGGCCAAGTGAGTCTCCCACACGGCCCCTCCTGCCATCATCTCTCCAGCGAGACAAAAGGCAATTTACCCAAATGTTATAATCACCTGGAGGCTGGCACGCAGGGGCATCCCTGCTTTATCTGCGGTATTGTTAGCAGCAGCATAATGAAGGCTTTGTGGAAGGATAATATCACACTTGTAACTGCCAAATAAAATGCCCGCACAGATCACAAGTCCCTGCCAGCAGACATGGGCATATGCCTGTAAGAAAAAGGAAATGCCATTATAGCTATTTGGCAGATGGGGAAGCCAAGGTCCAGGAAACAGTTTACTTACTAATGATCATGTCACTATCAAAGGGATGAGGCAGAATTTGAACCCAGGTCTCTCTGATGCCTTGCTGTGAACCAATGAGATACGCTGTTGCATTTTGAGTCAGGAGCCTCTCCGAGAATTAGGCAACACTGTAACCCTTCTCCCTAGAAAGACCCTTGAACCCCAGACCAAATTTTTCCTACAGAGGGTGGGATCCACCACCTGCAAAGACCTCTACTCTAGAAATGACAGCCTGTCCACACTGGCCGCCCTCCCTGACCTGCAGAATTGCCCATTACCATTCTCTCTCCCCACCCCAACTCCAGAGGCCCTGGAAATTCCCCTTCTACTTCAGTGCCCATTGGATTCTGGTAACAATATGCCCCAGGACAGTCTCTTGGAGGCATCCAGAGGACACAGCTTCCCCTTCCGGGGGCTGGAGCCAGCCCCCCCCGCCCCCCCCACCCCACCGCCCCAGCACCGTCAGGGTTTGTTTTGTCTCCTTTAATAGAAGTGGTGCAAGGCCAGAGCCCACAGGCAGGAGCCTCACCTCTCTTCCTCAGCCCACGCTCTGGAAGTCAGGATGGCTGGCTAAAGCCTCTGCCCAACCTCAGGTCCAGGAGAGGCAGGCAGGGTTCAAGCCAGGCTTTGGAGTTGACCAGATCTGCAGTCAGATCCCTCTGCTGATGCCTACCGCCTGTGTGACCTTGAGCTAAACTCTTAGCTTCTCTGAAAAATGGGAGTAGAAAGAGGGCCTGTTTTAATAGGATTGTAAAGTGGATACAGGGGATACAGGTGCCTGTCAGTGGTTACAGTGGTGATTATTTTTCACCCTGGGGTGAAAAGCTGAAAAGCAGAGAACACTTTAACTCTACATCACTAAGGAAGAGCTAGTGTCACCTTGGTTCTCTGGTCCCCACCCACCTGCTTTTGATACTAATTTCAGGACTGAACTGGCAGCCTGTGGTTTCCTGATCTCTCTGCTTGGCCCATGGAATTCTATTCTGGATGTGGGTGCCATCATCCTCATCCTTTCTTGTCCACCTAGAGCCTCAGGTCCCCAAATTCTCCCAGACACAGTCTTCACTGAGCCACTATGTACATGAGGATTTTACTTGGGGACCAGACCCAGCACCTTCCCCCATGCCCAAAACCAATGCAGGGATGGAAGGAGCAGATGCATAGACTGACAGTCTTAGGACTGGGTTGGGTGTTCTCTGGAGAGAAGCCTGAGGACTTTTCTGAAGCCTAAGTATTCAGATGACTACAGGGAACCCCCTCAAAATAAACCTCAGGAATAAAAATAACATAAACCATAAAAGACATATGAAAAGCATCCAACATAATTTTCTATATGCCTTATGATGTCTATGCTTAATGTTTAATTTGTAACATCAAGTATGAAATGCTTACCCTCCCCCCAACTAGGAGCACAGTATGCTGAGAGGGCACAGAGAAGAGAATGAGGGTGTCCCCAGTGTGGTCTAGATGATGTCCCAGAAAAGGAGGTGCTAGGCTAGGCCATAAAGGATTTTGCTGCATGGAAGGGAAGTAAGAGCATGGGCAAAGAGGCACAGAAACGGGTTCAGGATTGCACACCTGAGACCTGCTTGTGTAGTAGGAGCTGGTGGGGGGCGGGGTGGAGAGTCAAGGAGACCTCCTTCAAGAATCGATGGACAGTCAAGCTTTGACTAGTGTGTAGGGATGGTCTGAGCTGTGATTCAAGGCAGAGGAACCCAGTGAGAGGGAGGAACTGAATGTCAGGGAGTTTGGCTTCAATCCTTCAGAGGGAGCAGTAAGGTGGGAGCTGCAAAAAGCTTCCTCAGGAAAGCGGGTAGAGGCCAAGGGCTGAAGCTCCGAAGACAGACTCAGCTATGACCCTGTCCACTCACTAGCTGAGTGAGGCTGGGCAGATGCCATCACCTCCCTGAGCCTCAGTACCCTCTCCTGTGAGACAGACTTTATTTGCAAGATTGCTGTGAGGACTCATTGAGTTCTAGTCTATCATAGAGTGCTTACCATCTTCACTGTCTTTACAACCCCAGCCTAATTGAGCACTCAGTGTCTTCCAAGGACACAGTGGGCTCCCAGCTAGTAGGCCCTCTTCACATGCAGCTAGAGAGCAGGGGTGAAAGGAGGGAAGGGTCAAAGCAAAGGCCATGGGGTCAGGATGATAGAGTGACCTTGGCTATGGCACGTGGCTGCTCTGGGCTGCTGTAGAATGGTGGTTAGGCATTATGAGCATGGTTAGTAAATCAACTACAGTTATCAGTGCTCAAAAAATAAAAATGGGGAAGCAAGAAGAATAGTAAAACAACAGTGCTGGTGATTTTGCAACCCCTCCGTTCAGTGTGCACTTGCTCTGGAGAGGGTGTGGGGAGCCTGTGTCAGCAGTCACCATCCCTGGGTGACTCCTGACCTGGGAGCACACTGCTGCACATAGAATGGTTCTAGTATTTAAAGATGGGTATCACCCATGTACACAAGCCTGCTATGCATCTGCAACGCAACAGCAGGACTCACTTTCTGTCCCAACAATGTCACATGACTGTGTATGTGATGTATAAGGAGGCATCCTTCCAGCCTGTGGCCTTCCTAAGTGATTTCGAAGGCTGACTGAGACTGTAGGTACTTTTCCCTTTTCCCATTGACTTAGTCTCTGCAACCCCACCTGAGACCACCCAGCTGTGTGTTTGTTCACAGGGGTGTTAATGAGGACTGCATGAGGTCGGGCATGCAGAGTGCCCACCAGGCATGGCACCTGTCCCACAGAAGTGCTCCCTAATACCGGGCAGCTGCATTCCTTGCTCAACTTGCCCTCTCCAGTGATAGCCCTAAATCCTGTTGTAGACCTGAACTGAGAGACCCTATCCCAATCATTTCAATATGTCAAAATAAAATGTCACCACACCCCCACAACAAATATAGATTTTTTGCTGTAAAACTTTGAAAGGATCTTTCAAACTTTGTTGGTGAATTGACTACAAGTCTTAACAATTGGCTGTGATTTCTTGAGAGTTGTGTGCATACTGGAGAATTCTGGCAAAATGAGGACACTGAGCCTGCAAATGGAGCTCAAGTATAATAAAATTGTTTGATTTCCAAATTTAATAATTAATCAAGTCTGAATGCATTAATTATAACATTAATTTCAGTTTTGTAATTTCTGTTTTGGGTGTTTTAGAGTTGATCATTCTCCCTAAGCCTCCTTACATCTGAAAAGGCCTTGACAAGCTCATGGGTGCTGGGCCCTGCACCTCTGGTTCCCAGTGGCTGAGATGGCTCACCCAGCCCAGAAGATGCTCCTGTACAGGGAATGCAAGAACAGCCCAGAGGAACCCCACCTGCCCCGTGGCAGGCTCTGCCTGGGCAATGGCCCGTCAGTCAATATTGACGATGCTGTGTTCTTGGCCTTTGGCCATCACTGCCAACAAAGTTCAAAGCCTCTTTCTTGTCAGGAGTTGTGACAAGGATGCCAGGGCATGGCTGCTCTCACTGTAGCACTGTCTTGGCCCTGCCCCACCATCTCATGAAGCTCTATATTTACACTGAGGGTGGGTCAGGGCTGTAAGTAGGCTCCAACTTACGGGCAGGGAGCCTGGTTTGCTGTGCACCTCCACCCTGTCCTGAGTCCTCTGAAGATGGGTGTTAACCCCAGAAAAAGAGGGTAGCTCCCCATGACAGAAGTCCCCTTCCCCCAGAGTCTAATCCAGCCCTGAATTCACTGCTAGCCTGGCACTTTGGATGAGCAGTAGGCCTTCTCTGCAGGTCGGCAGTGCTTCCTCCCTCTGCATGTGATCACACACAGTCAGACTTCAGATTCTCACACACTGCCACACACCGTGCATGTGTCGCATGTGTCACACAAACGCTAAGTGTTCCACACATACCTCAGACATAGACAATCACACACTGACAGGCACACACCTATTCTCACTGATGTATGTGTGAGAACAACTGGATGGAAACATAACATTTGTCTGTGTGCACATACTTGCAGCTTCACTGAGTGTGGCTAGTGCCAGAGCACACTGAGTCCTCCCCTCTGCCCTGATGAAATAAAGCAGGCAATGAACTCCCTCTAAGCCTCAGCTTCCTTGTCTTAAGTGGGGATAATCCCATTGCACTCAATGAAGGAGGACAAATGGACACACACACACACACACACACACACACACACACAGCTGAGCCCTCCTACATGCTTGCCCGGTGAACCTCTTTCCCTCCCTGAGTCCAGAGACTTTGTTCCTTCTGGATCTCCTCCTTTTCCCAGTCCCCACCCCACCCCTCACACAGGTGGGACCAGCATAGCAGTGGTGATCACAGGTGTGCCCAGCCCAAAGGTGTGCCAAGAGACGGCAGAGTCTGGTTGTGGGTGCCCACTGACCCCAATCTACCTGTTTGCCCTCCCTGGGCTCACCTGCCCTGGCCTGCCCTCCTGGTTTTGAACAAAACTCACTAGCTGAGGTGTGGCTTGTGATTCTAATCCTGTGTGAAGACCTCCTCCTCCTCTCATACCTAGCAGGGAACCTGGTGAGTCCCTTAGGGAGGCTGCCTTGCAGGCATCCAATTTAGGAATTAAAGTCCCATCAAAATGACAACTGCAGCTTCCACTCTCTAAGTGCCCATCAAGTGCCATCCTTCCTGGCAGGCCTCACTCTGTCTGATTCAACCCACTGCATAGACAAGAGCCTGGCTCAGAGATGGGGAGTAACTTGTCCAAAATCACACAGCAAGTTGGTGGTTCAGCATCCAGCCCAAGCCTGACTAGTTCCAGAAGTCCCACCTTGCAAAAATAACTTCTCACTTCTCTTTGGGTCTTTGGCCTTTTCTATGCACCAAGAGCTGTGCTAAGCACTTTTCGGGGCAATATCACTTGGTCTTCATGGCAAACCTTCAAGGCAGGTGCATTTGCAGATGAGGAAATGAGGCCCGGGGAGGTGTGCGGCCTCTTGCCCAAGATATGGGCACAGAGGTCCAGAACCCATGCTCTCACTCTCAACCACCATACCATGCTGCTACCCTCCCTGATAACTTCCTGGGTAGCTGCTATTTCCTTGCAGCTATTCTGAGACTTTTAGGATTTCTTCTGCCCCCAGCACCATGCTGACCTGCAGACTGCACTAATGCCACCCTCTGTGACCTGGGCACAGCTCAGCTGACTCAGCACAGCTATGGCCTGGACTATCTCCACCTTTGCTGTGAGGCAGGCCCATGGCCAGGCAAGCTTTGAGCTTCCTGGATGTGATTAGTGCTCAGGTATGATCCCAGACAACTCAACCTCTCTGTGTGGTGAGGCTGCCCAATCTAAGGCCTCAAGACACAAAAGGCAACAGCAGCCTGCAGCCTTGGGCCTGCACTTGGCATGCCTGCCTTGCCCTCTTAGAAGCTCCATTTGCCCAGGGAGGGGAAGAAAGTCTTCTTCTTTTGTCCAAATCCCACAGAGTAAGCCCATTACTTTCATGTCCCCAAATTTAATTTTCCTCATTCACTCATTCACTTATATTTATTAAATACTTTTTAAGGGCAGGATCTGTGCTGGGCCCTGATGACACAGCTGCCCCAGGCTGATAGGACACCATGACCTTGACTTCCCTCATCAGGAAAGGCTGATGATACTCAGGCAGGGCCCATGGGGTGGGGTGGGGGAAGCTGGGAAGGCACAGAGTCCAGCTCATACACATTCATGAGGGGCTTTAAGGAGGAGTAAAGGAAGACTATGTTCTTCAGATGACTCTAAATCCACACCCCCTTTCCCACCCGCACTGCTTTCGTACATTTTGAACTTACACTTTTTGAAAGAAATCCTGGAACAACACACTTATATTACATTTGGTTGTTTATGTTAAAAAGCAATAACTTATCAAATGTAAATGATTAAAGTATAGTGCAATTAATATCATCTTATTTAGGTTTTTCTTCATTTTTATATGCACTAAAGCCAGAAGTGGAAAGTGCTCTGGGTCTCTCTTGTGGTTAAGAGGCTGTGTACCTGAGCCAGGTGCTGAAAGGAAGGGTGTCCTCTTCAGGGAACAGCACATACAAAGGCACAGAGGCGCTGTTGAGAATGCACATTTGAGCAACTGTAGTACCTGAAGGTGGCTGCGCTTTAGGGTGTGAGGTGAGTGGGGAGGGAACAGGAGGATCTGGAGGGGTTGCTCTTGCAGCAAGCTCCTTTTCTTCTTAGGAAGTCCCGTTTTCCTAATAATCTGTGGGGGCCAAGGCATATGGGTGGTGGCAAAGTCATTTCCAAAGCTTCAGAACCAGAAGAAAGACATCTTTCTGTCCCATAGCAACAAATATACCTAACATTGAAGAGTGACCAGATTGGTCTTCTTGTTGATTCACTTCCTCATTCAACCTACTATATGCCAGAGAGTTCTCTAAGCAGTGGGGACACCACAGAGAACAAGCAGACAAGGCTCCCAATGTCATTAGAGCTTACAATCTAGATAGGGGAGACAAATGTGTATATAAACAAGAAGACTGCAGAGAGTGGTGTATGCTATGAAGAAAACACAAGATAGAGTGACTGCAAGTGGAAGTGGTCAGATGGAGGGGTCACAAGAAGGTGACATTTGAGTTGAGACCTGAACGCCAAGAAGTGGGCACAACTTAGGAAATGTTTATTGATGGCAACTGAGCAGAGTCAGAATGAAAAAGCTTATTCAGATTCATCTGGCAGAGCAAAGCAGACATGATCCCCAAATTGAGAGTTTACAGTTGAATGGGAGAGGAAAACATTATTTAAGAAAGACTCAGGCCTGCAGAGTGCTTTCTTAGCATGTGGGAAGCCAAGGGTTCAATCACCAGTGGAAGAAAAAGAAGAAAGAAGAAAGAAGAAGAAGAAGAAGAGGAGGAGGAGGAGGAGGAGGAGAAGGAAGAAGAAGAAGAAGAAGAAGAAGAAGAAGAAGAAGAAGAAGAAGAAGAAGAAGAAGAAGAAGAAGAAGAAGAAGAAGGAAGAAGAAGAAGAAAGAAGAAGGAAGAAGAAGAAGAAGGAAGAAGAGGAGGAGGAGGAGGAGAAGAAGGAAGAAGAAGAAGAAGAAGAAGAAGAAGAAGAAGAAGAAGAAGAAGAAGAAGAAAGAAAGAAAGAAGAAGGAAGAAGAGAGGAGGAGAAGGAAGAGGAAGAGGAGGAAGAAGAGGGGATGGAGGAGGAAGGAGAAGAGAAGGGGAAAAGGAAGAAGAAAAAGGAAAAGACAAAAAGAAAGAAGAAGGAGAAGAGATGACTCAAAAATTGTGCTCTAAGGGGCCATGAGTGAGGAAAGGAGTGAACAGCTTCAGTTTGTATGGTTGGCAGTAAGAAGGGACTTCCACTTCTCTTGGGAAATCCCTTAGGGAGCACACTGGATTTTCAAGCATTTTTAAAATAACCTTTTTATTTTAGAGTAGTTAAAGTTACATAGTTAGTATGAAGATAGTTCAGCTTTCTCCATATACCCCACACCCAGTTTCCACTACTATTTGCATCTTATATTGTAGGGCATACATGCCACAACTAACAAATTAATACTGATTAACTAAAGCCCATAGTTTCTCCATACCTCCACAGTCTTTCCCTACTGTCCATTTTGTTTTCCAGGATCCCATCCAGCATATCACATTACATTTAGTTATGTCTTCTTCGGCTCCTATTAGGTGTGACTGCTGCTCAGAAATTTTTCCATGACAGGTTTGAGGAGTACTAGTCAGGTATTTTGTAGACTGTCCTTTGATCGGAATTTGTCTGTTTTTCTCATGATTAGGCTGGGGTTGTGGAGGGCAGAATATCTGCATAAATTGTTTGGAGTTCTACACAGGAAACTTGCCTATTCTGATATTTATACATCTTACCAATATTTTATGCTAGGATTTTTACTTTTTTAGAAGTACAAAAACCTATTACTATTTCTAGCAGCCTAGAACTCTTTTATTTATCTCAATTATCAAGACACATAAAATTACCAAGACATTAAATTGGAGGGTAGGAAAAGAGCCAGTAATTATTTAAAACTTTTTTTTATTGTCCATACACATTAACGAAAGATTTGGGAAATACCAAAGCAGAAAGAAGAGCCTCTAGTCCCACTGCTCAGAGCTGATCACATTCACACTTCAATTTATTATCTTTAACTTTTCTTTTGTGCACAATCTTTAATGGAATATACTGTCTATGGAATTATGTTTCTTGCCTCTTCTCATATTTTTTGGTTTATTATCTCAACAAAAACATTTTCCCTATGTTATCATACAGACTTCCTAACTATCATTTTCAGTAGCTACTAAATATTCCTTCACATGGCGTATGGTAAGGGTCCCCTGGCCCCCTCCCAAGCTAGCACAGTTCCTGGCATGTAGTGTGTATTTAGAAATTATTTGTTAAATGACAACAAAGTAATCATTCCCTCCTCTGCAAATGTATATTATTTTCCATTCTCTTGATTCTAAATAGTTCCAAGACAGATTATTCCCTTAGGATAGTGTCCCAGAGTGGAATTAACAGGCCAAAGGAGACCAAAAACTTTTAAATAAATGCACCAAACCAGAAATCTTCCTCCTCTTCTCTTTGCACCACCAGCAATTGTGCCAAGGGTAATAATTTACAATTGATTAAAGAGTTTGTGGGATGTTTTTCCCTATCTTTTTTCTTTCTCCTCTCCCCCTCCTCTTCTGCCAAAAAGGAGGAAAATTATCTGAGAAGGTGAAGATGTTCTCAGACAATCATATTAACATATTCCAACAATCACAATTTGCAAAATAGTAATCACAACTCCCGGGCTCTGGGAGGCATTAATCAAAGCTACAGGTTTAATTCCATCTTAAATATTGATGAAATGTGCTTCGGTAGCCTCACCCTGGCGTGGCAGGGCCAGGGAGCCTCAGAGGCATCGAAGAGGTGGAGGGAGGGTGGGTGAGCAGCTGCTGGGAGGGGAGGCATCTGTGATTCAAATTGGTGGCTGTGCAGCCAGGTAGAGAGTGAAAGGGGTAGTGAAGAGGGCTGTTAAGTCCATTGCTGTCAATTTGTAACGATCAGGGAGGAGCCTGAGGACTGGTTCAGCACAATACACCCAGTTTGTCTGGTTTCAGGGGTTATGCTGAAGAGGCTGCAGCTGCACTGATTCGAATAGCCTGGAGACTTCAGAACTGTAATTATCAACCAGGCTGCTCACAGTATGGCAAAAGTGGGCTCCACCAGCGCTTAACTCCTTGTGTGCTGACACATCACGGCTGCTCTCCCCACCCCTGGGTTGCCAGCCTCAGCCAGGACTTCCAGACAGCCTGCCCAGGGGAAACTGAGGCCCACTGGCTGCTTTGGGCAGTTCCCCAAGGCCAGAGTGTGCTGGCCAGTATCTTTGAGTTGTATGTAAGGAAATGCAGGATGGGCTGTTTGGCTTTGTGGGGACAAACAACATTGCACCATCAAGTCCTCCCTGGGTTGAGAAGTCATGCTGCCAGGGCCTGATGAATCTTGGCTCAAATTCCACAGGCTGTGGGCCTAGGACAAGGCTGTTTTTTCTATAAAATGGGTGTATCTCCTCTTCCCCTGCTGGTCCAGTGCTGGTAAAGCACACAGTAGGCTGTCCATGAGCCTCTGTCTTCCAGACCTTGACCTGGTCCTTTTCACAGAAGAGGAAGGCCTCCCTCAGGGGGGTCTGATTTGGTGAAGGGCAGGCTTTTGCTGGCCCTCTGCATTTCAGCTCTCAGGGAGTTCCCTTGTTCCCCAGCTTCCATGATTTGTCACCCAAAGAAGATAGAAAGTCCCATCCTCCCACTTCTTGGGCAGAGGGTTGGGCACCAGGTAAGGAGGGAAGACCAGAACTCCTCCAGTGTGTGGCCCAAAGGAGAATGCCTGAAAGCAAGCATTTGCAGAGAGAAGGGAAGGATGACGGAGGGGAGGCAGGCAAGCATGCAGTGGGGGGCAAAAGAGCGTAGACTCAGCTGGAAGTGTGGTCAGTGCAAGATTGGTGACCCTCCTCCCAAAATAGAAAGAGAAATTCTTCCACATATGTATCCAGGAAGTCATGGGCCCCAGAGCCCCCAGGGAGGTTTCCAGTAGAAGGTGACCAGCACTGAGAGGATGGAGAGTAAAATCTGAGAGGAGCCAACTATGGAACATGAGGCAGCAGTAAGAAGCAAAGAACTATTATGTACATGTAGCAACAAGATTGAATCCTGAAACAGTCAAGTCAAAGAAGTATGACACAATGAAGTTCGCAGCACAATGCCATTTTTGTAAATTAAAAACACATTCGCACACAAGAGTACATATTTTCTAGTGCTTCGTGCATTTTTAGGGATATGTATCTCACCATTAGAGTGGGTCCCTATCGTGGAGGGGGAGGGGCTGGATGTGGGTTTAGAGGAGAAAGGGGGAAAATAAAAGTAAGTCCACAGGGGTTCTGCATAGAGAGGATGAGAGTGTACTATGGACTGAAGATTATGACTCACTCAATTCTGTATTTGAGGTTTTGAAATGCAGCACAGGCTTTGTAGTTAAGACAACCCTAGGCTCAGATCTTGGGCTCTCCCACATACTAACCCTGAGGCTGTAGACTCCCCCCCCACCCCCCACCCCGCTCCATTTGTTCATCTGTGTAGTGCCTGTTGAGGCATCTTGCCTGTTGGGAGGCCACAAGGAACAACCCAGCCCAGGGAGATGACTGCATTCAGGGCCTGGAGGGGAATTATGCTCTTCCTCTGCCTTCCCCACAAAGGCACCTGAGTCAGCAGAGGGTGTCGGCCCCCTGGGAAACCACATATTCTTTGAAGGGTCACGAATAGAGAGTGGGAAGTGATATCTGAGGCTCTCATAGCACTACAGCCAAGGCCTGGCCCCACTGCACTGCGGGTGCCATTTGTGTTATGTCAGCCCAGGTGAGTGCCCAAGTGTAAGGCTGCCACTCTGACTGCCTGTCAGGATCAGATGAGCTTAAAGTGGCGCAATAACCTCCAGATGCCTCCATCAGCAGCATCAACAAATTAAATCCTTTTGTTTTCAGTTTTCCCAAGACCAGGCACTGTGCTGAGGGATTCAATTTAAATAAAAGGTTTGCTCCTGCCCACTCTGAGGTAGACATGGGCCAATTGCAAGCCAATGGCTTGTGCTGTAATGCATTCCAGCCTCAAGACTCCAGGTAAGAGAAGGTCCCAGTGAACACAGGCATAGCTGCTTCTTCCTCTTTCCTTACAGATGATGATGAGCACAAGTGGATCATCTGTACCTGCCGGAAGGGCTGGGATGAGATCGTGGGTCACAGGCCCAAGCTGTGAACACTGAAGCCAACTCCATCTGCCCTGCTGGCACTGACAAGCTGTAGTTCTAGGGCCTCAATTTTGACTTTGGAATAAAAGCTTTCTGCACTCAGTGGCGTCAAGTGTGTTTGCCTTAAATACTGTTTCTCAGAAGGTGTCTTCATTTTACCTGCATCAGAGTCACCTGGGCAAAATCATCAACCATAGCTATTCCCAGCCCTCAGCCCAGAATCCCTGGGAATGAGGCCTAGCATTCCCAGGTATTTCTTATGCATATGAAAGTTTAAGAACCACTGTTTTATAATAATAGATATGCCTCATTGAATAAGCAACTACAGGCAGGAGCACTGTGTGTGCATTTTCTCTGCAAGGGAGGGCTAAGCATTGCCTTTTGCAGGTGGGGAATCTTGAGATTCAGAGAGAGACAGCAACTCGCTTGGTGACTCACTTGGTCTCAGAGGGCAGTAGGATCTGATCTCTGTACCCAGTTCATAGGTGGTACCTTCCCGAAGACCTGAAAATGACTCCTGAGGACAACCTTTCCCTTTTCTGGACAGCTGTACTGTTTGAGCCTCATATGGTAGGCACAGAATCAGTGTGGTGTCACAGAAAGAATATTATTTTGGCATCATCCATGTCAGGGTTCAAATCCCAGCCACAGATACCATGTAACCTTGGGCAACTCACTTCTCTAAGCCTCAGTTTCCTCATCTATAAAATGGTTATAATATGTTTGAAAGAGAGTAGCTGAGTGGATTGAATGAGACAGTACAAGAAGCTGTGGCTTAGCAGGACCTAGATATGTGTTTGCCTTAAAGATCAGTTTGTACTGGGCATCGTGGTACACATCTGTAATCCCAGCAGTTAAGAGGCTGATGCAGAAAGATCGAGAGTGTAAGGCCAGCCTGGGTTACATAGACAGACCCTGTCCCAAAAAAAAAAAAAAAAAAAAAAAAAGATCAATTTGTTAGTTGTGCATGTAATCATCCATCAAAATCACCCGAGAGATAACATTTGTTGGTTAAAACTCAGGAATTGGTAACATGTTCCAGGGCCACACCTGGGCCCCAAGCATCCTGGATTTTTGTGTAACTGTCTCTCCATGGAGGCTGCTTTATCCTGCAGGCTGCCAGCTGTGTCCCCTGACTCACTAGAGCTGCCTGGTGGAGATAGGAGCATGAGTCAGGCTTGGGAGGACTCTGCTGATGTCTGCAGGGGAAGGAAACTGAACCTCAAACTAGGGACTCAGAGCTGTCATGTGAGAGAACCAGCAGTCAAAGTGAGACCTGTGCCCATTCTTAGCTGTACTATGGAGGAAACCTGCGGGAATTGCCTCTTCCCCATTGAGGGTCCAGTCCTCTCAGTAAATAAGGTTGAATTCCACCAGTGGTTCCCAAACTGTGTTTTGAAAACAGAAGGTACATTAATGTGAAGAAACACACACAACTAAACTATTTTCAATGATAATACATATATCTAAATCAACACTTGGGAAATGGAAGAGTAGAGGGGAAAGGAGCAGAAATGGAGTTAGGAATAGGGGGATAAAAACTAATAAAATGGGAGGCCCTAGGGTCGATGACCACATGCACTGTGAGCCAAGGTTTACAAGCAACATATCCAGGACCACAGGCGGGCTGGGAACCCTCTGCACGCTACAGGGCAGCTCTCCTCTCCACAATGATTCTGCAGATGAACAAAGGTTAGACAAACACCAGAAAGACACATTTTTTTTTCATTCCCCAGAGTACATGGTAGCCCTGGAATGTGACAAAGCCACTATAAGAGCCAGTCTTGTGCAGAAGCTAGAGCCCTGTCTCCCATTCCATGTATTTGACTCCTCCCCATCAGCTAAAACAGGCCCCTGCGTACCTCCTTCCCTGCCTGCCCACAAATACCCTCCTCTTTCCTACCTAGTCTGTGAACTTCTCATTTAACAAGATCCAGCTCAAATGCTACCCTTAGCCCCACAGCTTGCTGGAGGAACTGACCAGACTGATAGCTTCTCTAAGGCAGGGCCAGTCTGCGACAGCATAAGGCCCAGCAGAGAGCTGGTGTTCAGGGAGAAGAGGACAGCAACCAGTCTGATTTCCTACAAAGCTTAGCTAAGACACAGGGGTGATGCAGTACTTAGGGAAGAAACCTGTCATCATGCTTTTGCAATGCATGGTTTACTAACTGGGAAATGGTACCACTTTCCAGAATTGCATTATCCAGCAGCCCAGACATTCTGGGAGCCAGGGACCCAATCCCCTAACCAGAGAGCAGGAAAGAAATGGAATTCCACCATGTTCTGGATTTAAGTGCCAGCACTTCTACCTGCATTAACTTTATTTATTACACAAATAAGACATTTACAAAGCACGACATGAAAGGTATGTAACAAAACAGACATTGGTTTTACAAAAAAAGTGCTTACATTTTTTTTCCATGTGTGTGTTTTCCCCTTTTGTTTGTATTTAAATAAATAGTCTTGATGGCCTGTACATTCCCAGGCTGCTCTTAACAGGGTAGTGGAGACATTCGAACTGCAACATGCTACGGCCATGTGACCCACGCAAGGAACAGACCCTAGGAGAAGGCTCAAGGCAGAGTGGGTACTGAATGACCCTGGCCAGGGCTCATCCATGCACTTACCACATGGTTGCAGTCAGGGCTTTGATCACTAGGAGCAAAACTCTAAGGAAAGGTTTGAGCATCCCAAGGCCAGGGATCAGGCCCTGGTTACTTGTGATAATATCAGGGCCCAGCACAGGACACTGGATGAGTTCTGAACTGAACTGCACTCACTACATTCTAAGTGGTGCCTTTTCTTTGTCCTTAGTCCGCTGTGAGATCTTTGGAAGGGAGAGGACACAGGTTCACTTCTTAGGCCACACCCATGTCTTACCCTCCTCTAGGTCCCAGAGCAAATAGCAGAGAGATTCTCATTTAAGTGCCAACTTCCAAAATATGAAATCTGAAACTTTATCCAGACTTAGTGAGATAGAGTGATGCAATTGATTAGCAGTGTCTGCCATAGGTGAAACCAGGGATGGCTGCTACATATATGTTATGAACTTGCTTTCCCTGTCCTAGAGTCTCCTTCCAAAAGCAGGAAGGAGGAAATAGTCTAAAATATGCTTTCTAGCAGCTCTAATGGAAAATGCATCAGGTCACCAAGTAGTTCTAGAATTACAGGATAAGCTTGGGACAAATGGGCCTCCCCTGAAAATATAAATCATGGTCTTGTACAGTCCAAGCCCTTTGTTTGGGGTGGGAGAGCTGCAGCAGGCTGGGGTGGATATGAGCACAGCTGTGTCTAGCCTCTGTTCTCACGAGTAGGTGGGGCTGGCTCTGGGCAAGGTTGATGAGAAAGCACAAAGGTGCCAGTTGGAATCCTGGGCCTGGCACACTCACCTAGACCATGGGCAGTGTTCTCTACTCAGATGGATCAGAATGAATATTCTAGCTGTCATTTCACTGGGCTCTATTCCCTGGCCCTCCATGGGTAGTCTCCCCTCCACCCCAGAACACTGGTCTAGGTACCCCCATCAGGAATGAACAAGTAGCCAGTAATGGCCCCCAACTCCAGCCTGCCCAAACATTCAGCAGTGACATCACACAGATCAAATGCCATCTCTGCCATGGTTCCTGCATATATGCTAGATAATTCAGTGGGAGAAGAGCCCACACCCAACTTTTCTCTTTCTATGAAACAGCACCTCTCCCAGTCCAGTGTGTCACATCCCTCTCCTCAGTCTCCAAACCAGTGGGGTCTTTGTGCCCATCCCTGTCTGTCCCTCTGCCTCTTGGTCTGGGCAGGACTCCATCTCTGCCCTATTGGGCCTCTCAGGGTTGGTCAGTGTCTCTTCTCTTTCTGAATTAACTTGACATAACCAGACAGATGGAAATGATAAAATTAGAACACAGCTTTCCTTTGGGAATATCCCACAAACACTGTAGAGTTTTCCAGACAAAAGCAACAGAGTGGATAACACTGGGGGTTGTTGGCTATTTGTAATTCAGGGATGGTTCCAAGGAAGTAGTAAATAAAGGCCAATATGAGGGGAAGAAAACCTGTAAATTAGGAGGCTGTTGGCATCTCACGATTCAATTTGCCTTTTGCTATTGTAATAGGCTGAAGTTGAAGATAACTCTTGTTTGAATGGTAAAAACAGGCTTGTTGTTTTCACCCAGTTTTCACATTGCCTTCCAAGAGGAGGACTCTGTGATGCTCCTGGTGGGTTCTGGTTCTCAGCAGGAGAGGAAAAGACCAGGCCTGGGAGGCCGAGCTGGCTGAGGGCAGGATGGCTGGTGGGGGTGGATGTGGAGGCAGTGGATCCCTGGCTGCAGCTCGACACTGGTTCTCAGCAGCTGAGGGATGTGGGATGTCCGTGGACAGATGCGCAAGTGCCGGTAGTGTTAGTACTGAAAAAGGATGACCTGAAAGAGGAGGGCATGGAAAGTGGCTGAGTGAGGGCCTGTCCTCCTCCCCTCTCCCGACCCTCTGCAGCCCCGGGGGACCTCAAAGATACTGAACATGAGGATGGGCTCAGAGCCTAGACCTGGGTTTAAATTCTAGTTCTCAGCTTTCTTGCTGCAGGACCTTGGGAAACTCACTTCCCCTCTCTGAGGGAAGGTAATCAGGGATGAGAAGTTCTCTCAGAGCAAGAAGGATTCAACAAGATGCAGTAATAGCAGCAAATGTCTAGTGAGCTCTTTACCCTACACTCGCCAGGAGGAAATCCCACCAAGATCCCTGTTTCACAGAAAGGGCACTGAAGGTCACAGAGGTGACTGTTGGTAAGCCCATGATCACATAGGCAGGAAGAGGTGGGCCAGCTGAGTGGGTGGGCAGACCCTCTGCTCCTTTCCTTTTCCCTCTCCTTCTCCACCTAAAGCACCGGGCTGATACCTCACTGACCCACCCAACCAGTTCGGCTGGTCAGTGGGATGCTCCTTTTCACAGTAAAATGTAGAGGAGACTTCAAGTGATCCAGGGACATCCAGTGGGAATGGCCACATGGCTGATAAATGTTTTTTTGATTAGGAATGTTTCTTGCCCAGAATCAGATACCACAAGGAGTTAGAGGAGGAAAGCAATGATGATGATCTCCACAGTAGCACAGTAGTGCCTTCCCAAATCTGTGATTTTTGGTTATCTGTGGTCAACTACAGTTCAAAAATATTAATATTTGTCTTGACTCTTTCAAAAGAGAGACCACATTCATATAAGTTATTATAGTATATTGTTACGATTGTTCTATTTTATCGTTAGTTATTATTGTTCATCGCTTAAGTCTAATTTATAAATTAACCTTTACCTCAGATATGTATGTGTAGGAAAAAATATAGCCTTACATAGGGCTCTGTACTAACCATAGTTTCAGGCATCCACTAGTGATCTTGAAACATAACACCCAGGGATAAGAGGAAACTATCACAATGAAAGTGCTCTGTGTTGACCTACAGAGCACTTTCTGTGTAGCAGGCATGGTGCTAGGCTCTTTATGTGTCATTGCATTTAATCTCCACAGCAACGCCATGTGATGGGAGCTATTATCATCCCCATTTTGCAGATACAAGACTAAAATTCCAAGAAGCTAACTGTACTCCAAGCTCTCAAGGGAAGTGGTAGTTCTGGGACTCATGATCGCCTGGCTTCAGAGCCCTTGCTGCATTCCTCACCCCATCCTGGGCACTGCTTCCCTTTGGCTTGCAGGACATCTTGCTTTAGACCCTTATTAACCCTTATTAAGAGAAGCTCATTTCAAAGAATTGACTCTGGTCAGATCTTCCCTTCTGTGGACCTTAGTCTCTCCATCTGACCAGCAGCAGGGTGATTCTGACTTTTAAGAAACTTCCAAAGGCTGAAGTTGTGAGATCAGGATACACGACCAGGAAGAGATATAGTTCTGGAAACTTGCAGGCATGTGTGGCCAAATGATGATGCCCTGGAGACAGGAAGCTGCCCCTAAGAATGTCCAGGGCCTTGCTCTCCTAGCCAGGCCAGCACTGGTCTAGATGTGTGGCTTCAGGGACAACCCCAGGGGTCACTGAGTCTCCTCACAGATAGGCTGGCTCAGTCCAGAGGAACTTGGGAGAAAACCCATACCATCCTACCCAGCCCACACTATGTAATTCATCAGGCCCCATGGATTTGATCAGATGTAGATGGGAAAGGTCCCTGGAGCAGGTGAGAAAGACAGACTGTAAGAGGGCAATAGGTCATGGAGGAGAGAGACCCACTTTAATACAGAGCTTCTGGATACAAAGCTGGGGACACAGGCCAGCAACAGAGAATTCTGGCTCAGCAGACAAACCCAAGGGCCAGAAACCTAGAATCAAAGCTGCCAGCACCCAGCCTGGCTCATCTTTCAGACATAACCACAAGCTTAGCTGAGCCACCAGGAGACAAGGGCTTCTCTCCAAGCACTGAGCCCAGCCCTACACACTTCCAAGACCCACCCCTTCCCTGCATGCAGTGCCCAAGCTCCTCACTCCAAGAACCAAACTCATTATGTGTAGCTCCTCTCCCCCACCCTCTCAGCCCCTCACACTTCCCTGGGCCTCAGCCACACTGAACATCCAGTTGTCCCCTAAAACTCAGGCTCCTTTGTGCTTTTGTGTATTTGCACTTGCTGCACTCTTGACATGGAAGGCCTTTCTCATCCCCTGCATCTCCCCTAGAGTTTGTCACTCCCTCTTTGGGGTCCTTGAAGGTTAGGGTAGTTCCCTACTCCAACTGCCCAATCACCCTGCAGCTCAACTGCCCACATCCTGCTCAAAGCCACAAGCTCCTTGAAGGCAGAGTTCAGGTCAGCTCCCTTCTGCAGCCCCAGAGCCCGGTCTAACAGGACGAATGTTCCCCCACAGGAAAGGAGCAACTCCAAGACAAGTAGTTCAGGATCAAGGTCAGCTCTGCTCATGTACAGTGTGACCCTGAATGAGTTATTGCTCTGTTTGAGCCTTGGTTTCTACAGGCACGAAATGGAGATCATTGTAATCATCCTCTCAGAGAGGCTGTGAAGGATGAGGTCGCAGAGCACTGTGTAAATTGTAAAGTGCTACCCAAAAGGAAGAAATTACTGAACTGCAGACTTCAGAGTCCAACAGACTTGCCACAGCTATGGACAAACCATGTCATCTCTTTGAGCCTCATTTTCTTTATCTTTACATCCAGACCATCTCCACATCCAAAGGTGGGTGGGAGTCAAGCAGATAATGTGTGTAAAGTGCCTACCTTGAACAGAAGAGAAGACCAAAAAACAGAAGTTGATATTGTGAATGTGACAGCCTCAGAGGAGACCTTCCTGGTGTGTGCTCACCCATCACTAAATTCTTGTACTGAACCTACCGTTTACTTGAAAATGTAGGCTGTCCAAACCTCCATGCTATACACATTCCCTGTGGTACCCACCACAGACAGAGCCCAGCACACAGTAGGTGCTTAGCCAGGAGACAGAGGCAGAGGAAATAACCTGCAGGAGTATTCTTTACTCCTGGGCATTACATGGGGATGGGCACCCCACTCCAGACCTCCCCATCAGTCTCTGGCTTGAGAATCTATACCTTTCCAAACTGCCTAGGTAATTCTGAGGCACACCAAAACTGGGACATGCTAGATAAGAGTGCCATGGAGGGTCCTTCCAGCTCTAAAGTGCTAATCCTCTCTCCCTGGACCATTGTGTCCACTAGCTCCCAGTTTCCCACACACATCCTCCCTCTCAGCCTCTTTGAGGACCACCACAGTGATAAAGTCCAATTCTTCAACTTGGCAACCCTAGGGCCCTGTTCCTCACCCTTTTGCCTCCCATACCTATGTGCCTGTGACATTGAATGGCTCAAAGTTCTTTAAAAGCAGGATGACTTCTCTAATAAAGCCTTTATTGAGCTTTCAGGCCTAGGCCTGGGCTGCCTTTCTCTGAGAAGTCTTCTCTACACCCTACATCTTTCCTTTGCTCCCACCTCGCCCCATATCCCATGCTTCCCCCTTCACTGTGTTAACACACACCATTATGTTAAAAGCATTAGAGGTCTGTCTCCCCATCCAGACTGTGGACTCCTTAAGGGCAGGGACTCTGCTTTCCTTAGCTCTGTGCTCCTGTCTAAATAAATGCATAAGTGAATGAATAAATGCACAGGTTCTCATCCAGGTTAGGCCCCTTAGCTACCTGGACCTAGAGTAATGGCTTATAAGACCTGGGAGCTGAGGGGGAGGTACACCACCCCTCTCCAGAGTTTCATGCAAAGCTGCTCCCTCAACTTTCACCTGTGTATGGACAAGATTAAACAACCAGTGCTTACAAAGCCTTCAAGCCATTGGGCTGGGTAATATCTAAGCACCCTCAGGATATCAGTACTAGTTCCAGAGACCTGGGTCCGCAGAGGAGGCCCTGCCAGTTGACCACCATCACATGCTGGTCCACTATCCTTGGGCCCCACAAGGATATTCACACCCAACAGACAGGAATGAAACGGAGGAAGAGGAGCCAGTGAGATAATGGGATGCAGGCTGTTGTGTGACAGAAACACTTCCTAAAACCTCAAATCTTGAGTAAATTCACAAATCTGAAAAAAAGAAAAAAAAATGGCCACACTGCAGGAAAGGAAGGAGCTATAAGGAGGACTTTAGAGTAATATGCACATGGGATACACGAGTGGCTAGTCAGGTGACTGCCTTGAGGGTGCAGTGGGAACCTAAGCAGTCTGCTGAGAGTGGTATGGTGCCCACTCAACAATAGGGAATGCTGCCAGAAACTCATCCCCAGAAAGAAAGCTCAGACCCATCAGACCCAACCAGATTCCATTTACCTTCTCACCCCGGCTGGAGAGTGGCCCGTCCATATCGGCTTTGAGGTGGACAGGGGGCGCGGTGTAAGGCAGTCGGCAGTGCACCTGCCCACACTGTACCTGACCTGTGGATGAGAGGATGCCTTGGAGTCTATCCCCAGGCTCCACACAAGATCCCACCTGCCCCAAGCTCTGTAAGCTGGATCCCTGAGACCAGTTCCACTTTTGCCACTTACCACTTGGGTAACCTGGGAAAGATTTCAGTTGAATTGGTTCAATGTTGTATGTGAAATGCTTTATAAAGTGCTGTGATTACTAGGTATAACTGTCCAGCTCACTGATAAACAAGTACTACTACATGCATATGTCCTGAAAACTTACAAGCAAGGCTGTGCCCTGTCTGTTCAGATCCTCACCTGTTCATCTGATCTCCCAGGTGTCACCAAAGACGATTTGCTGGGTGCTTCCTAGAAGACCCTGCTCTTGCATATCACCACCCTATTTACAACTGCAACCCAACACCAACAGCCATCCTTCCCCTCCCTATCCACCTTCCAGCCTACTTTTTCTTCCTCACCCCTAATCATCTGACTTACTGTTTATTTTTATTGTTTATTTGATATTACCTGTCT
This sequence comes from Castor canadensis, assembly GCF_047511655.1. Lineage (NCBI taxonomy): Eukaryota > Metazoa > Chordata > Mammalia > Rodentia > Castoridae > Castor > Castor canadensis. The sequence goes on along the minus strand of NC_133398.1, from coordinate 13,288,269 downwards.
TTGCCAATTAGGATGTAAGCTTTGTAAATGCAGGAATTTTTGTTTTCTAGATTCTAGATCTGTGTGGATTTCTAGTACCTAGAGTGAGGAATGGCATCTGGTAGATACCCTTTCAATATTTATTGAATGAAGTTCCATATCCTATTCCAACATCTAAAACTGTTGAGGAAATTCTTTGTGTCTGATTCAAATATCTCATGCTTTAGCCTGTTAACCAACTCTAGTGGAGAAGTTCTTTACCTGTCTCTTCTCTAGACTTTGTTCTCTTTGACCACAGAAAGAGCCCTGTACAGAAACTTATAATTGATATGTAACTTGGGACAAATCACTGTGCCTTTCTGAGCCATTGTTCTTTTATCTGTATAATAAAGCAATTATATTAAATTAGGGGTTCTTGACTCCCTGGGATCAAGGAATCCATGAACAGCCTTGAATTACTCAAGTATGTGTTTCTGCCCATTTTCTGAGGTCTGATTCCAAAGATTTTTATCAGATTCTAAGCTCTAAGGCTCTAGGAAACTCAGGATCCTGTGATTTTAGTTAACTGCAAAGCAGTTCATTTTGTGTGGGATCTGGTTCCAACACTCTCATCAGATTCCAACTCTAACACTCCAGAAAATTCAAGGCACCATGACTTTACTAAGCTGTAAAGCAAACTGCTCAGATAATCTTCAGTCAAGCAGTAAGAGGTAACAAATAGGTCCAGGCAGTCACTGTGGTTCAAGCCTGTAACCCTAGCTACTCTGGAGGTGGAGATCAGGATGATCACAATTAAAGGCCAGCTCAGGCAAAAAGGTTTTGAGACATTATCTCAACCAATAAAAAGATGAGCATAGTAGTGTGTGTGCCTGCCATCCCAGCTATGTGGGAAGCATGAATAGGATCACAATACAGGTGGCAGAGGCATAAAGCAAGATCCTATCTGAAAAATAAAGCAAAAGGTCAAGTGGTAGAGTGTTTGCCTAGCAAGTGCAAGGACCTGAATTCAAGCCCCAAAATGAAAGAGAGAGAGACAGAGAGAGAGAGAGAGAGAGAGAGAGAGAGAGAGAGAGAGAGAGAGGTCCAGATGCTGGGTTCCACCTCCAGGGGAAGAGAAAAGGCATCCCAGCCCCTTCTCTAGGCATCAAAGACATATCTAGGCTTAATCAATAGAGTGTGTGAAGAATCTTGACCTGGCTTCCAACAGGATCACCTAGCTCTATTATCAACTCCATACCAAGTATTAGCTGGTAGCCAGACCCCTGCTACCTAGAGAGCATTTGATCCTTTACATGTTTAACAAGTGTTTAATAGGTTCTATACAGGCTGAACACAAGTCACTGCTTAGAAATGTGTCTCTGGTATTGAACAGATGGTTCAGAAATGGAACAGTAGACATGTGGTTCTACCTAGCAGCCTGGTACAGTAGGCAGGACTCTGCACTCCTACTTCTGCCAACCAAACTCACTGTCACCATCCCAAGAGCAGCTAATATTTATTGGGCACTTACTAAATGTAGAAGACTTTAAGTAAGTTATCTCATGTGATGCTCACAACACTGCTTTTAGATAGGTACTCTTACTTTCCTTGCTTTTATAGATAAGGGAACTAGTATTCAGGGAAGCTAAGAACCTTATCCAATGCTACATAGCTAATAAATGGCAAGGGTGGGATTTGAAGCCCAGCAGTTTGACACCAAGGCCCACATCCAATTATTGAAGAGTACTAGCTCCTACTTACTCACAGTGGGCCCTTGGTTTCCACATGTTTAGTGAGATAGTGATCTGTGATGTTTAGAGACACAGTCAGTATAATGTCTGGTACATGGCAAGTACTTTGCAAGCAGCACTTCCACCTCCCTTCTTTTCCCCTTATACTTGGAGCTAGAGAAAGGGAGGTTGTGTGTGTTTGTGTGTGTGTGTGTGTGTGTGTGTTGTATCTACTTCTGTTAGTTTGGTCATGCCCAGCTTTGAGGAAACAAACTTAGAGGGAAAGAGAATCTGTGATAAGCACCTGTTCATTAGCAGAGTCACTGAAGATTCATCCCTCAGAAACCCAAAGGCTGCTCCCTCACTCCTCCAGGTCCCTGCTCCAAGGTCACTTCACCATGATTTGTGCTCACTGCCCACCCACATGTCTGCCCTTCCTCCTCTATTGGATTGTGTCTTCACCATCTCCCACTAGGGAATCTCATTTGTCTTCATTGTTGTATCCTAGTGCTAAGAACACAGGAGGCACTCAAAATATATTTACGGGATACAGGAATAATTTTTCAAGATCCTTTGAGAGGCATTATCAATATCCCAGTTTACAAATGAGGAAACCGAGGTTCAAGGAATTAGGTGATTTGCCCAAGGTTTCACAGCCCTGAGTGGTCCCACACTGGCCTTCTGCTTCCTCAAATGTACCCATGCCAGGATGTTTTGTGGGCCAGGTCCTGCCCACATTCAATTCCCCCAATCCATGTGTCTCACTAAATCCTCCCCATCCCTCCTGTCTCAGTTTGCAGAGGCAGTACTGTCACCAGCATCTCTGGACACTCCCACAAGGCACCTTTTCTCCATAGGAATCATTGCAACGAAAGCCACAGGCTCATCTGTCCATTACTGTTGCAGGCTGCCCCGCCCACCAGAACACAGGAACAGGCAGGAACCCTGCCCACCTTCTTCTCTCCCCAAGTCCCTGGGTCCTGGCACATAGTGAGTGCTGGAAAAGTATTTGGAAAAATAATAAATTGCTTCCCTCTACCAAGGGTCCCGTCCCACTGAGGGAGAGTGGGGAAATTACACCCTGGGAGCAACCCATAGGTCCGAGTGACTTCGACGCCCACATCTTCACCCACGAGGCTCCGCAAAACCTCTTTGCACCTGGGCCACCCACACGCACTCCTCAGCGTCCTCTTCCCCGCAGCGCAGGCCCGGCAGCTCGGGTGTCGCGGTCACTTACTCTCAATGTAGCCGTGCAGGGTGACCATGCGCGCCCGCTCGGGGCTGCTGAACGGAGAGTAGTGGATGTCGTCTGACAGGGCGGAGGGGAGACGGGACGGGGGCGCCCCTGAGGGCGGCACTGGGTGCTGCGGTGTATGCTTTTTATGACGCGCCCGGCAGTTTTGAAACCACACCTGGAACGACAGCTTCAGCAGTCTCAGCCTCGGGGAGGAAGGGGTAGGACGCGCAGCCAGGGGGACCTCAAGTCGAACTGCCTTGTCGCCTCCTGAAGAAGGCCGGCCACGTGCACCCCCGACCCTCGGCACAGCTACCAAGGCCCCTAGGCCCCGCCCCAGACCTGAAGGTCCCGTCCACCCGAGCCCCACCTGGATGACCCTGCGGCTGAGGCCCGTCATGTCCGCCAGCTTCTGCAGCGTCTGTGCGTCGGGGTTGTTGTCCTGCGCGAACTGCGCCTGCATAACCTGCAGGGCGCCGGAGGGCGGTGAGGCTCCACTACGCGGAGGTCGCCGAGACCCCGGCCCAATCAGAGGCTCGGGACCCTAGGCCACGCCCCAGACAGCTACAACCCCACCCCGCCACCCGCGGGGTCCAGGCAGGTGGGAGGAGCTTGAGGCCCTCTCAGTCCCCGCCCACTCTTAGACACCGCCCACATCCACGCCCACATCGTTCTGGGATTGCCCGGGTACCTGCAACTGCTCGGCAGTGAAGGACGTCCGCGCGCGCTTGGCCGGCTTGGGCTGACTGTCCTGTTCCGAGGGCACTGCCCCCTCCAACGTGAGGCCATTCCCTGGGGGCGACAGAAGCGGCTGACCACGCGTCCCCATCTCTTCTAATGGCAGCCTGGAAAGGACGGGGGTCGGGGGAGCTTGTCCCTGGAAGGGTCAGGAGCGGAGGTTGCTGGTAGCGGGGATCCCAGGGTCCTAGTTCCCAAGCTCAGTCTTTGGGGAAAGGGCTTCGGTCTCACAGTCCTAAGGAGAGGTAGCATTATCCCCATTTTACATAAGAAGAAACAGGCTCAGAGAGAAGAAAAGACCCTGCCCCAACCTCTGACTAGAATCTGAAAACTGGCTAACCCTAAGGCCCCAAACTGTGCCTCTTAGCAAAAAGGGGAGGAGGGGAAGACTGGTGGAGATAGGAAGCAAGCAGGTTACAGAGCCATGACCCGAATTTTATAAAATCGAATGGAAAACAAAGTTTGGAAGTATTTATAGCAAGGTGTTAGCAGTGGTTTACCTCCAAAGAGTGCGATTATGCAGACTCTTTACTTTCAGTACTTCTGTAACTTTTGAGGTCTTTGAAACAATTGCATCACCTTAATTCTCTACGGTTTAATTTTGTTATCTGGGCTATATGCTAGGTATTCTTTTTTCACTTTTATAGTACTTTCACAATTTGCTTGTAAACCACTAAATTTATTCCCAACTTATTTTTAAAACTTCGTATTTCTGAATACAAAAGTAATAGGTTTTTAACAAAAGCCCAGAACATTCAGATAAACACAGAAAAAGAGAAAAAAAAATCACCAGTAATTCCACCACTGAGAGATAACCACTGCTTAAATTTATTGTAATTTTTTTAACTGGGAAAAACTATGCTGAAAGAGAAAAACCACGAACTAACATGCATATATAGAAAAAATGGAAAGATAAACAGGAAAACATGAAAGAAGGTGGCATTTGGAGTGATCTTTATTTTCTTCTCTTTTGTTTAACCATAATTTTTCTATGATGAACATGTGTATGTGTGGTACATTATGTTTCAAAAGCAAAACAGTAGCCAATACATGAGTTCTCCTGCATGGTGAGAGCTAGAGTGTCATTGGCAAGGTGGTGACTAAGTAAGAGTGGTCCTGGATGGTTCAGGTGTGGAAGGAGCCCGTGACTACTGAGGGACCATGGTGTGAAGGAATCTGTAACTCCTGGATTTCCATCTTAGCTCCAAAGCTGACTTACCAAGCACTACAGATAACTTCACTGCACCCCAAGTTCACTTGCTCCCCACTTAATCCTGATCCAGACAGGAGAAAGGGACAGCCTTGACATGGCCACACCTAGGAACACACTAGTGGTCCTGGATGGGGCCCACAATTGAGGCAGGGTGGTCCATACCACTTCCCAGGGGAACTGTGATATTAATGTCTCATAGGAAAGCAGGCAGGACAAGGATTAGTGCCTCTGTTTTTTTCAGAAGGAAAAATGAAAGTCATAGAGGCAGAGCCTCCTGGCTTTGTGAGTTCTGGTTAAGGGGTCCTGCACTCTGGTATGGTAGTTAAGATCCTGGACTTTGGAGTCAGACCTACAAGTAACCTTTAACAAGTATAAGACAGATAATCTTTGCCTCTTTCCTAGTCTATAATATGGGAATACACCAGCCTTCTTCCTAGAGCTAGCATAAGGATTACATAAAACAATCCATGATACAGAGAAGTTAGTAGCATCCACACACCCTGACAAGGAAATTATGCCACAGCCCAGCCTCCACTCCCCTTCCCTAATCTCTACCTCACTTGTGACTCCATCCTCCTCATGCCTAGAAGACCTGGACCCTGTCCCTGGGACTATATGTCTTGGAAAAAGCCAGAGCAAATTTGGAGACCATTCTAGTCCAACACTCATCTTACACAGATGGAGGAAGTGAGGCCCAGAGAGGAAGGGAAACTTCATATATCTACACAGTATGCTAGAGCAGGGGCTCCAGACTCAGGGAGGGGTCCCTTTAAAACACAGTCAGAGTCCCTGGTCCAAGATGAAACCCCCACCCTTTTCGTTGCCAAGAGGGGAGTAGGGAGAGAATAGGGGGCTACATAATCTCTCCAGGACTGGCACTAGTAATATTGAGGGGATGAGACCCTAGGCCAATGAGAGCTTTCCAAAAGTGCCGCCATGAGAATCATCTCCAGGGTTCATTGAGTGCCTTCGATTTACAACACATCAGATCATCTATCTTTGAGGTGTCCTTTCATTACCCCTTTTAACACAATTGCAGGCACTGGCAGTGACTTCACTCCAAAACAAATGTTGGAACTGAAGCGCATGCTCTGTGCGCAGCTCCATCCCCTAAGCTGCCTCCAAGTGCTCTAGAGACTACCCAGTAGGTAAAGCAAGCGATGTGGGCCATACTTGGGGTGCCAGAGTGGGTGGGAAAGGGCTGGGGACAGAAATGCTGGGCGGAGCGGGTTGGGTACCGTTCTCGGCGGCCCTCTTGAGGTTCTCGATCATGGTGTCGTAGTGGATGCGGCACAGCACCTTCTCCTCGACTAGGCCGAACTCCTCACCCGTGGACAGCTGGCGCTTACAGGAGAAGCAGGCGAAACAGGCCAGGTGGTAGGCGTTGCCACGCGCCCGCCGCACCCAGTCGCTAGCGTAGATTTGTCTGCCGCATCGGGCGCACTTGGTCCCAAATCGGCTGTGGGACAAGGAGCAAAGACAAGAGATGGCAAAGCTTAGGCTTCTCTCTCCTCCTCTATCCCCGCCCCAGGCTCCTGACCCCAGGGTCTTAGTTCACGTAGTGCTCTTAGTACTCTTTACTCTCCACAACCCTTCTACAGCCAGGTCCCACCTAGAAGGTGAGCTGGTGGGTGATTTTTATTTTCCTCCTGGTGCTTTTCTGAGTTTTCCAAATTTTCTTTGATGTTCACACATATCTTTGTATATCATATTAATTTGTTCATTAAAATACATCCTAAGTGTTAAGAAAAACATAACAAAATTTTTGAGCACCACGTGCCTAGCAAATTTTAAGTGTTTTACAGATTATCCCAATTAATCCTCATTTTGCAGGGGAGAATAATGGGGATCTGAGATTGCAAGTAAATTGCACAAGGTCACACAGCTCACAAGGATAGGAACCCCAGCCAGTTTGACTCCAAAGATGAATAACCTATAGCTCCAGCTATGCAGAAACTCAGAGTTTCTTGGAAGACTCCACAGACATATACTAACTGGAGTTGTGATCCTGTGCAAAATGTTTAATTCCTCCAAGCTTTCATTTTCCTGGCCCTGAGCTGCAACTGTGACTACAAAAATGACTGTTACCATTTATGTAGTACTTTGCAGTCTACCAAGAACCCAGCCAGTCTTATACCCTGGAGCCTGTGACATCCTAATACTAAATATTAAAAAAACAAAAATAAAAAGCTCAGATCAAATGTTCCCTTGCCCCTTACGCCTTCCTTACTTCTGCTTCCTCCCCTCTCCATCTCTGTTTTGGGTAAAGTTGTCTCTATCACCAGACTGGAAGCCCCTCTAGGAAACAGTAGTCTGGTGTGTCCTGTGCCATAAATCAGGCCCTGGGCACCAGGGAAGGTTTGTTCTTTAAGTAGCTGACTTACCTGTGACTGTCTCAACCTTCTCAGCCTGGACAGTCTGTTTCAGGGAGCAGTGCCACCACTCATGCAACCCTCAAGCATGGAAATCTAAATCATACTCTTGTCAAAATCCCACATCCAACCAATCCTCAGGGACTGTAGGTTCTGTATCTCTGGAATCCATCTTCTCCTCTCCACCTTCAATGGGACCCTCCTAGACCAAGTTCCCATCGGGCACCACTCACTGCCAGTCTCTACCCTGGCTTCCTACTTTCTAGTCTTGCCCTGACAACACATCCTTCACATGCAGTCACAAGAAACTTGCCAGTATACACATGGAATTCTGTCACTGCTCTGTTACAGTCTCCAGTGGCTCTACTCTACCTCAGGATCTGGTCCAAGATGCTTTTGGTTTATAAAACTCAACAGACCACATCCTCTTCAGACCCACCTCCTTCCTAATCTTCAAGACTTCCCATCCCATACCCAAGCATGGGTCTCAGTCAACCACAATGGAAGGTCACATCCAGGTCTTTATGGCCCCCTCTGAAGCACTTTCCCACCCCTAGGCCTTTACAGGCTGTGGACTTGCCCTCCCACAGAGTCCCACCACTCTTAGCATTGATTGCTGGTTTTTAAATGTCTGGTTGGTTCTCTCCTTCCACCTCAGGCATTTCTGGAGAGGGGGTGCGTATGAGCACCAAAGAGATTTGTGTCTCTGCTCCCAGGATTGGAACCCTTCTGCCAAGGAGCATTCAGAAACCACCTGTGCGTGGCTGAAGAAAACAGCCCAGCAAAAATGTTCTGGTTATCAAGATACGATAAGCATATCTTGCCTTAGCAAATACAAGCAATTGACAGTTGATGAAAGTGTCGGGTTGTTCTGACTGGGGAAGTGTGGCAGGTTCGGTCAGCTCCCGCTCTCGCATGCACCCCCGCATCGCCAATGCCACTTTCTGACAAAGGGTGCAAGAGAACCCGGCCCAATCCTCTAGGTTCGCTGGCGCGGGCTGTGCCGCACGCCTTTGCCGGGTCAGCCGGTCCCTATGCAGAGGCGGTTCCCGACACTCCTCGGAAACGCGGTTTCTACGGGGGGGGGAAAAGCCCAGCACAGTTTATGGTCTCTGTTCTCCGTCCGCCAGGGAAGAGGTGAAACCGCTTTGCCCACCCAACTCTAGTCCTGCCTGGGGCCAACCCCTGTTTCTGGAGCGGGGCTTGTGGCGTCCCAACTGAAAGCACTTTCTGGACTCAAGAGTCCAGAGGGAAGGTTTGCTTTACATTATTTGTGCTTCAGGAGTACCGCGCGGCCAGCCATGCACAGAGACCACATTTCGGGTCGACATCCCGGGGCGCAACGTTTTCATTCCACCCCTCCCTCGGCTTCGTTGAAACACGGTTACGTGGGAATCTGGCCTCCAGGGTTCACACATTGGAGCCGAGGTTCAGAATCGTCAAATGCCTTCCTGCAGACAACACAGAGTGTAGGGCGGGGGTTGAGGCCCCCTCGGAGGCACGGAAAGGACCTAGAACCTGCGGAGCAGCGGGACTGGAGACAAGGGGAGCTAGCAACCCGAGGATGAACGGGAAGGGGGACCTGATCTGACCGAGTCGCGTTCCCACTCTCCGCCGGCCACGGGTTCCAGAAACAAACTCCTGCGCTCGGGGCCACGACCCAGCCGCCTCCAGAAAGCGGGAGGTACATCCTCCGCGAGCGAGGAGAACCGGAGCAGGGAAGGTCCGGACCTTCAAAGGCGGGCAAAATTGACTGAAATGCCGCCTGTGGTCTCGGCGCTCTGCAGAATGTGTGGTCCGCATCCTCACGCGTAGCTGGGTGGGATTCCTGGTCCTTGGCCAGGGAAGTGTCCGAGTCCCTCTGCACACCCCTGGTTTTCCTGCCCTACAAGTTTCCGACACCCAAGTCAGTTCTGTGACTACACAGGTAGGTCACAGTGTCCCCATCCCCTTGCTCCAAAGCGTGTGCGCCGAGTAACTCATCAGCAACTTTTCACCCTCCGCGTAAAACCCCCAAATGCCGGGACCTGTTCACAGCCCTAGGATCTCCCTCATTCGCCATGACTCCTTGCATTCAACGAACTCATCCCTGCACCGAATTATTGGATCAGGCATGGGGGTATCATTATGCAGGTTTGGCTGCATTGTGTCCCCCCTCCCTCAAGACATGGGTCAGATCACAAAGGGCATGAGGAGGCTCTGGATCAGGCTCTGATAAACTGACAGATTCCTTCCCAAACTGGCGGCAAGGTTCCAGCCGCCAGATTCCGGAAGCAGCGAAATCAGCGGCAGAAAACAACGAAACTTCAAGAAAGGGATGTTCGACAGTTGTGAAGGGAGAGTCAAAGGGATTAGGGCGCGCGCCTATTACCACCCAGACTTTTTGTGATGTCCGGGCCTTGCATGTCCCCTCTGTGGATCCCGGCAAGCAAAGGGCAAAGACGAAAAGGACTGAGTCGCTTTTAGGGATGGAGATGTGTGGGACAGACGCTGCGAATCCTAGCAACTGTTGAAAAGAGTAGCATGGGCATCGCACCAGAAAGCCCTCTATCCCCTGAAAGGAGAAAAGGGTATTCCTGGTTTTGCTTCGGAAACTGTGCGCCACTAACCAAGTCACTTTCCAGGTCAACTGTCCCTGGATAACAAGTAGACACTCAGTAATTATTTATTGGATGAACGAGCTTCTAGGAATGAGCACATTGGAGTTCCTTGCCCCATTTAATAAGCTACCCACTTTCTGCATGAGAAAACTAAAACTCAGGGTGGGAGAACCAACATTAGTTACTAAGCTACTGAGCCCACGGGCTGAAACTCAAACTGGACTTCATTTATTTTGGGTTCCAGACATTCGCTGGATGATGGCCTTACAGGGATTCCTTGAAGTGAACAAAGAGGATTGGAAGTGAAGCTCTCCCAGTGCTCTCGGCTCTTGCCCTTTTAGGCAAACCCATTGGACATGAAGCCAGGAAGGAGGGAAAAAAAAGAACCAGCAATTAAGTGGTTAAAACACTGGTGCATAGGAGGTCCTGGCCTAAGGCTCCTCCTTTCCCAGCTCCCCTCTAGTTTTTTCCCCAACATCTGTCCCCCAACAGCTGGGCCCCGCTGCACCTCCGTGGGGGGCCCACTTCCAGGCTCAGAGTCTCCCTTGGGACCCTCACTCTGGAGGAGAAGGCTGAAGTCAGGGGACAGAGAAGTTCTCAGAGAAGGCTGAGTACTTGCCCTAAGTGGTGTGAGCCAAGCAAAGAACATGAACTTCAGCCCAAGTGACACTCTAAGAGCCCCCACCCCATAAACACACAGGAAGGAGGCAGTTAACTCTTTATTCCTTGCTCTCAGTGTCAGAAGGGAAGAGGGCCATGGACTAGGGTGAGATGGTCTTGGCAAAGTTACTTACCAGCCATGGACCTCTGAGGAGGTCACTCCAGCCCTAATGCTCCCAGGGCCACCCACAGAGAATCACACATCACAGTGGATGGTCTTTATGCAAAGCCAGTCAAACTGGGCTGAGAACCTTGGGACCAGCAGGGAGGGGCCTTTGCCATTCATGTGACTCAAAATGCACAAAGAGGTGGCTGGCATATCTTACTTACAGAAGAAGAGTATGGGGGTATTTAGGGATAGGAATGGTGGAATTAGTGGCTAAGGGGCTTATCTGAGCTCTATCACTTATTAGCTGTGTGACCTCACTTCTCAGGGCCTCACTTTGATACTTACCGGGTGGACCTGACATACAGGATCCAATAGCTAACGGGTTAGCACAGTTTCTGGTGAAGGAAGAACTCTGTATTCTGATGATGGCTGGCCTCCCTCCTACTCTTCTCATCTTCCACGTTCTCTATCACTGTGTGACTCTGGTCATGTCACTTTCCACTTTCCCAGGACCTGGGTCTCCCTAACATCACAATGGGCATGATGCTTCAGGAGGCTGAGGGAGCCCAAAGGGCACTGCCAGCAGACCATGTCCTATTTGTGGTGCAGGAGCTGCAGGTAAGTAGGCAGAAGGGAGCTATGGGAAGCTGCCCTGGGTTGTGATGGCTGGTGGCAATGGAAATGTGAATGCTTCAAAAAGGAACACTATTTTTCCTCCAGAACTTTCTTCACTTCTTAGAAATGTCAGAAAGAAAAAAAAATGGTCTTAACAAAAGAGTGAAGAAATTAAAAACCCTATCCTATTTCCCTTTTGGTAATTTTTTTTCCTGCTAAGACTCTCCAACAGTGAGGTGAGATGAAAGTCAGGTTGAAACCACTGTTTGGACAGTGAACTGGAGAAACTGAGGCAGAGAAATCCAGAGACCTGGCCAAGAATACACAGCTGATAGAAAAACAAACCCCTCTCAACAATACAAATGAGCCAGGAGCATCGCTAGACATCCCCAACTGTTCCAAGCTCTGAAACCTCCCTCCCTAGAGAACTTGGAGTTCCTTCCTAACTTCTAACTTCAGAGCTCTGCCAACACCAGCTCTGCCAATGGAGACTGAAGGAGAACCTATAAGACAGGAGACAGAACTGAGGAAAGCCCCTTCCCTGTAGAATAAGGAAGAAGTTGAGCACCCGGGAAGCCCAAAGTGCCTTCTCTGTGGGGCTTTGGCCACTTTCTTCCTTCACTCTCCTCTGTTGGAAGATCTTGGCCTCTCTTTGGGCAGAGTGCTCTACACCACATTCCACATGATCCTCCCCTGAACCCCAGCTCTATAGACACTGCCTCCCACACGCCACCATTCTTCCAGGCTCACCATAAAGAGCTTCCTCACAGCAGCCAGTGCTGCCACTCACTGCAGACAACAGTCCTTGCCTGTTGCTCCATCAGCTTTTTCTTTTCCTTTTTTTGTGGGTTTTATTATTTTTGTTACTGGTGGGGCTATCAAAGATGGATTATGCCTGCGGGGAGACCTGGCAGGGGGAGAAATGATCAGAAAAGCCACAATTTTACCCTCATTCTGGGAAAGTGAGCTTTTATTCCCTCCATTTTCTTAACCCAAAATGTGATTTAGTTTTGCTTTGGGGTCTCTTGTCACTGGAAAAGGATTAGTGCTCAGAACCTGCAGCCTAGCTCCATCTGCTCAGGCAGGTCCTGCTCCTCAAACTGCCTGCGGAAATGCCATCCTAAGCTTGTGCCCGGTATCCACCTTGTTAGGGTCACAGTGATGGTATTCATAGCCATTGGCTTTTAAAAAGCCTTTATGGAAACTTCTCTCCTTCAATGGCCTCCTTGTCAGCTCAGGAGACAATCTTGGAAAGGGAGAACTCAGAACAGAATGATGCAACTTACCCAACGTCACAACTGTCCTGACAAAACTGGTCTTCCACTTTTCCCTAAGATGGCTGCATATACTACCTTCTACTGCACTGTGATGGAATGGGGAATCAGTGTAGGCTGTGAATGATGGAATCAGGATCCTAGTTTTGACTAGTCCTTCAAGGTCTGCTAACCACAGCATCCAAGCATGCTCAGTCCAGCATGGCCATAAGCTGGGGCTGGAGAAGGGAAGAAATTTGGGCAAGTGGTAAGGTTGCCAGGTCTGTTGTCACCAGGAGAGCTGGGAGAGAAGTCCTGTCCAGCTTTATTCTACAGGGGAGGACCCAGACACCATCCTGCTGGGGTTCCCAAGTTCCCCGTCACCTGATGAATCCAAAGGGCCCCCTAATTGGAGTCAGGCCCAGAAAAAGGAGGTGGCTACACAGTGACTCTAACCACCGTTTCTTGCCTGTGCCAAATGAACAGATGGGACAGTTGGGGAAGACAGCACACTCTGGTTACACACCACACGACCATAACACCCTTCAGCCTACAGACATATGCAGTAATCCACAACCAGGAGTACACATTCACATCATACCCTTCATCCCTTGGTACCTGGGGAGAGAGTCTTAAGCAGGAATGTCCCCTCAGAGAAGATGGAGGTGAGGTGTAACCAATTACAGAATCCTCTCTCCCCACCCTCTCTCCAGATCCTGGTCCAGATGTGATCCCGTTCTGACCACCCTGCACAAACTCACAAACACACATAAAGGTCTCAACATTCACATATAGACCCATACTGTCAATACTCACACATGAGCTAAAAGACACTGTCTATAATGAAACATGCCTGCTATTTGCACACTCCTGACCTGCTGAGGGGCATATTCCCCAGCACCACTGCACAGATCGCAGATAATACAGATGCACTGGCTCCTTGCACCCTGAATCCTAGGCCAGCAGGTACAGTGCTCCCCCCATCCCTAACACCAGCTGCACTTTTCACCTCCATCACATAAAGGAACTATAAACCTCTTCAACCACACTCCTCATGGTTTCCTCAGAGAATCCCAGCTCCAAATGCTGCCAACTTCCTCCTAGACTGGAGGTCTTCTCCTTGGGCCCTGGTGGGGGGGGTCGGGTAGGAGTGTTCCCGTTGCTACTAACATTCCCATAGGCTCAGAGGCTCTTTCTGGGACGGGGGTCTTCTCCAAACGACTGAAGCCATGACCTCCCCGGAGGCAAGGAGAGGAAGGATGTATGTGGATTGGGGGTGGGGGTGGGGGGTGTAAGACGGGGAAAAGCAGCTTTCTCCACTTCCTGAGAAAGCATTTGGGAACAAACGTCCCTCCCAGAAACCAATACCATGCTATTTCGCGTGGGACTCTGTAGGCCAGGCCACCAGGCTGGGCCTGGCTCATGCTTCCCACTAGAATCTGGCAGACCGCCCTGGTGCCCCTGGCATTGCAGTGACCCAGACCCCGTGACCAGACCAGATCAGGCCCAGGCTGCGTGGTTTGTACTGAGGCGCATGCAAGAGACGCCCGGCGGCGTGGCGGCAGGATGGATCATAAGCTGCCCGGACGCGCGCCTGTAGTGCGATGCAAACAGCGCGGCGGGGGAACAACCCTACTCGGCGCTTCGAACTTCTGCGCCTGCCTCTCTACCTTTCTGTCCAGACTGCCCAAAGCCAGAACCTAGACCCAGGAAAGAACGAAGCCGGGGCCGGAAACGGTGGTGGAGCCGAACTAAATCAGTGGCCTGGGATCCAAGCAAGACCCCAGACTCGAAATGCTACCAGGGCATGAGTTGAGGCGGAGACAAGAGACCGAGGTTGGGTTTAGGACGAGAAGCTTGGATTGGAGTTAAGATCTGAATCGGATGCGGCGCTGGTACTTGGGACCGGAGCAGATCTGAACCCAGAGCAGAGATCCGGTCAGAGCCAAATCAAGAGTCCAGGGCCCATCTCCGGGACAGGGCCTCAGCACGACTACAGTCAAAGTACTGTTGAAGCCAGAGCAGGGCTCACTGGAGATAACAGCCAGTTGGCAGCTGGGATCCGAAACGGTCGGGACCAGTGCCACGACGTCGGAGCTCGACCGCGGCGCTTCAGGTCGGAACTGGAGCCTGATGCTAAGGCAAGACCCAAGACAGAGCCAGCAGACCGCGGGAACCCGAGGCAGAGCTCTGGCTGGAACCTGTACAGGCACTGTCACGCGGCCTGGAGCTTTGGGTTTGGACGCAGAAAGCCGGTGGGCTGGGTCCTGCGTACGCCAGGGCTCCGGAATTGGAGACCAGACGCCGCAGCAAAAGTGGCTTAGGGTATGCGCGCCCGAGGTCTGCCTGCCGCAGCACTGCTGGCCCGGCGGCCGCAGCCTACCTGAAGTAGTCCATCTTGCAGAAGATTTCCTTGTTCTTGATGTAGCAGCTGTTCTGCTGCCTCAGCGACGTGCGACACACGGAGCACTCCAGGCACCGCACGTGCCAGATGAGGTTGTTGACCTGGGGAGGGGGCGGGGAAGAAGGTCTGCTCAGCCCGGGCTTTTTTCACGTCCGGCCCCAGTATCCCTCGCCTCATTTGCTGGCAGAGTAGCTGAAACTCAGAAGGTACTTGTGACTCCCCTATTTTCTTCTGTAATACTGAGACTGCGGGAAATATACACTCTTAGTACTTTCCAGTCGGAACCTGGAGCTTAGAGAGGCCCTAAGAATCGCCCAAAGCTGCGCAGTCGGGCAGCGGGCTGAGCCAGGATGCGGAATTAAGCGGACCTGCCACCAGCGTTTTTTCCCTACAGTTCTAT
This sequence comes from Castor canadensis, assembly GCF_047511655.1. Taxonomy (NCBI): domain Eukaryota; kingdom Metazoa; phylum Chordata; class Mammalia; order Rodentia; family Castoridae; genus Castor; species Castor canadensis. Next base: position 13,272,983 of record NC_133398.1, on the reverse strand, counting down.
GGGCTACAACCCACGCCCGCCAATACACAGACAACAATCTATCCTGACTGACCTTGAGCAAATACCGGTCCAGGATCTCGAGGCCGCAGCTGGAGCAGATGTTCTTGCCGGCAGACGGCACGGAGGAGGCAGCAGAGGGCGGCGAACAAACAGATGGTGTGCTGGGCGTACATGGGGAGGCCCGACCCTCGTCCTTGTCCAGAGCGCCTGCCAGGGCCTCTGCGTCCGACTGAGCCTGCAGTGAAGAAGAGGAAGAGCAGAGCGCTGAGCTGAGCACTCAGAGTTGCCCCTGCCTCGGATACAAATCTGACTCCCTTGCGCATCAACTGACAACGAAATCTGCCTGGTACGCCGCGCCCTAGGCTGGAGGACAAGAATGCAAGGACCTAGTTGAGACGAAGGGACGGCTGCAACTTTTAACACACGCATCCTAGGTGCCGGAAGCGGGCAAAGCCCACATTCTTGACCGGAAAACCGAGGCTCAGAGAGGGGCGGCACCCGCCGGGAGTCCCCCAGCTCATGGGCAACGGTTCATGGCCTGAAAGCTGGGCCAGGTGCCCAGGGCTGAGCTTCTGGGGGACGGAGGGCCGAAGGCAGAGCCGATCGGACTCACCATGGCAGGAGGCGCGGTCCCTTCAAGACAGCGGGTGGTCGCTTTGCAGCCGGACCCTGGCTGGGCCATCACCTGGGGGAGGGGGAGGGAATGCAGGCAGCGGCGGCTGCAGAACTGGCTCAGCGCTGCCTGAGCCCAGCGCCTCCCTGCGCCTGTTATATAAACCGGCGCCGAACAATGAGTCCTAACTTTGTAGTGGGCATTTAAAGCCCTTCCCCACAAAAGCGGTGTCTCTCTAATGAAGCAATTTGAATTTGGATTGGATTTTTTCCCTCTCTCTCCCCCTCTCCCTGCACTTAACCCGTGGCTCTTGAAGTAATCGCTTAGTTCCCTTGCAATCCAAGCCTCTGAGGGGGGAAAAAAAACACGCGCATACACACAAACTACCTGCAATTAGAAATTGTCGTGAATGCCCAAGATAAGAGGTAGCCAGAGTGTCAATTCCAACTGTCAATCAGTGAGATCCATCAGGCCGCCCAAAGAATTGCAAATTTGATTTTTTAATGGTAGTAATTAAAAATCGAATTTTTTCTCTCCACCCACCCCCCCTTTCCTCGCTCCCTTCTCCTCTCGGCACAAAATGCAAAAAGGAGAAAAGAGAGAAAGAAAGAAAATAAAAAGGAGATGGGGGTGTTGGCGGTTAAGAAAAAAAAAAAAATCACCCGGAGCGCCAGGAGCATCGGCCCGCCAGTCCGACGCGCGCCGCGAAATTGACACGGATTCAGGCGCCTTTCGAGGGCCGGTCCAAGGGAAACCCGGGGCCAAAGGGGGCGAGATCGGGGGAGAAACGGCACCAAAAAAGAGAAAAGAGAGGCGTCCAAGAGGAGAAAAAAGCACCCTCCAGCACCTCGGCGCGCCCGGGACCGGCCCCGCGGCGGAATTCTCAGCGTTGCTCCCGCACAACCCCCGGCGCATCGACGCTATCAGCGCCTATTCAGACGGACAATACCGGCCTCGCCTCCTCTTGATTCGCCTGTGTCTTTGCTAAATCGCTTTTTGAGAAATTCCTCCAACATTTGCATAATGTCTTCCCGCTTTCCGCGACCCCCCCTTCTTGCGCTCGCGCGCTCACACACTCACATATACACTCACATATACACTCTCCCAGGCGCACCCCCGCACCCCTCCCTCCTGCCGCAGCCAGCCTCCCGGCCCGGCCCGAGCTGGGTCCCGGCCCCTACCGGCCCGGCCCTAGTCCCGACCGCTCGCCCTCTCACAAGCTCTCTCGGTTGCTCACCTGGTCGGTGGCGGGGCCGCCCTCGGCAGGCAGCCGACAGCCCTCGGGCAGCGCCGGGGCGGCGTTCTCATGCTTCCAGTACATGGGCCCGGGAGCGGCGGACTCAGTGGGCGCGCAGCGCCGACAGCCGCGCACAAGGGGGCCCCGGCCGCAGTGGGAGCAGAGGCTGCAGCCAGAGCAGGAGGAGAGAGGAGGCTCCGGCCCCGCGGCCCCTGGCCCGGCCCCAACCCCCGGCCCGCGCTCAGTCCCGGCCTCCCTGGCTGCCGGCGCCGCCGCCTCGGAAGAAGGTCCCGACAAACTTGGAGAGGCCCCCGCCCCCTCCTTCTCCTCTTCCTCCTCCCCCTCGTGGTAGTCCTCCTCCTCCTCCTCCTCTCCCTCCTCCCCCTCCAGCTGTGGCGGCGGCCGCCCTGCCGCTGGAGCCCCGCTCGGTTCAAAATGAGTCATGCGTGACCAATCTCCTCCCCGCTAAGGAAAAGCGAGACACACACAACCAGGCAGAGACCCAGAGACATACACACAGACAGAGAGACACACAGAAACTCAGAGCTGCTGATAGACTCAGACACAAGCTGACATACAAAGGCACTGGTGGGTACACATCCACACAGCTCTCTCTACGGCCCCTCCCTCAAGAGCACCCACCGCCCTCAGACACAGCCCCAATTCGCAGGTACAAGAGGGACCCCTGGTCATCCTATCTGCAGAGACAGACTCCAAATGAAGTCATTCATTATACTCTTGATGCAATGCTGTGCCTGTTCATTTGTGTACATACTGATGGAAATCATTACTTGCTCATATCATTTAACTGGGGCACAAGGCGTCCGCACATACCTTCACATGTCTACACAGATACCTCTGCTCCATAACAACCAGCTCCTAAGGACTGAATGGGATGGTGTGTGTGGGGGGGGAGGGGAGTGGAGTTCCCTTGAGTTCTCTTAGGAGGGATTGCTTGGGACATCTACCTTCACTTCAAAATTTGCTTAGCTACACCATCCACCTTCTGTAGGGAGGGAGGGAGGGGAGAGAGAGAGTGAGAGAGAGAAAGAGAGAGAGGAGAGAGAGAGGAGAGTCAGTATTTAGACAGATACAGCCTCCAAGTACACAGACACAGAATCCTCAAGCTTAAAGTCAACCTTGTACACATTAACACCCTATAGCATACAGACACAAGTGGGCACTTACAATCTCAGTCCCCTTCTCTACACACTAACCATCTAAAGAGACACATGTAAATACGTATACTCTTCTAAAAACTCAGAGTCAGATTTAGCCCTATAGTCAGCACAGCCACCCACAACCTATCACACATACCTTCACCTCAATAATTGCCCTCATTTACAAATGTAAACAACTCTACACAATTGCGCTTACACTTGTGCATACATCCATACTCAGGAAAGCACAGCTCCCACAGAGCTCCAAACCCTGGATAACTTTATGTCCTCTACTCACTAGTTCACAAATATACACATATATCCTTACAGATGGTGAAGTAATCACATATAGGCAGAAATGGTACACATAACTCTGCAGATACAGGTTTCCCAATAGTCACAGTGTCAGTCTACACACACAGAAGCACATCCTAATGGATACAGGCAGATGAGGATGTCTGCACACCAACACAATTTAAAGATTCACTCCTCCATCCTTTAGGTATATACCAGCTGTTTGTTCCTTTATACAGAAACAGCCCCAACTAATGGCATTTTCTAGCCTCTGCATCCCAATTATTTATTACTCTCAGATACAGAAATTCAGAGAGCAAAGAGTTTCTCTTCGAACCCATAGTCTAAGAGAACAGGTTGCAATGTGGAAGCCAGTGAGGTGTGTGCATACACACATGTGCACACATACACAGTCACTCTCAAACATGGTAAGTGGTGAACAACTCCCTCCACCTCAAATATGTCTTTGAGATATTAATAATTCCAACTTCTCAGAGTACTTTAATCTGTGCCAGGTATTAAAATGCTAAGCATTTCACCATCATAATCTTATTTTTTCCCATAATAACCCTGCTAGGCAGCATCTCTTATGGTGCCTATTTTACTAATGAAGAAACTGAGATTCAGAGAGATTATGTGAGAGGTCAAAAATGGTGCCTGTGGCTAATAATCCAAAACCAGACTCATCTTGTTTCAGAGCTCATACCCTTGATTTCTAAACTACATTCATGACCATGTCCACCCTCTGCACATGCACGCAAAGTGTACGCACACTTTGCATATACTGTTAAAAACCTGGATATGGCTCCTGGCTCATGTGCAATATGGTAATAACAACAGGACCTCCCTGATCTCTTCCTCCTTCTTTCTGAGTGGCTGGGGAATCCAGGGGTAACACACATTGCATTATGCCTCACACAAGTGGGTGCAGGACTACAGGAAACAGGCATGAAGATTGTACTGGCTTTGCAAAACTCCTTAGGCAAGAGGGGTAGAGGAGACTTGAGTGGAAAGTAAAGGGCAGGTAAAACTTAGGTTCAGAGGACAGAAGAAAGTAATCCAGGTAGAGAGATGACTACAAAGCTTCAGAGGCTTGACAGATAAGCTATAAGGAGGAATGAGAAGAATGTGCTCCCTGAATGATTACAATAATAGTAATAATAAAGCCATTTATTAAACATTTATGTGCCAACTACTGTTTTACGTGCATTATTCTCTTTAAACCTCACAGCAACCTTATAAAGAAGTTATTTTTAACTTATTTTATAGTTGAGAAAACAAGCTTACAAAAGCCCCCATTTCAAGCTCTGGCTCTTGGACCCCAAAGACAACTCTTATCTCCTGTGCAATTCTGCTTCTGAATTCTCACTAAGTGCTCAGAAAATCAAAACTGGGATACGAGGCACTAAACTCAGTAGTGAAACACAAAGTCTGGGGGCCCGACTGCCGGGTACCAGTCTTGGCACTGCCTCTTACTACTTGGGAACTCTTGGACAAATAAAGTCATTCAGTCACTTGGTCAGCTTCATTTTCCTCACCTGTAGAATGAGGATGATAATGGTGTCCACCTTCTCTGCCTAACCCTAACAGTGAAAATTATGCAAATAATCCATGTACCAGGGCTCAGAATTGTGCTTGGCAAACAGCAAGCAACCAACAAATATTAGCCATGCCATCATCATAACATGGACGGGCCAAATTTTCTAGTTGTTATTCTGCAGGGTGCTGCTTCAAATTCTTTATGGAGTTAAGGCAAGGCATGAATCAACCAAAATAATAAGCATAAATTCTGCTGGGTAATTTTACCTAGGAAGCTGAAGACCCATTACTCCAGCCCAGGCCTTGCCTGCCTTCAAAGAGGACAAGAAGTGAAATCACTTCACATAAGAAATATCTCTTCCAGTCACCCCAGACTCCAGCAGCATAAAATGACACATTTGCTATGTTCTATCAGGATACTTAATTTCTTCCTGCAGGAGACTGTGGGCAGGTCATTTTCCTTCTCAGAGCCTCACTTTCCTCATTTGCAAAATGGGAACAATACTTACCCTCAGGATTGGAATGACAACTAACCATACATTAAAAACTATTATTTTTACAAGTGCTGATCTCATTCCCGAAGCTGTATTTAGCACCTGATATGTATAAAATTAACTAATTCCCACCTCAGTTTTGTCCTTGGCCACTAAGAGAGGATATGGTCATCTGGTCCTCTGAGGTGGATTTTGCCATCCTCCCCCATCTAAGGTTTGGGTTTGAAAAGAGGATTCATTAGTAACTGGATAATTCTGTGGGAGGCCCCCAGCAGTGGTTCTACCCCGCCGGGGAGTAATTCTAGGAAGGTAATGTGAGCTGAGAGAGACTGGAGACCCAGCTTCACATTTATTTACTCTGACAACTAAATTGGTGAGCAAGGGGGAAATCAGATGAAAGCCATTTCAGAGTAAATACTAAATACAAAATCTAAACATTCACATTGTGACGAATGAGGAGGGGGCAAATGGGAAGAGACATGGGCTGCATACTCCTGCCTAGCTCAGGACCATATTCTCACCTTGTCACCTTCCTGGACATTTCCTGTTTGAGGAAAGAGCACATAATGGGGTACAAACTGCATGACCCTAGGCCAGCAATTTACCTCTCCTGGCCACAATGTCCCTGGTGGTAAAATGTACCTGTCACTTGTGTCAGATGACATGGGAAATGTTGGAGAGAGCTTTGGAGTTACAGAGGCCTGAGGTCAAATCCCAGCCCAGCTACTTTCTGGACTGGGTGAACTTGGAAAAGTCACTTAACTTTGTTTCCTCAACTATGGAGACAATACCAATCTTTGAGGAGTAAGTGAAATGATCAATATGAAAGCTCTTTTTAGATCTTAAAGTATCTTGCAAATGTAAACAGTTATAGTCATTCCAGTTTAGACATCCACTGAATAAATTTGGGTCAGCAGATATTTGCAAAGCATCCACTCCATGCCAGGTTCCACGCTAGGCACACAGAAGCTGTCCTGGTCCCTGCTCATGAGGAGTGCACAATCTATTGAGAGAGAAGAGCCAGATGCAGTGTGGAATGATAGGTGCTACAAGGGACGCTATTGGAGGAAGAAGAAAGGGGCACTTAGCCTGGCTCATGGGTGTGGTACCAAAAAAGACATCTTAGAAGAGGTGACCTTTCGGGGAAGTCCTTAGAGGGTGAGGCAGGCAAAGACTGAGTGGGAGTTGGATCAGAATGAAGACTGGGGGCCCACAGTGTTTGCTGGAGCATGGAGTGTTGAGTACTGAGTTGATGACCTTGTATTTATCAATTGGCTAGCTTGGGTCTGCTAGCCAGTGTTTCCACAGGAAACAGCATCCTGTCTTTCCAGATCAGCCTGGCATGATGTTAGCTTAGAGTTAATAGCCTGACTCTGTTACACATTGGCTGTGGGCAATATGGCAAGTGACAAATTCTAGGAGCTTTAATTTCCTTGTCATAAAATGGGCATTAACAGAGAAGCTATTTACAAGCATTGAAATGGTTCCAGGAGACCAAGGTGCATCTTTAAGTTAAGAACTTGGCACTGGCCCCATATCCGGTAAGTATTAGTCACCAGAGCCACTGTCCTCACTAAAAAAAGGATTTAATGAGTACACAAAAGGCACAAGCTAAGTGGGGATCCTCAAGGACTATATGGCCACTCCTCAGGCATTCTGCACGACCTTATTATTATTATTTTTTTGGTGGTACTGGAGTTTGAACTCAGGGCTTCATGCTTGCTAGGCAGGTGCTCTTACCTCTTGAGCCACTCTGCCAGCCCCTAACTGCACTATTAAAAGTAAATCTCCCCTATTGATTTTTTTCAGCAGTGAGTAGATAAAGCTTAAAGATAGCTAGAATGGAATATGTTAAGAAATTTCAGTTTTAAAATATAAGCTGTGAGGAGCCATCACGGGCTTTTGAGCATGAAGATGACATGGTCAAATTGAGGGTTTGGAAAGATGACCTAGGAAATTGGCTTGTGGATAGATTTGAAAGGAGATGAGTCATTCCCTGAGTCCTGAAGGATTTGCAATAATCTAGGAGAGAGGTGATAAGGCAAGTACAAGGAGAATGGAAAGAAGAAATATAATTGAGTTAATTTTTTGTCACTGTATTATATATAATCATGTGCTATATATACACATTTGGCCTCCTAAATAATCAACTTTTCATATTAAAAGTTTTTTATGCTGGGCACCAGTGGCTCACACCTATAATCCTAGTAACTCAGGAGGTAGAGATCAGGGGATAGAGGCTTGAAGTCAGCCCAGGCAAATAGTTCACGAGACCCTATTCTGGGGGAAAAAAAATCACAAAAGAGGGCTGGTGGAGTAGCTCAAGTGGTAAAAGCACATGCCTAGCAAAATATGAGGCCCTGAGTTCAAACCCCAGTGCTGCCAAAAGAAAAGCAGCTATTTATGTTATATATCAAGTATTTGCACATATTTATATATGATTCTATGAAATCATATATTACATATTTGTATCTATATTTTTATGTTATATATATGATTCTATATAACATCACATATTATTTATTTGTTTATTTGGTTGGATGGTTTCGGTGGTACTGGAGTTTGAACTTAGGGCCTTGGAGCTGCTAGGCAGGCACTTTACCACATGAGCCAGCCTTCAGCCCTTTTTTGCTTTAGGTTTTTTGGATAGTTCCTTATGTTTTTGCCCAGGCCTGGCTTTAGACCACCATCCTACTATTCCTCCAGCATAGCTGGACCACAGATGGGTGCCACCATGCCTGCCTTGTGGCTTGTTGGTTGAGACAGGGGTGTCATTAATTTGTGTGCCTGGGTTGACCTCAAACAGCAATCCTTCCTGAGCTTCACCTTCTGAATTACAGGCATGCACCACTGTGCCCAGCTAACATCATATATAACTTCAATATATATATAAAGTAGATTATTTAGGAGTCTGGATGTGGGAAGTGAAGGAGTGGAAAATGTCAAAGGTTGCTCCCAGGTTTCTAATTTTTATTTATTTTTTCTTCATTAGGTTGTTCTCAAAGACATAAAAGAAGGAGCAATTGGAGAGCATTGGGGGGATGAACTCAGGTTGTCTCAATGTACCAGGGAATGCTCTCAGATTGAAGAGGCCTCATAAACCTGGCTTATTCTATGAACATAGGTATTTGGAAATGTCTTAACTACACTTGGAATTAATTCTCAAGCTCCCTTACTTCAGGGCTTTGTTCTTCCTCCAATGCTTTTCTTAAACCTGTGGCCTGGCATATGTTCTAACATCCTTCAGTGCTCAGCTTAGGTGTTGCTTCCTCTGGGAAATCATTACGTTCTTACCTCTGTCCCCAGCTGGGTTAGGTGCCTATCCTTTGCTCTCCCGAAGCTCCCAAATCTTCCCTTTATTGTGGTACGTGACAATGCATGGGGACCATGCCTTATCATCTTTACAGCCTCATGCTGACATGCAGTCAATGCTCAGTCTATACCCATGGAATGAGTATGTTTTGCTTTGATGAGGTCACCTACCAGAAAGCTTCAGAGATGGGACAGGCCTGTTTTCAGGAGAGAAACGCTAAATTTTTAATTATATTTCTAGCTTAGGAAGGTCACAGGACACATACAAAATAAAATGCCATTTTGTGTAGTCAGTAATCCTAGTCAGGTAAGACCGAATGCAGAGGAAAGAAGACATAGACCTGTGCCCTGGGATAGATTCTAACATTTTTCTATTTTTTCAAACCTCAGGATTCAAATCTCTCTCTGGAGACTTTGAAGGGAGAACCTGTGTGAGAATGAAACCAACCCAGAAGAAAACACAATCTAGAGATAAGATAGATTCCTGACCATATCATTTGAACACCTGGTCTTTTCAGTTCCATGAGCCAGTAACATTTCTACCATGAGGAAATTGGAGTGTTTTTTTGTCACTTTAGCTCAAGGATTCCTTACTAACTGTTCACATACCGGGGCTAGAATTCCAATGCAGGCATGTCTAATAGCAAAGCTTATATGGGTTTTATTTCCTCACATGGACAATGAGCTTTACAATCTTTCGTAATACAATGATGCTACTAGGGCTGGGATAGCTAGTTCCCTATCCCCAAATATTTTTAAGGGCTCAGCTAGGTGAATAAGTAGCTAACAATACCCAATGCAAATCACTGTCACCTGTTTTACTATTTTCTGCAGTAACATAATTTTGGCTACCATGAAGGCTTAGAAAGACATTTCTAGTATTGGGGTAACTTAGAGCAGGGGTTGTTAAGTTTTTCCTGTAAAGAGACAGATAGTATATATCTTAGGCTTTGTGGGCTGGTTTTTGTTGTAACTACTGATACTGTAACTACCGTTATTATAGAAGGAAAATAGCCAGAGACAATGTGTAAATGTATGTGCATGGATGACTGTGTTCTAATTTTTTTTACAGACACTGAAATTTCAATTTTGTGTCATTTTCATTTGTCACTTTTTTCTTCCACCACTTGAAAATGTTACTAGCTTGTGGGCTGTACAAAAATAGGTAGCATGGACCAGTTCTCTGAGGCAACGTACACTGGGATAGGTGTTTGTAGGCCTGGGTTCTACCTAAAGCTCTCACACTTTGTTAGTTTTGTGTTACTATAATAAGATACCTGAGGCAGGCTACTTTATATAAAAAAAGAGGATTACATGCCTGTAATCCCAGCACCCAGGAGGCTGAGGCATGAGTATCATGACTTTGAGGGCAGCTTGGGCTACATAGTACAATCCTGTCTCAAAAAAAAATTTTTATTTTGGCTCATAGTTCTGAAGGTCCACCAGAGGTTGACTGAAATAGTGATGGACTTCTTGCTTGCAGAATCCTGAGGTGATGTGGGGTATCACATAGCAAGAGACAGGTAATAAGAATGTGTGTGTCACCTGGTCTTGCTTCTTTTTCTCATAAAGCTACCAGCACTTAGTCATGGCTGTTCCATCTTGATGATCTTACTTCATTCTAATCATCTGCCAAAGGCCCATCTCCCATTAAAGTCAGAGTTTAGTTTAAGTTTCCAATCTCCTAATACTTCACAACAGGACTTAAATTTCAACACATTAACCATCAAGGGACACACTCAAACCATATCCAAATCATAGGATCTATTAATTATGTAATCCTGGCCAAGTCACTATCTCCCTCTGGGTTTCCACTTTTTCCATCTGGACAAAGCAGCTATGTGCAACTGTCTCACAAGTTCCTTGATTGCTCAAATAGTAGGCTCCTGGCATTCCACTCAGCCAATATTTATTGAGGATGTATTACATACCAGGCAGTTTCAAATTCTGATGGCATAGCAGTGACATAGAGTTCCTTCTTACAGTCAACTTAGATTCAAATGAAAAGAGACAAAATCAATTTATATATAATGTTGGATGTGGTTTAAGTTCTATTTAGAAAATGAAGAGCGAGAATCGAAACGTGGCAGGACTGTCATTTGAAAGGGAGACCAAGGACAGACTCTTAAACCCAGGCAATGGCAACTGTTGATGTAAGGGTTTTGAAGAAAGTGCTTCCTTGTATTCAAGGATCATTATGATTGGGCCACAGTGTGCAAGGGAAGATGTAGGGTTGGACAATCCAGGACAAGTCATTTAGGGTCTTAGAAGTATTTTGGATCATATTCTAGGTATGAGGGAAAGCCATTAAGAGAGTGACATTTTTTTTTTTAGTTTTTAAAGAGATGGAGTCTTTCTGGGCAGGATATTTATTTGGTGATACTGGGGTTTGACACAGGGCCGTGAGCTTGCTAGGCAGGTGCTCTACCACTTGAGCTATACCTCCAGTCCAAGATACTTAGTCTTGCTATGGTGCCTGGCTGAGCCTGGAACTCCTGGACTCAAATGATTTGTTTCTGCATAATAGCTGGGACTATAGACACATGCCTCTGCTTATTGGCTTGAGAATGACATTTAAAAGAATTGTTCTGGCTATTGTGTGGAAAACTGACTATAGGGGGGCAATAGTGAAGACAGGGAGATAATTAGGAAGGTACTGTAATAGTCCAGGCAAGAGATGATGGCGGCTAGAACAAAAATGGTAGTGTTGGATGGAGGTGGGGAGTGGTGAGATTGAAGATGTACTTTGAAGACAGAATTGCCGGGACTTGTTCAAGGACTGGATAGGAGCAGGAGAGAAAGAGAAATCAAGGACAAATATGCTGGGATCAAATTATAATTTAGGAACATAATGATGTTTAAACATTTAACTTACCAAGTAAGAATTGATCCTGTTCCTTTATATAGGATAAAAAAAATCACAGATATATGGCTGATTTATAAATTAATTGTATCTCTGTAAACAAGGGACAAGGCTGTAGAATACTTGGTTTTATAAAGTTGAGGCTACTGATTCATGACACACTTGGAAAAAATCTTTCCTTATGTGATCCTCCTCCCCAAACTACCCTATGGTTAGGGTTACATATTGCATTTGAGAAAACAGGAGCTAAGATTAAGAAGACAGTTCACATCTCTCTCCTGAAGATTTGTCAATCCACTCTTGCATAAGTCAAAATTATGAGATACTTTTAGAAAAACAGATAACATCTCTTAACAGTTAACCAAATTAACAATTGTATTTTACAAACCTCTCATCAGAATGCTTTCAGTATATTTACAACACATACAATTAATTCTTCTGAAACTTCTACTTTGAGAGAGAAAATGAACATTGTATGGTAAGTATGGGCCCTCAGTTTTCTGTTAACTTCTTTTCAAACAGCTACACTTGCAATGAGAATAGCTAGTCCCTTTTCTTATCTCTAACAGAGGAAAGCATTCTTTTTTTTTTTTTTTTTTTTGGTGGTACTGGGGTTTGAACTCAGGGCTTCACACCTGCTAGGAAGGTGCTCTACCACTTGAGCCATGCCTCCAGCTTTTTTTAAATTAACCATTTCATTACATTTTATTTTATTTTTTGGTGGTACTGGGGTTTGAACTCAGGACCTTATGCTTGCTAGGCAAGCACTCTACCACTTGAGCCACACCCTCAGCTCTAACAGAGGTAGGTGGGCAAAAGGGTGAAGCGAATTGCCTTGGAGGTTGAATGTCTAGCAGGAGCCCTCTGGAGAGAAGGTACTTATCAGCTCCTGGGAACAAGACTACCAGAGAGTTGCAATCTTTATTCTAGTAAATGGACGAGAGAAGACATAATCACATAGGTACTGTTTTGCTTTTATTCACATGGAGGGTAAGAATTGGTACAAATAATAAACACTGCTTTAAATACAAATAAATAGTTCTGGTTTCTAAAGGAAACAATTCTATATAATCCTAAGTATTTTCTAAGTTCCTATTAAAAATAGAAGGCTATTGGCATTAAGTTCTAAACCACTATAACCCTTGAGGACTTAAGGATAAAATGGTGAATTCTGTACTCCAAGAAATCACCAGAAAAATGGGAGACAAGTACTCCCACCTCCCTGAACTAGCCCCCAAGTGGAAGGAGAGTTACTTGCATCATAGATACACATAGCTAATAAATGCAAAATGTATTTTAAAAGATTGACCTTAGGAAAAGTGGTAAGAATTTCTCTGAACCAGGTCTGTAGCTTCTGAGACCTCCCTATGCTTAAGTTCTCATTTAAGTGTCTTAAATTCATTTATACTTTTTTCTTTTTTTTGACAGAGGTGTCACTTTGTAGCCCAGGCTAGCCTTGAATTCACAATCCTCTTGCTTCAGCTTCCCAAGTACTGGGAACACAGACGTATGCCATTACCCCTGTACATTAATACTCTTAGGGAGACTTAAAAGTACCTATAATAAAGGTCTTCTTACTAGGAATGATAGTGGCAAACAGTCTTTAATCACCATGAATGGCAACTGGAGTAGGTAACAAAGTGATTTACCTATAAAAAAGCAATGGTGTGGCCCAATGAAACAGTCTGTCAAGCCTGGCACCAAAATGACCAAAACTGTGCTGAAGAAACATACCAAGTCTATTAGTTTTTGACTCTCTTTATACTGCTATATTAAAAATGTTCAAAGACACAAAACTATCTAGTAAGAATTATGTTCTATGAATGATCATGTTCAAGTCATGCAGTCTTTTAAAACTACATAAAATATGAAGTGATTAAAATCTTGGTGCCAGAGCAGTGGCTGCTCCTCTGACTTCCTTCTCATTCTGTACAAGATCATTTGGCCTCTTCTACTCAGACCCATACATACTTATTAGAAAATAATGTTTGATTGTGACCAATACAGCAAAGTCTAGGCTTTCAAAGAACTTTTGTTTTCCTATTTAGATTGACCATGATATAATTCCAAACGGAAAAATCTCATGCTATAAAAACAATCTCATGCAATAAATGCAATTTTTAAAGTCCCATGTTAGAACATTTGTATTATAGAAGGCAGGATTATTTAGATTTTAAAAAATGATCACTATAGAATAAAAGTTGGATTCTAAACAGAACTTCTATTGTGGTATAAAATGCTAAATTTGATTCCACAGTTTGTTGACATAAATAATTTTAAGATATACACACTATATTTCCCTAACTGAGATTTTGCTCAAAGGACCAGTTCTTTTTTGCCAAGAATCTTCTTAGTCCAGTTGGAAGGATTTCCATAGCAAATCCTCAAATAGTGGTTCTAAAAATGATTTAAAATCTTTCTCTCACTTTCCTGTCTTTTACTTTTTCTTTATGTTGTAAAGACATGTGCACAGAAAAATGCTCCATTTTTTTCTGATGGACATTAATATATTTAGTTTCTTGATTTAAATATTAACATCTTGCATGTTTGCCTTTCTCTCTGGCACACTAGATAATGTTTCTGGAGTTATAAATCCAAGCAAACCAGCCAACTACAGCATCTCAGTGTTCAAGTCACAATTTTGGACACAATCCTATTTATTCTGGATGATGCTCAATTCCACAATAGTTCAAGGGAAGACACATCCATAAGACCATCCAAAAACATTATATTACCAAATCCTAACATCTGACTGTGCTTTGTTGGACAGTACCATTCACATCTACAAAGTACAAAGGCAAAGGAGTTCAGGTGTGCTGACCAATCTTCTTTTGCTGCTATGGTAATTCACAACCATCATCTTCGAGATTTCCAAGCTGTTCTAGAATATGGAGTAGTCCTTTTTTTATCTGGTGGCTTAAAGTAGGAATAAACAGGTGCTGCTGGATACTCTGCATCAGGATTTTCTGCCATCATTTTTAGCTTTGCTTCAATGGCTTTTATCTTTGCAGTGACACTGGAAAAGGAATAGCAGAGGATCAGAGTGTGACTAGATGCATTTGGAAAATGCTTGTATATTTCACCTTCTTATGCCTCTTATGCATATTAGAGAAACAACAAGATATTAAACTAAAAACATTTAAACATTTCATACAAAAGACAAAAAAAAGTAACCAAAGCTCTCATTTTAAGAAAGAGACCAAGGGCTAGAGATGTGGCTCAAGCAGTAGAGTGCTTGCCTAGTAAAAGTACAAGGCAAGGCAATGAGTTCAAACCTCAGTCTAAACTATCCATTAACATTTTAATATAAGCTAAGGCACTGTTAGGACTACTTCAAATATTGTATTTAATCCTCAGAAACAGACACTATTTTAGTACCTTAGTGCTAGGCACAGAGTTGACACTCAAAGATAGGACTGAAAATGACATAAGGTAGGTTACATTCCTTAGTTTATTATTTTTCGGTTGTACTGTGGTTTAAACTCAGGGCCTTGCACTTGCTAGGTAGGTGCTTTACCACTTGAACTACTCTATCAGCCCATCATTCCTTAGTTCACAGATGAAGAAACTGAGGCACAGAAAAGTTAACTTGCACAATGTTATACTCAACAATATTGAGAGAACTGAGATTTGAATAAAGACTCCAAAGCCCATGCATGAACCATTACACTGTACCACCTTTTGAATCAGAATAACAATGGGAAAAAATTCTGGAAATCCTATAAAGTCTCTTTTTATTGACAAATGTTTGTTACTTACAATATTCCAGGCATAGTATGCAGCATTTTACTTGTATTGTTTCTGAACCTTGTAATAATCCTACAAGGGTTACCATCCATATTTTATAAAGCAAACAAATGCAGACAGGCAGTAATGTGCCCAACGTTCACACAGCTAACAAACTGTAAAGGTAGAATTCAATTCATTTGCTGTCTCCCAAAGCCTCTCCCCCAGAAAGGGTGAGGTGAGATGCTGTGAAAGTTGTGAATGAATTTGCTTCTGACTAAAGTCATTGCTATCCTTGGACCAGAATGCAAAGTACTTGGGTAGTGTGAAGTTTTTGGCCCACAGATTCCTTTACTTTCCATTTTTTTTTCCAGTGGGACTGGGGTTTGAACTCAGGGCTTTGTGCTTTCAAAGCAGGTGCTCACTGCTTGAGCCACTCCTGTAGTCCATTTTCCCCTGGTTATATTGGAGATGCAAACTTTTTGCCCAGGCTGGTCTTGAACTGCAGTCCTCACAATCTCAGCCTCCTAATTAGCTAGGATTACAGGTGTGAGCCACTGGCACTAGGCAATTTTCCATTCTTGATGCTATTAATCGTCTATAGCTAGTAAGACAAACTTGGAAGGAGTGTGTATATGGTCTCCTAGAAATCCTCAAAAGGTATGTATTTGCTGTACATACCCACAAATTTTCATGGATAAGAAATTAAAAAGACTAAGTCATCATAAAGAAATGACTATATGTTTACCCTGATTTGACTATGAAATAATGTATACATGTGCTAAAACATCACATAGAAGGAATCCTATAGATGTTCAATTTTCATATGTCAATTAAAAAAGTAAAAAACCAAACTAAAACCCAAATGAACAATAAATCTAAGTTACAATAAAAAGAATACTGAGAAAGAAAAAAAAAAAAAGAATACTGAGGAATCACCAAGCTGTATTTTGGCACCTCTTTCATTCACTAATGAGACAGCCACCCCGGCATTCTGTATGAGTCACAGGGAAACAACCTGCTCTAATTAGGCACAGATGTAAATAGAAAGATGTAAGCTGAGATTCTCTGGATTAAAAAAATAGATGGAAAATTCTAGGTTATCTGGTAAACAAGTGGCAAATACTGACCTTAAGAAATGAAAGACATGCACAACTATAATATGGTGATCACTGAGCACAAATTCAGTTAGACCGATTTGCAGTTAGACATATGAAAACCTCCAGATCTATGAACTATGACCAAGGAGATTCAAATCTTAATGTGAAAATAGCACAGTGGATATAAGCAAACAGTGAGTCTGGAGAAATCATAAGTTTCCTTTTTTACAGTTTCTAAGGAGCACGAACAATACAGGCAACACAAAATTAAGAAATATCATGACATTAAACTTGAATGAATAATTATAAATAAATTTCAATTTACTACTCTTGAAAATATATCAGGACCACTTCCTCCTGTAGTTTAGTGAGATGTTTTAAAATCTTATTTCCTTCTGGTCTGGTCTTCCATCCACATACACATCACTGACTTTCTAAGAAACAGACTGACTTCATAACTTGATTTCTGATCCACTGATGCTCCTTCACATATCTTCTCTCCCTTCCCTGGAACAGACTTTAGAACTATATTCCTACATTTATAGTGATTTAGAAGTAGTAACTAAAAGACTGAATTGTGAAGTCCATTAAACTTGGCTTTGAATTCTGTCCAACTCTGATATTTGCTACCTGCATGGTTTCAGCCAAAATATTTCACCTCTGTAGGCTTCAGTTTTCTCTTATGTAAAATGATTTCTTATGATAATTAAAGGACATACCACATATAAAGTGTTTAGCATAGTACTCACTGATAGTAAGTTTGACAAATCCTGGCTATTGTTACTGTCATTAAAATTTCTCCCTAGGCTATAATACAAAAAAAACAAAACAAAACAAAACCCACCCAAGCCAAACAAAAACTCCTACTTATGCTCAACCACCCACTTAACTTCCCCTTTCTCTACCCAATCTTTGTGCCCCTGTTTTGAATTAACTCCAAAGAAGTAACTGACAATTCATACAAACTAGAACCAAAACTATTATAGTTCTGCAATGGTACATAGAATTAAATGTCTGCAAATTAAAATTTTGTATAAGAGAACTCATGGCTGGGGAGGAATTAGTGGATAATGACATGCCAAAGGGACTTAAGACCTTATTAAAATGCTTATTTTTAGGGTAAGGGCTATACCTGATTTATCTTTGTATCCCCAGTGCCAAGCAAAAGGCTTAGTGTGTG
This sequence comes from Castor canadensis, assembly GCF_047511655.1. Taxonomy (NCBI): domain Eukaryota; kingdom Metazoa; phylum Chordata; class Mammalia; order Rodentia; family Castoridae; genus Castor; species Castor canadensis. The sequence goes on along the minus strand of NC_133398.1, from coordinate 13,255,465 downwards.
GTAACTAAACTCAACTCTTTCTTGAGTGAATGAATTCTATAAATGGGGATACATAACCTTGGGGATGAAAGGACAGGAAGTACATACATTTTAGAGGCTAACTGAATACATCTCTCAACACATCAAGTTAGTAGATTCTATTCTAAGTTAAGAGTCTGAAGACTCATGAAGGCGTGGAATAAAGAAATGGCTCAAGTTCTTTCATAACTGTGTCCTTTTATAGTATGCTGTCTTACCTCAGGTTAGACTGAGTAGGTTCAGTGCTCGAGGATGGTTCAAGACTGATTGGAAGGATCTTATCATTCTTGTTATGATCATATCTCTGAAGGTAAGAAAAAAGGGAAATTACTTCACCTGTCAGAAACCAGCCCTTTATTTTGGTGCAAGAATTCAGAAATGCTAATCACAACCAGTTTATCATTAGCAATTTCTGGACAATTTACATTTATAATTAATGCAAAAATCTGCAAAGGTTTGGTCTAAAAACTGTAATTTTAATAATTTTAGTTGAGAAGAAGCTTCTATCTAGCCACTAGTCCTCTTTATTTGGTAGAGAATTTCCCATGTAAGAATTTCAATGTTCAAATTCACAGATGGTACAAATATACAGCAGGGATGCCCTCTTACATTCTTACTTTAATTGTCACACATCATCTCTACAATATTTATTTTATTCAAAACACTTAAAAATTTTGCTAGATTTTGCATAATATTCAACTCTTAACAGGCTGGAGTGGAGAAGAACAGTAGCGACAACATTCAGTTGATGATACAGAAAAAATTATGCAGTAAGAGTTTAATTTTATGTCAGATAATTACATGTTTCTTGTAAAAAGTAAATATGATATTAAGGAACAACCAGGAGACTTTGGTCAAAAAAGATTTATGAGAGAGAAGAACCATGAGGTAGAAATTTTCAAATGAAAGACAGGAATGAAGGATGATTTCTCCTGCATGCCTTTTCAATGAGATGGAGAAGGAGAAAACGACAGCTAGTTTGGCAAATGAGACTTGATTTTCTTTTGAGGAAAAAGCATTTGGCAATTCTTCTTGTTTCTATTTTTAAGGCAATGTGTCCTAGAAATTGAGAAGGCCCTGTGATTACCTGAAATGCTCGTAAGGATCCAAAGTTTCTGAGCTTTGTTTTTCAGCTTGGACACTGCACTTAAATGTCTGTTTGGTTTTTCTGATTCTACTGGGAAGTGTGTTGGGTAGGGGTAAAATGCCTCTGATCAAAAACTATGTTCACACAGTTAATGATGGAAGCTCTAGCTCTGACTGTTACAACCTTTCCTCAGCCAGGTTTATCTGGACCCACTGTAGGAGGATAACTGACTCTTGGGACTACTCTAGTCTAAATACTTCATCTCCTCTGTGACAGCTGGAACAGAATACTGTTTTTTTTTTTCTTTTTCTTTTATGGCTAGTTTTTCTAGTGCATTCTCCCAAGAGACAAACAATAGGACGAACAGGGCAGTTTGCCACTTCTCAGGGCCTGAGACAATACAGGCACCGCAAAGTTCCAGAAGTGCACACATTAGCTACTCTCCAGATCTTTGGAGTAAGGAGATGCCAGCTCTGTATGCACTCATAGAAATTAACCATTTCTTAAGCATTCATAACAAAACACAAGTTTAAACTCTCTAAGAGATGAGAGGCTGGGAAAGAGTCTAATAATGCCTAAAGCAACTACTTTTAAAATTGAATACTTTTTTCCTCCAAAGAATCACCCCTATGAAAAAAATGATAGAGGTCTGCGTATACACATCAGCCACATGGAAAAATCAATCAAAAACAAGATCTGTGGGCATGTGGAGAGAAACAATGAAATAGCTTAATGCCTCCTGAGATGCTCCTTAAAATAAAAATCTGGCAACATACATGGCAAATACAAGTAGGAGACCAAAGTATGGCTGTTGCAGATGCAAAGAGGTTGGGATGCAAATGGAGAAGTGGGCAACTGTCTTACTGACTTATTTAGGATGAAGTGTGATGCTGTCTTTCAAGCCTCTTAGACCTACCTTTACTTGAGCATGTGCCCATCGCACCACCAGCTTCTTAGACAGTGCCAGTTTGCCATTGAGACAATGGATGGCTTGTTCTGCTTCCTGTCCAAGAGAGGGGTGAGAATTAGTCAAAAATTCAAATGCTTAACTAGCTATTTGTATTCTCACATGCCTCATTAGCTCTCACAGCTGAGTTTCTAACCACATTGCTTTTGGTAAATACTTGGCAAATGGTTTATAATTTTAAAAGGCAGAATAACAAAAAAGGTATAAGTAGTTAAGTCAGACAAAAATTCAAATTCTGTCACTTGTTGGCAGTATGATGCTTGGCAAGCCACTTAATGTCTCTAGCTTTGTCACCTGTAAAATATGGATAATGGTGGTTATTAGACGGATTCAGAGTACATGTAAAGCATGAGCATATGGCAAACACATCACAAATATTAGCTAACAGTACTGTCCTTATTGGGTGATATCGTTCTACATATCTGCATTGGGGTAGGATCTGGGGTAGCATCCACTATGTCAAGAAACTGTATTCCCTTCAGGGATACCAGAGTTATATCCTAGATTAAGGCTTATTGCTTGGATCCAAAGTGAGAAATAGTTACGGCTTCAAAGGATAGGGGAGTAAAGGAAGTTAGGCCAGAAAACGTAGAAGTGAGTCAAAGAGACTATGAACGAGGCACTTGTGTGAGTCAATCTATGCACCTGGTTTTCAAAGCCCTAAGTTCCCTGAACCTTTCCCCATCAGATATAGGAGCAACAAGGTTAAAAGGAATTTCTGAAGCTGGATAAAAGTCACCCTAGGTCACTCCCAGGAAACCTGCTGTACTTTCTCATTCTCGCAAACCTTCTTTGCCCAATTGTACTCATGAGGCATTCGGTCAAGTATAACCCATGTTTAGTAGGGGTGAAGAAGCCCGAGAGGATAGGGAGAGTCTATCCCAGACTGAGGTGTAATCCCAATTGGCACTGTAGTCTGGTTTTACTGGTGATTCTCTTGTTCCTCCATAGCTCACCAGCATGACATTCAATAAATATTTATGCAGTACCTACTATGTGTGAGGCATTGGTTATCACTGGCCACAGTACACAGAATTAGAAATAGAATGACATCATCAAAAGACTTAAGACTACATCAGCTCTTATCTTATCTGTATAACCAGCTTGCTCTATGGAGCCCCCATAATCATGTGAGCCAGTTCCTTTCAAATACATCACACACACACACACACACACACACACACACACACACACACAGACAGACACAATTACAGTGCTGGATAAGAGACATGTAATTCTTCTAATTTTTTTAGGTGAACTAGAACTTATATGACACACTGTATTAGTTCTGAAGTATCAGCAGTAATAAGATGACACCAGGGTATAAGTGTTTTAGAAAACAATTTCCTATCTTTGTACATTGTTTCAAAGTTCATACAATCAATGATATTAAATGCCAACTATAGTTTCATATATATCTTCATGTATTCTCCCAACTTTCTAAAGTTTTTCAGATGAAAATTGGGATCAAAAGAAGAGATTTATTTAAAATTAATAAGTAAAAGAGCTAAAAATACAAGGCATGCTTTATGATTTCTAGTTCAGTGTTTTTGTTTTTTTTGAAGCAGGGTCTCACTAGCCCAAACTGGCCGTGAACTTGCAATGCTTCCAGACTCAGATTACTGAGTGCTAAGACTATAGCTGTGTACCACCATGCCCCGCTGCAGCAACTGCATTAAGAAAAATTATGCATGGCTTTTGATGATGTCATTCTATTTCCATAAAAGTAGCAAATATTCACCTAATTATAACTGTAAAGATATTCACTACTGTGATGTTCACAACAACCAAGCACTGGAGATAACTCAAACTGCTAACAACTAGAGATCAAATAACATACATATACATAATGTAGTATGCAGTCATTGAAAATGGTATTGATTAGCTTTTAATTGCACTCTAAGTCACATATAATAAAATGCATTTAGATGTAGATCAATGATTTTTTATCTAGTCACACCTGTAGATAAGTATATAACATACTAGTGAAACCACAATCACAATACAGAATGTTATCTTGATGTGTTAGACAAAAAGGTATATTTTGAGTGATAAACATGATATCTTAGTTATGTTTTAAGCTACATATGTGTTTATATGTGTATGTGAATGTGAATAAAGAGACTGGAAAGATTTATAACTAATATTAAGTGATTATTTCTATGGAATGGTCTCAGTGATTTAAATTTTTTGTGTTATCTGTATTTTTATCCATAATAAGCATATAGTAGCTTTATAATAAGAAAAATATCCATACAAGTTATTAACAAAATCAAAACTGGACAATTTTCCTACATATGACAAAGTTACAGAGTTTACTGAGTAGCATCTCCATAGCTATAGAGATAAAATTCCAACTCCATTTCTTTATAAATGCATTTTATAAAGAAAGAAGAACTGAGTTTTGATACAAGATAAGCGTATACACCATGGTTGAAGCTGGCCATGCCCTTCTACATGTATTAAAATTTGTTGAAACATCGAGAAACATTGTTGAAACATTTTTATTTATTTATTTATTTGGGAAGTACTGGGGTTTGAACTCAGGGCCTCACGGTTGCTAGGCAGATACTTCATCACTTGAGCCACTCCACCAGTGCAGAAGGGTGCAGTTTTAAGAAATCAAAATAAAATAGTTTGTGGGTGGTTCACCACCAACAGGGTTTCTGTCCCACAGGACAAAACTACTGAAAGAAAAGGTGGTTTTGTTGACCAGCCACTAAAGAACTGAATAAGGCAAAATAGGAAGGGGGATGTCCATGTGCTTGATGTGGGCACCCCAAACCATGTGGTCAATAAAACAGGTCAGTCAACTAAGACCTTGAGCCTCAGGAGAGGAGATTTTGCAAGCTGTTTATTGAGCATCTCTTTCAGCACTCAGAGCAAAGTACAGACAGAAGAATGAAACATGGTTCCTCACACAAGGAACTGCTGGTTTAGTAGTTAAAAGATTTACAGAATATTATGACAAAGTGTGTACCATAAAGGGTAGCACAATTACCTGCTTTGTTTCAAAGTTAACGAAACAGTATCCTCGAGGCTGCCCCTCCAAAGCACCTGACTTGTGGAAGAGGAAGTCAAACTGCTTTACCTTACCAAACTTCTGGAGAAGCTTGAGGAGGTGGTATCTGTGGAAAAAGAAGAGCAATGAGTCCACTCTAGGAATTCTGTTGGTCACTCAGCCTTAAGAACAAGATAAAAGTGGGAGCTAATTTACCCCAGGGATAAAATCTCTCACCCTTGCCTTCGCCCAAACTGCTATGTTAGTTTATCTGGCAAACAGAGTTGTTTGCCTCTATTTGGAATGGGAACTAGAATGTCATGCCTATGTGCCTGTACAACATAAAAATACCAAACAAAAAAAACCACACCTAACAAACAGCTCTCTGGCCCACAAGCACCATTTGTTTTTCTTTTGGAAAAAAAGCTCAAAAATAGTGTCGATTTATTTATTTTTAATTTCTTGGCAGTGAGAAAGCATTTGTGAATAACTGTAACTACATCAGAAATACACACCCACATTCCAAAAGTCAAAACCTACCCCATCTAAAAAATAAACAAAGTAACAAATACATACAGATTTACACAAAGGAAGGAAAAAAATAAAAGCAGTCCTATAAGACTTCCCTATTAGATTTTATAGTTAATCATTACACTCAAATTGTACTTGTGAGAAACTGCTAAAAACCAAAATATAGCTAGTGGCACATCAATAAATGCTTGAGAGTTTCATTCTTGATGTGACTGGATATTAGGCAACACGGAACCACAGCATGACTGAGGCTGCCCAGCCACTTCGGACAATCAACTAGCCATAGGTAAAGTCAAATTTATTTGCCTTAACACAGTTTCTACACTGCAGTATGAACAAGGGCATAAATAGTCAAGGAAGAAATTTATTCCTGGCAGATGGTCACCCCAAGCTACTTACTGCTTGCTACTCTGCTCCTCATCCTCTACTTGGATTCCTTACTGTAAAACTTATTTGATTTCTAAGGGCTTTAAGTTATTCAAACAGATGTGGCCATAACAGGTTGCTGTGGCCAATCCCAATTTCAACTTCCTGTCATCTGATGTAAGGGTGAGACAAACCAACAGCTCTCCCATTTCCTTTTCCTTTGGCCTTCCTCCTGGCATCCTCCAAGCTATTCAAGTAGAGTCAAGGCTTTCTCTAAACAATGCTGTCCCTGTGATACTAAAAAGGTATCAGCCCACATGCTAAATCTGTTATTACTGGGAATTCTACCCCACAGGGAGTCATTCAGTAAAGTTGTCCTTATAGGCACATTTATATTCACATTGCTTTTAGGAGAAACTTATCCAGATTTTATTCTTGGACAAGAATCTCCTTTGGGAAGCATATCATAAGTTATACTAAGTTTGATACTAATGCACATCGACAGGGAAGCCCATTATCTTGAATCAGGTGTCTGACACCAAGTAGCAAGGAAGACATAACACAGGTCTAGTACTATGGGGGGAATGAAAGGATCCCAAGGCACATTGTGAATGGTAATCTCATCTTTGGACCTGTTTTGAAAAGGAAAACAACCATGATCCCCTACTTTTTAAGTTCCCATCTCCCAGTAAGAGATCTCAACTACCCAGTGAGAATGTAGGAGGTAACTCTGAGGAGAAAGGGAAGACACCTCAAGTATAAATTTCTGTTTTCACTTGGTTATCTGAAGAGGCTTGCAGTAAGAGTGAGTCAACCAGATATTGACAGATGGGTTAGAAGAAACTCACCCAGGGTCTTTAGTTCACAGCTACACTTTCTACTTACTACATTCTTTCATACCTTTATACCACGCCAGTTGCCATAGAGTGGTGCAAACCCATTTTTAAAAAACAATTTAAGGCTACTGTGGCTGGCCATCTTTTCATTAGCTCTATTCTGCTTAGTAGCAGGAAGGTAATGTGATTGGCATTTCCTAGGAAATGAATTTTAATTTACTCAAAAAAAAAAAAAAAAAGCCTGCTAACAGATTATTCATTGTAAAGCTAACAAACACATTCTGCCGGAGAAGTGTGACCTTAAGATTCCAGGAACATCTGCTTAGGTCTGTGTCTTTCAACTTCTCCAGGATTTCTTTTCTTGTTTGATAATTTCTTGAAATTATCGGAACACCGAAACAAAAGGAATGAAATGTTTACTATTTTGCTTCCTGGAGATGGGGACTGCAAGCTCTGATAGTGAAAAAGCCTGGAAGGGTCTTGCTTTCACATCTGCAAGCACTTTTATCTACTGCTGGAGTATGGGAGAGCTGACTACTCATCAGAGGCTTGCTTCACTTACTGAAACGTGTGCCCTGTTGCCTCAGGAGCAAGAGAATCAGTACACCAGTCCCACACACATTTCTGCAACTTAATCAGTGTTTTCTGTAATGAATCTTTAAAACAGCCTTTCTGCTTGATGGCACAAAAGCAATTTATAAAAATGTTAAAATAGACACCTACTATGTGTCCAGAACCAGTAAGACAGACTGTCCAGATGAATAAAAGAGCCTTCAGGGCCCTCACATTCTGGTGAGAGAGTGATATGTACAGAATCATAAAACACTATGATACTTGCACACAGAAGTATGTACATGCACACACCAATGAAGAAGCTTGACTCTGCAGGAAAGGTGGTAGTTAGGGAAAGCTTTGCCAAAGGGGTGGTAACATCTGTCAGAGTGAGTGAATGCACTTGTAAAGATACAGAGGTGAAAAAGAGTCTGACCTATTGGGAGAGAGTGGGGTACAACAGTAGGCCAGGCGTGAAGGATGTTGTGCTTAGGGAATTTTAAGATGTTTTAGGCAATGAGAAGCCACACTTGTAAAGATACAGAGGTGAAAAAGAGTCTGACCTATTGGGAGAGAGTGGGGTACAACAGTAGGCCAGGCGTGAAGGATGTTGTGCTTAGGGAATTTTAAGATGTTTTAGGCAATGAGAAGCCAATGAAGTAACATTTAAGGTTGTTTTTTAGTGAATAATTTGTTTTTCAGAAAATTTTCTTTATAGAAATGATGAGAGGGCTCTTTAAGTGGCCTTTTCAGATTTTTTTTTTGAGACAGGATCTTACTATGTAACTCAGGCTGGCTTTGAACTAAAATCCTCCTGTCTCATCTCCTAATGCTGGGATTATAAGGCTAGTATTACAAGCATGTGTCACCTCGCCTTTACTGTTTCAGATTTAAGTAAGCAAATGGTAAAGACTGTTTCATGGAAACCAAGGCATAAAAACAAGCATGGACAAGGTAAGAGACATAAGGAATGGGCTGAGAAAGGTTTCCTCAGAGGTGAATACATCGCTCTCCCAAGCTAGTGCATTTATTTTCCCTTGCTTTCTGGTTTAATCCCTGAAAGTCAGCATCAGAAGGACACTGCTTATAAACTTACTTAACGTGTCCCAAACTGATTTCGTCCTCACCACAAACTGATGGCTCTTTCCAGCTACTGTATGGTCAGTGGGGATATGAGACGTCTACCTTCTTCAGGCAAGAATCCTCGGGTGCTTGATGCCCTGGGTTCAACTCACAGCACCACAAAACGAAGACACCTGTCTGGATCAGCTTTGACTCGCTATTCTTCCTCAATCATATTTTTCATGTCTCAAACTCACTCATCAGTGACGGTGATGGCAGTTTCTCCTAACTAATCTTCATCTTTAGTCTCTGCCCTTCCAATTCATCTTACATAGCTGAGGTCTAATTTCCCTACTAAAATTCACTCTCATGATGTCAGGCTCCTGTTAAGACTCACAATGAATCTCTTCTATATGAAATTCAAACTTGTCTGAATAAATTTTAAAGACCTTGTCTTAACCCAACAGTGTTCTATCTATCCAGCTGCTCTTTTCATTACCATTTAGTATTCAACCTCTTTAAAACAAAAAGGTGTTCCTATATACTGTTCATGTGTAACTTTCCTTAAATTTAAAAAATTTTTGAATTATCAAACATTACTAATTTAAGATTTCATTATTAAAAATTTTCTTATTCCTACTTACTTTTATTTATGATTTTTTCTTCCACTTAAAATATTGTATTAGAATTTCTACTGGCTTTGTTCTTTCTCATACTTCTTTTGTATAATGCACTGGCTATATTAATGGCTTTCTACATATCACACTCTATATTTAAAAAAGAAAGTCAGCCAAGTGCTGTTGGTTCACTTCTCTAGTCTTAGCTACTTAGGGGAGGCTGAGATCAGGAGGATAATAGCTCATGATACCCTATTTCCAAAATAACCAAGGCAAAATGGACTGGAGGTATGGTTTGAGTGCAAAGCCCTGAGTTCAAACTCCAGTCCCACCAAAAAATCAAAAAAACAAAAACCAGCCAGTATTAATCCTTTTAGAGGAAACCATGGTGTAGAAAATAGGCATGTCAGGATACTTGTTTGGCTTCTCCCTTGAAGGCACTGGTAATAATATTTAGAGGTACTGTTTAACCTTACAATCCAGTACAAACTGGGTCCTACAACAATTTAAAAGAAGTTCCTACATGTTTAAATTTAAAATAGGAGACTTTGTGAAAAGTGTACTAAATTAGGAAGTGGGAAATTAGTCCTATCATTAACTACTACAGTAAATTGAGCCAACACATTCAACTCTTCTTTTCCTATAAAGTAGGAAAACAGTGTGTGTTTTGTTACCTCCCAAAGTTATGAGCTTAAATATGAGGACTTCATACAATATTAGGGTTAGAAGAAATAAGAGTTATAATGTAGTTGAGGAATTAAAACATAGTGGAAAGAACATGACTTTGAACTCTGCTACTTTCACAAATACGAGTGCATCATTCCCTCAAATCCAAATGTCTGAGATTTATATAGTTATAGGAAGTATTTGTGGCATGGAGCATAGTCCTGAAATGGTCAGTATTGCAACTACATACTGAACCCAAATAAGCAAGAAGTATAATAGTAGAGTACTGGAGAGTTAGGAATGCATACTTTGTTGAGAAAAGACTGATGAGAGACATTCTAGTATAACTCGAGCAAGACTCAGACTAATAATCTAGAGGTGCATATATACATGGAATAACTAGAACTAATAGCAAAATAAATTCAGAAAAATTGATCAGAAAAGTGCTGTTGGTGAGGTGTTGTTAAGTACTGCCATATTTCATATTTTAACAATTTGGAAGAAATCGTATTTATTTCCACAAGACTTACCTTACTAAAATCTTAGGGTTTTTTTTTTGGCTACAATTAAGTAAATTAAATGAAATAATACTAAACATTTTATGTTAAACATAAGCTATGATTGGTAGTTAGGTTTTTAAAAAGAAATTACTATTTAACAATCTGTTTCATAAATGAACTGTTTTAAGGTAAGGAATTCACGGAAGAAAACTAGTAAAAACAGTCTTTGGTGATATAGAAGTGAGGATGCCATATATAGAGCAAAAGCACTTCTAGCCAGTAAAGCCCTGATCTACAGTTTGGTACTTAATGTCCATCTCTGGCTGGAAGTGAAAAGAACAGAAATATCAGTGGGAAAGTTTTGATTCAATGTTCTTGTTAAAACTCTAATGAAGAAAATATTCCTAAACTCCAACTTATGACATAAACTGAGGGACAAATGCCCATGTGAACCTTCCTGACAAGCAGCAGGAGTCTCATTACAGAGAACTGCAGCCAACACAACCAACATTGTTTCCATGCTTCAGATTTCCATTTAGACAAACAGAGGCAGGGAGAAAAACCACTCTTGGGAGCATTCTCTCATAGCTTGCGTTTTAGGTGATGGAAAAACTTCTTTGATAAACAGAAATTGAGAGGCTGGACAATTCACACAGTCATCCTTAAAGCCATGAACCATGAGAGGGAATGGAAATAAATGTAACTATATTCTAGGGTCCCTGTGATCAAGTAACACAACATGGGGCACTATATTTTAACATCATCATAATTTGTAAGTGGATGCAAATATATCTATATTTAACTGATTTGAGCATAAGTAGGCTTAAGGAGCTAAATTTTCTGTAGTGATCCTGATCTGTTAGTTTATATTCCTTTTCCTCTCCTTTAATCCCAATTCTTGAATATATCTCCACTCATCCAGACTCAAACAACAGGTTCCCTTCTTGCTTCTCCCCTTGCCTTTACACTATTCCAAAGAGAGTAACTTCTAGGACTAATGATATACTCCACTTTTGCTTTAAGGATTGACTCCATGCAACTCAATTCACATACTCTTTACTACTCTGTCAACAAGTACCTACCACCTTCCTTCTACCAAACAAGTGGGGGAAGGAATAACCTCTCAATGCTTTGCTAAAAAATTCCTTTCTACTATAGTTACTGTGATGGAAAAGAGTGGAGTCTGGACAATTAGTTCTGTGACTCTGGGCAAGGCATTTCTGTCTCTTAGACCCTACTTTCGTCTAATATACGATAAGAGAGCCCGAGCATATCAGAGGATTTCAAGTGTGCTCCATGGAACCCTGAAAGTCTCAGATTCTTATCAGGTTTTGGCAAATAAAGGGTGGCAGTTGTCATTGGGCACATGTTCTCCTTCCTTTGATCACAGTGGTTCTGAGATTTTACATATAGCTTCTGATTACTTTTACTTTGACAGGGTTCCTCAGATTTGAAGTCTGAAAACCGCTTAGAGTATGGCACTTAGCACAAAATGGCATTCAACTCTTTTTTCTTTTTTTGATTTTCTTTTGCAGAGCTGGGTTTTGAAATTAGGGCCTTGTACTGGTTAGGCAAGCACTTTACTGCTTTACCCTTTTTTGCTCTGGTTATTCTGGAGACAGAGTCTTGCTGTTTTGCCCAGGTGGGCCTGGACCATGATCTTTCAATTTACGTTTCCTGGTCACTGGGATGACAGAAGCATACCACCATGCCTAACTTTTGCCTGTTGAGATAGGGTCTCACTAACTTTTGGCCAGACTGGTCTTGAACTGTGATCCTCCCAATCTCAGACTCTCAGGTAGCTAGGATGATGGGTGTGAGCCACCAGCTCCTGGCTATTCAAATCATTTTAATGAACGAAAGAAAACCAAAGGGACTGGGATAATCTATAAAATCCCTTCCCACTATCATTGTCTATGGTTTGGGCTGCTTACAGAAATTATAGTCAAGCAGGACTCCTCTGACTGCTTGAAGAGGTCCTGAGAATTCTGCTTGTTTCTTCATTCTGGGAGACAAAATACAGCTAAGGCTGATTCTAGAAAATAATTCCCTATAGCCACTGGGTATAATGATTCAAATATGTGAAAATGGGAGTACAGTTTTGCCAAGTAGGAAAAAAGGAGGTATTATTTTAAAGGGTAATCAAGTCTGTGCCCTTACAGTAGCAGAGTACAAATGTAAGAAAAATGACAAGATAACAGGCTAATAATATCACATGCCCTTCAAAGAGAAAGGTTCAGAATAAATCCTACACCCCTTGGAAATTCTTGTAAACATCATTACTGCCAACATCCCAAATTTGTAGGCAATAAATTAAGATGATTTAGACTTACTCTGTGATTTTGGGGTCCAGGTTGCCAATCCATAATCGGTGCCCTTCCTGTAGAGAGCCCTCTGAAAGAATGGATGCGTTCTCAAGGGGAAGAGTTTTGGTTTCTGCTTCCATCAATCTCTATGAAATACTAAAGGCAATGTGAATATTCAGGAAGGAGAGGAGAAACCCTGTGTGAACATGAGACTTCACATTTAACTCAACAAACATTTATCTAAGGAGTGCATGTCCTCTAGGTAGTCCTTTAAAGGCCTCAATTGTTCTACAACAAGACCAGTTCCCTTAGGATAGCTCCTCTGGTAGTCAGAGCACAGAAGCTGACATTTAAAGCAGAAGAGGTGTCGTTGTGTGGAGAATCTCAAGCTTTCCTTGGATTGGAGGCCAAAGTCTCTTACTACATGATACTCGAGTTCAACAATTACTACCCAAAATAAGCCTTGGAAACCACCAGGAAGACAGTGTCAATGAAGTCAAAGGGGATAGGTAGGAAAAGAAATAGCAGTATATCCCTTTTCCTCATGAAAAAGGCATTCAACAAAGGGAAGAGGCAACGTAGGACATCTGTCCACAGATTTTGGAGTCAGAGGTGAGCTTGAAAGCAGGTTGTGATTTTCTGAATAATCTCCACTTTCTAGACCTTAACTTCCTCATATATAAAAATGGAGATAATAGTTCTTTTTATAGGGTTAATGTGGTTAAAGATAGTACATGAACAACCACTAAACATTGTATCTAACAACAGTAACTAACCAATATATATTAGCTATTATCATATTTAATATTTTGGGAGAGTCTGGGAAGAGACTAATTTCCTCCTTAATTATTCCAGTTCTACTATTTTCTAGTTGTATAATTTTGGGCAAGTTACTTTAACACTCTTTACCTTGGTTTACTCATCAGTAACACAGGAATAATACTTCATAAAGGTGTGCAGATTCACTCAGTCAATACCCCTAAAGCATTTAAAATAATACCCCTAAAGCATTGAAAATACTTCATGGTTCCTAGGAAGCGCTAGAGAATGGCAAATTATTATGAGTCTTAGTGCCGGAACTAGCTCATCTCACAGCCAAGAAGAATGAGGGTTATGATGGATACAGTAATGGAAAGCTCAGAAAGCCTGGTGTAAGAAAAACCTGTTTTCAAATTGTGGCATTTCCATTGGAAGTCATTTTTCTCTGAGTTTCAGTTTCCCTATCATTAAGAATAAACTTTGCTGTGTTAATAAGTTAAGGTTGCTGAGAGGATCAAAAATGAGATGACAAATGAAAAAGAAAATTTTAATAAATGTATAATATGGTAGACAAAGAAAAGATAAAGGAGCTGGGAAGATGCCAGGCTATGCCAGATTTCAGACCTCCCTGCTAGGAAAAACGTGTCCTATATATCTGGAAGTACCCCAGAGCTCCAGCACTGTAGGAACTGTGTCATAACAGCAGCTGACATACATTGACACTACCCTTACCTCTTTTTCTTTCCTTCTTTTTTTGAGACAGGGTCTCCCTGTGTAGGTCAGGCTGACCTAGAACTTGCTATGTAGCCCAGGTTAGCCTCAAACTTGTCATCCTCCTACCTCAGTCTCCCAAATGCTGGGATTTCAGGCCTGAGCCATCAATCGGGCTTGCTCTTACCTCTCATTCATCTCAGCATACCCTATAAAGTCTAGTACACTGCAGTCCCTGGGTGAATTATTTCTTAAACATCTATTCCCTGCACATAATGTTACTTTTCTTCTTTTTACACTCACATCTTTAATCTGTTCAGCAATGTGGTATGACAACTATGAATTGTTAAACCACAGACCATGAACTAAAAAAAGAGAAAAGAATAAACTATCAGTCCTGCTCTTAACTCCTAGAGAAAGGTGAACCAGACATAAATAGAATCCCAGCAGTAGAAACATGACAAACATTTTTGTCTTTTCTCTGCTTTTTCTCCCCCTACTTTCTTACAGGTCACCCATTAAAAAAAAATACCAAGTTTCAAGTTTCTAGGCATTGTCTACTTAAATACTGGGGCCAGAGCGGTGAACAAAGTCCCTGCTTGCAGGATGCTTAAATTTGAAAGGGGGAGCAGGACAATACAAAAGCAAAAGATATAAGACTAGTAGTCAATGCTGCAAACACAATTAAGCAGGGTGAACTACTTTGAATGGAAAGGGAAGGTAGACATTGGGTTGACATCCAAATGACAGAAACTTCTGATGCTCTCACACTGAAAAGAAGCAGTAATATCAAAAGCTACTTTATACTGAAAAAGATACCATGTTTTAATGAGAAAAATGCAGGATATGGGGCTAGAGAGATCTGGTTTCAAATCCTCACTTTTGAACCTAGTTACTGTGTTACCTTAGTAAGTTACATGATCTCCTTTTAAGTGTCTTCTCCACAGGAAAGTTTTTCCTAACAGAATAGAGCCCTCTGTTATTCTGTATCACAGCCACTTTTTTCTTCTCATATAATGCGAATTCGGTGAGTTATTTAACGTTTTATTTTGTCTCCCTCTCTAAAATGTAAATTCCTAGAGGGCAGGGCCTTGCCAGCCTTGTTCATGGTTCTGTCCCCAGCACTTAGTTTGTTTTTGGATACTGGGGTTTGAACTCAAGGCTTTGTACTTGCCTAGGCACTCTACCACTAGAGCCACTCCTCCAGTCCTAGTCCGGCACTTAGTGTACTACCTGGCTCATGGTCGATGCTTAATATTTACTGAGCGAATGAGTTAAGCAAGCCACTTATTGGAGCTTCAGTTTTTTTCCTTCCTAGAATAAGGACAATTATCCCTATCTCATGCGGTCATTTTCATTAAGTATATACTGATGACAGCTCAGCACAAGGCTTTTTGAGAATCGGTAAAGTGTCATAAAAGATCAAGAAGACATGAGACTATTAAAGTCTTTGGATTTGCAATGGCGACAGTCTCTTAGAAAAAGAGTTCACCCAACTCATCTACCTCTATCCTCCCGGTTGAACGGCAACAACCCTGGAATTCAAGAATAGTTATTCCGGAAAAACTGAATACCAGAGAAGCAAAGGCACAAGTTCCTAAAAGCTAACAGCGCGTCAAGCCTGGAATCCCGGCTTCACAATTACTGGCTGCAAATTCCCATAGGCGAGGGGTCATTACTCCAATTGTTATTTCCGGGCCAGCCGCAGGACAATCCGGGGCGGGGCCTGACAGTAGTTCTGCGAGGGCAGCCCCTTCTAAGACCTCCTCGCTGGGCTGGCGCTGGGGCGTAGGGAAATACTGCGGCCGGACTCACCTGGTGGCCTTGGCGGGTGCCCTCAGCTCATGCCCCGAAAGCAGGTCTCAACGCCCGTATCAGACGGACGTCGTCTGGCCGCGTTCGCCTACACACCGCCGGCTACCAGACTGCCCGTGACGCGATACGTCTGCGCCGCCGCGCCGTCCCATGACGTCATGACGCCCGCGCCGCCGCCATCACCGCCGACGCGAGTCTTTCCATAGTAATCGGGTGGATAGTTGGTGAGTGGCCTCGAGGGGTCTCGAGGCGCGCATGGGGTCTAGGTACCAGAGACCCTTATTCGAGGACCTCTGCAGGAACTCAGGGAACAGGACCACCGCCCTTGACGCATTCAGTTCGAATCAGGATTGACCTTATGGCTGGGGGCGGGATCTAGGGCCTCAGCGAGCCTCACGGGTGGGGGCGGGGCTTGTCTCATTAGCTAGGAATTTAGGGAGATGTCAAAGGACTTTGTAAATAGCTGCTATTTAGTAGCGTGTCACCTGACAGGAACATTGCATTTTCAGAACATTCTCTCCCATGATGAAGAAACGGAAGCTCAGATAACTTTGCCAGTCAGACCTAGCCTGAACTTCTAATCACTACTCAGTACCGTCCAGTGGGAAAAGTTGTTATTCAGTAGCCCTTCTTACTCTTTTTGTTTTTTTCCTTGGTGGGACTGGGGTTTGAACTCAGGGCTTCATACTTGTAAAGCAGGCGCTCTACCACTTGAGCCACACCTTCAGTAGCCTTTCTTCATTTACATAATCTATCTATCTTATCTGATCTAATCTAGAACTGGGAATCTATCTATATCTGAAACTGGTGATTTAACCCAGGGCCCCAGTATGCTAGGCAAGCACTCTACCACTTGAGTTTTTGTTTTTAATTTGCTTTTGAGACAGGGTTTTACTAACTTTGCTTGGACCGGCCTTGAACTCATGATATACTGCCTCTACCTCCCGAGCCCTGCATTTTATAGTTGAACTAAAACCTAGGTAGGAGAAATGATTTGACACAAGACACAAGACAGTAAGTAAGAGATTCCAAAAATGCTTTTTGAATATGGGTAGTATGTATCTAAAGGAGGCAGATGGCAGGAAGTAATGATATAGCTCTTAGGCAAAAACTCTTTGTCCATTTGTTAGTTTTCATAGCCCTTCTTTGATTGTGCCAAGGTCGATATGATACTGTGTAGAGTCAGGTATTACAAATACCTTTTGTTACATGATACTGAGTTTAGAGAACATGTACTATTCTCTTTGAGCAAAAATCAGGAAAACCAAGGGCTAATGGAGGCAGTGTTGGAAAGGAGAGCCCATGACCTCCATCAGAAATGTAGATTTCAACTCTGGTGCCCTAATCTTGACCCTGGGCAAGGTCTTCACATTTGTATAGGGTCTTCTATGTTTAACCACTGTGCTAGGCACAGAGAATATAGTAGTGAGTAAGGTTAATAGTAGATAGGTTGTTTTACTATATTAGTCTTTGCAGTGTCAGTAGTCATATGGAGGAATTTAGGCAATTACACAAATATTAACTTGTTAAAAATTAAGTGCTATGATGAAGTATATATAGTGTTGTAAAATTGGCTGTAGTACATGTGACTTAGTTGGGTTGGTGGAGGTAGCCAAGGAAGATGTGCTCTGAGAAAGTGATAGTATACTGAAATCTGAAAGAAAAATGGGAGGTAGAGAGGTGAGGGAAGATCATCTCAAGCAGATTCAGTGTCATATTTGAAGACCTTGAGCAGGAGGAGCCTGTGAGGAAATGAAAGATCAGTCATCTTGGAAGGTAATCAAATATAATAACACATGTGAAAGCATTTTATATAAAACAAAGTCCTGAATGTACACACATTTATAAAAATGTGCATTGGCTGGTGGAGTGGCTCATATATAAGTGTCTGCCTAGCAAGCATGAAGCCTGAGTTCAAACCGTAGTGCTGCCAAAAGAAAAAAATGTGCATATTGTGAGTTAATGCACAGCTGGTTTGAAAGGGGTTGCAAGGACAATGAATAAGCCAGGACTTTCCAAAATTGAAATGTACTTTATGATGAACAGAGAAATTCAAGTTTTGAGACCCTCAGCTTAGGAAAAATAATGTAAGCAGCTTACAAATATTTCAACAATTGGAATATTATAATAGCTACTATTTTTTGTATACCTACTGGATGCCAGACTTTGTACTGAGTGCTTTATGTACACAGCATAGTATAGTGGTTAAGAGCACAGACTGAAGCTAGATTTTCTTAGTTCAAATCTTGGGCAACTTATTTGTGCCTCTGTTTTTTTATCTGTAAAATGGTAACAGTAATAGTACTTACAGGGTTATCTTGAGACTCTAATGTATGTAAAGCACTTAGAATAGTTATGTAACATAGTTATCATTGTATAACTCTTAGCTGTTGTTTTTAGTGTTAATTATCTTTTTTTTTTGTTTTTTTGGTGGTACTGGGGTTTGATCTCAGGGCCTTTTCACTTGCTAGGCAAGTGCTCTACCTCTTGAGTTATATGTACCTCAGCCCTTATTATCTTCTTAAAAACTCATCACCTTCATAATGATATGGTGGAAGCTGTTGGTCAAAAAAGCTAAATCACCTGTAATCCTAGCTACTCAGGAGGCAGAGATCAGGAGGATCATGGCTGAAAGCTGCCGGGGTAAATAGTTCAGGAGACCCTATCTTGAAAACCCTTCACAAAAATAGGGCTGGTGGAGTGACTCAAGGTGAAGGCCCTAAGTTCAAACTCCAGTACCGCAAAAAAAAAAAAAAAAAAAAAAAACCTGTTGAAGACATACATCTAGTAACTGAGGAACTGAGATTCCAATTCCAGAGTATACCTAAAGCTCAGACACTTTTGCCACATTGCTTCTGTGTATGGGTTAATTTTATTGGATAATACTTGTACTCTTATGACAAATTTTTTTTCCTCAACTTTAATTCTTCACCTGTGCTGAAGTGAATATTAATGTGTGTGTCCTTAAGATAAAAGATCCAAGGGACTGCCTTTATTAAGCTTCCATTTTGAAATTTCCTCACTTCTACGTAATTAAAATCTATGCTTCAAGCATTTCAGCAATGTGGTTTATATATAGAATTGTCTTCCGGTTCATGTGTACTGGGTTTGCTGGGTTTGCTTTTAGGTACTGCATTTTCTGTCAAAGGTTATTTATTTCTAACCCATTTTGATTTCCTGTTGCTTTGTGGATTGGTATTCTGACCTGCAACAAGAACATCAGGAAGCCTGTCATACATGGGGCAGCCAGATTAAAAAATAAAATACTATGCATTATACAGCCATATTTGGATATAAGTGTGAATTAGGTACTCCCTATATTAGGTAGAAACATAGATTTAGAAACCTCACTTGGAGCCAAGCTTTTGTGAACAGTTCTTAAATAGACCTGGGCTATTAGCGCCATGTTCTTGGACAGTGACTTAATCTTTCTTAGCCTCCATTTCAACATCTGTGAAATGGGAATTATATTTTCTTTGTGGCATCATTGACAGGATTAAATGAAACAGTATAGGTAAAGCAAGCAGCCAGGCCTGACCTCAGTGGATAGTAGCTATTGCTAATAATTAAAGGAGGGGAAAAATACTCCTTCCATTTTCATCCAGATCTGTATGGACTTCACACACTGATTGTTGATATCTAGAATTACTTGCTATTAAATATTCCACCAGGAGAAATTATTTAATAGCTTTACCTTTTCTTTCAAAGACTTTGATGCCAGGGTTAGAACAATAAAGAAATCTTGCACATGTCATTACTGATGTATAAGGTGGCCTGGAGTCAGTCAGAGATGGATACAGATTTTTGCTTTAGATAATTCTTTCTTCCTGGGTGTTATTTTCCTCATCAATAAGAAAAATAGCCCTGATCTTAAAGTAAAATGAAATAGTGAATGTATATAAAACATCTAGCCCACTGGTTGGAATATGGTAGCTGTTTAATGAATGTGGCTATTGTTATCATTGCTTCTTTTTTAAAGAAAAGAAAATGAATAGTAAAAAGGCATATAATTGGTACTATGCCAAGTGTTTTACCTGCCTAACTTCATTATTCTCATCTCTAAGAAATAAGTAAGAAATAAGTCAAGGTGCAAAGACATTTAGGAGCACTTAGTCAGTGGTGAAACTGGGATTGGAGTCCAGGTTTTCCTGGCTGCCAAGCCCATGCTTTTATTCATTCTATTATACTGCATCAAATTTTTAGGACTTTCTTTTTTTTTAATGAGATGTGGGACTGATTTTCAAAGAGCAGCTTCCAGATACTTGATGCTAATTGTTCTTAATTTTTATCTGAGTGATACTCAGATTCCTGGTAGAGCTATTAATGTTACATTCGTTGGCTAAGACTGTGTCCTGTCTCCGAGATAGTTTTATGCAGTAATATCTTGCCATGGTTAAAGACCTCAGAATTATATAACTTGTGTTAACCTCGTGGAGGGTGCGTTTTCCAGAGCTTTATTATTATACTATGGAAGACCTCAAACCTCATTCATGATTCAGACTCCCATTAAAGTGTGTTTTAATTGGTAATCAGTGCATAAGGAACCAAAGAAAATTTTAATTAAATGCTGTCATGTAAATTTTCCAGTCATTTTATGCCTGTTGAAATGATTTTCTTATTATGTTTGAAGTCTTCCCATGTTCTGCCCTCTCTCTTTAAACTTTGTCAAGATTTTATGCTTTTTCTTATGTTAGGGTTTAATTAGCATCATTAAAGATTTAGGCTGCTGCACATTTGCTTAACAGAGGCATTTTGGTACAGTGGAAAAGAACATGGGGTTCTGCATGCTACAGGCTGTGGGCAAGTTATTTAAGTCTCTGTGTGCCTCAGTTTGTTCATCCTGTAAAATGAGACTAGTATTTCCTGCTATAGTTGTTGGAAGGAGGATTAGAGATAATGCATTTAAATTGCCTAGTACATGAAAGCTATTGAATAATAGGGGAGCAGGTCAACAGTAAGCAATAGAAGGAGTTAATCTGATTAAAGTACAATATATGCACATGTAAAATACTGCAGTGAAACCCCCTTGAACAATCAATGTACACTTAAAAAAATGAAGGGCAGGGAGGTAAAACAATTCCTGTTTGTGGAGGGGGGAGGGTAAACAGAAGGTGAAAGAGGGAGAATGTGGTTGATGTACTTTGTGTATGTATATGACTATAGAACAATGAAACCTGTTGAAATTGTTCTAGGAAGGAAGGGGGAGTAAGGATGATGGAGAGTGTGAATCTAATCAGGATACATTATAAGTGCATATGTAAACATCACACTGAAAGCCCCCCTGCACAACTAAAAAAGTAAATTGTAATACATAGTTCAGTTTATATGAATTGATAATTGGTAAGAATTATTTTCTGAAATTACAGTGAGGTCTCTTTTACTTAGATCTCCTTTTTGTCTTTATTCTTTTTAGTGGATCGTCTTCAGTCATGGCTTTGGGATTAAAATGCTTCCGCTTGATCCACCCTGCCTTTTGCAGTTACTTTGCATCCTTGACCAGACCTGTTTCAGAAATTACAATGAAGACAGTGAGTGGAAGACAACACGACCATAGGCAATACGTGGTCTTTCCAGTTGTACCAATTCGCCATTTTGCAACTAAGAAAGCCAAAGGTAGAGACATTGATTGGCCTTCTCCTTCTTACCCTTTGTACTTAGCCCTTGAATTGTCATAACTGGTGGGGATCACAGAGATATACTGAATTTCTTTCCTTGTTTGTCTGAGGAAATGATGTCTCAGACAGTTCAGTTGCATAGCTTAAAAGGTCACAATGACAGACACAGGGCCTGTTTTCTTTTCTTTCTTTTTTTTGGGGTGTGGGGGCAGTACTTGGGTTTGAACTCAGGACCTCACCTTGCTAGGCAGGTGCTCTACCACTTGAGTTACTCTACCAGCCCTCAGGTCCTGTTTTCTTATTACCATGTTGCCTTATTTTATTTTATTTTTTTTGGTGGCTCAGAAAATGCCTAATTTAGTCTTTTAGATTTAGAATTAAAGGTGTAAGTGTCAAGCACACCAGAATGCTCGTGTTGGGCATCAGCATATTCTCTCTTTAGAAAGATGCATGGTGGAAATATAATTAAAACCAGAAGGTTTTTGGGTAAAGGGGGTATTAGAGCCATGGATTTAGATGGATGATCTTAATGGCTTGTGTCATCTAAGAATGAGATTTTGATGTACCGCAGGTCCCTGTTTAAATGTTAACTTCCTTAGGCAAGCCTTCCCTGACCTCTTAGGCTAGGTCAGGTCCCCTGTTACATGTACTTGTGTAGACTGTTATTTTACCTCTGACACACTTAGAACAGCAGTAATTAATTAATTAATCAGTCTTAAAATCATTGTTTGTTTTCCATGCTTGTATTGTATTGCTTTCCATGTTGGACCCATGAAGATCAACTCTCTTCCTTTGTTATTTAGCACCTCTTAGGATCTGACACATAATATGATGTATTCATAAGTTTTGTTAGATGAATGAATGAGTGACAATTTTCAGTGTTGTATCAGATAGTCTGCTCTCAAGGATGGTGCTAGAAATACCCTGCTCACTATTTTCCCACTGGCTTCCCTTTGGTTTCATGGATACCTTCACCTTTTTGTTAATAGGAAAATTAATAAGTTGTTTAAAGACCTTTAATTCTTAGAAGACTTATATTCTGTTAAGAGTGATAATAACATTTGATCTGTATGTTACATCTGTTTTTTAATGTTTCCGTATATTTGCTAATTCAATCCTTGTCATTTATGCATTGAAGAAATTATAATTTTCTAGTGAAGAAACGCTTCTGCTTACCTAGTGAATCTGGATATTACCATTTTGAAATAAGGAAACTGAGGTACATATTGGAAAAAACTTTGCCCATGATCTTATCTAATTAGTGAAAGAGCTGGAAATCTGGGTTTCCTGAAGCCTGTAGCATTGCAATCTTCTAAACACTGACATTAACTGCAGCCTGTGAGCAGCATCTTTTCATATTCTCTGGGCTGTTCAGTTCTTCTGTCTTCTTTGATTGCCTCCTTAAAAAGTTGGTTGTTTAGCTTTCTCTTTTAGATTTATTGGAGTCTTTTTGCATTAGGGATACAAATCCATTGATGATTGTAAGTATCTTTGCTTTTTTACTGTTTTATGGTATCTTTCTTAAAAATAAGTTTTAATGTAGTTATAATTTTTAGTTCTTTCCTTTATCATTTGTGCTTTTGGTGTCTTTTTTCAAGAAGTCCTTCCTGTCCCAAGATAATTTATACCTGAAAATGGTATGTTAAGAATTATAATTTTAAGCTTTTTTTCTTTCTTTTTTTAAAGCCTATAGCACCCAGTATTCCCAGGTGGTCTCCCATCCAATACTAACCAGGCCTGACCCTGCTTAGCTTCCGAGATCAGACGAGATCGTGCGTGTTCAGGGTGGTATGGCTGTAGACTAAGCTTCTTTTCTATATGGATCCTGAGTTGTTTCATCTTTACTTGTAGCCCATCTAGGTGTGTAATGGCCCCTCTGTTAAGTTTCTTTATATGTACAGTTTTGTTTCTGAGGTCTGTTTTTGTCAAACTACTTTCTGTCTGCACTAAATTACTGACTGCCTGAAACATTGTCATAAAGTCATGAATCTAGTGGTATAAATATCCCACCCCCTGTTAGACATATACTTTTTCATTTTCTTCTTGCCTTTTTGTTCTTCTATATGAAATTTATAATCATTGTCAACTTTTTCCAGAAAGATTTGCACAGTTCATTGATCAGATTTATTTCTGTGGTATCATATCATTGTTGTTACTTTTACATGTGATGCATTGAAAACTTATTTTTAGTTATAATACTTCACAGGAAGGTACATACCTAAATTGTAAGTGACGCAGAGAGTTGATAAGTTTTTTTTTTTTTTTCAGTAGTGCTGGGGTTTGAACTCAGGGTCTTGCTAGGTAGGTGCTCTATCACTTGAGCCATGTCCCAGCCCTTTTTTGCTTTAGTTATTTTTTGTGATAGTCTTGTGCTTTTTGCCTTGGGCTAGCCTTGAACTAAGATCTTCCCATCTCTGCTTTTCAAGTAGCCGGAATTACAGACATGTACTACCATGCTTGGCTTGTTTTTTGAGATAGAGTTTCCCTAACTTTTTTTCCAAATTGGCCTTCAGCTGAGATTCTCTTATCTCTGTTTCCCGAGTAGCTGGGATTATGTAGGCTACCCTTGGCCCATTATTTGTTTACAGTTTTCTACTGCATGCACATACCACAATTTATGTACCCATAACTACAGTTGATGGATATTTGGGTTGCTGCTTGTTTTGAGTTAAAACAAATGATACTCTTATGAACATTCTGCACAAGTGTTTTGCTGCATATGTATACACATATGTTCCCTTCCTTCCCTTCGTCTCCTGTTTGTCCCTTCCTCTCCAATGAATTGGCTAGGGACTCCTGTGTAATTTGAATAAATGTGATTGGTATTAGTAGCCATCTTTGTTTTATTCCTGACTTTAAAGTAAATATTTCTTACACGTTAATATCAAGAATTATTTGAATTCAGGACCTCTTACTTGCAGGTGCTCTCCTACTTGAGTCACAGCTTTGGGCCTGTTTTTGATAGTGTCTTTTAAGGAGATATCTTTATTTTGCTAAAAGTTTTTTAGTGAAAAACTTTCTAGTTTTAAATTAAATTTTAATCAAATGCCATTGTCATATTTATTGAGATAGTTTCCCCTCACTCCACCCCCCCAAACCTTTTTTTTTTTTCCGGTGCTAGGGATTAAGTTTATGGCCCTGCACATATTAGGCAAATACTCTACCACTCAGCTACGTCCCCATCCCTCCCTCTCTTTTATTAATGTAGTAATGCAACATTAGTAACTTCTCTGATGTTGAACCACTTTTGCATTTTTGGTATGATTTCTGCTTGTTCTTGATATTTATATACATCTTGCTTGATACATAATCTGTATATGGATTATTAGATTTATTTATTTTTGTGGTACTGGGGTTTGAACACAGGGCCTACACCTTGAGTCACTCCACAAACCCTTTTTTTGTCATGGGTTTTTTCGAGATAGGGGCTCTCAAACTATTTGTCCAGGCTGGCTTTGAGCTGCGATCCTCCTTATCTCTGCCTCCTGAGTAGCTTGAATTGCAGGTGTGAGCCACCAGTGCCTGGCAGATTACTAAATTTATTGTGCCTATACTTAGGATATGTAGTGCCAACATCTAATATACATCACGAAACCTTTAGTTAATAATGTTGTTTTGTATTTGGGATTTTTGAGTCTATATTTATATGTGGGATTAGCCTTAATGTAACTTTGTAATATTGATGGGCATACCTTTCTGTTATTGTCATTCTCTGATTTTTGTATCAAGGCTATATTAGCTTCATGATGTGAGTTGGGGTGTCCATCTGTCTTTCTCATAATGGGGTGGTCTGTAAAATCAACTATGAGTGCCTTACCTATTTGGTAGAACTTGCCTGTAAAATCATCTGGATATGGTATGTATATGTGTATGGTAGACTTTAAATCATACATTTAATTTCTTTCTCTGTTTTTTTTAATTTAATGCAGTATTGGAGCTTGAACCCAGAGCCTCATGCATGGTAGGGAAGTGCTATACCACTTGAGCCACACCCCCAACCTCACTTTCTTTAAGATTATGAGACTACTTAGATTTTTTCTTTCTTCTTGTCTTAGTTTTAATAAGTTTCATGTTTTTAGGAAATTCATTTTTTCTAAGTTTTCAAACTTGTTGACCTAAAGTCCGTAACAGTCTGTTAAGATTATTAAAATTTCTGCTGCTTTGATAACTATGTTCCTCTTTTCTTTCTTAACATTATTTATTCTTTTTTTCCACAGTTGTTCTTGTCAGAAGCTTGTCAATTTTATAAAATTGCCTTTTAAAAAAGCAGTTTTGTGGTTCTCTTTTATTTTGTTGATTTCTGTTCTTTTACTAGCCCTTGAGCCAAAAGTTCATTAATTTTTTGGGCTTTGTTCCTTTTTTAAACTTTCATTGTATGTAGTTACGGTGTACAACATGATGTTTTCTTGTGCATGTAGTGAGATAATTACTTATAACCAACCAAATGAACATGTTCATCACTTTATGTACTTGTTCAGATTACTTGTGGCAAGAGGACCTAGTCTTCTTCAGCAAAAATCCCGAATACAAAACAATATTATTTACTAAAGGTTTCGTGATGTGTATTAGATGTTAGGACTGTGTATCTGTTCTTGGTATTCTTTGGTTTCTCCATTTCCTCTCCCTGTTTTATTATGTCTGTGTGTATTCAGTGATATATTTTTTAAGATTCCACATTTAGGTGAGATCATGCAGTACTTCTGTGTCTGGTTCATTTTACTTAGCATACTGTCATCTAGGTTCATGCATGTTATGGCAAAAGGCACAATGTCCTGTTTTTGTTGTTGTTTTTCTGTGGTACCTGGGTCTGAACTCAGGGCTTCAGACTTACAAAGTAGGCTTTCTACCAATTGGAGCCACACCTCTAGCCCTTTTACTCTGGTTATTTTGGAGATGCAGGTCTCATGAACTATTTGCCTGGGCTTCTCCCGAGTGGCTAGGATTACTGGCATGAGCCACTAGCACCTGGGACAATCTCCTGTTTTTTAAAGGCTGCCTCATATTCTGTTGTATAAATACATCAACAGCTTCTTTATCCATTTGGTTCCTTGACAGACAGTCCACTTGTTTTCCATGTCTTGACTATTGTGAATAATATTTTGTTCTTTTTCTTATAAGAACTTAAGACTGTAAATTTCTATTTAAATATAACTGAATACTTCCTACAAGTTTTTGTTAATATTTTTATTATGGTCATTTCTAAATACTTAAAATTTTTATTATGCATTTCTCTTTAGCCCATGATTGTTTATTAGAGATATTTAAATTTTTTATTTATTTCTTTTTAGTCCATGAGTATTTATTATTGAGAAATGTTTAAAAATTCTCAGACATATGGTTATTTGGTGGTAAGCTTAATCCTCCTGTGGTCAGAGAACATATGATAGAGATTTTTTTTTTGTGTGTACTGGGGCTTGAATAGAAGGCCTACACCTCAAGCCACTCCAACAGTTCTTTTTTCTGATGGGTATTTTTGAGATAGGGTCTCACGAACTATTTGCCCGGGCTGGCTTAAAACTGCAGTCCTCCTGGTCTCTGCTCTTGAGTAGTTAGGATTACAGGTGTGAGCCATTGGCACCCAGCACAAAAGCTCAAGACTAATTTGTTCTTAAATATTGACATGTTATGATAGTTATCTATAATTGGCCTTATCACATTCCTTATAGGTTTTGTTTGTTTTTTGGTGGGACAAGGGTTTGAATGCAGCGCTTTGCGCTTGCAAAGCAGGCACTCTACTGCTTGAGCCACACCTCCACTCCAAGATTTTTGATATTTGGTGAGATTTGTTTCATGGGATAAGCCCTGGGTATTTCATATAAAGGTCCAAGCATGTTTGAGGATGATGTGTATTCTATTGTTTTTGGGTGCATGTTTCTATATATGTTCATTAGATCAGGTTGGACTAATTGTGTTCTCAATTCTATTTACTTTTTTGTTTGTTCAATTTATTAGTTATCAAGAAAACAATATTGGGCTGGAGGGACAGCTTAAGCAGTAGGGCATCTGCCTACCAAATGCAAGGGCCTGAGTTTTTACCCCAGTACATCCATGAAAAAAAAACAAAAAAGAAAAAAGCAAGATCTATTAAAGTCTCCTAGTGTGACTGTAGAGTCAACAGTTTCTTCTCCTAGTTCTGTTCATTTTGAGTCAATCTTACTGGTTATATTTAGGCTCAGAATTGTTATATATCTTCCTGGTGAATTGTTTCTATTATCATTTTGAAGTGGCTCTCATTATTTCTAATTATCTTAAAATATTTTTTGTTTGATATTAATATAATAATACCAGCCTTTCTTCGGTTAATATTTGCTAGGATTATAATTTTTTTGAGACAGTGTCTTGCTATGTAGCCCAGAACTGTCCTTGAATTTGCAATCTTTCCTCTTCAGCCTCCTGAGTGTTGGGATTACTGGTGTGCACCACCAGGCCTGGATTTGGTTATAATTTTTCCATTTCTGTCCATTAAGCCTTTCTGTGGTCTAATGTTATCTGTAAAACCTCTTGGATATCATATATGACTAAGTTAAAATCTAACTCTAACTTTTAACTTGTCATTTTGGTCCATTTATGTTTATTGTATTTGCTGAATATTTACATTTTTATCATTTTATTTTGCACTTTCTCATTTCTGTGGTTTTCTTTGCTTTGTCTTCCTTTCCATTAAATTAATTGAATTTCTTTATTCCCCTTTTTCATCTCTGCTGATTTGGAAGATAAGTATTTTTCTTTGGGTAGTTACCCTTAATCTTTTTTTAAACCTTTTTGTAGGAATAAAAAAAGCAATATGGGAAAGTGTAGCCATCATAATGATGGAGCTTGATAATTTTCACAAACTGAAATCACTTGTGTAACCAACACGCAAATAAAAAGCAGATCATATGCCAGGTATGGTGGTATATGCCTGTAATCCCAGCATTATGGAGGTTGAGGCAGAAGGATTGTGAGTTTGAGGGTAGTGTGGGCTATATAGTGAGTTCAAACCAGCCTGAGCTACATAGTGAAATCTTGTCTTAAAAAATCCAGAGGCTAGGGATGTAGCTCAGTGGAAGAATGCTTGCCTAGCAGGTATAAGGCCATAGGTTCGATACTCAGCACAGCAAAAACCAAAATAATAGCATCCTGTTAGCACACCAGACATTCACATCTAGTAAGTATCACTTCATATCTAGTAAGTATTACCTCTACTTCTTGCAGTAATTATTATTCTGACTTGTATGGCATGGTTAGTTTTGTCTGTTTTTGTACTGTTGCATGTACATTCTTGTATATGGCTTTTTTTTTTTTTTGGTGATATTAGGGTTTGAACTCAGGGCCTCACACTTGCTAGGCAGATGTTCTGCCACTTGATCCACTCCACTCTACCAACCCCTTTTTTGTGATGGGTATTTTCAAGATAGGGTCTCATGAACTGTTTGCTGGGGCTGGCTTCAAACTGCAATCCTTCTGATCTCTGCTTCTTGAGTATCTAGGCTTACTGGTGTGAGTCAGTGGTACCTGGCATATTTGACTTTTTTTTTAACTTTGCAGTCTGTATTTTGTGTCTGGCCTCTTTCTCAACATTGTGAGTGTTCTTTAAATTCTCTGTAGTTGTAGACTATTTTTTCTTGTGATGTGTGGTATTTCATTCCTAAGTACCACTATTTATCATAATTCTAATATTGATGGGCATATCTTTAAATTTTTGACATGTGTACTTCGTTTAAAAAGTCTAAAGTTGAAGATATATTCTCATTGTTTCTGGCTTCTGTTGCTCTTGGAAAGTAGTCTAAATTTTGAGCCCTTTGATTCTTTTTCTCTGACATTTTTTCAAGATATCTATGTCCTTGGTTTTCTTCATTTGCAAGATGTCTAAATACAGACTTACTTTTATTATCTTATTTGTAATTCATGTTTCTGAATCTAAAGTTGGCATCTTTCATCAGTTCTGAAAGATTCTAACCCGTTAGTTTACTAACTCAAGAGCAATAGGGTTCTGAGCATGCTGGTGACAACAGCAGATAAATAAAAGTTTTAAAAAAATACTTTTCTGCTTACTGGTTAGTTAAATGACTTGTACCTTAGATTTCTCATCTGTACCCTGGGCACAATAATAATCTCTGTTTTTCTCACCTTAGAGAGCTGTCTTGAATATTAAATAGAAGAGTATACCTGAAATTGCATTGCAAATTAGGATTTGCTATACAACTTGCACAGGATTGGGCTCACTGTAGATATTAAATAAAATTTTTAAGTGAATCAGTGTTTTTGCTGGGTGTTTAATGAATAAATAATAAAATATTCATTGCAAAAAGATATTACTTAAATATTTTATTTTTCCCCTTTCCTATCCTCATAAAGAAATGCAAGAATATTTATATCACATACATGTTATAGAATGTATCAGAAAAATCACTATGATGGTTTAGACATAAACTCAGATTTTATTCTTTGCCATGGTTATTATCATAGGTGGTGTTTAATGTCTCTAAACTACTGTTTTTGCATTTATCAGCCATCCAATATTGGACATAGCCTTGTGTTAGTATTTATTTTTTAAATAAATTAATGTTTTCCTCTCCAATTAAATTTTATGGATATGGTGTAATGGGAAGTTCATGGGTTTAAATTTAGGGAGATCTGGGACTAAGTCTTGATATTACCATTTCCTGACCTGTGACATTATACAAGTCACTTTACCTTTCATCTTGTGTTCATTTCACTGAAATATAAGGTATTAATTCACTTATGGATTCTCTGCCACGTGTATAATACTCTTTAGTTGTTTGACTGACTTAATCACAATATAGATTGTATTATTCCTCTTTCACAGGTTGGAAACCTGATACTCAGAAAGAGAGAGTAACTTGGCCCAACTTAATATGCATTAAAACCAGAATTTTAACCTGGAATATCTAATCATAAAACCTGTGCCTTCACTAATGTCTGAGAAAGTGTTTAGCACAATGCTGAGTATCTAGCTGATACCCAATGAATACAATTTCTTTTATAGGAAAGAGGGTGTGTTTTATAATATTATTTCTAGCACTTAAATTTTTGCCCTGCACACAGTAGGCTCTTGTTAACAATGCTTATTGACTGTTTCGCTGTTGTGTTTTTTATTCACTGAATGTTGACTTTCTAGCCAAAGGGAAGGGACATTCCCAAACCAGAGTGAATATTAATATAGCTTTGGTTGAAGATATAATCAACTTGGAAGAGGTGGATGAAGAAATGAAGTCTGTGATGGAAGCACTCAAGGAGAATTTCAATAAGACTCTCAACATAAGGACCTCACCAGGTTAGTGACTGACCTGTAGTGTATAGTGGAAAGAGCATGGCTTTTGGCAGTCTTATTTCCAGCTTTGGCACTAACTGGTGACCATGGGCAATTACTTTTGAGGTCCTCAGTTGCCTTGTTTGATTTCTACCTCATTGATTTGGGGTGAATTAAAATAATTGAAGTATAATGCTTCTAGCGCAGTGCTTGGCACATGGTTAACACTATACTTACTCATTCAGTAAGTGTTTGTGTTAGTGCATAATGAACTGGGCACAGGGAATGAACAAAAACAACCATGGTTATCATTCTCATAGTATTATACTCTCAAAAAATAGGAGATTTTATTGCAAATACTATAAATACATCTAGGAATTTAGGTTCTTTGGTCTGCTTTTTCCAGTTCATCCTATTTGGCAGTTCTTATCCTTTACTGGGAATCAAATGACTGCAAACCTGCCCACCTGAGATCTTTCTGTACCCCGAGCTTGACCAGGAAGATTCCGTTTGGGTAATAGCTTCCTGAAAGTGGCTTTCCTAAGTGGGAAATGTCAGAACTGTCTAGGAGAACTGTTTGCAGATGTGATGAAGAAGTGAGTTGTCAGCTAATGGTGCAAGCAGGCAGGAAAAATCCAATTGCTGTTAAATTGGCCTTTTGCAAATTGTCATCATCCTATAGTTAAGCCTGGGACCCCCTCTGAAGATATCTGTGGGAGCTTCGGCTGCTTCCATTCATGTCTTGATTGGGGAACTTTGTAAGGAAAATAGAAACTATTTCATGAACTAGTTTTTAAGAAAGCCGAGTGAAAACTACACAGCTTCATTGTAAACACTATCAGAAACATTCAGAGTTCAGAGATGAGATACAATGTGAAACTAGAAGGCCATTCTTGTCATTTGTCAGCCTTTAGACTGGGGCATTTTTGCCTTTGCTGACAGTACAGCATGCCATTCAATCTCGCCCAGCTGTTTATTTTAAGCTTGCTTATTATTGTAGGTATGAAACTGATAAAGTACTCTGTCTCCCCTGTGCTTTCTGGCCTGTTAACATTCTGCAGTCGAAACCAGAGAGCAGTTTGAGAGGAGCTTAGGGAGAAATGTGATACTTAAAATTAGCCAGCAAACTCCACTCTTGTTGAACTTAAAAAGATGATGGGCCTGGAAAGAGGTTGGGAGTGTAATTTGTTAAATGTTAACCTCTGAGAAAATGGGGGGCAGGAATGAGGCTGAGGGAGATTCTCACTAGGGACAGATTGAGGGAAAAGGATTTGATGCATTATGTCGATATGGATTTAGGGAACGGGAACTACCACAATTGCATACTATAATGCCCTTGTTGGGACTTTTATGGCAAAGGATCTTATGGCAAATCAGGAAGGCTGAATTAAGATCCATTTTCAAAAGGCCTCTCCTTGGTATTTCCTCTTTGCTTCTTTTTCTTTGGGTTATGTTTGGGTAATGTTTTTTGTAGAACTTGGGGTCTTAAAGAAACTGGATGAAACAGGCTTAATTTAGCCAGTCTTTTTTTCTTATTGTTAGATTCTTCCATATCACCTTTCCTTACTACCTGAGTCAGTAGGCACTTTTCCTCTTACACTTCCATCTGTCTAAATTTCTATCTCCAAGATAGTTGACATGTTTCAGCAGTTGTCTGAGGAACAGGTTTGTTTGTTCCTTCTTGTCTTCTTTCCCTTTCATCTGTCCATCCTTCCATCCATCCATTCATTTATTCACCATAACATTATCGAGTACTTATGCTGTGCTGGTTATTTTAATATGTGCTATGAATATAGAGAGAGTCCCACCTTTCAGGGCCTAGAATCTAATACAAAAGAGCAGACAAGTAAACATGGCTATGCAGATGGTTGGGCCTGGGTTTGAATTCAGGTTTCATTATTAAGAGATGTTGTGACCTGGAGCAAGTTACTCATCCGTAAAATGGTGAAAGTGATATAAATATCTCATAGGGCAATTATAATAATGAAAGGAAATTAATTATAAAAGGCATTCAGCATGATATGTTGCTCATAGGAAGTGTTCCATTAATTTAGGCTATCATCATTGTTGAAGTGTGCATAGGATGCTTGGGGGCTCATAAGAGAGGTCTGTATTCCAGCTAAGAGGATCAGAGAAGATTTCTGATATTGATGCTACTATAGCTGAGTATTTAAAAGTGAATAAGAGTTGTCAGAGCAGAGAAGGGTATTCTCAGTAGAAGGAAAATCATATGCAAAAGTCCTGAGGCAAAAGAATGTATTATAGAGTACATTAGTTTGTTAAAATACAGAAAAATGTTAAGAAGTATTTATAGTAAGCACTATTGGGACAGTTATAAGTATTTTTCATATACTTTTTGATTTAATCCTCCCTATAAATACAATTTTATTTCCCATTTAGAGATCAGGAAACAGGGGCCTATAAGATTAGAGGAATCTGCCAATCTGGAAGTGGCAAAGTTGGTTTTTGAACTTAGGTCTTTGGTCTTTAGAAGCATGATGACTTTTATCATTATACCTTCTGGGCTTTTCCAGTTTGAAACTAGTGAGTCAGCAACCTTCTGTTTGTGATGATATTGAATCTGTTTGAGTACCTCAAATCAGATCGTTGGGTCATAGCATGATTGCATTATTCTAACAACATATTGCCAAAACAACTCTGATTTGTTTTAAAGGCCCCCATCCCCCTTGTGTCTCATAATGAGCCCTTCATGAGTGGTTGCTACTGAGACTGGTAAGGGTTTTCTGCTAGTTTTATTTGCATGGTAAACCAGGGAGTTTGAATAACGTCCCATATGTAGCTATGACTTTAATCGTTACCTTCTTTGGTTTCTGAAAAATTTGCTCAGTTTTCCAGAATTCAGATATGGAAAATGATCAGATCCAGGATAACAAATGAATTGTAAATAGATGTTTTATTTTATGTTGCTTTGTTTTGTTTGAGATGGGGTCTCATCTGGGCTATAGCCAGCCTAGAATTTTGATCTTCCTGTTTCAGTCTCTCCTTGTGCTTGGATTATAGATGTGCACCACCACTCCTGACCTTTTCTTTCATCTTCTTTTCCCTCCCTTCTTTTCTTCCTTCCTTCCCTCCCTCCTTCCCTCCTTCCTTCCCTCCCTCCCTTACTTTTTTTGCTAATGGGCTTTTTTTTTCTTTTATTCATATGTGCATACAATGTTTGGGTCATTTCTCCTCCCTTACCCCCGCCCCCTTCCTCTACCCCCCTACCCCCCTCACTACCAGGCAGGAACTATTTTGAATGGGCTTGTTTTTAAAGGGCATCCCAGCACAGAATCAAGGGTGATAATAAGTGAGTGGTTCTACACCTGGCTGTGGGTCAAAATCATGTAGTGAATTAAAAACAAAAAATTACTAGGTCCCTCAAAATAACAGGTTTTCAAAGCCTCTACAGAGCATGGTCTCTGAGGTGGGGTTCAAGAATCTAAATTTAAAATCGTCCTCTTGATTCTGATGCATGGCCAGATTTTTTTTTTAGCAGGCTTTTGCAGAGTTTGCACTCAGGGCCTCATGCTTGCTAGGCAGGTGTTCTACCACTTGAGGCATTTCACCAACCCCACAGCCAGATTTGAGATCTTCTCATATAAGGGAAAGAACCTTGATTGAAATTGGAATTAAGCACACCTGAGTTTGGGTCTTGGCTCTTGATTTTCCTTTTGTTATTTCTATGATTTTTGTCTGTTTATCCTTCTCAAGTCTCATTTTTTTCATCTGTAAAGTGGAGGTAGTAATACAGTGTTTACAGGGTGATTCTAAAAATCAAAAGGGATACTAAGAGACAACTTTTCAGATATGGGTTACATACATGGTTAGTTATATTTAGCTATAGTCCTTACTTTAGTTCTGTAAGGTAATTTTTTAACTAAGTTGGAAACCAAAGCACAGAGAAGGTAAGTAACTCCATCCACAGAGGTCTCATTATTAGTAATGGCAGAGTTGCTGAAAGGGTCATCAGTTCTTTATAGCTTCAGCTCTAAAAGGCCTTTGTCACAGGAAACCCCTCAAGTCCAGGGAAATGAGAATGGTTGCTCACCCTAGTTGCTAGTAAGGAATTCCAACCTAGTTCTGTCAAGGATTCAGGTTCTCTCCATCACATGTCACATGACACTGCTGTCTCTACAAAGCCCCTTGAACAGTCTTGTCACATTGATAAGGGATCCTTGAATGTTTGTTAAATTTGAATTAGGTAGGGACTTAGGATGTGGGGCTTCTAAGGTCCTTTGTAATTCTAAAACCTTATAATTTTTCTTTTAGGATCCCTTGATCATATTACTGTGGTAACTGCTGATGGTAAACTTGCTTTAAATCAGATTGGCCAGATCTCCATGAAGTCACCACAACTGATTTTGGTGAATATGGCCAGTTTCCCCGAGGTAAGATGGCTTTGAAGAAAGGGACCCTCTCCACAGTCTCTTTTGGAATGGAGGAGGCTGGGTCAGGTCAGGAGGAAGTTTCCTTAT
Organism: Castor canadensis; assembly: GCF_047511655.1. NCBI lineage: Eukaryota > Metazoa > Chordata > Mammalia > Rodentia > Castoridae > Castor > Castor canadensis. The sequence continues at coordinate 13,220,325 of NC_133398.1, read as the reverse complement.
ATCTTGGGATAAAACAAGAGAGAAGACTAAACTAAAGGGAACTTAAGAATAAGGAAAGCTCTCTTCATGTTTCTAAATTCCTATTCTGTTAAAACTCTAATGCTGTAGAGGCTAGGTAATAATTTGAATTCTAACATGACCCCATCTAAGAAAAACAATATGGCAATGCAATGATTGGTGTTTGGCTGATGTTGGGGGCCCTGGTAACCTGGAGCGTCTATGCCTTGTCTGAGTGGGGCATCTCTGCCCAGCTTTTGCTGATCATTGCCAGGCAGAAATGTGGGCCTGGTAATCAGTGTTACCAGATACTGTGGTTTTTATTTCTAGAAGAAGCTAATGATCTTTGTTAAATATTGATGACTAATTCACTTCTCTTTTTAAAACTGGAGAGACACATGAAACAGATATGGCCTTAGTGCCACCAGTTTGTGACCTTTGCATTAGTATTTGGAGTAGACCCTCTAGGAATTCACATTCCTTTTCAAATTAAACTGAGCATTGCAAATATTGCACAGAGTTTCCAAGATTGGAGGATGGGTTGCCTTAAATCATTGCAACCTTTAGACTATATGATGTTAAATCTAGTTAGGAAAGATAATTGAGCCTGTCCTTATTGGTCCACTAGAAATTGGCCTAGATTAAGAGTACTGGAGGGCTTGAAATCTGGTTCCATCTCTACCTCCATCCTGCTGTTTGACTTTGGGTAAATTGTTTCACTGTCTGGGCCTCTGTTTCTTCATATGCTAACATGAAAGTAAGAAATCTTCCTGTTCTGATTATCTCTCTCAATAGTTCTACCCCAAAGAAAAAGATCAAAGTTTGAACATATGCTAGATATGACAAACTACATCAGCGATGGAAAAAGGGGAAAGCCCTTGCTATGAACAAACTGTTTCAAATTGGAGGACTCTTGTAGCTAGTGTGCCAGGCACATTTGTAGGGTTGCTATTATTTATCACAGCCACATTCCATTCTTCATACTGTAACCACAGTGAACTTTTAAAAGTATATATTAGAACTAGGCAATGGGGGCTCATAGCTGTAATCCTAGCTACTTGGGAGACTTAGATTGGGAGGATTGAGGTTTAAGGCCAGCCCAGGCAAATAGTCTGAGAGACCCCCATATCCAAATCAACCAGAGAAAAATGGAATGGAGGTATGACTCAAACAGTAGAGCACCTGCTTTACAAATGTGAAGTCATGAGTTCAAACCATGGTAACACCAAAAAAAAAAAAAAAAAAAAAAAGTGCATATTGATTTATTGGATTGAATCATTTCTATGGTTTAAGTCTATCAGTGGCTTCAAGTAATCTATAAGAAATTAAACTACATAATCTTTACTGTGGCCTAGAAGGATTTATGTGATCTGGCCTTTGCCTGTTTCCAGTCTTTCCAGTTTTGTGGCACTATCTTCCTTCACACTGCTCTCCCTATACTGGTTGTCCAGTTCTTCAAACATACTAAGCCCATGACATCTTTTGGGCATTTGCATATGCTCTTCCTATTGCTTGGAACACTTCTGGCTGGCTAATTGCTACTATATTTGGGATCACAACATAAATATAATTTTCTTGTGGAAGCCTTCCCTAATCTATCAGATCTTAATTGCTCCCCTATCTCACTTTCACCAGATTGTGAGCTTTTTGGGCAGTGCTAGAGTTTGAATCAGGCATTCGTGCTTGTAAGGCAGGTGCTTTACCCTTTCAGCCACACTTCCAGCCCTCTTTTGCTCTGGTTATTTTGGAGATAGGGTCTTGCTTTTTGCCCAGGTCGGCCTGGAATGCAATCCTCCTGTTTTACACTTCCCACCATCACTGGGATGACAGGTGCACATCACCACATCCAGCTTTAATCCATTGAAATTATAAAGCTCACAAACTTCTCCCTCCTCCTGACTGGAATTGCAGTCCTCCCAATCTCAACCTCCTGTGAAGCTTGGGATGACGGGTGTGCACCCCTGCGCCCAGCACTTGTTGAAATGGGGTCTCACAAACTTTTTGCCCCAACTGGCCTCAAACTGTGTTCCTCCTGATCTCAGCTTCCCAGGCAGCTAGGATTACACGAGTGAACCAGTGGTGCCTGGCTGTAAGCTATTAATGTACTACAGTAAGCCTACCTTATTTGTGGACTTATTACATGCAGTTTGGTCAAGCATGGTCAAAAAATTCTTTTACAAATAAAAACAAATTTCAAAAACAAAAAATTTAAAATCCTGCATGTGTTAACACAGCTCAGTTAGTTCCACATTATCATTAGTTATGTTTAAATCATGTGTGATCTACTGAGTGTTTCCCTGTATGCCTTCCAAAAGCAAATGGTTTCCCCCAAATAAGGTAAAAGTTATGGCAATTTTCTGAAGCCAAAAAGAGCATCTAACATGTTTAATTTAAGTAGTAAAATAAAAAGTTTAGATTGTTGAAAGGCAGCATGTCTTTAGTGGAAGTTGGGCACATTATATGAAAACCGAATCAGGCGTCTTCAGTATTTGAGGTGAGGAGCCTGAAATATGATCTGGTTTCTGGTGAGCACTGTTAATGTGTACAGCTGTAATGTTTTTGTGACAGTAATGTAGCCCACTCCATGCTGTTCCAAGTTTTGGATGTTCAGACCTACTGTATAGGTAAATTTGAGTAATTTTAGAGTACCGAACTCAGTGCATCCTGAGCATTTGTGTTTTTTTCTCAGTGGCGGTCTCCTTACAACCACACACCAGCTATTCCAAGTATCTAATGTTCTCATATCTAACTTGTTCTTTGTGTCCAGCATCAGACACAGTGCCTGGCACATGGAAGCACTCTGTAAATTTTCCTTAAATGGGTGAATTCTTATCCTTAGGTTGATGGAAGGGAGGCAGTCATTTATGGTATTATTGGGGAGCAGAGAGATGGATAAAAAGGGAAACTGTCAACTCTTTCCTTTACTGGCCCCCTCTGAACCACGGAGGCCTCTCTGCCTTGCTTCTCTAATCCCATAGGCACTTCGGGCCAATTTAGGGAATAGCCTCCTAATTACACAGCTTGAAGACCTCATCAGGCAGATTGCTTTTCAGTACCAGCCACTTCTGTTATTAAATAGCAAATGGTATTCACAGAAGAAGCACCTGATTGGCCACCAGAGCAATCTTATGGGGCAGGAGGAGGTATTAACAGTTTAATTTTTTCTTAGGAAGTTGAAGTATATCCTCATCTTTTGACCAAAGCATCTTTGCCATTTTTCCAACTTGAAGTTCCCTGGGTTTTGATAAAAGCTTAACATGCATCTCAGAGAGGTTCATTTACAGGGACAGAGTAAGGAAGTGTAAGTTACATTGTCTTTTGAATTTTTTGATCTCATCTGGTGTATATATTAAACACATAGCTCTAACTAAACATTTCTTTCCTCCAGTTTATAAGCTGTCCATAGAGTACCCAGGTTTGTAGCTTCAAAATGCTGAGCTAATCCTCTCAGTGTTTATACAATTCCTTTCTGTTTCACATGTAGTTGGCTTTCTTTCCAAACCTGAGTATTTCTGTGTTATGCTGCAGTGACATGATACAGATTTACATGCATAATCTTTTTGAATGCATTGAAGACAGAAAACTGTGTTGCATTTGTTTAACATGTGTCCTGCTTGATAAATGATCCACACAGTTGCTGCCTTCCATAAACTTGCCTGAAGCTAGTGTTAATGATGAGAAAGAAAAGAAGGGAATAAAACCACAGCATCATTTGAACAAGACAAGGCAAATATAAGAAAAAAATTCTGCAGGCTCCATTGTTGTTCTTATGGAGGGAAAAGAGCTATCATGTATTGTCTGTTGTGCTCCCAGTACTTGCTCATATTTTGTTTCACATGATCAACAGTAAAATTAGTGTTACCATTCCACTTTATAGATGAGGAAACAGGCTTAGAAGTAAAATAGCTCCTCTAGGTTCACACTCTTTGGAAAAGCTAAGAAGAGTGTTGCAGGAATCTCAAGCTGAGATACAGGACACTGAGGCAGTTTAGCAGGAAGCAATGTTTTATTGTGCTGGCACAGATTCAGTGGACTCATGTCCAAAGGCTGAGCCCTAAGAACAAAGAGGTCTTACCTTATATACCCTTGCAAGCAGGTTACAGAAGCAAAAAGCAAAGTGTAACCCACATATGGCTGCATGTGACTTCATTGGCTATTTTATTCCTCCAGTGCTATGTGACTTTCATGTTTCAATTCTTTAAGTTTTATCTCTTTGTTCTGCCATCCCTTCCCCTGCCTCATTATCAGAACACAGCCTGTCTGTTTCTCTTCTGGTCCTCCTCCATGTTACAAGAGAACATAGCTCTGTTTGACATGAAAGCCTGTACTCCTTTTACTATTCATTTCTTAATTCAATACATTTTTGAGAATTCATTGATGATTAAGATAAACTAGATCTGTTTTCGTAGCCATTGCCTTCTAAGGATTCATTAGGATATAGAGAAAAATAGAATGGCAGTAATTGATGAGGCACTAACAAAGCTGACTTGACTCCAAATTATCAAGGACTTGTTTACCTCTCTACAGAAGTTTTGTAAATTTTTGTCCTTTAGCATAGATTAGTTTAAAAATACCAGTAGCAGGATGAATGGTGTGGCTCAAGTGGTAGAGTGCCTGCTTTGCAAACACAAAGCCTTGAGTTCAAACCCCAGGCCCCGTTCCCCACCCCAAAAAAGAAAATAGCAATGGCAATGGCAAACATTGCTAAATTGATCACTGAACTCTTCCTTGCCTGACTGCAGGTGGAGTCAGTGATCTTTCTCAACACTTGTACTCCAGCAGCTATATCCAGTTGGTCAGTGTTGCCATTTGAAAGCAACCAATTTGCCTTGGGATACTGGTAAGCATCCTTCTTCAGTGAGGAGATAAAGGATAAAGATAAGTGATGGAAATTCTATATTAAGGTTTGACCTACAAGTTCAGACATTATATTGGGGAAATGACTCTCATTTCCTGAGGTTCTACATCCTACCATGTCAAACCAATATATATATGTAGAATGTTAGAATAACTACTTCCGCTAGGCTTCTTTGCAAAATGAAGCCTCAATTGATTAACATTTTTCTGCATATGAAAAAGGTAAAGTATAAAATAATGTTCTGAGGGATTGCATCCGTGAAGTAAAGTAAGGAAATGAGTTTTTCTAATAGATTTAAACCAGATAATTCAGCAAACAAGCCTTTATTGAGCACTTACCATGTATCTGGCATTATGCTTTGTACTGGGAAGATGTAAATATTGAAACACAGTTTCTGCCCAGCTTGGTGTTGGTAGTGAATGCTCTTATACCTACAGGGGAAGGTCGTGTGGAGCTACTTAGGCCAGACTGAAAAGGACAGGTTGGTAGCGGTGGGATGTTACAGCAGTAGACTACCAGTCATGTGGTGAGCAGCTACAGAGGAGGATTGGGAAATCTGAGCTCAGGCTACCCCTTCAAAGTGGAGATGCTTCCTTAGTGGTTAATTTTATAAATCAGTGTTTAATTTTATTAAGGATGGTGGCTGTTCTCTTACAGAGGAAAATTAATTTCTTTGTCCTGTTAACTTTTATTTACCTTGGCCATATCCTTTATACAGTAAACCTAATTCCAGGTTTTTTTTTTTTTTTAGTTATTAAAAAATATCAACTTCCTTCTGTCATAATCACTAAATATGTTGAGCTTGGGGATCTGTAAAAAATATAGACAAAGTAACATCATTAGACCAAATCTCCATTCAGACTCTTCTTAACTCTGCCAGTAATTGGAAGTATGATGGGTTGAGTCTTCACTCCATCTTCCTTGGGCTCTCAGGGAAGACCATGTCTATGCTTAGGAGTTTCATTTTACCCTGTTGGTCCCTGTATACACAGCAAACAGTCTACACTTGGTTATGATAGAGATCCCTTCAAAAGGTGATAATCTGCCATTAGAGGTACATTTTAAGAATTTACTGTTTTAAATATTGGCCACACTTAGATTCTATATACACTTAGATTCTACACGTCTATGTGGACATTCTGGGTTTTTTTTTTTAACTTTATAGTAACAGCCCATATAGGTATAGAATTAAGATCATTTAACAATGAAATGTTAAGTGTTTAGGCACCTCTTCCAAACAATAACAACAGTGAATTATCTGGATAAGTAAAATAGGTATCAATCCCCATGTACTTAAAACATAAAGTCTAAGGAAGAACTCAAGGCCAAGAATTGACCTGTGAGTCCAAGTGATGGAGATTGGCTGAGGTCAAACCTAAAATTCTTTTGAAAATGTTAGAGGGCTTATTTTCATGAATTCCACATTGTTTTGCCAATGAAAAACTCTCTCTTCCACACTGCTTAATTGTTATCCTTTAGTATTGTATTCCAGGTATATGACAATGTTGCTCCAGTATGAGATGAGGCACTTTGGGAAATTAGTACATCAGTATGCCAGCTGGCACATTAGTGAGCAAACCTGTTGGAGAAGCCCCTAAGGGATGTTAGGAGGGCAGTAGTACGTCAGCTAGGTGATTATATCAACTCAGCCTTGTTTGGGAGATTAATGCATTCTTAATAAATGCGTATAATTTGTTTATGTAATGACTATCTTTGGGTATTACTGTGTGCTGGGCACAGAGAAAGATATGCATTGCTCATACTATCTCACTCTCTCTCTGAGGTGTAGGTGTCATAGCATCTCAGGTTATGAAATGGGAACCAACTGCTCAGGGTCACATGGTTATCAGAACTGGGATTTGAACTGAGATTTTTTTTTATTCCAAAGCTCATGCTTTCACTGTTACACCATTCTACCTTTCTTGTAGCACACACCAACAGAGATTTATTGCTCATTCAGAAACATGAGTGAGTTTAGTATGAGTGTAGATGCGAATGAGTTAAATTTATTTACTCATTCCAAATCAGCACTGGTATATTTTGAGTGTAAGATGTCAACTGGAATTTTTAACGTACGAAAATCTTTCATCTGTCTTTACACCAATCTTTGCACAGACCAGCCCTCCTCCCTTGAGGATTTATTGTGGTTTTGATCTGTGTAGCCTCAAACCATTGAAATCTTTTCAAAGAAGCAGAGCTGTTTTCTTTTTATTTTTTCTTCCCTTTCTTTTTTTCCTTCCGCAATATACTGGTACCAGGAGTGGACATAGTTTGCTATTCAGCTTGATCAAAGCACTCTACACCAATGTAACTTCCTGATCTTACTGGTAACAGAACTAAATGTTTCCATGTTCTGCCAAGATGGGTTGCCAGTTATCGACAGAGGGCTTGCATATGGTAATAATTATTTACTAATTCTGTTTACCTTTTGATCTGGTTTTCAGTGTACAGCTGCAGCTATCAAGGCTATAAGAGAAAGTGGAATGAATCTGAACCCAGAAGTCGAAGGCACGCTAATTCGGGTACCCATTCCTAAGTAAGTTTGACTGAAATTCATGTATTTCAGTGAATTGGGGTGATTGTCCTTGGAAGGAAACCAATGTCCTACTATATTCTTAGGCCAATAGCATACCTTACTTGTATCTTTTATCCTAGCAAAAGTGGTTTGAGATCCAGTTTACTGATTCAGAAATACGTGCTAGATGCTGGGTTTGCAGTAGTAACCTTGATAAATACCTTGTCCTCAAACATTCTGGTTGGAAAGTTAAGACAAATAAGTAGATAGTCATTCCAGATAATGGAATGTTAAGAGGAAAGAAAAGCCAGTGGTGTCCAACAGAGTGAATTGTCGGGGGTGGGGGGGAGTAGTGGTGATAGAGGCAATTTTAGCTTAGTAGGACTCTTTAAAGAGTAACATTTCTGCTGAGAGCTGGATTATGAAGAAGACCATCAACAGCCTAGGTAAAGTGTTCCAGCCAGAGTGAGCAGCAAACACAAAGGCCCCAGGTCAGAAAAGTCCCTGGCACTTTTAATCTAATCCAACCCATATTCCTTGAAGAGATATTTTTACATTTGACCTTGCTAGTTGAAGAATTTTAGGCATAAGAACAGAATAATGTTAATTATATAAATATATAGGACTTAAAGTTTTAAATTAATAAAAATGTATGTTCCTTTTTAAGTTAGAAAAGAGGTTGCACTTAGGAAGCAAGAGGATCATGAGTTTGAGGCCACCCTGAGCTACACAAGATCTTGTATCAAAGAAGAAAGGGAAAACAAAAAAAGATAAGACCTTGGTGTGTTTGAGAAAGAGAAAAGGTGTTATGTCTTAAACTCAGGTGGAGAGTAGAAAGAGAGGAGGTTAGACGAGTCAGGAGAGCCTGATGGTGGAGGTCCAGAGAGGGAGTTGGGCTTTGTTCTAACTGAAATGGGAAGCTATTGGATAGATTGAAACAAAGGAGGGATCTGATATGGACTTTGCAAGGGTCTCTCTGGCTGCTGATTAACAAATGGAATGTAGGGGACAGAATGGACACTAGGAGAATAGTCAGGGGGCAGTTGTAGCAGTCCAACTGAGACATTAAGTCTTGGATTCCAGAGAAGAAGGTTTAAACTCTTATTCTTACATAGTGCCTCATAAATTAATTTGTTCAGTCATTCAGCAAATATTCATAAGCACTAACTATAGGCAGGATAGGTACTTTCCTAGTTGTTGGGATATAGCAGAAAACAAAATAAGCAACAAAAATTCCCTGCCCTCCTGGAGCTTACCTGATAGTTGAATAGGTAAAGTATATAGAAAAATAAACATGTAATGTCAAGTGATGGTAGGGACTATGAACAAGAATAAGCAAGGTAAAGAGATAGATTTGGGAGTAATACATAGATAAGGGGTGATTGGGGAGAAAGTGACATTTGAACGAATGTAAAATGAGTGAATGAATAAAGTTTTCTAAATAATTAGAAGGGAAATGAAGTATAACTATAATGAAGTTTCTTTTTGTGCCACATACCTACCCTGTAAGGTAGGCTTTTTGTGTTATGGAAAATTAGGCTAGAGAGGTAAATTAGTATCTCTGAGGCCACATATCTTATACTGCAGCTGGGACCTAAACCCAGGTTTAGTTGATTCCAAAACCTCATGACAGCAACAAAAAATTTTTTAAAAAAATTTGAGACAGGGTCTGTCTATGAGCCTAGGCTGGCCTCAAATTCAGATTCTCCTGCCTTTGCCTCTTGGGTTCTGGAGTTAGAGTCATGCACTACTTAACTCAGCAATGAGAATTGATCACAATACTAAGAGACCGGGAACTACCCTGACTGAACTTTTTCCTGCTTTATGGCTAGAAAATGGTTATCTTGTTCTTTTTTGTTCTCAGTAAATCCTAATTAACACCCTGCTTTGAAATCATCTGAATTGGAAACACTATAACCTGGTGTTTTAAAGTCATATAGACCTAGGTTCAAGTTCTGTTTGTGTGGTTTAGGTCATTGATTTGCTCAACGAGTTTTCTGAGAATGTGTATGTACGAGGCTTTCTTGGTGATTACAGACCTGATGCTTCCCTTTATGGACTTCTCAGGCTGTGTGCCAGGCCACTTGTTCATATTACCTCCAGCTTACTTGTGGAACCTGTTATGACCCACAGTTTATAGATAAAAACCCTCTGAAATTCACAGAAATTAAGGGATTGTCCAAGATTATGTAACTAGTAAGTGGCAGTCAGGATTTAAATCCTGAGTTTTCCTGAGTTTTCTGTGTGGAGAGGTAATTCTGTAAAGCTCTAGGTGTACTTGTGGACATTAGAAGCAAGATTTACAAGTGGAATAGATTGTAGTCAGCAGGCTTATATTCTACTTCTTGCTTTCCTGTCTGAAACTTTGGTCAACCACTCACTTTCCTTTGTTGTTCTCAGCTTCCCTTAGGAAGCGCCAAAATTTTGTGATGCTGTGAATTTGTGTTGTTAAATCTTCATTGCTGACTTAGGTTTTAAGAACAGTCTAATCAGGTGTCACATTTTTCTTTAAAGAGGGGAATGTGTCCCATAGGAGTTGATGTCACTCGTGGTGCAGTGTATGAAAATTTGAAAGATCAGTCAGTTTAATTTGAATTTCTGAAGACCTAGGGATCTGTTGTATTTTACTTTCACATTATTTTCTCTTGGTTGGTGGGTGTAATCCAAGCAAAAGTTGATGGACCAAAACCATCATTTTGAACCTATGAACCTCATTTTTTATATGCTTTCTTCCTTTTGACAAGGTGGTAGGGTCACGAGGCCCTTTACTGAATTATGTGTTCGGTAGTTTTCCAGATAAAAAATGAGTGATCTGTTCTTTATTATGGAGACTGTGTCTTGTGAGGGGATAAAAATTGATGTAGGAGTAAGAGGACCAAGGTTTTTATTAAGTTTTAACTAATAAAGACAGTAACTTCGTACAACTCAGGGCACACTGTCCTAGCAGCTTGCTACCTTCCAGATAGTTATTTGTAAAGTAGGTGAAATAGTACATAACGATAGGCAGAGATTTGGTGAGCTTAAGAGAGAAAATAGATTAAGTTGTATGATTTCCTTAAAGAAACTATATAAGTGCTATTTCAGTAAACTCGATTTTCTATTTATATATAATTTGAGGAAAAAATGAAGGAGTGAGAAAGGGATTAGTCTGCTAGATACTTTTAGGTGCCTGATATATATAGGGAAAGCAGAAAAGTGTAGTGGTCAAATTTATGTTCCAGAGTTATACAAGCATTAAATTGAGTTCCAGTTCTCTGCATTTTAGCAGTGTGAGGGTGGCAACTTCTTTGTTTCTCTGAATCTGAGAGCTCATCTATAAAATTAAAATTTATGGAATTTGTTTTATATAGTTTTGAATATTTTTTTGATGGTATTGAGGTTTGAGCTCAGGGCTTCACACTTTCTAGGACAGTGCTCTACTGCCTGAGCCACACCTCTGGTTACACTTTATATAGTTATTGAGAGATTTCAGTGTGATAATATATGGGAAGTTTTTTATGTTTAATAAACACTCAGTTAATGTTAGCACACATTGCTGTTTCCTCCATTTCCTTGCATAAGGAGGTAAGGACATCATTCTCTTTTATAGAAGAGAAAACTAAGGCTCAGAGAGGTGAAGCATTGACTCTGGGTTACACAGCTGGTAATTGGCAAAGCTGTGAGGAGGAAAATAGCACACCAAAGCTTAGAGTTTGGGAGGTATATGGGAATAAGAAGCATACATTCCTAGGATTAGTTTCTGATTATAAAATTTCAAGTTTAGTTCTAGGATAATCAGTCTTTCCTGATTGATCATGATTGTTCCTCTGACTGATAGTCTGTAGGTTTACTTTTTTGCTGTACTGTGGTTTCCCAGAACCACATTTCATTTTCAGTTGCTGCAGATCTCAGCTACTACCTCACCCTCATTACACTTCTCAGAGCCTTATATTCTTATTTAAGACTACTGAGTCTGTGACTTACTATAATCTGCCACTGATCTTTTGGGAAGGAGTTGGGAGACAAATCCAAAATCCATAGCAGATTAGCTTGGAACCTGAGTGATCCTTATCACCAACTCTTCTTTTTTTAGCCTGTGAGAATTAATTCTTTGTGGCTGTTTTTATCATGGCTTTCTCTTCAGGTAAAATACTACTGGACCCCAGAGATTCTGGCTTATATCTTTCTCCACTGACAGTGTGCATAATTTTGCTTTTCTTTTCTGGCTGTTTTTTTATTTGCTAAGTCAATCAACTGGATAGAATTTTTTGAATATTCCCTTTAATGGAGATTCACTTAGTTTCTTCTACTTTCTTTCCAGTTTGTGTAATTACATTTGGAGTACCATTTACTACACTAGAGATTTCGCACTGGGAGGTGCTGAGCTGAGTGCTATACAGTCTCTCCCCAGATTCTCTCCATACTATGAGGTGACAGATTGTTTTTGAGGCTCCTTTGACTGATGAGAGAGACCTGCAGCTCATAGAACTTACTCCCTGAGGTCAAATAGTTATAAGTGGCAGAAGCAGGATTAGAATTAGAGTCTTTGTTATTTCTTTTTCCCCCGATTCTTGTCTTTTTTTTTGGAAATACTGGGGGTTTAACTCAGGGCCTCCTGCTTGCTAAGCAGGTACTCTGCCATTTGAGCTATTCTGCCTGCCAGTCTCTCCCTTCTTAATCAGGGTCCCTGAAAGGTTTTGAGCAGTTTTTTTTTCACTAGGCCAGATTTCTGTCTCCATCTTATTCACATCTTCATTATGCCCCCAAACAAACATAAATAAACATGCACACCATAGTCATTGTTTTTCTGCATATCAATGGGAAAACCACGTTAAGCAGCATAGGGCTGCTTTGGTTTTAGACTGCCAGGGTCACGTCTGGTTTTAAATGAGCACTACAAGGAATTGATAAATTTACTAAAAACACAAAAGTACGTATGATTGATTTGTTCCCCACTGAGGTTGCATCCTTTGTTGATTGTCCTATTCTTTCATCAGTGTCTGTGATAGCTTTTATTTTAAAAGAATTAAATAAAAAATTAAAACACCTCCATCCTGTTCTCCATGGGAAACCACTTGTGCTACTTTCTGTGTAAAGTCAAGCATGTGTCTGTACCTATTCCTTTTTGTATAATGATAATGGGATTATACTAAACATACTTCTCTGAACTTTTTTCTCTTTTGGCAATGCTGGGGTTTGAATCAGGGCTTCATTCTTACCAGGTTGAGGCTGTACCGCCTTGCCACACCGCTGGCCCTTTTTGATCTGGTTGTTTTGGAGAGTCTGGCTTTTTGCCCTGGCTAAGCTGGTGCTCCATCCTCCTATTTTATGCTCTCCACCTTCATTGGAATGACAGGTGTATGCCAGCTTTTTTACATTGAGATAGGGTCTCACAAATTTTTTTTTCTGCCCTGGGCTGGCCTATAGAACTGCGATCCTTCTGATCTCAGCCTCTCAAGTAGCAAGGATTACAGGCATAAGCCACCAGCACCCAGGTTGTACTTTTTTTTTTTTAATAAGAAGAATTCTCTCATGAGATTTCTTCTTCGCTGTTTTTAAAGGTGGTTTAGTGTTTGTTTATACATAGTTCCCAAATGTCAAATATGTTGGTTTAAATTATTTTTCTTTTAGCAACTGTGTTTTAGTGATCTTATAAGGTCTTGCTCTCTGCACTAGTGGAAATAGGAAGTGGTGGTGGGGGACTGCAGTTAGGAAAGAAGTGAATGTGGAATATGGTGTTTGGTGTTGCTACTGATGCTTCATTGCCTGAGTGCTTGTTTGTAGCAGTGCTGCATAGTGCTCAGCTGCTTAGATAGATGGTCATTTCAGAGCCAGATGACCATCTGCAGTATACCCAGGTGACCTCTTTGTTGGTCCTCAGACTCAAACTTGACATCACGCTTTTAGGAAACCCTATTGGGATTCAAATGCCTTCTTTGCTTCACTGCACAACTAATACTAGCAAGGTGACTATTTACTAAGCACAGACTTTTATGCTGTATTATTTAACTCATTTCACTCTGTAATCCATGTGTTTTGTACATGAGTAATGTAGGCCTTAGATTAAATAACTTGCTCAAGTTCATTTATCTAGTAAAGGCATAGTTGAACAATATTCAAATTTGGGTCTGTTTGACACTTACAGACTTCCAAGAGTGCTTTCGGCTTTTGTTTTGTGTTTGCTTGTTTTCATAGTAAAAGCCAACAGTTTATATTTTAAATTTTAATTATATAATAATTCAAACTATGTGGAACAAGCATAACTTCCAAAGCTCAAATCAGAATGCATAATCTAACAGTGAATTTTATGACACTTTTTGGTTAGAAAGACAGTATGGGATACAGGGTAGTTAAAAACATCTAACTTTATTGAGATGTAACATAATAAAATGAATCCATTTCAAGGGTACACGTGATGAGTTTTTGAAAAATATATGTGTCCTTGTAACTACCACCCCAATCAAGATATAGAACAATTCAGTTACCCCAAGAAGTTTTCCTCTGCCTCTTGGCATGTCAGTTCTCAGTTTTCCTCCTCTGGTTCCATCCACTTGTCTGCTTTTGTAAGAGTGTGGAGTTTTTATGCTGAAATGTAAAACTTCTAGGACATTCATAAATTTACTCAACAGATACTCATTGAGTGCCTGTTATATCCTAGGCATAGTTCTTTTATATGCTGAGGATAAGTAGTAAACAAGCCAGACAAAGCCTTCACCTATATAGACCTTCTGCTGAGGAGACAGTAACACACATACTGTGTGTGAGTGTGTGTGTGTGTGTGTGTGTGTGTGTGTGTGTGTGTGTGAGAGAGAGAGAGAGAGAGAGAGAGAAAGAGACAGAGAGAGAGAGAGAGAGAGAGAGAGAGAGAGAGAGATTGAGATTGAGATTGAGTTCTCTCTGTGAATAAAAATAAGGTAGTAAAAAGAAATAAAGGTTGCCATGAGTGGGAGTGGTGGTTCAATATGGAGGAGGGCATTCAGGGAAGTCTTCAGAGGAAGGTGATATTTGAGCAGAGAACTGAGTGTGTGAGGGAGTAAAGTATGTCTGTATCTAGCAGTAAGGCAAAGTGAGCTGGAAGTACAAAGACTCTAGGAGGTGGGAGTCTTCTGGGATGCTTAAGTAACAGCAAGACTTATGTGGCTGTAGCAGATGGATTAAGGAGATGAGGTCAGAGAAGAATGAGGAGACCAAGTCATGTTAAGGTTTTCCAGACCATAAGAATTTTGGGAAGCCAGTGGATGTTTTTGAGCAGGACAATCATGTGACTTAGGTTTTGTTAGGATCATTTGGGCAGCTATTTTGAGCATTATACGCTAGGAAGGTAAGGCAGAAAGCAGGGAATTAGTTAAGGGCTGTTGCAGTAGTCCAGACAGGAGGTGGTGATGGCCTGGATTTGTGTTGTAATGGTGGAGTTGATTAGAGGTGGTTGGATTCTGGATGCATTTTAAAGGAAATGCTGCCAGAATTTGTTGATGGATTAGATATAGATTTAAAAAGAAGTGACTTGGGCAGGGGGTGTGTCCAAGTGGTAGAGTGCTTGCCTAGCATGCTTCAGACTCTGGGTTAAATGAATGAATGAAAGAAAGGAAATAAAAAGAGGGGACTAAAGGATGATTTCAAGGTTTTCAGTCTGAGTAACTGGAAGGATGGAATTGACATTTATGGAAATAGGTTAGACTGTGGGAAGGCTGATTGGGCATGAGGGAACAACAGATTTTGTCCATATTTATCTTGAGATGCTCCTGGACATGTAAGTGGAGAGATCAGATAGGCTGTTGGATATATGTATTTGGAGTTCAGAGGACAGGTATGGGCTAGAGAGATAAATTTTGGAATTATGTAACTGAGGCTATGTAATTACATGAAATTACTTTAAAGAGTAACTATAGATAATGAAGAGATTTGAGAACTGAGCTGTGGGCATTCATTCCAAGGTTTATGGGTCAAGGAGATGAGAAACCAGAAAAGGAGAGTGAAAATGAGTGACCAGTGTAGTAGGAGAATTGGGAAAGTGTGGGGTCTTAGAAACCCAGTGAAGATGGCTTCAAGGAGGGCCAGTGATCAGCTATTTTGAACACTGTTGATGAGTCCAGTGAGATAAGAAAACTAATGACTGGATTTAGAAACCTGATTTATTTATCAATTAGTCTATCTCTTTGTTATAAAGGGAAGCTCATAGCTTTGGGGTTAGATCACCTGGGTTGTAGTACCTGTTCTGTCACTCTCTGGGTTTGTCAGTTTGGATCCTTTGAGAAATAGACACCATGACTGAATTGGATGGGAGACACCCATCAAAGATAGAGGAGTAGGTATAGACGAGTCCAGGTCTGATACCAGTGAAGGAAGATTGTATAGAAGGATACTTAATGCAGTACTGCTAAGTGGAAGTCTCAGTAAGGCTGCTGGGGTGTTCTTGAGTAAACATCAACCCTGGAGGAGTCCCAAGTTGGTCATGTGGTTCAGCTCTAGAGTACCACTGCCCTGCATGGTTGTTGGCTGGGAGCATCCTGGGTAATGTTGTTTTGGCATGATCTCAGCATGAAAGTCAATGAGGATCTGACAGTTTGGGAGATGGAAGCCAAACGCATCTGTATTCCTCAAAGCCAGTTCTCATGGAGGGCCATCTGAGCAGCATACCTCCCACTGCAGAGGACTTAGGCAAGTAGCTCAATTTTTTGAAATCTCAGCCTCCTTATCTGTAAAATGAGTCTGTGGTTTTGAGGAATCACAAGATACCGTGAGACTTCTTGTGTCATATGTTATAGGCACTTAACAATTCCTTTCTCTTACAGTATTTTTATCTAATTTTCCTGCTTAAGTAGTTCTTAGAAACCTCTTTTTCTGGTTATTTGTGAGTAAAACAAAGGATATTTTACTTCTGTTTGTTCATTTCTCTTAGTTCTTAATGCTCTCTTCTGTCCTAACACCATTTTTTTTTTAAAATTCTATTTTCTCTTTTAGGGATGGAAGGAGTTAAGTCATTATGTTGTAATCATCTTGGAATTTAACTTGCTCAGGAGCACTGTAGTTTGATTGTTAATAAGTGCTTGGCTTGTTCTTTGAATATGAATTATGGTGAATAAGACCTCCTGGAAGGTATATCCCAAACAGGAAAATCCAGTGACTAGCTCTAACTATGGTGTGAGATATGCTGTATTTTCTGGTAAAGGTGAGGGACCATGGCTCCCCTTGGTACTCTCTGCCCACTGAACCACTCAAGCCTCACCACCATGTCATCAACTCCCTCTTGTCCTCTTGTTGTTGTTGGGGATGGTAGAACTGATGCCTATACTAGGTTCCTTACTCCAGACTTTGTTCACGTGATAAAACCAGAGGATCAGGTTGATCCTACCTTTGATCGGGTGATAGAACCTTAGAGTCAGACAAGGTAGCTTTCTAGGTAACAGTAAAAAGCCCTGAGTTATAGTTCTCTCAAGCTAAATCTGTTTTTTTTTTTTCCTACCATATGTTGATGTGCTGGTTTTGGATATGGATGATGCCCAGGTTTTTCCAAGGGGAGAGTAAACTGGGTGAGGCAGGGTAGGATTGTCCCAGACTGAGTTGAATAGGGAGGGAAACTGCTGTATAGTCAAGGAGAGCCATAACTGATAGCTGGAAGAACCAAGGTTGCAGTCAGAAAAACTAAAAAGCAAAACCAAAATAAGAGTTATGTGCCCTCAGGCTAGGTATTTGAACTCTCTGAGCCTTAGTTTGTAAGATGGAATAATAGTATCATTTACTTTTGTGAAAGTTTATTGGGAGAGGGCTGGGGATGTAGCTCAGTGGTAGGGCACTTTGCCTAGCATGCAGGAGGCTTTAGGTTCAATCCCTAGCATCGTGGGTTGTGGTGTGTTATGGTTGGATTTATTGGGAGAGGCTCCTATGAAGGTTGAAGAGGAGATGGAACAGATGTAGACAGAAGGGTTGTTAGACTGCAGTACCATGAAGAAAGAAAAGAACTATAATAGAGAATTCGTGTAATTTTTAAAAATTATCATTGTCAAGTCTGCCATTGTTATTGAGCACTCCTGTAACCTTTTCTGCAGGGAATTGTTAATGGTTAAGGGCAGCATTACCTTCACTGCCCTGAGGCAGGTGATCGCACAGTGCTTCAGAGATGAGAAGAGAGGTCTGTATTTTTTTTTAACAGCTTTGTTGAGATCTAATTCAGCACTGCAATTGTACAACCCTGGTTTTTAGTATATCTGCAGAAATGTTTAGCCATCACCACAATCAATTTTAGGATATTTTCATTATTACCCCCACAACAAAACCCAGTACCACTAGCAGTCACACCCCACTTCTACCCAAAACATCCTCTTTGAGGATAACTTTAGCAACTAATTTCTTTTAGGCCTAGATTTCCTATTCTGAATATTCCACATAAATGAAAATTTAAATGTGGTCTTTTGTGATTGGCTTTTTTCATTTAACGTAATGTTCTCAAGGTTCCTCTACATTCATAACATGTACCAGTAGTTTATTCCTTATTGTAAAATAATATTTATCTGTTTATCAGTTGCTTAATGCTGATTGTATTAAAGTACTGCTTGTACTTTTTGGCTATTATGAATAATACTACTGTGAATATTATTGTACAAACATTTGTGTGAACATGTTCTTAATTTTCTTGGGTATATACTTGGGAGTAGAATTGATGGGTCATATGGTAACTCTGTTTAACTTTTTGAGGAACTGCCAGACTCTTCCACAGAGACTGCACATTTACATTTCTCCCAATATATGAGGTTCCAATTTCTCCATCTCCTTGTTAGCACTTGTTATTATTATTATCATCCTAACTATATGAAGCGGTACCTCATTATGATTTTGATTGGCACTTTTCTAGTGACTAGAGATGTTGACCATTTTTTCCTGTGCTTCTTGACCATTTGCATTTTCTTTAGAAAAATGTCTGTTCAAGTTCTTTACCCATTTTTTAATTGGTTTGTTTGTCCTTTCATTGTTAAGTTTTGAGAGTTCTTTATATATTCTGGCTATTAGACTCGATAAACAAATTTCATTTTTTTAATTGCAAAAATAATGCACATTTTATGACAAAATTCAAATCCTATAGAAATACAAAGAGAAAAGTTCATTTACTATTCCCCAAGTATTCTTTCCAAAAGTAACCACTGTTAACTTTAGTATATATCCTTCCACATTTTAAAAGGGGCATGTTTTAACCCATATACATGCATAAATGGTTGTTGACTTATAATGGTTCAACTTAAGATTTTTTTTTTTTTTTACTTTATGATGATGTAAGTGTGATGTAAAATCAGTCAGTAGAAACTGTACTTTGAATTTTGATTTTTCCTCCTGGGCTAGCAATATGTTGTGGAATACTTGTGATCCTGGTGGGGGCAGTGGGTCTTAGCTCCCAGTCATGTAATCAGAAGGGAAAATAGCCATATTCTACAGTGTGCTGAATTGCTAAGCTATGTTGTTTGGTAGCTTAAGATGTTTTCAGTTTACAATGAGTTTATCAGGACATATCCTCATCATAAGAGAAGCATTTGTATTTAGTTTGCATAAATGAGACTAAATGTCTGCAGTACCATGACTTGTTTTTTTTTTTTCTTGTTATTTTCTGTATATCTTTTCATGGTGATCTCTTTTTTTTTTTTTTTTTTTTTTGGCTGCCTAGAAGTACCCTTTTGGATGGATGTAGCACCAATGAGGAAATTGGGAATCAGAAAGTTTAAGTGTCTTGCTCAGTATCACAGATTAGTAAGTGAAGGCGCCATTATTTAAACCGAAATTTATGTTTCAAGAGCCCATGTTCTTGCCATATTATCACATTGTTTCTGGGACTGGTAGCCTGGGGCCTTCTCCTTCTGGTTCTGGCCTCCTGTGCTATTTGCTGTATTGCCTTGTAAATCTTGTTACAGGAATGGTCTATATAATTTGCACGTTTCAGGAAATACTGGTAATAACCGTTTCTTACATAACCCACACATATACACACCTTTAGTTATCTTGAAAGGAAAAAAAAAAAATCAGGGAAGAATGCCTGATGACCTGACTTGGGGTGATAATCTGACTTGGGCTGGGGTAGCCACAAACTGCACTTGAGCAGCTTTTTCTACCTGTTCATTATCATCACTGCTTTGTAGGGGCATTCATTCTTCAGCACAAGTTCACCACACTCTCTTGGCTTTCTAGTCTGGAGGAGACTCCATGCAGTTTCAGGATGCCTGCCTTGTCCTTTCAATATTGCTTCCTACCTGGACTGTGGCTTTTTAGAAGTGCCTTCTGCTATTGCAGTTGCCAAGTGTGAGATGGTGCCTTCTTCCTAGCACAGATGTGCTGATTAAAGCACACAAAGAAGTTCAGTCAAGAATGAAGAGTGGAGTCTGGGATGAGGAGAAAGTTGCCACCAATACTTACTCAAAAGTTGTACACAAAGGGCAGGTTCCTTCTCTCCCTGCCCGTCCTGTATTCTCTGCCCTTCATATCATGCACCTGTTTACATTACTTAGCAGTTGATTGCTATAGGGCAGACCACTCTATTCCACTGCGGTCCTTTATAAATTACCTCTCTCCTTTCTCCCCACTACTGTTGGTTGTGTAGGGTAGCTAGTGGACATCTAAGCAGGTCTTAATGTACCAGCAGTGCTGCTCTTATTACTGTCACTAAAAGGGCTCTGCAAATGTTAGTTATCACTATTATTATTGTTATTATTATTGAAGGGGAGTAGATGACACCAGGGTCAGATGATGAGGCAAATATAAGTGGGGCCTGTTATTGTACTGTCCCTTTGTATCTTCTTATCTTGCTTTATTTTCTTCATAGCAGTGATATTTCTTTTTATACATTTAGTTGTTTACTATCTCTCTCTCTCCTTCACTGGAATGTGAATACTTTTAGAAGAGAGAGGAAGAGCTTTGTCGGTTTTATTCCCTGTTCTATCCCTAGCCTCTAGGCCAGGACCTAGCACATAGTAAGTAGCAATAATACAATCAATGTTTGTGAAATACATGAATGTGAGCACTCACTGTATGTCCACTGTTCAGGTGATATTTATATATTAGCTAATATATTCATAAGGGTCTTTTGAGGTCAGTATGTTATTATCACTGTTGTATAGATGAAAATACTTAGTCACAGAGGAGGTTCTTTGTGCTTAGTCTCCACAGCTTATAAGTGAAAGAACAGGTAGTCTTTCTTCAGAGCCTGGTTTTATAGGCACTATGCTATATATTCTCTCTCACATGGTTTGGGAGACTGAACCCAGGCCTCTCACATGCTAGGCAAGTGCTCTACCACTGAGCTATACCCTTAGCCCATCATTAATTTTATTACTTACATAATTGATAACTTAAAATAGTCACCTACATATGCAGTTCATTAACCATCATCTATCATTTGCTCATTACACTGTTGAACATTTTTAACCCTACCCCTGGCACTGCATTTGACATTTGAGAAAATAATAATAGATAATGTTTCTTGAGCACATCACTATGTACCTGCACATTTATTATTTCATCCTCACAATAATCTAATTAAGTAAATAGTATTATACATATTTGACAGATAGGGAAACAGACAAAGAGGTTAATTTTCTTGCCCAGGACCACACAGCTTAGAAATGGTAGACTGGGCCTTGAACCCCAGCACTCTGGCTTCAGAGGTTTTTCCCAAAGACTTCACTAGACAGCCTTCTTGCAATTCAGAGAGATAAAGCCAGTATCCACAGTTACTCAGCTTGTAAGTGGCAGGACTGGGACTCGGACTCAGGTCTGCTTTGGTCACCAAATGTATGCTTGCTCTTAGTTTGTGGGAGTTGGAGCAAGAGGTGTGACTATTTGTCC
Source organism: Castor canadensis (assembly GCF_047511655.1). Lineage (NCBI taxonomy): Eukaryota > Metazoa > Chordata > Mammalia > Rodentia > Castoridae > Castor > Castor canadensis. Next base: position 13,199,155 of record NC_133398.1, on the reverse strand, counting down.
CAGAACTTGGGTTCCCATCCTTCTGGGGTGGAAGGGAAGGAGAAAAGAGACTTAATCCAAACCATTCAGCTGTGTATGTGGAGTTGGAACTCCTGACCTCAGCTCCTTTGTCTTTCTGTCCCCCTGGGCTATATTTTAAGATGGCTTAGCCAAGCTTTAGTCATAGAACAATATTTTAAAAGTAGGTGACTAGTTGTGTCACCAGAGAGAATTAAAATTACAATTGGTGGTAGAAGGTCTTCACAAATGTATGATTTCCTTTGGTCTGATGTCTTTTTGAGACGTTAACGTATGTAAGACAGGCTGGTGGGAGGGGGAGTTGTTGTACCTAGAAGCATAGGAAATCTGGCTGGGCTACACAAACAAAAACATTTCCTTCAGGGCCAGTGGCCTCAAGGCAGTAGGCAGTTCCCTCCAGCAAACAATGAAGCAGGGCCTGTGTCTGCTGCTGTTTGCAGGCCCATGCATCTACTAGGCCCATGAGTCTCTGCAGCTAAATGAGGATATAGCAGGCTTTCTCTCAGTTGAACTATCAGAAATGTGTTTTGATATGCCATTCCCTGTAGTTCAGCTTCCTTCTGCCTTAGCCTGTTGTCCCCCCACCCCACACCTCTGGAGCAGAACTCTTGGCCCCCACACCCTTGGTTGTCTGCTGCTGTCCTCTGTTCCTATGCTTTCCCTCTCTGCTCACCATCTACTCCATGGGCCAAGCTCCAAGCGACGAAGTTTCTAAGTGTTTTCTCCTTAACCATTCACATTCTCTTTTCTCCAGGACTTGGAGATTGTGTAACACGAATAAGAATGAGGCCATCCAGTGTTGAACTCCTGCAGTACATAAGTATCTGCAGCGTGCCAAGCCCTTGTCACCCATCATTTCATTTAATTCTTGAATCCTCCCTTTTAGTAGTATCCACACTCTTATTCATATGTGAGACAGCTGAATTTGGAGAAGATGAGTAGCATTTTCAAAGTTCTGAAGCTATCATGTGGCAAGCTGGAATTCCAACTTAGGTCTTGTCTTTAAGGCATGTTCTTTCTATGTTTAATGTCCCCTTTTAAATGACCAAAGGTCCTTCTGAAGTTGGATGTCATTATTACTGGGTTTTACTGTAATTGCCCAAGCTGACCAGGGCTTCCTTTGGTAGTGTATAGCTTTGTACATATGTCCCCTCTGGTTGAAACAATAGGAAATACCATTTTAGTCAGTGGGATTCTCTGTTGTGTTATTTACCAGCGGGGCATGCCCTCTGCGTATTGTTCACCAGAGTATGCTCAAGGAATTTTACAGGAAGGCCTCCATCCAGGATGTTACTGGAAGATCTGCCTGGTGAAGTTTGTACAAACAAAGTGTGACCCTGCCAGCTCAGCCCAAACCTCTGCCTTGTGCTAGAGGGCTCCCTGACCCTAGTAGAAAAGGCTGCTGTCTTGATCATCAAGCCAACAAGCTGCTGTGGGATGGTTCTAAGCTCCCCATCTACCTGCTTCTGTATAGTCTCTCCATTTGCTAGTTACAGAAAACATAACCCTGGTTGTTTCCTCTGCCCCCTGAAACTCTCCTGTGTTCTTTCATGTGGATCCTAGTATCTACTAGGACTCCTTCCCACATACACTTCTAAAAAACTGTGAAATAGACATTAAATTTTTTAAACCATTTTAGTCATTTCTAAGTTACTGTTCAGTAACATTAAGTACGTTCACATTATTGTGTAGCCAGTCTCCAGAATATATGTACTTGTTTAATGTCCACCTTCCTTGCTAGACTGTAAACTTATATGTATTTAATGTTATGTCCTTTGTTTCTGACACAGTGGCTGGCATATAGTAGGTGCTCAGTAAACAGTTGTTGAATGAAGCCTTAAGTGAATAAATGAATACCAAAATGGGAAGATTTCAGGGCTATATGTTGAAACATCTGGATTTTAAAATGTGAAATGTTAAATTACTTGTCAGATCTCAAAAAGCCCTCTTGCTGAAGCATAGATCTTGTCCTGTCACTTCTTTGTTGATTAAAATTTTCATGAATAAGCTCTTCACTATTTGAAGATGCCTGAGGGGGTTGCGAAAACCTAAACAGCAGCAACTAAAGACAGTTTAATTTTCTGAGTGCTTATTCTCTATAAGGTTTGGTGCTGGCTACTTTCCATATTTTATTTCATGTGAATCTCACAGTAACTCTGAAATGGAAGTTCTGTTTTCCTTGTTTGTTTATTTTTAATTTCTGTTTTCAGATGAGAAGATCAAGACCCAGAGAGTTTAAATAATTTGTTTAAGGTCACTCAGCTATAAGTGCCAGGCCCAGAGTAGAGGTGGAGCTGAACTTTGTAGCCTGCCATATAGAGAGTGCTACACTTCCCCTAGTACCCTTCCCCCACCCCCAACTGGAGTAGTCTGTTTTTGTTTGTTTTATAAATGGGATCTCTTCCTCATTTTCTTGTTTTTGTTTTTGTTTTTATTATGATTTCAGGGTTTTGTGACTTGAAAACTCTAGACCTGTAGAACAAATTTGACCTGAATGTGGGATGTGCTCTTTCCAGCCTTGCTTTCTGTCTTACTGTGCTTCTTTCCAAAATTCCTTTTCCTTTTTTCTGCAGCTGACAAGTTACCATGCCTCTCTAGGCATTTTCCAAATCTCAGGGCAGAAGACCTGTGCTAGAATTCTGCATATTCCTCCCATAGAAGGTCTTAGCAGCAGTCACAGTTGTTCTGAGCAGTGGCTAACAAGTTTGTTTCCACCAGTTGACTGAATCTGGAAAAGTTGGACCAGACCTGCCTCCTTTGTAGAGCACCTCAGCCAGAGCTTTAATAAGCAAATGCACACCAACTTAGGGTAGAGGCTGGGAACCAACCAGCTGAGTTCAGAAGCCTGGAATACAAATCTGAGTATGCTCAGGAGTCCCATGAGTGTGAGGTGCAGATGATCAGAAATACTAATCACTGGTCTGGAAAGGAGTTAAAATATTTCCATAATATAATGTTTCTTTCCTAAAACACATGTGCCCTTATTGTTTCATGAGGAAGTAATTAAATGTGTTTGATTAAAACATTCATAAATGCTGTCATTTACCCAAGGCTACTATGTGCTGCTCTCTTTTTTGGTATAGATCTGTTGTATCTGATTCAGTCGTTCTGCAAGGTATCTTTTTATCTTCATTTTAGAAATAAGGAACTAAAGCTCAGAAAGCTTAATTAGCTTTTGATACTTTTCAGGTCAGCACCTTGAACCAGTATGTATTTACATTTGCCCTTCTTCCTCTCAGCCCTTCTGTTTCCAGTACCCCCTGATGTCTTTCTGATGACTGACTATTTGAATCCTAAAACAAATTTTATTTTATTTTATTGAGACAGGTCTTGTTATGTAGCCCAAGCTTGCCTTGAACTTGTTATGCAGCCCAAGTTTAAACTTACTGTGTAGCTCAAGCTGGCCTTGAACTCAGAATCTGCCTGCCTCAGCTTCCCTAGTGCTGGGATTACAGGTGTGTACCACCACATCCAGCTAAACAGAAATATATCAGTGCTAATCATACACCATTACATTTACAAACTGGTGTTAGTGGAATGGTAATGTCACATTTACATTGATAGATACAAAATAGTAGTAGAGTGCTTGCCTAGCAAGTGTGAGGCCCTGAGTTCAAACTTCAGAACCATCAACTAATCAATCAATCAATAAATATAAAATAAGACTTTTTAATAAGGCAAGTTGCATATAATGATTTCATTTTCTTTATTACAGCCTTTTATTGTTAATAGTTTTTTGAGTCATAGTTTGTGTTTTTTTGTTCTTCCATTTAAAATATAAATATAACAAGGTAATAAAAAGAAAAGTTGGTTAGATAAAAATCTTCATTAAGAGTTTCTAAACAGCAGGATACCTATTTCAAATTATGTATGAAATACAAGATTGAAATACTTCAATAAGATCTCTTCAGAGAAGTTTAAGAGGTTTCTTTCAGCCTTAGATTTACTTATTTTCTGTCCCTCCTAGTATTTCAGCAGGATTAAGTTTTTTGAATCAGTGGATCAAGTTTTAATTTTCCTTTTCCTTCCTTATACTGACATATGCTTTGGCAGAACAAAAAAGGGACCTAAACATGTCAGCATGATTTTTGTTCAATGAATTAAAAACCATAAAAGTAACAAGATCCGATCCAAATCCTTAAACTCCTGACATGGTGATTTTGTCCTTTTCAGTTCGAAGATTCATATTACTGACTTTGAAAAGCTTTCTGTTTGGGAACAGAAGTGCATGATTTATTTGAAATAGATTGTAAGGAGTTAGCAACATGGAGTAGCAGAAAGATTTGGATTTGTGTTCCAGTTCTGTCACTCAAGCCCATGGGCAAGTCACTTAATATCTGTGAACCTCAATTTCCTCATTGGAAAATGAGACTCAATGTGAAGAGTTTTGTGAGGTCAGTGAAGTACTCACCTGGTTATAGAGGTGCTTATTGATGGTAGTAATCAGGATCATTTTTATTTTGAGAATCTCTTCAAGTAGTTGAATTCAGAAGGATTTATTTATAACAAAGCTGTCCACTTTGTCTTCAGAGCTTTTCCTTCCTCAAACTTCCTTTATTTATTTATTCATTTATTTTTGTCATCAGAGAAAATGTAAGTTAGATGCTACTAAATGCTCAGCAGCTGCTCGGCACTGTTCCAAACCGAACATGTACCCAGAACTTACTTAGCAAGACCCATGTCGATTTGAGGATTAGGAAGTATATGCCAGTGATGTCCATTTCAGGATAGAGGAATCTTATACTAAGACCAATCGCTTTTTGGCTGGAGGTGTAGTCCAGTGATAGAGTGCTTAACTAGCATGGGCAAGGCTCTAGGTTGGATCCACAGTACTGAAAAAAAACAAAAAACAAAAAACCCCCCAAAAAACCAAAATAGCAATGGCTTTGAGACAGGCCGTCCTGAGCTTGACTAGGTTTGACTTTGAATCAGATACCAAACTTCTTTGGGCCTTATTTTCTTCACCTATAAAATAGGATTCATGATCTTATGAGACCCTCCAGGATAAGGCTTCCCAGTCATACTTTCTTTGTTATCTGTGCCTCAGCCAGTTTAGCAAATGAAGCAAAGTTTCTTTGCATCTTAAAGCCTTTATAAATGGCTTTTCTTCCATCTGGAAATCCCCATTTCTCTGCCAGTACTGACAATGTAGACTTAATTCTTCAGATCAAGTGAACTTTTTAGTCAGGATAGGGTGGGCTATGTTGCAGTAACAAGCAATCCCTAAATTTCCATAGCTTATAGCGGTAGAAGTATATTTCTTGCATTTGCTGCATGTTAGATGCTAGTCATCATCATAGTCATCCTGATAGACCTGAACTCTATCAACTTGTACTGTGGCCAAGGAAAACACATATGGCAGAGCACACAGTGTCTCTGAAAGCTTCTGTCTTAAGGTGAAACCCATCATTTCTGCTCACATTTTATTGGCTAGAATAAGCTGTACAGCCAACTTCAGAAGTAGTTGGAATATGCATTCCTACTATGTGCCTGGGAGGATAAGAACCAGAACACTGGTGAACAGACCTGGTGACTATCACAGTTAGATATCATTTCTCCAGAAAAATCTCTTACTGCCTGCTCTCTAAACTCAGACAGTTCCTGGTGAGTTAGCTGAGCTGCTTCTCTCCTGTGGCACCTTGTCCTTCCTCACTTGCCTGCTGCAGCATTTCTTTGTCTAACTTCGGTTTTGATAGGGAGTAGGCACTCAGTTTGTACAAGATGAGAGAAGAAGGCAGAACAAACCTGCTGGTCTGATTTTCTTGGTTGTCATGATTATTAAATGTAAAATAATGATAGCTTCTTCATGTAGTGGTTGTGAAGATTATTGTAAAAAATGCCTATCCAAGTGTGTTATAGTCAGCCTTCAGTGCAGTGTGCTCACTGTTATGATGAGAATGCTAATAGTTAAACAACTGATGTTTATTAGCCATTTAAAACATGCGTCAGTCTCGTGTACTTTTAAAATTTTTTTACAGGCTGGGGGCATGGTTCAAGTGGTAGAGTACCTGCCTAGCAAGCGCAGGCCCTGAGTTCTAATCCCAGTACTACAAAAAAACAAAACAAAACAAAATAATGGATTTCACTCTGACACTTTTGAACATGTTATATAATGTACTTTGGTTATATTTGCTCCCTCACTGATCCCCTGCCCAAATAATCCCCTTTATACATTTATGTTTTTTGTTCTTTTTTACATCTAGATTCCACATATGAGAGAAAACGTGATATTTTTCTTTCTGAATCTGGCTTATTTTGCTTAACATTATGATTTTCAGTTCCATTCATTTTCTTGCTAATGCCCTAATTTCATTCCTCTTTATGACTGAATGCTACTACATTATGAATATATACGATAATTTCTTTATGTATTTGTCCATTTTTTGGATGCCAGGGCTGATTCTAAGTTGTGGAATAAACATCTTATGTTTGGAAGTTAACTGCTATAGTGGTTTGTTTCCATTGGGACTGGTGTTATGTCTTGGTCACTTTCAAGGTGATTTATAAGTAATTTCTTACAATAATTAAGATTACGAAGGTTGCTACTTGTTTGGGGTGATTTAGAGAGTTAGAGATAGTGCCATTTCTATGATTCTATGACATAATCACTCATTTACATTGCCTTCTTTAGTGAGAGAGAAAGGCTAATTATGATTAATAATTGATTCCTTTTACAGGTAACTTAAAGTGTGCCTATGTTAATGCTAAATAATTTACACACATCATCTTATTTAGTCTTCACACTACCTCTTGGGTCCCCATTAGACAGATGGGAACTCTGAGGAGAGGAATGTATCTCATAAGCAGCGTGGTCCAGATTTGAACTGGGTCTATGTAGATTCCTTTGCTCATGCTCTTAGGTGGTCCTCTTACCGGTTCTTCTCAGCTAGTTATGCTTGACACTGGCATGCCCATGGACATGTGTCAGGAATGTAAAGATCATCATCTGACAAAGAGTAAAATTATAGACTACTGAGTTGACAGACAAATCAGTTAAATTCTTGGCTGTATGTTAATTCTAGAATGATTTTGTTGAATGTTTGTCTTTTGCTTTTTTTTTTTTTTGTATTTTTTAAATCAGAGTAACCAGGGAGCACAGGGAAATGCTGGTGAAACTGGCCAAACAGAACACCAACAAGGCCAAAGACTCTTTACGGAGGGTTCGCACCGACGCAATTAATAAGCTGAAGAAGTCAAAGGACAAGACCTCGGAGGATACTGTTAGGCTCATAGAGAAACAGGTACTATTGCCAACAGTTGTAGTGTTTATGTGTCTGACCCAAGGAATCATTTGTTCGTGTCTGAAGCAAGGACAGTTAAAACAGAGTGCTTCTGGTCTTTTCATTCACATGGTCAATATTAACCAAGTCTTTTTTCTGGATTTAGCCCCATGCTGGACCTTGGAGAGATCCATAGAAGAAAATAAGATGCTATTGACCTTTTACTGTGTGCTAGGCTCCATTCTGAGTAGTTTTTCCTCATAACTACAAAATGTAAGATGGGGATGGGGATTTAGCTCAGTGGTAGAGCACTTGTATAGTACACAGAAGGCCCTGGGTTCAATCCCCAGCACAAAAAACAACAGCAACAACAAAAACTGTGGGTAGGTAGTGAGGAAACTGAGGTTCAAAGAAGTTCACTAGTGTTCCTAAGTCATTCTGTTGATAAGTAGTAGAAATGGGATCCAAACACAAGCAGATGGATCTTAGAACCCACTTGCCATTGTTCTCCTTTCATTCGTCTTGTTGCTGAAAAGTAAGCAGTTATGTTCTCTGTGTGTTGAGTAGTGGCACTTACGCCTGTCCTAAAGGACAGAAATGAGGGAAATGAGGGAAAAATGAGGGAGAAAGTAAACAGCATGTACAAAGGAATATTGATATAAAAGAATGTTGTTCTCTTAGATCAGTGGGGCTTGAATCTAGTGAGACTAGGGAATGAGGAAAGAAGACAGTGACCAGATCATGGAAGGCCTTATATACCAGGTGGAGGAGTTAGCAGGTTCAGAGGTTCCCACATTGGCTGTGCATCTGTATCAGTCACCTATGGCCAGAATAACGGTGCATAACCAGCTACCCCTAAACTTGTTGATTTGCCATATCTCAAAGCATTATTTCTTGTCCTGTTTCTTGGGCCAGCTGGGGTGTAACTGTTTTAGGCTGGGCTCTCAGTGAGCTCAGCTCTAAATCTTGGATTGGGCTCAAGCCTGCTTTATATATCTCACAATCTTTCAGAGTCAACAAGTTTCCCAGGGCATCTTTTCTTGGCAACAGCAGATGCCAGGACCTTAAGTCCAGCCACTGAAGCACATCATAAGCACCTGCTCTTGTCACATCCCATTAGTCAAAGCTAGTCACATGGGCTAAGCCCAAAATCATAGTTATAAGGAAGTATATTTATTCATGGAGATCTGAGAAAGGGAGTGAATATTTATTGAACAATAATCTGCCACCTTATAAAAATGCATGCATTTGTTACTGTACTGCAGAGATTAAGTCAGGGAATCTGGAGTGGGGCCCTGGAATTTTTAAAGCTTCCCAGGAGATTTTCATATAGTAACTCTCTGGAAAGATTTTTCTTTTTCAGACAGTGGGGAAATCACATCTGTATTTATGAAAGATGACTGTGGTGGCCAGGAATAAAACATTGTCAGGGACAAGACCAACTGGAGGCAAGGAAACTGTTGCAGAAAGCCAGCCAGAAAGTGATGATTGATTGGGTAAACAGGTTGTGTAGCCATGACAGTGGCTGGTGCTGGTGGGTCACGCACCCACTGCAGTTAACTTGAACGAGAAGCTGTCTATATATAGCAGCCTGGGTGCGCTGCCGTTACTGGGTTGCAGCTATGGCCAAGGATATCCTTGGGGAAGCAGAGCTGCACTTAGATGAGCTGAACACTTTGTGGATGTTGGTCCCAGAGGTTACCCAGCAGACCATAGAGCTCAAGGAAGAGTGCAAGGACTTTTTTGGACAAAATTGGCCCATTTCAGAAAATAGTTGGTAGTCTAATTGAACTTGTTGACCAACTTGTAAAAGAAGCAGAAAATGAGAAGATGAAGGCCGTTGGTGTTCAGAATTTGCTCAAATCCATTGCAAAGCAGAGAGAAACCCAACAACAGCAACTTTAAGCACTAATAGCAGAAAAGAAAATGCAGCTACAAAGGTGCCAGGTTGACTATGAAGCTTTGAGTAAAGTAGAAGCAGGATAAAATGAATTTATTGACCAGTTTATTTTTCAAAAGTGAACTGAAAATTTCATTTTTACAGCAGGAAGGCAAAAAAAAAAAAAAACCCAAACTAAAAAACCTCTGTACCCATTCCATTGACTTGACTAATGACCTAAGCATGTCATGATAGTATGTCAGGACCACAGTGCTCTGAAGGTAGTAATGCCAAATTTGGGGCACTGGTACTGCATGTCAGTCCCTGCCAGTGGCAAGGCAGGGCAGGGCCACATCTCTTGAATTCTTAGTATGAACTAAGTAGTTTGTACACCTTGATCCACTTTTTTGTAAATTCACAAAGCTTTGGAAGGAAAAGCAATAAATTATTGTGTTAAAAAAAAAAGTGATGATTACCTGAGCCTGAATGGTAGGGGTGGGGGACTGAGATAGGAGGTGAATTTACCAATATTTAGGAGATAGAATTAGTAATGTTTCATGTCATGTAAAGGGCTTGATAGACTCTAAAACCTACTTGTGCACAATATAAGCATCATGTTAAGAAGGTTGAACAGGAGTGTGGGCAGGATGAGGAGTGAAGAGGGAAGAAGCCAGAGAGCTAAGAGAGCAGAGAGCTGTTAGGGGGACCCCTGGAGGAGGCCATAAAGTGATTAGCTACTCCCCTTTTGGACTGGCAGTTAGCATACTAGTGTGTAGGTCAGCCACAAAAATCACCTGAGGAAATTTATGATGCATTCCTGGGCCTTGCTCTTGCATTTTCTGATTCAGTACATCTGTGTAGGAATGAGTATTTATAAAAAGCTCTACAGATAATCTTGCAAAGGCACACATAGAAGATAAGAGCCTAGAAACCTTATAATGCAAAAAAAGAAAAGGATTGTTCTGCACCTGATGTCCTGTGACCTTGGGGAAGTTACTGAACTCTTTGAGGGTCCTTTTTTCAAATAAAAAGGATTGGTAATTTCTACGTTCAAGAGGTTCCTTGGCTGCACCATTAGAATACCTGACACCTAAACCATCAAAGCTCCTCTTCTTTTTTGCCTTTCTCTTTCCCTGCACCAGCTCAAAGAGGATGTTCATAGATCGGGCTGGCCGCCTTTTCTGAGTACAGATCAGGCCTCACATAGACGGTCCTGGCCCTTGCCCAACTGGTCTAGCTTCTTGTCCCTATTCTCTGGCATTCTATATCTGCAGTGGATACTTGGCCTTTTCATTGCTTCCTAGTGGGAAGCCTATGGACTCTGCCTCAGGGAGCAGAGTCCAAGTTCCTTGGAAAAAGAAGAATAATCAGATAACCAGCACTGTTGCTTGACACAGACCTTCCTGGAACCTTCAGTTGTTAACACTGACTTTTTACTATCCTCTTCAGATTTGATTTTTTCCTCCATTGCTTCTTATTGTTGATTATTACTGTTTTTTCAAAGTGAAAATAGCATTTGTTAGTTTTTCTGATACTAAACAAATACATGCTTGTTGTTTAAAAAAAAAGAGTGAAGAAAGTTATTGAAATATCATCACTTAGAGATGACCATTGTTAGCATTTTAGTGTGCAGTCCTTCAGGCTATCTCTTTTACCATATCTGTAATATTTATAGTACATAATACAGATACTTTTCAGTGTAAAAGCTTTCCTAAAAGAGTCTGTCATTTAAATGTTAATTTTTACCTTATTGTTGTGTTGTTATTAATTTCATTTACTGTCATATGGAGAAAAATTTGGATAGGAAAATATTCAAGAGACAGCCTTACATGTAATTCATTTTGTTATTTTTCTTTATCAGAAGGCTCTGAACAAGTTTCTGGTGTGGGTTTTTGTTTTTGTTTTGTTTTATATAAACAAGGCTGTGGCTGATTGTTGCTTCATCAATAGTTTTTTAAAAATGTGTTTACTTTTGTTCCTGATTATCAAGGTAATATATTCTTATTATAGAAAATGTGGAGTACAGAAGACTTTCTTAAAAAGTGGGAAAAAAATCATCCCATAAAATCATATTGCAGAGGCTGTTACTGTTAATATTTTGGAGCAGTTCTTTGTTTTAACCCTCCATAATTTTAAATATGATTAAATATATATATTTTGCATCCAGGTTTAATTTTCCATTTGGCATTAAAGGCATTACCATTTTCTCATTCTTGAAAAACTTTTTGTGGATAGCCATTTCTGGGTGTTCTTTTGTTTAGTTTTGTTTTTTGTACTGGGGTTTGAACTCAGGGCCTTGTGCTTGCTAGGCAAGTGCTCTACCACTTGAACCATGCCTCCAGTTCTTTTGCTTTAGTTTATTTTTCAGATAAGGTTTCATGCTTTTGCCTGGGATCTCAGTCCTCCTACCTCTGCCTGCTGAATAGCCGGGATTATAGGTGCATACCACTACACTGGGCCTTATCACTGGTCATTTCTAATGGCTGCTAAATAGTTGGTCTTGTGGTTATACCCATAAGAAGCTCTTCTTTTTGACATTTTGTTTAAAATTTGTTTATATTTTAAGTAGGGTTGCAGTGAACATCTTCATTATAAATACTTGTATTTACTTAGGACAGAGCATCCCAAGTGTGGAATTATTGGACATCGAAGTGCATATTTTAAGGTTCTTAGTGCCTTACTGACTAAATCATTTAGGGTTTTTAGAATGTGTATAAATTTTTTAAATTTTAACTTTTCTGCAACCTGACACTTGAACTGAAAAATTTTAATCTGAGCTTAAAATATTAATTGTCCTGAAAGCATTGCTTTTATTTCCACACTCTACAGAGTAAATTAAGTTTTTTATATATAAATCCATATAACCTTTCTGGAGGGCAGTATGACAGTGTATGCCAAAATCCATATGTTTTTGATTCAGTAACTTAGAAATTTACCCAAAAGAAATTGTCAGACCGGGAGTTGGTGGCTTAAGCCTGTAATCCCAGCTACTCAGGAGACAGAGATCAGGAGGATCACGGTTCGAAGTCATCCAGGACAAATAGTTCGCAAGACTCTCTCTCCGAAAATCCTTGACAAAACAGGGCTGGCTGAGTGACTCAAGTGGTAGAGCACCTGCCTAGCAGGTGTGAAGCCCTGAGTCAAACCCCAATTCTGCCAAAAGAAAAAAAAAAGAAATTTTGTCTACAAGGCTATTCATTAATATATTATGTATAAGAACAGAAAAGTGGAACTGTCTAAATTTCTAACAGTGGGAAAATGATTGTTTTATATTCTCTCTCTGTGTTCTATACAGAATGACAGTTATAAGAATATTTTATAGATGTGGAAATTTTTTAGAATTTATTATTATTTTTTTAAATATGATTGGTTATATCCGGGCATGGTGGCATATGTCTGTAATCCCAGCTACTTGGGAAATTGAGGCAGGAGGATTGTGAGTTTGAGGTCAGCCCTGGCAAAGTTAGTGAGACCCTTATCTCTCAAACAAAATACAAACATGAGGGTTGGGGGCCTGGCTCAAGTGGTAGAGAGCCCTTGCGTAGCTTGTACAAGACCCTGGGTTTAACACCCAGTACCACAAATAAATAAATAAATAAAATGGTATGTCATACAACAGTATTACGATTTCATTTTTATAAAGAAAAGCCACATAGACATAAAATAGTTGGTAGTTTATATGTTTCAAGATATTAAAGGCAGTCACTTCAGGTAATGGCATTATAAATGACTTTTATTTTTTGTGAAATTTTTTCTCCTTTTAAAAACATTGTCCAGGATTCTTTTGAGGCCAGATTCTTTAAAACTTTATTATAACAATGTTTCTTTCATCTTTGGTATGTAAGAGCAAAATGATTCAGTTTTAGGTTCTATCTCAGCCATTGTATCTGACCCCAAACTCTCTCAACCCCTCTGAACTTCCCATCCCCCAGCCCAGGCCAGCTCTGTTGAAGGAGGACCAGGATCTTCACGCTCAGGACTCTGACATCTGCCAGCCTGCTGTTTCACCTTCACTTTAGTTTACTATAAATGGGCCTGCTGAACATTAAAGCACTTGGCAGAAGCCTCCAGTAACTCTGGCCAAGATCCTTTCACTGCAGCCTTTCTCCAAGAAACAGAGCTGCTCTGAAATGAGTGAAGCTGGGTGCTAGTGGGGCTGCAGCGGTGGGGGGTAGATGGGTGGATGGATAGGACGGTTTCTGGCAGACAGGCAAGGCAGGGAGGCTGGACTAGGTGAGGCAGTGGTGTCCCGAGCCAGTCTCAGGGATGATGGCTTATATGTAGGTCTGTGCTCTAGGCACCCACTTCACTATCCTTTCCTTTCATTTTGCTGAACTAGTAAAGCTCAAATGTGATGATAACAATGATTATGGTAGTGATGTTGATGTTATAATCTTTATACAGCAGCTCATGGTACTGGAAAGGGTGCTTGCTTTGGAGTTAGTCAGACCTGGATAAAATTCTAGCTCTTACTTCTCAGCTGTGAAGGTCAGCAAATGGCTTCACTTTTCCGAGCATCTCTGAGCTCATCTGTGAAGTGGGAATAGTGCTTGTCCCGTGGGTTTGATGTGAGGACTGAGAGGCTCAACACACTTAGAAATGACCGCTCCTCTCCCCAGCTTCGTGACTCTTAGTGATTCTTATATGGCCTGGCTGGAATGAAGAAGGAATAGGCCATGTGCTATGAGCCACCAAAAGGGAATAGGAGCATCAAACCTGTCATTGGGAGGTGGGTGAGTTTTTGGCTCAACCACACCACTGACTTTTTATGTGATTGTGGGTAGAGCAGTTAACATTCCGTGCCCTGGTTTCCTCCTCTCTAGAGAGGGTATACTACCTGTTCCTCTTGATTTATGGGGGTTACGTGAGGTGGTTGTGTTTGAATGAAGTAACAGAGGACAAAACACTTCTGCACAGCAGAAACTTTTATGCAACAGGCAGGTGAAATAACGTTCATATTATGCCAAAAGGGGACGATAGTATTTCATATGTTGTGAGGATTATGTGTAGTAACGCATGTAAAATGTTAACCCAGTGTCTGGCATATAGTAAGTACTCAGCAAGTGAGAGTTTTGTTGGTGTATTTTAGGAAGTCCAATAAAGATTGAAAAGATGAAGCTACAGATAGACTGTTCTTGAGGGCACTTTGTACTTATGATAAAAAGTTGGTAAATATTTTCATTGATTGGATAATTTGAAAAGGAGTCAGGAAATGATAGAAAAATCATAGTAACACAACCAACATTTGCGTAGCAAATAACCAGTTTAAAACTTTCTTGTATATTCATGGTTTTGCTTAACCCTCACAACTTTTTTTTGAGAAGGGGACCGGCAAGCCTCATTTGATTGATGAGGAAACTGAGACTTGGAGTAGAAAAAATGACTTGTACCTTGTCATCCCACATTATCAAATTATTACCAGGGGTACTGTCCCTCCTCTCATACCCATCCTTGTGCCCAAACTACCCTCGGTGCCTGCCATTTTTTCCAGAGGAGGCTTGCAGCCCTTGTTCTTGGCTGTCCCAGACTGCCATCCTGTAGGTGCTGATGTGCTGCTGGGAACTGCTCTCCACCTCATGCAAGGCATCTACAGGGTCAGAGCATCTGAAAGGCTTGTGGCTGATGCAGTGAGGGGGACTAAGCTGCCATTCTGTGTCCAGTCACTCTTGCAGAGTATCTGGCAGCCTCAGTAGCTTTGCTTTTCCATCTGAAAAATGTGCAGCTGTTGCTGTGGGGAGAGCCTGGCCGCCTCCCTGCCTGGGACCAATTGCTGCATATATTTTTTAGTTTCTGCTCTTTTCAGTACATTTAGTTACCAATTTCTGACCAAGGCCTGTGGTTGGCAAATAAAGATGTCAAGCAGCTGCCATGCTGCTGAGCACATAGATCCTGGGGTACCACGTTGCCATCTTCCAAGCCTCCTGCCTTTATCCCCATTTAGATGTGGGAGGGAGGCTACAGCATCTAATAAATGTTATTCTGGTTTTCTCATTCTTAGAAGGGTGTGTATGCTTATTGCAGAAAATTTGGAAAATACAGAAAAGCACAGAAAATTTTCTGAGACCTTGATACATGTTGTGTTCTAAGCAGGATGTGATGATATAGACATGAATAATACATTATGTATCTTCCTATAACTAAAAGATACACTTAATATTTTGGCAAATTTCTTTCTAGTTTTTTAAAAATACACAATTTTTAATTTACATATTTTATAGAGCTTTTCTCTTACAGATATATAAACAGAATTTTGAATCTCACTTCTTCCATGATATTATAAGTATGTTGAAACACTATTAATAACCATTTTTGAACATTTTTTTCTGATTACAAATGTAATGCATGCTTATTATAAAACACTCAGACATTTCAGGAGTAGATACTGGAATGTCATTCATATGACATATTCTTTTCCATAAGAAATACAGTCTTAACCATTTTAGTGACTATATGTATTCAACTGCTTCCCTATTCTGTAACTTCAGATTTTTTGATTTTTCATTATTGAAAAGAAAGCCAGGATAAATATCTTTACACATAGATCTTAAGAAAAAAAATTTCAGGTCCTGTTCATGTGATAATTTCCGCATTTGAGATATTTGGGGGTTAACTAGATGAACGTTTACATCAATTTGAATTCCTGTCAGCGATATATGAGTGAAACCATTTCACTATCATTTGTTGGCATTAGCGATCATAATTAAAAGCCACAACATCAAAATTTGCTAACTATGATAGCTGAACTGTTTCTTGTTTTAATTTGCATTTCTTCAATTTGTATTGAATTTTCCATGTTTGTTAACCAGATGTACTTAATCTTTTTTCAAGACTTTTTTTTTCCTGCTTAACTCTTGGGATCTTTGCATTTGTTTCGTTACTTCATCAGAAGGCTTTCTATGTAGCAGGGTAGCTGAGGCATAGGACATTCTGGAGGCTCTTTAAGAGACAGTGTGGCTTCTCTGTATTGTATAATAGTTAGAAATGTTGGCTTGTAGAATCAGACTACCATGGATTAAATTTTGGCGTTGTACCTTTCTAGCTGTATATTCTGAATAAGTGATCTGTCTCAGTTTTCTTATCTGTAAAATGGGGTAATAATAGTATCTTATCTCGTGGGATGGTTGTTAGGAATCAGTAAGAATGTATGTATAAATTTCTTAGTACAGTGCTTAGCTGGAACTCAATGTAAACTTTTGTCACTATTATTATTTCCTCAATAACCTTTTCACAGTTCTAGAACATCTGTTCCTCTACCTTTTTGCAGCCCCACTTATCAAGCTACCTTCTTTTGTGTTCTTGCAGATCAGCCAAATGGCCGACGACACAGTTGCCGAACTGGACAGATATCTGGTAGTGAAGACCAAAGAACTCCTTGGATGAAAAACCAGCAGGCCTATCCACACGCCACAGTCTAGTTTCTGGTGGATCCCATACGTGTCAGATTGGCACCTCCTTCAGCCCCTTCCATCTACATAGAAGGCTGTCATTGTGCTGTCAATCCATGGGAGGCCAAGCCTTCTAGTGGGATACTCAGATTTGTTTGTTCTCCATCCCCATCCCACCCATTCCACCCCATCCTGCCTGCTCCATTCTTCTCTGAGCCTTCTGATATGGGTGGTCCCTATAGAATATCTGCTGCTGGCAGAGGATCTTTACTTGGGCAGTTACCTTGTCCGCGATGTAACCACAGACTGGGACCGTTGGCAAGCTTAGTGCCTCATCTTAGGCGCCTCCTTTTCAGTGAATCAGGCCCTGTTCTTTATTTTAAATTCTGCTCAGACTGATGTGAGCCTTCACTCTGACTGCACTCCTTTGCTGGTAGCCTATTTTCACCAAACCATAAAATCTAAATAAATTGAAAAAATAATAACCACAAAGGAAAGGATATTGTTGGTTTGGATGGATGATCTCTAAGAAGTTGCATATAAAGCAACCAGGAGCAGTATTTTTGCCTCTGGGTCATCTTCATGCATACTCTGTTCTCTCCCTGGACCACTCTCTGCTCCTCACTGTTTAGTCCTTTTCATCTTAGCTGTCATGTTCTCTGGGAAGTCTTCCTGTACCCCCAACCAGGGTCCCTCCTTTTGGGCTTTCATAGCCCAATCTACTGCTTTTATTTGAGCCTTAATTATTCTTTTTGCTAGTCTGTATCTTGGTATAATAACCTGAAGAGAATAATACAGAGTAACATTTATAGGCATTGATACGTTTGTGTTGTGAATAAATCACACATAGTAGGTGCTTAACAAATACTGGCTACTTTTCTTCTCTTTCTGGTCTTAACACTCCTTCTGTAATTTTCCACTCTTGTCCTTGTCCTCAACATTTACTTAGTATGGTAATGAGATTCCTTTCCCTTAGGACCTGTCTGTTGTTAATAGACAAGTGGCTTATTGTGACCCATCTTCAGGGAATGGGTTTCTTCTCCCTCTCCCACTCAATTTTCCTCCCTCCCTCTCTTCTTTCCATCCTTCCATCATGAGCTAAATTCATTTCTAGGTGTTACTTGTAATCCTCACAGTAAATACGACAGATGTATATTATCTCCATTTACAAATAGGAAAACTGAGGGTTAACAATATTAGGTAACAAATCCTCCCCAATGTAACAAAGCTGGGAAGTGGTAGAGGCTTTTAATTATTCATTGTCCTTACTTTACAAAGAGGGGAAGTTTTTGCCCATAGCTAGCAAATAGCAACACTGGGATTCACATTCGATTCTGATGCTGTCTACCTGGAGGTAATGTTGGTTCCCACAGGTTGAGGGCTCAGCCCATCAAAACTGCCCCCACTTCCCATGCCAGTCACAAGTCTGGGTCATCCATACTTCTGACTGACCACTATAAACTTGATCCTCAGATCCCTCTTTTGATTCAGTGAATTTTCTAGGCTAGCTCACAGAATTCAAAGAAGCACATTTATTGGCCTATTTTAAAGGACACAGATGAGGAGAGGCACAGCGCAAGCTGTAATGGGAGAATTACTCTCAGTTTCATGGCCTGACTCCAGGCCACCATCTTCCCCAGCACCTTGAAGTGCTTACCAACTCAGAAGGAGCCACTGCCTCCTGCTGCCTTGCAGGCATTTAGGGAGCTTATTTGTCAGGCACTGTGCTATGTGCTAACAATACAAAATGGGTAAGGTGTGGCTTGTGTCATTGAGTGGTGCCTTACACACTGAACTAAAAGGCTATCTGTAGTGTCTTGGGTGGAGATGTTTGTTTCAGTCTCCTTTCAGAATGAAATCACTTTGGTGGCAGTGGGGCCTGGCTGAGTTCCTTTAAAGCAGCATCTGACTTCTCTTTACATTTGACTCTCTCCAGATTTTGTCCTGTGCTAAGGTAATAGCATTGCATTGCATCCTTTGCTGATGCCAGTGGAACCTACTGTGAAATAGCCAGTGAGGATTCAAGGTTAAGGATGAAAGGAACTAACTATTTTCCTGCCTTACCTGTCCTCAAAGTCCATTCCCCAGCCTTTAGTGGTCATCACATGATCAATCAGAAGTCAGCCAAGGGAGAACGGACAAAAAGAGCAGTGAAGGAGACCCTTTTGGGGCAAGACACATGGTGGGGCTCTGCAAACAGTCTTTTCGTGAGTGGCTGAAATCCCCCACTCACTGCAAATGTGCTTTTCAAAGATGCAGGATTTTTTAATAAACAGAGGAAATGATAAATTATGTTGTAACTCCACTCCAAAGGCATTTGGTTCTTAACAGCCAAATCCTCTGTAGTCTTTAAATAAACAAAAACTTATTCAGTGAACAGACGGGGGTGGGGGGAATGAAAGATTTTCTGTACTTGGGTTCCACATGTCAACAATTTCTCTCCTGTGTGTATGTTGGCCAAAGCTGTATATCATGATAAATGAATAAAGGAAAACCTCGAGCCCAGGGCAGTCAGACAGCTCAGCAAATGGCTTTCAGCTGATTGCTCTATTTCAGTTGACATTTATCAAAGCGTTCTCTGCTTCTCCGTGTGTCAGGGCTGCAGTGGTGGCAGGGATGAGAAAGAGACTACCTGTTTGGATGTGCTGAGTAACGAGCTCGTGGGAGCAATTCATCCCCCTTTCCCTCCTGCAGCCTTTCCAAAGAAAAGCTGGATATGGAAATTCTCACACTTGCCAGAAGAATTAAGCACCTCCTCTGTTCAGCTCAATAGCTCAAGAGTCCATGAACTTTTTTGCCTCTTTTTCTTGTGTATGTGTTTTGGATATACAAAAGAAACATATAACAAGTTAAAAATGAAACTTTACAATTTTCAGTCTTATCCTCCTTTAAAATTAGGTGTATAGCCTTCTTTCTCTGTTCATATATAAATTTTTTTAAGGAGGGAAGGGTACTGCTCTGTTAATATTCTGAAGTTTGCCCTTTTTTAAACCCAAAACCAACTCTGGCCATCCACATGTGCCATGAATTATCCAGGTATAATTCATTCTTTTTCTGCAATGTAGCATTTCATGATATGGATCTACCATTACTGATCTTGCTCTTAACCACTGTGACATTTTTTAATAAGTACACTGGAGAATGTTTCTTCTATTGTGAGCTAAGTACCATGCTAGACTTTTTATAGGTGTTATTGCATTTAAACTTAACCCTAATTAATATAGGTACCACTATTATCTATGTTTGAATATGAGATAATTGAAGTTCAGAAAGTATATTTAACTTGCCCACTGTCACACAGCCTAGTAGGCACTAGAGTGAAGTTTCAAGCCCAGATCTAACTTTGAAGTAGGTCCTTACCAGTATGCTTCATTGAGGACTCCCTCAAAACGTGTATTACTGTACTGGGCCTGGATAGTGATGTTAGAGAAGCTGAGTTTTGCTATATTTTTTAAATTTTTTAACTGTTTCTAATAAAAGAGTACAGGAAAACAGCATACTCTGTAGCACATGGTAAACACTGAAGAAGTAGGTGTTCTGGAAACAGTTCCGGAAGATTACAGATTCATACACCACATAATTGGCAGATGTCTCTAAAATGCATCAGAGGACCAGTGAGAATAAAATGATGATGAAGCAGTAAATAATGATAACAATAATAGCATTTACAGCATTAGTAATATTTGCTTGGCATGCTGCTTTATCCTTTATCTCATTGAAATGATTGAGACTTTGCAGTTAGGAAAATCTGATCATAAAGCTTATAACCTCAAGTCACTGATTGAGGCTGTCTTTGTCTTAATATGTGGTCAGCTTTCATGATGTATGCTCAAAAGGAGTTATTCTCTATGGGGGGCATATTTGATATACATACAGGAAGCGTAGCTTGTAGGTTGTTGTTTAGATTTTCTATATTCTTAGTTTTTTACCCTTTGATGAGAATTGAACTGAAAGTAGTGTGTTTCAGTCTCTCCTAGCCATTTCTGTTTCTTCTTGCATTTCCTGTAGCTTCTGCTGCATGGAACTGCCCCTAAGTTGTTTGATGCATATCTGGACTCCAGATCCGTACATCTTCATTTCATGCAATGCTTTGAGTCTGAATTCTGTCTCGCTATATGTCCAGATCATAGCCTTGCATGAATTTTGTTTGCATTTACTTAGTATATATTTCCCTATTTCTTTATTTTTAGCCTTTCAGAGTCACTATGTTTTGGATGTGTTTCTTTTTTTAAGAGTTGGGTTTTATTCCATGAACCATTCTGAACCTCCTCTTACTTTTATTTTTAATTGTAAAATACAAATAACATAATATTAATCATTATAATCATTTTTAAGTGTGCAGTTCAGTAATGTTAAGTACATATGCATTGTTGTACTGCAAATCTCCACAGCTCTTTTTACCTTGTAAAACTGAAACTCTATATCTATTAAACAAATGCTAGTTTACTATTTCCCGCTTTCTAGCTTCTGGAGCCACCATTCTACTTTCTGTCTCTGAATTTTACTGCTATAGGAACCTCATGGGAGTGGACTCCTATAGTGTTTGTCTTTTGTGATTGGCTTATTTTAGTTAGCATAATGTCCTCAAGTACATCTATGTTGCAGCATGTGTGAGAATTTCTTTTTTTTTCCCCTAAGGCTAAACAATATTCTTGTGTGCGTATATACAAAACTCCATTTAATAGGTAACTTAAACTCATTTTCATTTATTTGATAATACTGGTATGTTTCAAGAAGCCAGCCATTAATTTTATTCACACCAAGTGATTTGGTGCATCGGCCCTCTGCAGATTAGTGACTAGAGATAAGATTGAGAAAGGGTTGCTTCTGCATAGAGGAAGTATAGTTTTTGTTGAATAAACAAATAAGTGATAATCCATGTCTTATGTTGTCTCATGCTGTTCTCATCTGTGTTTGGTTTGTCCTGTGCTGTCTAGTTAGATCAACCTGAAACATTTCCCTTGCCATGTTTCTTTTCTTTTCTTGCAGTACTGGGGCCTTCACCTTGAGCTACTCCACCAGCCCTATTTTTGTGAAGGGTTTTCGAGGTAGGATCTTGTGGAACTAGGATCTTGTGGAAGTATTTGCCCAGGCTGTCTTCGAACTGAGATCCTCTTGATCTGTGCCTCCTTAGTCGCTAGGATTACAGACATGAGTCACTGGTGCCTGGCGCCATGTTTCTTTTCTGCTCAGAAACCTTCAGTGGCTTCCTATTACCTGCCAAATTATGTCTCTTTAACCTAACATTCAGTGACTTCTGCAATCTAGACCTAATGTGTCTCTTTGTGCTGTAGCTCTCACAACTACCTTGAACAACTAGTACTTAGGTAAATGGAATTACTAGCTTTTCTGAAATTACGTGCTTCTTTCTCCCACCTCCAAGCCTTTTCTTAGGCTGTTTTCTTAGCCTAGTGTGTTCTGCCTTAAGTCCCTGCCCCACCCAATAGGCAAAACTTACCTAGACTTCAAATCCCTCTTAGTTCCGGTGTTGCTCCTGTTCCTCTTGAGCACTGCCACTTGGATATTCCTTGTGCACCTCATTCTCAACTGGTTCTGCCTGGAATATAGCCTGCCTACCCTTCTGTGTATCTTCCTCAGGGATAGGCATCATCACCCACCTAGGTACCAAACCAGAACATTGTTTGCCTCCCTTTTTCACACTCCAAATTCAGTCACCTGATCCTGTTAGTTTTATCTTTGAAGTCACTCACTTTTGGACTCACATCCTTGGGTGGTGCTCACCAGGAAATACGGCAAATGTCCCAGCCAGGCCTCACCAGGGGCTCTGAGCATGTGGCCCTACCTCCAAGGCAATTGCACCTGCTGACCATGGATGGTTCAGAGCAGGGTTGGAGGAAACATTTGCCTGATGGTAGTGGGTTTGCTAGGCCATGAATACAAATGAAGTCATACTTCCTTCAATTACCCAAAGTCTCTCTAATTCTTCCTGCCTCCTCTCTCAGGACCTTCAGCCTCATCCACTGTCTGCCTCCAGGGTTTCTTGGCATCTCCTGATGATGTCACATGTGTCCACAACAATAGCATCTACTATCCTCTCCACTCAAGGTCCTCGAGGCCTCTGAGGCTGGCCACACTGCTTGAAGGAGCTTCACTTTGCTGGAGTCAGTGTCCCTGACAAGAGTGTTGGTTTCTGGCAAGGGAAACTTACAGAGACAGGGAAAAGGTCTCTGCCCTAATCCCATGCTTACCTTGGCCCCTGCATCCAAGGCAGCCTTGCTGGGATCCGGCACTCCTAAGGTTTCCCAAGACGGCAGCTCTTCCCCATGTTGATTCTTCCTCTGATGTGGGCACAAGTCCATATCAGGTTGAGTCCAGGCTTTCAACCAAAATATCTCCCTTCTTTCAAAGTAATACTCCATAACTCCCTCCTTCCAGACAGTGAGAGTGGTGAAGTATTGACCCTTGACTATGTGCTGGGCATCTCTAGGAGCTGGTTGTTATTTTGCATATATTACAAATGAGGATGGAAGCAGAGAGGTTACGTTACTTGGTCAAAGACACACAAGGCTATTTGGAATCGAGAGAATCTGGTGCTGATGCCCAGGCCTACGAGGCATCAGCCTACTAAAAGGCCAGTGGGGCTGGAAAGAGAGTTTCCAGGTCCTACTCCAGTTTTGCTCTTTCTCCTGTCAGTAAAGGTCATTTGATTTTTCTATGGGTATCAGAAAAGGGATTTAATAAGTTGAGTGGTTTCCAGCCAGGTCAGAGAACCTGTGCTGATCTGTGACTTCTTCACCCATTTGGGACAAAATAAAGGCAATGTAGCAAATGTTTTCATAAAATTAAATTATGGACTAATTTAAAATTAAGGACTGTGTTTCTATATTTTGTTCTTTCTGCTTTTGTTTTTGATATTATATATGAAATAAGTTGGCAAGTCTAGAAAGAACCCCATTTCGAAAGATGAAGACTTGGTTACCTTCTGTTGCCCCCCTCCCTTTCTTTAACTTTACAGGTGCATGAATCTCAAAGTCTGGAAGCTTTAGATCTCACACCTACTCCTGGCTCTGATGTCCCAGAGGCTGTCATCCAAGGGAAGCTGGAGCTGTAACTAGGGAGAGAAGGAATGAAGAGAGGCGGTTTGACCCATGTGGGTGTCAGGGACCCCGTGGGTGAGCAAGCGGTGGTGATGAGGCAGGGGTTGGAAATAGGACAATAGTCAATCAGGAGGGTTCAGAGACCCACAAGGGAGGAGGGACAGTGAGGAGGAGGTGAGTCAGAGAGAGAGGGAGACAGAGATGTATATATGGATGGAGGGAGACGGAAAGAGAATCAGAGACAAATACAAAAATGTGCACACAAATGTGTGCACACAGCATGGATCTCCAGGTAGAGACACCCAGCAAGAGAGGTGGAGACAGTCCCAGTGACAGATGGTGACAGTGAGATATTAACAAGAGACAGTATCATCTGTACAGAGACTGAGAGAGACAACCTACACTGAGACAATGGGAAGTACACACAAAGATAGAAGGTGACAGAAGTTCAGTGGGGAGCCAGAGAGACAGTATTTTTTAAAAAGGAAGAAAAATGGAAAGAGACATAACGAGTGGGGCAGTTCCAGAAGGGGAGAGGCAGTGAGAGGGTGGGGCAGGGCTTTGTGCAGCCTGGGTCCTGGATGTGGGTGGAGGAAGCACACACTAGCTTGGGCAGGCTGCAGGGACTAGATAAGGAGGCCTGCCAAAGGAAAATAGGGAAGGAAAGACGCTTACAAATCCCCCAGGAGAGAAAGTCAGGGAGGCTGCCCCAGGCCTGGAAAACAATGGGTACTTGACTTCATTGGGTCATTAATGAGACAATTAATGGAAAGAGCAACAGAGTCCTCTCCAGGGAGGATGCCAAGAGAGGATAAGTGAAATTATTGAGTTGGGGACCTGCTCCCCCACCCCACTCCCTGGTGTTCAGTGTGGCCATTGAAGATTCCTGGCCTGGGGCATGGGCCTGCCCCATTTCCTGCATTTGGCTGGACCTTGGCCAACCTCCTACTTTTCCAGTGTCCCTCCCCCCAACCCTGATTACAACCATCTCTGGAAACCCCATCTCTGGATGGTAAATAAATGTAGTGAATCCATAGGATGCATACATTTGTGAGCCATGACAATGTGTTTCAACAAGAGTAGAGCCCTGGAAACCAGGGGCAGAGGAGAAAGCAAGCAGTCGTATATACAGTATTATGCCACTTACATTCATCAGAATATAAATGCACAACAATTCTTGACTCTTTTGAATTATAAAATTCAAGGGAGAGTTGTGAGTGGTACTTAAGTAAAGTCGTAATGGTGATTGCCACTGGGAAAAGGGAAGAAGACTGTAGGTGCTCCCTAAAGTTGTTACATACATATGTGTATAGATATGAATATGTGCGTATATATGTTTGAAAACTTGACAAATATCTTAATTTTGTTCTGTGAAAATAGGAGTGGTATAAACACCTTGTTTCTGTTTTTGTTATGTTTAGTCTTTTTGAAACAGGGTCTTAATATGTAGCCTAGTCTGGCCTGGAACTTGTGATGCTCCTGCCTCAGCCTCCTGAGTGCTGAGATTATAGGTACGTACCACCACTACCAGCATTGATTTTCAGTTTCCAGGAGTCCTTCTGTTATTCCTATGTGGTCTCTCCTTTCCTTGCACCAAGCTCCCAGAACTCTTAAGCACTTTCTACCTGTTTCCCCTAGTGATATTCCTGGTCTGTCTCCCCAACTAAATGGCAGCCCCTTGAGAGCAAGGACTTCATGCATAGGGCCAGCCCAGAGGTATTTGAGACTGAACCTAGTTTTCCCATCCTGCCCCTGCACTGTGGAAGCAAACCAGGAAGGCTCTGATCACATCTCAGATCCACTACACACGATCAACTTGGGGGTGGGGAAGTGAATGACTGGGGACTTCTGAAATTAAGAGCAAGGCTTCTTGTTAGAGATAGAGGGACAGCTGCTATGCAAAAATGTTCAGAGAAGAAAGAGGAGGAGCTGTATTTGGTGTGGTCAGGGGACCATCCCATTGCTGGTTAGCTGGTTCATTGTGGCAGCTTTGCTGACAGGGTCTTTAACCAGAGCCTCAGCAGTGTTCTCCCAACCCACCCCAGTGGAAAAGAGAGGAAAGAAC
The DNA here is from genome assembly GCF_047511655.1 of Castor canadensis. Taxonomy (NCBI): domain Eukaryota; kingdom Metazoa; phylum Chordata; class Mammalia; order Rodentia; family Castoridae; genus Castor; species Castor canadensis. The sequence goes on along the minus strand of NC_133398.1, from coordinate 13,173,530 downwards.
CCCCAAATTCTGTCAGCTCCCAGTGAATCCTAGCTGCTGGTAAAAAGGGACCATTGTGGAGAGGGAAGGCAAAATCAATCCTGGTCCACCTGCCCAGGCAGCCACCATTTATAGAGTGTTCACTCCATGCTCATTACCCAAGTTGCATTATCTAAGCTATCTCTTACCAGCCCTCTGGCTTAGATTTTATGACCCCCATTGAACAGATGAGGAAAGCTAACTACAGTCTTTCTGTGACACAGAAAGGCTGGCAGCCTTGCTCAAAGTCATAGCAGGCAGTAAGTGTTTAGATGTGGCACTTGAGTCTGACCTGTTGGATGGGGGTGAGTGTAGTAGGGACTGGGCAGTGTACGCTCACTCCACTTCCAGGAACTTGTCTGGGGATAATGAGGCACAAAATGGGAAGAGTTTGTACATTGACAGCCAAAATGAGCAGCAGAGCTGGAACTTGAATCCAGATGTCCAGATTGTTTTCTTTCTTTCTCTTCTTTTTTTTTTTTTTTTTGTGGTACTGGGATTTGAAGTCAGGACTTTCACCTTGAGCCCTTTGTGTGTGTAGATAGGGTCTCACAAACTATTTGCTTGTGGTGGTTCGAACCACGATCCTCCTGATCTCTGCCTCCTGAGTAGCTAGGATTTCAGGCGAGAGCCACCAGCATCACTGCTTTCTGTTCGCTGGCTGCCCAGTGTAATCTCACCTTAGCCAGTCAGACCTCATGTTGGAATTTTTAAGCCACTGGGCTTGGAAGGGTGTTTGTAACATTTGGGAAGTAGGGAAGGGCCATAAAGATCACATAGTTTGGCTCCCTGTTTGTAGTGATAATTAAAGACCTAAAGAAGACAAATGACTCACAAGGACCCTTTGATGTCACAAAGCCATTGCTAAAAAAAGCAACTTCATGATCCCGTTCTTTTAGATCCTCAGAACCTACTGATTCCAACTTAGAACCCATGTTAATAACAGGCCACTTGGTGTCCAAACCCAGAGCAGATCAGAAACCATAAATTCAAATGTGAAGGGCGGCATCTCCCCCACGGAGATGTCTGAAATGCTGAATGCAGGAATGAACAAACCAAGGACTGGCTACCTGGCTGATTTCTAGCTCCTACCTGCTTTCCCTTTCTCTGCTCCATCTCTTGCTACCTGATCAATCATCTTAAAATGTAGCCTTTGCCATGACATGGCCCTGCTCAGAAACTCAGTTTCTCTGCTTTACTGGAGGACTGAATATCACAGCTAAATAGCTTCCTAACCAGATACCTTCTCCATTTGGTGAACTCATCAAAATACAAACCATGCCGCTCCCTGTCAGAGGCTTTCTATGGCTCCCAGTTTAAAAGTCAAAATTCTTATGCAAGGACTTAATGATCTGGGACACTGCTCTGGCCCCTTCTCGCTCATCTCTCTCCTGCCTCTCCACCACACTGGCTTCTCTCAGCTCCTCTCACACACCTGTCACTTGACACTGTGTTCCTTCTGCTGAGGACACTCTGGACCTTACTGGTCTTGCTGACTCCAGCGCATCCATTAGCTCCTGTCACCACCTTGGGTCAGCCTTCCCTGTGGCGGGACTACCCTCTCACAGGTGTCTCCTCTGACAGCTGTTCCCACTGCCTATGGGTAATCCCAGCACTGCATTGTCTGATTAAGTGTAATGTCTTTAATATCTCTTCTGCCCAGACTCTGAGCTCTGAGAAGGCAGGGATTGTTGCCTTGTTTGCCACAGCACACTCATTGCCAGGAACAAAGCGTCATACACACTGCACACTCAGCAAATATTTTCTGAATGAACAAATAAATACATTTGGCTGCTCATTGAAGTGGATTTATCCATTCAACAAACATTTAAGCATCTCAATCCATACTTGTCAAGTATCCTCTGAGTACCAAGGCTGGTTCCATATGCTCCACAGAGGTGAGCCAACCATCATGCAGTCTAGTCCCTACCCTCATGGAGCTCACAGTCTATTTGGGAGAGGCAGACATTCAACAGATAAAACCATAAGATAATGCCAAATATAGATAAATACCATGAGGGAAAACAAAACCAGGGTAAGGGGTTAGAGAATTGGGAGAGGGAGTGAAAATTTAGGGTAGTCAGGGAATGCCTCTTGGTGAAGGTGACATCTCAGTGATGATCCAGGGCCCCTGAAAAACACTGACTCTCCCCTGCCTGGAACTGGCTGGACCTCAGGGCATCCAGATGTGCAGTCCTAGATCCTCAAGCTCTCACTCCCTGTTGGAGCAAAGAACCCAGAAAAAGGTCTTTGGCGAGGCTTATGCTTTGGTGCGGAAGCCTCAAGCTGCTCTTCACAACAGCTGTGATTGGGTTCTTTCTGCGTGGCAAGAGGCAGCAATTGCTTTGTGCACTGAGGCCTCGGCTGATTGTGGCCAGGCGATTGGCATCCACAGACCGCGGCCGTCAGGGTTTACCACGCACCCCCGGCGCCGGGGTGGGCCGTGCGCAGCGTGCCAGCCCAATCTCGCCTCCTATATTCAGAGTTGATTAGACGCTATTTCTGCCTGGATTTTCAGAAGGCTCAAGAGCTTTTTTAATCACTACAGTGGCTCATTACAGTTTTGCAGTGACACTCATGTCCTTCAGTTCTCTTCTCAGATTAGATTCTATAGTCAGATGAATATTGGATGATTTCATTACATACAAATGCAATCAACAGTTTTGCATAAATTTCTTCTCTTTTCTTGAGTTTCAATTGACCCCAGCACCCATGGTGGCAGGCACGATCCACATGCAAATGAGCTGGGTTTGCAACAGAGGAGAGGGGCCCAGAGGAGGTGGGCACTTGCTCCAGCCCTGGGAGGCAGCAGCCTTGATTGCTCAGGCTTTGGGAGAGGGCCCTCAGGAGGGGCGCTCTGCCATGGGCAGCCTCTATGGCTGACTCAGGACTCAGCCATAGTCCTGAGTCCGGGAGGATGATGTTCCTCCCAGTGAACTGAGGCACAAGAATGCTCTCTCTGGGCAGAGAATGGACCATGGAGTTTCCAACTAGCAGCTGGCTCACAGGGGTGTGTTCAAAATGCTTGGGGTGGTGGATGTGTTTCACTATTTTATAGTGTGTGCTTGCTCTGACCCAATGAGCTCTGTCATTAACATCCTAAGCATCATCATTATTCTTTCTGGACAGCTTGAGCTGTGGTTAGGGGAGAGCAATCAGTAAGTCAAAAGTCAGCCTAAGGTAGATGGGAAAGTTTGCAGCCTGGGGCATTTCTCTTCAGGGTCACTTTCTGGATTTCTCTACTTCTTTTGTGGGTGGAAGGGCAGGGTATTCTCAGAACTGGGTCTCAGAAGGCTCTTATCCCATCCTATCAGATGCTTGGCAACCTCTGCTTATTCTCTCCCGGGAGTGAGGGGTGCTTGCTTCATCCTCTCTCACACAGGTGAGAAGGTGCTTGGTGTGGCTTCTGAGGCATCTGGCCCTAGGCTGCAGTCCTCACAGCCCATCTCTGCTTATTCAGCCCATGATAACCCCTGAGGCCAGAAGGCAGTGACTGGGACCTTCTGAGTTACCTTCCCTAGGGCTGCAGCATCTCCCAAAGGCAGCCTCCAGCCTCTTGCCTGCCTTGGTCTGTCCTCTAGATGCTCCTGGTGGCTGTCATGGGTCATAGTCCAGGCTGGACTCAACACTAGGCATGAAGCTGCAGGAGGTGGTAGACCGAGGGGACCAAGCTGTGCACTTCACACCCTCTTACCTCATGAGCACCATTGAGCTGAGGGATGGTCAGGATTAGGTGTCTGCACATACCCACCCTCATTTCCTTCAGGTAGCTGCTTCATAAGAGCTCCAACTGTGAACACAAGTTCACAAGACAGTGGCAGTCTGATAGCCAGAGAGAGACACAAGTTATCAGGGATCTGACCAGCTCTACTGTCATAATCCTGGACACAAGGAACCCTGTAGCGAGTAGAACCACAGCCAGCCATGGGCATAAATGAGCCACTTCTGTGCTGCACAGCTCTAGCTGAGGCCCCTTTCTATCCCAGCTCCCACCCCATAGATGAGGCTTATAGAGATCTAGGAATCTGAACAGAAGCAGGTGACTCCCACACTGCTGGTGAGATGACTGAGGCCCAGAGAGGGGAAGGACTAGCAGTAAGTCACACAACACTGAAACCAGAGTCTCCTGATACTGTCTGGGAACTTTTTCCTATTCCTCTGGGGGCCATTCTTTTGTCATTCTGTCCTGTGTACAGTCATGAAGCCCCTTCTCCAGTTGGATGGGTACACCCCTACTGCCCATGAGCCTGCCTTTTGCTTTTCCTCAGCCTTCACAGCAATGCTTTTTGCATGTCTCTGTGTGGATTTCTCCCCCAGTTTCTCCTGTCTCTGTACCTCTGTCTCTCTGGTTCTATGTCCCTTTCTCTTCGTTATCTCTCTCTGCCTTCTTGTCTGTCTCTCCATCTTTCTTTGTCTGATAGCCTGGTCCCTTTGCCAGGTTACATCTGCTCTTTTGCTTTTAGCAGGATGTGTTGCCAGAGCTGGTCTCTGTCTGGAGGGCAGTCTGAAACCCCAGGGCTGCCCCAAGAGAGCTGGGCCCTGGAGGGAGGAGGTGGGGTGAAGGGTTATTTCTGAACTCTCCGGATCCTTCCTGCAGCTGCCTGCCCTGGCCATCCATCTTAGGCTCCCAGTCAAGCAGCCATCTCTCATTCATCACAGCCCTGTTCCCACCTAGCTTGGAAGATGGGGCTGGGAGTTGAGGGCAGGAGGGTTCAAGGCCCCCATTGATTCAGCAAGCAGACTGAGGTCATCCTACCTAGGTGCCTGTTTTTAGTGGGACCAAAGCCTGCTGCTGTCTGAGGCAACCTCTATCTCCTACGCCCTCCACCTGCCTCTCCAACCTTGAGGCCCTCCTGACCTGTTCTCCAACCTAGTTGAAGTTTTCTCCTGACCTGTGTGGCAGCCTCCTCTCCTTTCTTCACTCACCCCTCCCACCCCAGCACAGAGGGCTGCCTCCCTAACACATCTCCTCTACTCTTTCTACAGAGTAGAGAGGAGAGCACTGGCTCTGGGGGCTGATAGGTTGGTGCCAAATTTTAGCTCTGACACTTGCCAGCTGGATCATATCAGGCAAATAACTTAGTTTCTCTAGCCTAGTTTCTTTCTCAGTAAAATGCAGACCACTCCATCCTTTTCAAGTTTGTTATGAGAATTAACATGTAAAAGTATCTATTTCAGGGTTGGTTACCAAGTAGTTATTCAGTAAAGCATTTGTTAGGAATAAATGAATGAATAAATAACAAATGAGTTATAGGGCATAGACATGCATGAATGGAGTGTGGCAGGAGAATGCCAGGTGTCCAGAATAGCACGAGTAGGGACAGGGGGTAAGAAACCCTGGAGACTGTCAGACACTGGTGGCTCACACCTGTAATCCTAGCAGAGATCAGAAGGATTACAGTTTGAAGCCAGCCTGAGCAAATAGTTTGTGAAACCCTATCTCAAAAATACCCAGCACACAAAAGGACTGGCTCAAGGTGTAAGCCCTGAGTTTGAACCCCAGCACCTCCAAAAATAAATAAATAAATACAGGTGCAGGCCAGAATCCCAAAATCCAACAGGCGATGAGGCAGGGCCACATCCCACTATCTGCAGGCCAAGCTCAAGGGCTTTATATTTGCTGTTTTAAATTGAGCATCCCTTGTTTCAGGGAAAACAATGGCCAGAGGATCTCACTGAGTGTCAACCATACACCAGGTAACCAACTAAGCAACTACCTCAGAGGAGGCCTTGCACTGGTGGCATTCCACAAACATTACCTCATTTGGTCTTCACCCCAGCCACTCATGAGATGTTCTCATGAGTCTCATATTACAGATGAACAAACTGAGACCCAGATGGGGAGAGGGGTTGTTCTGGGCCACACATCTACTAACTATCCCAGTCAGGATTTCACCCCTGGTCTAGCTGGCTCCAGAGCTGATGCTTGGTCCCTTAGTATCACTTGGCCCTCCAAAAGAGAGGACCCCACATCTTTAGACAGGAGAGGTCAAGTGTATAGAATGGCTTAGAAACACCTTCAGTTAGTGAAGGGGAGGAAAGAAGACGTCATCAGAGAGCCTGGGTATCAAGAAGCTGGAGGTCTGGCCCAGATAAATCAGGGAAGGTGTTTTGCAGGGAGTGGGCATGTGGAAGAGAGACAGCCAGAGGGAGGCTAAAGAACCCTGGTGGTAGAGGAGATGTGGATGGAGCCATCACCCAGGGCCTGAATAGTGACTGTGCTGCCCCATGGCTTGGGGCTGAGGTTCTTGCCCAGGTCTGCTTTTTGGTTGGGGCCCATTTCCTTGGCTCTACCTGGCCCAGCTGGTGCCTCCATCTTGCTGGTCCCCAGAAAGGTAGAACACCTGGGGCTCTTGGGCCCCATTCCAGCTCTGTTACCCCCTGGCTGCAGGACTTTGGCCTAGCCAATGTGCCTTTCTGATACCTATGTACCTCACCTATGAAGGAGGGCTAGTGATGCCCACGAGCTAGGTGCAGCTAAAACCAGGACCAGCAGAGGGTAGGTGCAGAGTCCATCTGGGCAATACTGGCTCCTTCTCCCTTGGGCAAGGCTTAGACTCCTTGTTAGTTCATCAAAAGTCAAGAAAAGATGTTTGTGTGGTGGTCAGACTCCCAGGCTGACTGTTTGGCTCTGTCTTGCTATGTCTTCTGGAGTGGGTACTGAACTAGCTTAGTGACAGTCTCCTGATCTGTACAATAGGGCTTAGAAGTCCAGAGTCCCTTTGCTAAAATTTGTGAAGTCAAATGGTTTTCAGAATTTTTCTGCTCCTGAAGTCTAACACAGAGCTCAGGCTCCTACATGACCTCCCATGGGGGTATAGGGCATTTATTATAAGCAAAATCATTTGTATTTTCTTCAACAAAACATGAATATGCACACCAGGTAATGAAACAAAGATACCCCCCCTCCCAAACAGCCTCTCCTTACTTCAGGTCAGCTTTAGCATCAAATCTATTTTGAAACCTTTTTGGTCACTAAAGCTTTTAACCAACACAGTGGAGAAAAAAGGATTGTGGGCCTGGAGTATTTCCCTCTCAGGGCTGACTGCAGATAAGATGAGTTAACTAATACAAGGAATTCCGATCTATGCTGACACCATACAGTGAGTCCCCCTATTGTTCAAAACCCTCCCATAACGCCAATGTCCTCAGGATAGGGTACAAATAATTTTGTTTGGCATTTGAGGCCCTTTTGAACAGAGCTCTGCACAGCTCCTGTGTCAGTCTCACCACTGCCCCCTTGTACCCTAAACTCTTGCTTCACCTGTCTGTTTTCAGTTGCTTGCATAAACCAGCCCTCTACAAGCTGCTGCCCCCACTGTCTTCAACTTGGAATGATTCTCCCATCTTACTTTCTTAATTCTGTGTCATCCTGCAGGTCTTGGGGCCCCAAGCCAAGCCTCCATCATGTGCTGTAGAAATCACAGGTCTCCTTCCAGACTGTGACCTCCAGGAAGGCAGTGACCACATGCCTATTCTTTGGCACACAGTGATGTAAAATGAATGAATCCCCTCACCCAGCAACAGTATTGCTTTTAGCTCAGGGATTGAATTCTGTTTGTCAAATGAATAAATGAAACACAGTTTTGGAAGGAAGTTTCCTTCAGGGACCCCCATATGCACCCCAGGAGAAGATTTTTGGAATGTTTTTCTTTCCTTCTCAAATTCCTTAAGTGATTTTTTTTAAAAAGGAGGACCCAGTCCATGCAAGGAGCCTCCAGGATCACAGGGCCTGGGGGGAGGTGGTGTCAGTACATTAGGCAGAAACCATTTGCCCAAGGCTGGTAAAGGCTTCTGGGGCCTGGGGAACAGGGGCGGGGCAGAGGAGGCCTCCAGGGCTCTGGAGCAATCGCTATAAAATAAACTTCATAATCAGGTAAATACGTTCGGGCAGGGGATGGTTCCCGTGCAGCTGCGGGCGTCCTCTGGCCAGCCGGAGGGGACCTGTCTAATCTCAGGGTAATGAAAACGTGGGTCTAATTACTACAGTGGGCCAGGGTCTGGGCTGAGACTGGAGTGAGGGAACGGGCCCTGGCAGCGGAATTAGAACATTTAAACTGTCAGGCCAAATCCGGGAGAGGCCTGATTACCTGGCCTGTGAAGAGGCCACTTTGGTTTGGTGTCAACTGTAATTTCCCGGTCACTGGTCGTGAAGCCAGGGCCCACCTTCTTTCCCCTGGGATAGGGGTCCAGGCCCTGCCTTCCTTACCCACTCCCATGCCAGACATACCCAGAGGAGCTAGCCTGGACCCCTTAACTACCCATGTGAGGCAGGCAGGGAAATGGGTGCACAAGTCACACATGCTGGGTCTGTGTGATATGTGTCCACTGGTTATAGGTAAATGACATATGGTACGTGTACACATGTGAAATATAAAAAGGCAGGAAATTTATGTGGCATATAAACATTTTTGTGCACACTATATGTGGAGCATATGGAGGTGCAAGTGCAGGTGGTATGGGCATACTGGTATGAATGAATATGCAAATGATACAGAGGTGTGTCTGAATTATGTGCAGCTGGCCCATTAATGGGGCATATGGAAGTTCTATACATGTGCTGGGTATTCAGGATACCTGCATATGAGATATGTATACATGGCAGGCAGGGCCATGTGTGCGCAGGTTACATGTGGTGTGTTCAGTGGTGTGTCAGGTCCTGATCCGCAAGGAGTATAAAGGCAAGGATCAAGTTGGCTTTGCCTACTGGCAGAGATCCTCCAGCACCCACTGGGTGCCTGATATGGTGAGTAGGCATTGCCTATACAGCTGCTAAATGAGTTTATTTTATGAGGTATGAACAAGGGGCCATGTGATGCATGCCTTAAAAGTATGAGCATATGGAGTCTGTGCGGAATGTGTCTGGGGTGTGTGTGGACTCTGAGGCAGAACCATGCAATGCTTCAGACCTGCCTCCTTCACTGTAGGTTGTGTGACCATAAGCAAATCATTTAATCTCTGTGAGCCTGACTTTTTTCATCTGTAAGATGGGGAGTAATCACAGTTAACATTGAGCACTTGCTATATGTGGGGTGCTGTACAATATACGTCTCTCACTGACTTCACTGCAATCCTAAATTGTAAGCACTGACCTTGCCCCCATTTTACAAAGGAAGTAGAAGCTCTTGGCAGGCTGGCTCATGGTGAAGTAGGATTCCAGCCCTGACAATTTGTTGGGGCACCAGCTTTTAACAGGCTAAATGGGAATAGCTACTGCATAGGTGTGTCCTAGGGACCAAATGACATAATGTACCTAGCATGGTGTCTGACACATAGCAAAAGCCAGTAAATGTTATTGGCACGTGATGTATGCATACAGGACATATAAAGCAACCTCAGGAGAATGGGTGGGAAATGTGTATGAGGCATATCTGTATGTGGGAGATGCAGGTAAGTCTGTAGTGTGTACAGTATAGATGTACACAAGGTCTGTGATACATGTACCTGGGGATATGCATATGTGATCTATTTTACATGATGATCTTAACACAAGGCATGTAAATCAGTGAATTGTGGTACCTTGGGATATACTATATTGACATGTGGTTTGTGAAATTAGAAAAAGATACTCTTGAGGAATGCGACATATATGAGCCTACCCAGGGCCCTGTATGTGTAGATGGGGTAATGATAGACATTTAAGGTGGGGGCATGTGTCCTGAGATAATATACAGTATAGATACAGATGCTATAGGTTCAGATGTGCACATAGTGGATATATGTACTGTATACCATGCATATATATGTATGTTCTCGATGAGCAGAGACGTATGGAGTGTTTACACACACACAAAGATGAAAAAAGTGTTTAATACTTGAGCATTACATGTGCTTTTGACATGTGTCTATTTAGTTGTGGTTTGGGCATCTTTGCTTTTTTAGTTAAAATATCAATAACCACCCTATTTAAAATAGCCCCAATTTCCCATGCCAGTAGCTTATCTTTCTCAAGGGAAGTATCACTTTTTTGCTTTTTCTTTCTTTTGAAACAGGGTTTCACTATGTAGACTCATAACCCTCCTGCCTTGGCACCCCAATTCAGGGATTGCTGGAGTGTGCCACCCCACAGGCTCCAAGTATCTTCTTTAATGTAACACATGGCAGTGATTTATGATGTTCATTGCTTTTTCCTGCATCAGAACATAAGCTTCAGGAGACCAAGAGTTTTTCAGTTTTGCTCCCTGCTGAATTCCCTGTGTGCAACATAGGGCCTGGCATGTTGCAGCTGTCCATTTAACATTTGTTGAACCAGCAAGTCTGGATTTGCGTTACAGCAATGTGAGGGCAGACACAGGCACGTCCCAAGAGGAGTGCCATCAACGTAAACCTTGTGCGTGCATGGTGGGTGCATGTAGACCTAGGCTTAAACAGGGTGCTGCGTGCATGTTTAATGATGGACGCATTCCAGCTGCCGCCTGGCCAAGCTTGGGTCTCCTTGCACTCTTGCCTGGTGGCCCTCGGTCGGTTGACTGGCAGCTGAGGCCCCGCCCGGGCGGTCTCCTGAGACGCGACCTGGTGTACCCGCGCGGGCAGATCCTGCTCGGGCATTTCCCGGTTGCTGCAGGGCGGGGAGCGCGCGGGTCGCGGCCGGGCCAGGCCAGCAGGAAGCGGCGCATTGTTCGCGGGCCACGGCCCGGCAGGGAGTTCCCGGCCCCGCACGGACATAAAAGGAGAAAGCAGCGCCCGCGGAGCGGCCCGCCGGCCAGCGGTCTGGGCGGCCGGAGGAAGCGCGGCCCTGCGCTCCGCTGACCCCGGCATCCGCTCCCGGCCCTCGGCGGGTGAAGGTGGAGCGGATCCGCCCTGCAGCCCTCCAGGCTCGGGTTCGAAGCCCGGCTCGCCTACTCCGGGAGCCCGGAAAAGTCACATGAGCCGCAGGAAACCCAGCCCAGAGAAGCCCGTGTTCGCTCTCTGGTCCACGTTAACCTTCCCCCACAAGCCCGACCTCTGCCACTGCCTCCCTAGCATCTTCTGAGAAGAAAGCGCAGGTGGTGAACCAGGCTTCAGGGGTTTTTGGAACCTCCCCACGTAGCTTGAGTGAGGCTCCTTTGTGCAAATGGGGTTACCCACACCGGGTCTGACTCCCTTCTGAGCGGGCCTTTGTCTGCAGGCATGGTGATGGGTGGGGAAATTGAGGCTTGGAAGGAGACAGACCTGCTCGAACTCATCAATCACAAAACCCCTCTAGAGCAGAATTTGTACAGTCCCAGGAGCTTTCTCCCTGTGCTAAAAGTACAGTCATTTTTGTGGTCTTGTGGGTTGTGAAATTGATTAAATGAGCACTGTAACCAGGTAAACTGACTGCGCACTTGTTACTCATTGAATCCTCACATCTTTTCTGGAGGTGGACGGGAGGAAAATGATGTCCAGACAGGTCTGATCTTTGCTGTTCTGTTAGGGGCCTGGAGAGTTCAAGCGAGGCACCAGGTCACACAACAAAATGACTGTGACGCAGAACCCTGATCTCCACCTACGGCCAGGCCTCTCTTTCTGGGGAGAACATCTTCCTGTGTTCTGAAATGTTGGGGAACCTGTTCTGAGGTGCCTTCACCAGTTGGGCCAGGAGATTCTGATTATGGAGGAACAGGCCTCCCCTCCACCCTTACCCCCTGCCAGGGAACCCTACACCCCGGGGTAATTGAGATCAGATGCAGCTGTGACCCTCAGAATGCTCCCCAGGAACCTGGAAGCATTTATTGTCTGGAAGAGAATCCAGGACCCTCTCCTGGCTGTCCCCCTCCCTCCCTCAAAGTCTCCTCCCCAGGCGACTGAAGGTGGATGGGTCCTGGGAGCCTCTGGCGCTGCCTGGGGTTAGAGCCATGGCCTTGATGAATAGGACTGCTGAAAGCGCCTTCCTGGCTTCCTCCTTCCTGGGGATACAGTTACAGGGGGCCAGACTTCCTGCCCAGCCGCCAGCCTCCAACTTTGCAGTGTGGATCTGCAGGCGCTCAGGCCAACAGCTCTGCCACCACCCCCACTGCCTTGCAGCTGGCCCTGGCTCATTCAGATCCAGCTCAAATGTCACCTCCTCTGGGAGGCCCTCCCTGACCACCCTATACGAATTAGCCCACCTACTGGCAGTCCCTGACATTCAGCTCATTTCATTTCCTTCCTATCACTTATATCTCTAGCTCTATTATCTTCTTATAATGACATTTATTCTACCCCTCCTCCATCAAGAATGTGACACTGGGAGGACAGGGGCTTTGTCTTGCTCACTGCTGATCATGGGGTCTGGAACTGCATCCAGCACTTAGTAGGTGCTCAGTAAATACTGTACTGGCTAAATGAACATAGCAACGACCCTCTACTTTTGGCTTTTGAACTTGGAACTTGACCTTGAATCTCTTTGCTCTTAGCTGAGATTTGCTATCCTTGACCTATAGTCTCCAGTTTGTCATGATTTCACATTTTTGGCATTGAACTCCAATTTCTTCTTTTTTTTTTTTTTTGATGGTACTGGAGTTTGAACTCAGGCCCTCACACTTGGTAGGCAGGTGCTCTACCACTTGAGCCACTCTGCCAGCCCTCAAACTCCAGTTTCTGATGCTTATTGTTCTGCATGCGTTTTGTTGCTTCTGGCTTTTATCTGGGAGCTCTGGGTGACCTCTCACCTCATGCCTCTGATTCCTCCTTTTTGTCCTCCTCTTTCCAGTCTCTGCTGTGTGACTCTGGGCAAGTCTCTTTCCCTTCCTGAGCTAGCCGAATTCTTCTTCAAACAAAAACTAACATGGAAAGTCAAGTATATTCCACCCACAAAGGGCAAAAGGTGGAAAAGGGGCCCAACCTCTGAGTGCCTGGCCTTTCCTATGGTCCCCTCCTGTTGTTCCAAAGACAACTCTGCTGGTCCCTAAGCTTTGAAGGGCATAGTTTAAAAACTCCAATTTTATGGTTCCTTAGTATCATTCAGAACCATAATTCTGCCATTATTTAGATGCCTGGTCTAAGTGTCCATCCATTCATTCACTCACTTATCAAATGGACTCACTAATATTAATAGGCCACAGTTATGTGCTAGGCTTTGTGCTAATCCTTTGTCTCCAATTTCTTGTGTTCAGTTTTTGTCCCTGTACTCATCCAACAGCAGCCTGGAAGCACAATTGTGGGGCAGACACATAGCAGCGTGCCTCCTGGCCATGTGACTTGCTTTGTGTGACTTGGGAAAAGTCCCATCCTTTTGGGAGGATGCAGCCTTGCTGGACCCCAGCTCATCTAGTGGATCATGACTTTGAGTGAGGAAGATGATGGTCATCTTCTTGGCCAACAAGCCTTTCTCTCTGAGCATAGTTTGACTGGATTTCAGCCCAGCTGTGTGTCTTGCTCACTGCTGATCATAGGGCCTAGGACTAGGCTGGCCACATGGCAAGTGCTCAGTAAACACACAACAGTCAAGGGCAGCTTCCTGTGTGTGACCTGTGTTTGGTTTAATGGTCTACTGCCAACATCTTGAAATTCATAATCACATTTGAACCTGGGGCTGCACATTTTCATTTTGCACTGGGCCCTGCATGTGCTTGGTGAGGCCTGGTCTGGCCTGCCAGCCCCCAGCTTGGGTGATGCTGGGCACACTCTGCTGTGGGGGGATGGGGCATGGTTTGCACTCTGGAGGCACTGAGGAAGACACTGTTGGTTTGCTTGAGGTACCTAGCCACAGCAGGAGCTTGGTACCTGCTGGCAGGCCCAAGTGCCAGGGCAATGTGGGGAGCAGTGACCATTTTCATCAGAGGCATGGGGAAGGCTTTTTGAAGGATTGGACATTAAAGACTAAAATGGGCAAAGATGGCATGATCTAGATAGGAGAATGGGGGTGAGGGGTGAATGGGAGATGGCACTGGAGAGATAGGGAGTGACAGTTCTCAATGAGGGGACTTTATTCTGTGTTTGGGAGGGTTCTGATCTCCAGTCCAACCAAAGCAGGCCAGTCTATACCTGCTGTCTGTTTTATACATGGGGTAGAGTGGGGGAGGGGGCTGAAGGGTGGGTCTTAGGATTTTGTTTGTAAAAGAAAAGAAAAAAAATGTTGCCTCTAAAAACTTGTTTAAACACCATAACTATTGGGGCGGGGTGTGTGTGTGGGGGGGGAGGGGGGGATGAAAACTCCCAAACCTAAGCCTCACAGGGCAGGTACCTGCTCCCAGGTCACAATTTCTAGAGCCCAGGATTCCTGCCTCCTCCACGAGGGTTCTTTGAACTCTCTGCCTGCAGGAACTTAATTTTGCGACTGCTGACTGAGGCTAGTGTCCCAGTTTGTGCCTGGTCCTGGTGATCTGCATTCTCAGCAAAGAAAATCCCCTACCATTCTCCATCCAGCCTTCACATCCTCCTTGGTAAAAGGCGGCCTGTGCTGCCACCTGGTGGTCACATGGCAGCACTGTCCTGGTAATTGATGGTACAGACAAGGAATCCTGTGCTTGGGTGTGGGAAATGCCCGGTTCTGCATCGTTGACCCCTTAGGGACTCCTAATGGTGGTATAGGTCACATCAAATCTGCTTTTTTTTTTCTGTATTTCCAAGTCCTATGGACTGAACATCCTAATTGTTTTATCTAGAAGTTTAGGTTTTACCCTTGGCTCCTCCTGCTCCCTTATGCCTGAAATCCAATCTGACCCCCGTCTGACATGTCTATCTGTAAAAGATCTGAAATATGTCTCCTGCTGTCATCTCCAAGGCCAGCTTAGCTCCAGCCACTTCACTCTCACAGGAGCCTCACAGTTGTTCTTCTTTCCCTCGGACTCATCTGCAGTCCACTCTCCACACTGTGTCCAGAGGAACATTCTAAAACCCACAGCTACTATCAGAACTCCCTGTTTAAAACATCAGTAGCTCCCTATTGTCCTCATAAGAAAACTTAGTCTCTTTACCTAGGAATTTCTCTGGGTACAGTCCTCTGTAAGCCCCGAACCTGGCTCTCACTGGTCCCCTCCTGCCTGTCCTAGTCCGGCAAAGTAGCGTGGTGGTTAAGACCTATGTATCAGTGCCTGAGGACTATTTTCAGGTTTCACCTTTGTCACTTGATAAATGCCTGACCTCTGTCAAGTGGCTTAACTCAGTTTCCCAATCTAGAAAACAGGTTTAATGACAACAGTACCTACTTCAGGGGGTAATTGTGAAGATTAAAAGAAACATCATGTTAGAAATTTGCTAAATTGAAGCCAACTATAAGGTTAGAGGTCCAGTCTCCAGGCAAGGCCACCCTCACTTCTGAGACTCAACTATAAGTTTGTGAGATTCCCTAAACTACCCTTAGGGTTAGAAATTTGCCAGAAAGACTCACAAAACTCACTGAAAGCTATTATACTCCCAGCTACAGTTTGTTACAGGTAGGCTACACATTAAGGTTGGAAGAGACATGGGTAGAGTCCAGGAGGGCTCCTTCCAGAAATGAAGCTTCTGTTATCCTCTGCTCTTGGAATCCAGTGTGTTCTCCTAGGGTTGATAAGACAATGCCTAAAGTATTGCTATTGGAGAAGCTCACCTGGGTCTCAGCATTCAGTTATGTAGTTCAATTGACTGCTTGGTTTGTTGGTTGTTCATGTGGTTGACCTCTCACTTCAGGCTGACTGACATGGCCTGATCCAAAGTCCCACACCCTATCACATCTTTGGTCTTTCTCAAATGGCCAGCTCCAACCCTAAGATGACACGGCTGTGGCCAGCCCACCCTAAATCACATTTGTTAAGAGTATCCAGTGTGACCCAAGGTCCCCAGGCCAATAGCGTCTCCTATCATGCATAATATTCAAAGGGCCCAGAGATTCTTTCCAGAAGCCTAGGGCAAAGGCCAAACCTTCTATTTGGGCAAGGCCAAATCCATAATATCACAGAAGTATTTAGAATGCTGTCTGACTTACAGTGTTACCAGAGTCCTAGCTGTTATCATACATTAGTTGCAGTCTGCTTCTCACAGTTCCCATCTGCCTCTGGGTCTTTGCACATGCTGTTTTCTCTGGGAAGAACACTTTCTCTGGGAAAAATCTTAGGGACTGGGTTAGGTGCCATGCTTGTGCTTCTGACTCCTCTTCTCCTTGACCCCAGGACTTATTACTTAGTCATGGTCTGGTCAGTGGTCAATGCCTATCTCCACCATCAGAGTCTGGGCATCTTGGTGCAAGAGTACATTAGTCTTATTCTTCCCCACCCCCAATGCCCATCACAAAGTAAGCAAACTGTAGGGAGCTGGTTATTAAGTTAAATTTTGAATTCCCTACTCTAGGACAGAACTTAAAAGCCAGATTAGGCTCAAAGAAAGGAACTGAAAATAGATAGCACAAGTTCAGTGAAGAACACCAGCCAGACTGAGGCATTTCCTGTACCTTGTCATGATATTAACCATGGATTATTATTAGTTTAGATTATTATATGTCAGGTTCTATGCCAATGCTTGCTCATGTTATCTCTTTTCTCCTTCGAACTCATGTACTCATAATTTCCTCTGTGTCAGAGATGAGCACAGGTGACTTGTCTAAGGTCACACAGCCAGGGAGGGCCAAGGAAGGGCCCTCTGGAGGAATTAGCACTTGTGGTCTTTTGCAATAATTATACTGCCAGGGAGTGTTATTGCAGCCTGCCTGTCTCCAAGGAGTTATTGGGCAGAGGAAGTGACCTGTGCTGTGGGCCCCAGAGACCAGAGAAGCAGATTTCAGTTTTGTGTGTCCCAAGACATAAGAATAGATACTGTGTGGTGGGAAGGGAACAAATAAACTCTAGACTTATACGTATGCCAAAAGGACAGGGACCTGGTGTTTTGAGGTCCAGATAAATCTGAAATCAGGGAAGCTGGGGCTGAGATCCTCCCTCTCTGCTTACCCCCCAACTCTGCTGGGCCCAGGCTGGGGGTGGGGAGAGGGGTGCAAGGGAAAAGGGAAGGAAGAGCTACCCAGGCAGAGGTCATTGAAGGAGCAGGGGGAGGAGGGAAGGAGGCCTGGCCTTCCCAAGGCCTCTGGGAGGGAGCTGGGATTCAGGGTTCATCCCAGGCTCTCAGGCCTAGCCCTGGGTTCTGAGAAAGAGGGGAGTGCAGGGGTGGGAATTTAACCCCTTGGGCAGATGTGGTAGAAATCAGGGCTCCAAACAAACTCCATTCTGAGTGTCTGTTAAAGCAGGACTTATGTCTGGAATCCAGAAGTCCTGAGTTCCAGCTTTAATGCTATGTGTCCTGAAGCAAACTCCTTGCCCCTTGGGGCCTCAGTCTACCAATCTATTGATTGGAGGTTTAGGTGTATGTAGTGACTTGAGGTCCCTTTCATAGAGAGACAGGAAGCAAGGGGCTGAGAGAAGGGTGAGAAGGAACTGGAGGCCAGTCTGGGTTGGAATGGGTCCTGGTAGTGCCTGTCCATGAGCCTACAGCCTGGTTCCTCACCCCCTCCCAGCTCTCCTCTGCCCACCACCCAGACCACAGCCTCCTCTTCTCCTTTTCTATTTTCAGACATTCTAGAGTTTTGAGGAAGGCCCAGGCTGGCGCCTGCTCAGGAACTCAGAGCTGCTGAGGAAAGCATCTCCAGAGAAGGAGTGTGGTCAGATGCGCAGGGAGTCCTAGGCTCAGGAGAGAGCTAGGGCTTTGCTTCTGGCATGGAGAGGGGATTAGGCCTAAATGCTGTGCTATGGGTTTTTCCCTTTCCCTAAGCTGGCTCTGGCCCAGCCCCTAGAGGACACAGGTTTCTGCTGGAGCCCAGACTGCCCAGAAGACTGGTGACGGGTGGGGCAGGGAGGAATGCAGTCCTGGCTCTCAGCCCGGAGGGTCAGCCTGACCAGGACAGTCTTGGGGGCTGTGCCTGGCTGGATTCAGTTGGTTAAACTCCAGCCCAAGCACTCACGGGCAACCAACTCAGCTACAGAAGGCCAAACCCAGGCTTCCTCCTCTCCCCTGGGCCCAGGAGAGCCTGCTCTCAGAATTGTGCTGGGGATCCCAACCTTAAGAGGTGGGAAGGATTGGGGTCAGTGGTGGTGGAAGATTGCACCAAAGGGGCACCCAGAATATTTCCTGTCTCCTCTTCTTTCATCATCCAGAGAATACATTTTACTCTGAGAGGGAGGAAGAGAGCGAGGGAGGGAGGGAGGGAGATAGAGAGAGAGAGAGAGAAGGAGAGAGAGAAGGAGAGAAAGAGAGAGAAGGAGAGAGAAAGAGAGAGAAGGAGAGAGAGAGAGAGAGAAGGAGAGAGAAAGAGAGAGAAGGAGAGAGAGAGAGAGAAGGAGAGAGAAAGAGAGAGAAGGAGAGACGGGAGGAGGGAGGCGTTGCCCGAGATGCCATGGCAGGGCTGATGCTGTCCTTATGATAGAGATGGCTTTTGAGGGTGGGACTATTGTCTCCCACCCACCTCCCAGCCTGTGTGGTATCCAAATCTTCTTCCTCTGGGTTCAGAATCTGTGATCTCCACTGCTAGGGCCTCATTCTCATTGCATCAACTCCAAATGACCTTGGGAAAGGCTCCTTTTGGTTTCTAGTTTTGTTTCACATACATAAAACAAGAAGATTGGCTTAAATCTCTTATAGTTCTAATGTGTCTAATGCTGTTTTCTGGATGGGCAGTAGTTTTAGCTCCTGGAATCAGGAGGTCTTGGGCCTAGCACAGTAGCCTAGATGGGGCTTTTAGGTAGCCTGAGTGACCTACCTTTTTCCTGGTAGGGGAAGGGTGGAGGAATGAGGTAGCTTTGTTCAGAAAAAGCCACTCCCCAGAAAATGTTGGAACATGAAACAGAGGGTACCAGAAATAGAGACAGAGGCAGAGAGGGACCAGTCAGTATGCCAGAGAGATAGCAACGTAGAGATACAGGGATAGTTCAAGACAGAGACGAAGAGATAGGGCCAAACAGAGACAGAAGAAGAGAGAGAGAGAAGGAGAGAGGGAAAGAGGGATGGAGAGAGAGAGAGAGAGAGAGAGAGAGAGAGAGAGAGAGAGAGAGAGAGAGAAAGGGAGGGAAAGAGAGAGAGAACAAGAGCGAGAGAGAGCACAAACTGATAAAGGCCAGGAAAAGAGAGCTGGGCAAGCAGAACAAGGTGGATGGAACAGAAAAACAAGAGACAGAGTGGTATGCTGTCTGTGGATCGAGTCAGATTCTGCTTTTTTCTTCAAGATGCTCAGGCCAAGTTCTCCCTCTTCTGTCTGTCAAACCTCCTTTGAGACTAGAATTCTCCTTGCCATCTAGAGCCTTCACAGGCCTAGATGGGGCTTCATTAGAAAGTAGGGGTAAATGGTGAAGACAAGGATGAATAAAGATCACAAACTGTATGAGGATGTGTTTGGGTTATAAGAACATCAAGGACCTAGAAAATCCAAAGAACAATTTCCCTGGCTTTCTGTAGGTCAGTTAGTCATTAACTCTGTGCTTCTTTATTTAAGGAATCTGGTAGCAAAGAAGGGGTTGGGGAAAAATTATTTAGTGTTGGAATAAAGGTGAAGATTCATAGGGAGAAGAACTGAGCTGGGCAGGGATGGGTTTAGTTGAGTTGGATTATGTTGAGTTGGGTTGAGTGTAGTTGGTTTAGTTTGGGTAAAGCAGAGTAGAATTGTGTTGTGTCATGTTAGGATGAGTTGGGTTGAATTAAGTTTAGTTTGGTTGAATGGATCAAGTTGGATTGACTGATGTGTTCATCATTTTTTCATAGCTGTGACAAAATATCTGAGCAAACAAGTTAAGGGAGGAAAGATTTTTTTTGTTTTTGGCAGTACTTGGGTTTGAACTCAGGGCTTCACACTTTTTAGGCAGATGCTCTACCACTTGAGCCACTCCACTAGTCCTATTTTGTGAAGGATATTTTTGAGATAAGCTCTGGCTGGCCTTGAACCACAGTCCTCCTGATCTCTGCCTCCCCAATAGCTAGGATTATAGGCATGAGCCACTAGAGTCTGGCAAGGGATCACAGTTTCAGAGTTTCTAGTCCATCATGGCAGGGAGGACATAGACTTGCAGAGCAGCTCACATCATGGTGGCCAGGATGCAGAGAATGCCTGTGCTAGTGGGCACTCTCCTTTCCCCTTTCAGAATATTATTCCATTCAGAATAAAATGGGATGATGCCACCCACATTCAGTGTGGGATTTTCACCCTCATTTAATCCTCTCTGGAAACACCCTCATAGACACACACCTAGAGGAGTGCTTCACTAATCTTCTAAATGCTCCTCAATCCAATCAAGTTGACAATCAAGATTAAACATCACAGTTGAGTAGAGATGAGCTTGACTTGAAATTCAGTAGAATTAAGCTGAGTTGGGTTGTGTTGGGATGGGCTGGGTTAGGTTGAATGGATTAATTTTGATTGAATTAGATGGGCTGAGTGGAAATAAGTTGGGACTTGACCTGAATTTAGAAGAGTCGAGATGGGTTGAGTTGAGTTGAATTAGGTTGGGTTGAATTAGGTTGGATAAGAAAGTACTTAAAAGATTCCAAGTAGACAGGAATAGAGAGGAGCCCAGATCCCGGGCAGTCATGTCTTAGGAAGGTAGAGAGAGGTCCCAACAGGGAGAGACTTGGTAAGGAAAGATGTTTGCAGCTGTGATCTAAGCAGATCTGTGAATCTGAGATGGTTTGGTATAAACATGCTTTATCTCAGGGTCTCTCTATTTTTTTTTTAAAACCACTTACACTTCCATTGGCTAATGGAACTTACAGCTGTGATTTGCATCATGGCATGGAAAGAAAGGAATCCAGATCTCATTATGTGCATGTGTATGTGTGTATGCTCACATATGCATATCTTCATGTAATTTGAACAGATATCTATATCTGATTCTTGAATACTCCACAGGCTAGGGCATGATTTAGCTGAGAATCAAGATCTCATAAAATCTTTATTCCTACAGAAGAGAAGTTCTGTTTAGTGAATTGCTGGCAAGAAAGTTGTTTTTTGTTTTTTAGGAGAAGAAAGGGGAGAGCAAAGTTCAGAAGGGTCCCCTTTCAGTTTCTTAATCTAACTCTAGGTAGCAGCCTTTGGGGAAGAGGAAATGTAGTACTGATAGAGGACTTACTGCATGCTAAGTATTTTCACATCCATTGTATTAATCCCCACAAACCACTTCCACTTTATAGTAGAGAAAATATTGCCCAGGGAATTAAAACAACAATGTCAAGGTCACACAGCTGGTGTGTTATAAGACAAGGTTGAAGTGTCCTTTTATGGCAAAGGAGTGAAAGAAGACCAAAAGAGCTTGGATGGGCAAAGGAGGTGAGAGGGAGTGAAGAACCAGAGAGGAGGAGACAGATTGGGAGGAGTGTGAGAATCAGAAGAGACTGGACTGAACTCAAGGAGGACTGAAGGGTCAGAGAAGAGGTGAGAAGGTAAGTGGGTGGGGCAGGCAGCCTAGAGACTCCATGTTAATAGAAGCTTAATCATTGAACCTACAGCTTCAGCTAGACAGCAGCAGGACCAGGTGCTGGTTCATTGACTTTCAGCATTTGGAATTGGAATCTTCATAGGGATCCAGGCAGTGAGTCCTTGCTAGGAGGTTCTTAGGCTCCTCTCCAATCCTTTGTCCTATGTTAGGAGCTCACCATTGTGTGTGAGCTCCTTGAGAGAAGAGGTCTCTAGCCATCCATCTAGAGGTTGACCAAGGTGCCCTGTTATGAGTATATATAGGATGTATGGAGTGGATCAGGAAGGTGTCATATCAGTGAGGTCATTCCTATGTGCTGAGTGTTGGGTGTCCTGAGGAGATATCCAGTTCCTGTCTAGGAACTCCTGGGGAAGGGGCTCAAGTTTAGGGATTCTGAGGTGCCCACAGAGACAGTGCTTCTCTACTCAGAGAGTGGGTGGCTTTGGGCTGGCATCTGACCAGTGCTTACTCACCACCCAGTTCTTTTTTGTGGTTTTGTGGTCCTGCTGGATGGCTAGGCTTCCTTCACCCACGCCTTGGTGACTTACTTACATCCCCCACATACCATTGGGAAGCCCTGGAGAGAGCCTAGGCTTGGATGGAGGGGAGAGGAGCTCCTCACAACTGTGAGGTCAGGACAGCGTCTCCTTTTCTAGGTACTCTGAGAGGTTGGAATGCCTGCAGCTCCTTCATATATGTGTGTATTTTTGGCTTAAAAATAACATGTATTTGTAGAGGGTGGACAATGTGAGAAGCCAGAGTCTGAAGTTCTGGAGCCATAGTTAAGCAGCCAAAAGATCCTGCCTGAGAGAGCTCATCTCTCTGCCTGAGCCTTTTCATCTGTTCAAGGTGCTTAATGTCTTCTCACAGGGCAATGGAGAGAATCACACAAGACAAAAAATATAAAGTGTATGTTAATTGTAGTAAGGACTGTCCAGTTTGCAAATACTCATGCATATTATAGTCACTATTCATTCATTTGCTTATTTATCTAACATATGTTTATGTATGCTTATTAAGCGTCAGGCTGTGTCCTGAGCACTTATGAGTTAACTCATTTAATCCTCACAACAACTCTGTAAGGATTGTCCCCATTTCACAAGTGTGGAAAACTTGCTCAATACTAGAGAGCTAGTGAGTGATAGAACTGGGACTTGTATCTAATTATATGTTCATTCAGTCACTCAATAAACATTTATTAAGTGCTTTCTCTATGTGAGGCCATGGGCCCACAGAAAGGAACTAGACTTGCTCATGTTGGTTGTGACTCTTATTTAGAGGGAGAGGAGCTTCCTAGGGTAGAGGTTGCATATGCAAGGGGTCAATTTTTGATTGCTATCATGACCGAGCTGCTATTAACCAGCTAAACTTTCTGCCCTGGGCAGTACAGCCCTTTACAAAATGTCAAAATCACCCTCTTGAAACCATTCAAGAAGACAATCAAAGGTGTTGGAGCCTTTTCAGCCCTGATGAAGACTCAGCCCTACCATTCTAAGACTGTGCGCTTAGACATGACTTGTCTTTTACCCTTCTGAGCCTCAGAAACCACCTCTGAGACATATGGTTGGAGGGCCCAACAGTGCAGTGCCCAACAGTGTCTGCGGCCTTGGTTGCTCAGCAAACACCACCATCGTTTCCTGCTAAATCCCAGGGCAGGAAGTATACCATTGGCTTCCAGCATCCCTGAAAACCCTTTTTTCTCCTCTGAGGGTTCAGAGGAAAAGACTCTCAGAGGCTGAAGCAGGCTGGGCTCTGGACATGCAGGAGTGCTCTCATCCACATCCAGGTCCAAGGCCAAAGGCCAGTAAGCTTTCCTCACTCCACCAGCTCTGGGGCTGCAGGCCCCACTTCACCTCTGTGTTCTGCCTTCCTTGTCTGTCCAATTGAGAAACAGAGCAAGAGTGGACACCAGTTGTACTTGCCTGCCCTGCATTCCTTCCCTCCTCCTTTAATAACTGTACCTAGGTTTCTTCTGGGGAAAATCCTGCGCCTATTCTCAGTCATGTGGGCACATGGTCAAGGAATGGCCAGTCAGAATCAGAACATTTCATCTTCCTGGTCACAGAAATTGGTTCAAAGATGGCTAAGACAGAGCAATCAAAAATCTCCTGGGAACTTTTCTTGGGGCTACCAGGAAAGAGATATCTTCTTTTCATGCAGGATTAGGGCATGAGGACTGCATGAACTTGGAGATGCTAGAGTATTCAGCAATGTCACTTTGGGAGCACCTGACTTGAGAGTGAAGCTGAAAAAGGAAAATGTGAGATGGAAGAAGAAAGGGAGGGAGGGAGGGGGAGAGAGAGAGAGAGAAGAGAGAGAGATTAGAGAGAGAGAACAAGCCTGATACCTGGATGCAGTCATAGCTGTCCCCAGACTTTCACCTTGAGAGATTATACTTCCTCTTGTTTTTTTTGTTTTTGCTAAAGAAAAATTGTGTGACTTGTATTAGAAATAATCCTGACTATTTTTTCAGGGGCTACCTATTAGTAGGTGAAAACACCCACTTGAAAAGGTTGCAGTGAAAATCAAAGGAGAAGCTGGTGGAAGTGAGAATGTTTTTCCAAGCTGTATATGGATAAATGGTGGTAAGGTATTAACAAGGTATTAAATCAGGACCATGCATTCAGGTGCAGGATGAGTCAGGCCAGTACTATCAGAAAGGCTCCAAAAAATGGACTTGTACAGCTGTTGCCTGAGAACTGAGGTGTTTGGAAGTGCAAATTCCTGCTCTCTAAATTTTCAGTTCGCAGAGTGCTGGTTTGCAAAGGATGAGGTACCCTTGCATTGGTGCACACCTGTTTCTTAGGTGGCCCATTCTAAAGCTGATCATTTTACAAGAGGCTACAGGACAGAGGAAAGATGTACTGCATTGTTTTGAGTCTGACTCTGTTGCCTGCTGGATTGGACCTTCTCTTGGGAGTACCCAAGCTTTAAGTCACCATGGTCCTGCTCTTCCCAGATCTCATCCTGGGACAGGATAAGGCTGCTTACCTTGGAGTCAGCAGCATCTACTTATTCCTGAATTCTCCAGAGAAGCCACACATCAGAAGCAATAGTCCACACTAGAAAGAGACTCTTGCCTGCAGTATGGCTGACACAGCTGGCTGGCCCTGTCTCCATTACCAACTCCCTGTCCCTTATCTGCTGATCACAAAAATTCATTTTCCCAACTTCCTTTGTAGCCAAGTGACACATTTCTGGTTGAAGAGATGTAGCTAATAATCTTCAGGAGGGCTGTCTGTTCCCTTCTCAGTCATTTCCTGCTTGGAACACCTGCCTGAGGGCTAACACACAAAAATGCAACACATTCTAAGGGAGATGAGAAGGATGGAAAGGATGGAAGCAGGGAAAGCTCCCAGACTCTGATGTCATGACGGAGCACGTGTGAGCTGCCTGCCTCTGCACTCCCTGTCATTGGAGGAAAATAATCCCTGTCCTTTTCTCCATGTTGGGGGCTTTTGTCATAGGCAACTAAAAGCATTTCTGAAGCACTAAGCTAGCACCTGCCTGTAACCACTCTCTCTGAAATTCTTTCTAGATGTCTAGAACATTTTCTTTCCTCACACTGGGGATCACAGTGACAGAATTGGATTAATTATATAATTATTAATTGTAGTTGTTCTTCCAGTAATGATTATTTCCCAAGTAGCTCCTGAGGACGAGGATGGGGGTAAGTGATCTTACCCTCACAACAGTCCCTGGAAATAGATACTATTATTGTCTTTATTTTCAGATGACAGGTTACTTGCTCAAAGTCACACAGGTAGAACATGGAAGCTGGGTTCTGAACCCAGGTCCATCTGACTCCAAACCCATGGCTCTTTCAGCATGTCTAGTTCAACAGATTTATGTACCAAGTAGGGACACTGAAGCCCAAAAAGAAGAGTCACTTGCCAAAGGGCACACAGTGATTTCAGGGGGCCCTGTTACCAGAAAGCAGATCTTCTGGGTCTTCACTCCCAAGTTCTTTTTAGGACAGGCTGCTGTTTAGCAAATGACAGGGTTTGAAGTCCAGGCTAAGGTCTGGGGATAGTGGGAGCTATTGAAGGTTCTAAGCAGAGTTAGGAGGGTGATTCACACACCAAAGGAGGTCTGTGGAGAGAGCCCCAACAACCTCCTGAGCAACTATTGTCCCTTGCTTTTTCCCCCCTGACTCCTCAGTCACAGGCGGCTGGGTCCCCTGATCCCAGGAGCTGATGTCTGATGCTCTGCAGATTATGTTGATGGTTGTGGTAGGGCGGGGAAGATGCCAGTGGCGTGACTACTTGGTCATCCTGTGCCAATCAGATGGCCGCAGCTGCCTAGCGGTAAGGTCTGTAGGACAGGGAACCCAACAGTGGAAACTCCCCAGATGAGCTTGGGAACTCTCTACTTCCCAGTCTCCTGCTTGTTTATCTTTCTTTTGGGCCCATCCCAGCTGGGATTTGGTGTTTGTTTTAAAGACTCAGAGAGACAGCCATAGAAGTTAAGTTTGTGAGGCTGAAATCAAACAGACCGGGGGCTCAAACCCCAGCTCTATAGGCTATGGTCTCTAGCAGGTTACTTTTCCCATTTACAGAAATAGGGACTGGAAGACAAGCCATGTCATGGGCTGTTGTGAGTTATAAAGGAGAGGATGCTCAAAAGTCCTTGGCATCCTGTGTGGCTTAGGAAGTGCTCCAGCAATGGCTGTAACTCCTCCTCCTCCCCTCCCACAGTGTGATCTAGGGAAATCTTTGAGCCTCAGTTTTTCCTTTTGCATAACAGAGATCATGATACTCTTCTCCTGGAGCTATTGTGAACATTTTAACAAGAAAGGGATGTAAAAACATTTTGCGATTCTCAATTCTTACCTTCTCAGTTGGACTGTGCTGCTTAATTGGACCCCCACCCAACCATCACCCTGTTTCCTCTTAGTGCAACCTGGAGCAAACCACTTTAGCTCTGGGCCTCAGTTTCTTTTTCCGCCAATGGAGAGGACAATACTAACTGCACGGGGATATTGAGAAAGTTACATATACAGTAGTTCATGAAAATACATAACACTCTGCCCAGCACATAATAGATATCATTGTACACATCACAAATCAAGACTCAGGAAATATTAGCCATTATCATTAATAACACCAATGCTCAGTGCTGGCCTGGCACTGAGCAGGTACAGAGGAAAACTTGGAACTTTTCTCCTCATGGAGGGAAATGGAAAGGAAGGGCAGTAAAGAATCAACATTGAGCCTCCAGTAGAGGCTGGGGATGACACATGGACCATGTCATGCTGTCTTCACAATAGTCCTTGCAAGCATGGAATCATAAACCCCATTTTACAGATGGGGAAACCGAGGCCCACAAAAGGGCAGTTGACTATTTAAGAACCATACTAAGTGCTGGGGGTGGGCTTTGGAGCTGGGATTTGAAGAGATGTTGGGTTGACTCCAGGGCTTTCTGGTCTGGCTGTGAACCTACCTGTAGAGGTGGGGTGGGGTGGGGCTGGGCCCATGGTGATTCAGGTAAGAGTCAGCTCTGGATTTCCAAATAGTGGGTGGGATCCAGTCAGGGTGAGACCTCCCCAGGGGCATTCAGATCTAGGCCTTAGCTAAGGTGGGCAGGAGGGCATGTAATTGGTGTGGGGGGGTGGTTTGCAGAGAGAGAAACTTCATCTCTCGTTACTAGTGGGGTTTAGGGAAGGGGGTCCTTGCTGTCTTGGTTGGGAGGACCTTGGAGGCCTAGGGTGGAGCTGAACCTGTGGGACTGTCAGGAGTGCTGGCCAAAGAGCCCAGCAGGGAAACCGAGGCAGGCACTGATACTTTTGGGAGTTGTCATGGAAGATCAGTGTTTTTTCCCCTGCATTTGATTACTCACACAGGTACTTATTCATGTCTTTCTTTTCCCCCATCCCTCCTTCCCTCTCCATTTCTTTCTCTTTCTTTCCTTTTTTTTTTTTTTTGATGGTACAGGGGTTTGCTCTCAAAGCCATACTTTGAGCCTTTTGCTCAGGTTATTTTGGAGATATGTTTTTTGTTTTTTTTTAACCATGATATTTTATGCTTCCCACCTTTGCTGGGATGACAGGTGTGTGCTGCCATGCCCAGATTTTTTTCCATTGAGATGGGGCCTTGCATACATTTTCTGCCCAGGCTGGCCTCGAACCACCATCCTCCTGACCTCAGCCTCCCAAATTACTAGGATTATAGGCATGAACCACTGGTGTCTGGGTCTTTTTTTTTTTTTCTGGCAGTACTGGGGTTTGAACTCATGGCCTCATGCATGCTAGGCAGATGCTCTAACTCTTGAGCCATGCCTCCAGCTCCCCTCCTTTTGATTTTAGTTATCTTTTGGGTAAGGTCAGTCTCACATTTTTGCCTCGGACTGGCCTTGGACAATGATCCTCCTACCTATGGCCTCCCATGTAGCTGGGATTATAGGTGTGAGCTGCCGTGCCTGGATGTATTCATTAATTACTTTGTTGAAGCAATCATCATCACTGGACATTTTCTACTGCCAGATCCTATGCTTGGCCTTAAGGATACCAGAATGACCAAGAAGGAGGAGAGAGAGAGAGAGAGAGAGAGAGAGACTGCACGATCCAGCACTTCTGTGACCAGGGAATGCATAGGAGCTGCCTAGAGAGAGAAAGGGAAGCATGTCAGGGGACACTGGAGTGGACAGGTGGAAGCTTGTCATCCTGAGGACTAGCAAACCTCTCTACACATTCAAACTAGATTTTGGAGAAGAGGAGTAGGGAAAGGTGATCTTGTGCTGTGGTCTCTCTCCCAGCAAAGGCTAGTCTGGATCTCTCTTCTGTGGATCCAGCAGCATGCTGGATCCTTCCCTTGAGCTGAACCAAATCCAGACTCCACTGAGCCCAACTGGATGCCTGTGCCTGGGCATTATCTACAGTACCACATCAGAACCTAGGTGTCCTCCAAACCTCTCTTCCCCAAGCTTCAGTGCCAACTGGTCGGTGCACCCTAGTACTTGTGGTTGGTTTTGCTTTTATTTGGTGGTACTGGTGTTTGAACTCAGGGCCTCATGCTTGCTAGGCAGGCACTTTACCACTTGAGCCACCCCACCAGCCTAAGCCCTGGTACTTTTGCCACCATTTCTCTAATCTACCTCTTTCCCTACTCTACCCTCTTTGTCTGGTCCAGTTATTAGAGGGCTGCACTGGTATCTTGGGTGCTCTCTTGGCCTTTGGCCTCTCCTTCATTGACTCCATTTTCCATTGCACCCATTCTCTGTTGCATTCATCCTTCTCTGCACTCATCCTTCATTGGACTCATTCTTTGTTGCCTCCATCCTTCCTTGCTTCCATCCTCCATTGCACCCATTCTTCATTGCCTCCATCCTTCCTTGCTTCCACCCTGCCTTGCAACCATCCTTTGTTGCCTCCATTCTTCATTCTCTCTATCCTTTGTTGCCTCCATCCTCTATTGCACCCATTCTTTGTTGCATTCGTCCTTCTTTGCCTCCATCCTTCCTTGCCTCCATCTTCTATTGCCCCCATTCTCTGTTGCCTCCATCCTCCTTTGCATCCATTCGTTGTTGCCTCCATCCTTCATTGTCTCTATCCTTCATTGCACTCATCCTTTGTTGCATTCATCTTGAGCTCTGCAATATTGGTCACAGATCCTGGCCATAGTGAGGGCTCACTTGCTCCCTGCCAAAACTGAACCTATCCTCACAGATCACCTGATGCGACTGTCATATTGTTTAAATGGGAAGCAGATGTCTAGAGAGGCCCAGAGATTTGTTCAAGGTCACAGCGTGGAAGAAGTGAGCCTTGAACTAGTTCTCCTGATTTCTAGGCTAAGTTATTCCCACTAATGCCAGGGCCTGCACAAGTTGTTTTGTTTTGAGTGCAGGTAGAAGACTTGAGCGAGGTGCTGGCAAGAAATATAGGTGTGGTAACTCACTGGGCCCAGGCCCAAAGGGAGGATGGCCTGGGAGTGGAGGATGGAACCTCCTTCCAGCTCCCCTCTCCATTTTTCATCACCAGAAAGTCCCCTTTCATCTGGGCAACTGGACCCCCAAATCTCCACCTTGACCCCATCCCTTTTGCTGAAAATCCTGACTCATGTCTCCTTGCCCTGTGTGGGTAGTTACCAGAAGGCCTTGCATCTGGGATGGAGGGGAAGGTTGAAGTTGGTCTCAGCACCCTCAGGGCCCCAGTCCCTCCCTAGGTCTGCCCTGGCTTGCTCTGGCTCCTTAGGGCAGCTGGCTTTTGTCCCAGTGGAACATGGGAATAGCTTTGGGGAGAGGGAGGAGCACCCCAGCTGGTCTCACCTCTCCCACCTGGCATGGTTCCCATTCTGCACTCAGAGATGCCTGGGAACTGACACGAGGATCTCTGGGCCCTTCTGCCAGGCCTTGCCATTGAACACAATGGCATGGTGGCTGGGCATGCTGGAGAAACTGAAGGAGGAAACCATGGGTATGGGGACCAGGAGACTGTGTGATCTTGGTCTTATCCCTTGTCCCTTCTAGGCTCAACTTCTCCAGCTCTGAAAAAGAAGAACAAGATCCCTAGATTCTGTGAATTTGGCAAGCAGATATGAGTTCAGTTAGACTGTCACACCTGGAAGCCCTGGAATCTGAGTTAGGAGATCTCTGGGGAAAAAATGCCCTAATAACTGAACACCTACTGTATGCAAGATTACGTCTGTTGCCTTATTAAATATTCCCAAAACCTTCTGGGATGGTTTTTGCTATGTCCATTTTATAGATGAAAATACTGAGGACCAGAGAGGATAAGTACCTTGTCCAATGTGACACAGCTGGTAGGCTGTCGAGCCTGGGTTTGATCTCAGGTCTGCTGGATTTGAACTGTTTTTCTTCATTTCTGGCAGAGAGAATGGTTCAGATGACAGAGTCCAGTCCACTGGGCAAAGTGAGTCCTCCATGTTGGACCTGCCTGTGGTAGTGAATTTCCCATGCAGGAAACCGTGTAGACCAGGCTCTGTTTCTTGCCCCCCCCCCCCTTTTCTCTCTGCGTTGCAGGGTGTGGTCCAGATTAGCTGTTTCTAGCTTCAGTTCTGTCCCCAAACCCTGTTGTCCTCAACTTTGCACAACTCTGAGCCTCAGTTTCCTATCTACCAAATGGAAGCATTTCTGACCCTGCAGGATTTTAAAAGGTCAGTTGCCTCAAGGGTCTCAGGGGGAAAACAGTCTTGGTGGCCATCATGCAATAATTAATAAAATGTCTAGGCTGGGGCGGGAGTAGAGGAAGTAAGCGGGCGGCGGCGGCGAGGTGACAGCTGGAGGGAGGGGCGGGGGGTGGAGCCGTGGGATGGGTGGGGAGGGGGAGGCGGAGGGGCGGGCCAGAGCTCCCGGGCAGTGCTAGAGACTCACTCACACCCGCGGAGCAGGCAATCTGCGTCCACACCGGTCAGCCGCCAGCGCCATGACCCGTGAGTCCAAACCCGATGGCCCGGTGAGCCCAGAAATCCTCGTGTCCTCTTGGCGGAGCCTTGAATGCCAGGCTCAGCCCCTCCTCTCTTCTTAGCAGGGAGGAGTCTCTCGTTCCGGTTCCCGCTGCTCCTGCTCCTGCTGCCACCTTTCCCGGTCCTGCCCGCAGACTCTGGGGCGTCCGCACCGGGTAGGCGGCCTCCTCCGTGTCCACGGGGACCCCGGATCCTGTGCCGCTGGCCTGGCCCAACTCCCTCCTGTCCCCTCCAGCGGGAACAGCTTCCTCTTTCTGCCCGCGGTGCCTGGGAGAAAAGAGGGGGACCAAGTCTGTAGGTGGGATAGGAGGGTTCTCTGAAGACCACCCCGGTGTGGTCGTGCATAGAGGGCTGTCAGGTTCCTTTCTGGGGAAAGGCAGACTGGGATCTGCCAGCCATGGGGGAGCAGGAACAGCTCTCCAGCCTCTCACCTGTTCAGGGCCCCTTGCTCTCCAGGCAGCCTCCACCCCCAATAACCCCGAGGTTTCCTGTGGGAGCTTCTTTGGGAGGAAGTGGCAGGCGCTGGGGGGAAATGGCTGGCCAATGAGTTCCCTTTCTTCAGCCTCTTATTTTCTAGGGACCCATCCTGATCCCCAACCTTAGTGCAAAAAGTTTCCCCTGCTGAAGACCCCGGGACACCAGCCATTCTAGGAAGAAGGAACGTGGAAATATATTTACAGAGCCGTACTACTTTTCCTGGGGTTTAATCCCCACCTGTGAGGTCTCTACTGAGCAGTTGAGAAAACTGAGGCTAAGTAGGTGCAATGACACCCCAAACTCACACAGTGCATGTGGGCTTATGATTTGAACTGAAGTCAACCTGACTTAAAATACTTTGCCAAGTCTTTCCACAGAAGGCTCCCCTTACCCCCAATTGCCCTGAACCCCTTTGAGTTTCAGGTTGCTAGCATGACCAGGAAAGTCAGGTCCCTCCCTCCACCTTGCATGTACCAGGTTCCAGGAAGGAATTCATTCCTCACCCAGCCAACCTTTCTCCCCAGCTTATTGCCTGGGCATAGCTTCCATCACCACTTAGTGGTGTGGCCCAGGTTTCTCCTAATCCTCATTTCCCATCTGTAAAATAGGGCCAAGAAAGAATGGGAGAAGGACGGGGAAGTCTGCATTTTCTGCTGGATGCCCTGAGGACTTGGTGCTCAGAGGAAAGGAGAATCGTATCTATATGGGCTGTGAATCAAACCAGGTTTCCTGGAAGAGAGAGGGTTTGAGTGTGGGGAATTTGAGGGAAGGTTTTGGGTTTAGCAAAAGCCTGGTTTATGGGAAGAGGAGGAGGAATATTTATGTGTTTCACACTTAATAGTTTCCAGAGGTCCATGGTAGGCATCTACCTAAGTGCTTGCAATGGCTCTTTCTGCCAGGGAAGTGTTAGACTTGCTCTACAGAAGAGGACTTTGAGACCCAGAGGGAATGAGTTTGTCTGAGACCCCACAGTGAGCTGGTGGCAGAGTGGCAGCCTCAGTGAACTATTTTAGTCAGTTCCCAAATGAGTACAGCATTCCTCTGAGGCCCCATCCAGCCACTTCCAGGCTCCTGGGTAAGCAGGGCCCATCCCATTTGTCTTCCTTTGTTGCTTGTGCCTTTCTTGTGGGGAAGGAACAGCTTGGAGGAACAGACTGCCAACAGCTCCTTAGCGCTCAAGTACATCTCTACCAGCCCCTGGGTTTGGCTTGGCATCCTCTCCCTATCTAGGGATAGGGCATGACCTAGTGACCTGAGCCACATTGGTTTTTTTGTCTTTTCTACTTACTTTTATATCCCAAGTGTTTAAACTGATTTTTTTCTACATTCCAAGGACTTGTTTTATGCCAGCCTTTGGAGGAATTCATAGTCTGATAGTAGAGACAAATGCCAATAGATCATCATCCAAGGGGATGAGGACCATGGCTGAGGGAAACACAGAGGTGTGTGGAGCTCAGGAAGACAGCAACCTCTCAGTGTGAGAAACTGAAGTGTTGACATTTCGACTGGACCTTGAAGGAGATATGGAGTGGGGGAAGGGAGAAACATTGAGACTTTACAATGGAGTGCTATAAAGGTCTTTCTGATAGGGAAATAGTAGCCTGAGCTGAGATGTGAAGGTCTGAGCAGTGAGAGGCTGACTGAAACCTAGGGAGTATTAGGGCATGAGGCGGCTGCTGGAGAGGCTGCTGGAGAAGCAGGGACTTTGAATGCAGGGTGAGGGTTTGGGATATGGGCCAAAAGTCACTGGGATCAGAGAATGGGCATGGAAGGATGGCTTGGGAGAGATAATGGGGACTGGGAAACTGGTCAGAAGTCTTCTGCAAGGAAAGGTGGGTGTAGGAGTAGAAGATGTGGACTGCATTTGGACTTCCAGGTCTGTCAGTAAACTGAGGCGCAAGCTGCCTCAGAAGTCACAGCCAGAGTGGCTTTCTCCTCAAAGAAACTGAGGAGACATGGGCTGCAGACTCAACTGAGGGCGGGCAGCAGGAAGGGAAGGTTGCTTCTGCCTCATGTCGGAGTGGAGATGGAGTCTAGCTTAGAGAGCCATGCTGTTAGGGGTGAGAATGGACGGGCTATGCAATGCTCACATCACTTCCTCCAGCCTCTGGGTTTGGCTCAGTGTCTGGCTCAGTGTCCTCTGGGGACTGGAACTGAGTGCCAAAAGAAGTTGCCTGAGGCCTTCTGACTCGGCACGTGTGGCAGGAATGAGTCTGTGCCAAACCCTTCCTTTGCCTGCCACCCACTGCCTCCTATCTCCAGCCCCAGCTGGATTCATGGGCCCTGAGAGGAATTTCCTCTCCCGCTGGACTCCTCTAGTTTCTGGGCTGCTTTATGGGCCTGGCCTGGTGGTGCCTGTCCTGGAGCTGCCCGTAGGTTTGGTTTCAGGGCTGGGGTCCAGGCCTAGCTACGCAAGCCCATTTTCCTCTTTGGCTGCCAGGCCTCTGGAGGTTCTCTAAATATTATTATTAGGGGATTTGGGTGCAGCCTCCTCTCTTCTGCCTGCCGCCTTCACATCCTGGAGGACTTGGTGTTCACCCACTGTGCCTGTCTTCTGTCACGCTCAGCCCTGAACCTGGAGCCCCAACTCTTGGGCCGGTGATGTTTTCTTTCCCAAATTTTTGGAAAGATTCCAGGACCAGGGGGTCCTGGACAGTGGTTGTCTGTGGGAACATGGACTAGCTGCTTGGATTTCAGGTCTCTGTATTTCGCAGGCAGTGTGAGTGTTAATCACCCTGCTTGGGGGACGGAAACATTCAGTAAGAGCAAGTTGTAGTCACCTCTGCTGACTGGCAGGGGTAATCTCACTGATGGAGTAACAGAGGAGATAGATTGACTCCACCTAGAGTAAAGAAGAAGGGGTAGGACATCAGATGGAAGGAGCTGAAAAGCCTCCTTTGAGCTGCCCACTCCATTCCCTCAGTGGGACAGATGGGAAAACAAGGCTCCAGGGTTGGAAAGGACATTGTCAATGACACACACCCAGTGAGAGCAGTCATTTTGGAATTCATTTTTCTACATACTTGATTCTTGGTCCAGGCTGAAGTGAATTAGACCCAGTACCTGCACCTCTCTTTCTTGGTGACTCATTAGTCCATCAAGAAAGATGGGTGATCTCAGTGGAGGGGTGTCTTCTGCTGAGCAAAGAACTGGGTTGGCATGAACGCATGCAGGATTGAAGTGAGAATGAAGAAGGCCTTCCTGTATGAATAGGTCTTAGATGTCTGGTCGTGGCAGGATGTGGTGATTTCTGGGTCCTTGTTTCATTCATTGAGGATCTTCAAGGTTTACCTTGTAGGAACAATGACAAAGCTACCTCTCTGGGAGTCATTCCCAGCCTTTGGATGAATGTGTCTGCCTTTTCCATCCCTCTCCCAAATCCAGGCCTGGGTACCTAAAGGAAAAAGAAGGTAGGGGTAGAGAAAGTGTTCAAGGCTTGGTTCTGCAGCCGCCAAACTGTGGGGCTTGTGCAGGTCTCCTGCCTGAGGAATCTGAGGAGGAACTTGAGCTCCTCATTGTGCAATGGGAGGTTCATCTACCCCTCCTAGGGAGTGCTGGAAGGTAAATGGGAGGTGGGGGGTGTGAGGTCATGGACTTGGTCAGCTACAGCCTTACTTCCCCAGTCAGGCTTTCACAGTGCAGCTGTGGTCAAGCAGCACCCAGTCTCCTTTCCACCCACCCTGACACCCTGGGTCTCTGGTGTCAGCTGCTGTCCTTGCCCAGGGGCAACTGGTATTTATGGAAAGAGCCTGGGGGAAGAAGGAGGTAGAGAAGGCTGGATGCAGTTGGGAAGGACTGAGAGGCCTCTCTTGGCAGGGGCAGGGTTATGGGCAGCTTGTTGCTCTCTGTCACCTGGATAGACCTGGGAGGGTGGCTATAGCAGGAGGCCTTGCAACTAGCCTCAGAAGGAGAGCTTGGCGGATAAAGTCATCTCTCTTGTCAAGCTGGGAGTGTCCAGTTTCCTTACATCATTTTATTAATTCCAAAGACATTTGTTCAGCTCTAGGTCTTTCGAGGCCCTGGGTAGAGCCCGGGCTGTGTGCCCAACTGGTGTGGGGAGGAGAGCTTCAGGAAAGGTGTGGCCCCCTCCCTTGTAAGCCTGTGGCAGAGGCCAGTAAGGAGGAGGAATAATGGGAGGAGTTAAGTGGGGACTTAATAGGGAGTCTTGAGGGGCTGAACAGGGGCTCAGTGAGGAGGATCAAGTGGGAGGAGACTTATGAAGGAGCATCCCTGGGTGGGATGGAGGAGCATGTTGGGCTTTGGGGTTGAGGGAGGGGCTGCCTCAGCATGTTTGAGCTGTCAGGACCTCTTGCTTCCTCTGCTGCTGTAAGAATGTGTAACTAGGGCCCAGAGGAGGCATGGGCCTTCCTCCCTGTGACCCCCTGAGTGTAAGGACTGAACCTCTGGTGCAAGAGGGTCTTCCCTGGACCAGGAGTGGGAACTGGGCCCCTGGCAGGTGAATTGGGATCAATGAGGAGAGGCCCAGCAGGGCTCAGGGGCCAGATCCCTGAGCAAGCTTGGAGGGCTGGTTCAGAGACTCCTTGGTCTTTCTGGAATTGTGGCCATGGGAGGGGAGGCTGGGGTCCTGTCTATCAGGTCTTCCTGTGGCAGCCTGATAAGGCCTTTTTATCCTTGGCCTTTGCCTCCTACACCCCTGCAAGGGCTACACAGATGTCATTGTGGGGCTGTGGGAAGTTACCAGTACTTAAGCAAAACTATTTGCATGATCTTTTTCAACTTTTGCTTGTGTATGTGTGGGTGGTGGTGGCGGTGGAGGTTCCCAGTGGCAGGGCAGGAGGAAGCTATTGCCCAGTCCAAGCCTCTGCTGTGAAGTAAAGATATGAGACTAGAGGGGCCAGGCCTTGCCCAGTGTCATGCCCTCTGATGTCGGCACCCTGGATGAATGAATACTTCATTCTAGGCTGCTCCCGCCTCTTGCTACCCTCTTGACCCCCAGTCACCAGTTGCACAAAGAATAAGAGTTCCCCATAATACTGGCTCTGCGCCCAGTAAAAGAAG
The DNA here is from genome assembly GCF_047511655.1 of Castor canadensis. Lineage (NCBI taxonomy): Eukaryota > Metazoa > Chordata > Mammalia > Rodentia > Castoridae > Castor > Castor canadensis. The sequence goes on along the minus strand of NC_133398.1, from coordinate 13,137,295 downwards.
TATGTTTGCAGAAGGGATTTCCACATTTTCTGTGTACAGCCAGTGAAGGCGCCTCCTGGGTTGGCCCAGTTTTGCTTTGTGACGGAGCAAAGTCTCCACCTCTCCTTGAGCCTCAGTTTCCCTTGATAAGCAGGGAGGAGAACTTTGCAAGGTTGAGGGGGGTGGAGGTTGGACCTGAATATGCCCAGAGTCTAAGTCCCATTCAAAGAGTCATGGAGTCTATGAAGATTGAGCTGGTGGGTGATGGTCAGAGGGATGGGCGTAGCCACAGGAAGGGGCTTCCTTGTGGGAGTTTCTGCAGGAGATAAGAGCAGCTACAGAGCTCATGCACCCTCTTAGGAGATGTTTCCAGCTATATTGTTCCTGTTCCCTTGGTTCATACTTTCCTCAGGATCTTGTAACCTAGACACCACCATGAATTGGGCCAAGTCTTGGCCTCTCAAGTGGGGGCCAAGGCAGCTGAGACCTTGGCGCCCCCCGTAACCTGCACTCTGTCCCCAGGGTTGTGGAAAACTTCTTTCCTTGGACTTGATTGTTGAGCATATGGGGGGTGCAGGGGGAATGAAGGGATGGGACGTTGGTGTGGTATGACTGTTTTCTGGTGACATGTCTGGCTTTCCCTTTTTCTGGTTTTAGTTTCCCCATCTGCATAATTGGCATTATGATACTTGTTCTTCCTTCCCTTCTGCAGAAATGGAAGGGAGGTGTCAGATCTCATTTTATTATTATCTAGGTGCTGGGAACTTGGGGGCTTGCCTGAGAGTACCCCCTTCCTCCATTCTTGTCCCCTTTCTGAGCCCCACAAACCCTGCCCTTGCTGTTGGGCTCTGACTAGGCAGGAAGTGATTGCTCCAGAAGCCTGTTGCTGCAGTGTCTAATCTAAGTGTCTTATTCTAGCCTCAGTGTCATAGCGTGGGTTCTGCACTCTTCCCCTGATGCGTTTTGATGGCAGTGGGAAAGGAGGGAGACTTCCCCTGAGAGCCCAATATGGGCTAGGCTGGAGGTCCAGAGTGGGGATTTATGCTTGTGGGAGCTGGGTGGAGAGGGCTCTGAAGTCCAGAGGGGAGGGGGTCACTCAGTGATTTAGGATAGAACTACAGCTTGAGTCCATGCCTCTGGCTCCTCCTTCCCCCATTAGGGGCTGGTAGGGGTCAGGAGGCCATCAAAGGAGGTGTTTGATGCCTGTTTCTCACCCACAGTGAACCCCTGCTGTTACTATCCATGCCAGAACCAGGGTGTCTGTGTTCGCTTCGGCCTTGACCACTACCAGTGTGACTGTACCCGAACGGGCTACTCTGGCCCCAACTGTACTATCCGTGAGCTGAGCCTTAAGTCCCTTCCCTTCTTTTCTGGGCCTTCCTGCTCCCCTCCTCCCAGGTCTCACCTAGCCCCTGCTCTTTCCTTACCTGGTTCTGAACCCTCCCTGACCTGGCTCCCATGTGAGCCCTTGGACCTGTCCACCCACACTCCTTGGCTGTAGTTCTGTGGTAATTCTTCACCACATTCCCTGTGGCTTGTCCTCACATCTGGTTCTGGCTCTGTCATGTGTCACCACTCACAAGACTCTATCCTTACCCTTGCCTCATTGGTGCTACCCTGTTCCCTACTGGCCTTCACCTCCCAGTCCCCATCTTCCCATCCTGCTAGTTCTGGTCCAGCCAGGAGGGCCTGACTAAGCAATTCTCATTGCCCCTACAGCTGAGCTCTGGACCTGGCTCCGGCATTCCTTGCGGCCCACCCCCACTTTCATCCACTCCCTGCTCACACATGGGCGCTGGTTCTGGGAGTTTGTCAATGCCACCTTCATCCGAGACATGCTTATGCGGCTGGTACTCACAGGTGAGTGTGGGTCAGAACTTCCCTAATCTGGGGAGCAAGGAATGCTGCCAGTTCTTGGGATTCTTGGTATATGATAAAGCCAGCGGGTGGGGAGGCTCTGTGGTACCAGATAAAACAAGCCCCAACTGAAGAGGAGGCAGAGAATGGGGACGTAACAGGAGGGGACAATCTTGTCACTGTTGTTTTTCTCTCTGCAGTGCGGTCTAATCTTATCCCCAGTCCTCCCACCTACAACTTAGCACATGACTATGTCAGCTGGGAGTCCTTCTCCAATGTGAGCTACTACACTCGAATTTTGCCCTCTGTGCCCAAAGACTGCCCCACGCCTATGGGGACCAAAGGTAATGAGGATGGGGTGAGGAACTGGCCGGGGGATCACAGGAAAAACTCAGTTCCCCTCTTTGGGCAAAAGTAGGCAGAAGAACAATTATTGACCCATTTCACAGATGGGTGGAGCAAGGCAAGATGGCTGCATGTCTAGAAGCAGGGATGAGGACAGGAATGGGCAGCAAAAGGTCTTGCCTGAGGTCATCAAGAAAGTCAGAGGCAGGCCTGGTGGTGTACACATGTAATCCTAGCACTCAGGAGGCTGAGGCAGGAAGATTGTGAGTTCAAGGCCAAAGTGGACTGCAAAGTTAGACCCTTTTTTCAAAAAACAAAGCAAAACACACAAAAACACGGAAGGAAGGAAGGAATAAAGAAAGAAAGAAAGAAAGGAAAAAAGTAGGAAAGAAGAAAAAGAAAGAGCCAGAAGCAGGCTAATGTTTCCATATTCCTGAGTGCCTCTCTGCCTGAACCTTGTCTACTGACGAGGGAGATTCTGCTGGATGGGGATGACTTCCAAGTTGAAATGGAAGACAGAAGGGAGGAATAATGTGCTGTGTATTGGTGCTAACTCTATGTTTTTTTGTTTTTGTTTTGACTACTATAAGTAGCTTTCCATGCTTCACCAGGGTGGGATTCAAAGATCACATATTTTTCTTCAGTTGCCTAAGACCTACTTGGCTTCATTGGCAAGGGTCTTCCTAATGCCCTCTTCTCACTCCACCCCTAATTGTCCAGAAATCTGAGGGGTTACTCAGTTCAGAGCTATCAATTTAGCTTCAAGAACAGAGAGAACAAGAGACTCATCAGTCCAACACTGCTGTGCTTCAGTTTCTGCCATTTGGTGTCGCTGTTGAACAAAGGTCCTGGGCAGCCCCAGGGTGGTGCTTTTGCAGATTCTGAACCTTGTACGTATATTGATGTCCCTATTGGGTTGCCAGGACACTACTCTGATGGTTTTCACTCACATAGCCATTATTCCCAGAGTGTGTTTAATTCCACCAGAATAGCTGTTTTTTTTTTCCCCAACACTACTAGAATCATTCTTGGTTCATGTCAATGAGTGATTGTACCCCAAATTATGGGGTACAGACTGCTCCCTCTAACTTTCTTTTCGATGAGTTTCCCTTGGGTGCTTGGTATCTCTTCTTGCCAGAGAAATATAGCTGGCAATTTCAATCCAAAGAGTTTCCTTTGACCTTGGGCCTCACATGAGGTTTGGAGAAGGATTGGTGAAGGAATGCCTTGAGCAGAACACAGAAAATCCTTTTGTTCCTTTCTCTGAGGGCATTGGGTGCCAACTGACACTGACATAAGGAAGGCCTCCCGACACTTACTCTTGTGACAGAGACCTACTTCCCTATGATTTGTTGTCTTTACCCTAGACACAGAAAGACTGGCATCTTTTAAAATAGTTTGGCAAACTACAGCCCACAGGCCAAGTACAGACCACTCTGTTTTTTATAAATAAAGTTTTCCTGGGACACAGTTGCATTCATTGTTCACATGCTGTCTATGCTGCTCTCCTGCTATAAAAGCAAAACTGAATATCTGTGACAGAGACCACATGGTTTGCAATACCTGACATATTCAATCTGGCTTTTTTACAAGACAAGTTTGCTGGCCCTTCTTTGAAAAGATACCATTTCACCAGCTCTCTGTCACATTCACACCCTCTCCTGCAATCCTCAAATCCACTGTATAAAACAGATATCATTCCCCTATTTTACAGATGAGGAAACTGAGGCTCAGAGAGATGAGATGACTGATCTCTGTTCATGCAGTTAGCGAGCGGCGTTGCCAGTTGCTCTAGGGCAAGGAAGTCTGTGCTATTTAATTTTTTTTCTTTTTGATTAATTTTTTCATTGTGGAAAATGTACATAAAAATTGAAAGCATAATGAACCATGTATCCATGGCCCAGTTTCAACACTTGCCCATAATTTACTAATATTATTTCTTCTCTCCCCTCTCACTTAAAAAAAAAACTTTTAGTAGTGTATACTAATTGTACAAAGGTGTTTCGTTGCGATATCTCCATATATGCATATAATGTACTTAGATAAAATTCACCTCTTCTATTACTCTTTTTTACCCTCTCTCCCCCTTTAAAAACAATTTTAACAGACTTCACTATTCTATCTTCATATATGCATATGAAGTACTTTGATCATATTTACCCTCTTCACCCTGTCCTTTTACACCTCCCCAATGGATTCTACCTCCAAACATTTCCCCTGTTTTATAGTTGTGTTATTCTTTTTTTTTTAAGGTCTAGATTCTGCATATGTCCCCCACACTTTTTAATGGAGTATAATAGAACAAATTCCAAATGCCAAGCCATTTCACCCATAAAAGGTCTTTTTGGTAGAGAGAGTACAGGGGTTACCTGTGGGGCACGTGGTTCTGAGGAGAATGCTCTGGGATTACTGCTTGGGCCAGTTTGCCTGGTGAACCTGGAAGTCCCAAGGGCAGGAAGATCCAGGTGGCTGCTGCTCTTTCCTACCTCCCTAACTAGGGAAGAAACAACTGCCAGATGCCCAGCTTCTGGGTCGTCGCTTCCTGCTCAGGAGAAAGTTCATTCCTGACCCCCAAGGCACCAACCTCATGTTTGCCTTCTTTGCACAACACTTCACCCATCAGTTCTTCAAAACTTCTGGCAAAATGGGCCCTGGCTTCACCAAGGCCTTGGGCCATGGGGTGAGTACCTAGGAAGGGCTCAGGACTGTTTTGGACCTAACTTGGCATACAGAGGTCATTAGTAGTAGGGCAGAACCCTAGTGATGTGAGTGGGCCTCTCTCTGTCCTCAGGTAGATCTTGGTCACATTTATGGAGACAATCTGGAACGTCAGTACCACCTGCGCCTCTTTAAGGATGGGAAACTCAAATACCAGGTAGTGTTGGGACTAGGGGTGGGTTGGTGGGAAGGGCCTCCCATGTTTTCCCTGACAAAGGCTGCTGGGGTGGTTGGGGGCCTGGTCAGTCACAGGAGCAGGAAATCTGTGGCAGAAAGAGAGACAGTAAACACTGGGAGAAGGTGCCAGGCACAAGAAGCAAATGAAGGACCGAAGTGGCCTCCTATGGCCTCGTGGGAGGTGGGTTTGGAGCTTGATAGGAGATGAAAATTTGCAATCTGCTTTTATTCATTTAAATATTCCACAATATCGATGAAGTGCTAGGGTAGGATATGTCTTGTATGAGTGATGGAGCAATGACCATCAGTTAGGAGCCTTGCCCTGAATGAACCATAGTCCATCAGGGGCCATAGATATAAATGCTAGGATGTGAGTTCCAGCAGGACTTCTTGTCCATACTAGCACTGTCCAACAGAAATACAATGTAAGCCACCTCTGTAATTCAAATTTTCTAGTGGCCACATTAAAAAAGAAACAGGTGAATGGATTTTAATAATATATTTTAACTTGATGCAGTATATCCAGGATATTACCATTTTGACATGTAACCAATGTAAAAATTATTAATAAAAGATCTCACATTATTTTGTCACCCTAAATCTTTGAAATCTGATATATATTTATATTCATAAAACATTACAATTTGAATGCTAAGTTTTCCTTGGAGATATCTGATCTGCACTTAGATTTCATAAAATTTATAGCTGAATAAGTAGATTAAACAACATGCTCAAGTTGTTCTATATAGAAAGGTTTTCCAGTAGGTGATGTATCAGTTTTAGAATTTATATTTAAATCAGATAAAATCTAAATAAAATAAGTAAAATTCAGTTTTTCATACTAGCCAAATTTCTTGTGCTCAATAGCCACAAATGGCTTGTACAAATCACAACCAACAAAAAAACACAACGCCCAATGCTGAATTTTTAGGGCTAAGAACAGTCCTTGGCATATTGTAGTTCTTCTGTGTGTATTTAATGAATGAATGAATAAAGAATATGCTATATAGCTAGTAACTCTTGCAATAACTGCTACCAGTGAGAAGCTATGAGGGACACTATGTGTCCCCCGGCTGGGAAGGTTTCCCTAGGAAGTTACAAATAAATAAAAGGTGCATGAGAAAAGAGAAGGAGCCAGGGAGGCCAAGAAGGGCTGAGGGCTTTCCAGGTAGAGGGTTGAGCAGGGGCAAAGGCTTGGAGGGAGGAAGCAGCTTTGGGACTTGGAGGGAGTGTAGAATGGGAGGGCTAGCTGGGCCTAGTGGTGGAGGGTAAAATAATTCCAGATGAGGGTGGAGACATCTGGAGGAGTCATGTTAAGCATTTCTGATTTCTGCCAAGAGCAGAGAGACTTGGAAGGGTTTCAAGCCAGTACGTGATACTAGATTGAATTTTTTTTATTTTTAAAAAGTGTTGCACTGGCTACTGTCTGGGGGCAAGAGTGGAGGTAGGGAGCCCACTTAGGAGAGGCGGCAGAGAGGAAGATGAGGGTGGGATGGACAAAGGCGATGGCGATGGAGGACTGATTTGAAGAGAGATTCAGGAGGAGGACAGGAAGCCAAGGTAGGAGCCTGCAAGAGTCAGCTGTGGCAGCTGCGGGTGCCTTGCCCCGCCCCCAGGTTGCCAGGCGGCCCCATCCCACAGGTGCTGAACGGAGAGGTGTACCCGCCATCAGTGGAAGAGGCGCCAGTGTTGATGCACTATCCAAAGGGCATCCCGCCCCAAAACCAGATGGCCGTGGGCCAGGAGGTGTTTGGGTTGCTTCCTGGGCTTATGCTCTACGCTACCATCTGGCTGCGGGAGCACAACCGCGTGTGCGACCTTCTGAAGACGGAGCACCCAACCTGGGATGATGAACAGCTCTTCCAGACTACCCGCCTCATCCTTATAGGTGAGGGTTCTGAGCCCGCCATGCCTAGGATGGCTACCTGAGCTGTGCTGAGAAGCAGGGGGTGGGGTTTGAATCCTCACTCTTGCTGTGATTATCTGGATGGTCTCCTCTACCTCTGCAGCTCTAAGTCTGTACTTTGTGGTGAATGATGGCTGTGAGGGTTTGCTGAGATGGTAAATGAGAAGGCACCTAGCACATAGTAGGCTTGCAGAAAATGGATGACTGTGATGATTGATTATAGCTGGGTGACTCACAGTACATTTGATTAGCCACCGACAAGTCTCAGTCTCCCTCTTGTACCGCACTCAGATGCACACTTGACACCCCACAGCACATTACAAGGTCAACTCTCAGTTGGCCAAGCCTTCAGGAATTCTGTTTCCTGCTTTGCATGTATCTGCCTTTCCGGAGTTTGGTAGTTTTTAGGTGACTCAGGGATAGGATATTTTTGTGTCCCCTATGGGGGCAAGTGTACAACCTAAAATGTCAGATGGTTTCCTGACTGTGAGGTTAGCCCTTGACATCCCTGTCCAGACCGTGTTCTCTGTGAGTCACCAGTAACCCCCCTTCCTTCACTTCTGGGCAACATGGGCATGGCTGGTCCCAATTACAGTGCCTAATCACTGAATCCTGGAGGAGTCAGACATTGGGGATAAGAATAGCCCGAAGAGGGTGGAGGGGATGGGTCTGGTTCTCAGGTTCCAGCACTGTAGACTTTGACCAGAGAGGGCAAGTCTATGGTTGGAGGTTACCCAGCATAGGGGCTGGTGATGAAGATATAACTAAAGGCAGAGGACTCCTAGTGCACTGCATATCCAGAACTTCATTCAACTCCCTATAGCATTATGAACTGGATGTTATTACCCTTGTGAAAATTAAGATTTAGAATGATTAAGTGCATTTTCCAAGGTCTCTGAGCAGAGGGAGACGTGAACTAGATCTGTCTGTCTCCTAAGCTCATGTGTCTTCTACCCCATCATGATGGGGTCTCTTTCCTGAGTGAAGAGGGGTTGTAAGCCTCAGTCTGATCATTTGTGATATGGGGAGGGATTCACCCCTCATGCCTGCTTCTAGCCAACATGTGTCAACACTGCCCTACGATACCAGGCCTTATGCTGACAGTGTAGGTGTTTTTGGTGCCTACTCCTCACACAGCCTGGTGACATTGTTACACTGATATTAATATGATGCACATTTTATAGATAAAGAAAGTGAGCTTCAGAGAAACTTAGGAACTCAGCTTTAGCTCAGGAGCTACAAATGATGAAGCCAAGATTTGGACCCAGGTCTGCTGATTCCAAATTCTGCCACTCCAGGTTAATGTACTAAAAAGTTAACTTGTCTCATGGCTAACTGGCCAAAATATCAGTTTCCTTCTATTTTCATTTTATTATGCTATGTTCAATTTGCTGTGTAGGTAGCTGGTTCCTGAGGGAGCAGAGGAAGACTGTCTATTAGAATTCTGAAATATAAGTACACATAAGATGTGTTTTTTTTCAAACATGCTTAGGGCTAGGCTTACTTTCTGCCCTCAGGTCCTTCTTTGGCTGCTGCAGCAGCTGTCAGAGTGTTCTTTTTGAGCTTGTCTCCTTTCTCCTCTTCCACGAGGGTTTCAGAGCCTCACTCAGTCAGCCCCCTACTTTTCTGTCTTTAGGGTTTTCTCTAGCCTCTTCTAATGGGCTGTAGGAGTTGGGCCACATTATGGTCTCAAGACCAGTTCTTGGATGTCCTGCTTAGCTGGGTCTAGGACCTCCCTTTGAAATTTGGGAATAGCTCTTGTCTGGGGACCTGAGTCAAACCTGAGACAGTTCTTTTTTCACATCCTGTTAAAGACCAAGAGAAAGTGGCCAAGTAAAATTAACACCAACAATAAGGAGACCTTTCATGAGCTGATCTGCTTTTCTCAAGCTGGGCATCTACATCACTTTGCTCTGCTGACCTCACTTCCAATCCTCCCGTTGGGCAGGGGAGACCATCAAGATTGTTATTGAGGAGTATGTGCAACAGTTGAGTGGCTACTTCCTGCAGCTCAAGTTTGACCCAGAACTGCTATTCAGAGCCCAGTTCCAATACCACAACCGCATTGCTATGGAGTTCAACCACCTCTACCACTGGCACCCGCTCATGCCTGACTCCTTCAAGGTGGGCTCTCAAGAGTACAACTATGAGCAGTTCTTGTTCAACACCTCCATGCTGGTGGATTATGGAGTAGAGGCGCTGGTGGATGCCTTCTCTCACCAGAATGCTGGCCGGGTAAGCCTTGGTAGAGCAAGGGTGAAGGTGGTGGGTGGGCTCTGGAATCCAGCAGATCTGGTTCAAATCCCAGTTTCCTTATTTGTAAGGTAGGTATAGTGTCACTTCTACAGGGTGGTTGTGAGCATTCCTTTATGAATTCTCTTGTTCATTTGACAATGCCAGACTTTACTCCAAGTGCTAGGCATATAGTGATGAATAAAACTGTTTGCAAACTTGCTGTGTGTGAGGCACAGTGCTACTGCCTTTCTGATGTTATCAGAATTCTAAGACCATGCTAAGAGCCATAATCCAGAAAGCCCACAGTGTTCTAGGAATTCTCTGACTCAGAGTTGGGAGTTACCAGTAAGGAAGTGAAAACTTGAACAGAGATCAGAAGGATGAACATGGATTTCCCAGGGAAAGAGGTGGTATTATTAGTGGCAGAGGATGATTGTGCTCCAGATAGAGGGGACAGCATAAACAAAGGCATAGGGGTCAGAGGGCATGGTAACTCGAGAAACAGGAGAACATTTTAGTATGGTGAAATCCATGCAAGTGTTTGCAGAAAGTACTTATTGAATCAAGCCTCTCTTAAGACTGAATTGTGTCTCCCCCAAAATATGCAGAATTCCTAACCCCTAGCACCTCAGACTATAATTACATTTGGAAATAATGTCTTTAAAGAGACAATTAAAGCTAAATGAGGAAGTTAGGATAGGTTCTCATCCAATATGACTGGTGTCCTTGTAAGAAGAGATTATATGAAGATCTCATGAAGACATAGGGAGAAGGTAGCCACATAAAGTGAAGGAGAATGGTCTCAGAAGAAACCAATCCTGCTGACACCTTGATCTTGGACTGGACCCTACAGACTGAGAAAATAAGTTTCACTCAGTTTGTAGCACTTACTCATGGCAGACCTAGCAAATGAACACATCCTCTTTTCCTGTATTTCCTAACTATCTCCCTCTTAAATCTCTCCTCCAGACTTGGAAGCTCCCACCTCCTTTCTCCAATCTCTCTGGATCTCTCATTCCCATCTTCAACTCTCTGCATCTCTTAATCCTTGTCTCTAAGCCCTGTTATGAAGCTATAGCAGTCAATAGGTCTTGATTTCCTTCTGGAATTTGACTGGAATTAGCATATGCTGTCACCAGGATATGCTGGCTGGTTTATAGCCTCTGTTCTCTGTGGAGACACACACGTGAACAGAAACAATGCCTATATGTGGGGTTGTATGGTTTTCTGAGCATTTTAAAGAAATGATTATGATGATTTGTGTGAAAGACCCCAGTGTTGAGCCTAGCACAAAGCAGAAAGGCAACAGAAGTGTCCTGACCCCCAGGACATTAAAAAGAGTGTGAGAAATGATACAGTAGGGCTTTCTCTGATAATTATCATGCACAGCTACCCTCTTGTGGGTTACCATATGACTAACACTATGACAGCTGCTTTGCATCTTTTATCTTTTATTATACCACACTCATATCAGGTTGGGGACTCTTACCTTCCTCATTTTTGCATATGAGGAAACTGAAACCTAGCTCAAGTAACTGCTGCACAAGGTCCCTGTGTTTATTTGTATGACTTCCATAACAAAGTACCACAAACACAGTGGTACAACAGAAATGTGTTCATTCACTATTTTGGAGGCTAGAAGTCTGAAATCAAGGTATCAACAGGATTATGCTCCTTCTGAAGGTTCTAAGGAGAATCTGCTCTTTTCCTTTCTCTCTTAGTTACTGGTTGTGACTGACAGCCCTTGAAGTTCCTTGGCTTATGAGCACATCACTTCAATCTACACTGTCATTGTCATGTGGTGTTCTTCCTATGTCTTTAGTCTCTTCTTATAAGGGCACCACTTACTGGATTAGGCCCCAATTTACTTGAGATGAACTCATCTTAACTTGATTCCAATGGTGAATACTACTGTAGTCCTCCCTTGTCTCCAGTGAACACATTCTAAGATCCCTAGTGGATGGCTGAAACTGCAAATAGCACTGGACCCTATAGATTAGTTTCTTTCCTATATGTACATATCCATGATAAAATTCAATTTATAAATCATACAAGTAAGATTTACAGTGATAACTAGCAATAAAATTGAATAAATTGAATATTTATAACAATATTCTGTAATAAAAGTATGTGAATGTGGTCTTCACTTCCTGTGTCTCTCAAACTACTTTATTTGGTGGTGCTGGAGATTGAATTCAGGGCCTTATACATGCTAGGCAAGTGCTCTACCACTGAGCTACATCCACAGCTCAAAGTATCTTACTTACTGTACTCACTTTTCTTGTGATGATGTGAAATGAACAATTCCCATGTGATGGGATGAAGTGAGATGAATGACAGATATAGGATGTAGGGTTAGTTTACCATGTTCTAGGGTTACTAGAACATTAGCACTATGATATCGTGACAGTTGATCTGATAACCAGGACAGCTGTCAAGTGACTGACAGACAGGTATCTCGTACAGTGTGGATATGCTGGACAAAGGGATGAGTCACGTCCTGGGCAGGACTGAGTATGACTGCATTTGATTTCATAATGCTTCTAGAACAGCACACAATTTAAAATTTATGAATTGTTTATTTCTGGAATTTTCCATTAAATATCATTGGACCACAATTGACTGTGAGTAACTGAGATTGTGGAACACAAAGTCACCACTAAAGGGGGACAACTGTATTTCCAAATAGAGTCAAATTTGCAGGTGCTGCAAGTTAAGACTTCAGTGCACTTTTTTGAGGCCACAATACAACCCATAAACCACTGAAGCTTGTAAATGTTTGAACTGGGATTGGCACCAGCCTCTGTTTGCTTTGTTCCAAGTTGTTTTGCTCCAAGTCATATTCCATTCAACAATGCCTTTCTTTCCTGTCCAATTATACTTGTTCTATTGAAACAGAGCTCCCTTTTAAGCATTAACATATCATTTCATCATGGGAAATAGGGCTTTCTTAAGACCAATGCTCCTTATTTGTTATGAGTCAGAATCTTTCTCTGGAGCCTTCCTTTCCTCACCAGGATATTTAGGCTTTGAGCCCATTTTCCCTCCCTTCACCAGGGATTGTACCACCTATTGGTGTGACTCAAAGGATTGAGGAACAGTATAGCTTTGAGCTCCTCTTGGCCCACTCTTCACTTCCACTTCAAGGAGCTGAGACTCTGAGGTGTCCCTGAGACAGCAGGATGTGGCAGACCTAAAGCCAGACCCCCAGCAACATGGCTGCTAGGCTGTGCCATGCTCTCTGTTCTGGCCCAGAAAGGACTCATGACTTGAAGTTCTTTTCCAAGGACTTTACACAGGCTCTAAGATAGCTTAGCCTGGTTCTAAGACCAAGAGTTGTGCTTATCTCTTGGCAGATTGGTGGGGGTAGGAATATGGACCACCACGTTCTGCACGTGGCTGTGGATGTCATCAAGGAGTCTCGAGAGATGCGGCTACAGCCCTTCAATGAGTACCGCAAGAGGTTTGGCATGAAGCCCTACACATCTTTCCAGGAGCTCACAGGTGAGCAGCTGTTTCCTGGACACAGTCCCTGCTCTTGAGTGATTCACAGTAAAGTGAGGGAGGTAACAAGGAAATGAAGTGGGACAATACACATGGTGAGCATTGTAAATGTGGTGGTGAGTATGGCAAATAGCCCACTTGGGAAGAGAAGGTGACTTTTCAGCTGGGTTTGAAGGACAAATAGGAGTTTTTCAGTTGGAGAATAAAGAGAGGAGCATTTTAGGTAGGGCAAGATTAAGTACAAAGGCAAGGAGTTCATAAAGTAGATACCCATTTGGAAGAACCATTGTAGACATATGGCTAGAGTAAAGGGCTTACGTTGGGGGTTGCTGGTTAAAGAAGGGAAGTTGGTGTCAAACTGTAGGATCATGGATTCCATGCTAAAGATTTTGGGTTTTATTCTGACTAATGGATCCTAAATGCTCATTTATGGACAAGCAACATATAAATCACTTAGAATATTGATTAAAATACCAAATCTGTCTGAGGGTATAGCTTAGTGGTAGTGTACTTAGTATGTGCAAGTCTCTGGCTTCAGTCCCCTCTACCAACAAAACAAAACAAAACCCCAGGCCAACCCAGACCAAAACAAAATCCCCCAAATCTCAGACACCTTTCCCAGAGAATTTGATTCAATAGGCCTGTGTGGTATTCAAGAATCTGTAACACCTCCAAACACACACAGGACCTCAGATGTTGGGCTGTCAAGCTGGAACCCTTGTCATAGATAATAAAGAGTCACTGAAACAAGACGTGACATGACCACTGTAAAGTGACCTGTGGGGGATGGGTTTGAGGAAACAGGTAGGGCAGCTCCCCTTGGTCACTTTCTAAACATGTGGGTCTCACAGAGTGGAACAGATCTGGGATCAGTAGATGAGGTCCCCATGATTCTAGGACAGTAATCTTTTTCACTCTTTAATCTCTCATAATAAGTGGTCCAGAAGGATGGAAATAAGACTGTCATTCTATGTCTGTTAAACTCAGAAATGTTATATTACATCCTTAAACTCTAGTATAAAAATAGGGCTTGGATCAAGATTAGGTCTTGAAATCTGCCTGTGAAGGAATCAAGATAGGCAGCCTCCTACCTATTGTAATGACCAGAGAAGTGGATGAGTTGGTCAAGGCCACAGGCTGTTTATTGGCAGTTCTAGGCTCCTGGACTCTTTCTCAAATAGCACAATTCTATCCCTAGACTCGGTCCAAAGTGAGAGTTGATTTGTGCTTTCCGTCTTTGTGCATTTTGGTCAGCAATACCAAATTTTAGGGCATTTGCCCAGTTGCTCAAACTGTTCTTCTGGAATTTCCTATTTTCCCCAGATAAAGGTAGACCTAGAAATTTCACTCCTCAGATTGACCTTACTGATACCATGGATCTGACTATAGCTTCTCCCCCTTGTAGGAGAGAAGGAGATGGCAGCTGAGTTGGAGGAGTTATATGGAGACATTGATGCCTTGGAGTTCTACCCAGGACTGCTTCTCGAAAAGTGCCTGCCCAACTCCATCTTCGGGGAGAGTATGATAGAGATTGGAGCTCCCTTTTCCCTCAAGGGTCTCCTAGGGAATCCTATCTGTTCTCCCGAGTACTGGAAACCAAGCACATTTGGTGGTGAGATGGGCTTCAACATTGTTAACACAGCCACGCTGAAGAAGCTCGTTTGTCTCAACACGAAGACCTGTCCCTATGTTTCCTTCCGTGTGCCAAACTTCAGTCCGGATGATGGGCCTGCTGTAGAGCGACCATCCACGGAACTCTGAATGGGGAAGAAAGCAACATTCTGGAGGGTTGGGCTTTGTGCATGTCATTCCAGAATGTTGAGGTTGGGGTTCATAGTCTTAATTGTTGGCCTTGTGATTTGGCATTGTGAGGGTTAGGGTTGCCATTTAGAACTTTGGGTGTCACCCCTTATATGGAATATTGTGATTTTTGCCATTCTATAATGCTAAATTCCCTGTTAATGCTTCAGAATGTTAGGAGTGGTTTTCATATGGGCTACCAAAACTCTGGGCTCCTGCTTGATAACCTAGAACATCAGATTTCTGGTTGATTTGGAATATAGGCATTCTAGAATATAGAGTGACTGACACAATCTTCTAGAAAGTCAGAGGGTTCTTATTTTTGTGTTATAAAATCTGTGTGGCCATCTAGAATGTTGACTGTCTATTTAGTGATTCAGAATGTTCCGATCCTGGTTGATGATCTAAAACAGGCTGGATCAGTCCCGACCTAATGTTGATTGTCATATTTTTCTGTTTGGTCAGATAAACATAGAACAGAAAGACTTAATGTCCAACAAGACTGCATTGCCTGAAGCTGTGCCTGCACTGAGGGGTCAAGGAAGTGGGACATTCTCCTTGGGACACTCCCTTCCTCTTAGACCTTAGTCCAAGAATGTAGAAAGAATAGGTGGGCTTTCCCATGCTATTGGTTAGAAGCCACTAGAGCTCTGTCCTCATCCAGGTCTTGACTTGTGGCAGTTGTTTCTTATGAAGTTAATAAAATTCTCTTTCCAAAGTTACTTGCTACCTATCTGTTTTGGTCTCATCCCCAAATACAGAGGCCATACCT
The DNA here is from genome assembly GCF_047511655.1 of Castor canadensis. NCBI lineage: Eukaryota > Metazoa > Chordata > Mammalia > Rodentia > Castoridae > Castor > Castor canadensis. The sequence goes on along the minus strand of NC_133398.1, from coordinate 13,122,002 downwards.
AAGTGGCTATCTCCTAGCCACCAGCCAGATGTGACAGAGACTCAGCATGAGACTTTTTGTGGGAATCCCTGGGGCCCGTCCTTGTGAACACGTTTTACCTGTGATGCTTCATTTATCCCGTGGGTCAGCCATTTTCAGGCTGCTTTCCTAAAATACCCAACTCTTCAGCCCTGGAGATACAGCATTCAGTTCCCACCAGCTGTTTAAAACAACATCCTCTCTTATAGAGCAAACAACAGATATGATGGAGACCTGAGAAGGACAACACTATTGGTGCCAACTTTGCACACTTAATTCTTATTTATTTTTGTACCAACAGCATGAAATAGGTGGTATAATTCCCATTTCAAAACAAAGGAAACTGAGCCTCAGAGTGGTCATATGATATGCCTGCCTCACAGGTGCTAGAGCGAGGCTTGGAACACAGCTTTGGCTGAGTCTAGAGCTTGTGCCACACAAATCCTTGTACCCAGCAAAGAGAGAGGCAAGGAGAGAGAGCTAGGGTGAGAGGTTGAGAAAAGGTCATTGTGTGCCATGCTTTGGACTTAACATTCCTCAGGAAGAACTATGGCTAAGAAACAACAGGGGACTTGGGATTCAGGCTGTAAGACCTACTGTCTTACAGTCCAGGAAGTCCTTGCTTCTCCTTAGTTGGTTAGGGGCTGCTCCCATCATTCCTTCCTGGCTCTGTTGGCTACAGAGAATGCAACCTTCCTGGCTCCCCCAGAATAGGATCCTCCAATGTTTAAGGATCCTTTGGATGCTGAACATGGGCACAGAGTGGTCGTGTCTTGTCCTTGTTTGCCCAGTGTCTATTTCCCCTCTTTGAATAACCTCTTCTTTGCCAATTTCTTGTCCTCTCTTATTAATTTTAGTCTGGACGGTTCTTGAAAAGTATATCCTGGCCAAGGAGTGGGGCTATGAATTGATCCTGGAATCAGATACAGTGCCCTTTAAAATTGGCCCTTGAGTGACATTCCATGGAGCTTGAGATGCCTGACTCTGATTTGTCCCCACAGTTGGGCTCTGAAAAAATCATCTATTACTTCCTGCTTCTTAGATCCCCAGGGCAGTCTGGATTCTTGTCATTCCTGGGACTTTAATATTTCCTTTAACTCTGTGGTCTATTCTAGGAGTCCTTCTTTTGCTTACCTCAGAGTAGGTATCTTTGCTTGTAACCAAATCTTAATGGCTGCAGGTCTGAGGGGACAGACTATAATGGCTTTGGGGAGGCTGTTAATCAAGGAAGATACAACCTAGTGTTTTGGAAAGTCTCTGGTGAGGTGGGTGACAGAATACCGCAATTGGTGTTCATGGTGCAACCAAGAGACCATAACAGCTGGATTTGGGTAAAGGGCTGTGGCAATGGTGGATGTGATGAGTTCCAAGGAGAATTCCTCTCTTGAATGCAGATGCCTAGATTAGGTGGAATTTGCTTAGTATGGGACAATTGTGCATGGGAGTTTTGCAAATGGAAACATGTCAGATGCTCCAAGGAGGTTTCATCAAAGTGAAGGGTCTTCATGTTCATACTTTGAGCACTTGTTCCTGGAGTTTTGGTTTGGTGGATATGATAGTTTTATGTGTCAATTTGGCTGGACTGCAGGGTTCAGTTATTTAATCAAATGCTAATCTATGTGTGGCCATGAAGCTATTTTCTATATATGGTTAATTTTAGATGGTTAGCATCTACAATTAATTGACTTTAACAAAGATTGGCTCTTGATAAGTGAGTGGGCTTTATCCAATCAATTGAAAGGCCTTAAGAACACAGCCTGAGGTTTTCTGGAAAAAAAATTCTACTTCCTGAACGCAGCATCAACTCCTGGGTTTTTAGCTTGCTGGCTGCTCTGTGGTTTTCAGGCTTGCCAATCCCAACAATGATGTGAACCAGTTCTGAACAATAAAGACATGGATGGATATATATCTCCCCTTATACTCTATTGGTTCTGTTTCTCTGGAGAGCCCTGACTGATAACACTGGGTGACTTATTTAGGACTCTCAGTGCAAAAAACAGAACTTTCCCTAGCCCTGTTAAGCAAGAAGGGACTTATTATAGGACACTGCAGAGTTCTGCAGAGGGACCATTGGGAGGACCAGAGAACCAGGCTAAGAGTCTGCTTGCCTAGGAAGAGCAGCCACTGGTCCTGAGAAGATGCCTTTGCTACTGCCACAGGATGTAGGCATCTCAAATTGCACCTTTAATGCCAAGACTCCTCTACTACTGCCCTGAAAGCTGGCAGCTTCAATAGCTATATAACCTTGCCTGAAAATGGATTCACATTGTGACTGCTTCTCACTTTCCTGTACTTAGGGAAGTCATGTTTACTTGATTGGTGAAGCCTTGCTCATACATATGTACTCCAGATGTATTCCTTTCCAATAGAGTGTGAGCAAGTAGATTTTCTGGCTTGGATATTGGAGAGGAGGGACTCTCCTCCATCTATGTATGGGGGAAATCCCATACATTGGCAAAGGTGTCCAAAGGGCTGGAAATATGAAAAGTCTGCCTCTGTGGGCCAGAGACTTCCTAGCTCTGTTTTGCCTTTGTGGGTCCTATCCTTAGATTACTACAAAGGCTGCCAAAATGATCCCACAGTCACCCTGGTAGCAGCTCAATCCAGTTGTAAGCAAAAGATTTAGGAAGTGAAATTGTGCAGGTATAAGACAGCAGAGAAAGTACACATACTCCATCTTTTAATAATGTTTGAGAGAAAAGTGTCAAATTGTCAGACATGCTTATAAATCACCTTTCTACTCAATCATGATTTTCCTTTAAAAAATGGGCTCAATTAAAACAACTATGTGTGAATGGTAGTAAGAAAAACTAGAACTTAAAATACTCCTTTAAGGAGCACTAGTAAGGGAATAACAATGAGGCACTTCCCTCACTATCTTCTCACTACCCATTCTTGATTCATTTAAAGTTGGTTCTCTCCACCCTCAGCCTTGGTCAAGTATTTCCTTTGCTCTCAATCTTTATACTTTTAGTCAAAAGGAGGTCTGAGCTATTTACACAATTGCAGGCTTTGTATTTTAGGGTTTAGGGCAATGTGGCAGTACATTTTTGCAGACTACTGAGGCAGGTCCTCTCAACTCCCACCCCCCATTGAAGTATAACACTTAGTAAAGAACACTTACATACATACTTTGATGAATTTTTACATATCCATGAACTCAAGTAACCACCAAAGAAATCAAGATATAGAACATTTCCAGGATATCAGAAGTCTCTTTTAAGTTTCTTCCTGGTCAAAAGCTCCTGAAAGGTAACCACTATTCTGTCTTTTGTCACCATTGATTAGTTTTGTCTATTCATGAATTTAATTTGAATACAATCATTAATTATGTTCTTCTTTGCGTCTGGCCTCTTTTGCTCATCATATTATCTGTTTACATCCATGCTGCTGCTGTGTCAGTAGTTTTATTAGTTTTTTATTGCTGTGTAAGTATTTAACGCATACACACCCAGTCTGCCATTGATGGTTATTTAGCTTGTTTCCCATTTTTTTACTATTGTACATAAAGCTGCCTATCTAAAATGTCATATTCTGCACACATTTATTATGCAAAATGGATCCTGTTTTCTATTCAAAATTCACTTCTATATCTTACTTTATGGCCTGATGGAAAGAGAAAATGGATTCCTGAGTGCACATGCACCATTGGAGAGGGGGAAAGAGGCTGTATATTTGTTAGATGCCTATTTCCTTAACTCTTCCTAAAAGCTTGATGAGTAGGTTTTTCCCATATATATCTTCCTTTATAAAGAAGGAAATTGAGACATGGAAAAACTAGGCAGCTTGTCCAGAAGTGGTGGGAGGCAACAGTGAATTCCAAAGTGTGCCCTCACCCACTTCATCCAGAACCAGAATCATGGTAGAGACGGGGGAATGGAGGATGCAGTAGGGTGATAGACTATGGCAATGTTGGCACACTTCCAGATGATTCTATCTTTCATGTCTATCCTGAGGATATCCATGGATGAGTAATGTTTTCTTTCCTCTCTCCATGACTCACTTTTTCCAGGCTTGTTATCTTCTTTCTGATCTGTGACTTGCACTCTGTAGGCCATGATGACGTTTGCTAAACATAGCTGGCTCCTTGAAGCCTGAAAAGTGGCACCATTTATCTCCCAGTTTCCTTGCTCTCCATCTTCTCCACTGGCCACAATTGGTGATGACCACCACAGCTTTGCCCTCCTCAACCTTTGTAATACTCAAGTGCCTGCTCTTGTCTTGGTTTTCAGTTCTTGCCTCCATGGGAAGGACTCATTCAGATCCTGGTTTCTTCCTCATCCCCAGTCCTCCATGGGGCCAAGGGGGTATGGCAATTCTTTTTCTTTTATTATGATAAAGTACATCTAATATAAAATTGCCAATTTTAATCTTTTTTTTGGCTGTTCTGGGGATCGAACCCAAGTCCTCACACATGCTAGGCAAGTGCACTACTATTGAGCCCCAAATCTCATTTTAATCATTTTAAAGTGTACAATTGAGTGGCATTTACTACATTTACTACAACCTTGTGAATGTCACAAGGTTGGGTGATCATCACCAATATCTAATTCCAGAACATTTTTGTCATTCCACAAGGAAGCTCATACCCACTAAGTATTCACTCCTCATTTTCTACTGCCCCAGTCCCTGGCAACCATTAGTCTTCTTTCTGTCTGACGGTGTTTTGAGCATTCACCACATGCTACGCACACATTGTGTTAATCTCATTGTATATACACCACACTAATTCTCATGAAAACAGCTCTGTGAAATTGGGGTTCTCCCATTTCACAAATGGAGCAACTGAAACTCAGGGAGTTAGATGAGCTCACAATGCCTGTAAATCAGAGAAACTGGATCAGAATTCCAAGCCCAGTGCTTTGTCTAGCCTGTGCTAAATGATGACCAAGATCTGAGGATTCTCCTGGCATGAACATAAATGGGTGAATGATGCAGGTCTCGGTGATTTCTAAGCCTGTATTATTTCCATTCTGAAAGAATATTCCTTCCATTCCACTATGAAGATCAGTGGGAACAAAAAATGCAATACCCACTCAAATGATTTATGCCCTAGGAATTTTCCAGGATTTGGGATGCTGGATTGTGGGAAGTAGCTTAATGGCATGATCCCAGATATTGTGACCCAAGAAACTGTTGGTTACCTTTACAAATCCTAAGATGGCATTCTGGGTAGCAGAATAAGAAAGAGAGGGACTCCACATGTGCCATGGACTGAAGGATCTCATGAAGGGGAGCTTTGAGAAGTGCCAGCTGCCTGTTTTTTCCCTTTCTCTCTTCCTTCCTTCCTTCCTTCTTTCTTTCTCTCTACCTACTGGCCATTGAAAATTCTTTGTTCAAGAATTTTGGCTCCTGGTTCTCACAACAATGTAGGCTGACTTCCCTTATAATTGCAGAAATGAAAGAATCCATCACAGTCACCATACCTGCAAAACAAAACAAAAAAGAAGGGGGTGTGAGGGTGCTAGATTTAACAGAAAAATTACAACATGATACATCAAGGCAATATTTTACTGGCTTTTGTGCTATTCAGGCAAATCATTTGTGGATTCCTCATCTTATACCAAACATATTAATATGCATCTATGTCCCACATTTAGTATTCTCTACAAGTGTATAATTGACATATGTTGAAGTAGCTTTTCATTGATTAACATAATACATTTTGTAGACTTTTAAATCAGCATTTATAGCCTCTCTTCCAACTCTCAAATAGTTCCATAAGCTTTTGAGAAACTCAGTGAGGCAGGCGCTCCACGCATAGGTTTCTAGAAGAATCTGGCTGTGTGGCTCTCTCTGTTCGGTCCTCAGTGTTGGGTAGCGTTGTGCTTATTGGTCTGGATCTAATCATCCTTATCACACAGCCAGACAAGATCAGAGGTGAGGACTCTGCTGATTTGGAAAAATACTGACCTAAGTTCTCCAACTAAGTGTACCAATGGGATATTTCTGTTTTATAAACATAGCAGAACTTGTTGCTGTCATTCAACATGGAAGCTGCACTTGCCAAATTACTAGCAAATGAATGAGGGAGCAAGGAATCTCACTCATGAATGGGCTTCGAGCAGTGTAAAACTACTGTGGGCATAACTGGGTTAGTAGAAGAACAGAAAATAAGTTACAAAAAACTCACAGTGTAGTGGCTTAATTGTTTTATAGAAAGTAATTGAGATATATTTTACACACTAAAATGTACAAATCTCGTTGAGCATGGTGGTGAAATTCTGTAATTCCAGCATTTAAGATGGGAGGCAGGAGGATTGCAAGTCTGAGGCCAGCTTAGGCTACATAATGAAACCCTGTCACAATCGAACAAAAATATAAACATCTTAAGTGTAAAGCTTAAACTTTTTTTTAAAGCAAGAGTGACTACTAGTCTGATTACTAGTCAACAAGGCACATCGACAGTTTACTCTGTTCTTGAACTTTCTATGAATGACATAATATTATGTACACTCTCGTTTCTGGCTTCCCTTGCTCAATGTAATGTCTTGTGAAATTACCTGGGCTCTGTTTATCAGTAGTGTGCTCTTTGTAAATTCTGGGCAGCATTCCATTGTGTAAATATACTGTAATTTATTTATCATTTTACTTGTTGATGGACATTTAGGTTGTTTATAATATGGGCTATTATGTATACAACTGTTGTAAACATTTGATACTGGACATTTGTGGATATATGTCTTAGTTTCTCTTGAATAAATATCTGGATTAGAATTGCTAGATCATATAATATGTGTGTTTCTAACTCCAGAAGAAACTGCTAAATAGTTTTCCAAAGAGGTTGTACCATGTTGCATTCTCTGAACAATGCATGAGAATTCTGGTTGGTCCATGTAATTAGCAAAACTTGGTTATTACATCTTTTTAATATAGCCATTCTCTAGGGAGAATAATAACAAAGTATAACTTTAATTTTTGTTTCTCTGACTGCTAATGATTTTGAGTATCTTCTCATGTATCATTGGTCATTTGTATATCTTCTTTTATGCTGTATCCAGGTATTTTGTCCACTTCTTACTGGTTTATTTTCTTGTCATTATTATAAGTTATAGGTATTGTGAAGATTTTCTCCTAGGCTGTGACTTGCTTTTTTTCTTAACACAATTTCAAAGAACACAATTTAAGACATTTTAATACAGTTTAACTTGCCATTTCCCCCCTATGGCTAGTAGTTTTTTTTTTTTTCCTATCTAGGACACTCTGCTTATGCAGAGTCAGAAAGATGTTTTCTTATCTTTTTCTAGAAGCCTAAAATCAACTTTAACTTAATTTTTTGTATCATGTGAGATAGGATCAAGTTTTACTTTTTCCATTTAGACACCTCGTTACTCTAGTTATCATTTGTTGATCAGACTATTCCTTCTGCCATAGGAACTGTGGTTAAGAATTAAGGGACTGTATATGTGCCTAGTTTTGGATCATCTGTTGTGTTTCACTGATTTATTTATGCTTATAACTATTTGGCACTGCTATATAGCTTTAAACTAAGGACCTCTTTTTTTATAAGTAAATTTTTAGTAAGTCTTTTTTTTTTTTCATTTTTCTTTTATTATTCATATGTGCATACAAGGCTTGGTTTATTTCTCCCCCCTGCCCCCACCCCCTCCCTTACCACCCACTCCACCCCCTCCCGCTCCCCCCCTCAATACCCAGCAGAAACTATTTTGCCCTTATCTCTAATTTTGTTGTAGAGAGAGTATAAGCAATAATAGGAAGGAACAAGGGGTTTTGCAGGTTGAGATAAGGATAGCTATACAGGGCATTGACTCACATTGATTTCCTGTGCGTGGGTGTTACCTTCTAGGTTAATTCTTTTTGATCTAACCTTTTCTCTAGTTCCTGGTCCCCTTTTCCTATTGGCCTCAGTTGCTTTAAGGTATCTGCTTTAGTTTCTCTGCATTAAGGGCAACAAATGCTAGCTAGTTTTTTAGGTGTCTTACCTATCCTCACCCCTCCCTTGTGTGCTCTCGCTTTTATCATGTGCTCATAGTCCAATCCCCTTGTTGTGTTTGCCCTTGATCTAATGTCCACATATGAGGGAGAACATACGATTTTTGGTCTTTTGAGCCAGGCTAACCTCACTCAGAATGATGTTCTCCAATTCCATCCATTTACCAGCGAATGATAACATTTCGTTCTTCTTCATGGCTGCATAAAATTCCATTGTGTATAGATACCACATTTTCTTAATCCATTCGTCAGTGCTGGGGCATCTTGGCTGTTTCCATAACTTGGCTATTGTGAATAGTGCCGCAATAAACATGGGTGTGCAGGTGCCTCTGGAGTAACAGTCTTTTGGGTATATCCCCAAGAGTGGTATTGCTGGATCAAATGGTAGATCGATGTCCAGCTTTTTAAGTAGCCTCCAAATTTTTTTCCAGAGTGGTTGTACTAGTCTACATTCCCACCAACAGTGTAAGAGGGTTCCTTTTTCCCCGCATCCTCGCCAACACCTGTTGGTGGTGTTGCTGATGATGGCTATTCTAACAGGGGTGAGGTGGAATCTTAGGGTGGTTTTAATTTGCATTTCCTTTATTGCTAGAGATGGTGAGCAATTTTTCATGTGTTTTCTGGCCATTTGAATTTCTTCTTTTGAGAAAGTTCTGTTTAGTTCACATGCCCATTTCTTTATTGGTTCATTAGTTTTGGGAGAATTTAGTTTTTTAAGTTCCCTGTATATTCTGGTTATCAGTCCTTTGTCTGATGTATAATTGGCAAATATTTTCTCCCACTCTGTGGGTGTTCTCTTCAGTTTAGAGACCATTTCTTTTGATGAACAGAAGCTTTTTAGTTTTATGAGGTCCCATTTATCTATGCTATCTCTTAGTTGCTGTGCTGCTGGGGTTTCATTGAGAAAGTTCTTACCTATACCTACTAACTCCAGAGTATTTCCTACTCTTTCTTGTATCAACTTAAGAGTTTGGGGTCTGATATTAAGATCCTTGATCCATTTTGAGTTAATCTTGGTATAGGGTGATATACATGGATCTAGTTTCAGTTTTTTGCAGACTGCTAACCAGTTTTCCCAGCAGTTTTTGTTGAAGAGGCTGCTATTTCTCCATCGTATATTTTTAGCTCCTTTGTCAAAGATAAGTTGCTTATAGTTGTGTGGCTTCATATCTGGATCCTCTATTCTGTTCCACTGGTCTTCATGTCTGTTTTTGTGCCAGTACCATGCTGTTTTTATTGCTACTGCTTTGTAATATAGTTTGAAGTCAGGTATTGTGATACCTCTAGCATTGTTCTTTTGACTGAGTATTGCCTTGGCTATTCGTGGCCTCTTGTGTTTCCATATAAATTTAACAGTAGATTTTTCAATCTCTTTGATGAATGTCATTGGAATTTTGATGGGAATTGCATTAAACATGTAGATTACTTTTGGGAGTATAGACATTTTTAATATGTTGATTCTACCAATCCATGAGCATGGGAGATCTCTCCACTTTCTATAGTCTTCCTCAATCTCTTTCTTCAGAAGTGTATAGTTTTCCTTGTAGAGGTCTTTCACATCTTTTGTTAGGTTTACACCTAGGTATTTGATTTTTTTTGAGGCTATTGTAAATGGAATTGTTTTCATACATTCTTTTTCCGTTTGCTCATTGTTAGTGTATAGAAATGCTAATGATTTTTCTATGTTGATTTTATATCCTGCTACCTTGCTATAGCTATTGATGATGTCTAGAAGCTTCTGAGTAGAGTTTTTTGGGTCTTTAAGGTATAGGATCATGTCGTCTGCAAATAGGGATATTTTGACAGTTTCTTTACCTATTTGTATTCCTTTTATTCCTTCTTCTTGCCTAATTGCTCTGGCTAGGAATTCCAGTACTATGTTGAATAGGAGTGGAGATAGTGGGCATCCTTGTCTGGTTCCTGATTTTAGAGGGAACGGTTTTAATTTTTCTCCGTTAAGTATAATGCTGGCTGTAGGTTTGTCATATATAGCTTTTATAATGTTGAGGAACTTTCCTTCTATTCCTAGTTTTCTTAGAGCTTTTATCATGAAATGATGTTGGATCTTATCAAAGGCTTTTTCTGCATCTATTGAGATGATCAAGTGGTTTTTGTCTTTGCTTCTGTTAATGTGGTTTATTACGTTTATTGATTTTCGTATGTTGAACCACCCCTGCATCCCTGGGATGAAGCCTACCTGGTCGTGGTGAATAATCTTTTTGATGTGTTGCTGAATTCGATTTGCCATTATTTTGTTGAGGATTTTTGCATCAATGTTCATTAAGGAGATTGGCCTATAGTTCTCCTTTTTGGAGGTGTCTTTGCCTGGTTTTGGGATAAGTGTAATAGTGGCTTCATAAAATGTGTTTGGCAGTTTTCCTTCCCTTTCTATTTCATGGAACAGTTTAAGGAGGGTTGGTATCAGTTCTTCTTTAAAGGTCTGATAGAATTCAGCAGAGAATCCATCAGGTCCTGGACTTTTCTTTTTGGGGAGACTCTTGATTGCTGCTTCAATTTCATTTTGTGTTATAGGTCTATTCAGGTGATTAATTTCCTCTTGGTTCAGTTTTGGATGATCATATGTATCTATAAATCTGTCCATTTCTTTTAGATTTTCAAATTTATTTGAATATAGGTTCTCAAAGTAGTCTCTGATGATTTCCTGGACTTAAACTTGTTCAGTACAAGTTCTTCAGCTTTGGTTTTTTTTTTTTTTGAAATTATTTTGACTTCTCCAATCTTTTGCATCTGTACAAATCTTATAATCATCTTGACTATTTCTATAAATAGGCACAGTGTTGACTCTATAGATTAAGTTTGGGAGAACTGACATCTTAATATTGAGTCTTCCAATTTAGGAGCATGGTATATCTTTTCATTAATGTAGGTTCTTTAATTATCTCAGTATTATTTTGTAGTATTCATTGTACAGGTTTTTCATGATTTAATTAAATTCAGCCATAAGTATTTTAAGTCTTTTGATGATACTGTAAATGGAATTGTTTTAAATTTTTAATTTGGCTTGGATTTTTTTGCTAGTACATAGAAAAACAATTGATACTTTGTATGATGCAGTCTTGCTGACTTTATGTATTGGTTTTAGCAGAAATTGTGCAGATTTCTTGAGTTTTTCTATGTAGATAATAGTGTCATCTTTGAACAAAAATATTTTACTTCTTTTTCTTGCCATACTGTACTGCTACAACCTCTAGCACAAGATTTAATAGAATCAAGAAGAGAAGACATCTTTCTCTAGTCCTCATCTTAGAGAGATTGCATTTAGTTCTTTTACTATTAAGTGTGATTTTTAAATCAAGTGTTTTCTGGAATGGCCTTGATCAGTTTGAGAAGGTTCCTCTCGATTCTGACCTTACTGAGGTTTTTACTTTATTTTGTTAATTTTGTCAGGTGCTTTTTCTGCATTTATTGAAAAGATTGTGATCTTTTCTTATATGTTCCTCCCTCCCTTCCTCTCTCTCCCTCCCTTCCTTCCTTTCTTCTTTCCTTCCTTTGTTTTGTTTTTGGACAGGCAGCCCAGGCTGGCCTTAACCTCTTAAGGTCTGTGATTAGTGGTACATGTCATGGATCCTGGCTGTTTTTCTTTTTTTACTCTGCTTATTAGGTAAACTACAGAGGTTGATTTTTCAGTGTTCAGCCAACTTTGCATACATGGATAAATCATCCTCGGAAATGTGGTCTTACCTTTTTAATATTTTGCTAGATTTAATTTAATAATATTTCAAATGGATTTTGTGTCCATGTTCATGAGAGATACTGGTTTGTACATTTCTTACAGTGTCTTTGGTTTTGAATCAGGTAATGCTGTTCTCGTAAAATGGATTGAGAAGTGGCCACACTTTATTTTCTGAAAGCGTTTATGCATGGCTGGCATTATTTTTTTTTCTTTAAATGTTTGATAGAATTTAACAATGAGACCATCTTGGCTTGGACGTTTTCCTCTGGAAGGTTTTGTTTTATTTAATGTAGTTTTTGGCAGTGTTGGGGTTTGAAGTCAGGGTTTCGCATTTGTGAGGTAGGCGCTCTACCGCTTGAGCCACACCTCTAACCCATTTTGCTTTGGCTATTTTGGAGATAGGGACTTGCTTTTAGCTCAAGCTAACTAGGACCAGGACCCTCCCAACTTAAGCTTCCCCCATCGCTGGGATGATAGGCTGTGCCAGCATGCCCAGCTTTTTTCTATTGAGATGGAATCTCAAAACATTTGTGCCCAGGTTGGCTTGAACTGTGATCCTCCAGATCTCAGCCTCCCACGTAGCTTGGGATGACAGGCGCACCCCATTGTGCCCAGCTATTGGTTGAGATGGTGTATTGAACTTTTTGTCCCTGCTGGGCGGGAGCCACAATCCTCCTGATTTCAGCTTCCCAGGTAGTTTGGATTACAGGTGTGAGCTACCAGCTCCAAGGTTGGGAAGTAAATTCATTCTAAGTAATGAATTTAATTTAATGGATTAATTTAATTTAATGAATTTAATTTTATTTAGATTTTCCATTTTAAAGTTTGTTTTCATAATTGTATCTTCTTTCAAGAAATCTTTCCTTAGATTTTAAAATTTGTTGATGAAAAGTTTTTTATAATATTCCTTTATTATACTTTTAATGTCTATAAAACAGGTAGTGTTATTCCCTCTATCATTCCAGATATTAGTAAATTAGCTTTTTGCTTGAGTTTTAGGGACCTTGCATATGTAAACTGGATAGTGCCTTCACAAGACAAGTCAGTTAAATAGGAATCTCACCCAGGTGGATCTCCTCTTAGGCGGTGAATTCCCTCCATTTTCTGCCTGCTTTTGGTTATGCTACAAGTCTTTGAGAAAAGATTTCCTCTTAGAGTCAGGCTGAGATAAGAGATGTACCATTACTGGCATCAGAACTCTACCATCCTGCCTTTTTCTGTTCCCTTTTCTTCCCTGCCCTCCTCTCCTCTCCCCTCCTCTCCCCTCCCATCTTTCTTCTCTCTCTCTTTCTCTCTCTGTCTCTCTCCCTTCCTCCCTCCCTTCCTTTTCATGGTACTAGGGTTCAAACTCAGTGCCTCACACTTGCTAGGCAGGTGCTCTACCACTTCAGCTTCACTCCCAGCCCTCTTTTCCTTTCTTTTGGATTATTTTTATTGTTCATATTTCACCCTTATATTTGCTTGCTAGATTTGCATTTTAAACTATTCTCTTAGCATTTGCCCTAGACATTACAATATACATCCTTTACTTACTAAAGTCCAATATGTATTAGTATTTTTACCATTTTGTGGTAAATCCAAGAACTCTAGAATATTTTAATCCCATTTATTTCTCTTTTGCCCTTTGAGCTATATATGTAATGTATTTTATTTTGCTAATTTTTTCTGTTTTTTTTTTTGAGAAAGGATCTCTTTTCCCCTTTTTATTGTTGTTCTGGGGGTACATTGTGACATTTACAAAAGTTCTTACAATATATCATAGTTGAATTCACCCCCTCCATCATTCTCCTTTATCCCCCTTACCCCTATTCCTAGAATAGTTTCAATAGGTCTCCTTTTTTTCCCGTTTTCATACATGAGTATGTAATATTTCCACCACATTCACCCTCCTAGCCCTTTCCTTTTACCTCCTCCCTCCCCCTGACAGCACCTTTTTTGCCCACCTGTTTTCTGCTTTTGAAAAAAAGAAAAAAAATTTTTTGTTTATGATAGGTATATGGGGTGTTTCATTGTGACATTTCCAGGAATATATTTTATAACCAGAATTGGTTCATCCCTTCCATTTTTCTCCTTAGTCCCCTTCTTATGGTGATTTCATCAGGTTTAAAGATTCTGTATTGATTCTTGTATAGGAAGTATAACAACCATATTCACCTTCTTAACTTCCCTCTTTTGCCATCCCTCTCTTATTAGTGACCTCCCCGTAGAGTGACCTATTTTTCATAATATTGCCTGTATTTATATTGGGTCTATATTCCACATATGAGAGAAAACATGTGGCCTTTGGCTTTCTGAACCTAACTTCACTTAAGATGATGTTCTCCAGTTCCAACCATTACTTGCAAATGACAAAATTTCATTCTTCTTTATGGCGGAATAAAATTCCATTTTATATAGATAATACTATATTTTCTTAATCCATTCATCAGTTGTGGGCATCTTGGCTATGTTTCCATAGCTTAGCTATTGTGAATAATGCTGCAATAAACATGAGTGTGCAGGTCTTGAGACAGGATCTTGCTATGTAGCCTAGACTGCCCTGGAGCATTCAGTCTTTCTGCTACAGCCTCTCAAGTGCTGTGATTACAGGCATGTGCCACTGTACTCAGCTGGTATTTTACTTCAACTTATGTTTTAAATATCACATGACATCCTTACTATTGCTTTTAATAAGCAGTATTCATTTAGATATATTCACATTTTATCCTTTTCACTGTACTTTAATTCTACATTTTGTGCTTATATCTGGCATCATTTTCCTTTTCCTCTTAGTGTTGGCTTTAGTGCAAGACTTGTGGTAATATATGATGTTGCCCAGATTATGCATTCTTCATTGATTAATCACCTGCTTTCAATATCCTGGACTATCATATAGCTAACCCTCATTAGTACCTTTAAGGGAAAGGATGTCTCGTTCTTTGTTTTGGCTTCCTATTCCCCCTCCCCCACAAATACCTCTATTATTTTTATCTTACTTTCCCCACTAGAGTCACTGCCAGTCTGTTTTGCTTTCTCAGACCATCCTCCAAAAACCGTTCTACACAAGTATAGCACCCCAATTACCCAAATCTATGCAATAATTGCAAGAGTAAGATCATGTTAAAAGCACAGTCAGAGAGGGCTTTAAATCTTGCTTGAATCCCAAGGATCCTTCCTGAGGAGGATAAGGAAGGATGCTCAGAGAAAACTACAGAGAAAAAGTCAGGCCTCAAGGCATCCTTAGGCATTGACTAAGTGCAGAAGCATACCAGAGATATCATAATCACATGTAAAGACATGGTGGTTGAAGGAGTGTTAAGTTCTTGGGGAATGCAGCCTGTTTCAGCATTTGGTATTGGGCACGAATAAAGAACACGTACCTGGCCTGCTGCAATCTTCCCCATTCTATGTCCATGGAAGACATTGCTAATCTATCTCAGAGATCATTTCTCACAGGAATGGATAAGGGAAAATTCTATGAAATTCAGATTTCAGTGTCATACAGTCTTCTTGGGGCAAGTTATGCTCATTTGTGTAGGTATTATTAGCTCTGATCGCTTTTGTACTATATGGTGGAATTGAGTAGTTACGGCAGAAATCATATGGCCTATACATTACATAGCTTAGCATGTATAGCTCTTTATGGAAAAAAGGTACTGACTCCTGCAGTAGAATAGGTTGATTGGGGTTTGGAGGGTTGTTTTTCTAAGCACTTTAAAGTTGATGATCCACTGTCTTCTGACTTCCAGGGTTTCAGATAAGAACTTAAATGATTTGTATCTTCTCATCCCTTTTCTCTCACATGGAAAATGTCTGTTTCCTCTGATGTTTTCGAAATTATCTCCTTATCTTTGGTTTTAGAAAGTTGACTGGGGTGTGCTTCCACATATTTTCTTTGTGTTCATCTTACTTTGATTTCCCTAAGCTTTTTTTTTTAATCTAGGGAAGATCCTTGATCATTTTCTCTTCTAATAACTCTTCCTCTATTTTCTTTCTCCTCTCCTTGAATTTCAATTTTAGATACATTAGACTATTTTCTGTTGCCCCCCATACCACAGATGTATACTTTTCTGATTTCTTGTGTTTCAGTTTGTATAATTTCTATCAGCATATCTGCAAATTCCTTGATTCGCTCTTTGTCTGTGTTCAGTCTGCTGATAAGCCCATTGAGATAATCCTAATGAATAGTATAATATGTATTGTGTAATAAGCATGGAAAGGGAGGTGGCTCAAGTATATAGAGGGTGTATTGACAAAGAGAAAGGAAACAGAAAAGATCCACCTACATGTATAGTAAGAAAGAAAGGAGAAATAGAAAAATAAAGTGATCTGGTAATCTAAACACCTGCCCCAAAAATTAAAACAAGAAGGATTGTGGATGGATAGAGCAGAAAAATAAGAAAGAGAACGAATTGTGGAAAGAAAGAAAGTAGAAATGGAGGAGAGCATTAGGAGATGGATGGAGACAAGATGGTTAAAATTGAATATTTAAAGGTGTTGTGTCTCACATATAATGACTTCAAAGAAAGAAAGGAAGAAAAAGAACAAAAAAGAAGCATGAGAGAACAAAAATACCCCAAAAAGCAAGCAAACAAACAAACAACAAAAACCCACAAAAAAAGACAAAGATAAAAAATAAACAGTATTTTCTTTGCTACTGGGAAGGAGGGTGACTACTTTTCCTCTTCAGAGGTTTTTCTTGTTTTTAAATCTGAACTGGTCAGGCCAGCAGGGACTGTTTGGTTTGATTTATTTCAGGGACAGAATGGCCTGTAAGGCCCTGAGCTGGAGCCCCAGTACCAAAAAATAGACTTAAAATTCTGTTTGCAAGTTCCTGTGCTGGCTCTCAGGGGCCAGGCTCCTAACTTCCCAGACTCTGGTTTCACTCCTCACTTCACCCATGGTGTCCTTCAAGTCTCCCAGGCTACCAACCCACAGGCTGTTCTATAGACTGGTAAGGTTCCCAAGTCAGTGACTGCAGTGTTGGGATTTGGGTTTACAGGCAGTCTCCATGATCATGCTTCTTTGGTCGGTATCAAGATTTCCAAGACATACCTCTGGCTGGTGACAGGGCTGTGTAGGTCATCAGGGCTCTATCTTGTGGCTCACAGGGGTTTCTGTGATGTTGTTGTTGGAAGTCCCACAGCATAGGCAGGCAGTCTGTCCTGGGGATCCTGGCCACTGAGGTTGCACTCCCTTCCAGCCATCTCCAGACTCTGTGTTTGTTGTGTGCCCAAGTTCTGTACCTGCTGGTGCCTACAGGTATGTTTATGAGATGCTAGTGTAAACAAATCTACTGTGCCATCAGTCCTTATTTCCTCAGCTCTTCTGGAGGTAGTTTTGTGTGAGAGAACAGTGTTCAGTTGGGTGAGTCTGTGGGGAGAGAGGCTGGGGGTGTTACTCAGCCTCCATCTTATTCCAACTCCCATAGTGAAAATTCTTTATATTAGATACTACACTTCTTATTTCTAATAACTCCACTTGGTTCTTTTATAAATGTTTAAAAATTACTCTTCACTGTTAAAATTTTCCTTCTGCTCAAACATATTGCCTATCTTTTCCACTATACCCTTCAACATTTTTAAACCATAGTCATATTAAAGTCTCTGACAATTCCAACATATGGCCCTGTCTGGGACTTGTTATATTGACCTTTTTCATTCCTGATTATTGTCACATCTTTCTTTTTCACATGTAAAGTAATAGTAGAAAAAATATAGATGATATTTAGGCTCTCCCTGAACATGACTCATTTTCGGTGTAGCCATTAGTGTCAGAAACTAATCAATCTAATTTATAATCAAGTAAAATCTGGGCTTTTTTATGGCTTTAGTTAGATCCAACTTACTATTGACTTCAAATAATATAAAGGTAGGATTATAAATTTCCCTTTAAGAAGAGATGGGAGCAAATGTGGGGTTTCTTTTAGCTCTCCTGCTCTCCCTTACCTTTAGCTCAGTGTACCTGTGCCTGGTGAAGGTCACTTGACACCTCTGATTCCTGGTGTCCTCTTTTATGATATGGGGATAGTAAATGTCTTTCTACTCCACATTCTCCTCCTCCTTATTCACTTCTTGCTTTGTTTCTTTCTTTACTTCCTGCCAAACACTCTTCCTTTCAGGTGTTCATGAAAACAACAGGTTGGTATTTCTTTGCAAAATCTTGCAGGCTTCATAATTATCCATGTTTGACCATCCTCCATCTGAGTTTGTGAGACTTTGTAAGAGAAAACTTTATTCATGCTTTATGTGATTTGAAAATACAAATACAATTAAGGTAAATAATGATAGTCATTTCTGGACACATTGAGTCCTTACTGTGTGTTAGGAATTGAGCTACTTTTTGAACATAACTCAAGATAATCCTCTGAGCTAGTTCTCAACAATATTCCCTTTTTAACTACAATATGTAATTTTTAATGCATAACAAAGTTAAAAAACTGTTCTATTGGGGCAAAAGGGAAAATTTGGAATTTCCAAGAGTTTCCAAAAACTGAAGAAAGGAAGTAAACATAATAGTATCTTACAGTGGAAGAAAGACTTATGGTTTACCAAGCACTATCACCTATACTGACTCACACATCATTGATAAGGTATGGCAGGCTCCAACTTGCCCATTGAAGCCCTCCTACAGCACTTTATTTAAACCCTCTTCTCCACCCAGCCCACTCTAGTCCACTGTGTGCTGCTGGTCTCCTCAACTGAACCGTGTCAATTACACCATGCCACCTGTTCAGCTCTGGTTGACTCATTTCCTGTTCCAGCCTGTATGGAGCTAGCACAGTTCCATTGATTCAGTAAGAAGTTAAATGCTATCCTCTGATGTTTACTTACTTTGAAGTTTCCTGGCATGGTATATGGGGGAACTTACCTGTCTTCATCAGACTCTTCTGCATCTTGTTCTGTGGGCAAATGGGCATTTCTTACTGTGATTGCTTATTCGTCCCCACTCCTTTCAGTAATGGGGGTTCTTACTGTCTTATTAACAAAAATTGCAACAGTACTTGCTCAAGACAGATGAATGAAATCCTTTTCCTAGCACATTTGGATATCTAAACTCATTTAACCCTTACAACAAGCATTTGTGGTTGATTCTATTATGAATCCTATTTTGCAAATGAGGAAACTGAGTTAGTGAGAAGTTAAGTCATCAGTCCCAAGTCACCTAGCTACTAAGAGGTGAAGTCTTCACTCTTACGAACTGAGGATTTTTCTTCTCTGTCTCCCCTTTTAAATTTCCATTTATTTCCTATTGTACTGGAGTTTATTACTATGTGCTAAGCACTATGTCAGATAGTGCTTGGGATTCAAGGATGAAAAAGTTGAAACCCCTATCTATACTACTGCCTTTTAACAGATAAGAAAACCAAGGTTTTCTTAAACAAGGTTAAAATTGATAAGCACTTCTCTCTAAAGCCTGGGTCCCAACAGGATGGATCTTAAACATAAAAAATACCCCTTCTCATGTGATTTAGTAAAACTTCAAAAGTTTATGCCAGAAACAGAAATGCAGGTGCTATTTTTCAATGTGAGAAATTTTTGTCTTGACATTTTTTTTTTTAAGTAGGACTGGGTTTGAACTCAGAGCTTGGTGCTTGCAGGTGCTCTACTGCTTCTGTCTTAACATCTTTATTGCAGTGACAACAAGCTTTAGTCCCTTACTGTAATTGTCTCTTTCACCTTGTGTTGATTAGGAGTTCTTTTTTTTTTTTTGAGGGACTAGGGATCAAACTCAGGGCTTCATGCTTGCAAAGCAGGTGCTTTCAAAAACAGTGATCTACTGCTTGAGCCACATCTCCAGTCCATTTTGCTCTGATAATTTTGGAGATGGGGTCTTATGGTCTTGAGCCTCCTGATCTCAGCCTCCCAAGTAGCTGGGATTGTAGGTGTGAGCCACTAGTGCCTAGTGGGAGTTACATTTTTATGGAGCTGTGGCAGGTCAGAGGAAAGCACTCAGGAGGCAGAGAAGATGTGGGTTTGAATCCGTGTTCCACCATCTACTCACAACATCTTTGGAAAAATAATTGCTCTGAGTTTTACTTTCTTTACATATAAGATGAACTAAAACTGGCTTCTAATACTCTCAAAAGTGAAGCATGTGTACATAAAAGCAGTTTGCAAATCACAAACACAATACACATTAGAATGATGACTGATAAATTTTTAATAAAGAAGAAAGTAGCAACAGGGGTTGAGCTAGGACAAATGTGAGGAAAATGAAAAGGACTCTGTGACAATTAAGCAAGCTAAGATTAGAATCATACAGGATGTAGGTGTTGCTGGAATTAGAACAATTTTTCCATTTTTTGCATTCTATCTATTATGCAAAAGAATGGACTTTATTTCTTCAAGGACCCTCAAGATTTTAGCTCCTAAAGATCTTGAATTGTTCAAGTCTTGCCATCTTCCCCAGCACTGCTCTGGTGACAGCCATCCTTTCCCACCTAGATTATTGCAGTATCCTCCCAATGATGTGCCTGGCATTTCCATATCCCCTCCCGACATCTTCCCACATCTGTTCTCTGTGCTACAGTTCCAGTAATCTCTTTCTCTTCCTCCTTCTTTTTCCCCTCCTCTTTTCCTTCTTCCTCTTCTTCAACAGATTTTTTGAGGTATAATTCACATATCATACAATTCACACATTTAAAGTGTACAATCTGATGGTTATTAATGTGTTCAGAGTTTTACAAGCTTCACCATAATCAATTTTAGAATATTTTTATTGTCTAAAAAGAAACTCCATAACAATTAGCAGGCATTCTTCATTCCCCCTTTCCTCCCCTTCACCTCTGGGCCTCACACAATCATTTATCTGTTTTCTGTCCCTACATATTTGCATACTCTTGACACACCCTTTAAAATTTTCTTCCTTTGAAACTGTAATGATATATTTGATCAGCATCTTGCCATTCTTCCTTCCTGTCTAACCATCCAGGTCTCTGGTGGTTACCATTTTCTCTCTGAGAAAGTTGATCTCTGAGATCAACTTTTTAAGGTTCCACATGTCAGTAAGATCATACAGTATTTGTCGTTCTGTGCCTGGTCTACTTCACTTCACACAATCCAGGCTTATTTGTATTGTCACAAATGTCAGGATTTTGTTCGCTTTTTTATAGCTGAATAGTCTTCCTTTGGGTCCAACACATTTTCTTTACCCATTCATGTGTTGAGGGACATTTAGTATTCCACATCTTGGTTACTGTGACATGTGCAGATATGTTTTTGATTTGCTGGTTTCCCTTTTTCTTTTTGGATATTTACCCCAGTAGAGGGATTGCTGGATCATATCATAGTTCTCTTTTGTTTTGTGTTTTGAGGAAACTCCATACTGTTTTCCATAATTGTTGTAAATTTATTTTCTTTTTTAGTTGTACTGGGGTTTGAACTCAGGGCCTCATGCGACTAGGCAGGCACTCTACCACTTGAGATGCTGTCAGTGCTGCTGAAATGATTCATATCCCCACCAACAGTGTGTAAGAGTTCAGTTTTTTACACATCCTCCCCAATACTTAACTTTTGTCCTTTTGAGAATAGTAATTCCAACAGGTGTGGTTTTGATTTGTATTTCCATGCTGGTTACTGCTGTTGAGCATTTTTTCATATACTTGTTGGCCATTTGCATGCCTTCTTTTGAGAAATGTATATTAAAGTCCTTTGGTTTTTTTTTTTTTTTCACTACTGGGGGTTGAACTCAGAGCCTTGAGCTTGCTGGCAGGCACTCCATCACCGGAGCCACACGCCCAGCCTGTTTGCTTTAGGTCATTTCTGAAAGAGGGTCTCACTGTGTTCTCAGGCTGGCCAGACCACAATCCTTCCATTTATGCTTCCTTAGAAGCTAGGGTGACAAGTGTGTACCACTGTGCCCAGCTTTTGTTGGTTAAGATGGAGTCTCATGAACTCTCATTCCCTGCCAGGCTGGCCTTGAACTGCGATCCTCCTAATCTTTGCCTCCCAAGTAGCTAGGACTACAGGTTTGAGCTACTGTGCTTAGCTTTTTGCTCATTTAAAAATAGTTGTTTTTGTTTTGTTTTATTGCATAGTCATTTGACTTTCTTATAAATTTGGATATTAACCCATTGCCATATGTATAGTTTACAAATACTTCCTTCCATTCTGTAAGTTGTGTTTTCACTCTGTTGCTTATTCACTTTGCCTTGCAGAGAGTTTTTAGTTTGATGTAGTCCTATTTGTTTATTTTTAATTTTGTGTCATATGCTTTTGAGGTTGGTTGTTTTTCTATATGGTGACATAATGGTGTATGTAATTTCATGTGGATTTTCAACTTCCCCTGCACCATTTTTTGAAGAGACTGTCCCTGATACTACTCATGTACTGATTATGTTTATTGATTTGTATATGTTGAACTATCCATGGAATGGAAGCAAGTTGATCATGATCTATGATCTTTTAGTGTGCTGTGGAATTCAGTTTGCAAGTATTTTATTGAGAATTTTTGTGTTTATGCTCATCAAGGGAATTGGTCTATAGTTTTCTTTGTTTGTTGTGTCCTTGTTCTGTTTGGTATAAGGGTAATCCTGACTTCATAGAATGAGTTTGGTAGCCTTCCTTGCCTTTCTATTTTATAGAATAGTTCAAGGTACATTGCTATTAATTCTTTAAAGGTCTGGTAGAATTCAGCAGTGAATCCATCTGGTCTTGGGCTTTTTTTTTTGTTGGGAGACTATATTATTGCCTCAGTTTCTTTGCTTATTATAGGTCTATTTAAGTTATTTATATTCTCTTGGTGCAATACTGAATGGTTTTATGACCCTTTATATTTCTGTGGTGTCAGATGTAATGTCTCTATTTCTCTGCTTTTTTTACTTGAGACTTCTAGTTTTTTCTTAGTATAGCTAATGGTTTTGTAAACTTACTTACCTTCAAAACACAAACCTATGTTTCATTAGTCTTTTGTATATATTTTCATCTCTATTTTATTTATGTCTGCTCTGGTCTTTATTATTTCTTTCCATCTTCTAAATTAAGGTAATGGTTTTGTAAACTTACCTTCAAAATGCAAACCTATGTTTCATTAGTCTTTTGTATATGTTCATTGCTAGTTTATTTATGTCTGCTCTGATCTTTATTACTTCTTTCCATCTTCTAAATTAGGGTTTAGTATATTCTTGTTTTTGTAGTTCTTTAAGGTGCAAAATTAGGCTATTTGAGATCTTCATCATCATCCTCCTTTTCCTTCCCTGCTCTCTTCCTCCTCCTCCTCCTTTTTCTTCATTTCTTCTTCTTCTGATATCATCTCCTGCTATGTTGCCCAGGGTTGTCTTGGGTCCACAGTTGAGACTGAAATCTTCAAGTCTGTCTCTGTGAACATGGATAAGTGTGCCTTCCACTACAAGGGCTACTCTCAGATTTCAGTTCAGAAAGATTGGAACTAATTTGTGAGGCTATTTCAAGATCCACCATGTGACCCATCAGAGTCTCAGTCATCAGAAGCAATACTAGCAGTACTTCCCTCTAGGTCCCCTGGTGGGTAGTGTTGCTCTCAGTCCACAGACAAGACAGGCAAGGACCAAGACCCAGGGCCGTAGGAGAATCTGTGGGACAGAGAGGTTAGCAAGCTTGCCATGGGTGCTCTGACAAGCATGTTTCTTGGTAGGACCTGACTGCATAGTATTGCTCTCAGTTCACAGCTGGGAGGGGCTGCAACTGAGTCTCAGGCAATCTGAACCTGGTGGTACCAGTGGGCAAGACTCCTAGCAGTTCCCAGTGAAGGCAGGATTACTTACATACCATAGCTGAGAGGAGTAAGAACTGACATTCAAGGCCTTTTCCTGCTGTGGAATGGTGGTCAGCAAGCATATCTGAGTGCATCTCCTGTAGTTACCTGCATAGATGGGTTAACTAGAGAGGGTATAGCAATGAGGCAGGGCCCCTTCAGGATTTTCTGTGGAACAGAGGCCACAAGCCAATCATGATGGCTCAGAAGGTGTGTCTTTCTCTGTGTGCTGGGACACAGAGCTGAACTATGTATAAGCTGCACTATGCTAAGACCACAACTGAGGGTGGAGCTAGCTACGGGGTTACTTTCAGGTGTACTGCTGAGAGTAACCTGTCTGCTGCATGATTCCTCTGAACCTCCTGTAGATGGTTTTGGTTGCAGACTAGAGGCCAAATGGGGATATAGGACACCCTTTGGGGAATAAGACCACATCCATATTTGAACTTAGTTGCACAATTGGTGGGTCTGACACCTGAATGGGTGTGAGTCTAACTTTCAAAATGATCTTCTTAGGTTTTAGAGTCCACTGAATTTTCACAACCTTCTACCTGATCTGAAGGTTCTCACTAGAGACTTTTGTCTGTGGATGGATGCAGAATTCTTGTGTTGGAGGATATGAGCAGGTTACCTCCTATTCTTTCATCTTGCTGATGTCACAACCCTCTACAGTGATCTTTTTACAATATACATTTGACCATCTAAGTTTCTCTCACAGTTCTGAAAGCTGGAAGTCCAAGAACAAGGTGTCAGTGGGATTGATTCCTTCTAAAGGCTCAGAGGGAACATCTGCTCCATGTCTTTCTCCCAGCTTCTGGCAGTTGTGGACATCCCTTGACTTTTAGATGCATCACTTCAACTTCTGCTTTTGTCTTTACATGGCCACTTTCCTTGTTTGTGTCTGTGTCTTCACATGGTCATCTCCTCTCTGTGCTTGTGCCCAAATTTCTCTCACTTTTTGGGGATATTAGTCATTGGATTAAGGTCTACTCTAATCCAGAATGAGCTCATCTTAACCTGATTACATCTATAAAGGTCACAGTCTGAAATTTTGGAGGACACTTCTCAGCCCAGTACAAAGTTCCCTTTCATTTAATGAGTATTTATTGAGTCCCTACTATGTTTTAGGAATTGCAAAGGCCATTTCTTACTCCCTAGGATAAACATTAATTAGCTCGTCTCCATGCTCATGCTCCCCAGGGGCTCTGTCTAGTTTCCTTAAATGTGCCAAATTCTTTTGGAAAGATGATGTTCTCATCCTGTAGATCTCTCCTGCTTGTTTACTGATCTTTGGATATCAACTCAGCCATAACTTTTCTGGACCATGTCACCCTGTCACATAGAATTCTGCTTCCTTCCTTGATAGCTCTTACTAAGGCCAGTAATTATTCATTTATTAATGTGGTTAATGTTTGTCTTCTCTCTGACATAACACACAGGATCCGTTTTTTTCCTTTACCTCACTATGGTGTCCCTGGATCTTAGGGCAGTGTCTAGCACATTGTGGGTGGCCTGTGAAGTTTGTTGACAAAATGGAGCTACATCTGGTGGTGAAGCTGGGAGCATTTCAAGATAAAACCCAGAATTGCATGGTGAAGGTGGTGACTATGCGGTGTGTCCTTGATTTGCCTATCTGTATAGAACTTGTGCCTGAGAGTACTGATGTGGTGTTCAGGCTAAACTTTGCTCTGGTTACATGTTTACCTAAGCTACAAACACAAACTGGAAGCTGTCCTTGATCCCTCATTTTCTCTCATTTCCCATACCCAACCTATAATTCTTTAATCACATCCTGGAGATTTTGCCTCTACAAAGTCTCTCAGTCTGTCAATCTCCCTCTGTCCCGACTATAACTACTCTCATAAGGCCTTTATCATCTCTCACCTCCAAACTGGGTTCCTTGAAACCACTTCCTTGTAGACAATGTAACAGGACTTAGAAGCTGCTTTTGCTAAAAAGCATTGACTCCTCACTTGGGTCCATGAGTTATAACAGCAGGATAAAAACCTGACATCCTTGCCTTCATTTTGCATCTGTCTCCTTTGTCTGAAAACTTTGGATCAGATGGCTACTTAACTCTGCACAAAGGCATGATAATCATTCAAGGAGTGTTTGTCTAAATCTCATCCCTTTTCAAAGCTGAAGACACAAAGATAAGAGTAACTGAGGTATCTTATTGTCAGCTTCTACAATGTCCTATTCCAAACCCCCAAAAGAGTATTTGAAAGTCTCATTATTTTCATAAAGTTTGAGTCACTTTGGAATCCAGGAATAGCAGAGTTTTAAGACAGAGCAGTTCATAATGAGATCACCACCAAAACAGAAGAAATCATCTCATGGGAACTGGGTTGTTTCCTCAAGTAATAAGGGCTTTTTTGAACCCCCATGCAGAACCAGAGCTGATATGATGATCAGGGAGATCACTGTTGACCAAAACTGCTTAATTATGTACAGCACTTGCAACCTGACCCAGTTCTTCCCCTGTTTAAACATTAAGCTCAAGTCAGTACCCAGAAGATGGGCTGAGACGCTTACTTTCCACCTTCCCAACATAGCTATGTTGATTAAACCCTTTCTTGTGTTCTCACCATAACTCTGACTTGCCTTTTTTGGGGTGGTGACTGAACCTGACATACTGGAACCCCTGTAGTCAGGCCTCTGGCCTACAACTCCCGTTACAATAAGGATCTCCACTTCCAACCTATTTTTTTTTACATCGTAAACAGATTAACTTCTCTAAAATGAAAATATGAATGTATTAGTTTGTGAGGGTTGTCATTCACAAAGTACCACAAGCTAGGTGGCTTAAAAAACAGAAACTTACTATCTCACAGTGTTGGAGGATGAACATCTGAAAGTGAGGTGTTGGCAAGGCTGATTCTTTCTGTGGGCTGTAAGGGACATCCTCTGTTTTGGACCTTTTTTCTTGACTTGTAGACAGCTGTGTTCTCCTCATGTCTCTTTCCATAATCTTCCCTTATGCATTAGTCTGTGTCTAAATGTCTTCCTGTTATAAGGACAGCAGTCATACTGGATTAGGACTCACCCTAATGACCTTAGTTTAACTGATTACCTCTGAAAAGGCACTTTCACTAAATAAAGCTACATTTTGAGGTATTATGGGTTAGAACTCCAACATATCATCTTTGCCAGAGACATAATTCGACCCACAATAGTTACTTTTCTGTTGTCTAAGTCTTCCAGTTACCTGTAGACTAAAGACAGAACTCTATCCATGACTTACTGAGTTTCCCTGATGTGGCTCCTGCTAGACTTCACAGCCTCATCTGCTGCCTTTCTCCTCCTCTCCTGCATTACACACTCCAATTGTAAAGTATTTCTTGCTTTAGGGACTTCCTAATCCATCTGCTCAGAAATACCCAGGTCCCCTGTCTGTTAGCCCTAGAGATCAGTCCTTACCCTGAGGCTCAGATTAGATATCACATCCTCTCAGAATCCTTCCCTAACATTCTGCCATCAATTCTGGATCCACTGTCCTCTTGCACAAACGATATGGAACATAGTCTTGGTACTTATAACATTGTCTTTCCCGTTAGACTGTGAGTTGCCTAAGTATGAAGATGCATCTGGTTCCTTGTTACACCACCCAGCTTGGCATGATGCCTGGAACACAATGGTTCCTTGATAAATATTTTCAGAGTGAAAGAATGCCTGGAAGGTAATTTGGGATTCTGGACAGATGTGAGGAAGAAATGCAATGGATTTGAAACCACTGTTAGAAGAACGACACTCCATTTAATTCACTGTGGTTGGTGTGAAACCCATCAGGAACGGTAGGAGCCCTTTCTCCTTGAAGCTGCCTTTTGGTTTCTTAATTGGTTACACTTTAAAACAGACACTTAGGGTCTCTGAGCTGAAGAAAATCTTAGAGATCATGGAGTTCAACCCCTTAGTTGTAAGGAAAGGAGAAAGGCATGATGGGAAGAGGACCTTAATTATCATGACTTTTATTTTTAGAGCCAAGACTAGAATCTGAGCCTTTGGCTTATTATGAAAAGAGGAAACACTTTGCCTGTTATAGAGGGCATGATGCATGGAGGCTGAGGAAATGGGTTCTGGCCCAGTTTCTAGGTGTGTGGCACTGCTTCTTGTCAGGTAGGGAGTTTAGGGCAAGTTACCTAACCTCCTTTTGTGACACAGTTTCTCCATCTGTAAAGTGGGGATAATGGGAGTGCTTATCTCATACAGTTGTTGGGAGGATTGCATAACAAAGCACACGAGAAGCACACTGCCTGGCATGTGGTCAGCATCTCAACCCAAAACATTTGCTATTTATTCTATGAGGCAGAGAAAAATATTTTA
The DNA here is from genome assembly GCF_047511655.1 of Castor canadensis. Classification (NCBI taxonomy): domain Eukaryota; kingdom Metazoa; phylum Chordata; class Mammalia; order Rodentia; family Castoridae; genus Castor; species Castor canadensis. The sequence continues at coordinate 13,094,302 of NC_133398.1, read as the reverse complement.
GTGAACTAAGTAGCCAGTCATAGTTAAAATTTGGAAGTCTGCCTTGTGTGCACTTAAGTTACCCAAACATGTGAAAACTAGAGGCTTAGTCATAGTGGCCACCAGTTCCTTTTTGTACACATAGATAACATTTGATTTCATTTGAACAATAACACATGGATAACCCTTTCCTGATTCACTGATATCTTATCAAAATCCTCAAAATGTTCTCTTTTTTTTGGATAGCGTTTGATTTACAGACACTTTGGAATTCTATTCTTGAATGGTAGGCACTGAGGAAGGCATATTTGATAGATGTAGATCTTAGCATTGACTACTTAGTTATGGTAGCTGTCTCTAGTGTTTTCTTTCCACTGCAATCTCTACAGAAGCAGATGCCTTTTCCATGCCATGTCTGAAAATTTACCCAGAGTTCACACTTCAGCTAAAGGCTCCAGTCTCCTGAAATTCTACCCTTCCATAAGCAGAGCAAGGAGAACAAGGAAGGAAACCAGACACCAGTGAACAGGAGAATAGGTTTTTCCCAACAGTGCTCTTCATTCCTTTTTTTAGCCCCTCTTCCAGCACCAGTCCAGCTTCTCATTTCGGGAGACAAATTTACACAGAGCCAGTGGGGTGGGGATGCTCTAAAAATCTTCCTCAGCCTGTCATGTTTTATCCTTCCTTTGCCAGGCCTTCCTGCGACCCTTTGTGCTCTGAGGAAACAAGATACTGCCTGTCCCTGCTCTTCCCTCAGGGAACTTTTCCCTGATCCTTTTCCAAGTTTATAAAGCAAAGCACAGTCCAAGAGACATGGAGAATATCATGGCCTCTTCTCTGATATTGATAATTTTCCCAGAGTGTCTTTGGATTCATGGTCATGTCTCATAGTTTCCTTATTTGTAGGTGGCTAAAACTGAAGAATAGGGGTGGGAATATGGGAAGATTGGGATGTCTGTAAAAGTAAACTACTATGTATTTATTTGATATGGCATAGAGTGATGTGGAGGTTCTCCAGTACTTTTCAACAACAGAAACGTGTGATTTTTTGGTGTGTGTGTGTGTGTGCGTGTGCCTGCAGTCAGCAGCAATGAAGGCACTTTATGAATTAGTGTTATGCTCTTTGGTGTCCTAAATTTTTGATTTTCAGTATGGAGGCAGAATAAAATTTCACATGGCTTATCTACTGGTAGAACTTAGAATTGTTGCAGTTTCAGCTCCAGCAGCTATTTTCTGTTACGGGCCTCTGTTAGGTGATGCAGAGTCCTCCATTGTCCAAGGAGAACCTCTGGCTCTGGGGTCAGGGAGGGAAAATGTGGTTCTGGCCTTACGGCCACTGAGCAGTATCTCCAGGTATTTCTACAGCTATCAAAGGGAGTGGGGGCCTGTCTAGGAGAGAGACTAGACTTGCTATAAGTCTTTATTTTTGGAGTCCTGCAATTTATATTCTAAGATACCCCAGGTCCACATGGAAAAGAATTAGCCAAGTACTTGGCTGGCTGAGTCTCTTTCCTCCATGTTTCCTTCCCTTCTGTGCTCCCTTCTTCTTCTCTTGTAAAAAGAGTGGAATTGTTTAGGTAGATAAAACAAATGAGATAAAAATGAATTAAAAATAAGGGTGGGTTGCAATACACAAGTGCATGGAAGCAACGCTAGGACTCTCCCTCTATAGCTGTCCTTATGTAAAACTAGCAAAAATGATATGTCTTTCTTATTATCTCTTATGTTTTCTCTTCAACAAAATCAGAAGGGTTTGGGAGGGCAAGAGGAGGAGGAGGTGGCACAAACAATGTATACACATGTAAATAAATGTAAAAACAATGAAATAAACGAAGGAAAAAAATAGGGGTGGGGAATGTAGCTCAGTGGTAGAACAAGTGCTTAACAGGCATGAGGTCCTGGGTTCAATCCCCAGCACCAAAATAAACACATAATAATAAATGAATGCTAACTGAGAAACAAGAGGAAAAAGAAGTAAGATAAGAAGATGTACATGTGAGGTGCAAGCTCAAAATCTGTAGGAAGGTGGTGTCTTAGGCAGGTACTGGCAATCAAATTACTGAGACACAAAAGGCTTCACCCAGCACCAAATTTACATAGCTTTCCAGGAGGATAGATGATAGGCAACAGGTCTTCTATGATTTGCATGTAGCTTGTCCTCTCTGAAACTCAGGTTGAAATTTGGTCTCCAGTGTTAAGAAGTGGTGGATAGTTGAAAAGTGTTTGTGTTATGAGGTCTCTACTCTCATAAAGGGTTTAATGCTACTCTCAAGGAATGGGTTTAGCTCTCCCAGGAGTGAGTTCTCCCTCCTGCAGGACTGGATTACCCACCATGGCAGTGAGCTGTTATAGAGCGAAGCCACTCCTTAGGTTTTGGCTCTTTTGCATGTTTGCTTGCCCTTCCACTCTTCTGCTATGAGAGGAGCCTGAACAATGCCCTCACCAGATGCTCCTGGAATTCCCAGCTTCCAGAACCATAAGCCAAAATAAACTTTATTCTTTTGCAAATTCTTTAGTGTCAGGTATTCTGTTACAGCAACAGAAAACAGACCAAGACAACAACGTGCATTGCAATAGCACAGTGGTGGTTTTGTTTATCCTTAGCTTATCTTCCTATATTCACAACCATTGCACACTAGAATGTAAGTAGTCATGAGAAACAAGTGAGACTACTTCAGCTCAGGCACTGTGCTAGTTCTGGGTCCTTTTGGCTTTTACATCTTGATGTTCATGTAGCCCTCTCTGGTCTTATTTTTCTGTGCTTCTACCTTTTGTCAATTACTGGTTAACCAACAGGCAATCAACAAACAGGTATAGAATGTTGGGTTATTACATAGTAGGATCCTAATTTATCATAGATCTGGTATACTCCTATACATTCTTTGAATTACTGTTGCAAGGAATAAAATTAAGAATTAAATCCTTAGTTATTCCCTTCCTCTCTCCTTCCTTCCATCCCACCCCTCCTTCCCTCTATCCCTTCCTTACTTCCTTCCCTCCCTCTTTCCTTCCTTCCTTTCTTCCTACCTTCTTTCCTTCTCTCTCTTTCTTTCTCTCACATTCTCTCTTTCTTTCTCTCATACTTTCTTGAGACTGAAGAAATATTATAGTTCAACTGTTAATTTTTCCTTCCAGTTTGCCTCCACATTTTGTATATTCCCTAGACATTTAAAAATAATTATATGTTGTATATTTACTTATCTTTAGTTGATAAATAATGATTATATATATTTATGGGGCATAATGTAAGTTTCAATGTATTTATACATTGTAGAATGGTGAAATCAGACTAATTAACATACTCATCACCTCAAGTATTTATCATTTAAAATAGTTCTTTAAGTTTTATTTAATTTTAAATTGACACAATAATGGTATATATTTGTGGGGTATGTTGTAATGTTTCAATATGTGTATAAATTGTAGAATGATCACATCTGACTAAACAACATATCCATCATCTCAAAACTTACCATTTCTTTGTGGCAAGAGCGTTTATAACATTTTACTCTTTCATGTATTTTAAATGCACAATACACTGTGATTGACTAGTCACCATGCTGTGCAGTAGGTCATAATGAGTCTTCCTTCAACTTTGTACCCTTTGACTAATGTCTCCTCTTTCCCTGTCCATGTCCCTCACCCCTGGCCCCAGCTTCCGGAAACCATCATTCTACTCTCTAATTCTATGAGTTTGCTTTGCTAGAGTTCACATGTAGGTGAGACCATGTGGTATTTGTCTTTCTGCACCTGGATTTTTTTTTAACATAGCATCATGTCCTCTAGGTTCATTTATGTTGTCAAAAATGGTAGAATTTCCTGCTTTAAAAATAATTCTTAATGTAGCAGTCTCTATAATATTTGATGTACAAGAATAGATATTTTAAAAGTCTGTGACTACAGGACCTTTATCATCCTGTAAGGAGATGGAATTCCTTTCTAAGAATCACATGGAAACAAGAGTATATTCCTTTACAAGATTTGTGTTATAACTTTTCATCTTGTTCATTTCTGTTTTTATTTTATTTTGTTTTTTTGAGACAGGGTTTCACTATGTAGCCCAGGCTCACACCAAACTTGGGATTCTCTTGTGTCAGCCTCCTGAGTGCTGGAATTACAGGCAGGTACCACCATGCCTGGCTTGTCATAACTTTTTTGGTTGAATTATTCTCTCTGTCCCTTTTCCCCAAGTATGATTCACATTTTTTTAATAAGCTTTGGCAGAGGCATTCAGTTGCATATATCACTTTCCTTTTTCCTTTTGTTTTTTGGCAACACCGTCTCACTCTCTGGCCCAGGCTGGCCTCTACCTCATGATCCTCCTCTCTCTGCTTCCTGAGTGCTGGGAGTGCACCATCACACCCAGCACGCATATCACTTTATTAAAGTTAAATTCATTTCTTTTTAGCCAGTAAGTTCCTTTGAGTATTATGTCATTTGGGGATTTTAGTTTGATTCAAAGTATCTTTTTATTATGACAACCATTTTATACATGTTTCATTTTCACTTATTTTTACAACTCAGTTTATGCTGTGGTTTGAATGTGTCTCCCAACTGTGCTGGAAATGTAACCTGCACACTCATATGTTGATGGTATTTGAGAAATCATTAGGACTAGATGAGGTAATGGGATTACCTCATCTGTGATGGGATTAGTGGCTGAATAAGGAGAGGAAGAGAGATCTGAGCTGACCTTGTGGAGTCCTCTGTCTTCATTAAATGTTGGTGCCTTTATATTGGAATTCTAGCCTCCAGGACCATAAGAAATAAATTTCTGTTTCTTGTAAGTTTCTCAGTCTGTGGTATTCTGTTATAAGAACAGAAAACAGACTATGACATTCTACAAATTCCTTATTTCATTAAATTCTTGTGGCAAGGGGAGCACATTTGATATCATAACCATGCTAATTTCCTAACTTTTCCAACAAAACACCATTTTCTCATACACTATACATTTTCCATTTTTGGTGTAATTGCTAGAAGTCATTGCTCAGTAAACTCTATGTTTCATCTGATCTGGGAGCATAATTTTAGTTAACCTGCTGAGGAATAGGTTTTACATGAACTTGGGCTCCAAGTATCATTGGGGAGTATGGCTGACCTGTCTCCCATGGGGACAAGCCAAGGTTGATCCTTAACCTATTCAAATGCCACAATTGTATCACAGGGAGTCAAGGCTCCTTTCTGCTGTGACACTGTGGTTCTGAGGGAACAGCAGCGGAAACCAGGCCCATCAGTCATCTTGCCATAGGTTGTATGAAGTGCTTTCACCATGTGCCTCCTCTTGCCTGAGCCTGCAGCTTGACCAGCCACTGCTGTCTAAATGTACCAGATACTATTGCCATCAAAGTGGCACTTGGTCCTTCTTTAGTGGACATATGTTTTCTTACACCAAGCTGTTGACAAGCAAGATGCTGAGTCAATTTAGTAAAAATGCATAATCTATCCAAATACTACTTCATTGTGTTTCTAGGCCAAATGTCAAGTTCAGTCAGTTTCCTGGAAGAGAACTCCCTCTAGTGACCATTTAGATAACAAGGGTGAGTCTTTAAGAGGGAGGGGGAAGAGGGAAAAGGAGGGGGTAGGGGGAAGGGGGGAGAAATGACCCGAACATTGTATGCACATATGAATAAAAGAAAAAAAATTATTCACAATAAGAAAAAAGAAAGTCACTTCTAGGCCCAAAGCTTCATGTTTTCTCTCATATGTGGAATATAGACCTAATACAAACATGGCAATATGATGAAAAACCAGTCACAGTGAGAGGAGATCACATATGAGAGGGGTAGGGTAAAAGAAGGAATTTAAGGTGAACATAGTTGATATGCTCTCTATACAAGAATGAATATAGGCATATTCTCTGGCTAAAACAACAGAACTTCCACTCTAAGAAAGCAGCTTCTCTATCAGGACTCAGGGAGGATCAAAGGTGGTGACTAGGGTGCAGAAGCAGACAGTGTGAGCTCCATGACTCCAAAACCTCACTGAGATGCTGAAGCCACACTTGGCAGAAATAAAGCAGCAAGGAGAATCAAAACTTGGATACCCTGAACCCCTAGCCCGTGGAAAGCATCTCCATGCCACATTACACTGAGAAAACAAGAGGGCTCCCACTGTTGCCAGACACCAGCTCCAAACCTGCTTGGGAGACATTTGGCATACCAAACAGGTGAGCACCAAACATCATGTGGTATTCCTCAGCCACCCCTGGGATAAACCAGCATAGCCCCTTGGGCTACCACCCCCCCCACAAAAAAAAACACTGAACAATAAATTAGGAACTGAAAACTAACACAGCAGAGGGGCAGAGTTGATGAAAGCACACCAGAGAAGGGGGGAGAGGCAAGGAGCTGATCTCTGCATGATCTTTCAGTAAACAAAGGCTGGAAAGAAGAAGGGCCAACAGCAGGCGGGTGATAAACTGCTGCCAGAAATAGGGCAAAGCTCATCTCCTGAGCCAGTGAGCAACATCCAAGTCAAAGGACACTGCAAAATTAAAAAATATTCAGCAAGCCATCGCAATACACTGACAACAGGGGGCCAGCTGATGGATCATTGATCTTGACCCAGAGAAAGGGGGCGAGGCAAAGAAGCAAACCCCCAGTAATCAAGCACAGCAAAAACCCAACTCCAAAGCAGGACAGCTGGTGGTCTATAGAGCTGATTCCGAAACCTGAGGACAACATACAAACTTAAACTGCCATACCACACTGAGGGAGGGTATGACAAAGCAGCTGCCTCTGAATGACAGAAGAAACAAACAAACAAACAAACACTACCCAACCACTTGGTGAGACTATGACAGAGCTTTTGCTTAAATACCAACACCAGGATTGGATGCTGGAGGAGTAACACCAGAACTTAAACTAAGACTGAAATTCTGTTGTTTCTGAACCTGGAATTTTGTTTGTTTGTTTGTTCTGTTTCTTTTTTATTTGTTCATCTCTCCACAGGGATTTGTTTGTTTGTTTGTTTGGTTAGTTTTATTATTGTGAATTAGCAAATACTAAATTACACCCAGACCAGGGACAGAAATAGCACATGCATACTTAGCTACTAACCCAATACAGCCACAAAACAAAATTAAATGGAGGGAAAGAAAACAGGTGACTGAAACCACCAACTAGCCTATCAAGAACATAGCAGCACAGTACCAAGTAGAGTGATGGGAAGATGAAAAAGGGAAGGAAACCATTTGCCTCCCCTCCCCCCCAAATAATTTACTACAGGATTCAGAGGGAGATGAAGAAAATGGATACCCAGTTCCGGATTCCAACAAAACAAAGAAAAACAATGCCAAGGAACCCAACGTTGCCCGCAAGAACACCCTCAAAGAGAAATCCTGCAAGTAATCACTGAGAATTTCATGGCGATGTTGCTAGACATGGTTAATCAAAATGTACAAGAGGCACTTAAGAAATTTCAAGACACAAAAAATAAAGAATACGAGAAGACACAGAAACAAAGAAATGAACTCATAGGAGCCCTAAATAAACACCAAAGTGAAACAGAGAACACTGTAAATAGAGAGATAAATGAATTAAAGATGAAAATTGAAAATATTAAAGAGGAAGTGACCCATGATATGGGAAACCTCAGAAAAAAGAATGAAACAGAAATACAAAACACAATGGAAGGCCACTCTAGCAGAATAGAATAAGAGGAAGACAGAATCTCAGAACTTGAAGATAAAATGGAAATTAAAGGAAAAGCTGAAGAGCTATTAGTCAAACAATTCAAGACCTGTGAAAGGAATGTGCAAGAACTCACTGACTCCATCAAAAGACCAAGCCTGAGAATCATGGGCATTGAAGAAAGAGAAAAGGTGCAAGCAAAAGGGATTCATAATATATTCAACAAAATAATAACAGAAAATTTCCCAAAACTAGAGAAAGCTATGCCCATTCAAGTTCAGGAAGCCTCAGGACACCAAACAAACTTGACCAAAATAGAACTATCTCACAACATATTATTAAAACAACAAGCATGGAGACTAGAGAAAGAACATTGAAGGCTGTAAGAGAGAAAAAACAAATAACATACAAAGGTAAACCTATCAAAATCACAGCAGATTTCTCAACTGAAACCTTAAAAGCAAAGAGAGCATGGAGTGAGGTATTCCGGGCATGGAATGAAAACAACTTCAACCCTAGGATACTCTACCCAGCAAAACTATCATTCAAAATAGATGGAGCAATAAAGGTCTTCCATAATAAACAGAAACTAAAACAATATATGACAACCAAGCCACCACTACAAAAGATTCTTTAAGAAATTATGCACACAGAAAATGAAAGCAAACAAAACCATGAGAGGACAGGCAGCACCAAACCACAGGAGAAGAAAAGACAAGGAATTAGAGAACTGAATGTTAACAGATGTAACTCCCACATCAAAAGACACTGTCTGGTAAACTGGATTAAAGAGGAAGATCAAACAATCTGTTGTTTACAGGAGACCCATCTCATTGACAGAAATAAGCACTGGTTGAAAATGAAAGGCTAGAAGAAGATTTACCAAGCTAATGGTCCCTGAAAACAGGCAGGAGTAGCAATACTTACCTCGGACAAAGTAGACTTTGAACTTATATTGATCAAATGAGATAAAAAAGGACACTCTATACTAATAAAAGGGAAAATACACCAAAAGGAAATAAAAATTATCAACCGATATGCACCCAATGTCAGTGCACCCAATTTCATCAAACACACTCTGAAGGACCTAAAAGCATATATAAACTCCAACACTGTGGTAGTGGGAGACTTTAATACCCCCCTATCACCAATAGATAGGTCATCCAAACAAAAAAATCAATAAAGAAATTCTAGAACTAAATCACACCATAGATCAAATGGACCTAGCTGATGTCTAAAGAATAGTTCAGCCAACTTCCATACAATATACATTCTTCTCAGCAGCCCATGGAACTTTCTCCAAAATTGTTCATATCTTAGGGCACAAAGCAAGCCTCAGCAAATACAAGAAAATGGAAATAATCCCATGCATTCTATCTGATCATGATGCATTAAAACTAGAACCCAACAACAAAAACAACAGTAGAAAACATGTAAACAATTGGAAGCTGAACAACACATTGCTCAATGATCAGTGGGTCACTGATGAAATAAAAGAGGAAATTAAATTTTCCAGGAAGTTAATGAAAATGAAAACATGACCTACTAGAACCTATGGGACACAGCAAAGGCAATCCTAAGAGGAAAATTAATAGCCATGAGTGCATATATTAAAAGGACAGAAAGATCTCAAATCAATGACCTAATGCTACATCTCAAACTCCTAGAAAAACAAGAACAAGCAAAACCCAAAACAAGTAAAAGGAGAGAAATAATAAAAATAAGGGCCAAAATTAATGAAATAGAAACAACAAAAACTGCACAAAGAATCAACGAAACAAAAAGCTGGTTCTTTGAAAAAAATAAATAAGATTGACAGACCCCTGGCAAATCTGACTAAAATGAGGAGAGAAAAAACCCAAATCAGTAAAATCAGAAATGCAAAAGGGGAGATAACAACAAACACCATGGAAATCCAGGGAATCATCAGAGACTACTTTGAGACCCTATATTTTAATAAATTTGAAAATCTTGAGGAACTGGACAAATTTCTACTTACTTATGACCACCGAAAATTGAACCAAAAAGATATTAATCACCTGAATAGATCTATAACACAAAATGAAATTAAAGCTACAATAAAGAGTCTCCCAAAAAAGAAAAGTCCAGGACCTGATGGATTCTCAGCTGAATTCTATCAGACCTTTAAAGAAGAACTAATACCAACTCTTCTTAAACTTTTCCATGAAATATAAAGGGAAGGAATACTGCCTAACTCATTTTACTTTTTATTTTTTAAAATTTAAAAATTTATTTATTCTCATGTGCATACATTGTTTGGGCCATTTCTGACCCCGGCCCCCCGCCTCCTCTCTCCTCCCTCACCTCTCCTCACTTCCAGGCAGAACCTGTTCTGCCCTTATCTCTAATTTTGTTGAAGAGAAGACATAAGCAATAATAAGAAAGACAAAGCATTTTTGCTAGTTGAGATAAGGATAGGTATACAGAGAGATTCCTAGCATTGCTTCCATGTACAAATGTGTTACAACCCAAGTTGATTTTTCTCTACCTGACCTTTTCACTAGTTCCTGATCCGCTTCCCATATTGACCTCTGTCACTTTAAGGTTTCTGTATTAGTTCCTCTGCAGTGGGGACATCAACCACTTTCATGTTTTGGGTTTCTTACCTATCCCCATCCCTCCCATGTGTACTCTCACCTTAGCGTGTGACCCAAGTCCAACAACATTGCTGTATTTGCCCTAGATCTAAAGTCTGCATATGAGTGAGAACATATGAATTTTGGTGTTCTGAGCCTGGCTAATCTTGCTCAGAATGATGTTCTCCAGTTCCATCCATTTTCTAGCGAATGATAAGATTTTATTCTTCTTCATGGCTGAGTAAAATTCCATTGTGTATAAATACCACATTTTCTTAATCCATTCGTCAGTAGTGGGGCATGTTGGCTGTTGCCATAACTTGGCTATTGTGAATAGTGCTGCAATAAACATGGGTGTGCAGGTGCCTCTGGAATAACCTGTGTTGCGTTCCTTTGGGTATATCCCCAAGAGTGGGATTGCTGGATCATATGGCAGATCTATGATTAGATTTTTATGAAGCCTCCATATTTTTTTTTTCAGAGTGGTTGCATTAGCTTTCTTTTCTTTCTTTCTCCTTTCTTCTTTCTTTCTTTCTTTCTTTCTTTCTTTCTTTCTTTCTTTCTTTCTTTCTTTCTTTCTTTCTTTCTTTCTTTCTTTCTTTCTCTCTCTCTCTCTCTTTCTTCCTTGACCTTCCTTCTTTCTCTCTTAGTTTATCTCTTTCTTCTCTTTTTCTTTCTTTCCCTCTCTTTCTTTACTCTTTTCTGAGACAGTCTCTCACTGTGTAGCTCAGACTGATTTTGAATTCTCTACATAGTCTAGGATGGCCTAGAAATTACTGTGTAGCTCAGGCTGTTCTCAAATTCATGGTCCTCCTGCCTTTGCCTCCCAAGTGCTGGAATCACAGAGATGTAAGACTTAAATTCCCACTTATCCACCATGCCTGACCAGGAATTCTCTTAGCACTACAGATAATCAGCATAATAAGCTTAACAACAAAATGCAACTAAAACAACAATCTCAATCTACTCTTATTTAGGCAGGTCATAAAGAATGCCAAGCCTCATGCATATGGCCTCAGGTAGGTATACTGTGGCTTCAGTCCAATTCTTCTTACCAGGAAATGAATCCTGGAACATCTTCTTGTGTGGCTTTGACTGAGAACCATATACAAGACAAACAGCTAAGATGTTATTCTCTTTCTCTGAGATATTTTCTTAAGAATGACAAATCCCTTCCTGGGCATTATTTATCATTATGTGATCTCTTTTCATCTGTCACAGTTCCTCTACTTTTTCATTCATTATCTACCTTAACCTAGGCTGGGCATCTGTGGGTGTACATTATTGACTCATCATTGGTTCATTGTAGGGGTACAGGCAGGTTGCTAGATTGGGCTTTCCAGAAAGAAGAGATAGAAGGAGAAAGGCAAGGGATGATGGTATTATCTCAATATATGGGAACAAAATAGCATAAGTGTATGATAAGCCATAATTTCATACACAATGTGAAGTCACTGTCTAGTCCATTGTTCCTTTAGAAACATACACAATCAAATTTATGGAAATTTAACTAGAGTTTTGAGCAGCAATATCTCCTTCTGTTAGGATACACAAGTGTTACCTGGACTGAAGTCAATTGGATTCTTAAGACAAAGAGAAATTTTTTGAGATGAAGATAATTTTTATGCAATGATAGTATCATTTCTGATCTTCTTTTTTTTACCTCTGGACCACCCAAATTTCCAAGGTTTATCTCTTATTTTATCTCTTATAATTCAGATGAAGCACATTATTTGCCTGGTATTAATCTGTATTATGCACAGGTACCAAATAGTGTCCAAAGCCTAGACTTATCTCCAGGCCATTGAGCTTCTTTCAAAATTGAAGTTTAATTTAAACATAATAAATGATTTAGTCCCCACTTACCTATATGGAATATATTCCAAGATCCACAGTGGATGCCTGAAACTGTGGGTAGCATCAAATCTTACAGATACTATGTTTTTCCTATGCACACACACCTGTAAGTTGAGAACTTCCACCTTTCCACTTAACGGAAGCACTTCACAGTTTCTCTTTGGCATATTTAATTTGCTAGGATCACTATTCTTGCATTTTGGAGCTATTTTTATTCAGTAAAATAAGGGTTACTTGAATATAATTTCTGTGGCATCACAATAGTATATCTGAGAAACAAGAGGGCTACTAAGAAAACCACAGCCTGGCAGTCTAGGTAAGAGATGGTAAAACTTGCTGTGGCCAGGCAGTAGTCAACTAGTGCCCTGAGTCCCCTGCCCAGGGCAAAAGGCAGGCATGGGAGTAGGCAGACTCCACAGTGTGTCCTAATGTGCTTCATCCCTAGATCCACTGCCTATTGTATTTGTGTAGCAAGAGCTGCCATGTGCCACTCTGCAAATGAAATCCCAGCCCAGTGCACTAAGCATAAATCAGTAAAACTCACTGCAGTTGGACAGGAGCCAACTAGCACCAGAGTCCTACACCCAGAGCAAAGGACAGCTTTAGGAGTGGGCAAATTCTGTAGAGCGTATCTTAGTCTACTTCATCCCTAGACTCACTGCCCAGCTTATTTATGTAGCAAGAGCTGGCAGTGTGCTACTTTGTAAATGAAACATCAACCTTGTGTGATAGGTGGAAGAAGGCAAACCTCTCTGTGGATGATCTGGAGCTGTCACTGGATCTTCTTCAGAAGGCCAGGTGTGAGTCATGGGAGTAGGTATACTTGGTGGGGTGCACCCCAACCCACTAGCTATACACAGAGGCCTCTCCACTCCTTCAGCTGCTGCCACACATGCCTGGAACCACCCCATTCCCACCAGACCTGCTGCAGTGGCCACAGCTACCTGACTCCTGGAACAGCCTTGTCCCATGGAACTGCTGATACTCTATAAGACCTGTCCAATCCTCTGCAATGGCTGCCCTGGACCAGAGCCTTAACCAACCACTGACCACTGTACCCTGAGGGAATTATGGACAATCCTGGGCTCAGAGGGGAACCAGGAGTAAATACAACAGAAGAACCACAGGCAGAACCTTGAGAGCCAGAGATTGGAGAACACCTGCTGCTCTCCTCCTCAATAAGGAACAAGTACTCTCTCCTCTTCAACAAAGAAGAAGTAATTTTATTTTTAAAATTTTTGTCTATTTTTATTTTACTTTCTTTTTTCTTATTCTTAACTTTTTCTATCCTCTTCATTCCCTGACTATATTGCCTTTCTATGCAATAGTTGAACAGCATTCTCCACACACTGCTATTTCATATACCTATATTCCATATACTTTACCACCCTGTCCCCACTTTCTTTCTTCCCCCTCACTCTGCTTCTTTTTACTACTGAATTTTATTCTTACATCTATAATGTTTTAAAGCTCCTGCTGCACCTTATAAGAACTCTAATTTCTTTTGTATGTAATATTATCATGGTTTAGAAGATTTTTCCAATTGTTTTAACCATAATTTAAATACCTGGCTTGGTTTTGAATTGGTGATTTTGTTATTGCTGAGCTATACACATTGTTCGTGGTAATAAATTACACCTCAACCCTGCCAATACTCAGTCTTGCCAGAACATTGAGAATACTGAAACTGAGAGTCTACAGGAGATTACAATCTCCAACCAATGACCTGATCTCATGTGTATAAATCCTAATGCAGAAACACAAAAAATAGGAAAAAGGTAACCTGCCTCCTCCCAAAGTCACCAATACCCCAATAAAGGACTTGAATGATAGTGAAGTGGATGAAAACTCAAAGGATTAAAAAGAACATAAGAATGACCAATGAAATAAAATAAAGAGCATATGAATAAATGCTTGAACAAACTCTAACAGTATACAAATGAACAGTTGAGTGAGAATAAGGAAGACAATGCAGGATATGAGAGAAGAATTCAATGATGACATAGGAATCCTGAAAAACATCAAATTGCTATTATGGAAATGAAAAACTCAGCAGCTCAAATTAAAAACTCAGTTTAAAGCCTTGCTAATAGACCGAACCAAGTTGAAAATAGAAGATTTGAAGAAAAAGTAGGTTGCAATATTCAAATAAAAAGCTATGAAAACATTAATAGAAATCTATAATACCTCTGGGACATGACTGAAAAGCCAAACCTACGAGTCATAGGCATAGAAGAAGGAAAAGGAATGCTAGCTAAAAGCATAGAAAACATAGTCAATAAAATACTAATAGAAATGTATCAAGTCTTGAAAAAGAGAAGGCCATTCATGTAGAGAAGGCTTTTAGGACACAAAATACAAAAGACCAGAAAAGGCACTCCCTGCACCATATTATAGTTAAAAAATTGAGCATCCAGAATGAGGAAAAACATTGAATGTGAAAAGAGAGGAACATCATCATCTATAAAGGCAAACCCATCAGAATAACAGCAGATTTCTCAACAGAAGCTCTAAGAAAGAAAGGCATGGGATGATATATGCCAAGCCCCAAAAGAATACAACTGCCAACCTAGACTGCTGTATCTAGCAAAGCTAACCTTCATAATTAAAGGAGAAGTAAAAACATTCCACACTAAAGAAAACCACTAAACCACCAGAAGATACTTAAAGGAATCCTACACACAGCAGAGGAAGATAAAAGCAACCATGAAAATCAGGGAAAAATAAATCTTACAAGGAAAGTAAATAATCAAATGAAGATAAGGAAAGAATTAAACACTACAAACATAACAAAATGTCAGAAATTATGGCATACTTTTCAATAATAACCTGAATGTTAATGGTCTCAATTCTTCAATGAAAAGATACAGACTGGTGGGTTAGATAAACAATAAGACTCAATCACTGGTTGCCTACAAGAGATGCATCTCAGGAGGGTGAGGCAAGATGGAGGATCAGAAGCATTCTTCATTTTGATCCCATTATTGAGAAGAGTCAAGTAAGAATGAAAGACTATTCTGAAAAGTGAAAGAGAAAGTGCACTGGGAATCATGAAAGAGATGGCAAAGCAGATAAAAATCAGAGAAACAGAAAGGCAAAAAGTAAAGCCAAACAGTCCCAAGCTCTATGCCCAGCCCCCCAGGGGGAAGAGGTGAAGGCAATGAGACAATCATGAGGTAAGCCAGACAGCCTTGGCAGCAGACCGACAATTCTAGCTACAGGATAAGGTCACAATCCCCTCCAACTTTAAATACAGTGTGGGATTTGGTGAGACTGTGACTGCTCTGGTGTGGAAAACTAACCTGGGTGAAGGAGGACATTTTGTCACTCCCCTTATCTTAGATAGTTATGGCAAGGCACCTGCTTGAGAGGGGGTGCTAATTGAGAATGAGCTACCCTGGGGGTTTCAAAAGAAGGGAGAAATAAAGTTCAGGGGGTCGAGGGAAATTGCCACAGTGTCTGGATAGGAGGTCATGGAGATCAAGAGGGTGTGATGTGGTCATTCTCTATTTTTATTTTTATTCTTTTATTAACATGTGCATACATTGTTTGGATCATTTCTCCCCCCTGCTCCCTTCCCCCACCCTCTCCTCCTCTCCCCGCTCAGTTCCAGGCAGGTCCTGTTCTGCCTTTATCACTAGTTTTGTTGAAGAAAAGAGACAAGCCTAATAAGGAAGACAAAGCGCTTTTGCTAGTTGAGTTGAGGATAGCTGTACAGAAATATTTCTAGCATTGCTTTCGTGTACAAAGGTTATGACCCATGTTGATTCATCTCTAACTGATCTTTACCCTGGTTACTGATCCCCTTCTCATGATCACCTCTGTTGCTTTAAGGTTTCTATATTAGCTCCTCTGGAGTGGGGACATCAAACTCTTTCATGTTTTGGGTTTTCTACCTATTTCTATATCACCCAAATGTGTTCTCCCCTTGTCATGTGGTCCCAGTCCAACCACATTGTTGCATTTGCCCTATATCTAAAGTCCGCATATGAGGGCAAACATATGATTTTTGGTCTTCTGAGCTTGGGTGACCTCGCTCAGAATGATGTTCTCTAGTTCCATCCATTTACCTGAAAATGATAAGATTTCATTTTTCTTCACGGCTGAGTAAAATTCCACTGTGTACAAGTACCACATTTTCTTGGTCCATTCATCAATAGTGGGGCATCTTGGTTGTTTCCATAACTTGGCTATTGTGAGTAGTGCTGCAGTAAACATGGGTGTGCAGGTGCCTCTGGAATAATCTGTGTTGCATTTCTTTGTGTATATCCCCAGGAGTGGGATTGCAGGATCATATGGCATGTCTATGTTTAGATTTTAAAGAAGTCTCCAAATTTTTTTCCAGAGTGGTTGTACCAGCTTGCATTCCCACCAGCAGTGGATTAGGGTTCCTTTTCCCCCACATCCTTGCCAACACATATTGTTGGTGGTGTTTTTGACAATGGCTATTATAACAGGGGTGAGGTGGAACCTTAGTATGGTTTTGATTTGCATTTCCTTTATGGCTAGAGATGGTGAGCATTTTTTTCATGTGCATTTTTGAATTTCTTCTTTTGAGAAAATTCTATTAAGTTCAGTTGCCCATTTTTTAATTGGTTCATTGATTTTAGGAGAGTTTAGTTCTTATGTTCCCTGTATATTCTGGTTATCAG
The DNA here is from genome assembly GCF_047511655.1 of Castor canadensis. Taxonomy (NCBI): domain Eukaryota; kingdom Metazoa; phylum Chordata; class Mammalia; order Rodentia; family Castoridae; genus Castor; species Castor canadensis. Next base: position 13,077,583 of record NC_133398.1, on the reverse strand, counting down.
TCCCTTTTCTGATGTATAGCTGGCAAATATTTTCTCCCACTCTGTGGGTGGTCTCTTCAGTTTAGAGACCATTTCTTTTGTTGTGTAGAAGCTTCTTAATTTTATGAAGTTCCATTTGTCCATTCTTTCTCTTAGTTGCTGGGCTGCTGGGATTGTACAGAGGAAGTCCTTGTCTATACCTATTAGTTGCAGAGTGTTTCCTTCTCCTTTATGTAGTAACTTCAGAGTTTCAGGTCTGATATTTATGTCCTTGATCCATTTTGAGTTGATACTAGTACAGGGTGATAGACATGGATCTAGTTTCAGTTTCTTGCTGATGGATAACCACTTTTCTCAGCAACATTTGTTGATGAGGCTGTCTTTTCTCCATTGTATGTTTTTGGCACTTTTGTCAAAAATGAGGTGGGTATAGTTGTGTGGATTCATATCTGGATCTTCTATTCTGTTCCACTGGTCTTCATGTCTGTTTTTATGCCAGTACCATGCTGTTTTTATTGCTATTGCTTTGTAATATAGTTTGAAGTTGGGTATTGTGATACCTCCAGTATTGGTTTTTTTTGCTGAGTATTGCCTTGGCTATTCATGGTCTCTTGTGTTTCCAAATGAACTTCAGAGTATATTTTTCAATCTCTGTGATGTAAGTCATTGGGATTTTGATGGGAATTGCATTAAACATGTAGATTGCTTTCGGTAGTATAGCCATTTTTACTATGTTGATTCTACCGATCCATGAGCACGGAAGATCTTCTCCATCTTCTGTAGTCATACTCGATCTCTTTATTCAGGAGTTTGTTATTCTCCTTGTAGAGTTCATACACATCCTTTGTTAAATTTACGCCTAGATATTTGATTTTTTTTTAGGCTATTGTGAATGGAATTGTTTCCATATATTCCTTCTCAAGTTTATTCATTGTTGGTGTGTAGAAAAGCTAATGATTTTTGTAGGTTGATTTTGTATCCTGCCACCTTACTGTAGCTGTTTATGGTGTCTAAGAGTTTTTGGGTAGCATTTTTTTGGTCTTTAAGGTACAGGATCATATCATCTGCAAATAAGGATATTTTGATAGGTTCTTTACCTATTTGTATTCCTTTTATTTCTTCTTCTTGCCTAATTGCTCTGGCTAGGGATTCCAATACTATGTTGAATAGATAGTGGGCACATTTGTCTCGTTCCTGATTTTAGGGGGAATGGTTTCAGTTTTTCACCATTAAGTATGTTGGCTGTATCTTTATCATAAGTAGCCTTCACAGTGTTGAGGCGTACCTTCTATTCCTAGTTTTCTTAGAGCTTTTATCATGAAGTGGTGTTGGATCTTGTTGAAAGCTTTTTCTGCATCTATTGAAATGATCAAGTGGTTTTTGTCTTTGCTTCTATTGATGTACTGTATTACATTTATAGATTTGTGTATGTTGAACCATCCCTGTATCCCTGGGATGAAGCCAACTTGGTCATGGTGTATAATCTTTCTGATGTTGGATTCGGTTTGCCATTATTTTATTAAGGATTTTTGCATCGATATTCTTTAAGGAAATTGGCTTATAATTCTCCTTTTTGGAGGTGTCTTTGTCTGGTTTTGCGATGAAAGTTATATTTGCTTAATAGAATGAGTTAGGCAGTGTTCCTTCCCTTTCTATTTCGTGGAACAGTTTAAGGAGAGTTGGTATTAGTTCTTCTTTAAACGTCTGATAGAATTCAGCAGTGAATCCACTGGGTCTTGGACTTTTCTTTTTTGGGAGACTCTTGATTGCTGCTGCAATATCTTTTTGTGTTATAGATGTATTCAGGTGATTAATATCTTCTTGGTTCAGTGTTGGGTGGTTGTAAGTTTCTAGAAATCTGTCCATTTCTTCAAGATTTTCAAATTTATTAGAGTATAGTCTCCCAAAGTAGTCTCTGATGATTTCCTGGATTTCCACAGTGTTTGTTGTTATCTCCCCTTTTGCATTTCTGATTTTACTGATTTGGGTTTTTTCTCTCCTCATTTTAGTCAGGCTTGCCAGGGCTCTGTCAATCTTATTTATTTTTTCAAAGAACCAGCTTTTTCTTTCATTGTTTCTTTGTATGTTTTTTTTTGGTTTCTATTTCATTGATTTCAGCCCTTATTTTAATTATTTCTTTCCTTCTGCTTGTTTTGGGATTTACTTGTTCTTGTTTTTCTAGGAGTTTGAGCTGTAGTATTAGGTCATTGATTTGAGATCTTTCTATCCTTTTAATATATGCACTCATGGCTATAAAATTTCCTCTTAGGACTGTCTTTACTGTGTCCCATAGGTTCTGGTAGGTCATGTTTTCATTTTCATTAACTTCCAGGAAACTTTTAATTTCCTTTTTTTTTCATCAATGACCCATTCATCATTGAGCAATGCGTTGTTCAGCTTCTAGTTGTTTGCTTGTGTTTTTACTGCTGTTTTTGTTGTTGATTTCTAGTTTTAATGCATTGTGGTCAGATAGAATGCATGGGATTATTTCTATTTTCTTATATTTGCTGAGGCTTGCTTTGTGCCCTAAGATATGATCAATTTTGGAGAAGGTTCCATGGGCTGCTGAGAAGAATGTGTATTGTGCAGAAGTTGGATGAAATATTCTGTAGACATCAGCTAGGTCCATTTGATTTATGGTGTGATTTAGTTCTAGAATTTATTGATTTTTTTTGTTTGGATGACCTATCTATTGGTGATAGGGGGGTATTAAAGTCTCCCACTACCACTGTGTTGGAGTTTATATATGCTTTTTGGTCCTTCAGAGTATGTTTGATGAAGTTGGGTGCACAGATGTTGGGTGCATTTCAGTTGATAATTTTTATTTCCTTTTGGTGTATTTTCCCTTTTATTAGTATAGAGTGTCCTTCTTTATCTCATTTGATCAATGTAAGTTTTAAGTCTATTTTGTCCAAGGTAAGTATTGCTACTCCTGCCTGTTTTCAGGGACCATTAGCTTAATAAATCTTCTTCCAGCCTTTTACTCTCAGCCAGTGCTTGTTTCTGTTGGTGAGGTGGGTCTCATGTAGGCAGCAGATTGTTGGATCTTCCTTTTTAATCCAGTTTGCCAATTGGTGTCTTTTGATGGGGGAATTTAGTCCATTAACCTTCAGTGTTAGTATTGATAGGTATGTGGTGATTCCTGTCATTTAGTTGTCTTTGTTGTTTAAGGGTTTGATTGTGTGCAGCTGAATCAGTGTTACTCTTTACTTTCTTGCTTTTTCTTCTCCTGTGGTTAGGTATTGCCTGCCCTTTCATGGTTTTGTTTGCTTTCATTATCTGTGTCCAGAATTCCTTGGAGAATCTTTTGTAGTGGTGGCTTGGTGGTCATATATTGTTTTAATTTCTGCTTATCATGGAAGACTTTTATTGTTCCATCTATGTTGAATGATAGTTTTGCTGGGTAGAGTATCCTAGGATTGAAGTTATTTTCATTCAGTGCCCAGAAGATCTCACCCCATGCTCTTCTTGCTTTTAATGTTTCTGTTGAGAAGTCTGCTGTGATTTTGATGGGTTTACCTTTGTATGTTATTTGTTTTTTCTCTCTTACAGCCTTCAGTGTTCTTTCTCTAGTCTCTGTACTTGTTGTTTTAATGATAATATGTCATGGGGTAGCTCTATTTTGGTCAGGGCTGTTCAGTATTCTGGAAGCTTCCTGTACCTGAATGGGCGTAGTTTTCTCTAGATTTGGGAAATTGTCTGTTATTATTTTGTTGAATATATTATGCATTTCTTTTGTTTACACCTCTTCTCCTTCTTCAATGCCCATGATTCTCAAGTTTGGTCTTTTGATGGAGTCGGTGAGTTCTTGCATTTTATTTTCACAGGTCTTGAGTTGTTTAACTAATAGTTCTTCAGTTTTTCCTTTAATTGCCATTTCATCTTCAAGTTCTGAGATTCTGTCTTCTGTTTGTTCTATTCTGCTGGAATGGCCTTCTACTTTGTTTTGTATTTCTGTTTCATTCTTTTTTTTGAGGTTTTCCATATCATGGGTCACCTCCTCTTTAATATTGTCTATTTTCATCTTCAATTCATTTATCTCTCTGCTTATGGTGATCTTTGTTTCAGTTTGGTGTTTGTTTAGGGCTCCTATGATTCCATTTATTTGTTTCTGTGTTTTCTGATATTCTTGAATTTTGTTGTCTTGGAATTTCTTGCATGCCTTCTGTACATTTTGGTTGACCATGTCTAGTAGCATCTCTATGAAATTCTTATTAATTACTTGTAGAATTTCTTCTTTCAGAATGTTCTTGTGGTCTTCATTGGGTTCCTTGGTATAGTTTATCTTTGTTTTGTTGGCGTCTGGGTCTGGGTATCCATTTTCTTCATTTTGCTCTAAATCCTATACTACTTTATTTTTTGGGGGGAGAATAGTTTCCATCCCTTTTTCTTCTTCTCATATTTCCACTAGGTACTGTTTCTGTCCCTGGACTATGTGTAATTTAGTATTAGCTGGGTTACAATATTAATACTAACAAAATCGTGAGAGAAGGATAAAAAAGAAAAAGAGAAGGAAAGATAAAAGGAAGAGAGAAGAGAGGAAAAAAGGAAATAAATAAAAAAATGGGAAAGATGGTGGGTGATCAAACAGCAAAGCAGGCTGCCAAATCCTTAAAGAAGGGAGAAAAAAAAATCACCAGTTCTGTAACAGTAAGATTGCAAGCTTAGTTGTTTTTAGTTCTTTAGTGTCCAGTCCAGTCTGTGTGTGTCTCTTAGGCACGCTTGGAGACCTCTAGTGGTGGCCCGAGTGGGAGCCTGGTGGAGCAGTTATCTGGGAAGCCTGTAGAGCTGGGGCCTTCTCCACCCGAGGGGCCGGGTTCCTGGCAGGCTGGTGGATGTGGCTGTGTTGCACCAGGCTGGTGCCTATCCCAGTGGGCTGGGGCTCCTGTCATTCCACAAGGAGCTGGAGCCAGGAAGGGGGTCTGGTCATCCCATGTGTAGCTGAGGCTCAGCAGGGCCTAAAGGGTAGTGGGCTCTGGGGAGGGGGCTGTTATCCCGGCCTGCTGTGGGACCAGTTCTGGGCTGGGGTCTGGCATGGACCGGTGGTGGGGATCCTGGTTGTAGATCTGGCAGTGTGGCCGAGGGGCAGGTATTCTGGCATGGTGTGGGTCTGCCGGCTGGAGGCCAGTGTGGCTGAGGGGCGGATATCCCGCCGTGTGTGGGTCTGGCTCAGAGCTGTGGCCTGGCACAGCCTGAGGGGCGGAGAGCCTGGTAGAACAGAGCAGCAGCTCTGCAGACCTACAGGGTGAGGATTTGGCAGGCAGGCTGTTCTTTTATTAGATCGTGGTGTGGAGAAACCTTCCATGATCTAAGTGTTTAGCGTGCTGTGTTTTTGGCTCTCCCTGGTGTTTTACCTCAGTAGGACTTTCTGCAGCCTCTTGGCAGGGTCTCTGGGTCAGGAGCTCATGAGGTCTGCAGCTCTGTCTCCGTTGCCATCTTGGATCTCTGATGTGGTCTTTCTGAGAATGTTAAACAGCAGAGAGCTTGGGCAGTGAAAGCTATGGCAAGTTCGTGGGGGTCATGGTTGAAAGAAAGCACTGAGCTCATCCTGGCTGATGCTGTACTTGGCCTCCAGACCTGCCTTCTGACTACATATGTTGGCTGCTCCAAGGCCAGTCTAACTCCCCATCCCCAGAATCATGTGATTACCACAGCACTACCTGTCCCACCTTCCTCAGGAAAGTGAACTACTTCTGGGCAAGGTGTGAAGTAGGTGAGACCCACTTCCAAGAACAGCACCCTGGCAGGTGCTTGCTGCCAGGTGAGTCAGAAAGCCCCAAGCTCAGACTTTCTAAATCACATGATTTTTTTTCACAGACTCCTGGCCACACAGAGAGGTGAACTGCTGGGTGGGGTCTGAAATCACTGAGGCCCACCTCTGGGAACTGCATCTTTGTAAGCAGTAACTGCTAGGCAGGACTGGGAATGCCAGGGTTAAGCCCTCCAAACCATGTGGTTTACAAAGCCCTCCTCCCTAACAGAGAGGAAGAGTCTGAAAGCATTGAGATCCACCTCTAGGAAGAGTATCTCAGTGAGAGTTTACTGCCATGTGGGAGTGAGAACCAGAGCTAAGGCCCTCTGAACTATGCAATTTCCACAGCCTTCTCCCTTCCCACAGAAAGGTGAAATGTGAGGAAGTTTGAAAGGACTGAGACAAGCAGGCAGATGCATCGGTCCCTCAGTCTTCTCTGCAAGTGCAGGACTCAGTGCTTTGTTACCCCCCTACTCTTTGGCACAGTTGGGGGATGCCCCTAGGCTTTGACATTTGCTACCTGGGGACATAAATTGGGGACTTGTGAAACAAGTGGGAACCTACTCAACCTACTGGTTGAGGCCAGTAGAGGCTCTTAGTACACAAAAGGAAAGTAGCCCTCAAATGGACATTCAATCTTTCTACAAAAGACTCAAGCTAGTTTGCCTTGATCTGAGCAGGGCTAAGGGTCAGGTTTGAATCCCTGAGCATGAAGGCAAATGCTTAATTATAGAACTATCCCAGCTCAGTGGTAAGAAATAGCACCTCAACCCAGCTACTACACTGTCCTCTCTGAACTCAACCAAAAGGCTACAAGTGATTAAAACTTCCAACCAGTGATTTGTCCTCTGATGCACAAATCCCAATGCAGAAACACAAGAAATATGAAAAAATAAGGCAACAGGACTTCTCCAAATCTCATCTCCAGCAACAAATACTAACAACTGTTAAGTGGATGAAATTTCAGATGAAGAATTAAAAAAATTATTATATGAATGACCAATGATTTATATTTTCATTATGGTGAAGGATGTTGAACATTGCTTTGTGTGTTTATTTGTAAATTCTTTCTCTGAAAATTGTCTTCTGTTTAATTCATTTGCCCATTTATTAATTGGATTATTTGTTCTTTATGATGTTTGATTTTTTGAGTTCTTTCCATATTCTGGATATTAATCCTGTATCCTGTAATGTGTGAGTGGGTGAAATCAGCAGGAGGAAGAGGGGAAATGAGAGGGTACTTAGGGGTGAAGAGGATCAAAGTATATTATATATATGTGTATGGAGATAACTAAATATTGTTTTTAAAGAGAGAAAGAAAGGTATAAGGGAATATAATAGAGGAGATGAACTTGCTCAAAATACATGGTACGCATCTATGGAATTTTCACATGAAACCCTTTTGTACTATTAATGAACCCTAAATTGAAAAAGAATGATCAATGAAATTAAAGAACATAAATAAATGTCTGAATGAATTTCAAGAGAACATGAATAGCTGGATGAAATAAAAGAGAAAATGCAGGTTATGAAAGAGGAACTCAATAAAGATATAGAAATTCCAAAAAAATCAAATTGAAATTTTGGTAATGAAAATCTCAATTAATCAAATAAAAACATGGTTGAAAGCTTCTCCAGTACACTGGATCAAATTGAGGACAGAATATCAGGGTTTGGAGATAAGGCAGATGTACTAGAGCACTCAGATGAAGATAAAGAAATAAAGAAGTAGGAATAAGACATGGAATAACTCTGAGACAACATTAAGACCCAATTTATTAACCAGGGCAAGAAAGTATATCAATAAAGCAATAGCTGAAAATCCCCTAATCATTGAGAGAGATTATTATCCAGGTATAGGAGGCTTTTAGGATTCCAAACAGAAAAGACAATATAATGCAATTATAATGCATATAGAGTTGAAACATAATGCAATATAATGCATATAGAGTTGAAACATTAGGGATAAAGAACAAGAAAAGAATACTGAAAGCTGTAAGAAAGAGGCACCCATCAGAGTAACAGCAGATTTCTCAACAGAAACTTTAAAAGCAAGGGGGGCATATAATGATGTATTTTTAAGCTCTGAAGGAAAAACAACTGCCAAGGTAGATTACTGCATCCAACAAAGCTATCCTTCACAATTGAAGGTGAAATTAAAACCTTCCATGATAAACAGAAACTAAAGGGATTCACAGTCACTAAACCAGCACTTCAGAGGGTATTTAATGGGATCCTATACCCAAAAGAGCAAGATAAATACAACCAAGAAAATATAGGAAAGAATAAATCCTACTAGATGAGTAAATAAACCAATCAGGTGGAGGGAAGAATTAAACGTGACAAAAATAAAAAATTCCTTTATGTATAATAGTATTTGTTTTATGAAATTAGATACATCAACTTGTGGTGCATATATATTTATAATCAATATATCTTCTTTTAAAACTTTAAACAAAATGTTATTACAAAGAGGTTGTCACATAATTAGATATTTCTGTACTTTGTACACAACCTTCTCCTCAAAAATGCCTTTTTCAACAGTTGCTTTTCACAGCATCTATAACTCTGTATATTCATTTCAAAATTGCTTCTTCCCCCCCAAACTTGAGCATAGCTACTCCACCTGAAAGTTTTGATTTCTTGAATAAGTTTTTCTATCTGAGTTTTGTCACTTTTTCCTTTCAAAAGCACGACATCATCTTTGGTCACAATGACCTCTCCAATTTTTCCTAAGTCATGATGTCTAAGTATTTCTTCAAGATTTAGAGTCAAGTCCTATTCTCAAATGCTGTACCTCCAATAGCAATAGCTCTATCTTTCAACTAGTTCTTTCTGTTGTCACCAAAACTAGGAACTTTGATAGGTACGAACAGAAAGCCAACTTTTTAGCCTATTCAACATGAGTGTACTCAAAGTTTCTCCATCCACATCTTCAGCTATTATGACCAAGGGCTTACAGTGATCACTGGCAATTTCAAGAGCAGATACAATGGACTGAACACTAGAAATTTTATTTTCTCTCAGTAGAATACAGGATGGTTATTTCTGGAATTTGCATTTCTGATCCTTTAAAATATTAATAAAGTACAGGGAAGTATATCCTCAATGAAACTTCATGCCTTCAACAATTTCTAATTCACCATTCATTGTTTTCCCATCCTTTAAGTGATGACCCTTTCTTCCAACCCTTTTCATTGCATCAGGAGCTATGTTGCCAATTTGTTTGTCTCCATTTGCAGAAATCATAGCAACCTGAGCAATTTCTTCAGGGGTTATCACATGTTTAGACTGCTCCTTAAGTTAAGCTGCTAACACCACATCTTTCCTGACTTCCACTGGATTAGCACCTTTGCTAATCTTCTTGTAGGCTTCCTTGGCAACACAGTGTGTCAGTTACAGTAGCAGTGGTGGTGTCATTCTCTGCCTCTTCATTTGTGTTGTTGGCAACATCTTAAACAAGTTTAGCTCCAATATTTTTATATTTATCTTGTGATTGTGGCATACAGCCAGCAACCCTTTCTGACTGTAGAACCCTGCCAGTGGCCCCACCCTACCAGGGAGCCAAGCCAGTGGCCCTACTGAACACACATCCCAGCCAGCAACTCTGTCTGACAGTGGAGCAGACAAGGTTTAACTTGACTAAAGAACAGAGCCAGGAGGTTATGTCATGTGGAAACTGGTCATATATTTGTCTTCTTTCCTGGGAAGGGCCTAAGACTAGGCACTGATGCCTCACAGGGTTGCTGTTTGTGCTTCCTGTTTGGAAAGTTCCAGAGATTGTGTTTTGTAAGAGTGCAGGGTCATAGGCTCACTTTCCTGCCTATATAGTGTCTAGGCTGGGTTCTGAGCTAGGAAGGCTCCCAGATCAGCCACAAACTGCTCTGTAGAAATGTGGGCTATCTGGCTTGCCAACTTGCTCTGGGGAAGACTTAGGCTGGGTAGGTGACTGTCTATGGACTCTACCCAGGAAGCACTCCCAACTGTGTTGCTTAGAGTGATCAGTTTAGTTTTATGCTGGGCAATGCAGTTGGCTGGCCTGTGGTCAGGCACTGCTGTTGGCAGGAATATGGTGCCACTGGATAAATACCAGCCCTGGTCACTATGAACTCTGCTTCCTTATTTGTTTCTTGATTCTCCCAGGTCATCTAGCCTCAATGATTTCCCCAGAGTTCCATGTATGGTGAGACAGAAGTGGGGCTCCTATGATGTGTTCTTCAATGCTGATGAAACTGCATTTCTGCCTTGTGTCCTTTTTTCCCCACGAGAGGCAAAGGGGAATCCTCTTGGTGTGAGGCTATTCTGCGTTTTGGAGAATTATCGTATGTTTAGTGCTGTTAAGTTTTGGGTTGATGTTCTACATAGTGATAGTAACTAGAAATTAGTTTCTAATTTGCAAAATTAGTTAGGATGTTAGTCCCTTTAGCTAACTGGTTTTTGGGAAACTGACCAAATTCAGTGCTTTAAAATATGGTATTCCATTTAACTGTCACAATAACCTCATGAACATTGTACTACTACTTCCACTATAGATCTGAGGAACCTCATAGAACTTGAACCCTTGCTTGGGGCACCTTGTAAAGGGCTCAGCAGGTACTGATCTTGGATCAGTATGTTTTTAATTGATCTTTGGGATCAAGCTCACTGATCTACTGCCTCCTGCCCAAGTCCTGCAGAGCATCTTAGAGGAATGCGGAGACTTTCAAACTCTCAGGTGGCCGTGGAATATATGCTACAAAGGTGGTTGGAATGAGTGGTGTGGGAGCCTGCAAGATCCAGGCTTCACTCTTTTTGGGCCAGTGTGAGATTTGGAGAGGCCAACTCATGCTGTGTTTATTTCAGAAGCCAAGGTGACTTTGGCCACCAGTGCTTTTCATTGCATCAACATCAAGGTTAAGCACACCTGTTCCTGTGGCTCAGCCCATCTAGTCCCTGCATAGCTCCTCTCCCATGGGGAGGGCAGGAAATAGAGCAATTAGCTTATATTGGTGCCTTCTCTAACAGAAGTGTAGGGCTATTTTCCTCTGGGTATTAATCTTGTTGATAAATGCAGATCTTCTTGGCTATTTTTATCTGCTTGAAAATAGGCATGCAACATTCAAAGGATCCTTATGTCAGGAGAACTTCTTGTTCCTTGTCTACTGGTTCATATGACCAGAAAGTGAGGGCTCAGGAAATAGCTTGATAAGAAGGTATCTGAGTTCACCAAGGATTGTCACAGGTCAGTGGAAGTGGGGAATCATCATTTGGCACTGGAATGTGTGTGTGAGAATATGTATATATGTGGATGTATTTTGTGTTGTTTATGTAACACAGTATACTTAGTAGGTAATTGACTTTCTTCCTGTAAGCAGCGTATACATACATTATGGATTACTGAAAAATCATCTCTTCTTTGTAAGGTGTGTGTGAGTGTGTGCATGCTATTTTTATGTTGCATTTGACAACATGGCTACATTATATATCTGTGTGTAGTATGTGCTTTTTAGTGTGGATGACTGGGTATGATGTTCATGTGTTATGTTATATATAACAGTGTTTCATTTATCATATGTTGTGTTATGTATGACAGTTCTATGTAAATTTGTATGAAAGTGATACCTGTTTTACCTACAGGGCATAGAAAGAATGAGTATAGTTCAGAGACATCTATGATTGTGTGTATGTATGTGTGATTACATACATATATTTATGAAACACACTTTCACTCTATTTTAGCCTACAATGGGGATAGAAGAGAGAGAACTATACTTAGAATATGTAATATGTGTGTTTGTGTGTTAGGTAAGCAGACTCAGAGATGCATTCTCCACTTGTGTTTATGTCCTCTTATTTCAGACACAATAGGTAGCTCTCTGAAGGGTTCTCTTAAGCTAAATAGGAAACTGTTTTCCCATGTGCCTTGAAGACTCAAAAGTACTGTGGGGACACTTTTCTTCACTAGCCTCCAACAAAGCCATATTTAGTCTTTTGGAAACACGATAGGCTCTGGTGTCATGCACCTACTTTTGACTCTTTATCGATTTAAAACCTTGGGCTTCAACCATGTGAAGCTTAGCAGCCTGAACTGTAAAATGAGATGAGACTAAGGATTTAACCCAATATGTGGTGCATTATGGAACATGAGATTCTTAACTCATTAGTCAGTTCTTTACTGTCCAAGGTGGAGTATTTTATGCAAGGACTGAGGAAAACAGGCTCATTTAAATACCCTCTGTCAAACTCCATCTCAGTTTTTCATCTTTATTTTTGAGTATGTCTCCTGCATCTTTCACACAGTCAGTTGCTTGAATCAAGGTCATCCAGGTATTGAATTTAAGAATTTATTTGCTATTTAACTTCTGGAATTTCTTCCAAAGATGGTTGAATTGAAAGAAGAAATTTGACCCACTAGATGACATCTCAGTCAGAGGTTTGACTTTGTTTTATATATATATGTATATATATATATTTTTTGTTTTTTAAAATTCATTTATTTACATGTGCATACATTGTTTGGGTCATTTCTCCCTCCTGTCCCCCTCCCCTACCCTCTCTCCCTTCAGTTCTAGGCAGGTCCTGTTCTGCCTTTATCACTAATTTTGTTGAAGAAAAGACACAACCGTAATAAGGAAGACAAAGCGTTTTTGCTAGTTGAGTTGAGGATAGCTATACAGAAATATTCCTAGCCTTGCTTACAACCCATGTTACAACATTGTGTTACAACCCATGTTAATTCATCTCTAACTGATCTTTACACTGGTTACTGATCCCCTTCTCATGATAACCTCTGTCACTTTAAGGTTTCTGTATTAGCTCCTCTGGAGTAGGGACATCAAACTCTTTCATATTTTGGGTTTTCTACCTATTGTTCCTTCCCACTAATTGAGATGACCCACTTGTCTGAGCAACTCTCTGCTCCTTGAAGATGCTCTGTTACCAACTTCCCATGTTTTGGAATGATGGTCTTTCCTTGCATTCCCTTTTAAGGGCTTCTGAATGCGACCTCTAAGTTCGATTTAACTCTCAGTAGAAGTGTTGCAAAGTCTCCATTGCAAAGACTGTCAGAAGTCCTATGTTGAAGATCAGGATCCATCAACTACTCTGTGCCATTGAGTCTGTGGGTCCACACCTCTTCCACACTAGGAACATGAAGAAAACATTCCTGGAATGTCTGCTTCTCAAGCATCCAGGAAATCTCCACTGATTAATGTAATTAAATACACATAAAAGTCAATTGCAAATTTTAATATCTTGTATCGTTGTCACTGTTCATTCTGGTTGACCAGGAAAGCCTTCGTGTAAGCCTGTTGTACTGGCATAATTCTTATATAACTTCTCTTTTCACCCTTGAAAGTGTCCAGATTTTCAAATACATAATAAAATACAGAGTTGTCATATGTATGAATGTTGGAAGATAATCAAGCAATTGATTTGGTGTAGCTTTGAAGCCCTGGAACAATTCCAAATAAGGTCCAGGATTTTCTAACAAATGAATGAGGGTGTACTAGTGACTAGTGATATACCAGATCACATTGACAAAGGCTGGAATTCTGCCAACCTTGGTTATTACTTTAGTGGATCAATTCTTTAACTACCCTGAGCTTTAACAATTTAGCATTACAAATGCTTTTTTCCTTGTAGGAGCTAACTAAACATTAATTATTATCAATGCTAGGATAAATTTAGGGAATTTGTTATGATTAGATTACTATGAATAGACCCCCAAATCCTACAACATCTAAAAATTCTTAGGTATCTGGGATGGGAAATTTCCTGGGGGCAAATTCTCAAGTCTCTTACTGTATATGCACCTCATTTAATTCCCTTGACATCCCCATAACTACATAATGGTAGTATTATCACTTTCTGGAAGAGAGAAGTTGCCCAAGGCCATGTAGGTACTAAACTGTTGAGGTAAGGTCTATCTCAAGTATCCTGGCTGCAAAGTCATAGCTCTTGCTCAGTACTTTTTAAAGTACGTATAGTATCCAAGAAGGAAAGAACTTGGGAATTTTATTTCCTGTTATATTGCCAGTGCCAAAAATAGTGTCTGGAATGTGGCTGAATAAGTGAATAAATTTACAGTCCCCCTTGAAGAAACTGTTATTTGTGTTAGAAATATGATGCTTCGTGTCTAGAATGAGGCCTATGGAGATTCAGTTGGTGGAATGTGCAATTTGTCTGACATAGTCCCTCAGAAAAAAAAGCATGTAGCTACAATGTAGACTTGAATGAAATGCATGTACTGCCAGGTACCAGTGTCTCACACCTGTCCCTCTTGTATTTCTTGTTCACTTCACCTCCAGCAGTGGGAAGAGCAGAATGAGGAGGGAAAACCAGAGCAGCTTGTCCGCGTTCCTCCTTCTGGGGCTCCCCATCCAGCCACAGCAACAGGGCTTCTTTTTTGCCCTGTTTCTTGGAATGTACATGACCACAGTGCTGGGGAACCTGCTCATCAAGCTGGACTCTCGCATCTATACCCTCACCCATGTACTTCTTCCTCAGCCACTTGGCATTTTCTGATGTCTGTTTATCATCTGTCACTGTGCCAGAGATGCTCAGGAACATGCAGACTCAGCATTTATCCCCTATGAAGGGTGCATTTCTCAAATGTATTTTTTCTTACTTTTTGTATGCATTGACAATTTTCTTCTTGCAGTGATGGCCTATGACAGGTATGTTGCCATTTGCCATCCACTCCATTACACCATCATCATGAGGGAGGAGCTGTGTGTCTTATTGGTGGCAGGACCCTGGTTCTTCTCTTGTATACATGCCCTCATTCATACCCTCCTCCTATCCCACCTGTCCTTCTGTGCTGACAATACCATCCCCAACTTCTTCTGTGATCTCAATGAACTCCTGAGGTTGACCTGTTCAGACACCTCCCTCAATGAGCTAGTTATCTTCGCTGAGGGGGGAGTGTTAACTCTTCTGCCATTGAGTGCTATTTTGGGTTCTTATGCATGCATTTGGGCTACTGTCCTAAGGGTTCCCACCATTAAGAAGATCTGCAAAGTTTTGTCCACTTGTGGTTCTCACTTATTCTTAGTGTTTTTGTACTATGGGACTCTTGCAATTATTTATTTCTTCCCATCCCCAAACAATTCCACAATCAAGGATGGCATTGCTTCAGTTATGTATATAGTGGTGACACCCATATTGAACCCCTTCATCTATAGCCTGAGGAATAGAGACATACAATTGGCTTTTGGGATACTTTATAGAAAAGGGCTTATTTTTGCCAAGTGAGAGACAGCTCATCAGAGTGAGAGCATCTCTTAATGATGCTTCCATGAAAAGTTGTGTAGGTGACTGCAACAGATTGCAAAAATGCCCACAATACTTTGCATTCTTTCTTTTCAATTGTGGGATTTGTTTTCCCACTCCATGAATCTACACAGGTCTTGTGACTTATTTTGACTAATAGATTTGGTAGAATTGATATTGTAAGACTTCTAAGTCTAGGCAGACTGTTTCTGCTGCTCTTAGAACTGTTAGATCACCATATAAGCAAGCCTAATCTAGGCTGCACTAAAATAAGAGGCCACATGGTGGAGAACAAAGACGCTTTAGCTGACCGCTAGCCAACTCCCAGGTGACCTCAGTGTTGATTGTAGGGACATGAATGAATCCCCATTGAGATCAGCTGAACCTAACCAAAACCAGAAGCATCAATTCAGTCCTGGCCAAATTTTCAGCCCTTACAACCATCACAAAAACAAATGGTTAAGTCACTGAATTTTAGCATTATGATGCAGCAAGAGCTAATTGATGCAGTGACTGCCCTTATCACTGATGTGCTCCAAATGTCCCTTTCATTTCAGTGGTTCTTCTCTCTTTTTGGTCCCCTGATTGAGTTGTTTTCTTTCCACATTTTCTAGAACTCAGTAACTTCATGATCTTGGTTTTATGTTTGTCTCTTGTCCCTGCTGTTCTACCATAACCTTAATTTTTGTCAAATATGTATGCTTTTTCTGTAAGAAGAGAAATAGTTTTGGACTAAGATGAGAGAGGACTGAGTAGCACTGAAATTTATGTAAGTTTTACCTTCTTATTCAAGATGCTTATATCAAGTGGAGAAGATAAGCATTCTTAACTATAAAAGGATACCTGTCTTTATTTAGAATAAAATTCACAGCTGGCTCCTTAAACTTGGGTTAGTATCAAGGGCTGTGGAATATTGTTTTAGAAAAATATAAAGGCATAATGAGTATTTTTAAACTTACTGATAATTTATAGTGCTTATCTATCTATGTAAATGAGATATCAATCAACTTTTTTGGGTTTATGTATCTTTTTGACTGTCATTTCTCACAGTTACAGAAATAGGTGTTTTAAGTTTTTAGAGTAGTAGAGTTGACAATGCTTTTCTTTACAATGTGGTTACTAGTATCATATCGTGTCTTACTGTTTCCTGAGTTATAAACATATTGCAAAGACTTTGGCCTTATTTCTCTTAAATTTATTTGTTTGGTGACAAGATCTCAGCAGAGAAACAGAAGGCAGTGAGTCTAACTTCCAAATACTCTAAACCAATGTAGGCAATAGGAAATAATTTTAGAGGAGTGTCAGGTTCTGTAAACTTTAACATTTGTGTTTTACTATCAATTATTTGTGAGGTGCTAGAGCATTTTTCAGCAGAGTAACAAGATTTGGCTACTTTGTTAAAAATAAATTTTATTGTGCATATGTAAAGTATACAACATATTGTTATGGGAAATGTAGATAGTAAAAAGTTTATTATAGTGAAGCAAAATTCAGTCATCTCATATAGCTACCCTTTTGTTTTTGTATCAAGAGCAGCTAAAAGCTATTGATCATGAATCTCAAATACAACCCAATCCTCAAATACCTACAGTCCTCACATTGTCCATTACAAATCTAGACGTGTTCATCTGGCATATCTGGTAGTTTGTATTCTCTGTCCCGTGTCTCTCTGTTTCTTATGCCCCTGCCTCCACCACATGTGCTAACCACTGTTTTATTCTTTATCTCTGTGTACTTGATTTATTTTAGATGTTACATGTGACATCATGCAATGTTTTCTCTGTGCCTGGCTCATTTCATTTAGCATAATGTCTTCCATGTTTACCCATGTGTGGCAAGTGATAAGATTCCCACTCCTTTTAAGGACTGAATAATATTCTGTTGCATGTACATACACACATACATACAAACATACTGCTGTTTCTTTATCCATTTGTAAGTCAACAGGCATAGGTTATTTTTATATTTTGGCTATTGTGAAAAATGCTGCAATGTACATAGGAGAGCCCATATCTTTATGAAGCAGTGGTTTCATTTACCTTGGGTATTTGCCCAGAAGAGAGATTATTGGATTCTATGGTAGTTCTATTTTTAATTTCTTTAGAAATCTCCATAATGTTTGTCACAATGGCAGTACCAAACTACATTTCCATCAACAGTGAGCAATAACTCCATTTTCAACACTTGCTTTGAATTTTTTGGTAATAGCCATTCTAACAGATGTGAGATGATGCCTCAGTGTGGTTTTGATTTATATTTGTTGAATACCTTTTCACAAAGACATTTTTATGTCTTTGGACAAATGGTCATTGAAGTCTTTTGTCCACTTTTGAATTCAGTTATTTAGTTTTCTACTATTGAGTCGTTCATACAACTCAGCTTATAGTTATCTTTTTATGTTTATTATTTTATATTTTGGACACAAATTCCTTATTAGATAAATATGGAAAATATTTTCCCAATCTGTAGGCTAGGCTGGTGTTTTATTTTGAAGAATGTTTTTAGTTTGATTTATCTCATTTGTTTCTTTTTGCTATTGTGGGCCAAACTCTTGGTGTAGAATCCTTTAAGATGTACCACTTTGGATATTGGGCTGAGAATACTGATGGAAAAAGAGGTAGCCATGGAGACAGGAGGCCATCTAGGAAGACATTGCAAAAGTCTGGTAAAGAAAAGATAATTATTCAGGCTAGGGTGGTAAAAATTCAGTGAATACTTTAATATATACAATGTACAGTTGGGTTTTAGAACCAGTAAGAGGAATGTGACAGAAAGTTAGGAGTCAAGAAGTCTTACATTTTGGTTAGAACAACATGAAACTGTCATTAGCTACAATAGTAATGAAAAATGATAAATATGTGTATGAGCAACCAAAAACAATGAGTCTGTAAACAATGACCATAGCATAACCAGTATTTGCTGGGAGCTTACTAAATGCCAGACAATGCTATCAGCATGTTATGTGTTTTAACTGATTAATTCCTTTCAGGAAGGAAAACCTACTTGAAGAAGGGTGTTCTACTGTTATTTGGATTAAGAATTTGAATGAGGGAAGTAATGTAGTCATGGTTTAGCTAAACTGGAAGTGCTAATAAAAATAATGGCAAACAGTGTGAAGGGGAGAATGGGGAGGCAAAAGAAAAATAATGGTAAACAATTATATAGAGACACTCCTACATATGAATGCTCTAGAGTTCTCAGACATCTGTAATTTTTCCTTTTTTTTTCTTCTCTTGTGGCCATACAGGAGTTTGAACTCAGGGCCTTACACTTGCTAGGCAAGTGCTCTACCACTTGGGCCATGCCTCCAGGTCCTTTTTTTTAAAGTTGCTTTTCAGATAGGGCTGACATTTTTGCCACGGGCTTGGTCTATGATTCTCTTATCTATGTGCCTCTCATGTAGCTGAGATTATAAAATGTGCCACCACTGCCTGACTGGCCTCAAAACACAGTCTTCTTAATCTCTGCCTCCCAAGTAACTGGGATTATAGGCATGAGCCACTGTTCCTGGCTCCATGATTTTCTTAATGAACTGGTTAATCTGCTCTAGTCTGGCCTCTTCAATAATCTCCAGTCAATCAGTTTAGCCAGACTTCCTTCAGCTTTTCTTCATTTTTATCTTCAGGCATCTTGTTTTGGACATTTTGATGACAAAGACATTGTTCTTTCTTGTATATTTTAAAAAATGACTAGCAAACTTTCTAACTAAATTAAGTGTATCTGAGTATTTTTGGACACCGTTTTAGAGAAAATGAAACATTTGATCCTTTTTTTTATTTTATCATTTTTGCATTTATTCACATGTGTATACATTGTTTGGGCCACTTCTCCCCTCTCTGCCGCCTGCTTACAGGCAGAACCTGTTCTGCCCTCTTGTTCTCTGACTTTGTTGAAGAGAAAACATAAGAAGTAGGAAAAACAAAGCGTTTTTGCTAGTTTAAGGTAAAATAGCTATACAGAGAGATTCCTAGCATTACTTCCATGCACATATGTATTACAACCCACACTGGTTCATCTCTGCCAGAACTCTTCACTACTTCCCAGTCACCTTCCCATAGCGAACATTACTTTATTCACTTCTATACAGTGAGCACATAAACCACATTCAAGTTTTAGTTTTCCTTCCCTTTCCCTATTCCTCCCATGCACGTTCTCCCTTTAGTGTGTGAACCATTTCCAATCATATTACTGCATTTGTTTTAAGTCTATCATCCGCATATGAGGGAGAACATGTGATCTTTGGCCTTCTGAGCCTGACTAACTTCACTTAAGATGATGTTCTCCAGTTCCATCCATTTACTTCCAAATGACAAAATTTCATTCTTCTTTGTGGTTGAATAAAATTCCATTGTGTATACACACACATTTTCTTACCACTCATCAGTAGTGGGGCATCTTGGCTATTTCCATAACTTGGCTGTTGTGAATAGCACTGCAAATAAACGTGGTGTGCAGGTGCCTTTGTAATAACCTGACTTGCATTCCTTCGGGTATATCCCTAGGAGTGGTATTGCTGAATCATATGGCAGATTTATATTTAGTTTTTAAAGAAGCCTCCATATTGTTTTCCAAAAGTGGTTGTACTAGCTTACATTCTGACCAGTAGTGTATGAGGGTTCCTTTTTCCCAGCATCCTCGCCAACATTTGTTGTTGCTGGTGTTTTTGATGATAACTATTCTAACAGGAGTGAGGGGGAATCTTAGTGTGGTTTTGATTTGCATTTCTTTAATGGCCAACGATGGTGAGCATTTTTTTCATGTGTTTTTTGGCCATTTGGACTTCTTCCTCTGAAAAAGTTCTGTTTAGTTCAGTTGCCCAGTTCTTTATTGGTTCACTGATTTTGGGAAGTTTAATTTTTTGAGCTCCCTGTATATTCTGGTTATCAGTCCCTTATCTGATGTAAAACCAGTAAATATTTTCTCCCACTGTGTGGGTGGTCTCTTAAATTTAGAGACCATTTCTTTTGTTGTGCAGAAGCTTTTTAATTTCATGTAGTCCCATTTGTTCATCCTTTCTCTTAGTTGGTGGGCTACTGGAGTTCTACTGAAGAAGTCCATGCCTTTACCTATTGCTTCCAGAGTATTCCCAGCTCTTTCTTGTACTAACTACAAGGTTTCAGGTCTTACATTAAAGTCCTTAAACCACTTTGAGTTGATACTAGTACAGGGTGACAGGCATGGATCTAGTTTCAGTTTTCTGCAGGCAGATCACCATTTTTCCCAGCAACATTTGTTGAAGAGGCTGTCTTTTCTCTATGGTATATTTTTGGCACGATTGTCATAAATAAGGTGGGTGTAGCCGTGTGGACTCATATCTGGGTCCTCTATTCGGTTACACTGGTCTTCATATCTGTTTTTGTGCTAGTACCATGCTATTTTTATTACTATGGCTCTGTAGTATAGTTTGAAATCAGATGTTGTGATACCTCCAACATTGCTCTTTTTTGCTGAGTATTGCTTTGGCCATTCGTGGTCTTTTGTGTTTCCAAATGAACTTTAGGGTAGATTTTTCAACCTCTGTGATGAATGTCATTGGGATTTTCATGGGAATTGCATTGAACATATGGATTGATTTTAGTAGCATAGCCATTTTTTACTATGTTCATTCTGCCAATCCATGAGAATGGGAGATCTTTCTACCTTTTGTAGTCTCCTTTGATCTCTTTCTTCAGTGGTTTGTAGCTCTCCTTGTGAAGGTCATTTACATCCTTTGTTAAGTTTATTCCTAGGTATTTGATTTTTTTGAGGCTATTATAAATGGAATTGTTTTCCTATATTCTTTCTCAATTTGTTCATTGTTGGTGTATAGAAAGGCTACTGATTTTTGTAAGTTGATTGCATATCCTGATACATTGCTAAAGCTGTCTATGGTGTCTAGGAGTTTTTGGGTTGGGTTTTTTGGGTCTTTGAGGTATAGGATCCTGTCAACTGCAAATAGGGATACTTTATTTCTTCACCTCTTTGTATTCCTTTTATTTCTTCTTCTTGCTTTATTGCTCTGGCTAGGAATTCCAGGACTATGTTGAATAAGAGTGGGGAAACTGGGCATCCTTGTCTCATTCCTGACTTTAGGGGAAATGGTTTCAGTTTTTTCCCAGTAAGTATAATGTTTACTATAGGTTTTTCATGTGTAGCTTTTATGATGTTGAGGTACATTCTTGGTACTCCTAGTTTTCTTAGAGCTTTTATCATGAAATGTTGTTGAATCTTATAAAAGGATTTTTCTACATCTATTGATGAACAAGTGGTTTTTGTCTTTGCTTCTATTGATATACTGTATTACATTTATTGATTTGTGTATGTTGAACCATCCCTGCGTTCCTTGGGATGAAGTTGACTTGGTGATGGTGAATGATCTTTCTGGTATGTTGCTGGATTTGGTTTGACATTATTTTATTGAGAATTTTTATATCAGTGTTTATTAAAGAGATTGGCCTGTAGTTCTCCTTTTTGGATGTGTTCTTGTTTAGTTTTGGGATGAGTGTAATACTGGCTTTATAGAATGAGTTAGGCAGTGTTCCTTCCATTTCTATTTTGTTGAAAAGTTTAAGGAGTGTTAGTATTAGTTGTTCTTTAAAGGTCTGGTAGAATTCAGCAGAGAATCCATCAGGTCCTGGACTTTTCTTTTTAGGGAGACTCTTTATTGCTGCTTCAATTACTTATTTATTGCTTAGGTAGTTAATATCCTCTTGATTCAGTTTCGGATGGTCATCTAGAAATTTGTCCATTTCTTCAAGATTTTCCAATGTATTGGAATATAGATTCTCAAAGTATTCTCTGATGATTCCCTCGTGTTTGTTGTTATCTCCCCTTTTTTGTTTCTGATTTTATTAATTTAGGTCTTTTTCCTATTCATGTTAGTCAGATTTGCCAGGGGCTTGTCAATCTTGTTTAGTTTTCCAAAGAATCAGCATCTTGTATTGTTGAGTCTTTTTATGGCTTTTTTTTGGGTCTCTATTTCATTAATTTCAGCCCTTATTTTTTATTATTTCTTTCCTTCTGCTTGTTTTGACCTTTCACTATATGCACTCATGGCTATAAACTTTCCTCTTAGGACTGCCTTTTCTGTGTCCCATAGATTCTGGTTGCTGGTGTTTTCATTTTCATTAGCTTCCAGGAAACTTGATTTCCTCTCTTATTTCTTGTATGACACTGATCATTGAGCAATGTGTTATTCACCTCCAATTATTTGTATATTTTCTGCTGTTGTTTTTGTTGTTGAGTTCTAGTTTTATTACATTGTGATCAGATGGAAATCAAGGGGTTATTTCTATTTTCTTATATTTGATGAGGCTTGCTTTGTGCCGTAAGTTATGATCTATTTTGGAAAAAGTTCCGTGGGCTACAGAGAAGAATATATATTGTGTTGTTGTTGGATGAAATATTCTGTAGACATCAGTTAAGTCCATTTGGTCTATGGTGTCATTTAGTTCTAGGATTTTTTGTTTGGATGACCTATTTGTGATGAGGGGGTATTAAAGTCTTTCACAACCACTGTGTTAGAGTCTATATGTGCTTTTACATCCTTTAGTGTATGTTTGATGAAATTAGGTGCACTGGCATTGGGTGCATATAGGTTGGTGATTGTTATTTCCTTTTGGTGTATTCCCCTCTTTATTAGTATGGAGTGTCCTTCTTTATCTCATCTGATCAATGTAAGTTTGAAGTCTCCTTTGTCTGATATAAGTATTGCTACTCCAGCCTGTTGTCAGGTGCCATTGGCTTGCTAAATCTTTTTCCAGCCTTTCACCCTAAGCCAGTTTATTTCTGTCAATAAGATGGGTCCCTTGTAAACATCAGATTGTTGGATCTTCCTTTTTAATCCAGCTTGCCAAATAGTGTCTTTTGATGGTGGAGTTGAGTTCATTGGCATTCAGTGTTAATATTGATAGGTATGTGGTGGTTGCTGCCATTTAGTTGTTTTTCTTTTTTAAGGATTTGAGTGTGTGCAGACAAATCACTGCTAGTTTCTGATTACTTTTCTTTTCTTCTCCTGTGGTTTAATACTTCCCATCCTCTTGTTTTGTTTGGTTTCATCTTCTGTGTGCAGAACTCCCTATAGAATCTTCTGTAGTGGTGGTTTGGTAGTCATATATTATTTTAATTTCTGTTTATCATGGAAGGTTTTTAATGCTCTGTCAATTTTGAATGATAGTTTTGCTGGCTAGACTATCCTAGAGTTGAAATTATTTTTGTTCAGTGCCCAAAATACCATTCTTGATTTTAAGGTTTCTGTTGACAAATGTGCTGTTATTTTGAGGGCTTACCTTTATGTGTTATTTGTTTCTCTCTTACAGCCTTCAATATTGTTTTTCTGTTCTCTGTGCTTGTTGTTTTAATAATAATATGCCGTGGAGAGGTTCTGTTTTGGTCAAGTCAGTTTGGTGTCTTGGAGGCTTCCTGTACCTGAATGGTCAAAACTTTGTCAAGATTTGGGAAATTTTCTGTTATAATTTTATTGGATATATTACATATCCCTTTGGCTTACCTGCCTAGCAAGTATGAGGCCCTAAGTTCAAACTTGAGTACTGCCAAAAGAGAAAAAAAAGAGAAGTCCAGAGCGAATATTACACCACATTAAAAAAACCAGATGGTCTTAACTATGAACTAAAAGATCAATGAATTTGAAACCAGTTCCATAAAACTATTCAAATTGAAGGACTTAGAGGAAAATAATAACAAAAATAATTAAATAAGAATGAATGGAATCTCAGTGACCTTTGGTTATTATCAGTGGTTCAACATATGCATAATTGGAGTTCCAGAAAAAGAATGGAGAGTTTGAGACAGAAAAAGATATTGGAAGAAAGATGACTAAAGAATTTACAAATTCAGTGATAAAGATGAACTCATAGATTTAAGATGCTCGGCACACATCATACTAAAGATGATAAGATCCAAAGATAAAATTTCAAAAGCACATGAAGCAAAAGTGTTTATTATATAAAAAGGAACAATGTTAAGGATGATTCCTGGCTTCTCAGCAGAATCATTACAAGTAAGAAGGCAATGCAATATCTTTATTTTTTATTTTTTAAAGATGTTATTTTATATTTTACACTGATGGATAAAATTTACTGTGTACAACATGATGTTTAGTTATTGTGAAATGACTAATTACTATATGCATTATCTCACATAGTTATCATTTTGTTTTTGTGCTGAGAACACTATAAATCTACTCTTATTCTGCATTCAGAAATTCCCATGGCTATCTATCCAAGGGTTTTCCCCTAGTCGTTCCAAAGTTTTGGGTATTAAATTAAGGTCATTGATCCCTTTTGAATTGACTTTTATACATGGTGAGAGATAAGGATCTGGTTTCAGTCTTCTACATGAGGATATCCAGTTTTCCCAGTACCATTTGTTAGAGAGGCTATCTTTTCTCCAAAATGTTTTTGACTTCTTTGTCAAGAATCAGTAGCTATGTGACCTTATTTCTGGGCCCTCTATTCTATTCCATTGGTCTGTGTATCTGTATTTGTGCCAATATCATGCATTCTTTCTTATGATGGCTTTGTAGTACAATTTAAGTTTAGGTATTGTGATACATCAGCTTGGCTATTTTTTCTCAGAATTGCTTTGGCTATTCAGGATCTTTCATATGAATTTTTGTATTGCTTCTTCTACTTCTGTGAAGAATGTCATTGGGACTTTGATGGGGATTGCATTAAATCTGTAGATTGTGAAAATACCCATTTTCACAGTATTAATGCTGACAATCCGTGAACATGGGAGATCTTTCTATCCTTTAGTGTCTTATTCAGTTTCTTTCTTCAGTGTTTTATAGTTTTCATTGTAGAGGTCTTTCATCATTATTAGTTCAGTTTATTCCTAGACATTTCATATTTGAGGCTATTGTGAATGGAATTATTTTCCTGATCTCTTTCTCAGCCTGTTCTTTATTGGAATATAGAAGAGCTACTGATTTTTATGTGTTGATTTTTGTATGCTGCTACTTTGCTGAAAATGCTTATCTGACCTAAGAGTTTTTAAAATGGAGTCTTTAGGATCATTCAAGTATAGAAACATATCATCAGCAACTAGAGATAAATTGGTTTTTTCCTTTCCTAATTTGTATTCCTTTTATTTCTTTCTCTGGCTTTATTGCTATAGCTAAGAATACAAGAACTATATTGAATAAGAGTGAAGAGAGTGGATATCCTTGTCTTGTTGCTGATTTTAGAAGAAATTCTTTCAGTTTTTCCACACTAAGTATAATATTAATTATAGGTTTGTCATACTTATGTTGAAGTATGTCACTTCTAATCCTAGCTTCTTCAGGGCTTTTATCATGAAGGAATGTTGAAATTTTCAAAGGCTATTCTAGTATCTATAGAGATGATCATGAAATTTTTCTTGCTTCTATATGTATGCTGCATTATACTTGTTGATTTGTGTATGTATTGAACTATTCTTGCATCCCTGGAATAAAACCAACTTAATCACCTGGTTGTAGGCAAGATTGAATGTGTGATAAAATCTGGAAGTAGGGGCTGGTGACTGGGAAAAATGTAGAGCAGGACAGTTTTAAAAGGATCCTGAAATATGGCCATTTTCTCTACTCTGAGAGAAGCCCACATAGTCATACAGTCAATGTATGTGTGGTTGACATTTATTAAAGAAAGGAAAAGTAAAAGGGGGTTGACTGATGAGCCAAAATCTGAATCACATCATTTTGTTGTTTTATGGGGACAGATTAGGTCTTTCTTAGAGAGGGAGAGGTCCTTATTAAGTTCTGAGGAATTAATCAATTAATCTAGTCCCCCATTCAATGTCTGTATTATAAAATTAAGGTCAATGACTTTAGAATTTACCTGTTTTGGGATCTCCAAGGATAATGACAAGAAGAGGTGATTTGCATTTACTACATACTTAATCATGTATTATCTTATTTAACTTTAACTTCATGCTAACAGTGAAATTTTTACCTGAATTTGACAGCTTATGTAACAAGGCAGGACAGGTTCTTTGCTTGTTCAGGGTAAAAAATTATTGACTAGCATAGCTCAAACTCAGTTCTGAGTTTTGAGCTAAAATGCTAAGTTTTCTTACTCTGTAATCTCTTGGAAAAGGTCCTTTTTCTATACTCTGTACTCTGGATGTAAAGTTAAGCTGTATTTGTGCATTCAGGGTGACAAGTGTAAATGGTGTAGAGATTTTTCAGAAATCAGACTTATACCATCATGATGTGCTTACAACCCCGGTGGCTATATTTGTGCTTGGGGATAACTTAGACACTCTTGCCTCCCAGTTAGAAATATGAACAGGCAAAGGGGACCCCTCAGGGTGTCTGATATAGTTTGGATCTTAAATGACCCCCAAAGGCCAACTTGTTAAAGTCTTGGTCCTCAGGGCAATAGTATTGGTAGGTAATGTAACCTTTAAGAGGTGAGGCTTAATGTGAGGTCATTAGGTCATTGGAGACATGTCCTTGAAGGAGACAGTGAGACCCCAGATCTTTCTTTCTTCTCTGTTTTGCTGCCTGGTGATGAGGTGAAGGACTTTTGCTCTGCCATCCTGCCATGCCTCACCACAGCCCCCAAAGCAATGCGAACAGCCAATCATGGACTGAAACCTTCAGAACTGTGAGCCAAAGTAAATCCTTTCTATTTATAAGTTGATTATCTCAGGTATTTAGTGATAGTGACAAAAAGTCAACTAACAGTATCCTGATATCAGGAATACTCTTAGGTGACTCTCAGATGAGCAGTTCAGTCCCTCCTGAGTTGCTGCTGTACAGGCTCCTCCCCAAAGTAGGAATTGGAAGGAATTATTCTACTTTGATTCTTTCTTAACCAGGAGCTTAGGGAATTTTCCTCAGTCTTCTCTGTAGTTTGTAAATGGTATCCTCTGCCTATTGCTCTGGAGCTCAAGGATAGACATAGTAAGGTCAGGAGGTCTGGGGATCACAGAGGTTGTCCTGCTACCTTTTAAATTCTGGCATCCTAAGCAGAAACTGAGGACTCAGAAAACTGGATTATTAGGTGCCTGAGCTGACCAAGAATTGGAAGAGGTCAGAGGGAGCTTGGAACTTTATGTGGGCAAGGTGTGTCTCTGTGTCTAGGGGTCTGCACATGTATTCCATATACATGACATATATAGTCTGTGTAGTATTTCTTTGCTTGTGCTACATAGGTGTATCTACCCTTTCTTATGAGATTTGTGTGTGTGTGTGTGTGTGTGTGTGTGAGTGTGTGTGTGTGTGTGTGTTGGGATTTTCTAATCAGTCCCTTTTCTCTCAAATATTTGTCATATTCTCCTTCTGTGGCTTCCTCATTTTCATCTAGGTACAGGCATCATAGTTAAGTAGATGAGACTGCAGAAGAAGACAGATGAATTTGGTTATCTAAAGCAGAAGTTTTCCATATTTGCTCATTTGCAGTGTGGTGTATGTGATTTTGCATTTTGTCTATGAGTCATATTTGTATATGATTGTGTTTGAGGGAGTGGTGTGTGTGCATTTGCTGTTTATTTTATTTGTAGGTAATATTCATGTGCTGGTGTCCATTAATGAAAGGGGCTTTAGTGCCTCATCAACTGCCCATCTTCATCTATGTTGGGTATAGGTCAGTGGGGACTAGAAACCTCATTTTACAATGGAGGTATCTGTGTGCACCATTTGTGATATTTGCTGCTTGACTGTGAAGAGGCATGTGTTTATAATTAGTGTGTGTTTGGATGATTTTTGTGTGTATTATGTGTTTATGTGTCTTTGTTGTCTAGTATATTTTTTGTTTGTGTGAATCTATAGTCAGAATATGAGTTTGTTCTTCTGATGTGTGATTTTCCTATATTGTTGGTTGTATTATGTTTTTTTTATTTTTTTCATTTTCTTTTATTATTCATATGTGCATACAAGGCTTGGTTCATTTCTCCCCCCTGCCCCCACCTCCTCCCTTACCACCCATTCTGCCCCCTCCCTTCCCCCCCCAATACCCAGCAGAAACTATTTTGCCTTTATTTCTAATTTTGTTGTAGAGAGAGTATAAGCAATAATAGGAAGGAACAAGGGTTTTTGCTGGTTGAGATAAGGATAGCTATACAGGGCATTGACTCACATTGATTTCCTGTGTGTGGGTGTTACCTTTTAGGTTAATTCATTTTGATTTAACCTTTTCTCTAGTTCCTGGTCCCCTTTTCCTATTGGCCTCAGTTGCTTTAAGGTATCTGCTTTAGTTTCTCTGAATTAAGGGCAACAAATGCTAGCTAGTTTTTTAGGTGTCTTACCTATCTTCACCACTTCCTTGTGTGCTCTCGCTTTTATCATGTGCTCATAGTCCAATCCCCTTGTTGTGTTTGCCCTTGATCTAATGTCCACATATGAGGGAGAACATACGATTTTTGGTCTTTTGGGCCAGGCTAACCTCACTCAGAATGATGTTCTCCAATTCCATCCATTTACCAGCGAATGATATCATTTCATTCTTCTTCATGGCTGCATAAAATTCCATTGTGTATAGATACCACATTTTCTTAATCCATTCGTCAGTGCTGGGGCATCTTGGCTGTTTCCATAACTTGGCTATTGTGAATAGTGCCGCAATATACATGGATGTGCAGGTGTCTCTGGAGTAACAATCTTTTGGGTATATCCCCAAGAGTGGTATTGCTGGATCAAATGGTAGATCGATGTCCAGCTTTTTAAGTAGCCTCCAAATTTTTTTCCAGAGTGGTTGTACTAGTTTACATTCCCACCAACAGTGTAAGAGGGTTCCTTTTTCCCCGCATTCTCGCCAACACCTGTTGTTGGTGGTGTTGCTGATGATGGCTATTCTAACAGGGGTGAGGTGGAATCTTAGGGTGGTTTTAATTTGCATTTCCTTTATTGCTAGAGATAGTGAGCATTTTTTCATGTGTTTTCTGGCCATTTGAATTTCTTCTTTTGAGAAAGTTCTGTTTAGTTCACATGCCCATTTCTTTATTGGTTCATTAGTTTTGGGAGAATTTAGTTTTTTAAGTTCCCTATATATTCTGGTTATCAGTCCTTTGTCTGATGTATAGTTGGCAAATATTTTCTCCCACTCTGTGGGTGTTCTCTTCAGTTTAGAGACCATTTCTTTTGATGAACAGAAGCTTTTTAGTTTTATGAGGTCCCATTTATCTATGCTATCTCTTAGTTGCTGTGCTGCTGGGGTTTCATTGAGAAAGTTCTTACCTATACCTACTAACTCCAGAGTATTTCCTACTCTTTCTTGTATCAACTTAAGAGTTTGGGGTCTGATATTAAGATCCTTGATCCATTTTGAGTTAATCTTGGTATAGGGTGATATACATGGATCTAATTTCAGTTTTTTGCAGACTGCTAACCAGTTTTCCCAGCAGTTTTTGTTGAAGAGGTTGCTATTTCTCCATCGTATATTTTTAGCTCCTTTGTCAAAGATAAGTTGCTTATAGTTGTGTGGCTTCATATCTGGGTCCTCTATTCTGTTCCACTGGTCTTCATGTCTGTTTTTGTGCCAGTACCATGCTGTTTTTCTTGTTATTGCTTTGTAATATAGTTTGAAGTCAGGTGTTGTGATACCTCCTGCATTGTTCTTTTGACTGAGTATTGCCTTGGCTATTCGTGGCCTCTTGTGTTTCCATATAAATTTAACAGTAGGTTTTTCAATGTCTTTAATGAATGTCATTGGAATTTTGATGGGAGTTGCATTTAATGTAGATTACTTTTGGGAGTATTGACATTTTTACTATGTTGATTCTACCAATCCATGAGCATGGGAGATCTCTCCACTTTCTATAGTCTTCCTCAATCTCTTTCTTCAGAAGTGTATAGTTTTCCTTGTAGAGGTCTTTCACATCTTTTGTTAGGTTTACACCTAGGTATTTGATTTTGTTTGAGGCTATTGTAAATGGAATTGTTTTCATACATTCTTTTTCCGTTTGCTCATTGTTAGTGTATAGAAATGCTAATGATTTTTCTATGTTGATTTTATATCCTGCTACCTTGCTATAGCTATTGATGATGTCTAGAAGCTTTTGAGTAGTTTTTTGGGTCTTTAAGGTATAGGATCATGTCGTCTGCAAATAGGGATATTTTGACAGTTCCTTTACCTTTTTGTATTCCTTTTATTCCTTCTTCTTGCCTAATTGCTCTGGCTAGGAATTCCAGTACTATGTTGAATAGGAGTGGAGATAGTGGGCATCCTTGTCTTGTTCCTGATTTTAGAGGGAATGGTTTCAGTTTTTCTCCGTTAAGTATAATGCTGGCTGTAGGTTTGTCATATATAGCTTTTATAATGTTGAGGAACTTTCCTTCTATTCCTAGTTTTCTTAGAGCTTTTATCATGAAATGATGTTGGATCTTATCAAAGGCTTTTTCTGCATCTATTGAGATGATCAAGTGGTTTTTGTCTTTGCTTCTGTTAATGTGGTTTATTACATTTATTGATTTTGGTATGTTGAACCACCCCTGCATCCCTGGGATGAAGCCTACTTGGTCGTGGTGAATAATCTTTTTGATGTGTTGTTGAATTCGGTTTGCCATTATTTTGTTGAGGATTTTTGCACCAATGTTCATTAAGGAGATTGGCCTATAGTTCTCCTTTTTGGAGGTGTCTTTGCCTGGTTTTGGGATAAGTGTAATACTGGCTTCATAAAATGTGTTAGGCAGTTTTCCTTCCCTTTCTATTTCATGGAACAGTTTAAGGAGGGTTGGTATCAGTTGTTCTTTAAAGGTCTGATAGAATTCAGCAGAGAATCCATCAGGTCCTGGAGTCTTCTTTTTGGGGAGACTCTTGATTGCTGCTTCAATTTCATTTTGTGTTATAGGTCTATTCAGGTGATTAATTTCCTCTTGGTTCAGTTTTGGATGATCATATTTATCTAGAAATCTGTCCATTTCTTTTAGATTTTCAAATTTATTTGAATATAGGTTCTCAAAGTAGTCTCTGATGATTTCCTGGACTTCCATGGTGTTTGTTGTTATCTCCCCTTTTGCATTCCTAATTCTACTAATTTGGGTTTTTTCTCTCCTCATTTTAGTCAGGTTTGCCAGGGGTCTGTCGATCTTGTTTATTTTTTCAAAGAACCAACTTTTTGTTTCATTAGTTCTTTGTATGGTTTTTTTGGTTCTATTTCGTTGATTTCAGCTCTTATTTTTATTATTTCTCTCCTCTATTTGTTTTGGGAGTTGCTTGTTCTTGTTTTTCTAGGAGTTTGAGATGTATCATTAGGTCATTGGTTTGGGATCTTTCAATCTTTTTAATATATGCACTCATGGCTATAAACTTTCCTCTCAAGACTGCCTTAGCTGTGTCCCATAGGTTCCGGTAGGTTGTGTTTTCATTTTCATTGACTTCCAGGAACTTTTTAATTTCCTCTTTTATTGCATCGATGATCCATTCTTCATTAAGTAATGAGTTATTTAGTTTCCAGCTGTTTGCATGTTTTTTGTCTTTACTTTTGTTGTTGAGTTCTACTTTTACTGCATTGTGGTGAGATAGTATGCACGGTATTATTTCTCTTTTCTTATATTTGCTGAGGCTTGCTTTGTGCCCTAGGATATGATCTATTTTGGAGAAGGTTCCATGGGCTGCTGAGAAGAATGTATATTGTGTAGAGGTTAGATGAAATGTTCTGTAGACATCTACTAGGTCCATTTGATCTATTGCATATTTTAGATCTTGGATTTCTTTATTGAGTTTTTGTTTGGATGACCTATCTATTGATGATAATGGAGTGTTAAAGTCTCCCACAACCACTGTGTTGGCGTTTATATATGCTTTTTAGGTCTTTCAGGGTATGTTTGATGAAATTGGGTGCATTGACATTGGGTGCGTACAGATTGATGATTATTATTTCCTTTTGGTCTATTTCCCCTTTTATTAGTATGGAATGTCCTTCTTTATCTCGTTTGATCAATGTAGGTTTGAAGTCTACTTTGTCAGAGATGAGTATTGCTACTCCTGCCTGTTTTCGGGGTCCATTGGCTTGGTAAATCTTCTTCCAGCCTTTCATCCTAAGCATATGCTTATTTCTGTCAGTGAGATGGGTCTCCTGTAAGCAACAAATTGTTGGACCTTCTTTTTTAATCCATTTTGTCAAAAGGTGTCTTTTGATGGGTGAATTAAGTCCATTAACATTAAGCATTAGTACTGATAGGTATGTGGTGATTCCTGGCATTTAGTTGTGTTAGTTGTTTGAAGGTTTGATTGTGTGTACCTAACTTGATGTTACTCTCTACTGTCTTGCTTTTTCTTATCCTGGGGTTTGGTGCTGCCTGCCTTTTCATGGTTAAGTTGGGTGTCACTTTCTGTGTGCAGGATCCCTTGCAGAATCTTTTGTAATGGTGGCTTTGTGGTCACATATTGTTTTAGTTTCTGCTTATCATGGAAGACTTTTTTTGCTCCATCTATTTTGAATGATAGCTTTGCTGGGTAGAGTATCCTGGGGTTGAAGTTATTTTCATTCAGTGCCCAGAAGATCTCACCCCATGCTCTTCTTGCTTTTAATGTTTCTGTTGAGAAGTCTGCTGTGATTTTGATGGGTTTACCTTTGTATGTTACTTGTTTTTTCTCTCTTACAGCCTTCAATATTCTTTCCTTAGTTTCTGAACTTGTTGTTTTAATGATGATATGTCGTGGAGTAGTTCTATTTTGATCTGGTCTGTTTGGTGTCCTGGAGGCCTCTTGCATCTGTATGGGAATATCTTTCTCTAGATTTGGGAAATTTTCTGTTATTATTTTGCTGAATATATTACGCATTCCCTTTGCTTGCACCTCTTCTGCTTCTTCGATGCCCATGATTCTCTAGTTTGGTCTTTTGATGGAGTCAGTGAGTTCTTGCATTTTCTTTTCACAGGTCTTGAGTTGTTTAATTAATAGTTCTTTGGTTTTTCCTTTAATTACCATTTCATCTTCAAGTTCTGAGATTCTGTCTTCTGTTTGTTCTATTCTGCTGGATTGGCCTTCCATTTTGTTTTGCAGTTCTGTTTCATTCTTTTTTCTGAGGTTTTCCATATCCTGGCGGTTTTCTTCTTTAATATTGTCTATTTTTGTCCTGAGTTCATTTATCCATTTATTCATTGTGTTCTCTCTTTCACTTTGGTGTTTATACAGTGCTTGTATGGTTTCCTTTATTTCTTCTTTTGCTTTTTCAAATTCTCTATTTTTGTTGTCTTGGAATTTCTTGAGTGTCTCCTGTACATTTTGTTTGACCCTATCCAGTATCATCTCTATAAAATTCTCATTGAGTACTTGTAGTATGTCTTCTTTTAAATTATTCTTGTGGGCTTCATTGGGTTCTTTGGCACAGTTTATCTTCATTTTGTTGGAGTCTGGATCTGAGTTTCTGTTCTCTTCATTCCCCTCTGGTTCCTGTACTAATTTTTTGCTGTGGGGAAACTGGTTTCCCTGTTTTTTCTGTCTTCCCATCATTGTCGTTGGTGTTGTTACTGTCCCTGTACTGTCTGCAATTAAGTATTTTCTAGCTTGTAATAATAACAATGGTAATATTTAGAATGGAAGGGTGAGCTGAGATGGAAAGCAAGAAGTTAAAGAAAAGGGGAAAACAAATATACAGACAAGAAGGAGAAAGCAGAACAAGGTATCAGACAAGAGAGTTTCAAAGGTATAAACAGGGAGTGTTAGTGTACTAATCGACAGTAAGCTGAACAGACATTAGAGAGACAGAGAGAGGATTGAAAATCAAAGATAAAAAAATAAAAAATAAGTAAATGAAAGAAATATCTATATATAAAAATGAATTAAAATAAAATGGAAAATAGAAAATTAAAAAAAAAAAGAAACCAAAAAACTTCCACGTTTATATGCAATGCAGTTTCAGTCTTAATAATTTGGGTGTCCGTCTCAATCTCCAGTCCTGGAGTTGGTGCCTCAGATGTTGTTCTGTAGTTGTCTCATCAAAGGGGATGCATAAAGTAGAACAAAACTACACACTCACACACACACACACACACACACTCACACACACAAAGCCCCACCAAGTGTCCCAAGTTCAAATGCAATACAGTTTCAGTAAGTTTTTCGGCTTGCAGGTGTAATTCAGTTGTTCTCTCATCAAAGGTAGGGAGAAAAAGAAAAAAAAGTGTCTGGAGGCAGTTCTGAGAGTGGTATCTGCAACTGTGGCTTGCCTGCCTGCTGCTCTCAGCCTGTAGCTGGTGGCGTTATTTATGCAGATCTCTGGGGTGAGCTAGCACTCACCTGGTCCCACAGGCTTTGTTTGCTCAGAGTTCTTCTGTGCGGGAGCCTCTGCTACAGGCTTTCCCCTTTCCAAGCACTGGGAAAGGTGACACTGCCCCACGTTGTCAGGCCTGCGTGTTTATTTACAGTTCATGTGGGAGGTGGGTCTTCCCCCCTCTCCTCTGAAGTTTTCCTTCCACTGCCACTCTTAGAAGCTTTCCCGCTCCTGGTTCCTGGGTGCGTGCCCCGCTCCCGCCAGAGGCTCTCCGGCCTGGCCTGCCCGGCTTGTTTATTTACAGTCCCGGGAAGGATTCCCTTCCCCCAATCTTCAGCGTTCAGGGCACCCCACCCTCTTTCCAGCGTGTCTTAACTGTTCTTATTGCTTACTACTCAGTTTCTCTTTATTTCTTTTTTTCCCGGGTGGAGTTCAGTCTGTCCAGGGGTCTATGCTGCTCTGGCCCAGGCTTGTCTGTGGGGGTACCGTGGTACCGCGAAGCTCACCTGGTCCACGTCTTCCCAAGCCGTACGAGCGCCGGCCACTGGCAGCCTAGGGGCCCTCCTCGTTTCTCCGTTTAATGTGAAGTGGAGATTCTCTGCACCGGTTTCTTGATTTCTGGCTGTTTTGCTTTGGGGGTTCGAAGTTTGGCGAAGTGTGGTACTGGCACGCGGTGGTTGGGAGTGGACAGGTGGCCATCTGGGGACCTTGGGGATCCTCCGATGGTTGTATTATGTTTGTGTTAAGACTGTACAAGGGTTCATGTATAGCTGCGAGTTATTTGTGTGTTGTATTTCAAATCTTGTTTATTATTTATGAATTTTGTTTTTATGACTCTGTAGGTAACAATCACACAGTTATTGTTCTTTAGGCTCACTGTAGATCATGGATGGCAAAAAATCACAAATCAGCAATTTAAGTGTGAGCGTGTGTGTGTGTGTGTGTGTGTGCGTGTGTGTTTTGTGTATGATTTTTAGGAGTCTCTGGCTAGCTCCTATGAACTCAATTATGTTCTTTTTTTTTAACTTGGTTTTTGTGGTACTGGGCCACATACTTGCTAGGCAGGCTCTCTACCTCTTGAGCCACTCCACTAGTCCGAACTCAAGTATCTTCTAACAGCCTTTCAATAGTTACATTTCTGCATTAGGCAGTCAGGATCATTTACCTTTCATCACTGTGCAGCTCTTCTCTCATGGATAAGAGTATGAGTCTATAGTAAGTCAGACTGGGGCCCAATCTTCAGTCTGGCCCTTTTACATTTCTTGTGACCTTGAGAAGTGACTTCCACTCTTTGAGATCCAGATTCCTTACTAGTAAAAGAGGGGAAAGTAGTTTTACTCTAAAGTGGTATTTTGAGGAATAAGTGAACCAGTGCATACAAATTATTCAGCAACATACTTGGTACATGGTAGTCAGTAAAAAGGAATTTTTATTGTCTTTCCACAAACCCAATGTTTGCTTAATGGAGGTTACTGATTTCACCATTTTCTGAGGAAGAACTAGTGGAAGCCAGAGACAACTGGCCAATCCAAAGACTTCCTCTCATACCTAAAGGTTGTGGCTTGACCTTCTTTTCTGGCTCAAGGGTCCATTTTCCTCCTTCCTGCAGGATCTTAGCTATGTTAGGGCTCCTGGTTGGTTCCAGCCTTTTGGTTTTCTTCTGGTTTCTTGGTGAGGATTGACAAAGAATATGTCAGTGGGCAGCCAAGCCTCCATATTAGCATTTAGTTAATGTCTCCTTGGTGTCCACAAACTGGGATAACCTGTGCCTCTGTGCAGGGTACTTACATGGTCCCTGAGGCTGACTTGGTACCGTGCTTCTATACATGATATTTCATTTTTAAGAATATATGTTGTGTGATCCTAACCTCTAACACAATTTCCCAGTCAAATAAATATTGTATCTGGAATTTACTTTCAAACAGTTGAGTGACCTTGGGACAGTGATTTATCTTTATGACCTCAGTGTTTTTAAGACTAAACAATGAAGATCATCATATTTGCATTGTGTACCATAAAGACTCAAAACACATATTTATTGTTTTGAAAGATGTTAAAGCACGTGAAAGTCTTTCATAAATTACATGGTGTGTAAATATAGCATCTTTAGATATTCTGATGTATGATGAGTATGATTTGTTTTATTTATTTATTTATTATTTTATTTTATTCATATGTGCATACATGTTTGGGTCATTTCTCCTCCCTTCCCCTGGCACCTTCCTTTGCCCCCTGCCCACTCCCTTACACCCCCCAACCCCTTGCTACCAGGCAGAAACTATTTTGTTGTAGAGAGCGTATAAGCAGTAATAGGAAGGACCAAGGGTTTTTGCTAGTTGAGATAAGGGTAGCTATACAGGGAGTTGACTCGCATTGCTTTCCTGTACATGTGTGTTACCTTCTAAATTAATTCTTCTTGATCTAACCTTTTCTCTAATTCCTGGTCCCCTTCTCCTATTGGGCTCAGTCACTTTAAAGTAAGTGCATTAGTTTCTCTGCGTTGAGGGCAACAAATGCCATCTAGTTTTTTGGGTGCCTTACCTATCCTTATACCTCCCTTGTGTGCTCTAGCTTTATCATGT
This sequence comes from Castor canadensis, assembly GCF_047511655.1. Taxonomy (NCBI): domain Eukaryota; kingdom Metazoa; phylum Chordata; class Mammalia; order Rodentia; family Castoridae; genus Castor; species Castor canadensis. The sequence continues at coordinate 13,040,881 of NC_133398.1, read as the reverse complement.
GATCAAAGTCCAGTCCCCTTGTTGTGTTTGCCCTTGATCTAATGTTCACATATGAGGGAGAACATATGATTTTTGGTCTTTTGGGCCAAGCTAACCTCACTAAGAATGATGTTCTCCAGTTCCATCCATTTACCTGCGAATGATAACATTTCATTCTTCATGGCTGCATAAAATTCCATTGTGTATAGATACCACATTTTCTTAATCCATTTGTTGATAGTGGGGCATCTTGGCTGTTTCCATAACTTGACTATTGTGAATAGTGCTGCAATAAACATGGGTGTACAGGTGCCTCTGAGAGATAGCATAGATAAAAGGGACCTCATAAAGCTAAAAAGCTTCTGTTCATCAAAAGAAAAGGTCTTTAAACTGAAGAGAACACCCACAGAGTGGGAGAAAATATTTGCCAACTATACATCAGACAAAGGACTGATAACCAGAATATATAGGGAACTTAAAAAACTAAATTCTCCCAAAACTAATGAACCAATAAAGAAATGGGCATGTGAACTAAACAGAACTTTCGCAAAAGAAGAAATTCAAATGGCCAAAAAACACATGAAAAAATGCTCACCATCTCTAGCAATAAAGGAAATGCAAATTAAAACCACACTAAGATTCCACCTCACCCCTGTTAGAATAGCCATCATCAGCAACACCACCAACAACAGGTGTTGGCAAGGATGCAGGGAAAAAGGAACCCTCTTACACTGTTGGTGGGAATGTAAACTAGTACAACCACTCTGGAAAAAAATTTGGAGGCTACTTAAAAAGCTAAACATCGATCTACCATTTGATCCAGCAATACTACTCTTGGGGATATACCCAAAAGACTGTGACACAGGTTACTCCAGAGGCACCTGCACTCCCATGTTTATTGCGGCACTATTCAGAATAGCCAAGTTATGTAAACAGTCAAGAAGTCCCACTACTGACGAATGGATTAAGAAAATGTGGTATCTATACACAATGGAATTTTATGCAGCCATGAAGAAGAATGAAATGATATCATTCGCTGGTAAATGGATGGAATTGGAGAACATCATTCTGAGTGAGGTTAGCCTGGCCCAAAAGACCAAAAATCGCATGTTCTCCCTCATATGTGGACATTAGATCAAGGGCAAACACAACAAGGGGATTGGACTATGAACACATGATAAAAGCGAAAGCACACAAGGGAGGGGTGAAGATAGGTAAGACACCTAAAAAACTAGCTAGCATTTGTTGCCCTTAACGCAGAGAAACTAAAGCAGATACCTTAAAAGCAACTGAGGCCAATAGGAAAAGGGGACCAGGAACTAGAGAAAAGGTTAGATCAAAAAGAATTAACCTAGAAGGAAATCAATGTGAGTCAATGCCCTGTATAGCTATCCTTATCTCAACCAGCAAAAACCCTTGTTCCTTCTTATTATTGCTTATACTCTCTCTACAACAAAATTAGAAATAAGGGTAAAATAGTTTCTGCTGGGTATTGAGGGGGTGGGGGGGAGAGGGAGGGGGCGGAGTGGGTGGTAAGGGAGGGGGTGGGGGCAGGGTGGAGAAATGACCCAAGCCTTTGTATGCACATATGAATAACAAAAGAAAAAAACAAATAAACAGGTGCCTCTTGAGTAACCTGCATCACATTCTTTTGGGTATATCCTCAAGAGTGGTATTGCTGGATCATATGGTAGATCTATGTTTAGATTTTTAAGAAGCCTCCAAATTTTTTTCCAGAGTGATTGTACTAGTTTACATTCCCACCAGCAGTGTAAGAGAGTTCCTTTTTCCTCACATCCTCACCGACACCTGTTGTTAGTGGTGTTGCTAATGATGGCTATTCTAACAGGGGTGAGGTGGAATCTTAGTGTGGTTTTAATTTGCATTTCCTTTATTGCTAGAGATGGTGAGCATTTTTTCATGTTTTTTTTGGTCACTTGAATTTCTTCTTTTGAGAAAGTTCTGTTTAGTTCACTTGCTCATTTCTTTATTGGTTCATTAATTTTGGGAGGATTATTTTTTTGAGTTCCGTATATATTCTGGTTATCATTCCTTTGTCTGATGTGTAGCTGGCAAATACTTTCTCCCATTCTGTGGGTGGTCTCTTTAGTTTAGAGACCATTTCTTTTGTTGAGCAGAAGCTTTTTAGTTTTATGAAGTCCCATTTATCTATGCTATCTCTTAGTTGCTGAGCTTCTGGGGTTTCACTGAGCAAGTTCTTGCCTATACCTATGAATTCTAGAGTATTTCCTACTCTTTCCTCTACCAACTTTAGAGTTTGGGATCTGATATTAATATCCTTGATCAATTTTGAATTAATATTGATATAGGGTGATAAACATGGATCTAGTTTCAGTTTTTTGCAGACTGCTAACCAGTTTTCCCAGCAGTTTTTGTTGAAGAGGCTGTTTTTTCTCCATCGTATATTTTTAGCACCTTTGTCAAAGATAAGTTGGTTATAGTTGTGTAGCTTTATATCTAGGTCCTCTATTCTGTTCCACTGGTCTTCATGTCTGTTTTTGTGCCAGTACCATGGCTGTTTTTATTGCTATTGATTTGTAATATAGTTTGAAGTCGTGTATTGTGATACCTCTAGCATTGTTCTTTTTACTGAGTATTGCCTTGGTTATTCTTGACCTCTTGTGTTTCCATATAAATTTAATGGTAGATTTGTCAATGTCTTTGATGAATGTCATTGGGATTTTGATGGGAATTGCATTAAACATGTAGATTACTTTTGGGAATATAGACATTTTTACTATGTTCATTCTACCAATCCATGAGCATGGGAGATCTCTCCACTTTCTATAGTCTGCCTCAATCTCGTTCTTCAGAAGTTTATAGTTTTCCTTGTAGAGATCGTTCACATCCTTTGTTAGGTTTACACCTAGGTATTTGATTTTTTTTGAGGCTATTGTAAATGGAATTGTTTTCCTATATTCTTTCTCAGTTTGTTCATTATTAGTGTATAGAAATGCTAAGGATTTTTCTATGTTGATTTTATGTCCTGCTACCTTGCTATAGCTGTTGATGATGTCTAGAAGCTTCTGAGTTTAGTTTTTTGGGTGTTTAAGGTATAGAATCATATTGTCTGCAAATAGGGATATTTTGACAGTGTCTTTACTTGTTTGTATTCCTTTTATTCCTTCTTCTAGCCTAATTGCCCTGGGTAGGAATTCCAGTACTGTGTTGAATAGGAGTGGAGATAGTGGATATCCTTGTCTTGTTCCTGATTTTAGAGGGAATGGTTTCAGTTTTTCTCCGTTAAGTATAATGCTGGCTGTAGGTTTGTCATATATAGCTTTTATAATGTTGAGGAACTTTCCTTCTATTCCTAGTTTTCTTAGAGCTTTTATCATGAAATGATGTTGGATCTTATCAAAGGCTTTTTCTGCATCTAAGGAGATGATCAAGTGGTTTTTGTCTTTGCTTCTGTTAATGTGGTTTATTACATTTATTGATTTTGGTATGTTGAACCACCCCTGCATCCCTGGGATGAAGCCTACTTGGTCGTGGTGAATAATCTTTTTGATGTGTTGGTGAATTCGGTTTGCCATTATTTTGTTGAGGATTTTTGCATCAATGTTCATTAAGGAGATTGGCCTATAGTTCTCCTTTTTGGAGGTGTCTTTGCCTGGTTTTGGGATAAGTGTAATACTGGCTTCATAAAATGTGTTAGGCAGTTTTCCTTCCCTTTCTATTTTGTGGAACAGTTTAAGGATGGTTGGTATCAGTTCTTCTTTAAAGTTCTGATAGAATTCAGCACAGAATCCATCAGGTCCTAGACTTTTCTTTTTGGGGAGACTCTTGATTGCTGCTTCAATTTCATCTTGTGTTATAGATCTATTCAGGTGATTAATGTCCTCTTGGTTCAGTTTTGGATAATCATATGTATCTAGAAATCTGTCCATTTCTTTAAGATTTTCAAATTTATTTGAATATAGGTTCTCAAAGTAGTGTCTGATGGTTTCCTGGGCTTCTATGGTGTTTTTTTTAAATCTCCCCTTTTTCATTCCTGATTGTACTAATTTGGGTTTTTTCTCTCCTTGTTTTAATCAGGTTTGCCAGAGGTCTATTGATCTTGTCTATTTTTTCAAAGAACCAACTTTTTATTTCATTAATTCTTTGTATGGACTTTTTGGTTTCTATTTCATTGATTTCAGCTCTAATTTTTATTACTTCTCTCCTTCTCTTTGTTTTTAGATTTGCTTTTTCTTGTTTTCTAGGAGTTTGAGATGTATCATTATTTCATTGATTTGAGTTCTTTCAGTCTTTTTAATATATGCACTCATGGCTATAAACTTTCCTCTCAGGACTGCATAGGTTCTGGTAGGCTGTGTTTTCATTTTCATTGACTTCCAGGAACTTTTTAATTTCCTCTTTTATTTCATCAATGACCCATTGTTCATTAAGCAATGAGTTATTCAGTTTCCATCTTTTTTTTTCTTGTTGAGTTCTAGTTTTATTGCATTGTGATCAAATAAAATGCATGGTATAATTTCTATTTTCTTATATTTGCTGAGGCTTGCTTTCTGCCCTAGGATATAATCTATTTTGGAGAAGGTTTTGTGGGCTGCTGAGAAGAATGTATATTGTGTAGAAGTTGGATGAAATGTTCTGTAGACATCAAGTAGGTTCATTTGATCTATGGTATATTTTAGATCTAGGATTTCTTTATTGATTTTTTTGTTTGGATGACCTATCTATTGATGATAATGGGGTGTTAAAGTCTCCCACAACCACTGTGTTGGAGTTAATATATGCTTTTAGGTCCTTCAGGGTATGTTTGATGAAATTGTGTGCATTGACATTGGGTGCATATAGGTTGATAATTGTTATTTCCTTTTGGTCTATTTCCCTTTTTATTAGTATGGAATGTCCTTCTTTATTTTGTTTGATCAATGTAGGTTTGAAGTCTACTTTGTCAGAGATAAGTATTGCTATTTCTGCCTATTTTTGGAGGCCATTGCTTGGTAAATCTTCTTCCGGTAAATCTTCTTCCTTAGCCTATGCTTATTTCTGTCGGTGAGATGGGTCTCCTGTAAGCAACAAATTGTTTGGTCTTCCTTTTTAATCCAGTTTATCAAACAGTGCCTTTTGATGGGGAAATTAAGTCCATTAACATTAAGTGTTAGTACTGATAGGTATGTGGTGATTCCTGTCATTTAGTTGTCTTAGTTGTTTGAAGGTTTGGTAATGTGTACCTAAATCGATGTGACTCTCTACTTTCTTGCTTTCTCTTTTTCTGTAGTTTGGTACTGTCTGCCCTTTCATGGTTATGTTGGGTTTCACTTTCTGTATGCAGAACCCCTTGAAGAATCTTTTGTAGTGTTGGTTTTGTGGTCACATATTGTTTTAGTTTCTGCTTATCATGGAAGACTTTTATTGCTCCATCTATTTTGAATGATAGTTTTGCTGGGTAGGGTATCCTAGGGTTGAAGTTATTTTCATTCAGTGCTCAGAAGACCTCACCCCAACCTCTTCTTGCTTTTAATGTTTCTGTTGAGAAGTCTGCTGTGATTTTGATGGGCTTGCCTTTGTATGTTATTTGTTTTTTCTCTCTTACAGCCTTCAATATTCTTTCTCAAGTCTCTGTACTTGTTGTTTTAATGACAATATGCCATGGGGTAATTCTATTTTGGTCAGGTCTGTTTGGTGTTCTGGAGGCCTCTTGCATCTGTATGGGCATAGATTTCTCTAATTTGGGAAATTTTCTGTTATTATTTTGTTGCATATATTGTGCATTCCCTTTGCTTGCACCTGTTCTCTTTCTTCATTGCCCAGGATTTTCAGGTTTGGTCTTTTGATGGAGTCAGTAAGTTCTTGCATTTTCTTTTCACAGGTCTTGAGTTGTTTAACTAATAGTTCTTTGGTTTTTCCTTTAATTACCATTTCACCTTCGAGTTCTGAGATTCTGTCTTCTGTTTGTTCTATATTGCTGGACTGGCCTTCCATTTTGTTTTGCATTTCTGTTTCATTCTTTTATCTGAGAGTTTCCATATCCTGAGTGGCTTCCTCTTTAATATTGTCTATTTTTGTCCTGAGTTCATTTATCTCTTTATTTATCTTGTTCTTTGTTTCACTTTGGTGTTTATACAGTGCTTCTATAGTTTCTTTTATTTGTTCTTGTGCTTTCTCAAATTCTCTATTTTTGTTGTTTAGGAATTTCTTGAGTGTCTCCTGTACATTTTGGTTGACCATATGCAGTATCATCTCTATAAAATTCTCATTTATTACTTGCAAGATTTCTTCTTTCAGATTGTTCTTGTGGACTTCATTGGGTTCTTTGGCATAGTTTATCTTTGTTTTGTTGGAGTCTGGATCTGAGTATATGTTTTCTTCATTTCCCTCTGGTTCCTGTACTAATTTGTTACTTTGGGGAAACTGGCTTCCCCCTTTTTCCGTCTTTCCATCATTGCCCTTGGTATTGTTACTGTTCCTGTACTCTGTGCAATGAAGTATTTTCTAGCTTGTAATAATAACAATGGTGATATCTAGACTGGAAGGGTGAGAGGAGAGGGAAAGCAAAGAAGGTAATGAAAAAGTGAAAAACAAACAAGCAAACAGACAACTAAAAAAACCAAAACAAACAAACAGCAACAAAAAACCAGTGCCAAAGAAATAAACAGGGAGAGATAGTGTACTAATCAATAGTAAGCTAAACAGGCATTACAGAAGCAGAGAGAGGATAAAAAAACCCCAAGTTCAAATGCAATAAAATTTCAGTCTTAATAATTTTGGTGTTAGTCCCTCAGCCTCCAATCCTGGATATGGTGTCTCAGAAGTAGTTCTGTCATTGTCTTATCAAAGGAGGAAAGAAATGAAATATCAAAGCAAACAAAAAAAACAAAAACAAAACAAAACATCCCAAGTTCAAATGAAATACAGTTTCAGTTAGTCCTTCAGCATGCAGTTCTTATTCAGTCATTGTCTCATCAAAGGAATAGAAAAAAAAAGGGTCTGGAGATAGTTCTGTGAATGTCTATCTGAGGCTGTGGCTCACCTGCCCACTACTGCTGGAGGCTTTATTGATTGCAGATCTCTGGAAAGAGTTTAACACTACGTACCCCAGCAGGCTCTGTTTATTTAGAGTTCTCCTGTGTATAACAGCCACTGTTAAAAGCTTTCCCCTTTCCAAGTACACTGGAGGAGGTGGCACTACACCCACCTTCTCCGGCCAGCTTGTTTATTTACAGTTCACGTGGGAAGTGCCCCTTCCCCACTCTCCAGTGGAGAGTTCCTCATGACAGCCACTATTACAAGCTTTCCCACTTCAAGGTGCTGGGCGGGGGCTGCCACTCCTACCTTCTCCGGCTGGTTTGTTTATTTAAAGTTCCATGAAGGATTGACCCCACCTTTGGCTCTCAGGGTACCCCCTCCCTTTGCTATGTGTCTTTTTTTTGTTGTTGTTTATTATTCAGTTTGGCTTTTTTCTCTTTTTTCCCTGGGTGGGGATCAGTCTGTCCAGGGGGCTATGCTGATCTGGCCCAGGGTTGTTTGTGGGAGTACCACATACCGCTTAGCTCACCTGGTGGTCTGCTTCTCTCGAGCTGGTAGGAGCTGGCATTTGGGGGCATGAGAGCCCTCCTGGTTTCTCTGTTTAACCTGGAGTGGAGATGCTATGTGGAGGCTGGGGGTGTGGTGGTGTTGGAGTTTTACCTCTTTTTGGTGGTTTTTCCTGCAAGGTGTATCTACAGCATCTCTCCAAGATTTTACTTTAGGAAGCATGCTTTCTGCTTCCTCCCTCTAGTCTCCATCTCAGAATCTCCCTGATGAGTGTGATTTGTATTAGAAGTGGTTAAGAGCATGTATTCTGTCAGTCAAATGTATATAATGGTTTCACGTGTTGCACTTAATTGCACATTTAAATCCTCTGATTTTTGCTTTCTCATTGTTAAAATGGGTATAATAATACCTATTTGTTAGTGCTGTGGTGCAAATTTAATTGCAAAGTATGAGCAAAACACCTGGATAACACCTAGCACTATTCCTAACATTGGTTTGGATAGCTGGTTTGGACACACTTGGGGACATGAAATTTAATTTATTTTAATGGTTTTGTTAGTTTATATTAGTTTTACAGGGGGTTTCATTGTGGCATTCAATATATGTGTGCAATGTACCCTGGTTTGGTTCATTGCCTCCATTATGGTCCCTCTTCTCCCTCCCCCTCCTTAAAATAACCTTGATAGGTTTCAATGTTCCATGTTCATACATGTGTAGAAAATACATTAACTGTATTCACCCTCCTTTACCTTCTTCTCTTACCCTCCCCCTCCCAATAATATCCTCCCCTTAACATGATCTGTTTTACATTCCTGTCCTTCATTAAGTGTCTGCTCATTGTTTAATGGGATTTTGCCTGGGTATTTTACTTGTAACTATATTGTACTTTAATCAGTCTAACCCCCTCTACTAGTCTTCCTTACCCTTTTCCCCTTACTGGGTATTGTTCAACAGTTTTCAGTTCATTTTTTTGTGTCTTGCTTGTAGAATAAATGAACTGTTTCCATATCTTGGCTATTGTGAATAATGCTGCAATAAACGTGGGTGTGCAAGTGTCTTTATTGTATTCTGACTTACATTCTTTCAGACGTATGTCCAAGAGTGATATTGCTAGAACATATGGTAGTTCTGTTTTTTATTTTTTGAGAAGCTTCCATATTAGGGGATATGAAATTGCAAATGACTCAGAATAGGTAGGACCCAGCCAATTACTCTATAAGCCTATGACACAGTTTTAGTTTTTTGTTCCAACCTAGGGTGTTTTTCATTATTTTTTTAAAATGACTTATAACCATCATTTAGTTATCTATATTTATGTATCTAACTTTTTAAAAGTTCCACACATAAGTGAGATTAGGCAATGTTTTCTTTGTATGGTAAAGAGAAGCTAGGTTATGTTATAGAAAAGAAATGATACTCAGTAATTTACCAAAAAAAAAAAAATGACTGATATCTGTTTCCTGCTGTCCATTTCACATTCCAAACAGAGGAAACTATTGAGATTTGAATCTGGCTTCATGGAATGATGTAAACTCCTTCTACACAGAGACTTAGCATTTCTCATCCACTGTTATCAACTTACATACTCAGACATGATGGGGACTAGGCCATTGTTAAATAAACATACTTTGAATAAAGGGCTAATAATCTTTTGTTTCTTTGGAGAGACACTTCTTCAATGTGAAGTTTTGATGCCTCATTGGAACTGGAATGGAACACATTTTTAATTCATGTACCAACAAGCATGAGAAATAAACAGAAGTGTAGGTAAAATCAAGAATCTTTGTACTAAAAGCGCATTGCTGTAATGTGATGGCCATGTTCACTTGCACTTCCCACTTTTTCTAATTCCCAACAGAGACAAGAACAGCATGAGGAAGGAGAACCGGAGCAGCACATCCAAGTTCCTCCTTCTGGGGCTCCCCATCCAGCCAGAGCAGAGGGGCATCTTCTCTGCAATGTTCCTGGCCAGGTACCTGACCACAGTGCTGGGGAACCTGCTCATTATCCTGCTCATCAGGCTGGACTCTCACCTCCACACCCCCATGTACTTCTTCCTCAGCCACTTGGCCTTCACTGACAGTTCCCTTTCATCTATTGCAGTTCCAAAAATGCTGGTGAATCTGCAGGCTCAGCAAAATTCATCACCTATGAAGGCTGCATTTCTCAAATGTACTTTTTTGTTCTTTTTGGATGTCTTGACAATTTCCTTCTTGCAATGATGGCCTATGACAGGTATGTGGCCATCTGTCAACTGCTGCAGTGTGTTGCTGTCATGAGGCAGGAGCTGTGTGTCTTCTTAGTAGCTGGGTCTTGGTTTTTCTGTTGTGTCCATGCACTGTTGCACAACTTTCTCTTAGTCCAGCTGTCCTTCTGTGCTGACAATACCATTCCTCATTTCTTCTGTGACCTCACTGCCCTCCTGAAACTGAGCTGCTCAGACATCTCCTTCAATGAGCTGGTCATCTTCACTGAAGGAGGAATACTTTTCATCATGCCTTTGAGTAGCTTCTTGGCCTCTTATGTCTGTATAGGTGCTACTGTCCTGAGTGTTCCCTCCACTAAGAGATTCTTTAAAACATTTTCTACTTGTGGCTCCCATCTCTTTATGGTATCTTTGTACTATGGGACACTTGCAAGTGTTTACTTTTTCTCTTCATCATGGGGCTCCAATGACAAGGACATAATTGCCTCTGTCATTTAGTTACAGCCATGTTGAGCCCTTTCATCTACAGCCTGAGGAACAGAGATATAAAACAGGCCAATTTGTCAATAAGGCCAATTTCTTTAGTGACAATCACTATATCCATTTATTTCATTCATGAGCACTTGTGGTATATTTTCTAAAATTATTGTATAGTTGATAATGCTATATGGTTTTAAAATAATATATGCTATGCTGTTATATATAGTGTTTTTTGTTTTTGTTTTTTGCAGTGCTGGGGATTGAATCCAGGGCCTGATTCATGCTAGGCATGACCAATATCCTTGAGGGACATAGATGCAAATACACTAAAAAAATACGCAAAAAATTCTAGCAAATCAAATTTGACAGCAATACAGATCCTATGGTCAAATGGGACTTATCACAGGATGCAAGGATTGCTCAACATATGTAATAAATAAACATAACATATAATATCAACAGAATGAAGAATAAAAACAATATTGTCATCTCAATAGATACATAAAACATGTTGATAAATTTCAACATCACAACATAACAGAGTGTGGAAAATACTTGTTCCCACCCCCCCTAAAATAATTCAAAATTACCTTATGATATATGAAATTAGATGTAGAAAGACTATACCTCAACACAAAATATATATTTTATATATATTTATATATGCCATAGCCTATGCCATTTTGAATAGGGAAAAGCAGAAATATTTTTTTTAGTAACATGACAAGGTTGTCCATTTTCACTACTCTTATTTAATATAGTGTTAGAAGTCTTAGCCATAGCAATAACAGAAGAGAAAGAAAAACAAAAACGGCATCAAAATAGGAAAGGACAGAATAGAATTATACTTACACAGAGATGACATCATTTTACATATAGGAGAACATAAAGGATCCATTAAAATTAGAATTGATAAATTTAGAATACAATATTTCAATATTCAAAATCAACAAACAAAAATCAGGAACTTTTAACTATATTAATAAAAATAGCTGAGAAAAAAATCAAGACAGCAATACCAGTCACAATAGCTACAAAAATAAAACAAAGTACCTAAGAACCAATTTAATAGAAGTAAATGACCTCTACAGAGAAAGTTACAAAAGCATCTATGAAGTTAAGGAAGACACACAAAATGACAGACACCCTATGTTCATGGGGATGGGAAGTGTCTATGATACCCAAAATAGTTTCAGTGCAATTCCTATTAAAATACCAATGGTATTTTTTGCAGAAATAGAAAAAACAATCCTAAAATTTGTATGGGACCACAAAATACCATTAACAATCAATGCAATGTTGGGCTAAAAGAACAAAAGTAGAGGAATTACAAAAGTCTGACTTTAAAACATGCTACAAAGCTATAGTAACTACAACAGCAGGGTAGTGGCATGAAAACTGATGCATAGACCAATGGCACAAAATAGAGTTAAAATAAATAAATCTAAGGGAATCAACTTTCCCAAAGACCAGATCTGGGTGATCCTAGTGTTGTGGTATTCTCTTAACCATCCATACTACAGAAGGTATAGTAAACAAGTATAATCTAGCTAGAATCTGTCTGAGTCCTTTGTGCCCAGTTAATGTCAATGGGAGACCCACTGACACCCAGAGAATAAGGCAGTTCATTGTCCCATATTCTCCACAGCCTAGACCAGCCCTTTGGGTCTGCTGTCTAGGAAGACTTCATAGAGATGGAGTTCTTGACTGGAGGTTCTCTAACCTCCAGTGCAGCTCTACATCTAGCTTCACAGGTAGAGCCACCTCCAGTGCCAATGGCAGCATAAGCACCAGAGTTCCAGATAATTTCAGAGCTAGAGCCAGTTCCATTATCAACTATACAAATAGCTCCATTGATTGACTGGCTTGTTAGTATCTGAGCATATTGTTGCATGTAATTACATAACATACCTTTAGCCAGGCTGCAGTGGCTCACACCTGTAATCTTAGCAACTCAGGGGGCAGAGATTAGGAGGATTGTGGTTCAAGGCCAGTTGGGGTGAAAAGTTCATGAGACCCCATATCAACCAATAAAAGCTAAGCATGGTGGCATGTGCCTTTGACTCTAGGTATGCAGAAAGCATAAACAGAAGGCATCCCTGACATAAAGGAAAGACACTGTTTGAAAACATCTAGAGAAAAAAGAGCTGGGGGTATGGCTCAAGTGGTAGAGTATCTGCCTAGCAAGTGCAAGGCTCCAAGTTCAGAATCCACTATTGCCAAAAAAAAAAGAATACAGACAGAGTTTAATTTCATTTCATCTCTATCAGGTGAAAAATGACCAAGAGTGATTATGGTAATAGAATAACAATAAGATTTACATTTAGATGTAATGGCTGGGAAGGGCATCCTGGAGGGGAGGAGAGGAAAAAAGTGAGGAGAGGAGAAGAGTGTTATGGTTAAAAGGACACTAATCTTATTGGACTAGGGTCCCATCCTTATGATTCACTTAACATTAATTGGTCCTTTGAGACTCCATCTCCAAATACAGCCACACTATGGACTAGGGATTCAGCATATAAATTCTTTGGGGAGTGGAGGAGGATACATTAGTTGATAAAAATGCAAATACATATAATTCTTGGTTTCAGTGTTTATTATATCTCTGGAGCCTTGTTTTTCCTTCCATTATCACATTTCTTTAATTCATCTACAACATGTAATTGCTCTACAACATTCCCTATGTAAAAATATTAGAGCTTCCTCTTTGTTATTTTTCCATTTAGGAACAACATTCCTATGAATTTCTTCTTATGTCTCTGGTTGGACATGTACAAGGCATCACTGGTCTACAAATTTGACCATGAAAAAGATGGCCAACCTCAATATAATCAAAGAAAGACAAATTGAAACCTTAATAAAATCCAACTGATATGAAGAGATTAGAAATATAAATTTAAGCTGCTCCTTTGCCTATGATAGTGTGTACAAGTAGAAATTTTAGTAATAGAGAAATATTGTAACATTATGACTTATAGTTAAAATGTGCATTTCCATGAAACACTCAATTTCATGGTCAAATTTCATTATGGGGAATTCCAAGATGGCAGCTAGAGGGAGGAAGCAGAAAGCGTGCCTCCTATAGTGAAATCTTAGAGAGACACTGGAGACACACCTTGCAGGCAAAATCACCAAGAAGAGGCAAAACTTTGACCCCTCCACACCTTCAGCCAGCACAGAGAATCTCCACTTCACATTAAATGGAGAAACCAGGATGGCCCCTGGGCCACCAGATGCCCACGCCCAGACAGCTTGGGAAGACGTGGAAAAGGTGAGCTAAGTGGTATGTGGTACTCCCACAGACAACCCTGGGCCAGAACAGCATAGCCCTCTGGACAGACCGACCTCCACCCGGGGAAAAAAGAAAACCGAGTAATAAGCAATAACAATAAAGACACATTGCAAAGAAGGTGGGGCACACTGAGCGCCAAAGGGGGGGAGGGGAATCCTTCCTGGAACTGTAAATAAACAAGCCAGGCCGGAGAAAGCGGGTGCAGTGTCACCTCCCCCAGTGTGCTTGGAAAGGGGAAAGCTTGTAGCAGTGCACAGGAGAACTCTGAGTAAACAAAGCCTGTGGGGCCAGGTGAGTGTTAAGCTCACCCCAGAGATCTGCATAAATAATGCCTCCAGCAACAGCAGACTAACAGCAGCGGGCAGGCAAGCCATTCACAGACCTGTCTCCAGACTCTTTTTTTTTCTCTCTCCCTACCTTTGATGAGAAAACAACCGAACTACACCTGCATGCTGAAAAACTTACTGACACTGTATTGCATTTGAACTTGGGACACTTTGTGGGTTTTTTCTATTGTGCAGTTTTGTTCTATTTTATGCATCCCTTTGATGAGACAGCTACAGAACAACAACTGAGGTACCATCTCCAGGATTGGAGGCTGAGATGGACACCAAAATTATTAAGACTGAAACTTCATTGCATTTGAACTTGGAGGTTTTTTTTCTATTTTTCATTTTGTTTTATTTTATTTTATTTATATATATATTTCTTTCATTTACTTAGTTTTTATTTTTATTCTTACCTTTATTCTTTTTATTTTTTATTTTCAATCCTCTCTCTGTCACTCAAATGCCTTTTTAGCTTATGGTTGATTAGTACACTGTCTCTCCCTCTTTATATCTATGAAACTTTTTTTGTTTGTTTCTTTGTTTTGCTTTTTTTCTACTTGATTATTTGTTCTTCCTTTTTCCTTTAACTTCTTTGCTTTCCATCCCCTCTTACCCTTTCATTCTAAATATCACTAGTGCTACTATTATAAGACAGAAAATACTTAATTGCACACAGTATAGGGACAGTAACAACACCAAGGACAATGATGTGAAACCAGTTTCCCCACAGCAAAAAATTAGTACAGAGCCAGAGGGGAATGAAGAAAACAGATATTCAGATCCAGACTCCAACAAAATGAAGATAAACTTATGCCAAAGAACCTAATGAAGCCCACAAGAATAATTTAAAAGAAGACATACTACAGGTACTCAATGAGAATTTTATAGAGATGATACTGGATAGGGTCAACCAAAATGCACAGGAGACACTCAAGAAATTCTAAGACAACAAAAATAGAGAATTTGAAAGAGCAAAAGAAGAATAAAGGAAACCATAGAAGCACTGTATAAACACCAAAGTGAAACAGAGAACACAATGAATAAACAGATAAATGAACTCAGGACAAAAATAGACAACATTAAAGAGGAAACCACCCAGGATATGGAAAATCTCAGAAAAAAAGAACAAAACAGAACTGCAAAACAAAATGGAAGGCCAATCCAGCAGAATAGAACAAACAGAAGACAGAATCTCAGAACTTGAAGATGACATGGTAATTAAAGGAAAAACTAAAGAACTATTAATTGAACGACTCAAGACCTGTGAAAAGAAAATGCAAGAACTCACTGACTCCATCAAAAGACCAAACTTGAGAATCATGGGCATCGAAGAAGGAGAAGAGGTGCAAGCGAAGGAAATGTTAATATATTCAACAAAATAACAGAAAATTTTCCAAATCTAGAGAAAGATATTCCCATACAGGTGCAAGAGGCCTCCAGGACACCAAACAGACCAGATCAAAATAGAACTACCCCATGACATATCATCATTAAAACAACAAATCCAGAAACTAGGGAAAGAATATTGAAGGTTGTAAGACCTATATTCAAATAAATTTGAAAATCTTAAAGAAATAGACAGATTTCTAGATACATATGATCATCCAAAACTGAACCAAGAGGAAATTAATCACCTTAATAGATCTATAACACAAAATGAAATTGAAGCAGCAATCAAGAGTCTCCCCAAAAAGAAGACTCCAGGACCTGATGGATTCTCTGCTGAATTCTATCAGACCTTTAAAGAACAACTGATACCAACCCTCCTTAAACTGTTCCATGAAATAGAAAGGGAAGGAAAACTGCCTAACACATTTTATGAAGCCAGTATTACACTTATCCCAAAACCAGGCAAAGATACCTCCAAAAAGGAGAACTATAGGCCAATCTCCTTAATGAACATTGATGCAAAAATCCTCAACAAAATGATGGCAAACCAAATTCAACAACACATCAAAAAGATCATTCACCATGACCAAGTAGGCTTCATCCCAGGATTGCAGGGGTGGTTCAACATATGAAAATCAATAAACGTAATAAACCACATTAACAGAAGAAAAGACAAAAACCACTTGATCATCTCAATAGATGCAGAAAAAGCCTTTGATAAGATCCAACACCATTTCATGATAAAAGCTCTAAGAAAACTAGGAATAGAAGGAAAGTACTTCAACATTATAAAAGCTATATATGACAAACTTACAGCCAGCATTATACTTAATGGAGAAAAACTGAAACCATTCCTTCTAAAATCAGGAACCAGACAAGGATGCCCACTATCTCCACTCCTGTTCAACATAGTACTGGAATTCCTAGCCTGGGCAATTAGGCAAGAAGAAGGAATAAAAGGAATACAAATAGGTAAAGAAACTGTCAAAATATCCCTATTTGAGGGGGTGGAGAGGGTGGTAAGGGAGGGGGTCGGGGCAGGGGGGAGAAATGATCCAAGCATTATATGCACATATGAATAATAAAACAACATAAAAAAGTTTCATTATGAACTCCTAACCATATGTTCTCCAATGTAACTTAGAAGGCAAGAAGATTTGTGAAATCACTACGTTCCTAATGACTGCCTTGTGGTTATGATTGTTTTTCGTCCAAGAAAGAACCTCCCTTCTGCCTCCTTGAACAAGTAGTTCTTCACCCAAGGGAGTCAAAAGCAATGAAACAATTATATTCTGTTTGTCTCTAATTTGAAGCTGGGGATGGTATATTTCCCCCTGGGTCTTCTCCATCATTTGCCAAATAACAACTCTCTTGATTTATCAGAGGCTGTGAACAAAAGTTTGTCAATATAGCTATCTTGTTTGATTTTGAGCTGATAATTCTGCCTGTTTCAGTGGAACTTTGAGGCCCTGAGCTCCTTCACCTGTTTCACTACATTTTGTGCCATCAGAGAGAAATGGACAACCTCCCCATGACTTGTGTCTAAAGGTATCTGTCCTCATTCTCTGTGCTCTTGACAGAGCAGGAGTAGAATTTACATTAGGTAGTATGATTTGATGCATTTGGGTGTGTGTATGTGAGTGTGTGTCCAGTGTGTGCTACTGATCTCTAGACTCTACCACTCATAAACAGAGCATGATAGACAGCTCCATGCAAATGTGGTTTACATTGAATTGTTTATATACAGATTTTGAAAGGATAAGGCCCAACAAAATCTCCATGTAAAATAATTTCTCTCTAATTTTTGAGAGGATAGTGGGAAAACATACCTCTTTTTTCCTTATTCAGACATTAGGTCTTGTTGGGTTTTATGCCATATTTTACTGCAAATCTCCAAAATTTTATTCATCTCTATAGCTGCAGTCCATATGGAAACAGCTATTATTTTGTACTATTGCAACAATCTCTATTCAGATACTTGCTGACTTTCATGATTTGCTACGAAGTGATCTCTACCCACAGACAGCAAGGATTTAAAACATTTAGTCACTTCTTTGCTTAAGCTTCCTCTTCAGTGTACTACTGTTTTAAAATAGAATAAAATTTTCTATTATAACAGAAAAGTACTTATATAGTCTGGCTCAATAATTCTCCAATGCTATGCCTTTCCCAGGCTGACCTTGAATTTTCTCAATTGCCTAGCTCTGTTCTCTCTAAACACTTAACTAGAGTGGCATTTTTTATAATCCTAATTTGACAAGCTCTTATATTCAGGACCACTTAAGAAAGTGCTTCCTCATTACCATAGACTCTTGCAAAATGACAGTTTACTGAAATCATGGACATACATTCCCTAACTCCCTAATCTCAGAACTTCTAGACTGTTCAAGATTGACCCTGCTCTGATCTGATGATCATTCTGATAGTTCATAGTTTCTCCAAAAGATATGTTGGTTCCTCATTAGAAAAATAACATCCTTTGTGAGGACCATTCCTAGCTCATTAGTGTGGCAAAAGCTTGAGAAATTCAGGGTAAATGCACACACTGAGTAGTTCAAAACCATACTTTTTTTTTTACAATGCTATAGTCACAATGACAACTCATTTCCATCTCTTTTACATCTCCAGCAACAGCAGAAAAGGAGCATGAAGAAGGATAATCAGAGCAGTGTGTCTGAATTCATCCTCCTGGGGCTCCCCATCCAGCCAGAGGAGCAAGGCATGCTCTATGCCCTGTTCCTGGCCATGTACCTGACCACCGTGCTGGGGAACCTGCTCATTATCCTGGTCATCAGGCTGGACTCTCACCTCCACACCCCCATGCACTTCTTCCTCAGTCACTTGGCCTTTTCTGATGTCTCCTTATCATCTATCACTGTACCAAAGATGCTCATGAATATGCTGACACAGAGTAAATCTATCTCATATTCTGGGTGCATTTCTCAGGAATTTTTTTTCTTACTATTTGGGGGTCTTGACAGCTTTCTTCTGACCTCAATGGCCTATGATAGGTACGTGGCCATCATCATGGTGGCTATACCACCGTCATGAGTCAGAGCCTCTGCTTCCTACTAGTAATTGTGTCCTGGGTTTTATCCTTTGCAATTGCTCTTGTGCACACCCTCCTCCTACTCCGTCTCTCCTTCCTTATAGACAACACTCTGCCCCACTTCTTCTGTGATCTCTCGGCCTTACTTAAGCTGTCCAGTTCAGACACCACCATCAATGAGCTGGTTATCCTCACTGTAGGAACAGTGGTAATTACCCTGCCTTTTATATGTATTGTGGTTTCTTATGGCCACATTGGGACCACAATCTTGAGAACTCCCTCCATCAAGGGAATCTGCAAAGCCTTGTCCACATGTGGCTCTCACCTCTGTGTGGTTTCTCTTTATTATGGAGCAATTATTGCATTATACTTTTTCCCCTCAACCAGTAACACTAATGACAAGGATGTTATCGTGGCTGTGTTGTACAGTCTGGTCACACCCATGCTGAATCCCTTCATCTACAGTCTAAGAAACCGGGATATGAAAGGAGCACTGGGTAACATCCTCAGTAGAAGATAGGCATGAGCCATGACAGGTGGCCTCAAAATTTGTCTTTCTGAGTCAGACTTATTTTGCTTAACACAATGCTCTACAGTTTCATCATTTCCCTGCAAATGACATAATTTCACTCCTCTTTATGGTTGAAGAATAGTCCTACATATACCACATATTCCTTATCCATTCACTGACTGGGATCTAGATTGATTCCATTGCTCGCTTATTATGAATAGTGCTGCCATAAACATTGGTATGCAGACATCTCTATTGTATTCTGACTTATATTCCTCTGGCTATATGCCCAAGAGTGGTACCACTAGAACATATGGTGGTTCTATTTTTAGTGTTTTGAGGAATCTGCATACTGATTTTCATAGTGGCTGCACTAATTTACATTCCCACGACAGCGTATAAGTGTTCCTTTCCCCTCAACATTTGTTATTGTTTTCTTGATGATAGCCGTTCTGACCAGGGTAGGATAGAATCTCAGTGTAGTTTTGATTTGCATATCCTTTATGGCTGAGAATGTTGAACATTTTTCAGATATCTATTGATTCTACTCCTTTTGAAAATAAATTCCTTTGCCCATTTATGAATTGGATTATTTGCTCTTTTGGTATTTAGTTTTTGTGATCTTTATATATTTTGGATGTTAATTCCTTATCAGATAAATATCTGGCAAAGAATTTCTCCCATTCTGTGGGCTGTCTCATCATTATGGTGATTGCTTCCTTTGATGTGCAGAAGCTTTTTAAATTTGATGCAATCCCATTTGTTGGTTCTTGCTCTTAGTGCCTGCACTGTTGAGTCCCATTCAGAAACTTGTTGCCTGTACCTAAATCTTGAAATATTTTTTTTATATTTTCCTGGAGTAGTTGCAGTTTAAGGTCTTACATTAAGGTCTTTAATCTTTGAGCCATCTTTTTCCATTTTTACTGAAAATTTTATTTATATTTGCAAAAAGATTGAAATAACTTACAAACAAAAAACATGAAATATTCAATTCTAAACATATGTGAATATATTGTTGTATTGTTCAATGTTTATTTGCCTTATATATGTGACATATGAATCCATTTTAAATAATAATATTAAAATAAATACTCATTTAATAGTCTCTAGGCATAATTAACAATGTTTTGAAGCTCTTTTGGTCCCTCAATTGATCTTCTTTTTCCTAAAGGAACTGAGTATCTTGACTATTTTCCTTTTTATCAGAATACATTGTACAAAGTAAGAGGTTTCAACAAGACATTTTCAAACATGCATATAATATACTTTCATGGTATTCAGCCCCAATAGTACTCTCTCATTCCCCTTAGCCCTCCTCCTTTCCATACCCCAATAATCCTCTTTTTACTTCAATGTTTTTCTTCCAAATTGCACATATGAGAGAAATAGGTGATATTTGTTTTTTTTTCATTTATTCATATGTGCATATAATGTTTGGGTCATATATTCCCCCAACCCCCTACTCCTTCCCACTTCCCTCTCCCTCTCCCCCCGCCCCCTTCCTCTCTTTCCCCTCCCTCTCCCCTCCTACCCCCTTGCTTCCAGGCAGAAACTGTTCTGCCCTTGTCTCTAATTTTGTTGAAGAGAGAATATAAGCAATAATTAGAAGGACAAAGCATTTTTGCTAGTTGAGATAAGGATAGCTATACAGGGAGATTCCTAACATTGCTTCCATGTGCAAATGTGTTACATTCTAAATTGATTTTTCTCAAACTGACTTTTTCTCTAGTTCTTGATCCCCTTCTCCTGTTGGCCTCTGTTGCTTTAAAGGATATTTGTCTTTGTGAGATTTATTTCAATTAACATAATGATCTCTAGTTCCACCCATTTTTCTTAAAAGGACATAATTTTGTTCTTCATTATGGCTAATAATTATTTCCAATAATCTCTTACTTTTGATTTGAATTTTTCCATCATTATTTTGATCCCTGTTTTTCCTGCCTAAGAACATCATATAAATGAAATAAGACTATGTTAATCCTGCCACATTTTGCTTTGGTTGTCTACTGTTGTTCTTGTGAAATTCGTCTACATATTTTCACATTCTACTATGACACTACAGTATATTTATCTGCTCTATTTCACCCCATTTTTTCTTTTAGAATTTTGCTATTATGAACAATGATGCTCCCAATATTCTTGTATGTGCCTCCAGTGTGTTTACACATTGTGTGCCCGAAGAATTACTGGAGTGCAAGGTATGTGTAGCTCTGATTTAACTATCATTACTGAACATTTCTACAAAATAGTTACTCTAAGAAGTCTGTTTGAATAGGGTACATTCTATATGATTCCCACCATATGACATCTTAGAAAATGCAAAACCCTAGAGACAATAAAATGATCAGTAGTTGCTAAGAGTTTGGTGTAAAGGAAGAGGAGGGATGAATAAGAGGAGCAAATTATCTTTTTAGGGGGGAAAATTATTCTGTGTGATGTGGTATCGATACATTTCTTAGGCATTTGTAGAAACCAAAGAAAAACCAAGGAAACCATGCTGTGTCACAGCTAGGTTCACAAACAGTGAACTCTAAGATAGTTTATGCTGATCTATCAATATTAGTTCAATCATGACAAATGTACTACACCAATACAAGATGTTGATAGGTGAAACCATGGACAAGTAGGGAAGAAAGAGTACAGGAGCATTTTCTGTTCTATTTTTAATAAAACTGCTCTTAAAAAGAGAAATGGTTAGTTCGAGAAGAATTAATTTAGAAGGTAACACACATGCACAGGAAAGCAATGCAAGTCAACTCCCTGTATAGCTATCCTTATCTCAACTAGCAAAAACCCTTGGTCCTTCCTATTATTGCTTATACTCTTTCTTCAACAAAATTAGAGATAAGGGCAAAATAGTTTCTGCCTGGTAACAAGGGGGTAAGAGGGGAGAGGGAGGGGGCGAGAGGGTAAAGGAAGGGGTGGGGGGAAGGGGGGAGAAATAACCCAAAATAAAAAAAAATAGCTTAGGAACTTTTAGAACTTTATGTTAATTTAGCCAGAGACAGTGGCTCATACCTGTAATCCCAGATACTTGGGAGAGAGATAAGGAGGCAGCCTGAGCAAAAAGCTAGTGAGCTCTCATCTGAATGAAAGAAGCTGGGCATGATTGTGTGCACCTGTCATCCCAGCGATGTGGGAAACTTAAGTAGGAGGATCTTGGTCCAGAATGGCCCAGGCAAGAAACACGAGACCCTATCTGAAAAATAACTAAAACAAAAGGGTGGGGGCATGGCTCAAGTGGTAGCATGCCTTCATAGCAAGCACAATGTCCTGAGTTCAAACCCTATACCACCCCAAAAAACCAAAAGTCTATGCTAATTTAAGCTGGTGGCTCATGCCCTTAATCCTAGCTACTTGAGAGGCTGAGATTGGGAGGATCACAGTTGGAGGCCAACCTGAGCAAATGTTTGCAAGATCCTATCTCTAAAATAAGCAAAGCAAAATGGACTGGAGGTGTAGCTCAAGAGACAGAGTGACTGATTTGTAAGTGCAAAACCCTGAGTTCAAACCCCCAGTCCCACTAAAAAATGTTATACTAATTTAAACCTCTCTCCTCAGACTATGGGAGTTCCTTTTACCTCATAAACAACACTTGGTATTGACGGAATTTTAAATGATTTGAAAGTGTAGGAAATTATGTATCTTTGTGCTTTTACTTTCTATTTTCCTGATCATTAATAAGGTCAAGCATCTCAGGCTATGTTTACTGGCTACTTGTGACAGAGATAGCCTTCTATCCAAATTTCAGTGCCCATGACTTTGTTACTGGGAGGCACATGCTACATTTTCTATCAATCTAAGTGTGTGGAGGTGAGCCATTTTTTTCCAGTGACTAGGTCCATTGCTTATATTTCAAATCCATTCCACAATTTAAAGACTATTACATTTTAAAGCTATCTATTCTGCCTCAGACATAGTTGGGATACAGGCATGTGCCAACACACTAATCTTAAGCTATGTTTTTATTAGTTTGTACCAATAAAATGATTGTAATAAAATGATACAACATGTAAGGTGTCATTATATTTCTTTACATGTATATTATGCTTTGATCACATTCACCCCTCCATTACTCTTACTTTCTTCTCCCCTTTCCATTTTCCCTCTCTGTCTAATTCCTTAGTAGTCCCCCTTTTCCTTTTATGACCTGTTTCTTTTCTTTCCCCCCATAGCTTCCATAAATGAGAGAAAACATCTCATACTTGTCTTTTTGGGACTGATTTATTTTACTTAATATGATAATTGAATTGACAAATAGACAAATTGATTGAACAGATAGTTCCCCAATGAAAAAGCACAAATGAACAAAAATTCATGAAGAAATGTTCAACATTCTTAGCCATAAAGAAAATGCGAATTGATATTTGGACAGAATGGGAAAGGGTGAGGGAGGGTGAATGTGGTGCAAATACTCTGTACACCTGTATGTAAATGGAGAAATGAGAGCTGCTGAAACTATTCCAGGAATGGAGGGGGGAGGATAAAGGAGAATAGTGGAGGTGGTGAATTCAAGCATGATATATTTGATATATTGTAAGAGCTTTTGTAAATGTCACAATGTACCCCTACCCAGCACAACAATAAAAAATAAATAAAAAAGAAAATTCAAATCAAAACTTCATTTAGATTCCATCTTACCCAAATCAGAATAGCTATTATCAATGAAACAATATCAAATGCTGGTGATAATTATGGGAAAAAGGAACCTCATACACTGTTGGTGGGAATGCAAATTAGTACAACCATTATGAAAATAAGTATGGAGCTTCCTCAATACACTAAAAATAGAACTGCCATATGAGCCTATGATAACACTCTTGAACATATAGTTGAAGAAATGTAAGTCAATATTCAATCAATACCTACACACCCATGTTTATAGTGGCAACTATTCACAATAGCCAAGTTATGGATTTAGCTTAGGTGCCAATGTACCAATGAATGGATAGAGAAATTGCAGTATATATAGAACTATTCTTCAGCCATAAAGAAAAATGCCCTGTATAGCTATCCTTATCTCAACCAGCAAAAACCCTTGTTCCTTCCTATTATTGCTTATACTCTCTCTACAACAAAATTAGAAATAAGGGCAAAATAGTTTCTGCTGGGTATTTGGGGGGGGAGAGGGAGGGGGCGGACTGGGTGGTAAGGGAGGGGGTGGGGGCAGAGGGGAGAAATGAACCAAGCCTTGTATGCACATATGAATAATAAAAGAAAAAGGAAAAAAAATGAAAAATGAAATTGCATTATTTTCAGGACAATGGATGAAACTGGTGATTGTCATGTTGAACTAGATAAGCCAAGCTCAGAAAGACAAATATCACATATTTTCATTAGAAAATATGTAAATCTGGACCTATAAAAGTAATAATGACATGATTGTAAAAAGAGCACTGTTTGGGGGATGAACCACTCAGAGGGTAGGGGGAAAGGAAAGGGTGATGGGGGATGAATATTATATATGTCTGAACATGCTACAATGAAACACACTAAAACTGTTTTTTAAAAAAAGAGAGGGAAGACAAAAGACAGAGTATAAGACAGAAATATAGAGTAATATAGAATTTGATCAAAGTACATTATATGTATGTAAATATCACAATGAAACCCCTTTGTACACTTAATGTATGCTAATAAATTCTTTTTAACTTTTGTATAACTTTATTTTTTAGTAGCATATTGTGGTATTTACATATGTATAATATATATTATAAGTCAGATTTACTCCCTCCTTCCTCATCCCTCTCCTCCTCCCCCTTTTTTAGAACAATTTCAACAGGTTTCATTGTTCTACTGTCATATATGAATACAAAATACATAAACCATATTCACCTTCATTCACCCTTTCCTTACACTCACCCCTAGAAAAGACTTGTTTTATCCCTCTGTCCATCTTTTTAAAAATGTATATTGATAGTCCAAGGGGGTTTTGCCTTGGCTCTTCAGGCCTAGATATATTATGTCTTAATCAAATTAACCCCTCCTCCATTACCTATTCTTTCCCCATCATCATACTCCCCTAATATTCAACAGCTTACTGTGAACTATGTTATATTATATTGATATATAAATGGGTTGTTTCAATATTTTTCATTCTCCAACATTTTCTTTCCCTTTCCCATCTCCTGTAGTCCCCTCAGACAGACCCACTAATACAATCTTGTTATCTCAAACAAACAACTTAATGATGCACCTCAAGGTCTTCGAAAAGCGAGAACAAATCAACCCCAAAATTAGTAGGTGGAAAAATAATAAAAATTCAGGCAGAGATTAATGAAATGGTGACTAAAAGAACAATACAATGAATCAAAGAAAGAAAAAGTTGATTCCTTGAAATGCTGAACAAGATAGACAAACCTTCAGTTAAACTAACCAAAAGAATAAGGGAGAAGACTAAAATTAATAAAATTAGAGATGTAAAAGGGAATATTACAACTGATACTAAAAAATTCAGAGGATAATTAGGGACTATTTTGAAACCCTATATTATAATTAAATTGAAATATCTAGAAATGGGTATATTTCTAGATGTATATGACCTACCAAAATTGAACCAGGAGGATATCAACAAACTAAACAGATATGCAACAAGCAAAGAAAATGAAGTCATAATAAAGTCTCCCAAAAAAGAAACTTCCAGGACAAGATGGATTCAACGCTAAATTCTACCAGAGCTTTAAAGAACTAACACCAATGCTCTTCAAATTATTAGAAAAAATACAAAGGGAAGAAATGATACCAAACTCATTCTACAAAGCTAGTACTTCCCAAACCTAACACCAAAAACAATGTAAGGACACACAAGAAAAGAAAGATACAGATCAATGTCCTCAATGAACAAAAATTCTCAATAGAATACTTGTAAACCAAATCCAACAACACGTAAAAAATATCATACATCATAATCATGTTGATTTCATTCCAGGGATGCAAGGATGGTTCAACATATGAAAATCTATAGACATAATAGAACACAATCCTTGCATTCAAAACATAGTACAAAGCTACAGTAAACAAAACAATGTTAGTGGCACAAAACATACACATTGTCCAATGGTCCAGAATACAGCACCCAGAAATCAATCCAAGGAAAGAAATTCTCCTAAAGCCTGTATCTGGTTGACTCTAGTGGTGTGGTATTGTACTGCACTCAGATCCCAGCATATTTGTGGGTATCTTGCTCTAGAATCAGTCTGGGACAACAGTCCTGCATGCCCAGCTTCATGTATGCTGGAGCATGTCTTTCCCCAGTCCTTTGGTAGAATAGTCTCAATGGGAAAGCAAGATCCACTCCTTGAACCCAGAGAAGGTACTATGTAGTCCCACATTTATAGGTTGAGGTACTAATCAGGCCTTGTGAAGAATAAGAAGAACAGACTCCATTTGTTGCTTAATCCCTCCAATATTAATGGAATGCTCTACTGGGTAGCAGGTGTATCTTATGAACAGGGCATACAAAATCCTCCATATCCTTTTTTAAAGAAGAGAGAACAACAAGAGACAGAATTATGCCAGTGTTACCAAAGTAGAGACAATGGAGACACAGCCCAAGCACTCAGTGACCAGGCCAACCAGTGTCAGAGCAATCATTGTGGGTGTGGTGGAACAGAGAAGCAAGCCTCTGGATAGACAGGGGTATGTACATGACCCCAGAACTCAGCAGAGGAGTTGTAAGAGAACTGTGAAGAAGGATGTAACTTATCTCTAAATGTGCTTCTCTCTGTACTTTCCTGGTGTTGTCTCCTCCGTCCTGGGCACCTGTCTGGAAACCAGAGGATTTCTCAGTTTTTGCATCTTAGTGGCCTAAACCAGCTGGTGGTTGATACATAGCTCAACTTGTGTAAGTCAGACATGGTGTACCATGACCTGGTTGACATGCTTGACCTCTCTTGGTCAACCGGAGCACAGAGTAAGAGGAGAATGAGGGGTGGATGAATATGCATATGTAAAGAGAGGACACACTAGATCACACTAGAGGAAATAGCCGTGAATTTGGATTCATTATTTAGGTTTATTTCTTTGATGGATATTTACACAGATGTGTTTCTTCTGTGATAATTCATCACACTGTACACTTATTTATGTCTCTGTATACTTTTTTACATTGAAAATTAATTTTTTACTTTTTACTTTAATTTTATTATTTTTACATTTACTTACATATGTGTACATTATTTGGGTCCTCTCCCCCCCCACCTCTGGGCAGAATCTGTTCCACCTGGCTTACTCTGCTTAACATGATGATCTCCAGTTCCATCCATTTACATGCAAACAACGTAATTTCACTCTTTATCGTTGAACAATACTACATTGTGCATATACAGCACATTTTTGTTTCTTTTTTCTTACTTTTTCTTGTGACAAGTTCTCTCTCTGTAGTCTAGGATGGCCTCAAACTTGAGATCCTCCTTTCTCAGCCTCCTGAGTGCTAGGATTACAAGCACCAACTACTACACCCAGTTTTATACCACATTTTCTTAATGCATTCATCACTTGTAGGTCATCTGGACTTTTCCCATACTTAGTTATTATAAAGAGTGCTGCAATAAATATGGATGTGCAGGTGTCTTTATTGTATCTATTTTATTCCTTTGGATATATGCCTAGAAGTATAGTTCTATTTTTAATTTTTTTGGTGGTACTGGAGTTTGAACTCAGGGCCTTGTGCTTGCTAGGCTGGTGCTCTACCACTTGAGCCACTCTGCCAACCTCTATTTTTAATTTTTTGAGAAATCTCCATACTGCTTTCCGTAATGGTTGCACTAATTTACATTTCCACCAACAGTGTGCAAGGTTTCCTTTCCCCCCACATCCTCCCGGAATTCATTGCTGTTTGGGTTGTGATGATAGTCATTCTGACCGGAGTGAAGTGAAATCTAAATATATATATATATATATATATATATATATATATATATATATCTCATGTTTTTAATATCATAATGGGACTGTTTGAGGCTGGAGAGAAAAAGAGAATGATAGTCAATAATATTAAAATACATTGCAAAGGTGTAGAAGATGGAATAAGGAAATGCACAGAAAAAGCTATTGAATAATAGGGAATCAGGGGATAGAGAAAGAGATTAATAGAGAGGTTAATCTGATTAAAGTACATTGTGTGTATCTGTGAAATTCTATGGTGAAACCCCTTTGAACAATTAATGTACATTTAAATAATGAAGGACAAGAATGTAATAAGTCCTATTTAAGTAGGAGGTAGCAGGGTGAACTGAGAAGGTGAAGGATGGTGAATACAGTTGATGCACTTTGTATACTCATATGAAAATAGAACAATGAAACTCAATGAAATTGTCCTAAGGAAGGGTCAGAGTGGGATGAAGGAGAATGATGGAGGAGGTGAATCTAATCAAGAAACATTGTAAGCACATATGGAAATGTCAAAATGAGCCACTCCTTGTACAACTAATATACACTAATAAAATGTCAAGAAAAAGAAAAAGTAATTTCCAGTTTCTTTTTTGCAGTGGAACCCTACTTATATTTCAATATGTTTTTCTGTGATTATTATTGAAGTTGTCCATCTTGGCTGTGGCTATTAGCCCATTTGGAGCTATTATCTCTCAAATCCCTGTTAATCTTACTTATCTGCTATTAAACTTTGTGTGCCTGTGTATAAGAGTGTATTTCATTATTAAATTATGTGCAGTACCAGGGGATACATTTTGAATATGACTCAGAAAGACTGGAGAATCTTGGTGTGATAGAGGATATAGATGAGGTCCTCTAGGAAGTGGGTTGACACTTGGGTAGGCAGTAACATCAATTGTTAATACAAAGAGATACTTTTTATCATACTAGCTAATCAAATAAGAAATCATGCAGAGTCATTGACATTTTACAATCTCTTTGCATGTTCAGAAAGAGGGAGGTGTGTCCTTCTCTGGGTTTAGAAGGAGGGAAGTTTTGTGCCCCCTTGACTTCAGGGAAAACAGGTCAATTGTAGCATTATCTGAGGGAATCAGATAATCAACCATGATCTATAGGACACATCAACCATTCATGAAATCTAAACATTTTGCAGGATTACTTCATTCTCATACCAGTTATAAGTTCAGGTTGAATTTGACATAAATGGAACAAATTAACATTTATAAATATTCAAATGTCTTCACCAGGAATTAATTTTCTACAAGACCCTGAATAATTGGAGATGGTGATGTATGAAATGGATTTGGGATTAGTTTTGTCAGGCACTGAGGGGAAACCATGCATTAAAGATTATTTTATAAAATTATGAGAATTGTATGCTAATGGGGTACTGACAATATAGCTTTGGGCACGGATTGAGTTTTTTGAGGGGAACAGTGATGATGATGATGAGAGATAAGTTTTCTCATTCTTTTATGCAGACAGTGAAGGTTTTAAAGTGTTTCTGGTGTTCTTGAAAAAGCATGAGGTTCAGAATCAAGAGATTTTGGTTATAAGAGTCAGCCTCCAGATTGGTGTATTATAGACTCCTAATAACATTTTCCCCAAAGAAAATTGAGAAGGCAAGAAGGTTGGAGTGCCACGAAGTTCCTAATGGCAGCCTTGTGGTTTTCATCATTATTCCTTCAAAGGTGAACTCTCTTATGCCTTCTTCAACAAATAGTTCATGCCCCAAGGGAGACAAAGGTAGTGAAACAATTATATCCTGTTTGTCTCTAATATGGAGATGGGAGTATTGTCTCTCAGGACTTCTCTATGGTTTGTAAAACTAGACCTCACATGAATTTCTCAGGAGCAACTGTGGATGTAGATATCTTTCTTGTGTGGATATGAACTTATGCCTGTCACAATGGGAATTTGAGTCCCTTATGATTTCATCTGTTTCACTGTGTTTCATGAATTCTAGAGAGAAATGGACAGACCTTTCCATTCCTTGTAGTTGAAGATATCTGTGCTCATCATTTAGCAGTCCATGTCTGAGCAGGCATAGAATTTACATTAAGTAGCACAAGTGCATGTGATCATTTGCTAGTATATGTGCGAACATTGTAAGTGTTCCTGAACCCTAGATTCTACCCTTCCTTATACCAGAGCATGTAACTTATCTTGAATTGAGAATCTATACATATTTTGAAATAAGAAGGCAAAAATTCTCTATGTACAACAATTTATCTCAAACTAATTTTACATCTAATTTTTGAGAGGAAGGTGTAAAACCATAGCCCTTTTTGCTTACCTTTAATTCCCATTAAGTCTTGTTGGATTCTCTTCTGAATTTTTTCCAAATATCTATAATTTTATTCATCTCCACTGCCACAACCTAGGTACACAGGTATAATTTTGTAGTAATCTATCACAATGATCTGCTCAGGTTCCTGATAATATTACTTTCTGTAATACTATCTATCTGTCTATCTATCGAAAGATATTCAAAACTGTTATTACTTCTTTACTTAAATCTTTTCTTGGGTATACTTTTGCTTTGAGAATATAATTGAAACATTCTATGAAATGCCTTATCTACTGAGGCTCCTGGCTAGTTCTCTAACTCCATGTTTTCCCAGACTGACTATGGTCTTGAATATGTATTTTCTGTTCTGCAAATACCCTAACATTGTTCTCTCCAATACTTAACTTGTGTGCACATTTGTACAATCTTTTGGGGTTTCTTGGCAGAACTGGAGTTTGAATTCAAAGTCTTGTGTTTGCTAAGCAAGTACTCCATCACTTGAACCACACTCCTAGTCCCTTTTCTTTCAGTTATTTTCATATAGGATCCTGTACTTTTTACTTGGGTCAGCCTTGGACCAAAACCCTACTACTTACAACTCCCACATACTTGGAACTTCAAGCACATGCTAACACACCAGATTGTTTGTTAAGATGAAGCCTCATTAGTTTTTTTTTCTTGCTGGGGCAGACTATGAATAGCAATCCTTCTGATTTCTACCTCCTGGTTAGCTGGGTATGCCACTGGGTCAGCTCCCATTTTTGTTATCTTAATATGACAGGCTTCTATATTCAGTTCTCCTTTCGAAGACCACTTAAGGACTGTTTCCTCATCACTCTAGACTCTTGTAAAATAATAGTCTGTTAAGACCATGAACATACATTCCCTAACTCCCTAATGTCAGATATGCATCATGTGCTTCAGTACTCAAGTTTGATCCTGGTCTGACTTGATCATTCTGATGGTCAATAGTTCTTCAAAAGATGTTGTGTTGGGGTCTTGGAGTGTGGTGCAAGTGGTAGAGCAGTTGCCTAGTACGTATGGCCCTGATTTCAAACTCTACTATCCACCAAACTCCCCAAATAGATGTTTGGACAAATATGATTCTTTGTTGAGATCATTACTAGGTTGTTAGTGCTAGGCCATACTGTGTCAAAAGCTTAAGATATTCACATACTGACTAGTTCAAAAACATGTTTTTACAATGTAATAGTCACAATGACAGCTCAGTCTTTTACATTTCCTTCTCTTTTCTCATCTCCAGT
This sequence comes from Castor canadensis, assembly GCF_047511655.1. NCBI lineage: Eukaryota > Metazoa > Chordata > Mammalia > Rodentia > Castoridae > Castor > Castor canadensis. The sequence continues at coordinate 13,009,693 of NC_133398.1, read as the reverse complement.
AAAAGAAAAAAGAGTGTGAGAAGAGATAATCAGAGCAGGGTGACAGAATTCATCCTTCTGGGGTTCCCCATCAGGCCAGAGGAGGAAGGCATGTTCTATGCCCTTTTCCTAGTCATGAACCTGACCACAGTGCTGGGGAACCTGCTTATCAACCTGCTCATGAGGCTGGACTCTCACCTCCACACCCCCATGTACTTCTTCCTCAGCCACTTGGCCTTCACTGACATCTCTTTCTCATCAGTCACAGCTCCAAAGATGCTCATGAATGTGCTGACAGAGTCAACCCATCTCCTATGCAGGGTGTGTTCCCCAAGTATATTTTGTCTTACTATTCCAGAGTCTTGACAGCTTTCTTCTAAACTCAGTGCCTATGACAGATATGTGGCCATGTATCACCCTCTCTGCTTTTCCACCATCATGAGCCAGAGTCTCTGTTTTCTACTAGTAATTGTGTCCTGGGTCTTAACCTCTATAATTGCCCTTGTGGATACCCTCCTCCTACTCCATCTCTCCTTCTGTGACCCACTCTGTCTCTCCTTCTGCCCCACTTCTTTTGTGACCTCTCTGCTTTACTTAAGCTGTCCAGCTCAGACAGTACTGTCAATGAGCTGGCTATCCTCACTATAGGAACAGTGGCTGTTACCCTGCCTTTTGTATGCATTCTGGTTTCTTATGGCCGCACTGGGCCACCATCCTGAGAACCCCCTCCATCAAGGCAATCTGCAAAGCCTTGTCCACATGTGGCTCTCATCTCTGTGCTGTTTCTCTGTGCTATGGAGCAATTATTGCACTCTACTTTTTCCCCTCACTCAATAACACTAATGAGAAGGATGTCATTGTGGCTATGTTGTACAGTCTGGTCACACCCCTGCCGAATCCCTTTATCTACAGTTCAGGAATCGGGATCTGAAAGGAGCTCTGGGAAATATCCGTAGTAAAAGAGTCTTTTTAGGATGATGGTAATTTTCTTTCCTGTGAACTGAATGTAAGATCTTCTCAATTCCCACATGCATCCTTTCCTCCCTGAACTGCTGTTTTGGAGTGAATCTCTATGTGACACTCCTCTTTCACCCAATTGTCATCTTTGAAGTAGATCTTCTGTCTGTTTAATGGTCTTGTTGATCTTGAGAGTCATGGAAAAGGTTTCTACAAAACATACACGAGCAACTGTCTTTTCCTATATTTTTTCTTTTCTATTTGGTGGCCTGTCTTTTATTTCCTGCATTATGGACATGCTTCATATAATCTGGAAATGAATCTTAGGTTCATTGTTTATATTGAAAATCTCTTCCATAATTTAAATACTGCTACTCTTTTAAACCACCTACCAATGTCTTGACTTATTTTTTGTGTCTATGAAAGTTACACAATTGCATTATGATGTTTCAATACATGCATGTAACATACTTTGATCATATTCATTCCCTCTATTCCCTTCTCTCATTTCCCTTTTTCCCTTCTTTTTTCTACCTCCTTAGTAGTTCATCTTTTATATTCATGACTTCCATAGCTTTCACTAATGATAGAAAACACATATTACTTGCTTTTGTGGGATTTGCTTATTTCACTTAACATTATGGTCTCTAGTTCCATCTATTTTTTTTCTGAAAAACTGGCACAATTTCATTCTTTTTAATGGCTGAATAAACCCTTATATGTATATATATTTATATGATATATATAAGATATATATCATATACATCTATCACATTTTCTTCATCCATTCATCTCTTAATAGGTACCAAGGCTGATTTCATAATTTAGCTATTATGAATAGCTAAATTCATAAGTGGTATGGTTGGCTAGTATGGAAGTTGATTTTTAAATTTTTGAGGAGCCTCAATACTGATTTTCATAATGGCTGGAGTATATACATTCTTACCTACTATGAATAAGAGTTCCTTTTCTCCTGCATACTCTCCAGCATTTGTTGTTATTTGTTTTCTTGATAATAGTCATTCTGACTCACCTGAGGTAGAATCTAAATGTAGGTTTCACTTGCATTTCCCTGATGGCTAAAGATGTTGAACATTCTTCATAAATTTATTAACCATTTGTACTTCTTCCTTTTTAAAGTGTTCAAGTCTATTGCCCATTTGATTGATTGATTGGAATATTTGCCTTGTTGCTTATTTTTTGGGCTTTTTATATATTCTAAATATTAATCTCTTGTCAGATAAATATTTAGCAAAGATTTTTCTTCCATTCTGTAGACTGTCTTGTCACTCTGTTGATTTTTTTATTTTGCTGTACAGAAGCTTTGTATTTGGATGTGGCCCCATTTGTCAGTTCTTGCTTTTATTTCCTGAGCTTTTGGAGTTATATTCCGAAAGTCATTACCAATACCTACATATTGAAGTACTTCCCTTATGTTTTCCTCCTGTTGCTTCATGTTTTATATTAAGGTCTCTGATACGTGTTGCATTAAGTTGTACAGTGTGAGATAGGGATCTAATTTCAGTCTTCTACATATGGATATCCAGTTCTCCCAGCACCGCTAGTTAAAGGTCTTTTTTCCAGTGTACATTTTTGGCACCTTTGTAAAGAATCAGATATCAGTGCCTCCTTGGGCTTATTTCTTAATTTTAATGTAGCTTGAGTTATTAGTGCTCATTTTATTGGTGATACTGTTTTAAAGTTATGTTGGAGGAAGCCACCTTGAAAGTGACAACCATTTTGCTTTCTAGACAATAAGAAAGGGTGTAGCATCAGGAAAATCACAGAGGCAGAGAAAGTGTTGTCTTGTATTTTTTATTAGGGGAGCATTGTGCAAGTGGAAAAAATAAGAAGGAATACCCTGGTGGAATCCCCTCTAACAAACTTTGAGTGTAATACCAATTGAACACACACACACACAAACATACACACACACCTTAGGACTAACAGTTTATATACACAAGATATTGTCCAGAATCAGAGAGAAGTTGTGACTATGGAAAATAGAAGTGAAGTGAGTTCCTAGAATTAAACTCATTCCTTTGACTTAATTAATACTGTAGGATGTGAAACCTAGTCAAACATTATCAGGATTTAGAATAATAGAATATCAACTGAATATGTTTTTAATCACAATTCAACAGGCTGCAGTCATTTTATTGCTTGGAGAATTCCATGCCCTGATAGAATTTTGTACTGACATTGGGAAGTCAATCATATACTTTGCACTTTGGTTTAGACAAATATATCTGAATTTCTTTTTAAAAGGTCTGTTTTGTCTTACATAACTAAGGATAGTATAGCATAATTTTATGTAAAGTTTAAAAATTTGCCTTCAGTTATTGAAATGCTTGAAATAAATGGAGTTGGTTATTTTTAATGTGGTGTGAGATAGAAATTGATTTTAATCTCTTCTCATACCAATCATGAAGTAATTTTTATAATTCATCCTTTCTCCAAGTCTCTGAAATGGCAATTGCAACATGTATTTGATTTTTGTACATGTATAGTTTCTTACATAGATATTACATCTATCACTTCCATTTAAAATAGGTATCATTATATGATTTGTTTGAAAAGTGTGGATTTACATGAAGTCTTAATGTATGTGAAGGTGGCTAGAGCTAAATGATTTGTACCCTATGATCCAGCATTTCCACTCCTGGGTTTAAAAACCATTAAAATTGAGGTTGTATGCTCAATGAATATCATGTATGAGAATGTTCTGAGAAATTTTGTTATAGATAAATATAATTTCACAAATATTTTTATGTAAAAATATTTGTAATAAATGTTTTATTAGTCTGAGCAACTGATAATTGGGTTTGTTCATTATCATGCCATTACCCTGTCTATTATTTTTGTTTTTATAGCAACATTTTCTCAAGTATGGGATAAAATACAGTTGATGAGGTTTATTTATTTTCTGTGGTATTGGGGATTGAACCAAGGCTTCATGTGTGCTAGCCAGCAGTCTATCACTTGAGTCACACCTCCACCCCTAGAACCTTATTCTTGATAGAAAAAGTCCGCAATGATCAGATTAACTTTTAGCTGGGGAATGAGAACTAGATGGTCATCTGCTCATATTGTGGAATAACATTTAATAATACAGAAAATAATGAAATATATAAAAAATAAGATAAATTAATTTTGTTGAGCAAAAACTGTTATATATAAAATTATATACTATATGGTTCTATTAGATGAAGCTGAAAATCATGCAAAATGAATCAGCTATAGTCAAGACTTGGGAGTATCCTGACTGTGAAAGGAAAAGGAAGATTTTTGTGGTGCTAAAAGTGGTCTATCTCTTGACTGAAGTCAACATTTCATTTGTGTATATCCATGTAGAACAACAAAATGATGAATTTAAATTTATATGCTAAAATATTCGTAAGTTTTACCTCAATAAAGATAATTAAGAAATCTGCAATTAAGTAATAAACCTCCATATAATAGATTCTCCAGACAGGATGCAGAACACATGTTAGACCTATTTTGAAAATAAATGATATCATATTGTAGAAGAGATAAAATTTGACTCCATCTTGTTAGAGATTTTTGGCTTGTTTGAGAATCAATTTGACACAAGACAGACTTAGCAGTGCTATAGACCAAGTGGACTCAAAAACACCAACAGAACATTCCATCTCAAATGGCAGAACACATGTTCTTTCATCAGTACATGTAATATACTCCAGGTTGGACCATATGTTAGCATGCAAAACAAACCTCAAGAAATTCAAAGAAACTAATATAATAACATGCATATTAGGTGACCAACAAGAAAAACTGAAGAAATTATGCACATACATAGATATTTAACAATATTCTATTGCATAACCAGTGGGTTAAAGTTGAAATCAAAAGAGAAAGTAAAATTTTTCTTGAAACAAATGAAAACAGAGCATACCAAAATCTGTGAGTTTTAGTAAAACCAGTACTAACTAGAAAGTTTGTAGAAATAAATGTCAACATAAAAAAAAAATAGAAAGGCATCAAATAAGAAACCTAGTGATGCAACTCAAGGAAATAGAAGAGCTAGAATAAATCAAGCCCCAAATTAGTAGAAGGAAAAAAAAACACTAGAAAGGAGATAAATGAAATAGATACTAAAAAGAAAATCAAAAGATTAAAAAAACTTGTTTTAAAGAAATTAAATAAAACTGACAAAACTTCAGTTTTTCCCTCCCCAAAAGACAGAAAACACAAATAAATAAAATCAGAGATGAGAAAGGAGGCACTAAAAATGATACAATGGAACATAATGGACCATTAGGCAATACTATGAATGAGTGCATGTCAACAATTAGAAAACCTTAAAGGAACAGAAAAAATCATGGATGCACATCACCTGCACAAATTTAACCATTGAAACATAGACAATATGAATAAACTGATAAAAAGTAGTGAGACTGCTTCAGTAATAAAGTTTACCCACAAAGAAAAATGCAAGACAGGATGGTTTTGCTGATGAAGTTTATCAAACATTAAAAGAAGAGCTAACATCAACTTTCAAAATCTCCCAACACATCAATGACAAGAACCTTTGCAAACTCATTTTATGAGGCCAGTCGTATACTGATATCAAAATCAGACAAAGAAATAATAAACAGTATAAACCAAAATATGTGCTGACTGTAGATGTGAAAACTCTCAACAGAATGCCAGCAAATTGAATCCAAGAACACACAGAAAATATTATATACCATAGTTAAGTGGAAATGCAAGAGAGACCAACATACACAATCAATAAGCATACTGCATCATTTTAGCAAAGGTAAGATGAAAACTACTGCTATCCAGTAGATGTAGGAAAATTATTCAATGAAATTCAGCATCCCTTCATAAAAAAAAAAACCCACAAAAATGAGATATAAGAATAATGTGCCCTGACACAATGAGAGATATATATGAAAATCCCACATTCAGTATCATACTAAATGGGGAAAAGCTGAAATCCTTTTTCCCAAGATTAGGAGCAAGTCAAGGATGTTCATTTTAACTACTATTATTCAATATAGGGAAGTCTTAGTTAGAGCAATAATAGATGGGAAAGATTTATGTGGCATTCAAACAGGAAAGGAAAAGGTAAAATTATCCTGTGTAGATGACATGATTTTATGTAGAGAAGAACCTAAAGACTGCATAAAAAATTGTGGAAACTGGTAAAGAAATTCAGTAAGGTTGTAAGATGCAAAATTATCAAACAAAAATTAATAGCTATTTTCCACACCAATAGCTAAATTGTGAGAAAGAAATCAATCACAATAGTTACAAAAATATAAAATACCTAGGAATGAACTAAACCATGGAATGATCTCTACAATGAATGTTGCAAGACATGGATGGAAAAATTAAAGAGGATGTCAAAAATGGAAAGACATCACATGTTCATGTATTCGAAGAATTAATATTGTCATAATGTATGTATTACTCAAAACGGTCTTTGCTTTCAATGCAATCTAACCATTATAGCCAGAAGAACCAAGCTCAGGAATCACAATACTTGCCCTCAAAACATAAAACAAAACTATAGTAAATGCAGAGGGCTAGTGGCATTAAAAATACACATAGACTAATGATGCAGAATAAAAGTCCCAGAAATCAATACAGAGGGAAACATTTTACCCAAATTCCAAATCTGGTTGACTCTAGTGGTATGGTGTTCTGCTCCACTCAAATCCCAGCATGTTTGTGAATATCCTGCTCTAGAATCAGCCTGGAACAACAGTCCTGCGTGCCCAGCTGCATGTAGGCTGGAGCCTGTCTTTCCCTAGTCCTTTGGTAGAATAGTCTTAATAAAAATGCAAGACCCACTCCTTGAACCCAGAGAAGAAGGTACTATGTAGTCCCACATTTATAGGTTGAGGTACTAATCAGGCCTTGTGAAGAATAAGAAGAACAGACTCCATTTGTTGCTTAATCTCCCCAATATTAATGGAGTGCTCTACTGGGTACCAGGTTTCTCTTATGAGCAGGACATACAAAACCCTCCATATTCACATGGATTTTATGTTTTAAAGAAGAGAGAACAACAAGAGACAGAATTATGCCAGTGTTACCAAAGTAGAGACAATGGAGGAACAACCAAGCACTCAGTGATCAGGCCAACCAGTGTCAGAGCAATCATTGTGGGTGTGGTGGAACAGAGAAGCAAGCCTCTGGATAGACAGGGGTAAGTACATGACCCCAGAACTCAGCAGAGGAGTTGTAAGAGAACTGTGAAGAAGGATGTAACTTATCTCTAAATGTGCTTCTCTCTATACTTTCCTGGTGTTGTCTCCTCTGTCCTGGGCACCTGTCTGGAAACCAGAGGATTTCTGTTAGTTCTAGCATTTTAGTGGCCTAAACCAGCTGGTGGCCCAGACATAACTCAACTTATGTTTAGGGAAAGAGAGAGGTGCCATGCCAGCGATATTTCTTTCTGTCTCTTTTTCCTTCCTTCCTTCCTTCCTTCCTTCCTTCCTTCCTTCCTTCCTTCCTTCCTTCCTTCCTTCCTTCCTTCCTTCTTTCCTTCCTTCCTTCCTTCTCTCTCTCTCTCTCTCTCTCTCTCTCTCTTTCTTTAGAAGAAGGGACATTTTATTATCTTTTCACTTCAGGGAAAACAGGCAGGTCAATTGCCACATTATCATGGGGAAACATATGATCAACTATTATCTATGGGACACAAAAACCATGCCTGAAATGTAAGTATGAATTCAGTAAAAATTTTTTTAAAAGGGTGGGATTAAAAGAAGGGATAAAAAAGTAACAGAGAGAGTGAATTTGATCAATGTACATTATTTGCATATGTGGAAATATCACAATGAAACCTATTTTTGTAATTCATATATGCTAATAATAAATTTTAAAATATTAAAAATAAATGTCTTGCCATTTTGCCACATGCTAGTTTGAATTTAGCATAAATGAAAACAATTAGCATTTATAAATTGATCACATTTATAAATATTCAAACATCTTCACCTAGGAAAATTTTCAATGACATTCATTTTCTACCAGGCATTGAAGACCTGCTGATGCAGATGTGTGAATGGATTTAGGATTACTTTTGTCAGGTGCTGAGGAAAAAGTACACATTCAAAAGTTATTTTATGGTATCATGAGAAACTTTCATCAATAGAATGCTGACGGCATAACTTTGGACATGGAGTGAGATTTTTGAAACTATGTTTCATTTCCAGAGTACTGTGGTTTTGATGAGAGACAAGTTTGCTCACTCTTGTTTAGAGGTGAAGATGTTAGTGTTTCTGGTGTTCTTGAAAGAGTGTGGGGTTTAGAGATTCCAAGATGGCGGCTAGAGAGAGGAAGCAGAAAGCGTGCTTCCTAAAGTAAAATCTTGGAGAGACACTGGAGATACACGTTACAGGAAAAACCACCAAGAAGAGGCAAAACTTTCACTTCTCCATACCCCCAGCCCATGCACAGCATCCCCACTTCATGTTAAATGGAGAAACCAGGAGGGCTCTCTTTCTGCTGCCAGATGCTGGTGCCCAGACTGCTTGGGAAGACGCAGACCACAAGGTGAACTAAGCAGCATGTGGTACTCCCACAGACAATCTTGGGCCAGATCAGCATAGCCCCCTGGACAGACTGACCCTCACCCAGGGAAAAAAGAAAAAAAACTGACTAATAAGCAGTAACAATAAAAAAGACATGGAGCAAAGAGAGCAGGGTGCCCTGAGCACTGAAGGGGAGGGAGGGGAAATCCCTCACAACAAGCCAGCTGGAGAAGGCAGGAGCGGCCGCACCTGCCCAGCAACCAGGAGCAAGAAAGCTTGTAAAAGTGGCGGTGGGAGGAAAACTCCACAGGAGGTGGGGGAAGGCCCACTTCCCACGTGAGCTGTAAATAAATAAGCCAGCTGGAGAAGGCAGGAGTGGTGGCACCGCCCAGCAACCAAGAGTGGGAAAGCTTGTAAAAGTGGTGGTGGGAGGAAAACTCCACAGAGAGGGGGGAAGGCCCACTTCCCACGTGAACTGTAAATAAACATGCAGGCCTGAAAAAGCTGGTGCAGTGTCACCTCCCCCAGTGTGCTTGGAAAGGGGTAAGCTTGTAGCAGTGGCAGTCGCACCCAGGAGAACTCTAAATAAACAAACCCTGAAGGGCTAGGTGAGTGTTAAGCTCACTCCCAAGATCTTCATAAATAAAGCCTCTAGCAACAGCAGGCTGACAGCAGCGGGCAAGTGAACCGCAGCCTCAGATAGCCATTCACAGAACTGTCTCCAGACTCTTTTTTTCCTCCCTTCCTTTGGTGAGACAACAACCAAACTACACCTGCATGCTGAAAAACTTACTGATGAGACAATGACAGAACTACTTCTGGGACACCATCTCCAGGATTAGAGGCTGAGGGACTAACACCAAAATTACTAAGACTGAAACTTTATTGCATTTGAACTTGGAGATTTTTATATTTATATTTATTTATTTATTTATTTTTCTCAATCCTTTTTCTGTCTCTCTAATGTCTGTTCAGCTTACTGTTGATTAGTACACTATCTCTCCCTGTTTATATCTTTGGAACTCTTTTTTGGTGTTTGTATTGTCTTTTTTCCTTGTTTGTTTATTTGTTTTTCACTCTTTCTTTAATTTCTTTGCTTTCCCTCTCCTCTCTCCCTTCCATTCTAAATATCACCATTGTTATTATTACAAGCTAAAAAATACATAATTGCACACAGAACAGGGACAATAACAACACCAAGGGCAATGACAGGAAGACAGAAAAAACAGGGAAACCAGTTTCCCCATGGCAAAAAGTTAGAAAAGGAACCAGAAGGAAATGAAGAAAACAGATACTCAGATCCAGACTCCAACAAAATGAAGATAAACTATGCCAAAGAACCCAATGAAGTCCACAAGAACATTCTAAAAGAAGAAATCCTATAGGTAATCAATGAGAATTTTATAGAGATGATACTGGATATCGTCAACCAAAATGTACAGGAGACACTCAAGAAATTAAAGACAACAAAAATAGAGAATTTGAAAAAGCACAAGAAGAAATAAAAGAAACCATAGAAGCACTGTATAAACATCAAAGTGAAACAAAGAACATGATTAATAAAGAGATAAATGAACTCAGGAGGAAAATACACAAGATCAAAGAGGAAACGACTCAGGATATGGAAAACCTCAGAAAAAAGAACAAAACAGAATTGCAAAACAAAATGGAAAGCCAATCAAGCAGAATAGAAGAAACAGATGACAGAATCTCAGAACTCATAATTAAGGACGAACCAAAGAACTATTAGTTAAACAACTTAAGACCTGTGAAAAGAAAATGCAAGAACTCACTGACTCCATCAAAAGACCAAACCTGAGAATCATGGGCATTGAAGAAGGAGAAGAGGTACAAGCAAAGAAAATGCATAATATGTTCAACAAAATAATAACAGAAAATTTCCCAAATCTAGAGAAATCTATTCCCATACAGATGCAAGAGACCACCAGAACACCAAACAGAGCAGACCAAAATAGATCTACCCCACGGCATATTATCATTAAAACAACAAATACAGAGATCAGAGAAAGAATACTGAAGGCTATAAGATAGAAAAAACACATAACATACAAAGGTAAACCCATCAAAATCACAGCAGACTTCTCAACAGAAACATTAAAAGCAAGAAGAGCTTGGGGTAAGATTTTCTGGGCACTGAATAAAAATAACTTCAACCTTAGGATACTCTACCCAGAAAAACTATCATTCAATATAGATGGAGTAATAAAATTCTTCCATAATAAGCAGAAACGAAAACAGTATGTGACCACAAAGCCACCACTACAAAAGATTCTGCAAGGGATTCTGCACACAGAAAGTGAAATCCAACATAACCATGAAAAGACAGGCAGCACCAAGTACAGGAAAAGAAAAAGCAAGAAAGTAGAGAGTAACCTCAACATAGATACATACAATCAAACCTTCAAACAACTAAGACAAATAAATGATAGGAATCACCACATACCTATCAGTACTAACACTTAATGTTAATGGACTTAATTCCCCCATCAAAAGGCACCGTTTGACACCTGGACTAAAAAGGAAGATCCAACAATTTGTTGGTTACAGGAAACCCATCTTACTGACAGAAATAAGCATAGGTTTAGGCTCAAAGGCTGGAAGAAGATTTACCAAGCCAATGGTCCCCAAAAACAGCAGGAGTAGCAACACTTATCTCTGACAAAGTAGACTTCAAACCTACATTGATCAAATGAGATAAAAAGCACATTCCATACTAATAAAAGGGGAAATAGACCAAAAGGAAATAACAATTATCAACCTATATGCACCCAATGTCAACACACCCAATTTCATCAAACACACCGTGAAGGACCTAAAAGCATATATTAACTTCAACACAGTGGTCGTTGGAGACTTTAACACCCCATTATCATCAATAGATAGGTCATGCAAACAAAAAATCATTAAAGAAATCCTAGATCTAAAATATACAATTGATCAAATGGACCTAGTTGATGTCTACAGAACATTTCATCCAACTTCTACACAATATACATCTTCTCAGCAGCCCATGGAACCATCTCCAAAATAGATCATATCCTAGGGTACAAAGCAAGCCTCAGCAAATATAAGAAAATAGAAATTATACCATGGATTCTATCTGATCACAATGCAATGAAACTAGAACTCAACAACAAAAGTAAAGACAAAAAACATGCAAACAGCTGGAAACTAAATAACTCATTGCTTAATGAACAATGGGTCATTGATGAAATAAAAGAGGAAATTAAAAAGTTCCTGGAAGTCAATGAAAATGAAAACACAACGTACTGGAACCTAAGGGACACAGCAAAGGCAGTCCTGAGAGGAAAGTTTATAGCCATGAGTGCATATATTAAGGAGACTGAAAGATCCCATATCAATGACCTAATGATACATCTCAAACTCCTAGAAAAACAAAAACAAGCAAATCCAAAAACAAAGAGGAGAGAAATGATAAAAATAAGAGCTGATATCAATGAAATAGAAACAAAAAAAACCAGACAAAGAATTATGAAACAAAAAGTTTGTTCTTTGAAAATATAAACAAGATCGACAGACCTCTGGCAAACCTGACTAAAATGAGGAGAGAAAAAATCCCAAATTAGTAGAATCAGGAATGCAAAAGGGGAGATAACAACAAACACCATGGAAGTCCAGGAAATCATCAGAGACTACTTCGAGAACCTATATTCAAATAAATTTGAAAATCTTAAAGAAATGGACAGATTCCTAGATACATCTGATTTTTTGTTTGCATGACCTATCTATTGAACCAAGAGGATATTAATCACCTGAATAGACCTATAACACAAAATGAAATTGAAGCAGCAATCAAGAGTCTCCCCAAAAAGAAAAGTCTAGAATCTGATGGATTCTCTGCTGAATTCTATCAGACCTTTAAAGAAGAGCTAATACCAAAACCCAAAAACTCTACTCAGAAGCTTCTAGACATCAAAAATAGCTACAGCAAGGTAGCAGGATATAAAATCAACATAGAAAAATCATTAACATTTCTATACACTAAATAATGAACAAACTGAGAAGAATATATGAAAACAATTCCATTTACAATAGCCCCCAAAAAATCAAATATCTAGGTGTAAACCTAACAAAAGATGTGAATGACCTCTACAAGGAAAACTATAAACTTCTGAAGAAAGAGATTGAGGAAGACTATAGAAAGTGGAGAGATCTCCCATGCTCATGGATTGGTAGAATCAACATAGTAAAAATGTCTATACTCCCAAAAGTAATCTACATGTTTAATGCAATTCCTATCAAAATTCCAATGACATTCATTAAAGAGATTGAAAAATCTACTGTGAAATTCATATGGGAACACAAGAGGCCACGAATAGCCAAGGCAATACTCAGTCAAAAGAACAATGCAGGAGGTATCACAATATCTGACTTCAAACTATATTACAAAGCAATAACAATAAAAACAGCATGGTATTGGCACAAAAACAGACATGGAGACCAGTGGAACACAATAGAGGACCCAGATATGTCATCTTTGACAAAGGTGCTAAAAATATACAATGGAGAAATAGCAGCCTCGTCAACAAAAACTGCTGGGAAAACTGGTTAGCTATCTGCAAAAAACTGAAACTAGATTCATGTATATCACCCTATACCAATAGTAACTCAAAATGAATCAAAGATCTTAATAACAGACTGCAAACTCTAAAGGTGGTATAGGAAAGAGTAGGAAATACTCTGGAATTAATAGGTATAGGCAAGAACTTTCTCAATGGAACCCCAGCAACTCAGCAACTAAGAGATAGCATAGATAAATGGGACTTCATAAAACTAAAAAGCTCCTGCTCAACAAAAGAAATGGTCTCTAAACTGAAAAGACCACCAACAGATTGGGAGAAAATATTTGCCAGCTACACATCAAATGACTGATAACCAGAATACATAGGGAACTCAAAAACTAAATTCTCCCAAAATTAATGAACCAATAAAGAAATGGGCAAGTGAACTAACCAGAACTTTCTCAAAAGAAGAAATTCAAATGACCAAAAAAACACATGGAAAAAATGCTCACCATCTCTAGCAATAAAGGAAATGCAAATTAAAACCACACTAAGATTCCACCTCACCCCTGTTAGAATAGTCATCATTAGCAACACCACTAACAACAGGTGTTGGTGAGGATGCGGGGAAAAAGGAACTCTCTTGCAGTGTTGGTGGGAATGTAAACTAGTACAACCACTCCGGAAAAAAATTTTGAGGCTAATTAAAAAACTACCATATGATCCAGCAATACCACTCTTGGGGATATACCCAAAAGACTGTGACACAGGTTACTCCAGAGGCACCTGCACACCCATGTTTATTGCAGCACTATTCACAATAGCCAAGTTATGGAAACAGCCAAGATGTCCCACTACTGATGAATGGATTAAAAAAATGTGGTATTTATACAAAATGGAATTTTATGCAGCCATGAAGAAGAATGAAATGTTATCATTCGCAGGTAAATGGATGGAATTGGAGAACATCATTCTGAGTGAGGTAGGCTGGCCTAAAAGACCAAAAATCGTATATTCTCCCTCATATGCGGACATTAGATCAAGGACAAACACAACAAGGGGACTGGACTTTGATCACATGATAAAGCGAGAGCACACAAGGGAGGTACGAGGATAGGTAAGACACCTAAAAAGTTAGATAGCCTTTGTTGCCCTCAATGCAGAGAAACTAAAGCAGATACTTTAAAGCAACTGAGGCCAGTAGGAGAAGGGGACCAGGAACTAGAGAAAAGGTATTTCAAGAAGAATTAACCTAGATGGTAACACACACGCACAGGAAATTAATGTGAGTCAACTCCTTGTATAGCTATCCTTATCTCAACTAGCAAAAACCCTTGGTCCTTCCTATTATTGCTTGTACTCTCTCTTCAACAAAATTAGAGATAAGGGCAAAATAGTTTCTGCCGGGTAGCGAAGGGTTGAGGGGGAGAGGGAGGGGGTAGGGTGGGTGGAAAGGGAGGGGGTGGGGGCAGGGAGGAGAAATGACCCTAGCATTGTATGCACATATGAATAAAATAAAAATTAGAAAAACAGATTGTGGTGTTCAGAATCAAGAGTGTTTGGTTATAACAGTCAACCTCCAGATTGGTTTATTATGGACCACTAATGGTATTTTACCCAATGTAAATTGAGAAGGCAAAAAAGATTTGAGAATCACCAAGTACCTAATGGTTGTCTTGTGCTTATTATCATTCCTCCAAGGACGAACTCTCTTATGCTTTCTTCAACAAGTAGTTTATTCCCCAAGGGAACCAAAGGCAACAAAGCAATTACATGCTTTTCATCTGTAATTTGGAGCTGGGGATGCAAACATGTCATATGCCCTCTCTATGGTTTTCCTAGGAGCTGTGAAGAATTGTGCATGTGTGTATTGTGTGTGGATATGAACTGATAGCTCTTCTGCCTGTCAGAGTGGAAGTCTGAACAGCTTAGAGACTTCATCTGATTCATTGTGTTTCATGACTCTTAGAGAGAAGTGGAAGAACCTTCCTGTTCATTGTAGTTGAAGGTGTCTGTGCTCATCATTTAAGTGTCCATATCTGAGCAGCAGCAGAAATTACATCAAGTACTATGAGTGTATGTATTTGTGAGCATGTGCGAGTTCTATATGTACCACTGATCCCTAGATTCTACCCGCCTTACACCAGAATATGACAGTTTCATGTAGAGTCATTTACCTTGAATTGAGAAGTTAACCAGATTTTGAGATGACAGGGAAAAAAACCATCCTCCATGTAGAATAATTTATCTCAAACCAATTTATATGTAATTTTTGAGAGGAAGGCGTAAAAACATAACTCATTTTTCTTATCTTTAATCCCCATTAGGTCTTTTTGGGTCCTCTTCCAAATTTTACTGCAAATATTAATTTTACCCCAAATTATAATTTTATTCATCTTCACTGCCACAACCTAGGTGTACACAGGTATATTTTGTAGCTAACTTACCATAATCATCTGTTCAGGTTTCTTATAAGTCTCTTGTCTTTCTATAATTCACATAGAGTCTCATTTCTTTGGGTATATCCCTAGGAGTGGGATTGCTGGATCATATGGCAGATCTATGTTTAGTTTTTAAAGAAGCTTCCATATTGTTTTCCAGAGGTGTGCTAGTTTACATTCTCACCAGCAGTGTATGAGGGTTCCTTTTTCCCAACATCCTTGCCAACATTTGTTGTTGTTGTTGTTTTTGATGATAGCTATTCTGACAGGAGTGAGGTGGAATCTTAGTGTGGTTTTGATTTGTATTTTCTGTATGGCCAGGGATGGTGAGCATTTTTCCATGTTTTTTTGGCCATTTTGATTTCTTCCTTTGAAAGTTCTGTTTAGTTCAGTTGCCCATTTCTTTATTGGTTTACTGATTTTAGGGGACATTGAAAAAGTTTATGTGTAAAATATGTGTGCCATTTTTAGTACAGCCTTACTGTGTTCTTTCCCTATCATGCTGTGATTGTTTATATGAGTAGGACTATGAACAACTAATTTGAAGGAGAAAGAGGAGGCATAAGAAATAGCATAAATACGACAAGAAAAATGTCAGCTAAATATCATTGGTATATAATCAAGGTTTGAAATAAAACTTTGGAGAAATTACCTTATTTTACAAGAGAGACATTTTTACAAAGAACCTATTTCATTGTTAGATCATGTATGTGACTGGAAAAGTTGAGAATTTCCTGGTGTTCTACATAGTTGATTAAGAACAATTTGGTTTGATCTCAGAGAATACATTAGGTAGGAAGCTGGAATATAAACAGAGATATTTTCCTTTACATTCCATGAAAATTTTTTTACAAAGGGTGATGAAAGACTGAAACGGTGAATGGGAAAGAATTTTCCAAAAGGAAGAACTGATGACTTTATTACAAGTCATGCCACTAGTACTTTAGTTTATTGACCTGGATTTTATGTTATTGCCTTTGCCTTGACCTGATACATATGATATTTCTAATAAGCTTCCAGATTATGATATCATGGAGATACAAAGCAGACTGTTGTGCTCTATCACCTTAAGTCAGGATATGGAAATAAAGTGTTAATCAAAGTATATTTCAGAATGGAGGTGTGGTTCAAGTGGTAGATCAAGTTCCTAACATGTAGAGGACCCTGAGTTCAGTCCCCAGTACCAGCAAAAACTACCTTCTCCCCAGAAAAATGCCAAAAATGTATTCCAGTGGATTGTGGGAAGTTAAGCCAGACCAATGGGTAAGCTACTAGTTTTTCTGATAATTAATTCCAGACCTGGCTTTGTAAACTCATTCCCTAGTCTCAGTTTTCTGTTAGGGACTCCTGGATTCCTTGGGTTTGAACCTGATCTGATATGATTATTACAGCAATGTTTTATGGATCCTGAAAACCCTGTTGAGTTGATTCCTAGGATATCAGAAGCCCATACCAATACTAGCCTGTTAGTGTGTCCAAAAGTTTGAGACATGCAGGTTAAAATTAATGCACTGAGTAGTTCAAAACTATGTTTTTGTTATGTAGCAGGTACAGTGAGTTCACTTTTTCATGTTCTCTTTTTTCATCTCCAGCAAAGAGATTTAGAAGAGCATGAAGAGAGATAATCAGAGCAGTGTGTCTGAATTCATCCTCCTGGGGCTCCCCATCCTGCCAGAGGAGCAAGGCATGCTCTATGCCCTGTTCCTGGCCATGTACCTGACCACAGTGCTGGGGAACCTGCTCATCAGGCTGGACTCTCACCTCCACACCCCCATGTACTTCTTCCTCAGCCACCTGGCCTTCACTGACATCTCTTTCTCATCAGTCACAGCTCCAAAGATGCTGATGAATATGCTGGCACACAGTAAATCCATCTCCTATGCTGGGTGCATTTCCCAGGTGTTCTTTTTCTTAATGTTTGCAGACATTGACAGTTTCCTCCTTACCTCTGTGGCTTATGATAGATATGTGGCCATTTGTCACCCCCTGCACTATACAAGAATTATGACTCAGAGTTTATGTTTCCTGCTACTTCTTGTGTCCTGGGTCTTATCCTGTGCCAGTGCCCTTGAGCACACCCTCCTCCTAGCCCATCTGTCTTCTTGTGGAGACGATACTCTACCTCACTTCTTCTGTGACCTCTCTGCCTTACTTAAGCCGTCCAGTTCACACACCACAATAAATGATCTGGTTAGTCTCACTATAGGAGTAGTGATCATTACTGTGCCATTCATATGCATTCTGATCTCTTATGGCCACATTGGGGCCACCATCCTGAGAACCCCCTCCATCAAGGGAATCTGCAAAGCCTTGTCCACATGTGACTCTCACCTCTCTGTAGTTTCTTTGTACTATGGAGCAATTACTGTTCTTTACTTTTTTCCCTCGTCCAGTAACTCTAATGAAAAGGATGTCATCGTGGCTGTGTTGTACACTCTGGTCACGCCCATGCTAAGTCCCTCTATCTACAGTCTGTGGAATTGCAATATGAAAGGAGCTCTGAAAAACCTACTTGCAGAGGACCATTTTCAATGTAGTTTCTATTGCGTTTCTTTTTAACTAAATATGAGACCTGGTCACGTTCACATATTCTTTCTTTCTTCTCTGATTTGCTATTTTTCAGTGTTGTTGATATAGTACTTTGTTTCAGCCTATAATTCACCTGTGATGTAATTTTTGTCTATGTTTAATTGTTGTTGATCTTGAGAGGATTTAGCAAACATACATTCACACTTTTCCTTTCTGCATGTATCCTTGTCCTACAGAAAATTTAAATTTTTTATAGACACAGTTCTTAGTCTTTTCCTTTATTTTATAGTTTATAGTCATTTGTAGAAAAGTTTCCCCTCTTCCTCAGTGTAACAATAATGTTTCTTCTGGTAGCAAGAAATAAATTTTTTGTGTAATTGCATAATACCTTTAAAATTTGTTTTTCACATTCTTTATTAGAAACTGACTTTTACTTATTTTTAATTTTTTATTTATCTACTTATATTTGTATTTTTAATTGACACATAAAATGGCACAGATTTATAGGGTTCCATGTTATGTTCCTATATATGTATGTATATAGTGTACAATATTCAAGTCAAGGGAAGCATACCTATTTCCTCAAATATCCATCACTTTTTTGTAATGAAAATATTCAGAATCCTTTCTTTCATTGTTTCTGAAATATTTAATATTTTTCCATTACCTATATACACTAACTATGCAACAGAGCACCAGAACTTCTTTCTCTTATTTAGCTAACTATGTACCAGTTGGCCAGCCTTTCTCTACCCCTCCTTATCCCATATTCTACCCTTTTGTTTGTAATTTCTTATGATTCTTTTGTCCTTTATTGTTGTTCTGAGTGGGGGGTACACTGTGGCATTTATAAAAGTTCTTACAATGTATCAAATATATCATATTTGAATTCACCCCCTCCATGGCTCTCTTTTATCCTCCCTCCCCCGATTCCTGGAACAGTTTCAACAGGTATCATTTTTACATTTACATACACGTGTACACATTTTTTTCACCATATTCTTCTCCTACCCCCTTTCTCCTCCCCCTTCCCCCTCCTCTGGAAGAATCTGTCCTACCCTCCTGTTCCCCAATTTTGTAGAAGAAAAAGATAAAAGATAAAAAAATGATGTTTTTGCTAGTTTGAGGTACAGATAGCTTCACAGGGAGTTTCCTTATGATATGCATTGCCCAGAGTTTTAGTTGTGTCCTTTGAGTAATTAGGCATACAATTATTTATTTATTTATTTATTATTCATATGTGAATACAATGCTTGGATCATTTCTCCCTCCTGCCCCCATCCCCTCCCTTACCACCCACCCTACTCCCTCCCTCTCCCCCCCCATCCCTCAATACCAGGCAGAAACTATTTTGCCCTTATCTCTAATTTTGTTGAAGAGAGAGTATAAGCAATAATAGGAAGGAGCAACGGTTTTTGCTAGTTGAGATAAGGATAGCTATATGGGGAGTTGACTCACATTAATTTCTTGTGCATGTGTGTTACCTTCTAGATTAATTCTTCTTGAACTAACCTTTTCTCTAGTTCCTGGTCCTATTCTCCTATTGGCCTCAGTTGCTTGTAAGGTATCTGCTTTAGTTTCTTTGCATTGAGGGCAACAAATGCTAGCTAATTTTTTAGATGTCTTGCCTATCCTCATCCCTCCCTTGTGTGCTCTCACTTTTATCATGTGATCCCCTTGTTGTGTTTGCCCTTGATCTAATGTCTGCATATAAGGGAGAACATGCGATTTTTGGTCTTTTGGGCCAGGCTAACCTCACTCAGAATGATGTTCTCCAATTCCATCCATTTACCAGCAAATGATAACATTTCGTTCTTCTTCATGGCTGCATAAAATTCCATTGTGTATCGATACCACATTTTCTTGATCCATTCATCAGTAGTGGGGCATCTTGGCTGTTTCCATAACTTGACTATTGTGAATAGTGCCGCAATAAACATGGGTGTGCAGGTGCCTCTGGAGTAACCTGTGTCACAGTCTTTTGGGTATATCCCCAAGAGTGGTATTGCTGGATCAAATGGTAGATCAATGTCTAGCTTTTTAAGTAGCCTCCAAATTTTTTTCCAGAGTGGTTGTACTAGTTTACATTCCCACCAATAATGTAAGAGGGTTCCTTTTTCTCCGCATCCTCGCCAACACCTGTTGGTGGTGGTGTTGCTAATGATGACTATTCTAACAGGGGTGAGGTGGAATCTTAGTGTGGTTTTAATTTGCATTTCCTTTATTGCTAGAGATGGTGAGCATTTTTTCATGTGTTTTTTGGCCATTTGAATTTCTTCTTTTGAGAAAGTTCTGTTTAGTTCACTTGCCCATTTCTTTATTGGTTCATTAGTTTTGGGAGAATTTAGTTTTTTAAGTTCCCTATATATTCTGGTTATCAGTCCTTTGTCTGATGTGTAGCTGGCAAATATTTTCTCTCACTCTGGGTGTTCTCTTCAGTTTAGAGACCATTTCTTTTGATGAACAGAAGCTTTTTACTTTTATGTAGTCCCATTTATCTATGCTATCTCTTAGTTGCTGTGCTCCTGGGGTTCTGTTGAGAAAGTTCTTACCTATACCTACTAACTCTAGAGTATTTCCTACTCTTTCCTGTATCAACTTTAGAGTTTGTGGTCTGATATTAAGATCCTTGATCCATTTTGAGTTAATATTGGTATAGGGTGATATACATGGATCTAGTTTCAGTTTTTTGCAGACAGATAACCAGTTTTCCCAGCAGTTTTTGTTGAAGAGGCTGCTATTTCTCCATCGTATATTTTTAGCTCCTTGTCAAAGACAAGTTGATTATAGTTGTGTAGCTTCATATCTGGGTCCTCTATTCTGTTCCACTGGCCTTCATGTCTGTTTTTGTGCCAGTACCATGCTGTTTTTATTGTTATTGCTTTGTAATATAGTTTGAAGTCATGTATTGTGATACCTCCATCATTGTTCTTTTGACTGAGGTTATTTGTGGCCTCTTGTGTTTCCATGGATATTTCAATTTTTTTGAAATTACTGAGACTTGGTTTTTGTCCTAAAATGTGATCTATTTTAGAGAAAGTTCCACAGACTATAGAAAAGATTGTGTATTGTTTGGTTGTTAGACCATGTATATTTGGTCTAATGTGTGGAGTAGCTCTCAAGTTTCTTTGTCAATCTTTTGCCTGGATGACCTATATATTGGTGACTATGGGGTCTTCAGGTCTCCCACTATCACTGTGTTAGGGTCTAACTGTGCTCATAGGTCCATTAGAGATTTTATTTTTAAATAAATGTAGATGGGTGTCCCTGTGTTTAGTGCATATATGTTAAGTATTGATATTTACTCTTGATGAATTGTTCCTTTCATTAGTATGAAGTGATCTTCATTGTCTTTTCTGATTGAATTTAGGCTGAAGTTTATTTTGTCAGATATACATGTAGCAAATCCTGCCTGTTTATGGGGTCCTTTAGCTTGGAAAACCTTTTTCAACTCTTTGACTCTAAGTCAGTATTTATTTTTTCAGTGAGATGAATCTCTTGTCACCAACATATGGTTATGTCTTGTTTTTAAACCCAGTTTGCTATTCTATGTCTTTTGATTGGGGCATTGAGGCCATTTACATTCAGTGTTACTGTTGAGAGGTGGTTGCTGTTTCCAGTCATTTTTATTCCCTGTTTAGTTTTGCCTATTCCTTGTTTACTGGACTGCTTGCTTAAAAGGAGTTATTTTTTTCTTAATTCTTCCTGTATCATTCTAGTTTCTTCTTCTATATGTAAAAGTCCTTTTAGTATGTTCGGTAGTGCTGGCTTGGTAGTCATGAATTCCTTTAGTTTTTCCTTGTTGTGCAATGTTTTAATTTCTCCTTCAGTCAGGAAGGATAGTTTTGTTGAGTAGACTAGTTTAGGTTGACGGTTGCTTTCTTTCAGGGCCTGAATTATGTCTTTTCATGACTTTCTTGTGTTTAGAGTTTGAGTTGCTATTATTCTAATGGGTTTGCCTTTATATGTGATTTGTCTTTTCTCTTTTTCGGCTTTCACAATTCTTTCTTTGTTCTCTGTACAGGATGTTTTGATTATGATGCATCTGAGGGTGTTTCTTTTTTGGTCCTGATGGTTTGGTGTTCTGTAAGCTTCCTGCAATGGATGACTTTCTTTCTCGAGGTTAGAGAAGTTTTCAGCTATTATTCTATTGAATAGGTTGTCAGTCACTTTAGTTTGTATCTCCTCTTCTTCTACACCCATGATTCATAGGTTTGGTCTTTTCATGGTGTTCCAGATATCCTGCATGTTCTATTCATATTTTCTTAGCATTCTCTCATGATCTTACTGTTTGGTCTAATTCCTCTACTTTGTCTTCTGTTCCTGATACTCTGTTTTCAACTTTCCACTCTGTTCATCAAGATTTCAATTGAGAATTTTATTTGGGATATTGAGTATTTTTTATTTCAGATTGATTATGTTTCAGGGTTTCCATATCTTCATTGTTTTCCTCTTTCATATCCTGCATAGTTTCCATAATTTCATTCGTTTGACTGTATTCTCTTTGAGCTCATTAAATTGTTTATTCATGTCCTCTTTGAGGTCAAATACTGGCTTTTGTGTTTCTTCTTTGAGGTTGTTATCATTTTTACTATTGTTTTTTGGGATTCATTATTTGATATCTCTTCCTCTACACAGGTGTTTAGATCCTCAGTGGTAAAATTGGCTTTTGAGGGAGAGCAGTTGTCTTGCTGTTTCATTCTGCATTTAGATTTATGCATCTGGAGAGGTTTTACATTAGGTTTTTATTCCCTTGTGCTTCTGTAGTTGGGGTTTTGAGTTTTTTTCTCCTGGAGCTCTAGTAGTTTTCCTTAGAGATGGTAGCTTGGAAATATTACCCCTTGCAAGGTTCTTGTTGTGCAGATTACCTCTTTTCTCCTCTCATTGAGGCATCTGGAGTTCCTGCTCTTTGATGGGGGCACAGGGAGTCTCCCACATCACAGTGGGGAACCCTGGGTCTCTATGCACCATGGGAAGCAGGCCTCTTAGAGACAGGACTCTCCTACAGGGAAACACAATGTGAAATGTTGAGCCCCTGTGCACCTTGGGGAAGCAAGCCTTCTGGTGCTGCCTATAGAGTAACAGGTTACAGCTTTTCTTCACTTGGGGGAGAATCTGGCATTCTTGCTCTTTGATGGGAGAGCAGGGGCTCTCCAGCTTCCAGGCACAATGGGTAGCACTGGGCCTCTGTGTACCTTGGGAGGCAGGCCTCCTGGTGCTGTTCCCTGAGTAGTAGATAACAGCTTTCTTCCCCTCAGTGGGGAATCTGATGTTTTTCACTCTTTAATGGAGAAACAGGGGCTGTCCTGTGGTTGGGCACAGTAGGAAGCACTGGGCTTTTTTTCACCTTAGGGATGCAGGTCTGGCACCCACAGAATTGCAGATTACCACTCAGTGGAGGAGCTTGGTTCCCACTCTTTGATGGAGCAAAGGGACCTCTCCTTTTGGAGCACTTGGTGGTGAGTGCTGTGCCTTCGTGCTCTGTGGGTAGGGGAGCCTCCTGGTGCCAGCAGAAAAGCAAAGCATGGATCCTGGGGTTCACTTGTGCATGTGGTGGCAGGTTCCTGGCACTAAGTATCAAGTTGAGGGTGCCCTTGGAGCAGCAAAGTGGTAGGAATGAATCCTTTGATAGTCATAAAGCAGTGGAGGCCCTACTGTCTACTTGTGCTGGAGAGTGGGCTTCCAGGAGCCATAGGAGCTGTTGCAGTCACTGTAGAAGAAAGCCTGCAGGCAGCAGGAGCCCTGGTGCCTACTTGCCAGGTGCAGGCTTCCAGGAGTGCATTACAGTACTGCTGCAGGCATAGGGGAACAAAGCCTGCTGGCTTATGCCTTCTGTTACCTGTGGAGCAGCAGGAGCCCTAGGTCCTCATTATGCAGGGGTCCAGGTTTCCCTGGCATTTCGGGGTAAAGGGTGGCAGGTTGTGTAGCAGGGAGGAGAGTGGAGCTCCAAGTTCCTATGTGTGCTGGGAGGCAGGACTTACTACCAAGAGGAGAATAATGGAGATATGCAAAGACTTCCGGTGTGGAGGATCAGGAGTGTTGCGCTGCAAGCTCTTCTTCCCATTATTTCTGTGGTTAGATGCTTTTGTATTTATGGAGGGCTTTGCTTCTTTCTGGTTATGGGATCCTCTGGGTGTCTTTTGGGTTCCCTGATCTTCCTTCAGTAGTTAGTCACTGCTGGGGTTCAGGGATGTCAACAATCTGCCTTCTTGCTCCAACCCACTAGAGACCTCTGTGATGGTTCTTTTTGAGATAGGGTCTGGATTTATGCCTGAACTGGCTTGGACTGTGATTTTCCAATTTGTACTTTCCCATGTAACTGGGATGACAGGTTTGTGCCACTGCTCCTGGCCAACCTGAGATTAGTTTTGAAAATATCTGCCCGGGGTGGCCTTAAACCTCAATCCTCCTGATCTTTGCCTCCAAGTAACTAGGAATAAAGGCTTAAGCTACCACGCCTAGTGCTGTTTCTTTTTTTGTTAATGATAGCCATTCTGACTGGAGTGGGGTGATAGTTTTGATCTGAATTTCTCTGATAGCTAAAGATGGTGAGCATTTTTCGTGTATTTATTTGGCATTTTTACTTCTTCATTTGATGAGTTCAGCTCACTTGCCCATTTAAGTTGATAGAATTACTTGTTCTTTTGGTATTTAGTTTCTGAGTTCTTGATATGTTATGGATATTAACCCCCTGTTTGATGACCAGCTGGCAAAAATTTCCTATACTGGAGTCTATTTTTTTCCTTTATTGTTGTGCTGGGTGGGGGTACATTGTGTCATTTACACAGGTTCTTACAATGTACCAAATATATCATACTTGAATTCACCCCTTAATTCCCCCCCCTTCTCAGGTCCTGGAATAGTTTCAACAGGTATAATTTTTGCATTTACATATGTTTGTACACATTTTTCACTGTCCTACTCTCTTTTCTTGTCACCTCCCCCTCTTCTACTGATATCATCCCCCTTCCTCCCAGCAGGACCTGTTCCATGCTCCTGTTCTCCTTTTTGTAGAAGAAAAAGAGAAAAAACAAGAGAGAGAAATATGACATTTTAGTTGGTTTATTTCTTTACTCTGTTTTTTTCAATCTTTCCTTCACTTTATCAAACTCTATTTTCATTTCTAATTGCTATTTCCTACTTGTTGGGAAGACACAATATTCTTACAGTCCAGATAGGGAAATGGAAACCAGATTAATGTCCTGAACTTCTGAACATGAAATCATCAAGATATTCTCACTAACAGAATGAAAGCATTGCTTTTACACCATTCTGAGCCATCAAGGTACCAATCACCAGTGTCTCAGATTTTGCTATTATTTTCTAAGCATTATTGTTTCTTTTTTAAGATGGAAGTTCTTAAAATATATCAAACATATTATAGTTGAATTCAACCCCCCCATCATTCTCCTTTATTCCCCCAAGCATTACTATTTCCATAAAGGAATCTTGTTGAAAACCTAGTAAAAGGAAGGGATTTTGTCTGAGTATAAGCATTCCAGCCGACTGGGAAATATGTTTGGACCACGATCATTTATGTTTCTGCTCACCCATACTCAGAACTTGAAATGTGACTCTGATATTTATAGGCAAATGTATTTGTTGGGTGTCAGTGGTTTTGCTTTTGCCCTGTAGAATACTGATAGGAGCAGAAAGGAGGACTGGTGTTGCTACAGGAACAACCCAGGCGATGATTCAGGTGGTGTGAACTGGTGGGAGGTAGTACATAAAAAATGCTGCCTCCTCACCTTAAAAACAGTGCACACTGGGGTGGCTTTGGTAAAACCGCGTCAGACTCTGACAGTTGTGAAGTGGCTCTTGAACTGTTTCTGCACATCAAGAAAAATGACAACAGGAGTCATGAGACAGCCACAGAACTGGAGAAAAATCAGTTAGCTATTCAACAAACATGGGATTAATATCCAGAATATAAAAAGAGTTGAAAAATAATTCAATATACAGATAGACAAATAAATTGAACAGAAAATGATCAGAAGAAGAAATGCAAATGACTAATAAATGCATGAAGAATTGTTTGACATTTTTTCATATTAAAGGAAATGCAAATTAAAACTTCACTAAGATTTCACTTTACCCCAGTCAGATTGGCAATCAAGAAAACAAACAACAACAAATGCTGGTGAGAATACAAATTCTTCTTAGTAGCTCATG
Source organism: Castor canadensis (assembly GCF_047511655.1). NCBI lineage: Eukaryota > Metazoa > Chordata > Mammalia > Rodentia > Castoridae > Castor > Castor canadensis. The sequence goes on along the minus strand of NC_133398.1, from coordinate 12,983,563 downwards.
TAACTTTCTCAAAAATACAATACATTTTAGGTCAGATAGCACATTTTAAAATATAAATAAAATTGAACTGATTTTTTGTGCCTATCAGATCATAATGGAATAAAATTAGAAATGATCAGCAAGAGAAACTACAAAATCTATAGAAACACATGGAAGCTGAACAATACACTTTTGAATGATCATTGGACATTTGTTGAATGATCATTGCATGGTGAAATGGACATTCAATGGTGAAAAAACCCTATGTAATGAAAGTAAGAAAACACTGAAGAAATTAAAGAAGACTAGAATGTAGAAAGAGCCTCTAAGTTCATTGATAGGAAGAATTAATATTGTTAAGTGTCCATACCACCAAAATCAATCTACACATTTAATGTTGTTCTCATCAAAATTCCAATGATATTTTCCACAGAACTAGAAAAAAATCCTCAAATTCGTATGGAAGACTCTGACTAGCCAAAGCAGTGCTCCAACATTCATAGGGTGCCCTAACATGTGCCAGTGTATAACAAAGATTAAGGTAGACTCAATTATCTTTGTTTCTATGGAGTTTGTGCTTCAATAAGGAAAAACAGGAGGAGACAGAGAATTATGTTAATGTTAATGAAGAAGAGTTATATTGGATTTGATATTAAAGGCTCCCACCAATGGAGCCACTTTGTCAGCCCACACTGAGTGATCAGGACTACCAGTGCAAAGGCAACCAAATTGGGTGTGATAAAAGGGTAAGGCAAGCCACTGGATAGCTTGTGCAGATACAGGAGCCCAGTACCCAGAAGAGTTCATAGGAAAGCAATGTGGGAGGAAATCCTAGGCCTATGCATCTACTGCCCTCCTTGCTATCTTCAGTGCTATCTCCCATCTTGGACACCTGACTGGCTCAGTAGCAAGAAGTTTTTTTGTAAGCTGTAGCACTTTTCTGGCCATAAGCAAATAGTAGTCTACATGTAGCTCAGACCTGGTACACCATACTCACATCTGCTTGTTCTGCTCCATGAAGCAGACATAGGGGGTGAGGAGGGCAACAGGTGGTTGAATGTGCATACAAAAGGAGAATACAGGATAGGCCACACTAGGACAATGTTTTAGACCACTCATTTGCATACGTTGTTATCTGGAAAGACATCCTGAAGATGGAGTTATTCACTATGGGTTCTTCAAAATGCATTGCAATGCACTATTGTCAGCTCTACAATCAGCTCCAGGGATAGGCCAACTCCAATTCCAGTTCCAGGATCAATGCCAGACCTAAAGTCCTCTCCAAAGCTAGACCAAATCCAGTTCAGCTCTATCACCAGCTCCCTAGATGGATTCAGATCCACTATTTTCAGCCTTGCTGCCCAGGTATAGTTGGTGTTATTGCCCATTTCTAACTAGAGCTAGTCACAGTCCCATGTCCAGAACTATGTAGGGAACAAAGTTCATTTCAAGTTCTAAATCCTGGCCAGAACTAGAGTAGTCTCCAGAACCACACTAACATATCATCAAGGCAAAATATTAGTGATTGCCTCTGAATGATATTAATAGGAAGTCACACTATGAAGCTTTCTGTGATGCTACTATTTTTGAATTGATATATATTTACCTAATTTGAATCATGAGCTCACTAGCATTTGAACATGCGAGCAATTTAAAAAGAATAAAAGAATACAAACTTTGATTCTATCTCACCTTTATTATGTGAAGTCTAGTTAAGAGTAATTATAATACAATGCAAGATTTTATGAAGCCAGTATTACATGTATCCCCAAACCAGGCAAAGACACCTCCAAAAAGGAGAGCTATAGGCCAATCTCCTTAATGAACATTGATGCAAAAATCCTCAACAAAATAATGGCAAACCGAATTCAACAACACATTAAAAAGATTATTCACCACGACCAAGTAGGCTTCATCCCAGGGATGTAAGGGTGGTTCAACATATGAAAATCAATAAATGTAATAAACTATATTAACAGAAACAAAGACAAAAACCACTTGATCATCTCAATAGATGCAGAAAAAGCCTTTGATAAGACCCAACATCATTTCATGATAAAAGCTCTAAGAAAACTAGGACTAGAAGGAAAGTACCTCAACATTATAAAAGCTACATATGACAAACCTACAGCCAGCATTATACTTAATGGAGAAAAACTGAAACCATTCCCTCTAAAATCAGGAACCAGACAAGGATGCCCACTATCCCCACTCCTATTCAACATAGTACTGGAATTCCTAGCCAGAGCAATTAGGCAAGAAGAAGGAATAAAAGGAATACAAATAGGTAAAGAAACTGTCAAAATATCCCTATTTGCAGACAACATGATCCTATACCTTAAAGACCCAAAAAACTCTACTCAGAAGCTTCCAGACATCATCAATAGCTATAGCAAGGTAGCAGGATATAAAATCACCATAGAAAAATCATTAGCATTTCTATACACTAACAATGAGCAAACTGAAAAAGAATGTATGAAAACAATTCCATTTACAATAGCCTCAAAAAAAATCAAATACCTAGGTGTAAACCTAACAAAAGATGTGAAAGACCTCTACAAGGAAAACTATACACTTCTGAAGAAAGATATTGAGGAAGACTATAGAAAGTGGAGAGATCTCCCATGCTCATGGATTGGTAGAATCAACATAGTAAAAATATCGATAGTCCCTAAAGTAATCTACATGTTTAATGCAATTCCCATAAAATTCCAATGATATTCATTAAAGAGATCAAGAAATCTACTGTGAAGTTTATATGGAAACACAGGAAGCCACGAATAGCCAAGGCAATACTCAGTCAAAAGAACAATGCAGGTGGTATCACAATACCTGACTTCAAACTATATTACAAAGCAGTAGCATAAAAATAGCATGGTACTGGCACAAAAACAGACATGAAGACCAGTGGAACAGAATAGAGGACCTAGATATGAAGCCACACAACCATAACCAACTTGTCTTTGACAAAGGAGCTAAAAATATACGATGGAGAAATAGCAGCCTCTTCAACAAAAACTGCTGGGAAAACTGGTTATCCATCTGCAAAAAACTGATACTAGATCCATGTTTATCACCCCATATGAATATTAACTCAAAATGGATCAAGGATCTTAATATCAGACCCCAAACTCTAAAGTTGGTACAGGAAAGAGTAGGAAATACTTTGGAATTAATAGTTATAGGCAAGAACTTTCTCAATGGAACCCCAGCAGCTCAGAACTAAGAGATAGCATATATAAATGGGACTTCATAAAACTAAAAAGCTTCTGCTAAACAAAAGAAATGTTCTCCAAACTAAAGAGACCACCCACAGAGTGGGAGAAAATATTTGCCAGCCACACATCAGACAAAGGACTGATAACTAGAATATATACGGAAGTCAAAAAACTAAATTCTTCCAAAATTAATGAACCAATAAAGAAATGGGCAAGTGAACTAGACAGAAATTTCTCAAAAGAAGAAATTCAAATGACCAAAAAACACATGAAAAAATGCTCACCAGCTCTAGCATAAAGGAAATGCAAATTAAAACCACACTAAGATTCCACCTCACCCCTGTTAGAATAGCCATCATAGCAACACCACTAACAACAGATGTTGGCGAGGATGCAGGGAAAAAGGAACCCTCTTACATTGCTGGTGGGAATGTAAACTAGTACGATCACTCTGGAAAAAATTTGGAGGGTACTTAAAAATCTAAACATTGATCTACCATATGATCCAGCAATACCACTCTTGGGGATATACACAAAAGAATGTGACACAGGTTACTCCAGAGGTACCTGCATATCCATGTTTATTGCAGCACTATTTACAATAGCCAAGTTATGGAAACAGCCAAGATGCCCCACTACTGATGAATGAGTTAAAAAAATGTGATATTTGTACACAATGGAATTTTATGCAGCCATGAAGAAGAATGAAATGTTATCATTCGCAGGTAAATGGATGCAATTGGAGAACATCATTCTGAGTGAGGTTAGCCTGGCCCAAAAGACCAAAAATCATATGTTCTCCCTCATATGTGGACATTAGGTCAAGGGCAAACACAACAAGGGGATTGGACTTTGATCACATGATAAAGCAAGAGCACACAAGGAAGGTATGAGGATAGGTAAGACACCTAAAAAACTAGGTAACATTTGTTGCCCTCAATGCAGAGAAACTAAAGCAGATACTTTAAAGCAACTGAGGCCAATAGGAGAAGAGGACCAGGAACTTGAGGAAAGGTTAGTTTGAGAAGCATTAATTTAGAAGGTAACACACATGTACAGGAAAGCAATGCTAGTCAATTCCCTGTATAGCTATCCTTATCTCAACTAGTAAAAACACTTGGTCCTTCCTATTATTGCTTATACTCTCTCTTCAACAAAATTAAAGATAAGGGCAGAATCATTTCTGCCTGGTAGCCAGTGGTAAGGAGGGGGGGTAAGGGAGGGAGTGGGGGTGGGGTAAGGGAGGGTGTGGTGGGAAGGGGGGAGAAATGAATCAAACATGATATGCACATATGAATAAAATAAAAATTTAAAAAATACAATGTAAGAATAAGTTTTATGTTTAAACAGAGTGACTAGGAGATGCATGATAGAGGATTATTTCTTTATCAAATTGGTAGTTCCATAGGTGTGTTTCTTTTGTAATAATTCATGAAATTGTGCCTTTCACATTCACTTTTTTCTGTCATTGTGTCTTATAATTACAGCAACAGATTTTTTGAAAAGCATCATTTGAATCTACTCTCAAGCTGTGTACATATTATTCTCATGTCTCTCCTCAGAAGGAAATAACTCCTGTACTTTAGTGTTTATAATTCCAATGATTTTTGTAGTTTATTTCCAATGTGTATTTATTCCTAAAACATACATATATCTGTATTTATATACATGTACAGGGTTTAATTTGCTTGGCCTTCCATAACAATATAAAACAGGCTAGGTGACTTAATTTAGATTCATTTCCACTGTTCTGTACGCTAAATGTCTAAAATCAAGGTGTTAATTCATTTATTTTCTTATTGTGGGCTCTCTTACTACCTTTAGAGTTCCACCTTCTTGTTATGTCTTCATATTTAGGGGGAGATGTACATTATTATGTCTCTTCTTAGATGGATGAGAATCTAATTGGACCAGGGACCCATTCTTATGTTTTTCTTTAACATTCCTTCACTATAAGCCTCATCTCCAAATTTCAACATATAAATTTCTGTAGGGCAGAGACAATCATTAAGTGCATGATAATACATATAAATTGAAATGTCTCTGTGGTTCCTTCTATTGTTGGAATTTTATCTTTAATTTATGTGATATTTGTCATGGAAATTGTAATGTTCTTTATATAAAAATATTAAACTTGGATCTGGGGTAAGATTGCAGAACATAAGTTTTTCCCATGTGACTTCATGAATGAGAAGAGTTATGGTAATTAATGACTTTATTACAAAGCAAGAAGAAGAGGAAGAAAATTGGAAATCACAACAAATGTGAAATGAGAGCCAAAAAAAAAAACATGGAAAAACAGAAAGGCTACTGAAAAGGAGAGGAAACAGCCCATGGCACCAATCCTGGCTCCTCTTAGGAGACAGGAAGCTAAAGCACAGCCACAAGGTAAGACAGATGGCCTTGGTGATGGATTGGAAGTTCTATCCACAGGACAAGCTGAAAATTCTCATAAATCTTAAATTCAATGCCAGAATTTGATGCAATACTGACTCCTCCCACATGGCAGACCATCAGTGGAGAAGAAATCTATTTTGTAACTCCCTATATCTCAGAGAGCTATATCTGAGTGCTGACTTGAGATACAGGACTATTATCTGGGACTGAGACGTTTTGGGGATCTTAAAACAAGGAAGAATTGCAGCTCAGGGAACCTGATGACACCCTGACACAGTGTCTGTGTGGGAAGTGGCCATAAGAGATGATTGTGGAGAGGGACAGGGTCTGACATGGACCCATTGACAAGTTTAAGACATGGGCATCATGGGAAGTGATGGGTATGGTGGTCTGTGGCCCTGCCATCAAGCACATTACCTGCAAATTACTACAGTAACAAAGCTCCAAGTTATTGGTTGGCAGATTGCTCAACTCCCAGGAGCTGCCTTCCAGCTATGACTGTGTATGGTTGATTTCCATGTCTGGTTGGGAGCTATAAACCCAGGTCCCTCAGATCATCCCATTTACTTGTCCTCCTCCCTCCTACAGAGCACTTAGCTGCTCTGGAATGAAAACTCTGAGACAAGCAGGAAGACTGCTGGGTTATGGTTCATCTCTCCCTCCTTCTCCCCCAGTGCAGAACTTAGTGCTCTGTTTGTTTTCCCCACTCCCTCAGGCATTCATAGAACTTCCCTAGGCTTGAGATATTGCTGCTATGGTGGGGCTGTGGAGTAAGTGGGAATCTGTGTGGTCCACTCCTTGTGGCCAGAAGCAACTCCTAATACACAAAGAAGGGAACCTTCTAAAGTGAACACATCCCTGAAGCAGACAACTGACTATTGACTGGTCTTGACCTCAGCACCCACGCAGTTGATGGTGTTATGGTGGCTTGTTTTCTCCTCTGAGTAGTACTGAAGTTTAGCCTTCAGAGAACACAGCTTGCTAGGAAGTCAACCAAATAAAATTGGAAAAGATATCCATCACAACAAAGTGCAAATTGCAACATAGAAACACAACAACTATAAAAAAGCAAGGCAATATGATTCCACCCAAACATTTGTAACTTCTCAACCAAATCCAAAGACATGGAAATGGCTAAAACAGGAGAGATCCAAGATGGCAGTTAGGATAGGGAGCCAGAAATCCTAAGCTCCATGACTCCAGAAACCATCTTGAAATGTCAGAGCTACACTTGGGTGCTTCTGATGCTTCTAGTCAAGATAATGACCACAATCACATTAGATGCACATAAAATTCAAAGACTGACCCTTAAATCAACCTTTACTTGCACCTCACAGCCATGAAAATCCTGCACTACACAGCTAGCAAGGCATGTCCCACTCTGGGAAAAAGCCTCCTGGCCACTTCTCTCTTTTTTTTTTCTCCCAGCAAGCAGAAGACAGAGCATTAATCAGAATGGAATTCTGTGGCACCCTGGACCCCTAACCTGTGGAAAGTCTGTCTATGCTGTAGCACTTCTCCCCACTAGCTGGCTTCAAAGCTGCTTGCATGAATCTACAGAATGAACAGGTAAGCATCACGCACTACCCACATCTCAGGAACATATCCAGCACAGCCCCTGTGACTGTGACTGAACCTCCTCAATCCCGCAAGAAACTGAATAGCATAAAAAGCACACATATAATCTAACACCAACAGTGGAGGTGCGAGTGGAACACTGAACCTGCCCTGAAGAAGGCAGGGTGGGGTGACAAGCCAACCTCCCAGAGGAGAACACTGAGGTCAGGAGAAGCACAAAGGTTGAGAGTGAGAGTGGGGCAACTTTCCCAAAGCAGGGCAAGTAGTGGATCCTGGAGCTGATCTCGTGGGACAAAGGGCTGTGTTCAAAACTGAATTGCCCCACCTGGCTAGGGGAGGAGCTGACTAAACAGAGTTGCAGCTGAAGGGCAATGCAGCTGCCACCTGGTGAAAACAACAACAGCTCTGACCACCCTGCATGAACTGGTAGACTTACCTCACCTTCCAGTTGCAACTAGCATTGAGGACCGAAGGAACCAAATGCTACTAACAAGCCAGTCACCTGGTGAGACTACATCAGGGCCCCCACTTGTATGCCAATACCAGGATTGGAAACCTAAGAAATAACTCCAGAACTATTACCTAAAGACTGGACTTTTTGTTGTTTCTGAACCTGGTGTTTTTTCTTTTTCTTTTTCTTGTATTATTAACTTCACTAACACTATTTTTTTATCCCTATTCCTACCCCCTCACTTTCTCTCCTTTGTCTGTGCTTTAATCCTTTGTTTTCCCACCCAACTATATTTTCTGCCCCGTCTCATCCACTCTCACTCCCTCTCTTCACCTCACCCTCCTATCTTCCTCCAACCTTTCATCACAATACCCTTCCCTCCTACACATTCACCACCTGATGACTAGCACACTGTACTAACTGTACATAATCCCCGACACAAGCACCCTCCACTACAACAACAGAACTACACCCAAACATGCACAAGGGTCACAAAACCCAGCACCCCCCAAATCACATCATCCCCCATCCACCCTCTTTCCTGCCCCCTCTTTTGAGTGCCACCTTTACCAATTACCCAAATTTCTACATCTAACCTAATAACCATTACCCTCCACCAACTCCCACTTTTTATAGATATTATTACCAAGATGTTTTCTATATAATATGTAAAAAACTGATATGGCATTGGACCTACCTGTGAATTTGTTATTGCTAAATTACACCTCCAGTCCAGAGACAGAAAGAGCACATCAACCTAGCTAACAACCATGTCAGTCATAACACAAAAATTAAATCAAGGGACAGAAAACAGGAAATTAAAACCACCAACTATCCTATCAAGAACATAGTAGCACAACACCAAATGGAGTGATGGGAAGAAGAAGAAGGGAAGGAAAATACTCAACTCAAAAAAAAATTCAATACAGGATTCAGTGGGAAATGAAGGAAATGGGTACCCAGTTCCTGACCCTAACAAAACAATCATAAATGTCACCAAGAAGCTCAGTGATTCCCACTAAAAAAAACCTCAAAGAGGAATTTTTGGAAAAAATAACTGAGAAATTCATGGAGAAGTTACTTGATGGTTAACCAGAATGTGTAAGATGTACCTGAGAAATTTCAAGACACAAAAAATAAAGAAAATGAGAAGACACAGAAACAAATAACTCAGAGGACTTCAACAAACACCAAAGAGAAACATAGGACACTATAAAAAAGAGGTATATAAATTAAAGATGACAACACAAAATATAAAAGAGGAATTGAACAAAGATATAAAAAACCTCAGAAAAAAGAATCAAACAGCAAACTTGGAAATAAAAAGTCCCTTTAGTCAAACAAAAAGCACAGTGGAAGGCCACTATAGCAGACTAGAACATGTGGAAGACAGAATCTCAAAGCTCAAAGATAAAATAGAAATTAAAGAAAAAAAAAAACAGAAGAAATCTTAGTCAAACAACTCAAGAGCTGTGAAAGCAATAGCAAGAACTCAGCAACTCCATCAAAAGATCAAACCTGAGAATCACGGGCATTCAGGAAGAAGAAGATGCCAAAGGGAAAGACAAAAGGAAATGCAATACATTCAACAAAATAATAACAGAAAATTTCCCAAATCTTGAGAAAGTTTTACCCATTCAGGTACAGGAAGCCTCCAGGACACCAAACAAACTTGACTAATGTAGAAACTCCCCACAATATGTTTTCAACATATTTGTTCTTAGGCTGGAAACATTACACCACACCCTGAAACCTTAGGCATAGACTTTTTCTGCAGCAGCTGAGTCTTTAAAATAGGAATAATAATGCTGTTTCTTCCTACATTGATGGGTTGTTTATGATGAGCAAATGAGACTGTAAATGCACTTTAGAACTGTAAAAATAACTGTAGAAATTCAGGGAAGTTTTGAAATGAATAGTGAGCATAGCAAGTCTGTTATGAAGGTATTTTCATTTTCTTTAACAATGATAACTAGAAATGTAATAAGGTATGGAGACTCAGGCTATCTCATAGGACATGGGAAACAATATTTTATGACCATTATCTTAAATGAGTTGGTAAGTCTGAGCTAGAAATATGCTTGTAATATTGGAATTTTAACAAAAAATGCAGTGAAAATATTTAAATATATTGATTTTGGGCTCCAAAAAGCATGATTATATCTAGAGTAATAATCATCAGGAAGATAAAACAACAAGTGCAGAGAACAGAGAAAGAATATTGAAGGCTGTAAGAGAGAAAAAACAAGTAACATATAAAGGTAAATCCATTAAAATAACAGCATATTTCTCAACAGAAACCTTAAAAGCAACAAGGGCATGGAGTGAGGTATTTCAGGCACTAAATTACAATAACTTCAACCCTAGGATACTCTAGCCAGAAAAACTATCATGCAATTTGCAGAGCAATAAAAAATCTTCCATGATAAACAGAAACTAAAACAATATATGACCACTAACCTATCACTACAGAAGATTCTTCAAGGAATTCTGCACACAGAAGATGAAAGCAAACTAAATCACCAGAGGACAGGAAGTATCAAACCACAAGAGAAGAAAAGATAAGTAATCAGAAACTAGCAGTGATTTGACTGCACACAATCAAATCCTTAAACACAAAAATAACTAAATGGTAGGAATCACCACATACCTATCAATATTAACACTGAATGTCAATGGACTCAATTCCCCCATCAAAGGACACCATTTGGCAAAAGGAAGATATGATAATCTGTTGTTTACAAGAGACCTATCTTATTGACAGAAATAAACACTGGTTTAGGGTGAAGCACTGGAAGAGATTAACCAAGCCAATGGCCCCAGAAAAGAGGCAGGAGTAGCAATACTTATATCAGACAAAGTAGACCTCAAACTTACATTGCTCAAATGAGACAAACAAGAACATCTCATGCAAATAAAAGAGGCAATACTTCAAATGCAAATAACAATTATTAACCTATATGCACCCAATTTCAGTGCACCCAATTTAATCATACACTAAAGAACTTAAAGCACATATAGACCCCAACACAGTGGTAGTGGGAGACATTAATACACCTTTATCACATATCAATAGGTCATCCAAACAAAAAATCAACAAAGAAATCCTAGAACCAAATACACTGTAGATCAAATGGACCTAACTGATGTATATAGAATATTTCATCTGACAAAAGCACAATATACATTCTTCTCAGCAGCCCAGGGAACTTTCTCCAAAATAGATCATATCTTAGGTTACAAAGCTAGCCTCAGCAAATTTAAGAAAATACAAATAACCACCTGCATTCTATTGGATCACAATGCAATAAAACTAGAACTCAACAACAAAAACAACATCAGAAAATACACAAATAATTGCAGGCTGAATAACACATTGCTCAATCATCAGTGTCATAGAAGAAATAAGAGAGAAATCAAAAGAGTCCTGGAAGTTTATAAACATGAAAACACCACCCAGCAGAACCTATGGGACACAGCAAAGGCAGTCCTAAGAGGAAAGTTTACAGCCATGAGTGCCTATAGTGATAGGTCAGAAAGATCTCAAATAAATGACCTAGAAAAACAAGAACAGGAAAAACCCAAAACAAGCGGAAGGAGAGAAACAGTAAAAATATGGGCCAAAATTAATGAAATAGAGACCAAAAAAAGCCATACAAAGAATCAACGAAACAAAAAGCTGGTTCTTTGAAAAAATAAACAAGATTGACAAGCCCCTGGCAAATCTAACTACAATGAGGAGGGAAAAGACACAAATTAGTAAAATCGGCCAAAAAAAAGGGAGATAACAACAAATAACAAGGAAATCCAGGGAATCTCAGAGACTTTTTTGAGAACCTATATTCCAATAAATTGGAAAAATTTGAAGAAATGAACAAATTTCTAGACACTTATAACCATCCAAAACTGAACCAAGAGGATACTAACCACCTAAACAGATGTATAATACATAATGAAATTGAAGCAGCAATAAAAAGTCTCCCAAAAAAGAAAAGTCCAGGACCTGATGGATTCTCTGCTAAATTCTACCAGATCTTTAAAGAAGAATTATTATCAACACTCCTTAAACTTTTCCATGAAATAGAAAAGGAAGTAACACTGCCTAACTCATTCTATGAAGCCAGTATTACACACATACCAAAACTGGACAAGGACACATCCTAGAAGGAGAACTGTAGGCCAATATCCTTATTGAACATTGATGCAAAAATCCTCAATGAAATGACAAAACGAATCCAACAGCATATCAGAAAGATCATTCACCATGACCAAGTCACCTTCTTCCCAGGGATGCAGGGAGGGTTCAACACACACAAATCAATTAATGTAACACAGCACATTAACAGAAGCAAAGACAAAAACCATTTGATCATCTGAATAGATGGAACAAAAAGCCTTTGATAAGATTCAACACCATTTCATGGTAAAAGCTCTAGAAAACTATGAATAGAAGGAATGTATCTCAATGTTATAAAGGCTCTATATACCTAGAGCCAAATCATAGTTAATGGGGGAAAAGCTAAAACCATTTCCTCCAAAGTCAGGAATGAGACAAGGATATCCATTCTCCCCACTCTTATTCAAAATCATCCTGGAATTCCTAGCCAGAACACTAAAGAAAAAAGAAGAAATAAAAGGAATACATAGTAAGGAAATAGTCAAAGTATCTCTATTTGCAGATGACATGATACTATCCCTCAAAGACCCAAAAAACTCAACCCCTAAACTCCTAGACACCATAAATAGCTTCAACAATGTAGTAGGATACAAAATCAGTAACCTTTCTATATACCAACAGCGAACAAATTGAGAAAGAATATAGGAAACACAATTTCATTTAAAATAGCCTTAAAAAATACCTAGGAATAAACTTGACAAATGATGTAAATGACCACTTCAAGGAGAACTACAAACCACTGAATAAAGAGTTCAAAGAAGACTACAGAAGGTGGAAAGATTCTAATGCTCATGAATTGATAAAATGAACCTAGTAAAAATGATATACTACCAAAGTAATCTACATGTTCAATGCAATACCCATCAAATCCCAATGACATTCATCACACAGATTGAAAAATTGACCCTTAAAGTTCATTTGGAAACACAAAGACCATGAATAGCCAAGGCAATACTGAGCAAAAAGAACAATGCTGGACATATCACAATATCTGACTTCAGACTGTACTACAAAGCCATACCAGTAAACACAGCGTGGTGCTGGCACAAAAACAGATATGAAGACTAGTGGAACAGAATAGAGGACCCAGATATGAATACACACAGCTATGCCCACCTTATTTTTGACAAAGGTGCCCAAATGGCGCCTCTTCAACCAATGTTGCTGGGAAAAGTTGGTTATCTGCTTTCAGAAAGCTGAAACTAGATCCATTCCTATCACACTGTATTAGTACCAGCTCAAAGTAGATTAGAGACCTTAATATCAGACCCTAAACTTTACAGTTAGTCCATGAAAGAGCAGGGAATACTCTGGAAGCAAGGACTTCCTCAGTAGAACTCAAGCAGCCCAGCAACTAAGAGAAACGATGGAGAAAAGGGATTACATGAATGGTTTGAATTGAAGAGACCACCCACAGAGTGGGAGAAAATATTTGCTAGCTATACATCAGACAAAGGACTGACAACCAGAATATATAGAGCTCAAAAAACTAAACCCCCCAAAATCAATGAACCAATAAAAAAGTAGGTAAGTGAACTAAATGGAACTTCTCCAAAGGAAGAAATCCAAATGGCCAAAAACCACATGAAAAAATGCTCACCATCCCTGACCGTAAAAGAAATGTAAATCAAAACGACACTAATTTCCACCTCACTCCTGTTAGAATAACTAGCATCAAGAACACTACCAACAACAAACGCTGGGGAGAATGTGGGAGAAAGGAACCCTCATACACTGCTGGTGGGAATGTAGGCTAGTACAACCACTTCGGGAAACAAGATGGAGGCTTCTTAAAAAACTAAACATAGATCTGTCATATGATCCAGGAATACCACTCCTAGGGATATACCCAAAAGAAAGCGACTCAGGTTACTCCATAGGCACCTGCACAGCCATGTTTATTGCAGCACTATTTACAATAGCCAAGTTATGGAAACTGTGAAGATGCCCCACTACTGATGAATGGATCAAGAATATGTGGTATTTATACACAATGGAATTTTATGCAGCCATGAAGAAGAACGAAATATTATCATTCGCTGGTAAATGGATGGAATTGGAGAACATCATTCTGAGTGAGGTTAGCCTGTCCCAAAAGACCAGAAATCGTATGTTTTCCCTCATATGTGGACATTAGATCAAGGGCAAACACAACAAGGGGATTGGACTTTGATCACATGATGAGGTGAGAGCACACAAGGGAGGTATGAGGATAGGTAAGACACCAAAGAAACTAGATGGCATTTGTTGTCATCAATGCAGAGAAACTAAAGCAGATACTTTGGGGCAACTGAGGTCAATAGGAAAAGGGGACCAGGAACTAGAGAAAAGGTTAGATCAAGAAGAATTAACTTAGAAGGTAACACACATGCACAGGAAATCAATGTGAGTCAACTCCCTGTATAGCTATCCTTATCTCAACCAGCAAAACCCCTTGTTCCTTCCTATTATTGCTTATACTCTCTCTTCAACAAAATTAGAGATAAGGGCAAAATAATTTCTGCTGGGTAGCGAGGGGGTGGATGGGAGAAGGAGGGGTGGTGGGGTAAGGGAGGGGATGGGGGAAGGGGGGAGAAATGACCCAAACATTGTATGCACATATGAATAAAACAAAAACAAAATAAATATAAAAAAAGAAGGTTAAAAAAAAAGAATATGTGGTATGTATACACAATGGAATTTTACTCAGCCACAAAGAAGAATGAAATTTTGTCATTCACAAGTAAATGGATGGAACTAGGGAACATCATCTTAAGTGAAGTTAGCCAGGCTCAGAAAACCAAAAATTGCATATTCTCCCTTCTATGTGGATTATAAACCTAAAACAAATGCAGTAATATTATTGGACATGGGCCACACACTAAGTGGAGAATGCAAACAGGAGGAATAGGGAAAGGAAAGGAAACCTAAAACTTGAATGTGGTTGATGTGCTTACCCTATAGGAGTAAATATAGTAATCTTAAACTGGCAGAGGCCACTATGGGAAGGGGATTAGGAAGTTGTGAAGAGGTCTGGAAGAGATGAACCAATGTGGGTTGTAATACACATGTGCATGGATGCAATGCTAGGAATTTCTCTGTATAGCAATCTTTATCTCAAACTAGCAAAAACGCTGTCTTTCTTATTATCTCTTATGTTTTCTCTTCACAAAGTTGAAGAACAAGAGGGTGTAACAGGTACTACAGGTTTTGCCTGGTAGAGAGGGGTGGGGTAGGTTGTGGGGGAGGAGGTGGCCCAAACAATGTATATACCTGTGAGTAAGTGTAAAAATGATAAAAAGAGAAATGGTTAAAACAACAAAGAATTAAAAAGTTTATTTAAAAAAATAATGAGTGTCCTGAAAAAGGAGTTAAAAAATAGTTGAATGAAGTATGAAGTCAATTAAAGATCTACATGATAAAGTCAGCCATGTGGATGAATCTCAAGGAACAGCCCAGAACCAGATGAAGTTACTGGTAAATTCTATGAGACCTTTCAAGAAAAACTGACACCAATGTTCCTCAAAGTATTCTAAATAAAAGAAAAGGGTTGCCACCAACCTCATTCTATGAAGCCACCATTATCCTAATACCAAAACCAGATAAAGATGTAACAAAAAAAGGCAAATTTAGACCAGATTCATTGGTGAACACAGTTGCAAAACTCTTCAGTTAAAAACATTTTCAAATAATTTAATAAGATATTAAAAAGATCATATTCCAGGATCAAATTTTGTTTCATTACAGGGATCCAAGTGTTGTTCAACATATGCAAATAAATAAACAAATATATTACAGCACATCAACAGAGTCAGGACAAAAATCACATGTTCATCTCAGTAAATACAGAAAAAACCTTTGACAAAATTCAACATTCCTTCATGATAAAAACCCTAAAGATACTAGGAATAGAAGGGCTGAACATAATAAAGGCTATCCAAACATAATAAAGGCTATCCAAAAGCTTATAGTCATTATTGAACTAAATGGGGAAAATCAGGAAGTATTTCCTCTAAAATTAGGAATGAGACAAGTTGTATGATCTCTCCACTCATAACCAATCCAGTGCTTGAATTCTTAGCCAGAACAATGAAATAAAAGGAGTACATGTGGGAAAGAAAAAGTCAAATTATATCTATTTGCAGATGATATGATCCTGTACCTAAAAGACCTTAAAGATTCTAACAAAACAACTCTTAGATCTGATAAATACTTCAACAATTCAATAGGATACAAAAATCAATCCACAAAACAGTGACTTTTCTATATACCATTAAGGAATATCTGAGAAAGAAATCAGGAAAACAATTCCATTCACTATAACCTCAAGAAATAAAATGCTTAGGAATAAAATTAACCAAGGAGGCAAAAGATTTCTACAATGAAAACTATGAAACATTGTAGCAAGAAATTGAAGAAAACAATGGAAAGACTTGCCATGTTCATGATGAGCTGAATTCATATCGTGAAAACTGCTATATTACTGAATGTTATCTATAGATTCCATGCAATCCTCATCAAAATGCTAATGACATTTTTTCACATAAATACAAAAGAAATCCTAAAACTGAAATGGAAGCATAAAAGATCCTGAATATCCAAAGCAATCTCGAGCTAAAAGAACAAAGTTGAAATTATCACAATACCTGATTTCATATTATACCACAGAACCCTAGTAACAAAACCAGCATGGTATTAGCATAAAAACATACATATAAACCAGTGGAGTAGAGTAGAAGATACAAAAAAAGCACATGCAGCTATAGCCATGTGATTCTTGTCAAAGGTACCCAAAACGCATTGGAGAAAAGACAGCGTCTTCAACAAATTGTGTTGGGAAAAGTGGATATTCTCAAGTAGATGACTGAAACTAAATCCGTGTCTTTTCCTGTATAAAAATTAACTCAAAATGGATCAAATACCTTAATGTAAATCTGAAACTTTGAAACTGCTAGAGGAACCACTTCAAGATATTGGCATAGGTAATGACTTTCTGAATAGGACTCCAACAACTCAGGAAATAAGATCAAGAATTGACAAGTAGGATTTCATTAGGTAAAATAGTTTTTGCACTTCATGGGACACAATCATCAGAATAAAGAGAAAATAATTGCCAGATATTCATCAAAGAAAGTATTAATATCCAGAATACATAAAGAGCTCAAAAAATGAAACCTCAAAAGAATAAATAAAATCACTGAAATAAGCAAATGAATTGAATACACAGTTCTCAAATGAAGTACAAATGGCCAATAGATGCATGAAGAAATGTTCAACATAAACTAAATGCCATTCAAAACAACACTGAGATTCCATCCTACCCCAGTTAGAATGGCTATCATAAAGAATAAAAAAACCAACAAATGCTGGTAAGGATGTGGGGAAAAAGGAACACTTATATACTATTGGTAGAAATGTAAACTAGTCCAGTCAGTGTGGATATCAATATGAGGGTTTTTCACAAAACTAAAAATAGAACTAATGTCATTGAGTATATAGTTGAGGGATTGTGAATCAGCATCCAGTAGAGACATCTGCACAGCCATGTTCACAATAGCCATGTTATGGAACCAGTCTAAGTCCCATCAACATACGAATGTATAAAGAAAGTATGGTATATTCACACAGTGGGGTATTTTTCAGCCATAAAGAAGAATGATTTGTAGGGAAGTAGATGGAACTGGAGGTCACCATGTTAAGCTAAATAAGCCAAACTCAGAAAGACAAATCTCATATATTTCCCTTCATATGTGGAATCTATATCTTAAAAAGGACATGGACATAAAAGGGGGATGATTGGAGGAACCAGTGTGGGATGGGAGTAGGAAAGAGGGTGGAGGAGAATATTTTCAAAGTACATTGTATGAAGATATGAAAAGGACTTAATGAATCTCAGTAAATATTTTGTAGAAAAAATTTAAAAACAGAGAGGAGGTACAAGGAATAAGAAGAAGCAATGGAGGAGTGATTTAAGATTGAAATACATTATTTATAGGTAAATACACACCTGTACAAGGTCCCTCACCTTGTACAATTAATATATGGAAATAAAATAATTATAAATTAAATATAACAAATATCAGTAAGTTCATTAATTATAGAACGACAATGTTTTAGGAGACCTCAAATTCATAAAATGTCAAATTTATTTGCTGTTGAACATTGAATGCTACCATGAAGAATATTGGTGTGAACTTTTTAAACTATCTCCAGTTGTGTAAGTGCAAGATATTTTGGCAGTATATCTGACATTGGAATGCATGGTCCACATCAATGAATATTTTTAATTTTGTCATAATTACACATTATTTTTCTATTAAAATGGTTAAGACTTCTAATTAATACACAGCATTGCTTCCAAAAAACACTCTTAAAAATAACTTCTTATAATCTCCTGATATACAATGAACCCCAGGAGGTTTTAGTATGTCTTTCCCTTACTGTTTTTGAGGTTGACTAAATTTGGATGGCATGATTAGCCCATTTGGAATTATTTTCTCTGAATTAATCTTATGGCATTTTTTTTCAATTTTGTTGGGTCTATATATGTGAATATATTTCACTATTAACTTATAAAAATTTGCAGGGGCACATTTTGAAAAGGACTAGGAAAGCAGAATCTTGTGGAAGAGGATAAAGAAGGAGGTTTTCTAGGAAATGGTATCTGGTATAGGTAAAGCAGTAATGTCAACTGTTAATTCAGAGGTGCCTTTCCTCAGACTGTTTAATTAAATGAGAAACTTTGCAGAATACATACATGTTGGGAAAGGGAGTTGTGAATGGTTTGGGCTCTTCTGGTTTGGGAAGGAAAGAAGTTTTGTCAACCTGGAAAACAAAGTTCAATTGGTGCATTGTCATAACGGCAATAGATGATCAGTGATGATCTACAGGACACAGAAACCGTAACTGAAATCTGAGTATCTTGCAGGCTTTCTTTGCTAAAATAACATTTCCAAGTATCATGTTGAATTTAACATAAAAGTAACAATTAACAATATAAATATTCACACTTAAGTTTGAAAAATGAACACATAATATTCATTTTCAACCAGGTATTGAATAATAGGAGCTAGAGATATATGGAATGAATTTGGGATCAAATTTGTAAGGTGTTGAGGACAAAGCATATATTGAAAGGTAATTTTATAGTATTATAAGAAACTTATACCAACAGAATGCTGACAGCATAGCTTTTGGTAAGAGACTGAGATTTATCCAAACTGAATTGTAGTTCCCAAAGTTCAGTGGCGATGATGAGATACCAGTTTCTCACTCTTGTTCAGAGAGTGAATAATAGTGTTTCTGGTGTTTGTGAAAGGATTTGGTTTAGAATGCAGAGATTTTGGTTATCACACTCAGCCTCTAGCTTGGTTTTTGATGGATCTCTAATCACGTTTTCTCAATGTAAAGTGAAAAGACAGAAGTTTTGTGAACCACCAAATTACTACTGGCTGCCTTGTGGTTTTCATAATTCCTCCCAGGGTAAATTCTTATGCCTGCTTCCACTAGTAGTTCTTTCCCTCAGGGAACATAAAATGAAGTAATTACAACTTGTTTGTCTCCAATCTGGAGCTGGGGATGTGGAATTGCCTCCAGGTCCTCTTTATGGCTTGTGAAATTAGAGCTCACAGAGATCGCTCAGAAAGAAACATGCTTTGATATATCTATCTTGTTTGATTCTGAACTGATAACTCTTCTGCTTGTCTTAATGGAAGTTTGAGCTCCTTAGGGGTTTCATCTGTTTCACTGTATTTCACTTCTTCTAGCAAGTAATAGAAGAATTTTCCAATGTATGAAGGTACTTGTGCTCATCATCAAAGGGATCCTGACAGAATGGAAACAGAGTTGACATTCAGTGATATGAGTGTACATGTATGTATGTATGTATGTGTGTGTGTGTCCTACTGATTCTTAGATTTACTGCTCTTCACATAGAAGGATGGTCCATGTACTGTAACTTGTCTTGAATTTAATATCTATCCAAATTTTGAGGTGATAAATAAAAAATAAAATCTCTATGTATGTTAATTTATCTCAGAGTGATCCTATATCTAATTTTTGAGAGAAAGGAGGAAAACACACCTCCTTTTGCTTATCTTTTACCCTAAGGAGGTCTTGTTTGGGTTTTTCCCCAAAATTTGATCCCAAATCTCTAAAATTTTCTCCAAAATGCAGGTTTAGTCAAGTATTATTTTGTAACTTAAAATGCTGACCTATTCCCATTCCCACTGGAACTTGTGCCTTAGTATTACACGATCTTTACCAAGTAACCAGCAAGTCATTTGATATTTTTAGTCACTTCTTTAGTTATATTGTTTCTTTGGTATATTATTATTCTAGAATAGATCAGAACTTCTATTATAGCAGACAAGTCCATTATCCTTTCGCTCCTTGAATGTTCTACAAACCATATATTTCCCTGACTGAGGGAAAAACTCCAGAGTTGTCTTGAGTTCTCTCTTTTCCTTAAATGTCCTTGTGCTGTCCACCCCAAACATTTTACTAGAGTGCCCATTTTTATAATGTTCCTGTGTAGGTTTTTCTTGTGATTTGATAGTTTGTCAAAACCAAGACCGCACATTCCCTTCATTTCTGAGAATTTATTGTATTTGTAATACATATAGAATGTTTATTATGTAATGTATTTGTCAGTGTGCAAAATGACATAATAAAAATATTGAATATTGTAATATTGCTGGAAATACAGAAATATTAGAAACATTCAACATGCCTACAGATAGCTCATCATTGTTTTCATTCTGAGAAACTTAATTGTTACTAATGTGAGTTGAATAACATACCTGAATTATTACCAAGCTCAGGTAGCAACATCATACTAACAGGATTTTTAATGTAATGGCTAAAGAATGTAGAAATTTTTAAAGATAACTTCTATTTTAAACTTTAAAGACAATTTAAAGATAATTGGGAAAATTCATATATTCATATAAACTTTCATGAACTCCCAAATGATTGAACTGTCAGATAATAAGAATCTCCTCAGCTTACAAAGACAAAACATGCAGCTTTAACAACTCTTATTATCATTATTTTTTTATTAGTGTTATATTAATTGTACTAAGGAGTTTCATTGTGATATTTCCTTCATGCATATAATGTATTTTGATCAAATTATCCCTCTGTATTGCTCTGTCTTATCCCTCCTCTCTTTTTTACAGATTTTTAGCAGGATTCATTGTTTTACTTTTTATATGTGCTCAAAGTACTTCGGTCATATATACCCCTTGCCCTTCATAGTCTCCTTTGGACCATTCCCCTCTCATTGGTTCCCATCCCCAGATTTTCTCTATTTTATACTTGTGTCATTCACTTTTTTTAAGGCATAGTTTCCACATTTGAGAAAGAGCAGGTGATGCTTGTCTTTCTCAGTCTGGCTTATTTTGCCTAACATGTTGATCTCCATTCTATTCATTTTCATGCAAACAAATCTTTACATAGAATATGTATTTTTTGTAAGAGAGATTATCATGTTCAGTTTTCCTGATCATTAGTGATTGCTTACATTAATAGACATAATACTAACAGACCTGAATGAGTAAAAGGGAGGAATTACAGCTCAGCAACATAGAAGAAATTATAGAAATATGCTGAAAATAGTCTTTGACATAAAACGCAAAAAGGAAAAGAAGTAATTTGTTATTGCTAAAGAGACACAAAGACTTCTTCACCTGATCCAAGATTGTACTGGAAAAGACATGTTGTTCCTAGCATTCCAAGGACTTGAATAAGAGGATTTACTTTGAGTTGGGAGACTGTATAATGTGTTGATGTGAAAGAAGGACAGTTATTTTGTGAATTTTCCATGATTATTCTTTTAGAAAGAATGATATCAGACTCAAAATGCTGTGTGTAAAGACTTTGCAAAAGGAAGAACTGCTGGGTGTGTTATAAGGTATGTAACTAGATATTTTACATTATTGACAAAGATTTATGCCCTTAAAACTCTTGCTGTGATGTGCTGTGTACAACACTTATATCAAGTTTCCAGTTACTGATACCTTACACATTCAAAGCAGCCTACTGAGTTCTCTTATCTTCATTCAATCTGTAGACACAAAGCTATACCAACACACCAAAGTGTGTTCAAGAGGCATTGAGAAGATTGAAAGAGGTCAACAGGACATTAGAGATCTCCTGCTTTTCTATTAACTAGAGACTGACCTGTCCTTCCACTCTAATTCTCTAATTTCCATCCAGAAATCATGGACAACAACCTAGTCTGATCTGATAATCATTTTGATAGTTCATGATTTCTCAAAAAAGATGTTCAGTTGTTTTCTAGGTGGACCATAACAACCTTTCTTGACCATCATCAGCCCATCAGTGACAAAATCCTAATTATTCAGGTTAAACTTCACATACTGACTAGTTCAAAACGATCTTTCTTTATTTTCTTCTTTGTTCTTTTCTTTCTTTTTTTCTTTTTTCATTCTTTCTGCTATGTGGGGGATTGATAAAATGATGCTTTTGCTATGTAATAGTTACAATGACTTCTCTTTCTTTCACATTTCCATCTCTCTTTTCAACAGTAAAAGAAGAGGACCATGAAGAAGGAAAATCAGAGCAGTGTGTCTGAATTCATCCTCCTGGGGCTCCCCATCCGACCAGAAGAACAAGCCATGTTCTATGCCCTGTTCCTGGCCATGTACCTGACCACAGTGCTGGGGAACCTGCTCATTATTCTGCTCATCAGGCTGGACTCTCACCTCCACACCCCCATGTACTTCTTCCTCAGCCACTTGGCCTTCACTGATGTCTCTTTCTCATCTGTCACAGCTCCAAAGATGCTCATGAATATGCTGACACAGAGTCAATCCATCTCCTATGCTGAGTGCATTTCTCAGGTGTACTTTTTCTTAATGTTTGTGGATCTTGATAGCTTCCTTCTCACCTCAATGGCTTATGACAGATATGTGGCTGTCTGCCATCCCTTGCACTATACCAGAATCATGAGTCAGAGGATTTGTTTCCTACTAGTAATTTTGTCTTGGATCTCATCCTCTGTGATTTCCCTTCTACACACCCTGCTTTTAGCTCATCTATCTTTCTGTGGAGATAACACTCTGCCCCACTTCTTCTGTGACCTCTCTGCCTTACTTAAGTTGTCCAGCTCAGACACCACAATCAATGAGTTGGTTATTCTCACCGTAGGAGTGGTGGTCATTACACTTCCATTGATATGCATTTTGGTCTCTTATGGCTACATTGGGGCCACCATCCTGAGAACTCCTTCCATCAAGGGAATCTGCAAAGCCTTGTCCACATGTGGCTCTCACCTGTCTGTGGTTGCTATGTACTATGGACCAATTATTGGGCTCTATTTTGTCCCACCATCCAATAACACTAATAACAAGGATGTCACTGTGGCTGTGCTGTACACTCTGGTCACACCCATGTTGAATCCCTTTATCTACAGCCTGAGGAATCGGGATATGAAAGGAACTCTGAAAAATGTATTCAGTAGAGGAAACTTTTCATTGTGATGGGCACTTATTTCCTGTTAACTGGATATGAGACCTTCTCTATTTGTACCTTCTCTCTGAATTGCTGGTTTTTTAAGTGGTATTTTTACATGGTATTTTTTCAGCCTGTACTTTACCTGGGTTTTTTTATTAGGATATATTCATTGTACGGGGGAGGGGATTCACTGTGATAATTCCAAATAGGCTTATATTGTACATAGATTAGATTACACCCACCAACTCTATTCCTCGAATTGCTCCTCTTCAAGCAGTTGCAAAAGGTTTCATTGTTCTATTTCATATATATATGAAATCCATCAACCATATTCCTTCATCTTAGTCTTCTCCATTCACCTTCCCCTCTTCCACAAGTTAACCCCCCATATCAACTTGCAGTCTTTTTCTTTTTCATTATTAATTTTTCAGTCATTGTTCAAACGAGTTTCTCGATGTATCCTTCACCTGGGTTTTTGTTTTGTCTCTGTCTAATTGTCCTGTTGATCTTGAGAATCTTGGATGCAGTTCTTACCAGAATAACCATATTTTTGGATTAGTATCCTTGTCCTACAAACATTTTCAATATATATAGTCACAGATACTAGTACTTTATTAGATAGTTTGTAATCTTTTGTTGCAATATTTTTTTTTCACTTTCTCACTTTGGCAGTATTGAATTTTTTTCCTGGTAGGTTTATGAGGTATTTTTATGCTGAATTTTGTAA
This sequence comes from Castor canadensis, assembly GCF_047511655.1. Taxonomy (NCBI): domain Eukaryota; kingdom Metazoa; phylum Chordata; class Mammalia; order Rodentia; family Castoridae; genus Castor; species Castor canadensis. The sequence continues at coordinate 12,959,579 of NC_133398.1, read as the reverse complement.
CAAATATACTTTTTGCAATCTTCATTAGACATAGAGTTTTAGTTTTCAAAAATTCTTTTTATTCATTTATATAAATTTCAATTGACATAAAAGGTAGATATGAGGTATCATCTGATGTTCCAATATATGTATATAGTCTATAAGGTTCAAGTCAGAAAACATATTTGTTTCTTCTAGAATTTACCACTTTTTTGTGATGAATCCGTTTTTCTGTTGTTACTGAAATATATAGCATTTTATCTACTGACACACTACTATTCAGTTAAACGTCAGAATTTCTTTCACTTTTTAATTTTTTTAATTTGTAATTTTTTAAGAACTATTTTTATTATCATATTATTGTACTGGTGGTACATTGTGACATTTACAAAACATGTCGTAAGTGAATTCATGCCCTTCATCATTCTCCTTTAACTAATTGCAAGCCCATTGACCATCCTTTCTTCATCTGTCTTTACCTCCATATTCTGCCCATTTGTTTATAATTTCTTATGCAATTTCTAAGAATTTCATTCTGTCATTAAAATGATGATAATTAGGCAGAAAACTTCCTCCCATCAAACTGAATAGAAAAAGGTTGAGGCAGTTGGGTATGGGTCCAAAGCGAACAGAAACTTGATTGCAGCTTTTATATCTCAGGAAAGCAAACTGTGAGGCATAGCAGCGAGAAGATAGATTGTTTTAAAAAACATCTTTCCAGATGGTGCTGTGTTGGTATATGCATTCAGTTTGTTTCACCTAGATGGAGATTCAGCTTCCAATAGTGTGTGTTGGAGAATGGCTATGGAGGATATCAAAAAGTCTAGCCAATCTGGACAGAGTTCAAGCAGGACTTCAGTATCGTTTAATCCAACTATATTTTATTTTAAAATGAACAAAGTTGCTTCTATGCCCAACTACATAAATGTATTGTCCTGTGTTTTTACCTGAAACAGTAAAGATTTGTTTTTAGTTTTTCAAAGATTGCCTCTTCTCAAGCAAAAGGTAATTAACTCTGTTGCTATGAGATGAACACTATGACAAAATTCTCATACTTATTATTTAATTTTGTAGTAGTATTTAATATTGAAGAGGGAATTAAACTTAAAAGAGGTTTAGTAACCATTCCTGTGCTACTAAGCTAATAATATTTAGCAGAAATGGTTTATAAACCACGGCATATGCAAGGTCAAATCCAGAGACCTATAGCAACTTGTATATTTTTCAAAGTGGAGTGTCTTTTCCTCTGTTTTATTGGAAATTTTGCTGTACTATGTCAAAAATGTTGAAATCATGTATAAATGGAACAATAAATATAGATGGTACACAATAGCAATATATATGTAAACATAACATGTATTGTGCATATATGTTTACATACATGTGACATAAATATGTATTAAATTAGAATATCAAAATTATTTATTTAATCATCTCTAGGCTTAAGTGATAGAATACTTAACAACATAGTTGAAGCTCCTTCAGACCCTCCTAAATTATATCTTCTTTCCCTTTAAAGGTACCTGATGTCTTGACCATTATCAATATTTCCTTACTTTTCACTTGAGTTTTACACTTCTACTTTGGTCCTTCAGTTTTGCTCAAGAACTGCATGTAAATACAATAAGACTATATTAATTCTGATATATTTTGCTTTTGTTGTTTACTATTGTCCTTGTAAATTCATCTACTTATTTTCATAATTCTCTGTGTAACTAACATGCTATGTGCTCTGTTTTCAGTGGCCATTTTTTCATTGAGTGTGTTGCTATTGATGATTAATGTTGTCACAAACACCACTGTGCATGCATATGGTGTGTATATACAAGAGATTCTATAAATTGTGTTCCCAGAAGAATTACTGGATGTTAGGAATACATAGAAATAATTTAACTGTCACTGAAACTATTTCAGGAATGGGGGAAGAAGGATAAAAGAAAGAGATAGAGGGGATGAATTCACTGTAAGAATTTTTGTAAATGTCTTATTATACTTCTAGTACAACAAGAATAAAAAAATCCCCCACCCCCAAAAAAAGCCAAAATAGACCAGGAAGACAGTCTGAAATGATTATATTCTATATCATTCCAACTACATGATATCCTGGAAATTGTGAAACTATAGGAATAATAAAATGATCAGAGGTTACTAAGGATTTGGTGTAGAGGAAGAGGAGGGATACACAAGTGAGGCAAAAGGGATTTTTAGGGGAAAAACTTATACTGTATAATGATGCAACTATGGATACATGTCATTATGCATTTGTGGGAACCAAAGAAGAAACAAAACCAAACAAAAATCTAAGGAAACTACAGCCATATAATTAAAAGCATGAATGCTAATCTTAACTGTGGACTTTAGTTTATAGTAATATATCAATATTATTTCTGATATAACCAATGTACTCCATCTATATAAGATGTTAATAGCAGAAACTCTGGGTGAATGGGAAGAAATAGTACATGAATACTTTGAGGTCAAGTTTTCAGTAACCCTAAAAATACTTTAAAAATACTCCATTAATTTTTAAAAAAATTATACTAATTAAACCTCTCGCCTCAGAGTATGACTTCTATATAATTTTACCTCACATGTAGCACTTGGTACTGACAATTTTAAATGTTTTACAAGTGTAGTGGATAGCAAATTATACCTCATTATGTTTTTTAAATTATATTTTAATACCCTCGATTAATTGTACAAATTGATAGGTTTTATACACATATACGATATACTTTGTTCATACTCACCCCTCTGTTTTCCTTTTATCCTTTTTCCCCTCTGCTTATCCCCTTCAATATATTTAGTAGTCCACCTTTTATTTTCAAGTACTTTTTCCCTCTAAATTTTGCATATGAGAGAAACATATGATACTTGATTTTCAGAGTCTGGTTATTTTACTTAACATGATGACTCCCAGTTCTATTCATTTGCAGACAGCCTAATTTCATTCTTCTTTTTTTTTGTTTTATTTATTTATTTATTTATTTATTTTTCTTTTATTATTCATATGTGCATACAAGGCTTGGGTCATTTCTCTCCCCTGCCCCCACCCCCTCCCTTACCACCTACTCCGCCCCCTCCCTCTCCCCCCAACCCCTCAATACCCAGCACAAACTATTTTGCCCTTATTTCTAATTTTGTTGTAGAGAGAGTGTAAGCAATAATAGGAAGGAACAAGGGTTTTTGCTGGTTGAGATAAGGATAGCTATACAGGGCATTGACTCACATTGATTTCCTGTGCGTGGGTGTTACCTTCTAGGTTAATTTTTTTTGATCTCACCTTTTCTCTAGTTCCTGGTCCCCTTTTCCTATTGGCCTCAGTTGCTTTTAAGGTATCTGCTTTAGTTTCTCTGCGTTGAGGGCAACAAATGCTAGCTAATTTTTTAGGTGTCTTACCTATCCTCACCCCTCCCTTGTGTGCTCTCGCTTTTATCATATGCTCAAAGTCCAATCCCCTTGTTGTGTTTGCTCTTGATCTAATGTCCACATATGAGGGAGAACATAGGATTTTTGGTCTTCTGGGCCAGGATAACCTCACTCAGAATGATGTTCTCCAATTCCATCCATTTACCAGTGAATGATAACATTTCGTTCTTCTTCATGGCTGCATAGAATTCCATTGTGTATAGATACCACATTTTCTTAATCCATTCGTCAGTGGTGGGGCATCTTGGCTGTTTCCATAACTTGGCTATTGTGAATAGTGCCACAATAAACATGGGTGTGCAGGTGCCTCTGGAGTAACCTGTGTCACAGTTTTTTGGGTATATTCCCAAGAGTGGTATTGCTGGACCAAATGGTAGATCAATGTCTAGCTTTTTAAGTAGCCTCCAAAATTTTTCCAGAGTGGCTGTACTAGTTTACATTCCCACCAACAGTGTAAGAGGGTTCCTTTTTCCCCGCATCCTTGCCAACACCTGTTGTTGGTGGTGTTGCTGATGATGGCTATTCTAACAGAGGTGAGGTGGAATCTTAGTGTGGTTTTAATTTGCATTTCCTTTATTGCTAGAGATGGTGAGCATTTTTTCATGTGTTTTCTGGCCATTTGAATTTCTTCTTTTGAGAAAGTTCTGTTTAGTTCACTTGTCCATTTCTTTATTGGTTCATTAGTTTTGGGAGAATTTAGTTTTTTAAGTTCCCTGTATATTCTGGTTATCAGTCCTTTGTCTGATGTATAGTTGGCAAATATTTTCTCCCACTCTGTGGGTGTTCTCTTCAGTTTGGAGACCATTTCTTTTGATGAACAGAAGCTTTTTAGTTTTATGAGGTCCCATTTGTCTATGCTGTCTCTTAGTTGCTGTGCTGCTGGGGTTCCATTGAGAAAGTTCTTACCTACACCTACTAATTCCAGAGTATTTCCTACTCTTTCCTGTATCAACTTTAGAGTTTGTGGTCTGATATTAAGATCCTTGATCCATTTTGAGTTAATCTTGGTATAGGGTGATAGACATGGATCTAGTTTCAGTTTTTTGCAGACTGCTAACCAGTTTTCCCAGCAGTTTTTGTTGAAGAGGCTGCTATTTCTCCATCGTATATTTTTAGATCCTTTGTCAAAGACAAGTTGGTTATAGTTGTGTGGCTTCATATCTAGGTCCTTTATTCTGTTCCACTGGTCTACATGTCTGTTTTTGTGCCAGTACCATGCTGTTTTTATTGCTACTGCTTTGTAATATAGTTTGAAGTCAGGTATTGTGATACCTCCTGCATTGTTCTTTTGACTGAGTATTGCCTTGGCTATTCGTGGCCTCTTGTGTTTCCATATAAATTTAACAGTAGATTTTTCAATCTCTTTGATGAATGTCATTGGAATTTTGATGGGAATTGCATTAAACATGTAGATTACTTTGGGGAGTATCGACATTTTTACTATGTTGATTCTACCAATCCATGAGCATGGGAGATCTCTCCACTTTCTATAGTCTTCCTCAATCTCTTTCTTCAGAAGTGTATCGTTTTCCTTGTAGAGGTCTTTCACATCTTTTGTTAGGTTTACACCTAGGTATTTGATTTTTTTTGAGGCTATTGTAAATGAAATTATTTTCATGTATTCTTTTCAGTTTGCTCATTATTAGTGTATAGAAATGCTAATGAATTTTCTATGTTGATTTTATATCCTGCTACCTTGCTATAGCTATTGATGATATCTAGAAGCTTCTGAGTAGAGTTTTTTGGATCTTTAAGGTATAGGATCATGTCATCTGCAAATAGGGATATTTTGACAGTTTCTTTACCTATTTGTATTCTTTTATTCCTTCTTCTTTCCTAATTGCTCTGGCTAGGAATTCCAGTACTATGTTGAATAGGAATGGAGATAGTGGGCATCCTTGTCTGGTTCCTGATTTTAGAGGGAATGGTTTCAGTTTTTCTCTGTTAAGTATAATGCTGGCTGTAGGTTTGTCATATATAGCTTTTATAATGTTGAGGTACTTTCCTTCTATTCCTAGTTTTCTTTGAGCTTTTATCATGAAATGATGTTGGATCTTATCAAAGGCTTTTTCTGCATCTATTGAGATAATCAAGTGGTTTTTGTCTTTGCTTCTGTTAGTGTGGTTTATTACATTTATTGATTTTCATATGTTGAACCACCCCTGCATCCCTGGGATGAAACCTACTTGGTCGTGGTGAATAATCTTTTCGATGTGTTGTTGAATTCGGTTTGCCATTATTTTGTTGAGGATTTTTGCGTCAATGTTCATTAAGGAGATTGGCTTATAGTTCTCCGTTTTGGAGGTGTCTTTGCCTGGTTTTGGGATAAGTGTAATACTGGCTTCATAAAATGTGTTTGGCAGTTTTCCTTCCCTTTCTATTTCAGTTTAAGGATGGTTGGTATCAGTTCTTCTTTAAAGGTCTGATAGAATTCAGCAGAGAATCCATCAGGTCCTGTACTTTTCTTTTTGGGGAGACTCTTGATTGCTGCTTCAATTTCATTTTGTGTTATAGATCTGTTCAGGTAATTAATTTCCTCTTTGTTCAGTTTTGGATGATCATATGTATCTAGAATTCTGTCCATTTCATTAAAATTTTCAAATTTATTTCAATAAAGGTTCTCAAAGTAGTCTCTGATGATTTCCTGGACTTCCATGGTGTTTGTTGTTATCTCCCCTTTTGCATTCCTGATTCTACTAATTTGGGTTTTTTCTCTCCTCATTTTAGTCAGGTTTGCCAGGGGTCTATTGATCTTGTTTATTTTTTCAAAGAACCAACTTTTTGTTTCATTAATTCTTTGTATAGTTTTTTTGGTTTCTATTTCGTTGATTTCAGCTCTTATTTTTATTATTTCTCTCCTATTTGTTTTGGGATTTGCTTGCTCTTGTTTTTCTAGGAGTTTGAGATGTATCATTAGGTCATTGATTTGGGATCTTTCAGTCTTTTTAATGTATGCACTCATGGCTATGAACTTTCCTCTCAGGACTGCCTTAGCTGTGTCCCATAGGTTCTGGTAGGTTGTGTTTTCATTTTCATTGACTTCCAGGAACTTTTTTGTTTCATCTTTTATTTCATCGATGATCCATTCTTCATTAAGTAATGAGTTATTTAGTTTCCAGCTGTTTGCATGTTTTTTGTCTTTACTTTTGTTGTTGAGTTCTACTTTTACTGCATTATGATCAGATAGTATGCACGGTATAATTTCTATATTCTTGTATTTGCTGAGACTTGCTTTGTGCCCTAGGATATGATCTATTTTGGAGAAGGTTCCATGGGCTGCTGAGAAGAATGTATATTGTGTAGAAGTTGGATGAAATGTTCTGTAGTCATCTTCTAGGTGATTTTGATCTATTGCATATTTTAGATCTTGGATTTTTTATTGATTTTTTGTTTCGATGACCTATCTATTGATGATAATGGAGTGTTAAAGTCTCCCACAACCACTGTGTTGGCATTTATATATGCTTTTAGGTCTTTCAGGGTATGTTTGATGAAATTGGGTGCGTTGACATTGGGTGCATACAGGTTGATAATTATTATTTCCTTTTTGTCTATTTCCCATTTAATTAGTATGGAATGTCCTTGTTCATCTCGTTTGATCAATGTAGGTTTGAAGTCTACTTTGTCAGAGATAAGTACTGCTACTCCTGCCTGTTTTTGGGGGCCATTGGCTTGGTAAATCTTCTTCCAGCCTTTCATTCTTAGCCTATGCTTATTTCTGTCGGTGAGATGGGTCTCCTGTAAGCAACAAATTGTTGGATCTTTCTTTTTAATCTATTTCATTAAGTGGTGCCTTTTGATGGGTGAATTAACTCCGTTAACATTAAGCGTTAGTACTGATAGGTATGTGGTGATTCCTGTCATTTAGTTGTCTTAGTTGTTTGAAGGTTTGATTGTGTGTACCTAAGTTGAGGTTACTTTCTACTTTCTTGCTTTTTCTTTTCCTGTGGTTTGGTGCTGCCTGTCTTTTTATGGTTAAGTTGGGTTTCACTTTCTGTGTGCAGAATCCCTTGAAGAATCCTTTGTAGTTGTGTCTTTGTGGTCACATATTGTTTTAGTTTCTGCTTATCATGGAAGACTTTTTTTGCTCCATCTATTTTGAATGATAGTTTTGCTGGGTAGAGTATTCTGGGGTTGAAGTTATTTTCATTCAGTGCCCGGAAGAGCTCACCCCATGCTCTTCTTGCTTTTAATGTTTCTGTTGAGAAGTCTGCTGTGATTTTGATGGGTTTACCTTTGTATGTTACTTGTTTTTTCTCTCTTACAGCCTTCAATATTCTTTCCTTAGACTTGTTGTTTTAATGATGATATGTCGTGGGGTAGTTCTATTTTGATCTGGTCTGTTTGGTGTCCTGGAGGCCTCTTGCATCTGTATGGGAATATCTTTCTCTAGATTTGGGAAATTTTCCATTATTATTTTGTTAAATATATTACACATTTCCTTTGCTTGTACCTCTTCTCCTTCTTTGATGCCCATGATTCTCAAGTTTGGTCTTTTGATGGAATCGGTGAGTTCTTGCATTTTCTTTTCACAGGTCTTGAGTTGTTTAATTAATAGTTCTTTGGTTATTCCTTTAATTACCATTTCATCTTCAAGTTCTGAGATTCTGTGTTCTGTTTGTTCTATTCTGCTGGATTGGTCTTCCATTTTGTTTTGCAGTTCTGTTTCGTTCTTTTCTCTGAGGTTTTCCATATCCTGGCTGTTTTCCTCTTTTATGCTGTCTATTTTTGTCCTGAGTTCATTTATCCATTTATTCATCGTGTTCTCTGTTTCACTTTGGTGTTTATACAGTGCTTCTATGGTTTCCTTTGTTTCTTCTTTTGGTTTTTCAAATTCTCTATTTTTTTGTCTTGGAATTTCTTGAGTGTCTCCTGCACATTTTGGTTGACCCTATCCAGTATCATCTCTATAAAATTCTCATTGAGTACCTGTAGTATATCTTTTTTTAAATTATTCTTGTGGGCTTCATTGGGTCCTTTGCCATAGTTTATCTTCATTTTATTGGAGTCTGGATCTGAGTTTCTGTTTTCTTCCTTCCCCTCTGGTTCCTGTACTAATTTTTTGCTGTGGGGAAACTGGTTTCCCTGTTTTTTCTGTCTTCCCGTCATTGTCTTTGGTGTTGTTACTGTCCCTGTACTGTATGCAATTAAGTATTTTCTAGCTTGTAATAATAACAATGGTAATATTTAGAATGGAAGGGTGAGCTGAGATGGAAAGCAAGAAGTTAAAGAAATGGGAAAAACAAATACACAGACTGGAGGGAGAAAACAGAACCTGGTGTCAGACAAGAAGATTTCAAAGGTATAAACAGGGAGCTTTAGTGTACTAATCAACAGTATGCTGAACAGACATTAGAGAGGCAGAGAGAGGATTGAAAATCAAAAAAAAAAAGGTAAGAGTAAAAATAAAAAATAAATAAATGAAAGAAAAATCTGGTCCACGTCTTCCCAAGCCGTCTGGGCGCTGGCGACTGGCAGCCCAGGGGCCCTCCTGGTTTCTCCGTTTAACGTGAAGTGAAGATTCTCTGCACCAGCAGGAGGTGTGGAGGGGTCAAAGTTATGCCTTTTCTCAGTGATTATGCCTGCAAAGTGTGTCTCCAGCATTTCTCCAAGATTTCACTATAGGAGGCTCGCTTTCTGCTTCCAACCTCTAGCCACCATCTTGGAATCGGTCTCGTTCTTCTTTATAGCTGAATAATATGCCCTGGTGTTAGCCATTCATCTGTTGATGGGCATCTGGATCCATCTTGAGTGAATTTTTGTTCCAGGTGAGTGATAGAGTTCTAGTTTTAGTCTTCTACATGCAAATGTCTAGCTTTCCCAGCAGCATTTGTTGAAGATTCTGCCATTTCTGTGTTTGGTACATTTTTTGAAAATCAGATGGTTGTAGATGTGTGAGCTTATTTCTAGATGATCTAGTTGATTTTACTGATATACACATCTGTTTTTAATTATGCCTCTATAGTATAATTTGAAATCAGGTATTGTGTTACCATTAGTATTACTCCTATTGATCTGGATTTCTTTGGCTATTTAGGGTCTTTTTTATTTCATATGAATTTTAGATTTGGTTTTTTTACTTCTGAGAAAAATGATATTGGCATTTTCATGGGAATGGCCTTGAATCTGTGCACTGATGAATGAACATAGAAGGTTTATACATTTCTGTTTGTGACTCCAATGATGTGTTTTCAACTCTCTCTCTTTCTCTTTATAAATACATATATCCATGCTTGGTTTGATTGCCATTCAGGATACCATAAACTTTGTGGCTTAACTTAGATTCATTTTCCCACTGTTCTGGAGGCTAGAATTCCAAAAACAAGATGCCAGCTCATTTGATTTCTCATTGTTGTCTCTCTTTCTCCCTTCAAACTGCACCTTCTTGCTATGTGTTCGTATTGAGGGGAAAAGGTACACTCTGGTGTCTCTTCTTAGAGGACCCATCCTTGTGGTCTCCTTTTACATTCCCTTGTTGTTATAGGTCCCAACTCCAAGTACAGCCACACTTATTTTTAGGCCTAAACATATAAATTTATGTAGATCACAAACAAATATTTGTAAATAATTAGAAATATAAATGTTTGTTTCTGTGTATTGCTCTTTTTTTGTTGGAGTCTTATTTTTCTTTCATTATAGTATTTTTTATTTATCTATTATCTGTCATGGGATTACTCTATAATATTTCTTATGTAAAAATATCAAGTAATTTGCTGCCAAACTGTTTTTTGGCTATTATGGAGATGTTGTCCTGAACCTTCTTTTCAGTCTCCAGTTGTACAAGTGCAAGATACATTTAGGGTGTAACTCTAACACTGGAATGCACAGTCTAGGACGATGTACATTGTCAATTATAAATCATAATGCCATGTAATTTTTCTCTTAAAAGTGATGACTTCCAGTTAATGTATAGCATTGTTCAAAGAAAATCCTCAAAAGTATTTTTCCAATCCCAATATGCAATGCACCCCCTCTGAGGTTTTAATATGTCTTTCCTTGATTAATATTGAGGTTGACCAAATTTGAATGTGTTTATTTGTCCATTTGAATTTATTTTCTTTGAAGTAATCTTATAGCCTAATTTTCAATTTTGCTTTGTCTTTATATGTGAACATATTTCATTATTAATTTATAAATGTGGCAGGGGGCACATTTTGAACTGGACTAAAAAGATGGCAGAAACATGCTATGGTTGAAGATATAGATGTAGGAAATGGTATACAGTGCAGGTGATATAGAAATGTCAATTGTTAATTCAAAAAGGTTTTCCTCCTACTGTTTAATTAAACAAGTAATTTTGCAGAGCCAAGAACTCATGTTTTGGTATCAATGTGTGTTGGGAAAGAAGAAGATGAAAATTACATTCTGGTTTGAGAAAGAGGGCAGATTTGTCAATCTAGGCAAGCAACAATGTAAATTAGCACATTATCATCAGGGCAACAGATGGTAAACCATTATCTACTAGGCCCAGAAACCATTCCTGAAATTTAAATATCTTTGTAGCATTTCTTTGTTCAAATAGCAGTTCTAAGTATGGGATAAACTTAATGTAAGCAAAACTAATTAACAATATTTATAAACATTCACACAGCTTGATCTTGAAAAATGAATACATGATACTCATTTTTCTATCAGGCATTGAATAATTTGGGATAGAGATATATGGAATGGATTTAGAATCAATTTTATGAAGTGTTGAGGGGAAAGCATACAGTGAAAGTTTATTTTATGGAATTGTGAGAATCTTACACATGCAGAATGATGACAGCACAACTTTTGGCACCATAATGAAACTTACAGAACCATATTCCAGTTCCCACTGACCAGTGATGATAATGACATATAAGTTTGCTCACCCCTTTTTTAGAGAGAGTGAAGATATTAGTATTCTTGAAATAGCATGGGACTGAACAACAAATGACTTTGGTTATCACAGTGAACCTCCAGCTCTATCCTATTATGGTAGACTCTGAATCACATTTTCCCCAGGGTAAATTGAGAAGTCAAGAAATTTTGTGAACCACCAAGTTCCTAATGACTGCCTTGTAGTTATTGTCATTACTCCTCTAGGGGTGAACTCTGTTAGCCTGTTTCTATCAGTACACATGAGTGTATTTATAAGTACTCCCTGAGGGAGTGAAAGACAATGAAGCAATTTCATCCTGTTTGTCTCTAATTTCTATCTGGGGATGTAGAATTACCATCTCTAAGCTCTTTCTATGATTTGTAAAATTAGAAAACAAGATCATTGCTCAGGGGATATGAACAAGCATATGGTCATACATGTATCTTGTTTGATTCTGAACTGGTAACTCTTATGCTTATTTAAACATAGGTTTGAAAGACTCCACCTGTCTCACTGCCTTCTGTGACTTCCAGAGAATATTAAAAGAATCTTCCCATGCCTTGTATCTGAAGGTATTTGTGCTCTCATTTGAGAGGCACTGTCTGGTCAAAAGCAGAATTTATGTTCAGTGGTATGATTGTGTTTGGGTGCATGTCTGTGTATGTGTGCACTTTACTGAGCCTTACGTTCTACTCCTTTCTATCCCCTAAGATGACAGGCAGCTCCATGTAGAGTAATTTGTATTGAATTTGTCATATATGTAAATTTTGATATGATAGAGCAAAAATAAAGTCTGCACAGAATAATTTATCTCAGTGTTCTATATCTAAGTTTTCTGAGAAAGAAGGAAGAGCATATCTCCTTTTACTTGTCTTTAACCCCCATTCGTGGGCCTTTTCTTGAGTGTACTATTGTTCTAGAATAGATTAAAACTTTTTATTATAGCAAATAAGTCTTTATGTACTCTTGCTCCTTGAATATTCTCCAACTCATATATTTCCCCGGCATATCATATTCTTGAGTTTTCTCTTTCCTTCAAATACCCTAGCCCGGTCCTCTCTAAACAATTAAAGTTCCCATTTTATAATGTTCCTGGATAGTAAGGATTTATGGAACACATAAAGATTGGCTTGTTTATCACCTTAGCCACTTGTGATTTGACAGTCTATCAAAACTATGAATGTGCATTCCATCTAATTTCATGTCTGACAATTTACCATATATTTATATATGCATATATGATTAGTGTGCAAAATGACACAAGAACGATATTGATTGTTACAATATTGCTAGAAATAGCAAAATTATAGTAATAATCTACATGCCTAGTTGTAATTAATCACCATTTTTTTTGTGAGGAACTAATTGTTACCAACATGGATTGCATAACATAACTCAAAATTGACCATGGTAACAAGATCATATTAATAGAATTTTTAATGTAGTGGGCTTATGAAAGTAGAATTTTTTAAAAATAATTTTGTGTTGGGATAATTGGTACTAATTAAACTTTAATTAACCCCCCAAAATGAGTGAAAACTCAGATAGTGATACACCTTCTCAGCTCACAAAGACAAAAACTTGCACTGTTAACAAGTCTTTACATAGAATAGGTATTCTGTTCTTTAACAGACATATTTTTATGTTTTATTTTCCTATTCTTTAGTGATTGCTAATGTGGACATGTTAGCATACCTGCATGAGAAAAGGATAAATAATAGTATAGAAATGTATAGGAAGTGCTAGAAATATGCCAAAATATAATTAACAGTCTTTCATATAAAGCCTAAGTTAGGCTGGGTATGGCTCAAGTAATAGAGCATCTGAATAGCAAGTGTGAGACCCTGAATTCAACCCCAAGTACCTCAAAAGACAAAAACCACTACCACCAACAAAAATAACACCTAGGTTAGGAATCACAAAAGGGAGAAGACATAATTTGTTTTTGCTAGATAGACACAAAGAACTTCTTTAGCATATCCAAGATGTAGTTAGAAAAGTCAAGTCATTCCTGTTGTTCTAAAAACTTGAATAAGATGTTTTGGCTTGAATTGAGGGACTACATAGCTAATGCAGAAGAGACTCAGATATTTTGTGAGAATTCTGTGGTAATTCCTTTAAAATGAATGATGCAAGGTGAAAATGTTGAGTGGGAGAGAATTTTTTAAAGGAAGGTCTGGTTGGCATGTCACAGGATATGCCACTACATATTTTATGTATTGTCATAGATTTAAGCCCTTAACACCATTACCTTGATGCACTGTATGCAAGGTTGCCACCAAGTCTCCCGATCCTGACATCTTACAGGTTCAAAGCAGCTCACTGGCTTCTCCTCTCTTGATTTAATTAGTGGAAATAAGACATTAGCCAAAGTGTGTTCAAGAGTATTGGGAAGGCTGACAGAGGTTAGCAAGCTATTAGAGACCACACCCGTTTTTCTGTTAACTGGCTAATGATCTCTCCTTGCAAACTAATTACTTTATCTAAAATGCCCATCATGAAATTGTGGACACCTTTAGTGGGGGCTTGATATGAATTGATTTTCACTTTGATGATTCATGGTTTCTCCAAAGGATGTTCAGCTGTTTTCTAGGTAGGGCATAACATTCTCTTCCAGACTGTCACTGGCTCATTAGTATGGAAAAAATCTTGAGATATTAAGATTGAACTGTACACACGTTCAAAATGATGTTTATTTATTTTTATGTATTTTTTTCATGCCTCAGATTGATAAAATGATGCTTTTGCCATGTAATAGTTACAATGACTTCTCTTTCTTTCACATTTCCATCTCTCTTTTCAACAGTAAAAGAAGAGGACCATGAAGAAGGATAATCAGACCAGTGTGTCTGAATTCATCCTCCTGGGGCTCCCCATCAGGCCAGAAGAGCAAGGCATGTTCTATGCCCTGTTCCTGGCCATGTACCTGACCACAGTGCTGGGGAACCTGCTCATCAGGCTGGACTCTCACCTCCATACCCCCATGTACTTCTTCCTCAGCCACTTGTCTTTCACTGACATCTCTTTCTCATCAGTCACAGCTCCAAAGATGCTCATGAATATGCTGACACAGAGTCAATCCATCTCAGATGCAGGGTGTGTTTGCCAGGTAAATTTTGTCTTATTATTTGAGAGTCTTGACAGCTTCCTTTTAACCTCAGTGGCCTATGATAGGTATGTGGCAATCTGTCACCCCCTCTGCTACACTACTATCATGATGCAGAACTTCTGTTTCCTGCTAGTAATTGTGTCCTGGGTCTTATCTTTTGCCAATGCCCTTGTGCACACTCTCCTCCTAGCCTGTCTCTCTTTTTTTGTAGACAATACTCTCCACCATTTCTTCTGTGACCTTTCTGCCTTAGTTAAGCTGTCTAGCTCAGATACCACAGTCAATGAGCTTGTTATCCTCATCGTAGGATCACTGGCCATTACCCTGCCATTCATATGCATTCTGGTCTCTTATGGCCACATTGGGGCCAGTATCTGTAGAATTCCCTCAATGAAGGGAATCTGCAAAGCCTTGTCCACATGTGGCTTTCACCTCTCTGTGGTTTCTCTGTACCATGGAGCAATTATTGGGTTATATTTTTTCCCCTCATCTAATAACATTAATGAGAAGGATGTCATTATGGCTGTGTTGTATAGCCTGGTCACTCCTATGTTAAATCCCTTTATCTACAGCCTGAGGAATCAAGATATGAAAGGCGCTCTGGGAAATATTATCAGTAGAAGAACATGTGCTTCATATTGACTGGATGTAAGAGCTTCTCAATCCCTTCCATGTATCCTCTGTCTCTGTACTGCAGTTTCTCAGTGTGTATTGATGTGGCCTCTTTTTTGCATTTATTTTATCTTGTATACAGTTTTTTTTCTATGTCTGTCTTGTCCATATTGAAAGTCTTAGGAAAGTTTTTTATATACACCTCTCTGAATTTTTCCTTTTTCCACAGTATATTTGTTTTTATATAATCACCATTGCTTGTCTTTTTAATTGGATAGCAAAATTTTTTTCCCTTCTCAAGATAACAAAAATATTTCTTCTGGTAAGTTCATGACTTCACATTTGTGTTCAATATTTTAACATATTTCAAATTATTTTTGTTCATAACTTTAATGAGAAATTTTAGTTTTACTTTGTTTTTAATTGCTTTTTTGAATATTTACCTTAATGTTTATTTTTAATTGTCATATCAGTGTGGTAGATATTTACAGGGTACTATGAGATGTTTTTAATACATGAATGTTCAAATTAAGGAAAAATATGTTTATTCAAATGTTTATCTCTCCTTTGTGTGACATTTTTCAGATTTCTTTGGAAAATATAGCATTGTTATCTACAGTCAATTTCTGTGTAATACAACAACAGAAGTAATTTCTTCTATCTAACAATAACTTAGTGCCTTTGACCAACATATTCCCATCCTTCTGTCCCTTTTTTTCTCCATATGCTTTTAATTTAATTTTCCAATTTTTTTAGTTGTTTTAGTGTGGTGGTAAATAGGCATACATACAACGTTTTTTACTGTAAGTGTTTGGCCAGCCTCAAATTAAAATGAGACAACTTTCTGTAAGGGTGGTCAATGGTTCTGACAGAGCAGATACTGGTCCAGACTTGTTAACAGAACTTTGATTGGAGCACTATATAGGTATTAGCAAGGTCAAGTGGTGTGAGGCAGTACAGTGAGGGTAGAGATTTTAAGATGTCATTCCAGGTGGTGATGTGATTATGTTATTCAATCTATTCTAATAGGAAGGCTCAGCATCTCAGAGTGTGGGGTGTAGAATGAATAGGCCAGTGTCAGGAAGTCTAGGGAACTTGAACTGAGATCAAGCAGATCTTCAATACAATTCAATCCAATTATATTTTATTATAAAATCAAAATAGGCACTCCCTTGCCCAATTACATAAGTGTAGTATTCAATGTTTCCATTTGAAATGCCAAAGTTTTTTCTTTAGTCCTGAGGAGCTTCCTCAGCTAAAGGTAAACACACTTAACCTTATCACTAAAAGTTCATTACTACAATGGATATTTCTATATTGATTACTTCCTTTAATATTTGTTATAAAGCAGGAAATACTGATTTAAGAGGAGTTTAGTAACCAGCTATTGTCACTAAACTAGCAATATTTGGTGGGAATGCAACTCAAACCAAACTCATGTGCATGAGACAAGCTCCTGACACCTACCTACAAGGCACTTGGCTATTTTTCAAACCTCAGAAACATATTTATGCATTTATTGGAAATTTTACTTTAATCTTAACAAAAATATTAAAATAACATAAAGTATATACAGTTTAATATATTTGCATACTTATGAGGTTGTATTGTGCTTATGTATATGTATGCATTCTACATGTGATTTAGGATCACATTTTAACTAATATTTGAATAAATACTTACTGAATAATCTCTAGGCTTAAATAGTAGAAAAGTAGTAATATTATTGAAGTTCCTTCAGTCTTTCCTCAACTGTATTTTCTCTTGATGTTAACCAATGTCTCAACTGTGTTCAATATTCCCTTAGAATTAATTAATTTTAACACTTCCACATTGATCCTTCACTCTGGCTTGCTCCAGAACTGCCTACAAATGAAATAAAACAATATTTATTTATTTATTTTTCTCTATTCATTTATTCATATGTGCATACATTGTTGGGGCCATTTCTCCCCCCTGCCCCTTTCTCCATCCCGCTTGCCCGCACCCCCCTGCTTCCAGGCAGAATCTGTTCTGCCCTTATCTGTAATTTTGTTGGAGAAAAGACATAACCAATAATAAGAAAGACAAAGCACTTTTGCTAGTTGAGATAAGGATAGCTATACAGAGAGATTCCTAGCATTGCTTCCATGCACAAGTGTATTACAACTCGAATTGATTCATCTCTACCTGACCTCTTCATTACTTCCCAGTCACTTTCCCATATTGACTACTGTCATTTTAAGGTTACTGTATTAGTTCCTCTACAGTGGGGACATCAAACACTTTCAAGTTTTGGATTTCCTACCTATCCCCATTCCTCCCATGTGTGCTCTCCCCTTAGCCTGTGCCCCAAGTTCAACAACATTACTGCATTTGCCCTAGATCTAAAGTCTGCATATGAGGGAGAACACACGATTTTTGGTCTTCTGATCCTGGATAACCTCACTCAAGATTATGTTCTCCAGTTCCATCCATTTACTTGAGAATGATAAGATTTCATTCTTCTTCAAGGCTGAGTAAAATTCAGTTGTGTACAAATACCACATTTTCTTAATCAGTTCATCAGTAGCAGGGCATCTTGGCTGTTTCCATAACTTGGCTATTGTGAATAGCGCTGCAATAAATATGGGTGTGCAGGTGCCTCTGGAGTAACTATGTTGCAATCCTTTGGGTATATCCCCAGGAGTGGGATTGCTGGATCATATGGAAGGTCTATGTTTAGTTTTTAAAGAAACCTCCATATTGTTTTCCAGAGTGGTTGCACTAGCTTGCATTCCCACCATCAGTGTATGAGTGTTCCTTTTTCCCCACATCCTCACTAACACCTGTTGTTGGTGGTGATAAAACAATATTTATTCTCCTACATTTTGTTTATTTTCATTGTCCTTATGAAATTTCTCTATATCTTCATATTCCATTGTGAGACTATAATTATTTCATCCATTGTGAGACTATAATTATTTCATCTTCTTTATTTTCAGCAGCCATTTTCATCATTGTGTTATTAAGAAAAATGCTCCTAATATCATTCTTTTACATACATCCCAGTGTGTGCATCAGGAGAGCCTATAAATGGTACACACAGAAAAATTATTGGATCACAGGACAAATATGTCCAATTTAAATAACATTGTTAAACTCACCTACAAAATAGTTATACTAAGAAGTCAGTTTGAAAAGACTACAAGTAATATGATTCCAACTGTATGATATCCTGGAAAATGCAAAACAATATAGATAATAAAATGATCAGTGGATTCTAATTGTTTGGTATAGTTAAGGAAAAGGATGACTAGGTAGAACAAAGGGGATCTTTATGTCAGAAAAAATACTCTGTATAATGCTGTAATAGTGGAGACATGTCACTATGCAATTTTTCAAAATCAAACAGACATAAAAATAACCAAGGGGGGAAAAGGTTGTACAACACAAGAGTGAAACTATGGACTTTTAAGTAACAATAACGTAGCAATATTGGTTCAAATATGTATTCCACAAATGTGAGACATTTGATTGCCTATTATTGGCAGATGAAATGGAATCCCCCATTTAAGTTCATGTACTTTTAAGATCTAGATTCTGTACATAAGAGAAAACATGTGGCATTTCTTTCTTAGTCCCAGTTATTTCGCTTTACACATAACATGATGATCTCTAGTTCTCATTAAATGTGGTATATTACAAAATGGGTATTATTCAGCCACAAAGAAGAATGACACTATGTCAGTGGCAGGAAAAAGAATGGAACCAGAGATCATAATATGTTAATTTAAAAATGTGTGTAATGTTATTAGTGCATCTGTTTATTATTTTTTGTACTTCATGTTTTATTAGCATACATTAATGTACAGAGGGATTTCATTGTGATAGTACCATAGATATGTACAAAGTGCTATGATCAGATTCATCCCCCTATTATTCCCTCCTCCCTCATTTTTCAAAAATTATTTGCTGGTTTTCATCATGCTACCTTCATTTATGTGTATATATATGTATATACTTACATCTATCTATCTCAAACATGTTCATGTGAGTGGTTCTGGACTTGACAGATATTCATCAAGGAAGACATTTTATAAATAACAACCACTGTTTTCTAGAAAATAAGTAAGGATGTGGTATAAGTAAAAGTACAGAGGCTGAGGAAGGGTAAACTTGTCTATTTTTTTTAATCAAGAGCACTTCGTGTTTTTTTATATATAGAGGAAAACCTCAGTTTAACATCTTCTAGCATAATTTGACATCAATACTCAATGCATTCATGTGTGTACACACATACACATACAAACACAATACGTCATGGTTAAAAGCTTATGTATGTAAGACATTGTCCAGCATCAAGGGGACAGTTAATATTTTATAAAATTGAAGCATATCGAGACCCTACAATATTACACTTCCCCAAACTAACTAATATTGTGTGATGAGAAACCAGATGTCATCAGCTGTCAGAATAATTGGATATCAATATTATGTATTTGATCATAATTTGGTAGGACTCAGTTATTATAGCAGTTGGAGACTTTCAAACCAGAATTTTTTTTTTTTACTGACACTGGCTGGTAAAACATGTGCTTTGCTGCACTGCACTTTAACAAAATATGCTCTGATGCTTAAAAAAAGAATTTTCTTGTCCGTATACCTAATGGTAGTATGCTATATTTTTATGTAAAATTTAAAAACATTGTGTTCAGTTCTAAAAATATTAAAAATATGTGAATTCATTATTTTCAATGTAGTTTGAGGTCAGCATTTATTTTTTCATATTAATAATGAAATATTTACAGTTAATTTTTAATAGCTCACTCTCCCCTTACATGCTAAATGGATCATTTTTATTCTGATATTTTGTAGATGTATAAATTGTTCATCATGGATATATCTATGTGAGTCATGTACCATGGTTCTATTTTTTACATGTATCCTATTTTTCTTAAAAGCTATGGATTTGTGGTAAATCTTAATATGTGGGAAAACAACTAGAGCTAAACAATGTGTAAATTATTACTCACCATTTCCACTAATGGATATAAAACCATCAAATTTAAATGCCTGTGCTCAATAATTGGCATGTAGAAGCTTTACTATAGATAAGTATGATTGCACAGATATTTAAATATACATATATGTAATTAATAAACCTTTATTTAGTTTTAGCAACTGAGAGTTGATGTTGTTCATTTATTGCAACATGACCTAGTCTTTGGTTTTCTTTCTTTTTTATTGTTGTGTTGGCGGTTCATTGTGGCATTTACAAAAGCTCTTGCAATATATCAAATATCTCATACTTGAATTCATTCCCTCCATCATTCTCTTTTATCTTCCCCCATTCCTAGAATAGTTTCAACAGGTCTTATTTTTTCCATTTTCATATATGTGTATACAGTATTTGCACTATATTCACTCTCCTACACCCTCTCCCCACATCCTTCCTCCTCCCACTTGTACCAACCTCCCAGACAGGACCAGTTCCACCCTCCTGTTTTCCATTTTTGTAAAAGACAAAATGGCATTTTTGTTTGTTTAAGATAGCTATAAAGGGAGTTTCCTTGTTTCATTTTCATGTATATATGTAATATAACCTGAACTGGTTCATCTCCTCATTTTTTCTCCTTTCTATCTTAGCCCCCTTCTTATGGTGACTTCAACAGGTTTAAAAATTCTATATTCTTTCTTGTATAGGAAGTACATCAGCCATATTCACCTTCTCCACTTCCTTCACTTACCATCCCTTTCTTGTATGTGATGTCCCCTTAGTGTGATCTGTTTTTCATAATTTTGCTTTATTTGCATTAATTAGGTCTATATTCCACATATGAGAGGAAAATATGTGGTCTTTGGCCTTCTGAACCTGGCTAACGTCACTTAAAATGATGTTCTCCAGTTCCATCCACTTACCTGCAAATGACAAAATTTCATTCTTCTTTGGTAGTTGATTAAAATTCATTGTGTATAAATACAACATTTTATTATCTATTCATCAATAGTGGAGCATCTTGGCTGTTTTCATAGCTTGGTTATTGAGCAATGACCACGTGTGTGCAGGTGCCTTTATTGTAACCTGACTTACATTCCTTTGGGTATATCCCTAGGGGTGGTATTGCTGAATGATATGGCAATTCTATTTTTAGGTTTTTTGAGGAGCCTCCATACAGTAGTTTTCCATAGTGATTTTACTAATGTACATCCCCACCAACAGTGTATAAGGGTTTCTTTTTCTCTGCATCCTTACCAACATTTGTTATTGTTTGTGTTCTTGATAATAGCCATTCAAACAGGAATGAGGTGGAATCCTAACAAGGTTTTGATTTGCATTTCTTTTATGGCCAAAGATATTGAGCATTTATTCATGTGTTTTTTGACCTTTTGGAACTTCTTCCTTTGAAAAAACTCTGTTCAGTTCATTTGCCCATTTCTTCATTGCATCATTGATTTTTTTGGGAGTTTAGTTTTTTGAGCTCCCTGTATATTCTGGTTATTAATCCCTTGTCAGACATACAGTTTGCAAAAGTTTTTCCCCATTCTGTGGGTGGCCTCTTTAATTTGGTGACCACTTCTTTTGTTAGGCAGAAGATTTTAATTTCGTGTAGTCCCATTTGTCTTTCCTTTCTCTTAATTGCTGAGCCTTTGAGTTCTACTAGGAAGTCATTGCCTATGCTTATTTATTCCAGGATATTTACTGCTCTTTCTTGTACTAGCTTATAGAAAGGGAAGGAAGGCTGTCAAACTCATTCTATGAAGCTAGTATTACACCATCCCAAGACTGGACAAAGACACAACAAAAAAATGAGAATTATAAACCAATCTCTTTAATGAACTTAGATGCAAAAATCTTCAATAAAATATTGGCAAATCAAATTCAACAGCATATCAAAAAGATCATACAATATGATCAAGTTGGTTTCATCCCAGGGATGCAGGGATGGTTCAACATATGCAAATCATTAAATATAATACAGAACATTAACAGAAGCAAAGACAAAAACCATGCAACCACCTCATTAGATGCACAAAAAGCCTTCAACAAAATTCAAGATCCTTTCAAGATAAAAGTTCTGATGAAACTAATAAAACAAGGAATGCACCTCAACATACTAAAGGCTATATATGACAAGCCTACAATGAACATTGTACTAAATGGGCAAAACTGAAACCATTTCCTCTAAAGTCAGGAATGAGACAAGGGTGTTTTCTCTCTCCACTGTCCTTCAACATAGTCTTGGAATTCTTAGCCAGAGCAATAATACAGGAAGAAGAAATATAAGGAATGCAAATTGGAAAGGAGGAAGTCAAACTATCCTTATGTGCAGATGACGTGATCTTATACTGAAATGACCTGAAGAATTCCACCAAAAAATAATCTTAGAAATGAAAAAATGTTTCAGAAATTAGCAGGATACAAAATCAATTTATAAAAATCAGTAGCATTTTTATACAACAACAATGAACAGATTGAGAAAGGATATAGGAAGACAATTTCATTTATAATAGCCTCAAAAAAATCACATACCTAGGAATAAACTTAACAAAGGATGTGAATGGCCTCTGTAAGGAGAACTACAAACCACTGAAGAAAGAAATTGAAGAAGACTACAGAAGATGGAAAAATATCCCATGCTCATGGATTGGTAGAATCAATATTGTGAAAATGGCTATATCATCAAAAGTAATCTACATGTTTAATGCAATCCCCATCAAAATTCAAAAGACCATCACAGAGATTTAAAAATATCAATCCTAAAGTTCATTTGGAAGCACAAAAGATTGAGAAAGGTAAAGAAAATAGTGAACAAAAAGAGCAATGCTGGAGGTATCACAATACCTGACTTCAAACTATAATAAAGAGCCATAGCAATAAAAACAGCATGGTACTGGCACAAAAACAGATATGAAGACCAGTAGAACAGAATAGAAAACCTAGATATGAATCCACACAGCTACAGCTACCCCAAACAGGTTTTTGACAAAGGGGCCAAAAGCATATGATGGAGAAAAGACAACCACTTCAACAAAAGTTTTTGGGAAAACTGGATATCTGCCTGCAGAAAACTGAAACTATATCTATGTTTTCTTCTTTTTTTCTCTTTTTTATTCATTTATTCACATGCGCATACATTGTTTGGGCTATTGTTCCCCCCTGCCCCTCACCAACTCCCTATCCACCCACCCTCTCTTGCTTCCAGGTAGAACCTGTTCTGCCTTTATCTCTAATTTTTTTGAAGAGAAAACATAAACAGTAATAAGAAAGACAAAGCGTTTTTGCTAGTAGAGATAAGGATAGCTATACAGAGAGATTCCTAGCATTGCTTCCATGTACAAATGTGTTCAATCCAAGTTGATTAATCTCTAACTGACCTTTTCACTAGTTCCTGATTCCCTTCCCAAATTCACCACTGTTGCTTTAAGGTTTCTGTATTAGCTCCTCTGCAGTGGGGACATCAAACACTTTCATGTTGTGGGTTTCTTACCTATCCCCATCCCTCCCATATGTGCTCTCCCCTTATCATGTGCTCCAGGTCCAACCACATTGTTGTTTTTGCCCTAGATCTGTAGTCTTCATATGAGGGAAAATGTAAGATTTTTAGTCTTCTGAGCCTGGCTAACCTCACTCAGAATGATGTTCTCCAGTTCCATCCATTTACTTGCAAATGATGAGATTTCATTCTTCTTCATGGCTGAGTAAACTTCCATTGTGTATAAATACCACATTTTCTTAATCCATTCATCACTAGTGGGGCATCTTGGTTGTTTCCATAACTTGGCTATTGTGAATAGCGCTGCAATAAACATGGGTGTGCAGGTGCCTCTGGAGTAACCTGTGTTGCATTCCTTTGGGTATATCCCCAGGAGTGGGATTGCTGGATCATATGGCAGATCTATGTTTAAATTTATAAGAAGTCTTCAAATTTTTTCCAGAGTTGTTGTACTAGCTTGCATTCCCACCAGCAGTGTACGAGGGTTCTTTCTTCCCATATCCTCACCAACACCTGTTTTTAGTGGTGTTTTTGATAATGGCTATTCTAACAGGGGTAAAGTGAAATCTTAGTGTGGTTTTGATTTGCATTTCTTTTATGGCTAGAGATAATGAGCATTTTTTTCATGTGTTTTTTGGCCATTTGAATTTCTTCTTTTGAAAAAGTTCTGTTTAGTTCACGTGCTCATTTTTTTATTGGTTCATTAATTTTGGGAGAGTTTGGTTTTTTGAGTTCCCTATATATTCTGGTTATCAGTCCTTTGTCTGATGTATAGCTAGCAAATATTTTTTCCCATTTTGTGGGTGGTCTCTTCAGTATAGAGACCATTTCATTTGTAGTGCAGAAGCTTTTTAGTTTTATGAGGTCCCATTTGTCCATTCTTTCTCTTAGTTGCTGAACTGCTGGGGTTCTATTGAGGAAGTCCTTGCCTATACCTATTACTTTCAGAGTGTTTCCTGCTCTTTCCTGTACTATCTTCAGTGTTTTGGGTCTGAAATTAAGGTCCTTGATCTATTTTGAGTTGATACTAGTATAGGGTGATAAACATGGATCTAGTTTCAGTTTTTTGCAGATGGATAACCACTTTTCCCAATAACGTTTGTTGAAGAGGTTGTCTTTTCTCTATCATATATTTTTGGTGACTTTGTCAAAAATAAGGTGGGCATAGTTGTGTGGATTCATATCTGGGTCCTCTATTCTGTTCCACTGGTCTTCATGTCTGTTTTTGTGCCAGCACCACACTGTTTTTATTGCTATGTAATATAGTTTGAAGTCTGCTATTGTGATACCTCCAGCATTGCTCTTTTTGCTGAGTATTGCCTGGGCTATTCGCATTCTCTTCTGTTTCCAAATGAACTTTAGGGTAGATTTTTCAATCTCTGCAATGAATGTCATTGGGATTTTGATGAGAATTGCATTAAACATGTCGATTGAGGATCCAAGATGGTGACTACAGGGAGGAAGCAGATAGCATGAACTCCACAAAGCAAAAATCTTGTTGAGACGCTGGAGCCACACGTGGCAGGAAATCCACCAAGAAGAAGCAAAACTCCAGCACCCCAAACCCCCAGCCCACACAAAACTTCTCCACACCACTTTACATTGAGAAACCAGGAGGGCTCCTGCACTGCCAGATGCCTGCTCCTAACCTGCCTGGGAGATGCAAACCATCAGGTGAGCAAATAAGAGGCAGGTGGTACCCTCACAGCCACCCCTGGGATAAAACCAGCACAGCTGCCTGGACAGTCTGACCCCTGCCCTGGAAAAAAAAGAAAAAACTGAATAATAAACAAGGAACTGAAAAGGACACATAGCAAAGATGGCGGGGCACCTTGAGTGCACGGAAGGTGGGAGAGGCAGTCCTCTGCATGAACTTTAAATAAACAAAGCCTGCAACAGTAGCTGGTTTGCAGGACTCTTCACTGGAGAAGAGGGGAAGGGCAGTCCCCCTGCAAACTTTAAATAAACAAAGCCTGCCAGAGTAGGCGGGAGTGGCAGTTCTGCCCGCAAACTTTAAATAAAGTCTACAACAGTAACCGGCTGGCAGTAGGCAGCAGATGAGCCAAAGCCTGAAACAGGGCAGACAGCAGTTTTCACAAAGCTGTCTCCTAACCCAACCACCTGGCAAGACAACAACAGTGCTGCAGCTTAAATACCAACACCCGGACTGGATGCTGAAGAAGCAACACCAGAACTACTAAGACTGAAACTTCATTGTTTCTGATCCTGAAATTTTAATTTTTTATAGTTTTATATATTTTTTCTATTTTTAAATTATCTTTTCTTTTTTCATTATTATTATTATTATTATTTTCTTTTTTTCTTTGGCGAGACACCAACAGAGCTACTACTCAAATACCAACACCAGGACTGGATGCTGAAGGAGTAACACCAGAACTACTAAGACTGAAACTTCATTGCACCTGAACCTGGGATCTTTTTTTCTTTCTTCTTTTTTCTCTTTCTCTCTAAATGCTTGTTTAGTTCACTGTTGATTAGTATACCATCTATCCCTGTTAATTTCTTTGGTTCTCTATTTTTTTTTTCTTTCTTTGATTTCTTTTTCCTCTTACTATGTCTTTCTAGATCTCTTTACTTTTACTATTGTAAGGTAGCTAGTACTAAGTTACACGCAGTACAGGGACAGTAACAGCACCAAGTGGAATGATGGGAAGATGGAAAAAAGATGGAAACAATTCTTCCCCCAACATCATTTACCTCTGGTTCAGTACAGGAGCCAGAGGTAAATGATGAAAACAGATACCCAAACAGTGCCAAACAGTGTCTTTTGATGGGGGAATTATGGCTGTTAACATTCAGTGTTAGTATTGACAGGTATGTAGTGGCTCCTGTCATGTTTTGTTTTTGTTGTTTAAGGGTTTGATTGTGTGCAGCTGAATCAATGTTACTTTCTACTTTCTTGCCTTTACTTCTGTGGTTTGGTACTGCCTGTCCTTTCATGGTTTTGTTTGCTTTTATTGTCTGTATGTAGGATTCTTTGAAGAATCTTTTGTAGTGTGGCTTGGTGGTCATATATTGTTTTAATTTCTGCTTATCATGGATGACTTTTATTGCTCCATCTATTTTTTTTTCTTTTTTTCTTTTTTTTTTCATTTTTCTTTTATTATTCATATGTGCATACAAGGCTTGGTTCATTTCTCCCCCCTGCCCCCACCCACTCCCTTACCACACACTCCACCCCCTCAATACCAAGCAGAAACTATTTTGCCCTTATCTCTAATTTTGTTGTAGAGAGAGTATAAGCAATAATAGGAAGGAACAAGGGGTTTTGCTGGTTGAGATAAGGATAGCTATACAGGGCATTGACTCGCATTGATTTCCTGTGCGTGGGTGTTACCTTCTACGTTAATTCTTTTTGATCTAACCTTTTCTCTAGTTCCTGGTCCCCTTTTCCTATTGGCCTCAGTTGCTTTAAGGTATCTGCTTTAGTTTCTCTGCGTTTAGGGCAAAGAATGCTAGCTAGTTTTTTAGGTGTCTTACCTATCCTCACCCATCCCTTGTGTGCTCTCGCTTTTATCATGTGCTCATAGTCCAATCCCCTTGTTGTGTTTGCCCTTGATCTAATGTCCACATATGAGGGAGAACATACGATTTTTGGTCTTTTGAGCCAGGCTAACCTCACTCAGAATGATGTTCTCCAATTCCATCCATTTACCAGCGAATGATAACATTTCGTTCTTCTTCATGGCTGCATAAAATTCCATTGTGTATAGATACCACATTTTCTTAATCCATTCGTCAGTGCTGGGGCATCTTGGCTGTTTCCATAACTTGGCTATTGTGAATAGTGCCGCAATAAACATGGATGTGCAGGTGCCTCTGGAGTAACAGTCTTTTGGGTATATCCCCAAGAGTGGTATTGCTGGATCAAATGTTAGATCGATGTCCAGCTTTTTAAGTAGCCTCCAAATTTTTTTCCAGAGTGGTTGTACTAGTCTACATTCCCATCAACAGTGTAAGAGGGTTTCTTTTTCCCCGCATCCTCGCCAACACCTGTTGTTGGTGGTGTTGCTGATGATGGCTATTCTAATAGGGGTGAGGTGGAATCTTAGTGTGGTTTTAATTTGCATTTCCTTTATTGCTAGAGATGGTGAGCATTTTTTCATGTGTTTTCTGGCCATTTGAATTTCTTCTTTTGAGAAAGTTCTGTTTAGTTCACATGCCCATTTCTTTATTGGTTCATTAGTTTTGGGAGAATTTAGTTTTTTAAGTTCCCTGTATATTCTGGTTATCAGTCCTTGGTCTGATGTATAATTGGCAAATATTTTCTCCCACTCTGTGGGTGTTCTCTTCAGTTTAGAGACCATTTCTTTTGATGAACAGAAGCTTTTTAGTTTTATGAAGTCCCATTTATCTATGCTATCTCTTAGTTGCTGTGCTGCTGGGGTTTCATTGAGAAAGTTCTTACCTATACCTACTAACTCCAGAGTATTTCCTACTCTTTCTTGTATCAACTTAAGTGTTTGGGGTCTGATATTAAGATCCTTGATCCATTTTGAGTTAATCTTGGTATAAGGTGATATACATGGATCTAGTTTCAGTTTTTTGCAGACTGCTAACCAGTTTTCCCAGCAGTTTTGTTGAAGAGGCTGCTATTTCTCCATCGTATATTTTTAGCTCCTTTGTCAAAGATAAGTTGCTCATAGTTGTGTGGCTTCATATCTGGATCCTCTATTCTGTTCCACTGGTCTTCATGTCTGTTTTTGTGCCAGTACCATGCTGTTTTTATTGTTATTGCTTTGTAATATAGTTTGAAGTCAGGTATTGTGATACCTCCTGCATTGTTCTTTTGACTGAGTATTGCCTTGGCTATTCGTGGCCTCTTGTGTTTCCATATAAATTTCACAGTAGATTTTTCAATCTCTTTAATGAATGTCATTGGAATTTTGATGGGAATTGCATTAAACATGTAGATTACTTTGGGGAGTATCGACATTTTTACTCTGTTGATTCTACCAATCCATGAGCATGGGAGATCTCTCCACTTTCTATAGTCTTCCTCAATCTCTTTCTTCAGAAGTGTATAGTTTTCCTTGTAGAGGTCTTTCACATCTTTTGTTAAGTTTACACCTAGGTATTTGATTTTTTTTGAGGCTATTGTAAATGGAATCGTTTTCATACGTTCTTTTTCCGTTTGCTCATTGTTAGTGTATAGAAATGCTAATGATTTTTCTATGTTGATTTTATATCCTGCTACCTTGCTATAGCTATTGATGATGTCTAGAAGCTTCTGAGTAGAGTTTTTTGGGTCTTTAAGGTATAGGATCATGTCATCTGCAAATAGGGATATTTTGACAGTTTCTTTACCTATTTGTATTCTTTTTATTCCTTCTTCTTGCCTAATTGCCCAGGCTAGGAATTCCAGTACTATGTTGAATAGGAGTGGAGATAGTGGGCATCCTTGTCTGGTTCCTGATTTTAGAGGGAATGGTTTTAATTTTTCTCCGTTAAGTATAATGCTGGCTGTAGGTTTGTCATATATAGCTTTTATAATGTTGAGGAACTTTCCTTCTATTCCTAGTTTTCTTAGAGCTTTTATCATGAAATGATGTTGGATCTTATCAAAGGCTTTTTCTGCATCTATTGAGATGATCAAGTGGTTTTTGTCTTTGCTTCTGTTAATGTGGTTTATTACATTTATTGATTTTCGTATGTTGAACCACCCCTGCATCCCTGGGATGAAGCCTACCTGGTCGTGGTGAATAATCTTTTTGATGTGTTGCTGAATTCGATTTGCCATTATTTTGTTGAGGATTTTTGCATCAATGTTCATTAAGGAGATTGGCCTATAGTTCTCCTTTTTGGAGGTGTCTTTGCCTGATTTTGGGATAAGTGTAATACTGGCTTCATAAAATGTGTTAGGCAGTTTTCCTTCCCTTTCTATTTCATGGAACAGTTTAAGGATGGTTGGTATCAGTTCTTCTTTAAAGGTCTGATAGAATTCAGCAGAGAATCCATCAGGTCCTGGTCTTTTCTTTTTGGGGAGACGCTTGATTGCTGCTTCAATTTCATTTTGTGTTATAGGTCTATTCAGGTGATTAATTTCCTCTTGGTTCAGTTTTGGATGATCATATGTATCTAGAAATCTGTCCATTTCTTTTAGATTTTCAAATTTATTTGAATATAGGTTCTCAAAGTAGTCTCTGATGATTTCCTGGACTTCCATGGTGTTTGTTGTTATCTCCCCTTTTGCATTCCTGATTCTACTAATTTGGATTTTTTCTCTCCTCATTTTAGTCAGGTTTGCCAGGGGTCTATCGATCTTGTTTATTTTTTCAAAGAACCAACTTTTTGTTTCATTAATTCTTTGTATGGTTTTTTTGGTTTCTATTTCGTTGATTTCAGCTCTTATTTTTATTATTTCTCTCCTTCTATTTGTTTTGGGATTTGCTTGTTCTTGTTTTTCTAGGAGTTTGAGATGTATCATTAGGTCATTGATTTGGGATCTTTCAATCTTTTTAATATATGCACTCATGGCTATAAACTTTCCTCTCAAGACTGCCTTAGCTGTGTCCCATAGGTTCCGGTAGGTTGTGTTTTCATTTTCATTGACTTCTAGGAACTTTTTAATTTCCTCTTTTATTGCGTCGATGATCCATTCTTCATTAAGTAATGAGTTATTTAGTTTCCAGCTGTTTGCATGTTTTTTGTCTTTACTTTTGTTGTTGAGTTCTACTTTTACTGCATTGTGGTCAGATAGTATGCATGGTATTATTTCTATTTTCTTATATTTGCTGAGGCTTGCTTTGTGCCCTAGGATATGATCTATTTTGGAGAAGGTTCCATGGGCTGCTGAGAAGAATGTATATTGTGTAGAGGTTGGATGAAATGTTCTGTAGACATCTACTAGGTCCACTTGATCTATTGCATATTTTAGATCTTGGATTTCTTTATTGAGTTTTTGTTTGGATGACCTATCTATTGATGATAATGGAGTGTTAAAGTCTCCCACAACCACTGTGTTGGCGTTTATATATGCTTTTAGGTCTTTCAGGGTATTTTTGATGAAATTGGGTGCGTTGACATTGGGTGCGTACAGATTGATGATTATTATTTCCTTTTGGTCTATTTCCCCTTTTATTAGTATGGAATGTCCTTCTTTATCTCGTTTGATCAATGTAGGTTTGAAGTCTACTTTGTTAGAGATAAGTATTGCTACTCCTGCTTGTTTTCGGGGGCCGTTGGCTTGGTAAATCTTCTTCCAGCCTTTCATCCTAAGCATATGCTTATTTCTGTCGGTGAGATGAGTCTCCTGTAAGCAACAAATTGTTGGATCTTCTTTTTTAATCCATTTTGTCAAACGGTGTCTTTTGATGGGTGAATTAAGTCCATTAACATTAAGTGTTAGTACTGATAGGTATGTGGTGATTCCTGCCATTTAGTTATCTTAGTTGTTTGAAGGTTTGATTGTGTGTACCTAACTTGATGTTACTCTCTACTGTCTTGCTTTTTCTTATCCTGTGGTTTGGTGCTGCCTGCCTTTTCATGGTTAAGTTGGGTGTCACTTTCTGTGTGCAGGATCCCTTGAAGAATCTTTTGTAATGGTGGCTTTGTGGTCACATATTGTTTTAGTTTCTGCTTATCATGGAAGACTTTTATTGCTCCATCTATTTTGAATGATAGCTTTGCTGGGTAGAGTATCCTGGGGTTGAAGTTATTTTCATTCAGTGCCCGGAAGATCTCACCCCACGCTCTTCTTGCTTTTAATGTTTCTGTTGAGAAGTCTGCTGTGATTTTGATGGGTTTACCTTTGTATGTTACTTGTTTTTTCTCTCTTACAGCCTTCAATATTCTTTCCTTAGTTTCTGAAGTTGTTGTTTTAATGATGATATGTCGTGGAGTAGTTCTATTTTGATCTGGTCTGTTTGGTGTCCTGGAGGCCTCTTGCATTTGTATGGGAATCTCTTTCTCTAGATTTGGGAAATTTTCTGTTATTATTTTGTTGAGTATATTACGCATTCCCTTTGCTTGCACCTCTTCTCCTTCTTCAATGCCCATGATTCTCAAGTTTGGTCTTTTGATGGAGTCAGTGAGTTCTTGCATTTTCTTTTCACAGGTCTTGAGTTGTTTAATTAATAGTTCTTTGATTTTTCCTTTAATTACCATTTCATCTTCAAGTTCTGAGATTCTGTCTTCTGTTTGTTCTATTCTGCTGGATTGGCCTTCCGTTTTGTTTTGCAGTTCTGTTTCGTTCTTTTTTCTGAGGTTTTCCATATCCTGGCTGTTTTCTTCTTTATTGTTGTCTATTTTTGTCCTGAGTTCATTTATCCATTTATTCATTGTGTTCTCTCTTTCACTTTGGTGTTTATACAGTGCTTCTATGGTTTCCTTTATTTCTTCTTTTGCTTTTTCAAATTCTCTAGTTTTATTGTCTTGGAATTTCTTGAGTGTCTCCTGTACATTTTGGTTGACCCTATCCAGTATCATCTCTATAAAATTCTCATTGAGTACTTGTAGTATGTCTTCTTTTAAATTATTCTTGTGGGCTTCATTGGGTCCTTTGGCATAGTTTATCTTCATTTTGTTGGAGTCTGGCTCTGAGTTTCTGTTCTCTTCATTCCCCTCTGGTTCCTGTACTAATTTTTTGCTGTGGAGAAACTGGTTTCCTTGTTTTTTCTGTCTTCCTGTCATTGTCCTTGGTGTTGTTACTGTCCCTGTACTGTGTGTAATTAAGTATTTTCTAGCTTGTAATAATAACAATGGTAATATTGAGAATGGAAGAGTGAGCTGAGATGGAAAGCAAGAAGTTAAAGAAAAGGGGAAAACAAATATACAGACAAGAGGGAGAAAGCAGAACAAGCTATCAGACAAGAGAGCTTCAAAGGTATAAACAGGGAGTGTTAGTGTCCTAATCAACAGTAAGCTGAACAGACAATAGAGAGACAGAGAGAGGATTGAAAATCAAAGATAAAAAAATAAAAAATAAGTATATGAAAGTAATATCTATTTATAAAAATGAATTAAAATAAAATGGAAAATAGAAAATTAAAAAAAAAAACCAAAAAACTTCCAAGTTTATATGCAACGCAATTTCAGTCTTAATAATTTGGATGTCCGTCTCAATCTCCAGTCCTGGAGTTGGTGCCTCAGATGTTGTTCTGTAGTTGTCTCATCAAAGGGGATGCATAAAGTAGAACAAAACTACACTCACACTCACACAGAAGAAAAAAAAAAAAAAGCCCCACCAAGTGTCCCTAGTTCAAATGCAATACAGTTTCAGTAAGTTTTTCGGCTTGCAGGTGTAATTCGGTTGTTCTCTCATCAAAGGTAGGGAGAAAAAGAAAAAAAAGCGTCTGGAGGCAGTTCTGAGAGTGGTATCTGCAACTGTGGCTTGCCTGCCTGCTGCTCTCAGCCTGTAGCTGGCGGCGTTATTTATGCAGATCTCTGGGGTGAGCTAGCACTCATCTGGTCCCACAGGCTTTGTTTGCTCAGAGTTCTCCTGTGCGGGAGCCTCTGCTACAGGCTTTTCCCTTTCCAAGCACTGGGAAAGGTGCCACTGCCCCGCGTTGTCAGGCCTGCGTGTTTATTTACAGTTCACGTGGGAAGTGGGTCTTCCCTCCTCTCACAAGCGTCCCCGCTCCTGGTGGCTGGGCACGTGCCCCGCTCCTGCCAGAGCCTCTCCGGCCCGCCCGGCTTGTTTATTTACAGTCCCGGGAAGGAGTCCCTTCCCCCAATCTTCAGTGCTCAGGGCGCCCCACCCTCTTTCCAGCGTGTCTTAACTGTTCTTATTGCTTAGTACTCAGTTTCTCTTTTTTTCCCGGGTGGAGGTCAGTCTGTCCAGGGGGCTATGCTGCTCTGGCCCAGGCTTGTCTGTGGGGCTACCGCGGTACCGCAAAGCTCACCTGGTCCGCGTCTTCCCAAGCCGTCTGGGCGCCGGCCACTGGCGGCCCCGGGGGCCCTCCTGATTTCTCAGTTTAACGTGAAGTGGAGATTCTCTGCGCCGGCTGGAGATGTGTAGGAGTCAAAGTTATGCCTTTTCTCGGTGATTATGCCTGCAAAGTGTGTCTCCAGCGTCTCTCCAAGATTTCACTATAGGAGGGTCGCTTTCTGCTTCCTACCTCTAGCCGCCATCTTGGAATTCCCCGCTCCATCTATTTTGAATGATAGTTTTGCTAGGTAAAGTATCCTAGGGTTGAAATTATTTTCATTCAGTGCCCAGAAGACCTCACTGCATGCTCTTCTAGCTTTGAATGTTTCCATTGAGAAATCTGCTGTGATTTTGAAGGGTTTACCTTTTAATGTTATTTGTTTGTTTTTTTATCTTACAGACTTCAATATTCTTTCTCTATTCTCTGTGCTTTTTGTTTTAATGATAATATGTCATAGGGTAGTTCTATTTTGGTCAAGTCTGTTTGGTGTCCTGGAGGCTTCCTGTACCTGAATGGGCATAGTTTTATCTAGATTTGGGAAATTTTCTGTTATTATTTTACTGAATATATTACGAATTCTTTTTGCTTGCACCTCTTCTCATTTTTCAATGCCCATGATTCTCAGGTTTGGTTTTTTGATGGATTCAGTGAGTTCTTGCATAGTCCCTTCACAGGTCTTGAGTTGTTTGACTAACAGCTCTTCAATTTTTCCTTTAATTTCCATTTCATCCTCAATTTCTAAGGTTCTGTCTTCTGCTTGTTCTAGTTTGCTGGAGTGGCCTTCCATTGTGTTTTGTATTTCTGTTTCATTCTTTTTTCTGAGGTTTCCCATATCATGGGGCACTTCCTATTCAATATTGTCAATTTTTGTCCTTAATTCATTTATCTCTCTATTTATGGTGTTCTCTGTTTCACTTTGGTATTTATTTAGGGCTTATATAAATTCCCTTATTTGTTTTTGTGTCTTCTCATATTCTTTTTTTGTTGTCTTGGAATTTCTTGAGTGCCTCATGTACATTTTTCTTGACCTTGTCTAGTAACATCTCCATGAAATTCTCAGTGATTTCTTGCAGGACTTCTTCTTTAAGGACTTTCTTATGGGCATAGTTGGGTTCTTTGGGATAGTATATCTTTGTTTTGTTGGAGTCTGGAACTGGATATCCATTTTCTTCATTTCCCTCTGAATCCTGTACTAATTAATTTTTGTGGGGAGAATGGTTTCCATCCCTTTTTCATTTTCCCATCATTCCACTTGGTGCTGTTTATGTCCCTGGTCTGTGTGTAATTTAGTATTAGCTAACTTACAATAGTAAAACTAATGAAACCAAGAAAAAAAGAGAAAAAAGAAAACATAGAAAAAAATAGAGAACCAAAGAAATGAACAGAGAGTGATGGTGGACAAATAGTGAAGAAGACAAACAAAGAATTAGTGAGAAAGAAAAAAAAATCCAGGTTCAGAAACAATAAAATTTCAGTCTTAGTAGTTCTGGTATTATTCCTTCAGCATCTAGTCCTGGTGTTGGTATTTAAGCATTATCTCTGTCTTAATCTTGCCAGGTGGTTGGGAGACTGGCCAGTTTCTTTTTCCTGTCTTTCAGGGGAAGCATCTTAGTCATCTCCTCCCTCAGTGAGGTGTGGCTTGTCCTCAGGTTCTGGAGATCAACTCTGTGGCCCAGTAGCCATCCTGCTTTGGAGCTGGGTTCTTGCTGTGTTGGTTTATTGGTGGCTTGTTACGTTGCCTCACACCCTTTCTAAGGGTTAAGGTCAGAGATCCATCAGCCAGGTCTCTGCTGTCAGCATGTTATGCTGGTTTGTTGACTGTTTTTCAATTTTGTGACATTGTTTTACTTTGGATGTAGCTCACTGGTTTAGAAGACAAGCTTTGTGGACTGCTATCTGCCCTATTTCAGGCAGTGGTTCACCACCTGCCTACTGTCAGTCCATATGCCTTTCTAGGCTTTGTTTACTGAAAGTTCCCATGGGGATCAGGTCCTTGCCCTTCCCCCTTTCTCCAGTACTCTCAGTGCACCCTGCCCCTTCTGCTGCGTGTTCCTTGTTTATTATTCAGGTTTTTTTTTGCAGGGTGGGGGAGGGTCAGTTTGTCCAGGGGGCTGTGCTGGTTTGTCCCAGGGGTAGCTGTGGAAATACTGTATGCTGCTTATTTGCTCACCTGTTGGTCTGCATCTCCCAATCAGGCTTTGCTGACATCTGGTGGCGCAGGAGCCCTCCTGTTTTCTCAGTGTAATGTGGTATGAAGAAGCTTTGTATGGGCTGGGGGTTCAGGGTGTTGGGGTTTTGCTTCTCCTTGATGGTTTTTTTTGCAAAGTGTAGCTCCAGTGTCTCAGCAAAATTTTTGAGTTTTGGAGGTCATGCTGTCTACTTCCTCCCTCTAGTCACCATCTTGGATCTGTATGTTTTCGTTTTTATAGAAAAAAAATTTAAAGTGTAGAACACAATATTATTAAATATCAACTTCATTCTTTTTGAAATTTTAATTTTTATTATTAACACATTAGTTATTAATTGACAGATTAATGGGATTCACTGTGAAACTGCATACCAAATGCAATGACTATAGCCCTTCAATTGTCTACCACTGTCACCCCCCAACCTGTCCTCAGAAGTGTTCTCAATTCCTAATAATCACTCTTTTACTTTCAGGTAGTCTTTATTATTATTATTTTAAAAAAACTTGCCACATGTGAGAGAGAACATGTAATACTTACCATTCTGTGTCTGACTTATTTTGCTTAGCACCAACCATACCTTCCTGTTGCACTAATTTTGCTTCAAATGACAGAATTTTGACTGAGTAATATATATGTATTATATAATAAAATAAATGTTATATATTCATTTTTTAAATTTGTATATCTTTTGGTTGACATCTAGGCTGAATCATATCTCAGCTACTGTGAAAAATGCCACAATATGCAGGGGCATTCAAGTGTCTTTTTTGTATGTTGACTTCATTTCTTTGTATATATAACCAGATGTGGGATAGCTGAATCATACATCAGAGCTGTGTTTAATTTTTTAAGGAAACTCCATGTTATTTCCCATTGTGGCTGAACTACTTTTCATCAACACAAATAGTGTATAAGGGTTTTTTTCCTCCAAGTCCTCCACAGCATTTGTCAACTTGTTATTATTGTTGTACTGGGGGTACAATGTGACATTTACAAAAGTCTTTACAATATATCATAGTTGAAAATTAACCCTCTCCATCATTCTCCTTTATCCTCCCTTCCCTCATTCCTAGAGGAGTTTCAACAGGTCTCATTTTTCTATTCATGTATATGTGCACATAGTATTTCCACCATATTCACCCTCCTACACCCTTACCTTATATCCTTCCCCTCCTATTGGATCTAACCATCAGACAGGACTTATTTGCCTTCCTATTCTCCATTTTTATTAAAAAATGGCACTTTTGTTTGTTTAAGATAGCTATAAAGGGTGTTTCATTGTGACATTTCCATGTATACATGTAATATAACCCGAATTCATTCATCACCTCTATTTTTCTCCTTTCTACCTTACTTCTCTTCTTATGATGATTCCAACAGGTTTAAAAATTCTACATTTATTTTTGTATTCAAGAAGTACTCAACCATATTCATCCTCCTAACATCCTTCCTTTATCCTTCCTGGCTCCTATGTGATCGCCCCTTAGCATGACCTGTTTTTCATAATGTTTTTTTTTTTTCATTTTTCTTTTATTATTCATGTGTGCATACAAGGCTTGGTTCATTTCTCCCCCCTGCCCCCACCCCCTCCCTTACCACCCACTCCACCCCCTCCCGCTCCCCCCCCCTCAATACCCAGCAGAAACTATTTTGCCCTTATCTCTAATTTTGTTGTAGAGAGAGTATAAGCAATAATAGGAAGGAACAAGGGGTTTTGCTGGTTGAGATAAGGATAGCTATACAGGGCATTGACTCACATTGATTTCCTGTGAGTGTGTGTTACCTTCTAGGTTAATTCTTTTTGATCTAACCTTTTCTCTAGTACCTGCTTGTACTTGTATTGTGTTTATATTCCACACATGAGAGAAAATATGTGGCCTTTGCTTTTCTGAACCTGGCTAACTTCACTTAAGATAACATTCTCCAGTTATACCCATTTATCTGCAAATAACAAAATTTCATTCTTATTTGTGGCTGAGTAAAATTCCATTGTATTTAAATACCACATTTTCTTATTCCATTAGTCAGTAGTGGGGCATCTTGGCTATTTACATAGCTTAGCTATTGTGAATAAGCATTTGTCATTTTTATTGTTGCTAATAGTCATTTTAACTGGGATGAGATGTTATTTCATTGTACTTTCAATTTGCATTTCATGATGCCTAATGATATTGACCATTTTTTCATACATTTATTAACCATTTGTATTTTTTCTTTGGAGTTATGTCTATTCAGGTCATTTACCCATTTTAAAATTGGGTTACTTCTTTATTTGTTACATTTTTAAGTTTTGTGTGTATTCTGTATGTTAACGCTCTGTCACATGAAGAGTTGGCAATTTTTTTCTCCTGTTATTTAGGTTGTCTCTTCATTCTATCCATTGTTTTTTTTTTTTTTTTTGCTGTGCAGCTTTTTAGTTTTATGTAATCTCGTTTGTCAGTTTTTGCTTTTGTTTCTTGTGCTTTTGGAATCTTACCTAGAGACTCATTGTCTATACCATTATCTTGAAGTGTTTCACCTTAGCTTTGCCTCTAGTATTTTGGGTTTCACATTAAGCTCTTTTTCCCATTTGAGTTGAATTTTGGACAGGGTCAGAGATGGGTGTCAAGAGTTTCATCTTGTATATATGGACATTCAGTTTTTCAATTACCATTTGCTGAAAAGGGTGTCCTTTCTCAAATGTATGTCTTTGGTCTCTTTATTGAGAATCAGTTAGCTGTGCATTTGTGGGTTTATTTTTTGGTTCTCTATTCTGTCCCATTGTTGTGTAAGTTTGATCCCAATATCATACTGCTTTTGTTTCTGTGGGTTTGTAATAGGCCTTGAAACTAGGTATTGTAATGTTTCCAGTTTTAATCTTTTTTCTCAAGATACCTTTGGGTATTCAGTGTCCTTTTTGCTATCATATGAATGTTAGCAAACATGCTTTTTCTAGTTCTGTGAGGATTTGCAGTGAATCTGTAGATCACTTTGGGTAATATGAATATTTTATTTTACTAATTTATGTATTTAATTTTGACACAGGGTCTTACTATATATCCCAGGCTGGCCTTGAGCTTGCTATACATCCCAGGATAGCCTCAAGCTCATTTCCTGAGAGTGGGGATTAAGTATGAACATTTCGACAAAATTAAATCTTCCTACACAAGAACTTGGTAGCATTTCCATCTCTAGCACTTTTTTTTCAATTTCCAGTCTCTACTTTGTATCTGTGTCCTTTGATTTGAGTCATTC
Organism: Castor canadensis; assembly: GCF_047511655.1. Lineage (NCBI taxonomy): Eukaryota > Metazoa > Chordata > Mammalia > Rodentia > Castoridae > Castor > Castor canadensis. The sequence continues at coordinate 12,920,835 of NC_133398.1, read as the reverse complement.
TTTCCTCCAGTGAAACCATCTTAGAATCCAGGCAGGACAAGTAAGGAGACAAAAATTACCTTCTAGGCAGCAATGATTCCTATTATAACAAGGCACCACCTGACCAATCCTGAGATAATGAGCTTCCAAACTACCTGTGGCTGCAATGTATGACTACCCCTCAACCCTGGAACACACCTGTGACTGGACAGCTTAATAATTACACATATCCCAATGCCTCTAGTTTTTCTTCCTATTTAACCCTGAAGTAAATGTCTGTATGGAGAATACGGGTTGAAATGCTACCTTTCTTCTTCCTAGGGCATGCCCATACCAAACCTCCTTTTTCTGCCCTTCACCATTACTCATCTCTTTATTTGGCATACTGGAGTGAATGGCCATTAGTTTGGGTCTGGGACCTAAAATCTCCTGTAACAGAATGGGGTCTAAAATCTTCTGTAACATAGTTAGAAGCCACATGAAATCCAATGACACTGAACTTTAGATTTACAAAAGAATCAGTGAACCCCAATAGAGAGCACTGAACACAATGGTAGGGAATGGGAAGAGTTCCCATCAGGGGGCTACAGTCAAAAAAGAAACAGTAAGACTCAGGAAAATCCATAACCCCACACTAAGGTACACATCACCCAGCACTCCACAAAAATAAATTCAAGACAGGAGATCTATATACTTTGCAGCAAGCAGATCAAATTACACTGGAGCTTCCTAGCTTACTTACTGGTGAGATGAAGGGGAATCATTTCAGGGGAAGCAAAAGTTAAATATCTTGGTTGGGGCAAACAGTAGACCCTGCCCACTTAAAAAAAATCCTTACCCCCCAAAACTCCCCCCCTCCACTGCATAAGAGAACAATCACCCTGAAAATCAGTAGGGATCAAAGAAACTGGGGGGGAAGGGCAACCCAGATGTTTATGAATATGAGGTGGTGTGCTAAGACAGAGCATTGCAAAAGTAGGACAATCAGGATGAATTAGAGTTGTTTGTCTTCCCCAGACAGTACAAACTGCTTTGTATTGAATGTTATGTACACTTTTAGAAGGGAAGAGAGATTGGTGGACAGAAGTCAGAGCACAGAGATTTCCTACAACAAGGACACATGTAGAGAACCTAGGATCCTAGGACACAACCTGCCCAAGGTGCTCTTAGGCTCAATAGACTGGAACAGTTTTAGGGTGGCCCCTGCCTCCCCAAATCTGCAGGCTGGCTTTCTCAAAGGTAAGCACTATCTTTTATTCAGCCCTGCAGGGAAAGCAGGTCAGGGAACAACCTGTAAACAGATTCCTCTGCTTTAACTTGTTATGAGTTCAGAGAGGAAAAACAAAAGCAAGCAAGCAAGCAAACAAGCTTCTGCCCTGCAAAGGAAACTGGAAAAGTCAGCCTGGGGTGGAAATTCAACCCTTTTTCCTAAGCAAGGAACATTGGCTGGTGTTCATTACATTTTTATAGTTGTGTGTTTGTTGTAGTTGTATTCTGTTCTGTTCCTTTTGATTATTTTTTCTTTTGCAGAACCAATTTCATTTTGCTTTCTCCCACTATTATTCTAGTATTCCCTATACTTCCATACCATGTTCTTTTCCTTCCTTTCCTGTTTTGCTTCTTCTCTCCTTTTTATTTCCCTATCTATCCTTCACTAGAGCAATTAATTATTAAGAACAGTAGATCTAATCATTTAAAGACCTCTAGTGTCTTCAATAAGCATTCTAGTGCCTTTCTTTCCTCATCCTATTGGTAGTATACTTGATGTTTCCAATTGTTTTGTTATTCACTGAAATATCTGATGTGTTTTGAATTTTTTATTACTGCTTCCTGTTTTCTCTCCTTTGAGTGATAGTAGGGATTGTAAATCCTAGAGAAGATGTAGTATAAAAACTCAGAAAATAAATAGGGAATAAATGAAAGAGTATGTGAATAAATAACTGAATAACAAACATCCATCTCAACACATGTGCAGATTGCAATGTAGAAACACACAAATATGAAAAAACAAAGCAATATGACTCTCAAAATTTCTCATAAATGGAATTGAGAGGTACTGAAAAGCCTGAAATGCCAGACAAATAATTCAAAAGTCTACTGTAAAAATGATCAAAGACTCCAAAATGGATTAAAACACACACCTGAATTACATAAGCAAGTTAGCTTAAGACCTAGATAAGAAAGTCAGCAGCATGGATGAAAATTCTGAAACAATTAAAATTCTGAAACAAACCCAGAAATGTTGTAAATGAAAAGCTAAATAAACTATATAAAAGTCATAAGGGAAAGCACCGTCAATAGACTAGACAAAGCAGAAGAAAGGATACCAGGTATTGAAGACAAAGTAGAGGAATACTACATTCAGATAGCTATAAGAATAAAAGAAACAAGCATGAACACAATTTTCACAAAACCTGGGACACAATAAACAGACTAAACCAAATAATCAATGGGATAGAAGAAGGAGCTGAGATATAAACTAAAGGAATGCAAAACCTATTCAATGAAATGATAACAAAAGATTTCCCAAATGTATTTTTTCTCTCCCTTTATCATTTTTATATTTACTTACATGTGTATACATTGTTTTTGCCACCTCCTCCTCCACCACACCCCTAAACTCCCTCTTCCAGGCAGAACCTGTTCTGCCCTCTTCTTCTCTGATTTTGTTGAAGAGAAAACATAAGAGATAATAAGAAAGACATATTGTTTTTGCTAGGTTGGGATAAAGATAGATATCCAGAGAGATTCCTAGCATTGATTCCATGCACTTGTGTATTGCAACTCCCATTGGTTCATTTCTACCAGATCTCTTTGCTACTTCCTGATCCCCTTCCCATAGTGGTCTCTACTAATTTAAGATTAATTTTTTCACTCCTCATCAGAGAGCATATCAACCACATTTAAGTTTTGGTTTCCTTCCCTTTCCCTATTTCTCCTTCTATTCCTAATTTTCTTAGAGCTTTTCTCATGAAGTGGTGTTGAATCTTATCAAAGAGTTTTTCTGCATCTATTGAGATGATCAAGAGGTTTTTGTCTTTGTTTCTATTAATGTGCTGTATTACATTTATTGACTTGCATATGTTGAACCATCCCTGCATTCCTGGGATGAAGCCAACCTGGTTGTGGTGAATGATCTTTCTGATGTGTTGTTGGATTCAGTTTGCCATTATTTTATTGAGGATTTTTGCATCAATGTTCATTAAGGAGATCGGCCTGTAGTTCTCCTTTTTTGATGTATTCTTGTCTGGTTTGGGAGGAACATAATACTGGCTTTATAGAATGAGCCAGGCAGTGTTCCTTCCCTTTCTATTTCATGGAAAAGTTTAAGGAGAGTTGGTATTAATTCTTTGAAGGTCTGGTAAAATTCAGCTGAGATTCTGTCAGATCCTGGAGTTTTCTTTCTTGGGAGACTATTGCTGCTTCAATTTCATTACATGTTATAGATCTGTTTAGGTGGTTAATATCCTCTTGGTTCAGTTTTGGATGGTCATAAGTATCTAGAAATTTGTCCATTTCTTCAAGATTTTCCAATTTAATGAAGTACAGGTTCTCAAAGTAGTCTCTGATGATTCCCTGGATTTCCTTGGTGTTTGTTGTTATCTCCCCTTTTTACTTTCTGATTTTGCTATTTTGTGTCTTTCCCCTCCTCATTTTAGTTAGATTTGCCAGGAGCTTGTCAATCTTGTTTATTTTTTCAAAGAACTAGCTTTTTGTTTCATTGATTCTTTGTATTTTTTTTTTTGGTCTCTATTTCATTGTTTCTCTCCTACTTGTTTTGGGTTTTTCTTCTTGCTTTTCTAGGAGTTTGAGATGTGGCATTACATAACTTATTTAAATTCTTTCTGTCCTTTTAATTTATACACTCATGACTATAAACTTTCCTCTTAGGACTGCCTTTGCTGTGTCCCATAGGTTCTGATAGGTTGTGTTTTGGTTTTCATTATCTTCCAGGAAAGTTTTTATTTCCTCTCTTATTTCTGCTATGACCCATTTATCATTGAGCAATGTAGTATTCAGCCTCCAATTATTTGCATGTTTTCTGCTGTTGTTTTTGTTATTGAGTTCTAGTTTTAATGCATTGTGATCAGATAAAATGCAGGGATTTATTTCTATTTTCTTATATTTGCTGAGGCTTGCTTTGTATCCAAATATGATCTATTTTGGAGAAAGTTCCTTGGGCTTCTGAGAAGAATGTATATTGTATTGTTGTTTGATGAAATATTCTATAGACATCAATTAGGTCCATTTAATTTGTGGTGTCATTTAGTTCCATTTGTTGATTTTTTTTGTTTGAATGACCTATCTATTGGTGAGAGAGTGCTATTAAAGTCTCCTACTGCCACTGTGCTGGAATCTGTATATGCTTTTAAGTCCTTTAGTGTATGTTTGATGAAATTGGGTGCACTGACATTGGGTGCATATAGGTTGATAAATGTTATTTTTTTAATGTATTGTCCCTTTTATTTGTATGAAGTGTCCTTCTTTGTTTCATTTGAGCAGTGTAAATTTGAAGTCTACTTTGTCTGATATACGTATTGCTACTCTGGTCTGTTTCGGGGCTTAGTAAATCTTCTTCCAGCCTTTCACCCTAAGCCAGTGTTTATTTCTATAAATAACACAGGTCTCTTGTAAACAACAGATTGTTGGATATTCTTTTTTAATCCAGTTTGCCAAATGTATCTTTTGATGGGGGAGTTGAGTCCGTTAACATTCAGTGTTAGTATTGATAGGTATGTGGTGATTCCTGTCATTTAATTGTTTTGTTGTTTAGGGGTTTGATTGTGTGCAGTTGAATCTCACTCTTTGATTGTTTGTTTTTTCTTCTCCTGTGGTTTGATACTTCCTGTCCTTTTGTGGTTTAGTTTGCTTCATCTTCTGTGTGCAGAATTCCTTTAAGAATATTCTGTAGTGGTGGCTTGTGATCATATACTGTTTTAATTTCTGTTTATCATGACAAATTTTTATTGCACTGTCAACTTTGGATGATGGTTTGGCAGGGTGGAGTATGCTAGGGTTGAATTTATTTTCACTGAGTGCCTGAAATACCTCACTCTATGCCCTTCTTGCTTTTAAGTTTTCCATTGAGAAATCTGCTGTTATTTTGTTGGGTTTACCTTTAAATGTTATCTGTTTTTTTCTCTTTCACAGCCTTTAATATTCTTTCACTGTTCTCTATGCTTGTTTTGATAATAATATGCTGCAGGGAGGTTCTGGTTTGGTAAAGTCTGTTTGGTGTCCTGGAGGCTCCCTTTACCTGAATGGGCAAAACTTTCTCAAGATTTGGGAAATTTTCTGTTATTATTTTATTGAATATGTTATGTACCCCTCTGGTTTGAACCTCTTCTCATTTTTCAATGCCCATGATTCTCAGATTTGGTCTTTTGATGGAGTTTCTGAGTTGTTGCATATTCCTTTCACAGCTCTTGAGTTGTTTGACTAAGATTTCTTCCGGTTTCTTTTTAAAAAAATTCGATTTTATCTTTGAGCTCTGAGATTCTGTCTTCCAGTTGTTTTAGTTTGCTGGAGTGGGCTTCCACTGTATTTTTTTGTATGACTAAAGGGCCTTTTTATTTCCAGGATTTCTATTTGATTCTTTCTTCTGAGGTTTTCCAACTCTGTGTTGAACTCTTCTTATAATTAGTGTGGTCTTCTTTAATTCATGTATCTTTCTGTGTAGTGTCCTTTGTTTCACTTTGATATTTGTTAGGGTCCTGTCTAAGGTCCTTTTTTTGTTTCTGTGTCATCTCGTTTTCTTTGTTTTTGGCTTCTTGAGTGGATGTTGTACATTCTGATTGACCTTGTCTGATATCTTCTCCATTAATTTCTCAGATATTTCTGCCCAGATTTCTTTTTTGAGGGTTTTTTTGTGGGCATCACTGATTTCCTTAGTTGCATTTATCATTGTTTTGTTGATGTCAGAGTCTGGGTATCCATTTTCTTCATTTCCCACTGAATTCTGTATTAAATTTTTTTTTTGAGGAGAGTGGTTTCCATCCCTTCTTCTTCCCACATCTTCACTTTATATTGTGCCACTGTATTTTTGTAGGGTAGTTGGTGGATTTGATTGCCTGATTCTTTTCCCTTATTTAATTTTTGTGTTGTGACTGACTTGGTTGTTAGTTAGGTTGATGTGTTCTATCTGACTCTGGTCTGAGGGTGTAATTTATCATTAACAAATTCACAGGTTCAGTGCTAGGCTGGTTGTTAACATATTCTATAGAAAACCCCTGATGATGATATCTATAAACAGTCAGATTTGAAGGGGGCTAATGGTTATTAAGATAGTTATAGATTATGGGGAATTGGTAAAGGTGGCACTAAAAAAAGGGGGGGTGGGAAAAGGAGTGAGTGTGTAGGTTAAGAGTTATGGGGTTGCTGGGTTTTGTGGCCCTTGTGTATGTTTGGATGTATTTCTGTTGTTGCAGTGGAGGTGTTTGTGTCAGGGATTGCAGGAGTCTGGGGTTGTGTGCAGTTGGTAGAGTAGGCTCCTCAGCAGCTGGTGAGTGTTTAGGAGGAAATGGTAGTGTGGTGAAAGGTTGGGGGAGGGTTGAGGGGATGTGAGGACAAGGGAAAGAGTGGGTGAGAAGGGGCAGAAAGAGTAGTTTGAGGGAGAGTAACAGATTGTAATATAGGAGAAGGAGGGAGAGTGAAGAGGTTGAGAATGGGGATAAGAGAATAGTGATGATGAAGTTAATAATACAGGAATAAACAAAGAAAAATAAAGAAAAAAAGAAGAGAAACATAATTTAAAAACCCCACCAGGTTTAGGAACCTGGTTCAGTTCATTCTATTAATAAAAGTTCTGTAGTTATTCCTTGGGTGAACACCCAAGGAACCCACAGTCTTGGTATTTGTGTTCAAATGGGAGCTCTGATATGGTCTCACCAGGTGACTGGCTTGTGAGTAGTATTTGGACCTTTTGTCTACAAGATTAGTTGGATTTGTGAGGTGAGGTAAGATTGCTAGTTCATGCAGGGTGGTCAGAGCTGTTTTCAGCAGGCTGTGGCTGTGGTGTTCAGCTGCAGCTTTGTTTGGTCAGCCCCTTTCCCAGCAAGGTGGGGCACTTCAGTTTTGAATGCTGCCCTCTGTCCCAAAGATAGGCGCTGGGTTTCATCCCCTGCCCTGCTTTGGAAAGTTAGTTTCCCTCTCTTAGCCTTTATGTCTTTCCTGATATCTGCTTCTCTGGGTAGTTGGCTTATCAGCCTGCTTATGCTCTCAACCTTTGCTGTTTTATGGAGCATCACTGACAGTTCAGCTCTGAGAGCTCAGTTCCTTGCCACACCAGACAGTTCAGCAGTGAGAGATTGGTTCTTTGCCCCTCCCCTGTTCTCCAGGATGGGTTCAGCATTCTACACCCCCTTCAATGTCAGTGTTGGATTACAGTTCCCTGTTTATGGCTTTCAGTTTTGAGGGGGGAGGGTCAGTCCACCCAGGGGCTGCGCTGTATTATTTTCCCAGGATGGGGGGTTGGGTAGAGCAGCTCCACAGTGCAGGATGCTCATCTGTTTCTTCTGCAGTTTCATGCAGGCAGCTTTGGAGCAGCTGTTAGGGAGAAATGGCATCTTTCATCATGGCGTGGGGAAGCTTCCATGGGCTTGAGTCCATACCCTTGAGTCCAGTATGTCTCAGGGTTTGATTCTGATTGATGCTCTGTCTTCTCTTGCTGGGAGAAGAAAGAAAAGAAAAGAAAAGAAAGGCAGCCTTTTTTTCCCCTAGGGCTGGAGCCAGACATGCGTTACTGGCTGGTGCCAGGTGGAATTTTCTTGGCTGTTAGGTGCTACTAACGGCTGATTTAAGGGTCAGCTTTGAATTTTATTTGCACTGAATGTGATTGTGGTTATTATTTTGGCTAGGAGCAATCAGAATTACCCAAGTGTGGCTCCAGCATCTCAAGGAGGTTTCTGAAGTCACAGAGCTTAGGAGATCTGATTCCCTATCTTAGCCACCATTTTTTCTTCAATTTCCCAAATCTAGATAAGGATATGGACAAACAAGCACAGGATGTATTTAGAATCCCAAATATACTAGACTAGAAAAAAAATCCCCATGCCACATTGTAGTTAAAATGCCAAGATTAGAGAATAAAGTAAGGACAATGAAAGTTGCAAGAGAAAAATTCTCACTTAATTACAAGGACAAAAATATCAGAATTAAACAAGACTTCTCATCAAATACCCTAAAAGCTAGCAAAACATTGAATAACATATTTCAAGCACTAAGAGTAAAAAACTGCCAGCTAAGAATACTTTACTCACCAAAGTTACCTTTAAAATCAGTGGAGAAGCTAGACATTGTGGCTCATGCCTGTAATCCTAGCTACTCAAGAGGTAGAGACCAAGCAGTCTTGTCAAGCAGTTTGTGACACCCTATCATAACCAATAAATACTGGTCACAGTGATGCATACCTATCATCCTAGCTATGTGGGAAGCATAAGTAGGAAAATCACAATCCAGGCTGGCCTGGGCATAAATGAAAGACCCTATTTGAAAGATACCTATAGAAAAAAGGGTTAAGGGCATGACCTAAGTGATGGAGTGTCTTCCTGGAAAGCACAAAGCCCTTTGCCCAACCCCTAGTGCCAAAAACAAAGTAAAACCAATGAAGACCTTCCCAAATAAGCACAAACTAAAAAATTCATGAGCATTAAAGCAGGTAATATAATTAAAGGAATCCAACACACAGAGGAGGAACAAAGACAGTCATAATATAAAAGCTTAGGAAAGAATTAATTTCATTAGAGGAATAGATAAATAGATGAGAATTAGGAAAGAATCAAACATGTTCAACTCAATAAACTAACAATATCCAAGATGAATAAGAGCAAAATTTTTAAAAGAAACTTATAAACCAATTTACTTGATGAACATAGACACAAGAATTTTTAACAAAATTCTTGCAAAACTAAATCAATGACACATTACAAAGATGATACACCATGAGTAAATTGGTTTCATTCCAGTTATGCAAGAATGATTCAACATATACAAACCAATAAGTGTGATACAGTACATAAGTAGAACCATGGACCAAAAACAAACACGATAATCTTAATTAATACAGAAAAAGCTTTTTAAAAAATTCCACATCTTTTTGATAAAGGCACTGAAGAAACTAGGTATAGAAGGAAGATAATTTAACATAATAAAGGCTATATGACAAAATTATAGCTAATATTATGGTAAATGGGAAAAAACTAAAAACATTTCCCCCTAAAATAAGGAATGAGACAAAGGTGTTGAGTCTCTCCACTCTTATTCAAAATTCTTCTTGAACTCTTAGCCAAAGCAATAAAGCAAGAAAATGAAACAGAAGCATACAAATAGGAAAGGAAGATGTGAAAGTATCCCTACTTGCAGATGATTTAATCTTATAGTAAAAATACCCTAAAGACATTACCAGAAACTTTTAGACCTGATAAACACTTTTGGCAAATTAGCAGGATACAAAATAAACATACAAAAATCAGTAGCTTTATTTCTACACCAACAATGAAGGAAAGAAATAACATTCACAGTAGCCCTTCCCTTTCCAAAAATGCCTAGGAATAAACTTAGCCAGGTAGCTGAAGAATGTCTTCAATGAAAACTATAAACAATGAAGAAAGAAAATGAAGGAGACATGAGAAGATCTCCCATGTTTTTGCATTGGTAGAATTTGTAAAAATGGCTATATTACCAAAAGTGATCTACAGATCAATGCAGTTCCCATTAAAATCTGAATGAAATTCTTCACAAAAAAACTACCTTAATATTCATATGGAAGCACAAAAGATCCTGAGTGCCCAAAACAATCCTGAGGATAAAAAGCATTGCTGGAAGTCTTCAAATATCTGACCTCAAATTATACCACAGAGCCATAGTAACAAAGACAGAATGATACTGGCACCAAAAATACATGTAGATGAATGGAGTTGAATGGAATACCCAAAAAAGAAGCCCAAGTAGGTACTGGCATCTGATTCTTAACAAAGATGACTAAAACATACATTGGAAAAAAGAAAGCCTCTTTTACAGTTGTGACTGAATTAATTTACATTTCCACCAGCAGTGTATATGGCTTCCCAAAAAACTAATAATGAAACTACTAGCTATACCACTCCTGGTATATACCAGAAGAAATTCATCACACAATAGAGACACCCATGTTTATTATGGCTCTATTTATAATAGCCAAGTTATGGAAGCATTGGTGTCAGCCATCAGATGAATAGATGAAGAAAATGTGTACATAGATAATAGAATATTATTCAGCCTTAAAAATAATGAACATTGTTCTTATGAATGTTCTTACTTTTGTATACAATTGTATATGTGCAAGATATCTGTGGGTATAAATATGACATTGGACTAAGGTCCATGCCCAGACATATTCAACAAAAATCATAATGAGTCATTGTTTCTTTATTACAAGTGATTAAGACCTCCAATTAATATATCCAATTATCAACAAAGAGCATCCTCCAAATTTATTTTTCCAATCTTTTCATATACAATGGAACCTTTTTGAGGCTTGGTCTCTCACTGATTGTTATTGTGTGGTTGTAGGCCAATTTAACATTCTATACTTTGAAATTCTTGTTTGTGTTTATTTGCCTATTTTTCATTTTTTGTGTCTACATATGAGAGTATGTCTTATTAGTAAACTATAATTTATTTCAGGGGAAAATTTTGAACAAGACTAAGAAGAATGGGAAAAACTTGTGAAAGAAGTCAAAGATGGTTTTTTAGGAGAATGTAGTTTGTTTCAGGAGAAATAGAAAAGTCATATGCTTATTCAAAGTGGTACTTTTCTCTACATTGCTTAATGAAATGAGAAATCTCACAGCCATGGATTTTATTTTTATCTTTATAGATATAATGAAGGAAGGAGATGCAATGATGTTCTTTGGTCTGAGAAGGAAATTTTGTTAACCCTCAACTTCAAGGAAAACAGACAGGTCAATTCTAGTACTATTATGAGGGTAACAGATGTTTGGTCATGATCTATAGGACCCAGAAAATGTTCCATAAGTCTAAATATGTTACAGAATTTTTCAATCAGATAGCAGTTCCAAAACCACATTGACTTTAATATAATGGAACCAAATATTTATAAATAATTCATGCATCTTCTTTTTGTATAATGAGCACATGAGATTCCTTTTCTTCCAGGTGTTGACGAAATGGAGCTGGAGATGTATGGACTATATTTGGATAAAAATATATTGAATTATATTATTGTGTGGCTGGAATTTACACTGCTGTAATGCTGACACCTTAGCTTTTGAACAGAGGAACTACACTGCATTCCCCAGGGTTTAGTGGTGGTGATGATATATAATTTCCCTCACTTTTTTGGTCGGGGTGTTCCTGGTGTTTTTGAAATAGCATGGGATTTGGAACTGAGACACTTTGGTTAGTACACTCAACCTTCACTCTGGATAATGATGCACACTCTATGTCACATATTCCCCAAGGTAAACTAAGAAGGTCAAAACTTTTGGGAATTATCAAGTTCCTAAGAACTGCATTTTGGTTATTATGATTCCTCCAAGGATGAACTCTCTTATGCCTGCTTCAACAAGGAGTTCTTCCCAAAAGGAGTAAAAGGCAGTGAGGTAATTATATCCTGTTTGTCTACAATTAGGAGCTGGGATTGGGAGATTGCCCCAAAGTCCCCACAATGGGTTATAGAACTATTACTGACATTGATGTCTCAGGGGCCATAAACATATGTGAATTGATATAACTATGTGTTTAATTCTGAACTAGCAATTCTTCTGATTGTTGCAATGGAAGTTTCAGCTCCTTTGAGATTCTACCTATTTTACTGTGCTCTGTGAATTGTGGAAGAAATGGAAAAACCTTCCCATGACTTGTATTTGAAGGTACCTGTGTTCATCAACTAAAGGGCCATGGCAGAGCAGAGGTAGAATTTATATTTAGTAGTGTGATTGTGTTTGTGTGCATGTATATTTGTATGTGTCCAGTATGCTCTACTGATCTATAGATTCTACTCCTCCTTACATGACAGAATGAAGATAGATCTATGTAGAGTACTTTCCTCTGAATTGAGTATCTACATAAATTTTGAGATGGTGTGGCAAAACAACTCTCTATCTAGAATAATTTACCTCGTACTGATCTTATATACAATTTTTGAGAGGGAATTAGAAAAATATGTCCCTTTCAGTATCTTTAACACTCAGGAGGTGTTGTTTGGATTTTTAAAAATTTTATATCAAATTTCTGTAATTTTCTTCATCTCTACTTCCACAATCCAGGTATAAATGGGTATTATTTTGTATCTAAACCACTGTAAAAATCTAGCATTCAGACTCCTTCTGGTACTCTTGTTTTGTTATCATTTGACTTGAATAGTGGGCAGCATACTATTTAAAATGTTTAGTCTTCTTTTCTTAATTTTTGCTTCAATGAACCATTGTTCTAGAGTAGAATTGAAACTATTATAGAGGACAATTCCTTATATACTCTGACTGCTTGATAATTCTCCAATTCCATTTCTTCCCCCTAATGACCTTAGTTTTAACATTTCTGTGTTCCTCAAGTTCCCTAGCCCTGTCCTCTCCAAGCACTTAGAGAGCCCACTTATATATTCTCTAAGTAATAAGTTAGTTTATTAACTCATCTAAAAAACATGTGAGAATGAACATCCTTACCACCTTAGACTCTTTTAATTTAACAATCTATCAAAACTATAAATTCATATTTTTTCCAATTCTATCTCTAGGAATTTATTCTAAAGATATATATGACAATGTGCAAAATGGCATATGAACAATGTTATTGCAATATTTCTGGAAGTAGCAAAACAACGAATCAACTTCCATGTCCAACACATAGCTAAATATTTTCATTGTGATAAACTTATAGTTATTAAAATGATAATGAGTATTATAGCTAAATGTATAACTGATCTCAGGCAATAGCAACACAGTAGCAGTATTTTTAATATAATGGATTAGACAAGGTAGGAATTTTAAAGATAAGTTCAACCAACTTGGGAGTTTTGTACATTAATGTAAACTCCAGTTAACCGCTCAAATGTGACACCTTCTCCACCTTCACATACAAATATGTTCGGATTGAATAAGCCTTTATATAGAATATGGATTCTATTGTTAGTAGATAATCAAGCTCTCTTTTTCTCTTCTTTGTGATTTTTCTCATGAATAAGTATAAGATCAACTGACTTGAATAAGAGAGAGGAACGACTGGCAAAGTATAAAATGTAAAAATGATGACAAGAAAACATCAGTTTTAAGAATGAAACATAGATTAATATGAAACATAGATTAGGAACCAGAAAAGAGAAGGTGTTGTTTGCTTAATACAAGATAGATATTTATAAACAGCTTCTTCCTGACAGACTGGATGTGACTCGAAAAGCCAACTATTTCCCAGTGTTATGAGGACTTGAATAAGAAGGATCTAATTTGAGCTTAAGGAATATACAAGGAGGGGATTTGAAAGAGAAAGAGAATTTTCCTCTATATTCCATGAAGATTTCTATAAAAAGGGTGATAGAAAACTAAAAATGATGTACGGAAAAGAATTTTTTTCTTGTTTCTTTTTTCCTTGAATAGCAGAAATTATTAATCAAGACTTTTGGCTATAAGTGACAGAATTTAAGGCAACTAGGATTAATAACAAAGGTGATTTCTTTTCACATAACTGTAAAACAGAGACTAGAAATGGATCCTGATACCTGATCTAAACATTCCAATGATTTTGACAGATTGTGCACCCTCTGCACTCTATTCTGTATGAGGGCCACTGGTTATTTTATCTTATCAACATACATGCATGTTCTCAAAACCTTTCTTCAGCCTGCTGCATATGATACTCCCCTCAAGTCTCCAGACACTGATATCATGCAGACACAAAGCAGCCTACTGTATTCTCTTAACTTTATCTGATCTCTGGAAATAAAGTATTAGCTGAAGTGTGTTTCAGAGTCACAGAGAAGGTTAAAAGACACTTATATCCGTAATATTAGATTTCCAACATGGAATAACTTTGAACTGGCACAATTTAATAATCATTTGGATGCTTCATGTTGACTTGGTTTCTAGGTGGAAAAATAATGTTTCCATTTTTTGGTGCTGTTGAGACTATCACTTGCCCATTAGTGTGGCAAAACCCTGAAATATTTGGGTTAAAATGCATGTACTGACTAGTTTGAAATCTTATTTTTATTATGTAATAATGGTAATGATATTGCTTTCTTTCAAACTTCCAATCTTTTAATCTCTCATAGAAGAGAAGAACAGCATGAAGAGGTGTAATGAGACCAGTGTATCTGAATTCATCCTCCTGGGGCTCCCCATCAAGCCAGAGGATCAAACCAGGTTCTATGCCCTGTTCCTGGCCATGTACCTGACCACAGTGCTGGGGAACCTGCTCATTATCCTGCTCATCAGGCTGGACTCTCACCTCCACACCCCCATGTACTTCTTCCTCAGCCACTTGGCCTTCACTGACATCTCTTTCTCATCAGTCACAGCTCCAAAGATGCTGATGAATATGCTGACACAGAGTCAATCCATCTCATATGCTGGATGCATTTCCCAGGAATTTTTCTTATTATTTGGGGGCATTGACAGTTTCCTTCTCACCTCAATGGCCTATGATAGGTATGTGGCAATCTGTCACCCCCTCCACTACACTACAGTCATGAATCAGAGCCTCTGTTGGCTGCTGATAATTTTGTCCTGGGTCTTGTCTTCTGTCAGTGCCCTTGTGCACACCCTTCTCCTATCCCATCTCTCTTTCTTTGGAGACAACACTGTGCCTCACTTCTTCTGTGACCTCTCTGCCTTACTAAAGTTGTCTAGCTCTGATACCACTACAAATGAGTTGGTTATCTTCCCTATAGGAACAGTGGTCATTACCCTACCATTCATATGCATTCTGGTCTCTTATGGATACATTGGGGCCACCATCCTGAAAACTCCCTCCATCAAGGATATCTGCAAAGCATTGTCCACATGTGGTTCTCACCTCTCTGTGGTTTCTCTGTACTATGGAGCAATTATTGGATTATATCTTTTCCCCTTATCTAATAACATTTATGAGAAGGATGTTATTGTGTCTGTGTTGTACACTATGGTCATACCCATGCTGAATCCCTTTATCTATAGTCTGAGAAATCGGGATATGAAAGGAGCTCTGAAAAATGTACTCAGTAGAAGAACATTTTCTGTGTGATGGACATTGATTTCCTGTTAGCTTGATACGAGACCTCTTCAATCCTGCAATACATTCTTTCCTCTGTGACTTGCTGTTTCTTAGTGGATCTTGTGGCATTCAGTTTTTCAGCCATGTGCTCCTTTGGATATAGTTTTTCTCTATTTGTCTTGTTGATCTTCAGAATTTTGAGAAAAGATTTTACAAACATATGGTACATGTACCTTTTCCTATATTTTTTCCTTTTTTATTGTATTCTTGTTCTAAAAAGTTCTGAAAAACTTATGCAGTCACAGCTGTCATATTTTTATACCCATTTGTAGCAAAGCTTTCTTTTTTTAAGATAACAAATTTGTTTCTTCTGTTCACAGTTTTACTATCATTTTAATTTTGAATACTTTTAGAATTTATTTTTTGTTAGTAATATTAGCAAGAAATATATTTTAACCATTATTTATAATTTATTACTTTATTTTAATTTATATATTCAAATTTATACATTTGTGTGTACAAGGTGGTATTTTGATAAGTTTATGCAAGGTGAAGGTAATTATGTTATTCCCTCATAATGTTATCATTTCTTTTTTGGTGAAAATAATTTGAGGCCTTTATTCTAACTTTTTAAAAGTATGTATTATGTTATAATTATCTCTAGTCACTTACTGTGCAATAGAACACCAGACCTTACTTTCCACTTAACTATTTTAATACTGATTGACAAATCCTTCTGCTCTTATCCCTCCCTCTATTCTTTCTGGCATGAACATAAAACAGGGACAATTGTGGGGAACACTGGGAGCTGGGAGAGAGAATGAAGAGGGTGTGGGGGGGAATATGACTGAAATACATTGTGGTACATATGAAAAGACACAATGAAACCAATTAAAAATTTGTCAGAAAGTTTAAAGGGGGGAGTTGTGTGGAAGGGTGATAAGAAAGAATAGAGGGAGTAAAAATGATCAAAGCACATTATGTGTATGCATGAAAATATCACAATGGAACCTCTCACTTTGTGTAACTATTGTGCACTAATAAAGTAACTTTGAAACACTATGAAACAATCTAACAAAAGAAAATAGCCTTAAATCAGTTGTTTACATGGATGTTTTAAGGAAAAACTCTTGGAGGTGTGTTATTGAATGGGGGTACTTCAAAATGCAGTGTAATGCTCTCTCACCAGTTTTACTATCAGATCCAGAGCTAGATTCATTAGTTCCAGCTCCAGCATCAATATCAATACCAGAATTAGTGTCAACACCAGAACTGGACCAGTATCAGCTCTACCAACAAATTCCTAGAGAGAACCTGATCCAGCATTGACAGCCATGCTGCCACCTAAAATTGAAGCTAACACCAGTATCAAATTAAACCAGCTCCAGCATCAGGTCTAGTACCAACCATGGAGCTACAGACAGCATTGGTGCAATTTACAGCTCCAGATCCAGAGCTAGAACTACCACCAGAAATTTGTTAACATATTGTTGAAGCAAAGAGATTGATGTTTGCTTCTGGATCATGTTGTCTGGGAAGCAGCTCAAGTTTGCTCTGGAGTGATGTTAATGCTTTATTTATTGATACCTATTTGCCAAAATTCATTAGTATCTGAGCATATCATTGCATATAATTATATAATGCAATTTAAAATTAAAACAATAGAAATAAATTTCATTTCATATATGAATTTCATAATCTTTTTATTGGCACATATTAAACTACATATAGTAAGGGGTTTCATCATGACATTTACATACATGCATTTGATGTACTTTGATCATACCCATCCCTCTCTGTTACTCTTTCTTATTCCCCTCCTAACAACCCTTTTCCCTTGCCCTTCTACCTGCTTAATACTCTCAGTTTTACTTTCATGATCTTTTAAATCTTTTTTCTTTTACTTTCCCCTGAATTCCACAAGTGAGAAAAACTATATGATTCTTAAATTTTAATGAAAAAAAATCAATGATCCTCAGACTATTTCCAGAAAACAGAAAGGGATGAAACCCTTATAAACTGCTTCTACAAATTCAGTATTAGCCTGCTTCTAAAAGAAAATACAGACCAATGTCTTTGATGACTACAGGTGCAAAAATACCACATGAAATGCTTGCCAATCTTATTCAACAGCAATTTAAAAGATGATATATAAAGACTAAACCTGACAATCATGGGTATTGAAGAAGCAGAAGAGGTTCAAGCAAAAGGGATTCATAAAATATTCAATAAAATAATAACAGAAAATTTCCCAAATCTCCTGAATTTTTGCCCATTCAGGTACAGGAAGCCTCCAGGACACCAAACAGACTTGACCAAAATAGAACTTCCCCACAGTATATTATAATTAAAACAACTGGCATAGAGAATAGAGAAAGAATACTGAAGGCTGTAAGAGAGAAAAAACAAATAACATATTAACATAAACCCATCAAAACCACAGATTTTTCAATGGAAACCTTAAAAGCAAGAAAGGTAGGGAGTGAGGTATTTCAGGCAGTGAATGAAAATAACTTCAAACTTAGGATGCTCTACCCAGCAAAACTACCATTCAAAATAGATGGAGCAATAAAAATCTTCCACAATAAGCAGACACTAAAACAGTATATGACCTCAAAGCCACCACTACAGAAGACTCTAAAAGGAGTTCTGCACAGAGAAGATGAAAGAAAACAAAACCATAAGAGGACAGGCAGTATCAAGCCACAGGAGAAGAAAAGACAAGGAATCAGAGAGTGGCATTGATTCAGCTTAACACAATCAAGACCTTAAATAACAAAAACAACTAAATGCCAGGAATCACCACATACCTATCAATATTAACACTGAAAGTCAATGGACTCAACTCCTCCATCAAAAGACATCATTTGGAAAACTGAATTAAAAAGAAGATCCAACAATCTGTTGTTTACAGGAGATCCATCTCATTGACAGAAATAAACACTGAATTAGGGTCAAAGGCTGGAAGATAATTTACCAAGCCCATCATACCCAAAAACAGGCATGAGCAGCAATACTTAAATCAGACAAAGTAGATTTCAAACTTACATTGATCAAATGAGATAAAGGACACTTCATTCTAATAAGGGAAAATACACCAAAAGAAAATAACAAATACCAATCTATATGCACTCAATGTCACTGCACCCAATTTCATCAAACATACCCTGAAAGACTTAAATACCAACACAGTGGTGGTGGGAGACTTTATTACCCCCCTATCACCAATAGATAGGTCATCCAAACAAAAAATCAATTTAGAAATTATAGAAGTAAATTACATCATAGTTCAAAAGGATCTAACTGATATCTACAGAACACTTCATCCAATATTTGCACAATATACATTCTTCTCAGCAGCCCATGCAACTTTCTCCAAAATAGATCATATCTTAGGGCGCAAAACAGGCTTTAGCAAATATAAGAAAATAGAAATAACCCCGTGCATTCTACCTGATCACAATGCATTAAAACTAGAATTCAACAACAAAACAACACCAGAAAATATGCAAGCAATTGGAAGCTGAAGAACACATTGCTCAGTTATTAGTGGGTCATCAATGAAATAAAAGAGGAAATTGAAAAGTTCCTTGAAGTTGATGAAAATGAAAACACAACTGATCAGAACCTATGGGACACAGCAAAAGCAGTCCTAAGAGGAAAGCTTAAAATAACAGATCTCAAATAAATAACCTAATATCTCAAACTCCTGGAAAAACAAGAACAAACAAAACTCAAAACAAGCAGAAAGAGAGAAATAATAAAAATAAAGGCTGAAATTAATGGAAGAGACCAAACAAACCATACAAAGAATCAATGAAACAAAAAGCTGGTTCTTTGAAAAAATAAACAAGATCAACAAGCCCCTAGCAAATCTGACTAAAATGAGGAGGGAAAAGACACAAAGTAGCAAAATCAGAAATAAAAAGGGGAGATAACAACAAACACCAAGGAAATCTAGGGAATCATCAGAGACTACTTTGAGAACCTACATTCCAATAAATTTGAAAATCTTGAAGAAATGGACAAAATTTCAGATAGGTATGACCATCCAAAACTGAACCAAGAGGATACTAACCACCTACGCAGATCTATAACATGAAATGAAATTGAAGCAGTGATAAAGTCTCCCAAAAAAGGAAAGCCCAGGACCTGACGAATTCTCAGCTGAATTCTATCAGACCTTTAAATAACAACTAATACCAACTCTCCTTAAAGTTTTCCACAAAATCGAAAGGGAAGGAACACTGAGTAACTCATTCTATGAAGCCAGTATTACACTCATCCCAAATCTGACAAAGACATATCCAAAAAGGAGAACTATAGGCCAATGTTCTCAATGAATATCAATGCAAAAATCCTCAATAAATAATGGTAAAGCAAATCCAACAACATATCAGAAAGAGCATTTACCACAACCTAGTTGGTTTCATTCTAGGGATGCAGGGGTGGTTCAACATATGCAAATCAATAAATGTAATATAGCACATTAACAGAATCAAAGAAAAAAACCACTTGATCATCTCAATAGATGCAGAAAAAGCCTTTGAAAAGATCAAACACGACTTCATGATAAAAGGTTTAAGAAATCTAGGAATAGAAGGAATGTACCTTCTGAGTCTGGATAACTTCACTTAAGATGATATTCTCCAGTTCCATCCATTTATTTGCAAATGACATAATTTTATTCTTCTTTGTGGCTGAGTAAAATTCCACTGGGTATAAATACCACATTTTCTTAATCCATTCATAAGTAGTGGGGCACCTTGGCTGTTTCCATAGCTTGGCTATTGTGAATAGTGCTGCAATAAATATGGTGCCTTTGGAATAACCTGAGTAGCACTGCTTTGGGTATAGCCCTAGGAGTGGTATTGCTGGATCATAAGGCAGATCTATGTTTAGTTTTTTAAGGAGCTTCCATATTGTTTTCCAAAGTGGTTGTACTAGCTTGCATTCCCACCAGCAGTGTATGAGGCTTCCTTTTTTTCCTGCATCCTCACCAACAGTTGTTGTTGGTGGTGTTTTTGATGATAGCTATTCTAACAGAAGTGAGGTGGAATCTTAATGTGGTTTTGACTTGCATTTCCTTTATGGCCAGAGATGGTGTGCATTTTTCCTGTGTTTTTTTGTCTTTTGGATTTTTTCCAAAAAAATGTTCTGCTTATCTTAGTAGCTCACTTTTTTTTGGTTCATTGATTTTTTCAGAGTTTAGTTTTTTGAGGTCCCTGTATATTCTGGTTATCTGTACTTTGTCGGATGTATAGCTAGCAAATATTTTCTCCCACTGTGTGGGTGGTCTCTTCTATTTAGAGACCATTTCTTTTATTGTGCAGAAGCTTTTTAATTTCATGTAGTCCCATTTGTCCATCTTTACTGTTAGTTGCTGGGCTGCTGGAGTTCTATTAAGGAAGTCTTTGCCTATACTTATTGCTTCCAGAGTGTTCCCTGCTCTTTTTTGCACTAACTTCAGAGTTTTGGGTCTATATTAATGTCTTAAATCACTTTGAGTTGATACTATGAGAGGTGGCCCAACAATGTATACACATATAAATAAATGTATAAACAATAAAAAAGAAGGAATGTACCTCAACATTATAAAGGCTATATATGGCAAACCAAAGCTAACATCATACTTAATGGGGAAAAACTGAAATCATTTCTTATAAAAAACAGGAATGAAACAAGGGTGTCCACTTTCCCCACTCCTACTAACATAGTCCTGGAATTCCTAGCCAGAGCAATAAGGCAAGAAAAAGTAATAAAAGGAATATAAATTGGTAAAGAAATTGTCATAATATCCTTATTTGCAAAGGACATGATCCTATACCTCAAAGATCCAAAAAACTCTACCCCAAAACTCCTAGACACCATAAACAGCTTCAGCAATGTAGCAGGAAACCAAATGAACTTAGAAAAATCAGTAGCCCTTCTATACACCAAAAATGAACAAATAGACAAAGAATACAGGAAAATAATTCCAATTACCATAGGCTTAAAGAAATCAACTACCTAGGAATAAACTTAACAAAGGATGTGAATAACCTCCACAAGGAGAGCTACAAACCTCTGAAGAAAGAGATTGAGGAAGACTACAGAAGGTGGAAAGATCTCCTGTACTCAGGGATTGGTAGAATCAACATAGTAAAAATGGCTATACTACCAAAAGCAAGCTACATGTTCAGTGCAATTCCCATTAATAGCCCAATGATACTCATCACAGAGATCGAAAAATCTACCCTAAAGTACATTTGGAAACACAAATACCATGAATAGCCAAGGCAGTACTCAGCAAAAAGAGCAAACCTGGAAGTATTACAATACCTGACTTCAGACTATACTACAGAGCCATAGCAAAAAAAAAAAAAAAAAAAAAAACCCAGCAAAACCAGCATGGTACTGGCACAAAAACAGATACGAAGACAAGTGCAACAGAATAGAGGACCCGGATATGAATCCACACTGCTATGCCGACCTATTTTTGACAAAGGTGCCAAAAACATACAATGGAGAATAGACAGCCTTTTCATCAAATGTTGCTGGGAAAAGTGGTTATCTGCCTGCAAAACACTGAAACTAGATCCATGCCTATCACCCTGTACTAGTACCAACACAAAGTGTATTAAAGACCTTAATATCAGACTAGAAACTCTGAAGTTAGTACAGGAAAGAACAGGGACCACCCTGGAAGCAATAGGTATAGGCAAAGTCTTCCTCAATAGAACTCTAGCAGCCTAGCAACTAGAATGGACAAATGGGACTACATGAAATTAAAAAGCTTCTGCACAATAAAAGAAATGGTCTCTAAATAGAAGAGACCACCCACACAGTAGGTGAAAATATTTGCTAGCTATACATCCGACAAAGTACTGACAACCAGAATATACAGAGAGCTCAAAAAACTAAACTCTGAAAAAAATCAATGAACCAGTAAAGAAGTGGGCAAATGAACTAAACAGAACTTTATCAAAGGAAGAAACCCAAATGGCCAAGAAACACATGAAAAAATGCACACCATCTCTGGCCATAAAGGAAATGCAAATCAAAACCACATTAAGATTCCACCTCACTTCTGTTAGAATAGCTATCATCAAAAACACCACCAACAACAATTTTTGGCAGAGGATGCAGGGAAAGAGGAAGCTTCCTACACTGTTGGTGGGAAGGTAAGCTAGTACAGCCACTTTGGAAAACAACATGGAGGCTCCTTAAAAAACTAAACATAGAACTGCCTAATGATCCAGCAATACCACTCCTAGGGCTATACCCAAAGCAGTGCTACTCAGGTTATTCCAAAGGCACCTGCATGCCCCTATTTATTGCAGCACTATTCACAATAGCCAAGCTATGGAAACAGCCAAGATGCCCCACAACTGGTGAATGGATTAAGAAAATGTGCTATTTATACACAATAGAATTTTACTCAGCCACAAAGAATGAAATTTTGTCATTCGCAAGTAAATGGATGGAACTGGAGAACATCATCTTAAGCAAAGTTAGCCAGATCAGAAGGCCAAAAATCATATGTTCTTTCTCATATATGGATTATAGACCTAAAACAAATGCAGTAATATTATTAGACATGGATCACACACTAATAGGAGAGCACATACAGGAGGAATAGGTAAAGGGAAGGAAACCTTAAACTTGGAAGTTGTTGACGTGCCCACTGCAGAGGAGAGAACAAAGTAATCTTAAACTGGCAGCGGCCACTATGGTAAGGTGACAGAGAAGTAATGAACAGGTCTGGTGGAGATGAACCAATACGGGTTGTAATACACATGCGCTTGGAAGCAATGATAGGAATCTCTCTGTATAGCTGTCTTTATTTCAAATTAGCTAAAATGCTATGTTTTTTCATATTATTTCTTGTTTTCCCTTCAACAAAATTGGAAAATAGGGCAGAACAGGTTCTGCCTGGAGCAGGGTGTGTGGGGGTAGGGAAGAGGTTCAGGGGCAGGCAGAGAGGTGCCCCAAACAATGTATACACATATGAATAAATGTATAAACAATAAAAAATAAGTAAAAGATGATATATTATGATCAAGTTGTTTTCATTTCAGGAAAGCAATGATGGTTCAATAAATTCAAATTAAAAAGTGTAATAGATAGCAAGGAAAGACGGTTGATTAGAGACAACCATTTTTTCCCTGCATCTCCACAAGTATGAAAGAAAATATTAGGTGCATGGCTGCAGGGAGAGGTGTGTGGTGTGGGAAGGCACAGCAGTGCAACCATTAATAGTAAGACAGTTAAAGACCAGGTGAAATCCAGATATATTGACTTTAGATTTGTAAAAGATATAGTTGACACTAACAGTAAGTACTAGGCAAAACAGTAGGGATGGGGGAGAAATCCCCTCATGAGGACTTTAAGAAAAGGAGAAAAGGAAAACCTTGGTGATCTCCACAGGCCCTCAATCTGGCACTTTGCAAAAGTACAGTTTAAAATGGGAGGTCTGTAATCTCCTCAGTAAGGAGATGCTGTACAGGGAGTCACTTGCACCTCCTATCTTTCTCACTGATGTTGTGGTGGGAAGTCAGTTTAACAGGAGTCTTACAGTCAAACATTTTGGGCACACAGAGCTTAATGTCCTGCAATTTTTATATGTCTGAGCTCCAAAGGCCTCCCCCTCTTCACTTGCTAAGTCAATGATCACAGTAGGAGTCAGTGTTGGTGCAGAAAATTGGTTGTGACTTGGATGCAAATTATTAAATCTTCTTTGTGGGCAGTGCAGGTTACAATGCCAAGGGAAACCATGGTATCTACAGCTTGGAACTGTGGCCCAACCTCTGGGAAGAAAAGCAAGACCAGCTATGAATGGGACCAGCAAAAGTGGGAAGTTGTAGGATAGAGATCATTATGGCTAGGGCACACAAAAACATTCAGTACCCCATTCCTCATGCCACCCATGCATATTGTTTTACACTGGGTTTTACACTCTCAGAGCTCAAGAGGCTCTTAGTGGAAACACAGCCTGCTCAGACATTACCTACATCCACACATGCACAAACAGTATCTGTGGTGTGAGGGGTTATCCAACTTGGCAGTCTTAAGGCTCAGCTGATGAGAGCAGTTGAGGGCAGCTCTTGCATTTCCCCTGTTGTAGGGTCTAAGTATGGAAAACTCTTGCAAGAATTTAGTCCAGTGGTGGGCCTTGACAAGAAAGGGAGGGCAGCCTGAAAATAGCCTTTTGTACATTAAAGAGAAAATGACTCAATACCCTATTGCCCCCCATACCAAGTAAATTGCAAAACCACAAACCTGGGAAAAATTATCTCCATTCTCTATCTCCTCAGGAAGGAAGAAATGTTAACTGGCATTTTTCTTTCCTTTTTAGTCATTTGTCTTTCTCTATATTAGTTTTATTGCACTTTCTTTCAGTCTTAAACTCCTTCATCTCATATACTTTCTGTCTCTTGCCTATTTTGTTTATTTTTCTTTTTCTCAACCCTTCTTTTTTTTATTGTTTTATTATTCATATGTGTATACAAGGCTTGGGTCATTTCTCCCCCCTGCCCGCACCCCCTCCTTACCACCCACTCTACCCCCTCCCTCTCCCCCCCACCTCCTCAATACCCAGCAGAAACTATTTTGCCCTTATCTCTAATTTTGTTGAAGAGAGAATATCAGCAATAATAGGAAGGAACAAGTGTCTTTGCTGGTTGAGATAAGGATAGCTATACAGGGAGTTGACTCACATTAATTTCCTGTGCCTGTGTGTTGCCTTCTAGGTTAATTCTTTTTAATCTAACCTTTTCTGTAGTTCCTGGTAAACTTTTCCTATTGGCCTCAGTTGCTTTTAAGGTATCTGCTTTAGTTTCTCTGCATTAAGAGCAACAAATGCTAGCTAATTTTTTAGGTGTCTTACCTATCCTCACCCTCTCTTGTGTGCTCTCGCTTTTATCATGTGCTCAAAGTTCAATCCCCTTGTTGTGTTTGCCCTTGATCTAATGTCCGCATATGAGGGAGAACATATGATTTTTGGTCTTTGGGGCTAGGCTAACCTCACTCAGAATGATGTTTTCCAATTCCATCCATTTACCAGCGAATGATAACATTTCATTCTTCTTCATGGCTGCATAAAATTCCATTGTGTATAAATACCACATTTTCTTGATCCATTCATCAGTAGTGGGGCATCTTGGCTGTTTCTATAACTTGGCTATTGTGAATAGTGCCGCAATAAACATGGGTGTGCAGGTGCCTCTGGAGTAACCTGTGTCACAGTCTTTTGGGGATATCCCCAAGAGTGGTATTGCTAGATCAAATGGTATATCAATGTTTAGCTTTTTAAGTAGCCTCCAAATTTTTTTCCAGAGTGGTTGTACTAGTTTACAATACCACCAACAGTGTAAGAGGGTTTCTTTTTCCCTGTATCCTCACCAACACCTATTGTTGGTGGTGTTGCTGATGATGGCTATTCTAACAGGGTTGAAGTGGAATCTTAGTGTGTTTTTAATTTGCATTTCCTTTATTGCTAGAGATGGTGAGCATTTTTTCATGTGTTTTTTGGCCATTTGAATTTCTTCTTTTGAGAAAGTTCTGTTTAGTTCACTTGCCCATTTCTTTATTGGTTCATTAGTTTTGGGAGAATTTAGTTTTTTAAGTTCCCTATATGTTCTGGTTATCAGTCCTTTGTCTGATGTGTAGCTGGCAAATATTTTTTCCAACTCTGTGGGTGTTCTCTTCAGTTTAGAGACCATTTCTTTTGATGAACAGAAGCTTTTTAGTTTTATGAGATCCCATTTATCTATGTTATCTCTTAGTTGCTGTGCTGCTGGGGTTTCGTTGAGAAAGTTCTTACCTATACCTACTAACTCCAGAGTATTTCCTACTCTTTTCTGTATCAACTTTAGAGTTTGTGGTCTGATATTAAGATCCTTGATCCATTTTGAGTTAATCTTGGTATAGGGTGATATACATGGATCTAGTTTCAGTTTTTTGCAGACTGCTAACCAGTTTTCCTAGCAGTTTTTGTTGAAGAGGCTGCTATTTCTCCATCGTATGTTTTTAGCTCCTTTGTCAAAGACAAGTTGGTTATAGTTGTGTGGCTTCATATCTGGGTCCTCTATTCTGTTCCACTGGTCTTCATGTCTATTTTTGTGCCAGTACCATGCTGTTTTTATTGTTATTGCTTTGTAATATAGTTTGAAGTCAGGTATTGTGATACCTCCTGCATTGTTCTTTTGACTGAGTATTGCCTTGGCTATTCGTGGCCTCTTGTGTTTCCATATAAATTTCACAGTAGATTTTTCAATCTCTTTAACGAATGTCATTGGAATTTTGATGGGAATTGCATTAAACATGTAGATTACTTTTGGGAGTATCGACATTTTTACTATGTTGATTCTACCAATCCATGAGCATGGGAGATCTCTCCACTTTCTATAGTCTTCCTCAATCTCTTTCTTCAGAAGTTTATAGTTTTCCTTGTAGAGGTCATTTACACCTTTTGTTAGGGTTACACCTAGATATTTGATTTTGTTTGAGGCTATTGTAAATGGAATTGTTTTCATACATTCTTTTTCAGTTTGCTCATTGCTAGTGTATAGAAATGCTAATGATTTTTCTATGTTGATTTTATATCATGCTACCTTGCTGTAGCTATTTTTGATGTCTAGAAGCTTCTGAGTAGAGTTTTTGGGTCTTTAAGGTATAGGATCATGTCGTCTGCAAATAGGGATATTTTGACAGTTTCTTTACCTATTTGTATTCCTTTTATTCCTTCTTCTTGCCTAATTGCTCTGGCTAGGAATTGCAGTACTATGTTGAATAGGAGTGGAGATAGTAGGCATCCTTGTCTGGTTCCTGATTTTAGATGGAATGGTTTCAGTTTTTCTCTGTTAAGTATAATGCTGGCTGTAGGTTTGTCATATATAGCTTTTATAATGTTGAGGTACTTTCCTTCTAGTCCTAGTTTTCTTAGAGCTTTTATCATAAAATGGTGTTGGATCTTATCAAAGGCTTTTTCTGCATCTATTGAGATGATCAAGTGGCATTTGTCTTTGCTTCTGTTAATGTGGTTTATTACGTTTATTGATTTTCATATGTTGAACCACCCCTGCATCCCTGGGATAAAGCTTACTTGGTCGAGGTGAATAATCTTTTTGATGTATTGTTGAATTCAGTTTGCCATTATTTTGTTGAGGATTTTTGCATCAATGTTCATTAAATGAGATTGGCCTATAGTTCTTCTTTTTGGAGGTGTCTTTGCCTGATTTTGGGATAAGTGTAATACTGGCTTCATAAAATGTGTTTGGCAGTTTTCCTTCCCTTTCTATTTTGTGGAACAGTTTAAGGCTGGTTGGTATCAGTTCTTCTTTAAAGGTCTGATAGAATTCAGCAGAGAATCCATCAGGTCCTGGACTTTTCTTTTTGGGGAGACTCTTGATTGCTGCTTCAATTTCATTTTGTGTTATAGATCTATTCAGGTGATTAAATTCTTCTTGGTTCAGTTTTGGATGATCATATGTATCTAGAAATCTGTCCATTTCATTAAGATTTTCAAATTTATTTGAATATAGGTTCTCGAAGTAGCCTCTGATGATTTCCTGGACTTCCATGGTGTTTGTTGTTATCTCTCCTTTTGCATTCCTGATTCTACTCATTTGGGTTTTTTCTCTCCTCATTTTAGTCGGGTTTGCCAGGGGTCTATTGATCTTGTTTATTTTTTCAAAGAACCAGCTTTTTGTTTCATTAATTCTTTGTATGGCTTTTTTGGTTTCTATTTCATTGATATCAGCTCTTATTTTTATTATTTCTTTAATTCTATTTGTTGTGGGATTTGCTTGTTCTTGTTTTTCTAGGAGTTTGAGATGTATCATTAGGTCATTTATTTGGGATCTTTCAGTCTTTTTAATATATGCACTCATGGCTAAAAACTTTCCTCTCAGGACTGCCTTTGCTGTGTCCCATAGGTTCCGGTAGGTTGTGTTTTTATTTTCATTGACTTCCAGGAACTTTTTAATTTCCTCTTTTATTTCATCAATGATCCATTGTTCATTAAGTAGTGAGTTATTTAGTTTCTAGCTGTTTGCATGTTTTTTGTCTTTAATTCTGTTGTTGAGTTCTACTTTTACTGCATTGTGATCAGATAGTATGCATGGTACAATTTCTCTTTTCTTATATTTGCTGAGGCTTGCTTTGTGCTCTAGGATATGATCTATTTTGGAGAAGGTTCCATGGGCTGCTGAGAAGAATGTATATTGTGTAGACATTGGATGAAATGTTCTGTAGACATCAAGTAGGTCCATTTGATCTATTGTATATTTTAGATCTTGGATATCTTTATTGATTTTTTGTTTGAATGACCAATGTATTGATGGTAATGGGGTGTTAAAGTCTCCCACAACCACTGTGTTGGCATTTATATTTGCTTTTAGGTCTTTCAGGGTATGTTTGATGAAATTGGGTGCATTGACATTGGGTGCATACAGGTTGACGATTATTATTTCCTTTTGGTCTATTTCCCCTTTTATTAGTATGGAATGTCCTTCTTTATCTTGTTTGATCAATGTAGGTTTGAAGTCTACTTTGTCAGAGATAAGTATTGCTACTCCTGCCTGTTTTCGGGGTCCATTGGCCTGGTAAATCTTCTTCCAGCCTTTCATTCTTAGCCTATGCTTATTTCTGTCAGTGAGATGGGTCTCCTGTAAGCAACAAATTGTTGGATCTTCCTTTTTAATCCATTTTGTCAAGCAGTGCCTTTTGATGAGTGAATTATTCCGTTAACATTAATTGTTAGTACTGATAGGTATGTGGTGATTCCTGTCATTTAGTTGTCTTAGTTGTTCAAAGGTTTGATTGTGTGTACCTAAGTGGAGGTTACCCTCTACTGTCTTTCTTTTTCTTTTCCTGTCTTTTCATGGTTAAGTTGGGTGTCACTTTCTGTGTCCAGGATCCCTTGCAGAATCTTTTGTAGTGGTGGCTTTGTGGTCACATATTGTTTTAGTTTCTGTCTTCAATATTCTTTCCTTATTTTCTGAACTTGTTTTAATGATGATATGTCGTGGGGTAGTTCTATTTTGATCTGGTCTGTTTGGTGTCCTGGAGGCCTCTTGCATCTGGATGGGAATATCTTTCTCTAGATTTGGGAAATTTTCCATTATGATTTTGTTGAATAGATTACGCATACCCTTCTCTTACACCTCTTCTCCTTCTTGGATGCCCATGATTCTCAAGTTTGGTCTTTTGATGGAGTCAGTGAGTTCTTGCATTTTCTTTTCACAGGTCTTGAGTTGTTTAATTAATAGTTCTTTGGTTTTTCCTTTAATTACCATTTCATCTTCAAGTTCTGAGATTCTGTCTTCTGTTTGTTCTATTCTGCTGGATTGGTCTTCCGTTTTGTTTTGCAGTTCTGTTTCATTTTTTTTTCTGAGGTTTTCCATATCCTGGGTGGTTTCCTCTTTAATGTTGTCAATTTTTGTCCTGAGTTCATTTATCCTTTTATTCATCATGTTCTCTGTTTCACTTTGGTGTTTATACAGTGCTTCTATGGTTTCCTTTATTTCTTTTGCTTTTTCAAATTCTCTATTTTTGTTGTCTTGGAATTTCTTGAGTGTCTCCTGTTCATTTTGGTTGACCCTATCCAGTTTCATCTCTATAAAATTCTCATTGAGTACCTGTAGTATGTCTTCTTTTAAATTATTCTTGTGGGCTTCATTGGGTCCTTTGGCATAGTTTATCTTCATTTTGTTGGAGTGTGGATCTGAGTTTCTGTTTTCTTCCTTCCCCTCTGGTTCCTGTACTAATTTTTTGCTGTGGGGAAACTGGTTTCCCTGTTTTTTCTGTCTTCCCATCATTGTCTTTGGTGTTGTTACTGTCCCTGTACTGTGTGCAATTAAGTATTTTCTAGCTTGTAATAATAACAATGGTAATATATAGAATGGAAGGGTGAGCTGAGATGGAAAGCAAGAAGTTAAAGAAAAGGGGAAAACAAATACACAAGCAAGAAGGAGAAAGCAGAACAAGGTTTCAGACAAGAAAGTTTCAAGGGTATAAACAGGAAGCCTTAGTGTACTAATTGACAGTAAGCTGAACAGACATTAGAGAGACAGAGAGGATTGAAAATCAAAAGTAAAAAAAAATAAAGATAAGAATAAAAATAAAAAATAAGTAAATGATAGAAATATCTATATATAAATATGAATTAAAATAAAATGGAAAATAGAAAATTAAAAAAAAAAACCAGAAAACCAAAGAACCAAAAACCTCCAAGTTCAAATGCAATGAAGTTTCAGTCTTAATAATTTGGGTGTCCGTCTCAGTCTCCAATCCTGGAGATGGTGCCTCAGATGTTGTTCTGTAGTTGTCTCATCAAAGGGGATGCATAAAGTAGAACAGAACTACACACAGGCACACACACACACACACACACACACACACACACACACACACACACACAAAACCCCACCAAGTGTCCCAAGTTCAAATGCAATACAGTTTCAGTAAGTTTTTCCACT
Source organism: Castor canadensis (assembly GCF_047511655.1). Taxonomy (NCBI): domain Eukaryota; kingdom Metazoa; phylum Chordata; class Mammalia; order Rodentia; family Castoridae; genus Castor; species Castor canadensis. Next base: position 12,890,212 of record NC_133398.1, on the reverse strand, counting down.
TGCAGGTGTAATTCAGTTGTTCTCTCATGAAAGGTAGGGAGAAAAAGAAAAAAAAAGAGTCTGGAGACAGTTCTGAGAATGGTATCTGCAGCTGTGGCTTCCTTGTCTGCTGCTGTCAGCCTGCTGTTGCTGGAGGCATTGTTTATGCAGATCTCTGGGGTAAGCTTAGCACTCACCTAGCCCCGCAGGCTTTGTTTGTTCAGAGTTCTCCTGTGCGGAACTCTCTGCTACAGGCTTTCCCCTTTCCAAGCACTGGGAAAGGTGACACTGCTCTCGCATTGTCAGGCCTGCGTGTTTATTTACAGTTCATGTGGGAGGTGGGTCTTTCCCCCTCTCCTGTGCAGTTTCCCTCCCACCACCACTTTCACAAGCTTTCCTGCTCCTGATTACTGGGCTGTGCTGCTGTCCTGCCAGCCACCATGTTTGTTTACAGTTCACATGGGAAGTGGGTCTTCCCTCTTCTGTGGAATTTTTCTCCCTCCACCACTCTCACCAGGTTTCCTGCTCCTGGTTGCTGGGCACGCGCCCCACCCCCGTTCCTGCCAGAGCCTCTCCTGCCCACCTGGCTTGTTTATTTACAGTCTCGGGAAGGATTCCCTTCCCCCAATCTTTGGCACTCAGTGCACCCCACCCTCTTTCCCGTGTGTCTTTATTGTTCTTATTGTTTATTACTCAGTTTCTCTTTTTTCCCCGGGTGGAGGTCAGTGTGTCCAGGGGGCTATGCTGCTCTGGCCCAGGCTTGTCTGTGGGAGTACTGCGGTGCTGCGAAGCTCACCTGGTCTGCATCTTCCCAAGCTATCTGGGCGTGGGTGACTCGCAGCCTGGGGGCCCTCCTGGCTTCTCCGTTTAATGTGAAGTGGAGATTCTCTGTGCTGGCTGTAGGTGTGGAGGGGTCAAAGTTATGCCTCTTCTCAGTGATTATGCCTGCAAAGTGTGTCTCTGGCATCTCTCCAAGATTTCACTATAGGAGGCTCGCTTTCTGCTTCCTCCCTCTAGCTGCCATCTTGGAATCCTCAAGGTACAGACTTTTTAATCCATGTTCCATGCAAATGTTTTAAGAAGGTGATGGAACACTGAAAATGTTGACTGGGAAATTTTCTTAATGGATGAAGTAATGAATGCATATAAGATTCATCTCCTGATACTTGTTGTTGATACAGGTTCTTGACCTTGAAGCCCTTGTCTGATATTCTTACCAAGTACAGATCCAGGTATCTGAGTCCTCCAACACAGCCTATTGGCTTCTTTCTGTTTTGATGCACCTTTGGAGATAAAACACTAGCCAAATTGTATTTCAGAGGCATAAAGTTTTAGATGTCAACAAACTGTTAGAGATCATCTACTAGTTTTTCTACTAACTGGTTACTGACCTGGCCTTGCACTAATTCCCTATCTCAGATTTCCATCATGGATTCCTGAACTCTGATTCTGATCTTCTCTAGTGATCTTATCTGATAATTTTAGGTTTGTGTTAAAAATGTTGATTGTTTTCTAGGTTGACAAATGCTCATTAGGTTAGTAAAAAGCTTGAGATATTCAGGTTAAAATGCACATGTTGACTAGTTTAAACCTTGTTTTTAATTAGGTAATAATCACAATGACTTCACATTTTCTCACATTTCCTTGGACTTCATCGGCAGCAGAGGATGATGAACAAGAGGAGGGATAATCAGAGCAGTGTATCTGAATTCATCCTCCTGGGTCTCCCCATCCAACCAGAACAAGCCATGTTCTATGCTCTGTTCCTGGCCATGTACCTGACCACAGTGCTGGGGAATCTGCTCATTATTCTGCTCATCAGGCTGAACTCTCACCTCCACACCCCCATGTACTTCTTCCTCAGCCACTTGGCCTTCACTGACATCTCTTTCTCATCAGTCACAGCTCCAAAGATGCTCATGAATATGCTGACACACAGTAAATCCATATCCTATGCTGGGTGCATTTCTCAGGTATACATTTTCTTGTTTTTTGGAGGTATTGACAACTTTCTTCTCACCTCAATGGCTTATGACAGATATGTGGCCATCTGTCATCCCCTGCACTATACCAAAATCATGAGTCAGAGTCTATGTTTCCTACTAGTAATTATGTCCTGGGTCATATCCTTTGCTGGTACCATTGTGCACACCCTCCTCCTAGCTCGTCTCTCTTTCATTATAGACAATACTCTTCACCACTTCTTCTGTGACCTCTCTGCCTTAATTAAGCTGTTTAGCTCAGACACTACTATAAATGAGTTGGTTATCTTAATTGTAGGATCACTGGTCATTACTCTGCCATTCATATGCATTCTGGTCTCTTATGGCCACATTGGGGCCACCATCCTAAGAACTCCTTCCATTAAGGGAATCTGCAAAGGCCTGTCCACATGTGGTTCTCACCTCTCTGTTGTTTCTTTGTACTATGGAGCAACTTTTGGGCTATACTTTGTCCCCTCATCTAATAACACTAACGAGAAGGATGTCATTGTGGCTGTGCTGTACACAGTGGTCATGCCCATGCTGAATCCCTTTATCTACAGTCTGAGGAATCGGGATATGAAAGGTGCTCTGAGAAATACACTCAGAAAGGGAAAATTTTCACTGTGATGGACATTGTCTTCCCTATTAATGGGATATGAGAACTCCTCAATATCTCCCACATATTCTTACATTTCTACTTTGCTATCTTTTTAATGAATCTTGATGAGACACTCATTTTTCTTCTCTTTCACCTTTTATGTTTTTTGGTTTGTTTTGTCTTATTGATCCTGAGAGTCTTGAAAAGGTTTTAGCTAATGTATTTGCACATTTTTCCTTTTTGCATAGAATCTTTTTCTTGTACAGTTAAGTTTTCATGTAGTCACAACTTTTAGTCTTTTTCATTGTATAGTTTATAGACTTTTGTAGCAAAGCTTTTTCTTTTTTTCAAGATAATATAAGAATTTCTTCTGATATATTTATGATCTATTGTTGTGTTTAATTTTGTAATACACTTGGAATTTATTTTGTGCATAACCTTAATTAGAAATATTGTTAAGGTTTTTTTAAAAATTTATTTTGTTTTTATAATTGACATAGAGAAATGGTACATATATTCAAAGGAACGTGCTGCAGGATACGATAGAGCCATCTGCACACCCATGTTTATTGCAGCACTATTTATGATAGCCAAGCTTTGTAAACAACCTGGATGCCCCAAGACTGATCAATGCATTAAGACTGAGGTGGTATATACACACAATGGAATTTTATTAAGCCATAAAGTAGTAAATGGACAGAACTGGAGAACTTAGTGTTAAGCCAAATAAGCCAGGCACAAAAAGTTGAAGGTTGTATGTTTTCCCTCATATGTGGAGACCAGACCTATAAGTCAAATGTATATATAGATACATATATGATCATATATGTGTATACACACACATGCATGCACATACACATATAGTGAGAAGAAAACAAAATTGTATTTGAGAGTCTGTCTGAGGCAGATAAAGAGGAAAGAGGGAGGCAGGAAAGAGAAAGAGAATGCTAGAGAATGAAAAATATTGAAAGAACCTATTATATATGAATATAATATAAAGTACTGCACTATAAGCTGCTGAATATTAGGGGAGCATGATGATAGAGAATGAGTAAGTAAGGTGAGGGTTAATTTGATTAAAGCATGATATATACAGGCCTGAAAAACAGGAGAAAGTCTATTGGACTATCAACATATACTTAAAAAAATGAAGGGCAGGAGGGTAAAATAGGTCTTTTCTGGGGTGGGTGTCAGTGGGAGGGGTTGGTCATAAGAAAAGGGTGATGAGGGTGAATATTGTTGATGTATTTTTTATTCATGTATGAAGGTAGAAGAATGAAACCTGTTGAAATTGTTCTAAGCCAGGGATGGAAGGGGAAGAAGGAGAACGATGGAGGGGTAAGTCAACTAAGATGTTTTGTAAGCACATTTGTAACTCTTACAGTGTATCCTCTGCACAACTATTATATGATAATAAAACTTTAAAAAGCAAATAGTTATTTTGTTTATAAATGGTACATATTTACTGGGTACCATGTGATGTTTCCAGATATGTATATAGTGCATAATGTGAGATCAAGGAAAGCATATCTATTTCCTAAAACATTTTTTTACTTCTTTGTGACAAAAACATTTAGAATTTCTACTATTATTTTTGAGGTACATAGTATTTTTTATTGTCTAGAAATACCCTGCAATATAATAGGACACCAGAAATTATTGCTCCAATTAATTATAACTTACCTATTATCCAACCTTTCTCCATCCCATCTGCTCTTTCAGTCTATTTGTTATTTCTTTTCCATTTCCAGAGTTTTTTTAGTTGTGTTAATTCAATGGTAACTATGCATATAATTCTTTCTCATCAAGTGACTGGGCCTGGTCACAAATTGAAATAAGATGACTTTCTCTAAGTAGCAAAAACAGTGATTGTGACAGAACAGGTACTGACCCAAAGTGGTGAACACAAACACTATTGGAGACAGTAGGTCCTAGGAAGGTCAAGCATCATGAGGCATAGAAGTGAGAATAGAGTTTACAAAGGCATTCTGGGTAGAGCTGTGTTTACGGGTGATAAGCCCATCTCTGGGTATGGGTTGAAGAATGACTAGGCAGGATATCAGGAAGTCAAAGCAATCTTGGTGATCGAGCATGTCTTTAGTGCAATTTAATCCATCTATTTTTTATTTTAACATGAAAAAGTGCTCTTGGCCTACTACATAATTGTAATATCTGATATTCCCATTCAAAATAGTAAAGTTGTCTTCATTCCTTGAACAACTGCTTCTGCTCAAGGCACAAGTACTTAACTTCATTGTTGTAAGTCAAAGACTTTAACAACTATTTATTTTTAAATTAAAATTATTAACTCATTAACTGTGCAAAACAATGTGGTTCACTGCTACATTTTAATATATGTACATATTGTGCTTTGATCATTTCCACTCTTTCTAATTCCCTCAATTCCTCTTTCATTTTCTTCCTCTCCTGATCCTTTTTCACTTCCCTAAGAGTCTGTCTTTTATTGTCAGGACATTTTTAAAAAATTATTTTCCATGGATGAATGAAAACATGTGATGCTTGTTTTTCTGTGTCTGGCTTATTTCACTTAGCACAGTAACCTCCAATTCCATCAATTTTTCCTGAAGATGACATAATTTCATTTTCCTTATGCTGATTCACACTCCATTATGTATATACACCACATTTGCTTTATCCATTCATCTGATTCCATATCCTAGCCATTGTGAATAATGCTGCAATAAATATGAACATGCAGGCCTCTCTTTTGTATGGTGGATTCTTTTCCTTTGGATATATACCCAGCAGTGAAATAGTTGGATCATATCAAAACTATCTATAGGTTCTTGTGTGTGAGAAGCCCCCTTACTGTTTTCTGCAATGACTCTACTAATTTACATTCTAACCAACAGTTCCCTTTTCTCCACATTCTCATTAGTGCTTTGTTTTTTGGTGTTGTTGATTATAACCATTCTTACTGGTGTGAAATAGCATCTTGGTGTAGTATTTTATTGTTGTTTTATGGTAGTACTGGGGTTTGAACTCAGAGTCTTGAGCTTGCTAAGCAGCTCTACCACTTGAGCTACCTTGCATCCCCCTTTTCTCTTTGATTATTTTTAGAATTGGGTCTCACTTTATGCCCAGATTGATCTGGACCATGATCCTTCCATTTGTACTTCTCCTTGTAGCTGGGGGTGACAGATGCACACAACTGCATCAAGCCATTGGTTGATATAGGAGAGTCTCATGAACTTTTTGCTTGCATTGACCCTGAAACATTATTCTCCCAATCTCCACCTCCCAAGTAATTAGAGTTATAGGCTTGAACCATCACCACTGGCTCCAATGTAGGTTTGATATTCATTTCCTTTATAGCTAAAGATGGTGAGCACTTTTTCCCTATATTATAGGACATTTGTACTTCTCATGAGAAGTGTCTGTTCAGATTACTTGCCAATTTATTGACTGAATTACTTGTTCTTTTGTTGTTAACTTTTTTGAATTCTTTATGTATTCTGGATATTAATGTTCTATAGGAAGACTAGGTGGCAAATTTTCAATTTTGTAGGTTAATAGTTTCCCTTGTGCAGAAGTTGTTTAATTTGATGTGATCTCATTTGTCTGTTCTTTCATTTATTTCTTGTGGTATAATTCAGGAATTCATTACTTGTGTGAATGTCTTCATGTGTTTTTTTTTATGTTTTCCTGTAGTATTTTCAATATTTCAGGTCTCACATTAAAGTCTTTAATCCATTTTGAGTTGATTTTTATTCAGGGTAAAAAGTAGGGATATCCAGTTTTCCCATACCACTTGTTAAAGGGGCTGTCTTTTCTCCAACATGTTTTTTTTTTCTACCTTTGTCAAAAAGATAGGGCTATGGATTTGTGGATTTATTTCTGTGTCTTCTATTCTATCCCATTGGTCCACATGTCTGTTTTTATGCCAAGAGCCAGGAGGTTTTGTAGCTAAAGTTTATAGTGTATTTTGATATTCCTTTTGCTTAGAATTACCTTGGCTATTCAGGATCTTTTTTGCCTCCACATGCATTTTAGGGTTTTTTCCCTAGTTTTTGTGAAGAATATCAGTGGAATTTTGATGATTGCTTTTGGTAATATGGGCATTTAAATAATACTAATGCTCACAATCTAAGAACTTGGGTATTCATGGTGTTCTTCCCATAATGTAGTGTTTTCTTCATGTTCTTTCTTCAGTGTTTCAGTTTTCATTGTATAGGTCATTTGCCTCATTTGTTAGGTTTATTTCTAGGTATGCTATGTTTTTGTGGCTTTTGCAAATGGAGTTATTTTTCCTGGTTTCTTTTTTTCAGTAACCTTATTATTAGTGTATGTAAAAGCTCCTGATTTTTGTGTGTTGATTGAGTACTTCGCTACTTTGCTGAAATCTTTTATCAAATCTAAAAATCTTTTAGTTGAGCCTTTAGAATCTTCTAAGTATTGAATCATATAATCAGGAAACAGCTAATTTGATTTCCTCTGTCCTATTTGAATCCTTTTTATTTCTTTCTCTTGCCTTAATGTTCTGGGTAAACTTCCAAACACTATATTGAATAGAGCAGCAAAACTAAACACCCTTGTGAATGTGCTCAAAATGCATCATTCAATTCCTTCCTGGCCTTTAATGTTTTTTTCAAGAAATCTGTTTTTATGATGGGTTTGCCTTTATGTGTGATGTGGTGCCTCTGTCTTGGAGATTTTCAAATACTTTGTGTTTGTGTAATTTCTGTAGTTTCTTTTCCTCTTGATTTCCAGTTTTATTCTGTTGTGATATGATAAGATATAAGAAATTTTTTCAGTTTTTACATTTGGTAAGACTCACTTTGGATAGTTTAATTGTAATATGTTGTACAGAAGTTTTTTCTGGACATATATACATGGGGTTCTAAATGCATTGTGTACTGGATATCCATAATCTTTGTGAAGATTTGGGAAATTTTCTGCTATTATTTAATTGGGTAGGTTTTCTATGTCTGTAGCCCACAGCTCTTCCCCCTTGTTGGTTGTTATTACACATAAATTTGTTTTTGTAAATGGTTCCCTGTAAATATTACATATACCATTTATTTTTCCTTACTTTTTTCTTAATTACTGTCAGAATGTGGCAATTCATTGACCTTGTTTTCAAGCCTCAGTATTCTTTCTTCTGGTTGATCTAGTCTAGTGGTAAAGCTTTAGACTGAGTTTTTATTTATTTATTTATTTTTGTGTGTGACTGTTCAGTTTTTTAAAATTATTCATTTATTCACATGTGCACACATTGTTGGGGTCATTTCTCCTCTCTGTCCCGCTCCCCCATTATCTCCCTCCCTCTCGCCTCACTTCCAGGCAGAACCTGTTCTGCCCTTATCTCTAATTTTGTGGAAGAAAAGACATAAGCATAATAAAGAAGTCAAAGTGTTTTTGCTAGTTGAGTTAAGGATAGCTATACAGAAATATTCCTAGAATTGCTTTCATGTACCCATGTGTTATGACCCATGCTGACTCATCTCTACCTGACCTTTACACTGGTTCCGGATCCCCTTCTCATGTTGACCTCTGTTGCTTTAAGATTTCTCTATTAGTTCCTCTGGAGTGGGGACATCAAACGCTTCAATGTTTTGGGTTTTCTACCTATTCCTATATCTCCTGGATGTGCTCTCCCCTTGTCATGTGATCCAAGTCCAACCACATTGCTGCATTTGCCTTAGATCTAAAGTGCGCATATGAGGGAGAACATATGATTTTTGGTCTTCTGAGCCTGGCTAATCTTGCTCAGAATGATGTTCTCCAGTTCCATCCATTTACATGATAAGATTTCATTCTTCTTCATGGATGGGTAACATTGCATTGTGTACAAGTACCACACTTTCTTGATCCATTCGTCAGTAGTGGGGCATCTTGGTTGTTTCCATAACTTGACTATTGTGAATAGGGCTGTAATAAACATGGGTATGCAGGTGCCTCTGGAGTAACCTGTATTGCATTCCTTTGGGTATATCCCCAGGAGTGGGATTGCTGGATCATATGGCAGGTCTAAGTTCAGTTTTTTTAAGAAGCCTCCAAATTTTTTTCCAGAGTGGTTGCACCAGCTTACAGTCCCACCAGCAGTGTACAAGGGCTCCTTTTCCCCCACATACTTGCCAACACATGTTGGTGGTGGTGTTTTTGATGATGGCTATTCTAACAGGGGTGAGGTGGAATCTTAGTGTGGTTTTGATTGGCATTTCCTTTATGGGTAGAGATGGTGAGCATTTTTTCATGTGTTTTTTGGCCATTTGAATTTCTTCTTTTGAGAAAGTTCTGTTTAGTTCAGTTGCCCATTTCTTAATTGGTTCATTGGAGAGTTTAGTTTCTTAAGTTCCCTGTATATTCTGGTTATCAGTCCCTTGTCTGATGTATAGCTAGCAAATATTTCTTCCATTCTGTGGGTGGTCTCTTCAGTTTAAAGACCATTTCATTTTTGTGTAGAAGCTTTTTAATTTTATGAAGTCCCATTTGTCCATCCTTTCTCCTAGTTGCTGGGCTGCTGGGGTTCTATTGAGGAAGTCTTTGACTATACCTATTAGTTCCAGAGTGTTTCCTGCTCTTTCCTGTGGTAACTTCAGAGTTTCAGGTCTGATATTAAGGTCCCTGATCCATTTTGAGATGATACTAGTACAGGGTGATAGATATGGATCTAGTTTCAGTTTCTTGCAGACTGGTAACCACTTTTCCCAACAACATTTGTTGAAGAGGCTGTCTTTTCTCCATCATGTATTTTTAGGACACTTGTCAAAAATAAGGTAGGCATAGCTGTGTGGATTCATATCAGGGTCCTCTATTCTGTTCCACAAGTCTTCATGTCTGTTTTTGTGTCAGTACCATGTTGTTTTTATTGCTATTGCTTTGTAATATAGTTTGAATAGACTGAGTTTTAAAATTCAATTTATTGAGATTTTCTTTTCCAAAATATCCGTTGTTTTCCAGAATTTCTTTTCATTGAATTGTCCTTTCATATTCTTCATTGTCTTCCTTAATTAATTAGCTGTTTATTTGTATTCTCCAAATTTAAAAATCATTCTTTTGAATTCTATGACTGACATATCACCCACTTTGGTATTATTGGAATTAGTTACCAGAATGTCAGGAGGAATCATTTTGAATTATTTTTCATATTTCTTGTGTTTCTCTGTTGAGATTTGTTCATCCTTTAGTAGGGATATCACTTCCACTCTTATGCGAGGGCCTTCTTAGGGAGCAGCCTGCTCTTGACTATGTGCTCTAGACTACTGGATTTTTGCTTAGTGTTGAGGTTAATTTCAACTGAACTTCACAGTGGCTTCTTTTGCTGTGATTAGTGGATTAGGACATGGTGCATACTGTTTTGGAAACATAAGGACATGTTTTTTCTGTAAATCTCACAAGGCTGGTGTCCTTGTAGTTTAAGGAAGTATTTTGTCAAGTGTGAAGTATATATGGTATACCCTCTGTGCTATTCATCCAGTTTTGTCAGCAATAAGGTGTGGGAGTACCCTATGCTGAGGTCTCTCATAGGACCAGTGTCTATGCCATTTTGATATTTTTTCTGCTGTTGCTATAGTGGGGAATTTCCCTGAGCTTGTCTTGAGGACCTCCTAGCCATGTATTCTTGGGATGGGGTCATCAAGTAAGGGATGTTTTATTTCTTAATGTTTAAGTTAAAGTATTACAGAACTTTAAGCATGGTTGGGGTTTGAGTGGAGTAGTTTGTGATTTTTCTTTCTTAGCTGGGGGTGTAGTTCAGTGTCAGAGCATCCACTCAATATGCTTGAAGCACCACATTTGATCTTCAGGAATCTGCAGAAAGAGAAAAACAGGAACCTGTAATGCTGACACACATCTATAATCCCAGCTATCCAGAAATGGTGACCAGGAGAATTGTTGTTCAAAGCCATCTCAGGCAAAAAGTTAGTGAGACTCAATCTCAACCAATAATCTGGGCATGGTGGCACAGGCTTGTAATACCAGTTATGTGGGAGATATAGGTAGGATGATTATGGTCCAAGGCCAACCCCAGTCAAAAACAGCTTATCTGAAAGATAACTACAAAAAAGAAGGGCTGGGAATTTGGCACAAGTTATAGAGTACCTGCCAAGCAAGCATGGTACACTGAGTTCAAACCTAAGTATTGCCCCCCCCCAAAGAACAGCAATATCAAGAACAAATAAAAGCCAACCAGACACAGAAATAAATTAAGAACCAAATAAAACTACAATAATCACAACCTTACCAACAACAAGTATGAGGAGAATTAATATACAATAAATTGTCAAAAATGATGGAAACATTTATTTATTTATTTTCTGTGCTTGGTGGAACAAAGGTTCTTAAAATGTATCAAATGTATCACACTTGAATTCATCTCTCCACTGATCTCCTTCATCCTCCTCCCCTGATTCCTGTAACAGTTTCAATAGTATCATTTTTGTATTTACATATATGTGTATACATTATTTGCACCATATTCATCCTCCTACCCCTTTTCCTGCCACCTCCCCCTTTCCACCAGTGCCACACCCCTCCTGAACCTGTTCTGGCCTCCTTTTCTCTGATTTTGTAGAAGAAAATGCACACAATATAAAAAGAGAAATATGACTTTTTTGCTAGTCTGAGATAAAGCTAGCTACGCAGGGGGATTCCTTGTGTTGTTTCCATGCACTTAAGTATTAAACCCCACCTGGTTCATCTCCTCAGTCTTCTTCACTACTCCTTTTTCCACTTCCCTTGGTGGCCTCTGCCAGTTTAAGATTTCTATATTCATTCCTGTACAGTGAGCATATCAACCACATTCAAGTTTTAGGTTTCCTTCCTGCACTCTATCCCCACCTCTGTGCGTACTCCCCTTAGCGTGACCCATGTCCACAATATTGCTGCATTTGTTTTAGGTCTATAATATGCATATGAGGGAGAGCATACAGCTTTTGGCTTTCTGAGCCTGGCTAACTTCACTTAAGATGATGTTCTCCATTTCCATCCATTTACTTGTGAATGACAAAATTTTGTTCTTCTCTGTGGCTGAGTAAAATTCCATTGTGTATAAATACATTTTCTTAACCCATTCATCGGTAGTGAGTCATCTTGCCTGGAAAATATTTAATTCAGAGAAAAAAAATCCCAAAACGTGGGAAAGCAAAGATTAGAAAATTCATAATGAAAACGAAACAAGAGAAAGATACACAGTGAAAGAAATTTTACAAAAAAGAAGTAGAAGAAAACAAATTTAAAAATTAAATACTAAAAGCTGGAGAGAGAGAGACAGAGAGAAAGAGAGAGCATCTTAGCATCTTAGTCCATGTTTACTGGATATTTGTTGCAGAGAAGGCAAATTTAGTCAAATTGGATGATTTGTGATGCTGTTTTGTTGTTACCAGGAGGCAGCTGCTATGTTTTCTACTAATCTACATGTGTTCCCAGAGGAAGATAATTTGTGTTATTATTTCTGGCCAGGATTTTAAAAAGTATGTGTATATCCTCCTCCATTGGTTGGAAGTAGATTATTGTTGCATTTGGTGACAAGTGAACTGTTTCTTGAATTACCATAATAGTGGAAAGTGCTCTACTGACTAGGAGACCCACACTGGACCATTTGGATAACTCTTTTACTATAGTATTCCTTTAGAGAAATACATGATATTGTCTTTCCCCATACTTTTCTATTGGGCACAGTGTCTTTTATTTGTTGCATTGCAGACAGCCTTCATATAATCTGGAAATTAATAATTTCCCATTATTTAATTGCAAGTGCCTTCATCATTTAAATAGTGTTACTTTTTGCTATCTAGAATAAAAAATTTTTTAAATTTATTCATTTATTCATACGTGCATACATTGCTTGGACCATTTCTCTCCCATACCCTCTGTCCCCTCCCTCTTCCCCCGACCCCCTTGTTTCCAGGAAGAACCTGTTCTGCCCTCTTCTCCAATTTTGTTGAAGACAAGACTTAAGCAATAATAAGGATACAGCGTTTTTGCTGGTTTGACATAAGGATAGCTATACAGAGATATTCCTAGCATTGCTTCCATGCACATGTGTATTACAACCCGAATTTTATTCACCTCTATGTGACCTGTTCATTACTTCCTGGTCACCTTCCCATAGTGACTTCTGTCATTTTAAGGTTTCTATATTAGATTCTAAACAGTGGGCACATCAAACACTTTCAAGGTTTTGGTTTCCTACCTTTCCCTATTTCTCCTGTATGTATTCTCCCCTTAGCATGTGACCCATGTACAATAATATTACTGCATTTGTTTTAGGTCTGAAGTCTGCATATGAGGGAGAACATATGATTTTTGGCCTTCTGAGCCTGGCTAACTTCGCTTAAGATGATGTTCTCCAGTTCCATCCATTTACTTGTGAATGACAAGATTTCATTCTTCTTCATGGTTCAGTAAAATTCCGTTGTGTATAAATACCACATTTTCTTAACAGTAGGACATTCGTCAGTAGTGGGGCATCTTGGCTGTTTCCATAGCTTGGCTATTGTGAATAGTGCTGCAATAAACATGAATGTGCTGGTGCCTTTGGAATAACCTGAGTTGCATTCCTTTAGGTATATCTCTAGGAGTGGGATTGCTGGATCATATAGTAAATCTGAGTTGCATTCCTTTGGGTGTATCTCTAGGAGTGGGATTGCTGGATCATATAGTAATCTATGTTTAGATTTTTAAGAAGCCTCCATATTGCTTTCCAGAGTGGTTGTACTACCTTGCATTCCCACGAGCAGTGTATGAGGGTTCCTTTTTCCTCACATCCTTACCAACATTTGTTGGTGGTGGTGTTTTTGATGATAACTATTCTAACAGGAGTGAGGTGGAATCTTAGTGTGGTTTTGATTTGCATTTCCTTTATGGCCAGGAATGTTGAGCATTTTTTCATGTGTTTTTTGGCTATTTGAATTTCTTCTTTGAGAAAGTTCTGTTTAGTTCACTTGCCCATTTCTTAATTGGTTCATTGATTTGGGGGGAGTTTAGTTTTTTAAGCTCTCTATATATTCTGGTTATCAGTCCTTTGTCTGATGTATGCTATCAAATATTTTCTCCCATTCTGTGGGTGGGGTTTCTTCAGTTTAAAGACCATTTCTTTTGTTGTGCAGAAAATTTTAAATTTTATGAAGGCCCATTTGTCCATATTTTCTCTTAGTTGCTGAGCTGCTGGCGTTCTATTGAAGAAGTTGTTTTCTATGCCTATTGCTTCCAGAGTATTCCCTGCTCTTTCCGGTACTAACTTCAGAGTTTTAGGTCTGATATTAAGGTCCTTCATCCATTTTGAGTTGATCCTAGTACAGGGTGATAAGCATGGATCTAGTTTGGGTTTTCTGTAGGTAGGTAACTACTTCCCCAGCAACATTTGTTGAAGAGGCTGTCTATTTTACAATGTATGTTTTGGGCACCTTTGTCAAAAATAAGGTGGGCATAGCTTTGTGGGTTCATATCTGGATCCTCTATTGTGTTCCACTGGTCTTCATATCTGTTTTTGTGCCAGTACCATGCTGTTTTTTATTTCTATTGCTTGGTAATATAGTTTAAAGTCGAGTATTGTGATACCTCCTGCATTGCTCTTCTTGCTGAGGATTGCCTTGACTATTCGCGGTCTCTTTTGCTTCCAAATGAACTTTAAGGTAGAATTTTCAATCTCAGTGATGAATGTCATTGGGATTTTGATGGGAATTTCATTAAATATGTAGATTGCTTTTGGTAGTATAGCTATTTTTACTATGTTGATTCTACTAATTCATGAGCAAGGAAAAATCTTTCCACCTTCTGTAGTCTTCTTTAATCTCTTTCTTCAGAGGTTTGTAGTTCTCCTTGTAGAGGTCATTCACGTCCTTTGTTAAGTTTTCTCTTGGGTATTTGATTTTTTTTTGAGGCTATTGTAAATGGAATTGTTTTCATGTATTCTTTCTCAATTTGTTCATTGTTGGTTTATAGAAAAGCTAATGATTTTTGTAAGTTGATTTTGTATCCTGCCACCTTGCTGTAGCTGTTTACAATGTCTTGGAGTTTTGGGGTAGAGTTTTTTTGGTCTTTGAGGTAGAGGATCATGTCCTCTGCAAATAGGGATATTTTGATGATTTCTTTACCTATTTGTATTCCTTTTAGTTCTTCTTCTTTCCTTATTTCTCTGCCTATGAATTCCAGTACGATGTTGAATAGGAGTAGGGATTGTGGACACCCTTGTCTCTTTCCTGATTTTAGGGGAAATTGTTTCAGTTTTTCACCGTTAAGTATGATGTTGGCTGTAGGTTTGTCATATACAGCTTTTATAATGTTGAGGTACATTCCTTCTATTCCTTGTTTTCTTAGAGCTTTTATCTTGAAATGGTGTTGAATCTTATCAAGGGCTTTTTCTGCATCTATTGAGATGATCAAGTGGTTTTTGTATTTGCTTCTATTAATGTGCTATATTACATTTATAGATTTGCATATGTTGAACCATCCCAGCACTCCTGGTTTGAAGCTGACTTGGTTGTGGTGAAGGATCTTTCTGATGTGTTGTTGGATTTGGTTTGCCATTATTTTATTGAGGATTTTTGCATCAATGTTCATTAAGGAAATTGGCCCATAGTTCTCCTTTTTGGAGGTGTCTTTGTCTGGTTTGGGGATGATTGTAATACTGGCTTCATAGATGAGTTAGGCAGTATTCCTTTCTATTTCATGGAAAAGTTTAAGGAGAGTGGGTATTAGCTCTTCTTTAAAGGTCTGATAGAATTCAGCAGAGAATCCATCAGGTCCTGCACTTTTCTTTTTTGAGACACTCTTTATTGTGGCTTCCATTTCATTTTGTGTTTTAGATCTATTTAGGTGGTTAGTATTCTTTTGGTTCAATTTTGTATGGTCATAAGTATCTAGAAATTTGTATATTTTTTCAAGATTTTCAAATTTACTCAATAAAATATTTTAATATTAATGTGCTTAAATATCCTAATACATCATTTTATTGGTGGCCTAAGTATAATGTGATCCTTTTGGGAATTCAAGTTGAAAATGGCATCTGTTCTGGTTTCAAGACAACAAAGAAGGAATGTGGTATCAAGAAAAGCAGAGAGACTGAAGAAGGGTGGACTCATGTTTATCATCACTGGAATATCATACCCTTTGGAAAAGACTAGGAATACCTTAGTATAATTCCCTCTAGGAAAATTTCATATTAGTTCAATTCCATCACCCCTCCACACATGCACAAACTTCTTTCAACTAACAGTTTGTATGTACATGCCTCCCCAGCATCCAGGAGAATTTTATGACTTTGGAAAATAGAAGCCAATTGAACCCCTGGAAAGAAACACCTGCGCCTTACCTAATTCATACTGTAATGAGAAGCTTCGATAGCTATCATCAGGTGTTAGAACAATAGGATATATATATTATATGATTTGTGACAATTCAATAGGACTCATTCACGTGCTTTGTACTACAGTGCACCCAATTGTATGTGGATTTTGTCAAAGCCGCCTCATCCTGTGTAGTAACGATAGCATGCCATAATTTTATGTAAAAGTATAGAACATTACCTTCAAACTTTGAAAGTCCTTGTAATATATGGAGATGGTAATTTTCACCATAGTGTAAGATAGGAATTAACTTTAATCACTTATGATATTAGTGATGTATCTTAAACTACTTTTATAATTCATACATTCTCCATTCTCTATAATCATAGGTGAAATAGAGATTAATAATAGAAAAGATCAACAAAATGAAGAATTTTATTTTGAAAAGCTACACAATGGACAAGGCTTTGTCTGGACTAAAGAATAAAAGAGAGAAGAGCCAAATAAATTGAATCTGAGATGGGAAAGGGGGAATTAAGTGTGATACATATAAATGTGAAAGGTCATTAATAACTATTATGAATGAGTGAATGCCACACAAATTGCAAAAACTGGAATAAGTGGACAAGTTTGTAGACACATATATATCCTAGCAAAATTGAACTATAAGGACAGTGATAACTTAAACAGACCAATAATGAATAATTATATTGAACTGGTAATAAAGTCTTCCAGTAAAGAAAAGCCAAGGACTGGATGGCTTCACTGATGAACTTTACCAACTATTAAAGAACTAACAACAATCCTTCTCAATCCATTCCAATATATTGTAAGGAAGGGAACTAGTCCAAACTAATTTTATGAGACTGCCAGTACCCTGATACCAAAATGAGACAGCAGGCCCAGTATCATAGTTCAGACCTGTAATCCCAGCACTTGGGAGGGAGACACAGGAGGAATGCAGTTTCAGGCTAGCCTGCAATACATAACAAGACTTTGTCTCAAAAATGAGAGATGGATACAATAAATATGGAAAACTATAGACAAAGTAAAAATAGTTGTGAAAATTCTCAACAAAATATTAGCAAATCAAATACAAAAGTCTTAAAAAAGATTATTCTGCATGGTCAAGTACAAATTTGTAAACATAATATGACACATTGACAGAGTGATAAAGACACATCACCATGATACAGGTAGAAAAAATTGACAATAAACTTCAACATCCTTCCATGATAAATTTCAAAAATTAGTTATTGAATGAATATACTTCAACTCAATAAGTTCTGTATATGACAAAACAACAACACATTGTATGGAGAAATGCAGAAAGTGTTTTCTCTAAGATCAAATGAGAAAATCTGTGCACTTTAACTCTGCCTATTAAATAATATTGGAAGTCTTAGCCACAGCAACAAGACATAGAATAATCTTAGCATTTTATAATTGCTAATGACAGCATTGCTGAGAAATTAAACAAGGAAGTGTCCCAATTCCAGAAATCAACTTAACCATGGTATTGAATGGTCTCTGCAGTAAAAGAAGCCACTGATGAAGCAAATTGAAGAGGACACACAACAATGGAATAACATGTTCATATAGTGGAAATATTAATATTGTTTAAAAGCTCATATTAACTCAAACTACATACAGATTCAATGAAATTTCCATGAAAATGCCAATGTTATTTCTCACAGAAATAGGAAAAACACTCCAAAATTCATGTAAAAACCACAAAAGATCTATAATAGTGAAAGGTATCACAATACTTCCATCACAATACTCCCATTCAAAACATGCTATATAGCTATTTTTCACCTGAAAAGAAATAAGTATGTGAATGGAACTTAATAGAGAACCCAGGTATAAATTCTTGGAGAATAACTTTCAGAAATTCCAGATCTGACTAAATCCAGTGTTGTAGCATCCACCTACCCCACATGGACTCCAGCAGATTGATTGCGCAAGCTTCTCTGTGATCATCCTGAAAATTCAGTCCTGCATGTCCAAACGCATGTGAGGCTGTAGTAAGCCATGCCCGTGCCTTTTACTTGAATAGTGTCGATGGAAATACCAGATCCACTCATGCCACATACAGAATGTGATAGGTCCTTGTCCCATAATTGTAAGTTGAGATGTCACTAGGGTTTTGTGAAAGCAAAACCGTACAATAGACTCCATGCTTTGTTTCACCTGTCCAATACTCATGGACTGTCCTACTGCAGCCAGTACAGTGCAATGAAAAGAGTAGATACAACCTTTCCATGTTTTCAAGAAGTTTATGCTTCAATGAGGAAAAAAGAGGATAGTAATTAATCCCTGGATTGCAGCTGTCCATCTTCTTGCTATGACCTCACATGGTAGACAAAGACAAATGGGAAGGGGAAGAGTCATTTCTCAAATATGAAACCTATTGGTCTCCCATCTTATGTTTCACTTAGCATTAATTAGTTGATTAGTGACCCTATCACTAAGTATGGCTACACTAGGGGTTAAACCCTCAACATACAAATTTGTAGGATGACACAAATATTCAGCACATAGAAATGTATATACATGTAAATCTTTGTTTTGTTTCCATGTTTTGTTATATTGTCAGAATCTTGCTTTTATTCCTTTCCATTAATATATGTTCTCAATTCATCTATGGTATAACATATAATTGCTCTATAATTTTCTTCATGAAAAAAGTGCAAATTAGTTACTTTTAAACTTTGCCTCCATTTTCTGCCATTGTGAACCATGTTGCTGTGAATCTTCTCATTTATGTCTCCAGTTGTACATGTGCAAGATATCTTTGCAGTATACATCTGGACCATAACAATGTACATTTTTACCATAAGACATATTTGTCTTAGCAAAAGTGATAAACACTTCCAGTTAAAATACATTATTTTCAACAGAGACCATTCTCAAATATAACTTTATCAACCTCTTGATACATAATGGAACCTTAGTGAACTTTAATTTGTTGATCCCTCACTATTACTGAGGTGAACAGTTTTTATGTGGTGATTAGACTGTTTATAGTTCTATTCTCTGACATCCTTGTTAATATTATTTGCCTATATGTTGATTTTGTGGTGTTCGTATATGTGAGTATACTTTGTTATTAAATAATAAGCTTTTGAAGGAGACATGTTAGGAACAGAACTCAGAAATGGTTGAGAAAATTGGTGAGAAAAGATGAAGGTCTTCTATGAAATGGTATTCGGTACCTAGGGAATAGTAATGGCATTTGTTTAAGAGATCTTTTTTTTCTTACAGCTTACTTGAATGAGAAATTGTGCAGTCATACTTTATTTTTGTCTTCATACATATAGGGAAAGAGTAAGGTGCCAATGGTATTTTTCTGATTTGAAAAGAAAGTTTTGTCAATTGTTGACATTTTTGAGCAGACAGATCAATTATAGCACTTTAATCAGAGTAACAAGTGATCAACTTAATCTATAATACCCAGAAGCCAATCTAAACTTCTTATAGAATTTCTTCACCCAAACAGCAGTTAACAGTAAAAGTTTATTTTTAATATAACCAGAGTCATTTATAAATATTCACATATCTTCACCTTATAATAATGAACACATGACATCTCCTTTTCAGCTAGGCATTACGTTTATGGAGCTGGAGGTATATGGAATAAATTTGGGAACAATCTTGTAAGAGGTTGAGTGGAAAGTATACATTAAATGTTATTTTAGGGTATTGTAACACCATTCACCAAAAGAATGGGAACTGAATAGATTTGGGGCATGAAAATGAGATTCATAAGACTCTATAGTCCATTCCCCCAAGTGTAGTAGTGATGCTGAACTACAATTTCCCTAACACTTTTGGCCAGAGAGTGAAGGTGTTAGAGGGTTTCTGATGTACTTAAAATAGCATGGGGTTTAGAATCTAGAGGCTTTCATTATCACAAACATCTCTTTGGTGCATTATTGACTCTGGTCCCCTTTTGCTCTTTATTAACCAGGGAAAAGAGAAGCTTTGTGAATCACCAATTTCATAACTGCATTGTGGTTATTATCATTATTCCTCAAGGGTAAACTCTCCATATCTTCTCCAACAAGCAGTTCTACCCCAGGGAATCCTAAGAAAGTGATTCAATCATACCCAGTTTGTCTTTAACTTGGATGTGGTAATGGATGGTTGCCTCTGGGTCCTCTCCATGGTTTTCAAATCAAAACTCACACTGAGTTCTCAAAAACTCTGAACTATGTCCACATATATCTCTTGTTAGTTTCTTAACTGATGAACTTTTGCTGCTCAGACTCAAACTTTGAGCATCTTAGAGATCCACCTGCTTCATTCAATTCCATACCTTCTAGACAGAACTTTCTCATGCCTTGTAGCTGAAGGTATCTATGCTCCTCATCTAAGGGGCCCTCTCAGACAAGGAGTAGAATTTATACTCATTAGTATTAATGTATGGAGTGTGTGTGTGTGTGTGTGTGTGTGATGCATTCAGTGTGTGGCTTTTATAGCTGGATTCTTCACTTCTTTACCTTAGTATGAGAGATAACTCCATGTTTTATAATTTATCATGACTATCTAGCTAAGTTTTGAGAGGATTAGCAGAAACTTTCCTCTTTTTGGTTATGTTTAATCTGCTTTAAGTCTTGTTGGATTTTGTTCCAAATTTTATTCTGTATCCCTATTATTTTATTCATCTCCACTGCATCAATCCAGGTGGAAGCAGATATTATTTGTAGCTAAATTACTACAGTACCCCATCATTTAGATTTGTGTTATACTCTTGCTGTCTACTCAGTAGATAAAAAGCTGTTTGAAAACTTTTAGTCACTTCTTTATTTAAACTTTTTCTTGTGTATATTACAGTAGAATGTTTCATTCTATTACAGCAGAAAAGGCCTTACATGTGACAGCTTCTCAATAATTCTATAATATGTATCTTTCCATTGATAACTGTGGAATTAAATATTTCTCTGTTCCTCAAGTGTCTTAGCCCTGTCCTCTGCAAACACTTAACTAAAATACCCATTTTCACAACCTTCTGTGGTAGATTCTTATATTAAGAATTGTTTTAAAGAACACAGAAAATGTGCTACCTATCACCTTAGTCTCTTAACTTTACAATTTATCAAAATCATGAATATCGATTCTATCCCATTTAGCATGTAAATATATATGCTAGTAAACATAAGGACATATGAATGATGTTATTTACTGAAGTACTTCTGGAAATAAAATAATATTGCCTATCAGACAGCTAATGCCATATCAATTGGTATAAGCTGATTTTTACTAACATGGAAATAAGTGACATAAATAAAAGTATAATCCATCTCAAGTAATTGCATCAAAGGATTTTGAATACAGTGAACCAAAGAATATGTGAAATTTCAAGATAATTTTGATCAAGTTAGTAGAGTATTTACATTACTACTAACTTTAGTCAACCCCCCAAATGAGTGATGTATCAGATAGTGACATATTACAGCACTAATAAACCAAGACATTCACATTGAAAAAGATTGTGCAAAATATGTATGCCATTTTTAGTACAGCCTTACTATGTTCTTTCCCTATCATGCTGATTGTTTATATGAGTAGGACTATGAACAACTAATTTGAAGGAGAAAGAGGAGAACTGGAGTTTTTACAAGGCATAAGAGATAGCAAAAATGTGATGAGAAGATTATCAGTTAAAGATCACTGTTATAAAATCAAGGTTTGAAATAAAACTTTGGAGAAATTATTTTATTTTACAAGAGATACATTTTTACAAAGAACCTCTTTTTTGTTAGATCCTATATGTGACTGAAAAGTTGAGTATTTCCTGGTGTTCTACATACTTATTAAGAACAACTTGGTTTGATCGCAGAGAAAATATAAAGTAGGAAGTTGCAATATTAGCAGAGATATTTTCTTCCACATTCCAGAAAAATTTTTTTTACAAAGGGTGATGGAAGACTGAAACTATGAATGGGAAAGAATTTTCCAAAAGGAAGAACTGATGACTGTATGACAAGATATGCCACAATTATTTTATGTTATTGACCTGGATTTTATGTTATTGCCTTTGCCTTGACCTGCTACATATGATACTTCCAATAAGCTTCCAGATTGTGATATCATGGAGATTCAAAGCAGACCATTGTGTTCTATCACCTTGATTCAGTGTATGGAAATAAAGTGTTAATCAAGTATATTTCAGAATGGAGGTGTGGTTCCAGTGGTAGAACAATTGCCTAACATGCAGAGGACCCTGAGTTCGGTCCCCAGTAACAGCAAAAACAACTTTCTCCCCAGAAAAATGTCCAAAATGTATTTCAGTGGATTGTGGGAAGTTAAGCCAGGCCAATAGGTAAACTACTAGTTTTTCTAATAATTAATTCCAGACCTGGCTTTGCAAACTCATTCCCTAGTCTCAGTTTTCTGTTAGGGACTCCTGGATTCCTTGGGTTTGAACCTGATCTGATATGATTATTACAGCAATGTTTTATGGATTTTGAAAACCCTGTTGAGTTGATTCCTAAGATCATAGAAGCCCATGCCAATACTAGCCCGTTAGTGTGTCCAAAAGTTTGAGACATGCAGGTTAAAATGAACTCACTGACTAGTTCAAAACCATGTTTTTGTTACTTAGCAGGTACAATAACTTCAGTTTTTCATGTTCTATTTTTTCATTTCCAGCAAAGAGATCTAGAAGAGCATGAAGAGAGATAATCAGAGCAGTGTGTCTGAATTCATCCTCCTGGGGCTCCCCATCCGACCAGAAGAACAAGCCATGTTCTATGCCCTGTTCCTGGCCATGTACCTGACCACAGTGCTGGGGAACCTGCTCATTATTCTGCTCATCAGGCTGGACTCTCACCTCCACACCCCCATGTACTTCTTCCTCAGCCACTTGGCCTTCACTGACATCTCTTTCTCATCAGTCACAGCTCCAAAGATGCTCATGAATATGCTGACACAGAGTCAATCCATCTCCTATGCTATGTGCATTTCCCAGGTATACTTTTTCTTGTTGTTTGGGTGTATTGACAACTTTCTTCTCACCTCAATGGCTTATGACAGATATATGGCCATTTGTCACCCCTTGCACTATATGACCATCATGAGTCAGACCCTATGTTCCCTGTTAGTAATTGTGTCCTGGGTCTTATCTTGTGCCAGTGCCCTCCTACACACCCTCCTTCTAGCCCATCTCACTTTCTTTAGAGACAACATTCTGCCCCACTTCTTCTGTGACCTCTCTGCTTTACTTAAGTTGTCCAGCTCAGACACCAGTATAAATGAGCTGGTTATCCTCACTGAAGGAATGGTGGTTGTCACCCTGCCATTCATATGTATTCTGGTCTCTTATGGCCACATTGGGGCCACCATTCTGAAATCTTCCTCTGTCAGAGGACTCTTAAAAGCAGTGTCTACTTGTGGCTCTCATCTCTGTGCAGTTTCCTTATACTATGGAACAATTATTGGGTTATACTTTGCCCCCTCATCCAATAACACTAATGATAAGGATGTTTTTGTTGCTGTGATGTACACTCTTGTCATACCCATGTCAAATCCCTTTATCTATAGTCTGAGGAATCAGGACATGAAAGGAGCTCTGGGAAATATCCTCAGTAGAAGAACCCTTTCAGTGTGATGGGCATTGTGTTCCCTATTTACAAGATGTGAGAGCTTTCAGTCTTTCTCTGAACTTCTGCTTCTTAGTGAATCTTCAGTGTCACTCTTTTCTCAGCTTGCATTTCGCCTCAGAGGTAGTTTTTTTCTCCTATTGTCTTATTGATCTTGAGAGCCTTAGGAATGGGTTCATAAACATACCTGCACTATTTTCATTTTCACATAATACCATGTCTTGGGAACCATTAAAATTTTTATACTCTTTTGTATTTCAGTCTTTTTTACTGGGTAGTTTTATGTTCTACTATGCCAAAATTTGTATCCTTTCTTGAGAATCCTCCTAAAAAGTTCCTCTGGTAATCTTATCATATTATTTTTGTGCTTACATTTTTAATACTTGTAATTTATATTTGTGAGTAACCTTAACTAGAAATCTAGTTTTTTATATTGCTTTAATCATTTATTTTTAAATTGGCATGTAGAGATTTTTACATGTTTTTAGATTACAAAGTAATATTTCCATACATGTGTAAGCTGTGTAATGTTCAAGTGTGGGAACCAAAAGCAATAGTCTGATAAGGTCACTGTGGCTTAGAAGTATTCCAACAAGGTCAGAATCTGCAGGTGCATCATGTCTCTATATCATGGTGGGAAGGAACACTAAATGGTTTCCCTTGACTGAAAAGAAGTTTATACTTAATCAAGGACACTGGCAGTAAGAATATAGGGTGGCAAAAACAGAAAGGTTATAACTAGGTCAGAGTGTTTTTGATGTTTAAGGCTTTTCCTCTTTTGTATAAATCTTTCTGAGAAAAATAAAATTTTGCCAGTTGATCACCAGCCTTCTGGTCATGTGTCTTGTCATTCCCTTCCTGAGTGAGTGAATCCTTTCATGTGTCTCATCTGTTCATTCCTTTCCTGAGTCCTTTCAGGTCAAGGACCTTTGCTATTCCGGCATTCAAATAAAGGTATGCATGTCTATTTTCTCTAATAGTTATTATTTCTTCATAGTGAAAACCCTCAAAACCTTTCCTTCAATCTTAAAAAAATAGCCAGTACATTGTAATTTTACATATATATATATATATATATATATATATATATCCTAATAGGCAATAGAACACCAGAGGTTATTTCACTTGAGAAACTTAAAACTCTTTGATCAACTTTTCTCCACTTTACTTTCTCCACATTCTCCACACCTGTTGATAATTTTTTTATTCAATATCCACTTTGTTAGCTGTCTTTGGGAGTGATGGTAGCTAGGGACATGACTTTATCTTTTTTTAAGGTAGTGAGCCTAGTCATAAATTGCAATGAGATGATTTTATGTAAAATGCCCAGACTATGGTCCAGATAAAATAGGTACAGGTCCAAAGTATGAACGGAAACTTTATTGGGGCCCTCTGAGTCCTAGGAAGTTTTGATGGGTGTGAAGTAGTACAATAGGAGATTTTCCATTCTTTCAGAGTGATCCTTTTGTTATGGTGATTGGTCCTTTCTGATAAGGGGTTCTACCTCACTGGATTTGGTCTGAACAAGAAATAAGCAGATGTTAGGAAGTCTAGGCAAAGTATAGCAGAATCCAACTGTACTTTTATTTAAAATAGAAAACAAAGTACTTTTTTAACTAACTCCATGGATGATTCTGTATGTAATGGCAAGCTTTTGTTATTAGTCCTTCAGGCTGCCTCTGCTCAAGGAAAAGTACTTAACTTTATTTCTGTAAATTCATTATTGTGAAATATTTTTGTGTTCATTATCTTTTTTAACTCCAGCAGTTGATATAAAAGAGGAAATTCAAATGTACTATATGGTTAGTAACTAGCCTTGTGACATTAAGCTACCAGATTCTGGGAAATGGAATTCAAGTGACTGCATGTGAAGTAAAATCCAGAGACCTATGCACTACTTGAGGAATACTTTTATCTTTTGAATGGACATTTTACTTTGGTCTTTCTAAAATTATTGAAATAATATGCAAACATAATAACATATGCAAAGTAAATATATTTGTGTATATAAGATATATGGTGCCTATAAATGTGCACATGCTTAGATGATCACATTTTAAATTACATTAAAGAAATACTCATTTAACCATCTTTAGACTTAAATCATGGTAAAATAACCTTGTTGAATCTCCTTCAGTACCTTCTTTATTGTCTCTTCTTTCCTTTACAAGGTACCCAGAATCTCGATTGTTTACAATAGCCCTTTATTTTGCACAAGAGTTTTAACACTTGTCTATTGATTCTTCAATTTTTCTACTCCAGAACTGCATATCAATGAAATGATACATTTTGCTTTTGTTATCTGCTAATGTTCTTTGAAATTCATTTATATTTTCATATGTCACTGATTAATTGATAATAATTCTGATATTGGTTCAATGATAACATTTACTATACCAATGCAAGATTTTATTATGTGAATCTGTGACCAGTGTTGGGGAAAAGTACTCTATGAACAATTTTAGCTCAAATTGTTTGTAAACCTTGTCTCCAGTGAAAGAGAATATGTATTTATTTTCTGGTAAAGATTTTGAAGAAGCATGTGGATCTTCCTCTCTGTTGGGTGACAACAGATTACCTGCTGCTCTCAGAGATAACTGACCTGGGTTCCTGAATTTCTACACAATTGAAAGTCATATCTTCTCTTGGAGGCTCCCACTGGATCAATAGAACAACCATCATTGCCATTACAACTACTACAAAAATCCCCTGTTTATGCTTTTTAAGAGCCAAATTTTTGCTTTATTCATTCTTTGTATTGTTCTTTGGGTCTCCATTTTATTAATTTCTGCCATGATATTTATTATTTCTATCCATGTACTACTTTTGGTTTGGCTTGTTCTTGTTTATCTAAAAGCTTTGGTGTATCATTAGGTTATTAATTTGACATCACTCTCATTTTTAAATGTATAGAATCACTCCTTTCCCTTTATTAACCAAAAAAGTGAAAAACTTTGTGAATCAACAGGTTTCTAATAACTGACTTGCGTTATCATTATTTCTTCAGTGATTCACTAATCATTCAAAAGTGAATTGTATATTTTCCATGTACTATTTTGTGTAATTTCTTTCACTATTGATTTCTGGTTTTATTCTATTATGGTCTGATGAAATTTATGAAGTCATTTCAATTTTCTTGTGTTTGTGAGGCCTTACTTCATGTCCTAAGATCCATCATTTTGGCTGCCTTCCTTGAATTTTGATTTAAAAGCCACTTGTTCTATATATTTAATAATATTATGTCCATATTTATGTAAAATATAAAATTTTGTCTTCACACTCCGAAAATCCTTAAATATTTGGATTTGGTCAATTTAATGTAGTTTGAGATAGAAATTAATTTTAATTTCTTGTAACTTATTTTTTTATTGTTGTGCTGGGTATGGGTACATTGTAGCATTTATGAAGGTTCTTACAATGTATCAAATATATCAAACTTGAATTCACTCCCTCCACTTCTCTCCTCCATCCCCCTCCCCTGATTCCTGGAACAGTTTCAACAGGTATCATTTTTGCATTTACATACATGTGAACACATTGTTTGTACCATATTCATCCTCCTACCCCTTCCCCCACCACCTCCCCCCTCCTATTGGTGCTACCCCACGACAGAACCTGTTCAATTTTGTAGAAGAAAAAACATAAAAAATAAAAAGACAAACATGACATTTTGCTAGTTTGAGATAAACATAGCTATATAGGGAGTTTCCTTGTGTTGTTCTTATGCATATATTTATTATAGCTCCAATTGATTCACCTCTTCCAATCCTCTTCATTCCTATCTAGTACACTTCCCATGGTGGCCCTGGCCAGTTTAAAATTCCTATAATCATTCCTGTACAGTGAGCACATCTACTCATTCGAATTTTTGGTTTCCTTCCCTTTCCCTATCCTTCCTTTGCATGGCCTCCTCTTAGTGAGAACCATGTTCCAAAATATTTCTGCATTTGTTTTAGGTCTACAGTCTGCATATGAGGGAGAACCTGTGGCTTTTGGCTTTCTGAGCTTGATTAACTTCATTTAAGATGATGTTCTCTGGTTCAATCCATTTACATGCCAATGACTAAATTTCATTCTTCTTTGTGGCTGAGTAAAATTCCATTGTGTATAAATACCACATTTTATTGATTCGTTTGTCTGTAGTGATGCACCTTGGCTGTTTACATACCCTAGCTATTGTGAATAGTGCTGCAGTAAACATGGTTGTGCAGGTGCCCTTGTAGTAACCTGAGTCACAGTCCTTTGGGTATATCCCTAGGAGTGGTATTGCTGGATTGTATGGCAGATTTATTTCTAGTTTTTAAGAATCCTCCATACTGTTTTTCATAGTAGTTGCACTGGCTTACATTCCCACCAGCAGTGCATGAGGGTTCCTTTTTCCTTAAATCCTCACCAATATTCGTTGGTGGTGGTCTTGATGGTAGCCATTCTAAAAGGGGTGAGGTGGAATTTTAGTGTGGTTTTGATTTGCGTTTCCTTTATGGCCAGGGATAGTGAGCATTTTTTCATGTTTTTTAAAAACCATTTGGATTTCTTCTTTTGAGAAAGTTTTGTTCAGTTCAGTTTCCTATTTCTTTATTGGGTCATTGATATTGAGGGAGCTTAGTTTTTTGAGCTCCCTGTGTATTGTGATTATCAATCCCATGTCTGAGGTATATCTAGCAAAGATTTTTTTCCCATTCTGTGGGTGGTCCTTTCAATTTAGAAACCATTTCTTTGTTGTGCAGATTTTTAATTTCATGTAGTCCCATTTGTAGATTCTTTCTCTTAGTTGTTGAGCCGCTTATGTTCTACTGAGGAAGGCCTTGCCTATTGTTGGTTCCAGTATATTCCCTGCTTTTTCCTGTACTAGCTTCAAGGTTTCAGGTCTGATATTAAGGTCCATAATCCACTTTGAGTTGGTACTTGTACAGGGTCACAAACATGGATATGCAGATATCCAGTTTTCCCAGCAACATTTGTTGAAGAGGCTGTCTTTTCTCCATCTTATGTTTTGGCAAATTTGTCAAAAATTAGGTGGGCATAACAGTGTAGATTCATATCCAGGTCCTGTATTCTGTTTTACTGGTCTTCATATATGTTTTTTGTGCTGTTTTTATTGCTATGGCTCTGTGGTATAGTTTGAAATCAGGTATTGTGGTTCCCCCAGCCTTGTTCTTTTTGCTCAGAATTGCCTCAGTTATTCACACTCGTTTGTGCTCCCAAATGAACTTTAGAGTGGATTTTTCAATCTCTGTGATGAATATCATTGGGATTTTGATGGAAACTGCATTGAACATGTAGATTGCTTTTGGTAGTATAGTCATTTTTACTATGTTGATTCTGTAAATCCATGGGTATGAGAGATCTTTCCATTTTCTGTAATCTTCTTTGATTTATTTCTTCAATAGTTTGTAGCTTTTCTTGTAGAGGTCATTTACATCCTTTGTTAAGTTTATTCATAGGTATTTGATTTTTTCTAAAAAAACAGATTTTTTTCTTTTAGTTTATCATTTTTACATTTATTTACATGTGTATACATTGTTTGTGCCACCTCTTCTCTCCCCTCCTTTACCTACCCCTCCCTCCTACTTCCAGGCAAACCTGGAAACAGAATTTTGAAACAATTAAAATTCTGGAACAAACCCAGAGATGCTGGAAATGAAAAGCAAAACAAACTATATGAAAATCATCAGGAAAAGCATCGCCAATAGACTAGGCAAAACAGAAGAAAGGATATAAGGTATAAAAGACAAAGTAGAGGAATATTACATTCAGATAGCAATAAACATAAAAGAAACAAGCATGAACACAACTTTCATGAAATCTGAGACACAATAAACAGACTAAACTAAATAATCAATGGGATAGAAGAAGGAGCTGAGATATAAACTAAAGGAATACAAAACCTATTCAATGAAATTATAACAGTAAATTTCCCAAATCTACTTTTTTCTCATTTCTGTTTTATCGTTTTTACATGTACTTATGTGTATATACGTTGTTTGTGCCACCTCTACCAACCCCCAACTTCCTGCTTTCAGGCAGAGCCTTTTCTGCCTTCTTCTCCAATTTTGTTGAAGGGAAAACATAAGAGATAATAAGAAAGACATACTGTTTTTGCTAGTTTGGGATAAAGATAGCTATACAGAGAGATTCTTAGCATTGCTTCATGCACTTGTGTATTGTAACCCACACTGGTTCATCTCTACCAGACCTGTTCTCTTCTTCCTGGTCCCCTTCTCATAGTGGCCTCTGCCAGCTTAAGACGACTATATTCACTCCTCTACATTGAGCACATCAACCACATTCAAGCTTTTGGTTTCCTTTCCTTTCCCTATTTCTCCTATGCACATTCTCCCTTTAGTGTGTGACCCATGTCCAATAATATTACTGCATTTGTTTTGGGTCTATAATCTGTGTATGAGGGAGAACGTATGATTTTTGGCCTTCTGAGCCTGGATAACTTCACTTAAGATGATGTTCTCCAGTTCCATCCATTTACTTGTGAATGACAAGATTTCATTCCTCTTCATGGCTCAGTAAAATTCCATTGTGTATAAGTACCACATATTTTTAATTCATTTGTCAGTAGTAGGGCAACTTGGCTCTTTCCATAACTTGGCTATTGTGAATAGCATTGCAATAAACATGGGTGTGCAGGTGCCTCTGGAGTAACCTGAGTCACTTTCCTTTGGGTATATCCCTAGGAGTGGGATTGCTGGAATATGGCAGATCTACGTTTAGTTTTTAAAGAAGCTTCCATATTGTTTTCCAGAGATGTTGTACCAGCTTCCATTCCCACTAGCAGTGTATGAGGGTTCCTTTTTAACCCACATCCTGACCAACATTTGTTGTTGTTGTTGTTGTTATTTTGATGATAGCTATTCTAATAGGAGTGAGGTGGAATCTTAGCATGGTTTTGATTTGCATTTTCTTTGTGGCCAGGAATGGTGAGAATTTTTTCATGTGTTTTTGGCCATTTGGATTTCTTCTTTTGAGAATGTTCTGTTTAGTTCAGTTGCCCATTTCTTTATTGGTTCATTGATTTGGGGGTAGTTAGGTCTTTGAGCTCCCTGTATATTCTGGTTATCAGTCTTTTGTCTGATGTGTAATTGGCAAATATGTTCTCCCACTCTGTGGGTGGTCTCTTCAGTTTAGAGACCATTTCTTTTGTTGTGCAGAAGCTTTTAAATTTTATGTAGTCCCATGTGTCCATCTTTTCTCTTAGCTGCTGAGCTGCTGGGGTTCCACTGAGGAAATCCTTGTCAAATCCTATTGCTTCCAGAGTATTCCCTACTCTTTTTGGACCTCCTTCAGAGTTTTGGTCTGATATCAAGGTCCTTAATCCATTTCATGTTGATACTAGTACAGGGTAATAAACATGGATCAGATCTAGTTTTAGTTTTCTGCAGGCAGATAACCAGTTTTCCCAGCAACATTTGTTGAAGAGGCTGTCTATTTTCCATGGTATGTTTTGAGGCCTTTATCAAAAATAATGTGGGCATAGCTGTGTGGATTCATATTCAAGTCCTCTATTTTGTTCCACTGGTCTTCATATCTGTTTTTATGTCAGTACCATGCTGTTTTTATTACTACTACTCTGTAATGTAGTTGAAAGTAGGGTATTGTGATTCCTCCAGCATTGCTCTTTTTTGCTGAGTATTGCTTTGGCTATTCACAATCTCTTGTGTTTTCAAATGAACTTTAGAGTAGATTTTTCAATCTCTGTGATGCATGTCATTGGGATTTTCATGGGAATTGTGTTAAACATGTAGATTACTTTTGGTAGTATGGCCATTTTTACTATGTTGATTCTATCAATCCATGACCAAAGATGATATTTCCACCTCCTGTAGTCTTCCTCAGTCTCTTTCTTCTGAGGTTTGTAGTTCTCCTTGTAGAGGTCATTCACAGCCTTTCTTAAGTTTGCTCCTAGGTATTTGATTTTTTTGAGGCTATTGTAAATGGAATTGTTTTCATATATTCTTTTTCAATTTGTTCATTGTTGGTGTAAAGAAAGGATACTGACTTTTGTATGCTGATTTTGTATCCTGCCACGTTGCAGAAGCTGTTTATGGTGTCTAGGAGTTTTTGGGTAGAGCTTTTTGGGTCTTTGAGGTATAGGTTCATGTCATTTGCAAATAGGGATATTTTGACA
This sequence comes from Castor canadensis, assembly GCF_047511655.1. Classification (NCBI taxonomy): domain Eukaryota; kingdom Metazoa; phylum Chordata; class Mammalia; order Rodentia; family Castoridae; genus Castor; species Castor canadensis. Next base: position 12,858,653 of record NC_133398.1, on the reverse strand, counting down.
GTTTCTTCACCTATTTGTATTCCTTGCATTTCTTCTTCTTGCCTTATTGCTCTGGCTAGGTATTCCAGGACTATGTTGAACAGGAGTGGGGAGAGTGGGCATCCTTTTTCATTCCTGACTTTAGGGCAAATCATTTCAGTGTTTCTCCATTACATATGATGTTGGCTGTTGGTTTATTATATATAACCTTTATAATGTTGAGGTACATTCCTTATATTCCTAGTTCTCTTAGAGCTCTTATCATGAAGTGGTGTTAAGTCTTATCAAAGGCTTTTTTCTGCATCTATTGAGATGATCAAATGGTTTTTGTATTTGCTTCTATTAATGTGCTCTATTACATTCATAGATTTGCATATGTTGAACCACCCTGCATCCCTAGGGTGAAGTGTACTTGGTAGTGTTGCATGACTCTTCTGATATGTTGTTGGGTTTGGTTTGCCATTATTTTATTGAGGATTTTTGCATCAATGTTCATTAAGGAAGTTGTCCTATAGTTCTCCTTTTTGGAGGTGTCTTTGTCTGGCTTTGGGATGAGTGCAATACTGGCTTCATAGAATGAGTTAGGCAGTTTTCCTTCCCTTTCTATTTCATGGAAAAGTTTAAGGAGAGTTGGTATTAGTTTTTATTTAAAGGTCTGATAGCATTCAGCAGAGAATCCATCAGGTCCTGGGCTCTTTTTTTGGGGAGACTCTTTATCACCACTTCAGTTTCATTTCATATATAGATCTCTTTAGGTGGTTAATGTTCTCATGGTTCAATATTTGATGGTCATAAGTATCTAGCAATTTGTCCATTTCTTCAAGATTTTCAAGTTTATTGGAATGTAGGTTCTCAAAGTAGTCTCAAATGATTCCCTGGATTGGCGTGGTGTTTGTTTTTAATCTCCCCTTTTGCATTTCTGATTTTGCTGATTAGGGTTTTTTATCTCCTCATTTTAGTCAGATTTGCCAGGGGTCTGTCAATCTTGTTTAGTTTTTGGAAGAAACAGCATTTTGTTTTGTTGATTCTTTGTACATTTTTTTTGGTCTCTATTTCATTAATTTTGGCCTTTATTTTTATTATTTCTCTCCTTCCCCTTGTTTTGGGATTTGTTTGTTTTTCCTTTTCTACAAGTTTGAGATATAGCATTAGGTCATTTATTTGAGATCTTTCTGTCCTTGTAATATATGCATTCATGGCTATTCACTTTCTTTTTAGGACTGCCTTTGCTGTGTCCTATAGTTCTAGTAGGTTGTGTTGTCATTTTCATTAGCTTCCAGGAAGCTTTTAATTTCCTCTTTTATTTCGTTGATGACCCATTGATCATTGAGCAATGTGTTGTTCAACTTTCAATTGTTTGCGTGTTTTCTGCTGTTGTTTTTGTTGTTGCATTCTAGTTTTAATGCATTGTGATCTGATAGAATGCAGGGAGTTATTTCAATTTTCTTATATTTGCTAAAATTTGCCTTGTGCCCTCAAATAAGATCTATTTTGGAGAAAGTTCCATGGGCTGCTGAGAAGAAAGTATATTCTGCAAATTTTGAATGAAGTATTCTGTAGACATCAGTTAGATCCAATTGATCTACTCTTTGATTTAATTCTAGAACTTTTTAATTGATATTTTGTTTGGATGACCTATCTATTGGTGATGGGGGGATATTAAAGTCTCCCACTGCCATTGTATTTGAGTCTATATGTGCTTTTAAGTCCTTTAAAGTATGTTTGATGAAATTGGATTCACTGAGATTTGGTGCATATAGGATGATAATTGTTATTTCCTTTTGGTGTATTTCCCCTTTTATTAGTATAGAGTGTCCTTCTTTATATCTCAGTTGATCAATGTAAGTTTGAAGTCTACTTTGTCTGAGATAAGTATTGCTACTCTTGCCTGTTTTGGGGGGCCATTGCCTTGGTATATCTTCTTCTATCCTTTCACCCTAAGGCAGTGTTTTTTCTGTCAATGAGATGGGTCCCCTGTAAAGAAGAGATAGTTGGATCTTCCTTTTTAATCCAGTTTGCCAAACAGTGTAGGTATGTGTCATTTGGTTGTTTTTGTTGTTTAAGGTTTTGATTGTGTGCAGCTGACTCAATGTTACTCTCTGATTCCTTGTCTTTTCTTCTCCTGGGGTTTGATACTGCTTCTACTCTTGTGGTTTTGTTTGCCTTCATTTCCTGTGTGCAGAATTCCTTGGAAAATCTTTTGTAGGGGTGGTTTGGTGGTTATATATTGCTTTAGTTTCTGCTTATCATGGAAGACTTTCATTGCTCCATCTATTTTGAATGACAGTTTTGCTGGTTAGAGAATTCTAGGGTTGAAGTTATTTTCATTCAGTGCCTGGAATACTTTACTCCCTGCCCTTCATGCTTTTAAGGTTTCCATTGAGAAATCTGCTGTGATTTTGATGTGTTTACCTTTATATGTCCTTTGTTTTTTCTCTCACTCTCTCTTTTTATTATTCATATGTGCACACCAGGCTTGGGTCATTTCTCCCCCCTGCCCCCACTCCCTCCCTTACCACCCACTCAGCCCCCTCCCTCTTCCCTCCACCCCCTCAATACACAGCAGAAACTATTTTGCCCTTATTTCTAATTTTGTTGTAGAGAGAGTATAAGCAATAATAGGAAGGAACAAGGGTTTTTGCTAGTTAAGATAAGGATAGCTATACAGGGAATTGACTCACATTAATTTCCTGTGCATGTGTGTTACCTTCTACGTTAATTCTTTTTGATCTCACCTTTTCTCTAGTTCCTGGTCCCCTTTTCCTATTGGCCTCAGTTGCTTTTAAGGTATCTGCTTTAGTTTCTCTGCGTTGAGGGCAACAAATGCTAGCTAATTTTTTAGGTGTCTTACCTATCCTCACCCCTCTCTTGTGTGCTCTCGCTTTTATCATGTGCTCAAAGTCCAATCCCATTGTTGTATTTGCCCTTGATCTAATGTCCACATATGAGGGAGAACATAGGATTTTTGGTCTTTTGGGCCAGGCTAACCTCACTCAGAATGATGTTCTCCAATTCCATCCATTTACCAGCGAATGATAACATTTCGTTCTTCTTCATGGCTGCATAAAATTCCATTGTGTATAGATACCACATTTTCTTAATCCATTCGTCGGTGGTGGGGCATCTTGGCTGTTTCCATAACTTGGCTATTGTGAATAGTGCCGCAATAAACATGGGTGCGCAGGTGCCTCTGGAGTAACCTGTGTCACAGTCTTTTGGGTATTTCCCCAAGAGTGATATTGCTGGATCAAATGGTAGATCAATGTCTAGCTTTTTAGTAGCCTCCAAATTTTTTTCCAGAGTGGTTGTACTAGTTTACATTCTCACCAACAGTGTAAGAGGGTTCCTTTTTCCCTGCATCCTCGCCAACACCTGTTGTTGGTGGTGTTGCTAATGATGGCTATTCTAACAGGGGTGAGGTGGAATCTTAGTGTGGTTTTAATTTGCATTTCCTTTATTGCTAGAGATGGTGAGCATGTGTTTTTTGGCCATTTGAATTTCTTCTTTTGAGAAAGTTCTGTCTAGTTCACTTGCCCATTTCTTTATTGGTTCATTAGTTTTGGGAGAATTTAGTTTTTTAAGTTCCCTATATATTCTGGTTATCAGTCCTTTGTCTGATGTATAGTTGGCAAATATTTTCTCCCACTCTGTGGGTGTTCTCTTCAGTTTAGAGACCATTTCTTTTGATGAACAGAAGCTTTTTAGTTTTATGAGGCCCCATTTATCTATGCTATCTCTTAGTTGCTGTGCTGCTGGGGTTTCGTTGAGAAAGTTCTTACCTATACCTACTAATTCCAGAGTATTTCCTACTCTTTCCTGTATCAACTTTAGAGTTTGTGGTCTAATATGAAGATCCTTGATCTATTTTGAGTTAATCTTGGTATAGGGTTATATACATGGATCTAGTTTCATTTGTTTGCAGACTGCTAACCAGTTTTCCCAGCAGTTTTTGTTGAAGAGGCTGCTATTTCTCCATTGTATATTTTTAGCTCCTTTGTCAAAGATAAGTTGCTCATAGTTGTGTGGCTTCATATCTGGGTACTCTATTCTGTTCCACTGATCATCATGTCTGTTTTTGTGCCAGTACCATGCTGTTTTTATTGTTATTACTCTGTAATGTAGTTTGAAGCCAGGTATTGTGATACCTCCTGCATTGTTCTTTTGACTGAGTATTGCCTTGGCTATTCGTGGCCTCTTGTGTTTCCATATAAATTTCACAGTAGATTTTTCAATCTCTTTAATGAATGTCATTGGAATTTTGATGGGAATTGCATTAAACATGTAGATTACTTTAGGGACTAACGACATTTTTACTATGTTGATTCTACCAATCCATGAGCATGGGAGATCTCTCCACTTTCTATAGTCGTCCTCAATATCTTTCTTCAGAAGTGAATAGTTTTCCTTGTAGAGGTCTTTCACATCTTTTGTTAGGTTTACACCTAGGTATTTGATTTTTTTTGAGGCTATTGTAAATGGAATTGTTTTCATACATTCTTTTTCAGTTTGCTCATTGTTAGTGTATAGAAATACTAATGATTTTTCTATGGTGATTTTATATCCTGCTACCTTGCTATAGCTATTGATGATGTCTGGAAGCTTCTGAGTAGAGTTTTTTGGGTCTTTAAGGTATAAGATCATGTTGTCTGCAAATAGGGATATTTTGACCATTTCTTTGCCTATTTGTATTCCTTTTATTCCTTCTTCTTGCCTAATTGCTCTGGCTAGGAATTCCAGTACTATGTTGAATAGGAGTGGGGATAGTGGGCATCCTTGTCTGGTTCCTGATTTTAGAGGGAATGGTTTCAGTTTTTCTCCGTTAAGTATAATGCTGGCTGTAGGTTTGTCATATATAGCTTTTATAATGTTGAGGTACTTTCCTTCTAGTCCTAGTTTTCTTAGAGCTTTTATCATGAAATGATGTTGGGTCTTATCAAAGGCTTTTTCTGCATCTAAGGAGATGATCAAGTGGTTTTTGTCTTTGTTTCTGTTAATGTAGTTGATTACATTTATTGATTTTCATATGTTGAACCACCCTTACATCCCTGGGATGAAGCCTACTTGGTCGTGGTGAATAATCTTTTTAATGTGTTGTTGAATTCGGTTTGCCATTATTTTGTTGAGGATTTTTGCGTCAATGTTCATTAAGGAGATTGGCCTATAGTACTCCTTTTTGGAGGTGTCTTTGCCTGGTTTTGGGATAAGTGTAATACTGGCTTCATAAAATGTGTTTGGCAGTTTTCCTTCACTTTCTATTTTGTGAAACAGTTTAAGGATGGTTGGTATCAGTTCTTCTTTAAAGGTCTGATAGAATTCAGCAGAGAATCCATCAGGTCCTGGACTTTTCTTTTTGGGGAGACTCTTGATTGCTGCTTCAATTTCATTTTGTGTTATAGATCTATTCAGGTGATTAATTTCCTCCTGGTTCAGTTTTGGATGATCATATGTATCTAGAAATCTGTCCATTTCTGTAAGATTTTCAAATTTATTTGAATATAGATTCTTAAAGTAGTCTCTGATGACTTCCTTTACTTCCATGGTGTTTGTTGTTATCTCCCATTTTGCATTCCTAATTCTACTAATTTGGGTTTTTTCTCTCCTCATTTAATCAGGTTTGCCAGGGGTCTATCAATCTTGTTTATTTTTTCAAGCAACCAACTTTTTGTTTCATTAATTCTTTGTATGGTTTTTTTCGTTTCTATTTTGTTGATTTCAGCTCTTATTTTTATTATTTCTCTCCTTCTGTTTGTTTGGAGATTTGCTTGTTCTTGTTTTTCTAAGAGTTTGAGATGTATGATTAGGTCATTGATTAGGGATCTTTCAGTCTTTTTAATATATGCACACATGGCTATAAACTTTACTATCAGGACTGCCTTATCTGTGTCCCACAGTTTCCGGTAGGGCTGTGTTTTCATTTTCATTGACTTCCAGGAACTTTTAAATTTCCTCTTTTATTTCTTCGATGATCCATTCTTCATTAAGTAATGAGTTATTTAGTTTCCAGCTGTTTGCATGTTTTTTGTCTTTACTTTTGTTGTTGAGTTCTACTTTTAATGCATTGTGATCAGATAGTATGCATGGTATAATTTCTATTTTCTTATATTTGCTGAGACTTGCTTTGTGCCCTACGATATGATGTATTTTGGAGAAGGTTCCATGGGCTGCTGAGAAGAATGTATATTGTGTAGAGGTTGGATGAAATGTTCTGTAGACATCAACTAGGTCCATTTGATCTATTGCATATTTTAGATCTTGGATTTCTTTACTGATTTTTTGTTTGGATGACCTATCTATTGATAATAATGGGGTGTTAAAGTCTCCCACAAACACTGTGTTGGCGTTTATATATGCTTTTAGATCTTTAAGGGTATGTTTGATGAAATTGGGTGCATTGATGTTGGGTATATACAGGTTGATAATTATTATTTCCTTTTGGTCTATTTCCCCTTTTATTAGTATGGAATGTCCTTCTTTATCTCGTTTGATCAACATAGGTTTGAAGTCTACTTTGTCAGAGATAAGTACTGCTACTCCTGCCTGTTTTGGGGGGCCATTGGCTTGGTAAATCTTCTTCCAGCTTTTCATCCTAAGCCTATGCTTATTTCTGTCGGTGAGATGGGTCTCCTCTAAGCAACAAATTGTTGGATGTTCCTTTTTAATCCATTTCATCAAGTGGTGCCTTTTGACGGGTGAATTAATTCTGTTAACATTAAGCATTAGTACTGATAGGTATATGGTGATTCCTGTCATTTAGTTGTCTTAGTTGTTTGAAGGTTTGATTGTGTGTACCTAAGTTGAGGTTACTCTCTACTTTCTTGCTTTTTCTTTTCCTGTGGTTTTGTGCTGCCTGTCTTTTCATCGTTAAGTTGGGTTTCACTTTCTGTGTGCAGAATCCCTTGCAGAAATTTTTGTAGTGGTGGCTTTGTGGTCACATATTGTTTTAGTTTCTGCTTATCATGGAAGACTTTTATTGCTCTATCTATTTTGAATGATAGTTTTGCTGGGTAGAGTATCCTGAAGTTGAAGTTATTTTCATTCAGTGCCCGGAAGATCTCACCACACACTCCTTGCTTTTAATGTTTCTGTTGAGAAGTCAGCTGTGATTTTGATGGTTTTACCTTTGTATGTTACTTGTTTTTTCTCTCTTACAGCCTTCAATATTCTTTCCTTAGTTTCTGAACTTGTTTTAATGATGATATGTCATGGGGTAGTTCTATTTTGATCTGGTCTGTTTGGTGTCCTGGAGGTCTCTTGCATCTGTATGGGAATATCTTTCTCTAGATTTGGGAAATTTTCTGTTATTATTTTGTTAAATATATTACGCATTCCCTTTGCTTGCACCCCTTCTCCTTCTTCGATGCCCATGATTCTCAAGTTTGGTCTTTTGATGGAGTCAGTGAGTTCTTGCATTTTCTTTTCACAGGTCTTGAGTTGTTTAATTAATAGTTCTTTGGTTTTTCTTTTAATTACCATTTCATCTTCAAGTTCTGAGATTCTGTGTTCTGTTTGTTCTATTCTGCTGGATTGGTCTTCCGTTTTGTTTTGCAGTTCTGTTTCATTTTTTTTTTGTGAGGTTTTCCATATCCTGGGTGGTTTCCTCTTTAATGTTGTCAATTTTTGTCCTGATTTCATTTATCCTTTTATTCATCATGTTCTCTGTTTCACTTTGGTGTTTATACAGTGCTTCTATGGTTTCCTTTATTTCTTTTGCTTTTTCAAATTCTCTATTTTTGTTGTCTTGGAATTTCTTGAGTGTCTCCTGTTCATTTTGGTTGACCCTATCCAGTATCATCTCTATAAAATTCTCATTGAGTACCTGTAGTATGTCTTCTTTTAAATTATTCTTGTGGGCTTCATTGGGTCCTTTGGCATAGTTTATCTTCATTTTGTTGGAGTGTGGATCTGAGTTTCTGTTTTCTTCCTTCCCCTCTGGTTCCTGTACTAATTTTTTGCTGTGGGGAAACTGGTTTCCCTGTTTTTTCTGTCTTCCTGTCAGTGTGTTTGGTGTTGTTACTGTCCCTGTACTGTGTGCAATTACGTATTTTCTAGCTTGTAATAATAACAATGGTAATATTTAGAGTGGAAGGGTGAGCTGAGATGGAAAGCAAGAAGTTAAAGAAAGGGGGAAAACAAATAGACAAGAAGGAGAAAACAGGGAAGGTATCAGACAAGAAAGTTTCAAAGGTATAAACACAGAGCGTTACTGTACTAATCGACAGTAAGCTGAACAGACATTAGAGAGACAGAGAGAGGATTGAAAATCAAAAATAAAAAAAAGATAAGAATAAAAATAATAAGTAAATGAAAGAAATATCTATATATACAAATGAATTAAAATAAGTTGAAAAATAGTAAATTAAAAAAAAAACCAAAAAAGAAAAAAACCCAAAAAACCTCCAAGTTCAAATGCAATGAGGTTTCAGTCTTAATAATTTAGGTGTCCATCTCAGTCTCCAATCCTGGAGATGGTGCCTCAGATGTTGTTCTGTAGTTGTCTCATCAAAGGGGATGCATAAAGTAGAACAAAACTACACATACATACCAAAAAAGAAAAAAACCCACCAAGTGTCCCAAGTTCAAATGCAATACAATTTCAGTAAGTTTTTCAGCATGCAGGTGTAATTCGGTTGTTCTCTCATCAAGGATAGGGTGAAAAAGAAAAAAAAGGGTCTGGAGACTGTTCTGAGAATGGTATCTGCAGCTGTGGCTTGCCTGCCTGCTGCTGTCAGCCTGCTGTTGCTGGAGGCATTATTTATGCAGATCTCTGGGTGAGCTTAGCTCTCACCTGGCCCTGCAGGCTTTGATTACTTGGAGTTCTCCTGTGTGGGAGCCTCTGCTACAAGCTTTCCCCTTTCCAAGCACACTGGGAAAGGTGAGACTGCCCCCATGTTGTCAGGCCTGCGTGTTTATTTACAGTTCATGTGGGAGGTGGGTCTTCCCCCCTCTCCTGTGGAGTTTTCCTCCCACCGCCACTTTTACAGGCTTTCCTCCTCCTGATTACTGGGCAGTGCTGCTGCTCCTGCCAGCCACCATGTTTGTTTACAGTTCACATGGGAAGTGGGTCTTCCCTCCTCTCCTGTGAAGTTTTCCTCCCTCCGCCACTCTCACAAGCTTTCCCGCTCCTGGTTGCTAGGTGCGCGCCCCTGCTCCCGCCAAAGCCTCTCCGGCCCGCCTGGCTTGTTTATTTACAGTCCCGGGAAGGATTTTCTTCCTTCAATCTTCAGTGCTCAGGGCGCCCCACCCTCTTTCCCACGTGTCTTTATTGTTCTTATTGCTTATTACTCAGTTTCTCTTTTTTCCCTGGGTGGGGGGTCGGTCTGTCCAGGGGGCTATGCTGTTCTGGCCGAGGCTTGTCTGTGGGAGTACTGCAGTACTGCAAAGCTCACCTGGTCTGCGTCTTCCCAAGCCATCTGGGCGCAGGCGACTGGCAGCCCAGGGGCCCTCCTGGTTCTCTGTTTAATGTGAAGTGGATATTCTCTGCGCCGGCTGAGGTGTGGAGGGGTCAAAGTTATGCCTCTTCTCAGTGATTATGCCTGCAAATTGTGTCTCCAGCATCTCTCCAAGATTTCACTATAGGAGGCTCACTTTCTGCTTCCTCCCTCTAGCCGCCATCTTGGAATCCCCTGTTTTTTCTCTCTTACAGCTTTCAATATTCTTTTATGTTCTCTGTGCTTGTTGTTTTAATGATAAGATGTTGTGGCAAAGTTCTATTTTGGTTAAGTTTGTTTGGTGTTCTGGAGGCTAACTGTACATGAATGGGCATAACTTTGTATCTGGGAAATTTTCTGTTATTATTTTATTGAATATATTGCAAATCCCTTTTGCTTGGACCTCTTCTCCTTTTTCATTGCCCATGATTCTCAGGTTTGGTCTTTTGATGAAGTCAGTGATTTCTTGCATATGCCTGTTGCAGGTCTTGAGTTGTTTGATTAATAGTTCTTCAGTTTTTCCTTTAATTTCTAGTTTATCTTCAAGCTCTGAGATTCTGTGTTCTGCTTATTCTAGTCTGCTGCAGTGGCCTTCCACTGTGTTTGTGTTTCTGTTTCATTCTTTTTTGTGAGGTTTTCCATATCATGGGTAACTTCCTCTTTCATATTTTCTATTTTCATCTTTAAATCATTTATCTCCCCATTTATAGTGTTCTCTGCTTCACTTTGGTGTTTATTTAAAGGCCCCTATGAGTTTATTTATTTTTTTCTGCGTCTTCTCATTCTTTATTTTTGGTGTCTTGAAATTTCTTGAGTGCATCTTGTATGTTTGGTTAACCATTTCTAGTATCATCTCCATGAAATTCTCAGTGATTATTTGCAGGATTTCTTCTTTGAGGCTGTTTTTGTGGAAATTGGGTTCCTTGGTGTCATTTATCTTCGTTTTTTTGCAGTCCAGAACTTGGTATCCATTTTCTTCATTTTGCTCTGAATCCTGTATTAAATTTTTTGGGGGTAGAGTGGGTTCCATCACTTTTTCTTCTTCCCATCGCTCCATTTGGTATTCTGCAACTATGTTCTTAATAGGCTAATTGGTGGTTTTAGTCACCTGTTTTCTTTCCATTGATTTCATGTTTGTTTTGTCACTGTCTTGGGTTTTTAGCTAGGTTATTGTGCTATTTCCATCCCTGGTCTGCATGTAATTTAGTAAAAACTAATTCACAGGTTTAATATATGAGCAGTAGTTTATATGTTATATAGAAGACCCCTTTGTGATAATATCTATAAGCAGTGGGAGTTGGGGTGCTCAACGTTTGTAAGGCTAGCTATAGAAATCTGGGGAGTTGAATAGGGTGGCACTAAAGGGGGAGTGGGGTAGGTGAGTGGCAGAAATAGTGCAGGGTCTGCTGTTTTTTTGTGGTCCTTGTGTGTGTTTGGGTGTATTTCTGTTGTAATAGAGGGTGCTTGTGTTAGGGATTGCAGGGATTTGGGTTTGTGTAAAGTTGGTGCAGTAGGTTGATCAGTGGTGATGAATGTGTAGGAGAATGGATAGTCTGGTGACAGGTTGAGGGAGAATGGGAGGGGAAGATGAGGGCTGGGGGAAGAAGTGTTTGAGAATGGGCAAAATGAGTTGTTGGGGAGGGGAGCAATGGATTTTAGCGCAGGAGAATGGGGATGAGAAGATGATTATGGTATTGATAATATTGGAAGAAAACAATAATAGTAATAAAAATAAAAATAGAAAACCCACAATAATAAAACAAAGAAATCAGCAGGAAAAAACAAACACAAACACAAGCAAACAAACAAAAAGAAAAAACCAAAACAACAACAACAAAACTCCAGGTTCAAGAAAAATAGAATTTCAGTCTTAGTTTAAGTGCTGGAGTTACCCTTCCATCATCCAGTCCTGGTATTGGCATATAAGCAGAAGCTCTGATGTGGTCTCACCAGGTGATTGCCTTTTGAGCAGTGTTTTTTTCTTCTGTCTACCAGTTAAATTGAAATTTTGAGGTGAGGTAGCTTTGCCAGATCATGCAGGTTGGTCAAAGATAGTTATTTCCTAAGTTGATGGCTATGTTACACTTCACTGCAGCTGCTTGGTCAGCTCCTCCTCCACTGAGGTGTGGCATTTAGGTTTGAAGCTGCCCTTAGGTTCAGGAGATAAGCTCAGTAGTCCACTAGTTGTCCTGCTTTGGAGATGGCTTTTTGCTGTGCTTTTTTACTGGGATTTCTGTGCTGGAGACTTATTTCTTTGCCCTGCCCCCTTTCTCTGGGCAGGGTTAGTGTTCCATCGCCCTCCATCCCCACTGTCATTATGTTATGATGGTTCATTATTTGTTTTTTAATTTTGTGGGTCAGTTTGACTTTGGGTGCTGCTCACTGGCTCAGTAGATGATCTCTGTGACTGGCTATGTGCCCTGCTTCAGGGAGTGGCTCATCGCCTGCCCATTGCCAGCCTTCCATCCTTTCCAGCATTTGTTCACTGATAGTTCACACTGAGATTAGCTCCTTGCTCCTCCCCCTTTCTCTGGTGCACTTTCAGCATTCCTGCCCCCTGTGCTGTTGTGCTAGATTACAGTTCACTTTTTGTTTTTTTAGGGGGTCAGTCTGCCCAGGGGCTGTGCTGGTTTATCCCAGGGGTGGCTGGGGAAATTCTACATGATGCATGGTGCTCACCTGTTTAGTCTGTCGAATGTCTCCCAGGTAGGTTTGGAGCCAGTGGCAGCAGCTGTAGTGGCAGTGGCAGCCCTCAAGTTTTCTCATTGTAATGTGTTATGGGGAAGCTTTCCATGGGCTAGGGGTCTAGGGTATTGAAGGTTTGATTCTAGTTGGTGCTTTATTTCTGCCAAGAGTGGCTCCAGCATCTCAAGGAGGGTTTGGAGTCACAGAGCTCACACTATGTGCTTCTGTACCCTAGTCGCCATCTTGGATCAGCCCCTGGTCTCTTCAATTTAGAGACCATTTCTTTTGTTGTGCAGAAGCGTTTTAATTTCATGTAGTCCCTTTTGCCCATCCTTTCTCTTAGTTGCTGAGCTGCTTGAGTTCCACTGAGGAAGTCCTTGCTTATACCTACTGTCTCCAGGGTCTTCCCTGCTCTTTCGTGTACTAACTGCAAGGTTTTGTGTCTGATATTAAGGTCCTTAATCCACTTTGAGTTGATACTAGTACAAGGTGACAGGCACGGATATAGTTTCAGTTTTCTGCAAGCAGATAACCACTTTTCCCAGTATCATTTGTTGAAGAGGCTGTCTTTTCTCCATCCTAGCTTTTGGTGACTTTGTCAAAAATAAGGTGGGCATAGCTGTTTGGATTCATATCTGGGTATTCTATTCTGTTCCATTGGTCTTCATATCTCATGATTTTTTATTGCTATTGCTCTGTAATATAGTTTGAAGTCAGGTATTGTGATACTTCCAAGTTTGCTCTTTTTGCTGAGTATTGCCTTGGCTATTCGTGGTCTTTTGTGTTTCCAAATGAATTTTAGGGTAGATTTTTCAGTCTCTGTGATTAGTGTCATTGGGATCCTGGTGGGAATTTCATTGAACATGTAAGTTGCTTTGGGTAGTATAGCCATTTTTACTATGTTAATTCTGCCCAATCCATGAGCATGGGAGATTTTTCCACCTTCTGTAGTCTTTCTCAATCCCTTTCTTCAGAGATTTGTACCTCTCCTTGTAAAGGTCAATCACATCCTTTCTTAAGTTTACTCCTAGGTATTTGGGTTTTTTGAGGTTATTATAAATGGAATTGTTTTCATATATTCTTTTTCAATTTGTTCATTGTTGGTGTATAGGGAAACTAATGATTTTTGTAAGTATATTTTGTATCCTGCCACATTGCTGAAGCCATTTTTAGTGTTTAGGAGTTTTTGGGTAGAATTTTTTGGGTCTTTAGGTTTAGTACCATGTTGGCTGCAAGTAGGGATAGTTTGACAGTTTCTTTAACTATTTGTATTCCTTTTATTTATTCTTTTTGCCTAATTGCTTTGGCTAGGAATTCCAGGACTATGTTGAATAGGAGTGGGGATATAGTGAGCACCTTCATCTTGTTCCTGACTTTAGGAGAAATGGTTTCAATTTTTCTCCATTAAGTATGATGCTGGCTATAGGTTTGTCATATATAGCCTTTACAATGTTGAGGTACATTTCTTTATTCCTAGTTTTCTTAGACCTTTAACATGAAGTGGTGTTGAATCTTATCATAGTCTTTTTCAGCATCTGTTGAGATGATCATGTAAGAACCAGCTTTTTTTTCATTGATTCTTTGTATGGTTTTTTAAATCTCTATTTCATTAATTTTGGCCCTTATTTTTACTATTTCTCTCCTTCTACTTGTTTTGTGTTTAGTTTGTTCTTGTTTTTCTAGGAGTTTGAGATGTAACATTAGGTTGTTTGAGATCTTTCTGTGTTTTTAAGATATGCATTCATGTCTATAAAGTTTCCTCTAAGGACAGCATTTACTATATCCCATAGGTTCTGATAGCTTGTGTTTCATTTTCATTAAATTCCAGGAACTTTTTTATTTCCTCCCTTATATTTTCTGTGATACACTGATAGTTGACCAATTTGTTATTCAGCCTGTAATTATTTGAGTATTTTCAGCTGCTGGTTTTTTTTGTTGAGTTCTAGTTTTATTGCATTGTGATCAGAGAGTATGTAATAGGTTATTTCAATTTTCTTATATTTGGTGAGACTTGCTTTGTGCCCTAAAATATGATCTATTTTAGAGAAAGATCCATGGACTGCTGAGAAGCATGTATATTTTTCTGTGCTGGATGGAATACTCTGTAGACATCTGTCAATTCCTTTAGATTTATGGTGTCATTTAGTTCTAGGATTTCTTTGTTGATCTTTTGCCTGTATAACCTATCTATTGTTGATAGAGAGGTATCAACCCCACTACCACTGTGTTGGGGGTCTATATGTGGTTTAAGTCCTTTAGTGTATGTTTAATGAAGTTGGGTGCACAGACATTAGGTACATTTAAATTGATAATTATTATTTCCTCTTGATGTATTGCCCCTTTTATTAGTATGAAGTTACCTTCTTTATCTCTTTTGAGTAATTTAAGTTTGAAGTCCATTTTACCTGATATAAGTATTGATACTCTTGCCTGGTTTTGGAGGCATTAGCTTGGTAAATAATCTTCCATCCTTTCACCCTAAGGCAGTGTTTGTTTTTGTCAATCGGGTGAGTCTCTTGTAAACAACAGATTGTTAGATTTTCTTTTTAATCCAGTTTGCTAAATGGTGTGTTTTGATGGGAAAGTTGAGTCCATTAACATTCAGTGTTAGTAGTGAAAAGTATATGGTGATTCCTGACATTTAGTTGTTTTTGTTTTTGAAGGATTTGAATGTGTGCAGCCAATTCATTGCTACTCTCTGAGTACTTGGACTCTTCTCATGAGGTTTAATACTTCCTGTCCTTTCATGTTTTTTTTTTTTTTTGTCTTCTGTGTGTAGAATTCCTTTCAGAATCCTCTGTAGTGGTAGCTTGGTGGTCATATAGTGTTTTAGTTTCTGTTTATTGTGGAAGACTTTTATTTCTCCATCAATTTTGAATGATACTTTTGCTGGGTAGAGTATCCTAGGACTGAAATTGTTTTCTTTCAGTGGTTGAAATGCCTCACTTCATGCCCTTCTTGCTTTTAAGGTTTCTGTTGAGAAGTATGCTGTTATTTTGATGGGTTTACCTTTATATGTTATTTGTTTTTCCTGTCTTACAGCCTTCAATATTCTTTTTCTGTTCTCTCTGCTAGTTGTTTTAATGATAATATGCTGCAGGATGGTTTTATTTTGGTCATGCCTGTTTGGTGTTCCTGGAGGCTTTCTGTACCTGAATGGACAAGTCTTTCTCGAGATTTGGGAAATTTTCTGCCATTATTTTGTTGAATATATTATGTATCCCTTTGGCTTGCACCTCTTCTCCTTCTTTAATGCCCATGGTTCATAGGTTTGGGGCTTTCCCCTGTATTTTTTATTTGATTTAAGATATTTTTTATTTCCATGGTTTCTGTTTCATTCTTTTTTCTGAGGTTTTCTATATCTTTGCTAACTTCCTCTCTCATATCTGTGTCATCTTCTTTATTTCATATCTCTTTTTTATAGTCTCCTTTGTTTCACTTTGGAGTTTGTTGATGTCCTCTCTGAATTAGTTTAGTTGTTTCTGTGTCTTCCCAAGTTTTTTATTTTTGGTGCCTTGCTATTTCTTGAGAGCTCTTGGACTTTCTGTTTAACCATGTCTTTTAGCTTCTCCATGAGTTTCTCAGTGATCTCATCCATAATTTCCTCATTTAGAGACTTTTTTGGGGGCATAACTGAGCTCGTTGGTGATATTTATCACTGCTTTTTTGGGGTCAGGAACTGGGTAATCATTTTCTTCATTTACCACTAAATCCTCTATTGAAATGTTAGTCTTTGAGGGCATAGGATTTCCTGGCCTCCTTCTTCTCCTCATGCTTCTATTATATGCTGTGCTCCTAGGTTGTTCAGTGGCTAGTTGGGGATTTTAAGCACTGTTGACTCTTATTACTGTGCTATATGACTGGTTTAGTTGTTAGGTAGAATTATGTGCTATTTCTGTTCTCTGACTTGGTGGTATAAATTGCCAATAGCAAATTCACTTATTCAATTTTGGACCAGTTATTTACAAAATATGTAGTGCTCCCCTTATTAATATTATCTATAAGCCATGGAGATTGCAGGGAATAATGGTTGTTTGGGTGGAGATGAATACTTAAGTATTGAAAGAGCTGGTGCTGGAGGAAGTGGTAGGAAGGACAGATGGAGTGAAGGGGGGTGACCTGTAAGGCATGGGGTTTCTAGGGTACTAAGTCCCTAGTGTGTGTTGAGGTGTAGTTCAGTCATTGTGGAAGAGGGTACTATTGTCAGTTATTGCCAAGGGATAGGAAGGATGCAGTAATGTGTAAAGTTAGTATGATAGACTATTTAGTGGGTGTTGCATTTTGAGGAAGTTGAGGTAGTAAGGAGAGAGAGAGGGGAAGGAAAGTAAGTGGGGGAAAAGGAAGGGACAGAAGATGGAAAGAGATTAGAAAAAAATTGAGGTAGAGAAAGGAAAGTGAGGCAATAGAAGTTTGAGTGAGTTAGTGTTAGAACAGAATGGAGAAGGGTGATAACAGCAAGATGGAAGAAAAAATCATTAAAACAAAATTAAAATTAAAAATAAAACAAAGGTAAAGTAAAATAAAAATAAAAATAAAAGAGAATATATATTTACATATATATTTTATATATAAAATCTCATATATATTGGTTTGATGAATGTTCTGGACTTGACTTTTTCTTCTGATTTCAGGCTGAGGTGGTGACACTTTTATTTTTTGTAGGTTCTTTGGCTAACACTGTCCTTTCTTAAGGTTGGTATGTGATGTGATTTGGCAATAAATGTTGCTCTTCCTTATTAGACAGCTTTGGGGTGCTCAGCTCTGGGTGTTTAAGCCCGGGCTTCCTTGGTGGTGTGGGGCTTCTGGAGCAAGCAATTTCTCAGAAGTGGTCCCACAAGGGGTTGGTGAATGAGCAGTCACCAACCCCTTCCACTCACAGGGCAAGCCTGTGAGTTAGATATGAGCTTTTCTCTTCATGAGACTGTCAGTTTCAGCTTGCTCCTGGCATCTCCAAGGCAGTGCAGTGTCTGGATTTCCCCACACTGGCTGCTGAGCTGCTCTATCCCCTAAACAGGCTTTTTCAGCTCTGTGTTATGCCCTCCCCCAAGGCTGAGGGGAAATATTCCCTTAGTGTTTTTGGCCATTAGTTTTGCTCAGAGAGTGTGCAATCGGTTCCCCAGCTGTGCTAGAATGTGTGGTCCCTCCCAAACAGCATGTTGTGCTTACCTGGTGGGTTAGCAGATTCACTTGGTTGAAAACTGGTCAGCTACAGGGCAGCACAGGCAGGTGGCAAGCAGAGTTTTTGTGTCCACTTGTGTTTGGCAGGTCCCGGTCTTCCCAGATGCTTGCAATTTTCTTTCTGTGGTTCTCTGTGTTGAATTATTACTAGTGAGGTTGCAGACATACTAAGGGAGAGTGAGATCTGAGCAGGTAGATGGCAGTCAGATGTTCTGTGTTTCAAATATTATGACAGGTCCACGTACTTCCAGATGCTTGCAGGTCTCTGCCATTCTTTGTGTTGTGTTTTAGCTCCACTGACCTAGGCAGGAGGAAATTAAAAGACAGAGAAAAAGAAAAGAAAAAAAAGTGGCAGATTGCCTGGGGCTTTATGACCCTGTTCTCAGCTGTTCCCACCCAGTAAACAGACAAGTGAGCCGGCAGCAGCTGCCTGACCTGTGCCAAGCTGTTATGTGCTTTCTAAAGTTAGTTTCAGGACCTGATCAATGCATATTATGTGTCTCCTGTGTTGGCAGTACCCTGATTGGTAGAAAAAGCAGTATTACCTAATCCTTGCTGCCATGAAAATCTGGAGTAATTGTTTGAAATCGTGCAGGTCAAAGTCCCAGAGTCTGTCATCTATCTGTCATCTTAATTTCCATCTCTTGTGATATTAATGATGTATTTAAAATTAAGTTTAGAGTTCATTCTTTCTCCTTTACTTATAATCATAGTTGAAATAAAATGTAGAGGTTAAGAAATGCAAAAGATCAGTAAAATAGTTTTGCTTTTGAAAAGTTAAATACAATGGTCAAAACTTTGGCTCAACTAAATAAGAAAAGAGGGAAGATCCCAGTACACCAAATCAGAAATGTGAAGAGAACATTACATATAATACCATAGGAATACAAAGGATTTTTATTACCTTTATAAATAAGTATGTCACCCCAATTGGAAAAAAATTGACAAATTTTCAGACATATGTAACCTAATGAAATAAAACTTTGAGGATGTTCATAGCCTGAAATGATCAATAATAAGTAAAGTGACTGAATGAGTAATAAAATTTTGAAGCAAAGAAATGTCAAGGACTGGATGGCTTCATTGGTGAATATTACCAATATTAAATAAGAACTAACAACAACTTTTCTTAATATATTCCAACATATTGTAAGAAAGGAACCAGTCTAAACTAATTTCATGAGACCATCATTATCATAATCTCTAAATGAGTTGGCAGATCCAGTATGGTGCACACAATTGTAGTCCCAGCACTTTGGGGGCAGAGACAGAAGGATTGTGAGTTCAAGTCCAACCTGGGATATATAGAAAGCCTCTGTTTCAAAAAAATGACAGAATGATAAAGAGAAGGCCTCAAAGTTATAGATCAATATCCCTGAAGAAAATAGTTGTGAAAATTCTTGACAAAATACTAACAAATCAAATATAAAAGCACTGAAAAAGGATTATCCACCACGGTTAAGTGGGACTTATTCCAGGGATGAAAGAATGGTCCACCATATGCAAATTGATAAACATAATATGCAGCAACCTAATGAAGGGTAAAACCATATTGTTGTCACAATAATTGTAGGAAAACATTTCATAAAGTTAACATTCTTCATGATAAAAACTTAGCTATACAAATGATATACCTCAATGCATTAAGGTCTGTATATGACAAACTGATACCATGCTGCATGGGGAAATGCTGGAAGTGTTTTCTGTAAGATCAGGATGAGCAAAGAGTGTGCACTTTCACTACTACTACTTAAAATGGGCTGAGGGCATGGCTCAAGTGGTAATGTGCTCTAGCAAGCTCAAGGACCTGACTTTAACCCCAGTACAGCAAAAATATTGTAGAATGTCTTAGCTTCAGAAATAAGATAAGAGAAATAATAAAGAACATCCAAATACAAAGGAAAGAAGTGTAATTATCCATGTTTGCAAACAACGTGGTTTTATTTATATAAAAAACTAAAGACTCCAATATAAAGTCACAGAATAGATAAGAAATTACAGGATACAAGTCAATATACAGGAATCCATAACATTTTTAATACACCAATTATGAAATTGCTGAGAAATAAATCATGGAAGCAGCCCCATTAACTATAGTTACAAAACACTCCAGAAATCAATTTAAATATGGTGATAAATAATTTCTGCAGTGAGAATTAGAAAACGTCAACAAAAGATATTGAAGTGGAAATACAAAAATTTCATAGAATGTAAAAATTAATATTGTTAAAATGTCCATATTGGTCTCATATTTGGAGAGTCTCCTATTTGGAGAATCAATGCAGTTGCCACCAAAATACCAAAAATATTCTTTACAGCAATAAGGAAAGCACTCCAAAATTCATATAACAGCACAAAACATCCATAATAGCAAAAGCAATCTTTAGCAAAAAATAACAAAGCTTGAAAAATCACAAAACTACAAAACTTGCCTTTGAAACATACTTTAAGGCAACAATAACACAGCATAGTACTGGCATAAAAATAGATATACAAATCAATGGGATAGAGAACCTAGGAACAGAGTCTCAGACTCCCGCAGGTTTAGTGAGCAAGCTCCTCAATGATTTTCCTGAAAATTCAATCCTGTATGTCCAGATGCATTTTGGGCTGAAGTAACCCCACCCCCTCCCCTTTGATAGATGGTGTCAAAGGGACTACTAGATCCACTCATGGAGAATAGTAGTCCCTTTGAGAATATGACAGGAGCTTATCCCATAAATATAGGCTGAGATGCCACCAGCATCTTCTGATTAAAGTAAACAACAGATTCATTTTTCCCTTAATCCTTTCAATATTCGAGGACTGTCCTATTGCAGGCAAGTAAAGTGTAATCAAAAGAGAAAAGACAAACTCCCCATGTGCTCAAGGAGTTTATGCTTCAATGAGGAGGGACAAAGAAGATGCCAATGATTTCTTTATTGCAGTTATCCATATCCTTGCTTTATCTTCCCATAGCAGAAAAAAAGAGATAGATAGATAAATAGAGAGAGAGAGAAAGAAATATGCTCTCAATATTTCTTAGAAAGATACTACTCCTGTTCATGTCACCAACATTATGGTTTCATTTAACATTACCTAACTCATCAGAGAACTTATTTTAAATAAGGTAAGCCCACATAATTTTTTTCCATGATAAAAATCTTTTTTATCTTTATTCATATATTCGTATGTGCATACATTGTTTGGGTCATTTCTCCCCCCTGCTCCATGCCCCCTTCCTCTTCACCCCACACCCTTTGCTTCCAGGCAGAAACTGTTCTGCCCTCTTCTCCAATTTTTTTGAAGAGAAGACATAAGAAATAATAAGAAAGACAAAGCCCTTTTGCTAGTTGAGATAAGGATAGCTATACAGAGACATTCCTAGCATTGCTAACATGCACATGTGTATTACAACCTGAATTGATTCATCTCTACCTGACCTCTTCACTACTTCCCGGTCACCTTGCCACATTGACCTCTGTCCCTTTAAGTTACTGTATTAGCTCTTCTGCAGAGGGGACATCAAATATTTTCAAGTTTTGTGTTTCCTACTTATCCCCATTCCTCCTGTATGTTCTCCCCTTAGCATGTGATGCAAGTCCAACCACATTACTGCCTTTGCCCTAGATATAAAGTCTGCATATGAGAGAGACCATATGATTTTTGGCCTTCTGAGCCTGGCTAACCTCAATAAGGATGATGTTCTCTAGAATCAATCAGGTCCTAGACTTTTCTTTTTTGGTAGACTCTTTATTGCTGCTTCAATTTCATTTCATGTTATAGATTGATTCAGATGATTAATATCTTCTTAGTTCAATTTTGGGTGGTCATAAGTATCTAGAAATTTGTCCATTTCTTCAAGATTTTCAAATTTATTGGAATGTAGGTTCTCAAAGTAGTCTCAATGATTCCCTGGATTCCCGTGGTGTTTGTTTTAATCTCCCCTTTTGCATTTCTGATTTTACTGATTAGGGTTTTTTATCTCCTCATTTTAGTTAGATTTGCCAGGGGTCTGTCAATCTTGTTTATTTTTTGAAAGAACCAGCTTTTTGTTTTGTTGATTCTTCATATGTTATTTTTCTTTTTTGGTCTCTATTTCATTAATTTTGACCTTTATTTTTATTATTTCCCTTCTTCTGCTTGTTTTGGATTTTGCTTTTTCTTGCTTTTCTAGTTGTTTGAGATATAGCCTGAGGTCATTAATTTGAGATCTTTCTGTCCTTTTAATATATGCACTCATGGCTATAAACGTTCCTCTTAGGACTGGATTTGCTGTGTCCCATTGGTTCTGGTAGGTCATGTTTTCATTTTCCTTAACCTCCAGAAACGTTTTAACTTCCCTTTTTATTTCATCAAGGACCCATTGATCATTGAGCAATGTATTGTTCAGCTTCCAATTGTTTGCATTTTTTTACTGGTTTTTTTTGTTGTTGAGTTCTACTTTTAATGCATTATGATCAGATAGAAAGCATCATATTATTTCTATTTTCTTATATTTGTTGAGGCTTGCTTTGTGCCCTAAGATATGATCAATTTTGGAGAAGGTTCCATGGGCTGCTGAGAAGAATGTACATTGTGCAGAAATTGGATGAAATATTCTGAGACATCTGCTAGGTCCATTTGATCTTTGGTGTGATTTAGTTCTAGAGTTTCTTTATTGATTTTTTGTTTGGATGACCTGTCTATCGGTGATAGGGGGGTATTAAAGTCTCCCACTACCACTGTATTGGAGTCTATATATGCTTTTATGTCCTTCAGCATATGTTTGATGAAATTGGGTGCACTGATGTTAGGTGCATATAGGTTGACAATTATTTTTTCCTTTTAGTGTTTTTCCCCTTTCATTAGTATGGAGTGTCCTTCTTTATCTCATTTGATCAATTTAGGTTTGAAGTCTACTTTGTCCAAGATAAGTATTGCTACTTGCCTCTTTTGGGAGGCCATTGTCTTGGTAAATATTTTCCAGCTTTTCACTCTAAGCCAGTGTTTTTTCTGTTGATGAGATGGGTCTGCTATAAACAACAGGTTGTTGGATCTTCCTTTTTAATCCAGTTTACTGGATGGTGTCTTTTAATGGGAAGTAAAGTCTGTTAACATTCAGTGTTAATATTGATAGGTATGTGGTGATTCCTGTCATTTAGTTACTTTTGTTGTTTAAGAGTTTGATTGTGTGCAGCTGAAACAATTTTACTTTCTACTTTCTTGCCTTTTCTTCTGTGGTTTCATTCTGCCTGTCCTGTCATGGTTTTGTATGCTTTCATTTTCTGTGTGCAGGATTCTTAGATGAATCTTTCGTAGTGGTGGCTTAGTGGTCATATATTGTTTTAGTTTCTGCTTATCATGGAAGACTTTTATTGCTCCATCTATTTTGAATGATAGTTATGCTGGATAGAGTATCCTAGGCTTAAAGTTATTTCCATTCAGTGCCCAGAATACCTCACTCCATGATCTTCTTACTTCTTAGGTTTCTGCTGAGAAATCTGCTGTGATTTTGATGGGTTTACCTTTGTAAGTTGTTTGTTTTTTCTTTCTTACAGCTTTCAATATTCTTTTTCTATTCTCTGTGCTTGTTGTTTTAATGATATTATGTCGTGAGGTAGTTCTGTTTTGGTCAAGTCTGTTTGGTGTCCTGGAGGCTTCCTGTACCTGAATGGGCATAGCTTTCTCTAGGTTTGGGAAATTTTCTGTTATTATTTTGTTGAATATATTATGAATCCCTTTTGCTTGCACCTCTTCTCCTTCTTTAATGCCCATGATTCTCAGGTTTGGTCTTTTGATGGATTCGTTTAGCTCTTGCATATTCCTTTCACAGGTCTTGAGCTGTTTGACTAATATCTCTTCAGCTTTTCCTTTAACTTCCATTTTATCTTGAAGTTCTGAGATTCTGTCTTCTGCTTGTTCTACTGTGCTTGAGTGGACTTCCATTGTGTTTTGTATTTCTGTTTCACTCTTTTTCTGAGGCTTTCCATATCATGTGTCCCTTCTTCTTTAATATTGTCCATTTTTGTCTTTAATTCATTTATCTTTCTATTTATGTGCTCTCAGTT
Source organism: Castor canadensis (assembly GCF_047511655.1). Classification (NCBI taxonomy): domain Eukaryota; kingdom Metazoa; phylum Chordata; class Mammalia; order Rodentia; family Castoridae; genus Castor; species Castor canadensis. Next base: position 12,835,354 of record NC_133398.1, on the reverse strand, counting down.
TCACTTTGGTTTTTATTCAGGGCTCCTATGAGTTCATTTATTTGTTTCTGTGTCTTCTTGTATTCTTTATTTTTGGTGTCTTGAAATTTTTTGAGTTTCTCTTGTACTTTTTGATTAACCATATCTAGTAACATCTCCATGAAATTCTCAGTGATTACTTGCAGGATTTCTTCTTTGAGGTTGTTCTTGTGGGCATCATTGGGTTCTTTGGCATCCTTTATCTTTGTTTTGTTGGAGTCTCAACCTGGGTATCCGTATTCTTCATTCCCTCTGAATTCTGTGTTAAATTCTTTTTTTGTGTTTCCACCTCTTTTTCTTCTTCCCATTGCTCCACTTAGTACTGTGCAACTATGTTCTTGATAGGCTTGTTGGTGGTTTCAGTCACCTATTTTCTTTCCCTTGGTTTAATTTTGTTTTGTGGCTGTATTGGGTTTTTAGCTAAGTGTGTGTGTGGTATTTCTGTCCCTGGTCTGGGTGTAATTTAGTGTTAAGTAATTCACAATAATAAAACAAACAAAAAAACCCAAAGAAATCAATGGGGAGAGATGAACAAACAGACACAAACAAGAAACAAAACAAATGAACAAACAAAAACCTACAAGTTCAGGAACAATAGAATTTCAGTCTTAATTTAAGTTCTGGTGTTACTCCTCCAGCATCCAGTCCTGGTGTTAGTATTTAAGCAGAGCCTCTGTAGTAGTCTAGCCAGGTGGTTGGCTTGTGGGGTAATGTTTTTTCTTCTGTATTTCAGTGGCAGCTTCTTGGTCAGGTCCTCACTCAGTGGGGTGTGGCAGTTTAAGTTTGTATGTTGTCCTGAGGTTCTGAAATCAGCTCTGCAGCCCACCAGCTGTCCTACTTTGGAGTTGGGTTTCACTGTGCTTGGTTATTGGGGGCTTGTTTCTTTGCTTTGCCCCCTTTCTCTGGGACAAGGTCAGTGATTCATCAGCTGGCCCCCTGCTATTAGCATGTTGTGACAGTTTCCTGATTATTTTTCAATTTTGCAGTGTCATTTGACTTTAGATGTTGCTCAGTGGCTCAGGAGATGAGCTTTGTAGACTATTACCTTCCCTATTTCAGGCAGCAGCTTATCTCCAACTCGCTGTCAGCCCTTTTGCCTTTCCAGCCTTTGTTTACTGAAAGTTCATGTGGAGATCAGCTCCTTGCTCCTCCCACCTTCTCTGGTGTGCTTTCAGCAACTCCACCCCTCTGCTGTGTGTTAGCTTTCAGTTCCTTGTTTGTTGTTCAGTTTTTGGGGTGTTTTTGTGGGTGGAGTCAGTCTGCCCAGGGGCCTATGCTGGTTTATCCTAGGGGTGACTGGGGGAATACCACATGATGCTTAGTGCTCACCTCTTGGTCTGCTGAATGTCTCCCAAGCAGGTGTGGAGCCAGCATCTGGTGGTGTAGCAGCCCTCCTGTTTTCCCAGTGTAATGTGACATGGAGAAGCTTTCTATGGGTTAGGGGTTCAGGGCATCAAAGGTTTGATTCTCCTTGCTGCTTTATTTCTGCCAAGTGTGGCTCCAGCGTTTGGAGTCACGGAGCTCATGCTGTCTGCTTCTGTGCCCTAGTTGCCATCTTGGATATCCTAAGCCTGCATCATTGATGGATTTGTTACATGTGATTTTGGTCAAGTGTGGTAAAAAAATAAATGAAAAGAATCAGAAGAAATTTCAAAACCAAAATTTTTAAATTTCTAAGATGCATCACACCGTTCAGTTGATGTTGCAGAAGCTATCAGTCAGTCATGCATTATTGTGAGTTGTGTTTAAACCAATGTGTATCTGCTGAGGGCTTCCCTGACCTTTGTTTTGTGAAAATATGCCTCCCACATAGAAATGGTGCCCCAAAATCAAGATAAAATCATGTTAAACATCTCAAGACAAAAAGGGCATGTAATGTGCTTTGTTGAAGTGATAATGTAATACTTTTGGATTTGTTGAAAGGTGGCATATGTTTACTAGAAGTTAAGTGGCATAATAGAAAAAATGAATCAAGCATTCACAGTATAGTATGAACTTTATTCATCCAGAGCATTGGTGGTTTTTCTTCAACTGAGGTTTCCTTGGAGCCATATACTCATGGTTATATATATGGTATATATTGAGGGCCTAACCCCTGGTTTAGTTATATGGTAGACCCTCAGGTGTATGGATGACACTAATATTAAGCACATATAAATGCATATACTTGCAGATCTTTATTATGTTTTTGCATTTGATTAAATTGCCAGAATTGTGATTTTATTCCTAGCCATTAATATATTTCTTCAATTCATTTATGATATACATGTCATATAATTACTTTACAATATTTTTTAGGAAGACAAACCATGGCAGTTATTTTTAAAATTGTTCCCACTTTTTCCACTATTCACAATGGTGAACTTTCTTTATGTTTCCAAGTATACATGTGAATCATATCTTTGCAATACACAAATTGAAAGCATGGTCCATTGCAATGAACATTTTTCCTGTAAATCATATTTGTTTCATTATTAAAGGCCATTAATGTTCCCAGTTAATACACATCATTTTTCAACAAAGAGTATCATCAAATATAACTTTACCAAGCTCTTGATATACAATGGAACCTTATCAAAACTTTCTTTTGTTGATCTCTTGTTATTAATAATGTTGATAACCTTTATGTGGGCATTAGCCCATATGAAGTTCTATTCTCTGACATTCTTTTTAATCTTATTTGCTTGCTTTCAATACTGTTGTGTCTGAACACATAAGAATATTTTATTATTAAATAATCAGCTATTACAGGAGGCATATTTTGAACAAGACTCAGTAAGATGTGAAAAAAATTGTGTGGAAGAAGATAAAGAAGAAGGTCTTCAGGGAAATGGTATCTGGTACCTGGAGGAATAGGAAGGTCATTTGTTAATTCAAAGAAACAATATTTCCCATATTGCTTAATCAAGTGAGAATTCTTGCAATGCACCATTTAAATTTTTTGTCTTCACAACTGCAGAAAAAGAAGAATGTGCCAATGATATCCTTCTCACTTAAAGTTTTGTCAACCTTGACATTTAGGAACAGACAGTAGCACTATCAAGTGGGCAATAGATGGTAAAACTTAATCTGTAGTACCCAGAAACCATTCTGAAGTTTAAATATCTTACAGAATGTCTTTGTTTGGACAGCAGCTCACACCAAAGGTTGATTTTTAATATGAACAGGAACAATAGCATTTATATTCACACATCTTCACCTTAAATAATGAGCATCTGATATTCATTTTCTGGAAGGCATCGAGGAAATGGAGCTGGAGATGTATGAAATTAATTTAAGGATAACATTTAAGGATATTGTGGGGAAATCATACACTGAATGGTTATTTTATGATATTGTGAAAATCTTGCATCAATAGAATGCCAATTCAGCAGCTTTTGGGAAAGAGACTGAGATTTATAGAAACTACATTCCTATCCCGTGGGGGCTGAGCAGTGATTATGAGCCATCATTTCCCTCACTCTTTGGGTCAGAAAGTGACCCAAAACATCCATTAGAGTGTTTCTGGGTTTTTGAAATAGCATGGAGTTCAGAACCAAGAGACTTTGGTTACCACAGTGACACATCCATTTGGTGCGTTATGGATTCTGAATCACCCTTTGCCATTTAGTAGTCAGGAAAATAAAGAGCTTTGTGAACCACTATGTTCCTAATAACTGCCTTGTGTTTATACTCATTATTTCTCAAGGGTAAAATCTCCAGTGCCTTTTTCAACAAAAAGTTCTACCCCCAGGGAAACTCAATGCAATTATACCCAGTTTGTCTCTACCTTCAAACTGGGGATAGAGGTTTGCCCCTGGGTCCTTCCCATGGTTTGCAAAGTCAAAACTCACACAAATTGCCAGGAGCTGACCAAATGTGTCTTCATATATCTATCTAGTTGAGCTCTGAACTGATAAATCTTCTACCTCTTACAATAGAACTCTGATCCTCTTAGAGATTCCATCTATTTGCCTGTGTTCCATACCTTCTAGACAAAATGGAAGAATTGTCCCATGCCTTGTAGCTGACGGTATCTGTGCTCATCTTTGAAGGGGCCATGTTAGACCAAGAATAGAATATGCATTCAGTGGTACTATATGCATCTCGTTTTGTTTGTTTGTTTGTTTTTGTCCAGTGTATGCCTCATATCCCTAGGTTACACCCTCTCCTACCATAGTATTGCAAATATCTCCCTGAATAATAATTTATCTTGAATATCTATCCAAATTTTGAGAGGCTTGGGTGTCACCAAATGGCCATGTAAGGTAATTTATTTTTAAGTGATTCTATATTAAATTTTGAGAGGATAGTGGTAAACATTTCTCCTTTTGGTTTCCTTTAACTTGCATTAAGTCCTGTTGGGTTTTCTCTCAAATCTCTATAATTTTATGCATCTCTGCTGCAACTATTCAGGTGGAAACAGGTAATATTTTGTACCTAAATTTCTACAATAGCCTCTGATTTAGATTCCTGCTGATACTCTTGCCTTGCTACAACAGAAGATATCTACCCAGTAGATAGCAAACTTTTAAAAAATTTTAGACACTTTGTTGTTAAGTCTTTACTTGTGTGTACTGCAACAGAATGTTTAGTTCTATTTAGCAGAAAAGGCTTTATATATTCCAGCTCTTCAATAGTTCTGTAATCTGTGTCTTTCCATAAATGACCATACTCTTGAATTTTTTTCTGTTCCTCAAATTCCAATCCCTTCCCTCCACAAATACATAACTAGAATTCCCATTTTATTATTTTCAGGTGACAGACTCTTATATTAAAGAAACATAATAGGCTTACTCATCACTTTTGTCTTTTATAGTTAGTCTATCAAAATCATGAGTATAGATTCTATTCAATACCATTTCTATGCAGATAAATATACTAGGGTGTAAACGGACATAGCAAAAATACTCTTTTTGTAATATTTCTAGAAATCATTAAGAGTAGAAACAACATGTCCAACAGACAGCTAACTGCCTTTTTCATTAATTAAAATTGATTTCAAATAAATGGAAATGAGAAACATGACTATAATCTATCACAGGTAACAATTCATGTAACAGAATTTTGCATGTAATTGGTTGAAGAATCTGTGAATTTTAAAGATAATTTCAGTCCATTTGGAGGAATTTGTACCTTAATGTAAACTTTAGTTAACTCCCAAAATGTGTAATGGGTCTGGTAGTGACATACCATAGCCCTAAAAAATCAAGGCATTCATATTGGAAACATCTTTACATAGATTTGTTTTTATAGATGAAGTCTACTTTTAGTAGACATTTCATTTTTTTTTATTTCTCCACTATATTGTGGCTGTGCACATTGATAAGTGTAAGACCAACTAACTTGAGTGATAAAGAGGATGAATCATAGTATTTGCAAAGTATAAGAAATGTTATACATATAACACAAAAAATATATGTTAAATATCATTGGGATAATACCAAGGTTTGGAACCACAAAAAAGAAATTTGTTATTTGTTTGTGCTAGACATCAGTTTACAGAGAACCTCCTCTATGACAGAAATGGAAAGAGTGGAAAAGTTGAGTATTTCCAGATGTTCAACAGACTTGAATGAGAGTAATCTTGTTTAAGCCAAAGGAACATATCAGGTGGGAAACTGGACTATGGACAAAGGTTTTTTTTCCCTCACATTCTATGAAGACTTGTTTTAAAAAGGGTGATAAATGACTGAAAATTCTGAGCAGGAAATAACTTTCCAAAAGAACTGACAGTTGTGTTACAAGGCATATATATATAATAATATATATATGTATATATTACTATTAACCTGGATTCAAGCAAGTGATGCCCTTGCTCAATCTTCTATATGGTATTTCCAAAAAGCCACTGAATCCTGATACCATGGAAATTCAAAGCAGGTCACTGGGTTCTCTCATCTTGATCCAGTGCACAGAAATAAAGTGTTAAACAATGTCTCCTTCAGTGGCCCAAGGGATGTTAAGTCAGACCAACAGACCATTAGATGTCAGATACTAGTTTTCCTATGAATTCATTATTGACCTTGTACTCCTATTCCCTAAACTCAGTTGACCATTATCAACTCCTGGACTCTTCATGTTTGGATCTGGTCTGATATAATGGTCATTGTGATATTTCATAATTTCTTCAAAGTATGTTGAGTTTATTCTGATAGGGACAATTAACAAGATTTTCCCAGACTATCACTAGCTCACTAGTATGGCCAAGAGCTCGAGATATGCAGGGTAAAGTGCGTGTACTTACTAGGTCAAATCTATGGTTTTATTATGTAATGTACATAATGATTTCTCTTTCTTTTATACACTGCTTTTTTCTCTGCAGGAAAGGGAACATGAAGAGGGATAATCAGAGCAGTGTGTCTGAATTCATCCTCCTGGGGTTCCCCATCCAACCAGAGGAACAAGGCATGTACTGTTCTCTTTTCCTGGCCATGTACCTGACCACAGTGCTGGGGAACCTGCTCATTATTCTGCTCATCAGGCTGAACTCTCACCTCCACACCCCCATGTACTTCTTCCTCAGCCACTTGGCCTTCACTGACGTCTCTTTCTCATCTGTCACAGCTCCAAAGATGCTGATGAATATGCTGACACAGAGTCAATCCATCTCCTATGCTGGGTGCATTTCCCAGGCATATTTTTTCTTAATGTTTGGTGGTCTTGACAGCTTCCTTCTCACCTCAATGGCATATGACATATATGTGGCCATTTGTCATCCACTGCACTATATCACAGTTATGAGTCAGAGTATCTGTTTCCTGCTAGTAATTGTGTCCTGGGTCTTATCTTTTTCCTTTTCTTTTGTGCACACCCTCCTCCTAGTTCATCTCTCTCTCTTTAGAGACAACACTCTGCATCACTTCTTCTGTGACCTTTCTGCTTTACTTAAGTTGTCCATTTCAGATACCACCATCAACGATCTGGTTATCCTCACTGTAGGAATGGTAGTCATTACCCTGCCATTCATATGCATTCTGGTCTCTTATGGCTACATTGGGGCTACCATTCTGAGAACTCCCTCCATCAAGGGAATTTGTAAAGCCCTGTCCACATGTGGCTCTCACCTCTCTGTGGTTTCCCTGTACTATGGAGCAATTATTGGGTTATACTTTGTACCTTCATCCAATAACATCAATGACAAGGATGTTATTGTGGCTGTGTTATACAGTCTGGTCACACCCATGCTGAATCCCTTCATCTACAGTCTAAGGAACTGGGATGTGAAAGGAGCACTGGGAAACATTCTCAGTAGAGGACCCTTTTCAGTGTGACAGACATTGTCTTCCATAATGAACTGGATATGAGAACCTTTCAATACTAGATATGAATCATTTTGTCTCTAAATTTCTGTTTCTAGGTGAATTTTCAGGTGGCACTCTCTTCTCAGCCTGCATTTCATCCCTGAGATAATTTTGTCTCTTATTTTCTTGTTGATTTTGAGAAACTTGGAAATGGTTTTTATAAACATATCTGTAGCATTTTAATTTTCACATGATGTTCTTATTTTAGAAACCTTAAATTTTTTTTTGTATTTCCTGGCTTTTAGTTTGTTTTAACTGGGTAATTTTCTGGCATCATATACCAAAGCATTTTTCATTTTTGAAGATAACAAAAATATTTCTAATGGAAAATTTAACTTTTTTTGTATTTACATTGCTGATACTCTTGTAATTTATTTTTGTGAGTAGTTTTCACTAGAAATCTAGTTTTGTTTGTAGATTTTTAATATTATTTATTAAAAATTGGACACATTTTTAGGCTACTGGATAATATTTCTGTGCAGTGTAAGTTGTGCAAACTTCCAGTGAAAGTAAACACACATATTTCTTCAAATATTTATAATTTCTTCTTGATGAAATTATTTAAAATCTCTTCTTCCAGGTTTTTGAAACTTGCAATACATGGTAATTATGTATAGGCTCAATAGCTTATTTTCTCTATCTAGTAAACTTCCAACGCCTTTCATCAATTTTTCTCCAAATTTTTAGGTGTTTTTAAGAGAGATGGTATCTAGGCATATGACTTTTTTTTTCAAAGACAGTGTGGCTTATCACAAAGTAAAACGAGATGGGTTTTCTGTAGAAGGCCCAGACATGGTCCAGATAGAATGGGTATAGGTCAAACGTATAAACAGGGAGTTGATTGAAGCCCTCAAAGTCCCAGGAGTGTCAGATGAGTGTGAAGCACAATAGGGGTAAATATTTGAAATACCTGAGGAGTAGATACTCCTCAGGGTGATATTATTATGGATGATCAAGAGATTCTATCAATGGTTTGGGCTAAAGAAGAGCTAGAAAGGATGTCAAGAATCCTAGGCATCCTCAACTGAGCAGGCACAACATTTGCATAGCTGAGTCAAACTCTAATCTATTTTTAAATAAAAATTATTTCTGTGACCACTTTAATATAGTGTCCCATGCTCCTATATGAAATGGCAAACTTTTATTATCAGTACTTAGCCTCCGAAATCAAAGGTACTTATCCTCATTTCTGTAAATTCATTATTGTCTGCAATATTTCTCTATTTATTATTTTGCTTAATTCTAGCCTTTGGTGTAGACAAAGAAATTAAAGGTTTAATAGTGCTACTGAGCTACCAAATTTAAGGAAATGGAATTCAAACTACTGTGACTGTGAAGTGAATAGTCAAGTGACTATTCACTATTTGGAATAGTGACTATTTTTCAAATCTGAGGAACATTTTCTCCACTTTATTGGAAATATTTAGTCTTCATAAAAATATTGAAATAGTATTCAGACATAAGATATATACAGTTTAAATATGTGCTTACATAAGATGTGCTTGTAAGTGTAGATGTTCAGATTGTCATATTTTGAATTTCAGATGATCACTTTTAAATAAAACTTAGTGATTTTTAACACTGCGCATTGATCTATCAATTTTCCTGCTCCAGAACTGCATGCAAATCAAATAAGACTATATTTACTCTGCTACATTTTCCTTTTGTCGTCTGCTCTTGTCCTTGTGAAATTTATCTCTACATTTACACATTTCACTATGACAATACAATACTTGCTTCCTCTAATTTTCATGAACATGCTGTTTTCTTTCAGTATTTTGTTATGAAAATTGTATTATGAATATTATCGTGAATTCATCCAGAGTGGATATGGAAAAGATTCTGTAAATTGTATACCCAGAAAATTACTGGTTATAGGAAATGTGTTTATTCAATTTAACCACTACTACTGAACTCTTTCTTAAAATAGTTATTCTAAGCAGTCAGTCTGAAAAGGTTACATATGATGTGATATGAACTGTATGACATTCTAGAAAAAGCAAATCTATGGAGATAATAAAGCAATCAGTAGTTGTTAAGGATTTGGTGTGGGGAAGTGGGAGGGGTAAACAGGTGGGATTTTAGGGAAGAAAATGTTTCTTATGATGCTGTAACAGTAGTTATTTGACCCTGTGTATTTGTTGAAGCAAAAGAAAAAGCAGAAAGTAGAGAAATCATGACCATGCAGCCCAAAGGTTGAATCTCATGTAAACTATGGACTTTATTTGATAATAATGTACTGATATTGGTTCAGTTGTAACAAATCTGCTACACCAATGCAAGATGTTATTACAAGAAACTTTGTCCAGGGATGGGGAAAAGTACTATATGAGCAATTTTAGCTCACATTTTCTGTAAACCTTTTCTCCAGTGAAAGAGAATTTGCATTATTTTCTGGTAAAGACTTTGAAGAAACATGCGGATCTCTGCCTCTGTTGAATGGCAATAAATTATATGAAGCTCTCTGAGATAACTGATCTGAATTCCTGAATTTCTTCACAATTAAAAGTCATCTCCCCACTAGGAGAGCTGCATTGTACCAATAGAACAGCCATTGTCACAATTATTACTTCAGAAATCCCTTATGCAAAACCCATGATCATGTCTTTTTTCCTGCTTTTCTGTTAGGTGGTGTGTATTTTATTTATTACATTATAGACATTCTTCATATAATGTAAAGTTTATTTCTTTGTCCTTTGTGTACATTGAAAATGTCTCCTATTATTTAAATATTGTTTCTGCTTATTATGATTTTCAAATGTCTTACTTTTACTGTATAGAAAACTATTACTGTGTCAATTTTTAAAACATGATTTTTTGAGAAAATCACCTTGAAAATGTCAACCAATCATTCTATGTTCTAGACAATAAGGGAGGCTGAGGAAGGATGGATTTGTATTTCTTATCAGGGGAGCACCTTGCATTTTCATAAGTAGGGATACCCCAGTAGAATCCACTGTAGCACAGCATGATATTGATACTATTTCAACACACACACACACAATACCAAAAATGCACATTCCACAAATGCCTTATAATGAAGCTTGTACGTGCAGAAGATTGTACAGAGACAAGAGGAAGTTTGTGGCTTTGGAAAATAGAATCAATTCAGCAACTAGAGTGTAATGCTTATGCTTGAATTAATTAAGAAAGTGAGATAGAAAGTTAATCTTGATGTCATCAGGAATTAGAATAAGAGTGTATCAATAGTGTATACTTATCCAGTTATTATAGTACTTGGATATTTCCATCCCTGATTGTATTTTGTGGAGTATTGGTTAGTAAGTAATGTGCGTTACACTATGGTTTAACCAAATATACCCAAATTTAAAAAATAAAGATCCACTTTCCTGTATGGTAGTGAACCATATATTTATGAAAAATTTAAAACTTTATATTCATTCTTTGATAGCAATTGAAATATAGGTACTCATTATATTTAATGTAGTGTGAGGTAGAAATTCATTTAATTTTTTCATATTAATAATGAAGTATTTTAGATTAATTTTATAGTTCATCCCTTTTCACTTCTTTGTAATGCCAACTGCATCAATATCTGATATATAAGTTGTTTCTTATACAACTATTATATTTACATGATCTTTATTTAATACTTATATATTCTAATATGCATCATTACCTCCTTGTTTAAAAACTATCTATTTAATCATGATTCTTACCATGTGGATGGACAATTAGAGGTAAATGTATACCCTACAGCTCAGCATTTTCACTCCTGAGTATAAGACCATCAAACTGTGCGAACATGTGCCTAGTAAGTATCATGTATGATATGTTCTAAGATAAACATACTTGCACAAATAATTATGCACAATTAATCCTTTTATTAGTTTAGCAACTCAGAGTTGGTGTTCAAAACAACAGCATGACATAGTCTACTCTTTTATAGGAACTTTTTCAAATACATTGTCAACTAGAAGCTTTATTCTTTAGAGACAGAAACTTGTACCATGGGGGAATGGTAACTAAATTGTCTTCTCTTAATAGTCTGGCATTGTATAGAAAAATAATTAACTAATGATTTATACAATTACATAGATTAACTTATTTCATAATTTTGAGTGAAAACTATCATGTAGAAAAGTTACATACTGTATGATTCTATTAGATGAAGTTGAGAAGCATGAGAGACTAATCAGTGAGAGCAGTGATTAGAAGATCATTTATACTTGGGAGAGTACTGACTGTGAATGGAGAAAAAAGCTTTCTTTGGGGCTTGTGAGGCCATTTCATTAGCATATAACAATACAAAAAGATGAACATTTAAATTTTATGTGCTAAAATTTCTGAAACAAATGAAAATGAAAACATATAAAAACATTTTCTAGACCAAGGTTAGTGAGCATTCTAACCAGTGCCAAGGAAATAAGTGGTTGTGAATGTGGTGGAGGGCTGAAGCAAGCCACATGATGACTGGAACAGGCACAAGAGCCCAGTACCTGGCAGGGCTGTTGTAGAAGCACAGTGTAGGAGGAGATTCCCACACTTCCTTGTTTTTCCTAGTGCTATCTCTTCCATCTTGGGCCACAGGGTCTACCAGTACTTGGAGAACTTCTATGTGTCCTAGAATATTACTTCTGTAAAGCAACCTAGTGGTCTACATGTAGCTCAGTCTGGCTGCTTCAGACCTGGGGCACCAGGTCTACCTATCTCAGTTCAACTACAGTGCCCGGCACCCATTTAGGCAGAAACAGAGAGTGAGGAAGAGTGGTTGTGTATGCACATGGTTGTGTAAAGAGGACAGGAGAGGATAGGCTAGACCTTACTAGGAGGAGATTACTTATAGTAGTATTAGGCCAGAAGTAAAGAATAGCTTCAGACCACCTGTTTAGGTGAACTGTTGTCTAGGAAGACTTTCTAAAGGTGGGATCTTTACTGCAAAATTCAGTGCAGTGCTCTTTTGCCAGCTCAACAACCAACCCCAGAAGTAGAGTCAGATATAGTGCCATCTCAAGCTTCAGATCCATATCTATAGTCATCTACAGAACTGGAACCATATCCAGTATCAGCTGCACCACCAGCTCCTTACCCTTATCCATTTCAAGTATTGCCAGGTTTGCTGAAGGATCAAATTGAAACTAGCACCAGTTCAAACTAGAGCCATCCCCAGTCTCAGTTCTGACACTAGCTATGGAGCCAGAGCTATCTCCAGTGAAAGTTACAGCTCTAATGCCAGAACTAGAAATGCATGAATGTGTTGTTAAGCAGAGTGATATATGGTTACTTCTGGATGATAGTGGCCCATAATGGGTTCAAAAGAACTTTCTAGAGTGATATCGGTGTTTTGTGTATTGACATATATATTTCCTAAAATCTATTCATTAGGTACAGCATATGGTCATGTGCAATTATATGATGTAATTTAAGTAATAAGAAATATAGACTTTGATTCCATTTCATCTTTATGAAGTGAAAACCAGTCAAGAGCAGTTGTGATGGTTCTACAACAAGATAGTGGATTAGAAATTTCATCCATGTGTCTTCTTAAATCGAAAGAATCAGGGTAACAAAGGAGACTGTATTCTGAGGAAAGAAGACAGGAAAAGAATCAAAGAAATAGGGTATAGGACAGCTTTTAAAGCATGGAGATGCAGAAAAGTCATGCAGAGAAAAGTAGGAAACAGTCCACAACTCCACCCCTGGGTGAGGAGGAGGGGAACTCAAAGCCTCAACCTGGTGATAACAGAAGGGCAGTCTGAGCCATAGGAGAAGCCCAGTGTTCTCACAAGTCTTAAGTATAGTGCAGTAATTTGATCTGACACAGTGACTTATCCTATCTAGCAGACCAGCTTTGGAGAAAAAAATCTGCTGCATCACTCCTCATCTTGGAGTAATATAGCCAGGCATTATCTTGAGATGATGGGGCCTATTGTTTGAAACCAAATACTCTGGGAGCATGAAAACAAGGTCCAATTTCAAATCAGGAAACCTTTATAAGCAGTACCACAGTTTTTGCATGGGAAAGGACACAAGAGGCAGTTGTGGATAGGGGGGAGCATCAGACATGGACCTCCTGAGAGCTGAGGCAGCAGATACTTGCACTGTGGAAGGCCCAGTGGCCAGGGGCCCCACCTCGGTGGACAAGAACAGAACTCCATCATTTGGAGGCTGAGAGTGTTGAGTCCATGGCCAGAAGATTGCCCAGACTCTGAAGCTACCTCTCTGCTATTATGATTTGCTGCAGGATGGGACTATAAGGACTCAGCCCAGGACAATCAGATCCCTTGATTTCCCCAGGTACTTCCCTTCCACAGGGTGTTTTACTGCTAATTGGTTCTGAAAGTAGTGTGATAGGTTCTGAGACAGTGTGGCAGAGTGCCAGGTTCCCTTAGTTTTCCCCTCTAGTGTATATTTAGTGCCCTGTTTGCTTCCCCTCTCTCTGATACACTTGGAGGACACATCTTGGATCTGCAACAAACTCCAGCCACCCACTATACCCACCCAATATCAGATTACAATATCAGAAAATCCAGAAAAGCCTTCGCCAATTATTTGCCTTAAATTTTTTTTTCATTATGCTATATTTTAAAACTGTTTTCACTTCATTTACACTTTTTGTTTTTATTTTTATATTTTCATTAATTAGTATATAATATTTTTAAAAGGGGTTCATTGTGATCTTTCCAAACACACAAACAATGAACTTTGATCAAATTCCTCTCCTTACAGTTATCTTTTTTATTTATATAGTTTTTCTTTATTTTGTAATCATATAATTTATCTTTTGCTTTTTGCTCTTCTCCTTCCATACTTTTTTTTTGATTTTTCAACCTTTTCTCTTTCTTTTTATACAACTTTGCATCTTTCTTTTACCTTTCCTGGCACCCTACTTTATTTTTCTTTTATTATTATTACTTTCATATTTATTAATTTTTAACATTATAGCTTATTCCATATTAGTTTTACTACCTTCTTTTTTATGATTGTTGGTGTGGTGATTTTTATTGTATTTCTGTATCTGGTTGGTCTTGTTGCTCAATGTCCACTTCTGAGCAGTACTAGGGATTGAGAAGTGCTCCATATAAATCCAGAAGAGATCTCTATCCTCACAGATGTGCAAACTACAACACAAAACTACAAGAAATGTGAAAAAACAAGGCAACATGACTCCTCCAAAAGTTTATAACTCTTCAATAGCAGAATCCAAAGATATTGAAATGCCATAGAATTCAAAAGTTTATAGTTATAATTTTTTCAGGACCTGAAAGAGGATTAAAAAAAAAACAGAAAAGAAATTAAATGATCAATTCAAGGTTAGGATAAGAAATTCAGTAAAGAGATAGACGTTGTGAAAAACATCAAACAGGAACCTTGGCAATAAAAAGATCAATAACTCAAGCAAAATCTCAAAGAAGAGAGTCATCAAAAGACTAGGTCAGGCTAAAGAATGACATCAGGAATTGGAGGCAGGGTTGAGTATTTATTACATTTAGATAGCAATAAAAAATAAATAAGCAATCATGATTACAGCATTCTAGATATCTGGAACAAAATTATGAGGGCACATCTGTATATCTGTAATGTGGAAGAGGAAAATGGGATGCAGACTAAAGGGATAAAAACACTATTCCATGAAATAATAACAAAAAATTTTCCAAATCTAGGAAAATAAATGAACATATAATTTAGCACCCCAAGTATACATGGCTAGAAAAGAACCTCTCCTTGTCATCCTATAGGTAAAATACTAACAGTGCAGCAAAAATAAATATACTGAAAATTGTAAGAGAGAGGTATCAAGTTACTTACAAAGGCAAGCCTTTCAGAATAATAGCAGAGTTTTCAGCAGAAACTCTAAAAGCCAGGAGAGCATGGGTCAATGTATTTCAAGCCCTGAACCAAAATCATTGTCACTTAAGGCAACTATATCAAGCAAAGCTATTTTTTAAAACTGAATAAGAAATAAAGATTTTCCATGCTACACAAAAACTAAAGCAATTCATAACCACTAAGCCAGGATTTCAGAAGAATATTACACACAAAAGAAGAAGAAACGTGTACACAAGCCTGAGAGCTTGAGAGAAAATAAATCTCACTAGAAGAAATAAACTAGCAAGAAGGCATAAAGGTCACTACATTTAATAAATGGAACACTGTATCAAGAAGATATAACTTGTAAGTTTATGTGCACTAAACATTGGTAAACTTAATTTCATAAAACAAATTACGCTGCATATAAAAACATAGATAGGTCCAGACACAACTAATGATATATGTGTACCAAACATTGAGAAACCAAATTTTATAAAACAATAATTATGAGATATAAAAGGACAGATAGGTGCAGCTACTGTGCTAACAGGTGACTTCAATATCCCATTCTAATAAACACACAGGTTATTCAGACAGAAATTAGCAAATAGCATCACCTGAAAATGAAAAAAAAACAATTTACTAGAACCTTTGGCATGCATAAAAGGGCAGTTTGCATGCCTTAGTGCCTACATTAAAAGTCAGAGAAATATTAAATGAATAATTTACTGGTGAAACTCGTGGTCTTAGAAAAAGAAGAAAAAAATACAAAATTAGTAGATGGAAATAAATAATAAAAATCAAGACAGAAATGAACAAAATGGGGAATAAAAAGCAAAACAGAGAATGAATATAAACAACATTGACAAACTTGTGGCAAACTAAACAAAAAAGAGCTACATGACCCAAATTAATAAAATTAGAGATGAAAAAGAGCTATTACAGAAGTTACTACTGAAATATGGAGGATAATTGGGGGATATTTTAAAAGCATATTCCAACAAATTGGAAAATCTAGAAGAAAGTCATAACTTTTTAGGCCAAAATCAAACCAAAAGCATATAAGCAATGTGAACAGATCTATAATTAACAATGATATTTTTGCAAAAACAGATCCTCTCAACAAAGAAAAGCTGGGGATTGGATGTATTCACTGCTGAATACTACTGGATCTTTAAAGAAGAAATAACACAAATAATGCACAAACTATTCCATAAAATAGAAAGGGAGGAATGCCTCCAAACTCATTCTGCAAAACTAGTTTACCCTAGTACTAAATCAGGATAATGATATAACAAAAAAGAAAACTATAGGCCAATTTTATTGATGAGCATAGAAGCAAAAATTTTCAATAAAATAGTTTTAAACTATTTTATTACACATTAAAGATGAGGCACTGCGATTGAGTTGTTATCCTTCCAGGGAGTCAAGAATGGTTTAGCAATGACAAATCAATAAATGTAATATAGCACATAGATAGGATGAAGGACAGCAATCAAATGATCATCTGAATACATGCAGATAAAGTTTCTGACAAAATTCAACATGCCTTCATGAAAACCTAAGTCCTGAAGAAACGCAGAATAAAGGATCAGATTCCAACATAATAAAAGAAACACATATAAGAAAACAATCACCAACATTATACTTAGCTGGGAAAAACTAAGAGCATTTCCTTTAAAATAAGGAATGAGACAATGCCATCTACTCTCCCCAGAGTTATTCAATACAGAGCAAAAAAGACAGAAAAAGAAATAAATGACATAAAAGGAAAAAGAAATCAAACTATACCTATGTGATGATGCTATGATCTTTTATTAAAGAACTGAAATACTCCACCAGAAAACTATTTTAAACACTTTCAGCAAAAAAAAAAACCAAAAAACCCCCCAAAAAACAAAAACACAGGATTAATTACCAACACACAAAAATCAGCAGTTTTTCTGTAGCCAAGAAATAAATCAGGAAAACAATACCATTAACAGTAGCCTCAAAAAATAAAACACTAGTAATTAATCTAACAAGAGGCGAAGACCTCTACAATGAAGACTACAAAACACTGAAGAATGAAGAAAGAAGTCGAACAGGGGATTGAACTGCAGCAGTAATGCTGGAGGTATCATAATACCTGACTTTGAATTATACTGAAGAGTCAAAGAAACAAAAACAACATAGTATTGATACAGAAACAGACATGCAGAACAATGGAGCAGAATCAAGGAGCCAGAAATAAACCCATGCAGTTAGCATCATTTGATTGTAGGCAATAGGGCCAAAAACACATAGGAGAAAAGATATCCCTTTAGCGAGTAGTTCTGGGGAAACTGGATATCCACATGTAGAAGAATAAAACCAGATCAACTATCTCTCCTCTTTTACAAATATCTACCCAAAATGGGTAAAATACTTTAATATAAGACCTGAAATGCTGGAACTGCTAGGGGAAAACACTTTACAATATCGCATAGGCAACGATTTTCTGAATAGGACTCTAGTAGCCCAGGAAATAAGAATAAGCACAGGAATTGACAAATGGAGTTGCATAAAATTAAAAAGCTTTGCATATCCAAGGAAACAAATACCAAAGTGATGAGGCAGCCTGAAGAATGGAAGAAAATCTTTGTCAGGCCAACTATTCATCTAACAGGGGATTAAAAAACAACACCAAAAGAACAAATAATCAAATCAATAAATGGTCAATGATCTTAAAGGCAGTTCTTAAAGGTGCAAAATTGCTAGCACATAAATGAAAATATACTCAACATCTCTAGCCATCAAGGAATGCAAGTAAAACTACACTTCAAATCCTTCCCACTCCAGGTAGAATGGCTGTCACCAAGAAAATAACAACAAATGATGGTGAGGACTTGGAGGGAAAAAGGAACCCTAATACCCTGATGGTAGGAATGTAAATTAGTGCAACACTATATAAACCAGTGTGGAAATTCCTCAAAAAACTAAAAATAGAGCTAGTGTATGATCCTGGCTACCACTTGTGGGTGTGTACCTGAAGGAATCAAAGTCAGCTTGCAATAGAGACACCTGCACAGACACACTTATTGTCATACTACCCATGATAGCCAAGTTATAGAATCAGCCTCGATGTACACCGATAGACAAATGGATAAAGAAAATGTGGCACATATACACAGGGAAGTTGGACTCAGCTATAAATAAGAACAAAATCACGTCATCTCCAAGAAAATAGATGAAAATGGATATTGTCATGTTACAGATTAAGACAAGTATCACATGTTTTCTCTAATCTGAGGAATCTAGTGTTTTTACAAGGAGTAAAAAGGTGATTAACTGGTGAGAAAAAGGGGAACAGCAGGTGGGGGGACAGGCAGGATAGGCAATGGGGGTGAACATTATTATCAAAGTACATCATGTATGGAAATTTCCATGAAGCCCATTGTTCTGTACAATTAACACACACTAGCAAAAAAAATAAATAAATAAAAAGAAACTTTAAAACGACTAGTTGTGGTAAAAGAGTAAGTTTTACATTTAAGACTTTCATTGTGGACTGACTGAGCTAGCTGGGAACTCCATGATTTAAATTTAGATGACTATTTAAATTTGGAAGACTGTTCTTTTATCCAGCTGATAATTGTGTCTCTCTTGTGATATGTCATCATGTCCAGTACTCCATGAAGGTTCATTTCTGTCTTTGTATGTTATAAATCCAGTCTTAAGTGTTTATCTTTCAGAAAGCATTGTTTGAACAGTCTTGAGCTATTCACATTCTACAGGAGGAAACAATTAGCTTGAATTTGTGTTTATGAGTCTGTTAATTCTTGTACTTTATTTCTATGTATTCAACTCTAAAAATACATTTATATTTAAACATACATACACTCATAGCTGGTGTATATAAATGGAAATTTAATTTATCACTGTTGTAGAGACTAGAACCCTGATGGCTATACAGTGGTTTGAACTCAGGCCTCACACCTGCGAGGCAGTCACTCGACTACTTGAACCACATCCTCAGTCCTTTTTATTCTGTAGTGATTTTTCAGATAGGGTCTCACATTTTTGCCTGGGGTCAGCCTGAAACCATGATCCTCCTACCTATGCCTCCTACATAGCTGGAATTACAAGTATATACCACCATACTCAGCTTACTTGTGATGGGGGTCTCACTAGCTTTTTGCTTGGACTGGCCTTGAACCTCTATACTCTATATCTTCACCCCCTGAATGGCTGGAATTGTACATGTCAACCACCATGCCCTGCAGCAGATGATTCAGTTTCTTGGTGAGTGCTATTTTCCTCTCTTGGGGATAGCTTGCTTTTTGCTATCACCTCCCATTTCATAAAGAGACAGAGAGGCTGATGAGGTCAGAGAGAGAGCGAGACACTGAAAAACAGAGATAGACAGAGATACAGAGAGACATAGAGAGTTCCTGTTGTTCTTCTTTAAAGGACACTTAATCTATTGGACCACAACACTGTCATTATTATTTCACTTAACATTGTGTAATTAATTAGTGGCCCTATCAACAAATACAGTCACACTGAGTGTTATGGATTCACCACATAAATTCTGGAGTTAGGCATAATTATTCAGTCCATAAAATGAGTTAAATATAATGTTTTGTGTCTGTGGTTTTTTTTTGCTGGATTCTAGGTTTTTCTTCCATGATCCCTTTTATTTAATACACTTATGATGTGTTCAGTATACACATGATTAAGCTACAATACTTCTATAAAACCACAATTTGTTTTTGAACTTACTTTTCCATTTTTTTCTACTGTCATGAAAAATGTTATCTCTGGTTTGAAAAGTGCAAATCATCTTCAGAACACAAATCTGACACTGGAGTTTTACAGTCTATGGCAATGCAAATTTTCAACTGTCAATCAAAATATCACATTGTTTTGTATCACAAGCAACTAAGACTTCCAGTTACACACGCTATTCCCAGCACAGAGCATCCTTGAACATATTTTTCCCAGTCTTCTGGTATAAAATGGATGCTTATTGAGGATTTAATTTGTTTTTCTGTAATTATTTTTTAGGTTGGTCATCTTTTCTTGTGTTTATCAGCACATTTGAGTTTCCTTTTTTGAAATGCATGTTAATCTAATTAGTCTAATTTTATTTTGTGGTACCTGCATATTTGAGTATATAGCTATTGAAAAAGAGCTATTACACTAGAGTGAGATTGTGGATGAGACTCAGAAAGATGGGAGAAATATGGCATAGAAAAAAGATAAGAAGGACAATGAAAATCTTCTAGAATATGATATATGATACCTGTGATGTAGTACTGTCATTGTTTATCTTGTAGAAATCCTTCCCTAATAGTGTGTAAGCATATGAGAAGTCATGTGGTCATTAACTTTTTATCGTCCGAAATGTAGAGAAAGTAGGGGTTGCCAAGAGGGATTTCCAATGACATTCTGATTTGAGAAAGAAGTTTTAGCACTCTAGACTTATAGGAAAACAGGCAGGTCAATTGGAGCATTATCACCAAGGGCACAGATGATCACCTATGTTCTACAAAATCAGAAACTATTCCTGTCTAAATATTTTCAGAATTTCTTCACTTAAATAGCAGTTCCAAGTACTGATTTATTTTTAACATGAACAACAAACAAAGTCACAAGTATTCACACATCTTCACCTTAAGTAATGAGCACAAGATATTGATTTTCTAGCAAACATTCGAGAAATGGAGATGGAAAAGTATGGGAAGGTATGGGATCAATTTTGCAAGGAATTCAGAGAAAAGCATATGTTGAATGGGCATTTTATGACTTTGCGAGAAGCTTGCAGCAATGGAATGCTAAATCCATTGCTTCTGGGCCAAAGTCTGGCATTATAGAAATTATCTTCCTCTCACCATGGTGAAATAGTGATGAGGAGTTATAATTTTCCTCAATCTTTTGGTCAGAGAGTAAAGGTATTAGAGTGGTTTTGGTCATCTTGAAATAGCGTGAGTTCAGAATCAAGACATTTTGAATGACACATGCAGTCTCCAACATGGTTTGTTATGGATTCTGAATCATGTTTTCCCTGGTAGAAATCAAGAAGGTAAAATTTTTTGAATCACTAAGCTCCTGGTGTCTGCTGTTTGGTTATTACTATTATTTTTCCATGGGTGAACTCTTTAATGTCTGTTTCAAAAAGTAGTTATTTTCCTAGGGAGCCAAAAACAATGAAGCAATTGTATCCTGTTTTCTCTAATTTGGGGTTGGGATGGGAATATTGCTCCCTGGGTGTTCTTTTTGGTTTGTAAAATTAGAACTCACACCAATTTCTCAGGTGACCAAACCTGTATCCACATACCTATTTTGTTTGTTTGTGAATCTTCTGCTGTCTCAATTTAATATTGATATCCTAAGAGACTCAATCTGTTTCACTGAATTCCATGCTTTCTAGAGTAATGGAAGATCTTCCAGGGGATTTTATCTAAAGATATTCATACTCATTATATATGGGGCCATGTGGAAGAGATGTAAAACTTACATTCAGTATTATGATAATATGTGGGGGTTTTGTGTGTGTATATGTGGGTACAATACGTTACTTATCCCTAGAATCTATATGCCTCCATAGTATGACAGACGTCTTTGTGGAGAATAATTTTTCTTGAATTGTTTATCCAAATTTTAAGGTGATAGAGCAAATGCAAATTTACATGTAGAAAAACATATTTCAAAGCAACTGTATATCTACCTTTGAGAAGCTAGTGAAAAATATAAGCATGTTGGGTTTTCTTTCAAATATATCTCAAATGTCTATCATTTTAATATCTCTACTGCCATAACGAGGTGTAGTTTTTTATATCTAAACTACTGTAACCACCACCTGTTCAAATTCCCACTGACACCCTTTCCTTGCTGTAATCTGTTCTGTATAACAATAGACAATGAGCTAGTTCAATTTTTAGACACTTGTTAAAATTTTTGTTGAATGTACTATTGCTTTGAGAATGGAATTATAGCGGCAATGGCCTTACAGCATTCTGAGGATTTGAAAAAAAAGGATGAAATGGCTTGAGTGGTAGGAATATACAATTAAGGGAACTTGAAAAAAGAAATAGACATTTTATTCATTTCCATAAGAATTCCTTTACAAAGGGCAATGGAAGACTGAAAATGTTGAGTGGGAATCCCTTTATTACAGGAAGAGCTGATAAATGTATTCCAGAGGAATGTACCTAGATGTCTGTATTATTGAGGTAGAATCATGTCATTCATGACTTTGCCTAGACCTCCTAGACACAATATTTCCACCAAGTCTCTAGATCCTGATACCTTGGAACTCCAAGATATCTTGTGTTCTTTTATCTTGATCCAACCAGGGGAAAACATACAAAGTGTGTTTTTAAGGTATGAAGAAGGTTAAGATCATTTACTACTTGTTGATTAACTGGTTTCTGACCTTCTCTTGAACCTAATTACCTATTCTCAGACTTCTATCATGGACTCCTCAAGTTTGATCATAGTCTAATCTGATGATTATTCTGATGTTTCATGATTTCCCCAAAGATGCTGAGTTGGCTTCTGAGGGAATAAAAATGTCCTTTGTCCAGACTACTACTAGCCCATTAGTGGCAAAAAGCTTGGAATATTAAGGTTAAAATGCAAAAACTGACTATAGCAAACCACATTATATTATGTAACAGTTATAATGACTTGTCTTTTTTTCACATTGCCATCACTTTTTTCAACTCTAGCAAAAGAAAAGGAGCATGAAGAAGGATAATCAGAGCAGTGTGTCTGAATTCATCCTCCTGCGGCTCCCCATCCTGCCAGAGGACCAAGACATGTTTTATGCCCTGTTCCTGGCCATGTACCTGTCCACAGTACTGGGGAACCTGCTCATCATCCTGCTCATCAGGCTGGACTCTCACCTCCACACCCCCATGTACTTCTTCCTCAGCCACTTGGCCTTCACTGATATCTCTTTCTCATCAGTCACAGCTCCAAAGATGCTGATGAATATGCTGACACAGAGTCAATCCATCTCCTATGCTGGGTGCATTTCCCAGGTATATTTTTTCATATTGTTTGGGAATCTTGACAGTTTCCTTCTCACCTCAAAGGCCTATGACAGATTTGTGGCCATCTGTCACCCCCTCCACTATACCACCATCATAAATCAGAGTATGTTTCCTGCTAGTAATTGGGTCCTGCATCTTTTCTTTTGCCATTGCCCTCACACACACCCTCCTCCTAGCTTGTCTCATGTTCTGTGGAGGCAACACTCTGCATCACTTCTTCTGTGATCTCTCTGCCTTACTTAAGCTGTCCAGCTCAGACACCACAATCAATGATCTGGTTATCCTCACTGTAGGAGTAGTGATCATCACTGTGCCATTCATATGCATTCTGATCTCTTATGGCCACATTGGGGCCACCATCCTGAGAACCCCCTCCATCAAGGGAATCTACAAAGCCCTGTTTACATGTGGTTCTCACCTCTCTGTGGTTTCTCTATACTATGGAGCGATTATTGGGCTCTACCTTTTCCCCTCATCCAGTAACACTAATAACAAGGATGTCACTGTGGCTGTGTTGTACATTCTGGTCACACCCATGCTAAATCCCTTTATCTACAGCCTGAGGAATCAGGATATGAAAGGAGCTCTGAGAAATGTACTCAGTAGAGGAAAATTTTCAGTGTGATGGACGTTGCATTTCCTTTATACTAGAGATGACACCTTCTCAATTCTCTGTTTTCCCAATCTTGATATGGCACCTCTCCTTCAGCTTGTGTTTCACATTGATTGTAATCTTGTCTTTGTTTAATGCCTGGTTGAGTTTAAGAGTCATTTGGCATGTTTTTACAAATATACCTGCACATTTCCCCTTTTATGCATACTAGTTTTGCCCTATAAATGTTTTAAAGTTTTATATAGTCATAGATTTTAATCATTTTTTATTGAATAGTTTACGGTCCTTTGTGGCAAAGTTTATTTTCCATTCTCAATGTAATAATAATGCTTCTTCTGATAAGTTTATGTATTATTTTTTATATTTATTTTATAAGACAATATATGTCAACTTTTTGATATCCTCATTGGTAATATAGCTTTACTTTTACTTTAAATGTCTTGTTTATTTACTTATATTTTTAATTTAACTGACATAAAATAGTATATATTTATGGGTTACCATGCCACGTTCCAATATGTGCATACATTCTGTAATGTTCAAGTCAAGGAAATTATTTCTATTTACTCAAACATTAGTTTTTTATGATGAAAATATTCAGAATTATTTCTTTTGTTGTTTCTGAAATACATAGTATTTTACCATCATCTATAGACACAGTGCTATGAAATAGAACACCTGAACTTCCTATTATTTGGTTAACTTCATATCCACTGACCAACATTTCTGTATCCTTTCTTCTCCCACATTCTACCCAGCTGCTTATAATTTCTTAGGCTAATAATGTCTAAAATATTTCACCATGTCCTTTGAGTGACAGTAACTAGGCAAACAACTTTTTAGCTCTCAAGCCAAGTGGGTCTGGTTACAAATTTAAATGAGACATTTTTATATAAAAGATATGTACAGTGGTCCAGGGAGAATAGATCCAGGTACCAAATATGAAAGAAAACTTGATTGAAGCCTTCTGTGTCCTAGGAAGGTCAAGTGGGAGATGAGGTACAGTATTGAAAATAGAGATTTTAAAATGACCTTCCTGGTGATGTTGAAATTATGTGTGTTCAGATAATTATGATATTGGCATTCAGTTTCCAAGGCTGTGTGCTGGAGAATGGTTTGTCAGGAGATCAGGAAGTCTAGGTAGTCTGTGACAAGTCTAAGGAGAA
Source organism: Castor canadensis (assembly GCF_047511655.1). Taxonomy (NCBI): domain Eukaryota; kingdom Metazoa; phylum Chordata; class Mammalia; order Rodentia; family Castoridae; genus Castor; species Castor canadensis. The sequence goes on along the minus strand of NC_133398.1, from coordinate 12,810,480 downwards.
GTTCAGCTTAGTTTAATACAACTGTATTTTATTTTAAAAATGGAAAAAGATACTTCACAGCCCACCTGCACAAATGTGCTATCTTGTTTCCCTCTGAAATGGCAAAATTTTGTTCTTGAGAGACTTCCTTTCCTCAAGGTAAGGTGGTTAACTTCATTACTATAAGCTGATTACTGTGATAAATATTTCTATATACTTAACTTAGTGCTAGGAATGGGTATAAAGAGGAAATTCAAGTAAGAAAGGATTAATACCTATCTCTAGTCTTCTAAGCTAGCAATATTTTTGTGGAAATGGTTCTCAAACTACTGTGTATGTGAGGTCAAATGCAGATGCTTATAAGCCATTGGGATATTTTTAAAACCACAGCTACCTTTTCTCCATTTCACTTTACCCTTCATGGAACTATTGAAATATCATGAAACAAAATAATACTTTGATAATAATAGTTCAAATATACATCTGTATACACAATGTATTTTGCATAAGTATGTGCATATGCTCATATATGTGACATATGAATGCATTTTAAATAAAGCATTTAAGACCAACCATTAAAAGAAATATTCACTTTACAATCTCTAGGATTAAGTAATAGAAAATTAACATTATCGAGGCTTCTTTTGTCCCTCCTCTGCTTCTTTCCCCTGAAAGGTAACATTTTCTTGACTATTTTTAGTAATCACTAGTTTGTCATTTGAAATTTATATGTATGCATTTTAACTTCAAATTTTCCTGCTCTAGACTGCGTATGAATAAACGAGTATATTAATTCTGGTATAGTTTTGCTTTCATTGTTCACTGCTGTTCCTGTGAAATTTCTCTATATAATATCCTGTTCCACTATGAACTCCAATACAATTATCTGCTCTTTTTTCTGTGGTCATTTTTTTTAAATGTTGGCTTTGTGAATAATGTTGCCACAAACGTTCTTACGCATGCATCCAGTGTCTGTGTGCCACAGATTCTATAAACTGTCTACCCAGAAGAGTAATTGGATGGCAAGACATGTACAGATCGAATTTAACTATCACTGTTTAGCTGTCCAATCCAGTAATCGGACTAGGAGACCAGTGTGAAAAGGCTACATTCTATGTCATTCCAATTCCTTGGCATCCTGGAAATTATAAAGCTCTATAGAGATAATAAAATGGTCAGGGATTGCTAAGAGTTTGGTGTGGAGAGAAAAGAGGGATTATTAGATGGAATAAAAGGAACTTTTAGGGGATAAGTAATTGTGTGTGATACTGTATCTGTGCATACATTATACTATACATTTGTGGAAACCAAAGAGAAACAAAGAGAGGCAAAATGTTTAAACAAAGAAACCACAACTGTATAACACAAAACATGAACCCTAATGTCAACTATGGACTTTACTCTAGTCTGTCACGTACTATCATGCACTTATTTTTTCCTCTAAATTCTACACATTTGAAAAAATAAGTGACAATTGTGCTTCTGAGTTTGGCTTATTTTGCTTGACATGATGATCTCCAGTTGCATCCATTTCCCTACAAACAACATAATTTCATTCTTGTTTGTTGCTGAATAATACTCTATATACCACATTTTCTTTATCAATTCATCCACTAATGGTAACTTAGGCTGATTCCATAACTTGGTTAATGGGACTAGTTCAGGAATAAACATGTGTTTGCAGGTATATCTAAAGTAAGTTAGCTTTGATTCTATGACCATGTGCACAGAAGTGGTAAACATAGATCATGTGGTAGCTCTATTTTTAATCTTTTGAGGATCTCCATGCATCCCACCAACAATGTATAAGGATTCTTTTCCACCTGCATCCTCACCAATGTTTTCTTGATGATAGCCATTCTGACAGGATTGAGATAGAATCTTAATGTAGCTTTGTTTTGCATTTCTCTGATGCCTAAAGAGATTTCATTTTGAATATGTTTGTTCAGTTTATTTACCAATTTATTGATTGAATTACTTATCCTTTTGGGGTATAATTTTTGGAGATATGTTATGCGTATTAATCCCCTGTTAGATGAATAGCTAGCAAAGATTCTCTCCCATTCAGTAAGAACTCTGCTACCTGTTAGTTGTTTTCATTGTTAGGCAGAAACAATGAAATTTGATGTCATCCCTCTGGTCAAGTCTTGCTATTATTCTTGTGCTTTTGGAGTTCAATCTAGGAAGTCATTATTTTGAAGTGCTTCCCCTATATTTTCCTCTAGTTGTCTCAAAATTCCACATCATACATTGAAGCATTTGATTTAAGTTTGAGAAGATTTTTGTATGGAGTGTGATATAGAGATGTAGTTTTGATCTTCTACATGTGGATATACAGTTTTCCTAACACCACTTGTCAAAGATGCTCTCTATCTTCCAAAGTGTGAAACTGATGGCTACAGCAGCCTATTTCTGGGTCTTCTATTCCATAAGCCTACATGCATGTTTTTGTGCCAATACCATTTGGCTTTTGCTACTATGGCTCTGTAATAGAGTTTGAAGGTATGTATTATGATACCCGCCAACATTGCTCTTTTTGCTCAGTATTTTTTCTTTTTCTTTATTATAATTTTTAAATTAGGATATATTTCTTAAATGGGGGGATTCACAGTGAGAATTCCTATTAACCTTATATTGTACATTGGTTAGATCACCCCCATGGTCTCTCTCCCTCAACCCCCTCCTTGCCCCACTTTAAGCAATCGCAAGAGGTTTCTTTGTTCTATTTCATGTAAGTATATGAAGCTCATCAACCATATACCCTAACCTTAATCTTCCTTCACCCTTCTCCTCCTACAAGTATCTCTCACACACACTGTACCTATTTTACAGCCCTGTCTTTCATTATTAATATTTAAGTTGATGTTCAAAGAGTTTTCTCAACATATTCCTACTGTGGGTGTACTTTACTTTGGCCCACTCAGCCCCTTCCATTTCTCTCCCTTATCCCTTTACCTCCATCCATCGTTTTCAACAGTTTTCAATACACATACTTATAGCCTCTACCTTCACAGATGTTACATTTTACAATATTATTGATGTGCTATCATTCTTTTTTCCTTTCCCTCTTTCCCCAAATTCCATAGAGCAGTTCCACTATTGCAAATATGTTCTACAGCTGAGTTTGTATATGCTCATGCTTGTTTTTCTGTATATGTTTATCTTTTGGATCTATCTTCTGTGTAAGAGAGAAAACCTGCTGCCTTTGTCTTTCTGAGCCTGGCTTACTTCACTTAACATAATGTCCTCCAATTACATCCATTTACCTTCAAACCACATGTCATTATTCCTTATGACCAAGTAAAACTCCATTGTATATATACACCACATTTTTTTGATCCATTCTTCAGTTGTAGGGCATCTTGGTTGTTTCCATAGCTTAGCTACAGTGAATAGTGTTGCGATGAACATCAGCATACAGGTGTCTCTATTGTGCCCTGACTTAACATTCCTTTGGGTAGATGCCCAGAAGCAGTATCACTGGATCACACGGCTGTTCTCTTGTTAGCTTTTTGAGGAATCTCCATGCTGCTTCCGTAGTGGTTGTACAAATTTTCATTCCCACCAGCAGTGTGTAAAGGGTTTGTTTCACCAAATCCTCGCCAGTATTTGTTGTTATTATTGCCCTTCAATTATGGCCATTCTATCTGGGATGAGATGAAATCTAAGAGTAGTTTTGATTTACATCTTTTTTATAACAAGGGAAGTTGAATACTTCCTCATGTATTTACTGGCCATTTGTACCTCTTCCTTTGAGAATTTCCTGTTTAATTCATGTGTCCATTTCTTCATTGGAAAGTTGATTCTTTGGAAGTTGAGTTTTTTTGAGCTCCTTGAAGTTTCTCAATATTAGTTCCTTATCAGATGAATAGCTGGTAAAGATTTTTTTCCCATTCTGTGGAGTGTTTCTTGAGTCTGGTAACTGGTTTTGTGGGGGTTTTTTGGTATGCAGAAGTTCCTTAGTTGATCGTCCATTTGTTCATTCTTTCTTTTAGCTGCTGCACCTTTGGAGTTCTACTTAAGAAGTTGTTTTCTATACCTATATGTTCCAGTGTATTTCCTACTACTTCCTTGGGTTGTTTCAAAGATTCAGGCTTTTTATTAAGGTCCTTGGTTCACTTTGAGTTGATTTTGATACAAGGTGAAAACAGGGATCTAGATGTCTTCTACGTGTGAATATACAGTTTTCTCAGCAACATTTGCTGAAGAGGCTACCTTTTCTCCATAGTGTGTCATGAGCCAATTTGTTGAATATTGTTGGCTGTAGATGCATGAGTTTATGTCTGCATCTTTTCTTCTTGATCCATTGGTCTTCCTGTCTGTTTTTTGCCAATACCTTGCTATATTTATTATTATGACTCTGTAGCATAGTTTGAAGTCAGGTATTGTGATACTTCCAGTATTGTACTTTTTGCTCAGAATTGCTTTGTCTATTTGAGGTCTTTCATGTTTCCATATATATTTCAGGGTTGATTTTTCTATTTCTGTGAAGAATGTCATTAGAATTGTGCTAGGGATTGTGTTGAACATGTAGATTGCCTTTGGTAGTATGGTCATTTTCACAATGTTAATTCTACCAATCCAAGAGCATAGGAGAGCTTTCCATCTTCTGATGTTTCTTTTGATTTCTCTCTTCAGTGGTTTATAGTTTTCATTGCTAAGGTCTTTTGTGTCTTCATTAAATTTATTCCAAGGTACTTTATTATTTTGAGGCTATTGTAAATGTAAATTTCTTTCTAAAATTCTTTCTTGGTCTTTTCATTGTTCGTATATAGGAAAGCTACTGATTTCTGTATGTTAATTTTGTATCCTGCTATTTTGTCAAAGGAGTTTATGATTTCTAATACTTTTTTTGGTAGAATTTTTAGGGTCTTTTAGCTATAGGGTTATGTCATCTGCAAGTAGGGATAGTTTGACTTCTTCCTTCCCTATTTGAATCCCTTTTATTTCTTTCTTTGTCTTTTCGCTCTGGTTAGGAATTCTGAACTCTATCAAATAGGAGTGGGGGAAATCAGGCATCCCTGTCTCATTCCTAACTTTAGCAAGAATGGTTTCAGTTGTTTTCCATTTAGTATAATGTTGGCTGCAGGTTTGTTGTACATAGCCTTTATTATGTTGAGGAACATTCCTTCTATTCCTAGTTTCTTCAGAGCTTTTTTTTTTATCATGAAAAGGTGTTGAATTTTGTCTGATGGCCTTTTCTGCATGTATGGAGAGGATAATGTGGGTTTTTTTCCTTGCTTCTGTTTATATGCTGTATTACATTTATGGATTTACATATGTGAACCATCCTTGCATCCCTGGGATGAAAGTGACTTGGTAGGATTTATGATTTTTTGATGTGTTGTTGATTTCTGTTTGCTAGTATTTTGTTGAGGATCTTCGCATATATTTTCATTAAAGATTTTGGTCTATAGTTCTATTTTTTGGTTGCATTTTTATTGGGTTTTGGAATGAGTATAATGCTGGCTTCATAGAGTGAATTTGATAGTGTTCCTTCCTTTGCGATTTCCTGTAAAAGTTTGAGGAGTATTAGTACTAGTTCTTATTTAAAGGTTTGGTAAAATTCAGCCATTAATTCATCAAGTCCTGGGCTCTTCTTTGTCAGGAGGCTCTTTATTACTACTTCAATTTCATTGCATATTATAGGTCTATTTAGGTGGTTAATATCTTCTTGGTTCAATTTTGGTTGGTTATATGCATCTAGTAATTCATCTGTTTCATCTAGATTTTCCAGTTTACTTCAATGTAAGTGTTGAAAGTGTTCTCTAATGATTCTCTGGATTTCATTAGTATTTGTTTTTATGTACTCTTTTTTATCTTTGATTTTTATTAATTTGGCTCTTTTCCATCCTTTGTTTTGTCATGTTGGCTAAGGATTTGTGAATCTTATTAATCTTTTCAAAGAAACACCTCTTTGTTTCATTGATTCTTTGTATAGGTTTTTTTTCTCAATCTCATTGATCTCAGCCCTGATCTTTATTATTTCTCTCTGTCTGTTAGTTTTGGATTTGGTTCATTTGTTTTTTGTTTTTGTGGAGGCTTAAGGTGCATGATTAGGTACTTTATTTGAGAAGTCTTTATTTTTTTTTAATGTAGACACTTATAGCTATAAACTTTCTCCTTAATACAGCCTTTTCTGTGACCCACAGATTCTGGTAGGTTGTATTTTCATTTTCATTAGATTCTAGGAACTTTTTGATTTAGTCCCTTATTTCTTCAGTCACTCACCAGTCATTTAGCAGTGTGTTCTTTAGTCTCCATCTGTTCAGGTATTTTCTAGGGTTTCTTTTGTTGTTGAGGTCTAGTTTTATTCCATTGTTATCTGATATGATGCAAGGAGTTATTTCAATTTTCTTGAATTTGTTGAGATTTGCTTTGTGTCCTAAAACATGATCTGTTTTGGAGAAAGTTCCATGAGCTGCAGAAAAAAATATGTATTGCCTAGTTGCTGGGCAAAGTACTCTGTAAATATCAACCATGTCTATTTGGGCTAATGTGTGGAGTAGCTCTAAAGTTCTTTTTATTGTACTTTTGTCTGGATGACCTATCTATTTCTGACAGTGGGGTGTTTAGGTCTCCCACTATCCCTGTATTAGTATCTATCAGTGCTCTTAGGGCCATTAGAGTTTGTTTTTTTTTTAATGTAGATGGACACCCCTGGGTTTGGTGCATACATGTTAAGGATTGGTATTTCCTTTTGATGAATTGTTCCTTTACTTAATATAAAGTCACTTCATTGTCTCTTCTGATTGATTTTAGTCTGAAGTCTACTTACTTTGTCAGATATAAGTATAGCTACTCCTGCCTGTTTATGGGGTCCATTTACCTGGAAAACCTTTTTCTACCCTTTGACTCTAAGCCAGTGTTTATTTTTTTCAGTGAAATGAGTCTTTTATAAGCAACATATGGTTGTGACTTATTTTTTAACCCAATTTGCTCTTCTATTCTATATCTGTTGATTGGGGCATTGAGGTCATTTAAATTCAGTGTTAATATTGAGAGGTGCCTGTTGCCAGTCATCCTTGTCACCCTCTTGTTTACTTTTACATATGCCTTGTTTACTGGTCTGCTTGCTAAAAAGTGTTTATTCTTTCTTGAGTTTTCCTGTCTCACTCTTCTTCTATATGTAAAAGTTCTTTCTGTAGTGCTGGCTTGGTGGTCGCATATTTCTTTAATTTTTCCTTACTGTGAAAGGTTTTAATTTCTCCTTCAATTAGGAAGGATAGTTTTGCTGGGTAGACTAGTCTAGGTTGACAGTTGCTTTCTTTCAGGGCGTGAATTGTGTCTTTCCATGACCTTCTTGCATTTAGAGTTTGAGTTGAGAAATCTGCTCTTTTCTAATGGATTTGCCTTTATATGTGACTTGTCTTCTCTCTTTTGCAGGTTTCAGAATTCTTTCTTTGTTCTGTTTGCTTAGTGTCCAGGGATGTGTCTGAGGGTGTTTCTTTTTTGGTCTTGTCATTTTGGTGTTCTGTAAGCTTCCTGCACCTGAGTGACTTTCTCTTTCTCAAGGTTAGGGAAGTTTTCTGCTATTATTCTGTTGAATAGGTTTTCAATGCCTTTAGTTTGTATCTTCTCTCCTTCTTCTACACCCATAATTCATAGGTTTGGTCTTTTGATAGTGTTCCAGATATCTAACATGTTCTATTTGTATTTTCTTAGCATTCTTTCATGATCTTTTACTGTTTGGTCTCATTTTCTACTTTGTCTTCTGTTCCTGATACTCTATTTTCAACTTGTTGCACTCTGACAAGCTTTCGATTGTGATATTTATTTGGCATATTGAGTTGTTTATTTCAGATTGATTATTTTTCAGGGTTTCCATATCTATGGATTTTCTCTTTCATACCCTGGATATCCTGTGTCCCTGTAGTTGGGTTTTTGTGGTTTTTTCCTCCGGGACCTCCAGCAGTGGTCCTCAGAGGGGGATATGCTGGATATGTTACCCCTTGCAGGGTTCGTGGTGTGGTGCTGATTACCTCTTTTTACTCCTCAGCTAGAGGGCTGGATTTCCCACTCTTTGATGGAGGTACAGGGGCTCTCCTGTAGTTGCAGTGGGGAACACTGAATCTCTGTGCACTGTGGGGAACAGGCCTCCTAGCACCAGCAAAGTAGAGGATTGCTACTCAGTGGAGAAGCTGGGATCCAGCTCTTGGACAGGAGAGACATGACTCTTCTGCAGGGATAAAAAGCATGAAGCACTGGGCTTCTGTGTGCCATGGGGGAACAGGGCTTCTGGTGCCACTTGCAGAGTAGTAGGTTATAGCTTTCCTCCCCTCAGTGGGGAGTTGACATGGGAGTGAGGGCTCTCTTGCTGTAAGGGACTGTGGGGAGTGCTAGGCCTCCATGCTCTGTGGGGAGGGAAGCCTCCTGGTGGCAGCAGAATAGGAAAACCTGGAACCTGGGGTTCACTTGGGTGTGTGGTAGCAGGCTTCTGGCACCGTATAGCAAGTTGACAGTACCTGTTGAGCAGCAAAGCCAGGGGCTTGAATCATCTGGTGCTCACAAGGCAGTGGAGGCCCTGGGGTCTATTTGCAAGGGGGCATGGGCTTCCAGGAGCCACACCAGTTGCTGTATGTATGGGGAAATCAAAGCCTTCAGGCAGTGCAAACCCTGAAGCCTGCTTGATGGTACTGGGCTATCTGGAGCCACTGCAACTGCTGCAGGTGTGGGAGGACCAAGCCTTCAGGCAGTGGAAGATCTGCGGCTTGCTTTCCAGGAGTGGGCTCCAGAAGGATAGTGAAGTAGCACTGCAAGCATGGGGGAACCAAGCCTTCCGGTAGCAGGAGCCCTGGGGCCTGATTTCCTGAGTGGACTTCAGGGAGAGCAGTTCTGTGGTGCTGCTTCCAAGGAAACTGAGCCTGCTGGTTTGTGCCTTCTATTACCCGTGGAGCTGTGGGAGCCTTGGGGCACTTGTTTCCCTGGCATTTCAAGGTGAAGGTCATGTAGCAGGGGAGAGTGTGGAGTTCCTGTGTGTGCCAGGAAGCAGCATTTACCTGTAAGCTGAGTAATGGAACATGGAGCTGCATAATGACTTCAGGGCTGTGGGATCGGGAGTGGTGAGCTGAGAGTCATTCTTCCCATTCTTCCTGTGGTTAGTTACTTCTCTACTTGGGGATTCAGAGAGGGCTTTTCTTCTTGCTGATTACGAGACCTCAGGGGTGCCTTTTGGAGTCCTCTGATCTTCCTTTTTCCGGGTAGTCAGTCACTGCCAGGCAATAGTGATGCCAACAACCCATCATCTTGTCCTCCCCCTCTGCCAGTCTGTTTTTTTAATCCTTACACAAGACTAACTATTCATCTCATTGATCCCTGTTGTTTGTTTTCCATTTCATTAATTTCACTTCTGATCTTTGTTACTTCTTTCCTTCTATTAATTTTGTGCTTGATTTCTTCTTGTTTTAAAGACCTTGACATGCATTGTTAGGTTGTTTATTGACATAATTATGCTTTTTAAAAAAAAGTAGGCATTTATATCTATAAGGTTACCTCTTATGATTGCATTTTCTGTATCCAATAGATACTTGTAAGTGGTGTTTTCACTTATCTAGAAAGTTAAAATTTTTTCCAAGACATTCACAAGAGTTTTATTTATTTTTATTGTTTATTCATTTATTCATATGTGTATACATTGTTTGGGCCATCTCTCCCCTCCTGCAGAAAGTTTAAAATTTTCTGTCTGATTTCCTCAATGATTCACTGATTGTTGAAGTGCATACTGTTCGATCTCCATGTGTTTTTATTTTTTTTGTAGTTTCTCTTGCTGTTTATTTCTAGTTTTATTCAATTATGATCTGATAAGATACAAAAAATTTCAGTTTTTGAGGGTATTTTTCAGACCTGCTTTATGACCTAAAATATAATCAATTTTAGAGAAAGCCCATAAGCTGCTGAAAAGAATGTGTATTCCACCATCATTGGAGGAATTTTCTGTAGATCTCTGTTAAGTTCATTTGAACTTTTGTGCAGTTTAACTCTGAACTTTCTTTGTTAATTTTTGTCTGGTTAATCTATCTTTTGATGAGAGTGCTGTGTGGAAATCACAGACTATTTTTTCTTCTTTTATTATTCATATGTGCATACAAGGCTTGGGTCATTTCTCCCCCCTGCCCCCACCCCCTCCCGTACCACCCACTCTGCCCCTTCCCTCTCCCCTCACCCCCTCAATACCCAGAAGAAACTATTTTGCCCTTAGTTCTAGTTTTGTTGTAGAGAGAGTATAAGCCATAATAGGAAGGAACAAGGGTTTTTGCTGGTTGAGATAAGGATAGCTATACGGGGAGTTGACTCACATTAATTTCCTGTGCATGTGGAAATCACAGACTATTATTGTGTCTAGATTCACCTGTCCATTTATGTTCAGATAGTGTTTGTTCAATGTGATGGGGTGCACCAAAGGTGGGTGTGTTACATCTGCTTGATGGATGATCCCTTTGCTAGTATGTAGTTACCTTCTTTGTCTCCTCTGATTTTGGCTTGATGTCTACTCTGTCAGTATGAGTATACCTATACCTGTTTGCTTTACTCTCCTATTTACTTAAATATCATTTTATATTCTTTCACTTTTTTGTAATTATATTTTCTAATATATTTTTACTAAGTATAAGAACAATTGTAATTTCATGTACTCCCATTTGTCAGTCCTTTCTCTTAGTTGCTGAGCCATTTGAATTCTATTGAAGAAGTCATTGCCTATCCCTATTAATTCCGGTATAGTCCCTGCTCTTTCCTGCACTAGATTCAAAGTTTCAGATCTTATATTAAGGTCCTTAATGCACTTTGAGTTCATACTTGTAAGGGGTGAAAGACATAGATCTAGTTTCTAGTGATAAAAAATTTTTTTTTCAAGAACAGTTTTGACTTTTTTGTAAAAAGGTTTTACCAAACAAAGTTGCCGAAAATTCTTAGTTTATCTGGAATTTTGTTGGGTTTCTTTGAAGTCAGTCATACTTTCTGTGAATTCTGTACTTTTGTTTTAAATTAATATATAGCAAAATTCTTTCTAACCCTCTTTTCATGCATAGGGCAACACTTCATGTGCTTTATATGGAGACTATTAATCTCTGCTTCATGTGGATCTGTGGCCACATCTTCTGTATGAAAGGGAATTAGACACCTCATGCCCGACCCTTAGCCCTACTTAATTCCTGACTGTAAACTCCAAGGGACTATCATAGCATCATCTGTGGCTTAAATTCTTGAGCTTTATCTTTGTTTCTTCTGCCAAGATATTTCATGTCTATTTTTAAAGACTGTTTTAGGTGCAGAGATAAGAAAGGACATTGATATGATATGATAAATACAATTAGACCTATGACCCCCATGGCTAACATATAAAATTCACATATGTGCTACAGAAACATGAAGAATTGGTGATTTTTGTGGTGATTTTATTGTGTCTGTGTATATGAATATATTTAATTATTAAATCGGGAAAGAGGAAGTTACCAATGATATTCTTCTGATTTAAAAAGAAAAATTTTCAACTGATGACATTTAGGATCAGACAGATCAATTGCAGCACAGTCATTACAACAAGTATGCAAAAGCCATTCCCAGAGTCTAAATATCTTACTGCATTTCTTCACTCAAACAGCAATTCACAGCAATGATTGATTTTTAACACAAACAAAGCCTATTAACAGCATTTATAAATATTCACGGATCTTCACCTTGAATAATGAGCACATGATATTCTTTTCTGATCAGGCATTGAAGAAATGGAGTTGAAGACAGACGGAATGAGTTTGGGAACAGCTTTGTAGGAGAGTGAATGGAGCACATACGTTGAAAGATTATTTTATGATATTCCATCTACAGAATACCAGTTAAGCAGCTTTTGGGCAAAAGACTGAGATTTATGGTAACTATATTCCATTCCCTTGGGTCCAATTGTGGTGATAAGCTGTCATTTCTCTCATTCTTTTCGTTTCAATGTTCTGGAAATAACATGGGCTTCAGAATCAAGAGATTTTGGTTATCACAATCAACCATCCATTTGATAAATTATTGCCTCTGAATCATGTTTCCTATATGAACCAAGAACATGAAAAGTCTTGTAAATCACCAAGTTCTTAATAGGAACCTGGCAGTTATTATCATTACTCCTCAAGGGTAAACTCTCTTATGCATTCTTCAACAAGCAGTTCTACCCCCAGGGAAACCCAAGGCAATGATGCAGTCATACCGTTTGTCTCTAATTTGGAGCTAGAGATGGAGGTTTGCCCCTGGGTCTTCTCCATGGTTAGCAAAAATCAAAACTCATATTGATTTCTCAGGAACCTTAAACTGTGTTCACATATATATCTTGTTAGTCTCTTAACTCATAAATTTTTGCTTCTCAGACTGGAACTTGGAGTTTTTTAGAGATGCTACCTGCTTCACTATATTCTATGCCTTCTAGACAGAAATGTAAAAGATTCCCCATGCCTTTTATCTGAAGGTAATTGTGCTCACCATCTCAGGGATGATATCAAAACAGGAGTATAATTTGCATGCTGTAGTTTGATTGTATGTCACTGGGTGTGTGTGTGTGTGGTGCATGCCACTTATTCCAGGATTCTATCTGTCTTTACACCATACTATGACAGACAGATCTATGTAAAATAATTTATCTCGAGTATCTATCTAAATTTTGAAAGAGTAGTGTGATAGCAAATTTCCATGTAGAATATCTCAAAGTGGTTCTACATCTAATTTTGAGAGTATAAAGAAGAAAAAACACCTCCTTTTCCTTATCTTTAACACAAATTAAGTCCTGTCATGTTTTTTTCCAAATTTAATACCAAATATCCATAATTTTGTTCATCTTTGCTGCCACAGTCAAGGTAGAAGTGGGTATTATTTGTATCAAAATTACTATAATAATCTCCTATTCAGGTGTTCAAAAATTTTAGTCATTTCTTTACTTAAGCCTTTTCCTGTTTGTATAATAATGCAAATTTTCATTCTATTTCACCAGAAAAGTTCTCACATACTTTGGATTCTCAATAACTCTATAATCTGTAAATTTCCATGGAAAAACATGGTCTCCAAATTTTTTCTGTTTATTAAATGTCTTAGTTCTGTCCTCACCAAACACTTAACTAGACTGCCCATTTTTATAATGTTCATGTGGTGTACTTTCACTTCTAGGAATTTATCATATGTACATATGATAAATATAAATACGACAAAAATACCAGTTTGAGTCACTGGCATAAAATCAAGGATTGATACATGAAAAAGTAGAACTTTCTATTTTTTGTGCTAGACAGATATTTACAAAAACTTCTTTGGCAAATCCTGGATGTGGCTGGTTTTGTACCAGTTCACAAAAGGTAATGTGAGGAATGTCATTTATTGCAATATTTTTTGAAATAAAAATATCACAAGCAACCTACATGTCCAACAGGCAGCTAATTGCCATATTCTTTGGTATACTAATTTTTATTTCCATAGTAAAGTAACATAACTGAATATATTATCTATCTCAGGTAACAGGATTTTGAATGTAGTATGCTGAAGAATATAAGGATTTTATACACAATTTTAATCAAGTTGGGAGAATCTTTACAGTAGTATAAACTTCAGTTTATTCAAAAAATACACAATGGGTCAGATAGTGACATATTATACTTCTCAAAAACCAAGATACTCACTCATTGAAAGTTCTTTACTTAGAATATGGATTCTATTTTTAACAGTCAATTCTATCCTATTTATTTATTACATTGTGTTTGTGCAGAGGAAAGGACTAAGACAAAGAAATTTGAATGAGAAAGAAGATAAATAATAATATTTTGAAAATATAAGAAATGTTAGAAATATGACAAGAACCATATCAATTCGAGTCATTGGGACTAAACCAAGGTTTAGAAACATGAGAAAGTAAAAATTACTATTTTTTTATTGGACAGATATTTATAAAGAATTCTTTGGCAAAACCTGGATGTGAGTGGAAAAGGTGAGCATTGTCACTTGTGCTATGGACTTGATTAAGAATGATGCAGTTTGAACTAAGAGAACATATAAGGTGGGAGTTGAAATAGAAACAGGTTTTCCCTCACATTCCACAAAAATTCCTTTAGAAACAGTGATGGAAGTCCAAAAATGTAGAATGGGAAAATTTTTTCTCAAAAGAAATATTGACATTGTGTTACAAAGTATGTCATTGGAAATTATATGTTATTGCCCTGGATTCGAGCAACTGAGTTGACCAGATCCTGATCTCAAGAGATTCAAAGCAACAATTATTTTTATTATCTTCATAGAAATAAATTCTTAACCAAAATGTACTACTGTGGACTTGGAGAGGTTAAGCTAGGCCAACGACAATTAGAAGTCAGATACTAGTTTTTCTTAAAAAATAATTTTCTTAGCAACCTAGCCTTGCACTCTCCTTCGTTGATTTCAGATTTCCTTAGGGATTCCTTCACTCTTCAAGTTTGAACCTGACCTGATCAGTTAGTCATTCTGATGTTTTGTGGTTTCTCCAAAACATATTAAGTTGATTTTTAGGTTCAAAATACCACCATTTTTAGCCAAAGCTTGAGACAGTAAGGTTAAAGTGTACATCTGACTAGTTCAAAACATGCTTTTATTCCATAATAATCATGATAGCTACTCTTTCATGTCTCCTTTTTTCATCTCTGGAAAAACAAAGTAAAAGACCATGAAACGAGATAATCAGACCAGTGTGTCTGAATTCATCCTCCTGGGGCTCCCCATCCTGCCAGAGGAGCAAGGCATGTTCTATGCCCTGTTCCTGGCCATGTACCTGACCACAGTGCTGTGGGGAACCTGTTCATTATCCTGTTTATCAGGCTAGACTCTCACCTCCACACCCCATGTACTTCTTCCTCAGCCACTTGGCCTTCACTGACATCTCTTTCTCATCTGTCACAGCTCCAAAGATGCTGATGAATATGCTGACACAGAGTCAATCCATCTCATATGCTCGGTGCATTTCCCAGGTGTACTTTTTCTTATTGTTTGGGGGTACTGATGACTTTCTTCTCACCTCAATGGCATATGATAGATATGTGGCTATCTGTCACCCCTTGCACTATACCACCACCATGAGTCAGAGCCTATGTTTCCTGCTTGCAGTTGGATCCTGGGTCTTATCCTGTGCAGGTGCCCTTGTGCACACCTTACTCCTAGCTCGTCTCACTCTCTTTAGAGGCAATACTCTCAACCACTTCTTCTGTGACCTCTCTGCCTTGCTTAAGCTGTCTAGTTCAGACACTGCTGTTGATGAGCTGGTTATTCTCATTGTAGGAATGGTGGTTGTTATCCTGCCATTCATATGCATTCTGGTCTCTTACAGCTACATTCTGGCCACCATCCTGAGAACTCCCTCCATCAAAAGAATCTGCAAAGCCTTGTCCACATGTGGTTCTCACCTTTCTGTGGTATCTCTGTACTATGGGGCAATTTTTGGACTATACTTTATTCCTTCACCCAATAACACTAATGACAAGGATGTCATTGTGGCTATGCTATACACTCTGGCCACACCCATGTTAAATCCCTTTATCTACAGTCTGAGGAATCGGGAAATGAAAGGCCCTCTGAGAGATATACTCAGGGGAGGAAACTTTTCAGTGTGACGAATGTTGTCATCCCTTTTAACTGGATATGAGAACATTACAATCCTATATATACATGTTTTTCTCTGAATTGTAGTTTCTTAGTGAATTCTAAGGTATCACTTGTCTCAGACTGCATTTCATGTTTGAGGAAGTTTGTCTCTTATTATCTGGTTGATACTGAAAGTCTTGGGAATGGTTTCATAAAGATACCTGTATTATTTTCCTTATCTTGAAAATCTCTTAAAATTTTTATATTGTGCCAGCCTTTAGAATTTTTATTAGTATATATTGTGTTCAAAAACCACCACATTTGACACACACATACTATTTGATCAGTTTAATCCTTCTATTGTTCTTTCGTTTCTGTCCTTGCTCCCTCTACTTTCCCAGGCTTTTCAGTGGATTTCCTATGCCATCTTCACAGAGACACTATGTTTCTATATATTCACCCCCTGTCATTCTGTTTCCCACTCCCTTCTCCCCATCATCTCTAAACAGTCCCATAATTATAATCATGCTTCACACATGGATGGATGGATGTGTGTGTGTGTGTGTGTGTGTGTGTGTGTACACATATACATACTAGTATTTTTGGTTTGGATTCTGCATGTAAGAGAAAACATATGACCTTTGTCCTTCTGAACCTGGCATATCTCACTTAATGTGATGATCTCTGGTTCCATCTAGTTTCCTGAAACTGACATAATTTCATTCTTCTTTATGACTGAAGTCATATAGTACTCCAATGTGTATATGGACTTTCTCATTGAGTAGTTTTCTGTCCTTTTATGCCAAACCTTTTTTTCTTTCTCGAGAGTACAAAAATATTTCTTCTGATAAGATTATCATTTTATTTTTGTGTTTACTTTTATGATGCACCTATAAATATCATTTGATATTGGTAACCTTAATTACAAATCTAGTTTTATTTTTGTTTATAATTTTTAAAATATTTATTTTTACAATTGACATGTAGAGGTTTGTACATGTTTTAGGCTATGAGGTGATATTTCTATATGTGTATAAGCTGTGCAATGTTCAAATGAAGATAAGCATATCTATTTCCTCAAATATTCATCATTTCTTCATGATAAAAACATTCAAAATATTCTCCAGCTTTTTTGATGTATTCAGTACATTTTCATTGTGTGTAGGCAACCTGCTGTGCAACATCAGAGCTCATTTCTCCTGTCTCTGAAAAGCACAATTCCTTTGACCATCTTTTCTCTAGCTCTTCTTCCTTAATATTCTCCCCAGCTGTTCGTAATTTCTTATTCAATGTCTAATTTTTTAGTCATTTTTAAGTGACATGATAGCTAGGCACATGGCCTTTTCTTTTCCAAAGACAGTGGCCCTTAACACAAATTAAAATGAGATGGCTTTCTGTAGAAGACCCAGACAAAGTCCAGATTGAATGAGCAAAGATCAAAGTGAATAGAAACTCGACTGAAGCTCTGTAAGTCAGAGGAAGGTCAGATGTATATGAAGCAGAATATTAGGAAGAGAGATTTTTAAAGTCCTTCATGGTTGTGATGTGATTATGAGCTATCATGGGGTTAAAGAATATCCAGGCAGGATGTCAGGAAGTCTAAGCAAACTAAACTGAGAAAGCATGGCTTTTGTGCAGCTGAATCCAACTGAAATCTATTTTGAAATGAAAACATTATTTCCTTGTACATCTACACTAATGTAATACCCTATGTTTCCATCTGTAATGGTAAAGTTTTGTCACCAGTGCTTCATTTAACTCTCATTTTGGTATAAAGGAGGAAATTCACTAACTGGAGAGTTAGTGATTAGCCTTGTGCCACTAAGCTACCATATTTAGGGGAATGGAATTTGAACTACAGTATGTGCAAAGTGAAACAGAAAGACTTAAAAAGCACTTGAATATTTTTCAAACTTGAGCAATCATTTTATCCATCTTACTGGAAATTTTAGTTTGGTTTTCATGAAAATATTGAGGTAGCATATAAACATAATAACATATCTATAGGTTAAATATTTCCATAATAAGTTGTATTATGTCTATATATGTACACATGTTCAGATAGTCATATTTAAAATCATAAGATTAAAAGAAATACTAGTGTAACCGTCTCTAGCCTTAAATGGTAGAAAACAAACCATACTGTTGACATTATTTCAGTCCCTCCTCAACTATGCTTTCTTTCTTCTAAAGGTACCCAGTACCTTAACTATTTACTAAACTTTTCTTTCTTAAAATTATTTTTCCTATTTTTTTTATTTTTAAATTATACTAAATTGTATATAGTAAGGAGCATCATCATGACATTTCCATTCATGCAAATATTGTACTTTGAGTTTTAACACTTCTGCAGTGATTCTTCAATTTGCCTGCTCCAGAACTACATCTAAATGAAATAAAGCTGTATTTAATTGTGCTTCATTTTGCTTTTGTTGCCTTGTTCAATTTACTGATATATTTTCATATTTTAGTGTAAATATATACACATTCATCTTTTTTAGTGTCCATGGTCTTTTAAAAAACATTTTGCTACTATGGAAAAACAGCTACAAAATTTCTTGTGCATGCATCTACTGTGGACACACAAAAGATTCTGTAAACTGCATATCCAGAGAATTACTGGATTACATGGAATATGGATATTCAATTTAACTATCACGGCTAAACTATTTAATAAAATTGCTATACTAAGAAGCTAATCTAAAAAGGTTACATATTATATGATTCAAACTAAATGACCTTATAAAAATGTAAAGCTATTAATATTATTAAACAATCAATGGTTGTGAAGACTTTGATATAGAGAAATGGGAGAGGTAAATAGGTGGAGAAAGGGGATTTTTAGGGGATAAAATGTTTTGTGCTCTAACAATAAGCACATGTCCCTGTGTATTTGCTGAAGCCGAAGGAAAAAAAGTAAGGAAAGAAACCACAACTGTGCATCCCAAAGAGTTAATTCCAATGGATTTTAGTTGACAATAACAACCAATATTGGCTCAATTGTAATAAATATGCTACAGCAGTCCGTGGTGCTAGTAGATGAAACTGTGGCCAGAGCTGGGGGGAAAGTTTAATTTGGAAAATGTTTCTGTAAATCTTAAAGAGAATGTATGTTAATTTTTGGCAAAGATTTTGAAGAAGCATGTGTATCTCCTCTAATAAATGACAACCAAATACCTGATGTTGTCAAAGATAACTGATCTGGATTCTTGAATTACTATAGTCCAAACTATCTCTCCACTAGGAGACCCATCCTAGACCTTTAGAAAAACCATCATCACCATTATTACTATAGAAATCCATATGTGAAACCCATCATCACATCTTTTTCTTACTTTTCTGTTGAGTGGTGTGTCTTTTATTCTTGCAATGTAGACATTTCTCATGTAATCTGGAGATTAATGCTTTGTGCTCTTTATATATTAAAATTTCTTCTTTAATTTGAACGTCATTATATTTTATTACTATTTTCTAATGTCTGAATTTTATTGTTCTGAAAACCATTAATGTAGCAATTTGGTTGATGTTCTTGCTTTTAATGTTATTCTTTGATGAAATCACCTCAAAAATGGCAATCACTCCGGTTTTTTAGACAATAAGGAACAATTAAGGAACACACAAAGACTGAGGATGGTGGACCTGTATTTTTGTCAGAAGTGTCTTACATTTGTATTAATAGTAGGAATATCCTAGTAGAATCCTCTGTAGCATAATATGATATTAATCACTTCAACACACATACACACACACAAAAGCATTCACAAATGCCCTATGATGAACAGTTTGAACATGTAAGTGATTCTTCAGAGCCAAGGAAAAGTTTGTGACTTTGGAAAATGGAATCAATTCAGTCACTAGCATATAAAGCCTGCACCTGAATTAATTAATAATGTGTGATAAGAAGTTGATCTTGATGCCATCAGGAGTTAGAATAATAGCATGTAAATAGTCTTTATTTTTATTATAATTACACAGTACTTCATCTATATATAGACTAGCTAGAACAAAGAATATCAGGGATTGAATGTAAGGTTGAAATCTTATTAATTTTAGGTTACAACAAGTAAAAATAAACAATCATGACCATAACATTCATGATTAGTAGACCAAACCTATGAATCTTTCATGTACAGAATGGTGCTGGGATACATACTAAATGCACAGGAAACCTAGTCAATGAAATTCTAGCAGAAATATCATGAATCTATGAAAAGAAATACTCATCTAAGTACAGGAGACATTTAGAACTCCACATAAAAGGATCAGAAAAGGGTCTATTCAGGCCATTTTAAAGACAAAATGCCAAGAGTTCAATATATGACCATCAAAAACCATAATATAGCACATAAATAAAATCAAAGAGAAAAACCACATGATCATCTCAATAGATGCACAAAAAGTCTTTGACAAAACTCAACATCCTTTCATGATAAAATCCCTGAGGGAACTAGGAATAGAAAGAATGTACCTAAGCATAATAAAGGTTATATAAAAAAAACCCCTATAGCCAACATTGTACTAAATGGGGAAAAACTGGTACCATTTCTTTGAAAGTTATTTTGACATAAGGTTGTCTACTTTCTCCACTCTTATTCAATATATTGTTTGAATTCTTAGCCAGAGCTACAAAGCAATAGAAAGAAATAAGAGGGATACAAATAGGAAAAGAAGTCAAGTTCAAATTATCATAGCATCAAGAATATGATGCTAAAGACTCCACTAAGAGACTCTTACTTCTGACAAATTCAGCAAAGTAGCAAGATACAGAATCAACTTTCTATGCACCAAAGTAGCAAGATACAGAATCAACTTTCTATGCACCAATAATGGAACCATTAACAAACAAGTCAGGAAAACAATCCCATTCACAACATCATCAAAAAAAAAATTCCCAGGAATAAACCTTATAAAGTAAGTGAAAGTCCTCTTCAAAAATATGAAACACTGAAGAAATTAATGAAAATACTAGACAATGAAACAACCTCTCATGTTCATGGATAGGAATACTCAGAGAATAAGGTATGTTGTTACATAAGTTGTCAGTTGTACTGCCACTCCGATTTGGAAAGACTAAGCAGAACAACCTCCACTTTTGCCTAATCCTTCCAAGATTTATGGAGCACTCTACTATATACCAGTGTACCACAAAAACAAGGCAGATGTAATTCTTCTGTTTCCAGGGAGTTTATGCTTTAATAATTAGAGAATTTGACAGAATTACATCAACCTTATTGAAGAATGGCTATACTGAATATAGTATCCAATGCTCCCATCTCTTCCAGGCCATCCTCAGTGATTAGGCCTACTAGTGTCAGGACAACCATAGTGGGTATGGTAGAGGGGTAAGGCAAATTTCTGGATATCTTGGGAAGATATGGGAGCCAAGCATCAGAAAACTGCTCACGGGAGAGTATTGTGAAGGAATTTCCAGGCCTATGACTATTGCCTTCCTGGGTGCATGTCCAGACCAGTAGCCAGAGGATTTATGTGAGTCCTGGCTGTTTACTGGCCTAAAGTAGATGGTGGTACACATCTTTTTCAGGCTTTCTGGTTCAGATGTGATACATGATGTTCACCTTCTCTTAGGCCACCTGGAGCACCTGGAGCCCACTGAGGCAGAGCTAGAGAGTGAAGAGGACTGGAGGTAAATAAATGTGAATATATAAGTCTCAGAAAGGATAGACTACTGTAGAAGGAAATTGCTTCACTCATTTGGTTGGGCTGCTGTCCAGAAAAACCTCTTGAAGATGGAGTTCTTCACTGGGTTTCTTCAAAATACAGTGAAATGAACTGTTTCCAGCTCTACAACTGGCTCCAGAGATAGGCCAACTCATCATCGAGCTCCAGAGCTCCAGCTCCAACACAGTCCACTCAAAAGCTGAAGCAAGATCCACTAACAACTCTACCAACTCCCTAACTAGTACTAGATCTAGCACTGCCAGCCTTGCTTCCAGCTATAATTGGAGCCATTACCAGTTTTAAACCAGAGGCAGTTCGAAAACCATGTCTAGTACTAGCTACAGAGCTCAAGCCAGCATTAATGTTTTGTATTGGTAAGTATTTACTTAAATTGAATTGCCAGTTCATTCATGAGGATCCAAACATATTGTGGCATGCAGAGAATAATCTAAAAAATAAAATGAATACAGTCTTTGATTCTATTTCATCTTCATTGAGTGAAGACTAGTCACAGGTAATTACGGTACTAGAAAAAGAAGAAAATTTACGTTTAGAGAAAATGACTAGGAGGTTCAATATGGAGAGTTGGGGTTTTTATCTAACTGGTGGTTACATAAGTGCATTTTATTTTTTTTATTTTTTTAATTGTTCTATTATATGTGCATACAATGCTTGGGTCATTTCTCCCCCCTGCCCCCACCCCCTCCCTTTCCACCCACTCTGCCCCCTCCCTCTCTCCACACCCCCTCAATACCTGGCAGAAACTATTTTGTCCTTATCTCTAATTTTGTTGAGGAGAGAGTATGAGCAATAATAGGAAGGACCAAGGGTTTTTGCTGGTTCAGATAAGGATAGCTATACAAGGAGTTGACTCACATTGATTTCCTGTGCGTGTGTGTTACCTTCCAGGTTAATTCTTTTTGATCTCACCTTTTCTCTAGTTCCTGGTCCCCTTTTCCTGTTGGCCTCAGTTGCTTTTAAGGTATCTGCTTTAGTTTCTCTGCATTAAGGGCAACAAATGCTAGCTAATTTTTCGGGTTTCTTACCTATCCTCACACCTCCTTTGTGTGCTCTCGCTTTTATCATGTGCTCAAAGTCCAATCCCCTTGTTGTGTTTGCCCTTGATCTAATGTCCACATATGAGGGAAAACATACGATTTTTAGTCTTTTGGGCCAGGCTAACCTCACTCAGAATGATGTTCTCCAATTCCATCCATTTACCAGCGAATGATAACATTTCGTTCTTCTTCATGGCTGCATAAAATTCCATTGTGTATAAATACCACATTTTCTTAATCCATTCGTCAGTGGTGGGGCACCTTGACTGTTTCCATAACTTGGCTATTGTGAATAGTGCCGCAATAAACATGGGTGTGCAGGTGCCTCTGGAGTAACCTGTGTCACAGTCTTTTGGGTATATCCCCAACAGTTGTATTGCTGGATCAAATGGTAGATCAATGTCTAGCTTTTTAAGTAGCCTCCAAAGTTTTTTCCAGAGTGGCTGTACTAGTTTACATTCCCACCAACAGTGTAAGAGGGTTCTTTTTTCCCCCGCATCCTAGCCAACACCTGTTGTTGGTGGTGTTGCTGATGATGGCTATTCTAACAGGGGTGAGGTGGAATCTTAGTGTGGTTTTAATTTGCATTTCCTTTATTGCTAGAGATGGTGAGCATTTTTTCATGTGTTTTCTGGCCATTTGAATTTCTTCTTTTGAGAAAGTTCTGTTTAGTTCACTTGCCCATTTCTTTATTGGTTCATTAGTTTTGGGAGAATTTAGTTTTTTAAGTTCCCTAAATATTCTGGTTATCAGTCCTCTGTCTGATGTGTAGCTAACAAATATTTTCTCCCACTCTGTGGATGTTCTCTTCAGTTTAGAGACCATTTCTTTTGATGAGCAGAGCTTTTTAGTTTTATGAGATCCCATTTATCTATGCTATCTCTTAGTTGCTGTGCTGGGGTTTCATTGAGAAAGTTCTTACCTATACCTACTAACTCTAGAGTATTTCTTACTCTTTCCTGTATCAACTTTAGAGTTTGTGGTCTGATATTAAGATCCTTGATCCATTTTGAGTTAATCTTGGTATAGGGTGATATACATGGATCTAGTTTCAGTTTTTTGCAGACTGCTAACCAGTTTTCCCAGCAGTTTTTGTTGAAGAGGCTGCTATTTCTCCATCGTATATTTTTAGCTCCTTTGTCAAAGACAAGTTGGTTATAGTTGTGTGGCTTCATATCTGGGTCCTCTATTCTGTTCCACTGGTCTTCATGTCTGTTTTTGTGCCAGTACCATGCTGTTTTTATCATTATTGTTTTCTAATATAGTTTTAAGTCAGGTATCGTGATACCTCCAGCATTGTTCTTTTGACTGAGTATTGCCTTGGCTATTCGTGGCCTCTTGTGTTTCCATATAAATTAAATGATAGATTTTTCAATGTCTTTAATGATTGTCATTGGAATTTTGATGGGAATTGCATTAAACATGTAGATTGCTTTTGGGAGTATCGACATTTTTACTATGTTGATTCTACCAATCACCTGAATAGACCTATAACACAAAATGAAATTGAAGCAGCAATCAAGAGTCTCCCCAAAAAGAAAAGTCCAGGACCTATCTATTGATGATAATGGGATGTTAAAGTCTCCCACAACTGCTGTGTTGCAGTTAATATATGCTTTTAGGTCTTTCAGGGTATGTTTGATGAAATTGGGTGCATTGACATTGTGTGCATACAGGTTGATGATTATTATTTCCTTTTGGTCTATTTCCCCTTTTATTAGTATGGAATGTCTTTCTTCATCTCGTTTGATCAATGTAGTTTGAAGTCTACTTTGTCAGAGATAAATATTGCTACTCCTGACTCTTTTGGGAGGCCATTGGCTCAGTAAATCTTTTTCCAGCCTTTCATCCTAAGCCTATGCTTATTTCTGTAGGTGAGATGGGTCTCCTGTAAGCAACAAATTGTTGGATCTTCCTTTTTAATCCATTTCATCAAGCGGTGCCTTTTGATGGGTGAATAAAGTCCGTTAACATTAAGTGTTAGTACTGATAGGTATGTGGTGATTCCTGTCATTTAGTTGTCTTAGTTGTTTAAAGGTTTGATTATGTGTACCTAGGTTGAGGTTACTTTCTACTTTTATTTTGCATTCTGTTTCATTCTTTTTTTTGAGGTTTTCCATATCCTGGGTGGTTTCCTCTTTAATGTTGTCAATTTTTGTCCTGAGTTCATTTATCTCTTTATTAATTGTGTTCTCTGTTTCACTTTGGTGTTTATACAGTGCTTTTATGGTTTCCTTTATTTCTTCTTTTGCTTTTTCAAATTCTCTATTTTTGTTGTCTTGGAATTTCTTGAGTGTCTCCTGTACATTTTGGTTGACCCTATCCAGTATCATCTCTATAAAATTCTCATTGAGTACCTGTAGTATGTCTTCTTTTAAATTATTCTTGTGGGCTTCATGGGGTTCTTTGGCATAGTTTATTTTCATTTTGTTGGAGTCTGTATCTGAGTATCTGTTTTCTTCATTTCCCTCTGGTTCCTGTACTAATTTTTTGCTGTGGGGAAACTGGTTTCCCTTTTTTTTCTGCCTTCCTGTCATTGTCCTGTTTTGTGTTGTTACTGTTCCTGTACTGTGTGCAATTAAGTATTTTCTAGCTTGTAATAATAACAATGGTGATATTTAGAATGGAAGGGTGAGAGGAGATGGAAAGGGTGCATTTTATTTTTGATAATTCCCAAAGAAGTGCATTTCACATATGATCCTTTACTTATTTATATAATCCCATCAACATGTATTTTTATTAAAATGCATCACTTGAATCTACTTTTGACTTATCCTTGTACTACCTTTCTGACTCTTCTCAAAAGGAAACAAATAGTCTGAAATTTTGTTTTTACAATCCCAATTCCAATGAATTTTTCTAGTTTATTTCTATGTGTAATAGTCTCTAAAATAAACTTATTTATACATACACATGCACTTGACTTCATTTTCTTGAGTTGCATCATCAATATATCATAGATTGGGTGACTTAGATGCATTTGTCCACTGTTCTGGAGTTTAGAAGTCTAAAATCAAGGTGACAGTTCATTTATATCCTTTTGTAGGCTCTTTTACAGCCCTAAGACTACTATCTTCTTATTTGTCTTCTTAGGGAGTAAGGGGGATGCACACTCTGGTGTCTCCTCATAGAAGAAAACTAATCATATTGGACCAGGGAATCATCCTCATGGTATTATTCAATATTCCTTAGTTTATTATATATCCCATCCAAGTACACTTGTGGTTAGGACTTAACATAAAATTTATGTATGGAAGATACATTCACTACATAATAATACATATAAATAAAAATGTTCATTCTGTACTTGGTATGCTCTTGAAGTGTTATTTTTATTTCATGATTGTACTTCTTTAATTTATCTATTACCTGTTATAGAATTGCTCTTTATATGAAATATCAAAGTATTTTTTTAGAGTGAGCTTTCTCTTGCTCCTGTTACTATTGAACCTAACTGGAGGCGGCAGAAGGTGCAGAAAGGACAAATGATAGAAGACTGGCATGCAGAGAGTTGGAGTTAGGTGTGCAGGGTGCTTGGATGGAGATGCACAGCAGCCTCATTGCTTCTTTTCTCTAATAACTTCTTTTCTCTTATTCTTGAAAACCTCAAATCAGAAGTCTCTCTAATTCTCTATTCTTTTAAGCCTTACTTCTTCACTATTTTTAAAGTCTCTTTCCTTAGACTCACTGTCCTGTTTTCTCTTTAGCTTTTTTAAAGCCTCAATGCTGAGACTTGCAGACAAATAACAGCAGTAGCATCTAAAAACTGCATTAGCATAACTCTTTAAGTCTCAGTCCTTAGACTTGCACTGTCCCATGTTCTCTTTAGCTTTTCTTTAACTTAGCTTTTCTAAAGCCTATGTATAAATTTCTTGGTGCAGACTTTCACTGTTCCATGCTTCCTCTAATTTCCACCATAGCTCACCAGCCAACCATTCAATTCACCCCCATCAAAAGACCTTCCATCAATCCCCCATCAAAAAACCTCACATCCTCCTTCAGTGAGTCTTTGGTTTTTTCAAATTTAATTAATGACTTATTTTATTCTTACCAGTCCCTAATTTTTTTTGCTCTGGTTATTTAATTTTTTTTATTCATTTATTAATATGTGCATACATTGTTTGGGTCAGGTCTCTACCTGACCTTTTCACTAGTTCTTGATCCCCTTCCTATATTGACCTCCATTGCTTTGAGGTTTCTGTATTAGTTTCTCTGCAGTGAGGACATCAGACACTTTCATGTTTTGGGTTTCCTACCTATCCCAATACCTCTCATATGTGCTCTCCCTTAGCATGTGACCCAAGTCCAACAAAACTACTACTGCATTTGCCCTAGATCTAAAGTCCACATCTAAGGGAGAACATATGATTTTTGGTCTTCTGAGCCTGGTTAATCTTGCTGAGAATGATGTTCTCCAGTTCCATCTATTTACTTGAGAATGATAAGGTTTCATTTTTCTTCATGGCTGAGTAAAACTCCACAGTGTATAAGTACCACATTTTCTTAATCCATTCATCAGTAGTGGTGAATCTGGGCTGTTTCCATAACTTGGCTATTGTGAATAGTGCTGCAATAAACATGGGTGTGAGGTGTCTCTGGAGTAACCTGTGCCACTTTCCTTTGGGTATACCCCAGAAGCAGGATTGCTGGATCATGTGGCAGATCTATGTTTAGATTTTTAAGAAGCCTCCATGCTTTTTTCCAGAGTGGTTGCACGAGCTTGCATTCCCACCAGCAGTGTATGAGGGCTCCTTCTTCCCCACATCCTTGCCAATACCTGTTGTTGGTGGTATTTTTGATGATGGCTATTCTAACAGGGGTGAGGTGGATTCTTAGTGTGGTTTTGATTTGCATTTACTTTATGGCTAGAGATGGTGAGCATTTTTTCATGTGGTTTTTTTTGGCCATTTGAATTTCTTATGAGAAAGCTCTGTTTAGTTCAGTTGCCATTTCTTTATTGGTTCATTGATTTTGGGAGAGTTAATTTTTTTAATTCCTTGTATATTCTGGTTAACAGACCTTTGTCTGATGTATAGCTGGGAAATATCTTCTCCCACTCTGTGCGTGGTCTCTTCAGTTTACAGACCATTTCTTTTGTTGTGCAGAAGCTTTTTAATTTTATGAAGTCCCATTTGTCCATCCTTTCTCTTAGTTGTTGAGCTGCTGGGGTTCTATTGAGGAAGTCCTTGCCTATACCTATTACTTCCAGAGTATTCCCTGGTCTTTCCTGTAGTCACTTCAGAGTTTCAGGTCTGATATTGAGGTCCTTCATCCATTTTGAGTTGATAATGATAATATGGATCTAGTTGCAGTTTCTTGCAGGCAGATGGCCACTTTTTCAAGCAACATTTGTTGAAGAGGCTGTCTTTTCTCCATTGTATGTTTTTGGAACTAGGTCAAAAATAAGGTAGGCATAGCTGTGTAGATTCATATCAGGGTGCTCTATTCTGTTCCATTGGTCTTCATGTCTGTTTTTGTGCCAGTACCATGCTTTTCTCATTGCTATTGCTTGGTATTCTGATACCTCTAGCATTGTTCTTCTTGCTGAGTATTTCCTTGGCTATTTGTGGTCTCTTGTGTTACCAAATGAACTTTAGGGTAGATTTTTCAATCTCTGTGATGCATGTCATTGGGATTTTGATGAGAATTTCATTAAACAGGTAGATTGCTTTTGACAGTATAGATATTTTTTTCTGTATTGATTCTACCAATCCATGAGCACGGGAGATCGCTTCACCTCCTGTAGTCTTCCTCGATCTCTTTCTTCAGGGGTTTGTAGTTCTCCTCGTAGAGGTCATCACATCCTTTGTTAAGTTTACTCCTAGGTATTTGATTTTTTGGGAAGCTATTGTAAATGGAATTGTTTTCATATATTCTTTATCAGTTTGTTTGTTATTGGTGTATAGAAAACCTAATGATTTTTGTAAGTTGATTTTGTATCCTGCCTCCTTGTTGTAATTGTTTATCATGTCTAGGTGTTTTGGGGTAGATTTTCTTAGGTCTATAAGGTATAGAATCATGTCATCTTCAAATAGGGATATTTTGACAGTTTCTTTACCTATTTGTATTCATTTTATTTCTTTTTCTTGCCTAATTGCTCTGGCTAGGAATTCCAGTACTATGTTGAACAGGAGTGGGGATAGTGGGAACCCTTGTCTCCTTCCTGATTTTAGGGGAAATGGTTTCAGTTTTTCACTATTCAGTATGATGTTGGCTATAAGTTTTGTCATATATATCTTTTACAATGTTGAGGTACTTTCCTTCTATTCCTAGTTTTCTTAAAGCTTTTATCCTAAAGTGGTGTTGGATCTTATCAAAGGCTTTTTCTGCATCTATTGAGATGTTCTAGTGGTTTTGTTTTTGCTTCTATTAATGTGCTATATTACATTTATAGATTTGCGTATGTTGAAACACCCCTGCAGCCCTGGCATGAAGCCAACTTGGTCATGGTGAACAATCTTTCAGATGTGTTGTTGGATTGCCATTATTTTATTGAGGATATTTGCATTTATGTTCATTAAGGAGATTGGCCTATGGTTCTTTCTGGAGGTGTCTTTGTCTGGTTTTGGGATGAGTGTAATACTGGTTTCATAGAATGAGTTTAGGCAGTTTTCCTTCCCTTTCTATTTCATGGAAGAATTTAAGGGGACTTGGTATTAATTCTTCTTTAAAAGTCTGATGGAATTCAACAGAGAATCAGTCAGGTCCTGAACTTTTATTTCTTGGTAGACTCTTTATTACTGCTTCTATTTCATTTTATGTTATAGATCTATTCAGGTGATTAATGTTCTCTTGGTTCAATTTTTGATGGTCATAAGTATATAGAAATCTGTTATTTCTTCAAAATTTTCAAATTTATTGGAATGTAGGTTCTCAAAGTAGTCTCTGATGATTTGCAAGATTTCCATGGTGTTTGTTGGTATCTCCCCTTTTGCATTTCTGTTTTTACTGATTTGGGTTTTTTCTCTCCTCGTTTTAGTAAGATTTTCCAGGAGTCTGTCAATATTATGTATTTTTTCAAAGAACCATCTTTTTGTTTCATTCGTTCTTTGTACGTTTTGTTTCTTTGTTTCTATTTCATTAACTTTGGCCCTTGTTTTTATTATTTCTCTCCTTCTGCTTGTTTTGGGATTTGCTTGCTCTTGTTTAAGGATTTTGAGATGTATCATTAGGTCATTGATTTGAGATCTTTCTGTCCTTTTAATATATACATTCATGACTCTAAACTTCCCTCTCAGGACTGCCTTTGCTGTGTCCCATAGCTTCCAGTAGGTCAAGTATTCATTTTCATTAACTTCCAGGAACATTTTAATTCTTCTTTTATTTCATCATGACCCACTGATCATTGAGCAGTGTGTTTTTCAGCTTCCAATTGTTTGCACGTTTTTTACTATTGTTTTTGTTGTTGAGTTCTAGTTTTAATGCATTGTGATTAGGTAGAATGCATGGGATTTTTTCTATTTTCTTATATTTCTGAGGCTTGCTTTGTGCCCTAAGGTATGATCAATTTTGGAGTAAGATCCATGGACTGCTAAGAAGAATGTATATTGTACAGAAGTTGGATAAAATATTCTGTAGACAAGAGCTAGGTCCATTTGATCTATGGTGTGATTTAGTTCTAGAAATTCTTTATTGATTTTTTGTTTGGATGACCTATCTATTGGTGATAGGGGGATATTAAAGTCTTCCACTACCACTCTGTTGGAGTCTATAATGCTTTTAGGTCTTTTCGGGTAAGTTTGATTAAACTGGGTACACTGACTTTGGGTGCATATAGGTTGACAACTGTTCTTTCTTTTTGGTTTATTTCCCCTTTTATTAGCATGGAGTATCTTTCTTTGTCTTGTTTGATCAATGTGAGTTTGTGGTATACTTTGTCTGAGATAAGTATTGCTATTCCTACCTGTTTCAGGGGCCATTGGCTGGGTAAATCTTTCAGCCTTTCACCCTAAGCCAGTGCTTGTTTCTGTCAATGAAATGGGTCTCCTGTAAGCAACAGATTGTTGGATCTTCATTTTTAATCCAATTTGCCAAACAGTGTCTTCTGATGAGGAATTAAGTCTGTTAACATTCAGTGTTAGTATTGATAGGTATGTGGTGACTCCTATAATTTATTTGTTTTTGTTGTTTAAGGGTTTGATTGTGTGCAGCTGAATCAATGTTACTCTCTGATTCCTTGTCTTTTCTTCTTGTGTGGTTTGGTACTGCCTGCCCTTTCATGGTTTTGCTTGCTTTCATTTTCTGTGTGCAGAATCCCTTGAAGAATCTTTTGTAGTGGTGGCTTGGTCATATATTGTTTTACTTTCTGCTTATCATGGAAGACTTTTATTGCTCCATCTATTTTGAATGATAGTTTTGCTGCATAGAGTATCCTGGGGTTGAAATTATTTTCATTCTGTGCCCCGAATACCTTACTCCCCAGACTCCTTGCTTTTAAGGTTTCCGTTGAGAAATCTGCTGTGATTTTGATGGGTTTACCTTTGTATGTTATTTGTTTTTTCTCTCTTACAGCCTTCAGTATTCTTTCTCTATTCTCTGTGCTTGTTGTTGTAATGATAATATGTTGTGGGGTAGTTCTATTTTGGTCAAGTCTGTTTGGTGTCCTTGAGGCTTCCTGTACCTGAAAGAGCATAGCTTTTTCTAGATTTGGGAAATTTTCTGTTATTATTTTGTTGAATATATTATGAATTCTTTTTGCTTGAACCTCTTCTCCTTCTTCAAACCCATGAGAAATTGGTCTTTTGATGGAGTCAGTGAGTTCTTGTATATTCCTTTCACAGGTCTTGAGTTATTTGACTAATAGCTCTTCAGTTTTTCCTTTAATTTTCATTTCATCTTCAAGTTCTGAGATTCTGTCTTCTGCTTTTTCTAGTCTGCTGTAATGGCCTTCCTTTTGGTTTTGTATTTCTGTTTCATTCTTTTTTCTGAGGTTTTCCATATCATGGGTCACCTCCTCTTTAATATTGTCAATTTTCATCTTTAATTCATTTATCTCTGTATTTATAGTGTTCTCTGTTTCACTTTGGTGTTTTTAGGGCTCCCATGAGTTTATTTATTTGTTTTTGTGTCTTCTCATATTCTTTTTTTTGCTGTTGTTTTGGAATTTCTTGAGTGTCTCTTGTATGTTTTGGTTGACCATGTCTAGCAACATCTCCATTACATTCTCAGTGATTACTTGCAGTATTTCTTCTTTGAGATTGTTCTTGTGGGCTTCATTGGGTTCCTTGTCATAGTTTGTCTTTGTTTGTTGGAGTTCGGAACTGGGTATCCATCTTCTTCATTTCCCTCTGAATCCTTTATTTTATTTTTTGGGGGAGAAGGGTTTCAATCCTTTTTCATCTTCCCATCTCTCCACTTGGTACTGTGTAACTATGTTCTTGATAGGCTGTTGGTGGTTTCAGTCACTTGTTTTCTTTCCCTTGTTTAATTGTGTGTGTGTGTGTGTGTGTGTGTGTGTTGGGTTTTAGTTTAGTGTATGTATGCTATGCCTGTCCCTTGTCTTTATGTAATTTAGTATTAGCTAACTCACAAAAATAAAACTAACAAAGAAAGAAAGAATGAATGAATGAAAGACAGAAAAAGAAAATCAAAGAAATCAACAGGGGGAGGTGGTGGACAAAAAACAGGGAACAAAACAAACAAGGAAACCCATAAAAAAAATTCCAGGATCAGGAACAGTAGAATTTCAGTCTTAGTAGTTCTGGTGTTACTCCTTCAGCAGTCCTGGTGTTGGTATTTAAGCAGAGGCTCTGTCTTAGTCCCACCACATGGTTGGGGAGACTCACTAGTTTTTTTTCCTGTCTTTCAGCAGCAGCTGTTTAGTCAGCTCCTCCCTCAGTGAGGTGTGGAAGTTTGAGTTTGTATAGTGGCCTCAGGTTCCGGGAATCAGCTCTGTGGCCCACCAACCATCCTGCTTTGGAGTTGCATTTTTGCTGTGTTGGTTTATTGGGGGCTTGTTTCTTTGCCTTGCCCCCTTTCTCTGTGGCAAGGTCACAGATCTGTCAGCCAGCTCCCTGCTGTCAACCTGTTATTCTGCTTTGCTGATTGTTTTTAAATTTTGCAGCATCATTTGACTTTGAATGCTGCTCACTGCTCAGGAGATGAGCTTTGTGTACTGCTATCTGCCCTACTTCAGGCAGCAGCTTATCATCTGCCATTGTCTGCCCTTCTGTCTTTCAGTCTTTGTTTACTGAAAGTTCCAATGGAAATCAGCTCCTTGCCCCTTCCCCCTTCTCTGGTGTGCTTACAACACCATACCCCCTCTGATTCATGTTCCTTTGAGTTTCTCATTTATTATTCAGTTTTTTTTGCAGGGGGGGAGCTATGCTGGTTTATCCCAGGGGTGGCTGAGGGAATACTGCATGATGCTTATTTGCTCACCTATTGGTCTGCTGGATGTCTCCCAAGCAGGTTTGGAGCCCATGTCTGGTGGCACAGGAGCCCTCTTGTTTTCTCAGTGTAACGTGGTATGGAGAAGCTTTGTGTGGGCTGGAGGCTCAGGGTGTTGAAGTTTTGATTCTTCTTGGTGCTTTTTTCCTGCCAAGTGTGGCTCCAGCATCTCAGCAAGATTTTTGATTTCTGGAGCTCATGTTGTCTGGTACTGCACTCTAGTTGCTATCTTGGATCCCCTCCCTTCAGTGAGTCTTTTATATCCAATGGTAAACTAGGAGGTGGAGCAACAGTTTTCCAGGAGGGGCATGACAGTGTAACAAGAGAAACCTGCATTCCTACTTCTCTGAATGTAAACAACTTAGGAAAACCACCTGTACTGAATTTTGCCTCTGGCTCTCTCTGTGTCTGGTGCCATGCAAACTCAGCCTGTAGATCATTGAGCACAACTGTGCTTATAACAAGTTCTCATAGGCTTCTCATAATCTGCTTCCCATATTTGTTGTTGAATGTTTTTGTGTTGTTATGAACAGTGTTGCTATGAAACTTATCTATCTCCAGTTGCACACGTGCAAAATATTTTTGGGTATTAACTGAACATTGGAATGTATTGTCCCTAGCAATGCACATTTTCAATTGTAAATCAGAATGCCACAATAATTATCTGTTAAAACCCACTAATACACACCACTGGTTTTATTTTTTATTTATATTTATATATATTTTTTGTTGTAATATGACTTCTTCAATTTTTTATTTTTATTACCATATTATTTTTTGTGCTGGGAAATACATTGTGACATTTATAAAAGTGCTTATAATATATCATAGTTAAATTCATGCCTTCCATTATTCTCCCTTATCCTCCCTTCCCCCATTCCTGGAATAGTTTCGACAGGTTTCATTTCTCCACTTTCATACATGAGTACATATTTCCACCATATTCACCCTCCAATACCCTTTTCTTGTATCTTCCCCCACCCACTGGTACCAACCTCCCCAACAGGACCTGTTTTACCTTCCTGTTCTCCATATAAGGAGTTTCATTGTAACATTTCCATGTATATATGCATAATAAGGTGAATTGGTTTATTCCCTACATTTTTCTCCTTTTTTTAAAGTTCAGTTTTAAAAAAAATCTTGGTGAGGGGGGCTATATCTAACATTCATGAGGCCCTGGGTTCAATCCTCAGCAACATACACATGTGACACACCTGCACAACACAAACACACACATACATATGTGCACACACATCCATTCCCACAGATCTTTTCCACATTTTTTTTTTGGTGGTACTGGGGTTTAAACTCAGAGCCAACAGGCACTCTACCACTTGAACCACTGCACCAGCCCTTTTTTTGTGATGGGTTTTTAAAAAATTTTTATTTTATTCATATGTGCATACAATGTTTGGGTCACTTCTCCCCCTTCCCCCTGTCCCCTCCCTTAACCCCCCACTCCCTCCCTTACCCCCCCTTACCCCTAGCTACCCAGCAGAAACTATTTTGCCCTTATCTCTAATTTTGTTGAAGAGAGATTATAAGCAATAATAGGAAGGAACAGTGTTTTTGCTAGTTGAGATAAGGATAGCTATACAGGGAGTTGACTTGCATTGATTTCCTGTGCATGTGTGTTACCTTCTAAGTTAATTCTTTTTGATCTAACCTTTTCTCTAGTTCCTGGTTCCTTTCTCCTATTGGCCCCAGTTGCTTTAAAGTATCTGCTTTAGTTTCTCTGTGTTGAGGGCAAAAAATGCTAGCTAGTTTATAGGTGTCTTACCTATCCTCATACCTCCCTTGTGTGCTCTCGCTTTATCATGTGATCAACATCCAATCCCCTTGTTGTGTTTGCCCTTGATCTAAAGTCTGCATATGAGGGAGAACATACGATTTTTGGTCTTTTGGGCCAGGCTAACCTTACTCAGAATGATGTTATCCAATTCCATCCATTTACCTGCAAATGATAACATTTCATTCTTCTTCATGGCTGCATAAAATTCCATTGTGTATAAATAACACATTTTCTTGAGCCATTCATCACACCATTGATTTTAAAAAACATCCTCAAATGTATTTTTTCCAATCTACTTTATACAAAGGAAACTCACTGAGTTTAAAACATGTCTTTCCCTGTTGATTATTGAGGTTGACCATCTTCAGATCTAGTGATTATCTCATTTGAAGTTATTTCCTCTGAAATAAACTTCATGTTCAGTGTTTCAACTCTTTTCATGTATGTATGTGTGGCAGTATATTTCATTATTAAATTATAAGCAACAGCAGGGGACATGTTTTTAATAGGATTAACGAAGCTGGCAGAAACTTCTGAGTAAAGACATAGATGCAGGTCTTTTTTTTTTACAGCAAACAATATTTTAATATTTGATGGTAGAAAACAAACATAAGCATTGCTAATTATGTTCCCTTAGAAGTCTGTAATTGATAGGTGCCTAAGTGTATGCATTGATTATACAAAGAAGATTTGAGAAAGAAGAGTTGAGTTAATTTATATGATGAAGGCTGGGACTGAACTGTTGAGGAAGGATGAAGTTTGGGTGGTTGGGAGAATATAGGTGGACACTGAAAAATTAAGCGATAGTTAGAATATATTGCAAACATGTTTGTTAGGATAATTAGGTTTCTTTAACTCTTAATTTTTACATGGCACTGCAGAATTTCTATGTAATACCTAAAATATAAATCTCTAAACTGAACATCTTTTTTTGTGTTACTGGGGTTTTGAATTCAGAACCTTATGCTTACCTAATAACCACTTTAATGTGGTTATACACACATTACCTACCAAAGCTAAACCTAATATTTAAAAAAAAAGGCAATTTAGCACAACCTGATTTCTGTATTCTGCTTTCTTGTTGCTTATGGGTTTTCTTTCAGATAGGTAATTTTTGGAAATTTTTTGCCTCTTGGTTCCTTCTTGCTGTATAGTCATTTTGCATAGACTCAGAGAAAGCAGATCCTGGTCAGCCTAATTTGGAATAGGTGAAATCTTGGCTGTAATATTTAGCACTAACAGTGGGATTTTAACTTTTGGAACTAGTTTTTTTCATGAGTAAATCAAATTACAGTTTTTCTTACTTGTTTTTATTTTTAAATTTATATATAGTTTTTTTTGGGAGTGGTGCTAGGGTTTGAACTCAGAGCTTTGAGCTTGCAAAGAGGTGCTCTACCACTTGAGTCACACCTCCAGCCCATTTTCTCTGGCTATTTTGGAGATGGGGTCTCTTGAACTATTTGCTCACTGGCATTGAACTGCGATCCTCCCAGTATCAGCCTCCCAAGAAGATAGGATTACAGGCATGAATGTCTGTAGATGCAGGTCTTCTAAGAAATGGTATCTGGTATTGGGGATGTAGGAGTATAAACTGTTGATTCAAGAGACTGTTTTTTTCTCACAATGCTTTTGTAAAAAAGAAATTTCGAAGAATCAAGGACTTAAAAATATCTCCAAGATAAATATTAATATATCTATTTTGTTTGATCTTAAAGGGATTATTTTTCTGTATGTCACAATGGAAGTACAGGAAAAGAGGAAGGTGCCAATGAAGTTTTTCTGGCTTGAGAAGAAAAGAAGTTTCATTAATCTAGGGAAACAGGAAGGTCAATTGGCACATTAATATCAGGACAATGATAATCAACCATTATCTACTGTAGTCAGAAACCATTCCTGAAATATAAATATCTGCTGGATTTCTTCTCGAAATAGCATTTCCAAGTAAGGCTGATTTTACATAGGCAGAATCAATTAACATCATTTATAAACATTCACACAGCTTCATTATATAAAATATCAGGAGATGGAGATGTATGGAATGAGTTTAATCAATTTTTTAAGGTATTGAGAAGAAAACAGATAATGAAAGGTTTTTATGGTATTATAAGAAACATACCAACAGAATGCTTTTTGGGCCAGACAATGAGATTTATAGAAACTGTTCTAGTCCTCAAGGTCCAGTGGTGATGATAAGATACATTTGATTACTTTTTTTTTAAGAGAATGAAAGTATTAGTGGTTTGTGTTCTTGAAATAGCATGGGGTTCAGAAGCAAGAGAGTTTGGTTATTACACTCAACTTCCAACTCAGTTTATGATGAACTCTGAATCAGATTTTTCCTCAGTGTACACTGAGAAGGCAGAAAGTTTTGAGAACTACCAATTCCTATTGGCTGTCTTGTAGTTATCATTATTCCTCCCAGGGTGAACTCTCTTATGCCTTGTTCAACAAGTAATTTTTTCCCCCAAGGGAGCATAAGACAATGAAACAATTTTATCCTGTGTGTCTCTAATGTGGAATTGCCCCCAGGCAATTTTATGGTTTGTAAAATTAGAACTCACAGGAATTGTTCAGGAGATAAGAACATGTGCTGATAAGTCTATCTTCTTTGATTCTAAATAGGTAACTCTTCTGCTTGCCACAGTAGAAGTTTGAGCTTTTTGAAAATTTAATGTTTCACTGAATTTCATGCCTTCTTGAGGTAAATGGAAGAACCTTCCCATATCACATAGCTGAAGGTATTTTTGTTCATCATCTAAGGGGCCCTGTCAAATCTAGAGTAGAATTTATGCTCAGCAGTAAAATTGTATATGTTTGGATATATATGTATATGTGTGTGTCCAGTGTGTGCCATTGATTCTTAGATTCTACCACTGTTCATACCATAAAATGGCTGAAACTCTATGTAGAGTAATTTGTCTTGAATTTAACATCTATTTAAATTTTGAGGTGATAGGGCAAAAAAAGACTCCAGGTAGAATAATTTATCTCACAGTGATCCTATATCTAATTTTTGAGAGAAAGGAAGAAAAGACCTCTTTTTTGTCTTTAACCCATATTTTTCATAATGTGAATTTCCCCAGATTTTATACCAAATCTCTTTAATTCTATGCCTCAATTTCAGTGTACACAGGTATTATTTTGTAACTAAAATGCTACAAGAACCACCAGTTCTCATTCTTGATGGATTCTGGCTTTGATACAATCTGATCTCTACTTAATAGCTAGCAAGCCATTTGATATTTTAGTCACTTCCTTTATTTATACCTTTTCTTTGATGAGCTATTGTTCTAGAATAGAAATTTTCTGTTATAGCACACAAGTGCTAACATCCTCTTGCTCCTTGAAAATTATTCAACTCATATATTCCTTGTGTTGCCATTCTCTTGAGTTTTCTCTTTTTCTCAAATGTCCTAGCCCTGTCCTCTACAAACACTTAAGTTGAGTGCCCATTCTTACACAGATTCTTCTATTAAGGATTTATAGAAAGCATGAGGATTGGCTTTTTCATCACCTTATCTGCTTGTGGTTTGAAAATCTATTAAAACCATGAATGCACATTCCCTCCAATTCTATTTTTGAGAATCTATCCTATAGATATATGTTCTAGGGCACAAAAAGACATATGAACAATATTGATTATTTCAATATTGTTGGAAATATCAAATATTAAGAACAATCCACATACCTACAGATAGCTAATACCATTTTCATTATGACAAACTAATTGTTACTAACATGGAAATAAGTAACATAACTAAATAATAATCAATCTCAGATAATAACATCACATTTACAGTATGTTTCATATTGTGGGCTGCAGAATGTGGAAAACTTAAAGTTTCAAATTAGAAAAATACAAATTTATTTAACACCTAAAATACCTGATGAATCAGAAAGTGAGACATATTCCCAGTTCACAAAGGCAAAAACCTGCATTTTTAGCAAGTGTTTACATAGACTATGTGTTCTATTTTACAGATTTTCATGTTCTGTAGTCCTTTTCATTGGTGATTATTCATATAATCGGTATGATAACAACAAAACTGAAGGCGAAACAGAGAGAAATTTAGCTATGTAGAAGACATTTTGGAATATACTAAAAATATCAATTAAAAGCCTTGGGCATCAAAAGTACGTCAGGAATCACAAAAAACAAAGACGTCATTTGTTTTAGCTGGAGGTACACAAAGAACTGCTTTGGCAGATCACAGATGTAACTAGAAAAGTCAGGTACTTCCTGGTATTCTCAGAACTTGAATGAGGTAATTTAGTATGAATTGAGGGAATTCATGTGGAAGAAAAACACCTATTATGAGCATTCCATCAAAATTCCTTTAAGAATAATGGAACACTAAAACAGTTGAATAGGAAAGAATTTTTAAAGAAGGAATTGATGGTTGTATTACAAGGTATGTCACTGGACATTTTATATTATTGATGTAGATTCATTCTCCAATGCCCTTGCCTGACCAACTATATATGATATGTCTATCAAGTGTCCAGGTCCTGATGTCTTGCAGGTCCAAGAAACCAAATGGATTCTCTGATCTTGATTCAATTTCTTTTCATGAAAATAAAGCATTAGCTAAAGTGTGTTCAAGAGATAGTTGGTTAGGAAAGGTCAAAAGAACCATTAGAGATCACCTAATGGTCCACACTAATTCTCTAATATAAAATTTCTATCACAAAATCATAGACACTTTAAGTTGATCTGACCTGATAGCCATTCTGATTATTCCTGATATCTTTAAAACAAGTTCATCTGTTTTGCAAGCTGGAAATAACCTTTCCAACCATCACTACTGCACTTGTATGGCAAAAAGCTTGAGAAACTCAGGTTAAAATGCACATACTGTATAGCTCAAAATGATGTTTGTTTATTTATGCAGTGCTAGAGATCAATAAAATGATGTTCTTACAATGTAATATTAACAAAGACTTCTGCCTCTTTCACATTTCCGTCTGCTCTTCATCCCCACCAGAAGAGAAGAGGAACATGAGGAAGTATAATCAGAGCAGTGTGTCTGAATTCATCCTCCTGGGGCTCCCCATCAGGCCAGAGGAGCAAGGCATGTTCTATGCCCTGTTCCTGGCCATGTACCTGACCACCGTGCTGGGGAACCTGCTCATTATCCTGTTTATCAGGCTGGACTCTCACCTCCACACCCCCATGTACTTCTTCCTCAGCCACTTGGCCTTCACTGACATCTCTTTCTCATCAGTCACAGCTCCAAAGATGCTCATGAATATGCTGACACACAGTAAATCCATATCCTATGCTGGGTGCATTTCCCAGGTGTTCTTTTTCTTAATGTTGGCAGATATTGACAGCTTCCTTCTCACCTCTATGGCTTATGACAGATATGTAGCTATCTGTCACCCTCTCCACTACAACAGAATCATGAATCCAACCCTCTGTTTTCTGCTAGTAATTGGGTCCTGGGTTTTATCTTCTGCAAATGCACTTGTGCACACCCTCCTTCTAGCCCATCTCTCTTTCTTTGTAGACAATACTCTGCACCACTTCTTCTGTGACCTCTCTGCCTTACTTAAACTGTCTAGCTTGGACACTACTCTCAATGAGTTGGTTATTCTCATTATAGGATCACTGGTCATTACACTGCCATTTATATGCATTCTGGTCTCTTATGGCCACATTGGGGTCACCATCCTAAAAATTCCTTCAATCAAGGGAATCTTCAAAGCCTTGTCCACATGTGGCTCTCACCTCTCTGTGGTTTGTCTGTACTATGGAGCAATTATTGGGCTCTACTTTATCCCCTCATCCAATGCCACTAATGACAAGGATGTCATTTTGGCTGCATTGTACAGTCTAGTCATACCCATGCTTAATCCCTTCATCTACAGTCTGAGGAATCGGGATATGAAGGGAGCTCTGGGAAATATCCTCAGTAGGACAGTTTCTATGTGATGGTCATTAACTGGGTATGAGACCTCTTAGCCCTTACATGCATTCTATCTTCTGTGAATTGCTGTTTCTCAGTGTTTCTTGTATTTCACCTCAGACATAGTTTTTCTATTTAATTTGTCTCATCAACATTGAGGGAAAGCTTTTTCTACATACCTCCCTCCATTTTTTCTTCCTGCATACTATTTTTGGCCTACAAACATTAAAAAAATATAGTTACTACTTTTCATTTTTATATGATAGTTTATAACTTTTGGTAGCTAGGTATTTTCCTTTCTCAGGACAGAAAAAATCAAAGGTATATTCAATTCTCTAATGCACTTCAAATTTATTTTTGTTAGTATCCTTAATTAAAAATCTAGGTTTACTTTTGTTTTTAATTTTTTGCATGTTAATTTTTATTATTTTTGTTTTATATTTGACAGAAAATGGTATATATATATACATATATGCTAGGTAGCATGTGATGTTACTATACATGCATATGGTATGCAATGTTCAAATTAGCAAAGTGTATCTGTTTCCTCAATCTTTATCACTTCTGTTTTGGAATTGTTTAGAATCCTTTTCTAGCTTTAAAAATGTATTATTTTATCATTAGCTTTAATCATTCTACTGTTGAATCAAACAGCAGAACATATTTATCCTGACTAAAATAGCCTTTCACACACTTTCTCCATCTATTTGTAGTTTCTTATCCATTTTCCAATACTTGTAGTTTCATTAGTGTTCGTGATAGCAAGTCATATAAATTTGTTTTTCTCCAGGTTTGGGCTTTGTCAAAGATTAAAATGAGATGACTTTCTGAAAAATTCCAGGTGAGTAGTTCTGACAGAGCAGATACTGGTCCAAACTGGTGGATGGAAACTTGATTGGAGTTCTGAAAGTTGTTGATATGTGGCATCACATTGAGAGTAGAGATTTAAATATCCTTGCAGGTGGTGATGTGGTGATGTGCATTTAGTCCCTTCTGGTAAGGGGACTCAGCCTCAGAATCTGGGGTGAAGACAGGTTAGGCAGGAGGTCTACACAACTTAAACTGAGATCAAGCAGGTCATTGGTTTGGTTAATCCAACTACAGTCTATCATAAAAAGAAAAGAAAGGTAATTTCCTACACAGCTGCAAAAATGTAGTGTCCTATTTTTCATCTTAAATGGTTCCATTATGCCTTTAGTCTTAAGTGCATTGCTAGAAGTTGATTATCATGAGTTTTTTCTGTATTCATTATTTCTTTTACTATTTGTCAAAAATTAGGGAATACAAATTTAAGAGAAGTTTAGTACCCAGTCTTATGTCACTAAGCAAGGGATATTTAGTGGATGTGAAGCACAGACTATCTGTGTTTGTGTGTGTGTGTGTGTGTGTGTGTGTGTGTGTGTGTGGATGGGTGGGTGTTTGTGTGTGTGTTCAGATCCTGAAACCAACAAGTCACTTGGGTATTTTTCAAAGTTAAGCAAATTTATTCATTTGATGAAAAATTTAATCTTCCAGAAATGTTGAAACAATGCACAAATAAATAAGGAATATAACATATGTACGTCTTAAATATATGTGCATACATATGCTACTGTATTGTGCCTAGTATATGTATGTGTTCATTTACATATGACAGATGGTAACGTTTTTATGAAAATGGTACAATGAAACACACTGAAATCCATTAAAAAGGAGGGGGAGAAGGAAAGATAGTTAAGAAAGAGCAATATCGATAGAGGTGAATTAGAACAAAGTACATTATATGCATGTTGTAAATATCACAATGAAACCCCTTGTACAAATACTTTATGCTAATAAAAATGTTTAAATTAATAATATTATTTAATCAAATATTTAATAGGCAATCTCTAGGCTTAAATAATAGAAAACTAGTAACATTCTTGAAGCTTCTTAGTCCCTCTTCTTTTTGCTGTGGCAGTGCTGGAACTTGAACTCAGGGTTTCACTCTTGTTAGACAAATGATGTACCATTGAGCCTTGCCTCCAGCCCTTTTACTTTAGCTATTTTCAGGTCCACCCTGCAATCTTCCTACTCTGCTTCCTCATAGCTGGACTTATAGGTGTGTACTGCCATGCCTGGCCTCAGTTCCTTCTTAATTGTGTCATCTTTTCTCTTGAGCTCTGCCAGTGTCTTGACTATTTTCAATATTTCTTTACTTTTCATTAGAGTTTTAACACTTCCACACCGATCTTTCAGTCTTGCTTGGACCATAGCTGCAAATAAATTAAATAATACTATATTTATTCTGCTCTATTTTGTTTTTGTTGTCTACTATTGCCCTTGTGAAATTCTTCTACATATTTTATAGTATGCCATGAGACTGTAACACACTCATCTCTGTTTTCTACTGCCATGTTTTTGCTTCCATAATTGTGCTATGTGAACAATGTTGCTACAAACATTCTTGTACATGCATGTAGCATATTTATACAAAATATTCTGTAAACTGTACCTCCAGAATCACTGGATCATATGGCATGTGTGTATATATGTTCAATTCTAACTAAAACTGCTCACATCTTCTACAAAATAGCTATCTCAAAAAGCCAGTCTGAAGAGGCTACATACAATAAAATTCCAACTACATGACATTGTAGAATATGCAAAACAATAGAGAAAATAAAATGATCAGTGGTTTCTAATGGTTTGCTGTAGGTTAGGGGAGAGATAACTAGGTGGAGCAAAGTGGATTTTTAGGACAGAAAAATACTCTGTATGATGCTGTAACATATTTTCAAAACCAAACAGACAGAAAAGCAATCAAATATAAAAACCTATACAAGAGTGAGCCCTGATCTAAACTATTGACTTTAGTTAATGATAATATACCAATATTGGTTCAAATGTAACAAATGACTTCACCAATGCAAAATGTTAACTGGGGAAATTATAGGCAAGTGGAGAGATGAGTTATATAAACACTTTAACCATCATTTTTCAGTAAAACCTAAAACTGATCTAAAATATTCTATTAATTTTTGAAAGGTATACATTTCCCTCTTTTCTGAGAGTATGAGAGGTTCCACTACTTTATCTCTTTAAGTAAAAATGGCAATGACAGAAAGATTTGAAGTTTTATTGCAAAGATAGTGAATGCCAAGTTATACCTCATTTTGCTTTTACTTTCTAGCACCTTGTTCGTTCAAGTACTAAAGCATCTCAGCCAATGTTTTTTACCTATTAGTGAAAGATGGCTGACTTTCCCCCAAAATTTCATGATCTGTAAAGTTACTACTGGGAGACAACTAGTATTTTTTCTACTAATCTAGGTGACATATTGTTCACAGTGGAAAAGAATGTGTGTTTTTCATTGGTCAGGACGTAAAGAAGCATGTAG
Source organism: Castor canadensis (assembly GCF_047511655.1). Classification (NCBI taxonomy): domain Eukaryota; kingdom Metazoa; phylum Chordata; class Mammalia; order Rodentia; family Castoridae; genus Castor; species Castor canadensis. The sequence goes on along the minus strand of NC_133398.1, from coordinate 12,766,749 downwards.
ATTTCCTTTTCTATTTGGATGGAACCAAATTACCTGCTACCTCTCAGAGATAATTGAGTCAGGTTCCTGAATGGTGACATAGTAAAAGCCACCTCCCTTTTTGGTTCTGGATATTTTTGGAGATAGAATCTTGCTTGTCACCTGGGCTGGGCCTAGATCACAATCCTCCTGTTTTATGTTTCCTGTTGCTGGGTTGACAGACATGCAATACCATGCCCACCTTTTTTCATTAAAATGGGACTTTGCCAGGGCTGACCTGGAACAACAATCCTGATCTCAGCCTCCTATTTGATAGGATTACAGGTGTGAGACACCAGCACCCAGACCAGGATGATCTCGAAGCTCGGATACTTTTACCTCCACATCTCAAGTAGCTAGGATTATAGACATGTACCCCCACCCCAGGTTTGTTTCTTATTTATTGCATTGTGGACTGTCTTATTGTAACCTGGAAATTTATTCTTTGTCCATTGTTCATATTGCAATGTCTCCTATCATTAAAAGTTTGATACAGTCTACCATTGTCTCATTTTAATTTGCTTAAAGGTTAATACAGTTTACCATTGTCTCATTTTAATGTATCTATTTATGATTGCTGTTCTCTTTTTCACAGGCACATGAACAGTTGAATCTGGGGTTTGTTGGATATGGTGGTACATGAATTTTGAAGTTATCATTCATAGATATTATATAAAACCACACCAAAAATGTACATAGATGAGAAAGTAAGATAGAGGAAGAGACAGCGAAAAGGAGAAGGAGGGAGACAGGGAGACAAGGAAAGAAAAAGAGACAGAGACAGAGAGAAATCAAGACCTAGGCCATGTGTCATTCTATATTTCTAGTCTTACACTGAAGAAATGTTTAACTTTGTTGATATTGCCAGTTAACTTGAGGTTGTGCAACTAACAGTCTTTTGAAAAATAGTTTTATTATTTTGGTTCAGCATGCATTAGTAATGTGAGAGAGTTTCATTGTGATAATTCCATCCATGCATACAGTGCATTTTGATTGAGCTCACTCTCTCCATTATATTTCCATCCTCCCCCCTTCTCCTCTTTTTCAAAGAGTGTTTAGTGAGTTCCATTATGCTGTCTTCATAGACAGATAGATGGGTAGATACTGACATACATACATACATGCAGTATACTTTTAATTTCTTCATCCCTCATATAATTTCTTTTGTCTTGACCTTAAATTTTTGAAGAAGTCACATTACAAATGACAACCATTCTATTTTCTAGAAAATAAGAGATATGGCATCAGGAATCATGAATACAGCAGACTCAATTCTTCTTTGTTCTTTTGGAGTTTATGCTTAATAAATAGGGTCAAAGATGAGACAGAGAATTATGTCAACCTTACTGAAGAAGGGATATGTTGGATATATCACCTGATGCTTCCACCAGTGGAGGCACTCTGCCAGACCATTCTCAGTAATAAGTCCTACCAGTGTCAGGACAACTGTAGGGGTATGGTAGAGGGGTGACACAAATTACTGGCTGTCTTGGAAAGACATGGGAACCAAGCAACAGAAAAATGTTCATGGGAGAGCAATGGGAAGGAATTTCCCCACCTAAAACTCTATTGCCTTCCTCAATATTGCCAGTGCCATCAAGTTCATCTTGGGTACATGTCAGATTTATGTGAGTCCTAACTCTTTACTGGTCTAAAACAGATGGTGGGCTACATCTTTTTCAGGCTTTCTAATTCAGATATGGTACACGATTGTCTACCTTCTCTTAGGCCAACTGCATCACCTGTAGTCCACTGAGGGAGAGCCAGAGAGTGAAGAGACTAGAAATAGATAATTGTGGATATGTAAGGAGAGGAAAGGCTAGACTATAGTAGAATGAAATTGTCTCACTCATTTGGGTGGTCTATTGTTCAGAAAAACTTCTTGGAGATGGAGTTCTTGACTGAAAGTTTTCCTAAATAAAGTGTAATGCACCATTGCCAGTTCCACAATGGGCTACAGAAGTAGCCAATTTCCAGCTCCAGCATCAACACTAGATCTATAGTCCTCTTGAGAGCTGAAGATAGATGCACTATTAGCTCTATCACCAGTTTAGTAACTACATCCATATCCAGGTACTACCAGCCTTGCTATCAGATACAATTGGAGCTATTACCAGTTTAAATCTAGAGTCAGTTCCAGAACCACATCTAGCACTACCTAAAGAGATAGAGCCAGCTGCATTGCAAGTTCCAACTCTTGTGCAAGAGCTAGAGCATCCTCCACAACTGCATTAACATAGTATCACAGTGAAAGATTAGTGGTTGATTCTGAATGATACTGAAAGGGAAGTCATGCCTGGAAACACTGTGGACTGATGTTAATGTTTTATATTGATATGGATTTCTTAAATTGAATAACCAGTTCATTAGTACATGAACACATTGTTGCATACAGAATATTGTTTTTAAAATAAATGAATGAGACTTTGATTCCATTTCATCTTTATTAGGTGAAAATTAGTCACAAGTGTGGTAATAGGATAAAAATAAAATTTACATTTAGAGAAAATGACTAGGAGGTACATTATGAAGGATGATCATTTAACTGGTAGTTACGGATTTTATTTTTGATAATTCACAAAGAAGTACACTTCACATATGATCTTTTGTTACTCATATAATTCCATTAACATATATTTTTGTTGAAAAGCATCATTTGAATCTACTCTTGATTTATCCATATACTATCTTCCTAACTCTTTCAAATAGAAATGATTAGTCTGAAATTTTGTGTTTATGGTTCCAATGATATTTTAGTTTATTTCTATGTGTAAGATTCTCTAATATATATACTAATATATATTCATACACATGTACAAAACTTTGTTTTCTTGGGTTACAATATAAATATATGATTGGTGATCTGGATTCATTTATCCCCTGTTTTGGAGGCTAGAAGTCCAAAATCAAGGTGACAGGTCATTTATATTCTGTTGTAGGTTTTCTTACAGCCCTCAGGCACCATGTTCTTTGTTCTCATATGTAGTAAGGGGAATGCACACTCTGGCGTTTCCTCATAGGAGAAAACTAATCATATTTGATTAGTGACCCATTCTTATGATCTTTTCAAACATTTTTAGTTGGTTATAGATCTCATCTCCAAATACAGCCACACTTGTTAGGGTTTCAAAATGGAAATGTTTCAAAATAGAAATGTATTTCAAAATAAAAATAGGGTTTCAAAATAGAAATGTATTTGGAGATCTCATCTCCAAATAGAGCCACACTTGTTAGGGTTTCAAAATAGAAGAGAGATACAGTCACTACACAATAATATATGTAAATATAAGTGTTTGGTCCTCTGTTTCATATGCTCTTGGAGGCTTATTTTCTTCCATTATAATATTTCTTTAATTTATTTACTATTTGTCTCCCATAAAATTGTTCCATGATATTCCTTGCCTAAAAATACCAAAATATTTTTTGTTGAACATTTTTCTTCTTTTACAAACCTTCTTATCTGTCTCCAGTTGCACATATGCAAGATATATTTGGGTATTAATTGGGCATTGGAATGTATCGTCCACACCAATGCTCACTTTGAATTATAAATCATAATGCCACATTATCTGTCTATTTAAAAGGATTAAGATGTCCACTAATGCACACTATCGCTTTGGAAACACATCCTTAAAAGTAATTTTTTCCAATCTACTAGGTAAAAAGGAACCCCACTGAATTTAAGTTTTTTATTTTACGGATGATTATTAAAGCAATTATCCCATCTGAAGATATTTTCTTTGAAATAATCTTTATTTCAATTTTTTTCATGTGTATATGTCAGTGTGTTTATTAAATTCTAAGATAATGCAGGGGACATGTTTTGAACAGCATTAAGAAACATGGTAGAAACTTGTGGGTGAAGATATAGATAAAAGTCTTCTAAAAATGGTTATCTGCTATTGGGGATACAGAAATGTCAACTGTTAATTCAAAGGGTTGTTTTTTCTCATGTTGATTTATTAAAGAAAGAAATCTTGCAGAGCCAAGGACATTTTAAAAACCACCAAGACAGATATATTAATATATCTAGATATATCTATATTAGACAGATATATATTAAACAACATAGATATATTAATATATATCTATCTTGTTTAATTGTGAATGGATACCTCTGCTTTTTACAATGGAAATGTAGGAAAAGAGGGCGATGCCAATAAAGTTTTTCTAGCTTGAGAAGGAAGGAAGTTTTGTCAATCTAGGGAAACAGGGAGGTCAATTGACATATTATCATCAGGACAACAGATAACCAACCATTATCTACTAGACTCAGAAATCATTTCTCAAATTAAATCTTGCTGGATTTCTTCCTTCAAATAGCATTTCCAATCACAGGAAGAATTCACATAAGCAGAATCAATTAGCAGCATTTGTAAACATTACCACAGCTTCATTTTATAATACTGAGTAACGGTATTCATTTTCTACCAGATACCGAATATCAAGAGATGGAGATGTATGGAATGGATTTGGGATAAATTTTGTAAGGGATGGAGATGTATGGAATGGATTTGGGATAAATTTTGTAAGGGATTGAGGGGAAAACACATAATGAAAGGACATTTTATGGCATCATGAGGAACTTGTACCAACAGAATGCTGACAGCATATCTTTGGGCAAGACACTAAGATTTATAGAAACTATATTCTAGTCCTCAAGGTCCATTGGTAATGATGAGATATGTTTGGTCACTCTTTTTTAAAAAGAGGATGAAGGTATTAGTGGGTTTTGTTCTTGAAATGGCATGGGGCTGAGCAACAGGAGATGTTGGTTATCATACAACCTACAGCTCAGTTTATGATGTATATTGAACCACATTTTCCCCAGTGTAAACTGAGAAGGCAAGGAGTTTTTGAGAATCAAGTTCCTAAAGGCTGCTTTGTCGTTATTGTCATTTTTCTAAGGATGAATTCTCTTATGCCTTGTTCAATAAGTAGTTATTCTCTCAAGGGAGTATAAGACAATGAAATAATTGCATTCTCTGTGTCTCCAAATTGCAGCTGGAATATGGAATTGCTCCCAATGTTCTCATCGTGCTTTTTAAATTTAGGACTCACAGAGATTGTGAGATTGTTCAGGAGATGTAAACAACATGTATTTATGTATGTATCTTGTTTGATTCTAAGTGGATAACTCGTCCACTTGTCACAATGGAAGTTTGATCTCAGAATTTCATCTGTTTCACTGAATTTCATGCCTTCTAGAGAGAAATGGAAGAATTTTTCCATGCCTTGTGGCTAAAGGTAATTGTGCTCATCATATAAAAAGCTGAAATTATGTTCAGTGTTATAATTGTATGTGTTCGGGTATATGTGTGTATGTGTGTGCCCAGTGTGTACTACTAATCCCTAGAATCTACTCTTTTCACAGCAAAGGATGACACTCAACCCATGTAGAGTAATTTGTCTTGAATTTCATATCTATCTAAATTTTGAGACGATAGTACAAAAGTAGTCTCCATGTAGAATAACTTCTCTCACAGTGATCCTAGATGTAATTTTTGAGAGAAAGGATGGAAAAATATCTCTTTTTTCTAGTTTTTTACCCATATTACCTCTACAGGCTTTTTCCCAAATTTTATCCCAAATTTCTATAATTCTATGTCTCGATTCCAGTGTAGTCAGGTATTATTTTGTACCCAATATTCTACAGTATCCACCAATTTTCCTTCCTGTTGGTACTCATGCTTTGTAACAATCTGATGTCTTCCTGGTAGCCAGAAAACCATTAGATATTTTTAGTCACTTCATTTACTTATACCTTCTCTTGGATGAGCTGTTTTTCTAGAATAGATTGAAACTTTATTATTATAGCAAATAGGTGCTTATATTCTCTTCAACACGTATATTTTTTTTCCTTAGCTACAATTCTTTTTTCTTTTCCTCAAATGCCCTGGCCCTATCCTCTCTAAATACTTAACTGGAGTGCCATTTTTATAATGTTCTTCTGCATATTCTTCTATTAAGGATTTATGGAACATAAAAGGATCGGACTCTTTATTACCTTAGCTTCTTGTGACTTAACAACTCTTACAACCATAAATATGCTGGAAATGTGACTCAAGCAGTAGAGCAGGTGCTCTACTGCAATCATGAAGCCCCACGTTCAAACCAAATACCTCAAAAACACCCCTCCAATTCCATTTCTGAGAATTCATTTCATAGCTATATATGCTAGTTTGCAAAATGACTGAAGAACAATTCTTATTATTGCTGGAATTAGCAAAATATTAAGAACAATCTACATCCCTACAGATAGAGAATCACCATCTCCATTGTGATAAACTAGTTGTTCCTAACATGTAACTGAGTGACATAACTGAATCATAATCATTATCAGGGAACATCACATTAACAGAATGTTTCATGTAGTAGGCTGAAGAATGTGGAAATTTTAAAGATAATTTCAGCCAAATTGGGAGAAATGGTAAGTTAAATTTATTTTTATTTTTAAAAAATGTATTAGCATGTAATAGTTGTACAGGGGAATACATTATATTTACCTATGTGTTATCTTAAATTTACCCTCTCCATTGTTTTCCACCTTCTTAGAACAATTTCAGCAGGTTTCATTCTGTTTTCAAATATACATATAAAATTCATCCACCATATTCACTCTCATCCCCTCTTTCCTTGTGCACATCCAGCTCCCACTGGTACCCATCCCCAAGAAAAGACCTATTTTTCCCTCTGCCCTTCATTTTTAAGTGCATATTGATAGTCAGAAGGGGTTCTCATGCTTTAAACAAATTAACCCCTTCCCCCACCCTGTTACTTATTCATTCTCTATCACCATGTTCCCCTACTATTAAACAACTTACAGTACAGTGCATCATATTATATACATATATAGATAGATTGTTTCAATATTTTTCATTCTCTAACATTTTCTTTCCCTCTCCCATCTCCTGTAGTCCCCTCAGAAAGACTCATTAGTACAATGTTGTATTAATTCCTTTTATGACAAAGGATGTTGAGCATTTCTTCATGTGTTTATTGCTCATTTATACTTCTTTTGAGAATTGTTTATTGAGTTCATTGGCCCATTATTCAGTGGGTTGTTGATTCTTTGAGAGGTTAGTTTTTATTGACACCAAAAATAACTGATTAGTCAGGAAGTGAGACATCTTTTCAGCTCCAAAGACAAAACCCTGTGATTTTAAGTCTTTACATTGAATATGTGCTCTATTTTAGTAGACAGATTATCATATTCTGTAGTCTTTTTCTTTAGTGATTACTCATATGAATAGATATCATAATAACAGAACTGAAAGAGGAAAAGAGAAGAATGATAGTTTAGCAATGCAGAAGAAATATTAGAACATATTAAAAATACCAAAAAACAAGCATTGGCACGAATGCCTAGGTTAGGAATCACAAAAAAGGAGAAGACATTATTTATTTTAGCTAGCAACACAAAGAGTTTCTTTGGTAGATCTAAGATCTAACTAGAAAAGTGAGGTATTTCCTGGATATCTAAGAACTTGAATAAGATGATTTGTCTTGAATTAAGGGAATACCTAGGGGGTTAACATGTAAGAAAAACAGACATTTTATGAAAACTCCATGGTAATTTCTTTAAGAAGAGTAATAGAAGACTAAAACTGTTGAGTAGAAGTGATTTCTTGAAAGAAGAACTGGTTAGTGTATCTCAAGGTATGTCACTGGATGCTTTATGTTATTAAGGTCTCTAATGTCCTTGCTTTGACCACTTGTATATGATATGTCTACCAAGTGTCCTGGTCTTGATATCTTGTAGATCCAAGCAATCAACTAAATTATTTCATCTTGGTTCAAGTTACTTTCAATGAAAATAAAGCATGAGCATGTGTTTAAGAAGAATTGGGAAAGTTATGAAGGTCAAAAAACCATTAGAGACAAATCTAGTAGTTTTTCTACTAACTGGTTACTGACAAGACCTTGTACACTAATTCCCACATCTAAAATCTTCACCAGGAAATCATAGGCAGCATAAATTGAGACCGAGTCTAATCTGATGACCATTCTGATTATTCATGCTATATTTTAAAGATGTTAAGTTGTTTTCTAGGTGGCAAATATCACTTCCAACCATCATTAGCCACTAGTGTGGCAACAGACTTGAGATACTAGTGTTAAAATACCTGTACCACCTAGCTCAAAATAATATTTAATTATTCTATTTGTTAATTTATTCATTTTGTAACACTGGGATCAACAAAATGATACTTTTACAATGTAATAGTAGCAAAGACTTATTGTTTCACACTTCCATCTGTTTCTTCATCTTTAACAGAAGAGAAGAAAAGGAGCATGAGGAGAGATAATCAGAGCAGTGTGTCTGAATTTATCCTCCTGGGGCTCCCCATCCAGCCAGAGGAGCAAGTAATGTACTATGCCCTTTTCCTGGCCATATATTTGACCTCAGTACTGGGGAACCTCACCATTATCCTGCTCATCAGGCTGGACTCTCACCTCCACACCCCCATGTACTTCTTCCTCAGCTACTTGGCTTTCACTGATGTCTCTTTCTCATCAGTCACAGCTCCAAAGATTCTCATGAATATGGTGACACAATGTAAATCCATCTCCTTTGCTGGGTGTGTTTCCCAGGTATATTTTTCCATCTTGTTTGGGAATCTAGACAGTTTTCTTCACACTTCAGTGGCATATGACAGATATGTGGCCATCTGTCAGCCTCTCCACTTTAACAGAATCATGAGTCAGAGCCTCTGTTTCCTACTAGTAATTGTGTCCTGGGTCTTATCTTCTGCCAATGCCCTTGTGCACACTGTTCTTGTAGCCCATCTTTTTTTCTTTGTAGACAATACTCTCCACCACTTCTGTTGTGATCTCTCTACCTTACTTTAGCTGTCCAGCTCTGACACCACAGTAAATGAGCTGATTATCCTCATTACAGGATCACCGGTCATTATACTTCCATTTATATGCAGTCTGGTCTCTTATGGCCACATTGGGGTCACCATCCTGAAAATTCCTTCCATTAAAGGAATCTTCAAAGCCTTGTCCACATGTGACTCTCACCTCTCTGTGGTTGGTCTGTACTATGGAACAATTATCGGGCTCTATTTTGTTCCTTATTCCAAGACCACTAATGACAAGGATGTCATTGTGGCTGCATTGTACAATATGGTCACACCCATGCTTAATCACTTCATCTACAGTCTGAGGAATCAGGATATGAAGGTTGCTCGGGGAAATACCTTCAGTAGAAAAACAGTTTCTGCATGATGGGCATCATCTTCCTAATGGGATATGACACCTCTCAATCCCCATATGCATCCTCACCTCTGTAAATTGATGTTTTCTCAGTGTATCTTGATGTGGCACTGTTTTCTCCATGTATTTCACCTTGGATACTATATTTTAAATGAATTGTCTCATCAGTATTGAGAGACGTGAGAATGCTTTTTCTATACACCTCCCTCCATTTTTTGTATTTGCATAAAATCCTTGTCCTACAAACATTTAAAACTTTATATGATTGCTAGTTTCGATTTTTTATTTGATCATTGTAACTTTTGGTAGCTAATTATTTTCCTTCCTCAAGATTAAAGAAAACATTTATCTGGTGTCCAATTCTATAATACAGTTCAAATTTATTTTTGCTAATAACTTTTATTAGAAAACTAGGTTTACTTTTAGGGCTGACAGAGTGGCTCAGGTAGTACAGTTCCTACCTCGAAAGTGTGAGGCCCTGAGTTCAAACTCCATTACTGCCAAAAAATATTCTGGAAGACTCTCACCTTTACTTTTGTTTTTAATTCCTTTTTTGAATATTAATTTTTATTTTTATTTTACATTTGACACAGAATATGGTAGATATTTCCAGGGTTGCATGTGATATTTCTATACATACATATAGTCTATAATGTTCAAATTAACAAAACATATCTATTTCCTCAAATATTTATCACTTTTTTTGCGAAATTATTCAGAACCCTGTTCTAGTTTTTTTTGGTATCTATAATATTTTTTCATTATCTATAATAACTCCACTGTGGAATAGGACAACAGAACTTATTTCTCTTGTCTAAAATATACCCATCCATCTTTCCCTCCATTTTCTTCATCTGTTTGCAGTTTATTATCCATTTTCTAGTTTTATAGTTTCATTAGTGTTCATGGTAACCAGTCATAAAAATTTGTTCTTCTCCAAATTTTAATTTGCTACAAATTAAAATGAGATGATTTTCTGAACATTCCAGGTGAATACTTCTGACAGAACAGACAGTGGCTGCAACTGGTGGACAGAAACGTGATTGGGGCACTGAAGGTCAATAGTATGAGATATCACATTGAAAGTGGGGGTTTTAAGATGGCCTTGTAGGTGGTGATGTGGTTATATGCACTTAGTTCATTCTGATAAGGGGACTCAGCCTCTCACATTGTGGGGTAAAGAATGGTTAGGCAGGAGGTCTAGGCAACTTAAACTGAGTTCAAGTAGGTCTTCAGTGTTAGCTAATCCAACTACATTCCATTATAAAAAGAAAAGAAAAGTACTTTCCTACATAGCTGCATAGATGTAGTGTCCTATTTTTCCATCTCAAATGGTTACTTTTTGTCTTTAGTCCTTAAGTGCATTGCTACAAATTGATTGCCTTGAGAGATATTTCTGTATTTATTATTTCCTTTATTACTTATTATAAATTAGGGAATATAGATTTTAGAGCAGTTTAGTAACCAGCTATGTGTCACTAAGCTAGCAATACTTGGTGGATTTGAAACTCAAACTACTGTGTATGTGTGTGTGTCTATGTGTTCAGATCTTATGACCTGTAAGCTAATTGGTTATTTCTCAAAGTTCAGCAATAGTTATACATTCATTGAAAAATTTGTAATCTTTACAGAAATACTGAAATAATATAAAGACAAAAATGTTACATAACATACATACATTTTAAACATATGTGTATACATATGACACTGTATTGTGCCTAATATATGTATGTTCTCATATGCATCTGACATAAGGTGACATTTTAATGAAAAGAGTACAGTGAAACCCACCAGTCTGTTAAAAAGAGTAGGGTGGGTGAGGAAATATAGGTAAGAGTAATATAGTCAGGGGGGAATTAGACCAAAGTACATTATATGCACATTGCAAATATCATAATGAAACCCCTTTGTCCAATTAATGTGTGCTGATAAAAATTAAAAATAAATAAATAATACTATTCAAAAAATATTCAATAGGTACTCTCTAGGCTTATGTAATGGAAAACTAGTAATGTTGTTGAAGATTCTTAGTCCCTCCTTTTCTTTATTTGTATGTTCTGGACTGACTTGAATTCAGAGTTTCACTCTTGCTAAACAAGTGCTTTACTATTAGAGTTGTAACAATTTTACATCAATCTTTCACTCTTGCCTGCTCTAGAACTGCGAATAAATGAAATAATACTGTATTTATTTTGATATACTTTGTTTTTGTCATGTACTATTGTTCTTGTGAAATCCTTCTATGTATTTTTATAGTATACCTTGAGACTGTAACACACATGTCTGTATTGTCTGTGGCCATAATAATTAAATTATATTCCTTTGCAGCCCTCGCACACATTCCCTTTCTCCTTGTCTTCTTTGTTCCATAGTAATTCCCACATCCCCTTATTTTCACTACTTATTTTAACTCCTACACAAAAGTTTATTTTTCTAACCCCTACCTTACTATATAAGAATGCTAATCCCTTCCATATGTCACATGATAGGTTGTATAGATAATGTTGCCAATGGTATTTTACTTCATGTAAATAACTGGTGTGGTATTGAGTAATGCATTTGTTTTTTGCTGAGTTATATCTGCAAGACAGTGGTGAGAAGTGGTACATCAACGCTGCCACTACTCACTCCGGCTAGAACACAGAGAAAGGGCAAGACCTTAGGTGACTAAAACCTTCAACCAAAAAATTGACTACAGATGAGCAACTCTCAACATAGAAGCATATGAAATATGACATAGCAAGGGAATATGACATCCCAAAAGTTCAACAATCACACAATGAAGGGTCTGAATGACAGTGAAGGTGATGAAATATCAAATTTTGAGCTCAGAAGAATGATGATAAGAATGATTAATGATATGAAAGAAGACATGGATAAAGTCTTCATTGAAATCAAAGGTAATATAAATAAACACCTAAATAGCTTCAAAGAAAATACAAATAAATAAACTCAAAGAAGATATAAATAAAGAGCTGAATGAACTCAAGGTGGATGGAAATAAACAACTAAATGAAATAAGGAAGACAATGCAAAACATGAAAGAGGAATTCAGTAAAGATATAGAAAGCCCAAAGAAATCAAAGTAAAGCTCTGAAAATTAAAAGCTGTACAAGTCAAGTAAAAAACTAAATTGAAAGCCTGTCTACCAGACTGAATCAAATGGGAGATACAATATCAGTACTTTAAGACAAAGTAGATGTGATATAAAAATCAGATGAAATAAAGGAAAAACAATGAAGAAATACAAATGAAATATGCAAAAAACTCTGTGACCCCATAAAAAGACCAAATCTACAAATCATGGACATTAATACAGGAGAAGATGTGCAAACTAAAGTCATAGGAAACATATTCAACAAAGTAATTTCAGAAAACTTCCCAAATCTTTAGAAAGAGATGCCCACATAGGCCCAGGAGCCCTTGAGGATTCCAAAAAAGACAAGATCAAAATTAATTATAGAGAAGAAGGAAAGAAAATTGACAGCTACAAGGGAGAAGACTCAAGCCACCTATAAAGGAAAACCAAATGGAATAACAGCAGATTTCTCAACTGAACCATAAAAGCAAGGAAGGCATAGAATGATGCATTTCAACCACTGGAAGAATATTACTACCAATCTAGATTACTCTACCCAGCAAAGTTATCATTCATAACTGAAGAAAATAGATATTCAACAAGACATTGTTGATTGACCAGTGGATCATTGAAGAAATGAGAGAGAAACCACAAATTTTCTAGAATCTAATGAAAATGAAAGCACAACCTAACAGAACCCTGGGGATACAGCAAAGACAGGAGTAAGAGGAATGGTTTATAGTTATCAGCATGTACAAAAAAAAAAACAAAAAACAATCCAAGAGGTCTCAAATAAATAGCCTAATAATGCACTTCAGTGTCCCAGAAGAACCAGAACAAACCTAACCCTAAGTTAACAGAGAGAAAAAAATACAAGGGCAGAAATCAGTGAAATTATGATCAAATAAACTATATAAAATTCAATGAAGAGGAATCCAAGATGGAGACCAGAGGGAGGAAGCAGACAGCGTGAGCTACATAAATCAAAAATCTTGCTGAGAGGCTGGAGCCACACTTGGCAGAAAAAAACCACCAAGAAGAAGCAAAACTCTGAAACCCTGAATCCCCAGCCTGTACAAAGCTTCTTCATGCCACATTACACTGAGAAAATAGGAGGGCTCCCACACCACCAGACATTGACTCCAAACCTGCTTGGGAGCTGCAGGCCAACATGTGAGTAAATAAGTGGCACACAGTATTCCCACAACTCCCCCGGGATAAACCAGCCTAGCCCCCTGGAAGACTGACCCACACCCCACAAAAAAAACTGAATAATAAACAAGGAACTGAAATGGACATGCAACAGAGACGGCGGGTTGCTCTGAGCACACTGGAGAAGGGAGGGTGGGGCAAGGACCTGAACTGCCCATGAACTTTCAGTAAACAAAGTCTGCAAAAGTGGATGGCTGACAGTAGGCGGGTGATAAGCCACTGCCTGAAATGAGGCAGATAGTGGCCCACAAGCTCGTCTCCTGACCCAATCACCTGGTGACACTATGACAGAGCTACTGCTTAAATACCAAAACCAAGACTGGATGCTGAAGGAGTAACACCAGAACTACTAAGACTGAAACTCTATTGTTCCTGAACTTGCAAGTTTTTTTCTTTCTCTCTAAGTGTTTGCCTTGTTCACTTTTTGTTAGCTCACATCTCTCCCTGTTGATTTCTTGGATCGTGATTTTTTTCTTTTATTTCTTTTTCTTTTTTCTCTTTCTTTCTTAGTTTCATTAGTTTTACTACTGTAAGTTAGCTAACACTAAATTACATACAGACCAGGGACAGAAACAGCACCAAGTAGAATGATGGGAAGATGAAAAAGGGATGGAAACCATCCTCCCCTCCCCCCCCAAAATAAATTAGTACAGGATTCTGAGGGAAATGAAGAAAACTCATACCCAGTTCCAGACTCCAACAAAACAAAGATAGACTATCTCAAGGAACCCAATGAAGGCCCACAAGAACACCCTGAAATAAGAAACCCTGCAAGAACTCACTGAGAATTTCATGGAAATGTTACTAGACAAGGTCAACCAAAACATACAAGAAGCATTCAAGAAATTACAAGACAACAAAAATAAAGAACATGAGAAGACACAAAAAGAAATAAGTGAACTCATAGGAGACCTAAATAAATACCAAAGTGAAACAGAAAACACCATAAATAGAGAGATAAATGAATTAAAGATGAAAATTGACAATATGAAAGAGGAAGTGACCCATGATATGGAAAACCTCAGAAAAAAGAATGAAACAGAAATACAAAACACAATGGAAGGCCAGTACAACAGACTTGAACAAGCAGAAGACAGAATCTCAGAACTTGAAGATGAAATGGAAATTAAAGGAAAATGAAAACATGACCTACTAGAACCTATGGGACACAGCAAAGGCAGACCTGAGAGGAAAATTTATAACCATGAGTGCATATATTCAAAGGACAGAAAGATCTCAAATCAATGACTTAATGTTCATCTCAAACACCTAGAAAAACAAGAACAAGAAAATCCCAAAACAAGCAGAAGGAAAGAATAATAATAATAAAGGCTGAAATCAATGAAATAGAAACAAAACAACAACAACAACAACAAAACCCATATGAAGAATCAATGAAACAAAAAGTTGGTTCTTTGAAAAAATAAATAAGATTGACAGACTCCTGGCAAACCTGACTGTAAAGAGGAGAGAAAAAACCCACATCAGTAAAATCAGAAATGCAAAAGAGTAGATAACAATAAACAGTATGGATATCCAGGAAATCCTCAGAAACTACTTTCAGAATCTATATTATAATAAATTTGAAAATCTTGAAGACATGGACAGATTTCTAGATACTTATGACCATCCAAAATTGAACCAAGAGGACATTAATCACCTGAATAGATCTATAACACAAAATGAATTTGAATCAGTGATAGAGCCTCCCAAAAAAGAAAAGTCCAGGACCTGATGGATTCTGTGCTAAATTCTACCAGACCTTTAAAGAAGAACTAATACCAACCTTCCTTAAACTGTTTCATGAACTAGAAAGGGAAGGAACACTGCCTAACTCATTTTATGAAGCCAGTATTACACTCATCCCAAAACCAGAAAAAGACACCTTGAAATAGAAGAAATATAAACCAATCTCCTTAATGAACATCAATGCAAAAATCCCCAATAAAATAATGGCAAACTGAATCCAACAATACATCAGAGAGATCATTCACCACAACCAAGTCAGATTCATCCCAGGGTTGCAGGGGTGGTTCAAAATATGCATATCTATAAATGTAATAAAGCACATTAATAGAAGCAAAGACAAAAACCACTTGATCATCTCAATAGATGCAGAAAAGCCTTCAACAAGATTCAACACTACTTCATGATAAAGGCTCTAAGAAAACTAGGCATAGAAGGAAAGTACCTCAACATTGTAAAGGCTATATATGACAAACCTACAGTCAACATCATACTTAATGGAGAAAAACTGAAACCATTTCTCTAAAATCAGGAATGAGACAAGGGTACCCACTATCCCCACTCCTATTCAACATAGTACTGGAATTCCTAGCCAGAGAAATTAGGCAAGAAGAAGGAATGAAAGGAATACAAATAGGTAAAGAAACTGTCAAAATATCCCCATTTGCAGACGACATAGTCCTATACCTTAAAGACCCAAAAATCTCTACCCAAAAACTCCTAGACACCATAAACAGCTATGGCATGGTGACAGTATGCAAAGTCAACTTACAAAAATCATTAGCTTTTTTATATACCAATAACAAACTGCTGCAGTCCAGTTGCAGTGGGGGCTCCAACTCTGGTCTCGAGTGCTTGAGCAGCAAATAATGACATGAACTCAGGGTTGTGCTGGGCAGCAATGGCGTAGTTTATTTTCTGAAGAAAGTATTTAAGCAGTGTAGAAAAGCAGGAAGGAGTACTTGGTAGTCTCCAGGTATTGCTTGACCTCTGTACTGGGATTGGCTTTCACGTTGCTATGGCTATGAGCCCAAGTATGGAACATCATGTTCTTGGGACAAGGTTTTCCCAGTCCCATGCAGACAGAGAAGAGGGGAGTTCAGCAACTATCCTTTTGGACTGTTGCAATCTCTGTTAGGGCTGTTGCACAAAAGCTACAGCAACCTCGCTCCTTTCCAAGAGGGGTCCTGAGGGGTTCCCACATTTTCCCTTTTTTATTTTTTATGAAAAAGGTGTTTAGAAACTTTTCTTTATTGTGGAGGTTAGTTTCTCAAGTGATTAGTCTTTTTAGCCATATAATACTAAGTAGACCCAAAAGCATGAGTCCACCTATGCCTATTAGTCCTTTAAGTCCAAAATTAAGCCCATCACTAGGATTAAGTTTGTCTAGCCAAAGTCTCTTCATGGGTCCCATCAATGGCTGTAACTGGTTTAATGCATCAGAGAGGCAGCCATCTTGGTCACTGTTCATGTTCTGGAAAGACACAAGCATATCCTTGGTCTGTAGTTAGTAAAGGGTCAGGTCCCTACCATGTGTTTGTCTCTAAATTCTTCCAAAGAACACACACAGGTGGGCAGGTGTTCCATACATGGAAGTGCTTTTCCATAGGTGTAATCCCTTGATCATCGAGTGAGAAAACATTTAAAATTAATAAGATGAGATGTGATTGGGTATGGGAAGATTTGGGGGTGAACGCCCCTTTTTTATTTTAAAAAGTTGGTTTTTGATCCTTTGATGTTGTCATTCTACAATGGCTTGGACTTGAGGATTGTAAGGAATTCCACTATTGTGAGTAATGTCCCATAATGTAGAGAATTCTTGAAATTTTTTACTTATACAGGTGGGACCATTGTCTGTCTATGAACTTTGGAATTCCAAAGGTTGCAAAAGCACCAAGCAGGCCACCAAGGGCATGTTTGGTAGTTTCTGCTGTGTGGGCTGAGACAAAAGAGGACACCAGAGTATTTGTCGACTGTCACATGAACATATTTTAAGGTGCCAAACTGGGGAATATGAGTGACATCAGTTTTCCAGATATGGTTTGCTTTAAGACCACAAGGGTTAATGCCAGTATTAGGGCCCAAAGGTAGAAGAGTACTGCAGGTGGGGCAGGCCTTAATAATATGTTTGCATTGATCTTGAGTTAAGTTTGGGAATTTTTTGTGTAACATGTTAGCGTTCTGGTGTAGCAAAGAGTGGCTTTGTAAGGCCTTTTGAAAAATGGAAGAAGGATTTTGTGAGTTCTCAACAGCAGTGAAGGAGATGAGCTGATCTATTGCTTGATTTCCTTTAGCCATAGGGCCAGACATCCCTGTATGTGAATGAATATGAGTAAAAAAATGGAGAAGTACAAGCCTGAATGATCATTTGAGCCTGTGTGAATAACTGAAAAAATGGTAGAATTAGGATCGCCTTTTAGTCTAGCTGTTTTAACAGAGTTAATGGCTTTAACTACATATTGGGAGTTTGAAACTCTATTGACTGGACCAGGGAAAGCTTGCAGGGCTGCAAGAACTACTAAGATTTCAGCATGTTGTGCAGTTGCTCCTGGAGTTGCAATGTTTATTTGTTCTGTACATGTCCCTGAGGGGGAGTAAATGATATAATTGGCTCTCCCTTTACTGGTGCCATCAGTATATACTGTGATTCTATTGGTTAGGGGTTTGGTGGCTGTGATGCAAGGTAGAATCCAGGCCTGAGAAGTTAAAAATTTTATGGAAGGGTCTTTGGGATAGTGATTGTCAAATTGTCCTGAGTAATGACTAATTGCAATTTGCCATAAATAGTTTTGTTGACAAAGATAGTCTATCTGAATATTGGTAAAGGGAGTAACTATGAGTGATGGATCATTGCCAGACAATTGCTTGCGTATTTGCCTTCCCTTTATAATTAGATATATTATCTCTTGTATATAGAGATTAATAGTTCTAGGGGGTGTATTATGGGTGAAAAGCATCTCTATCATTGTATTTGGCCATTGTAAAATAGCCCCTGTTGGAGTTGTCAGAGTACCCAATATGAGTACCTGGAGGGGCTGACTGGGGTCTATCCTATTGATGGAACTATGTTGAAGAGTGGTTTCAACAAGTTGTATAGCCTGTTGTGCTTCTGGAGTTAATTTTCTTAATGAGTTCAATTGTGAGTCTCCTTTTAATGGTTCAAATACAGGTTTTAAAGAGTCCGAGGGAATCTTAAGAAAAGGCTGAATCCAATTAATGTTTCCCAATAGTGTCTGTAATTCATTTAATGTCATAACCTCTTTTATGCCTAATTTTAGTTTAGGAGGTTTAACTATATTATCAATTATAGTGTGTCCCAGATATTTGAATAGTGGACAGAGCTATATTTTGTCAGGAGCTACATTTAAACCTTCCTTGGCTAGGAATCTTTCTAAGTCTCTGAGGGCCTGTTGTAATAGTGTAAATGAGGAATGAGCAATTAAAAGATCATCCATATAATGAAAACATTTAATTTGTGGCCATTTTTTGTAGAAGGGTATAAGAGCGGCATGGACATAGGCCTGACATATGGTGGGACTGTTTTTCATGCCTTGAGGTAATACTTTTCATTGATAATGTTGAGCTGGTTTTTCATTATTAATGGATGGCAATGTAAAGGCAAATTTTTCCTTATCATTGTCATGTAATGGGATAGTAAAAAAGAAATCTTTTAAGTCTATAATTACAATTGTAAATCCTGCAGGAATTGTGGCAGGAGAAGGGAGGCCAGGTTGTAAAGCTCCCATGGTTTGTATAGCTTTATTAATGGCTCAAAGGTCATGTATTAATCTATATTTGCCTTTGGCTTTTTTTTATTATAAAAATAGTACTATTCTATGGACCATTGGGAGGCTCCAGATATCCAGCTTTTATTTGTTGTTGTATGAAAATATGAGCGTGTTGCAATTTTTGTCCCCAAAGTGGCCACTGATCAACCCATATAGGCTCATTGATTAACCATTTAAGGAGTATAACTGTGGGCCAGGACTTCATATCAGTGGCCCCTAGGAGGGGGGTGGTTATAAGAATAACCAAGGCCACAGCAACAAGAGAATGTTGGGAAAGGGCCTTCTCCCAAGGTCTTATGATGGTCTTATCTTGTTGAGCTTGGGAAAGGCCTCTCCCAAGGCCTTGTAACTGTCCTATCTTGTTGATCCTGGGAAAGATCCTCCTCCCAAGGATGAGCTTTGTGTGTGGTAAGAGTCATGTGCAATTGTTGCATTATGTCTCTCCCCCATAAGCACAATTTAGTCATGTAATTAGGAAAGGTTTAAAAATCCCTGAATTGCCTTCTTCATCCTCCCATCGGAGTACCTCAGCACTTACTTTGGCTAATTGTGGTCCCCCTACTCCTTGTATTGTGGTTCCTCTTTTTGTTCCCCAATGTTTAGGCCATAATGATTGAGGGATAACACTCTGATCTGTTCCTGTGTCTAGAAGACCTTGAAAAGCTACTCCCCTAATATAGATAGTAGCAAAGGGCCTTTGATCTAAAATGGGTTGAGTCCAATATATTTGAGGAGAGGTCTTAGATAGTAAAGGCAAAAATATTGCAATCTTGGCATCTTTCTCTAATCCTAACCATTGGTTAGAGCTAGAAACATAGACTATTGTTGGAGACTTGGATTACAACATAGTATAATAAAGATGCACAGTTAGTCCTTGAAGAAGATACTTTTCATTCCCCATGATTGTTCCTGTTAATTTTTTTACAGAATTTTAGAAATGACATGTTACTGGAACTGTATTACCTGGAGAGATGGTTAATGCTTCTAAGACCAGGAGATTAAATCCTGAACTCTGGGAGTTTTCCCACTGGACACAGAAAATTGTTCCTTCTTGGGGTGGGGCTGAAGGTTGCCCCCAGTCCCATTTAAAGGTCTTCCATCAGCATGATATTTGGATTTACAGTCTTTAGCCCAATGATAGCCTTTATAATTGCATTGTGGGCACATTTTAGAAGGTTTTCCTCCCGGTGTGACACACTTTGGGCCTTGGTAACCTTTGCCCTCAGGGAAGTCCCTTTTTCATTGGCCTTTTTGTCCAATCCAAGGCATGTAGTGTGGGAGAGAGTAGGGCTCCCTTTTGTTAGGGCAGCCGCAAGAGCGATGGCCATATAGGTTTGCATGCCAATATCCTGGGTAGCAGAAACCCAAGTAGAAAGGTCTCCATTCTTTACAGGTCTGATAGCTTGTTTGCATTATTTGGTAGCCCCCTCATATGCTATTTGGTGAGCCAAGAACGTTTGTGCATCTGAATGTTGAATTTTGCAGCTGATAACACGTTTTACACAAGCCAAGAATTCAGCCCATTGCTCATTGGCCTTTTGTTTTAGTTGCAAGAAACTTTCAGTTGATTCTCTGACAGAGTCAGCGAGGCTACTCCAAGCTCTTTTGGCACAAAGTCTTACCTGATCAAAATATTGGGACATGCCTTGCATCTGTTGAAGGTCATCAGCAAATAGGCTAACCCCCTGCAGTTGGTCCTCAGTTAAAGGAATCCCTGTATCCCTATTTCTTTGTGCCTGTTCATCACATTCATCATAATATTTTGCTTTCTATATAAGGAAATCACCAGGGCTAAGGCAAGCTCAGGCTAACTGCTTGTAGTACCATTGTGTACAAATATCTGGACTCAGATTTTCCAATAGAGTAAGAGTGTAGGGACAATTAGCTCCATTCTCCCTGATTGAATCTCTAAATCTTCTAAGTAGCTCAAGAGAAATGGATTCATGTCTTCATTGTCCCTGAGGCCCCAGGATGACTGGGAGGGCTAAAGTGTCCTCTAAAGATGAAAGAGCCAAAGGTGGAGGAGAAGGGTCATTATTCCCATCCTCCAATAAGAGTTGCCTAAAAGTTGTTTCTAGGGAAATTTCTTCATTTTCTTCTCTCTGTTTTGTTCTTGTCTTAGATATGGCACCGATCTGAGGATCAACCTGAAATGGGGCCAATGATGGATAAAGCCAGCATAAGGTGGCGCAGAATCCTCCATAGAGGAAAACTGAAAATTTACATGTTTTTGTGGGGAAGGCTTTTCCTCCTCCTTATTGTCCTTCTAATTATCTTTCTTAATGTCTTCCTTATTGCTCTCCAGAAGACTTAATTCATGAGCCTCTTTAGAAGGATCTGCTAGAGGTCCCAAGCAATAATGAATAGAAGACCACATGCCAAAAAAATGAATAGGAATATTTTCCCCTCTTTGGTGAGCTCGTTTTACATTTTCTTCTATCTGCTTTCAGCTATCATGATCCACAGTTCCATGCTCAGGAAACCAAGGATTAAATTGGATAACTGTCTCTATAAAATCCTCAATTTGTCTCTGGATGCAAGGTATGTCCTTACTTTTTAGCAAACAGTGCAGTAGCTGTAAAAAATGCCTACGTTCTGAACTCAGTGAGTTCCCCATTCCGTCCCCCAACTTACAGTTCATGACACCTTGGGTTGGGGCTCCACAGTGACCCTGTCCCTCCTTGAATTATATTGCCAAGATGTTCAGAGTGGATCTGAGTCATGGCACTACTTGCTGCAGTCCAGCTGCAGTGGGGGCTTCAACTCTGGTCTTGGGTGCTAAAGTGGCGAATAATGACATGAACTCAGGGTTATGCTGCGTGCAATCACGTAGTTTATTTTCTGAAGAGAGTATTTAAGCAGTGCAGAAAAGCAGGAAGGAGTACATGGCAGTCCCCAGGTTTCCCTTGAACTCTGTACTGGGATTGGCTGTCACATTGCTATGGCTACAAGCCCAAGTGCGGAACATCATGTTCTCAGGACCAGGTTTTCCTGGTCCCACGCAGAGAGAGGACAGGGGAGTTCAGCAACTATCCTTTTGGACTGTTACAATCTCTCTTAGGACTGTTGCACAAAAGCTAGTGATTCTGCTCCTTTCTAAGAGACTTTGGGGGTCCTGAGGTTTTCCCACAACAAACAAACTGAGAAAGAACATATGGAAACAATTCCATTTACAATAGCCTCAAAAAAATCAAATATCTAGGAATAAACATAACAAAGGTTGTGAATGATATCTAAAAGGAGAACTACAAACCCCTGAAGAAACAGGTCAAGAAAGACTACAGAAAGTGGAGCGATCTCCCATGCTCATGGATTGGTAGAATCAGCATAGTAAAAATGGCTATACTACAGAAAGCAATCTACATGTTTAATGCAATTCCCATCAAAATCCCAATGACATTCATCACAGAGATTGAAAAATCTACCCTAAAATTCATTTAGATACACAAGAGACCGTGAGTAGCTAAAGCAATACTCAGCAAAAAGAGCAATGGTGGAGGTATCACAATACCCAACTTCAAACTATATTACAAAGCCATAGCAATAAAAACATAATGGTACTGGCACAAAAACAGACATGGAGACCAGTGAAACAGAACAGAGGACCTGGATATGAATCCACACAACTATGCCCACCTTATTTTTGACTAAGCACTAAAAATATATGATGGAGAAAAGACAGCCTCTTCAACAAATCTTGTTGGGAAAAGTGGTTATCTGTCTGCAAAAAACCGAAACTATGTTTCAGATCCATGTTTATCACTCTGTACTAGTATCAACTCAAAATGAATCAAGGACCTTAATTTCAGACCCAAAACTCTGATGTTGGTACAGGAAAGAGCAGGAAACACTCTGGAAGTAATAGTTATAGGCAAGGACTTCCTCAATAGAACCCCAGCAGCTCAGCAACTAAGAGAAAGGATGGACAAATGGGACTTCATAAAACTAAAAAGCTTCTGCACAACAAGAGAAATGGTCTCTAAACTGAAGAGAGTGGGAGAAATTCTGTGTTTCTCTAAACACAGAGTGGGAGAAAGTATTTGCCAGCCATACATCAGACAAAGGACTGATAACCAGAATATACTTGGAACTTAAAAAGCTAAACTCTCCCAACATCAATGCACCAATAAAGAAATGGACAACTGAACTAAACAGAAATTTCTTAAAAGAAGAAATTCAAATAGCCAAAAAGTACATGAAAAAATGCTCACCATATCTAGCCATAAAGGAAATGCAAATTAAAACCACACTAAGATTCCACCTCACCTCTGTTAGAATAGCCATCATCAAAAACACAACCAACAACAAGACTTGGTGAGGATGTGGGGAAAAAGGAACCCTTGTACACTGCTGGAGGTAATGCAAGCTAGTACAACCATTGGGAAAAAATTGGAGGCTTCTTAAAAATCTAAACATAGATCTGCCATATGATCCAACAATCCCACTCTTGGGGATATACCCAAGGGAATGCAACACAGGTTACTCCAGAGGCACCCGCACACCCATGTTTATTGCAGCACTATTCACAATAGCCAAGTTATGGAAACAGCCAAGATGCCCCACTGCTGATGAATGGATTAAGAAAATGTGGTATTTATACACAATGGAATTTTACTCAGCATGAAGAAGAATGAAATCTTATCAATCGCAAATAAATGTATGGAACTGGAGAACATCATTCTGAGAGAGATTAGGCAGGCTCAGAAGACCAAAAATCATATGTTCTCCCTCATATGTAGACTTTAGATCTAGGAAAAATACAGCAATGTGGTTGGACGTGGATCACATGATAAGGGAAGAGCATATATGGGAGGTATGGGGATAAGTAGGAAATTCAAAGCATGAAAGTATTTGATGTCCCTACTTCAGAGGAATGAATACAGAAACCTCAAAGCAACAGAGGTCAATATGAGAAAGGGATCAGGAAGTAGTGAAAAGGTCAGTTAGAGATGAATCAACTTAGGATGTAACACATTTGTACATGGAAACAATGCTATAGCTATCCTTATCTCAACTAGCAAAAATGCTTCATCTTTCTTATTATTGCTTATGTCTTGTCTTCAACAAAATTAGAGATAAGGGCAGAACAGGTTCTGCCTGGAAGTGAGGGAGGTTAGGGGATAGGTAGAGGGCAGGTGGTACGTGGGAGAAATGACACAAACATTGTATGCATATATGAACAAATGAATAAAAAGTTAATAATAAAAATATGTCCTTGAGAAGCTACATAAAATAAAATAAAACTCCTCCCTAGAATTTCAAAAAAAAACTCAACTAAGGAAATAAAGATGATTAACCATTAGCCAACTTTACTAGAAGGAGGAGGGAAAAATACAAATTAATAACCTTAGAGATGAAAAAGGGGATATCATAATAAATACCAGTGAGAATTCCAAGATGGCAGCTAGAGGGAGGAAGCAGAAAGCATGCCTCCTATAGTGAAATCTTGGAGAGATGCTGGAGACACACCTTGCAGGCAAACCACTGAGAAGAGGCAAAACTTTGATCCCTCCACACCTCCAGCCGGCGTAGAGAATCTCCACTTCACATTAAACGGAGAAATCAGGAGGGCCCCCAGGCCGCCAGTTGCCTGTGCCCAGATGGCTTGGGAAGATGCGGACACGTTTCGTTCTACTTTATGCGTCCCCTTTGATGAGACAACTGAAGAATAACATCTGAGGCACCATCTCCAGGACTGGAGGCTGAGACGGACACCAAAATTATTAAGACTGAAACTTCATTGCATTTGAACTTGGAGGGTTTTTTTTTATTTTCTATTTTTCATGTTGTTTTATTTTATTTTTATAATATATTTCTTTCATTTCCTTATCTTTTATTTTTATTCTTATCTTTATTCTTTTTTATTTTTTATTTTCAACCTCTGTCTGACTCTCAAATGCCTGTTCAGCTTACTGTCAATTACTGTCAGTTACTTACACTAACGCTCCCTGTTTATACCTTTGAAACTTTTTTATTTGATTCTTTGTTTTGTTTTTTCTAACTTGTCTGTTTGTTTTTCCCTTTTACTTTAACTTCTTTGCTTTCCATCTCCTCTCACCCTTCCATTCTAAATATCACCATTGTTATTATTACAAGCTAGAAAATACTTAATTGCACACAGTACAGGGACAGTAACAAAACCAAGGGCAATGACAGGAAGACAGAAAAAACAGGGAAATCAGTTTCCCCACAGCAAAAAATTAGTACAGGAACCAGAGGGAAATGAAGAAAACAGACACTCAGATACAGACTCCAACAAATGAAGATAAATTTTGCCAAAGAACCCAATGAAGCACACAAGAATAATTTAAAAGAAGATATACTACAGGTACTCAATGAGAATTTTATAGAGATGATACTAGATATGGTCAACCAAAATGTATAGGAGACATTCAAGAAATTCCAAGACAACAAAAATAGAGAATTTGAAAAAGCAAAAGAAGACATGAGAAACCATAGAAGAACTGTATAAACACCAAAGTGAAAAAGAGAACACAATTAACAAACAGATGAATGAACTCAGGACAAAAATAGACAACATTACAGAGGAAACCACCCAGGATATGGAAAACCTCAGAAAAAAGAATACAATTAGGTAAAAAACTGTCAAAATATTCCTATTTGCAGACAACATGATCCTATACCTTAATGACCCAAAAAACTCTACTCAGATGCTTCTGGACATCATCAATAGCTACAGCAAGGTAGCAGGATATAAAATCCACATAGAAAAATCATTAGCATTTCTATACACTAACAATGAGCAAACTGAAAAGGAATGTATGAAAAGAATTCCATTTAAAATAGCCTCAAAAAAAAAATCCAATACCTAGGTGTAAACCTAACAAAAGATGTCAAAGACCTCTACAAGGAAAACTATAAACTTCTGAAGAAAGAGATAGAGGAAGACTATAGAAAGTGGAGAGATCTCCCATGCTCATGGATTGGTAGAATCAACAGAGTAAAAATGTCTATACTCCCAAAAGTAATCTACACGTTTAATGCAATTCCCATCAAAATTCCAATGACATTCATTAAAGACATTGAAAAATCTACTGTTAAATTTATAGGGAAACACAAGAGGCCACGAGTAGCCAAGGCAATACTCAGTCAAAAGAACAATGCTAGAGATATCATGATACCTGATTTCAAACTATATTACAAAGCAATAACAATAAAAACAGCACGGTACTGGCACAAAAACAGGCATGAACCAGTGGAACAAAATAGAGGACCCAGATATGAAGCCACACAACTATAATCAACTTGTCTTTGACAAAGGAGCTAAAAATATACGATGGAGAAATAGCAGCCTCTTCAACAAAAACTGCTGGGAAAACTGGTTAGCAGTCTGCAAAAAACTGAAACTAGATCCATGTATATCACCCTATACCAATATTAACTCAAAATGGATCAAGGATCTCAATATCAGACCACAAACGCTAAAGTTGATACAGGAAAGAGCAGGAAATACTCTAGAGTTAGTAGGTATAGGTAAGAACTTTCTCAACGGAACCCCAGCAGCACAGCAACTAAGAGATAGCATAGATAAATGGGACTTCATAAAACTAAAAAGCTTCTGTTCATCAAAAGAAATGGTCTCTAAATTGAAAAGAACACCCACAGAGTGGGAGGAAATATTTGCCAGCTCCACATCAGACAAAGGACTGATAACCAGAATATATAGGGAACTTAAAATGCTAAATTCTCCCAAAACTTAATGAACCAATAAAGAAATGGGAGGGGGTGGAGTGGGTGGTAAGGGAGGGGGTGGGGGCAGGGGGGAGAAATAAACCAAGTCTTGTATGCACATATGAATAATAAAAGAAAAATGAAAAAAAAAAAAAAAAAAAAAAAGAAATGGGCAAGTGAACTAAACAGAACTTTCTCAAAAGAAGAAATTCAAATGGCCAGAAAACACATGAAAAAATGCTCACCATCTCTAGCAATAAAGGAAATGCAAATTAAAACCACATTAAGATTCCATCTCACCCCTGTTAGAATAGCCATCATTAGCAACACCACCAACAACAGGTGTTGGTGAGGATGCAGGGAAAAAGGAACCCTCTTACACTGCTGGTGGGACTGTAAACTAGTACAACCACTCTGGAAAAAAATTTGGAGGCTACTTAAAAAGCTAAACATTGATCTACCATTTGATCCAGCAATACCACTCTTGGGGATATACCCAAAAGACTGTGACACAGGTTACTCCAGAGGCACCTGCACACCCATGTTTATTGTGGCACTATTCACAATAGCCAAGTTATGGAAATAGCCAAGATGCCCCACCATTGATGAATGGATCAAGAAAATGTGGTATCTATACACAATGGAATTTTATGCAGCCATGAAGAAGAATGAAATGTTATCATTTGCTGGTAAATGGATGCAATTGGAGAACATCATTCTGAGTGAGGTTAGCCTGGCCCAAAAGACCAAAAATCGTATGTTTTCCCTCATATGTGGACATTAGATCAAGGGCAAATACAACAAGGGGATTGGACTTTGAACACATGATAAAAGCAAGAGTACACAAGGGAGGAGTGAGTATAGGTAAGACACCTAAAAAATTTGCTAGCATTTGTTGCCCTCTACACAGAGAACCTAGAGCAGATACCTTAAAAGCAACTGAGGCCAATAGGAAAAGAGGACCAGGAACTAGAGAAAAGGTTAGATCAAAAAGAATTAAGCTAGAAGGTAACACACATGTACAGGAAATCAATGCGAGTCAATGCCCTGTATAGCTATCCTTATCTCAACCAGCAAAAACCCTTGTTCCTTCCTATTATTGCTTATACTCTCTCTTCAACAAGATTAGAGATAAGGGCAAAATAGTTTCTGCCAGGTATTGAGGGGGTGTTGGGGATAGGGAGGGGGCAGAGTGGGTAATAAGGGAGAGGGTGGTGGCAAGGGGGAGAAATGACCCAAGCCTTGAATGCACATATGAATAATAAAACAAAAAAAGTAAAGAATGGTTTACATATATAAAATAAAAACAAAAACAAAAAAAATAAGCAGAAACTAAAACAATATGTGACCACAAAGCTGCAACTACAAAAGTTAAACCCAACATAACCAACAAAAGGGCAGGCAGCACAATAGTACAGGAAAAGAAAAGCAAGATAGTAGAGAGTAACCTAAACTTATGTACACACAACTAAACCTTCAAACAACTAAGACAACTAAATGACAGGAATCACCACATACCTATCAGTACTAACACTTAATGTTAATGGACTTAATTCCCCCATCAATAGGCACCATTTGATGAACTGGATTAAAAAGGAAGACCCAACAATTTGTTGCTTACAGGAGACCCATCTCACTGACAGAAATAAGCATAGGCTTAGGATGAAAGGCTGGAATAAGATTTATCAAGCCAATGGCCCCCAAAAACAGGCAGGAATAGCAATATTTATCTCTGACAAAGTAGACTTCAAACCTACATTGATCAAATGCGATAAAGAAGGACATTCCATACTAATAAAAGGGGAAATAGACCAAATGGAAATAACAATTATCAATGTATATGCACCCAATGTCAATGTACCCAATTTCATCAAACATACCCTGAAGGACCTAAAAGCATGTATTAACTCCAACATAGTGGTCATGGGAGAATTTAACACCCCATTATCATCAGTAGATGATACCAAACAAAAAATCAATAAAGAAATCCAAGATCTAAAATATACAATAGATCAAATGGACCTACTTGATGTCTACAGAACATTTCATCCAACTTCTACACAATATACATCCTTCTCAGCAGCCCATGGAACCTTCTCCAAAATAGATCATATCCTAGGGCACAAAGCAAACCTCAGCAAATATAAGAAAATAGAAATTATACCATGCATTCTATCTGATCATAATGCAACAAAACTAGAACTCAACAACAAAAGTAAACACAAAAAAACATGCAAACAGCTGGAAACTGAATAACTCATTGCTTAATGAACAATGCATCATGGATGAAATAAAAGAAGAAATTAAAAAGTTCCTGGAAGTCAATGAAAATGAAAACACAACCTACCGGAACCTAAGATACACAGCAAAGGCAGTCCTGAGAGGAAAGTTTATGGCCATGAGTGCATACATTAAAGACTAAAAGATCCCAAATCAATGACCTAATGATACATCTCAAACTTCTAGAAAAACAAGAACAATCAAATCCCAAAACAAATAGAAGGAGAGAAATAATAAAAATAAGAGCTGAAATCAACGAAATAGAAACCAAAAAAACCATACAAAGAATTAATGAAACAAAAAGTTGGTTCTTTGAAAAAATAAACAAGATCAATAGACCCCTGGCAAACCTGACTAAAATGAGGAGAGAAAAAACCCAAATTAGTAGAATTAGGAATGCAAAAGAGGAGATAACAACAAACACCATGGAAGTCCAGGAAATCATCAGAGACTACTTTGAGAACCTATATTCAAATAAATTTGAAAATCTAAAAGAAATGGACAGATTTCTAGATATATATGATCATCCAAAACTGAACCAAGAGGAAATTAATCACCTGAATAGACCTATAACACAAAATGAAATTGAAGCAGCAATCAAGAGTCTCCCCAAAAAGAAAAGTCCAGGACCTGATGGATTCTCTGCTGAATTCTATCAGACCTTTAAAGAAGAACTGATACCAACCCACCTTAAACTGTTCCACGAAATAGAAAGGGAAGCAAAACTGCCTAACCCATTTTATGAAGCCAGTATTACACTTATCCCATACCCAGGCAAAGACTCCTCCAAAATGGAGAACTATAGGTCAATCTCCTTAATGAGCATTGATGCAAACATCCTCAATAAAATAATTGCAAACCAAATTAAATAACACATCAAAAAGATCATTCACCATGACCAAGTACTCTTCATCCCAGGAATGCAAGGGTGGTTCAGCATATGAAAATCAATAAACATAATAAACCACATTAACAGAAGCAAAGACAAAAAACCACTTGATCATCTCAATCAATGCAGAAAAAGCCATTGATAAGATCCAACACCATTCCATGATAAAAGCTCTAAGAAAACTAAAAATAGAAGGAAAGTACCTCAACATTATAAAAGCTATATATCACAAACCTACAGCCAGCATTACACTTAATGGTGAAAAACTGAAACCATTCCCTCTAAAATCAGGAACCAGACAAGGATGCCCACTATCTCCACTCCTATTCAACATAGTACTAGAATTCCTAGCCAGAGCAATTAGGCAAGAAGAAGGAATGAAAGGAATACAAATAAGTAAAGAAACTGTCAAATTTCCCTATTTGCAGATGATATCATCCTATACCTTAAAGACCCAAAAAACTCTACTCAGAAGCTTCTGGACATCATCAATAGCTATAGCAAGGTAGCAGGATATATAATGAACATAGAAAAATCATTAGCATTTCTATACACTAACAATGAGCAAAATGAAAAAGAATGTATGAAAACAATTCCATTTACAATAGCCTCAAAAAAATCAAATACCTAGGTGTAAACCTAACAAAAGATGTGAATGACCTCTACAAGGAAAACTATAAACTTCTGAAGAAAGAGATTGAGGAAGACTATAAAAAGTGGAGGTCTCCCATGCTCATGGATTGGTAGAGTCAACATAGTAAAAATGTCGATACTCCCCAAAGTAATCTACATGTTTAATGCAATTCCAATCAAAATTCCAATGACATTCATTAAAGACATTGAAAAATCTACCGCTAAATTTATATGGAAACACAAGAGGCCACGAATAGCCAAGGCAATACTCATCCTCAAAAGAACAATGCTGGAGGTATCACAATACCCAAGTTCAAACTATATTACAAAGCAATAACAATAAAAACAGCATGGTACTGGTACAAAAACAGACATGAAGACCAGTGGGACAGAATAGAGGACCCAGATATGAAGCCACACAACTATAAGCAACTTGTCTTTGACAAAGGTGCTAAAAATATACGATGGAGAAAAAGCAGCCTCTTCAACAAAAACTGCTGGGAAAACTGTTTAGCAGTCTGCAAAAAACTGAAACCAAATCTATGTATATCACCCTATACCAATATTAACTCAAAATGGATCAAGGATCTTAATATCAGACCACAAATTCTAATGTTGGTAGAGGAAAGACTAGGAAATACTCTGGAATTAATAGGTATAGGCAAGAACTTTATCAATGGAACCTCACAAGCACAGCAACTAAGAGATAGCATAGATAAATGGGACTTCACAAAACCTAAAAGCTTCTGCTCAACAAAAGAAATGGTCTCTAAACTGAAGAGACCACCCTCAGAGTGGGAGAAAATATTTGCCAGCTACACATCAGACAAAGGACTGATAACCAGAATATATAGGGAACTTAGAACACTAAATTCTTCCAAAATTATTAAATCAATAAAGAAATGGGCAAGTGAACTAAACAGAACTTTCTCAAAAGAAGAAATTCAAATGGCCAAAAAACACATGAAAAAATGCTCACCATCTCTAGCAATAAAGGAAATGCAAATTAAAACCACATTAAGAATTCCAAGATGGCTGCTAGAGGTAGGAAGCAGAAAGCGACCCTCCTATAGTGAAATCTTGGAGAGACGCTGGAGACACACTTTGCAGGCATAATCACTGAGAAAAGGCATAACTTTGACCCCTCCACATCTGCAGCCGGCACAGAGAATCTCCACTTCACGTTAAACGGAGAACCGAGGAGGGCCCCCAGGGCTGCCAGCGGCCGGCACCCATACGGCGTGGGAAGACGCGGACCAGGTGAGCTTCGCTGTACCACAGTAGCCCCACAGACAAGCCTGGGCCAGAGCAGCATAGCCCCCTGGACAGACTGACCTCCACCCGGGAAAAAAGGAGAAACTGAGTACTAAGCAATAAGAACAGTTAAGACATGCTGGAAAGAGGGTGGGGCGCCCTGAGCGCTGAAGACTGTTGGAAGGGAATCCTTCCCGGGACTGTAAATAAACGAGCCGGGCAGGTGGAGAGGCTCTGGCGGGAGTGGCGCGCGTCCAGCAACCAGGAGCAGGGACGCTTGTGAGAGGAGGGAAGACCCACTTCCCACGTGAACTGTAAATAAACACGCAGGCCTGACAACGCGGGGCAGTGTCACCTTTCCCAGTGCTTGGAAAGGGGAAAGCCTGTAGCAGAGGCTCCCCGCACAAGAGAACTCTGAGCAAACAAAGCCTGAGGGACCAGGTGAGTGCTAGCTCACCCCTGAGATCTGCATAAATAACGCCGCCAGCTACAGGCTGAGAGCAGCAGGCAGGCAAGCCACAGTTGCAGATACCACTCTCAGAACTGCCTCCAGACGCTTTTTTTTCTTTTTCTCCCTACCTTTGATGAGAGAACAACCGAATTACACCTGCAAGCCGAAAAACTTACTGAAACTGTATTGCATTTGAACTGGGGACACTTGGTGGGGCTTTTTTTTTTTTTCTTCTGTGTGTGTGTGAGTGTAGTTTTGTTCTACTTTATGCATCCCCTTTGATGAGACAACTACAGAACAACATCTGAGGCACCAACTCCAGGACTGGAGATTGAGACGGACATCCAAATTATTAAGACTGAAATTGCATTGCATATAAACTTGGAAGTTTTTTGGTTTTTTTTTTTTTTTAAATTTTCTATTTTCCATTTTATTTTAATTCATTTTTATAAATAGATATTACTTTCATATACTTATTTTTTATTTTTTTTATCTTTGACTTTCAATCCTCTCTCTGTCTCTCTATTGTCTGTTCAGCTTACTGTCGATTAGTACACTAACACTCCCTGTTTATACCTTTGAAACTCTCTTGTCTGATACCTTGTTCTGCTTTCTCCCTCTTGTCTGTATATTTGTTTTCCCCTTTTCTTTAACTTCTTGCTTTCCATCTCAGCTCACTCTTCCATTCTCAATATTACCATTGTTATTATTACAAGCTAGAAAATACTTAATTACACACAGTACAGGGACAGTAACAACACCAAGGACAATGACAGGAAGACAGAAAAAACAAGGAAACCAGTTTCCCCACAGCAAAAAATTAGTACAGGAACCAGAGGGGAATGAAGAGAACAGAAACTCAGATCCAGACTCCAACAAAATGAAGATAAACTATGCCAAAGGACCCAATGAAGCCCACAAGAATAATTTAAAAGAAGACATACTACAAGTACTCAATGAGAATTTTATAGAGATGATACTGGATAGGGTCAACCAAAATGTACAGGAGACACTCAAGAAATTCCAAGACAATAAAACTAGAGAATTTGAAAAAGCAAAAGGAGAAATGAAGGAAACCATAGAAGCACTGTATAAACACCAAAGTGAAAGAGAGAACACAATGAATAAATGGATAAATGAACTCAGGACAAAAATAGACAACAATAAAGAAGAAAACAGCCAGGATATGGAAAACCTCAGAAAAAAGAACGAAACAGAACTGCAAAACAAAACGGAAGGCCAATCCAGCAGAATAGAACAAACAGAAGACAGAACCTCAGAACTTGAAGATGAAATGGTAATTAAAGGAAAAACTGAAGAACTATTAATTAAACAACTCAAGACCTGTGAAAAGAAAATGCAAGAACTCACTGACTCCATCAAAAGACCAAACTTGAGAATCATGGGCATCGAAGGAGAAGAGGTGCAAGCGAAGGGAATGCGTAATATAGTCAACAAAATAATAACGGAAAATTTCCCAAATCTAGAGAAAGATATTCCCATACAGATGCAAGAGGCCTCAAGGACACCAAACAGACCAGATCAAAATAGAACTACTCCACGACATATCATCATTAAAACAACAAGTTCAGAAACTAAGGAAAGAATATTGAAGGCTGTAAGAGAGAAAAAACAAGTAACATACAAAGGTAAACCCATCAAAATCACAGCAGACTTCTCAACAGAAACATTAAAAGCAAGAAGAGCGTGGGGGGAGATATTCCGGGCACTGAATGAAAATAACTTCAACCCCAGGATACTCTACCCAGCAAAGCTATCATTCAAAATAGATGGAGCAATAAAAGTCTTCCATGATAAGCAGAAACTAAAACAATATGTGACCACAAAGCCACCACTACAAAAGATTCTGCAAGGGAAAAGAAATTGGGATATATAAGAATAAAATTATGTCATTTGCAGGAGCATGGATGGAAGTGGTGATCATTTTAAGCAAGGAAATTCTATATGTAAGTTTCTTTCAAAAGGAGAGTCTATATCTAAAAATAACAAAAAAGGAGATAAATGTAAAAAGGGGACTTTGGGATGTATGTGTAGGAAAACCAGTCAGAGAAGTGAGAGAGCAAACAAAGTTAATGGGATGAATATGATGAAAGCACAATGCATAAATGTGTAAGAATATTATCATGAAGCCCATCATTTTGTCAAATATAAATAGCAGGAAGTTCAGAAAAAAGAGACTTTGGTTACACATGTAACCTCCAGTTTTTAATTTTTTATTTTTTTAGATTTTGAGACTTATGCATTTAATTATAGTAAATGTTCTTTTTTTAGTGTTTTTATTTTATTTTATTTATTTTTTTAAATTGTTTTATTATTCATATGTGCATACAAGGTTTGGGTCATTTCTCCCCCCTGCCCCCACCCCCTCCCTTACCACCCACTTCGCCCCCTCCCTTCCCCCCACCCCCCTCAATACCCAGCAGAAACTATTTTGCCCTTACCTCTAATTTTGTTGAAGAGAGAGTATAGGCAATAATGGGAAGGAACAAGTGTTCCTGGTAGCCTTCAGTTTAATCTATTATGGGTTCTGAATCACTTTCTCACCAGCGTGAACTGAGAATATAAAAAGTTTTGTGAACTCCCAAGTTCCTAATGGCTTCCTTGATAACCAAGGGAGTCAAAGAAAATGAAGCAATTATATCCTGTCTCTAATTTGTAAATGCGGCATAGCAAGACCCCTAGGGTCTGATTCATGCCTTGTGAAGTCAGAGCTCACCTCAAAGTCTCAGGAGCTGTGAGCAAATGTTTATCTTATATCTTCTTTTGCTCTGAACAAATAAGTCTTCTGCCTGTTACCGTAGAACTTTGTATCCCTTAGAGATTCCATGAGTTTTCACCTTATTCTATGCCTTCTAAACAGAAATGGAAGAATCTCCCTATGCCAGGTAGCTGAAGGTACCTGTGCTCATTATCTAAGAAGCCATGTCAGAGCAGGTGTAGAATTTACATTCAGTAGTATGACTGCATGTGTTTGTACATGCATGTGTGTGTCCACTATGTGCAACTTATCCCTACAGTCTACTGTTTTTCACACCACAGGATGACAGACAGATCTATGTACAGTAATTTACTGTGAATTGAGTATCTGAATTTTGAAGAATAATTTATCTCAAACTGATTCTGTAATTTAGGAGAAGATAGAGGAAAGCATAGTTCCTTTTCCTTATCTCTAACCCCATTTCATCTTGTTAGATTTCTTCCAATTTTATACAAATCTCTGAAATTTCCTTCATTTCTGCTGGAGAGCCCAGATGTAAATGGAGACAATTTTTCATCTAAACTGCTGCAAAACCTCCTGATCACATTCTCCTGACATTCTTATCTTGCTACAAACTTATATTTACCCATTAAAAAACAAGATATTTAAAACTTTCAGACAATTATCTACTTAAACTTTTCTTGAACATACTATTGCTCTAAGAATAGAATTGAAAGTTTTCATTATAGCAGAAAAGGCTGTATATACTCTGGATCCTCAATAATTCTACAGCTCCATAGTTCTCCTTACTGACTGCGGTATTGAATTTTCTCTGTTCCTCCAAACATTTAACTATAAGTTCTCATTTTTATAATTTTCTTATGATGGGCTCGTATATTCATAGGTCTTTTCACAGAAATGTAAGAATGTCTTCCTTAACACCTACCCTCCTATAATGTGCCTATCAAAATTATGAATATACACTCACTCTCAATCCATGTCTAGAACTTATTACACACACATACACAGAAGAACAATAATGTGAATGATGATATTTATTGTAATATTATTGGAAATAGAAAAATATTAAAAAGAGCTAAATTCCCAAAAGATAGCTAATAGCGTTTTCATTATATTAAACTGATTGTTTACTGACATGGTAATGAATAACATAAAAGAATGTATAACTCATCAGGTAACATCACATTAGCAGAATGCTTAACCTAGTTTGCTGAAGAATGTAGGGATTTTAAAGAAAATTTCAATCAGCTAAGCAAATAGATACAGTAATATAAAAGTCAGCTGAACAACCCCAAAAGGGTGATAAGTCAAAACTTGATACACCTCCGAGCAGTTCTCAAAGACCATCATGTTCAAATTAAATGAGTTTTTATATGGAATATGGATTTATTTGTTAGTCAACAGATCAAAATGTTCTCTGTCTTTTTTTGTAATTGTCCACATGGATAGCTCTCATATCAATTCACCCAATGGAAAAAGAGAGGAATGATAGTATTGGGAACTTTTTTTAAATTTGAAAATAGGATGAGAAAAATATCAGTTAAGAATCACTGGATTAAAATCTAAATTAGAAAAATTGGAAAAGTATATGTTTTTATTTGATTATGTCAGAAAGACACAAAGAATGTCATTGGTAGATCCAGGATGTGACTAGAAAAGCCAATTATTTACTGATGTCTTAAAGACCTGAAAAGCATGATTCAATTTGAGCTGAAGGAACACACAAGAAACAAACTTGAAAGAATCTTAGTGTGGTTTTAATTTGCATTTCCTTTATTGCTAGAGATGGTGAGCATTTTTTCATGTGTTTTCTGGCCATTTGAATTTCTTCTTTTGAGAAAGTTCTGTTTAGTTCACATGCCCATTTCTTTATTGGTTCATTAGTTTTGGGAGAATTTAGTTTTTTAAGTTCCCTGTATATTCTGGTTATCAGTCCTTTGTCTGATGTATAATTGGCAAATATTTTCTCCCACTCTGTGGGTGTTCTCTTCAGTTTAGAGACCATTTCTTTTGATGAACAGAAGCTTTTTAGTTTTATGAGGTCCCATTTATCTATGCTATCTCTTAGTTGCTGTGCTGCTGGGGTTTCATTGAGAAAGTTTTTACCTATACCTACTAACTCCAGAGTATTTCCTACTCTTTCTTGTATCAACTTAAGAGTTTGGGGTCTGATATTAAGATCCTTGATCCATTTTGAGTTAATCTTGGTATAGGGTGATATACATGGATCTAGTTTCAGTTTTTTGCAGACTGCTAACCAGTTTTCCCAGCAGTTTTTGTTGAAGAGGCTGCTATTTCTCCATCGTATATTTTTAGCTCCTTTGTCAAAGATAAGTTGCTCATAGTTGTGTGGCTTCATATCTGGATCCTCTATTCTGTTCCACTGGTCTTCATGTCTGTTTTTGTGCTTGAAAGAGGTACAGACTTTAAAAATCCATGTTCCATGAAAATTCCTTTAGAAAGTGTGATGAAACACTAAAAATATTTAGTGGGAAATATGTTTTTAATGGAAGAACTGATGGATATATTTAAGGTGAGTGATGTGATATTTTATGCTATTAATAGATATTGATACCTATGAGGCCCTTGCCTGATGCTGCCACTGTCTCTATATCCTGATATCTTAGAGATTATCTTAGAGATCCAAAAAAATCCACTGAACTCACTCAATTCTGATGCATATCTGGAAATAAAACATCAGTCAAAATGTGTTTGAGAGGCTTGGAGAGATTGAGACAATAATAAATCACTAGAGATCAAGTGCTAGTTTTTGCTGTTAACTGGATATTGACCTGGCTTTCAAACATAATTCCTTGTCTCAGATTTCCATCATGGATTCCTGAACTCCCCAACTCTGATTCAGGTCTTAGCTAATGGTTGTTATGATGATACAAGATTTCTCAAAATATATTGAGTTGGTTTTTAGGTTGACATTAGTGTTCTCACTAGTTTGGCATAAACCAATTCATTTGAGATATTTAGGATAAAATGTACTTACTAGTTCAAAAATGAACTTTTATTATGTGGTAGTCATACCACTTATTTTTCTCATGTTCTTTTTTTTTTATCTCCAGCAATAGAGAAGAAAAGGAGCATGAGGAAAGATAATCAGAGTATTGTGTCTGAATTCATCCTCCTGGAGCTCCCCATCCGACCAGAGGAGGAAGGCATGCTCTATGCCCTGTTCCTGGCCATGTACCTGACCACCGTGCTGGGGAACCTGCTCATTATCCTGCTCATCAGGCTGGACTCTCACCTCCACACCCCCATGTACTTCTTCCTCAGCCACCTGGCCTTCACTGACATCTCTTTCTCATCAGTCACAGCTCCAAAAATACTGATGAATATGCTGACACAGAGTCAATCCATCTCATATGCTGGGTGCATTTCCCAGGTGTTCTTTTTCTTGTTTTTTGCAGATCTGGACAGCTTTCTTCTCACTTCAATGGCATATGACAGATATGTGGCCATCTGCCACCCACTGCACTATACAACCATCATGAGTCACAGCATATGTTTCCTGCTAGTAATTGGATCCTGGGTCTTATCCTTTGTTGGCGCTCTTGTGCACACCCTCTTCCTAGCCCGTCTCCCTTTCTTTAGAGACAATACTGTCCATCACTTCTTTTGTGACCTCTCTGCCTTAATTAAGCTGTCTAGCTCAGACACCTCTGTCAATGAACTGGTTATCCTCATTGTAGGTTCTCTAGTCATTACCCTGCCATTCATATGCATTCTGATCTCGCCACATTGGGACCACCATCCTGAAAACTCCCTCCATCAAAGGAATCTGCAAAGCCCTGTCCACATGTGGTTCTCACCTCTTTGTGGTTTCTTTGTACTATGGAGCGATTATTGGGCTATACTTTGTCCCTTCATCTAATAACACTAATGATAAGGATGTCATTGTGGCTGTGTTGTACACTCTGGTCACACCCATGCTGAATCCCTTTATCTACAGTCTGAGGAATCGGGATATAAAAGGAGCGCTGAGAAATATACTCAGAAGGGGAAATTTTTCAGTTTAGTTGGCATTGAATTCCCTATTAATTGAATACGAGAACTTCTGAATCCCTTCCAAGCATCTTTTCCTCTGTAAAGTGCTCCTTTTTTAGTGACTCTTGGTGCAACACTGTTTTTTTTTCAGCTGTGTATCAACTTGCATGTCATTTTTATCTCTTTGTTTTCCTATTGATCCTGAGAGCCTTGTAAAAAAGTTTTTACATAATATCTGTATATTTTCATTTTCACATAGAATCCTTTGACACAAATTATTAAACTTTTATGTAGTCACAGATTTTAGACTTTCATAAGTTTGTAGCCTTTTGTAAGGAAGTTGTTTTCCTTTCTCAAATTAACAAAAATGTTTCTATTGCTAGGTTCATGATGTTATTCTTTCATGTAATTTTGCAGTACAGTTAGATTTTATTTTTGACTAACATTAATTAGAAATGTGATTATGGTTTTCTTTTTAATTTTTTTCAATTATTACTTTTATTTTTAATTGATATATGAAAATGGTACATATTTACTGGATGCCTGCTCCTATATAGTGAAGACATGTATACAATATATAATGTTCAAATCAATGGTGGAAGGAGTGAATTCAAGTATGATATATTTTATATATTGTAAGGACCTTTGTAACTGCGTACCCCAACCCAGTGCAATAAAAAAATGGAAAGTATATCTAGTCTCTCAAACATTTTTTACTTTTTTATGATAAAAACATTCAATTTTTTGTTTTATAATTTTTAAATATATAGTATTTTATCATTGCCTGAAATTACCATATTGTGTAATAGAACATCAGAAGTTTTTTCTCTTATTTAACTGTAACTTGCCCATAAAGTAGTCTTGTCACATACCCTCCTCCCATGATCCCCATATTTTTGTAATTTCTTATCCATTTTTCATTTTTAAAGTTGTGCTAGTGTGTGGTAGTAAGTAGGCATACAACTTTTGCCTCCAAGTGACTAGGCCTGTTCCCAAATTTGAATGAGATGATTTTCTGTGAAAGACAAGGACAGTGGCAGTGATAGAACAGATAATGATGTGATGAACACAAACTGCAAGTTATAAATGTGAGAGCAGGGTTTCCAAAGGCATCCCAGGCACTGCTTTGATTATGGGCCATCAGTCCCATAATCAAAGGGATAAAGGGATTCAGCCTGTCTAGGTTTGGGCTGAAGAATGGCAGGTAGGTTGTCAAGATGTCTTGGCAAACTGATTTCATTCAAGCAGGGGTTCCATGTAGTTTAATCCTTCTGCTATTATCTTAAAATGAAAAAGGTACTTTTATCACAATATATAAATGTAGTTTCCTCTTTCCATTTAAATAGTAAAGTTTTACTTTCAATAATTGAGAAACTATTTTGCTTAAGGAAAAGATACTTAACTTCATTGCTATAAGCTGATTACCAAAATGGGTGTATATTTTATTAAAGCTATTAACTCATACGAATTATACAAATTAATTGGTTTTGCTATAATATTTTCATGCATGTACATACCATGTTTTGATCATATCACCCTCCCTACTTCTTCTTCCTCTCCTGTTTTCTCACTTCTTTGGTCCCCTTCCCTAATATTCTGTCTTTTGTTTTTGGGACATTAATTTTTCATTTCTATATATGAGACAAAACGTGTAATATTATCCTTTTTTGTCTGGTTTACTTTGTTTAACACGATAGTCTCTAATTCTACCAATTCACCTGCAGATGACATGATTTCACTCTTCTTTTTGACTGAATAATACTGTTATGTATCTATACAATATTTGCTTTATCCACTCTGGTTGATGAGATCCAAGACTGATTCCACATCCTAGCTATTATGGATTGTGCTGAAATCAACACAGACATGTTTAAGAGGTATCTCTTTTGTGTACTGACTCAATTTTCCTTCTGGTATATACCTATGAGTAGTATATATAACTAGATTATATCAAATCTATTTTTAAAAGTGAAACCTCCATACTATTTCCACAGTGACTCTATGACTTTACATCCCCACCAACAGTATAAGGGTTTCTTTTTCACCATGTCCTCCCCAGAAATTTTTTGTTGATAATTAAGTCATTCTTACTGGGGTGTGATAGAATCTCAATGTAGTCTAGAATTGCATTTCCTTCATGGCTAAAGATATTTTTTCATATACATAGAGACAGCCAATTTGCACTTCTTCTTGTAAGAAATATCTGTTAAGATCACCTGTCCAATTATTGATCAGATTAATTGTTCTTTTGTTAACTTTTTGGAGTTCTTTATATATTCTGGATATTAGTTCTACAGAGGATGAATAGGTGGCAAAGATTTTTATCCCATTCTGTAGGAATCTTCAGTCTGTTCATAATATCCTTTGCTACAATGAAGCTTTTTAATTTGAGACATCTCGCTTATTAATTCTTCTTACTTTTTCTTGAACTTTTGGAATTCTACTCAGAAAATCATTTTGCTAGTACCTTGAAATATTCCTCTTAGGCTTTCCTGTAGTAGTTTTAGTGTTTCAGTTCTCACATTGAGGTTTTCAATTGATTTTTGTATGAGGTGAGAAATAGGGATCTAGTTTCATTTTCTACATATGAATATATGCTTTTCCCAAGCACCATTTGTTGAAGAGTCTGTCTTTTCTCCAACCTATGCTTTTGGCATTCTTTTTGAGAATCAGATGGCAGCAGATTTGTGGGTTAAGTGCTGGGCTTCCAGTTTGGGGGTTAATCATGTTCTTTTCTTGTACTTTTTTGTGTTGCTCTCTAGGCAACTAGGATGAGTGGTTTGTGACAAGAGCCAGCTGGAATACCTCTCAGCTGCCCTACTTGCCAGTGCAAGGTAGTACAGAACATAAAGCTCTGCCAGCAAACATTTATTCTGGAG
This sequence comes from Castor canadensis, assembly GCF_047511655.1. Lineage (NCBI taxonomy): Eukaryota > Metazoa > Chordata > Mammalia > Rodentia > Castoridae > Castor > Castor canadensis. Next base: position 12,724,870 of record NC_133398.1, on the reverse strand, counting down.
ATATTTTCTCTGCATATCCCCAGTACTGGACTGATGCCATGCATTGCAGTACAGCTGGGTCCCTGGAGCCTTTTTTGCATCCCACTCAGAGGTTGGGGCCCTCAAACCTCCTTACTGGGGGAAGCAATCGCAATTCCCATGAAATCCACTATCCATGCTTCTGGATGACTTAGCTCCTATAAGAAACTAAACATGCTTACTTGAAGCTCTCAAAGCTGGCTTGCCAAACTGTCAGTCTTACATGGGAAATTAGTTCCAATTCCTTTTACGTCACAGACTGGTTTCCCACTGCCTAAAGTTTTCAGAAGGCTTGTTTCAGTTGCACTCCCCCAGGGCCAAACTGGGTCATAAGGTACATACCCACTGAGAAAGTGTAATAAAGCTTCTTGCAGAGAAGAAAATGCAGAAGCCTCTGACTCCCAAAGAAGTATATTCAGACATGACTTTCTCAAGATGACTCCCTGTTAAAACACCATGTCACTGTGAAGTACAGAGAACTTTCTCCATCACCTGTGTATGTGAGATCACAGATCCAGTGTCTGTTCAGACTACCCTTCTTCATTGTACTGACTTCTGTGCTAGTTGTGTTTAGTGGGTCTCTGCTATTTCTCCTTTCTTTCTGCCACATTGTTGCATCATGGGCCTTGGGGCTCTGTCTCACACTCTGTTCCACTATTCAAAGACTCTGGGATCCTCCAAGTCTCTGTCTGTCCACTACTGACATTTCTCACCATCGCTCAACTCTGAATATCTGTCTTTTGATTCTAACTCATGGAGGAGTGAGTGAGTACTGGACCTCACCTGCCTTCTTCTGTAACAGCTATCTTTATACTAATTTTCCACTTAGTTCTAGCAGGAAATTCAAATTAAAAATATTTAGTAACTATCCCTGTATCAATATTTATTTGAAATGATATTCATACTACTGTATATGTGAGTTCAAATCCTGAGTCTTATAAACCACCTGAGTATTTTTCAGATCTGAGCTTTATTTTCCTCATTTAACTGGAAATTTTGCCTTAATCTTTATAAAAATACTGAAATAATATACAAGAAAGTTACATGCATAAAATGTAGGGTTTAAATATATGTGGTATACATAATCTACTAAGTATGTATATACATGTGTATGTGTTCATATACATGTAACATATGATCACATTATAAATAAAACATTAAATACTAATTTAACAAACATATAAAATTAACAATATTGTTGAAACTCATTTGATACCTCCTTAATCATATCATCTTTCTCTTCATCTACCCAGTATCTTGACTATTTCCAAAATTGCCTTACTCTGTGTCAAAGTTTAATACTTTTGTACTGATCCTTCAAATTTGACTGCTCTAGAACTGCAATTGTATGAAATAAGATATTTATTCTGCTACATTTTGTTTTATTGTTCACTATTATCTTTGTGAAATTCATCTCTGTATTTAATATTGTACTAGGAGACTAAAACACACTTATCTCTTCTATTTCTGATTTTGTTTTCAGTGTTTACTATTATGAATAATGATACTATGAATGTATCATTGCTGGAATTTAAAGCATGTGTGTATCCAAGAAACCAGTCTGAAAAGCTACATGTGATGTAACTTCAACTCTATGATATCCTAAAAAATGTATTACTGCAAAGGCAAAAAGTGTAGGGATACCAAAGGCTTAGTGTGGGGAAAAGGGAGGGATGAAAATAGGCAGAACAAGGTGATTTTTAGGACATAAAATTATCTTGTGTGATAATGTTTGTAACAGTTAATACATGTCACCCAAGGAAAGAAAAACAAAAAAATCACAACATAACCACACAAAAATAAACCCTAATGTAAACTAAGGACTTTATTTAATAGAAATGTTTCAATATTAGTTCAATTATAACAAATACACTCAACCAAAACTCATTTTTTCTGTAAACCTGAAGCTGTTTTATAAATAATCCTTCCAGTTTTAAAAGGTTATAATGTAATACTTCTCTCTCCAGAGTATGAGTTATTATTACTTTATTTCTTTAATAATACTTTTTATTGACAGAATTTTAAATGTTTTGCCCATATAAAATGTTTAAATGTTTTGCAAGTTTAGTGGATGGCAAATTATATCTTATTTTGCTTTTCTCTTGTATTTCTCTGATCATTTGTGGAGTAAAGCATATTAGCCTATGTTTACTGGCTATTTGTTGCAGGGATGGCTTGCTGTCCACTCAAATTTCCTGATATGTGAAGTTGCTACTGAGAGGGAGCTGCAATATTTTCTACTAATATAGCTGTATCTAAGTGACATGACATTCCCAGTGGAAGAGAGTTTGTGTTATTTCCTGGCCAGTATTTTAAAAAGCATTTGGATATTCTCCTCCATTGGTTGGAAGCACATTACCTGCTGCTTTCAGAAACAATTAAGGCTGTTTTCTGAATTGTCACATGGTGAGTAGTGATCTGCCCAATAGGAGACCCACATTTGATCATTAAGAAAACACTTTTGCTATAGAAATTCTTTTATGTGAAGTGATAAGACAAGATGGCAGCTGAGTGACATCCTTCAGCTTCTGTACCTATAGATACACATTACTGCACAGCTATTCTCACACCAAACTTCCCCTAGAAGATGTAATGAAGTCAGAGTTGATGGCAGAGTAGATTTGATTGCACCAACATCTCACAAGCATACCAGCAGGCACTGGACGGCATGGAACCATAGACACTGCAGGCACAGATGGAGCATGGAGTCTGAATGCAGTCTGGAAGGAGCTTGGCTAAGGAAGCCATGGTAACTGAGACTCAGTTCAGTTTTACAAGTTCTGCCATGGGGAACATGGAACCTATGGGACTACACCAACCATATAACAGAAACATCTGTGAGACAAAATATAGAGTCCTGGTAGCCAACAAGGTCCTGTCACTAGACACAGCAGCATTGGTCCTAAACTGTGTGACCATGTAGAGGGTCCGGGTCAGCACATCTAGAGCATGTACAGTAGCCTCTGATCAGGGAACTGATCTGTGCATGTAAATCTTTGCTTTGTTTCTGTGTTTTCTTTTGGGGGGTTAAATAGAACAAAGCTTCATTTATTATTTCTTCTGTGTAAGAATTCTGATGAAAAAATTTTAAATTGAAGACATATTTTAATCTCTGAAGTTCACATCCATTGTAAAATGTAGGAACACTGGATTTTTGCCATTATAGTACAAAACCTTTTCTTTTAAGTTTGTAAACCTTACAAACTTTTTTCTTTTTCTCCTTTTATTTTATAGTTTTTATGTTTTATTTCTTTCAGTTATTACATTTCTATAATTCATCTATGATATGATATATAATTGCTGTGCAGTGTTCTTCATAAAAAATGACAACTAATTTTTTTAACTTTTTCTCACATTTCTGCTGTTATTGATAGTGTTGCTATGAACCTTCTCATTTGTATCTCCAGTTGTACATATACAAGATGTCTTTGCAGTGTTAATCTGATGTTGGAAGTATGGCCCAGAACAATGCTCATTTGTACCTAGAAATCGTAATTGTTTCTTCACTAAAAGTATAACACTTGGAGTTAGTACACTATTTTCAAAAAGAGCATCCTTAAGCACAATTTTGCCAAAATTTTGATATGGTATAGAAATGAATCTTAGTGAGACTTTAATTTGTCTATCCTTGGTTATTACTGATGTACAATCTTTGTGTGGTTATTACACCATTTGAAGTTCTACTTTCTAACATTCTTATTAATATCATTTGCTTGTTTTTCTACTTTGTTGTGTCTAGATATGCGAGTATATTTTATTAAACAATAAGTTATTACAGGGAAAATATTTTGAGCAAGACTCAGAAACGTGTGAGAAACTTGGCATGGATGAGGATAAACATAAAAGTCTTCTAGGAAATGGTATCTGGAACCTGGGAAAGTAATAATGACAGTTTTTAAATCCAAAGGGCAAATTTTTCTCATGCGCTTAATCAAAGTTATGTACAGTATGTTTGCAAACATACAATAAAGTTATGTACTTTATTTTTATTTTCTTTTAAAAAGAAAAGTTTGAAACCCACGAAACCCAGGAACCATTCCTGAAGTCTAAATATCTTACAAGATTCCTTCACTGAGACAGCAGTTCCCAGTAAAGATAACATTTAACATAAACAGAACGACATTTATAAATATTCACAAATCTTCATTTTGAATAATGAATGTATGATATTCATTTTTTATCAGGCATTGAATAAATGGAACTGGGAATGAATGGAATGGAGTTTGGACCAATGCTGTAAGCAGTAGAATGGAAAGCATATAGTGAATTTTTAGAGTAAATTTTGCATCAAGCAAATGAAAATTCAATAGATTTGGGGCAAAAAACAGATTTATTCCATTCCCCATGGGCCAATGGCAATGATAAAATGTAAGTCCCCTCACAATTTTGGTCAGAAACTGAAAGTACTAGAGTGTTTCTGGTTTTCTTTAAGTGGCATGGATTTCAGAAACAACAGATTTTGGTTATCACAATCAACAAAAGCTTGGTTCATCGTGAACTTTGAGTCACAATTTCCCATTATAAACCAGGAAAGTAAAAAGCTTTGTGAATCACCAAGTTCCTAATAACTGCCTTGTGGTTATTATTATTCCTCTGAGGGTAAACTCTCTTGTGCCTTCCTCACTATCCACAAGAAAACCAATGGCAATGATGTAATCACATCTGGTTTGTCTTTAATTTGTATCTGGGTACAGAGATTGCCCCTGGGTTCTCTATATGATTTGTACAATTACAACTTGCACTGGTTTCTCAGGAGCTGTAAATAAATATGTATCCATATGTTAATATTGCTGGACTCTAAACTGGTAACTATTCTGTCACAGTGGAACTATGAGCCTTTAAGAGGTTTGTGTGTTTCACTGCATTTCATACCTTCTAGAGAGAAAAGGAAGAACCTTTCCATGCCTCATAGTTGATGGTAACTGTGCTAGTAATCTAAGGTGTCATACCAAGGCAGGAGTACAATTTATATTTAGTAGTATGATTGTATGCCTTTGGGTGTGTGCTTATATGAGTGTCCAATGTTTGCCTCTTATCACTAGATCCTACTTCTCTTCACCAATAGCATGAGAGACAACTCCATTTAGAATAATTTGTCTCAAATATCCATCAAAATTTTGAGAGGATAAGATGGCAATAAAGCTCCTTCTAGATCTTACTGATTCTGTATCTAATAGAAAGGGGAGAGGCATACTTCCTTTTGCTTATCTTTAGTCCCCATTAGTCTTGCTGGATTTTCTTCCAAATTTTACACCAAATCTGTATAAATTTATGTATCTCTACTGCAACAATCCAGTTGGAAACAGGTCTTATTTTACACCTAAATTACTATAATAACTTCCATTCAAATTCTTGCTGATAACAACATGGCTGAATTTTGAAACGTTTTCCAAATAAAGAAGTCAGACACAAAGGGCCACATATTATATGATTCCACTTGTGTTAAATACCCAGAATGGCAAATCCATGGATACAGAAAGTGGATTAGTGGTTTCCAGGGGCTGGAAGGAAGGAGAAATGAAGAGTGACTGCCTAATGGGTCTGGGGTTTCTTTTTAGGATGATAAAAATGTTCTGAAATTAGATAATGGTGATGGTTTCACAACTTTCTGAATATACTAAAAGTCACTGAAATGTGCACTTTTAAAGGGTAAATTTTATGATATGTGAATTATATCTCAATAAAAAATTTTAAGTCAAAAAAAATTCCTGCTGATAATCATCTTTCTCTAATTTAATCACTACAAAGTAGATAGGAAGCTCTTTTTTAAAAAAATTCAGTCACTTCTTTACTTATATCTAAATATTTTCCAGAGTATACTATTGCTCTGAGTGTCAAATGAAACTTTATCTTACAGCAGAAAATATCTTAAATACACAGACACCTCAATAATTCCCTAATCTATCTTTCCCAGACTGACCATGGACTTGAATTTTCTCTGCCCCTTTACTGCTCTAATTCATGTCCTCTCAAAACTTTTTAGCTAGAGTGCCCAGTTTTATAATCTTCATGTGACAGGTTCTTATGTTAAGGATTGCTCTTAATAACACATAAGAAATAATAGGCTTTCTCAACACATTGGCCTCTTGTAATTGGGCAATACGTAAAAATCATGAATATAGATGAATATAAATTATATTTAATCCCATTTCTAAAATTCTATTCTACACACATATACATATACATGTCAGTGTGCAAAGTACGTATGAACCATGTTCACATGTTTCATAGTGGCCTGGGGGAGGTTAAACCTTGCCAAGACAGCATTAAAAGTTATCTGCTGGTTTTTCTATTAATTTTTTATTGAATTAGCCTGGCACCCTTTTTCTCTAATCTCACATTTCCATCAGGGACCATTGGAATCCTGAAGATTGAACCTGGTCTGAGCATTCTGATGTTTCGTGGTTTCTCCAAAATATGGTGAGTTGATTCCTAGGTGGTTAAATAGCATCATTTGTCCAGAGCATCACTAGCCCATTGGTGTGGCCAAAGTCTGAGATATTCTTGTTAAAAATGTGCATACTGAGTGGTTTGAGCCCATGCCAGTTATTTTTTCATTTTTTAAAAGAGAGAGAGAAGTAGAAGACCACAGGGAGGGATAATCAGAATAATATGTCTGAATTAATCCTCCTAAACTCTGATTCAGATCTTCTCTTATGGTCATTGTGATGTTACCAGACTTCTCAAAAAATGCTGAGTTAAATTATATAATGAATGTCCACCAATTTGAAAAAAATGATCAAGCTATTCAGGTAAAAATGCATATTTTGATTAGTTCAAAAATATGCTTTTATTATGTAGTAGTCACATTGACTTATCTTTCTTTCATATCCAGTTTTTTCCTGTCCAGCAAAGAGATCTAGAAAAGCATGAAGAGAGATAATCAGAGCAGTGTGTCTGAATTCATCCTCCTGGGGCTCCCCATCCAGCCAGAGGAGCAAGGCATGCTCTATGCCCTGTTCCTGGCCATGTACCTGACCATCGTGCTGGGGAACCTACTCATTATCCTGGTCATCAGGCTGGACTCTCACCTCCACACCCCCATGTACTTCTTCCTCAGCCACTTGGCTTTCACTGACATCTCTTTCTCATCAGTCACAGCTCCAAAGATGCTGATGAATATGCTGACACAGAGTCAATCCATCTCCTATTCTGGGTGTGTTTCCCAGGTATATTTTTTCTTATTGTTTGGGTGTATTGACAACTTCCTTCTTACCTCAATGGCATATGACAGATATGTGGCTATCTGTCATCCCTTGCACTACACTACTATCATGAGTCAGAGCCTATGTTTCCTGCTAGTAATTGGGTCCTGGGTCTTTTCCTCTGCTAATTCCCTAGTGCACACTGTCCTCCTAACCCGTCTTTCTTTCTTTAGAGACAACACTCTGCCCCACTTCTTCTGTGACCTCTCTGCCTTGCTTAAGTTGTCTGGTTCTGACACCACTATTAATGAATTGGTTATCCTCACTTTAGCTGTAGCAGTGATCACTGTGCCATTCATATGCATTCTTGTCTCATATGGCCACATTGGGGCCACCATCCTGAAAACTCCTTCCATCAAAGGACTCTGCAAAGCCCTTTCTACATGTAGCTCTCACCTATCCGTGGTTTCTTTGTACTATGGAGCAATTATTGGGCTGTACTTTATCCCCTCATCCAATAACACTAATGACAAGGATGTCACTGTGGCTGTGTTGTACACTCTGGTCACACCCATGCTGAATCCCTTTATCTACAGCCTGAGGAACCAGGATATGAAAGGAGCTCTGGAATATATCCTAAGAAGAACCTTTTCAATGTGATGGACATTGTCTTACCTATTGACTGGACATGAGAACTTCTCAATCCTGCATATGAATCTTTACCTCTAAATTCTTGTTCCTTGGCAAATCATCGGATGACCGTCTCTTCTCAGCCTGCATTTTACCTCAGGGGTAGTTTTTGTTTCTCTTTAATTGTCTTGTCAAACTTAAGAGTCTTGGAAAATATTTCTTCTTAATGTATATATAAGTCTACATTCACTAGTTTACTTTTCAAATGGTATTCTTGTCTTGAAAACTTAAAAAAATTTATTGTCCTAGATTTTAGTCTTCTTTATTGGGTACTTTTCAGTTATTCCAAAACTTTTTCCCCTTTTCTTAAGGTAACAAAAATATTTCTTCTAGCAAGTTCACCATATTTTATGCTCAATTTTATAAATACACTTAGAATTTATTTTTGTGAATAAATTTAATAAGAAACAGTTTCATTTGTAAATTTTAAAAAATTTAAACATTTTATCATTAATAATATAAGGGGTTTCATTGTGAAAATTTCATAGGTGTGAAAATAGGTGAAATTTTCATAGGTGTACTTTGAAAAGTGAACTTTCACCCCTCCATTATATTCCCTTAGCCCTCCTTATTTCTCCCTTTTCAGTGTTTGGTGTGTTTCCTTATGCTATCCTCACACAAATTCATGTACATTTACACACATATACATTGGATCTCTTCACCTCCCAGCATCATCTCTTATTGCCTTCTTGTTTTCACTGCTTCTAGCCCTGATCATTCCCCCTTTTACATTCATGTCCCATTTTCACTATTATTGTTACCAATTTAAACCTAGATTCCACATATGAGTGAAAAGATTAAATGTTTGGCTTCTCAAGTTTGATTTATTTTGCTTATCATGATGATCTCCATCCATTTTCCTGATGACATAATTTCATTCTTCTTTATGGCTGAACAATACCGCATTGTTTGTATATGTACCACATTTTCCTCCATTGTGCAATGGATGGCGCATTGGGCTATCCACATTTTCTTTGTCCACTGAACAGTTTTTAAGTTATTTTTATTTTAAATTGATCTGTACAAATCATAAATATTTTCAGGCTGCAAAATTATATATATATATATATATATATATATATATAGTGCAATGTGCAAGTGGAGGTAAGTACATTTATCTCTTCAAATATTTGTCATTTTTGAGACAATGTCTTACTATTTAGCCCAGGATAAGTCCATCTTTTATCTCACTTTGTAACTCAGACTGCTGTAAAACTCACAATCTTCCTACTTCACCTTCCCGAGTTCTTGGATGAAAGATGTGCCACCATGCCTATCTATTTATCATTTCTTTATGGTAACACATAAAAATCCTTTTCCTGGATTTAAAAAATATGCAGTACATTATTTTTGACCATCATCACCCTACTGTGCAATAGAGGATCAGAACTTATTTCCCTCAAGAAACTTACAACCAATTGACCACTTTCTATCTCCCCTTTCCCTGAACTCTACTCAGTTGTTTGTAACTTCCTATTCCATGTACAATATTTTAGGTATTTTAATGGGAGATGATAGCTAGGCACATGACTTTTCTTTCTCAAAGACACTCAGCTTGGTCACAAATTAGAATGATCTAACTTTCTGTGAAAGGACAGGACAATGGTCCAAATAGAATGGGTACAGGTCAAAAATGTGAACAGAAACTCGTTTGGAACCCTCTAGGTTGTAGAAAGGTCAAAATGATGTAAAGCAGAGCAGTAGAGAAGTTTTCAAAAGTCCTTCAGAATGGTGCTGTGATTGTGGATGATCAGTCTATACTGAAAAGAATGTTCAGCCTCTCAGTGTCTTGGCTAAAGAATGGCTGGCAGGATGTCAGGATGTGTAGACAATCTGAACTGAGATAAATCATGAATTTAGCATATTGAACCAAACATTTATTTTTAAATGAAAAAGTACTTCTGTGCCTAGCTACATAAATGTAGTATCCTGTGTTTCCTTGGCAAAGGTTTATTGTTACCTCTACTCAAAGCAAAGGTATGTATCTTCTTTGCTGTAAGCTCATTACTGTGACAGATATTTCTATATTTAATATTCCATTCAACTATCACTTGGTTAAAAAAATGAAATTCAAATTTAAGAGTGGAGTAATAACTAGGCTTATGATTTAAGCTACAAAAGTTTAGAAAATGGAATTCAAATTACTTGTGTGTATGAATTAAAATTCAAAATCTATAAAAAACTTGAGTAGTTTTTAAACCTGAGCAATATTTTTATCCATTTTAAGGAAAATTTTACTTTAATCTTCAGAAAAATGCTGAAATAGCATGCAAACATAGTAACATACACACAATTTAAAAATATGTGCATATATAATATATTGTGTATATATTTGTGCACATCTTCTTGTATATGTGACATACAATCACAGTTTAAATGATAATATTAAAATAAACTCTCACTTAACTATCTCTAGGTTTTAATGATGAAAATTAACCACACTGTTGAAGCTCCTCAGTTCCTTCTCAATTATAATTTCTTTAGAGTGTATCAAGTATCTTGACTATTTTCTTTTGTGTAGTGTACTCTTCTACTTATTTTAACAGTTTTATTATATTTTAATTAGCATACATTAATAATAAGAGGGGGTATCATTGTGGTAATACTATACACATACAGTGTTATAATGTAGTGTACTTTGAACAAGTTTACCCCCTCCATTATATCCGCATTCCACCCCCTCCAATCTTTTTCAAGCACCATTTGATGGGTTTCATTATGCTGTCTTGTGTGTGTGTGTGTGTGTGTGTGTGTGTAGCATACTTCAGTCATCTTCACTCCTTACAATAGCCCCATATTTTTCATGAGAATTTTAACATTTCTGTAGTGATTCATTCTTCAATTTGCCTGCTCCAGAAGTACATATAAAAGAAATGAGACTATATTTATTCTAGTACATTTTTTGCCTATTATCCTTGTGAAATTCATCTCTATGTTTTCATATTTTACTGTGAGAAGCATACACACTTCATTCTAATTTTTATTTCAGCACTTTCCTACTATAAAAAACAGTGCTCCAAACATTCTTAAGTATGCATCCAGTATGAATGTGCAAGAGATTCTATAAATTGTATATCCAGAGAATCACAAGATTGTATGGAATATGTATATTCAATTTAGGTACCAAAGCTAAACTCTCCTCTGAAATAGTCAAACTGTAGGGGTCTGACTATGTACTATACAACCCAATTATGTGACATCCTAGAATATGTAAAACCACAGAGACAATAAAATGATCAGTTATTGCTAAGGGTTTGGTGTAGGGAAATTGGATGAATGAATAAGTGGAGCAATGGGGATTTTTAGGGCAGAGAAATTATTGTGTATGATGCTGCAACAATGTACACATATACCTATGTATTTCTTAAAGCCAAGGAAAAAACAGAAAACAAGAATCCACAATTGCACAATACAAAAACGAATCCTAATGTAAACTATGGACTTTGTTTGATAGTGATGTATTAATATTGGTTCAATTATAATAAATCCACTATACCATGTTCAGGAATGGGGAAAGGTACTATAGGGACAATTTTTACTCAAATTTCCTATCATCCTTGAAAAGAGAATTGTGTTATTTTCTGCTAAGGATTTTGAAGAGGCATGTGAATCTGTTCCTTTATTATGTGGTAACAGAACACCTACTGTTCTCAGAATTAATCAAGCCATGTTCCTGAATTGCTGCAGAATTAAAAGCCATCTACCCACTAGGAGAGCCACACTGAACAATTAGAACAACCATCATTCCCATTATTACTACAGAATTCCTTTATGTGGGATGTAGTATCATGTTTTTCCCCACTTTTCTGTTTAGTGGTATGTGTTTTATTTATTACAGTGTAGACACTCTTCGTGCAATTTAGAGATTAAGCCTTTGTCCTCTGTAAATGTCACAAGTGTCCTAATTTTATTGTAATGAGGTATTAATGTATCAATTTTGTTGGTGTTCTTGATTTTAATGTCTCTCTTTGAGGAAATCACCTTGAATGATCAACATTCTTTTTTCAAGACAGTAAGAAAGAGATGTGGTATTAAGAAACATAGGGAAAAAGTTCAAGGTTCTAAGTATTACATGGAATTGAATGTTATGAGGTTTGAGATTATATAAACTGAGACTATGTTTAAAAAAACAAAGTAGCCTAAGCAACTGTTATCATAACCCACATATCAGAGGTGTTACCTGTAGTAAAGTTAGTGGGGAACTATTCATGTATTTCTCAGCTCTAAGACCTCTAAAATTAATGATTTTCAGGTCAATTAAGAGCAACAAGGGGGGAGAAATGACCCAATCCTTGTATGCACATATAAATAATAAAAGAAAAAAAAAGAGAAGCAAAGCAAGAGGGCATATTTAGGCTTTCTCTGTCATTGTTTGCCATCAGTGTAGCCATCTCCAATGCCACTAGTGTTATCTTGGGACTCCTAGTCTACAAACATTCTGGCCTATGGCCTAATATGGTGTTTTATGATAAAACTTATAAGAGCATGTTCTTAACAGAAAAAAGAAACATGTAGTTTTACTTTCATTTCTTATTGGGGGAGCATTTCACATTTGCATAAACAGTGGGAATATCCCTATGGATTCCCCTGTAGCATGATATGACATTAATACTACTTCAACACACATATGCACACTAACCTTTTGACCAAGAATTTGTAAGTCACTGTCCAAAGCCAAGGGGAAGTTTGTGATTTTGAAAAATAGAATCAATTGAGTTAGTACAATGCAGCTCATGCACCTGAGCTGGTCAATAATGTTTGAGAAAAGATGAGCTAGAATATAAGATCTCAACAGTGTGCACTTTGATCACAATTCACAAGACCCAGTTATTATCCCACTTTGTCACTTGCATACCCTTGCTGTATTTAATGCTAGCATTGCCTAATAAATCATATACTTTGCACTGTGATTTAAAAAAATATTTCCAGATTAAAAATAAAGAACTCTCTTGTCCTATGTACCTAATGATATTATGCCATATTTTTGTACAAAATTTTAACATTTTGCCCCGGGGTCTTGAAAGTTGTTTTAAATATATGGAGTTGATTATTTTTAATGTACTGTGAGGTAAATATCCATTTTAACACTTTCTCATATAATTATTGATGTACATAAAATTAATGTTTATGATTCATTCTTTCTCTACTTCTCTGTAATGCCAATTATATTATATCTGAAGTTTGGATATATATAAGAATTACTTATATAGTTATCACATGCATGTGATCCATATGCCATACTTCTGTTTCTAATACACATCATTACCCAATTCACCTTATTTTTTTTAATGTATCAGTATGCCACAATTTTTTATTCATTTCTTGAATTTGATGTTCACAGTTTTTCATTATTTAAAATAACGTTCCTATAAACTTTTGGGTTGGTTTAGCCTGATTCTTTTTTAAAATTTTCTTTGTTCATTTATTCACATGTGCATACATTGTTAAGGCTATTTCTCCCCCTACCCTCTACCCTCTACCCTCTCCCTCTCCCCAACACCCTCCTTGCTTCCAGGCAAAATCTGTTCTGCCCTTTTCTCCAATTTTTTTGAAGAGAAGACATAAGCAATAATAATAAAGACATAGTGTTTTTGCTAGTTGACATGAGGCTAGCTATACAGAGGGATTCTTAACATTGCTTCCATGCACAAATGTGTTACAACCCAAGTTGAATCATCTCTACCTGTCCTTTTCACTAGTTCCTGATCCCCTTCCCATACTGACCTCTGTCGTTTTAAGATTTCTGTATAGGGTTCTCTGCAGTGGGGACCTCTGACACTTTCATGTTTTGGATTTCCTACCTATCCCCATTCCTCCTGTATGTGCTCTCCCCTTAGCGTGTGACCCAAGTCCAACAACATTGCTGTATTTGCCCTAGATCTGAAGTCTGCATATGAGACAGAACATATGATTTTTGGTCTTCTGAGTCTGGCTAACCTTGCTGACAATGATGTTCTCCAGTTCCATCCATTTACTTGAAAATGATAAGATTTCATTCTTCTTCATGGATGAGTAAAATTCCATTGTGTACAAGTACCACATTTTCTTAATCCATTCGTCTGTATTTCCAGACAAATCTTGGAAATAGCCAAGATGCTGTTTCCATAACTTGGCTATTGTGAATAGCGCTGCAGTAAACATGGGTGTGCAGGTGCCTATGGAGTAACCTGTGTCGAATTCCTTTGGGTATATCCCCAGGAGTGGTATTCCTGGACCATATGGCAGATCTGTGTTTAGATTTTTAAGAAGCCTCTGTATTGTTTTCCAGAGTGGTTGCACTAGTTTGCATTCCCACCATCAGTGTACAAGGGTTATTTTTTCCCAACATCTGCTCCAACTCCTGTTTTTGGAGGTGTTCTTGATGTCTATTCTGACAGAGGTGAGGTGGAATCTTAGTGTGGTTTTGATTTGCATTTCCCTTATGGCTAGAGATGGCGAGCATTTTTTCATGTGCTTTTTGGCCATTTGAATTTCTTCTTTTGAGAAAGTTCTGTTTAATTCATTTGCCCATTTCTTTATTGGGTCATTGATTTTGGGAGAGTTTAGTTTTTAAAGTTCTTTGTATATTCTAGTTATCAGTCCCTTGTCTGATGTATATGATGAAAATATGTGGCAAATATTTTCTCCCACTCTGTGGGTGGTCTCTTCAGTTTAGAGACCATTTCTTTTGTTGTGCAGAAGCTTTTTAATTTTATGTAGTCCCATTTGTCCATTCTTTCTCTTAGTTACTGAGCTGCTGGGGTTTTATTGAGGAAGTCCTTGCCTATAACTATTGCTTCCAGAATATTCCCTGCTATTTCCTGCACTAACTTCAGAGTTTTGGGTCTGATATTAAGTCCTTGATCCATTTTGAGTTGATCCTTGGATAGAGTGATAAACATGGATCTAGTTTCAGTTTTTTGCAGATGAAAAACCATTTTTCCCAGAAACATTTGTTGAAGAGGCTGTCATATCTCCCTTATATATTTTTGGTGACTTAGTCAAAAATAAGGTGGGCATAGCTTTGTGGATTCATATCCAGGTCCTCTGTTCTGTTCCACTGGTCTTCATGTCTGTTTTTGTGCCAGTACCATGCTGTTTTAATTGCTATTGCTTTGTAATATAGTTTGAAGTCAGGTATTGTGATACATCCAGCATTGCTCTTTTTGCTGAGTATTGCCTTGGCTATTCGCAATCTCTTGTGTTTCTAAATGAACTTTAGGGTAGATTTTTCAATCTCTTTGATGAATGTCATTGGGATTTTGGTGGGAACTGCATTAAACATGTAGATTGCACCTGGTAGTATAGACATTTTTACTATGTTGATTCTACCAATCCATGAGCATGGGAGATTTTCTACCTTCTGTAGTCTTCCTCAATCTCTTTCTTCAGGGGTTTGTAGTTCTCCTTGTATAGGTCATTCACAGCCTTTGTTAAGTTTACTCCTAGGTATTTGACTTTTTTGAGGCTATTATAAATGGAATTGTTTCCATATATTCTTTCTCAGTTTGTTTGTTATTGGTGTACAGAAAGCTAATGATTTTTGTGTCCTGCTACCTTACTGTAACTGTTTTTGGTATCTAGGAGTTTTGGGGTAGAGTTTTTTGGGTCTTAAAGATATAGGATAATGTCATCTGCAAATAGGGATATTTTGACAGTTTCTTTACCTATTTGTATTCCTTTTATTTCTTCTTCTTGCCTAATTGCTCTGGCTAAGAATTCCAGTACTATGTTGAATAGAAGTAGGAATAGTGGGAATCCTTGTCTCATTCCTGATGTTAGGGGAAATGGTTTCAGTTTGTTGCTATTAATTATGATATTGGCTACAAATTTCTCATATATAGTATGTACAATGTTGAGGTACTTTCCTTTTATTCCTAGTTTTCTTAGAGCTTTTATCATGAAGTGATATTGAATCTTGTCAAAGGCTTTTTCTGCATCTATTGAGATGACCAAGTGGTTTTTTTCTTTGCTTCTCTTAATGTGCTGTATTACATTTATAGATTTGCATATGTTGAGCCACCCCTGCATCCCTAGGATGAAGCCGAATTGGTCATGGTAATTGATCTTCTGATGTGTTGTTGGATTCAGTTTGCCATTATTTTATTGAGGATTTTTGCATCGATGTTCATTCAGGCGATTGACCTATAGTTCTCCTGCTTGGAGGTGTCTGTCTGGTTTTGGGATGAGTGTAACACTAGCTTCATAAGATGAGTTAGGCAGTTTTCCTTCCCTTTCTATTTCATGGAACAATTTAAGGAGAGTTGATATTAGTTCTTCTTTATAGGTCTGATAGAATTCAGCAGAGACTCCATCAGGTCCTGGACTTTTCTTTTTTGGGAGACTCTTTATTGCTGCTTCAATTTCATTTTGTGTTATAGGTCTAGTCAGGTGATTAATATAGTCTTGGTTCAATTTTGGATGGACATAAGTATCTAGAAATCTGTCCATTTCTTCATGATTTTCAAATTTATTAGAATATAGTTTCTCAAAGTAGTCTCTGATGATTTCTTGGATTTTCATGGTGTTTTTTGTTATCTCCCCTTTTGCATTTCTGATTTTACGGATTAGGATTTTTTTCTCTCCTCATTTTTGTCAGGTTTGCCAGGGTTCTGTCAATCTTATTTATTTTTTCAAAAAACTCACATTTGTTTCATTGATTCTTTTTATTTTTTTGTTTGTTTCTATTTCATTGATTTCAGCCCTAATTTTTATTATTTCTCTCTTTCTGCTTGTTTTGGGATTTGCTTGTTTTTGTTTTTCTAGGGTTTCATATGTAGTATTAGGTCACTTATTTGATCTTTCTGTCCTTTTAATATATGCAGTCTTGGCTGTAAACTTTCCTCTTAGGACTGCCTTTACTGTGTCTTATATGTTCTGATAGGTCGCGTTTTCATTTTCATTAATGTCCAGGAACAGGAAGCTTTTAATTTTTTCTTTTGTTTCATCAATGACCCATTGATCATTGAACAATGTGTTTTTCAGCTTCCAATTGTTTGCATGTTTTTTACCGTTGTTTTTATTGTTGAGTTCTAGTTTTAATGCATTGCGATCAGCTAGAAAGCATGGGATTATTTCTATTTTCTTATAGTTGCTGAGGCTTGTTTTGTGCCCTAAGATATGATCAATTATAGAGAAAGTTCCATGGGCTGCTGAAGAATTTATATTGTACAAAAGTTGGATAAAATATTCTGTAGACACCAGCTAGGTCTATTTGATCTATGGTGTGATTTAGTTCTAGAATTTCTTTATAATTTTTAGTTTGGATAACCTATCTATTGGTGATAGGGGGGGTATTAAAGTCTCCCACTACCACTCCACTGGAGTCTATATATGCTTTTAGGTCCTTCAGAGTATGTTTGATGAAATTGGGTGCATTGATGTTGGGTGTATATAGGTTGATAATTGTTATTTCCTTTTTGTGTTTTTCTCCTTTTATTAATATCGAGTGTCCTTTATCTCATTTGATCAATATATTTTTGAAGTCTTCTTTTTCCAAGATAAGAATTGCTATTCCTGCCTGTTTTGGGGGACCATTGGCTTTGTAGATCTTCTTTCAGCCTTTTACCCTCAGCCAGTGCTTGTTCTGTCAATGATTGGGTCTCCTGTAAACAACAGATTGTTGGATCTTCCTTTTTAATCCAGTTTGCCAAATGGTGTCTTTTGATGGGGCAGTTAAGTCCATTAACATTCAGTTTTAGTATTGTTAGGTATGTGTTGATTCTTGTCATTTAGTTGTCTTTGTTGTTTAAGTGTTTGATTGGTGCAGCTGAATCAATGTTACTGTCTACTTTCTAGTCTTTTCTTCTCCTGTGGTTTGTTACTCCCTTTCCTTTCATGGTTTTGTATGCTTTCATTTTTTGTGTGCAGAATTCGTTGAAGAATCTTTTGTAGTGGTGACTTGGTGGTTATATATTGTTTTAGTTTCTGCTTATCATGGAAGACTTTTATTGCTCCATCTATTTTGAATGATAGTTTTGTTGGGTTCAGTATCCTAGGGTTGAAGTTATTTTCATTCAGTGCCTGGAATACCTCACTCCAGGCTTTTCTTGCTTGGTTTCCATTGAGAAATCTGCTGTGATTTGATGGGTTTACCTTTGTATGTTATTTTGTTCATCTCTCTTAGAGCATTCAATATTCTTTCTCTATTCTCTGTCCTTGTTGTTTTAATGATAATATGTTGTGGGGTAGTTCCATTTTGGTCAAGTCTGTTTGGTGTCCTGGAGGCTTCCTGTACCTGAATGGGCATAGTTTTCTCTACATTTGGGAAGTCTTCTGTTATTATTTTGTTGACTATATTACAAATTCCTTTTGCTTGCACCTCTTCTCCTTCTACAATGTCCATGTTTCTCAGTTTTGGTCTTCTGATGGTCAGTGAGTTCTTGCATATTCCTTTCACAGGTTTTGAGTTGTTTGACTAATAGTTCTTAAGTTTTTCTTTTAATTTCCATTTCATCTTCAAGTTCTGAGATTC
Organism: Castor canadensis; assembly: GCF_047511655.1. Classification (NCBI taxonomy): domain Eukaryota; kingdom Metazoa; phylum Chordata; class Mammalia; order Rodentia; family Castoridae; genus Castor; species Castor canadensis. The sequence goes on along the minus strand of NC_133398.1, from coordinate 12,706,564 downwards.
TGTCTTCTGCTTGTTCTAGTCTTTTGGAATGGCCTTCCATTCTGTTTGTATTTCTGTTTCATTCTTTTTTCAGAGGTTTTCCATATCATGGGTCACTTCCTCTTTAATATTGTCAATTTTCATCCTTAATTCATTAATCTCTCTATGGTGTTCTCTGTTTCATTTCAGTGTTTATTTAGGGCTCTTATGAGGTCATTTATTTGTTTTTGTGTTTTCTCACATTCTTTATTTTTATTGCCTTGGAATTTCTTGAGTGCCTCTTGTATGTTTTGGTTGACTTTGTCTAATAACATCTCCATGAACATTCTTAGTGGTTACTTGCAGGATTTCATTTTTCATGGTGTTCTTGTGGGCTTTGTTGGGTTCCTTGGCATAGATTATCTTTGTTTTGTTGGAGTCTGGAACTGGGTATCTGTTTCTTCATTTCCATCTGAACCCTGTATTAATTCATTTTGGTGGGGGAGAATGGTTTCCATCCCTTTTTCATCTTCCCATTGCTCCACTTGGTGCTGTTTCTGTCCCTGATCCATGTGTAATTTAGTATTAGCTAACTTACAATAGTAAAACTAACAAAACAAAGAAATCAAGAGAAAAAAAAAAGAAAACTAAAGAAATCGACAGGGAGAGGTGGTGGACAAACAACAGGGAACTAAACAAACAAACACATAAAAAATTCCTGGTTTAGGAACAATAGAATTTCAGTCTTCGTAATTCTGGTGTTACTCCTTCAGCATCCAGCCCTGCCATTAGTATTTAAGTAGAAGCTCTGTCTTAGTCTCACCAGGTGGTTGGGGAGACTCACCAGTTTTTTTTCCCATCTTTCCATGGCACCTGCTTAGTCAACTCCTTCCTCAGTGATTTGTGGCTTGTCCTCAGGTACAGAGATCAGCTCTGTGGTTCACCAGCCATCCAGCTTTGGAGTTGGGTTTTCACTGTGCTGGCTTATTGGGGCCTTGTTTCTTTGCTGTGCCCCCTTTCTCCGGGGCAAGGTCAGAGATCTGTCAGCTGGCTCCCTGCTGTCAGCGTGTTTTGTTGGTTTGCTGATTTTCAATTTTGCAATGTCATTTGACTTTGATGTTGCTCACTGGCTCAGGAGAAGAGCTTTGTGGACCACTATATGCCCTATTTCAGGCAGTGGCTTATCATCCACCCACTGTCAGCCCATCTGCCTTTCAGCCTTTGTTTACTGAAAGTTCACACAGAGATCAGCTCCTAGCCTCTCCCCCCTCCTCTGGTGCACTTAGAGCACCCTACCCCTCTGCTGCATGTTCCTTTTCAGTTCCTTGTTTATTATTCAAATTTTTTTGCAGGGTGGGGGCCAGTCTGTCCAGGGGGCTATTCTGGTTTATCCCAGCAGTGGCTATGGGAATACCATGTGCTACTTCTTTGCTTACCTGTTGGTCTGCTGGATGTCTCCCAAGTAGGTTTGGAGCTGGCATCTGACAGCACAGGACCCCTCCTCTTTTATCAGTGTAACATGACTGGAGAAGCTTTGTAGGGCTGGGGGTTCAGGGTGTCTAATCCTTGATTCCTCTTGGTGCTTTTTTTCTGCCAAGTGTGACTCCTGCATCTCTGCAAGGTTTTTGATTCACAGAGCTCATGCTGTCTGCCTCTGCACCCTAGTCACCCTCTTGGATCCCACCAATTTACTTTAAAACTATGGGTTTATAATGACAGTTAAGTATAACTAAACAGTATCCTGTGACTAATCAATTTCACCCATGGGCAGAAAAGCATCAAAGTAATGCCTTGTGCTTTCAAAAATGTCAGATATAAAAGTGTTCCCTAAAGCTTTAGTATAGATAAATATAATTCCTTAAATATCTACCCATACAAATATTTTCAATAAATAATAATCTTTTTATCAAGTCAAAGTTTGGTTTGTTCAAACTTTTTTTTATTTTACAGGAACATTTCTTAGTGTATATAATACAATTTTATTATTTAGAAGACTTGTTCTTTTTTATGAAGACAAGTATATACAGCTTTATTGTTAGCTATGTTTTAAATTTTCAAGAACACAACAAAGCTAGAATTTATAAAATGTGAAAAATTAACATACCTTTACTCACAAAATAATAATTTATACTTTAAAATGCATCCTTACTAAATGCAGACTCTAGGACTGTGTCATAAGAATTATCTCATGATTTCTAATCTTGACATTTATCATTATTCAAGAAGGCATGTGCAAAGACAACACTGGGCAGCAAAGGACTGACAGAAGGAGAGGTAAAAATGTTATCATGGAGATTTAGAGAAAGTCCTGGAACAGTCAGGCAGATAACAAAGACATCACAGCTGGTGTCTGCAGAATCTAGACCAGTTGTAGGTTGGAGTGGTCTGGGAAGAAAGAATAATCTAGATTATTTTTTAAAAGGTAATGTAAATAAAGGGTCCTGGAGATGGTTAGGGAAAACTTTACAGAAACTTGTAAGATGGTTTTAAAGGAAAGTCATTTGTGTTTGGAAGGTTAGGTTGTATAGCCATTGCTCAGAACAGTCAACTATGGGGAAGTGTCAGCAAGAGATGATTGAGAAGGCTCCAGAGGGGACAGTTGGGCCAGATTAAAAGAAGATTTCACAAGCTAGTGCTTAACCAAGGAAGTGTGGTCTTACATAATTTAAAAGACTTATTCTGTAGAGAGGAAAAGTTGAAACAATCTGTGTCCTTCATCTGGAGAATGGTAACTACATTGTAACCTGTTCATAACATAGAAAAAAAATTAACTACTGATATATACAACAACATAGAATAATTGCTTTCATATTCTTTTAAAAATTTTGTACAGGGGGGATACATTGTGATATTTACACATATTTACATACCTGCTTACAATGTATCTTGGTTAGATTTAACCCCTCCATGGTTCTCCCTTTTCCCTCCTCCTCCCTTCTTAGAACACTTTCAACAGGTTTCATTCTTCTGTTTTCATATATGAATACAAAATACATCCACCATATTCACCCTTATTCCACATTTCCTTGTGCACTCCCACCTCTCTCTGGTATTCACCTCTGGAGAAGACATATTTTTACCTACTGTCCATTTTTAAGTATATATTGACAGTTCAAGGAGGGTTCACCTTGGTACTTCAGGCCTGTATATATCATGCTCTAATAAAATTAATCCCTCTATTACTTACTCATTCTCTATCATCATGCTCCCCCAATATTCAACAGCTTACAGTATAATACATTATATTATATTCATATATAGATGAATATTTTCCATTCTTTCTTTACCTCTCCCACCTCCTATAGTCCTCTCAAACAGACTCACTAATACAATTTTGTTCTCTCTCATACTTCATGTATATATTATATATGTATGTCTACATATGATCATATGTGTATCTATATATACACATTTAACTTATAGGTCTAGCTTCCATATATGAGGGAAGACATGTGACTCTGACTTTTTGAACCTCACTTAATTTGCTTAACATGAAGTTCTCCAGCTTTTATATTCTTGCGTGAAAACCATAATAGCAGAAAATTTATACACAGAATGGTTCTAGTAGATGAAGTTGAGAAGTATGCAAAACTAATCAGTGATGACAAAGATAAAAAAACCAACTAGAGTTGGTAGGGTACTGATTGTGATAGGAAGAAGAGAGCTTTTTGCGGTGCTGGAAATTTTCTGTATATTGACCTGAGTGATTATTTCATCAGTGTATGAAGAAATATAAATGATGGGTTGAATGTGGTGGTTCATATCTAGCTACTTGGGAGTCAGAGATCTGAAGATTGCAGTTTGAGTCCAATCTGAAGTTTGAAGTTGTTGAGACCTACCCCCCCAATCTCAACCAAGAAGCTACTTGTGTGCATGCCTGTCATCCCAGCTACATAGGAATAGGAAGATGGTGGCCCAGGCTTACCCAAAAATGCAAAACCCTATTTGAAAAATAACTAAAGCAAAAATGGCTGGAGGTGAGGCTCAAGGGGCAGAGCACTGCCTAGCAAGTGTAAGGCCCTGAGTTTAAGCCCCAGTAGCATCATAAAAGAAAAAGAAATACAAAAGGTAGACATTTTAAGATTTCTGTGCTAAAATTAGAAGTCATTCATCAATAAAATGTTAAGTAAATATGAAATCAAACATAAACCTCTACATAATACATTTCCCCCAAAGAAATCATGATACAAATTAGAACCTGTTTTGATAATAAAAATACTATAAAAACATAGATTTTTTTCCCTCTCACATATTAGACATATTTGGCTGGCCTGATAATTAAGCTGATATAAAACAGATTAAGCTATACTATAGACCAAATGTACATAGCAGACATCTATACAACATTTCATCTAACAGCATCAGAATACACATTTCTCATGGGCACATGGAATATTCTTCAGGTAAGACCTTAGTACACAAAACTAGTCTCAAGAAGCTTTTTAAAAATTGAGATCAGTAGATATCTGTTAAGCCCATTTGCTCTATGGTGCAATTTAATTCTGAACTTTGTTGACTTTTTGGTACAGAAAATCTATCTATTGATCAGAGTGAGGTATTGGACTTACCTGATATTATTGTTCTGAGACTATATGTCCTTTTGTAGACAGTTATGTTTTATGAAATTGGGTGCACCAGCATTCTGTTCATGTATATTTGCAACCATATCTTTTTGATAACTGTTCATTTCATTCCTTTTGATTAATTTTGGCTTGAAGTTGACCTTGTCAGATATGACTACAGGAACTCTTGTTTTATTTTGGATTTCAATTGCTTGTAAGAACATCTTCCATTCTTTCACTTTCAGAATGTGTGTATTGTTGATAGGGAAGTGAGTTTCTTTGTAAGCAGCAAACAATTAGATCTTGTTTTCTATTCAATTCAATCACTTGGTGCCTGTTAATTGGAGTTAAGACCATTTATATTTACTGTATACTAACTTTTCCTTTCTTCAGCTTAGAGGCGTGCTGGTTTCCTGAGTTAACAATGTTTGATTCTTTCCTACTTCTTATTTGTTTCTCTATTCTCCTAATGAGATTTTTTTTCTTGGACTCGTGTTTGTGTATATTTTTCTTCATTTTCTGTATGTTGTATTCCTTTAATTATATTTAGCAATGCTGGCTTAATTTATGCTTAACATGGAAGGGTTCTATTTCTTTTTGATTAAGGCATAAATCTGGTGACATAGTAGTGTTGGTTGGCAGATATTGGTTTGTTTGTTGCAAGGCTTGAATACATCAGACCTTGCTTTTCTGGTCTTTAGTGTTTCTGCTGAGAGATCTGCTGTTATTTTGGTAGATTGGCTTTTGTATATGACTTTGAGATTCTTTCCTGCAACTAAGTATTCTTTCCTTGTTTTGTACTCTTGATAATACCACTATAATATGATATAGAGAGGCTCTTTTCTGCTAATATCTATTTGTATTCTAAGTTCTTCATATTTTGGGATATCCAATTCTTTCCATAGATTTGGGGATTTTTCTGTTAAAGTTTCATTAAATAAGTATTCTATGCTTTTAGTCTGTATAATTGTTCCCTCATCTACATCACTTCATCTCTACATCACTGAGATCTGCCTCTGTCCAGAAGCAGACAACGAACACTTCTATAAGAGACTCCACCTAGTAGTTTAGTATCACTATACAGGAACATTCATCAGAATAGCAGGAGATTCAACAGCAGAAACTTCAAAAGCAAGGAGGACATGGAAAGACAACTCAACAGACATCTACAATATATTCCACTGAATGGCTGCAGAATGTACACTCTTTTTAAATTTTTTCATTTTTATTAGCATATATTCATTGTACGGGGGGGAATTTATTGTGACAATTCTGAATATTCTTACACTGTACATTGGTTAGGTCACCCATTTTATCTCCCCCTTCTCTGTCCCACCTAAAGCAATTACAAAAGGTTTCATCATTCTATTTCCTTTATGTGTATGAAGTCCATCAACTCTATTGCTTCATCTCCTTCATTAACATCCCTTCCCACAAGTACCCCTCCCTACCACACACACATTGTACTGTTTGACAGAATTTTCTTTCATTATTAATTCTGATGTCAATGTTCAAAGGGGTTTCTCAATGTATAACAGCTGTGAATATACTTTATTTTGGTCAGTTCAACCTCCTCTGTTACTCTCCGTTCCCCCTTCCTTCTCACCCCCATTATTTGGCAGCTTTCATTACATATTGTTACGTTCTCTTTCTGCTCATATGTGAAGAATTTCAGTACTGCTTGACCATTACTCTCTTTTCCTTTCCCTCCTCCCCTGTGTTCCATAGTATATTTCCATTTTTGCCAACACATTCCCACATGTGTGTGTGATAATGTTTGCTTGTATATACATTTATCTTTTGGATATATCTTCTGCATATGAGAGAAAACACAGGACTTTTGTCTTTCTGAACCTGGCTTACATTACTTAACATGATATACTCCAATTCTACCCATTTACCTACAAACCACATAGTTTCATTAATTTTTATGGCTGAATAAAACTCCATTGTACCACAGTCAGAATGCACATTCTTCTCAGCAGCTCATAGGAATTTCTTCAAAATGGATCACATTTTAGGACACAAACCAAATCTTAATAACTACAAAAAAAAGAAACAATTTCCTGTATTTTATCAGAGCACAGTGGAATAAAAATAGAAATTAATACAAGGGAAACTACAGAAAATATTCAAACACACGAACACTAAAAATTCAGTTTTGAGTGACCAGTGGGTTATCAAAGAAATGAGGAGGAAACCAAAATTTCCAAGATTTCAATAAAAATGAAAGCAAAACTTACTAGAACCTTTGGGATATACCAAAGGCAGTGCTAACAGAAAAGTTAATAGGTAAGGGTTCCTATATTAAAAAAGGAGAAGACTCTCAAAGAAACAACCTAGTGATACAATACAATGTTTTAGAAAAACAAGAACAGGACAAACTCAAAAGCAGTAGAAGGAGAGAAATAATAAAGATCAGAGCAGAAACTCATGAAATAGATACTAAAGGAATAATACAAAGAACCAATGAAACAAAAATTGGTGCTTACTTTGGAAAAAATTTGGGTGCTTCTTAAAAATCTAAACATAGATCTGTCAAATGATCCAGGAATCCCACTCCTGGGGATATACTCAAAGGAATGCAACACAGGTATTCCAGAGGCACCTGCACACCCATGTTTATTGCAGTACTATTCACTATAGCTAAGTTATGGAAACAGTCAAGATGCCCTACTGCTGATGAATGGATTAAGAAAATGTGGTATTTATACACATGGAATTTACTCAATCATGGAGAATGAAATCTTATCATTTGCAAGTAAATAGATGGAACTGGAGAACATCATTCTCAGCGAAGTTAGCCAGGCTCAGAAGACCAAAATTAATATGTTCTCCCTCAAATGCAGACTTTAGATCTAGGGCAAATACAGCAATGTGGTTGGATTTGGGTCACATGCTAAGGGGAGAGCACACACAGGAGGGATGAGGATAGGTAAGAAACACAAAACATGATAGTATGATATCCCCACTGCAGAGGAACTAATACAGAAACCTTAAAGCAACGGAGGTCAATATGAGAAGGGGATAAGGAACTAGTGACAAGGTCAGTTAGAGATGAATCAACTTGGGATGTAACACATTTATACATGGAAGCAATGCTAGGAGTCTCTCTGTATAGCTATCCTTATCTCAACTAGCAAAAACACTTTGCCTTTCTTATTATTGCTTATACTTTCTCTCCAACAAAATTAAAGATAAGGGCAGAACAGATTCTGCCTGGAAGTGAGGGGGAAGAGGAACAGGGTGGGGGGTAGGAGGGACAAATGGCCCAAACAATGTATGCACATATGAATAAACGAATTTAAAAAGTTGGTGTTTTAAAAGGATAGACAAGATTGACAATTGTGCACCAAACTAGCCAAAGAAAGAAGGAAAAAACCCAAATTAAAATTAGAGATGAAAAAGAGACATCATCATAAATAGAAATCAAATTTAGAGGATCATTTGGGAATATTTTTGAAAACTTATATTCTAATAAACTGGAAATTTAGAAGACATGGATAAATTCCTAGGTGTATGTGACTTACCAAAAGAGAACCAAAAGGATATAAATCACCCAAATTGATCTATAACAAACAATTAATTTGAAATAGTAATAATGAGTCTCCAAGCAAAGAAAAACCCAGGAAAGGATGGATTCACTGCTAAACGGATTCTACAACCTCTAAAGGAAAATTAATACCAATGTTCCTCAATTTATTCCATAAAATTCAAAGAAAACTGATGCTACTAAATTCATTCTATGAAGCCAGTATTATTGTGATACCAAAACCTGATATGTATAGGACAAAAAGAAACCCATAGACCAATTTGGTGAACAGTCACAAAAATTCTCAACAAATACATGAAAACCAAATTTAACAACACATAAAATAAGCATAGGCTTAGGATGAAAAGCTGGAAGAAGATTTACCAAGCCAATGGCCCCTAAAAACAGGCAGGAGTAGCAATACTTAACTCTGACAAAGTAGACTTCAAACCTATGTTGATCAAACGAGATAAAGAAGGACATTCCATACTAATAAAAGGGGAAATAGACCAAAAGGAAATAATAATCATCAATCTGTATGCACCCAATGTCAACGCACCCAATTTCATCAAACATACCCTGAAAGACCTAAAAGCATATATAAACGCCAACACAGTGGTTGTGGGAGACTTTAACACTCCATTATCATCAATAGATAGGTCATCCAAACAAAAACTCAATAAAGAAATCCAAGATCTAAAATATGCAATAGATCAAGTGGACCTAGTAGATGTCTACAGAACATTTCATCCAACCTCTACACAATATACATTCTTCTCAGCAGCCCATGGAACCTTCTCCAAAATAGATCATATTCTAGGGCACAAAGCAAGCCTCAGCAAATATAAGAAAATAGAAATAATACTATGCATACTATCTGACCACAATGCAGTAAAAGTAGAACTCAACAACAAAAGTAAAGACAAAAAACATGCAAACAGCTGGAAACTAAATAACTCATTACTTAATGAAGAATGGATCATCGATGCAATAAAAGAGGAAATTAAAAAGTTCCTAGAAGTCAATGAAAATGAAAACACAACCTACCGGAACCTATGGGACACAGCTAAGGCAGTCTTGAGAGGAAAGTTTATAGCCATGAGTGCATATATTAAAAAGATTGAAAGATCCCAAATCAATGACCTAATGATACATCTCAAACTCCTAGAAAAACAAGAACAAGCAAATCCCAAAACAAATAGAAGGAGAGAAATAATAAAAATAAGAGCTGAAATCAACGAAATAGAAACCAAAAAAACCATACAAAGAATTAATGAAACAAAAAGTTGGTTCTTTGAAAAAATAAACAAGATCGATAGACCCCTGGCAAACCTGACTAAAATGAGGAGAGAAAAAACCCAAATTAGTAGAATTAGGAATGCAAAAGGGGAGATAACAACAAACACCATGGAAGTCCAGGAAATCATCAGAGACTACTTTGAGAACCTATATTCAAATAAATTTGAAAATCTAAAAGAAATGGACAGATTTCTAGATACATATGATCATCCAAAACTGAACCAAGAGGAAATTAATCACCTGAATAGACCTAAAACACAAAATGAAATTGAAGCAGCAATCAAGAGTCTCCCCAAAAAGAAAAGTCCAGGACCTGATGGATTCTCTGCTGAATTCTATCAGACCTTTAAAGAAGAACTGATACCAACCCTCCTTAAACTGTTCCATGAAATAGAAAGGGAAGGAAAACTGCCAAACACATTTTATGAAGCCAGTATTACACTTATCCCCAAACCAGGCAAAGATACCTCCAAAAAGGAGAACTATAGGCCAATCTCCTTAATGAACATTGATGCAAAAATCCTCAACAAAATAATGGCAAATCGAATTCAGCAACACATCAAAAAGATTATTCACCACGACCAGGTAGGCTTCATCCCAGGGATGCAGGGGTGGTTCAACATACGAAAATCAATAAACGTAATAAACCACATTAGCAGAAGCAAAGACAAAAACCACTTGATCATCTCAATAGATGCAGAAAAAGCCTTTGATAAGATCCAACATCATTTCATGATAAAAGCTCTAAGAAAACTAGGAATAGAAGGAAAGTTCCTCAACATTATAAAAGCTATATATGACAAACCTACAGCCAGCATTATACTTAACGGAGAAAAATTAAAACCATTCCCTCTAAAATCAGGAACCAGACAAGGATGCCCACTATCTCCACTCCTATTCAACATAGTACTGGAATTCCTAGCCAGAGCAATTAGGCAAGAAGAAGGAATAAAAGGAATACAAATAGGTAAAGAAACTGTCAAAATATCCCTATTTGCAGATGACATGATCCTATACCTTAAAGACCCAAAAAACTCTACTCAGAAGCTTCTAGACATCATCAATAGCTATAGCAAGGTAGCAGGATATAAAATCAACATAGAAAAATCATTAGCATTTCTATACACTAACAATGAGCAAACGGAAAAAGAATGTATGAAAACAATTCCATTTACAATAGCCTCAAACAAAATCAAATACCTAGGTGTAAACCTAACAAAAGATGTGAAAGACCTCTACAAGGAAAACTATACACTTCTGAAGAAAGAGATTGAGGAAGACTATAGAAAGTGGAGAGATCTCCCATGCTCATGGATTGGTAGAATCAACAGAGTAAAAATGTCGATACTCCCCAAAGTAATCTACATGTTTAATGCAATTCCCATCAAAATTCCAATGACATTCATTAAAGAGATTGAAAAATCTACTGTGAAATTTATATGGAAACACAAGAGGCCACGAATAGCCAAGGCAATACTCAGTCAAAAGAACAATGCAGGAGGTATCACAATACCTGACTTCAAACTATATTACAAAGCAATAACAATAAAAACAGCATGGTACTGGCACAAAAACAGACATGAAGACCAGTGGAACAGAATAGAGGATCCAGATATGAAGCCACACAACTATGAGCAACTTATCTTTGACAAAGGAGCTAAAAATATACGATGGAGAAATAGCAGCCTCTTCAACAAAAACTGCTGGGAAAACTGGTTAGCAGTCTGCAAAAAACTGAAACTAGATCCATGTATATCACCCTATACCAAGATTAACTCAAGATGGATCAAGGATCTTAATATCAGACCCCAAACTCTTAAGTTGATACAAGAAAGAGTAGGAAATACTCTGGAGTTAGTAGGTATAGGTAAGAACTTTCTCAATGAAACCCCAGCAGCACAGCAACTAAGAGATAGCATAGATAAATGGGACCTCATAAAACTAAAAAGCTTCTGTTCATCAAAAGAAATGGTCTCTAAACTGAAGAGAACACCCACAGAGTGGGAGAAAATATTTGCCAATTATACATCAGACAAAGGACTGATAACCAGAATATACAGGGAACTTAAAAAACTAAATTCTCCCAAAACTAATGAACCAATAAAGAAATGGGCACGTGAACTAAACAGAACTTTCTCAAAAGAAGAAATTCAGATGGCCAGAAAACACATGAAAATATGCTCACCATCTCTAGCAATAAAGGAAATGCAAATTAAAACCACACTAAGATTCCACCTCACCCCTGTTAGAATAGCCATCATCAGCAACACCACCAACAACAGGTGTTGGCGAGGATGCGGGGAAAAAGGAACCCTCTTATACTGTTGGTGGGAATGTAGACTAGTACAACCACTCTGGAAAAAAATTTGGAGGCTACTTAAAAAGCTGGACATCGATCTACCATTTGATCCAGCAATACCACTCTTGGGGATATACCCAAAAGACTGTTACTCCAGAGGCACCTGCACATCCATGTTTATTGCGGCACTATTCACAATAGCCAAGTTATGGAAACAGCCAAGATGCCCCAGCACTGACGAATGGATTAAGAAAATGTGGTATCTATACACAATGGAATTTTATGCAGCCATGAAGAAGAACGAAATGTTATCATTCGCTGGTAAATGGATGGAATTGGAGAACATCATTCTGAGTGAGGTTAGCCTGGCCCAAAAGACCAAAAATCGTATGTTCTCCCTCATATGTGGACATTAGATCAAGGGCAAACACAACAAGGGGATTGGACTATGAGCACATGATAAAAGCGAGAGCACACAAGGGAGGGGTGAGGATAGGTAAGACACTTAAAAAACTAGCTAGCATTTGTTGCCCTTAATGCAGAGAAACTAAAGCAGATACCTTAAAGCAACTGAGGCCAATAGGAAAAGGGGACCAGGAACTAGAGAAAAGGTTAGATCAAAAAGAATTAACCTAGAAGGTAACACCCACGCACAGGAAATCAATGTGAGTCAATGCCCTGTATAGCTATCCTTATCTCAACCAGCAAAAGCCCTTGTTCCTTCCTATTATTGCTTATACTCTCTCTACAACAAAATTAGAGATAAGGGCAAAATAGTTTCTGCTGGGTATTGAGGGGGTGGGGGGGAGAGGGAGGGGGCTGGAGTGGGTGGTAAGGGAGGGGGTGGGGGCAGGGGGGAGAAATGAACCAAGCTTTGTATGCACATATGAATAATGAAAGAAAAAAAAAAAAGAAATATCATACGCCATGATCAAGTTGGTTTCATTCCTGGGATATAAAAGATGCTTCAACATACACAAATCAATAATGTAAAATGTCACATAAATATAACAGAGGTCAAAAATCATATGATCCTTTTGATAGATGCAGAAAAAGCATTTGACAAAATATACCACTCCTTCATGATAAAAGTCATGAATCAATTAGGAATAGAAGAAAAATACTTCAACATAATAAAAGCTATAACAAACATCATACTAAATGGGGAAAAACAAAGTATTTCCTCTTAGTCTAGAACAGGACAAGGATGTATATTGTCTTCATTCTTATTCAATATAGTGCTTGAATTTCTAACCAGAGTAATAAGGCAAAAGAAAGAAAAAGGGGATATAAATAGGAAAGAAAGAAGTCTTTGCAGACGATATGACCCTATTAAAGATCCCAAAAATTCTATCAAAAAAACTTCATAGGTCTGATAAACACTTTTAGCAAAATAGTAGGGTACAATGTCAACATTTAAAAAATCAGTAGCTTTTTTCCATATTAGTAATGAATATGCTGTGAAAAATATCAGGAAATAATCCCATTCACAATGTCTTCAAAAATTAAATACCTAGGATAAACATAATGAAGAAGGTGAATGTCTTCTATAATGAAAACAACAAAACTTTGAAGAGACTGAAGACACTCGAAGACTGAGTGACCATCCTTGTACATGGATCCACAGAATTAACACTATGAAAATCACTATACTACCAAAATCAATCTAAATATTCAGTGCAATTTCAATAAAAATGTCAATGCAAATATCACAGAAATAGAAAAATCAAGCCTAAAATTCACATGGAGACATAAAAGACCCAAAACAGCCAATTGAATCCTGAGCAAAAGTAGAAATTCTGGAGATGTCACAATACTCCAGATACTTCAAATTATATTACAGAGCAATAGTAACAAACACAGCATGGTACTGACCCACAAGCAGACACATAAGAACAAATAATCCAATTAATAAATGATCAACTGAGTCAAACAAACAGTTCTCAAAAGAAGAAGAACCAATGGCAAATAAATATATGAAGAAATGTTCAACCTTCTTAACTACTAAGGAAATGCAAATCTAAACAATATTGAGATTCCATCTCACCCCAATCAGAATGACAATATTCAAGAAAACAACAGGAAGGTAGAGATCAGGAGGACTATAGTTTGAAGGCCAGCCTGGGCAAAATGTTTGTGAGATGCCATCAACATGAAAATGCTGGGCATGGAAGTGCATGATCATCATCCCAAATTAATTAGTAGAATCACAATCCAGGTAAGCCTGGGCAAAAAAATCCCAAGCTGCTACATGAAAAGTAGCTAAAGCAAAAAAAAAGCTGGGGGCACCGTTTAAGTGGTAGAGATCCAAAAGACAAAAGACCCTGAGTTCAAGCTTCAGAACCCCCCCACCAAACAAAAGCAAAACATAAAAAAAAGCACATGCTGGCAATGATGTAGGGAAAACAAAACCCTTACACACGTTTTGTGGGAATGTAAATTAGTCCAGAGACTATGAAAATCAGTATCAAGTTTCCTCAAAAACACTAAAAATATACTTCATTTTGATCGTTCTATACCACCGAGGGCATAAAGCTGCAGAAATGTAAGTGAGCATACAACAAATTACTACACACCCAGGTTTATAGTAGCACTAGTCATAAATGGCTAATCTATGGAATCAGCCTAGGTGCCCATCGACCAAAGAATAAAGAAAACATCGTGTATATATGCACATATGTATTCAGGCATAAAGAAGAATGAAATTATGTCATTGTCAGGAAGTAAGCCATGCTGTCTTTTTCTCTCTCTCTCACAAGGGCTTTCCAGGTCAAAAAAAAATTTTTAATGACCCAAGTGTAAAGCAGCGAGTATTTGGGGGTGAGAACCAGGGAAAAGTGTGAAAAGAGAAGGTGAAGGAGGGTGAACATAATTGGTGTACTTTACATTCATGTATAAGAAGCAGAATAACAAAATCCATTACAAATTATACGAAAAAGGAAAGAGGAGATAAAAAAGAGAAACAGAAAAGGTGAAATTGATCAAACCACCTTAGAGGCATATAGGGAAATATCACAATAAGACCCCTTTTTATGATTAATATAAGCTAAAAAATATAAAGTAAAAACAATACTAAAGTATGATTTTAACAAGCTTTTTAGAAGGAAATGAAAAATGTTTAAAATATGACAAAGAATTGGGACAGCTTATTTCTGGATGCTCCAATATTACCATCTGCTGGAGGGGAGCTAGTAAGTCATTTCTGGAATCTATTTTAGTTCCTACTGCTCAGATAGGTGCTTTATTGGACTGAGCTGAGGGTGGACCCAGTGTCAGTTGTCCACATCATGGTTGCATTCACTCAAGAAGTTTCCCTTCTTTACCTAATTGCAGCCACTGCTAGACCCAACAAACGTTGTGGCCTGTGGGCAATACAGGTTCCTACTTTCCCCAGAGGCCCTCAGTCTGTGAACCTAAAAGCAGCAAATGTCCGAGCCTAGCAGTATCTCCCAACCAAGTAGGAGAGTGGGGGGAAACTAACAGTGCATTGAGATGTGCACTGGAGGGCAAGAACTGCCAGAAAATGGATCAAGATACCATCATTATGATTTCATTTAACATTAATTAGTTCATTTGTGAACTTATCTCCAAATTCAGTCACACTGAGTTAGGCTTAAATATGTAATTTTATTATGTCTTCATATTTGAGGATATGTTACCATTTTTAAAAAAGCTACTATAGGGGAAAGATTTGGATAGGACTCAAAAAGACTGGAGAAAGGTGATGTGAAAGGGAATGAAGCTGAAGGTCTTCCAGGAGTTGGTATTAAGTACTGAGGGAAGTAGTTCTGTCATTTGTTAACTCAAAGAGAGCCTTTTGCTCATAGTGTTTAATCAATGGGGAAATCATGCAGTCATCAACCATTTTTACGTCCATGAACATAGGAAAAGAGAGGGTTGACAATGATGTTTCTATGATTTAAAAAGTGCATTTTATCACCCTAGACTTCCAGAAGAACAGGAAGACCAATTGTGGCATTATCATCAAGGGTACAGGTGATCATTCTGTTCTCCATTCCAAAACTCTAAATAGCTTCTGGATTTCTTCACTGAAAGTAAGAAAATGGTAGCATATATGAGTTTATTTTTACCATAAAAAAAACCAATCACCAAAATTTATATTTATACATTTTCTACTTGAGTAATGAGCACAAGGTATTCATTTTCTACCAGGCATTGAAGAAATAGAGCTGGAGACATATTGGAAGATGTGGGACCAGTTTTTAAAGAGTTTGAGTGAAAGCACACATTGAAGGGTATATTATAACATTGTGAGAGACTCCTATCGATGGAATGACAAACCCATTGCTTCCCAGCAAAAGACTGACATTTATAGGCACTATATTCCAAACCCCATGGTCAAATGGTGATAATGAGATTTAAGTTTGGTCAAAGAATGAAGGAATCAAGAGTATTTCTGATGTTTCTTGAAATAGCAGGAGTTTCAGAAACAAGAAGCTTTGATTAAAACACTCAGTCTCCAGCTTGGTTTATTATGAAGTCCAAGTCACATTTCTCTAGTGTAAACTAAAAAGGCAAGACATTTGTAAACTACCAAGTTCTTAACGGCTGCCTTGTGATTGTTATTGTTATTTCTACAAGGTGAACTTTCTTATGACTGCTTCCCTAAGTAGTTCTTCCCCCAAGGGAGGCAAAGGCAATGAAGCAATTATATCCTGTTTTCCCTAATTCAGGGCTGTGTGGGGGTATTTTGCCCCCTGGGGCCTCTTCATGGTTTGTAAAATTAGAACTCACACCAATTTCTCAGGATTTGTGGCCATAACTGTATCAGTATATGTATCATCTTTGGTTGTGAACTGATAACTCTTCTGCTTGTCTCCTTACAATATGGAGCTCTTAAGAAGCTCCACCCATTTAACTGCATTCCATGACTTCTAGAGATAAGTAGAAAAATTTCCCCATGCCTTGTACCTGAAGTTATCTGTGCTCTTCAACTAAGAGACCAGGTAAGACCAGGTGTACATCATGGTACCATTCAGTAGTATGGTATCTATATGTTTTGTGTGTGCTTATGTGTGTATCCAGTGTGTTACTTATCCTTAGATTCTATCCCCCTTGCATTACAATGGACAAACTCTGTGTAATTTGTCTTGAATTGGTTATCCAATTTTGACATGATAGGGCAAAACCAAATCTCCTTGTAGAAGAATTTATCTCAAAATGTTTTAATACCTACTTTTTGAAAACCGAATAGGAAATATATCTTTCAGCGCTTATCTTTACTCCCCTCACTCAGTCTTGTTGGGTTTTCTTCTGAATTTATCCCAAAAATCAGATTCTTACTGACACCCTTATTTTGACATAATGTTATCTGTATGACAGTAGACAGTAACATATTTAAATTTCAGCCACTTTTTTCTTTATCTTTTTCTTATGTATTCTATTGCTTTGATAATAGAACTGAAACTTTCAATTTTGGTAGAAAAGGTCTAACATAATTTGAGCCCTCAATAATTGTCCAACACTAACATAGAAGAATGATGGAAGACTGAAAATCTTCCCCAGACTGACAATATTCTTAATTTTTTTGTTCTGTTCTACAAATGTCCTAGTCCTCTCTTCTCCACATGCTTATGTTTTTCATAATAAACATAAACCCATCATTATGCTTTTCATATGAGAGGCTTGTATATTCAGGGCTCCTTTTAAAGATCACATAGATATTTAGTCTTGCTCATCACCTTAGCCTCTGTAATTCAATGATTTATTGAAAACATGAATATACATTCCCTCCAATTCTATTTCTGGAACTCATCTTACAATTTGTATGTGAAAAATGACATCTAAAGAAAATGTTTATATTATTGAATAAAGAAAATAGAAAAAATGTAAGTGTCCAAAGATAACTAATTGAATTTTTCGTTATGATAACCTGATTATTAACAAAATAATGAGTAATTTAGCTGAATATATAATTCATCTCAGATAACAACATTACATTAAAACAATGTACTGAGCTGAAGCATGTAGAAATTTTAAAAGTAATTTCATTCAGGATGGGAGTAAACTTCAGTCAACTCCCAAAATGAGTGATCAATCCTAACTTGAGACACCACCCTAGCTCTTCAAGACAATGGTATTCAGATTGGATGCATCTTTGCATAGTTTATTGGTTCTGTTTTTAGTAAACAGATCATCCTGTCTTCTTTAGCTATCAATTTGATATTGTTCACATGAATATATCTAAGAGCAGCTGATCCACCAGAGAAAAAGAGGAATTATAGTATTCAGAAATACTAGAAATACGACTGGGAAGATTGCTATAAACGATCACTGGCATAAAAGCTAAGTTAGGAACCATAAAAAAAGGAAAAGTTTCCTTTGATTATGTCAGATAGACACAAAGACCTTCTTTGGCAGATCCGGGATTTGACTAGAAAAGTCAAATATTGCCTGGCAGTCTAAGGACTTGGAAAAGGATGATATGGTTTGAGTTGAGGGAATACACAATAAAATAATTTGAAAAAGAAATAAACATTTAATTTACATTATATAAAAGGATGGTAGAAGACTGAAAATGTGGGGTTGAAATGCATTTTATTCAAAGAAGAACTAATAAATACATTCCAAATGATGTCACTAGATATTTTACATTGTTGGACTAGAATCATGGCCTTAATCCCCTTGATTGACCTGCTACCTATGCTATTTCCAGCAAGTCTCCATATATTAATATCTTGGAGCTTTAAAGCAGCCCATTGGGTAATCTCATCTTGATCAAACTGCAGGAAATAAAGAATTAGAAAAAGTGTGTTTCAGAGGCATGGGCAAGGTTAAGGGAAGCAACAAATGATAAAAGATCTATTATGTTCAATTAACTTGTTACTCACCTGACCTTGAACCTAAGTACTTAATCTCAGATTTCCACATAGATCCTCAGATATGATCCTGGTATGAACTGATAGGTTTCTACAAAGAATGTTGAGTTGACTAGGAAGTGGAAAAATGATGTGCTTTGGTCAGACTATTAGTGCCAAAACTTTGAGATAATTCAAGTAAAATGTACTTATTGACTAGTTTATAAAATCATTTTTATTACATGAAATAGCAATGACTTGTATGTCTTCACACTTTTATTCCTTTTATATCTGAAGCAAAAGAGAAGAAGAGGAGTATGAAGAGAGGTAATCAGAGCAGTGTGTCTGAATTCATCCTCCTGGGGCTCCCCATCCTGCCAGAGGAGCAAGGCATGTTCTATGCCCTGTTCCTGACCATGTACCTGACCACCGTGCTGGGGAACCTGCTCATTATCCTGTTTATCAGGCTGGACTCTCACCTCCACACCCCCATGTACTTCTTCCTCAGCCACTTGGCCTTCACTGACATCTCTTTCTCATCAGTCACAGCTCCAAAGATGCTCATGAATATGCTGACACACAGTAAATCCATCTCATATGCTGGGTGCATTTCCCAGGTGTACTTTTTTTTACTATTTGGGGATCTTGACAGTTTCCTTCTTACCTCAATGGTATATGACAGATATGTGGCCATCTGTCATCCATTGCACTATCCCAGAATCATGACTCAGAGTTTATGTTTACTGTTACTTATTATGTCCTGGGTCTTATCCTGTGCCAGTGCCCTTGTGCACACCCTCCTCCTAGCCCATCTTTCTTTCTATGGAGACAACACTCTACCTCACTTCTTCTGTGATCTCTCTGCTTTACTTAAGTTGTCCAGTTCAGACACTACAATGAATGATCTGGTTATCCTCACTGTAGGAGTAGTAGTCATCACTGTACCATTCATATGCATTCTGGTCTCTTACAGCCACATTGGGGCCACCATCTTAAGAACTCCTTCCATCAAGGGAATCTGCAAAGCCCTGTCCACATGTGGCTCTCATCTCTCTGTGGTTGCTCTGTACTATGGAGCAATTATTGGGCTATACTTTATCCCTTCATCCAATAACATTAATGACAAGGATGTCATTGTGTCTGTGCTGTACACACTGGTCACACCCATGCTGAATCCCTTTATCTACAGTCTGAGGAACCAGGATATGAAAGGAGCACTGGGTAACATCCTCAGTAGAGGGTCTTTTTCAAGATGATGGACACTGACTTTCCTATTAACTTGACATGAGAATTTCTCAATACCACCCATGCATCCTTTCCTTTGTGAATTACTGTTTTTAGGGAATTTTAATGTAACACTTTTTTCTCAGCACTCATTTCCCTCAGATGGAGTTTTCCCACTGTTCAGTTGTAATATTGTTTTTTATAGTCTTGTGGAAGGTTTCTGCAAGCACCTGAACATTTTTCCTTTTCACATAGTATTCTTGCCCTACAAACATTTTACATTTTATGTGGTTCCTGATTTTAGTCTTTTTGTGGGGGGGGAGTGTGATAATCACCTCTTATAGCAAAGGTTTTTTTCCCAAGGTAACAAAAATACTACATTTGCTGTTTTCATTATTTTTATTTTCGAATTTAATTTAATTTACTTGAAATTTATTTGTGTGAGTAATCGCTAATAGAATTTAGTTTTCCAGGCTGAGCATAGTGATTCACACCTATAATCCCAGTTATATGGGAGGCAGAGATGGGAAGATCATATTTTGAGACCAGCCAGGGAAAAGTTAGATGGACCCTATCTGAAAAAAACAGATTGGGTGTGTTGCTCCACATCTGTAATCCCAACTTCATGGAAGACAGAAGCAGGAGGATCACACCCTAAGGCTATCCCTGGGTACAAAGTATGAGACCCTATCTGAAAAATAAACAAAAGCAAAAAGAAAAAGAAAGACTGGAAGCATGGCTCTAATGGTAAAGACCTTACCAAGGAAGACCCTGAGTTAAAACCTCAGTACATTAAGCCCCTGGTATCTCTAGGTATATGGTTTCAAGGTGGCAGCCACTGAGGAAAAGCCATGAGTGCTCAAGATACACAGAGTTCGGTACTGTGCTGTAGGTGATTCATTCATTCTCCTATAACACCACCTAACTTCTGATAAAGACATGCCACTTTTCAGCAAATCTGAATTTTTCACTTTATCACTTCAATTAAACACATTAACTTTTTACCTTGCTTTTGGGTACCATTTGCTTTTGAGGAGGTTTATTTTAGGGGCAAGAAAAATTAAGAGCAGGAAAACAGTAGATCATACAATGGTTTAAACACCACTGATGATATTATAGGACAAACTGAGAGCTTCTTTTCAGCAACTGAGCTACATTGTGCAGATGCAGGAACTTAAAATATTTGATTTTGCACTGTCTTTTGAATTTTTGATATATTATTTTTGACAGAGTAATAAATCTGTGAATGAGGCTGACTTATTGCATTACTGATAATAATTTTAAAAGAAACATAATTTTACTCTTCTTTGTAATTCCTTTATTGTTTATTAATTTTTTTTTGCTTCTTTAATTGACACATAAAACCATATTCACTTAAAGATTATCATGTGATGTTTCCATATGTGGATTGTGTATAATATTCAGATCAGGAAAACTGCATCTATCTTCTCTAACATGTACCACTTCCTTGTGGTGAAAACACTCAATACCCTTTCTTTGATCATTGTTAAATACATAGTACGTTAACATTCTCTATGGTCACCCTATGCAATAGAAAACCAGAACTAATTCCTCTTACACAACTGTAACTAGTAACCATGGACCAGCTTTTCCCCATTCCTTTCCCTCTGTTTTCTCCATATGTTTGTAATTTTTATCCATTATCAAATTGTTTATTTTGTTGGAATCATGGTAAGTAGGCAGAGAACTTTATCCTCAAAATGAGTGAGCCTGAGCACAAATTGAAATTAGGTGGCTTTCTGTAACAAGCCAGGACAAGTCCAGACAACATGGGGTACAAGTACAAAGTGTGAAGAGAAATTAATTGGAGCTCCAACTACATTTTATTATGAAATGAAAAAGGTATTTCTGTGACCTACTACATAAATGCAGTTTCCTCTTTGCAAAAGAAATAGTAAAATTTTGTTTTAGTCCTTGGGAAACTGCTTCTGCTCAAGAGAAAGGTACTTCCTTGCTACAAACTGTTTGCTGTGACACACATTTCCATATCAAGTATTTCATTTAGTTCTTATACGTCATTTAATGTAGGAGTTTAAATTTTAAAAAGATTTAGGGGTTTTTCCAAGATGGCAACTAGAGGGAGAAGCAATAGCGTGTGTTCCTTAAAGTAAAAATTTTCCTGAGATGCTGGAGACACACCGGACAGGAAAAACCACCAAGAAGAGGCAAAACTTCGACCTCTGCACCCCAAGCCCACACATAGCTCCCCCACGTCATGGAATATGGAGAAACCAGGAGGGCTCCCATGCCACCAGGTACTGGCTCCTAACCTGCTTGACAGACCCACAGGTGAGCAATAAGTGGCATGCAGTTCTCCCACAGCCACCCCTGAGAAAAATCAGCATATCCTGCTGGACAGACTGACCCCCACCCAGCAAAAAAAACTAATAATAAACAAGCAACTGAAAAAAAGGACACATAACAAAGAGGGCAGGGCACCCTGAGTTCCAGAGTAAGGGGGAGGGGCACTTCCCCATGTGAACTCTAAATAAACAAGCCTGAAGAAGAAGGCAGGGGTGAAGTCCCCCACAGAGAGCTTGGAGAGGGGAAAGCTTCCAACAGCGGCTGAGGAGCAGCATGCTTCACCAGAGAGAGGGGGAGGAGCACTTCCCCACGTGAACTATAAATAAACAAGCCAGCCAGAGAAGGAGGGTGTAGCACCACCCCCCAGCGTGCTTGGAGAGGGTAGGCTTCCAACAGTGACTGACATAAGGCACACACCACCAGAGAGTAGGGGAGGGCAGTCCCCACATCAACTGTAAATAAACAAGGACTGCAATTGCAGCAGGCTGGTAGGGCTGTACACTGGAGAAAAGAAAAGGGGCAGGTGTCCAGAAGAACTGTAAATAAAGCCAGCTGGACTAGGTGAGTGTGATAACTCATCCCTGAGAACTGTAATAAATGAAGCCCGCAGCAGCAGCAGGCTGACAGTAGGTACCAGGTGAGCTGCCCCCCTCAAACAGAGCAGATAAAGGTTCACCAAGCTGTCTCCAGATCCAATAACCTGGTGAGATAACCACAGAGCTACCAGTTAAATAACAACACCAAGACTGGATGCTGAAGGAACAACACTACAACTACTAAGATGGAAATGGCATGGTTTCTGGACCTGCAACTTTTATTCTTTTATAGTTTTAGATACATTTTCTATTTTTTTCCTTATATGTGACAACGACAGAACTACTATTCAAACACCAACTGGATGCTGAAGATGTAACACCAGAAATAGAAATATTAAGGTTGAAACTCTATTGCATTTGAACCTGGGGTTTTTTTTTTCCTCTTTCTCTGTCTCTCTAATGCCTGTTTAGCTCACTGCAGATTAGTACACTATCTCTCCCTGTTTATTTCTTTGGCTTTGTATCTTTTGTTCCTTCTCCTTTCTTTTTTCCTTACCTTTGTTTTCTTTCTCCTCCTACCCTTTCACTCATTTTTACTATTACTAGCTAGACAATACTAAACTGCACACAGTACAAGGACAGTAACAGCAGCAAATGAAATGATGGGAAGGCAGAAAAAAGATGGAAACCATTTTTCCCCCAATAATAAATTAGTACAGGAACCAGAGGGAAATGAAAAAAACAAAAGCCCAGATCTAGACTCCAATAAAACAAAGATAAACTATGACAAAGAACCCACAAGAACACTCTGAAAGAAGAAATCCTGCAAGTAATCAACAAGAACTTTATAGAGATGATACTGGATATGATCAACCAAAATGTACAGGAGACACTCAAGAAATACCAAGACAACAAAAATAGAGAATTTGAAAAAGCACAAGAACAAATAAAAGAAATTATAGAAGCACTGTATAAACACCAAAGTGAAACAAAGAACACCATAAATAGGGAGATAAATGAACTCAGGATGAAAATAGACAATATTAAAGAGGCAGTGACACAGGATATGGAAAACCTCAGAAAAAAAGAACAAAACAGAAATGCAAAACAAAATGGAAGGCCAATCCAGCAGACTAGAACAAGCAGAAGACAGAATCTCAGAACTTGAAGATGAAATGGTAATTAAAGGAAAAACTGAAGAACTACTACTTAGACAACTCAAGACCTGTAAAAGGAACATGCAAGAATTCAACAACTCCATCAAAGGACCAAACCTGAGAATCAATGGCATTGAAGAAGAAGAGGTGCAAGAAAAAGGAATTTGTAATATATTTAACAAAATAATAACAGAAAGCTTCCCAAATATAGAGAAAACTATGCCCATTCAGGTACAGGAAGCCTCCAGGACACTAAACAGACTTGACCAAAATAGACCTACCCCACAACATATTATCATTACAACAACAAGCACCAAGTACAGAGAAAGAATATAGAAGGCTGTAAGAGAGAAAAAAATAACTTACAAAGGTAAACCCATCAAAATCACAGGAGATTTCTCAACAGAAACACTAAAAGCAAGAAGAGCATGGGGTGAAGGCTTCTGGGCACTGAATGAAAATAACTTCAACCCTAGGATCCTCTACCCAGCAAAACTATCATTCAAAATAGGTGGAGCAATAAAAGCCTTCCATGATAAGCAGAAACTAAAACAATATGTGACCACAAAGCCACCACTACAAAAGATTCTTCAAGAGAGTCTACACAAAGAAAGCGAAAACCAACATAACCATGAAAGGACAGCCAGTACCAAATCACAGGAGAAGAAAAGGCAAGAGAGTAGAGAGTAACATTGATTTAGCTGTGCACAATCAAACTCTTAAACAACTGAGACAACTAAAAGACAGGAATTACCATACCTATGAATACTAACACTCCATGTTAATGGACTTAATTCCCCCATCAAAAGACACCATTTGACAAACTAGATTAAAAAGGAATATCTAACAATTTGTTGCTTACAGGAGACCCATCTCATCGATAAAAATAAACATAGGCTTAGGATGAAAGGCTGGAAGATTTACTAAGCCAATGGTCCCCCAAAACAGGCAGGACTAGCAATACTTATCTCGGACAAAGTAGACTTCAAACCCACACTGATAAAATGAGACAAAGAAGGACATTCCATACTACTAAAAGGGGAAATCCATCCAAAGGAAATAACAATTATCAACCTATATGCACTCAACCTCAACACACCCAATTTCATCAAACATACCCTGAAGGGCCTAAAAACATACATAAACTCCAACACAGTGGGAGTGGAAGACTTCAATACCCCCTATCACCAATAGATAGGTCACACAAACAAAAAATCAATAAAAAAATCCTAGACCTAAAACATACCATAGAGCAAATGGACCTAGTTGATGTCTTCAGAACATTTCATCCAACTTCTACATGGAACCTTCTCCAAAATTGATCATATCTTAGGGCACAAAGCAAGCCTCAGCAAATATAAGAAAATACAAATAATATCATGCATTCTATCTGATCATAATGCATTAAAACTAGAACTCAACAACAAAAATAATAACAAAAAAAATTCAAGAAGCTGGAAATTGACATTGCTCAATAACCAATGGTTCATTGGTGAAATAAAAGAGGAAATTAAAAGGTTCCTGGAAGGTAATGAAATGAAAACACAACTTACCGGAATCTGTGGGACACAGCAAAGGCAGTCCTGAGAGGAAAGTTTATAGCCATGAGTGCATATATTAAAAAGAAAGATCTCAAATCAATGACCTAATGTTATATCTCAAACTCCTAGAAAAACAGTTAAATCCCAAAACAAACAGGAGAGAAATAATAAAAATAAGAGCTGAAATCAATGAAATAGAAACAAAAAAACCATAAAAAGAATTAATAAACAAAAAGTTGGTGCTTTGAAAAATAAACAAGATCAACAGACCCCTGGCAAACCTGACTAAAATGAGGAGAGAAAAAACTCAAATCAGTAAAATCGGGAATGCAAAGGGGAGATAACAACAAACACCATGAAAGTCCTGGAAAGCATCGGAGACTACTTCGAGAACCTATATTTTAATAAATATGAAAATCTTGAAGAAATGGATAAATTTCTAGATACTTATGATCTCCAAAATTGAACCAAGAGGACATTAATCACCTGAATAGATTTATAGAACAAAATGAAATTGAAGCAGCAATTAAGAGTCTCCCCAAAAAGAAAACTCCAGGACCTGATGGATTCTCTGCTGAATTCTATCAGACATTTAAAGAACTAATACCAACCCTCCTTAAACTGTTCCATGAAATAGAAAGGGAAGGAAAACTGCCTAATACATTTTATGAAGCCAGTATTACACTCATCCCCAAACCAGGCAAAGACACTTCCAAAAAGGAGAACCATAGGCCAATCTCCTTAATGAACACTGATACAAAAATACTCAATAAAATAATGGAAAGCCAAATCCAACAACACATCAAAAAGATTATTCACCATGACTAAGTTGGCTTCATCCCAGAAATCCAGGGGTGGCTCAACATACACAAATCAACAAATGTAATACAGCACATTAATAGAAGCAAAGACAAAAACCACTTGGTCATCTCAATAGATGCAGGAAAATCCTTTGATAAGATCCAACAACACTTCATGATAAAAGCTCTAAGAAAACTAGGAATAGAAGGAATGTACCTCAGGATTATAAAAGCTATATATGACAAACCTACAGCTAACATTATACTCAATGGGGAAAAACTGAAACCATTTCCTCTAAAATCAGGAATGAGACATGGATGCCCACTATCCCCACTCCTATTCAACAAAGTAATGGAATTCCTAGCCAAAACAAAAAGGCAAGAAGAAGAAATAAAAGGAATACAAACAGGTAAAGAAACTGTCAAAATATCCCTATTTGCAGGCGATATAATCCTATACCTTAAAGACCCAAAAAATTCTACCCAAAAACTCCTAGACACCATCAACAGCTATAGCCAGGTGGCAAGATACAAAATCAACTTACAAAAATCATTAGCTTTTCTATACACTAATAATGAACAAACTGAGAAAAAATATATGAAAATAATTTCATTTACAATAGCTTCAAAAAAATCAAATATGTAGAAATAAACTTAACAAAAGATGTGAATGAACTCTACAAGGAAAACTATAAACCCCTGAAGAAAGAGACAGAGGAAGATTATAGAAGTTGGAGAGATCTCCCATGTTCATGGATAGGTAGAATCAACATAGTAAAATTGGCTATACTACTGAAAGCAATCTACACGTTCAATGCAATTTCCATCAAAATCCCAATGACATTCATCAAAGAGATTGAAAAATCTAACCTAAAATTTATTTGGAAACACAAGAGACCACGAATAGCCAAGGCAATACTTAGCAAAAAGAGCAATGCTGGAGGTATCACAATACCCGACTTCAAACTATATTACAAAGAAATAGCAATAAAAACAGCATGGTACTGGCACAAAAACGACATGAAGACCAGTGGAACAGAATAGAGGACCCAGATCTGAATTCACACTACTATATCCAACTTATTTTTGACAAAGGCGCTAAAAATATACAATGGAGAAAAGACAGCCTCTTCAACAAAAACTGTTGGGAAAACTGGTTAGCAGTCTGCAAAAAACTGAAATTAGATCTATGTTTATCACCCTATACTAGTATTAACTCAAAATGGATCAAGACCCCAAACTCTAAAGTTGGTACAGGAAGAGTAGGAAATACCTTGGAAATAATAGGTAGAAGCAAGGACTTCTTCAATGAAACCCAGCAGCTCAGCAACTAAGAGAAAGCATAGACAAATGGGACTTCATAAAACTAAAAAGATTCTACTCAACAATGAAATGGTGTCTAAACTGAAGAGACCACCCACTGAGTGGGAGAAAATATTTGCCAGCTACACATCAGACAAAGGACTGATAACCAGAATATACAGGTAACTCAAAAAAGTTAACTCTCCCAAAGTTGATGAACCAATAAAGAAATGGACAAGTGAACTTAACAGAACTTTCTCAAAAGAAGAAATTCAAATGGCCAAAAAACACAGTAAAAAATGCTCACCATCTCTAGCAGTAAAGGAAATGCAAATCAAAACTACACTAAGATTCCACCTCAACCCTGTTAGAACAGCCATCATTAGAAACACCAACAACAACAGGTGTTGGCAAGGATGCGAAGAAAAAGGAAACCTTATACACTGCTGGTGGGAATGTAAACTAGTACAATCAATCTGGAAAAAAATTTGAAGGCTTCTTAAAAATATAAACATAGATCTGCCATTTGATCCAGCAATACCACTCTTGGGGATATACCCAAAATAATGGGACACAGATTACTCCAGAGGTACTTGCACACCCATTTTTATTGCAGCACTATTCACAATAGCCAGGTTATGGAAGCAACCAAGATGCTCCACTACTGACAAACAGATTAAGAATATGTGGTATTTATGCACAATGGAATTTTACCCAGCCATGACATAGAATGAAATCTTATCATTCACAAGCAAATGGATGGAACTAGAGAACATCATCCTGAGCAAGGCTAGCCAGGCCCAGAAGACCAAAAATCGTGTGTTCTCCTTCATATGCAGACTTTAGATCAAGGGCAAACACAACAAGGGGATAGGACTTTGATTACATGGTAAGGCAAGTGCACACAAGGGAGGTATGAGGATAGATAGGTACCCCCCCCAAAAAAAGATAGCATTTGATGTCTTCAATGCAAAGGAGCTAATGCAGAAACTTCAAAGCAGCAGAGGCTAAAAGGAGAAGGCAACTAGGAACTAGAGAAAAGGTTAGTTCAAGAAGAATCAATTTAGAAAGTAACACATATGTACATGGAAGCAAAACTAGGACTCTCCCTATAAAGCTATCCTTACCTCAACTAGCAAAAACACCTGGTCCTCCTTATCAATGTTTATACTCTCTCTTAACAAAATCAGAGATAAGGGCAAAACAGTATCTGCTTGGAAGTGAGGGGGTGGGGGTGAGAAGGAGCAGGTAGGGGAAAGGGAGAGGATGGGGGAAGGGGGGAGTAATGACCCAATCATTGTATGCACATATGAATAAAGGAAATAAAAATAAATAAATAAAAAGGTTTATTAACTAGCTGTGTTCTACTAAGCTAGCACATCTAGAAGAAGTGAAACTCAAACTGCTATGAATGTGAAGTACAACCTTGATACCTATAAGCCAGTGAACATTTTTCAAAATTCTGCAACACATTTAGCCAGTTTCCTAGAAATTTTGCATCAATCTTTACAAAAATATTGAAATAACATAGAAATAAAATAATGTATGCAACATATATGGTTAATATATGTAATATATGACACAGTACACTGATACATGTATTTGTTTTCATGTACAAGGGACATATGACTACATTTAAAATGATAATGTTAGAAAATATTTCTTTTCTTGTTTTTAATTCATATTTGCATACAATGTTTGGGTCATTTCTCCCCCCCTTCCTCCAACCCCTCCCTTACCCCCCTGGCCCCTACATGTCCCCCCAACCCCCTCGCTACCCAGCAGAAACTATTTTGCCCTTATCTCTAATTTTGTTGAAGAGAGAGTATAAGCAATAATAGGAAGGACCAAGGGTTTTTGCTAGTTGAGATAAGGATAGCTATACAGGGAGTTGACACACATTAATTTCCTGTGCATGTGTGTTACCTTCTAAGTTAATTCTTTTTGATCTAACCTTTTCTCTAGTTCCTGATCCCCTTCTCCTATTGGCCTCAGTTGCTTTAAAGTATCTGCTTTAGTTTCTCTGCGTTGAGGGCAACAAATGCCATCTAGTTTCTTAGGTGTATTACCTATCCACATACCTCCCTGTGTGATATGGTGATCTGGCCCAGAGTTGTCTGTGGGAATACCATGTGCCACTTAGCTCACCTTGTGGTCTGCATCTTCCCAAGCCGTCTGGATGCTGCCGTCTGGTGGCAATGCGGGATCTCTCTTGGTTTCTCATTTAATGTGAAGTGGAGATGCTATGTGCAGGCTGGAGGTGTGGAGGAGTCAGTTTTGCCTCTTCTCAGTGGTTTTTCCTGTAAGGTATATCCACCTGCAAGGAGTGTTTGGTGAGGCTACAGCGGTGGTACATCAACCAGCATCATCTGGGGGCAGAGGCAGCACAACTTCTGAAAATAATTTATTTAACAATCTCTAGGCTAGCATAATTGAGAACTAAAAATACTATTGAAGTGCTTTCTGTCCCTTTCCTGATGTGTTGCTTTTCCTCTTGAAGGTAATGATCTTGACTATTTTCAATGTTCTCTTCCATTTTATTAGGACTTTAACATTTCTGCATTGATCTTTTACCCTTCCCTGCTTCAGAATTGCCTACAAGTTAAATAAGACTATATTTATTCTGCTTTTGCTGTGTACTACTATTTTTGTGAAATTCATCTATACATTTTCTTCTGGTACTATGAGACTATATCACACTTTCAATGACCATAGTTTATTTTTGCCTTCATCATTTTTCTATTTCAGTCATGCATTACAAACATTCTTGTACATTCATCCACTGCATATATATTCAAAAGAGTTTTAAATTGTGTACCCAGAGATTTACCTTAATTAGATGTCTGATAGAGAAGTAGAACTTATTACCAATGGAATGAAAAATCCCTTTAAATTATGTGTAGAGGGCAGGGCAAGCTTGCTGATTAGAAGTGTCCACCATTTTGGCTCTGTGAATGAAAAGAACAATATTCTGAAGAGAAAGAGAGAAAGAGAACATCAGGAAACATGTATCAGGACATCAGAAAAGCATGGAGAAACAGAGACAACAGAGAAAAGCAGCAGACAGTGCAGTCCCATCGTTAGCTCACTGGGAAGGGGAGAGACTAAAGACACAATTACAGAGTAAGCTAGATGGCTCTGGCAACAGACTGGCAATTTTCACTTCAAGTTAAGTTCATACCTCCCACACAAGTCTTAACTTCAGTGTGGAGATTTCATGAGGGAGTGACTGCTCTCATGTGCAAGCCTAGCCTGGGTGAAGAAAAGACATTCTATCACTCCCCATATCTCTGAGAGCTGTTGCAAGATGCTATCTTCAAAGAAGACCTATTGTGGAACTATTCTGGGGCTTGAAAACAAGGAACAGTTGTGGCTCAAGGAGTCTTGGGACACTCAGCTGTACTGTCTGAATGGGTGACGGCCATGGGAGGTGTGCATGGAGAGGAAGGATGTCTGATGTAGACCCACAGTGAATTTTAAGCAGTCGGGAGCTACCATAACTGAGGGTGCTGTGATTGGAGGCCCTGTCCTCCCTGGAGAGGAGCAAATCCTCACCTGAGATTCATGGTGGAAACAAAGTACACAGCCTGGGACTGGCAGAGTATTTGGCATCTAAGTCCTGCCTCCTTCCTATGGGTGTTGGCTGCCACATGAATCTGAGAGCCAAAACCCCAGCCCCTCCAAATCAGGTAATATTTACAGCCTGTTCCCCAGACAGGGAGGTGAACTGGTAGGCAGGGTCTGAAAGCCCTCAGACCAGCCTCTGGGAACTGCATCCCAGTGTGTACTAGATAAGTGGATCTGAGGGTCTTCAGACAAGACTCTCCAAATCATTATAATATCCATAGATTCCTTCCTGCAACAGGGAGTTAAACTGCTTAGCAGGGTCTAAAAGCACTGAGGCCCATCTTTTGGTACTACATCCAGTTGTGTGTTTGCTACTAAGAAAACTGAATCACATTACACAGCCTCCTCCCCACTGCAAGCAGGTGCACTACTGAATGGGGTCTGAAAGCACTGAGACCTTCTTCCTGGAACTGCAAGATGGTGAGTTAATGCTACCAGGCAGAACATAGCTACCTAAATCCAGATACTCTGAATAACATGAAGTCCACAGCCTCCTCCTCCATATAAGAGCATGAGCTATTGGGTATATAGCATGGGAGCAGTGAGCTCTGACTCTAGAAACTGCATTCCAGTGTGTATTTTTTGCCAGCTAAGACTAAGGGCCCTCAGTCCAGAACCTCCAAATCACAGGAATTCCACAGCCTCCTCTGTCCCACAGGGAGAAATGCTAGATGTGGTCTTTAAACATTGAGGCTAGCAAACAGAGTGCCTAGGTCCTATCCAGTGCAGACTGCCCTGTTTTATGCCCCCACATTCTCTGACACATTCAAAGAACTTCACTAAGTTTGGATGCTTGTTGCCCCTGGGGACACAAACTAGGGAGCTTGTAGAGAAAGTGTGACCCTGCCTGGATCACAAGGTATAAAGCTCACTCTGAACAGAAAAAACTTCCAGTATATAAAGGAGGGAAGCTTCTATAGTGAACACAGTCTGGAAGTAGACAATGGACCCCTCTTCAAGAGGTTTGTTTTTCTCAATTGGAGGCAGTGCTAGGGATCAAGTCTGGTGCTGTCAGCTTGTAAGTGAATGTATGGTATTGAGTCAAATGCCAAGTCCATGTTGAGAAATAGCACCAAGTCCAGTGGTGAGAATAGCTTGCCTGTTTGAACAATAAGAATATCTCAACTGAAAAATTATAGCTATTAAAACTCTCAACCAATGGTTTGGCACCAGATGCACAAATCCCAATGCAGAAACACAAGAAAACACATCACCTTCAAAACTCAACAAATCCACAGCAACTAATACTAACAATAGTAGAATGGATAAAATCTCAAAGAATTAAAAAATGATTATAAGAATGATCAATGAAAGCAAAGATGACATGAATAAAGACTGAATGAATTCTAAGAAAACTCACAGTGCTGAATGAAATAAAGAAGATAATGCAGGATATGAAAGAGGAATTCGGTAAAGATACAGAAATACTGAAAAACTTAAATTTAAATTCTGGAAATGAAAATCTAAGTCAAATAAAAGTATGGTGGAAAGTCTTTCTAGTGTGGATCAATTGAAAACAAAATATCAGGACTTGAAGGCAAGGTAAATGTATTATAACATGCAGATGAAAATAGAGGAAAAAACTAAGGAATTATAAATGGAACATACAAGACCTCTGAGACAAAAATAAAAGATCAAATCTGTAAATGAAAAGGGGCAACCTGAATGCATAGAAAATAAACTCAATAAAATAAGAGCAATAAACTTCTCAAATCTTGAGAAAGAAGTGGTCATTAAGGTACAGGAGGTTTTTAGGACTCTATGCAGGAAGACCAGAAAAAAAGCCTCCCACATCATATTATAGTTAAAACATTAATCATGTAGAGCAAGGAAGAAATATTGAAGGCTACAAGAGAAAAGGTCCTAGTTGCCAGCATGAAGACAATCCCATCAGAGTAACAGTAGATTTCTTAACAGAACCTTCAGAATGAAAGAGAGCATTAAGTGATATATTTCAAGCCCTAAATGAAAATAATGATAAACTAGGTTATTGAATCCAGCAAAGCTATCCATAATAATTGAAGAAGAAATAAAAACTTTTCATGATAATCAAAAACTAAAACAATCCATGACCACTAAACCAACACTGCAGAAGATACGTAAATGAATCCTACAGATAGAAGAGGAAGATAAAAGCAACCATGAGAATATGGGAAAGAATAAATCTTACTAAGTGAATAGATAAGCAAATGAAAAGTAAGGAAGAACCAAACACTATAATAAAATGGGAGGAACTACTTTATACCTTTTATTTATAATTCTGAATGTTAATATACTTAATTCTCAGTCAAAAGATACAGAATGGTACATTGTGATCTCCCATGTCTTGAAAGTCATAGTGTCTTGCATTTTGTCAGGTTCTTTTGGGGGGGGTTGTTTTAGACAGGAAGATTGATCCTGTCCCTGGCAGTTCATATTGACTAGAATAAAAAATCTCTCCCATACATTTTAAAAATGTCATAGATGCCTTATTAATCTAACTAGCATCTTAATATGAAGCTCAATATTTAAAACAAAATTTTAAATAATCCAAATGATCTCTCTCTCTCTCTCTCTCTCTCTCTCTCTCTCTCTCTCTCTCTCTCTCTCTCTCTTTCTCATCATTGAAGCCAGGGCTTTGCACATGCTAAGTAAACACTTTACTACTGTACCACTAAGCTACATTTCCTGCCATCACTGCTATACTTTTGAAACTGCCTCTCATCTACCTATGCTTTTCCCACCAGATGAATCCTATTTTATTTTCTGCCACTTAAAATCTACTTTGTGCTTCATTTATTCAGTTCTTGAACAAATATGTTTTGTGAGCATCTATTAATTGGGCAGAATAATGGGCTTCATTATGGCATGTTCATACATATATATAAGGTACTTTGATCATATTCATTTCCCCTTTACCCATTCTTGTCCACCCTCCCCCTCCTGCTGGTCCTTTTCCTCTTCCCAAATAGTCCTTCTACTTTCACATCTTTAAAAAAAATCTAGATTCCACATGAGAGAAAACATGTGTTATATTTTTTGAGTTTGCTTTATTTCCCTTAATATCATTATCTCTAGCTCTATCCATTATCCTACAAATGTCACAATTTTGTTCTTCTTTAAGTGTACATGTCATATTTTCTTTATCCAACTTTTCATGGGCACTTAGACTGACTCCATAACATTACTACGGTGAATAGCACTGTATAATAAGAATTTCTAAGGAAAGGTTGATTTTAATATAAATAGAATAAATTCATAACATAAATATTTATGCATCTTCACCCTGAGTAATGAGCACATGATATTCATTTTCTACCAGACATTGAAGAAATAGCTCTGGAGATGTATGGAATACAATTTTGCAAGGAGTTGAGGGGAAAGCATATATTAGGTGGTTATTTTAGGGTGTTGTGTGAAAGTTGCACCAGCCAAATGCTCACACAATAGTTCTTTGACATGAGACTGAGATTTTCATAAACCTTATTCCATCCCCCATGGTTTAGCAGTGATGATGATAAATAATTTCTCTTGCTATTTTAGTCAGATACTGAAGGTATTGGAATGTTTCTGATGCTTCTGAAATAACATGGGGTTCAGAAGCAAGAGGCTTTTGTTATCACACTCAACCTCTTGGTTGGTTCATTATGAACTCTGAACCACATTTTTCCTAATGTAAGCTAAAAAAGCAAAAACAATTGAGAACCACTACATTCCTAATGGTTTTATAGTGGTTATTATCGTTATTTCTCTAAGGTGAACCCTTCCATACCTACTCCAACAAGTATTTCTTTCCCCAAGGGAGCCAAAGGCAATTATAGATAGTTTGTCTCTAATTTGGAGCTGGGAATATGGAACTACCCTCTGGGTTATCTCCATGGTTTGTAAAATTAAAACTCTTACTGATTTCTCAAGAGTTGCGAACAAATATGTATCCATATATTTTTCTTATTGAGATCTAAAATCATAATTCTGCTTCTCACAATGGATATTTGAGCCCCACAATTTTACACTGTTTTCTGTGACTTGTAGAGAGAAATGGAAAAACCTTCCCATGACTTGTAGCTGAAGGTATCTGTGCTCATTCCCTAAGGGATCATATCAGAGCAGGATTAGAATTTACATTTAGTAGTATGGTTGCATTTATTTTTATAAGTGTTTATGGGTATCTTTCCAGTGTGTACTTCTAACACCTCATGCCACAAAATGGGATATAGCTCCATGTATGGGAATTAATCTTGAATTAAGTATCTATCCCAATTTTGAGAGGATAGGGCAGAAACAACTCTCCGTGCATAATAGCTTGTTTTAAATTGATCTTATATCTATATTTGAGGTAATATTGGAAAAAGCATACCCCCTTTTACTTATCTTTAACCCTATTGAATCTCCTTGGGCTGTCTTCCAAATTTTATGCCAAATCTCTGTAATTTTATCCATCTCTGATGGCACAATCCAGGTGGCAACAGGTTTATTTTTGTACCTAAACTACTACAAGAACCTACTATTCATATTCCTGCCAATACTCTTGCCTTGCTATAATCTGATCTCTTCAACAGTAAGTAGAAATCCATTTAAAATTTGTAGTCACTTCTTTACTTTTCTTGGGTGTACTAGTTCTCTCAGAATTGAATTGAAGCTTTCTGTTATAGCAGCTAAGTTCTTATATAGCCAGGCTACTTGATAATTCTTCAGTCTTTATATTTTCCAGGCTAACCATGGCCCTGAATTTTCTGTTTATCAAATGCCCTGACCTCATTCTCTCTGAACACTTTAGAGCGCCCATTTTAATAATCTTCATGTAACAGGTCCTTTTTTTTTTGTAGTACTGGTGTTTGAACTCAGAGCTTCACACTTGCTAGGTTGGCACTCTACTACTTGAGCCATTCCACTAACTCATGTGACACATTTTATATTAAGGATTTCTTTTAAAGAACACATAAGAATAGGCTTTCTCATCACCTTATTCACTTATAGTTGGGCAATCTACCAAAATCATTATTATAGACTTTATTTACTTCCATTTCTAGGTTTCTAAGAATTTATCCTACATATATATGGTAATGTGCAAAATGATAGGTGAACAATGGTTTGTATTTCAATATTGTGGAAATAGAAAAAGATTAGAAACAACTTCATTTCCAACACACAGTTAACTTCCATATTTTCATTATAATAAATAGATTGTTATTAACATGGAAATAACATAATGGATTTATAATCCATCTCTGATAACATCACATTAACAGAATTTTTCAAATAATAAGCTGGAGAATGTGGGAATATTAAATATAATTTCAATTAAATTGGGATAATTCATACATTAATGTAAACTTTAGCTAACTTCCAAAATGAATTGTTTTGAATGGCAGATTATAGCTAATTGTGATCTTTAGGTTGGATAGGTCTTTATATAGTACATGGATCCTATTTTTCAATAGATAAATCATCATGTTTTCTTTCCCTATTATTTTGGGATTGTTCACATGTGTAGGTCAAAGATCAACTGACCTGAAGGGGAAAGAAAAAGGAATGACAATATAAGTAAAGCACAAGAAATGTTGGAAACATAGAAAAAAATATGCATTATGAATCATTAGCACAAAGAAATAAATTTTAATTTCTTCAAGAAAATTATAAAAAGGAGAATTGAAGTGGGCTAAGAATGAGTGATGGAGAGTTTATTTGATCAAATTACACTTTGTGCATGTTTGGAAAAGACAATAAAACCCCTCACTTTGTATAATTAACATATGCTGACAATTTTTTAAATAAACAACTAAAAAAGAAGACTCATAGAACATCAGCATTAAGAACCACAAAAAAGAGAAGGTATTATTTGTTTATGCTAGACAGACACAAATAACTTCTTGTTAGGCAGGACTAAGATTTATGTAGAAAAGCTAAGTACATGATGGTATTCTAAGGACTAGAAAAAAAGCATGATATGGTTTGCACCAGAAGGGAATTTGAAAGACAAATGGTTATTTCCTCCACATTTCATGAAAATTGCTTTAGAAAGGTTGATAGAATACTGAAAATGTTGAGTGGGGAACAATTTTCTTAAGGGAAGAATTGATAAATGTATTAAGAGCTATGTCAGTAGATATTTTGTTATTGACACTGATTCATGCCTTTCATAGCCTTGTTTGACCTGCTGTGTGTGGAATTGCCACCAAGTCTCCAGAAACTGGTATCGTGGAGCATCAAACAGCCTACTAAACTCTCCTGTCTTAACCTAATCCCTGGAAATAAGATATTAGACAGAATGTGTTTCAGAGGCATAGAGATAGAGAGGCCAGCATTTAGAGATCTTCTAGCTTTTGAATAACTGGTTTTTGACCTGACTTCACATCCTAATTCTTTAACCTCAGATTTCCATCATTTTCTCTTGGCTTCCAC
Organism: Castor canadensis; assembly: GCF_047511655.1. Lineage (NCBI taxonomy): Eukaryota > Metazoa > Chordata > Mammalia > Rodentia > Castoridae > Castor > Castor canadensis. The sequence continues at coordinate 12,669,203 of NC_133398.1, read as the reverse complement.
AAGTTTGAACCTGGTCCAGTCTGAGAGTTATTAAGATATTTCATGGTTTCTCTCAAAAATCGAGTTGCTTTCTAGATGGGCAAATAATGTCTAGACAGTCACTCTCCATTAGTGTGGCAAAAAACTTGAGATATTCTGGGTAAAATGCACATAGTGACTAGTTTAAAGTAACTAGTTTAAACTACTTAAACTAATGTTTTTATCAGGCAATAACAAAAATTAATTGTTTTTCTTTCATATTTCTATCTCTTTTTCATCTATAGCAAAAGAGAAGAGCATGAAGAGAGATAATCAAAGCAGCATGTCTGAATTCATCCTCCTGGGGCTCCCCATCCGACCAGAGGAGCAGAGCATGTTCTATGCCCTTTCCCTGGCCATGTACCTGACCACCGTGCTGGGGAACCTGCTCACCATCCTGTTTATCAGGCTGGACTCTCACCTCCACACCCCATGTACTTCTTCCTCAGCCACTTGGCCTTCACTGACATCTCTTTCTCATCAGTCACAGCTCCAAAGATGCTCATGAATATGCTGAAACAGAGTCAATCCATCTCATATGCTGGGTGCATTTCCCAGGTATACCTTTTCATATTCTTTGCAGATCTGGATGGCTTCCTTATCATTTCAATGGCATATGACAGATATGTGGTCATCTGCCAACCACTGCACTATACAACCATTATGAGTCAGAACATATGTTTCCTGCTAGTAATTCGGTCCTGGGTCTTATCCTGTTCCAGTTCTCTTGTGCATACCCTCCTCCTAGCCCATTTCTCTTTTCTTGGAGACAACACTCTGCCCAACTTTTTCTGTGACCACTCTGCCTTACTTAAGCCAACTCAGACACCACCATCAATGAGAAGGTTATCGTCATTGTAGTATCAGTGGTCATTACCATACCACTCATATGCATTCTTATCTCTTATGGCCACATTGGGGTCACTATCCTGAGGACTCCCTCCATTCAGGGAATCTGCAAAGGACTTTCTACATGTAGCTCTCACCTCTCTGTGGTTTTTCTGTACTATGAATTGATTATTGGGCTACATTTTTTTCCTTCATCCAATAACACTAATGATAAAGATGTCTTTGTGACTATATTGTACTGTCTTGTCACTTCCATGCTAAATCCCTTTATCTACAGTCTAAAGAATAGGGATATGAAAGGAGTTCTAGGATACATACTTAGTAGAAGAATATTCCAGAATAACGGGCATTGTCTTCCTCTCAACTGGATGTGAGACCTCAAACTGGCACATGCATCCTTTCCTCTCTGAATTGCTATTTTTAGAGGATCTTAATGTAGCACTCTTTCATCAGCATGTATTTCACATGGATGGAATTTTCCCTCTGTCCAATTGTCACATTGGTCTTGAGAGACTTGAAAAAGATTTTTAGAAACATATCTGCATATATTTTCTTTTTGCATAGCAGTCTCATCCTACAATACTTTAAATATTCTTGTAGTCCCAACATTAACTCTTTTGGGGGGCAGGGGCAGTTTACAGCCTTTCACAGCTAATTTTTTTTTCTTTTCAAAGATAACAAAATGATTTCTTCTGATAGGTTCATGATTTTTATTTTTGTATTTAATTTTATATTTCACTTGGAATTTATTTTGAGTAATCTCAATTAGAAATCTACTTTTACTTTTTTGTAGTTCCTTTATTATTTATTAACTCTTTATTTCTTTAATTGGAACATACGTTAAAGTCTATTTATGCATTACCATATGGTGTTTCCATATATGTATACAGTGTGTTATGTACAGATCAGGGACATTGTGCTTATTTCCTCAAAGATTTAGTACTTATTTATAGTGAAAACATGCAAAGACCTTTCTTCTTTTATTTTAGAATATATTACACGTCATCACTATCTATAGCCATGCAATAGAACACCAGAACTTATTCCCCTATCTAACTGTAACTAGTACCTCTTGACCAACCTTTCCTCCATTTTCTCCCTCCCCTGTTCTCCATAGCTGTTTGTAATTATTTTACCCATTATCCCATTATCAAACATTTTTAATTATATTACGGGTTAAAATTATTTTACCCATTATCAAAAATACAAAAATTTTCTTTATCCTCAAAATGAGGATTCTATAACATACCACATACTGGTCCAGACAGAATGAGTACAGGTTTATACCTGTGTGAACAGGAACTTGATTGGAGCCTTCTAGGTCTTAAGAAGGTGAAGTGGCTGGAGTCATTTCAGTGGGGAGAGATGATTTTTAAAAGGCCTTCAGGATGGTGCTATGGTTATCAGAGCATTCTGATAAAGACTTCATTCTTCCCGGGTGTAGGATGAAGAATAACAAGGCAGGATATCATGAAATCTAGGCAATCTGAATTTAATACAAGCAGGACTTCAGTGTAGTTCAGCCCAACTATATTTTATTTTAAAATGAAAAAAGGTATTTTCATGCCCAGTTACATAAATGTAGCTTTCTCTGAAATTGTATAGTTTTGTCTTTAGTTCTTGAGAAGCTGCCTCTGCTTAAGGCAAAGATACTTAATTTCATTGCTTATACTCTGATTACTGTGATAAGCATTCCCATATTCATTATTTAGTCTTAGTATTTAATATAATGTAGGAAATTGAAATTAATAAAAGTTCAATAACTAGCTCTGTTCTACTAAGCTAGCAATATTTAATAGAAGTGGAATTCAAACTACTATGCATGTAAAGTTAAATCCTGAGCCCCATAAACCACTTGAACATTTTTCAAAAAATGTTCCAAAATCAGTAATATGTTAACCCATTTTCCTGGAAATTTTGCTTTAATCTTTACAACAATATTAAAGTAACATACAAACAAAATAGTGCATATAACATATATATTTAAATTTATGTATATATATATGATATTGCATTGTGACTATATGTTTGTGTGTTCATATATAGGCAGCATGATTACATTTTATATATTATTACTAAATGTCATATATTTACCAATCTCTAGGCTTAAATAACTGAAAACTAATAATATTGTTGATGCTCCATAAATCCCTCCTCAATTGTACCTTCTTTCCTCTTGAAGTTATTCAATAGGACTATTTTTTATTATTCCTTTGCTTTTCAGTACAGTTTTATCCATGCTGCATTGATCTTTCACTCTTGGTTTCTCCAGAACTGCCTATACATTTATCTTGCCACATTTTACTTTTGTTGTCTACTATTATCCTTGTAAAACTCATCTATATATTTCCATATTTCACTGTGGGACTGTAACATATCTCCTCTATTTTTAGAGGCCATTTTTTGTTTTACTTTTGGCATTTTTCTGTTATGTTCATGATATTACAAATAGTTTTATGCATGCATCCAATGTGTATATGCACAAAATTCTGTTAATTGTATACCCAGAAGAATCACTGGGTTATAGGGCACATGTATATTCAAACTAGCCATCATTTATAAGTCTTCTACAAAATAGTTACACTAAGAAGCCAGTCTGAAAAGGCTACATGTGATGTGATGCCAACTGTATGACACTCTAGAAAATGAAAAACTATAGAGATAACTAAAAATATCAGTGTAGGTAAAGGGGAGGGATGAAAAGGTAGAGCAAAGTTGATTTTCAAGGCGGAAAGTGTATTCCATATGACACTGTAATAGTGGATAAATGTCAGTATGCACTTGTCAAGATCAACACCAAAGAAAAAAATATAGAATGAACCCTAAAGGGTTCCTAAGTTAACTATGAACTTTAGTTAATATTAATGTATCAACATTGGCTCACTTGTATCAAATGTACTATATCATGAAGGATGTTAATAGAAGAAACTCTGGGCAGGGGTTTGAAGAAAAGAGTATAGACACAAACTGCTCCAAAAACAGTCTTGCTTTTTAAAGCTATATTAGTTTAAACCTCTCTCCTCAGAGATGAAAGTTCTTACTACTTTACCTCTTAAATGACACTTTGTATTGACAGAGTTTTAAATGTTTTGCAAATGTAATGAATGGCAGATTGTTCCTAATTGTGATTTTGCTTTCTTGCTTTCTAAAAACTCGTGAAGTAAAGCATCCTAGCCAATGTTCATTGTCTGTTAGTGAACATGGCTGACTGTCCCCCCCAAACTGCATATCTGTGAAGTTGTTACAGGAAGGAACCTGCTACATTTTTCTACTAATTTAGGTGTCTCTAGGTAACACATTGTCCCCAGTAGAAGAGAGATGTGTGTTATTTCCTGGCCATAATTTTAAAGAAGCACATAGGCATCCCCATCTATTGGATTGAAGCTGTCTACCCCCCAGAAGACCCACACTGGACCATTATATCAATTATTGTTACTTTATTTGCTATAGAATTCACTTATGTAAAACTGTGCATGCCTTTTTCCTGCTTTTGTCTTTTATTTATTGCATTGTAGACAGTCATCACATAACCTTTTAATTTATCTTTGATTCATTGAATATATTTCAGCTGCTTTCTGTTATTCGAAGATTGTTCCTTTTTCTTTTTAAATATCTAATAATGCCTTAATTTTAATGATATTAAAGTTACTAATGATCTATTATGATTGATGTTCTTGACTTTAAAGTAATTCTCTGCAGAAGTCAACTTGAAGGTGGCATCATACTGTTTTCTGCACAATGAGAAAGGCATGTGGCATGAGGAGAACTGCAGAGGCTAAGAAATGGTGGATGCAAATTTCTTGTCAAGGGAGCATCTTAAATTTGCATAAATAGCAGAAAAAAAACCAGTAAAATCTCCTACACCACAATTTGCTGTGGAGAATGTAGCACTAGGTAGGTCCACTCTCTAGCTTATGGTGCAAGACACTGTCCAGAGTCAGGGAGAAAATTGTTTCTTTGAAAAGTAGAAGTGAGGTATGACTGCCATCTTGTATTTGCATGTTGTTTAGCAGGAGTGAGCACATGCTTGTACCATTTTGATCAAGAGAAAATTGCTTTGTCAAGATTTTCTGTCTCTTTTGTGTCTGTTTTTGACACTGGAGGGTTAGGAGGGTTATTAATTCCAACAATTTGGGTTTGGTCTGGGATATTACATTCTGTACAGGAATAGGGGCCCCCAGCCCTTCCCCAGGGAGTACATCCTGCTGCCTGACTGTGGCAGCCCTGAGGTTGGCTGAGAGTGACGACTTTCTGGATTTGCAAATGAACTTGGACTGCAGAATTTCTGACCATGTGGGTAAAAGAGCTTTGAAGACAGGAACCGCAGAAACCGTGAAAAAAGGATTGTTAGCACAGGCTTCTCCACTTGACTTTCCTGTTCACCTGCACCAGCCTGGCAATTATGTATTGGTCAAGACCTGGAAAGAAAATAAGCTTGAGCCAGCTTGGGAAGGACCCTCTCTGGTCCTGCTGACCATGGAGACAGCTGTCCAGACCACAGAGCAGGGATGGACTCATTATACACAGAAGCTGTGAGTTGGAAGCTGCAGTGAGCTGCAGGTGTCAGGAGACCATTTGCTGGGCCCTGTTGCTCCACTGTGATCCCTGGGCAATTACAACTTTCAGAGCATATTCTATCAACTTGCAGCAATGTGTTCATCTGTATTCTTATTAGAATTAAACCAAAAAAGTCACCTTAAAAAGAAACTTGAGATCCAAGATGGTGACTAGAGGGAGGAAGCAGATAGCTGAGCTCTATAAATCAAAAATCTCGCTGAGATGCTGGAGCCACACTTGGCAGAAAAAAAAGCAAGAAGAAGCAAAACACCAACACCCCAAACACCCAATCCTCACAAAACTTCTCGATGTCACATTACACTGAGAAACCAGGAGGGCTCCTGCACTGCCAGATGCTGGCTCCAAACTTGCTTGAGAGCTTCAGACCAACAGGTGAGCAAATAAGTGGCATGCAGTGCTCCCACAGCCAACCCTGGGATAAACCAGCATAGCCCCCTGGGCAGACTGACCCCTGCCACACACAAAAAAACTGAATAATAAATAAGGAACTTAAAAGGACATGCTGCAGTGGGGGTGGGATGCTCTGAGCGCACAGGAGAAGGGTGGAGGAGCAAGTTGCTGAACTCAATGGGAACTTTTAATAAACAAAGCCTGCAATAGTAGCCAGCAGGCATGTCCCTCCACCAGAGAAGGAAGGAGGAGGGGTCATGGATCTGCTTTCCATGGAAACTTTTAGTAAAAAGAAAGTCTGCAATACTACACTGCTGACAGTAGGCAGCAGATGAGCCGCTGTCTGAAACAGGGCAGATAGCAGTTCACAAAGCTGTCTCCTGACAGCTGGTGAGACTACAACAGAGCTACTGCTTAAATACCAACAACAGGATTGGATGCTGAAGTAGTAACACCAGAACTACTAAGACTGAAACTCATTGCATCTAAACCTGGGATTTTTTTTCTTTTCTCTTTTTCTTTTTTCCCTTTCTCTCTAAATGCTTGCTTAGTTCACTGTTGGTTAGTACACCATCTCTTCCTGTTAATTTCTTTGGTTCTCTCTATATATTTTTTCTTTTCTTTCCTTTCTCTCTTTTTCTTTCTAGTTCTCATTATTTTTACTGTAAGCTAGCTAATACTAAATTACACACAGAACAGGGACAGTAACGGCACCAAGTAGAATGATGGGAAGACAGAAAAAGGATGGAAACCATTCTCCCCCCAAAAATTAATTAGTACAGGAGCCAGAGGGAAATGAAGAAAACAGATACACAGATTCGGACTCCAACAAAACAAAGATAAATGATACAAAGGAACACAATGAAAGCCAAAAGAACATTCTGAAAGAAGAAATCCTGCAAGTAATCAATGAAACGTCATAGAGACGTTACTACACATGGTCAACCAAAACGTTCAAGAGGCACACAAGAAATTCCAAGACAACAAAAATAAAGAATATGAGAAAACACAAAAACAAATACATGAACTCATAGGAGCCCTAAATAAACACTAAAGTGAAACAGAGAACACCATAAATAGAGAGATAAATGAATTAAGCATGAAAATTGACAATATTAAAGAGGAAGTGACCCATGATACAGAAAACCTCAGAAAAAAGAATGAAACAGAAATACAAAACAAAATGGAAGGCCACTCAAGCAGACTAGACCAAGCAGAAGACAGAATCTCAGAACTTGAAGATGAAATGGAAATTAAAGGAAAACCTGAAGAGCTATAAGTCAGACAACACAAGATCTGTGAAAGAAATATGGAAGAACTCACTGACTCCATCAAAAGACCAAACCTGAGAATCATGGGCATTGTAGAAGGAGAAGAGGTGCAAGCAAAAGGAATGTGTAACATATTAAACAAAATAATAACAGAAAATTTCCCAAATCTAGAAAAAACTATGCCCATTCAGGTACAAGAAGTCTCCAGGACACCAAATAGACTTGACCAAAATAGAACTACCCCACAACATATTATCATTAAAACAACAAGCACAGAGTATAGAGAAAGAATATTGAAGGCTCTAAAAGAGACAAAATAACATACAAAGGTAAACTCATCAATATCACAGCAGACTTCTCAATGGAAACCTTAAAAGCAAGATCATGGAGTGAGGTATCGGGCAATGAATGAAAATAACTTCAACACTAAGATACTCTACCCAGAAAAACTATCATTCAAAATAGATGGAGCAATAAAAGTCATCCATGATAGGCAGACTAAAACAATATATGATGACCAATCCACCATTACAAAAGAGTCTTCAACGAATTCTCCAAAAGAAGTGCAAGCAACCAAAACCATGAAAGGGCAGGCAGTACAAAATCACAGAAGAAAAAACAAGAAAGTAGAGAGTAACATTGATTCAGCTGTGCACAATCAAACCCTTAAACAAAGAAAACTAAATGACAGGAATCAATACACCATTTGACAGACTTGATTAAAAAGGAAGATCCAACAATCTGTTGCTTACAGGAGACCCATCTCATCGACAGACACAAGCACTGACTTAGGATGAAAGGCTGGAAGAAGATTTACCAAGCCAATGGTCCCGAAAACAGGCAGGAGTAGCAATACTTATCTCTGACAAAGTAGACTTCAAACCTACATTGACCAAACGAGATAAAGAAGGACATTCCATATTAATAAAAGGGAAAATACACCAAAAAGAAATAACAATTATCAACCTATATGCACCCAAAGTCAATGCACCCAATTTCATCAAACATACCCTAAAGGACCTAAAAACATATATAAACTCCCACACAGTGGTAGTGGGAAACTTTAATACCCCCCCATCACCAATAGATAGGTCATGCAAACAAAAAAATCAATAAAGAAGTCTTAGATCTAAATCACACCATAGATCAAATGGACCTAACCAATGTCTGCAGAATATTTCATCCAACTTCTGCACAATATACATTCTTCTCAGCAGCTCATGGAAACTTCTCCAAAACTGATCATATTTTAGGGCACAAAGCAAGTCTCAGCACAAATAAGAAAAGAAAAGTAATCCCATGCATTCTATCTGATCACAACGCATTAAAACTAGAACTTAACAACAAAAAAATAGTAAAAAATATGCAAACAGTTGGAAGCTAAACAACACATTGCTCAATGATCAATGGGTCATTGGTTAAATAAAAGAGGAAATTAAAACATTTTTGGAAGTTAATAAATATGAAAACAAGACCTACCAGAACCTATGGGACACAGCAAAGGCAGTCCTGAGAGGAAAATTTATAGCCATGTGTGCATATATTAAAAGGACATGATCTCAAATCAATGACTTAATGCTACATCTCAAACTCCTAGAAAAACAAGAACAAGCAAATCCCAAAAGAAACAGGACAGAAATAATAAACATAAGAGCTGAAATCAATGAAATAGAATAAAAAAATACAAAGAAGCAATGAAACAAAAAGTTGGTTCTTTGAAAAAATAAACAAGATTGAGAGACCCTTGGTAAGCCTGACTAAAATGAGGAGAGAAAAAACCCAAACCAGTACAATCAGAAATGCAAAAGGGGAGATAACAACATACACCACGGAAATCCAGAAAATCATCAGAGACTACTTTGAGAAACTATATTCTAATAAATTTGAAAATCTTTACAAAATGGACAGATTTCTAGATACTTACAATATCCAAAATTGAACCAAGAGGACATTAATCACCTGAATAGATCTATAACACAAAATGAAATTGAAGCAGCAATAGAGAGTCTCCCAAAGAAGAAAGGTCCAGGACCTGATGGATTCTCTGCTGAATTCTATCAGACCCTTAAAGAAGAACTAATACCAACCTTCCTTAAACTGTTCCATGAAATAGAAAGGGAAGGAAAACTGCCTAGCTCATTTTGTGAAGACTGTATTATACTCATCCCAAAGCTAGACAAAGACACCTCCAAAAAGAAGAACTACAGGCCAATCTCCTTAATGAACATTGATGCAAAAATACTCAACAAATAATGGCAAACCAAATTCAACAACACATCAGAAAGATCATTCACTGCAACCAAGTCAGCTTAATCCTAGGGATGCAGGGGTGGCTCAACATACACAAATCTATAAATGTAATATGGCACATTAATAGAAGCAAAGAAAAAACCATCTGATCATCTCAATAGATGCAGAAAAAGCATTTGACAAGATCCAACACCACTTCATGATAAAAGCTCTAGGAAAACTAGGAATAGAAGGAAATACCTCAACATTATAAAAGCTATATAAGACAAACTTACAGTCAACATCATACTTAATGGTGAAAAACTGAAACCATTTCCCCTAAAATCAGGAATGAGACAAGGGTTCCCACTCTCCCCATTCCTATTCAACATAGTCCTGGAATTCCTAGCCAAAGCAATAAGGGAAGAAGAGGAAATAAAAGGAATACAAATAGGTAAAGAAACTGTTAAAATATCCCTTTTGCAGATAATATAATCCTCTACCTTAAAGACCCAAAAAACTCTACCCAAAAACTCCTAAGCAACTACAGTAATGTGTCAGGATACAAAATCAACTTACAAAAATCATTAGCTTTTCTATACACCAATAAAGAATAAACTGTGAAAGAAAATATGAAAACAATTCCATTTATAATAGCCTCAAAAAAATCAAATATCTAGGAGTAAACTTAACAAAGGATATGAATGACCTCTACAAGGAGAACTACAAACCCCTGAAGAAAGAGATAGAAGAAGACTACAGAAGGTTGAGAGATCTCCTCAACCTTCATGGTTTGGTAGAATCAACATAGTAACATTTGCCATACTACCCAAAGCAATCTATATGTTTAATGCAATTTCCATCAAAATCCCAATGACATTCATCACAGAGATTGAAAAATATACCTTACAATTTATTTGGAAACACAAGAGACCATGAATAGCAAAGGCAATACTCAGCAAAAAGAACAATGCTGGAAGTAGCACAATACCCAACTTCAAACTATATTGCAAAGCAATAGCCATAAAAACAGTGTGGTACTGGACCAAAAACAGACATGAAGACCAGTGGAACAGAATAGAGGACCCGGATATGAATCCACACAACTATGCCCATCTTATTTTTGACAAAGGCACTAAAAATATATGATGGAGAAAAGACAGCCTCTTCATCAGATGTTGGGAAAAGTGGATAGCCATCTGTAAAAAACTGAAACTAAATCCATGTTTACATCCTGTACTAGTATCAACTCAAAATGTATTAAGGACTTTAATATCAGACCCAAACTCTAAAGTTGGTACAGGAAAGAGCAGGAAACACTCTGGAAGTAATAGGTATAGTCAAGGACTTTCTCAATAGAACCCCAGCAGCTCAGCAACAAAGAAAAAGTATAGACAAATGGGACTTCATAAAACTAAAAAGCTTCTGCTCAACAAAAGAAATGATCTCTAAACTGAAGAGATCACCCGAGTGGAGAAAATATTTGCCAGCTATACATAAGACAAAGGACTGATAACCAGAATATATAGGGAACTCAAAAAACTATTATTTTATTTATTTATTTATATTTATATTATTTTATTTATTTATTTTATTATTTGGGGGGGAATATGAGGAGTACAGGCTGTAAGAGGAATTAATAAGTACTTTTAAATGAGGAAAAGTTTAAAGGCAAAATACTTGATAGAAGAATCACATACATAAACTGAGGAATAAAATCAAACTACAAAACAAAATCATAGCTGTACATGACCTAAGATACAGAAATAATTTAAATTAAATGTTTTGAGAGCTATTAACCAGTCAATTTGAAGAGACAGCAGTTAATGGCTAATATTAACATACCATTTATGATGCAACACACGTTTCCCATAGCAAAGTTCTACAGGAATCGAAGTAATCTGCTATGAATTTATCTGCTATGCATGAGCTTCAAGAAACTCAGCACAAATAGTGGCACTCAGGCTGAGTGAAGTACTTATGCTGTCACATCACCAGGGTGATGGCATGTCATAGAGCTGTCAAATCAAATCACAATGCACCCTGTGGGGTCCATGTGACAGTGTGTTGTAGAGCTTTCAGAGTGAATCAAAATCTACAGTGGGATAGAATAGCTTTCATATTGACAAGTGTATTTATGCAAGTACCAAAATGCCTTAAGAAAAAAGATAATAAGTATTATTATGTACTAAGTTATGTAGTGTTAGCATATACATGTGTGTCATTTCAGAAGCTGAAGTACAAATTCACATACTATTATTCTGATTTTGAAAATGAGATATGAAAGGAAATGCTACACCTCCGAAATAGTCAATATGGCAAATTTCAAGATGAAGACGAATGATTCTAAATTTGAAAACAAATAAGAGTACACTCTTGAGTAGAAAGACTGTCTTTATTCACTTCTACTATTTCTGCTTTATCAACTATCTCCAAAGCAAACAACTTTGTTCTGGCTTAACTAAATGATAGCAGTAGCAGAAACTCACATTATCAAAATCCACCTTTCCAAAAAACTCAACATTCAACTATATTTTATCTCTTATCTATTTATAGAAGTATGAGTTACTTCTCTCTCAATCTCCAACTTTAATGAACATAACTGTGTATTTAAATGATGGACTCTTTCCACAAGAACATTCTTAGGAGGTGGTAAATGTTTGGGGCATATACATGTAATTATTGTATTTTTAAATAGAGAATTTCAAAGGAACATCAACATGTATAATTAAATGTGTATTCTAGCTCATAAATGCATACTCAATCACATACATACTTATGATATACTCAGGAAAACAGGCTACAAAAAAGAATGTGATCTGTCCCAAAATAAATGGAACAAGAGAAAAATTTTATGGTGAATAAGAAATAAGTGTTGAGTTTATTTGCATCAGAATAGGCATCATGGCATCAAATACCTCAGTACAAATATCCATCATTGCTAGTTCTTTTCAGTTTGTAAAGCAAATAAAAGAACATCCATGACCCATAAATGCTGTGTTAACATAGATGGGGATGCATTTTCTCTAACAATAACCCAACTAACATAACAACTGGACAGGTGCAGAAAGGACAGGGAATTGTACAACAAAGTAGTTACAGACTCTTAAAGTCATCCATTTGAAAAATCATATAAAAAAATAAAAATAAAAATAAACTCTACCAAAATAAATGAACCAATAAAGACATGGGCAACTGAACTAAACAGAACCTTCTCAGAAGAAGAAATTCTAATGGCCAAAAAAACACATGAAAAAGATGCCCACCATCTCTAGCCATAAAGGAAATGCAAATCAAAACCACACTAAGATTCCACCTCACCGCTGTTAAAATAGCCATCATTAAAAACACCACTCACAATAGGTGTTGGCAAGGATGTGGGGAAAAAGGAACCCTGGTACACTGTTGGTGGGAATGCAAACTAGTGCAAACACTCTGGAAAACAATATGGAGCCTTCTTAAAAATCTAAATATAGAATTCCAAGATGGCGGCTAGAGGTAGGAAGCAGAAAGCGAGCCTCCTATAGTGAAATCTTGGAGAGACGCTAGAGATACACTTTGCAGGCATAATCACTGAGAAAGGCATAACTTTGACTCCTCCACATCTCCAGCCGGCACAGAGAATCTGCACTTCACGTTAAACGGAGAACTGAGGAGGGCCCCCGGGGCCGCCAGTGGCCGGCGCCCATACGGCATGGGAAGACGCGGACCAGGTGAGCTTCGCGGTACCGCGGTAACCCCACAGACAAGCCTGGGCCAGAGCAGTATAGCCCCCTGGACAGACTGACCTCCACCCGGGAAAAAAAGAGAAACTGAGTACTAAGCAATAAGAACAGTTAAGACACGCTGGAAAGAGGGTGGGGCACCCTGAGCACTGAAGATTGGGGGAAGGGAATCCTTCCCGGGACTGTAAATAAACAAGCCGGGCGGGCCGGAGAGGCTCTGGCGGGAGCCAGGCGCACCAAGCAACCAGGAGCGGGGACGCTTGTGAGAGGAGGGAAGACCCACTTCCCACGTGAACTGTAAATAAACACACAGGCCTGACAATGCGGGGCAGTGTCACCTTTCCCAGTGCTTGGAAAGGGGAAAGCCTGTGGCAGAGGCTTCTGCACAGGAGAACTCTGAGCAAACAAAGCCTGTGGGACCAGGTGAGCGCTAGCTCACCCCAGAGATCTGCATAAATAACGCCGCCAGCTACAGGCTGAGAGCAACAGGCAGGCAAGCCACCGTTGAGATACCACTCTCAGAACTGCCTTCAGACGCTTTTTTTTCTTTTTCTCCCTACCTTTGATGAGAGAACAACCGAATTACACCTGCAACCTGAAAAACTTACTGAAACTGTATTGCATTTGAACTGGGGACACATGGTGGGGCTTTTTTTTTTTTCTTCTGTGTGTGTGTGAGTGTAGTTTTGTTCTACTTTATGCATCCCCTTTGATGAGACAACTACAGAACAACATCTGAGGCACCAACTCCAGGACTGGAGATTGAGACGGACATCCAAATTATTAAGACTGAAATTGCATTGCATATAAACTTGGAAGTTTTTTGGTTTTTTTTTTTTTTAATTTTCTATTTTCCATTTTATTTTAATTCATTTTTATAAATAGATATTACTTTCATATACTTATTTTTTATTTTTTTTATCTTTGATTTTCAATCCTCTCTCTGTCTCTCTATTGTCTGTTCAGCTTACTGTCGATTAGTACACTAACACTCCCTGTTTATACCTTTGAAACTCTCTTGTCTGATACCTAGTTCTGCTTTCTCCCTCTTGTCTGTATATTTGTTTTCCCCTTTTCTTTAACTTCTTGCTTTCCATCTCAGCTCACCCTTCCATTCTCAATATTACCATTGTTATTATTACAAGCTAGAAAATACTTAATTACACACAGTACAGGGACAGTAACAACACCAACGACAATGACAGGAAGACAGAAAAAACAAGGAAACCAGTTTCCCCACAGCAAAAAATTAGTACAGGAACCAGAGGGGAATGAAGAGAACAGAAACTCAGAGCCAGACTCCAACAAAATGAAGATAAACTATGCCAAAGGACCCAATGAAGCCCACAAGAATAATTTAAAAGAAGACATACTACAAGTACTCAATGAGAATTTTATAGAGATGATACTGGATAGGGTCAACCAAAATGTACAGGAGACACTCAAGAAATTCCAAGACAATAAAACTAGAGAATTTGAAAAAGCAAAAGAAGAAATAAAGGAAACCATAGAAGCACTGTATAAACACCAAAGTGAAAGAGAGAACACAATGAATAAATGGATAAATGAACTCAGGACAAAAATAGACAACAATAAAGAAGAAAACAGCCAGGATATGGAAAACCTCAGAAAAAAGAACGAAACAGAACTGCAAAACAAAACGGAAGGCCAATCCAGCAGAATAGAACAAACAGAAGACAGAATCTCAGAACTTGAAGATGAAATGGTAATTAAAGGAAAAACTGAAGAACTATTAATTAAACAACTCAAGACCTGTGAAAAGAAAATGCAAGAACTCACTGACTCCATCAAAAGACCAAACTTGAGAATCATGGGCATCGAAGAAGGAGAAGAGGTGCAAGCGAAGGGAATGTGTAATATATTCAACAAAATAATAACGGAAAATTTCCCAAATCTAGAGAAAGAGATTCCCATACAAATGCAAGAGGCCTCCAGGACACCAAACAGACCAGATCAAAATAGAACTACTCCACGACATATCATCATTAAAACAACAAGTTCAGAAACTAAGGAAAGAATATTGAAGGCTGTAAGAGAGAAAAAACAAGTAACATACAAAGGTAAACCCATCAAAATCACAGCAGACTTCTCAACAGAAACATTAAAAGCAATAAGAGCGTGGGGTGAGATCTTCCGGGCACTGAATGAAAATAACTTCAACCCCAGGATACTCTACCCAGCAAAGCTATCATTCAAAATAGATGGAGCAATAAAAGTCTTCCATGATAAGCAGAAACTAAAACAATATGTGACCACAAAGCCACCATTACAAAAGATACTGCAAGGGATCCTGCACACAGAAAGTGACACCCAACTTAACCATGAAAAGGCAGGCAGCACCAAACCCCAGGATAAGAAAAAGCAAGACAGTAGAGAGTAACATCAAGTTAGGTACACACAATCAAACCTTCAAACAACTAAGATAACTAAATGGCAGGAATCACCACATACCTATCAGTACTAACACTTAATGTTAATGGACTTAATTCACCCATCAAAAGACACCATTTGACAAAATGGATTAAAAAAGAAGATCTAACAATTTGTTGCTTACAGGAGACTCATCTCACTGACAGAAATAAGCATATGCTTAGGATGAAAGGCTGGAAGAAGATTTACCAAGCCAATGGCCCCCGAAAACAAGCAGGAGTAGCAATACTCATCTCTGACAAAGTAGACTTCAAACCTACATTGATCAAATGAGATAAAGAAGGACATTCCATACTAATAAAAGGGGAAATAGACCAAAAGGAAATAATAATCATCGATCTGTATGCACCCAATGTCAACGCACCCAATTTCATCAAACATACCCTGAAAGACCTAAAAGCATATATAAATGCCAACACAGTGGTTGTGGGAGACTTTAACACTCCATTATCATCAATAGATAGGTCATCCAAACAAAAACCCAATAAAGAAATCCAAGATCTAAAATATGCAATAGATCAAGTGGACCTAGTAGATGTCTACAGAACATTTCATCCAACCTCTACACAATATACATTCTTCTCAGCAGCCCATGGAACCTTCTCCAAAATAGATCATATCCTAGGGCACAAAGCAAGCCTCAGCAAATATAAGAAAATAGAAATAATACCATGCATACTATCTGACCACAGTGCAGTAAAAGTAGAACTCAACAACAAAAGTAAAGACAAAAAACATGCAAACAGCTGGAAACTAAATAACTCATTACTTAATGAAGAATGGATCATCGATGCAATAAAAGAGGAAATTAAAAAGTTCCTAGAAGTCAATGAAAATGAAAACACAACCTACCGGAACCTATGGGACACAGCTAAGGCAGTCTTGAGAGGAAAGTTTATAGCCATGAGTGCATATATTAAAAAAGATTGAAAGATCCCAAATCAATGACCTAATGATACATCTCAAACTCCTAGAAAAACAAGAACAAGCAAATCCCAAAACAAATAGAAGGAGAGAAATAATAAAAATAAGAGCTGAAATCAACGAAATAGAAACCAAAAAAACCATACAAAGAATTAATGAAACAAAAAGTTGGTTCTTTGAAAAAATAAACAAGATCGATAGACCCCTGGCAAACCTGACTAAAATGAGGAGAGAAAAAACCCAAATTAGTAGAATTAGGAATGCAAAAGGGGAGATAACAACAAACACCATGGAAGTCCAGGAAATCATCAGAGACTACTTTGAGAACCTATATTCAAATAAATTTGAAAATCTAAAAGAAATGGACAGATTTCTAGATACATATGATCATCCAAAACTGAACCAAGAGGAAATTAATCACCTGAATAGACCTATAACACAAAATGAAATTGAAGCAGCAATCAAGAGTCTCCCCAAAAAGAAAAGTCCAGGACCTGATGGATTCTCTGCTGAATTCTATCAGACCTTTAAAGAAGAACTGATACCAACCCTCCTTAAACTGTTCCATGAAATAGAAAGGGAAGGAAAACTGCCAAACACATTTTATGAAGCCAGTATTACACTTATCCCAAAACCAGGCAAAGACACCTCCAAAAAGGAGAACTATAGGCCAATCTCCTTAATGAACATTGATGCAAAAATCCTCAACAAAATAATGGCAAATTGAATTCAGCAACACATCAAAAAGATTATTCACCACGACCAGGTAGGCTTCATCCCAGGGATGCAGGGGTGGTTCAACATACGAAAATCAATAAACGCAATAAACCACATTAACAGAAGCAAAGACAAAAACCACTTGATCATCTCAATAGATGCAGAAAAAGCCTTTGATAAGCTCCAACACCATTTCATGATAAAAGCTCTAAGAAAACTAGGAATAGAAGGAAAGTTCCTCAACATTATAAAAGCTATATATGACAAACCTACAGCCAGCATTATACTTAACGGAGAAAAATTAAAACCATTCCCTCTAAAATCAGGAACCAGACAAGGATGCCCACTATCTCCACTCCTATTCAACATAGTACTGGAATTCCTAGCCAGAGCAATTAGGCAAGAAGAAGGAATAAAAGGAATACAAATAGGTAAAGAAACTGTCAAAATATCCCTATTTGCAGATGACATGATCCTATACCTTAAAGACCCAAAAAACTCTACTCAGAAGCTTCTAGACATCATCAATAGCTATAGCAAGGTAGCAGGATATAAAATCAACATAGAAAAATCATTAGCATTTCTATACACTAACAATGAGCAAACGGAAAAAGAATATATGAAAACAATTCCATTTACAATAGCCTCAAACAAAATCAAATTCCTAGGTGTAAACCTAACAAAAGATGTGAAAGACCTCTACAAGGAAAACTATACACTTCTGAAGAAAGAGATTGAGGAAGACTATAGAAAGTGGAGAGATCTCCCATGCTTATGGATTGGTAGAATCAACAGAGTAAAAATGTCGATACTCCCCAAAGTAATCTACATGTTTAATGCAACTCCCATCAAAATTCCAATGACATTCATTAAAGAGATTGAAAAATCTACTGTGAAATTTATATGGAAACACAAGAGGCCACGAATAGCCAAGGCAATACTCAGTCAAAAGAACAATGCAGGAGGTATCACAATACCTGACTTCAAACTATATTACAAAGCAATAACAATAAAAACAGCATGGTACTGGCACAAAAACAGACATGAAGACCAGTGGAACAGAATAGAGGATCCAGATATGAAGCCACACAACTATGAGCAACTTATCTTTGACAAAGTAGCTAAAAATATACGATGGAGAAATAGCAGCCTCTTCAACAAAAACTGCTGGGAAAACTGGTTAGCAGTCTGCAAAAAACTGAAACTAGATCCATGTATATCACCCTATACCAAGATTAACTCAAAATGGATCAAGGATCTTAATATCAGACCCCAAACTCTTAAGTTGATACAAGAAAGAGTAGGAAATACTCTGGAGTTAGTAGGTATAGGTAAGAACTTTGTCAACGAAACCCCAGCAGCACAGCAACTAAGAGATAGCATAGATAAATGGGACCTCATAAAACTAAAAAGCTTCTGTTCATCAAAAGAAATGGTCTCTAAACTGAAGAGAACACCCACAGAGTGGGAGAAAATATTTGCCAATTATACATCAGACAAAGGACTGATAACCAGAATATACAGGGAACTTAAAAAACTAAATTCTTCCAAAACTAATGAACCAATAAAGAAATGGGCACGTGAACTAAACAGAACTTTCTCAAAAGAAGAAATTCAAATGGCCAGAAAACACATGAAAAAATGCTCACCATCTCTAGCAATAAAGGAAATGCAAATTAAAACCACACTAAGATTCCACCTCACCCCTGTTAGAATAGCCATCATCAGCAACATCACCAACAACAGGTGTTGGCGAGGATGCGGGGAAAAAGGAACCCTCTTACACTGTTGGTGGGAATGTAGACTAGTACAACCACTCTGGAAAAAAATTTGGAGGCTACTTAAAAAGCTGGACATCGATCTACCATTTGATCCAGCAATACCACTCTTGGGGATATACCCAAAAGACTGTTACTCCAGAGGCACCTGCACATCCATGTTTATTGCGGCACTATTCACAATAGCCAAGTTATGGAAACAGCCAAGATGCCCCAGCACTGACGAATGGATTAAGAAAATGTGGTATCTATACACAATGGAATTTTATGCAGCCATGAAGAAGAACGAAATGTTATCATTCGCTGGTAAATGGATGGAATTGGAGAACATCATTCTGAGTGAGGTTAGCCTGGCCCAAAAGACCAAAAATCGTATGTTCTCCCTCATATGTGGACATTAGATCAAGAGCAAACACAACAAGGGGATTGGACTATGAGCACATGATAAAAGCGAGAGCACATAAGGGAGGGGTGAGGATAGGTAAGACACCTAAAAAACTAGCTAGCATTTGTTGCCCTTAACGCAGAGAAACTAAAGCAGATACCTTAAAGCAACTGAGGCCAATAGGAAAAGGGGACCAGGAACTAGAGAAAAGGTTAGATCAAAAAGAATTAACCTAAAAGGTAACACCCATGCACAGGAAATCAATGTGAGTCAATGCCCTGTATAGCTATCCTTATCTCAACCAGCAAAACCCCTTGTTCCTTCCTATTATTGCTTATACTCTCTCTACAACAAAATTAGAGATAAGGGCAAAATAGTTTCTGCTAGGTATTGAGAGGGGGGAGCGGGAGGGGGTGGAGTGGGTGGTAAGGGAGGGGGTGGGGGCAAGGGGGAGAAATGAACCAAGCCTTGTATGCACATATGAATAATAAAAGAAAAAAGAAAAAAAAAGAATGCATAAGATGAAAATTCTACATGATAAGAAAAAAAAAATAAAATAAAAAAAAAATAAAACCACACTAAGATTCCACCTCACCCCTGTTAGAATAGCCATCATTAGCAACACCACCAACAATAGGTGTTGGCATGGATGCGGGGGGAAAAAGGAACCCTCTTACACTATTGGTGGGAATGTAAACTAGTACAACCACTCTGGGAAAAAATTTGGAGGCTACTTAAAAAGCTAAACATTGATCTATCATTTGATAGAAGGTAACACACATGCACAGGAAATAAATGCGAGTCAACTCCCTGTATAGCTATCCTTATCTCAACTAGCAAAACCCTTGGTCCTTCCTATTATTGCTTATACTCTCCCTTCAACAAAATTAGAGATAAGGGCAAAATAGTTTGTCAGGTATCGAGGGGGTCGGGGGGAGAGGGAGGGGGCAGGATGGGTGGTAAGGGAGGGGGTGGGGGCAGGGGGGAGAAATGACCCAAGCATTGTATGCACATATGAATAATAAAAAAAATTTTAAAAAAATCTAAATATATATCTGCCATATGATCCAGCAATCCCACTCCTTGGGATACGCCCAAAGGAATGCAAAACAGGTTACTCCAGAGGCCCTTGCACACTCATGTTTATTGCAGCACTTTTCACAATAGCCAAGTTATGGAAACAGCCCAGATTCACCACTACTGATGAATGGATTAAGAAAATGTGGTACTTATACACTGTGGAGTTTTACTCAGCCATGAAGAAAAATGAAACCTTATCATTCTCAAGTAAATAGATGGAACTGGAGAACATCATTCTCAGCAAGATTAACCAGGCTCAGAAGACCAAAAATCATATGTTCTCCCTTATATGTGGACTTTAGATCTAGGGCAAATACAGTAGTGTTGTTGGACTTGAGTCACATGCTAAGTGGAGAGCACATATGAGAGGTATGGGGATAGGTAGGGAACCCAAAACATGAAAGTGTCTGATGTCCCCACTGCAGAGGAACTAATACAGAAACCTCAAAGCAACAGAGGTCAATATGGGAAGGGGATCAGGTACTAGTGAAAAGGTCAGGTAGACATGAATCAAGTTAGAATGTAACACATTTGTACATGGAAGCAATGCTAAGAATCTCTCTGTATAGCTATCCTTATCTCAACTAGCAAAAATGCTTTGTCTTTCTTATTATTGTTTATACTCTCTCTTCAACAAAATTAGAGATAAGGGCAGAACAGATTCTGCCTGAATGTTGGGGGGCGTGTGTTGGAGGAGGCTGGAGTGTAGGAGGGAGAAATGCCCAAACAATGTATGCACCTATGAGTAAATGAGAAAAAAATAAGAAAAATAGAAGTGAAACCCATGCCCCTCACTTAATTGATACCACATGATAAGAAACTGAGCTAGATGAAATCAAGAGTTAAAGGATAGCAATAGTATTTACTTTGATAACAATTGAACAGGACCCAGTTATTACAGCCCTTTCTGATTTCCATCACCTGATAGATTTTTGTATGAGCATTGGCTATAAAATCTTGTGCTTTGCTGTATGAGTTAAACTACGAATATTTGAATTTTTAAAAAAGAAAAAAGAACTTCCTTGCCTTTTGAGCCTAATGGTAATATCTCATGCTTTCATGTAAAATTTTAACTTTATCTTTATCCTTGAAAGTTCCTAAAATAAATACAGTGGATTATTTTTGATAAACTGAGTTAGAAATTGATTTTGATCTTTTTATGTTAGTAATTATTTAAAATTTGCATTTAGTAGTTCACCCTTTCTCCACTACTCTGCCATACCTACTGCATCATTGATTTGATTTTTGAAAGTACATGTTATTTCCTATGCACCTGTATATCTATAAGATCCCTATCATATACTTCATGGTCAGCAGCCTTTCAAGGGTTAAATAGCTAGTTTATGCATTATTATCCTATTTTCTTAAAGCTATGAGCATGTGATAAGTCTTAATATGTAGAAAGATAACTAAAACTAAATAAGGTATTCTGTGTGACTTGGTATTTTCACTCTTGGATATATAACCATCAAACTGAGGGCTTATGCTTAGTAAATGTCATGTATGAGAATGTTGCTGGCATTCTCTAACAGATACAGATAGCACTGCACATGTGTATGAATGTATACATATATATATGCAATATATGAGACTTTTACTAGTCTAAGCAAATGAGAATTTGGTTTCTAACTACCACAGCACAACTTGGTATATTCTTTTTTATTTATGTATTTTTATTTTTTGGTTTTTATTTGTTTGTGGTGCTGGAGATCAAACCCAGGGCCTTATGCATGCTAGCAAGCCCTTTACCACTGAGCTCCAACTCAGCCCTCTTTTTCATTTTTAATAGCCACATTTTCTCTAAGTACATAATACCATATTATTAACTAGGAGTTTTAGTCTTGATCAATGAAAACTACAGACAATTCAAGTGTCCACCATCAGGAACATGGCAACTGGATTGTCATATGTTCATTCTTTTGAATAGCATAGAATAACACAGATAAAAGGAACTAATGATATGCACAGCAACACAGATTTATTGTTTTCACATTACTGAGCAAATACATTCATTTTGTAAAAGATTATATAATGTATGTTTCTAATTATATGAAGTTGAGAAGCCTACAAAACTCAGCAGTAGTAATAGAGATCAAAAGATCATTTACCCTTTTGTGATTACTGACTATAAAGGGGAAGAAGAAAGCTCTCTGTGGCTGAAAATGGTCTATAGCTTGGACTGAATGATAATTTCATTTGTACATATAGATGTGTGTATGTGTGTAAAACACCAAAATTGTGTGATAAATGGCTCACGTGGTGACTCATGCCTGTAATTCCATCTACATGGAAGACTGTAGGTAGAAGGATAACAGTCTGAGGCTGGATCCAGGCAAAAACATAGATACTACCTGAAAAATAACTAAAGCAAAAAAGGAGCTATATCTTCATAAAAATGAGAAATTTCTCAGAAATGGAGGTGTGAATGGCCAGATACATTTATAATAAATTTAAAACTTGAGGAAAGACAAGCCCAGGTGGCTTCCATTTAATGATTCCAGCCAAAATATTTTCCAATGGCAATATCCCATAAAATAAAATAGACAAGACATAAAATAAAATCCTGTAAGACATTCTATTTTGCTGTACCTCCAATGTGTGAAGAAATAATGTCAGCAAAGCATTTCAAGTGACAGCTGTGGAAAGAAGACAATTGAGCTATGTTTTCAATAAATTGTATTTATGTTATTGAGGAAAAATGGTCACATGAATGTTGTAAAAAGAAAATTTTCAATTTGAAAAGTATGTTTTCTTATGCAAGAGTCTTCTTAAGGCCCCTTTCATGTCTTTATTTCTCAGGCTATAAATGAAGGGGTTCAACATGGGAGTGAGCACTGTGTACATCACTGAAGAAATTATGCTATTATCATTGGTACTGCTGGGTGAGGGAAGAAAATAGAGACCAATAATTGTCCCATAATAGAGAATCACCACTGAGAGGTGGGAACCACAAGTGGACAAGGCTTTGCAGATTCCTTTGGTAGAGGGACCCCGAAGGAGGGTGAACCCAGTATGACCATAAGAAAACAGGATGCACAGAAATGGTAGCATAATGGCTGCAAACCCTGCGGTAAAGATTACCAATTGGTTGAGAGACGTATCTGAGCAGGACAACTTGAGCAGAACACCAAGGTCACAGAAGAAGTAGGGGACAATGCACTTAGCACAGAAAGAAAGCCAGGTGAGGAGGAGGGTGTGCAAAAGAGCACAAGCACAAGCAATGACCCAGCACACAGCTACCAGCATGATACAAAGACTTTGACTCATGATAGTGGTATAATGCAGAGGATGACAGATAGCCACTTATCTGTCATAGGCCATTGAAGTGATAAGGAAACTGTCCAAGTCAGCAAAGAATATGAAAAAATATGTTTGTGAAATGCACCCCTTATAACAGATGGATAGGTGCTGGATCTGCATGTCCATCAACATCTTTGGAGCTGTGACTGATGAGAAAGAGATGTCAGTGAAATCCAAGTGGCTGAGGAAGAAGTACATGGGGGTGTGGAGGTGAGAGTCCAGCCTGATGAGCAGAATAATGAGCAGGTTCCCCAGCACGGTGGTCAGGTACATGGCCAGGAACAGAGCAAACAACACACCCTTCTGCTCTGACTGGATGGGGAGCCCCAGGAGGAGAAACTCAGACATGCAGCTCTGGTTCTCAGGCCTCATACTCAGATATCACCTGGGGGCTGATACTGTTGTGCATAGTTGAAAAGGATGTCTTTGAATAAGAAACTGATTGCAGCATAGGATGGCAGAGATGTCCTTTTGACTTAGGAAATGTCTTCTTTCATACTTTCTTACATTTCCCTCTTATTTTGCTGTAAATGTGGTTGAAAAAAGTGTAGGTTTCAGATATACATACACTATCTTTCTCAGCCTGGCCCCAGTCTCTGTAAGTAATTACACTAACAGTTACCTGTTTTCCCCTGGCCGCTATTTTTCAACAGCTTTCAGTGCATTTCATTATGCCTTCTTACACAGCTGCAATGTGTTTTAATAACATTCACTACCTCATTCTGTTTTCCTCTTTCTCCTCCTTCAGTCCTCTCAAACAGTTCCACTATTGCAAACATTTCTGTGTGTGTGTATGATCATATTTGTTTTTGCATATACAATTATCTTTTGAATCTATCTTCCAGATATGAAAGAAAACAATGGACCTTTTTCTTTCTAAACCTGACTTATTTTGCTTAATATTACGATCTCCAGTTCCATCCATTTACCTGCAAATGACATAATTTCGTTCTCCTTTATGGCTGTATAACACTCCATTGTGCGTATATATACCACATTTTCTTAATCCATTTATCAGTAGTAGGGCATCTGGACTATTTGGGAGGGATGATATTAGTGGGAAGGGGAGGGTGAATGGAAAGATTAAAGGAGGGTGAATATGGTTGAGGTACTTTATATATTGTATGAAAACAACAATGAAAACTACTGAAATTGTTTTAAGTATGGGTGGGGGACTAAGGAAGAATGATTGTTGGGACAAACTTAACCAAGTTAATTGTAAGCAAATATGGAAATGTCACAATGAAACCCCCTGTTCAAATAATAAATGCTAAATTTTTAAGACATTAATCTTGAATTAAAACAGATGCAAAATTATACTTACAGTATAATATCATACCACTAAAGCACTAAACAATACTATGCATTATGAGTGGGTACAACTATGTATTAGAAGTATAAAACCATGTATAAAAGGATATTTTACAACTGCATAATAGTGAGTAATTCTAAAGATGGAGGAAGGAAAACAGGATAGGTGGACACAAATTTTGGCTGTGTTTGTAACATTCTGAGTTATTTGTTTTAAAGATCAGAAACAAGATGGCAACAGGTCATTATTTGTTACATGTGAGTGGTGGGTACAAGGGGCCATATTTTTACTTACCTATTTCTCTAAAATCATACAAAATTAGAGCCAGGCATGATGTCTCACACCTATAATTCTAGCTACTTGGGGGCTGAGATCAGAAGGATTATGATTCAAAGTCAGCCTGGACCAAAAAGTTCTTCATCTCAACAAGAAAAGGTTGATGGTGATAATCACACCTGTCATCCAAACTATAAGATGGGATCATGGTCCAGGACATCCTGGAGGAAAAGCATGGCTCAGGTGGTAGAGCACCTGCCTAGCAAGTGCAAAGCTCTGAGTTCAAATTAAGAAAAATTTAACTATAAAACAAACACTTCTAAGGTAACAGTCTCTAAAAAATTGTTATTATTTCAGGAAGGTAAATTAAAAGATAGAGAGTGAGGCATGTTTACTAAGAAGCAGTATAGCAAACTTAGGAAAAATCCACGTGATCTTACCCACAGGGCCAAGAAGAAATGTAAACTCAGGTAGAATCTGTTGGGGTAAATCCAATTCACTGCTATGCATTGTTAGTTTAATTAATGTGCTTTATTTCTGAATAACAGTCACATCTTTAAAAGAATGATTTCTGGAATAATTAATGTTAAGATACCAGTGTGCCTCCGAATATTTTCCCTGAGAATTTAAGGTTTCTTTATTCCTATGCTTTCTTACCAGCAGTTAAGATATTTTTACTACTAACATTTGATTGAAATACTTTGCCCAATCTACATAACTAGCGAGAAAATTGTCAGCCTCTATGATCATTATCTATCTGGATTTTCTGCTTTTAGGGCAGATAGTCAAATCTTGGAAGGTTATTGATGTAAAGATGTATAATGAAACACAGAATTCATGCCTTCCTACATTAAGAACGAGTGAAGATTGCTTCTGCTTCATTCACAACTATTCATACACCATGCAATGAGAGGAGGGAGAAAGCAGGAATGAGAGAGAAAAGGTCCCACTATTACTTTGTCAACTACTCTCAAAGGCAACTATGTATTAACAGCCCTTGTTTCACTAACCCCACACTGAGTGAAAGGAAGAGTACAATTATGAACCACATTAATGCAACAGGTTAAAGTTTGTGTCAAATGATAACTTTCAGTGACTACAACAATGTAGCCAAATAACTCTATACGATGTTTGGATGCAGAGTCAGAATATTTATGAACACTTTATCATTAGGTATTCCAGAAACCAGTGAGAGAGACTCTGCTACTTAGTTCTAGAGGTGGAAGTCTTTTGGCACAGATTCTTGCACTTTAGATCCAAACCTGACATTAAAATTTTTATCAGCTGCGGAAAACAAGTAATAGAACCTTCTCTCTGTATTTCTTAAGATTCTTCAGATTATCTGAGCAATTTTTTACTTTGAAGGGAATAGGCAAAATTATACCTGTTTCATGTAATTTCCACTAAAACACTGAGTCTTTCATATCCCTACCCATAATACCACCATCAATAGGTTACTGTGTCTGAAATTTTTTCAGCATGAGAAAAAAGATGTTAAATTTCCAACTAGGCTAAGTTAAAGGCAAATATTACTTGGAGAGATAATGCCATATGCTCAACACTATCACTGAGATGGAAGGTGTCATTTGGGAAGTCAGGTTTGAGTGACAGAACTAGGATACTGGCTTCATACACAGAGGAGACAAGCAGAATGAAAGTGGAGGCTGCAGACAGTGACAGCAAATTTACTGTTTTCCCAATTTGGCTGAGATGACTGGTACAGGGTTAGACTATAGAAATCATTGCATTGTTAATAAAATATAATAAAGCACTGAATTTGTACCATGTGCTCTTAAAATACAACTCACTTGTTCCCACAACTTTTCTGATCTTCATTTTGAAGAGGAGAAAACTTGGACTTAGTGATAAAACTTGCTCAGTGTTATAGAACTAGACTATGGTAAGCCTGGGATTTGATCCCATGTCTATCTGGATTTCAAAGATTATTACTTCCCCCAATACTAAAACCCCTCATAAAATAAACCCTCAAGTAAGACAGTACTTGCTGCCTGAGAGCACTCAAGACCTTCAGGAAATTAATCAGAGTTTAAGAATGAGTCAAATCTTTGATTTCAAGATATGTGCCTGGGTGAGAATATAAATAGCACTGATAATAAAAATCAGGATAGAAATCATTCATTAATTATATACTTATTTGTGTGAACAATATAGATATGCTGCAGTGACATGTAATTTATATTTGCCTAACAGAACCATGAAATGGATGATTCTTATTTAACCAATTGGAAACTAGGGCTGAGAGTATAGGTAATTTCCCTAAAATCATAAACCATGAAAATGTAGAAGGGGTCATTCAGTCCAAGATTTGTCTGATTTCAAACCCACTCTCCTAATCAATGTAATATATTGCCTCCAGCAGGGCACACTGTGGTGGAAGAAACATCTGTCTCTAACTAAGGAGAAGATTGGATCCATAACTTCCCAAAAGCCTTTGGATAGATGTATTGCCCGTGTCTTTAACTAGATGACTGGAGGTAAATAGACCAGGATACCAGTTACTGGACTTAGAAAGTTAGCTATAATTTTATGGGCTGTAGGAAAAAGTCAGATAAGATGCTGACTAATGTTTTTGGTGGACTACCTACCTAGTTTCCATTAATAAGAGAAAGGTTAAGATAACTGTGGTTCACATTCATTGGAAGTAATATTACACAGTCAATAAAATGAATTCATAAAAAGCTTATGATAAGAATTTTGAAAGTATATCATAGAAATTGTATGTAAACATCTTTATAACTGTTAGTCAAAATGCAGATTTTTTTGAATTTGGAAATATGTGCTCACAGCTGTGAGGCAGGG
The DNA here is from genome assembly GCF_047511655.1 of Castor canadensis. NCBI lineage: Eukaryota > Metazoa > Chordata > Mammalia > Rodentia > Castoridae > Castor > Castor canadensis. The sequence goes on along the minus strand of NC_133398.1, from coordinate 12,641,100 downwards.
CAGATATTCAGCAACAATATTTAGCAGATATTCAGATAATATTTTACTGTACAGAAAGTACAAGCCCCAAAGATTTATAATAATTATGTCTACCTAGGTTATTTGAGATGAAACAAAGATATTATATAAAAAAAAGTATACATGATCAGTACACTCACTGCAAGATTTCATAACATACCATTAACACACACACACACACACACACACACACACACACACACACACACACAGATATTGCTGAGTGGAGTCTACAAGCACAGACCTTACCTAGTTCAGTGAAAGATAAAGTCAAGTACTTTCAGCTCCATGGAATGAACCAATTATTCATTTTCTCTCCAAAAGACTCTTTGGGTTAGGGCAGGGAGATAAGTCATGAGCTCAACCCTAATGTGGAGAAGAGGCAGACTTCTTTAACCAGCTCCAAAGCAATTATAAAGGGGATGCCTCCTCACCAGCCAAGTTGGAACCCAGAGGACCATTATCACAAGTTTCTGGTGACATATAATTAGGGGGTAATTACTGTTGTTCTCTTAATATTCCCAGTGGACATGTGCCTTTGCTAAAGATACTAAAAATAGTCAACTCTCTTAAGAATATAAATGAGAATCTCTATTATTTACATATTTATTTATTTATAAATAATTTTCATGTCTTTGAGCTTATTTATTAATAACAATGATTATTGAGGTAGACAATACATTTTCCTATTTTGTTGAGCTTGACAGTGGCTCAATAGAAAATGTCTAAATTAGTTTTCATACCTAAATGCCTAGTTCTCTAAGCCTAGTTCTCTTATAATGTGATGCCTTCCTTGTAGCAATGGGCTTTGTAACATATGTACTTCTTCCTTCCTACATTCAATCTAGACCTGAAATGAGAGTTGCTACTGTCTCTGGGGAATAAGAACACTTATTGAGGAATAGGGAATTTTTTTCCTTTGCACAGAAGCATAATCCTTGCATAAATGCAAGGATGTTTTAGCCAGCTATGACACAAAATAATAGTTGGCACATAAAAATTTTTGATCATATAAATGAACCCTTCAGAAAACTACTCCTATTTAGATTGGTAAAAATAGAGGAGAGACAAAGAATCAAGTGAAAGAAATATCATTTTTTTCAATTTCTATCACTCATCATTCATTCACTTGCACACTCATAAAAATATTGTGTATCTTCAATATAGAAAGAATTTTGTGAGCTATAAGGAGTAAAGATTTGAAAAACACAGTTTCTTTCTCTCAAAGAGTGCCCAATTCATTGAGCAGGATAGACAAAATAGTGTGTGGCAAATGCTGTAATGAGAGCAATATCTGAGTTCCATTAGAGCACAGAGGGGTGTGGAAAGGGTGTAGGAGGATGAACATGGTACAAATACTGTGTACACATGTATGTAAATGTGAAAATGATACCAGTTGAAACTAATCTAGGAATGGGGGTAAAGGAGAGTGGTGGAGGGGAGGAATTCAAGTGTGATGTGTTTAATACATTTAAGAACTCTTGTAAATGCCATAATGTATCCACCCAGTACAATAGTAAAAAAGTGAAAGTTGAAAAAAACACAAATAAAAGATGTTGGGCAAGGTAAGCTTGTAGGAATTTACAAATTAGCAGACCCTTGTGAAAATGTAAACAAATAGAAGGTGATGTGGATAGCACAAAGGTACAACAGTTAGAAGGGAGAAAAATAGAGGAAGGAAAATGAAAACACTTGGAGACAAAAAGGGACGACAAATCCAAGTAAATATTATCAGAAAAATTGTAATGGCTGAAATGCATGCTTCAGCAGGAAAAGAGGTTCAGGACATGACAAGAGATATTAGCAACAATGAATCATGAAGAACCTGGGAAGCCATGTTGAAGAATTAGCATTTTATCCAAAAGAAAATGGAGAGTCACAGAAGAATGTGATAACAAGATTGCGGGATCTAATTTAAAACTACCAACATAGGTACTGACTGCACAACAAGCATGTGATTGCAGTGGGTAGAAGATAGGTTGTCAGAGATGGATTGGTGAAATACAAGAATAGTTAGAAGGTGGTCATTGTCATTTAGGTCAGAGATTATGGAAGTCTATCTAAGAGAAATGATGGAGGTAGAGAGAATATACTAATTTAAGTCTGTTTCAGAGTCAAAACATAAACAAGAGAGTAATTTTTTTTTGGTGGTGCTTTTTTTTTCATTTTTCTTTTATTATTCATATGTGCATACAAGGCTTGGTTCATTTCTCCCCCCTGCCCCCTCACCCTCCCTTACTACCCACTCCGCCCCCTCTCTCTCCCCCCTCCAATACCCAGCAGAAACTATTTTGCCCTTATTCCTAATTTTGTTGTAGAGAGAATATAAGCAATAATAGGAAGGAACAAGGGGTTTTGCTGGTTGAGATAAGGATAGCTATACAGGGCATTGACTCACATTGATTTCCTGTGCGTGGGTGTTACCTTCTAGGTTAATTCTTTTTGATCTAACCTTTTCTCTAGTTCCTGGTCCCCTTTTCCTATTGGCCTCAGTTGCTTTAAGGTATCTGCTTTAGTTTCTCTGCATTAAGGGCAACAAATGCTAGCTAGTTTTTTAGGTGTCTTACCTATCCTCACCCCTTCCTTGTCTGCTCTCGCTTTTATCATGTGCTCATAGTCCAATCCCCTTGTTGTGTTTGCCCTTGATCTAATGTCCACATATGAGGAAGAACATACCAGTTTTGGTCTTTTGGGCCAGGCTAACCTCACTCAGAATGATGTTCTCCAATTCCATCCATTTACCAGCGAATGATAACATTTCGTTCTTCTTCATGGCTGCATAAAATTCCATTGTGTATAGATACCACATTTTCTTAATCCATTCGTCAGTGCTGGGGCATCTTGGCTGTTTCCATAACTTGGCTATTGTGAATAGTGCCGCAATAAACATGGATGTGCAGGTGCCTCTGGAGTAACAGTCTTTTGGGTATATCCCCAAGAGTGGTATTGCTGGATCAAATGGTAGATCGATGTCCAGCTTTTTAAGTAGCCTCCAAATTTTTTTCCAGAGTGGTTGTACTAGTCTACATTCCCACCAACAGTGTAAGAGGGTTCCTTTTTCCCCGCATCCTCGCCAACACCTGTTGTTGGTGATGTTGCTGATGATGGCTATTCTAACAGGGGTGAGGTGGAATCTTAGCGTGGTTTTAATTACAAGAAAGTAATTTTGATGTGAATGGATTTTGGTAAGACTAGGAAATAAGAAGAATGAGGAAGCTAAAAAACCTCTATAAATTTATGACTTTGGCAGTTGTATGTTCTGTTATTCCCTGAAGTATGGGATCTAGAAGGAGAAATAGATTTAGGAAGTTCTAATACCCTGAGCACAAGGTAACTATGGCTCATTCATGAGTAGAAATTCAATAGTCACGTAGATGCATTTTGGTTAGAGATAGAATTTCATGGTCCATCAGCATAGAAGAGGAAGCAATAGCCTAAAAATGAAATGAGACAAATAAGAAAAGTTGAAATAAGAAGAAAAAGAAGGAAGATGAGGAAAAGGAAGAACAAGAAAGGGAAGAAGATACAGGAGAGGAGGGAAAGTGTGGGAACAGCAGAGAACAGTCACTGAGGACAGATTACAGAGAACATTGACAATTAATAGAAAAGCAGAGAAAGAGTGTCCCAAAGAAGACATTGAAGAACAATCATAGATATAGAAGCAAAATAGTAAAATGTGGTGTCATGGTCACTAGGGAAGAGAAGGTTAGATGCTGAAACCATCCACTGAATTTTACTATTAGAAGAATTTGATGGCAATGCCATGAGTGATGTCAGTGAGTAATGATGGGAATGAAATTGTATTACAGAATTGTGAGGAATAAGTGGAAAATAAGGAACTACAGAAGATAGCTAGTTGGATTGATCCAACAATGAAGCTTTGCTCCATGAGTGGAGCCATCATGGTAAATAATGACTTAGACAAATTTGTATGAGTGATAAATGAAAGGTACATCTTGGAAAGGTAATAGAATGAAAACAAATTTTGGGGGAACTAGATGGATACTAGTTAGATTTTTGAGGCCAAATATTCTATATAATAGGTAAAGTCGAAAGAGGAAGGAAGCAAATGAATGTTTAAACTTAATATTTCATAGCTAAATGAATCCCAGATTTTATGAAATAACCATGAGAAAAGATGGCTAAAATCCAATGGAAGTCATTGAGTATTAAATCAGAATAAAGCTGTAATTTTGTTGAATGGTTTACTCATACAAATGCTGAAGGCTAATTTGTAAGAGAAAAGTAAATTGTGGGTTCAGTGCCACCATCTGTAACAAATAGGAACTACTAGAGTTTGGTAGTTGGTGATGTAGGCTTTAACATATGACAGATTATATTCTTATCAGTGCTAGCAGAGCATTTCACAGAAAAATTGTAAAAGAACATAAAGGCTACTTTTGCTAAAAATACTAGTTCTTCACTTGGGCCTGCAGAGGTATGATGGGTAGCTACAACAGAATAAAAGATTGCATCTCTGCTTTCATATTGCATCCATCTCCTTTTACTGCCTTAAACTTTGAGTCAGACTTCTACTCAGTTCCGCACATTTAAGGAATTCAGGTATTTTCAATATTTATAGGAATGTGATAGTTAACAAGTTGTCAACCACCAGCTTTTAGTTAGTCCTGTTGCAGAACACCAGAGATTTATATGTCATCCTTTTTTTTCTAATTCAAAATTTGTTGAATTTGTAGGATTTTAGTTTGCTTATTAGTTTAATTTTCTTCTCTCCCATTCTCCACTCCTTCCTTCCATCCTCCCTTTCTTTCCTTCTTTTTCTTGAAAACCATTTTATTTGATATAACCATCCATTTGTCAACAAAGTATTAAAATGTGTAATTATTCCTGCCTCTTCTTCAATGTTTTCATTTCATAGAAGACATCAGAGAGAAGAAACTCAAAGACATTTCCTTTGAGCTGACTAATGTAGGGCCCAATATGACCATTTTGAAAAGGATATGGCTCTACCCAAATTCCCAGAAGTCAGCCAATCACTTGGCTTTTTATTTGGACCTGGTTAGAGGCAGCCTATTTTACATCACCCTGGGGATTATTCCATGCCAAGTGTGATAAAGGCTGGGAAGGCGCAGAGTAGAACAGAAGGCAAGCCAGGAGTGCCTTGAGATCCTTCCTCTGTAGGCTCATCCTCTAAAGTTCCCAGGACAAATATTACTCCCGCAACACACCTGTCTTCAAGGAATCAAGGGGACATCAGGCAATTAATTACAGTTTGAGGGGTATCTTTGGCTAGAAATTATAAGTTACATTCCCTATACCCTGGGGTTTTCATTGTTACTAGTTATACCCTAAGATTCATAGATGTAGGGCTGATAAACAGTAGTTAAGAATTTGTGTTTTTAGGTTTTCTTCTTGATGCCTGAGAAATGTCTAGGAACTTGGGAGTTGATTTTTAGGTCCCATGAATCTAGAAGAGGTTAGAAGTATTTGATGAAGTATGGTCATCAGAGGCAAATTTTGACATGGGAGAGAAAACGTAATTTTAAAAAACAATAACACAGAAAATAGGAAGAAATAGACATGGAGTGATGAAATAATGAAGATGCAGGAAGAGAGTATGGTATGTGAAGTTTAAAAGAGAGGAAAGAAAAAACAAAAGAGAGAAAAATGAAGTGAGAGATAGGGTGAGAAAAAGAGGCAAAAAGAGAGAAAGGTTGATAAGAAGATAGAAATAGAAATATATAAAGAATTTCTTCTGCCTTGGATCCTGACATAGAAGATTAGATCTGAACAGCATAGAATTCAAGCATTCCAAAACTGATTGGGTATTTCAACCAAAAGTTTGAGGACAGATTCCTATATTCCCCAAATGTCTTCCTCCCTGGATATAAAAATTCTCCAGCTGCCAACATTAGAGATTTTTTTTCCTTGAGGAAAAATACATTCCTCATCATTGAGTCAAATTAACACTCTAGTGTAGTGCCTTAACTATGGTAGGTTTTGAAGGTGTTGAATGAATGTGTGCACTTTCTAAAGACAAATGTCTATATAAAGGGTCACTTATTTAGTCCTAATGATTGCTGTGTAGAAATTGTTCAGATAAAACCTGACCTCTGAACCAGTAAGAGGGCACCTAAGGCTGAAAAGAAGTATATGGTGAAGTATGGTCATCAAAGGGGGTATATGATGTAGGAGGCATGGCTCAGAGTAAACAAGGCCATTTCTTCACATCTTGCTGAAGAGAATCACCTTCCTGACTTGACTTTGAGGTATGGTAGGCTGCTTATATATTGCTATGTGTCTGCTTGGTAAATTCAGATCCTCTCCAAAGGCAGTCTGGGGTACAGGTTCAGCTTCTGGGTATCTGAATGTAAACTTCTAAGAGGATAAACCCTCTTTCTTAAATGTTCTGTTTGTTTTCCTTACTGATAAATAGCACCTATCTATTTCTCAGATACCTGAATGATAATTCCAGAAATAAACGATCATTTGCCCTCTGCATCCACTCATCCTCTCTATTGTTGCTCTTGGTTTGCATCTGTATTTTTACAAATGATTTTTACCTTTGATTCTGCATTTCTGCCCAAGTATTAACACCTAGAGTCTAGCAAAATAATTGTTATGAATTATTTTCTGCTGGGGGTAAAGAATATAAATTTCTCTGATCCCTGACTGGGTAGACTTGAATTTTGAGTTTAATTTTAGGAAGACTCAACATTTATTGAGACTATGCCAGCCAAGTTACTAGGGCCTTTGTATACATAATCTCATTTCATTTTTATAATAACCTTATGGAGTAAAATTATGTCTTGCTCAAATATCCTCATCTATTGAATATAGTAGAAATATTATGTACACTCATGTATGTAAATGGAAAAATGTTACCTGCTGAAACTATTTCAGGGATGGGGGGAGGGTAAAAGCAAAATGACAGAGGGGTGAATTCAACTATGATATATTGTAAGAAGTTTTGTAAGTATCAAATGTACCCCCAGTACAATAATAAATGAAAAAAGAAGAAAAAATTGGAATTTGGAAGGGTTAAAACATCTGCTATGGAACAAAATTGCCATAATCAAACAGATCTTATTCCAAAACATACAACTTTTTCCACACTCACACTGTCTCCAAAATCAAAGAAGGAGGAGGGAAAATAAAAGAGAAGAGAAATGCTTACTCTTAGGGTACTAAAACAGGTGAAGTTTGAGTCTCATACCTTTTAGTGAGATTAGGATTTGGACTCAGGGCTTTGTGCTTGCAAAGCAATTGTTCTACTGCTTGAGCCACTCTCTAATCCATTTCTGTCTGGTTATTTTGCAGATGGGATCTCATAAACTATTTGAGATCCTCCTGATCTCAGTCTCTCAAGTAGCGAGGATTGCAGGTGTGATCCACCAGTGCCCACCAATACTAATACTTTTTACACTGTTTACTGACCAGTCTCAATAGGTAGATCAGGGTGAAGGTGCCTTTTAGGTCTTAAGATGAGGTCTGGTTATATTTTAGAAACCAGAGGTTTGAGAAGCTGCCACTGATTTGTTTTCTTCTGCTGAATGTTTTCTCTTGGCTAAAAGTCTATTGGATTAGTAAGAGCCCTCTTCAGTTCTCTGTGCTTTCCTATTTAAAAAAGGATGGTTTTGAGGGTATCTTTTTAGGAGAAGGAATGGTTTACAGTCTCCTTTATGATTAGTGACAAATGGTTCCACAAAAATAGTAATCTTTACCTCTACTTGTTAGGTAGGTGTTAACCCTCTTGAGTGACTGCATTGTTTTGTTACTTTTAAGGCAAAGTTGTGGAAGGACATGTAAATTTTTGTTGTGTACTGGCACCCAGATAGCCAGAATATTTGTATATATTGGGAGTCATTCCAATGCTGATGTATCAAGCTCATTTTAATACTGTAACAAATTACCAGAAACAGTGGCTTAAAAATACCCCACAAATTTATTAGCTTCCAGTTCCAGAGGGCTTCAGTGGGTTAAAATAAAAATATCTAATTTCTTGTACAAGTTCTAGACCAGAATCTGTTTCACTGCTTTTTCTAGCTTCTAGAGATCACTAGTATTCTTTGGCTCATGGTCCATCTAAAAACATCATCATAACATTTCAATTCTCCCCCAACTATGGCTCTTCCACATTCTTTTCTGCAATTAAAGGCTCATGACTACATTGAGCTGACCCAGATAATTCAGGATGCTCTTCTTATTTTAAAGGCAGCTGTGTTGGCAATCTTAATTCTATCTGCAGCCTTAATTTTCCCTTGCCATGTATCATAAAAGTATTCACAAGTTCAGGAGACTAAGATGTGGCTATCTCTGGGGATCAATGATTCTTATTATCAAACTGACTGCCAGATGTTGTGTTTTAAGATGGCAGAAACACCCAAGATAGAGAAGAAATTTTTAGATACACTTAAAATCTCACTTCTTTTGCATCTCTTGATAATATCCTTCACAATAAGTTAGATAAGTTTTATTATATTGCCTAGAGAGCAATGGATGCTGGATTCAAAATTAGAAAGCATATACTTTGAAACTTTGAATATAATTTAAAATGATGTTTAATTTCCACTCAACTTGCTCTGTATTTACAAAAGATAATAAGGTATAAATGAATTTGCTTAAAATATTTTCTAGAAACCAGTCTGGTATTGCTTTCTCAATATTACATGAGATCACAGGAAACACATCACCATCAAAGGGAAGGAGTCTAAATGACATTAAATGGGAATGTGGAACAGGAAATCAACAAGGGTGAGAATGATGGGGGGAAGGGGAAGGAGAACAGAAATGTAAGAGAGACCCAGGCTTAACAGCATCTTTAATTCATATTAAAGTTGTTGTACTTATCTTAATATCAATAGAAATACTTCAAGAATTTTTAAATAGGGTAAGTCTTATTGAAATGTAGGTTCTAAAAAGATCTCATTATCTGCAATAGAGAAAATGGGTTGATACATTTCAGAATTTTAAGATCCCTCTTAAAGTTGAAACAAATAAAAGTATATGCAGATTGACTACTATTCTTTCAGGAAAACAATACTATTTCTTCCATACTGTTATTGGAAAAAGGCACATTTCATCTGGAATTAAACAATGGATATTGAAGTCAAATCTTCTAATGTTTGCTGTGCTATGATTAATGACTTGTAATACCACTACAGAAACATCTTGGGACAAATACTTGTTTAAAACACCTTTATACACACAGTGTAGTCCTTGGTGTCACAGATGTAAGAATTATGTTAGTGAACCAAGAAAATGCTGACTGTCATTAATGTATGCTATCAATACTTTCTCTAGTTTCCTTATATCAAAATATGAGAAATATATAAAGTTTCTCATTTTCTTGAAATAAAACATGAATCTTTTAAATATGACTTCTAAAAATGTTTATTTTAGAGACCCATCCCTAATATTCTCATCCATTTTTCATTCCCATCAGAGAGAAGAACAGCATGAAGAAGGAGAACCAGAGCGGCATGTCCGAGTTCTTCCTCCTGGGGCTCCCCATCCGGCCAGAACAGCAGGGCATCTTTTTTGCTCTGTTCCTGGCCATGTACCTGACCACCGTGCTGGGGAACCTGCTCATTATTCTGCTTATCAGGCTGGACTCTCACCTCCACACCCCCATGTACTTCTTCCTCAGCCACTTGGCCTTCACTGACATCTCTTTCTCATCTGTCACTGTCCCAAAGATGTTGATGGACATGCAAACTAATCACAAGTCCATCCTCTTTGCAGGATGCATTTCTCAGATGTATTTTTTCATATTTTTTACTGACCTGGACAGCTTCCTGATTACATCAATGGCTTATGATCGATATGTTGCCATATGTCACCCTCTCCACTATACCACCATCATGAGAGAAGAGTTGTGCACCTTACTAGTTGCTGTATCATGGATCCTGTCCTGTGCCAGCTCCCTCTCTCATACCCTTCTCCTTACCCGGTTGTCCTTCTGTGCTGCTAACACCATCCCTCATTTCTTCTGTGACCTTGCTTCCCTGCTCAAGCTGTCCTGTTCAGACATCTTCCTCAGTGAGTTGGTCATGTTCACAGTAGGGGTGGTAGTCATTACTATACCATTTATATGTATACTGGTGTCTTATGGCTACATTGGGACTACCATCCTAAGAGTCCCTTCAACTAAGGGGATCTGCAAAGCATTATCCACATGTGGTTCTCATCTCTCTGTGGTGTCTCTGTATTATGGGGCAATATTTGGACAGTACCTTTTCCCAACATTAAGCAGTTCCATTGACAAGGACATCATTGTGGCTATCATGTACACAGTGGTCACACCCATGTTAAACCCTTTTATCTACAGCCTGAGGAACAAGGACATGAAAGAAGCCCTTGGAAAACTCTTTGGTAGAGCAACATTTTTCTCACTGTAACATCTGACCTCTCTTTGAGTCAGAACCTTATTTATTTCATTTTCCATTTGGATGTGCTTCAAAATCTTTTATGTCTCAAAGTCTTAATACATGCTAGCATGTTAGATATACTTAGTAAATGTTTCTTGACCAGAATTCATCATTTAAATGGCAATGTTGTCTTTTATAAATAGATATTAGTTGTCTTATTTTTATCAACAAAAATAACTATATATATTTATGGGGAACAGAGTAATTGTTATCTCAACAGATATGTATGATGTGCGTAAATCAAATCAGAGTAATTAGAATTTTTACCTGCTTATCATTCCTTCATATTCGGACACTGAGTTCCTCTCTTCTATCTCTTCATAAAATATGTACTATGTTATTGTGAAACATTGTCACATTACTGTGCTGTAAAATTTATTCCCCGTCTGACTGTTTGGTAAGTGTTATTCAGCCTCCCTCTGTGCCTTCTTTCCCTTACTCCTCCTACCTTCTAGCAATTACTACTCTACTGTCAGATTGACATTTTTATAAATAGGTTTTGAACAGCAAATGATAAATTAATTTTATTACTTTTTTTTTCTAGTCAAAGGAGCGTAAATAATACAGTAATATACAGTTGGGTTTTCCTTTATTTGGGGAGATTTTTGGAGTCCTGTATGTATTTAGACCAATGGTCCCATGCTTTAATACAACCTTGGATATAAAGAATTTGTTATATTATTTCATTATTCTCTTCTATGAAGACTACATGGGTTTTCTTTTCATTTTTATGAGTCTACTGAAATCAAATAATACAAAATAATTGCAACTTAAATGAGAGGAAATGTATGACTCTCTGCCCAGGGTGTAAAATGTTATAGAAACTCTGAAGATTTAGGTGACTTGTAGGAGATCAGGCTATCCCTACTGATCCCTCCTTTGCCAACACTGTGTGGTGATTTTTCTCTGTTCCCTATTCATTCCTTAATGAAAGGGTGCCTCTGATGGCCTCCTTTGAAATATAAACAAATTATAGTGCAAACTTTGAAAGCATCATAGCTTTCCTAAAAGCTGCCATTGCGGATTTAACACAGACTAGTGTATATGGACATCGTGGCTTCCCCAATAAAGAATAAAAACCAAATCCCTTCAAATTTTAAGATGCATAAGAATTCTTGGTGACGTTGCTAAAACCAATTCTTAGGAACTACAGCCACAAATTTTGATTCATGGTTATGGGGTGCAGACCAAGACTTTTAGATTCTAGCAAGCTCCCAGGCAATGCCAAAGCAGTAGAAAACTGAAATAGGATTTAAACAGAACTGGTTTAAGAACTAAGTCTTGGAAGTTATGGGAAACACATTTATAATATCTTACATCAATTCTGAGAGTAAGTTGAATGAATAAGAGATGGCTTAAGTTATTTTAGTAATAGAAAAATCAGTGATTCATGCCAATATTTTCAGATTAATTCTGGCAGTAGTAAATTCATTAATTCAAGCTAATTAATAGGGAAAATATTTTAATAATAAATGAGAACTAAATGTCTTCCAAGAGTGATCAGATTTTCTTTTTTATATAGAAAATAGATATATCAGATACTACATGTCATGTTTATGTTATCAAATAAAACTATATATTCAGTGAAAAATGAAGCCAAAGCTTTGAGAAAATACACCATATGTTCATCAGTAGCTTGTTTCTATTAAGCTTGGTAGAATTTCAGTATGACATAATTTTGTAATGTCTCTTAATACTCTGATTTTCTATTCATATGGCCTATTGTAACGCTAAAGCATTTTTATTTTGGGGGCTAACAATTTTTTTTAACACATGATGCATGATACAATGAAATGTCAGTCAGTTAGAAAGCAGTACATGACTTCAGAAAAGCTGTATTGCCACTAAGTCACCTTTGAATTCATGGCAGAACATCCAGCAATTTCATGCTATGTGATGTCATTCATTTCTGAAATACCTCATTGAATTGTCATGTTTCTTGACATAGCCTATAAAACAGTACATGTATCAAATCTAATCCATAATATTGGCATTAGATGCACCAAATTTTTATCTCAGTCTCTAAACCCTTCATTTTTACGCATCTTCCCCATACAAAATACAGTATGCTTTCCCGGCTTTATACTGAATATAAGACTAAGTATGTAAAAAAGACATTTAAAGCTCTGGTGATGCCTTAAACTCCAGTCTATTTGAAGTGTGAGGATAGTATTCAAAACATTTTGAAAGAGTTTGGTATTTGACATTGTGTGTATTACTGCAACAGCAACTTCCATGTGTTACCCATCTAATTTCATTCCATCATTTTTTACGTAGTCTCTGGGTAAGTGTAAACCATCTGGTATGACTGTTACATATTTCAAAAAATTCAACTTGGTCTTCTATTGTTTATGTACTTTCACGTTGGATTTTTGTCTTTCAAACAAGAAGTCACAGGTACTGAAGAATCAAGACAGAGAAACCCATTAAAATTGATGCTTCTAGCAATATTAAAGCCACCTTGATCAGACAATTGTCAAAATTATAATTTCAAGGCCTCATATGGTCTATAATAAAGTTTCACAGGGAAACTTCATGTTCTCTTAGGAAGAGATCTGCTAAAAATAGTTTAACTATGTTTTTAATGTAGTGATGTACATAGACATGAAAATGTATGTGTGAGTGTTGCCGTTTATCGACTAGACCTGGGTGACTGGAGCCAAAAAAGATGGGGGAAACTAATCGAATTGTGTTCAATAGCCACTTTAATGAACATAAAGTGCTTTTTATAAACTCCTTTTTTTCACAGAGAGCATTTGGTCAGAAAAAGCATGCCAAGTATTACATGTCAAGGTTACATTAGTACAAGGAAGCACAGTTAAAATTAACTCTATCATTGTTATGTCTCTTTTAAAACGGGAACAGAGAGGCAGGAGAAGCACACACGGTGAGCATAACCTTCTTATTTACATCTGAAGGACATGCAGCCATCTGGAGAACCTGAGCACTGTTAGTTTTTGGACGTCTGGTTCTGAGACCACTGCCTTAGTTCCTTAGAGCTTCCTCACAAGGCCAGATGTCAAATCACACAGGCACAGTCTCACTGCTGGCTCTGACATATGAGCACAATAAATTATTTTTAAAACAGAGATATAAAATACTATTAAATAATACCCATCTATATAAACAGATGATTATTAATAAAAGCTGTTTTAGCAGAATTAAATCTTGAGTAATAGAAAGATGAGATACTTTGACCTCTGCTGTTTTCATGTCTATATTATTTAGCTTCCCATTATGAAAAGAAATTCATTTTTAAGAGCAAAACCAAAACGGCATTTCTATTGTGAAGATAAATCCCTGGGCACATTCAAACATATGGCCTAACCAGGGGAAATGTAAATCTGGCAGGGGAGCTCTTTTCACATCTCCTTTTGTGCTCACATTTACCCTAAAGAAGAGTGTTTCCTCAAAGTCTGCCATTAGACACATCTGCCTAGGAGTTATTTGGCCTCAGAACTCATGAATGAGCATCTCTGGAGGTGGAGCTGGGACAAATCCCCAGGTGATTTGTCTGAATGTCAAAGTTTAGGGACCACTGCCCTAGGGCATCTGTCCTGGAGGGAGTAAGGGAAAAAATACATTAATACATGTTTAATACATGTCTCTTCCAAGAGCTTGGTGTTCTGTCCCTTGGGTCTTCTCCCTAATTTATAGAGAGGCCTTCACATCTCCACTTCTGAAGCTGGTGAATTAAGAAGAGTAAGCTTCATGCAAGTCCATGACTTTTCTCTCTGATGTCAATGACAAGTTGAGGACCACAGAAGTTGCATGTTAATATTGGTTACTGGGTCTCCTAGAGACAAATTGAGAAACAAGCACATATTCCTGGCAGCTGGATAACCTAAGCACGAAGTTCAGAGCAGGACTGAGCATCATTCACCAGGAGAAGGTGTGTGGGAGGGGGTCAGGTACTCAGCAAATCTCTATTCTCTCTCTGAAGTTATTTCTTATTCTAGTTCCTAAAAACAAGGATACATTTTTTTTATTTTTTTTTTATTATTATTCATATGTGTATACAAGGCTTGGTTCATTTCTCCCCCCTGCCCTCACTCCCTCCCTTACCACCCACTCCACCACCTCCCTCTCCCCCCCCCTCAATACCCAGCAGAAACTATTTTGCCCTTATTTCTAATTTTGTTGTAGAGAATATAAGCAATAATAGGAAGGAACAAGGGTTTTTGCAGGTTGAGATAAGGATAGCTATACAGGGCATTGACTCACATTGATTTCCTGTGCATGGGTGTTACCTTCTAGGTTAATTCTTTTTGATCTAACCTTTTCTCTAGTTCCTGGTCCCCTTTTCCTATTGGCCTCAGTTGCTTTTAAGGTATCTGCTTTAGTTTTTCTGTGTTAAGGGCAACAAATGCTAGCTAATTTTTTAGGTGTCTTACTCATCCTCACCCCTCCCTTGTGTGCTCTCGCTTTTATCATGTGCTCATAGTCCAATCCCATTGTTGTGTTTGCCCTTGATCTAATGTCCACATATGAGGGAGAACATACAATTTTTGGTCTTTTGGGCCAGGCTAACCTCACTCAGAATGAGGTTCTCCAATTCCATCCATTTACCAGTGAATAATAACATTTCGTTCTTCTTCATGGCTGCATAAAATTCTGTTGTGTATAGATACCACATTTTCTTAATCCATTCGTCAGTGGTGGGGCATCTTGGCTGTTTCCATAACTTGGCTATTGTGAATAGTGCCGCAATAAACATGGGTGTGCAGGTGCCTCTGGAGTAACCTGTGTCACAGTGTTTTGGGTATATCCCCAAAAGTGGTATTGCTGGATCAAATGTTAGATCGATGTCTAGCTTTTTAAGTAGCCTCCAAATTTTTTTCCAGAGTGGTTGTACTAGTTTACATTCCCACCAACAGTGTAAGAGGGTTCCTTTTTCCCTGCATCCTCACCAACACCTGTTGTTGGTGGTGTTGCTGATGATGGCTATTCTAACAGGGGTGAGGTGGAATCTTAGCGTGGTTTTAATTTGCATTTCCTTTATTGCTAGAGATGGTGAGCATTTTTTCATGTGTTTTTTGGCCATTTGAATTTCTTCTTTTGAGAAAGTTCTGTTTAGTTCACTTGCCCATTTCTTTATTGGTCATTAGTTTTGGGAGAATTTAGTTTTTTAAGTTCCCTATATATTCTGGTTATCAGTCCTTTGTCTGATGTATAGTTGGCAAATATTTTCTCCCACTCTGTGGGTGTTCTCTTCAAAAACAAGGATATATTGATCACTACTGACTCTCATACCTTTAATTTCAGGTTCTTAGGGACATGAAGAATAGAGCCTGCAGGCACATCCTCAAATCCAGGATAGGGCTCCTATCCCATGAGTCATGTTTTCAGGTATCTGAATGTGTGCTTGTTTAGTGTATGTAGGGTTAACCGGTTCTTTCTAATGCTTCTCTCCAAAATCTCTGATTGTTCCTTCCTTTTCACATCATTGCTGCTTTCACCTGAAAGTATATTTGAAGAACACTTGAAGCTAGAGAACTTTGGTTCCTTTCCTACTGCCGCCCTCATATTGCAACTGCTTGTCAGAATCTGCTTGAAGGGTTGTTGCTTATAATCCCTATTATGCTCTCATATTTTCATTGAAGGCATCAAATCTTGCTCATAGAAAAGATCTACTACCACAAATGTATTGTATGAAAGGACTTTGAATGTTTCAACACAATTTTTTACTTTTTTCTTAGGTTTCATTAAAGATAAGACACCAGTTTCTTCCCTGAGATCTTTTATACTTTTTATTTAATGGAAGCTGTGTTGCCTCATATAGGAACTTCCTATGAGTGAATTATTTTGCATACAACATCATCCTTAATTTTTACTGTACTTTGGGGCTTTTATCCTAGTCTTACGGAGGGAAAACTGAGGCTTCAATAGGTACAATATCTTTCCCAAGGACATATAGTTGACAAATGACAGAGAGGTAATTTGAATTCTTTCTGAATGACCACAAATGTTGTTCCCTGTTTTCTTCACAGACTCATTGTCAAGAAAATATCCATTATCAGCAAGCCGTGGTTAAGGTATTGTTGATAAGAAAGTGGGTGTGGTGAAGTGAGAGTCTTTACATGGTCTTTACATAGACTCCTGTTGATAAAATTCAGTCATGCATGAATTGAATTTGAGGGAATTCTGTTAAAACCTTAAATCTCATGAACTAGATAAGTTTACAACTTCAGGAGGGAGTTGTCTTGTTATAACATGAAGAAAGCAGAGAGAATAAAGAAGTCCAGAACACTGGAATCTGAGTCGCCATTCTCTAATTTGCAGGACTTGGTTGGAATCTACCTCTATGCTGAAGTTCATCACCACTATCTGTTGCCTTTGCCTGCATCCAGTCTTAATCTAGTGAGGAGTAATCTGTGGAACCTGAACTCTGCTCAGTATCTTTCTGTTGAGTGGGGTGGGCAGTCACTACAGAGAAATAGAGGGGTCTCCATTGGAGAGTGGGAAATCAATATTAGTTAATGACAAGTATCCACAACTGCTGTTCACAAGTTGTAGTTTACTAATAATCAGACTATTCTCATGATTTAGGCTCGTAGTCTTATGTCCAGTTTAGAAATGAGAAAACAAATTTCAAACTGGATTACTTGCCCAGAGTTCGCAAACATGGAGTGATGTTGCCAGGATTTGAAAATGTTTCTGAATTCAAATGCTTTTCTCAATACACCACACTACCCTCAGACATAGCACCATGGTCATGTCCTTAAGGAGAGTCCTAAGGAGCACCAAAATGCTTAAATTAACAGAGACACAGTGGGAACATGGGCTAGGCATTCTTGCATTCAGAACACCTGTGACTGTTATTTATAAGCTTGCTTTTCAATATGATTAAAATGGAGATGCATACTCACATAAGATAGCAGTATGCTCAAATCTGTAGTTTAAAGAAATAAAAAATGTTACACATGCCATTAATATCTATAAACTCTTCTGGACACATCCTCCAATTAGGAATTACTCAACAAAATCAATGTTTTGCATTTACTCACTGTATGTCGGCACATTTACCATTTTTTGCCTTAAAGGAAGTATTTCTTAAATGCAGTTAGATCATTGACTCTTTTTCCTACTTGTCTTGAAGTATTTAGTAACCTGAGCTTTAGAATATTTTAATGGGTAGAAAGTGATTGTTGGGGAAAGCTATAAATAGATTTTGTAAGATACTTGATACTGATGACCAGGTGGCCCAGGATATACCTGAAACTTTGATGGGGTTGATTAGCAAATTCTGTAGTTCAAGATGCCAGGTCCCCAAATGAAGAAGGTTAAAAGGGGGGGAGGGCAAATTGGTGGCTCTTTTGAGTTTTAATAAAAACTCAACTGTGTATTTAGTATCTTTATAGTATCATGACAGCTCATTGAATCAGGAAGAGACTGGAAATGATCTAAAATATCCTGATAAACATTGTTACTGGCAATAACTTTATAATTCCCAATAATGCCTTCATTTTTATACCAGTGATATTGTAATCAATTGATATGGTTCTTTTCTCATCAGCTCCATACATAATTGAGACTTTGGACATTTAAGGGATAGTGTTTGGCATAGGCTGTCCTGGAACTCATTACCTTCCTGCCTTAACCTACCAAGTGCCAGGTTATGAGTATGTGCCACCACAACCTGCCATTCATTTATTTAATTATTCAATTATTTATTTATTTGATGTCAGGTCTCACCATAACCCAGGCTTGGCAACCACAAAGTCAGCCACATTGACCTCAAACTTATGATCCTCCTGCCTTATGGCTGCTTCTTTTTTTGTTTTTAACAGATTTCCTTTAGGTATGTTATTGAAACTTCCACCCTTATTAATAGATTATGAAGTCACATTTCAAAAGTTCAATATTATAGTACAGGACAGTCTGATGATTATTAAAATACAAAAACATAATAGAAACAGAGGAGATTTTAACTTAGTATTTCTCTCCTGAGACAGTGGAAGCTTTCTCTTTACTGACTGATACAGGTGCATATTATGACTTGGTCTGAGTGGCTTTGCCCTAGATGGTGAAAAATGCCAATGTGTTAGCTTTTCTTCTACATTAAAATCTCCTCTTAGTTGGTGAATTCTACCATTTTATATACATTCTACTTCAAATGATTTTTGGTAGAAATATGGCAATACCAGTAGACAGTGGCATACAATGTTAACTAATAAAAAGAACCTCACTTTTATATGCCAGCTATAAATCAACACTTGTTTGCCTCTGCTTTCTGCAATGTACTTCCATTCCCAGCAGTGAGAGAAGCAGTGAGGAAGGAGAACCAGACTATTGTATATGATTTCTACCTTCTGGGTCTCCCAATCCAACCCAGAGCAGCAGGATGTGTTCTTCACCTGTTCCTGGGAATGTACCTGACCACAGTGCTGGGGAACCTGCTCATTAGGCTAGACTCTCACCGCCACCCCGCCATGTACTTCTTCCTCAGCCACTTGGCTTTCACTGACATTTCCTTTTCATCTGTCACTGTCCCAAAGATGCTGAGGAGCATGCAAACACAGGATCAATCCATCCCCTATGCAGAATGTATAACACAGATGTACTTTTTCATATTTTTCACTGATCTGGACAATTTTCTTCTCACTTTGATGGCATATGATTGGTATGTCGCCATTTGTCACCCTTTCCACTACATCACCATCATGAAAGAGGAGCTGTGTACCGTTCTAGTAGTCATGTCTTAGATCCTGTCCTGTACCAGTGCCCTGTCCCATACCCTTCTTCTGGCCCGGCTGTTCTTTTGTGCTGACAACACCATCCCTCATTTCTTCTGCCCTACTCAATCTCTCATGTTCAGACACTTCCCTTAATGAGTTGATCATTTTCACAGTGGGATTGGCCATCATTACTCTGCCACTAATAAGCATTTTGATTTCTTATGGTCACATTGGGGGCACAATCTTGAAAATTCCATCTGCCAAAGGGATCTACAAAGCCTTGTCTACCTTTGGTTCCCACCTCTCTGTGGTGTCTCTGTATTATGGCACAATTATTGGACTTTATTTTATCCCCTCATCCAGCAATTCCAGTGACAAGGACATTGTTGCTTCTGTGATGTACACAGTGGTCACCCCATTGCTAAACCCCTTCATTTATAGCCTAAGGAACAGAGACATAAAGGGAGCCCTGGAAAAACTCTTTAACAAGGCAAAAAGAACACCATTATGACTTTTTCTCTTTATAAAGAGACATATAATCATATGTCTCTAAATGCTAAATTCCTAATCTTGCACTCATCCCGGAATAAGTGTTCAGTAACTATTTGATGAGTGAATTGCATTTTTTGTGCTTATTCTCCCTTTTCCTTGCAACTCTTTATTGCAAACTGTTAATTCTGAGTTGATATGCTAGTTATTTCTCTTGCTATTAGATTCATAAATTTCATAGTTAATGGGAGCTTGAAGCTCTTCTCTTATTTCCTGGAACTGTATTTGTTCTTATGAATTCTTAGAAGTTGTTGGCTAATAAACCACCCTTGACATACAAAGATAGTGTAATTGGAAATTTGTAAAATATAACTTTTCCTATCCTCATCTCTCACACAGTGCTCTCCTCACATTTTTTGTTGTTATTAATGATGATGGTGGGCCAAGAGAAAAAACTGCACACTTTTATTTATGCCACTGGAAAACTATCCGCTCTGTTAATTTCAGCTGCTCCACTTAAGGATTGGAGTCTTCCTCTTTATTTTAAGAGCACTGGTCACCCATCTGGATGACAATAACCATCATTCATTCTTTATGAATCTTCCTGCCTGCATGTGTAAGTTTCAATCAAGTCAGACTTAATCAAGCTCAAGAATGAGAAAGACAAAGAAAGTATCCATTGTCTTGGATTCTGTTGTCCCCACTAAATTTGGTCGATTTCTTATTCAATCTTTTCATTATCCACCTCCTTGAATTTCATTTCTACTCATGACTCTAGGTTTGTATTGTGAGGCCAAGTGATCTAGCTTCCTCTATATCATATATTATTTGGCATCCAGTGAGGGCTCCCATAAGTCTCTTTCTTCAGCCATATACTTAATAATTAAGAGAACTATAAATGTTTCTGATACTTATCACCATGTAGCTCTAAGACAAAATTATTTGGGAAAGATAGATCACAATCATAAATCATATCTACCAGACTGGTGGCTGTGGAGCCTCAATTAATTCAACTAACTTATCTTAACTTCAATTTCTATTTCTGAATAGATGGAAAAACTATAAAGCAGCCAAAGTTTTTTATTTGAAATGAAACCTATAATAAATTTGGCTTAACACTACAAAACTGACCAAGACTAATGAACATTAGTTGTCCCTTCCTTCTCCATCAGGGTGAGTTTTGGAGCAGAACTTGGACAGGTATTACTAATTATGGTGACTGTAAGCAGCATGGCATGTTAAATTCACAATGCAAAGGCAAGCAGCTGTCCTGGACACAGCAAGACATCTGATCTGATTTGAGCTATAACAAAATGAGTAAAGGACAATGGATGAGTGAGTTGATTAGGGGGATGGATTAGGAGAGACCGATCAGAAGAGTCTCTTACTGTTCATTTATTTATTATTCATTCAAAAACTAGGCCTTGACCAGGAGCTGGTGAAGTTACTGTTTAGCATACAAGGTTTCTTTGTGGAAGTACAATGAATGTCTCCCCTGATCCTTTCTTTATCAAGCTATAAACATGAGCTTAAAACTCATTCCCAACTGGTTCCAGAGCCAAAAAGGATGGATCTTCTCTTGCAAGTCTAGATAAAGCATGCTTTAGTTAGCCTGGTCACACCTATGAACTGCTGCTCATTCCCACCCCTGTTGTGGTGATACCATCTATAGGACTGAGTGCCAGCTCAATTTCCCTGACTGCACTCCAGTTCTGTTGTTTGGATCCCTGAATCTGTTTGGTCATGTCAGGTACATCCTTCAAAGAACTGAACACTATCATTCACATTTTTAGACATGAGCTTGTGGATTTTTCTTAAGAAATGGCATTCCCTTTTGCCCATTGGGAAGTGTTTTATCACTACCTACTCTGCAATCCAGATTGGTGTTTCTTGGTTGTGGACAGAGAAAATCACACTGTTGTGTGTCATTTTCAATTGAACATTCATTCCTGGAATCTTATTGGAAATACACGTTTAAGTTGTTGTATTTCTCTTCAGATATACCAGAGCCAAGTTTCATTACTTTCCCTAATGAAGCATCTCATTGTTTTTAGAATGAAGTTTGTTGAATTTTGAAAATGATGAATATATAGTGGGTTCCCAAGTTAACAAAACTTGAATGTTGGTAATTATTAACATTTCAAGTGATTAGCTTATGTCCTCTAAATTTAGCATTAATTCTTTCATAATGTGACAATACAGCAATCTTTCTCAGAGGAGAAGAATCAAATGTCATTGGACTAGGAACTCCAGCACTTGATGGGGGTTTATGTGTATCTGTATGTATGTATACATATATGAATATGAATTCATACATATGAATATTCATTTACATATATGATTTTAGGAAGGCATATATATATGACATTAACTCTAACTTAAGGACAAAATTAGAGTTAATGTCAGAAAAATAGTGAGACTTCTCTTATCTCATAGATTCTCTCATTCAGTAGCCATTTAACAATTATCTACTTTATGCCATACAGTGTGACCATTCTTGATCTTACAGAGCAGGAAAAAGCCACAGTCTCCAACTAATGAAGCTCACAATCTAGTAGTGTACAGACAGGTGTACTGAAAAAATATTTAGGGATACAAAACATACCTTAATAAAATAATAATATAAATAATAGTGCTTATTATTCATGGTTACTGTATGTCAGGAAGTGTATTAAAAGCCTTATCTATACTATCTCATTTAATCACCATAATAATCTCATAAAGCATGCACTGCTGATCTTTATTTTACAGTTGAAGAAATTGAGGTATAACAACAATGATAACT
Organism: Castor canadensis; assembly: GCF_047511655.1. Lineage (NCBI taxonomy): Eukaryota > Metazoa > Chordata > Mammalia > Rodentia > Castoridae > Castor > Castor canadensis. The sequence goes on along the minus strand of NC_133398.1, from coordinate 12,618,739 downwards.
TTGAATACAGTGGTAACTATTTGGACTGAATAGGATTTAAGAATGTTAAGACTATTGAACAATGATAGGCAATAGTATCCCCTGGGGAGCCTTTGTTCGCTCTCAGATTATCTGCCTCCTTACTGTCACAGAATTATATTGGGAAAACCAATGGCGGGCACTCAGTCACATCTCCTAGTTTGTTTGGGAATTGTAGGAAATATCTTAAATCCAGCCCAAAACAGAGATCAGACATTTACTACTCTATGGATGGATTCAGCAGCCCTGTGGATACGAATGGAGGAAGAAAACAGAAGGCCACATAGAGAAACCTCCATGGGTAAAGCAAGTAGGGCAGTCTGAGCATCAGGTCAACAATAGCAGAGGGAACATGGGTTGTAGGAGTAGTGTGAGGCTGTGTCTGGTAATCACACATCTCAGCCTCCCCCATGCCCACTAACTATGTCATCACAGGGCTTAGAACCCTGACAAGGGAACTTCTTCTGAAAAAGGTGACCATGAGAAGTAGAGGCTATTTTGTTTCCAGTTCAAAAGACATAAGAAAACTAGCAATGAGCCAAGGATGATAAAGCATATATGTAATGACAGCAATCAGGAGGCAGAGGCAGGAGGACCATGAGTTTGAGGTGAGCCTTGATAACATAATAAGATCATGTCTCAAAAATCAAAAACAAACTAAAAGTCAGTATCTCTGAGATCATGAGTGTCCTGTTGTCAGGAGAGCAAAAGATGTCAGCAGGATGGAAGTTATAGAACTATGGATGAGGGTAGAAAGACTTTAGGGCTACAACCAGCTTCAGCACTGGTTATATGGCAATTACCTCCTCATTTAATTCTAGGGCTCTAGGGCTCCTAGAAGGAATACCTGGAAAGGAATTCTAGATAGAACAGACTTCCTGTTCCAGATCAGTAAACAAATGAAATCCTCAAGCAAAGTGCTCTAAATCGTTAACATTCATCCTCACCAACTGCCAAAGCCCGAGATGTTTTGATTCCGTGAAGGATCCTCAGTAATTGTTCACTGTAAAACACGGGGATCATAGAACAATCTAAGAGAGATTGGGTCTGAGAAAGAAACTGCAATGGGGAGTGAGACGTAGGTAGATGGTGGACATAAGTCATACAAGAAATCAAATTTATTTGTGCCTATCTTTACAAAATATTGGTAAGATTCTTATAGACTGAAGAAAACTTATATAACTATAAATATCTTATTTTCTACCTTTGTGCTAATTTATGCTGCTGGTAACCCTTTTAGGTCTTAAGGCAAAGCTACAGGCAAATAAGGAATAACGATTTCAGTATTTTCACTTAATCGTCCAAGAAGGATGTTGGCTTTGAACATTTTTGACCAACAGAATGCAGAAGCAGCACACAGAGCTCTAACACCATTCCTGGTAGAACCTTGATAAATTGGGGTAGTTAAAAAGCCAGTATGAAAAATCTCAACTTGAATTTATTTTGTTGGAAAACTCTTTATCTACCCTGTGTCTCCTAGAATGTAACCTCCACCCTTTATTTTTTTTAATTCCATTTAGCCCTATGAACAGAACAGATGTTTCCAAGTTGATGAACTGATAATCTAGAATCAAAGTGCCATGAAAGCAGGAATTTACCTTGCTCAGTATTGTGTCCTAAGCACTTAGTTCCTGGCACAAAATAGATGCTCAGGGAATACTTGTTCAACAAATGAATCACACAGAAAAAATTCTTTACTTCTAATTTGAGGAAGGATGAAAATGACAACAACAATAATAATGATGATAGCTATCATTTGTTAAACACCTACTATTACTTGTTACTATATCAGTTGCATTTCGTAGTTTATTTTACTGAATACTTGAAGTCAACTTAAAATAAATAAAAACTACTGAGCTGGATATGATGGTGCGTGCCTGTAATCCTAGCACTCAGGATGCAAGGCAGGAGGACCACCATTCCAGTCCAATCTGGATTAAGTAGTGAGACCCTGTCTCAAAAAAACAACAAAAAGGGAAAAGAAAGAAACAGACATCAAGACACAAACAGAAAGAAACAAGGGAGAAAACAAATTATTATCTCCATTTTACAGATAAGAAAACTAAAGTTCAACCAGGTAAAGTGACTGGACAACAATCTTTTGTCTACTGTGTGGCAAATCCTAAGTGGAAGTCCATTTGTCTGACTCCAAGCCTGTCTTTTCATTAAATATTTCTATCACTATATCTAAGTAGAAAATTTTCTCCTGTGACTGAGGAGCTGCTTTAGAGCCCCCTTCATGTCCTTGTTCCTTAGGCTGTAGATAAAGGGGTTCAACATGGGCATCACCACTGTGTACATTGCAGCTGCAGCAATGTCCTTTTCTGCAGGGGCAACAGAAGGAGGGCATAGGTAGGCACTAAAGAGGGTCCCATAAAACACACACACAACACAGAGATGAGAACTGCAAGTAGAAAAGGCCTTGGACCTCCCACCAGGGGTTTGGACCTTCAAGATGGCAGATACAATGTGGATGTAGGAGATGACAAGGCATATAATATGAATGCTGAGTACCATGCCTCCTATGACAAAAACAATCAACTCATTGATGTGAGTGTCAGAACATGATAGCTTCAGGACAGGAGCTATGCCACAGAAAAAGTGATCAATTTCCTCAACAACACAGAAGGACAGCCAAGCCAAGAGGAGCGTGTGAGTCAGGGCAACTATGTTGGTGAGAACCCAGCACAATGCAAGCAGCAGGGCACAGACTTGGGAGCTCATGACTCTGGAGTAGTACAGAGGATGGCAAATGGCCACATAGTGGTCATATGCCATTACAGCCAGGAAAAAGCTGTCCAGATCACCAAACATCAGGAAGAAGTACATTTGTGTGAGGCAGCCAGTATAGGAGATGGTATGGTGCTGAGTCTGCACATTCACAAGCATTTTGGTAACTGTGGAGGATGTTAAACCCATGTCAACAAAGGACAGGTTGGCCAAAAAGAAGTACATGGGGGTTTTGAGGTATGGATTGGAGCCAATGGCCAGGATGATGAGTATATTCCCAGTCAAGGTGACAAGATACATAGACAGGAAAATTCCAAAGATTAACTGCTGTTGCTCTGGCAACTCAGATACTCCTCGGAGGAAAAATTCAGAGACACTGGATTGATTTTCCATGACTTTATAGCATCTGGAAGCTGGAGAAGACAGGTAGAATACTGGGTTTATTTTAAAACTGCATGGCTGGCTCCCAATATTCCAACACTCACCTTACTTTAAATGCATTATTACCCTGATCCTGACTGTCCCTGAAATTTAACTCTATTTCCTTCCTTTCTCCCCTTCCCAGGAATCTTATACTTTCCCTCTCCTCTCCCTTTCCCTAAATTTAGTCTTCTGTACAGCAAGTACTCTTTCATTAAGATTTCAGTTATGTCTATCCCTGGTATTGCCATGCTATAGATTAGAGCTCCATATTAGTTTCATTGTGACAATAGGACACATTCATGAATAGTCTGAGGTAAGTAAATCAGACATTTTGGGGGAGATAGTTTTTAATATTCTCATTAAAAATACAGAAGTCCTCATTTTAAATTGAAGGGCATTTTAATTACTTGTGCTTCTTTATTTCTTCATCATTTCTTCTAAAATAAGAAATATGAAGCCTTGTAGTTCAGTTTTTGTCATTAGCATCATCCTCATCATATAACTACTCATCATATGACTGGCGCTTTTCTAAGTATTTATACAGATTTCCTCCTTTATTCCTTAAACAACATTAGCATTCAGGAGCTATTACTATTACCTATAACAACATTGAGGGTAGGGATATCTGAGTAATTTTCACAAGGACCCAAATGTCATAAATATTTGATACAGAATTCAAACCCATATCAGTTCCACAGAGTTCACAGATCAATATGTAAAAAGTAATTTTCTATAACCATATTAATATTTAATCTCTCATAATTCCTAGTTTAATATCTTTAGTATCACTTGCTCTTACTCCTGTATATATTATCTTTTATAGAACAACAATGAAATTGAAGAAGTGGATAGATCTAAAGATCATCTGGTTCAGAGATTCCCAAACATTAATCTATTGACCGGTTCATTAAAAATCAAGTGAGATGTTTATTAAACATATAGAAATTATTTAAGTGTATATTTATTGTTCAAAGGCATTTTGGCATGATATCCTATCAGCAAATATATTGTTCTTTAATCAGTTTAGCCCCACATCTTACTCTTCCTCATCCTTTCCCCACACTTCTATTATTCAACAGCATTTAGTGCATTTTGTTATGACTTCTTCCTACACAGATGCAATGTATTTCAGTATTATTCATTCTATCATTCTCTTTTCCTCTCCTTCCTTCTCCTAAAACAGTCCCAGAGGGCATCAGTAGCAAAGGAAGAGTGAAAAGAGTAAATGGAGAAGGTAAAAGAGGGTGAATATGGACAATGTATTATACACACACATACACACACACACACACACACACACACACATATATATATAAAGGTATAACATTGAAGCCTGTCAAAATAATTTTCAGTTGGGAGGAGAGGGATGAAAGAATCTAATCCAGGCAACTGAATTTAAATGCTGAATTTATGATACAGTCTAGTAACTAAACTTAAAAATAAAAACTAAACTCTCTTGGAGTATTTTTAAAGAAACTTTTGTTTAGATTTATTTATCTCACTCCTTCCTTTTGATTCACAGAGAAATAGACTAATCATCAAATAAGTGAAGTGATTAAACAAGTTTTTACTATGCCTTAGGGTAGATATGATCTAAAACTAAGGTGTCAGGCTCACAGACTAGTGCCCTGTCCATTAAGTTAGCTTTCTATTTTTCATTGATCAAAATCCACACCTAAACATAAACTTCTGCAAACTGATAGACTTAATGGAGTACTGTTCATGATTTGAAGTCAAAAAGCTTCAAATTTTATAAGGTGAGTATCTGGGAGCTGTTATATATTTGTCTACCCCTGTAGCAACTGAATAACACTTATTCAATTGTAGAATTGAATAACACTTCTCAGAATTTTACTGCTTCCTTGAGGACTCAGAAAAGAGCACAAAGCAAGTTATTTTCTCTCCTACTTCATCTCACTGTGGGGAGTATGGTACTTCACAGAGATTAGACTCCTGTAACTGAGCACATTGGAATAATCATGTGCCGAAGGGCAAGAGATTTCCTTAAGACACAACAAATTTTGCATCTCATAAAGATGAGGGGGATGCGGACAGGCAGACAGCTCGATGCTTTTCTAACTTCCAGAGCCTCCATTCAGCCAAGAAGTCCATTTCCACTGAGTATTTCACAGGGACTCTAAGTTACTTTTTGGGAAGAGTAACATCTCTCATTAGTTATGTCAGCCTGTAATGCCTATGAAAGTCCTTCAGTCTATGGAACCAACCGTTAAAATCAGAAAATTCCCCAAATCTCTTCCTCCAATCAAAGCTCTCCATTTTAAGCCCAGTTTTTTACCTTCAGTCCTTTTGTTACTCTACTCAGGTATCTCATGCACTCTCTTTATCTATCCTTTGGCTCTTCCTTTCCCTGAAAGGATTTCTCATCCTTCATACTATCTCTGGCCTCAGAAAACTCTATAGATCTTTGAGGCACCAAAGAGGTGCTTCTGGAAACTTGCAACAGACTCTTTCTCTGCCAGATGATGCATCCCTTTACTTACCTCCACTATCTGTTCATCTACTGTATCAGTCAACAGGTAGGAGTTGGCTTGAACATGATGGAAAGAGTTCTCCAAAGGTTGGAACTGCCAACCTGATATTGTTTGACTCAAGTTTCTCTGCATATCACTACCCTGTGTACTAAAAAGCTAACAGAAATATCTCTCATTTAGAGGGAAAAGCTCAGGTTCTTTCTGACAATCTTTGTGTTATGTTTAACTGGAATTAGAGTTCATAATCAAGAACAAGGTGAAATGAAAAACAGAAACAAAAGCCATATTGTTAAACTGAGATTAAAAACATAGTGTAGAAGGGACAAAGGGAGAAAGAGCATGGTAGCATTCTAGATAAGGTGCCCAAGAGACTAACAAAGGATGGAAAACACAAGGCAAGGTCATATCTGAAGAGGAGTCTGGAGCAGTCCTCAGTTAAAATAGGGAAGACCAGAAAGGAGATCTGTACTGAATATTTGAGATGACCTGGAACACTACATGCTCTGATCCCACTTAACCTAGGTCTTCTTGAATTTTGAAGTATTTCATATTTATGTTTTGAATCCTGAAGTGATAGGCCTAGAGAGAGGGAGCTACTGGCTCATCAGATTAATACCAGGAGAAGGCTCAACAGACTCCACTTTTGGCATCTGCAGACACTTGGTGTCAGGGGACAGAGGTCCCTAGAATCTTGTTATTGCAAACACACATAATTAATCAATTTTGTCTATGTCTGTATTATAACAGACCAAATTAGTATGTCACTGGTTCATTTTAAGATTGAGATGTTTTATTTCTTTCTTTATGTTATGTGGAACCACTAATGAGTTTTGATATTTGTACTGATTTGTAAAAATGAATGTAATATGAAAATAAGTCACCTGCCCTCTTGCAACAAAGTTCTAGTCCCTAATTTCCTCCTCTAAAAAATTACCAAGTCTGTTCATATCCACTGCTACAGTTTAATAGCAAAAGACATATCTTTCCTAAAAGAAGTCTCATGATGCATATGACCGACCAAAATTGAACCATGAAAATATAAACCACCTAAACAGATCTATAACAAACAATGGAAACAAGGAAAAGCCTGGGAACTGATGAATTCACTGCTGAATTCTATCAGACTTTTAAGAGCTAATGCTCCTCCAATTATTCTTTAGAGTAGAAAGAAAAGGAACACCACCAAACTCATTCTATGAAGTCAATTTTATGCTGACACCAAACCATATAAGGGCACAACATAAAAAGAAAATTATAGATCAATTCTTTGATGAACATAGATGCAAATTTCTCAATAAAAATTTTGCAAATAAAATTCAGCAACATATTAAAAGGATCATACACTATGTTCAAATTGGTTTCAGTCCAAAGATGCAAGGATGTGATATATACAAGTCAACAAACATAATCAAGCACATAAACAGAATTATGGACAAAAATGACATGACCATATCAATATATAGATAAAGGCCTTTGACAAGATTCAACATCCCTTCACGATAAAAAAAAATACCTGAAGAAACTAGAAATAGGGAATTTATCTCAACATAATAAAGGCTCTATTTAATAAACTGATGGCCAACATCATACAAATTTACTGAAAAGGAAATCAGGAAACCAATCGCATTCACAATAGTCTCAATAAAATACATGGCATAAGCTTAATAAACATAGGAAAGGCTTCTACCATGAAAACTACAAAACACTGAAAAAAGAAATTAAAGAAGACATGAGAAGTTGGAAACCCTCCCATGTTCATGGGTTGGTAGAACAAATATTGTCAACATTGGCATATTACTAAAAATAATCCACAAATTTTATGGAATCCCCGTAGAAATTCTAATAACATTCTTCACAAAAATAGGGAAAGAAATCCTAGAACTTGTATGGGAACACAAAGCTGAATAGCCAAATAAATTTTGAGCAAAGAGTAATCAAACTATATTGCAGAGTCATAGTATCAAAGACAGCATACTGCTGGCACCAAAACAAATATTTAGACCAATGCAAAAGAATGAAGTATCAAGAAATGAGCCCATATAGTGACAGACATCTGATTCTTGAAAAGGTGGCAAAAATGTACACCAGAAAAAAGGCAGTTTCTCTAACAAGTGTTGCTGGGAAAACTGGATATCCACATGTCGAGGATTGAAGCAAGATTCCTAGTCTCATTCTGTACAAGAATTACCTCAAAATGATCAACAACCTCAATGCAAAATGTGAAACTTTGAGACAACTAAAGGAAAAATAGAGGAAGCATGTCAAGTATTAAGTACAAGCTTTATAAACAGTAAGTACTCTAAGAGCTCAGGAATGCACTCTGCCACTTGAGCCATACCCCCTGTCCTTTTCTTTAATTTCATATTTCTTTTAGATAAGGTCTTGGGCTAATATATTGTTCTCTTACAGCTATATGGTGCTGAGTATAAAAAGCATTTATAGGTATGTTTACCTTAAGTATAGGACTAAAGAAAGAGACCTGTGGTAGCCTTCACTGGATCCCAAAGAAGATACAATATGGGAAAAGCTAGACAATCACTTGACCTCACAATACAAAACTGGAGTCAATAAGCTGAGTAGAAATGATTTTCTGAGAGGAAGACAATGAAGAGACTACATGAGAAATGGAAAAAAATCAAAGGGGGCAACATAAGTCTGCAGACTATGAGACTATGGGTAGTTTATTTGTCTTTCTCATTCCTGACCTGGATTGAGTCTGTCTTGATTGAAACTCAGACATGCAGATAGAAAGATTCATAGCCAACATGTCTAAAATGAACTGTTAATGATGGTTACTGTTACCTAGAAGAGTGGTCAGTGTTCTTAAAATCAAGAAGAGGAAATTAAGGTGACAGTATATGGTTGAGGGATTTCATATACCTATATGAAACAGAATTTTAAAAATCTCTTGCAATTGCTTTAAGTGGGGCAGCGAGGAAGCTGAGGGGGAGAGATATTAGGGGAAATGCAAATATTAACACAATATAAGTCTAGTCAGAATTACCACAATGAATCCCCCCTGTATAATGCATATATCTTAGTAAAAACTATAATAAAAAAATAAATGGAGCAGATGAGCCCAAAAGAGTGGATAGTTTCTGGGTACTATAAAGGATACTATGTAGTTTTTTATGCTGACCCAACATCATCATCACCAACAACAAAGAATGTGAGAGATGCACTGAGTGGGAGATGAAGAAAGGAAATGTTATATTTTATAAATGCCCAATTCAGCAACCTTTCAATGCCAAGAGAGCTCTCTTAATGAAGATTTTCTAATAATTCACAAGAACAAGTACATCTTAGGAAATAAGGGAAAAGATTTAAGATCTACCAACTATGAAATTCTGAATCTAACAGGAAAGAAAAATAACAATATTATCTCAGAATATCAATTTACACCACCTAGGAGTTCCAAAGAAAAGAGAGAATAAACATAACAAAATACAACTCAAATAATAAAATATTTACTGAATACTTATTCCATGCTGGGCCTAAGATTAGGAATCTAGCATTTAGATAAATGTGAATACATGCCTATTATAAAGAAAATAGCCACAGTCATAGAGATGTGATTTTTGCCCTGTTAAAGAGTTTTTCCAGGGCCCCCTTCATGTCTCTGTTCCTTAGGCTATAAATGAAGGGGTTTAGCAATGGAGTTACCACTGTGTACATCACAGAAGCAACTATGTCCTTGTTGTTGGAGTTGCTGGATGATGGGAAAAAATAAAGTCCAATAATGGTGCCATAATACAGAGACACAACAGAGAGGTGGGAGCCACAGGTGAGCAGAGCCTTGAAGATCCCTTTGGTGGATGGAATTTTCAGAATTGTGGCCCCAATGCAACCATAAGAGATCAAAATGCATATTAGTGGTAGAATAATGACGACCACTCCTGCTGTGAAAATGACCAACTTATTGAGGGAAGTGTCTGAACATGAGAGATTGAGTAGGGCAGCAAGCTCACAGAAGAAATGAGGGATGGTGTTCTCAGCACAAAAGGACAGCGGGGCCAGAAGGATGTGGGATAGGGCACTGGTACAGGACAGGATCCAGGACATGACTACTAGAAAGGTACATAGCTCCTCTTTCATGATGGTGGTGTAGTGGAGAGGGTGACAGATGGCCACATACCGATCATATGCCATTGAAGTGAGAAGAAAATTGTCCAAATCAGTAAAAAATATGAAATGATACATCTGTGCTAAACATCCTGCATAGGGGATGGATTGACCTGTGTTTGCATGCTCCTCAGCGTCTTTGGGACAGTGACAGATGAAAAGGAAATGTCAATGAAAGCCAAGTGGCTGAGGAAGAAGTACATGGGGGTGTGGAGGTGAGAGTCCACCCTAATGAGCAGGTTCCCCAGCACTGTGGTCAGGTACATGGCCAGGAACAGGGTGAAGAACACACCCTGCTGCTCTGGCTGGATTGGGAGTCCCAGAAGGAAGAATTCAGACAAGCTGCTCTGGTTCTCCCTCCTCATGCTGCTCTTCTCATTGCTGAGAATGAAAGCCCATGGAAGAAAGCAGAAACAAATAAATGTTGATTTATAGAAGACAAATTAAAATGAGCTTGTTTCTACTAGACATTACTATATGCTAATATCTGTCTGCACTGCCATATTGCTAAAACATCATTAAATAGTTGGTATGTAAAATAAGAAAATTTACCAGAAATTTTTCTTTTATTTAACAGAGAAAAGACTTTGATATGGAAAACAAGATGGCACCACTGGCATTTTTCACCCTCTAGGAGAAAGGCAACTCAGAGCAAATCATACCATGCAACTATGTCTACTGAAGAGAAAGCCTTCATTCTCTTTGAAGAGGGATATTAAGATAAATTCTTCACAATTGTAATTCTTCTGTATTTTAAAAAATAGCCATCAGCCTGTTTTGTGCTATAATATATTGAACTTTCGAAATGTGACTTTAAAATCCATTAATAAGTAAGGTTTATGGTGGAAGCTTCAACAATATACACCTATGCTAATTGAAAAAGCAGAATATTACCTATACTTTATAAACTCCTTTAAATCACTATCAATCCCTAGAATAAACTTTATCCTGACTTCTAACTAACTAAACAGCCAACAGGAAGAAGGATCGTGAGTTCAAGGCCAACCTGGGCTACATAGTGACTTAAAGACAAGCCTGTGGTGCACAGAGCCTTTCTCAAGTAAATAAATAGCCATGCCAGGTGAGATGGCACATGCCAGTAATCATAACACCTGGGAAGTTGAGGCATGAAAACTGTTATTTCAGGCCTGCCTGCACTGCACAGAGACTCTGTCTCCACCTCCCACTCACAAAATAGACAAAATTTCTATTATGTACAAAATTGATGAGAAAAGTAATATATCCATTGATTATAATATCACTGCAATAAAAAATGAAAGTATCATTGGAAGTTATGTATATTTATTACCAAAACTGTATTTATTTATACGTTTAAGATCATTTTCCAATCTCCTCTTCATTTAATAGGCTCACATGAAACATGAAAATTCCCAAGTCACAATAGAGTTTTGATAAGGAGACCAAAAAATGAGCCAGTAGTATGCCCATTCCCCATTTTTAGCTCCCCTACTAGGGCTCCTGGCACCTTGAACTACAGCACTTGCTGATCAGTCCTATCAATATTCCAGGTATATATAAGACCTCCTGGCCATCAGTATCAAGTATCTTAAAAAATCTATTTGTGGCTTTCCTTAACGAACACCCATTAAAATATTCTAAAGCCTAAGTCACCAAATACTTCAAGATAATTAGTATAGACTAATGATATAACAGCATGTTAATAAAATATTTCCTTTATACCAAAAAATAAATGCCAAATCCCTAATACATATGCCTATATGTAGTAAATAAATGCAGTATTTTAAGATTTAATTATAATAGTATTATATTTAATAAATATAATATATATATAATATATTTAATAAATAACTATTGTATTTAATAGTTCATAATTGGAGGAAATGTCCAGAAGTTTTTACAGATATTAATGGTATGCTTAAAATTATTTGCTTCTTTAAATTGGTGATCTAAGCATGCTGTTATCTCATGTGAGTATGCCATTTTCTTTTTAAGTATATTGAGAAGCAGCCTCAATAGAAAACAGTTACAGGTGTTTTGAATGCAAGAATAACTGGCCCACATCCCCAGTGTGTCTTTGTTCATTCAAGCATTTTGTTGCTCCTAACGGCCTTCCCTTAGGACAGGGACCTATGTCTGAGGGCAGTGTGATGTATTGAGAATAACATGTAAATTTAGAAATGGATGTAAATCCTGGCAAGATCACTTCATATTTGTGAACTCTGGGCAAGAAACCCAATTTGAGGTTTTGTTTTCTCATTTCTAAACTGGACATAAGACTATGAGTCTAAATCATGAGACTATTCTGAATATTAATAGAACACAACTTGTGAAGAGCAGTTGTGGATACTTGTCATCAATTAATATTCGTTTCCCACTCTCCAATGGAGACCCCTCTATTTCTCTGTAGTGACTGCCCACCCCACTCAGCAGAAAGATGCTGAGCAGAGTTCAGGTTCCACAGCATCACTCCTCACTAGAATAAGACTGGATGCAGGCAAAGGCAACAGACAGTGGTGATGGACTTCAGCATAGAAGTGGAGTCCAACCACATCCTGCAAATTAGAGAATGACAACTCAGATATTCCAGTGTTCTGGACTTCATCCACTCTTTCTCCATTCTTTCTGCTTTCCTTCATGCTATGACAAGTCAACTCCCTCCTGAAGTTTTACATGGGATTTAGGATTTTTATAGAATTGCCTTGGATTCAATTCAGGCATGACTGAACTTTTATCTAAACAAGCTCTATGTAAAGACTCTCACTTCACCACACCCACCCTCTCATCAATACCTTAACTGCCACTTGCTGATAATGGATATTTTCTTGACATTGAGTCTGTGTAGAAAGCAAAGTACAACTTTTGTGGTCAGACAGAAAGAATTCAAATCACCTCTGTGCCATTTGTCAACTATATATCCTTAGGAAAGATATTTTGAGAACTATTGGAGTGGCTCAAGAGGTAGAGTGCCTGCCCAGTAACTGTGAAGCCCTGAGCTCAAATCCTAGTATTGCCAAAATAAAAGATATTGCACCATTTGGAGCCTCAGATTTTCTTCTGAAGACTGGGATAATAGTCCTGCAGTAGAGTAAGAATTAAGGAATAATATATGTAAAACAACTTACTAATAAGTGGCATCCTATATGAGGTGACATAGCTTCCATTAACTCTAAAGTACAAAGAAATCTAGGCAAGATACTTGGTGTCTTATCTTTATGAAACACAAGAAAAAGTAACTGTGTTGATTCAAAATCCTCTCTTCTAGCTATTTTTGAAATTCACAATAAAGTATGCTAATAGATCTTTCCTAGGAGCAAGATTTGATGCCTTCATTGGAGATATGAAACTACACTAGGGAAGATAGGCATCAAACCTTCTAGAAGATTCTAACAAGGAGGTGAAAAATGAGTGCTGCACTGAGAAAATGACCAAAGCTCTGTAGAAAGAAGTATCCTTCAAATATGCTTTCAGGTGAAAGAAACAAAGCCATCTGTAAGAGAGAGAATGAATAGGAATTTTGGAGAGAAATACTAGAGAGGACTGGTTAACAGTACATACATTAAACAAGCAAATATTACACCACCTAGAAACAGAATGGTGATATTAGACCCTCAGCCTGGATTTGGAGATTCAGTCATTAGTTTATGTAGCCAGCTGGCTCTGTTCATCTCTCTAAGGCTTATAGTTAAAAGCATGAGAGTCTTTGGTCAGGACTGGTTGATATATCCCTTTCTTTTGGAACTAGCCATAAGAAATGACTTCAGCAAGAGCCCAGAAAGCACGCATGCACACACACACACACACACACACACACACACATTCACTAACTCACTCACTCAACCTACCGATGAATGATACTCACTCCTACTCTGAACTTTATGTTCAGATTATCCAGCTCTCAGTATATGATGTACTGATTTCTCAGCTTGTCTCTAGGAGAGCCAGTAACCATATTTAGCACACAATTTCTGTGGCCCTCAGCCTGTCATTGACATCAAATAGAAAAGTTATGAGCTTCCTTGAAGTTTACTCCTCTCACTTCATTGGCTTCATTAACAGAGATGTGAACACTCTACCCTATATACTAGGGAGAGCACCCAATGAGACATGTCACTAAGCTATTAGTTAGAGACTTGTTTTAAACTTATATTAATCTCTCAGTTTTCCCCATACTCCCTCCAGGACAGATGCCCTGGGGCAGTGGTCTCTAAACTTTGATGTTGAGAAAATCACCTGGGGAGCTTGTTAAAGATTCAGATTCCAGCTTTCCAGCTTCACCTCTGGAGATGTTCATGTAACTCTTAGGCAAGTGTTTCTAAGGACAGTCTTGGAGGAAGCATGTCATCTTATGTGCCCTATGAATGTGAGCCAAAAAGGAGCTGGGAAAAGAGCTCTTCAGAGTTTCAGATTTCCCCTGGTTAAGTAATAGTACGGGGTGTGTGCAGGGCTTTTTCTCCAAAATTGAAATGCCTTTATGTTTGTTGGTTACAAAATTAATTCCTCTTCATGATGGGAATCCAAAGAGTATAAACATGTTTGACAAATATGTCAAAAACCCTTGTTGGAAAGATGATAGTCTATTCAACAAGAGAAAACAGGATATCCACATGTAGAAGACTGAAATAGACTCCTATCTCTCACCCTATTAATTATTAATTTATTAATTAATAAATATTAATTCCAAATGTATCAAAGATCTTAATGTAGGAATGAAACTTTTAGATGAAATCCCTTGAAGATACAGGCATAGGCAATGCTTTTCTGAGTAGAACCCTAACTGTTCAGAAATAAGAATAATTGAAAGATAGTTTTTTGAATCAACTTAAAAAGATTCTGCACAGCAAAGGAAACAACTACCAAAATCAAAAGAAAACCTACAAAATGAGAGAAAATCTTTACCAGTTATTCATCTAACAAGGAGTTAATATCCAAAATATATAAATATTTCAAAAATTAAACACAAAAAGTAACAAATAACTCAATTAATAAATGGGAAAATTAATTGAGAAGAGTTTTCTAAACAGAAAGTAAAAATGGCTAATACATGAAGAAATGTTCAGTATCCTTAGCCATAAGGAAATGCAAATCATCATTGAGATTCCATCTTACTTCAGTCATAATGGCTGTCATCAAGAAAACAGACAACAGCAAATGCTGGTGAAAATGCCAGGGAAAATGAACCCTTACACATGATAGGAATGTAAATTAAGTCAGCCGTTATGGAAAACAGTGTGAAGGTTCCTTAAAAAACTAAAGATAGAACTGTCATATGATCCTGCTATACCACTACTGGGCTTATAGCCAAAGGAATGTAAGGCAATATGCAGCCAAAATACCTCTACCCATGTTTATATCAGCAGCACTATTCACAATAGCCATAGGATCAGCCTAGGTGCCCATCAACCAATGAATGGATAAAGAATATGTGATGTATATACCTAATAGCATGTTAGTCATAAAGAAGAAGAATGTAATTGTGTTGTTTTCAGAAAAATGGATAGAACCAGAGATCATCATGTGAAGCAAAATAAGTCAAATAACAAAAATATTGCATGTCACCTCTTGTATATGGAATCTAGTCTTCAAAAATGAATAACAGGAATGTAAAATAGGTCCTTTAGGGGAAGAAGGTATCAACAGGATGGGGGAGGGTGAAAAGAGGTGAGGAGAGTGTATATAGGAGTACTTTATACCCAGGAATGAAAATAGAGCTATGAAGTCTGTTGAAATTGAGGAGTGAATTTGATCAAGGTATATTGTGTGCATGTGTGCAAGTAACACAATTAAACTCTTTTGTATAAGTAATACAAAGAACCAAAAAATAGTATAAACATGAAAATTATGATGTAATTCAAAGTAACTCACCTTTCCATTATTTGTTTTGTAGTCTTGCTAAGACGGATTTAATTAATAAACATATGTGTTTGTATAAATTAGTTTTATTTTATATTGTTCTGTAGCTCTATGTTTCTATAACAATTAATTGTGATCATTGTGGATTTTTATATCTATGCCCATCAACATATCTAAAATATAGTTAAAATATCTTAGTCAATATCCTCTTGAATTAACACAAAGATTCCATATGAAACTTTATTAAAAACTAAATGAAAAGGAGGATCCAAGATGGTGGCTAGGGTACAGAAGCAAAAAGCCTAAACTCCATGACTCCAGAATCCACCCTGAGACGTCAGGGCTACACTTAAGTAATTCTGATTGCTTCTAGCCAAAATAATAACTGCCATCACATTAGGTGCAGAAAAAAAATTCAAAGACTGACTCTTAAATCAGCCTTTAATTGCAGCTAATACCTGTGACCTGCAGCACAGCCAGCAAGGCGGGTCTGACCTGGGGAAACACCTCCCCCCAGCCATTTCTCCCTTTTTTTCTTTCCTTTTCTTCTCCTTCTTCCATCAAGCTGAAGATAGAGCATCAATCAGAATCAAACTCTGTAACAGCCTGAACCTCTAGCCTGTGGAAAGCCTCCCTATGTCGTGCTGTGCTGAGAAAAGTTGGCACCATTTCTCCCCACCACTGCTGGCTCCAAACCTGTCTGCATGTGAACTGGCAGATGAACATGTGAGCATTACACACCATGTGCAACTCCCCTACCCAACCCCTGGAAATATAAACCAGCACAGCCCTTGGGAAGACTGACCATCCTCTCCCAAAAAAAACCCTGAAACACACAAACAGTGAACTGTAATCTAACACCTATAGTGTGGGGATGTATGGAATGCTGAACTTGCCACAGAGAAAGGGGATTGGGCAACAAGCCATCTCCCAAAGCAGGACAGGTAGTGGATCCCAGAGCTGATCTCCTGAACCAGAGGGCAGCATTCTGAACTGCCCTGCAAAACTGAAAAACATAAATAGCGAACTGTAATTTAACACTGACAGTGGAGGGAGAGGTGGAAAGCTGAACCTGCCACAGAGATAGGAGGCAGGGCAAGGAGCTAAACTCTCACCACCGAACACTCAGTGAACAAACACAGGAAAGGCTGCAAAGGCTGAAAGTAGGAGCTGGGCCACAGGGCAGTATTCAAAACTGTCCCATCTTGCTGAGGGAGGAGCTGACCAAACAGAACTGCAGCTGAAGGATAACACAAATGCAAGATAGTGAGGACAATACCTTTGACTACCCTTCATGATCTGGCAAACCTATCTCATCTCACAATTTCGATTAGACTGGTGGACAGAGAGCCAAACGCTACTCACAAGGCAGTCATCTGGTGAGACCACATCAGAACTTCTGCTTGAACACCAATAGCAGGAGTGGATGCTGGAGGACTAACTCGAGAACTTAAGTCAAAGACTAAAATACTATTGTTCCTGAACCTGGTGGGATTTTTTTCCTTCTTCTTCTGTTGTTGTTCTATTATTGTGGAGGGGTTTATTTAATTTTATTTTTATTTCTATTTTATTTTTTCTTTCTGTATTATGAACTTCACTGTCACTATCTTCTCATCCTTCTTCTTACCCTCTTCACTTTCCCTCCTTCCCCTGTGCTATAAGCCACTGTTCCCCCTCCCAACTGCTCTTTCCACTCCTTCTCATCCACATTCTCCCCATTTTCACCATCCCCTTCCATCCTCCCCTAGCCTGTCATCACACTACCCCTCCCTCCTACAATCTCAATACCTGGTGACTAACCTACTGTGCCAACTTTACACAACCCAACCCTCTGCAATCCCTGACACAAACACCCTACACTACAACAGAAATACACCCAAACACACACAAGAGCCACAAAACCCAGCAACCCCCATACCACTTCCCCCACTCATCCACTTCACTTCCCAGCCCCCCATTTAGTGCCACCTTAACCAATTTCCAAAATTTCTATATCTAGCCTAACAAACATTACCTCCCTAAATTCCCACTGTTTATAGATAATATCACCAAGAGGTCTTCTATATAATATATAAACAACCAGTCAGCATTGAATCTGTGAATTAGTTATTGCTAAATTACACTTCCAGGCCAGGGACAGAAATAGCACACCAACCTAGCTAACAACCAAGACAGTCACAACACAAAAATTAAATCAAGGGAAAGAAAACAGGCACCTAAAAACACCAACTAGCCAATCAAGAACATAGCGGCACAACACCAAGAGGGGCAATGGAAAGAAGAGAGGATGGAAACCACTCTCCTCAAAAAAATAATTCAATACAGGATTCAGTGGGAAATGAAGAAAATGAATACCCAGTTCCTGAGCCCAACAAAACAATGTTAAATATCACTAAGGAGCCCAGCGATGCCCAAAAATACCATCAAAGAAGAAATCTTGCAAGAAATCACTGAGAAACTCATGGAGAAGATACTAGATATGGTTACCCAAAATATACAAGATACAATCAAGAAATTTCGAGACACCAAAAATAAAGAACATGAGAAGACACAGAAACAAATAAATGAACTCAGAGACAACTTAAACAAACACCAAAGTGAGAAAAAAGACACTATAAAAAGAGAGATAAATGAAGTAAAGATAAAAATGAAAAATATAAAAGAGGGAGTGACCAAAAATGCGGAAAACTTCAGAAAAAAAGAATCAAACAGAAAAAAAACACAGTGGAAAGCCACGCCAGCAGGCTAGAACAACTGGAAGACAAAATCTCAGAATTTGAAGATAAAATAGAAATTAAAGAAAAAAAAAGAAGAAATCTTAATCAAACAACTCAAGAGCTGTGAAAGGAATATGCAAGAACTCAACAACTCCATGAAAGACCAAACCTGAGAATCATGGGCATTAAAGGAGAGGAGGTCTAAGCAAAACGGATTCATAATATATTCAATAAAATAATAACAGAAAATTTCCCAAATATTCAAAAAGCTTTGCCCACTGAGGTCCAGGAAGCCTCCAAGACACCAAACAGACTTAACCAAAATAGAACCTCCCCATGACATATTATCATTAAAACAACAAGCACAGAGAATAGAGAAAGACTACTGAAGTCTGTAAGAGAGGAAAAACAAATAACATGAAAGTAAACCCATCAAACTCACAGCAAATTTCTCAACGAAAACATTAAAATCAAGAGGGGCATGGATTGAGGTATTTTGTGCACTGAATGAAAATAACTTCAACCCTAGGATACTCTACCCAGCAAAATTATCACTCAAAATAGATGGAGCAATAAAAATCTTCCACGATAAGCAGAAACTAAAACAATATATGACCACCAAGCCACCACTATAACAGATTCTCCAAGGAATTCTGCACACAGAAGATGAAAGTAAACAAAAACCATGAGAGGATGGGAAGAATCAAACCACAGGAGAAGAAAAGACAAGGAATCAGAGAGTAGCATTGATTCAGCTGCACACAGTCAGAATCTTAAACAACAAAAGCAACTAAATGGCAAGAATCACCACTTATCTATCAGTATTAACACTGACAGTCAACTGACTCAACTTCCCCATCAAAAGACACTGTTTGGCAAACTTAATTAAAAGGAAGATCTAACAATCTGTTGTTTGCAAGAGATCTATCTCATCAACAGAAACAAACACTGGCTTAGGGTGAAAGGCAGGAGAAAGATTTACCAAGACAATGGCCCTGAAAAAAACAAGCAGACTAGCAATACTTATATCAAACAAAATAGATTTTAAACTTACAATGATCAAATGAAGTAAAGAAGGACACTTCATACAAACAAAAGGGGAAATACACCAAAAGGAAATAACAAATATCAACCTATATGCACCCAATGTCAGTGCACCCAATTTCATCAAACATACTCTAAAAGACTTAAAAGCACATATACACTCCAACATAGTGGTAGTGGTAGACTTTAACTACCTCATCACCAATATATAGGTCATCCAAACAAAAAATCAAAACTGATATTCTAGAATTAAGTCACACCATAGATCAAATGGACCTAACTGATGTATACAGAATATTTCATCCAACATTTCCACAATATACATTCTTCTCAGCAACCCTTGCAACTTTCTCCAAAATTGATCATATTTTAGGCACAAAGCAAGCCTCAGCAAATATAAGAAAATAGAAATCATCCCCTGCATTCTATCTGATCACAATGCATTAAAACTAGAACTTAGCAACAAAAACAACAGCAGAAAATATTCAAACAAGTGGAGTCTGAATAACACATTGCTCAATGATCAATGTGTCATTGAAGAAGCAAGAAAGGAAATTAAAAGTTTCCTGGAAGTTAATGAAAATGAAAACACAACATATGGGACACAGGAAAGGAACTCCTAAGAGGAAAGTTTATAGCCATGAGTCCATATATTAAAAAGATAGAAAGATCTCAAACAAATGACCTAATGCTACATCCCAAACTCCTAGAAAAACAAGAACAAGCAAAACCCAAAACAAGCAGGAGATAAATAATAAATATAAGGGCCGAAATTAATGAAACAGAGTTAAAAAAAACATATAAAAATCAACAAAACAGAAAGGTGGTTCTTTGAAACAATAAACAAGATTGACAAGCCCCTGGAAAATCAGACTAGAAGGAGGAGGAAAAAGATTCAAATCAGCTAGGCTGGCTTGGCAACTCTGAGGAGTCCCGTGACTCAGCTCCCGTTGCTGTGTGACGCTGACCCCAGCAGCAAGAGTGGACAGCAGGACACCCGGCAGTCAGGAATGGCCTGAAGCAGTCAAGAGACCTTGTGAATATTCAGAAGGAAGTCACTGTGGAGAAACGTGCACCTGGATTGCAGATCCATTCCTCGTGGAATAAAACCATGGAAAATCCCTGTATACGAAGAAATCTTCCCTGGTCCTTCATCTTCAAATGTGGCTGTCACAATTCAGGCCGGACAGAAATCTTGTAAGTATAAGGAATACATAGAGAATCTCTATAAATGTAAGGAATGTGGGAAAGCCTTCAGTCACCCTGAATGGTTTCTGAAGCATGTAAGACACACAGTGGAGAGAAACTCTACAAATGTAAACAATGTGGAGAAGCTTTCAGAATACACAGCTATGCTCAGATACATGCAGATTTCCATGCTAGAGAGAAAGTGTGTATGTGTAAGCAATGTGGGAAAGGCTTCATGACTCTCACAGATTTTCATAAACACATGGTAACAAGCACTGGAGGAAGACCATTCAAGTGTAAGGATTGCAATAAAGCCTTAAGCTCTGCCAGTGTCCTTAAAAGACATGAACGAAGTCACACAGGAGAGAAACCCTATGAATGCAGGGAATGTGGGAAAGCCTTTGTGCATTACAGTTCACTCTGACACCATAAAATGGTTCATACTGGACAGAAGCTCTATGAATGCAAGGAATGTGGGAAAGCCTTGACTGATCGCAGTTCACATCGATATTATAAAAGGATTCTCAGTGGAGAGAAACCCTATGCATGGAAGCAGTGTGGAGGAGCCTTCTGTTCATTAAGTTACCTATGAACACATGAACGAACTCACACTGGAGAGAAAGCATGTGTATGTAAGCAATGTGGGAAAGCCTTCATTGATCCAAGTAGCTTTCAGTGATATGTACGAACTCACCCTGGAGAGAAACCCTATGTGTGTGAGCACTGGGGAAAGTCCTTCACTGTTCCTGCTTCTCTTTGAACACATGAGAGAATTCACACTGGCGAGAAGCCTTATGTATGTAAAACATGTGGTAAAGCCTTCATTTCTTCTGGTCGCTGTAGGAAATATGCAATACTCACAGTGGGAAGAAAACCTAACCTTTGTATGTGGAAGACTTCATTATCATGACCTTTCTCGCAATCCTGAGAATGCGCTGTTGGGGAATCACATCCATACAATATATGTGAATGCCTCCAGTCATCTCATTTCATTTCCCAGATGCACAGGAACATAATATGACACAAAACGTTGTTTAGAAGAGATTACAAAAGTCTCCTGATGGCACACATATAAGATGCACTCTGTAATCACATCACTCAAGAGATTGAACACAACACAGGGCCTTGTGCTAGTTAGGCAAGCACACCACCCTTGTGCTACACCCCCTGCCCTTTTTTAAAATTTTCTTTTGAGTAAGGATCTCAGTATCTTTGCCCCAGTAAGTGTCAAACTCACAGTGCTGATGCCTCTGCCTCTTAGTAAGTGTATTAACTCAGCATATCCCTGTGCCCAGCCACTTTAAGGGATTGGAGTGTCAGATCCCTGCCCCAGACAAGTCTGCAGGGAGTGACTGACATAAAAGTTGTGAAAGAATGAAGACATGTCTCAGAATCACTTTGCACGTGTGATTCCCATGACCATTTAAGGAAAACCTATTGAGCTACTACTTTGAAGGCTAAGATCAAGAGAATCAAGGTTCCAGGCCAACCTGGGCAAATAGTTCTCAACATCCAATCTCTGAAATAACCATACTGAGATTGACTAGAGGACTGGCTCAAGCAGTAGAGCACCTCCAGTGCAACCATGAAGTCCTGAATTCAAACCCGCCCCCCTCAAAAAAGAAGCAGAGAGTGCTTAAATTGCAATTGGATCTGTGCAAAGGCCTGTGTGCTCACCTGATGCCTTTATTCAGTCCAGTGTTAACAAATGCAGCACGGTGCCTTGTCAGGCTCGAATCCAGGGCAGGATTCCTCCATCTTGGCTCCCTGGGGATTTCCATGGCACCTGCCACCACTCCCCTTCCTGATCTACCTGCTGGTCCCTGCGCATACTTCTGGGAGCCGGCTCATCATGGCTGCTGTCTGGGTCGAGCACAGACTCCCGGCTATGTTCCTCTTCCTTTGTGCCCTCTCCCTTTAGGAGATTCTGTTGCTGATCCAATCACCTCTTGCACGCTAGCTGACCTGCTGCCATCCCATCAGGCCACCATCCTGTGGCCTGTGAGGAGCACAGGTCCTTCTTTGCATTGGGCTAAATCATGTTAAGCCTGGTCACAGTCATTGGCTGCGTATGTTTTGTGGCCCTTTGCCACCCATGCATGGCAGTGTGCATTGCTGACTGGCTGTGACCATCTTTGGGCCTAAATCTGGGTTAGTGGCTCAACCATGGGGTTGATGTGACAATGTTTTTACACCTCATCTTCTGTTAGTCTAAGGGCAACCACCATTTTCTTGCCCATTCCTTTTCCCTCCTCAATTGGACTGTTTGAGAAGACAGCCTCATGAGTTGCTAGCATGTGACCCAGGTCTGCAATGGTGTTTGTTCATCATTGTCCTCTATTATGTCTTCATTCTGGCTGCCATCTTGAGGATCCCCATTGTGGATGCTGTCGGAAGACATTTTCCAAGTATGTACTCCACCTCTCTGTGGTGCTCATGCAATATGGTTTCAACCCCAGAATTTTACCTCAAGTCTAGTGGTTCTCATTATATTTACAGTGTCACTTTGATGTCCACCACGGTTGCAGTTTCCTCTCACTATCTTAGTTCAATCCTCAGGAATCATCAGTTCCACCTCAGAAATAGGAGGTGAAAGATGCCCTAAATGAAAGCTCCTGTTGGTCTCTTTGATGATGAGGAAAAGGAATAAGGAGGCTGGGGATAATACTGTCTATCTTGGTAGTACTCTTTGTGATGCCAAGGATCAAATCCAGGACCTTCTGCATGCTTTGCAAGAGCTCTACCACTAAGAGACACTCTCAAGCTCTCCATAGGACAGTTGAAAGGAGTAAGTTCTAAGAAAATACCCACATCAGTAGTTGTTTGATAGCACCAGCTGTCTCCTCTGCTTCTTCCTTGGGTTGAAAGCATCATGATCTTTTCTGTGTTCCCTGGTGTGATGAATCCTTCCTGTTTTCTGTGACTAGGAAGGTAGCATCTATCTATGGACAGGATGGAATCAGCATATGATGTGGGAGGAGTTACGCAAATGGTTCTGAACTGAGCAATTAGGAAAAAACCTAAGCCACGTGCAGTGCTACATGCCTTTAATTCCAACTACTCAGGAAGTGGAGATCAAAGGATTGAAATTCAAGGCCAGTCCAGGTAAAAAGTTAGTGAGACCCCATGTCAACCACAGTCCAGGTGTGGTGGCATACACCTGTCATGACAGCTATACAGTAGGCATACCAATATGAGACCATATAAGAAAAATAAAGCAAAATGGGCTGCGGGGTGTGGCTCAGTTTGTAGAGTACCTGACTGAGTTCAAACCCAACTACCAACAAAAAGCAACAAAAAATAAAACAGAAGAGAAAAAAAAGACTCAAATCAGTAAAATCAGAAACAAAACAGGGGAGATAACAACAAACATCAAGGAAATCCAGGGAATCATCAGAGACTACTTTGATAACCTATATACCAATAAATTTGAAAACCTTGAAGAAATGGAGAAATTTATAGATACTTAGGTCCATCCAAAACTGAATCAAGAGGATATAACCACCTAAACAGACATATAACTCAAAATGAAATTGAAGCAGCAATAAAGTCTCCCAAAAAGGAAAAGTTCAAGACCTGATGGATTCTGTGCTGAATTCTACCAGACCTTTAAAGAGGAACTAATACCAAAACACCTTAAACTTTTTCATGAAATAGAAAGGGAAGGAACACTGCCTAACTCATTCTATGAATCCAGTATTACACTCATCCCAAAACAGGACAAAGACGCATCCAAAAAGGAGAACTATAGGCCAATCTCTTTAATGAGCATCAATGCAAAAATCCTCAATAAAATAATAGAAAACTAAATCCAACAACATATCAGAAAGACCCTTCACCCTGACCAAGTCAGTTTCATCCCATGGATGCAGGAATGATTCAACATAGGCAAATCAATAAATGTAATACAATGTATTAATAGAAGCAAAGACTAAAACCACTTGATCATCTCAATAGATTCAGAAAAAGCATTTGATAAGATTCAACACCACTTCAGGATAAAAGCTTTAAGAAAACTAGGAATAGAAGGAATGTACCTCAACATTATAAAGGCTATATATGACAAACCAATAGACAACATCATACTTAATGGAGAAAAACTGAAACCATTTCCCCTAAAATCAGGAATGAGACAAGGGTGCCCACTATTCCCAATCTTATTCAACATAGTCCTGGAGTTTCTAGCCAGAGCAATAAGGCAAGAAGAGGAAATAAAATGAATACATATATATAAAGAAATAGTCAAAATATCCCTATTTGCAGATGAAGTGATTCTATACCTCAAAGACCCCCCAAAAAAACTCCACCCCCAAACTCCAGACATCTTCAACAATTTGATAAAAAATCAACTTACAAAAATCAGTAGCTTTCTACATGCCAACAATGAATACATTGAGAAAGAATATAGGAAAGCATTGCATTTACAATAGCCTCAAAAAATCAAATACCTAGGAATAAACTTAACAAAGGATGTAAATGACCTCTACAAGGAGAACTACAAACCACTGAAGAAAAAGATTGAGGAAGACTACAGAAGGTGGAAAGATCTCCTGTGCTCATGGATTGGTAGAATCAACACAGTAAAAATGGCTATATTACCAAAAGCACTCTACATTTTCAACACAATTCTCATTAAAATCTCAATGACATTCATCACAAATATTGAAAAATCTATCCTAAAGTTCACTTGGAAACACAAGAGAAAGCAAATAGCCATGGCAGTACACAACAAAAAGGGCAATGCTGGAGATATCACAATACTTGACTTCAAACTATACTACAGATACATAGCAATAAAAACAGCATGGTACACTGGCACAAAAACAGATATGAAGTCCAGTGGAACAAAATAGAGGACCCAGATATGAATCCACACAGTTATGCCCACCTTATTTTTGACAAAGGCACCAAAGACATATGATGGAGAATAGATAGCCTCTTCAACAAACGTTGTTGGGAAAAGTAGTTACTTGCCTGCAGATAACTGAAACTAGATCTATGCCTATCAACCTGCCTAGAATCAACTCAAAGTGGATTAAGGACTTTAATATCAGACCTTAAACCTTGAAGTTAGCACAGGAAATAGCAGGGAATACTCTCGAAGGAATAAGTATAGGCAAAGACTTCCTCAATAAAACTCTAGCAGCCAGCAACTAAGAGAAAGGATGGACAAATGGAGCTATATGAAATTTAAAAACTTGTGCATAACAAGAGAAATGGTCTCTAAATTGAAGAGACCACCCACAGAGTGGGAGAAAATATTTACTGGCCATACATCAGACAAAAGACTGATAACCAGAATATTCAGGGAGCTCAAAAAACTAAACTCCCTCAAAATCAATGAACCAAAGAAGAAGTGGGAAACTGAACTAAACAGAACTTTTTTAAAGGAAGTTCACATGGCCAAAAAACACATGAAAAAACTGCTCACCATCCCTTGCCATAAAGGAAATGCAAATTTAAACCACACTAGATTCCACCTCACTGCTGTTAGAATAGCTATCATCAAAAACACAACCAAC
The DNA here is from genome assembly GCF_047511655.1 of Castor canadensis. Taxonomy (NCBI): domain Eukaryota; kingdom Metazoa; phylum Chordata; class Mammalia; order Rodentia; family Castoridae; genus Castor; species Castor canadensis. The sequence continues at coordinate 12,592,651 of NC_133398.1, read as the reverse complement.
AATAAATGTTGGCAAGGCTGCAGTGAAAATGGAACCCTCATACACTACTGGTGGGAATGTCAGCTAGTACAACCACTTTGGAAAACAATATAGAGGCTTCTTAAAAAACTAAAAATAGATCTGTCATATGATCAAGCGATCCCACTCCTAGATATACCCAGAGGAATGTGGCTCAGATTATTCCAAAGGCACCTGCACACCCATGTTTATTGCAGCACTATTCACAGTAGCCAAGCTATGGAAACATCCAAGATGTCCCACTACCAATGAATGGATTAAGAAAATGTATTAATACACAATGGAATTGGACTGAGCCACAAAGAAGAATAAAATTTTGTCATTTGCACATAAATGGATGGAACTGGCTAACATCATCTTAAGCAAAGTTAGCCAGGCTCAGAAGGCCAAAAATTGTATGTTCTCCCTTATATGTGGATTACAGACCTAAAACAAATGCAGCAATATTATTGGACATGTGTCAGACACTGAGGGAAGAAGGTGTACAGGAGGAATAGGGAAAAGGAAGGAAACTTAAAACTTAAATACGGCTGATGTGCCCACTGTAGAGGAGCAAATTTAGAAATCTTAAACTGACAGAGGTCACTATGGGAAGGTGACCAGGAAGTAGTGAAAGGGTCTGGTAGAGATGAACCAATGTAGATTGTAATATGCATGTACATGGAAGCAATGCTAGAAATCACTTTGTATAGCTATCTCTATCTCTAACTAGCAAAAATGATATGTCTTTCTTATTATTGTTTATGTTTTCTCTTCAACAAAATTGGAGAAAAAGAGGGAAGAACAGTTCTATCCAGAAGTGAGGGGGGGTGAATAGTGGGGGAGAGGGGGAAGAGGTAGGGGGGCAGGGGATGAAGTGGCCCAAACAATGTATACATATACAAATAAATATTTTTTTAAAAAAATTTTAAACACTTCTAAAGAATTTTTTTAAAAACAAAATTAAGTCTTGAAATTATCTGTTTTGTCAATTTTCTGATCAAAGTTCCTTTAATGTCTCTACAAACAACAATTTGAGTGGGTTTTTCTGTCTTGGTTTCTTAGTACCTGAGGCTTGCTTGCTTGAAAAGAGAAAATATCAATTATGAAAATACATGAACAATAAAAGGCCAATTTGAATTCTGTGGAAGGCAAAGCAATCATGACAAATTTTTCCAGCTCATCCATAGACTAGATAAAAAGTCATGAAATGAGTTAGATGAAAAACACTGAAAAGTTCCAGAGGCACCTACACACCCATGTTTATTGCAGCACTATTCACAATAGCCAAGTTATGCAAACAACCAAGATGCCCCACTACTGACTAATGGAGCAAGAAAATGTGGTATTTATACACAATGGAATTTTATGCAGCCATGAAGAAGAACAAAATGTTATCATTAGCTGGTAAACGGATGGAATTGGAGAACATCATTAGAGTGAGGTTAGCCTGGCCCAAAAGACCAAAACTTGTATGTTCCCCCTCATATGCAGACATTAGATCAAGGGCAAACACAACAAGGGGATTGGACTTTGATCACATGATAAGCGAGAGCACACAAGGGAGGGGTGAGGATAGGTAAGACACCTAAAAAACTAGATAGCATTTGTTGCCCTCAACACAGATAAACTAAAGCAGATACTTTAAAGCAACTGGGGCCAATAAGAGAAGGGGACCAGGAACTAGAGAAAAGTTTAGATCAAGAAGAATTAACCTAGAAGGTAACACACATGCACAGGAAATCAATGTGAGTCAACTCCCTGTATAGCTATCCTTATCTCAACTAGTAAAAACCCTTGGTCCTTCCTATTATTGCTTATACTCTCTCTTCAACAAAATTAGAGATAAGGGCAAAATAGTTTCTGCCAGGTATCAAGGGGGTTGGGGGGAGAGGGAGGGGGTGTGGGGTAAGGGAGGGGGTTGGGGAAGAGGGGAGAAATGACCCAAACATTGTATGCACATATGAATTTTTTAAAAAGCAGGTGCAAAAACAAAAATCTTCATGCTGGCTGTGGTGGTGCACACCTCTAAGAAGGATGGCTATGATAATTCTGCCTTCAGGGAGTAGACAGAAAGTGTCCTGCACTCTGCAGTGTGTGCCAGGAACCCTGCCCTGGGGTGTGATGACTGCTGGGACTACCTGAAGCTGGAATGAAGACCTAGATAGTCTGTAGATAGTGCTTAGTACAATAACATGCATTGATTAGAAGTTGAGGTGACAGGCACAGGTAGAGCACCTGGTTCAAGTGGATTGTGATGGGTTTTTTCAAGATAGAGTTTCACGAACTATTTGCTCAGACTGGCTTTGAACAGCAATCCTCCTGATCTCTGACTCCTGAGTAACTAGGTTTACCCAGTGGCATGAGACACTGGTGCCTGGCTCCCTTTTTATCCAATAGTGGTTTTTTTAATGAAATACAATGAACCCATTTTAGGCACATACTTATTTATAGTCCTTTATGTTTGGGATGGATTTCCCCCTCTTTTAGTGTGTGCTGGCATTCTTTAGCTCTTCTAATTTTGGCTTCATGTTTACTTTACCAGATACGAGTAAAGCTACTGATGCTTGCTCTGAGATTCTATTTGCTTTGATTTATAAAAACAAATAGAATCTTATTCACAGAAACCTCCATTGAGATGTGTTTCTTGCAGACAAAAATAAAACAGTTGGGCATTGTTTTTAAATACAATCTGTTTTAAATACAGTCTGTGTCTTTTAATTGGAGAGTAAAGACCATTTACATTTAGTGCTATTATTGAGCCATAACTGCTAATAGCATTGTTTTTTATCCCTGGTTGATTTGAGTAGTATATGCTTTTTTCCTTCTCCCTTATTTAGTTTAGGGCATTACTGCTGTACTGAACTAAGCATGTTTTTTTCCCTAATCCTCATTGTTCATCTATTCCTGTTACGAATTTATTTTTTCCCAGGATAGAATTTTTACTATCTTTCTTTCTCATCTGTGTGTAGGACTCCTTTACATATTTTCTGCAACTGGCAGGGTGGTCATGAATTGTTTTAATTTGTGCTCATGTTGGAGCATATTCATTTTTCCATCAATTTTAAGAGATAACTTTGCTGAATTTAGTAGTCTAAGTTGTCAATTACTTACTTTCAGGGCTTGAAAGATATTGTCCCATGATTTCCTGGCTTTTATTGTTTCTATTGAGAAGTCTGATATAATTCTGATGAACTTTCCTTTGTAAGGAAGTTAATGTCTTCCTCTTTCAGTTCTCAATACTCATTCTTTGTTCTCTTCCGTATTTGGATATCTGTATCTTCCCCTTGATTTTGAAATTTTTCTGCTACAATTCATTGAATGGGTTTTATATGCCTTCAGTTTGTATCTCAGCTCCTTCTTTCCCACAGATTCTTAGGTTTAGCCTCTTGATCATGTCCAGAGTTCTTGAAAGTTGTCATGTTTGCTTATGTTGTTTTATCTTTATTGTTATCTGAATGTAATATTCCTCAATGTTGTCTTCAACTCCTGATATTTTTTCTTCTTAAATTCATCTGTTGGTGATGCTTTTTACCTTGTTTTTTACTTGCTGTAATATTTCCTGTTGGCTTTTTTTTTTTTTCAGAATTTCAATTTTGTTACTGAATTTCTCACTTATTTTGATAAAAATATCATCCAGGTCTTCAATTGGCTTCCTTACTCCACTCATAAGTTTTAATCCTTTTTAAAGTCATTAATAATTTTTAAAATAGTCTTTTAAATCCTTCAGTTGCATTTCCTCTGTTTCAGTATTTTTGGATTGGTTTTTTGCTACTATTATAATTGTATTAGTGTATATTAATTTCACAAAGAGTTTCATTGTGATTTTTCCATACATGTAAATAATGCATGTGGATCAAATTTACCCATTTATTACTTTTTCTTATTCTCTCACCACCACTTTTTAATACTTTTTACTGAATTTCATTATTCTATTTTCAGTTGTACATGTAAAGTACTTGGATCGTATTCACCCTGCCATCACCCTGTCCTGTTTTGAGGAGTTGTGAACTTTTGCAAGAGTCATGTTGCCTTATTTTTTCTTATGTATTTGCTTCTACATTACAGCTTGCATAACTTTTGCAATGGATATAGCAATTATCTTCTTATTGTGCAGACATTCTCTTTCTCTTATTTTGTCTTCTGCCCACACACTTCACCCCTTCCTTCTCTCCATCTTTATTCTTCCTTATTCCTTCTTCACCCCTTGCTTATTTTTACTACCTGACTTTTGAAACCTGAACAAATATTTTTTTCAAACCCTCTAGTGTACCATATATGAATGCTAGGCCCTTCATATATAACATGATTGGTAGTGTAGAAAATGTTGCTGATTACAACCACTTCACATAAATATCTGATTTGATTTTGAATTTGTGAATTTGTTATTGCTGAGTTAAACCCCCAGGCCAGTGGTGATAAATGCACACCAACCCTATCACTATCCATACATGCCAGAAAATTGAGAATAATTCAACCATAAGACTTTAGGTGATTAAAATTCCCATCCAATGACTTGACTTCAGATGAGAGAACAAAATAAGGCAAACTGACACCCCAAAAGGTCAACATTCACACAATAAAGAAGTTTGAAAATGAAATGGATGAACTCTAAAATATTAAACTAAAAGGAATAATAAATATGATATTAAAGAGGATATGTATAGACACTCAATAAATTAAAAGAAAATATACATAAACAGTGAAATGAATTCAAGGAGGATACAAATAAACAACTGAATAAAATAAGGGAGACAATGTAAGATGTAAAGGATTAATTCAATTAATGGCAAAAAAATCAAATCAAAATTATAGAAATAAAAAGCTCTGTAAGTCAAATACATTACTCTATTGAAAACAAAATATCAATGTGTGAAGTCAAGGTAGGTGCAATAGAAACATAAGGTAAAAACAAAGGAAAAAGAATGAACACCTATCAACGGAACATGCAAGACCTCTGGAATACCATTAAAAGACAAAACCTATGAATCATGGGAATAGAAGAAGTGCAAGTTAAAATGCATAGAAAACATATTTAATAAAGTAATAGCATGAAACTTCCAAAGGTTGTAGAAAGAGTTGGCCATCAAGGTACAAGAGGCCTTTAGGACTCCAGACAGACAAGACCAGAATAGAACTTCCCCAGATCAAATGATATTTAAAACATTAAGTATACATAATGATGAAAAATACTGAAGAAGCACCAAGTTACCTATAAAGGCAGACTCAACAGAATAACAGTTTTCTCAACAGAAATTTTAAAGGCAAGGAGGTCATGGAACAATGTAGTTCAAGCTCTGAAAGAAAATAACTGCCAACCCACTCTACTCTACCCAACAAAGCTATCCTTCATAACTGGAAAAGAAATAAAATGCATCCATGATAAAGAAAAACTAAAGCAATTTATGACCACTAAACCAGTCCTGCAAAAGATATTCACAGGGATCTTACACAGAAGAGGAAGGTAAACACAGCTATGAAAATATGAGGAAAAACTGAATCTCACCAGGTGAATTGATAAGCAAATAAGGAGTAGACTTGAACACTACAAAAAGAACAAAAGGACAGAAGTTACTACATACCTTTCAATAATAGCTTTGATAGTAATGGTCTCAATTCTTCAGTCAAAAGCCCCCAAGTAAGGGTTAGATCAAAAACCAAGACTCAACCATTCATTGACTACAAGAAATGCACATCACTGGCAAAGACAAACATAGTCTTAAAGTAAAAAGATGGAAAATGTTTTTCCAAGCAAATGCAGCCTGAAAGCAAGCAGCACTAGCTATACTCATATCTGACAAAACAGACTTAAAACTATAATTAGTCAGAAAAGACAAATAAGGTCATGTCATATTGATAAGAGGAATAATCCATTAGGAGGATATAAAAATTGGAAACAGATGTGCAATGATTTTGGTGCACCCAGTATCATGAAAGAAACACTTCTGAGCTTTAGAACTCAGATAGACCACAATATAAAAATAGTGGGTGAGTTTAATACCTCTCTTTTTTAACCAATAGGTCACCCAGAACAAAAGGACACTTCAGAATTAATTGACACTGTAGATCAAATAGATTTAATAGACATGTACAGAATATTCACCCAACAGCCACAGAATATACATTCTTCTCAGCAACTCCTGGAACTTTTTTCAAAATAGATCATTTTGGGGGGACATAAAGCAAGTCTTTACAAATAAAAGAAAATTGAAATAACTTCCTGTATTTTATCAGACCACAATGCAATAAACTAGAAATCAATAACAAGAGAAGCTTCAGAAAATATTCTAATGCATGTAAACTGAAAGACTTTTTAATCAGTGGATCCTTAAAGAAATAAAAGAAGGAAATCAAAAAGATCCTAGAAGCAAATGAAAACACAACTTATAAAAAACCTTTGGGACACAGCAAAGGCAGTGCTAAAAGAAAGTTCATAGCTTTTAAGTACCTGCATTAAAAAAATCAGACAGATTTCAAATAAATTACTTAATGATGTGTTTCAAAATCTTAGAAAATCATTAATGAGCCAAACCCAAAAGCAGTTAATGGGAAAAAACAGTAAATGCCCAGGCAGAATTTAATGAAATGTAGACTGAAAGAACCACATAAAGAATCAATGAAACAAAAGGTTGGTTCTTTGAAGAGATAAATGAGATTGATAAACATTTAGCCAAACTAACCAAAAGAAAGAAGGAGCAGACCAAAATTCATAGATGAGATAAGAATGTGGCTATCACAATAAATACCCTTGAAATCCAGAGGATCATTTGAGAATATTTTGAAAATCTATATTCTTTTTGTTCAAAGATATCAATATTTATTGGATGCACTTAACCAGAATTTTATATACATTAAGTTTTTCAACTTACAAAACAGTTTAGGACACAGTGGGCTGGAAAGGAGAGCAGAAGCTGTCATAGATGAGCCTCAGGTTTTGTCCTCCACTCCTATCCCCCTGCCAGTCTGAGGAACCAAGAGAAGGATTTGAAGATTTACCAAAAAGGGATTAAACAACCATATGAAATCATCAATACTTGACTATTTCTGTCTGACAAACACCAATTTCAAATGGTTCAAGCTAATGATTGGATGTCATGTAGAAGCAGAGAAGGTTAAATCCAAACACAGACGGTTGATTCCTGATGCATTCTTCTTGTGTGTTATCCACAGTACCAATCTCTCCTTCATGTATCCTTGTTCTGTGATCACTTAACTTTTAGAATAAGTTGCTATGGTCTAACAGTCAAGAGTACTGGCCCTGGACCCACAGAGTGAGGCTCAAATCCTACCTCCCTCATTTCCTGGCTGCATAAATACCCTGTCTTGTTCCTCAGTCTCTTCATCTGTAAAATTTAGATCTTTCTTCCTCTGCTTCCATTCCTCTCCTCCCCTCCCCTGTCCTCTCCTTTCCACTCTTCTCTTTTCCTCACTTCTTCTCTTTTCATTCTTTCTTTTTTCTGTAAAACCTGTATTCTAATAAACTGGAAAATCCAGAAGAAATGGATTTGTGATGCATATGAGCTACCAAAATTGAACCAAGATGATATAAATCATATAAATAGGTTTATAATAATCAATTACATTAAAGAAGTAATAGTCTTCCAATAAAGTCCAGAACTAGATGGATTCATTGCTAAATTCTGCCAGACCTTTAAAAAAACAACTAATGCCAATTCCCCTCAAACTATTCCATAAATTAGCAAGGGAGGGAACACTGGCAAACTCATTCTGTGGATCCAGTATTTCCTGACACCAAAACTAGATAAGCACATGTTCTCACTACTCTTATTCAGTATTGTGCGTAATTCCATCCAAGGCAATAAGCAAAGAGGAAAAAAAAAAGACACAAGTAGGAAAGGAAGAAGTCAAATTATCCCTATTGCAGATGATACAACCTTATACTTAAAAGACCCTAAGGTCTCCACCAAAAACAGGTCTTTCATTTGACATTTTCAGCAAAGTAATAGGAAACAAAATTAACATTTGAAAATCAGTAGCTTTCCTGATTTAATATCAAAATTAAATCAGCTGAGGGAGAAATGATCCAAACAATATACACACATGTGAATAAATGAATAATAAAAAAAAATTTTTTTTAATTTTAAAAAAGAAATCAAACAGCAACACAGTGCAGGAGAAATGTGCATTAAAAATAAATAAATGAACCGAGAAAGAAATTTGGAAAGCAATCTTATTCACAATAGTCTCAAAAAATAAAATATCTAGTAATAAACCAAACTAAGGAGTTGAAACCTCTACAATGAAAACTATAAAACATTGAAGAAAGAAATTGTAAAGACACTAGAAGATGGAGATATCTTCCTTGTTCATAGATTGGCAGAATTAATATTGTGAAAATGTCTATACTGCTGAAAGCAATTTGTGGCATCTATGCAATCCCTATCAGAATTCCAATGTCACTTTTCACAGAAATATAAAAATCAATTCTAAAATTCATTTGGAAGCACAAAAGACCCTGAATAGACAGCCAATCCTGAGGAAAAAAAAACAATGCTGGAGCTATCACAATACCTGACTTCAAATTATATTATAGTCACAGCAACAAAAAATAGCATAGTACTGGCACAAAACAGACATCTAGATCAATGAAATAGAATAGAAGATCAAGAAGTAAGTACACACGCTACAGCCATCTGATTTTGACAAAGGTATCAAAAACTTACATTGGAGAAATGACAGTCATTTCAACAAATGGTGTTGGAAAAACTAAATTCAACATGTATGATCTCTTACCCAGTACAAAATCAATTCCAAATGAACTGAAGATCCCAGTGAAAGATCAGAAACTTTAAAACTGCAAGAGGAAAGCCCTGGAAGATGCAGGTAGAAGTAATAAATACTTTCCTGAATAGAGACCACATTGCTCATGAAATAAAAAGAAGAATTGGCAAATGGGTTTGAATCAAATTTAAAAGTTTCAGCACAGCAAAGGAAACAATTAACAGAATAAAAAGAAAACCTAGGCCTCAAAAAACTAAAAATAGAACTAGCATATGATCCAGCAATACCACTTCTAGGGATATACCTGGAGGAATGTAAGTCCTACAATAAATTGTTCACAATAGCCAAGCTTAGTAAACAGCCAAGCCCCACAACTGATGAATGGATTCAGAAAATGTGGTATTTATATATAATGAAATTTTATTCAGCCATAGAGGGGAATGAAATTTTGTTGCTTAGAGATAAATGGATGGAACTGAAGACCATCTTAAGTGAAGTTAGCCAGGTTCAGAAAGCCAAAGGCTGCCTTTCTTCTCTCATATGTAGAATATAGACCCAATACAAATATAAGCAACATTACATAAAATATATACAAAGCATGTATCCAAAAGTGGACATGATAGAGGAGGCCAGGGATAGAAGAAAAGAACTAAAGATAGCAAATAATAATGAAACACATCACAACTGTGTAAGAACAAGACACGCACACACAAAAAAAACACACACTGAAAACTGTCAACAACACAGGATAGTGGAAAAGGGCAAGGAATTACAGTGGAGGGGAATTACATTGACTTAAGCATAATGCATGTACAGGTACAAGACAAAAATCACACTGAACAATGAACAGATACCTAAACAAAGAAGGACAGGAATGAGAAACAGGTCATGCTAAGGAGAGGGCACTAATGGGAGGAGGAGGGTAAAAGAAGGAAGTAAAGAAGGTGAATATGGTTGATGTGCAAGGTAAGGCTACTAAGGAGTGTCAGAACCACAAATCCCCCCCATCCAATGAATAGATGCTAATAAAAATGAAAAAAGAATATTTAAACCTACTGAAATCACCATAAGAAGAGAAATAAGGTAGAAAGGAGAAAAGTGGAAGGGATGAAGCAATTCAGGACATAATAAATATATACATGGAAATGTCATAAGGAAACTCCCTGTATAGTTATCTTAATCAAACAAAAATGTCTTTTTCAGAAACAAAGGACAGGAAGGGAAAACGGGTCCTGTCAACTTGGATGACAGAAATATTTTTTTAATTTTATACATAATTAAATGACTAGAACCAAAAAATTAAATAAAATAAAATGTTTTATTTCAGGGGCACCAGTGGTTCACACCTGTTATCCTAGCTACATGGAGGCTGAGATATGGAGGATTGCAGTTTGAGGCCAGCCTGGGCAAATAGTTTGTGAGAGCCCATCTCCAAAATAACCAGAGCAAAATGGACTGGAGGTGTGGCTCAAGCGGTAGAGCACCTGCTTTGCAAGTGTGAAGTTCTGAGCTCAAACTCTAGTCCCACCAAAAAAAAATTCTTATTTTTATTGTCTTTAATATCCATTTAAAAGCCATGACCATTTCCAAAATGACAAATGTATTAACAGGGATAATTAGAGGAATAATTATTTGCAGTTTAACATCAGAAACTCTGGGGATGTAGCTCAGTGGCAGAACACTGGCCTAAGTTGTGCCTAAGTTGTTGCAAAACAACAAAAACAGATAAAAGAAATATTTAATCTTACCAGTAAGATAAGACATGCAAGCTGCTTAAAATTGTTTGATCACTTTGTACAGATGTAGTTGTTAATGATTCAAGCAGAACCCAATAACCCAAAAAAGATACTGGCACAAAATATAGTGGTTAATAGAATGATCTCGAGTGACATTCATCAAAGGTAGGAATTCCACTTCCTCCACCAAATAGTGTGGTGGCCTTGGTCATCCACAGTCCTCACAGAGCATCAGCTTTTCTATTTGTGAATTGGGGGTAACAATAGTTCCAACATCCTAAGTTTGTTTTATTACATGTGACCATGTACCAAAAATGTTCAAGAATAACTAGCTAATGATAACTCAAAAATGAAAGCCAAAAGTAGCTTTTTAAGCAGCTCCTTTGTACAAGCCATTATGCTGATATAAACTGCTTTATTTGAGACTTTGGATTTTTGAGGGGGTGGCTTCATATTATAATTACTCTGTTTGGTGAAATCAGAAATGGTCGTATTATAACTTAGGCTCCCGATTTCTACAGTTTTACCTAGGGCACAGAATAGAAACTGAATTGTCCAATGCATAGGTGGGAGTTCCCAAAAGACTTGCTACTCAAGCTGAAGTGCATTGCACTCCAGCAAGACATTCAGAATCACACTCCAGAGACTCACATCTGAGAGCTTCACCCTGGAGAAGAGATGCCCCCAGCTCCCCCAGGACCCAGTCCTGGCTGGAGAACAGGCTGCACAATGACACAGAGGCTGGTTCCAATGACCTCTTTGGGGGATAGTACTCCAGGAGACTTTATAGCCCTAAGAAATATTCCTTTCTTCTCCATCCTGGAGAATCTGAAATTGAGTCATACACTACTGGTGTTCCTAATGAACACTGGACTCAATAGACCCCAAGTTTGCTGACTCTGAGTCAGAAAGATCCCAGCTTTTTACGAGAATTTTTCATGTACAGGTAAGAATGAGAGAATTTGAAAATGCTTGAAATTGAGGCATTCTCGAAAGGTGAGGATCTAGAAGGTATAGAACACACACACCTGCACAAATGCTAGAGCATGTGTACACACACACACGTGAGCCTCCCAGCCAAATGTTCAGGCAAAACATTCGGGGTGTGTAAGATGAGTCTCTGTTTAAGTTAGAAGCCTCTCTATGAACCACAGAACAAATGGAAGGCTAATATAACCTAATATAAGCTAACAAAGCATCTAAGGCCACAGCTTCTACAAGGACAATATTAGATGGCCTCTCATGCCGGCCTTCTCTAAATATCAGGACAGAAGAACAGAGTGGCTATTTTTTAAGCCATGAAAGGCAAGGTATACCTTTCACTTTCCCTTCAAAAGAGATGTAGTACATGCATAGGGTTCCCAGAGGAGATGCAAAAGCAGAGGTGCAAAAAGGAAGGAGAATAGGAAAAAATGACAGACAGTAATGGAGGGGCAATGACCCCTGTCCTGTTTGTGGAAAGGATACCCTAGCAGAGGATGTGAGACTGGGATATCAGATACCCATTTCCCTCAGCCCACATTTTCTATGTTCCCAGTTAGGGAAATGTTCAACTCTGATCTGAATAGAAGTGGTAAAATTCTAGGAATTGAGAGGTAAGGGAAAAGGAACCTACTCATCTTTTCCTTCAAAGTCATTTTCAGTTCCCACATAGAAGGCGATAACATGTGAGAAGCAAAGAGAGACAGACAGACAGAGACAAAGAGTCAGAGGACAGAGAGAGAGTGTGTTTTGGGGAAGGATATTCATCTTCTTTCTAATGCACTGTCATAAAACTACTTTTCAATTTTGCTGTGAAGGGCATGCTAATTGTTACCTCCTCCAAATAACCTCTGCTGATTGCTCTAATCAAACTTATCTGCTTTCTCTGGATGCTGTTACAGTATTATAGACAGTACAATTCTTATCTGAATGAGTATTATCCTGTTAGCTAAATATCTCATGGGTATTTTTTTGCAGTGCCGGTGATTGAGCACAGGTTCTCATGCATGCTACCTACACCCCCGGCCTTTCATGGTTAGCTTCTTACATCTTCAGTGACATCCAGAGACTTTTGTTGGCAAGGACCATACATAACCTCCCTTCCTCCCCAGTATAGTTCTGACATTACAGACGCATATCTGTAAACTGATCTAATGATTAAATAATGACACATAAAAGTTTTATCTGCACAGATAACAAGAACTACAAGGGATGGGAAAACCAAGCCAAGTGAACCAAACTGTTGTTTCAGACTTCCTTCTTCTAGTACTCTCTGAGCAGCTCAAGGAGCAGCCCATTCTGTTCAGCATCTTCCTGGGCATGTACCTGATCACTGTGGTGGGGAACCTGCTCATCATCCTGGCCATCAGCTCTGACCCACATCTACATACTCCCATGTACTTCTTTTTGGCCAATCTGTCATTAACTGATGCCTGTTTCACTTCTGCCTCAATTCCCAAAATGCTGGCCAACATTCATACTCAGAGTCAGACCATTTCCTATTCAGGGTGTCTTACACAGCTGTACTTCCTCCTTATGTTTGGTGGCCTTGACAACTGCCTCTTGACTGTGATGGCCTATGATCGCTATCTGGCCATCTGCCAGCCACTCCACTACAGCAAAGCTATGAGTCCTCACCTCTGTGCATTAATGTTGTGTACGTGCTGGGTGCTAACCAACTTCCCTGCCCTGATGCACACACTGTTGCTGACCCGTGTGGTTTTCTGTGCCCAGATGGCCATCCCCCATTTCTACTGTGATCCCAGTGCTTTACTGAGGCTTGCCTGCTCCGATACCCACATTAATGAGCTGATGATCGTCACCATGTGCTTGATGTTCCTTGCTGTTCCTCTCATGCTGATTGTGTTCTCCTATGTCCACATTTTCCTGGCTGTGTTGGGCATCTCATCCACTGGAGGACAATGGAAGGCCTTCTCTACCTGTGGTTCTCATCTCTTGGTGGTTCTGCTGTTCTATGGGTCTCTTATGGGGGTGTATTTACTTCCCCCGTCAACTCATTCTACAGGGAGGGAAAGTAGGGCTGCTGTTCTCTATATGGTCATTATTCCCATGCTAAACCCATTCATCTATAGCTTGAGGAATAGAGACATGAAGGAGGCTTTGGGAAAACTTTTTGGCAGTGGAAAAGCATTCTTCCTACTGCAACTATGATGTCTAATCCTGCCATCCATCACTTCAATGATTCTAAATTAGAAATATAACAAAAAAGGGTATTTCACTCCTAAGACTGTGGAATGAAATGTTCTACCTCAGTCTCTTTCCTGATCTCAGTGAGACAACCATTACTAACAGCAGAACACCATCCTCTGATCCTCATCTCTAAAATCAGTGTATTATCCATATGAACAAAGGCCATATGTAGTTGGGGTCTGAAGCCAAGGAAATCCACCCCAGTGAGGCAGCATGCAGTGAGGTGAAAAGACAAGAATGTGAACATTTATTGACCATCCACAATATTCCTCATGGCTGTGCATGTCAGTTCTTTGAGATAGATATGTGAAGACTGTGACTTTGGGTACACATATGTTGCCCAAACCAGGTAAATTTGATTCCCATACCTGTTCTCTTTCTATTGATCACAGTGTGGTGATCACAACAAGGAAGGTGTTGAGAGGATATTTAAAGATAATATTGAATGATGAGAATAAGAAACAAGAATTAAATTAATATATACTGTAGTTAATGGCATTTCCTTACTATTTCATTTCTTTAACTTAAAAGCACTCTTTTTTTTAACTGCAATGCATAAGTTGAAAGAAATCAGTATTGGTTAAGTGCCCACTTTATGCAAATTTTGTATTCAGTACATAATTTGTTCTCTGGGTTCTTTCATAAAACATTTCCTAAAATAAATAAATGATAAATCAAGTGTGCTGGAAGTTTTTAGACCAATAATTTTACAGAAATCAGTCTAATGGAAACTGCTATTATGAACAGTAGTTATCTTTTTGCAATGGAACTGCAGGTAATCAGTTTCTTCTTTATAGCTACATATTTTTAAATGTGGTTTTTAAAGTCAGGAAAGTGAATTTGGGGGTCGGCACAAAAATACTCCAATAATTAGAAAGGTGCCCAAGAGAGACGAAGAAATGTCTAAAGAAGTCTCTGAAGCCTCAAGATGAAGTTCATGCTGGATCAAGTTTGTAAAGAGTATGACTTCTGGGTGTTGTGAAAGATCTCTTCCCCTTGAATAGAAAGGACAGAAACAATGACATAAATAGTGAAAACAGATTAGACCACCCTGGTCTTGAATTTAAGTTATTTGGTCCTGATCACAGTAATCTAGTATTGCAATTTCTAGTTCCAAAGCAAAGGTCAGAGAAAGAAAAGTTTGTGTTTATGAGTAGCTTCCCTTTTTTGAAACAAATGCCATACTTCTAAGATCCCTACCTCTGCCCTTCAGTCACACAGTCCAGAATTCCTTTTATGGTCTGTATATTTGATAAAGATATTTATCTCAAGCTGTTGGCTTATGCAATTGTAGGGAGTAACAAGTCTATAATGTATAGAACAAGCCAGCAGTCTGGACACTTTAGCAAGAATTGATGTTGCAATCTTTTACTTTTCACTAGACTTTATTTTGTAGAGCAACTTTACATTTACAGCAAGATTGAGCAAAAATTCCCCTATATCCCTAGCCACTACACCTGCACAGCCTCCCTGCTACTATCATGTCATACCAAAGTGGTACATTTGTATAACTGACTAATCTCCACTGACACATCACTATCACCAAAGTCCATAGCTTCCATTAGAGTTTGATTTTGATATTTACATTCTATGGGTTTTGACAAATGTATAATAACATATTTCCACCATTATGGTATGATAAAGAACAGTCTCACTGACCTGAATACCTGTGCTTGACCTGTTCATTCCTCTGTCCCACATATCCCTAACAACGAGTGATCTTTCTCCTATCTCCAGCTTTATGTTTTATAGAATGCCACACACTTGGGATCATATGTTTCCTTTGAATATTGGCTTCTTTCTCTTAATAGTATGCATTTAAGATTTCTCTGTATCTTTTCATGACTTGACAGCTCATTTCTTTTATGGCTGAGTAATATCTTAGTATGGAATGCATAATAACAGATGGAAGGTCAGTGTCTATCTATTGTCATTTTTTCACAAATAGTGCTGGACATTATTTGTTCAAAAGAGAATCTTTTCTCCATTGTATTGCTTTTGCTCCTTTGTCAAAATTCAGTTGACTATATTTATGTGGCTGTACTTCTGGGTTCTCTCTTTCATTCCATTAGACTATTTGTATATTCTTCTGCCAATACTACAGTCTTGATTACTGTGACTTTATTATAAATCTTCAAATCTGGTAGTAATACACAGACTTTTTTCCTTTATTAAAACATTTTATTAACATATATTAATTTTATAGGGGGTTCATTTCGATATTTACATGTATGCTTGCAATGTACTTTGGTTAGATTTCCCCCTCCATCATTCCCCCTTATTTCCCCTCCCTCTTCTTAAAACAATTTCAATGGTTTCATTGTTTTATTTTCGTATATTTGGTCTCCTTCTCATTCTTTGTTCTTCCTCTCCCCTCCCACTAGTAATCACTCCCGAACAGGACCTGTTTTTATTATGAGTATTTTGCCTTTCTATATAAGCTTTAGATAATTTGTCAATCTCTACAAAATAAACTTTTGCTGTTTTGATTTTAGTTATATAGACTCTATGGACCAAGCTTGAAAGAATTGACACTATGACAATATTGAGTGCAAGAAAAATGCAATATATTTTCATTTATGTAGTTCTCCTTTGATTTATTCTGCAGAGTTTCATTGGATAAGACTTCTAGAATGATGTTGAGAAAGAGTGGCAAGAGGGGACATTTATGCTTCATTCATGGTATTAGTTGAAAAGCTGCTATTTTCTCACCATTAAATATGATACTATCTGTAAGGATTTTGTAGATACCCTTTATCAAGTTGGGAAAGTTCCCCTCTCTTCCTTGTTCACTGACCTTTTAATAAAAACATTGGATTTTGTTAAATAACTTTTCTGCATCTACTATGTCATTTTTTTCTTAATTGGCCTATTGATGTGATAGGTTACACAGGGGTTACATAATTAATTTTTAAATGTTCAAATAGCCTTGCATACCTGAGGTAAACACCACTTGGTCATGGTAAGTAATTCTTTTAATATACTTTTTTATTTAATTTGCCAGTATCATATAGAGTATAATTGTACTTGAGTTCATAAAACATATTGGTGTGTCGTTTTCTTTTCTTGTCATTGACTGATTTTGGTATTAAGGAAATGATGGCCAGGCAGAATAAGTTAAACAGTATTCCCTCTACTACTGTCTTCTGGATGAAATTGTAGTGAATTAGTTAGAATATTTTTCCTTAATTGTTTGATAGAATTCATAAGTGAACCTATCAGTGTATGTCACTTTCTGTTTAGGAAGGTTATTAATTATCTAGTCAGTTTCTTTAATAAATATTAGCCTATTAGATTTGTCTATTTCTTCTTGTGGGGGTTTTAGCAGATAGTAGCTTTAAAGGAGTTGGTCAATTTCATTTAGCCTATCAAGTTTGTGAGAATGGTGTTGTTCATATTACTTCTTTGTTATTCTTTTCATAACTGTGTAATCTATAATAATAATCTGATATTAATAATTTCTTTCTTTTCTTTTTTCTTAGTCATGTTAGAAGCTTATCAACTTTATTAACTACACATGTCTGTAATCTGAGCACTTGAAGACTAGACTGGGCTACATAGCAAAACCCTATCTCAAAAAATTTTTTTCGTTGATCTTTTCTGTGAACCAGCTTTTAGTTCCATTTATTTTTCTCCATTGACCTTTCAATTTATAAATTCCTGCTCTAATTCTTGTTACTTCTTTTCTTCCACTTACATTGGATTTAATTTTCTCTTATTTCTTTAGTTTTCTAATGTGGAAGCATAGATGGTTGGTTTCAGGTTTTTCTTTTTCTAAATAGAAGCTTAAAATCAAATCAATTGGTGCATAACTTCTAATCCTTTGGGATAGGTTAGTGTTTATACTTTTATGTAAACCTAGCTCAATTATACACATTTTTTTAAGGTTTGAAAATCCTTTCAGGGCTAAAGTAGCTTTCAGTGCTGGATTTATCTATTTGAATTCATGCTTTCTGTAGAGTTTTTTTTAACTCCTCATCATTTTGAGTTTATGATGCCTTCAAGAACCTATTTTAAAAGTATTCCATCTAAGTTGCTTACTTATCTTCATTGGGAATGTTGGTCCAAATTATCTAGTTTGCAATTAAAGGAAGTCTTCTCTATTTCAGATGGACGTTTATTCACTATAAAAATCTAATTTTCATAAAAATTTGTCTATTAAGATTTACATAACCTTTATATATTTGCAATTGATTTTGACACTTTCTTTCTTCCTGTATATCATACTTACCTTTTCTTTTAATCTTTCCCTTTTTTATTTGCTCCATTCTCCTTCTGATGCTGTGTATATTCTGCATCTCATTTTACATTTTGTCAGCATAGTCCCTAGTTTTCACTGAGTAATTGTAAACACACCTTTAATTAAACCTTCTTATTGATTTTTAAGATATATATTTAGATACAGTCAGAAGAAACACTACAGACAGATCTCACTTACCCATTACCCAATTTGTCAAAAAATAACTTTATGCAAAATTATAATAAAATATCACAACTTAAATACTGGCATTTATAAAGTCAAGATAAAGAAAATTCTGTAACCACTGGGATCTCTAATACTGCCAACTTGTAACCACATGCACTGCCCTCTTTCCTCTGCCCTCTCTATATAGTCTGGCAACTGTTAATCTGTTTTCCACTGATATAATTCTATAATTTCAAAATTAATATATAAACAGAATCACATAATGTGTAAGCTTTGGGGTGTTGGATTTTTTAACTCAGCATAATTCTCTAAATATTTTCCCAGACTATTATTTATATCAGCAGTTCATTTTTTAAAGTGCTGTATGATATTTCATGTATGGACTGACACTGTTGTGAGCCATCCACTTGTTGAAGGACCTGAGTTTTTTACTTTAAATTTTGACAAGTTCCAGCAAAGCTTGCATAAAAACAAGTTTTTCATGTCTTTGGGATAAATGTGATTTCTAGATTATATGGTAGTTGCATTGTTACTTTTAATTAAACCTCTTATCTATTTTTTGTGGGTGCTTACATCATTTTGTAGTCACACCAGGCAAAGTATGAGTAATCCAGTTTCTCTGTATCCTTATAAGAATTTGGTGTTCTCATTAGTTTTTAGTTCAGCCATTTTGATAGGTGTGTAGTCAAATCTCATTGTCACTTTAATTTGCATTTTCCAGATGGCTAATGATATTCAATATCTTTTTGAGTTCTCACCTGCGTACGTGTATCTTTGGTGAAGAGTCTAATCATGAGTTTTGCTCATGATCCCACTGGATTGTTTAGGTTTTATTTTTGTTCTCTGTCAAATTGAAGTAGGGTCTGACTATATAGCCCAGGCTGGCCTTGAACTTGTGATCCTCCAGCCTCAGTCTTCCAAATGCTGGGATTACAGGCCTGAGCCACCATGCCCAGCTTCTTTTGGTTTTTATTACTGAATTTTGAGAGTTCTCTATACATTCTAGATACGAGTCCTTTGTCAAATATGTGATTTGCAGATATTTTCTTCCTCTCTATAGCTTCTCTTTTTATCCTCTTAACAGGGTCCTCTGCAGAATACATTTTCTAATGAAGTTCAATTTTTCAGATTTTCATTTTATATCATGCTTTTTGCTTTGGGTGCCACGTCCATGATCTATTTGCCTAGTGTGTTATTACTCATTGGCCAAATGTTGACACCCATGGAAAAAGCGTGCAGTTATGAACAAAAACTAGGCTCCTCAGCTCAGGCATGGAATTAAGTGGGTAGAATCAAGGTCCACTCTCCAAAGGCCTATGCAGTGGAAGAATATCCATGTTTAGTATAGGATACCCATGGAGTATGGACTATTATAAAGGCAAATAAATTCAAATGGCCTCATATTTCTCACTGAAATCAATTTTAGGATAATTCAGTTTTTTTAAAGATCCAAAACAAATGTGTTAAAACCTAGACAGGTATATCCAAACCAGGTTATCAAATTATCTTCCAAAGTTCAAGTGCAAAATAATACGTTTTCAGTCATGCAAGTACTTGAAAATTTTCTCTTCAGCTAGTAATTTTTAAAGTTTTTCACCTTTGCATGGACCACCTTATTTTATTAGTAGCTTTAAATTCATAAGCAATAAAGGCTTATTTGAACAAATTTAGATATGAATGTGTACAAGGAAATGAAAATACTCCTCTACCCCTCCCCGCCCCGCACTTTCATTCTTACGCCTTGGCTGCACACACACATATATTCATATAGTTTTTCAATATAATGGAGTCATATTTTTACATTACTTCACATTTTAATCTTCCTACTTAATGACTTTTTAAGACATATACATAGATATATATGTATATATATATTTGATTCTGTGAACCTGCTATATATGGCTGCACTCTATGTGAATTAGTCATATCATCTTTAGATGTATGCATGAAAACCTTGGCATGAAGTACAGATTTATAATAATGTAGTTAATACACATTTATGATAATATTCTGTTCACTAAAGTCCTAGGAGCGGGGCCTTCTAGAGTAAGGTATTAAATAATATGCTTTAAACATATAGTTTAGGAACAAAGGAAAGTTTAGGAGGGAAGGGAGTTTTCAACCTCTCCTATGTGCAATGCATAACTCCCATGTTATCATTCATGATTCTTATTCTATTTGCATTTTTAACTCCATGATAAAATATAAGAGGAAACTAAGCCACAGTAGTGTAACACAACTCTGGAGGATAGAAGGAAAAGGGAAGAAGTAAAGACCAGATTTATGCAAGAAAACATCTCAGAAAGAGGAAAATAAGGAATTATAATATACTCAAATTGAGAAAAATGTACTAAATTGTAGACTTCCTCATCATCATCCTACCACTCTATTCCTCATTCTTTCCCTCTTCAAATGTCTGCAAAAATTTTAACAACTACAAATTTTGTAATTTTTCTCAATGAAATATTGAAATGAGAAGAATTTTGGAAGAATAGTCTTATAAACAGAGAAATTTGTCCAGGAATTTTTGTGACAACAAGATAGTTTAAGGCAGTATTTGAAAGATGAGAAAGTGGAGAATGTGAAGAATTTCCCTAAGAAGGAGGAGGGAGAGTGAATATGAATGTTATTTTTTAAATTTTTATTGTTTTATTATTGTATTTGGGGTATATTGTGACATTCACAAATGTTCTTACAATATATAATAGCTGAATTCACTCCCTCCATCATTCTCCTTTATCCTTCCTCTCCTCATTCTTAAAATAATTTCAACAGATCTCATTTTTCCATTTCATACATGAGTACATAATATTTCTACCATATTCACTCTCCTACACGCTTTACTTGTGTATTTCCCCTCCCACTGGTACTTACCTCCCAGACAGGACCTGTTTTACCTTCTTGTTCTCTGTTTTTGAGAATATGTTTTGTCTGTTTAAGATAGCTATACAGGGAGTTTGCTTGTGGCATTTCCATATATATATGTATGTTAGCCCGAATTGGTTCATTCCCTCTATATTTCTCACTTCAACATTAGTCACCTTCTTATGGTGATTTCAACAGGTTTAAAAATTCCATATTCATTCTAGTATAGGAAATACATCAACCATATTCACCTTTTTAGCTTCCTTCTTTTACCCTCCTTTTCCCCCCAGTGACCTCCCCTTAGTGTAAACTCTTTTCATAATATTGCTTATATTTGTATTGTGTCTATCTCCCACATATGAGAGAAAACATGGAGACTGTCTTTCTGAGCCTGGCTTAGATGTCCTCCAATTGCACCCATTTACCTTCAGACCACATGGTTTCATTCTTCCATATGGTTGAATAAAACTCCACGATACGTACACTCACGCATATATATATATATCAGTGATTGGAGTATTATGATTTAAGCGTATGAAGGACCAAATGGTAGCCTATTATCAATGGATCTAAGTCCATTATCAATGGATGTAAGTGCCCCCAATAGCCTTGACTCACATACTAAAAATACTAACTACTGAAAGCTTAATTGTTCACCAAGCGCTACTAAAAACTAAGTCAAGGTGGAGGAGATTCCACTTGTAGGTTAGTCAAGATGATGCTGCCTAGGATCTTCTCCTTCTCATGAGCTTCCTCAGGCCCTGTTTCAGGTCTTTGTTTCTCAGGCTGTAGATAAAAGGATTTAGCATGGAGGAAACAACTGTGTAGACAATTGTTGCCATGTGGTCCTGAACAGTGTAAGTGGACACTGGCTGTAAGTAGACATAGAAGATGCTTCCATAAAAGAGTGTTACCACCGTGACATGAGAACCACAAGTAGAGAAGGCTTTGCATTTTCCAGCAGCAGAGGGAATCTTAAGAACTGCGATGAGAATTCGTATGTAAGAGAAAGCAATACATAGAAAGGGGGTCACCAAAACAACAGCTCCTTCTGTTATTATTACAATTTCGTTGACAAATGTGGAGGAGCAGGACAATTTCATTAGAGGACTGAGGTCACAGAGAAAGTGGTGGATAACATTGGAGTCACAGAAGGTGAGATGATTCAGCAAAAGTGTGTGCAGGAGAGAGTGAAGGTGAGGAAATGAGCAGGAGAAGGCCACCAGCAGGACACAACGGCTGTGGCTCATAGTGGTAACATAGTGGAAGGGGTCACAGATGGCCACATAGCGGTCAAAGGCCATGACTGCCAGAAGACAGCTGTCACTGTTGCCCAAAGCATACAGAAAGTACATTTGAGTCAGACACCCAGCATAGGAGATGGTCTTGCTTTCTGACAGGAAGTTCACCAACATCTTGGGAACAATGGTTGTTGCGAAGCAAATGTCAGTGAAAGACAGGGAACTCAACAAAAAATACATTGGGGTTTGAAGATGAGGATCAGACTGTATGACCAGAATGATAAGCAAGTTGCCTGCTATGGTGACCAGGTAAATGATGAGGAAGAGAACAAATAATGGCTTTTGGTCCTCAGGCCGAGAAGAAAGTCCCAGGAGAATGAACTCAGAGACACTGCTGGTTTGGTTGACTTTTTCCATTGAGGTGGACCCAGTTATATACAAGAATTTCTATTACTTAACATACTCAAGTTCTAAACTCCAAATCATGAGAACCCAGGAATTATTTATTTTGTTTACCTGATCAGTTAGCTGCTGTGTGTGCATAACTTACCAATCCCATGGTCCTTTACTGTGTTTCTCTGACTCAAATCTATGGGCGCCACTCTGGCTTTGCATTGATAGCTGTAGGGACAGAAGTAAATTTTCCTTTAGAAATTATTACATGTTTGATTCAGATTTTTTTTACTTACTTTATTTTGTTTTATTTTTAATTAACATGCATCAATTGTACGTACTAGTGAGGTTCAGTAAAATATTTCAGTACATGTATATAGCTGTCCTTGATCTAATCCAGCCTCCTTTTATCCACCCAGACCCACTTCTAGTTGTCACTATTATACATCCAAGTAAAGAATACCATAAACAATCCTGGTCGCAATCAGTGGTGCACACCTGTAATCCTACCTACTCAGTATGTAGAGACAGGGAGAAATGTGGTTGAAGGCCAGTTTGGGTAAAAATATAAGACCTTATCTGAAACAAAAGCAAAAAAGGCTGGTCACATGGCTAAAGTGAGAGAGCACCTGCCTAGTAATGTGAGGCCTTGAGTTCAAACACCAGTACCACCAAAAAAAAGTATGAACATTCTTTAAACGAAAATGAAAAATACATAAGCCATATGATCCAGCTATCTAAGTCCCAGATATATGCCCAAAGGAAATGAAATCAGCATGCCAAAGAGATGCCTGCATTCTCATGTTTATCGTGGCACTATACACAATATCTAAGATATGGAATCAAACTGGGTGCCCATTGACAGGTGAGTGGATTAGTACAATGTGGTCTATGTGAAATATATATGGTATATATATATATATACCCATATACATATATATAGTGGATGTATCACATTTGTGCATATATATATATATATATATATACACAAAACTTTTGTTATATGTACACATCATTATGGTATATTATTCAGCCATAAAGAAGAATAACTCAGATTCATTAGCTCTAATTCTGTGAATAGCATTATTCCCCTGTTGAAACATAGCAACAAAGCAGACAAATAAATTCCTGCATTTGTAGAGTTTGTGTTCTAACTTGGATGGTAGATCAATCAACAAACAAAACAGGTAGCATAATATCAGGTAATAAATTTTGTGAAAAAATTTATTTATATCCACTGTAAGAAGATGGAGATAAAGGGGAAGGGAGAGTGTGAGTATTTTAAGGAAGTAAGGGTCACAAAACATTCATTCCTTATCAAATCAAATTCAGTTGATTATGCTGTAGTTCACCTTTTCATTGTTTTAGAGAAAATAGTACTTTAACAAAACATCAGAGGAATGTTGTACCCAGTTCCATACGGTGATGTATTTTTTCTCCTCTGGGGACAAAATAAGTGGTCCTTAGCCCATGCCATGCTGTAATTAACAGGCTTCACAATTCTCCTCATACTTGTAAATTCATTTTACAAAAATCCCCTTTTAAATCACATTTGCACAAGATAGGTACCCATTGTTGAGTGTTCAATTTAGATTTTTCCTATTCATCTTCAATGTTTATCCAAATATACATTTGAATATGTATTTATATATATTTGTGAATGTATATGCATATATTTTATCATATGATAAACATGTTATTTTGGTGCATATAATTTTTAGTCATATTTGGTCACCTAGGATTGGACATCAAAGTAACTCCATTTGTCATACTACAGAAAGTTCTGAAAGGACAGTTCTTCCCTCAACAAAGTGTTACATTTCTTTTTAGACTGCATAGTTGTCTATACCTTGTGAATAGACACAATACACAGAAAATTTCAAATATTTTTAGATGTTGGTTATTTGTATATTCTTGGCTACCATAAAAATGTCTCCACTAAATATACTTATGTCACCAAAATATTTAAAATTAATTCTGTATAGTCAGCATATTCTTTTACCCACTGTAAATGAACTTATTGCATTGGAATATTCACACACTTAAAGCATCACCTATTTATATTGTTATGATTGGATAATTGGTGTATCTCTCAAAAGTCTATTTGTTAAAGGCTTGGTCCTCAGACTAGCATAACTAGCAGGTGTTGGAAATTATAGGAGATGGCGCGTGGTAGCACATCCTTAGGTCATTGGGAACATGCCCTAAATGAGATTGCAAAACGTCACACTCTTCTTCTTTGCTGCCTGACTCATGAGGTGAGTGGTTTTGTTCCACCAGCACTTCTACCATGATGTGCTGCCTCACCAATGACCCAAAGTAATGGAGTCAATTGATCATGGACTGAAATCCCCAAAACCATGAGCCAAAATAAACCCTTTCTCTTTATCAGTTAATTGACTCAGTTAGTCATTTCATTAAAGAGACAGAAATCTGACTGAGATATAGATAGATAGATAGATATAGACATAGATATATAGATATATATAAATTAAAGCCTATACTTTTCATACAAACATCTTTAAATCTTGGCTTATTCATGTGTAACATTTGACACAAATATCCACATTATCACGAAAATTTAATGAGATAATACATTTAAAGGATGTACAATGGGAACAACATACTGTAACACAGAGGAAGCTGTTGTTCAACAACCCTAATGATGTTCTGTTATCTATTATTCACAAATGTTCTCAAAATTAATTAATTCACATGCTTAAAATATCACATCCTTCAGTATCTAATTATCATGTTAATTTCATGATTTTGCCAGATTTTGTAGGAGGAATATTTATTTCTTTATGGAATGATTTGAATGAATCAATAATTAAGGTTAATAAACATAGACAATATTTACTGAAAAATTATTAATATCAGGCACATGCTAGGAATCTCATTAAATTCCATAACAGGATATTATAAGGCATGTGTGATTACTATTGCCATTTCACAAATCAGCAGTGAGATTTAGATAGATGAAGCGGTTTTCCCAAGGTCAATAAGAAAGTAACTAGCAATCAGGGGTTAAACCCCATGCTGACTCAAAATGATGCCAATCCTCTTAACCCTTGTGCTTCCCTTCCTCATGTTAGATATATGATGATGATGAAGATGGATGGATGGATGGATGGATGGATAGATAGATAGATAGACATTTGTAAGACTTAGCATATGTGCATTGACACTACGTTTTCCTCACTTGGATTATATATTATATGTATTATCCCTCTCTTCCACTAAACACATCACTTACAATCTTTCTTGTCCCAGTGCTCTGGACTCAGACAGAAGATGCAGGTCTTTTTTGTCCTGTTCACAATCTGCTGAGTGATGTTTTTTGAATAGCAAGTGAATACTATGTCAGAAAACAGTTTGATAAACACAGTATTCAAAAATAAATCATTCATGAAAGGGCTACCTGGGGAATTTGAGATGCAAAAATTACTGAAGATTAGGGTTAACTGAGGTTGAATACTACAAGTGATACATGTGGAGATAGCCCATGCTCTTCACTAGAATGAAGAGAAGACAATTTTGGTTGGGTGAAACTGGGAAAATAGTTCTAAAAACACAAAGTGAGTGTATGATTCTTGGAATATATAGGGTTTTTTCTGACTGAGGGGGGGTTTGCTTCCTCTAAAACATGTCCAGTAAATGACATAGAGGCCAAACCTAATGGACTTAAAACCAAAACTCAGATGCTGGTTTTGGTGGATCCTACAATTTCTAATTCACAGAATATATAAAACTATGAAAGAAGGACAAAAGTGCCAGATTGGGTTAGGGTGGTCAAAGGGATGACCAGCTTACTGAATTTCACCTCCATTTCCAGAGGTTTTTCTTTGCTTCCAAATTTGAATCTGTGAATTAGTTTCTTCTCAATTTCTTCATGTTTCTTCCCTGGACTTCTAATCTGATTATCAAAGACAGTCCAAGGAAAGGGGATAAAACTAATAAATTTCTGAAAAAGGTAACACATTTCCCTTGTCTAGCCTCAACTCCCCATTTCTTTCCTAATATCTGGTCTCCAGTCTGATGCTACTTTCACAACTCCCATCACAGAAGAAGCAGCTGCCATGACTGAAGAGGCAAGGACTCTCTTGGTTGTTGAAACGCAGTTAGCTTCTCATGGGCTTGTGTTCTGTTCTCCTGGCCTCTACGGCTCTTGTTAGGATAAGAGATTTGTGGTGCACTGATTTCTCATGGGAATTTTTCCTATGATTGCTCTAAAAAGAGAGATCCTAAGGGGAATCACAGTTAACAGAATTGACTATAAGGGGACATAGGGCCCCTGAGGTTTAGATGTTCATGCTAATCTCAGAACTTCTCAACATGACTACAGTAACTCAAGGGCATGATTCAGTTTCTTCAGGTAATGGTTATCCAGTGTGGATAGATATTTATGTGGGTGAATATGTTTATGTTTGGGAATTTTTATGTTTAGTCACTTTATTTATTGTATAGTTCTTTATTCTAATTTGCATTTCTCTGATGACACATAAATCACAGAAGTATTTAAGAAAGAAGATATGAACTATAGGGTTTTTTACATGTGGGTATCCAGATATTCAAATATCATGTGTTGGAAATATTATCTTTATTCTATTGTCCTGCCTTGGTTCTTTGTGAAATATTGTGATATAATGCCAGCTGGCCTCACACTCATGAGCCTCCTATGTTACAGGCCTCTGTCACTAAGCTCAAATTCATTTATATGTTTGTAAATTTTTTTTGAGTCATGGCCTAACTAGGAGCCTGGGCTGCTCTTGACTTTGTAATCCTCCTGCTTCAGCTTCCTGACTACTAGGGTTAAAGGTATGGGACAACATGCTTGGCACTGACCATTTTTAAAACTAGATTTTTCAATTATTTGTTCAGATTTCAGTAATTTCAGTATCTTTGGATTCATTATTGAGGATTTATGAACTTTTAGAGGAGTCATATTGCCTTGCTTTTCCATGAATCTTGCATTTCTATGTTATGATTTGTATATTTGTTAAGATGGTTATCTCTCACTGTTTTATTATGGGGGCCTTCTTAGTGGCCTTCCTTCTCTGTGGTCATTATGCCCACTAACAGTCAGAGAAGGTAAATTACACAGAAGTAAAAAAAATTTTAAAGCAAGCCAAAAGGCTGAAGTTATAGTTTAAGTGGTAGAGTACCTGCCTGCCAAGTACAAAGCTCTGAGTTCAAACTGCAGTACAAAAACCAGATATTTTAATGTAAAAAAAATTGAAAACTAAACCTCAAATATGATTATTAAAGAAAAGAAATAGAATACTTACAGGATAAACTACCAGTTTAAAGATTAGTAAAGCTAAGTATTAAAAATTAACAAAAAAGGGAAGATATGGGAAGGAAAAAAGGCAGAAGATAGGAAAAAGAGGGAGATATTATAAGATGAAGACCTAAGAAATAGAAGTTAGGGTTTGGGCATAGTGGTACATACTTCTAATCCCTGTATTTGGGATTATTTGCAGCCAATATGTGCTACACAGCAAATTCAATACCAGCCAGGTCTACATAGTAACAGATGTCTCAACCTTACACCTAAAAAGAAATAATTGTGAGTGAAAACACAGTAAGACAGATAAAGAAGAAAAACAATTAAAAAGACAAAACCACCATAATTCAACATTTCTTTTTTGTTGAAAAGAAAGAGGATGGAGATTCTTCATTCACATCCTCAGGCCTGTAATTTTTCAATTCACTTTATGGAAGGGGCAGACCCAATATCCCCCCTTACTCTCCTACTGGGGATTGGTACTATGCCAGTTGTTTGATTGAATTCTTCTCAGTGTTTGTCCGTATGCAAGCCTGCTAATATGGAGGGTGTAGGAGCTACCTTCACACTGTTTCTGCCTGCTAAGCTTAGGACTGCCAGTAGGATTCCCTGTCACACCAGGGACACTTTGTCTCTGCAAGTTTAGCATGGGAAATCTCCAAACAGTGGCTACTTTCCACCAAATCTCTCTGGCCCTTGGAGTGTATACAGAACAGTCACACTAAAGTGACATGTGTTACTGGGACAAGGCATAGTGCACTGATTGATGCTGCATGTCCTGACCACAAAGTTCTCTGTTCTCAGACCTCCACTTGTACTCACACAGCTGTCTCTGTTCTCTTACCAGAGTTTGGGCCATAAATACCCCCATGTTATCATCCTCAGCTTCCCTCTGAATCATGCCACACACTTTCCACCCAAGTAGATATGGGTCTGTGAATCTGAATCCAAGTCACAACCAACTGCTTCAGTACACAAAGATTCCCAAGGTGGTCTCTTGCTAAGCCAAAGGAGGGTGAAAAGCCTTTCGGTGGTTAGAGATATAGAAATGCAAAGTTTGGATATTTTTTAAAATGCAAGTCAGGTTATCTGCTTTATCTAGCTGAAAGGTTTGACAATAAGACTTCTAAGGTGACTTCCACACCATGGCACATGTAAGCCAGTAAAGAAGCACAAAAGGATACTTCTTCAGCAATTGCTTGCCGCACAGAACGCAGAACCTCCATCTTAGGCTTTATTTTTGCAGAGTTACATCTTGTACACCCATGGAACTTGGCAATGTTTTTATTTTCACTTTTTCTTATATCCCTACTAGGGGGATTCTCCCTCTTTCTTACTGCTTTGTTCAGCACTCTATGTTATGGTTTATTGTTGCTTTTATAAATCTGAAGTTCAGTATTTCTAGATTTCACTTGGTTTCTAACTATCTGCTATTTATTATTGTCTTCCTTAGCCTTTCTAAACCCCCCACCATTCCCCACAAATACACATTTCAGAAAAGTTCTGGGTGTTTCTAATCTGCCATCTTCTCTCCTCCCTCTTCTCTTCTAATGTATATTCAATGGTATAAACTTACCTCTCAGATCTGCTCTCGCTCCATCCCACAGATTTGATAACAACTTATAATTTCATTTAGTGAAAAATATTTTTAGATTTCTCTTCATTCCTCCACTTTGGTCCATGTGTTATTTTAAAGTATGTTATTTAGTTTCCACATATTTTTATGATTTTCCAGTTATTTTTCTGATACTGGTTTCTAATTTAATTCCACTGTGATGTAAGAGAAGGCATTGCATCCTTTTTGTTCTTTTAAATTTGTTAAGGTGTATTTTATGACTTGGAATGTTGTGTATCTTGGAGGGTGCTGCATGTGACATTAGGAGGAATGTTTACTCTGTTGTTTGATGATGTTGTGTATAGATGTCAATCATTTCCAGCTGATTGATGCTCTTGCATTCAACTATACCATTCTCTAGCCATTTTCTTCTGCTAGATCACCCATTTCTGATAGAGGAGTGTGTTAATCTCCAACTATAATCCCTTTATTTCTCCTTCCAGTTCCTTCAGTATTTGCCTCTCATAGTTTGACAGTCTGTTTTTTGGTGCATGTCTATTAGGTATTGTTATGTCTTCTTTGAGGACTTACTCCTCAAAAAACATTAGCTTTTGCTTATCTTTACCCTTAGTTTGATGTGTTCTCTGAAATTAATGTAACTAATATTGGTTTCTTTAGATTAGTTTTACCCTGTTATACTTTTCTCCATCAACTTACCTTTAATTTGTATGTGTCTTTTTATTTAAACTGAATTTCTTATAGACAATATATATTTGGGTTTTTTAAACTGCTCTGACAATCCATGCTTTTTTTATTGGTGCATATAAATCATTAACATTCAAAGTGACCATTGGCACAATTAGATTTAAATCTAACATAGTACTTACTGTTTTCTACTTTTGCTGTTATTTTGTCTTCTATTTTTTCTGCCTTTGGTGCTTTTAATTTTATATTATTCCATTTTCTCTTTTTTCTTAGCATATCAGTTTTCTTCTTTTTAAATTTATTTATAGTGGTTCATTTAGAATTTGCAATGAACATTTACGACTAATCCAAATCCATTTTCAGATAACTCTGAACCACTTCATGATTAGTGTAAATATCTTACAATAACAAAATACTCCTATTTGTGACTCCTATTTTATCTGTTGTATACACACACCCCCATGCACATGCATGCACGCACACATATTCCTCAACTTACAAGCAGGTTAAGCCTCCATAAATCCATAACAAGTAAAAATATTGTAAATGAAATTTCATTTAATAACTTAACCTACTGAACATCATAGCATAGTAGTACAGTACCCAGAAGAGTATTGTGCATTTACCTTTATGATCATATTACTGACCAGATGATGCAGCTTACTGCCCTTGCTCATCACTGCAAGAGTATCATACTGCATATTGCCAGCACAGAGAGATTGAAAGTCAATATTTGAAGTATGGTGAACCATATTCTTTTGCACCCTCAGATTAGTCAGTTTTCCATCATTATAACAAATACTTGGGATAAGTCTATGATTAATTAGTTTCACAGATTCAAACCTGTGGCAAGGCAACCTGTGATAGAGCAAAACCTCTCACCTCATGGTTGAGAGGGACAATGTGTCAGTCAGGTCTGTTGCAATGACAAACACTGAAAGAAACATTTAACAAAAAAAGCTGGTTCTTTGAAAAAATAAATTAAGACTGACAGACCCCTGGCACACCTGACTATAATGAGCAGAGAAAAAACCCAAATCAGTAAAATCAGAAATGCAAAAGGGGAGATAACAACAAACACCATGGAAATCCAGGAAATCATCAGAGACTACTTTGAGAAACTATATTCTAATAAATTTGAAAGTCTTGAAGAAAAGGACAGATTTCTAGAAACTTACAACAACCAAAACTGAACAAAGAGGATATTAATCACCTGAATAGATCTATAACATAAAAAGAAATTGAAGCAGCAATCAAGTATCTCCCAAAAAAGAAAAGTCCAAGACCTGATGGATTCACTACTGAATTCTATCAGATGTTTAAAGAACTGATACCAACTCTCCTTAAACTGTTCCATGAAATAGAAAGGGAAGGAACACTGACTAACTCATTTTATGAAGCCACTATTATTCTCATCCCAAAACCAGACAAAGACACCTCCAAAAAGGAGAACTACAGGCCAACTTCCTTAATGAATATCAATGCAAAAATCATTAATAAAATAATGGCAAACCAAATCCAACAACACATCAGAAAGATTGTACACCATGACCAAGTTGGCTTCATCCCAGGGATGCAAGGGTAGTTCAACATCCACAAATCTATAATGTAATACAGCACATCAAGAAGCAAAGACAAAAACCACTTGATCATCTCAATAGATGCAGAAAAAGCCTTCGACAAGATCCAACACCACTTCATGATAAAAGCTCTAAGAAAACAAGAAATAGAAGGAATGTACCTCAACACTGTAAAGGCTATATATGACAAACCTACAGCCAACATCATACTTAACAGTGAAAAACTGAAACCATTCCCCATAAAATCAGGAATGAGACAAGAGTGCCCACTATCCCCACTCCTATTCAATATAGTACTGGAATTTCTAGCCAGAGCAATAAGGCAAGAAGAAGAAATAAAAGGAATACAAATAGGTAAAGAAACTGCCAAAATATCCTTATTTGCAGATGATATGATCCAACACCTTAAAGACCCAAAAAACTCTACTCAAAAACTCTTAGACACCATAAACAGCTAGAGTAAGGGGGTAGGATAAAAAATCAACTTAGAAAAATCATTAGCTTTTCTATACACCAACAACAAACAAACTTGAGAAAGAATATATGGAAACAATTCCATTTACAATACCCTCAAAAAAAATTAAATACCTAGGAGTAAATTTAACAAAGGATGTGAATGACCTCTACAAGGAAAATTACAAACTCCGGAAGAAAGAGCTCGAGGAAGACTACAAAAGATGGAAAGATCTCCCATGCTCATGGATTGGTAGAATCAACATAGTAAAAATAGCTATACTACCAAAAGCAATCTACATGTTTAATGCAATTCCCATCAAAATCCCAATGACTTTCATCACAGAGATTGAAAAATCTACAGTAAAGTTCATTTAGAAACACAAGAGACCGTGAATAGCCAAGGCAATACTCAGCAAAAAGAGCAATGCTGGAGGTATCACAATACCCGACTTCAAACTATATTACAAAGCAATAGCGATAAAAACAGAATAGTACTGGCACAAAAACAGACAAGAAGACCAGTGGAACAGAAGAGAGGACCCAGATATGAATCCACACAACTATACCCACTTCATTTTTTAAAAAAGTGCCAAAAATATACGATGGAGAAAAGACAGCCTCTTCAACAAATGTTGCTGGGAAAAGTGATTACCCATTTGCAAGAAACTAAAACTAGATCCATGTCTACCACCCTGTACTAGTATCAACTCAAAATGGATCAAGGACCTAAATATCAGACCTGAAACTCTGAAGTTACTACAGGAAGGAGCAGGAAACACTCTGGAACAAATAGGAATAAGCAAAGATTTCCTCAATAGAACCCCCCCAGCAACTAAGAGAAAGGATGGACAAATGGGACTTTATAAAATTAAAAGCTTCTGCACAACAAAAGAAATGGTCTCTAAACTAAAGAGACCACCCAGAGAGTGGGAGAAAATATTTGACAGCTATACATCAGACAAGGAACTGATAATCAGAATATACAGGGAACATAAGAAACTAAACTCTCCTAAAATCAATAAACCAATTAAGAAATGGGCAACTGAAGTAAACAGAACTTTCTCGAAAGAAGAAATTCAAATGGCCAAAAAACACATAAAAAAATGCTCACCATCTCTAGCCATAAAGGAAATGCCAATCAAAGCCACACTAAGATTGCACCTCACCCCTGTTAGAATAGCCATCATCAAAAACACCACTAACAACAGGTGTTGGCAAGAATGTGGGGAAAAATGAACACTTGTACCCTGCTGGTGGGAATGCAAGCTTGTGCAACCACTTTGGGAAAAAATTTGGAGACTTCTTAAGAATCTAAATATAGATCTGCCATAGGATACAGCAATCCCACTCCTAGGGATATACCCAAATGCAACACAGGTTACTCCAGAGGCACCTGCACACCCACATTTTATTGCAGCACTATTCACAATAGCCAAGTTATGGAAACAGCCAAGATGCCCCACTACTGA
Source organism: Castor canadensis (assembly GCF_047511655.1). Classification (NCBI taxonomy): domain Eukaryota; kingdom Metazoa; phylum Chordata; class Mammalia; order Rodentia; family Castoridae; genus Castor; species Castor canadensis. Next base: position 12,559,007 of record NC_133398.1, on the reverse strand, counting down.
TAAATGGACCAAGAAAATGTGGTACTTTTACACAACAGAATTTTACTCAGCATGAAGAAGAATGAAATCTTATCATTTGCAGGTAAAGGGATGGAACTGAAGAACATCATTCTGAGCGAGGTCAGCCAGGCTCAAAAGACCAAAAATCGTATGTTCTCCCTCATATGCGGACTTTAGATCTAGGGCGAATGCAGCAATGTAGTTGGACTTGGATCACATGACAAGGGGAGAGCACATACGGGAGATATAGAAATAGATAGACAACCCAAAACATGAAAGCGTTTGATGTCCCCACTCCAGAGGAACTAATACAGAAACCTTAAAGCGACAGAGGTTAACATGAGAAAGGGATCAGTAACCAGTGTAAAGATCAGTTAGATATGAATCAACATGGGTCATAACACATGGGTACATGAAAGCAATGCTAGAGATATTTCTGTACAGCTATCCTCAACTCAACTAGCAAAAACACTTTGTCTTTCTTATTACACTTATGTCTTTTCTTCAACAAAATTAGTGATAAGGGCAAAACAGGACCTGCCTGGAACTGTGGGGGAGAGAGGGGAGAGGGGAAGGAAGGGGTACTGGGGGGAGAAATGACCCAAACAGTGTATGCACATGTGAATAAATGAATAATTTTTAAAAATAAATAAAACATTTAAAAGGAGAAATTTGAGTTTACAGTTTTGGAAGTTTCAGTTTTACTATTTTGAATGTATAGTAATCTATACATTCAAAAGTAAAGTAAAAGTAAGTGGACTGAAAAATGGAAAGACATTCATTTGCATGGACTGTAAGAATTAACATTGTTAAAATGTCATATTCCTATATAAAGTAATTTTTACATAAAAATGTTCATATTACCCAAATCAATGTAAAGAGTCAATGATATTATTCATACAAATAGAAAAAGTCCTGGAATTCAAGGAACCAATAATTACCCTGAATTATTAAAACAACCCGTTATAATTTGGATATAAAGTGTCCCCCAATAGGCTCATGTGTTAAAGGTTTAGCTACCAGATTATGGGCTTTTGGAAAGTGATTGGATCCTCATGGCCCTGCCTAATCAATGAACTGATCCCTTGAAGGAAGGATTCATAATATAATGGCATTATTGGAAAGTGAGGAAGGCAGGAGGTGTGGCTTGCCAGGAGGTGTGGCTCAGTAGGATGTGAGACTTTTCTCTGTCATGCCCTCATGCCACCATGATGTCCTACCTCACCATGGGCCAATAGCAATAGAGCAAGCCAACCATAAACTAAAACTTCTGAAACCAGCAGCCAAAAATGAATATTTTATCCTTTAAAGTGTTTCTCTTAGGTATTCACAGTGATGAGAAACTGACTAATACAAACAAACTTGGAGCAAAGACAACAAACTTGGAGGTATCACAAAGCCTGGCTTCAAAATATGCTAAAAAGCTACAGTAATAAAAAAAACAGCATGAGATTGGCATAAAAACAAATACCCCAAAAGAGAGAACCCATTAATAAATGTGTGTATTTACAGCTCACTGATTTTTGACAAAAGTGGCAAGAACATAATTAGAGTCTTTAATGAAGGGAAGACTATATGCCCATATGCAGAAGAATAAAACTCTGCCCCTGTCTCTCTCACCATATGCCAAAAGCCAACTCAAAATTAGCTAACAACTTAAAATATAAGACCCCAAAGCATGAAACTACCACTGGAAAACAACATATGAGGAACACTTTGTCTGGACAAAAATTTGTTTGTACAAGACCCCAAAAAGCATGGGCAACAAAAGCAAAAATTAACAAATGTGATTACATCAAACTACAAGTTTAATGCACAGCAAAGGAAACAATGAGTGTAATGAAGAAGCATCCTTCAGCAAGAGAGAAACTATCCATAAACTGTACATCTGACAAGGAATTAATATCCAGAATACACAAGGAACTAAATTCAACAACAAAATAATTCAACAAAAATGGGCAAAGTACTGCATTCTTTCACTCTCAAGCGGAATATTAAAAAGTTTTCTAAAAGTTAAAAGTAGAATTGTGGTTACTAGAGGATGGGAAAAGGAGGAGAGGGGGAAGTGGAGAAAAGTTGATCTATGGAAACTAAGTCACAGCTATATAGGTGTATGAAGTTCCAGTGTGCTACTGCACAGAAGGATGACTACGGACAACAATTATGTAGTATTTATTTCAAAAAGCCAGAAGAAAGAATTTTGAAATTTTTCAGCATAAAGAAATGATCATTTTATCAAATATGTTAAACAAGTTTAACCAGATTTAAACACTATACAATGTATACATACATGTATTAATGCATATAATTTTGTGTTTTCATGTATCAGATAAAATTAATTTGACTAATTTTTTTAAATGGACAAGTGATCTTAGTAGACATCCCTCAAAAGAAGACATACAAATGACCAATCAGTATATGAAAACATGCTCAATATCACTAATCATAATGAAATGCAAATCAGAACCACGGTGAGATATTATTTCATCTAAGTTAGAATAGCTATTATCAAAAGTTTAAAAACATGTATAGGCAAGGATATAGAGAAAAAGGAACATTTATTGTTGGAAGGAATGTAAAATAGTACACATATTTCTCAGAAAATTAGAACTACCATACGATCTAGCAGTCTAACTTCTGATATATCCAAAGGAAGTAAAATCAGTACGTTGAAGAGACATGTGCACTCACATGTTTATTGCAGCACTGCTCAAGACAGCCAAGAAATGGAAACTGTCCGTCAACTGGTGAATGGGTAAAGAAAATGTAGTATACATATACACAATGAAATACTATTTCAGTCATTACAAAGGGCAAAATACTGTCATTTGCAGAAACATGGATAGAACTAGAGGACATTATGTTAACTAAAATAAATCAAGCACAGAAAGCAAACACTGCATGATCTCACTCGTGGGAAGTCTAAAACTGTTGATTTCACAGAAGTTCAGAGCTGAATGGTAGTTACCAGCAGCTGAGAAGAATAGGGGGAGAAAGTTTGGTCAATGGGCACTAAGTTCTAATTAGACAGAAGAAAGAAATTCTGGTGTCCCATTGCACAGTAAGGTAACTATAGATAATGATAATGTATTGTGTATTTTGAAAAAGCTGAAAAAGGATTTTGAGCATTTTCACTGCAAAGAGGATAAACGTTAAGGAGATACATTTGCTTGATTTGAATGTTATACTATAATGCATATGAATATTGAAACATCACATGGCACCCCATGTGATAATTTTTATGTGTCAATAAAAACATTTACCATAAGTATCTTTCGATTGCAGCAGTGTGCTGCAGAATTATAAGGATAGAAAAACCACTGAGACAAAACAGACTCCACTTAGGGGATTGCCTGATATGTGGTGATGGTGATACTAGCTTGCAACAGGAGAAAGACACCCTTTTGAATAGTGGTGTTGGTGTAAATTAATATCAGCATAAAGACAAATGCACCATAACTCATGTCATAAACAAAAATTGCTTCCAGAAGAATTATATATATAAATATGAACAATATGTATATTTATAATTATATATATAAATATGAACAATATGTATATTTGGCCAGCTAAAAACAAACTTCAAAAGTCTCTAACTGTAAAGGAGCAAGTAGACATACTAGATTAACTAAATTTAAGAACTAATATTCATCAAACTGTATCATTTAGATAGTACAAAGAAACTCACAGAGTGAGAGAAGATCCTATCCACCGACAAAGAAATCAAATCATAATATACAAGCATGCTTCTAGTCAGTGGGAAAGGGGGAGAAGTGCAATGGAAAAATAAGCTAACACTTGAATAGCTACTCTACACGTGAATCATCAAAATGACTGATAGACATAAGAAAAGATGTTCAATTGCTATCAAAGAAATATAAATTAATACCATCATGAGACACTATAACACATGCTCCATCACAGGTGAAAATTTAGAAGATGGGGCTTGGGTGTAGTTCAGTGGTAGAGTGAATGCTTCATGTAGCATGCCCTGGATTCCATTCCCAGCATCAAAAAAATAAGTAAATGAAATTTAATTGGCTAGCAACCTAAGTCTTCCTGAAAACTTGGAGCAAATAAAACCTCTTTTGCTACAAATTAGAATATATATTGCAAATGCTGTTTGGGATTTTCATTGGGTCATACCTATTAATGTGCTCCCTTAAATGACATTTCCATTCTTTGGCATATACAAATAATTCCACTCCAGAGAAATACATACATATGCCTGCCAAAAGGAATTACAAGAATATTCACAGCAGCTCTATTCGTAATATACTAAAACTGAAAAAAACTAAATTCCCCTTTATTACAGTGGACTTTTAATGTGTCATATTTGTATAATGGATTTCAAAGCAGAATGAGAATGAATAAACCATAGCCACTAAACATTGGTGAATCTCAGAAACAAAATGTTAACCAAAGTAAGTTAGAGAAACTGATAAATTACCTTATATTAAATATAAAAGTTTCTGTTCCACAACAGACACCCTAATTGCACATAATAAAAATAACATTAAGAGTTAGAATATTGACCAAGATACTTGGGCTGAGACAGTGTCAAATTCTAATGAGGAATGTATGACTTATCTCTGCTGTCTCCTTGTGAACAATTTATCCAAGTGTTTCCATCTGAGTCACAGATTTGAAGTGAATAGGTTAACAGTAGCAAGTCCAGAGCAGCACCCCCAAAATGATGGACAAGAGAAAGACCCTTGAGAGTCTACAAGTGGAACAGAAATCCCACTTGAAAGCTTCAGTGTATCTCCTCTCTTTAGGGATTCAGAGACAATTAGTCTCTGTATCCAGTAATAAGAACTCTGAGTCATCCAAACCCAAACATTCCCACATGAGCCACCTTAAGGGCTTTCCATTTCCACTTATTATGACTCCAGAAACCTATCCCGCAGTAGTCCACAACCCTGGATTTCATGTCCATTCTATAAGGAGAAGAGGTTGAATTTGTCATTGAACAAGAGGGGAAAGCATTGCTGCTGCAGAACCCCACAGCTCAGTAGTATCTGAGATTGGTTGAGATCAGTCAGGTAAGTGCTGAATCAGAAGGACCACAGTTCATTTGTGGCCTTTTCTAGTCACTCATTGAGTCACCTTGGACAATTTACTATACCTCTTTAAATCTTAGTTTCCTTATTTGAAAAATAGAGAGTTTATCTTATAAAACAGTGAAAATCCAATGAGATAGGAAAAGCACTTTTTAGCACAGTGCCTGAGGAGGCCTGTGTATTAAATGCTTCATCTCCAGCTTGGAACTATTGGGAGTGGTGGAAACTTTAAGAAGCGAAGGTTAATGGGAAGTGTTTGGTCATGGGATCATGGAGGTATGTCTTCAGAGGAGATTGCCGAATCCTGGTGTCTTCCTTTTTCCCTATTTCCTGTGCCACCCATGAGGTGAGCCACCCATGAGGTGAGCAGTTTTGCTCTACCATGCATTCTTTGCCATGATGTGATGCCTCACCACAGGTCTAAGTGCAAGTGGGTCAACCAGCCATGGACTGAACCCTATAAAACCAGGGGGCCAAAATAAACCTTTTCTCTTTAGTTGATTATCTCGGGTTTTTGTTCTAGTGACACAAAGCTAATGTAGTAGGCATAACAATAACGACCTCATAGGCTCATAGGGATCTTTCAGGTCTCAATGAGATAATGCATAGCTATCAATATTTTGACATCATCTTTATTTTATGCCATTCTTTTCATCAAGAAAATGTTAGGGCAGGAAAAGTTTTTCAAGTGTCATTCTCCCTTTTGTTCTTTAGTTATCTGCAATATGAAGATAAACTACAGCAGTATTTCAGAATTCCTCCTCCTGGGCTTCTCTGAGCAGCAGGAACAGGAGCCTTTCCTCCTTGCCATCTTTCTGGTCATTTACTTGGTCACCATAGTGGGGAATACTCTCATCATCCTGATGATTGGTTCTGATTCATGCCTCCACACCCCCATGTACTTCTTCCTGGCCAACTTCTCCCTCACAGACCTGTGTTTATCATCTACCACTGTCCCCAAGATGCTCATGCACATCCAGGCTCACAGGCATACCATCCCCTATGCTGGATGCCTATGCCAGGTCTATTTCTTCTTGTGGTTCATTGGCCTAGATGTTTTCCTTCTAGCAGTGATGGCTTATGACCGGCTTGTGGCCATCTGCCATCCTCTTCACTATACCTTGGTCATGAGTCCCAGATGCTGCATCCTGCTGGTAGACATGTCCCTCATTCTTTCACATTCATACTCTCTAACCCACACCATTCTCCTGACTCAGTTATCTTTCTGCATGGACAACACCATCCTTCACTTCTTCTCTGAACTTCTTCCCCTGTTGAAGCTCTCTTGTTCCAATACTTATGCCAACCAATGGGTGCTAATGTACTAGGGAGGGGCGTTAACTATTTTGATTCCCTTGCTAATCATCATTTCATATATCCGTATTATGGCCACCATTGTGACAGTTTCATCAGCAAGTGGAAAGTGGAAGTCTTTCTCCACCTGTGGCTCCCACCTCTCAGCAGTTTGCCTCTTCTACGTGTCTGCTGTTGGGGTGTACTTCATTCCTTCTACTTCTGATTCAACCCACAAGGAGAGGATAGCAGCAGTAATGTATGCTGTGGTGACGCCCATGTTGAACCCATTCATTTATAGCCTGAGAAACAAAGACATGAAGAGTGCTTTGGGAAGATTCCTGAGCAGGAGGGCACTGCAATCTCCTTAAGGCCAGAGACATCATTTTGGGAATTCAGAGAAAATCAACTTGTACAGTTATTTTGGTGCCTAAGCTCGAATCCTGGATCTCTTACTTGTTAGCTTTCCAACCTGGGGCATACTAGGTAACTTCATTGAATGTCAATTTCCCCACCTCATAAAACATAGTGATAATATAATCAACATTGTAAAGTGTTTCTTATGTATATACATATATGCTTTGCTGAGCCCCAGGTGTTCATTATCTTCTGCAAGATTCAACATATTCCTTTGAGGTACACATTTTTATCTTTGGCATTGTACAAAAGAAAAAATAGAGGCTCCAAGAGGTTAAATTGCTTGCTTGAAATTAACAGCAGAGCCAGAATTTGGACTCAATTCTAATTCCAAAACCATCCTCCTAATGATTACAATATGCCTAAATAGACATGAAGTCTACATATCCATCTCAATCATTAGTTTTCATTATTCTCTCACATTGTACATTACACAAGTCCAATCAACATTCTCTCACAAAACTAACATGATTTGATTATGGGGCAAGGCAAATAATCTATAGAAGCATAAAAGCCCATAAGCATTCTGATATCTCCCCAGGGGAGCACAACCTCTGCTTGAGGATAAGTCTCTAGTTAGACATTCTGAATGATTTACAAATCAAGCCACATGATCAAAGATTAGAGTTCATGAATCACATTATTCTGTGCTTTTTCCTAGTTTCTTTTACTGAAAAATTCTTCAGCACTATGCTAACAGTCTACATCTAGATCTATTTTAAAACTTAACTTTCCAATCTCATATTGCATCTCCCCTAGGGATTTCTGCTAAGGATATATACTGACAACCTCCAAATGATTTTTCAATAACTCATAGGAGAAATTCTGGAATTCTCACTGCATTTTGTCAATTTCTTTCTTACATAATTGTTACTCTACTGAGATTGTTTGGGTTTTTTGGGTTTGTTTTTTTTTTGTGGAATTGGGGAGTTGAATTCATGCCTTTGTGCTTGCAAACGAGGAGCTCTACCACTTGAGCTACATCTCTATTCTGTTTTGCTCTGGTTATTTTTTGGAGATGCAGTTTCACAGACTATTTGCCTTGGCCAGCCTTGAACTATGATCCTCCAATCTCAGCCTCCAAAGTAGCTAGGATGACAGGCAAGGGCCATGGGTGCCCAGCAAGAGATTTTTTTTAATGTCCTACATCATTCAGCTCAGATGGAAAGGGAAGATTTTTCTCAGTAATGAAGATGATAGTCACCTCCATATTGAGCCCCTTTGCTTATGGCTTGAGAAACAGAGATAGGGAACACAGTGGATACTACTCAGAAGAAAACCTCTGACACTATTTCTCAGGACTTTAGAATCTTGACTCTAATTTGTAGCTGAGAGTTGACATCAGTCTTCAAGAGTGCAACCAATGTAGCATCCCTGAACCCAAAACTTCTTGGTTATGTTTACATTTTGACATACAGGCTTGCATCTGAGGACAGGGAGGGAACAGGTGATATCAATAACCTTTAATCATCTATGTGAAATGCACAGGATCTGGGTAGTTCTTTACCCACTCTCAGAATGGCTCCTGTTCATTTTTGCTGGATGCCCAAGAGGAGTCCATGTGTCAGGGACTTGTATACCTATAAAATGAAAATTAAAGTTTAAATTTTGTCTAGAATAAGTTGTAATGGAAATAAAGAAGATATTTATAGCCCAAGAACATAGGATTCATTATGTCTGGTAGAATGAAACAGAAAGTAAATATTCTGATACTTTACACTTAAACAATCACTGCCCCATAGATGAACAAGCAGTAGTTTAATTTAAGCCCTGAGTTCCAGTATTGGCTCTGCTGTGAATGGACTGTATAACGCTTGCACAATCACTTAACAATACTGCATCTGTTTTTAAAAAGTAATTGGACTACATATTTCAATTCTATTAGTATTTATCGCCACAGTGATAAGAACTCAAGATTTGAACTCACAAATTAGAAATTAAGACCCTTAATCCATCATTTTCACATTATGACACTTGAAGCAACTTTCTTCTCTCTGGGTTTGGGGTTCTTTTCACCTGTGAAACTGGAAGAACTACTACATCATAAGACTACTCTGAATAACAAATGCTATATGAATTCACTTGGATCACAGTAAGTGCTCAATAAACACTGACTCTAAGTCTTGAGAGCAATTATTTATCCTCATAAATCTTAGAGCTTCCCTTCTTGCCCTTTGTCCAGATGACCCCCCCAATAACTCACATTCTGGAATCCTTGTTCCCAGTGTTCCTAACCCATTTCCAGTGTTCTTGTTTCACTATCAAGAATCTTCTAGGTTATTAATTTCTCTGCTATGTATTTTGGAGGATTCTGAACACAGACCTAGAAACTCCTTTAAGGAGAATTATCCCCAGAAATTACTTCTTTCTCCATATTTGCCTCACATGAATCACCAAAAGTCAATTTAATGTAGGTAGAAGAGCTTGCTAGTGCTGGGAAGAACATCACTTCACTAGGATTGCTCTGTGCTTCCTAGTGGAGGAATTAGGTGACAACTATCCTAACTGGTCCCCTTACTCACTCTGCTCCATCTATTTACTTTGAGCATGTTCAGTTCAGTTCCTCCCTCTTTCTTCTTGACAACAATCCCTAATTACTGGGAGCCTATACTCTGATGTATAACTCCAAGGGAAAGCATCCACCCCCACACACCTGGGGGACCCTTGCTAGTCCAGCACTGCCTTCTTCTGAAGTTGACTAGAAAAGCACTTACACACTCACTCTAACTTGTTCTCTGCAGATAAACTATGATCAATAGTAGAATGACAGTTTGGCCTCCATCTCAACTTGCCTTGTCTTATTTATTAATTGATTCATAACTGAAGTGGAAGAGTGCTTACTTACTGAACTCCCTCAAATACTCCCAATGATCCCAAAATCACAGCTCCATCACTTATGTGATCAGTGATTCCAGTGTAAGTACTGCTTCCGAGTCTCCTTATCGTTAATAAGAAAGTAAATATAAAGGGTTTTAAGTCATATTTTAAATTAGTTTTAGGTTCACAAAAATATTGAGAGCAGATATCCTATTGTCCCTACTTATGGATAGCCTACCCCATTATCAATGTCCTCCACCAGAGTGGTATTTTTGTTAAAACTGATAAAAACCTACATTGATACATCATTGTCATTCACAGTCCATACTTGAATTAGGATTTGCTCTTGGGTTTTTATATCCTATAGGCTTGGACAAATGTACAACAACATGTTGTACTATTACAATTTAATGCAGAGTATTTTAATTGCTCAAAAAATCTCCTATGTTCTACCTATTCATATCTTCCTCCCCAAACCCTTGGCAACCACTAATCTTTTTACTGTTTACATAGTTCTTCCTATTACAGAATGTAATTGGAATAATACATGCATAGCCCTTTAAGATGGACTTTTTTCACTTAGTAATCTATCCTATGTTTCTTCAGCATTCTTTCTAGGACTCAATATAATATACCATTGTGTGGTTGTAACACAATTTATCCATTCATGTACTAAAAAACATCTTAACTGCTTCTAAGACTAAACAATTATGAATAAAGCTGCTATAGACATCTATATGCTGCAAGTTTTTTAACTTCTTTGGAAGAGATATCAAGGGCCATGACTTACTGATGGGGTTGTACAATAAGAGTATGTTTATGTTTACATTCCTGTTTTTTTAAAAGAAACTGCCAAGCTATCTTCCAAAGTGGCTGGACCATGTTACATTCTCCTCAGCAGTAAATGGGAGTACCTGTTGTTTCACATCCTCACTGGCATTAGATGTCCGTGTTCTAGATTTTGGTTACTCTAATATTTGTGCAGTAGTATCTCCCTGTTGTTTTAATTTGCATTTCCCTAATGAAATATGACATGCATCTTCCCTTTGTATGCTTATTTCCCATCTCTGTATCTTCTTTGGTTGAGCATCTTTTTTAAGTTTTTGCCCCAATTTTTAATTAAATTGTTTTCTTATGGATGATTGTTAAGCATTCCTGATATAACTTTTTAAATTTCAGAAATATTTAAATGAATTCTAATAGCATTCTTTTACAAAGAACCACAAAAAAATGTCAAATAGCCAAAGCAATCTTGAGCAACAAAGTTGGAGATATCACATTACCTGACTTTAAAAAGTATTCTCATGCCATAGTAATCTAAACACTATAGTACTGGCATAAAAACACATTATACATTGATGGAACAGTACATTTATCAAATAACTGATTAATTAATGGTCAATTGATATTCAAAAGAGTTTCCAAAACACACAATGGGAAAAAACAGTATCTTCGATAAATGGTATTGGGAACAGTGGGTATCTACAGGAAAGAATAAAATTGGAATCATCCTATCCTAAAAACCAACTCAAACTGGATTAAAGACTTAAATGTAAAAGCTAAAACTATCAGAAGAAAACATTTGGGGAAATATCCATGATATGGGTCTGGGGACTGCTGTTTTTATTTGACCCCCAAAGTCATGCACAACAAAAAGCTAAAATAAACTATTGGAATTGCATCAAACCAAAAGCCTTTTTCTCAATAATCAAAACATCAACAGAGTAAAGAGTACTATAGATTGGGAGACTGTGAAAAAGCATACAGTAGATAAGAAGTCAATAAAAAAAAATACAGGGAAATCAAATTCAACAATAAGAAAACAAATAACCTGATTTTGAAGTTAGCAGAAGGCCTAGAAAAACATTTCTGGTGAGGGCTCAGGTGGAGAGGAAAGCTGTAGAGAAAACTTCACTCCTATTAGAAAATATCTAAGTGATTGTGAACAGAATATTGGTAATAGAATGTGAATGATAAATGCCATTCAGATAAAGTCTCAGATTTATATATATAGTTGGAAACTGGAGGAAAAGTTGTCCTTTCTATAAAGTGGCAAAGAGCATGGCTGAACTGTGTTTGTGTCATAGTTTTATGTGGATGGTGGAACTTCTGAGGAATAAAATAGGATAGTTGCCAAGACAAATTTCTCAGCAAAGTGTTTATGTTCTCTTACAATAAAATACAAGAGAGAAAAGGTTTTAAGGTGACATTTTAAAATAAAAAGACAAAGAGAACTTCAAAGTTTTGAGCAATGCCCAGCAAAGTTCCCACAACACAAGGTGGCACCACAGGTGGGTGAGTTCAACTCATGGAAACTGGAAAGTAGGCTGCACTCAACAGAGTTATGGATGTGGAGCTACCTAAAGATATTGAAGCAAGATTTCCTGAGTCCAACCCCTTCCCACACAGCTTCAGAAGCATGACCTCCACCCTGAAAGGCAAAATCAAAACAGATGTTCTGGAACTTTAAGGTTTTAGACTTACGTAGGACTTGTTAGCTCTTTCTTCTTTACTGTTTCACCCTGCTGAAATGAGAATGTCTGTCCTATGCCTAGCTCATCATTTTATTTTGGATCTACATACTCTGATTTCACATACTCACAGCTGGAGGGAAAATTGCCTCAAGATGCATCATTCCTTGTGTCCCACCTATCTCATTTAGATGATTCGGAGGAGACTCTGGACTATAAGCTTTTGAATTGATGCTGGAATGAGTTAAGATTCTGGGGACATTAGGATGAAATTAATGTATTTTGCATGTGTGACGGACATGAATTTGGACAGGGAGCAGAGGCAGAATGTTATGGTATGAATGCCCCCTTCTCACGCAGGATTTATATGTTGAAATCTAATATGATGGCTGCAGAAGGTGTGGCTTTTAGGAAGTAATTAAACCATGACAGTGGAGTCTTCCTGAATGGAATTCATACCTTAAGAAAAATGCCCCAGAGGATATACCCAAAAGACTGTGACACAGGTTACTCCAGAGGCACCTGCACACCCATGTTTATTGCGACACTATTCACAATAGCCAAGTTATGGAAACAGCCAAGATGCCCCACCACTGACGAATGGATCAAGAAAATGTGGTATTTATACACAACGGAATTTTATGCAGCCATGAAGAAGAATGAAATGTTACCATTCGCTGGTAAATGGATGGAATTGGAGAACATCATTCTGAGTGAGGTTAGCCTGGCCCAGAAGACCAAAAATCCTATGTTCTCCCTCATATGTGGACATTAGATCAAGGGCAAACACAACAATGGGATTGGACTATGAGCACATGATAAAAGCGAGAGCACACAAGGGAGGGGTGAGGATAGGTAAAACACCTAAAAAATTAGCTAGCATTTGTTGCCCTTAACGCAGAGAAACTAAAGCAGATACCATAAAAGCAACTCAGGCCAATAGGAAAAGGGGACCTGGAACTAGAGAAAAGGTTAGATCAAGAAGAATTAACCTAGAAGGTAACACACATGCACAGGAAATCAATGTGAGTCAATGCCCTGTATAGCTACCCTTATCTCAACCAGCAAAATCCCTTGTTCCTTCCTATTATTGCTTATACTCTCTCTACAACAAAATTAGAGATAAGGGCCAAATAGTTTCTGCTGGGTATTGAGGGGGTAGGGGGAAGAGGGAGGGGGTGGAGTGGGTGGTAAGGGAGGGGGTGGGGGCAGGGGGGAGAAATGACCCAAGCCTTGTATGCACATATGTATAATAAAAGAAAAATGCCCCAGAGAGCTGCCTTGCCACTTTTACCACGTGAGGATACAAAACAAGGCAGTATGTAGGAACCAGAAAGCAGGCCTTCACCAGGCAGGAAACCTAAGTACCTTGATCTTGGACTTCCCAGCCTACAGAAGATGGAGAAAAAATTTTACATGGTTTGCAAGCTACCCATCTTGTGGAATTTTGTTACAGCAGTCTGAGTCTTAATGGACTAAAACTTCTGAGAAGATGAGGTTAGATCCTTGTGATTTGTGTTTTCCCAGATCAGAGCACTTCTTTCTGTATTAATATACATATATGAATTGTACAAAGGGGTTTTGTTTTGGTATTTCCACACATGCATAGAATGTACATTGATTATCTTTGCCTCCTATTAGTCTTTCTTACCCTCCCCCACATTTATACAAATTTAATGGATTTCATTATTCTGTTTTCATACAGGCATATACTTGGATCATAAATATCCCCCATTACCCTCTCTCTTACTCCTCTTCTGCACCCTAATTGTCCTCCTCCCCCCCCATTTTACATTCATGCCACTTTTTTTAGGTCTAGGTTCCACATATGAAAGAAAACATGCTATCTGTCTTTCTATATCTGGTTTATTTCATTTCACATGATGATCTCAAGTTCCACCCATTTTCCTGCAAATTACATTATTTCTATCTTATTTATGGTTGAATAACACGCCACTGTGTATATATACCACATTTTCTTTATCCCTTCATTGGTTGATGGACACTTTGACTGATTCTATTGCTTAGCTATTGTGACTTGTGCCTCTCTAAACATGGGTATGCAAGTATCTATATTGTATTCTGACTTACATTCCTTCAGATGTTTAACATCTCAGTAGTGGTATAGCAGGATTACATGGTAGTTCTATTTCAGAGGCTTTTTGTTCATTTGTTTGTTTTATTTTATTTTGATGGTACTAGGGACTGAATTCAGGACCTCATGCTTGCTAGGCAAGCACTCTACCACTTGAGACTTTTCCAAGTCTTATTTTAGTTTTGAGAAAATTCCATACTGATTTCCATAGCTGTCATACTAATTTACATTCGCACCAACAGTATATAACAATTCCTTTTATTTCACACCCTGAGAGCATTTGTTGTTTGGTTTCTTGATGATAGCCATTCTGGGATTTCAAGAGTGTACCACCACACCAGGCTTAAATTTATTTGAGATAAGTTCTCACTTTTTGCCCAGACTATCCTTGAACCAAGATGCTCTTATCTCTGTCTCCTAAGTACTTGAGATTACAATCATTAGACACCATGCCAGACCATCTTTAGGGTGTTTTAAGTATAGGATGATATCATCTGTAAATAGGTATAGTGTCACTTCGTCCTTTCTATTTGTATCCCTTTCATTTTTTTCTCTTGCCTTATTGATCTGGTTATGAATTCAAGAAATATATTAAGAGTGCAGAGATTGGACACCTTTGTCTTATTCCTGATAAGAGAGGAAATGTTTTCAGTCTTGCCCCGTTTAGTATGATGTTGGCTATAGGTTTGTCGTATATAGCCTTTATTATGTTGAGGAAAATTCCTTCTATTTCTAGCTTCTTCCGGGATTTTATTGTTAAAGGATGTTGAATTTTGTCAGAGGCTTTTTCTACATCTATTGGGATGTCCATCTTATTTTTTCTTTACTCTGCTTATGTGCTGTATCACATTTATTAATTTGTGTATGTTGAAGCATCCTTGCATGCCTAACGAAACCAACATGATCATGGTGTATAGTCTTTTTAATACACTGCTGAATTCAGTTTGCAAGTATTTTATTGAAAATTTTTTGTCTATATTTATCAAAGAAATTGATATATAGTTTTCTCCAGTTCTGGTATCATTGTAATATTGGCTTCATGGAATGAATTTGGTAGTATTTCTTCCCTTTCTGTTTTATAGAATAGTTTGGAGATCACTGGTGTTGGCTCAAGGGCTGGTAGAATTCAGCAGTGAATCCATTCCTTCTTGGGCTTTTCCTTCTTGGGAAACTTTTTATCATTGGTTCAATTTTATTGCTTGTTACAGATATATGTAGGTAGATTATATCTTCTTGGTCCAATTTTAGTAGGTTATACACATCTATAAATGTATCCATTTCTTTAAGATTTTCTATTTATTAGAATGTAAGTTTTCAAAATATTTCCTAATGATCCTTTGAATTTCATTGGTATTTGTTGTGATATCCCCTTTTTTATCCCTAAGATTATTAGTTTGGGTATTTTCCTCTCCCTTTCCACAACCCTGCTCATGGTGATCACCCACCCCCACCCAGACATGGTGGCAGGCTCCCTGAGCCAATACTGCACCTTGTTTTCGGACCTCCAACATAGCTCCATCTCAAACAATAGGCTCCCTGTCAAGATAGTAATTGGCTGTAGCACTCCAAGATACAGAGAACAACAAAATATCATTCTTCTCCAGTATTAAACATCACACAGTCACTATCACACTGAACCCCCGCACTGGGTTTAAGGCTTGTGGGAAGTGTAGGCTTATTCTGCACTTTGGCCTCCCAGTCTTTCCTGGAGTCATCAGGCTTACCGTGTGGTTTTGACTTCAACTCCTCTCACCACTTGGGAAACTGGGGTTGGTGCCCCAGACTGTTTCTTACTTTTCTCTTTTGCTCTCTGTTTCTCTATGCATCTCAGCTTTCTTGTCACAACTTTTGTGATACTCTCTTTCTCTCGTCATAATATAGTCTCTCCTTTTTTATCTTGCCTTCTCATTTATGGAGTAAAACAAAAGAAGCTGTAATCCGTTATCCTCTCTTTCCTTCCAGCATGTCTTTTTTAATGCACTTATCTCCATAACATTTCAATAAATAAATACCTAAGCAGTTATTTTATTCTTCCATTATTTAAAAGTATTCACTAAGTTTCTATTATGTGCCTGGAACTCTGCTAGGTCTGGAACCATCTGTGGAAAACAAATGACACTTTTTGTCAGTCCACATGGATCTTTTGGTCTAACGCATAACATCTTTCTATTAGTGCACATTAATTGTACAAAGGGTCTCAAGTTTTTATCCATGAGAGTTACATTAAAGCAGGGATTCTGTTTATTCATTGTAACAGCCCCTGAGTTTTCAGGACTTAGCTGAATACATGAAGAAATAAATGTAGAAACTAATAAATAAGTGAATGATTTCTATTAGGCATGTTCAGTTTAAAAACAGGTCAGGGTCAGAAACCCTCATCACTCTGCTGTGTTGATTTCTATAGAGACTCACTTTCAGCCAGAATACTGAGATCATCATTATCACAGTATTTGCAAAAAGGTGATGTAATATACAGAAAAATGCCCCAACTTTGTGGGAATGGGATCTGACTTTAAACTTAGCCCAACCACTTATGTCATATGATATCTTAACAAATTTCTTAACCTGATCATCAGTTTTACTGGTTATGACTTCATTTACAGAACTGTGAGGATTAAGTTATATGAATAAGCAGCAGCAAATAAATGTTGTTTACTTGGCTAAATGTAAAGATTAAATTACCAAACATTTATTGGACATCAGAGAGTGGTGTGGTTATGAATTTAGTATCTAGATTCAAACCACAGTATCCACTGGATAGGTGACATTTAGCAAGACAATTTCTCTAAGCTTTAGTTTGCTTGTCCAAAATTATTGGATAATAATAGAATGTAATTAATATGTTTACTGTGAGAATTCAACATCAAAGCATTTGAGAACTTTATGATGTCTACCACATAGTAAGCATTTAGAAAACATGGTTTTGGTACTAATTATTAGCTATTACTGTATCATTAATATTGGCCCATTATTATTGCCAACACTTAGTCTCCATGTGAGTTACAGATTTTTGAGAAGTGACTGATATAAAAAAGGATAACAGATGTATCATTTTGCTTTCTAGGGAAATTAATGATTTATGGTCAAAGAATGAACAGAGCATAAATAAATTGTCCATCCAAGCTGGATACTGAAAATGATATTATGAGTCAGATCAAGAAGGAAAGAATAAAATAATATGTTTCAAGTACATAATAATCCTTGAAAATAAAAATAAAATCATGTATATAATAAAAATAAAATCATATATAAATTAAAAAATAAACTCATATATAATCATATTTATGCATATATTTCCCATCAATCAGGAAAATAAAAAGTAAAGTTGTCATAAAGTATTATTTCACTTTTTCCTTCTTAGACTGAGAAAAAGTAATGAGTTTGCAAACTGTGTTTTTTTTTTTTTTTATCTATTAAGATCTTTATTTGGAGAAAATCTTTTGTTTTCACAATATTGTATTATGTTGCATTATCTTGCATTTCTTTTTTTTCTTTTATTATTCATATGTGCATACAAGGCTTGGGTCATTTCTCCCCCCTGCCCCCACCCCCTCTCTTACCACCCACTCCACCCCCTCCCTCTCCCCCCACCCCCTCAATACCCAGCAGAAACTATTTTACCCTTATTTCTAATTTTGTTGTAGAGAGAGTATAAGCAATAATAGGAAGGAACAAGGGTTTTTGCTGGTTGAGATAAGGGTAGCTATACAGGGCATTGACTCACATTGATTTCCTGTGCATGTGTGTTACCTTCTAGGTTAATTCTTTTTGATCTAACCTTTTCTCTAGTTCCAGGTCCCCTTTTCCTATTGGCCTCAGTTGCTTTTATGGTATCTGCTTTAGTTTCTCTGCATTAAGGGCAACAAATGCTAGCTAATTTTTTAGGTGTCTTACCTATCCTCACCCCTCCCTTGTGTGCTCTCGCTTTTATCATGTGCTCAAAGTCCAATCCCATTGTTGTGTTTGCCCTTGATCTAATGTCCACATATGAGGGAGAACATAGGATTTTTGGTCTTTTTGGCCAGGCTAACCTCACTCAGAATGATGTTTTCCAATTCCATCCATTTAGACTATGTTGTTAGACTTGGATGTTGTATAATAGACACAAACTTTTTGGGTTTGTACCATTGGCACTCATTATAATAAAACATATGGACATACTTTCAGCAAGCATTTCTATCTGTACAGAAATACATGTAGAAAATGCCCATAAAAGAATATTTGCTGTAGCATCATATTTTTATGACTTTTATTAGCATGTAGTGGTTGTACAGGGGGATACATTATTATATTTACATATGCATTTAAAATATATCTTAGTTGGATTTACCTCCTCCATCATTTTCTCCCTTCCCCTCCCCCCTTAGAACAATTTCAACAGGTTTCATTCTTCTATTTTCATATATGGATACAAAATATATGTACCATATATTCCCTCATTCCCCTTTTCTTGTGCCCACTCCCTTTCCACTGGTACACATCTCCAGAAAAAAACTATTTTTCTGTCTTGCCCTCCATTTTTTAAAATTAAGTGTATATCAATAGCCCAAGGGGGTTTGCTTCAGTGCTTCAGGTCTGTATACATCATGCTTTAATAAAATTAACCCCTCATTACAATTTCTCTGTCACTATGCTCTCCTAATATTCAAGAGCTTACTGTACAGTGCATTATATTATATTCATATATAGATGGGTTGTTCCAATATTTTTCTTTTTCTAATATTTTCTTTATCTCCCCCACCTCCTGTAGCCCCCTCAGACAGACTACTGATACAATTTTGTTTTCTTTCTTGTATAGCTACAGCAAAGGAAATAAGTAGGCAGCATTTATAACTTATGATACAGTCGATATTCTATAAAATAAGTTAAAAATGAAGTAGGAGGTCCATTATATATTGATGAGTGAAACAAAGAAAGTTTCAGGATCCTATTTTTTGTAAAAACAAGATTTTATATACTTTACATGTTAATTTGTGCCTGGAAAAGTAACTGAACAGGTACATGTGAAAACAAGAATGGTGATTTCCCTTGAAGAGAACTAGGAGGATAAGAAATGGACTCTCATATTTTGCTTGATGTCTGTTTTGCTGCTAATTTTCCAAAAAATAAGTTTGTGTTGCTTAAAAGAAAGAAAAGCAAAGAGTGTATCTCCAAGGACTCAGGGCAGGGAGATTCCCATGTCTGCTTTGACCATATCTGAATTTCTGTTGGCTTCCTTCTAGGAGCTCCTGGGAGAGTTGAGCTGCCAAGCCATAGCCACTAATACTGACTTTGGAAACAATGCCTCGTGGGTCCCTCTCCCCAGAAAAGGCAGCAAGGTTGGACAATGACACACTTGGGACTCAGTGCTAGTGAGAACCATGGAATCCATATAGAGGCATGTGATAAAACCTCAGCTGCTAGTGCCTTCCCCAGTCGTGTCTCTTCACCCTGACCAGCAGAAACATCATAAGAGCCTGGAAATTCTAGCCCTCCACTCCCTACCTAATGGCTTTTTTCTTTCTTGTGCTGGGCAACTTCTTCTGTCTTCCCTGAGTGGATGGTTCTGTTCTGCCATCAAAACAAGACATGATGACACATACTACCCAAGCAGAGATGGAAGCACCAGGAACAGCCCACACCAGTCCAGCCAAGAGTCCACAGTAAGGCAAGGGTCTGCTCTCACAGGGCAGCACACCAGCACAGGACTGCACACTAGCACACAGCAGTTTCTGGACACCTTGGGAAATTCCTAGATAGGCTCTCAGTAATTTCTAGAGGGAGGGCCATCTTTCTCAAAATTGATCCTTTGGATAATAATGTGAGTATTATGAAGTTTATTTTTAACTTCCTATGACATCTTTTGTCTTTTCTCTTCCTTCATTTGTGTCTCTTCCTTCCATTATCCTCAACCCCTCTCCCAATAAAAACTATCCCAAAATGTATGGGTGGCTCACACAGTCACAACTAGTCCTTTTTGGGAAAATTGTCCCTGAGTCACAGAAATATCTAATGGAATTCCAGAAAGTTTCAATCAGTTGGGAAGGTATTTATGAGTAATAAGGGTTAGGTGACCCAGAAATAGTGCCTGGACACCATTGCTTTTGCTCTTTAACAACTGATTCAGTCTTATCTTCCAGTCTGGAAACCAATCATCAAATAGGGAAAACTGGAGAACAGACTTATTTGTGTTCTGCAAGTCCCTCCTGTATTTACAAAGGGCAGTTTATATATCAGACAGGGCTCTATTTTGGATAGGAAACCCAAGTTCCTGAAGGAATTTTAAACAAATGGCCTCAGTATTTTATAGGACTTTTAAGGGTACTTCATATCTATAGCCTTGTCTGTTTGTTTTTATAAAGCTTCTATATTGAAAACAGTATTCTTATCATTTCCCAGAGGAAGAAGTCAAGTGGTTTTCCCAAGATCTCAGAAGATTTTCATGACAGACCTGGGGTCAAAGTCCAGATGTTTCATTTCCTAAGTCAAGGCCCATTCTTACACACCTTATTACTGTTTCTTTATCCACACCTTTTTATAAAGAAAATTTTTGACTTCCCACCTATTTCTTCATCCACACCACATTATTCTCCTCTGCCTATAAGGGGCTGATATGCTAATGTCAGTCAGGCTCATCTCTGCAAACTATGAAGAAGACAAGGAGGACTCCCAGGTTAAAGGAAGTTCTTTCGCTGGCCACTTCTGGGACTCTCTCTAGCTTTATGGGCGGCTTTATCATAGAAGCTATATGGACATTGCCCCAGATACCAAGAGATAGCCATGATTTGTAAGCCATAAACTCAGGGCTAGCTTATGCCCAACACTGAAGGTTAGCCTTGTAAAGTTTCATTTGAAGAGTCTAATTCCAGTGACAGACTATCAAGGGAAAAAAAGCATAGGAAGAGAACAGAACATGGGTGTTAAGCGGGTGAGTTAGGATAGAAACAGCATCACTTCTGAATTAGATCTATGACTAACCTGGCCCCAACTCTACTCCCTGTGACCTTAGGGAACTTAACTCAACCCTCTGCACTTCAGTTTCATAATCTGAAAATTAGGAAGAATACTATCTAATCTTTAGTTTTATAATGAGAATTAAACTAGAAAAATGAATACTTATCATTGACCAATACACATGATAACACAATGAAAAAGCAAGAACCAAAGAAGAAAGTAAAATCTGTAATAGTGAGGGAAAGTAAGGTGGCATTGCTCAGTAACTTAGAGTATGGACTTTGAGGTCAAATGGAATTGAATTCGAATTCCACTAGTAATTTGAATTACTGTGTCCTTGACCAAGTCACAGAACCCCTCTGAACTTCAACCGCTTCATTTTCACAATGAGAATGATAATACTTACAGCACTGCCGTGATTACCACGTGAAATACATAATACATATATAACACTCTTAGAATAACTTGGGTTCTATAGTGCTCAATAAGTAATTAATAAATGGGGCTGCCACTTGGGTCCTCACTCATCATCACACCATATTGAAATCAATTCAGGATATTCAGTGTCGTATTATGAATTGACACATTTTTTGTAAATGAAAAACCTAAGGCTTGTTTTCTTGAGATATACCATGATGGGATCCTATAACTTGAAGCAGGAAAGCAGTCAGGAGTGATAAATAAATGCAGGTCAATGACAAGGAAGCTAAGCACATGAAATATGTATTGGGGGGCATGTATAAGCACTCAAGGCACCTAGTAATTGTGAAATCCAGCCACATAATACTGAATTATGCTAAGCACATTATTTCACCTCCTTAAGCCTCATCTGTACAGTAAGGATCACAAGTGATTGTACAGGAATGCATAGCTGGAAATCTGAGATTGTTACAAGGATTATATGATATGAGGGACCATTCTTCATTGTTTTCACTTTTCTCCCAACAACTAAATTGCAGTGTCTAAGAATTGCTTGAGTAGCTATGAACACACTTACTTGGAGACTGCCAGCTCTGAGCCAAAAAGGGTACATTGCTGTTATTTATGACAAGACTAAATCAGATTATTCTGTGCTTCCAGACTCACAGAACTTTGCATGGTTTGGAAACCACATTTTAAGAACAATGGCAAAGTTCACAGGAGCCATACCTAGATGGGAGAAAAATCTGGAAACTCTGTTGAACAAGAGTGAAAAATTGATAGAAAAATTTGCCAGCATTTATTGAATATTTTCAGTAATGTACTATTCATATCCCCATTTTACAGTTGAGGAAACTGAGGCTGGGATTTTAGCCACTGCACAATGCAGCCTTGGTGCAGCCATGTTGAAGAATGGTAGACTTGTTTTGTGGGATCCCAAAACACCAAACTTGTTCTAATGGATAGAAATGAAAAGCAATCATTTTAGCTTCTCCTATAGAAGAAATATTCTGACAACCAGGGCTTCCTACCACTAAAACCATCAGAAAAGGAAGGATGCTCATTTTCCAGAACACAACAAAAGGAGGTTAAGCACCGATGGAGAGGTTATATCAAATCTATGGTTATTAATAATGTTTGCTCATTATACACCCTGATAAGAACCTATGAACTTAAAACACTGGCATAAAAAATTATTCATCAAATGTTTAATATAGTGTATGGTATATTGTGCTTTTAAAACAAAAACTTCACATTATTTCTTAAATGTATTCAGTGGCATCTAAACACTAGAATGATTTGATACATCAACCATTTGTAAAATGTCAGAACAAGGTCATCCTTACCACTTATAATTTTTATATCACTTCTTTTCAATTTAAACAAGTATTTTCATTCTTCCCTATCTGCATTTTATGTTACTATAATATGCTTTATGCTAGAAACTCCTTTATAATCACCTATCTTACTTAACACAAGGAAGAATATGAAATTAAAGATATTTTTAATTTCTTATATCAATAAAAATTCATGTTAAAAATAATCAGAAAAAGATATGAGTTGAGTTATTGAGATTATTAGTAAATAACTGACCAAATTATGTAATTATTAGTTTTGATTATATGAAGTTGTAAAATTTCCTCTATTTTGACCTACAAAATGATACTTTCATATAGTAATAGATCATAAGTGTTTAAATAGTAATTAAACAATTACTCCTCAGTATCCCTGGGAAATTGGTTCCAGAATCACTTGTGGGTAACACATCTGCAGATGCACAAGTCCCTTCCATAAAGCAGCACAGTATTTGCATATAACCTATGCACTCCTCCTGCATACTTTAAAATCATCTCTGTTATTTATCATTATACCTAATACATTGTCTAGGACCCTTTCATCTGTATGAATTCAGTGTAGTAGTCAGCACACACCAAAATTAAACTTCTTCTTTTTAGAACTTTTTGGAATTTTTTTCAAGCATTTTTGATCCTTGATTGGTTAGATACACAGATGTGAAACCCACAGGTATGAAGTACAGACTATAAGAAAGTTTTAAAGTATCTAATGGAACAATGTTCTTCCAATCATTTCATGTATCCAAAAACTAGTATTATTTATTACTAGAGTAAATGGAAAATCAGAGTCAATTCTATTACCATTTATTATTTGCTCCATGTGAGAAAAGGTAATACATAAAGAAGACAAGATGAGGTTAGAGAAGAGATATTTAGAAATTAAGAATCTGAAAACTCATTCTCCTAGAACAATGGGTACTCTTTCAGAAATCTTTGAGAACCAGCCAGGTATGCATAAGTGAAAACTTATGAACCAAATGAGCTCTGACATTCCCTTTATCAAGTAGATGCAGCACTTACATAGCTCATCAACAGGTCAACTGCCATGGAAAAATGTCTTGGTTTTAGTTTAGAGTCGTATTACATAGTAGTTAGTAGTACAACCTTTGGATCTTGGTAAACACAACTTAAATTTAAATTTGTCCTTTATGAGATTAAACTTTCTGTGCTTCAACTTTCCAATGTGCAACAAATAACAACAACAACAATAATAATAATTGCCTTGTGGGATAATTCTATTTTAAATATAATGCACCAAAATCCCTAGTTCATGGTAAGTGCTCTGTAAATGTTATCTATTGTGATAGTGATGACATTAATGCTAACGAAAATCTATATTATTTTGAAAAAATTATTAAGCACTTGATCCCTTTATCAGCACCACATGTAGTTTATACTGGGAATAGCACTAAGGGTAACTAAGCATCCTGCTCATAGTTTCAAGTCTATGAAAATAATTCTTTTTGTTCTTAAGGTAGGAGATGGACAATAAGAACTGGACCAGTGTTTCCCATTTTGTTCTCTTGGGCATTTCTACCCACCCAGAAGAACAGATCCCCCTCTTCCTTCTTTTTCTATTCATGTACACAATCAACATTTCTGCCAATTTTGCCCTCATCACATTGATTATCTCTGCTCCTCGCCTCCATACCCCCATGTACATCTTCCTCAGTAACTTGGCTTTGGTAGATATCTGCTTTACCTCTACCACAGTCCCAAAGATGCTGCAGAATATTTTCTCCCTTACAAAGGCCATTTCCTACATGGGCTGCTTAGCCCAGACTTATTTCTTTATTTGCTTTGCAGCCATGGAAAACTTCTTCTTGGCTGTGATGGCCTATGATAGGTATATCGCCATCTGCCACCCTCTCCACTATGCCACAATCCTGACCAAAGCACTGTGTGTACAGATGGTGGCTGTGTGCCATGTCCTCTCCTACCTTCATGCCCTGCTGCACACCTTCCGCATGGGCAGCCTATTCTTCTGTGCAGAGAACAGGATTTCTCACTTCTTCTGTGACCTCTACCCTCTGATGAAGATCTCCTGCACCAGCACCCACCTCAACACCTTGATGATTCATACAGAAGGTGTGATTGTCATCAATGGGGCTCTGGCCTTCATCATTGTCTCTTATGCCTGCATCATCTCAGCAGTCCTCTCAATCACCTCATCCAAAGGCAAGTGGAAAGCCTTTTCCACCTGTGCTCCCACCTTACTGTGGTGGCTATATTCTGTGGCACCCTCACATGGGTGTACTTCCGGCCTCTTTCCAGCTATTCAGTGACCACAGGTCGCATTGTAACAGTTGTGTACACATTGGTGACTCCCATGTTAAACCCCTTCATCTACAGCCTGAGGAATGGAGACGTTAAGGGGGCCTTTAGCAAATATATGAGAAGAATATAGACTTCTTTCTCAGGATAAAATCTCAAACACAGTTCTGAGTTTTAACTATGGTTCTGGGGAATATGTTTTATTTCTCACAGACCTGTTTCCTTTAAAATATCCCAGAAATATCTACATTAAGTAAATAGTTTCCTCATCAGATATTGTCCAAGATACCTCTTAAACACAAATCACATGAAACAAAATTGAATCACTTTGTATTAAGTAAAAAACACTAGCATGGCTTTGACTTAAATTGAGAGTGTCCTATGGGCCCACAGTTAAACAACAGAGCTGTGATTCACAGAGTTCATAGATGCCAGCAACAAAACTAATTCAGATTTATTCGTACAGGAAATGGGTTTCTTAAAAGGCTATGTGGAACTCATGAATTATCAAAGCTGGAGTCCAAACTCAAAACAAATGGACAAGAATAAGAAAGGTCATATGATCAAGACCACAGAAAAAATCATGTCCCAGATCCTGGATGGTGACAACACAGCTGTAGCCTCTGAATTGTGTTCATTGCAACCTGCACTTCAACTAACACTGCCGGAAAGAGTCACAGGGCACAGCCTTGAAGACCTGAAAATTGAATATTACCATCTCCAGAAAGAACTGCCCCCATATCCTTTGCACCACTACCTCTAGGTTCACAATAAGCTGGTGCATATTTACCTGTCAGGTAAACTGGGAAAGCAATATCAGTGCTTGCATCTTCTGGAAGTTCTACAAAGACAGGTGAAGTGGATTAACTACTTCAATATGGGAAGAGGGACACAATAACAATTTCTTCTCTGTGAAGCCAGCAGTTGTGAATGCTCAGAACTAAGCACTACCACAACTCTCCAGCTTGCTCTTTACCTTCTTTATTTGCACCATAACTTAAATTCTGTTGTCTAAGCATGCTCCTTGTCTTTTCTGATATAAGGAACTTGCTAATGGTGGGGTTTGTTTGCTGACAAATCAGTTTTAGGCTTGGAGAATAGGTTTGAAAGCCAGTAGGTCTGTTAAAATGTTGGTTTCTCAGTCTCAGGCACGTAGGACCAAAAGGAGAATGTGAGAGGAGCCTCCCAGGACATTGTACAGAAGATGCAAGTACAGGCTGATTTAATCTATGTATCTGGATAAAGGTTCTCATACAGGATAGGAATGATCATGACACCAAGTTGAGATGGAGCTAAATATGTTACGATTTTGTGCAGTGTGCTAGAAGAAGGACTTCTTAAAATCTAAGTATATAAGTCTTAGTCAAAATGTATACTATTGAAATGGATTTGAGAAGCTATATTCTTCAAGTATTTGACTGTAACAGGATAATAAATTCTTCCAAGGCAAAGGAAGCTCTGGCACTTATAAATTGGTAATAACAAAGAAATTATACCAATTTCTGATTAGTTAACTCTGGTTCCTCATATTTCCCAGAAAACACCTTGCATACCCAATATGTCCCTTCTGGATCCCCTTGTTTCCTTTTACATATATTTTTTGCCTCCTTGGGTCACCTCCTTCTTTCACCATTGCAACATGGCAATCCTTTACTGATTCACTCTATTCTTTACCATCTGATTGGGATCACCTCTTAATACTGTAAGAATCTCCCTTCTCCCATTAAAGAATTTCATTCAGATAGAGAGATTGGCAGGAGAATTAACGAATACAGCAGTCTTGCCTTTATCAGCAATTTCACTTTCCACAGTGGTCAACTGTGGTTTGAAAATATAAAATGAAAAATTCCAGAAACAAACAACCCATACATTTTAAATTGCATGCCGCTCCGAGCAGCCTGATGAAATTTCATAATGTCCTGCTCCATTCTGCCTGGTACATGAATCATCCCTTTGTCCAGCATATCCACACTGTGTATGCTCCATGTCCATTAATCACTTAGCATCGGTCTTGGTCATCAAATTGAATATATATGTATATACATATATATGAATGATATATATGTAGTTTGGTAAATAAAAATTCACTGGAGCCAAGGAATGTATTCTCTGTGAGTAAGGGGGGGATTACTATACATTATTATAAGTAATTTTGCAATTCTATCAAAAATACACTTCAACAAAACTTTTCCTCCTCTGGGAATTCATCTCACAGAATGAATATACACAGCAAATGAATATATATTATATACAAATGCATACACAATCTTTTATGTTTGATATACTATAATTTACGACAGTGAAAATTAGAAATTACCTCCAAATACACTGATGGAAACTTGGTTAATTGAGCTTGGCAATTAGGTTGATAGAGTTATCTGTTCACCATTCCTCCTCTTCCTAATTTTGCCATGGTTTCACTGAAGATAGGATATACATCTCCATCCCTTGACATTGGATTTGCTTTAGCCAGCACTCTGTGAACAAGCATACTAAATGTTTTTTTTCTAATCAAGAGTGGCAAATGTGCTTGAGTCAACTGTTTTGCCATCTGGATCGTTGGCCTTTGTCATGAGAAAATCTCAGCCCAACTGTGGTCTGGGTTGTAGAACAAAAATACAGAATGAGAGCAGGCATGAACATGACCCAGAGTCTGAAGTACAGTTGCCTTTTTCAACCTGCAGAATTTTGAGTAATAAATTTCTGTTGTGATAAGCCACTGAGATTTTGATTGTTTCTCATGAAGTACTTTGAAGGACAGACATCTAAGCCTTTACCTAGCAACTGTCTGCTCTTTTGGCCCTTATCTCATCACCTATATTCTGTTGATAATAATAACAATAGAACACACATGTAGCACTTACTGTGAGCTGGTCACTCTTATGAGTACCTTATATATAATTTATATACATATATAATTTTATTCATCAAATCCCTACAATAACCCTGAATTACAAGTACTTTTTCTCCCTTCTTTACAAATGGGAGATTATTGAATAATTGTCTAAGATCATACAGTGAATGAGAAAGTTGAAAATCTGACTCCAGAGTCTACCCCCTTAACCACTACCTTATGCTACCTTCAACAAAGCTCCTTAGCATTTTCCTATTGGATTCCAAACTCTGTTTCATTCTGACCTCTTTCAAGGTGAATAATTTCTGTGAGATCACGTACTTGCACAAGAGGCATACTCCTCTTGTTTTAGCCTAAGAATATATACTCTTTATCTTTCTAAAATTGCCATTTTGACAACAAATTATATGGCCATCCTAGTTATAAGGACTTTTCCAAACTGCTTCCAGGATAATCAAATGTGTCTTCCCTGAACCCGCACAGGTTACCCTCTGAATCTCTCTCTTTATTTCATTGCTGTACTTGCTTTTAAGCTCTTTCAGAATACATGCTCAAACACTGAGCATAAGTTATAACACATAATACATTGCTAACAAATAAGTGTAGGAAATTTATTTATTAAAGAAATAAATGAAAATTTGTATCAATGCTGTTAGGTAATTAAAAAGCACACTGGTAATTATAAGGCAAGTGCATCTCCTGATGACCACAACAGATTATGGTTCTCTTTACAGTTCCATGATTCATGTTGCTTTGGATAGTCCTTATATATTCACAAATACACCAAGTCCCACTTTAGTTTTTAGGTGTCTGAAGCTTAATCATCAGAATGGGCACTCTGGCTTGAGTCTTGGTTATTTTCAAAGCAGCTTTGGCATGTTGTCATTCCACCCTTCAACACTGAGCTTTGGTTATTCCATCTTTAGAATCAGATTAAAACCAATTCATTTTCCCCATTTCATCTTCCCCTCATAGTTCCAATCCCTTTCAGTCATGTTGCTGACATTTCATCAGGCCTTATACCAAAGCCTTACATGTGGAATATACCATGGTAAAATAATGGTTGGTAATCAGAATCAAATAGATTCAATTAAAAAGTTTTTTTAAAGCAGATGAGTATGGCAATGTGTTATGTCTCTTCATATAGCTGATGGTGCTAGTTATTTCTGGGTGGAACAAACATGCTTCTCTATCTTTCTCCCAACTAAGAGCATATATCTCCAGAGACACAGCTGTTATTTGGAACAATAGTATCCATGCTTTGGTGAAAAGTGGGAAACAGTGAGCACCCACCTGTGCTACATAACTTGACAATGGAAGAAGATATAGGTATTCAGACTAACTTTCAAACATTTGTTCACAGTTGAAATAAATCATCCTGACATGTGTATTAAACAAGAACAACTTTCTGCACACTCTAATGTGGTTGTAAATCACGTAGGGACTTCATTTAACTGCAAGTTCTGATTCAGATATTTTAGTTGAGACTAAGATTGTTCATTTATTAAAGACTTGCAGGCAATGCTGATGGTCCATGGACAGGCAATGTTCTAGGGATAGCTGACAGAGATGGCAACCTTAGCAGAGGCAGCAGTCTGAAAATGGCTAAAAAAATCACAGGACTTGGATCTGGGGGTTATTCAGAAAGAACACACAAAACCAAGTAGATCATAGACTGCTAGGTAAGATCAAGGAGAATTTTACCCTGTCTAAAAGTAGAAAGGGGTTTCTGGTAAAGGCTTTAAATTGTTCCCATGGTCTAGTAATTATTTTTTTTAATTATAGTATTCCCAAAGTTTAAAGTGGGTACATCTAGAGAGTCTGTGTTCTACTCTCTTGCAGTTAAATGTGATTTGTGACTTAGTTTCCATCAAGGGCATGTGAGTAGAAGTAACTTTAATTTGAATATAGATATGGTCTTGATAACCCAGGTTCAGCCATACAAACAAGGAATGGCAGAGGTGTAAGACAGAGAACCCTGGGCCTGATAACCTTACAAGAACAGTGTTGCTACCTGTCCCAGACTATGGGGATTGATGTGATACCAAAGTCTAAGCTCTTAGCTATTTAAAAAATACCTTTTTAGAAGATATTTCTTCCTTGACAGTTTCTCTGTGATAACTCTCAGTTTACCTTCTCATTTCTCCTTCATGCATTTTTCCTGACACTATTTCACCACCATCCTAATCTCTGATATTTAGCCACTGTCCAAGGATTCACAAGCTAAAGAGTCAGTCTACTGTTACAGAAAATACAGAATACAAGCAAATTGCAAAGTGAACCTGGGAGTAAAATTTATATCATCTTAATTTAAAGCCTCCCTCATTCAAGCACTTGTATTTAAGGCTAAAAATGTCCTTTCACGCCTGTTGATTAGTAATCCTCCATGTCCCCAACACATCACCACAGCCAGTGGCAACCACCATCCCCCTCTGCTTCTATGAGTTCAACTGTTTCTTTAGATTCTACATATGAGTGATAATATGCAATATTTGTCTCTCTGAGGTAAGCTTATTTAGCTTAGCGTGCTGTCCTCAAGTTTCATCTATATTATCACATATTGCAGAAATTCCATTCTAAAGTTGAAATAGTATTCCATTGTATGTGTATAACACATTTTTAATAAACAGCGAAAGATTTATATGTTCTGAAAAGAAACCAGAGTATGTGCATGACACATTTTTTAAAAACAAGGGATGTTGCTCAGTAGTAGACTGCTTGCCTAGCATGTGCAAGGCCCTAGGTTCTATCTTTAGCACCTATATTATATACCTTTTGGTATATAATTTATATACCAAAAACCTAAATATATTTAATATTTACAGTTTGATGAGATTGGACAATTACACCATATCTATTATCACCTCCAGTAATTGCTTTGTGTCCTTTTCTTGTTTCTTTTGTTCTACTTCCTTTATGTTAAGAACACTTAACATGAGATCTACCTTCTTAACACCTATACTCAACAATAATGTATTATACAATTTAAAATTTATAAAGTGGGTACAGCTCATATGAAGTGTTCTTACCACAATTAAAACAAAACTTAAGCAGAATACAGAATTCTGAATACAGAATACAGAAGTTTTTTTAGGGAGATGCCCCAAACACAAGGTTAATAATGCACCTTGGGTGTCTAGAGGAATGACTTTTACTCCAGCAAGACTCACTTGTGGCTCCTCTGTCTTGGTAGAGAAGTAACTTTAGCTTTCCTCTCTGAGTATAATAGAAATGGTTAGCCTACAGAACACAAAGTTAGGCTCTAATCTTCTAAGGGTCTACATATATGATAGGTAGACCTAGCCATATCTCTAAATAGATGTGGAAAAGGAGTTGAATATATGGTTCAGGACTAACACAGTAGGAGTGGAATTTTCAACTATTCAGTTGTGAATATCACCAATAATCCTGTTAACTTCTTACCTCTACTGCACTCTCACTGTACACCAAGAACTTAGTGTTTTTACATTCATTATTTATTTTAATTGCTCCCATCATGTCTATATCATCCCCATTTGCAAATGATGAACTGAGTTTTGAAATACTTAAGTGATTTACCTAAAGACAGATAGATAATAAGTAGTGAAACATGATTCAGAAAGCTTTATGATCCCTGTGGTTTTCTAAACATCAAGTTAGAAAGATGTTATCACCTTCCCCTACAGCCATTGTTGGAACCAGGTTTCCCTTTAAGAAATAAACAAACTTCATATCATTCAAATGTATACCTGATACTCCCAAATATTTCATGGAAATGAAGCTGGTAGATGGATACATTTAGACTTTCCTTATGTCTTTGGGAATTCTACTTATTTTACTTTAAATAGAAATTTTACTATATGTTGCTGTTTATTGGCTGGACCTGGGTGACCGGAGCCAAAAAGATGGGGGGGACTATCAAGTTGTGTTCAATAGCCACTTTATTGAAGATCACTTCTGCTTTTTATAAGCTCCTTTTTCACAGAGAGCCTTTGGTTAGAAAAAGCATGCCAAGTATTACATGTCAAGGTTACATTAGTACAAGGAAGCACAGTTAAAATTAACTCTATCTTTGTTACGTCTCTTTTAAAATGGGAACAGAGAGGCAGGAGAAGCACACACGGTGAGCATAACCTTCTTATTTACATCTAAAGGACACGAAGCCATCTGGAGAACCTTGAGCACTGTTGTTTTTCTGGATGTCTGGTTCTGAGGCATTTGCCTCAGTTCCTTGGAGCTTTCTCACCAGGCCAGATGCCAAATCATACAGGCATGGTCCCACTGATGGCTCCGACAACTATAGAAGAAATGTAATTTGTAAAAGAAAAATTTACACAATATTCAAAAGCAGAAATAAAAGAAAATCACCTATTCTCCTACCATTTCACTCTCCTCTTTATCACTGTTCAGACTTCTTTTACCATGTGAAAGTATATTTTTAGAAACCTTTCTTATCATACATTTAGTCATGTCCTAGTCATGGCCTTCCCTTCTATTTGAAATTTCAAGATATTTTCATTTTGCCATATTATAAATTTGTCTGGATTAATTTATTTGTGTGGAAAGCTTTCTAGTTTGATTCTAGGCATAGAATTATTAGGAGAAAATAGTGAGTATGTTCAAGCTATACTACCACCATCTATATATGAGGGTACCTGATTCATTTTACCCTCATCAGTGCTATGTTTATCATTCTAAAACTATTTACCAATTCAATAACCAAATGAATCACAGTTAATTTAATCAATGTTTACTTTTCCACAGAGTGGGATTTCTTTTCATTTGGATGTTCACTATTTTAAATTTCCTCTTTGGATAATTGCCTTTCAAGACTTTTATGCAGACTTAATACATGTGGGTTTTTACATATTCCAGATCTGAAGTCGAGGATGAAGTTAATTTGTGCAGGTCTTTTTTTCAACTTCTGATATCTAACAGGAATTACAATATGCATATTCTCCTTCCAAATGTTAGACACCATTCCAATCCTCTTACTTATTTGTTGCCATTCTGCTTAGTAGTTGTCTGTGTAACATTTTATACCTGAAAGATGAGACATATCTCCTCAGTTCCAATGTGATGAGATTCTAGGTCAGTCAATGGGGACCACAATCATGTATTCATGAACTCACTCCTTCCAAAATCCAACCAAAGGAGTCAAAAAATAGTATTATTCCATAGGAATGTGATTTGTATCATTCTGAGGCATTTTCAGATCAGATCTTAACTCTTTAGTCTCAGGAGATGGCCTCCACTCCCTGTTTGCCTGGGAGCCAAGTTGTAAGTCTTGTAAGATGCAAAGTTTCCCAAAAATCCTTCCCATAGCTCCTTTAACTTCCTGGTTCCTGAGACTATAGATTAGTGGATTTAGCATAGGGGTGACAACTGTGTAGAAGATGGCAACCTGGCAATCCTGGTCCAGGTCATAGCTGGAGGATGACCGGATGTACATGCAAATCACAGAGCCATACAGGACCAGCACAACCAGGATGTGGGAGCTACAGGTGGAAAGAGTTTTTTGCAGGGCAGCAACTGAATGCATGTGGGCTATGGCAATGCCAATGTGGACATAGGGACCCAAAATGAAGAAGAATGGGCTGACTGGTAGTCACCCTCAGTGAAGATTAGCATTTCATTGACCACTGGTTGTATGCAAGAGAGCTTCAGCAGGGAAGTGATGTCACAAAAGAAATGAGTAACCTGGTTGCCACAAAAGGTTAAGCAGGTAACCAACACACTGTAAAGAAGACTGTTGAGGGTAACAACAACACATGAGGTCAATGTTATGCACAGACAGAGGCGATGGCTGACAATGGCTAAATATCTTAAAGGGTCACAGATGGCAACGTGGCAGTCATATGCCATGGCAGCCAGCAAGTGGCCTTCCATGCTACCCACAGCCATAAAGAAAAAGAGTTGTATCATGCAGATATTATAGGAAATGGTTCGATTCACAGACAGTGTGTGCACTAGCATCTGAGGAACAGTGATGGTTGTCAGATACATATCAACAAAGGAAAGCTGGCTGAGAAGAAAATACATGGGTGTCTGAAGCTTAGGGTCTGAGCAAGCAACAATTACTAGTAGGACATTGCCCATAACTGCAACCAGGTACATAATAAGGACAATTCCAAAAATAACTGGCTGCATCTCTGGCTAGCTGGACAAGCCCAATAAGACAAATTCAGTCACTTCTGTCTTGTTTCTAGTGGCCATAAGACATGGTCTACTTCACCTGAAAAAAGGGAGGATCAGAGTTGAAAGATGCCAAAGCTCAACCAGAGTCTCTGCAACTCAGATGACCAACTGTAGTTAAGATCTGTTCCTAAATTTGAACATCAAGAAATTCAATTTTGTGGACTAGGGGCATGGCTCAAGTTGTGGAGTACCTGTCTAGTGTGTGAGAGACCCTGAGGTCAAATCCCAGTACTGCCAAAAAAAAAAAGAAACTCAATTTTGTTCTTTTGCTAGGGATGTTCCTCTTCCATTAAGCTAACTGACTTACCTGGGATAAGAATAAAAGTGATTAACTGATTAATATAATCACTGACTTTATTCATGATTAATATTCGATGAAAAATATAATCTTCCAGCAGATGGAATTCTCATGTTTTTTAGCTCAAGGTTTCCCTATAGACAGATTAAGAGGGTACACAAAAGAGATAACTTTGATGCTGCTATACAAATAAAGATATTGTGATGAATCACTGTATTACATGAATGTCTGAAAAATAATTTTAAAGCAGCAGAGTATAATTATAGGAAAATGCATAACAAAAATCAGAGGTTCCTTAGATTAAGCTTACCTACATCCATGTTTACTTTTAGCTCTTTGGTGGTTCATACCTCTATGCCTCTAAATGATATGCTACTTGCGTATGCACCTGTGTTCGTGTGTTATCAATGTAAGGGATCTTTTGGCCTTCCACTACAAAAGCTCAAGTTTTATCTTAATTATGTTAACTGATTCTTTTCATCTCCTTTACCTAAATTTTGATTATTATTTTAATTTAGCATTCCTGCTTTTGTCCATTTTTTCCACATATATTCAAGAACCTAATGGATAACATAATAATGGGCAATAAACCTTCTACGTCATTCCAAGTCAAGAGAATTTTCATTTTGCACACATACTTGATGGCTGTAGACATTAGTTCTTTATTTCTTATCCAAGATTAGTGATGAGTTTGCTGCCAGTCTGACTCTTGTTCATTTTCTGGGTTTCTTTTTGGTAATTTTTTATAATCTTTATTCCTGTTGTGCCTAAGTTCTAAGAAGATACTGCTCCACGTAGGTTTTTTCATTAATTTTTGGTGAATTTAGGAAACCATTTAAACCCGAAAATTCATTTTCCTCTTTGACTCTGAGAAATGCTCTCATACATTTTATTTATCTTTCTACTTTTTCTGAAATACTTGCTGACTGGATATTAAAGAAATAGTAACAGAGAGGGTAAATATGATCAAAGCATAACATATGCATATATGTAAGTGTCATGATGAAACACCTTACTATGTACAACTTAATAGATGCCAATTTTAAATAAATTAAAAGTTATTGGACATGGGTCACACTAAGTGGAGACCACACATGGGAGGGATAGGGCAAGGGAAGGAAACCAAAAACATGAATGTTGTTGATGTACTCACTGTATAGGAATGAATATAGTAATCTTAAACTGGCAGAGGCCCCTAAGAAATAGTGAAGAAGTCTGGTAGAGATGAACCAATTTGGGTTGTAATACACATGTGCGTGGAACCAACACTAGGAATCTCCCTGTATAATTATCTTTATCTCAAACTAGCAAAAAACACCATATTTTTCTTATTATCTTTTATGCTTTTTCTTCTACAAAATCAGAGAACAAGAGGGCAGAACAGGTTCGGCCCAGAGGTGGCGGGGGGGGGTGTCAAAATAAGGTAAACACATGTGAGTAAATGCAAAAATGATACCTATTGAGACTATTCCAGGAATGGGGGTGGGGAGGGATGAAAGAGAGCAGCGGAGGGGGTGAATTCAAACACGATATATTTGATACTTTGTAAGAGCTTTTGGAAATACTTCCATGTACCCCCACTCAGCACAACAATAATTTTAAAAAAGAAATCAAGGAGGACATAGCCAATTGTCATTTCAGTAAGTTTCAAGCACACTTCTCAATAAGAAGAAACTCTCAAAATGAGGTCACCCAGTTGAGTCAAGTTTGAAACAAATAAAGAGATAAATAGAAAAAATAAAAATAAAAAATAAAATTCTTTAAACTTTTGCCTGTCACAAAAAAATAAAAAATAAATAAATTCAGAAAAAGCACCTGTTTGAGTAATCTCTTGTTTTCTCATGTTTTCTGTTGCTTTGTCTTTCTGGTGTATGCCCTGAGTTACAATCACAAAAATCCAATAATTGGCATTTCTTTCATTCTTGCATTCACATGTTTAATGTTCATGAACTCTTTATTGTTTTTCTTTGCTTTTCCTTAACAATAGTATCCTGTTCTTGTTTGTGGATGCAGATCTCTGAGAATACATATTTTACACTATCTTTTGTACCTTGAATGATTGAAATTTCCTCTGGAGTCAGAAGAAATTCGGGGTTTTTTTCTCTTTTATACAACTGGTTTGTCATTTGTGGTGTCTTGGGGTTGCTTGTTCTAGGTAGCAAATGTCAATTTCTTAGATATTATATTTGCATACATGAGTCCACACTATTCTCTCCCATATTATCTGGATATATGGGGAGCTTATCTTTATGATACTTGTCCCAAATGAAAAACAGAACTCTCTCTTGAAATGTAATAGTCAAATTAGTGGTCCTAACTCTTTCTCTTACTGGAAAATTTTCAAGTTTTCATTGGAGTAAAATGCTAGGCTATCATGGTCTGAGTCTTAAGGTAGAAAAAGAGAAAAGGATGTGTGTAGAATGGCTGCCTTAGTTTTATTATAAGAAGTCCTGCTCATCTTGGTCAGCACCCCTATATTTCCCTATTCTCCCTCTTGTTCTCCTCCTGAACTGGCTCCTTCTGGCCTTGAGTCCCTGTCAGGAAGATCAGCATTCTCCTTCATTATAATTTCTTCCTGGTATTCTAAAGGATTTTATCTTATTGCTACTTTGTTTCTGACTCTTGGAAACTCACTGGAATGTTACATCTGCTAATGATACCTTTTCTTTTCCTTTCATTATTATCATTATTATGGAATTTCCCTTTGTTATTATTTTCCTGAAATGTATAGCGAGATGGAGGAAGAAAAAGATATAATAAATCCAATACCTCTAACCAGTAATCAGAGAGCTAGTTATGGCTATGATTAACTAACATACCTATTTCCACTATAGGAAGTTACTCACAAAAAAAATTAGATATTCAAGTACACTAATAAGATTCATGTCTCCTGAATAATGCTGAAGACCTAAAAATTGATTGTCTTTTAAACTCTGTTAGATTGCAGGTAGGACATTGCATGGTCTTTCATCACACAGACATTAAATTCACTAGGCTCAAACTTTCCTTTGCCTCTCTCACATTTTTCTGAAGCACATCCTAATTTGTGTAGTCCAACTTTGATTATCCTAAATCCCTCAGTCATACATACATTTTCAGACCATCTTCAACTAACAGATCACATCTATAAAGCAGGAGCTTGAAAAATAAAGAAAACATACATTTCCCGTATCTGCTCCCTTGACTTCATTTCTTCCTGTATTCTTTTATGTCAGTG
Source organism: Castor canadensis (assembly GCF_047511655.1). Lineage (NCBI taxonomy): Eukaryota > Metazoa > Chordata > Mammalia > Rodentia > Castoridae > Castor > Castor canadensis. The sequence continues at coordinate 12,521,323 of NC_133398.1, read as the reverse complement.
GATGTAGCTCAAACTATTTGTCTTATGATACTACTTCTCATTCAAGGCAGAGCCACACTCAGGTGTTGACATGGAATACAAATAAAGATGAAAGAGAAAAAGTGGGAGGGAAGAGAGCTGAAGTAAGTTCCTTCATGGAGAAAGTGGAGAGACATTGATCTTCAAGAAGTAAAAAGTAACAAAGATTGTAGATTTATCCCTTAAAATGATAAAAATGTAATTACATAGAGTTCATTTTTTTCCAAGCAAAGCCAAACTCTACTTTTTAATTGAGTTATAGGAAATAAGAGTGGTAAGTGTAGTAGCAGTAATGCTCTTGTTGACTGATCTCAAGGATTCATCTCTGTACCTTTCCTACTTTTCAATATCTTAACAAGGTTCCCATCAGAACCCAAGCACTGTGCATCCTATTCAGGCAACTAACAGAGATCAAGAATGCTGAGGAAGACAGAGAAGTTTTTATATGAAAGATATAAAGACATACACCTAGACAGCACTGGAGTACTTTAAGACAATCAATTATACTGAAATCTGGAAAAATAACAAAAGCAAAAATAAGAATCTGAGAAAGGGACAGACAAGCATCTCAAGTTTGTTACTTCTCAGCTGACGCTTCAGGGACATATAGAGTTGTGGGGGAGGGAGCGAGCTTGAATGCCAAGCCTGATCTTGCTTATTCTTGACTTTTCTCTTTGGTGAAAGCACCAACACACATGTTATGGATCTTTACTCTTTTATCCATATCTAAATGTTAGGAACAGAATCTCATAAATGCTTTCTTGCTCTAAATTCTATCCCTAATCTATTCACTTTCTTGAGTTGATAAATCACAAAGGCTGAATCTGAGGTATATAAATAAAAACTTTTTAGTGTCTCAAAAATAAATTCTCCAAACTTTAATATATTTTAAGCATCTGGGAACCATGAAATTTTTCTTCATACTGTCCCTGATTGCATGACTATATTCTCCATCTCAGCCTCCATTCTTCACTCAAAAATACATCTTTCCTCCATGCATTTCTTTCATCAACTACATTTGTACTTCCTTCTATCCTCTTTGGTCTTCTTGGTACCAGAATCTGCTGTTTTCTACTGAAGGAACATGATCATACCATGTCATTTACTTCAGGATATGGTATAAACTTAGCCTTATATTTTCTCTGTATCTAACACCATACACCCAAGTTAGGAAGTCTGGGAAGAGCTACACTCTCTCTTGCCCATCATGGATTCCCACCCCCTTTTTTACATAATTTTCCAGAAAAACCTTTCTATAGGACAGCTCATTATAATGAAGCAGGCTCACTCACATGCACTCACTCTGGGACTTACTAACCTTAGAAGGCTCCATTTGTACTTAGATGGAATACTAATTAGAATGGGCTGAGCCCTTCCAAATGGGACTATGACTCAGGAGCCTACTCGTTCTCCTTCCTTATACCCACTCTCTCTGAGATAAAACTCATGAATCTTCTGAAAATAATCAGGCCTGCAGGGAAGGTCTACCCTGCAGGTAGATATCATAGCCTTGTTATAATACCAACAGTTTGGCAAGGAGAAACCTGAGGGGAAACTGATTTCCATTTAGTCATCTGAGGAAGTCATCTCTACTAACCTATCCTTCCTGTAATTATTGAGTGCTTGACATTAATCCAAACAATTTACCTCAGCTGCATTAGGTATACAACATGAGGATTTGTGAGATAGCAATAGTACAACTCTGACTCTTGTTGTTGTGTCCCAACCTGACTTACCTGACAACTTTCTCATTTCCTGAACTCTCCCAATTTCACCCTTTTGCTGGGTTAAATCTAGACATTTTGGTTGTATATTTGGAAATATCATCCCCCAAATAGATTATTTAAATAAGTCATGTGCTTTATTTTCATTTTTAAATTTTTTATTCATTTATTCACATGTGCATACATTATTTTATGCCTCCCCTCTGACCATCGCCCCCTCCATCTCCCCATCACCCCCTCTCACTTCCAGGCAGATCATGTTCTGTCCTTATCTCTAATTTTGTTGAAGAGAAGACATAAGCAATAATAAGAAAGACAAAGCGTTTTTGCTAGTTGAGCTAAGGATATCTATACAGAGAGATTCCTAGCATTGCTTCCATGTACAAATGTGTTACAACCCAAGTTGATTCATCTCTACCTGACCTTTTCACTACTTCCTGATCCCCTTTCCATATTGACCTCTGTCGCTTTAAGGTTTCTGTATTAGCTCCTCTGCAGTGCAGACATAAAACACTTTCATGTTTTGGGTTTCCTACCTATCCCCATACCTCCCATATGTACTCTAACTGTAGCATGTGACTCAAGTCTTACAACATTGCTGCATTTGCCCTAGACCTAAAGTCTACATATGAGGGAGAAAATACGATGTTTAGTCTTCTGAGCCTGGCTAACCTCGCTCAGAATGATGTTCTCCAGTTCTATCCATTTACTTCCGAATGATAAGATTTCATTCTTTTTCAGAGCTGAGTAAAATTCCATGTGTATAAATACCACATTTTCTTAATCCATTCATCACTAGTGGAGCAACTTAGCTGTTTCCATAACTTGACTACTGTGAATAACACTGCAATAAACATGGGTATGCAAGTGCCTCTGGAGTAACCTGTGTCACATTCCTGTGGGTATCCCCAGGAGTGGGATTACTGGATCATATGGAAGATCTATGTTTAAATTTTTAAGAAGCCTCCATATTTTTTTCCAGAGTGGTTGCACTAGCTTGCATTCCCACCAGTAGTGTAAGAGGGTTCCTTTTTCCCCACATCTTCACCAACACCTGCTGTTGGTGGTGTTTTTGATGATGGCTATTCTAACAGGGGTGAGGTGGAAACTTAGTGTGGTTTTGATTTGCATTTCCTTTATGGCTAGAGGTGGTGAACATGTTTTCATGTGTTTTTTTGGCCATTTGAATTTCTTCTTTTGAGAAAGTTCTGTTCATTTCAGTCGCCCATTTCTTTATTGGTTCATTGATTTTGGGAGAGTTTAGTTCTTTAAGTTCCCTGTATAATTCTAGTTATCAGTACTTTGTCTGATGTATAGCTGGCAAATATTTTCTCCCACTCTGTGGGCAATCTCTTGAGTTTAGAGACCATTTCTTTGGGTGTGCAGAAGATTTTCAATTTTATGAAGTCACATTTCTCAATCCTTTCTCTTAGTTGCTGAACTGCTGGGGTTCTATTGAGGAAGTCCTTGCCTATATCTATTACTTTCAGAGTATTCCCTGTTCTTTCCTGTACTAACTTCAGAGTTTTGGGTCTGATATTAAGGTCCTTAATCAATTTTAAGTTGATTTTGATTTTGATTTATTTTAAGTTGAGTACAGGGTGATAAAAATGGATCAAGTTTCAGTTTCTTTCAAACGGATAGCCATTTTTCCCAGCAACATTTGTTGAAGAGGCCATCTTTTCTCCATTGTATGTTTTTGGCACTTATCAAAAATAAGGTGGGCATATCTGTGTGGATTCATATCAGGGTCCTCTATTCTATTCCACTGGTCTTCATGTCTGCTTTTGTGCCAGTACCATGCTGTTTTTATTGCTATTGGTTTGTAATATAGTTTGAAGTCAGGTATTGTGACACCTCCAGCATTGCTCTTTTTGCTGAGTATTGCCTTGGCTATTCACATTCTCTTCTGTTTCCAAATGAACTTTAGGGTAGATTTTTCAATCTCTGTGATGAATATCATTGGGATTTTGATGGGAATTGTATTAAACATGTAGATTGCTTTTGGTAGTACAGCCATTTTTACAATGTTAATTGTACCAATCCATGAGAATGGGAGATCTTTCCCCTGTAGTCTTCTTTGATCCCTTTCTTTAGGAGTTTGTAGTTCTCCTTGTAGAGGTCATTCACATCCTTTGTTAAGTTTACTCCCAGGTATTTGATTTTATTTTGAGGCTACTGAAAATGGAATTGTTTCCATATATTCTCTCTCAGTTTTTTTGTTATTGGTATATAGAAAAGCTAATGACTTTTGTAAGTTGATTTTGTGTCCTGCCACCTTGCTGTAGCTGTTTATGGTGTTTAGGAGTTTGGGGGCAGACTTTTTTGGGCCTTTAAGGTATAAGGTCATATTGTCTGAAAATAGGGATATTATGACAGTTTCTTTACCTATTTGTATTCCTTTTATTTCTTGTTCTTGCCTTATTGCTCAGGCCAGGAATTCCAGTACTATGTTGAATAGGAGTGGGGATAATGGGCACCCTTGTCTCGGTCCCGATTTTAGGGGAAATGGTTTCAGTTTTTCACCATTAAGTATGATGTTGGCTGTAGGTTTGTCATATATAGCCTTTACAATGTTGAGGTACTTTCCTTCTATTCCTAGTTTTCTTAGAGCTTTTATCATGAAATGCTGTTGGATCTTGTCGAAGGCTTTTTATGCATCTATTGAGATGATCAAGTGGTTTTTGTCTTTACTTCTATTAATGTGCCTGTATTACATTTATAGATTTGCATATGTTGAACCACCCCTGCATCCCTGGGATGAAGCCAACTTGGTCATGGTCAATGATCTTTCTGATGTGTTGTTGGATTTGGTTTACCATTATTTTATTGAGGATTTTTGCATCGATGTTCATTAACAAGATTGACCTATAGTTCTTGTTTTTGGACATGTCTTTGTCTGGTTTTGGGATGAGTGTAATACTGGCTTCATAAAATGAGTTAAGTAGTGTTCCTACCCTTTCTATTTCATGGAACAGATTAAGGAGGGTTGATATTTGTTCTTCCTTAAAGGTCTGATAGAATTTGACAGAGAATCCATCAGGTCCTGAACTTTTCTTTTTGGGGAGACTCTTGATTGCTGCTTCAATTTCATTTTGTGTTATAGATCTATTCAGGTGATGAATATCCTCTCAGTTCAATTTTGGATGGTCATAAGTATCTAGAAATCTGTCCACTTTTTCAAGATTTTCAAATTTATTAAAATATAGGTTCTCAAAGTAGTCTCTGATGATTTCCTGGATTTCTGTTGTGTTTGTTGTTATCTCCCCTTTTGCATTTCTGATTTTACTGATTTGGGTTTTTTCTCTCCTCATTTTAGTCAGGTTTTCCAGGGGTCTGTCAATCTTATTTATTTTTCAAAGAACCAGCTTTTTGTTTCATTGATTCTTTCTATAGTTTTTTTTTTTGTTTGTTTGTATTTCATTGATTTCAGCCCTTATTTTTATTATTTCTTTCCTCTGCTTCTTTTGGGATATGTTTGTGCTTGTTTTTCTAGGAGTTTGAGATGTAGCATTAATTAGGTCACTGATTTGAGATCTTTCTGTCCTTTTAATATATGCACTCATGGCTTTTACTTTCCTCTTGGAATGCCTTTGCTATATCCCATAGTTCCAGTAGGTCATGTTTTCATTTTCATTAACTTCCAGGAATCTTTTAATTTCCTCTTTTATTTCATCTCTGACTCACTGATCATTGAGCAATATGTTATTCAGCTTCCAATTGTTTATGTATTTTCTGCTGTTGTTTTTGTTGTTGAGTTCTAGTTTTAGTGCATTGTGATCAGATAGAATGCATGGGATTATTTCTCTTTTCTTATATTTATTGAGGCTTGCTTTATGCCCTGACATATGATGAATTTTGGAGAAGTTTCCATGGGCTGCTGAGAAGAATGTACATTGTGCAGAAATTGGATGAAATATTCTGTAGACATCAGCTAGGTCCATTTGATCTATGGTGTGATTTAGTTCTAGGAATTCTTTATTGATTTTTTGTTTGCATGACCTATCTATTCGTGATGGGGGGTATTAAAGTCTCCCACTACCACTGTTTTGGAGTCTATATATGTGTTTTTAGGTCCTTCAGAGTATGTTTGATGAAATTGGGTGCACTGATGTTGGGTGCATACAGGTTGATAATTGTTATTTCCTTTTGGTGTATTTCCCCTTTTATTAGTATCGAGTGTCCTTCTTTATCTCATTTGATCAATGTAGGTTTGAAGTCTACTTTGTCTGAGATAAGTATTGTTACCCCTGCTTGTTTTTGGGTGTCATTGGGTTGTTAAATCTTCTTCTAGCCTTTCACCCTAAGCCAGTTCTTGCTTCTATCAGTGAGATGGCTCCTGTAAGCAACAGATTGTTGGATCTTCCTTTTTAATCCAGTATGCCAAATGGTGTCTTTTCATGGGGGAATAAAGTCCGTTAATATTCAATGTTAGTATTGATATTTATGTGGTGATTCCTGTCATTTAATTGTTTTTGTTGTTTATGGGTTTGATTGTGTGCACCTGAATCAATGTTACTCTCTACTTTCTTGCCTTTTCTTCTCCTGTGATTTGGTACTGCCTGTCCTTTCATGGTTTTGTTGGCTTTCATTTTCTGTGTGCAGAATTCCTTGAAGAATCTTTTGCAGTGGTGGCTTGGTGGTCACATATTGTTTTGGTTTCTGCTTACCATGGAAGACTTTTATTGCTCCATCTATTTTGAATGATAGCTTTGCTGGGTAGAGTATCCTAGGATTGAATTTATTTTCATCCATTGCCCAGAATATCTCATGTCATGCTCTTCTTGCTTTTAGGGTTTCCACTGAGAAATCTGCTGTGATTTTCATGGGTTTACCTTTGCATGTAATTTGTCTTTTCTCTCTTAGAGCCTTCAATATTCTCTCTCTATTCTTTGTGCTTGATGTTTTAATGATAACATGTAGTGGGGTAGTTCTACTTTGGTCAATTCTCTTTCGTGTCCTGGAGGCTTCCAGTACCTAAATGGGCATAGTTTTCTCTAGATCTGGGAATTTTTCTGTTATTATTTTGTTGAATATATTATGAATTCCTTTTGCTTGCACCGCTTCTCCTTCTTCAATGCCCATGATTCCCAGGTTTGGTTTTTGATGGAGTCAGTGAGTTCTTGCATAGTTCTTTCACAGTTCTTGAGTTGTTTGATGAATAGCTCTTCAGTTTTTCCTTGAATTTCCATTTTATCTTCAAGTTCTGAGATTCTGCCTTCTACTTTTTCTAGTCTGCTGGAGTGGTCTTCTGTTGTGTTTTGTGATTCTGTTTTGTTCTTTTTTTCTGAGGTTTTCCCTGTCATGGGTCACTTCCACTTTAATGTTGCCTATTTTCATCTTTAATTCATTTACCTCTCTATTTATAATGTTCTCTGTTTCACTTTGGTGTTTATTTAGGGCTCCTATTATCTCATCTATTTGTTCCTATGTCTCCTGTGTTCTTTATTTTTGGTGTCTTGAAATTTCTTGAGTGCCTCTTGTACATTTTGGTTAACCATGTCTAGTATCATCTCCATGAAATTCTCTGTGGTTACTTCAGGATCTCTTCTTTAAGGGTTTTCTTGTGGACATCATTGGGTTCCTTGGCATCATTTATCATCATTTTGTTGGAGTCTTGAACTGGGTATCCATTTTCTTCATTTCTCTCTGAATCCTATATTAAATTATTTTTGGGGGGAATGGCTTTCATCCCTTTTTCTTCTTGCCATCATTCCTGTTGGTATTGTGTAACTGTTCTTGATAGGCTAGTTGGTGGTTTCAGTCACCTGCTTTCTTTCCCTTGGTTAAATTTTGTTTTGTGGCTGTATTGGGTTTTTAGCTAATTGTGTGTTTGCTGTTTCTGTCCATGCTTTGAGTGTAGTTTAATATTACGTAATTCACAGTGATAAAAAAAAAAAACTCCAAAGAAATAAATGGGGAGAGATAAGCAAACAAACAAACAAAAAAACTCCAGGTTCTGGATTAATAGAATTTCAGTCTCAGTTTAAGTTCTGGTGTCACTCCTCCAGTATCCAGTCCTGGTGTTGGTATTTAAGCAGAAGCTCTGTCTGGTTGGCCTGTGGGTAGTGTTTTTTTTTTTTTAATTCTGTCTTTCAGCTGCTGCTGCCTGTCAGCGTCTCCCACAGTGAGGTGTGGCAGCTCTGCATTCTACTAGTTGTTCTGCTTTGGAGTTGGCTTTTCTCTGTTCTTGTTTACTAGGGGCTTGTGTCTTTGTCTTACACCCTTTCCCTGGGGCAAGGGCATGGTCAGTGATTCATCAGCTGTTGTGATATTTCGCTTTGTTCCTCAACACTGCAGAGCCATCTGACTGTGGGAGCCCAAGGACTGGGCTCACCTGTTTGTTCTGTTGAAGGTCTCCCAAGCACATCTGGAGCCAGCAGTGGCATGGGGGTGGCGGCCCACCTGTTCTCTCAGTGTATTGTGGCATGGAGAAGCCTGCCATGGGCTAGGGGTTCAGGGTGCCAAAGTATCAACTGTCCCTGGTGTTTCATCTCCATCAAGTGTGCCTCCAGAATCTCAGCTAGGACCCTGATTTACAGAGCTCATGCTGTCTGCATCTGTGTCCCAGCCACCATTTTGGATCCCCTATGTGCTCTATTTTCTGCTCTGAATAAGTCTTAGTGGAATAAAAGAAAGAGTATGAGATGGTGTTTTATATTGAAAATCTGAGATTATATACAAATGGAGAGATTCTTTTTTCTTTTATTGATTTATTAGCATATTTCAGTTGAACCAGGGGTACATTGTGACACATAATAAAGTGCTTACAATATATCTTATTTAGATTCACCTCCTCCATCTTTCTTCTTTATCCTTGCTTCTTAGACAGTTTCAAAAGGTCTCATTGTTCCATTTTCATACATGAATAGTGCTGCCACCATTTACTTATGCCCTCCCTCCCACCGGTACCAACCCCCAGATAAGACTTGTTTTGCCTTCTTATCCTTCATTCTTTTTAAAAAGGTATTTTTGTTTGCTTCTGATGGTTATATAAGGAGTTTCTTTGTGACACTTCCATACATATATATGTATGTAATGAATTAGTTCATCCCCTCCATTATTCTCCTTTCTACCTTAGTCCTTTTCTTACGGTGATTTCAACAGGTTTAAATGTTTCCTATTCATACTTTCATAGAAAGCATACCAACCATATTCACCTTCTTTACTTTCTTCATTTATCCTCCCCTTTCATTAGTTTCTTTCTCTTAATGTGAACTGTTTTACCTTCTTATTCTTCATTGTTTAAATGTCTTTTTGTTGATCAGTGAGATTTTTGCCTTCATATTTTATTTGTAAATGCGCTGTACTTGAATCAATCTACACACTTCCTTGCATTTCACCCCATCTTTTGCTGTCCAATGACTTACAGGGTGTTTCACTGTGTCTTGTGATGTATTTCACAACTGTTCACTGTCTTTCTTTCCTCCTTTTCCTTTTCTTAGTTTCCTTTACCAGTCCCACTTTAGGGCACATGTTCTGTACATATTTATATGTATATATGATATTGCTTGTATTTGTATTGGGTTTATATTCCATATATGAGAGAGAAAATGTGACCTTTGTCTTTCTGAACCTGGCTAACTTTACTTAAAGTTGATGTTCTCCAGTTCCATCTATTTATCTGCAGACAACAAAATTTCATCTTTCTTTATGGCTGAATAAAAATCAATCATACACAAATACCTCATTTTCTTAATCTATTCATCAGTTATGGGGTATCTTGGCTGTCTCCAAAGATTAGCTATTGTGATTACTGCTGCAATAAACATGGGTGTGCAAATGTCTTTTTTTATAACCTGACTTCCATTCCTTCAGGTATATGCCTAAGAGTAATATTGTAAGGTAGTTTTGTATTTAGTTTTTTGAGGAACTTAATTTACATTCCCACCAACAGTGAGGGTTCCTTTTTTCCCGCACTTTCACCAATATTTGATGTTGTTTGATGGCTCTTGTTAGCCATTCTAACAAGAGTAAAGTGGATTTTCTTTATAAATTTTTTATTAGGATATATTCATTATACAGGGGGAGATTCATAGTGACAATTTCAATTAGACTCATATTGTAAATTAGCTATATTGCCCCCATCGTCTCTCCCCCTCAGCTCCCTCCCCACCCCACTTAAAGTAATTGCAAGAGGTTTCCTACTTCTGTCTCATATAGGTATATGAAGTCCATCTACTATATACCATATCTAATCTTTTTCCTTAGTGAGATGGATCTTAACATGGTTTTGATTCACATTTCCTTTATAGTCAGGGATGTTAAGCATTTCTTCATGTGTTTTTTAGCCATTTGGACTTCTTCCTTTGAAGAAGCTCTGTTCAGTTCATTTGCCCATTTCTTCACTGGGTCATTGATTATTTGGGAGTTTAGTTTTTTGAGCTCCTTGTACATTCTGGTTATTAATCCCCTGTCAGATGTATACCTAGAAAACATTTTTCTCACATTCTGTGGGCTGCCTTTTCAACTGGGTGAGCATTTCTTTCATGTAGTCTCATTTGTCAATCCTTTCTCTTAGTTGCTGAGCCATTGGAGTATTATTTAAGACATTATTCTATTAATTCCAATGTATTTCCTGCTCTTTCCTGCACTACTTTCAAAGTTTCAGGTCTTATATTAAGGTACTTAATCCACTTTGAGCTGGTATTTGAGCAAAGTGAAAGACATGGACCCAGTGTCAGTTTTCTGCATGCAGATATACAGTTCTCCCACAACATTTGCTGAAGAAACTGTCATTTCTCCATTGTATGTTTTGGGCACCTTTGTTAGAAATCAGGTAGGCATCTCTGTGTAGATTCATATCTGGGTCTTCCATTCTTTTCTATTGGTCTTCATGTCTGTTTTTCTGCCAGTATCATGCTGTTTTTATTGTTATGGCTCTGTAATATAATTCAGAGTCAGGTATTGTGGCATCTCCTGTGTTGCTCTTTTTGCTCAGTATTGCTTTGTCTATTCATGGTCTTTTGTACTTCCAAATGAGCTTTAGGGTTGATTTTTCTATCTCTGTGAGGAAGGTCTTTGAAATTTTGATGGGGATTGCATTGAACATGTAGATTGCTTTTTGTAATATAGCCATTTTCATGATATTAATTCTGTCAAATCATGAGGATGGGAGATCTTTACATTTTCTGAAGCTTCTTAAATTTCTTTCTTCAGTGGGTTCAGTGGGTTTTAGTTTTCATTGTAGAGGTCTTTCACTTTCTTTGTTAAGTTTATTCCAATGAATTTTTTGAGCTTATTGTGAAAGGAATTGTTTTCCTAAATTCTTTCTCAGTCTATTCATTGTTGGAATATAGAAAGGCTACTGGCATTTGCAAATTAATTTTGTATCCTGCTACTTTGCTGAAGGTGTTTTGATGGAGATTTTCCAGGTCTTTTAGGTATAAAATCATGTCATCTGCAATAGGGATAATTTGACTTCTTCCTTTTGTATTTGAATTCCTTTTATTTCTTCTTCCTGTCTTATTGCTCTGGCTAAGAATTCTCAGACTATGTTGAATAGGAGTGGAGAAAGAGAAAACATTCTTGTTTTGTTCCTGAGATTAGAGGAAATGGTTTCAGCTTTTCCCCATCTAGTATGATGTTGACTATAGTCTTGTCATATATAGTCATGATGTTGAGGTACATTCTTTCTATTCCTACTTTCATCAGAACTTTTATCATAAAAGGATGTTGAATTCTACTGAAGTTTTTTTTTATCTATTGAGATGATCATGTGATTTTTGTCTTTGCTTCTGTTTATATACTGAATCACATTTAATGATTTGCATATGTGAATCATTTGCTTCCCTGGAATGAAACTGACTTGATCATGGTGTATGATCTTTTTGATATGTTATTGAATTTGGTTCGCCAGTATTTTTTTATTCATTTATTCACATGTTCATACATTGTTTGGGTCATTTCTCCATCCTGCCCCTCTCCTTCACCCTCTCCCCCCTCCTCCCCCCTCAGTTCCAGAAGGGTCCTGTTCTGCCCTTATCACTAATTTTGCTGAAGAAAAGACATAAGCATAACAAGGAAGACAAAGCATTTTTGCTAGTTGAGTTATTTTATTGAGAATTTTTGTATCTAAATTCACTAAAGAGATTGGTCTATAGTTTTCTTTTTGTGTGTGTCCTTGCCTAGCTTTGAGATGAGTGTACCACTGGCTTCATAAAATGAAGTGTTCTTTCACTTTCTATTTCATGGAAAAGTTTGAGGAATGTTGGTATTAGTTCTTTAAGGGTCTGGTAGTATTTTTGCAGTGAATCCATCAGGTCCTGGACTTTTGTTTTTTGGAAGACTCTATTACTGCTTCAATTCATCACTTAATATTTAGGTGATTTGTAACCTCTTGGTTCAATTTTCGTTGGTCATATTTGTCCAGAAATTTATCCACTGCTCCTAGATTCTTCCATTTTTTTGAATATAGGCTTTTGAATTATTCCCTAATTCTCTGGATTTCATTGGTGTTTATTATGATATTACCTTTTTCATTTCTAATTTTATTAATTTGAGTCTTTTCCTTCCTCATTTTAGTCAGGTTTTCTAAGGATTTGTCAATCTTACTTATCTTCTCAAAGAACCAACTTTTTGTTTTGTTTATTCTTTGTAATTTTTTTGGTCTTTATTTCATTGATTTTGACCCTGATTTTTATTATCTCTCACTTTCTGCTAGTTTGGGTTTTAGCTTGATCTTATTCTTCTAAGAGTTTGAGATGTAACATTAGGCCATTTGTTTGAAATCTGTGTTTTTAATATAATCATTCATGGCTATAAACGTCCCCTTAGCACTACCTTTATGTGTCCCATGGGTTCTGATAGATTGTGCTTTCATGTTCATTAATTTCCAGAAATATTTCAATTTCCTCCCTTTTTTTCTTCAATGACCCACTGACCTTAGAGCAATGTGTTGTTCAGTCTCCAGGAGTTTGAGTATTTTCTTCAGTTTCTTTGGTTGTTGAACTCAAGTTTTATTCTGTTGTGGTCAGACAGTACTCCAGGAGCTTATTTCAATTTTCTTATATTTGTTAAGACTTGTTTTGTGTCCCAAAATATTTTGGAGAAAGTTCCATGGGATGCTGAGAAAAATGTATGGTGTGCTGCTACTTGAAGAAATATTCTGTAGATGTCTGTCAAGTCCATTTGATCTATAGTGACATTCAATTCTGAAGTTTCTTTGTTTATTTTTTTCCTCTGGATGACCTATTTATTGGTGATAGTGGAGTACTGAAGTCAATGGCAAGATTTTTGGTCTCATTTTTAAATATAATAAATACCTGTGGCTTATTGATATAGATTATATGTCATAGAGTAACCACAAATTGGGGGCATGGCAGGATTTTTCCACAATTCACCTGCATGACAGAAACCCAATCACTAGCTGGAAAACCAAACTACTGGTATATAAGTATGCTCAAATTCCAGTGGAAACAAAGCAATTCAAATCAATATTCTCAAGAATGAACAACATTTATCAAGAGCCATACAGTGACATTTGTTATTTTGTTTTGAAAAGAATCTGTTTGAGTTTCTAACAGCAACTTTATTTACCTTAAGGGAGGGATGCCTGCCAATGGATTTAGACTAATGATACTGTCAGATGCTTTCCTATCCCAGAATGTGAGTTAGGAGACAAAGGGATTGAAAATGCTTGAATGTGATCCATTTCTACCAGTCTCACTCTGAGTAAATAGCCCTGGAATTTAGGCAATTTCTCTTCCCTCCAATCCACTCCAAACCACTGCCCACACCTATGACTTTGTTTTTATTTCTGCTCTAATGAATAGACCTAGATATTAAAGAGAAACTGCTGCTAATTTCACCCAAAAACTGACATAACCAGAAATGTCTCCTGCATCAAATGACTCAGAACCACCTGTGAAGTAGTCTCCCCTTTCCAAAACTCAAACATAAATTTGATCAAACTTCCAACTATGGAAAACAGAAAGCACACATGAACATGTTAAACTACTATATGGTGATAAAATCAGACAAATCTGTACTATAGGAAACTTTAAAGGAAAATACACAATTTCTTCTGCAAATAAATTGCAAGGGACAGAGAGGGGTAGGAAAGAAAGAAAAAGAAGAGGAGGAAAATAGGAAGAAAGAGAGAAAAAAGAGACTGAATATATTAAATAACTAATCACATGCATGCATCTTATTAGAACTCTCATGCTTAAAAATTGTAATAATACCTGCATTATATTTATGAGTCAATTCTATATTTCAACAGCAATTTTTAGTAATATTAAGCAATTTTTAAAATTTTAGATATGCTTATGGCATTAAGGTTGTATTTTTAAGTCCCTGACTTTAGAGATTAGAGATGTAGATATATAGAGATAGAGACATGAGGGCTGCCCTTTCACAATCATATATATATAGATAGATATTCCATTATCATATGTATATTACTAACAAAATGATATGATGGCTGAGATTTTGTTCAAAACAATAGGGAAAAGATTGTTTTGATGTAGAAATGATATAGCATTGGCAAAGAGTTGATAATTAATGAAGCTGAGAACTGGGGCATGGCTCAAATGGTTGAGCCTTTGCCTAGAAAGTGTGAGGTCCTGTGTTCAATCTCCAGTACTGAAACAAAAGACAAAAAGTGGGGCAGTGGGCTGTTCTAGAATGGTTAGACATTCTGTGCTCATACAGGAGGAGGGCTACCATTAGATATCTGCATGACTTTCTTCACCCTGTACCCTCCTCAAACTTAAAAAAAAGTCAAAACAGTTGCCACACATCATGCCACAGGCCCTGCAACCTTCCCACCCTGGCCTGCACTAGTGATCTCAAGGTGCCACAGTGCACAGGCCCTGCAACCTTCCCACCCTGGCCTGCACTAGTGATCTCAAGGTGCCACAGTGACTGTCTGTGGCTGTGCCAAGCTGCAGGTCTGGCATGAACCCATAAGTTATTCTGACCTGAAGACTTTGATGTTTAAGGCATTACAACAATAACCTGAGTTGTTCATGGAGTTTTTCATCAGTATATTCATCAGAAACCATTAAATGTAATGATGAGGATCATAAAACTCTGTTTTTGAAAACACTAAATGAACAATTCCTGGAAAGAGAATTCTGTGATATTTCTATTGTGGCTGAAGATGTAAAATTCAGAGCATACAGATGTGTTCTCACTGACTGCAGTGCCTACTGTTAAGAGCTCTTCAAGAAATTCAAGGTGGAGGGATCCAATGGTGACTAGAGTGCAGAAGCAGTCAGCATGAGCTCTGTAAATCTAAACTCTTGCTGAGACTCTGAAGCCACACTTGGCAGAAAAAAAACACTGAGAAGAAACAAAAGTTCGACACCCTGAACACCCAGCCCATACAAAGTTTCCCATGCCACATTACACTAAGAAAACAGGAGGGCTCCCATGCCACCAGACACAGGCTCCAAACCTGCTTGGAAGACATACGGCAGATCAACAGGTGAGCAACAAGCATCACGTGATACTCCCACAGCCACCCCTGGGATAAACCAGCATAGCACCCTGGACAGACTGACCCCCCCCCCCACCCAGCAAAAAAGAATAAACAAGGAACTGAAAAGGAACATGCAGCAGAGGGGGCAGGGTGCTGGAAGCACACTGGAGAAGGGAGAAGAGCCAAGGAGCTGATCTCCATGCGAACTTTCAGTAAACAAAGGCTAGAAAGGCAGAAGGGCTGACATAAGTGGGTGATAAGCCACTGCCTGAAATAGGGTAGGTAGGGGTACACAAAGCTCCTCCTGAGCCATGTGCAACATCCAAAGTCAAATGATGCTGCAATATTGAAAAACAATCAGCAAACCATCATAACACACTGACAACAGGGAGCTGGCTGACAAATCTCTGACCTTGCCCCAGAGAAAGGGAGCGAGGCAAAGAAACAAGCCTTCAATAAACCAACACAGTGAAAACTCAACTCCAAAGCAGAACAGCTGGTGGGCTGAAGAGCTGTTTTCCAGAACCTGAGGACAATATACAAACTCAAACTGCCACACCTCACTGATGGAGGAGCTGACCAAGCAGCTGCCTCTGAAAGACAGGAAAAAACCAAACACTACACAACCACCCGGTGAGACTAAGACAGAGCTTCTGCTTAAATACTAACACCAGGACTGGATGCTGAAGGAGTAACACCAGAACTACTAAGACTGAAATTCTATTGTTCCTGAACCTGGAACTTTTTATGTGTTTCCCATTTGTTTGTCTGTGTGTTTGTCCACATCTTCCTGTTGATTTCTTTGGTTTTCTTTTTGCTTGGTTTTTTTTGTTTTATTTTGTTTTGTTAGTTTTACTATTGTGAGTTAGCTAAACTAAATTACACACAGACCAGGGACAGAAATAGCATACATACACTAACCTAAAACCCAATACACCCACAAAACAAAATTAAACCAAGGGAAAGAAAACAGGTGGCTGAAACCACCAAGTCTATCGAGAACATGGTTGCACAGTACCAAGTGGAGTGATGGGAAGATGAAAAATAGATGGAAACCATTCTTCCCCCAAAAATGATTTAATGCAGGATTCAGAGGGAAATGAAGAAAATGGATACCCAGTACCAGACTCCAACAAAACAAAGAAAAACTATGCCAAGGAACCCAACAAAGTCCATAAAGAACACTCTGAAAGAAGAAATCCTGCAAATAATCACTGAGAATTTCATGGAGATGTTACTAGACTTGGTCAACCAAAACATACAAGAGGCATGCAAGAAATTCCAAGACACCAAAAATAAAGAATATGAGAAGACAAAGAAACAAATAATTGAACTCACAGGAGCCCTAAATAAACACCAAAGTGAAATAGAGAACACTATAAATAGAGAGATAAATGAATTAAAGACAAAAATTGACAATAATAAAGAGTAAATGACCCATGATATGGAAAACTTCAGAGAAAAGAGTGAAATAGAAATACAATACACAATGGAAGGTCACTCCAGCAGACTAGAACAAGCAGAAGACAGAATCTCAGAACTTGAAAATGAAATGGGAATTAAAGAAAAAACTGAAGAGCTATTAGTCAAACAACTTAAGACCTGTGAAAGGAATATTCAAGAACTCACTGACTCCATAAAAAGGCTAAACCTGAGAATCATAGGCATTGAAGAAGGAAAAGAGGTGCAAGCAAAAGCAATTCATAATATATTCAACAAAATAATAACAGAAAATTTCCCAAATCTAGAAAAAGCTATGCCCATTCAGGTACAGAAGCCTCCAGGACACCAAACAGACTTCACCAAAATAGAACTACCCCATGACATATTATCATGAAAACAAACACAGAGAATAGAGATAGAATATTGAAGACTGTAAGAAAGAAAAAACAAATGATCAGAAAGATCATCCACCATGACCAAGTTGGCTTCATCCCAAGGATGCAGGGGTGGTTCAACATACACAAATCAATAAATCTAATACAACACATCAATGGAAGCAAAGACAAAAAACACTTGATCATCTCAACAGATGCAGAAAAACCCTATGATATGATCCAACACCACTTCATGATAAAAGCTTAAAGAAAACTAGGAATACAAGGAATGTGCCTCAACATTATAAAGGCTATATATATGACAAGCCTCGAGCCAACATCATACTTAATGGGGTAAAACTGAAACCATTTCCCCTAAAATCAGGAACAGGACAAGGTGGCCACTCTCCCACTCCTATTCATTATAGTCCTGGAAATCCTAGTCAGAGAAATGGATACATGCCATTTTACCTTTGTTCAGACCCAAAAAATGTACAACCCCAATAGTGAAATTTTTCACCTAGTGTGAACTGTGAATTTGAGGAAGTGCTGTCTCCACATGGGTTAATCAATTGTGACAAATATGCTACTCTGATGTGAGATGTTGGAAGATGATGGGTGTGTGGGAGAAAGGAGTACATTAGAATTCTCTGTACTTTCCACTCAGTTTTGTTGTGAGTGTAAAGCTGCACTAAATACTGTCTACTTTTAAAAACAGATAAGTAAGGATCCAAGATTGTGATTAGGGTACAGAAGCAGAAAGCCTAAGCTACATGACTCCAAAAACCTTCTGGAGACATTGGAGCCACACTTGGGTAATTCTGATTGCTTCTAGAAAAAATAACTGCCATCACATTAGGTGCAGAAAAAATTCAAAGACTCACCCTCAAATCAGCCTTTAATTGCACCAAATAGATGTGACCCATGGCATAGCCAGCAAGGTAGGTCCAGCCCTAAGGAAACCCTCCTCCCCCATGGCAAGTTATCTCTCCCTTTTTTTCTCTTTCCTTCTCTTCTCTTTCCTCCAGCAAGCAGAAATAAAGCATCAACCAGAATCAAACTTTATGACATTCTGAACCCCTAGCCCATGGAAAGCCTCCCCATGTCATGCTGCATTGAGGAAAGTTGGTGTCATTTCTCCCTACCACTACCACCGGCTCCAAACTTGGCTGCATGTCAACTGACAAAACAAACAGGTGAGCACCATACACCATGCGGGACTTCCCTATCCACCCCCAAGAACATAAACCAGGGCAGCACCTGGATGGTCTGATCCCTCCCACAACAAAACTGAAAAACAAACAGTGAACTGTAATCTAGCATGGACCATGGAAGGGGCAAGTGGAACACTGAATCTTCCCCAGAGAAAAGGAGTGGGGCAAAGAACTAAACTCCCAGGACAGAACTCTCAGTGAATAAACACAGGAAAGGCAGTGAAGGCTGAGAACAGGCAAGCAATAAGCCACTCATGAAGCAGGATGAGTAATGGATCATAGAGATGATCTCCTGAGCCAGAGACCAGCATCCAAAACTGAACTGCCCCACAAAACTGAAAAACAAACAGCAAACTGCAATCAAACATGGACAGCAGAGGGGGCAGGTGACACACTGAACCTGTCCCAGAGAAAAGGGGCAGAGCACTCAGTGCTGAACTTGCAGTGAACAAACACAGCAATAAGCCACCTCCAAAGCAAGGCATGTAGTAGATCACAGAGCTGATCTGCTGAACCAGAGGGCAGCATTCAAAATTGAACTGCCCCAACTCGCTAAAGGAGGAGTTGACCAAACAGCTGCAGCTGAAGGATAACACAGCTGTCAGTTGGGGAAAACAATAGCTCTGAACACCCTGAATGATCTGACAAGCCTACTGCATCTCACAATTTCAATTAAACTGGTATACAGAAGAACAAAACACTACTCACAAGCCAGTCACCTCGTGAGACCATGTCAGAGCTTCTGCTTACTTGACAATACCAGGACTGGATGCCAGAGGAGTAACTCCAGAACTCAAACAAGACTGAAATTCTATTGTTCCTAAACCTGGTATATGTTCATTGTGTTTTTTTCTTTTTCTCTGTTTTTTGTTTGTTTGTTATGTTATGTTATAGTGGGTTTTCTATATTTATTTTTATTCCTATTTTCTTTTTTTCTTTCTGTACTATCAACTTCACCATCAATATCTTCTCGTCCCTACTCTCACCCCTCTTCACTCTCCCTCCTTCTCCTGTGCTAACATCCATTGCTCTCCTGCCCAACTACTCTTTCTGCCCCTTCTCATCCACTCTCTCCCTCTGCCTTTACCTCTCCCTCCCATCCTCCCCCAACCAGTCTCCACACTACCCCTCCCTCTTCACCATCTGCTGACCAACATACTGCACCAACGCTACACAACCCCAACCCCTGCAATCCCTGAAACAAGCACCAGGCACTATAACAACAGAAATCAGCCAAGCACACACAAGGACAACAAAACCCAGCAGCCCCCACATTGTTTCTCCCACTCACCCACTCCACGTCCTGTCTCTCCTTTTAGAGCCACCCTAACCAATTTCCCAAATATCTATAACTAGCCTAACAAATATTAAGCCCCCACAACTCCCACTGTTTATAGAAAATACCACCAAGGGGATTTCTATATAATATGCAGACATATGGTCGGACATTGAACCTGTGAATTAGTTATTGTAAATTACACCTCCAGGCCAGGGACAGAAATAGCACCGCAACCTAGCTAGCAAACAAGACAGCCACAACACAAAAATTAAATCAAGGGAAAGAAAACAGGTGACTAAAATCACCAACTAGCCTATCAAGAATATAGTTGCACAGCACCAAGTGGAGCGATGGGAAGAAGAAAAAGGGAGGAAAACTACTCTCCTCAAAAAATAATTCAATACAGTTACAGAGGGAAAAGAGGAATATGGATACCCAGTTCCTGACCCCAACAAAACAATGATAAACAACACTAAGGAACCCAGCAATGCCCACAAAAAAAACAATCAATGAAGAAACTTTGCAAGAAATCAATGAGAATTCCATGGAGAAGATACTGGAAATGGTTATCTGAAATGTATATGATGCACTCAAGAAATTTCAACACACCAAAAATAAAGAACATGAGAAGACACTGAAACAAACAAATGAACTTAGAGGAGCCATAAATAAACACCAAGTGAAACAGAAGACACTATAAATAGAGAGATAAATGAATTAAAGATGAAAATAAAAAATATTAAAGAGGAGGTGACCAAAGATATGGAAAACCTAAGAAAAAAAACAAACAGAAATACAAAACACAATGGAAAGCCACTCCAGCAGACTAGAACAAGTGGAAGACAGAATCTCAGAACTTGAAGATAAAATATAAATTAAGGAAAAAACTAAAGAAATGTTAGGCAAACAACTCAAGAGCTATGAAAGAAATGTGCAAGAACTCACTGACCATCAAAAGGCTAAACCTAAGAATCATGGGTATTGAAGAAGGAGAAGAGGTCCAAGCAAAAGGGATTTGTAATACATTCAATAAAATAATAACAGAAAATTTCCCAAATCTTAAGAAAGCTTTGCCCATTTAGGTACAGGAAGCCTATAGGACACCAAACAGACTTGATCAAAATAGAACTACCCCACGATATATTATCATTAAAACAACAAGCACAGAGAATAGAGAAAGAATACTGAAGGCAGTAAGAGAGAAAAAACAAATAACATACAAAGGTAAACCCATCAAAATCACAGCAGATTTCTTAATGGAAACCTTAAAAGCAAGAAGGGCAAGGACTGAGGTAGTTCAGGCACTGAATGAAAATAACTGCAACCTTAGGATACTCTACCCAGGAAAACTATCATTCAAAATAGATGGCGCAATAGAAATCTTCCATAAGCAGAAACTAAAACAATATATGACCACCAAGCCACCACTACAAAAGATTCTCCAAGGAATTCTGCACTCAAAAAATGAAAGCAAAAAAAAACATGAGAGGACGAGAATTATCAAACCACAGGAGAAGAAAGACAAGGAATCAGCGAGTAGCATTGATTAGCTGCACACAATCAAGTCCTTAAACAACAAAAACAACTAAATGGCAGGAATAACCACATACCTATCAATATTAACACTGAATGTCAACAGACACAACTTCCCCATCAAAAGACACCATTTGGTAAACTGGATTAAAAAACAAGATCCACAATCTGTTGTTTACAGGAGACGCATCTCATTGACAGAAACAAATACTAGCTTAGGGTAAAAGGTTGGAAGAAGATTTACCAAGCCAATGACCCAAAAACAGGCAGGACTGGCAATACTTATATATGACAAAGTAGATTTCAAAGTAGATTTGATCAAAGTAGGTTGTACTTTGATCAAATGAGATAAGGAAGGCACTTCATACTAATAAAAGGGGAAATGCACCAAAAGGAAATAACAATTATCAACCTATATGCACCCAATGTCAGTACACCCAATTTCATCAAACATACTCTAAGGGAATTAAAAGTACATATAGATTCCAACACATTGGTGGTGGGAGATTTTAATACACCTCCATCACCAAGAGATAGGACATCCAAACAAAAAATCAATAAATTCTAGAACTAAATCATACCATAGATCAAATGGACATAACTGATGTCTACAGAATATTTCACCCAACATCACCACAATATACATTCTTCTCAGCAGCCCAGGGAACTTTCTCCAAAATTGATCATATCTTAGGCACAAAGCAAGCCTCAGCAAATATAAGAAAATAGAAATAATCCCATGCATTCTATCTGATCACAATGCATTAAAACTAGAACTCAGCAACGAAAACAACAGCAGAAAATACACAAACAATTGGAAGCTGAATAACATATTGCTCAGTGATCAGTTTGTCAGAGATGAAATAAAAGAGGAAATTAAAAGGTTTCTGGAAATTAATGAAAATGAAAACACAACTTACCAGAACTTATGGGACATGGCAAAGGAATTCATAAGAGGAAAGTTTTTAGGCATTAGTGCATATATTAAAAGGACAGAATGATCTCAAATAAATGGCCTAATACTACATCTCAAACTCCTAGAGAAACCAAAAACAAGGTGAGAAATAATAAAAATAAAGGCAGAAATTAATGAAATAGATTCCCAAAAACATAAAAAGAATGAACAAAATAAAAGATGATTCTTTGAAAAAACAAACAAGATTGACAAACCCCTGGCAAATCTGACCAAAATGAGGAGGGAAAAGAGCCAAATAGTAAAATCAGAAATGAAAAAGGGGAGATAACAACAAACACCAAGGAAATCCAGGGAATCATCAGAAACTACTTTGAGAAACTATATTCCAATAAATTTGAAAATCTGGAAGAAATGAAACAAATTTCTAGATACTTATAACCAATCATAACTGAATCAAGAGGATATTAAACACCTAAACAGGTCTATAATATGAAATGAAATTGAAGCAGCAATGAAGAGTCTCCAAAAAACTAAAAGTCAAGAACCTGACCGATTCTCAGCTGAATTCTACCAGACCTTTAAAGAAGAACTAATACCAACCTTCCTTAAATTTTTTCATGAAATGGAAAGGGAAGGAATACTGTCTAACTCATTCTATGAAGCCAGTGTTACATTCATCCCAAAACTAGACAAAGACACATCCATAAAGGAGAACAACAGGCCAATCTCCTTAATGAACATCAATGCAAAAATCCTCAATAAAATAGTGGTAAACCAAATCCAAGAACATATCAGAAAAATTATTCACCATGACTAAGTAGGTTTTATCCCAGGGATGCAGGAGTGGTTCAGCATATACAAACCAATAAATCTAATGCAGCACATCAATAGAAGCAAAGACAAAAACCACTTGGTCATCTCAATAGATGCAGAAAAACCCTATGATAAGATCCAATAGCACTTCATGATAAAAGCTCTAAGAAAACTAGGAATAGAAGGAATGTACCTCAACATTATAAAGGCTATATATGGCAAACACATAGCCAACATCATACTTAATGGTGAAAAACTGAAACTATCTGAAACTATTTCCCCTAAAATCAAGATCGAGACAAGGGTGCCCACTATCCCCACTCCTATTCAACATAGTGCTGGAATTCCTGGACAGAGCAGTAAGGCAAGAACAAGAAATAAAACGAGTGGAGAGAAAACGAGTGGGAGAAAATATTTTCTAGCTATACATCAGACAAAGGATCGATAAGCAGAATATACAGGGAGCTCAAAAATCTAAACTCCCCAAAAATCAATGAACCAATAGAGAAGTGGGCAACTTAACACATCTTTTTCAAAGGAAGAACTCCAAATGGCCAAAAAACACATGAAAAAATGCTCACCATCCCTGGCTATAAAGGAAATGCAAATCAAAACCACACTAAAATTCCACCTCACTCCTGTTAGAATAGCTGTCATCAAAAACGCCACCAACAACAAATGTTAGCAAGGCTATGGGGAAAAAGGAATCTTCATACACTGCTGGTGGGAATGTCAGCTAGTACAACCACTTTAAAAAACAATATGGAGGCTTCTTAAAAATCTAAACATAGATCTGCCATATGATCCAGTAATCCCACTCCTGGGGATATACCCAAAGGAATGTGACACAGATTACTCCAGAGGCACCTGCACACCCATGTTTATTGCAGCACTATTCACAATAGCCAAGTTATGGAAATAGCCAGGATGTCCCACTACTAATGAATGGATTAAGAAAATGTGGTATTTATACACAATGGAATTTTACTCAGCCATGAAGAAGAAAATTTTTCATTTTCAAGTAAATGGATAAACTGGAGAACATCAACTTAAGAGAAGCGAGCCAGGCTCAGAAGGCCAAAAATTGTATGTTTCTCCTCCTAT
Source organism: Castor canadensis (assembly GCF_047511655.1). Lineage (NCBI taxonomy): Eukaryota > Metazoa > Chordata > Mammalia > Rodentia > Castoridae > Castor > Castor canadensis. The sequence goes on along the minus strand of NC_133398.1, from coordinate 12,497,479 downwards.
GCAGATCATAGACCTAAAACAAATGCAGTAATATTATTGGACATGGGTCACCCACTAAGGGAGGAACACACACAGGAGGAATAGGGAAAGGGAAGGAAACCTAAAACCTGGAAGTGTTTGATGTGCCCACTGTAGAGGAGCAAACAAAGTAATCTTAAGCTGGCAGAGGCCACTATGGGAAGGTGAGTGGGAAGTAGTGAAGGGGTCTGGTAGAGATGAACTAATGCAGGTTGTAATATATATGTGCATAGAAGCAACAATAGGAATCTCTTTGTATAGCTATCTTTATCTCCAGCTAGCAAAAATTCTCTTTCTTATTATCGCTTATGTTTTCTCTTCAACAAAATCAGAGAAAAGGGCAAAACAGGTTCTGCCTGGAAGTGAGAGGGGTGGAAGGAAGGAGGAGGGGGCAGGGTGCGGGGGGGGAGATGTGGCCCAAACAATGTATGCACATATGAATTAATGTATAAACAATTTAAAAAATAAAGAAGTAAAAAATAGATAAACAAAAACTAAATGCAGTGGTGCACTAGAAGAAAAACCATGATTATCTTCACAATATATGTGGGAGGACATCCAATGATACATTCTTGATACTGTTAGTGAAATAAACATACATAGAATTTTGAAAAATGTAAATGTGACTTAGTTAAATGAAAGTAAGATACATATGCTTGTAGATATCTGGTGGTAAAAAGAAAACAAACATGATGTGAAATTTAAAAAATTATGAGTAAGTACCAAATAAGATCATATACTGTCTCTGAGTAACCCCATTTCTGGAAGTAATCCAAAATATGGAGGAAGTGCCTTCTTCTTAATGGCAATTAAAAAGGAGGCAACATTAACTGACAAAAGTAAATATAAATAGTGATGCACCCACTTAGTGTTTACTGTGAGAAATTAGTGGCTGCCCCACTTGACCTCTAACCAACTGAGCAGGTAAGGAAGGTCACATCAAGACCAAAGCTTTATTAATAAATCTGAGTTACAGCATGTCTCAGTCAGTAATAGCTGCTATAACAAATTACCATAGACTAGATGTCTTAAACAATAAGAATGACTTCTCACAGTTCTAGATACTGGCAATGTCATTTCTGATGAGGGCCTGCTTGCTGGTGGGCAGACATTATTTACTCAGTGTTCCCACATAGCAGAAAGCAGAGACAGAGGGTGAGAAAGCACTCTCTGAGCTCTTCTTATAAAGACACTAGCCTCATTCATCAGGACTCCAGCTTCATGACCTAGCTATCTCCCCAAGCCTTCATCTCCTAATGCTATCACATTAGGGATAAGGATTTCAACATGCAGATTTTTTGATGATAAACCATTCAGTCCATAACAGAGAAAATTCTCTCCTTTTCTCCCAGTTGAAGAAAATTTCCCTTTGACATTCACTGTATCACAGCAGAGAGAGTAAAGCATGACTGTGCATAGTCAAATTACTGCACAGAGCTACATTTCACAATCCTGGACTTGCATCCGGATCAATTTCTAAAAATATCACTGTCAAAGTCCTCTAATGATTCTTTATTAATTGACCTGTGATGAGACCTGTTCTTCAGTCCACTTTTAGATCTACCAGGTATTTCTGATGTGTTGCAGGATTGAGAGCCCCTGACACAGGAAGCTTAAAGTTCAGCAATAAACTGAGTGCAGGCAGGGGAGCTTGCTTCCTGTTTGAAAGCAAGTAATCTCACATGTTCATCTGTAGGATGTGCTCATGGACTAAAGATTACTAATTAGAAAGTGGTATAAATTGTGACTGAGAGTAGGTCTCAACTGCAGCTACATATTAGGTTCATCTGAGGGAACACTTTTCAACTGTTGATGCTTGAGCTTGACCTGACACCAATTGAATCCAATTCTCTAGAGTTGGGTCCAGACAACAGAATATTTTTAAGTCTCTGGGTGATTCTGATGCACAGTAAAAACTGAAGACCATGTATATAGACACAGAGGGAGAACTGGAATGACTTATTTAAAACTTACATATCTGTGATGCTAGTGGAAATAAATCGAGACTGTGCAAATGAACGTATTATAAAGATTTAACTCCTAGATTGTCATTGTGAGGTAAGAGAAAGTTGAAAGACCTGAAAAGAGAAGTGTTATTTTAAGAGTAAATGAGCTCTGTGACAGAATAAGAAAAGCATAGGCAAGATGGCTAAGACTCAATGTAGGAAAACAAAGAGTTGTCAGCCAAGGGAACGGCAAAGATTCAGAGAAGTGAAAGGGCATGAACAGGAGCCAGGCAGGCAGATGTAATGACCATTCCCAGGAAACTATGTCAAAACTGGCATAATGTGGAATAAAGAGTAAGATAAGACCACTGGATTTTACCAATAGTTTGAAAAAGATGGAAGGTATTGGATAATGGAAAATACTGGTGAGAAGACAGCATCAACACATCAGGGGAATATGGAGATTGAATTTGAATGGGGAGATTTTAGGCTTGGTTAAGGGAATTGGGAGGATGATAGAGGAACAGAGGTGGAGAGCAACAAACTCAGGAAGGGGAGGAAGCAGAGAAGACCAGAGCCTGACTGGATCTGGAGGGTGCCCCAAGGACATCCTGTTATTCTCAAAGTGCCTTGGAAAGTTCTTATAAACTAAGAGTCATAGATGTCCCAGAAATCCTCAGCAAAGGAAAGTACTTGCTACAATGTATTTGAGTGAAGCTGCATCTCAAATGGGGTAAAGGACTAAAGTCAGTGCATAAAGGTGAAAAATCACCATTTTAATCTATTAAAAGATACCAAAATAGAAGCCAAATTTGAGATACCAGAATGTTAAGCAAAGCCACTTTTCTTCATTGTTGAGGGGTTCATTATTCCTTCATTTATATTATTTTTATTTCTATATTTTGTTTATAAAGTACATATTGAAACCAATTTGAAATATTTAAAATAGAACTAAAATACATAAGAGATTCATACTATGAGGCCTATATGAATTGGTGGTGACAGATGGAATAGTAGACTCGTGACTTTCATTTTACACTCACTGCTGGACATATACTTAGGCATTGAATAGAATAAGTAGTGTATTTGCCAGTCCTATCTGTCTGAAGTATCGCCTTTCCTTTACTTTCTTATACCAAAATAGTCCTGTAAGAAAGCATACCACATTAAATGTAACTGTGATTAACTCCACTGTCCTTGATCTAATTCACAATTTCCCAATCCTACCTTCACATTTCTTAAAAACTCTGGAATGAAAGTTACTCCAGCCTCATAACTCATTTAAATCCACTTTGATAAATTAAGATAAATTACATGTGGAAGGGGTACCAGAGTCATGCAGAAAAAAGAAGTCTTGATACTGGATGTGTATGAATGTGAAATGCTCATGGCTCTGCCAGAGCACAGTACTGACCAGGGCCAATTCTAGTATTTCTTCAGCTGTCTAGGCCATTTCTGATCTCCCCAAACCAACCATGATCAAAATTTTCCCATATTTTCTGCATCTACTCAATATAGCCCCAGAAGTTTATTCAGGAGCCCATTCTACCCTGTTTAAGCAGCCTGTGGAGTGCACCCTTGACATCTTTGTTGCGGAGGCTATAAACAAATGGGTTGGCCAAAGGTGTAATAGCAGTGTACATTACTGCAGCTACCATATCCTGATCCTGAGAGTTCTGAGAAGGAGGCTGGAAGTATACCCAAATGATGGTGCCATAGAGAAATCCAACCATGGTGAGGTGGGATCCACAGGTGGAGACTGCTCGCTGGCGTCCAGCAGCTGAAGGCAAACGTAAGATAGTTGCCCCAATTTGAGCGTAGGAAAGTATAATGAGGGCACAGGGGCCCAGCATGAGGGAGCCACCCTCCAAGAATATGGCCAGCTCATTGGAAAGTATGTCAGAGCAAGAGGCTCGCAGAAGTGGTCGATGGTCACAAAAAAAGTGGGGAAGGTTAACATTGCCCTCAGTATCCACAGACCAACGCAGGGGCAGGAGGAGACCCACATGCAGCATAGTATGCACTATGGACACCACCCAGCTCAAGGCCAGTAAGCAGACACAGAGCTGACGATTCATCACCAGAGCATAATGCAGAGGGTCACAGATGGCCACATAACGATCCAGAGCCATGACAGCGATGACAAGTGTATCTGTAACTCCAAATGCATAGAAAAAAAAGAACTGAGCCAAGCAGCGGGCAGCAGGAATGGCTGGGTATTCAGATGCCAGATGAACTAACAGCTGGGGCAGGATGACTGTGGATAACCCCAAGTCTATCACAGAGAGGCCACGGAGCAGAAAATACATAGGTGAGTTGAGCCTGGAGTCCCTGGAGATGAGCAGTACAAGAGTCACATTCCCCAATATGGTAGCCAGGTAAATAGCCAGGAATAGGAGAAAAAAGAGACTGTGGGGAACTCCAGTTTTCGAGAAGCCAAGGAGCAAGAAGACTGGAGAGTGTGATGCATTAGGGATGCAGCTCATGATGACTGACAATGAGCCTGCCTGAAATAGATTTTAAGTAAAAAAGCAGGTCACATGTCAGAGGTTAGGGATCATAACATTTCTATGTAATTTAGTTGTTATTTGTGACCTTTAAGGACCTAGACCCAATTCTATGCTTCTTCTAAGTCACTCACTTAATTTAGTATAGAAGTTTCTCCCATTGCAGTAGCTCATTCCATCTAATCCAGAAACCCTGCTTAAATTTCTCCCACAATAAGAAATCCTTCATTCATGCTTATATTCTCATGCAAACTATGTTTATCTCTTACCAATGGCAAGATTCATGAAATAATTACCTGTACTCACTGTCTTCACCTCCTCATCTTTCATTCACACCACATCCTATTGCTGTTCTCATGATTTCTTCTCTATGAACCTGTACAGAACATAATGAACCATTAAAATGCATAACATATAAAGAAATGATTCTTTCCAGGTAGCTGGATTCTATAGTGAAATTGCTTTAGACTGTCATAAAATTGCTTGGTTTTCTTCTTTATTCTGGTATTAATAGTATCATCATTATTATCTGCCTGCTGCACAAACCAAAACCTGAAGGAATTCATGTTCTTACCTCCATACATCCAGTCACTCCTTGATGTCTATGTTTTCCCTTATATCCATCTTTTGTTCTTAGTCCACTACCACTATATAGGCTTTGGCTTCTTTGACACATTCTGATTTCTACAACTTCACATGTTGTCTTTACACCAACAGGTCTTCCATACTAAAGTCACAGTAAAACTTTTGGTATGTATGCTCATGTTTAACTAGTCATGAATTTCAGAATCAAATCAAATTTAGTATTTTTTCACAGTGTTGAAAAAACAGACCCAAAAATCAGTAGCTAGAAAATTACAAATATTCGCAATAGTCACATTCAAACTAAAAACTAAGTGAATGGGTTTGAAAGTGGTTGAAGAGGTATGTTAGTTCCAAGAAAACTATCCAGAAAACAGTGCAAAGTGACAAATATGTGGGTAATATGAAAGAGTAGTTAAGGATTGCAAAAAAGGAAGCCAGACATGGTGGTGCACACTTGCAATTTCAGCACTTGAGAAGCTGAGTCAGGAGGGTCATGAACTTGAGGACAGACTTACTTCACAGTGAGAATCTGCATCCAAAAAATGAACTGAAGAGAAGATCTGCTATAAGCCGAACAAGTCTAAGAAAAATAAAACAGATATCCATATGCAAAAGAATGAAATCCAACATTTATCTTACAATATATACAGAAATTGACCCAAAATGAATTAAAGCCCTAGACATAAGACCTGAACTATAAACTTCTATAAGAAAACATAAGGGGAAAACTCCTTTACTTTGCCAATGATTTTCTGAGCATCACACCAAAAGCTCAGGCAACAAAAGCAAAAAAAGAACCAACAAACTAAAAAGCTTCTGGACAGTGAAGAAACCAATCAAAAGAATAAAAATGTAGCTTACAGATTGGGAGAAAATGTTTATAAACCATAAATCTAATAAGGGATTAGTATACAAAATATATAAGAATCTTTCGCTCAATAGCAAAAAAACTTATCCAAATAAAAATAAGCAAAGGACCTGAACAGCTATTTCTCCAAAGAAGATGTACAAATGGCTTAGAGATACCAAAAAGGTGTTCAATGGAAAACAGCACGGGGGCTCCTCAAAAAACTAAAAATAGAACTGATACATGATCCAGCAATTCCACTCCTAGGGACGTAGCTGAAGGAATGTAAGTCAGGTTACAATAAAGGCACATCCATACCCATGGTTATTGCAGTATTACTCACAGTAGCTAAGCTATGGAAACAGACAAGATTCTCCACTACTGACGAATGGGTTAAGAAAAAGTATTTATATACAATGGAATTTTACTCACCTGTTGTTTGTAGGTAAATGAGTGGAACTGGAGAATATCATTTTAATTGAACTTAGCCAGGTTCAGAACACCAAAAGCTGCATGTTTTCTCTCATATGTGGAATATAGACCTAATACAAATACAGCAATATTAAAAAAAACAGGTCTTGCTAAGAGGAGGTCACACACAAGAAAGAGGGGATAAAAGAAGGAAGTTAGGAGAGTGAATATGCATTGACATACACACTGTATAAGAATGAATATATTATTTTTAAACCTGTTAGAATCACCATAAGAAGGGAACTAAGGCAGAAAGAGGAAAAATAGAGATTATTAACCAAATCGGGCTATAATATATACATACATGGAAATGTCACAAGGAAGCTCCCTTGAACAAACAAAAATGTTATTTCTTATACTTTTACAAAATCAGAGAACAAGAGGGCAGAACAGGTCCTTCCTGGGATGGGGGGGTTGGTACCAGTGGGAGGAGGAGGATGTGGGGAAAGGGCATGGGAGGTATGTAAATGGAAAAAAGAGACCTGTGGAAACTACTCTAGGAATAGGAGGGGAGATAAAGGAGATTTATGGAGCAGGTGAATACAAGTTACAAGTATAATATATTTGGTATATTGTGAGAACTTTTGTAAATGCCACAATGTACCTCCAACACAACAATTTTTAAAAATGTTCAAAATCACTAATCATCGGGAAATGCAAGTCAAAACAACAATGTGATATCACCTACATCTATTAGTATGATTATTATCAAAAAGACAAGATCACAAACATTGGTATGTGTGTGGAGGAAAGAGAACACTTACACACAGTTGGTGAGAACATATATAAACTGGTGAAGCCATTATAGAAAAAAATATGAAGGGGCCTCAAAAAGTTAAAACTAGAACTGCCATATGACCTGCAATCCCTCTTTGCGGAATATAATCTAAAGAAATCAGTGCCTTGTAGTTAACTGCACTCTCGTGTTCACTGCAGCATTATTCACAATAGACAAGCTCTGGAGACAACCTAAGTGTCTTTAAACAAAAGAATGGATAAAAAATACTGTAGACTATTATTCAACCTTAAAAAAGAGGTATCTGCCGGTCGCAGAGATACACCCTTTGTATTGTTTTCCATAATGGAGCCACTGGTTTACATTCTCACCAACATTATGCTAAGTGAACTAAGTCAGACAGAAGTAAAAATACTGCCTGTTCTCAATATGTGTTAAAACATTTTTTAAAAATATTCAAATGCACAGAAGCAAAGTAAAAGAATAGTTACCAGGAGCACAAAAGGGAGGATAAACAGATATTTCTGAGTTGAAGTATACACTGTCCAGTTATATGGGATGAAAACTGTGGTCTAATGCACAGCACGAAGACTATGACAATAATATTGTATCATATATGCACAGTGGGAACTTTTTAAGAGAATATACTTAAGGTGTTCTTACCACAGAAATAAAGATAATTGTGTGAGATGATAAACACGTCAATTTTCTTGACTCTAACAACCACTTCACTATGTATCCATATACCAAAATATCATGTTGTACACTTTAAGTCCAAGAAAAATATTATGTAAAAATAAAGGAGGAACAGAACAAAAGACACACATACTGAGAGTTTACCAGACTTAATGAAAGAAATGAATTTTCAGATTTAAAAAGTCACTATAACTCTCAAGATAATTTTTTGGTGGTACTGGGAGTCAAATTTAGGGCCTCCTTGTACTTGCTAGGCAGGCACTCTACCACTTGAGCCCCTCCACCAGTTCTTTTATAGTTCGTGTTGGCCTGAACCAAGATCCTCCTTTTTGTGCTTCCCTGCATAGCTGGGGATGACAGGCACAGCATGAACTGCTGCACCCAGCTATTGATTGAGAAGGGGTCTCATGAACTCTTTGCCTGGACTCATCTTCACCTGTGATTCTCTTGATCTCCACCTCCCAAGTATCTGGGCTTATAGGTTTGAGCCACTGCACCTGGCCAAACAAGACAATTTTTTTTAAAATCCCACGCACAGACATTATGTTAGGGAAATTGTTAAACAGCAAACAAAAAGGCATATCAACTACCTACAGAAGAAGGATAATTGCACAGAAAGAAGATTCTTCAGCAACAAGAGACTCTAGGAAACAAGGACATGGTATATTCAAAGGGCCCAGAGAAAATAACCACCCAACTCAAATATTACCTCTTTAAACTATCCAAAAAATAAAAGCACTTTCAAAATTCATGTTTTTAAGGCACTAAAAATTCAATCCGATTGACTATCAAAACATTAGTACTCAAGCAATTTAAACTTTTCTTTCTTTCCAAGTAAGTTATATCCTCATTCAGAAAGCTGAACTAGGGGAAGAGGGATCTATTGCACCATCTTGTCCATCTTTGACTGTAGGTTATTTGTAGCTTTTGCAATGTTTAAAAAGAAAGGAAAAGGAAATGGAAAAGGAAGGGTGCCATAAGTGTTGCAATTGGTGCTGGTTGCAAGTATAGAATCTTCCTCCTGTGGAGCAGCACATAGGCTCATTTAAGATTACCTACAGGTAACTAGTACTGCATTTTCCCCAGATAAGGCTGATCCAAATCCTGGATGATCCTATAGAGACTTCTGTGTTTGACATCTGACTGCACTCCTCTGGGTCTTAATCTTTTAGAATTAAAACCACCTTCTTGGGCAGTTTGTATTTGAAAATGATATAGCTCAATCACCTTTGTGTCTAAGGAAAGTTAGTCAAAGAAAAAACTCAAGTATCTTTATCCAAAAAAATTCTTTAAATGTGTCCTTGTCTAAAATGAAACTTTCCCTAACTCTTCCCCATGTACTGGCAGGAGTCATACTTAGTCTCTTTAAGACCTTAAGTAATATTTTGCAGTATGTTTTTAGTTTACAGACATATTTTCTTAAACTATATTTTCATTATCAATTTCTACTTCAATAGATTCTGACTAGAGCTAAGTTTCTATGAGGTTAATTCTTTGAAGCTTTTTGATGCTCACTTTGTTACCTAATATATGGTTGAGTAGATCGTTGGAAAATATGGGTTTGTTTCACCCATATTTTGTAGAAACTGTGAAGTCTAGCTAAGATCTCAGTGGACAAAGTATGGTTTATTTGGTTAAATATTGTACTATAACTGTTTATACATATTTTACCTTATGATTTGCTCATACAACAGCCCATTTGAAAATAGAACTTCATATACTGATAAGTTTAAGTCTTTTTTAATTTTTTCCTCTTTATTTTTGATTGATATATTTGCACATATTTTTGCAGTATGGTGTGATGTCTTAATTCACGTATACATTGGGTAGTGACTGACTCAGGGTGAATATCATATACATCATTTTAAACTTTCATCATTTCTTTATGGTGACTACATGCAAGTACCTTCTAACTATTTTGAGACATGTAAACTACATATGGTGAAATTTTAGAATGTGTGAGAATAATAACTACTTTGTTTAGGGTGATGCGTGCATTTGAGAAAGGAAGAAATGTAAAGGATGAAAAAAACAAACAGTTTGAATTCTCAGTGTATCTGCAATAGTCAATCTTTTTAAAAAATAAAAATTGTAAACAAAAGGCAAATTTTAAGTTTGGTTAAAGTTAGGTGTTTAGTGAATGCACTTCACTGTCTTTATCTCTCTAAAATTTTCTATAATGTTGAAGCTTTTCCTATTATTAAAATATAAACAGTAAAGGAAAGGAGAATAAGTTAGATATGAGAACTTCCATGTTTTGATAGTTTTCATTATTCCTTCAAAGATTAAGCATACTTTTCTAGAACAAAATAACACTCAGTTCTGTTAACTCAATCACTGACTCAGCACTGGGATAATCAAACCAGTAGGTACATCATGGAGAATCCAGAATTAGTAATATCTATCTTAGAACTGGGGTAATCAAAGATTTATCTACAAAGCAATTTGGAAAAAAAGAGGTCACAATGATGTGAACCATAGTCATCAGACCTATGAACTTGAGCCACAAAACATCCCTAGATTATCTTTCCCTAACTGTGCCCCGTGTTTCTGGTTACCATTTCTAATTCTGTCTCACTGTAATAAGTTCTACAGTGAGATGATGATGGAAGGGCTTAGTTTGAGTTGATTTCAACAATCTGGAATCAGAGAAAGTTTACACAGGACTGGAATACAAGGAAGAAATCTTTTTAAAAGACTACAAGAGACAGAGGCAGAAGGCTCATAACTACCTATATTTCTCTAGCCTCAGGAGCTCATGATTAATTCATCATAAGTCTGGTTCATGTTACAATCTCTTCATTGTCTGCTGGCTTGCTCCTTTGGTTTTTAAAATATATAAACACACAACACACATCAATTTACTATTCCATGCAGAAACTAGACCATTGATGATAACTCATGTCTATTTAATGGATTCTTTTCATTATCTCCACTTGTATTCCCTTTCTAACATACCCATCCTCCAGATGCTTTTTTTTTTTCAGTATTGAAGTCTGAACTCAGGGCTTTGTGCTTGCTATCTAGGTGCTCTACTACTCGAGCTGCACTTCTAGCTCCTTCTGCTCTGGTTGTTTTGAAAATAGGGTCTTACTTTAGGCCCAGGCCAGCCTGGACTACAATCCTCCTATTTCACACTTCCTGTTGTAACTGGCATTACATGCCTACGCCCAGCTTTTTTCCATTGAGATGTAGTCTCATAAACTTTTTTTTGTCCAGGCTGCCCCGGAACTGCAATCCTCTTGATCTCAACCTCCAACATAGCTTGGGAGACAGATGCATGCCACCATACCCAGCTATTCATTGAGATGGGGATCTTGCTAATTTGGGGCCTGGGCTGACCTGGAACCATGATCTTCCCAATCTCAACCTTCCAAGTAGCTAGGATTTACAATAGTGAGCCATCAGTCTCCCTGACAACCTACAGAATCCTGAATTACTTTTTCTCTTGCTTTTGTTAATATGTTTGTATGGTACACATACATATGATTTAGATATATTTATAGATTTCCAAGACAAATATTAGTAAGTTTGAGATGATCTTTAAATTTATAAAAAGAATAACAAGCTTAGTTATTTGAAATTGATTTTGGTGTCTCAGTATTAAATTTCTTAGATTCACTGACATAATTGAATATAGCTGTGCTTCATTTATTTTTTACTACTGTACAGTAGCCTTTGATATGATTGTGTCATTATGTATTTATTCCTTCTCCATGATGTACATTTGGGCTGTTTACTGATTTCTGATATACTGAGAATGATCCAAGCTGACATAACTTTATATTTTTGGGCTTTAAGTTAGTTACTCTTACACACAAGCAATTTTCTTGACTTGTCTAAGTCTCAGACTCCTCAACCATAAAATGGGTATAGAAACTACTTTTACAAAGTTACTGGAAGAATTAAATAAAATGCTTAGTAGAATTAATAATTCATAACTATAAACATTTTAACATTTCATACACTTAGTATAATTAACCATAGTTTCATGTAAAGTAATTTATTCAATCTTTGCTTCCAAGGTAATCAATGAACAGCCCTCACCATATACAATGACCTGTAACATCAGTAGCAGTAGTAGTAGAAATAGTAGATAACACCTTTGGAGACCTGAAATGTGCCAAACACAGTACAAAGTACTCCAGAGGTATGATTTATTGAACCTTCAATTCTATGAGGAAGACACTTTTATTCTGATTTTAGAAAAAAAGGAACATGAAGCACAGAGAAATCATGCAGCTTACTTAATATTGTATAGCTCATCATTGGCAGAACTGGAAATTTTAGTCAGAGCATTGGACATCTTGACCACTGCTTCTCTCAACCCTTCCTGACTTTCCTTCTTTACCAATGGTTTTATTAACCACTATCATCTGCCTTCTTTATATTTGCTGTTTACCAAACTTCATAGTACTGAAAAGTTTACTCTACCACCTGCTCATGTTTGTCTCTTTCCTGTATCCCTTTTCTGTATCTATTGCTCACTTCCTCTCTCATTCCCTTCACATGGGGCCTCCCCAAAAGCAAACAAAAATAGCATATGGCCTATATCCTCATTGATTAATTTAATACTTATTGTTCATAAATGTAAATCTCCATATCTGGCCAACCTCACTGCTACAGTAAAAGTCTGAGGGATTCACTTTACAGTTCTCATGGAAATGAAGGTGAGTACACAATGGAGGTTTAATAATACACAAGAAGGATCCAGAGAGAATAATAGGGACTTAAAGAAAACAAGAGACTGAGGACAAAGGAAAAACAGGAAAGGAGGTAAAGAAGCATGGAGCAGGGGGAAATGTAGATCTAATCACCATGGATCAATCATACTAGATTTTTATTAATACTTATAAGCGCAATTGTCAAATACCATTTTTCTCACAGAGTGCAACTGTTATTTTAAATAGTGTTTGCCTCTGAAAATGCCTAAGAAGAGGAGACAAAGGATTAAGTTTTAAGAAATGTTCTGAATACCTGAATTTGACTATGGTTCCCAGAAAATAATTTTAGCCAGATTAGTGAAGCCAGTAGTCACATGATTTAGATCATTCATTGATTTATCTATACACTTATTGATTAATTTGTCTGTTCTACTAATAGTGATTGCTAACTTGTGATGGGACATTAAGAGAAATTGCACAAAGGCCCTGCCATAAAGAAGCCATGGCATGAAGAAAAAGAAAAATAATCATTGATGCAATACATGACATTATAAATATGAGCAGAGCAGTTTGTGAGGCTTATTTGGAGATGGTTATATATCATCCTTAGGGTCAGAGATGGGCTGGGATCATGAAAATATTCCCAAGAACGTAACAAAATGACAATTGAGTGTGACACCATTGGTCACACTCTACCTTCTTTTTATTCAGAAAACAACTGGCATTCTGAGTGGATAATGGTGAACATGAGATAACTGGGTATGTACTATTCTACACGTGTGTATTAGGTATAAGTTGTATAGGGGTGACCAATTTTCAAAAAAAATTGTTGAAAGGATGAATTTATCCTTAATTGGGAACTTCTCTTAATGCTTCTTTTCTAAAGTCTCATATTTCTAAAAAATAATTGTGTGGTTCTCTTTGAGAAATGACTAAAAGGCATGTTGAGGGTCCAAGACACAGAAATGAAGACACACAAGGGAGGAAAGAACAAATAGGGATAGAAAACAAATAATTCAAAATGGTGGGGGGAAGGAGAGAATGGAAATGCCAGATTAAAAAGGGTTCAGACTAAATGGACAAATTACAAGAACAAAAATACTCATGGAGGCAGGTTTGGCAGATGCGGAGGTCAGGGAATGAGGAGATGTTGGTCAAAGCACACAAAGTTTGTTAGACAGGAGGAATAATTTCAAGAGGTCTATTATACAACATGGTAACTAAGGTACAACATGTATTGTATTTTTAAAAATCACTGAGAATGAGCTTGCCTAGCATGTGTAAGGCCCAAGGTTCAATTCCCACTTTCACCAAAAAAAAAAATCACTGAGAGCATGTTTTAAGTGTTGTCACTGCAAAAATAAGTATGTGAGATAATTCATATGCTAATTAGCCCAGTTTACCAATTCAACAATGCTTACATATTTCCAACATGTTACACATGATAAATAAGTACAGCTTCTGCTTTCCAATTTAAAAATAAATTTTGAAAACAAGGAAAATAAGAGGAAGAGTATTTGAAATTAAAAGAATCAGAAGTAGAATTGGGAGTAGCAATTTAAAAGATATTAGTAGAGCATAAATAAAGATTTTCAGAGAAAGGAGAAAGACATGTGAATGATGACTGGGAGAAGAATGTGAATGTAGAGAGGACAGAAGGAAAACAGACCAGAGGAGGGCATGGAATGGTAAGAGAGGAGGGAAGGCAGGTGTGAAACATAGACCATCAAGAACTGGAACAGAAAGAAGGGGTGGCAAACAAAGGGGAAAGTGACCAAAGAAAATCGAATGACTATAAGGACATAAAGGAGAAAAGGCATTAAACAAAGACAGGTCCAGAGTGAGAGGCAGATTATTGATAGAGAGAGACTAATTGAAAAATTAATCTGGAGAAAAAAATGATGAAGAATGAAGGCTATGTCCTCATTCACACATTCACCTGGCAAGTAAGAACTGCTCTGACTCTGGCCTTTGTGGTTCCAGCCTTCTGTCAGACCTTGGAGATCTGGCCATGTTACCAGTGGCAGATCAGTGACAGACCTGGAAGTCAGGTCTGGAGAGACTAGGTGAGATTTAGACTTTGTGAGGCCCAAGAGATCTTTCCCCTGGAGCCACCTGGAGGAGGTCAGGTACAATACCTGCAATGCCAAAGATCAAGATGGACGTACTCTCAGGGGAAGATTAAAAGCACCTCAAGCTCCTTCCAACAACTATGCCACCCATCCCAATGGTACAGAGGACAGTGTGCAGCCATCCTGAGTGGACAGTGTGCAGCCATCCTGAGTGGACAGTGTGCAGCCATCCTGAGTGGACAGTGTGCAGCCATCCTGAGTGGACAGTGTGCAGCCATCCTGAATGGACAGTGTGCAGCCATCCTGAGTGGACAGTGTGCAGCCATCCTGAGTGGACAGTGTGCAGCCATCCTGAGTGGACAGTGTGCAGCCATCCTGAATGGCCAGTGTGCAGCCATCCTGAATGGACAGTGTGCAGCCATCCTGAGTGGACAGTGTGCAGCCATCCTGAATGGACAGTGTGCAGCCATCCTGAGTGGACAGTGTGCAGCCATCCTGAATGGACAGTACTTGTGTTGATTACACCAATAAATCACACAATATCATCATATTATCTTACTATGATATAATAAGTGAAGTGTGATGTAATGGCCTAAAGCATGGCTTTGAAGCCAAGTAATTAAATATAATTCTGGAATATGCTACATTCAAGCTCTTGAATATGATAACTAACATCTCTAAGCTCCAGTCTACCTATGTATAAAGTGAAAAAAACACATAATTCTTTTGTTTATTTTGTGTGTGTTTGTGTTTTGAGACAGGGTCTTACTATAAAGCCCAGCTGGCTTCAAACTTGTGATCCTCCTACCTCAGCTTTCTTTTTTTTTTCAGTTTTTTTTAATTGTTTCATTATTCATATGTGCATACAATGCTTGGGTCATTTCTCCCCCCCTGCCCCCACCCTCTCCCTTACCACCCTTTCCACCCTCTCCCTATCCCCCCACCCCCTCAATACCCGGCAGAAACTATTTTGCCCTTATCTCTAATTTTGTTGTAGAGAGAGTATAAGCAATAATAGGAAGGAATAAGGGTTTTTGCTAGTTGAGATAAGGATAGCTATACAGGGCATTGACTCACATTGATTTCCTGTGCGTGGGTGTTACCTTCTAGGTTAATTCTTCTTGATCTAACTTTTTCTCTAGTTCCTGGTCCCCTTTTCCTATTGGCCTCAGTTGCTTTTAAGGTATCTGCTTTAGTTTCTCTGCTTTAAGGGCAACAAATGCTAGCTAATTTTTTAGGTGTCTTACCTATCCTCACCCCTCCCTTGTGTGCTCTCGCTTTTATCATGTACTCAAAGTCCAATCCCATTGTTGTGTTTGCCCTTGATCTAATGTCCGCATATGAGGGAGAACATACGATTTTTGGTCTTTTGGGCCAGGCTAACCTCACTCAGAATGATGTTCTCCAATTCCATCCATTTACCAGCAAATGATAACATTTCGTTCTTCTTCATGGCTGCATAAAATTCCATTGTGTATAGATACCACATTTTCTTAATCCATTCGTCAGTAGTGGGGCATCTTGGCTGTTTGCATAACTTGGCTATTGTGAATAGTGCTGCAATAAACATGGGTGTGCAGGTGCCTCTGGAGTAACCTGTGTCACAGTCTTTTGGGTATATCCCCAAGAGTGGTATTGCCGGATCAAATGGTAGATCAATGTTTAGCTTTTTAAGTAGCCTCCAAATTTTTTTCCAGAGTGGTTGTACTAGTTTACATTCCCACCAACAGTGTAAGTACCTCAGCTTTCTGAGTGCCAGGGCTGCAAGCGTATACCACTATGCCCAGCTACATCTGATTTTTATAATGTTTGTTGAAGGACTAGATTATTGTACATGAAGTGTTGAGTATATAGTATAGTATATAGTAAAAGGTTCAAATAATTTTCCACTGTTGCTGATACCATAACTATAAATTTTATCCAACTAAAGTGAAGTTAGACTTTTCCATATAAAGAGGGTGCAATTCCCATGTATCACTCTGTCCTTCTGGAGAGAAGAGGCCATGATATCCAGAACCTAGTTCATTGCCTATCACAAAGTCATCACTCAGGAAAGAGTGGCTGAACCAACAACCAATGAGTGATTATCCCTCTTTCTCTAACCATAATTCCCTGGCACAATGAAATGCCCTACCTTGCCAATCATTCTCCAACTGTGTTTGCCAAAAGTAAATATTTATAAGATTAATAGTGTTTTAACAGTATTTTTCTCTTTATTCCCTTTGTTTTCACAATTAACTAATCCATTCTCCCTTTGCTGTACTAGGTTAAATACCTACAATTCTTAAAAAAAATAGGAACTGGTGTATTGTCAATGTTTGGATAGTATTAAAGTGTACTCTCATGCACTTATAAAGTATTTTAATTCTAGTATTCTGCATGAAAAAAGGTAAGAGTTTCTTCCTTCACACACACAAATAAGGCAAATGTTTATTTGTGATTATATGTTTTCTTGATGATAGCCATCTTGACTGGGGTGAGATGGATTTTTTTAGTAACATTTTGATTTGTTCTTTTATGGCTAAGAATGTTGAATATTTCCCCATGTACTTACTGGTCATTTGTATTTCTTATTTTGAGACTAATTTGTTCAATTCATTTATCAATTGGACTTGTGTTATTTTGCTATTTAATATTTTAATTAATATTTTATCCAATGAATAACTGGCAAGGACATTCACCCACTCTGTAGGTTATCTCTTGGTTCTGCTAATTGTTTCCTTTGTTATTCTGAAGAATTTTAATTTGATGCAATGCCATTTGCTAATTCATGCTCTTCTCTACTAAGCAATTGGAGTCCTATTCAGAAAGTTATTACCTATGTGTGTAACTTCAACTGTTTTCTCATTTCAAAGTTTCAGTTCTTACAGTAAGATCTTTGATCCAGCAGAGTAAAGTGTCTCAGGCCTGTAATTCCAGCTACTCAGTAGGTGGAGAGCAGGATGATCACAATTCCAGACCATCCCAGGAAAAGAGTTATGACACTATCTCAACAAAACAAGCAGGGCATGGTGGTATATACCTGTATTCTTAGATACAGGGAGCTATAAGTAGAAATGTGGTCCAGACTGGTTTGGGCAAAAAAGACAATACGATCTCAAAAAAAAAAAACTCAATCAAAAATGGCTGAGGACATGGATCAAGTAGCAGAGTGCTTACCTACCAAGTGTGAGGCCCTGAGTTCAGTTCTCTGTTACTATGGATCTGTACTATAAAGTGTGGTGTTGTGTTACCTTCAGCATTGCTCTGTTTGCTCAAGATTACTTTTGTTACTTGGGGCCTTTTATATTACCATATGAAGTTTAGGATCAATTTTTCTATTTCTGTGAAGAAATAGATTACTTCCAGTAGTACAGTCATTTTCACAGTATTAATTCTGTTGATCTATGAACATGGATGATCTTTCTACCTTTTAGTGTGTTCATTTTCTTTCTTCAAGGTTTTATAGTTTCATTGTAAAGATCTGTCATCTCTATAGTTATGTTTATTCCTAGGTATTGTTTCAGGCTGTTGTGAATGGGATTGTTTTCCTGATTCCTTTCTCAACCTGTTCATTGTTGATATATAAAAAGTCTTCTGGAGGGATTCCAGATGGCAGCTAGAGGGAGGAAGCAGAGAGCGTGCCTCCTAAAGTAAAATCTTGGAGTGACGCTGGAGATACACCTTACAGGCAAAACCACCAAGAAGAGGCAAAACTTTGACCCCTCCACAGCTCCAGCCTGCACAGAGCATCTCCACTACACATTAAGTGGAGAAACCAGGAGGGCCCCAAGGTGCCACCAGACTCTGGTGCACAGACAGCTTGGGAAGATGCGGACCACAAAGTGAGCTAAGTGGTATACGGTACTCCCACAGACAACACTGGGCCAGATCAGCATAGCCCCCTGGACAGACCAACCCCCACCCAGATAAAAAAAAGAGAAACTGAGTAATAGCAATAAGAACAATAAAGACACGCAGTAAAGAGGGTGGGGTGCCCTGAGCACCAAAGAGGGGGGGTGGGGAATCCCTCACAGAACTGTAAATAAACAACTCAGGCCGGAGAAGTCAGGAGCAGTGGCACACGCCCAGCAACCTGGAGCAGGAAAGCTTGTAAAAGTGCCAGAGGGAGGAAAATTCCACAGGAGAGGGGGGAAGACCCACTTCCCATGTGAGCTGTAAACAAACACACCAGCCAGCAGGAGCAGCAGCACATGCCCAGCAATCAGGAGCAGAAAGGCTTGTAAAAGCAGCAGTGGGAGGAAAACTCCACAGGAGAGGGGGGGAAGGCCCACTTCCCATGTGAGATGTAAATAAACACACTGGCCTGAGAAAGCGGGTGCAGTGTCACCTCCCCTAGAGTGCTTGGAAAGGGGAAAGCTTGTAGCAGTGGCTCACGCACAGGAGAACTCTGAGTAAACAAAGCCTGTGGGACCAGGTGAGTGCTAAGCTCACCCAAGAGATCTGCATAAATAAAGCCTCCAGCAACAGCAGGCTGACAGCAGTGGGCAGGCAAGCCACAGCCACAGATAGCCATTCACAGAGCTGTCTCCAGGCTCTTTTTTTTTCTTTTCTCTCTCCCTACCTTTGATGAGACAACAACTGAACTACACCTGCATCCAGAAAAACTTACTGAAACTGTATTGCATTTGAACTTGGGACACTTTGCTGGGTTTTGTTTGTTTTGTGTGATTTTGTTTTATTTTGTTTTTCCCCTTTGATGAGACAAATAAACATCTGAAGCACCATCTCCTGGATTGGAGGCTGAGGGATGAACACCAAATGATTAAGATTGAAATTTTATTGCATTTGAACTTGGAAATATTTATATATTTTTTTCTTTCATAATTTTTATTTTGATTTTTATTTTTTTACATTTTATTTTCAACCCTCTCTCTGTCTCTCTAATGCCTTTTCAGCTTATGGTTGATTAGTACACTGTCTCTACCTGTTTATATCACTGAAACTTTTTTTGTTTGTCTCTTTGTTTTGTTTTTTCTACTTGTTTATTTGTTTTCCCTTTCCTTTAACTTCTTTGCTTTCCATCTCCTCTCACCCTTCCATTCGAAATATCACTAGTGCTATTATTACAAGCCAGAAAATACTTAATTGCACACAGTATAGGGACAATAACAACATCAAGGGCAATGATGGGAAGACAGAAAAAACAGGGAAACCAGTTTCCCCAAAGCAAAAATTTGTACAGCAACCAGAGGGAAATGAAGAAAACAGATACTCAGACCCAAATTCCAACAAAATGAAGATAAACTATGCCAAAGAACACAATGAAGCCCACAAGAATAATCTAAAGGAAGAAATACTACAGGTACTCAATGAGATTTTAAAGAGATGATACTGGATATGGTCAACCAAAATGTACAGGAGACACTCAAGAAATTCCAAGACAACAAAAATAGAGAATTTGAAAAAGCACAAGAAGAAATAAAAGCAGCCATAGAAGCAATGTATAAATACCAAAGTGAAACAAAGAACACGATTAATATGGTAATTAAAAGAAAAACTGAAGTACTATCAGTTAAACAACTCAAGACCTGTAAAAAGAAAATGCAGGAATTCACCAACTCCATCAAAAGACCAAACCTTAGAATCATGGGCATCAAAGAAGGAGAAGAGGTGCAAGCAAAGGAATGCGTAATATATTCAACAAAATAATAACGGAAAATTTCCCAAATCTAGAGAAAGATACTCCCACACAGATGCAAGAGGCCTCCAAAACACAAAATGGACCAGATCAAAGTAGAACTACCCCACAACATATCATCATTAAAACAACAAGTTCGGAAACTAGGGAAAGAATATTGAAGGCTGTAAGAGAGAAAAAAACAAATAACATACAAAGGTAAACCCATCAAAATCACAGCAGACTTCTCAACAGAAACATTAAAAGCAAGAAGAGCATAGGGTGAGATCTTCTGGGCACTGAATGAAAATAACTTCAACCCCAGGATACTCTACCCAGCAAAACTATCATTCAAAATAGATGGAGCAATAAAAGTCTTCCATGATAAGCAGAAACTAAAACAATATGTAACCACAAAGCCACCACTACAAAAGATTCTTCAAGAGATTCTGCACACAGAAAGTGAAACCCAACTTAACCATGAAAAGACAGGCAGCACCAAACAACAGGAAAAGAAAAAGCAAGACAGTAGAGAGTAACCTCAACTTAGGTACACACAATCAAATCTTCAAACAACTAAGACAACTAAATGACAGGAATCACCACATACCTATCAGTACTAACACTAATGTTAACGGATTTCACCCATGAAAAGGTACCATTTGACAAAATAGATGAAAAAGGAAGATCAAACAATTTGTTGCTTAGAGGAGACCCATCTCACCGACAGAAATAAGCAGAGGCTTAGGATGAAAGGCTGGAAGAAGATTTACCAAACCAAAGGACCCTGAAAACAGGCAGGAGTGGCAATACTTATCTCTGACAAAGTAGACTTCAAACCTACATTGATTAAAAGAGATAAAGAAGGACTTTCCATACTAATAAAAGGGGAAATAGATCGAAAGGAAATAATAATTATCAACATATATGCACCCAATGTCAATGCACCCAACTTCATCAAACATACCCTGAAAGACCTAAAAGCATATATTAACTCCAACACAGTGGTTGTGGGAGACTTCAACAACCCATTATCATCAATAGATAGGTCATCCAAACCAAAAATCAGTAAAGAAATTCAAGATCTAAAATACACAATAGATCAAATGGACCAAGTTAATGTCTACAGAACATTTCATCCAACTTCTACACAACATACATTCTTCTCAGCAACCCAAGGAACCTTCTCCAAAATAGATCATATCCTAGGGCACAAAGCAAGCCTCAGCAAATACAAGAAAATAGAAACTATACCATGCATACTACTTGATCACAATGCAATAAAACTAGAACTCAACAACAAAAGTAAAGACAAAAAACATGCAAACAGCTGGAACTGAATAACCCAAATTAGTAGAATCAGGAATGCAAAAGGGTAGCTAACAACAAACACCATGGAAGTCCAGGAAATCATCAGAGACTACTTTGAGAACCTATATTCAAAGAAATTTGAAAATCTTAAAGAAATGGACAGATTTCTAGGTACATATGATCATCCAAAACTGAACCAAGAGGAAATTAATCACCTCAATAGATCTATAACACAAAATGAAATTGAAGCAGCAATCAAGAGTCTCCCCAAGATATACCCAAAAGACTGTGACACAGGTTACTCCAGAGGCACCTGCACACCCATGTTTATTGCAGCACTATTCACAATAGCCAAGTTATGGAAACAGCCAAGATGCCCCACCACTGACGAATGGATTAAGAAAATATCATATCTATACATAACGGAATTTTATGCAGCCATGAAGAAGAACAAAATGTTATCATTCGCTGGTAAATGGATGGAATTGAAGAACATCATTCTGAGTGAGGTTAGTCTGGCCCAAAAGACCAAAAATCATAAGTTCTCCATCATATGTGGACATTAGATCAAGGGCAAACACAACAAGGGGATTGCACTTTGAGCACATGATAAAAGCGAGAGCACACAAGGGAGGTGTGAGGATAGGTAAGACACCTAAAAAATTAGCTAGCATTTGTTGCCCTTAACGCAGAGAAACTAAATAAGATACCTTAAAAGCAACTGAGGCCAATAGGAAAAGGGGACCAGGAACTAGAGAAAAGGTGAGATCAAAAAGGATTAACCTGGAAGGTAACACACATGCACAGGAAACTAATGTGAGTCAACTCCCTGTATAGCTAACCTTATCTCAACCAGCAAAAGCCCTTGTTCCTTCCTATTATGGCTTATACTCTCTCTACAACAAAATGAGAAATAAGGGCAAAATAGTTTCTGCTGGGTATTGAGAGGGTGGGGGGGAGAGGGAGGGGGCAGAGTGGGTTGTAAGGGAGGAGGTGGGGGCAGGGGGGAGAAATGACCCAAGCCTTGTATGCACATATGAATAATAAAATTTTAAAAATTCAAAATAAAAAAGAGTCTCCCCAAAAAGAAAAGTCCAGGACCTGATGAATTCTCTGCTGAATTCTATCAGACCTTTAAAGAAGAACTGATACCAACCCTCCTTAAACTGTTCCACGAAATAGAAAGAGACGGAAAACTGCCAAACACATTTTATGAAGCCAGTATTACACTTATCCCAAAACCAGGCAAGGACACCTCCAAAAAGGAGAACTACAGGCCAATCTTCTTAATGAACATTAACACAAAAATCCTCAACAAAATAATGGCAAACCGAATTCAACAACACATCAAAAAGATTATTCACCACGACCAAGTAGGCTTCATCCCAGGGAGGCATTGGTGGTTCAACATACGAAAATCAATAAATGTAATAAACCACATTAACAGAAGCAAAGACAAAAACCACTTGATCATTTCAATAGATGCAGAAAAAGCCTTTGATAAGCTCCAACACCATTTCATGATAAAAGCTCTAAGAAAACTAGGAATAAAAGGAAAGTACCTCAACATTATAAAAGCTATGTATGACAAACCTACAGCCAGCCTTATACTTAACGGAGAAAAACTGAAACCATTCCCTCTAAAATCAGGAACCAGACAAGGATGCCCACTATCTCCACTCCTATTCAACATAGTACTGGAATTCCTAGCCAGAGCAATTAGGCAAGAAGAAGGAATAAAAAATAAAGGGCAAACACAACAAGGGGATTGCACTTTGAGCACATGATAAAAGCGAGAGCACACAAGGGAGGTGTGAGGATAGGTAAGACACCTAAAAAATTAGCTAGCATTTGTTGCCCTTAACGCAGAGAAACTAAAGCAGATACCTTAAAAGCAACTGAGGCCAATAGGAATAGGGGACCAGGAACTAGAGAAAAGGTTAGATCAAGAAGAATTAACCTAGAAGGTAACACACATGCACAGGAAATTAATGTGATCAACTCCCTGTATAGCTATCCTTATCTCAACTAGCAAAAACCCTTATTCCTTCCTATTATTGCTTTAACTCTCTCTCCAACAAAATAGAAATAAGGGCAAAATAGTTTCTGCCAGGTTTGAGGGGGTGGGGGTAAGGGAAGGGATTGGGGAAGGGGGGAGAAATGACCCAAGCATTGTATGTGCATATGAATAATAAAAAATAAATAAATTTTTTAAAAATTAAATAAAAAATAAAATTATCACCATGGTAGTCATGAAAAATAAAAGTCTTCTCATTTTTGTGTTGATTTTATAATCTGAAACTTTGTCAAAAGAGCTTAACTGGTCTAAGACCTTTTTGGTGTATTCTTTGGATCATTTAAGTATAGGATCCCATCCATTTGTAACTAGGGATAATTTGATGTCTTCCTTCACCATTTGTAGACCTTTTATTTATTTTCTCACCTTATTGCTCTGGTTTAGTGTTTAAGCACTGTATTGAGTAAGAGTGGGGAAAGTGGACATCCTTATCTCATTCCTAACTTTAGAATAAATTAGTGCAGCTTTTCCTCATGTAGTATGAAGTTCACTATAGGTTTGTCATATATACCTTTTATTGTGTTGAGGTACATTCCTTCTATTCCCATTTTCTTCAGAGCATTTATCACAAAAGGATGTTGAATTTTGTCACAAGCATTTTCTCCATGTATTGAAATAATCGTGTGTTTTTGTCTCTTATTCTGTCTATGTGTATATTAAATTTGTGGATTTGTATATGTTGAAGCCTTCTTCATGCTTGGAAAAAATAACTTGATTATGGTGAACAATCTTTTTAAGTATTGCTGAATTCAATTAGCAAGTATTTTATTGAGAATTTTTATGTCTATTTCACCAAGGAAATTTTCCTATAATTTTTTTTCTTTTTGTTGTCCTTATTGCGTTTTGGAATGAGTATAATACTGGCCTCATAGAATAAGTTTGGTAGTGCTCCTTCCCTTTCTGTTTTATGGAACTGTTGGAGGAGCGTACTTCTTACATAAAGTTCTGGTAGAATTCAGCAGTGAATCCTTCTGATCCTGGTCTCTTTGTTGGGAGACTCTTTATCACTGCTTCACTCTCAGTACTTGTTATATATAAGTATAATTGGTTTATAACCTCTTGGCTTAATTTTTGTAGATCATACCTCTAGAAATATTTCCATTTCTTCTAGATTATCCAGGTTATCCTAATACAGGTTTTCAAAATATTCCCCTGATGATTCTCTGAATTTTAATGGTGTTTGTTGTACATACCCCTTTTCATCCCTAATTTTCTTATTTGGGTCTTCTCCCTCCTTCTTTTGGTTAGTTTGTTTAAGGGTTAATCAGTCTTGCTTAACTTTTCAAAGATTAAAATTTTTGTTTCATTGATACTTTGTATTTTTTTTTGGTTTCCATTTCATTTATTTCTGACCTAATCTTTATTATTTCTTTCTATCTACTAATTTGGGGTTTGGTTAGTTCTTTTTTTTTAAGAGTTTGAGGTGCATTACTAAGTTACTTATTTAATATCCCTATTTTTTAATTTAGACACTCATAGCTATAAGCTTTCCTTTTAACCTTGCCTTTACTTTATTCCATAGGTTCCAAAACATTTGTGTTTTCATTTTCAATTGACTCTAGGAATTTTTTTTATTTCCTCCCCTTATTTCTTTGGTCAGACACTGGTAATTTGACAATGTATTATTCAGTCTTTGTGCGTTTGACTATTTTCTGTATACTGTTCATTTCTAGTTCTGTTCCATTGTTTTCTTATAGAATACAGGTGTTACTCCAACTATCTTGCAATTGTTAAAGCTTGCTTTGTGTCTTAAAGTAAGTTTTATTTTGGAGACAGTTTCATGGGCTGCTGAGAAGAATTTGTACTCTGCAGCTCTTGGATGAAAGATTCTGTAGATGTCTGTAGTGTCATCAATTCTGAACTTTGTTGATTTTTTTGTCTGGATGACCTATCTGTATTGGTAAGAGTGGAGTATTGAAGTCACTCACTATTGTTGTGTTGGGGTTTATAGGTGTTTCAATGTCCAGTGGTAGGTTTTATGTTTGCTGTTTCATTTTATGAAATTTCATGCGCTGATATTTGGGGAATGTATGTTTATAATTGTTATCTCTTGTTGATGGAATTTTCCCCTTATTAATATGAAATAGCCTTCCTTGACTTCTCTAATTTTGGTTTGAAGTCTGTGTTATCATACATAAGTACAGCTACTCCTGCCTGCTTTCAGGGTCCATTGCTTCAAACATCTTTTCCCATCCTTTCATCCAAGTGAATGTTTGTCTTTGCCAGAGAGATACATTTCTTATACAGACAAATGGTTGGGTGTTATTTCCTAATCCAACCTGCCAAGCTATGCCTTTTGACGGGAGAATTAAGACCATTAACATCCAGTGCTGTTATTGAAAGTTATGCTGTAATTTCTGTCATTTTGTTCTTTTGAGGGTGTTTACTAATCTTCATTTGCCTAGCTACTTAGCTGATAGGATTTGTTCTTTTCTATACTTTCTATATTTTCTTTTCTATAGTTTATTTTTCTACACTTTCCAAGTAGGATTCCTTTAAGAGTCCTACACAATGCTGATTTAGTGGTCATGCATTCCTTTAGTTTTTGTTTATCATGGAAAGTTTTTATTTCTCCTTCAATTATGAATACCTTTGCTGAATACAGTAATCTAGGTTTACATTTTGTTCTCTGGTCTTAAAATATATCATTTCATGCCCTACTTGCTTTTAGAGTTTCTGTTAAGAACCTGATGTTATTCTGATGGATTTTCCTTTACATGTGACTTGTTGCTCCTCTTGCAGATTTCAATATTCTTTGTTCTGTGCATTCAGTTTCTTTTTTGATCTGAGGTGTTTGGTGTTCTGAAATCCTCCTATACCTGGGTAACCCTCTCTTTCAAAAGATTTTGGGATTTTCTGCTACTGTTTTATTGAATATGTTATCTATGCCTTTAGCTTGCACCTCTACTCCTTCTTCTGGATTCTGATCTCTCCCCAGTGAGCCACAGATAGAGAATGAGACTGTTTTCTTCTTTTCTCTGTTGACTTTCTGTTTCTCCATGTTTTTCAACTGTCCTCCCAGCTGTCCTGTATCTTCCTCTCTTATAGTCTCTCTTTTGTTACCTAACTCTTCTCACTCACAGAGAAAAATAGAAGTTTCTAATATCTGCACTTTTAAATTGATCTTCAACTATGTTTAAGGGGCTCTGGTGGGCATTGAACATGCAGTTATAAAATATTAGACATCATTTCAAGTGGTATGTAAATAACAAAAGGGAAGTACATTTATAGATGAGAAAAATTTTATTAACCCCCTTTACACATGTATGATTGAGACTCCAAAAATAGATAGTTCTTTTATGCATCTGCATAATTTGGGGAAGTTGTACTGAGATTTGGTTACATAATCTATCTGAATACAGTGCCCTCCACTAGACCAAATTTTCCTCAGCATGGTAATTTGGTACCCTGCTGCATCAAGAATCATTCCTTATTTCTGCAATAGATATGGAAGGTTCCAACAATATTTTTAACTTTGATCACCTGTTAAGTCACACCATGTTTCCCATTATCTCTTATAAATAATCTTCCTGAAAGTAGGTTTCAGAGATGGTACCACTACCTCCCCTATCACATCAAAACCCTGCATCCCTAAAGCTGTTTCTGCTGTCTAATTGGAACTTTGTATCCTTGGATCAACATCTACCCTTTCTTCATCTTCCCCAGCCTCCACTCTATTTCTATAAATTCAGATTTTTTTAGATTCCACATGTTAGTGAGAACACATGATATTTGGCTTTATTTGATGGCTTGTTTCACTTAGAATAATGACCTTCAGGTTAATCTATGTTGTCACTAATGATGGGATTTTCTCCTTTTTAAAAAACTTTTTCATTAGCATAATTAGTAGCAGTGGGGGTCATTGTGACTTTCCATATATGCTTGCAATGTACTTGGTTAGATTCACCCCCACTATCATTCTCCCTCATCCCCCTCCCCACCTACTTAAAATAATTTCAACAGATTTCATTGCTCTATTGTCACACAAGTATGAAAATTATAGCAACCATATTCTCTCTCCTTTACGGTCCCCCCTCACTAATCTCTACTCCCTAATTAAGACCTGTTATACATTCCTGTCCTGCATTTTAAGTGTATATTAATTATTCAAAGGCATTTCACCCATGAATATATTGTACTTTAATCAGTTTAACTCCCTCTATTAGTTACCCTTACCCTGTTTCTCCTACTCCAATTTTTCAACAGTTTTCACTGCATTTTGTTATGTCATCTTCCTACACAGTCGCAATGTATTTGATATTTTTCACTATCATACTCTTTTCCTCTCCCTCCTCCCCTTACTCCCCTCAAACACTATTACAAACATGATATACACATATATACATATATATCATATTTGCATTTGCATATACAAAAAAAATCTATCTATCTATCTTCCACATATGAGAGAAAATATGTGACCTTTGTCTTTCCAAACCTGGCTTGATTCCCTTAACATTATGATATCCAATTCAATCTACTTACCTGCAAATAACATAATTTCACTCTTCTTTATGGCTGAATAGTACTCCATTCTGTATATATACTACATTTTCTCCATCTAGTCATCATTTATAGAACATCTGGGCTGTTACCATAACTTGGCTATTGTGAATGGTGCTGCAATAAATACAGGTGTGCACATGTCTCTATCATATCTTGACATGCATTCTTTGGAGATATGCCCAAGAACAATACTGATGCATTACGTGGTATTTCTACTTTTTCTTTATTTGAGAAACCTCAACACTGCTTTCCATAGTGGTTGTGCTAATTTATAATCCCTCCAGCAGTATATAAGGGCTCCTTTTTCCCCACATCCTCACTAAAATCTGCTGTTGTTTGTGTTCTTGATGATAGCCACTTTGATTGCAACAAAGTGAAATTTCAATTTTGTTTTGATTTGCACTTCCTTTGTGACTAGGAATGTTGAACATTTCTTCATAGATTTATTATCCATTTGTGTTTCATCCTTTGAAAATTGTCTGTTCAGTTCACTTGGTCATTTCTTCATTGGGTTGTTGATTATAAGAGTTTAGTTTTTTGAGCTCCCTATAAATTCTAGCTATGAATACCTTGTCAGATGCATAGCTGGAAAAGATTTTCCTCCATTCTGTAGGCTATCTGTTCAGTCTAGTGACTATTTCCTTGGCTGCACAGGATCTTTTTTAGTTTGATGCAATCCAATTTGTTGATTCTTTCACCTTTTGCAGAACTATTGAGCTTCTATTCAAGAAGTTATTGGTTATGCCTATGTGTTCCAGTGTTTTCCCTATTCTTTCCTGTAGTAGTTTCAAAGTTTTAGGTCTTACATTGCAATCTTTAATCCACTATGAATTGATTTTTTACAGACTGAGAGACTAGGATCTAGTTTCAGTCTTCTTCCTGTAGATATCCAGTTTTTCCAGCACCATTTCTTAAAGAGGCTATCTTTTCTCCAGCATATGATCTGGGCTCCTTTGTTGACTGTCGCTGCATGGATTTTTCTCTGGGTCTTCTATTCAGTTCCATTGGCTTCAGTGTCTGTTTTTGTGCCAGTACCATGCTGTTTTGATTGCTATGTTTCTGTAGTGTACTTTGAAGTCAGACATTATGATACCTCCAGTGTTGATCTTTTTACTCAGGATTTCTTTGGCTAATTGAGATCCTCTGTGCTTCCATATGAATTTTAGGGATGATTTTTCAGTCTCTGTGAAGAATGTCATTGGATTTTGATGGGGATTGAATTGGACATATAGAGTGCTTTCGGTAGAGTAGTCTTTTTCACAATATTAATTCTGCTAGTCCATGAGCATGGAAAATCTTTCCATGTTAAGATGACTTCTTTGATTTCTTTCTATAGTGATTTATAGTTTTCATTGTAGAAATATTTCACTTCCTTTGCTAAATTTCTTCCTAGGTATCTTTGAGGCTATTGTGAATGGAATTGTTTTCCTGGGTTTTTTTCCTGATTTTTTATACTGATTGTTGTATATTGACTTTGTATCCTGCTACTTTGATGAAATTGTTTATGAAGTCTAAGAAAAATTTTGGTGACGTTTTTAGGGTCTTTTAGATATGAGATCAGATCATTTGCAAATAAAGATAATTTAACTTCTTCCTTCCCTATTTGAATCCTTTTTATTTCTTTCTTCTGTCTCATTGCTCTAGTTAGGAATTAAAACAATATATTGAATAAGAATGAGGAGAATGGACTCTTTTTCTTGTTCCTAATTTTAAAAGAAATAGTTTCCATTTTTCCTCATTTAGTTGGCTATAGATTTGTTGAATATAGCCTTTATTATGTTGAGGTACATTCCTTCTATTCCTAGTCTCTTTAGAGCTATTATCATAAAAGGATGTTGAATTTTGTGAAAGGCTTTTATTGCATCAATTGAGATAATTGTTTGATTTTTGTCCTTGATTCTGTTTTTTTTTAATTTTTTATTCATTTATTCACATGTGCATACATTGCTTGGGCCATTCCTTCCCTGTGACCCCCGACCCCTCCCTCTTACCCCCACTCCCCCTTGCTTCCAGGCAGAACCTGTTCTGCCCTTATCTATAATTTTGTTGAAGAGAAGACATAAGCAATAATAAGAAACACAGCGTTTTTGCTAGTTGAGATAAGGATAGCTATACAGAGAGATTCCTAGCATTGCTTCCATATACAAATGTGTTACAACCCAAGTTGATTCATCTTTACCTGGCCTTTTCACTAGTTCCTGATCCCCTTCCCATATTTGATTCTGTTTATATGTGTATTACAATTATTGATTTGTATGTGTTGACCCATCATTGCATTCCTTGAATAAAACCAACTTGATCATGTTACAAATCTTTTTAATGTTGAATTTGGTTTGCAGATTGAGAATTTTTGCATTTTGTATTCATTTAAGAGATTGGCCTCTTTTGTTGTGTCCTTGACTGTTTTGCAATGAGTATAATACTGGCTTCATAAGATGAGTTCAGTAGTGTTCCTTCCCTTTCTATCCCATGGAAAAGTTTGAGTAATGTTGGTTTTAGTTCTTCTTCAAAGGTCTGGAACAATTCAGCAGTTAATCCACTGGGTCTGGGCTTTTCTTTGTTGGAAAACTAGTACTGCTCCAATCTATCGCTTGTTATAGATCTATTTAGGTTCAATCTATTTGATTCAATTTTGGATGGTCAAATGCATCTAGAAATTTATTTATTTATTCTAGATTTTCCAGGTTATTTGAATATCAGTTTTCAAAATGTTCCCTAATGATCCTCTGGATTTCATTGGTATTTGTTATGCTATTCCCTTATTCGTCTCAAATTTTATTATTAATTTGGGTCTTTTCCTTCCTTCTTCTAGTCAGATTAGCTAAGTGTTTATCAAGCATTTATATTTCAAAGAACATTTTGTTTCATTGATTCTTTTATACTTTTTTATCTTTATTTCACTAATTTCTGTCTTAATTTTTATTTCTTTCTGCCTGATAATGTGAAGTTTGATTTGTTCTTATTTTTATAGGAGCTCAAGATACATCATTAGACTACTTATTCGAGATTTCTCTGTCTTGTTTTGTTTTTTATGTAAGTGCTCATAGCCATAAACTTTACCCTTAGTACCACCTTTGCTGTATCCTCTAAGTTCGGGTAGGTTGTGTTTTTATTTTCATTGGATTCTAGGAACTTTTGGATTACACACACACACACACACACACACACACACAAACTTATTTCCACTGGTCATTCAACAATATATTGTTCAGTCTCCATGATTTTGAATATTTCCTATAGTTTCTTTAGTTGTCAAGTTCTAGTTTTTATTCTATTGTGGTATGAGATAATACATTGAGTTATTTAAACTTTCTTATATTATCTAAGACTTTACTTTTTGTATTAGTATATAGAAATGCTAATGACTTTTCTATGTTGATTTTATATCCTGCTACCTTGCTATAGCTATTGATGGTGTCTAGGAGCTTTTGAGTAAAGTTTTTTGGGGTCTATATGGTATAGGATCATATCATCTGCAAATATGGATATTTTGACAGTTTTTTAGCTATTTGTATTCCTTTTATTCCTTCCCCTTGCCTCATTGCTCTGGCTAGGAATTATAGTACTATGTTGAATAGTATTGGAGATAGTGGGCATCCTAGTCTAGTTCCTGATTTTAGAGAGAATGGTTTCAGTTTTTCTCCATTAAGTATAATGCTGGCTTTAGGTTTGTCATATATAGCTTTTATAATGTTGAGGTACTTTCCTTCTATTCCTAGTTTTCTTAGAGTTTTATCATGAAGTCATGTTGGATATTACCAAAGGCTTTTTCTGCCTCTATTGAGATGATCAAGTGGTTTTTGTCTTGCTTCTGTTAATGTGGTTTATTACATTTATTGATTTTCATATGTTGAACCACCCCTGCATTCCTGGGATGAAGCCTACTTGGTCATGGTGAATGATCTTTTTGATGTATAGTTGAATTTGGTTTGCCATTATTTTATTGAGGATTTTTGCATCAATGTTCATTAAGGAGATTCGCCTATAGTTCTTCTTTTTGGAGATGTCTTTGCCTGGTTTTGGGATAAGTGTAATACTGGCTTCATAAAATGTGTTAGGCAGTTTTCCTTCCCTTTCTATTTTGTGGAACAGTTTAAGGAGGGTTGGCATCAGTTCTTCTTTAAAGGTCTGATAGAATTCAGCAGAGAATCCATCAGATCCTGGACTTTTCTTTTTTGGGAGACTCTTGATTGCTGTTTCAATTTCATTTTGTGTTATAGATCTATTCAGGTGATTAATGTCCTCTTGGTTCAATTTTGGATGATCTAAAAATCTGTCCATTTCTTCAAGATTTTCAAGTTTATTTGAATATAGGTTCTCAAAGTTGTCTCTGATGATTTCCTGGACTTCCATGGTGTTTATTGTTATCTCCCCTTTTGCATTCCTGATTCTACTAATTTGGTTTTTTTCTCTCCTCATTTTAGTCAGGTTTGCCAGGGGTCTGTCAATATTATTTATTTTTTCAAAAAACCAACTTTTTATTTCATTAATTGTTTGTGGGGGGGTTTTTTTGTTTGTTTGTTTCTATTTCATTGAATTCAGCACTTATGTTTATTATTTCTCTCCTTCTACTTGTTTGGGATTTGTTTGTTCTTGTTTTTCTAGGAGTTTGAGATATATCATTAGGTCATTGATTTCAGATCTTTCGGTCTTTTCAATATATGCACTCATGGCTATAAACTTTCCTCTAAGGACTGCCTTTGCTCTGTCCCATAGTTTCTGGTTGGTTGTGTTTTTATTTTCATTGACTTCCAGGAACATTTTAATTTCCTCTTTTATTTCATCAATTATCCATTGTTCATTAAGCAATGAGTTATTCAGTTTCCAGTTGTTTGCATGTTTTTTGTCTTTCTTTTTGTTGTTGAATTTTAGTGCATTGTGATCAGATAGAATGCATGGTATAATTTCTATTTTCTTGTATTTGCTGAGGCTTGGTTTGTGCCCTAGGATATGATCTATTTTGGAGAAGTTTCCGTGGGCTACTGAGAAGAATGTACATTGGGTAGAAGTTGGAAGAAATGTTCTGTAGACATCAACTAGGTCCATTTGGTCTATGGTATGTTTTAGATCTAGGATTTCTTTATTGATTTTTTGTTTGGATGACCTATCTATTGATGATAGTGGGGTACCAAAGTCTCCCACGACCACTGTGTTGGAATTATATATGCTTTTAGGTCCTTCAGGGTATGTTTGATGAAATTAGGTGCATTGACATTGGGTGTATATAGGTTGATAATTGTTATTTCCTTTTGGTCTATTTCCCCTTTTATTAGTATGGAATGTCCTTGTTTATCTCATTTATCAATGTAGGTTTGAAGTCTACTTTATCAGAGATTAAGTATTGCTACTCCTGCCTGTTTTCACGGGCCATTGGCTTGGTAAATATTCTTCCAGCCTTTCATCCTACGCCTATGCTTATTTCTATCAATGAGATGGGTCTTCTGTAAGCAACAAAGTGTTGGATCTTCCTTTTTCATCTATTTCATCAAATGGTGCCTTTTGATGGGGGAATTAAGTCCATTAACATTGAGTGTTAGTATTGATAGGTATGTGGTGATTCCTGTCATTTAGTTGTCTTAGTTGTTTGAGGGTTTGATTGTGTGTAGCTAAATCGATGTTACTCTCTACTTTCTTGCTTTTCTTTTCCTGTATTTTGGTATTGTCAGTCCTTTCATGGTTATGTTGGGTTTCACTTTCTTTTGCAGAATCCCTTGAAGAATCTTTTGTAGTGGTGGCTTTGTGGTCACATATTGTTTTAGTTTCTGCTTATCATGGAAGACCTTTATTGCTCCATCTATTTTAAATGTTAGTTTTGCTGGGTAGAGTATCCTAGGGTTAAAGTTATTTTCATTCAGTGCCTGGAAAACCTCACCCCAAGCTCTTCTTCCTTTTAATGTTTCTGTTGAGAAGTCTGCTGTGATTTTGATGGGTTTACCTTTGTATGTTATTTGTTTTTTCTCTCTTATATCCTTCAATATTCTTTCTCTATTATCTGTATTTGTTGTTTTAATGATAATATGTAGTGGGGTAGTCCTATTTTTGTCAGGTTGTTTGGAGTTCTGTAGGCTTCCTAGGCATAGTTTTCTCTAGATTTGGGAAAATTTCTGTTATTATTTTGTTGAATATATTACGCATTCCTTTTGCTTGCACCTCTTCTCCTTCAATGCCCATGATTCTCAGGT
The DNA here is from genome assembly GCF_047511655.1 of Castor canadensis. Classification (NCBI taxonomy): domain Eukaryota; kingdom Metazoa; phylum Chordata; class Mammalia; order Rodentia; family Castoridae; genus Castor; species Castor canadensis. Next base: position 12,463,241 of record NC_133398.1, on the reverse strand, counting down.
TTGGTCTTTTGATGGAGTTGATGAGTTCTTGCATTTTCTTTTCACAGGTCTTGAGTTGTTTAACTAATAGTTCTTTGGTTTTTCCTTTAACTGCCATTTCATCTTCGAGTTCTGAGATTCTGTCTTCTGCTTGTTCTACTCTGCTGAATTGGCCATCCATTTTGTTTTGCATTTCTGTTTCATTCTTTTTTCTGAGGTTTTCCATATGCTGAGTCTCTTCCTTCCTCTTTGATATTGTCCATTTTCATCCTGAGTTCATTTATCTCTTTATTTATCTTGTTCTTTCTTTCACTTTATTGTTTATACAGTGCTTCTCTAGTTTCTTTTATTTGTTCTTGTGCTTTCTCAAATACTCTATTTTTATTGTTGGAATTTCTTGAGTGTCTCCTGTACATTTTGGTTGACCACATCCAGTGTCATCTCTATAAAATTCTCATTGATTACTTGCAGGATTTCTTCTTTCAGTGTGTTCTTGTGGGCTTCATTGGGTTCTTTGGCATAGTTTATCTTCGTTTTGTTGGAGTCTGAATCTGGGTATCTGTTTTCTTCATTTCCCTCTAGTTCCTGTACTAATTTACTATTGGGGGGGAAATGGTTTCCCTCTTTTTTCTGTCTTCTCTTCATTGTCCCTGCTATTGTTACTGTCCCCATACTGTGTGTAATTCAGTATTGTCTGGCTTGTAATAATAACAATGGTGATATCTAGAATGGAAGTGTGAGAGGAGAGTGAAAGCAAGAAGGTAAAGAAAAAGGGAAAAAACAAAACAAAAAACCCAAATAAATAAAAACAGAGCCAAAGAAATAAATAGAGTTAGTGTACTAATCAATGGTAAGTTAAACAGGCATTAGAGAAACAGAGAGAGGATAATAATAAAAAAAAAATCCCCAAGTTCAAATGCAATAAAATTTCAGTCTTAATAATTTTGGCATTAGTCCTTCAGCCTCCAGTCCTGAAGATTTCTCAGTGTCTGAGAAGTAGTTCTGTAGTTTTCTTGTCAAAGGGGAAAAAGCAAAAAACAAAAAAAAGATAAAAAATAATCCCAAATTTAAATGCAATACAGTTTCAGTTAGTCCTTCAGCATCCAGTCCTAGTTCTGTCATTGTCTCATCAAAGGAAGAGAAAAAAAATGGAGTCTGGAGTCAACTTTGTGAATGTCTATCTGAAGCTGCAGCTCACCTGCCTCCTACTGTCAGCCATCTGCTGCTGCAGGCTTTGTTTATTTAGAGTTCTCCTGGATGCGTGCCCTTTATGTTTTCTCCAGTATACAGCCTTACCCACCTTTTGCAATTGCAGTCCTTTTTTTATTTAGAGGGGTGCCCCTCCCCCACTTTCCTGTGAAGTGTGCCACGCTTTAGCCACCATTAGAGGCCTTCTCCTCTCCAAGCACACCAGGAGACGTGTGCTTTCTCCAGATGGCTTGTTTATTTACAGTTCTGTGAGGGAGTGCCCCTCCCCTACTCTCCAGAGTTCAGGGCCTTCCACCCTCTTTGCTGCATGTCTTTTTTTTTCAGCCGCTTGTTTATTATTCAGTTTGTTTTTTTCTTTTTTTTCCTTGGGTGGGGGTCAGTCTGTCCAGGGGGCTATGCTGATCTGGCCCAGGGTTGTTTGTGGGAGTACTGTGTGCCACTTAGCTCACCTGGTGGTCTGCTTCTCCCAAGCAGATTAGGCACTGGAGTCTGGCAGCTCGAGAGCCCTCCTGGTTTCTCCATTTAACGTGGAGTGGGGATACTATGTGCAGGCTGGGGGTGTGGAGGTGTCAGAGTTTTGCCTCTTCTTGGTGGTTTTCCCTGCAAGGTGTATCACCAGCATCTCTCCAAGATTTTACTTTAAGAAGCATGCTTTCTGCTTCCTCCCTCTAGCTGCCATCTTGGAATCTCCTTGGGTTTCTTACCTATCCTCATACCTCCCTTGTGTGCTCTTGCCTTATCATGTGACCAAAGGTTCAAGGGGAAAAGTAGACCCAGATATCAACGTCTGGTACTCAGTGTTACTTGGAAAAACTTGTAGGTAAGCCCTCAGAAAGGTTGGAAGAGCTAAAAACAGAAATTAATTTGTCCTCTATTTTGGATACTTATGCAAGACTAAGAAGATATTGCACTATACATGGAGGTTCAAAGAAAGGGATATAGGGCCACTTGGGCAGGGGAGAACACTTGTAATTCATTTGGATCCTTTGAGACAATTCTGCACACAGTTAATGAATATTTGTTTTCTTAAACTCTCACCCACCACACACCAGAGACTTAGTGGAATAGTCTCAAAGATACTCCCAAGAGGGAAGCAGGGCTGTAAATATCTACAGCTTATGACCAATAGAAAGAAATCAAAGAAAGAAACACCCCCATTAAGAAGCATTAGGACATTTTCTACAGCTAGGCACCTTTTCTACATGCTGTTTCTTGACATATATTTGCTTATTTTTGACTAATCATTCTATAGAGCAGAAATGAAGAGAGTAGAATACATGAGATGAGATGCCAATGTCCTTTCTAGGTAAGACGTCAGTTTTGATAACACCTGATAAGAAAATGAAAATATCTGATCTTAGAGAGATATTTAGTCATCACTGGACACTAAATAAGAGTTATTTTATATACATCCTAAATATATTTTTTCTGTATCTGTATTCTAAACTTTGATCTACCTACATTTACCTAAGTCTACTTCTGTCATTCTTTTTGACCTCAGGATATGAAATTTCAGCTTGAGAAGAGGAAAGTTTGGGAGAGAATTTTCTCATACTAGTTCACTTCCTCCTCCTCACTTTCCCTTGCTTCATCTACTTTCCCTATAATTGTTTGCATTGAATTCAGTGTTCTTATTTTTCAGTAAATGATGTGGAAAGGGACAGCTTGTTTTAAGAGAAAGGTTATTCATTTAGGCTGGGATATAGCTCAGTGGCAGAGCACCTGCCTAGCATGCACAAGGCCCTGAATTTGATCCCTGGCACCACAAAAACTAAAAGAAAGTGTATTTATCAACCTCAAGGTAGACGACAAAGCTTTTCTCACTATTGTTAATAAGATGTGACTTAGCTGCTGATAATCGGAAAATGACCTGAACTTGATACATAGTCCATATCTGTGGTCCTTGCAATTATTAACCACAGGATAAGGAGGATGAAAAGGAATCAATCTCTTCTCACTCTCTCCCTTGAGTATAACTTCTATAGATCTGAGTATAGACAAAGTATTTGTGTTTCCTCAAAATTCATATGTTCAAACTTTCAATGGGATGGTATGCAGAGATGGAGCCTCCAATGGGTAATAGTTGTGAAGGTTGGAGCCCTCAGGATGTCATTAGTGCTCTTATAAAAAGAGCTTTCTTCCTCTCTCTGCCTTGTGAGGATAAAATCAGAAGGTGACTATCTGGAAATGAGGAAACAAGTCTTCACCAGATACCAGATATTCTGGCACCTTGATCTTTGATTTCTCAGCTCTAGAATTGTGATAAATAAATGTTTGCTGTTTAAGTCATTCTGTCTATATTTTGTTAGTATAACCTAAACTGATTAATATTTAATAAAGAAGTGAGTCAGCTCTGATTTTTTCCACATTCAGGAAGAAAAATAAACATTCAAGTAAATACTCCATTAATAACTGCTCAGTGTGAGAACATGGTGGGAAATGCATGTTGTAGATGACATAAGAATCATTAATTGACAATGTTTTTAATTTGTAGGTGTTTATAATCAATATATAAGCCTGTAGAATGTCCAACCTGTCAAGACTCTCTGAATTCATCCTCTTTGGACTCTCCTCACGATCTGAGGACCAAAAGCCTCTCTTTTCCCTTTTTCTTATCATATACTTGGTAACCCTGATGGGAAATCTACTTATCATCCTGGCTATTCACTGTGATCCCCAACTCCAAAACCCTATGTATTTCTTCCTAAGTATTTTGTCCTTTGCTGATATATGCTACACCACAGTCATAGTCCCCAAGATGCTAGTGAACTTCTTATCAGAAAAAAAGACTATTTCTTATGCTGAATGTCTGACACAGATGTATTTCTTCCTGGTCTTTGGAAACATAGATAGTTATCTTCTGGCAGCTATGGCTATTGATCGCTATGTAGCCATTTGTATCCCCTTCCATTATGTCACTGTTATGAACCACAGATGTTGTGTGTGGCTGGTGGCCTTCTCCATTACTTTCTCCTATCTCCACTCCCTTCTCCACGTCCTCCTGGTGAATCGGCTCACCTTTTGTGCATCAAATGTTATCCATCACTTTTTCTGTGATGTCAACCCTGTTCTGAAATTGTCCTGTTCTTCTACCTTTGTCAATGAAGTCGTGTCCATGACAGAAGGGCTGACCTCTGTGATGGCTCCATTTATCTGCATCATCATCTCTTACCTGAGAATCTTCACTGCTGTGCTCAAGATTCCGTCAGCTGCTGGAAAACTCAAAGCCTTCTCCACCTGCAGCTCCCACCTCACTGTGGTGACTCTGTTTTATGGGAGCATTAGCTATGTCTATATTCAGCCCTTGTCCAGCTACACTGTCAAAGATCGAATAGCAACAATCAACTACACTGTATTGACATCAATGTTGAACCCATTTATCTACAGCTTAAGAAACAAAGACATGAAACGGGGCTTAGAGAAATTGATAAACAAGATTAGGTATCAAATGGGTAAGTTTTCTTCTACAAAGGTTTAATAAAATCCATGAACCCTGACTGCAAGGAGTGTGTGTGTGTGTGTGTGTGTGTGTGTGTGTGTACCCAATATCAATACACCTGATACAAGTCTATTGTGGAGAAATGCTATCTCATCAATTGTAGCTGCACTTCATAGTTTTCTACCTTGTGACCTCTGACATTCCATGTCTTGGTACCTATGCTGAAATTATAGACTCACCTCATAAAATCTCTCCATTTCAGAAAATCACATTCTGATTTGATCATTTGAATTATCAAATAATTTTTGTGCATATCTATAAAGAAATTTGCATAGATGCAAAGATATTTATGCATATATAGCCCACCTATCATACATGAAGCTGTTAGAAAAAAAATTTGCAGAGGGGTGTCTGTGTGTCTGTATTTGTGTACATGTACATATGTGTGTATGTGAGTGATCTCCCCATCAAACTACAGGTTCCCTGACTGCAGAATCTGTGTTCCCTGATCATGCCATGATATAAACTATTCTAAGTTCTCACAAGAGCCAAATGTTCTAGGATCTGGAGTTACAGATCATCAGCACCTGACTGACTACTTTAAGTTCTGTGCCTCTACATGTGTTTGGGTATCCACTCTTCTTTCTCTTCCTATATTCAAAGTGCATTCACCTCCTGACTTTTCCTAGGCTTCCATGTCTGCATGTTGGTCTATTTAGAGATGTCTGTGTTTCAACTGTCTCTTCAATTTGCAATTTTTTCAAAATAAAAGAGAGCTTATATTAATCAGAAATCTGTACTATGGTTTCTAGAGGCAGAGACAAAATCAGTAAATGTGAACTACTAGTAAGGTGCTGTGGGGGTAAAGCACCAAATACACAATAGGCTCTCAATTTAGGTAGAAAATGAGTTACATGACTTAGCAAAGCACTAAGATGAGTCATTTTACATGAAGTTGTACAGTGATTCACATCTTCCTTTCTGGTGTTTATAGATGGAAATGACTAAGGTAAACAAATTAATTTCTTACTGTGTTTTAGACAAGGAGTAGATGGATGATCTTAAAGTTTTGAATTATACAACAAGGTTCTGGTGTTCTACTATACAGGTTAGTGACCACAGCCAATGTGTTATGTATTTTTGAATAGCTAAAGGAGTAGATTTTTTAAAATGTTCTCACCATAATGAAATGGTGTTTGATAGTTTTGCTATTTGCCTGACCATTCCACAGTTGTCAGTCAAAATAAAAATTTTAAAGACATTTTTAAATCTTCTTGATGTTGCCACAATAATCCAAACCTAAGGCAGGCAAGAATTGGAATAAAGATAAATTGCTCAATTTCATTCCTTTATTATATGTGTGGCAAATTAATTATAACTTCCATGCCAACTATAATCAATTGATATGGATTCCTGGATTGTACTAAGAAAGCTTAGATGCCAACAACTGGGTTAAATGAAGAGGTATGTGTGGAAATGATGGACATGGGAGCAAGGGGAACTGGTACATGCAACCGGTGAATTTTCATGTCATCACATGCCTTCTTTTTTTTTAGTTTTTAGTTTTTTATTCATATGTGCACACAATGTTTGGGTCATTTCTCCTCCCTTCCCCCATCCCCTCCCATAACTTCCTGCTCCTCCTTCTCCCCACACCACCTCGCTACATAGCAGAAACTATTTTGCCCTTACCTCTAACTTTGTTGAAGAGAGAGTATAAGCAACAGTAGGAAGGAACAAAGGTTTTTGCTAGTTGAGATAAAGATAGCTATACAGGGAGTTGACTCATATTGATTTCCTGTGCATGTGTGTTACCTTCTAGGTTAATTCTTCTTGATCTAACCTTTTCTCTAGTTGGTCCCCTTCTATTGGCCTCAGTGCTTTAAACTATCTGCATTACTTTCTCTGTGGTGAGGGCAACAAATGCTATCTAGTTTTTTAGGTGTCTTATCTATCCTCATACCTCCATAGTGTGCTCTCACTTTATCATGTGATGAAAGTCCAATCCCCTTGTTGTGTTTGCCCTTGATCTACTGTCCACATATGAGGGAGAACATACAATTTTTGGTCTTTTGGGCCAGGCTAACCTCACTCAGAATGATGATCTCTAATTCCATCCATTTACCAGCGAATGATAACATTTCATTATTCTTCATGGCTGCATAAAATTCCATTGTGTGTAAATACCACATTTTCTTGATCAAGCATCAGTAGTGGGGCATCGTGGCTGTTTCCATAACTTGGCTATTGTGAATAGTGCAGCAATAAACATGGGTGTGCAGGTGCCTCTGGAGTAACCTGTGTCACAGTCTTTTGGGTATATCCCCAAGAGTGGTATTGCTGGATCAAATGGTAGATCAATGCTTAGCATTTTAAGTAGCCTCCAAATTTTTTTCCAGAGTGGTTTTACTAGTTTACATTTCCAGCAGCAGTGTAAGAGGGTTCCTTTTTCCCCCCGCATTGTCACCAACACCTGTTGTTAATCCTGTGGCTAATGATGGCTATTCTAACAGAGGTGAGGTAGAATCTTAGCGTGGTTTTAATTTGCATTTCCTTTATTGCTAGAGATAATGAGCATTTTTTCATCTGTTTTTTGGCCATTTGAATTTCTTCTTTTGAGAAAGTTCTGTTTAGTTCACTTGCCCATTTCTTTATTGGTTCATTAGTTTTGGGAGAATTTAGTTTTTTAAGTTCCTTAAATATTCTGGTTATCAGTCCTCTGTCTGATGTATAGCTGACAAATATTTTCTCCCACTCTGAGGGGTCTTTTCAGTTTAGAGACCATTTCTTTTGTTGAGCACAAGCTTTTTAGTTTTATGAAGTCCCATTTTTCTGTGCTATATCTTACTTACTGTGCTGCTGGGGCTCCATTGAGAAAGTTCTTACCTATACCTACTAACTCCAGAGTATTTCCTACTCTTTCCTATATCAACTTTAGAGTTTGGGGTCTGATATTAAAGTCCTTGATCCATTTTGAGTTAATATTGTTATAGGGTGATATACATGGATCCAGTTTCAGTTTTTTGCAGACTGCTAACCAGTTTTCCCAGCAGTTTTTGTGGAGAGGCTGTCTTTTTCCATCGTATATTTTTAGCTCCTTTGTCAAAGACAAGTTGGTTATACTTTGTGGCTTCATATCTGGGTTCTCTATTCTGTTCCACTGGTCTTCATGTCTGTTTTTGTGCCAGTACCATGCTGTTTTTACTGTTACTGCTTTGTAATATAGTTTAAAGTAGGGTATCGTGATACCTCCAGCATTGTTCTTTTGACTGAGTATTGCCTTGGCTATTCCTGGCCTCTTGTGTTTCCATATAAATTTAACGGTAGATTTTTCAATGTCTTTAATGAAATTCATTGGGATTTTGATGGGAATTGCATTAAACATGTAGATTGCTTTTGGGAGTATAGACATTTGTACTATGTTGAGTCTACCAATCCATGAGCATGGGAGATCTCTCCACTCTCTATAGTCTTCCTCGGCCTATTTCTTCAAAAGTTCATATCTTTCTTTGTAAAGGTCATTCACAACCTTTGTTAAGTTTACACCTAGGTATTTGATTCTATTTTGAGGCTATTGTAAATGGAATTATTTTCATATATTATTTCTCAGTTTGTTCATTATTGGTATATAGAAATGCTAATGATTTTTCAGTGTTGATTTTATATCCTGCTACCTTGATTATAGCTATAGATGGTGTCTAGGAGCTTTTGAGTACAGTTTTTTTGGGTCTTTAAGGTATAGGATCATGTCATCTGTAAATAGGGATATTTTGACAGTTTTTTTACCTATTTGTATTCCTTTATTCCTTCTTCTTGCCTAATTGCTCTGGCTAGGAATTCCAGTACTATGTTGAATAGGATTGGAGATAGTGGACATCCTTGTCTAGTTCCTGATTTTAGAGGGGCTGGTTTCAGTTTTTCTCCGTTAAGTATAAGGCTGGCTGTAGGTTTGTCATATATAACTTTTATAATGTTGAGGTACTTTCCTTCTATTCCTTGTTTTCTTAGAGCTTTTATCATGAAATGGTGTTGGATCTTATCAAAGGCTTTTTCTGCATCTATTGAGATGATCAAGTGGTTTTTGTCTTTCCTTCTGTTAATGTGGTTTATTACATTTATTGATTTTAGTATGTTGAACCACCCCTGCATCCCTGGGATGAAGCCTACTTGGTCGTGGTGAATAATCTTTTTGATGTGTTGTTGAATTCGGTTTGCCATTATTTTATTGAGGATTTTTGCATCAGTGTTCATTAAGGAGATTGGCCTGTAGTTCTCCTTTTTGGAAGTGTCTTTGCCTGGATTTGGGATAAGTGTAATACTGGCTTCATAAAATGTGTTTGGCAGTTTTCCGTCCCTTTCTATTTTGTGGAACAGTTTAAGGAGGGTTGGTATCAGTTCTTCTTTAAAGGTCTGATAGAATTCAGCAGAGAATCCAGCCGATCCTGGAGTTTTCTTTTTTGGGAGACTCTTGATTGCTGCTTCAATTTCATTTTGTGTTATAGATCTATTAATGTGGCTAATATCCTCTTGGTTCAGTTTTTGATCATCACATGTATCTAGAAATCTGTCCATTTCTTTAAGTTTTTCGAATTTCTTTGAATATAGGTTCTCGAAGTAGTCTCTGATGGTTTCCTGGACTTCCATGGTGTTTGTTTCCCTTTTGTATCCCTGACTCTACTAATTTGGGTTTTTTCTCTCCTCGTTTTAGTCAGGTTTTCCAGGGGTCTGTTGATATTGTTTATTTTTCAAAGAACCAATTTTTTGTTTCATTAATTCTTTGTATTTTGGGGGGGGGTTCTATTTCATTGATTTCAGCACTTATGTTTATTATTTCTCTCCTATTTGTTTTGGGATTTGCTTGTTCTTGTTTTTCTAGGAGTTTGAGATGTATCAGTAGGTCATTGATTTGGGGTCTTTCAGTCTTTTAAATGTATGCACTCATGGCTATAAACTTTCCTCTCAGGACTGCCTTTGCTGTGTTCCACAGGTTCTGGTAGGTTCTGTTTTCATTTTCATTGACTTCCAGGAACCTTTTAATTTCTTCTTTTATTTCCTCAATGATCCACTGTTCATTAAGCAATGAGTTATTCAGTTTCCAACTGTTTGCATGTTTTTTGTCTTTACTTTTGTTTTTGAGTTCTAGTTTTATTGCATTGTGATCAGATAGTATGCATGGTATAATTTCTATTTTATTATATTTGCTAAGGCTTGGTTTGTGCCCTAGGATATGATCTATGTTAAAGAAGGTTCCGTGGGCTGCTGAGAAGAATGTATATTGTGTAGAAGTTGGATTGTGTTCTGTAGACATCAACTAGGTCCATTTGATCTATGGTATATTTTGGATCTAGGATTTCTTTATTGATTTTTTGTTTGGATGACCTATCTATTGATGATAATGGGGTGTTAAAGTCTCCCACAACCACTATGTTGATGTTAATATATGCTTTTAGGTCCTTCAGAGTATATTTGATGAAATTGGGTGTGTTGACATTAGGTGCATACAGGTTGATGATTATTATTTCCTTTTGGTCTATTTCCCCTTTTATTAGTATGGAATGTCCTTCTTTATCTCATTTGATCAATGTAGGTTTGAACTCTACTTTTTCAGAGATAAGTATTGCTACTGCCTGTTTTCAGGGGCCATTGGCTTGGTAAATCTTCTTCCAGCCTTTCATCCTAAGCCTAAGCTTATTTCTATCAGTGAGATGGGTCTCCTGTAAGCAATAAATTGTTGGATCTTCCTTTTTCATCTGTTTCATCAAATGGTGCCTTTTGATGGGGAATTAAATCCATTAACATTAAGTGTTAGTACTGATAGGTATGTGGTGATTCCTGTCATTTAGTTGTCTTAGTTGTTTGATGGTTTGGTTGTGTGTACCTAAGTTGAGGTTACTCTCTACTTTCTTGCTTTTTCTTTTCCTGTGGTTTGGTGCTGCCTGCCCTTTCATGGTTATGTTAGGTTTCACTTTCTGTATGCAGAATTCCTTGGAGAATCTTTTGTAGTGGTGGCTTTGTGGTCATCTATTGTTTTACTTTCTGCTTATCATGCTCCATCTATTTTAAATGTTAGTTTTGCTGGGTAGAAAATCCAGGGGTTGAAGTTATTTTCATTCAGTGACCAGAAGATCTCACCCCAAGCTCTTCTTGCTTTTAATGTTTCTGTTGAGAAGTCTGCTGTGATTTTGATGGGTTTACCTTTGTATGTTATTTGTTTTTTCTCTCTTACTGCCTTCAATATTCTTTCTCTAGTTTCTGAACTTGTTGTTTTAATGATGATATGCCGTGGGGTAGTTCTATTTTGATCTGGTCTGTTTGGTGTTCTGGAGGCCTCTTGCATCTGTATGGGAATATCTTTCTCTAGATTTGGGAAATAATTTTCTGTTATTATTTTGTTGAATATATTACACATTCCTTTGCTTGCACCTCTTCTCCTTCTTCAATGCCCATGATTCTCAGGTTTGGTCTTTTGATGGAGTCGGTGAGTTCTGTACTTTCTTTTCACAGGTCTTGAGTTGTTTAACTAATAGTTCTTCGGTTTTCCCTTTAATTATCATTTCATCTTTGAGTTCTGCGATTCTGTCTTCTGTTTGTTCTATTCTGCTGGATTGGCATTCCGTTTTGTTTTGCAATTCTGTTTCATTCTTTTTTCTGAGGTTTTCCATATCCTGAGTCCCTTCCTCTTTAATGTTGTCTATTTTTGTTCTGAGTCCATTTATATCTTTATTAATCATGTTCTTTGTTTCACTTTGGTGTTTATACTGTGCTTCTATGGTTGCTTTTGTTTCTTGTGCTTTTTCAAATTCTCTATTTTTGTTGTGTTGGAATTTCTTGAGTGTGTCCTGTACATTTTGGTTGACCATATCCAGTATCATCTCTATAAAATTCTCACTGATTACCTGTAGTATTTCTTCTTTTAGATTGTTCTTGTTGGCTTCATTGAGTTCTTTGGCATGTTTATCTTCATTTTGTTTGAGTCTGGATGTGAGTATCTGTTTTCTTCATTTCCCTCTGGTTCCTGTACTAACTTTTTGGTGTGGGAAAACTGGTTTCCCTGTTTTTTCTGTCTTCCCATCATTGCCCTTGGTGTTGTTATTGTCCCTGCACTCTGTGCAATTAAGTATTTTCTAGCTTGTAATAATAACAATGGTTATATTTAGAATGGAAGTGTGAGAGAGATGGAAAGCAAAGTAGTTAAAGAAAAAGGGAAAAACAAATAAACAAGTAGAAAAAGCAAAACAACAAACAAACAAAAAGTTTCAAAGATATAAACAGGGAGAGATAGTGTACTAATCAACAGTAAGCTGAACAGGCATTAGAGAGACAGAGAGAGGATTGAAAATAAAAAATAAATAAAAATAAAACATAAATAAATTTAAAAAAATCTCCAAGTTCAAATGCAATAAAGTTTCAGTCTTAATAATTTTGGTGCTAGTCCCTCAGCCTCCAATCCTGGAGATGGTGTCTCAGAAGTAGTTCTGTCATTGTCTCATCAAAGGGGAAAAAAACTAAAACAAAACAAAACAAAAAAACCTCACAAAGTGTCCAAGTTCAAATGCAATACAATTTCAGTAAGTTTTTCAGCATGCAGGCTTAGTTCGGTTGTTGTCTCATCAAAGGAAGGGAGAAAAAAAAGAGTCTGGAGACAGTTCTGTGAATGGCTATCTGAGGCTGTGGCTCACCTGCCTGCTGCTGTCAGCCTGCTGTTTCTGGAGGCTTTATTTATGCAGACCTCAGGAGTGAGCTTAACACTCAAGTAGCCTCTCAGGCTTTGTTTATTTAGAGTTCTCCTGGGTGCAACCGCCACTGTTACAAGCTTTCCCCTTTCCAAGCACACTGGGGGAGGTGACACTGCACCAGCTTTCTCAGGCCTGCGTGTTTATTTACAGTTCACATGGGAAGTGGGTCTTCCCCCCTCTCCTGTAGAGTTTTCCTCCCACCACCACTTTTACAGGCTTTCCCGCTTCTGATTGCTGGGCGTGTGCCACCACTCCTGCCTTCTCCAGCCGGCTTGTTGTGAGGGATTTCCCCTCTCTCCCTCTTCAGTGCTCAGGGTGCCCCGCCTTCTTTGCTACTTGTCTTTTTTGTTGTTATTGCTTATTATTCAGTTTTTTTCTTTTTTCCCTGGATGGGGTCAGTCTGTCCAGGGGGCTCTGCTGATCTGGCCTAGGATTGTCTGTGGGAGTACCGAGCACCGCTTACCTCACCTGATGGTCTGCATCTTCCCAAGTGGTCTGGGTGCTGCATCTGGTAGTGGCACGGGAGCCCTCCAGGTTTCTCCATTTAATGTGAAGTAGAGATGCTATGCGCAGGCTGGAGGTGTGGAGGAGTCAAAGTTTTGCCTCTTCTCAGTGGTTTTTCCTGTAAGGTGTATCTCCAGCATCTCTCCAAGATTTTACTTTAGAAGGCACACTTTCTGCTTCCTCCCTCTAGCCGCCATCTTGGAGTGCCTGGACTTTATTTCTAAAGCTTAATTTCTACAGTTTATTTTTATTTTAGGCTTTGATTGCTCACTTTATCTAATTACAGCCCAAGTTATTAGTTTGTCTCAACCCAATCTAGCAACTTCTTGGTGAATTCTGTTACAGTTGAGCCCCATATATTCATTTCACACTGCTCATGGATCTTATTGTTCTTTCCAGGCCCTAGTTTGAAGCTCTTGGGGCTTATGCAACTTTCCCTGGTGTCACTAAAGGCATAGCAGATTTTCGTTATTGCTATCATTTTGGTTTGGTTTATTGTTTTTGTTTCCTTAATCTGTCTTTTTTGGTCTTATGCTGGAACTGTTGCTGATATTTGCCCTTATTCCATTCATAGACAATGTCTAGGGCTTTTGTGGGGAATTGAAAACTGGTTTTCATTACTCCTTATACCCTTTAATGATGACCCAGTGGAGATCCCACCCCTTGCCTTTATGAGGTGATTCATGCCACATCTCTCTAATTTGAGTCTCCTCTGTTCTATCTCTCACTGATTCTTGTCTCTCTCACTCATCTCATTTGAATTAGCCTCTCTAGACCTTTGGAAAACCTTTGAATTATCTGTATAAAAGTATTTTTTCCAGCTGGACCTTAATCTTGTACATGCCTTGCATTGGTTTTTGGCTTCTAAATCAAGTCATTTTTTTTAGGTGGGCAGAACTGAACTCTCAAAAAGTCAAACGGTCACTGACAATTTGTCCTTTGCTTTGATGGGTAATGGAGTGAAGCAGTTACCTCTTTGTCCATTCAAAAAAGTTTTATTGGGCATCAACAGACCCTATCATGAGCACATGAGAAACAATATCCACAACGTCCCTCTCCTCAAGAGCAGAATATCTCCAGAGCCTTAAGAGGACTGTTGATATTAGGTGTACAAGTAATCATAAAAATAGTGATTGAGAGTCCCTTTCTGCTACTTAGGCAATTTTAAGTTACCAAAATTGACCACCTTAATTTATGAGGTCTCAAGGAGACCTGGCAGAAAAACTCAAATGGCAAAGCACCTACCTAGCAAGCACAAGGCCCTGAGCTCAACACCCCTTCCCCACCCCCAGTACTACCAAAAAAGATAGAGAAAGAAAGAAGAGTTGTATCAAAGAAGAAACAAAGACAGACAACATTTTCTGAACAGCTATACAACAATAAAGGAGGAGCCAAGAACACCCAGGGTCAGAGTCTGAAAAAGAAGTTCAACAAATAGCAAATAATTTGGATGCATTAGCCTTGGTCAACCTCCATATTGGCAGATCTTGGATCATATAAGAGGAAACAGTGCTATGCATAAGTATCTGCATAGGATTTCTCTCTCTACAGGTGATTTCAGGTGAGGTCATTTTACTCAAAGGACTATGAAGATGTCAGGGTCCCAAATTCATTCCTACTGCACTCTTGCTAACTTTTACAGGAAATAGAAGCCACTAGATAACATGGGCTGGGAAACCATTCATAGCATGAAACAGGGGACTATAAAACTAGAGATATCCCTAAGAATTCTCCTGTGGTAAGCTGGCAAAAGGGCACCTGGTAACAGGATCGCCAGAGTTTCCCAGGATACTGGAAAGTATCCTGTTCTATGAGAATGGCATCTAAGGTCCAAGTCAAAAATGAAGACTCTAATTACTAGATTCTAAATGATGCTTTCAAGATTGGAATCCAGCACCTATCGCTTGGGGTTTGGGGGGAGGTGCCAGCATGAGCTCTGATACTACTACTCATCATGCCACTCCTGCTTCCTAAGTCAGTATATGAAGAGAACAAGAATGGAGAAGTACAATGACCTTTGCAAAAGGAGGAGGATTGTCTGCCCTCTAAAATCAAGAAGAGAAGCTCCTGAAATCATTTTTGAGGTTAGGGATAAATGCAAGATGAGGAGACTAGCACTTAGTTCCTCAAGGAAGTGAATTGCTTCTTGTCAGCAAACTTACAGATCTACCTGTTGGTGACTCCACCCAATAAGTCAGTACACCAAGTCCCCAATCAACAAATTACATGTAATATCTACTACCTCAGCATATATTAATAAAAATAAACGTGAAAGGAATGGGTATCTCTTTAGGAAACCTTGGGGGCAGGGAGTAAGTAATATGTGAGGAACAAATAAAATGGTATGAGATGATAGGAAACATATAACTCAAGATAGCTTCTTAATGGCAATAAAAGACCTGATATTCTGTGTTCCCTAAGTGCCATTTTAAGTTGAAATGTGGACATATGCCTGCCTTAAAGTGTTATCTTTGTTGCAGGCTGCTGGGTGGATGCTCTGGGATGGAAGATTAAATCAACAATTTTAATAAATTTCTGTGAGCTAAAAAAAAATGGTAGCTCCTACATTGATTAGAATCTGTCTCTCTGCCATGATGCCTTTTAATGTTTTGGGGAACTTTATATGTATAGAAGTTACTATTATGTTGTCAAGTTTTTTTATCTTTTTTGTTCATTTTCAGATCACTTAGAAAGGCCTTCCCCTCTTTAAAAATTATAGGCTTCCATAATCAGTTCTATTCTTTAGTTTGAAATATTTTGTAGCTAGATAAATGTTACAACTTTATTTTATCCAGATATATTCAATTACTCTGATACCATTTATTATCACAAATTCAAAATGTTATCTTTAAAATATTCTAGGGTTAAGAAAGTGTAATAGGTGAATATGGTCACAGTACATAATATTCATGTATAGAAACATTGCAATGAAATTCCTTTGTACAAATAATATATGCTAATTTTTAGAAAGGTCTCTATTCTGTTTCATCAATATAGTCATCTATTTCTACACCCTTTTAATTGCTATATCTAAGAGTATATGTTAAAATCTTTAGAGAAGTCCCTTATCATGTTTTTTATTATTTTCATGGTCATGGTCATTCTGAAACACTTTTTCAGAGAATATTTAACATGTTTGTCAATGCCACAAAAATCTTCTTGGGATGTTCTTTAGTACTGGGGGTTCAACCCAAGGCCTTAAGCATGCTAGGTAATTGCTCCACCACTGAGTTTCACCCACAGACCCTTTTATCATTTTATTTAGAGACAGGATCTGGGTAAGTTGCCAAAGCTGGCCTCAAACTCCTGATCCTTCTGCCTCAGCATCCCAAGTAGCTGGACTTGTAGGTTTGTATCACCATGCTAAGCTTAAGATTTTTTATTATATATATTTAATTTACACACATTTTGATATATATATATGGTGAAATTATTACAATCAAGAAAATTAATATATCCATCATCTCACATAATTAGCTGTTTTTCATATGCCAAAGGGCCATACATTTTGCTTTTCATGATTTTTTCCTTATTTATGCATTATTTTTATGTATAATTAATAACAACTACTTTCAACAATGGGTTGATAGGATTTAAACTAAAAAACACAAATGTGTTTACTTGTGGTGATTCTAACCTGACTCTTAATCTCAACAATCAATTTTTAAGTGCTATAAATACTGTTAACCCTTTCCAAAGTTTCGCTAAAATTTATATAAAAACTGATGGCTCTTTATTTTTGTGAATTCCTTTTTTTGAACTTAATAGATCTCTGAGCTTCTAGCACTTCACTTCCACCATTCTCTGTGACTTCTTTTTTTAAATATGTTTTAATTGGAACATAGTAACTGTGCATAGTTACAGAGTACAGCATCACATTCTAATAATATAATGTGTAGTGATCAGCTGAGGGTAATTGACATTCTGATGATCTCAGCTATGTTAACCATTTCTTTGTGTTGGGAATGTTCAAAGTCCTCTCTATTATCGATTTGGAAATATCCCATTAATTGTTATCAACCGCAGCTATCTGACTGTGCCGTAAAACATTAGTGACATATATTTCTATCCATGTATGGTGAGGATTAAGTGAGTTCTGTATATAAAGTCTTTTGCCAGTAACTGGTTCATAGTGAGTATTCAGTCAATATTGTGGACTTTGTTCTTACTGTTTTCTGACACTTTCATAATGCCTAATATGATAATATGAAAACTTGAATTTGAACATTCTAGGAAGATAAATTAGAACTGCTTCATCCAGAGTATGAATTTAGTTCAAAGATATTTAAACTTAACTACTTTAGAAACATTGTAGTCCATCATAGCTTTGTCCAGGTAACAATAAAGTGTTAACTTT
This sequence comes from Castor canadensis, assembly GCF_047511655.1. Taxonomy (NCBI): domain Eukaryota; kingdom Metazoa; phylum Chordata; class Mammalia; order Rodentia; family Castoridae; genus Castor; species Castor canadensis. Next base: position 12,446,017 of record NC_133398.1, on the reverse strand, counting down.
GTTTCTAGTTTACTATTGTTGTTAGGCAGTACTTCCCTTAGCAACCTCATGAAACATGGTACCCATATCTTGAGTGGGATGCAAGTATGTTTTTGGTTTCCTAGCCATAATGCCCTGTAATAATTTCTGTCACCTAGTTATCTCATATGTACTTTGTATCACATAATTTTAATAAATTTAAAGGTATTGATGAAGGTACACTAGGTTGTATGGTAAAATAAATGTTACTACCATGACTAATTCTAAATCCCAAGTGCCTATCTAAAGTGGAGATGTCTGAAGCCAGACCTAAACCTGAGTGAGGATGATGTTCAAGAGGACAGCCTGACCTACCCAGAGAGTCCTTTCTTGTTCCTAATTCAGTAGACACAGATGAGCCAATGTTCTGATCAGGAGATGAACTTTTTAGCTCTCACGAGAGAATATGTTTCTCTGACCATGAGATGGTTGTGCCTCAGAGACTGTGTCGGGATCAGCTGTAGCTGTCACTGTGCTGTGGGATTTGAGGAGGTCCCTGAGGCTGGGAACTGGGGGAACCTCTACTCAGGCCATGTGAGACCTTGACTTTGTCCCAAAAAAGTTAAGGATGAGTACTGTGTGACATTTAAGCAGATTTATTAGGAAACAAGAAAAGTAATACACTCAAACGGGGTAGAGTGCAGGTGTGACAGATGTGTACCATTGTATCTTTAGGGATACATACATGTGTTTGGGACTATGTTCTTGAGATTTTGATCTATTTTTGTTTTGTTTGTATTAACCATCTGGCTAAGCCATTATTATTTTGGCTATGTTCCTAGAATATTATCTAAGGTTTCTATTGTTAGAGTTTTGTCTGATATCTCTTGTTAAACTAGAGAACACATAATCATTTACTGTCATTTTGCAGAAATATTTTAGATGTTGTTAGTGACACGTCAATATATCTTCTTTAAGGTCCAGTTTCAATAGGGCTTTTTATGTTAACTCTGAAAAGCTTATTTTAACATTTTACTAGTTTTTTTTTCAATTATCCTTACCTTGTCCTCTCCATTTCCTTATCTCATGGTCAAGGTTATATTGAGACTGACTTATGTGCTAAGTAGTTCGAGGCTTAATTCCCAATCCCCCATTTACCAAGGAGAAGCCAAACTTTTACTTCTGGATTCCACTTAATTAGGCCATCAGGAACCACTTTGAGTGGCTAATGAACATCAAAGAAAACACGCCTAGAGGTTCAGCAGCAGGTCCTCCCTAGAGCCTCATTAAAAGAGCTGAAGTTGGACCTGTCCCCCAGAGGCAGCTTCTACAGTGATCATGGCTCAGAAACTTTCTGACAATGTCATGAGTGAGGCAGTCTGGTTTCTCCCCTGGGCTGCTCTCATGGGGCCACATTTTAGTTTTAGAAAGGGAAAGAATGCTATAACTTGGAGGCTTCACCTCTTCCCATCAGAGGTCAATACTCCAGGACAGCCATGGAGCTGAGTAACTGGTTTTAAGAGAGAGAAGTTTTTAAGCCAGTTGCAGTCAGGGCTTTTGTTTTTGTTTTTGTTTTTTTTTCTTTGTGTTCCTTCAGGAACATTGTATTGTCCTTGAGGTATACAAATCAATTCCCCCCATTGCTTTTCAACTCCTAATTGGAAAACCTTTGTAATAGTGTCTACCTTTAAGCAGAAGCTCCCCATCTCCTTCACACTATTGGAATTGCGGCCAGATAACACCTCAGATCAATCAAATCAGAATCTTTGAGGATGCAATGGAGGCATCAGTTCTTTTGATGCCCCCAGGTGACCTCAGTGAGCAGTCAAGTCTGAGAAACACTCTCTGATCTCACTAGAGTTAGCTTCTGAAATTTTATTTAATTAATTAATTTATTTATTTATTTATTTATTTGCAATACTGGGGTTTGAACTCAGGGCCTTCACCTTGAGCCACTCCACCAGCCCAGATTTTTGTGATAAGTATTTTCGAGAGAGGGTCTTGTGAACTATTTGCCCAGTTCAGCTTCAAACTGCAATCTTCCTGATCTCTGCTTCCTAAGTAGCTAGGATTGCAGGCATGAGCCACCAACTCCCAACAATAAAATTTGACTTTAGGGGTCAGCAAATTAATGACCTTCCTCCCCTATTTCCTAAGTATATTTTAATCTATCATTAGTTTGGGTTTTGTTGTTTGTGTTTGAGTGTTTATGGGGTTTTTGTGCATCAGCATTTGATAGTACAGGAAGAAGGCACTGATATTAAAATATTTTAACCATAAATATTTTAATTATAATTAAAAGTGGTTGAAGTCTGCTTTCTGGTCTTTTGTACTTCTATTTTCCCTTTTTAAAAAATTTTCTAGCCTGGTAGCGAAGGAGGTGGAGGGAGAGGGAGGAGGTGGGGGGAAGGGAGGGGGTGCAGAGAAGGAGGGAGAAATGACCCAAACATTATATGCACATATGAATAAAAGAAAAAAAAAGAACAGTGATTAAAATGAAAAAATAAAATAAAAATAAAAAAACTAAAAATTTTCTAAACCCATGGACAACACGTTTATGAGATTCAAACAAATGTTATAAGTACTGAAAGTGCCTGTTGAGTCCTACCACAACAAGCCTGTTGTACATAAAAAATAAATCTTCATATGTACAAATATAAACAATCTTGAAATTGTACTATATAAATGCATAATTTTGCAATTGAATTTTTATCTAGCAAGATGCTTCAGAAATGCTGATCCAATACCATCTATAATCTGCACTTTCATTTTTAACTGCTCCATAATGCTTTATAATGTGAGGTTACCATGATTTATTTAAGCATTTATTTATTACTGGACATGTAGATAGTTTCTCTTTTTCTCTATTAAAAACAAAACTTCTGTGAATATCTTGTACATATAAATCATCCAAGTTGGGTATGCCAGTACATGCCTGCAATCTCAGGACCCAGGAAGGTGAGACAAGAGGACTGAGAGTTCAAGGCTAGCCGGGGCTACATAGTGAATTCAAGACAGTGTATCAAAAAAAAAAAAAGCCTTTCAAATATGTGCTGTGCCATATATAGAGAAATAGAATTTGATAAATACCATCAAATTGTCCTAAAAAAAATAGGCTGTGTGCATTTCTGTGACAATTGACAGTGTGTTTCTTCACACATCTAATGTCAAATAGTATAAGCAACATTCAATATTCTAGTCAAAAATACTTCATTATTCCTTTGATTTGACTATCCTTTTAAATGCTTAGTCATTTCTATTTCTTCTACTGTGGTTACTTATTTATATTCATTTCCCATCTTTCTGTTGAAGTATTTAGTCAGAATGGTCTATAGATATTACAGCAGCAAATTAATTCTGAAACCTCACTAGCTTAACACAATCAAACTTTATTCCTTGCTCACACTACATATCCACTTTGAGTCATCAGGGTGCTCGACGGAAGGTGATGCAGAGAAACCGCACTGATGAAGGCCAACCACAGTGTGGCCACTTCATCCCTTCTTCACAGGGAAAGACAGACTGGACATTTGCATGCAGCTTGCCAGGGTCTGAACCCAGAAATAACACACTTCACTAAAGCTCATATTTCTTAGTACAGAAGTAGTCATGTCTTCAAAGCAAACTGAAGGAGGCAGGAAATCTAAATTTTCATATGAAATACTTGAGAAACATCACTGTCTCTGCCACAACTTGGATTATTGTTCACCTTCTTGTTGATTTGTTAGAATCCTTTGTTTCCCCGCTAATCCTTTCACTTATGGCATCCTTTGTTAGAGACACGTTTTTATGTAGTCAAATCTGTCGACCTCTTTCTTTAGAGCTTCAGGGGTGTTATTTTGCAGAGGAAGCTTTACACCGTCTCCAAAATTGTGAAGCTATTCTCCAATGTTTCCTTGTTATAGTTTAAAAGATTTTACTTTTTAATCTTCAATTCCATCTGGAATTTATCTTTATATGATATAAAATAGAGATCCAAACATTTTGTGGCAGTGGAATATATAGTTGTCCCACAATTTTATTTCCTTTCATATCCAGAAGGACTAAATGAGTTAGCATAGTACTTCATGCCTATAATCCCAGCACTTGAGAAGGCTGAGGCAGGAGGATTTTAAGTCCAAGGCCAACTTGGGCTACATAACAAAACACTGTCTGAGAAAACCAAAAACAAACACAGCGCTAAACATCTTTTTTATATGTCTATTCATGGATTCTCTTCTCCATCCAATGGATTGTATATCCTATATCAACACTATGCCTTTGGGGTTTTTTTATTGTTTTATTATTCATATGTGCATACAAGGCTTGGGTCATTTCTCCCTCCTGCCCCCACCCCCTCCCTTACCACCCACTCCGCCCCCTCCCTCTCCCCCCCACCCCCTCAATACCCAGAATAAACTTTTTTGCCCTTATCCCTAATTTTGTTGAAGAGAGATTATAGGCAATAATAGGAAGGAACAAGTGTTCCTGGTAGAGATAAGGATAGCTATACAGGGAGTTGAATCACATTAATTTCCTGTGCATGTGTGTTGCCTTCTAGGTTAATTCTTTTTGATCTCACCTTTTCTCTAGATCCTGGTCCCCTTTTCCTATTGGCCTCAGTTGCTTTTAAGGTATCTGCTTTAGTTTCTCTGCATTAAGGGCAAAAAATACTAGCTAATTTTTTAGGTATTTTACCTATCCTCACCCCTCCCTTGTGTGCTAAAGCTTTTATCATGCACTCTCGAAGTCCAATCCCCTTGTTGTGTTTGCCCTTGATCTAATGTCCGCATATGAGGGAGAACATATGATTTTTGGTCTTTTGGGCCAGGCTAACCTCACTCAGAATGATGTTCTCCAATTCCATCCATTTACCAGTGTATGATAACATTTCGTTCTTCTTCATGGCTGCATAAAATTCCATTGTGTATAGATACCACATTTTCTTAATCCATTCGTCAGTGCTGGGGCATCTTGGCTGTTTCCATAACTTGGCTATTGTGAATAGTGCCGCAATAAACATGGGTGTGCAGGTGCCTCTGGAGTAACCTGTGTCACAGTCTTTTGGGTATACCCCCAAGAGTGGTATTGCTGGATCAAATGGTAGATCAATGTTTAGTGTTTTAAGTAGCCTCCAAATTTTTTTCCAGAGTGGTTATACTAGTTTACATTCCCACCAACAGTGTAAGAGGGTTCCTTTTTCCCTGAATACTTGCCAACACCTGTTGTTAGTGGTGTTGCTAATAACGGCTGTTCTAACAGGGGTGAGGTGGAATCTTAGTGTGGTTTTAATTTGCATTTCCTTTATTGCTAGAGATGGTGAGCATTTTTTCATGTGTTTTTTGGCCATTTGAATTTCTTCTTTTGAGAAAGTTCTGTTTAGTTCACTTGCCCATTTCTTTATTAGTTCATTAGTTTTAGGAGAATTTAGTTTTTTAAGTTCCCTATATATTCTGGTTATCAGTCCTTTGATGTGTATCTGGCAAATATTTTCTCCCACTCTGTGGGTGTTCTCTTCAGTTTAGAGACCATTTCTTTTGATGAATGAAGCTTTTTAGTTTTATGAGGTCCCATTTATCTATGCTATCTCTTAGTTGCTGTGCTGCTGGGGTTTCGTTGAGAAAGTTCTTACCTATACCTACTAACTCCAGAGTATTTCCTAATCTTTCCTGTATCAACTTTAGAGTTTGTGGTCTGATATTAAGATCCTTGATCCATTTTGAGTTACTCTTGGTATAGGGTGATAAACATGGATCTAGTTTCAGTTTTTTACAGACTGCTAACCAGTTTTCCCAGCAGTTTTTGTTGAAGAGGCTGCTATTTCTCCATCGTATGTTTTTAGCTCCTTTGTCAAAGACAAGTTGGTTATAGTTGTGTGGCTTCATTTCTAGGGTCCTCTATTCTGTTCCACTGGTCTTCATGTCTGTTTTTGTGCCAGTACTATGCTGTTTTTATCGTTATATTTTGTAATATAGTTTGAAGTCAGGTATTGTGATACCTCCAGCATTGTTCTTTTGACTGAGTATTGCCTTGGCTATTCATGGCCTCTTGTGTTTCCATATAAATTTCACAGTAGATTTTTCGATCTCTTTAATGAATGTCATGGGAATTTTGATGGGAATTAAACATGTAGATTACTTTTGGGAGTACAGACATTTTTGCTATGTTGATTCTACCAATCCATGATCATGGGAGATCTCTCCACTTTCTATAGTCTTCCTCAATGTCTTTCTTCAGAAGTTTATAGTTTTCCTTATAGAGGTCATTCACATCTTTTGTTAGGTTTACACCTAGGTATTTGATTTTTTTTGAGGCTATTGTAAATGGAATTGTTTTCATACATTCTTTTTCAGTTTGCTCATTGTTAGTGTATAGAAATGCTAATGATTTTTCTATGTTGATTTTATATCCTGCTACCTTGCTGTAGCTATTGATGGTGTCTAGGAGCTTTTGAGTAGTGTTTTTGTGGGTCTTTAAGGTATAGGATCATATCATCTGCAAATACGGATATTTTGACAGTTTCTTTACCTATTTGTATCCTTTTTATTCCTTCTTCTTGCCTAATTGCTCTGGTTAGGAATTCCAGTACTATGTTGAATAGGATTGGAGATAGTGGGCATCCTTGTCTGGTTCCTGATTTTAGAGGGAATGGTTTCAGTTTTTCTCTGTTAAGTATAGTGCTGGCTGTAGGTTTGTCATATATAGCGTTTATAATGTTGAGGTACTTTCCTTCTATTCCTAGTTTTCTTAAAGCTTTTATCATGAAATGGTGTTGGATCTTATCAAAGGCTTTTTCTGCATCCCAGCAACATTTTTGAAGAGGCTGTATATTCTCCATCTTATGTTTTGGAGCTCTTTGTCAAAAAATCACATAGCTATAGCTGCATGGATTTATGTCTGGGTCTTGTTTCTGTTCCACTGGTCTTCAAATCTATTTTTGTGTCACTACCATGCTACTTTTATTGCTATGGCTCTGTATTCAGGCATAGTGATACCTCCAGCATTGTTCTTTTTGCTCAGTATTCTTGGTTTTTTGGGCTTCCATAAGAAATTTAGGGTTGATTTTTCTATCTGTGTGAGGAATGTCGTTGGAATTTTGATGAGGATTGCATCGAACATATAGATTGTGTTTGGTAGTATAGCCATTTTCATGATATTAATTCCTCCAATCCATGAACATGGGAGATCTTTATATCTTCTGATGTCTTCAATTTCTTTCTTCAATGATTTATGATTTTGTGGTAGAGTCTTCCACTGCTTTTGTTAAAGTTATTCCCACGTATTTTGTTATTTGAGACTAATTAATGGTTTTCTTAATGCTGACCTTTTCTTGAATTTCTGAGATAAATTCTAATTGGTCATGATTTTTTTAAATTTTTTAATACTTTTCCATATTTGTATTGATGAATACCATAGAGAAAATGTGCATATAACTTCCTATGTGAGGTTATCCCTGCTTTATTTCTTCATATTTTTCATGTCCATGTTAGTGTCACACAGAATGGGTTAAGCAGCTTTCTTTCTATTTATACACTGTGGAGCAATTAGTATGAGATTAGAACTATTGACTTCTTTGAATTTGCTTCACTGATAAAACCATGAAAACAGGGTGTCTTTATTTGCAAGTCATTTTTTAGTTACGTAAATTCATATAACATAAAATTAACCATATCAAAACCTACACTTCAGGGGCATTTAGCACAGTTACAATGTTGTACAATCAGCATTTCTAATCCTAAACATTTTCATCATCCCCAAGGGAAACTCCATTTCCATTAAGCAGTCACTCCCCATTCCTACTGCCCCCAAATCCAATAAATATAAATCTATTTTGTATTTCTATGGATTTACCTAATTTGGATATTTCATGTAAAGGAATTCTGAAATATGTGACCCTGTGTGTCTAGTATCTCTCTTAGTTTCTTTTTTTGGAAGGGTCTTTTTAGACAGGTTATCACTATGTAGCCAGGCTATCCTCAAAATACTGGGATCCCAAGTGCTGGGATTACAAGCATGTGCCTCCACACCTGGATTAGCATAACTCGTAATGTTTTTTAGTGTAGTTCATGCTGTCTCACATATCAGAACATTATTCTTTTCATGGTAAGTAATCTTCCATTGAGTGGATATATTAAACTTTTGTTTACATAGTCATCAACTGAGGGACATTTGGGCTGCTTCCATCTTCTGGTTACTGTGAATAGAGCTGCTATAAATATTTCTGTACAACTATTTGTTTGACACCTGTCATTAGTTCTTCAGGGTAAATACATAGGAGTGGAATTTCTGGGTCATATGGCAAGCTTACATTAAACATTTTGAGGGACCACTAACCAACTGCACAACTTTATATCCCTGTTAACAATATGTAAGGGATCCATTTTCTCAAAGTCCTCACCAACACTGTTAACTTCAAGACCATTTCCACATGCCTGGAGTTTAAGGAATTCACCCGCATTTACATCTGGTCAGTGTGCACAAAGTGAGATCACATGTCTCCAGAGCCTCTACACCAGATGTAGCTGAATGTACCAATTTCTTCATCTTGATTAAAGTTTTAGTTTTAATCTCTTTATACAAAAGTAATTAAGGTTGACTCTGAAATAGACCAACATAAGGATAAAGATGTAAAGGCAACGTACTGGAGAAAAGATAGGTTGTAGAACAGATAGTGCTAGAAGGACTGGACAGCACATGCCAAAATAAATGAGCCTAGACACAGGTGCTCTTCATGAAAATTAATTCAAAATAGATTGTGGACCTAAGTAGAAAATGGAAAACTATAAAAGCCCTAAAAGATAACATATGATAAAACCTATATGACTTTGGGTATGACAATAACCTTCCAGAAACAACATCAAAGGCAAAGTCCATGAAAGCAATCATTTAAAAGCTATAATTCATTAAAATCAAAAACTTCTGCTCTGAGAAACAACTGTCAAGAGAATGAGAAGATAAACCATAGACTATGAAAATATTTACAAAAAAAAAACTTGATAAAGAACTGTTATCCAAAGTATACAAAGAACTCTTAAAACTCAGAAATAAGAAAACAATCAGATTTAAAAATTAGCAAAAAACACATAAATGATACACAGATGCCAAATAAGCATTCGAGAAGATTCTCTGCAAATGTCATTAGGGAATGCAAGTGAAAACACCAAAGAGCTACTACTTCTATACAGCTATCAGAACGGCCGAATCACATAACTGACAATACCAAATGCTGGCAAAGACGTACACCAAGAGAATTCTCACTCATCATTAATTGGAATGCAAGATGGTACCATCACTTTGGAAAGAAATTTGGCAATTTCCTGGGTATTTACAAAAATAAGTTGAAAACTTAGGTCCACACAAAAAACTAAGCCCATATATTTACAAAACATTTGTTCATAACTTCCAAAACTTGGAGGAAACCAAGTTGTCCTTCAACAGGTGAAATCGTAAATAAACTACAGCATACAGACAGTGGAATATAATTTAGCACTAAAAGGAAATGAGCCATTGAGCCAGGAAATGATGTGAAGAAACTTAAATGTATATTACTAAGTGAAAGAAGCCAATCTGAAAAGCCAATCATACCATATGGTCGTGACAATTTAACATTTCAGAAAAGGTAAAACTATGGAGATAGTAAAAAAAAAATCTGTAGTTGGGACAGGGACAGAGGGATGAACAGATGAAGTGCAGAAGATTTTTAAGGCAGCAAAACTATTCCGTATGAGACTGTAGTAATCGATTGTGTCATTATATATTCATACAAACTTACAGAATCTATAACACCAAGAGAGAACCCTAATATAAACTATGGACTTGGGTGATACAGTGTTATCAATTGTCACAAATGTGCTACTCTGACTCAGAGAGGAGTGCTGACAGTAGGGGAAGCTCTGCATGCAGGGGAGCAGAGGACATATGGGAACTCTCTGTATTTTCTAATCAACTTTTCTGTGAATCTTAAACTTCCCTAAAAATATAGTCTACTTAAAAGGAAACATAAACAGAAAAATAGCATAACTGTCTAAAAGCTGTGCTTTCTATGCCACTTATACATGAGGACCATGTGTATAAGTGATACTAATAATTTCCCCAATTCACCCATTCAGTAATTGGAGTAACTAGAATTCAAATATAAGACATCTGGCTTAAGAAATGGAAGAAATAAAATGCTTAGGAGAGACAAACAAAAATATTGAACCTCAAAAAGTTAAAATACTGTAAAAGCCACACAGCTTGTAAGACAGAATCAGCATAGGAATATAGTTAATCTGGCATCAGAACCTGAACCTTTACCCCTTCCTGCTAGGACACCTGCACCCAGACATGGAGCCTCAGGAATGCCAGAGGCCATCACTTCTCCTTCTAGATAAGTGCACCTAAGCCTAAACACACACACACAGAGTATATTGTGTACACAGAGTACACCCATGTGCATGAACGCACCTCTGCCCCCATCACTGCATGGTTCTAATTCCCTTCCTTGGTGTAAGAGGCTACACCTATGGAGCACAGGTTCCCCACAGTAATGCTCAACCCTCCTGGGTAGACCACAGGGCCAGTCCTCCCAGGACTTTGACATGCAGACAGTACATGCCCTTGGGTGTCTCCTTCTATACCAATTCCCACTATAGGCAGCACCAACACATCTCTGAGGCTAGGTTTACACTTCTAGAGGCCACCTTCTCAGAGACTCAGAGCCTTATCTTAACTACCTAGCAGGCCCCCAATCCTACTCTGGACTCTGAATTTCTCTGTCATGCCCACAGGTAAGTAGGCTGGGATCTTTAGTAACTGGGACTGTGGGGTCAACATCTTCCTCAATTTTCATCATTTTCTCAATCCAGGAGAAAATTCTCTTACACATATATATCCCAGCTTCTCCCTTGGATCATATATGACATTTGAAGCACCTACTCTGTTCAAGACATAGCCCCAGGCATTGACCCTGCCCTTAAAGGGCTCAGCTCACATCCTGGAACCCAACACCCACAGCAGAGTGATCTCCTGCATGAAACAGTGAGCAGAGGAGCAAATGAACAAGACAGTGAGGAAAATATAAGGATAAAGAATTCACACTCTGGAACTGGACTCCACCAGCACCTGACTGTGTCCGTAAGCAAGTCACTGCATTTCTATGACCCTTGCTTTGTAAAATGACCATTGCAAAGGTGAAGTGGTTTAATGCCTGTGAAGTTCTCAAAGCAATGCTCAGCACATGTAAGCAGTGTTTAATTAGTAGCTAGCAATTTTCATAATTGATAATATTCATGGGAAGAGGCTGCAATGAATTGAGTGTCTCCAGACAAGAAGCCCCAGGGTAAGGCATAGCTAACTCAGCAGAAGAAGACAAAAGATTGACTTTTCAGAAAATCCCACTTTAAGAACTTCTGACTGATTGATTGATACAAAAAGAATCTTGGGTACATTTTAAATATCCATTTTCATGGAGTCTATAATTTTATAGTTGGGAATGGCTAGGGAACTCATCTTAAACTTCCTGGCATCAGTAGTACAAAATTAGACAAATTGTTCATCACAGAGATGGAACCAAAACATGCCCCTGTCTTTTAGCCCTGACTCATTAAAACAGCCATTGAGAGGAATGGGACTGCAGTCCTCTACTCACTATCAGAATCAGAGATGGTTGTGAGGTAACATGCCGGACTATTTAAGATTAGCAATGCCGTGAGGCACTAAGACCTGGAAGGTAAGGAAAAAACCATTTGAGGAGATAGTGATGTCCCCAGCAGAGAAGATATTCAAACAACTGGATGGCCATTCAGAGGTTTGTTGATAAAGAACACATAATCATTGGAGCAGTGTATGGATAAAATCACATGGGGATTCATATTTCACCCATACATTTGTGTAGCACAGTTAATTTAGGAAGTATCTCATTTCTAACATTCAATTAAATGTGGACATTCTTTAAAACCTCATAAAATCAACTGGCCAGATGTTATTGCCTTTCTGGAAATGAATAAAACCCAATCTTACATCAATTAAATATTTTTAAGGTTGCTCAACAGCAGAGTCAAAATTAGAACCTAGTTCTTCTAGCTCCAAATACAGGGGTCTCTACACAGCACTGAGATCTTTAAAACGGACATAAAAGAAGAATGCAGGAGGTCTGGGGTAGAACTGAATGGTGGAGTGCTTGCCTAGCATGGGCTGGGAGCTGGGTTCTATCTCCAGCATCACCACGACCACCAAAGCAATTAGAAAAGGAAGAAAGAATTGAGCAATAAACCAGGATGGTCAAATGGCAAAAAAAAAAAAAAAAAGGGAGGCGAACTTCTGTTCTTGAGGAGCAATGTTTTAAGTCAGAATGGCTTCCTAAGGAACTAAGTCCCCTCCAGATAGTATGATCTCCCTATCTCTGGAATGCTAAAAGGTAAAGGTAAAAGGTATACAGATCTAGAGTTCTATGAATCTATAACTTCAGACACTCCTCCTAGGACTCAGGAGGCCTAGTATACACTCTCTACTTTACCAGCTATGCTAATAAATACTGGCTGGTTATAGCCAAGTGAGGCATAGAAGGAACAGAAAACTCGAACATTTAAGTTCTTAAATTATTGAGAGATATGGAGAGCCAGGCATTCTGAAAACTAGTGATTCTCAGGAGAAGAAAAGAAAAAACAAACAGTGTCTCCAAAGAAGCTGAGAACAGCCTAGAGATGGGTGGATTGGGTTCTATGAGGAATATGAAGGTCTAAATGCTGCCCAGAAAAGCTTTCAGCCTAACATAAGTAGGAAATTAAAAATTGGAATAAAATATTGTCTTCTCTGAAACCAAGAGACATGAAGTAAAGCTCTAATCTGTCACAGAAGTAAAAGCTATGTAGAAAGGAGAGATTTCAGAGCAGAAATCTATCTCTTCAAAAGGCTGTACACTCAACCACTACCAATCTCTTTGTCTTGTGGATAGCAGTGAAAAGCAGGTAGATATGGAGAAGCTGAGTTTCTAAAAATGGGGGTCGGGACAGATCCTAAGATCAGATACTGGTGCTACAAAATCAAAGCATATTGTCAGCTGGGGATCTGACAGCTGACAAAGATGAGGTCAAAGTCCCCTTCAACCTTTCTTCTCTGAAAGCAAAGAAGACAAGGACTAGAGCCATGGTTCAAGTGGCAGAACATCTGCTTTGTAAGCACAAACACCTGAATTTAAACCCTAGTCCCACAAAAAAGAGATCTACTGAAAACAAGGAAGACAGGAAAGCATGGCTTTATGGAAGAGGAAACAGAAATGGAGGTAGGAAGGAAGGAAATTGAAAGGACCTCGATGTGTGTAAGATAAGTGGGTCAGCAAGAAGAGTGGAGGCACATAGCAGTAAGAGGACATCTGCATGCAGAGTTTCAGCAGCTTAACTTTCTACTGATTGCACGGTTTGGGGGAGAGTAGAAGAGAGCAGTTTAAAACACAGAGTTTAGAGACTGGTAGCCTGAGTTTGAGTCTTAGATACACTCTTCACCTGCTCTGTGACTCACTGAATTTCATGCTCCCTATTTGCAAAAGGGGTACAGTAATGCTCCTTCCCTCAGGGTAATATTAAGGACTAAATGAGGCACATGATAGGCCCAGAACCTGTCCAATAAATGCTAGCTAATTTTTTTCCAATTTCATGCCTTCCAAATGTTCTCGCTCATTCAGAGGACCACTGCATGGATGATGGGTAACTCCCTGAGGATGTCACTTATCCAGAATTTTTATCTAATTTGAGAAGTGCACTCCATGCTTCCAATATGTATTCCCTGGTTTCATGTAGGGCAGTGGTAAGAAAAGGGCACTGTGATGGATGAGCAAGAAAAGAAAAACCAACCTGAGATGAAAGATATCCTGATTGTGAAAGTTCCAACGGAAAAAATTGAAAAGAATAAAATACCACATATTTCTGCCTACCAAAGAAAGGAGGAATACATGCCTCCTAAGATAGAGTGGTATGATTTAAAAGGCTTAGAAAGACCCAATGCCTCACCTGATTCTTCCCAACCACTAACTTATGACAAGACCCATAATTCAAATATCATTTCTTATTGTGTGAGCAATAAGACTGACCACCTGTAGAAGGGGTTTGCCAAACTCTTGTCACATAAATATCCTAATGACACAGGTAAGTCGGGTAGAAAGTAACACACACACACACACACACACACACACACACACTGTTACCGATAGACACACTGAAGTGAAATGACTTCCCAAAGGCAAGGAAAAACATAGGATGTTATCAGGTCCATTTAAATGGGAAGGGGCTAAGCTATTGCCACTGAGAAACATCATATAGACCTGTAGATTTACAGGTTTAAGCCCAAAGATTTAGACTATTATTACTAGGACAATGTCCCAGGAGTGAGGGTTTTTTTACTTTTAAATTATTCATGCATCTGGATTTTTCTTCTATGCATGGGTTAGATAACAATTTGGACTTAATTTTTTCAAATGTCCCAGTTGTTATAATCTATTTAAATTATCCAAGCTTTCTGTATCATAAAATAATGAACTTTTGCTATACATTAAGTTTAGTGTAGCTCATGATCTAAAATATAAAATAGATATATAAAATTATTTTATAATTATTCATTTTTGGGTTTTAATGTGCTTTGCCACTATTTGTTTATAAATTTTATGTACTTTGATCTGGAGTTAGAAAAGTTCTCTGCCATTATCTTAACTTTTTCAAAATTATCTTGCCTGTCCCTAGTCATTTACTCCTTGAGAAGAATTTTAGAAGAAACTCCTCAAATTCCATTAAAAATTTCTTTGGAATCTTATTAGCCATGCATTGAGTTTTATGAATTTGAGAAGAATTGACATTTTAAAATAGTCTTACGTTCCAGGAGTTTTATAATCTTTATCCAGGCCTTCATTCTGTGTTCTGTTATGCTTTATTCAACAAGGTCTTTTTTCCTCTTTTTCTTGATTTTTAAAAACTTTGTTTAGGCTTTTTCTTTGACCCTCAGGTTTATTCTCAACTGTTTGTTAGATTTCTTGCCATTTTCATTTGAAATTCTTTTCCCATTACATTTTCTAGGACAGGAAGTGTATCAATATGAACAGATTTACCTTATATGTAGCCACTTTATTGAGCTCTTTATAGATGTTAAAGGTTTTGTGGAGTTCACCTTGCATCATGTCACCTAAAAAGAACAATTTCATCTCTTCTAAAGTTTATGCCTCCTGTTTCTTTTTAAATACTATTTGAGGTTTAAAGTTTGATTTTTATTAGCATATATTGAATTGTATAAAATAATGACATTTTCATACATGAATGTAATGTACTTTGATCATATTCACCCCCACTGTCCTCTCTTAGCCCCCGTCACCTTCTCCTTAATAGTCTCTCCTACTTTCATGTCTTTCTTAGGTTCCACATATTAGAAAAAACATGCAATACTTGTTCTGAATCTGGTTTATTTTGCTTAACATGATAATCTCCAGTTCCATCCATTTTCCTGCAAGTGACATGATTTTGTTCTTGTTATTGCTGAATAATACTACATTTTATTTCTCCATTCTGCTGTTGATGGACACCTTGTGTGCTCCATTTTTCCTTTCTCATTTTCTTAACCCACCATCTGAGCATTGTAGCTAAATAGTAGTAATGGGGCAATCCTTCCTTCTTGGTAGGAATGGGGCTCTAATATTCTAATTTTCACATTCCTGTAACATTTGAATGCTTATAATAGGAACATCAGAGTTTGGTAATGAGAAAAAATAACATTTAAGGATCCAATCTCTGTAACATAGGCTAATCCTAGTAGCACTCCTAGTTTGAGTGGCTTCCTGAGTCAAAGGTTTACAAATGAAGTATCCAGATCACATTATTCTCACAAAATGTTTAAATAAACAATATTCTTGTCTGGTGCTAAAGACTTCACAGGATCTCATCGGAATCCTGTGGCTCTCTTGGAGCACTAGTTACTTCCCATGCTGACTGTTGTGCTTTCCCCACTATTTCTACCACTCCAGAATGATTGGGAGAAAACGATTCTGCATGAGAAGATACCACTCCTGGGGATTGCCCATGTGAAAGCACCTAACTCAAGGAGGTACTCAGCATCTCTGCAAAAAGAACAAAAATAATGAAGCTAAGAAACTGGTCAAGAAGCAATATAAAAAAACATATTTAGAAAGGAAAATGAGAAAAACTTATATAAATTAGGCCACATAGATATTTCTAAGAATTCAGGGAAAACCTTAATTTTTCTAATTTAGAGGGAAATGTGGAGTTTGATAACTTGTTCCTCACTTGGCTTTACTATCTATTCCTCTGTGATTTTGTTAAACTAACATATTAGTAAATATGTTAAATAAAGGCAATGGGCCTTTTTTTCACAGGCTTGAAATTAGGAAAGAAGGTGTCACCACCAATTTCCCCTTCCCATCTCCTCCACAACTTCTTTAACACCTGTCTAGAGACATGGAGATGAAGAACCACAGCAGCAGCACATCTGGTTTCATCCTCCTGGGCCTCTCTTCCAACCCAGAGCTGCAGAAACCCCTTTTCGCCATCTTCCTCCTCATGTACCTGATAACCATAATGGGGAATATGCTAATCGTTCTGGCCATCCATTCTGACTCTAGGCTCCACACCCCCATGTACTTTTTCCTTAGCAATTTGTCCTTCATGGATATCTGCTTCACAACAGTCATTGTGCCCAAGATGCTGGTGAATTTACTGTCAGAGACAAAGGATATTTCCTATGTGGGATGCCTGATTCAGATGTACTTCTTCATGGCTTTAGCAAACACTGACAGCTACCTGCTGGCTTCCATGGCTATCGACCGACTGGTGGCCATCTGCAACCCCTTCCACTATGATGTGGTGATGAGCTCACAGCGTTGCCTCCTTATGCTGCTGGGTTCTTGCACCATCTCCCATCTACACTCCCTGTTCCGCGTGCTACTCATGTCTCACCTCTCTTTCTGTGGTTCCCATGTTATTAAGCACTTTTTCTGTGACACACAGCCTGTGCTGAAGCTGTCCTGTTCTGACACATCCTCTAGCCAGATTGTGGTCATGACTGAGACTCTGGCTGTCATCGTGACCCCCTTCCTGTGCATCCTCTTCTCCTACCTGAGAATCATCGTCACTGTGCTCAGAATCCCCTCTGCAGCAGGGAAGTGGAAAACCTTCTCTACCTGTGGCTCCCACCTCACTGTAGTGGCTCTGTTCTATGGAAGTGTCATCTATGTCTATTTCAGGCCTTTGTCCATGTACTCAGTGGTGAAGGATCGGGTAGCCACAGTTATGTACACTGTAGTGACTCCCATGCTGAATCCTTTCATATATAGCCTAAGGAACAAAGATATGAAGAGAGGTTTGAGGAAATTAAGGGAGAGAATTCATTCATAGAAAGAATTTTAAAATGCATTATCATAACTTAGTGATGATCTAAGAGATTCTCAATGTATCCTTCCTTCCTAACCATTTTCCACAAGGCACACCAAGAGGTCCTGAGGATTGTTGGTGGATAGCAATGAGAACACTGACCTGAAAGCAATATGCTTGGTTTCTATCAATTACCTTGACCAGATATATATTCCACCCTAGCCTATGTATTGCTAGGAATCCAGAGTTCAGAAAAAGAGTTTTTTGCCATATGCAATAAATCGGGAAGTGTAGAGGTGATTAAATCTCTTTCTAGATACTACTCTTCTATAAGCCTTACCATGGACAGTACTTAGGGAGGTATAAATCCTATTTATTTTCAAAGGAAGAAAGTGTTTTGGCTTGGTACAAAGTTAAGAAAGAAACATTGTAAAAATTATCTAAGGTCATTCTGAAAGAAGGACTGAATGTTAGCAGAGCAAGATTCAAAAGATGAACAAATGGACAAAGCCTTTCAAATAGTGGAAACAACTCAAGTATGTACAGACAATAAACATGTCAATGTATTTGGCAGACAGTGAAAAGCCCTGTGAGGCTTTTTCACTTTGAGAATAAGAAGAATAGAGTGGGAATGATACAAGAAACTAAAAACAAAATATTTACTGTCCTCATTAACACTTAAGTTTCATGACAGTGTGGATTCTCAGTACCCAACACTTTTATCCTTAATTCCTCCTTTCTTTACATGCTGTGCATCCTCACTAAGCTTCCCTTCACACAGAGGAAAAAGCAAAGTGTATCGGGGAGGATAAGCTAGGTTCTGCTGTGAAAAATTAACACCTGAAAATCTTAGGACCTTGAAAGCAAAAGATTTACTTTTCATTTACACCACAGAAAAGTACGAGGACGCTGCTCATCATAAACACTTAGCAAACCAAGATAAGTCATCTCTCTGTTGGAAGCTGAGAGACTCTTATTAACGATTATTACTCTTATTAAGGATTTTACACTGCCAAGTAAATACTCTGATCTAGAAGTGACCGCACCACTTCAGACCAGAACTCACTGTCCACAACTAATCTTATGATGACACCCAAACACAGGAAACCAGGAGGCCCTACCCAACCACATGCCTGTAAGATGGAGAAGTATTTGGTGACCAGCATTAACTATATTATTACACAAACACATCAGCAGGGTAGTTGCTTCATAAAGCCTCCCCAATTATTACTGTCAATAACAATAGAAATGAAAGACACATTATCTGAAATCCTCATGCCGCAAATATGTCATCAAATTCTCACAACTACCAGCCTTGAAGTCAAAAGCTTGTTAATAGAAAGATATGAAGTTGAAGATATGTCTTTTTGCTTTAAATATATAGCAAGAGAGGTATGGTAATTTAATGGAACACAGAAACACCTAGGTTCCAACAGAAAGATCTTTGTTCTTGTTTTTCTTCATCTTCCCTCAATTATAAGAAAGTGGCTAGCATGCCAGAAAAGAAACTCAATTTGCAATAGCCTTCATATTTGTACACCTGGCTTTTACCACTATCTCCCATTAATCATTTGGTTTTGGTACGCTTGCATAGAAGATAGGTGTAGTTCCTACTTTCTTTATTCATGTGCCACAGTTTTCTCATATTCAACTGAGTTCAATATGCTACAGTAGAATGTGAAAAACTCCTGGCATATATTGAGTAAGTAATTTCAGTGATTACAGCCTATGGTTACTTATAAGGCCAATTAAGTCCTTTGATCCCAAGAACCCTAACATCTTTTTTCAATTTGATTCAATCTGTTATTAGCACAAGACTTGTTTTTCTCAACAACACATGGCCACCAAAAAATCAAAATCTCTTAAGAGTAATTCTATACATATTTCCAAAGATTCAAACCAAAAGGAATTCTAGATAACAACTAATCATGAGATAGTTCTGTAAAGGATAAAAGTACCACCTAATCTGACTAGTGGGAAGAGGCAATAAGAGCTGAGATGTCTTCTCTGTCAGAACAGGAGGTCAATTCCCATAAGACATCCTGTCAGAATTCAGTAGGAGTCAGATACAGAGATTAAGTGCTATTACAGAGTTTTGCTATCCAAACAAAAGAGCTCAGAAGTTAGCATTTAATTTGCTAATAAGCATCAGTAAGAGTTAGGAAAGTCTTATAAAGATAGATATAATCAGAGAAAGGATCCAAGCAGGCCTCTAAACATCTTGCCATAGCCCTTGAGAATAGATCAAAAACCTCTATGCCAGCTTTTCCTTTCACCATATACATACGTCAAAGGGCTGTTAAATACCATAAAAGAATAATACTACAGACTTGTCCTTTGATTGAATATAAAGAGAAATGTATTAGATCCTTCTAGTGCAAGTGAAAATTTGACTGAACTAGGAAAAATTTAGTTCACTGAACATATTTTCCCATTTGTCAGAATAAGTGATAATAATTAGGACAAATGTGTAGCATAAAAGCCAAAGAGGATGTGAAGAATGCTTCAGAGAATTTCTGGAATTGAAGAGCCTGATAGAGAAAGAATTAACAAAGGACACTTAAAAGTAATAGCCATAGAAACCAAGAAAAGAGAAAACTTAATGAGTCAACATCAATTAATCATTATCAAAATATGACAGTTTAAGCAAAATAAGACTGGAAGGTTATACATTGGCTATAGTGAAATGGTGGCCACTAATTATGTTGGTGAATTTATCAAGTATCAATGGATAAAGGACCACATTAGAGTGGTGACAATGATTTTAGTTTGTGTCAGTGTTGTTCCAAGCTTTCACTGTTTCTGAAAAAGAAATCAACTATTCTTTTCTTATAAATTTTTATTAGGATATATTCATTATATGGGGGAGATTCATAGTGACAATTCTGATTAGACTTATATTGTACATTGCCCCCATTGTCTCTCCCCCTTAGCCTCCTCCCTGCTCCACTCAAAGCATTTGCAAGAGGTGTCTTTGTTCTATTTCATATAGGTATACGAAGTTCATCAATCATATACCTTCACTTTAATCTCCTTCAATCACTTTGCCCCCTCCCGCTAGTACTCCCCACACAGACTGTGCCTATTTTATAGTCTTGTCCTTCATTATTAATATTTTAGTTGATGTGCAAAGGAGTTTCTCAATGCATCCCCACTGTGGGTATACTTTACTTTGCTCTGTTCAACCCCTTCATTAGTCTCCTTTCCCCCTTTACCTCCCACATCCCCATTTTTCAAAAGCTTTCAATGCACATCCTTATATCCTCTACCTTCACAGATGTTATGTTTTACTATATTACTTATGTTCTATCAGTCTCTTTTTCTTTCCATCTTTCCCCAAGTAACATAGAGTAGTTCCACTATTACAAACATGTTCTAGATATGAGTTTGTATATGATCATGCTTGTTTTTGTATATGTTCACCTTTGGGATGAATCCTCCATATATAAGAGAAAAACATGCATCCTTTGTCTTTCTGAGCCTGGCTTACTTCAATTAACATGATGTCCTCCAGTTGCATCACTTGCTTTCCAACCATGTCATTATTCCTTATGGCTGAATAAAACTCCATTGTGTATATATACACCATATTTTCTAACCCACTCATCAGTCGAAGGGCACCTGGGTTGTTTCCAAAGCTTAACTATTGTGAATAGTGCTGCAATAAACATCAGGGTACAGGTGTCTCTATTGTATCCTGACTTATGTTCCTTTGGGTAGATGCCCAGGAGTGGTATCACCAGATATATGAATAACAGCAGATTTCTCAACACAAATTCTAAAAGCAAGAAGGTCATGGAAATGTATAATTCAGACCCTGAAAGAAAACAACCAGCAACCTAGACTAGTCTATCCAGCAAAACTAATTGAAGGAGAAATTAAAATCTTCCACAACAAGGAAAAACTAAAGGAACTCATGACTACCAAGCCAGCACTACGGAAGATACCTAAAGGTCTTTTACACACAAAGAAACTAGAGTGAGACAGGAAGATTCAAGAAAGGATAAACCCTTTTGACCAAGCAGACTGGTAAACAAAGAATAAGTAAAAGTAAACAATAGGGGAATAAAGATGACTGGAAACAACAAATACCTCTCAATATTAACACCAAATGTAGATGGCCTCAATGCCCCAATCAAAAGACATAGAATCACAAACTGAGTTAAAAAAAAAAAGGCCCAACCATATGTTGCTTACAAGAGACTCATCTCACTGAAAAAAAAAAAGGGTAGAAAAAGGTTTTCCTAGCAAATGGACCCCATAAACAGGCAGTTGTATCTATACTCATATCTGACAAAGTGGACTTCAGTCTCAAAAGAGACAATGAAGGTCACTTCATATTAATTAAAGGAACAATTCATCAAAAGGAAATATCAATTCTTAACATATATTCACCAAACATAAGGGCACCCATCTACATTTTTAAAAACTCTAATGAACCTAAGAGCACAGATAGACTCTAACACAGTGATAGTGGGAGACTTAATACCCCACTGTCACCAGTAGATAAGTCACCCAGGCAAGAGATCAACAAAGAAACTTCAGAGCTACTTCACATGTTAGAACAAATGGACATATTAGATATCTACAGAGTATTTCACCCAACAATTAGGCAATACACATTCTTTTCTACAGCTCATGGAACTATTCTTATCTTTGTTCCTAAATGGCTCTTTTTGCTTTTCCTGACTTTATTTTTAGTTTTCAACAATTTCTTTATTATGTGCCAATGTCTAGGTTTCTTCATGCTTATTCTCTTTTGGGTTTATTAAACCTCGTAGATCTAGAAGTAGATATTTTTCTTCACATTTGGAAAATTTCAGTCTAATATTCCTTAAAATGCCTTTTTGCCCTAATCTCTCTCTTATCTCTTTCTGGGACTTTCATTATATGAATTTCAGACATTAGGTGGCAGCTTAGATTTTGAATTAGTCTGAGTAATCTCATAAAGTAGCACAACTAGAATAATAAAATAACAAGAACCACTCTAAGACACAAAGTATGCCCCTCAATTCCAAAATTTAGGAAAATGGGGACAAACAACCTACAGATGTATGACCTATGTGATATCAGTCACTGAGCAGGAGGAAACAGAAGCAGTCAACAGTATTGGCCTGAGCTGATGATAGGAAAAACCCCAAAATTAATCAGCTAGTATTCACCAAAATCTATGGCAGGTCAATTTAAGATCAAAAGCTGGGATTTAGATGAGTTCTGTCCATGCAACTGTGAAGGTGAAGTGGTCTTTAGTAAGGCCCAATTACGTTGGAACAGTCTAGGCCTTAAGAGTTTCAAACTAATCATCTAATAATCACTTCAAATACAAAGTCCCACACTGAGAATAAAATTCTGGAAATAGATTCCAAGTTGACCAGAATAAAAACAATATTAGAGAAAACAATATGTTTTAGACAAAAGTGAAGATGAGAAACAGAGCCAAATGTCTCAAAAACAGGGCCCTATATTGAAATTTTATGAAAACAACAGTAAATACAATAATATATGAAGATACTAAACAAAAGAATAGATGAGTCAAAATTTCATGTCAAACTGATGGTTGGCTGTAATGAAAAGTAGTACAGTCATTTGGAAAAACAGTTTAGTGATTTCTTATAAAACTAAAGATACTTTTACCAAACAATTCAGCAATTGCACCCCGTGGTATTTACTCAAATGGATTGAAAATTTATGTCTACACAAAAACCTGCACAACGACATTTATAGCAGCTTTCTTCATAGCTGCCAAAATGTGGAAGTCACCCTGATGTCTTTCAGTAGGTGAAAGACACCTTTCATAACTGAAAGGTGAAACATCCAGACAATTCAACAATAGTACTATTTCTTAGTGCTAAAAAAGAAAAGAGAATCAAGTTTTGAAAAGATATGGAATAAGCTTAAGTGCATATTACTAAGTGAAAGAAAACAATCTGAAAAGCCAATCCAACTGTATGATTTCAAATATATGACACTTGTGAAAAAGGCAAAACCATGGAGACATTAAAAAGAAGTGTTTCCCATGAGTTAAGGGCAGAAAGGGATGGACATATGGGATTGACACATTGGATTTTTAGGGCAGCAAAACTATTCTGTATGGTATTATAATGGTGCAGATGTGTTATTACACATTTGCCAAAACTGTGAATGCAAATCACCAAAAGTAGACCTGAATGAAAACTCTAGACTTAGGTGATAATTATTTTGTATCAGTATAAGTTTTTCAGTTATCACAGATGCACCAATTTGGGGGGAAACATTGATAGTGGGGATGTTCTACATATGTGGAAGAGCGCTATATATTCCTGATCAATTTTTCTGTGAATCTAAAACTTTTCTTTAAAATATATAGTCTCCATGAGCTGGAAGTGTGGCTCTGGCTCAGGTAGTAGAGCATAAGACCCTGAGTTCAAACCCAGTATCATCAACAAAAACTAAAATATAGTCTATTTAAAAGGAAAAATACACATAAAAAGCATATCTTTCTAAAAGTTGTGATTTCTGTGCTATTTATAGATGAGGACAATATGCATAAGTTAGGCGAAATAACTTGCACAAAGCCACCCAATTAGTGATTGGGAGAATATAAGCACTCTGTCTTAAAAAATTAAAGTAAAAAACATTTCAGATAGGTAGACAAAAAAAAGCAAACCATAGATTGAGGCCCAGAAAGGGTAAATATTTGCAAAAGCTACACACAGAGCCAAGGCAGGAATTTCATCAGTATGACTCCCAGGCCTGTACTTTTCATGCCTTACTCCAAAACACCACACCTGCAGATATCAAACCTCAGGATGTCAGAGACTATCACCTCTCCTTCCAAGTAGGCAGACATAAACCTAAACACAGATACACACAAGTGGAAACACACACCCATATGCATGAACACAGTCCATCCCTGTCGCTGCACAGTTCTAATTCCCTTCCCGGGTTTAAAAGGCTAGACCTCTGGAGCCCAGGTTCCCCCACAGAGCTCAGTGAGGGCATCGGCAATGTTCTCCCCTCCTGGGAAGACCTCAGAGCCAATCCTCTCAGGGCTTTGGCATGCAGACAGGACCGGCCCCTGAGTCTCCTTTGCTATCACTAATTTCCATTAGAGGTAGAAAAGAGCCAGTACATTTCTGAGTCTAGATCAGTACGTCAAGAGGCCCCCTTCTTCAGAGATTCAGAGCCTTATCTCAACCACCTGGCAGGTCCCCAAGTCTGATTAGGACCCTGAATTTTCTCTGTCACACTCACAAGTAGGCAATCTTAGGGGAGTCTTTGGTATGGTGATTCTACTCTAAGGTCAACATATTCATGTGATCTTCCTCCCTTCTCCTGATCCTATCTTCTCTCCTTCATCTCGTAAGTTAAGAAACATCATTTTCCCTGTATTTTTTCCTCTTTCTTCTCTGATCAAATACAAGACATTTGAAGCACCTGCTCTGTAAAACAAAACACAGTTCCAAGCTCTGGCCTCGACCCTTACAGGTGCAGCTCACATCCTGAAACCCAACACCCACAGGTGAGTCTCCTCCAGGAAACGGAGTGAGGAGAGAAGCAAGTGAACAGGGCCGTGAGGACAGTACAGGGAGAGAAGAGCACACATGCTGAAGCTGACTCCACCAGCAGCTGGCTGCAACCTTAGGCAAGTAATTTCAGTTTTCTGCACCTCAGTTTTGTCACCTATAACATGAGTTTTATAAAGACCAAATGACTTAACTACATATGAAGTTCTTTGTGGGGAGGCAGTACTGTGCTTTTGAACTGAGGACCTCCTGCTTGCTAAGCAGGTGCTGTACCACCTGAGCCACATTCCACCCAGACCTTTTTGCTTTATTTTATTTTTCAAGTAGGGTCTCACCTTTTCCCAGGCAGACCTAGGGCCATGATCCTCCTACCTATGCCTGTTAAAGCAGTGTCTAGCAGTAATAGGAAAGCAAATTTTAGCTCATGGTGGAAGTCTTTTCTAAGGCAGAGCCCTTCAGAAGGGACTGGGCAGTCTCTAGATGTTCTAAGCTGCTAATCTCTGGAATGTGGCAATTTTACAATCATGTTCCTCAGATGCTAAAATGACAAAGGTGAGCAGTAAAGTGATCTAAAGACCTATGACTCCCAGTCAAGCAAAGCTCTCTGAGAATCCATAGTCCCCTCCTATGTAGCAGAAGACGTTGTTCTTTCTGTGTTAACAGTGACACAGGAATACTGGCTGATCACAGTTAATTAAGGCACCAGAAAGAACTGAAAAGTTGAAAATTTAACCCCTTAAATTATTAAGAAAGAGGAAGAATCAGGATCCTGGAAACTAGTGATTCCAGGGGGCTGGGAGGCAGAACAAAAAGTGGGACAAAATTTGCTGAGAACAGCCTAGAGATGAATGAATTGAGTTCAAAGAGAAATCTGAGGGAGCTGCCCAGAAAAGTTTTTAAGCCAAAATATGTAGGAAATAAAAATTAAATTAAGATACCACTTTCTTGAAGCCAAGAAACATAAAATAAAGCTCTAATCTTACATAGGAGTAAAAACTCTGAAGAAAGGAGAAAATTCAGAGTTGAAAAAAGTAAGGACCCAGCCTAAAAAGGGCACTGCAGAATCCCTAAGCAGAATGTATCTCCTCAAGGGGCCTGTGCACCCACCACTAATCTGTTTACAGATCACAGCTGGAAGTGAGAAGAGGGTCAATGACAAGAGCTAACTACTCAAGCCCAGGACAGATCTCAGGCAAAAGATAAAGTAGGAAGGTGGCTCAGCAAGGAGACTCAAGCACACTGCAGTAAGAGGATATCTTTTTGCTGAGGGACAGTAACTTAGCTCTCTACACGTTTGTATTGTTCAGGAAAGTATAGGATAAAGAGCTAAAAATACTGAATTTGGAGTCAGGATTGCCTGGGTTTGACTGGTCAATACGCCCCTCACCCTTTCTGTGTTTCTCTGAACTTTGATGTTCAGATTTCTAGAAAAGGGAAATAATGGTATTTACATTACAGTGTTATTATGAAGATTAAAGAAGACAAATGTTAAGCATAGAACCTTTCCAGTGTTAGCTTAGTTTTAGTCCAGTGTAGTCATTTATGGACTGCCAATTTATACTCCCTTGTTTCATGTGGGTCAGTGACTAAGAGAAGGACCCTGAATCAGTGATGGATAACTAAGGAAAAGAAAACCAACATAAGATTACTAATGTCCACCAACAAGAAAATTCTACTGAAGAAAGTTGAGACATACAGAAATAGTCTATATTTCATATCTATCAAATATAGAAGTAATTACATCCTTAGGTAGGATGAGGGATTTAAAAGTCTTAGAAATCCTCTCAGTTACTCCTTGTCCTTCCCAGACACTAACTGATGATAAAATACATCATTAAAATTTAATTCTTCTGGTATATTGTGTGAGTAAAAATACTAACCACTTATAGAGAGGCTTGGCAAAGTCTCACCCTACTGTCTTTGACTGTCCAAATGGCAAGGGTAGGCAAGGCCCACAAACACAAATGCCTTCACATCTATACTCACCATCATGTGTATGGAAGTGAAATGACTTTCCAAAGGCATGAAGAAAAAGGCATTGTTACTAGATCCAGCTAAACAGAAAGGATGGTAAGTATTTCTACCCTTAGAAATACTACATAAATCTGGAAAATTCCAGTTTCAATTCCCAAAGAGGTCAGATAGCCTGTCACCACTAAGGAAAACAATGTCTCAGGAGTGAGGCTGACAGACTTAGTGTAAGGAAAGGAAAAGAGTCCAGAGCATGAAATACATTGAACAGGAATAACATGAAGAGCAGTCGTCTCACATTGAGAATATCTACTAAATTTTTCAATGATCCTAAATTCTAATTCAGCATTTAATATCTCAGAATCTACTCTACACCATAAAATTCTCTACAGTGCAAAAACAAATTCATACACACATGCTCACATGTACACACACACGCGCTGTTGTAATAGTCAGAGGGAGGACTGTGGATAATGTGACGCTTAGCCTGTGTATATAGATCTATGCAAAGAAAAATCTTTATGCACAGAAATCTAATTCTCTGAGAAATGAGATTATAGGGAACTTTCACCTTTTCAATTATAAAATTAATGTGAATAAACATGTGTTCATGATTTTGAAAGCAAACAATATATACAGAAGTTAGTTCATCCCTCCTGTCTTATTCCAGAAGGCATTCACGTGCACATAAACATGCACCCAACAACAAACACAACATACAAGAGATACTTTTCCTTATAGAATGAGATTATCCTGTGTACATTTGTGTGCAACTTGATTTTGTCACTTACCAAAATATCACAGACAGTACAGTAATAGTGATAACCTAACTCAGACAGGAATAGTGCCAGCCCTGCTGTCAATATGGCTGAATTCAAAACCCAGTTCTACTGCTTACTAACTACAGGATCTGGTAAGCTACCTAACTTTGCCAAACCCTAATCTTTATCCATAAAGTGCAAGTAATAATAGTGTGAATGACTTGGGATTTGGAGGTAATAAAGTAATTAAAGATGTGCAAAGAACTTAGGTCAGTGTACAGCATTCAGTGATAATAAATATGAGCCAACACTAGTCATATTATTTTTTAGAGATGGCATGATATTCAGCAATAAAAATTCACTATAAATTTTCAGTAGTTCTCCTGTTTGAGAACATTTAAGTTGTTTTCCCTGTGTATTGTATGGTTTTGTTCGATATTACAGGCAATACTACAATAAAATGTGTGTGCACGTCTTCATAATACACAAATATGACTATGTCTAGAGAACAGATTTACTTAGGTGGAACTGTTGGGTAAGGTGATACAGTTTTTCAGTTCTGATACCAACTGCTAAAGAGCCTGTGTTGATTTTCCCCAGTCACTATTGGTATATGTAAGTGTCGACTTCCCTTTGGATATTGTCTAAAAAATGTGTTGTCAATCTGGTGAAAATTGTGTTTCAGCCCAATTTGTATTTTCTGGCTACCAAAGAGGTTGAACAACTTGTCATATGATTTCTTTGCTAACTGTGTTGCAGATATTTTCTGTGAGTCAATGGTTCATATTTTAACTTTGCTTAGCATAATTTTCAAATTTTTAGGTACAATATTTTGTCATTTTTCTACACTTCAATTCTTTCTTAGATTAGCATTCAAATTCTGAAACCCTAAAAATAAGTTTCTTTATTGTTGACTAGAATTTATTTTATAGTTTGGATTTTTACTTTTAGTTTATTCGTCTGAGTTTTACTTTTTTGGGGGGGTATTAAACATTTTATTTAAAGATTTTTAATGTATAAAAAAGTACACAAATACAGATTACACTGTAGTGATGAAGGCAGTATCTACATGACAAAAAATCAAAACAAAAAAATTTACAAAATAAATGTACCAGCACTGAACAAGCATAATACATAATATTCAATCCTGGCTGCACATGCATAAAATGATCTGACCACATGCTTATGCAAAATAAATTATTTCTTAGAGACAAAATACCAATCATTCCGATGGTCCACCAACTTATTCCCCTACTAAGTATTTTGAGAGAACTTTTATATAGTGAAAAAGAACTAGCATGGCACTTAAAAGACTGCAAAAAAAAATAGAACACAAAAACATATTTGTAATCCAATTCTGTATAAAATATACACAGTAAATCTTATGTTTAAAAAAAGATTAAAAACAAGACTACCATTAATAATGGCTAAACCCCATTACAGAAAATGCTCGTCACTTGTAGGTTACTGGTAGAAAACTAAAATTTTCATCTGAGTTTTACTTTGATTTATGAGTTAGATAGAAACCTTGCCTATTTTTTAAATATTTGACTAATTGTCAGAAGTTGCATTAATTTAATACTCCAATTTAATAATCAATCATTATTACATAATAAGGTCCCTGTACAGCAGAATCACTAG
This sequence comes from Castor canadensis, assembly GCF_047511655.1. Taxonomy (NCBI): domain Eukaryota; kingdom Metazoa; phylum Chordata; class Mammalia; order Rodentia; family Castoridae; genus Castor; species Castor canadensis. The sequence goes on along the minus strand of NC_133398.1, from coordinate 12,416,860 downwards.
CTATGAATAAATACAGATATGCAGAATTCTTTATGAGCCACACTGATTTCTTTTTCTCTGTATGTGCCAATATCTCATTGTTAATTGTTGTGTGCCTGGGTTTGGGATTTTAAAAGTTTCCTGTCATTATCCTAATTTTTTTCAAAATTGTCTTGTCTTTCCTTACCATCTACCCTCTAATGAATCTTAGAACAATCTTCTCAAATCCATTAAACACTCCCTCAGAGTCCCATTAGAGATGCATTGAATTTTATTAATTTGAGATTTTATGTTCTTAAATAATGATAAGTACTATATTATTCAAGCAGAAATGTTTAAATAAATGCAAAAATGATACCTGTTGAAACTGTTCCAGGAATCAGGGGAGGGGGAATGTGGGAGAGAAGTGGAGGGGGGAATTCAAGTATGATATATTTGATACATTGTAAGAACCTTTGTAACTGCCACAATGTACCCACTCCCAGCACAAAAATTTAAAAAAATTTTTTAAAGAAATGCTTAAATAAACATTAAATGGTTTTTGTTCTGAAGATATAAGAAAGTCTCATCTGAATTCTGTGGGTTGCAAGGAGCACTGATTAATTCTGATGTTCAGTTTTCCACTATCAATATTGTAACCACTACTCTACAACTATGAGGAGGAAGACACACAGAATGACAGGAGCTCATTCATGACGATCCACTGCACGAAAAACATTCTGATTCAGGGTAAGACTCAGCAACTCCTCCTTCTAGGAGAGGGGAAAAGAGAGAGAGAGAGAGACTCTGAATCTAAGGAGTTGGGCAAGGAACCATCTAAAAAGAATGTTTAGAAATGAAAAAGAAGAAGAACACAAGTAAATTATATAAAACATGCTACCCACATTTGGGAAACTTTCAATTTTTAATTGAGAAGGTGATTAGAGTTTTTGAACATCCCTGATTGAATATTATACCCTAAGCACTTGTTTATAGTTGATCAAAGTAAATATTCTTCAAATCCTAATAAATAGTACTGCAATTTTTATAGGACTAATGTTAGGAAAGAAGTTGTCTGGATCAAATTGCCCTTCACATCTCTCCCACAACTTCTTAAAACCTGTCCAGAGACATGGAGATGAAGAACCACAGCAGCAGCACATCTGGTTTCATCCTCCTGGGCCTCTCTTCCAACCCAGAGCTGCAGAAACCCCTTTTCGCCATCTTCCTCCTCATGTACCTGATAACCACAATGGGGAATATGCTAATCATCCTGGCCATCCATTCTGACTCTAGGCTCCACACCCCCATGTACTTTTTCCTTAGCAATTTGTCCTTCATGGATATCTGCTTCACAACAGTCATTGTGCCCAAGATGCTGGTGAATTTACTGTCAGAGACAAAGGATATTTCCTATGTGGGATGTCTGGTCCAGATGTACTTCTTCATGGCCTTTGGGAACACTGACAGCTACCTGCTGGCTTCCATGGCTATTGACCGACTGGTGGCCATCTGCAACCCCTTCCACTATGATGTGGTGATGAGCTCACAGCGTTGCCTCCTTATGCTGCTGGGTTCTTGCACCATCTCCCATCTACACTCCCTGTTCCGCGTGCTACTCATGTCTCACCTCTCTTTCTGTGGTTCCCATGTCATTAAGCACTTTTTCTGTGACACACAGCCTGTGCTGAAGCTGTCCTGTTCTGACACATCCTCTAGCCAGATTGTGGTCATGACTGAGACTCTGGCTGTCATCGTGACCCCCTTCCTGTGCATCCTCTTCTCCTACCTGAGAATCATCGTCACTGTGCTCAGAATCCCCTCTGCAGCAGGGAAGTGGAAAACCTTCTCTACCTGTGGCTCCCACCTCACTGTAGTGGCTCTGTTCTATGGAAGTGTCATCTATGTCTATTTCAGGCCCTTGTCCATGTACTCAGTGGTGAAGGACCGGGTAGCCACAGTTATGTACACTGTAGTGACTCCCATGCTGAATCCTTTCATATATAGCCTAAGGAACAAAGATATGAAAAGAGGTTTGAAGAAAATAAGGGACAAAATTCACTTGTGGAAAGAACTAAATGATGCAATATCATAGCCGGGAGATGACCTAAAAGATTATCAGGTTAGTCTTCTCTTTTCTACCCATTTTCCACATAGCACTCAAAAAAGTAATGAGGATTGTTGTTTGATACCAATGACAGCATTGACTAGGGGCAAAACACTTGGTTTCTATCAATTTCTTTGACCAGATGCATATTTAATCCCAGGATATGTTCTCCCAGGAGAATTCAGGTTTTAAGATAACAGTTTTCACCTTCCTCAATGAACTGATACCCCAATGGTGGAATAAATAACAATTCAATAAGCCTGACAATGGACAATGACAAGGAGTTAAAAATTCCTATTAGTTTTCAGAAGAGGACTATAGATGATAGATAGATAGATACATAGATGGATAGATAAGGAATTGGAAAAGAATTCTTAGACAAAGGACATAAAGTCATCCTGAAGAATGACATTTATAGACAAAGTTTCGAAAGAGTAAATAGCCAAGCATAGTGGCACACACCTATAATCTCAGCTATGCATGAAGCAAGAGGATTGCAAGTTTGAGTCTGGTCCAAACAAGTTATCAATAGCCTATCACAAAACACAATAAAAGCAAAAGGGCTATGTAAGTGGTAGAGCATTTGCCTTGCAAGTGCAAGGTCCTGGATGAAATCCCCAGTACAAAAAAGCAAAGTGGGGAAAGGTGAATAAATGGGCAGAGCATTTCAAATATTGAAAAACACAAGACATTGTCAATAAACACTGGAATATTTAAAGACACCGAGAAACACTCTGTGGAACTTCTTCAATTTCGGAATAAGGAGTAAGGCTGGAAAGATAGAGAAAAGACAAAAATTGTTTATCCCCCATCAAAAACCAAGGGTCAGAACAGTGTGAACTCTCTATACCCAATTCTTCTTCCCTTCCCTCTTAATTCTTCCTTTCTCCACAAATCCAATATGCTCCCTAAGATTTCCTTTACATCCTGGAAAAAAATATGTTTGTCAGACAAGAAAAGCTAGGTCATGTTTTGGAAATCAAAAATACCAAAATCTTAGAAACTTAAACCAAAGCTTTACTTTTCATTTACAGCATGTCTGTCACAGAAAAATATAAGAGTGCTACTCATTTTGAGCCCTTAACAGCCAAACATTATGGATCAGTCACCATTGAAACCATTAATCTTCATTATGTCAGAATCTGAGAAATACTATTAAAATTTTACACAGCCAAGTAAATACTGTGGTCCAGAAGTGACACACATCATTTCTGGCCAAAATTCATTGTCCACAACTGAACTCATGACTCCATCCAAACAAGGGGATCCAAAATGATACAACCATGTGCCTATAAGATCCATAAGTATTTGGTAGACAGTATTAATTACTATATAACTATAGCAATACACCAATGCAACACTGTAATTTGTTGCTGTGTAAGTCTTCTCATGATGTTACTGTCAGTGACAATGATAATGTAAGATGTATACTCTTTCCGAATCCTTGTTTCAAACACTTCATCACATTCTCAAAACCACCTGCTTTTCTGGGTCACAAGTTTGTTAATGTCAGGACCTGAAGTTTAAACAAGATTTTCCCTTAAAGATATACCAAGAGGTATAGAGTGTCAAATGGAATACAAGAAAACCTAGAATCCAACATCAACTTTCCTGAATGAATTTGACTTGCCCTCCTCCAACAATCAGGGAGCAACCAGCAAACCAGGAAAGAAGTGCAACTAATGGTAGAGTTTATATTCATACAAATATGCCTAGGATTCACCATTATATCCCACATATCACTTAATTTGAAGATGCTAGCTTAGAAGATATGTAATTTTCAGTTATTTTAATTTGTATGTTATAGCTTTCTCATGCTCAGCTCAGTACAATAAACTACATTCAAGTGTGAGTACATCCTGGCATATATTAAGTAACTTCATCAATTATAGACTCCATTAACATTAAAGCTAATTAAATCCTTTTCTTGAGAACAGTAACTCATTTTTTAAGTTCTGACCTCACTCTGCTTTCAGAGAGTTCTTTTTCTCAACAAATGCCTAACAATTTCACAAATGATCCATGAAAACTCTTATAGATATTCCCAAAAGTTCAATTTATAGGAACATTCTAGGGTGGTCTTGTGACCACCATGATATATGCACTTGGTTGTCAACACTGAAACATTGCTATACTGTGTGTAACTGTATATAGGCATAGATAACACATGGAGAAAAACTGGATGGTCAGTATCTGTACACTGTACCTATACTGAGGATTTCAGCAGTAAATTTCTCATTTGATTTTCTTTCCTACCTTAGCCTGAGGCAGAGCTGAGAGTATAATTAGAACTTATTCAACATATGCTGAGATAAACTCTTCTATGAACAGTAGAGGATAAGAAGACTAAGGAGAGGGGTACATTTCTAAATGTACACCCTAATGGAATGACAAAATACACAGTCCCATATGGTGCACAGTACCATATTGTGTTGAACATGCATCAGGATACATAATAACACTATTTTTGAAGCATTACCTGTTCATTCAATTTTGCAAATAGAAATTTACCCCGAATCTCATGAGAATCTGAGCCCTCACATCTTTATCTAGCATTCATCCAAGATGCATATAAGATACAATAATATAAATATGAAAAATACAATACTACATCAGTTAAGGTAGGAAGTCATTTAAGGTTGACCAGGAGAAGGGAAGGTTGCTCTAGCCAGTGGCTCTCAAACTTTGGTCCACAGACCCTTAGAGTCCCAAGAACCCCATCAAGGAAGTCTTAACTTCAACATTATTTTCACAGGACTAAGAAGCTATTTAACTTTTTCATTCTCATTGTCCCATGGTAGAACCTTTCGGAGGTCATATAATGTGTGATGAAATCATCACTCTGGTGGTAATTAGAATGTGTACAATATATTCTTGTGTTTTTTAGAATGTTCTGAGGTAAAAGCTTTAGGATAGAGACTTGTGTATTTACAAAGATTAACTCAGTTTGTTTTTAGTACTTCTACTATGATCTTATTAACATTTTTGTTTCTGCCCACTGCAATTTCTGCAACCTTATTATCATCTAGTAATTTGTTATTTGGAATCTATTTCTTGCAATTACATGAGAACTCAGTAAGAAGTCAATCTACTTTATCTTGTTTTATAATAATATTTTTAACTTTCAAAAAGTTTCTCTCAATTTTTTTAACTTCATCTAAATCTCAATAATTTATAATTTAGTCATTTACAATTTGAAAACCATGTTATAATTTTTTTAATTTTGCTTAGAGTATATTTTCATACTTGATGATGGATAATTGGCTTAAAAGAAGATTTAAATATTTATTTTCTCAGCCTACAGTTGCATTATCTAATTTAAAGTTACTAAAACAAATTAAGCTGACATTAGAGAGTCCTTACAATCATGAAAGAGAAGATTCTTCCAAAGAAACTGGAAAAAAATATAACCAAGAAATGAAAAAATAACAAAGCTAAATTTTTCCTAGTTTTATAAATGTTAACAAGTTACCCTGATTTACCTCTGTTCCTGTTGCTACAGAGTATTCTCAAATAGCATATGGGTGCCAGCTAACTTGCAACTTCATTTTGAGTACAATTATTCAGAGTTTAAAGAGAAAAGAAAGTGAACATTTTAAACATGGACATTTTGAGCACTTTAAGAATCAAAATTGTATTATGAATATTTTACCACAACTTTTGAAAAGTCAGTCATTTTTGAGCAGCTCTTCAAAGCTGGGGGTAAGAAAGCCAGATTGGTAAGATTAGTCTTCATTTTGAGGCTGTGTAGAATTTGTATGCGTGTTCTTGAATATAACCAAGGTTTGGTATTTATGAGGGAGATACCTGCTGATGCACTTAATGGTCTAAGAGTATAACTCAATGGTAAAGAGCTTGTTCAGTAAGCATCAGGACCTGGTTCTATCCCCAGTATAATAAAGTAAAAATAAAATTAAAAGGCATGTTCTGTTGTCTTCAACTTACTTTCAAATGGTCCAGTGAAAAATAAATTGGAGAAATTTATAGAAAAGACAAAATAATTATAGCCAAAGTTAACAAGTAGTTCTAAAGGAGATATATATAGAGAGAGATATAGATATAGATGATATAGATATGGTTTTATACATATAGATATGGTTTTATATATATATGGTTATATATGGTTTGGAATGTCCATTATAGGGCAGACCCTGTGCTCAATGCTGAGGGATGCATTGCTGAACTAAAAAAGGACGTGGCCATATCCTCATGGAACCATTTGAGCAAAGGAGAAACAGCTTGCTCAGCATTACCAGGAAAGGGAATGGGGGTAGTTAAGTTTGTAAACAATCTAAAGATGAGGCAGTACCTTGGAGGAGAAAATTCCAGGGATCCATTAAAGACATTCTCTGGGCAAAGACTTTTGCCCAACGAAGTAGAATAAGTGTGGAGTTCAGGAGGAAGACATCTCTGAATTTGAACCTACCTTCAGAACTTCTCAGCTATGGGACCTTGGGCAAGTTATTTAACGTGAATGAGCCTCAATTCCTTCATCCACAAAAACAAGGACACTTCCCTTAAAGAGCTGCATATAAAGTGTTACATAAGCACTCAATAAATGGCTACTATTACAAGAAATATTCTAACCTTGAGTTATTTGATTGTTCTGCAACTTCTCTAGCTTACTGGTACAATTAAACACATACTACAGATGAGAAACCAAATTCAGAGAAAATATGACTTGGCCCCAAAATCACTGACTGACTATAGCCCAGGGATCTTCACTCCCAGGGTCTTTCCATGGCACCACATATCCTCCCCCAGAATCCCAGGAACAGTTCCATTCCCAAGCCTTCTCTACTTACCTTCCTCAAACTCCTTGAAAATCACAATGATAACAAGCCACTAATTATCCAAGATTTGGAGAAACTTGTGAATCCTAAGGTTCCACAGTCTCTACTCTTCTCCCACACCTCCCTGCTTAATAAGTTCCCTAGGGGATGGGGGAGACTCTCTGTCTTCTTTTCTGGGGAATGAGGTCACGCGAGGGACAATCAACCAACCCCTTCAAGGTTCCCACCCTCTCCCCACCATTGATGAAACCTGGAGAGGCCAGTGTTGGCAGCTGGAGATGGAGAAAAGCCACATGCTCTTCATAGCTTGGGCAACAGTTGAAACATTAATCCCCTAAAGGATGAGTCAGGTGGCTGAGATGACAATCACACACACAACTCCTGAGGTATAATGAATTCTATTATGTCCCACACTAAGCCTAGGCCCTTTCCTTCCATGCTTGATATGAAAGTTCTGCCTAACTCCCCAACCCCTCTTCCTCTTCTAATCACTGAGACCAACGATGCTGAGGAAATGCCTGGACCCTCAAATGGCTACCCTGGAAGTCACCTACCCTTTTCTGAGTAAGTAAACTGTTGTCTTTAATCCCATTGCTACACCCAAGTCCTACAATCTTAGTGTGTTAGAAACAGAAATTATCTTATATGACACCCACTTTTTACAAGTATAGAATCTGCGGCTCAATATAGCTGAGACTATACACCAGGTCATCTCCCTTTGCTCCCTAAACTTGGGCACACCACCTAAACTTCCAGTACCACAGTGTTCACATTCCCTGGTTTTTCCTTCCCTATTTGTATAACCCAGGAAAGATATGTTATCAGCAAGAACCACACACACACCTAAGAAAAGGAGTATTGCTCTTAAGAAGGGATGTTTGTAGCCGTGCTGATGCTGACAGATAGAACCCACTATCTATTGGTGCATTCTGGCTCCTGATTGTCCCTAAAGCCCAAGCATGATGAGGCAAACTCTAGATTCTACAACCTCATCCCAACCTTTGAGTGTCTTCAGAGAAGCATGGACTATAAGCTCACATATGACAATGGTAAGGGGAGAGAAAACTCCTGGTAAGGCCAGAGTTGTCATAACCACTTCCACTGATAACTTAGCTCATGGTATTGAGTAAATCACCCCCTCTGAGCCTCAAATTTTCCTTATTAAAATAACTACGCTATTTTAATAGTTCATATATTGTTTCATATAATGAAATGTTTTCCTAATCTCATGAGTCCCCATAGATAACATGCATGACCAATTTGATAGAAATCCTTGAATCTTAAGAGCACAAATTGCAGATTCATTTTAATCTTAATAACACAGAAGATCTTTATATGGTCTTTGTATATCTAGTTGTTTTAATTTTTCTTGTACAAAATAATGAGTTTCATTACACTATCTCCACACATGTATACAATGTACTTTGATCTTATTCACCTCCCCATCACCCTCTATCATCCCCCCACCCCTCAAGTAGTCCCACATTTAGGTTCATGTGCTTTTGTTTATTTGTATTTACACATCTACATTCTGCCTATGAGAGAAAATTTGATATTTGTCCTTCTGAGTCTGGCTTTTTTCACTTAACATGATGATCTCCACTTCCATCCATTTTCCTACAAATGACATGACTTCATTCTTTATGGATGAATAACAGTCATGTATATTTACCACATTTTCTTTATCCAATCATCTATCTGATGGGCACATAGGCCAATTCCATAATTTGGCTAATGTGAATAGTGCTGCCATAAACATGAGTGTGCAGGTATCTCTGTTGTATACTGACTTACACTTCTTTGGGTATTTGACCAGGAGTGGTATAGCAGGATCATATGTAGTTCTGTTTTTAGTTTTTTGAGGAACCTCCATACTGATGTCCATATTGGCTGCACTAATTTACATTCCTGCCAATAGTGTGTAAAGGTTCCTCCCCCACCCCACAATTCTCCTCAGCAATTTGTTGTTGTTTATGCTCTTGATGATAGCCATTCTGACTGGGATGAGGTAGAATCTTAATGTTGTTTTGATTTGCATTTCCTTTATAGCTAAGGATGCTGAACATTTCTTCCTGTGTTTATTGGCCATTTATGCTTCTATTTTCAATCACATTCCATACTACTTTTAATGATATTATTCAATGTATAAAATACATAGAATTTCCCCAATTAAAGAAGAGTCCTGGGACCCCTCCTGTCAGCATTCCCCTCAGTTTTCTGACCCTTGCTGGGAATCCCCTGAGGTTTTTAAAGAATGCAATTTGGAAACCTGTGAAATAGATAAGTTCTAAAATCACTTCCACCACAACAACCTAGGATTCACAAAGTCATTCTGTCCCCCATGACTTTCAATTATGCAAGAAAATACTTTACCCCCACACAGTGAGCTGTAGCTGTCCCAGGCAGTAGCTAACAGAAGGTGACTGCAGGTGACAAAATACTAAGTCCTGTGGGTAAGGATTGGAAGAGAAAAAGAAATTTCACCCAGAGAAGAAGCCTGGGGACATAGTCACTATGTTCAAGCATCAGAATGGCTGTTGTTGTGTCTAATTCATCTGTCTTCTTAGTGCTTGGCTTGTCTCCTAGCACTCAGTGAAAACTTGATGAGTGAATGACAAGTCAATAAATGAACCTAAGAAAGAAAAGTATCACTAACATCACTAGCAACGAGTGAAGTTGGCTAGTGAAGGGCTTAGTAGGACCTTTGGCTTTTGAATGTCAACCAAGGATGTACAGATGTATCCAATTGTGATTACACAGGGTCAAAGAGCACAATTTAGGAGACAGTGGACTCCTTTTACTGGGAATATTCCAGCTGGATGAAATGCAATTTGTGTTCCTGATGGTCTTGTGTCTTGGAGAACAGAATGGAAAATGAATCCTCTGAATTCTATTTAAAGCTTTAGATTCCTTTTCTTATGCATAGACTTCAAATGCAAAGTTGAATTAACCACAAGCCATGGTCTATAGCATATTGCCAGCACCTGGCCACTTCTATTTGTCTGCTTTCTCAATCATTCATGAATTTGTATACTCCATCCCCACTACTGTTAACCCACCCCCATTTTAGTGTTTAATGTTTAACTTTATGTATAGATACACTTGATATATTGCTGTATTTTAATTTACATAAAGCATGTTGTATTATAATCTTACTCTTTTCACTTATATTATGTTTTTAAAATATATCAGAATTGCTGTGAGTAATTAGAATCCATTATGTCTAAATGTCCTATGGTGTTCCTCTGTCACACCAGGTGATACATACCTGGATTGCCTCAAACAAGTGACGGTACAAAACATCCTCACCTATGAACTTTTAGATTGCTGTTTCTCTATGGGAAATGCATCTAGGAGAGGTGTTGAGCCAAGCAATATTCTTGAGCCAATCTGGTCTTTAGAGCATCACGCAGTCTACATTCCCCATGGCCATACACACAGGTCTTTTTATCCTCCACATCCCTGTCAACATTTGTCCTCATTCTCCTTTCTAATGTTTGCCTAGCTCACAAATGTAATGTTACATACTGTATATTTTTTCATGTCTCTAATAACCATAAACATTTTTTTCCAAAGTGTGAATTTCCAAAATAAGAATATAATTCTCTTCTCTTCTTAGTTTGCCAAAAGAGTTAATTAGAAACAGATATAGAACTTTAAAAGGTGACTATTTGGGGGCTGGGCACAGTGGCTCAGTCTGTAATCCCAGCTCTTGGGAGGTGGAGTTTGGGAAGATCACAATTCAATCCCAGTACAAGTAAAAGTTAGTGAGACCCCATCTCAAAAAATAAGGCAGGCATGGTGGAACACATCTATAATCTTAGCTACAGGAAAGGCATAGTTAGGAAAATTATGATATGAGGCTGGCCCACCCTATCTGAAGACTGAGCTAAAACAAAAGGGGGTGAAGACATGGTTCAAGTGGTAGAGCACAAGGTTTAGCAATCGCCCCTTTTCCAACCTCTTGAGTTAAATCCTTGATTTTTTTTGATTCCTGATAAAATATTTGAAACTATAACTTTTTTCTGTATGTAGTTTTAGCACATATGCAGTATGCAATATGACTTATTTTTTTAGAATTTTTTTATTAGGATATATTCATTATATACAGGGGGGATTCATAGTGACAATTCCAATTAGACTTATATTGTACATTAGTTACATTGCCCCCATCGTCTCTCTTGTTCAACCTCCTCCCTGCCCCACTTAAAGCATTACAAAAGGTTTCTTAGTTCTATTTCATATAGGTATATGAAGTCCACCTACCATATACCATCACCTTAAAATCCTTCCTTCACCTCCCCCACTCCCACTAGTATCCCCACCACACACACTGTAACTATTTTACAGTCCTGTTTTTCATTATTAATATTTAAGTTAATGTTCAAAGGGATTTCTCATTGAATGCCCACTGTGGGTATACTTTACTTTAGTCTGTTCAACCCCTTCTATTTCTCTCCCTTACCCCTTTACCTCCCACCCCCCATTTTTCAACAGCTTTCAATACACATCTTTATATCCTCTTCCTTCACATCTTATGTTTTACAATATTACTAATGCTCTGTCATTCTCTTTTCTTTCCCTCTTTCCCCAAGTTGCATGAAGTAGTTCCACTGTTACAAACAAACATGTTCAACAACTGAGTTTGTATATGATCATGCTTGTTTTTGTGTATAGGTTTATCATTTGGGTCTATCTTCCATATATGAGGGAAAACATGCGGCTTTTGTATTTTCTGTGTCTGGTTTACTTCATTTAACATGACATCCTCCAGTTGCATCCATTTACCTCCAAACCACATGTCACTACTTGTTATGACAATGTAATAACCCATTGTGTATATATACCATATTTTCTTGATCCATTCATCAGTTGTAGGGCATCTTGTTTGTTTCCAAAGCTTGGCTATTGTGAGGAGTGCTGCAATGAACACCAGTGTAAAAGTGTCTCTATTGTATCATGTCTTATGTTCCTTCGGTAGATGCCCAGGAGCGGTATCACTGGATCATATGACAGTTCTATCTTTAGGTTTCTGAGGAATTTCCATACTGTCTTCCATAGTGGTTGTACTAATTTGTATTCCCATCAACAGCATATAAGGGTTCCTGTCTCGCTGCATCCTTGCCAGCATTTGTTGTTGCTATTACCCTGACTAGGGTGAGATGAAATCTAAGTGTTGTTTTGATTTGCATCTATTTTATAACCAGGGAAGTTGAACACTCCTTCACGTATTTACTGGCAGTTTGAGAATTGACTGTTTAATTCATGTGCCCATTTCTTCATTGAGGTATTCATTCTTTGGGGATTGAGTTTTCTGAGTTCCTTGTAGATCTCATCCCTTATTGGATGAGTGTCTGACAAAGATTTTTCTCCCATTCTCTGAGCTGTCTCTTGAGTCTGGTGACTGTTTCCTTTGCTGTGCAGAAGCTCTTTAGTTTTATGCAGTCCCATTTGTTCATTGTTTTTGTTAGATGCTGAGCCTTTTGAGTTCTACTTAGGAAGTCATTCCCTATACCTATCCATTTCAATGTATTCCTGGAACAGGAATACAACTTTGAAACCACTCTAGGAAGTTGTTTCAAAGTTTCAGGCCTTTGATCCACTTTGAATTGATTTTGGTACAGAGGAAAAGGCAGGGATTTAATTCCAGTCTTCTACATGTGGATATCCAGTTTTTCCCAGCAACATGTGTTGAAGAGGCTCCTTTGTCAAAGATCAGTTGGCTGTAGATGGGTAGGTTTATGCCTGGATCTTCTATTCTAGTCCATTGTCTTCCTGTCTGTTTTTGTGCCAATACTGTTTTTATTGTTATGGCTCTGTAGAATAGTTTGAAGTTGGATATTGTGATGCTTCCAGCATTGGGCTTTTTGCTCAGAATTGCTTTGACTATTCGATGTCTTTTGTGTTTCCATATGTCTATCAAGATAGATTTTTCTATTTCTGTACAGAATGTCATTGGAATTTTGCTAGGGATTGCATGGAACATGCACATTGCTTTTGGTAGTTTGGCCATTTTCACAAGGCTAATTCTACCAATCCACAAGCATGGGAGATCCTTCCACCTTTTATGTCTTCTTCAATTTCTCTCTTCAGTGGTTTATAGTTTCATTAAAAAGGTCTTTGGTTTCTTTAGTCAAATTTATTCCAAGGTACTTATAAAATAATAATTTTTAGGCTATTGTAAATGGGATTGTTTCCCTGATTTCTTTCTCAGTCTGTCTGTTATTGTTATATAGGAAGGCCACTGATTTCTCTATGTTAATTTTGTATCTTGTTACTTTGTCAAAAGAGTTTATGATTTCTAACAGTTTTTTGGTAAGAGTTTTTAGGGTCTCAGGTATAAGATCATATCATCTACAAATAGGGATAATTTGAACTCTTCCTTCCCTATTATAATCCCTTTATTTCTTGCTCTTGTCTTATTGCTCTAAGAATTCCAAAACTATATTAAATAGGAGTGGAAAAAGTAGACAGCCCTGTCTCATTCCTGACTTTAATGGGAACAATTTCAGTTTTTCTCCATTCAGAATGATGTTGGCTATAGGTTTGTTGTATATAGCCTTTGTTATGTTGAGGAACATTCCTTCTTTTTTTTTTCATTTTTCTTTTATTATTCATATGTGCATACAAGGATTGGTTCATTTCTCCCCACTGCCCCCACCCCCTCCCTTACCACCCACTCCGCCCCCTCCCTCTCCCCCCCCAATACCCAGCAGAAACTATTTTGCCCTTATTTCTAATTTTGTTGTAGAGAGAGTATAAGCAATAATAGGAAGGAACAAGAGTTTTTGCTGGTTGAGATAAGGATAGCTATACAGAGCATTGACTCACATTGATTTCCTGTGCGTGGGTGTTACCTTCTAGGTTAATTCTTTTTGATCTAACCTTTTCTCTAGTACCTGTTCCCCTTTTCCTATTGGCCTCAGTTGCTTTAAGGTAGGAACATTCCTTCTATTCCTAGTTTCTTCAGAGCTTTACCATGAAAGGGTGTTGAATTTTGTCAAAGACTTTTTCTGCATGTATTGAGATTATCATGTGATTTTGTCCTTGCTTCTGTTTACATACTATATTACGTTTATAGATTTAAGTATGTTGAACCATCCTTGCATCCCTGGAATGAAAACAACTTGACTGTGATACATGATCTTTTTGACATGCTGTTAAATTCTGTTTGCTAGTATTTTGTTGAGAATCCTTGCATCTATATTCATTAAAGATATTGGTCTATAATTCTCTTTTCTGGTTGCATCTTTATTGGGTTTTGGAATGAGTGCAATGTTGGCTTCATAGAATGAGTTGGAAGTGTTCATTCCCTTTTCCTGGAAAAGTTTAAGGAGTATTAGTTCTAGTTCTTCTTTAAAGGTTTGGTAAAATTCATCCATGAATCCATCAGGTCCTGGCCTCTTTTTTAGAGAGACTCTTTATTTCTGTTTCAATTTCATAGCTTATAAAAGGACTACTTAGGTGTTTAATATCTTTTTGGTTCAATTTAGCTTAGTTATATGCATCTAGGAATTTATCCATTTCATCTAGATTTTCCAGTTTACTTGAATGTAAGTTTTCAAAGTACTCTTTAATGATCCTCTGAATTTCATTAGTATTTGTGGTTATGTCCTCTTTTTCATCTCTGATTTTATTAATTTGTGTCTTTTCTCTCCTCTGTTTTGTCATATTGGCTAATGGTTTGTTGATCTTGTTAATCTTTTCAAAGAACCAAATTTTGTTGCTTTGATTCTTCTTGGTTTTTTTTGGTCTTGATCTCTTTGATCTCATCCCTGTTCTCTATTATTTCTCTCCATCTGACATGATTTTCGGTTGGTTTGTTCTTATTTTTCTAGGAGATTAAGGTGCATCACAAGGTTGCTTATTTGAGGGGTTTCTAGTTTTTTTAATGTAGGCACTTCTAGCTATTAATGTTCCCTTTAGCACAGCATTTGCTGTGTCCCACAGATTCTGGTAGGTTGTATTTTCATTTTCCTTGAATTCTAGGAACTTTGTGATTTCTTCCCTTATTTCTTCAGTCACTCACTCTCCTTTCAGCAGTGTGTTGTTCAACCTCCATGTGTTTGAATATTTTCTGTGATTTCTTTTGTTGTTGAGATCTAGTTTTATTCTGTTGGGATTTGATATGATGCAGGGGGTTATTTCAATTTTCTTGAATTTGTTAAGACTTGCTTTTGTGATAAAATACATATATTTTGGAAAAAGTTGCAGAAAAGAATGTGTATTGCCTAGTTGTTGGGTGAAACATTCTGTAGATGTCAACAATATCTATTTTGTCTAATGTGTGGAGTAGCTCTCAAGTTTTTTTCCTGATTTTTTTGTCTAGATGACCTATCTATTGGTGACAGTGGGGTGTTCAGTTCTCCCACTATCACTGTGTTAGGGGCTTACTGTGCTCTTAGGTTCATTAGAGTTTTTTTAATGTAGATGAGTGTCCCTGTAGTTTGGTGCATATATGTTAAGAATTGATATTTCCTCTTGAAGAGGACCTTCATTGTCTCTTCATTTACTAATTTTAGTCTGAAGTCTACTTTGTCAGATATGAGTATAGGTACTATTGCCCATTTATGGGGTCCATTTGCCTGGAAAACCTTTTTCCACCCTTTGAATTCAAGCCAGTGTTTATTTTTTTCAGTGAGATGAGTCTCTTGTAAGCCACATATGGTTGAGTGTTGTTTTTGTAACCCAGTTTGCTATTCTATGTCTTTTGATTGGGGTATTGTGGCCATTTATATTCAGGGTTATTATTAAAAGGTGCATGGTGTTTCCACTCATTTTTATTCCCTTGTTTACTTTTACCTATTCCCTGTTTAGTGGTCTGCTTGGTCAAAGATTTTATTCTTTCTTGAATCTTTCTGTCTCACTCTAGTTTTTCCTTCTGTGTGTTATAGATCTTTAAGTATTTTCTGTAGTGCTGGCTTGGTAGTCGTGAATTTCTTTAGTTTTTCCTTATTGTGGAAGGTTTTAATTTCTCTTTCAATTAGGAAGGATAGTTTTACTGGATAAACTAGTCTAAGTTGACAGTTGCTTTCTTTTAGGGCCTGAATTATGTCTTTCCATGACCTTCTTGCACTTAGAGTTTGAGCTGAGAAATCTGCTGTTATTTTAATGGGTTTGCCTTTATATGTAACTTGTTTTTTCTCTTTTGCAGCTTTCAGTATTCTGTCTTTGTCCTGTGTGTTGAGTGTTTTATTATGATGTATCTAGGGGTGTTTCTTTTTTGGTCCTGATGGGTCAGTGTTCTGTAAGCTTCCTGCACCTGGGTGACTCTCTCTTTCTCGAGGTTGGGGAATTTTTCTGCTATTATTCTATTGAATATGTTGCCAATGCCTTTAGTTTGTATCTCCTCTCCTTCTCCTACACCCATGATTCATATATTTTGTCTTTCCATGGTGTCCCAGCTATCTTGCATGTTCCATTCATATTTTCTGGCATTCTTTCATGATCTTTTACTGTTTGGTCTAATTCCTATACTTTGTATTCTGTTCCTGATACTCTATTTTCAATTTGCTCCACTCTGTTCACCAACATTTTGATTGAGGTTTTTATTTGGGATAATGAGTTGCTTATTTAAGATTGATTATTTTTCAGGGTTTCCATATCTTTATTGATTTCCTCTTTCATATCCTCCATAGTCTTTTTAATTTCATCCATTTGTTTGTGTTCTCTTTGAACTCATTTGTTTATTCACATCCTCCTTGAAATCAGACACCAGCTTTGTGTCTCTTCTTTGAGGTCATTAATCATTTTTACTATTTTTGGGTGGGAATTCAGTATTTGATAGCTCTTCCTTTTTACAGGTGTTTAGATCCTTAGTGGTGGAGTTGACTTTTGAGAGAGAGTGGCTGTCTCGCTTTTTCATTCTGTGTTAAGATATATGCATCTGGAGTTGGTTTTGGTTGGGGTTTTAATCCCTTGTGCCCCTGTGTTTGGGGTTTTAAGCTTTTTTTTCTTTGAATTCCAGGAGTTTTCCTCAGAGAGGGATATGGTGGAAGTGTTGCAGGGTTCTTGTAGTGCAGATCACCTCTTTCTTCCCCTCAGTGAGGGAGCTGGGATTCCTGCTTTTTAATGGAGAAGCAAGTACCTCCCCACAGTCACAGTGGGGAGGGCTAGCCTCTGTGCACTTTGGGAACCAGGCTTCCTGTTTCCCACAGAGTAGCAGCATACCACTCAGTGGAGGATCTGGGATTCCAACTCCTAGACATGGGGGACAGGACTCTCTTGCAGGCAGGCACAGTAGGAAGTGCTGGGCCTCTGTGCACCTTTGGAAAGCAGGCCTTCTGATGGCTCCCGCAAAGTAGTAGTACATACGTTACAGCTTTCCTCCCCTCCATGAGGAGTCTGGTGTTCTTACTCTTTAATGGAGAAGTGGGGGCTCTCTTGTGTTTGGGCACAGTGGGGAGCAGTAGGCCTTTTTGTGACTTAGGGAAGCAGATCTGCTTTCCTAAGCAGGGAGTGGCAGATTACCACTCAGTGGTGTATCTTTGTTCCTGCTCTTTGATGGGACAGTGAGGCTCACTCATTGGTGGTGTGGTGGGAAGCACTGGGCCTCCTTGCTCCGTAGGGAGGAAAGCCTCCTGGAACCAGCAGAATAGCAAAGCAATGAGCCTTGGGTTCGTTTGCATATGTGGTGGTAGGCTCCTGGCAGAGAGTAGCAAGTTGAGGGTGCCCGTGGGGCAGCAAAGCCAGCAGGCTTGAATTTTCTGCTGCCTGCAAGGCAGTGGCAGCCCTGGAATCTACTTTTGCCAGGGTGTGGGCTTCCAGGATCCACAGCAGCTGCTGCAGACATGAGAGAACAAAGCCTGCCAGCAGCGGGAGTTCTGGGGACTGCTTGCCAGGAGCAGGCTTCCAGGAACCCAGAAGAGTAGTGCTGCAGTCATGGGAGAACAAAGCCTGATGGCTTGCACCTTCTGATACCCATGGAGCCTGCTTATGCAGGGCCACAGGTTACCCTGGTGTTTCAGGGTCAGGTAGCACGAGGGAGTGTGGAGTTTAGAGTTCCTACATGTGCAGGAAGCAGGACTTACCAAAGAGCACAGAGGTATGGAGTCGCACGGAGACTTCAGGGGCAAGGGATCAGGAGTGTTGGCCTGCACATGATTCTTCCCGTTCTTCCCATAGTTAGTTGTTTCTGTTTCTGTGGATTCAGAGAAGGCTTTGCTTCTTGCTGGCTATAGGACCTTGTGGGGTATCCTTAGGGTCCCTCAGTCTTCCTTCTTCAGGGTAGTTAGTCACCACTGGAGTTTAGGGATGTCAACAATCTGCCATCTTGGAAAGATCCCCCTTGGTATGACTTCTTACTGTCTTTATTTTCTTATTTCTTGCTCAAAATCTTTCTCTAAAAATCTTTCAGTTTGGATCTTTGTGTAAGAATCCCTCTGTGGATTTTATCTACTGAGTTAGAGATCTGTATATAAGCTTCTAGTCTTGAAGTTATTTTTCTTTACACTGGCCCATCAGCCCATCTGAGCATGTGTGCACCTGCACACAAATCTTCACTTATGCCTTACTCCTTTGCCTTGACTCCTTCTCTTCCTCTTCCTCTTCCTCATCCTCCCTCTTCCTCCTCATCCTTCTTCCTTCTCCTTTCTCTTCCTCCTTCTCCTTTTCTTTCTTGTTCCTCCTCCTCCTCCTCCTTCTTCTTTCTTTTCTTCTTCTTTTCTTTTCTTAATTCTGCTTCTTCCTCCTCTTCTCTATATCTCTATCACCTCTGCTTCTTTCCCCTTTGTCTCATTTCAGACTTTGTCCACTTTAAAACCTGGAACATTTCATAGTATCTACTGACGTGATAGCAAAAGTCTCTGGACCCTTTTGAGCAAGTCAGAAACTATTGGAAAAAGTGATGCCTGGGGTGGTGAAATAGTTCTGCAGAACTGCCTGAGAATGCCATCCATTACCAGTTGATGGAAACTGGTATTCCAGGGTCCAGAGTTTAGATCCTGGAATTTCCTTATCATTTAGTTGTAGATACCCACAATAGTCTCCAAAAGATGTCCAAATCCTGGTTCCCAGAGCCAGTGAATATGTTACACTACCTGGCAAAGGGGAGCTAAGGTTGCATGTAGAATTAAGGTTGTCATCAACTGACCTTAAGTTAGATTATCCAGAAAGACCCAGTGTAATCACCAAATCCTTAAATAGGCCAGAGAGTAAAAAAGAAGAACCAGAGAGATGGCAGCTTGAGAATATCACCAACATTGATGACTTTGAATATGGAGAAAGGGGACCACTAGCCAAGGAATGTGAGCATTCTCTAGAAGCTGTAGGAGACAAGGAACTGGATGAATATTTATCAAGCCCTAAGAAAGGAATACAGCCTTGTCAACACATTGATTTTTAAATCTGTATCAGACATATGACCTTTACAACTGCAAAATAATAAATTTGTATTATTTTAAGTCACTGAGTTTATGATAATTTATTATTGCAGCAATACAAAACTAATGTAGGAAGTGTCCTAAAGAGCAGAGAAAGATTTTGTCCTTTCCATTATCCTCCCAGGAAAATCCTTGGGTTTTTGTTTTTGTTTTTGCCCCCTACATTTTGGCAACCATATTTCTTCCAGCTCCCTGGCCCTCTGCTTTGTTTCCTCTAAATTCCACCTTCTATTCTGCAGCTGTACACAATTAGCTGTGAATTAATAATTTGTATATGTAACACTTGCATAGAACATTGTAGGATCTCAACACTTTTTAAATATATTATCTTACTAACAATAAATTTCCAGAGATGACATTTCAATTTCCCTATTTTTTTCAGATGAGAAAAAAAAAAGAAACATGGAGATCTTCTCCCAGGGGTAAATAGCTAGTAAATATCTGAACTAGAACAAGAAATTCTCTGACAGAAATTATGAGCTTTTCTGTTGCTCTCCTGCTCCTAGGAGACTAACTTCACAATTATTTATGCAAAACTCATAGTCTTCAAAGGTTTGTTAAGGGTCAATCTGTCGCTCAGTATCTACTATGCAACTACTAAGTATTGGGTCCTATGCCAGGCACTGGAAAACAATGGTGAACAAAACAGACTTGGATGTTGCCTTTGCAGTTTTCATTATGCTCTGCTACAGATGTTGCTCAGACCTCAGAGGTCGCTTTTCTACTGGAAGTGTCCAATCTGGACCAAGCACCAAGCATCTGAGAGAGGAAGGAAAAGCTTAAAAAAAAAACTTAAATCCATATTCCTGTTAAAGTTTTAAAAGAGATTATTGGATTCTCCTAAGCAAAGCAATGAGTTTAATTCAAAATAAGTAGGTATTTAAAAATGTGCTGCTAGTGTTAATATTTGTTTTGAATTATTGTCAGAAGTAACTGAAAGATAATGAGGACAAAGAGAGTACAGGACATCAACTTTCTCTAATTCAGAGCCTGCATCTTTTATCTTGAATTACATAACCATTACTCATAACCTCTCTTTCCTCTTTTTTTTTTTCAAAGCTGATCCTGTCCCTAGGTGGGGTAGACACCAAAAGTGCATGTTCTAATATTCAGTGGTGTCTTTTTCAACTAGTTGGTTGCTGGCTTGTTCTCACCTTATGTCCTGATGGTTTTCTAGTCTTGTTCCATTTTAGCTGAGTCCCTACTTTGGATGATAAATGATTACTGCCTCAATTCCTACAGTCTTGGCCTGTTCTCACTGGCTCTTTTGTTGGCATAAGGAACAAGTTCCTAAATCTCAACATCCCCCTATGCATTCCTTTCTGTGTATTTTGTCATAATACAACATCTTCTCAAACATCTGTTTCCCACACTATCACCTCTTAGATCCTTCTTGCTTATAAAGGCACCCACCTCTTAGTTCCTCTATGTTTTCCTTAATGCCACCCACCTCATGAAGAAACACCAACCCCAATGCTGTTTCTGCCAGAAATAATTCAACCTCCCACCAACCCTAGACAGTTCCACAACCTGATGGACATGTCATATTTCTAGGTCTCTATTACTACTTGTCCAACCTTTCAGCCCATAATTAAGCTCAAATAAATTACAGAAGTATAATTATTCCAAGAGGAGTTCAATACAGAAATACAATCCCTACCTTGTCTATATGATTTGTATAGAAAGAATTCAGGGCACCCCCCTTTTCTTTACAGAGGAAAAGAAGTAATTCTAGCCAGAAGCATCAGGTATAGACTGATGTTGCACAGAGGAGGAACAAATGAAGCCAGGCAGAGACAAGAGATGTATCATAGGTAAAACACCTTGGAAATGGAGCAAAATGACTGTTTTCTGAATATCTTTCCTATAATCATTACCACTTATCCTCAAAGTAGCCTAAGAATGTGGATATTATAAGTGTTGTTTTTTGGAAAAAGAACAAGAGCCAAAATGCATGTTTACGTTCACAAAATTCATTGCAAAATTAGAGGTGAAGTCAAAGTACACCAATGCCAATCATATGGAGACATTTCATAGACTACATGGCAGTCTAGATGAATGACCCCCTTATGCGGTGCATGAACTGCAACAGCTTGTGAGGTATCTCCTCCATCAAACTGGAGACTCCACAATGCCCTGTATAGCTATCCTTATCTCAACCAGCAAAACCCCTTGTTCCTTCCTATTATTGCTTATACTCTCTCTTCAACAAAATTAGAGATAAGGGCAAAATAGTTTCTGCCGGGTATTGAGAGGGTGGGGGGGAGAGGGAGGGGGTGGAGTGGTGGTAAGGGAGGGGGTGGAGGCAGGGGGAAGAAATGACCCAAGCCTTGTATGCACATATGAATAATAAAAGAAAAAAAAACTGGAGTCTCCAAGTCAGAACACACACCTAATTATCCTCTATATTCTTTTACTTGTAGGACAGCAGTACTGAAGGGAAACAAGAGCTACATTACTGAATTCCTCCTTCTAGGACTGACCACTGACCCCACACAACAGATATGGCTCTTTGCCTCCTTCCTTGCCATGTACCTGGTCAATGTGGTTGGCAACTCAGTCATCATTGCAGCCATCTGGAGGGAGGCCCACCTACATACCCCAATGTACTTCTTCCTCTCCAACCTTTCCCTGGTGGACATCTGCTTTACCACTGTCATTGTGCCACAGATGTTAGCCAACTTGCTTACACACAGAAAGACTATCCTCTTTTCCCAGTGCCTCATCCAGATGTATTTCTTTGTGGCCTTTGGCATCACTGACAGTTTCCTCCTGGCTGCCATGGCCATTGACCGTTACATGGCCATCTGCAACCCATTGCATTACATCAAGACCATGAGTCCCAGACACTGTCTTCTGTTGGTGATGGCATCTTGGGTGGTCTCCCACCTCCACTCACTCACCCACACAATTCTCATGGGCCGCCTCTCCTTCTGTGGATCCAATGTCATTCACCACTTCTTTTGTGATGTCCAGCCACTACTGACACTCTCTTGCTCTGACACTTCTATCAATGAGATTTTGGGCTTCACAGAGGGTTCCTTTGTGATCATGAGCCCCTTTATCTTCATTATTTTCTCTTATGTCTTCATTGCCTGTGCTGTTCTGAAGGTCCCATCAGGGGGAGGCAGATACAAGGTCTTCTCCACTTGTGGATCCCATCTAACAGTCGTGGCACTATTCTATGGGACCATAATATCTGTGTACATCCGCCCCTCATCCACTTACTCAGTAACAAAGGACCGGGTGGTCACTGTCATCTATACAGTAGTTACCCCCATGCTAAACCCTTTTATCTATAGCCTTAGGAACAATGACATGAAAAAGGCATTGAGAAAATTGACTAGGAGAACTGAGTAAAATATGCATATTTTAATACCTCTAGGAGTTTATTCAACAATGAATCACCATTTTTGTACTATGGCCACACTTGTACAGTGTGCTCAATCGTTACTGAGCCTGCAGAGCTCCCAAGACAGGCCATTCCATAAACAGAGGGGTCTCTTCTGATGGAAAACTTTTATGCTTGATTCCCCATTGGTCAAACCTTTTTTTGGTACTTTGTTGCAGTACAGATTCTTTCCTATCCCAATCCAACTTACTTCCCTCTTTTCTTCCACGGGTCTCAAACTGAATCTAAAGGATTTCTTTCACTTCTTTTCCAATAAAGCTTTTACACATTGGGGTGGTTAGTTTTTATGTAGCAATTCAACTGAGCTAATGGATGACCATATACCTGGTAAAACATTATTTCTGGATGTTTCTCTAAGGTGTTTCAGTAGAGATTATCATTTGCATCTGCAGATTGAGTAAAGATCACACTCAACAATGGGGGTGGATAGCATCCAATCCATTGAGGCCCCAAATAGACCAAAAAAGGCAGAGGAAAGGTGAATTCAACCTCTTGTCTCAGCTGAGACATCTTCTGTCTTTAACATCCACACCCTTGGCTCTCAGTCCTTCAGACTCTTACTGGGACTTAACAACACTGGTTCTGTATAGTCTCAGGTCTTTAGACTCTCCTAGGCCTCCAGCCTGAATAGAGAAGATCACAAGACTTCCTAGCCTCCACAGTCATGTGAGCCAACCTCTTATAATAAATCTCTTTGTCTATGCCAACATATGTATTATTTGTTCTTTTTCTCTGGAGTGCCCTAACTAATACATCTAACCATATCATGGCATGGGCTTCACAGAAGACTTGAACTAATAAATTAGTCAATGACTCAGTGAAAAAAATCTGCTCTTTGGCACACAATACAGAAGAATTTGAACAGATGCACCTGAATACTGTGAGAGACAGTTATGGCATTAAGTTCAAAATGGAAAAATATGTTCTGTGTCATTTGTTATGGATTTACTCTCTCACCTATAAAAATAACCTAACTTAACTTGATATAAGACTAATAGTGAACAAAATTCCAGTTGCCTAGACATTTCTGCTGAAATAATAAAATCTTGGGCTGTCACTAAAACATCAATAATAAAACAAAGGAATAATGTAATATTGTTATTGTAGAAGTGTTCTCTAGAAAAGACTGACTTCAAAATGTTCTTCCAACTTGCATGCAGATTTTTTAGGAAGAAATAAATAATAGAGAAGGCCAGGACATGTTTATTCAAATAACATTTGTGCATTTTATAAGACTAGGAAGAGTTTTACATGAGATAGTACATTTTAATTGTGCCAAAAATCTGATAACAAATACAAATGTTCATCAAGGTTGGAATTGATTCATTATGATACTATCCCAAAAAGGAATGTAAATCCATAATCCCTTATCTGCAATCCTGAAATCCAAAACTCACTGAAAAATATTTCACAAAGTTTCAGCAAATTTATTTTTTAGAAAAACTTCACCTTGTTTGATACCTGGCTATTTATCCAACTTGGTATAAACACTTATTTATCTAAGTATTATTGTGTTTTTTAGTGCACAAACTCCCAGAAACTACTGATGGCATCATAATAGATGGCATATGTATAATATACCTCTTCTAAAATTGGAAACATTCTAAGTTCCAAAATGAAAAGCCCTGATAATAGTGGTAGAAAGAATAGTGAGAAATTCCTGCATAGCTATCTTAAACAAACAAAAATGTCTTTTTTCAAAAACAAAGGACAGGAAGGTAAAACAGGTCCTGTGTGAGGGGTGGTACCAGTGGGAAGGGAGAGGATAAAAAGAAAGGGTGAGAGGGGGTATTCAAGATGGCGACTAGGCTACATAAGCAGAAAGGCTAAACTCCCTGAATCTAAAAACCTCCCTGAGACATTGGAGCCATACTTGGGTAATTCTGACTGCTTCTAGCCAAAATAACTGCCATTGCACTAGCTGCAGGAAAAAAACTCAAAGACTGACCTTCAAATCAGCCTTTAATTGCACCTAACAACTGCGACCCATTGCACAGCCAGCAAGGCAATTCTGGCCCCAGGGAAACCCTCCTACCCCACGGCAATTTTTTTCTTTTCTTTTTCTTCTCTCTTTCCTTCTCTTCACCTTCCTCCATCAAGCAGAAATAAAGCATCAACCAGAATCAAACTTTTGACATCCTAAACCCCTAGCCCATGGAAAGCCTCTCCATGCCACATTGCAATGAGAAAATTTGGTTTCTCACCCCCACTGCCACTGCCACCACTGCCACCACTGGCTCCAAACCTGCCTGCGTGTCAACTGACAGAACAAACTGGTAAGCACCATGCACCAAGTGGAACTCCCCTATCCACCCTAGGGAACATAAACCAGCACAGCAGGATGACCCCCCCACCGAACAAAACTGAATAACAAACAGCAAACTGTAATCAAACATGGACAGCTGGGGGGCAGGTGGAATACTGAAACTACACCAGAGAAAAGGAGAGGGGGAAGGAACTAATCTCAGCACTGAACTATCAGTAAACAAACACAGGAAAGGCAGTGAAGACTGAGAGTAGGTGGGCAATAAGCCACTCCCCAAAGCAGGGAAGGTAGTGGATCACATAGCTGATTTACTGAGCCACAGCAGCATCCAAAACCAAACTGCCCCAAAACTGAAAAATAAACAGCAATCTATAATAAAACATGGACAGTGGAGGGAGTGAGTGGGATGCTGAACCTGCCCCAGGGAAAGGGGGTGAAATAAAGAAATAAACTCCCAGGCCCGAACACCCAGTTAACAGACACAGCGACCATGAAGCAGGGCAGATAGTGGATCACAGAGCTGATGTCTGAACCAGAGAGCAGCATTCAAAACTGAACTGTCCCACCTTCCTGGGAGAGGAGCTGACCAAAGAGCTGCAGCTGAAGGATAACACAATTAACAGCTGGGGAAATGAAAAGCTCTGACTACCCTGCATGATCTGGCACCCTACTGCACCTCACAATTTCAATTAAACTGATATACAGAAGAACAAAACGCTACTCACAAGCCAATCACCTGGTGAGACCACATCACAGCATTGGCTTATATGCCAACACCAGGACTGGATGCCAGAGGAGTAATTCTAGAACTTAAACTAAGACTGAAATTCTGTTGTTCCTGAACCTGATGGGGGTTTTAAATTATTTTTTTTTCCTGTTGTTTTGTTTGTTTGTTTGTTTCACTATTGTGGGGGGTGTTATTTTTATTCCTATTTTCTTTTTTTTCTTTCCATACTATCAACTTTACCATCCTTACTCTCACCCTTTCACCATCCCTCCTTCTCCTGTGCTAAAATCCATTGCTCTCCTTCCCAACTACTCTTTCTGCTTCTTCTCATCCACTCTCTCCCCCTGCACTCACCTTCCCCTCCCATTATCCCCCAATCTGTCAACTGACAACCCCTCCCTCTTACACACTCACCACATGCTGACCAACCTCTATACAAAATTTACACAAACCCAAACTCCCTGCAATCCCTGACACAAGCACCCTACACTAGAAAAACAGAAATACACCCAAACACACACAAGGGCCACAAAACCCAGCAGCCCCACAACACTTCTCCCACTCACCCACTCTACTTCCTGCCTCCCCTTTTAGAGCCACCCTAACCAACTACCCAAATTTCTATAACTAGCCTAACAAACATTAACCCCCCAACTCTTACTGCTTATACATATTGCCACCAAGGAGTCTTGTATATAATATATAAATAAATGGTTGGGTATTGAACCTGTGAATTAGTTATTGCTAAATTACACCACCAAACCAGGGACAGAAATATCACACCAACCTAGCTAAGAAACAAGACAGTCACAACACAAAAACTAAATCAAGGGAAAGAAAACAGGTGACAAAAATACAAAATAGCTTGTCAAGAACATAGTTGCCCAGCACAAAGTGGAGCAATGGGAAGAAGAGGAAGGGATGGAAATGACTCTCCTCAAAAAAATAATTTCACACAGGATTAAGAGGGAAATGAAGAAAATGGATACCCAGTTCCAGACCCAAAAAACAAAGATAAATGACATTGAGGAACACAGCAATGCCCATAAAAACACCCTCAAAGAAGAAATCATGCAAGAAATCACTGAAAACTACATGGAGAAGATGTGGTTAAACAAAATATACAAGATGTACTGAAGAAATTTCAAGACACCAAAAATAAAGAATATGAGAAGACACAGAAACAAATAAAGAAACTCAGAGATGCCCTAAATAAACACCAAAGTGAAACAGAGGACACTATAAATGGAGAGATAAATGAATTAAAGATGAAGATAAAAAACATTGAAGAGGAAGTGACCCAAGATATGGAAAACCTCATAAAAAAGAATCAAACAGGAACACAATACACAGTGAAAGCCCACTCCAGCAGAATAGAACAAGAAGACAAATCTCAGAACTTGAAGATAAAATAGAAATTAAAGAAAAATCTGAAGAACTATTAGTCAAACAACTCAAGAGCTGTGAAAGGAATATACAAGCACCCACCAACTCCATGAGAAGACCAAACTTAAGAATCATGGGCACTGAAGAAGAAGAAGAGGTCCAAATAAAAGTGATTAGTAATATATTTAATAAAATAATAACAGAAAATTTCCCAAATCTCAAGAAAGTTTTGCCCGTTCAGGCACAGGAAGCCTCCAGGACACAAAACAAACTTGACCAAAATAGAACATCCCCACGCAATATTTAACGAGCTAGCATGGAGAACAGAGAAAGAATATTGAAGGCTGTAAGAGAGAAAAAAACACATAACATATAAAGGTAAATCACATTAATTTTCACAAACTCTGAAGGACCTAAAAACATATATACACTCCAAAACAGTGGTAATGGAAGACCAATACATAGGTCATCCAAACAAAAACATCAATAAAGAAATTCTAGAACTAAATCACACCAAAGATCAAATGGACCTAGCTGATGTCTACAGATTATCTACTACAACATTCATACAACATACATTCTTTAGAGCAGTCATGGAACTTTCTCCAAAATTGGTCATATCTTAGGGCACAAAGCAAGCCTCAGCAAATATAAGAAAATAGAAATAATCCCATACATTCTATCTAATCACAATGCATTAAAACTAGAATTCAACAACAAAAACAACAGCAGAAAAAAAGCAAACAATGGAAAGTTGAACAACACATTCCTCAATGGCCAGTGGTCATTCATGAAATAAAAAAAGGAAATTAAAAAGTTCCTGGAAGTTAATGAAAATGAAAACATGACCTATCAGCACCTATGGGACACAGCAAAGGCAGCTCTAAGAGGAAAGTTTATAGCCATGAGTGCATATATTAAAAGGACAGAGAGAACTCAAATGAATGACCTATTGCTACATCTCAAACTCCTAGAAAAACAAGAACAAGCAAAATCTAAAACAAGCAGACGGATAGAAATAATAAAAACAAGGGCCAAAATTAATGAAATAGAGACAAAAAAAAATACAAAGTATCAATGCAACAAAAAGCTGGTTCTTTGAAAAAATAAACAAGATTGACAAAGCCCTGGCAAATTTGACTAAAATGAGGAGGAAAAAGACTTAAATCAATAAAATCAGAAAAACAAAATGGGAGGTAACAACAAATACCAAGGAAATCATCAGAGACTGCTTTGAGAATCTGCATTCCAATAAATTTGAAAATCTTGAAGAAATGGAGAAATTTCTATATAATTATGAACATCCAAAACTAAGCCAAGAGGATGTTAAACACCTAAACAGATCTATAACATGAAATGAAATTGAAGCAGCAATGAAGAATCTCTGAAAAATGAAAACTCCAGGACTGACGGATTCTCTGCTGAATTCTATCAGACCTTTAAAGAACTACCACTAGCTCTCCTTAAACTTTTCCATGAAGTAGAAATGGAAGGAACACTGCCTAACTCATTCTATGAAGCCAGTATCACAATCATCCCAAAACCAGACAAAGACACCTCCACAAAAGAACTATAGGCCAATCTCATTAATGAACATTGATGCAAAAATCCTTAATAAAATAATGGCAAACCAAATCCAACAACATATCAGAAAGATCATTCACCATGACCAAGTCGGCTTCATTCTAGGGATGCAGGGATGGTTTCACATACACAAATCAATAAATGTAATGCAGCACATTAATAGAAGCAAAGACAAAAACCACTTGATCATCTCAATAGATGCAGAAAAAGCCTTTGATAAGATCCAACACCACTTCATGATAAAAGCTCTAAGAAAACTAGGAATCGAATGAATGTACCTCAACATTATAAAGGCTATATATGGCAAACCTATAGCCAACATCATACTTAATAGGGAAAAACTGAAACCATTTCCCCTAAAATCAGG
This sequence comes from Castor canadensis, assembly GCF_047511655.1. Lineage (NCBI taxonomy): Eukaryota > Metazoa > Chordata > Mammalia > Rodentia > Castoridae > Castor > Castor canadensis. The sequence continues at coordinate 12,387,880 of NC_133398.1, read as the reverse complement.
AATGAGACAAGGGTGCCCACTATCCCCACTCCTATTCAGCATAGTCCTGGAATTCCTAGCCAGAGCAATAAGGAGAGAAGAAAAGAAATACAAATTGGTAAAGAAACTCTCAAAGTATCCCTATTTGAGGATGACATGATCCTGTACCTCAAAGACCCAAAACCTCCACCCAAAAACTTCTAGAAACCATACAGCTTCAGCAATATAGCAACTTACAATATATGAAATGAACTTTAAAAAAATCCATAGCCTTTCTGTACATCAGCAATAAGCAAATTGAGAAAGAAAATAGGAAAACAATTCCACTTACAATAGCCTCAAAAAATCATATACCTAGGAGTAAACTTAACAAAGGATGTGAATGATCTCTGTAAGAACTACAAACCTCTGAAGTAAGAGATTGAGGAAGAACATAGCAGGTGGAGAGATCTCCCATGTTCATGGATTGGTAGAATCAACATAGTAAAAATGGCTATACTACCAAAAGCATTCTACATGTTATACACATTTCCCATCAAAATCCCAATGACATTCATCACAGAGATTGAAAAATCTACACTAAAGTTCACGTGGAAACACAAGAAACTGTGATTAGCCAAGGCAAAACTCAGCAAAAAAAGCAATGCTGGAGGTATCACAATACCAACTTCAAACTATACTACAGAGCCATAGCAATAAAAACAGCATGGTACTGGCACAAAAACAGCTATGAAGACCAGTGGAACAGAATAGAGGACCCTGATATGAATCCACACAGCTATGCCCACCTTATTTTTTTAACAATGGCACCAAAACATATGATGGAGAATAGACACCTTCTTCAACAAATGTTGCTGGGATGAGTGGTTATCTGCCTGCAGAAAACTGAAACTAGATCCATGCCTATTACTCTTATTAGTATCAATTCAAAGTGGATTAAATACCTTAATATCGGACCTAAAACTCTGAAGTTAGTACAGGAAAGAGCAGGGAATACTCTGGAGCAACAGGTATAGTCAAAGAATTCCTCAGTAGAACTCCAGCAGCCCAGCAACTAAGAGAAAGGATGGACAAATGGGACTATATGAAATTAAAAAGCTTCTGTACAACAAAATAAATGGTCTCTAAACTGAAGAGATCACTCACCGAGTGGGAGAAAATATTCTCTGGCTACGTATCAGACAAAGAACTGATAACTAGAATATACAGGAAGCTCAAAAAACTAAACTCCCCCCAAAATCAATCATCCAATAAAGAAGTGGGCAACTGAACTAAACAGAACTTTTTCAAGGGAAGAAGTCAAATGGCCAAAAAACAAATGAAAAAATGCTCTCCATCCCTAGCCATAAAGGAAATGCACATCAAAACCACCCTAAGATTCTACCTCACTCCTCTTAGAATAACTATCATCAAAAACACCACCAGCAACAAATGTTGGCAAGGATGTGGGGGGAAAAGGAACCCTCACACACCTCTGGTGGGAATGCAATCTAGTACAACCACTCTGGAAAACAATATGGAGGCTTCCTAAAAACCTAAATATAGATCTGTCATATGATCCAGCAATCCCACTCCTAGGGATATACCCAAAGGAATGCGACTCAAGTTATTCCAAAGGCACCTGCACACCCACATTTACTGCAGTGCTATTCACAATAGCCATATTATGGAAACAGCCAAGATGCCCCACTACCAATAAATGGATTAAGAAAATGTGCTGTTTATACAGAATGGAATTTTACTCAGCCACAAAGAAGAATGAAATTTTGTCATTTGGAAGTAAATGGATGGAACTGGAGAACATCATCTTAAAAAAAGTTAGCCAGCTCAGAAGGCCAAAAATCTTATGTTCTCCCTCATATATAGACTTTAGACCTAAAACAAATGCAGTAAAATTATAGTACATGGGTCACACACTAAGGGGAGAATGCATACAGGAGGAATAGGGAAAGGGAAGAAACCCAAAATGTGAAATTGTTTGATGTACCCATTGTACAGGAGGGAACAAAGTAATCATAAACTGATGAGGCCACTATGGGAAGGTGAGCGGCAAGTAGTGAAGGGGTCAGGTAGAGATGAACCAATTTGGATTGTAATACTTTCACAAGCGCTTATGATTCAATCAAGTACAGGTAAACAGTACACAGGAGACTTATTTCAGAGGATAGGATTTTATTCAAACAAATTTACACAGCACTCTCCCATGGATCCTAATGCCTGTCTGTACTACCCTAGGCAGCCAGGAGTTTACTCAGGCCTTTCCCAAGCCTCACTCACCCTGTGACAGTTCTCAGCCGATGAGGGGGGTACACCCTAGCCCCGGGGAATTCCTCATGGCCGCTTTCAGTGCAGGTCTGGTCTCAAGGTTCACCGGTGACACCCAATGGTCGTCAGGAGAAAGTGAACACTCTCAAGCAGCAGCTGCCTCTACATCAGAGCCTCCGGACAGGCCCTGACAGCGCGTGGTCTCCGGCATTCAGGGGGCGAGTGAGATTTTGAGTTTTGGCTCTTGATTTTATATACCCGGTGGTGACCTCATAGTTTCTGCCATCGGCACTTTCACCTTAGGTTTGGCTTATTTGCATATTGCCTGTCGTTTTCTGGCATGGTTTCTAATTCCTAACACACACTAGCTAATAATTCTTATTTCAACAATTTTTTCCTACTTTAACACAACACAACAGAAACGTTATATGTGCTCACCACAAATACACACATGCTTGGAAGCAATACTAGGAATCTCTCTGTATAGCTATCTTTATCTCAAGCTAGCAAAAATGCTATGTCTTTCTCATTATCTCTTTTTTTTTATTCATATGTGCATACAAGGCTTGGGTCATTTCTCCTCCCTGCCCCACCCCCTCCCTTACAACCCACTCCACCCCCTTCCTCTCCCCCCCACCCCCTCAATACCCAGCAGAAACTATTTTGCCCTTATCTCTAACTTTGTTGTAGAGAGAGTATAAGCAATAATAGGAAGGAACAAGGGTTTTTGCTAGTTGAGATAAGGATAGCTATACAGGGCATTGACTCACATTGATTTCCTGTGCATGTGTGTTACCTTCTAGGTTAATTCTTCTTGATCTCACCTTTTCTCTAGTTCCTGGTCCCCTTTTCCTATTGGCCTCAGTTGCTTTTAAGGTATCTGCTTTAGTTTCTCTGCGTTAAGGGCAACAAATGCTAGCTAATTTTTTAGCTGTCTTACCTATCCTTACCCCTCCCTTCTGTCCTAAAGCTTTTATCATGTGCTCAAAGTGCAATCCCCTTGTTGTGTTTCCCCATGATCTAATGTCCACATATGAAGGAGAACATACGATTTTTGGTCTTTTGGGCCAGGCTAACCTCACTCAGAATGAGGTTCTCCAATTCCATCCATTTACCAGCGAATGATAACATTTCGTTCTTCTTCATGGCTGCATAAAATTCCATTGTGTATAGATACCACATTTTCTTAATCCATTCATCAGTGGTGGGGCATCTTGGCTGTTTCCATAACTTGGCTATTGTGAATAGTGCCACAATAAACATGGGTGTGCAGGTGCCTCTGGAGTAACATGTGTCACAGTCTTTTGGGTATATACCCAAGAGTGGTATTGCTGGATCAAATGGTAGATCAATGTCTACCTTTTTAAGTAGCCTCCAAATTTTTTTCCAGAGTGGTTGTACTAGTTTACATTCCCACCAACAGTGTAAGAGGGTTCCTTTTTCCCCGCATCCTTGCCAACACCTGTTGTTGGTGGTGTTGCTGATGATGGCTATTCAAACAGGGGTGAGGTGGAATCTTAGCGTGTTTTTTTTTTCATTTTTCTTTTATTATTCATATGTGCATATAAGGCTTGGGTCATTTCTCCCCCCTGCCCCCACCCCCTCCCTTACCACCCACTCCGCCCCCTCCCTCTCCCCCCCCACAATACCCAGCAGAAACAATTTTGCCCTGATTTCTAATTTTGTTGTAGAGAGAGTATAAGCAATAATAGGAAGGAACAAGGGTTTTTGCTGGTTGAGATAAGGATAGCTATACAGGGCATTGACTCACATTGATTTCCTGTGCATGGGTGTTACCTTCTAGGTTAATTCTTTTTGATCTAACCTTTTCTCTAGTACCTGTTCCCCTTTTCCTATTGGCCTCAGTTTTAGCATGGTTTTAATTGGCATTTCCTTTATTGCTAGAGATGGTGAGCATTTTTTCATGTGTTTTTTGGCCATTTGAATTTCTTCTTTTGAGAAAGTTCTGTTTAGTTCACTTGCCCATTTCTTTATTGGTTCATTAGTTTTGGGAGAATTTAGTTTTTTAAGTTCCCTATATATTCTGGTTATCAGTCCTTTGTCTGATGTATAGTTGGCAAATATTTTCTCCCACTCTGTGGGTGTTCTCTTCAGTTTAGAGAACATTTCTTTTGATGAACAGAAGCTTTTTAGTTTTATGAGGTCCCATTTATCTATGCTATCTCTTAGTTGCTGTGCTGCTGGGGTTTCGTTGAGAAAGTTCTTACCTATACCTACTAATTCTAGAGTATTTCCTAATCTTTCCTGTATCAACTTTAGAGTTTGGGGTCTGATATTAAGATCCTTGATCCATTTTGAGTTAATCTTGGTATAGGATGATAAACATGGATCTAGTTTCAGTTTTTTGCAGACTGCTAACCAGTTTTCCCAGCAGTTTTTGTTAAAGAGGCTGCTATTTCTCCATCGTATATTTTTAGCTCCTTTGTCAAAGACAAGTTGGTTATAGTTGTGTGGCTTCATATCTGGGTCCTCTATTCTGTTCCACTGGTCTTCATGTCTGTTTTTGTGCCGGTACCATGCTGTTTTATTGTTATTGCTTTGTAATATAGTTTGTAGTCAGGTATTGTGATACCTCCTGCATTGTTCTTTTGACTGAGTATTGCCTTGGCTATTCATGGCTTCCTGTGTTTCCATATAAATTTCACGGTAGATTTTTTGATCTCTTTAATGAATGTCATTGGAATTTTGATGGGAATTGCATTAAACATGTAGATTACTTTTGGAGTATCGACATTTTTACTATGTTGATTCTACCAATCCATGAGCATGGGAGATCTCTCCACTTTCTATAGTCTTCCTCAATCTCTTTCTTCAGAAGTGTATAGTTTTCCTTGTAGAGGTCTTTCACATCGTTTGTTAGGTTTACACCTAGGTATTTGATTTTTTTCTTGAGGCTATTGTAAATGGAATTGTTTTCATACATTTTTTTTCAGTTTGCTCATTTTTAGTGTATAGAAATGCTAATGATTTTTCTATGTTGATTTCATATCCTGCTACCTTGTTCTAGCTATTGATGATGTCTAGAAGCTTCTGAGTAGAGTTTTTTGGGTCTTTAGGGTATAGGATCATGTTATCTGCAAATAGGGATATTTTGACAGTTTCTTTACCTATTTATATTCCTTTTATTCCTTCTTCTTTCCTAATTGCTCTGGCTAGGAATTCCAGTACTATGTTGAATAGGAGTGGAGATAGTGGGCATCCTTGTCTGGTTCCTGATTTTAGAGGGAATGGTTTCAGTTTTTCTCTGTTAAGTATAATGCTGGCTGTAGGTTTGTCATATATAGCTTTTATAATATTGAGGTACTTTCCTTCTATTCCTAGTTTTCTTAGAGCTTTTATCGTGAAATGGTGTTGGATCTTATCAAAGGCTTTTTCTGCATCTATTGAGATGATCAACTGGTTTTTGTCTTTGCTTCTGTTAATGTGGTTTATTACATTTATTGATTTTCGTATGTTGAACCCCCCCCCCTGCATCCCTGGGATGAAGCCTACTTGGTTGTGGTGAATAATCTTTTTGATGTGTTATTGAATTCGGTTTGCCATTATTTTGTTGAGGATTTTTGCATCAATGTTCATTAAGGAGATTAGCCTATAGCTCTCTTTTTTGGAGGTGTCTTTGCCTGGTTTGGGGATAAGTGTAATACTGGCTTCATAAAATGTGTTAGGCAGTTTTCCTTCCCTTTCTATTTCGTGGAACAGTTTAAGGAGGGTTGGTATCAGTTGTTCTTTAAAGGTCTGATAGAATTCCACAGAGAATCCATCAGGTCCTGGACTTTTATTTTGGGGAAGACTCTTGATTGCTGCTTCAATTTCATTTTGTGTTATAGATGTATTCAGGTGATTAATTTCCTCTTGGTTCAGTTTTGGATGATCATATGTATCTAGAAATGTGTCCATTTCATTAAGATTTTCAAATTTATTTGAATATAGGTTCTCAAAGTAGTCTCTGATGATTTCCTGGGCTTCCATGGTGTTTGTTGTTATCTCGCCTTTTGCATTCCTGATTCTACTAATTTGGGTTTTTTCTCTCGTCATTTTAGTCAGGTTTGCCAGGGGTCTGTTGATCTTGTTTATTTTTTCAAAGAACCAACTTTTTGTTTCATTAATTCTTTGTATGGTTTTTTTGGTTTCTATTTCATTGATTTCAGCTCTTATTTTTATTATTTCTCTCCTTCTATTTGTTTTGGGGTTTGCTTGTTCTTGTTTTTCTAGGAGTTTGAGATGTATCATTAGGTCATTGATTTGGGATCTTTCAGTCTTTTTAATATATGCACTCATGGCTATAAACTTTCCTCTCAGGACTGCCTTAGCTGTGTCCCATAGGTTCCGGTAGGTTGTGTTTTCATTTTCATTGACTTCCAGGAACTTTTTAATTTCCTCTTTTATTTCATTGATGATCCATTGTTCATTAAGTAATGAGTTATTTAGTTTACAGCTGATTTCATGTGTTTTGTCTTTACTTTTTTTTTTTAATCCCTCCTCCTCCAGGTTGCAGCATGTCTGTGCATGTCTTTCTGTGTAGGAGAGTGATGGAGAGAAAATTCATGCCCTGGTTGCCTTGGTAAAATTACTGCTTTATCCACAATGACTCAGATTATGTCATATGGTTTGCACACTAGGTGCCAGCCAACATGGAAAAAGGTAAATGGTTAGGAGATTCCAAAAATCAAAGAGGAATAAGAGAGTTATAAAACTGCATTCACAGAATCTTTGTTTAATGCTTGGGTGGGAAGAGGCTTCATTTTTTTTTCATTTTTCTTTTATTATTCATATGTGCATACAAGGCTTGGTTCATTTTGTCTTTACTTTTGTTGTTGAGTTCTACTTTTACTGCATTGTGATCAGATCGTGTGCACAGTATAATTTCTATTTTCTCATATTTGCTGAGGCTTGCTTTGTGCCCTAGGATATGATCTATTTGGAGAAGGTTCCATGGGCTTCTGAGAAGAATGTATATTGTATAGAGGTTGGATGAAATGTTCTGTAGACATCAACTAGGTCCATTTGATTTATTGCATATTTTAGATCTTGGATTTCTTTATTGATTTTTTTGTTTGGATGACCTATCTATTGATGATAATGGGGTTGTTGAAGTCTCCCACAACCACTGTGTTGCAGTTAATATATGCTTTTAGGTCTTTCAGGGTATGTTTGATGAAGTTGGGTGCATTGACATTGGGTGCATATATGTTGATAATTGTTATTTCCTTTCGATCTATTTCCCCTTTTATTAGTATGGAAAGTCCTTCTTTATCTCATTTAATCAATGTAGGTTTGAAGTCTACTTTGTCAGAGATAAGTATTGCTACTCCTGCCTGTTTTGGGGGGCCATTGGTTTGGTAAATCTTCTTCCAGCCTTTCATCCTAAGCCTATGCTTATTTCTGTCAGTGAGATGGGTCTCCTCTAAGCAACAAATTGTTTGATCTTCCTTTTTCGTCTATTTTGTCAAATGGTGCCTTTTCATGGGTGAAATCTGTTAACATTAAGTGTTAGTACTGATAGGTATGTGGTGATTCCTGTCATTTAGTTGTCTTAGTTGTTTGAAGGTTTGATTGTGTGTACCTAAGTTGAGGTTACTCTCTACTGTCTTGCTTTTTCTTTTCCTGTGGTTTGATGCTGCCTGTCTTTTCATGGTTAAGTTGGGTTTCACTTTCTGTGTGCAGAATCCTTTGAAGAATCTTTTGTAGTGGTGGCTTTGTGGTCACATATTGTTTTAGTTTCTACTTATCGTGGAAGATTTTTATTGCTCCATCTATTTTGAATGATAGTTTTGCTGGGTAGAGTATCCTGGGGTTGAAGTTATTTTCATTCAGTGCCCAGAAGATCTCACCCCACACTCTTCTTGCTTTTAATGTTTCTGTTGAGAAGTCTGCTGTGATTTTGATGGGTTTACTTTTGTATGTTACGTGTTTTTTCTCTCTTATGGCCTTCAATATTCTTTCTCTAGTTTCTGTACTTGTTGTTTTAATGATGATATGTCGTGGGGTAGTTCTATTTTGATTTGGTCTGTTTGGTGTCCTGGAGGCCTCTTGCATCTGTATGGGAATATCTTTCTCTAGATTTGGGAAATTTTCCGTTATTATTTTGTTAAATATATTACGCATTCCCTTCGCTTGCACCTCTTCTCCTTCTTCGATGCCCATGATTCTCAAGTTTGGTCTTTTGATGGAGTCAGTGAGTTCTTGCATTTTCTTTTCACAGGTCTTGAGTTGTTTAACTAATAGTTTTTCGGTTTTTCCTTAATTACCATTTCATCTTCAAGTTCTGAGATTCTGTCTTCTGTTTGTTCTATTCTGCTGGATTGGCCTTCTGTTTTGTTTTACAGTTCTGTTTCATTCTTTTTTCTGAGGTTTTCCATATCCTGGCTGGTTTCCTCTTTAATGTTGTCTATTTTTGTCCCGAGTTCATTTATCTGTTTATTCATCATGTTCTCTCTTTCACTTTGGTGTTTATACAGTGCTTCTATGGTTTCCTTTATTTCTTCTTTGCTTTTTCAAATTCTCTATTTTTGTTGTCTTGGAATTTCTTGAGTGTCTCCTGTACATTTTGGTTGACCCTATCCAGTATCATCTCTATAAAATTCTCATTGATTACTTGTAGTATGTCTTCTTTTAAATTATTCTTGTGGGCTTCATTGGGTCCTTTGGCATAGTTTATCTTCATTTTGTTGGAGTCTGGATCTGAGTACCTGTTTTCTTCATTCCCCTCTGGTTCCTGTACTAATTTTTTGCTGTGGGGAAACTGGTTTCCCTGTTTTTTCTGTCTTCCCATCACTGTCTTTGGTGTTGTTACTGTCCCTGTACTGTGTGCAATTAAGTATTTTCTAGCTTGTAATAATAACAATGGTAATATTTAGAATGGAAGGGTGAGCTGAGATGGAAAGCAAGAAGTTAAAGAAATGGGAAAAACAAATACACAGACTGGAGGGAGAAAACAGAACCTGGTGTCAGACAAGAAGATTTCAAAGGTATAAACAGGGAGCTTTAGTGTACTAATCGACAGTAAGCTGAACAGACATTAGAGAGACAGAGAGAGGATTGAAAATCAAAAAAAAAAGATAAGAATAAAAATAAAAAATAACTAAATGAAAGAAAAATCTATATATAAAAATGTATTAAAATAAAATGAAAAAATAGAAAATTTTAAAAAACCAAAAAAAACAAAAAACCTCCAAGTTCAAATGCAATGAAGGTTCAGTCTTAATAATTTGGGTGTCCGTCTCAGTCTCCAATCCTGGAGATGGTGCCTCAGATGTTGTTCTGTACTTGTCTCGTCAAAGGGGACACATAAAGTAGAACAAAACTACACACACACACACACACAAATCCCCACCAAGTGTCCCAAGTTCAAATGCAATACAGTTTCAGTAAGTTTTTCAGCTTGCAGGTGTAATTCAGTCGTTCTCTCATCAAAGGTAGGGACACAAAGAAAAAAAGAGTCTGGAGACAGTTCTGAGAATGGTATCTGCAGCTGTGGCTTGCCTGCCCGCTGCTGTCAGCCTGCTGTTGCTGGAGGCGTTATATATGCAGATCTCAGGGGTGAGCTTAGCACTCACCTGGCCCTGCAGGCTTTGTTTACTCAGAGTTCTCCTGTGCGGTAGCCCCTGCTACAAGCTTTCCCCTTTCCAAGCACACTGGGAAAGGTGACACTGCACCCTCGTTGTCAGGCCTGCATGTTTATCTACAGTTCATGTGGGAGGTGGGTCTTCCCCCCTCTCCTGTGCAGTTTTCCTCCCACTGCCACTTTCACAAGCTTTCCTGCTCCTGATTACTGGGCAGTGCTGCTGCTCCTGCCAGCCATCATGTTTGTTTACAGTTCACTTGGGAAGTGGGTCTTCCCTCCTCTCCTGTGGAGTTTTCCTCCCTCCGCCACTCTTACAAGCTTTCCCACTCCTGGTTGCTGGGCACGTGCCCCCGCTCCTGCCAGAGGCTCTCCGGCCAGGCCAGCTTGTTTATTTACAGTCCCGGGAAGGATTCCCTTCCTCCAATCTTCGGCGCTCAGTGTGCTCCACCCTCTTTCCCATGTGTCTTTATTGCTCTTATTGCTTATTACTCAGTTTCTCTTTTTTCCCCGGGTGGAGGTTGGTCTGTCCAGGGGGCTATGCTACTCTGTCCCAGGCTTGTCTGTGGGAGTACTGTGGTACCGCAAAGCTCACCTGGTCCGTGTCTTCCCAAGCCATCTGGGTGCTGGCGACTGGTGGCCTGGGGGCCCTCCTGGTTTCTCCGTTTAATGTGAAGTGGAGATTCTCTGCACTGGCTGGAGGTGTGGAGGGGTCAAAGTTATGCCTCTTCTCAGTGATTATGCCTGCAAAGTGTGTCTCCAGCGTCTCTCCAAGATTTCACTATAGGAGGCTCGCTTTCTGCTTCCTCCCTCTAGCCGTCATCTTGGAATCTCCCTCTCATTATCTCTTATATTTTGTTTTCAACAAAACTGGAGAAGAGGGCAAAACAGGTTCTGCCTGGATGGGAGGGGGGGTAGGTGGTTGAGGGAGGGGGCAGGGGGCAGGGAGAAGAGATAGCCTAAACAATGTATGCACATATGAATAAATGAATAAACAATTTAAAAAAGAAAGGGTGAAAGATGGTGAATATGGTGGAAATATTATGTACTCATCTATGAAAATAGAAAAACGTGACCTATTAAGACTATTCTAAGGAGGGAGAGGGTATTAAGGTGAATTTGCAGGGGGTAAGTATAATTAAGATAAGTTGTAAACACTTCTGTAAATTTCACAATGTAGCCCAGTACAATAATAATATGCTAATAAAAATTTAATTTAATCTCCTAGCTAGGAGATTGGACATTTGCCACATCTTGCCTCTAACTATTGGGTCTGGGATTGGGTCTCAGGACACACTACATATGAAAGACCCACATCTCTTCCTAGCTCCTGTTCCTGAGGACAGCTTGCTCCATCCCTGAGTCATTAGACTGTGCTACTGATAGGAAAGGGAGAAAGGCTCCCATCAGTCTTCTTGAGGAGAAGTAAGGAAAGCAGACCAAAGAGGGGATGGTAGAGGTACTGAGGATGGTCAGAATTTCCAGGTAAAAGCTGGTAATTTCTAGGTAAGAGAAAGTAAAGATGGGTGACATTGCCCTCCTTCCCTCCCTTCCTCTCTCTTCTCTCTCTCTTCCTCTCTCTCTCTCTCTCTCTTCTCTCTCTCTCTCTTTCATACACACACACACACACACACACACACACATATACACAAACTTCTCCTTTATTCCTTCCTCCTTTTCTTTCCTTTCTTTACTGTGAGTCAAATACAACCTGGCTCTCCTGATCATCATGAGAATGGTCTTGATTTAATATTCATGAACTCCCTGAGAGTCCAACATGAAGTTGATATTCCTTGTAATATCACCAGGAAAACATCACTGATAAATGCCTCAATTATTGCATCCAGCAGGAGAAGAATTCAAGAAAGGCACAAAGATTAGAGCAGAAGTAATAGTAAAGTTTATTAGAAAAGGAATACACTTTTGACAGACCAAAAACAGATTGTCTCTAGAGTGGGAATGACAGGTCAGGTTTTAAATTTGAAATATTTATTGAAGAAATCTTAGCTTTGGGTCCATTTGGCCTCTGGGATTGTTTCCTGGGCTTGGGTCTTTGTCTTGTTAAGTGAGAGAGATTACGTGGGTAAACTATCAGTTCCTGCTCTAATTGATAGAGAATTTCTGTTTGAAATTCCTAACATTTTCTCTTTCAGAGAAAGCTTTTAGGTGTGGGTCTTTGTTTTGTTAAATTTGCCTGTGTCATCTCCCAGCACCAGGCCAACCTGATGTTTAGGTGTGGATTACTCCTACGTAAAGAGGATTAAGCTTTAGGTGACTGACTGATTTCACAGCATCCTGTTCTACAAAATAACTAATAGTTCAACAAACCCTATTTCTTTTTTGTTTAATTTGATCACTGAAGGTAAATTCAGATAGGTTCATTCTATAATTGGGGCTCTGAAAAGTTAAATGACTTGGCCAAGAGGGCATAACTAACACTCAAACCTGAGTCTGTACATCCCAAAGAGGATGCTTGGTCATGCTACTGCTAGGTCAAAGCCTTTGCTACCTAAAGGTCATGGTAATTATATTGATGGCAATGACAGTTACAATTCTCTACATTAAATCTTACAGTAATCAAAGCCCAACTTCACACAGATGATAACCATGAAAAGTGACAGGATGACCAGTGATTCTACTTTGCCCAGGAATGAAAGTAGGGAATTCCATTTTACAGTCATGAAAATCCTGGGTAAACACAGGGGACAAGTTGGTTACTTCAGGAAGTGTCTCCATTTTGTTAAAAGAAACAGAATATAAAGGAAAGATAATAAATGATTAGCCAGTAAATGTTCTAGTTCTAATAATCATTATCTAATTTAATCCTTACAACCACACTGTGAATTAGGTATTGTTTTTATCCTGTTCAAGCACATGCAGAAAGTGAAGCCACAAAGACTGAGTGGCTTGTTCAACATCACAGTTAATAAGCTGGTAGCCAAATAAAGGTGTGTCAGAATGCAGAGAAATGTGTTTTATCACCACATCCAGAAACAAGACATTAGCACAGTCTGCCAGTGTCTGCTCACCTGCCAATTGCACAAGTTAGAATCTCTCATTTTGAATTTTATATAATAGGTCCTGAGAAAACCTTACATTGATTCTTGCATTGTGATGCCTTCAGCAGTATATAATGGGTTTATGGACACATCTCACAAATGAATAAAATGAGGCTCATGTGAAGTAATAACTTACCCAAAATATAAAATATAATTGCGATTTAGAGCTAGAAGGAATGTATGTCATCTAACATATTTCAGAGCATCAGGAAGTCCAGCTTCCATTATATTTACCACTACTAACAATATTATATCACAATTTATTGAAACTCTTCTTTGTGGTAATACTGTGGATATGTGATCTCATTGCTTATTTACAACTGTACGTATTATGTGCATTATTTACAGGCCCCAAACCTGAAGCTCTGAGGGGGCAAAAAAATGTGTATTCTATAGAGCATTACATCCAAAAAAGGATTTCCAACTAACCTGTAAGACACCAGACTCAAAACCCCTGATGACTGATGATGTTGACAATACTGTTGATGGTGATGATTCTGGTGGGACCTTTTATTTACAAAATGCTTCTGAGTTTATAAAGTTATTTTATCCATCCACATTAGTTCATTTGAAGGGTCTTCAAAAGAAAAAAATAGGCAGATGTTCCCATTATGCCGAGAATATCTGAGTCCCAGGCAAGAGCAATCTATGTAAATTGTTACCTCTTCTATTCCCCAACACACACACACACACACACACACACACACACACACACACACACACACACAATGTTGGCTTAATAATTTTCTAGTAAAGGTATATCACCAAGATATCTGATTCAAACTTACAAGACTATGAACTTGGTAACTTTTCTAATAAAAAAAAAAGAAAAGAAAGAGGGTACATTAAGACTTAGAAAGGTACTTGAGCTGATCTTCAGTATAGCCTCAACTAGATGAGCTATAGAACAACATCTAGTTCATTAAAATGCAAAATTGGCCTACAACAAGATTTCCCAAAATCATTGTCCAGAGTGCCCACCTCTATACATGCCTGCCACCAAGAGACACCAGTGCATCTCTGTAACCTTTGAGAAAATCACAGAAAATGGATGAAAACCCTTGAGTAATACATGTTTTTTGGATTCTATATATATTTAAGCAATATTTTCTACCAATTCTTCTATTTTAAATGGAAATGAGAAACCGAAGCACCATCTCTGGCTTCCTGATCCTTGGCTTCTCTGAGCATCCACAGCAGCACACTCTCCTGTTCAGACACTTCCTGGTCATGTACCTGGTCACACTGTTAGGGAACCTGCTCATCATCCTGGCCACTGGAGCTGACCAACACCTGCACACTCCCATGTACTTCTTCCTGGCCAACCTATCCATCACTGCTTCACCTGCACCATTGTCCCCAAGGTGCTGGTGAGCATCCAGACAGAGCATCACACAATCTCCCACATTGGGTGCCTCATGCAGATGTACTTCTTCATGGCATTGACCTTGCCAGATGACTTTCTGCTACCTGTAATGGCATATGATCACTATGTAGCCATCTGCCTTCCTCTACACTACACCATGATGATGGGCCCCCAATGCTGCCTGACACTGGCAGCACATCCTGGCTATGTTCCAATCTCCTGGCCTTTTCACTCATTCTTCTAGTAGCTCAATTTTCCTTCTGTGCTTCCCAATACATCCCACACTTTTTCTGTGATGTACCCCCACTCCTCAAGATTGCCTGTTCAGACACCCATACCTTTCACCCCATGATGTTCACTGACACAGCCCTCTCAGGTGTGGTCCCTCTCACTTGTGTCCTGGTCTCCTATGCCCACATCATGCACACCTTTCTCAAGATCCCATCTACAAGGGGGAAACAAAAACTCTTCTCCATTTGTGGCTCTCACCTGACAGTTGTCACTCTTTCCTATGTGATACTCTTTATGGTTTATTTCCAGCCATAATCCTCCTACTCAGCAGATACTGGAATGGTTGTATCTGTGATGTATACAATGGTCACACCTATGCGAATCCTTTTATTTACAGCCTGAGGAACAGAGATGTGAAGGCGGCTTTGTGGAGACTCTTTGGCTTGGGAAAATGCTGTACTTAGTAAAGAGTAGACATACAGGTTCTTTGAGATGCTTTCCAAACTGAACTCCTCTACTACAATTATTGGAGAACTCAACCTCAAGGCATGACAGATGCTGAGATGAAAAGCAGGGTTACCATACTGAGAATACCTCTCATGGTAGGACTGGAATAGGACCTAGTGATCAAGGCCAGAGCTGCATCCTACAGAGGAATAGCCAGCAATGTCTTCAGGGTGACTCAATTATTGGGTTCAGGTATCAAAATGGATACAAACCAGAGAGAGGGAACCACAAAAAGAGTGACATTTGACAGAACTTTGGTTTTAGAACGAAGCTCAGTTAGCAGCTCAGTCTATAAAGAAGAGCTCTCAACAAGCCACAAAAAATGCTGACAATATCTTAGAAGGGTCAGGTGTTCTGAACTTTATGGACCATTTCTAAGCCCAATTTTGGAAACAGCTCACTCATAGGGATTAACCTATGTAGGGAGAATACTGGACCAAGAAGATATACTATTTGCTGGAAGTAAAAGAACAAGAATAATTCTAGAAGAAACTAGGCACAGACAAATCAGTGATTCATCCAAGTCACACCTGGGATTCCATCTAAAGATTCTAACAGTGAGCAATTATTAGTTATGAGGACAAGTCTGTTATTTTTTGAAACTCTGTTTTATTTTATTGCCTTGCTACAACACATACTAATTATAATAAATCTGTAAAACATGAATTAGCCAAAGAAAGAAAAGAAAATGCTCATGCTCACATCTCACCATTTATAAACAACCACAATATTTTACATAATTTATCTCCTGTCTACTTCTAATTATTTTGAGAAAATACTATATATGTATCACATACACTTTGTCACTCAGTCTTATAAGATGCGTTGTCTCCATATTATCATTAAACTTTCCTGAAAATTTGGCTAAGATCACACCGGAAGATGGGTCCATGACTAACAAAACACTTCACTGTTCTTAGATGATTGGGGGAAATCAAAGATTTCAGTATTACAAATAATGCGGCAATGAAAGTCTCTGAAAAATCATTTTTGTATTTATAATTAAGGTTGTCCTGGAACTCATGATTTTTCTGCCTTAGCCTCCCAAGCGCTGAGATTCCAAGCATGTGCCACTATACCTTGCTTCATTTATTATTTTTTCATGTAAGATAGCTTTATTTTGTATGTTATTGCATCAAGAGTTCCTCCTCTTTGTAACTTCTTTTCCTAGAGCTATGACTGCAAAATCCTCTATGCAGAAGTTATACAAATAGCCAATCTTTCATTTCATTTCCTCATGAAAGATATTATTTTTAATATACCCAGGTATTACTTTGGAATGAAATCACATTATTGAAGTGGTTCTCTGTCAACATATCCCTACAAATTTCTACAAATAATTGCCCTGTTCTTGTGTTTTATATTTATTAACAATTATAAATGCTGAACAGGGGCATAAAGGAGGTTTCTGTCTGTTGGTATCTGTTGATACTGGTGGTGTGAGTTTGTTTGCTTTGAGAAAATTCAATACACTGTACCCGAATGATTTTCTCCATTTTCTGTATACTACAAATGCTTCTTAAATAAAATGTTTATTCAACATACATAAAAGTATAGAAGGGATAAAAATGAAAGTGTTGAAAATAATGTCATTAAAAATATTGGCATGGTTGCATTGTTTTCAAACCAGTATCTGCTTAAGGCATTATAAGGGCTTGCATAATAAGATTGACGCCTTTCATTAACTAAGAAATCATAACAATTCTAAATTTTTCCAAGAATGAAAACATCACAAATACACATAAAGAAAAATTAATAGAATAAGTTAAAACAAACAAATTCATCCTTATTGAAACCTTTTTAATGCATCTAGAGTAATTTCTTGGACAAATAGATTATTCTAAATTCAGTAGTGATATGGAATATTTGAAAAGTATGAGTAACAATATTAACTGATGTACTTAACATTTGAAGTGAACACATCCTTTGCAAGAACACAGGAAAAATTTGCAAAATGTGCTTACTTGCTGAACAATTAACACTTGCAGAGAACATATCTTTTGCACGAACTTAAGAAAACTTGCTCACACTTACTGAGCCACAAAGATCTTAATAAATGTCAACAAGGACTGGAGGTGTGGCTCAAACAGTAGAGTACTTGCCTAGCAAATGCAAAGTACTGAGTCCAAACCCCAGTACCACCAAAAAATAATAAATACATAAACAACTAAATAACTATCAAAGGGTTGAAACCATACAAATTACATGCAGTGCAGCTAAAAATTATAACAAAAATATAAATAGGAATCTCCACATATTTGGGAATTGGGAAGTCAGAGAGGCATAATCTAGGTGTAAAGACAAAGTCATAATGACAATTAGAGAATATTTTTATCTGAATAAAGATCAATACAAAGGATTATATACAGTAAATTAACCTTAATGCAAATGTTAGAAATGAAAAATCTGCAAAATAATGGGCTAAGGATCCATCTTAAAACATAAAAAAAACAAAAAAATCCAAGAAGATAACAGAAATGAAGCAAAACAGATGAAGGCAAAACAGAAGAAACCATGACAGATAAGATTGACAAAGATAAATGATTATTTTCTGAAAAAATGATTTATATTCAATTGGTAAAAATGATTATGTGGGGGAAATATAAATAACTGTAATGAAAAGAGTGACATCATCTCTGATACTAAAATAAGGGTAATATTATAAATAATGCTATGCAGATAGATTTTAACTTTTAGTTTAGACAATTTTCTAGAAAAATATAATCTGTCAAAATGAATTTAAGAAATAATAGAAATTAGAATAAATTTATAACTATGCAAGAAGTTGGATCAGTAGCCAAAAATCTTTCTTCAAAGAAATTTTAAAATACAAATGGCTACAACAGTAAATTTTATAAACAATTGAAGAAAATCATTTCTATCTTGCATAAATTGGTGTATACAAGTTGTACAAAATAGTAGGCATAGTACCAAAGGCAGTATATGCTGGCACAAAACAAATATGTAGCCCAAAGAATAACATGTAGGACCCCAAAATAAACCCACATAGCAACAACAATCTGATTTTCAACAAAAGTCCCAAAAATATACTTTGGAGAAAAGACAGCCTCTTTAACAACTTGTGCTAGGAAAACTGGATATACACAGTTAGAAAACTGAATCTAGATCCCTATCTCTTTCTGTACAAAAATCAACTCAAAATGGATCAAAGATCATAATATAAGACCTGAAATTTTGCTACTAGAGGGAAACATAAGGGAAGTACTTCAAGATGTAGGCATAGGCAATAACTTTCTGAATAGGATCCTAATAGCTCAGGAAATATGAAAAAGAATTGACAAATGGGATTGCATAAAATTTAAAATCTTCTGCACAAGACAAAGGAAATAATTGACAGAGTGAAGAGACAACCCAAAAATGGGAGAAAAATCTCTGCCAGCCATTCATCTGACAGGGGATTGATATGTAGAAAATATAAAGAACTCAAAAATTAGATACCAAAACAATAAATAATTCAATTAATAAGCTTTAAAGAATAGAAAGTAAGAGAATATTCACCAACTCCCCTCATGAGATGACCATCATCTTGATACTCAAAAGCCAATATTAAATACAGCAAAAAAGTATCTCACTCATTAATACAAATGCACCAATCCAAAGTAAAACATTAGTAATGCAATTACAACAACACAGAAGACTGTGTAATATATCATGACCAAGATGAGTTTTCTCAGGAAGGCGAGGTTGATAACTATTGAAAATTTAAAGTAAGTCAACATATTAGCAGAAAATGGGCAAAAAAATGACTATTTCAATAGGTGTAAATAAAACTATTTGATATAATTAAAAAGTCCTTTTAGCCAAATAGGAATAGAGAAACCCTCCTTAATATGAAAAAAGAAACTTTTCCAAATATACAGCACATATAACATGTAATGGTGAGACATTTAAATCTTCTCTGTTCAAATCAGTTGCAAGATAATATACCAGCTATTACCACAATTATTTCACATTTAACTTGAG
Source organism: Castor canadensis (assembly GCF_047511655.1). Classification (NCBI taxonomy): domain Eukaryota; kingdom Metazoa; phylum Chordata; class Mammalia; order Rodentia; family Castoridae; genus Castor; species Castor canadensis. The sequence goes on along the minus strand of NC_133398.1, from coordinate 12,368,907 downwards.
GTTGCACCCAGTACAATAAGACAAGAACAATAAGTAAAAAGATACAACTGCTATAATATAGTGCTTATACTTTATAAGTAAAGATACATCTGCACTTTATTCACAGATGAGATTTTCATACAACTGCAAGGCAGATGAGACTATAGATGCAGCAAGAGAATTTATAATTTGGTGTCATGATGCAGAACTTAAAAATAGTAAGTAATAAATAGAATTCCACCTCATGACACCATACACAAAAATCAATTCCATGGCTGTGGAAGTAGTTCAGGTGGAGCACTTGCCTAGCAGGCATGGGGACCTGGGTTTGATCCCCAACACTATAAGAAGAAAAAATCAATTCCAGATAGATTAAAGAACTAATTATTAAAGACAGAATTATAAATATTTTGAACAAATTACCTGTTCGTGAACTTAAGAAGCTCTTCATAAATTAGATACAAGCCACTAAAACATGGAAAAATACTGATGAATTCAATAAATTAAAATGAAAAGCATTTATTTGCATAACACCTCTGTAGGAGGGCATTGTTTTAGAAATAACTCTGGTGTTCTCCTCACCTGCAGTAGTTAATAAATCTCTCTCCACTCCTTATTTCTTAAGCATGCTTATTTTTCACTTGTCACTCACCAAAATGTGAACCCACTGTGTTCAATTACAAACTGGTGACCTCTTAGATGAAACATCTCCCTTAATGATTGCCAGACTTTTGCTTCTCAACTCTCAAACAGGAGAGGCAATGAAGAAAGGTAGCCTGTCCTGGGCTCATCCCCTGCAATTCCAGAAAAGGGTGCTGGGTAAGGGAAACAACTTCTGCCCTGGCTTGCCGGTCCTGCAAATGCCATTGTGTTTCTGAATGAACTTGCCTGTGTACTCCAAACATTTTGCTTGAAGTTTCCCCAGATCAATGAATAGTGCTGGATGCCTTAGTCTTGATAAGAAAGTGGAGAAGGACTGGGTAGATTAGAAAAGCACACAACAGTCAACAGGTCTGGACGTTGTATTTGATCCATGAGAACTGGGAAACTGAAAGATGCTTAATCCAAGTTGATACCATAGGTCCAAGAGATTAGATGCTCCAGTTTAAAGGGGGAGGCTAGACAGGGATGGCTGGCGATAAAAAGCCTCAAAAGACTTCTAAGGGAGTAGCAGAAATTTCTCTCTTGGTTGTTGGCAATTTAAAATGTGAGAGGTTAGGAAACATATCCATCCTGCATATCTGCATCAAGAGTTTGTCTTCAAGATTTTCAGCAACAGAGATGTGACTGAAGAGGAGGAAACAATAGGAAAACAAATTGCCCTGTTGGTGGATGCCCTCCAGTTCCCTCAATATAACTCCCCCACCCAAAACAAGGAAGAAGCCATCTTAGATCACACATATGAGAGAAAACATGCCACACTGTTTCTGAGTCTGAGTCTGGATTATTTCACTTAACATAATAGTCTCCATTCCATCCATTTTCCTACAAACAAAATGTTTTCATACATCAAAATAGCTAAGCATTTGGTACATATGCAACTTTTTCTTTATCCATCCATCCGTTGATGGGCCCCTAGAGTGATTCCATGACTGAGTTATTTGAACAATGCTGCAATAACTATGCACACCCATGTTTATTGCGGCACTATTCACAATAGTCAAGTTATGGAAACAGCCAAGATGCCCCAGCACTGACGAATGGATTAAGAAAATGTGGTATCTATACACAATGGAATTTTATGCAGCCATGAAGAAGAACGAAATGTTATCATTCGCTGGTAAATGGATGGAATTGGAGAACCTCATTCTGAGTGAGGTTAGCCTGGCCCAAAAGACCAAAAATCATATGTTCTCCCTCATATGTGGACATTAGATCAAGGGCAAACACAACAAGGGGATTGTACTTTGATCACATGATAAAAGCTTTAGCACACAAGGGAGGGGTGAGGATAGGTAAGACACCTAAAAAATTAGCTAGCATTTGTTGCCCTTAACGCAGAGAAACTAAAGCAGATACCTTAAAAGCAACTGAGGCCAATAAGAAAAGAGAAACAGGAACTAGAGAAAAGGTTAGATCAAAAAGAATTAACCTAGAAGGTAACACACACGCACAGGAAATCAATGTGAGTCAATGCCCTGTATAGCTATCCTTATCTCAACCAGCAAAAACACTTGTTCCTTCCTATTATTGCTTATACTCTCTCTACAATAAAATTAGAGATAAGGGCAAAATAGTTTCTGCTGGGTATTGAGGGGGTGGGGGGAGAGGGAGGGGGTGGAGTGGGTGGTAAGGGAGGGGGTGGGGGCAGGGGGGAGAAATGACCCAAGCCTTGTATGCACATATGAATAATAAAAGGAAAATAAATAAATAAATAAATAAATATGGGCATTTAGTTTTTAAAAACCTGTAAAAAGAGTGAGAAGAAAATCCACAAAAATAGAGAAAATATTTATAGTGCATATTGTCAACAAAGACCAGTATCTATAATTTTTTGTTTTTATTTTTCATTTATTCATATGTGCATACATTGTTTGGCCATTTCTCCCTCTTGCCCCCATTCCCTCCCTCTCCTCCACATTCCCCTCACTTCCAGGCAGAATTTGTTCTGCCCTCTTCTCCAATTTTATTGAAGAGAAAACATAAGAGATAATGAGAAAGACATAGCATTTTCGCTAACTTGAGATAAAGATAGCTATATAGAGAGATTCCTAGCATTGCTTCCATGCACATGTGTATTACAACCCAAATTGTTTCATCTCTACCTGACCTCTTCACTACTTCCCATTCACCTTCCCATAGTGGCCTCTGAAACTTTAAGATTACTTTATTCACTCCTCTACAATGGGCACATCAAACACTTTCACATTTTGCGTTTCCTTCCCTTTCCTTATTCTTCCTGTACTCATTCTCCCCTTAGCATGTGACCAATGCCCAATAAAATTACTGCATTTGTTTTAGGTCTAAAGACTGCATATGAGTGAGAAAATATGATTTTTCCCTTCTAAGCCTGGCTAACATCGCTTAAGATGATGTTCTCCTGTTCTATCCATTTACTTCCAAATGACAAAATTTCATTCTTCTTTGAGGCTGAGTAAAATTCTATTGTGTATAAAGAGCACATTTTCTAAATCCATTCATCAGTAGTGGGGCAATTTGGCTGTTTCCATAACTTGGCTATTGTGAATAGTGCTGCAGTAAGCATGGGTATGCAGGTGCCTTAGGAATAACTTGAGTCGCATTCCTTTGGTTATATTCCTACAAGTGGGATTGCTGAATCATATGGCAGATCTATAATTAGGTCTTTAGGAAGCCTCCGTATTGTTTTCCAGAGTGGTCATACTAGCTTGCATTCCCACCAAAAGTGTATAAGGGTTCCTTTTTCCCCCACATCCTCACCAACATTTGTTGCTGGTGGTGTTTTTGATGATAGCTATTCTAACAGGAGTGAGGTGGAATCTTAGTGTGGTTTTAATGTGCATTTCCTTTATGGCCAGGGATAGAGAGCATTTTTCATTTGTTTTTTAGCCATTTGATTTCTTCCTTTGAAAAAGTTCTGTTTAGTTCAGTTGCCCATTTCTTTATTGGATCATTGATTTTTGGGGAGTTTAGTTTTTTGAGCTTCCTGTATATTCTAGTTATCAGTCCTTTGTCTGATATATAGCCAGAGAATACTTTTTCCCACTCAGTGAGTGATCTCTTCAGTTTAGAGACCATTTATTTTGTTGTGCAGAAGCTTTTTAATTTCATATAGTCCCATTTGTCCATCCTTTCTCTTAGTTGCTGGGCTGCTGGAGTTCTACTGAGGAATTCTTTGACTATACCTATTGCTCCAGAGTATTCCCTGCTCTTTCCTGTACTAACTTCAGAGTTTCGGGTCTGATAAGGTATTTAACCCACTTTGAATTGACACTAGTAAGGGTAATAGGCATGGATCCAGTTTCAGTTTTCTGCAGGCAGATAACCACTTATCCCAGCAACATTTGTTGAAGAAAGTATCTATTCTCCAATCATAAGTTTTTGGCGCCTTTGTCAAAAATAAGGTAGGCAAAGCTGTGTGGATTCATATCAGGGTCCTCTATTCTGTTCCACTGGTCTTCATGTCTGTTTTTGTGCCAGTACCATGCCTTTTTATTGCTATGGCTCTATAGTATAGTTTGAAGTCGAGTATTGTGATACCTCGAACATTGCTCTTTTTCGTATTGCCTTGGCTATTCTTGATTTCTTGTGTTTCCAAATGAACTTTAGTGTAGATTTTTCAATCTCTGTGATGAATGTCATTGGAATTTTGATGGGAATTGTGTTGAACATGTAGATTGCTTTTGGTAGTATAGCCATTTTTACAATGTTGATTCTACCAGTCCATGAGCACAGATCTTTCCACTTTCTTCACTCTTCCTCAATCTCTTCTTCAGAGGTTTGTAGTTCTCCTTATAGAAGTCATTCAAATCCTTTGTTAAGTTTACTCCTAGGTATTTCATTTTTGAGGCTATTGTAAATGGAATTATTTTCCTATAGTCTTTCTCAATTTGATCATTATTGGTGTATAGAAAAGCTAATGATTTTTGTAAGTTGATTTTGTATCCTGCCACATTGCTGAATCTGTTTATGGTGTCTAGGCATATTTGGATGGAGTTTTTTGGGTCTTTGAGGTATAGAATCATGTTGTCTGCAAATAGGGATACTGTGACAGTTTCTTTACCTATTTATATTCCTTTTATTTCTTTTTCTTGCATTATTGCTATGGCTAGGAATTCCAGGAATATGTTGAATAGGAGTGGGGATAGTAGACACTCTTGTCTTGTTCCTGATTTTAGGGAAAATGGTTTCAGTTTTCCCCTATTAAGTATGATGTTGGCTATAAGTTTGTAATATAGCCTTTGAGGTACATTCCTTCTATTCCTAGTTTTCTTAGAGCTTTTATCATGAAGTGGTGTTGGATCTTATGAAAGGCTTCTCTGCATCTATTGAGATTATCAAGTGGTTTTGTCTTTGCTTCTATTAATATGCTGTATTACATTTATAGATTTGCATATCTTGAACCATTCCTGTATCCATGGGATGAAGCCGACTTGGTAGTGGTGAATTATCTTTCTGATATGTTGTTGGATTCCGTTTCCCAATATTTTATGGAGGACTTTTGCATTAATGTTCATTAAGGAGATTGGCCTATAGTTCTTTCTGGATGTCTTTGTCTGGTTTTAGGATGAGTGTAATAATGGCTTCATAGATTGAGTTAGGCAGTATTCCTTCCCTTTCTATTTCACGGAAAAGTTTAAGGGGAGTTGGTGTTAGTTCTTCTTTAAAGGTCTGATATTATTCAGCAGAGGATCCATCAGGTCCCAGACTTTTCATTTTTGGGAGACTCTTCATTGCTGCTTCAATTTCATTTTGTGTTATATATCTGTTTAGGTGGTTAATATCCTCTTGGTTCAGTTTTGGAAGGTCATAAGTATATAGAAATTTGTCCGTTTCTTCAAGATTTTCAAATTTATTGGAATATGGGTTCTCAAAGTAGTCTCTGATGATTCCCTGCATTTCCTTGCTGTTTGTTTTTATCTTCCCTTTTGCATTTCTGGTTTTACTGTTTTGGGTCTTTTCCCTCCTCATTTTAGTCAGATTTGGCAGGGGTTTGTCAATTTTGTTTGTTTTTTCAAATAACCAGCTTTTTGTTGTGTTGATTCTTTGTATGGCTTTTTTGGTCACTATTTCATTAATTTTGGCCCTTATTTTTATTATCTTTATCCTTCTGCTTGATTTGGGTTTGCTTGTTCTTATTTTTCTAGGAGTTTGAAATTTAGCATTAGGTCATTCATTTCAGATCTTTCTGTCCTTTTAATATATGCACTCATGGCTATAAACTTTCCCCTTAAGACTGCCTTTGCTGTGTCTCATAGGTTCTGGTAGGTCATGTTTTCATTTTCATTAACTTCCAGTAATCTTTTAATTTCCTATTTTATTTCATCAATGACCCACTGTTCATTGAGCAATGTGTTGTTCAGCTTTACATTGTTTGCTTATTTTCTGCTGTTGTTTTTGTTGTTGAGTTCTAGTTTTAATGCACTGTGATCAGATAGAATGCAAGGGATTATTTCTATTTTCTAATATTTTTGATGCTTACTTTGTGCCTAAGATATGACCAATTTTGGAGAAAGTTCCATGGGCTGATGAGAAAAATGTATATTTTGTTGTTTTGGATGAAATATTCTGTAGACATCAGCTAGGTCCAGTTGGTGGGTGTAGTCACCTGTTTTCTTTCCCTTGATTTAATTTTTGTGTTGTGACTGTCTTGTTTGTTAGGGTGGTGTGCTATTTCTGTCCCTGAGCTGGAGGTGTAATTTAGCAATAACTAATTCACAGGATCAATACCTGACCAGTATTTTATATATTATATAGAAGTGGGAATTCTATAAGCAGTGGGAATTGGGGGGGGGGTTAACACTTGTTAGGCTAGCTATAGAAATTTGGGGAGTTGGATAGGGTGGCACTAAAAGAGGAGGTGGGAAGTGGGGTAGGTGAGTGGGGAAGTTTTTCAGGGGCTTCTGGGTTTTGTGGCCCTTGTGTGTGTCTGGGTGTATTTCTGTTGTTGTAGTGTAGGGTACTTGTGTCAGGGATCGCACGGGTTTGGGTTTGTGTAAAGTTGGTATAGTAGGTTGGTCAGCAGGTGGTGAGTGTGTAGGAGGGGTGGTAGTCTGGTGACAGGTTGGGGGAGAATGGGAGGGGAAGGCATGAGCAAGGGAGAGAGATAGGATGAGAAGGGGCAGAAAGAGTAGTTGGGCAGGAAAGCAAAGGATTTTAGCACAGGAGAAGGAGGGAGAGTGAAGGAGTAAGAGTAGGGATGAGAAGATGATGGTAAGTTTATACTATAGAAAGAAAAAAAAGGAAATAGGAATAAATATAACAATTTTTAAAACCCAGAATAATAAGACAAACAAAAAACAGGAAAAAAAATCAATTAAAACAAAACAAAAAAACATGAGGTTCAGGAACAATAGAATTTCAGCCTTAGTTTAAGTTCTGGAGTTGCTCCTCTGGCATCCATTCCTGGTATAAAATCAAACCAGCAGGAAATGCCCAAACACGTACATACAGACTATACCTTTAAAAAGTATAATTAAAACACAAGTGTTATCAAGAATGTAACAAAAACAGAATCTACACATATTGAGGGTACAAATGCAATTTTGCAAACGTCTTTAGCTGTCAGTATGACATCATATAGCAAAATTGAAGACCTGGACATTCTAAAAACATACTGCCATTCCATTGCTAAATTTGTATGCAAAGGAAAGGAACATACATGTATTCTATCAAACATATACAGGAATGGTAAATAAAGCATTATTCCTCATAGCCACAAGAATTAATGGTCCTTTTGTAAGATTTTAGAAGATTAAAGAAGTAATACATGGTATCATCCACAATGGAGTAATTGGAGCAATGAACATGAAAAAGTACTTCTATGGACAAGAACCTAGATCATCTCACAAAAGAAGAACCCTGGACAACAGAAGCTGGAAAAAAAGAATACATGATGCATGAGTTCAAATGGAGACAAGGCCAAAGTAAAGTGTTAGAAGGAAATTCTTTAAGGTTAGCAGGGTACAACAAAAGAAGATTCTGCAAGCTGTCTCGGTCTTACTTCTAATCTACAAAGAAATACACAGGTGGTTGGTTTCCAATAACTTAGGGGTGGTGCACTTATGTTTTTGCAGTTTTCTGTGAATTATGCTTTACTATTTAATTTTTTTTTTTTTTCATTTTTCTTTTATTATTCATATGTGCATACAAGGCTTGGTTCATTTCTCCCCCCTGCCCCCACCCCCTCCCTTACCACCCACTCCGCCCCCTCCCGCTCCCCCCCTCAATACCCAGCAGAAACTATTTTGCCCTTATCTCTAATTTTGTTGTAGAGAGAGTATAAGCAATAATAGGAAGGAACAAGGGGTTTTGCTGGTTGAGATAAGGATAGCTATACAGGGCATTGACTCACATTGATTTCCTGTGTGTGGGTGTTACCTTCTAGGTTAATTCTTTTTGATCTAACCTTTTCTCTAGTTCCTGGTCCCCTTTTCCTATTGGCCTCAGTTGCTTTAAGGTATCTGCTTTAGTTTCTCTGCGTTAAGGGCAACAAATGCTAGCTAGTTTTTTAGGTGTCTTACCTATCCTCACCCCTCCCTTGTGTGCTTTACTATTTAATTTTTAATGCACACAATGAGATAGGTACTACACACACCTATGAGACTATCTATTTCTGTCATCCAAAAAGTTCTGAAAAGATAAAAACTTTATTAAGGTTTGCAGTGAACTCATTTAGCAGCCAACCATGATTTAAACATATACAGGCTACTTGAAGTCTTTGTTAGTAGTAGTTAGTGTAAAGACTCATTCTTTCGTGAGAAATACTATGTTTGAATATGCAGTGTAACACTATAACCTACTGAGAGAATCTTAGATGACATACATATAATTCCAAATCCATAAGATCTGAACTCTGAAATTGAACAGGCAAAAATGTCTATGATAACAAATTTTACTCCTGTATGAAATAGCAGTGGCTCTAAATGTCCCACAGCTACATATGCCCACATTAATGAGCCTAAAAGAATAATGCTGAACAAAATAAGAAATAGAAGAATATTTAAAAAGTATAATTCCTTTCATATAAAGGACAAGAACATGCAAATCCAGAGTATACAGTGGATAGTTTAGACATATATGCACAAATGGAAAAGAACAAAGGAAAGTAAAAAGAATGGAGCACTCTACTCATCACAATGGTGAAAAACAGAATGTGATTAGCCTGGCCCAAAAGACCAAAAATCGTATGTTCTCCCTCATATGTGGACATTAGATCAAGGGCAAACACAACAAGGGGATTGGACTATGAGCACATGATAAAAGCGAGAGCACACAAGGGAGGGGTGAGGATAGGTAAGACACCTAAAAAACTAGCTAGCATTTGTTGCCCTTAATGCAGAGAAACTAAAGCAGATACCTTAAAGCAACTGAGGCTAATAGGAAAAGGGGACCAGGAACTAGAGAAAAGGTTAGATCAAAAAGAATTAACCTAGAAGGTAACACCCACACACAGGAAATCAATGTGAGTCAATGCCCTGTATAGCTATCCTTATCTCAACCAGCAAAACCCCTTGTTCCTTCCTATTATTGCTTATACTCTCTCTACAACAAAATTAGAGATAAGGGCAAAATAGTTTCTGCTGGGTATTGAGGAGGGGGAGCGGGAGGGGGTGGAGTGGGTGGTAAGGGAGGGGGTGGGGGCAGGGGGGAGAAATGAACCAAGCCTTGTATGCACATATGAATAATAAAAGAAAAATGAAAAAAAAATAAAATAAAAAATAAAAAAAAAAGAAAAACAGAATGTGACTGGGAAGAGGCACACGCTGGGATGCAAAAGATTTGAGCTGTGTACTATTTAAACTGAGTAGTTAGAAAATTGGCATTAAATTATCATTATTTAAACAGCATGAACATATTTTATCACTTTTATATGTAAGATATACATACTTTTTTTCTTTTTTATGGTGATAGGGATTGAACCCAGGGACTTGACCACATCAGATAAGTGCTCTACTGCTGAGCCATAATCCCAACCACAATATGGCATATTTATAACAATAAATAAATAAAGCCAGAGATAGGATCTGTACCTAATATAAATCATACGTATTAGTCTAATCTATGATACCTGGGGTCATAGAGAATAAGAATGTTGCCTTTTCTGTGGCATTTGAATGATTGTGGCCTCTGATCTATTTTATTCTTTATATCCTACTTATTTTCTGGAGCATACTATACTTCATATTTGAGGACTGGTCTCTGTGAACTCTGTGGCAAGGAAGGGCCACAGCTCTCAGTGTGAGAGCTAATGACAAAATCAACCTGAAGATCACCAGGGGAAAAGCAGGAACATTAGCCCATGGATCCCAGCACTGGTCACTCTGAATGGAGGCATCAGTGACATGGCTGGGACTCAAGGGAACTACTCCAGAGGAGACATTTGATCATTGAGCAATTGTCCCATCTCATCTAACTAGAAGGTCTGGGATTGGGTCCCAGGAGACACTGCATATGAAAAGTCAGCAGCTACTCCTGACTTTCATGAGGTATCACTAAAGACCTGAGACTTCTCTCTGTGCTGTTCCAGCAGAAGGGACTGGATCTGTGACTCCAGGCATGTTTTCCTGGGATAAAAACAGGGAACTAAACTTAACCTACTTGGTGGTAGAAGCACAGTCTGAGTCTGGACAGCATCTCCAGGTAAGAGTTCAGGCACAGGGATGGTGAGAGAGAGCAGAATCTACTTAAGGTTTATGTGCACAGTCTGTGCATATGCACACATGCAGCACTTTTTCCTTTCCCCCTTCCTTCCCTTGCTCACTCTCTGCTAATATTTTTCTGGTTCTTCTGGTGACCATGATGGATACCCAGCACAGTGTTCCAATTGTTTTCCCTACACTCTGAGCACAGCCTCACTTTTTAACTATAATCCATGTTGATAAAGGCAACCTGCTGCTTATTGGTTGCTGATGATCCGGCCTCAGGTCATTGTGGAGAATAGCAGACCATCCTTCCCTCAACACCATCAGTGACCATTACATAGCACCTAAGCAATTATGAAGCATAATTCACTCTCCATCCACAAGGACAGGCATGGTTCCAAGAATCACTGTCAAACTCTACACCAGGCCTGTAGGATACTCCATCCACTTATCACCTTCACAGCCTTTTCTTAAAAAGTGAGCTGGTAATAACAACTTAATACAGGCTTCTTTATTCCTATTATACAATTAATACTATTGGAGCTCTGATGATGAAGTTATTTGAAGTTAATGCTTAGTTTTGAGATTACCAAAACAAATGCTTTCCCATTGATGATTCTGAGTAAGATTATAAACATTCAAAAGGGGTGGGAGCCATGATCTGGGGTCAATGATTCTTACTAGTACCTATACCTTGTAATTTACAAACCCAACACTCATCCAATAACCTGGACATATTAATGATAAAGCACACTATTTTATTAAAAACAGAAATGATAACAATGGGTAATATTTACCAACTGTCAACCTTATTCTAAATATTTTATAATCATAAAGTCTGGGAATATGGATGACACCTGTAATCAAGCTACTTGGGAGGCAGTTATCAGAAAAATTGTGGTTCCAAGCCAGACCAGATTAAAGGTGGTGATATTCCATCTCAACCAACAGAGTGTGTGTGTGGTGTATGCCTGTGGTCCCAGCTATGCCAGAGATAAAGGTAAAAGGATTACAGTTTAGATCAGTCTGGGCAAAAACAAGAGACCCTGTATGAAAAATAACCAAAGCAAAAGGGCTGGGGACCTGACTCAATTGGTTGAGCATTGGTTGAGCACCTGCTTATGAAGCACAAAGCCCTAAATTAAAACCCCTGAATTGTCTATACATGCATACATACATATAGAGAGAGATACATATACACCTGTATATATGTATATATAGTGTGTATAAACATATATGTGTATATTTATTTATAATCATTATTAAACTTAATCCTCATAACTATTCTACACAGTATATTCTATTATTATTCCATCTAAACAATATAGAAAATGAAGTTAGGAGAAGTAAAATGACTTCTCAAAATCACAAAGTACAAAGAAGGGAAATTCTGTGAGATTCAAAGGGAACATATTTTAATTACTACACCAGACAAAAATGATATAAGCATCTTCTGCCACTGAATGTTTACTTTATTTGTTCCTCTGCACCATGGAGCAGGAAAGCTAGAATTTCTCTTTCTGATTGCATATCATGATTCATAAAGAAACTTTCAATGACCCTAGCTTCTGGTCCCCTCAACAAACCTATCAGGTATGGTTATATAGGTAAGAAAACCAAGGTTCAAAGGGAGTAGTATTTTTGTGTAATCTCAAAAATAACTTCAATACTTTATGAAGAAGTTACACATGGTGAAAGTGAGGAAACTAAGTAAATAATTGGCCAGGCTCTGTCTGAAAATAAGCAACAGAAAGGATTCCTCTCCAGTCTCCAAGATGCCAATGCCCAGATCTTTAGATGAAAGGAGTTGGTGAAGTCGTTGATGAAAACAAAAATGATGCACTCTTCATGACATGGCCCTTTTCACTTGGAGCCTTCTCGTGTCCACATTAATGCACTGCCATGGTGATGAGAGGCAAAGGGACTAGAGCATTCCCAACACACCCTGAGACTTGTAAATCTCAGCTGCACCTCTCTGTAGAAATTACTGTCTCCCTCAAAACAGAGGGAAGGAAACATCCCCATTTATAGTCTATTAAATATTAGAAAAAACACCACAAAGGGAGTTCTTAAAAAGTCAGTGAGGTTAAAACTATTGTTCTAAGGAGTTTTTAAGGGAACTAAAATTGAAGAGGTATGTTAAAGTGAATTCCCATTCAGTCTCATTCAATCATTCAATATTTGGGGAGAACTTGCCATACTTCAAGAATCTAGAAACCAAACTTCATTGCCATACAGATGAATCTTTATGATAGTCAACACTCCTCATCTTTGTTTGGATTTGCAAATGGGCAGTTATGGTCACTAGTCAATCTCTGTGACCTCCTTAAGAAACAAAGAAAAGCAAAGTCCTTACCTCTAATTTTCAAAGTGGAGCTTTTTTACCTAGATATCCCTTTAATTTTTCTGCCGTAGAAGGAAATTAGAAATCAAACCATCATCTCAGACTTCCTGCTCCTGGGATTCTCTGAGCATCCAGAGCAGCAACCTCTCCTGTTTGGACTCTTCCTTGGCATGTACCTGGTCACCCTGATGGGAAACCTGCTCATCATCCTGGTCATTGGCTCTGACCAGCACCTCCACACCCCCATGTACTTTTTCCTGGCCAACTTGTCCTTCATTGATACCTGCTTCACCTCCACCATTGTCCCCAAGGTATTGGTGGATATCTACACACACCACCACACTATCTCCCACACTGGGTGCCTCGTGCAGATGTACTTCTTCATGGCATTGGCCCTGCTGGATGACTTTCTGCTGGCTGTAATGGCATACGATCGCTATGTGGCCATCAGTCTTCCTCTAAACTATGCCACAATCATGTGTCCTCAACGATGTGTGCTACTGGTGGCCATATCCTGGCTCTTCTCCAACCTCCTGGCCTTATCACTCACTCTCCTGATGACTCAGGTCTCCTTCTGTTCCTCCCATTCCATCCCACACTTTTTCTGTGATCTTCTCCCACTCCTTAAGCTTGCCTGTTCAGACATCCATACTTTCCACCTCATGATTTTCACTGATGCTGCCATCGCAGGTGTGGTCCCTCTCACTTGCATCCTGGTCTCCTATGCCCACATCGTGCACTCCACCTTCAAGATCCCATCTGCAGGAGGGAAGCAAAAACTCTTCTCCACTTGTGGCTCTCACCTGACAGTGGTCATTCTTTTCTATGGGACACTCTTTCTGGTGTATTTACAGCCATCATCCTCCTACTCAGCAGAAACCGGAATGGTTGTATCTATGATATATACAATGGTCACACCTATGCTAAATCCTTTTATCTACAGTTTGAGGAACAGGGACATGAAGGGGGCTTTGTGGAGACTCTTTAGCTTGGGAAAACGCTATCCTCAGTAAATGATAGAAGTACAAACTCTTTGAAAGGCTTTCCAAATTGGACTCCTCTACTACAATTGTTGGAGAATTCAACTTCAAGTCAGGGTGGATGCTCAGCTGACAAGCAGGGTTAACAGACTGAGAACACTTGACTTTGCAGGACTGGAATAGGACCAACTGATCAAGGACAGAGCTGCATCCTACAGAAAGAATAGCCAGCAATGCCTTTAAGGTAACTGAAGTAGTGGGTTCAGGTATGAAAGCAAATTCAAACCAATTGTTAGAACCACAACAGAGTGACATCTGACAGAACTTTAGTTCTAGAATGAAGCTCAATGTCTAAAAACCATTCTCACCAAACCATAAGAAAGCTGACAATATCCAGGAAGGGTCAAGTGCTCCAAGGCTTAGGGACCATTTCCAAGCCAATTTGAAAGTAGCTTATTCATAGGGATTAACCTACATATGGAGAAGCTGAACTAAGAACACATAATCTTTCCTGGAATAAAGAACAATAATAATTCTAGAAGAAACTAGGCAGAGATAGATCATTGAATTCATCCAACTCCCACCTGAGATTCATTCTAAAGATTCTTACTGAAACTGATTATTAGTTATGAGTACAAGTCCTTGACTATTTATAATTTGTACTTAGAATCTGTTTCTTTTAATGTGTTCAGAGTGAAATATTCAAGTAGAACATTTTAGAGCTCTTTATCCATTTTGCCAAAATGCCCACATGAATTCCACTTATCTTCATCCTCTAAGATTTTGATGCTCTCATTTTCCCCTTAGCCATGACTAATCAGACACCAAAATGGCAACCAATGCTCTAGTTCTCTCTCTTTTTTTTTTTTACTATTAGTGACAGGACCATTTTCTATATCTGTTCACCAACTTTTTAAATTCTCTTATTGTTTGCTCATGTCATTGGCCCATTATCTAGTTGTGAATTTTTTTTTCTTCGTATGTGCATACAATGTTTGGGTCATATCTCCACCCTTCCCCTACCTCCTCCATAACACACACCCCGACCCCTCCCTTTCTCTTCCACCCCCTCGATACCCAGCAGAAACTATTTTGCCCTTATCTATAATTTTGTTGAAGAGAGATTACAAGCAATAATAGGAAGGAACAAGGGTTTTTTCTAGTTGAGATAAACATAGCTATACAGGGAGTTGATATGCATTGATTTCCTGTGCATGTGTGTTACCTTCTAAGTTAATTCTTCTTTAACTAACTTTTTCTCTAGTTCCTGGTCCCCTTCTATTGGCATCAGTTGCTTTAAAATATCTATTTTACTTTCTCTTTGTTGAAGGCAACAAATGCTATCTAGTTTTTTAGGTGTCTTATCTGTCCTCATACCTCCCTTATGTGCTCTCGCTTTATCATGTGATCAAAGTTCAATCCCCTTGTTGAGTTTGCCCTTCATCTAATGTCCTCATATGAGGGAGAACATACAATTTTTGGTCTTTTGGGCCAGGTTAACCTCACTCAGAATGATGTCCTCCAATTCCATCCATTTACCAGTGAATGATAACATTTCGTTCTTCTTCATGGCTGCATAAAATTCCATTGTGTATAAATACCACATTTTCTTAATCCATTTGTAAGTAGTGGGGCATCTTGGCTGTTTCCATAACTTGGCTATTGTGAACAGTGCTGCAATGAATATGGGTGTGCAGGTGCCTCTGGAGTAACCTGTGTTGCAGTCTTTTGGGTATATCCCCAAGAGTGGTATTACTGGATCAAATGGTAGATCAATGTTTAGCTTTTTAAGTAGCCTCCAAAGTTTTTTTCCAGAGTGGTTGTACTAGTTTACATTCCCACCAACAGTGTAAGAGGGTTCCTTTTTCCCCGCATCCTTGCCAACACCTGTTAGAGGTGTTGCTAATGATGGCTATTCTAACAGGGGTGAGGTGGAATCTTAGTGTGGTTTTAATTTGCATTTTCTTTATTGCTAGAGATGGTGAGCATTTTTTCATGTGTTTTTTGGCCATTTGAATTTCTTCTTTTGAGAAAGTTCTGTTTAGTTCACTTGCCCATTTCTTTATTGGTTCATTAGTTTTGGGAGAATTTAGTTTTTTAAGTTCCCTTTATATTCTGGTTATCAGGCCTTTGTCTGATGTGTAGCTGGCAAATGATTTTCTCCCATTCTGTGGGTGTTCTCTTCAGTTTAGAGACCATTTCTTTTGATGAACAGAAGCTTTTTAGTTTTATGAAGTCCCATTTATCTATACTATCTCTTAGTTGCTGTGCTGCTGGGGTTCCAATGAGAAAACTCTTGCCTGTACCTATTAATTCCAGAGTATTCCCTACTCTTTCCTCTACCAACTTTAGAGTTTGGGTCTGATATTAAGATCCTTGATCCAATTTGAGTTAATATTGGTATAGGGTGATATACATGGATCTAGTTTCAGTTTTTTGCAGAATGCTAACCAGTTTTCCCAGCAGTTTTTGTTGAAAAGGCTGCTTTTTCTCTATCATATATTTTTAGCACCTTTGTCAAAGACAAGTTGGTTATAGTTGTGTGGCTTAATATCCAGGTCCTCTATTCTGTTCCACTGGTCTTCATGTCTGTTTTTGTGCCAGTACCATGCTGTTTTTATTGTTATTGCTTTGTAATATCATTTGAAGTCGGGTATCGTGATACCTCCAGCATTGTTCTTTTCACTGAGTATTGCCTTGGCTATTCATGGCCTCTTGTGTTACCATATAAATTTAATGGTAGATTTTTCAATCTCTTTAATGAATGTCATTGGGATTTTGATGGGAATTGCATTAAACATGTAGATTACTTTTGGGAGTATAGACATTTTTACTATGTTGATTCTACCAATCCATGAGCATGGGAGATCTCTCCACTTTCTATAGTCTTCCTTGATCTCTTTCTTCAGAAGTTTACAGTTTTCCTTATAGAGGTTGTTCGCATCCTTTGTTAGGCTTACACCTAGCTATTTGATTTTTTTGAGGCTATTATAAATGGAATTGTTTTCATATATTCTTTCTCAGTTTGTTCATTACTAGTGTACAGAAATCCTAATGATTTTTCTATGTTGATTTTATATCCTGCTACCTTACTATAGCTATTGAAGGTGTCTAGGAGCTTTTGAGTAGTTTTTGGGTCTTTAAGGTATAGGATCATAATATCTGCAAATAGGGATATTTTGACAGTTTCTTTACCTATTTGTATTCCTCTTATTCCTTCTTCTTTCCTAATTGCTCTGGCTAGGAATTCCAGTACTATGTTGAATAGGAGTGGAGATAGTGGGCATCCTTGTCTAGTTCCTGATTTTAGAGGGAATGGTTTCAGTTTTCCTCCATTAAGTGTAATGCTGGCTGTAGGCTTGTCATATATAGCTTTTATAATGTTGAGGTACTTTCCTTCTCTTCCTAGTTTTCTTACAGCTTTTATCATGAAATGGTGTTGGATCTTATCAAAGGCTTTTTCTGCATCTATTGAGATGATCAAGTGGTTTTTGTCTTTGCTTCTGCTAATGTGGTTTATTATGCTTATTGATTTCCGTATGCTGAACAACCCCTGCATTCCTGGGATGAAGCCTACTTGGTTGTGGTGAATGATCTTTTTGATGTGTTGTTGAATTCGGTTTGCCATTATTTTATTGAGGATTTTTGCATCAATGTTCATTAAGGAGATTCGCCTATAGTTCTCCTTTTTGGAGGTGTCTTTGCCTGGATTTGGGATAAGTGTAATACTGGCTTCATAAAATGTGTTAGGCAGTTTTCCTTCCCTTTCTATTTTGTGGAACAGTTTAAGGAGGGTTGGTATCAGTCCTTCTTTAAAGGTCTGATAGAATTCAGCAGAGAATCCATCAGGTCCTGGACTTTTCTTTTGGGGAGACTCTTGATTGCTGCTTCAATTTCATTTTGTGTTATAGATGTATTCAGGTGATTAATTTCCTCTTGGTTCAGTTTTGGATGGTCATATATTCCTCGTAATCTGCCCATTTCTTTAAGATTTTCTAATTTATTTGATATAGGTTCTCGAAGTATTCTCCGATGATTTCCTGGACTTCCATGGTGTTTGTGATTATCTCCCCTTTTGCATTCCTGATTCTACTAATTTGGGTTTTTCTCTCCTCAGTTTAGTCAGGTTTGCCAGGGGTCTGTCGATCTTATTTATTTTTCAAAGAACCAACTTTTTGTTTCATTAATTCTTTGTATGGTTTTTTGGTTTCTATTTCATTGATGTCAGCTCTTATTTTTATTATTTCACTCCTTCTATTTGTTTTGGGATTTGCTTGTTCTTGTTTTTCTAGGAGTTTGAGATGTATTATTAGGTCATTGATTTGGGATCTTTCAGTCTTTCTTATGTATGCACTCATGGCCATAAACTTTCCTCTCAAGACTGCCTTTGCTGTGTCCCATAGGTTCTGGTAGGTTGTGTTTTCATTTTCATTGACTTCCAGGAACTTTTTAATTTCCTCTTTTATTTCATCAATGATCCATTGTTCATTAAGCAATGAGTTATTCAGTTTCCAGCTGTTTGCATGTTTTTTGTCTTTAGTTTTGTTGTTGAGTTCCAGTTTTATTGCATTGAGATCAGATAGAATGCATGGTATAATTTCTATTTTCTTATATTTGCTGAGGCTTGCTTTGTGCCCTAGGATATGATCTATTTTGGAGAAGGTTCCATGGGCTGCTGAGAAGAATGTATATTGTGTAGAAGTTGGATGAAATGTTCTGTAGACATCAACTAGGTCCGTTTGATCTACGGTATATTTTAGATGTTGGATTTCTTTATTGATTTTTTCTTTGGATGACCTATCTATTGATGATAATGGGGTGTTAATGTCTCCTATGACCACTGTGTTGGAGTTATTATGTGCTTTTAGGTTGTTCATTGTATGTTTGATGATATTGTGTGCGTTGACATTGGGTGCATATAGGTTGATAATTGTTATTTCCTTTTGGTCTATTTCCCCTTTTATTAGTATGGAATTCCTTCCTTATCTCATTTGATCAATGTAGGTTTGAAGTCTACTTTGTAAGAGATAAGTATGCCTGTTTTCGGGGGCCATTGGCTTGGTAAATATTTTCCCAGCCTTTCATCCTAAGCCTATGCTTTTTTCTGTTGGTGAGATGGGTCTCCTGTAAGCAACAAATAGTTGGATCTTCCTTTTTAATCCAGTTCGTCAAACAGTGCCTTTTGATGGGGGAATTAAGTCCATTAACATTAATTGTTAGTACTGATAGCTATGTGGTGATTCTTGTCATTTAGTTTTCTTAGTTCTTTAAAGGTTTCATTGTGTGTATAACCTCACTTTCTTGCTTTTTCTTTACCTGTAGTTTGGTGCTGCCTGCCCTTTCATGGTTATGTTGGGTTTCACTTTCTGTGTGCAGAATTCCTTGGAGAATCTTTTGTAGTGGTGGCTTTGTGGTCATATATTGTTTTAGTTTCTGCTTATCATGGAAGACTTTTATTGCTTCATCTATTTTGAATGATAGTTTTGCTGGTTAGAGTATCCTAGGGTTGAAGTTATTTTCGTTCAGTGCCCGTAAGATCTCACCCCAAACTCTTCTTGCTTTTAATGTTTCTGTTGAGAAGTCTGCTGTGATTTTGATGGGTTATCTTTGTATGTTATTTGTTTTTTCTCTCTTACAGCCTTCAATATTCTTTCCTTAGTTTCTGAACTTGTTGTTTTAATGATAATATGCTGTGGGGTAGTTCTATTTTGGTCTGGTCTGTTTTGTGTTCTGGAGGCCTCTTGCATCTGTATGGGAATATCTTTCTCTAGATTTGGGAAATTTTCTGTTATTATTTTGTTGAATATATTATGCATTCCCTTTGCTTGCACCTCTTCTCCTTCTTCGATGCCCATGATTCTCAGGTTTGGTCTTTTGATGGAGTCAGTGAGTTCTTGCATTCTCTTTTCACAGGTCTTGAGTTGTTTAACAAAAAGTTCTTTGGTTTTTCTTAAATTACCATTTCATCTTCGAGTTCTGAGATTCTGTCTTCTGTTTGTTCTATTCTGCTTGATTGGCCTTCTGTTTTGTTTTGCAATCCTGTTTCTTTCTTTTTTCTGAGGTTTTCCATAGCCTGAGTCACTTCCTCTTTAATGTTGTCTATTTTTGTCCTGAGTTCACTTGTCTCTTTATTAATCGTGTTCTTTGTTTCACTTTGGTGTTTATACAGTGCTTTTATGGTTTCTTTTATCTATTCTTGTGCTTTCTCAAATTCTCTATTTTTGTTGTCTTGGAATTTCTTGAGTGTCTCCTGTACATTTTGACCATATCCAGTATCATCTCTATAAAGTTGTCATTGAGTACCTGTAAGATTTCTTCTTTTAGATTATTCTTGTTGGCCTCATTGGGTTCTTTGGCATAGTTTATCTTCATTTTGTTGGAGTTGGATCTGAGTATCTGTTTTATTCATTTCCCTCTGGTTCCTGTACTAATTTTTTGCTGTGGGGAAACTGGTTTCCCTGTTTATTCTGTCTTCCCATCATTGCCCTTGGTGTTGTTATTGTCCCTGTACTGTGTGCAATTAAGTATTTTCTAGCTTGTAATATTAACAATGGTGATATTTAGGATGGAAGGATGAGAGGAGATGCAAAGCAAAGAAGTTAAAGAAAAAGGGAAAAACAAATAAACAAACAAGTAAAAAAACAAAACAAACATAAAAAAGTTTCAAAGATATACAGGGAGAGATAGTGTACTAATCAATAGTAAGCTAAACAGGCATTAGAGAGACAGAGGATTGAAAAAAATCTCCAAGTTCAAATGCAATAAAGTTTCAGTCGTAATAATTTTGGTGTTAGTCCCTCAGCCTCCAATCCTGGAGACAGTGTCTCAGAAGTAGTTCTGTCATTGTCTCATCAAAGGAGAAAAAAAAACAAAAACAAAACAACAAAAAAAACCCACAAAGTGTCCCAAGTTCAAATGCAATACAGTTTCAGTAAGTTTTTCAGCATGCAGGTGTAGTTCAGTTGTTGTCTCATCAAAGGAAGAAAGAAAAGAAAGTTTCTGGAGACAGTTCTGTGAATGGCTATCTGAGGCTGTGGCTCACATGCCTGCTGCTGTCAGTCTGCTGTAGCTGGAGGCTTTATTTATGCAGCTCTCAGGAGTGAGCTGAACACTCACCTAGCCTGCAAGCTTTGTTTACTTAGAGTTCTCCTGTGCATGACCACCACTGCTACAAGCTTTCCCCTTTCCAAGCACACTGGGGGAGGTGACACTGCACCTGCTTTCTCAGGCTGGTGTGTTTATTTACAGCTCACGTGGGAAGTGGGCCTTGCCCCCTCTCCTGTGGAGTTTTCCTCCCACTGCCACTTTTACAAGCTTTCCCGCTCCTGATTGCTGAGCAGGTGCCTCCGCTCCTGCCTTCTCTGGCCAGCTTGTTTATTTACAGTTCATGTGAGAAGTGGGCTTTCCCCCCATCCTGTGGAGTTTTCCTCCCACCACCACTTTTACAAGCTTTCCCACTCCGAGTTGCTGGGCGTGTGCCACTGCTCCTGACTTCTCCAGCCAGCTTGTTTATTTACAATTCCATGAGGGATTTCTCTTCCCCCCCTCTTTGGCACTCAGAGCCCCCCCGCCCTCTTTGCTACATGTCTTTTTTGTTATTGCTTATTATTCAGTTTCTCTTTTTTCCCTGGATGGGGATTGGTTTGTCCAGGGGGGCTATGCCGATCTGGCCCAGAATTGTCTATGGGAGTACTGCTTGCCACTTAGTTCACATTATGGTCTGTGTCTTCCCAAGTGGTCTGGGCACTGTGTCTGGCAGCACGGGAGCCCTCCTGGTTTTCTGTTTAACGTGAGGTGGAGATGCTATGCATGGGCTGGGGTTGTGGAGGAGTCAAAGTTTTGCCTCTTCTCAGTGGTTTTTCCTGTAAGGTGTATCTCCAGCATCTCTCCAAGATTTTGCTTTAGGAAGCACATTTTCTGCTTCCTCCCTCTAGCCACCATCTTGGAATCTCTCTGAGCATTTTTTCATGTCCAATACAAAGCATTATTTACAGGAAATTTATGACCTTAAAAGCTGCAAAAAAATAAGCTAAACAATGCCATGGAAATATCATGTATTTGTGTATGAAATTGGAAAAATGAAATATCATGAAACTATTCCAGGAACAGGGGCAGGGGGATGAAGGTAAATGATGG
This sequence comes from Castor canadensis, assembly GCF_047511655.1. Taxonomy (NCBI): domain Eukaryota; kingdom Metazoa; phylum Chordata; class Mammalia; order Rodentia; family Castoridae; genus Castor; species Castor canadensis. The sequence goes on along the minus strand of NC_133398.1, from coordinate 12,347,185 downwards.
AGGGGGTGAATTCAACTATGATATATTGTAAGAACTTTTGTAAATGTCACAATGTACCCCCAGCACAACAATAATATGTTAATAAAATCCATTTTAAGACATGGAAAGAAGAGAAAAATCATTCCAAGGAGGATAAAAGAAAGGAAGTAGATAAGAGAAAAGCTATTTTAAAGAACAGATTAAAACATGACAGAAAAGGCCAATAAGTATAAAATATTATTTTTCAAAAGATAATTTATGGTCAACCAGTAAAAATGATTACGTGGAGGAAATACAAATAACCAGTATTACAAATGAAAATGGTGACATCATCTCTGATATTAAAGAGATGGTTATGAATAATACTATACAAATAGATTTTATATTGTAGATTAGACAAATTTCTAGAAAAATTCATAAAAACTAAAGAAGTAGTCAAACATCTAGATAGAAGTATGATTATTGAAATAATTGGATCAATAGCCAAAATCTTTCTTCCAAGAAAATTCTAGGTGCAAATGGCTATGACAGCGAGTTGTGCAAACAATTCAAGAAAGGAATCATGTTCAGCTTGCAAAAGATTTTTCTTTTTCATTAGTGTATGTTAATTGTTAAAATGGCACACATACTAATAAAGATGGGCGTATAAATCAATGGGATAGAATAGAGGACCCAGAAATAAATCCACACAGCTATTGTCACTGATTTTTCAACAAAGTGCCAAAACACACATTGGAGAAAAGACAGCCTGGTTAACAACTGGTGATGGGAAAACTGGGTGTCTACATATGGAAGACTGAAATTTGATCTCAACCTCCCAATCTGCACAAAAAATATCTTAAAATGGATCAAAGGCCATAATCTTAGATCTGCAACATTGAAACAACCAGAGGAAAATGAAGGGAAATGTGTCAAGACGTAGGCATAGATAATAACTTTCTGAACAGGATGCCAATAGCTCAGGAAATAATTATAAGAATTGACAAATGAGATCACATCAAATTACAAACCTTCTGCACAGCAAATGAAACAGCAAAGTGAAGAGACAGCCTACAGAATAAAAGAAAACCTTTGCCAGCTAGTCATCCAATAAGATTAATATTCAAAAAATATGAAGAGCTCAAAAAAATAAACACCAAAAGAACAAGTAATCCAATCAATAAATGGGCAAAACCTTTTAAGAATAGAAAATAAGGAAGTACCATCTCCCTTCATGAGATTTCCTTCACCTTGATACCCAAAAGTCAATAAGCATGCTGGTAAAAAGTAAAACAGGAAAATCTCATTTGTTAATATAAATGCACCAGTCCAAAGTAAAATATTAGCAATGTAATTATAACACAGAGGATCTTTTTATATATAATGTCCACATTGAGTTTTCCCAGGAATACAAAGTTGATAAGATATTCAAAACTTAAAGTAAGTCAACATATTAATAGAAAGTGGGCAAAAACAGTATTATCATCTCAATAAATGCAAGAAAAACTGCCTGATATAATTCAACATTTACTCATAAAAGTTCCCTTAACAAAATGGAAATAGAAAAAATATCACCTTATTCTGAAAAAAGTACATTATCCAGACATACAGCATATAGCATATGTAATGGTAAGACATTTTAATCTTCCACATCTACATGAGGAACAAGATAAAATACCAGCTGTCACCACACCTGTTTCACATTTTCATGGGTCTCATGCAACTCATAAAAGATACAATTATGGTAAAGAAGGAAAACTTCATTTTATTCACATATGACATTGTCATATTATTTCAATGCAAATGAGTCAATAAATGCATAGCTACAATTCATAATTAGGTGTCCTAATATAAAATTAACAATAAATAGTAAGTAGACATCACACACACACACACACACACACAATCACTCTACACAAACCTGTATTCCATGACTGGGGAAGTGACTCAGTGGTACACTACATGCCTAGCATGTAAGGCCCTGACTTCATTCTCAAGGAAGACAAAAAAAATCAATTCCAGATAGAATGCAAACTAATCATCAAAGGCAAAATTACAAAATTTTTGTAAGTGAGCACTGGAAAATAGATCCTGAACTTAGGAAGCAAGGAATTCTTAAACCACACACAAATAAGTCTCTAAGAACTGGACCATATTGCTGAATTAAATAAATTAAAATGAAAAAGATTTATTTACAAAAGGCATTGCCTCAGAAATAACCCCCAGGTTCTTCGTATATACTCCAGATTAATAAATCTTTTTCACTCCACGTATTGACTGTGCTTATTTTTGGATTTGCATTCACCAAGATGTGAACCAAGATTGTGTTCAGTTACAAATTGATGACCCCAGATGAGACATTATACTAAAGGTTTGCAGTATTTTGCTACTCAACTCTCAACAGGAAAGACAATGAAGAAAGACATCCCACCCTGCGTTGATCTCCTGCACTTCAGGAAATGGGTGCTGAGCCTATAAAGGGAACATCTGCTCCGACTCACCAGTCATGCAGGCTGTTGGGTTTCTTTTTTTTTTAATCCAACCAGCATTTTTAATTTTTTAAAAATTTTTATTAGTATATAATACTTATAAAAGTGGTTTTGTTGTGACATTTCCATATATACATACAATGTACCCCAGTTAGGTTCATCCCACCATTATTCTCCCTCATACACCTTCTTAAAATGACTTTGACAGGTTTCAGTCTCCCACTTTCATACATGTATACAAAGTGCAACAACCATATTCAGTTGCAACAATCATATTCACCTTCCTTTGCCTTCTTCATTCACCTCCCCCTTTCACTAATACCCTCCCCCTAACATAACCTATGTTACATTCCTGCCTTTCATTATTTAAGTATATGTTCATTGCTCAAAGGGATTTTGCTTTGGTATTTCACCTGTGAATATATTGTACTTTCCTCACTCTAACCCCCTCTATGACTCTTCCTTTCCCTTTTCCTTCAACCCATATTGTTCGACACTTTTCAGTGTGTTTCATTGTGCCTTGTTTCTACACAGATGTGATTTATTTCAATATTATTTACTCTCTATCATTCTCCTTTCCTTTCCCTCCTCCCCTAATCTCTTCAAAGAGACCCATTACTGTAAACATGTTCTCTCTCTCTCTCTCTCTCTCTCTCTCTCTCTCTCTCTTTCTCTCTCTCTGTCTTTATCTCTCTTTGTGTACATGTGTGTGATCATGCTTGTATTTGTTATACACTTATCATTTGGACCTATCTTCCACATATGAGAGAAAACATGCAACCTTGGTCTTTCTGAACCTGGCTTACTTCACTTAACATGATGATCTCCAGTTTCATCCATTTACCTGCAAATGAAAAAGTTTCATTCTTCTTTATGGATGAATAATATTCCATTATATAAAAAATGTATATACAGATAAATGCATATATATACATTTCCATAATCCATTCATCTGTTGTTGAATATCTGAGTTGCTTCCATAATTTGAATAGTGTGAATAATGCTACAATTCTAACAGGAGTGACGTGGAATATTAATGTGGTTTTGATTTGCATTTCCTTTATGGCCAGAGATATTGAGCATTTCTTCATGTGTTTTTTGGACATTTGTACTTCCTTTTTGAAAAATTTCTGTTTGGTTCATCGCCCATTTCTTCACTGAGTCATTGAATTAAATGATTCAATGATTTAATACTAAATTCTCAAAGAATTAGTATGCACATTTAATATGTAGATTCTGGTCATTAATTCCTTGACAGATGTATAGCTGACAAAGGTTCTCTGACATTCTCTGAGCTGTCTCTTCAGTCTCATGACTATTTCCTTGGCTAAACAGAAGCTTTCTAGTATCATGTAGTCCCATTTGTGGATTCTTTCTCTTAATTGCTGAGTTATTGTAGTTCTATTCAAGAAGTTATTGCTATGCCTATATGTTCCAGTGTTTCCCTTATTCTTTCCAGTAGTTGTTTTACAGTTTTAAGTCTTACATTAAGGTCTTTTATCCACTTTGAATTGCTATTAGTGCAGGGTGAAAGACAGGGATCTGGTTTCAGTCTTCTACATGCAGATACCCAGTTTTCCAAGCACCACGTGTTGAAGAGGTTATTTCTTCTCCAACATATGTTTTAGGTTTCCTTGTCTAAAATCAAATGATTGTAGGTGAAAGGATTTATGTCTGGGTCTTCTATTCTGTTCCATTGATCTTCATGTCTCTTTTTGTGCCAATACCATACTGCTCTTGTTACTATAGCTCTGTAGCATAGTTTGAAGTCAGGTATTGTGATAACTCCAGCATTGCCCTTTTTGCTGACTGTTGCCTTGGTTATGCAAGGTCTTTTGTTTCCATATACTTATAAGAACCTATGGGATACAGCAAAGCCAGTGCTAAGGGGAAAGCCATGACCGCCTACATTAACAACAACAAAAAAAAAAAAACCGGGGAAATCTCAAATAAATGACCTAATGCTGCATCTCAATCTCCTAGAAAATTTAAAACAAGCTAAATCCAAAATTAGCAGGAGAGAAATAATAAAAAATAAGGGCCAAAGTCACAAAATAGATACCCAAAAAACTATACGAAGAATCAATGCAACAAAAAGTTGGTTCTTTGAAAAGATAAGTTAGATTGATAAACCCTTAGCCAATCTGACTAGAAGGAGGAGAGAAAAGATCCAAATCAATAAAATTAAAAAATAAAAAGGGGATATCAAACAAATACCAATGAAATCCAGAAGATTGTTGGGGAACTTTTGAAAACCTATACCCAAACTGGAAAATCTAAAAGAAAAGGAAAATTTTCTAGACACATATGACCAACCAAAATCAAACTAAGAGGATATAAATTACCTAAATAAATCTATAGTAAGTAATGAAATTGAAACATCAATAAAGAGTCTCCCAAAAAAAGGCCCAGGACTCAATGGATGCACTGCTGAATTCTACCAGACTTTTAAAGAACTAATATCAACGATCCTCAAACCAAAAGCAACACTACCACATTTACTCTATGAAGCCAATATTACACTCATCCCAAATCCCAAAACCAGACAAGGACATAAAAAATTGAAAATTATAAGCCAGTCTCTTTAATGAACAATGATGCAAAAATTCTCAATAAAATACTGGCAAACTGAATTCAACAACATATCAAAAAGATCATACACCATGATCAAGTTGGTTTCATTCCAGGGATGCAGAGATGTTTCAACATACACAAATCAATAAATATAATGCAACATATAAACTAAAGTACAAAAACACACATAATCATCTCAATAGATGCAGAAAAGGATCTTGACAAAACACATCCTTTCTTTGTGAAAACTCCAGTGAAACTAGAAGCAATGCACCGCAACATAATCAAGGCTATTTTCAACCAACCTATAGCCAACATCATACAAAATGAAGAAAGACTGAAGCCATTTCCTCTAAAGGCAGGAATGAGACAAGAGTGTCCACTTTCTCCACTCATACATAACATAGCTTTGAAATTCCTAGCCTGAGAAGTAATAAGAAGAAATAAAAGGAATTCAAATAGGGAAGGAAGAAGAAAAATTATTCTCATACTTAAATGACCCAACAAAAACTCCTAGACATCATAAATATCCTCAGTAAAGTAGCAGGATACAAAATCAATACTCAAAAACATCAGTTATATGTTTGTCATATATATAGCCTTTATTATGTTGAGGTACATTCCTTCTATTCTTAGTTTCCTCAGGGGTTTCTTTGGGGGGTGCTGGGATTTGAACTCAGGGCCTTATATTTGCTAGGCAAATATTCTACCATTCAAGTCATGTTCGCATATTCCATGGGCTCCTGAGAAGAATATATTCTGAGACTGTGGGTGGAATAATCTATAGATGTCTGTTAAATCCATTTAATCTATAGTGTCATTTAATTCTTAAGTTTCCTTGTTGATTTTTTTATCCGGATGACATATTTACTGGTGGGAGTGAAGTGTTAAAATCATCCACTATTATGGTGTTGTGCTTTTATGTCTAGTACTGTTTGTTTCATGAAATTGGATGTGCTGGCATTCAATACATGTATGTTTACAATAGATTATACCTTCTTGATGGAGTATCCCCTTTATCAATATAAAGTGACCTTCTTTGTCTCTTTTGACTAATTTTGATTTGATGTCTGCTTTTTCAGATATGAAAACAAAAGCTTGCTTTGAAGCTCCATTTGCTTGGAAAACCTTAACCCTCCCTTTCACTTTAAGTCTGTGTTTGCCTTTGCTGGTGAGATGCATGTATACTTTACACCAAATGGGTCAGTCTTGTTTTTTAAGCCAATCTGTGCCTTTTGGTTAAAGAATGGAAACCATTAATATTCAGGTTATTATCAAACAGTATGTAGTAATTTTTGTCATTTTGCTGTATTTATTTTGTTTGATTCTTTCCAAATCTTCATGTTTATCTACTTATCTAATGAGATATATTCTTTCATATGTTTTCATGGCATTTATCTTCCTCTTCTGTATGTAGGATTCCTTTAAGTCTCTCTGTAGCACCAGTTTAGTGGCTGTGAATTCCTTAGTTTTTGTTTATCATGGAAGGTTTTTATTTCTCTTCCAATTGTGAAGAAAAGCTCTGCTAGATACAGTAAACTTGACTGGTACTTATTTTCTTTCAGAACTTGAAATACATCATTCCACCCATGCCCTTCTTATTTTTAAAGTTTATGTTGAGAAATTTGCCATCATTCTGGTGGGTTTGCCTTTCTAGGTGACTTGGTACTTTTCTCTTATAGCTGTCAATATTCTTTTTATTCTTTATACCTAATGTTTTAACTTCAAAATGTCACCACTGTATATCTAAAAGGTGAAGCCAGTGAGGAGCTCAATAATTTTGGCTGGGGATTGTCAGGTTGAACATCTTTAACGTTTTCACCAACAGAGATATGCTGAAGAGGAGGAAACAATGAGAAATTGTCCTATTGGTAATTCCCCTATTGGCAAGTCCCTTCCAGGTAATTAAGAAGAAAAGAATTCATCTCATATTCCACATATGAAAGAAAACATGATACTTGCTTTTCTAAGTTTGGCTATTCCATTAGCATGATGATATTCAGTTGCATCTATTTTCTACAAACAACATGATATTGTTACTCATAACGGCTGAATAGTATTCCTTTGTGTATATATGCCACATTTTTAATGCATTCATCCATTGAAGGGCATGTCAGCTGATTCAATGACTAGGCTATTGTAAATAGTTCTCCAATAAATGGATATTCAGGTGAAAAAAAACTCTAAAAGGAGTGAGAAGACAAGCCATGAAGATAAAGAAAATATTTATAGTATAGTCAATAAAGGACTGATAACTAGAATATCTAAATAATTTTACAAATACATAAAACAAAAAAGAACATCCATTTAAATAAGTGGTTTACACATTTGGAAATAAAAATGTTAATCAGAGCTTGTATTGCGGTTCATACCTGTAATCCCAACTACTCTGGAGGTAGAGGCAGGTAGGCCACAAGTTTGAGGCCACCAGGCAAAGGTTGTGGCGAGAACTTGTCTCAAAAATAAAACAGAAAAAAGGGGTTGGGGTGCAGCTCAAGTGGTGGAGTGCTTTCTTAGAATGCCCAAGGCCATAGGTTCAATCTCCACCCCACAAAAAAATGCTAGTGGGGAGGGGGTTAGGGGGAGAGATGATGGGGGCAATGTAAATAATGTATAAAACAAGTCTGATTGGAATTTTCACTATGAATCCCCCCCATATAATGAATATATCAGAAGAAAAATTTTTTAAATGCTAATCAGTATTTATCTACCACTCAAAAATAAAATAAAACCATCAGGAGATGCCCAAACATGTACATACATAAGAAAATAATTTAAAAAATCAACACAAAGTGTTATCAAGTATGTGACACAGACAACATCCACACATATTGCTGATAGAAATGTAATTTGGAAAACCTCTTTAGATATCAGTCTGACATTATATAGAAAAATTGAAGATACAGACAATTCTAGAAATCCTACCATTCTACTCATAGGTACATAAATGACAAAAGCAACAGTTGTATACCAAGAAACACATACAAGCATGATCTAGGAGTGTGATTACTAAGCTGTATGTACTCTGGGTTTGCCTGTTTTGTCCTTTATATGAATGGAATTATACTTCTTTATATTACTCTATTGCTTATTTTGTCCAAAATTATTCTTATTGATTCGTTTGTGAAGGCATTGTAACTGAAAGGTACTTAGGTTCGCTGCTGCCTCAGAGAGGTCAACAAGTTTTTCATCATGAACATATTTTGTCTGCTGAATTTCAAATGTCAGAACTTTGGGATTTGGAATTACATGTGGTCAAGATTATCTCAGTAGGTTCCACAGTTGTTTGAATGTGGAGCATTCAAACACATTATTTTCCACAACAATGAATAAATACACTAAGCACAGCTAATAAAGGCTATAATCTTGTCTATGTTCAGATCATGATTTGCTGCTAAATGAGTTCACTGAAAACTTTAATAAAATTAAATAAATTAAAAACTATAGATATGTGGAAAAGACAAAGAAAAGGAATAGAATGGTTTGCACTACTCACCATAGAGTTTCCTCTAAAGGGGAATAAAGAAAATCATTAGAAAGAGTCACACACTAGGATGCAAAAATATTGAACTGTGTACCATTTAAACTGAGTACAGGCATTAAATTTTCATTATTCAAACAGTACATACAGATTTTATCACTCTTTTGTATGTAAGATATACATACATTCTTTTTCCTATTTTTGTGGTTCTAGGTATTGAACCTAGGGACTTGCCCACAACTAGGCAAGCAAAGTACCATTGAGCCACACCCCAGTCACAATAACACATATTTAGATAAATAAATAAAAATTTTAAACCAGAGTTAGAACCTGCAACCAATATAAGACGTTTGAAATCAATTGTTGTGACTTCTGATCTCCTGTATTCCTTATCTTTTTTACTGATTTTCTCCAGTGTACTATAATTAATCCATGGTGACTGTGCTCTGATTAGAAACTGTGGACCCTGTGGCAGAGAAGAACCCTGCTATGTGAGGACTGATAATGGCAAAGCCAAGTTGGAGTTCACTAGGGTAAAAGCAGAAGCAGTAGCCAGCTGATCCAGCCCTGGTCACTTGAGCAGAGGCATCAGTAACATGACTGAGACTCGGGGACCTATACTCCAGAGGATCCAGCTGGCCGTTGGACAATTGCCCCATCTTGTCTAACTAGCAGGTCTGGGACTGGGTCCCAGGACACGTTGCATGTAAAAGTCAGCAGCTCCTCCTGATACCTATGCTTGAGGTGTCAAAAAAGGCCTGAGACTTCAGTCTGTGGTGTTCCAGGAAATAGAATTGGCTCTATGACTCAGCCATGTTTGAGGGGATGAAAATGGGACAGGGAACTTAACCTCCTTGGTGGTAGAAGCACTGTTTGAGGATGGACAGCATCTCCAGGTAAGATCTCAGGTACAGAGATGGTGAGAGAGAACAGAATCTACCTACAGCTCACATGCACAGTCTGCATACACACACATGCATAAGCACTTAGAGCTTCTCACTTTTTCCTTCTCCCCTTCCTAATTTTTCTCCCTCTCTACCAATCATTTTCTAACTGTTCTGGTTACTATGAGGGCTGCCTACTGTAGCACTCAAACTTTTTTCTCTATATGTCCAGTACAGCTTCACTTTTCAACTTTAATCCATTTTGTAAAAAAAAAAAAACCTGGTGTTCATTGATTACTGATGATCCAGCAGAAGGTAACTGTGAAGAATGAGTGGCAGATTATCCTCCCCTCAACCCTGTCAATGACTATTAGATAGTACCTGAGAAATGATAAAGCATAATTCACTCTCAGTCCACAAGGACAAGTAGTTCCCAGAATCACTGTCAACCTCCACACCAAGTCTATACCATGAATTTACTCCTCTGCATCCATTTACATCTTACCAATTGCACTCACATTTTTTCTTAAAATTTGAACTGGTGAATAACAATTTAAGATAGACTTGTTTATTGCCATTATGTAATTAATACTACTGGGGCTCTGATGATGAAGTTATTTGACCAACTTGATGCTTGGTTTCCAGATTCCAAAATAAATATTTTGCCTTTGCAAGTTCTGAGTAGAATGTTAACTATTGAAAAGTGGTGGTGGTGGTGACCATGCTGTCGGTGACTCTTACTTAACAGTTCTCACAATTTAAAAAACAACACCTAGGCAGTAACTTGGACACAACAATAAGGACAAAGAATTCTCATGCTTTAAATACAGCAATAACAATAATATTAAAAGATAATATTTACTGACTACTTACTGTATGCCAGCTTTATTGTAAATTGAACTTAAACCTTATAACCATTCTACACAGTATACTCTATCATTATTCCATTTAAACAATATAGAAAATGAAGTTGAGAGGAGTCAAATGACTTCTAAAAATGACAGAGTAAAGAGGAGGGAAATTCTGTGAGATTCAAATGGGACATATTTTAATCACTACACCAGACAAACATGCTATAGCCACCTGCTGCCACTAAATGTTCACTTTATTTGTTTCTCTGCACCATGGAGCAGGAATGCTGGCATTTCTCTTTTTGATTGCACATCATGATTCATGAAGAAACTTCCAATGACTCCAGCTTCTCGTTCCCTCCACAAACCTATCAGGTATGGTTATGTTCTCCATCATGTAGTTAAGAAAAGCAAGGCTCAAAGGGAGTAAATAGTTTCCAAAACCTATCAGGCATGTGAGGAATACAACTGAAAAGCACCTCATCTGAGCAATTTTTTTCTTTTTTGTGGGTAAACATGTTGTTTTTGTCATTTTTACATTTATTCACATGTATATACATTGTATGAGCCACCTCTCCCTTCTCCCACATCCCACCCCTACTTCCAGGAGAACCTGTTCCACCCACTTGTTCTCCAATTTTGTGAAAGAGAAAACATAACAGGTAATAAGAAAGATATAGTGTTTTTGCTAGTTTGAAATAAAGATAGCTAATACAGAGAGATTCCTAGTGTTGCTCCCATGCACATGTGTATTACAACTCATATTGGTTCATCTTTACCAGATGTCTTCACTACTTCCTAGTCTCCTTCCCATAGGGGAATCTCAACTAGGGTTTCCATCACATTATGTCTCAGGGTTCATTAACTACTAATAACAGTGACAATTATCACTACCATCTATGAAGTCCTTCTTCCATATCTGTAATCTCAAAAATAACTTCAATACTTTATGAAGAAGTTACACATGGTGAAAGTGAGGAAACTAAGTAAATAATTGGCCAGGCTCTGTCTGAAAATAAGCAACAGAAAGGATTCCTCTCCAGTCTCCAAGATGCCAATGCCCAGATCTTTAGATGAAAGGAGTTGGTGAAGTCGTTGATGAAAACAAAAATGATGCACTCTTCATGACATGGCCCTTTTCACTTGGAGCCTTCTCGTGTCCACATTAATGCACTGCCATGGTGATGAGAGGCAAAGGGACTAGAGCATTCCCAACACACCCTGAGACTTGTAAATCTCAGCTGCACCTCTCTGTAGAAATTACTGTCTCCCTCAAAACAGAGGGAAGGAAACATCCCCATTTATAGTCTATTAAATATTAGAAAAAACACCACAAAGGGAGTTCTTAAAAAGTCAGTGAGGTTAAAACTATTGTTCTAAGGAGTTTTTAAGGGAACTAAAATTGAAGAGGTATGTTAAAGTGAATTCCCATTCAGTCTCATTCAATCATTCAATATTTGGGGAGAACTTGCCATACTTCAAGAATCTAGAAACCAAACTTCATTGCCATACAGATGAATCTTTATGATAGTCAACACTCCTCATCTTTGTTTGGATTTGCAAATGGGCAGTTATGGTCACTAGTCAATCTCTGTGACCTCCTTAAGAAACAAAGAAAAGCAAAGTCCTTACCTCTAATTTTCAAAGTGGAGCTTTTTTACCTAGATATCCCTTTAATTTTTCTGCCGTAGAAGGAAATTAGAAATCAAACCATCATCTCAGACTTCCTGCTCCTGGGATTCTCTGAGCATCCAGAGCAGCAACCTCTCCTGTTTGGACTCTTCCTTGGCATGTACCTGGTCACCCTGATGGGAAACCTGCTCATCATCCTGGTCATTGGCTCTGACCAGCACCTCCACACCCCCATGTACTTTTTCCTGGCCAACTTGTCCTTCATTGATACCTGCTTCACCTCCACCATTGTCCCCAAGGTATTGGTGGATATCTACACACACCACCACACTATCTCCCACACTGGGTGCCTCGTGCAGATGTACTTCTTCATGGCATTGGCCCTGCTGGATGACTTTCTGCTGGCTGTAATGGCATACGATCGCTATGTGGCCATCAGTCTTCCTCTAAACTATGCCACAATCATGTGTCCTCAACGATGTGTGCTACTGGTGGCCATATCCTGGCTCTTCTCCAACCTCCTGGCCTTATCACTCACTCTCCTGATGACTCAGGTCTCCTTCTGTTCCTCCCATTCCATCCCACACTTTTTCTGTGATCTTCTCCCACTCCTTAAGCTTGCCTGTTCAGACATCCATACTTTCCACCTCATGATTTTCACTGATGCTGCCATCGCAGGTGTGGTCCCTCTCACTTGCATCCTGGTCTCCTATGCCCACATCGTGCACACCTTTCTCAGGATCCCCTCTGTTGGGGGAAAGCAAAAACTCTTCTCCACCTGTGGTTCTCATCTGACAGTGGTCACTCTTTTCTATGGGACTGTTTTTCTGGTTTATTTCCAGCCATCTTCCTCCTATTCAGCAGACACTGGGATGGTGGCATCTATTGTATATACAATCGTCACTCCTATGTTGAATCCTTTTATCTACAGCCTAAGGAACAAGCACATGAAGGGGACTTTGGGGAGACTTTTTGGCTTGGGGAAAAGCTATACTCTGTAAACAGCATTTCTTCCACATCTAAAGCCCAGGTTCTCCTATTACAATTTTTGAAGAACTCAAATTCAAGGCATGATGAATGTTGAGCATAATAAAAAATTTAACCAGTGGAGAATGCCTGACTTTGCAGGACTGGAATAGTGCCAACTGTTCAAGGACAGAGCTACGGACTGGAAAGAGGCAGCAGTCAACGATCCCTACAGTATATTAAGGCAAAAACTATACCAGGCAAATTTAAACAGGCAAGGAAGACTCTATTTAAGCCTATTACAATAAAGGGGAGAGTTAAAAATACAGTCTGAATGTCAGTCTACTGACACAAATCAGAAGGATTTCTAAATTCTGGTGTGAGAGGAAGAACTGTGTTTTCTAATTAGTTTTAACAAAAGGAAAAAATAAACTTCTGATATCTTTATGACAGGAGGCAGTTTTGCAACTTGAAACCAAGCATTGTCTATGAAGCATTCTGCCTTACCACACAACCTGGAAGGTACTGCACCATCATCCTTGACATTTCTACTTCAAACAGGTGGTTTTCTGCTCCTTCAAAAAGACATTTCTAGGTTGTAAACCCAGCAAAGGGTTTTCTGCAAACTTTTAAAAATAGAGTCAGAGAACGAATTTATAAATAGGAGCTTTCTAAAGTAAATGCTATATGAAAAGGGGTGTGAGGGGACTAGAGCCAGAGGAAGGCTATCTGAAGTTTAGCCAAGCTGAGGAAATTGTCAAATCTGTCTTGGATAAGGGTGGCTTGGTAAGTAGGAATGGCTGTCCAAGCAATTCAAACAGATGGTGGCAACCACCAAAATAATGATATTAGACCACACTTAGGTTCTCAGAAAAAGCTGTTAGCACCTAGTCTATGGCTAAGAGGTCCACCCAGTAACAAGAAATGCTGACAGGGGCTGGAAATGTCAGTACTCTGAGCTTTGAGAGCCATTTCCAAATCCAGCCTTGAAATAAGCTTAATCACAGAATAAACCTCTACTTAGAGAAAGCTAAACCAAAAAGAAGAAAGCAAGAAGCCTAAGAGAGCAAGAATAATTCTAGAAGTTACTAAGCACAGACCAATCAGAATATTGGTCCAATATCACACATTTGAAATTGTATCTAAAGACATTGAGAATGCTGGGCAAAGTGACTCATGCTGTAATCCCAGCTACTCAGGAGGCAGAGATCCAGAGGATCATAGGTCAAGGCCAGTCTGGGCAAAAATTTAGTGAGATGCCATCTGAACAAACAAGTTAGATGTGGTGGTGCACATCTGTAATCCTGACTACTTGGAAGGCATAGGTAGGAGAATGGTGGTCTGTGGCCAGCCTGGGCAAAAAGTGGTGAGACCTTATTTGAAAATTAACCTGAAGCAAAAAAAAGGCTGGAGATGTGGCTTAAATAGTAGACTGCTTGCCTAGCAAGTGCAAGGCCCTCAGTTCAAATCCCATTACTTTCAAAAAAAACTCTGAAAGGGTATGATTATTATTTATGGGAACAAGTCCTTTTAGTTTTTAATCCCCAGTTAATTTTGTCTGTCTCCTCTGTAAAATACTCTATGTGTATTATAGTAAGAATGCAAAATATAAAGAACTAGAAAAAAAGGAAGTAATCATCCATTACTCCTCCATTTAAATATGATCACTTTACATCATTACCTTTCTGTATTTTTCTAATTGTTTTTGTCTTTGATTTGATGAGAAAATGCTATGGGAATAATTAATATATGTACTTTTCCACTTAATCTATTACTTGAGTATTCTCCTGACTTCTCTCTATATCTGCCTTTTTGTCTAGCAAATATTGAAGAGACATTGTGCAATATGACTGCTCTTTTCTTGAAAAAACTTAAGTAAGTTAAGCTTTTTTGAAAGAAAAGAATCAGAAAACTAGAAGTCATATAGTGGGTGATAAAGAGAAAACTGGGTAGAAAGCAGGACTGGAAGTCTCCACTTCCTCCATTAAAACCCCCTGAGACCTGGAGGAAGGAAGCCCAGATCAGCAGAATCATGGGTAGGCAGGTTTCCTTGGGAATGAAGGTGCCCTCACCAGAGGATGCCACATGGAATGGCTGGAGCAGGACACAGGAATCAAAAGTAGATGGGCTCTTTATTGAATTGCATCACTGTTTTGTATGTTAAAAATATATCATTGTCTTCTTTGTTTTGCTGGTATTTCCAATTAATTCTTTATCTTTTAACTTTGTGAGTTTTTATATCTAAGGTTTCAGTTTTCATATTGTCATAATAAAAGTTCTCCTCTCCGAAGCCTCTTCTGTTAGTGGAATGAAAAAAATTCTTCTCAATGCAGAGTTCTTTGAAAAGTCAGCATTTATCCCCTTGTTTCACGTTGCATTAATTTTTAGTGAGATGATAGGAAAAAGTCAAATAGTTCAAGAATTTTTCAACTCATCCCTCTTCAGTCTCTTCAAGTGTTCCTTCCCTTTTTATTGCATACAATTATTAACAGGATAAAAATGTTGAGTGTCTCTGAGCTGCCATTCTGTCATTTGAAATATGTCCACTTTAGGGTCTTTGTTCACAGAAAACTCTCCATGGTGCCTTCCCTTTCTCCATGCCAATTAGGAACCATCTCGTTTGTAGTCTGTACCTAATCACATTGCTTGCAGTGCTCAGCAGAAAGTGCTCTCTCCTTTACCTTTCCTCTTTATGAACATGTGTTAAAGTAGCTTTCCATTTCAGCTGTGATTGCCATAAAAGGGCAGGGCAATGACACTATGGATGATAACTATAAAACCAACCAAGACTAGCTGCAAACTTCACACAAAATTCCAAGCATGAAATACTGTGGCTGGACAATGTTGCAAATAGGTATTTCTAACCAGAGTTCACCCTTCTTTTGTTACCTTTGGCAGTCTCCCACCCAAACTCCCTAAAATTGAAAAAGCTAAAAATATGTCTCACTTTTAATCATCTTACCCTCTTCTCTGATCACTTTTTACCCTTTTTTTCCCAAAAGTTCTTAGTAAATGCAAGTTCTAAATTTTCCAATCTCTTAGATTTTCTTTGGCTATTTTTTCTCAAGCTAAAACCAGCCAAGAAAACTAGTAACTTGCTCTGTTCATATCCCACATTGTACAATACATTTTTCCATATCTTATCGTGCAGGTGTAAGCTCCCTATGACAGACTAGTCAAAACTCATGGTCTGGACATGAGGCAAGATAAATTAGGGAAAATGAGGCATTGCAACTTAAAGTCAAAAACTAAGAAAAACACTATATTAATGAATAACTTGATTAGGGGCATTTATGCCTTTCTCTTTGGTCTCACTAAGCTGTAGCATATGTAGAAAACCAAAAACAACCCCCCTGATCCTTCCCCGTTAATTATTATGCCTGACACCTGGGCAAGCATATCTTGAAGAAGACAATGTCCTGGGGGGAACATTTGGTAAAATGATTATTTGATCACAAAATGCTTGCAAAAGAAAAATATATATCTTAAGGAAGGACACCTGTCTTAGAAGAAACATCTGGTGAAACCCACCATTTGTTTAAAGGGATGTTCAAGGAAAACCAACATCTATGTCACAATGACCCAAATTTAGTGAACAACCCAGAATTAATATCTCTAAGCCCAACTACTAATGTCAAACATTTGAAGAACCAAAAACTTGATATTTGCTAAAATTGAACCCTCAACTAGTGAAAAGTAATAAATCATTTATTGGACATGAGAAGTTCATATACATGATATCATTACACAGAACGTTGGCCAAATTCCAAACCTAAATGTAGTTTTCCTGACATCCAGATCAACCACAATAATAGGGAGAGTCAACACAACGTCTTCACATTGCCGTATGATAATGGTGTGGTTATTGGATCTCCTTCTAAAAAATAGAGAAGGAGAAGGCTCAAGAAGGAGCAGGATGGTAGAATGAGTCTTGGAAGGCTGGAGGCAGGAAGATTGCAAGTTCCAGGACAGCCTAGGCTACAGAGCAAGATCCTGACTCAAAACAAGAAGGTTCAGAAAGAAATTTAATATTTTCTCTTTGATTCTTCCTCTAAAGAAGGGAAAACAAAAGTTTCCCCTGCCTATAATTATACACAGAGCATCTCCCTTCAAACCTCTGTTTCAGGCCCAAAATGTCAGACTCCTTTTTGGAGACACAATATTCAAAGTCTGCTATTGTTGTGAGAAGCTCAAGGTGTCACAGCATCTTCAGCATTGTGTCCTCTGATGGCAGGATCCTAGGGAGGCCACTGGGAAGAAGGGAACTGGATTCAAAAATTGGGAATTAGGAAAGATCCAAAATGGTAACTGGGACACAGACACAGACAGCATGAGCTCCATGAGTCAGGGACCTTGCTGAGATGCTGGAGCCTCACTTGGCAGAGGTAAAGCACCAGGGAGAGTTGAAACTTTGCCACCCTGAACCCCTAGCCCATGGAAGGCTTCTCCATGCCACGATACACTGAGAGAATAGGCGGGCCGCCACCCCCATGCCACCACCATCACAGCCTCACAGCCGCTGTCTCCAAACATGCTTGGGAGACCTTCAGCAGACCAAACAGGTGACAGCCAAGCATCAGGTGGTATCCCTCAGCCATCCCTGGGATAAACCAGCAAACCCCCTTGGACAGACTGATCCCCTCCCCCCCCAACAAAGAAAAACTGAATAAACAACGGAACTGAAATCTAGCGCACAGTGGAGGGAGTTGGGTGGCTGAAAGTGCACAAGAGAAGGGGGAGGAGCAAGGAGCCAAACTCTCGAGAACCATCAGTAAACAAATGGCAGGAGGGCTGCCAGCAGATGGGTGATAGGCCGCTACCTGAGGTAGGAAAGGAGCAAAGGTGGTAGACTACAGGGCTCAGACTCTGGGCACCCACAGTCAGACACCTCTGCAGCATTGAGGAACAAACAGCAAACCATCACAACATGCTGACAGAGGCAGATCAGTAACCTTGCTCTTGCCCCAGGGAAATGGGGCAAGGCAAAGACAAAAGCCCCTAGTAAACAAGCACAGAGATAAGCCAACTCCAAAGCAGGACAACTAGTAGAATGCAGAGCTGCCACACCTCACTGCAGGAGAAGCTGACCAAGCAGCAGCTGCTGAAAGAAAGAAGAAAAAAAAAACACTACCCACAGGACAATCACCTGGCAAGACGGACAGAGCTTCTGCTTAAATGCTAACACCAGAACTGGATACTGGAGAAGTAATGCCGGAACTTAAACGAAGACTGAAATTCTATTGATCCTGAACCTGGAGTTTTTGTTTGTTTACTTCTTGTTTATTTGCTCATCTCTCCCCATTGATTTCTTTTGATTTTTTTGTTTGTTTGTTGTTTTTTGTTTCTGTTTTTGTTAATGTTTTGTTTTGCTTTGTTGTTTTGTTTTGTTTTATCACTGTAAATTAGTTAATAGTAAGTTACACCCAAACCACAGACAGAAACAGCACACATAAAATTAGCTAAAAATCCAAAACAGCCAGAAAACAAAATTTTACCAAGGGAAACAAAACAGGTGACTGAAAAAACCAACTAGCCTATGAAGAACAGTTACACATTATAAGCAGAAATGATGGGAAGAAGAAAAAGGGATGGAAACCAATCCCCCCCCCAAAAAAAAAAGTAATTGAATACAGGATTCAGAGGGAAATGAAGAAAAAGGATACCCAGTTCCAGACTCTAAGAAAACAAAGACAAATGATGCTAAGGAACCCAATGATGTCCACAAGAATACCCTTAAAGAAGATATCCTGCAAGTAATCACTGAGAATTTCATGGAGATGATACTAGATATGGTTAACCAAAATGTACAAGAGGCATTGAAGAAACTTCAAGACACCAAAAAGAAAGAATACGAGAACACACAGTAACAAATGAAATCATAGGAGCCTTACATAAACACCAAAGTGAAACAGAAATCACTATGAATAGGGAGATAAATGAATTAAAGACAAAAATAGACAATATTAAAGAGGAAGTGACCCATGACATGGAAAACCTCAGAAAAAAGAATGAAACAGAAACACAAAACACAAAACAAAGGAAGGCCACAACACCAGCAGACAAGAACAAGCAGAAGACAGAATCTCAGAACTTGAAGATAAAATAGAAATTCAAAGAAAAACTGAAGAGCAAAGGAACCCTCTTACACTGTTGGTGGGAATGTAGACCAGTACAACCATTCTGGAAAAAAATTTGGAGGCTACTTAAAAAGCTAGACATGGATCTACCATTTGATCCAGCAATACCACTCTCGGGGATATACCCAAAAGACTGTGACACAGGTTACTCCAGAGGCACCTGCACACCCATGTTTATTGCAGCACTATTCACAATAGCCAAGTTATGGAAACAGCCAAGATGCCCCACCACTGATGAATGGATTAAGAAAATGTGGTATCTATACACAATGGAATTCTATGCAGCCATGAAGAAAAACGAAATGTTATCATTCGCTGGTAAATGGATGGAATTGGAGAACATCATTCTGAGTGAGGTTAGCCTGGCCCAAAAGACCAAAAATCATATGTTCTCTCTCATATGTGGACATTAGATCAAGGGGAAACACAACAAGGGGAATGGACTATGAGCACATGATAAAAGTGAGAGCACACAAGTAAGGGGTGAGGATAGGTAAGAAACCTAAAAAACTAGCTAGCATTTGTTGCCCTTAACACAGAGAAACTAAAGCAGATACCTTAAAGCAACTGAGGCCAATAGGAAAAGGGGAACAGGTACTCGAGAAAAGGTTAGATCAAAAAGAATTAACCTAGAAGGTAACACCCACACACAGGAAATCAATGTGAGTCAATGCCCTGTATAGCTATCCTTATCTCAACCAGCAAAAACCCTTGTTCCTTCTTATTATTGCTTATACTCTCTCTACCACAAAATTAGAAATAAGGGCAAAATAGTTTCTGCTGAGTATTGAGTGGGGTGGAGAGGGAGGGGGTGGAGTGGGTGGTAAGGGAGGGGGTGGGGGCAGGGGGGAGAAATGACCCAAGCCTTGTATGCACATATGAATAATAAAAGAAAAATGAAAATAAATAAATAAATAAAAATAAAAATACTTCCAGAAAATGAAAAAAAAAAAAAAAGAAAAGAAAAACTGAAGAGCTATTAGTCAAACAACTCAAGACCTGTGAAAGGAATATGCAAGAACTCACCAACTCCATCAAAAGACCAAACCTGAGACTCATGGGAATTAAAGAAGAAGAGGTACATGCAAAAGAAATTTGTAATATATTCAATGAAATAATCACAGAAAATTTCCCAAATCTACAGAAAACTATGCCCATTCAGGTAAAAGAAGCCTCCAGAACACAAAACAGACTTGACCAAAATAGAACTACACCACAACATACTATTAGTAAAACAACAAGCACATAGGATAGAGAAAGAATACTGAAGGCTGTAAGGGAGAAAAATAAAATACAAATAACATACAAAGATAAACCCATCAAAATCACAGTTTACATTTCTCAATGGAAACCTTAAAAGAAAGAAAAGCATGGAGTGAGATATTACAGGCACTGAATGAAAATAACTTCAACCCTAGAATACTCTACCCAGCAAAACTATCATTCAAAATAGATGGAGCAATAAAAAGTCTTCCATGATAAGCAGAAACTAAAACAATATATGACCACCAAGCAATGACTACAAAAGATTCTTCAAGGAATTCTGCACACAGAAAATGAAAGCAAACAAAACCATGAAAGGACAGGCAATACCAAACTGCAGGAGAAGAAAAGACAAGTAGAGTGTAGCATTGATTCAGCTGCACACAATCACACCCTTAAACAACAAAAATAACTAAATGACAAGAATGACCACATACCTACCAATACTAACACTGAATGTAAATGGACTTAACTCCCCCATGAAAAGACACTGTTTGGCAAACTGGATTAAAAAGGTAGAAACAACAATCTGTTGCATACAGGAGACCCAATCATTGACAGAAACAAGCACTGGCTTAGGGGAAAAGGCTGAACAGCCCCAGAAAAAAGGCATGAGTAGCAATAATTATCTCAGACAAAGAAAACTTCAAACTTACATTGATCAAATGAGATAAAGAGGAACATTCCATACTAATAAAAGGGGAAATACACCAAAAGGAAAAAACAATTAACCTATATGCACCCAACATCAACGCACCCAATTTCATCAAACATACCCTGAAGACCTATAAACATATATAGACTCCAACACAGTGGTAGTGGGAGACTTTAATACCCCCCTATCACCAATAGATAGGTCATCCAAACAAAAAATCAATAAAGAAATTCTAGAACGAAATCACACAACAGATCAAATGGACCTAGCAGATGTCTACAGAATATTTCATCCAACTTCTGCACAATATATATTCTTCTCAGCAGCCCATGTAACTTTCTCCAAAATTGATTATATCTTAGGGCACAAAGCAAGCCTCAGCAAATATAAGAAAATAGAAATAATCCCCTGCATTCTATCTGATCAAAATGCATTAAAACTAGAACTCAACAACAAAAACAACAGTAAAAAACATGCAAACAACTGGAAGCTGAACAACACATTGCTCAATGATCAATGGGTCACTGATGAAATAAAAGAAGAAATTGAAAGGTTCCTGGAAGTTAATGAAAATGAAAACATGATCAACTGGAACCTATGCGACACAGCAATGGCAGTACTAAGAGGAAAGTTTATAGCAATGAGTGCATATATTAAAAAGACAGAATGATCGCAAATCAATGACCTAATGCTACATCTCAAACTCCTAGAAAAACAAGAACAAGCAAATCCCAAAACAACCAGAAGAAGAGAAATAATAGGGGAAAAGAGGGCCAAAATCAATGAAATAGAAACAAACAAACAAACAAACAATCGTACAAAGAATCAATGAAACAAAAAGCTAGTTCTTTGTGAAAATAAATAAGATTGACAGACCCTTGGCAAACCTGACTAAAATGAGGAGAGAAAAAACCCAAACCAGTAAAATCAGAAATTCAAAAGGGAAGATAACAACAAATACCACAGAAATCCAGGAAATCATCAGAGACTACTTTGAGAACCTACATTCAAAAAGTTTTGAAAATCTTGAAAGGACAGATCTCTAGATACTTATGAACATCCAAAATTGAACTTATAGGATATTAGCCACCTGAAGAGATCTGTAACACAAAATAAAAATGAAGGAGCAATGAAGAGTCTACCAAAAAAGAAAAGTCCAGGACCTGATGGATTCTCTGCTGAATTCTATCAGGCCTTTAAAGAAGAACTAATACCAACTCTCCTTAAACTGTTCCATGCAAAAGAAAGGGAAGAAACACTGCCTAACTCATTTTATGAAGACAGTATTACACTTATCCCCGAGCCAGACAAGACACCTCCAAAAAGGAAAACTATAGGCCAATCTCCTTAATGAACATCAATGCAAAAATCCTCAATAAAATAATAGCAAACTGAATCCAACAACATATCAGAAAGATCATTCACCACGACCAAGTCGGCTTCATCCCAGGATATAGGGGTGGTTCAACATATGCAAATCTAAAAATGTAATACAGCACATTAATAGAAGCAAAGATAAAAACCACTTGATCATCTCAACAGATGCAGAAAAAGCCTTCAACAAGATCCAACACCACTTCATAATAAAAGCTCTAAGAAAACTAGTAAAGAAGGAAAATACCTCAAAATTGTAAAGGTATATATGACAAACCTACAGCCAACATCATACTTACTAGTGAAAAACTGAAATTATTTGCTCTAAAATCAGGAATGAGACAAAGGTGCCCACTATCCCCACTCCTTTTCAACATAGTCATGGAATTCCTAGCCAGAGCAATTAGGCAAGAAGAAATAAAAGGAATACAAATAGGTAAAGAAACTGTCAAAATATCCCTATTTGCAGAAGATATGATCCTATACGTTAAAGACCCAAAAAAAAAAAACTCTACCCAAAAGTTCCTAGACACCATTAACAGCTACAGCAAGGTGGCAGGATATAAAATCAACTTACAAAAATCATTAGCTTTTCTATATACCAATAACAAACAAACTGAGAAAGAATATATGGAAACAATTCCATTTACAATAGCCTCAAAAAAGTCAAATACCTTGGAGTAAACTTAACAAAGGATGTAAATGACCTCTACAAGGAGAATTACAAACCCCTGAAGAAAGAGATTGAGGTAGACTACAGAAGGTGGAGAGATCTCCTGTGCTCATGGATCAGTAGAATCAATATAGTAAAAATGGCTATACTATCAAAAGCAATCTACATATTCAACACAATTCTCATTAAAATCCCAATGACATTCATCACTGAGATTGAAAAATCTACCCTAAAGTTCATTTGGAAACACAAGAGTCTGCAAATAGCCAAGGCAATACTCAGCAAAAAGAGCAATGCTGGAGGTATCACAATACCCAACTTCAAACTATAATATAAAACAATAGCAATTAAAACAGCATGGTACTGGCACAAGAACAGACAAGAAGACCAGTGAAACAGAATAGAGGACCCTGATATGAATCCACACAGCTTTGCCCACCTTGTTTTTTACATTGGCACCAAAAACCTATGATGGAGAATAGACAGCTTCTTCAACAAATGTTCTTGGGAAAAGTTGTTATCTGCCTGCAGAAAACTGAAACTAGATCCATGCCTATCATCCTGTACTAGTATCAACTCAAAATGGATCAAGGACATTAATATCAGACCCAAATCTCTGAAGTTAGTACAGGAAAAAGCAGGGAATACTCTGGAGGTAATAGGTATAGGCAAGGACTTCCTCAATAGAACCCCAGCAGCTCAGCAACTGGAGAGGATGGAAAAATGGAACTTTATAAAATTAAAAAGTTTCTGCACAACAAAAGAAGTGGTCTCTAAACTGAAGAGACCACCCACAGAGTTAGAGAAAATATTTTCTAGCTATACAAAAGACAAAGGACTGATAACCAGAATATATAGGGAACTTAAAAAACTAAACTCTCCCAAAATCAGTGAACCAATAAAGAAATGGGCAAGTGAACTAAACAGAACTTTCTCAAAAGAAGAAAATTCAAATGGCCAAAAAACACATGAAAAAATGCTCACCATCTCTAGCAATAAAAGAAATGCAAATCAAAACCACACTAAGATTCCACCTCACCCCTATTAGAATAGCCATCATAAAAACACCAACAACAACAGGTGTTGATGAGGATGTGGAGTAAAAGGTACCCTCATCCACTGCTGGTGGGGAAAAAAATATGGAGGCTTCTTAAAAGTCTAAACATAGACCTACCATATGATCCAGTAATCCCACTCTTGGGGATATACCCAAAGGAATGTGACACTGTTTCCCCCAGAGGCACCTGCACACCCATGTTTATTGCAGCACTATTCACAATAGCCAAGTTATGGAAACAGCCAAGATGCCCCACTACTGAAAAATGGATTAAGAAAATGTGATATTTATACACAATGGAATTTTACTCAGCCATGACGAAGAATGAAATCTTATTATTCGCCAGTAAATGGATGGAACTAGAGAACATCATTCTGAGTGAGGTTAGCCAGGCTCAGAAGGCCAAAAATCATATGTCCTCCCTCATATGCAGACTTTAGATCTAGTGCAAATACAGCAATGTTGTAGGAATTGGGTCACATGCTAAGTGGAGAGCACATAAGGGAGGTATGGGGGTAGGTAGGAAACCCAAAACAGGAAAGTGTTTGATGTCCCCACTGCAGAGGAACTAATACAGAAACCTTAAAGCAACAGAGGTCAATATGAGAAGGGGATTGGGAACTAGTGAAAATGTCAGGTAGAGATAAATCAAGCTGGGTTGTAACACATTTGTACATGGAAGCAATGCTAGGAATCTCTCTGTATAGCTGTCCTTATCTCAACTAGCAAAGACGCTTTTTCTTATTATTGCTTATGTCTTCTCTTCAACAAAATTAGAGAGAAGGGCAAAACAGGTTCCTCCTAAAAGTAAGGGGGTGTGGGGGGGAGAAGGAGGGGGTGGGGAGCAAGGGAGAGGAATGGCCCAAACAATGTGTGCACATGTGAATAAATGAATAAAAATTTTTCAATAAAACAGTATAACACAAAAAAATTAAAAATTGGGAATTAGGAAAAAAAATCTCTGTTTCTTAGGTTGTAGGTTAAGTATTCAGTGTAGGGGTTATCATGTTCACCACTGATTCAATAGTTCCATCTCAAATAGATATGGAGGGTAAATTTTCTCAAAGTCTTTTTGTCTCATGTACTTTAAAACACCCCCAGATAATTAGGAACTGAAGAACACATTGAGGATAATCCAAGAGTCAAAGAAGTATTATGGATATTCAAACATATTTATGTAAATGACAACCAGTATGTTGCATATCAGAACATGAGAGATGCAAATAAAAACAATTTAGAGGAAATTTATATCCACATACTCAAATGTAAACAAGAGGAATAAGCTAAAAAATAATGAGATAAACATCCATAATAAGAAGTTGGACAAAGAATGACATAATCCCAAAGGAGGATATTTTTTAAAAGGAATGAGTAAACATGAAGGCAAAAAAGACTAAAACAGTAAACACACGAAGAAGTTCATAAAACAAAAAGATTAATCTTTGAAATAATCAATAGAATATATATCCATCTGGCAAAGAAAAAAAACAACTAACAACCATTACAGTAATAACATTGACATCTCTACAGATATTAAAATAAAATATGGGATGAATGTATGTAGGATATATTTGCTATATTGTAAGAACTTTTGTAAATGCCACAACAATAAAAAATATTTTTCAAAAATATGGGGGGATCCAAGATGTCACCACACTACCCCTCCCTCTCATACACTCACCACCTGCTGACTAGCCTACTGTACCAACAGTACACAATTCCAGCCCAAACAACCCCTGGCACAAGCATCCTCCACTACAACAACAGAAATAAACCCAAACACACACAAGGGCTACAAAACTCAGCAGCCTCGTAACTCTTCCCCCACCACCCACCACTTTTCCCACCCCTTTTAGTGCCATGTTTACCAATTCCGCAAATATCTATAGGCAGCCTAATAACCATTACCCTCCGCAACACCCACTGTTCATAGATATTATCACCAAGGGATTCTCTATGTAATATGTAAACAACTGCTCTGGCATTGAAACTGTGAATTTGTTATTGCCAAATTACTCCTCCAGGACAGGGACAGAAAAAGCACATCAACATAGCTAACAACCAAGTCTGTCACAACACAAAAATTAAACCAAGGGAAACAAAACAGGCAATTAAAACCATTAACTAGTCTATCAAGAACATAGTTGCACAGCACTAAGTGGAGTGATGGGAAGAAGAACAAGGGATGAAAACTATCCTCCTCAAAAAAAAATTCAATACAAATTCAGTGGGAAATGAAGAAACTGGATACACAGTATCTGGTCCCAACAAAACAATGATAAATGTCACTAAGGAGCCCAGAGATACCCACAGAAAAACCCTCAAAAAAGAAATCTCTGAGAAATTCATGGAGAAGTTATTAGACATGGTTAACCAGAATTACAAGATATACTCAAGAAATTTCAAGATACCAAAAATAAAGAACATGAGAAGACACAGAAACAAATAAATGAACTCAGACAGGACTTCAAAAACACCAAAGTGAAACAAATGACACTATAAAAAGAGAAAGAGATGGATTAAAAATGACAACACAAAATAAAAAAGAGAAGTTGAACAAAGATATGGAAAATCTTGGAAAAAGTATCAAACAGAAATCCTGGAAATAAAAAGCCTCTTTAGTCAAACAAAATCCACAGTGAAAGTCACAGTGAAAATCCTGGAAATAAAAAGCCTCTTTAGTCAAACAAAATCCCCAGCAGACTAGAACAAGTGGGGAGACAGAATCTAAGAGCTCAAAGATAAAATAGAAATTAAAGAAAAAACAGGAGAAATCTTAAACAACTCAAGAATTGTGAAAGAAATATGCAAGAGCTCAGTGATTCCATCAAAAGACCAAACCTCAGAATTATGGGCACTGAAGAAGAAGAGGTACAAGCCAAAGGAATACATAATATATTCCATAAAATAATAACAGAAAATTTCCCAAATCTCAAGAAAATTTTGCACATTCAGGTACAGAAGCCTCCAGGACACCAAAGAAACTTGACCAAAATAGCTCCTCCCCACAGCATGTTATCAAAACAATAAGCACAGAGAACAGAGCAAGAATATTGAAGGCTGTACGAGAGAAAAACCAAACAATGTATAAAGATAAACCCATTAAAATAACAGGAGATTTCTCAACAGAAAGCTTAAAAGTAAGAAGGGCATAGAGTGAAGTATTTTAGGCATTGAATGAAAATAATTTCAGCTCTAGGATACTCTACCCAGCAAAACTATCATTCAAAATTGACAGAGCAATAAAAACTTCTATGATAAAGAGAAACTAAAGCAATATATGACCACCAAGCCACCACTACAGAAGATTCTACAAGGAATTCTGCACAAAGAAGATGAAAGTAAACAAAATCACCAGAGGATGGGAAGTATCGAACCAGAGGAGAAGAAAAGACAAGCAATCAGAAAGTAGCATTGATTTGGCTTCACACAATCAAATCCTTAATCAACAAAAACAACTGAATGATACCTGATCCAAGATGGCCACCAGGACACAGCCACAGATTGCATAAGCTCCGTGATCCAGGGACTTTGCTAAGAGGCTGGAGACACACTTGGCTGAGGTAAAGCACAAAGGAGCTCTGAAACATCAGCACTCTGAACCCCTAGCTCATGGAAGGCTTCTCCATGCCACAATTTACTAAAAGAACTAAGAGAACAGCCTTTTCTTTTACTAAAAGAAAATGCAGCGCTACATGCCAAGCCCTGCCCCATAAGCCCGCAGAGCCACTGCTCCACAGGCCATGGGATCTCCAATCCTCCGACCCTGCTCCCCAGCCCTACCAGGGCCATGCTACCCCAAACTCCCACCCCTCAGACCTGCACAATCACTGCCAGACTGAACCCTTAAGGCTTGCCAAGCCAGCAATCCACAGACATTCACGATCTCCACCAGGCCACGTCCCTCAGGCCTGCCAATCCAGGGATCCACACACGCACAATCTCCATTCCACTGGACCATGCCCCCCAGGCCTACACAGGCCTGCAAGATCTCCACTGAGCTGTGCCCCTCACACCTGCACAAGCCTGAACAAGCCTGCACAATCCCTGCCAGGCAGTGCCCCTAAAGCCGGCCAAGCTGGCAATCCACAGATATGCACGATCTCCACTATGCCAACACGCCCCTTCAGGCATGCCAGGCCCATGCTCCAAAGGCACTACTTCATGTCAACAAAACGCCTCTGCCATAGGCCCATGGGACCCCACCCATCTGCAACCCACCACAGAAGGGCTTCAAACCTGCAAAACAGTCACACACAGACAGGACTGCATGCTAAAGCAGTAACATCAGAACAACTAACATTGCAATTCTACTGTTCCAGAACTGGTGATTTTTTTTCCCTTCTTTAAGGGATTTGCTGCCTGGTTTGCTGTTCGATTACCCACCATCTCTCAAATTTTTGTTTTTTTTCCTTTTCCTTTTCCTCTCTTCTCTCTTTCTTTTCTCTTTCCATCTCTTTCTCCTTTTTTATCCTTCTCTTTTGGTTTTGTTAGTATTAATATTGTAACCCAGCTAATACTAAATTACACATAGTCCAGGGATAGAAATGGTACTTAGTGGAAATATGGGAAGAAGAAAAAGGGAGGGAAACCACTCTCCTCCAAAAAATAAAGTAGTACAGGATTTAGAGTGAAATGAAGAAAACGAATGCCCAGATCCAGACTCCACAAAAACAAAGATAAACTATACCAAGGAACCCAATGAAGCCTACAGAACACCTGAAAGAAGAAATTCTACAAGTACTTAATGAGAATTTCATAAAGATATTACTAGACATGGTCAACCAAAATGTACAGGAGGCCCTCAAGAAATTCCAAGACAAGAAAATTAAAGAATATGAGTAAACACAGAAACAAATACATGAAATCATAGGAACCCTAAATAAATACAAAACTGAAATGGAGAGCACCATAAACAGAGACATAAATGAATTAAGGGCAAAAATTGACAATATTAAAGAGGAAAAAACCCACAATATGGAAAAATCTCAGAAAAAAGAATGAAACAGAAATAGAAAACAAAATAGAAGGCCATTCCAGAAGAATAGAACAAACAGAAGACAGAATCTCAGAATTTGAAGATGAAATGGCAATTAAAGGAAAAACTGGGAGATTCCAAGATGGCGACTAGAGGAAGGAAGCAGAAAGCATGCTGCCTAAAGTAAATTCTTGAAGAGATGCTGGAGATACACCTGGCAGGAAAAACCACCAAGAAGAGGCAAAATTCCGACACCTCCACACCCCCAGCCTGTGCATAGCACACCCCTGCCACATTAAATGGAGAAACCAGAGGGGTCCTGCGCTGCCAGACACCAGCTCCTACCTTGATTGGGAGACCACCACGTAAGCAAATAAGCAGCATGCAGTACTACCTGGGACAAATCAGCATAGCCCCCTGGACAGACTGACCCCACCCAGGGAAAAAAGAAAAAAACTGAATAATAAGCAGCTGGAAAAAAAAGACATGTCACAAAGAGGGCAGGGCACCCTGAGCTCTGGAGACAGGGGGAGGGGCACTCCCTCACATGAACTGTAAATAAGCCAGCCAGAGAAGGTGGGTGTGGTGACACCTCCCTCAGTGTGCTTGGAGAGGGGAAGGAATCCAACAGCAGCTAAAGTGTGGCATGCGCCAGCAGAGCCTGGGGGAGAGGAACCTCCCCATGCGAACTCTAAATAAAAAAGGACTGCAATTGCAACAGGTGGGTAGGGCTGTATATTGGAGAAAACAAAGGGGCATGCATCCAGAAGAACTCTAAATAAACAAAGCTTGCAGGACTAGGGGAGTGTAAAGTTCATTCCTGAGACTGCAATAAATAAAGCCTGCAGCAGCAGCTGGCTGACAGTAGGTGGCAGGTGAGCTGCAGCCTCAGATAGATATTCACAAAGCTGTCTCCAAACTGCATTTTTTTTTCCTTTGATGAGACTGAAACTGTATTGCATTTGAACTTGGGACATGTTTTTTTTTCCTCTTTGATGAGACAATGACAGAACTACTACTCAGACACCAACACTAAGACTAGATGCTGAAGGACTAACACCAAATCTATTAATACTGAAACTGTATTGCATTTGAACTTGGGAAATTTTACTTATTTTCATTTTAATTATTTTTATATTTTTTTAATCCTCTCTCTGTCTTTCCAATGCCTGTTTAGCTCACTGTTGATTAGTACACTATCTCTCCCTGTTTATTTCTTCAGCTCAGTTTTTTGGTTTGGTTTGGTTTGTTTTTTTCCCTTTTTCTTTACATTCTTTGCTTTCCCTCTCCTCTCACCCTTACATTCTAGATACCATCATCATTACTACTGTAAGCCAGACAATACTGAATTACACACAGTACAGGGACAGTAACAGTAGCAAGGGCAATGATGGGAAAATGGAAAACAGAAGAAAATCATTTCCCCCCCAATAATAAATTAGTACAGGAACCAGAGGGAAATGAAGAAAACACATGCCCAGATCCAGACTCTAACAAAACAAAGATAAACTATGCCAAAGAAACCAATGAAGCCCACAAGAACAACCTAAAGGAAGAAATCCTGCAAGTAATCAATGAGAATTTAATACAGATGATACTGGATAGGGTCAGCCAAAATGTACAGGAGACACTCAAGAAATTCCAAGACAACAAAAATAGAGAATTTGAGAAAGCACAAGAAGAAATAAAAGAAAATATAGAAGTACTGTATAAACACCAAAGTGAAACAGAGAACATGCTTAATAAAGAGATAAATGAACTCAGGACAAAAATAGACAACATTAAAGAGGAAATGACCCATGATATGGAAAACCTCAGAAAAAAGAACAAAACAGAATTGCAAAACAAAACATGAAGACCAATCCAGCAGAATAGAACAAACAGAAGACAGAATCTCAGACCTCAAAGATGAAATGGTAATTAAATGAAAAACCGAAGAACTATTAATTAAACAACTCAAGACCTGTGAAAAGAAAATGCAAGAACCAACTGACTCAGTCAAAAGTCCAAACCTGAGAATCATGGCATTGAAGAAGGAGAAGAGGTGCAAGCAAAGGGAATGCATAATATATTCAACAAAATAATAACAGAAAATTTCCCAAATCTAGAGAAAGATATTCCCATACAGATACAAGAGGCCTCCAGGACACCAAACAGACCAGATCAAAATAGAAATACCCCATGGCATATTATCATTAAAACAACAAGTTCAAAACTAAGGAAAGAATATTGAAGGCAGTAAAAGAGAAAAAACAAATAACATACAAAGGCAAACCCATCAAACTCACAGCAGACTTCTCAACAGAAATATTAAAAGCAAGAAGAGCTTGGGGTGAGATCTTCCGGGCACTGAATGAAAATAACTTCAACCCCAGGATACTCTACCCAGCAAAACTATCATTCAAAATAGATGGGGCAATAAAAGTCTTCCATGATGAGCAGAAACTAAAACAATATGTGACCACAAAGCCACCACTACAAAAGATTCTTCAAGGGATTCTGCACGCAGAAAGTGAAACCCAACATAACCATGAAAGGGAAGGCAGCACGAAACTACAGGAAAAGAAAAAGCAAGAAAGTAGAGAGTAACCTCAACTTAGGCACACACAATCAAACCTTCAAACAACTAAGACAACTAAATGACAGGAATCACCACATACCTATCAGCACTAACACTTAATGTTAATGGACTTAATTCCCCCATCAAAAGACAACATTTGATGAAGTGGATTAAAAAGGAAGATCCAACAATTTGTTGCTTACAGGAGACCCATCTCACCAACAGAAATAAGCATAGGCTTAGGATGAAAGGCTGGAAGAAGATTTACCAAGCCAATGGCCCCCGAAAACAGGCAGGAGTAACAATATTTCTCTCTGACAAAGTAGACTTCAAACCTACATTGATCAAACGAGATAAAGAAGGACATTCCATACTAATAAAAGGGGAAATAGACCAAAAGGAAATAATAATTATCAACATATATGCACCCAATGTCAACACTCCAATTTCATCAAACATACCCTGAAAGACCTAAAAGCATATATTAACTCCAACACAGTGGTTGTGGGAGACTTTAACACCCCATTATCATTAATAGATAGGTCATCCAAACAAAAAATCAATAAAGAAATCCAAGATCTAAAAGATACAGTAGATCAAATGGACCTACTTGATGTCTACAGAACATTTCATCCAATTTCTACACAATATACATTCTTCTCAGCAGCCCATGGAACCTTCTCCAAAATAGATCATATCCTAGGGCACAAAGCAAGCCTCAGCAAATACAAGAAAATAGAAATTATACCGTGCATACTATCTGATCACAATGCAATAAAACTAGAACTCAGCAACAAAAGTAAAGACAAAAAACATGAAATCAGCTGGAAACTGAATACTCATTACTTAATGAACAATGGGTCATTGATGAAATAAAAGAGGAAATTAAAAAGTTCCTGGAAGTCAATGAAAATGAAAACACATCCTACCAGAACCTGTGATACAAGCAAAGGCAGTCCTGAGAGGAAAGTTAATAGCCATGAGTGCATATATTAAAAAGACTGAAAGATCCCAAATCAATGACCTAATGATACATCTCAAACTCTTAGAAAAACAAGAACAAGCAAATCCCAAAACAAATAGAGGAGAGAAAAAATAAAAATAAGAGCTGAAATCAATGAAATAGGAACAAAAAAACCATACAAAGTATTAATGAAACAAAAAGTTGGTTCTTTGAAAAAAATAAACAAGATCAACAGACCCCTGGCAAACCTGACTAAAATGACGAGAGAAAAAACCCAAATTAGTAGAATCAGGAATGCAAAAGGGGAGATAACAACAAACACCACTGAAATCCAGGAAATCATCAGAGACTACTTCAAGAACCTATATGCAAATAAATTTGAAAATCTTAAAGAAATGGACAGATTTCTAGATACATATAAACATCCAAAACTGAACCAAGAGGAAATTAATCACCTTAATAGATCTATACCACAAAATGAAATTGAAGCAGCAATCAAGAGTCTCCCCAAAAAGAAAAGTCCAGGACCTGATGGATTCTCTGCTGAATTCTATCAGACCTTTAAAGAAGAACTGATACCAACTCTCCTTAAACTGTTCCATGAAATACAAAGGGAAGGAAAACTGCCTAACACATTTTATGAAGCCAGTATTACACTTATCCCAAACCCAGGCAAAAACACCTCCAAAAAAGAGAACTATAGGCCAATCTCCTTAATGAACATTGATGCAAAAATCCTCAACATAATAATGGCAAACGAATTCAACAACACATCAAAAAGATTATTCACCACGAACAAGTAGGCTTCATCCCAGGGATGCAGGGGTGGTTCATCATACGAAAATCAATAAACCTAATAAACCACATTAACAGAAGCAAAGACAAAAACCACTTGATCATCTCAGTCGATGCAGAAAAAGCCTTTGATAAGATCCAACACCATTTCATGATAAAAGCTGTAAGAAAACTAGGAATAGAAGGAAAGTTCCTCAACATTATAAAAGCTATATATGACAAACCTACAGACAGCATTATACTTAATGGAGAAAAACTGAAACCATTCTCTCTAAAATCAGGAACTAGACAAGGATGTCCACTATCTCCACTCCTATTGAACATAGTACTGGAATTCTTAGCCAGAACAATTAGGCAAGAAGTAGGAATAAAAGGAATACAAATAGGTAAAGAAACTGTCAAAATATCCCTATTTGCAGATGACATGATCCTATACCTTAAAGATCCAAAAAAGTCTACTCAGAAACACCTGGACACCATCAATAGCTACAGCAAGGTGGCTGGATATAAAATCAACATAGAAAAATCATTAGCATTTCTATACACTAATAATGAACAAACTGAAAAAGGATATATGAAAAGAATTCCATTTACAATAGCCTCAAAAAAAATCAAATACCTAGGTGTAAACCTAACAAAAGATGTGAACGACCTCTACAAGGAAAACTGTAAACTTCTGAAGAAAGAGATTGAGGAAGACTATAGAAAGTGGAGAGAGAGATTCCAAGATGGCGGCTAGAGGTAGGAAGCAGAAAGCGACCCTCCTATAGTGAAATCTTGGAGAGACGCTGGAGACACACTTTGCAGGCATAATCACCGAGAAAAGGCATAACTTTGACCCCTCCACACCTCCAGCCGGCGCAGAGAATCTCCACTTCACGTTAAACGGAGAACCGAGGAGGCCCCCGGGCCGCCAGTGGCCGGCGCCCATACGGCTCGGGAAGACGCGGACCAGGTGAGCTTCGCGGTACCGCGGTTCCCCCACAGACAAGCCTGGGCCAGAGCAGCATAGCCCCCTGGACAGACTGACCTCCACCCGGGAAAAAAAGAGAAACTGAGTACTAAGCAATAAGAACAGTTAAGACACGCTGGAAAGAGGGTGGGGCGCCCTAAGCGCTGAAGATTGGGGGAAGGGACTCCTTCCCGGGACTGTAAAGAAACGAGCAGGGCGGGCCGGAGAGGCTCTGGCGGGAGCGGGGCGCGCCAGCAACCAGGAGCGGGGACGCTTGTGAGAGGAGGGAAGACCCACTTCCCACGTGAACTGTAAATAAACACGCAGGCCTGACAACGCGGGGCAGTGTCGCCTTTCCCAGTGCTTGGAAAGGGAAAAGCCTGTAGCAGAGGCCCCCCTCCCCTGCACAGGAGAACTCTGAGCAAAAAAGCCTGTGGGACCAGGTGAGTGCTAAACTCACCCCAGAGATCTGCATAAATAACGCCGCCAGCTACAGGCTGAGAGCAGCAGGCAGGCAAGCCACAGTTGCAGATACCACTCTCAGAACTGCATCCAGACGCTTTTTTTTCTTTTTCTCCCTACCTTTGATGAGAGAACAACCGAATTACACCTGCAAGCCGAAAAACTTACTGAAACTATTGCATTTGAACTGGGGACACTTGGTGGGGCTTTTTTTTTATTTTTTCTTCTGTGTGTGTGTGAGTGTAGTTTTGTTCTACTTTATGCATCCCCTTTGATGAGACAACTACAGAACAACATCTGAGGCACCAACTCCAGGACTGGAGATTAAGACGGACATCAAATTATTAAGACTGAAATTGCATTGCATATAAACTTGGAAGTTTTTTGGTTTTTTTTTTTTTTTTAATTTCCTATTTTCCATTTTATTTTAATTCATTTTTATAAATAGATATTACTTTCATATACTTATTTTTTATTTTTTTTAATCTTTGATTTTCAATCCTCTCTCTGTCTCTCTATTGTCTGTTCAGCTTACTGTCAATTAGTACACTAACACTCCCTGTTTATACCTTTGAAACTCTCTTGTCTGATACCTTGTTCTGCTTTCTCCCTCTTGTCTGTATATTTGTTTTCCCCTTTTCTTTAACTTCTTGCTTTCCATCTCAGCTCACTCTTCCGTTCTCAATATTACCATTGTTATTATTACAAGCTAGAAAATACTTAATTACACACAGTACAGGGACAGTAACAACACCAAGGACAATGACAGGAAGACAGAAAAAACAAGGAAACCAGTTTCCCCACAGCAAAAAATTAGTACAGGAACCAGAGGGGAATGAAGAGAACAGAAACTCAGAGCCAGACTCCAACAAAATGAAGATAAACTATGCCAAAGGACCCAATGAAGCCTACAAGAATAATTTAAAAGAAGACATACTACAAGTACTCAATGAGAATTTTATAGAGATGATACTGGATAGGGTCAACCAAAATGTACAGGAGACACTCAAGAAATTCCAAGACAATAAAAATAGAGAATTTGAAAAAGCAAAAGAAGAAATAAAGGAAACCATAGAAGCACTGTATAAACACCAAAGTGAAAGAGAGAACACAATGAATAAATGGATAAATGAACTCAGGACAAAAATAGACAACAATAAAGAAGAAAACAGCCAGGATATGGAAAACCTCAGAAAAAAGAACGAAACAGAACTGCAAAACAAAACGGAAAGCCAATCCAGCAGAATAGAACAAACAGAAGACAGAATCTCAGAACTTGAAGATGAAATGGTAATTAAAGGAAAAACTGAAGAACTATTAATTAAACAACTCAAGACCTGTGAAAAGAAAATGCAAGAACTCACCGACTCCATCAAAAGACCAAACTTGAGAATCATGGGCATCGAAGAAGGAGAAGAGGTGCAAGCAAAGGGAATGCGTAATATATTCAACAAAATAATAATGGAAAATTTCCCAAATCTAGAGAAAGATATTCCCATACAAATGCAAGAGGCCTCCAGGACACCAAACAGACCAGATCAAAATAGAACTACTCCACGACATATCATCATTAAAACAACAAGTTCAGAAACTAAGGAAAGAATATTGAAGGCTGCAAGAGAGAAAAAACAAGTAACATACAAAGGTAAACCCATCAAAATCACAGCAGACTTCTCAACAGAAACATTAAAAGCAAGAAGAGCATGGGGTGAGATCTTCCGGGCACTGAATGAAAATAACTTCAACCCCAGGATACTCTACCCAGCAAAGCTATCATTCAAAATAGATGGAGCAATAAAAGTCTTCCATGATAAGCAGAAACTAAAACAATATGTGACCACAAAGCCACCATTACAAAAGATTCTGCAAGGGATCCTGCACACAGAAAGTGACACCCAACTTAACCATGAAAAGGCAGGCAGCACCAAACCACAGGATAAGAAAAAGCCAGACAGTAGAGAGTAACATCAAGTTAGGTACACACAATCAAACCTTCAAACAACTAAGATAACTAAATGGCAGGAATCACCACATACCTATCAGTACTAACACTTAATGTCAATGGACTTAATTCACCCATCAAAAGACACCGTTTGACAAAATGGATTAAAAAAGAAGATCCAACAATTTGTTGCTTACAGGAGACTCATCTCACCGACAGAAATAAGCATATACTTAGGATGAAAGGCTGGAAGAAGATTTACCAAGCTAATGGCCCCCGAAAACAAGCAGGAGTAGCAATACTTATCTCTGACAAAGTAGACTTCAAACCTACATTGATCAAACGAGACAAAGAAGGACATTCCATACTAATAAAAGGGGAAATAGACCAAAAGGAAATAATAATCATCAATCTGTACGCACCCAATGTCAACGCACCCAATTTCATCAAACATACCCTAAAAGACCTAAAAGCATATATAAACGCCAACACAGTGGTTGTGGGAGACTTTAACACTCCATTATCATCAATAGATAGGTCATCCAAACAAAAACTCAATAAAGAAATCCAAGATCTAAAATATGCAATAGATCAAGTGGACCTAGTAGATGTCTATAGAACATTTCATCCAACCTCTACACAATATACATTCTTCTCAGCAGCCCATGGAACCTTCTCCAAAATAGATCATATCCTAGGGCACAAAGCAAGCCTCAGCAAATATAAGAAAATAGAAATAATACCGTGCATACTATCTGACCACAATGCAGTAAAAGTAGAACTCAACAACAAAAGTAAAGACAAAAAACATGCAAACAGCTGGAAACTAAATAACTCATTACTTAATGAAGAATGGATCATCGATGCAATAAAAGAGGAAATTAAAAAGTTCCTAGAAGTCAATGAAAATGAAAACACAACCTACCGGAACCTATGGGACACAGCTAAGGCAGTCTTGAGAGGAAAGTTTATAGCCATGAGTGCATATATTAAAAAGATTGAAAGATCCCAAATCAATGACCTAATGATACATCTCAAACTCCTAGAAAAACAAGAACAAGCAAATCCCAAAACAAATAGAAGGAGAGAAATAATAAAAATAAGAGCTGAAATCAACGAAATAGAAACCAAAAAAACCATACAAAGAATTAATGAAACAAAAAGTTGGTTCTTTGAAAAAATAAACAAGATCGATAGACCCCTGGCAAACCTGACTAAAATGAGGAGAGAAAAAACCCAAATTAGTAGAATCAGGAATGCAAAAGAGGAGATAACAACAAACACCATGGAAATCCAGGAAATCATCAGAGACTACTTTGAGAACCTATATTCAAATAAATTTGAAAATCTAAAAGAAATGGACAGATTTCTAGATACATATGATCATCCAAAACTGAACCAAGAGGAAATTAATCACCTGAATAGACCTATAACACAAAATGAAATTGAAGCAGCAATCAAGAGTCTCCCCAAAAAGAAAAGTCCAGGACCTGATGGATTCTCTGCTGAATTCTATCAGACCTTTAAAGAAGAACTGATACCAACCCTCCTTAAACTGTTCCATGAAATAGAAAGGGAAGGAAAACTGCCAAACACATTTTATGAAGCCACTATTACACTTATCCCAAAACCAGGCAAAGACACCTCCAAAAAGGAGAACTATAGGCCAATCTCCTTAATGAACATTGATGCAAAAATCCTCAACAAAATAATGGCAAACCGAATTCAGCAACACATCAAAAAGATTATCCACCATGACCAGGTAGGCTTCATCCCAGGGATGCAGGGGTGGTTCAACATACGAAAATCAATAAACGTAATAAACCACATTAACAGAAGCAAAGACAAAAACCACTTGATCATCTCAATAGATGCAGAAAAAGCCTTTGATAAGATCCAACATCATTTCATGATAAAAGCTCTAAGAAAACTAGGAATAGAAGGAAAGTTCCTCAACATTATAAAAGCTATATATGACAAACCTACAGCCAGCATTATACTTAACGGAGAAAAATTAAAACCGTTCCCTCTAAAATCAGGAACCAGACAAGGATGCCCACTATCTCCACTCCTATTCAACATAGTACTGGAATTCCTAGCCAGAGCAATTAGGCAAGAAGAAGGAATAAAAGGAATACAAATAGGTAAAGAAACTGTCAAAATATCCCTATTTGCAGACGACATGATCCTATACCTTAAAGACCCAAAAAACTCTACTCAGAAGCTTCTAGACATCATCAATAGCTATAGCAAAGTAGCAGGATATAAAATCAACATAGAAAAATCATTAGCATTTCTATACACTAACAATGAGCAAACGGAAAAAGAATGTATGAAAACAATTCCATTTATAATAGCCTCAAAAAAAATCAAATACCTAGGTGTAAACCTAACAAAAGATGTGAAAGACCTCTACAAGGAAAACTATACACTTCTGAAGAAAGAGATTGAGGAAGACTATAGAAAGTGGAGAGATCTCCCATGCTCATGGATTGGTAGAATCAACATAGTAAAAATGTCGATACTCCCCAAAGTAATCTACATGTTTAATGCAATTCCCATCAAAATTCCAATGACATTCATTAAAGAGATTGAAAAATCTACTGTGAAATTTATATGGAAACACAAGAGGCCACGAATAGCCAAGGCAATACTCAGTCAAAAGAACAATGCAGGAGGTATCACAATACCTGACTTCAAACTATATTACAAAGCAATAACAATAAAAACAGCATGGTACTGGCACAAAAACAGACATGAAGACCAGTGGAACAGAATAGAGGATCCAGATATGAAGCCACACAACTATGAGCAACTTATCTTTGACAAAGGAGCTAAAAATATACGATGGAGAAATAGCAGCCTCTTCAACAAAAACTGCTGGGAAAACTGGTTAGCAGTCTGCAAAAAACTGAAACTAGATCCATGTATATCACCCTATACCAAGATTAACTCAAAATGGATCAAGGATCTTAATATCAGACCCCAAACTCTTAAGTTGATACAAGAAAGAGTAGGAAATACTCTGGAGTTAGTAGGTATAGGTAAAAACTTTCTCAATGAAACCCCAGCAGCACAGCAACTAAGAGATAGCATAGATAAATGGGACCTCATAAAACTAAAAAGCTTCTGTTCATCAAAAGAAATGGTCTCTAAACTGAAGAGAACACCCACAGAGTGGGAGAAAATATTTGCCAACTATACATCAGACAAAGGACTGATAACCAGAATATACAGGGAACTTAAAAAACTAAATTCTCCCAAAACTAATGAACCAATAAAGAAATGGGCATGTGAACTAAACAGAACTTTCTCAAAAGAAGAAATTCAAATGGCCAGAAAACACATGAAAAAATGCTCACCATCTCTAGCAATAAAGGAAATGCAAATTAAAACCACACTAAGATTCCACCTCACCCCTGTTAGAATAGCCATCATCAGCAACACCACCAACAACAGGTGTTGGCGAGGATGCGGGGAAAAAGGAACCCTTTTACACTGTTGGTGGGAATGTAGACTAGTACAACCACTCTGGAAAAAAATTTGGAGGCTACTTAAAAAGATGGACATCGATCTACCATTTGATCCAGCAATACCACTCTTGGGGATATACCCAAAAGACTGTTACTCCAGAGGCACCTGCACATCCATGTTTATTGCGGCACTATTCACAATAGCCAAGTTATGGAAACAGCCAAGATGTCCCAGCACTGACGAATGGATTAAGAAAATGTGGTATCTATACACAATGGAATTTTATGCAGCCATGAAGAAGAACGAAATGTTATCATTCGCTGGTAAATGGATGGAATTGGAGAACATCATTCTGAGTGAGGTTAGCCTGGCTCAAAAGACCAAAAATTGTATGTTCTCCCTCATATGTGGACATTAGATCAAGGGCAAACACAACAAGGGGATTGGACTATGAGCACATGATAAAAGCGAGAGCACACAAGGGAGGGGTGAGGATAGGTAAGACACCTAAAAAACTAGCTAGCATTTGTTGCCCTTAACGCAGAGAAACTAAAGCAGATACCTTAAAGCAACTGAGGCCAATAGGAAAAGGGGACCAGGAACTAGAGAAAAGGTTAGATCAAAAAGAATTAACCTAGAAGGTAACACCCACACACAGGAAATCAATGTGAGTCAATGCCCTGTATAGCTATCCTTATCTCAACCAGCAAAACCCCTTGTTCCTTCCTATTATTGCTTATACTCTCTCTACAACAAAATTAGAGATAAGGGCAAAATAGTTTCTGCTGGGTATTGAGGGGGGGAGCGGGAGGGGGCGGAGTGTGTGGTAAGGGAGGGGGTGGGGGCAGGGGGGAGAAATGAACCAAGTCTTGTATGCACATATGAATAATAAAAGAAAAATGAAAAAGAAAAAAAAAAAAAAGAAAAAAAAAATAAATAAAAAAAAAAAAAAAAAGAAAGTGGAGAGATCTCCCATGCTCATGGATTGGTAGAATCAACATAGTAAAAATGTCTATACTCCCAAAAGTAACCTACATGTTTAATGCAATTCCCATCATAATTCCAATGACATTCATTAAAGACATTGAAAAGTCTACCAGAAATTTATATGATAACACAAGAGGCCACGAATAGCCAAGGCAATACTCAGTCAAAAGAACAATGCTGGAGGTATCACGATACCCAACTGTTGTGATGCCACATGCTTCAGACGATTTGGGATCTAATCTGGGTGAGACTGGAGAGGGCAACGTGGCACAGAGGGAAAATAGCAGTAAAATAAAGGCCTCATGGGGAATGCATGTGGTATGTATGAGTGAATGACCATTCAGAGGTAGCCAGCATCCTATGTGTAAGTAATCTGTCACATGAAAAGGAGAGAAACTCTTGCAGAAAGTAAGAGGGATAGAAAAGGAGAGACACATTTCAATAATTGATATCATTTTAAGTCATATGATATTTTATTAAAAAACAATACACCTCTGATGAATTGTACACTTTTGAATCTTATGGTATATGAATTACATCTCAATGAAACTGTTCTTTTTTTATTTATTGTTGTGCTGGGTGCGGGTACACTGTGGCATTTACAAAGTTTCTTAAAATGTATCAAATATATCATACTTGAATTCACCCTCTCCACTGCTCTCTTTTATCCTCCCTCCCCCAATTTCTGGAACAATTTCAACAGGTATCATTTTTGTATTTACAAGCAAGTGTATACTTTATTTGCCCCATATTCGTTCCCCTACCCTCTTTCCCCACCACCTCCCCCATCCCACCAGTGTCAAACCCCTCCCCCCACAGAACCTGTTCTGCCCTCCTGTTCTCCAATTTTGTAAAAGATAAGAGATAAAAAGAAAAACATGATTTTTTTCTAGTTTGAGATAAAGATAGCTACTCAGGGAGTTTCCTTGTATTGTATTGTTGTATGTATTACAACACTAATGGGTTCTTCTCCTCTACCTCTCCACTCCTCTCTAATCCCCTTCCCATGGTGGCCCCAGCCAATTTAAGATTTCTATATTCATTTCTGAACAGAGAACACATCAAAATGAACACATACCACAATATTGAAAAAATTCACTGTTCCCATGAACTCTGCACAGAGAAAGATGTTCTGATCATAACAATGGCAGAAATCAGAATGAGGATGATTAGTAGTTTATTATACGTGTATTAAAAAAATCCTGAGGAGGAAGAGACAATTGGGGAAAATTTGTACTGGGAATAAGAGTGAGGTTTAAATCTGAAACACAGAGTGAACATATATACATCATTAAAACAGTTAAGATGAAAATAATTAGAAGAAAAAATGAAATTGATTAACAGATTTAAATAAACCATAATTTTTAATAACAAAAAACATTAAAACAAACCAAAGGTACCTTTTTGCTGATTATATTAGCAAGAATTAAGTCAAATATTGGAACACAAAATGGTGATAAGGATGTCAAGAAAATAGCATTTTCATGAACTGTTTTTTGGCATGTAAGTCATTAACAGCTTGTAAAGTACTTTGGTAACATGGGTCATGCACCTGAAAAATGTTCCATCCAGCAGCTTCACATCTTTAAATTCATTTTGTTGGGACATCTATTTTCTTTCTTTCTTTCTTTCTTTCTTTCTTTCTTTCTTTCTTTCTTTCTTTCTTTCTATCGAGAGAGAGAGAGAGAGAGACAGTTTATTTGTAAAGAACTTCATGGTATCATAATTGGAAAAAAATTCCCAAGATTCAAGGATGTTACCTACTTCTGATATAATATTGAGATAGGTTAAATGAATCACAGCACCTGCTTCTGGTGTACTATTAACTATGCAGGTGAAGAGTTTTCTTTTTTTTATTGCTGTGCTGGGTGGGGGGGGGGGTACATTGTGGCATTTATGAAAGTTCATACAATATATCAAATATGTCATACTTGATTTCACCCTCTCTACCATTCTCTTGATTTTCTTTGGAGAAAGAATTTTTTCTTTTTTTGCAATGCTGGGGATTGAAACCAGGGCTTTGCATATGCTAGGTAAGAGCTCTACCCTGAGCTTTCCATCACCATAAAGAGAAAATTCTGTCACAAGTAACAAATTACAAACAAATTAATTGGCCACTTTTTTTGTACTGGGGGGTGAACTCAGGGCCTCACAGAGTCTTAATTCCAGATTTGTGATAGTGAATAAGTCATTTAACTTTCTGTGCGTTGGTTCCTTTTCTACAATACTCTTGGCCTTCCACACCAAACACACAACCTTCTATTTGTTACCAGTCTCCATGATGAGGCCAATGCCCAAGAGTCCATTTCTTTCAGTGCATGGTTAGAATTGGTCCTGAGTCCAGTGTCTTGATCAAGGTCCAGATACTTCCCTCATTTTGCCAGCATTTCTTGTCCTTGGAGATGACTTTGTAGTGTCACCCTGTGATCAGACTAGGCTTTCTCCTAGAAACTGGGTTTTATCTGTTAACATTTTTGTTCCCCTATTCTTGGATTGAAGAGTTGGTATATACCAACCAAATCATGTCACCCATGTATGGACTGCTGGTTAGTTACTCTCTCAAGGTTGCATTCCTGTATTTTGTCCATTGCTTTTTTTACAGTTCTGTGAAGTCAAAGTTTTCATTTTGTTCCTTTCTTACAAAGTTAAACATCCCTCTTGCCCTGAATGTGATTTTTTTTTCAAATACATAATAAGTCTAGAGAGCAGGACATATTGAAAAGTCTGGGATTCTAGTTATGCAGCAGTACATCTTCCCCAGCTAAGTAGTCTCAACAAGGC
This sequence comes from Castor canadensis, assembly GCF_047511655.1. NCBI lineage: Eukaryota > Metazoa > Chordata > Mammalia > Rodentia > Castoridae > Castor > Castor canadensis. The sequence goes on along the minus strand of NC_133398.1, from coordinate 12,303,296 downwards.
CTGCTTCATATCCTTGTTTCTCAGACTGTAGATAAAGGGGTTTAGCATAGGAGTGACCATTGTGTATACTACAGATGCCACAATTCCAAATTCTGCTGAGTAGGAGGATGAGGACTGGAAGTATACCAGAAAGAGGGACCCATAGAAGAGAGTGACCACTGTCAGGTGAGAACCACAGGTGGAGAAGACTTTGTGTTTCCCCCTAGTACAAGGGATTCTGAAGATGGTGTGCATTATGTGGGCATAGGAGACAAAGACACAACTGAGAGGGACTACACCTGAGAGGGCAGATTCAGTGAACATCATGATTTGCAAGGTACTGGTGTTTGAACAGGCAAGTTTGAGGAGGGGAAGAAGATGACAGAAAAAGTTGGGGATGGAATGGGAGGCACAGAAGGAGACTTGAGCCATTAGGAAAGTGTGTGAAAAGGCCAGGAGATCGGAAAAGAGCCAGGAAGTGGCCACCAGCAGCAGGCATCGTTGGGGACACATGAGGGTGGTGTAGTGTAGAGGAAGACTGATGGCCACATAGCAATCATATGCCATCACAGACAGCAGAAAGTCATCCAGCAAGGTCAATGTCAAGAAGAAGTACATCTGCACGAGGCACCCAGTGGGGGACATGGTGTGATGTTGTGAATGGATGTTCACTAACACCTTGGGGACAATGGTGCAGGTGAAGCAGGTATAAATGAAGGACAAGTTGGCCAGGAAAAAGTACATGGGGGTGTGGAGGTGCTGGTCAGAGCCAATGACCAGGATGATGATCAAGTTCCCCATCAGGGTAACAAGGTACATGCCCAGAAAGAGCCCAAACAGGAGAGGTTGCTGCTCTGGATGCTCAGAGAAGCCCAGGAGCAGGAAGTCTGAGATGATGGTTTGATTTTTTATTTCTTTCAAAGAGAGAAAAACAGAAGAAGCATTTGCTTAAATAAAAATGGTGTTCGACAATTATGGAGACCAAGGATTTTGGTCCATATATCTTTATTTCTTTTTTAAATTTTATTGTTTTATTATTCATATGTGTATACAATGCATGGGTCATTTCTCCCCCCAGCCTCCACTCCCTCACTTACCACCCACTCTGCCCCCTCTCACTACCCCCTACCCCCCCAATACCCAGCAGAAACTATTTTGCCCTTATTTCTAATTTTGTTGTAGAGAGAGTATAAGCAATAACAGGAAGGAACAAGGGTTTTTGCTGGTTGAGATAAGTATAGCTATACAGGGCATTGACTCACATTGATTTCCTGTGCGTGTGTGTTACCTTCTAGGTTAATTCTTTTTGATCTAACCTTTTCTCTAGTTCCTGTTTCTCTTTTCTTATTGGCCTCAGTTGCTTTTAAGGTATCTGCTTTAGTTTCTCTGCGTTAAGGGCAACAAATGCTAGCTAATTTTTTAGGTGTCTTACCTATCCTCATATCTCCCTTCTGTGCACTTGCTTTTATCTTGTGATCAAAGTCCAATCCCCTTGTGTTTGCCCTTGATCTAATGTCCACTTATGAGGGAGAACATATGATTTTTGGTCTTTTGGGCCAGGCTAACCTCACTCAGAATGAGGTTCTCCAATTCTATCCATTTACCAGCGAATGATAACATTTCATTCTTCTTCATGGCTGCATAAAATTCCATTGTGTATAGATACCACATTTTCTTAATCCATTCGTCAGTAGTGGGGCATCTTGGCTGTTTCCATAACTTGACTATTGTGAATAGTGCCGCAATAAACATGGGTGTGCAGGTGCCTCTGGAGTAACAGTCTTTTGGGTATATCCCCAAGAGTGGTATTACTGGATCAAATGGTAGATCAATGTTTAGCTTTTTAAGAAGCCTCCAAATTTTTTCAAGACTGGTTGTACTAGTTTACATTCCCACCAACAGTGTAAGAGGGTTCCTTTTTCCCCGCATCCTTGCCAACACCTGTTGTTGGTGGTGTTGCTGATGATGGCTATTCTAACAGGGGTGAGGTGGAATCTTAGTGTGGTTTTAATTTGCATTTCCTTTATTGCTAGAGATGGAGAGCATTTTTTCATGTGTTTTTTGGCCATTTGAATTTCTTCTTTTGAGAAAGTTCTGTTTAGTTCACTTGCCCATTTCTTTAATGGTTCATTAGTTTGGGGAGAATTTTTTTTAAGTTCCCTATATGTTCTGGTTATCAGTCCTTTGTCTGATGTGTAGCTGGCAAATATTTTCTCCCACTCTGTGGGTGTTCTCTTCAGTTTAGAGACCATTATTTTGATGAGCAGAAGCTTTTTAGTTTTACGAAGTCCCATTTATCTATGCTATCTCTTAGTTGCTATGCTGCTGGGGTTCCATTGAGAAAATTCTTACCTATACCTACTAACTCCAGAGTATTTCCTACTCTTTCTTGTATCAACTTAAGAGTTTGGGGTCTGGCAACTGAGGCCAATAGGAAAAGGGGACCAGGAACTAGAGAAAAGGTTAGATTAAAAAGAATTAACCTAGAAGGTAACACCCATGCACAGGAAATCAATGTGAGTCAATGCCCTGTATAGCTATCCTTATCTCAACCAGCAAAACCCCTTGTTCCTTCCTATTATTGCTTATACTCTCTCTACAACAAAATTAGAGATAAGGGCAAAATAGTTTCTGCTGGGTATTGAGGGGGGGAGCAGGAGGGGGTGGAGTGGGTGGTAAGGGAGGGGGTGGGGGCAGGGGGGAGAAATAAACCAAGCCTTGTATGCACATATGAATAATAAAAGAAAAATGAAAAAAAAAAAAGAGTTTGGGGTCTGATATTAAGATCCTTGATCCATTTTGAGTTAATCTTGGTATAGGGTGATATACATGGATCTAGTTTCAGTTTTTTGCAGACTGCTAACCAGTTTTCCCAGCAGTTTTTGTTGAAGAGGCTGCTATTTCTCCATCGTATATTTTTAGCTCCTTTGTCAAAGATAAGTTGCTCATAGTTGTGTGGCTTCATATCTGGATCCTCTATTCTGTTCCACTGGTCTTCATGTCTGTTTTTGTGCCAGTACCATGCTGTTTTTATTGTTATTGCTTTGTAATATAGTTTGAAGTCAGGTATCATGATACCTCCAGCATTGTTCTTTTCACTGAGTATTGCCTTGGCTATTCGTGACCTCTTGTGTTTCCATATAAATTTCACGGTAGATTTTTCAATGTCTTTAATGAATGTCATTGGAATTATGATGGGAATTGCATTAAACATGTAGGTTACTTTTGGGAGTATAGACATTTTTACTATGTTGATTCTACCAATCCATGAGCATGGGAGATCTCTCCACTTTCTATAGTCTTCCTCAATGTCTTTCTTCAGAAGTTTATAGTTTTCCTTGTAGAGGTCGTTCACATCTTTTGTTAGGTTTACACCTAGGTATTTGATTTTTTTTTGAGGCTATTGTAAATTGAATTCTTTTCATATATCCTTTTTCAGTTTGTTCATTATTAGTGTATAGAAATGCTAATGATTTTTCTATGTTGATTTTATATCCAGCCACCTTGCTGTAGCTATTGATGGTGTTTAGGAGTTTCTGAGTAGACTTTTTTGGATCTTTAAGGTATAGGATCATGTCGTCTGCAAATAGGGATATTTTGACAATTTCTTTACCTATTTGTATTCCTTTTATTCCTGCTTCTTCTTGCCTAATTGCTCTGGCTAAGAATTCCAGTATTATGTTCAATAGGAGTGGAGATAGTGGGCATCCTTATCCTTTTAGAGGGAATGGTTTCAGTTTTTCTCTGTTAAGTATAATGCTATCTGTAGGTTTGTCATATATAGCTTTTATAATGTTGAGGTACTTTCCTTCTATTCCTAGTTTTCTTACAGCTTTTATCATGAAATGGTGTTGGATCTTATCAAAGGCTTTTTCTGCATCGACTGAGATGATCAAGTGGTTTTTGTCTTTGCTTCTGTTAATGTGGTTTATTAGGTTTATTGATTTTCGTATGATGAACCACCCCTGCATCCCTGGGATGAAGGCTACTTGTTCGTGGTGAATAATCTTTTTGATGTGTTGTTGAATTCGTTTGCCATTATTACGTTGAGGATTTTTGCATCAATGTTCATTAAGGAGATTGGCCTATAGTTCTCTTTTTTGGAGGTGTTTTTGCCTGGGTTTGGGATAAGTGTAATACTGGCTTCATAAAATGTGTTAGGCAGTTTTCCTTCCCTTTGTATTTCGTGGAACAGTTTAAGGAGAGGTGGTATCAGTTCTTCTTTAAAGGTCTGATAGAATTCAGCAGAGAATCCATCAGGTCCTGGACTTTTCTTTTTGGGGAGACTCTTGATTGCTGCTTCAATTTCATTTTGTGGTATAGATCTATTAAGGTGATTAATTTCCTCTTGGTTCAGTTTTGGATGTTTATATGTATCTAGAAATCTGTCCATTTCTTTAAGATTTTCAAATTTATTTGGATATAGGTTCTCGAAGTAGTCTCTGATGATTTCCTGGATTTCAGTGGTGTTTGTTGTTATCTCCCCTTTTGCATTCCTGATTCTACTAATTTGGGTTTTTTCACTCCTCATTTTAGTCAGGTTTGTCAGGGGTCTGTCGATCTTGTTTATTTTTTCAAAGAACCAACTTTTTGTTTCATTAATTCTTTGTATGGTTTTTTTTTTTTTGTTTCTATTTCATTGATTTCAGCTCTTATTTTTATTTTTTCTCTCCTCTATTTGTTTTGGGATTTGCTTGTTCTTGTTTTTCTAGGAGTTTGAGATGTATCATTAGGTCATTGATTTGGGATCTTTCATTCTTTTTAATACATGAACTCATGGCTATAAATTTTTCTCACAGGACTGCCTTTGCTGTGTCCCATAGGTTCTGGTAGGATGTGTTTTCATTTTCATTGACTTCCAGGAACTTTTTAATTTCCTCTTTTACTTCATCAATGATCCATTGTTCATGAAGTAATGAGTTATTTAGTTTCCAGCTGTTTGCATGGCTTTTGTCTTTACTTTTGTTGTTGAGTTCTAGTTTTACTGCATTGTGATCAGATAGTATGCACGGTATAATTTCTATTTTCTTATATTTGCTGAGGCTTGCTTTGTGCCCTAGGATATGATCTATTTTGGAGAAGGTTCCATGGGCTGCTGAGAAGAATGTACATTGTGTAGAAGTTGGATGAAATGTTCTGTAGACATCAAGTAGGTCCAGTTGATCTATTGTATATTTTAGAACTTGAATTTCTTTATTCATTTTTTGTTTGGATGACGTATCTATTGATGGTAATAGGGTGTTAACGTCTCCCACAACCACTGTGTTGGCATTTATATATGCTTTTAGGTCTTTCAGGGTATATTTGATGAAATTGGGTGCGTTGACATTGGGTGCATATATGTTGATAATTATTATTTCCTTTTGGTCTATTTCCCCTTTTATTGGTATGGAATGTCCTTCTTTATCTCGTTTGATCAATGTAGGTTTGAAGTCTACTTTGTCAAGGATAAGTATTGTTACTCCTGCCTGTTTTGGGGGGCCATTGGCTTGGTAAATCTTCTTCCAACCTTTCATCCTAAACCTATGCTTATTTCTGTCGGTGAGATGGGTCTCCTGTATGCAACAAATTGTTGGATCTTCCTTTTTAATCCATTTTGTCAAGTGGTGCCTTTTGATGGGGGAATTAAGTCCATTAACATTAAGTATTAGTACTGGTAAGTATGTGGTGATCCCTGTCAGTTAGTTGTCTTAGTTGTTTGAAGGTTTGATTGTGTGTACCTAAATTGAGATTACTCTCTACTTTCTTGCTTTTTCTTTTCATGTAGTTTCGTGCTGCATGTCCTTTCATGGTTATGTTGGGATTCACTTTCTATGTGCAGAATCCCTTGAAGAATCTTTTGTAGTGGTGGCTTTGTGGTCACATATTGTTTTAGTTTCTGCTCATCATGGAAGACTTTTATTGCCCCATCTATTTTGAATGATAGTTTTGCTGGGTAGAGTATCCTGGGGTTGAAGTTATTTTCATTCAGTGCCCAGAAGATCTCACCCCAAGCTCTTCTTGCTTTTAATATTTCTGTTGAGAAGTCTGCTGTGAGTTTGATGGGTTTGCCTTTGTATGTTATTTGTTTTTTCTCTTTTACTGCCTTCAATATTCTTTCCTTAGTTTTTGAACTTGTTGTTTTAATGATAATATGCCATGGGGTATTTCTATTTTGATCTGGTCTGTTTGGTGTCCTGGAGGCCTCTTGTATCTGTATGGGAATATCTTTCTCTAGATTTGGGAAATTTTCTGTTATTATTTTGTTGAATATATTATGCATTCCCTTTGCTTGCACCTCTTCTCCTTCTTCAATGCCATGATTCTCAGGTTTGGACTTTTGACTGAGTCAGTTGGTTCTTGCATTTTCTTTTCACAGGTCTTGAGTTGTTTAATTAATAGTTCTTCGGTTTTTCATTTAATTACCATTTCATCTTTGAGGTCTGAGATTCTGTCTTCTGTTTGTTCTATTCTGCTGGATTGGTCTTCATGTTTTGTTTTGCAATTCTGTTTTGTTCTTTTTTCTGAGGTTTTCCATATCATGGGTCATTTCCTCTTTAATGTTGTCTATTTTTGTCCTGAGTTCATTTATCTCTTTATTAAGCATGTTCTCTGTTTCACTTTGGTGTTTATACAGTACTTCTATATTTTCTTTTATTTCTTCTTTTGCTTTTTCAAATTCTCTATTTTTGTTGTCTTGGAATTTCTTGAGTGTCTCCTGTACATTTGGGTTGACCATATCCAGTATCATCTCTATAAAATTCTCATTGAGTACCTGTAGTATTTCTTCTTTTAGACCATTCTTGTGGGCTTCATTGGGTTCTTTGGCATAGTTTATCTTCATGTTTTTGGAATCTGGATCTCAGTATCTATTTTCTTCATTTCCCTCTGGTTCCTGTACTAATTTTTTGCTGTAGGGAAGCTGGTTTCCCTGTTTTTTCTGTCTTCCTGTCATTGCTCTTGGTATTGTTATTGTCCCTGTACTGTGTGCAATTAAGTATTTTCTGGCTTGTAATAATAGCACTAATGATATTTAGAATGAAAGGGTGAGAGGAGATGGAAAGCAAAGAAGTTAAAGGAAAAGGGAAAAACAAATAAACAAGTAGAAAAAACCAAACAAAGAAACTAACAAAAAAAGTTTCAAAAATATAAACAGGGAGAGATAGTGTACTATTCAACCATAAGCTGAAAAGGCATTAGAGAGACAGAGAGAAGATTGAAAATTAAAAATGAAATTAAAAAAATAAGTAAATGAAAAAAATATATAAAATAATAAAAATAAGAATAAGTAAAAAATAAAAAAAAATCTCCAAGTTCAAATGCAATTTTGGTGTTCGTCTCTCAGCCTCCAATCCTGGAGATGGTGCCTCAGATGTTGTTCTGTAGGTGTCTCATCAAAGGGGAAAAATAAAATAAACCAAAACTGCACAAAACAAACAAACAAAAAAAACACCACAAAGTGTCCCATGTTCAAATGCAATACAGTTTCAGTAAGTTTTTCAGCATGCAGGCATGGTTTGGTTTATGTCTCATCAAAGGTAGGGAGAGCAAAAAGAAAAAAAAAGAGTTTGGAGACTGTTCTGTGAATGGCTATCAGCAGCTATGGCTCACCTGTCTTCTGCTGTCAGCCTGCTGTTGCTGGAGGCGTTATTTACACAGATCTCTGGGGTGATCTTAGCACTCACCTGGCCATGCAGGCTTTGTTTACTCAGAGTTCTCCTGTGCACCAGCTGCTGCTACAAGCTTTCTCCTTTCCAAGCACACTGGGGGAAGTGACACTGCACTGGCTTTCTCAGGCCTGTGTGTTTGTTTACATTTCACATGGGAAGTGGGCCTTCTCCCCTCTCCTGTGGAGTTTTCCTCCCTCTTCCACTTTTACAAGCTTCCCACTCCTGGTTGCTGCTGGGCATGTGCCACCACTCCTGCCTTCTCCAGCCTGGCTTGTTTATTTACAGTTCTATAAGGGATTGCCCCTCCCCCCCCTTCAGTGCTCAGGGTGCCCCACCCTCTTTGCTACATGTCTTTATTGTTCTTATTGCTTATTACTCAGTTTCTCTTTTTCCCTGGGTGGGGGTCGGCCTGTCCAGGGGGCTATGCTGATCTGGCCCAGGGTTGTCTGTGGGAGTACCACGTATTGCTTAGCTCACCTTGCCCACATCCTCCCAGGCCATCTGGGAACCGGCATCTGGCAGTGGCCCAGAGGCCCTCCTGGTTTCTCTGTTTAAAGTGGAGATGTTCTACACAGGCTGGAGGTGTGGAGGGGTCAAAATTTTGCCTCTTCTCGATGGTTTTTCCTGTAAGGTGTATCTCCAGCATCTCTCCAAGATTTTACTTTAGGAGGCACGCTTTCTGCTTCCTCCCTCTATCTGCCATCTTGAAGTTATTTTCGTTCAGTGCCCAAAATACCTAACTCCATGCCCTTCTTGCTTTTAAGGTTTCCATTGAGAAATCTTCTGTGATTTTGGTGAGTTTACCTTTATATGTTATTTATTTTTCTCTCTTACATTCCTAAGTATTCTTTCTTTATTCTCTATGCTTCTTGCTTTAATAATAATATGCTGTGGGGAAGTTCTATTTTGGTCAAGTCTGTTTGGTGTCCTGGAGGCTTCCTGTACCTAAATTGGCAAAACGTTCTTGTGGTTTGGGATATTTTCTATTATTACTTTATTGAATATACTACAAATATCTTTTGCTTGAACTTCTTCTCTTTCTTCAATACCCATGGTTCTCAGGTTTGGTCTTTTGATGTAGTTGGTGAGTTTTTGCATGTTCCTTTCATAGCTCTTGAGTCGTTTGACTAACATTTGTTCAGTTTTTTCTTTAATTTCTATTTTGTCTTTGAGTTCTGAGATTCTGTCTTCCACTTTTTCTAGTCTGCTGGAGTGGTTTCCCACTGTGTTTTGTGTTTCTGTTTCATTCTCTTTTCTGAGGTTTTCCATATTTTTGGTCACCTCCTCTTTAATATTTTTATTTTCATCTTTAATCCGTTTATCTCTCTATTTGTAGTGTCCTCTGTTTCACTTTGGTGTTTATTTAGGTCACCTCTGAGTTCATTTATTTGTTTCTGTGTCTTCTCATGTTCTTTATTTTTGGTGTCTTGAAATTTCTTGAGTACATCTTGTACATTTTGGTTAACCATGTCTAGTGTGTTCTCCATGAAATTCTCAGTAATTTCTTGCAAGATTTCTTCTTTGAGTGAGTCTTCTCCCCTTCCTGTGAGTTTTCCTCCCACCGCCTTTTTACAAGCTTTCCCGCTCCTGATTGCTGGGCATGTGTTGTTGCTTGTTTACAGCTCACGTGGGAAGTGGGTCTTCCCCCCCTCCTGTGGGGTTTTCCTCCCTCTGCCACTCTCGCAAGCTTTCCCGCTCCTGGTTGCTGGGCATGCACTGCTGCTCCCGCCAACTCCGGCCAGGCCCGGCTTGTTTATTTACAGTTCCAGGAGGGCTTCCCCTTCCCCCCTCTTTGGCGCTCAGGATGCCCCACCCTCTTTGCTATGTGTCTTTATTGTTCTTATTGCTTATTACTCAGTTTCTCTTTTTTTCCCTGGGTGGGGGTTGGTCTGTCCAGGGGACTATGCTGATCTGGCCCAGGGTTGTCTGTAGGAGTACCATGTAACCACTTAGCTCACCTTGTGGTCCATGTCTTTCCAAGCTGTCTGGGTGCGGGCATCTGGCGGCGGCCTGGGGGCGCTCCTGGTTTCTCCATTCAATGTAAAGTGGAAATGCTTTGCACAGGCTGGAGGTGTGGAGGGGTCAAAGTTTTGCCTCTTCTCGGTGACCTTGCCTGCAAGGTATGTTTCCAGCATCTCTCCAAGATTTCACTTTAGGAGGCATGCTTTCTGCTTCCTCCCTCTAGCCTCCATCTTGGAATCCCCTCAGAGAGGGTTTTAATGGTTAACATTGGTAGACTGACTTGAGTGCCCAATTATCTTCAAAGAGACTTTTATCCTTCCTTCCTACTCTTACTGTTCCAGGGTGTTCTTGTTAAAGCTTCACATCTAGCATTTATTACTTTATGAGCCTGATAGGAACCTAGGGTTCCATGTGGAGTCAAAAGATACTTGTTCAATGCAGTAATATTATTGGACATGGATCACATGCTAAGGGGAGAATACAGACAGGAGGAATAGGGAAAGGCAGGAAATCCAAAACTTGAAAGTATTTGATGTTCCCACTGTAGAGGAGCTAATATAATAAAATGACAGAGGTCACTATGGGAAGGTGACCAGGAAGTAGTGAAGAGGTCTGGTAGAGTTGAATCAATTCAGGTTGTAATACACATGTACATGGAAGCAATGCTAGGAATCTCTCTGTATAGCCATCTTTATCTCAAACTAGCAAAAATGCTATGTCTTTCTTATTATTGCTTATGTCTTCTCTTCAACAAAATTGGAGAAGAGGGCAGAACAAGTTCTGCCTAGAAGTGAGAGGGGTGGGGAGAGTGGAAAGAAATGGCCCAAACAATGTATGCTCATATGAATAAATAAACCAAAAAAAAAGGTATTTGTCCATCCTGTGTTCTCCCCTGGAAAATCTTGCTCCAAGTATTCTCAGGTCTGGATCCCTCGCTCCCTTCCCCCAAATATTTCCTCAAGTATCACCTTCTCACTGAGGCATTTCTTCTGCCTGGTAAATGGCAATTGCTCTAGAATTTGTTGCTGACTAAGTAAATGTAGGATATTCTAAAATTACATGCTCAATATTAATGCAGAAATTTAGAACCTTGTTTTCCATGAAAAGTGTTTGTTTTAAAAGGATATCCTGCTAGGTGTTTAAGAAAAGAGTATTTTACTGATCTGTAAAATTATATCAAAATATTCTTCTTTGAAATGAGAAGAACTGATTCATGCACCCATCTATGAAGTCTCCTGTCTTCATAAAGATATGAAGTTGACCAAATCACTGTAGCACTAGAATCCAGTCAGGTTAGAAGGATGCACTCAGCTATTAGCATCTCTTCCAGAAAAACTTTCTCTTCTGACCTTTTATTTCTACCACTTCATCAATAAATAGAGAACACAAGGAGCTCCTTCAGCCTGATATGCCTCCATGAAAAACACACAGCTAACATCTTAATTAATGATAAAAACTTGAAAATATTCCCCCAATTCAACGTTGTACTAAAGGTTCTAGCCAGAGCAATTGAGCAAGAAAAGGAAGTAGAAATCTACCATTTGCAAGGGGATTGGACTATGAGCACATGATAAAAGCGAGAGCACACAAGGGAGGGGTGAGGATAGGTAAGACACCTAAAAAAACTAGCTAGCATTTGTTGCCCTTAACGCAGAGAAACTAAAACAGATACCTTAAAGCAACTGAGGCCAATAGGAAAAGGGGACCAGGAACTAGAGAAAAGGTTAGATCAAAAAGAATTAACCTAGAAGGTAACACCCACACACAGGAAATCAATGTGAGTCAATGCCCTGTATAGCTATCCTTATCTCAACCAGCAAAACCCCTTGTTCCTTCCTATTATTGCTTATACTCTCTCTACAACAAAATTAGAGATAAGGGCAAAATAGTTTCTGCTGGGTATTGAGGGGGGGAGCGGGAGGGGGTGGATTGGGTGGTAAGGGAGGGGGTGGGGGCAGGGGGGAGAAATGAACCAAGCCTTGTATGCACATATGAATAATAAAAGAAAAATGAAAAAAAAAAAAAAAAAAAAAAAAAAAGAAATCTACCATTTGACTAAAAATAGTCCTACCATACAATGCAGCAATACCACTCCTGGGCATATACACAAAGGAGTGTAAGCCAAGATACAATAAAGCCACTTGCACACTTGCAGCAATATTATAATAATCAAGCCTTGGAAACAGCCTAGATGCCCTACAACTGATGAATGGAGTACTATTTGGACATAAAGAAGAATGAAATTATGTTGTTTTCAGGCAAATGGATGGAGCTAAAAATCATCATGTTAAGCTAAGTAAGCCAGGTTCAAAAGGACACATTTTCATGTTTTCCTTCATATAAAATAAATGCACACATAATGCACATATTATCTGAGAGAAATAGAGATTGTAATAATAGGTCTGTCTAAGGAGATTATGGGGAGGCAAAGGAGGAAAAAAGAAGGAGAGAGTGAATAATATTGAACCACAATGTATCTGTATGAAATTAGAATAACGAAATGCACTGTAAGCTGTTGAATAATAGAAAAGCAGGGTGATAAGGAGTAAGTGATAGATGCGCTTAATCTGATTAAAATACAGTGTATAAATGTGTGAAATACCAAAGTGAAACCTCCTTGAACAATCAACATACACTTTAAAAATGAATGACAGGAAGCTCAACCTTTCTGAGACCCCTTTCATATTGGGGCTTTTCTTCTTTTTTCCCATGCTGCTTAATAAATTTCTACTCTTTTGCTCAAAAAAAAATCAATGACAGGAAGGTAAAACCCTGTCTGAGGGTGGGTACCAGTGGGATAGGGGAGGGTAAACAGACAGGGTGAAGGAGGGTAAATGTACTTTGTATATGTGTACGAAAATAGAACAATAAAACCTGTTGAAACTGTTCTAAGGAGGAGGGAATGAGAGAGAATGATGGAGGGGGTGAATCTGATTAAGATATATTTAAGCATGGTGTAAATGTCACAATGTATCCCCCCATACAACTAATATATGCTAATAAGTTTTTTAAAAAGAAAGAAGTAAACTATATTTGCAAATGACAGATATTATGTGTATTTTTGAAGTCTTAAGGAATCCACCCAAAACATAGTAGAACAAATAACAATTGCAAATCAATGCACTCCTTATAAAATATCAGCTGTCTCTTTTCCAGAAATTGGTATAGTGATCCTAAAATTCACATAAAAATGAAAGAGATCCAGTATAGTCAAAATATTCTTGGGAATAAAAGTTGGAAGGTTTAAACTTCATGGTTTCAAAACTGCCAACAAAACTGTAGCAATCAGGACAATGTGGTACTGACACAAGGACAGATATGTGGAACAAATTCACAGAATTGAGAGCCCACAAATAAACCCTACATTTATGGTTAATTCTCTGATTCATTTATTATGGTTAATTTATTTACTCTCTAAAAGGGTTCCAGGACAATTCAGTGGAGAAAGAACAGTGTTTTAACAAATATTGCTGAGGCAATTGGATAGTTACATGCCAAACAATGAAGTTAGGCTTTTACCTGATACTATATACAAAGCTAATTCAAAATGTATCATGGATCTAAATGTAAGAATTAAAACTAAAAACTTTCAGGAAAAAAAAAACCATAGGTCACATTTTTGTGACTCAGATGAGGCAATTGTTTTATCAGATAAATAATAGAAAAAATACATAAATAGAGCTCCATCAAAATTTAAGACTTAATGAATAGACAACCCACTGAAAACAAGACAATATATGCAAATCACACACCCAATAAGAGATTTATATCCAGAGCATATTAAGAACTCTTCCAACTCAACAATAAAAGGACAAATAACCCAAGTTTAAAACGAGCAATGGATTTGAATATTTTTCCAAATAAAATAATAGAAATGGTGGGGCTATGAATGTAGCTCATTGTAGAGCAGGTGCTTAGAATATGTGAGACCCTGGTTTGGATTCTGGACACCAGAAAAAAAGGCTACTTACCAACATCATTAGTAATCAGAGAACTGCAAATCCAAATCACTTTAACTCCATGATAATAGTTTTAATAAGAGAGATGAACAGTAACACATGTTGGCCAGAAAGTATGCCAACTGCCTATATTGGTGGAGGGATTGCTAACTGTCACATTTCAGTCCCACTGTCTCCTAGCCCCTATAACTACAAACCTACTTTTCACTAGACACGCTATGTCTAAGACTCAGGCACACACAGTCTTCCTGAAACAGGCTGATGTGTGCATTCCCACCATAAGCCTTACACTGAGTCTAAACCTCTCAGTAGAAACTCACTGTTTTGGGGATAAAAAGGACAAGTACTTCACATAGCCTGAAGGCTCCACTATTTGACCTCTACGTACCTCTCTAGGCTCATTCACACCTCTCGCTTCACTATTTTTTTATATTTTTATTAGCATATATTAGCTGTGCAAAGAGGTTTCATTATATTTCCATACCCCAATGTACCCTGTATCCTTTCCCCTCATTCCCTGCCCCACTTCTTAAAACAATTTCAACAGGTTTCAATGTTCTATTTTCATACATGTATTAAAAAAATACTTCAACCATATTCCAACACCCCCTTCACCTCTCCTTTCTCCCTCCCCCTCCATCATTCTTTGAGCTCTCTACTAGAATTTTTCAAGTTCTCAAACATGCCATTTACATTCCTGTGCCCAGGCCTTTGCATATGCCATCATTCCCACCTGAAATACTCTCCCCCACATTTTTTTGTTTAGTCAATTCCAATTCCCATGGCCTTTCCATTCATAATTGTATCCCAGATGTATTGGTTTCATACCTGTAATCCTTGCATTTAGGAAATAGAGGCAGGAAGATTGAAAGTTCAAGGCTAGCCTGGGCTACATAGTGAGTTCCAGACCAACTTGGGCTGTACAACAATATCCTCTCACAAAAAATTTTTAAAATAAAACAGCATTGTATTCCAAGCTTTTAAATTTAAGTCCAGAACATAGTAGAATGTACTAAATACCAGTCATGTGACTAAAGGACACTTTGCTGATATGACAAACAGGTTAGCTGTAAGACATCATAGAAATGAGGTGATTCCAGGCTGCAACTTCACTCCTCATAGCCACTTATTCCCCACAGCCTGAGACACTTTGTCCAGCCTTCAGGGTCAATTTTATTTTCATCTCCCAGAGAGTGGTTCCTAAATGGACATCCCAAGTGGTTTTAAGTCCTGAGTTTCAAATTCACCTATGCCTAGATTTATCATCAACAATTTGGATTTAATTTTCTGAGTGCCTATTCCATGCCTGTCCTGGCCTTGGTTTTCTTCCCTTTAAGTGCAGCATCACACACAATCAAATGTGTCTTTGTCTGTCTCTGATTCATGCTCTTGTATGTGCATCTTCAAGATGCATGGAGGGGTGTGGCTTGGTGTGCATACCTATAATCTCAGCACTTAGGAGACAGAGTCAGGAATGTTGTGAGTTGAAGGCCAGCATAAGCCTATGCTTATGCATAATAAGACCCTATCACAAAACAACAACAACAAAATTTGTATAGAATAGAAGGAGGCTGGTAGAGTGACTCAAGTGATAGAGTGCAAACCCCAGTACCATCAAAAAAAAAGAAAGAAAAAGAAGGAAGTAGTAGCTCTGCCACAGAGGCAGAAAGGCTTCCTGCTGAAGGTGACATTGGAGCTGGAGCTGGTTCTTTGGAAGAATGTAGGTAAATAAGGCAAGAAAGACACTGAAGGCAAGAGAAATACTATGAATTATTAGGTTAACCATAATAGGTGAGTTTGTGAAGAGCCTCAAAGATTCAAAAGCATAATGATGATAATAATAATGTATAATAGATTATGTATATTGGATCCCAAAACAGGGAGAGGAAAAGTGATCCAAAGGGACCCCTCTCATTGAGTAGTATGTTTGTCTTCCCCACACAGAGTCTGGGGACCCATTCAACCAAACTTTTCCAGTCTCCCCAGGCAACAATGAGTCATCCCTAACATTCCCCTGCTACCAGCTGTCACAGAGTCCCCACAGGATGTGGAGACTGAATCTCCATGGACTCTGGGACATCAAGGAGGCAAGGAGGAGGCAGGAGGCAAAAAGAGGCCATTCCCTCAGGGCCCAGGAAAACTACATCTCCTGTTCCTATTTCTGTGGCAGGGCATGTCCCACTATCTCTCCCTGCCACTGTCACCCCAAAGGCTAGATTGAAGCTGCTCTGCTGGAAGAACTCTCTGCCCACCATGGAGTTCTTGGTATGTCCTTCAACCCATTACCACACAACATGGGGACAGCAGCTAAGTGTCTGGGTCAAGGCATATTGAAGGTCTGTGTGCTGGGAAGGAATAAGCTAAGAACCCAGGGTTGCTAAGAAAATGGCAAACCACATATTGCAAAATGCCAGGAGGCTAGCCTTATCAGACTTACACATTCATGGTACAATGGGACCTGGAGAGAAGAGTATGAGTCAAAACCAAGAGTTCAGCAGAGAGAGGAGAGTCAGCAGGAAGAAACTGTTGAATTATAGCAGGTAAGGAAAAAAGGGAAAGAGAGAATAATAGAGGGGCTGATCTGATTAAAGTACAATATATGCACATGTGAAATACCACAGAGAAACCCCTTTGAAAACTCAGTATACATTTTAAAAAGAAGGACAGGAATGTGAAACAGATCCTGTTATGGGGTGGATACTAGTAGGTGAGGGAGTGAACAGAGAGGATGAAAGAGGGTAAATATGTTTGATGTATTTTATATACTTGTATGAAAATAGAACAATGAAATCTATTAAAAGTGTTTTACAAAGCAGGGAGGGGAGATGAGGGAGAATGATGGAGGGGTGAGTCTAATCAAGGTTCATTGTTAGAATATTTGGAAATGTCATAATGAAACCTCCCTCCCTGTACAACTAATATGTGCTAATAAAATGTTTAGAAGTTTTTTTTAAAAAAAGAAGTTAAGAGAACCCTCAAGAAAATGGGAATCCTGAAATGTAAAAGCTAGAAATACTGCCTAGTATCACTACTAAAGGACAGGACCCAAACCGGTAGCCTCAGCATCCCTGGAATCAGGTTGCAAATGCACAATCCTGACTGACCCCAGTCTTTCTGAGGCAGCTGCTGTGTTTAAGAAGTTCCCCCAGGTGATTCCTATACATGTTAAAAGCAGAGAAGTACTGCTTGGGATGTCCAAATCACATGCATATCAGAATCACCTGGAACATTTTTTTCAATTACAGATTTCTGAGGCCCACTCTAGCAACTGTTCAGAATTTCTGGGCAGTGCTTAACAATCTTTCACAGAGATTCAAAAGTAATTTTAATGACATAAGTCTACAGAGAAGAGCAGGAACCAGTAATCTGATCCAAACTTCTCAATGTAAAGATTAGAAGACTGAAGAAAGATAAAGGCATCAACTAACTTGGTAATTGAGCAAAAGACCTAAGTAGACTCTATACCCAGAGACAGCATTTAAGGAAAGATAAGGAAATCTAAATCCAAGCCCCAACTCTACCCTCATAGCTGTGTATGTTGGAGAAAGTCCCTTCCCTTCTTTGTAACTCAATTTTCTTACCTTCAAGGTAAGATACTCCTAAAAGAAAAGGGAAGGAACTTGAGACAGCTGGAGCAGAACTCAAAAGAGCCAAATGGGAATCACAGCCATGCCACCACAGCTACCCCAGCTGGAGTAAATCCTTAAGGAGTAGCAACAGGAGGAGACGCAAAGGCTAGAAGCCAACATATATTAACCTAGACTGGGTCAGGCTGTTCCTAATAAATTGTAAGAGATAGAAAGTTGGGCACATGAAGGTAAAAACCTTTCTTCAGTTTGAGAACTGGATCACATACAGCATTCCCCAGAATCGTGTTCCTCACAGTCCTGGGAAAGAAGAATATCCTAGGTATGGGACCCAACCATCCCTGTTTGGCTGGAACTGAGAATCTTAGGACATGGGACTTTTAGGATGAAAACTGAGACCGTTCCAGGTAAACAGGACTGTTTGGTCACCCTAATCCTGGGGGTAGGGTGGGTAGGTGGACTGAAGTTCATTTGTTGCAGAAAGGGTTACAGATAAGGCTTCAGCCAGTGAGTATATGAAGGAAATGCTTTCATTATTTCATAAGAATTTACTGAACACTTATATGTCTGGCTCTGCCAGGTGCTTCAAAATAACAGTGAAGAGACACCACCTCCATCCTCACAGAGCTTATAGCCAAAGGGAGGATTCATCTCACAACTTTACCATACTGTTGAACTTCTTCCTATACTTTCTGTTTAATTTTTCAGTGAAAAAAAAACTATGCTGATTCCTCACTTTATAACTTGCACCAAAGTAATTCCAATCAAACTGAACATTTATTTTTTAAATTTTTATTAAGATATATTCATTATACAAGGAGGAATTCATAGTGATAATTCCAATTACATTATTTACATTGCCCCCATCATCTCTCCCCCTCAACCTCCTCCCTCACTTCACTTAATTGCAAGGAGTTTCTTAGTTCTGTTTCATATGAAACTATGGGGCTGAGGATATAGCTCAGTGGTAGAACGCTTGCCTCGCATACACAAGACCCTGGGTTCAATCTCCAGAGTCACAAAAAAAGAAAGAAGGAAAGGGAAAGAAAAAGAGAAATTATGAAAATACTAGAAGAAAAACATGGGCAAATGTTTTCTTAATCTTTAAAAAGATAGAAAGGTGCATATATACATTCATACATAAATGGATACATTAGACTTCAGAAGTATCCAGTTCCTTTCTAGCACTGATTATCACCTGAGTGCAAACGCAGAAGCTGTTCCTTGTGGAAGCCTGAGTCATCCTGTTTCAATGGCAAATCCCACATGAACTATACAGACCAATCCTAAAACATTAGGATTTCTCCTCATAGGCAGTAAGGTAAGAAAGAGAAGTTAATGGAGAACTATGTTTCATGGGCATGTGTGAACACACAAACACACACACTATTAAACTACTTAACTGAAGTTTGAAGATTCTTGCACCAAAAAAATTTAAAGCAACTTAAAAACCCAGGTCTCATTTTCTCCATTTTGCAGATGGAGAAATGGAAAGGCACTCAAAGCAGCTCTGTTCCTCACTTTGTAAAGGTGAGTGGTGTTTGCTTTCCATGTGAATAGACCAAAACGCACACATAGGGTTGGCCATCACCTGGGTTCTGCATGCAGAGAACTTCATCCAGGCAGCTGACTTCACTCATGGACAACATGCATTTGGATAAAGTTGGGGACCCACTATCTTTTCTACCCAAAGAATCCACCTGACTTCCACCAGTGATTCCACCAAGAACAAGGGGAAAATCCTCTGTGTCCTGTATTCCTAAAGATAGAAGGATGAATTAGGCATGGTTCCACTCAAGATGCTTAACTAGATGAGGTGAGACAAATACTTAGGTACAGTCATTACAAAGCAGCAGGGTACCATGCTGTGCAACAGAGCACTAAAACTTACTTCTCTAGTCTAACTGAAACCTTGTACCCTTGGGTCAACATCCTGTTTCCCAATCCCATCCTGACTCCATCTTCTAGTAGAACCACCAGTTTACCTGCTAAGAGATCTTCTTTATATTCTGCTTAGTGACTGCAGTTAATAACAATGTATATTTCAAAATTGTGAAAAAGGATGGATTTTAATATTCTCAGAACAAAAACATGAGTTGGTGAAAAGATGAATGTGTTAGTTAGCTTGATTGACTCTAACATGAACACATAGATCAAAACATCACATTGTACCCCATAAATTTACAGCAATTTGTCAATTAAAATATTGCTTAATGGAGTATGGCTATGATACAGAGAACCCAGAGAGTAGGGTTCCAGCATGAAAGATGGAGTGGTCAGGTGTTCAGATACAGCTTCCTGGGAAAGATGACCCTTGAGCTGAGTCTTAAAAGATAAAATCAGGTCAGCTATAAAGAGGGAAAGTGGAAAAGTGAAGAAATTTGCTGAGATGGCCTGGAGTATTTCTATTTGGAGCAACCAGCAATATGTTTTATTAAAATATACATAAAAACATATAATATTGTTTTGTGCTTTTGTACATTTTTCTGCAAATTATGTTTTGTGTTTTGTTTGTTTATTTGTTTGCAGTACTAAGATTGATCCCTAGGCCTTGCACATGCTAGGCAAGCACTCTGTCACTGAGCTACATACCCAACCCCAAATTCTGTTTTATCCTGATAAATTTTTGAGCTTTCTCCATATTGATACATATAGGTTGGCTCCACTCTTGTTTTACTCTCACAAGCATATGATAAATATTTAGGTTTCACTAATGCTTGGCCATTATGAATAATGCAGGAGTGTATGCACCCCCATGCATGTCTCCTTGTGTACACATGAGAGTTTTCAAAAGTGAACACCAAGAAGTGGAATTACTACATGTTATGGAACATTGTGTCCCCTAAATTCATACTGAAATCATTGACATCCAATATGATGGTACTTGGAGGTGAGGGCTTTGGGAGATAATTAGGTTTAGATGAAGTCCTGAGGGTAGGTCCCTCATGATGGGATTATTGCCCTTATAAGAAGAGACCAGATCTCTCCCTCCCTCCCTCTCTCTCACTCCCCCCACCATGTGAGAATAAGGCAACTAGAACCCAACCATGATGACACCCTGATCACAGACTTCTGAATCTCCAAAACCGTGAAAATATGTCTGCTATTTAAGCTACCCAGTCTATAGCTCTTTGTCATAACAACTCAAGCAAAGACACTGGAGAAAGCACAGTTACAGGAAATATCCCAAATTTCATTTCCAAAAGCATGATCTCCCCAACATGTGCTATCCTCAAGAGTTTTCATCCAAGCTATGCTTTGTAGAAAGACCTTCATCATCCTCACTACACATAGAGATAAAAGGAGGAAAAAAGAGTCTTTACTTAGCTCCAGATCCTTTGGTGCATAGCCTTTGCCTCTTAGAACCCTCCAACAGAGATAGGGAAATTACACACCAGGAAGTTGTGGAACTCAGGCTCAAAATCAACATGCATGCTGCTAATGTCCACACTCTTTCCCATGTTTCATATACTGAACTAGCATTTATCAAATATTGATTGCTATCAGATCCTGAATTACATGGCCATTCTTAGCATATAGTAATATTCAATAAATATATATTGAATCAGGGAGCTCAAAACCTACAGGACAGACACACATGAAAAATGTTCACAATAGAAAGCCAAGTGCAGTAGCTCAAGCCTGTAATCCTACACACTTGTGAGGTTGAGATTGGGAGGATCACAGTTCAAGGCCAGCCTGGGCAAAAAGTTCATGAGACTCCATCTCAACAGAAAAAAACTGTCATCCCAATTCCAACAGGAAGCATAAAATAGGAGACAGTGATGCAGGCTAGCCTGGGCAAAATGAGAGGCCCTGTCTCCAAAATAACCAGAGCATGGTTCAAGCAATAAAGTGGCTACCTAGCAAGCACCAAACAATAGAATGGTGACGTGCTATGACCAAGACACGTGCTGCAGCAGGCACAAATGAGAGATGTATTTAGTTTCCCTTAGGTAGATTGGGGAAGTCTTCACACTGGAGATTTTGTCAAACACAAAAACAAGAAATGGGTTCTAGGTAGAAGAAGTAAGTGCTAAGGCACAGGAGGTAAAGCAACATTGCACTTCTGGGGAAATTACACTACTGATTGCCTTAAAGTTGTTTCCTTCCCACATTAATCCAAAGCATCTGTCTCAACTCAATTCAGTTCATTGGACTTTGATTAAATGTCTGTTATGTGCCATGCCCTGTGTGAGATACTTTATATTCATTATCACACTAAATCCTTTCATCTTTTTCCCCAATGCACAGATGAGAAAATTAAGGCTCACTGAGGTGAAGAAACAGCCCAGGAAGACATTCATGTTCTCTTTTCTTTCACACCTCATTATCTCCCCCAGATAGCAGACTACTCCTTTCCCAAGTCTTACTTCAATGGACAGATGTCCTCTCAGCAAGCCTCAAGGCCCTTAATTAGTTTCCCTTTGGATCGGGAAAGGAGAAGGGAAAACTGGAGAGGAGAGTGCCAATAGAATCTTAAAATTTTCAATCCTTGGACAGACACTAAATATCATCCCATTCACCATTCACTCAACAAAGATTTATGAGCACCTGCTATGTGCCAGGCAATGCTCTCTGTATTGTGGATACAAAAGTGAACGAGTCAAGACTTCATGAAGATGAAATTGCGGTGACTTCTCAGAATTAGAAACGACAGTAACATGACACTTGTCCAAGGTAACACAGCAATTTTATTAGGACTGAATCCCAAGTCTACCTGATTCCCAGGACATAGTGCTTTCTTCTCTGAGATTGACATGGCCTTTCTCTCATCTCTTTCTTGCTCTTCTTCTCAGTCTCTGTCCAGCCAGGTAAGTCCAGAGAACTTCACCTGGATTGCCCCTGCTGAATTCATCCTCCTGGGCATCACCAACCGCTGGGACCTGCGTGTGACCCTCTTCCTGATCTTCTCGCCCATCTACCTAGTGAGCCTTCTGGGAAACATGGGCATGATATTGCTAATCCGAGTGGATGCTCGGCTCCACACACCCATGTACTTCTTCCTGGCCAACCTTTCCCTGCTAGATGCCTGCTATTCCTCAGCCATTGGCCCCAAGATGCTAGTGGACCTACTGCTGCCCTCTGCCACCATCCCTTATGCAGCATGTGCCCTCCAGATGTTTATCTTTGCAGGGCTGGCTGATGCAGAGTGTTGCCTGTTGGCAGCCATGGCCTATGACCGCTATGTGGCCATCGGCAACCCTCTTCTCTATACAACAGTTATGTCACGGGGTCTATGCCTGGCTTTGCTGGGAGCATCAGGCCTGGGTGGAGCAGTGAGTGCCTTTGTCCACACGACATTCACCTTCCGCCTGAGCTTCTGCGCCTCACGAGAGGTCAACAGCTTCTTCTGTGATATCCCTCCATTGCTGGCTATCTCGTGCGATGACACAAGTCTCAACGAACTCCTCCTCTTTGCTGTCTGTGGTTTTATCCAGACAGCCACGGTGTTAGCTATAGCTGTGTCTTATGGTTTCATTGCTGTGGCTGTGATCCGCATGCCCTCATCCGAGGGCCGACGGAGGGCAGCCTCCACCTGTGGCTCCCACCTCACGGCTGTGGCCATGCTGTATGGGACCCTTATTTTCATGTACCTGCGTCCCAGCTCCAGCTATGCCCTGGACACTGACAAGATGGCATCTGTGTTCTACACCCTTGTCATTCCAGCTCTCAACCCACTCATCTACAGCCTCCGCAACAAAGAGGTCAAGGAGGCCATGCAGCGAACCCAGAACCGATTCTGCTGTCCAGGACAAGGCACCCACAATTGGAACCAGGAGGCTGGTTAGGCCTGACTGTGAAGAGTGAGGACACTCTCTGTCCCACCACAGTGGATAAAGATAGGTGTTCCTCTGGCTTGGATGTCTCTTGTCATTGTTAAAGAGATTATAATGGGAGGAGGGGAGGGTGGAAGCACAGGCGTGGAGGCAGGAACTTGGGGTTTTCTAGGGCTACACCTAGAGTCAGAACCAAGACCAGGTGATGTTGCTATGGAGCTGCCTGAGGTTCCTCACATGTAAGTTCTAGATGTTACCAGGTGAAATAACATAGTGTCATTTGCCACCTATGCCTTGTCCTTATAAAAGGCTAATCCTCAGAAAATCCAAGTGAGATCCATGTTGGCTCCAAGTGTTCCTAGATTCTTGCCATGTTAAGTTTCTCCATGACCAGTGAATATGCAATTTGCTCTCCTTGACTTCAGGTGAGCATCTTCAGACCCCACTCATGCTACAGTGGGTCAAACACCCACCCTGCAACCTTTGTCCTCCATGCCTCAGGAAGGTGGCTGAACAGCACCAGAACACACACAAACTCATTTCTAAAATCCAACAGTTGAATTTGAATTTGGCCAAAGTTACACTAGTTCAGGCACATGACAGAGGTTAGGAGAGGCTCATAATTATGATTAAGGTTATAGTAAGGTTAGCACTAGAGTTCAGGTTACAGCTAAGAGCTGGGTAGTTTAGCATTAGGGTCAGCTAAAATGAGGAAGCAATTGAGCAATTTAGGATTGAATTAAAATTACAGAAATTTTTATACTTACCTGGCATGTGAGATACCATGATCACAAAGGTGGTTTTCATAGGGGGTTTGTGCTCACACTTTCCCCTAGCTGAAAAAAAACAGAAATTTTATGACTTACATGGGTCTGTATTAACAGCAGATTTGGAATAAATTTAAGAGCCAGGCAGGGTTGGGATAAACTTGAGACTTATTAGAAATATTAGAAATATTTTATGCTTAGTATTAAAGTGCAAAACTAATTAAGATTGAATTCAGGTTTCACCTGCGCTGCTGGATTAAATCTGAGCTAGGATTTATTTTGTAATAGATGTAAGTTAAGTTGGTATGTGGATGATGGTTGTGATAAGTTTGGGCTACAGTATAGTTATTACATTTAGACTAGTTTTAGAACTAAGTGAGAGTTAGGCATAAGACTATTTTAGTTATTGACATATTTTGGGCTATACTTGGGGTTATGGATAATGATTAACTTTTCATAAAGCTTAAGCATAGGGGCTGGTTATTGGTGAATTTAGTTAAATTTCATGTGGCATTGAGAGTATGGTCAGATTAGCATATGGTTGTATAGGGTTAGTATAATAACTGTTTTAAGATTACAACATCCAGAAATAAGATTGAGGTTAGGAAAAGGATGCTATAACCCTGACCTCTTGGGCAATGGTACTCCAAGACTGCAGTACTCCAAGTCTTGGGTTACAGTAGACCCTGCAGAACCAGTGCTCTTGTGTCTTTCATCCACAAGGGTTCACAATTATTATAGATGTCCTTTGTCTTCTTGACTCAGTTCCTACTGGACAAGTCTCCAAGGCACTGCACCTTCCTGGAAAGGCCCTTCATGCTGAAACAGGATGGGAATGCATCCTAGGAGTTAGGGGACAGGAGCTTCCAAAGAGTGGTAGAACATAGCCAAAGGCAAATGTTAGCTTCTACTTGATCCCCTTCCTAGTTTCCTGGTTATGGAAAGGGGAGGACAGAGGTAGATTTCAAACAATGTTTCAATGTGACCCCCCAGTTGGTTCTCACTTCCTTGGACCCCAGCTGGGGGCTGGCCTTAGCCTTCCACACTCCCCTTCTAAGAAAAAAATTGAAGGAAGATGAAAAGCTTCAGTCTTCCTTCCTGGGAAGGTGATGCCCCTTGTTACTAGGACCAGGGCTTTTTCTCTTAGTTACTTAGTAACTCTTAGGTCCTAGGCTAGTGGAGAGAAGGATGTAGTTTCGGTATCTCCTCAAACCTTTGAGAACTTCATGGATTTCCTGACAGAGTGACCAACCCATCCCTTTGCTCACAATTCTCCTAGTCTAAACTCTAAGTCCTATATCCCAAGATCACATTCAGTTGTGGGCAGGATTGGTCACTCTTATTTCCTGATGAACTGGCATCTTGAGAGCAGATGTACAATATCTCAAACTCAGCACAGTTGGACAACATCTTTAAAAAATTAAAGTCCCTCTCCAACCACAAAGTGGTTTTTTGTAGTGAAAGTGATAGTAAAGTTTATTAGGAAAGGAATACACTTTCAATAGACTGCAAGTGGATCATCCCTAGAAAGGGAATGAGAATGACCCACAAGATTTTATAATCCATTCCCAGTTTCCCAGCTCCTCTTTATCTACTATCACCATAACAACCCACATGCCATGACAAAGCCTGAAGACATTATCAGAAGAGCTGAAAACCATAGCACTGTGAATATTATGTTTACCCCTACTGCAACAGTGTTTATACTCAAGATCGCCTCTAAGGTCTCTTCTTGTTATGGGTTCTTGGACTCTCGTGGCACAGAGTACCCATCATGATCAGAGGAAAGTTTCCAGAAGCACATAATACACATTATGGGAAGTGCTTGGCTCTTTCCACATATTTAGCATCCATGCAGCAGCCAGATACAATAATTACACAAATCCTAGAAATCAACTAGAGGAAACATGAAGGCTATTATTCTTGGCCTATGTGGTAGATAAGAAACAAAATAACAGGGAAGAGGGAGCCCAACCTGGAGAATGGAAGAAAAGGATCACTCATATGCCAACTCCTAAATGAGACACCCACTATAGCTCTTCCAGTTCTGATAAAGTATTTCCTTTTTAAACTCCTTCAATACCATTAATAAAACAGGTGAAGGGATAGTCACAGGTTTGGAGTGGAGAAGACTGAGGGACTTATTTGGAGCATTCATTGAACCAAATGAATTGAACCCAACAACATGGATGGGAATTGAGAGGAAGGGGCATTTTTTGGGGCAAGGGAATGTGTACACAAAGACATGGAAGTAAAATAAGTCCAGGTGTGCAGATGAGTCCAAGGAAACCATTTTAACTGACTTAAGAGGGCTATGTTGGCAAAGAAGTGGAGAGATGTTTGAATACTGAGGATCTGACAATGAAAAGGATGCTCCTTGGCTTAGATTTTTGGTAGAGGAATTTGGACTTCATCCAGCAGACAATAGGGAATCACTGAAAATTCATATATTGAATTCCCTTATGGTTGTTCTAACACTGTGTCATGTAAAAGCCATTCCCACTTGAAATGCTTCATATAGGCACAATTCCAATCTCCTCCTGGAATTATTTCGTGTTGGGGACTAGGCATGACCTTGGACTGGGAATAATGGAGCTTGCACAGCCTCTCCATGTAGGAGTTTGCACACCTCTTCTACCATAATTTCCCAAGTGCCTGGTTTCTTGACCTTTGTTCTCACATCTCCTTGAAGAATACAACCTGCTGTGTCTGCATACCAGCCCCCTGAGGCAAAACTAGATAAAGAACCAGAACTCTTAGGAGACTCCCTGATGCCAGATTAATCAATACCTTCCTGCCTTGATGATTCTAGAACTGTTGTGTTATAATTAAGCTTCATTAGCCTTAGGAAAATTAGCCCAACAAACCTCATTCCTTTCACCT
The DNA here is from genome assembly GCF_047511655.1 of Castor canadensis. Taxonomy (NCBI): domain Eukaryota; kingdom Metazoa; phylum Chordata; class Mammalia; order Rodentia; family Castoridae; genus Castor; species Castor canadensis. The sequence goes on along the minus strand of NC_133398.1, from coordinate 12,276,730 downwards.
TGCATCAAGAATTGTTAAAGCTTGATTTTTACCTGAGTCTTTTCCTTGTACTGACCTATAAAATAAACACTCTGGCTCAGGTAGGCGCTCACGTTTCCCATCAGGAACATACAGCCCTCCCGTCCCCAGCTTTTATGTTTTATGTCTGTATGTCTGTGTGTGTTTTATTTCTTGTTCCCCCGTTGCTCTTAGGCTCATGCAGCATACCCATGCAGGCCAGGGCAATTTCGTGCACAAAGAAACACTCTCACAGCTATGGCTCCCCCGCTACCACACACACACAGATGCACACGCAGCTGCACATTCAGACACACACTTGAGCTCCCAAATTTGTATGGTTGCACAGGGATATGTTTGCATGCACACATAATACACACACAGAGAGAGCCCCAGATATTGCCACAGTTACTACAGGCACAATTTCTTCTATACTTCCTACAAGAAGCAACCAGCCACAGCTGAAATGGAAGGAAGATTGCCCCCAAAATTTACTTCTATAAACCTTGGGCTCTCTGGTCACTCTGCTTGGAGTTCAGAGGTCAGCCTGACCCTTCTCCCTTGCCTTCACAACAGAGAAACCAAGGAGCAATAACTTCAACATACACAGGACTCCTAAATGTCCCCTGACTTGAAAGCAGCACCAGTCCCCCATCAAATTGGGTGCTGGAGAGGAAGGATAATAAGTCCCACAGCTGAGCTGACTATAGTTCCAGGGATGAAAACCTGAGGAGTGGAGGTATTGCCTCTGGGAAGAAGCGAAGGTGCTCTCAAGGCCCCAAACCCCACAAGTGTGGCCAATTGCTCCCTCCTCGGACCCTCCAGTGATAAGCTACACCTGGCCCCTTCTGGTGTTCCCTCCTGTGATGTGTGGAGGGAACAGGGTACACTTGGGGACAAGGGACCAGGCTTCAGCATGTGCATCTCTGTCTTCTGTATGTGACTGTGTTAGTCCTATGTGTGAGTATGAGAGTATGTATTGCTTGTTAAGCTCTAGTTGTTCATTCAACATTGTCACTGCACAATGGCGTCACTCAGGGTGGAAGAAAGATTGTGTATGGATGTGCCCCTCTAGGGTGGCACATCTCTCCTGTCATCCATCATGGGCCTCTGTAAACATAGCCATGCAGAAGGGGCAAGACTATGGTGAGGCTGTGCACAGGATGTATTGTGTGAGAGAATTAGGTGTGATGAACAGGCACCTGGTAGAGTGCTCACACAGAGTAGGCAGCCAGTGAAAGCATGAATGTGTGTGATGGGCCACAGTAGCTGTGCATGATGCTGCGTGCCGCCATGAGCAGAACACATGTCACCCTCTATGTGCTATTATGCAATTGCATTTGACTATGTTTACATGTATGATGATCTGGGTCTTTGGATCCTGTGATTCTGTTCGAACTGCTAATTAGGATGTGACTGCATTGCTGGGTCCACATTTCTGTGTATGACTAATCATGCTTGTACACTTGCAGATATCATCTTGAGGCTACACATATGCATATCTGCACATGTGGGTTTGTAACTATACATGAATGTTTCCGCAAATATATCTGAAAGTTTACTGGGACCAATTTAAATAGGTCAGAGAAGGTCCATTTTCCAAAAGCAATATTATAGATAGGCTTTTTTTCCATTCTACACCATCACCCTTTTCTACTTTTTTTCTTAGAAGGTGGGACATCATTGGAAATTTGATAAAAGAAGCTCTATAGGGGACTAAAGCCAAAGGATTCTTCTGAGCTTATGGAGGAAGAAAAGGAAGACTAGGATAGGGAGGTCCTTCATTTGATTTTCTTATTTTTTTATTAGAAGATGATATAGAAATATTAGGTCATTCCCCTGAATGATTGGTCCAGCAATCTCAGCAAATCTGTTTCTTCAAGTCCTCCTTTTAAGTCCCCTTCTTGGAGAACTGCCCAAATTTTCTGCAATGAGATTTAGGCATGGGTAAACGGAGGCACTGAAACAAGTTGCCTTGTCCTCAGAGTTAAGTCTCTGAGGCTGGAGGTGTAGATCAATGCTAAAGCACTTGTCTGGCATGCATGAGGCCCTGGGTTTGATCTTCAGCATCATCAAAAAAAAAAGAGAGAGTTAAGTCTCTGCACCTCAGCAGATGTACCTGTCTATCCTGACAAATTAGAAAGGCATGTGTATTTGCATGGTGCTCAGTGCTTAATTTCATGGGGCAAGTTTTATGGAGGATCTTCCAGATTCTTTTGTTCTTTTTTTATAAGTTTGAAAATATCTTTTTTATCTTCCTTCATGATTGATTAATATTTTGGCTTAGTATAGAATTTAAGTTAAAAAATCTTGTCTCTTCAGAATTTTAGGATATTGCTCTGCTGTGTTCTGCCATCTACTGTTGATGATGAAACATTTGGTGACAGTCTGATTATCTGAATACCATTAACTCATTGTACCCCAAGCCCTTGGGAGGTATTGAGTTCTTCTCTTTACCACCAGTGTTCTAAAATTTCATTATTTTTGTTGAGGTATTTTGTGTTCATATTCATTTTAATATAAATATATGTACCTTTGATATTTGGATTTTTTTCTAGTGTGTCTTTGATATGCTTTTCTCCTTCATCATGGTTTTGGTTTTTCTGGGGTTTTTTTCACCATTTAGTTCTTAAAATAAATGCTCATTGGCCAGATCTTCCTGAGTTCCTGAGGTCTCTGTTTTATCTTTTCTTTCATATTTTCTTCTATCCCTAGCCTACATCCTAGACAATATATTTTATTGTGTTTTTGTCAAAAATCACAAAATCCCAAAATTGGAAGTGGCCTTGAAGATCACCTAGTTCAAGTTCTTTATCTTACAGATTGGGAATCCAAAACTCAGAAAGGAAGGAGGTTCTGGGATGTGAAATGACTTGACTACATTCACATTTATGTGCAGAAGCAGGGCTACTTGACTCCAAACCCATGATTTTTCTCACATCCAGGAAGCTTTGAGCAATGTAACACATCACATTTTCCCTTAGACGTTGAGAGATAACCCAAAAGCAAAAAGGAACTCCTGAAGTTCCAGGAAATGACCAGCCTAGCTATGGATGCTGCCAACGAGTCTTCAGAGGGAGCCCCATTCATCCTACTGGGACTGACAACAAATCCTGAACAGCAGCGGCCTCTCTTGTGTTGTTCTTGGTCTTTTATGTGGCAGGAATCCTGGGTAATGGACTCATTGTGGCTGTTATTCAGGCCAGTCCAGCCCTTTATGCACCCATGTACTTCCTGTTGGCCCATTTGTCCTTTGCTGACCTCTGCTTTACTTCTGTCACTGCGCCCAAGATTTGGCCATTTGTTGGTCCATGACTGCTCCATCTCTCTGGAAAGATCCCTGGTCCAAATGTACTTCTTAGCTCTGGGTGTAACTGATAGCTGAATCCTAGCTGCTATAGCCTATGACCACTATGTGGCCATCCTTCACAATTTACTATGCCACAAGAATGTCCCTGCATGGCCCTGATAGGGACAGCTTGGCTTTTGTCCCAGGTCCACTCCCTCCTGCATATCTTGCTTGTGACCCACCTGTCTTTTTGTGCCTCCCACCAAGTGCCCCACTTATTCTGTGATCATCAAGCTCTCTTAAGTCTCTCATGCTTGGACACCCACCACATCCAGGTGCTCATCTTTACTGAGGGTGCTGCAGTGGTGGTCACTCCCTTCCTGCTTATTCTTGCCTCCTACGGGGCTATTGCTGCAGTGGAGTCTCTAGGAGACTCCAGGCTGTGTCCACCTGTGGCTCCCACTTGGCTGTGGTGGGCCTCTTCTACAGGACAGTCATTGCAGTCTACTTCCAGCCCACCTCCTGATATGAGGCAGAGTAGGGCCGTGTGGCCACTGTCATGTACATGGTAGTCACCCTCATGTTAAACTCTGTCATCTATAGCCACTGGAATCATGATGTGCAAGGGGCACTCTGAGCCCTTCTTACGGGGTGAAGGATCTTGGCTGGTGACTCCTGAAGGCTGGACCCTTCTAGGGACAGACTGCATCTCCCACAGTAACAACCCACAAATGTGATCCTCTGTTTTTGCTACTTTCAAAAATTATTACAATAGCTATCATTTTCTAAGCACCTACCATGAAGCAGATCCATGCTCAATCTTACTTTATTCCCATGACAACCAGGAAACAAATATGATCCAGCTTTATAGACAAGGAAATTGGGGTTCAAAGACAAGAAGTGACTTTCTCAAGTTTACACAGTTCTCAAGGGGCAAAATCAGGGCCCTTTTTGCTACATCATGCCCTCTTCTAATAGTCACTGTCAGGCATGTGGAGATAATTCTACCATTTACCAAGGAGTTAGAGCGGTCTGGGAGTGTATGCCATTTCCAATGCTTGCCTTGTGGGGATTGGCAGTTTAAGTCATATCATTGTGTTCTCAAATAAACTCCTCAACTATCTGGAACAGGAATAAAAGTTCCTGTAACACATGTGAAGGACTGACCTCTCCTAATGAACATGGTCTGGCACATAGCAGGCACTCCACTCTGCACATCTGAGGTGAATAAATCAATGCATTTTCATGCCAACAAACATTAAGAAACAGTCTACTTTTCTTATTTCTTGTTCTTATTTTCTCTGATGCTACTTGTTCAGATATATCTGGTGTTCTGTAGAAAGAGCATGCTGTGGACATGCACAGTAACAAGTAAAATAAAATAAAACAATGCTGAGAACAAAGAAGGGGGCATACGCATTAGGGGATGATGGAACAGGAATTTTATAAGTCATAAGCATATATCAGCAGCTCATTGATTTTTTACCCACAAAAAGTATGGATACTTTAATTGCCACTTTGTGAACAAGGGAATTGGAGCTCAAAGCTGGTGACCTAGTCAACACTGGAGCAAGAACAAGCCGTGTGCTACTTTATTTTAACAGGTATGATTTAACTGGGCCCCATAGGACCCAGGACCCAGGTGTTGGTGCTTCTGTAAGAAAACTTATAGGAAGAAATCTCAGAGTGGGCCAGGTGCACTATTTCAGGTTAGCACACATTTTGGAGTTGTGTAGTTCAGGTCTGGAATGTTCCCCAAAGATCCATGTTTAGCACTATCCTCATTTTAGCACTATTTAATGGGTGGGGCCTAGTTGGAGAAAGTTAAGTCATGTGAGCATACCCTTAAAAGGAATATTGGGACTCCAGCAATGGGAGAAAGGGACAAGGGGGGGCCAAAGGAATCATCAGTGCTCCCTTCTCCTGGACCACGAGCCTTGCTGACATCTTACTCAGATGTTAACCAAAGAGCAGGCCACATTACTGAAGGGTGAAATGACTTTAATGGGCCTCATGGTCCACGTTGAAACACAGCCCAGCTTCTGCCATTGGCTTCTGCCTACCAAAATACTATCTCTGCCCTAATGCAGTCATTGCCCTCCACAGGAAGACCACAAGCAACACCACAAGCACTATCAAGTCTCATGATGACCCAGTACCAAATTCCCATTTTGAATGCAGGGAAAGTTAGGCATTGAGAAGCAAGGAGGACCTAGGTCACTTAAGGCTGGTGAGCCATTTAAGTCCTCATTCTTTTGACTTCTGGTATTGCATTCTTTCTACACACCATGCACTGTCACTTGATTCCAGTTCACCAATAGGTACTGACCATATGCTCTGTGCCAGACATGTGGCTGGATGCTTCCAGGCCCTACTAGGACAGTCAAGAAAAAGAATAGCTGGGCACATAAATAGCTCTAATTGCCAGGCCTGTGCTTCCCTGGGCCACCTTTCCACCCTGCCTCAACTAGTTCTGACATCCTGTTTTATTTCAGCTAGCCCCAGAAGATGAATTCCCTATCCTCAGAAAGACCATTAAAGAGTTCATAAACCTATTCAAGAATTTTTCCCTAGATCTTCTCCACATGAAATATGAAGATATTTTTAATATGTTCAGCAAAACAAGTGTATGCAAACATTCATTCCCTTCCAAACACTCCCCTTGGAGAAGTATTGCTTATTTAGGGAGATTGCTTCAGTTCAAGGGATTTTCAAGCCCCTGTTCCAAAGGCCTTTGGGCCAGACAAGAACATCTGCCTCTTCTCACCCTCCATGTTCCCTGATCTTGTACTCAAATAACTTCTGAGCATTTCAGAATCAATCCAGCCCAACATCACTATTCTCAACCCTTCAGTTTATTAAAAATAATATTTAGCACATAAACCATCTCACCCAGAAAAAAATAAATAATTGCATTTGAAGAAAAGAATTTCAGAGTCTGCTTTCTACAGCCTCATTTCTAAAGTGAATTTTATCTTCATAAAGTAAAGCAACCTTCATATCAGAGGTATAACAATTGCAGAGATTTTAGTAGTCTTGAAAGGGACTCAGAACATAAATCAGAAATTGATTACTCCTTCTAAGAACACAAAGAAAATTTCTATAACTTAAGTCTTCTTTCAGGTAAGGGCTTCCACAGGGAAAATGTAGCTGTTAGAGATGCAAAATAAAAATGTAAAGACTTTCTCAATGGCATAAATGAGTGCTTTACACTTATAGAAATGGATCAATACTCCAGGCTGTTAGCTCACTTAAAACCATTGGTGCTTCCTCTAACTCGCCCAATTCATGCCTCTTCTGTCCTGTCTCCTCCACTCCCTCTTCCTTTACATACATGCCTATACTGTTTCCTCTTTTGTTTTTGTGCACTTGTGTTCCTACTTTCTCCCATTTTTTGCTCTCTCTTCTCTCTTTAGCTAATATTTACTAGATGCCAGCCCTCAGTAGGCATTGGGACTGTAGACAAGGTTCTTTTGCCCTTACATACACAACAGTAATGTGGATTGTGATCCAAACCAGAAGACAGGTGTGAAGTGCTATAGAAGCACCAAAAAGGGAGAAAGGACTTGGGATTGGGAGAGAAGGGTTGAAGAAAACTTGTAGAGGAGTGTGGAAGATGACATCAATGGCCCCAGTTCCTCACCTGTCCTTGAACGCATGACCTTGGCCACATAATTTTACCCTCCAATCATGACATTAGCTTCAGTCATGTAATGCACTTAAGCCAATAGAATATTAGGAGGCATGATACAGGCAGAACTCAAGGAGTACAAGTTCAGTCTAGCTCAGGCAAGCCACAGGGGCCCCACATATGTGTGAAATTAAATGGCTCACATTTTAAATCAAGTATTGGGATATGCTATGGTTTGAATACAGTTTGCCCACTCTGAAACTCATGTGGAAATTTGGTCCCCAATGTAACAGGGCTGAAAGGTAGAGGATCCTGTAAGAGATGATTAGGTCATTAAGAAATACTTAATGGAGACTGCTTGGGAACACGCAGAACACAAGGTGAGCTAAGCGGCACATGGTACTCCCACAGACAACCCTGGGCCAGATCTGCATAGCCCCCTGGACAGACTGACCCCCACCCAGGGAAAAAAGAGAAAAAAAAACAAACTGAATAACAACAACAAAAAAGACACATAGCGAAGAGGGCGGGGTGCCCTGAGCACCTAAGGGCAGAGAGGGGAAATCCCTCAAAGAACTGTAAATAAACGAGCTGGCCAGAGAAGGCAGGAGTGGCGGCACCCGCCCAGCAACCAGGAGAGGGAAAGCCTGTAAAAGTGGCGGTGGGGGGAAAACTCCACTGGAGAGGGGAGAAGGGCCACTTCCCACATGAACTGTAAATAAACATGCCGGCCAGAGTAGGCATGTGTAGTGCCACCTCCCCCAGTGTGCTTGGAAAGGGGAAAGTTTGTAGCAGTGGCAGTCCCACCCAGAAGAACTCTAAGTAAACAAAGCCAGAGGGGCTAGGTGAGTGTTAAGCTCACTCCTGAGATCTGCAATCAATAAAGCTTGCAGCAACAGCAGGCTGACAGCAGCGGGCAGGTGAGCCTCAGCCTCAGATAAACATTCACAAAGCTGTCTCCAGACTCTTTTTTTTTCTTTCTTCCTTTGCTGAGACAACAACCGAACTACACCTGCATGCTGAAAAACTTACTGAAACTGTACTGCATTTGAACTTGGGACCCCTTGGGGTATTTTGGGGGTTTTTTTTGTTTTGTTTCTTTTGGTTTTTTTCCCCCTTTGATGAGAAAACAACAAAACTATTTCTGAGACACCATCTCCAGGATTGGAGGCTGAGGGACTAACACCAAAATTAGTAAGACTGAAACTGTATTGCATTTGAACTTGGAGGATTTTTTTTTATTTTAATCCTCTCTCTATCTCTCGCATGCCTGTTTAGCTTACTGTTGATTAGTACACTATCTCTCCCTGTTTATATCTTTGACACTGTTTTTTTGTTTTGTTTTTTTACTTGTTTATTTGTTTCTCCCTTTTTTCTTTACCTTCTTTCCTTTCCCTCTCCTCTCACCCTTCCATTCTAAATATCACCATTGTGAGGGAGATTCCAAGATGGCAGCTTGAGGGAGTAAGCAGAAAGCATGTTCCTAAAGTAAAATCTTGGCGAGACACTGGAGATACACATTACAGGAAAAACCACCGAGAAGAGGCAAAACTTTGACTCCTCCACACCCACACCCCACCCATAGCATCCCCACTTCACCTTAAATGGAACAACCAGGAGGGCTCCCGTGCTACCAGACACCAGCCCCCACACCGCTTGGGAAGATGCAGATCACAAGGTGAGATAAGCGGCATGTGGTACTCCCACAGACAACCTTGGGCCAGACCAGCATAGCCCCCTGGACAGACTGACTCACACCCAGGGAAAAAAGAAAAAAATGAATAATAAGCAATAACAACAAAAAAGACACATAGCAAAGAGGGCAGGGCACCCTGAGCACCAAAGGGCGGGATGGGCAATCCCTCACAGAACTGTACATAAACAAGCCAGCTGGAGAAGGCAGGAGCAGTGGCACCCACCCAGAAACCAGGAGCGGGAAAGCTTGTAAAACTGGACATGGGAGGAAAACTCCACAGGAGAGGGGGAAGGCCCACTTCCCACATGAACTGTAAATAAACACACCGGCCTGAGAAAGTTGCTGCAGTGTCACCTCCCCCAGTGTGCTTGGAAAGGGAAAAGCTTGTAGCAGTGGCTCAGGCACTGGAGAATTCTGAGTAAACAAAGCCAGAGGAGCCAGGTGAGTGTTAAGCTCACTCTTGAGATCTGCATAAATAAAGCCTCCAGCAACAGCAGGCTGACAGCAGCAGGCAGGTGAGCTGCAGCCTCAGATAGCCATTCACAGAACTGTCTCCAGAAACTTTCTTTTCTTTCTTCCTTTGATGAGACAACAACTGAACTACACCTGCATGCTGAAAAACTTACTGAAACTGTATTGCATTTGAACTTGGGACACTTTGTGGTGTTTTTTTTGTTTGTTTGTTTGTTTGATTTGGTTTGGTTTGGTTTGGTTTTTTTCCCCTTTGATGAGACAATGATAGAACAACTTCTGAGACACCATCTCCAGGACTGGAGGCTGAGGGACTAACACCAAAATTATTAAGACTGAAACTTTATTGCATTTGAACTTGGAGATTTTTTTTTTCCTCAATCCTCTCTCTGTCTCTGTAATGCTTTTCAGCTTACTGTTGATTAGCAAACTATCTCTCCCTGTTTATATCTTTGAAACTTTTTTGTTTGTTTGTTTTGGTTTTTTTTTACTTGTTTATTTATTTTTCCCTCTCTAACTTTTTTGCTTTCCCTGTCCTCTCACCCTTCCATTCTAAATATCACCATTGTTATTATTACAAGCTAGAAAATACTTAATTGCACACAGTACAGGGACAATAACAACACCCAGGGCAATGACGGGAAGACAGAAAAAAGAGGGAAACCAGTTTCCTCACAGCAAAAAATTAGTACAGCAACCAGAGGGAAATGAAGAAAACAGATACTCAGATCCAGACTCCAACAAAATGAAGATAAACTATACCAAAGAACCCAATGAAGCCCAGAAGAATAATCTAAAAGAATGAATACTACAGGTACTCAATGAGAATTTTATAGAGATGATACTGGATAGGGTCAACCAAAATGTAGAGGAGACACTCAAGAAATTCCAAGACAACAAAAATAGAGAATTTGAAAATGCACAAGAAGAAATAAAAGAAACCATAGAAGCACTGTATAAACACAGAAGTGAAACAAAGAACATGATTAAAAAAGAGATAAATGAACTCAGGACAAAAATAGATAACATTAAAGAGGAAACAACTCAGGATATGGAAAACCTCACAAAAAAGAATGAAACATAATTAAAAAACAAAACGGAAGGTCAATCCAGCAGACAAGAACAAACAGAAGACAGAATCTCAGAACTCGAAGATGAAATGGTAACTAAAGGAAAAACCAAAGAACTATTAGTTAAATAACTCAAGACCTGTGAAAAGAAAATGCAAGAACTTACTGACTCTATCAAAAGACCAAACCTGAGAATCATGGGCATTGAAGAAGGAGAAGAGGTGTAAGAAAAGGAAATGTGTAATATATTCAACAAAATAATAACAGAAAATTTCCCAAATCTAGAGAAAGATATTCCCATACAGATGCAAGAGGCCTCCAGAACACAAAACAGACCAGATCAAAATAGAACTACCCATGGCATATTATCATTAAAACAACAAATACAGAGACCTTAGAAAGAATATTGAAGGCAGTAAGAGAGAAAAACAAATGACATACAAAGGTAAACCCATCAAACTCACAGCAGACTTCTCAACAGAAACATTAAAAGCAAGAAGAGCACGGGGTAAGATCTTCCGAGCACTGAATGAAAATAACTTCAACCCTAGGATACTCTAACCAGCAAAACTATTATTCAAAATAGACGGAGCAATAAAAGTCTTCCATGATAAGCAGAAAATAAAACAATATGTGACAACAAAGTCACCACTACAAAAGATTTTTCAAGGGATTCTGCACACAGAAAGTGAAACCCAACATAATCATGAAAGGGCAGGCAGCACCAAACTACAGGAAAAGAAAAAGCAAGAAAGTAGAGAGTAACCTCAACTTAGGTACACACAACCAAACCTTCAAACAACTAAGACAACTAAATGACAGGAATCACCACATACCTATCAGTACTAACACTTAATGTTAATGGACTTAATTCCCCCATCAAAGGCACCGTTTGACAAACTAGATTAAAAAGGAAGATCCAACAATTTGTTGCTTACAGGAGACCCATCTCACTGACATAAATAAGCATAGGCTTAGGATGAAAGGCTGGGAGAAGATTTACCAAGCCAATGGCCCCCAAAAACAGGCAGGAGTACCAATACTTATCTCTGACAAAGTAGACTTCAAACCTACATTGATCAAATGAGATAAAGAAGGACATTCCACGCTAATAAAAGGGGAAATAGACCAAAAGGAAATAACAATTATCAACCTATATGCACCCAATATCAACACACCCAATTTCATCAAACATGCCCTGAAAGATCTAAAAGCATATATTAACTCCAACACAGTGGTCATAGGAGACATTAACACCCCATTATCATCAATAGATAGGTCATCCAAACAAAAAATCAGTAAAGAAATCCAAGATCTAAAATATACCATACCATAGATCAAATGGACCTAGTTGATGTCTACAGAACATTTCATCCAACTTCTACACAATATACATTCTTCTCAGCAGCCCATGGAACCTTCTCAAAATAGACCAAATCCTAGGCACAAAGCAAGCCTCAGCAAATATAGGAAAACATAAATTATACCATGCATTCTATCTGATCACAATGCAGTAAAACTAGAACTAAACAACAAAAATAAAGACAAAAAACATGCAAACAGCTGGAAACTGAATAACTCATTGCTTAATGAACAATGGGTCATTGATGAAATAAAAGAGGAAATTAAAAAGTTCCTGGAAGTCAATGAAAATGAAAACACAACCTACTGGAACCTATGGGACACAGCAAAGGCAATCCTGAGAGGAAAGTTTATAGCCATGAGTGCATATATTAAAAAGACCAAAAGATCTCAAATCAATGACCTAATGATACCTCTCAAACTCCTAGAAAAACAAGAACAAGCAAATCGCAAAACAAATAGAGGAGAGAAATAATAAAAATAAGAGCTGAAATCAATGAAATATAAACCAAAAAAACCAAACAAAGAATTAATGAAACAAAAAGTTGGTTTTTTGAAAAAATAAATAAAATCGACAGACCCCTGGCAAACCTGACTAAAATGAGGAGAGAAAAAACTCAAATTAGTAGAATCAGGAATTATTGTTATCAGGGAGATAGCAACAAACACCATGGAAGTCCAGGAAATCATCAGAGACTACTTCGAGAACCTATATTCAAATAAATTTGAAAATCTTAAGAAATGGACAGATTTCTAGATACATATGAACTGAACCAAGAGGAAATTAATCACCTGAATAGATCTATAACACAAATTGAAATTGAAGCAGCAATCAAGAGTCTCTCCAAAAAGAAAAGTCCATGACCTGATGGATTCTCTGCTGAATTCTATCAGACCTTTAAAGAACTGATACCAACCATCCTTAAACTGTTCCACAAAATAGAAAGGGAAGGAAAACTGCCAAACAGATTTTATGAAACCAGTATTACCCTTATCCCAACACCAGGCAAAGAACCCTCCAAAAAGGAGAACTATAGTCCAGTCTCCTTAATGGACACTGATGAAAAAATCCTCAGTAAAATAATTGCAAACCAAATTCAACAACACATCAAAAAGATCATTCAGCACAACCAAGTAGGCTTCATCCCAGGAATGCAGGGGTGGTTCAACATATGAAAATCAATAAACGTAATAAATCACATTAACAAAAGCAAAGACAAAAACCACTTGATCATCTCAATAGATGCAGAAAAGCCTTTGATAAGATCCAACACCATTTCACGATAAAAGCTGCAAGAAAACTAGGAATAGAAGGAAAATACCTCAATATTATAAAAGCTATATATGACAAAGCTATAGCCAGCATTATACTTAACAGAGAAAATCTGAAACCATTCTCTCTAAAATCAGGAACTAGACAAGGATGCCCACTATCTCCACTCCTATTCAACATAGTACTGGAATTCCTAGCCAGAGCAATTAGGCAAGAAGAAGGAATAAAAAGGATACAAATAGGTAAAGAAACTGTCAAAATATCCCTATTTGCAGATGATAGGATCCTATACCTTAAAGACCCAAAAAACTCTACCTAAAGCTCCTAGACACCATCAACAGCTATAGCAAGGTAGCAGGATATAAAATCAACATAGAAAAATCATTAGCATTTTTATATACTAATAATGAACAAACTGAGAAGGAATATATGAAAACAATTCCATTTATAATAGCCTCAAAAAAATCAAATACCTAGGTGTAAACTTAACAGAGGATGTAAATGACCTCTACAAGGAAAACTATAAACTTCTGAAAAAAGAGATTGAGGAAGACTACAGAAAGTGGAGAGATCTCCCATGCTCATGGATTGGTAGAATCAACATAGTAAAAATGTCTATACTCCCAAAACTAATCTACATGTTTAATGCAATTCCCATCAAAATCCCAATGACATTCATTAAAGAGATTGAAAAATCTACCATTAAATTTATATGGAAACACAAGAGGCCACAATTAGCCAAGGCAATACTCAGTCAAAAGAACAATGCTGGAGGTATCACGATACTCGACTTCAAACTATGTTACAAAGCAATAACAATAAAAATAGCATGGTACTGGCACAAAACCAGGCACGAAGACCAGTGGAACAGAATAGAGGACCCAGATATGAAGCCACACAACTATAGCCAACTTGTCTTTGACAAAGGTGCTAAAAATATATGATGGAGAAAAGACAGCCTCTTCAAAAAAAAACTGCTGGGAAAACTGGTTAGCAGTCTGCAAACAACTGAAACTAGATCCATGTATACACCCTATACCAATATTAATTCAAAATGGATCAAGGATCTTAATATCAGACCCCAAACTCTTAAGTTGATACAAGAACGAGTAGGAAATACTCTGGAGTTAGTAGGTATAGGTAAGAACTTTCTCAACGAAATCCCAGTAGCACAGCAACTAAGAGATAGCATAGATAAATGGGACTTCATAAAACTAAAAAGCTTCTGTTCATCAAAAGAAATGGTCTCTAAACTGAAGAAACCACCCTCAGAGTGGGAGAAAATATTTGCTAGCTACACATCAAACAAAGGACTGATAACCAGAATATATAGGGAACTTACAAAACAAATTCTCCCAAAACTAATGAACCAATAAAGAAATGGGCAAGTGAACTAAACAGAACTTTCTCAAAAGAAATTCAAATGGCCAAAAAACACATGAAAAAATGTTCACCATATCTAGCAATAAAGGAAATGCAAATTAAAACCACACTAAGATTCTACCTCACCCCTGTTTGAATAGCCATCATTAGCAACACCATCAACAACAGGTGTTGGTGAGCATGCGGGGAAAAAGGAACCCTCTTACACTGCTGGTGGGAATGTAAACTAGTACAACCACCTGGAAAAAAACTTTGGAGGCTACTTAAAAAGCTAAACATTGATCTACCATTTGATCCAGCAATACTACTCTTAGGGATATACCCAAAAGACTGTGACACAGGTTACTCCAGAGGCACCTGCACACCCATGTTTATTGCAGCACTATTCACAATAGCCAGGTTATGGAAACAGCCAAGATGCCCCACCACTGATGAATGGATTAAGAAAATGTGGTATCTATACACAATGGAATTTTATGCAGCCATGAAGAAGAACGAAATGTTATCATTCGCTGGTAAATGGATGGAATTGGAGAACATCATTCTGAGTGAGGTTAGCCTGGCCCAAAAGACCAAAAATCGTATGTTCTCCCTCATATGTGGACATTAGATCAAGGGCAAACACAACAAGGGGGTTGGACTTTGAGCACATGATAAAAGCGAGAGCACACAAGGGAAGGGTGAGGATGAGTAAGACACCTAAAAAGTTAGCTAGCAATTATCTGCCCTTAACGCAGAGAAACTAAAGCAGATACCTTAAAAGCAACTGAGGCCAATAGAAAAAGGGTACCAGGAACTACAGAAAAGGTTAGATTGAAAAGAATTGACCTAGAAGGTTACACACATGCACAGGAAATTAATGTGAGTCAACTCCCTGTATAGCTATCCTTATCTCAACCAGCAAAAACCCTTGTCCCTTCCTATTATTGCTTATACTCTCTCTACAACAAAATTAGAAATAAGGGCAAAATAGTTTCTGCTGGGTATTGAGGGGGTGGGGGGGAGAGGGAAGGGGCGGAGTGGGTGGTAAGGGAGGGGGTGGGGCAGGGGGGTAAATGACCCAAGCCTTGTATGCACATATGAATAATAAAACAACAAAAAAAATCACAAAATAAATAAATAAAGTTGGTATAGGAAAGAGTAAGAAACAGTCTGGAATTAATAGGTATAGGCAAGAACTTTCTCAATGGAACCCTGAAGCTCAGCAACTAAGAGATAGTATACATAAATGGGACTTTATAAAACCTAAAAGCTTCTGCTCAACAAAAGAAATGGTCCCTAAACTGAAGAGACCACCCTCAGAGTGGGAGAAAATATTTGCCAGCTACACATCAGACAAAGGACTGATAACCAGAATATATAGGGAACTCACAAAACTAAATTCTCCCAAAACTAATGAACCAATAAAGAAATGAGCAAGTGAACTAAACAGTGCTTTCTCAAAAGAAGAAATTCAAATGGCCAAAAAACACATGAAAAAATGTGCACCATCTCTAGCAATAAAGAAAATGCAAATTAAAACCACACTAAGATTCCACCTCACCCCTGTTAGAATAGCCATCATTAGCAACACCATCAACAACAGGTGTTGGCAAGGATGTGGGGAAAAAGGAACCCTCTTACACTGCTGGTGGGAATGTAAACTAGTACAACCACTCTGGAAAAAAAATTTGGAGACTACTTAAAAATCTAAACATTGGTCTACCATTTGATCCAGCAATACCACTCTTGGGGATATACCCAAAAGACTGTGACACAGGTTACTCCAGAGGCACCTGCACACCCATGTTTATTGCGGCACTATTCACAATAGCCAGGTTATGGAAACAGCCAAGATGCCCCACCACTGACGAATGGATTAAGAAAATGTGGTATTTATACACAATGGAATTCTATGCAGCCATGAAGAAGAACGAAATGTTATCATTCGCTGGTAAATGGATGGAATTGGAGAACATCATTCTGAGTGAGGTTAGCCTGGCCCAAAAGACCAAAAATCGTATGTTCTCCCTCATATGTGGACATTAGGTCAAAGGCAAACACAACAATGGGACTGGACTTTGAGCACATGATAAAAGCGAGAGCACACAAGTAAGGGGTGAGGATAGGTAAGAAACCTAAAAAACTAGCTAGCATTTGTTGCCCTTAACGCAGAGAAACTAAAGCAGATACCTTAAAAGCAACTGAGGCCAATAGGAAAAGGGGACCAGGAACTAGAGAAAAGGTGAGATCAAAAAAGAATTAACCTAGAAGGTAACACACACGCACAGGAAATCAATGTGAGTCAACTCCCTGTATAGCTATCCTTATCTCAACCAGCAAAAACCCTTGTTCCTTCCTATTATTGCTTATACTCTCTCTACAACAAAATTAGAAATAAGGGCAAAATAGTTTCTGCTGGGTATTGAGGGGGTGGGGGGGAGAGGGAGGGGGCGGAGTGGGTGGTAAGGGAGGGGGTGGGGGCAGGGGGGAGAAATGACCCAAGCCTTGTATGCACATATGAATAATAAAATAAAATAAATAAAATAAATAAATAAATATCTGGTTTGTTTTTCAATAGTATATAATAGTTGTACAGGGGGATACACTGTAATGTTTATACCTGTGCTTACAATGTATCTTAGATTCACCCTTTCCATCCATCTCCCTCATCCTGAACCCTCCTTAGAAGAATTTCAACAGGTTTCATCATTCTATTTTCACATATGAATATGAAATACATTCACCATATTCTCCCTCCTTCACCCTTTCTTTATGCCCTCCCCCATCCCACTGGTACCTAACCCCAGACAGGAGCTGTTTTTATCTTCCTGTCCTTCATTTTCTTTAAGTGTATATTGATATTTCAAGGGGGGTATAACTTGATATTTCAGACATGTACATATCATGCTTTAATCAGATTAACTCCACCCACTACTTACTCCTTCTCTACCCTGCTCCCCTATTATTCAACAATTTACAGTCCAATGCTTTATATTATCTTCATACACAAATGCAATCTTTCAATATTTTTCAGTAACATCGGCTTTTCTTCTCCAGTCTCCCATAGTGCCCTCAAAGAGACTCACTATATACAATCAAGTTCTCTCTCTCTTTATATGTGTGTGTGTGTGTGTGTGCAAAATCACATGTGTGTTTATGGGTACATTTATCTTATAGGTCTAGCTTCCACATGAGGGAAAACATGCAGCCTTTGATATTTTGAATCTGACTTACCTCACTTAACATGAAGTTCTCCAGTTCTGTCTATTTACCTGCAAACAACATAATTTCATTCTTCTTTATGGTATAGTACTCTGTTCTGTATATATACCAGTTTTTCTTGATAGCTTATTTGGAGGTTCAAGCAGGGGAGCTCAGCTGCTCATATACCCTTGACCATAGAAAGGTCATCCTCTATCAAGGATGGTTGTCCTTTAGGACAGAGTGCACAGCTTAGAGAGAGATGCACATGGAGCAGTGAGGGAGGAAGGGGACACCTGTCTAGCCATCTAGATCAGCCGAGAATCAACCATGGTGATCAATGGGGTGACAGATGTTGCAGTCAAATCACTCTCACATCCTATACCACATTTTCTTAGTCCATTCACCAGTTGTAGGGCATCTGGCTATTTCCAAAGCTTGTTATTTAAAATAGTGCTTCAATAAACACAGGTGTGCAAGTGGTTCTATTGTATCCTGGTGCACATTCCTCTGGGTATATACCGAGGAATGGTATCACTGGATCCTATAATTCTAATTTTAGTTTTCTGAGGAATCTACTTACTGTTTTCCGTAGCAGTTACACTAATTTACACTCCCACCAACAGTGTAGAAGTGTTCCTTTTCCCCCACATCATGGCCAGCATTTGCTGTTGTTTGCTATTGATGGTAGCCATTCTGACTAGAGTGAGGTAGAATCTCAATGTCACTTTGATTTGCATTTCCTTTATGGCCAAGAATTTTGAGCATTTCTTCATGTATTTATTAGTCATTTGTACCTCTTCTTCTGAGAATTGTCTGTTCAATTAATTTGCCCAATTATTCAGCAGGTTCTTGAATCTTTCTGGGCTTCAGTTTTTGAGCTCCCTGTATATTCTGGTTATTAATCCCTTATAGCTGGCAAAGATTTTCTTCCATTCTGTAGACTGTCTCTTCAATCTACTGACTGTTTCGTTTGCTGTGCAGTTTTTTAGTTTCATGTAATCCCTTTTGTTAATCCTTTCTCTTAATTGCTGAGTATTGGAATTCTATTCATAAAGTTATTATCTATGCCTTTGTGATCCAGTGTAATCCCTATTTTTTCCTGGAGTAGTTTCACTGTTTCAGATCTTATATTAAGACCTTTGATCCACTTTCAATTGATACTAGTACAGGGTGAGAGACTGGGATCTAATTTTAAAATAATACAGGTAGATATCCAGTTTTCCCAGCACCATTTGTTGAAGAGGTTATCTTTTCTCCAACACAAATTTTGGGCTCCTTTGTCAATAATCAAATGACTATAGCTGTGTAGGTTGGTGTCTAGGTCTTCTATTCTGTTCCACTGGTCTTCATGTCTGTTTTTGAACAGTACCTGGCTGTTTTTACTACTATGGCTCTGAAGTATAGTTCAAAGTCAGGAATTGTGATACCTCCAATGTTGATCATTTTGGTCAGGATTGCTTTGGCTAATTGAGATCTTTTGTGCTTCCATATGAACTTTAAGATTGGCTTTTCTATCTCAGTGAGGAATTTTGATAGGGATTGCATTGAACATATAGATTGCTTTTGGTCTTATAGTCATTTTCACAATATTGATTCTGCTGATCCATGAGCACAGGATGTCCTTCAATCTTCTAATATCTTCATTAATTTCTTTCTTTAGTGATTTATAATTTTCCTTGTAGAGGTCTTTCACCTCCTTCATTAAGTTTATTCCTGGACATTTTAATTTTTTTAAAGCTATTGTGAATGGTATAGTTTTCCTGATTTCCTTCTCAGACTAGTCATTATTTATGTTAAGAAATTCTACTGATTTTTGTGTATTGGTTTTGTGTCCTGCTACTTTGCCAAATGTGTTTATGAAATCTAAGAGTTTGTTTTGTGTTGTCACTGAAATCTGCTTCCTCCCCTCAAGTGTCTTGTTCCTACACAGATGTGATGTATTTCAACATCATTCACTCTCTATCATTCTTTTCCTTTTCCCTCAGTCTCCTCTAACAGTCCACTTTTGGAAATATATATTGCATCTGACTTGTAGCTATCTTCCACATATATGTGAGAAAACATATGACCTACCTGAAAATGACATAATTTCATTCTTCTTTAAAGCCGAATTATATTCCATTGTATATACAGGGGAATGATACTAGTGGAAAGGAGAGGAGGAATGGAGAAGGTAAAGGAGAGTGACAGGTTTTGAAACCTGTCAAAATCATTTTAAGAAGGGAGGAGGGTGGTGATGAGAATGATAGTGGGGATGAACCTAACCAAGGTACAATGTAAAATGGAAATGTCACAATGAAATACCTGTTCAACTAATATATGATAACAAACTTTTTAAAAGACCAGAGAAAAGAAATTTTAAAACAAAAGAGAATCCTTCTCACTAAGAAGACCCCCATGAAAACTGGAAGAGAAATCCATCCCAACAGATGTTCGAATCACAATGAAGAAATACAAGAAAAACAAAAACCAAGGCAATATGAGTCCTCCAAAAGTATGTAACTCTTCAGTAACCAAATCCAAAGATAGTGAAGTGGTTGAAATGTCACCCAAAGCACTCAAAAGTCTAATTTTTAAAACAATCAATGACATCAAAGAGGATACAAATAAACAGATTAATGAAGTAAAAAATTCAATTCAAGACTTGGACAAGAAATTCAGCAAAAAAGATACAGATCTTGAATAAATAGAAATATTGAAAATGAAAAAGTCAATAAATAAATTAAAAACTCAATGGAAAGCATCACCAATAGACTAGATCAAAGAAAAGAAAGAATATCAAGGATTGAAGACAAGGTTGAAAATTACTACATTACAATAGCAATAAAGAAAAAATAAGCAATCATGACCACAACTTTCAGGAGTTCTGGGACATAGCTTAGGAATCTTTAGTGTACAAGAAGGAGCTCAAATACAAACTAAAGGCATAGAAAACCAATTCGATGAAATTACAGGTTATAGTATGAACAGAGAAATAGTTATGAAAGCTGCAATAGAGAAACACCATGTTATTTATGAAGGCAAATCCATCAGAATTAACATCAGACCTCTCAGCAGAAATCTTAAAAGCCAGGAGAACATGGAATGATATAGTTCAAGCTGTGAAAGTACATTACTACAACCAAGATTACTATATCCAGCAGTTATTCTTCAAAATGAAAGGAGTATACAACAGAGATACCTGCATACCTATGTTTATTGTGTCACTATTCACAATAGCTAAGTCATGGAATCAGCTTAGGTGCCCAACAGTGGGTGAATGAATAGAGCAAATGTGGTGTATATATATATAGAAAACGGAGTTTTATTCATCCTAAAAGAAAAGCAAAATTATGTCACTTGCAGGAAAATGTATGGAAATTGAGATCATTACATTAAGTGAAATAAGCCAGACTCAGAAAGACAAATATCACAAATTTCTTTCCTACAAGGAACTTAGAAAAAAAGAAACAGACATGAAAGTTAAAAAAAAAAAAAGTACTATTAAGGGTGTGAGAGAGGATAAGGAGGAGGGGGACAGAGAGGCTAAGAAATATCAAATTCATTAAATACATGTATGAAGATGTCATAAAACCTAATACTTTGTACAATTGATACAAGTCAATTAAACAAATAAAAAGAAATGTGTGTTGAAATTCAGAAATGGACTGAGGAAGGACAAGATGGGATGTGGGAACTGGAGATGTTTCCAGGAGAATAGAGAATCATCTGGAGTAACAAGATGGCTGCAACATGTTAATGGAAAACAAGGCTGCAAGCTACAATAGCTACATTTCCTAACTGCATTAGACATCTCAGTCTGCCTCAACAAAATACCATGGACAAGGTGGCCTAACAACAGAAAATACTCTTTTATACTTCTGGTGACTAGAGGTCCAAGATCATGTTATTTATTAGGGTTGGTCTCTGGTGAGGGCTTTCTTCCTGGCTTATACACTGCCACTTTCTGTGTCCTCACATGGCCTCTTCTCTGTGCACATTTGGGGAAAGCAAGTATACAAGCTCTGATATATCTTTCTTGGCTTATACAATAGCCATCCTATTGGACTAGGCCCCCATCCTTGTGAGCTCATTTAATCCTCATTACTTTCTTAGCGGTCCTATTTCAAAATATAGTCATATTGAGGGCTAGAGTTTTAACATATGAATCTTAGGGGACATAATTAAGATCATAATACCTTCTATGGGGCAAGCATCCCTCATCTTTTTGCAACAGCCTTTTTGGGTAAACATCATTATTGCCTTTTCATAGGCAAGACTGTCAAGGTAAGATCTTGAGCTCTGTGCTTTGAGTTCCTGTGGTTAAGTCTTAAATACTATTTATTCATGGGTTAACCTTGGGAAAATATCCTAACTAAAAAAATCAGGATATCACTCTGGGATTAGTGTGAGAATTATTTAAGAAAACACATATAAAGTGCTTAGATTAATGACTTGGCACCTAGTAAATCTCAGTATGTTTTGGGCAGCTCACTATTTCAGGTGGAGGTCAATGGGGATAAAGGATGGGATTGGAACTTAAAACAAATATTGTTCTCTTAACTGAGAAGCTACATCCCAGCCATAGTCACAGACCTTGCTGTGTCTTGGACCTTGTGGGTGCCCACTGCCTCTCACTTCTCTTCCTCAACCTGCTTCTCCCTCCCCTGAACTGACCATAACCTAAGAGTTAAGTGTAACTATGTTCTTACTCTCAAAGAACATTGTTTTATTACTTATTACTTAAAGTGTGTGGATTTAATACTTTTTTGTTCTTATTCTCAGTCTTTGAGATTATTCATACACAGATTCATACACATCACTCTCAAGCCTCCAGTCTATAGTAGTGGTTTACATAAAACCAGTCATTTATCCCTGGTCCTCTGCTGCCACACTGTGGAAATATCTGGTTATAAACAGCATCTCCACATGGTATGTGAGTTGCCAGGACTGAGTTGCTCTCTACGTGGGTGAGAGTATTTCAGCTGGCGGCCCAAGAAAGAAAAAAACAGATAACTTCTCTGGCTGGGAGCTGGAGGATCACACCTGTAATCCTAGCTACTCAGGAGGCAGAAATCAGGAGGACTGCACGTTGGGTCTCCAGCTTATAGACAGTTTGCTGTGGGACTTCTCTGCCTCCATAATCACGTGATTCAATTCCCCTAATAAATCCAGGCTTAGCATCTACCTGTCTATCTCTCTATCTCTCCATCCATCTGTTATCTATGTGTGTATGTATCTATCTATCTAGCATCTTATTGGCTCTGCTTGCTGAAGAGCCCTAACTAATACAGCAGGACAATTCTAAGATATAATAATAGTAACACCTGCAAAGAAATCTTGAAATTTTTACTCAGAGTTGTTGCTGCCAGTGGCACAGGTATAATTAGGAAACTAGTCTGGGTGTATTTTATTATAGTAGAATTTAGTAAACACATGTTGGGAATTGAGTTTCCAACATTGGCTTTAAATATATATACTTTCATCCTGGTACAATGGTTCTGTAATCCAGTTATTTGAGAGGCAGAGATCAGGAAGACAGCAGTTCAAGGCCAGCCTGGGATAAAAGATAGTAAGACCCCATCTCAATCAATAGAAAACATGAGGCCCTGAGTTCAAACCCCAGTATTGCCAAAATACAAAGTGTATGTGTATATATTCAGAGGTGGAGATCATGAAGATCATTGCTCAAGGTTAGCCAGGGCAAAAAAGTTAGTGAGACCCCATCTCAGCCCACAAGCTAGGTATGGTGGCACTTACCTATCTGTAATCCCAGCTATGGGGAGATAGGTAGGAGGATGGTCCAGACCCAGCCCTGGAGCAAAAAGACAAAATGCTATGCAAAAAATAACTAAAGCAAAAAAGGGCTGGGGCTGTGGTTCAAGTGGCAGAGTGTCTACCTAGTAAGTACAAGGCCCTGAGTTCAAACCCCAGTACTGCCAAAATAAATAAATAAAAATAACATACATACTTTCCTATTCCACTTATTCAGAGAGCCTAGAAGCAAGGTGTGCTGAGCACACCTGGGCCCCAGATTTCAGTTCCAAATGCCATTCCACCTAAAAGAACTAGAGCTTCTTAGAAAGTAGCTAATTTCACATCAAAAAAACTTAGGCCCAAAAGAAAGTCTGGAAAATCTCAGGCCAGAAAAGAAAGGAAGTTCTCAAAGACTAATCGGCCATCCTCTGAAGGATACAGGAACAGGCCTAAAGCACCAAAAGGAAAGACAGAATGACAGTAAGAGACACTGATTTCTTAAGTCCACAAGTCCACCATAATCATGAGGGAAAGAGAACAGAATATCGAGCTCTACATTGCAGAAGATTTCCAATAAATATAAAAGGAATGACAATATTGGAAAATCATCATTTTGCCTCCCTTATTTGTATTAATTTGTTCAGGCAAGGATTATCAATGGATACAGAACTACTAGGTGACAGGTTGTTGAAAGAAATAGTCACACCACCTCAAAGTTATCACACCACAAATTACTTTCTACTTACAAAGAAGAAAATAATTTTACCACATAGAGATCTGCTTTGAGTTATTATTATAATGAAATACCCAAGGCAATTAATTTATACAGGTAAAAGTTTTATTTTGTTTCACAATTCTTGATGTCATAGTCCAAAATTGGACAGCCCCATTGTTTCAGGCCTCTCAGGAGGGCAGTACCATGGTAGGAGCAAGTAGTGGAAAAAACCACTTTCATCATCAGCAAGGAAACAGAGAGACTCAGACTGGGATCCCATAATCCATGGCAGGGGCACACCCCCAATCTGTAAACTTAGTAACCCCTGACCTGATGCAGTGAGAACATCACCACATCACCTCTGGTTGTATTACTGCCAAGAATGAGGAGACAATCTGACAAATCAGTGTATGCAGTATTCAGTAAGATAGCTGACCTTCACTCTTTAAAAAGCCACAGCAGGAGTGTGCAGGTGGATGGCTAGGGGTCTGTGTGTGATGTATGTGGGCACCCATCTGGCCCTTCCTCTCATCTAAGCTCTGACCCAACTGTGCCATAATGAAAGGTCACTGATAGGAAAAACAGAAGAAGGAGGGAGATTTGTGTAGTTTAAAATAAACTAAGTGGGCTGAGGATGTAGCTCACTGGCAGAGATCTTGCCTAGCATAGACCTAGGTTTGACCCAGAGAGGGAGAGGGGAAGGGCGAAGGGAGGGGGAGAGGAAGAGGGAGAGGAGAGGGAGAGAGGCCTGAATATTTTTTTAAGTTCATTAAAGAAATTTGGGGGCCAGGCACAGTAGCTCATATCTATAATCCCAAAGGTGGAAATTGGAAGGATTGCAGTTTGAAGCCAGCCTGGATAAAAAGTTAGCAAGAGCCCATTCTCAACAATTAAGCCAGTATGATAGTTCATTCTGTAATCCCAGCTACACAGGAGTTGTCAGGATTGTGGTCTGAGACCAGTCCCAGGCACAAACATGAGATCCTATTCAAAAATAGCTAAATCAAAAAGCTGGGGACTAGGGTGTAACTCAAGTGGCCACACAGAGCACCTGCCTTACCAAGCATGAGGCCCTGAGTTCAAACCCCAGTACCACCAAAAAGAAAAAAAAATATGGGGAGCAAGTGGAAAAACCAAATATGACCTATACTTTGGATATTGTACTACTGTGTCCTGGGGATGAAAGTGATCTTATTCTTAGGAGATGAGAAGTATTTAGGGGTGAAGTCAAAATGTCTGTAACTTTCAAATGGTTTTACAAAACACAGACATACGGCAACTATAGTGCAATGTTAAGTATTGTGCAGCTAAGTGAAGGGGGCTAATTGTAATATTCATTAAATTTCCCTGTAGGTTTTTAAGTTTTCAAGATAAAAGGTGGATTTTTTAATGAAAATCTTTTGGTTAATAAAATATGAGTCTGGATCTTAAGAGATCATCTAATTCAGTTACCCATTTTACAAATGCGGAAACTGAGGCCCAGGGGCCTCATAAGAAGGGGCAGCTTCTTATGGAAGGAACATAAAGCACATGAACCATTAACTATTCTCCCTATCACTGTCACCCACTGGGAAAACAAGGTACAGTATGTGGAAGAGGGTAAGGGGATGAAGAGGACTTAGGGAAGGACTCTCCATCAGTGGAGGCACCTTATGGGTCACACACAGCCACAGCCCAGATGGGAAGAAACTGGGCCCGAGACCCAAGGCACTGCCCACCTGAATTCCTGCTTCTCTTCTTTAATTTCTCTTCTTTATTATCTTTCTCTAACCTATCCTTGCCACTACTTTTTACTTTTCTATTGTATTGTCACTTGATCATTTTGCTTTCTCCACTATGAATGTGACATCATGGAAATAATATGAATTTTGGAACCACAGGAAACCTGATTTAAAATCCTGCCCTTCCCATTAGCTGTACAAACCTGGAATGCCACTTAAACATATTAAATTTTGATATAAAAAAAAGTTTTTCCATCCTGTTTGAATGAATTCATGGGCCATTTAATGAGACCATGTATTCATTCTTAAGTGTTTATTGATCTTTTACCAAAAGCCAGACATTGTTGTGGGTGCTGGGATGATGGTTCTGAATTCTTTACATGACTTGATTTTGGTCACGATCCCCATTTCACAAATGAGAAAACTGAGGTATGGAGTTTAGCATCTTGCTGAAAAAGCTGGAAATTTTCATTTTATTTTGAGAGTCTAAGTCCTTACCACACACACAGATGAAAACAAAACCCAGGCTTTTGTAGGACTTTCATTCCAGAGGAAAGCAAAATCTGAAAAGCCACTGGGACAGTTTTGTGATCAACAAATACTAGTTTCTCCTTCTGTTCCCCAATTTTATGGCTAAAAAGGAGAATCTCATAAAATAAAGAGGAAGAGAAGTGAAGTGAGCCAAGAGTTACCCAGTTTCAGCTCCTTCCCTAACTCTTTCCTAACCCACAGCAACACACACACACACACACACACACACACACTCCCTATTAATCCTTAAGTCAGAGATTTTCAAACTTGGGCCTCACCTCAGAACTACCTAGAGGTGAAAAATGTAGGTAAAGCACTTCATAGTTATAAAGTTCAAAACAAGAAACACTGAAGAACACAAATGTAAGAGAATTTGTTTGTAGATATGAACAAAGAAACGATTTAAAACATGGTAACAAAAAACAAAGAAAAAACTGATAAATCTGAATACATTGGAATTAAAAACTTAACTTTCAGTAAAGACCCCAATGTTCAACTTACAACTCTTTGACTTTATTTATTTATGTTTGGCAGTACTGGGGTTTGAACTCAGGATCTCACACTTGCTAGGCAGGTGCTCTACCAGTTGAGCCACTACACCAGCATTCTTTGACTTCATGATTTTGCAAAAGTAATATGCATTCGGTAGAAAGCACACTTCTCTTTTGAATTTTTTATCTTTTCCTGGGCTAACAATAAGGGATATGATGCTGGACAGCAGGGCAGGTCTCAGCTCCCAGTCAGCCAAGAGATCACAGGGTGTATCCATAGTATCTATCGTACACTTGCTAAACTATGATGATTGGTGGGTTAGGTGTATTGAATTAACTTTTTACTTACAGCTGCAATTACAATGAGCTTTTCAGGATGCAATCTCCCTTCTTAAATTGAGGAGCACCTATAGTATGGTGTTCAGTTTTATATGTCTACTTGGGTAGGCTACAATTTCCCACTATTCACAGGTGTTCCTGTGAAGATGTTTTGAAGATGTAATTAAAGCTCACAGGTAGTGACTTTAGGAAAGAGGATTATTCTAGAAAATAAAAGTGGCCCTGATTTAATCTGTTGAAAGGCCTTAAAAGCAGAATAGAGATTTTCATGAAGAAGCCCAGCCTGCCCTTACAGATTCTGGTCTTGGCTAACCAATCTCAATTGCATAAGCCAAATCCTTGTGATGACTCTGTTAATATATATCTCCTAACCAGGGGCCAGTGGCTCACACCGTAATCCTAGCTACTTGGGAGGCTGAGGGTTCAGGTGGATTGCGGTTCGAGGCCAGACTGGTTAGATAGTTCAAGAGACACCCCCCATCTTCAAAATGACCGGAGTAAAATGTACTGGAGGTATGGCTCAAGTGGGTAGAGTACCTGCTTTGAAAGTGCAAAGCCCTGAGTTCAAACCCATCTCATCAAAAAATAAAAAATAATATGTATATATATATATATATATATATATATATATATATATGGATTCTCCCATTTTATTAGTGTATATTAATTGTAAAAAAATAATAGATTTCATTCATACACATACTTTGATCATATTCACACCTCCTACTACCCTCACTTATCCACCCCATTCCCCTAATCCCTTTCATTTTCCCAACTAGGCCCCTTTCTACTTTCATTATTTTGTTGCTTTTTCTAGATTCCACATAGAAAACATGCAATACTTATTTTACTTAACATAAGTTTTAGTTCCATCCATTTTCCTACAAATGACATAACTTCATTCTTCTTTATGGCTGAATAAATACTCCACTGTGCATATACATCACATTTTGTTTCTCTAGTCATCCATTGAAGAGCCCCTAGCCTGATTCCGTAACTTGGCTATTGTAAATAGTGTTGCTATTAACATGGGTGTGCTGACTTGATTCCTTCAGGTATATACCCAGGAATGGAATAGCTAGATCATATGGTAGCTCCACTTTTAGTTTTTTGAGGACCCATCATACTGCTTTCCATAGTGGCTATCCTAACGTACACTGCCAGCAACAGTGTATATGGGTTCCTCCTCGCCCCATGACCAGAACATTGACAATGGCTGTCTTTGCTTCTCATGATGCCCTATACTCTCCACACTTTCTGCAATGAGCTTCCTCAGTCAGAAAAACCACGCACGTTCTTTTTTGTTTATTAAACACAACAGGTATTTTCAAGACTGCTGCAGTCAGTCCCAAACAGTCAAGAAAACCAAAGACGTAAATTCTAAAGCTAAAATGTAATTCAAGATTACATTTTTCCCTGATCCTAGCATATACATTGTAAATAAGAAATGAAAGGAAAAAACTCAATTGACAACCATTATTATAAATACACACAAAAAACACTAGAGATACCTGCAAAAATTATAATGAGGATTAATTTTGGTTAGTAGAATTATATGGCTTTTTAAATTTCTTTTTAGTTTAAAAATGTTTATTACATGTTCTACAATGAATATCTATTACTTTCATAATTTAAAAAAAAAGTGTTTGCTATCTTTCTAAGACAATCACCAAGCAAATAATAGCACATCTATACACTGGATTATCAACAGTCATTTTAAAAATGTTATATAAGAGTATTTAACAATATGAAAAAAATCTTATACATTATTAGCTGACCATACTATAAAACAGTATGTTCAGAATGATCCCAATGCTTTGTTTAAAAACAAACAAAATGCCTATAGATACATATAAAACACCTTGGTAAGAAATACATCAAAACATTATTAGTATTTTACTTTAGGTGGTAATATTAGATTAGGTTTTGGCATCTGCATTTTGTTTTATTCTACTAAATATGAATATTTTTCCAATATGCAAAAAAAGCTTTTTTAAAAATCCCAAAAAGTTACCTTGTTAAATAGACACACAGCAACAAGCAGGAGCACTGAAAGATCATTTAACAAGCTTTCCAGTTCCATCCCAGCTCTAAGATTTGGGTCAATAAGATGGTTGTCTTTCAATATCAGGAGGACAGTCAGCATAAATCAATCCTCCTGTCTCAGATGGCATAATGCTGGAGTGGAAGGAACACTGACTCCAGAAATAGAGGCTATCACTCCTGACAGGGCAGCAGGCATCATCTGGAACCTTAGTTTTTGTATTTTACAAGTGCTGGGGATCAAATTTAGAGCCCTCTACATGCTAGGCAAGTGCTCTACCACTAAGCTGTATCCCCAACTCTGCCTAGAACCTTTAAACAAGACCCTGGTGAAGAAGAACATCTAGAGAAAAAATAATGTAACTGCTTTGTAGGGCTACAGATCTGATTAAAAGTAAATATAATTTACAATCATCTGATTACATTGATTACATTGTACATAACACACTAACTAGGGAATGCTACTCTCAGACCTTGCAGAGACCTCTGATGTCATCAGAAGACAATTCCAGGACACTGCCTTTAGGATGCTGTGTAAATATTGACTGAAAACAGTAACAGAAATGTCATACTAGAGAATCTCAAGTAAAGGAGTCAAAAGCCTGGCTTCCTGTTTATATAATTTTAAGTCACTTTGTTTGCTAGCTGCAAGGTGATTCAGCATTCTGATTTAATCTAAGCATTTCTTGACTTTCCACATATTAAAAGGGACTACAAAGAACAGCTGAAAAGCTAGTAGATACAGGAAGGAACAAAAATAAACACAGACATGTGTCTTCCAGACTAAACAATGAGAAATCTATGCAACTAGATTATCAGTTCAATCTATTTCCAGATCGCTGTCCTCACTGTGACAGGTGGCAGAGTTACGCACAGATGTCAGCACCAAGACTTCCTTTTCTGGAAGTAATCCAAACTCCTGTAGAAAAGCTTCCAAGTCCACAGCAAAGAAATCCTCTCCCAGCTGGTCAGTGACACGAACAAAATTGCCAATCAATTCGCCCCCCTTGTAGATAAGCAGGGCAGGAAGGGCATTTCGGGTAAACCGACTGCTGGCCCCAATAACTGAGCTCTTCACCCTGCAGAATTTGACAGCTGGATACTCTGTGGCAAGGCAGATCATGCAGCCATTCATGGCTTCAGTCCCCGGAATGCCATCCTCATAAATATGGACCATGATGAGGGTGCTTCTCTGTTCTTTATCAATCATATCTAAAAACCCTTCTCCACTGGAGATTTCAAAAACCCGCCTGAATTGGGGCCCCTTATGTAACTGCTGCCGCATTTCTTCCATCCTCTGCTTCCGGTACTGCTGCAGAAACTCTTCATCGTCCTGGTCCTCATTCATCATAGCAAACTCCTTTAGATTCATCTGCAGGAGGGCCAGCAGGTGAACACAAAGACACATACCGAACACTTGTGACAAATGTCAATGTGCGCCATGTGTTTATAAGACATGAGGCATCACACTAAACACCGTATGTGCATTGTACCTCACAGCTTTTATCTATCTATCTATCTGTCTTATCTATCTATCTATCCATCCATCCATGCATCCATCCATCCATCCATTTCTGAGACAAGTTCTCACTATGTGGCCCCATCTGGTCACAAACTCCTGAACTCAAGTGATCCTCCAGATCAAGTAGCTGGGACCATATGGCCCTCACTACAGTGCCTGGCTCTCACTGATACCTCATGATAACCCCATAAGGAAAGGACTTCAATAACCCCCATTTTACAACTGGGGATTTTTACCCTAAGATTTTACATTGTTTGCACAAGTTCATACAAATTTTAAGTATAACAAAAGGCCTCAAACTAGATTTTAAACACCAAAACTAGATTTTAATCACCCAATATGATTTTAAACACTCATATTGCCTCCCAATCCAAATAAGCAGTATTAGATTAATATTACTTCATTGATCTATTTTCTTTTTGTTAGTTTTGATAAGGTATTATTTTATTCACTAGGTGTTTGTTTGTTGTTGTTATTGAAAAGATCACAAGACATTAAGGAACTTCAAAAACAGCACTCACAGGCTGGGGATGTAGCTCAATGATGGAGCACTTGCCTGGCATGTGCAAGGCCCACAGTTCAATCCCCAATACCAGATGATAGAACACTCATAATCCCTGCGACGCCCCTGCAAACACACACACACACATAGAGTCACATACAATCTCTAAAAACTTATTTTATTTTTTTCTGAGATAGGGTCTTGCTATGTAGCCCAAGCTGGTCTGGACCTTGTCAAGGGCCAGGCTGTTCTCAAACTCACGATCCTGCCTCAGCCTCCTGAATGCTATGATTATAAGCATGTACCGCTATTTTTCTTTTTATTACTAGTCAACATGCTGGAGTAGTTTTTGCTTATATAATAGCAGCAGCTGAGAATGTACCATTAACCTGCTTTTGCCTCTTAGCTAATGTTAATAATAATATATAAGTATTTCCTCATATTTCCAAGTACTTTTATAAAATGTTATGTCATATTTTACTTGACCACTCTCCTATTTCTGGCACTTCTAGTTCTGTTCTACTTCAGGCAACCCAGCAAGACAGAGCAAGCCTCTCTCAAGTCTGATCCATGTGGTCATGTGACTTTTACTTCATTCTGGTCTTTCCCCTCAATACCAGGAAGCAGCTACAAGCAGTAGGTACCCTGCCCTGCAGTCAGTTTACATGACAAAGATGTCTTCTTTCTCCTGCCCTGGAGTAGCAAGACATCTCTGCTTCTGTTATAAATCTTCACTCTGCCTAAATTTACACAGATGAGGGTGGGAACTGGAACCACACAGATCAGAACACTAGATCATTACTGTGTCATAAGTAACCAGCACCATTCAGCATTCACTGTTTTACTTATTACTAATCTTCCCATCAAATAACTCTCCACTCTATCCAGGCCTACCAGAGTGACTCCATCTGACCTGTTACAAGTCTTTCCCCAACTGTGCCATGAAATCATCCTCCCAGCCAAGGTAAAGGACTCTTGGCTTAATGTTTTTATCTGCTCCCTGATCCTGACTGATATTTTAGCTTTGAGCCATAGCTAACTGATCTCAGGTACTCCTATACATTTTTCCACAGCATGGGGATAAGAGTCCTTATAATATTGAGAAAGAAAGGGGGTGCCAGGGACCTGGTTCCAAGTATCTTATAAAGTATCAATTTGCTTCTACTGTAATGCTGCTACAGACTAAATCCTCATGAATGGGCTTCAGATGAAACAGGGCAACATTGTGAAAAGACCAGGAAAATCTGAGTGAGAATTTTAGCTCCAACTAGCATTAAGGGATGAACTTCATTTTTCCTTCTAATCATCACTCTCATCATCTATAAACTTGGGATGACACCACCCCCTTCCGAGGATTATTTCTGGCCTAAAACAAGACTTCAATAAAAGACAGGAAACTAACATTCATTCAACACCTTCATTAGGCCAGTGCCTTTGTTGGGCATTTTATCCACACAGTCCTGGGGGTAGGTGTTACTGATCTCATTTAACCAATGAAAAGCCAGAGATTTTCCAACAATTGCAGAGTTGAGATCAAACTTGGATGTGTCTGAATTATGACGGATCTCTACTTTGCTCTGCACTTCTCAGAGGCCGAATCCAACCACCTCCACCTCCTGAATCATTAAGGCCAATTCTAGTAGCCAGGGCAGCTTCTGAGAAAAGCCTGGGTGCTGCCAATTACCTTCCCACTGATCTTCTCCTGGAGGTTGTTCTGTTTCTGTTGTTCCTCCTCTTCATCTAGATGAGACCTGCAGGTCATAGACAGCTTCTTGATCAGCCTCTCCATCTCTCGGCACTGCTCCTCCCTCTGCTCTGTCTCCAATTGTTTGAAGCGGCGCCAGTCATTGATAACACCTTTGGGACCTGAGCAGAGTAAACATGGATGTGACCAAGAACAGGCAAGGAATTGTGGAGCAGTTCACATCTGTAGGAGCTCACATCAGTCTGAAGCTTGCTCTATCTACTGCATGGCTAGTGTAGAGCCTCTGTATACTCTGCCACAGGGGCAGAGTGGTCTACACACAATGAAGCACACTGCAGTCAGCACAGTTTGCAGTAATTAAAAGGTCAAGCTAAGGTCCAACATCAGGAAATTAGTTTAATAAATTATAATTCATTTACTCAAAGGAAAATAAGGAACATTTGGGGAAAATGAGAAGTTCTATGTTTCTTGTCATGAAAGAGACTTCAAATATATTAGGTTAAAAAAAATAACAAACCAGGCACAGCAGCACAGGTCAGTAGTCCCACCTACTAGGAAGGATAGGAAGGATTGCTTGAGCTCTGGAGTTTAAGGCCAGCCTGAGTAACACAGTGAGACACCCACCCCCAATCCCTAACTATTTGCCATCTACCAGGATGGCAAAAATCAAAAAATTTGATAACACAGTAGGAGGAAAAGTGTAAAGAAAAATATCATACAGCTTATTAAACTATAAATTAGTGCCATGTCAATTGATAGCAATTTGACTATATTAAAATGTAAAAGTGGACTGGGACTATAGCTCATTGGTAGAGTACTTGCCTATCACACTCAAGACCCTGGGTTCAATCTCCAAAACCAACAACAACAAAAAAAGGTAAAAGTATAAATATGCAATTCTAGTAATTCATACTACCAATAAACTTATAGCTACAATTTATGGGATATCAAAAGGTATTAATATGAGAAGCAGGATTCAAAGTCTGTTCATTACCATGCTGCTATGCATATACATTTGCATTGTGCAGTGAAAAGCCTAGAGGCACACACAATGAAATGATGACCCTGGACTGGTATTAATGAGATGAGAGAAAGAGAATTCTAACTGAAACACACTTAAAGCATATATTTTTAAAGCAATTCCCATAGCTCAGAGTCATCCAGTACCTGTATTAACTGAGATGCCTTCACCTGCCAGCTCAGCCTCGGCAGGCATGGAACTGCTGGCCAGAGGACCCCTGCCTTCTTCCCTGTCTTCATGGTCACTGTCCTCATCCTCACTGGTGCTGTAGTAGTACTGAAGTTTCTCCCCCAGCAACTTGTCATCCAGGGTGGTCATGGTGCCTGAGAGAAGGCAACATATCAGGTTACTTGCTGGCTTGAGCAAGAAAAACAGAAATCCAAAGCACAGGTGGCTCACTTGTGCTGAGATCCTATAATTTATAGGAAACTAAAAGTGTTTTCGTAAGTAGAATTTCAACAAATCTCATAGCCATGCATGGCAGAGTTTACCATACTCTCTTTATAGAAAAGTAAAACTGGGGCTCAGATAAGGAAATGTTGTTTGCCAAGCTTTGCAACAAATGGAGGAGCTGGTAACAGATCTAGGGATGCCTGACTCTGGGAGCCTGAGGAATGAGTTACTATCTTCTGAATAATGTACACTTGTACGAGTGCACTGGCAGTTTTATCTATGCCTACTTGTAGTTTTCCTATGAACTAAGACTACTAGTTAACTGAAAAATTGAGGAAGAATCCTCAGGAAAAATTCCAAAAGAAACCATCAAGAGTATGATGCTGGGCTGGGGGCATGACTCAAGTGGTAGATCATTTCCCTAGCATGGATAAAGCCCAGGGTTCAATCCCCAGTACCAAAGAAAGAAAAAGGAAGGAAGGGAAGGAGGAAAGGAGGAAGGGAAAGACTGACGGAGGAAGGATGAAGGGAGGGAGGGAGGGAAAGAGAGAGAGAAAGGAAGGTGGGGGAAGGGGAGGGAGGCAGGCGGGGAGAGAGAGAGGGAGGAAGTGTCTAAGTGAGATGGCACAATCCTCAGGAGGCAGAGACAGGAGAATTGCCAGTTTGAGGCCAGCCTGGGTTACACAGTGAATTTCTAGAGCAGCCTCAGCTACATAGTGAGACCCTGTCTTGAAAAACAAAAAATAAATGTTTGATGCTAGCTTAAATCAATTATTCCTGTCTCTGAAGCCAAACTAAGTCTGACCAACCAAAACAAGGTTTATGCCAAGATTTTAAGAATAACCAAATGTTTGAAGGATCACACTTAGGGCTAGGGTTCTGCATCAGAAGCAGGGACATTTGGTGGGAAAGTGCAATTGAGCCCCTTACAGGCATGATGATCCATTAGGAATGGAAAAAGAAAAGACTCTAGTACTCCCTCCTCTAAACATTTCAACACTATGCTGTCTTCATGAAAGGCTGATCACAGGGCCTGTTACACTCCATTACAATGTGACTCTTCCAAGGGGCGGGGGGCTCTTGACCACATCTAATCCCATCTCCACCCAGCACAATAGGCAACCTGGACAGTCAAGCTGGAGAACATGGTGCAAAGAAGGTAAGGGTAATCAAGAGAAGAATACAGGTGCTACAGAGTAGAACCACACTTAAGGAACCTGGAGGTACCAGGAATGGCCACGGGAATTCATAGGCAGCAGGGAACAGGAAGTATGCTCTGTGAGGACAGGAAGTGGCGGGAAACATAGATGTGCTGCCGCTGAGAGCAGAGACCAGCACAGAGCCAGCTAGAAATGCCAACCCAGGACCAGCAGTGAGGCCCACGCGCGGAGACCATGCTGCTGAGGAGCTCGAGGGCGCAGCCAGCGGAGCGGCGAGCGCGGGGAGGCGGGGCCAGCGGAGAAGGGTGGGACAAGCGGAGAGGCCTGCGAGGAGGCGGGGCCGGTGAGGAGGGCGAAGCCCCAAAGAGGAGCAGGAGGAGGCGGGGCCAGTGAGGGAGCGGGTGGGGCCAGAGAAGGGGCGAGCGTGAGGAGGCGGGGCTGCTAAGAGGAGTGTTCTCAGGGCGGAGCCCGCTAAGGGGAGCAAAGGGGAGTAGCGGACCGGAAAGGCAGCGGAGGGGAGGGTGGAGCCTTAAGGAGATCCTGCGAAACCCTGGGGATGGTGGGCACCATCAGAAAAGGGGGACGGGGAAGTCGCGTGAGGGTCGAGAGGGCCCGGAAACAAGGCAGTTTTACCCAGGCTCGCCAGCCACGCTTCTGCTCGTGTCTGTGCCTGCCGCTTCTTCCTGGCTGACCCTAGTGCAGTTACCCGGCTTTGCTCGGTCTAGATCGCTCTAGGCTAGCAGCTGCGGCACCAGAAAAAGGAAACGCTCACTTACAGGAAGATCGAGAGGGCCGGTGCCCTGAGTGCTGAAGAGAAAAGCCAGCAGAGTCCCGACTGCGCGGACCAATGAGGCTGCCTTCCGGCGTGATGGTGACCCACGCTGCCCAATCAAAAGACGCTTCTGGTTCCGGCGGCAGGGGGAGGGGCTACAGGTCCTACGGTGGGACAAAACATTTCGACAACGTTACCGGTTTCCTTTATTTTTATTTTGCTTTAAATAAAAAAACTTTGAACTATGCGTTCCCAACTTTGAGCAATAAGAAAAATTTATTTCATTTCGAAGTTTCCAAAACCATTCTAAATATATTTTTAATTGGTTCTTCACATCACGTCTGTTAAAACGGAAAACTGACCCCAAGACATTAATTTGTCCAAGAATACACAAGCCTTTAAATACAGAAATTAAAACTAAAAAACAAACAAAAAGCCAGGCACGTGACAACTAAACGCTATGTGAAATACTGATTTGGACTCTTGGACGGGAAAAAGATATGAATGAGACAACTAAGAAATATGTTAACTAATATTAATTAAATAGTATTGAATCAGCTAGTTTCAGTAATTGCTCTGTGGTGATGTAAGATTGGTAGCCTTGGGAAATTTTAAATGAAAAGCATAGGGGAACGCTATCCTGTGTTTGCAACATTTTGTTAAACCTAAAGTGATTTAAAATTCTGAAACTTCTTTGTTGAAGTTATAAAAGTCAACTATGAATTGCACATTAACGAAACTTCGTGCTCTGGCTGAAGGCATGGCTCAAGTGGTGGAGTGCCTGCCTAGCAAGCGCGAAGCTCTGAGTTCAAACTCAATACCGCAAAAAAAAAAAAAAAAAAAAAAGCTTTGTGCAGGTTGGGTATGGTGGCTCAGATCTGTAATCCCAGCTATGAGGGAGGACAGCGGTTTGAGGCCGGCCAGGGCAATGTGCGGAAGACCCTATCCAAAAAATAGCTAAAAGCAAAAAAGGGTTGGGCATAGCTCTACTAACTCACCTGGTGAGTTAGTGTAAAGTCCTGAGTTCAAACCTCATATTGAAAGCGGGGAGGGGGGCAGATTTGTGCAAATTGAATTATATAAATAAGCTAGAATGACAGCACTTTAAAATAGGTAGACTTCTTAACTTAAAGGGGGTTCTTAATTTGTGTTTGTAGGACACACCTGAGAGTGTCTGCAAATTTTTATATGTGCATTATTTTTCTGAGAATTATTTGTTCAGGGTCTCAGAGTCAGAAAGCACTCCCCCAGCCCAACAGAATTTTAAATAATTCATTTAGAGAGATCTTAGGTGACTTTTTGTATTTGTGTTTGCAGAGTGAGTACCTTAGCTCAATCAGCTTTTTATGCACAGTATTCTTTTTGTTTGTGATTTGCTTTAAGTGGCACAGCCAGCACTCAGCAAGAGTACCTCTGCACAGAGTTGCTATGAATATTTGTTAAGTGAATGCTTGATAAATGCTTTGGTTTTGATTTTGCTTTTACTCAGTTCTCCATAATGGAAAGGTCTTCACCGTGGCAGTTCGTGGTCCTTCAGGTTCACTTTAATTTAGTGCAGTAAATCCTTGAGGGAGCCTTGGGTGCAGACCACCAAGCCTACATTTCCCTGGGCAGGTTCCTCTCCCACTCTTAAGAGAAGCAATTCATGTATCTTCTCTCAAATTTTCAACATCTTCACTTCTTTGGCTCAAATGACCTTGAATCTTATTTCACCTGAAAAATAAAATCATTCAGAAGAGCCTTGCTCTTGATTCAACCCCCAAAATGCACCAAGACTCCCCTGCATATAAACCTGTTAAATAAATAATGGATGCAGGGATCCCCTTCCTTGAGCTAGTAAAGAACTCTGCTCCTGAAATTAGCTCCTTTCCCCACTGTATTATCAGGCTTTCTTTCTACAGCATATTAATAAGCTTTCATAATCCCCATCTTTTAAAATACTCCAAGGTGTTATTTCCACCTTTCACATTATTCTAAGTCTAAAAATTGGATCCCACTCAGCAAGATTGTGTGGAAGAAATGCCTGTTCAGTAGTATAAATTGATTCAACTCTTATGGATGGCAATAGAGAAACATCTACCAGTACTGCAAAAAATATACCTTTTAATCCATCCATTCCACTTCTAGAAATTCATCTTATAGATATACTTGTGTGGGTATTTTGTTTAGTTTTAAAAATAATGATAAAGCTGTCAAGTATGGAGGTGCATACCTGTAGTCCCAACTACTTGGTAGAGTGAAGTGGAAGGATTGTTTTAGACCACAAGTTCAAGACTATCTTGGGCAACATAGCAAGACTCCATCTCAAAACAATTAATTAATTTAATTAAATAAATAGGACAGTATGTATTATTCATCTGCCTTCACATAAAAATGGAGACAAGCAGTATTTACTAGATGTGCATAAAGAAAGCAATGAAGATAATACAAGAAATAAAAGTTACCTTTGCAAAGCAAATGGGAATCAGGAGTAGAAGGGAGAGTTTTTATATGTAAATTTTAATTATCTAAAGGCATTCTCTGTTCTTAAAATTAATTTTTGAAAAAAATGTAAACTCTCACGTCATTCCTCCCATCTCTTCCAGCTACACTCATTTTTCTGATCCTTCTTGTATCAATACCCAAACCAGTTCTGTTTATCCTCTCCTCTATTCTCTCCTTAACCCACTGAAATAAAATTCAGCCTTTATTACCACCAATTCACTGAAACAATGTGTGTGAAAATAACCATAGCCTTCCAAGTTGGTCGATTCTCAGGCCTGCTCTTACTGAACCATTGGCGAGCATGTGACAGTTAATATCTACTCCTTCTGTGAACCTTTTCTTCTTTGGTTTTCAGAACACTGCTTTGTCCTAGTTTCCTCCAACTTCATTGATGCCCTCAATAACCTCTCTGCTTCCTCACCTCTAAAGAGTGTAATGCTCCAGGTTAAGTCTTTTGTAACCTTTTCTTGTTACAATACTTATCTTGTCAAAGAATAACATAGAGGTGGTAAATTTTATGCAGACAGATGTTCTTCATACTCATGAAGAAGAGTCAATAGGTGATTGTCAACAAAGGTAGAAAAAATGTTTAACGGATTTATAAAAAAGGTGGGAAGTGGAAAGTTGAGAAACTACAATAAGCCATGTTTCCTTTTCTAGAGGGAAACTGACTAGCTGGCAGGTTGCAAAGCAGTCAGTTCAGGCAGTCTGTCCTTGAGATGGCTGGCTGCAGTTGTCAAAGAAAGCAATGATAGTTGTTTATGGATTCTCCAGAAAAGCAGGAGAATTTAACCATGCAGTATATGGAACAGGTTGTTTATGCATATTGTTAGAACCTCTACCTTGACTGAGCCAACTCTATGACATTTTCCTTGTTAAAAATTTCAATTTCTCACTGCATTGGTCAGGATTCTCCAGATAGAACCAATAGGAGATAGACAAGACAGACAGACAGATAGATAGATAATAGGGAATTGTCTCATGTGATTATGGTTGATTGTGAAGGCTGAGATATCCCAAGATCTACACGTAGCAAGCTGGAGATTGAGGAGCACGAGTGATATAGTTCAGTTCTGAGAGTGAATCTAAGTGCCAAGGCAGGAGACAACCAATGTCTAATGCAAAGATAGACACAGAGAGAGGAATTCTCTCTTACTCAGCCTCTTTTTTTCCTGTTCTTATTTGGTAAGGGGGTGGGGGGAAGCCTGGGTATTAATTCCAGGGCCTTGCACATGCTAAATATGTGAATATGTGTCCCACCAGTCTCAGGCCTTCATTGATTGAATAAGGCTACCCACACTGGGGAGAGCAATCTGCTTTACTCAGTCTAACAAGTGATGCAGATGTTAATCTCATCCAAAACACTGATAGCCACACCCAGAATATTTGACCAAATATATGAGTACCCATGTCCCAGTCAAGTTGTACATAAAATTAGCCAACACACCACCCACTTTTGAAGCTCGGTTGTAGCACAATGACAGAGCACATGCTCACCAAGTGCAAGGCCCTGGGTTCAAACCCCAGCACCAAAAGTAAAAAATTAGCCATAACACCCAGTTTGGAGTCATAACAACTATTTCAAGTACATTTGACCATGAGGGCATCACTCCTGATCTAGGAGTATCAATTGTATGTTCATTTTGGATAATGGCACTATGGCAACATTTAAGTGTCTGAACATCACACAGAAAAGTACAAAAAAGTATGTGCATAAGTATTTTGATAAAATCTGAAATTATTTTGTACATAATTTTTATATGACTTCCTAACTAAGAGAATAACTGCTAAGGATCAATTTCACAATGCTTTTAAAATTATTTATCTTTAGTAAAGAAATGATACATGTATAAAAATATATCTTAAAAAAAATGAGATGCCAGTACACCAGGCACTAGTAGCTAACACCTGTAATTCTAACTACTTGGGAGGCTGAAATCCAGAGGAAGGTGTTTGAGGCCAGCCCAGACAGAGAATTTGCAAGACCTCATCTCAACCAATAGCTGGGTGTGGTGGTGTGCACCTGTCATCCTACCAGCATGGGTGGCTAGGATCGGTGGCTGGAGGCCAGCCTGGGCAAAAAGTTTGCAAGACCTCATCTCAATGGAAAAAGGCTGGGCATGGCGGTACACAATCTGTCATCCCACTGACAGTGGGAAATGTAAAATAAGAGAATTGTAGTCTAGGTCAGCCTAAGCTGAAAGTGAAATCCTATCTTCAAAATAACCAGAGCAAAAAGAGATGGTGGCGTGGCTTAAGTGGTAGAGCACTTGGCAAGTGTGAAGCCCCAAGTTCAAACCCAGTACCATCAGAAAAAAAAAAAAAAAAAAAAACAAGATACCACTATACACTTACTAGAATGGCCAAAATCCAAAACACTGGCAAGGATATGGAGAAAAGAAAAGGAACTCTCATTCATTGCTGATGGGAATACAAAATCGTACAGTTCCTTTGGAGATAGTTTGGAAATTTCTTATAAAACCAAATATAACTTATCATATACTCCAGCAATTATAATCCCTGTAATTTACCCAAAAGAATTGGAAATTTATATCCACATAATATGCCTCCTGCACACATGCACATTTCTATCAACTTTATTCATAACTGCCAAAACTTGGAAGCAACCAAGATGGCCTTGAGTAGGTGAATGGATAAACTATGGCACATCGGGAAAACTGGAACATTATTCACTGCTGAAACAAAATGTGCTGCCAGGCCATGAAAGGATGTGGAGGAGATTTAAATGCATATTACTGCAGGAAAGAAGTTGATCTGGAGTGGGTGTGCACTGTATGAGTGCAACTATGTAACATTCTGGAGGTAAAAAGATAAGTGATTGCCATGGAGTAAAAGGGAGGGAGGAAGAACACAGAATTTTTAGGAGAATGAGACTATTCCATAAGATACCATAATGGTGGAAAAATATACTATACATTTATCAAAACCCACAGAATATACACTAGAGTGAACCCAGATATTAACAGTAGGTTTTGGGTGATAATGTGTCAATGTACTTGATGCACATTCATCAAGTGTAACAAATGTAACATCCTACTGCAGGAAATTAAGAAGGGGAAAGATTGGCATTAAGGGAAGAAGGGAATATAGCAAATCTACTTCCTGCTCAATTTTTCTGTGAACCTAAAACTGCTTTAAAACAGTGTCATTTAAAAAGATGAATTAGCTTTTTAATGGATTTCATCTTGGCTGGTGAGTAAAAAGTGGACTATTATTTAGGATTTCTTTT
Source organism: Castor canadensis (assembly GCF_047511655.1). NCBI lineage: Eukaryota > Metazoa > Chordata > Mammalia > Rodentia > Castoridae > Castor > Castor canadensis. The sequence goes on along the minus strand of NC_133398.1, from coordinate 12,234,987 downwards.
TTTTTTTTTTGTCTTTTTTGGTGCTGGGATCGAACCCAGGGCCTCACACATGCTAGGCAAGCGCTGTACCACTGAGCTACATCCCAGCCCTAGGATTTTTTTGATAAATGAATTTATATTAGTCAGTTGGGCTATTGTGACTAACATTTGACTCCTTTGCATATTTTTGGGTCACAGAGAAAAATTAGGGATTACACATTTTGAGTGGAAAGCATTTAGAAATCCTAGCACAATTCAGTAAAATACAGTGTCTTGGTATCCCCTGGTAAATTTCCGTGTGGGCTCTTAATAAAATGTGAGCAATTGAAAGATTTACTTTAAATACTTGGAAAACATGTCCATGCTACAGGTCACATTTTGATGTTATAAGACCATGTAAGTACATGAGAAATGTAGTCTTGGGGATGTCTCACTAGGTACTAGTTACTGTCTAAATTTAGTTTTGAGTTTTAAAATCATGCAATAATTCCTATACAAATGTATGAGAAATAGTGGGGGCATATTGTATTATATTATGGATCCCATATTTTATTTTTTAAACCCAAAAGACAGGTTTATTTACAGTTCCAAGCAATATACGTAACTGTGTTTGTTTCGTTAAAACAAATTACTCCAGCACCAGTGATATAAAATAACATTTGTTATCTCACAGTTTATGTGGGTCAGAAATCTGTTCACGGCTTTCTTAGCTAGATCCTTCTAGCTCAAGGTCCCTCATGATGTTGCAGTCAACAGTTGGTTACAGCTGAAGTCTCATCTAAAGTCTCAACTGGGGTGGGGCAAGAGACCCACTTTCAAGCTGACTTGCATGATTGATAGCTGACTTTGCTTAATTACAGATGGCTTTCTCCATATGCTTCTTGACTGCTTCATAGTCTTAGTTTTTCCATATTATTATAGAGATGAAACAAGATTTAGTTTTCCATCAAGATTCTTATGAAAATTTTTTCTAGCAATATTTTTGTAAATTTAGAGCAAATTCATCCTTGTCTCTTAGGCTATTTTTATTATCTTAGTCATGTGCCAAATAATGACATTTTGATCAATAATTTACTCTATATACTATGGTAGTCCCTAAAAATTACATTGCCTAGTGACATCATAGCCTTCTAGTTTGTGTAAGTATACTCTATAATTGCATGATAAAATCCCCTAACATTGTGTTTCCCACAACATATTCCATATACAGACGCATGACTGTATTAAAGGTCTAGAGATGGTTTTGAATGATACCAGGCATTATGAGGACTGTTTGAGATAACCAATGTGTCCGTCTTGTCTTCCCCCTCCACCCCTTTTTTCCCCTTTCTCTTTCTCACTTCCTTTCTTTTGGGAGGGAGGGAGTTCAGTTTGCTGTAATTGAATGTCTTTCTTACTTAGAAATTAGAATTGACAACCTTAAAGTGGTATCTTTATTATGAGCTTTAATTTTTGAGTGAAAATTTCCTTAGATGTTGGATTTTCTTAAAACAACTAAAATTTTTAGCAGTTCTAACTAAAGCATCTGAGAAAGTTAGGAAAGTTATTTGTTTTCATAGCTTTGTATTTTTTGTTTAAATAGCCCACACACTTAAGAATTAAAATTTCTTCTTTTAAGAAATATTTAAAAGTATATTTATGCAAAAGTATATTTTTAATCTCTACAAGCCAACCAGATTGTAGCTCCATTAAATTGTAAGAGACCTTGTAAGAACAGAATATAAATTAAAATGATCAATTACACACTTTCAAATTCTAACCCAACTTTGAATTTCTGAAATAAACCCTATTTTGGAATTGAAGTGCTATACTTTGTATGAATACAAATATACAGATATATCATTATGAGTTTTGCATCAGTGTTCATAAGGGATGTTAACCTGAATTCTTTTGATGTTTTTGTCTGGCTTTGGTATCAGGGTTACATTGGCCTAATAAAACTACTTGGAAGTTCCCTCCTCCTCCACTTTTGAAGATCTTCCGCAAAATTGGAATTATTTCTCCCTAAATGTTCAATAGAATTTACTTCTGAAACCAGCTAGGCCTGGCATTTTCTTTGTGGGGAGGTTTTCCATAATAAATTCATTTCCTTAATAGGTACAGAGCTATAGCAGCAAGCTTCTGAACTTATTGCCCCTCGTTCCCAATTCTTTCTTCAATCTAGGCTTTGCAATAGTGGACAGAGTCCATTGAGGCATCTCCTCTGCAGTGAGCACAGTAAGTTCCTCAGTAGAGAGCACTAGAGGGGGATTCCTGGTTTCCAGCAGCTGCATAGTAGCTCAGTGATATGAATGTGAGGACATCCAGTAGAGCACTTCCCAAGCAACGCATCTAGCAGATGCAGTTAACACTGCAACCTTGCTTTGGCCTACCAGTAATTCTTCCATAGCTCTCGCAAAATGGAAACTGGTGACTTGAAGGCTTCCTGCAGCCACTTCCCCCTCACCGCCTTCCCCAGCTTCCAAAAACATCTTGTTTGCACTGGTGCCAATTCCCTCTGCAGGTTGGTGCACCTCACCTTCAACCTGGAAAGTAGCTTTCTGCTTGCCAGCAAATCTATCCTGTCCAATGGGGTGAACAACACCTTCTCCAGAAAGACTTGAACCCCAGCCTTGGGAGAGGACCTCTTTCCAAGTTTGTCCATGGGTACCCTCTCTATACCACAGTGGGCTATATGCAGTTTCCTTTTATCTTATAGTAACTCCTTCATTAGTTTAATGACTCCTTATATTAAACTTTCTCACATATAACCCACTGGATGGTTTCTACCTCCTGATTGGCTACAATGATACAGATCCCAAAGACCCTTGCCTCCTTGGCTTCATGTCCTTGTCCCCTTGAGTGTGGACTTGACCTAGTGATTTCCTTCTAAAGTGATGAACTGTTGGCTTCCAAAATGAGGCCGTTAGACTGTGACTTTTTTTTGGGTGGTACTGGGGTTGAACTCACCCGGTCCTTTGTGTGTGTGTGTGCTGGGTACTTTTGAGATGGCCCAGGGCTGGCTTCACTCCAAGTAGCTGAGATTACATGCTTGAGCCACTTGTGTCACTTGATGGTATTCTTTCTCTCCCCTCCCCCTCCAGTCTCTGTCTTCCTACCCCCAGAGTCTCATGTGGCAAAGAACTGACAGCAGTCTTTATCCAATGGGCAGTGAAAAACTGAGGCCCTCATTCCAACAGTGCATAAGGAAGGGAATACTGCCAAACTTGGAAGCAGATCCTTCTCCAGTTGAGCAGAGATGGCTGCAGAGCCAGCCAACACCAGGACTACAGCCTGTGAAAGACCCAAAAGGACCCACTTAAGTTACATCCAGATTCCTGACTTACAGAAACTATGAGATATTAAGTGCTGGTGTGTTATGCTACTATGATTGGGTGTAATTTGATGTGACAATAGAAAATTAATACAAGGTTATTCCATTTCTTGTACCCATTTTAGTAAGTTTATTACTTAAGGAACTTATCTTAGACCTTATTCAAATTATTAATTTCCTGCAAAGGTAGACAAAGAATACCAACATATTTTCTCAATACTTCAGAAATAAAAACTAAATCCACACAAAAGTATACAAATGTTCATAGCTTTATTTGTAATAGCCAAAAATGTGAAACAACTCAAATGCCATTTAATGGGTGAATGGTTAAATAAACCATGGTACATCCATACCAGATCATGGTACTACTCAGTAATATAAAGGGAACAAACTATTAATACATACAATGATTTGGATGGATCTCAAGGGAACTGTGCTGAGTGTAAAAAAGCCAGTTTCAAAAGGCTACATAAGGTATAATTTCAGTTGTATCACAATCTCAACATGACAAAATTAGAGATGGAGGACTGATTAGTGATTGCCAGGGTTTAAGGATTTGAGCATGGGGTTAAGGAAAGAAAATACATGTGAATGTAAAGGGATAGGAGAGATCACTGGGCAGAAGGAACTGTTGTCTTAGTGGTGGTTCTACAAACCTACGTGAGAAAATTGCATAAAACCACACATACACCAGTGCATGTGTGTATGTACACATAAATGCAAATAAAGCTGGTCAGAGCTGAATAAAGTTTGTGGACTGTATAGATATCAGTTTCCTGGTTTTGATATTATGTAAGATGTTATCATTGGAGAAACTGTGACAGGTACAGTCTTCTCTGTACTTTTTGTAATTTGTGAATCTATAATTATTTAAAAATCTAAAGTTTCAAAAAATACTTTGGCTGACCTCCAGTCCCCATGTGCTTAAGTGTCTTTTAAATTGCACCTCCCATTATTCTCCATCTGATTTTGAGAAAACACCTGGAAAGTGAGAGGTACAGTCATGATGCCTTCAAATGAGAATTTGAGATAATCTGTTAAACACACAATATTATTTCAATAGGTATTAACTACAAAGTAAACAAATTCTGGAACTTTATTTTCTTCATTATGTTTCTTCTCCTTTGCCCAGATCACCTATTCACGATTCTTCTTCCTCTTCCTGATCTCAGTAAATCACTGTAGGGTTTATACAAGATTACATGTGAATAACTATCTGTTCTCAGCAATGGAGCCCATGGTTTTTAAACTACTTTTAATTCACCTGTAATGTGTATGTGTCCAATGCACTTTCTATACAACATATCCTGTCAACTATTCCCACCTACTCTACAAACCCATCTCTTTTCCCTCCATCCCTGCTTGGCCATGCTGCCAATGCTTCTTACTACATTGCTGACCTGGCTTCCCTGCTGATCCACTTCCAGCTTCACCTTCCACACTGCCAGAGTGATCTTTCTAAAACTCCAAACTGTTTCAATTATTTAACTTCTGAGACTCCCTCATAGTCTGGTTAGTATGATATTCAATGTCTTTCAAAGGTTCCATCTACCTCTTCTGTGTCACCATGAACAACTCCTCTTAAGTTCTGTGCTTCAGTTATCTTGTCTGTAAATGGTGATAGCAATGGCCCTACATTAAAATATACCTACAGCACATAGAACTGTGTCTGAAACATATTAAGTTCTCTAAGGATTAGCTATTTATATTAGTACTTGGTGCACCTCACCATTCCCTACACACCCCTTCAACAGTAACAGGTGAGAACAGGATCTAATTACCATCACCACTATCTCTTTGAGGCAGAAAGAGGAGAGACCTAAATCACAATCTTGACTCCAAACGTTCTGGTTATGAGATCTTGGCAAGTTATGTGATATCTCAAATATTAAAAGCAGCAGTTACATTATCTATAGTGAAGGATGGTTGTTAAGTTTCAGCAGCTTGTTGTGAAGGTAGAGTAAGTGCTCAGGGTCTTCCCCTTTTATCTATGCTTGATAAAATGTTAGTTACCCTACAAAGTCTAGCCAGAGATCATCTCATGGAGAAGTGCCTCCTCTGGCTCACCACAATTACCAACAGTCCTGTAATTTCCATTTTAAATTTTCATATAGCTGTCTGAGCTCCCAGTGCTACTCAAATTTGTCTTTCCCATTTTCCACACTATGAGCCTCTAAAGAAAAGGCTCATGTTTCCTTAGCCTTTAACCTTTATAACTAGCACAGGCAGGGGTTTAAAACATACCAACCAAGAATACTGAATTAACACTATACTAGACCCAGTGAAAATGGTGACTATATTCACTCAGGCATTCTGTTTATATTCTGAGGCCTGCACAACAGTCCTCAACTTCTATAATATACTGCTTTGTACTAGTTAATGTATCTGACTTATTTTCTCCAACTGTAAACTCAGTACAATCTACATTGTCATCTCCCACTTAGAAAGAGCTGTATATTAAATGAAGTGATGAACAGAATGAAGGAATGTTTTAATCTACTTGGGTTTATTCACTTACTTCAGATCCTTCCTAATGAAATACAGATGAGGCAGATGATCATTTAAATCCCTACTTAAGGAGTGTCCTGTGGCTTTGTTAAACCAGAAAAATGTATCAGGAAAATCAAGACAACTACAATATACCATAAATTTAATATTAATACTAAACAAACAACTTTTAAGGTGGACAAATAATTTTATTTTGTGCATGCAAATACATGTCAAGGACTGCAAACTTTTTCCATCAATTTTCTCTCAAACACTGAAAATCATGATGCTCTATTTTGTGAACAGCCAAAGCTAACATCTCTTCACTTCAGTGCTACAGCAAAAACACACAGAATTCACTCTTTGCTATTCACTATCATCACAACCCTCATTGTTCCATCTCTGCCCGCCCCCCATATACAGGCCCTTATAAGTCCTAGCCTTCCCCCATTTAATCCTATTCCTATAGCACAAAGGGAAACATTACAATTTGGAAATTCAAATTGAAATAAATGGAATAGAATTTATTCCCATATATATTCCCCATTTCATTGTACAGAATTATTTTAAATTATAGTTTTAAATAGAAGCTGAGTATATGCCTTAAAAATGAGCATTAAATCCATCTTAGAGATGGTGCCTGCTTTTTACATGATGGGTGTACACCATCTTTAATTTCATTTACATTTCAATCGAACAATAGATTTGCAAAGAAAATGTCTAATACAGACGTAAAAATATTCACACTAGAGCTTCACAATCGGTTGTACAATTGACAAACAGGCCTCTTTTCCCAAACCTTCCAGCTAAGCAAATTTATAAAGTGTAATCAATGCAACAAGAAAAACATTTTTCTTTCACTTCCAGGGAAAAGAATATGCAATAAACAGTATAAATGCAGACAGCGGTTGCTGCAAGCTAACCACGATACTCCCAAGTGGCTGTACAGTGGATATGTGCAGTACAAATAAAAGCCACATGTGTTGTATCACAACTACAGTATAATTGTTTGCCCAGCTAAGAGAATGCATGCACTTCCATGCCTTGGGTTATTAAAGTGAGGCCTAATTCTTGACAGATTGATGGAATATGTGCAAATGACCTTGGCTTTTGGCAGTACTAAGTGCAGCCAGTGTGTTTTCCACTGGTTTGGGGATATTTTTAAATTCTTATCTTAAAAAAACAAAGAAAAAAAATTGCCAGTTTTGGACTTAAGGGAACACCTGCTCTTAAGAGTAAAAATAAGGTCTCCCCTCAAATGTGGGGTGTTTGATCTGTGATTTTGACTCTTTGCATCCCTTTGCCAGCAAAGGGATACAAAGAAACTGCTAGTATAAAGGAGTTACTAGCAAACTTACTCAATTTATCCAGAAAATGGGATACTCCTTGAGCATGTTCATTTGTGTTCTGCTTGCAAAAGGGGTCCTTATGTAGAAGGAGTTACAGTAAGTAATCCCATCAACACTCTTCATTCACTAAAACACAAGAAAATTTCTTCCAGGAAACTAATTCATAGTTGCAAGGCAACTCTTCCCTTTAATGATTAGTTACCAATACTAGTGACAGTCTGCTTAGAAAATGACTCAAAGAAGCTAGGGAAGAAATACTCAAAGTTGAAATCACATACTGAATTCAATTGTTAAAAATTCCACCCCTGGTAAACAACACAACATATAAAATGCAAAAGCAAGGTAGATGACTTTAAAAACGATTTTTCAAATGTTTAAATGATCCCATTTAAAATACCTATGGTGAACAAGACAACATGAGCTTTAACATCTAAAATGCAAAAGTAAGGTAGTTTTTAAAACAAATTTTTCAAATGTTTAAATGATCCCATTTAAAATTCCTACAAACCACTTTGCATTCTGTAGTTTTCTCAAGGCAGTATATAAAATCAGAATGTGCTTTATATACTTAATATCAACTTGAAATCTGAGTGAAAGTGACTAGATCCTACAAATGGACAATTTCAGTTCTAGTATGGGAGAATTAATTTATTATTCTCTTACTAAAGAGCTAGGGGAATAGGTAGCAGAATCAGTGTCACTGACCTAATGAGCTACCTTCTCTTGAAAATTAGTGTACAACTTTTCATGCATAACACGGTTGCATTGCATGGCATTGAAAGTAAGTCATAGCAGCAAAGGCAAGAGAATCTGATTTTGTTCAGGTACCAATTAGAAGAAATACATGTGTGTAACTTTCTCAGAATTCATAGAATTAAATGAGTTCACAAAAGACAATTTATTGATGCTACATTTATAGCATCTGAATGAGGCACATGGATTTAGGAACGGGACTTAGAAATTGAAAAAAACAAAAAAAAAACTGAGGAAAAAAACCAACAAAAAAAAAAACCTACCACTTTCCTGCTTTCCAGATCTCAGACTACTTTTTCCTGATGAGACCATAGGTAACATGCATATTAATTAACAAATTCCAAATTTCTTCTTCTATTGCTCTCTAGCCTTTGATTCCAAGCGTGTGTACATCACAATGTGTTGGTAAAGGGTCAAAATGAAAATTGCCCTCAATTCTAAAAAGCACATTCTAAGTCTGATTTGTACTATTTTCTTTTGTGACATCAGTAGGTACCATTTTGAAGAAAGATCAGATTAAACTGCTCTTTCTTCTAAAGTGGCTGAGAGCCAATGGCTTTACTTCACATTAAACCCATCATGACAGACAAAAGGTGGTCACTACATAGACAAAGATGCAATACAGAAAAATCTCAATACAGAAACAATTCCTATGTTGTTAGTGAGAAAGAGAGTAAGAATTTAACAATAGTTATTGTCTTATGGGATCACCTGCTGCAAGACAAGCATTATTTTAATATAAATTTTTTGAGACATACCAATAAGGTTGGCAGGTATTTACATACATTGATGCAAATGCAATTTACTGGACAAGTAGGCAAACACCTAAGCAGTTTATCCCAACCCCCTCCAGCAGAGCACAACCAAGTTTCAAAATTTCAATTTTAAAATTAAAAGATAAGGTTAAATACACAAGATCAATTTATGTAGTATATATTCACCCTCAGACCGTGCTGAAGATGTTTTGTGTAGTTCTGTTGCACAGAGGGTTCTTTCCCTGAGGGCACATAAGGAGCTCTCAAACTGTAATAGGTCTCTATTTTGTAACAAAATAGCAATTTTAAAATCTTAAAAAAAAATACATTACCTTCAACATGGAAGATCTCACTATTAAATATCCATGAAATAGACAAACTGGTTTGCATATCCTTTTTGGAACTGCAAATAAAGTACACTGGAAGCATTTCAAATGTAAGCGCATATTTATAGAAAGGATTTGATATAAATTATATAATAATCATGTTCCTGTAATATCCTAGGCTAATTTATAATGTCAGAAATAAGTTAATGTAACATGGTTTAAAACTCTTGTTCCTATTCATTTCAGGTTACAGAGTGAAATAAATAAAACGTCTTTGTAGGGATGGGGAGCACTGGCCATGGCAAAAAAAGGTACAGTACTAACCAAAGAAAACTAAGTCAAGGCTACTGTGTTGTTATGCTACAAACAAACATCTTCATACATGTGAGTATTAAATAAATGTGTAAGATCTTCCATACTGACACCAGAATATCAAAACTACCCTTTGTTTCTCAGGTATATTTACAACTTATCAGTCACCTTATGAGCATGTTCATTAAGACAGGTATCAAACACCAGTATTTACTCATTCTGATCAAGAGATTTCAGGGAAATGTCAACCCTCCCACCCCTGGAAATGTGCACAAAACTTTTATCAAAATCTTATCTGATACAATGCTGTGGTTTTGTAAAATAACTAAATAGCTCAGACGACCAATAACATGATCCTGTTTAAGCATCTTGCTAGCAGGAAAAGCCCTTACATACAGTACACCTGGTGAAAGATCAGCTTGGCTTAAAATATTCCAGTACAATTTTCAGTAAACAACTTCACAGAAGTTAATTAAAAAATAATAACAAAAGTCAAACTAATCTTAAAGAAATGGAGGAAAAAGGAAAAAGACAAACAACAGGAAAGATCACCAGGAAGGAATGCCCCGCTTTTGTTTTCAAATGTTGACTGAAAATTGGGTTTCAATAAAATACCTCCCACAAATCTGAGGCATGGCTAGTTGAACATACTGCATACTTTCAGATGCCAATGAAAACAATTTCAGTCACATTATGGCAGGGCAGATATTATTCATGTTTTTAAGTATGAGTAAATGTTAGCCAATGTTCTGCTATTACATGGTTCATATTCTTATCAATCTAACAATCAGAAAACAAGGAAAATTAACCCTAACATAAAGTAACAATAAACAATACTTAACTAAGATAATGCAATGAACATCCAAATTAATTAGTTTAAATTAAGAACCCAGAAATACCATCTTGTTAGTCAGTGCAAACGCTACATACAGGGTTTTCTCAAGAAAGCTGAAAGCACCTGATTCTTTTGCCAAGTCATCAGATTCAATAATGTACAGGCTTAAATCTGCATTTTAAAAAACTGCCATTACATTAGTGCATAATTTATCAAAATTGTAAAAACGATTCTGCATAACTTAGGAGAATTTAATATCTAGTACATCAGCTGAAAGACTTAGGCACTTGGTTATATTTTTAATTAATTACTTCAACAAGTAGCCTGTGTATAAATATTAACAAAGCAGAAACTATTCTTGAAAAATGTAAAATTAAAAAAAAATGCTACAGATAAAAGCACTGCACCACACTCCTACATATAATGCAGTAAAGAAAGCTAAGATATAACCCTGTAAAATTTTATGGTAAGAATGTCTAAATCCACTCCTCAAAATTAAAAAAAAAATTAAAAAAATAAAAATAAAAAAAGGGGAAAGAAATCCATGCAAAGTCCATGAAAAAGATAAATAAAGCAGCTGGAATGAGATGGAAATTTCTCTCAGTGAAACATAAAATAGAAATAAATAAGTTAATTAAGTCTACTTTCACTAGATGTATCATTGTAGGATCCTGCTAGTTTAATAACTGAGTTGTTAATTTTCTAGAGAAGCCATTTAAAATAGGAAATGGCTCAGTTACTGCACCGGATTGCTACAAACTCATAAAAAGCTGCTTGAAGCTTAAGTTAAATGTTGTCCAAATTCCAATCACTTGTGGAAAGTGAACGTGTTACCCTAGTAAAGTAATTTTTTTTCATAATGCTAATGCAAGAGGGCTTGAAGTATCAAAGAGTCCACAGGAAATGGATGCCCCCAGTAATATCTTTTTTTAAAAAAAATATACATTATATAATATATATTATATATATAAAAAGCTAGTGTAAATGCTTCCATGGTGTGGTCACAAATTTGAAAGATGAACCTCCTTTCAGCTGTTAACCATCTTCCCATTTGCAACAGGTTTTAAAAAGTCACTTTTATCTTCGGACATAACATGAGTTTTCAGCATGAGATTGCCAACACTGACAGATGTGGTGATGGGGAGGCAACTTGCATTGCTAATAGACACTGGGAGTGGCTGACTAAAGCAAGAAGTTACCGGCAGAATTGTTTTTTGTTCCTCCCTGAGAGAAAATAAATGACATTGAAAACAAATTAGCTTTAAGTAAAAACTTTTAAGAGTAACCATACATGTGTAATGTAAGCCTTATCAAACTTTAAGAGCTCCAGCAAAAGCATGCCTTCTTTATCAAGAAAAAGTATCAGAAGTCACTAAAAAGATTCCATTTAAAACAATTACAATAAAAATTTAAATATTAGTTAGTTTAAGGCCATACAAATTATCAAGATTAAGCCAGTATTTTTTGAGAGTAATTATACAAAATGGCAATACTACAGCCAAGAAAATCTTAACATAATATTGAAAATAAGAAATATTTAATCTAGGTTTTAATTCTCCCTCTGTGGTCTAGAAGTTTGGCTAAATTTAGTTAGCATAAACTGATGCCGGAGCACACACTTTTATTCCCCCCCCCAAAAAAAGCATTTTTCAGGTTATTAAAAGGGACTATTTTGTTAATTCAAGTTTACCTCTTCTTTCCTAAAAATCCATACTGACCAAAATCATTGTCCTTTTGTAGAAAGTTTTCTTCTCACAGCATAAAGCCAAAAATGAATCTAACAGAGCATCTACTTCTCTTTAAGCATTAAAGCCCTATGCCCACTGGTTATGAATTGTCTGTCTAACACTCACAGAATCACATGGTCTTCACCTAAACTCTGTCTCTTCTGCTTCAGTGACTCCTTCTGGTGCTGCTGGACTGGATGCCCATTTTCCACTGCTGTTCCATTAAGCAACTGATCGTTTTGAGAACTGATGCCAAGTTGTATGTCCAGGATCTCCTAAGGAAATAAAGTGTTAGTCCTTTAGTATGAAAGTATTTTATAACTTTTAATTTCCAATGGAACAAAGATTTCTAATTATCTAACTGCAGCACTTACTTCAATTTGTTCACTTTGTCCATCAGGTTCATCAGTATCAAGTGCTGAAAGTTCTAATTCAATATCCCTATCAGGCTTAGTATCTGCTGCATCTTCTGTATAATCACTCTGTAAATAAGAAAAATATTAATTTTATACCTGCAGAATCTGGAATCTCCCTTTTAAATTAAAATAGCAATCCCAAAGATTCAACTAAAGAATTAATTAAAAAATCCAGGACTACAACTTTATTTCTATTGTAAGTTTTTAAAAGCAATCAATCATTCATCAGAAAAAGGCATTACTTATTAATACTAAGTAATAGTATTAATGTGTAGCAGCAGAAAGCAAATACATTCTTTACCTCTCCATTTCTCAGTTCCATTTCCTTGCTTAGAAGATTCAAGGTAAGATGACGGCCTTCATCCAGGGAATTCCACTTCTGTTGCATAGCCAAAGCATTAGCCTCCCTCTGAAGAAGTAATGAGTTACTCTTGGCCTACATGAGAAGAGAAGAAAACTCTCAGCTTCCAACTGTAGCTTTCTATCATCATTCTATTTTTTTTTTTAAATCAAAGCTGAGTTACACAGAGCTTACCTGCTGAAGTTCAATGCTCAAAAGGTCTCCAGTACTGGAATGCTTTCTATGACCAGATAAATCAGTAACAATGAATCTGTCTCTTTAAAAAGAAATATGTTTATTGTAGTAGAAGTGAAATAAATGAGGAAACAAGAGCAGTAATAACTCTATGTTTTATGTAAAACATCAACCCTAAAAGTTTCGGTCATCAATCCAAATGTAAATGTTCACACATTTGTTAATAGCTCAAATTAGCAAGGCATATTTCATGGACAATGGAGGTAGGTTTATATTCTAAGAATGCACACAAATCTGGGAATGGAGAATTCCAAAGAATTAAGAGTAATGTTACCGTTCAATATAGTGTGCTGATGTGGCCTCATTGCCATATGAACTCCACCTTGAATCAACAGCATTGACATAAGGGACATAATCTATAGAAATGTAGAAAGCAAGAGTTATTAGAAAAGTGAGAAATCGGTATATGGATATAAATGTGTACTTGTCAAAACAAATATCCAACTAGCCATGTGGTCATGGTAAAACCATTTAATTCTGAGTTTACCATGATTGATAAATGAAGGGAAATTTATTCTCTACCTCACAGTTTGGAAATAAAAAAGTACAGTGCCACCCATGTTTATTGCAGCACTGTTCACAATAACCAAGTTTTGGAAACACCCTAGAAGCCCTACAGTTGATGAACAGATTAAAAAAATGTGGTACACATACAGAATGGAGCACTACTCATCCATAAAGAAAAATGAAACTATGTTGCTTAAAGGTAAATGGATGGAATGTGAAGTAAGCCAATCTTAGAAAGATAAAGGCCAAATGTTTACCCTTATATGTGGAAGATAGATCCAAAAGATAAATGTATACACAAAACCGAACAAGATCATACACATTTATATGTAGAACATGTTTGTAATAGTGGAACTACTCTGCAGAACTTGAGAGAAGAAAAGGAAAAGGGAATGATAAGAGTCAACAATATCAAAATACAATACATCTGTGCAGGTAGAGGACGTAAAGGCATGTATGAAAGCTACTGAATAATAGGGGGATGGAAGAGAAGGGGTAAGGTAGAGTAACAGGGGATTGAAATGACCAAAGTAAAGTATATTCGTTGCTGGGACACATCAAGAAACTCCTCTGAACATTGACTTTGGAATTAAAAATGAAAAACAGGACTATAAAATAGTGTGTGGGGGGGGGTACTTTTGGGAGGGGGAGGGGGAATGGAGGAAATGAAGGAGGATGAATATGGTGGATGTACTTTGTGTATATATATATATACATATAAAATAGGACACTGAAACCCTTTGTAATTGTTTTAGGTAGGGCAGGGAGGAGGATAAGGAGGAGAGGTGGTAGGGCAAACCTAACCAATGGACAATGTAAAGAGCTATTCAGAAATGTCACAATGAATTCCCCTTGTATAATTAATGGATGCTAACAAAAGTTGGAAAAAAACCAAACACAGTGCCTAGAATATTTCAGGCTAAGTATTAGTTAAATGGGTTACCTGATACGCTAATAGGCTTAGTTGCACTTCCTTGGGAAGCAGTTGCCTGGACAGGATCCGTAGTATGGTAACCTGTACGGGAAGATCGGGAAATTGCACCCCATTTTGAGATGATGGGTCCATCACTAAAGGGAATTATTGGGTCTTCTTCTTTTGTCCTTCTCTGAGTTTCAAATAAATGTACTCGTCTTTTAACATCTTCACTGTCCAAGTCCTGCATAAAATAAATATCAATGAAAGGACTGCTGGCAATTAATTGAGCTAACAATACAAGTATACGTTATCAGAAGACATGTAATTAGAGGAGGGCAAGATGGCAGACTGGTGACAAGCACCACTTCCCTGTATCGCCACGAATCTGAAAGACAACCTCAGGCTCATGGCTGCAACAAAAAGTGGAAAATTGAGTATACCTAAAAAGAGGGTACCAGTATAAGGATAGAGAATAACTAGAGATAACTACCCCTAATCAAACCTCTAAAAGTATAAACCTGCAGTAGGCATTAGGGTGTGGAACTGGACCTGCTCCACCCTGCCCTATTCCCCAGTCCAAGATCTTTTTTTTTTTTTGTACCTGTCCAGACCTGAACTGCTTCTAGAAAAGCCACCTCTGACAGCCAATAAGACAACTATACAGAGAACTAAGAAACCAACCTACATTTGTGTATCAGCATCCAGACCACACAGATGGGACTGGAAAACAGCCAGGTGGACAGTTTCAGTCCAGAGGACTAGTACATAGTCCAGCCCTGCATGCCAGGGCAAATTCATTCATCTGACCTCTGAGAAAATCTCTGGCTAAGCTGGCAAACTAATGTCACACAGGAGCTTGATGAGAGAGACCAACTGAGACTCACTGTGTAACACAGCAAGGTTGTGGGGATTAAGATTTTTTCAGACACTGAGAGCCATGTGCTCTCCTCTACTGAAGAGCCCAGCTGAAGAAATTGAGAACAGGGGGTAGCACAAATCTTAGGCAGAGAGGGTATCATTCCAGCATTTAGAGTTGCCACCTGCTGGCCTCTGCTGCAACTCCACTCACTGAATGAGGGGTTCTGCCCACTCAGTTCTTTCCACATTACAATAAGAAGTCTCAACCCCCCAGCCTCCATTCTACTGGTACCTGTAGCTCCAAAACAATTCCACCAGCAAAGTGTTCTGTTAAGAGAATTGCCTGGAGTGTGTCAATCATGGTCCAAACTGTTCTTTCCTTCCATCCTGAGGCCCTGCCTACATTCTAAGCTTAGGAATTTCTTCTTATTGCAAAAACCTCTGTACTGTCAAAATGGGCCTGTCACACCAAAATCTGCCCTCCTGAAGCTGCTCCTTTAACAGCCACAAAAAGAACTGATGGAGGGAATATCAACACTTCTCTCCAGCAAGAAATATAAACCCTTTTTATTCTTTTCTTCTAATTTGTTTTCATTTGGCTGTTTCTTTTTTCTTATAATTTTGTTTTTAATTGTCAGAATCTTTTTTTATTTCTCAATTTTTTTCTCCTTATTTCCAAGTCATTTTCCATTTCTCAGTTATAACTATACAGTGCTCTCGTCCTATTAGCTCCTGCCTATCTCTCCTTCTTCCTATCCTCCTACTCCCCTCCTTTCGCCATGCCCATTTCCTATATTATTCAATTCCCAATCTTATAGCTTTCAACCAGTGGTAAGCTCCCAGATGATCCCTGTAGAAACCAGAGTTTTGTTTTCACACAACCTTAATGGGGAGACAGATAAGGGTTCCAATTGTTTATACTTAACTCAAATATTTGGATTATGGCTCAAAATGTTCACCTTGTACTATGGTAGTTTCTCCACATATGTGAGGAAGCAAAAGAAAAGCTTGGCCAAACAGATGTGCAAATCACAGAATAGAAATTTAAACGTGAAAAACCAAGGCAATGTCTCCCCTCCAAAACCCCAATAACTCAACAACTGAATCCAAGGAAAATGAATTGGTTGAAAAGTCTGATAGAGACTTCAGAAGCCAACTATTAAAAATGATCAGTGACCTCAAAGAGGATTCAAATAAGCAGATAAATGAAGTGAGGAAGTCAATTCAAGACCTGAACAAAAAAGTCAGCAACGTGGAAGAGAAATTCAGCAAGGAAATGGAAATTATGGGGGGAGGGAACCCAAGTAGAAATGTTAGAAATGAAAACAGCAATAAATCAAAACCCACAATGGATAGTATCATCAGCAGATAAGATCAAACAGAACAAAGAATATCAGAATTGGAAGACAAGATTGAGGAGATGTTGCATACAATCATTAAAAAAAAATGAGTACCTATGAATACAACACACAAGAATTACAACACACAAGAATTCTAGGACACAATCACAAGATCAAACCTAAGAATTCATGGGAGCTGAAATGCAAACTAAAGGGACAGTAGATTTATTCAATGAAATCATAGCAGAAAATTTACCAAGGCCATGTAATGATAGGTACCCGTGGACAGGAAGCATTCTGAACTCCAAATAGACATGACCAGGAAAGAACTCCATGTCATATCATAATTAAAATGCCAAAACTACAGGAAGGACTCTGAAAGCATAAAAGAAAACCGCCAGCTTACATACAAAGGTAAACATGTAAGAATCACACCAGGCCTCTTATCACAAACTCTAAAATCCAGAAAAGTAGGCCCAATATAATTCTGAGAAAGAATAACTGCCAGTCAAGAATACTATATCCAGAAAAGCTGTCCTTTGGTCTCAATGGAGAAATAAGGACCTTCCAGGATCAGTTCATGTTCACCAAGCTTGCATTACATAAGATACTTATGGGAATATTTCACATAGAAGACGAAGAAAAACAATCACAAACATGAGAGGCCAAGAAAGAATAAAACTCAAAAGGGGAACTGATGAACCCATGAGAGCTAGGAAAGCAACAAGTATGATCAACTCAGCAAACCAGCAAATCCTGAAGACAAACAAAAATGACAAAAGTAAAGAGCAATCAATACTAGATCTGACCTGGAAAAAAAGCAGTACAAACACAGGAATCAGTAAATACCTCTCAAACATAACCCTAAATGTAAATGGACTTAAATCTCCAAAAGACATTGATTGTCTAATTGAATCAAAAGGCAAGATCCAAAAATCTTGTCCATAAGAAAGACACCTCATAACCAAAGACACAAACAAACTAAAATCAAAGGTTGGAAAAAGATATGCTAGAGTGTGGAAAGTGAAAGCAAGCGGGATTAACTAATCTGCTGATATCAGATGAAGCAGATTTTAAGCTTAAATCAGTCAAAGAGATAAAGATGATCACTATATACTAATAAAAGGAACAATTCAGCAAGAAGATATAACAATTTTAAATACAGATGCACCAAACATCAGTGCTCTTGAGTTCATAAAACAAACACTTCTGAGCACAAAGGAATAGATAGGTCCAGATACAATAACAGTGGGAGATCCCAACGACTCACTTTCATCAACAGATGGAAAACATTCAGACAAAATATTAGCAAAAATATCCTAGAAGTAAACAATACCATGGATGAAATGGACCTAATAGGCAAAATAACAGAGTATTCCTTATACAGCAACAGATTAAACATTTTTTCCTCACCAGTCCAAGGAACTTTCTCCAAAATAGATCCTAGGTCATAAAGCAAATCTCAACAAAAACAACAACAAAAAAAAGAAATAATCCCATATCCTAATAGACCATAATGGAATAAAATTAGAAAATAATGGCAAGGAAAACTACAAAAACCATTCATACTCATGGAGACCGAACACACTTTTAATCAATAAGCCACTGTAGAAATCAGAGAAGAAATCCCTAGACTCAAAGGAAAATGAGAACACAACTGACCAGAACCTAAGGGACACAAGCAAAGGCAGAGAAGTTTATAGCCATAAGTGTAATATCAGAAAATTAGACTTCCAACAATCTAACAATACACCTTAAATTCTTAGAAAAACAAGAATAAGCCAGTCCCAAAAGTAGTAGACAGAAAGAAACTATAAAAATTAGAGCAGAAATTAATGGAGACCAAAAGACCAAAAGACCAGTTAACATGGATCAATGAAACAAAAAAGTTGGTTCTTTGAAAAGATAAAATAGGATCAACAACCCTTTAGCCAAATTAACCAAAAGAAGAAACGAAAAGCCCCAAATTAATAAAATCAGAGATGAAAAGGGGGATATTACAACAAAAATCAATGAAATTTAGAGGATCATATGGGAATATTTTAACAATATGTACTCCAGCAAACTGGAAAATCAACAAACAAATAAATTTCTCATAATATGATCCACTAAAATTGAAGCAAGAGGACAACTTAAACAGAGTTATGAGTATATTAATGAATAATGAGATTTACACAGTTATAATGAACCCCCGAACAAAGAAGAGCCCAGGCACTGAGTCACCAATGAATTCTATCAGAAATTCAAATAACTAGCATGAATGCTCCTCAACTATTCCAAAAACTACAAAGGGAAGGAATACTACAAAACTCATTCTACAAAGCTAATATGAACCTAATACCAAAAGCAGTTATAGGCAAATATTCCTGATGAACACAGACACAAAAAACCTCAATAAAATACTTGCAAACTGAATCTGACAACACATTAAAAAGATCATGCACCATGATCAAGTAGGTTTCATTCGAAGGATGCAAGGATGGCACAACATACACAAATTAGTAATCATAATGCAATACAGAAACAGAATCAAGGACAAAAAACCACATTATCTCAATAGACGAAGAAAAAGTCTTCGACAAAATTCAAAACACTTTCATGATAAAAGCTCTGAAAAAACTAGGAACAGAAACAACATACATCAACATCATAAAGACTATGTATAAAAAACCTATAGCCAACATTGACTAAATGGGGAAAGATTAAAACCATTTCTTCTAAAATCAGGAATGAGACAATGGTGTCCACTTTCCTCATTCTTATTCAATATAGTACTGGAATTCCTAGCCAGAGTAATAAGACAGGAGAAAAAAATAAAAGGAAGAGGTCAAATGATCACTATTTGGGCATGATATTCTCTTACACCTAAAAGACATGAAAAACTTGACAAAAAGACCCAATCTTAGATCTCATAAATACGGTCAGCAAAGTAGCAGGATACAAAATCAATGTATAAAAATCAGTAGCATTTCTATATATCAACAATAAACAGAATAAGAAAGAAATCAGGAAAACAATACCATTCATGACAGCATCAAATACCTAGGAATAAATTTAAGGAAGGAAGTGAAAGACCTATAAATCACTGAAGAAAAAAACCAAAGAAGACATTAGAAGATGGAGGTACATCCCATGTTCATGAATTGGCAGAATCAATATTATTATGAAAGTGACTATATTACCAAAAGCAAATCTATATGACCAATGCAATCCCCATCAAAGTTCCAATGACATTCTTCACAGGTAGAAAAGTCAATCCTAAAGTTCATATGGAAGCATAAAAGACCTTGAACAGCCAAAGCAATCCTGAGCAAAAAAGAACACAGGAGGTATCGCAATCCCTGACATCAAACTATACTACAGAGTCACTGTAATAAAAACAGCATGCTACTGGCACAAAACAGATATAAAGACCAATGGGATAGAATTGAAAACACAAACACAAAACCTACACAAATACAGCCATTTTATTTTTGGCAAGGGAGCCTAAAATATGTGTTGGAGTAAAGATAGCTTCTTCAACAAATGGTGCTAGAAAAACTGGATATCCACCTGTAAAAGATTTAAACTAGATTCCAGTCTCTCACTCTGTACTAGCATCAATTCAAAGTGGATTAAAGATCTTAATGCGAATACCACTCTTGGGGATATACCCAAAAGACTGTTACTCCAGAGGCACCTGCACATCCATGTTTATTGCGGCACTATTCACAATAGCCAAGTTATGGAAACAGCCAAGATGTCCCAGCACTGACGAATGGATTAAGAAAATGTGGTATCTATACACAATGGAATTCTATGCAGCCATGAAGAAGAACGAAATGTTATCATTCGCTGGTAAATGGATGGAATTGGAGAACATCATTCTGAGTGAGGTTAGCCTGGCTCAAAAGACCAAAAATCGTATGTTCTCCCTCATATGTGGACATTAGATCAAGGGCAAACACAACAAGGGGATTGGACTATGAGCACATGATAAAAGCGAGAGCACACAAGGGAGGGGTGAGGATAGGTAAGACACCTAAAAAACTAGCTAGCATTTGTTGCCCTTAACACAGAGAAACTAAAGCAGATACCTTAAAGCAACTGAGGCCAATAGGAAAAGGGGACCAGGAACTAGAGAAAAGGTTAGATCAAAAAGAATTAACCTAGAAGGTAACACCCACACACAGGAAATCAATGTGAGTCAATGCCCTGTATGGCTATCCTTATCTCAACCAGCAAAACCCCTTGTTCCTTCCTATTATTGCTTATACTCTCTCTACAACAAAATTAGAGATAAGGGCAAAATAGTTTCTGCTGGGTATTGAGGGGGGGAGCGGGAGGGGGCGGAGTGGGTGGTAAGGGAGGGGGTGGGGGCAGGGGAGAGAAATGAACCAAGCCTTGTATGCACATATGAATAATAAAAGAAAAATGAAAAAAAAAAAAAAAAGATCTTAATGCGAGACCTCAAACTGTGAAACTAATACAGGAAAGAACAGGAAAAATACTAGAACACATAAGCATAAGCAATAACTTCTGAATAGAACTCCAATAGCTCAGCAACGAATACAAAGGATTGACAAATGGGAGTGCATAAAAAAAAAAGCAGTAAAGGAAACAGTCTCCAGACTGAAGAGACGGCATACAGAATAAAAGAAAATCTTTGCCAGCTATATATCTGATAAGGGATTAATAACCAGTATGTACAAAGAGCTCAAAAAATTAACCCTACAAAGAATCAACAACCCAATGAATAAATGGGCAAATTAACTGAACAGACAATTCTCAAAAGTACAAATGACCAATAAATACATGAAAAAATGCTCAGGGTTCTTGGCCAAAAAGGACATGCAAATCAAAATAACATTGAGATTTCAATTCACTCCAGTCAGAACGGCTACCATCAATCCATAAATAAGAACAAACGCAGGAGAGGATGTGGAAAGAAGGAACCAATCCATGTCCACTACTGGGGAGAGTGAAAATTAGTGCAACTGGTATGGAAAGCATTATGGAGGTTCTTCAAAAAACTACACGTATCATATGATCCAGTGGTAACACTCCTGTGTATATACGTGAAGGAATATAAGCCAGGATACAAGTGCACACCCATGTTTATTGAAGCACTATTCACAACAGCCAAACTTTTTAAATAGCTTTGATGCTCTATAACTGACAAATGGATTCAGAAAATGTGGTATACATACACAATGAAGTAGTATTCAGCCGTAAAGAAGAATGAAATTATGTTGTTTGCAGATAAATGGATGAAACTGGATTAAGCAAAGTAAGTCAGACTCAGAAGACAAAGGTCACATATTTTCCCTCATATGTGGAAATTAAACCTCAAAGATCAAGGTATACATAAATATATATATGATCTTATACACATATATGTGTATGAGAAAGAGAGATTATAATATTGGGTCTGTCTGAGGGGAACAGTGGGAGATGAAAAGAGGATGATAGTAAATAATATTGAAATACATTTCATCTGTGTATGAAGATGGTATAATGAAATGCGCTGAAGGTGCTGAATAATAGGGGAGCAGGATGACAGAGAAGGAGTAAACAATAGAGAGGGTTAATCTGCTTAGAGTACAATGTATGGGCTGGGGGAGTGGCTCAAGTGGTAGAGCGCTGCCCTAACAAGCATGAAGTCCTGAGTTAAAATCCCAGTATGGCCAAATCAACAACAAAATGGAAAGTAAAATGTTTGCACGTGCAAAATCCCTTGAGCAATCAATATATACTTTAATAAATGAAGGATAAGAAAGGAAAACAGGATGTCTCTGAGAGTTGGTACCACAGGAAAAGGAAGTGTAACACAGAGTGTGAAGGAGGGTGAATATGGTGGATGTACTTTGTACACATGTATAAAAATACAATGATGAAACCTGTTGAAATTTTCTAAGAAGCAGGGAAGGGAGATAAGGAAGAAATTATGGGTGGATGAATCTAATCAAGATACATTGTAAGCACATATGTAAATGTCACAGTGAATTCCCTCTGTACAACTAATCAACTAGTATACACTAATAAAAATGTTATAAAAGACAGGTAATTAGCTTTTTTTGATAAATTTAGCAGTAGCTTTAGATCTTAATGATAATCCAACAACTGTATTATCTGACTTACAAAAACTTCTGGTTACAGATGAGTTATATAGCAACGATATGAAGATGAAAGCATTCATTCAAAATTTGAGTCAACAGCATTATTTTCCCCACTCCAGTTCTCTCACCCCAGCAAAATCATACCATTAACACAGCATTTGAATTAGCAATTACATCTTTGGGCTCTGAATCGATGGCATTTATACAGGAGCCTATAGTGCCACAAGACCAGGGAGAATAATGGGAAAGATGATCTTCTTCAAATTTTGTACCACTCATACTCTCAGAGAACTGATTAGAAAGAAAAAAAAAAAAAAAGGCCAATTAGTATGAAACATAAAACTTAAGTTTATAAGCTTAACCTTATACTTAATATTGAGTAACGATTATAGAATTTACAAGCCTTCATACTGAACTTTAAATTCTATAAATAATACAAAACAGTTACAATAAATAATATTCATGCAATACAATAAAAATCAGCATGACTTCTGAGACCCTATCTCAAAAATGTGTGTGTGCGTGCATGCGTGCACACACACACACACACACATTCCTGACTCATACTATCAAAACCAGTCAACAAATATTTTTAATAGGCTAACATGGTATGGGATGCTCTAAAAAAATGAAAAAAGCTTAAAACAAATACACAGATAAACAGAGACACAGATCATAGTCTGTGCCTTAGAGGAGTCTATAATTTTCTTTAAGAAAAAAAATGTGAAAATAGAATAACCGGTAAAAGAAAAGCTATTTTGTTCTTAAATAAAAAACAAAAGGAATTCAAAGGTAGCTCTGAAGCTACAAGAAGAAGAAAATACATTTTAAAGGGACAATAAGAAATACTATAGTGCCAAAATACTAGAGTTGTAAGAATCATTAAATCTAACTTAGTAATTATATAGATAAGGAAACTCAGGAACAGAAAGATTAAATGCCTTGCCCAACAGAATGGAATTACAGGAAACACTCATTTCTTTTTTTTTTTGGTGGTACTGGGGTCTGAACTCAGGGCCTCATGCTTGCGAGGCAGGTGCTCTACTACTTGAGGCACTCAGTCAACTCCTCATTTCTTAAAGCATAATATATAACTGAAAACATACTTTCCTAGTCAAGCAAGTGGCATCTCTGTCACTGTTGCAAAGCTGTTTACCTTCTTTGAGTAAGTCTAAATTTGTTGAGATGAACTTATCTACTTAAAAAAATTCAAGGCTTTATTGAAACATATCCATGAAAAGGTGTATCTAGTATCTAGGATTACTTCAAAATAATTCAACAGGAAAAAGAGGTACAAGTACTTGAAACAAGTTTGGCTAAACTGATAATTGTGGAAGCAAGGCAATGGTAGTGACTGGAATGTTTGTCTGACATGTAGTCCAGGCTGGCTTCAAACTTAAAGATCCTCTTGCCTTGACCTCCCAAGTGTTGGGATTACAGGTGTATCCCACCATGCCTGGATGGATAAATGGGATTTATTATACTATTCTCACCATTTATTGTATGTTTGAAAATTTTCATAATAAAGGGATTTAAAAATTTTTATATCAGAATCATTGGAGGTAGAGAGTAAACCAAAAGGTGCATATAAAATAAATTATTTTCTCTAAATATAATAGTACTAAAAACAAATTAAACTGAAATCATCCTGGCATAGAGACTCATTTTGTAATACCCAAAACAATAATTAACAGTAATATAAGTAGAGAAATAATACAGCAGGCACTTCTCTGTCTAGTGAAGCAGGGCAAAAATGCCTTAGACTATGATTCAAACTCCAGGGATTAAAGACTGAAAGATGTTGGGCCAATTACTTCAACTTCTTAACTGAGTAAGATTCCTAAGCCATAAAATATGAAGAATACCTACCCCCTAGGGTTTTTGTGAGAATTAAATAAAACAACATTGCACTCAATAAGGAGTAGGTATCTTATTTTTATTTTTGGTGGTGCTGGGGGATAGAATCCAGGGCCATACTCACGCTGAGCATGTGCAAACTGGAGCTGGGCATGTGCTTAGCATGAGCATGTGGTAGAACATGTACTTAGTGTGTGCAAAGCTCTGGGTTCTTTCCCAAGCACCAGAACCAAACAAACAAAAACATTAAAAAAAAAATACTATTCAGAGATAGTTGCTGGTGGCTCACGACTGTAATCACAGCTACTAGGGAGGCTGAGATTGTGGTTGGAGTCCAGACCAGGCCAAAGGTTTGCAAGACCCCATGTCCAAAATAACCAGAGCAAAATGGACTGCCCTGAGTTTAAACTCCAGTCCCACCAAAACAATCAAAACAAAACAAAACTAACATACATATATATAATTTGTGGTGTGGCTCAAGTGGTCTAGCACATGCAAGGCCTCAAGGTCAAGCCTCAGTACTATCAAAATTTAAATTATTAAATAAAAATAAAATTAATTACACTACTAGAAATATTTTGAATTCTTGGTAAAGGACTATGTCTTGATGATCTTCAGGATCTCATAACACCTAGCCATAATGTTTATATACACATTGTTTGCAGAACTAAATTCAACTGCATAACACACCATTACAAAATACCCTAACTAGGTAATCTTGGTTTGAATAAATAATTTTAACGTCAGCTGTTTGACCTATCTCTGCAAAAATAAGTGATTAAAACCTTTCTTACATCTGTGCGAAAGTCTACACTGAATAGAGGAGAAGGTGGTGTTGGTGACTGTGTTGCCACAGGAAGCGTTGAAGAGACAGGTGCTTTCTGAGTGTGGTATTGTGCCCACTGATCTGGCTTTCTTCTTATCTGCTCCTCACAACTGGTCTTCAAATGACCACAAGGTTCCTAAGAGGGGAAAAAAAGAAGCAATGTTCATCAACTAGGGAGTGGTGAATAAATTTAATTATGCTCTGTGAATATAATGCAAACAATTTATGATATTATTGGGACAAAAATAAACTGGGAAGTTGCCCTACTCTTTCCTACATAACCTTCAACAAAAAGGTTAATATTTATTTAACTGATGTGAATTAATTCAAATGAATTAAACTCTGAGCACTTGCTTTTCTAGTTTAGAAAAGGCATTTGTATGTATGTGGAGATACTGAAAAAAATCATATTTTAGATTCCTTTTTTTTTCAATATTCCTATCAGTGGCCTATCCAAACATAGCATCTCATGAGCAGTACTATGTATCAGGTTCAGTTCTAAGAACTTTTAAATTTAATTCTCACAATGCCTTGAGGTAGCTGCCACTATCAATTCCATCAAACAAATGAAAAAACAGAGGCATAGGAAGATCAAGTAACTTCTGTAAGTCAAACCGTAAGAGGAAGAGTCACAAGTCTGGTTGGTTTGGCTCCAGGCACCAGGCTAAATTTTAACTACTACACTACATTAACATTTCTATTTCCATTTCCACTTACCCTTGGTAAAGGCACAGTTGTCCTGGGCTCACTTGGTGGCTGACAAGCCACTGAATAATATCCATCTAATGAGTTATATCTTTCCCGCAAAGATGTCTGATAGACAGATGAGTGCATCACATCCATTGGAGGTAAAGAATTGCTTCTAATAATGTCATCTCGTTGGTACATAGCTGGGCGCCAGATGCGCCTGCTATCGTACACGGGAGCATACATTCCAGAAGGTACTGGAGGAACTGGCCCATACTGCTGCGGAGGAGGAGGTTGGTAGGGAGAAGAATTCATTCGATCTCGAGGGGAAAATGTACTGTAATGATCAGCATATGGCATGGAAGCAGGTGGGAGGGAGGACTCTGGAACATTATTGGACCTCACAAAGCGAGGAACACAGGGAGCCACACCAGCTGGTACTGTTGGAGGTGGTGGATAGTATCCTTGAAAATTGGAAAGAGGAATATTTAATGTAATCTTAGTAAAATCCAACATTTTATAATGGTTTAAATCTAGAGCAGACTTTAATATGAGAAAATATAATTAGAATTTATCTTTACCCCTACAGAGTAGCTACATATTTCAAGATAGCATTATTAAAAAATCATTTCTATTCAATACTTAAACTGCTCCTTAAAAACACATAACAGAGATATTAAAAGATGGCTGATAAATTTTGCTTTTAGCACATCTTCTGCTACAAACTTTGGGTTTAAGTAGTTAGTTACATCATTGATTCTTATTAACTACTTTGGGAGCAGAGGTTAAAGACCTCTTTCAAAATTTCTATGTTGTTCGTTTTTCTTTCCAAAAGTGTACATAAGCATACATAAACTCTACATTTTGCATACCACTTCATGAAGGTCAATTATGGACTTTATATTTGATTCTTACAAATGACAACCTTAAAACTATTGGTATTTTAGTATCCAAATGCAGAAAAATGAAACAATATCCCCATCTCTACCCAATTACAATAATCAACTCAATATGCATTAAAGACTTCAATGCAACACCTGAAACTACGAAATTACTAGAAGAAAACATAGGGGAAAAGCTTCAGGACATTGGAATGGGCAAGAAGTTTTGGAAAATACCCCAAAAACACAGTAAAGAAACACAAAAAAATAGAAAAAGATTGCATCAAACTAAAAAAAGTTGGCAAAGGAAACACTCATCAGACCGCAGAGACAGCCTAAAGAATGGGAGAAAATATGTGCCAACTTTAAGTATGACAAAGATTTAATATCCAGAATATATAAAACACTAAAAAAACTCAATAGCAACAAGACAAATCGCTCAATTAAAAATACACACAATAAGTGAGCATGGTGATTTGAATCTGTAATCCTAGCTTCCTGGGAGGTGGAGATTGGGTTCAAGGCCAACCCAGGCAAAACATTTATGAGACCCCCATCTCAACCAATAAAGAATGGACATGGTGGTATACGCCTCCCATTCCAGCTACACAGGAGGACTGCAGTCCAAGCTGGTCTGGACATAAAGGGAGATCCTATCTCAAAAATAACTAAAGCATAAGGACTGGGGGTATGGCTTAAGTGGTAGAGTGCTTGCTTAACAAGCAACTGAGTTCAAACCCCTGTACTACCAAAATGAAAGAAAGAAATATATGTGTGTGTGAAAGAAATAAGTATTTCTTTCTTTCTTTCTTTTTTTTGGCAGTACTGGGACTTGAACTCAGAGCCTACACTTTAAGCCACTCCACCAGCACTTTTTATTTTTTTGATGATTTTTTTTTGAGATAGGGTCTCGCAAACTATTTGCCTGGGCTGGCTTCAAACTGCGATCCTCCTGAACTCTGACTCCTGACTAGCTAGGATTACAGGTGTGAGCCACCAATGCCTGGTTTAAATAAGTATTTCTCAAAGAAGACATATAGGCAGCCAATAGGCTTAAGAAAAAATGATCAACATCACTAATTAACAGGAAAAAATTACAAATAAAAATTACAATGAGGTATCACCTCATTCCCATAAGAATGACTATTATCAAAAACATCACAATCACAACTGCTGAGCCCTTGCCTAGCAGGTACGAGGCCCTGGGCTTGATTGCCAGCACCAAAAAAGAAAAGAGGAAAAAAAAAATTGCTGGCAAGAGTGTGGAAAAAAGAACTGGAGGTGTGGCTTAAGTGATACATGCCCGTCTAGCAAGCTCCAAGCCCCGAATTCAAACCCCAGTATCACACCCACAGACAAACACAGGAATGTGAGAAAAGGGAACTCCTGTATACTGTTGGTGGGAATGTAAACTAGTAGAGCTGTTATAGAAAATAATATGGAGGCTTCTCAAAAAAATAAAAAATAGAACTACCAGATGATCCAGAATTCCCACTATGTGGTATATATCCAAAGGAAAAGAAATCAGCGTATGCAAGAGACATGTGCATAGCCGTATTCATTGCAGCATAACTCAAAATAAGGTAAAATTGGAAACATTTTAAGTATTCATCAACTGATGAATAGATTTTTAAAAAATTAACACATATATACAATGGAATACTGTGCAGTCATAATGAGAAAATCCTCTCATTTCTGACAATGGACAAAACTGGAGATCATTATGTTAAGTGAATATATGCTGGGCACATGAAGTACCACTTGATCTCACTTATGAAGAATCTAAAAAAGTTCATCTCATAGCAGTTGAGAGTAGTATAGTGGTTAGCAGAGGTGAAGAACAGGGAGGAGGGAGGAATGTAGAAAAGTTGATCAAAGAGTACTAAATTATACTAGGTAGGAGTAATAAGGTCTAGTGTGCAATTTCACAGTAGGGTGACTATAGATAATAATTATTTACTACATATATTTTAAAAAACCAGAGGGAGGGCTGGTAGAGTGACTGAAGTGGTCAAGTGCCTGCCTAGCAAGTGAAAGGCTCTGAGTTCAAACCCCAGTCCCCCGAAAAATAATAAATAAATAAATAAAGTATAAAAAAGCTAGAAGGATTTCAAATGTTTGATATATGTGCATGTCACAGAATATTTAAATGAAGTTAAGCATATCTCAAACATTTATTATTTCCTTTTTTAGCAGAAGACAAGTGAAAAGAAGCAGCAATAAGGAAAAGATCTTTGATCTCTTATTTGCCTAAATATAACACATAACATTTATAAATAAGTTTCCTCTCCCCTGGTTACCTGGAAGAACAGAAGTTAATCACCAAGCAACTTTAGCCTGAAAAGGATCACTCAACAAGCATTACTGACTAGCCCTTACTTCCTAATAGTTCCATTTATTTAGCTTCCCATAATTTGCCACCCCAGAAACTCAAAGTCCTTTTCCTTTGTCTTGTCACTTTTTCAGTTGTGTTGCTCTTCTGTTAGGATGATGTATAAGCTCACATTTTAACCATCCCTTTTAGTTACCTTATCACTGAGTACTCCCATGTGTATGCACAACACATATGTTAATGAAAAAATATATACTAGTATCTAGAACCACAAATTCTTGGGGAAGGAAGAAAACGTATGGGTCATACAGCACAAGGAGTTAATTTTTTTAATGTAGACATTCTAGATACATATAAATGATTCATGTTACAAATTACTTTCTTAGCATTACCTAAAAGTACTTACCTGCCTGTGGGTACTGTGGGACCTCAAAGGGTATCTGAGTCCTTGGATCTTGAAAATACTGAATGTTTTCAGAATGCTGAGGATATACTGGTACTCTAGTTAGAAATGGGCTGGATTTTGGAGGTCCAGAATTCAGCTCTGTTCCAACATTAGAGGGCCCAGCTGAGGTAGCTGCTATGTTACTTACAGGAGTCTTGGGTGGAGAACCAATTTTACTGAAGAGATAATTTAACAAAAGGAAAAGGATAATTACTATGATGGTAAATTCTTCCTCAGAAGAAACGTTTCTTAAAATTATATAGCAAACAATTCATAGAAAACCCTGCAAAGTTGGGCACTGGTGTCTCACTCTTGCAATCCTAACTACTCAGGAAGCATGGTCAAGGCCAGATGGGTCAAACAGTTCACAGGACCTCATCTCAACCAATACCCAGGCACAGTGGCATGTGCCTGTCATCCCAAGGATCACAGTTCCATGCCAGTCTGGCAAAAAAAGTTCATAAGTCCCCATCTCAAAGGAAAAAAGCTGGGCATGGTGGCATGTGCCTGATGTTTTAGTGACAGTGGGAAGTGTACAACAGGACTGCGATCTAGGCCGGCCAGGGCAAAAACCAAGATCCTATCTCCAAAATAACCAGGGCAAAACAGGACGAGAGAGGTGGCTCAATGGCAGAGTGCCTGCTAGCAGGAGCAATCAGTGTCTTGAGTTCAAACCCCAGTGCCTCTAAAAAACAAAACAAGTGAAAAACACTCCACAGTGACAAATAAAGCAAGCAATTTAACTGTCATTGTACACTGCTAATTTACAAGATCATAGTAAGAGATCTCATTTCCCAGTGAGGGCAACAGGAAATAAAAACAAAGCCCAGGCATTTATTTAGCAATTCCTTTATACCCATTCTCTAAACAAAGGTTTTTCCCATTAGAAAAAAAAAACTCCTGTTCAATAAGTTCCAAGATAAACATTATAGTACACCAGTAGAATTCCTTGGGACAAAGAGAAAATGACACGGTAAGAAAGAGTTGTTCTTTATATCCCTGGCAGCTAGAACAATTCCTGACAAGCAGTAGGCACTCAGTAAGCATTTGCTGATAAATAAAGTACCTCCTGACACTCAGTATGCTCTTAGTAAATATCAGTTGGGTATATGAAATACCAATGAAATGCATTAAGCAGATGTAAAATACCCAAACCTTTTACTTCTTTTTTTTGTACACACACACACAAGAATTTTCTCACTTGAGTAACCAAGTAACCAGCCCCACAGACTCTTATCATGACTTTCTTACTCCCTTTCAAAGAGTCAAACTTTGGGTGAAGGGTATGGCTCAAGTGGTAGCATACCTGCCTACCAAGCACAAGGCCCTGAGTTAAACACCAGTGGTCCAATTCAAACTTTGACAGAGCTTTAAGTATGTG
This sequence comes from Castor canadensis, assembly GCF_047511655.1. Taxonomy (NCBI): domain Eukaryota; kingdom Metazoa; phylum Chordata; class Mammalia; order Rodentia; family Castoridae; genus Castor; species Castor canadensis. The sequence goes on along the minus strand of NC_133398.1, from coordinate 12,204,012 downwards.
GTAATTCAAGAAAATACTCTTGTTAAGTATGCAGGAATTCAATATATTGCATCCCAACCAGATTAGAGGGTTTTTCTCAAACTAGAAAAGTCTTTTTCAAACTAGAATATAAACAACAAGCTACATGGGTTGCACATCAGTTTAGTTCAGCAAGTGTTTAATTCTATGTGTAACTGTGTAATAAAACATAGAAAATAACTAAAGAACATGGATAATTTAATAGGTACAAATATCTTGACTTAAGGTTTAAAGACATTTTAGGATTGTGCTTATTCTTTAAAAAAGTTAAAACGAGGCAACAGAATAATGATTAACAATAACAACTAACATTTACAGAGCAATTATGGAGTACATTCCAGGCACAAAGCTAAATGCTAAATATAGATTATCTAGTCCTTCTTTATAGATTATAAATTATAACTATAGTATAGATTATAGATTTATTATGATCTATAGGTTATAGATCATAAATTTGGATTAATAACTTTGAAACTGCAGATTCTTAGACATATCAGGAAACAGGCATGAAAATTCTTGGCAAGGTAAATATTCGTAGCCTCATGAAATCAGGTAAATTATCTAAAACATTCAGACTTAGTGACAAAGTAACCTTTTAGTTATATCCTAGCCAGGGAGCTTCTAGTTTTATCTTAGAAGATTTCTAGGATTCTAGGCTATGTTTCTATTCTTGCACCTCTATGATTTTGCCTATGGTGCATCCTCTAACCACAGGATCTTCCTGCTTTCCTAGCCACACTTCTGGAACTAGCTTATGTGTCATTACTTCATGTCTATAAGCCTTTGACAATACCACCCCCAAAATTAGCTATCTTTTTTTCATGTGTTCCATTAACACTTGGAATAAACTCCATTACAGAACCTTTCAGAGTATATTTTATAATATATGCTTACATGTCTGTTTCCTAAACTATACAGAAAAACCCTTAAAGACAGAGAGTATATCTAGTTCATTTTCCTTAGCAACATCATTTGGAATATATCAGGTGATCTACAATATTTAAAAGAATAAATGACATATTTAGATTTATTTATCATTAGACCTTTTCCTACTAGTCCATCTTTCAAAGCCCGGGGATTGATGGCCAACAAAAAGAAGAAAAAAGATAAAATAAAAATTGAGCTACAATCACATTTTGACATGTGCAATTCATTGGCTTTTCGTACACCCACAAGACTTTCCACCTATCACCTAATTCTGAAATATTTTTACCTACCTCAAGAGAAACTCATATCCATCAGCATTCATTCCCCATTCCCACTCCAGCCTTAGCCCCTAGCAACCACTCATCTACTGTCCCTTTGGATTTGCCTATTTTGGACATTTCACATACACAGAATCAAGTGGCCTTCTGTATCTGCCTTCTTTCAATAAGCATCACGTTTCCAAGATTTGTCCACATTGTGTCATACAATAGTAGTTCTTGCTTTTTTTTTTTAAATGGTTGAATAATATAGCCTACTATTTGAAAATAAACACTATACAATATTACCTTGCCAAAACTCTTCAAAAACTCATTTCCGAAACATATACAATATAAGTTCTCCATAATCTGGTGTCTGTCTATGTAATCTTATATTAGTCACTAACATAAATCTTCAATTCTAAAAGGCTGTCTCAAAATTCCATATATTTGCCAACAAATTTAATGCATTTTATGCTGGATTTTGATTTCCTGAAAACTCCATACTTCTCCAGCAACATAACATTTTCCTATCATTCAATCTACCTCTGGTGTACTTCATTTGTGTAAATATGGTCTCTCACACATTTATAGCAGCATAAATCCCTTAAAGGCAGAGATATCTATGTCTCATGAATTTCTAACAGTGACAAAAACGAAGTCTGAAATGAGTACATAAGTAACATTTGCTAAATAGTGTTTTTGACAGGTCTTTTCTAAAATCTCTCCCAGTGAGTATCATAAGGATGATTTAATGAACAATTTCCCCCATTACATACTAAATTATAAAAACAGAGAGTGATACTGCTAACCTATCCTTCATCAATTAAATGAAGTCAATAGGAGTTCACTGTGTACCAAGCATGTTTTTGCACAGTAGGCATATAATAGGAACTGACAGACTATTTATGGGCAACAAAATCTGAACAGATTTTAGAATTCGAAGTAACTTTTCAGATCATCTGCAAAATTTTAAACTTTTTTCTTTTTCTTTTTTTTGGTTTATGTTATCTATTCTGTTGTTTGTATGTTTTTTAATTTTTACTAGCAAATATTAGTTATACAGGGGGGTTTTGTTGTGATATTTACATATGTACTTACAATGTACCTTAATTAGATTCACCCCTTCTTTCATCACCCCTCCCCACTTCTTAGAAAAATTTCAACAGGTTTCATTGCTCAATTTTAATACACTTAAAACTTTTTTCTTAAGGCAAAAAAAACCCCTTCTTTGCCAAATGAAATCTTATGCTGTCACTCAACAATAAAAATGACGATAATAATAAAGCAGATATTTACTGAGTGCTTACTATCTGGCAGGCACTGTTCAAAGTACACTGCAGCATTAACTCATTTAATTCTCACAACCAATACATGAAGTAAATATTCTTCAAACCCAAGGTTTCAAGCATGCCAGACAAGCATTCTACCACAAAGCTAAATTCCCAAACCATGAAGTAGATATTCTAATTTTATGGTGAGTAAATGAAGGAAAAAAAGATTAAACAACTGGCTTAAGATCAAACAGCTAAGAAAAAAGTAGGCCACAATTTGAGTCCCAAGAGTATGGCCTGACAAGTGTGCTGGGGCACGATTATAATCCGATTACTAAGGAGGTTGAGGGAGAGGACTGCAAGGTTCAAGGCCAGCCTGGGCTAAATAGCAAGACTGTCTCAAACAAAACAAAAATAAAAAAGGAGAATGTGGCTCCAAAGATTTCCTCTTAGTTATGCATTATTGTACTTTGAAATAGGGCTAGAGGTTCAAACCTCTCACCTGTTTAGATTTGTACTTAATTCCTTCTTGGCACTTGTAAGGAATCAATCCTGAAGTTCAAGGAAATACATTATGAAAAACCTAATTCTGGGTTGAAGAAAACAAAACTTAAGAGTTGAAGTAATTTTCCATGTTTACATATTCTGATGCTGAACCAGAATTAGAACTCAAAAATTTCTTTCTATTTAGTGCTTTTTCTACTACATGAAGCATTCTGCATAAAAATTCTAATTGTGTTCCTCAGGATAAAAAAAATACTGTGGCATTTCTAAAAAGGATAAATAACTCATATAATCATTTTCACTTAATACCTACTTTTCAGTTACAGACTCTGCAGAGGGCCCAGTAGCATTCTGACCATTAGTGCCAACCTTCCCCACTTTCTTCACAGTTTCCAGAGCTCTTAATGTACTGTCAGTACTACGTGGGATTAGCTGGGAAACACTGTTTTCTACATTTGAAATTCCATTTGAACTTGGAATTTTTCCGGATGTTTCAGTACTTCCTATGACAGAAATGACATTCCCGGCTGTGGTTGTGACAGTGTTGTTTACACCAACTTTATTCAGAAGAGGAAACGTTCTTACAGTTGCATTGATCTTTTTGTTCCTTAGTCGATACCTGTTTAAAAAACAAGTCAACATATTGGGGTGACAACTGCTCTAAATTATAATCTGAAGATAAAAAGACAATGGGAAAATATTTTTGAACATGGAACAGATTTTAAGATTTACTTCAGCTACATATCAAGCACAGTCTACATCAAATTCTACTGTGACAGATGTATACATAGGTACATAATAGAGCAACTAAAGTATATATGTAGTCAAAGAACCTTTTGAACAAAGTGGGAAATATCTAAACTTTTGCAATCATTCTTTCTTCCTACCTCGTCTTATTTTACTTCATAGAACGTACCACTACCAGGTATTATGCTTTCTATTTACTTGCTGTATGTTGGCCTTCTCTACTTCAGGGTAAACCCTGTGAGGGCAAAGATTTTGTCTTTCGTATGCATCTCTCCATATTCAGCACAGAAGATTTTACATGTTCAATGAGTATTTGTCTGAAGGTGGAGTAAGCGTCAAACTTCATATGGCCAAGAGAACTGCAGATTTTCTGTCCCAGATCATTTCCCATTTCAGTAAGATAACACTCAAATTATGCAGGCTCCAATCTTGAAGTCATCTTTGATTCAGTATGTCCATCTTGTTAGTTCTACCTCCAACTATGACTAATTTTCATCATTTCCACTGCTATAATCCTATGACCAGCATACTAGCAGTTTAACTGGACTCCGTCCATACAGACAACACAGCAACATGGTTTTTTCCCGAAGTACTAGCATTTAATCTCAGGGCCTTATAGCTGCTAGATACTCCACCACATGAGCCATGCCCCCAACCCTAGAGCAGTATTTTTAAGACAAAATTAAAATTTTAATTCAAAGTACTAGGGAGGCAGAGAATGGGAGGATCAAGGTTTGAGGCCAGACTGGGCAAAAAGTTATCAAGGCCCATCTCAACAAATAAGCAAATTGTCATTTGCAGGAAAATGGATGGAAGTGGAAATCATTATGTTAACTTAAATAAGCCAGACTGAGAAAGACAAATATTACATGTTCTCTCTCATATGAAGAATCTAGACTTAAGAAATAAACAAGAATAACATGAGTGTAAAACAGGGTGGGGGGGATGTTTTGGGGTAGGAATCATCCAGAAGGGGAAGGTAAAGGTGGGGATGAACATGATCCAAGTACTTTATACGCCTGTGTGAAAATAGAATAAAGAAACACATTAAAATCATTTAAAAGGGGGAGAGGGGACTATGAAAGAGTAATAGAGGGGATGAATTTGATCAAAGTACCCTACATTAATGTATGGAAATGTCATAATGAAACTTCTTTGTACAGCTATCTATACAGGTTCTCTAAAAAAAATAACTGAAAAAGCAAAAAGAGGTGGAGGTGTGTCTCCAGGGGTAGAACCCTGCCGAGCAAGCACAAGTTCTGAGTTCAAATCCCAGTACTGCCTCCCCCAAATTAAAATCTCACCATTCTATTTGACTAAAACCCTATAATGGCTTCTTGTTGCAACCAAAATAAAATCCAAATTCTTTACTGTAGCCCACCAAACTACTGAAATTATTTATTTACATGCTTACTGTTCCTATTTCCCCACTAGAAGCACCTCAAATAGTACTGTGCACACAACAATCTTTTATAAATATTTGTTGAGCTGGATGATCCCAGGGTTTTGATACCTCTCAGAATACAGCAATTCTTGGGACCAGGATTCCAGTACCCTTGTTCTAAAATACAGCCACACAAATATTCATTCTAAAGAGAGACTGTTGGTCATCTACATTTTGTTCAGTAGAGGGTGGTATAGTAGTGAAAGCAAGCAGGGGTAAAATTAATTTGTTGAAGCTGAATAGACATCTGCTGAATTTCTGGCATGTTATGGGAGCTAGGACAAAAGATCCTTCCTCAAAATTCTCAGTGAGAGAGCTGGGGGCATGACTCAAGTAGTAGAGCACTACCTGCCTAACAAGTACAAGGCCCTGAGTTTATTCCCCAGTAATTAAAAAAAAAAAAAAACCTAGAAAAACCTCAGTAAGGTAACAACATGTATTTTTGAAACCCAAGATGATATAGTGACATCATCTCTTTCTCTAATCTACTGGATAACCCCTAATTGTTTTACAGCAATAAAAAGGGTGAAATTGGTTAGAAATATCAACTAGGAACCATAAATATGCCCTTTTGTCATAAACATTATGAGTCTACATAACCGATATTTGCATGGTAAAGAAAAATAAATAATGGATTCCCATGAGAAACAAAATTCAATGAAAATACACACATGTAAAATGAATAATTACAATACAGCAATTTTACAACTACCAGAAGCATTCTATAATGTTGCCATGGTTTGAACATACCCCTCAAAGATCATGTGTTGGAAATTTAATCCCTAATACAATACTGTTAAGAGGTAGGACCCTTAAGAGATGATTGGGTCACAAGGGCAAATGGGTTAATATCATCATCACAGGAGAGGGTTCCTGATAAAAGGCTGAGTTCAGTTCCCTTCCTCTCCTACCTCTTTCCTCTTGCACATGTACTCTGCCTTCCACCATGGGATGATGCAGCAATAAAACCTTCACCAGATATGGCCCCTCAATCTTGGACTTTCCAGCATGTATACCATAAGCCAAATACATTTTTGTTCATTATAAATTATCCAGTCAGTGGCATTCTGCTATCATAGCACAAAACATAGTAAGACAAATGCTATGGCAGGACAGTGAAGAAAGCAACTAACATTGTCTGAGCAAGTCAAGTAAATCTGCAGAGGAAAGATGGTATCTATGTACAAACAGAAACAGCTTTCCAGTAGAGAGAGGAAAGTACACAAGACAGAGGAAACAGTATATACAAGAAGAAAGAAGAGTGAAAGAAATTCATATAGTTGTCAACAGCAATTAACTGGATGTGCCTTTAAAAAACTTATCTAAAAGACAGAGTAAGGATTGAAAGGAAGGTTTGAACCAGATCCTGTTGATGGAGAGGCACCAGCTAAAAATTTAAGCAGAAGATGAAAATGATTAGATGTGTGTTTCAGAAAGAAAATCTTGGGCTTTGCATGGTGATACAAACCTGTAATTCCAGCACTTTCAAGGCAGAGGAAGGAGGATTATGAGTTCAAGGCCAGCCCTATCTCCAAAAACAAAAACAAAATTTTGTAGGTATGGAAAAGACACGGTGAGACATAGGGAAATGTCAACTAAAAAGCCACTTAAGTAGTAAAATGGACAAAGTTGGGTTAACTTGTTAACCTAAATAGTAAATAAGGTACCGGGCACAAAATGTGACCAATTAATTTGGCTATTATTGTATTTATTACTACTACCAAAAGTTCTGATAAGAGATACTAAAGTTCTAAACTAGCTACTGGAGACAGAATAGAAAAGCAGCTTGGAGAGATTTTCAGATGGGGCACTATTTGAGGGTAGAATGGCAATGAAACACAGGGTTTCCACTCTGACTTTTTTTAATCTAATGTTCCCAAGCATAGTCCTCTTAAAAAGCTGTATTTTAGCTAAAAAAAAAAAAAGAGCTCCATCTAAGATATGGATACACTGAATATGTCTTCTAGAGTCTTGAAAATTATCTTGATTAAATTCTATATAGAGAAGTATACTGTACACTCTTTGAGTGAGCAAAAATGTTGACAAGAAAAGCATGTTAGTAGTGCTCTTCATTTTACTGCACATATACATACTCTCTGTCATGCTGCTGCAATACAGCTCATTATATGCAGAGCTCAGTGCTAGCCACAAAGGAGAAGAGACAATGATAAACAAGATAGATACAGCCCATGGAGCTGACACTTAAGGTAGAAAAGAAAGAGATCAGAAGCTGGTAACTATAGCACACGAGCCAAAGTTTATAGTCATACCCATTCTACATATTGTCTATAGCTGGCTTTTTGTTGCAATAGCAGAGCTGAGTGGCTATACCAGAAACTGTATGGCCAACAAAGCCAACAATATTTACTATATGTACCTTACAGAAAAGTTTTCAACCTCTAAAACAGACCATTAATTAATTATAATTGTGACAAATGTGACAAAGAACCTAGTTAGAAGGAAGCAATGAACAGATCCCCCTGAAAAAGTGAAAGATGAGCAGGGCAAAGGACAAAATTCTAAGGTCAAGGTTTGAAGAAACAGGACTATATGAAAGATCTGAGGAGTGAAGGACACAATGCATTCTAGGAACTAACAAAAGACCAGTATGAGTATAGAGTATAAATAGGGAGTGTTATTAGGAGGTGCAATCAGAAAGGCAGGCATAGGTTAGAAAATGCAGAGAATTTATAGGCTACAATCCAGATTTTATGGGCTGGCTGAGTGGCTCAAGTGCTAAGAGCACCTACCTAGCAAGCATGAGGCACTGAATTCAAACACCTGTCCCACCAAAAAAAAAAAAAAGGAGCATTTTGGACTGGAGGTGTGCCTCAAGTGGTAGAGTGCCTACTCTATGCAAGTGTGAAGCCCTGAGTTCAAACCCCAGTCTCACCAAAAAATAAAAAAGATTTTATATCTTTATCCACAGAGCAACAAGAAATTATCAGACAGGCACAAAGGAGTGACATGAGTACATGGGTGCTATGAAAGATTAGTGGGAAATAACCAGAGAGATAGTGGACAACAGTAAATGTAAGAAGTTAGAATCAAGTATATATGAAGGAAAGAGGACAACAGCTTGGACTTTAAAGATGGGAAAAGCTGGGAAATAGAGATGTATCTGCTTCATCCTTTTGCCTAAGATTTTGCTGAGCAAGTAAGCTAAAGGCAAATGGGGTTATTTACATTCTACATAGGTAGCACCAACACAGATTCTAGCTATAAAATGGTCCTAAAATATCAACCTGGAATAAGTTTTTAAATCACTTGTCCATCTTCCACCCACATTAATCTTAGTTTCAAAAGAAAAGGTTATTTTGCAATACAAAGAATGTAAAATACGAACTTATTTGTATTTTTCAAACACTGCAAACTTTAGACTACCTATGACACTCTCACAAGGACCAAAAATTAAACAAGTATAAAAGAGAATTCTCAAAACTTACTTTTCAAGCTCTTCCTGAGAATGGGCAAATGTACAATTTGTTCCTCGGGGACACCCCCCTTGCTGTCGCAAATCTCGGCACATACTAGTCTTGTATTTGCTGTTTGGCTGAGGCTACACAAAGGAAAACATTAAATGTGTGGAAAAGTGAAGATTCCAGTTGTTATTCACTGTTTGGACTTCAGAACTTTATGACTTAATTCTTTTTCACATTAGACAAGTAATTCTTATGTTGAAACAACTACGATTCCATTGTTTCCCGTTGTTAAGTTTTGTTGCATCACCCTGAGGTAGCATTTTAGACATTTTTTTTCTGAAGTTTATCTGAAACTAATTCAAATGTTATATCTATTTATTTTCAAGCAACACAATTTGCATGAAAAGAAAAATTTTTATCATGTATTTATTGCTATTTAAAACCATTACAACAAAAATCAAACAATTTTAAAAAGCATTTTTTTAAAAAGTCATACAAGTTTTGTCCACTTAAACTTTCTCAGGACATGTAGACTACAATTTCCCAGAAAAATTACCAATTAACTAATCAACATGGGGTTACAACTCTATTCTTGGGTTTAAGTGGCTTAAATTTACATGAACAATGAGGCACAATATAAAATACTAATCACAACAGCTCTAATTTGCATAAAAAATCTAAGATGTCATTCTCACTTCTGAGATTCTTGTAAGACAAAAGCATTTAACATTCATTCAGTTGATACCTGAATATTGAAGTGTCTTACAGTCAAATAAGGACAGAAGAGTAAAAAGATTAAAGACTAGGTTTGACCCCAGCTGTGTCAGTTACTGTTGGCATAGCCTTGAATATATTATTTAACTTCTCTAAATTTTAGCTTGGAAACAGCAATTACCTTGCAGGTAGCTGTGAGGATTATATATAAAATATGTAACGTATTATACATAGCATGGGCCATAATAACTAAATGGAAATTATAACTAGAATAAGGAATTATATTTAAATTCCCTAAGAACATTAAAAATATCTTAAAAATTCAAATCCCACACATTTTACAAATTCATTTGGGAGAAAAAAGTGTCAATTTTCCATAGTAGAAAAGAAGTGGACAAAATGGAAGGAATCAATAAGTTATACCTAGTCAAAACCATTTTGTAATTCAGCGAATTCATATCCGAAATACCCTACACATTCTTGTTATAGTATAAAACACCAATCAGTTACACTAAAAACTAAGTTTCTTCAAAAATAACAGAGAAAATAAAAACTTGTGAGAAACCTGGGGATGCAGCTTATTGGCAGCATTCTAGCCTAGCATGCTTGAGGCCTTGGGTTTGATCCATAGCATTACACATACACATACACACAAAACAAAACAAAAAACCTTATGAGAGAAAAGAGTCACATGAGGAGTTCATTTACCAAACAGACTGTTAAGATGTTCAGGATGAAGCTGGGTTAGAGATAACATCAGTGAGAAGTAAAATATACGTACTTACCTGAGGTGTCTCATGGCCTTTTCTACTATAATTTTGTATGAAGTCCACAAGGCCATGAACCACTGTTTTAACAGCTACCATTGCATTTTCTAGCTGCTCCCAAGTTGGTGAAACAGCATCTAAAGTAAGTGCCAAGGAGACGGGGGTGGGGACAGAGAATGTTTTAGCAGTAATTCTCTAGTGTTATTTATCTCAAAGGTAGACAAACTATAACTATATGAGCATTTCCCCACATACCTGGATTAGGGTCTATGTTGGCAAGAAGCTCTAAATGAGGCCGCAACCTATTTAAGTTAGCTGGGTCACCTGTTCGTTGCAAAACAATTGTCAATTCCTGGACACTCTTTGCAAATGATTCTGGAGACTGAAGCTAACAAACAGAAAAGAGAATGTTTTTCACTCTGGTTCTTATGACACACCTATATGCAAATGCTTTCCAATGATCAGTTACTTAAAAGGTTTTCAAGTGTCTTCAGATTCCATAGTAGGAGTTTCAACGATGAATTAAATTTTCATCTCAGAATCTGCCCTATGAAACTCATCATTAGACACTTAGAAAACACATTTATAAGCTGTGTTAGCTGTCTGGGGTTAGAAAGTAAATAAACTTGGAGCTTTGTAAGCCTAGCTACATTCATACTAATATCCCATACTTGTTTCCCTATTACAACCCTTAGTTTATTTTGAAAGTTACAAAACAATAAAAGGGGCTGGAGGTGTGACTCAAGTGATAGAGCACCTGCCTCACAAACATGAAGCCCTGAGTTCAAATCCCAGTACACCAAAAAAAACAAACAAAACAATAAAAACTTAGAAGAACCTACTATAATGGAAATGTGCAAATGTTTCTTTAGTCCCTTTAGAACAAATATTCCTTGACTTACAATGGTTCAACTTATGATTTTTCAACTTTACAATGGTACAAAAGAAATATACATATAGCAGAAATGGCATTTCAAATTTTCAATTTGATCTTTTCTCAGGTTAGTGATGTACAATAACATACTCTTTCACAATGTTGGACATTAACAATGAGCTATAACGGTCAGCCACATGTTCATGAGGGTACACAATCAATACTTTACAGGGAACTATGTTGCTAAGTTACGATGTTCAGTAAGTTAGGTTTATTAAATGCATTCTCAACTTAGATGGACATAGTGTGATGGTAAGTGAAGACACATCGATATTCTAATGCTCTTCAATGTAAACAGCAATGGTATAAACTCGGCATATCTAATTTCACAAACCTTATCAATAATAGACTGCATGTGTGATTTATGAGCCAAGTCACCATAGAGAAGTGAGGACCACTGCTCAGGTGAAATACGAAGGCCTGCTTCCATAGCAATATGAACAATTTGGGCATCATGTTCTCTGCGTAGCGCCTCATAGCTCCGAAATTCCTCCTTTAGTTGCATCAGGGAAGAGTCTTCATCCCTTTTGGTAACCTAAAATTGAAAAAGAAAAAAATAAAAACTTACCAGAATCAATCTGCTGCTCTTTTCTATCTCAAACTGTTCATTTACTTTTTGGCAGGGGAGTGAGAAGGCAGACTACATATCAAACATCACACAAAGTAGACACAAAGATAAGATAATGTCCTCACTGAAAATCCAGTTTGGAATAAAACAAAACTTACATAACTAAATATAGTCTTTGTCTTCAATGACTTTATCAGCAAGTGGCAGGGAAGAGAGACTTGTAAACAGAAAATTACAGACAGAGTGCTATTATAAAGCTCTAGGGCAACACAGAGGAAAGGCAATTAAACCTATTAAGAAGAGAAGCCTTTCAGAAAAGGCTTCTAGCGGTAGAAAACATGAACTACACCTTGAAGAATGAGTAAAAGTTCTTCAGGCAAAGGAGGGTGAGGAACAGAATTCTAAAAAAGAGTAGCAAGTGTTAAAATAGAAACATGAAAGATGAGAAGACATACAATTAAAAGACTACGATACAGGCCAAAGATCATACAGGGCCTTATGTGCTATGGTAAGAAATTTTTATATTATCCAAAAGGGAATGAAAAGTTGTAAGACTTTTAAGTGCAGAGTGATACAATCAGATTTATATTTTAAAAAAATATCACTTTGGTAGGAGCAGAGGATAAAAATACATAAATAAAAAATCCAGCCAAAGAGGGGGCTGGGGATATAGATAAGTGGTACAGTGGTTGCCTATTATGTGCAAGGCCCTGGGTTCAGTGTGAGGAAGGAGGGAGAGAGGGAGGGAAGAGGGAGAGAGGGAAGAAGGAAAGAAGGGAGGAAGAAAGACGAGGAGTGGAGCAGGAGGAAGAAGAAAAGGGGGGAGGGAGGGAGGGACAAAAGGAAAGAAAGAGAGCAGAGATATAGAGAGAAGCTGATTGACAGAGCCCACGGGCAGGTATATATTAGCACTACCACATGATAATTAATAAATTTTCTGCCTCAACAGAAATTGTCACTGAGGTAAATAATATACATTAATTCTCTACTTGACTTACTTGATTAAAAAAACATAAATTCCAATGTTATACAAGAGTTATTACATAGTTTTATGAGAACTAGTGAAGTTGTCTAATAACGTAAACATGCAGGTATATTGCTGGCTACACAATTTCCACAATAAATGACATACACTTATTACTCAAACACTAAAATTTGCTAATGTGTGGTGATAACTTGGTTAGGAGTCGGAATATGTAAGATGAGTCCAGGTTCTGAAACAGAATGGATGAACCAAACTACTCAGGAGACTGAGACAGGAAGATCCTGAGATGGAGGCCAGCAAGGGCTAAATACCAAGACCCTCTCTCAAACAAACATAAACAAACAAAAACAAAAATAAAAGTAAAAAAGCAACTTAATTTTCTTCATTGGTAAAAGAAAATAATCCCAGACCACTTCACTGACTGCTGCTGCTGCTGGAACATTAGACAACAGTAGTAATATGCCAAGAACATGAACATGAAGGAAATCAAATTACCATCTGAGAATTAATAGGTCACAATTCTCATTGGTGATCTATAAATGTATTAGAGAAGAGTTTGGAACAATGCAAATTTTATTCAATACAATCCTAAGTATTTAAAAAAGAGTAAAGTATGGGTATAATTTGGAAGTCACAAAAATCTATATTCCACAATAACCTACATAAAGAAACACAAAGGTAACAAAAGGAGGAATTATCAACCTAAATACAGAAACAAACAAACAAAAAATCCAGAGTATGGTAACATGTTTCTTAAATTTTAAGTACTAGGGTTTGAACTCAGGGCCTCTCTTGTTTGCTAGGGAAGCACTCTTACCACTTGAGCCATGTCCCCAGCCTAGTAGCCTCATCTCAACACCATGCAGGACTCAAAAGGTTCCATGGGTGACATAAACATTTAAGTAGTGAAGAAAGCATAGGTGACTAACAGAACCTGTCCTTGTAAAGTGCTGATATGCACTTTATCTGTAAAACTTTGAAAAATACAATTTTGAGACCCTATCTCAAAAGTATTCAACACAGAAAAAAGGCTGGTAGACTGGCTCCAGTGATAAAGTCCCTGCCTAGCAAGCGTGAGGCCCTGAGTTCAAACCCCAGTATGATAAAAAAAAAAAAAAAAAAGGCATTTCTCATTACAAATTTATAAAACTGATGATCTGTTGTAGGCAACCACAAAATGCAGGTCTCTAAGGTGATCAACATGAATAAAAGATCCTGGACAATGGTAAGTTTGATAAAAGGAAATGTCACCTAAGTGAGGCCTTTTGGCAGTTAAGTCAGCATAGTATTCTTTTATTCATCCAAACATTCTGCTTTACTATTTTGAACTGTATGGCACTGAGGATGAAATGAGAATATAAAATTGAAATAACTTTCTAAAATAGCGTTCTTTAAATGTCATAGCTCAAATAGTAGCTATAGATGTACAACAGTCATAAGCCTCACATCAATATAATACCTACGAGAAAGAAAAAAACAGTATTTCAGTGATACATAGTGTGATAACCAAACTAAGGCAGCTAAGTCAAACCCATAACGTTTGAGGAATCAGAGACTGATTTTTACTGCTGCTTCACTAAAGAAATGAAATCAAGCACTATGACTATTAGGCAGATAGTGCCCAAGACTTATTAGCTGAGTTAAAAGAATCCATTTGAACATATTCCCATCATCAATTGTCTGTTATCTAAAATGGAGCAGTTTGCTGAGGAAACATTTTTATCTGTTCTGTTTTCATTGTTGGAGCCTTAAAATGAACAAAATAAACTAAATATGCTTCAGTTTTAAATTTAGATGTTTTACTTTCAAAGAAGCTAAGGGGTCAATTTCCAGTATTTTGAGTCTTTTTCAAGACCTAGTTGACAACCTACACTTTTGTAAAATACAGAAACTTCCAAGGATTCAGGCTGCTTTGCACCTCTTGGTAACTTTCACTACCAACTGGCCTATCAAACAGTAAAATTACATTTGAAAACATTCCTGAAAGAAAGAAACACAGAATATGAACTATGGCAATCTCCTTTGCTTTTTATATTTTCTTGTCATCCCTAAAATATACAAGCCATTTTCATATTAAAGATGTTAATTATTACAAAAAGGATTTTTCAAAAATGGGTTACAAAGCCATTGCATTCTCATGAAGTTTACAATATAATTTCTAACTAACTTTTAAGATGATAAATTTAAGTAAGGTTTCTTTAGTTCACTTGTTATATGCTTTTACACTTTTTCCTGATCAAAGTCCAACATTTATCAAACTATTTCTTTATGTTCTGTTTTATGTTATTGAAACCAACAGGCAATAACTGATATCTGATATGAAGGGTGCAATTAATGCAGAAGGAAAAAAAAAAAGGTTCCTTTCAACTTTTTTTAGGATTCTGCATTTCTGGGGCCACTAGACTGGGTAACTACGAGTTCTAGAAAGCCTCTGCTCTCATATAGGCATGTAATATTAAGACAGTTGCTTAGTGCTTACCTTGAAACAAGAAGCTCGATACAGTAGTTGTACAACATGACCAATACTTGTCTTTGATGCCTGAGGAAATCTTGGTTCTAGTCTTTGCACAACAAAAAGTACCAGAACTTTCCTTGAGAGGGCAGAACCATCTTCTAATGCCAGCAACACCAACTTTAAGGCCTCTTCTTGCATAGCTAGAAACAGTAAAGGAACTATCATCCTGCAGATCATGTCAGCCAAAGATATCTTTGGGTATTAGTTAATGATAGTCCATTACTTACAATCTGCACTTAATTAGCACAAAAGTGTTTCATATAAATGCAAATATAATTTAAAACATAATCAAGCAAAAGAAAACATAATAACCAATCAGAACACAAGTCAACAGAACTTTAATAATATATTTTCTGCAGGTATATAATACTCAATTAAATAATGATAATGTGTATGGGGGAAAAGTAATTCATAAAACACACAATTATGGGGACAATACAATATGCAAAGGACATACAACAGGCTTATGCATTACTGACAGTTACTGTAAGAAACTATTTTGCATACAACTTAAAAATGATATTAGCCTCTGAATGCAATGGCAAGAGAAAGTATTAACTTCAGTTTTGCTGTTTTATAATGGGGGGCTGTATACTATTATCTGGATCAAATCATGAGGGAACATCAGGCAAAAGTAAATTAAGAAATACTCTGTAGGCCAGGAACCAGTGGCTCACAACTGTGATCCTAGCTACATGGAAGGCTGAAATCAGGAGGATCACAGTTCAAAGCCAGCCTGGACAAAAAGCTCAAGAGACCCAATCTCCAAAATAACCAGAACAAAATGGACTGGAAGTGTCATTCAAGCAGTAGAGCGTCTGCTTTGCAAGCACAAAGCTGAGTTCAAACCCAATCCTACCAAAAAACAAAACAAAAAAAAGGCTTGTATTCTTTAAGAATATTAATACCATGAAAGACAAAGAAAGGCTGAGCAATGGATGCACAAAAAAGAGCATTAAAAGCCAGGCATGGTGGCACATGCCTATAATTCCAGCACTTAGGAGGCTGACGCACAAGGATTGTTAAGTTTGAGGCTACCTGGGTCATAAAGCAAGAACTTCCCTCAAAAAATAAATGTAAAAAGAACAGTAAAATGACTACAATAAGTAGATGTGAAATGGATTGTACGCTAGAAGAAAATATATAAGAATTGAAAAAAGTGAAATATGAACTATAGATTGTAGCACTGTAACAATCTGGTGAATATAATGTTATTACATAAAAGCATCCTTGTTTTTAGGAAAAAGGTGGAAATATTTTGAGGGTAAAGGGGGCATAAAATATGCAACCTATTTTCAAATGGTTCAGAAAAGAGATGAACAAATGGCAAAATATTAGAAAGTGTTGCATATAAGTCAAGAGTATATAGAGAATTCTCTGTATTGCATTTGCAATTTTTCAGCAAATTTGAAATTATTTCAAAATTAAGTCAAAATATGTGGGGATCAATCAAAATAATGGAAACTTACAGCTGAGAGACCATATAGGATCTGGATTCAAAATCAAAACACTTTTTCCAAGTTCAGACTTTTAAGGTATAGATTAAGCCATGACAATGTAACTATACTCAGCAGTAAAACTGGAGCTAGAACCAAGAACTTAAAATTTTTTGACTCATAAAATTAACCATTTTAAAGAATACAGGACTGGAGGTGTAGATTAGTGGTAGAGTGATAGTATACAGGAAGCTGGGGCTTACATCCTCAGCACTGCCAAAAAAAAAAAAAAGAAAGAAAAAAAAAAAAAACCAGCATACAATTCAGTTACATTCAGTCAAAGACATTTACTTTCATTAACCCAAAGGAAACCCCATAGTCATAAAGCAGTCACTTCTACCCTCAGCCCCTGGCAACCTCATCTGTTGTCAAGTTTCCTTCACTGACACAATATTTTCAGAGTACATTCACCAACAATAAATATCAGTACTTCATGCCTTTTTATGGCTGAGTAATAGTCTAATGGTGGATTTATTACATTTTGCTTATGCACTTATCAGCTGACAATTGGGTTGTTTCTACCTTTTAATTTTATTCTATGAAATAATTAACCTGTATTCTTCAAGAATATCAACACTGTGAAAGACAAAGAAAGGCTGAAATAGTTCCAGATAAAAGAACATTAAAGTCCTGGTGGTTCATGCCTGTAATCCTAGCACTGGGGAGGCTAAAGGTCTGAGACAGGATCTGCCTGCATAAGCCCAGACTAGCCTCAAACACATCCCCCTGTCTCAGCCTCTGAGAGCTGGGACTTCAAGTCTAAGCCACCAGGTCTAGCTTGCGTTCACCTTTTAACTATTGTGAATAGTATTTATATAAACATTTGTGTTCAAGTATTAGTTTGAATATCTGATTTCTAATCCTTTGGGTATCTACCTATGAGTGAAACTACTGGATCATGTTTAACTTTTAAGGAACTGCAAAATGTCTTCCCCACAACAGTGTACCATTTTCTATGTCCTCATTCTCCACATTCTTACCAACTTGTTATTTTCCATTTCTTAAAGTCACAGACAATGAAATAGGTATGAAGTAATATCTCATTGTGGTTTATTTTTATTTTAGTTCTTGTGGTACTGCACAGTGGACTCACGGAGGGCCTAGCACATGGTAGGCAAAAGCTCTACACTGAGTCATGTCCCCAGCCCCTCGCTGTTGTTTCAATTTATATTTCCTAACATCTAAAAGACATCCAACATCTTTTCATCTACCTGTGAGCCATCTTGTTTGTCTTGTGTCTCTATTAAATTGGGTTGAATTGTAGAATAAGGAAGATTGAATATCTAATCTAGTGCTTAAAGTAAGTAAACATGAGCAAATATCCAAAGGTAACATTCTTAAATAATATGAAAATGCATATTTAACATTGTATGCAGATGAAATTTTCACATGAAACCCCTTGTACTATTAATGAATCCTAAATAAAACATGTGTAGTTAAAAATACTTAACTTTGTATTATGAAAAATCTTAAATGTACACAAACTAGAGATAACTTGTTACCTATAGCACAGCTGTTGTCATCTAACTCTTACTCACTTCTCTAGTTATTTTGGCCACGATATTTTGAAGTTAAGTCCCAGATAATATATTACTTTACAGAAGGCCCTTGGTATCCATGGGTATATGGTTCTAAGGAGAATGCCACTGAGGAAAAACTACAAATGCTTAGAATGCAGAGTTCAGTACTACACTGTGGATGCTGGATTCAATTTTCCCAGAATGCCAACCAACTTCTACTAAAACACATGACACCTTTCAGCAAATCTAAAATTCTCACTTTATCATTTAAATTAAGCACATTATGTGCCCCTTTGGTTTTGGGAGAATTACCATTAACTTTTACCTTGCTTTTTGGGCACAAATTTGTTTTGTGGGGAGACAGATTTTCACAAATTGAAGAGCAGGAAAACACTCGGCAGTTCACACAATGCTTTAAATACAACTGACAATATGGTGGGACTGAGAACTCCCTATCAACTTAGTTGCGTAATGTGTGTGTGTGTGTAAGAATTTAAAAGTTTTGCTTTTGAAATTTCTATTTTAAAAATTTTGTCATTTTTTGACCACACTTAGTTAAAACCACATGTAATAAATCCAATGAATAAGGCAGACTTATGGTACACTTAAATAATTCAGTATGTATTTACAGCAGGTAAGGTCATTTATGTTTTGGTGACACTAGGATTTGAACTCAAGATTTGCTCTACCATCTGAGCAACACCCTCAGCCTGTTTTATAAAAATTTAATATAAGACTATTATCACATCTAACCAAAGCAGCAGACTTCCTTAATATAATCTAATACTGAATTCATGTCGTTTTCCCAAAAATAATTGGTATAAGTATCCAAAAATACACACATACTGCTTTTAGTTGAGAAGTTAGGCTTAAAAAAAATTATATACCAGTTTCCCTAATACTCTGTCCTCCCATTAAAAAGAAAGTTAATGGACTGGAGCACAGCTCAAACACTAGAGCCCTTGCCTAGGAAGCTTGAAGCCCTGAGTACAAATACCAGTACCACCAGAAAAAAGTTCATTTATTTGAAGAAACAATAATTTTTCTAAAAAATTTCCATCATTCTGTATTTATTTAGGCTTGTATTTTAAAATATATTCCTTTAGCTCCCTTGTTTTAGGCAAACTGGAGGCTTGATTAGATTGAGGCTGAGGGTTTTTGCTTATTGTTGAGTTTGCTTTTTAGCTAAGTATGGTTCTTATTCCACGTATCACTTAAGACACATAAACATAAGATCCAGTTGTTTCACTTATAGTTATCTTAAGATTGATCAGTAGTTTTAGGCCTTATCCATCTATGATAAATTTCCCCAGTAATCTTTCATTTAATGATTTTAACAGACACTAGTAATTCTTATCTAGGCCCATTAATTAGTATTTGTTGCAAAATAATAGTTTTTCTAATTCTGTATTTTTGTAGTTGGAATTCTGCTAGAATAGGAAACTTCTCTCAATCCAGAAGAGCTGTCCCTAAAATAGTTTATTTATATGGAAAGGTAGGAGAAAAAAATGCTTGGCTTTTTGTCCAACCCCCTTTCCAATTTTCTGAGTAATGTGGTTAGTGCCCTAGCAACCACACAACACAATATTTTATCATTATCATTAGGAACTCATAGATTTTTGTGTATTTTCTATGTTTCCATCCACTATAATTCATTTTGATGTTTAAATTGTAAAACTCTCATCCAGTAGGACCTCCTTTAAGTTCAACTCTGATTTTGTCAAGACTCTTAGTCTTTGATTTTTTTTTTTTTTTTTTGCTTCCTAGCACAAAAGTTCCAAGGTTTATCTTTTGCTTTCCTACTTCAGAACTGGAGTAAAAGATTTATCCAAAATGTCTGCCTCTTTTTAGTGAGAAATGGTATTTATTAAGGCTCATACATTAGGTGCTTTGATTATTCACTGCTTCTAAGGATTTTCAGAAGACAGACAAGAAATTAGGACTTTTTGGAAAAACAAATGAGTCTGCACTATAATTCCAATTCAAATTTAAGACTGCAGGGTTTGTACTTGAAATTCTTCTACTTTGGCATCTATCTGTATTCCACTATGGCCTTGAAGTCACTTATAGTGCAAGCTGGCTTTGAACTCGATTGCCCTACCTCAACCTCCCAAATACTGGGATTACAAGCACGCACCACGTCTGACGTCTATCTTTTTTTTGTTGTTGTTGTTTTTTTTTGTGGTACTGGGGTTTGAACTCAGGGTCTTGTGCTTGCTAGACAGGTGCTGTACCACTTGAGCCATGCCCCCAGCACTGTGTCTTTTTAAATGCTGAAAATACTGGTTTCTAGGCTGGTGGAGTGGCTTAAGCTATAAGAGCTTCTGCCTAGCAAGCTGAGGCTCTGAATTCAAACCCCAGTGCTGCAAAGAAAAAAAAAAAAAAACCCTTGCTAACTGAAAATATTGGTTTCTGACAGCATTAACATAGTTAAGTAATTTATATTTATCCTACTATAACAGGTTTATAGTAACAACAGTATTATAAACATGACTACTGAATGTAATGGTCAAAATATTATGTTCTAAAGTCACTTGAAACAATTTACTCCTGTGCTGATATGCTACCAACTTGATATGTTATAGCTTTCTATCTCTCTCTTTTGGGGATCAGGATGACCTTCAGACTCAGGCATGCTAGCAAACACTGAGCTACATCCTTAGTTCATTATCTTTACTTTTATGGGGAGGAGTTAGTACTGGAATTAAAACTTAGGGCTTCCTGTCTGCAAGGCAGGTGCTCTACTGCTTGAGCCATGCCTCCAGCAAAAATTTTTTTTGGCAGTACTAGTGTTTCAACTCAGTGCCTTGTGCTTGCTAGGCAGGCACTCTTATCACTTGAGTCATTCTGCCAGCCCCTTAGTTTTATTTTTATGCATTATTTTGACTTAATCGTTTTTACTTCCATTTTAAAATTTAAATTTATTTTATAATTACAAAAAAATTTTACACAGTTTCAAAGTACAAAACAAGGTAATCATCATGCTCTAGTTTCTGCTCCTTTCTGTTTTCCCTTGTTTCCTCGCTACTCCATGTAATCTTTTTATTATTATTTGTCCTGCCATTTTTTGTTTCCAAAAATGTAAACAAAATAAGTAGATAATTGTTGTGCCTCACTCTTCTTACATAGAAGGTTCTACAGTAAGTACAGTATTCTGTACTTTGCTTTTATTTTTAACATAAAAATATGTCTGGATCATGCTGTAGCAGAATTATACATCTTCATCATTACTCTCACCAGCTCCATAATGCTCTTCTAGAAAGATATCCCAGTTTTTAAATCAGTATCTTCTTATAGTTATCTGGGTTTACTTCCAGATGTTTGCTGTTACAAATAGTGCTATATAACCTTAGGCATTCTATGTTGTCAAATTTCTCTTAAAAGTTTAAACCACTTGCAGCATTCTCTCCACTATTGCATCAAACTATCCAGTTTCCCCACAGCTCAGTCACGAGAATATGCTGTAACTTTTAGATTCTGCAAATCTGAAAGGTTAAGAAATGGTATTTCAGTACAATTTTAATTTGTATTTTTAGACTGAATAGCTTTTTATAAATGAGGGCATTTGTATTACTTTTTTCATATGAATTACATCTTGTGTCAATATTTCCATTGGGTTGTTGGTCTTTTTCTTCCCACTTTTTTTTGGGAGTTTTTTTGGTGGTACCCTGAATTTGAACTCAGGGCCTCACGCTTCCTAGACAATTAAGTACAACTTGAGACACTCCCTCTAGCCCATTTTTATTTATTTTTTGGATAGGGTTTTATATTTTTTGCCTGGGACCAGTCTTGAACTGCTATCCTCCTACCTATGCCATCCATATAGCTGGGGCCACAGGCAAGTGTTCCACCACATCCAGTCTGCTGGCTAACTTTTTGCCCAAGACCTTGGAACCATGATCCTCCCAATCTCTGCCTCCTGAGTAGATGGCATTACAGGTGTGAGCCACAGCATCCATCTTCTTTCTGAATTTTTTGAAGCACTTTATAATTAGTTATATTAGTCTCTGCATATGATAGAATTTACAAATATTTTTAGGTTTGTCACCTTTCCAGCTTTTAGTTATATTTTTTTGTGATGCTAACTAAACACACAATTATATAGTCAAGTATCATTTTTCTCCCTATTTCTCTGGATTATAAATCAAAGTTAAAAAAGTGTTTCCTACTTCCCAGTTTAAAAGAATTATTGTTTGCTTTAATCACAAGTATTTCTGACCTATGTGAAATTTAGGTAGTGATAAATATAAAGAATATACCCAATTCTGTTGTTTTTCTCACATGCCCATCCACTTATCCCAATGTCACTTATTTAAAAAATGTTTCCTTCACAAAAATTAAATTCTATTCAAACCGAAGTTCTAAATCTGAAAAGCAAAAATAAACTTCAAGAAACACAGGTAAGTGCTTCATAACCTTGCTATAAAAATTTTTTCAAACAGAACATAGCACTAACCATAAAAGTTATCCTCTGGTGGTTTTAATAATTTTATGTTTTCCAAATGTTTTTTATTTATATTTTCTAAAGAAAAAAAAAGGTCTTAGGTCTCTATTTAACTAAGTTCTCTAATTTGTAAAATTATAGCTATGTCACCTGTCTCAGAGATGGCTGAGGATTAAATAAGAAATCTGTACTAAAACACGAAAGCGCTGGGTATAATATAGATTATGATTGACAAAAACTGAGTATCTTTGTCAAGATATGTATGTATAAAGATGGACTGAGTGTCAGAATTTTTAATTAGCCCTAGAAATTGGCATCTTTAAGCCCTAATAATCAATAAAAAAGCTAAGATGGTCATCTATTTTACCTGGCCCTAGAAACTGGCATCCTCGAGCCCTGACAGCAGCCCATAGATTGGCAGACAATTGCTGAGGGTTCTGGTGCTGTAATATCAGTTCTGTTACAGTTCTTTCTCCAAGTGAACGGGCTGCTCGCATGGCTCTGACACGACCTTCTTCCTCCACCAGTTGACAGTTTACAAGTGTCACTAGTTTCCTTTGCATTGGACGACTCAGTGCACTCTGGTTCAAACTAGCTACACCTTTAAGAAAAGGGAAACAAAGGGAACCAAAGGTTTTTCAATAAAAAAAAGACAAGTCAATTTTCATTATCTGTATTTAACTATTAAGTCACAATTCCAAATGAGTCCCTTGTAATGTACTTTTATTTTTTTAACAATGACTATTCTGTCTCTATTTACTACCATTCAGTAGTAATAAGGAGTCTAATCTTTAGTTATTTCTGATTTTATTTAGGTGTCTTATTCTCTGGGTTGTGTGTGTCCCAAGACAGGACTTTTGATTTTAGTCTGCTCTCCATCCTTACTAAAGCAACTTGAGGTAAATTTAAAGATGACTGAATACAAATTTTAACCTGAAAGTAATGAACAGTAACAGCTCTTACACCTTACTCCTTTGAATCTACTCAAGGACACTGCTCAGCAATTTTCCCTTCTCCCACATCAACACTGTTTCCCACTTTGGTCATTTCCATTACCACACAGTAAGAAGTATGCAGTTATTTCATCCATCTTAAAAATAAACCCACAGATCTTTTCATTGATTCTTCTTCCTCTACTACAGTGTCCCATTTCTTTCCTCTCTTTTATAGCAAATCCTCCAGGGTTTTGTTTCATTTTATGTTGTTCTTTTCGTAGTGCTGAGGATCAAACCTTGTGCATGATGGACAAGCATTTCTACCACTGAGCTACATCCCCAGCCTTTTTCTGGGGGATGGAGGGCGGGTACGGGGAGGAGACAAGGTCTTATTATGTAGCCTAGATTGGCCTGGAAGTGGCCTAGGCTGGCTTTAAACTTGTGATCTTCCTGCCTCAGTTTCTTGAGTGCTGGGATTACAGGTGTGTTTTACTATGCATAGCTTCTTCCAGCCTCTTTTTTTGGAGAGTGGAGGGTGGGGACAGTCTCACTATGTAGCCCAAGCTAACCTCCAACTCCCCACGTAGCTCAAGCTGCTCTCAAATTTGTGGTCCTCCTGTCCCAGCCTCCTGAATGCTGGGATTACAGGTGTGCACCAATGTATCTGGCCACCCTGAAGATTTTCTGTATTTACAATCTCCAACTCATTATTTCACAATTTCTAAAACCTACTCCAATTAATTTGTGCCACTATAACTTGACCAAAACTGCTTTGTAAGACAATTATCTCTACTTTGCTAAGTCCACGGTAATTCTCAGTCCTTATTTGACCTTCCAGTATCATTCAACACACAGTTACTCCTCAGTGCTTCAACACTTTACATATTTGGTTTCCAAAATACTTCGTTCTCTTCCTTTCTTTTTTTTTCTAGTCTTCTTTCGCTACTTTCATCATTTTTTCTTCACCTCTTAATGCTAAAGGAACTCAGGATCCAGTCTATTTCTCTTATCTAAACTCACTCCTTAGGTGATCTCACCTGGTTTCACTGCTTTAAATGCCACTGACTCCCAAAATTAGTTCCTAAACCTCATCCTTAACACAAAACTCATACACCCAGTAGCCACTCAAACTCACTATGACCAAAACTAAACTCAAACATCTTACCTAATCCCAATACCTCCACTATTCTGTAAGTTTATGGCAACCCCCTTACCAGTTAACTCCGATCATATTTGACTTTATTCTGCATCTCAAACTTCAAATCCAGTAACTTAGGAAATAGTTTTGACTCTACTGACCATTCTGCACCCCATCTACTGCTAAAAATCTTGCTCTAGCAGCCTATTAACTGATCACCCTGCTTCTACTCTTACCCTTATATAGCAAATTCTCAACACAGCAGTCAGACTGATCATTTTAACATTAATCAAATGTCACTGCTGTGTTCAAAACCCTGCAATAACTCTTCAACGTTACTCAGAGTAAAAACTTAAGTCTTTAAATGGCTTGTAAGTCTGTACATCATCTAGTGTCACCATTTCATCTCATCTCAGGCTGCTCTCCTACTCACTCACATTCCCCTAGGCACACCCTTCTCTTCCTTTTCTTTGAAGACACCAGGCATGTCTTGGGGATGCTGCATTAGGTATTCCTTCTTCCTGTAACACTCTATTCCCAGAACCTACATTGTTAACTGTATCATCTCTTTCACCTCATCTTAAGTTCAAAAGCAAATTTAATGAAGCCTACACTATTCTTAAAACTGCAATTTGATCTTGTCCCTCACCCTGACATTTCTGATCCCTCTAACTCTACTGTTTTCTTTTTGTATCAATTACCACTTACACTATATAATCTTTTTTGCTGCTCATACAATATAATGTTTTATGCTTATTACTTATATATATTTTCTCTTTTCTAAAATATAAGTATTATGTATGTGCGTAGTAGACTTTTCTGTCTAGTTTACTAAAGTATCCCAAGCATCAGAATAGTGCCTGGTACATAGTCCATGCTCATTGGCAGTATCAAATAAACATTTGGTTGATTTATTCAATAATTTATGATGTGCTAGTTACTGGGGATGCAGTGATAAAATAAAATTTTACTTTTAATATCTTATTATATTTGTCTCCTGAATACATGTGGCTCCATGAAGGCAGTGACCTAACCACTGCAAGTGCCCAACATTTAACACTTACCAAGTCCTACTCGCCAGTAAAAATGCTTTTTAGGAACTTACCTTTACCTCCACTTAGAGGTTTTAAGTAGAGTGCCAAATCCTCAACACATTTCTTTGCAACTTCATAGTGTTTATTCTCACCTAAATTACTTAATTTTATTGACTGATGATCTGGTACCTAAAAAAAAAAGGAAGGGATGCAGAAAAACATTCATCCAGAGGATCTGTATAGTTGCTACTTTTTGCAACTTCTTTGTTAGTTTTAAAGTATTTCAAAATAAGAAGAAGGGGAAAAAAAGGCAGGGATTTTTTTCCTTAGCATTTAGTATCTCCTTGCTATATTATTATTAAATTTACAATTAATGGTCTGTTTCCCGTGCTAGAATATAACCACCACAAGACAGTGTTAGCAATCAAAGAGTGTAGCTCAGTAGTACAGCACCCATGTAGTATGTACAAGGTTCTGGGTTTGATCTCCAGTGACACACATGTGCATATGTGTGAGCATACACACACTGTCAAAAACATGGGTGAAACTTCCAGCTTTGCTACTTCTATGAGTGATCTTGAGAAAAATTATTTAATTGTTCCAAATGACATTTTCCACATCTGCAAAATGGAGATGAATATCCACATTTCATAATGCCATTATGAAAGTTCAATTTAATTCAACAAATATTTATATTGAATTAATCATGTGCCCAGTACTAGGGATCTACGGTGAGCAAACAGAACATTCCTTGTCCTATAGACCTTCTATTCTATTGAGATTAGAAGCAGCCAACAAATAAAAAACATAAATATCTAGTATGTAGAAGGTACTAAGTAAAATATTACACAGCAAAGATAAGGGGGATTGGAAATGCTGGAGAAGGGTTATAATTTTAACTGACATGATCAGGATAGGCTTCCTTACAACACCTGAATAAAGAAAGAGGAGAGGGAAGGAACCTTCTGGGCAAGAAAACTACAAAAGCCCTAGGGAACAACAGCTTGGCATATTTGAGAACTGGCTAGAAGGCCAATAAGTAGAGATAGTGGTAGATGAGGTTGAAGAGAGAGAAATCACAATGCAAAGACTTATAGACAATTTTGAGGACCAAGTGAGATAAAATTTAATAGGAACATATCAAATATCTTTAAAAGGAACACATCCTGACCTACAGCATACACTAAGAAAACAAGTCCACTTATTTTATTGAATCTAAACTGCCAAGAGGCAACACTGTTTATGCTTTTTTCTTTTTTTGGTGCTGCTGGAGTTTGAACTCAGAGCCTACACCTTGAGCCACTCCACCAACCCTGCTTTTGTGATGGGTTGTTTTGAGATAGGGTCTTGCAAACTATTTGCCTGGGCTGGCTTCGAACCGCAATCCTCCTGATGTCTGCCTCCTGAGTAGTTAGGACTAACAGGTGTGAGCCACCGGTACCTAGCTGTTTCATGTTCTTTTAAGAAAAATATGCTGCCAATTACATTACGGCATCATCAATTACAGATGTGCCTTGATTTCAGTGTCTAACTGAATTATAAATATTGAAAACAGATTTTCTGCTTTACAAGGGAAACTTCAAATATCAAGATACTAAGGAGAACAACAGAGTATTTTGGTTCATTTAGTTTTATAATAAATCAGAGTATTTTCTTACAAACTGGAAAAATCCTTGCTTTCTTACTTCACTTACTATTATTATTTTTTTGAGACAGGGTCTTATGATGTAGGCCAGGGTGGCCTTGAACTCTCAATTCTCCTGCCTAGTCTCCGCCTCTCCCCATCAGTACTGGGATTACCAGTGTTCACCACTTACTACAACTATCTTGCTTTAACATGTAATGTATAATGTACATAATTTCATTTTCTCCCTCACCTGTAGAATAGGCATAAGTATCCTAAAAGCTATGATAAAAATCAGTAATATTTAGTATCATAAGTAACACAGAATAACCCTTACTCAATGAAAGTATTACAAATTTAGGGTCTTTCTCTAGCACTAAAATGATATAACATGAAATATTATGTATTAATATTATTGAATAGCACATGTACAGAAAAAACTGTACAGATTGTGTTTCTGACACTTTGGTAACTGGTTTCCATATACACCTATACATCTACACGTACACAGATGGAAACAAACATATGTGTATATGTCTGTTTATATGTTTATGTGTGTATATGTACGTATATGTAGAACTCATTTTCTCATTTATATTATCCTTCAACAACCGAAGTTAAACGTCTCCGAAAGCTCTAGTTGGTTGGCTTCTGGCCAAAGATTTAATTATATCTTTTTAATATTAATGAATAAATATTTATGTATGCATATATAAAAATGTTCTCATCTACCTAATGCACTTGTACATAATCCTGACCTTAGTCTTGAGGAAGAAAATATGTAACTATAATGGAATTTACGGGTCTTCTTAAGAATTTTATGACATTAAGAAAATAAGATAATCATGAAAACTAGGTACATCAATAATTTTTTTTAAATGTCCAAATATCCCGAAACATATTTTATACCCTTGAAGGAACAGAGTTTGACAAGCACTATAGATACTAAATGAGTATAATACTGAAAGTTTACCTGGGCTCCAACTAACTGGAGAAGTGCGAAGTTAACTGGAAGTACATCAATGTCTGTGTTGATAGCAGTCTGGTCAAAAGGACAAGCTTTTCGGTGAAGTTTATTCAAGCAGGTCTTGCAAACAGTGTGTGAACAACCTAAACTGATGGGTTTGTGCACATTCTCATCAAATTCATTATAGCAGATTGGACAGGACAGAAATTCTGTCCACTGAGCTGCCTGCACAGGCATTGTGGAAGCTGGATGCTCGGGTTAGCAGTCTAGCAGATCATTATTTTGCTGTGTAGTGTTTTGTAAGCTGGAAATGGACAAAAGTAAGAATTAACCACATATTCATCAGTCATCTTTCAAAAGTTAACTGCTAACGTCACTGATTATAGCTTCAGAATCTGAAACATTTCTGAATAATTTCATATGCTTTGGACACCTTTAAAAAAACTTATACGTTAAATAAAATTTCTGAATTTTGTACAGAAACTATTCACTAATAGTGTTCTTTTCAACTACACACTTATATTTATGTTGGTTGCTCATGTAATAATCATCAAAACTTTTATGTATTCTTAATGACCACAAAAAATAAGCAGATTAACTTTCCACATTCCATTTTTGGGAACACAAATTGTTTTGGACTGCTAGGGCTTTTGATTTTTTTTGAAAAGTATTTTTCTTGGATAACCACTAACCCAAAATATATTAAGATATGGCTTAACAACTAGTAAGCTTTGGGCTATTGTATCAAAACAGTATTGTAGGGGCTGAGGGCATAGCTCAGTGGCATAGCACTTGCTTAGCATATATGAAGTCCTGGGTTCAATCCCAAGCACCAAATAAAAAAAAAAAATGCAAAACAAGATTATAGCCAAGTGAGAAGACAGCCTTGGCACCTAGAAAAGAACATCTCTGGTTAGGACATAACTGAGAGGCTAAGTGAGGTACTGGAAATGTACATATAATAGAAGTGTGTGATGACAGAGCTGTTTGTCCACAAATGAAAGAATAATGCTGACTACAAAGTATGGTGCCAAAGTAAAACAAAGAAAATACTGTCTAAAATAATCTTGTAGAAATTCACTGTAATACTTTAAAAAAAAACATATCATTTAGTGATTGATATATACAACTGAAACTTGTCAGGTCCAATAAGATTGGTTTAGAACAAAGAAATACTCTTATATTGTTCTAAGCAAAAAAAAAAAAAAAAAGACAAAATATAAATTTGTATCTTTGCAATGATTATAGTTTCTGGAAAGCTATATATGTTTATGATTATAAACTGAAAAGGCACATGGAAAAATATCAAAGATTAAAATCTTTATCCAAGGCTGTGGATGTAGCTCAGTGACAGTGTGCTTGCATAGCATGCATAAGGCCCTAGATTCAATTTACAATGCAAATAAATAATCTATGTTCCATAATTTTTAGTAAAATAAAAGATATAGTATCCAAACCATTCTAACATTTCTGTATCTTTCAATTTAAAACTTATGTAAGCCTGACAAAAGCTCTCTAGAGAACAAGAAATCTAGGTTTTTAGGGCAAATTAAAAATGTTTACCAACCCAAACATATTAGCTGCAAAAGTAGTCTTCATCATGCTTTTATGTTCAAAAAAACACTGTCACACTGATTAGAACCATTAAGCTAAAAACCAATTGGTTTGCTTCCATCTTGGGAGATGAGCAGAAGCAGGTGAGCAAATCTTCACTAAATCTACTTAACATATTTAATATTCTGTTTTCTGGCAGCAGAATTACACAAGGAATATTTTAATTGAAGTAAGAATGAATTTTACCTTTAATATACTACTGAGATCCCTAAGTCAATAACTTAATTTTTTTTCACAATGGGTACTTGTTTGGAAATGTTAATTCTGTTGGGTCAGGATAGCACAGGCCACTGGGAAATAGGAACCAAAGAACAATTATTCTTCCCTTAGTTTTCCAAGATCATCCAGTGTACAGTGTTTGAGAATACACTTAACAGTTTTACGCTATAATAGCCCTTAACTAAGTGTTTTTAGGTATAAGAACACCAGGATTTTTAGTATAATTAATGCTGAGAAGTTTAATTTGTACTTTAAAAGGTAAAGAAAAAAACGAATAAAACTTTGGAATAACTGCCAAATTTTTCCCCTGCTACATATCAAACTTTGACACCAAAATTATGAACTAGACTTTTCTTATATAATAATATTGTTTTAAAAATGTTTTTCTTCACTACTAGTATCAATTCTAGATTCCTCAATTAAGACAAATTAGAATTTCATCTAGAACACAGAAGAAACATACATAGTCCATTAAAAGGTTTAATTAATGATGACAAATTGGACTTACAATCTCTTTAAAAAAGGTACTTTATCAACTCTGGTAAGTATTTTTGTAACTACCAAAAATGACCAATATACTACTATCTTTATATTTCAAAAAAGCATATAAAGCTACGAAGACCTAAGAATACAGATCAATTTGTAAAACTTCTTGGCTTATCCTGACACATTTTAAAGTGACTTATTTAACTCTATGGAGGTCTAAATGCTATCAATATTTATAGTGAATACTGAAGTAAGTAGTCATATAAACATATTCCTAAAACATTTCAAGTTGAGATAAAATGGACTAAAAAGCCCACAATTCTAGAGACTTACAGGGAGTAAGAGAAACACTCCAATTTTTATGTTCCTGGTAACTAGTTTCTAAAATTGGAGGTGAATAATGTAAAGCACAGGAGTAAGAAATGCTAAACTTAGAGGAGGAACCTTAAACAGATTTTCACTTAATTTCCCAAGCTATAAATTCTGTAATTCTGTGCTATGAGTGCTAACTCATAAAATAGGAAAAGTAAAATGACCTCTCACATGATGCAAATTATAAACTGCTTTATTATGAGCAAACTGTATACCAGCTAAGCACTTTCATTTTCTGTTATTAGTCCACCATAATATGCAGCCTCTTTGGGACCATGGCAATTGATTTTAAAATGTCAAAACACAATTGTGCCTTTTTCACTGTGTGTCTGTGTGTGTGTGTGTGTGTATAAAAACATAAACATTAGAGCTCAGGTCAGTTTATTAAAACAAACATTTTCATTCCAGTTAACCCATGTGAGGACTATTAATCTACTGAAATGGACTATAACAGTACTGCTCAATACAGAAAACCTAAGAAAAAAAAAGGTTTGAATCTGAAATTGTATTTAAAGCATCAAAGGGGCAATTTAGGTTTTAACCTAAAAAACAGAAAACAAAAACCAATGGAAATACATATAAACTCCAATACTCAGCATCCAAAGGTATCAAAAAGATTGGAGAAAAAGGAATTGAATTATAATTTTAAAGACTGTTATTATATGTGACTTTGCTTCACAGATGAACTCAAGTTTTTCTCTTTCTTTTGGAATTTTTTGGAGATACTGGGGTTTAAACACAGGTCCATGAACTTGCTACGCAGGCAATCTACTACTTAATCCAGGCACCCAGTCCTTTTTGGTTTTAGTTAGTTTTTGGATAGGGTCTCATATTTCTTCCTCTTCCTCCATCTCCAACCTAAGCCTCCCACATAGCTGAGATTACAGGAGTAAACCACCATACCTAGCATACTTCTATTTCTTAAGTCAATGATGGGGGTTGAACTCAGTTTTTAAAATAAGCATGAAATGTAATTTTCAGTGCATTCTAATAGGGAATTAATGAGATAACTTTCTATTTTAACTAATAATGTTTGCTTCTTCTTTTTCAGGGTAGACCTGAAAAATATTTATTTTTGAAATAGAATTTACTTACCTATTTCTGTCTATGAAATAATGGTTACTATATAACTTTATCTTTCTTATCACCAAAGTCCTTAGCCCTCTGATTATTCCGATTGTAAGAGGATACACAGTCAGGAAAGTTTTGGTTTTCATATGTCTGCTTTTATTTATTCCCTTTTTTTGAGATGCTGAAGATCAAAACCAAGGCCTTGGGCAGGCTAGGCAAGCACTCTATCACTAAGGCACATCTCCAGACTCATATGTCTACTTTTATTTATTTCTCAGAATACTAGTACTGCTCTAGAATAGAAATGTCCAATAAAAGTATAATGCAAGTGTAGCTTGGTGATATAGTGCATGTTTAGCATGCATAAGACTCTGTGTTCAATCCCAAAGTGGGTAATTAAAAAAATTCCTGGAGTCATGTTTCAAAAAAAAGGAAAAATACAGGTACAATTAACTTTAGTAATATCTTTTATTGAACTCAATTTAAACTATCAATACATAATATAAAATTTGAATATCTTAAAAAGATTTTGTTCTAAGTCTTTGAAATCTGGTGTGTTTTACACTCAAGCACATCAAAATTCACAGTAGCTCTATTTCAAGTCCTCAACTGTCACATATGGCTATTGGCTGCTATTGGACAGTGCAACTCTAAATTACTAAAGACTATAAAGTAATACTCAAACTTATGTATTAAAAGTCACACACTTAAGGCTTTCATTACATTAGAAAAGTCTGATCATAAAGATGTAACTTGCAACATTCATGAGACTGGGCACAAAACATCAATTTAATTTTCAGCTGCTTTATTTTACCACATACTTCCTTTTTCCATCAATAGGAAGTGAAACTTTAACTCAGTTCAACCAAAATGACAAGCAAGTACTTATTACAACCTTGTTATAAGTTTATTTAGCATTCTTAGCTATCACCTACAATGTAAAAGTTCTGCTTTTTTAATTATAAAATCCTGAGTATATAAGAAAATGCTTTGCCAATTGAAAGACAGCAAATTACAAAAAAAGAAGTGAATTAACAAAAACACGAACAAAAGGACAAAAGTCTTCTGCCATGTCAAGTTAATACAACAGTTAACAACAGATCAGGAGTAATTCAAAGGATTCACTAATTCTCTGAACTGCAATAAGATCCTCAAAGAATAAAAGACTGAATTATAACATCTGCCTTTTCTAAACATGACTGCAATTTATGTTTAGCATTGTGTCCTTCTAGCGACTTCCCAAACTCTAAAATTTGGAAAACACGAATCTCTAAATCAACAAAAATGACAATATTGAAAAATAGTCTTTAACGGAGGTGGTGGCCTCTGTCTCTTCAAGAACTGAATGTGGAAATAAACAACACAAGACCGGGATGTGAGGTTAGAACAGTGGTGTACTTTTTTTTACCAGATAGGTGAAAACAGGAGTTCTATGAAGTACTCTTAATGATTCAAAAACCTTAACTAAATCTGTACATATTTAACCACAAAAAGATTGTACCCACTAAAACATTTATTTCCTTGCTTTTGGGTGAAATCATATCACTTTAATGTTGTAACAGTAGCTTTCTCAGGTTAATCAAAAGTTCCTACAGGAACTTTAAAGTGTGACTAACACAAAAATGGTTTAAGATTACTTAAGCACTTTATTTGGAATACAAAGTCATTCTAATCACAGTGGATTGGGGGGAGTAGAAATTACAAAGGGACCTAGGTAAGAACAGAAGGAATTAAAAAGTGAACCCGGGTGGGTTTTATGAAAATCTAAAACAGGTTGAGCATCACTGTATTAGATTTACTTGAGACAATGTTGGTGTGACTATGACAGTATCTTAAACTCTAGTGACTTGAAGGATGGAAATGACAGCTACCCTCATCTCCTCCCTTCCTAAAAGCTAAGGCCAGAGAAAAGTACAGCTGTTTCTCTGAGAAACAATGATGCTTTCTACCATTCTTCTAAGATGGTGGAAGAGTCTCCTCAAGAGGCTTCCCCCAAGGCGGGGGGGGGGGGGGGATGAAAGAGGGGAAGAAGAAAGCCATGGCAGAATTCCCTGGCTGTGTTTCATGCGACTGCTCCTAGTCACATCCCCGGTGCAACCACTCTGGTCTGGCTCTATCTCCCTCCTGGGAGGTTAAGCCCTCCCAAGGCATTGTTTGGTTAGGGTCCCTATTTACACCACTCAGATCGCTTCCACCATCCCTGCGCCAGGGTCTCGGGAATTCCTAGGCAGAAAGAGGAAAAGCCAAGACAGGACCTCATTCCCAGGACCTCTTCCACAGCTCCTCGTACTAACTGGAGTAGGAACGACAGAAGGAAGACTGGGCTTTGCTAAGAAGGGTTCCTTAGTGGTCAGAGGCGTCCTCTGAGCCAGTGTGGAAGGAAGGTGGCCATTTGAGCCTTTCGAGCTTCGCATCGAAAAAGCCCTACCAGAAAGAGGGGCCTTCTCGGGCGCGGGGTTCCGTCCGTGTCAGGTGCGCCCTCAGTCCCCAACCCTCGGAGCACCGGCGAAGACAGTGCACAGGCCCGATCCCCGCGGGCTAAGTCGGGTCTTCCGCTCGACCGCTGGAGACCCAGCACCCGGGCTCGGGCCCGAGCCGCATCGTGCCCGCCCCCGCCCTACCTGAGGGGGCCCGGGCGGGGTCGCTAAGGGCCGCTCCCGGGAGCCCCGCGACGGCGCGGCTTGGCGACGGAGGCGCCTCGTCTCGCCGGGGCAGAGCTCGGCGGCGGTTTCACAGCCTCAAACTCCATCGGGAGCTACAGGGACAGCCCCGTTGGCGGCGGCGAAGGCCGCGACGGGGCCTCCTCCTCCTCCCTCCGCCTCCCCCTCGTTCTCCTCCTCCTCACCACGGAGGCGGACCTGGAGGGATCCTGACTTAGCTCTCGCGAGAAGATACTCTCCACTTCACGCGAGACTACGCAAGCCCGGGAGTTGGGAGAAGCAGAGTAGCCCCTGCTACCGAAACTGCGCATTAGCTTCCTTCTCATCGAGCTAAGCCACCCCCATCACGTGACGAAGGAGCCCCGGGGTACTGTGGGAAGATGCTGTGAAGACTAAGGCAAGTCGGAGGGATTGATGGGAAACTCCCTGCACGTTCTTCTACGCTTTGAGCCAATCTGCTTAGACACTGATTTTGCCATCGTGAACATCCTATTATCCATTGAGCAGAGTCTGACATATCTGTGTTACATACTACTTCACTCTCCTGTAATGAAATGTTTACCAGATTACCAGTAACAAAAACTGAAACACCAACAGGAAAGCGTTATTTAGACAGACCCACCTACCTAAATCTTCTTTAAAACTCTGACCTCCCCCAAAACTGGTAAGGATAAAAATTTAAGCACAAATTTTGGCATTATATCTCAATAAATATTTGTTGAAGGATTTTTCACAGCAAACAGTAAGATAGGAATTATTCCTTCTGTTTTTACAAATGAAGAAATAGGCTGGGAATTAAAGGAATTAACATTTATGAACTACTTTGTGACAGGCCCTGTGTTAGGTGATATTTTAAAATATTTTAGTTTTATTTAATTTCATTTCTTACCAAAGTAATTCTAAAAAGTGGATGCTCGTGTACCCTTTGTTCCTGAGGAGAACATTTTAAGAAAATGGCCATGAGTTGTAATGAAACCGGTTGTCCAAGCAAAAGCGTTAAGGAAGTAGAACACAAACTAAGATATGGAAAAAATAGCTTATATAACAAGATTTTAAAATATACGGTTTGCCCGGCTGTAGTGGTGCATGTCTGTAATCCTAGCTACTCAGGAGGCAGAGATCAGGAGGATCATGGTTCAAAGCCAGCCAGGGCAAAATAGTTCAGCAACCCTATCTCGGAAAAGACCCAACACAAAAAAGGAATGGTGAAG
The DNA here is from genome assembly GCF_047511655.1 of Castor canadensis. Lineage (NCBI taxonomy): Eukaryota > Metazoa > Chordata > Mammalia > Rodentia > Castoridae > Castor > Castor canadensis. Next base: position 12,168,145 of record NC_133398.1, on the reverse strand, counting down.
TGGCTCAAGGTGTAAGCCCTGAGTTCAAACCCCGTACCACAAAAATATAAATAAAATAAACGGTTATAGACATGGTGCACACCTGTAATGCCAGCACTTGGGAGCCTGATGCAGGAGGATCATGAGTTCAAACCATCCTGGGCTACACAGTAGACCCTATCTCAAAAAACAAAAACAAAAACTCAAAAAAGCGGGGCACCCGTGGCTCATTGTGTAATCCTTGCTACTCAGGAGGCAGAGATCAGGAGAATTATGGTTCCAAGCCACACGGGGAAAATACTTTGCAACACACTATCTCAAAAAAACCCATCACAAAAAAAAAAAAACCCCTCAAACACTATATATACATATATATCTATGGTTATAAGCTGGTGGCACATGTCTGGAAATCCCAGAAATCTGAAAACTGAGGCAGGAGGATCATAAGTTGGAGGACAGCCTGAGCTGCATAGCAAAACCTAACAAAAAATAATGGTTACTACTTCCTATGTAACATGAAAATATCATCGTGTTTCAAGGAAAAGATTCATTGGCCCCATCAAACTTTTTTTCCATGCACTAATCTCCTTTCCATTCTTTTATGTCAATCCAAACAAAATGTTCCGGACAATCAATGGTTTATATTTTCAACTGGACAATGAGGGGGTGATTTTACATATACATAAACTTTCCAACCTACCACATATATGTATTTTCCAATTCTATTACAGATATATATACATATGTTTCCCCATTCCACAAGTCAATGGAATATATATAAAAATTTTCCAAAAGGGGAATGACCACATGAAGTTACAATACTACACCCTTCCTTAGCACTCTTTATCCCTGCTTTATTTTTCACCAAATCTGATTTCAAAATCCGACATATATTAATTTTACTTTTCTTAACTACTTATCTCCCTTCACTAGAATATATTTCTTAACAGCAGGAATCTTTCTTTGTATATCTAACTCCTAGTACAGGTATATATAGTAAAGACTCAGTACATATTTTTAGAAATGATTAAATAGCCAAGAGAAATTGTGTCCTTCTTTAAAATTCACAGTTGTAGGCAAATCCAAAATTCTCCATTCCCACATTATTTATTACTTCTTATGTAAACATGTAAAATAATTACAACCAAGGAGAAGAGACAAGGATTCTTGTCTTACAACAAAGGAACAACTATCTTTCCAAAATCATTATATACATATATATGTATATATACACACACGTATATAAACAGTAAATAAAGAGGCAGAACTCAAATATATTGCATTTTTCTATCATAAAAGAAACACAAACAACTAAAAGTGATTATTTTAAATGAACATATTCTACACTTTATTTTGCCATACCTGCATATTTAAAGATTCCATTTTCCTGAAAATTTTCAGACATGTCATGCAAACAGATACTCTCCTAGGAATGTTTATAGAGATTACTCTGTACTACTTAATAGTAATAAATAATATAAATAACAACATCACCTTTACAAACACCCGCGTCCCAAGCAAAAATATCAAAGTGCTCACAAAAAATTCTTACAACAATCTTACAAGGCACACATAAAAGTTAAACATACTTTTAAACAAACTTTTTCAAATACTCATGATAGAAGATAACAATCCCTAGAAAATCAGGTTTTTTACTCTCCTCCTCCCATCTACAGCCCCTCCCTCAAAAATTTCATCCTAGGAAGCAAAAATAAAGAGTACTTCAATCACAAACTATTTCTGAAATAGAAATATTTGCACAACTATCAATGGCCACTCAAGAAAATGAAGCACTAAACAACTGTATTATCCAATGGAAAAAAAAATTAGAAAAAACCGTGTCCAGAAGTGTATTTATACAGCAACTTTCTTGAAAACACAGAATTCTTCTCTTACTTTGCCCTCTTCTCTGTTCTCAGGAAGAATTAAACATAAAATCAGAATTCTAGACCTGGAAATGATCTGACAAATTATCAGGATCAAAGTTATTATATATACACATGAAAGTAAGAAAAGCTTAAGGACAGGGGGGTCTACCTACTGTCATTAATAAATGACCTGGGTTATGAAGTCAGTTTCCTCATCAAATATGAGACCTGGGTTCTTAAGTTTTTCCCAGAGAATGTGGAGAATATATTTGCCATAAAAAGTCTCACAAAAATGAGATTTAACATTTATAATAATAGTTTTTCACAAAATTCTTATATGGTACAAAGCATACTATGTTTTGAAATATGGAAGGGTGTCAGTAAGACATTAAATACAGTAAAAATTCAACATAAAGTTGAGGTAAGTAGAGGAGGAATAAAAAGCTTGACAGTGATACATCCAATCCAGGCTTCTCTACTGAAAGCAATTCCTGTGTGTAGAGATGATTTGCCCTAAAATACCTTATTTTCATCTTTGTTATAACAACTGCAACAACAAAGTTTTCTATTATATGTACACAGGGGTATTAGCTGTCGCTCAGAACACAATCTGAAACACTACTCTCACTGAAATAAGCATAGTCACAATTTTGCTTTTGGCATTTTTCTGGAAATATAAAATGAAATTCTAGGGATGGTTAATATTTTTGATATTGAATAAAAATTATAAAAATATAAATGAAAAATTATTAATAGCTAATACTAGTAGCTACCAACATTTAAATTGTTGGTTTGGTAATGACAACTAATATATATTGGTAGTTCAAAATGAAAAAGGGGTTGGAAATAGTGGTGCATGCCTCTAAGTCTACCACTCAGGAAGCTGAGGCAGTATCTTGAGTTTGAGGCCAGGCTGGGTTATGTAGTGAGACTTGTCTCGAAATAAAAAAGGAATGAATTACTGACATATACATGAATGAACAGAACTCAAAGGCTGTTGAGTGAAAAAAAATCAAAATGGAACATATTATAAAATTCCATGTATATGACATTCCAGAAAAGGCAAAATCATAGTGAACAACTATTATTAGGGTTTAGAGGTAGGAGGGGTTGACTACAAAGAGGCAGCATGAGGGTGTTTTGAGGGAATGATACAAGTTTGTTTCCTAATTACAGTGGTAGCATATAAAATGTGTTAAAATTCATAGACCTGCACCCCAAAAGAAAGTTCAGTTTTACTACATTAACCAAAAAAAGTAAAAAAAGGAAGAAATAGTACAAAATGACTTTGATAAAACTCTTATCTTTCTGAGCAATAGTAGGGTTTGAATTTAGGGCCTTGTTCTTGCTAGGAAGACACTCCAGCACTTGAGCCATATTCCAGCCCTTCTTTTTTATTTTTCAAATAGGGTCTTGCATTTTCCCACCCTGGACTGGCCTGGACTGCCATTCTCCTACTTATGCCTCTCACATAGCTGGGATATAGATGTGGTTTCACTAACTTTTTGACCAGGCTGGCCTGGAACCACAATCCTCCCTATCTCTACCTCCCAAGTATCTGGGGTTACAGGCATTGAGTTGCTGCACCTGGCTAAATTTGGAATTTCTAAGAGAAGCAATTTTTCATAGCCTATGCTAATGGTATATTTTAACTGACCACAAAATTATTAATCCACCTATAATTAAGAAGCCTAGTTATTCTAAGATATGAATATTGATAACCAAAAGAAATGAAAATATTTAAAGGAATAACAACACATTATAAAGAAGTTCTGCTGTTCTCAAGTGGACCTGAATTGTGTTCCTTTACAGTTTAAAACTGCAAGTACTTTGGTGTTCATTTCTAATCCAAGAGCACTGGTTAAATTAAAAGAAAAATTGCTCATTCTGTCTGTTCTTAAAGTGACCAGGAATGGGTAATAGTGTTTTAAACTAAATTTTCTCTTCCTGCCATTCCTTTCTCATCCTGCCATTATATTGTTGGGTTTAACACTTAAATCAATTATCTAGACTACAAATCAGAATCTGTAAATACTGGATCCTCTGGTACTAGAACCAAGAATATTTAGGAGTAGGACACTATTACTGTAAGTATACCTCGGAGACTTTATATATAATCTATGAGATGAGACAGAATCCCATCATCTTTATTATGCCTCCTGCAACTTTGGAACTATTAGAAATTCAGAAAGATTAATATGTGTAGGTAGACCAAACATAAAACCTAAAGATGGAGAGGGGAGGTACAGTATTACAAATGCTGCAATTCTATAAAAAGACTTGCCTAAGAGGATAAGTTTTAATAGCAAGTCCATGATTTCAATTATAGTAGATTTTGCCTTTTGAGATCAGGCCTAGATAGTTTTTCACCACTGCTTCTGCCATGAACAGAGGTTAAGTGCTTTTTGAGGGCAGATTTGTGTTTGAAATCCATATCACAACAGTGGCATTTGTATGGACGATCCCCACTATGTATGTTCAAGTGGTCCTGAAGCGTGCTTTTAGCAGTAAAAGTCTTTAAGCACACAGTACACTGAAATGGCCGTATACCCATATGCCCTCGAATGTGCCGGTTGAGATTTTTTTTTTGTGTAAATGTTTTCCCACACTGTAAACATAAGAACAGCTTATGCATCTTAAGGTGGCGCAGATAGTTTTCAACATGAAGAAAGCCCCGAGGACACCTGGGACACTGGTGCCTCAGTGAGTAACTCTCATCCAGATTCTGAATCTCATTCACTGTACCATGACTTCCATCAGTATTCTCACAAAATAAACCCTGACCTTCAATCCCAGAAACTTCTGCCACTCTGCTCTCAACTGTAGAATTGATCAGTGAATGCTGCGTTTCAGAGAAATACATGCCTGCTTTTGATGAGGTACAAGGTGGTGAAAACTGCCCATTTTCTACACCAGCTGTACTGATAGATTCAACATGGAGGATACAAATGTCATTCTCTTTAAAACCTGTATCTTCTGTAGAGAGCTCTGGTGACTTCAATTCCTTTCTCTCCGATGTCATGCTCTCTGCTGTTGACTGTAATGCATTGTTTTCCTCTTCTTTAACATGGAAATCAATGTTCACAGGACTGTCTTCTGAAATTTCAATTATTTCACAGTCTTTATCAGAATTTTCTTCTTCATTCTTAACATCGGGATCAGAAGATTGACACAGGTCAGTGTGTTGATTGTTATTTTTCATAGAAAGATCAATTTCCAGATATTTTGACAAAGCTTCTGTGCACTTTTCAACAATGTGAACCATCTGAAGATAACTAGCAGCAGTCAAATATTTCAAAAGCTCTTTCCTTTTAACTTCAAGTGCTCCAGTATAGCAAGAGAGCAACAATTTCCTGCCAACTTCTGCACTCTGCAAAATAGTGATTCTGACATGTTTTGACTGTGTGAGTAAAAACTGATCTCTCATGAAAGTAGAGCAAGCAGCTAAAATCACCTTGTGCCCCTGGAATTCAGTGTCATTAATATAAATTGATACATCACAAAATAAATTCTGCTGTCTCAAGAGATTCATTTTCTGCAAGACCACATCTCCTTGTTGTTCAAACTGGAAGTGCAGAACATCAGACTCAGCAGCCATGGTCATAATCTAAGCAAAATAAAGCACAAATGATGTTGTAAAGAGAAGGAATGCTTTCCCATGCTGTGATGATAAAAAACAACCTCCCCCTCCTTCACAGAAAAACCAAACCTGAATTGGGAAGAACACTTAATTTTGAATATCCCGTAAACAGTGATCATCAACAAGTACATAATATAGCATCCCAAATTAGAAATTTTAACGTAACCTCCAAAATACCTACAACTCACCACTCTTACAGATCCTCAGTCCTGTTCACCTGGACCACTGTGATGTCTTCCAACAGGTCTCCTCCACATAACACTCTCCTATATTCCGAACTACCTTCTGAGTTCCACCAGAATTAACATCATTAAAGTTTTCTTTAAAAAAACAAAAACAAAACAAAAAAAAAACTCCCCTGTGGCTTAAGTCCTCCATCACTCTCTTCCAACCTCCAGGGCAGCCTTTTGTTCTTAAAAGGAATGTAAGATGCTTCACGATTTGGCCCAAACCCACCTTTAAAGCTATCTCTCGCCATTGTATTTTCATATTCCAAGCGCCTTAGCTTTTCATCATTGTCAAAACAGAAACACCCGAATATACTTTGCACATCATCTTCGCGTTTCCAGTTCCTTTTTTCCCGCTGGTGATTTGGAGCCTTTAAACCCAAGTCAAGCAAAACTACAGTGATTCCTCCTCCCACATATAATCAGCAACTCCCAAAGCATCAGATTCACCCATATTCCTTCAGTGAGCACGGGGGCCTGCACGCAGCCGGAGGAGCACAGAAACAAGTGCTGAACTAAAGCTGGATCCCCCGTGGCCTGGAGGCTCCATCCCGAGCTGCACTCGGTCCTTCCCTTGCTTAGCCTCCCAGGGCCGAGGGGATCACGCACCGCTGTCCTCCCTCCGTTTCTCTCTTTCCCCAAGCCTCGCCGCCAGGCGAATCTTCTCCGCGCTCACTTACCAATTCAGAAAACCGGTTGAGGTTTTCGCGGCAGCGGCGGCCCAGGCCGGAAGGTGGATTTAGCCTGGGAGGAAGCACATCCGGCTCAACCAGCTTTATTACTTATTTGGGAGGGGGAGGGGAGAGACGGCTGGGTGACCCGGAAGGACATTCCGAGGCGCGTTTTCATCTTCATTCCTGGAATGACAAAATACGCACGCATACCTCCTAGCTCCATCTCTTCTGTCCCAGTTTTGAAGAGCTAGCCGTTCCCGTTCGTGAGTCCTCCCAAACATCCGAATTGGAGACTGGGTGTGAAGTTGGGTTAAGGCACGTGTGTTAGAGGGCCCGGACGGACTTTTATGGGTCGCGCCTTCAATTTATTGGAGCTATCTACAACGTGTAAAGTGGCTGAGGAAAAGAGAAACTGGTTACAAGGTCTCTGTGTTGGGGATCGCGTAGCTGGCACCCGATCTGGATCTTACTCAGCCTTTGCACTAAGGTTTACCACTCCATCCACCCCAGCCTGTCCATCCCTCCCCCGTGCTGAGTGGAACCCAGGGCCTCCCTCCTATTAAACACTGTACCACTACATCCCCAGCTTCATTCTTGACGAATACATATTTTAAAGAATAAAAGCATTCTGGATTCAAATTCACACAATTGACAAAGAAAGCAGGACAAGAGAGGAAGAAAATAAACTGACGTCAATCAGTTTTAATTGTCACACTTTTATTAAGGAAACGTCCCCATAAGTGAAGAGGTAGTTCATAGTATGTCTAACATACAACAGATATAGAACAGCTATCCACAAGCTGAAATAAAATTTTCTGGGTTGTTTGTTTAGAAGTGGTGACACCAGTCACTTCCCATTTACAAATTTTCTAATAAACACAAAACCACATCTCATTTACCTCAGCCACTTCAATTTGGAATTTGTTTTAAAATTAAATAAATAAATAACAGACACAATAATTTGTTAAAAAGGAAACTATGGTAAGAGAGAGCCCTCCATCTTTTTTAGTTATCCTGGGAATCCATAAAAACAAATCCTGAATGACTTAAGGTTTTAAAACCCATTCTCTATATAAACATGAGTGTTTGAAAGTCATCTTCCCCTATAAAACATACTTGAAATCAGAAACTTGATTTCTTTGCAATATAAACCATGGAGGAAAGGCAAGTCCCACCAAAATTAGAAAATGTCTCACAGAAACGGAAGACCTCTCCAGCCAAGAAATGGAGGAGGACTACAAATTACTTCGGTGGTTTGCACTGGCAAAAAGTGAGAATCAAAAGTTTTATTAATAGAAAACCATAAAAACTGCTGATTTTAAGTGATCAAAGAAAACAAGGCAGTATAATTATTATTTGTATAAAATCAAATTGTTTCATAAAGACCATGTAAGACTAAGCTCCAAAAGGGGAGGGACTGTATCAGTCTTACCTTCATATGCTTGGTATTTTACATACTGTCTGCAAACAGGTGCTTAATAAATATTTCTTGAGGCTAGGGATGTAGCTCAGTGGAAGAGCACATGCTTAGCATGCATGAGACCCTGAGTTCAATCCCGAACATTGAGAAAAAAAAAAAGATAAAAAAGTTTCTTGAATGATTGAAATGAACCCAGAAATAGTCTCCAGCCAAAGGGACCAATCTTATTTGAACCCATACCTTTTAGTCTTGAAACAAGTAACAAAAACAGGACATGAATGTGAGCAAATGAAGCACTCCAACTTAAAATCTTCCTGTGAAGAAATGAGGTTCAGAGAAAATAAAACACTGCTTGACATGGTAGAGTATCACTGTTACATAGACCTGATACTCTTTGGCTGGGTCATGAAAAATGCTAGAAAGCATCATTAGGCCAATACAATGAATGATGCTGGGCAAAAGGTACCTATTACTTTTATCACTCAACTGTCTTATTTTACATATTTGAACAGAGGAGAAATTATACATCAAATCTCACCATATGTAAAGATATAAAATTATAACAAATTATGAATTCCCTGACTGTATAAATTAAGTTTACTTTTTGGATCATCTATATTTGGAAACTCATAGCTCAAAAATAAAAACAAAATCCTGATGAAAATGAAAAAAAAGCTTCCCAGACAAAATCAATTTCACATTTGGATTCTTACACATTATTCTTAATTGCCCCTTTCCTTCTTTATCAACACTCAGCAGACCAGTCCTTTGCTTGAGGAAAATGTAATACTCATCTAACTAAAAAATAATTAACAGTGGCTAAGGATGTAGCTCAATGGAAGAGTACTTGTTTCATACACATGAAGCCCTGAGTTCGATCCCCAGCACTGCAAAATTTTTTTTAATTTAAAAATAATTAATATAAATAATTCCCACTGATATTTTGATGGCCAAATATAGGCTGTCACAAAAACCCAACAGGAAAATACAAAAACATAAATTGGTAGCTGTTTGCTAATGCATTACTCTTTATCATGTATCGAATGTTTTTAACTGTGAAGAAAGGGGACATTTGTTCATATTTAGTCACTTACCTACTTTGGCCAGTTCTAGCCAGCTCACTTCTTTGGGCTTTGGAGGCCCCAAGTTAAAATAAAAGAGATGCAGTAAATATCTCTTACGATTCTCTAAGTTCTCTAACACTCCTATTACCTAAATCTTAACTCATTGGTCAGAAACAAGACTCAAAATTTTATGACTGAAATATGCTTTAGGAAAAACCACTCATTTTGTTTTTTTGTTTTTTCATTCTGGAAGATCAATCTCTCAAAGGTGGCAAGGTGAAACAGTGTAACTTTAAGAGGAGTATTTGAATGCAAAAAATCTGATTACTTCTCTGTGTCCTACTTTTAAAAAAATCTATCTTAGACCTTAAGGTATATAAGGAAAGGAAAATTCAAACACAGTGTAATGGACAGAACTCTGACGGCCAAACTCACCTGATGACAAAACTCTCATAAGTTCAGAGACACCCAAATAGCCCATTTCTAGAGACCATTATTCTTTACCACATTTTAAGTGTGCCTAAAAGCAATCCTGATTACAGAACCATCAGTAGAGTGGCATTATAAGCTTCTGGTCTCTCATTGGGATGTGGTACTGGGAAATCCATGTAAGTGCTCTTGTATAATTGTACTTCTATCCTTTGCTGATTACACTCCTCACGATGATCCCTAACTCTGCAGGTGTGGCTGAAAAGATAGTACTCTGATCTGTGAGAGCATTTCAGTGAGATGAAGTTGGGCTATGACAGTGCTGAAAAGTACAAAGCAAACAAACATACTTCTTTATAGCCAGCTCCAAGATACGTACAAATGGTAGGAAGCATATTCATTCATTTATCAGACATGGATTAATTATCACTAGGCAACCAGAGAGTTCTATCACATACTTAGGTCAACAGCAGTATCACCTTATGTCTCAGACTATTTTTTGCCAAAAAAAAATATATTATTCACTTCTCTTAGTGTAGCACCTATTAGTAGAAAGTAGGTGATATTATTAATTTGTTGGTACCTTCAGAATGTGCCTGATAAAAAGCCTAAAAAAAGTGTCAGTCTAAGACATAAATTAACATTTAGGTAGACAAATGGAATTACTCCTTGGGAAAGTAAAATAGGTATCACAGGGTAAAATAACTCAAAACAGAAAATGGAAGAAAACAAAAGGAAGGGAAAACCACTCCAAGTGGTAAGTTGCCTGGTATATTACTGCTTTAACTCAGACACTACCACCTGCACAGAGGTGTTGGAAAGGCAAACTAGCAAAACACTCCTAAAAAGATTCAGAGTGTTGCTACATTCTCAGTCAGTTCTATTTGTGAGCATTAAGCCCATACTTAATTCACACAAGTACTATCACTCCTTAAGTTCAGGACAGCTTGGGCCAGTTTACCTGCATCCAGGACCTGTGTTGCATCAGTCTGTGGCTGACACCCTTTAGAGTCTGTGACTGTTGTACATGCAAAAGAATCAAAATCCACTGTGAGGTCTTGCACATTTCTCTCATTGGCATTATCAAAACTGTTTTTGCCATGCAGCTGTTTAAGGTGTTTCCTCAAAACTGGCTTATGTGCAAAAACCATGTCACAATAGTTACACTTATGGGGCTTATCTCCACTGTGAAGGTTAAGATGATCCTGTAAGGAACACTTCTGAGAAAAGGTTTTCCCACAGATTTTACACTGGAAAGGTTTAATTCCGGCATGCACACGCATGTGTCGATGAAGGTTGCCTTTCTGAGTAAACGTCTTGCCGCAGAGTAGACACATAAAGAGTTTGTGCATTTTTAAATGGTTGGCGTAGTTCTCCAGGTGACGAAACACCCTGGTACACTTTGGGCATTGATGATGCCACTGTAAGCCTTTGTCTACACCTCGAATATTAGGCCCAAAGACATCTTTTGAGGTCATGATGATATTATCACTGCCTGTATAAGAGAGGGCATAATTGTGGAGATGGTTTTGTTCTATTTCACTTACTCTGTTTTCCACAGTTGAATTTATTAGGGAGTGCTGGGGCTCTGATGAATGTAAAGCAGTGGGTTCAGAAGAAATAAACTGGTTCTGATCTTTTTTACTTCTAACCTCTGATACATCCCCAATAGATTCTACCTTAACAATCTGAATATCACTGTCCTCCATATCCATACTGTCTTCAGATGGATGAATACAAGGTGAGTCCTGCTTTGGAGAGCCTCTGGCATCTCCTTGCTGTTCTTTTGACTGGGGAGAAGCACTCTGTGGTTCACATCCCTCTTTACTATCCATTGGTTGTTTTGGCTTTATAAACTTCCACAGGGCCTGCGTGCACCGTTCTACAATGTGGCTCATCTGAAGAAAACTCGCAGCAGTCAAATAATTTACCAGTTCCATCTCAGGGAATTCCAGCACACCACTATAACAGGATAAGAGCAATTGTCTCCCCACTTCAGAACTCTGTAATATGGAGATTTTCACCTCTCTGGAATCATTCAGCAAAAACTGGTCTCTTAAGAAGGGGGAACCTGCAGCAAACACAATTTTATGTCCCTGTACCTCAATATCATCTATGAGAACTGTAACATCACAAAATTTATTCTCTTCTCTTAATTTGTTCATTTTTTGTAACATTGAATCTCCATAATTTTCAAACTTGAAGTGAAGGAGATCTGATCTTTCAGACATTTTGCCAGACCTAAAGAACAGAAATGTAAAAAGGATGAATTTAAGAAAATTCAAGCAGTTAAGAAACCTGGAGTTTATGTTCCAAAACCAAATTTGCTGTCATATCTGTTTTGAATGTAATGAAATTTTTCTTCTTTTAAGAGGCTACTCTAACAGCTTCCAAAAGCTGCTAAGAACTGTTCTTTACCAACATCAAGTGTCAATTGCATCTAAGGAGTTGAAACGTATAAGTATAAATAATGGGGTAGTCACTCAACTTTTTCAGACACTCAATAAAAGAACAGTGCTTGAACTAGTCTGAGTACTTTTTTCACTTCTCAAATGAGATTTTTATAAGGGTTCAAAATAAGACTAAAGCATCCAAATGCAACTAAAGGTGAAGTAATTATTTTCTTTTGCATGAAACTGTAAACCTGTTTGTTCTAAAATTAAACACTTTTCCTTTGCATTGTATTTTAAAGAAACTACAGAAATACTGATTGCTGCATTCATTCCTGGGCAACTCCTTTTCTGTTTAAACTGATGTACATTTATTCATATAAACTACTTCTATAATAAAAATGAAAGTTACAGACTTAAAGGACAATATTTGGTCAGTGTCAAAGGCACAATTCTTTACCCTGTCTACTATGGACAAATCTAAACTCCCTTTTAAGGAAGACTTCTTGATAAAGAAAATGATGAATACTTGACCAGATGAACCAGTTGGTGGGAATCTGAGTAAAAGTAAGGTACATAAATTCAATCCCTACTATATCCTGTACTTTCCTCTTTATCCCTCACCATTCACTATGAGGACTACTAGAACTGATTCATAAATGTTTCCAGCTTCTGTTCTCTCTAATCCAACTCATATGTCAGCTTTCAAAACCATATCACCTTTCAAAAATCGGACATGATTATATCTGACCCCTGCCTAAAATCCTTTAGTGATTTCCCAGTAGAACACTGTGAAAGGACATTCAACCATGAAAAAGGTATCTTTCCAAAACTCAGTGGTACAGCTCTCCTACCACATGTGAGGCTCAAAATTTGCTCCCCAGCACTATTAAAACAAGCAAACCAAAAAATCAATTCTGCATATTGGTCTGTTTACGTCGCAGTTCATTTCGAGAAATTTTCCATGATCTGATTCTATACTCTCCATATTTTCTGATATCTTGGCTTCTCATTTGTCTCTTTAAAAGGAAAAGATGAATTAGCCATGCCAACATGGTAATTCCTGTCTACTAGTCACTGTAAAAGTAAGAAACTGGCATTCTCTTCATATATACCAATCTTATATGAGATCAGTAGGCATGTCAGATTTTGGGAAACAGTTCTATGTTTTCAATGCATCAGGAAATTCACTTATGAATTTTGTGCATTCATCAGTCCCTTAGTTCACAGTTAGATAAGACAATCAGCTTCTCTGACCATATCTAGGCTGCTTTAAGGCTCAATTTTTATAATCTTAGCTTCTAAAATGCTACATTACAAAAGCTCAGACATCGGCTTCTGATGATAGAGTCCAGGTTTTATTCTTATTGCTCAGTGCCTGATACATAATAGCACTCTGTTTACTCCAAGGGGTTTATCACATATGTTTCCTTAGTCTAGAAAACTACTTTCTAGCCAAAATTTGGCTCCTTGATTTACTCTGAGAGGCTCCTGCCTGACCACTTAGTGAGAATAAGAGATATCTCTAGGACCCATAGTATAGTACTTGTATCTTAATGCTCAGAGCACTTTATTAAGTATCTCCTTTCCCTCTGAACTATGAGCCTCATGGACTTAGAAACATCTTCATCTACTCATTCTTGGGTCAAACTTTCTTTGCTTTTGCTTCAAATTCTTACTGCAGCCACTTTTGCTTGTCCCATTACTGATCAAACTCTCATCTCTTCAACTTAGTGTGTATTCCCACCACCTAAACACACAGCAGGTGCTCACTTTACATTATGTCAAGCCTACATGGTATCTAGTATATGATAGTAGACCCTTCATATACATAGGTGTATGGTTCCAAGGAGATCACCATTGAAGAACCATAAATGCTTCCAGATGCATAGAGTACAGTACTCTAAAATTAACTAAATTTACCTATACCATACAGTAGGCCTGAGCATGCATAATTTGAAAATGCATGGAACAGGCAACATTGGTACTGCTGTAAAATTAATATAGTTCAGGATCTTATTTCATGCTCTTTATCTTGAATACTGTGAACACCCAATTCATTTTTCCCATAATGTGCACAACGTCCACCGAAGACATGCTACCTTTCCACAAACCTAGAACTTTTACTTAATCACTTAAATTAAGCACATTATGTGCCCCAAAGGCTTGGGATAAATTATCATTATTTGCACATTGCTTTTATGGCACCATTTGCTTTTTGGGAGGCATAGTTTCACAAAATGAAGGGCAGGGAAACACTCAGCAGATCACACAAAAGATTTCAACACAACTGACGATAATGCTGGATTGACTGAGTGTTTCTTCCCATCAACTAAGTTGTATAATGCATGTATGGGAATTAAAATTTTTTGCTTTTGAAATTTCTTCTGATTTTTAAAAATTTATTTATTTTTTGGTCAAAACCATATGTAAATCTGTGACTAAGTTATTAGGTAGACCAGGTTAATGTTGCCAGATAAACCAGCAGAGGCACTGTAGGTCTGAGGCCACAAGGGCCTAGAAAGGAATGAAAATGGAATGAGCAAGGAAAAATAAAAGATATTTTGCAGAATTTCGTTGACTGACTGGATATAGAGAACAGCAACAACAACAACAAAACAAAAATGAACGTGTAAAGATTCTAGTCAAGTGTGGTGATGCTGGTATGTACTCTTAGCACTCAAGAGGCTGAGGCAGGAGGATGGTAAGATCCAGGCAAGCCTGAGGTACAAATCTAGACGCTGTGTCAACAAGATTCAAAACCACACAGTTTACCTGAATGTTACTGAAACACAGGTAAAAGTATAGGAGGGGAACTGGTGTGGCAAGGTATATTAACAACAATAACCACAAAGGGTAAGTTTTTTTCCTGTTTGACTTCTCAAAACATATGGATAACAAATGATCACAATAAAGATTATGAACTGCACTGAAAGAGGAGGGTTGGAGAGAAGCAAAGGTGGTTCAGAGAAGACTGGGTATCAAAGACAAAGGAAAACCTAGAATATACAAAGAATATAGCAGTAACTTAAAGCAGCAAAAACATAAATTATCATTGTTCAGTTTTAGCAATTGCAGTAGCTTAAAATATTCATTCTGGAATTGAAATGAAGAATGTTCCTATTTATATCCAGAATCTGTAAAAATAATTGTTGTTTCAAATGGCAAAATAAAAGTGCCTTCTCCCAACCCCCAAGTTCAGCCAGTCTTGAATGCATTAAAGCTGATCATGATATCTGAGGGTATCATGGTCATACCATATCCTCATACCCCAAAATCTCATACCTATACCCTAAAATGAACATCATTTCTACCTATAATATTGACAGTTCTCAGGATGCTTTAGACAACTATCCTCAGGGACAAATGTTCCTTGGTTCTCTTACGATTAGGAGCTAGAGACTAGTTTCATTTACTTCCTATTCATCACAAACAGGTGTCAGGAAAGTACTTGCTTTGATCTGTTTACAGTAGTTTCAAGAATGTGAGGAAAAGTTAACCTAAAAGTTATTTTAGATTTTTCCTAATCTGTCAGCCCATTTTGTTGTCTCCCTCTATCAACTCCTATTTCCAGGTCATGCAGTTTATCCCTTAATTATTTCTTGTCATTAGTTTCTTTTTCCAATAGACTGCTAGTTTCTTAAGGGCAAGGATTAACTGTTTGTTACAATCTATACAACTCATTAAACAAAGTCAAGCAAAATAATGAGTTCTTAATGTTCCCTATGAAATGATTACTAAGCTCTTCAATAACATGATATTCACTTTTGAGTATCCTAGAAAATTCTTTCTAGGTTCTGTTTCCAAAATGGTTCTGATCATATAAAACCAAATTTTAAATACTTTTTTGAAAAACTCATTTTAAAAATAGGCAGTATAGACCTGAGGGTATAGCTAATAGTACAGTGTGTGCTTTGTATGCATGAGACCCTTGGTTTGATCCCCAGCACCAATCATACACACATACACACACACACAAAGAACAGAATCATTACATTTCTAGTAAACAGGCTTAATTTCTTAAAAAGTAAGAAAAATGATACCTAACCTTTTCTGAGCTTGTGTTATATTCCAGGTATAGTGCCAAATGCTTTACCTAAATTCACACATTTAATCCAGAAAACTGATATACGTAGGTCTTATTTTCCTTTTTCATACAGGGAAACTCAAGCTGACAGAACATAATTTGCTGACACTTATAGAGGCAGAAAGTGTTAAGAGCTGGAACTTGTGCCCAAACTAAAAGATTGTAAAATACACGTATGAAACAAGTAGGCAATTTATCTTAAAGATAATATTTTAATTGTGTAACTGTTCATATTTTCCTCCTCATATTGGGAGTCAGAAATGTAGGTCAAGGAAATCTCATGAACTGTCCATTTATAATTTGTCTATTTTAGTTATGCTTCAGCAAAAAGTTCACTAGGTCTAAAACCAAAAAGTACAATTTAATGCCAAATTTATGTCAAGTGCACAGGACTTTGAACGTTAAGCCATTTATGTATGTCATATTCCTAACTATACTTTATGTCCTTATCCTTATTATTCCTTCTTTTCTCATCTATTTCAACTCTGTTATTTTCCCATCTTTTGTGTATTTATCTTTATAGATTAAAAACAGTATCATTTCCCAATAAAACAGAAAATAAACATTATGAAGGTATATGATTTCAGAATGCTGAACTATAGATAACTTCTAAATATAGTGGTAATATGCATGAGATTCACAATAATCACTCATATAATTATAGATAAGCAGAGTTCCTTGAAAACAAATGTAAAGAACTGCTCAGGTAGAATAGAGACTTTATAAACAGGTTCTGTTGCTTCTTTCCTGAGAATGATTAGCATATTCTACTTCCTCACTTTTACTGTCATTGCCAAGGTTCAAGTCTTTACCATCAATCCCCTTCATTACCGAGCTTAAATTTAAACGCTGCCAAAAGACCGTATCTCAAACATCAATGTAACAGGAATATATAGGAATATTATCACTGAAGATTACTTTCTGTTTATATTTGCACAATTCTTCCACCTATATATATTTTTTTCTTTGAGGTATTGGGGATTGCACTCAGGGCTTCCTATTGCTAGGCAAGCATTCTACCACTGAGCCATGTTCCAGTCCCCCATAATTGTTTTGTAACAACAGATTTGAAATTTTCCCTTTGTTTAAACAGTAATAATCAAGGGTTGGCTAGTGAATACCCTAGGTTGGACAGTGTTCACTGTTACAGCATAAGCAGTGAGAAAATACCAAGTTTCTTATTTCAAATGCTTCTAATAACTACTGATAAGGAAAACTTTTCTATCTAGATAATAAATCCCTAAATTGCATGCTAGTATATTTCCTACCTTATAAGAATGTCCTTATTCTTCAACTTAGAACCCACAGCTATTTAGAAATCTTTTCCTTTTATTGACACCATATGCCTCTCTTTCAGAGGTCGTTATTATATTACAGCCTTTCTCTCTATAAACCTCAATCTTTTTCTTTTTTTGAGTAAGTCTTGTAACATGTTCTCCGAGTTCTCGTTCTTTTGTTTTGCTTGAACTCTCTAAGGAACATACACAGAAATATATCTTGCTCAGAAATTTTTTTAATCATTGAAGGTAAAATTCCCCTTCCCAACTGCCTACCAGTCAGTACTCAGTTTCAAAAAAAAAGAAAAAAATTCTACATGCTTAGCCGCAGAAAATACATAATTGTTTCTTATACATAAACTATACATATTGTTTTACAAGTTACATTTTTCACTTACCATTTTTTACTTGTTTTATTTTTATTGATAAATATAGATCTAGTTTACTCTTTATTTTTTAATAGAACAGGGATTTGAACTCAGGGCTTCACCCTTGCAAAGAAGGCGCTCTGCCTGAGCTGCACCACCAGTCCATATTGCTCTGGTTATTGTGGAGATGAGGTCTCACAAATTATTTGCCTGGGATGGCCTCCAACCATGATCCTCCCAATCTTAGCCTCCCAAGTAGTTAGGATTACAGGTGTAAGCCACCAGCACCCAGCAGTTTATTCTTTATAAACTGGTCTACAGAAGTGGACATGTTTCTTAACTACTGTTAAATAACTACCATTATTTTGCTGGAATGCCCCTCAAAGCTTAACCAAATTATGTAAAGGTAAGCACATCCTTCAAAGCTCAGTTTTGGAATTTTTTTTTTTTTTTTTGCCATGTATTTCAAGACTTACTTCCTCAGAATGTCTGTGTGGTTTCTCAATGCTTTATTAACTTTTCTATGTTAATAATTTCTAGATAACAACCCTCATTACCAACCTAAACCAAGCTTAACCTCAATTTAAGATAAAAACATCTACTCAAAGCTACTTTTCTATTACTGAAAATGCATGATGCTTATACTCTTGCATTATCTAAAATGCAGAAAGTCAAAAATGAAATTAATTGGGGATGGCTTAGAGAACAGTGTAAGTGAAGGCAAGAAAACCTATTATGCTTTGACAGATCAAGACAACAACAATGAGGGCATGAATAGAGACAATGATCATATGCATGGAGAAGAAACAGATGGGAGGTAGTTCAAAGAACTGATGATCGTGGTTACCAAGGTAGAGAGAAAGGGTCAAGATGACTCCAAGATACTTAGTTTGATTGACTGGCTATCTTTGAGTGTCATTAAATAAGCTTGGAAATACTGAAGGGGATGACCATAAGTCTTGTCTTAAAAACGTTGGAATGACATCAAGATGAAAAATCTATTAGCTGGTTGGAAAAGGGTATGAAGCCGTGCAGCTTCGGACTATATAGTAAGAGTTAAGCGATTCTAAGTGGTAAGTGATAAATGAAAACATGAAAGTAGAAGAACTTCACCTAAGTTAGTATAGAGTGGAGAGGCCCCAAGACAGGAATAATAAAAAATGTAACACAAACACAAATTCATGACTTGCTTTGTTTTTCTCAACCTGGGTCTCCTTCCAAAAAATCTCCATTTTTTTAAAAATTAGTAAGCCAATCTTTGCTTAAATTTTCCAACTCCTTCAACTCATCTATGGTTACTGGACAGTACAGTAGATAAAACATAAACTTGAACCATATTTCCTAGGATTGAAACCCTACTCAGCCACTTATTCACTATGTGATCTTGCCAAACACCTAAAAGCTACGAATTTGATTTGGTACTTTTTCTCATTCAACATATAATTAGTTATTGCGTCTTGACAACTATATCTCAAGCATACGGTACTTTCCTCCTGTTCAGTAAAACTGTCATAAAGCCCACCACGCTGATCCCATTACCCCTTCAAAATAATTTCCAATAAAGGTACCTAGACATTAGTTAAAAGACACCAGATTTAGCTAATCAAAATTTCTTTTTTATAGGCTCCCTATAGAACGAAATGACTTTCTGCAGTGCAAGTATAACCATATCGATTGCCTGCTCAAAACTCTTCAAGAGTTTAATTGAATTAAATTTACCTGGACCTTAGTTTACTAATCCGGATTCAAATCCTTTCCTAAGCACAGAATCTCCCTACCCCAATTTCCTTTTTCACGAACATTATATCGGTTATTACTCAGTAGCACTGCAAATGTTCCTTTTGCCTGGAAAGCTCTCCCACACTTCATGCTTGCCAAGAAGTATAATTCAGACGTCGCTTTCTACAGGCTTCCCTGCAACTGCCTCTTGAGTAGTTCATATACACAACTGACATATATATATATATATATATATATATATATATATATATATATATATATGTATATATGTGTGTGTATATATATATATTCCCCCCGCCCCCGACAGGAGCATCTATTTGTTCGTATGCGACTCCCAAACTTGACCCTGAAAACTGGAACGATCATTTGAGGAATCCCCAGCGCTTGGTATAGCGCCAGTAATATGAAAGATGTTGTGGTCAGTAGCTGAATCAGGGAAACCCCATCAAAGCCGAACTGGCGCTGAAGGCGTTGCCTTGGGTTGCTTCCCGCAGTTCGTTTTCTCTGGGCCTCAACTCTGGAACTTTCTACAAAATGCCAGAGTCCGGGGTCTGGGCTACCTGCTGGGCCCTCGGTTGGGGTCCCAGGAGGTGGTCCCCGGGGTATCCTTAGGCTCCCCACTCCACACGCTGCGAAAGGAAAGGGGCGGGGCTCGGCGCTCGGCGTGGGCCGGTCTAAGGACTCCTTAAGTCCCCCGGGGCCTAGGCCAGCCTTTCGACTCCCATTCCACTGCAGGTCCCGGCCGCTCCAGGTCCCCAAGGGGGGGCTCCAGTTTGAGAGACCCCGCACCCCAGCCCGGCGCTCCGGTCGCCTCCAAACTTACAGACCCGGGGGGAAGGCCGCCGTCAAGATCCGGCACCGCCAGGAGCTCCGGCCCCTCGGGGCTCCGGGAAGGGGGAGGGGGAGGGAGCCTCAGTCAAAAGGGGACCCAACGGAACCGGAAGGGCAGCCGCGGCCGGACAAAGACAACTTCCAGGTCCCATGGTCATCTCCGCCAATCGAAATGCTCGGAGGACGACGGGGCCCCACGAGGGACTTTCCGCGTTGTGGGCGGGGCACGAGGCGAGCACACCGGGCTCAGGAGCTCACTGGCTTCTCAGCGTCTGTGGCTCCCGTCCGTGCGATTCTCGGGAACCCGCCGACCCAAGCTCCCTTCTGGGCGTCTGTTGTCGCGCTGGCCTCCACCGATTGTTGCCACCGTGGGCCTCAAGGGCCCCTCCGCTCTTAACACCGTGGTAAGTCCCTCCCGCCTAGGGATGTGGACTCGCCGCACGGGAGCCCGGAATGCCGAAAGCAGTTAATTCCCCTCTGTTTTGGGTCTTGGTGTGACTTGAGGATCTTGTTTCCGGTTTCTTCCCCTCGTCCCTCCGCGGTCCTAGGTCAATCTCTTACATTCCCTTAGCTTCCCTTACGTACAGTGTGCCGACTGTTTACATATCTCTCGCCAACCTCTGATGAGCTTCAAAGCCATCTGCCTAGAAAGGATCTCTGATTGGTTGTCCAGTGTTAGTGTGCCTTTTAATCGTCTCAAGTTCATCTCCAGGTCAATCCTTTCCTGTAGTTCTTAGCTGAACAGAATCATCTACGCATTGTTCTTGACCAGAAAACTTGAGTATTAGAGCCCTTTTCTTTCCCCCTTGCCAATTCAATTGTTTACAGATTCTCCCTATTTCTTTTCGGTGGGAGGGGTGTTATTGTGGCAAAAAGTACATGATATTTATTTTAATCTTTTGCGAGTGTAAAATTCTCAGTGGCTTTGGGTACATTCGTAGTGTTTTGTAACCATCACTGCAGGCTGTACTCAACTTTATTCTTTTGAGGATATCGTTTCCCAACACCATTTGTTGAAAAGACGGTCCTTTTCCAATTGAATGGTTATAGTTGATTTAAAATCAACTGGCCATATATGTGAGTTTCTTTCTGGGCTATTTACAGTACAGTATGCGAATACCATACTATTTTAATTGCTGTAGCTTTGTAGTAGGTTTTGCAGTTGTAAACTGTGAGTCCTCCAACGTTATTCTTCGTTTTCGAGATTGTTTTGGCTGTTGTGTTCTTATACATTTCCATATGCGTTTGAGGATTGGCTTTTCCCTTTCTTTGAAAAAAGCTTTTGGAATAGGGATTGTATTGAATTAAAGGTTATTTTGGGTAGTAATGACACCTTAGTTTTAAGTCTTCCTATCCATGCATACCGGATGTCTAGGTCTTTATTAATTTCTTTCAGCAATCCTTTGTAGTTTCCAGCATGTTTAATTCATTTGCATGATGTTTTCATTGTCGTTGCTCCCTTAATTTTCTTTTCAAATTGTTCGTTGCTGATGTATAGAAGTCACTGGGTTTTTTTGTTTGTTGGTCTTGACCCCCGCAACTTTGCTCAATTCTTTATTAGCTCTCTCGTGCCTTCTTTGGGATTTTATATGTATAAACTACAGTCTGAAGAGTTCGTTTTACCTCTTCTTTTCCAATTTGGATACTTTTTATTTCTTTTTCTTGTCTAATAGCGCTGGCTGTTGGTACAGTAATTTATAGCAGTACAAAAGTGGGCATCCTTGTCATATTCCTGATGTTGAGGGAAAAACTTTTGATCTTAAAAACTATTGAGTATGTTTTTCCTACTGTGAGTTTTTCATAAATAACTTATCACGTCAAAGAATTTTTTCTCTATGCCTGGTTTTCTGAGAAATGTTATGAGGAAGTGTTAGGTTTTTTAAAATGCCTTTTCTGCATCATTGAGATGATCATGTACCCCCCCCCCCCGCCACGTTTGTTCTATAAATGTATTACATTGATTGATTTTGTTTAACCAGTTTTGCATTCGTGGGCTGAATCCTACTTGGTAATGGTGACTAATTCTTTTAATATTTTTTGAATTTGACTTGTTTCTAATATTATTTACTTATGATGTATTTATCTGGCTTTGGTAACAGGGTAGTGCTGGCCTAACAGAATATATAAGCAGCATTTTCTACTTTTCAATTTTTTTTCTTTTCACTTTTTTGCAAGAGGTTTAGAAGGACTGTTCTTATACTCTTCTTTTAAATTTAAGTTTAGTAGAATTACTGATAAAGCCATCTGGTATAAAACTTTGTTAGTAGGTTTTGATTATTCTGAGTTAATGTCTTTATTGGCTATAGAGCTATGGAGTTTCTATTTCTTCTTGCATCAGTTTAGGGAACTTGTGCGTTTCCAGGAATTTGTCCATTTTTTTCTCGGCTATCTGATTTGTTGGCATATAGTTGTTCAGTGATCACTTATAATCCTTTCTACCTCTGTAATGTTGATAATAATGTCCTCACTTTCATTTCTGATTTTTGTTATTTGTGTATTCTCTTTTCTTCATTACTGTCAATTTTCTTTGTTTGAGATAGGGTCTCCCTATGTACTCCAGATTGGTCTGGAACTCACAAGTATGTACCACAGAGCCCAGATGTTGTTTATATTTTAAAGAATCAACTTTTCATGGATTTTTCTTTATTGTTTTTCTACCTCTATAATGTTTATCTCTGTTCTAATCTGTATTATTTCCTTTTTCTCTGTTAGCTTTGGTTTTAGTATGCCCTCCTTTTTCTAGGTTCTTAATGTGTAAAGTTTGGGTTAATGACTTGAGATCTCTTCTTTTTTCATATGATTATTTACAGCTATAAATTTCCCTCTAATCACTGTTTTAACTCCAGCCCATAAGTTTTAGTACGCTGTGTGATACTCATTTTTTAAAGTACTTTATAATCGCCTTTGGATTTCTTCTCTGAGCCACTGGTGTTTATCCACATATTTGTGAATTTCCCAGTTTTATCTTTGTTATTGAAAGATAAACATCTTTATCCCATTGTGGTCAGACAAGATACTTTGTATGAGGGCTGGCAGAATGGCTCAAGTGGTAGAGTGCCTGCCTAGCAAGCATGAGGCCTTGAGTTCAAACCCTAGTACCACCAAAAAAAGAAAAGATACTTTGTATGATATGTTTTGTAAAATCTGTTGTTTTGTGACCTAACATATATCTATTTTACATTTGAGAAGAATGTATATTTCTGCTGGTATTCTGCGGAATGTTTTGTATATGTGTGTTGGGTTTTGGTGGGGTTTTTTTGTGATGGTTGCTTTCTGTTTACTTTCTTATCTTCTGTCTAGTTATTCTACCCACTATTGAAAAATGGATACTGTGGTCTCCAAGTTTTGTAAGAACTGTTTACTTCTTTTCATATTTCTCTCTCTCTCTCTCTCAGTGAAGAAAGATTTATTTTGACTCAGACCATCATGGTGGGGAGGCCTGGTGGAACTGAGCAGCTCATATCATGATGGCCAGGAAGCAGGGAAAAAAATGCTTGTACTTTTCTTTTTTTTCCTTCCCTCTTATCTTTTTGTCATGATGGGATGGAATCCAGGGCCTTGCACAAGCTAGATAGGTGCTCTAGTACTGAGCTTCACCCTCAGTCCTTGATTGCTTCTTTTGATCATTGAGGTACAGACACAGCCTGGCGGCCATCATTTCAATCCCCACCTTCTGGCCCAGTTTCCAGGAATTTTAAAGAAATAGCTTCTGTTTTGTTTATTGTTTCCCTTTTACCCTATTTGGGAGACAGATGTGTAAGAATTAGGCCATTCAAAAGAAGATATTTATGTGGACCAAAGTAGAAAGCTACTGCACATAAACAAGAAGGATGCATAGTCAGAATAGACCCAGGCAGACCTTAAGGTTTTACCTTAGAACTTGACCCTGATCCTTACTTAGCACAGGGAGAACTAAAAAACCAACTAACCAACCAACACCCAAACAAACACTAAAAAATTTGGGGGAAGAGGGAGATTTTAATTTTCAGAATCAACACATATGGTTCAAATAACTAATTTCCAGCAAAAAGAAAAAAAAATTCAAGCCATACAAAGAAACAGCAAAGTGTATCCCATTCAAAACAATGAATTTTTTAGAAAATGAGCTAAGTCAATAGAAACTGTCACTGAGGATACCCAGGAATCTGACTTAATAGACAAAGGCTTTATTTTAATTTATTTTTTTGTGGTTGTGGTGAACAAACCCAGATCCTCATGCATACTAGGCAATTGCTCTACAGCTGCACCACATCTGATGAAGACTTATTTATTTATCACTAATTTTTTGACCAGACTAGGGTTTAAACTCTTTGTCTTATGCTTTCTAGTCAGGTGCTCTATCTGACGAAGACTTTAAAACAACTGTTTTAAAGTTCTTCAAAGAGCTAAAGAAAGACATGAACTCAGGAAAACAATGTATGAACAAAATGAGAATATTTGTAAAGAAAGAGAATTACACAGAAGGAACCAAAATGAAAATCTAGAATTGAAAAGTACAATAGTTGAAATGAAAAATTGGTTGGAGGGGTTGAAAAGCAGATTTAAGCCAACAGAACAAAGTATCAGTGAACTTGAAAGTTTTTTTTTTTTTTAATGTACTTCTCAAACCCTGTTCTCTTGTCTTTTCTACTTCCTATGTCAAGCTTTCCTAATCACAGGCAGACTCCAAATTGTTCTATCTGCCTCCTGCTTTGTCTCCTCTACTCTTACCATAGTAGTGAACGTTTTAAAATCTTAAATCTGGTAACCAGGTACCTGTGATGACTTGCATCTGTAATTCTAGCTATTTAGAGGGCTGATACAGAGAGAATTGTGGTTCAAGGCCAGTCTGGGCAGTTCATGAGTCCCCATCTCAACCAATAGCTGAGCCTGTCATCTCAAGCCACATGGTGACATTGGGAGCAAGTGATTTGAGGCTGACCCATGGAACAAAAGTTTGCAAGACCTCTGTCTCAATGGGAAAAGCTGGAAGTGCTGGTACGCTCGTGTCATTCCAGTATCAGAGGGAAGCATTAATAGGAGGATCAGGGTTCAGGCTGGCCCTGGCAAAAAAGCAACACCTTCTCTTTAAAATAACCAGAGCAAAGAGGGATTGAAGACATGGCTCAAGTGATAGAGTGCCCACCTAGCAAGTGGGAAACCCTGAGTTCAAACCCCAATACTGTGAAAAAAAAAAATAGAAATCCACATGTGATATCGTCACTGTCCTTAAAAATATCAAAAGGCTGTGTATATAGGTTGAACGTCAGTTTCCTTATTTTTGCATTCAAAGGTCTTCCTCTTCTGGCTCTTGCCTACCACAGAGCTTTATCCCAAACAAGGCCATATTTTACTCATACACTTTGACAAGATGTTCTAAGGTACAAAGCCACGTGCTGATAAAAAGTTGAATACATTGGAAAACCGAAATTAATTTTCTGTGAATGGGATATGCTATTATATGGCATTGGACATAACTGAAATAGACTATATACAGTCTATTTTTATAAAGGACTCAATGATAAAAGTACATGTACATCACTAATCCAGTGGTCAACGTCAGTATCCTATATTAGAGACAATAAATACTATTGTGTAATAAATAGTATGCTAATGTCAGGAAACCTGGAGTACAGCACAACATCATACATGATGTTTAATTTGAGTCCACTGAGATTTCATATATAACTTTTAGTTTGCAGGAAATACAGTCTGAGAAAAACAAATGTAATGACTTCTTAAGGAAGCAACCATTCAGTTCCAGAAATTTTTATGCTTCAGTTGACCTGATTTCTGCAATGAGCCATTGTCTTTTTTTTTTTTTCCAAGTGCCATATTTCAAAAGACTTGAAGGACATAAGCAGATGCATTGTGTGGCCCTGGATTAGATACTGTTTGGGGAATGCTAGTTATAGAAAAATAAAATTTGGTCATGAGAATATTTTATTGTAATTAGATATTAGATGAGGGGAAATTTTCCTGAAAAATTACTGATTGGGAAGGTCAGCTGTGAAAATATTTTTAGGTTAACAGAAAGTTTGAAACTGATATAAGAATTAGAGGAGATGAAAATTTACTGAAATAAGGTAAATATTGTTGATCAAAAAAAGATTACAAAACTGTGATCTTGTAAAAAATGTGTACACACAGTGGATGTGCATTGAAATGTTAACATTTGTGGTAAGAATGTTCTTATTGTAGTTTTTTTTTGTTTTCTACTTCAAAGCATATTGTATGTATGCAATAAAATTTTAATTATAATTATTTTTAAATTGTATATATATTTTGGGTATACATATGAATTAAGAAATACATGAAAGTTGGTCACCAAAATGGTGAACATTGTTTTGTCGGGGTGACAGGAATTTAGGATATTTTACTTTCTCTCTAGTATAATTTGAATACCTTAAAATGAGTGTGTATTTTGGGCTGGAGGTGTGGCTCAAGTGTTAGAGCGCCTGCCTAGCAAGCCCTATAAAGCCAAACCTCAGTACCCTCCACCTCCCAAAGAGTGTATATAGAGAAAAGAAAATAGTTTCCGCAGGGGCGCAGCAATAGACAAGTCACAAAGAGGACTGTAACAACACAGCTTTCCGATTGTTTTTCTTCTGGTTGATTTGAATGTACTTTCCACTGGATAGCAATGTAAATGATTTACAAGAAAAAGAGCATATGCCTTTTGAGTAAAGAGTAAGAGAAGCTATAGAATTATTTTTATAAATTATCTTGTGTAACATCTTTAATAATTGTTTTGTAGCAACTACATCGTAGTCACTCAGGACAGAATTTTAAACTTTATTATATTGCTTTTGCTATGTATTTTATTTTGAATGTTATTCAAATAAAATTCCTGTCTTGGAGTTACAGTCTGAAACAACCTTGTTCATTCCTATCCTCTTCTGTGTCTGGAGTAGAAGGCAATTGTGTTGTACCAGTGGTCCTTGAACTCAGAAGTCGGAAGTCTTGACTTCCAAATTAAGATTCTGTAACTTGGCTGCATTCCTCTATTACACAGTCCTCACAGGTTTGGGTAAGGTGGAAATAAGATGTCAATAAAAAGACCTATCACAATCCCTGGAACACTGCGCCCTCCATAAACTTAATAGTTGAGTCACTATGAAGTGCTGCATTTCAAATGACTTGCACAGGAAGGATGGGTAGAGAATTTCTTGCTAGAGCATCAGTGCTCTCTCTTACATTCCACAAATACTAGTCACTCGCCAGCCCAGCTCTCACTTGCTGTCCCAATAGCTGCGGTTCCAAACCCAGACACCGTTGAGGCAACCTAGGTCTCACATCCCAGCTGGCCGCTCCGCGCAGGCGCACGTCGTGTAAACGCTCAGGTGGAGTTTGGAGGAAAGGAAGCTCCGCCTCTGCCCGCGTGGGGCCAATGGTGCAGCACCTCTTCGCCTGGGCCTATGAGAGGGGGGAGGCGGGGCTGAGGGCGGAAGGACCTGCTTTCACGTGAGTAAGGGGCGGGGGCGCAGAGAGGGCGGGGGCCGTGCGGGAGGAGCCTCCCGGACGGTCAGAGACTTGCGGAGGCCCAAGAGACGGCGGGTCGGGTAGGGCTGCGTTTCCCCTGCTCCTCCCACCTTCCTCTCCGCCACTCCCGGGAGCATTTTCTTGAGGCCCTTGCGGAAGCCAAGCTGTGTTCTCGCCCCTCGGGGCTGGGCAGGGGTCTATGCTCCGCTCCTCAACCGGCCGAGTTTGAGGGGAACTGTGATTGGGGGTGGGGGAGCCGCGACGGAGGGGAGAGCGCGCATGCGCGGGCTGGGATGCCAGGGGAGCCCCTGCCCAAACCGGTTCCCCCTGTCTGGGTGGGTGTCTGTCTCCGGAGCCCTGCGACTGCTGCGGTCTGCCAGGTCCCTCTGCGAAGCCGGTTTGTGTCTCGACTTTCTTGTTTTGGTCTTGGACCTGTTTGGAAATCTGGCCGCTTGCTCACCTCAGTTCCTCCCACTAGGCCTCTGTTTGCGACTTTCACTGTTGGGCCTCAGGCTGGCTTCCTAGGCTTCGCCTAATTTGAAAGACATTCTCGCCCTTTCAAATTCTCGGATTGGTCTTTCTGTCTCATTTTCTCCACCTGCCTTTAAAGTGTTCTGGCATTCTATTCTTCCCGTCTACTGGAAGCACCTTACGACCCCAATACCTAATTGCTGTCTCTTGGTTCACAGCAACTCAGAGTTTTGTTTGAGCCAAAGGCTAGTTAACCCTTAGGCTTCCAGGAATTCGCTGACCATTGCCTGGTAGTACTTTGGTTAGTAGGATTCTTGAATGCAGACTACTTGTTATCTGTAAGATGCTTTGACCAGCATCTGCATACCTGTGGTTACTCCACTCAGATGTCATAGCAGACCGTGTTAATTGAGCATGCTACTAGTGCTCGGTTTAAATTCATGTTCCAAACTGAATTTGAGATCTTTTGGCTTTTGTTGTCCACCTCCCCCCTGGGGAAAAACTGTCAGGGACAGGGTTTCACAGTTGATTTCATATTTTCTTTTAGGTCAACACCTGAATTTACCTTTTTGTGACTAGCATAGTAAGTAACAAGTGTGTGGGCTTCCAGCTGCTTTGTTGAGGCAGAAAAAAAAAACAGTGGAAGGTAATGAAACTCACGTTAAACTGTTGGAAAAGTAGTTTGGAAAAAAGCTTAGGTTCCAAGAAAGTGCATGTCTGATTTTTTATTTTGTTGCCTTAATTAGCGTCTGTATAAGGTGATATAAATTATACCGTATATTGAAGACTTAAGTAGAGCTTAACAAAAATTGAAAATGGATAGGGGAGTTTTGGTTTTTTTTTTTTTAATGTTCTTCCTTTGTAGATCTAAGTTGATATTAAAATTTGAATCCATGATTGATTTGTATGTGCTGGCGACATTTAAAATTCACATGTAGCTTTAATACAAAATTTAAATCAGTCTGTCAACTTGATTTTGATTTCTGTTTTTACATGGCTGAGAATGAATCCCAGCACTCCTTGTGCTGTATTTCCAGCTGTTGTTTTCAGTTAATTTATTGGCTTTAATAAGGTATATATTTGAGTGGAAAGTTAACCTATAAACTATGTATGTTGTGATATATTTGACCTAGTGTTTTGTTAGTTTGCAATGTGCCAGGATTCTGACTTGTGTTTCGTACCATCTCTACTGCATTATCTATCTACCTTGTCTACATGAGGGGGGGCAAGATTTTTCACATAATTTAACCAAAGTTTACAGCTCAGATTCCTTTAAAGTGATTGTCCTTCATTCACTAAATTTCAGGTAAAAGAAAGCCTACTACGAAGGTTGGTCTTCTCAGTAATTGTTTTAACACGTGACTTTTGAGGAATTAGTTTAAATCAGTGCTACTGCTGAGTATCAGTGTCTTTACAAAAATACTGTTGTGCTGAGATTCTCACATAGGCTGTCTGTGATTATCTTTAACATTTTTCAGTATTTTAAGAAATCATTAGACTTCTCAAGCATATATAATAAACAACTTCCGCACTCAAATTTTTCCTGGAGATCAAACTCTGTATTATTTTTAAAGTGCTAACTTAACCAGTATATGTATATAAATCATACGTGACATTTGGTGCTTTGAATATATAATTGCTTTGTTTTTACCGGTTTTTCATAGTTAGATCCAGAGGCAAGAATAATATACAAGGCTAGGAATTTATTTCCATGGGTATAACTGAGGGGCAGGGAGGAATGATGGGGGACAGGGACACCACTACAGCAGTTTAACAGCTGTTTTCCTTTTTTGCACAGACTAATTACCTGTTAACTACCCTCACTCCTCTCCTGGGATTGTTATTCTTTAGAAAACTCTTACTTCACATAGACTTTTAAATTTATGTTGTAACCACTGTTGTCAGCAACTTTGTTTCTCTTTATGTGCAAAGACTGACCTAATATGGAAATAACATGCTATTTTACAGAATTTGGCCTGGAAGTTTCCTTTCTCTTTCCAAGTGAACCTTCAATGACACTGTTTTTGAAGATTGTTCCTTCTCTCAACATAGAGCTTTGTAAAGCCTAATTTCCCCCCCAAAATATCTGTTTCTGATCACTGAAGAGTAAAATAAAGCCCAAAATGTGTAAGTTTATGGTTGACATTAAATAGTATTTATTACATTGGCTCTAAACCATGAAAAATAAATCTTAATTGTTTGTGCTTCCAAATTTGAGGATTTGAACCTCCCCAAGAGTCAATAATAGTTGTTACGTATTTCCAGTTAAGGTTGTATCACACTTGTGCTATATGCCACTAGTCCTTGAGATCTGTAAATCTTTAGGGCAGTAAATTTTTCTTCATACTAGTCTTGCATTTCTTAAGGTACATTAACAAGTGAAATTTGTGGTAACTTTAACATAATGTTATTAGCTCAAAGCTTAACAATAATTTGTTTTTAATCTTCACATTTTTCCCTTATTTGTACATTTTGATTAATTTTAACCCACAGCCTATAGTTATAATCTTGTTTTCCCTGATGATGATTCTCATGTCTCTTAAAGGAATTGATATTCAGACTCTTGGAGAATTTTAGATATATATTATAAACATAAGGGTAATTAGAGCATTCATGTCTAAGTTGAATTAAATGTTGAGTATTTGCATAACGCTAGTGAAAGAGCCAGTCATTTAAATATTTTATTATGCATTCTTCTGCCCTTAAAGGTATCCTGATAAACTGATCCTGGCAATGTGAGAGTGGGAATAGGTTGTATAAATTCTTTTGCTGTGTGTGACACATGTCTAGACCTCTGATATACTTGCAGAAGAGAAAGCGATTATTTCCTTGCTATAGTTACTTTTTGAATTCTCTGTGAATTGAGGAAAAAAGCTGATTTTGATATGACCTGAAAAGCTAATACTTACAATAAAAATGTTTCCCAGCAGAAAATCTCTTTTTTAAAAAGAAATTTTGTATTTGGTTGTAAGAAAAGATCTTTTCAGGTAGTTTTAATACACTTGTGGACCTTAACTAAATATTTGCTAATTTTGTGTCTTCTACACAGTGCCTATCACGGTGTTGTGAATACAAGTCTTGGTAAAATACGTATGGACTATGCACCTCCTATTTGACTCACTCAAGGAGTGTCACTCCATCCCTGTGTAACTTTAGACTAGAGCTTTCTCCTGTCAGAAAACGTGTATTCTAGCAAACATTTTTGGTTTGCTTACACACATTCCCCTGAAAAGCAAACGGAAGTCATAGAAAAAAGGAAACCATATTACTGTGTTTAGCTTAAGTTTTGGCACTAAATTCACATAGATGAAAGAGGAGTAAATAGCCCAGCGCCAGTGGCTCACACCTGTAATCCTAGCTACTTGGGGGGCTGAAATCAGGAGGATCTGTATTTGAGGCCATTCCAGGCAAATAGTTTGTGAGACCCCCATCTCGAAATAACCAGAGCAAAATGACTGGAGGTGTGATTCAGCAGTAGAATGCCTTTTCGGCAACCACTAAAACTTAAGTTCAAACCTCAGTCACACACACAAAGAGAAGTAAATAATGCAAGCATTTCATATGTAAGTATAGACCGGTGGATTTCTAAATGGAATATATTCTTTTTTTTTTTTTTTTTCTGGTACTGGTGTTTGAACTCAGGGTTTCACATTAAGCAGGCATTGTACCACTTCAGCAATACTTCCAGCCCAAGAAAGATGCAGAACAGAGCACACTGTTAGCTAATTTTTTTTTCCTTTGCAGTGCTGGGAATCGAACCCAGGGTCTTGCCTATGCTAGGCAAATGCTCTACTACAGAAACTGCATCCCCAGCTCTTCATTTTCTGATCTCTGGATGATAAGGAACTGTATTGACTAATTCCTAAAAGGTGGAAAAGTATTTGGAAAACCTTTCACTGTTTAAAAAAAAAGTCGATATTTTTATATTTATAAAATTATATTATGCTTCAGAAATCTGTTCAGTAAAAAATGAAAGACAAAGATTTTTTTTTTAATCCGTAATATCAACATCAAGTGTAATCTGACCTTGTGAATGAGTAGTACATTAACACTCAAATAATTTTCCTTGTCTTCCTTGGAGTAGTTTCAGTTGTGGATATGGTATCTAAATAATAATTTAAATATTTAGTTTTGATACAGTATGTTGAGGGTTTAAAGCCAGCATACCTACAGTCCTGGAAAAAATCAAAGTGCTGTTTCCCCATATAGCCACAGGTACTTGGAAAAATCATTTATAAGGTTTTATTTTTTCAGGTGTGAATATTATTGCATTCAAAATGATAACATAGTTAAATGAGTTGTTTTATGTACATTTCAGCCTCTCAGGGCAGTTATCAAGGTATGGTGGGGTATTAATTTTGGAATCATAAAGACATGAGCATCCCAAAGTCTTAACATTTACTTGGTATATGACTGGCACCAAGCTACTTAATGATTTTGAGGCTTGGTTTCTTCATTGGTTAAAATGGAGCTATTTCTAACTACCTCATGAAATTGTACTAAAAAGCACCTGATATCTGTCCCTGCCTTCATAGATACTTACATTAATAATAAAAAAAATAACATTCAGTCCCTTCGTTTTATGTAACTGAAGTAACATTACCCAAGTCAAAAAAAAAGACTCAGGAGTCTAACCCCTAGTCTTTTTTTTTTCCCATTACACTACACCATTAACTTAAAAAAGAAATTAATAAGTCTTGATTACTCATGAGAAAATGAGAAATATCTGAAAACATTGGCTGTCTTTAGGCATTTTACTATATTTTGTGAGTTTTAGCCTAAAGATCCAATAAAGCTACAATTGGGATTTTAAAAACTTTTTAATCAAAAAATGAGTGGATAAACAAAATGCGGTATGCATACAGTGGAATATTATTCAGCCTTAAAAAAGGAAAGAAATTCTAACATGCTACACGGGTAAACCTTTAAGGCATTATGCTAAATGAAGTAAGCCAGTTATAAAAGGTCATATAATTCCATTGTTTATGAGGTACCTAGAGTATCACATTCATAGAGACAAAAAGTAGAATGGTGACTGCCAGGGACTAGGGGAAGGAGAAGTGGGGACTTCATGTTCTTGGCTGTAGTTACAGTTGGGGAAGATGAAATGTTCTAGAAATGGATGAGATCGTGGTAGTGATGGCACAACAATGTGAACAGACTTAATGCCTTAGAACCATATACTTTAAAATGGAATGTTAAGGTTTACGTTAACCCAGCAATGTAGAAAAATTACAACTTGTAAGACATTTTAAAGAAAAACTTGTCTTAAAAACTCCTATGTTCCTTTAATTCACATATCTTTTTTTAAAGTTCTTCTAGAATTGAATGGTCACTTAATAGTTCAAAGAAGTAAACTGTCTCAGTATCATAGGTTAAAATTTGTCTGAGGATGACTTTTAGATAAACTGGTTTTTCTTGCCTTGTGTGTTTTGAGGTAGGGTCTCTCTATATAGCCCAGGCTGATTTTCTTGCTTTTATTTGCAAGTACACTCAAGAGGATTAAGTTTTCTTTCCTTTTTAGTTAAAACCTAAGCTGAGGACTGGCGTAGTGGCTCAAGTGCTAAAGCATCTGTGCTATCAAGTAAAAGGCCCTGAGTTCGAGGCCCTGAGTTCAAACCCCAGCTGAAATTAATCCAAAGGCTTAAGTTAGTGTGGTTCTCTTAGCTCACTAAAATAATTCAAAGAAGCAACCTCCAGATTCATGGCCACAATTTAAACAAAGATTTGTCTAGTGTTTAGCAATTAGTAGTGGTGGAAAGGATTTTGTTTTGAGATGGGATGGTTTTCCATTGAATTTTGTTAGGTTTATCCCACCACTCCCTTGAGAGAGAGGTTGAGAGAAATTCACATAAAAACAGTACAGGGAAACAAAATTCAGAGACAGAAAAAAAAGATAAAAGCTAAGACTAATATAGTGTGGCTTTTCTCGTTTGTTTGGCTTTTGTTTGGGATACTAGGGATTGAACTCAGGGCCTTATACTTACTAGGCAGGCCCTCTACCACCTGAGACACATCACCAATCCTTTTGCTTTTAGTTTTTTAGATAAGATCTTGTGATTTTACCCCTACACAAGCCCTGAATAGTGATCCTCCTGTTTTCAACTCCTAAGTAACTGGGATTACATGTGTGCACCACCACACCCAGCTATAACATGGGTTTTTACATTTTCTTTGTCTGTTGTGGTTAGAAACCTTCAAGCGTGAGTTTTTACACAGGTGTATGGTGCATGCTTGTCGCAGCACTCTGAATGATGAGGCAGGAAGATTGTGAGTTCAAGTTCAACTACAAAAAGATAGCTTGTCTCAAAACAACAACAGAAAGAAAAGATAGTTCCTTTTGAGTCTCTTTGTTCTAATCATCATCCATGCTTACATTTCCATGCACCTGCATGTTAGTATACTATATATATATATTTGCTTGTCTTTCTCATATTACTTAGAAGCCACTTATATACTAATGAAGTAATTATACTGCAGTGTCTGTGGAGGGATTGGTTGCAGGACCCTTCCCCAGTACCAAAATGACATAGTATTTGCACATGCACATAACCTCTGGACATCCTTACACATCAGCCCTTGTACTTTAAATCATCTCTAGATTACTTAAAATACTTGACAATGTAAATACTATCTTAATAGTTGTACTGTATTTAGGGAATAATGACAAAAATAAAAAGTCTGATTATGTTCGGTATGGACAGTTTTGTTTTTTTTTTTTCCTGAATATTTTTGGTCCTCAGTTGAATCCATGAATGAAGAATTCATTGACTTGGTGTATCAGCTAGTCAGTAAGAATATGAAGGTAATAGGAATAAAACAAGCTAATTGTAGAGAAATAATTCAAGTGGACTATGTTTGTGCCCATTTATTCCCACCATTTGACATGGTGATTTATACTGAGTAATTATTTCTGGAGTGAATGGGTCAGTCAATACAATAGAATAAAAGAGTGGTATAACATTATTACTGGTTGATATAAACTAGTTCTTGTGAGAAAACTTGAAAGTAAACAAAAAGTTTTAGGAACTCTAGCAGGAAATAAACATTGCAGAAGAGGAAGGGAGAAGTTAAATACTTGATCGTATTATTAGATTCTTCCTAGAGAAGAAAAAGCTAAATGAGAAAAGAAAAACACATTCCTCACTTAGGGAGCAAGATATACAAGTGCTTGAAAGCATAAAAATGAGTGAAATACCATTCAATAGGAGATAAGACTAAAATGGTTGAGTAGCTTCAGATTTTGAACACTAAGTGGTGTAAGGAGTTTGGATTTCTTTCTCTTTTCATTCAGGAGCAATCAGGTTTTGAAGAAAAGAGGAAGATGTAGGATATGGGATCATATACCCAAATTTTATAAATTTTGTAGCTGTAGGTTGGATAATTAGTGATGAGAGAGTCTGGAGATAGCGATTTATGCCTAAGTTAAAATAGAATAAAGTACAAGTCAGTGATATGTGGGATAGTTAAGAAGGGATAGATAAGGGTTGTATATTAGAATGTACTAGAATTCTCCATTAGAATTCAAGGAGAATAAGAAAAGAAAGTTTGTCTTAGATCTGTGCTTGTTAATAAGGTAGAGAAAACCTAGGAGGAAGAATATGCCTTGCATAAGCTTTGCATAACATGGAGGTAAAATGCTTTGGTTTTGGATATGTGAAATAAGGTTTTTTTTGTTTTTTGTTTTTTTTTTTTTTTGTGGTACTGAGGCTTGAACTCAGGGCCTTCAACTTGAGCCACTCCACCAGCCCTGTTTTTGTGAAGGGTTTTCGAGATAGGGTCTCATGGAACTATTTGCCTGGGCTGGCTTCGAACTGTGATCCTCCTGATCTCTGCCTCTTGAGTAGCTAGGATAACAGGCATGAGCCACCAGCGCCCGGCTATGAAATTAGTTTTGAGATGACCATGGGACACATAGTAGAGTCCTTCCCTGAGTGTCATGTTACTCTTTGCATACCTCTACTATACCAAGCATTGTACTGTAACATAATTACTTGTTCACTTGACCATTTTCTCTGGCACTGTAAGGTAATACCTACCTGTCAAAGGTAAATAGTACCTTTTTATTACTCACTATAACACTATGCTTAATGCCTAGCACGTATTAGACCCTTGACAGCAAATATAAAGGAAAGTATTATCCAAATACCCATATGGAGTTCACAAGAAGAGATAGGACTAGAGTATTATCAGCATACAATTGATAATGAGATAGGGAAAAGAGGAACAATTTAGAATTTCAAAAATTATTAGAAGAAAAGGAACCTAAATGATGGCTAAGAAAAAGTAGAGGTACAAAGTAAAGCAAATATTATAAAGAGTTTCTGAATAAGGAAATGATGATCATTTTCATTTAATTCAGCAGTAAAAGTAATGTAATGTTAACTTGTAAATAGTGCTGTTACAAACATTGGCATGCAGGTTTCTCTATTGTATGCTTACATTCCTCTCAATATATTCCCAAAGGTATGCTCTTTTTTCCATCTTTATTTGCTATTTATCCTACTTCTGTAATAAATATTTGCATATCTACTGTGTGCCAGATGTTGTTCTAGGTGCTAAATACAGTAGTTAATGAAATACCAAAAAACAGCTTAGATTGTAGCTTACATGATCTTTAAAAACAAATAACTAAATGTGTATCAATTGCTGAAAGGTCTAGGGAAAATGGTAGAAGGGATGGTAGGGCAGGGTGTTTTCAGGAGAAAGTTTGTACTTTTATAATTCTTGGAATTAAAGAGTGAAGGATGCATCGAGTAGGGGGCTTCTTGTAGTAACTGGCATAAGGAGGGGTTTAGAATAAAGTAAGTGTAGTCCTTAGGGTCTTAGAACAGAGTTTGAAGATTCTAGGTATTGACAGAAATGTACAACATTCTCAGTCACCTCTTCATTGTGAAGGATGGGGGCGGGGTGGCTTTACTGGAACTTGGGAAGCTCATGGACACTCTCTTTGCTTCTGTTCATGGAGGCTACAGAAAATAAGTCTTGTGTGGGGTTTTTTCCTCCTGTACTACTAACTGTTTTGATAAACCTCATTCCTGCTGAGTGATTCAGTTACTCTTAGTTGCCAAAACAAACAATAAAGTATCTTACGAAGTACATTTTCCTCTTGCCTTCTCAAGGAAAATAAGTAGACTTTGAGCCTACCGAGTCTTATTTCAATATTGTAAATAGAGAAGTATATCCTTTCTGAGGCCAGAGTATAGAAAATTAAGTGTTTCTGAGATCATAATTTTAGACAATTTTCTTAGGCCTTCTGCTATCATATATATATATATATGACATATATATATATATATGATTTTTTTTAATCTAACTTAAAATACAAGTTCTAAGAAAGAAAAAGACTCCTTTTCTCTCTTGAATATTTGGACAAGGTCCAAATTTATGGCACTAAAAAGACACCATTATGTAATAGACTTTTGGAATCACAGATAACTGGGTTCAATTTGTCTTTACCTCTAACCAGTTCTATTATCTTTTTTCGTTTTTGGGGTTTTTTTTTTGCAATACTGGGGTTTGAACTCAGGGCCTTCACCTTGAGTCACTCCTCCAGCCCTATTTTTGTGTTGGGTTTTTTCTAGACAGGGTCTCATGAACTATTTGCCAGGGTGGCAAATAGTTCCTCCTTGATCTCTTCCTCCTGAGTAACTAGGATTACAGGCATGACCCACCGGTGCTTGGCCAGCTGTATTATCTTGAACAAGTCATCACATCTCTCTAAGCTTTAATTTTCTCATCTGTGAAATGGCAATGTGAAGATTAAATTAAGAGGCATTCACTATCAAATTATAAAACAACACAATAATACAAAAATCAAATCTTAAATACTGTGGGAACAGAAGTAGCTAATCATTTGACTGTGTGAGAATGGGCAAGTGGTAGACTGAGAAGATTAGTAGGAGGAGGTTTGTAGATCATGTTGGTGATCTTCAAATACAGAAGCAAGGAAACCGCTGTAGGAAGAAGATTCTATGAGAACAAAAAGCCTGGAGGTATTGAAGTATAAATCCTAAGTAAAAGTCTAAGTTAATTCCTGTCTCAAAATGCCTTTTTTTTTTTTTTTTTTTTGGTGAGGCTGGGGTTTGAACTTGACTTCAATCTTACAAAGCAGATGCTTTACCTCTTAAGCCACACCTCCAGTCCATTTTGTTCTGGTGGTTTTGAAGATGGAGTCTTGTGAACTGTTAGTTCAGGCTGGCCTGAAACCTTCATCCTCCTGATCTCAGCCTCCCAAATAACTAGGATTACAAGTGTGAGCCATTGGTACCCAGCACTTCCATAGTGTTTTATTCACTATCAATACCTAGTATCTCCTGTAGGATTTGCATCTGTTCTCTACTAAACTATAAACTCCTTCTAGACAAGGGTCTTACATCTTTTGTTTACATAGCTTGCCTTTCATATACTAGATGCTCTGTGAGTATTCAGTGAATAGATGAACTACAATTTTTTAGAAAATTTCAAGAAAACCATTTTTTTTTTTGTTTGTATATGGATGAAACTAGGGTTTGAAGTTAGGGCCTCATGTTTGCTATGTAGATGCTCAACCACTTCAGCCATTCTCCCGTCCCCTAACCCCCTCTTTAGTTAGTTTTCAGATAGGGGCTCATATTTTTGTCCAAGGCTGGCCTTAAACTGTGATCATCCTACCTATGCCTCCCTGTATAACTGGGACTATAGGTATGAACCATCAAGCTTGGTTTGTTGGTTGAGATGGGGTATTGCTACATCCCTCTCCCCTCCACGTACCCTCTAGCCACAACTGGAATCCTCCCAATCTCCACCTTTTAAGTAACTGGGATTATGGAATGATAGGCATGTACCACCATTCGAAGCCTCAGAAGAACATTTTTAAGTGTTTTTGAACACCACACTGTATATATATAAAATGTAGACTTGTGGTAACCATTAAGCAGGGGAATTAGTTTATATAGCAGCAGGGTCCAGGATTCTAGCCTTAGCTGTACTGTTCACTAGTTAAATGGCTTTAATTCTCTTGAGGTTGACATTTCCTATTCTGTTTAACAGTGTTGATAATTTCTAAGTTTTTTCTTTTCTAACTACGATACTCAGGGATTGCGTAATTCATGCTGCTAGGTGTTTTATGTAGGCCTTGGAAGGGAAAATGGTGTTTAATACATCGTACATGCCCAATAAATAGTCAGTTCAAGCATCAGTCGGACCTTTTCATTTGGCAAGATTAATCACTCTCAGAATCTTATCGATGTGACAAACATAGAACTGAAGCTACTTTTTCTTTTTTTCCCTTTTCTTTTTTCTTCCTTTTTTTTTTTTTTTACTTAATTAAGACTTCCAGTATAATGTTGTATTGTTTTGACAACCAAATGAAAATGTTGTTACCAAGAATCCAGAGACAGGTTTTATTTTAAGAGTCAGTAAATTGAATGGCTTTTTCATAAGTGATACATCTTTATACTTTTTCCTGGGAATTTTTGGCATGAAACTCATTTATTGGATAATGTTCATATTGAGTTGAGTTTCTTGTGATTTTTTTTTTTTTAAATGGTCCTGTGGTTTGAACTCGGCTTCATACTTGGTAGGCAGGCGCTCTACTACTTGAGCCACTGCTCCAGCCTTTGAGTTGAGTTCTAAGAAACTGCTGTTGGAAGATTGAATTTATAGTGGACTTCTTTTTTTTTTTTTGTCTTTTTTTTGGTGCTGGGATCAAACCCAGGGCCTCAGACATGCTAGGCAAGCGCTGTACCACCGAGCTACATCCCAGCCCTATAGTGGACTTCTGATTGCTTGCTATGGAAGGTATTTCCCAGCTCTAGAATTCTTGTTTTCTCTGCTTTGAATTTAGTGCTGTTGGGTGTTAATGTGAAATTTTGTTTGTTAAATTGATCATATTTTAAGTTTAAGTTTTATTAATGCTAGGGAAACCTTAGCTATGCTTTCACAATAACCAAGTGTTTTCATTTCATTATGTATACAGTTTTACAAATTAAATGATGTTTTGGAGGCCAAGGCTACAGTTGTAACATATGCCAAAGAAATCACCATAGGTAGGCAGGGTTATTCTGAAGGGAATATGTTTTTATTTCTTGGAAGTCTGAATATCTTGACCCTGTATAGCATAAAATACCCTTAGTATCAGAATAAAAAACCTAAAATGTATTTAGTAAATATTTTGGGACTATTTTTAAATGCTTTTCCATATGTGTTTTTTAAGAACTATAGCATAACTGAATATCTGGCAGACATTCTATATAAGTACTTTATGGTTTTTGTTTTTCAGGCATTTAAAAAATATTTAATCATTCATGAGTTGAGCCTCATTCTTGAGTTATGGATGACAAGGCTTCTGTTGGAAAAATCAGTGTCTCTTCAGACTCAGTATCTACTCTTAACAGTGAAGATTTTGTCTTGGTTTCCAGGCAAGGAGATGAGACGCCATCTACAAATAATGGAAGTGATGATGAGAAAACAGGACTCAAGGTAAAATTTGGAATCTATTTTGCTTAACCTTGCTAAGTCCATTGTAGACCTTAGCCTGGATAAAAAAGGGATATGGGGAGATGTGAAAACATGGAATAAAAAAAACCCTCTTATTCTTTTTATAAAAAATAAGGTTTTTTTTATAACTTAAAGAGATTTATATGTACTTAGTGTGAGATTTATGTTTGAGCAAGGATTTTCACTTTGATTAGCTTTTCCTAAAGTTTCCAATACCCCTGCCAAAACTGTTAGTATAAGCATTTGTAATTTTAGTGTTTTTATCACTTTCCTATTGAATTTGAAGTGCTTGTTCTTTTGGGCCTGATGGATATGGTAAAGGGAACAGGCAGTTCAGCAATGCTGTTTATAATAGAAGTTTAGGATTATTGTAACAGAACTTCAAATACCTGGCCTTTCATCACTTCTGTTATCTTTTTTCAGACAAATAACTATTATTTCTTCTTTAATAGTGTCATTATTCTCCTCTGTATGAATATAAATAAAAACAGATGATCTGTTAAAGTCGTAACTTAAAATATAAGTAATTAAAAATATTCCAATTCCTGTATACATGTATTCACTCAATAAGTATTTATTGAGTAATGACTATTTGCCAAGCATTGGGGTTATAGTGCTGAACAACATAGGCAAAACCCCTTGCCCTCTTCTAGCTTTTATTGTAATGGAGGGAAAAGACTCTAAACCAGTATGAAAACAAGTACATCAAGTAAATTTATGTCAAAAATTTGAAAACATTCTTACTCTCACTCATGAATGTATAGTGGAATACATTTTTAAAAAAGAAGTAAAAATAAAGAGTGAATGACAGAAACTATTTGCGAGAAGGTGTGTAGATAATGTTTGAGGTGAGTCCTGAATGAAATGACACTAAACAGATATTAGAGCAGAGTGAACACAGTAAAAACTGGTAAAGAATGAGATCTGAGCTGGTCGCTGGTGGCTTATGCCTGTAATCCTGGCTACTCAGAAGACAGAGATCAGGAGGCTCATGGTTCGAAGTCAGCCCAAGCAAATGGTTCAGAAGACTCTATCTCGGAAAAAACCTGACACACATGTGCGCATGCGCGCGCAAAAACAGGTCTGTCAGAGTGGCTCAAGGTGTAGTCCCTGAGTTCAAACCCCAGGACCGCAAAAAATAAATAAATATATGAGATCTGATGATAGATAGATACTGGATTGTGTACAGCCATGTGACTTTTAGTAGCAAATATATAAATGTGAGGAAACTTTTTGGAACATTTTGAATGGGAACATGATCTCTAGCAGGTAGAGCTAAATGACACACTGTTTCCAAAAGACCCCCAATGAGATTTATAGCCAGCATCTCAACAGAAGCAATGGAGGCAAAATGCCAGTGGTAACCTATTTCAGAGATACAAAGAAAAATGCCAAAATGGGAGTGGAAAAAGAAGAACTGCCAATTGCCTC
Source organism: Castor canadensis (assembly GCF_047511655.1). NCBI lineage: Eukaryota > Metazoa > Chordata > Mammalia > Rodentia > Castoridae > Castor > Castor canadensis. Next base: position 12,126,308 of record NC_133398.1, on the reverse strand, counting down.
AGAGCCAGCCCTGGGCAAATACACCTTTTGAAGATATTGTGGGTTCTGTTCAGACCACTGCAATACTCCACTTTCATAGTACATATAAAGTTATGTTTACAGTATACACTATTAAGTTTGCAATAACATTTTTTCTAAAAATAGAAAATAGTGATCATACTTTGAACTTTCAAAATTGAAGTCAGTCAAACCTGCTACTACTTTATCAATTAACTTTATATAATATTCTAAATCTTTTTTGTCATTTCCACAATGCTCAGAGTATCTTCACTAGTAGATTCCATCTCAAGTAGCTGTAATCCCAGTTACTGGGAGGCAGAGCTAGGAGGATCACGGTTTTGCCCATGGAAAAATGTTAGTGAGACCCTGTCTCAGAAAACAAGCTGGACATGGTGGTACATGCCTATAATTTCCAGCTAATGTGGAGGTAGGAGGTAGGTGGAGGCTGGCTTCAGGCAAAAGCATGAGGCCTAATCTCAAAAATAAACTAAAGCAAAATGGACTGAGGGCATGGCACAAGTGGTAGAGCATTTGGTTAGCCAGCACAAGGCCCTGAGTTAAATCCACAGTACTACCACGAAAAAACAAAAACAAAACAAACAAACAAAACCTCAGTTATTTTCTGTGCACATCCTTAATGAGCAACTCCTCATTCATGAGATTGAAACGATCAGTCACTTCTTCAGGTATCTGAGCCTTGGTATCTGCAGATACAAGGCTGAGGAAAAGCCACAAATTCTCAGGATGCAGAGTTTAAACACAACTGACCATACATGGAACTGAGAACTTCTTCCCATGCACTAAGTTGTTTATTATGAGTTGTTTATTGTTGTGTCAAACCACTTGTAGTAAATCCACAAATGAGGCAGGCTTACTGTACTTAACAATCCTAATTTTCTTGCTATTTCCACATCTGAAGTTATTTCCACTGAAGCCGTGACCCCTCAAAGTCACCCATGAGAGTTGGAATCAGCTTTTTCCAAATTTATTTTGATGTGGTATTTTCATCTCCTCCCAAGAATCATAAATGTTCTTTTTTTCTTTTTTTCCTTTTTATTTTTTGATGGTTGGTACTGGATTTGAATTTGGGGCTCCACACTTGCTAGGCAGGTACTCTACCACTTGAACCATACTTCCAGCTCTGTCCTCTCTGGTTATTGAGTCTCACTGTTTTGCACAGGTTTGCCTGAACTGTGATACTATTTTACACATCCTGGCAGTGTTGGGATGACAGGTGCATACCACGATCATTTTTTTTTCTGCCGAGATGGGGTCTTGTGAACTTTTTTGGTTGAGTTGGCCTAGAGCCATGATCCTCCCAATCTCAATCTCCTGCATACTTTGGGATGATGGGCATGTGCCACTGTGTCCAACTATTGGTTGAGATGAGGTCTGGCAAACTTTTTGCTCAGGCTGACCTCAAACCATGGTCTTTCTGATCTTAACTTCTCAGGTAACTAGGACTATAGAAGTGAGCTGCTGGTGCCCAGCTACAAATGTTCTTAATGGCATCTAGAATGATGAATTCTTTTCAAAAGATTTATCAGTTTACTTTGTCCAAATCCCTTTTTGAAATCACTGTCTTTGGCAGCTATAGTCTTACAAAATGTATTCCTTAAAGAATGAGTCTTGAAAGTAGAAATTACTCCATGATCCATGGGTTACAGAATGGATGTTGGATTAATGAACATGAAAACAGCATTAATCTTGTACATCTCCATCAGAGCTCTTGGGTGACCAGGTACATTATCAGTGAACAATGATATTTTGAAAGGAATCTCAACAATGAGCTTAACATTCAGTAAATCATGTTGTAAAGAGATATACTATCATCTAGGCTTTTTCCATTTGTAGAACACAGGCAGAGAAGGTTGAGTGTAATAATAAAGGCCCTAGGATTTTCAGAATGGTGAATGAACACTGGCTTCAACTTGAAGTCGGTCTGTTCTTTGAAACTTTAAAGCCAGGCCTAGATTTTTCCTCTCTAGCTATGGAAGTCCTAGATGGCATCTTCTCCCAATATAAGGGTGTTTTATTTACATTGAAAATCTGTTGCTTATTGTAGCCACCTAGCCATATCTTCTGGTATTTTCTGCAGCTTCCATGTCAACTCTTGATGAGTGACTGCCACTTTTGTTACAGAGGAGGCTTTTTCCTTAAACCTCTGCTAGCATCAGACTTTTCTTCTGCAGTTTCCTCAACTCCGTCTTCATAAAATTGAAAAGGGTTAGGTCTATCTTCCAGATTATATTTTGGTTTAAGAGAATGTTATACTAGTGTGAGCTTCTGCTTAGACCAGCATCAATGAGGCTGTTCTTGCTTTTTTGTTGGTGAATTCATTGGAGTAGCACTTTTAATTTCCTTCACAAACTTTTCCTTTAAATTAGCAACTTAGCTAACTGGTCCTAGAAATCTAACCTTTGGCATATGCCTTCCTCACTAAGCACAATCATTTCTAACCTTTGATGAATAGTGAGAGATTTGCCTGCTGCCTTTTACTTGAACACTTAGAGGACATTGTAGGGTTCCTAGTTGACCTAATTTCAATATTGTGTCTCAGGGAAGAGTAAGATCCAAGGAGGAAGATAGGGAACAGCTGGTAAGTGGAGTGGTCAAAATACATTTAGCAATTAAGTTCATTGTTTTGTATAGGCATGATTCATAGCACACCAAAGCAATTTCAATAGTAACATCAAAGACCACTGATCATCACCTTAAAGGTATAATGATAATTTAAAATTTTGAATTATTGTGAGAATCACCTAAATGTGACCCAGCAACACAAAGCAAACATTTGCTGTTGAAAAAAAAAATGGTGCCTACAGACTTGCTCCACTCAGAGATGCAACAAACCTTCAATTTGTAAAAAATGCAGTACCTGCAACCAAAGATTAAATAAAGACATTCTGAGACAAACAAAAATGGAGAAAATTTATTGTTAGCAGATCTGCCTTACAAGAAATACTTAAGGTTGTCCATCTGAAAGCAGATGACTCCAAATGGCAATTTTAATTCACACATTGTCAAAGTGCACTGGCAAAGGTAATTATGTAATAATAAAAAGACAATATATATATATATATTCCTTCCTATATATGTATAATGTATACAATGTGTTGTAATATATTTGACAATAACAGGGAAAAGGAGAAAGTTGTATTTGGGCTAGGGAAATGACTGTATAACAAATTCAAAAGAACAAATAAATGAAGAGAACCAGAAGTGTAAATATGAAGGTAAATATAACAAAATTCATAAGTATATATTTGCACTCTTTTCTTCTCTCAAGTTCTTTAAATGTGTTTATAAAATTATGTATATATAAAGTAATAATTCTAAAATGTATTGGTGGATTTGTAAAATTTATAGCTGTGATATGTATAATAGTACTATGAAAAGGGAGAAAAGAGAATAGAGCTGTGTGTGCATATTCCTTCTATATTTTGCTCGGATTAAGCTATTGTAAATCACAAGCTGATTCTGATAAATTAAGTTGTATATGCTGATTTCCTATAGTAACTACTAAGTATATAACTTCTGAAAAGTATGTATAGAAAAAACGTCATTAAAGAAATGTAAAAGCTATTTTAGCAAATATTTACTAAATGCAAAAGAAAGTAGTAAAGTGGGACTAGAGGAAGAGAAAACATAAGACACATAAAAAACAGTAAAATGGTAGACTTAACTCTTTCTATTTCAATAACATTAACTAAATTTTTAAGGAATATAATCAAAAGGTAGAGACTTGTAGTCTGGGTAAAATTACTATGTACGTATATGCTGCCCATATACCTGAATTTAAAGATACAAATCAGTTTAAACTAAAAGGATGGAAAAGGATATCATGTAAATAACAATAAGAAAATTGGAGTGACTTTTGATATTTGATATTAAACAAAATAGACTTTAAAAGAAAAAATATTCCCGCCAATAAGAAGGGACATTTATAGTTCATCATGGAGGTCTAATAATTATATAAGTAATATCAGAGTACCAAATACATGATGCAAAATGAAGAGCAGTGAAACGAGAAATTATTGTAGCTAACAATATAATACCCTGCTTTCAGTAATGAGTAGAAAAACTAGTCAAATCAATAAAAATAGAAAGTTTGAAAACACACTGTTGGCCAGCTCTATCTAACACATATCTATGGAACACTTCATCCAAAAGTAATAGAATATACTTCTCAAGTGCATACAGATATTCCAGTCACAAGGGAATGATACTAGAAATCAGTAACAGTAAATCTGAAAACTCACAAATATGGAGAAATTGAACACCATACTCCTAAAAAGTAAAAAAAAGAAATTATAAAATAATTTTGAAATGAATGGAAATGAAGGTGAAATATACTAAAATCTGTTTGATACAGCTTAAACAGTGCTTATAGGGAAACTTACAGCTATAATTCTTGCATTAAGAAGAAAGACCTGAAAATCACAGTGTTTTAAGTGTATAATACTAGCTACTCAGGAGGCAGAGATCAGGAGGATTGCAGTTCAAGGCCATCCTAGGCAAAAAGTTCACCAGACCCCATCTCAACCAATAAAAAAACTGGATGTGGTGGCACATACCTGTCAATTCCAGCTATGTGGGAAACATAAATGGGAGGATCACAGTCCAGGTCAACCTGGGCATAAATGCAAGATGCTGTCTTAAAAATAACCACAGCCAAAAGGACTAGGGGTGTGGCTTAAGTGACAGAGCACCTATCAAGTAGGAGGCCCTGAGTTCAACCCCCAGGACAACTAAAAATAGAAGACCTAAAATCAACCTTACCTTCCACCTTAAGGAACTAGTAAGAGGGCACATTAAGCCTAAAGGAAATAAAAAATCAGAGCAGAAATTAATGAAATAGAAGAACAATAGAGGCAGTAAAACTAAACTCTGGTTCTTTGAAAAGAGCAACAAAATTGATGTACAAAAGAAAGACACAAATTACTAGAATCAGAATGAAGGAGAATGCATACTGACCTTACATAAATAAAAGCATAAGTATTGCAAACAGTTGTATTCTAGTAAGTTTGGTAGATGAAATGGACAAATTTTTAAAAAGACACTTAGCCAAACTGATAATACAGTGCTGGGATCGCAGATGTTTTTGACCCAAAAGGGCTCAGGAAAGAAATGAACAGATGGGACACAAATTGAGAGGTCCAGAAGGCTGATGACCAACTGGCGAATTTTTTATTTTTGCATTAGGCTTATAAGCAGTACAAAGCAGGAAGTTATACAATGCAGGGAGAATTTCTATGTCTAGGAAACAATGCCCTCTACCTGAAAAACAACATCCTCACTCAACCTCCCTGGTTTCATAAACGACATCCAGACCTTACTAGTTTCACAAATGAAACCGGACCTGGAGGCCAGGGACATGTCGCCCTGTTCCTAACCCTTCATAAACAAATACCTTTGTTAAAACAGGTTAATGTTTCTTTTCTCCAGACAAAGGGAGCCACTCCATGTTTCCTCAAAACCCCAGTGAGAGATGTGGTACACCTGCAGACTCTGACCTTGTCAGGATCCTGCTAAGCCTCAATGACCTTGTCAGATTGCAGCTCATGGCTCCCAACAATATAGTCTGGATAAATGTAATACAGATTGAATTGATAATCAAACAAACCTGCCCCAAAAAAAAGCCCCAGTCTAAATTGATTCTCTGCTGAATTTCTGTCAAGTAGGAATAAGACTATCAGAACTGAGGGTGTGGCTCAAGTGGTACAGTGCTTTTCTGGCAAGCGTAAGGCCCTGAGTTCAAACCCCAGTATTGCCAAAAACAAAAATTATAATCACTTCAACACAAAGTCATCCAAAAGCATAATAAAGTAGGGAATACTTACCAACTCATTCCATGAGAACAGTATTACCCTGATATCAAAATCAGACAAGAATTTCACAAATAAGGCACACAGTACTATCTTTAAAAAACGTATATACAAAAATCCTTTACATAACAAAGCAAATTGAGTTCACCAACATATAAAAAAGGATTACACACCATGACCAGTGAGATTTATCCCAGGAATGTAAGGTTGGTTTAACAGCTGAAAATCTTTAAATGTAATTTTATCAGTAGAATCCTCTCCAAAACAATTATCTCATAGATACAGAGAAAGCATTTGACAAAATCCAGCACCTTTTCATAAGAAAATGAAATAACAACCAAAAACTCAAAATAGGAATAGAATGGAACTTCTCAACCCAACAAAGGACATCTTTAAAACACCCACAACTACAATCATACTTGATGGTTAAAGAGTAGATGCTTTCCCCCTATTTTCAGGAACAAAACAATAATGTCTGTACTTAACTACCTCCGTTCACATTGTTTAGGAAGTTATGGCCTGATTAATTGGGATGAAAAAGAAAAGGTGTCCTTATTGAAAAGGTAGAGCCAGGCATAGTTGTCACACCCATAATACATGCACTCTGGAAGCTGAGGCAGGAGAGTCACAAGTTTGAGGCCAACCTGGGCTGCATAGTGAGGTTGAGGCAAGTCTTAAAATACTGCATAATGAGATTCTGTCTCAAAAATAAATAAAAATATTTTGCACAGATACTCAAGAAGGGGCTAGTGGAGTGGCTCAAGTGATAGAGCACCTGCCTAGCAAGTGTGAGGCCCTGAGTTCAAACCCCAGTGCCAGGGGAAAAAAAATGCTCAAGAAGATTGCAGTATACAAGGTCTGTATGATAAAACTTTTTGTTTTTATATAGTTGAAATATATGCTATGAAACAGCAATAAGGAAATAATCCAGTTTATTATTAAAAGATAAATTATCAAAAAGTACAATTCTCTGATAATTCAAAAACATTACTGAAAGAATTTTTAAAATTTTTTCTTTTATTTTTTGGTGCTACTGGGGTTTGAACTCAGAGCTTCACACTCTAGGCAGGTGATTACCACTTGAGCCACTCTGCCATCCCAATTGGAAGAAATTAAGCTCTAAATAAGTGAAAAGATATCCATTGTTATGGATCAGAATATTTAATATTGTTTAAGGTGGCAGTAATCCCAAATTGTTCTACACAGTCAATAAAATACTTAACAGAATCCCAGATAACATTTTTGAAGAAATTGATAAGCTAGTTCTAAAATTAATATGTAATTATAAGGAACCTCAGATAGCAAATATGAATAACAGTGTTACACAACTCACACTTTATGAATTCACAACTTACTTACAGTGTGATATGGTACCAAGACCACGCAATGGGGAAAGAATAGTTTTTTTGGAAATCTGCCTGTAAAAGAATAAAATTGCACCCTTGTCTCACATCATGAACATTAATTCAAAGTGGATCATAGACCTAAGTGTAAGAACTAACCCTATGCATCCCTTATAAGAAAGTGTAGGGGTGAATCTTTGTGATCTTGGATTTGGCAGTAGAGATTCTTAGGTAACATACCAAAAACACAAAAATCAAAGGGAAAAAAGTGGATAAGTTGGACTGTATGGACATTAGATCTTTTGTGTTTCAAAATATACTATCAAAAATGTGAAACAACTGCGGAATAAGGTAATAAGATAAAGAACTGAACCCCAAAATTTGGTTTGCAAATGACTATTAACCCTAAAAAGGAGTGAACTACTACTCATTCATGTTACAACATGAGACTCTTGAGATCATTTTGTTAAACAACATGCCAATCATAAAAGACCACAAGTTATATAAGTCTATTAATCTGAAATACTCAAATTAGGCAGCTCTTTCCATGGAGAAAACAGATTAGTGCTTGCTTACGGCTGTGATTTTGTGGCAAATAGGAGGTGATTGATACCTAAACTTGTAGACTGTTTCTTTTTGAGATGATGTAAATGTCTTTAAATTGACTCTGGTTGCACATATCGCTGAGTATTCTTAAAACCATTTAACATATACCTTAAGTGGGCAAATTGTATAGTATGTGAATTTACATTAGATCCTAATGTTTAGCAAGGAAAGCTCCCTGGATACTGTATGGAAAATTGTCAGTAAAGGGGCAAGAGTAGTAGCAAGAAAAGGTTTGACTGAATATTTTATTTGAAGATAGAGGTTTTAGGGTTTCGTTTTGACTATTTTGCTTCTCAGACTGGGGTCTGAGACTCTTATCTTGAAAACACCCATCACAATAAAGGGCTGGCAGAGTGGCTTAAAATGAAGGCCCTGAGTTCAAGCCCTAGTACTACAAAAAAAAAAAAACAAAACAAATTTAATATATCTTATCTCTTTGTCGATTGAGTGGGTAATTTTGCCAATCTTGTTTGTGTTCATGCAGCTTCATTCATTCATATGGTGCTTGGATGGGGGCTGGACTTGTCTGGGATGGCTGGGCCTGCTTCTCTATATGGTTTTCCATCTTAGTCTTTTTCACAGCGTAGTGTTCCTAGGGTGGGTGTGGAAGCTTTTTTTAGGCTAAAGCTTAGAAATTTCATCATGTCATTTCTACAAAATTATGTTGTCCAAAGAAAGTCGGCCATGATTTGAGGATTTGAGGAAATAGACTGTACTTGATTACATAATCAAGATGTGGATGCTGTAGATTAGATGCTGTATAAGTCCTGTGGCCATACTTATCAGTATAGTTAGGTGAATGCTTTGGTATAGGTGAACAAAAGATGCAAACAACTAGAGAAGATGGAAACCTAACTCATCTTCAGGGAAGAGCCAAGGAAGGCTCTTATAGGTAAACCCTTTAAAGATAAGTGTTTTGTGATGGTGGTTATAAACACAGATCTTTTTGTTAATAAAATGTGTTTTGACATCTCAAAAGCTAAGAATTTACCATAAAATCAGAATGTGTTTTCTTCATCTGATTGATCATAAACTCCTCTGAAGTGAGAGTCTTGATTCTTAACCAAATTTAATCTATGACTGTTGTTTGGGGATACATTAATGAGCTAGTATTTGTTAGGCAGGGAGGTCTAGAGAAAATTTTAAGCTATTTAGTCCACATACTTTTCTTAAAAAAAAAATTGTCACTATTTCGATGGAAGAAAGTTGCCAACCTTTGTTAAAATAGATACCAAAGTCACTCTGTCTCACTTAGTAACACGTAATCTAATCTTCTGACTCAGTTTCTAATATCACCTGTCAGTAGAATCTGGCAATCTCATAATGTCAGTCTATTATTTAGCAAGCAGTGTTACTGATCCATGAACTTAATTAAGGAGGGTATAGTGGAGACATACCAGCAAATATGTCATGATACAGTTCATCAAATGCTAAAATGTAGTTGTGAGAAGAATTGTGTGAGAACTTATTTGTTGCCTGATGAAGAAAAAGCAAGATTTCATAGAGAACAGTTGTGCAAAGCTTTGTAAAAAATGTTAATTTCCTATATAAAAAGTAAGACTGATTTGTTGTGTACCAGAGATATGAAAGAGCCTAGAGTCAAAACTACTACATGTGCTATAATCAATTGTTTGCTTTTCTTTTTCTCCAAGATGTTAATAGTCTTTGTCATTTGTTTTCCCTGATTATAAAAATGTGTGATTGATAAGAGAAAATTAGATAATAAGTAAGTAAAAACTACCATTAATCCCATTATTTATAGTTTGGGTCTTTCTGTAGTTGACTGTTTTTTTTAAGTCCCTGTACTAGGGATGGAGCCAGGGCCTTGCACATGGCTAGAAAAGCACTGTACCACTGAGTACATCCCCAGCCCTACAGTTTACTTTAAGACAGATTAATAAGCTTTTGTTCTCCCCCTTCTCTTTTTTATTTTGATATTAGTAATTCTTAATGGTAATTTTAGGTTATTTAGTTGATCATTCCTTCATATAATAAGATAAAGAGATAATCAGAACAGCTATAGTTTATGAAGTGAAGCACAAAGTGATTTTTTTAGTGATTTATCAAAGATCACAGACTGGAAGAGCTGGGCATGGTGACACATCTATAATCCCAGCACTTGAGAGGCTGAGGCAGAAAGATCAGGAGTTTGAGACCATCCTAGGCTACATAGTGAGAGTCTGTCTCCAAAAAAAACAAAATCACAGAATGGGGGTTAGGAGTGGATTTGAGATTAATAACTAAGTCTTCCAATATTCGAATCAGACTTTTGGTTCATGTATCTTGCTTTCTAACAAAACTAAGTTCCTAGTAGCTCAGCTTTTGCATTGAAACTGAGCAAAATTACTAGTTTGGACTCAATTACTGGAGTTATAATTCTCAATTACATTTTCACTGCACTAGAATAAAAAAATATTGGGATTTTCAGATCACAGAAATTTGTCTTTAATTTTCTGATCATCTAAGAATTTTGCAAACATGACTGGATACTTCCTAATCATGTTTTCTTGTAGACCTAAGTCTCCTTCAGAAAAGGGACTCAAACTGTCTAAAGTAGCTTTCTTTGTATAACTGTCACATCAAGTGAAGCCTACTTAGTATTGTAGAACAAGGGCTGTAAAGTTAGAAGCAGAAAATTGAGACCAGGAAATGACTCTGGATGTTGCCTTTGGAGTGTTTTGTCTTTTGTTTCCATAAATGCTCTCAAGGAAATAGACTTGTGGCCAAGTCTGTTGTATGTTATTATTTTTATTTGCTATATTTAGAAAGTACATATGTTATTTCAGTAATAATACTTTTGCACATAAATAGTTGGTATGTTCTGAAGAGTTCTCGGGACCATAAAAGGTAACTACCTGCTGTTTTTGTAACTACTTGTTTTTTAAGTTATTGTTTCCTTTTTCAAACCCCAGTTCTAGTAGGTGGATCAAAGTTTACTTAGAAAGAGCAAAGAATAAAGTTGGGGAATACACTTGGATGCTTAGCACTTGGCTGGTACCATGATAAGAGAATTAAATGCAATCACCAACTAGTAAAAAACAGTACCTGAACCCAGTAGTCATAGTATTATCACTTCATTGAACCCTTATAACAGTCCTGTGATATAGATGTTAACATTCTCATTATAAAGATAACATTCTCATTATAAAGATTATAAAGCCACGCTTGTGGCTCCCAGTGGTTAACTTGCTCACAGCCATAGAATTCTTATCAGAGCCATGTCCCAAACCCAGGTCTGTTGAGCCCTAGTATGTTCAATTTTATAGGTTACATACAGAACAAAATTGTAGGCAGCACCATTGGAATAGCGTAATGCTGTGAATGGTGCCTCCAAGAGATGTGTTGCATGGCAGCTCTGAGCCCCTATTTTATTCTCACCCTGCATTATAAGCAGAATGATGAGTAAATCATTCATTCTTTGCCCTTGTAAATATTTGTCCTGTGACCACAGTAGCTTCTCAGGTGTTTGTTTTAGGCTTACTGCTTGCCTTCTTAATTCAGGACTGTTTCCTACAGAATTCTTCCTTCCTTTTATTGTAGATTATATACAGCTGAACACAAATCTAAACGTGACCTTTATTGTCATTATCCTTACATATTTGGTTTGCTTCTTATCTTTATATTTCTTCCAAATTATTGTAAAATTCTTTGTTGTACTTCAAAATAAAACTTATCATTTGTGTTTTGCAGCATGCTCTTTGAATCTTCCCCAGTGTTTTTCCTTACTTCCTTTCTTTCATTTTTAAAAGCTTGTTGCTTATGTAGTCCAGGCTGTCCTCCAATTTGTGAGCCTTCTCCTCAGCTTCTCAAGTGCTGGGATTATAGGCATGTACCACCATGCTCAGCTCTTCCTCAGTATAATTGTAGATGTTAAATCTTAATGCTCTTTGCTCGGAATAATAGGAAACGATGGTATTTGATTTTGTTTTTTTAAGTAGGTAAATCTAAAATCATGCAGATTTCCTTTTTTGTAATTAAGCCAAAATATCCACATAGTATCCACATTGGACAAATTGTGCTGCTTTGGCTTCTGTGTTCTTTACATTTATAAAATACATTTTATTAAACATGTATATCATACATACCAGTCACTCTCCAAAGCTTCAAGGATATAAAAGAAACAGCCCCTGCCCAGGCTGGTTCAGGAGGCCCTTTAAACAAAGATTCTATAAAACAAGTAACAGTGGTTGTAACCCTTTGCTAATGTTGTGGTAGCCCTGAGAGGCAGTGGTTAAACCTTTTCTGGCAGGATTAAAATCTCCCAGGGGAAGTAACAATCCAAAGACTACACAGGAGTAGAAGGCTTTCAAGGAAAGGGAAGGTCTATGCAAAGTGTGTGTGCTTGAAAGTTACAACACTTCCTAGGAAAGTTGAGTAGTGCCATGTGACTAGAAACGTAGATTGGGCAGAGTTGTGCAAAGGCTCATGGAATCTATTTAGGGATTTGTATACTATCCTGTGGGCATTGAGGAGCCATAGAAGGATTTAAAATAAGTCAGTGCTTGATCGGAACTAACATTGAATAGCCATATGAAACAGCAGAAGGGAGAAAGAGTACAAAATAATTACTAACTTTATAGCAGGCTTATGAAAAGTGAAAGTGACTCTATACTGTTATTAGCACAGAGAGACAGAAGGGAAAAAATGCACAATTGAGCAAAGATGGGATTTGTAACTCGTGTAGGAATAAGAAGAGGTAAAAGAAGTTGCTGATAAAGATTTGGGATTATTTGTATATGACTGGGAATAAATGACATGCAGTGGACTTTACAAAGTGAGATTCATTCAAAAGTCAGAATCCTAGATGGGCATCTTTTGAAAGACAAATTTTAAAAAGAAGGGAGGGAGGGAAGGGAAGGAAAGGAGGAAGGAAGGAGGAAAGAAATGGTAATGGTTGTGTTCTCAAATTTCTTATTTTTGGAAATGTTTTTATTTTGTCAAATTTATTGAGGTAAAAACACAGTAAGCAGTTATCTTAGATATACAGCACTATGAGTTTTAGTAGATAAAACTCTTATGTATCTACCACCATAGTCAAGATATATTTCCCATTACCCAAAAAGTCCATGAGCTCCGGTGGCTCATGCCTGTAATCCTAGCTACTTGGGAGGCTGAGATTGGGAGGATTGAGGTTTGAGGCCAACCTGGGCACATAGTTCATGAGATCCCCATCTCCAAAATAACCAGATCAAAATGAACTGGAGGTATGGTTCAAACATTAGAGCACCTACTTTGCAAGCACAAAGCCCTGAGTTCAAAGCCTAGTTCCACTTTAAAAAATAAAATAAAAAAAATAAAAGTCCCTTTGTGCTTTTTTCTTCCTTTTTTTTTTTTTTTAGTACTGGGGTTTGAACTTGGCATCGCACTTGTACTTGATTCATGCCCCTACCCTGTTTTGCTTTAGTTATTTTTCTGATATAGTGTCAGTTTTGCCCAGGCCAGCCTGGATTTGATTCCCCTGATATCCACATTCTGAGTAGCTGGACTTGCAGGTACGAGCCACATGCCTTTCCTCCTTTGTGCCTCTTTTTTAATCCTATACCCCCTTTTTCAGTATCTGAGAACTCTGATTTCTGTCCCTATAGTTTTGCCTTTTCCAGAGTGCCATTTAAATGGACTCATACAGACTTATTTTATATATACTAATGCTTTTGAGATTTGTCCATATTAGTATATTTATGTATATTAGTATGGTATATTGGTAGTTCATTCGTTTTTACTGCCAAGTAGTATTTTATTTTATAGTTAATATGGCAAGTTGTGTATACATTCACCAGTTGGTAAACACTTTGGTTGTATTTGTTTTTTAACTATATGAAAGTGAATAGTGAGGCTATAAACATTGGCAAACAAGTCTTTTTGTAGCCATATGTTTTTATTTTTCTCACCTTATTTACCACTAATAAGTACCTAGGCGTGACTCAAATGATAAATGTATTTAATTTTATAAAGCTTTGTTAAAAATGGCTAATTCAACTGTACAATTTTCCATTCCCACCACCAATACATGGGTTACCACTTGCTCCACATCCTTGCCTCCCCTTATTGTCAGGGTTGTTTGTTTTGCTTTGATTTTTTTTTTTCATTATTGTGCTGGGTGGGGGTACATTGTTCTTACAATGTATCAAATATGTCAAACTCCCTCCACCATTCTCCTTTGTCCCCCTCTTCCCCGCATTCCTGGAATGGTTTCAACAGGTACCATTTTTGCATTTACATACATTTGTTCACCTTTTTTTACTTTATTCCGGTTCCTATCCTCTTTCCCTACCACCTCCCCTCTCCCACTGGTAACAACACACCCCCACACCTTGCAGGACATGTTCGGCCTTCCTGTTCTCTGATTTTGTAGAAGAAAAAAAAAATGACATTTTTACTTACTTGAGATAAAGGTAGCTACACTGGGAATTTCCTTGTGATATTTCCATGTATATACAACCCCAATTGGTTCATTTCCTCTATTTTTCTTCATTCTACCTTAGTCCATTTCTTATGGTGGTTTCAGCCAGTTTAAGATTTCTATATTCATTCTTGTATAGAGAGTATATTGACCATACTTATCTTCTTAGTTTCCTTTTACTCTATCCCTCGCATATGTGGCTTCCCCTTAGTGTGACAAGTTCTTCATAATATTGCTGCATTTGTATTAGGTCTACATGTCACATAAGAGAGAGAACATGTGGCTTTTGGCCTTCTGAGCCTGGCTAACTTCACTTAAGATGATGTCCTCCAGTTGTGCCTCATCCATTTACCTGCAGATGACAAAATTTCATTCTTCTTTGTGGCTGAGTAAAACTCTGTTGTATATAAAATACCACATTTTCTTAATCTGTCAGTAGAGGGGGATCTTGGCTATTTCCATAGCTTAGCTATTATGAATAGTGCTGCAGTAAACCTGGGTGTGCAAGTGCCTTTGTTGTAAACAGACTCACACTCCTTTGGGTATATCCCTAGGAGTGGTATTGCTGGATTGTGTGGCAGTTCTAATTTTAGTTTTTTGAGGCACCTCCCACCCACAGTGTATAAGGGTTCCTTTTTCGCATATCCTTGCTAACATTTGTTGTTGTTTGTGTTCTTGATGGTATCTGTTCTGACAGTAGTGAGCTGGAATCTTAACGTGTTTTGATTTGCATTGCCTTTATGGTCAGTGATGGTGAGCATTTTTTCATGTGATTTTTTAGCCATTTGGACTTCTTCCTTTGAGAAGGCTCTGTTCAGTTCATTTGCCAATTACTTCACTGGGTCATTGATTTTTTTGGGAGTTTAGTTTTTTGAGCTCCCTATATATTCTCCCATTCTGTGGGCAGCCTGTTCAATTTAGAAACCACGTCTTTTGTTGTAGAGAAGCTTTTTAATTTCATATAGTCCCATTTGTCAGTCCTTTCTCTTAGTTGCTGAGGCATTTGAGTTCTACTGAGGAAGTCATTGCCTATACCTATTGCTTCTAGCATATTCTCTGCTCTTTCCTGAAGTAGGTTCAGAGTTCCAGGTCTGATATTAAGGTCCTTAATCCACTTTGAGTTGGCACTTGTACAGGGTGAAAGACACGGATCTAGTTTCAGTTTTCTGCAGGCAGATATTCAGTTTTCCCAGCAACATTTGTTGAAGAGGCTGTCCTTTCTCCATCATATGTTTTTGATGCCTTTGTCAATAATTAAGTGGGTGTAGCTGTGTGGATTGATATCTGTATCTTCTGTTCACTGGTCTTCATATCTGTTTTGTTTTTGTTTTTAGAGAATTTTGTCATTTATTTTATTTTTTTGGGTGGTGCTGGGGAATGAACTCACGGCCTCATGCTTGTAGCTCTGCCACTGAGCTACATCTCAAGCCCTTCATACCTGTTTTTGTGCCAGTACCTTGCTGTTTTTATTGCTATGGCACTGTAGTATAGTTTAAAGTCAGGTATTGTTATACCTCCAGCATTGCTCTTTTTGCTCAGTATTGTCTTGACTATTGGCAGTCTTTTGTATTTCCAAATGAACTTTAGGGTTGATTTTTCAATATCTGTGATGAATGTCATTGGGATTTTGATGGGGAGTGTGTTGAACATGTAGATTGCTTTTGGTAGTATAGCCATTTTCACTGTTGATTCTACCTTTCCATGAGCATGGGAGATCTTTCCATCTTCTGTAGTGTTCGATTTCTTTCTTCAGTGGTTTGTAGTTTTCCTTGTAGAGGTCATTTCACATCCTTTAAGTTTATTCTTATGTATTTGATTTTTTTTGAGGCTATTGTAAATGGAATTGTTTTCCTATCTTCTTTCTCAGTCTGTTCATTGTTGGTGTATAAAAAGGCTACTGGTTTTTGCGAATTGATTTTGTATTCTGCTGCTTTGCTGAAGCTGTTTATGGTGTCCAGTTTTTTGGTAGAGTTTTTCGGGTCTTTTAGTATAAGATCAAGTCATCTGTGAATAGGGAAAGTTTGACTTCCTTTCTTATTTGTATTCCTTTTATTCTTCCTATTTTATTGTTCTTGCTAGGAACTCCAAGATTATGTTAAATAGGAGTGGAGAGAGTAGACATCCTTGTCTCGTACCTGACTTAAGAGGAAATGGTTTCAGTTTTTCCCCATTTAATACGATGTTGGCTATAGGCTTGTCATATATAGCCTCTATTTTGTTGAGGTACATTTCTTCTATTGCTCATTTCATCAGCTTTTATCATAAAAGGATGCTGAATTTTATCAAAGGCTCTTTCTGCATCTACTGAGGGATCAAGTGCTCCACATCCAGTTGCTCCACATCCTTACCTGCCCTTATTGTCAGGGTTGTTTTATTTTGATTTTTAACTATACTTATGGATGTATAGAGGCATCCTGTTGTGGTTTCAGTTCCCCTCATGGCTAATGTTAAGTTTCTCTTTATGTACCTATGTGCCATTTGTGTATCTTTGGTATAATGCCCATTTTTAAAATTGAGTAACTTGGTTTCTTAGTATTGATTTTTGAGTGTTCTCTATATATTCTGATGTAATTCTTTTTTTCTTTCTCCTTTTCTTCTCTCCCTTTCTCTCCACTTGTTTGTTTCTTTCTTTTCTTTTGCCTCTCTCCTCCTCTGCCCTTCCCTCCCATCTCCTCTTGGTTATGGGCATGCTAGGCTAGTGCTATAGACTGACTAATATCTCCAGGCCCCACACGTGAAAATGTAAGCCTTCAAGAAGCCTTCATAACCAACTACTGTTTATAGCTCCTTGGCTAAGATTTTGTTATATGGTAAATCAGGGCTGTCAGAGAGCTTGTAAGTTACTCACTTTTCCAGCGTTTAGTAGAGGTAGGCAATGCTATAAGATCAATGGCAGCCAATCCTTTATCAGAATGAGCAGTTTATGTAAGTCCTAGTAGTGATTCTTAAGTATACTTTATTGCATGTAAAAATTTCATGAGGTTTTTTTTTTTTTTTTTTTTTTTGAGATATAAATTTGGGGGCCAATGCAGAGAGGTAGGTAGAGGTAGGTAGGTGCTGTACCACTTGAGCTATGCTACCACCCCTTTTGTTTTGCATTAGCTATTTTAGTTATCACTCAAATAAGGCATCTCACTTTTTTTTCTGGGCCAGCTTCAAACCTCAATCTCATACCTAAGCCTCCTAGGAAATAGGATTATACCACCACCACACCCAGCCACAGAGAGGTTTTTCTTAGGCAAAGCCAAGGTTATTTTCATTTTCAAAAGGTGCCAGAGATAAATTTGATGCCCATATAAAACCTGTGAAAAAGATACCACATTGGTATTTTAGTTCGAAATTTTGATCTGTGGCAGTGTTTCTCTATCCTGGCTGTGTTTCAGAATCACCTGTGGTGTTAAAAATGCATGTGCTCAGGCTGTCCATTCTCTGAGACTGATTTAATTGTCAGGGTGGGAAGTGAGGGACAAAGGGACAAGCAGGTGTTTAAGTTTTAAAGGTTCCCTAATAGTACTGGTAATTATATTGCATAGTAATGGTTAAAAACTGTTAATTTAGTTGTTTCTCAAAGTGTAGTCCCCATCCTAGCAGCATCACCATCGTCTGGGAACGTTTTAGAAATGCAAACTCTCAAGCGCCATTCCAAATTGACTGAACTAGAAACTCAGATAGTACCCAACAGTCTTTTTCAATAAGCTCTCCAGATGATTCTGATGCACGCCAGACTTTGAAATGCATTGCTGAATGTCTCCCAGCTTGACAAAAGTAATTGATTTAATTATGTGTATTATAATGTCACAGGTAATAATTTTGGAATCGGATTGACAGTTCACAAATGATTTAACATGATAATTGTTGAGTGTTGTACTTGACCTAATTATCTTAAGGCATTTCTTCAGTTGCTATTTTTAAACAGTTCTTCAAAATCAGTGGTGTGCCTATACATTATATTTTCCTACCCTTCATAAAGAAGAGATAAGTAAATTGTTTCTGAAGTTTATAAACAAGGAAAGAGTAAAAGTTGAGCTACTTGTAATAAACCATTACAACTCCATAAAAATATTTGATGTTATTGAAATATAGTGCTTTTATTCCTTAAGACTATTTTATACACTCATCTCCTCAACTTTATTCATGTGTCTTGAAACTTTAAAAACTTATTCATATCAGAGAATTCTAAAGGAATATAATTGGAGCCATAAAATACATGTGGACTGAAGGCATGGCTTAAGTGGTAGAACACTTGTCTCACAGGTTTGAAGCGCTGAGTTCAAACCCTAGTACTGACAAAACAAAACAAAATACATATGGAAATTTATTATGTTTCTGTTGATAACTTTTGGAAGTAAGCACAGTTTTCCTTAAGTGTAAGAGATGCCACAAAAGATAATCCTCTTAAAGCATTATTTCTAATCAGATGTATAAAATTACAAATAGTTTATTACTAGTTTGAGACACTTCTGGAAAGAGTTAACAATACTAGCAGCCTATCACATATATTTCAGGGTTTTAGTTTCAAATTCACCTGTACTTTTTAATGAAAAGCTATAAATTAAGAGACCAGCTCCAGCCCTTATTTGTTGCAGATCTTGATTTATTCGACTTCTTAAAACATTTAGAAGATAATCTTTGTAATAGAAGAAATGCTGATACTTTCTTTCAAAACGTGGACTTATTTAAATCAGTACTGGCCTCTTCAACTTTGCTGGTTTCATGTATTTGTGACCCTTAGATTGTCGGGAATGGAAGTGAGCAACAGCTGCAGAAAGAATTAGCAGATGTCTTGATGGATCCTCCCATGGACGACCAGCCAGGGGACAAGGAGCTTGTGGAAAGGTCACAACTAGATGGCGAAGGAGATGGGCCTCTTTCTAACCAGCTTTCAGCTTCATCCACCATTAATCCTGTGCCATTAGTAGGGCTCCAAAAACCAGAGATGAGTCTACCAGTGAAACCTGGACAAGGAGGTTAGGATTGCTGCATTGCTTGCGTAATTGAAGGTTATTGTTTTTAATATTTCAGTGTCTGCCCTGTATTAGATTTGATTCAGAGAAAGATTAAAAAACCGTTATCTAAGTTCTCTAGAAACTCCAAATTCTAGATCTAAGGTGATGTCAGAGATACATGTATATATTTCTGATTTCCCTTTAACTATATTTGTTATACCTAAGAAAGAAGAATAGTAGTAGTAAATGATGCTGAGGAGGGAGTCTTTTCAGAGTGCTTAAAGAGTTTTCCAGGAAAGAAGGAATTTGAGTACAGTGTTGGAGAAAAGAAGGGATAATGCTTGGTGAATAGATGTCTATATCTCTCTGAGTGTAGTTTGCCAAGCTGGAAAAGGGAAAGTAGAACAAGAAACAAAAAGGTGTAACAAAAGAGGAAGAAAAGGACAATTGTAAAGGCTCATTTGAAAAATGGGGATGTTAAAAGTAGATATTACTAGGAAAGTGAAAGCAAGGAGATTAAGAGAATATGATACAGTGACTGAGATGATGAATGAAAGAATTATAACTGCACATGAGAAAGAAGACAAGTCAGATCTGATTTTTCAGAATGGCCAAATACTAAATGTATATTTGACTTAAGTGTAAGTTAAAAAGTCAAATTGGAAGAAACAGAAAAGTAAATCTTACCTGAATCTCAGGTCACTTTTTGGATTATAATTAACTCTTAATAGCAGTACCTAAAAATCTTGGTGTTGCAGAGTTCTAAGTGTGAGTTTCTTGGTTTCTGTGGGCATTTTTTCTGGGGTATGTCATATACTCATTAATACTTATTTTTAGAACCAAAATATTACTTGCATATTTTTACTGGCTGTTTATATCAACATAATGTCAAAATGAAAAGAATCATCTCTTAATTCTTTCTTTCAGATTCTGAAGTGTCAAGTCCATTCACACCGGTGGCTGATGAGGGCAGTGTGGTTTTCAGTAAACTAACTTACTTAGGCTGTGCCTCAGTAAATGCTCCCAGAAGTGAAGTGGAAGCCTTAAGAATGATGTCAATCTTAAGAAGCCAGTGTCAGATTTCACTGGATGTAACTCTCTCAGTGCCCAATGTATCTGAAGGAACTGTGAGGTAAGACCAGCCTCTTAAAACCTATGTAATATTTACATCAGATCTGTGATCTGTTGTTTTATAAAGAAGCAGTGGTGAACAAAATACCTACTTTTCTTCATGTAACGTTTATTTGGCACTCATGTTATCGTATCTTCAGAGATCATAACCCTCATGAAAAATGATCTCTCATTTGTACCAATTTCCTAAACTCTCCACACTCCATTCCTATATAGCATATTAGAGATTTAATTACTTTGGGGATAATTGAAACATATTTACCATGAGTGTCTACCTAACAAATTAATTTACATTTTCCATGTTCCCCTAGTAAAAATACCTGCTTGACACATCATTTTAAAATAAAATTTCATGCCTATTTTAGAAATTACAAAAGCATATTATTAAATATTAGCTATTCCAGTACAGCTTCTCATTTTTATTATTTTATTTTGGCAGCACTGGGGTTTGAACTCAGAGCTTCTCATCCTTGATAGGAAGATACTTAAGCCACTGTGGCCAGCCCTTTTTATGTAACAAGTTTTTTTCAAGATAGAGTCTTGACAACTATTTGCTCTGGTATAGCATCAAACCACAATCCTCCTCATCTTTGCCTCCTGTGTAGCTCGGATTATAGGTGTGAGCCTCCAGCACCCAGTTCAGTTCCTCATTTAGAAGATAAGGAAACCAATGCCCAGAGAAGTCTAGAAATGATTATTTATACTAATGGGGAGAATAATTAAAAATAGCCAATCAGATGTCTGTTACCAATGAAAGTAAATATAAAATTGCTAAATAATCAGATGAGCACAGTTAAAATAATTTTCCCATTACTAAAATCATATGCCTATTTATGTCAGAACACAAACAAGCAATAAGTGAAAAACAAAACCCTGATTCTAATATCCTATCAAAATAGTTAACATCTTGGCTTATGAAGACTCTCTTTCTGAATAGAAATATTAGTTTGCTTTTTTATCACTGTGACAAATGCCTGATGCATACAGTTTAAAAGAAGGAAGAATTTACTTTGGCTCATAGTTTCAGAAGTTTCAGACCCAGGTCAGCTGTTTCAGTATTTCTGGGCCTATGGTGAGACATATATCATAGTGAAAGGGTGAAGCAAAAGAGAATTCCTCATTTAATGGTAGCCAGTAAGCAGAAGAAGGGGCTACGGACAAGATATGCCCTTCAAAGGCATGCCCCTAGTAACCTTTTTCCTCCAGGTAGACCCACTAAAGGTTCTACCACCTCCCAAAATAGTGCTGGCATCGAGCCTTCAACACATGAGCTTGTGGAGGACATTTTATATTCAAACCATAATAATATGTATGTGTGTATGTATGCATGGATGTGTAAACCCACATGCATGTGCATATATAATTGTATATTTCTTAGTTGCAATGGAATTATGCATGCCATTTTGTAGCATATTTTCTTTCATTTTGTATTGTGACTCTCTCCATATCAATAATATAATGTAATTAAAATTTTTAATTTATAAGCTCAGTGCCAGTGGCTCATGCCTATATTCCTAGCTTCTTGGGAAGTTGAGATCTATTGGATTGTGGTTGGAGGCCAACCTAGAGAAAAAGTTTATGAGACCCCATATCAACCAATAGCTGGGTGCAATGAAATGTGCCTGTTATTCCAGTGTTCATCAGAGGCAAAGATGAGAAGGATCATGGCTTCAACCCAGTCTAGGCAAAAAAGTTTGTGAGATCCCCATCTCAGTGAAATAAAAAGCTGGATGTGGTAACACATGCCTGTCAACCCAGCTATGGCAAGAAGCATGGGGCGATCATGGTCTAGGCCACCTGGGCATAAATGTGAGACCATATCCCAAAAATACCAAAACCAAAAAAGTGCTGGGGGTGTGGCTGAAGTGGGCCCTGAGTTCACACCCAAATACCATGAAAAATTTTTTCATTTATAATAGCACATTAAAAACATACTTGAATAACTTCTGTTTTAAAAGGGTATTTTTTTCTTTTAATGAAAAAACTAATAATTGCTAATATTAATTACTATATGGGCACATAAGTGCTTTATAAACAGATAATTTGTTCAATCTTTATGCACTTTTTTTTTCTTAGAATAAATTCCTAAAGTAGACTTACTGAGTCAAAAGTTTCCCTGTTTTTTTTGCTTTTAATAAATTGTCAAATAACTATCTAGAAATAATTGACCCAGTTTATACTTCTTTCAGCATCATATTTGTTTCTCAGAACCCTAAGAAGCATTTGGGATTTTCATGGTAATGAAGTAGTAGCTATATGTGGAGAGTAGTTAGTTAAATAGTTACTCTGCATATGTAATTTTTCTCTTTGGAGTATTTGAAAAACATTTTCACAAAGCCTCAAATTCTTAATTGTATTTATTAATGGACAACTTTCATTATAGAATATTTCTCTTTTACTGAATACTCTGTATTCAGAGAATGAATGACTGAAGTTAAAACTTTTTTCTAATATATTTTAACTCTATCAGGAAAGGAGTAAATGTCTCTTTGCCTCATATTTTCAGAGCTTTCACGAAAGTGTCTTCTAAGTGTTTTCATTTCAAATCATGTTCTTTGAGCTTTGTCCCATTAACAGCTCTGCTGCATAGTATTGAAATTGCATAGTTTCTTTTCAGGTCTTTTATACTTCCTTAGTTCCCTGAATAGAGCCTCAAATATGTAAGTATCACATAAATATTTGTTGAATAAATAGTTTTTGAGTGAATGATATCCAATGAATAGCATTGTTTTGATTTTATTCATTATCTTTATTATCTTTGAGGAGTTAGCATTTGAATAATTTTTCTCTATTTGCAAAGAGTCAAAATATGTTTACTCCTGGGGAGCAGGGGGTCAATTTTTTTTTCTTTTTTACTTTTTTAATATTAAAGCATATTAGAACATTCTTTTACAAATTAATCAAAAGCACAGCTTTCAGGATCTGTTTTGGTAGTATAATTTACCCACTGATTTTGTTTTTATATGGTTGCAAAGTATTTACAAACATGTTTATTGACATTACTTACACCTTTCTACTTTCCTCCCCCAAACATTAGACTATATAGATAGTTTTTATTACTATGGAATTGGGTAATTAATAACTTCAGTAATCCACACAACTTTATTTATTAGTATTTAAAATTAATAGGATTACATTAAAGAAATTTCAAGACACCAAAAATAAAGAACATCAGAAACAAATAAATGAACTGAGAGAGGACTTCAACAAACACCAAAGTGAAATAGAGGACACTATAAAAACAGAGATACATGAATTAAAGATGACAACATAAAATAAAAAAGAGGAGTTGAACAAAAATATGAGTAACCTCTGAAAAAAGAATTAAACATAAATCCTCAAAATAAAAAGTCCCTTGTCAAACAGAAACACAGTGGAAGACTACTTTAGCAGACTAGAACAAGTGGAAGGTAGAATCTCAGAGCATGAAGATAAAATAGAAATTAAGGAAAAATAGAAGAAATCTTAGTCAAACAACTCAAGAACTGTGAATGGAATATGCAAGAATTCAGCAACTCCCATCAAAAGACCAAACCTGAGAATCATGGGCATTGAAGAAGAAGAAAAGGTGCAGGCCAAAGGGATACATAATACAGTCAATAAAACAATAACAGAAAATTTCCCAAATCTTGAGAAAGTTTTGCCCATTTATGTACACAAAACCTCCAGGACACCAAACAGACTTGACCAAAATAGAACCTCCCCATGGCATATTATCATTAAAACAACAAGCACAGAAAAACAGAGAATATTGAAGACTGTCAGAGAGAAGAAACAAATAACATATAAAGGAAAACCCATCAAAATCACAGCAGATTTCTCAGCAGAAACCTTAAAACCAAGAAGGGCATGGAGTGAGGTAGTTTGGGCACTGAATGAAAATAATTTCAGCCCTAGGATACTCTACCCAGCAAAACTATCATTCAGAATTGATGGAACAATAAAAATTTTCCACAATGTACAGAAACTGAAACAATATACAACCACCAAGCCACCACTACAGAAGATTCTGCAAGGATTTCTACACACAAAAGATGAAAGCAAACAAAACCATGAGAGGACAGGAAGTATCAAACCACACGCAAGTAATCAGAGAGTAGCATTGATTTGGCTGCACACAATCAAATCTTTAAACAACAAAAACAACTAAATGATGGGAATCACCACATACCTATCAATATTACCACTGAGTGTCAATGGACTCAACTCCCCAGCAAAAGACACTGTTTGGCAAACTGGATTTAAAAAGATCCAGCAATCTGTTGTTTATAAGAGACTCGTCTTATTGACAGAAATAAGCAATGGCTTTGGGTGAAACAGTGAAGGAAGATTTACCAAGCCAGTGGCCCCCCAGAACAGGAGTAGCAGTACTTGTATGAGGGCATATATCTAAATACTTATGACCATCCAAAACTAAACTAAGAGGATATTAACCACCTAAACAGATCTATAACTCATAATGAAATTGAAACAGCATTAGAGTCTCCCAAAAAAGAAATGTCCAGAACCAGACGGATTCTCTGCTGAATTCTACCAGACCATTAAATAGGAACTAATACCAACTCTCTTTAAACTTGTCCACAAAATAGAAAGAGAAAGAACACTGCCTAACTTATTCTATAAAGCCAGTATTACACTCATCCCAAAACCAGACAAGGACACTTCCAAAAAGGAGAACTACTGCTCAGTCTCCTTAATGATCATTGATACAAAAATCCTCAGTAAAATAATGGCAAACTGAATCCAATAACATATTGGGAAGATCATTCACCATGACCAAGTCGACTTGCGGGGATGGTTCCACATACACAAATCAGTAAATGTAATACAGCACATTAATAGAAGCAAAGACAAAACCCACTTGATCACCTCAATACATGCAGAAAAAGCCTTTGATAAGATTCAACACCATTTCATGATAAAAGCTTTAAGAAAATTAGGAATGGAAGGAATGTACCTCAACATTATAAAGGCTGTATATGACAAACCTATAGCCAACATAATTAGTGGGGAAAAACTGAAACCGTTTCCCCTAAAGTCAGGAACGAGACAGAGTTGTCCACTCTCCCCACTTCTATTCAGTGGTCCTAGAATTCCTAGACTGAGCAGTAAGGCAAGAAAAAGACATAAAAGGAATAAAAATAGGTGAAGAAACTGTCAGAGTATCCCTATTTGTAGATGATAGGATCCTATACCTTGGAGACCCAAAAAACTCCACCGCAAAACTCTTATACATCATAAACAGCTTCAGCAATGTAGCATGATACAAAATTGACTTATAAAAGTCAGTAGCCTTTCTATACACCAATAATGCACAAATTGAGAAAGAATATAGGAAAACAATTCCATTTACAATAGGCTCAAAAAACATCAAATACCTAGGAATAAACTTAACAAAGGTTGTTAAGGAGAACTACAAACCACTGAAGAAAGAGATCAAAGAAGCCTGCAGAAGGTGAAAAGATCTCCCTTGGTCATGGTTTGGCAGAATCAACATAGTAAAAATGGCTATACTATCAAAAGCAATCTACATTGTCAATGCAATTCCATCAAAATGCAATGGCATTCATCACAGAGATGGAAAAATCTACCCTAAAATTCACCACGAGTAACCAAGGCAGTACTCAGCAAAAAGAGCAATGCTGGAGGTATCACAATACCCGACTTCAAACGATATTACAAAGCAATAGCAATAAAAACAGCATGGTACTGGCACAAAAAAAACAGACCTGAAGACCAGTGGAACAGAGTAGAGAACCCAGATATGAATCCACACAGCTATGCCCACCATATTTTTGACAAAGGCACCAAAAACATACGATAGAGAAAAGACAGCCTCTTCAACAAATGTTGCTGAAAAGGTGGTTATGTGCTTGCAGAAAACTGAATCTAGATTCATGACTATCACCCTGTATCTTAATCCACTAATCAAAGTGGATTAAGCACATTAATATCATACCGCAAACCTTGAAGTTAGTACAGAAAACATCAGGGAATACTCTGGAAATAATAGGTATAGGCAAGGACTTCCTCAGTGGAACTCCAATAGCCTAACAGCTAAGAGAAAGAATGGAAAAATGGGGCTACATGAAATTCAAAAGCTTTTGCACAACAAGAGAAATGGTCTGTAAATTGAAGAGACCACCCACAGAGTGGAAGAAAATATTTGCTAGCTATACATCAGACAAAGGACTAATAACCAGAATATACAAGGAACTCAAAAACTGAAACTCCCCATAAATTAATGAACCAATAAAGAAGTGGGCAAGTGAACTAAGCAGAACTTTTTCAAAGGAAGAAGTCTAAATGGCCAAAAAACACATGGAAAACTGCTCACCATCCCTGGCCATAAAGGAAATACAAATCAAAACCACACTAAGATTCTACCTCACTCCTGTTAGAATAGCTAGCATTAAGAACACCCACAACAACAAATGTTGGCAGGGAAGTGGAGAAAAAAGGAACCCTCATACGCTGCTGGTGGGAATATAAGCTAATATAACCTCTTTGGAAAACAATATGGGGGCTTCTTAAAAAACTAAACATAGATCTGCCATATGATCCACCAACACCACTCCTAGGGATATACCCAAAGGAATGTGACACAGGTTATTACAAAGGCACCTGTACATGCATGTTTATTGCAGCACTTTTTACAGTAGCCAAGCTATGGAAACAGCCATGATGCCCCACTACCAATGAATTGATTAAGAAAATGTGATATTTATACATGATGGAATTTTATTTAGTCACAAAGACGAGTGAAATTTTGCCAACCATAAGTAAATAAATGGATGGAACTGGAGAACATCATCTTAAGTGAAGTTAGCAGGACTCAGAAGGCCAAAAATTGCATGTTGTCCCTGATATGTGGATTATAGACCTAAAACATACAGTAATGTTATTGGACATGGGTAACACACTAAAGGGGAGAGTGCACACGAGAGTAATAGTTAAAGGGAAGGAAACCTTAAACTTGAATGTGGTTGATGTGCTTACTGCAGAGGAGCGAATATAGTAATCTTAAACTGGCAGAGGCCACTATAGGAAGGGGATTAGGAAGTAGTGAAGACATCTGGTAGAGATGAATCAATGTGGGTTATAATACACATGTGCATGGAAGCAGCACTAGCACTCTCTGTATAGCTGTCTTTATCTCAAACTAGCAAGAATGCTGTTTTTCTTATTATCTTATGTTTTCAACAAAATCAGAGAGCAAGAGGGTGGAACAGGTTCTGCCCAGAAGCATGGCAGGGTGGGGGAGGGAGGTGTCCCAAACAATGTATAACATATAAGTAAATGTAAAAATGCTAAAATAGAATGAATAGGATTAGCTTACTCAAGGAAAGATACCTTGAATCCTAAGATGAATGTAGTCAAGTTGTTCATAATTCTGTACTCTCTTTTTTTGTTTGTTTGAACAGACTACTAGATCCTCAGACAAACACTGAAATAGCAAACTACCCTATCTACAAAATACTGTTCTGTGTCAGAGGGCATGATGGAACTCCTGAGAGTGACTGTTTTGCTTTCACTGAAAGTCATTACAATGCAGAGCTATTCAGAATACATGTCTTTCGGTGTGAAATACAAGAAGCTGTAAGTCCTTAAGGGAATACTGCAAATGAAACTTCACCTGTGCCTTCACTGTAACTATTGCCAGGAGTATCATTAGAGACCAGTGGCTACTTCTTGATTGGATTAGATACGCATCCTGGTTCTAACAGTGCCTTTTGCACACTGTTCTTATTTAGATTTAAACTTCCTATGAATATTTTTATTATGAAAACATGTTCAGATAGTTTCTAACATTTAGAAAGTGATCTTTTAGTTGGATTTATAGTGTTTTTAGGCATTTCTTTTTTGGTTTTTTTTTTTTTAACTCCTCTGGGGATTATGGTGCTTCCTATAGAGATAATTTCCTGAAAGATACAAGTAGGTGAAAGATGGTTATCCCCTCAAAAATGAATAATCTTCCAGCCTTAATATAAGTATTTTATGTCTTAATGATGACAGCCCGTTTCCTAACATGTCTGGTTTTAGGTAAGCCGCATACTTTACAGTTTTGCCACTGCCTTCCGCCGTTCTGCCAAACAGACACCACTTTCAGCGACTGCTGCACCACAGACCCCTGACAGTGACATCTTTACCTTCTCTGTGTCTTTAGAAATAAAAGAAGATGATGGGAAAGGTTATTTTAGGTAGGGCATCTTATTTTATTGATTTTACTGAATTTATATTAGCATGCTATGTTATGTGCTCTCTCTTCAGACTTTGAAATTGTCTTGCCATCTGGTGGCCAGTTTAGGATATACTAGAGCTTCAACTTTGATTTGACAACTAAAGTGTTGGGCATTAAACCCTGTGCTTTCTCATTAGCTACATTTCCATTCTTAAAGCAACACTGTGAAGTAATTTTTCCTACAGTGCGTATTCCTGCCTTCAGAAAAGGAAATTGTAATTTATATGGTTTTTAATTTGTTTTTCTTTTTAAACCAAAGTTTCTTTTTTTTTCCGTATTTCAAGTTTATTAAAACATTAGTGGTACAAATTATCCAGGTTGCAGATTATCAAAAGATCAACTCAATGAAGTCCACATTTAAAAAAAAAAAAGAGAGAGACAAAATAACCCCAAAACAAAACAACAAAAAGGAGATGAAACCAAAGTCTCTTTAAACTGTATTCTTTTCCTGTGTTGAAGATATTTATATAGTTACTTTTTGTAAATTCCAATTATGAATATAAAAGGTAAAGATGTCTCAGAAAAAAAGCACTAAGATAACTTTTCTCTCTCTGAGGTTAGGTATATCAAAAGTAAAATGACCACAAACATCCCTGTTCCTTTTACTGTTAACGCCAGTTAGATGCTATTACAGAAAAATAAAACCTTTGGATGATATTTCCTCTTCATATTTGTTAGAGCTTTTTTTTTTTTTTCTTTTTCTTATGTGGTTTTACTGAATTGGTGATTAATACTATTGTGTTAACTCGATCTAGTGATGAAACCATTGAAAAACATTCCTTGCTTTGTCAGATTTTAACTTGTCTAATGCAGTTACATTATGCATTAATTTTATAATATATATGGGAATTTATCCCCAAAAAGTGTTATTGAGGTGCCCCAAAAGTTTTTCACATGCATATTCTCCTTAACACAAGGTATAATATCAAAATTAAAGATTATGGACTGGAGATATGGTTCAGTGGTAGTGTAAAGTATACTTGAGGCCCTGGGTTTGGTCTCCAGTACCAGGGAAAAAAAAGTGGAAATTAAATGCTGACTAGGGTAGAGTGGTTAAAATAAGATGATATGCCCATATGACTTACCATCTTTCCCAGAGATATATGTATATGTAAGATTGAGGGTGAGTATCACATAAATATAAACAATATGATGTACTAGGGTAGAGTGGTTAAAATAAGATGATATGCCCATATGACTTACCATCTTTCCCAGAGATATATGTATATGTAAGATTGAGGGTGAGTATCACATAAATATAAACAATATGATGTGAGAAAATTAGAGTGAAGTGGCTTTCTTATTCTCTTTATACATACAAATATGTGTTTGTGTATGTGTATCTCAATACTTGTTTGCAAAGGTGGAAGGATGGAAATGTAATGAAGGGGTGAACTTATTCAACATACACTGTACTCCTATATGGTATTATCACAATGCATGGTAATTCAAAAATAAAGTAACATTTTAAAAAGGAAAGTAGCCCTTAGAAAGAAGGAACATCTTTATTTTATAACATTCAAAGCATCTTGTTTTCTTTTTTGTTCTTATTTAATTACTAAGCAATCCCATGAGATATATTGAGTAGTTTATACTGTGTTTTTGTTTTTTAAAAAAATAATCTGGGCATTTGAAAAATAACTAAAAGTAAAAAGGGCTGGGGTGTGGCTTAAGTGGTAAAGCACCTGGCTAGCACTGAGTTCAGACTCTCCTACTGCCAAAGAAAAAAACAGTGACCAAATGTAAAGGAAAGAAAATCTTTTTTCCTGTATTCCACATGCCCTGCTAAATAATTTATAGCTAACTAACTTAATTTTCATAGCAACAAAACAAAACAGAGAAAAGTAAAGCCATGTTTTAGGAGACATATGAGTGTTTTCTCTAGCTTTTATAAATACGTTAGTAGGTTACTTGCAGTGCTGAATAAATTTCCACATTAAGAGGCAGATGATGATTTTGTTTTTGTTTTTGTTTTGTTTGTTTGTTATTTGAAAACCAGGCATAGGAAAGAATCAGAAATTTGAGGGTTTTGTTTAAAAAATTGTTTTAGTTGTGACAAAGTATTTTGTAAAATCAAACATGTTGGTCTACAGTGCTGTTCCCAAAGACAAGGACAGACAGTGCTTTAAACTACGCCAAGGAATTGATAAGAAGATTGTCATCTATGTACAACAAACAACTAACAAAGAACTTGCCATTGAAAGGTAAACATTTTTAGTAAGTTTGGCTCAAATAGAAATTTTGATAGTTATTAATGTAATGAAGTAGTCATGTACTGTATTAAAAATTTATTTGCAAAGTATTGTTACCTCTTGGGAATTCTTTTACTTATTGTAGTTGAATGCGTCATTACTTTGAAAGAACTTCCATAAATCTTCATTTATTACACTCATCTGAGTTATGTGATATGGAAAGCAGAATTTGCTTAGTTCAGTTAAAGAAGGAAGATTATGATTTTGGACAGCACTAATTTTTGCTGATATGTGTTACCTTTTTTTCCAAATTTATGTCAGTTCTTTTTTTTTTTTTTTCTTTATAAAACAGGTGTTTTGGCCTTCTCCTTTGCCCAGGAAAAGATGTACGAAATAGTGATATGCACTTGCTAAATTTGGTAAGTTTTTTTTTTTAATGTTTTTTACTGGAAGGTTATGTACTGTTTCCTTAGTGTAAATTTTATTTTACTTTATCTCATTAAAATCTAATGTTAAGACTTGTTTATGAAGGTGTTCTAATAAGTTTTAAAACAATACACAAAAGTAAAGAAATTTCTCTGTTCCTGATTTATTTACATGTCTAACCTTGGACAGGTATCTTAGCCTTGGTTTCTTAATGGTAGTGGTAAAAATAACTCCTTTTTACTGGGTAGGATTGATGTGAGAATCAAAGGAGAAAACTTATCAGTGACTTCTTTGCAAATGGTCATGTACAAGTAATAGGAAGACCCAGGCATGTTGGCACAAGCTTGTAATCCCTGCACTTAGGAGGCTGAGGCAGGAGGATCAAGAGCTCAAGGCCAGCTGATATATAAGGTTAGCCTCTGTCTCAAAACAAAAACAGAAACCCAAGCAAAACAAAACCAAAATTATACTACTTATAGGAGGTATTAGCATTATTACTATTAACTGAAATTTATATTATACCGAAAATTATATGGTGATTATTCGCTTGACAGAAGAATTCAGCTAAATTTTTAGATAGTGAATTTCCTTTCTGTTTCTTCACATTTACTTTACACATACTTTTTAGGGACAATTGTACTAATAATTGGCACACTTTTAATATTAACAGAAATCATTCACTTGAACTTCTACCTTTTAAAAAAAATATCTGATAGTTGAGCTGAGAACAGCTTCACTCGGGTCAAATTCCCACCTCCATTTCATGAAGTTGTCCAGTGGAAGGCTATTTTATTCTTAAAATTCTCAACCTTTTGACATACAAGATCAAGCAAAATACCACATAAGTACCATCTGTATTGGATTATGAAGATTATTTGCATATGATAGAATTTAATCTCTTTTGAGAGTGGGGATTCAGGAAATCTAATTACATATGATGGTGATAAATATGTGGCTATTGGCAAGTGTACATTTCAGGAGGAAGAAGCAGACATGTAGACAGGGTTGATGGCATAGCTTGAAGCCCAGAGACTAAACTTGATCCATTGCCTTGAGTGACCACATTTTGCACTTCAGCTGCTAATATGAAAACTAGATGAAGATATTCAAGATAAAATGAATGTAAGTTTTTGGGGGGACCATTTACATTTTATTAGTGGTTTGGTGGTTTATCCCAAAGAAGACCAAGAAATTCCAAGTGTGAGTGATGATCGTGCCTGCGGGATTTGGAGCTTGGAAGGAAGGCAGACAGTTCATTTTGTTCTTCATTTCCCTGGAATGAATGTGTGTGGGCATCTTGAGGATGTTACAGAGAAAAATAGACCAATTCAGTTTTTTTATCTTTTGGTCCAACAGAATAACAGACTATTTTGCCTCTTGAAGCAGAACAGATACCATTCATTTCAGATACTGGTGCTTAACAAACACCTTCCAAGTTGTAGCTGTTGCTGGAAATGATTGGGTAATTTGGGTTGTCACTCAGCCCAGCTATCCTCAAGAGAAGAGACCTATTCCCATGAATCCAGCCCAGTTATTCAGGCAGTTTACAATTAATGAAAACGTATTTGCATCCACTGATTACACCAGCAAATGGCAAGAAAGTTTCACATTATCATTTAGGAGACCCATTCCATCTTTATTTGTTCTATAGCTATTGGATCTGGCCTTTCCTAGCATAGAACTCTCCTACTGTGTGCAATTGGAGTAGACCACAGCTATTCATTTGGATGACTAAAATTTTTTCTGTACTCCAGATTCCTAAACTTCATATTTTTGTTACATATTTTGGAGAATTTCTTTATTTTTACACCAAATATACCGTAAATACTTCTAAAAAAAAGTCTGATACTCTTCTTAATATATTTTTTCAGCACTTGTTTTTTAAAAGCATCAAAATGGTAGTTAGCTGTTGTTCACCTACTTTAGCATTAAGGCTTATTTCTCTTTTTTTTAGGAGTCTATGGGCAAAAGTTCAGATGGAAAGTCTTATGTTATTACTGGAAGCTGGGATCCAAAATCCCCACATTTTCAGGTTGTAAATGAAGAAACTCCTAAAGGTAACACAAATTGCTAGCATGAACATTTAGTCTCAAGAAGATACTCAAATCTGGCCAGGCTTGTGGTATACATCTGTAATCCCAGCTACTTGGGAGGTGGAGATAGATAGGAGGATCATGGTTTGAGGCTAGCCTGGGCAAAAGTTAATGAGATTTTCCCTCACAAACAAGCCATGCATAGTAGAGCATACCTGTAATCCACCTACTTGGGAGGCAAGTGTTAGAGGATCATGGTCCAAGGCCAGCTCAGGCAGAAGTATGAAAAACCCTATCTGAAAAGCATAAGGAAAAAAGCAAGATGTTGGGCTAGCAGAGTGGCTCATGTGGTAAGAGGGCTGCCATCAAGTTTGAGGCCCTGAGTTCAAACCTGAGTGTTGCCCTCCCCCCCAAAAAGCAAAAGGCCTAGGGGCTTACTTGCTTGACCAGTTTCTAGTACTTACCTAATGCAGATGAAAAAAAGAATGTGAATAGTTCTTGGGTTTCTTATTAAATTTGACTTACAAACAAAGCATCATTTTTGCTTATTTTGATTTCCTACCTTTCTCTTTAGTTTTCCCTTTTCTATTTATGTTCTTATATATTGAAAAGACATTCTAAACATATGTTTAAAAATTCAAAGGAGATATGATTAAAAAAATTCTATCACAGTCCTTAACGCCCCCTTGCAAAGAGAATCGCTATTAGCAGTGTCTTGTATAGCCTTTCAGGTACTCCATGCAAAACAACTTTTTTCTTTTTGGTTTTTTGAGACAGTCTTATTATGTAGCCCAGAATAGTCTCAATCTCATGATCTTCCTACCTCAGCCTTCTGAGTGCTGCATAAAGAACTTTTTTCAAGACATTTTATACTTTTCCTTTAATGGCAGCATAATACTCTGTTCTGAAAATGTAATGTTGTTAATGAGTTTCTCTTCTTGAACATTTATTTTTCCCCTTTCAGTTTTCTTATTATTAATAGCAGTATAGATAAAAATGGTTAAAGAATATAAAAAGACATTCGTAAAGTATACGATACTTATCCATTATTAGACAAGTTTAAATGTTGAGAAATTCTAGTGTTGATGAGGGTGGTGTAAGGAAGATACATGTGTAAAACAATCTGATAGTATATTTCTCCAGCTTTAAATATATATACTGGTGTCATTTGCTAATTTATTTCTAGGACTCTACCCAAGAACCAAATTCTCAATGTAAAAAAAAAAGATGTTCAAGACAGTGATTTGCCTAATTGTTTTAATGTTTATTTAACTGATGGAAAACCATAAGGTATCTTGAAAGTTTATGATAAAACAATTACTATTAGATTAATTGTATAAGCAAATGTATTTCCATCTTTTCTATAAAGAACAGTTTTTCTCTTTTTTCTCTTTCTAGATAAAGTACTGTTTATGACCACAGCTATTGATTTGGTAATAACAGAAGTACAAGAGCCTGTTCGATTTCTCCTAGAGACAAAAGTTCGAGTTTGCTCACCTAATGAAAGATTATTCTGGCCCTTCAGCAAACGTAGTACTACTGAAAATTTCTTTTTGAAACTGAAGCAGGTACTAAATTTTTGTATAAATACAAGGCGAGGGGAAGACTAAGAAATGAGAATTAACTTCTGAGACTGGTTTATCATTAGTCTAAACCATCAGTTAGATCTTTATACAGTCGTACGTGTTTATATGTTAAGAGGGAAAATGGGTCATTTTTTAGATTTACACACCTATTTGTAATTTTTATTACACACCTATTTGTATTTTTTATTGCTCTTCACTTTTTCCTAAAGATCCAGGTTTCCTTTTGGTGTCATTTATCCTCCTCCTGAACAACTTTTAGCTTTTTTTTTTTTTTTTTTTTTTTTTTTTTTTAGTGACAATCTGCTAAAGATACATTCTTTTTAGGTGCCTTTATCCTAACTTTTCTTTATTTTGCTTCATTCCAATAGGATATTTTCACTGAATATACAATTCTGTTTTGTTTTGTTTTTCTTCCCCAGCACTTTAGAGGTGTCCTACAGCCTTCTGGCTCCCATTGTTTTTGATGGGAAGTCAGCTTTCATTTATATTATTGTTGCTCTGTATGCAATGTTATTTTTTTTTTTGCTGCTTTTAAAATCATTCATCTTTAGTTTTTAGACATTTAACTATGATGTACCAAGGTGTGATTTTCTTTCTGCTTACCCAGCTTTGGATTTACTAGCCTCCTTGAATTTCTAAAAATTTTTTAAACACAGTTGGAGGTGAACAAAAAAACCAACTAAGTGTTCTTAGAACTATAGGATTACAGAACTTTTATTGCCAACAAAACTGTAGAGAAGGTAATCTTTTATTAAATTATTACTTTATAAATTAAGCTGATGTCTAAAAGACCAACTGATTAGTATAACAATAACTGGAAACCTGAGTCTCTTATTCTCATTTTCTGTGTGTGTGTCATATGAATATGCACTTGTACACATCCACACCTGCCCTAAATTAATATACCTCTCAAAATAAATATATCAAAATGCTTATGTACACCAGAGCTCCTCCACTGCTAAATCAGGAAGTACATGATAATAGGTTTTTCCACTGAGATTTTCTTTGTATTTAGTAAGTAGTCTTTGATATGATACTTTTGATAAATTCCAAATATAGTTACCCCCCCTTTATCCACAGAGGGATATGTTCTTAGACACTCCCCCCCAGTGGGTACTTTACTTGAGAATGTGGATAGTATCAAACCATATATGTGCTATTTTATATATTCGAGTTAAATGCCTTTTTCCATCTTAACTAAGCACTGTGACCATAAATTGTGCAGTTTAAGGTATAGAAAACAAACTGGCACAAATTTGTTTTTTCTTTACAGTTTTGATAAGTTTCATTTTTACCATAGATCATAACAACTTCATCATTCAATTTATTTTCTATATTATGTGAAGGCCTTACACTATTTCACTTAAAGTACTTCCTGGCTTATCTATAGCATATATGCATTTCCAGCATCTCCCCTCTTGTGCCTTGGAGTCATTATTAACTAAAATACGGATTACTCAAGGACAAGCACTGCAATACTCTGTCAGTTGATTTGATAACCAGTATGACTACTGACTGACTAATGAGACATAGTCTGTACAGTGTGGATATGCTATACACAGGGAAGATTTAACAGGTGAGAGTAAGATGGCACAAGATTTCATTATACTACTAAATACAGCATATAATTTAAGACTTTTGAAATACTTGTTTCTAGAATTTTTCATTTAATATTCTCAGACTGTGTTTGGTGGCAGGTAGCTTAAACTGTGGAAAGTAAAACCACAGAGGATTCAATTGTATCCTATTCCTCAACAACGCTCAATATTTTTAACATCCATTGTCGATGCTTGACTGAATCAGTTGAGTTCATGCACATATTTTCAATAGTAATTTTTTTTTTCTTTTATTATTCATATGTGCATACAAGGCTTGGGTCATTTCTCCCCCCTGCCCCCACCCCCTCCCTTACCAATAGTAATTTAATGTTACTAGTTTTTTTTTCTTTTTTGCACTAAAAGTATTGAATATCTTAATTATAGTAACAGAAGTAATATATTTAATTTTATTTATCTTCAGAAAACTTTCAAATGTCAGTATTAGAATTAATAAAACTATTGAGTAAAGTATAAGACTTTATGGAACTTCTTTTTGTTCTTTGAATGTGTTCCGTTGACATAAAATTGGCAGTTGGCAGAATTCCTTTGGTGTGTGTAGCAGTGGGATTGAATGCAGAGCCTTGCGTATTACTACTGAGTTACACCCCAGTCCAGAATAATTCTTTTTCATTGTGGTCTTGTTACTATATGACATATAGTTAGATTTGTTTCTATTTGTAGTATGGGAGCTTGAATTTTTTTTAATTTTTTTGAATATGTAAAATACGTATATGGAATAAAGTCAAAATTTTATTAAAATATATACTTGAAAGTCTTACTTTCATTTGTATCCCTTACCCTGTTCCCATAGGTACTAACTGCTATTGGTTTCTGGTTTATCTTTCCAGTTTTTTTTTTTTATGAAGATAATAAAATCCCATATGTATTTTAAACATATTTTAAATTAATAATTAGAATATTTTATTTATTTATATATATATATATATGGTTCTCTACCTTGCTTTTTTATCTTAATATATCTTGGAAAACACTGTATGTCACTTCATAGAGATTTCCTCATTCTTTTTCCTTTTTTCCTGGCAGTACTGGGGTTTGAACTCAAGCCTCATGTTTGCTAGGCAGGCACTCTACCACTTGAGCCACTCTGCCAACCCTGTTTTTATGTTGGGTACTTTTGAGATAGGGTCTCACAAACTATTTGCCTGGGCTAGCTTCAAACTGCGATCCTCCTGATCTCTGCCTCCTGAGCCACTAAGATTACAGGTGTGAGCTACCAGCACCCAGTGTCTTCATTCTTTTTAATGACTACATAGTACCATGTTGTCTGCATGAACTATGGTTTTCTCCATTAATAGAAGTATTGATGATACGTGGATTATTTTTCCCCCAGTTCTTTGCTATTCCAAATAACGCAGATTTGTGAAACTGTGCATTTTGTGTTCTAATTAGAATAGTTTCTTTTTGTAGAATCACTGGCACATAAGGCAAATGCTTATGTAATTTTGTTGTGTTTATCACATTCCCCCTAAAGAGGTTGTAACCATAAGAAGTAGGGGGTCTGAGTGTACCTGTTTTTCAAGAGTGTGTTGTCAAACTTAAGTATCTAGATTGTATGGCAGTGGTAACTAAGAGGAGTTTTAATTCATCCTTTGGTAAATGAGTTTAGACTTTTTTTCATGTTTAAGTGTGACTGATTTTTGTTTGTTTTAGGGGAGGCAACACTGGGGTTTGAACTTAGGGCTTCATGCTTACTAGGCAGGGGATCTACCACTTGAGCCACTCTGCCATCAAGTGTAACTTTCTTTCTGTGTATTTCCTATTCATGTCTTTTAGTTATTTTTTCTCTTTGGCTTTAGAATTTTTCCTTCTAAAGTTTTACAGGTTTTT
Organism: Castor canadensis; assembly: GCF_047511655.1. Classification (NCBI taxonomy): domain Eukaryota; kingdom Metazoa; phylum Chordata; class Mammalia; order Rodentia; family Castoridae; genus Castor; species Castor canadensis. The sequence continues at coordinate 12,088,129 of NC_133398.1, read as the reverse complement.
TATATGCTTGAGAAATTAGCCCTTAAGAGATAATGATGTTTCTCCTGGTTTGTCACTTTTATTTTTTTCCATAAATTTTTTACTAGGGTATATTCATTATACAGGGGGGATTCATAGTGTCACTTGTCTTTGACTTGTTTTGGCAATCCTTTTTGGGTTGCCATGCAGTTTCTTTTTATATATTTGAGTTTACCAATTTTTTTCCCTTTAAAACTTCTGACTTTGGGATCAAATTAGAAAGGCTTTATTCACTCCCAAGTTAAAAGGAATTAGTTTTTCTTGTGTTACTTACATTTTCATTTTACTTCTTTTAGTTCTCTGATTCATTAGTATTTTATTCTGGTGACTCTCTTGTTTAATGTAAAATATGGACCTGACTTAGTAATTTTCTAAATGGTCATATACTTGTACAAATACCAGTCATTAAAAATTACAACTTTCTCTTCAGTTGTTTGGTTTTGTTTGTTTGCAATACTGTGGTTTGAACTCAGGGCCTACATCTTGAGCTTTTCCACCAGCCCTTTCTTGTGAAGGTTTTTTTTGAGATAGGGTCTTGGGAATACCCAGGCTGGCTTTGAACTGTGATCCTCCTGATCTCTGCTTCCTGAGTAGCTAGGATTAGAGGCATGAGTTGCCAGCGCCAGGCTTTTCTTCAGTTATTTGCAATGTTACCTTTATCACATTTTCATGTGTATTTAGACCTCTTTCTGTTTTTTTTAATGTTCAGTTCCTTTAGTCTTGCATTCTTGTATTAATCATGTAAACTTCCTAATGTGTTTTAATATTTGGGATGGCTGCCTTCCCTTTCTAAATACTCCCATTTTTGTGGACTTTCTTGGATGTTATTACTTTTGTTTATTTTTCACATGAACATTAGCATCAACTTGTCTACTCTTACTTTTTTGGGGGAGAATTCACCTTATTCAAGAACATAGGATGTTTTTGTCAAGTCTGCTTTCTTTTGTCTTACCAGATTGCTTTCCATTGTAGTTATATATAATTAAATTCATATATATTACTCTATTATGACATTTATATATGTATTTTTTATATCTATTATATAAGTATATGTATTACATAGCTATGTTGTATAATTTAATATATATATATATAATGCATATATAAAGGTTTCAAGTTTTTTTTTTTTTCTTTTAAACTGGAGTTTGAACTCAAGGCTTCACACTTACAAAGCAGGTGGTGCTCTACTGCTTGAGCCACACCTCCAGTCACTTTTGCTCTGGCTGGCCTTGAACCTTGATCTTTCTGATCTCAATCTCCCATGTAGCCAGTACCATAGGCTTGAGCCCCCAGCACCCAGCTTAAAACTTTTTGTTATAGAAAATTCATACATAAATAGAAATTTTAAAATAATGTAATAAATCCCATATATTTATACCCAGCTTCAACAACACAAACATATTCATAGCTGAAGTTCTTAATTTATAAGCTTGGTCCCTTCTTGACTATTTATCTGACATGACAAGGCTTTATTGCTCTGGTCACTATGACTCATGGGAAAATTTCTAGATTGAACTACATTGGGTGCCTCATTTATATAGTTTATTTTTTTTAATGTGAAAAGTAATTGCTGACCTTTGAACTGTTTCAGATAGCATTTAAGTGATGTTTAAAGAGCAATTTATAACAAAACGAACAATTTTAATCCTAGTCCCTATCAAAGTATAACTTTTAAAGTGAAAAATCAAAGTTATTACATATTTAGAATGAACATGTCAGAGGTCTTAATTCAGTTCATTAATGAGGGAACAAGAAACATGGTAAACTGTGTTATATGTATTTGAGAACTTGAGTTTATATTGTCCTTCTTTTAAAAAAAAGTTTTAGGGTAAAATTGCTAGATTAATGTCTTTAGGTTATCTTTTCTATTGGACAGAAATAATTTACATACCTCCTGGACACAAGCCTACAGGTTAATAAGTAAATTCACAGAATCTGAGTCCTTTATTAATAGTAAGAAGCTAAAAATATATAAATATATTTGTTTAGAAAATCAAATAATCCTTTAAACATGTTAAACCAAAGACAGTAAGCCATAGCCCGAGGGTCAAATCTGGCTGGACAATTGTTTTTGTGAAGAAAGTTTTATTGAAACTTAGCCACACTCAATTTACTTTTTGTCTGTGGCTGTTTCTCTCTAATGGCAGAGGAACATAATTGAGATAGGCTACTAGTCCACATAGCCTCAGATAATTTACTATTTGGACCTTAAATATGAGATCATTGGTTCCTATATCAGTGCTTCAGGGTGATATTGAAAGGACATTCCACTATCTTGTCCTTAGTTGTGGAACTGGGGTAATTTTCTCAAAGAATCCAAATAAACATTGAGATAGGAAGATCTACTGTGATATTTCTCTAACTTACGGACTTTGAATTCCCCCCTCTTCTTTGTGTGTTTTTACTGTAGTGCATGTGTCTTTCTGTGGTGTCACTACTTTTCTAGTTTTCTTTGTATCCTTTCCTACAGTTCTCCCTTCTCCTCTTGCTCTATGTCTTACTTTACTTTTTTCCCTTCCTCTTCCTTAAATGGCCATAATAGGAATATTAATGTATTTAAGATATTTATTGTACTGGAAAAATTTTGCATTCCCTGTTTTAATTTAGGTCAGTTTAAACTGTTAAATTTGCCTGAAAATAAAACCAAAAACAAATCAATTGGAGTTACCAAAGTTTTTGTGGTTTTTATTGATGTCTTCTCTGCCATTCATCCTCACCCAATTTCCACCCCAAGTTGTAGATTTCAGTTTAGGAAAAAGTTCCCTACATTGTTTTAACTAAGCAAAAGGAGCAGGGAGAAAACATAGAAAAGGACTTTTCTTAGTCTTGAATTTCATGTTTTAGAATAATTTAAAACTTTTTGATGTGTAGTTTTATATAGGAAACCTGAAAGGACTCCTTAAAGTGTATCTCACGAGGTACAGAACAGTTAGCTTTTTAGTTTATATTGACTGTGGGTAGTTGGGTATTTAATGATACAGTCTGATGACAGAGTACAAAACTGGAGTCCTGCTGGGTAAATGCTCTATTTTCCTAAGGGGTTTTAAATATAAACATATGCTTTTCTACTTAGAAAATATTAGATTTAGTGTAGACATTCAAAGAAACTCACTTACTCTTTTATCCTATATAAAATCAGAAGTGGTATTTAATTTAAAACAAAGATTTTACTACATAATAATATTTTTCCACCTTCAAGATAAAACAGGAGAGAAAGAGTAATACCGACATTTTTTATGAAGTTGTGTGTTTGGAAAGTGAATCAGAAAGAGAGAGAAGGAAAACTACAGCCAGTCCTTCTGTTCGCCTGCCACAGTCTGGATCTCAGAGCTCAATGATCCCTTCTCCTCCAGAAGATGATGAAGAAGAAGGTAAATAGTATAGAGAGCTTAATTTGTATTTAGTGGTAACAGATCATGCATAGCATTAAAATTTTATCAGGGGATTGGTAATGTGACATGACACTTGGAATTCATTCAGTAAGTACTTTGTATACAATGAGCTGTGACAGATTAGAAGATGATTAACATTGGATGTTCTTTAAAGTACTTGCAATCAAATTGAAACAATTAGATTTTATAATTAGTGCTCTTTTAAAAATCAGTTTAGTACTAGCTTGGTGTATTAGCACATTTTCTTTTAGAGCAGCTTTGACAACTACCTAAAGTAGTTGAATCATCTCAACTGATTCATTTTACAGGGACAATTTCACTTGCCAAAACATGACTTCTACACATACCCTTTCATTAAATAACGCATGTGCATACATATACCCCCCCAGCACAGTTTTGTTTTTATGATGCTAAATAAGAATCCACCAGTTTTTTTCATTTCATGCTATATCTGTTGAATTAATTTGTTCTTCACTATTAAAAGATATATAGAAGTGAGGTATGCAAGGAAGGGGCACATGAAAGGGAACATTTGAGAGTCCTTTTCTAATTTATAACACAACAAATGCTTTATTTTTAATGAAAAAAGCTGATTATGACATGCAGTCATACGAGGCATATATCTATGGTAGGTTCATAGGAAATTCATAGAGGAGAATCCATTTTTCATGTGGAGAATGTGGTAGTGCATCCTGAAAAGTAGTTTTTTGAGTTGGGGCTTTATAAAGTGCAAGAAGAATTTTAGAGGGATAAACAGGCTATTTTAGACATAGCCTAATAAGTAGCTATGATTATACATGGTTTTTGCAAGGTTAGAGTAAACTGACTTTCTATTTCCCATTGTCCCATCTAATTCCCACTGTCCTAGTAATTAATCACCTTAGGGTCACTTATTAGTGGCTAGCAATTACTAGATGCTTTTATGATAGGCAGATGCTTTTAATCTTGAAAAATAGTATTTATTATTATTCTCATTTTGCATATAAAGAAATGGAACCTCAGAAAAGTGAGTTTGCTTCAGGTCCCAGGTAGAAATTGGCAGTCATGATTTGAATCCAGGCCTATGAGTCCACTATCTGAATCATAGAAAGTATAGCCAGTCTGGCAAACCATTGAAAATGGAGAAATTTATGTTAGTGCCTTTGAGCTTTTTTCTGTTCTTCATTCATCCATAAACAAGTATGTCTCACATTCAGCCTGTATGACCAGCAAAACTAAAGATAATGTCCAAGTCATAATGTAATGAAGTTTAACAGTGTAATGGACTTCTAAACCTGACTTTAAAAGTCAAGCTGTTAGAAATACTGTCTCTAGTGAAGATGCAGATTCATGCTGCAGTCATCAGAGGTTTAAAGGTTTAAATATTGAACCTTCATTTAGGTAAATTAAGACTCCTATATTCTCCCTGGATACCCTCTCACCCCCAACCCCGCCAAAAAAATGATGAGGACACATGCACCCAGCAGTGGACATGTAAATTGGTACAACCATTTTGAAAGAAAGTTTGTCTGAAAATTTCAAAGTTCTTAAAGTATCCAGTTTTTAACTCAGGAAGTCTGTTTCTTGGGCATATGCCCACTGAGACAATGAAATAGATTCATCCTGATAACTTTGTAGCAAAAAGTTGAAAACCCTTCAAGTGTCCAACAAAAAAGGATTAAGTAGATTTATTAGTCCATATTTTTTTTCCTGCTTTCATTATATATTTCAGATTTCCTCTTAGGCCTATGTCAGTGAACCTGGGCGTGAACCCAGGGCCTCAAACATCCTAAGCATGCTCTCTATCACTGACAGACACCCCCTAGCCCTCTGTGTCACTTTTTTCACTACCTTTACATCTCATAATCTCTAACTTCTTGCATTTTCTTCTTAATTACATAAGGTTTAAGTAATTCATCTTTGTAAAAAATTGAGAAAGTCATAAAGGCATAGAAGAGTAAATTATCAATCATGCCTCCATCACTCAGAGTTAGTAATTACTAATGTTTTAGTATAATTCATTCCAGTCTGTTTTCTATTTTTTTATCATAGATCACACTGAAGATTTAATTCTTCATATTTGTATTTTACATGTTATTTTGCCATATTATTGTGTAAACATAAATGTCAGTATACAGATACCATGTATACATGTATCATAATTTATTCCACCATTTTCTACTCTCCCTTTGTAGAAGACTTAGGTGGCTTAAAATTTTTTAACTCTCATATATAAAAACTACTATACATGTTCATGCATAAAGCTGTTTACTTTGGATAAAGAAAGGAAACATACCATATTTTGAGTCTTGTAATTTTTAAGTGGCTCTTTTCCACAGTTGACCTATAAAGACCTATGTAGAAAGAAAATAGTATTAAAGAGACTAAAAACATTCCACCTTGAACCAGTTTTATTTTATTTGTATTTATAATACTAAAAATAAAAATTTTGACTTTATGCTTCAAGTAAAGTCTTTATATTAGATTTTCACATTCCCATGTCATTCTTCTGACTAGCATAGTCATCTCTGTTACACTTTTATGTGTGTTTTGTTTATTAAAGATAATGATGAGCCTCTCTTGAGTGGATTTGGTGATGTATCCAAAGAATGTGCAGAAAAAATTCTTGAAACATGGGGAGAACTGCTGTCAAAATGGTAAGTTGTAATAGAATAGCTCTCCTTTTTATCAGCAATTTATTTTATAAATAGAGAATCTTACCTAACTATAATACTCAGTTTAGAACCAGTAATCTAAACTTATGTATGAGGTTTGCACTTATATATGTCTCTTTTTATATGTTTATAAGGATAATAGTTGAGTTCTCAGAATATCAAAAACCTAATAAATCCTTATTGCTAGAGAAAATATTTAATCCAAACATGGAATACCTGGGCAGAGTAAAGAAAAAAAGAGGTCCTTTATATTGAAGAGGTTAGGAGCTACCGACTGGTTAAGATAATACCCAATTATCAGAGAAGTTTAGGGGATGTTCACTTAGTGTGTAGAGCCATAGTATTTTTCCTCATCTGTGATTTTTCCTCATCTGTGATAAGTATCTAGAATGGCCGAACAGAGTGTCACAAATGCAGTATACGTTACCTTCTTGCTTGATTACTTTTCCTGTTAATATGTGTGAAACTCAGGAATTTCTCATTATCTCAAGAGATGGTTTGGGATGGGAATGTATGTCAGTAGTAGATCATTTGTCTGGCATGCTTGAGGCCCTGAATTCACTCCCCAGTACTGAAAATAAAAATGGTTATTAGGGTTGTCATTTAACCTCCCTATGGACCTGTTACTTTGGGGTTTCATTTTTCTCAGAAGTTTTAACTGTTGAGATTTTTTGCTCTATTCTTAGTAAAGTTGTGAATTGTCATTGAAAAAAATTATTTCATGCCCTTAAGGGATAGGACTACAAATAGCATCATATGTTGTATTACACTCCCAGTACTATACATTTTTGGCAAAACACTGTGTGCATTGGGAAATGTCAGATGTGTACAAGAGAAAAAGTCTAACCAAAGCATGGTTTGTCTTTAAGTGGTTTTAATACATGAACTCTGCAAAGGACCCTATGGGAATAGTTTTCTGACATATTTTTATATTTCTTTACAATCAGGAGACAAAACTACTGATTGTTTTGTCATAATTATATTTTCAGTTCATTGAATTTTGAAGCATTTGACTGCTACTGAAGAATTTCATCGGTATAGGAGGTTTCTGCTCTAAAACAGAACTATAATTTAAAATCTTTGATACGGTTTTATAATAGTATGTTTAAAACCATCTGGTATAGTATTTCGATTCTAGAATTAGATTTTATTAGATGAACCTACCAGCACTGTATGTAATGGCTTAGAATTTGCTTTGTTATCAAACAAATTGTTTGATATCAACTGTGTCCTCCCATTCCCTCAAATATATTAATAAATTTCCATCTGTCTCTATTGCCCTCAGGTTGCTTCAACTATTGTTGTTTGTTTTAGTCTTGTCTTCAGAAATAATATAATAGACCTTTATTCATTTCATCATTATTTTCCCCATCCTATTTGTTCTGTGGGTAGGAATCATCATAATACCACAGAATTTTAGATCCTGGAAAATAGATCTCTCCTCATATCTTGCCTATTCTACTTCTAAGCTATATGGTCTTAGGCAAGTCAATTAACTCTTCTGAGTCCATTTTTTCATTTAGAAAATAGTAGTCTATAAAACTACCATTCAGGATTATAGATTAATAATAATAACAATAGATGTCATGATTGTAGTTGTAGTAATCATAATAAAAACTAATGAATTTGCCATATGCTAGGTACTATGCCAAATTATATGCTATATTTCAACTCTAACAGCTGTATGAACTCGTATTCACAAATGAGGAAAATGGCTCATAGGTTAAGCCATTCTAATTAGTAAACTGGCAGAGCCAGATTTTTTTTTTTTTGTGGGACTGGAGTTTGAACTCATGGCCTCAAGCTTACAAACTTGCAAAGCAGGCATTCTACTGCTTGAGCCATGCCTCCAGTCCATTTTGGAGATGGGGGTCTCATGAACTATTTGCCTGGGCTGGCCTTGAACTGTGATCCTCCCTACCTCAGCCTCCCAAGTAGCTAGGATTGTAGGCATGAGCCAATGGCACCCTGATCCAGAGCCAGAATTTTTAACACAGCTAGTCTGATCCTGAAGCTGGCTATTTAACTCTCTATTAAATTTTAGTAGTGGCATTAGTGTGCTTGAGTATAATTCTCTCAAGTTGTTCTTTTTAATGTGACTCCTAAGAGATCTAGTGTTCCCAGTATAAAACAGAATGCTGAATGTATAAAGTTAATGTTATTAATTATTCTGAAAATTTTATCAGTATAAATTAAGAGGGTTAGGAAACTTCTTCTGTGAAGGGCCAGTTGGTGAGTATTTTAGACTTTGTGGCCAATAATATTCTGTCACAACTACTCTGCTGCTACAGTACAAAACAGTCATAAACAGTATCTAAACAAGTAAGCATAGCTATGTTTCAATAAAAGTTCATTCACAACAAAAGGTGGTGGGACGTGTTTGATCAAGGAGTCATAGTGTACCAACCCTTGAATTAATTAACAGATCTACTTTTTTTTCTTTTTTGCTGGCAACTCAACTTTTACATAATTAAATTTATTTAAACAAGTGGAAAAACTGTATTAAATTGTCCATAGCTTTCACATTAGGGTATGGTATCATAGAACTAATCATTTTTTAAATTTTCTCATTCTATGAGAGTAAATTTGCATTACTCTCATAGAATTCTGGAAACATGAGAGAAGTCTCAAGCCTTTTTATAATTTGATAGTGGTTCTTTGATGTTAATGACTTTTGCTTCAATCTGGTAGTTTCTGGAGCTTTTCTGTGTCAGGTTCATGATTTATTGACTTAGTAATAGTGACTCTCAGAATCACAAAGGATCTATAACGTAGAGCATTTATTAGTTTTAAGAGTTTGAAAACTACCACAGTAAATTAACTGATCTCTGGCCTTCCTTCTCCATATATAAAACTGAAGATACAATGTCTACCTCGCTGATTGTTACAGGATCAAATAAGATACTATATACAAAAGCACTTGAAAGATTTATACCAACATTTGAAGACAAGTTTTATTTTCTTCATTATAGAGATAAATGAAACCCAAATACTTCAGTAACTTGGTTTGATATTTCAGTGGTACAGTAGAAACTTCTTAGCCACCACAGATATTCAGAGAAGTTACTTGAAGAAAGATATAAAAACTCCTAAAAACATAATTGAAATGTTTTTTTCAATGTTTTTATTTTATTTCTGAGTGATCATATATTAATGAGATTTCATTTTAATGTTTTGATTTAATCTAACGCATATAAATATGCAGTTCATTTGTCAATTTTGATGTAGGACCAAACTCTTATCTTTGACTCTGTGTCCACAAATTGAAATTTTGCTTTATGTTTTTTTATATAGGTCACAACCAAAATGCACCATCTGTGATTTTTCAGTTCTCCCTTTTTTTAAAATAATAATGTAAAGATACTTAGGAAGCAGTTTGCAGAATCTGTATAAATTTTTGTTCTTTCCTCCACCCAGTCTCACATAGTTACCTTGACCACACCTAATCCAATAGCACTGTATGTTATTATGTTATCTTATCAAGTCTTTGTAAATCATTTAGTTTAGTTTTCATAAAAATAACTTTTTAGAGAATCTTCTTTTTATAAACTAATGCGTTATGGCTTTATTTTTAGGCATCTCAACTTGAGTGTGAGACCTAAGCAGTTGTCGTCCTTAGTGAGAAATGGTGTCCCTGAAGCTCTTCGAGGAGAAGTGTGGCAGCTTCTAGCAGGCTGTCACAACAATGACCACCTGGTAGAAAAATACCGAATTCTTATCACAAAGGTAAGGAACAATAATAGTTCCTCGTTACTATTAATCATTTTAGAGTTTTGTGTTGAAAGTCATTGTGGTTATTCAACATCCAAGAATTTCTTTTATAATTTATTTAAAATAAGAACAGAACTATTATACGTCTAGCCCAGAGATGTTTTTTTTTTGTGCCACAAAGAAGGTACAAGGTTTTCTTCCTTGATTGATGTCTCCTAGCCCATTGAAAACATCTTAATCTTTTCTGACTATAATTAAATTTTTAGTTAGCGCACTTGAACTATGAAGTGTGTAAAAATGTTCTTTAGTTTATTTTAACTCATGTCACATGTCATAGAAATCTGCTCTTGGTAGAGGAGGCCTAGATTTAGTTTCTGCAATTCTAAGAAAATAATTTTGCAGTCTTAAACCACATTCTCTTTTAGTTCATACCTATAAAATGAAAAGTCCTTATTTTTACAGTATCCCCTTCTCAAGGTATTCTTCGAGGTATTCTTCAAAGTTTTGCAAATACAGCAAGAAAAACTATTCCTTGAATAGCATACAAGGATTTCAAAGTAGTTTTCTGCAAGGTTAAGCAGTGTTTTGTGTCTTTGTGTGCCCATGCTACTGGATTTTGTTTATGATTCTCAAGTTCTGAAAGAGTTTATTAGGAAGCAGCTTATCCAGTGATAGGCAAATCCAAAACCTGAGTTATGAATGGATGTTGCTCATAGGCCTTAAGAATATTTGAGAATTTTTCAATGTGACAAAAGGTGATACCTTTTTGAAGAAAATATTAAAACCTTATTAGGGATGAATCATATCTTCATAAAGCTGTTATTTAATACAAAAATATCTTATGTGAATAACATTTACACATAAGATAGGACTTTTCCTCACTAGAAAATATGACTTTAATGTCCTCAGAATATTAGTGTTCCTTCTCATCATCTTAATCCTAGACAGATGTTCTTTGTTTTAAGAAGTGGTGATGCTTATTCCTTCCATTAAGTTGATATAGTTGTTTAAGTAGCATCCATTGAATGCATATTACAACCACAGTGCTGGAACTAGGAGGTCAAACATAAGAGCAAGTACCTGTCACGTGATAGAATGTGTCTGAAAAAGCAAAATGAGAATCATGAAAAAGGCGTGATTAATTTAACCTGGGAAAACGGGAATCTTTACCAGAAATCCATTTGAACTGGGTTCCAGATAAACGTTCTCTAGACATGGAAGGATAGGAAGAGCATTGTACTCTGGTATGAGTGGAGGCCTAGAAGAACGTTTTATAATACATACAACTAGCAGTGGAACATTTTTAATTTTTCTTAAAGCCATATGTTGGGTTTGTGACATTGCTTTTCTAGATCTGCTTTTGAAGTCCTTTGAAATGTGTGGGCAAAAATGATTGAAGAGCTTTATTACTTTAAACTCAAGACTTTTGAGTTTAAAGGCTGTTTCATACAGATAAGTTAAGACATGAAATACCTATGATCTTTTGGATTCTGTTTGTCTGGTTCCATGGAAATGGTGACATCTTTCTCTAGAAAAGGAACCTGGTAGTTATATATGTAGAAGACCATCTGTTAACAAAATCTGACATTGAATCGATGGTCTGTGTACATTGGTGATGTGCACTTTAAAGTTATGCATTTAGCTAGAGCCATAGAAGGTTTTCAGTTTAAAATGCTGGTAGGTGATCAGAAAATGCAAAGTATTTAAATCATAGTATTTAAATCATAATATTGGTGAATGCTGTTTTTTTTTTTTAAAAAACAACACGGAGGTATGTGATGTATGTTAATGTTGATTTTCTTTTGTGTCTTTCTGGAAATAATAGATATCATGGTATGGGATTGGTAGCTGACTCTTTTTTGTAGTACGGGGTTTGAATTCAGGGCTTCATACTTGCAAGGCAGGCACTCTACCACTTGAGCCATGCCTCCAGCCATTTTTGTTCTGGTTATTTTGGAGATTGGGTCTTGCTTTTTACTCAGTCTGGCCTGGACCACAGTCCTCCTATTTTATACTTTCCACCATAGCTGGGATGATAGGCACGCACCACCATACCCAGCCTTTAAATTATTTTGTTTTGAACTTTGTTAAAATGTAGTTAAATAGTACAGTATATACTTGCTTACATCTAACTTATTTATACTCACCCATTTTGGTATTGTATCAGTAGTTCATTTAAAATTTTTTTTTAATTGCTGAAGCTATTTTTGTGAATAAACTACACTTTAAAAAAAATCTTTTGGTCCAGTTTTAGCTATAATAAATAAAGTTACTGTGAATATTATTGCAACTGTAGTAGTATTTATACATGTTATCCATATGTAGACAGTATTTACATTATCCATACGTATTACTAATTTCTAGAACATTTTCTGGATATACTGCCTTTGTCAGATACGTGCTTTGTGTTCTGAAATCTTACATGTGATACTATTGTAGAGATTTTCTTTTTTGTAGTAACTTCTTCACAGACTAAATTTAAAGTAGGAAAGAAGGAAAGAATTATTTGATTTTTAGAGTAAAAACCAAAAAACTTAATTTGGCAAAAAACAAAGTAAAACAAAAAACTGGATGAATATCTTTGTCTTTATCATCTTGCTGTAGTTTTCGAGCATGCCTTGTGAGGGGTGCATATAGGGCATTTTCCTATATATATATATATATTTTTTTTTTTCCTTTAGTTCTAGGGATCAAATGTAATCTAAGGTCAAATGACCTTTAAAATGTAGACTACATCACATATTCACTGCTTGTTTCTATAAGCAGCGAAGTTAGTTTGGAGTCACTGTTTTCCCCATTTTCCTTTTGAAAGTGAAAACTTGTGTTTTCATCTCAGTAGGGATTCAGGAAGGAAACAATATAACAATAATAATAGCCAGCTTTTTTGAGCAGTTAATATGTGTCAGATGCTATGCAAAGGGAGGTGTAGCTCACCTCAAAGAGTGTCTGCTTTGCAACCATAAAGTTGTGAGTTCAAATCCCAATTCCACAAAAAAAGGAAAAAAAAGTTACTGGATTTGGATACTAGGTAAAGCACTTTATATCCAGCATCTCTTTAGTCCTAATAAAATCCCTGTGAAGTGGCAATTAGTATTTCCATTTCAGAAATGAAGAAACATTAACAGCCACCCCTTCACCCAGGGAGAGCTTAACAATATACTTAGATTCACTCCACTAATTAAGTAAATAGTAGAGGTAGGATTTCTATCTCAGGACTGACTCCAAAAATGGTTCTTTTCCATTATCCTAGTTGTTAATCCTTAGAACATAGTAAAAACTTCATTATACAGAAATGTACACATTTATAATTTCATGGAATCACATAAATGTAAATATGATTATGTACACATTTATTTAGTTTTTTGTTTTTTTATGGTGAGACTAGGGTTTGGACTCAGGGCTCCCTACTTGCAAAGCAGAATCTCTACCACTTAAGTCATCCCTCCAGTCCATTTTACCGTGGTTAATTTAGAGATGGGGCATTGCAGACTATTAGCCTGGGCTGGCTTAAAACCACAGTCTTCCTGATCTCAGTCTCCTCCCAAGTAGCTAGAGTTGCAGGCCTGAGCCACCAGCACCCAGCATATTTTGCTTATTTTTAGGTGTGTTCTTTTATTTAATCATTTTCCTATTGGCAGGCCTTTACTTATATTCTGATTTTTAGCCTTTAAACTGTATGTTACTAAATGTCCCTACAGACATTATAGATGTTTGAGTTTTATGGATAGAGTCTCAGGAAGCATGATTACGGGATCAAACAGTAGCATGATCTTTTTAACTATCTAATTGACTTATTTCGAGTTTAGTTCTCTAGAAGAATTGTGCCAGTTTCCAATTCTACCAGCAAAGTAACTGTTGACCCAAATCCTAATCAGTTTTAGTTATCATTATTATTTGACTTTTTTTCCTATCAGTGGATGTAAGCTATGCCAACATATCTTTTGTTTGCAGTTCCCTGACTGCCAGTAAATATGATTTGTTCTTCTCTGAATGACTTCTTCATGTTCTTTGTACATTTTTCTATTTAAAAGGTCAGTTTCTAAGCATTCTGTACATATTCTGTGTATTAGTCCTTTGTACCAGCATTATAAATATCTTGACTTAAAGCTGTATTTGGGCGGGGGAAGTGTTGTTTTTCTTTTTGTGGTACTCCCGTTTGAACTCAGGGCTTTGCACTTGGAAAAGCACTCTACCACTTGAGCCATGCCTCAAGTCCGAAAGCTGTAACTTTTATTGACTCTCTTATGGTTTCATGCCTGACAGTTTTTCATGTAGAAAATTATTTAATATCTTGCCTGTCTCTAGATTTTGTAAATGTAGTTTTCAAGATTTTTATTGCGTATGCTAATTTTTGTGTTTTTAATCCATCTGGCACTTATTTTTGCACATAGCAAAGGATAGGGATCCAATTTTAACTTTGTTCCAGATGGATAACCAGTTGGATTTCTCCTGTTTTCCTACTGAATTGCCCTACCATCTTTGTCATATTGTAAATTCTCATATATATTGAATTGTTCTGTTACTGATCTGTTTGCTTATCCCTATCCCAAACTGTTTTGATTGAAGAGGCTTTGAATTATGTTCTGGTATCTGGTAAAGCAAGTCTTTTCTCAGTGTTTCTTAATACATACTTGACTATTCATGCAAATTTGCCCTCCTATAAAAATCAAAAAAAAAAAAAAAAAACTTATCCAGCCACACACCAGTGGCTCATGACTGTAATCCTAAACTACTCAGGAGGCAGAGATCAGGAGGATCGTGTTTCAAAACCAATCTGGGCAAATAGTTTATGAGACCCCTATCTCAAAAGAAATCTATCATAAAAAAGGGCTGGTGAAGTGGCTCAAGGTACAGGCTCAGGGTTCAAGTTCTAGTACCACAAAAAAAAAAAAAAGAAAGAAAGTATTCAGTCTCACTACCACTGCCACACTATAAGGTTATATAGGAGTTCTAATTTGAGTTATGTTTAATTTACATATTAAATGAGGGTATAAATTTAAAATTGATATTATATCATCTAAGAAAAGGAGATATCTTTCTACTTGTTCAGTTCTTATTTTTATCTATTGAAGACTTCATAGTTGCCCTCATCACTTTTATGCTTTTTTGGAGTTTAATGTATTTCTGAGAATCACCTTAAAGTATTCTTCCTATAGCAAATGGAATTTCTTTCCAGTTGCTACAAGAGAGAAACATCATTGATTTTTAAATTTTCTGTCCATCTAACTTTTGATATTTTGACAAGTCTTCTGAACATTTGATATTTTGACAAGGTTCTTTTGAGATTTTCATTTGTACAGTAATACTCTTGGTGTGTGTGCTACTAAGTTTTCTTTTTACGTAAAATAGAAACATTGAGGTAGTTTTAAATGATTTTGGAGATAACTAGTATCCTCTCTAATCCCTAGTTTTCATTAAGTTGATTTTAGTTTTTCAGACTTTTGGAAAGCATGCTGTTTTTCCATAAATAATTTTTATTTTATTTAAGTGGTTTAATTTGTGGGTTGGAATTTTTATTAAGAACATCTACTGAATTTTGCCAAGAGCTTTTTCAGCACCTGATATTCATTAATATGGTTTTCTTTAATTTGAGACTTCTCAATGTTAACTATTTACCTTTGGCTTCAGGGAACAAATTTCTACAGAACAAGTGCCCTCGATTCTTTGGTTTCTGTTCTGTTTTGCCTTTGACCAGATTTGGAAGAGTCTTGTGGCCTCTTTTTTCCCCAGTTGCCTATAATTTCTACGGCTGTTTGATCCAAGGTTGGAATTGAGAATGAAGGGAAGAGGAAGCAACTTTATTGTTTGCAGCTTCCAAACAACAAACTGAGGAAAAAGGGCTTTCCTCAGACCCTTCTTTTTTTTTTTGTTTTTTTTTTGTAAACGTTTTGTACTAATGTCTCTTTCTGTTCCTTTTGATTCAGTGTTTAGTATTAATAATTCAGTATTAATTAAATTGGAAATTTAATCCAATGCTGCTTCTACAATAGATCCTTTTAATAATGAAATAGTAATGAAATAGCAACATATTTTGATGTTTCCCCTTCTTTCCATCCAGTTGTCCTTGTCTTTTTTGAAACTTATTTGCATTGTCTTCTCTAGTGATTTTCAGCTTCAATGTAAGAATATTTTGCTGTGCTGGGTATGGTGGCTCATGCCTGTAATCCTAGCTACTCAGAAGGCAGAGATCAGGAGGATCGTGGTTCAAAGCCAGCCTGGGCAAATAGTTCACAAGACCCTATCTCGAAAATACTTAACACAAAAAGGGTTGGTGGAGTGGCTCAAGGTGTAGACCCTGAGTTCAAACCCCAGTACCGCAAAAAAAAAAAATTCTGCTGTGAATTACAAGCTTTTTTCCAGATCCTAAACTAGTTGCAAGCCCATATAACCAACATTGATATTTCTTGTTGTTTGTCCAAAGAAACCCTGGAGGCCCAGTCACATTTTACAAGTCTGAAAAAATATTTACCAGTTATAATTTTATAATTAAGCATTTTTTCCTTTTAAAATAAAAATCGTGTAGACTTACAGTGGGCAAAAATTGAATGATACTCAGTCATAAGAATCTGCCTGTGGACACCCTGCAATAAAAAGGGGATCAATTTAGCAATGAGAGTATTGGAAATGGAGTTAAAAAGAGTGAGTAGTAGTCTCAGCTCTGTCACTAGCATTGATGAACTCAAATGAGGTTCTGCACCTAGGACCATTAGTTTCCTCTTCTTTAAAATGACAATGCTAAAGTAAGTGTT
This sequence comes from Castor canadensis, assembly GCF_047511655.1. Taxonomy (NCBI): domain Eukaryota; kingdom Metazoa; phylum Chordata; class Mammalia; order Rodentia; family Castoridae; genus Castor; species Castor canadensis. The sequence goes on along the minus strand of NC_133398.1, from coordinate 12,071,605 downwards.
TAATCTTCATTTAAGGTTTAACATTCTGGAAAATTGTATTCTGTCAGCCCTCTGAATCTGTAGAGTCTGTATCCATGCATTCATATCTGCAAATTTAACCAACTGGTGATAGAAATTTTTTCAAAAAGTTGCTTTTATTACTGAAGATACAGACTCTTTTTCTTATTGCCTAAACAGTACAACATAATAAATATTTGCATAGCATTTATATTGTATTAGTTATTATAAGTAATCTAGAGATGGTTTAAAGTATACAAGAAGATTGTATGGGTTATATACAAATAATACATTATTTTATGTTTAAGATGCTTGAACATCTATGTATTTTGCTATGCAACAAATTGGTCCTGGAACCAATTCCCCCTAGATACCAAATGAGTCCTGCTTCAAAACACAGGCCATGATTCCATTTCACAACTAGGTAGTCTTCCTGTGTGTTTCTATAGTAAATTATGTTGTGAATAGACTTTAGAATTGTGTTGTTTGTTTCCACATAACAATTGCTATGCTCGGTCCTTCTAAATTTTTACGAAAATAATTTTAAGTCCTCATATCTCTCTGTATGTCTTAGCTGTCTAGGAAGTTCTAAAGGTTTCTTGATTTATAAGAATATAAACTTACTGGGTTTAGCCTTATTAAAATTGCTGATTGTTCAGTTTTTCAAAAAAATTAGTAACAAATTACAAAGGGATTTCATTGTGGTTTTTACATGCATACATATAATGTACTTTGACCAAATTCTCCCGGTCTTTTACTCTTTTTTTTTTTTTCTGTCAGTGAGACTGGGATTTGAACTCAGGGCTTTGAGCTTTGCAGAGCAAGTGATCTACCACTTTGTATTACTTGTTCTTAACGCCCTCCAACCCCATCCCCCTTTTCAACAGTTTTCAGTAGGTTTCATTGTTTTTGTACAATAGTTGACAGTTTTTAGCTCACAAAAAATTTCATATGCTCCAGCCTAATATAGATTCAGTTTCCTTTATCCAAAAATTTTGGCAAGGATGTGGGGGAAAAGGAACCCTCATACACTGCTGGTGGGAATGTAAGCTAATACAACCACTATGGAAAACACTTTGGAGAGTCCTCAAAAAACTAAAAATATACCTGTTATATGATCCAGCAATACCACTCCTAGGGATATGCCCAAAGGAATGTGAGTCAGGTTACTACAAAAGCACCTGCACGCCCATGTTTATTGCAGCTCTATTCATAGTAGCTAAGCTATGGAAACAGCCAAGATGATCCACTACTGACAAATAGATTAAGAAAATGTGGCATTTACATACAATGGAATTTTATTCAGCTACAAAGAAGAATGAAATTTTGTCATTCACAGGTAAATGAATGGAACTGAAGGACATCATCTTAAGCAAAGTTAGCCAGACTCAGAAAGTCAAAAGCTGCATGTTCTCTCTCATATGTGGAATATACACCTAAATACAAATGCAGCAATATTATGAAACACTGGGAGGTCATGTACAAGAGAGGTAGGGTAAAAGAAGGAAACTAAGAAGATGAATATGGTTGAGATACTGTCTTAGAAATCTTAAGCCGGCTGAAACCACCATAAGAAAGGGACTAAGGTAGAATGAAGAAAAATAGAGGAGGTGAATCATTTGGAATTATAATACATATATAAATGGAAATATCACAAGGAAACTCCCTGTGTAGCTTTTACCTTTATCTATAAAATCAGAGAACTGGAGGACAGAACAGGTCTGGCAGGGGTAGGGGTGGGGATTGTACCAGTGGGAGAGGGGAAGTGGCAGGAAAAGAGGGTAGGAGGGTGAATACAGTGCAAAAATGTTTACATACATTACATATGTATGTAAATGCAAAAATGATCCCTGTTGAAACTATTCTAGGAATGAGGGGGGGGGCCAATAAAGGAGAGTGGTGGAGAGAGTGAATTTAATTCAACTGATACATTGTAAGAACTTTTGAAAATGCCACAATGTACCAGCACCCAGCACAACAATAAAGGAAAAAAAAAAAAAAACCTTGGAATCAGAAGTGATTCAGATTTTGGAGGGTTCCAGATTTTGTAATACCTGCATAGCTTTACTGGATGAGCAAATCTTCTGAAAATTTGAACTCTGAAATGCTCTGAAATTTGAGGCTTTTTGAGGTCAGCACTCAAAAAATTTGAAATTTGGAGCTTTGGACTTTAAATTAGGGATGCCCAGCATGTATCCAACCTGAATCCAACAGTTACCATACTGGGGCTTTACTTGAAAGATCTTCAGCCTAAAACACAGAACTTTTGTTGTATTGGGCGTCTTTTGTTTATTCAGTGCCAGTCCTGTGCTGGCTTTAAGGATATGCCCCTGAATGAGATAAACCTGTTCATTGATTTGAGAGAGTTTGCAGTATAATGAGAGAAATAGCCAATTAAGTACAAACAAGCACAAAAAAATTCCTTGGGCGTTTTAGATGAAAGAATACATATTGCTGCAGTCCAGATGACATGAAGAATTTTTCACCTACGTTTTCTAAAAGGTCTCTTGTTCTAAAATTATCCAGGACGTGACTATTGGGCTTGGGTAAGGTGGCAAGTGTGGTGTTAAAAATCAGAGAGAATAGTATGTGCTCAACAGTGAGAAAAATCTTGGTAATTTTGTAGATTATGAATAGAGATAAGTCTGGAGAGGTAGGGAGGGGCCAAATCTTAAAACGCATCATAAAATTTATCACGATTTCTGGCAATAGAATGTAATTGAAGCCTTTTATTCTGTTTTGTTTAAGTCTAATTTTTTTTGCAGTGCTGGGTCTTGAACCTAGGGCCTTGAACATGCTGGGCAAATGCTGTGTCACAAAGCTATATCCCCAACCCAGATGAAGTATTTTAAGGAGGCAAGTCATACATTCAGCAATGTGCACTATACAAAGTGAATTAGTATGTCTGTCTAAAAGCAGATTGTCTTGATTCAAATCTTAATTCTACTGTATTTAAGCTATTTGCCATTGGGCAATTTAATATACCTAAGCTTTGGTTTCCTAATCTGTAAAATGGAATAATAACAGAACCTTATTTGTGTGGTTGTTAGAATGAACTTGGATAATACATGAAAATACTTAGTACAATTCATAGCAGATCATATTAAATATAAATAACTTCTTAATTACTGTTTTTGTTACTAGTTTTAGGTAGCTTAATTATTTGAGCTACCTGGCTTTGAATGGAGTAAGATTAATTGTATGGAGCTTATTAATAATTTGGACAAGAGATAATTGTAACTTGGATTGAAGTAATAGCAAAGTGTCCCTCCTCCCCCCCTTAGTTGATGGGGAATACACTCTAAGACCCCCCAGTAGATATCTGATACTTTGTAGATTACCAAACACTATATTTACTGTTTTTTCCTTTATGTACCTATGATAAAAGTTAAATTTAGGCACAGTAAGAGGTTAAATAATAAGTAATATAAAAAAGAACAATTATAAAATACACTGATAAAAGTTATATGAACAAAGGCTCTCTGAAAATATGGAATTTTTCATTCCATATTTTCAGGTTGCAGTTGACCTTAGACAACTGAAACCACAGAAAGTAAAATCACAGAAAGGGGAAATACTGTACTATTTGAGAGAATTTTAGCAATAGAATCCTTAGCACTTGCTTAGTGTTTGAATAAATGTGGGAGAGGGAAGAAAATGAGTCAAAATACCACTAATCATTTTTGAATGACAGTGATATAAATAAACCCACATCAGCTGCACTAAATAATATGTTAATCAGTCAATATTTAAAGCTCATTTTTACAAATAATAAGTGATAGAGAATGCTAAGAATTGTACTTTATGAATTTGAATATCTGACATTGATTTTATTTCATCTATAGAAGTTAAGCCTCTGAATGGGTTCGGAGAATAACATATAATTTGAAGTATTTTCCTTTGGTTTGTTTCATGTTTCCTTTCTCTTCTGCCTTGTTTCCTTGTTACTTCTGTCATTTCTTAAATTTCATTTTATTATTTTTACCTACTTTATCATGTTGCCTCAAATCAATGTCTTTTCTACAGGTCAGAAAACACCTCAGCTGAAATGAAATGGTTAAGCACTAGCAAGTTCATATAGTTCATCTTGTTATATTCTTGTATCTATAAGAAATTTTAACTGGTGTTATGATTTAGATTGAATGCCAAAGACTGTCTGAAGAATTGTTGCTGTAATCGCATCAGAACAAGTAGAATTGAGTTCCTTGAAGTAGGCACCTTAAACCTGGCATCATCTTTCTTGCCAAATCAATATGGGAGGACATCTTATAGCCAGTGTTTTTTTTGTTGTTGTTACCAGCAATCTTATTTTGACTGTTTTTCCCCCTCTCTTCCTTGCTATAAAAACAGTATATAGAAAGCTATACATAAGAAAAATTTTAAAGTCATTTGTAATCCCACCATCCAATAAGTACAACTGATTTCTTTTTTCCTTCCACAAGGAAGGAAATACACACAAATGGTTACTCTGCCTTAAAAAACATACATACATACATACATATGTATGTATGTATGTATATTTAACTGAAGAAATATATGTTTACATTTTTGTGAGGATATAAATTTACTTCTGCAAGTCACTGACAATGTTTCTCTTTGGAAGAAAATGCTTTTCTTTAGTTCAAAACAAAATAAGGCTTGTTTGATTTGTCTACATGTGACTGTCTGCCCTTTTTAATAAAGTTTCCTATATTTTAATTGTAGTTCCTAGAGTGGTTTTACTAAAATAGAAAAAGCTGAAAGAACTGTTACTGTACTGATAATAACAGCTTATAGTTTTATTGTATTATGTTTTTAATTCCTTGAAGTTATTGGCCAATGTGGTATCTTTTTTTATCAGCATAATTCTCTAATTGTATTCAAGAGAAGCTGAGATGTAATGAGAATAAGTTACATACCAAAATTCACAAGTAGTTGAAAAGCCTGTACTCTTTACTTTTTAAAATAGTAACTCTCAGAAATCATTGTTCGATGAATCTTTTGTTCATTCAATAAGCACTCAATAGGTGGGGGGTTCAAAAATAAAATTTATGGCAAGTATACAGAAGAGTAAGTAACCTGATTTGTTGGAGGGCAAGGTGATTGGAAGGGCAATAGGTAGCCTTTGACTCTTTGGAGATAATAAAATACCATAGCAGAATTTATACCTTTGAATATATTATCAGGGAGAAATAAATAAATTAGGAAAAGTAACAAAACCAGAAACTCAGATGATAATGATGGCATAAACTAAAAGCCAAAAGGAGGGAATGACATAACCATTCTAGAAATAGACTCCTGGCATTTAGTGACTAAGAACATTGCATTGAGGGAGAATACAGTCATGATGATTCCTTAATCTTACACCAAAGTGCCTAAAAAGGTGTTGGGAAAATATGAGGCTTATATGATATTTTAAAAATGTATTCAGTTTTCAACATATTGCAGATCAAATCTCTGAAGACATCTAAATTAAAGATGTGAGTCTAACAGGCAAATTGAAAATGGAAGAGTGAGCCCAGGGGTAAAGTCAGGCCTGGAGACCTAGGCAGAGCGAGTATTTGTGTTCGGGGAATAATTCGTGTTATATCATCCTTCCTTCTCGCCAGGTATCTTCACTTTCCTTGCGTATGCATCCCCTTGATGTATTTTAGTAGTACATGACAGTATTGTATCCAGAGAATAGCAATTTTGTGCTTGAGAACTATGCCGTCACAGTAAGAGAGGAGCCCACCCTCAAGTAATTCAGTATGATTGGTGTGAAAACACCGGTTCTTTAGGAAGGATATTTTTGATGTATGAGAAAAAAATAAAGTTACATGCCCCTATGTCTGGGTGTTGATAAGCTTCTTGTGTACACCAGCTCTATTTCCTAATAACCCTGTGAAGTAGTAGAGAGTATTATTCTCATTTTACAGATAATGAAACTGAGGTTAAAAATGCTAAGTAAAATCAGAGCAAGGATTTGAACCAGATGGATGTCCCTTTAATGCTATCAGTCTTTTTAGTGAGGCCACACTATGCCATGTTTTCCAGTAGGCCTGTCAAATAATGCTAGCAGCCTTATACTCAAATAGGTTTTTTAGTTGCTGGCTTTCATGTAATAAGCACAGTGCTTCAGGTTTTAAATGCAGTCCATTGAATTCTGGCTATAGGTGGTCTTTTGCTACAATTAGAAAGTATATGTATGAAACAAATAAACATGAAAGTTGGATTACATGATATATATCTCTATTCAGGTACATAGACCTGCTTTACATACCAGTGTTTACCTTCTTTTACTCTACTGGGAATACAAAATTTTATTTAGAAAAGTGAGTTGAAAGTTCAGCTCACTTGAACTAAAGTGAGAAAAGATACTAAAATTACAACATGCCTGTTAGCATCCCACTCCATGTTAGCTGAAAATTGTCATCATTTTATGACTTTACCTGAAAAAAGCACAATATAATCCTAATTTGCATTGTCTTAAATAGACAAAGACTATATTTGTATGAAAATTTTCTGTAACTTTCAAGTTGTAGTGGGAATGGGTACATTTATTTTTCTGACTTTTGTTTGTATCCTTGTGTACTGCTCTCAGCAGAGTAAAAGCAAAAAATGATATCTCAAAACTATAGGATAATGAGGGCTGGGAATCTAGTTCAGTGGTAGAGAACTTACCTAGAGTGCACAAGACCCTAGGTTCAATCCCCAGCACTGAAAACAAAACAAAACAGAAATCCCCCAAAAAGAAAGATAACTATAAATAGTGTCAAATAACAGGAACCATGTAATTTCTCTATGTGTGTACTGTTTTTCCAATATGAAATTAAGCAATTTTTAAATTTTTTCTCTTGAAAAACTATTTTTAAAGTTTCTTCATGCTGGTCAATTCCCAGTGAATCATTAGAAAACTAATGCTCAGTATTTAGCCTTCTAGCTAGAACTTCTTGTGCAGCTAAAATTATGATCTCCCAGTTGCCTTACTATTAACACATTTTCTTTCTTTAATACTGTTCTTTGTTCTTAGGAACATACTACACAAAAATAAGAATTTCCCCTCACCATTGCCCCTCTGGCAGTGTATCATTCTAATTCCTGACTCTTTGCTCTGGTTACTACCCCTTTTCCTTGCAAAGAGCCTGGATTCTGTTTATCTGCTAAAGAGGGGGATTCCAGACAGACGAGGAAACAGCTTTCAAATGCCGCACTGCAGGCATACTAAGTAATTCCCCCATTGTGCAGTGTGGAAATTAGGGAGACGCCTCTGGTGATGAATTCTAATGAGCCACGAAGGATGTCTGAGTGTGTGTGTGTGCACACATGCGTTTTTCCCTTCCCCCTTTCTTCCATTTCCCAAGCCCCCTCTTCTCCTTGTTTCCCCTCCTACTCCTTTATCCCCTCCCTCTGTGTCTCAGTTCTGCAGTACTCTGGCTGAAGCACATTCCTGCGTTGCAAGGCTTTCTGTTAAGGATTTATTGTGGCCTTTGTTTGGATTGCAGCATGCAGAATTGCAGGTAACACTCTGAAATTGAGCTAAACAGATAAATTCTATTAAAATTTTTTCAGAAGTAAAATATTACATTGGATTTCATGGAGAAAACAAGTTATCTTGGCTAATTTTTATTAGTGGTAATTGTAGTGGAATGCTTTTCCGAATTGCTGTAAGCACATTCCTTTTCTTCCCCAAAAGGGTCAAATAAAAGAAAATGGGAGTAGATCGATCTATGATTGCTTTTCTTTTATGTTGATCTTGAAAGCTTGGTGTTGCTGTTCCTCCTTTGTAAAGACCAGTTATGTAGGGTGCTACTGAAGATAGCCATAAATCACGGTACCAGGAGGGGTAGAGTGGGAGGATTGAGGCCAGCCTGAGCTAGCTAGGTTCTTTGATAAGGGCACTGGATGCAAAATGTAAAATACTCTCTCCTTTTCTTCTATCAGCTGTTCAGAGGAGACTCATTACAACTCCTGCTGAAGCTCCTAATCTCCTCTCTCCTTCTGCCCCTTCCCCCTACCCTCACTTGGCCTGAAGACATTGTCCCCAGAGTTTGTCTTACTTCCCTGGTGCTATGTGTATGGTGAATCTGGCACTATGGCCTCATCTGGGACTGGCCAGACAACTGCTTTTGGCTCTCCCTATTCCGAGAAGGATTTAAAGGGGATTTACACTGCAGGCAATGCACCAGAGAAGCATCATCGGGAGCTTGGGGACTAAGGCTCCTCTGGCATTATTACTCACATGCAAAGCTGACCGCAATGACAGCAGCTGCTCCTTTGAAATGTTGGCAGCAGCCAAGCGGCAGCATGAAGTAAGAGATCGCTCCTGAGCTCAAGATGAACTCCACCTTGGATGGTAATCAGAGCACCCACCTTTTTTGCCTCTTGCCATTTGACTACTTGGGAACTGTCAGTTTTTGCCTTTTGGAAGTGCTGATTATTGTCTTTCTAACTGTATTGATTATTTCTGGCAACATCATTGTGATTTTTGTATTTCACTGTGCACCTTTGTTGAACCATCACACTACAAGTTATTTTATCCAGACAATGGCATATGCTGACCTTTTGGTAGGGGTAAGCTGTCTAGTCCCTTCTTTATCACTCCTCCACTACCCACTTCCAGTAGAGGAGTCCTTGACTTGCCAGATATTTGGTTTTGTAGTATCAGTTCTGAAGAGTGTCTCCATGGCCTCGCTGGCCTGTATCAGCATTGATAGATACATTGCCATCACTAAGCCTTTAAGCTATAATACTCTGGTTACACCCTGGAGACTACGCCTGTGTATTTTCCTGATTTGGTTGTACTCTACCCTGGTCTTCCTGCCTTCCTTTTTTCACTGGGGCAAACCTGGATATCATGGAGATGTCTTTCAGTGGTGTGCAGAGTCCTGGCACACTGACCCGTACTTCACCTTGTTCATCGTGATGATGTTATATGCCCCAGCAGCCCTCATTGTCTGCTTCACCTATTTCAACATCTTCCGCATCTGCCAACAGCACACAAAGGAAATCAGCGAAAGGCAAGCCCGCTTCAGCAGCCAGAGTGGGGAGACTGAGGAAGTACAGGCCTGTCCTGATAAGCGTTATGCCATGGTCCTGTTTCGAATCACTAGTGTATTTTATATCCTCTGGTTGCCATATATCATCTACTTCTTGTTGGAGAGTTCCACTGGCTACAGCAACCGCTTTGCATCCTTCTTAACAACCTGGCTTGCTATTAGTAACAGTTTCTGCAACTGTATCATTTACAGTCTGTCCAACAGTGTTTTCCAAAGGGGACTGAAGCGCCTCTCAGGAGCTGTGTGTGCTTCTTGTGCAAGTCAGACTACAGCCAAGGACCCTTATACAGTTAGGAGCAAAGGCCCCCTTAATAGATGTCATGTCTGAAGTAGCTCAGATACTCAGTCACTTGGGGGAGGGGGAGGTATTTTAGCTTTATTTTTCCCTTGTTATCTCTTTGTAGCCCTAGTTCACTAGGAAGTCTGGGACAGTATTATTTGGCTCTAAATAGTAGCATGCAGTCTATCCAAATACCTTCTAAGGTTATAGAAATGATTTTCTGAACATGATTTTGAATCACAAGAATCAGGATCATGAAGAAAAATTGCTCTTGATTCCAGTTTTTGAAATGTCATGGAAATGACTACAGTTCTCACATTTAAAAGGAATAAAGCCATATCTAACACCTTTCTCTAGCTGGCATGACTGAACCTGGTGTGAAAAGCGTCAGTATTTTAAAAAGTCATCATTTTCTTGTTGCTTTTCTGGATTTTCCCAGTTATTTAGAGTTCATGGGCAATTGATATCTTTTAACAGAGAACATTAAAATATACTGGTGAATTAACAGGATTTTTATTTTTTATCTATGCCAAAATATAAGTACACTGCAAGTTTCAACACTGTCATTGAGGTACCTAAATGTTTTCTGTTGTAGTCTCTTAAGAGAATTCTTAACAGGGAGAATAATGAACATAACTTTTAGAATTTTGCAAAGGACTGTGAAGCAAAAATGAAGTCAAGTAATACAATTTTATAAAAAGCTGAGCTACATTTTGTGCTATGCTTCCCAGAAATCTAAAGATATGTGTGCATAGAAGTGATTGTGTTGCAATACTTTTTCCTGTGCCTGTGTGTTTGAATATACTGAGAATAATTGGATTAAGTTTCACTTCTGTAACAAACTGTGTTTAAATAAGTGAAAAACAATTTAATGATAGACTGATAGCTGTCTATTTATAATGGTGAAGATATATAAAAATGTGACTTTAGTGTTACCTGTTTTTATCCAAAGATTTTTGAAATATTAGAACATTAAGGAGAAAGGTATCAGAAAAACAGCTGAGTCAGAAAAAATATACTGTTGGTAGAGATACATATCTCAGTGGTAGAGTGCATGCTTTGCATCCACAAAGCTCTGTGTTCTATCCCCAGCACCCCCCAAAAATACATAGGGATATAGATGATAGATAGATAGATATACTGAAATATACTAATTGATTTTTTAAAACAGGGAGTTGAGATGTTTTCTTTGAGGCTAAACAAAATCCACTAATATAGTAGCAACTAATTCATTTTGAAAAGGAAGGATTCTACTTTGAAGGGGTGAAAGGAAAATACTTGTTAATCTGTCTCTTTATTGCTGTTCTCTTCCTGGAAAAAAAAAAATCCTTTAACATATAGCTTTTCCTTACCAGTTTGTTTTTGTTTTTCCAAAGTACTAGCAAAATCTATAGAATTTTATTATTGTTCTGTAGGATTATTATTAGAAATGTGTGTGTTTGTATGTAGTATTATATTTTGTTTTTAAAATGATTATCTTTAAGCAAAAGCTTTATTTCTTTTAAAAGGAGAGAAGAATTTCTGGCAGCTCCACACATTAATTGCCTCTACTTTTCTGCTGGTTTTAATTTTTTTTAAATCTTCAGGAGACTCTTCCAATCTCTGCCTTTGGCTAGATGTAATCTGAGTATAGCAGTGATATTCAGGGAGATGGAAGAAACCCAAGAAAGGATGTGGATATTTATAAAAACAGGCAAATATGCTTTGGCTTTCCATCATGATGTTAAAGTTCTTTATGCCCCTTGTATATAAAGGACAGCAATTTTTGTTTGGTTTTGCCTGGAACTCAGGCCTTGAACATCCTAGGCAAGTGCTCTACCACTGAGCTACATTCCCAGCCTATTCCACTTTTAGGTTTTAGACATAGATTTGATTTTAACCTAAAATGTCTTTTATTTTAAACTTTTTTATTTTAAGTGACTTAAGTATTATATAAATCTTCAAATTTCAGATTCTGAGTTCATCCCAAAAGCTATTTGAAAATTTAGAGCTCATATTGAAATTGCCAGGTTAGAAATTGCTTTGTTAAATTGCCATTTCAAATAGAAAAACCTTTTTGATTATGAAAAATGTTATGTTGTATATTTACCCCTTTATTACAGATCTAAAAAATTATTTTTTTCATTTATGCTATAGAGACTGTAATCTCAGATTTGCAGTTTGTATATAAATTTTCATTTTAGCAAGTATAGGAATCTTTAAAGACTTAATTGTCATAGAAATTTCATGTTTAAATTGGCAGCAAAAGTTTTACATTTTTTAAATGGACAAATTTTGCTTTTAAAAAGAGCTGGGCCCTTTTGATTTTATCCTCCAATAGGGTGTCATCTTATTAGGTTGGAAAAATCCATCTGTTTTCATTATTCTGGTAAGGGCTAATCGAGCTTTTTTTTTTTTAATGACTGAAAAGACAATTCTTTCAGTAGGATCTTTTGTTAATGGATGTTTTCATTCTTCTCTTAATACCAAATGTTTTTGTTTTTGCCCCCAAACTAAAGTAGAAATTAAGTAGATAAAGTAATTTTAAAGAAAAATGGTGTCATCCTCCCCAGCTGATGCTTTCTTAACAGCAAATACTTTTGCAGATTATCATTCTTCATTGTGCTATATAAACAAACTCTAAAGTTTTCTTCCAGGTATTAATTCTATTATTCTCACATTCTTTGCCTACAGCCTTTTGTTTTATTATATTTTATTGTATGTGAATGTTGGGCTTAAGGGGGGAATGACAGGGACACAGTTATACAATCTTCAGTGGACAGAACCATTCTCTGCATGATTTGTTTGGAGAGTTTGTGTTTAATCTTTTCATCCTGGCATATTCAATGCAACATTTGATGATGGCTAGTTCAGAATAAGAAAAAAAGTACATCTTTAGACTTGAATAGCTCATTTAACTTTATATGGTATATGAATAGTGTCAGATGCATATGCTTATAGAGATTATGTTGAAATTATTTCATAGTAAATTTTCAAGCAAGATTAGGCAAATTGTTTTGTTTATAAATGAGTTGTGTGTTTTTATGCAGTGATTTCAATTAAGGTTTTTTGTTTTGTTTTTTTGTTTTGCCTCTTAGAAGTATAAAAGTACTTACAAATGGACTAGTGCTCCATTTTAGAGGGAATGGTGTCATTCACCAAAATAGATATTTGAATTTTTCATGGACCTGCTGCCTCTTACTTAAAATCCTGCGTTGGGAAAGGTTTTCTTTAAGCTTTATTGCTGGATAAATTTTTGAGCCTTTTATAATGGCTTTTCCTTGGTACTTGAATAATTTGTCTCAGTATTTTAAGAATTGGAAAAACTTGAATTTTCATGCTATGAATGCATTGTCTCTCTCTGCAAACTTGAAAATGAAGCAATAGGCTTGCAGGCTCACAGATGATGGAATGGTTTGGGGGAGTCTTTCTTCAGCTTTTCAAAGGCTTGTTTGAAAAATTTGCTCATTGACTTTATAGGAAATATAGTGATTTCACTATGTGTTTCTGTATCATAACAGATTTGTGAAATAAATTATTTGAAAAATCAAAATTTATTGTTATATGAGCAGATTTGGGGGAGTAAAGTATTTATTGTTGCATAATTTTCCCATTTTAGGTTGAAGAAAAACTAAATATGTCTTTATTGAATGCACACAATTGGGTTCAATCCTCAGACCTCCAAAAATAAAAATAAATGTGTACATTATTGATACTATTTTATAGAAGCTGGAAATATAGACATTTCTTATGGTTATAAATGAGTCATTTGGCTTTTCTTTTAAAATTTGGGTGACAAAGGAGCATGATGATATAAAAATGAACATCAAGCTGAAAATTTAAAAATCTAGGTTTCTGTTAATTAATAGGGTGAGTCACTGCTCTAAGCATTGATTTCTTATAGAAAAAGACCTAATGGTCCTTTCATATTTCATAGGATGGATTTAGATAATGAATGTGAAAGTACTTTGAAAATTGTAATGTGCTTTGCAAATAAAAATGATTACTGTTATTTGATCTGCCATGCCATTACATGTAAGGAAGCTATATTCCAATAAGAACTTTGAGGCTCAATGTTGGATCACTGCCCTATGCTATTTAGTAATCTCAGACCCGAAAAAAAAGACAGAATCCTTGCATTCCTAAAATTCCTTAAATTCAACATATGACTGCTTTCATTTACTTTCTGAATCTACAGACTCTCTGAAGGCAAGGGACATTGTCTCTTGACATCTTTATCCCCAAATTCTAACATAGGCTCTGAGTAGAAGTTTTAATAAATTTTTTAGAATGAATGACTGACTCTAATTATTACTTCTTGTCACCAGCCTTTTCTCTGAGAGAGTATAGGACTATTCAAAAAGTAGTCCACAGCCTTATGAGCATCCTTCTACTTGGTTTATGTCATTCTATGCTAATAAATGATACCAAGAGACTAGCGTGGGAGTCAGTACTCTATATATTAGGTAACTTTACTTCTCAGGTTACCTTATATCAGGCACTGCTATCAAATTGCCAATTTCTCACACCATGGATAAGAAATATGTATTTGGATCACACCTTCTTGGCTCTGGATTCAAATAAAGGAGACTTTAAAATCAGTCACAAAATCCAGGAAGTATAGCCAGCCTTAGTGAAAGAAACTTTTAGCTATGTGATTTTGCTTTGTGTCCCTTTTTAGTCTTTACTAGTTTTCTAGCTCGGTCTTCCCTTCCCTTCCCTTTCTTAACATACCATTGGTCATGTGTCCAAAAGGAAGTGTGTTGTTTTATTTTTTTCAGAAGGAAATATTTTAAATGATACTACTATAGGATTGGAATATTACATTATGCAAGTGCAGTAGCTTTTAGAGAAGCACTTACTAGCAAGCTCTTTTGTGTGCCAGGTAGTGTAGTTGGCCTTAGATAGGGGATCTAAAGAAGTATTACCTCTTTCTTGTAGAACTTTGTAGTCTCCAGATGTTTCACGTGGGAAATTCCATGATTATCTTATCTTTTAAGGAGCCTCACAGAGTGACTTTATCTGGAGGAATGTACACAAGTCTGTTCTTTAGGGTAAGTTTACATAATGCATATACAGTAGACCCTTGGTATCCATGGGAGTATGGTTCCAAGGAAAGCCTGTCATTGGAATCACAAAGTTGAAATGAAGAGTACTGGTATCTCTGCTCCCAGAACTGGTCAGCCTTCCATTGAAATGACATGTATCTTTAGTTTAATTAACTTCTTTTGGTTTTTTGTTTTTTGCAGTACTGGGGTTTGAACTCAGGGCCTCACACTTGCTAGGCAGGTGCTCTTACCTCTTGAGCTATTCCACCAGTCTAATTAACTTCTTTTGTTATTTGCCTTTTAGTCAGATTTCTGAACGTCTTAGTAGTTCTGTAAAGCTGCAATTCATTCTTTCTTTTTAAGATGGTTTTGTATCACTGATATTTCTTATCATAAACCATATTGATTTCATGTTTTATAACTATTTAAAGGGCAGCCTCATTCCTTTTTGTTAGGTTAGGTGAGCAACTTATCTTGGTGTTCATAGTGTGCCTAGTTGTAAAACCAGAAATTAATAAAATACCTATAAAAATTAATAGTATCAGTCAGGTTGAGACATTAAGTACACAGCCTGTCAGATCATTTATAGCAAAAGAGGCAAGGAGGAGCAATTAAATTGAAAAAGACCTTAGGAAGTACTTGGTCTTCTTCTGTCATTTTATAGACAGAAAACCGATTTATGGTAATACCCAGACTTCTGCTTAATTCATTCCCTTAATCTAATATTCCATATTGCTTTTGCCTAAAGTTGGACTTTAACTTGACTTGGCCATGTCCTGGGATATCCACAGGTGTTTGTATGTGTATAATTCTAGGCATAGGGAAGCATAAGTGACAATATAAATGTTAACTGAGGCTCATTATGTTTCTAGAGAACTTTATAAACATTATTTAATTCTTCCAACACTATGTGAACTTTTATGAGCTAGTAACTATTATTAACCCATTATAGAAATAAGGAAACTAAGATTTAAAGTTGCATAGCTTATAAATGGAAGATCTGGGACTTAATCCCAGGTCTTTCTGACTCCAAAACCTAGATTCTTCATTTAATTTTCACAGGAATTTTTCAGGTAGTTATTTCCCTATTTTATAGGTGAGGAAACTTAGGCTTAGTGAAGTTAGGAAACTTGAAAAGTTCCATATAAACTCACAAAGTAAGCATTATAATTTAAATCCAGTTCTTTTACTCTAAGGCCTGTGTCTTTTAGCAGTGTGTAAGTTAACTCTTAGGCTTAAAAACATATGCTAGACTTCCTGCTAAATTTGGCATATTGAATATGCACATTTATTGCTGTTAACTCCCCTGTAAATAAAAGCAAAGGTATAATAGATATGGCAGGTGAATAATGCCAAAATTTTGGGGTATAGAAATCCAGTGGAAGTGGTAACTGACTCAGAATCAACAAAGCTGAATCCTAAAGTCAAGGGAGGGTTAGGAACAAAAATGAAAAACGATAGAACCCAATAACTACTTGGGAATTGGACCCTACAAGTGTACAGTAGTATAAAGCTAAAAATCCACACTCCTTTATCCCACCCCATGTTAATCCCTAGCCAGAGCTGGCTCAAATAGGCGACTTTTTTTTGTTTGTTGTTGTTGTTTTTACCCTTGCAGCAGAAGATGGGCAATTGACTCTTTGGATAAATTGAGCAGACACTCTGGATACCAGGCATAGGCTGAAGACGGGACTGAGCTATCTTGTTAAGAATATGAGTTTCAGCTGGTGTTTCACTGCTGCAATCCCAGCTACTCAGGAGGCAGAGATCAAGAGAATTGTGGTTTGCTGCCAGCCTGGCAAAAAAAAATAGTTAGGGAGACTCCATCCTAGCCAATAAACCAGGCAATGATGGTGTTCACCTATGATCCCAGCTACCCGGAAGGCCTTAGGTAGGAGGATCTAGGTCCCAAGGCAGCCTTGGCAAAAATGTAAGACCTCATCTAAAAAATAAAAAAAATTTTTTAAAAAGTGATAAAGGGCTGGAGGTGTGGCTCAAGTGGTAGACTGCCTGCCTGTCAAACCTCAGTACTGCCCCACTTCCCCACCAAAGGAGTAGCAAGATAAAATCTGTATGTTAAATAATTAGTCCACTTGTTTGCCTACACTTCTAGAATGCTCTCAACCAGGCTTCAACCTAAAAAGAGATTAGAGGAGTCCATTCTAGGGATTGACATTTGAGGACTCTCAAACAAAATGGCCACCTAAAGGTGATACCAGTCAGTCAATAAGTACCCCCATGCATACAGAGCTTCCAGGTAGGGTTTTTGTTTTGGTTTGGTTTTTGGGTTTTTGGGTTTTTTTGAGACACATCTTCCTAGGTAGCCCAGGCTAGCCTTGAATTTGCAATTCTGCCTCGGCATCCTGAATAAGAATATAGGCAAGCACCATTGCATTCAGCTACTTGTCTTTTGATATTAAAACAGCCAGCAAGGGCTGGTGGAGTGGTTCAAATGGTAAAGTGCCTGCCTAGCAAACTTGAGGCCCTGAGTTCAAACCCTGGTACCACCAAAACAAACAAACAAACAAAACTAGCAAGGGTTCAATGGACTTTTGAGAAAAGATTCTCAATACAGAGCCCCAAACAAACAATAGAAATAAAAGAAACATAATTCAGGTTGCCAAAGAGCTTCCCCCCCCCCCACAAAAAAAGTCCCAGTTATTCCCAGGGAAGAATTCATATTCATTAAAGAAGAACAAGGTGCCATAAAAAAATGAACAGAAAGAACAAGAAAGAGCTCTTGCAATTTAAGATTTATTTAATAAGACATTTTTAAAAATCAGAAAAGCTGGAAATGACATAAGCCAGCTAGAGGGGGAGGGGGAAGACAGATGGAAAATAGTAGATGAAAAGGAAGATAATGAGAGGCTCAATTAAGGAGGTCCAATATCTGTCAGGGTTTTTAGAAACAGAATAGAAAAGAAGAAAGAAGGAAATTCTCAGATATAACAAGAATTGCCAGCACTAAAGGATAATGAAAGGTTCAGTGCAACGTAATAAAAAGACTGACATGATAGCAAATTATTATAAAATCTCAGAACACTGGGGATAAAGAAAAATCCTGAAAGCGTCTTGATCTGAGGAAGAAGCAGAGTAGAAACAGACAAAGAGTAAGGATCTGAACGGCTTTGAACTTTCTGCCACAGTGAAGCTCAAAGATAATGGCGAATAACTTCAAACTTTTCTTCTTTGTTTCTTTTAAGGGGGACTTGGGTTTGAACTTAAGGCTTCGCACTTGTAAAGCAGGCACTGTACCACTTGGGCCACACCTCCAGTCCGTTTTGCTCCTGTTATTTTGCAGATGGGGTCTCGCAAATACTGGGCTGGCCTTGAACCTCCTGATCTCACCATCCCAATTAGCTAGGTTTACAGGGTGAGTCACCGGCATCCTGCAACTTCAAATTTTTGAGAAATAATTTTTCAACCCAGCATTTTATGCCCAGTTAAACTGTTAATTCAAGTGTGAGGGTAACATAAACCCATTTTGAGATGCAGGGTTCCAGAATATTCACCTGTCTTAGATACTTTCTTAGGAAGTTACTGAACAATATGCTTCCCTAGATGAAGAAGGAAGCCTAAAACAGTGCAAAATCTAGGAAACAGGAGCAGTAAAGGGAATTTATAAACTCTGGGGAAGACAACTGTGCAGGTGACTTAGAGGCAGCTAGTCTAAATTGGAAAATGTGAGCTAGTCTAAAAGGAAGGCATTAGGAGGTGGGTCCTGTCAGATTTTTTTTTTTCTTTTGGATTTGGGGATGGGACACAGGGTCAAGCATGCTAATAAGTACTCTACAATGGAGTTACATCCCCAACCCTACTGTTCTGTCAGATTTTTAGGGAAGTATACATAAATATATACATTGTATGGGAAGATGCATAGAAAACTGAGGAAAAGAAAAAAAATCAATTAGTGACTACAGAAAATAGAACATTAAAGAAGGGAAATTAAATTGTAGATGTACTCTGATTCAGTTATAAGTGATACTAGTTTAGCCAAAATTGGTAGCAAAATTATATAGAGAGGATGAGGGGAAGAGAAGTGTTTATGGGGGGGAGGGGTGTTCCTATGGGTCTATTAATAGAGCTATAGTATCATCTTCTTTACTACAAAATCTGAAGATAATGGCTTATGTGAAAAAGCCAAGAAAATAGCAATTTAGTCATTTCATTCAGAATTAGGAAGAAAAAACAAACAGCTTAAGGGAGGGAGAGAGGTTTAGAGGTAGAAATGGTTGCCTGTCAGGAGCAAGGTGCTAGGAATCAGGATATTTCATTTTAAGCTATGTACCATTTGACCTTTAAAGGTGCATTATTTTTATAAAGGACATAGAGTACATTTATGAAAAGGCACATGAATTTTAGCAGAAGTAAAGGCAAACAAGGGAGGAAACATAGCCTTATAACATATGACTGCAGCAGGAAATGAGAGCACAATAGCACTGTTACCTGTGGTTCTTTATAGACCAGTTTTCTGTTCCTTATCTTATTTCATCCTCCAAGAAAAATAGGCAGAGTCGGTATTTTCTCTTTTTTAGAGTTGTAGGAATGAATTTGGGGCTGTAAGAACTTTTTGGTTCCTTATCTACCATATTATGCCTCAAAGGTATGTATATGGATTTATTTAGATTTTTGTTTTTAAAAAGGCAGCAAATACTGGAAAGCATCCTTCGTTTTTACATCATGAGAAGGAATTCCATCATGGGAAGGAATGTATAAAGAAAACACACATTTATGTAGTACATATATGTTTATGTAGTTAATAGATTTGTGTGTTTATGGTGCTGTGATACAATATAATATAAGACCTGGCATTATGAGGTCATGAGAGGAAATGCAGAGTGCTCTCTGGTATTACATAGGTAAGATGTTAGAGTTCCTTGAAAGGTAGTATATGAGATGTCCTAAGCTCTGGGTAGAGCAGAATTTCTGTAGTATGATTATCCTCCTTGGCCCACCCTCCTCCTTGAATGATATTTCATAAAGTATCCAACTGGGCAAGATTAAAGGAACCCAAAGGACTCTTAGATGAAGACCCTAATGAAGTAATCAGACAATAGATGACGTGAGAAAACCCTTTGCAGTGCAAAAAACATATCTTCATTAAATTAGCATGATTGTAGCCATTTAATGATAGATTTACTGGCATGTTACAGAAGGGTTGTATTGGTTTTGCACAAAATACAAAAGTAATAGCCTGCCGAAAGTAAAAATTTAAATTATATCAGCTTTCAGCAAATAGTGAATTGAATTGAGTTAGTAAAACAGTATTTGGGGGAGAATGTAGAAGTTGCAGCATTTAGACAAGATGATTTATTTGTGAAATTTCTTTCAGAAAAACTGAGGAAACACCCACTACCAAAGCCATTTATTTATAGCTAGAAAACCTCCCCTGGCAAAAAAGAAAGGTCATTTGTGTGTTCTGACTTTGTTAGCCCCTGGGGAACAGAATCTGACTCAAGCCTTTTTAATAGTTCCCCTTTTTCATGACATGGTAACCATTCCTATTTAAGTTAAGTTAACATTATGTATTATTAACATAATTTTATTGTAGCCTGTAGAGCACTGGAAGTAAAATTAAAACCAAATTTAGAATCTGGTTCTGAATTTCAGAATGATCCTCCTCCTTGAATGAAAATGACGCCAACATAGTCCCTTCAAGATGATATACATGTTGCATTAGTAGTAAGATTCTTTTTTTTTTTTTTCATTTTTCTTTTATTATTCATATGTGCATACAAGGCTTGGTTCATTTCTCCCCCCTGCCCCCACCCCCTCCCTTACCACCCACTCCACCCCCTCCCGCTCCCCCCCCTCAATACCCAGCAGAAACTATTTTGCCCTTATCTCTAATTTTGTTGTAGAAAGAGTATAAGCAATAATAGGAAGGAACAAGGGTTTTTGCTGGTTGAGATAAGGATAGCTATACAGGGCATTGACTCACATTGATTTCCTGTGCGTGGGTGTTACCTTCTAGGTTAATTCTTTTTGATCTAACCTTTTCTCTAGTTCCTGTTCCCCTTTTCCTATTGGCCTCAGTTGCTTTAAGGTATCTGCTTTAGTTTCTCTGCATTAAGGGCAACAAATGCTAGCTAGTTTTTTAGGTGTCTTACCTATCCTCACCCCTCCCTTGTGTGCTCTCGCTTTTATCATGTGCTCATAGTCCAATCCCCTTGTTGTGTTTACCCTTGATCTAATGTCCACATATGAGGGAGAACATACGATTTTTGGTCTTTTGGGCCAGGCTAACCTCACTCAGAATGATGTTCTCCAGTTCCATCCATTTACCAGCGAATGATAACATTTCGTTCTTCTTCATGGCTGCATAGAATTCCATTGTGTATAGATACCACATTTTCTTAATCCATTCGTCAGTGCTGGGGCATCTTGGCTGTTTCCATAACTTGGCTATTGTGAATAGTGCCGCAATAAACATGGATGTGCAGGTGCCTCTGGAGTAACAGTCTTTTGGGTATATCCCCAAGAGTGGTATTGCTGGATCAAATGGTAGATCGATGTCCAGCTTTTTAAGTAGCCTCCAAAGTAGTAAGATTCTTGAAGTTGTTACTGTTACTGTGGTTATTTCATACTCTTAGATTATTTATTTTCCCTCTGAGATAAAGAGAAAAGCACTGAAAAAAGCATGGATTCTTGGAGCTCTGGCCCTTGGTTTTTTGCTTTGTTACTTTATTATTGTGACAATTAGATACTGTCTTAAGTACATAGACTTGTGCTAGGTGGAGTCATAGAAACTCAGTGAAAGATTGTTGCTGGTATTTCTTTTGTCACACAGAGGTCAGAATCTCCCAGTGACTTCAGGGCCTGCAAAATTGGCACATGCTATCAGAGGAAAGGCCCTGGGTGAAAGAGGAATGGCCTGGTATACTTCTTGACAGGAATTGGAAATCCCTCAAATCTGCCATGATGATTCTCTCTAGTTCCTTCAAACTGGTGTTCCATGTATTTTGTTCTGCTTTTAAAGAATCTTTTGCAGAAGGTTTAGTGCTGTGCAGTTCTTGAACATTAAGATGCATATACTATTTTATATATATGCACACACTTAAGAAACATTGATAAAAGCTTATAGTGATAGCATTAATAGTTAAGAGGTGGAAAGGAAACTCAAAGTGGTAAAGAGATGTCACTTTAAGGGAACTTTAAAAATGAGTTGGTCTTAGGAGGAGAATAAAATCTGACAAATGATATTTTAAGCTTGAAAGCCCTAATGAAAAGGGACCGTTTATTTACATGAGGAATAAAGAACCATACAATATGTAGTGATTAAAAGTTGGTGCTTGAGTTGGGCAGCCCTGCCACTTAATGACTGTAAGATGTAGGGGAAAGTACACAATTGCTTTTATTCCCAGTTGTGTGAAATAACACTGTCTCATCTAAATATTGTGAGAATTAAATGTGCTTATGTGTGTAAAGTTCTTAGCACAGTGGTGGGCATACAAGTAAGAAATCAGTGTATGTTAGCTGATACAGAATAGGGTGGCATGCATGGGAACGGAGGTTTCAAGTTGAGGTTATGCAGAATAAGATCAGAAAGATAAATTTGTGATACTCAGTCTGGAATCAGTGTCTAAGGAATTTTATTCTAATTAGGAATTGGAGGTAGACTTGAAACTTTTGTATAGGTGAAGGACACAAATACGGAATCCTAAAGGGACAGATCTAACAGATCGCTTAGGGGTCATAATCTAAACTCCTCTTTCCACATACGGAAAAGGGAAACCCAAGGTAGTGACAAAGTTGATTAGCTGGAAAACTGGGACTAGAATCCAGGCTTAGACCTCCTTTTAGTCATGCCATAAGAATATGTCAGAAGAGTTATTCAACATTTGTCAAGCACTTAGAAAATAGGAGTTTCCATCAGGTTTGGAAAACAGGAAACAAGTGTTTACATACAGGTTTGTGTTAAGTAAAATAAATAAAAACAGTCTTCCCATTAATACGTACTTTCAAACAAATTAAGACTTGAAAAATCTTAATTAAAAGTTCTCTTGATTACTGGTCACTACTTCAGTGATGTTTGTTAGAAGCTTAAAAATAATGAAATGGGAGGTTCTAGAATGCCTTTATTGTTTGTACTGCTAGTGAGATTAAAGGGTTATAGTTTTGCTCAGACAAAATTGAAGGTCACAGGTTATCTGGCAGCATGTAAAATTACTGTTTCCCAAGAAGTTTAAATAGAACATTAAAAGAATTTAATCCTAGGAGGACCCTTTCAGGCATTGCTACATACATCTAATAGACTTTGATTATAATTATTTCCTATGTGCTGGTTTTTAGTTTAATCAAGAGAGATCTAATTTACTTAATGGCTTTATGTATTAGTGATACAATAGGTAGCTTTTAAGTACTTATGATATTTTCCCTGAGAGCTATACAAAATCTACAGTTTAAAATGTTGAAATTCAGAATATGTACATATAGCATGTGAATATGTATATGAATGCAGACCTTTTACAGAATTCTGAGTGCAGTGCAGCAATTCACTGATATGTTTGTGAATAGTATCATTCACACAGATTTTCATTTAACTGTTCTTGTTACAAGAGCAAGGAACTTCCATAGAAGTACAACGTTAAGTGCTTAATATACAGTACTTTTCAGCTGCTCTGTGTGTGTGTGTGTGTGTGTGTATTTAGAGGAGGGTGGTACTGGGTTTGAACTCAGGCCTCACACTTGCTAGGCAGGTACTCTACCACTTAAGCCACTCTGCCAGTTCTTTTTTGTGTTAGGTATTTTCTAGATAGGGTTGAGGAATGTGAGACTTAATTCATGTTTTGGTATTGTATATTGTGTACTGTATATTATTTGTGGGTGATACGGAGATTTTATTCCAACCATATAAAGTTTATATAAAATCTTTAAGCAAATAGAGCTGGGATTGTAGCTCTGTGGTTGAGTGTTTGCCTAGCAAACCCAGTACCACAAAAAAAACTTCAAGCAAATGCATCAAACAACAATTCTTTAGAATATGACTTTGTATATAATAATTATGTGCCTTCTAATTCAGCTGATTCATAAATTACCTTTCTTCCCACCCTTCCCCCATTTGCCACCACCTTTTTACTCAAAAGGATACTTTGTATGTGCACTTTTGTGAGGTAATAGTTTTTGAGTACTTGAGTATTTCCTACTTCTTGGGCCCCTTCATGATGAATTGATGTAAAGGAGAATCGACAATACAAAACAGGAAAAGTTTGACAGAGCATTTGGCATGATTTGGGACAGTTTTGCCAAACATTGAATTATTTTCCTGTGGGAAACTTGAGCCCTAAAAGGAAATGAACCTAGCAAAAGGGCTTTATGTCACATGGGACTTAGATTTATTTTTAGAATGGCACCATAATGCCATATTTGGATAGAAACAATGTAATAGCACTACATTATTTTATTAAATAGCCATCTTTTCTGAAAAAGTCTGCTACTTTTCTGTTCTATTGTATGCCATAGATTCAACATAATACTTATGTAACAATTCACCTGGTAATGGTTTTAAACTGTAAAAGTTAGAGTTACTTATTTGGCAAACATTTCTAGAACAAATTTATTGAGTCTTATTTCTGCAATAAAGGTTCTGTGACAGTTCACTGATTACAGTACATGGTCATCTTTTGTTTTCACGTTTGGGTTATTTTCTTTATTGGGAAGGGGAGAAGAAAGTAAAGAGGTAGAGGCATTTGGAAATATAGTTATTTGATTTTCTTGGAATGAAAGAATTCCTAACTAATTGACAGCAATAATAGAGAAACTTGTGGATTTTTACCTCTGAGAAAATATTTAAAAAAAAAAAAAAAGGCTAATCAGTGCAAGTGTTTCTTATTGAACCTCTATAGTGTTTGGGTTAGTGCGATTCATAGGCTAAAAAGTTCTTACCATATCAATTATATTTTAAGTATCACTTTTTCTGCTACCTGATTTTATCTTTTTTAATAACTTCATTTGGTTACAATAAAGTATGATGTGATAACGTATGGTAGAGTTCTGAATTTCGTACTGTCTAATTGCACATCTTCCACAGGGTATTAAGTCCCAAATGGGAAAACCTGCCAAATACATATGTTTTCCCTTGGCTTCTCTCTCATACTTGGAATTAAGCCAACATCAACTCTGGTGGGAAAGAATTACCACTGATACACCTGGCCTTATTACCATCTACTTTCCATGAAGTTTGGTTTGGTTTTTTTTTTGTTTGGTTTTTTTTTTTTTTCAGTATTGGAGATTGAATTCAGGGAAGGCAGGCGCTCTACCACTTGAGCCATGCCTGCAGCCCTTTTTACTTTGGTTATTTTTTAGATAACTTCTCCCTTTATGCCCAAGCCTGCCTGGAGCACAATCCTGCTATTCACACTTCATGCATTGTTGGGATGACAGGCACACACCTCCATGCCCAGCTTTTATTGGTTGAGATGGGGTCTCACAAACTTTTTGTACTGGTTGTCCTCAAACTACAATCCTCCTGGTCTCTGCCTCCCAGTTACGTAGGCTTACAGGCTTGAGCTACCTGCCTGGCAAGGTATTTCTTTTACTTCTCATAAACCTGGTAGAGGAAGGGGCCATTGCATAGATTTTATAAATGGGGACCTAAGTTTCCTCAGACTAATCAAGTAACTTGCCCAAGGTCCTGCACATTAGAAAGAGACAGAGCAAGGAGTTCCTAACCTTAGATTTTGCATCCTGCCCATTACATTGAGACTTAAGGAGAGCACCTAAGTCTTTTCTATTGTTTGTCAAAAATATATCCATGCAATTTTGGCCAGATTCTGAAATGCGTTCAGTTACCTCTGTGTCCATGGAAATATAATTCTAGTCTGCTCTGTCTTTTGTGTGTTGGAGCTTTTGAAGGGAAATTTTAAAACATTTAATTGCTGAATACCTATAGAGTATCTCATACATTTAATTAAATATGTAAAGATCAGTTTCCTGTCTATTTTTGGTTCAGCTTTTGAGTTCCATTAAGTTTTAATCAATGGCAATTTTACTGTCACCACGGTTTTTGCCACCAAGATAAACAAGATACAAAACAATATCTTTCAATAAATTTGGTTTCCACTAAAATCTCTACTATTGCGTTGGTGTGGAAGAACAACACTACAGGAAGAAGCAATCCGATGGTGCATACTCAGAAAGTAAGCACTGACATGAACAGTGGTATTAGTCATGGAAGGGCAAGTAAAACTGTTGCATGGGTACATATATATCTGCATTATGTTCTTGAATGCTAAGTTTAAGATGAAGAGTTTTTGTATTGTTAGTGTTGAGTCCATCAATCACATAACTTATTTCTAGAATTCTTGTTGATTTGACTATGAAATTAACATTGAGGGGCTTTGATTTGTTTCATACACTCTACATCACATTACTGAGGTATTGTGGTACCTTATTCACCAAAATAGAAAATGCAAATAAGAAATAGATTTGCAAGATAGAGGTAAGCAGGTACAAAAATATATGAATTAAGAGATTCTATGTTGTATGAGATAATGCTGCAAATTTTGTTCTGAATTTCCTAGAGGCCAAAGCAAATGTGAAGATTGGGTCATTTTTCCTTGGGGGAAAAATGCCTATAATTATTTAGGAGAGATTGTTTTTGATAGTAACAATGAAATATTTTTGACCCTCAGTAACATGGTAAGAGGTATCCTAACCACCATGAAATAAAAGGTTTCTCTTAACAGGTTTTTTGTTTTTTCCTTTTTTCTTTTTCAAACTGTCTCAAGATATGCTAATACTAGAACTTGGTGCAGTTCTTGTGAGAGGCCAAGATAATTAAGGTCTAAAAATATATCTATCTACCTGACTAACCCTAATCAAAAAATAAAACCCAGACTACTTAAAAGAACACTGACTTCTTAATACTGGTTTTTTGGAAATGATTAGCATACATGTTGAAAGCCACCGAATGTTTAGGGAAACACCTTTTATGTGCGTAGAAGAGCCACTTTGCTTTGATATTTAAGAGCATCAACTTTCATAAACACTGCCTTCATCTAAAGAAGTACTTCATATGATTACAAAGAAAAGACCCATTTTGTTTTATTTTATTTTATTCATTTATTCATATGTGCATACATTGTTTGGGCCATTTCTCCCCCCTATCCCTGCCCCCTCCCTCTTCCCTCCACCCCTCCTCACTTCCAGGCAGAATCTGTTCTGCCCTTATGTCTAATTTTGTTGAAGAGAAAGTGTAAGCAATAATAAGACAAAGTGCCAGTTGAGATAAGGACAGCTATACAGAGAGATTCCTAGCATTGCTTCCGTGTACAAATATGTTACATCCCAAGTTGATTCATCTCTAACTGACCTTTCACTAGTTCCTAATCCCCTTTTCATATTCACCTCTTGTCACTTTAAGGTTTCTGTATTAGTTCCTCTGCAATGGGGACATCAAATACTATCATGTTTTGGGTTTCTTAGCTACCCCCATACCTCTCGTGTGTGTTCTCCCCTTATCATGTGACGCAAGTCCAACCACATTGCTGTATTTGCCCTAGATCTAAAGTCCCCATATGAGGGAGAACATAGGATTTTTAGTCTTCTAAGCCTGGCTAACCTTGCTCAGAATGATGTTCTCCAGTTCTATCCATTTACTTGCTAATGATAAGATTTCATTCTTCTTCATGGCTGAGTAAAATTCCATTGTGTATAAATACCACATTTTCTTAATCCATTCATCAGTAGTGGGGCATCTTGGCTGTTTCCATAACTTGGCAATTGTGAATAGTGCTGCAATAAACGTGGGTATGCAAGTGCCTCTGGAGTAACCTGTGTCACATTCCTTTGGGTATCCCCAGGAGTGGGATTGTTGGATCATATGGCAGGTCTATGTTTAGATCTTTCTGAGGCCTCCAAATTTTTTTCCAGAGTGGTTGCATTAGTTTGCATTCCCACCAGCAACGTACGAGGGTTCCTTTTTCCCCACATCCTCGCCATCACCTGTTGTTAGTGGTGTTTTTAATGATGGCTATTCTAACGGGTGAGGTGGAATCTTAGTGTGGTTTTGATTAGCATTTCCTTTGTGGCTAAAGATGGTGAGCATTTTTTCATGTGTTTTTTGGCCGTTTGAATTTCGTCTTTTGAGAAAGTTCTGTTTAGTTCAGTTGCCCATTTCTTTATTGGTTCGTTAATTTTGGGAGAGTTTAGTTTTTTTAGTTCCCTGTGTATTCTGGTTATCAGTCCTTTGTCTGATGTATAGCTGGCAAATATTTTCTCCCACTCTGAGGGTGGTCTCTTCAGTTTAGAGACCACTTCTTTTGTTGTGCAGAAGCTTTTAGTTTTTTGAAATCCCATTTGTCTATACTTTCTCTTAGTTGCTGAGTTTCTGGTGTTCTAGTGAGGAAGTCCTTGCCTATACCTATTACTTCCAGAGTGTTTCCTACTCGTTCCTGTACCAACTTTAGAGTTTGGGGTCTGATATTGAGGTCCTTGATCCATTTTGAGTTGATACTAGTGTAGGGTGATAAACATGGATCTAGTTTCAGTTTTTTGCAGACATTTCCCAACAACATTTGTTGAAGAGGCTGTCTTTTCTCCATCATATATTTTTAGCGCCTTTGTCAAAAATAAGGTGGGTATAGTTGTGTGGATTCATATCCGGGTCCTCTGTTCTGTTCCACTGGTCTTCAGGTCTGTTTTTGTGCCAGTACCATGCTGTTTTTATTGCTATTGCTATGTAATATAATTTGAAGTCAGCTATTGTGATACCTCCAGCATTGCTCTTTTTGCTGAGTATTGCCTTGGCTATACGTGGTCTTTTGTGTTTGCAAATGAATTTTAGAGTAGGTTTTTCTATCTCTGTGATGAACCTCATTGGGATTTTGATGGGAATTGCATTAAACATGTAGATTGCTTTTGGTAGTATAGCTATTTTTACTATGTTGATTCTACCAATCCATGAGCATGGGAGATCTCTCCACCTTCTGTAGTCTTCCTCGATCTCTTTCTTCAGGGGTTTGTAGGTCTCCTTGTAGAGGTCATTCACATCCTTTGTTTACACCTAGGTATTTGATTTTTTCTGAGGCTATTGTAAATGGAATTGTTTCCATATATTCTTTCTCAGTTTGTTCGTTGTTGATGTATAGATTTTGATTTTGTATCCTGCCACCTTGCTGTAGCTGTTAATGGTGTCTAGGAGTTTTTGGGTAGACTTTTTTGGGTCTTCAAGGTATAGGATCATATCATCTGCAAATAGGGATATTTTGACAGTTTCTTTATCTATTTGTATTCCTTCCATTCCTTTTTCTTGCCTAATTGCTCTGGCTGGGAATCCCAGGACTAATGTTGAATAGGAGTGAGGATAGTGGGCACCCTTGTCTCGTTACTGATTTTAGGGGAAATGGTTTTGTTTTTCACCATTAGGTTTATCGTACATAGCTTTTATAATGTTGAGGTACTTCCCTTCTGTTCCTAGTTTTCTTAGAACTTTTATCATGAAGTGGTGTTGGATCTTGTCGAAGGCTTTTTCTGCATCTATTGAGATGATCAAGTGGTTTTTGTCTTTGCTTCTATTAATGTGCTGTATTACATTTATAGATTTACATATGTTGAACCACCCCTGCATCCCTGGGATGAAGCTGACTTGGTCGTGGTGAATGAGCTTTCTGATGTGTTGTTGAATTCGGTTTGCCATTATTTTATTGAGGATTTTTGCATCGATGTTCATGAAAGAGATTGGTCTGTAGTTCTCCTTTTTGGAGGTGTCTTTGTCTGGTTTTGGGATGAGTGTAATAGTGGCTTCATCGAATGAGTTAGGCAGTTTTCCTTCCCTTTCTATTTTGTGGAACAGTTTAAAGAGGGTTGGTATTAGTTCTTCTTTAAAGGTCTGATAGAATTCAGCAGACAATCCATCAGGTCCTGGACTTTTCTTTTTTGGGAGACTCTTTATTGCTGCTTCAATTTCATTTTGTGTTATATAGGTATTCAGGTCATTAATGTCCTTTTGGTTCAATTTTGGATGGTCATAAATATCTAGAAATCTGTCCATTTCTTCACGATTTTCAAATTTATTAGAATGTAGTTTCTCAAAGTAGTCTTTGATGTTTTCCTGGATTTCCGTGGTGTTTGTTTTTATCTCCCCTTTTGTATTTCTGATTTTTCTGATTTGGGTTTTTTCTCTCCTCGTTTTAGTCAGTCTTGTTTATTGTTTCATTGATTCTTTGAATGTTTTTTTTGTTTGTTTATTTGTTTCTATTTCATTAATTTTGGCCCTTATTTTTATTATTTCTCTTCTTGTTGTTTTAGGATTTGCTTGTTCTTACTTTTGTAGGAGTTTGGGATATAGCATTAGGTCATTGATTTGAGATCTTTCTGTCCTTTTAATATGTGCTCTCATGGCTATAAACTTTACTCTCAGGACTGCCTTTGCTGTGTCCCATAGGTTCTGGTAGATCGTGTTTTCATTTTCATTAACTTCCAGGAACCTTTTAATTTCCTCTTTTATTTCATCAATGACCCATTGATCATTGAGCAATGTGTTGTTCAGCTTCCAACTGTTTGCATGTTTTTTACTATTGTTTTTATTGTTGAGTTCTAGTTTTAATGCATTATGATCAGAGAGAATGCATGGTATTATTTCTGTTTTCTTATATTTGCTGAGGCTTGCTTTGTGCCCTAAGATATGATCAGTTTTGGAGAGGGTTCCATGGGCTGCTGAGAATGTATATTTTGCAGAAGTTGGATGAAATATTCTATAGCCATTGGCTAGGTCCATTTGATCTGTTGTGTGATTTAGATCTAGGATTTCTTTATTGATTTTTTGTTTGGATGACCTATTTGTTGGTGATGGGGGGCTGTTAATGTCTCCCACTACCACTGTGTTGGAGTTTATATATGTTTTTAGGTCCTTCAGAGTGTGTTTGATGAAATTGTGTGCATTGACGTTGGGTGCATATAGGTTGATAATTATTATTTCCTTTTGGTGTATTTCCCCTTTTATTAGTATGGAATGTCCTTCTTTATCTTGTTTGATCAATGTAGTTTTGAAGTCTCCTTTGTCTGAGATAAGTATTGCTACTTCTGCCTGTTTTCGGGGGGGCCATTGGCTTGGTAGATCTTCTTCCATCCTTTCACCCTAAGCCAGTGCTTGTTTCTGTGGATGAGATGGGTCTCCTGTAAGCAACAGATTGTTGGATCTTCCGTTTTAATCCAGTTTGCCAAATGGTGTCTTTTGATGGGGAAATTAAGTCTCTTAACATTCAGTGTTAGTACTGATAGGTATGTGGTGATTCCTGTCATTTAGTTGTCTTTGTTGTTTAATGGTTTGATTGTGTGCAGCTAAATTAGTGTTACTCTCTACTTTCTTGCCTTTTCTTCTCCTGTGGTTTGGTAATGCCTTTCCTTTCATGATTTTGTATGTTTTTATTTTCTGTGTGCAGGATTCTTTGAAGAATCAAAAAGACCATTTTAAAATCTGAAGTCTGTCTCATGGCTTAGTTATAAGAATCTAGAAAAGTGTGTGTGTGTGTAATTATAAATACTATTCACTACTAACAAGAATATTTTCCTTTTTAAAGCATATATATTTGGGTTAAGAATGTGGGTTAGAAAGCCAGACCAGTTGAGTTCCAGGGCCAGCTCCCCAGTTTCTAGCCAAGTGATTTGACCTTTTTTCTCACTTATCAAATGGGAGAATAATAGTACTCACCTCAGAAAATTGTTAGGCTACATCTACATGTTAGCATTATTTAATTTTTTAAAGTCTATGACAGTGCATTTAGGAATAGGAAATTTCTTTTAGATAAGTGGCTGCAAATCATATTGTCTATTGTATATCCCCTTGAAAATTAGTATTCAATGAATACTCATGTGTGTTACACTTTCTTCTCTGGGCTGGAGATACATGAGGACAAAACAAAATTTTGTACCCTCATGAAGCTTTACATTCTAGTGGATCTGTTAAAATCCCTGAACACTCTTCTTGGGATAGTGCACACAAAACTTTGCATATAGTATCAGAGCATCTATGGCAGGTTATAAGTCTTCTCATTTAATCTCAGGCTAAGAATGCCATACATAACTTTTGTCAGAATTCCTTTCAGGCATTCCTTACAGTGGTTACAGTATTTGATTTGAAAAGGCAAAGCCATTATGAGGAAACAAAATAGTTGTTCCTGTTATTCTTTATCACTTTTTTGGCTCTATAAAATTAGAAATGCTATTAAATATAATTAATCAAAATTCAATTTCCAGATTTTGCAGATTTTTGTCAGACCATCTTGATCTTGTACAAATATAATACCATCTATGTTCCCAGGCTGAACAATCTTATTTATATTTTGTTCTCTTAAGTTCTGCTTCTTAACATTATTACAGATGACAAGACTAATAGAATTATACAAAAATGATTTTACCATAGAGAGGTTTTAGTCTTCATTTACTTTTAGTTATAGATCCCTTCAATTTTGCTTTCTTCTTTTTGGGTTTTTATCTTGTTAAGGATATTTTATAACCTTAGTCTTTGAATCACTTCTAACAAGCTGTAGCTGGCTTTTAAAAAAGGAAATGAACCCAGTAAATTGTTATTTCCTTCCTACAAAATGTATTTTAACAACAGGACATTGTTTAGGCAGCCTATGGTAGCCTAAGGCAAGCTGATCTCAAAGTTGAGCCCAGCCTGGGCTACATAGTGAGTTTTAGTTCAGCCTAGGCCTGGTGCTTCATACCTGTAATCCCAGCTATGTGGGAGATAGATGTGGGAAGATTGTAGTTTGTGGCCAGCCTGAGAAAAAAAAAACACTATATCAAAAAAACAAGCCAGATGTGGTGCATGTCTATAATCCCAGCTACTTGGGAAACAGAGGTAGGAGAATCATGTTCCTAGGCTGTCCAGGGCAAATGTATGCGAGCCTCTCTGAAAAATAACCATAACGAAAAGAGCTGAGAGGGTGGCTCAAGTGGTAAATCTCTTGCCTAACAAGTACAAGGCCTTCAATTCACACTCCAGTACTGCAAAACAAAACAAAAACAGTATATAATACATTGGAGTGGTAATACATTGGAGTGGAAGTTTGGTAGTGTTTTTGTTTTATTCTGTTAATTATATAATGGGTTTTAATAAAGCATTTGTAACATTCTGGATTCATTTTAAGAAAAATTAACTTTTTCTTTGGGCAACAAGCTATTTAGGAAATAATAATCATCTATCCTGGTTATTTCTCATGGCAACTTTCCACTGTATTTTGTTTAACTATTTCTTTTTCTTCCTGCCATTCTTAGGTTTCTATTTTTCAACTTGAGTTTACAACAAGTATGTATTCAAAGGATTTCCTCCAGTTCCCAGTACCTTATTAATCCTGAGAAGTTACCCAGTGGGTCAGTTCTCACAGTAGGATACAAAAATATACATCCAGAAAGATTACAGAATGTACTATCACTATGATTTGAACTAGTAGACAATTTTTAGATGAGGAAAAGAAATCAGCCAATATGTTATCATTTTTTTAGGTTTCTGTCTGCACGAACTATTTGGAAGAGCTTTAAAGCTTAAGAAAGTAAACAAGCATTAGCATTGCTTTTCAAAGAGCACCATTCTTGTGCCAGGAGTCACTTATAAATCAGTCACATATACTGAGCCCACCTTAATTTATTGAGCATATATCCACAGTGTTCATTTCACTAGTCTTATTCTACCAATTCATTCTATTTTATTAAGAACTTGGGTAGGTTAACCCAACTCTAAATTTTTGTATGTATAATAAGGAAGTGTAGTGCCTTTTTTCTTTTAATGAACTTTATTTTTGAGAACAGTTTTAAGTATACAGAAATATTATGAAAATAGTACAAGGAGTTCCTAGCTACCTTGCTATTAAATACTCTATTATTAATATCTTATACTGGTATGATATATTTGTTACAATTAATGACCCAGTATTTATATATTATTACTGACCTAGGTTCAAACGTCATTCAGATATCCTTAGTTTTTATATAATTCTCCTCTTCGGCTCCAGGATTCTGTTTAGGGTATTGTATTGCTATTAGTCCTTTTATCTCCTAGGCTCTTTTTGTGACAGTTTCTCAGATTTGCCTTGCTTTGATAACTTGTGTTTTAAGAAATGCTTCTTAGAATGTCCTTCATGTAGAATTTGTCTGATGTATTTCTGTATCTGCTTTTGTTTTTTCCTTTTGGTGGTACTAGGATTTGAACACAGGGCCTCATGCTTGCTAGGGAGGTGCTCTACCAGTTGAGCCACTTCACTAGCCCTATGTGATGTTTTTTCTCATTTACAAGTTTAGGAGAGGAAGAACACAAAGGTAAAAATGCTTGTTTTCATAACATATAAAGAGTGTACATGCTATCAGTATGACTTATAACAGTTAGGTTGATCTTGATCTTCTGGCTGAGGTCACATTTTTTAGGTTTCTCCACAAAGGTTACTCTTTTTCTCCCTCATTTCATTCTATACTGTAATAGGTAGTTTTATCCACACTGAAGTGGTGGGTATGTCCCCTTTCCTTGAGGACAAACTATGTACACAGGTTATTTGGAGTTATTCTGCATGAGAGATCTCATTTATTTATCCCATCATTTATTTGTATATGTATAGATTCATGAGTATTTCTTTTGTACTTTAGGCTATAATCCACTACTGCCTTATTTATTTTGTTTCTTGAATTGTTTTGGTGCTGGTCACTGGGAACTCTTTTCTTTAGCTCCTAGATTCCTTTGACATACTCGAAGTAATAGAGATGGGATTTTCTTTTATTTTTTGTTTTGTAGTGATAGGAGGAGCAAAGAAGTGTTTCTTTTTTTTTTTTTTTTTTAATGGCACTACACATTTTTCGCCCTGGTCCTAGGTTCCACTATTTCTCCAACTCACCCTGGTTCCTTTTCATTGGTAAAATGGCACTGAATGTTATTGCTTCTAGGCCCAACTGACCAAGCAAGGAAATATATGTATGGGAATTTTTATGAAAAGCTACTGGACATGTGCTTTCAGCAAGCCATGCAATAGAGTTAGAATAGAGGTAGTCTATAAAATTTGCAAGTTTAGATATACCGCTAAGTTATATATAGACTAGAGGGAGGACTAGAAGTACATAAACAATTGTTCTAAAACAGAGCAGCACAGTTCCTATAAGAATGGTACCAATGTGGTTTGTAAACTGTGCAGATTTTCTGAAGCATAAATTGACAGTATAACCCAAATCCATAAACAATTGTCATGCAGTGATTCTGGAAACTATTTCCTTTATCTTAAGAATCAGTGCCTGGGCTGAAGATGTAGCCCAGTGGTAAAGTGCTTTACCTAGCATACATGGTGTCCTGGGTTCACTCTCAGCTCTGTTTTAAAGCCTTGTTGTAGCAGGAGTAGAATAGTCTTAAATATCCCAACACCAGAGATTTGACAGAGTAAATTATATTACCAGGTGTTAGGTTACTGTGTGCTAAAAAATGGTAGGGTAAGATAGTTGCCAAATAACATACAATATTTTGCAGTTAATAAAATAAAAATCTTCCAAACAAGTTAAACTCTGTTTATAAAAATTAAAAGGGCCATATGTAAAAAGTTAGTCATATGCCCACCAGACATAAGACACAGTTATTTCTGACTGGTGAAATTATTTTTCTTCCCTTTTCCATATTATTACTATTGTTATTATTTTAAGTAAGCAAAAAAATTTTATCAAGAAAAAAAAGTTTCTTACTGAGAAAACAAAAATTTAACAGGTTTTCTTATTTTTGTTTTTTTTTGGTGGCACTGGGATTTGAATTGGTTTCTTTTTAAAGTACAGGTGTATTATTAATTTTGGGTTATGTTTAGAAGACAGTAAATAGTTCTGTTTGGTTGGTATATGGAAAGGAGAAATAGATGTGTACGTTAGGGTGAGATATTAATTCTCAGTATTTGTTTAGTGAATACATTTGAAAATTGCTGATATTTTAAAGTACAGTTTTTAATGAAAGTGCTTCAGTAATATGCAAATTGGACCATGCCTGGCATAATAAATAGACAGAAGAACAGCGACAAATGAAACACAGATTTTAGCCTGGCATGGTTGCACACATCTATAATATCAGCTTTTAAGGTGAGAAGATTAAGAGTTCAAGGCCAACCTGGGCAACATAGTAAGACCCCAGCTCAAGAAAAATAAAAAATGCCAGGAACCTCTAACAGCACATTGGGCTCAGAACATATGACCTAGGCTCAAAGATCTTCTTTCTTAATGCTCAGCTCTTCCACTAGCCAGGCTTCAGATTCTCAGGGGTATATTGCATGTGCATTTCAGAGAGATCAAGATGTCCTGGGTAGGCTGGGCACAGTGGTGCATGCCTATAAAAAGTCTGGAGTACCTTTTAATGCAATGACTGTACTTCCTACATGGCTCAACTGCATGTTGGAATCTGATTATTGTTTCTTGTACTTGCAAAACAGAATGGAGGAGATATGGACCACTTCCTCTCATATATGTAATAATAGAGAGCTCGTATAAGTTTATGATTAGCAAAATGATCTAAGTGGGCTGTGCTTCAGGAAAATTACTCTGGCACAGTCATGCTGGTAGAAGCAAAGAAATAGAGGAAGATCAGTGCTGTGGTCTTAATTGCTTATGCTGACCTTCCCCATTTTATATGTTGAAACCTGATTACCAGTGTGATGGTATTAG
Organism: Castor canadensis; assembly: GCF_047511655.1. NCBI lineage: Eukaryota > Metazoa > Chordata > Mammalia > Rodentia > Castoridae > Castor > Castor canadensis. The sequence continues at coordinate 12,035,669 of NC_133398.1, read as the reverse complement.
CAAAAGGGGCTTTGGAGGGGTGGACAGGCCTTCATCAGTCACCAAATCTACTAGCGTCTTGATATTGGGCCTCCCAGCCTTTGGAACTGTAACAAGTAACTTTTTGTTATTTAAGCTATTCAGGTTCTGTTTATTTTGTTACAGCAGCCTGAACTAAGACAATTATTTAGGCTATTATATTAGTCTTATAAGAAGAAACACAGGTCTGACATTAGATGATGTACTAGATGTGGGTAAGAAGAGAAAGGATCTAGACTTACAGAGAATCTCTACATCAGTGACCAGTTTTGGGAGCAAGAATCAGAAATTTGTTAGGTTCTGGACCCAAATGACAGAGAAGGAATAAAACCTGCTGCTATTCACAAAAATAGGGAAGTCTTAAAGAACATTGGTGGCAGTAAGTGGGGAATAAGATTAGTAATTTTGTAAGTGTAGTACAATTTACATACAATAAAATATAATACCTCTTAAGTGCTCAGTTTGATAAATTATGACAATTATACATGTCTGTGTAACCATCAGCTAAAGAAAATATAAAGATTTCTATCATCTCAGAAAGTTGTCTCATGCTTCTTATCGGTGATTTCCCATCACTACCCCCAGGTAACCACTTTCTAATTTTTGTCACCAGAGGTTCATCCACCATGTATTGTACCAGCAAGCACTCTTCTCTACATTAGCTGCATTTTTTTTGTGTGTGTGTAGTACTGGGGCTTGAACTCAGGACCTTCACCTCGAACCACCCTGCCAGCCCTTTTTTATGATGGGTGTTTTCGAGATAGGGTCTTGCGAACTGTTTGCCCAGGCTGACTTCAAACCATGATCCTCCTCATCTCTGCCTCCTGAGTAGCTAGGATTACAGGAGTGAGCCATCAGCACCCAGCCACTAGCTGCATGTTTAACTTCTTCTTAATTTTCTATGCATATTTTGTTTGGATGCTTTGCGAGGGTTCTTTGCTGTGTTCTTTTAGGAAGGGATCACCCTTAATGTTTCTGTGATTTGTTTTCAGAACCTTTTCAAATTTAATGATGTCGTAGTGATAAGAACTTGCTAAATTCGTCATTGTTAGAATTTCTGGATCATTTTTGTATGACTTGGCCTCTGGCAAGTCAAATGGATTTATTCCAAATTCTTTAGCTTATTTCCTAAGACCAAATATTTTAAGCAAGTGGTTCACATGGAACTCCTCAACTTACGTCATTCTTGAAGGCTTCAGAAGTTCAGCATGTGAATTTTCAAATTGACCTTCTCTCAGTGGTATTTTGCCTTTTCATTGTCTGATGACTTCCATGATCAATGGATAAGCAATGGTAGATTGATGAATACTGACCAGTTGTAGAATGTTTTCAGCTTTTGGTTACTTTTGCATGCTATGTTTGTTTGGATTTCCAGATTGCATTTCCCTGAAAACTATCATTTCCTGATTGCCTTCTTCATCATAAAGCTTATATGACCAATGCAACCGGTACAAGTGTTATCAGATCTTTTCATATTCCTTTCAGTTCTCAAATCAGATTTTCTGACTTTCAGTCTATCATTCTTAGATGTTTCAGAGTTTCTGTTGCTTTCTTATAGACAGTTGTAATCTTCCTAAAGTCATCTGATACTTAAAAAAGAGTTCTCTGGGCAGGGCATGGTGGCTCATACCTATCTTCCTAACTACTAATAAGTCAAGAGATTGGACGATCATGGTACCAGGCCTGCCCAAGCAAAAAGTTCATCATACCCTAATCTAAAACAATAGGTACCCCATCTCAATCAATAACTGAGTGTGGTGGCACATGCCTGTCATTACCAGGTACTTGAGAAAGCACAAATAAGAGAATTGTGGTTCAGGCCTGCCCAGGCATAACGGAAGACCCTACCTCAAAAATAACCAACACAAAAAAGACTGGCAGAGCATCTGTCTAGCAAGCTTGAGGCTCTGAGTTCCACTCCCCGGTACCTCAAAAAATAAAATAAAATAAGAGTTCTCTATATAGAAGTGGACATGTAATTCAAATGGAGACATTCAAGATTACAGTTAATAGGCTTTGGCTATGTACAGCACTAACCTAGCATGCATGAGGCCCTGGGCTTAATCCCCAGCACCAAAAAACAAAAAATCTTTTAATTGCATTCTGAATATAGGTCAAGAATATGTGGTTGTTCATTGCTAAAAAATTTTACTCCTGAGGAATTTATCTTAGGTTGTTTTAGTGCTTAGTGCTACTTTGAAGTTGTCTTTCTGCAGCATTTTTAAATTAAATGCTTATTTTCTACATCTTCACTTAATTGAATTGCTGTCTTCAAATATTTCAGGTACTATTCCTTCTTATCTTTCCACAAAAAAAATGATTCTCCTTTGCAGACCTTTTGGCTGGGTATCTCAATGTTGGTTTTTGTTGTTTGTGGTGTGAGGGTTTGAGCTCAGAGGCCAGGTGCTCTACTACTTGAGTCATTGTGGTTTTGAATTGATATTTTCCTTATAGCTTCCTTTTCATTTTTTATTTGCATTTGTGTATTATCTTTTATTAAGTGTCTAGTCACATTTTTGTCCATCTTACTGGCTTTTGTTTTGAGTTTTTCATAAATATATACATATATATGACACAAACCCTTTTCAGGTTTATGTACTGCTTCCCTATTTCTTCTCTTAATGGTGTCTTTTATCAGCAGTAATTTCAATGTTAATGAACTGTAGTTCACTTTTTCCTCTTGATAAAGGTAAGGTAAAATTTCATTCATGCTACAGTTTCAGTATTGAAACTCAGACTGTTTCTGGTTTGCTTGTGGTTTGTCCTTCAAAGGTTCATGTGTAGAAGCTTGGTCCCCAGTGTAGTCATGTTAAGAGATTGTGGGACCTTTAAGAGGTGGTTAGGTCATTGGTGGCATTGCCCTCAGATGAAATTAAGATAGTTGTCATGGAACCCAAGGTAGGTACAAAGAAAGTGAGCTGCTTCCTATCATGCCAAGTGACCTCTTTCTCTCATATGTTCTCTCACTATGATACTGTATGCCATGTTATGGTGCCCTAGCCAAAGTCTCAAAGTGGCTGAATCTATAGGACTGTCTAATCTTGGTCTTTTGGTTTTCAGAACTGTGAGCTCATTAAGACTCTTTTCTAGCCTCCAGTGTTTTATTATAACAACAGAAAATGGTCCATTGTTGGTTGGTTGTGTAAGCTATTGATGAAGTAGAGATTTCTTAGGACGAAAGAGTCTGAGTTAGGAGGATCATGAATTGGAAGCTAGCTTGTACTTCACAAACTCTTTAAAAAAAGAAAAAAAAGACTCTGGATGGTGGAGACATTCACTGGGCTGCTTACCAAAGTTCCAGCCGGCGCATAGAATCTCCACTTCACGTTAAACGGAGAACCGAGGAGGGCCCCCCGGGCCGCCAGTGGCCGGCGCCCATACGGTTTGGGAAGACGTGGACCAGGTGAGCTTCGCGGTACCGCGGTAGCCCCACAGACAAGCCTGGGCCAGAGCAGCATAGCCCCCTGGACAGACTGACCTCCACCAGGGAAAAAAAGAGAAACTGAGTACTAAGCAATAAGAACAGTTAAGACACGCTGGAAAGAGGGTGGGGCGCCCTGAACGCTGAAGATTGGGGGAAGGGAATCCTTCCCGGGACTGTAAATAAACGAGCGGGTCGGAGAGGCTCTGGCGGGAGCGGGGCGCGCCAGCAACCAGGAGCGGGGACGCTTGTGAGAGGAGGGAAGACCCACTTCCCAATAAACATGGGTATGCAGGTGCCTCTGGAGTAACCTGAGTCACATTCTTTTGGGTATATCCCCAAGAGTGGTATTGCTGGATCATATGGTAGATCAATGTTTAGCTTTTTAAGTAGCCTCCAAATTTTTTTCCAGAGTGGTTGTACTAGTTTACATTCCCACCAGCAGTATAAGAGGGTTCCTTTTCCCCGAATCCTCGCCAACACCTGTTGTCAGTGGTGTTGCTAATAATGGCTATTCTAATAGGGGTGAGGTGGAATCTTAGTGTGGTTTTAATTTGCATTTCCTTTATTGCTAGAGATGGTGAGCATTTTTTCATGTGTTTTTTGACCATTTGAATTTCTTCTTTTGAGAAAGTTCTGTTTAGTTCACTTTTTTGTCTTTAGTTTAGAGGAAAAAGTGAACTACAGTTCATTAACATTGAAATTACTGCTGATAAAAGACACCATTAAGAGAAGAAATAGGGAAGCAGTACATAAACCTGAAAAGGGTTTGTGTCATATATACGTATATATTTATACATTATTTATGAAAAACTCAAAACAAAAAAGAACTGTTTAGTTCACTTGCCCATTTCTTTATTGGTTCATTAATTTTGGGAGAATTTAGTTTTTTAAGTTCCCTGTATATTCTGGTTATCAGTCCTTTGTCTGATGTGTAGCTGGCAAATATTTTCTCCCACTCTGAGGGTGGTCTCTTCAGTTTAGAGACCATTTCTTTTGTTTGAGCCAAAACTGCTTAGTTTTATGAAGTCCCATTTATCTATGCTATCTCTTTTTTGCTGTGCTGCTGGGGTTCCATTGAGAAAGTTCTTGCCCATACCTGTTAATTCCGGAGTATTTCCTACTCTTTCCTGTACCAACTTTAGAGTTTGGAGTCTGATATTAAGATCCTTGATCCATTTTGAGTTAATCTTGGTATAGGGTGATATACATGGATCTAGTTTCAGTTTTTTTGCAGACTGCTAACCAGTTTTCCCAGCAGTTTTTGTTGAAGAGGCTGCTATTTCTCCATCGTATATTTTTAGTGCCTTTGTCAAAGACAAGTTGGTTATAGTTGTGTGGCTTCATATCTGGGTCCTCTATTCTGTTCCTCTGGTCTTCAGGTCTGTTTTTGTGGCAGTACCATGCTGTTTTTATTGTTATTGCTTTGTAATATAGTTTGAAGTCGAGTATCGTGATACCTCCAGCATTTTTCTTTTGACTGAGTATTGCCTTGGCTATTTGTGGCCTCTTGTGTTTCCATATAAGTTTAAGGGTAGATTTTTCAACCTCTTTAATGAATACCATTGGAATTTTGATGGGAATTGCATTAAACATGTAGATTACTTTTGGGAGTATAGACATTTTTACTATGCTGATTCTACCAATCCATGAGCATGGGAGATCTCTCCACTTTCTATAGTCTTCCTCCATCTCTTTCTTCAGAAGTTTATAGTTTCCTTGTAGAGGTCGTTCACATCCTTTGTTAGGTTTACACCTAGGTATTTTATTTTTTTGATGCTATTGTAAATGGAATTGTTTTCATATATTCTTTCTCAGTTTGTTCATTATTAGTGTATAGAAATGCTAATAATTTTTCTATGTTGATTTTATATCCTGCTACCTTGCTATAGCTATTGATGGTGTCTAGGAGTTTTGGGTAGAGTTTTTTGGGTCTTTAAGGTATAGGATCGTATCGTCTGCGAATAGGGATATTTTGACAGTTTCTTTACCTATTTGTATTCCTTTTTTTCCTTCTTCTTGCCTAATTGCTGTGGCTAGGAATTCCGGTACTATGTTGAATAGGAGTGGTGATAGTGGGCATCCTTGTCTAGTTCTGATTTTAGAGGGAATGGTTTCAGTTTTCTAGAGGTTCTTTGTATATTTATAATTTAATGGTATTTCCCAGAGAAGTTAAGAAACTTGCATAACTTGTTTAGCCAGTTAGAAACTGAGCCATCTTTCAAAACCAGATCTGACTTAAATGTATGCCTCTGGTTAATGCAACACTAGGGACTCTTGTTGCAGTGCTGGAGATTAACCCAGGGCCTTTACCACTAACGTATATCCCCAGTTTTTAATCTAAAGGGCTTGGATCTTCCTGTGTCTCTTTTTCATTTGTTTGATTATCCCTTTTGTTTGTCTGTTTTTCTATTTTAAAATCATTTTATCCAGGTGGAATTTACATAATTCACCAGTTGTAAGTGAAGAAGTCAAATGAGTTTTATATAGTATACAGTAATATAAGTTTCCATAGCAGATATGATAGACAATATTTCCATCCCTCAAAAATTTCCCTCATGTCTTTTTTAACAGTCAATCTTCACCTTTACCTCTGGCCTGCCAAAGGCCAGTCTGCTTTCTATAATTGATGGTTTTGCCTTTCCTGGAATTTAATATGCACAGAAATGCAGTGCATATAGCCTTTTGTATTTGACAGCTTTCATTTCTTTCACTTCTTTCATTTTCTCTCACTGCTTTTGAGACTGATCTATGTTGTTGGACATACTCATAGTGTTTTCATTTTTATTGCTAGTGCTCAACTATATGGGCATACTGCAGTTTATTCATTTATCCACTAAAGGACACTTTAGATTATCTCCAGTTTGGGTCACTAGGTGTAGAGCTACTATGAAGATTCAAGCTCAAGGCTTTATGTGCATTTGTTTTCATTTCTCTTGCCTGTCAGAATGGAATTATTGGGTTATATGATAAGTGTGTGTGCTTAATGTTACAAGAAACTGCTAAAATGTTCCCATAGTATCTGTACCATTTTGCACTCCCACCATCAATGGGAAGTTGGTTTGTTTTACATCCTTTGTCCAACTGTTGGCATCTTGGATCTTTAATTTTAGCATTTAGTAGGTATGTAGTGAAATGTATTTGTTTTAGATCGCATTTCTCTGATGACTGATAATGTTGACGTTTTCAAGTGCTTATTTGCCGTGTGTATATCTTGTTTTGTAAAGTATCTGATTCAATCACCCTCCTCACATACTTTTTTAAAGTCAGTTCTCTCCCTATTAGTTTTAAGAGATAATATAACTCCATTATCAAATAAATTCTTTAGGTATTCTGTCCTGGTCTGTAACTTATCTTTTGAACAATAAAATTTTTGATGTAATGTCCAGTTTATCTTTTCTAATGATTCATGACCCACAGGGACCCTTCTAGATAGCTCTGCAGCTCTGTTTGGTTTCTTCCTCTTCAGTACTTGACGATTCTAGCCACTTTGTGTACACACACACACACAATTCTTCCTCTTCAGTACTTGACGATTCTAGCCACTTTGTGTACACACACACACACACACACACAGTCACACTCCCTAGTTCTCACTTTCTTTATCTTTCTCTCTCTTTCCCTCCCTCTTCCCCCTAATTCAGGCAGATGCCCTCCCTCACCTACTCCCAAATCTGATTCGGTTCTCTTTTTATGTGCTGTTGCCTTGAAGTTCCCACCATGCAGTAAGCTGCTGTCAGAGAATTACCACAGTCTTGAGCTGCTTTAACTGTTACTAAGACTTTGTTAATAACTGTGCCAATAAAGCTGTTTATTTAAAAGTTGTCAGTGTCTTTGCAGGTATAAATAGTTTACTAGTTTTAAAAGAACATAAGCTTTAAAGTTCACTAGTTCAGATCTCAAAACTATAAAATATTCATGGCCCTGGGAGCATGATTGTCCAGAGAGCTAGAGAAGTTACCAGACAGAAGAAGAATATCATTTATTTTTCATCTTTTAAATCAGAGTTCAGGCACTTGGGTGGCATGCTACTTATGAAGTATTCTCACCAAGGAGAATCAAGTCTTAGATATAAAGACAAACATTGTTAATGTAGGTCATGTTTCTGTGCTACAGTTCTTTAGCATGTGAGCAAATAAAATTTAATGAGGAGCTAAAGTCGCAGGTGCTTGGTATGTTTCATGAAAAACTGCTGACATTATTGACATCTGTTCAGTTTTGTGTAAGTTTTTCTTCATTGGCAAAGACAAAGGCTATTTTCTTATAGACTGTTTGAATCTCTGGCCTTTGGTGGTCTTTTTTCGTACTGAGTTGATTGCTGAGTACATTCTTATACCATTTGCCCCTAGAAAAACCCCAACTAAGGAACTTCTCTTTTCCATTTAAGAACTGGCATGTTGGCTTCATACCAAAGGAGCAATTAAAGCAGCACTTTTTGTATCCAGCTTTTGTAATGGGAGCACTTTATCTCCTTCTCTTGAGATTAACTTGAGTATTTTTCTATAGGAAACTGATTTTGAGTAACATATTTTCCCTCTTACAAATGGAGAGGTTACTAAGCTGCATTTCTTTGCAATAAAATAGGGAGGATAAGTGTACAGAATAAAATAGGATGCTTTTCTTTCATCTTCCATTGCCCCCTTTATACTTGCTTTTTTTTGTCTATTTTTATTAGCATATATCAATGGTACAACATAATGGATTTCATTACATTTTCATACACATATGTAATGTACTTTATCATTCAACCTCCCGTTACCCTCTTTTGTCCCTCTTTTTTTGGGGGGGGTGGTATGAGGTTTGTACTTAAGGCCTCACACTTGCTGGGGCTGTACTACTTGAGCCACTCCACCAGTCCCTCCTTTTGATGGTCCCTCCCTCTTCCAAAATAGTCCCTCCTCTACTTTCATACCATCAGGTATGTTTTGTTTGGGGCAGGGTGGGGGAGGGGTTATCTAGATTCTGCATATAATGGCAAACATGATTTTTGTCTTTCCCAGTCTGACATCATATTAACCCTGAAGAGGGAGTAACTATGAGTGTGCATATATATATGTGTGTCTTTGCAGCATTTTAATGCGTGTAAATGAAGAGTCCGTGTCGTATAAAAACTCCAGCAATTATTTACATTATTGACCCTCCTAAGCCCTCTCTTCCCTTCTGTTTCCATAGGAGTCTCCCCAGGACAGTGCTATCACCCGGGATATTAACCGGACATTTCCAGCCCATGACTACTTCAAGGACACAGGAGGAGATGGACAAGACTCCTTATATAAAATATGCAAGGTATTTCATGTGCAAAAAAGATTGAATTTTGAATGATGCTTTTGGTTCTTTGAAATTATATAAAACTATGAAGTGTAATTTGTATTTGCTGCTTAAGAATGCAAAAAAATGAGAAAGACAACTGTAAAATAAAAAATAACATAATTTAAGATTCATTAAGTAAAATGGCAGAGGATATTTTTCCCCCTTTTAATTAGGATTTTCAGATGACAGTCCCCTTATTCCACATTTAGACTCAAAAACCAGTTCAATGTTAAGTCTCAAATTCCTATAACATGGCAAACTACTTTTCAGTATTCACAATGTAAGTGCTAAAATTGGCACCTTGGATATAGTCCCAACAGTGGGAAGTGCCAGGGCTCATCCAGATGGATTTATAGCACTGTGGCTTAATAAATGATGTAAATACTGTTTTTTGTCAAAAGATGTGTGCCTAAACACGTTAAAAGAAATGATAGCCTGTTCAATCTCAATAATCCAGTTTTAATCAATTTTGGTACATTGGAACTATAGATCTAAAAGAAGTCAGATCAACCTTAACCTGACCTCAGAATTGGTTTTTAGTCTTTTTCCCCTCAGAATTAATCAAGTACTTATTTAACATCTATTATGTAGTAAATAGAGGCAAGGCATGACACATATCCTTAAGGAACATAACATTTTGTGATTTTTTTCCCCCATCCCGTGTCTCCCCATTCAGAGGGCCTGGGCTGAGGTGCAGTTGGGTAGGTATACTTTGCCTCCTCTTCCTGTACAGTCAGTGTAAGAACACAGCCTGTGGTAAGCACCAGTAAGCCTGTGTTTTATGAGTGAGAAGGCAAAGCTAAAAACTAATTTTAGGGTGGGCCAGCAATAAAGGATGGCCTTTCTAATGAGAAATTAGACGATTTGAACTCTAAAGGTAATTGGAGTTCAGAGAAATGTTTCTTGGGTTAAATCTTAATTTTTCGCTATGATTTTGCCATTCGTCATCCTAATACCAATTTGCCAGAAAGAAACTCTGTAATCATTGTCTATGGGTCCCTCATTGCGTTCCTGCACTCCATTTCCTCTCAGTGGATTTCCCTATAATTCTTTTCTGCCCTTGACTTTCAGAGATTATATTCACCTGTCCCAACTTCACCAACTCCATTATTTTCTCTCTGTCTGCCTGAGCCTGCAACAGAGGTCTTCCCATAGTACTCAGTTGTTAGTTCCTCCAGCTCGACAGCTCTCACCACTGCACAGGTATTTCCAACTCTGTATTAGCTCAAGATCTAAGTTCCTGCTGCCAGATTGTCTCCATGTCACTCTTATCAAGTACATGAAACAAAATGGGTCTAAAAAGAGAATTCATTTGAAAACATGTTTAATTATAAAAAATTTCAAGCACACACAAAATTTAATTAGTGTAATAAATTTTGTATATGTCCCCACACTGACCCAATATTTCTCAACATTTTGCCACAGTTGCTTCACCTATCCCTTTTCCTAAATTACTTTAAAGAAAATCTCAGGCAACAGGACTCTTTACTGTGCATCTCTAAAAAATAAGATTACTGTCCATCTATACCATCTAGTACCCAAATCTATGTTCATGTTCCCTAAATGCCTTTACAATGAATGGTTAGAATCAGGATCCAACAAAATCCACTTTATATCTAACTGTTGTATCTTTTTTGCCTAAAAGCAGGCCTCCTTTTTTTCACCCTATGCTACTGTCTTGCTGAAGATAGAATTATTTTTGTTTTCAGCTCATTTCTTTACCCAGGTTGTTTGATGTGATTGAGTATCTTACAGCTGTACTTTCCTCTTGATGTTCACTGCCCTGATACAGGTGTCTATGTTATGTTGCTGCCATTTTTATAAAAGCTACCTTGAATTTGCCTTTCTGATTTTGGGTTTCAATTTGGATTTTATTTGGTCCATATTTATTTATTTATTTACGTATTTATTCATTTCTGTCACCTCTGCAAAGAACCTATGATATTACCTCATAACCCAATAAAATGAAATAAAAACAGTTAATTTTTTAGTATTGAAAGTATGTAATATTTCCTGGCTTATCCCTTGCCACTTCTTCCCCAAATCAGTTTTCTCACTGGACTCTGATTGATTTACTTGTCTAACATTCAGCATTGAGCTATGAAGTTCTCCAGGACAAGAGTCATTTTTTATATATGCAATTTCACCTGGCTGCATAATCAAACTGTGCTGAGCACATTACATTGCCTATTATTACATAATAAGTTAACTTTATGATATTAACATAATGGATCTAAAAATATTTTTATCTTACAAATAAAGAATAAAAATAATACACACAAAATCCTGCCCAACTCAGATGAACTCAAGCTTCTTTTTGTAACCAAAATACTACTAATTTATACCTAAAAAAGTCATTACCAAAATGTTTTCAAAGACCTGTGTTGGCATGTATTACTACTAGTTTTTAATACAATTTTAACAGTATTGGCATTTGTTATTAATTTGAGAAGAAGTTTTATCAGAAATGAATTTATAAAATGGAATGACATCTTAAATCTGTAGCAGTTCCCTTTTTGCCATTGTTTACATGAGAATGACCAGTACTAATCATAAAAACAGAGCTCTGAAAAACAGCTGACGAGCCAGGGAGTAAACCACCAAGAATGTTAAATGTCAGTATTCTGTTCAAGATAATGTTTAGAGATGGGTAGTAATCGTCTGCTGCCAAGAAAAATACAAACAGCAATTCCAGAGGAACCCACAAATGTTTATTCTAAAACAAATGGTTTTAGAATAAGCACTCTTATCAAAAAAGTTATTACTGACATTATGGAAAGAATTGTATTTTGGCATCTTTGCCGAAAGATTTTTTTCCCAGAAAGAAAAATGAGTAGTATTAACAGTGTTAGTGAGTGTCTACTATGTGTGAGATGCTAGCAAGGTTGAATAGGGCATTACCCCAACAATCAGGAAACTTTTATTCCAGTAGAGAAGAGGACTTTTAAAGTGCAGTGTGCTGAGTACTATAATAAGCTTGCATGTGTAGCAAGTACCACAGAAGTAAAGAGAAGAGAGGAATTAATTCTGGACAAATTGGAGTATGTTGGGAGCTTGAAGGAAGAGTGCATTTCTCAGGAAAGAGGGAATGACATCCCAAGGGTACCATATGATCAATGACAAGGAGCTATTAGAATCTATGTTAGTGCTCAAGTGAGTTTTGCTTATTAACCTTCTCCATTCCTTAACCATGGATATGACATGGTGCCAATTCTGTTTATTGTAAAGAAAAAATGGGGACTGGAGAGAGGTTTAGGTGTCACTCATTGGCCATCAAAATGCCTCAGTGGGGTTTGGGTACCATCCTCCTGGCCCATGAGTCCATACATTCATTTAAGCTCCTTGTTATTTTTTTCTCCTCACCCCCAGGCTTATTCTGTATATGATGAAGAGATTGGCTATTGCCAGGGCCAGTCATTTCTTGCTGCTGTGCTGCTTCTCCATGTGAGTAATTATTTAACAATGACCTTCACTCTCTTAATTTTCAGTCTTCTTTTAAATGCACAGAAATGTCAAAAATGTTAAGGTGAACAACCACACTCAGTACTTTTCACCAAATTTACCAATTACTGATTTCCGGACTGATTTCAGTCTTTGTCTCTTTCTCTGCATCTCTTGCTCTTTTCCTCATTTCCTCACACATACTTTTGTTTTTTATTGGGAAAAAAAAAGTTTGATTTAACTTTTTGAAGAGAAGTAGCAAATATCAAGATACTTCACTCCCAAATACTTGAGCATACATATGTCTTAAAAGGACAAAGGCATTCTTCAACATAACCATAATATCATCATCACATCCAAGAAGTTCCACATTGATTCAATAATGTCTGACATGCAGTCCACATTCAATTTTCCCCCTTTATCTACTTCATAGACTCCATTATGGCCTTTTTTATTTTTTCTGATCATTATCCAGTGAAGATTCAGACAATGCATTTGGTTGTCACTTCTTCTTTATTCCTTTAATCTAAACTACCCTCTTGCCTTTTTTTTTTTTTTTTTTTTTTATGTTTTAGGCCATTGACAGTTTAAAAAAATTCAGGCAAACTATCTTTTAAAATTAAGTTGTATATTATTTTTTCTCATTATTTAAGTTAAAATGTGTAGAAAGAATATTTGAGGGCCATACTGGAGGTCAGAAGTGAATAGAGGATGTAGTCCCTATCTGCATAGACCCTATCTAGTGATTCCACCTAGCTATGAGAAAATAATCATATAAGTGTGTCATTAGTAATTTCAATAGTGTCACAAAGGTAAAATAAGACATTTGATGCAAGAGTATAACAGAAAGCCTCATTAAGATTAAAGCCTCCTCTGGTGAGTTAACTTTTGTAGTGCACCCTGAAAAATGAGAAGGGCTTTCTTTCTCTTTTGTACTTTACAGTGTCATAAACTTTTCCCCTTTTTATATTGTTACAGAGATAATACAATTAGTTTCAAAGCATGAGAGTAGACAGTAGAAAATTGCTGACAAAGTGGATAGTACAGTATATAGACGTTCTAAAATGGAAAGCACCTAAATGTGGAAGGAATTGAAAGAAGAGCAGCAGTGTGACTGTAGTATCCTATATGAAGGGGAGAGGGGAAAGGAGCTAGAGAGAAATAAGGGCCAGCCTTTGAAATGTTTTATGCCATTTAGTGTGGGTTGCAATACAGTTTAAACAAAACCCACCTTGTTTCTCCTTAAGTGTAAAAATATGCTAAAAGTTATGATAGTAATAATGAAGTCTAGCTTTTTAAAATTTTTCTTTTGTTATTTTAGTCAGACTTTATATCATCAATCTCACCTGTAGAGTTTAGCTTTTTTTGCAGCTTCAGTCCAAGGACATTTATCCCATTTAACTATCACACTATCACAACCCCTTGAAAATTCCTGCTGTCTTGTTTGGAACTCTATGCTGCTTGCTACGGTGTTCAGATAAGTGCTTGTTTCAGTGTGAGGGACTACCTAGCATCAGAAACACTGCATAGGTCAAATCATTTCAGGGGACAGTGAAGCTGCCTTCCATGTCAAAGACCAAAAGATCTGGTCTGTTTTTGGCCCCAACTGTCCTTATAATAATATGCTATGGCTTTTTTTACTTTTTCTTTTTCATTGTTTAATCTGATTTGCTGTTTAGCTCAGTGATTTCTGTGCTCTGCCCACCTCCTTCTTCTTCCACAGAAGCTCGCCCACCTTCTTCACTTTTTTGAAGGCTTGCTGCAATCACACCAAGCTTTAAATAACATTGCCAGTGCTTTTCTTCTGTTTTGAAAAGTAGACATCTTGCCAGATTCTTAGGGAAATATTTTTTCCATAAAGCTAGGGACAATGTACATATTATAAATGAGTAGCATTTGTAAGTAGAAGGGAAGTAAGTCTGTGGCACTTTTACCATTACTGCAAAACTTTTAGCTTTACTGCAAGCAATACTATAGTACTTTAAGTGATTACTGAAAGCCTTAGAATGCATAAGGTTTTTCTATAACAAGCTATATTTCTGACAGTAATAGAGAGGAAAAACAGTTTTACTAGAATGACATAGCTCAGGGAAGTAAAATGATTGAACAAACACTTCCTGATTTAGAAAAGATGAAACCTATTTGGCATATCAGCCTGTTCCTGACTTCCTGCAGGAGACACAGGCATTGCTGTCCTGTGTTCTCACTAATCCTTTTAACTTGGTTCATAATACAGCTGTTATGTCCTAGCTGTAGGGAAGCTCCTAGAGGACAGCAGCCTTGCTGGCACAGAGGAAGCACCATTAAACATTTCTTGGCTGCGTGAATGAATGTTGTAAAACAAAACTTTAGGCCTGAGTTTCTGCATACCACCACATTTCCTGGTAAGACAATAGAAGGACAATTTAATATACTGAGGGAACTTGTATATATGTTTTGTGATCTCCCCGCTTCCCCCATTGTCTATGTGTTACAGATGCCCGAGGAACAGGCATTTAGTGTTTTGGTCAAGATCATGTTTGACTATGGTCTCAGGGAACTCTTCAAGCAAAACTTTGAAGATTTACATTGCAAATTTTATCAGTTGGAACACCTCATGCAGGTAAAGAGAATTCAGCTTGCATTGAACAAAAATATGCAAGACTAGGGGGAGCTAGATTAAGGACAGGTTTCATTTCTGTTGTTTCTTGCTACATGATGAGCATGCCAAGATTAACAGCATGAACTGAAAATCCAGTCTTATATAAAACACCTAAAAGAACAAATGACTTTGTAGGGACCTTTTTCATATAAAATTCAGTGAAGAAGTACTCACTAAGGCTCTGATTAAGAATCTTAAAGCAAAAGTGAAACAAGTTTTCCCAAACATATTGTACCTTGGAAATAAAAATGGCTTTCCAAATACTTGTCACCAGTTGGAGGATTCATCTTTCTTTAGACTTTGGGATCTAAAAGAGCTAGTGCCAGCTTAATACCAGATGATAAGTGTTCTTCTTAACACTTAGAGATTTTTAGAAAAACTCAAGTATATGGCTTTTTTTTTTTTC
The DNA here is from genome assembly GCF_047511655.1 of Castor canadensis. NCBI lineage: Eukaryota > Metazoa > Chordata > Mammalia > Rodentia > Castoridae > Castor > Castor canadensis. Next base: position 12,020,432 of record NC_133398.1, on the reverse strand, counting down.
TGCCTATTGCTGGCAGATTTATGAGCCTCATGAGAGGGACTAGAATAGCTGCATATGTGCCCAGATCTAATTAGTTTGCTATTTCAGGAATACATTCCTGACCTGTACAACCACTTCCTGAACATCAGCCTTGAAGCACACATGTATGCCTCCCAGTGGTTTCTTACGCTTTTCACTGCAAAATTCCCTCTCTACATGGTCTTCCATATCATCGACCTGCTTTTATGTGAGGTATGTATCAGAGGCCACAGCGTTTGGTTTTTGTTTGTAGCATACTTCTTATATCAGCTCTGTCAAAACAGTTGGTCCTTCTCAATTATGTTATCTCAGTGCTGGGAAATCCAAACTGAAGTGGCTTTTCCTAAGACTGATGCTCCTGCTCACATTTGCTACTGGTGCTGTCTGCTAAGAAAAGATACATTCGACATTTGTATCACTTAGTGTTAGATTTGGCTGCATCTAATGAAGAATCTTAATGATGACTAAATAAAATAGAGGTTTCTTTCTCTCTTATGTAGGCAGGCAGAAGGTTGGCAGTAGCCTGCTTCCCAAGAGGTCTTATCCTTAGGTAGAGTAGTGCTCTAGGCCTCATATCTGGCCAGCAAGGTTGGAAGCAGGTGCATCTGTCCGTTCTCCTCTCTCCTCTCCTCTTGAGAGCAAGGACTGCAGGTATATACCACCATACCCAGCTCTACATCCTCTCTTTTTAAAATTCTCGGAACTTCCACCCAGCATTTCCATGGATTGGCCAGAAGTTAGTTGCATGACCACACCAGCTACAAAGGAGTTTTCCTGTCTCCCCCCAACCCCCCACTTTTTAGCCTGGGTAAGAATTTGCTAAATCTTGGGGAGTTATTACTAAAGAAAAAATTAGATATTAGAGTAAATAACAGTCTTTGTCATGGCATGGTTTTGGATTTTGAGAGGTTACATACATGTTTAAGGAAAAAATAATTATAAAATAATGTTTATTGCAGACATTTTAGAATATATAAGCAAAAAAGAATTGAAAATACTTGTCAAAACTACTTAAAACATTTTTGATCATATCTTTGTGTATAGTTTCTATATAGAATATTATGTTTTCTATCTGGAATATTATGTATTATATTATGGGTCTATATGTACATACTGAAAAATATATGCTATATATACTATTTGTTATCCTTTTCATCTCATATACCTGAATATCTGTATACACACATCTATACTATCCTTTTTGTCAGACTATGTCATGTTGAAAGTATACCATAAAACCATAGGGAGTTCTTATATCTACCATCTATTTTAAGATACATTATAGAAAATAAACATTATCAGTATACCATTATTTTTACTTGCTGCCAAGTACTCCATTATTTGGATGTACCATAGTTTATATAACCTGTAAGCAATGTCTTTTCTCACTATTATAAGCAACCATCTGTTAAGTAGTTACTAAGATCCAGGGGGCATGCTAAAGGATTTATGTAAACTTTATAATTAATTATGTCAGAAACTCTTAGGAGGATATTTGTTATGGAAACTGAGACCAAGAAACTTAACACAGTTTAGTTTGACAGATATTAATACCTCCCCTTATTTGTTCTTTACCCAGATTGGTTAGCTGAAGGAAAACAGATTGGAGAGAGCCCTAACCAAGCTCAGTTTTGGGATATACAGCTCATGGGATTCCATTCTTTGAATAGCACACAACACAGGATAAGTCCACCAGGAGTTACTTCCAGATAGGTCACAATTTTATAACTCTCATAGTTTGGTCTAGAATCATGATTACTTTGGAAAAGTATTCTTTCTTGTTGAGTGAGAATTGAAAAAGCTTTTCTCTCCATGAAACCTGAGACTGAATCTACTTGAAGTGACCTTTCAGTGATGGACTTAAAACTTTTATTTTCCAAGATAGTTCCAACACAATCTGTTTTCTCACTTAAGGTTTCACAAATTTGTCTAAAATGTGCGGCATTCTGAAGGCAAATAACAGTAGGGTCCAGATATAAACACTGAAAATGTTCTTTTTGTGTTTTCTCTTTCAGGGAATAAGTGGTATTTTTAATGTCGCCCTTGGATTACTAAAGGTACATGTCCCTTCATGAGCTAAGTTAGTTTTAGTTTCATTCTAAGCTTTCACAGTGCTCTAATGTTTTCCCTAACAGGGAATACATGCAGGAGACTCTGCAAAGACTGCGAAGTGTCTTCTGGGAGTTTTTAAAAGTGCTGGGATTATAAAATACTTCTTATGCATCTTCATAGCCAACCTGTTTTCTATATGTAGTAGTACTTTCTTAATTTCTTCAAGACTTCCAGGGATGACCTTCTATTGACGGACTTTGAAGGTGCCTTGAAGTTCTTCAGGGTTCAGCTTCCTAAAAGATACCGCTCAGAAGAAAATGCAAAAAAACTAATGGAATTAGCTTGTAACATGAAGGTAAAATAATTTTTGCATTATTTAAGATTTTTTTCAGTTAATAGCTCACATTTCTCAGTAAGCCATTAGCACTAATAATATTGCAAGTGATAATATAGATTGAGTAGCCCCTGTCCCAACTGTTTGCATCCAGAAGTGTTCAGGATTTCACTTTATTTCATTTTGGTATGTTTGCATATTATATAATGAGGTATCTTTGGGGTGGAGCCCAAGCTTAAGGCCCACATTCATTTATATTTAATATACACCTTATACACACAGCCCAAAGGTCATTTTCTACAGTTTTTTTAGTGTGCCTATGTTTTGGCTGTGGCACATTATGAGGTCAGGTGTGACATGTCTGCACTTCATAAGTTTCAGAGTTTACAGCATTTAGGAACTCAGGATTTTCAGATTAGGAATGCACAACCTACAATAATAATTATGTTTTCTTTTATATTACTCTTATTTTTTCTTTCCACAATAGTTTCATATACAGTAAGCCCTTTGTATCTGTGGATTCAACCAACCTGGGATTGAAGATAATTGGGAAAAAAAAATGCATCTGTGCTGAACATATATAAACTTTTTTTTGTTATTATTCCTTAAACAATACAGTTTAATAACTATTTACATAGCACTTGCATTGTATTGGGTATTATTTGTAATCTAGAGGTAATTTAAAATATGTTCACGTTATATGCAAATACATTTTATTGAAAAACTTGAGCTTCATCTGATTTTGGTATCTGATGGGGGTTTTGGAACCAGTTCCTTATGGATACCAAGGGATGACTATATATTATATCCTGTGACTATATCTTAAATCTCATAATCCCTACCCCTGAACTGTAGGAAAAGTATTATCCTGATTTTAAGACAAATAAAAACACAAAGAAGCTGTAGCCCCCTTAAGCATGCTGCTAGTTACTGACAGAACTTAGCTTTCGTGATTTCTACTATGCTTTCCTTAACTTCCAACATTTGTTGTATGATCAGAAATTCCCTAAAAGTAATAGTTTTATCACTTTGTATGGCATTTATGACTTTTACAATTGTTTTAAGGTAAAAAGATATATTAACTCACTGTTCATGTTGGAATAAAAGTAGAGGAAGATAATTGAAAGTGTTTGGTTTTGAATTTTGGGGTAGAAGCAAGAGGAGAGGGCAGAATAAATCATTATGTTTAGATTCATATAGGGTACATAAGAGATTGTTATGTTCACTTTATATGGCTCCCGAGAGTAGAAGTAGGATCAGTATGTCAAGAGAAATGTAGTGGTGATAAATTTCTGTCTACAAAATAAAACGGGGACATGGCCTTGTCTCAATTCAGAGTTTCCTCACCTGTTTATAGCTCCATACCCTCATCTGTAAAGTAATATTGGAATTCTATTTAAATATCAAACTGAGCTAACTCAGACTAGCCTTCTTATAACACACAGGCTAAATAAAGTATAACCCAAGAATGTTCCAGTACCCAGATGAACTTGAAATGAAGATCTGCAAGTGTCTGAAAGAAAGTAGCTCAAAGCTGGTACTCAAAAGTAGCTCATAACGGATCCCCGTGCATCCCAGGGGAATGCAGAAGCACGTTTAGTTATTAGGGTTCTAATGCACACACACAACATACATAGTAGACATGATGTGGGACCTTCAGGGGGCAGCTGAAACTGAGACCTCTGCATTTAGCTAAGACTTTGGAATGGCTTTCTGCCCTGTAAAAGGAAGAATACAAAGCTATTTACCTGAGAAACAATAGAAATATAAAATGGGGAATTTGAAAACAAAAGGAAAAAGAACTAGAAATTAATCCTTAAAGTTTCCATTCAAATTAAAATATTACACACTTCTCAAGTATCATGGCTAACATTTAATAATAGTTTGCTGTATGCCAGGTACTATAGTTAAGGACTTGTATATTTTAGAATTAGCTACAATATCATATGTACATTGCTTAACATAGCACCTGGAAACTAGAAAGGGTTCAAAAACTAATTGCTATAACTATTTCTTCTGTAGGTTTTCAAGCAGTTATCAGACACTTTCCACAATAATATCTCCACTGTCTCCTCTAGTAATTTTGATACCTTTTCTTTGCTCTTTCCAGCTATAATTATATCATCTACATATGACAGTACTAAGCATTCATCTGGGATCTTTAATTTGTCTAGTGACCACTGTAGTATCACATGTGCTATGATGGGGCTGTTCTTACATCCCTGTGGCAATCTTTTAAATTGATATTGTGTATTATTCCAGGTAAAAGTGGTCATCTCTCTAGATTTAGGGTGCAATGGTAAGGCAAAGATCACATCAGATAAGTCCACTGATGCAAACCATGTATATGCTACCTTCTGTATTCTATAAAATAAGTCTTGTACATCTGGTAAATTACCAGGCATTGCAGGTGAAAGCTCATTAATTTTCCTGAAGGCCACAGTGAATCTATAGGTGCCATTTGGTTTCTTAACTGGTCAGACTGGGCTGTTAAAATTAAAGGACTGTGTCCTTTCAGTGACTCCTTCATTTATCAGGGTGTTTATGCATGCTATCACTTCATCATGTCCTCCCTTCAATGGATATTATTTAGTAAAGGAAGGTTGTATTTCTGGCAGTAGTATTGGCTCTACTTTTACCTCTGCCAGATTTATTTGTAACATTTTATTTTTCTTTAAAGGTAGCCATGCACCAAATATTTGTGGAATAACATCCATTCCTAGCAAATCTGTTGGTGCAGACATAAAAACTGCATTTATTTCTGTAGGCTCTCTATCATACACTAGTATTCTTACTGGGCATCTATAAGCAATATTTACAGCATTTACTCCCTGTATCTGTATAGGATCCTGTTGTTTGGGGCAAGGCACTGATGTAATAATTGTGACCTCACTTCCTGTATCAATTAAAAATGTTAGGAAGTGTGTCTGTCCATTGACAAGCACTGGTAGTTGGATGTGACGTCTGTGGTTTCTGTGGTGGCTGGCCCAATAACCTTGGACCCCATGAGTGTGTTTCCAGCCTTGGGCCTCTGCTCATGTTTGGGTCCCCAAAAGGTCTGATATCCCTCATCACTTGTCCCCATCTGTTCCATCCTGGCCTTCTTTGTTGTATTTGGCCCCTGTAGGGGCTTCCCCCATTTTTTGGAAACGGGGGTCTGTATGTACCCTGTGGTTGGGGTCTGGTTGGGAAATTCTGTCTCTGTCTGCAGCAACATTCCCTTCTAGGCCTACCACACCTGAAGCACGTTGGTACTTCAGTTATAAAGGTGGTAAGCTGTTTTGGTGGCCATTTAGCTTCTCTTTTCTACCGGTAAGGACAGTACCTTGCATTTTTCTAAGTTTCTCACTTCCTTAATAAAGTCTGTGATGTCCTGTAAAGTTTCTGCCTGCACTAAGGCTATTGTTAGGGTCATTTTTAAATGTGCTGGAGCTCCATTTATAATTTTCTTCTTCATGTCTCTCGAGACTGGTGCCCCCAATGGTGTCTTAGTTTCGGGGTGATAAACTTTTTATAAAATCCCTACCTTCCTTACCAGTTTTATGGCCTCATCTAAATTCCTCCACTGAACTGCCTCTGCCTCTACTGAGGACATATCCATATCTGGTACTGTATTCCTCCACGCCTCTGTTATCCAGGCAAACAAGGTCCTGGTGGCCTCTGGGCACGCTTCCAGAGCCATCAGTAGTCCCTCGTGTATGTGGGGGTTTTCTATCATACCTGCCAGCTGTCTCATTTCAGCTGCCAATATTTCTACTGTTTTGGCTCCATTAGACCATATTCTTTCTACGTAGGTTACATCTTTCTGTCCTCTCTGGGCAAATTCTGTTCTATATTGTTGCAATTCAGTTCTTGTCAGAGATCTCTTTTCTATTACCGTGGTCTCCTCTCCTGACTCCTCATGCCCTTTTACAGGTATGTAAGTCACTTTTGAGTTGTTGCTGAGCGTGCCTCAATGAAGGGGTTATTTTTGCCTAGGACCTTATTGACCAGTTGTTTTCCCCTTCTTTGATCAATATCTATGTCATCTATTATTTTGCACAGTATTGCTGTTATCTCTTCCTTTTGGGCCCTTTGCACTATGGGGTTTACAATGTATGGGTCTGCTAGAGGAATAGTTATATCTGTTCCCTTAGGATAATCGTTAAATTTTTCCTGTGTTAGCATTTCTGTCTCCTTCCAAGGGGACCCTGGCTCTTTCTCCACTCTGGTCTTATTTTTACCCCATTTCCTTTTCAGCTTCTCCCATACTTTACTCCTGGCAGTTGCCATGACCTAGGCTTCAGGTTCCCACCAGGTGGCTAGGGTAAATATTCTCTTAATGAGCACCTTCCTTAGGTACCAGCGAGTGCATCCGGCCATGCTTAGTTCCCGAATTCGTTTGTCTAATAGCAAGTCTCCAATTCTATACAATCTTTTAGCTATCCACTGTCTCATAGCCACTTGGCGTTTTTCATCGGGGGTGAGTTCTAAAATCCCTCCGAGAGAATCTCAGCGTTGGGGGCTCCCTTCGCTCAGGAGCAAGGGATGGCCTTCACCCAAGTTACCCACTCTTCCCCAACCGAGGCTGGGTTGGCTTCGTATGGGTGGTAGGCCTAGGTACGCAGGAGAGAAGGACACACCTGAGTTACCTGGCTCTTCCCCAACCAGGGCTGGGTTGGCTTTGTACAGGTGATTGGTCAAGGTTTCTGCTCTCTGCACCCTTCCTTGTTCCTTTGCTCACGTGCCTCCAGTGCCTCAATCAGTTCCCAGGCCAAGATTTGTTTCCGGATCTCCCTTTCTTGTGCTAGGTTTATAAAAAGCCAAAAAGTCATAATCATGATCCCCTTCACCAAATCCTGCCGACTACGCCAATTGTCGTGAGCACTTATTGGTTCAATTGAGTACAGAGAGACAGTACTCAGGAGACTCTTATTTCAGAGAACAGGGTTTTTATTCAAACTAATTCACACGGCACATTCCTATGGATCCTAATGCCTGTCTCTGCTACCCTAGCCAGCCAGGAGTTACTCAGACCTTCCCCCAAGTCTCACTCACCTGCGACGGCTTCTCAGCATAGCTGCGCGCCAGGGGATCCTCACAGCTGCCTTCACTGCAGGTCCAGTTCATGGTTCACCTGCGGCACCCAATGATCGTCGAAGGGGCACGCTCACAGGCGGCGGCTGCCTCTTTGTCAGGGTCTCAGGGGCACTCCTGACAGCGTGGCCTCCGATAGGCAAGGAGGCGAGCAATGCTTTGGGTTCTGGCCTGAGTTTATATACCCTGTGGTGACCTCACCACTTCTGTTATCCACACTGTCACCTTAAGGTTGGCTTATTAGTATATCAGCTGCCACCTTAGGGTTGGCTTATTAGCATATCAACCTGTCACATTCTGGCTTCCTTCTAAGTCCTAACACACACTAGCTAATACTTCTTAATTCAACAGTTTTTCATACTTTAACACAATACAATCCATCAATACAAGAATAGTCTTATATGTGTTCACCACATATGTTCAAGGAGAATGGGTAAAGCACATACCTTAAAAGCAACTGAGGCCAATAGGAAAAGGGGACCAGGAACTAGAGAAAAGGTTAGATCAAAAAGAATTAACCTAGAAGGTAACACACACACACAGGAAATTAATGTGAGTCAATTCCCTGTATGGCTATCCTTATCTCAACCAGCAAAAACACTTGTTCCTTCCTATTATTGCTTATACTCTCTCTTCAACAAAATTAGAGATAAGGGCAAAATAGTTTCTGCCGGGTATTGAGGGGGTGGGGGGGAGAAGGAGGGGGCGGAGTGGGTGGTAAGGGAGGGGGTGGGGGCAGGGGGGAGAAATGACCCAAGCCTTGTATGCACATATGAATAATAAAACAATAAAATAAATAAATAAATAAAATGAATATCATAATACCAAAAAAGAAAAAAAAAAGGAGAATGGGTTTGCACAGAGCCAATGGAGTTCTGAGACTTTTAGTCATTCTTCCGTCTTACCACTCTTGTGTGTGTGGTTCAGCACACACAATGAGGAGGCCTCTTTTTAGCTCATTATTTCTTTGCCTTCAAAACCTGCTTCTTTCTCAGTGTCCCCATCTCAGTTATCGGCACCAGATTGTTCAGATCAGAACCTTTCCATCACCCCTACCTCCTCTTTTTCATACTCTGCATCTTCACACTATACATCCAAGGCTGTCTTTAAAGTGTATCCTAACTCTGACCACCTCCTTCTTCACTAACATCCTGACTCACCATCATTTCCTGTTTCCACATTTGCCCCCTCCCTGACTTTTCTCCATGTTCACTCCTCAGGCCTTTGCACTGGCTGGTCTTTTTGCTTATAACGTTCTTTTCCTAGTTGTCTGCGTGGCTCCACCTCATCCATTACCAGAGGTCTTCTGTAATTACAGCTTCCTCTAGCCTTTATGCCCTTAATCATCTGCCTGATTTTTCTCCACAAGTGAAGGCTCAGCAGCAGATGAAACTTTAGCTCTTGTTTACTACTGAATCCTTAACACCAAGAATAGGATCTGGCATATAAATACTGATTGAGTGAATAAATGCATAAACATGCTGTCAAATTTCTACGAAATGTGTAAAAAAAATTTAGGCAAGGCTTAAAAATAGCTACCGTACTTGAGAAGCTGAGATTGTGAGAATCGAGGTTCAAGGCCATTCTGGCCAAAACATTTGCGAGACCCCATCTCAACAGAAAAAAAAAAATCTCGGCACACCTGTCATCTTATATACTGCAAGAAGTGTAAAATATGAGGATCTCAGTCCCAGCTAGCCTGGGCAAAAAGGGAAATTGTATCTCCAAAACAACCAGAGCAAAAAGGACTGGGGGCATGACTCAAGTGATAAGAGTACTTTCACAATCATGAAGCCCTGAATTCAAATCCCAGTATTAAAAATGTAAATCTTCTAGCTAGAGGTTTTACCTTTGGATTTTCATTAGCTTGTAGTACTTTAATAATATATAAATCCTTTATTTTCATAGTCTAGATTAGAAAAAACATGCCTAGAAAACATATCTAAGAAATAGTTACTTGTGTTGTCATTGTTTGTGTTTTAGCATTATGCTACTGTTTTAATTTCTGATATTTGTGTACAAAGCAAACATGATAACCACTATACTGCAGAAACCTAATTTCTAGTATTTGTATAAGTGTCATAGTACCCTGTGTGGTAAGGCATATACCAAGTATAGAAACTGAGGCTTGTGGAAGTCAAATGACTTACCTAGTAGTACTGGTGGGACAATGACAGGAACCCTAGTAGGTTGCAGGCCTTCTGACTCTGCATTTCCAATGTTTTCCACTCCATTTTATTACATCTTATTGCAGAAGTACAGTATGAGTTAAATTTGGCATGGCAGTATCTGAAATGACCACAAGATGGTGTGTTGCTCAAACGGTCTACATAATCAATGTTTATGAGTCTTCCTTCTCTGTGTATCTTTCTCTGTGCTTATCCTAACTGCCTCTCTCTACTTCTGTCTTTTCTTGTGCCTTTTACTTCTCTTAGTTCTCTCCTTCTCCCTCTTTTTCCTTAAAATCAGATAATTATGAGAGTGAAGTATTTTATTTCTCAAGGAGTTAGACTTTGTCTACTTAATGTAAAATTTCATATATGTCAAGACTCACTTAACTACCCATTGAATTTCTCCCATTGTGAAATAGAAAAATTATTTCCACTGCCAATATAATGTCTATAAAGTAAATTCTCGAAGAGTGTTAGGAAGTGATGTGGTTAGATCCCAGGTGATTCAGGCTCTAAAATCAATGCTTTAGTCATTGTGCTTTGCTGTAAATGAAGGATCATATGAAAGATACAATAATTCCTTGTATATTGGATCCTTTTTGATGATGTTTGTCAGGTGATGATGAGTAATTCAGTCTCTACGTCAGAGTTGAAACATTCTTCACATACTGTAGAATTAGTCCTTATAACTAGACCAGACTTATAGTTTTATTTCCTTGTTTATTCCTACCTTTTAGAACTGAATTTTCTGAGGAAACTTTTCTGAATGCCAGGTGTCCCTTTCTCTGTAATGAATTCCAGATACTGACAGTTGTTGAAAGGGTAGCAGTGGTCCTGCTTTCTTTTTGTAACAAGCTAATCTCCCTTGGCCCTTAACTGTTGGGGCCTCAGATACTAATTTTCTTCTTTTAAAGGAGTTTGAGTTTGAACTATTAGAACAAAAAAGGCTTAAAAATTAAATAGATATTTCAGGTGGTTAAGAGTACAAGCCCTTATCCTGGCTGTGTGTCTGCTAACTGACCCAGAGTAAGTTAGCATAGCAGGGCTATACTCAGAAATAAGATGATGCCTTTAAAAATAGCTGCTGCCCAAATCCCTCAAACCCCAGTGTTTACCTACCCTGTTTTAACCTCCTCTGCTCAGGTATCCAGAATGCTTTCCTAAAGTCAGTTCAAGTCAACAATTACAGGGTTTTGTTTTTGTTTTTTTAGATTTGGAGGTGGTACTGGGGTTTGAACTCAGAACTTCACACTTGCTAGACAGGTGCTCTACACCTGAGCTACTCCTCCAGTCCTGGTTATTTTGCAGATTTGTATTCCTGTGCTGTCATTGCCTTTTAAATGAAAAGCAGAGTTCCTGCCCCAAGCATTCTTAAACAGGAAGCTGGATATGTCAGACTTCTTTACTTAGCTTCTGTTAATCCTACCAGATTTTAGAGTCTGGGTATCCTTAATGTACCTCTTCTTTCCCAACATCTGCCCATTCAACCCACACAACATGCTTCAATCTGGCCATACAATTACTAACATTCAGTGTGATGCTTCCACTGTACTCCCTGTGACTCCAGCCCAGAAGAGGTTCTAACCTTTCCAATGCATTCTTAAGCTAAGCCTGGTAACCAGCTCCTCTTCTAAAGAACAGCCTTTAGAATCTTGACATTTCTGTGTCATACGGACTTTATTTAAGTGGCTCAATGCAGTACATGTTCAGAGGATTGCTCTGTTTCTTAATTAAGGTCAGAGTGCCAGGTAATAATAATAATTACATGAGCAAGTAATCACTACTATGGTTTATTGAAAAGATCTCACTGTAGGCTAGGCAGTTTTCTGAGTACTCTATGTACATTTTTTTTCATCCTTTGAGCCTTATAACAACCAATCTTGCAAGGACTATTAGAATTTTCACAGGTGGTGAAGCTGAGACTTAGATGAGACAGCTTGCCTTGGCCACATATTAACTTACTTGCAGAACCAGGAAAGGAGCCAAGGTCTGTCTACCCCCAAATCCTGAGCTTGCAGTGAGCAGGCTATATTATCTCACTCCCGCCCAGGTCAGCAGCCACTCACTTTTTGTCTGTGTGGGCCTTAATATCACTGTCTTCTCCAGAGGCTGATCACCAGCTTCTCCAGGGCACATGGCATATATTTTAAGAGAGTACATTATCCAATTTCCATGACAGATTAATGACCAGTGAGTCACCAAGGAGAGGTGTTTTGAACTGAATTAGTGCTTCTATGAAAATATTCCCACTAGCAAGTAACAAATTTCCACCTTTTCCCTAATTCAAGGTTTCTTAACCTAGGACCATGAGTAGGCTCAGGGCATTCATGAGCACTCTGAAATGTTATGTAGAGTGTTTTATTATGGGGGAAGGGGACGGTGACTTCGGTGCTCATAAAGGGGGGGAGCCATGCGCTTAGGAGACTTTCAAAGTGGATCTGTCCGTAACAGTATTAAGAGCCACTGTACTAATTGCAGTGGAGTATAAAGTTGGTTTACCTAAATAACAAACCCAGTCTTATCCCAGGAGTTTGACAGGGCTCCTTGCTGCTGAAAGTACATCTAAACAGAACAAGGATTGAATTTCCAATGTAATCTTTTTGAGTGCAAAAGTACCTCTTTGGATGAAGCTGTGATTTCCAAAACCTACAGGGTGTGATTCAGAGCTCTGAGGCTGAATTCATAGCTTTTCCTGCTTCCTGAATTCAATTAAAATGTTATTTATATAAGTAAGACAAAATGAGTCTTAGACATTTAAGAGTGGAGACTATGTATGTCTCTCTCTGTTCATTAAGTATTTCCATGCTTACTGTGTGACAGGCATCAAGAATTTCACAACAAATAGAGTTCTTGCTTTCACAGAGTTTGCATATTGGCATCTAGATATGTTTTTGTATCCCTAATACCTTACCAAGAACACTGTACCTAGTAGTACTTAGCCATTGGGTACTTAAATGTCCTTATTGCATCCTTATTAAGTTAACGGAAGGCCTTCAGCTTTGATTCATTCAGCATTTGACTGTTGAGTCCCAACCATATTCCAAGCATTGAGTTAGGCACTGGAGGTTTAGTAGGAAGCAAAACGGAAGTAGCCTGTTTCTAGTGGGAACTGACAGTGAATTAAAAATCTAAGTTAACTGTGGACTTGGATAGGTGCCATGGGTGAATTGACTTGATGCTATAAGAATATATAAAGAAAGACCTGATCTGACTTGAACTACTACTGTTACTGCTGCCGCTGGCATGTATTCCAAGTTCTGGAACTAACTGACTCTTGTATGCAAACCACCCACACTCTAAAAGTCGGCATCATCTATGAGCCAGTGGTGGTGCTATTTATGTTGTGTTTGTGGTGGGAGTGGGGATTAAGGCATTTGAAGGGGAAAGAGAACAAACGAGTCTAAAGGATGGAAAGAGACTGAGCTGATGGAGAAGTAAGAAGTCTGAAATAGCAAGCTCCAGGTAAAACCAGAGCACTTTGCATTTCTAGTCCTGAGAGGTGACCTCTGGGTACTGATTAAGGCAAGACCATCATCTAGAGAACAGGGAGAGCTGTCTTAGCCCATAGTAAGAGAATTATTTTTAAATTGCATTTCTAATTGTAAAGATAATTTGTGATCAATGCAGAAACTTAAAACATGGGAAAAGCAAAAAGAAATAACTACGTTACCACCAAAATATAGGAACCAAATGAGATGGTATATGTAAAGTCTACATTTATCAAGTATGCATCAGACACAAACTATTGAAAGTTAACAATTTTTCAGTGAGAATAAGGCAGTTTTAATCAGGGTTAATAAAATGTCAAAAATTACTGGGTAGTTGGCCTTTTGAAACATATATTTCTGGGGGAAATGTTAATTATTCCTAACCCCCACTTAAGACTGAGAATTGAAATATCCTGAAGATTTGTGAAAATGTTTAATAAGATTTGGTGTCAGTTCTTTTAAAAAAAAAAGTGGAAGCCTCATATCCACTGCCCTCCTTTCTCCTTTACTCAACTGCAAAGAGCACTGGGAGGAAGAGTTTACTACCCACAAGCCTCATTTATTTTCTGTTCCTCTACTGTCAATCTGATAGGATTATTTATAATTTTACTGATTACAGAGACATTTTATTTAGGTGCTTTTGTTTGTAAATCACTTAGGTACAGAATTAAATTTTATCCCAACATTGACCTGAAACTACAAAAAGCTAGCCTTAGAGATGTCACTCTCTAGCTTATGGCCTAAGTATTTAATGGCTGCCTTTCTTCAGCCAGGCTGTCTTCCTGGCTGCTACTTGGGCAGCAGACAAACTCTAGGAGCAGAGCTCCAAATGAGGCACAGCTGCAAACAGTCCAATAAGAAAGTCTAGTCAGTGAGAGAGGGTCACCAAGGCATTCAATTCAGACAGGAGGGAGCAATACACCAGGGAATGGGACACTCCAACACCAACGTGCTGCAAACATGGGCCCAGCTCACCTCCACCTAGTTGGAGTAGACTACCTCTGCAAGTCCTATTACCTGGACCTAAGGGCCAACAAGCAGATTGGCAAGTCAGCAGTTTAATGCTAATCATTGAACCTTTGAGAAGGAATAAATACTAGCTTTATTGTCACTCTTTAGATTATACATTTCTGTTTTATTGTATCTCATATTTTTTTAATTAATTTAAAGGCTACCATAGAGAATGGGTTAGCAGTTAGAAGAAGGAATCAAGAGAGTTGCATCTTGAAGGTTCACCCTTGTTCAGCAACATTGAAGAAGGACCAGCCAGTAAAGTGAAGAACCCTAGCAGGCAGGAAGAGAGCCAAGAGAATAAGTCAAGGGAGGAAAAATTTCCTAGAAGACAAGTGTTAAAGTATGAAAGTGAAGGGCTTTTTAAAGTTTATTGAGGAGAGGTAGCACTCATGGGAATAGGGGGTAAAAGAGCCACTGCTGACTTTCAAGAGGATCCTTTTTCTAGAAAAGTCAGTAAAAGTCTCATTTAGAGAGATTAGAGAAGGAAGGGCCATAAAGCAGTGGAAGTGAAAAATAGGTCTGTGGTTTGCAGTGATTGGTAAGAAAAGGTGTGAAAGAAAGAGGACAGTACTTTGAAGAGGTTGCAAAGTTGCAGGTGTAAAGCATTTAACAACTGTGCTAATCTGTGCTAAATAAAATGGTATCTTACTATTATTACTACTACTACTAGAGACAAATAGGATCCAAAACTCAAGACTCAGTAGAAGTCTTGGTCTTCAGTGCAGGTGCTGAAGCACTTTGTGTTTTTTCTTAATTTGTACTGTGGCTTATTCTACAGATTAGTCAAAAGAAGTTGAAAAAATATGAGAAAGAATATCACACCATGAGGGAGCAGCAGGCCCAACAAGAAGACCCCATCGAGAGATTTGAGGTTTGTTTATGGCATTCACTTCATACAGTTGTGTCTGTAACTAGCTTTATTGAGTCCTTTTTAAAATTCACTTCTACTGTTTCTAGACTTAAGTGTTAGTTTGAGTTTGCAAATGAGAAATCAGATCTGTTATACTCCAAACCAGCTGCCTGGTTTGTTACAATTCAGTGGCCTTTCCTCACAGTTAATAAGTAGCTGCATGACAAGGTCACTTGAATCAGTTAGGTATTTCTTAGTAGTGATACAAATAAACTCCTTGAGAAACACATTAGAACCAGCCATATCTCTTTAATTCCACAGGAATCAGAAATTTGTTTTTTTGAGAGTTAGCCCTGAATAATTTTCATTTCCATCTGATTTTGGTTTTTTTCTGTTTATAACTGGTTTCTTTTTGCCCTTTAGCGGGAGAATAGGCGCCTACAAGAAGCTAACATGAGGTTGGAACAAGAAAACGATGACTTAGCTCATGAGCTGGTGACCAGCAAGATCGCACTGCGAAAGGACTTGGATAACGTAAGTGTGACAGGTCCAAAGGGAAAGAGCACATGGAAGAACTTGACCTCATCCTTAAGCAGTGAAATCATGGAAATTTAGTGTTTACTCTTCTAGTTACCTTCAGAGCTTCCATCTGGTGAGACAGCTTGCTTGTCAGTAGTGCTTCCTCCTTTCTGACTTCAGGGGCCACCAGTTGGGTCAGATGCTCAGCTCTCCTTACCACACTCTTCCCTAATTGTGCTCCCAGTTCCTGAACTACTTTCCCAAGCAATGTTTGTGTGAGAGACATTTTGGCTAATTCTTTTTTTTTTTTTTTTCTTTTTCCTATCTCTGATTTTTATTTATTTTTTCTGAAAAACAGATGTAAGGATATCACGTGAAATATTATGACTGGAAAATATGGTTGCTTGGCCTGCACATTTTTATTATATGAATCCCTGTAGATTTTGGATGGCTTCAATTCTTGCATAATTGTCATTATCAAATACAGAAAAAGAAAAAAGATAACACATGATAGATTCTCGATTCTGCATGAAAAGTGCTAAATGAGCACTAGTTGGCAAGCTTTTCATGATGATTATCATAATGCCAACAGCTTTGACTCATTTTTAGGGGGTAGTGGGGGTACTGGAGTTTGAACTCAGGGCTTGACAGGCAGGTGCACTACCACTCGAGCCACACCCCTGAGTAATTCTTATGTCATCACAATTGGCAGCATTTAATTGTTATAATTCCCTGAACTCACCAATAAGATGAAGATATTTTGTTTTCCTACATATTTTGAGCATGTTAAATAAGCATGAGAATGGAATACAGCTCAATGCCTGAACAATATGTTAGTCTCATCAGTTTCTATTAGCAGATGTTCTGCTTTTCCTTTTCTTTCTTCGTTTCTTCTGATCTTAAAATTTTTGAGATGATGCTTTCCTACAATTCTATACTGTAGGCTTCCCATAGAGGAAGTACAGTCTTATTAATGGCATAGGTCAGGGCTGGCAAACTTCCTGTAAAGGAATAGATAGTAAATGTTTAAGGTTTGTGGCCTATGATCTCTGCTGCCACTGCTTAACTGTGCCATTGATATAAAAGCACTTAAGCACAAGATGTGAATGAGTGAATATGGCTGTTTTCCAGTAAAAGATTATTTACAAAAATAATCTTTTTGGTGCACTCGATTTGGCCTATGAACTATAGTTTCCATCCCCTAACTTAGATTTCCCTAGTAGGTTCCTAGGATTATTTTTCTGCTTGTAAGCTCAGGATGTTGAGAGTTTACAAAGATCTCACATTTTATTTATATATATATATGTATATATATATAAAATATACATATATATACATATAATATACAGACACACATATATCTATATTAAACCCCAGAGAGCCCGTGAACTTCAGGAGGTCCTTGACATCCAAAAGTATGTGAAAATTCTGCACAGTAATATAGTTCCTTTGAGCGTTCCTACTTTTATTAGATTCTCAAAGTAGTTCACATATGAAAAACAGAGAAAGCAGTATCTACTGGTTCTTACTAATTTTCTTTAGGAGTAGAATAATGGAATATAAATTTTTGGAGCAACCACCTACTCTTACTTTCAAGCCCACCTTGCACACCCTGTAACATATGGGTAGGGAGAATAATGACTGTGTCACAGGGTACAGGAGGATCTACATGGTTTGGTGTATTTTATTAAAAGCACTAGGAAAAAACAAAAACTCAACCCTCTGTTAGCATTAGGTGGCTGCAGGTAACTGAGAAAGCTTCTGTTTCCAGTTTCTGTGAGGAGAGTATGTCAAGATAATTAGCGTTAGATAACCACAACCTGGGATCTCACTGACTTTCCACCATGATCTGCTTGTCAGGGTTGAGCCTCCTCCTCCTTTGTAGAAACACTGTACAAGCATTCTCTCACTGTCTAGTCATGTTTGCCTAGTTTGAGGAAGGAGGCCATTGATCATGGAGCAGGGACTGCTAGAACAGGGCCAGAGCATATAGCACACAGCCCTCACGGCTGTGAATCATGCAGGAAGGGAATGAAAATAAAGAAAATGAGTCCTAAATGTTACACTAAAATCCCAGGTGGATGTTCCGTTTCAGCTGATAGTTTCCAGTCTGAAGAACCAGTAATAACACTGACACCCACTGGCTTCAGGTAGGTTGTGGACTCTTACATTATTGAAACTTTCCCCTTAACACTGTAAAACGTTTTTCAAGTTGTCTTATCCTAACACAGTAGTCAAAAAATTAGGCTACATTCCTGATATCAAAAGTGGAGAAAAATAATAATAGGCCCTCCTTTTTATTGATGCTCTGCTGCCAGGCATAGTTATAAGCACTTTATTCTAGTATCTCTTATTCTTAACTCAGCCTTGTAAAGACAGCAGCATGAGCCCCCCGCTTTTTTTTTTGCGTGGGATTTGAACTCAGGACTTTGAGCTTGATAGGCAAGCACTCTACTACTTGAGCCACACCTGTAGCCCTTTTTGCTTTTACTTTATTTTTTCAGATAAGTTCCTGTACTTTTACATAGGTCAACCTCAGACTGTAATCCTCCTGTCTCAACTTCCCAAACAGCTGGTATTACAGGCTGGCCACCACACACAGTCCTGAGATTTGATTTTTTTTTTTTTAACACTTATGAGACTTGAGACTCAGAGATGGGAAGGCACCTAGAAAGAAGCATAGCCAAGAATCTAGCTCAGGCCCATCTAACTGGAATGTCCGGGATCTGTTGATGTCTTAATCTCATTGCAAGCAGAAGTTGAGGAAAACTGGTGATTCTGATACATCATAGCTAACATTTCTTCAACATTTATAAGTGCTAGTCACTGTTCCAAGTGCTTTGTATATACTGTCATACTGAATCCTCAAAACTTCCCAGGCTATTCAGGGATATTCATTTTATTTCCCATATTACTGATTTGAGGAAACTAAGGCAAAAAAGAGATTAAATACCTTACATTGGTTATGCAGCCAGTCAGAGGCAGGGCCCTTACACTGAAACCCAGATGGTCTGACACTGTTCACACTGCCAGTGGAAGAATGGGGGCCGTGCAAAATGGGGTTCGGGAGCACCCTCCAGCGTATGCAGTGCTGAGGAGAAGTCCTCTTCCACATTAGCCTTCTCTGTAGTTTCTTTGCAATCATCCCTGAAAGTCAGCCAGGGCACCCTCATCCTGTTTCAGCTTAAGAGACTCAAGGTTTTGAAAGAACTTCATTCCTTTCAGCTCTCTCCTTGCATCCCACAGAAAAGCTCTAGTGTTAGACTACATATGTTTCCAGAACCCTCTTTGTATTCCCAATTGACTTAACATTACTTTTGTTATTTGTTAACTCTTTTGCTGTTCTTCACACAGCAGCTATTGAACAGTTTCAAGTTAATCTCTAGGTGACCTCTGGCAGGGGACCCCAGAGGGGGTCCCTCTGTGGAATGAGGTAATGACTGGGACTGACACTGGTGCTGAAAAGATAAGAGGGAACCTAGAGAAGGTCCCTGGCACAGGGTTAACAGGACCATTTCCAAGTCTCCTCTGGCATGGTTGCAACTCTGCATTGAGGCACTATGACATGAGAGCAAAGGAAACCAATTCAGTAACCTGCCTGCTAAGATCCATAACTTAACAGATCTGTGACCATGAGCAGGCAGCTAAACTTTATCCATTAAATTACCTCGAACCCCTTTATCAAAAATCAGTTGACCCTGTATATATTGGTCTGCTTGATTTTCTATCTGCTCCATCAATCTGTGGGTGACTATCCTTATGCCACATTGTCTAGGTTACTATAGCTTTATAATAAATCATATAATCAGGTCATTTGAGTCCTCCAGTTCTGTTCTTTTTAAAAACCACTTGGCTATTTTTAAGTCCTTTGCATTTCTATATAAATGTTAGAACCAGTTTGTCAGTTTCTAGAAATAAAACCTGGGTTTTTGAGTGGGGTCTTCATGGAATCTGTAGATCAGACTGGAGAGAACTGACATGTAGCAGTAACTAAGCCTCCCAATTCATGAATGTGCAATTTTTTTCCTTATTATGGCATTTTTCAGTTCTGCTCAACAGTGCTTTGTAGTCTTCAATCTTAGATCTGTTTTAATCTATTATAAATGATAATATTTTGATTTTTTTTTTTTTTTTTTTTTGGCGGAACTGGAGTTTAAACTCAGATCCTCACGCAGGTGATCTACTATTTGGGCCACTCCACCAGTCCTTTTTTGGTGTTGGGTATTTTCAGGGCAGGGTCTCATGAACTATTTGTCCATGCTGGTCTTAAACCACAATCCTCCTGATCTCTGCCTCTTGACTAGCTAGGATTAGAGGCGTGAGCTTCAAGTACCCGGCTGGTAGTGTTTTCTTAATTGCATTTTCCAACTGTTTATTTGCTAGTCACTAAAAGCAGTTGATTTTGTGTTGTGACCTTGTATCCTTTAACCTTGCTAAAATCTCTTTATTATTCTAATAGCTTTTTTTGTATATTTCTTAGAATTTTCCACATACACAATCATATCTCTGAATAAGACAGTTTTACTTTCTTTCACATTTTTCTGCTTTTGTTTCTTGCTTCATGGTACTGAGGAGGATTTCAGAACAGTGTTGAATGGGGAAGACGATGGCTTTACCTTGTTCCAGATGAGAGCTAACCACTTTTGCACAAAGTAGGCTGAAAGTTATTCTCTGTTCAAATTTGCTAAGTTTTTGTCGTTATTGGGTGTGGAACTTTTTCAGATACTTTTCCTGCATTTTTGAGTGTTTCTCCTTAATTTCATTAAAATGGTGAAGTAAATTAAAATACAAACCAACCTTGAATTCCTAGGGCAAACTCCAGTTAGATTTCTATTTTTATTGAAGATTATAATTTTTGTTTAATATTTTTATGTTGAAGAGAAATATTTGGAGTTTTCTTTAATGCTTTTGCCCTCATTTTGCTATTGAGGTAATGCTGGTCTCATAGAATAAACTGGGAAGTGTGTTTCCTATTTTCACAAGGACTCTGTGGGATTGTACTGTGATTAAATCCTTAATTCCCTAGTGAAGTCATGGGCCTGGAAATTTCTTTGCAGAAAATTAATTGTGAATTCAATTTCTTTTTAGATAATGAACTCTTCAAATTCTCTAATTCTTCATGTGCCTGTTTTTAAATTTGTGTCAAGTAATTTATCCATTTTCACCTTACATGTTAAGTATATTGATACCAAGTTGGTGTTTCCTTCTTTTAATGTTTACAGAGTCTGTAGTGATCAATGTCCTTCTTCCATTCCAAATTTTGGGTAATTCGTGTCTTTTTCCTTTTCTTCCTCAATCTAATTGGAAGTTTATCAGTTGAGTTAAATTTTTCAAACACAAGTTTTTGGTGTTTTTTCTAGTGTTGGTTTTATTTCACTGATTTCTGCTTTTTATTATTTCCTTCTACTTTATTTGGGTTAATTTGCACTTTTTCTAGCTTCTTAAAAAGAAATAAATTTTCGACCCTTCTTTTCTAAAATATGTATTTAGTTATAAATCTCCATGTAAGCACTATTTTCATAAGGGAGCAGTGTGACAGTTCCTGTATCTGATCATACAGTTACCTGTCTCCTGTCATTCCTTCTTCTTCATGAAGTACCTTTTTTACCATTATGAAATGGTCCAGTTTGTCCCTGGTAATATTGTATGACCACTCCAGTTTTCATGGGACTTCTTTTTCTATCCTTTCACTTTTAATATATCTGTGTCTTTGTTTTGTCCAAAGGGAATTTGTTTTCCTTGTGCAATCTTTAGTTTAACAGCACGTTTGCCTTATTTTATATTTTCATTGCCTTATAAGGTATTCTGTGTCTCCCTCTTCTCCAGAGCTCTCCCCATCAGCTGTCAGCCACCACAGACCCCCACCTACCCCAAGGACCCTTAACTTTTTGAGGTCTTCATGTTCTGTTTTGAACCCTAGTCATAGTATGATGCACGTTTGAGGTTTTTTTTTCTCCCAGAAGCACAGTTCTGCATTTATTGTTTCCAGTGTCTGAAAACAGTTGCTTGATATATTTTTTCCAGTTTTCTGTATACAGTGGGAAGATAAATCTGGACTCTGTTGATCCTTCATGACTGGAAGTAGGAGTCTGGATTTGTGTTTATTATCCCCAGATGTTCTCCCCTTATTTGCTTATGTAAACAGAATGGACTGCAAATGGCATGCCATCAGAAGACCCCAGTTGTGTCAGTCCGGTAGCCTCTCTGCACCTTCACATTGGCACAGTGCTGACTGTGGAAGAGGTAGGATAGATACTGGCTCAGAGTCAGGTGATAATGGTGACTCCAGCTTGTCTATGTGGATTTTGAGAGATCAGGGAAAACACTTCCCATCCTTCCTTCTGCATGAACTGGGGAATCAAGATGGGCAGAGAAGGCTCTTGAGTTAGAAGACCAAGTTCATCACCTGGCTCTTCTGCACATCTCAGAATTAGTCTCAGTATTAATCATCATCTCCCATGGAGTGATGATAAGTACCAGGAGTCACAGAAGCATCAGGCATGTACCCCATGGTAGTGTGCAAGAGATGTCAACTGAGTCCCAGGCAGAAATTCTAGGTCCCATTGACTAAAATAATTTTAACAGGATTTTGTCCTCAATAATTGTGTTTTTGGGGCTGGAGGAGTGGCTCGAGTGGCTCAAGTGGCAGAGCACCTGCCTCGCAAGGTGTGAGGCCCTGAGTTCAAATCCCAGTACCAAAAAAAATTGTGTTTTTGTCTTCATTTCCCTTGTGATTTACTTCTTGGGTTCGAGGTGGAGGAGATGATGAGCTTTCCCCAAGAATAGCCCTCAACTCTAGGATACCCTTTAATTGTGTGCCTGGGTCAGTAATTAATGGCCTTTTGAATGTGCCATTCTTAGTTCCCTATTTAAGATCCCAACTTTGTTCCTCCCAAAGAAGAAGAGTAGAGAAGAAAGTGGGGTCCACCTACACCACTTTAGCTAAGTGATACCAGAAATACTATTTAATTTCAGGGAAGCACCCCTCCATTTCACAGGAGGTTATCTCTTCAGAGCCCAGCCAAAACCCTGTCTATCTGGTCCTTGATTGCCCTCTGACGTGATAGAGAACAGTCATTCTTCAGTTATCCTTGGAGGATATCATTTTCCCTGGGACTCACAGGTCCAGCCACCAGATATTTGCATGTGTTAGAAAAAGACTAGAATGAAACACACCCATTAAAGACAATAAAAAGAAAGTGCCTGGAAAAGGAGTGCCTCCTTTACTGGGTGAGTAATAAGAACAAAATAGAAGACTTGTTGGATGAAGCAGAGGAAATACAGTTTGGAAGACGAAAACCAGAGCTTATTACTATTATTAAAAATGAAAGCTACCTATATTTACTATATTCTAGACACTGCGTTGAATGATTTTCAAGCTTTGTCCCACAGATGAAGAGCCTGAAATTTAGAAAAGGTCTCAGTGTCTTATCCAAGTGGCACATGGTCAGTGAACAATGGGAGTTGAACCCAAAGCTAAACCCCTGACCACTGCCCTGCACCACTTCCTTCCAGGGGATGAGGGAACAGCATTCCCTTGTTTGGGTCAGTTTGCCCATGCAATTTAAGCTCCTTTTAGTTCTCAGCTGTTGCTTTCTACCAGCATGTTCTTAACGTTTCAGGCTGAGGAAAAGGCAGATGCATTGAATAAGGAGCTACTGATGACCAAACAGAAGCTGATTGATGCAGAAGAAGAGAAGAGACGGTTGGAAGAAGAGTCTGCTCAGGTGAAGGGAACCTTGCTCTCTCCCAGACTTCCCAGAGTCTTGCAAGTGCTAGCATGTTGAAAGTTCAGCTGGTGGTGTCCTGTTGCACCAGGGACTCTGGGGACAACTGACTTTAATTTCCTTCCAAAGGCCTTTTTTATTTACTTTGTAAAGCATAGTGGTTCTTTAATTATTAAGTCTAGGAGGAGACAGTAGGTCAGAGCCCACCGTTGGTTGGGGCAGGAAAAATTCCTGGTGTTGAAATTCAGCATGGAGTATAGCGAAAAATTAACATTTCTGCAGAGGGAGTAGGCACACCAGTCATAGACTGTCAGCAACCCAGGCTCATCCTCTGTCTCACTTAGAGCACTGTGAGCAGTGCTTCAGTCATAGGCAGAGCTGTGGAGGCCGTGCCTGGAGCAAACCCCTCTCCTCAACCTCCTCAGTCCTCCAGGATGGGCATGCCTGCTTGCCTCAGGTGAACTGTGACCAAGCATTGTCCACAAAACCATGTGGTGCTGAGCACTGCTGTGGCCTCTTGGCTCTTCATTCTGCTTGGCCTATGCTGGCTCCTCTGCTAAGGCCACAGCTTGGGTGGTTGCACTGGCACAGGAGAACTACAGAGAAGCCCATTGGAGATCGGTTTGGCATTTTCAGAAATGTTTCTGTTCTCCCCTCTCCTAGCCTCAAGAATGGTATGAGTGCTACTAAGGGTGGAAGAAAAGGTGGGGGAATTAGACCCTGGACAATTGGCTGAGGCACTTTTTTGGCATGAAGCAGTTAGTGACAGAGATTCCTTTATTTTTCCCTTAAATTCACTTTTGCTTTTTTTATGTGTGTAGTTAAAGGAAATGTGCCGTCGGGAACTTGACAAGGCAGAATCTGAGATTAAGAAAAACAGTTCCATCATTGGTGACTACAAACAGGTGGGTTCCTGCATCATGGGCTGAGGTGGTACACTGGGGCAGGGATTGTGTGCCCTCTAGCCACAGTGCAAAAGCATGTTGGCTTCAAACCCTGGCTGTCCCCTTAGTCTCATTTGTAAAATAAGAAAACTAAGCCATGTCTTGGAGTATCATTGTGTGTAATATAAAGGATGTGTTGTACAGTGCCTGGCATGGTGCATCTAGTAGGGACTTAATGAATTAAAGCCCCAGTATGTTTCAGGAAACGTTCAAAGTCTAAATGGCTGTAAAGCAGTTCTCTCCAACGCTGGTAGTTTCGAGAACGCGGTTTGATTGATCATGTTCCTTCTCCGTTGGGATCTCATGCTGGCCTGCAAGTCTGGCATGGGTCATTTCCTGCAAGTCTGAGGCTGGCCACAGCTGGAGTAGCCTCTGCTCATGTCAGTATCACAGCTTGTTGGTGCTGCATTAATACCACCTAGCATATTCTAGCTGTTGGTATAGATCTTATCCCAAGACCAAATTATGCAGATGACTACATTGCTCAAAAGATTGTGGTTTTCTGTTCATTTCTTTAGATTTGTTCTCAGTTGAGTGAAAGACTGGAAAAGCAGCAGACAGCTAATAAAGTGGAAATTGAGAAAATTCGGGTAAGACTTCATTTTACACTACCTTGCTCATGTTTTGGCTGTCTTCAGCACAGCAGGTTTTGGGAGAGGTTGTTGATTTCAGACAGAAGCTGCCCGGGGAAGTGGCTCAAGGGGTAGAACTCTTGCCTAACATGTACTAGGCCCTGGATTCAATCTCCCAAAATAAACAAGAAAAGCTAAGGAGTATCTGATTGATAAGGTGCCTGTCACGGCCTGGCCCAGCGATTGACAACTTACTTGTTTTCTGTGGGAGTTCAGAGAAGACCAAAGAGCTCTGGCTTTAGATCCCAAAGTCCAAATTGCCCCCAGGATTGTGAACATCATTGGGAAGGCAGTCAGTTTGCTGCATGGCTTCCCCAAGACAGAGTCCAGTAAGTACTAGGTTTTGCTTGAGGTGGGAGTGCAGGGTCAGGTTCATCCACTGTTTCCACATTGTTCTGTATAGACACTTCCCCCCCTAAGCTCTTTCCTTCTGTTTTAGTGGATCCAGAAACAATGAAGACTTTAATTTTTAGTGTGTCACTGCTAGTTTGGGAGTAGGGGGGTATAGCTTGCTGATTTTTTTTTTTTTTTGGCAGTACTGAGTTGTTGGAACTCAAGACCTAGCCCTTGCTAGACAGGCACTCTGCCCCTTGGCCATACCCCCAGCTCAGTGCTTTCTTTACACCTATGTCAGATTTTATAAGCTGAGTAATTTACTAAAAGATGCTTTACTTCTATATTACAACTCAGTGAACAAGAACATAGGAGAGTTCTGTGCTCACAGCCTTGTTTACACAAAGCAGTGTGATACCTGGAACAAGATGACACCAACTTGTATCATAACCAGAAGCACCTATTTTTAAGTATTTATTTTCTGGCTCAAAAACTTATATAAAATTTGGGAAGTGAGTAAATAAGTAAAAAAACCTTTGTACAATTACCTACAGATAACAAAATCTTTGGGGGGAGCAGTACTGGGGATTAAAGCTAGGGTCTCCTAAGCATGTCATATCCCCAAGCCTCTGACATCATCATTATTAACATTTTGGTGTTTAGACATTTCGGTCTTTGTTGTTCCGTGTTTACTCTAACATAAAATTTCATTTATTCAAGATGTGTAGTTTTTAATTTACATTTCAAAATTGGGATGTTTTCTAATTGCTTTTTGTGGCTTAATTTAGAATTTTCTAGAGGAACATAAAATAATGTTTCTTACATTCAGCGACATCCTATTTTGACAAAATAATGGGATATTTTATTTGTAAGCATGTTTTACAAACATTTTTGTGTCCTATCTCTTTAAAGTAGCATTTAAGCATTTTTCCATGTTACAAAAAATCCATCAAAATTCCTTTAGAGCCTGCATATTTCCTTGAATAACCATAGCACAGCATGTTTAATTGTTCTCACTTGTTAGGTGGTTTATTCCCCTCTCTCCTTTTTTACATATCCCCAGTTCCACAGTGAAAATCCTTGAACATAAATCTTTATCACAGCTTAGTCATGGCATCATTTTGTTAGCATGAGTTCCTAAAAGTGCCAGACTGAATCAATATTTTTATTGCTTTTAACATTTCATACCAGGTAGCTTTTCCAGTAGGTTGCCTGCCAGTTTCTAAACAGCCAGGTTTTGGAAGCTGCAAGTGCTAACAGAGATGCCATCTCTCAGATCTCCTCTAGAGAAAGCGCTCACGACATCCTAATGGGCCAGTTTCTGTTCTTTGCCTCTTCACCTCTGATACTCAATTTCAGCAAAAAGTGGATGACTGTGATCGCTGCCGAGAGTTTTTCAACAAAGAAGGACACGTGAAGGGCATCAGCTCAACCATGGAAGTTATGGATGAGGACACAGATGAAGAGAAGGAAACGCTCAAGAACCAGCTGAGAGAGATGGAGCTAGAATTGGCACAAACCAAGCTCCAGTTGGTGGAAGCTGAATGCAAGATCCAGGTAATGCCATTGTCACTTAGGCATGTGCCATGGGCCAGATTCTCTGGTGTGGACTAGAAAAGCCAGAAATGACTTTTCTGGTTTGAGATGTTTTCTCCCCTTTTAAACGTTGACCATAATCCTCATAGGTTAAAAACCAATATTGATATTTGTCAGTATTGGTTAAATCAGTATTTGGCATGCCCTAAGAATTTGGACTGAGATTGTGGATCTTTTTAGTGGGACATAGGACACGTGCTTTAAAATCAAGCTCCACCACTGAACATTTTTTTCTTTTTTGGAGGCACTGGGGTTTGAACTCAGGGCTTGTGCTTGCTAGGCAGGTGCTCTACCAATTGAGCCACACCTTCAGCCCTTTTTGCTTTAGTTATTTTTCAGATAGGGTCTCGTACTTTTTTGCCTGGGCCAGCCTCAGACTGATTTTCCTACCTACACCTCCCTCATAGCTGTCACTGCAGTTTTTCACCAGTACACCCAGCTTGTTCTTTGGGATAGGATCCCCTAACTCTTTTGTCCCAAGTGGCCTCAAACCAACAGTCCTCCTACCTCTGCCTCCCAAGTAGCTGGAATTATAGGTGTGAGCCACCATGCCCAACATCCACCACTGAACTCTTGAACCTGTGTTAGGTAGTAACCTTTCTATACCTCAGGTTCCTGATCTGCAAGTGGAAGTGATGAGAGTGCCAATCTTCTGTCAGGTTCTTTTGAGGACTAAATAAGACAATATGCAGGAATGGCTTACCACAGCAATGGGAACTTGATAAATGTGAACTTTTTTTATTCTAACTCCCATCACTTAGAGCTCTGTGACCTTATACAGCTTAACTATAATTTATCCGAGCTGCCATTCCTAATGAAGAAGGGCGGGCTGATTTTTGCTCATCTTTCTGCTTCACTGCTAGTTCCACCAGTGCCAGCATTGAGCACAAGTAGGCATTGGGCACTGTGTGTGGCAGGAACACAGATCGTGCCCAAAGCTGTGGGCCAGGTTTTCCTTTACTGTTTGTCATAACTGGGCATCTGCTCTTGGTCAGGCCATGTCGTAGGTGCTGGGACTACAAGCTAAGACATGCCTTGCAGGACTGCCCAGGACAATCAGGAACAGCATCACCCAGGCAGTAGTGTCTGAGCTGTGATCAGAGAATGCACAGGGTTTGGAGCTGCAGAAGAGAAAGAACCATCATGAACACCCCTGGCAGAAGATGCTCTGCAGCGGGGCGGCGGGAGACGAGGGGCTGGAGGGTGGGGAGTTTCAGGAAAGTACTTCTGTATAGGAGGGGATGAAGGTAGGTACTAAGGCTGGAACAGAGCATATGGGTGGAGGTTATGAATCATCTCAAATACCATACAAAGAGACTTGGACTTCAAAGGTTTAGCTGGAAATTAATGATGTAATCAGCTAAAGTATCAGGTGTGTGCAGTTGGCCAGAAGAGGGAGACATTAAATTAGGAGGCTGCTTTAATAAATAGACTAGGTAAGAAATGTCTTCCCTAGGAAAGCTCCCAAGTCTCCAGGCATTGCAGACCTTCCTCTGCCAGTTTGGGGACATTTCCAGTGGCCTCTCAAGAATAGACAGAGCTCTTCTCTGAGCTCAGTTCTTGGGAGGACACGGCGCTAATACTGAAACTGAGATCCTCATACACGGTGTTCCTCCTGTAGGATTTGGAGCATCATCTAGGCCTTGCCCTCAATGAGGTGCAGGCAGCCAAGAAGACTTGGTTTAACAGAACACTGAGCTCCATAAAGACGGCAACTGGGGTTCAAGGAAAAGAAACTTGTTAAGAACAGCTGCTGCCTCCAGACACCTGCAGAAAACACACCACCTTTTGTTGCCTTCTGTGGCCAGTTGTGTGATTCTGTGACACATTCCAGGAATGGAATGTCCTAAGATCTGTGACACATGTTGGAGGGTTGCTGGGCCAGAGCTCTGGGTAAGGCTCTCCTCACTACTGACACCAACAGGCCTGCCATCCAGCTGATGTTTGGGACACACACACACCAGAAATCACTCCTCAGTGTGCCACCCAGGCCTTTTCCCATGTAGGTCAACACCTCACCCATCCTGAAGGCTGAGTTTACACAATCAGAGTTTGGGGATACTTCAGTGTGTTGATTTTTTTTTCCTAAAACTTTTTTCTTTTAAATACGTATTTTAGATCTAGATCTAGATCTAAATATATAGGGGGATCAAAAATTAAAAATAATTATCTGTCAGTGCCAGCAAAGGCTCCCCGAGTATACATGGAAAAACACTTTGCTTTAAGTAGGAGGGTTTCATAGTCATAGTGGAAGCCACCTAGTTCTGTTAACCTATACAAGGCACAGGTTTTTGGTTTGGCGTTATTCATGTCTCTGAGCGATTCTATGCAACTCTCATAGCCCTATCATCTTTTAGCATTGGCTGCCAAAATGACTTCACAGTACTGGGGTGGGTGAGCAACATGACTGTGAGACTGGCTTAATCATAACATGGACAAATCTTATTTTGCTTCTGTGTCAGGTATCCATACATAATACACACACACACCCCTTTCCCAAAATCCCCATTGACAGTGTTTCACCCCCCCCCCCAGACTAGGACTGCTGAGCTGCACAGCTCCCTTCTGTGGTTACCTGGGCACTTATACTTAAAGGTTTGTGGGCTCCATTGTCCTCCCTGCTGTTGTGGGGGATGTGAAGAGCTCCATCACTTTAGGGTTCCTGGTATGATTCCACAACAGGCTGTACAAGTGAGGAAGACGGAGCTGTGTATCTGTGTCATTGTGAGTATGCACATGCTGTGAGGTTCTTGTCCGACTGGCCAGGTCCCTCCCTGACTGGCTGACAGGTCCTCAGCCCTCCCAGAGTGTGGCTGGGTGCGGACCTCACTGTCCAGATGGGCTCTAGGTTCTCACTTCGTAGCTATGGAATGGAGGTTTTAGCACCTTTTTTTTATTATTATTAAATAAATAAAAATTTTGACTCTTAATTTATATAGTGATATGCTGACAGGCTGTTCCACAGGTGGTCATCCTCTGCGTTCCGTGTGGAGGTGGCTGGTTATAAAAGGCATTGGTTTGTATATAAAGACACTCGGGTTGTTTTTTATCTTTTTTTTTTTTCCTGTGGGCTGTACTGATGCTTGCTGAGGTCACCTGTGATAAGGGAGATAACAAGTGGCACCCTTCCCCCAGACCATCCCCTCCAGCCGCTTTCTGTGTCTTTCTTGTTCAGTTACCAAAACAGCTGTAAGCCCATCTAATACTAGGTGTGTGGATATTGTGCTAGGG
This sequence comes from Castor canadensis, assembly GCF_047511655.1. NCBI lineage: Eukaryota > Metazoa > Chordata > Mammalia > Rodentia > Castoridae > Castor > Castor canadensis. The sequence goes on along the minus strand of NC_133398.1, from coordinate 11,990,447 downwards.
TAGTTTATGTGTCTTTATGAACTGAAATATAAACCAGTAAAATTGTATTACTATTTCTTTTGTTGGCTTTATTTTAACAGCATACTCATTAAATATTTTGGTACAAACAGCATTGTTTTGTAAAAACCAGTTTTATCATTACATGTTCCTGCCCGCCCTTGCCCAACCTCTGCTACCAGCAGAATCAGAGAGGATCAGCCTCATGCTGGCTTGTGTGTGAACATCAGGTAACACATCCCTTCTGACGCGCCTCTACCCTCTTCAGCCATGAGTGTGGTTTCAGACTATGTGGCAAAGAAAAATACAGGCTCCATCCTTTGGGAAACTGATGCCCCTACTATCATATGTGGCCCTCCCTGAGAAGTACAGTCCTGAGGTGATAAGCAAGACACTTAAGTATATCGGAGATCTTGGGAGGGGGAAGGGTGGAATTGGGCCTGGAAATATACTCTCATCTCATTTGGGACAGAGATGGGAGAGGGAATACTAGAGCCACATGAGAGTGTGTGGCAAAACAGCAACAGAGCCAGAGTGCATGGGCAGATGGATACACTTTTAAAAAACTCTTCACTAGTGGTTCTTCCACATGCCTGCATCACAGGGATGCAGGCCCCAGGCTCTCTGCTGTCCCTTTCTACCCTTTCCCCTCCCTACTTTTCTGAAGCAGGAAGAGTGATGCTTCTGTAACCCTGTGTTTCCCCTCCACATCTGACCTACCCTCCCAGGACTCCCCACCCCCTTTGAACAGTAGCCTGCTGAGACACAGACCATGGCTTCATGCCTGCAAGAAAGGAAGACAGTGGGCCCTGGCCTGTCTTTTCTCCATGCATTGAGGCTGGGGAAGTTTCTAGCCAATCACAGGTACCCTTGCAAAGACCAGGACAGTGGCTCCAGAGCACAGTTAGGATCCCTTCAATGCCCATTGGCTGGAGGGTGTATTTCTAAGGTCCGTATTGCTGGCCAGCCTGCTCCATGCTTTTCCAGGCTCAAAGGTCCCATGTTCAGAAGTGTAGAAACTGCAGAAATCCTCATCCTGTAGCTGTGCCCTGGCCAAAAGAAAAGAGTCCATACACCAGACATCCATCCCTGATTGAGATGGGGAGAGTAACTGTACTGCCTTATGGTAAGTAGCACAGGGGTATACAGGACCCTGTGGCACCACTGAAGTATGTTTGCAAGAGAGACAAAATGGTAGTGGAAAGGAGGAAAGGCAGGGAAAGGAGAAGGCTCAAAAGAAAAGACAAGAGGTAGCAAGCCCAAATCTCCACGTCCATTCTGAAGTCCAAAATCCAGTGGCCAGGAGTGGGCAGTGAGAAGATTTAAGTTAAGGAGACCCCACACAGTACCAAAATAAGCCCAGAACATACACCTATTCTGAACTGACCCGAGAGTTGTGAAAACCAGTGCCTTTATGGAGGGGAGCCTGGTAGGTAGCATGGACCCCTGGTGGCTTGGGAGGAGTCACTTCACTGCTCAGAGATTGTGCTGGATGCTGACACAGATTTTAAGATTCAGTGGGAGGAGGAGAAGGGGGCAGAAGAGGATATAGACAAAGGGCATGAAGCCTTACAGAATGACGACTAAGGCACTCTTTAGAACAACAGGACTGAGCTGTAGGTGCCCTACCCATCTGTCTCATAAGTGAAGAAATTAGGGCTCACAGAAGACCACACAGCTAGAATGTTACCTTGTACCTAACCCCCAAAGCCAGCTGGTATAATCTGCCATGGAAACCATACTGCATGAACATGTGGAACTCAGGGCCAAGACCAAAGCACAACCTGGAATGTGTATCTCACCCCGCATGGGCTCTGTCCAGCCTGTGTCAAGTTTGCTTAGCTGTTGTGGAACTCTGGACTCATCACACATTCCCTCCTTCATTTTCCCCCTCAGGTAGAGAAAGGCAAAGCTGGGGTCAGCACCTGGCTAACTAGGCTGCCTTTTCTTCAGTCCATGCTAGCGGGCTATAAATCCAAAGTGGTGGTAGAGCCTGGTGTCACAACGTGAAGCAACACACCACCCAGTGTTGCCATCCACTTACCTGCAGGCAGTGGTAATAGCTCTGTCCTGTCTCCTCAGCACCTCCCTCTGGGCTCTAGAGGGCCGAGCCTCACTGGTCTCTCCTGCAGGAATCTTCCTGGGCATGGCTGCAGGAGCTTCAGCTTTGGAGTCAAAGTGTTCTGCCTCCCAGCAGCTTTGCCATGGCTTCCTGATTTGTTACATCTAAGTTCTGGCAACCCCTGGGGTGGGTGTGAGGGTCAGGAGTGTGGGTTGTGAGGAGCACCTGGGCATGCTACAGCTTAGAACTCAGCACTCACTGGCACTTCCAACACCTAAGCCAGGTGCCAACTTGAAGGTTCATGGGCAGAAAACTTCTTGCAGAGGAAGTTCTTTAAGGACCACAGCCAGGAGCATGGACTAGGCCCCAGCCCCACTCCCAAGCTGCTGGCCATGTCAGGAGCCTCCATGCCTTTGTGTAAAGAGAAGAACCCGTAAGATGGACTGAGCTAATCTTACTTGAACCTTCTCTTCACTAGAGTGGATCCTGCACAAACAGTCCAGCCCATTGCTATTTAACACAGAAGCTTTTATTTTTTTATTCATCCAAATGGGGAAAATGCAACATATCAGGGCATTACAGACAAACTGCAGCAGCCAGACAAGAGGCTCAGTCTATGGCAGAGTCCAATGCACTCAGCATGAAGGGGCCACAGTGTGGACGCTGCCTGCAGGAGTCGGGGCAGCAGGGTCCCTTTGGATGAAGGCCAGGCATCTCTGGGCGAGGCACTGATGACAGTCCACACATGCAGGCTGCTGCTTCAACACCGATGGTTTAAAGTCCAGAGTCCTACATGTAACCACAGCCCCAGAGGGGTAGGACAATCCATGGTGGCTGTGGTTTCCAATGTTTTTTAACAATACACAACATGAAGTTATTGCCAAAGACTTTGCACAACAAATTATACTATTTACACTTGTGTATTCAGGAAAAAACATTAAATAGATACAGATAGGTATTTTAAATAGACTTCTATTAAACACTAACTTGGCCATCACCAGACCCGAGTGAGCTACAGCCAGAAGTCCAATGTCACGAGTAACCGTGCAATGGGGACAGGTTTTCTACCCACGACACTACACTCAGCTTTCTCCCTGCCTCCTGTGCCCCCACCCTAAGACTGAGGGGCTATAGGTGAGGGGGGCTACATAGGCTGCACCTCCTATCTCCTTCCCATACAGATCTGCTTGAGAAGCAATTTTGCCTAGTCCAACTCCTCCAAGAATGCTGCATACCCTGTAACAGGCAGATCATGGCCACAGTCATACGGCTGTGGTACTAATGATGTAAGGCCAGTCCCTTCCCCAGCACCTCCCGTCAAGAGCACCCCTGGGTTCTGGCCCATCAGCTTCACTGTTCCTGGTAGTGCATATGCCCTAATTATGACTATGTCAGGAGACCTATCTTCTGAAAAAGTGGCTGCGCGTCAACTAGTTACTCAACAGACCAGACAGAGGGTCCACAGTGAAAGGCCTGGGTCCAAAGATGCTTTGGGAAACACTGCTAGGTGCTAAAATATATGTCTGCCCGAAAACAGCCAACAAGCAGGAGGTTCCCACCTGGACCACACATGCACTTTGCCTACCTGAGCTCTGATGTGCTGCTTGAAAAAGTTGTCTAGAGCCAGCTCACCAGACAGCCAGAGTGACCCCTGAGAGACAAGTGAGCCCCCTAGGCAGGATGTAAGGATGTCTCCAACTGCTGCCCTACCCAACAGTTTTTACAGCTGAGCTTCTCCACAGTTTAAGCGCCTCCACACAGCCAGGGTGGAGCCACTGCTCAAAAGCTACCATGTGAAATGAGCTAGGGAAAAAGGAGTTCTCAGCATCCCCTTCTTAAGAAGTGGGGTGCAGAGTGACAACTTCCAACAGCATAGTCCAGGGCTTCAGGCCTACATGCATGAAAGGGTAGGATAAAGGATGCATCTTATGGCAGATTTCTGGCTTCATGTTCAGAGTACTTTTGGAATCAGGGCTCACCTTATTACTTCCAAGTCATACCTCACACATGGGCCACCATCACCACCATGGGGGGTCAGAGCTTGTCATTGAGTGTCAAGGAGACAAATGTACCTGGATGTGCCTTGCCATTGACCTATCAAACAAAAATCCTAAAGCTAAGATGTTTACACCAGCAAGAACCCAGTTCCCAAGCCTGAGCGAGAAGCAGGGGCCCGGAAGAGAGCAAGGAGCAGGACACTCAAAATGCAACTTTCTAAGTTACAGGTCGAGAAGAAACTTCTTAAAGGCAGTCTTTCTAGCTATCTAATATCCCATCTCTATTCCTGATTCATGTACTTGGAACAATTTTTTTAAAAAATTATTCCCAACTCATACAGCAGCAGAAATACTTAGGATAGACCTTTAAAAAGAAGTTTCCAACTCATCCGTTCCCCAATACAGGAAAACAGGGCAGGGCTCTAGCTCCATAAGTGAGTTACAGTGCCCACTGACAAAAGCCTTCCTAAGAGGCTGGAGCACAACACAGAACTTGCTGTCAGATGAAAAGCTACACCTGGTGTCACAGCTAGGGACAGATACACTCTCCAAAAGCCACAGCCAGTCTCCACCTACCCCAGACACAAGTTTGTCATTTTCCCTTCCATGAACCCAGAAACTTCTCTAGAAAAATACACGGTGTGCTCCTTCTGTCAGATCCTTGGAGCCAACCCAAGTACACAAGAAATGATAAGGCAGCAAAATCTGAAGCACATCCCATACTAGAGGGAGTTAGGTAAGGCTGAGATGGCAGTCAGTGTGCTCAGAAACATGCTTTCAAGAACTTTTGTGGTCACTTAATTCACAAAGCACAACCTCACGGACAGTAAGCAGCATTTGCTCCTTGGGTTGTCACCAAAACTGAATGGTAGCTGCTTTCAACCTGCCCAGGAATGGCCTAGGCAGAATAGGAACTACTCTGAAATTCAGAAAGTGCATTTACACCCCAAGCACTCTTTGGGGTGTAAATGTCTTCTCACCTCAGTGCCCCCAGTAGGGAGGTTGAGGCCTGGCCCAGAGCAGTTGGTAATGCACCTGAGTAGGACTTGCTTTGACCTTCCTTAGAAGTGTGCAGGTCCCTAGAAGGTGGAGAGCAGCACCTCTGGGCTTCCCTCAAGGCCATCCTGAAAAAGCAATTGTGAACTCCACATACCTTTCTTGCCCTGTGACTTGACTCTGAAATGAAGGATAGCCAATCTCTGCCATTTTATCCTCTCACACCAAAGTCCTAAGCCAAAATTAGATTTGAGATCAAATACTTCCTTTGTCTTGCCCTTTCTAATAATCTTTAAGATCACAGGAGAGAAAAGACCTGAAGACAGAAAATACATCAAACTGTGCATCTCAAAAATAAAGGTGTGGTCACTTACTGACCCACTATACCTGGTACCTAGAAAAACCACCCAGCTCTCTGGGCCTCACTTTCCACCCTAGTACCAAGAGTTCCCCGTCTCCTGCCAGAAAAGTCGAGACTAGAGAGGTACAATTTGTAGTTACAGACATGGTCTCCCAAAACCAGAATGTTTCTGAATGCATATGTGACACTTTCCCCTCCTACACACAGGATCCACTAGCTGACCCCTCCACCCAAAAAATAGTCTGCGCTCCTCAGCCTGGTACCCAGGCCATTCCCCAACTGTCTGCCAATGCCTGTGCAACCACACAGTCTGGCTGTTACATCATCTCTCCACCACCTGGCCTCTTCACTTCCTGGGGGAACTATCCATCCCTTCCTCTTCTAAGCCCCACTTCAGAGCTACTTCCTTCCTAAGGCCTTCCCCCATTCACCTCAGCCCCTTGCTCTTCTGGGCACCATTCACCATGGACCTTCCTAAGGCCTACCGTGTATGTCACTCTTTAGCCACCTGTCACTCAGAACCTAAGTTACCTCTGGACGGGGGCTGCACCTCTCTTCATGTGTGTTTGGACAAGAGAAGCTCAGGAGTTCTCTGCAGGGAGATGCTGGAGTTCAGGTAGCAGGGAAGAAACTTTTCAGTCACAATTAAGCCAAAGGGTAAACAAGCTCTACAGTCTAAGGCAAGAGATGACAAAATATGGGCCACCGTTCTTGTAATTGGACACAGCCACACTCACCTGCTCCCGCACTGAGGCTGCTTTTGTGCTGCAATGACAGGTGAAAGTTGTGACAGAGGCTGCATAGCCCATAATGCCTGGAATGCTCACTACAGTATCTGCCCCTTTACAGGAAAAGGTTACTGACATCAGGGCTAGTGTAGTGCTCCCAAATATTTTCACATTGTGATACACAGGAAGGAGATGTTTGTGGGGCCCATGGGGATGAACAGACAGACCGCTTACAGTTATGAAGACCCTTGGCCTGGGGGGTCTGGCCATCCAAAGCCTGGTGGGCTCTGTGTCTCAATATACCTTTAGCCCTTCCAAAACTAACCTAAGGCCTCCAAACCACAGCTGCTGCTTGAACTCTAGTCCCCAGCAAAGCAACAGAAATACAGAGGTACAGAAACCCACCCTGACTCACTGAGGATGAAGCTTAATGATAGAGCACTTGCCTAGCATCCATTAGGCCCTGAGTTTCATCTCTGGCTCCACAAAAAAACCAAAAACAAACCCACCATGATTACTCATGTTTCCTTGCCCATGACAGAGATGTGAATTCAGCAGGCCTTAGATTGGTACAAAACTGAAATCTAAAACAAATCCTTCAGTAATTGCACAGCTTTTCCACTCAAAGAACACTATAAAGAAAACCTACACTTTTTCCCGCTGGTTAAAGACTATGTCCCACAGATACTGAATCCAGAAATCTCCAAGCTCTTGCCCAAATTTAAAAAGACAAAACAACAAACAAAAAACATCACTATTTTTTAAATTAATGCAAAAAAACCCAGTAAAAAGGAACATCTTACTAGCGAGCCCAACCATGCAGAAACTCAGGGAAATGGCAAAGATGCTGACTACTTGGCTATAAATCTGTCTGTCCACTGACAAGGGGGATGGTTTCCACCATAGCCCCATTTACAGGCACAATGAAGATGGGCTTTGCACTTTTCCAAGGTCTCGGTGCTCTGTCAACATCTCCATCCCTCCTCGCTCCTCTTGGTCTGAGGCAGTAATTATGACTGTGCCATCCTCTGAATGAAGGTGCGGGAGAGGTGCTCCAGCTGGCCCTCCCCCTAAATGCTCCCTGGCCAGGGCTGGGTGCTGTCAGATGCCCCTGCTCAGTGCAACAGAGGAGCCAGGCCCATGGGGAGGACTTCATTCCCACCTCCATCTCTGTTGCAGCTGTGGCAGCCTCCCTCATCCTTACCTGGGCACTGGCAACAGCCTCTTCCTCATCACTCCTGATTTGGGTCCTTGGCTGTACTGTGTTGGATGACAGTAATCACTGATGGGCAGTACACCCAGGGCATTCCCTGAAGTGGCTCCTGGTAACCGTCCTGGGTCCTACAATGAGAGGCTTCATGCTGCTCAGTGGGCTGTGACTTTCTGTGCACATGGGCCTGCCTTGCTGAGCTCCTTTCCCAACTCCCTCATCAGGTAGATATGGTCCAGCTCCATGCAGTCCCAATGGAAAGCCTGGCCCACATGGATCAGAGCCACTCTAACTGACTTAGCTCTATGCTCTTCTCATCTTGCAAGTCACCTCCCAAGCCTGGCTCCTCTCCTGACAGCCTGGGACACCTGAGAATGTGCCTGCTGGCCCCCAGCCCTTGGCTAGAAACTGCATGTCTAGGAGAAGGACAAAGCTACAGAAAATTCTGATTCTGTTCAAACCCCCTGAGCATGCTCCTTGCCACCCTGCACCCTCCATCTGCCAATGGTCTCCCCTGACTCCAACACAGAGCCTGGCAAAGAACAGCAGGTGACAGTCAATGTTTGATCAATAATCTATGTGCCCAAGAAGGGAGACATGTTCACAGCATTATCACCAATTACATCAGAGTTCAATTCAGACAGACATCTCATTGCAGAATTCCTCTACACTACCAAACAGCTGGCTGCTGCTTCATACCTCCCAACAGCATGTCTCCTCCCATCCCTCCAGCCCCAGTGTCTATCCAGGTAGCAGTTACTGATTTTTTCACTTTATTACATACAGGTTCAGTTACAGTGTAAGAAATTGGTCAGTGGAAACAGACTTGAATGTACAGCTGGCAAAAATCCAGGAGCAGCCAACCAACAGTCCCTTCCAAAGAACCAAAGACTTCATGGGCCCAGAAAGTTTGGATTCTTTGTGGGAAGGGTCAGAAAGTGGTGTGGGTGGGTTTTTGCTTGTTTTGTTTCAAGGCACATAGGATACAGCCCCACAATCTGGAAGAAAGGTGAGTAGAAAGTGTAAGAGAAAGAGAAGATACTGCTGCCAGCCTTGGAAAGCAGGATGGTCACTGCACAAATGACAAATGCACAGCACCAGCTGAGTACAGCACCATCAGAGTGTGTGGGCCCTGCCACTAAGTGCTGTATAATTTGGGGCAAGTCATTTTACCTAAGCCTCTCAATGCCTCATCAACAAAAGAGGCAAACTTCTACATCCCACAGTTGTGGAGTCCAAAACTAATCCCTAAGAAAGGGCTTCTGTTAACCATCAAAACAGCAGAAGAAATATAATTTCCTCTGTGTGGCTAAAAACTCACTAATTAGGAGCCATAGTGTTTTGCCACAAACAAGCGGAGTAGTTTAGAGATCTTTGGGCTTCAATTTCCCTGTGTGTACAGCAGAAACAACAATTCTTGCATTGCTATTTCTCCAGGACTCACCAGAAGAGCAGGAAATGAACCAAAGAATGGAAGAGGACTCTGCAGAGTGCTGTGTTCTGCCCATCTCAGGGTCTCACGCTCCCTCACACACATCAGTGTTAGACCTTGGTTTAGAAGAAGGTTCCTTCTTGCTGTTCCCTCCAAAAAAGACAGCTGCTCAGAGGTGTCAATTGTCAAAGACTGTAACAGCTTGGGCTAGGTGGCTTCTGTATCCCCACACCAACCTACCCCTAAGCATAGACCAGCTGACATCAAATAGCAAAGGAGCGTGGGAAGTGGTCTGCAGTAGTGGGAGAAGCAGACAAGGTCAGCAGAGCAGTTCACAGTCAGCAACTTTTTAGAGACCCCAGACTCCTGCAAATCAGGTTCCTCTAGTATTGTCCCAACATGGACGGAAAATGTGCAATCCAGGCTGGCAGCCCACCTGAAGCCCACTCTAAGAGAAGCTCTTGGCAATCAGAATAGATTTTTAGGGGGGCAGGGAGCACCAATTTTATTGTTTTAATTAAATTTATTTTAAAATGATGTCACTGACTCAATCTCTCTTTGTACTTGCCCACGGACACCTCCTTACACCTACACCCAAGCCTGGGCTTCTGCTCTTCCTGCCTCTTCCTTTTACCCACTGAGCCAAAGCCTCACAGACTCCCTTCAGTCAGGCTCCAATCTTTTTAGACATCCCCATCACTTTTCTCAGCCAGGCAGTGCATGCACCCAGAAACATGTACCTCAGCTTCTCATTCGTATTTACTCAAACACAAAAACAAGCTTTAAATAAAAAAGCTTTCCTCTGTTTATACAGCCACACTGCTCTTTCAGTCTATCTTTCCAGTTTGTTAGATAACCTTTTACAATCAGTCTAAAAAACATCCCTGTCATCCTATCTGGTCTGGAGCATGTTCAAGTCAGAGGGCCTAGACTCCAGCTTAGCCTTCGTCCCGACCTTGTAATCTGCAGACTGCTGGACAGAAAAGACACTTTGGTACTGAATTCAGCTGGGTATCATTCCAGGCTCTAACACTTAACTTGGAGCATTAGACTTCTCATCTGTAAAATAGGAATAATTCCACCTCCAAGAGGGGTGTTTTGAGAATTAAGAATGTCCAGCCACCTGGCACACCCAAGATAGCAATTTTGGCAACATTCCGTCCTCTCTCTCATTCCTGATTCTTTACCTGAGTTACTTGGGGCAATTAGCTAATACTTAAATACAGAGCCCCTTTGTACAAATTGTACAAAAGGATCAAGGAAGGAGAACCTTCTACAAAACGGGCACCAGGTTCCTCTGCAATGCTGAGGCAATGTTCTAACAGCAGCTACCCTCCAGCTGGCCATCCAGCAACAAGGAAAGATGACTCTTGACCATACATCTCCAGCAAGGGTTGAAAATCACCTATCTTATCCTGACTGGACCGATAGTGGCAATCTATCTTCACCCACCAGCAGGGGCAGCCCAGGTCATCTGCACAAACTGCAAAGTTCCTCCTAGAAAAACCAAGACCCTCCTTAGAAGCAGCAACAAATTAGGATGTTGACATGATTGGTCAGGAAAAGCAAAGGTTTTCCCTCAATATTAACTGAACAAGGTGAAGGTTTCTACCTAACAGCCTCAGCTGGGGAGGAATGCATGAGCTGGGGTTTGTATGTATGTATGTATTTATTTATTTATTTTTGTACTGATAGGAAACTTAGAATCAGCAGGTAGACAGTCTAAGTTCAGCCCTTACGAAATTCTAAGCACCCATAAATCCCCAACCAAGTACTTACAGCCCTCTGGCAACAGCCTAGCTGGTGATTTAACTACCACAGCAGAAACATGAGCCCCATCCTCAGCAACACCACTGCACCAGCCATCATCAGGGCTTGGTCCCCAGAGCTAAGACTCCTCTCTCTCACCCTGGGACCAACCCAAGCACCTGCTTCTCAATCACCTGTCAGCACAGCCTTGCCTCTCACACATTTCTCTCCACCTTGGCCAACCACAGAAGATTCAGCATTCACAGAGTACTTCCTGTGCACCAGCTATTAACTCATCACAAGCTGCATGGGAATGTGCTAGAGTGAGAGAAATACTTTGGCCCAGATTCTCATATGGTTTCTGTTCCCTATTTCTAGCTGTGCTGTAAAACTTACATAACCCAATTTGCATTATGGTACTATTTTTAAAAACAATCTTTAAGGATCACTGCTTCAAAAATCAATGGAAGATGTTAACTCTAAATTGAAATGATAATGTAGGAAAAGATATCTATTCTTACAACTAACTCAACTTGAATTCTTGATTTAAGTCTTTCTGGAAGATGCTTTTATGAGAAGAAGGGACCTGTTCTTATATAAGAAGTTCTGTGCTCTGTAAGTGTTAGAAAGAAACGCATCAATGTTAAGACTCACCTTAGCAGCAACTGGTTGGCTCTGCTGTTGTTACTCATCTGCCACCCATTTCCCTGTAGCCCCCTAGTCACATTGAGGAGCCCATGGTCACTGTATATATGGCGTCACATGTTACACAGAACAAGCTTGAATACCATGGCACCTTTCTGGTTCTGGGTGACTTCACGGATGCCCCACCTCCCTCAAAAGGCACTGGCATGAAGTGGGAATGACAGGAAGACCGTCCAGAGAGCAGACTGTTTTCACTTTTGACACTCACAATATGCCTGGTCTTTAAGGCTCTGGGCTGCTAGAAATCAACTATGTGGAGGGGAAAAGGTCAAGTGACTCCCTTAGACTCAGCACAGAATATTTCCCTTACTACAAATTGTTAATGAAAACCAAGAAACAGAAATTATAATAAATGATTGATTATAACAGTAAAACTCCTGTCATCAAAAAATGTAGTTAATTTTTAACCACTTTTGTTCTATGTGGCTCTATAAAAACTGCTTAAAAGGACTGGAGTATGTGTCATTAGTGTCATTCCATTACGTACCTGAACAAAGATCCATGGACATAAACCACAGTAGGTTTCAGGAAATAAGTTATATGAAGGCATTTTCAAGTGACACCAATTTCAGTGATGTCCAAGGGCCTACATTACACTATTTCGTGGTGTATAATTAAACTATTAACTTCATTAATACCTTTTGCCGCTAACAACACAGTATTTGTCTCCCAAAACAGGATATTTATAATGGGGCCAATTTCACCAACAAGGAGACATTCAGACTTAAAATGCCTCCAGTGGCCAGAGCCTCTGTTCTCTGGTACCCAGCAAAGCACCTGGCACACAACAGGCACTGAAGCACTGAGCAGGACTAGACTGCAAGTGGAGCTAGTCAGCTCTACCTGGTACGACCTGTCACAGATGTCACAGCCTCACAAACTGTACATACAGATTCTGTGTGGGGGGAAAAATTGTTCCAGCAACCTTCAAGTTGGTAATGAACAGAAAGTGCTACTTACAGACAAATATAAAACATGAAATATGTTTTAATCTCTCTATGCATCAAACAAAGCTTTAGATCTAACACATAATGAAATGCATTTATGGGATATACTAAATGAGGCAAATCCTTACTAAAGTATTTGTCCTAACCCTCACATCTTTTAAATGAACTCCATGATGATAGTACAAGGCAGGAAATAAATATTCTAGTTACCTAATCTAGAAAAGACAGACAAAATGCCTTAAATCTATTTGGTCTCTGCAGGTTCACTACTCACTTTTCTGAGTCTTGCCAACATTGATTCTGCAAAAAATGAGCTTAACTCAGTCAATTATATGTATTTCTCAGAGTTACCATAATAGTTTGATTTTTGTAATTTGTTTTGCTTTTGTGGTTTTTTTTTTTTTCAGTTTCTATTGCTTTTTTTTTTTTTATGGCTTCTTGCTGTTGTGTTGGGGCATACAACACAGATCAGAGATTTTCATTTCTCAGAGAAGTTTCTCTCCTTGAGAAATTGGCACTTTGACCTTCAGCTTGTATAACAACTACACGTATGGATCCTACAGCACTGTCACCAGTCTTGCTGCTTCTGAAATCTCAGCACTTTGGCCAAGAGAGTGCCCTATCATTAAATTCTTCTTAGGTGGACTGTTCCTACCACTGAAATCTTATATTTAAACAAGTACCTGCATGTATGTGTAATTTACATACATGTTATATCCTAAGCTTCTACACATACACACTTAACTCAGTGAATGTGAAATGTCTCTCTAGAATAAAAACCATTTACAAGGGCATTAAAACAAATGCTGAAAATAACTATTTTACATTCAGATCATAAAATTTTTAATGGTAATGTGATGACATAAGACCTAAGAGATCAAATACATCATATATGATTGTCATTTATGCAGGTTGTGTTAATCGATTATTTTTCTCTTTAATCAGAAAATAAAAGAGCTTACCTTTGTATACTGAGATCACAGCTTACAGTCACTATATCTCAGCCTATTTTATACAAGTGATATGGCTACGAAGGTCCGAGGAGAACGAGAATAAAGTGAGATAAACGTGCTGAAAACTGCTTAAAAGTATTAACCTGAAATACACAGAGGGTCCAACACCAGTTTTAAAAATACATTAACGAGGTATTCCCAGCTCTTCAATTAATAATGGTGATTGATTCATGATTTTCAAACATTCACCCAAATTTTTTTTAAAGATGAAAAAAAAGCTAACACCAACAATATTAATCAGTGGTTTGTTCCCCAGGTTAACAATTTTGAGATATCACAAAAATTGAGAACTACATAAACCCAACTCCTTGCTTCATCACACTATGTGCCCCACCTCGTTAGCATGAGGTATGCTGGAAATCTATGGGACCATTACCTGGCACAAGAGATGGGGTGTTGCTGCAGCCTGAAGAGACACAGGCTGCCAGCCATGTTCCTGGGAAGGCACCAACCCCCACCAAAAGAAATGGCTTAAGGAAGACCCCTGTCTTGGAGAAATCATAATACTGCTAAACTGACACAGTCAGGAATGTAACTATTTTGATTTATGTGCTAAAAAATTTTTTTAAAAAGTGTTAGAAGATAGCACAGCTACACGCAAATTCTAAGTTCTACGTTGGTCTGTAAACTCCTTGACAAGAGCTACATTGAAAGGATTAAGTACAGATATTGCTAGGTTTCCAGAGGAAGAGTTTTAAAACAGACACCGTGGCTTTAGACAAAGTATTGCTCTTCGTTAAAACGCTCAGTCATTGTTTTCAAAAAGAAGGTGTCAGAGTGGTGTGTCTGAAAGCCGGGAAGCCTCAAGGTGTCACATTGCTCTTAAGACCAAGACATAGAAATTGCCATTTCAAGCCAGACAACCTGATGGTTCTAGAAGTCAGAGAAGAAATCTTGAGGGCCCAAGTGAATAATAAATGGTGCGACGCTCAGAGGCTGGCAATAGGGGCTGTCAATGAAAAAACCACCTACAGTGGAAAAAAGAGCAGAGAAGCAAAACTTTACATTAATTTCACATAATTTAGTGAAGCCAAGAGCTTCATTTATATTTCTCTGCTCTTTCGGCTGTAAGTGGAATTTTCATTACAAAATGGAAGGGTGGGAACAGCAAAAAAAGGGCGGGGGACACTTAATTCATTACAGAATTTAACAGTTGAACTTGCATGGTTACCACTTCTAACAAAGGACTGACAGCTCAATTATTTTAAGTAAAGCAGAGAAATGTAAAAGTTTGCAGCAACTGGGCAGGTTTACAACATGGTTAGTAACTTCCAACAAACAACAAAATTAAAAAAAGAAAAAAAAAAAAGACTTGGTAGAAACCATTTGAAATGACTGCCATCATGTTGGAAAACAGCACAGCTCCCTTTTTTCCATCAGAGAGGGGTTGAGTTATGAAGCAGAGTCAGTTGAATTTTCTAAAGAGAAATCTCCAGGGAGATTCCAACTTGGAATCCAATTTGAAGATCAATTTCAAATATCAGTACAACTGCAACTGCCAATTAATAGTATTCCAAAAACAGAGGTCTACTGTAAACATTTAATTCATAAAAACCAGACACTACCAGCCATGCTTTTTCTTCTCAGTGATGGCTCTGTTTCATCCATAGGTCAGCAAAATGAATCAATGAAACATGAAAAATCCCAGCTGAAATGGGCCCTTTCTTGTTTATGTCTAGCCACTAATGCACAGGATGAGAATGACAAGTTACAGCTATTTCCAGCAAGTGATGAGGTTTTATTAAAGTATCACCCACCACTAATAAAGACAAAAGGTCAAGGAGAAAAAACAAATTATTGTGTAAAATCCATCTGAGAAGTGACACTGACATTTGTATTTCATTGCTCATTTCACTCTCATCATTAAGTCTCAAAGAAATCTGGCACATAAATTTGTCGTATTTTGTGAAGCCCACTAACACTGGTGGGCACTGCTCAGCTCTGAAAGCAGAATATGATAGGGGAAAGGAAAGCTAATGCATATTAAAAACAGACATTTCTAGGACACAGTGACTGCACTGTTGCCTTCCATGGGGGTGAGTACCTTAATGAAACCATTACCTTCTAGTAACATCATCAGCTTTCCAAACAAGGTGAGAATGCAAGTGGAGGACTTCGGTCTGCACCCTTTACAGAACAGCACAATGTTACCAACTGGTCAGTTCCTTCCAGCATAATAGGTATCTTAAAAGTAAATGCTGACCCATGGCTGAAACCTGTCACTTTTCACAGCAGCACTCAACAAGAACTGGGACAATCGAAGAGCAAGTTTTTATGGGGACCCTGTTGCTGCTTTAGATTCTGATATAATTGAAGAGGAAAAGAGACCCTCCAAGGAATCCCAAAAAAACTGCTAATCTTCTATCTGCATGAAAAAAGCCAGGGAGTGAACACAGTATCTTACAGAGTGAAGAAGGCCACAAGAACAAAAGAGGGTGATTGATTGATTAATTTATTTTTTAAAACTTGGAAATTCGTAAACTAAAATAATCACATTTCTCCTTCCCCATCTCTGGGTAGTGCCATCATTTTAATAAGCAATTGTGGGATAACAGAATGTAACCTTTATCATGGGGATGCCCTTGTACAACCAGAGTACAAAGAGGTTACAAAGTAGACTGACTCAAACTAACAATCACCTTTGCTTTGTTTTAGCAGTTTGCTTACAAATGAATGGGTTTCTAGGGCTAAGTTATTCTTAGTTTGCAATTTCTTGTAATTTAATACCAAAACATATAAAAAATAAGCTAAAACAATATTCAAACCCATATTTTATTGGCTTTAATTACACACTTCAGTATTTACAAAGTTAAAGTTTAAATGAAAAGTCTCTATAAAATTAAAAAAAAATTAACTACAGCCCGAATTAAAGTGCCCTGGGGCAAGTACATATCAATGAGCTACAAATCAGTGACTGCATCAGGAACCAGGCAGTACTCTGTGTTACAACAAAGCAGTTTATTTGTGATCAGTGTTTGAGACTCTATACATCCTTCACAAATTTAATTTTACATAATCTGATACTCTCTTAAAACTTTGAACTGCTAGACTTATTTCCCTAAAACAAAAGGGCTGGTATAAATTATTTTCCAGAAATGAGGTACCGTTTCACAGAACTGTTTTCTTTTTGTTTGTTTGTTTTCAAGTTTTAGAGAACTAAATTTGTATTTGTTAAAATCAAAAAGTAGGAAAGATGTTTACAAATAATTTTGATCAAGTATGTGTTCAAAGGAAGCAGGATAAAAAGGCTTTTTCTCTAGCATTCTGCATTGTACTGTGTTGTTGTCAATAGGAATGAGCTGCTGTCATTTGCTAAAAGAATGAGTAGTGGGGAACAGGATATGTTGGGAATTTCATAACGGGTAACAGAACCATTCTCTTGGGCAAACCTACAGAGAAAAGAAACGGAGAGGACTCCAATAAAAATTTCAGGTAAAAAAAAAAAAATCTTACAGTAATTATCATTAACCTTTTCCAGATTAGTCAGTCAACATGTACCATTTTGGAAGAGGCCGACAGATCTCCTATTTTAAAATTGCTCTTGTATTTTGACAAATAGTATTTTTTACTCAAAAGTAAGATGGCTACATCATAAGAAGAATGATACTGAGAGATGACATTTGAGTGAGCTGTCATGAATTCTAAAGATCAAAAGCAATGCTATTGGTTAACATTAATAGTCAAAGTAATCTAGAAATCCATATTGGGTCTCAATTTGACACATTACATGTGAAAGAGAAGCGGGGATTGTCAAGATACAAAACACAGCGTTCTGTGCAGGCCTCAGCTACCTGCAAGACAGCTCCAACTGGAGCTGCCACCAGCTATTTCTTCATCTTCTTAATGGTTACTGCAAATATTGGCATGGCAAATCTGGAAAGATTAATCACTTTCTTAATTTTGTAATTAATACGTTCTTGTGGCCTCACAAATTTCTGCATACTCAGGCAGGATTTGGAAACTGCTCCTACACCTATCCTAATATTTAACCTATGGAGAAATCACAAAGCAGCAACAGCAGGTAGTCAAGAGCACCAGATGATCAGAGGGAAATTACCCCACATGCAACAGCTTTACAAAGGCCAAAAGACATATTTACCTTACAGCCAAAATAAAGCATCGTTTTAGTAGGTTTGCATAACAGTAACATTTAAAAACCAAATCTTTTATGTGAAAAATGGGGGCATCAAAGTTCACCAGCTTTGGAAGTCAGTTATATGGCACATGGAAGAGAGGGCCTTGTGAACTGAGGCTCAGAGACGTAGGGTGACAGTGTAATGTTAAAAGTAGGAAAAGGACCAAGAAAGGAAAACAAAGAAGACTGAGGAAAAATAAGGATGCGTACAAAATGCTTCAAAGGGAAAAAGTAGTCTCTAGCAAACCTTTCCTACAGAATCTGAAACTTACTGTATGGCTGCAACAAAGACATAGACTTAAAAACCTGCCCTGGGAGGCAGATACTATGGAACTTGCACAAGACACAGTACAGTAAGTGGGTCAAATATACTGTATCTGGACAAACTGACCACACCTAGCTCTGGAACAATGAGAAAGTCAGGAAGGATATCCAGTGACAGAAGAAGGGCCAAAGCCAATGGCCAAACCAAAGAAGCTAGAGTTTAAATTCAGAAGGAAACTTGGATGAAAACATTCTTGGATTTGTTCCCAATTCTCAGTCAACCTTTGTAACTCTAGCTCAGAATGTGGACCATGTGTCCAAAGGAGACATTCAGGCAAAGAGGTTTTTGAACTTAGGACCTAGCAATGCTTAAGCCATGTCTCCAGCCCTTTTTTTTTTCTGCTTTAGTTTATTTTTCAAATAGGGTCTCTCGGTTTTTTTTGCCCTGGACCAGCCTCAGACTGTAATCCCCCTACTTATGCCTTCCATATAGCTATAATTACAGATACGATCCACCACACCCAGCTTATTTGTTGAGATAGGGTCTCACTAACGATTTTACCCAGGCTGGCCTTGAACTGTGACCCTTCTACCTCC
This sequence comes from Castor canadensis, assembly GCF_047511655.1. Lineage (NCBI taxonomy): Eukaryota > Metazoa > Chordata > Mammalia > Rodentia > Castoridae > Castor > Castor canadensis. The sequence continues at coordinate 11,972,254 of NC_133398.1, read as the reverse complement.
CCCTCCCAAACAGCTGGGATTACAGGTATAAGCCACTACTCCCAACCAGGCAAGGGATTTAAGTCCAGATTCTTTTAGCCTGAAGAAAACTTGCTCCAAATGTTTGACTCTTACTGCTTCTCTACATCTTTCCAAGATATAAATTGTCTATCTTAACAATCAAAAGATTTCAAACTATAAATGTCTATTTCTATTGTTATGAAATCAGATTAAGTTTCAATTCAGCGGCATCTTAAAGACCTTAATTTTCATCCAAATGAAAATGGCAAATGATGTGTGAAAAGGAAAAGCACAATGTGAAGATCTGAGGCTCACATAGAGGATTCATGCCACAAAGAGCAAGACAGGGAAGGCCTTTGCCTTCTGTGTGCATGCACACCCGGCTTGCACACATGCACACACACACTCCTGTCCTCTTCTCTCAATGTCAAACATCCTGTAGTTAGCTGATTCTGTAACAGGTAGTACCTGAGTAAGGAACAATATCTAAAAGCATGTCACTGACTCCAAACCTACTGCCTCCATTGCCACATAAACCTCATTCAAAGTTATCCAAAGGGCCACTGGAGTTCATTTACATATCTGCTGTTATTTTTTATTGGGGGGTGGAGAAGGTCTGTGACTTTCTAGCATGAACTACTGACTTCCTGCAGAAGGAATTTAGGGAACACTGCTAGTGAACCCCATCATCTCTCTAGCACCAATGATAGCCATTTACTTCACCCCCAAAGCAAAATTGCACAGAAAAGAATGACGGTTACAAATTTGAGTCACTCACAGTTCACACGGTTCCAAACCAGAAACTTAAATGTGACTATAAACTGGCAGGCAGCCAAGCTAGAAACCGGGCATGGCCCTTCAGTAGCCTTTGAATGGAGTATAAGTTGGCTGTAAGAAGAATTACTTAAAATATTTCATTTTAATATGGTCAGAAACAGGCAATTAGAACAAGCAGTCCTTCAGTCAGGCAAAGCAAAGAGAAGAGCAACTCTAACCAAACCAAGAACCACAAGGTTGTGATATTTTCCAAGGAATTTAAAGCTGTGTCGCTAGAATGATTAGGTCTGAAATCCTCCGATTCATTTACTGAAACCCTGGATACAAACTGTGCTTTGGATTGCTGGGAGAGATTCACTAAGAGGAGAAATCAATTAGATGGTGTACATACCATAGGCAGGGGCAGCTGTGCTGTAGCCATATGGTGTTCCATAGCCTGTGGCAAAGAAGAAGAAACAGATCAGTCCAGGGGACCACAGACAATTAGCAGTAGGCCAGAAACTGATGGCTGAGAACCATTCCCAGAGTGGTCCTCCTCTAGCTGCTCTCTGTGCCTCCATAGAAGTAAAAGCCTCTCACCAAGGTCTACGAGGCTCTCCTGGACCTACCACAATATGCCTACATCTCTCTCACTCCATTTCTGCACTGTATCATAATTATACATTTGTCTGTATTTCCCATGTGGGAGCACAGTCCAAATCTTATTCATCCTTTCTCTAAACCTAGCAGAATATACAGCATTTTCTGAACAAAATAATATTCAGAGCTACACAAATTACCTATTTCTCAAAGTTGGAAAACAAAGCTTTCCACATCTCATTCCAGAAAAGAGTGACAAAGGTGGCTGAGGCCTCAGTTGTCATTAAAGAGAGCTCACTGTTCAAATCATGAGCCCAGGGGCAAGGTCCATGACCTGTGGATATCTGAATGCCTGGCTCAAGCACACAAGGTCTTTTCTAGTAAATGTTGTTGAACTTGACATTAGAATCTTATACCTATGAAAAATGCTCATATTATTAAATAAAAACTAGCACAAAGAACACAGATATTTTGACCACCCCATGTTACAGTTTTCTTCATATTGCATTGTCCTATTCTAGTGTTTAGTCCTGCCCCATCAGACCCTGAGTGTTCACAGGGGCAGAGGCTAGGTTTTGGCCAGCTTGCATGCCCAGTTTTGAGACAAAGCACTCAAATATATCCAAAGAAGTAAACTTTCAGGTACCAAATCAAAGCATTTCCTGAGTGATGATATTTTTTACATTTTAGTCTAGACTTAAATTGTATTAAACTGTGGGTAGTACAAGCCAGTCATAGTGCTCACTAAATTGTAAATTTCAAGAGGACACAAAGCAGCTGAAATAATCAGTAGGAACAGAAGATGATAGCAGGGACCAAAAGAGAACAGAATGCTTTAAAAAGAAGTTTGTGTATGAAATTTATTCCAGCAAATGGGAGGTACTTCATAAAGCTATAATTTCAAGAGTTTTCACCTCCTTAAAGAGAGATCAAACTATAACTACTAAGCTGGTCACTGATCAGGCCATTGGGATTCTATACTGACTTGACCTTTTATTAGCAAGGTGTTTGAGTTGTACCTGTTAATTGCCCTCTTTGAGCCTTCATGTCATTTGCAGTAACTGAGTGGGAAGGGAAATTTAATTTAATTAAACAGCACATGTAAACATAACTATGACAGTCCCTACTGCACAGAATACACTCCACAAATGCCATAAACTATTCATACTCTAGACCAAACTAAACTGAATCTTCTCTAAGCCATAAAAGAACTGCCTAAGTTTTTTAAAAGCTTCAAGAGAAAGGCCTTGCAAAGACACCAAGGCAATGACATAAGACAGAATCCACTACTGAGCAAAATAGCTAGGCAGCCAGTACACACGAATACTCATGGTCACTGCACTGGACCACAGCTGCATACCCCTCTAGCAGGAGGCAAACAGCCCAACACACGTGATCAGATTAAGTCCCAATGGATCACATGAGCAAAGACAAGACTCATCTCAATAGCTTTCCCACTACTGTTTAATGAAAGCTTTGCCCTTCCCATAATGCAATGAATAAAAGTATTAAGTTTCAGTAGAAAAGATACACAAAAGAATGTCTTAATTTTACACACATAAACTACATCAAAGAATATGAAATGCATGCCCTTTTCTTTTCCCTGAGCATTCATCTTTTAGTGTTCTCTAGCTCATAAAATGGTACAACCATTCCACCTGTTTCTTGTAGCTAAAAAGGCTAGACAATAGCCTTGAAACCTCAGAATTTTCAGTCTGTATACTCAATCCATCAATTTTTCTTCCTCGTAACTATTCCTTCAGTCTCTCTACTTCTTGCTACCCATCGACTTCCTGGTATCCACCAGCTTCCACTGATTCTTGCCTGGACAACTTGTCTACAACAACCTTCATGCTACAATAGCCGGTCATGCCCACGCCTGTCCCTGGAATCTACTCTTCACATACAGAAGGAATAATCTTTGCAAATAAAATCTGATCTTGTCACTTCTCTCCTCTTTGTAACTTTGCACTTAGGATTCTCAGACCAAAATTCAAGTGATGTCTCCACAACTGGGAGAGCCAACTGTTTTAACTCTCATTACTCCCCAGTCTTTCCTCCACCCAATTTTCTCTACATTCCAGACATGTTGGCCTTCTGCTTCTTCAAAATGAGCCAAATTCCCCAGCACCAGCATCACAGGGTCTCTGCAGATGCTGTTCCCTCTGTGTGCAACACTCTTCCATCCCAGTCTTCCCTGAGTTAACACCTATTCATTCTCCAATGCTCCATTCCAGTGTCACTTCTTTAGGTAAGCCTTCAGAGACCCACTAGACTAGATCAGGGTCCTCTGTTACATGCTCTCACGGCATGATGTCCTTCTCTTTCAGTACTCATCACCATTTAAAACTGTTAGTACTTGATTAACATGCCTTACCCTTTCACACTGTATTGCCTGACATCAAAATCAACATCTGTTGTGTGACAGAGCAGGTATACACTTTAAGCAATGCAACTGGAGTCAACTTCTAGAGGAATATTTCCAAAGCCACATCACTCATAAAACTTCCCCTCTGGGATATTCTAATTCTCTCTTAGAGGAAAACACAATTCTAGGGGGACTCTTAGGAATGTTACCTAAAAAATTCTGACTGGAGAAGACCTGTCTTTATGCAAATTTCATCTTGATAAATAACTACAAGTGGATTACTTATCAAGTGAAAAGTTTCATCACTTCAATACTGTAAAGAACTTCATTTTAACAAAACAGGTGGACATTCACGGCTAAAACAACATATAATTCAAACAGAAGGCAGAGAACGCAGCTTTCCCAGTCTCTCTCAAGCCATGTGGTGAAGTGGAAAGAACAATATAAACTTTGGGAACGCAAACACCTAACATTCAAATCCTTACTTTGCTACTTACTCACCACGTGTTTCACCTGAGGCTGGTTGCCTTATCTCCCCCTAAAATTCAGTTTCCTTATATGGAAATTAATCTCTACCTGAGGAAATACTGTAAGGATTGAAAACAATTAAGTTAAATAATTTATATGAAAATATCTGGTGTACATTAAGCTCTGGACAAATAAATGTCTTTTTCCCTTTTGTACTTCTCTGTACTTTTTTCCTCCTTTTGTAATTCTTTTCCTTTGATGCTTCTCAAACACTGAGTTTCATAAATGCTAATAAAGTCTCCCTACAGAGAAGCCCCCTAACTGTTTCTCTCCTGGTATATAGCCATCCTGACTTTTATGCCTCTGCAGAAATCACTCTGCTCAGATGTCTACATCTTTTAAGATTCCTCATTGCCAAAATGTGTTCCCTGAGCCAAGTAAAATATTGTTCATCTGTCATCTCCCTCCAAGAAAGCACCAGTTAATCAGCAGATGCCAGAAGAAACCTATGACATTCCATAGATTCTCTTCGTTATATTTCCAAAGACTCTATATAACCTTAGAAAATGAAAGAGATCCTGTTCTTCAGATCTGGGCTTAGAAGAGGCAGCCCAATCTCTTGCAGGTGGTACTAACCTGGAGCTATGTAGCCAGGAGCAGCCGTAGCCCCAACAAAAGCTCCTCTTGTCAGAGTTCCTCTTCCTCTACCCCGAACTGCCTGGACTGCTGCGGACACAGCTGTATTCACAACACCCTTTGCCTGTAAAAGTAACGTATTTTTATTATTGAGAGAAAGAAGAACTACCAGCCTCTCATTTCTTTAATGCAAAACCATGAGAAAATGTGGGCATTAAGGTGAGATGATGAGTGCCTAGAATCTTCAATGTACCATCTGCAAAACAGAAATGACAACAACCTTAAAGTACTGTTATAAAGCATGTGCTGGGCACATAAAAGTATGCAAGTAACTTTTCACTGGAGGGTTACCCAGAAACACTTCACATTCTACATATAAATTTCAATAGTCAAATTACATCCAAATTCATTTTAGGCTGGATCAAAAGTAATCCTAGACACTTGATGCCTAGGTTTGAAAGCCATTGATTTTTCCTCCCAGACACAGAAAATATCCCAGCAACAAACCATCTACAATTAGTTGTAAAGCTGAGTGGGATTTAATTTAAAACAAACAAACAAACAAACCGAAACCAAGAACAGACTAAGACAGGAAAACTAAAAATAAGGATGAGCGTTTCTTTCCCATCTGAGACCTTAGGAAAGTCATGTTTCTTCCACTGTGTGTATATAAGTGGGTATGATAGTGTGTATCTGTGATGAAATAAATGCCTCCTCAAAAGCACCTTCTTGCTCTAAATGCCATGGAACACTGGTGATGACACATAATCTCTCTTTGGCCGTCTCCCCACTAACTGTAAAATGAGATGAAGACCTACTTTCTTTTCCTTCCTTTACAGTAGAAACAGCAACAATGAAAACACTCTGAAATGTAGAACTACTAAGTCAAGGAGCAACAGCACATGGAATTCTATAAACCCTTTCCCCAAAGTGAGTACTCTCAAGAAAATAAATGGTGTCTAAAGTTAAATATTAGACTTGTTTTTAATGTAAAAATGCAGTAACTCAAGCTAGAAACTATTAGGATTTCCAAGTAATTATGAAGCAAGTTGTGCACAGCCTCAAAGCATACTGTCTGGTGAAGGAAACTGTCTGGTGAAGCATCATGGAAGTTCAAAGACTTGGAGGATGCATGTGCTTGTCTCATGTGGAAAAAATCAGACCCTTTCTTCCTCCCACCACAGCTGCTACCTCTGATATGACTAGCCATAAGACATTTCCAAGGTTGAATGGATCATTCACAGGGACAATCATTTTTCTTTTTTTGCCTAAAATAAACCACTCCACACATCCAAAACAGACTGCTACTTAGCTGTTAAGAACATTGAATGCATGAATTTTACAGCTTTGAGTACGGAAAATTTCTCAAAATGAGAGAACTTCATGTAGACACTTTTTTAAAAACACAGTTTAGTTAAAAAGTAGTCAGGAAGCTACAGTCTGGCAGGAACAGAGTGATTCCACACAGATCTAACTCATGTGACCAGAAACAAACTTCACTACATAATAAATACTTGAACCTAGGTTCTTTCAACTCTTAAATTCTCCAACAAGATATAACCCATGGGAAAAAAACAAAACAAAGTGACAATGATTTTTCTACATAATCTAGAATATATTGTCCTACTTTTACTAAAAAATTTTGGAAAAATCTTATTTTCTACATGAGTACCACTGCACTTTTACTTGATCTCTTAATTTTTATGTTATTTTACTGATATTTTGAATCCTAGAATTTAGTCAGTTGATTTACTATAGTTGATACAAGAAGTTTAATTGAATACAAACGTCCAAGTGGATGAAACATGCAATAGAACATCCATGGCCTTTAGAAGAAGAAGACTTGGTTTGAAAGGGAACCTCTTCATCAATTAGCTGTGTGACTACGTGCAAGACTCTTAATTTCCTCTTCCATAAAATGGAATCGGTTCTATCCCTTCTACAATGGATTCAGCATGTACAAAAGAATTAAATATGTCTAACATAGAAGCTTAAATAGTCTAAGTTCCTTTTAGTAGTCAAAGTATTCTTAATGTATTTGTTTCTATCACAAAATATATTCAGACATTACAACTGCACTAGCATTCTCCATGAGGCAGATAATTGTCTTGTATTTACTCATGAATGTCTCCCCCATAATCATATACATGGTACATGTGTACATGTTTTAAAACCATTTTAAATGCATAAATGGAATGACTGAAGAAGCTCATACAAAGCATCTAACTAGGAGGCCACCTTTTCAAGATTCCTGTCAAGATCCTTGACCTCCAGTGGCACTGATATCCACAATGCCAGCAATCTACAGAAGCAAAAGTATCACATTTTGTGCTGCCCACAGAGGAAAACCCAACAATGTAAAAGGACAGAGAGCAGCTGTAGACTGGAAGGAAAGTGAGACCCAGGCATTCTGGCAGTTCTGAGCTAGACAAGTTCCCACAGTACCAAAAACCCAAATCACCTCCACACCTTACTTCATCAAGAACAACCTCAAGCCTCCAACTAATGCTAATCTAGCATTATGCACATATAATTTACGCATATGTATATATGTATATACTTTTCCAGCCCAAAAAAAAAAACAGAAAAAGAAAAACCACAGAACAGGGAACCACTAGTCTTTGATGTGTATTATTAGGCCGTCCAAAGAAAAAGCTGTCAAATTCACAAAAAAGAAACAACTTCAGATACAGTTAAGGTGACACACAGACAAGAAATTTAATTCCCATAATATTTTTCAAAAATATTGCAAAGGTTTAGCTTAACTCATACCTGAGGAATAATCTTCTTTTTCTTATTATTTGCTGCATTGGGTCCAGAAAACAGCTTCTCCAGGGCAGCAAGAGCTGCACTTGCCTTTGCCACTTTTTTATTTGGACCCGCGCCTCTAAATTTCTGTCCATCTACTTCTACCTAAAATCAAGAACATCACTTTGCAATTATCCCACGCATTTCTCTGAGTAGTTTTAATTTAAATGAGTAACATGGAAAACACGAGAAGTCAAAAGTGCCAAAAGAACTGATAAGAGTCTAAAACTTTTTTTACATATCAACTGAAGTTATCCTAGTCTTGTGAGAGGAAAAATAAGGCTGGCATGTATCTAGGTACACACCTCCATTACAAAGCGCTTGTCATGGCTTCCACCAGTTTCTGAGATGAGTTCATATTTGAGACCTCTTCTTTTTTCATTGAGCTCCATTACAGGATTTTTGCCACTTGCTGTGAGAATAGGGCCCTGAGTTCTTACCTAAAAGAGAAAGGGAAGCTGGAGGTTCGGTCAAGTAAGATTTCAGAGTATAAAATTTCTTATTAATACAATTACACTCAGAAGAAAGCTCAAAAAAATTCTACTTTAAAACATTTAGGGGCTTTGTACACTAATTACAAAATAGCATCTTTAGGTGCAAAAACTCTACAAGTAGTAAATGCAGTCATCTGGACAACCTGCTTTCAAAAGAGACCTGACCTCATAGACCAGTTAGTATTCAAGATTAATGCAGCCTTGTTACTCTAAAGTGGTCCAGGGTCTGATGTGTGCTGTTCATGACACATTAAATGACTAACAAAGAGGAGAGAACAACATGGATTCACGTGATGCCTTGAGGGTTCATCATTTTTCATCTTCAAGGTTGTTTTTTAGTTGGTTGGTTTTTGTTTTTGCTTTGAGGGTCTTGCTGTGCAACTCAAGCTGTCCTGAAACTCAGAATCCTCCTGCTCTGCCTCCAAAGTATTGAGATTAGTGGTGTGTGTCACCATACCCAGCCAGAAGGGATCACTTAACAGTTTTCTGGGAAGTGGTATGTGAGCTTGGCCTTAAAAGGCTAAGTGCCAGAAACAAAAGTACAGACATGGACACCACCACAATCTCCATATACTCATGCAGCTACTATTAATACATCTCATACTACTCTCTCCCTTCACAGTTTCCTTTGAACTTAGTGTAAACTTCATAATTTACAAGGCCTTCCTTCTCTTGGTAAATGACCACCACTTATGCACGAGCCCTGCTCTCCACAACCAGATGCCACACCTGCCCTCCTCAGCATCCCAAGAGAGCCAGGTGTGTCTTCCTCAGGCTTCATCCTCCAGCAGTGTGCCCCCACAGCACTTCTCAAACATATACTTTCAACTCTGAGTCACTGTACCTCCTTTTTTTTTGACCCCATATGGTAATATTCATCATGTAAAATGTTCACACTGTAGTAACTGATTTTACACAACTGTGTGAGTGTGTGTGGCAGTGGCAGTCACAAGACTTCCTTGAGATTTCACACTATTATATTCACTTTGTATCTCAGTGCTTGTCACATTCAATTTGAAGTTGTTATAAACAAATCTTTTTGCTCTTCTTGCCTGGGAGCATCTTTAGGGCTGGACACAATGTCTGCAGCATCTAGAGCTAAGTAAGTACTGAAAGGGATTATGGACCAAAAAGAATTAGTCTATTAAGTCTTTACTACATACTTATTCTTATATGTGACAAAGTATAAAGACTCTTTTTTTTCCCAATATAAGCTCTTGTCATTATTTTAAAGACAAAAAATTTTCTTTACAAAGAATGTACTGAACAAGGACTTCATGAATTCCCCAATGTGTTACGTGTTCTCAGTACTTGACTTTTATTCCATCTTAGTATCTGTGGTGACTACTCACAGGACAGGATTCTTCAGATTCTGAGGTACATTCTGGGTCTGGTTATGCCCTCCTTCAGGGCTGAACCACCATACACATATCAATTTAGCACATATTTTAAATAATATCAAATTTCCTCCACTAGATATTTAAGCCTTTTGCTCTTCAGTTATTGTTGTTACTGTTGATGCATTGTAATTGTGATACACCAAAAGCAGCTTCCATGGCCAACAATAGGGAAATACTAGTTTAAATTAGTGTATATTCATGTGCTGTACAATCTACAGATATGTTGACAGGTATTTTTGAAGTAAAAGAAAATCAAGATGTAAAACTGCACTAAAATATGGCTGCTCTCATTAAAGCATTCATGAAATAAATTTGGATAAAAATAAAGCTAAATATTACTAATGCCTGCCTCTACAATGCACAGGCTTGTGTATGCTTTTAAATTTTTTATTTATTCTTTTCCACATCTCTCAAATTTACTCCTATATGTTATTTTTTTCTAGGGAAAAACATATGTAAGTATACCTCTAAGGTACTGGAGGTTTCAGTTGTAGAATTTCCAGTATTATTGCTTGAGTTTGAAGACACTGTTTCATTTTTGCTTTCATTATCTGATTTCTCATCAGAACTCATACATTCAATATCTGCATCAAAGCCTGTTGGGTAGCCCATTGCTTGTAAAACCTGTGAAAATTACATTAAGGTGCAGTTTTGTTCAGACATCAGAGATCACAGAAAATAGATGAAACATTGAGAACAAAAGTTTCAAACTTACGACATTTAGATTCATAAAACACCTTTTAGGTGCTAAATCTATAAACCCTTGGTTAAAAAAGGTATACCTATCAGGGTAGCACTGAAGGAAAAGTTGGAGAAATCTCTTAAGAGTAATCAGGTTAAAATAGGATGACAGGGGAAGATAAAGGAGAATGCTGGAGGGTGTGAATTTAATTGTAATATATTGTAAGAACTTTCATGAATGTCACAATGCACCCTCAGCGCAACAATTTAAAAAAAATAAACACAAAAAAGGAGGTTAAAAAATAGGATGACAGAAATGTAAAACTGAGGTTGCTCCTAATTCATTTAATTTAAAGGTGAAAGGAAGAGAAAATAAATAGCACAGTCAGGTTTCATCAATGGGATAAGGAGAAAAGTCAAAAAGTACACTGAAAAAAAAAAAAAAACCATAGTGGACTAAGAAAGGAAAAGATCTGAGAGTATAATCATATAGTTCTCTTTTGGTCCTTGTTTTTCCAATCTCCAAAACAGGAACACTGGATTAGTCGACCTCTAATCCATGAGGGGAAATTGGCCCAGAAAGGGAATCAAGAACTATTTTACCTTTGAACCAATTTGCCTGTTAATTTCAAAAAACAGCATCTACAGTTATCTACTTAGCGGCATTGCTTTCATTTTAAACCATAACTGAGACTTGAAAGAAAAGATATGGTCTTTAGGTTTATTCCCCCTCACTTATACTAAGTGAGCCAGGAACAACTTCCAGCTTCTATTTCCATCTCTCCATCTCAAGGCGTGAGTGCCTTCTGGCCACCTCCAAAGCTCAAACTTCTTACATTTCCATTCAATGCCTGGGTTCTCTCATACTTTTCTGAAATAAAATTTTGAGAAGTATGTTTGTGACTGTGCCCATGTGCATGCATGCACATGTGTATCTTTAATACCTCCTTCTAGGTTGTACTACTTTTTACATTGTAAGAGAACATATTCATGGGTGTCTCTTTCAAAGTAAGTTGATATTGCTTTGTCAGTAACTAATTAAAGCTTTTTATTTTTTTTATTCTATATTGGGGTAGTAGAGATTCAAATCAGGGCCTCACCATGTTACAGACATGGTCAACCCTGAGGTACACCCCCACCTTTTAAAGCAAAATATCAGAGAACATAGGGATATAGTACTGAAGATTCCTGTATTTGTTTCAGCTTTTAACTACTCTTAGTTGTTAGAGTACAAAAGCAATGTCATAGCCAGGTACAGTGGCTCACACCTGTCATACTCAAAAAGAGGAGAACAGGAGGACCTTGCTTCAAGGCCAGTCCAGGCAAAAAATTGGCGAGACTCCATCCCAACAACTAAGCCAGGCATGGTGGTATGCATCTGTAATCCCTATTACAGAAAGGCATAGTTAAGAAGATCGTGGTCCAAGGCTGGCCCTGGGCAAAATGTGAAACCCTATCCAGAAAATAACCAAAGCAAAAAAGGGGAAGGAGAGGAACACATGAGGGTAGGGCTCAAGTGGTAGAGCACTATCCTAGCAAGCTGGAGACCCTAAATTCAATCCCAGTACTGCCACAAAAAAATTAACTCATGTCCTATTTCTTTATTATACCAACTGTACTTAATAGCAGTTTCAAAAAAAAAAACTGTTACAGTAGACACATGAATAAGAAACTAGCCTTTGTAAACAATGGTATCACGTATAAAGGACTTTGCCAATATAAACAAAACAGTATTACTCTAAACAAAAAATAAGACCTAAGAGGAACTCTCTATTAAGAGAGCTGGAAATCAATTCATCCAATTCATGTATACAGAACTTGCCATTCTTTTTTTTTTTCTTTTTTTGTAATTTTATTAACATATAATGGTTGTACAGGAAGGATACATTGTGATATTTATATTTGTGCTTACATTATATCTTTGTTGAATTTACCCTCCATTGTTCTCCTTCTTCTCCCCTTCCCCCTTCTTAGAACAATTTCAACAGGTTTCATACTTCTATTTTCATATATGGATACAAAATACATACACCATATATATCCTCATCCCCCCTTTCCTTCCCACTGGAACCAACCCCCAGAAAAGACTTCTTTTTCCCTTTTGCCCTTCATTTTTTTAAGTGTACATTAACAATCCAAGAGGGATTTGCCTTGGTACTTCAGGTCTGTATTATATCATGCTTTAATCAAATTAACCTCCCCCATTACTTATTCTCTATCACTATGTTCCCCTAATATTCAACAGCTTAATGTACAGTACATTATATTCATATATAGATGGGTTGTTTCAGTATTTTTCATTCTCTAACATTTTTTTTATCCCTCCTGCCTTCCATGATCCTCTCAGATGGACTGATTAATACAATTTTCAGAACTTGCCATTCTTATCATAAATAAACTCCTTGTGTTTATCTGGGAGTAGTCAAGAACCCTTTTTTTTTTAACATCTTAAGTTCTAAAAAGTATTCAGGTAGTACTTCACACTAAGTAAACTAAAATCATTTGGTTGTATCATAATCAATATTTTATAAAGAAAACACCTCTTCTGCTGAGTTCTGCATATATGCTCTCCCTGAGAAACCTCATCTCAGACAAGAGCCATCAATCCAAAATTAACAAAGATAATGCAGGCTTCAAATCAAAAGCCAAGCATCACAAATAAATTTGATTTCCTTATTTCAATAAAAAGTATAGGCATGGGCTGAAGTTGTAGTTCAGTGGCAGAGCACTTGCCTAGCATATGCTGGGTTGGATCCTCAGCACAGCAAAATGAAACAACAACAAAAAAAGTTAAGACATGCAGGGATTCCCAATTTAACATAGTCTAATATAAATTATTTAATACCACTTTTCTCTGCCATTTTCTCACATGTCAGAGCCATTTACTTATTTGTTTGTATACCAACATATTGCAGTACATTTACAAATAGTTTATATAGCTGACAGAGTATCTGTCAAGGAATACAGTGTCCATTTTCAATGCAAATAGCTCATAACTATTTCAAAATAACTAGCAAAAAATTTTTAAATCAAGTCATTTTCCATGAACATACATTCTCAGAGTAGTCACTTGTATGGACTACATGAGTGAAGAATTATCAGACTTCTAGAACTAATAAATCTTATTTTTTTTCTTTTTCTTGTTTTTTTTTTTTTTTGGTGGAGTTTGAACTCAAGGCCTCATGCCAAGTGCTCTACCACTTGAGCCACACCTCTAGTCCAACAAAACTCATCTTCACCAACTCTAGACAGGATTCTCTGAGTCACTTTTACAACTAGTCCTCCTTCTTAGTTGTCCTGAAGAGCCCAGTTGTAGCAAGGCTCCACCTAGGTTGGGTTAGCCAGAATCCTCCACCCTCACTATTTGATCAAATCTCCTGATCCCCCACAACCAGGTGATGTCTGATCACCTTGGCCTGCCTTCACTAAGAATCCTAAGTCTGTTTAGCCAGAAATCCTTACCCATGTTGTTTTCTTTTAGTAATTTTCCATCCCCTGATCTCTTCCCATTCTTTGGCTATAAATCCCCACTTGTCCATGTTTTATTCAGAATTGAACCCAGTTCTACACTAAGGTCTTTTTTGCTTAGTGCAATAGTTCCTGAGTAATATCTATTTTTATCTCTTTAACAACTGTCCTGCTCTGCTTTTCTTTGACAGAACCAAGGTTTGCTGGAAATCACTATTAAATGTCTGGGAAACAAATTCAAACCTAATAAATACATCAATTGAGCTTAAAAATCACAAGATAATTCATGGAAATAAGGTGACTAAGAAATAAGCTGCATATATAAGCTCATTCCTTTTTTCCTGGATGAAAGCTGAGTCTGAGAAAGGTTAAGTCTGAGAAAGATGATAGCCTCAAAGACTAAGGGTCAACAGTGAAAAGAAAATACATGGAACTCTACACATGGCTTTCCACTCAAAAGAAAGTAATATTCATAGCTTCTGTAGGATGGACATCTGGTATCAGGTTCTTGGGATATATGTTGGCTCTAAATGCCTCTTAAAAGAGCTTTTACTCCTTGTCCCCTTCTATCTAACCTCCCCCCCATCCCAAAGTAACTAAGGTTCTTTTCATGGAATGTGACTTATTTCACATGTCCCTAAAGATGCCCTTTGTGAGGGGCTTCTAGGATAAAGTACTGGAAGAGCAAAGACTGGCCATTAACTTCCATCACCCTGGGGAGTGCTTGCTGCTGGTTACTCAAGTCACACTCATGTAGCAGGAACAAATTCTTTCAGAATCTTGTGTTTGATTCTCCAGTGTGCTTTGTCTTAACAGGTTCAGCTCTACCAAGCTATTGAGTAAGAACTGTGAGAAATTTTATCTAGAGGACCTACTTACATAAACATATTAGATCTAAAACTCTCTTTTGAATTCATTTACAAAAGGAACCTATAACATGTGGTTATAACCTTTATAGATGGCAATTTGACAATACAGGCCTGGAATATAATAATATTCCCAATACACAAACTAATGAATCATTCAAATCTGCTTTCCTTTTGGCCTAGTAATATATCTAAAAATATATCTTCAGAATATATCTTAAGGGACAATCAGACAAGTTCAAAAGATGTAATGCAATAAACTGGAAGCATTTGAATCTAAAACAATTAGTTACTTTATGGTAACTTAATAAAAATGAACTATTTTACCATCAGTAAAAATGAGAGCAATGTTTGTGATAACTATGAAAAAATTATAATCTATTTTTAGATGAAGAAAGAAAGTATGAATCAATTTTAAGTATGTGTATTTTTATACACGTGTAAGTCAACCATGGGGACCACGTTGTTTTGAGAATTCATAATTTTCTAGCTTCAAAAACTAATGCAATATATATACCACCTATTTGCCAAATCCCCATGAATTCTCAGGTGTTACTCCATGTTTATATATAGAAAACATTCACATTAATGGAATAATAAAGACCAAAAATAGCCCTACATCAATTCAGCTCAGGTTTTGCCATGATGAGGGCAAATCACAAGTTTGTACCAAATATAGGGAAATGCTTTTCATTTTTCAGTCATCTTGGATTTTGGAATTGCAAGTTTAAAGAAGAATAAATGAGTAGGGATATGGCTCAGGGGTACAGTACTTACGTAGCATGCACAAGGCCCTAGGTTTGCTACCTAGCATCACAAAAATAATCAATCAATCAACAAATAAATAACACAAGCTTGGAAACATACATAACAAAATATATATTTAATGTAAAATAACAGTTATTATTTCTAGGTGTTGGGATTATGGATTTTTTTCCTCATTTTCTAAACCATTTATAGCAAACACACCTTATACATTTACAATAAGAAAAAGAAAATGAGACATACAATAAAAACCTTGTGAAAACTTTATAAAGAACTGTTTGCTTCAACATAGAAAGCAAGTTTTGGAATACAGCTACCCAGTATATGAGACTGGAGACCCAGAAAAGACTATAGGTTTCTTCTGACAAACATCAGTAATAAGGCCTTCAAATCACATAGCCAATTAATCACCTTAAGCCAAATACATAAAGTACCAAAGAAGAGATCTTCACATCTTTAGAACTGACTTTGATGCTTCATTTATTCTTCCTGAGTGGATCAAAAGTTCAGTTTATCCCATGTTCTAAAAGGTCAAATTTCAATACTTTGCATATTTCAGATTTATTAATCAACTGCACATTCCACCCAAAGTACAACCCAAGACAAAAAAAAAAAAAGGCCATCTACCTCCACATAAGTCACAAGAGACTATTAACTCTTTCCTCACATTCAATGTCATTCAGATTGTAAGTAATATCTACATTCCAGATGTGTGCCAGGGAGTTTAATCCCAAATTTATAAGCCCCTCTATGTTTACAAAAAGTTCCACTAAACAAAAAAAAATTATATTATATAAACATACCACTATAATAAAAACAGTATGTTATTCATCACATGGAAAAATCTGTCATTGTACTACTAAAAAAAAACCTGCAAATTTTACTAACTGCAAGTTACTATGAGCTCACAAGCTCATAGTAAAAGTTATAGGAAACAACTCACCAAATATATCACTGAATCATATATGCCTTTGAAGAACATCACTGGTATTCTTTTTTGTGAAGATCTACCCAAGGAGAAATGCTTGCCTGATCTTTATACCAAAACATCTGTGAATCTCATAAATCAACTAGCTATTCTTATGTCAGAGAGTTGTATATTTCATAAGCTTCTTGTGTCGTTTGCTACAGAATTTAGCTGTAAATCTGCAACTCATTCTCAAAGTACAGTATAGCTCAATTATTAAACAACATTTTTATTAGCCTTACTCCTGGATTCACTTTTCTGCTTCGTTTTGAACTCTTATTTTCATCATACTTAAGACACTCCTTCTATAAACAAGGAATATAATATACTGTTTGGTATTTTTACCAATTTTGTTACTATTGTTCTAATCACTATCTGACACATTAGGTATTTGTTTGTTTATGTGTTTCTGTCTCTCTATCATATTCACACTAGAATGTAAACTTCATCAGTAGGGACTTTACTTTGCTTACTGTTCTACCCCTACTATCTAGGATAGTGTTTGTGTTAATAATACTTACAAATAGAATGATGTGAAAACCAAGATCAATTTTATTTTATACCATACTGCTACCTGACAGAAATTTTGGCATTTAATCTGCAAATGTACTTTATAGAGATATTCCACTATTTGGGAATTTTCTATAAATTTGCATGCATGACTGACTGAACCAATACTGAATGTTACTCCAAATGGAAATTATAGATTCACAAAGGTATCAGTCACAAAGATACCATGCACAAACACAAAAATCAAACTTGTTTATGACAGAAAAAAATCTAGAAATGAAAATATATCCAATGATAAGGAAAAGTTTAAACAGGTAACAGAACACCCAGATCATATTCATCACAAAGTCATTAAAAATTACTTACAAATAATGGAAAAAAACTAATGAAATATTAACTGAAAAACTAGATCATGGAAATTACATGTACACTTTGAGCCCAACTTGAAAAAAGAAAGAAAATTAGAAAAAATACCAGATATAAATATTAATGACCTTTGCCTTAGAAATACGGAGCTGCTATATTTTTATATGCTTTTTTTTGTATTTTCTAAATTTCATAAAATCAACACAACTGCACAACAAAAAAAGAATAATTCTGTGATACAAAAGTGACGAAAGTCTCTACATTATGGTCATTCAAATCTCGAAAATACTATTAATTTACTACAGGAAAAAAAGCACTATCTGTAATGGAAAACAATGCATTTGATAAACAAAAAAAAAATACTGTACCTTCACTGCTACGTGAAGTTTGGCTGTTTTCTTGGATGGTCCTGAGGCTTCATATGTTGTGCCATCCACATCTACAGACATTGTGAAGACTGGGGCATGGACAGGGCCAGACTGAGACAAAAGCTTGTACTGAAGCCCAGGCCTGATCTGATTTAGCCTCATTAGTGCATTCATGAGATCTATTGCTTTACTATCCAGAACTGTTGAAGAAAGATGAGATCAAAAACTAAAAAGAAAGCCATTTTCTTTCAATCAATACATTTATAGGCTCCTAATTAACCAGTATAAATTTATCATTTTTAAAAATGGAAAATCTCAAAACACACATATAAATTAACTTCATAAGTAGTTCTAAAATTACTTTTATGCTAATATATTGGAAAATAATGCATTAATATATCAATAAATTACTTTTCAATTAATTTTCATTTGTATTAATGTATTCAATGAAGTTTAAAAACACAAGAAAGGTGGTTGTTCAATTTTCAATTTCTCAGTTAACAGGTATTCTTAAAACTCAAATATAAGTCAAATTCATTTTTTTATTTTGCTATTTGAGGCAACAGCCTCTCTAGTTCACATTAAGAATGAAGATTTTTACATACTTTTCCTTAAATTTCGTTTCATCTTCTTATTGGGATCTTTATCATCTCCTAATCCATCTTCAAATGGCCTTTTTATAGCTGAAGACCCAGCACCTAAAAAATTATGAGAGCTTCATTGTCAGTCAAAATAATGATCCCACCTACTCAAAAATCTCAAGAATCACAACAAAAATTGCACTGATTAAACTATATTTATAATCTAGAAACACAAAATGTTCTTCTTGAAAGAATTTAACATTATGACATTTTCATAAATATTTACTTTCCCATTTATTCATTTATACACACAAAGATGTGCACATATGCTATGGCCTAAATGTTTCTAGCCTTCCAAGATTCATACTCTGAAACTTAATCCCTCCATGCAACAGTGTTGTGGGGAGAAATGTAGGAAATAATTAGGACATTAGGACACAGCCCTCACAAATGGGATTAATGTGCTTGCAAAAAGAGGCCGAAGAGAGTCTGTGTATTCCACCATGTGAAGATACCTAACAGATACCATTTGTAAAGAATGGACCCTTGTCAGCCAGGAAATCTGCTGGATCTTTGACCTACTGCCAGCCTGCAAAACTGTGAGCAATAAATTTCTGTCCCTTATAAATTACCCAGTCTAAGGTGTTTCATTACAGCAGTCAAACAGACTAAAATAGCTTATATTAAAAGTAGTTACCTCTGGTTGAATTCACTTTTACTTATATCTTCCCAAAGTTTCTAAAATTTACTATTTATTACTTGTATAAATTTTAAGTCAGTATGTTAAATCTTAAGATCCTAGAAATCTGATAATTAAACTATAAAATAGTCTGTCTCTTCAAATCTTTGGGGGGGGGGGCAGGGATTTGAACTCAGGGCCCTGCACTTGCTGGCAGGTGCTTTATTACTTTGAGCTATGCCCCCAGCCCTACCTCTGCAAATCTTATTTAAGACTTTCTTTATAATTCTCTTCCTCCATGAAGCCTTTATCTCATATCAACTTTCTAAAAGTTTCTATGGTATATATACATTCTTGTATGTCCTCAGTGCTCTATGAAGTTCAAAGATATTTTCACTTTATCTTTTATCTATGTATTTTAACAAAAGACTTAGAAACAATATAATGGGAAAAAAAAAACTTACTGAATTTAATCAATTTCTTGGATAAAGCAGCAAGTTAATAATGCTGTCAAGCTTTGTGTTCAATTAAAAAAAGTTTTTTAGAAAAAAAGCTCATCAATCTGTCCAAGAACATTAAAGAATTGTCTGCCTTCCAAAGGCCACATGTTTTCTCTCATATGTGGAAGATAGACCCAAAAGATAAACATACACAAAAACAAGCATTATCATATACAAACTTATATGCAGAACATGTTTGTAATAGTGGAACTACCCTACGGAACTCAGGGGAGGAGGAAGAGGAAAAGGAAAAGAGAATGACAGAGCTTCAAAAATATCAAAATACATAACATCTGTGCAGATAGAGGATGTAGCAACATATATTGAAAGCTACTGAATAATGGGGGATGAGAGGGAAGGGGTAGTGGAGAGTAATGGAAGGGGTTGACTGACCAAAGTGAAGTATACTCACAGCAGGGATACACTGAGAAACCCCTCTGAACATTTAGTTATTAATAACAAAAGACAGGACTGTAAAATAGGTACAGTGTATGTTTTGGGGGGGTACTTGTGGGAGGAGGGTAGGTGAACAAAGAGATGAAGGTGAGGGAATATGGTTGATGGGTTTCATATACGTATGTGAAATAGGACGATGAAACCCACTTACAATTGCATTAAGTGGAAGGGAGTTGTGGGGGAAGATTGGGGGGGAGATGGCAGGGGGTGATCTAACCAATGTACAATGCAAGCCTATTCAGAACTGTCACAATGAATCACCCCTGTACAATGAATATATCCAAATAAAAAATTTTTAAAAAAAGAAATTGTCTTCAACTTAAAAGTTAGTTGTAGTTGTTTTTTACCTAGGAAGGCTACGCTTGAGAGATGCATGTCAAAAGATTTTCAGGTACTTCTAGTGAAAATCTGTAATAATATTGAGGTTATGCATTTTCTGGTCACCAAGATTTACTGTGCCTTGGGGTAAATACCGACTTTGGCATTTGTTTGGGTCAATATTTACCACTCAGGTCAATTTATCTTGATGCTCTCTTAACAGAAGGCAATATTTGCTTAGGATTGTGTTTCTTATGCATTACATAAAAGTATGAGTGTGCCAGTTTCCCAGAATGCAGTCTTTAAGAGATAAAATTTAAAAATAAACTGCAACTATTCACTCTTCCACAGGTTAAGTTACATTAAAAGCAACTCCCTGACTGACTGGAAATCACAAGCTGGTTAAATACACAGATTAGTCTCTAAATCTGACAGCTATGTAAATAGAGCTATGGATTAAGCTTCATTTTATCATTCCAGTCAATGGAAAAGGACTGAATTAATCCCAAACATGCTAGACAGAAAGAAGCCAGTCACAAAAGATTAAACTTAATTTCCAGAACGTTCAAGGCAAATAAAATAAAATTATTTGGGAAAGCATACAGGTGGGAAAGGTATAAAGAAAATCTAGGAAAGGAGTCAAAAAGTCAGGACTGGGCATTCACATGGCAAGAAAGGCAAGGGGTAGAATAAGTGGGTGGCTTCTGAAGCACTGATAATGTTCTGTTTCCTAACCATGGTTAAGTAATTGCATGGATTTTTTTAAGGTAATTTCTAACTGATGTTTTTCATATGCTGAATCTCATAGTAAAATTAATACAGGAGGAAAAAAATGTGCTCATCTGTTTTTTGCTCATCTTGAAAAAGTTGCTGCTGGATAAGACTAGGACTGAGAACCAACCACTGAATGTGATGATAATAGGACGGTCATAGTTAATTCTTTGGTAGAGTGGTAAGGAAGAAAGATTGATTAGAACGTATTCAAAAGAAGAATAGAAAGCTAGGGAAAGGGGAGAAAAAGGAACAGTTTACTCTTTCAAAAGTCCTACTCTAAAGGAGAGCTGAGAAATGGGACTTCATTGGAGGAGCTATAGAATAAAGAGTGAATTTGCTTTGGTTTTGCTTTCAAACAGGGAATGCTATCAAAAAAAAATCTTTATACTGATGAAAATAACTCAGTAGATGGGAAGAAACTGATGTTAGTAAGAGGAGAAATAACTGCTAGAATAATGTCCACTGGTAGGCAAGAGGAGATTGATATATTAGACAAGTAGAAAGGGGGTAGTCTCAATATAAGAGGCTAGACAGTCTATCCATAGGCAAGGAAGGGAAAGAAAAGAGATGCGCAGCTGCAGTTAGGTGGCAGACAGAGTGGCGAGAATATGTGGACGTTATCTTCAGATTACTAGTAATTTGAGAAAAGAGAAACAAGCAAGATTATCAGATGAGACGAGGAGTGACGGAGGAGATGTGAAATGGGATATGTTAAAGAGTCATCTAGGAAAACTGGAGAACTCTCATAACCTATAGAGAATTGCCAGACAACACAAATAGTCCGGGAACTATCTGTCATAAACTTAAAGGGAGATGGGATCTGTCATAAACTTAAAGGGAGAATGTTAAGATGATTGTGTTTTTTCCCAAAAAACGTTCAGCAACCCAGTAAAGGTGGATTTCAACCAGTTAGAATATTGTCAGGAGGAGAGGATCTTGGAAGTAAAGGTATATGCCAGAGAGACAAGAAGGATAAATAAAAAGAGAAGTGAGACCAGGAAGGACTATGCAAAGGTAACAAAATCAATGGTGAATTCAAGGAATAAGAGTACTAGACAAAGTGGTAATAAGAGTGAGCTGTAAATTGGGGCTCTTAAATATACGGGTACTGACTGTTACTGCTGAAGACAAGGTCTAGGGCATGACAAGGTCTAGGGCATGGTCCATAGAATCTGTAGCTAAGGTAAGGTAGATGATAATATAGCTGTGGGAGGAAAAGGAAAGGACTTGGGATATCAGAGTTTTGGCGGGGGGGAGGGAATCATCTGAATGAATACTGAAATCATCAAGAATTATAGAAAAAAGTTTGTATGTTAATATCAGGAAGCTAGGTTTTAAAAGCATTATTACTGTCAGTAACAGTGACAATGTCTCCTCCTAGCTTTTCATTTCCTTTAATCAGTAAACAAAATCTGGCCAAGACAGTCAATGAGTTGATCACTAATAAGAACAAATGATAGCAAGATGATGTCACTGATTATAGAAGCCAAGAAAGCCAGGAAGAAAAAGTGTGAAGGAGATTATTTTATACCCTAGCACAAAATAGACAAGTATCTTGCTCGGGTTATGAAGCAAGAAAGTAACAGGGCTAAAACAGGAACACCAGTACTCTGGTTCTATTTTATGTTCTAATTTGACAGATCAATAGTTTCCAAACTTTGGAGAAAGATCTTTGAAGTTATAAATAAATAAATATAAATGAATAAATACCTGAGTCACTTAAATGCAAATGTACTTTTACTATGTAATGGAGGGGAAAGTGCTGTGAATTCAGGGATTGAAATAAAATTTTCTGTTACTAATTAGAAGAAAAAGTATATATATTTAAATTTTTTATTCAATCATTTAATTCAGATTGTTTGCTGTCACACAGATATGTAAGTCCCATTCAGTAATTTCACCACCAATGAGTGAACACCCTCCAGAAAATAACTGTATTCCTTCCACAAGTTGTACTGAGCACTGTTTTACAATGACATGATAGAATCTGGAGGATTCCTTCTCCTGAGGAGTCCACAATGTAAGAGAGTGACGCTTACACTTTTTAACTCAGAACCACTTTAAATTCTTAAAAAATTGTTGAAAACTCAAAGACCTTTGCTTTGTGAATAGTCTCTATTAACATAACATGTAGTATAATAGACATTGTGACAAAAATTGTTAAACATGGGCTGCGTGCATGGCTCAAGTGCTGTCTGCTTAACAAGTGTAAGGCCCTGAGTTCAAATGCCAGTATGGTCAAAAAATAAATAAATAAATGTTAAAACACAAGAATATACAATTAGCAATCACAGCAAAAATTCACCATATATTATGTCAGTCTCCAGAAAACTGTATACTAATAAAAGAGTATAAAAGAGTACACACACACACACACACACACACACACACACACACACGAAGCCTTAATATTATGAAACAGGTTTTTTGCTTTGTTTTTGAATTTTTTTTGAAACAGGGTCATGCTATGGAGCCCAGGCTGCCCTCAAACTTGCAATCCTCCTGTTTCAGCCTACCAAGTGTTGGGATTACAAGTATGAACTGCCATGCCCCACTATGAAACAGTTTTTATCTTTGTGAACTCCTTGAATAAGCCTTTAGAACTACTGTAATTCTGTTGTCTAAATAAACAGATTATGAAACCGTACTACTGTTATCATACAGAAATTATTAGAATAAAATCACTCATGGGAAGGGGTTGCATCCTAGATGAAGAATACCTGGTATCAAACATCCTACCTTCTAGTATAACAAGCGTAACATGAGAGGAATGGGGTTGTAAAAGAATGAAGTGTTTTCTATAGCACAGAAAGAAAAGTAATTCACATTTAAGCACCTGCTGAAACGCCAAACCAAGTCAAACATTTTAACCTGACAATAGTCAATAAAGTAAGAAAGATGATAAATATCTCTAAGAGAGAAAAACTCATTGTTAAAGACCTCAAACTAGTATGTGGTAGAGCCATTCCTGGAGTCCAGGCCATAAAGATCCTCTTTGTGCTGAAACTGTAATCTGACTTCAAATGGACTAGTACAAATGGAAAATGGTCCTAAATTTCCAATATGCTTTTTTCTTCCTTTATATTCTTGCTTCCTCTTTCTTGGTTACATAATACTTCCAAATAAGAGAAAGACCATCAGACTGATCAGTAATGGTGACAATGTCTCCTCCTAGCTTATGGTTTCTTTCTTCTCCTTTGACCAGAGGTTCAAAGTATGATCCCTAAGTCTATGTAGAAACAAAATCTGACCAAGATACCCAAATGAGTTGATCAATGTTAGCAAGCTGATGTCACTGATAGGGATAGAGGTCAAGAAAGTCAGGAAGAAAAGCAATGAACTTTCTTATAGATGACTTGGATGAACAACGACTACATTCTCTAAGCTCTAACAAGATGCATACCAAACAATCACCACCAACCCTAATTCAAAAAAATAAAATTTTCATACTCACCTTCTTTATCAGTAACTGACCAGGAATATTTCTGAAAAGGCTTACTAGATGGAAGAGGGTCCATCTCCAGCACTTTATAAATCTGGCCAAAGGCTGATAGTCTGAGTGCATGCTAAAGAATAAAACATTACACTTAATCAAATTTGAAGAGCCATTCATAAATACCCTAGCATGTTTAGCTACAAAGATATTCATTAAATGATAAAATTATTATGGCAGAAGTCCTCAACAGCATGCAAGAAACGTGTTCTGTTTTACAATTCAGAAAATAAAATTATGATCTCTTTCTAATAAATGACAGTGATTTGCCAGCCTTATACCTGTGCACTATGGGTAATATCTTCTTTTTGTTGGATGGTCATAAAGCTCAGAGCATCTGTTGGGTCTCGTTCACAAGGATCATGAAGACCAGGACCCCCTTTGGCAAAGGCAAGGAAAAATACAAATATCATTTAGAACTGAGTTTAGAATTCAGCAAAGTTACATTAAAATGAGGGAAGAGAAAAAAAACTGAGGAACTAAGTTAAAAGTCTGTTCAATTAAGTGAAGTATTTAAGACACTCTTATTTTCACTATGTTAGCACTTAACTGTCCTTATTTTAAAAGTCACTTGTATCACTCACAGCAAAATTGGATCTTACTCTGAGAATTTAGAAATAGCATGATGAATCATCCCAAATCTTTAACAGGATTATATACAGAAAATAAGACCAAATTTAATTTTTCCAAATTTAATACCAGACTGCCAACAAAATAAACTTCACACATTTTAAAAAAACATCAGCATTTTCAAGTTGAAGAAAATTCATAGCAAGCCCAATATCTATTAGTACCCTTTATGTTAGTACATATAAAACACAAACTATAATTACTGAAAAAGCTTTATACACCTTTCCAACACACAAACATTCTACTTGCTAAAATTCCAAGTAAAATAACTCCTACAAATCATTTCCCAGTGCAGAGGACAAATTTAGCACATATTTAGACAAATTAACTAAAATGAGTTTTTTCTGATTCTTCTGCCTGCAGAGTTTGAAACCCTTACCAGGAAGTAGTATTCCAGATGCCAAACACTCCATTACTCGTCTCAAGGCCTCCCCAGCGCCCAAAGGTCTATTACAAGTACCTATAGACTTTTCACATATAAGTTCTAGTGGCTAGAAGATATTAAATTACAAATTAGTACATGCACCAAGTGTTAAAAGGATTCCAGTTAAATGTGAGCTGACATTTCTATCTATAAGGGAAGCCAAAAAAGTGAAGACAATCGAACATTTAAGGCCTGCTTCCCCACAACTACCAACTTCTACTGACCAATTTTTAAATCTAGTATTTTTAAAGGATTTTCTGAAGACATTTTTGTAAAAGAAAAATTTTAATTTTTAGTTACTCTGAAACAATCACTAAAGAAATATGGTTATCTAATTCATTTAACAAAGATTAACAAGCCTTCACATAAGTTAGTAATAACTAATAACTAGCAAATGTGCAAACCCAGCTTACCTAAATCCCACTTAATTTAGGAAACACTCAAAACCATAAATCTCTCAATGTAAGAACTAGACTTCTTTCAGATTGCTTGTTCCAAGTACTACAATTAGAATCAACAAAGGACAAAATCTCCGTATTTAACAAACTGAACATCATTTTACTATATTTGAGCAATTGCTCATTAATTTATAAATTAATAATAAATAAAAAGTTAGTGATTAACTTTAATTTAGAAATGACCCTTTACAGCTTTATTTGAATTGTTTTTTAATGTTCTTAAGTTATAGTCTTCATTGGATCAGGCATAATAATTTCCAAATCAAGTTAATCTTATATTACATTATAAGCTACATCCATAATTGGGTTACATGTACTGTTTGCTTGATTTTAATGAGTAATACAAATTTATTTGCAGGAGTCTCCATATGAAGAAAATTATAGAAACTACAAGTTCCTTATACTGGTCTATCAGGTAATCTCCACCGTAATGGAAAGACACAATGAAAGGGCAATGAGCCAGCCAAGGAGGCTTTTCTGGGCAGCAGATGACCAGTGAATGATCAACCATCAGTGCAGAGTTAAGGAAAGGAAGATGCTTACTTTTAAAAGGTATAAAACGTTTTGTCAGAAAAAAAATCTCAGGTTCTGAAACATGAATATGGTAAGATAGAAGGGAGAAATTATATGCATAAAAACAGAATTCATATAAAAAAATACATAAACATCTTCTGGGCAAAAACAGGTAACATACCTTAGGTAACTCAGAAGGTAGTAATTTTATAGTAACATATCATTTTTATAGGATTTCCTCAGCTATGGTTCAGAACTTGCTTTAACCACATTTAAATACTTACCCATCCTTTTAGTGGTGCCCATGTGGGAACTCTGTTGCACAAATCACGCAGAATGCGGAGGACAATTACACATGATTTTAATCCATTTGCCCTTGCCTAAAACAAATAAAATGATTCCAATATCCCTGTTGAAATCCATTCCTCGTTTTAAGCACACTGATCATGGATATAAGTTTTTAAAGTGAATACTAATTAGGTTTTCAAGCAAACCTAAATAAATAAATAAATAAAGTTAAGAAAAGTAGTAAGCTGTGGTTCAGAAGGCAGGTTTTAAAGTAAAAGGAGCATAATATCAAAATTCTTTTTGTAGCCTCATGGAAACCTCATTCCAAGCAACCATCTACTTTACCTTTAGCTTTTCCATGTTTATATTTTACAAACCACCATTTAAAATTTAGAATACTAAGCCAAAAAGAATTACAGTATAATGAAACCCATTAACTATAACAGAAGCTATTCTAATCACTTAATCCTAAATTAACTCATGTACTTCACACTATCAATCTTAGACAGTATCCCCATTTTATAGCACATAGAAATCAGTAAGTGGCAGGTGTTCCAAATGAAACCTGCAGAGGGTTATAGTAACAGTAAATAATAACAAAAAGCCAACCTGAAACCATTTGGCATGTCGAAGAGACGCCAAGGCATTCAGGCATTTTTGCCTGTCCAGTAAGTCCGGAGGATCTTTCATCGCAACATTTTCTAATGGTAAAATGGGATAAACAGAGACATAAAATTTGAAAAGGGGTTCTTGTCAAATACCAGACAAAATATATATATCAGCATTCAAGTAAACTAATAAGACTCCCAGGAAATTTTATGATTTGGCTTTGATGCTTCTTTTTCAAATTATATGCAGGATCGTTTAAATAAATAGTAATCAGAATAGAATCTATGCAACAAGTACAAGAAATATAAAGGAATCCATTCAGTAAACAAATCAGTGACCACTGCTGCTTACAATCTGGGATCTTATTAATAAGCATGTATAACATCATAGGCACAAAATAAGCACATAGCACTTTTTCCTTTGGCTGAGTACAAAGAAGGAAGATCTTGGGACCAATAGCAGAAACATTTTTCACAGAAGAAATTTTGATCACGGATCAGATTTTAAGGAAACTTGGACCTCTCGCAAAATCATCAATTTGAGATACACTGAATATGGAAAAAAATTATTTGCAACTAAATAAACTCATTCAACAAGATAATTATTACTAAAAAAAAAAAAACCCATTGATAAGAACTCAAGTGTTTCCCTGAAGTTCTCTCATTATTTCTTTTCTGAATCAAACTACAAATATAAAATAATTCAAAATACATTTCAAGTTTTATGTACGTCTTTTTGAAAAAAGGCAGCGCTCAAACACTACTATCTAATTATAGCTATTTGACTTGCCTTAACATTTTTAAATGGTTTAGATGGCCCAAAACAGCAAAATTCAAAATTCAAACATAAGATTAATAGCAAATAAGCATACTTCAGATGTCACATAATACTAAATCCAAGTTTATATAGCCAAATTAATTTCCTCTGAGCTTCTAAGTGGATTTTCAAAAAATTTTTGAAGCCTTGATGCATTATTTAACATCATATGACACACAAATGGTTTCTCAAGAAATAATACTTTGTCACATCCAATTAAGTCAGATTTACCACTCTCTTAAGAACTCTCTTAAATGTGAAAAAAAAAGAAACACCAATACTTGCTCTCAAGTATTCTCCTCACAGTAATAGACTTAGTAGTATATTTGTGTGGGCCAGGTGTTATAATGTAAGTATTTTTAAATGGATCACAAGAGCACTGATACTTTTTGGTTTCCTTAGTTATCAGAGACTCTACAATGGCAAATCTAATGTTTACTCTACTAGATAAAATACCATCAACTAAATGTGAAGGCATAATGCCCTTCAGAAAACAAATCTATTAAGAGAAATTGTGGGGTCTCTCCATTGACCACTGACTGCAATACTGTGAAGGATAAAGTGCTACACACTTATTTTCTGACCAGCTGAGCTCTACAGCAGATATCTGCATTGTTTCCCATAAGTCTCTATAAACAAAAATCACAACACAGGGTCTCATTACTACCCCTTTTTACTCATAAAATGGAACAACTCAAAAAGAGCTACTAATATGAATTTATTTTTTAACACAAACAACACTGTAGGTTCTGTAGGTGATCTAACTCCTGTGCTTGCTCAATTTTGTCTTCACAGAAACACAACTAACTCACTTCAATGTTTTAATGTCAAAATGTTTAATTGTGGTCAATACAAGCATCTATGTAAAGCTCACATAACAGATAAAACAAACTAGTATAAATGCATTATCAGAATCTCTTAAAAGTCAGACATGACAAAGGATGACTGACTGCTAAGTAAATAAACCCAAATGAAAGGTATGGCTCTCGCTTACTTTTTACGGCTTCAATTTTTAAATTAACAATATAGCAAACTAAGTTTTAGCCTACATTTTACCAAGTAGAGAAGTCAGGAAGGAGATAAGGGAAGAGGGAAGTGAGATACAGGAAGTTTGGATAGAAAAAGAAAAACAGCCAAAATGTTTCAATATTCAAGAGTATCTCTGGGGGCTGGAGGCATGGCTCAGGTGGTAGAGCTCCTGCCTAGCAAGCATAAGGCCTTGAGTTCAAACCCCAGTGCCACCAAAGGAAAAAAAAAAAAAAAAGTGAAAAGAAAGAGTATCTCTGTTTAGGAATACAATTCATCATTTTATCTTCAAAGTTTTAATATTAAACAATATTAAATTCAAACGGTACTACATTGCTACTTGTATGTCCAGCTTGCCTATTTCCTTTATATGAATAATGCACAGATTCATATATGTTCATTAATTAAAAAATAACTTCATGAATTTGGCAATTGCAGAACTGCTGCTGTGAAAACACTGCCACTTCTGGCAGCAGAACCTCTAGTTTAATATTTCTGGACTTCAATATATGTGAGGGGCTTTTCGGTATTTATATTTTTTTAGGATAGCAAAGCTTTTCTGATAAAAAAAGACATCTTGGAGTCATTAATTAGAAACAAAAGAACTGTGAGCCATTTCATTTCTTACCTGCAAAGACCAGTGAAACAGTAAGAAATAGCATGAGCAGTTAGAATGGAAAAGTGTTCACAAAAATACCAAAAGCAAAGAAAAAATAGCTTTTAAAGCTCTATTACTCAGAAACTTGGCATCAGAGCATGAAGATACTTACAATATTCTCAACAATGGGAGCTCTGGAGTAGTCTATTATGCCTAACCCTCCTTATTTGGTTAGAGATTAGATCCGTGACCAGAATCACACCATACTACAGGAAATGTAGGTCAGTTTCTCTCAGTGCCTTACATGCAAGCTATCTGCCCGTTAACAAAAACACTAGCCTAGAAATGGGGCAGGAAAAAGCAAACATAGGGCTGTGTTAACCAGGAATTGTATGTCTAGAACTTGGGCTCTTCAAAGGGAAAATAAATGAGCTGGAGTATCACAACAGGCTCCCTGACCATATGGATGATGATGAGTTACTGAGTTCATGCTGACAGAATTTTCACGTTATCCTGATATCCTGGTAGCCACTTCACTCTCAATTCCTTGAAGCTTTCCAAAAACAAGCCATGCCCCAGGCTACTGTCCGTGGAAAACTTTAAGACACAATGATGAGGACAGGTAGATGTGTAGCAGTAAGACAGAACAGAGAGAGCACTGCTCTAATTTATCCCAACAATGTAATTCCATATTGATTTGTCTTTAATGGCAGTCAAGCACTAACATAATGAATGCCCAAAGGTTTACTCTGGATACCAGAGACCTAGCATCTGGGGAAGGCGGGAAACAAAACCTGCTACATCATTATAATCCTAGTTGTGATCTACAGATTATGACAATCTACTGCCTCGACCCTAGTAGGACATATGTCAGTGAACTTCTGCCAAGAAGAGTCAGAAGTCCATACTAGCACCAGCATGTGAAAAGAGGACTCCAGGGCAACTTCTCTGTCAACCTCTGAACGCTCTCAAATTCTAAGGACAGAGGTTTGTCTTAGTCTAAGCCAGAAAAGGCTCTAGTTTCCCTATACACCTGGTTTCAAACTGCATTATAAATATAAGAAAAAGATGATTTATCACCCCACTGTAGCAAAAATATTTCTGGTTTAAAATCTCAAGCACCAAAAGAAGTGAGATTATGTGAATGACTAGATCAGCTCATGCAGTAACCCCAGACAGGAATGGGAGAGCTGGACTGTAATACTGAACTTCAAATTGTAGGAGCGGGGCAAAATGTAAGACTTTCCTCACTTACAAAACAAGGCAGAGTAGTGGGGCAAGATGGCAGAGGAGTAGAAGCTTCCTCTGTTGGAATAGCCTGGATAACAAAGGACAGAATATATTCAGAAGAGCAAAAGAGAGGAAGAACACTGAGAACCACAAACAAGGGACCACAAAAGAGGGACAGGACAGCTGAAGAATACAGCAAAACAGAAAGCTGGGGGAGGGAAAGCCAAAACCTCCACCACAAGGTAAGCCAGGCAGCCTCCACAGACAGACCTAGCTGTGATACAAAAAACACACCTCCCACAAACCTTAAACCCAAGTGTGGAGATTTGATGAGATAGTGACCCCCGAGTGACAAGCCAGCATCAGAAAAGATAACCTTTCATTACCCATGCCTCAAAGAGCCATCTAAAACAGGACCTCCTGTTTGATGAGAGTGAGGTAATTCAGGGGGTCCTGTAAACAAGGAGCAGTTGCCACTCAGGTCATGAGACCTCAGGTGTCATGAGACACCTGGCCACAGTGTATGAGAGGAAGATGGCCACAACAAGCTCATGGAGAAGGAGAGGCTTTGACTCATGGCAAGCTTTGAGAAGTGAGCAGAACCTCAGGTACCTACTGTCTACTGGGTGACAACAGTTTCACTGCAGGAGGACAATTTCAGAAGCAAAGCACCTAACCTCTACAGGTACACAGCTCAAGTTATAGGAGTTCCCAATAAGCTGACTGCAACCACGCAGGCTGTGAGGCTGAGACAGCCTGGGAACTTGAAAAATCAAGGAACAATCACAGCTCAGGGAGTTCTGGGACACCAATCACAGTGTTGGGAGACAGAAAGCCACAAGAAGGAGGGACATTGGCAAAGCAGCACTGGGAACTCAGACAGTGAAGGGTCTGGTGGTTGGTGGCCCCATCCTACTTGGCTAGAGCAAAGATCACTGCAGAAACAACACCAAGCCCATGAGTGGCACAGTGCTCAGCTTCGAGGAGCTACCCCTGACTTTGGGGCCGTGCTGCTAGGCAGGGCTAAGAGCTCTGAGCACAGGACCTGGGGCTCAGACAATATCCCCCAATCTCACCACCCCTCTACCCCAGGATGGCGAACTGCTGACAGGGTCTGAAAGAACTGACCCTGAATTCCTCACTCCTACAACACCAGGACAGAACTCAGTGTGCTATCTAGTCCCTGCACACTTGAGGGGATACTGAAGGGTGCATTTATATTATCCCAGGGAGAACCAATAGGGGGAGACCTGTGAAGCACATGGGAACTTACCTGGCCCACATACTAAAAACTACTATGTGGCCAGTAATGGCCTCCAGTACACAAAAAAGGGAAGCTTCTAAGGTGAAAACAGCACAGAAATGGACAACTGACTTGACCAGTCCTGCCCTCAACCCACATATAACACCAGCTCATACACAAAGAAACACAAGCAACTCCAGCTATTTCTCTGAGCGGTACAGGGAACCATACCTGGTGCCTTGGACACACAAGCAAAAGCTTGTCTATAGAGCTATCCTCCAGTCCAGTGGTGAGAAATTACATTGTAACCATCCCACTAAAAAGTCCTGCCTGAACAGTGAAAATACTTAGGACTGGTAATTAAAACTTCTACCCAACAAATTTGGCCTCAGATGCATAAATCTCAATACAAAAACCTCAAGAAATATAAAAAAAAAAAAAAAACAGTGCAACATGACAACCCCAGAGGTCAACAACTCCACAGTAAAACAGCCACTAAGGACAGTGAAGAAGAAAGCCCAAAGGAATCAAAAACATGATTATAAGAATTACCAGTAAAATGAAAAGAGAACAAGTATAAAAAGCTTGAACTCAAAGAGGATACAAAGAAACAACTGAAGGACCTTAAAGAGAATACGAATAAACAGCTAAACAGAATTAGGGAAATAGTACAGGATATGAAAGAGGAATTCAACAAAGATACAGAAATCCTAACAAAGAAACTGAAAATCTGCAAAGAAAAAGCTCAAGTGGAAAAAAAAGCTCAACGGAAAGTCTCTTCAGTAGAGTGGATCAAACTAAAGACAGAGTATCAGGGTTTGAAGATAAGGTAGATGTCTTCAAGCAGTTAATGAAGAAAGGGGAAAAAAATACAGAAGAATGGAATGTGCAAGACATCTGGGACACTATTAAAAGACCAAACCTACAAAACATAGGCATGGAAGATATAAAAGAGGTGCAAGCTAAAGGACAGAAAACATATTCAATCATGTAATAGGAGAAAATTTCCCAAATCTTGAAAAAGACACAGTCATTCAAGTATGAATAGGTGAAAGTGTGGGTGGTTTTTAGACACCCAAAAGACAAGACCAGAAAAAAACCACTATAAAACATATTATAGCCAAAATGTTAAGTGTGTAAATAAGGAAAAAATATTGAAAGGTCCCAAAGAGAAGCAACAAGTTATACATAAGGGCAAACCCATCAGAATACCAGCAGATTTCTCAACAGAAACCTTAAAACAATTAAGTCATGGAATGATGTATTTTATAAGCATTTAAAGAAAATAACCACCAACCATTATTACTCTACCAGCAAGCTATCATTCATCATAACAGAAGGAAAAATAAAAACCTCCCATGATAAACAAAAATCAAAGCAATTCATAACCACTAAACCAGCAGCACTCCAGAAGATACAGAAATCCTACACCCAGAAAAGGAAATGCAGCCATGAACATATTAGAAAAAAATAAATCTCATAAACAAATGAAGAGTAGAAAAGAAACACTACAAAAACAACAAAATGGCAGCAATTATTACATAACTTTTAATATTAACACTGTTAATTGTCTCAATTCTCCAATCAAAAGACACAGAATGACACACTGGATGAGAAAGCAAGAAACATTTGTTGCCTACATGAACTGCATCACACACACACACACACACACACACACACACCAAAAAAAAAAAGAAAAATTGGAGTAAAAGGGTAGTAAAAGATCTTCCAAGCAAATGGACCCTGAAAGCAACAAGGAGTGGCTATATTCTTATCTGATAGTCACTTAATATTAATAAAGGGAACAATCAATCAATAGGAACTAACAATTATTAAAATGTAGGTACCAAATGTTGGTGCGCCTAACTTCATTAAACAAACACTGCTAGACTCATAGGTCATCCAGTCAAGAAAATCAATAAAGAGGTCTGGAGGCATGGCTCAAGCAGTAGAGCACCTGCTGAGCAAGCACAATGCCCTGAGTTCAAACCCACGCAAAAAAAAAAGAGAAAAAACAAATAAAATCAACAAAGAAATGTCAGAATTAAATTGACACTACAGATGAAATAGACTTAACAGACAACTACAGTATTTCATACAGCAGCCGCATATATATAATTTTCTCATCAGCCCAGGGAACTTTTTCCAAAATAGGTCATATTTTAGGACACAAATACAAGAAAGTTGAAAAAACTCCCTGCATTCTAACAGACCACAACAGAATAAAACTACAACTCAACAGAAAAAGAAACTCTGGAAAATATTCAAACATATGGAGACTGAACAACAAATTGTTGAATGATCTGTGGGTCACTTAAGAAACAAGGGGGAAAATACAAAAGTTCCTAGAATGTAATGAAAATGAAAACACAATCTACCAAAACCTTTGGGATACAGCAAAGGCAGTGCTAAGAGGAAAGTTTATAGTTATGAACACCCACACTAAAAAAAGCAGAGAAATCTCAAGTAGTCTAATAAAGCACACCTCAAGCCAAACCCAAAATTAGCAGACAGAAAAAAATAATAAAGATTAGGGCAGAAATTAATGAACTAGAGAAACAAAAAGAAACTATGCAAAAAAAATCAATGAAACAAAACAGTGCTTTGAAAAGATAAATAAAATTAATAAACCCTTACCCAATCTAACTAAAAAAGAGGAAGGAAAAGACCCACATTAATAAAATTAAGACATGAAAGAAAATTTCATGACATATACCAATGAAATCCAGAGGACCAGGAGGGAATACTTTGAAAACCTACAGTCAAACAAACTGGAAAATCTAGAACAAATGGACACATGCCAGGATACATATGACCTACCAATACTGAACCAAGAGAATATAAACCACTTCAATAGATCTGTAACAAGCAATGAGAGTAAAACAATAATAGTCTCCCTCGAAGAATGGGGAAGGGGGGAATAAAGGAGAATGATGGAAGAGGTGAATTCAACTATGATATATGGTAAGTACTTTGGAAAATGTCACAATATAACCCCAGTACAATAATATGATGATAATAATTTTTTAAAAATAGAGTCTCACAACAAGGAAAAGCCCAACATCCAAAGGAGTCACTGCCAAATTCTACCAGACCTGTAAAGAAAAACTAACACCATACCCCTCAAACTTTTCCATGAAATAGAAAAGGAAGGAAAACTGCCAAATTCATTCTATAAAGTGGGTATTGCACTCACTCCAAAACTGGACAAGGACACAACAAAAAAAAAGAAGAGAGAGAGAATGAATTGTAGGCCAATCTCTTTAATGGACAAATATAAAAATTCTCAATAAAATACTTGCAAACTGAATTCAGCAACACATTCAAAGATTATGCAACCAATAACAGGATAAAGACTGAATACATACACACACACACACACACACACACACACACACACACACACACCATGGAGTATTACTGAGCCATTTGCAGAAAAAAGGATGGGACTAGAATCATCAGGCTGAGCTAGATAAGCCAAGTTCAAAAGGCCAAATATGATGATCTTCGTCATTTGTGAAACCAGACCTAAAATGATGATGATTATGATTATGAAGATGAACATAATAATAATACCGGAGCATGAATGTATACAGAGGATTGTCTTTGGGGGAGGAAATCTGCAGGAAGAAGGAAGGGAAAAGGAAAGAACAATGAGGGATGAACAGGATGAAAGTATACTATATGTATACATATAGAAACAGTCTAATGAAGCCCACCAAACACTGTTTGAAAGAGGGAGAAATAGGGGGAATAGAAATATAATGGAGGGAGTGAACATGTTCAAGATACAATATATGCATGTATGGAATTATTACAAAGAAATCACCTTATATTATTAATGTATGATAACTCAAAAACAAAATTAAAACGTATTTTAAAAGATCATATGCCATGACCAAATTGGTTTTAATCCAGGTATGCAAGGATGGTTCAACATGCAAAAATCAATAAATGCAACACAGCATATAAACAGAATTAAGGACAAAAATCACATGATCACCTCAACTGATGAAGAAAAAGGTTTTCAGAAAATTCAACATCATTTCATGATAAAAGTTTTGAAGAAACTAGAAATAGAAAGAATGTACATCAACACAGTAAATGTTATTTGTTGCCCTCAACACAGTGAAACTAAAGCAGGTACTTTAAAGCAACTGAGGCCAATAGGAGAAGGGGACCGGGAACTAGAGAAAAGGTTAGATCAAAAAGAATTAACCTAGAAGGTAACACACATGCACAGGAAATCAATGTGAGTCAACTCCCTGTATAGCTATCCTTATCTCAACTAGAAAAAACCCTTGGTCCTTCCAATTACTGCTTAGACTCTCTCTTCAACAAAATTACAGATAGTTTCTGCCAGGTATCGACGGGGTGAGGGGAAGAAGGAGGGGGCAAGGGGGGTAAGGGAGGAGGTGGGGGAAGGGGAGAGAAATGACCCAAACATTGTATGCATATATGAATAAAAAGAAACATAATAAATGCTATATATGACAAATCTACAGACAACATCATACTAAAGGAGGAAAAATTGAAATCATTTCCTTGAAAGCTGGAAACAAGACAAGGGTGCCTATTCTCTACACTCTTATTCAGAATTGTCCTGGAATTCCTAGTCAGAGCAATAAAGCAAGAGAAAGAAATAAAAGGAATTCAAATTGGAAAAGAAGAAATTACATTATCCCTATTTGCAGATAACATGACTCTACAATTAAAAGACCCCAAAGATTCCACTAACAAACTCCTAGATATAATAAACAATTTCAGCAACACAACAACATATAAAAATCAGGAGTTTTCAATATGCCAACAATGAAAAGGTTGAGAAAGAAATCAGGAAAGCAATCCAATTCACTATAGTCTCAAAAAAAGAAAAAGAAAAATACCAAGCTATAAATTTAAACCAGGAGGTGAAAGACCTGTACTATAAAACCTTGAAGAAAAGGATTCCAAGATGGCTGCTAGAGGGAGGAAGCAGAAAGCTTGTCTGCTAAAGTAAAATCTAGGAGAGATGCTGGAGATATACCTTACAGGAAAAACCACCAAGAAGAGGCAAAACGTTGACTCCTCCACACCTCCAGCCTGCGCATAGCATCTCCACTTCCCATTAAATGGAGAAACCAGGAGGGCTCCTGCGCCGCAGCCAGACAGCAGCACCCAAGATGACTTGGGAAAACGCGGACCACAAGGTGAGCTAAGTGGCATGAGGTACTCCCACAGACAATCCTAGGCCAGATCAGCACAGCCCCGTGGACAGACCAACCCCCACCCAGGGAAAAAGAAAAAAAAACCCTGAATAATAAGCAATAACAACAAAAAAGACACATAGCAAAGAGGGCAGGTGGGACACCTTGAGCGCCGAAGAGGGAGAGAGGGGAAATCCCTCACAACAAGCCAGCAGAAGGCAGGAGCAGCGGCACACGCCTGGCAATCAGGAGCGGGAAAGCTGGTAAAAGCAGCAGTGGGAGGAAAACTCTACAGGAGAGGGGCGAAGACCCACTTCCCATGTAAACTGTAAATAAACACACAGGCCTGAGAAAGCTGGTGCACTGTCACCTCCCCCAGTGTGCTCGGAAAGGGGAAAGCTTGTACCAGTGGCAGTCGTGCCCAGGAGAACTCTAAGTAAACAAAGCCTCAGGGGCTATGTGAGTGTTCAGCTTACTCCTGAGAACTGCATAAATAAAGCCTCCAGCAACAGCAGGCTGACAGCAGCGGGCAGGTGAGCTGCAGCCTCAGATAGCCATTCACAGACCTGTCTCCAGACTCTTTTTTTTTTTTTCTTTCTTACTTTGATGAGACAACAACCAAACTACACCTGCATGCTGAAAAACTTACTGAAACTGTATTGCATTTGAACTTGGGAAACTTTGTGGGGGTTTTTTTGTTTTGTGTTGTTTTGTTTGGTTTGGTTTGGTTTTGTTCCACCTTGATGAGATGACAGAACCCAACATAACCATGAAAGGGCAGGCAGCACCAAACTACAGGAAAAGAAAAAGCAAGAAAGCAGGGAGTAACTTCAACTTAGGTACACACAATCAAACCTTCAAACAACTAAAACAACTAAATGACAGGAATCACCACAAAACTATTAGTACTAACACTTAATGTTAATGGACTTAATTCCCGATCAAAAGGCACCGTTTGACGAAATGGATTAAAAAGGAAGATCCAACAATTTGTTACTTACAGGAGACCCATTTCACCTAAAAAAATAAGCATAGGCTTAGGATGAAAGGCTGGAAGAAGATTTACCAAGCCAATGGCCCCCGAAATCAGGCAGGAGTAACAATACTTATCTCTGACAAAGCAGACTTCAAACCTACATTGATCAAATGAGATAAAGAAGGACATTCCATACTAATAAAAGGGGAAATAGACCAAAAGGAAATAACAATTATCAACCTATATGCACCCAATGTCAACGCTCCCAATTTCATCAAAGATACCCTGAAAGACCTAAAAGAATACATTAACACCAACACAGTGGTTGTGGGAGACTTTAACACCCCATTATCATCAATAGATAGGTCATCCAAACAAAAAATCAATAAAGAAATTCAAGATCTAAAATATACGATAGATCAAATGGACCTACTTGATGCCTACAGAACATTTCATCCAACTTCTACAAAATATACATTCTTCTCAGCAGCCCATGGAACCTTCTCCAAAATAGATCATATCCTAAGGCACAAAGCAAGCCTCAGCAAATATAAGAAAATAGAAATTATACCATGCATTCTATCTGATCACAATGCAGTAAAACTAGAACTCAACAACAAAAGTAAAGACAAAAAACATGCAAACAGCTGGAAACTGAATAACTCATTGCTTAATGAACAATGGGTCACTGATGAAATAAAAGAGGAAATTAAAAAGTTCCTGGAAGTCAATGAAAATGAAAACACAACCTACCAGAACCTATAGGACACAGCAAAGGCAGTCCTGAGAGGAAAGTTTATAGCCATGAGTGCATATATTAAAAAGTCTGAAAGATCCCAAATCAATGACCTAATGATACATCTCAAACTCCTAGAAAAACACAAACAAGCAAATCCCAAAACAAATAGAGGAGAGAAATAATAAAAATAAGAGCTGAAATCAACGAAACAGAAACAAAAAAAAACCATACAAAGAATTAATGAAACAAAAAGTTGGTTCTTTGAAAAAATAAACAAGATCAACAGACTCCTGGCAAACCTGACTAAAATGAGGAGAGAAAAAACCCAAATTAGTAGAATCAGGAATGCAAAAGGGGAGATAACAACAAACACCATGGAAGTCTAGGAAACCATCAGAGACTACTTCAAGAACCTATATTCAAATAAATTTGAAAATCTTAAAGAAATGGACAGATTTCTAGATACATATGAACATACAAAACTGAACCAAGATGATATTAATCACCTGAATAGATCTATAACACAAAATGAAAGTGAAGCAGCAATCAAGAGTCTCCCCAAAAAGAAAAGTCCAGGACCTGATGGATTCTCTGTTGAATTCTATCAGACCTTTAAAGTAGGATACAAAATCAACATAGAAAAATCATTAGCATTTCTATACACTAATAATGAACAAACTGAGAAAGAATATATGAAAACAATTCCATTTACAATAGCCTCAAAAAAAATTAAATACCTAGGTGTAAACCTAACAAAGGATGTGAACGACCTCTACAAGGAAAACTATAAACTTCTGAAGAAAGAGATCGAGGAAGACTACAGAAAGTGAAGAGATCTCCCATGCTCATGGATTGGTAGAATCAAAATAGTAAAAAAGTCTATACTCCCAAAAGTAATTTACTTTTAATTGTTTAATTCCATTCCCATCAAAATTCCAATGACATTCATTAAAGAGATTGAAAAATCTACTGTTAAATTTATATGGAAACATAAGAGGTCATGAATAGCCAATACTCAGTCAAAAGAATAATGCCTGAGGTATCACGATACCTGACTTCAAATGATATTACAAAGCAGTAACAATAAAAACAGCATGGTACTGGCACAAAAACAGACATGAAGACCAGTGGAACAGAGAATAGAGGACCCAGATATGAAGCCACACAACTATAACCGACTTGTCTTTCACAAAGGTGCTAAAAATATACGATGGAGAAAAGACAGCCTCTTCAACAAAAACTGCTGGGAAAACTGGTTAGCAGTCTGCAAAACACTGAAACTAGATCCATGTATATCACCCTATGCCAATATTAACTCAAAATGGATCAAGGATCTGAATATCAGACCACAAACTCTCAAGTTGGTACAGGAAAGAGTAGGAAATACTCTGGAATTAATAGGGATAGGTAAGAACTTTCTCAATGGAACCCCAGCAGCACAGCAACTAAGAGATAGCATAGATAAATGGGACTTCATAAAACTAAAAAGCTGCTCAACAAAAGAAATGGTCTCTAAACTGAAGAGAACACCCACAGAGTGGGAGAAAATATTTGCCAGCTACACATCAGACAAAGGACTGACAACCAGAATATACAGGGAACTTAAAAAACTAAATTGTCCCAAAATTAATGAACCAATAAAGAAATGGGCAAGTGAACTAAATTGAACTTTCTCAAAAGAAGAAATTCAAATGGCCAAAAAACACATGAAAAATTGCTCACCATCTCTAGCAATAAAGGAAATGCAAATTAAAACCACACTAAGATTCCACCTCACCCCTGTTAGAATAGCCATTATTAGCAACACCACTAACAACAGGTGTTGGCAAGGATGCAGGGGAAAAAGGAACCCTCTTATACTGCTGGTGGGAATGTAAACTAGTACAACCACTCTGGAAAAAAATTTGGAGGCTACTTAAAAAGCTAAACATTGATCTACCATTTGATCCAGCAATACCACTCTTGGGGATATACCAAAAAGAATGTGACACAGGTTACTCCAGAGGCACCTGCACACCCATGTTTATTGCAGCACTATTCACAATAGCCAAGTTATGGAAACAGCCAAGATGCCCCACTACTGACAAATGGATAAAGAAAATGTGGTATTTATACACAATGGAATTTTATGCAGCCATGAAGAAGAACAAAATGTTATCATTCGCTGGTAAATGGATGGAATTGGAGAACATCATTCTGAGTGAGGTTAGCCTGGCCCAAAAGACTAAAAATCATATGTTCTCCCTCATATGTGGACATTTGATCAAGGGCAAACACAACAAGGGGATTGGACTTTGATCACATGATAAAGCGAGAACACACAAGGAAGGTATGAGGATAGGTAAGACACCTAAAAAACTAGATAGCATTTGTTGCCCTCAACACAGAGAAACTAAAGCAGATACCTTAAAAGCAACTGAAGCCAATAGGAGAAGAGGACCAGAACTAGAGAAAAGGTTAGATAAAGAAGAATTAAGGGGGGGGTAAGGGAGGGGGTGGGGGGGGTAAGGGAGGGGGTGGGGGGAAGGATGGAGAAATGACCCAAACATTGTATGCACATATGAATAAAATAAAAATTAAAAAAAAAAGAAAGAATTAACCTAGAAGGTAACACACATGCACAGGAAATCAACGTGAGTCAACTCCCTGTATAACTATCCTTATCTCAACTAGCAAAAACCCTTGGTCCTTCCTATTGTTGCTTATATTCTCTCTTCAACAAAATTAGAGATAAGGGCAAAATAGTTTCTGCCGGATAGTGAGGTGTTGGCGGGGACAGGGAGGGGACAGGGGCGGGGGGGGGAATAGGGGAGAATTGACCCAAATATTATATGCACATGATTAAAAAATTAATTAATTAAACCAATTAATTAAAATTTAAAAAGAAAAAAAAAGAAAATTAAACATAAGGCTTTACTTTCACAAATTAAAAAAAAAAAACTTGAAGAAAAAAAATTGAAGAAGACCCCCGAATATGGAAAGGCCTCCCATGTTCATTGACTGGCAGAATTAATATTGTGAAAATGGCTATACTACCAAAGGCAATCTATAGATTCAATGCAATGCCCATCAAAATCCCAATGTCATTCTTCTAAGAAATAGAAAAAAATCAATCCTAAAATTAAAGCATTAAAAAGACCCTGAATACCAAAAGTAATCCTGAGCAAAATGAGCAATGCTGGAGGTATCACAATACCAGACTTCAGGTTATACTACAGAACCATAGTAACAAGAGCAGCATGGTACTGGCATGAAATTAGACACACAAAATGGGACAGAATAGAGGACCCAGAAATTAAACCACTACTACAGCTATCTTTGACAAAGCATCCAAAAAACAAATGCTGGAGAAAAGGCAGCTTCTCCAATAAATAGTACTGAGAAAACTGGCTATCTACATGCAGAAGACTGAAACTAGATCCCTTTCTCTCACCCTGTACAAAAATCAACTCCAAACACATCAAAGATCTTAGTATAAGAAATGAAGCATTAAAGCTACTATAGGAGGAAAAGAAGGGAAAACTCTGATGAAATACACATGGGAAATTATTTTCTGAATAGGACTCCAGCTGCCTAGGAAATAAGAACAAGAATTAATACACTGGAGTGTATGAAATTAAAAAGATTTTGCACACCATAACAAAGTTACTTTACCAGAATCAAGAGACAACCCACAGATTGGAAGACAATCTTCACAGCTACTCAACAGATAAGGAATAAATATCCAGAATACACAAAGAGCTGAAAAAAACTAAACAATAAAGGAACAAATAACCCAATTAAGAAATGGTCAAACAAATTCTCAGAAGAGGTACAAATGGCCATAAATGCAATGTAAATCCAAACAACACTAAGACTCCATGTCATTACAATCAGATTGGCAAATCATCAAGAAAACAAACAATAATTGCTGGTGAGGATGCAGTGGGAAAGGAATCCTCATATACTGCTGATAGGAATGTAAACTGGTACAACCACTATGGAAATCAGTATACAGGTTCCTCAAAAAACTAAAAGCAGGCTTACCTTATGACCCTGCCATACCACTCTTGGGTATATATCCAAAGGTGTGTAAACTGATATACAAGAGAGATACCTGCCCACCCATGTTTATTTCAACTCTCTTCACAATAGCCAAACCACAGAAATCACCAAGGTGCACAACAACCAATGAATGAACAAAGAAAATATGGTGTATATATACCATGAACATTACTCGGTCATGAAGAAAAATGAAATTATATCATTTGCAGGAAAATGGATGGAAATGGAGATCATAATGTTGAATGAGTTAAGCCAAGCTCAAAAGGCCAAATATCACATGTTCTTGCTCATTTGTGAAACCTATACCTATCAGTGGGGTGGGGGGGTCAGCTGGAGGAAAGAGGAAAGATACTGAGGGATGAAGAGGATCCAAGTACGCTTTCTATACATGTGTATACATATGCAGCATAATGAAACCCATCAAAAGATTGTTTGAAAAAAAGGAGATGGGGAGGAATGGGGGAATGGAAATATAACAGAAGGAGTAAACTACTTCAAAGTATACTGTATGCATGTATAAAATTATCACAATGAAATCCCCTTACATTATTAATGTATGCTAATTCAAAAATAAAATTAGCCAGGCACCAGTGGCTCACATCTATAATCCTAGTTACTTGGGAGGCTGAGCTCTGGAGGATCATGGTTCGAGGTCAGCCTGGGAGAATAGTTCTCAAGACCCCATCTCCAAAATAAACAGAGCAAAATGTACTGGAGGTGTGCAGCTTAAATGGAAGAGAGCCCCCTGAGTTCAAATCCCAGTCCCACCAAACAAAAATTGTTCTTAAATAGGGCAAGGGCAATAC
Organism: Castor canadensis; assembly: GCF_047511655.1. Lineage (NCBI taxonomy): Eukaryota > Metazoa > Chordata > Mammalia > Rodentia > Castoridae > Castor > Castor canadensis. The sequence continues at coordinate 11,928,346 of NC_133398.1, read as the reverse complement.
CTACCTTATAGGGCTGTTGTGAGGGGTTTGTTTTAAGTAAATCATACATAAGAAAATACTTATCACACAGTAGACTATAAAATACAAAGGTACATCCTTCAATATACACTGCTTGAGCTATGAGATGCTACCCATTATTGTTGCTTCTTTCTTATACACTCAACAATTCTATTTAATCAGACAATATGTTGACTATATAAATTTATCCTATGATTTTAAGAGTAATGTTTTTTTGGTCATCTACTATGTATGAGGTATCATTCCAGGTGCTAAGTATAAAGAACAAGGATAGGAAAAAAGATATCTGCCTTCAGTGATAAGGCAGACAATACACCACCTCATAGCAACACAGAAAAAAAACTACATTCTGAGTCTAATACTATATTTCAATGGTTTAGCTATGTGTAGGTTCAGGTCTCTAGACCCACTGTGCATACAATACTTTCACTGGCAACTCAAGGCAGTTTGAGGAGGTGAGTTTGCACTACGAATCTTTGAAAATTAAGTAACTACCATTATGTATAGAGCAAGTACCTTGTGCTAGTTATTATACAAGTCACATTATATAAATTCTCTCAATTAACCTGAGATTTATTAACCATATATTAAAATGAAGAAACCAGCCCGAGGTTACACAGCAATACTAATGGAATTGAACACAAGGCTGCCATGCACCAAGGTCTGTGCTTTTTCTCCTATGCCTCTTTTAAAAGGAAACATACCGTAATAGGGAAGTGGTTATTGTTCAGGGCCTTCAAGTAAAGGGTTAGAATATGGTAAGAAGACTGACAGCATAGGAGGAGCCTTACCTGTGAAATGGTAAAAAAACAATAAATAAATAAAAAGATAGTCACCATGTACTCTGGCAATTTAAAATATAAAATGTGATTTGAAATGAGCAGTTAAATCCACTTCTGCACAGATAATACTGAGGAGATAAGTGTGATACTCTAACTTGTCCTGGTTTCTTTGGTTCTGCCTGCTCTCAAACATGTTTTGTTTTGGTGATGGCATGGGGATTTGAACTCCAGGCCTCATGCTGTACATCTGATCCATGCTCACAGACCAGTTTTTGCCTTAGTTACTTTTCGGATAGGGTCTTACGAGACTTTTTGCCTGGGTTAGCCTGTACCCCAATCGTCCCACAGGTGCATGCTGCTAGGCCTAACATTTTTTTTTTTGAGATGGGGGGAGGGGTCTTACTAACCTTTTGCCTGAACTAGCCTCAAACCAGGATCCTCCCAACCTGTACCTCCTGCATAGCTGGGATTATAGGCGTAAGCCACTGTATCCGGTTCAATTACATTTTTCCCTTGCTTAGGTTTTACCCAAATACATGGCAAGTTAAGGGGCAAGAGGAGAAAGGGGATGCATGATGTAGTATTGTGAATTATTTGGGAAGTTAAAGGAAGTCAAGATACTATAGGAAGATGTCTCCAAAGGGTTTGTGGGGAAAGCAACAATGGATATGTTTTTTTGAGGTTGAGAAAGTAAGTAGGAACTGATTTTTAAAGGGGGTAAGTCTATCTTTCAATCTCAGAAATCCCTGGAACATGAATGTGGCTTGTACTTTCATTCCATGCAGCTGAAAAGAACTGTATCAAGGGAATAAGAGAATTGTCTAGTGTGAGCAAACAGAGTTGTACAGTCCAGACCTCAATTGCTCAATTATGCTGGATCCTCCAAGTTGTTCAGGAATACACAAAACTGCTAGCAAAGAACAAAAGGTTGTCTTTGACAAAGCCCAGGTTAGACAAAATGAGTAAATTATAAAAGATCAAGTGAGTAAACAGGGCTGGGATGTTAAGGACAAGACCAAAGCAAATCTTTCTGCCATTCAAAAGGAGAGGAAGTAACATGTAACACATTAGATCCAAGCTGATTCCTTTGCCTTTCTTGATGTCATACACCAGCTGATAAGAGTCAGCTCATAGTCATCCAAAGGATCCTCAGGTAACTCAAATAACTTGAACAGAAACTATGACTATCCCACTTTATTACAAATCCCACCTATAATAAATAAGTACTATTCCAGCAAAGATACAATACACTAAGAATCTGTTTTCAGCTTTTTTGAACAGAAATTAAGGTTACAAAGGCAACAGGCTAAGGTAAGGGTATTACTGAAAGCTACAGCAAAATCGCATTTGAGTAATAGAACTACCAGGGTGGGGGTAAAGCCTAATGTTTTCTTAATACCTTCAAAGATGTTGGAAGGAATAGCAGCAAGTACAAGCAAACATATAATTAACTTAGCCTTTGGTACTTAAGTCTTTTTCTCAAGTAATACCTTTAATTACAACTCTACTTAGAAATGGTTGGTTTTATAATAGAGTCAAGTAGAACACAGTTTATCAGAATTAACATTTATCTTGACACATCACAAATCAGAAATCATAGTTAGGCTGTTAAAAAAATCAAGCCATTTAAGATTGATTCTTCACAGGTGCTATAAATACTATCTATAAGGGAAAAAGCATAGGCACAATCCCAATTATAGACTGGCTGCCCTTTGATTAAAATATGACTGATATATATGGTTGAAATCGGCTAGGTATAGTAGACAACCCCAAAAAATGTTTTCTTAAAAAGTGTCTATCACTTTTAGTTTGAGAATTCTATGAAATATGTCCACCAAATATCAAAATTCCAATTCACTGGTAAATGTGCCTTTTTCTGTAATTATCACCAATTTGAAATAAACTATGAAGCTGACCAGTATTTCTTACCATACTGGTGGTATTTTAGATAAAGGAGTAAGCAATGGGACTTGTTGAAATGTGAGAGATAAAAAATAGCAACAGAGTCCCACTGGCCTATATAGTGCCTCTAAATTGTCGTGAGAATGGCCAGTTGGCCAAAGATCTAACACAAGAAATAAATACCAAATGGCAAGTTTCTTGAGACAGGAATAAGCAGCAGGAACAAGCAAACTGGACAGGATAAAAACACTGGAAAAAGCCTACCACATCTCCATCATTACCTCTCAAAACTACACATTTCTCACTGTCATAAGGATGACAGTGCCATGGAGTTCTTTTTAACTTCAGAAGAAAGTTTAATGCGTGATTCTAATATATATTATTATATACAAAATGCTAATAGGGTCACAAACCTCTTTTAAAAGGCAGAAAATTATACATTGAAAAAAGTATAATCCCCCAATTCATATCCATTACACTAAAAACAAACCTACACATGGGCAATTAAGTTAAACACATAATTCACATGGTTGTACAGTTATTAGACGTCAAGGGCAATAATCAAGTGAGTAATTTTGAAACAATAACTGAGCAAATTTGAAAACAACTGCATTTTAGGTCACATTTAATCCTGAAATCTGACCAGTAAGCCAAAATACATAAACTAGACTGCCTGATATTAATAACAATGCAGTATTTAACAAGGTAAAATGGAACATCAAAATAATATAAAAATTAAAGTAGAGCAAAGATTCACACAAACATGGGTTTCTGAATTAACATACTTTATACTTTTGAAATTATATACTTTAGAAAAATATACTAATTATATAGAAACAAAGTTGTTTAAAATACTGTAGGTGACGTAAAACAAATGAAAATTATGATTTCCTAATCCATGGAGCATAGTTAACATAGGGCTAGAGTTCTTATATGAAAACAAAACAACAACCAAAAAAAAAAATATGTATATATATATATATATATATATATATTATGTATATACACACGTGTACCTCCATCCTTCTTCTCCAACTCGTCCCTAATTAGAGGGGAAGTAAGTATCACCTTCAAAGTTAGTGTGGGTTCTTTTGTGTTCCGAATTATAATAGACGCCTCATTTACACATTGTTCCACTTGATATTTCTCTTCTGTCAGCTTCTGAAAGTCATCAGGATTTCAAAAATATCCAATTAGATTAAAATCTCTAGAAGTGAATGTTTGCACTAAGTCCTCAAATGTTACTAACTGTTGTTATCATTGTGCAAAAAGGGGCAAAGTCCTGTAACTAGTTCTGTAGTTTGGGGATAACTTTTAAGTAAATTCTTTCTCCAACCCTCAGAAAGTAACACAATGTCAATCATCTACCCAATTATGAAACAATATTTAAAACCACTCTTTCTAATATTTAAAAGTAAAATGTCAACAGCATCGTTACTTAATAAAGGGTAAATTCTTCAAAGTATTGCACAGAACTACTGGAGAATACTAAGTAGCTAGGAATGATCTCTAAGACAATAGCTTTTTTGACAGAAGTACCTACATAGGAAATCCTACAAGGACTTGTAAATACAGGATTATATAGATTTCTTAAAAGAAATCCAGCAAGCGTGAATAAAAAAAAAAACTCTACAAATTTACTTACCAGCAAAAGGATGAGTATAAACAAATAACTTCTACACTGCCCTCATAACAGATCTCAGAGATCACTCTACTGAGACCTATCATTATGAGATAAAGTCATCTGACATCTACAGGGAAATTTACTTTCCTTCTTTTAACATACAATTAAAAATATACTATTCAGGGGCCTTCCACAAAATAATCACCCAACAGAATCATATATTAATCTATTTTTAACATTATTATACACTAAATATATAGTTTAATAGTGAGTCACACAAGGCCTTTCCTGGTGATGGAATTTAGTATATTACTGACTTTCTCACTAAAATAGTCAAGACTAAGTGAAAACACTAGGTCTCTGTTCATCAATGTGTACTAAAAGGACACAAAGTCATTTATACAAAAATAGCATTTACCATTAAACATTTCCAAAAAAGGGGGAAAAAAAAAAAAACCTCATTATCCTAATTTTATATAGAAGAAGCCAAAGAAGGAAATGGCCACACAATGAATGTAAGAACAAAACCCAAAATACAGGGCAACAGCAGAAAACTGCTCCCACTCATTTTGCCAATAAAGATGTCTACTGTAGAGTAGGTCAAACTAAATTTTTTTAATTTTGCACACAGATCACCGTAAGACTCATCCAAAGTAATAAACATGGTGTAAGTTTTGGACTAGACTAAGTTTAAGTGACTTCTAGTTTTGCTATCCCCTTCCTCCTGTGCCCAAAGAAGTTATAAAATAACCTTAGAAAAGAATATAAAGGGAAAAGTTATGTTTCAACTTTAATTAAGGTACTCAGATAACTGGAAGTTTTGCTACAGTAAATGTTCAGAAAAATCATTTTTATTCCTAGGAAAATAATATATTAGAGATTATTATTCCACATAAACACTAAACAAGCAAAGTAGAGAGGAGTATGTAGAAGTGACACTTAAAATGATTTCTGGAAATATTAGTAATAACGATACATATGTGCTTATGTGTATACATACAGGCATATTTATGTAGATGCACCTAAGTCAATCTAAGACAAGCTGACAATTAAGATCACCATTTTAAGGAAAATGTACCTTTACCCAAATACACATTATTTATTACTGGAGAACTGCACTGGCTAAATTAAACTGAAACACATTTCGTATAATATCCACCACTGGTCTTAAAGTGTTCAGGCTTTAGAGTTGAGTGCCAGTGACACATGCTTATAAATGCTAGCTACTTGGGAGCCTGAGATTGGGAGGATCATGTTCGAGGCCAGCCAAGGCAAACTTCTCGAGACATCATCTTCAAAACAAACAGCAAAATGGACTGAGGTGTGACTCAAGCAGTACAATGCTTCCTTTTCAAGCACAAAGTCCTGAATTGAAACCCAAAAAAAAAAAAAAGAGTTCAGGCTTCTTTTATCTTCTATAAGACAGCCCTTCAAAGACCTAAGGATATTTATGTCTCTTTTTTGTCTTCTTTAGCCTAAAAGGGCCCCATTTCCTCAAATTTGAGATGGTCTGCATAATCTACACTCTCTCCTGGGTTCCTCGATTAACACTTGGTAGGTCAACACTAATATTTTAAGACTGTGATGCCCAGAAATAAAGATCCTTACTCGGGACAGGAACAATGCAGAGTTCACACAGTTGAGATCTGCACAGACAAAGTTCTATTAGTGCAGACTGAAGCTTGGTCCAAACTGCTGCATCTTCAAAGCTGGAGAGATGTGATTCATTTTCACATCTCTCAGATGTGAAATATGACTGTTCTCTCAGTCAGAATTCTGGTTTATTATAGCATTAGTTCTCAACTCTTTTTTCTAACCTGACACACCTTAGGATGAGCGATACAATCACTCTCACAAGAAACAAACTCACTAAAGAGAAGAGGAAAGGCCGAGATGGTAGAAAAAGCCTCTAAAAGAACTGAACTTTTGATTATTACTTTATTATAGACTCAACAGTAGCAATGTTCACTATACTAAAGGAAGATATACAGATTAAATTCTACAGCAATACAAAAAAATAATATTAAAAAGAGGGATTTTATCAATATTCTGGTAACAAATTATTATTAGCCCACAACCTTTGTTACTGAGCTTCTCATTTTGTAAAACTTTACTGTATTCCATGTCATTTACTACTCTCCTTCCTCAAATGATTACAATGGGGTTAAAGAACAGAAACCCTATGAAAGATGAGAAAATATTTTTCCATCAAAATTGAAAATGAAAAAGCAAAATGGGTTCTCTCCCTTAGAAAACCATCCTTTAGGGTTGGCTGAAGTGGTAGCATAAGGCCCTAAATTCAAACCCCAGTAAAACATACAATACATACATACATACATACATACATCCTTAAGACTTAAGACAAGAGTAATAAAATAGTGCCCCCAAAATATGCAAATGTGTTGTGTTGACAAGATAACACAAATTTAATAGATTAAAAAACCAGAAAAATAATTTTGAAGTTCAATTGGTGAATATAAAAAGAAAATTATTTAAGTAATACATCTCACAAAAACAAATTTTGAGTTTTTATACTTGAAAAAAACACCTCATTTAGAATAAATACAAATAAGCCAATAAAAGAAACAGGAGCAACTCAAAAGATTGAACCTTTGAGTTCACATCTAATTTGTGATACGGATATGAGGACAAACTGAAATGAAATTTTCAAATAGCTGTAATCTACTTAGATCACAGATAATATATATCTGGAACTGAAAGATGATCATAGCTCACAGCGTTACAAACTGCCCTTGGGATAGGCTAGCAGGTCAGGTTTGAAGGTCATTAGAGCCCCAGACTGCTTAACTTCAGCCTTCGGTGGCATCCTCCAGGGAGCACACCAACAATGAAATTTTGTAAATGCATCCCAAAGTGAAAAAGACTTGCAAACAAGGAATTAATAGTAACTTTCCATTAACAGAACAGATAGGTGATGGTTAATTTGAGTATCCAATTTTAAAGGTTAAAGTCATCTATAAAAGTCTCCTGTTATCTAAGCTTTTTTTGATCTTTCAAATCTTTTCTGCATCTCACCAAGCCTTCCCAAGAATTTTATAATGCTAAGACCCCTAATCTGAAAAAAAAATGACTCTACGAGATATACCTGAAAGGTTTAAGAATGCACCTTAATATGGTAAATATATCCTGCATAATAATCACCAGAAATGAGCTTTAAATGTAATGGATTAGTCACTGTAGGGTTCCTTTTGTTTGTACCTACCCCTAACTGTTACCAACACCTGTTAATATATTTACCAAAGTCACTGCCGGTTTTTACCTTTTCACAAATTCCTCTAGAGATATAATTAAACCATACTCACCTGAATCTGAATGGGAAGATTATCTTTGACTATATTTAGCAGGGTCTCTGTGGGTTTGTCTTTGCACATTAAAACCAGCTCCAAGTCCATATCATCCTTAATCAGCAAGCCTTTTGCAACCAGGCCAATCCTCATTACACCACACAGTGTCCGACCACCTTGATCCCTAAAAATAAGTCTGTATTATTACTTTTACAACCTACTTCCCAAAGTATAATTTAATCATCATTTGGCTTCTTATATGTTTATATGAACTGGTAAGCGAGTATGTAAATCCAGACACCCAAAATCTATACATCAACTCTCAGATGTAAGGCTCAGACAGTATCTATCTTCCTCCTCCAAGGATTCAACAGGAGGCATACTTCAGACTGTAAGTCTTTTGATTCTTTACTACACCTATGTTGCTTAGGAAACCCAAAAATATTGTATTTCCCATAAACTTCTGTTTTCAAATTGTTGTCTTTAAACTTCTATTATTATTTAGTAGTAATTAAAGAATGTGTGAGAAACTTGAACACCATGGTACACTGAGAAGAGTATCAAGGTAGAAATTTAAAATTTAAACCACCTGAATTCTCCTGGTGGTGCCTGCTAATAACATCCTTCATAGCTGTATCATTGTAGGAATCCACAAAAACTTGAGGGGGTGGGGGTAAAAAATGTGATAAAGCTAAAAGCTGAAATAAGGAAGGAAAGAAAAGATCAATCTGTCAGCAACCGCATTCCAAATCCAGGAGTAGCTAAAAGAGCAAACACTAAAAGTATATCAAGTCATAAATGATAATGAGAATAATGTTCATATATGCTTGGTTTTAATTCTAAAAAGCTCATTTTGGTCCATTTCATTATTACACGTAAAAATATTAATTAAGCTTAGCAGTCATTTAACAAGTAAGTGTTTGAGTTTACATGCTAAAGGAGATCCATTTTCTCCTGCAGCTCCTGAACTTTACACTATGATTAAGTAACAAAAGCATTAATAGATTAGGTACCCTGCTTAAGAGGGAAAAACAAAGTAACTTCTGTGAAGAAACTACAGATCACTTATTCTCATAACAGTCTGCATTTGGAAGGCATAGAATGTGAACCTCAAAAAAGTTCACTGTATTCAAATTCACAGAGAGTAAAAATGACAAAGCCTGGATTTAAACCCATCATGGTTTAACCAAAATATCCAGGTTCTTTACATTGTACAGTTGCTTCTCAAGTTTAGATGCGGAGATGTTAAAATTAGAGAGGTAAAGCAGGGAAAGTTTAACTTCAATGGAGTTAAGGATTTAGCTAAATGGAAAAGAAGATCACTCTAGCTGGAAGCAAAGATCAGCAGTTGAGCAAAAGTCACCTGAGTTGAAAATGAAATGGAGAAGGGAAAAAAAATCGTGGCAGTAGAAACTAGTAGAAGTTATAAATAACCCAACTGCTGATTCAGTGCCTGGAACACCTTAGAGATTCAATAAATATTAAGTAAATGAAAAACTATAAAAGTAGTACAAGTACAGAAGGAAGTTAAGTATTGGGGTTTTTTGTTGTTGTTTTGTTTGTGGAACTGGGTATTGACAGAGGGCGTTGAGACTCCTAGGCAAGTACTCTACCACTTGAGCCATGCCCTAGTCCTTTTGCTTTTAATATTTTTCAGATAGGGTCCCTGTACTAACTTTGCCTGGGCTGGCCTCAGACTGCAATCCCCCCATCTCCATCCTACAAAGTAGCTGGAACCACAGGCGTGTACCACCACGCCCAGTCTTGTTTTTGTTTTGTTTTGTTTTCCCAAAGTATTTTTATTAACATATATTAGTTGTGGGGGAAAAAGGGGGGAATACATTGTGACATTTATGAATATGCCTACATTATACATTGATTAAGTTTGCCCCACCACCTCTCTCCCCCACCTCCCTCTCCCAAACCCTACTTAAAGCAATTGCAAAAGGTTTCATTGTTCTATTTCATATAAGTACATAAAGTATATCGACCATATTCAATGACCTCCTTTATCCCCTCCCCCTTCCCACAAGTACCCATCCCTCACTGGACCTGTGTCATGTCCTTGATTTTTAATTCCAAAATCAGTATTCAAAGGGGTTTCTCAATGTGAATATACTTTACTTTGGTCAGTTTAACCCCCTTTATTACTCTCTCTTGCCCTTTCCCTCCTACCTCCTACTATTCCACAGCTTTCAGTACGTATCATGGTATCTTTTACCTTCACAGATATAATGTATTTCATGATTCAAAGCCAGCCTGGGCAAATAGTTCAAGAGACCTTATCTCGAAAAAACCCATCACAAAACAGCCTAAGACCTTAGAGTTTAAACCCCAGTATTATTTTTTTAATTAAGAATAGAGTCCTAGCCAGGCAACAGTGGCTCAAGCATATAATCCTAGCTACTCAGAAGACAAAGATCAGGAAGATCACGGCTGGAAGCCAGCCCAGGCAAAAGAGTTCTCAAGACCTTATCTTGAAAATACCCAACACAAAAAAGGGCTGACAGGGTGACTCAAGTGGTGGAGAGTCTGCCTAGCAAGCACAAGGCCCTAAGTTCAAATCCCAGTATTGCCCCCCTTTAAAAAAAGAGAAAAAAAAGAAAAGAGTCCTAAAATTTCTAATTGTTCAAACTGTGGGACCCAGTGCTGTTGATTTGACTTCTGAGTCAGTTTGTAACAGAGGTAAAGCAATAGCTTAAAATAAAAGAGCATAGATAAAACACTGCCTGGCATTAAAAGATGTACTTAATAAACCTAAGTCAGCCTTCACTCATCTTTGTGGCCTTTGGAGCACACACCAAAAGCACAATATACATCTATTACTGGAACACACCTCTGTTCTTATTTTGCACAAAATAAGAACAGAATCTCTCTGTACTCCTTGAGTTCTATCACATGATAAAAATCACAGAGCCAGACGGGGATGGCTCATGCCTATAATCCTAGCTATATGGGAGGCTGAGATGGAGAGGGCCTGCATTAGAGGCCAGCCAGGGGAAATAGTTCAAAAGACCCCTATCTCCATAATAACCAGAGCAAATGGACTGGAGGTGTATGGCGCCCCCTGAGTTCAAACCCCAGTTCTACCTAACAACAACAGCAAAAATTATCAAAGAATCACAGATAAGAAAAAAAAAAAATAATAAGAATAAGAATCACAGATAAGTGCTCAATCTGGGACTGTTCCACAAACAGAAAGACTTTACATACACAACCCAAGGGCATCCACACACAAAGCTGTATTTTAAAACTCCAAATGAAAGTGTGGAACACATTATACTTTAAAACCTTTACTGGGGGTTAAACTCAGGGCCTCACTCTTGCCAGGCAGGCATACTACCACTTGAAACACTCCACTGACTCTTTTTGTGTTGGTTATTTTTGAAACAGGGTCTTACTCTATGCTCAGGTGATCCTCCTATTTGTCTTTCCCAGCATAGCTGAGGATAACAGGCATATGCTACTGTGTCCAGCCATTGATGAGAAGGACTCTCGCAAACATTTTGCCCAGGCTAGCCTAGAACCACCATCCTCCCAACCTCTGCCTCCCAAGTAACTAGGATTATAGGCTTAAGTCACTGTGCCTGGCTTCCTTTTAAAACCTTTAAAACAGGGTGATTTCATCTAATTAAGCAAAAATCTATAGTAGCACTTTCCAAAAGTATCCCAACCTTCAGAAAAAAAAAAAAAAAAAACTGGAAGATGTATTTAAAAGGCCCAAATTCCACTGAAATTATACACTTTAAAATGATACAAGGCAAAATTTAGGTGTTTTATATATGTGTGTGTATATGTAAATCATAATTTTTAAAAGTTTATAAAAACAACATAAAACACTCACAAAAAGAAAAAAACATAAACACATAATAAAGTACAATTTAAATCTGGAGAACATGACTATGTAACTTGCACAGAATTCAAATACATAGAGAGCCAGTTATGGAGGCATATCACAAGTTCAAACACTCCATGATATTACTAATTAACACGAACTCCAGATTAAACAGTATCATTTTAAAGTCATCATATATGGGAAAAACTGAATTACTTCCTAGAACCTACTAACTGACGGCAGATACAATGTATAAATTACTTATAAACAGTTAACAAAATAATTAAGTCTTTCAGCAAAAAACTGATACTGATTATGAGAATGACAAGGTTACGCTGTCTTTCAGTGAAGATAATCAATTTATCAAAGCCTTCCTTAATAGTCTTTATCTACTTAACACACTGCAGTAGAACTGAAAGCTGGAGAGAAAAATTCTATAATCTCTACAGTCATTTACAAAAGTTTTAGACAAAGTAATGTTGTTAGCCACATAATCAACTGAATGAATTTCTCTTTAAAAGTAGGTTATACACTTATTCCAATTACAGTGGCACTGACCAAAACGGTAACTCTGGCTTAGAATGGGATATCCTGATGATCTGACTATAGTCACCATGGCTACTATTGCTACAACACAACATTTTACTGTAACTGCTGGAGGATCTGGCTCTCCTTAGACCTCCCTTCACTCCACAAATATATAATGAGCATTTAAGATGTACAAGACATTGTGTTATATCCTGTGAATCAACAAGATACATGCAATCAAAAATACATTTTCCTGAACTCTTTCTTCTACACTAGGATCTTAAAATGCCTGACAAAAACAGTATTTTTTTATTTCCCCCAAGATCAAAAATACTACTATTTATTTCAAAATTTAGGAGGCTTAACCAACACAGAAAAAAGATGACATATCATAACCTTCAAATATAAAAGGTTTTAAAGGACTTAGAACACTCTACAAAGGAATCCTGACAGGTCCATCTTCTTTTTTCTGACTCTAATCATTATTCCTTTTTGCTTTTCTTTCAAATGTAACTCAGAAAAACTCCATGTAACATTTATTTCCTTGGTATTACACATATAAAAACCCAAAGAATACATATCACAACTCAATTGAGGGAGTCTTTGAGCTTTTCTTTTTTTCCAGTACTGGGGTTTTGAACTCCACAGCTTGAGCTTTTCTGTCCACTGCAGCAAAGCAGCACAAGGCCAGTACGCACTCACTTGGAATAGTTTTCTACAGCCTCATCTTTCTTCACTTCTGTCTCGCCTTCTGTTTTTGTGCCTTTGTTTGTTTCATCCAGCCAATCTGAGACATGTTTAAGAGCACATTCAACAGTTGACACCATATTTTGAACCGCTTCAAGTTCCTCTGGAGATGGATAGATTGTTGAATGTTTCACCATAACATGGCGATCATCATTGGCAAATGATCGAATAGATCTCTATCATAGGGAAAAAGAGAAACAATTACTTCAATAAAAGGACTCAGAATGTCATCTAAGGCACAATGTTACCTACTTTCCCTTGCTGTTAACACTTTTAATTTTACATTATGGAATCTTTTGTATGTAGGAAATTAAGGAAATAATCAGTAATCACCTATCAGTAAAACTTACCATGGTTTTCTGTAGTATTTCAGCTTCTTTTTCCGATCCTTTCCTCTCTTTCTTGTCGTCTTCACTAGACACTGTTTTGTGTGACAGTACCTCCTCATAAGCCTGAGTCCCCTGACAGCTCAGTGCCAAATACAGCAAAAATGTTTGAAGACTTGTTCTCTGGAATACACCTGCAAAATAAAGAGGAAAAACAACTTTTCAACTTATTTACAATAGTTTCAAGTGAGTGTGGAGCCCATAAACATGTTATTGATTTAAAAACAAACTTTATAGAGGAAAATTACCTTTCATTTCAAACAAACAAATGAAAAAGATCTAACACACTTTGAAGCCTGGGCCCAAGAGCCTAAGTAATACAGCCAGAAAAGTAACCCTCCTGGTAGCTACACAATGTGGTAGTTGGCTGACTTGCAACAGACTCAATTAAGAAACACCACCTGAAAGAGCAATACTGCTATTAATGGCAAGAATGTTTTAAATAAACTTCAGATTTTCAATCAGAAATTGGTACTAATCAGACCTATGTGAAAGTTCCATAGCTAAGTCATCTACCACTGATACACTAACTGTGCCAAGATGTTTTCCACTGGATACTGCCATTAGACAAACAGTACATGCTGGCACAATGTTTATTATTTAACTATTTTTAGGCCTAAAATTCACAATGCTTTTCTGTTCTCCTAAATCCCAAGAGATCCAACACCCCTTAGCCTATATGATATCAGATTCTTGAAAATTCACTGGTTCCTACCTTCATTACCTTGAATTCTAGTGAGAGCACTAGAATCTCACAACATATTTCTCCTAGAGGTCTAATCACTCTGCTACCCATTTTAGTTCCTTTATGAGATTTTATTTTATTCTAGACAGAATTAAAGCAAACTCTTCTGAGTATGGCGAAATCCTTATGCATTTTAAGCCAGCTATATAAACAAACAAGGACTAACACCAAAGCAGAACAAATGTGTTAACCATGTAAATATAAGAAGCACCAACTAGCCAGGCGTGGTGGTTCATGCCTATAATCCTAGCAACTCAGGAGGCAGAGATCAGAAGGTTCAAAGTCAGCCTGGTCAAATAATTCCGCAAATCCCTATCTCAAAACGCCCTTCACAAAAATAGGGCTGGTGGAGTGACTCAAGGTGAAGATCCTGAGTTCAAGCCCCAGTACTGCGCCAAAAAAAAAAGCAACTTACATGTCACAAATATAAATTCACAAAGGAAATAGCTTCCTCTTTATCTAATATTTAAAATATAAAATATTTAAAATACAAAAATATCTAAATAGTTTTCCTTTGAATGAAGTTTCCTTTAAATAAGGAAACCCCCCTTAAATACTATTGTCAGTAATAGTGTCTTAATATTATAGCTGTTCTCTTAAAATAAATTCCTTTTTTGGGTTTTGGGGTGTAGGAAAGATAGATAAGGTAGAACTACACCTGTAGTCAAATGACACTCAAGATATGACCTATACGTAGAACTACTTATATTTATAACCAATTTCCCTAACTCTCTTAGAGAAATACACTAGTGAAATTTGATGAAATACACACAGATAAACACATAAACGTATATAACTGAACAGATTCTAATAAAAAGATTTATACATATCACATACAGGGAATAAGTAAGTGTTAAAATTCATGGGGTCCCTCTGTACAAACAAGTTAAACAGAAAATAAAACACGACCCCATGGCAAGAAATACCTCAAAAATGCTCTTGTCACTAAAATTATATCTTCCATATAAAGTCCACACTATGTAATTCTGGAATCTTCAGCATCTCCCATCCCCAACCCTATTTCATTCTAAGGAATTTAGCCATTTAGTACCTTAGCTATAAATTCAGCAGGGAACAAAGACTGCTTTGTGCTTAGTAGAGAACTGAAACAAAGTAGACAAACTTTATAAAAGCATGAGGCCAATAAACCAACCAAATTAAGAAAACAGATTCAAAGCAGTGTAAGAGAGAGCTTCTGATATAGTGGAGACACTCGGCAGTCATTCAGCACAGAGAGCAAGCGCCCTGGGCATACACCAAAACCTCTAGGAACTAGTACGATAACATAATGTAATAACTTGTAATAAAAGCATGGTACATCAGACACATATTCTTCTGGGGAAACAAACTTAGAAAGCAACTAACTCAACCACACCACACCCTCATTTTAAAAACTGAGGTAGAATCAGATACTAAAAGAGACAGAAACTACAAAACACTTTTTAAAGAGTTTCTCTTTTATTAAGAAATGGTCAATTCAGTGGATAATTTTTTTTTTTTTTTTGCAGTACTGGGGTTTGAACTTGGGGCCTCATACTTGCTAGGGAAAAGAAAAAAGAAGCCAGCACCAGAAGCTCATGCCTGTAATACTAGCTACTCAGGAAGTAGAGATCAGGAGGATCATGGTTCAAAGTCAGTCTAAGCAAATAGTTCACAAGACCCTATCTCAAAAATACCCATCACAGAAAAAGCAGGGGGATGGCAGAGTGGGTCAAGGTGAAGACCCTTAGTTCAAGCCCCAGTACTGCAAGAAAAAAAAAAAAAAAAGCAGCAGCAAAAAACAAGATTTAAAAATAGGAAAAAGGATTCAGCATGAAGATGGAAATCCTACAGTATTTCCTTATTTGTTTGCTTGTTTGTTTGTTTTTGAGACAGGGTCTAGTTTAGACTAGTCTGGAACTCACTATGTAGCCCAGGCTGGCCTTGATCTCACGATTCTCCTGCCTCGGTTTCCTGAAGGCTGGGATTACAGATGTGTGCCACTACCACGCCTAGTTTAAATTCTAAGCTTTAGTCCTCGTTTTACAATTATGGATGTTAAATAATTTGAGGATACCTATTTTTGCAAGTATTATGTACTACTGTGTAAAGAAATTTAATGTCCTATACTATTCTACCCTCACACTTCAGCCCATCCTTGGGGAAAACTTTACCTTCAGAATAGCAGAACCTTCAGTAACCATTACCGAAGCAACTAGCATTTCACTCTGCTATTCAGTGTGGCATCCAACCAAGGTCCTTTATAACACAATGCTAGTGTAATTCTTTCCCTGTCATTATTCTCACTACTCTTAATTCCAGTCAACACAGAAATAATGACTCTTCCCCAGAACATAAGGTAGTGTGCTACCCTCCCCCTCACACCCCGGCTCGAAGTTAAACTTCTATCTTACCTGTATTGCAAACCCTCCTCTGCCATTGTCACTGTTCTACTCATCAAATGCCTATCTCCAAATCTGCCCCTCCATGAAGCTTTATGTAATACTTGAGTGTAACATAATTTCTTCTTCCTTTGAGCCACTGAGCACTTTTTCAGTTTTCTTTATGACATTTCCAATACTAAGAAGGTGTAATAAGCTCCTTATGAAATATGAAGCGACTTGCACCTTTACTTCTACAGCACCTAGGTAGAGAACCTCAAAATAATACCTTGCACTCAGGAGATACTCAATAAAATGTGATCAAAATCCTAGATTACTTTCCTCAGACAGTGCCATAACTACAGACTCTAAGGAGGATCCGTTACATCTTCCCATGTAATTTCAGGGCCGTCTTTGCCCCAGTGACTTCAGGAAACTTTTGACTCTTGCTCCGAAAGCACAGATTCCATTTGTATTTAACTTTTTTCGTCCATGTTGGATTAACCTCCCAAACCTTTTTCTGTTCCTAACACACACTCTACTTCTGGCATAAATCTTACAATTTTAATAGCCAAAATAGATGGTTCTTTCAAAATTCTGGCCTTGTATTCCTCCAATGTTCTCATCTTCTTCCCTATTTTAGAAACCTACTCCTTAACAAGGTCCACTATGGTTACCATTTTTCACAGTTCCCTACCCTTTTTATGCCTTCACATTTGTTCCCATCCACTTAAGATTATGCAACCTATCATTTACTACACATACCAGAAATTCCTCCTGTTATCTTCTCCTGGCAATACCTCAATCCTGGTTAAATCCAACCCTCTTGGCTATATCACATCACTAAGCTTGGACACTTCAATGTGCCTAAGATTAAAAAAAAAAAAAAATCACAAAATCATACTAATTGGTTTTTTTCAAGATCATTAACCCCAAAAGGCTCAATAATCAATAGTTCCCAATGCATCCTTGAGACGAGGAAGGGTTTGAAAATGTCCAAGTTTTTTTGGTTGTGACAATAACTAGGCAGTAGGTAATCCTGACATTTGGAATACCAGGATTCCTGGTAGTTACCAGTAACCATAGGATGTTAAACATGTTGCAGCGTTCAAGAACCGCCCCAGTTAAAGCCCAAATAGGAACCCCAGGGAAAAAAAGTTTAATGTTCAATAAATAATTTTCTCATTCTCCTAATGATTACTTCATACTTTCTCTTGAACATGTAAACCTTCTTCCCACCTCCTCACATTCGACTGGTCACCCTGCTTGCTATCTCATGCAACATGCCAACACTGCTGAATTTTACCAGTATATTATTCCTTCCTCCTGTTATTTTGAGTGAATTGTTCCTATTCCTACCTAATATAAATCCCTGAATTCAAACCCTACTAGATCCTATTCCTTTTTTCCTACTCAAGCATAACAGTACTCCTCCTCCTCTGCAACATCAATTTCCCCTAATCTACCTGGTCACCTCTAGCAACATTCCCACATGTTGCGATTGCATCCATGTTTAAAACAAAAATTTTTAAAAGTCTTCCTTGAGCTCTTGCTTCCCTACAGCTATAAGCCCAACTGTCTATTCCCCTTTAGGCAGCACAATTCTTTAGGTTTCCACTTTTTGTTTTCTATTTCCTCTCCTTCCATGCTCTCTAAAATCTACCTCAATCAGCTTCTCATACCAATACTCCATGGAAATAGCTTGATTCCAATGGAATTTAGAACTATGAACAATTCTCAATCCTCCTCTCTTAGTTGACATCTCAGAAACAGGTTGACATAGTGAACTACTCCCTATTTCAACCACTTTACTTCCTTCCCGTGGCTTCCACCAAAGAGACAACTGTCTTTATTCTCTTCCTACTTCATAAATTACTCTACTGTCTTCTTTCCTTCTTATCTCTATAACCTCTAAGTGCTGGAATGCCTCGGGACTCAACCCCCAGATTTCATCTCTTAACTCTTACACTCCCCCTCCCCTGGCTATCTCATCCAGACTTAAGGCTTTAAATACACTGAAGACTTCTAATTGCCATCAACCAGGATTCCAGACACAAACGCAAATACATAATCAAAATATACACCTAGCTGTCTAGTAAGCACCTTAATTACACACACACACACACACACACACACACACACACGCACGCACGCACACACACACTTTGTTCCTTCCAATCTTCATGCTTTCAAGAGAAGGCAACTGCTCCATCCCTTCAACTGCTCATGCTAAAAATCTGGGAGTCATCCTTGGTCCTTCTTCTTTCTCTTATGCCCTACACTTGATCCATGATCAAATAATGTCACCTTTACCTTCTAACTCTACCTAATATCTAAGCAATCGTACTCTCCACTGGTACCGCCCTGGCCTGAGCACCAACATCTCTCACCTGGATATACTAGTGGTACATTACTGAAGAGTTTCTCCTCAGCAATATCGAGAATGTTACTTTTAAAATCTCAATAAGGTCATGTCATTCCTCTGCTCAAAACCTTCCATCAGCTTCCTATCTCCAAGTAAACACTTTCTACTAATGCAATTCCCCCTAATTTCTTGACCTTCTCTAGCACTGTACTCCTCATGCACTGTGCACGACCCACATCAGCACCCTTGCTAAGTCTCTCCACATGTTAGTTTGCCCCTCATATCCATGTAACTCCTGCCCTCAATTTTTCAGGTGTGTGCTTGAATGTCACCTATCATGCATGAGTCCATTCCTAATCACTATAAATAAAAGAACAACCCCTCCCAAAGAACACCTGTTCTATTAGTCTCCAAAGGATTTACCACTGGTATATGATAGCTTTACTTTGTTTACTCTCTTTGATTCACCTAGGACAGAGCCTGACATAAAGGAAAAAGTAATTTCTCACAAATATTTTCCTACATAGCATTGCAGTCAATGCTCACAACAGCCCAGAGAAGTGGTGAAAATAGAACAGATGGTATAAATTTCTTTTATAATACAAAAAGCACAGATATATAAAGATGTTAAACAGTTTGACTACAATCACACAGTAAGGTACTGGCAGACCCATCCCTAGAAAGAACTGGGGTCTTCAGCACCTTTTCCAATTCACATCACTGTCTCTATAAGCAAATCAAAAAGCAAGTATGTATTTTATACAGTGATCTTTAGAAGTTCAAATTGACATCTATTCCTTAAAACCATGACCAAACATAAAACAGCACCAGGGCCTTCACCTTGAGCTACTCCACCAGCCCTTTTTTGTGATGGGTATTTTTGAAATAGGGTCTCACAAACTATTTGCCCAGGCTGGCTTCAAACCACGATCCTCCTGATGTCTGCCTCCTGAGTAACTAGGATTAGAGGTGTGAGCCACCAGCGCCCTGCAAATTGTTTCTTAAAAGCGTCAAAAAGTAAATAGTGTAGCCTTGTGGACTACGGTCTCTATGGTAATTAATGAACTTTGTCACTGAAGTGTAAAAGCAGCCACAGACAATACAGGAAAAAAAACTGTGGCTGTGTTTTACTAAAACTTTATTGGCACAGTTTGCCAATCCACATTATCTTTCTAGTGTCTCACCAGATGTCTGGTGTCCTGATGAGGTCTCTCAATTGTGGCTGGGCCAGAGTTCCAACCTCCCCCAGCCATACACCTCTAGAACCTCCAATCCACTATCAATACTGCAGAGACCACGTGAAAATCCTTCCAGGCTTCCCTCAAAATGGAAAGTCCCAGCCCTCTGCCAAGAATTCACAAGGGACTCACCTACACACATTTGGGAGCCTCATTCATACAGCTTCCTCTTTTCTGCCCTACCCTGAAAATTTTAGCTCAAACTCCAAGCTCTGTCTCCTCAGCATGGTTAGGTGACCATGCTCTATCTGGACTACAACTCCACAAATTGTCCTCTGGCAGAGAGCAGGAGCAATCAAGGAGCTTATGAATTTCAAGATTAGACTTGTGCTGCCTGTTTCTTAGCCCAAAAAAGTTACTTTACATATTTTGTCTTGTTTCATGGCTGTTTATGGCAAAAAAAAAAAAAAAAAAAAAGTTGCTCCATCTTACCCTGAAGTAGAAGTCCTTGTAAATAAGTACTCTAGTTTCTACTACAGATCAAGACTTCAACTGAGCCAGGGACCAGTGCCTCACCCCTGTAATCCTAGCTCCCCAGAAGGTAGAGATCAGTAGGATCACAGTTCGAAGCCAGTCCAGGTGAACAGTTTGCAAGACCCTAGCTCAAAAAAAAAAAAAAAATCACAAAAAAAAGCTGGTGGAGTGGCTCAAGGTGTAGGCCCTGATTTCAAACACTACTACAGCAAAAAAAGAAAAAAAGACTTCACCTGAGGTACAATTAAGTATGAATGATAAGGTGAGAATAAGTGCCCATTCATTCATTCATCATCCATACAGCCATCTATCCAACAAATATCAAGAATCCACATGTACCAGAAAAGTGTTGATATTGTGTATTCTAGCCTCAGTATTAACACAGCCTAAAGCGGGGCTGTAGCACGCTCTACTAATCACATGGATTTGAAGTAAGGGTTAAATATGAGAAAATGCATGTAAAAGCACTAGAAAAGCACTACAGAAGTATGTCAGTTTTGTTGTGACAACAGTCACACCCTTTAATAAAGCATAAGAAGTTCTCTGTGCATACTTTTCCAATGGAAGAAACAAAATGCAAAGGCTGTCTACAAAAGACACGAAGCATGCGTATGCTAGAGCACCTGCATGCTGGGGAAGGAGGATTCCAGATGTGAAATCACCAAGGGAACAGAGTGCATAAAAAGAAGTGACAGGATGGGTATTTACCACACAAATGTTGGCGATAAACTGAACAAATAACAGAGTATCATTTAGGTGAAGCACTTTTTTAAAATTTTAAATCGGTACAGAAAAAATTATTTTAAATGATTACAGAATGCTTTAATACAAATTTCTTTAGATTAAACTTGTAGTATATGGTTTTATTCTAGCTAGTCTAAAGTTAAACAATAGAAATAGTTTATAATATAAATAATATATTTATGTAACATCCTTTAATAATTTGGTGGTTTTCAAAGGTCACACTCATTTATCACAGTGAATGAAATATATAATATATAATATGCTAAATAAATAAATAAAGAGTAAGTCATCTAACAAATGCGTAGGCTGATGAGAGTCTCGGAAAATCCATACTAACCCGAAATTCAAGAACAGATTTGAGGTCTGAGATATAGTTCAGTGGTACAGCACTCACCTGACATGTGAACAACCCTGAGTTCAATGCAAAGACCAGATGTGAATCCAGTTTTTAACATAGGCTTATTTTCTATTGGGAGGGGGACTAGGAATGAGCAATTTTTTGTGTGTATGTGTATGCGTGTGTATATACATGTACATATATGTACGTTCTAAAACACTCCTCTGATTTCATTTTCTTAAACTGTCTTTTTCCTTCTCTGCTGTTCTATCACTACAATCTCAGGCCTTTTTAAATGTCAGATGTAGTGTTAACAGATATTGGCATATAAAAATAAGAAAATGAAAAATCAATTCTTCACTTTTTTTTTTTTTCCCCATACAAGATCTCACATCTAGGTTGTCCGCAGACTCACTATGTAGGCCAGGTTTGCTTGAAGCTCACAATCCTCCTGTCACAACTTCGTGAGTGCTGGATTATAGGCATTCACTACCACACCTGGTTGCCAGTTATTTCTTAGAAGACACAAAAATGAGACTATATTAAAATTAAGAACTATTAAGGACTATATATTAAAATTAAGAACTTCCAGTCATCAAAAAACACCCTAAAGAAAGTGAAAATAAGCTGGGCATCAGAAGTTCATGCCTATAATCCTAGCTACTTAGGAGGCAGAGATCAGGAAGATCGTGGTTTGAAGCCTGCCTGGCAAATTGTTCAGGAGACCCTATCTCAAAAATACCCAACATTAAAAAAAGAGGCTGGTGGAATGGCTCAAGTGGTAGCACACCTGCTTAGCAAGCGTGAGGCCCAAAGTTCAAACCCCGGTACAACCCCCCCCCCCAAAAAAAGGAGGAAAATTAAAATACAACTCACAAACTTTATATTTTAGAATATAAACATCCAACAAAAGTTAAGAAAAGCACAAACAACCAGGAAGGGAGGGGGAAAGGAATGGACAAGCATTTTTAAAAAGAGAAAACAGGGCCAACGAAGCTAGAAGAAAAATTATTATCAAAAATGACCAATACAAGCTGAGCATGGTGGTACACACCTGTAATAGTTACTCAGGAGGCAGATGCAGCCTAGACAGACAGTGAAACTCTACTTATCAAAAACAAAATACAAACAAAAGGGGTAAGGGTATGGCTCAAGTGGGTGGGCACTTGCCTAGTATATTGGTGGCCCTGGGTTCAATCTCCAGTATCATACTGCAAAAAAATAAATAAATAAAATTTAAAAAGTGACCAACACAATAAAAATGAAATACCATTCTATATCCATTTGGACTACAAAAATTTTAAAAGTCTGACAATATCAAGAACTGGAAAGGATATAAATCCACAGAGAACTGTTTTTTTCATTGTAGTTGGAGAAAAATGGTCATCTTTCAACAAACTGAATGATCCTATACTCTGTTGTGCAGGAATTTTACACCTTGGTAAACAGCAAGAGAAATTTACACCTGTACAGGAGACATGTACTAGAATGTTCATAGCAAAACTCACAGTAGGAAAACATGCTGGTGCCCATAACACAGAAGAATAACTACATACGTTAACATAATGGATTATTATTCAGGAAAATAAATGAACCACAATGATGTGCAAAAGAATAAAACTTAGCAATACTGAATTAAATAAAAATGCTAAGTCCCAATGATTACATTATAGAATGACATTCTTTTGTAAATAAATAAAGCATTTTTTCTAATACATAAACATGTGAGAAAGCTATACAAAAACAGAAAGCAAGAAAATGATGAGCACAGAACTCAGATTGAATTTTATAGAGAAGGCATGAAGATGAGATGGAGCCAGGTATGGTCGATCATGCCTGTAATCCCACCTACTCAGGAAGTAGAGATGGGAGGATTATGGTTCCACAGACAAAGGCCCAGACAAAAAATTAAAATGAGACCCTTTCTAAAAAACAAACTGTGCATGGAGGCACACACCTAATTCCATCTAGGCAGAAGGCAAGGTAGGATTCACCATCCCCTGAGCAAAACCGAGGAGACCCTATCTGAAAAACAAAGTAAAGCAAAAAGGGCTGGGGGTGTAGCTCAAGTAGCAGAACACTTGCCTATCAGGTGAGAGACCCTGAATTCAAACCCTAGTACTAAAAAAAAAAAAAAAAAAAAAAAACTTAAAATGAGGGTTTTCCTAACAACTCAGTACTTATAAATATATATATTTTTTCAACACTTCAGGAGAAAATAAGACTATATAAAAAGAACTTACTGTAATGAATCTTAATTACTGCATTTTATAATTTCCAAATAATATTGTATTTATAGGATTGTACAATCACCTACCTACCTTTTAATAGAGGTTCATGAGGAGTATGCATAAATAACTGATAAGCACTCATGACAAATGATTCTCATATGTAAACAGGGTCCCCTTTTCTGAATTTCTAGCGTGAAACAAACTTCAAACTTCTATAATGATCCATTTATTAGCTGCAAAGGCTTTAAATTATCTCACTATCTGAGTGATATATATTAAGCCAAAGAGAGACAGAAACACAAGGGAAAGAACAAGCAATGCTAACAGTGATGTGAAAAATAGTCTCAGTTATTTAAGTATTATTATTCACTTTTCAAACACTCCCAGATCTCTTTTGCTTTCCTAAAATAGATCCTTCACATCACTATCAAGGATATTACCTCCAAATAAGCAGTATAAAAGACATTAAAGACACTCTAGAAACAGGAACATTTCCTACCTGCATTATCAGGAGACAGGCAGCAAAACAACTAGTGAATAAATCTGAGTTTCACATAAACATTCCTATGAAGCATCATACAAAGTATTCTTATAAAGCATTACACAAAATAAATTCAGTATCACAAACAATTCGGTGTGGTTCAAAGCCTCAACAGCTGACAAATGGAAGTACATAAATTAAAAAACTCTTACAAGGACTGGAGGTGTGGCTCAAGCAATAGAGCTCCTACTGTACAAGCACAAAGCCCTGAGTTCAAACCCCAGTCCCACCAAAACAAAACAAAACAGAAAACCTCTTACAAGATCATGCAACTAGTAAACAGCAGAAATTAAACGCAAATTCAGGTCTCCTGACTAGATTTCTATTCATAGAAAACTAAAGGAAAAGACAGATTATAAATCAGGAAATCTGGGCTATAGTGTTGGAATGGCCATTCACAGCCATAAGGGCCTTTCCCCTGATTCTGTGGATTCTGTTCCTAATAATAATACCTCCTGCCCAATATGCTCCTCAACACAATTCTGATGATGAACTGATGGAAACAGTTTGAAAAGTACAGTCTTAAATAGACAACGGAGATTACCCTTCCAACCTAACCAATGTCCAACTTGAGGAACAGCAATGCAATACTATGAACTTTTGACTGGTATTTTCTCAGTCTGCAAGAAACTCTGCAATTCAAGAATTTGAACTTGACTAAATCTCAATTATGCAGAGGGTATAACTGATAAATGGGAAAGTACAATCACAAGTTCATTATCTAAGCACAACAGTTTACTAAAACAGGAAGAGAACTAAATTCCCTCATCCTAAAAAGGTCTCCCCAATATCCCTAATAATAATAATGGCCCAGAATTTATATGCCTTATTTCATCTAATCCTAAAAAACCCTCTTATCAGACCACCTATCTTCAGAGAAAGGGCTTTCTATGACTCATGCTATAAAGCTTCCGCCACAAAAATTGACCCATATCTTGAGAGCCAGCTCAAATGCCAGCTGTCCAGGAGGACTTCTCTCATACAATCCCAAATGTAAAACTAATTCTCTTCCTTCTTTCTTTTCAAAGCACTGTTTTATTTCCTTCTGGTGATACCTATAGCTACTAATATTCATACAGGTATGAACCAGCAAATATGAAAATCTGTAACATTATGAATCTGGACATGCATATATACATGTACATGGATATGTAGATACATATATCCATACAGATGTGTGCATAAGGACATACCATATGTGTAAAATCCTGGCTAATTTTAAAAAACAAATGTTTTACTTTAAAGTCTAGACATACAGGTCACATAACACTTTCTGATATTCAAATTTTAGCACCTATTCCTTGTCTCTGTCATTAAAATCAGAGACCTTGGCTGGCAGAATATTTTAAGTGTCAGAATGCCTGCCCACCAAGTGTGAGGCCCTGAGTTCAAACTCCAGTACCATCAAAATAATAATAATAATAATCAGAGATCTTGGTCTGCGCAGTGATTTCTATCATGCTTGCATTAGTGGCTTTGAGCAAGCATGTAATATCTCCGAGAAAGATCTTCTCAGGTCTTAATTCTTCACGGTTGGAGTCAGAGTAGGTACCTAAGTCATGCCAATCTCAGAATTTACTATCTAGTTAACAAATATTTAACACCAAATTATAAAAACTCAATATATAGAGTACTAGTAATATTTGAAAATTTCATTAGTAAGAAGGCCCCAGCTTCCAAGTGAGAGTCCAGATTCTTTTCTTTCCAAAGTACAAAGTTAGTTCTACTCCCACTTCCCAATAACAATGAAAGACAGGATTTCATAAATCTGATTTCTCATCTGCTAGAAATTATATTCAACCATGCTTACTCAATAACCTATCTACTCAGAGAAATAAGATGTTTAACCCTTGGATGAAACCTTTCAAAATACCATCCTTTTGGGGGTGAATCTAACTAAGATATATTGTAAGCACTTTTATAAATGTTGCAATGTATACCTAGTACAACTATAATATGCTAATAAGTATTTTTAAAATACCATTCATAACTTTTTACACCCTCCACCCTCACAATACACTCAGCTTAGACAATGCCTCTCTCCTTAGAAAGTGTTCCCTGATCTTGACCTTCACTTCTACTCCCTTGTCAATCCTTTGCCTAGTTCAGAATCAATTAGGTAGCCCTTCCATATGCTCCCTTTGAATTGGTTTTGTCTTATGTTGTACCACTTACTACTCTAACTATACCTTCCTTGATGGCTGGATCCCTTGTATATATCACAGTGCCTAGATAGTAAGCTCTCAAATATTTATCAAATAAATAAATGACTGATGATGACCCAGTTATGACTCCTGATACTTCAGGTAAGGAATATGTACAAGTCCTCATCATTCTCTATAATTGTAGCACAGCTAGACTCATAACTTACAACATAGTCAGGTCACAGGGGTCTCTCTCTATCCAGATGTGCTATTACCATGGCTGATGAGAAGCAAATTCAAGCTTGTAAGAGTGAGCTTCAACTGAGATGGTGAGCACAAGTCATCCTCAAGGTGCTCTACATCCAAATAATTCACTTAAAGGAATTGTTCATATAAACAGCAAACAGCACTACTGTATCACATACAATTAGGAGACTAATTTTCTAAATCGACAAGTAAGCCCTTATTTTTTGATCTCCCATGTTCTCTGGAGTGTACAAGACACTTTATACAAATCATGGAACTTAATATTTATGTTAACGCTACAAAGTTAGCATCATATCATTCATCACCATTTTAAGGATTAGGAACAGAAACTCAGATGATTAAGTAACTTGTACAAAGGCACAAAGGAGCAAATCTACAATTTGAACTGTTATATGCCAAAATCTATGATCTCTATACTGAAGTGCCCTTAAGTAAAAGATGCTCACCTTATCTACCCCACAAGGTGTTATGAAGCAATAAAAAATTGAGCTAAGGTATTAGGTAACCTTAAAATGTAAGGTTAGTCTTTCTACTTAGTATCATTTATAAATACAAAAAACCCAAAAGATAAAAGCAACTTCAAGAATCAGTGTCACACACAGGTTACTCCAGAGGCACCTACACACCCATGTTTATTGCAGCACTATTCACAATAGCCAAGTTATGGAAACAGCCAAGATGCCCCACCACTGACGAATGGATCAAAAAAATGCGATATCTATACACAATGGAATTTTATGCAGCCATGAAGAACTAAATGTTATCATTCGCTGGTAAATGGATGGAAGTGGAGAACATCATTCTGAGTGAGGTTAGCCTGGCCCAAAAGACCAAACGTCGTATGTTCTCCCTTATATGCGAACATTAGATCAAGGGCAAAATACAACAAGGGGATTGGACTTTGAGCACATGATAAAAGCGAGAGCACACAAGGGAGGGGTGAGGATAGGTAAGACACCTAAAAAATTAGCTAGCATTTGTTGCCCTCAACACAGAGAAACTAAAGCAGATACCTTAAAAGCAACTGAGGCCAATAGGAAAAGGGGACCAGGAACTAGAGAAAAGGTTAGATCAAAAAGAATTAACCTAGAAGGTAACACACACGCACAGGAAATTAATGTGAGTCAACTCCCTGTATAGCTATCCTTATCTCAACTAGCAAAAACCCTTGTTCCTTCCTATTATTGCTTATACTCTCTCTTCAACAAAATTAGAGATAAGGGCAAAATAGTTTCTGCTGGGTAGTGGGGGGGGGAGAGGGAGGGGGCAGAGTGGGTGGTAAGGGAGGGGGTGGGGGCAGGGGGGAGAAATGACCCAAGCATTGTATGCACATATGAATAATAAAACAGTAAAAAAATTTTAAAAATTAAAGAAGCTAAAAAAAAAAAAGAATCAGTGTCACAATGAGTACGTTATATAACCCTAAATGATGCTGTCATATGAAAATTTAAGTACTGCTAGAAACTGGGCTTTTTCAAAAGAAAGTTTTCAAAACAGTGGAATACAGTATAATCTGACCATCTGTTAATAATATGGTTAAAGGTTAAAAAAGCACATCAGAAAGAAAAAAGTATCTTATTCCAACAATAACTGACCAAACGCAAAGATTTCAATTTATAAGATATGCAAAGAATATGGAAAACAAATAGGAAAAATGAGATAGCATTTAAAGGAATTATTTTGTTAAGTTACCAATTAAAACAAGGCTCAAATCAGTAATTAGACCACAGAAGATCTGAAATACAATCTAAAAAACCAGCACCATGTATTTAGTTCCTCTAGATTTAAAGCATGTCCACTGAAAGGCAAACTCTAGTGAAATCATTCCAATCAATTCAAATCTAAGGGATTCTTAATAAACAGGCACCAGATAAAGCTAAAAGTCTCTTAGAATTACAACTAGCCACTTTGTTAGGTTATTTTCCCCAAAGGCATTTGATTTAATGTTAAAAGAAATATGAAAGTGGGATCCATTCTTAAATTACTTCCCATTGTCCTTTACTGCTGACATTTGAAGACGCTGATATTTCAATATTGCAAATCCATACTGACTTTTCTGCCACGTTTGCTTTTCAACTTCTTAAACATTAATGAGCCTTCACTTAAACGCATTTCTTGTCTATCAGTCCTTCCATGGCTATATTCAATTTCCCTTGGAATAAAATTTTAACAAAGACAGTTTTTATTGTTTATACATATGATGGAAACTTAGTTAGCATCCTCCGATTACACATAATTTCCTGAAGAGACCAAATTAAACAGTGCCCACAGGTAATGTTTTTAAATTCAACATAATTCCTACATCTTTCCTCTGGCATCTCTAGAGCTTCCTTCTATGAGACACTGGCTCAGAGCAGATTCAACTAATTGTTTTTACTTCAGATTATTTTTTCTTGTCTCTCTTTGTTTTTTTCCTTCAGTACTGGGGTTTGAACTCAGGGTCTACACCTTGAGCCACTGCACCAGCCCTTTTTTGTGAAGGGTTTTTTTTTGAGATAGGGTCTCTCAAACTATTTGCCAGGGCTGGCTTCAAGCCATGATTCTCCTGATCACTACCCTCTTGAGTAACTAGGATTACAGGTGTGAGCTACAGGCACCTGGCTTTACTTCAGATTCTTACCATAAAATGTTTTCTTCAAATGTGGTATCTATACACAATGGAATTTTATGCAGCCATGAAGAAGAACGAAATGTTATCATTCGCTGGTAAATGGATGGAATTGGAGAACATCATTCTGAGTGAGGTTAGCCTGGCCCAAAAGACCAAAAATCGTATGTTCTCCCTCATATGTGGACATTAGATCAAGGGCAAACACAACAAGGGGATTGGGCTATGAGCACATGATAAAAGCGAGAGCACACAAAAGGAAGGGGTGAGGATAGGTAAGACATCTAAAAAACTAGCTAGCATTTGTTGCCCTTAACACAGAGAAACTAAAGCAGATACCTTAAAGCAACTGAGGCCAATAGGAAAAGGGGAACAGGTACTAGAGAAAAGGTTAGATCAAAAAGAATTAACCTAGAAGGTAACACCCACGCACAGGAAATCAATGTGAGTCAATGCCCTGTATAGCTATGCTTATCTCAACCAGCAAAAACCCTTGTTCCTTCCTATTATTGCTTATACTCTCTCTACAACAAAATTAGAAATAAGGGCAAAATAGTTTCTGCTGGGTATTGGGGGGGGGGAGAGGGAGGGGGCGGAGTGGGTGGTAAGGGAGGGGGTGGGGGCAGGGGGGAGAAATGAACCAAGCCTTGTATGCACATATGAATAATAAAAGAAAAATGAAAAAAATAAATAAATAAAATAAAATAAAATGTTTTCTTCAAGGTTACCTCCCCCTAGTCCCCGCAACATCTTTTTTTGGTGGTACTAGGGTTTGAACTCAGGTCCTCACTTAAGCCATGCCTTCATCCCTTCTTCACTATTATTTTTATTGATAAAACAAATTAACTGACAAGTGAACTAGGAATAAGTAATATGTTACAAAAAATGATTCAATGGGGAAATAACCTAAGTGAATTACACAGTTATTTATACAGTAAATATAACTTCAAAGGTTTTACATTCCCAGTTAGGTACAGAGGTATGAAAATACAATTTGGTTAATAATGTATATTCTAATTACATTTTTTGTTATGTTGGTCTCTCTTAAACTAAAACAGTCTCTGTTTTGTTTTTATTTTTTCCTGTCAGTTACTTTTTTTAAGAGACCAGGCCAACTCTTTCACAGAATTGTCCACATTCTGACTTCTCTGATTTTTCCCCATTTCTACCAATTATGTAATCAACAGGTGATGTTGCATAGTTCTTATGGCATTAAGTCAGGGAGTACTTAATGTCAGCTTATTGATCCTAATTTCAATCACCTGGTTAATAAGATGGTAAATGCCAAACTTCCATATTGTAAAATGATTTCCTTTCTGTAAGTAGTAAGTAATCTATGATATGATTCTTTGAAACTATGTGCACATCCTGTTTCCCAACAACCTAACAGTTTTAGCATTCGTTGATAATTCTTGCTTTAACCAAAGTATTACACTTAAGTATGCAAAAAGGGTGATTTCCTAGTTATAGCTTTGCTTTTAGATGTATTACCTTGCCTTCGTCTGCAAAGAACTCCACCTCTTTCTTTCTCTTTCCCTTTCTCCATCTCTCTCACAATGGGCTCACAGTTGGCTTAAGGTTGCTTATTTGTTTTTGACTCCATGTCTACTACCATCATTATTTGTGATGCTCAAGTTGTCTAAAATTTCATCAGTGGTAAACTTCACAAGTGAGCTCCTGAGGGGACATGTACCACTACTGTTTGAAAGCATCCTTGCTTTTTGACACATCACAGACCACTGCCAATCATAATCCAGAAAAACACAATCCTGAGAGCCATAATTCCAAATCTTGAAAGATCAAATTCTCAGTTCTTTGGGAGACTACATACTTGATAGCAACTCATCAAGGTTTGTTTGTCGAGGGGCGTGGGGGTGGAGTGAGGAGTGAGTGTTTTGGTTTTGTAAAACTGGGGTTCCAATCCAGGACCTGTGCATGCTAGCCAAGCACTCTACCACTGAGCTGAGCTACACTCCCAGCCTCCCACAGATATTTTTCATCAATCTCATTGACAGACTTCAGTTGAATGATCACTCCAGGCTAAGCTAAAAGTCCAATGTGCTATCTATTGCTCAACTAGGATACACAATTATTCTCTGAATAGGACTCCAACTGCCCAGGAAAGAGGAGCAAGAGGTGACTAAGGAGAATGCATCAAATTAAAAAGTTTCTGCACATCACCCAGATCCCAATAATTCATGCCTGTAATCCTAGCTCCTTGGGAGGCTGAGATGAGGAGCACTGCGGTTGAAGGCCATTCCAGGCAAATAATTCCTGAGACCTCATCTCTAAAAATAACCAGAGCAAAATATACTGGAGGTGTGGCTCAAGTGGTAGAGCACCTGCTTTGAAGCGTGAAGTCCTGAGTTCAAACTCCAGTCTCACCAAAAAGAAAAAAGAAAAAAAGTTTCTGCACATCAAAAGAAACAGTTACCAAAATCAAGAGTCAACCCACAAAATGGGACAAAATATTTGCCAGATAAAGGATTGATATTCAGAATATACAAAGAGCTCAAAAACTAAACATCAAAAGAACAAATAATCCAATTAATAAATGGATAAACAAATTGAATAGGCAGTTCTCAGAAGGAAACACAAATAGCTAAAAACAACACAAAGAAATGTTAACATTCTTAGCCACAATGGAAATGCAAATCAAAACTATGCTAATACTTCATCTCACTCCAGTCAGACTGGCAAATCTTCAAGAAAACAAACAAATGCTAATGAGGATGGGATGGGAGAAGGAGAAAGGGAAGCAACCCCCTCATACACTGTTGGTGGGAATGTACACAAGTACAACTACTATTAAAATCAGCATGGAAGTTCCTCAAAACACTAAAAATAAAACTACCTTATTACCCTGCCACACCACACTCTCTTGGGCATATACCCGAAGGAGTGCAAAATCAACATTTCAAGAGCAAGCTGGGAGCCAGCAGCTCACACCTGTAATCCTAGCTACTTGAGAGGCTGAGGTGGAGACCATCGAGTTTCGAAGCCAGACCAGGCAAATAGTTCAAGAGACTTCATCTCCAAATAACCAAACTAGCAGTGTGCCTAAAGCAGTAGAGTGCCTGCTTTGCAAGCATGAAGCCGAGTTCAAACTTCAGTACCACACCCCAAAAAAAAAAAAAACAAAAAACCAAGAGTGATGACTGCATACTCATGTTTATTGCAGCTCTATTCACAAAGCCAAACTGTAGAGTCAGCCAAGGTGTCTAACAGCCAATGAATGGATAAAGAAAATACAGTATATGTATATACCATGGAATATTACTCAACCATAAAGAAAAATTGAAATTATATCATTTTCAGAAAAATGGATGGAACTGGAGATTATCATGTTGAGTGAGATAAGCCAAATTCAAAATGCCAAGTATCAGATGTTCTCACTCATTTGTGGAACCTAGACCTAGATGATGATGATGATGATGGGACATGAATGTGAAAGGGGAAAGGTCTGAGGGTATCAACAGGAAGGAAGAGGGAGAAAAGAAACGATACTGAGGGAGGAAGAGGATCGAAGTATATTATTAATGTATGCTAATTCAAAAATATGACAGTACTCTTTACAAAACAGATTTAGGTTGTCAGGGTATTTCAGATAATGACAGTTATAAAGCTGGCTGCACACAATTACCAATCATGGTAATATAGTCATGTATTTTGCAATTTGACCTATTTCTTTACGAATACCGTTTATCTGCTCATAACTGTTACATCTATGTGAGGAAAGCAGTCTTTTCTATCAAAGTGTGTCGCCATCTTAGCTGCTTGCAGTTCCAGGTTCTTGTTCACTGAGCTCTGGAAATTACTACCTACCCACTCCCAAATTCCAAGTATAACATTAGCCAATTGCAAGCAGATTGTGAACCCAAACTCAACCAAGTAAAGAGGCAAGGCCCACTGCATCAAGAATAAAAATGAGAACCAATTGCCTGCTCCTTGAGCTTGCTATGCCCATGTGCCTGTGTACCCTTCTACAAAATTTACTT
The DNA here is from genome assembly GCF_047511655.1 of Castor canadensis. Taxonomy (NCBI): domain Eukaryota; kingdom Metazoa; phylum Chordata; class Mammalia; order Rodentia; family Castoridae; genus Castor; species Castor canadensis. The sequence continues at coordinate 11,895,167 of NC_133398.1, read as the reverse complement.
CTGCAGTAAATTCTGCTTTGCCAAGACAATTCTGTTTCTGTGTCTTCAATTGCAACCTCAATGGTCTTCAGGCGTCTTATTTCTAACATCTGTGAAACTGTTGTTAGTATGCCTTACCATCTATGCCTGCAAAAATATATTGTTGCCTACTTTATTAGGCAAAGTGGCCAATGCAGTGCTGTCATGTCATTGTATGTTTATCAAATAAATCCCTTTTAAAAATATAAGTAAAGGGCGGAGTGGGTGGTAAGGGAGGGAGTTGGGGGCAGGGGGGAGAAATGACACAAGCATTGTATGCACATATGAATAAAAAAATAAAAATTTAAAAATACATAAAATAAAATAAAAACATAAGTAAAATAAATGTACTTTAAAGGACTTTTAATCTTTGTTTTCTAGAATTACATTTTCTGGATTTTGATCTTTATGGAGTTTAAATTTAAGGGATTTCAGCATTTGGGATTATGGCATTTAGGAACAAAACCATCCCAGATTCAACACTTTTCTCGCCCCATACCTAGAGTCAGTCATTTCGCCAATGCTCCTTTTAGGGGGAATTAGGGGAAAATGGACACTACGTATGCTCACTTTTGCTGGTCATTACTACTTCTACCTTCCTTTTCAGTAGATACAGTAATTTTTTTTTTTTGGTGATTTTTTTTTGGTGGGTTGAACTCAGGGCCTCGCAGTTGCTAGGCAGGTGCTCTACCACTTAAACCAAGCCCCTCAGTGCTTCTCTTACTTTTAAAACCATGAGTTCATATGGATCATTCCAATTCCCACTTAACAAGATTTTTTTTGCATAACTTCTTGGTTTTATTTTCTTTTACTAAAAGCCTTGATTCTTAATATTAATTTATATTTATTGATGTGCTTTATAATTAATAAGAATTATCAGGACAGTTGATTACATTTTTGTGGGATAAGCTTTCAAATTCAAGAAACTTCATGCCACTTTCTAAATGTTTTAGATTTCTGACATAAGCAGAACCAAAAGCACTAGCAGAGAACAGCAATGCAGAAGAAAGGGGTATGCAGCCACCCAAGAGATATTATATGTAATGTAAAAATTCCACTCTTTCATTAATTATACTCTATATATTTCAAAATTCTGAACTTTGCAAGGCCACATAATAAAATATACAGAGAATGAGAAAGAAAACATCTACTCACATTTATGTATTAGTTCCAATCATTACAAAATAGATGTGAGACACATTTTATGAAGAAACTAAAACTAAGAGATTAAGTTGACCAAATTCACATTGATCCATGCCTTGTCTAATCTGTCTCCAATCATGGGCCCCGATCTTTTCTGTAACTCTTTCCTAAGAGTTGAGCACACCTTTAAACAAAGAGGAATTCCTCTCTTGCAGGACAGGACAGTTTTCTTTACCTTTCTTCCAATTCAGGAATTTAAAAGGGCTATTACCTATAGAATCACGTCAGATTCCACCTGACTTTAACCCAACCTTATCATCTGCTGTTTCCATCACTTCAAATTTCTACCAGATTAGCAAATTTTATTCCAAAAACTGCCAAGATTATTCTTGTCAACAGACATACTCTTTATTCATTTTCTTCATGCAACTTTACTGAACATTTACTATGTGTCCTATGTATCTGTATTTAGTACTAAGATGACAAAGCTAAAACATGAAATTTTACCTCAAAGAAATATGAAGGATAGTCTACGGCCATACCACCCTGAACGCGCCCGATCTCGTCTGATCTCGGAAGCTAAGCAGGGTCGGGCCTGGTTAGTACTTGGATGGGAGAAATATGAAGGATATACATAACTGATTACATAGACCCAAACAAGTATTACTCTGGGATACAAACTCTACTGAAAGCACGAAAGAAGACAGCAAAAAGAAGCAAGCAAATAGAACTTGCTTGTACTGCTAGTAAAAGAAAGTGGGAAAACTACTTTAGAAAACTTTTTGGCAGGCTCTCCTAAAGCTACACACACATAAGACCCATGACCTAGCAATTTCACACCATGTTACATACCTACAGAAACCAAAAGACATGCAAGAATGTTCACAGCAGCCACTTCCTATATTTGTCAAAAACTGGAAATACCTTATGTCCATCAATAGCAGAATGCAGGTTCTCAATAAAACAATGTGAAAGCAACAAATTCCTGCTATACACAAGAAAATGGATGACCCTCACAAATGCTGAAAAAAGAAACATGAACAAAACATTTAACAGGTAGCTTTAATTACAAAAATTTTGAAAACAGACAAAACTACTTGAAGTCGGGATAGTGGTTACCTAGTAGAGGGGGGCCATGCAGTGACTACAAGGAAGGCAAGAGAGTAGTTTCTGGGGTATTGGTTATATTCCAGTTCCTCTTCTGGGTACTGATCAAAAAGATGAGTTCAATTTATCAGGCTGTATGCACTTATGATTTATGTACTTTATTATACTCCAATAAAAAGTTTACTTACATAAAATGGACTGGAAAGAGGAGGGCAGCATTTATATTATGCTAAGTTGGAAGCACCTAGTAAGTTCTAGATATCCTATGGAAATTGTTTTATCTACTCACAACCACCTCTAGAGTTTGTAATCCATTCTGTCATTTCTTTTGGCAATCCTACATGTGAACCCCCTTTTCTATGTGTGGGAAATCCCCACCCTCAGAGGCAGAGCCCACCTCCAGATGATGATTCAAAAGTTAATGACCCAAAGATGCTGGATCCTCAATCAGCAGCTTCCACTAGTTACTAGAAAAAGCTCTACTTACTGTGTTCTAGCATGCCCTCAACAAGATGGCGTTCAAATTCCACGGTCTGGAACTAATGTTACTGGATACATAACTATTTTCTCTCCAACCCTCTAAGAGATTGTGAAACCAACTAGTACAATATTCTTAAGTTCCTCTGTCAGAGTCAGTTTCTGTTGCTTCCAACTAAAAATCCTGACTAACATTCCATTTGAAAGACTCACCACTTTGAAAAACAGTTTGGCAGGTTTTCATAAAGTTAAATTCACTTATTATAGAACCTAGCAATCCCACAACTAGGTTTAACCAAGAGAAATGAAGATGTTTACAACAGCTTTACTCTCAATGTCCAAAAGTTAGATAACCCAAAAATCCACCAACTAGCAAATGAATAAATTGTGGCAAATTCATACAGTAAAATATTACTGAGCAACAAAAAGAAATCAGTCCCTGATACATGCAATAACATGGATGAATCTCAAAAACATTAAGCTTAATAAAGTCTCCACTCAATAAAATGAGTCACACTTAAGACTCCATGTATATGACATTCTGGAACACACAAAAATCAAAATCAGATCAGAGGATGACAGAACAAAAGGGAAAAGGAAAGGGATGACTACAAAGAGGCCCAAGGGAATGTTTTGCAGTGATGGAAATATTCTATATCCTGATTCTGATGTGGTTACATGACTAAGTCCATCAAAATTAATAAAATTAAAATTAAAAAAAATTCATAGAACTGTACACACAAAAAGAGTGAATTTTACTGCAAAGTATGCACTGAGAAGGGATCTGTGAACAAAAAAATCCTTCCTCTCACAGAGTTTCAGCCTATCCAGGAGGGCAAGAAGAGAAAGCAAAATATGATAAACATCATAAATAAGTTGTAATCAATGAATATTAAGTGATAAGCAAAAATTTCAAAGTAGAGCAGAGTAAGAGGAATACAGAGTGTGAGAGGAGGGGACTGCAGAATTAAAGATAATTACAGTTAGCTTAATGGGTAAGTTTTGAGCAGATCTGAAAGAGGCTGAAGGACGTTTCAAGCAGAAGTAACATCAAGGGTGGCAGCATGGCTCAAGTTATAGAGCATCTGCCTGCCTGGAAAGCATGCAGGCCCTAAATCCAATCCCCAGTATTGCCCCCCACACCGCAAAAAAAAAAAAAGAAGAAGAGAAACATCAAGTATGAAGCCCAAATCTAAAGCATGCTTAACATGTTTGAAGAGCAGCAACAAGAAGAATGGAGAGAGCCAAGAAGATTAGTAGATGAAGAGAGAGGGTAATAAGGTCAGATGAAGAAGGCCTTGCTTACCTATAACAGTGTAAAATAGGGAACCAATGAAGAGTTTTGAGCAGAGAATGAATATGTGCTTATATATTTCTAAAGAACTATTCTGGCTATTGTGTTGAGCTAGACTGTTAGAGGCAAAGTGTGCATAGCAGGGGATCTGACCAGAAATCTATTACAGTGATCAAAGTGAGAGGTTATGAGACCAGGATGAAAGCAAGAGAGGAGATGGTGAGAAATTTTATGATTCTGCATATACTTTGAAGGTAAGACCAACAGGATTTCTTAGCAGACTGGATGTGAGATGTGAGAAAAAGTAGAGTGAAGGTTAACTTCACATTTATTGGCCTAAAGAACTGGTGGATGGCTTTGCCTTCATCAGAGATGGTGAGACTTATAAGGCAAAGCATCTTTTCAAAGAAAGAAAAGAAGATTGGTCTTAAATGTGGATTAGGTATTAGTGATTAGGCAGTTAGATACATGGCTTTGAAGGACAAATATATTTCAGCTAGCGATATTAACTTGGGAGCCAGTGTAAAAACAGTACTTGAAGATGTATAAATCTAGATAAGTTTCTCAAATGGGCACTGTGATTTTTAAAAGCAGAGGAGAAAGGAGAAACAACAAAGAAAACTAATAAGGACTCACTAATGAAACTGCTGGGGGGAGGAGGGGGAGGGGCACCACAAAGTAGAAAATTGACAATGCAGTACCTTGGAAGCCAAGAGTAAAAAGTGTATCAAGGAGGAATGAGTTAACCAACTGTGTTAAATGCTACTTATAGGTCAAACAAAATGATGACTAAGAATTGACTATTGAATTTAGGCACTCAGGCATTACTGATGACCTTGTCAAGGGCACTTTCAGTTGAGAAGAAGATAAAAGGCCTGATTCAAGTTGGCTTAAGCTAGAAGAAGATGGAGAAACCCCCAAACTTAAAACACAAAAATGTTCACAGCAGGGGGGTTGGGAGCTGTTTGTTTTTTGGCAATACTGGAGTTTGAACTCTGGTCCTTGAACTCGACTGGTGCAAACCAAGGAAAGGAAACATGAAAGGGAAGAGAAGGGAAGGGGAGGGAAGGGTTGGAAAGGGCAGGAGAGGGGAGGGGAGGGAAGGGGAAGGAAGAAGAAGGGAGGGGAGGTAAAACATTGTATTTAGGGAAACAAGCCAGACCCAAAAATCCACATACTGTATGATTCCATTTATGAAATGTCAGTACAGTCAAATCCTACAGAGATGGAAAGTTGGTAGTGGTTTTCAACACTGGGGGGAAAAGGAAATAGAAAGTGACTAAGGGGTTGGGGGGGGTAAAATATTCTGGAATTAGGGGTAATGGATATACAACTTTGGGACTATACTAAAAACCTCTGTATTATATGGTGAATTTTATGTTATAAGAATTACAACTAAATAAAAAAATGAAAGAACATGGGAGGAAAGAAATAAAACAATTGAACATACACAACTCTTTCTGGAAGTTTTACTACAAAAGAGGGCAAAAAAAAATGGAACAGTAGCTGGCAATTAAAGTAAAGTATTTTTAATGTGGGAAAACTAACACATTTATATGGTTCCAAACAAAGTACTGGTGATGCAGGAAAATTAAGGAGGATCCTGAAGCAAAACCCTAAAGTAATTGAAAGGGGATGCTATCTAGTGCACAAGTGAAGGGCTTGTCTTTAATAAAAGCACAGATAGTTCTACAGCAAGAGGAACAAAGGCAAAATGCATAGGTACAAAGGCCTTCAATTTTCTTTACATAAAGTAGGAAAGAAGATCATCAGTTGGATGAAAAATGGAAGAAAGTGTGTTATGTGTTTAAAAAGAAAAGACAAAAAGGCATGAAGTCAAAATCCAACCAGCCACCAGTTTCTCCAGGAAGTTGTCCCTGACCTCCACTCCATCCAAAATACTTATTCATCCCCTTCTTCTATGCTATTTCTGTACCCTGTTTTTATGTACAAAATTATTTATCACACTTGTAGCTAGAAACAATTTTCAATGGCAACCTAGTTTGTGACAGTCCCACACTTCCACTGGGACTTCTACCAGTAGAATTGTCATTTCTACCCCCACTTCACTCCATCCACAAAAGCAAGCTTCCAATGAATGATAAATATTGCATATGTGCTTCAAACCCCAGGCCCACCAAAAAAAATAAAAAAGAATGCAACATTACATATCTGCCCTCAAGCATGTCTGTGCCAGGGCTGTGCTAATCAGATTCTACCTCCCAAGAATATGGACATGAAATTAAGATTTAAAAAAAATTGTTATGTCAATGGCCAGGAACGAGTGGCTTACGCCTATAATCCTAGCTACTAGGGAGGCAGAGATCAGGAGAATCAAGGTTCAAGGCCCAGTTGGGCAAATAGTTCACAATACCCTATCTCAAAAATGCCCAACACAAAACCAAGGCTGGCAGAGTGATTCAAGTGGTAGAGCATCTGCCTGCATGAGGCCGAGTTCAAACCTATCATGAAAAAAAAAAGGTATGCCTATGTGTAGCTGAGAATTATTACACTATCAACTGCAGAAGCAGCCACACATATGTACTAAAAACAGGAAAAAGCAGATCTTCAAAGAGAAAAGAATGAAATGGATGAGAAAAGTAAAACAGTTAAGAAAAAGCAGCCCTGCAGGCCATCTAGTTCCTGGTTATAATCCTATCCAAAGTTCCTGGGAAGACAAATATATATTGTACATATATTAGTTGTAAAGGGGGATCTCATTGTGAAATTTTACATGTGTTTACAATGTATCTTAATTGGATTCACACCCTGCATTATTCTCCCTCATCCTCCCACACACACACTTACCTCTTTAGAGTACAACTGGTTTCTATTATTTGCAACTAAAAGGTCCAAATAAAACACCAATGCACTGTTTCCTTCTTACACCCTTATGCATTTTTCCTGTTTATCCTTACTACCATCATGAAGGAAAACACTGTATCTTCTTCATTTCTGTATCTGCAAGACTAGCATAGACCCTGAAAAATATCAGGTGCTCAATAAATGACTGCCATTCATGAAATACTTAACAGTGTGCATTTTACATATATAAATTTTAACAAAAAAGTATATGCAATATTGAACTTTAGCTAACTATAAAAATGTTGAAATGTTTAAGGGTAAACAGTAAAGATGTCTGCAACTTACTTTGAAATGCATCAAAAAATAAGATGGATTGAAAGATAATAAGATGGATAAATATGAAAAAAAGCAAATAAAACACAGAATCTAGGTCACATTAATTATAGAATATATGAGTGCTCACTACAAATCTTTAAATTTTTAATGTTTAAAATTTTTCATGGGGGGGGTGGCACAAACAATGTATACACTTATTAAGTAAATGTAAAAACGATAAAAGGAGAAAAAATTTTTTCATAATAAAAGTGGAAAAAAGTAACAGTAATATAGTAATGCATTGTCTTATATAAAAATAGTCTATATAAATAAACACTCATCCTAGGCTGGTGGAATGGCTCATGTGGTAGAGTGCCTAGCTAGCAAGCATGAGGCTGAATTCAAATCCCAGTACCACTACCCAAAAAAATCTGCAGACTGTGATTGTAACAACAGTATCATAATGTTGACTTCATCACATAACTAACATAACTAATATTAGCCAGGTGTGAGTGGCTTACACCTGTAATCCTAGCTACTCAGGAAGCAGAGAGGTTCACGATACTCAGGAGGGTCGTGGTTCAAGGCCATCCCAAGCAAACAGTTCATGAGACTCTACCTCAAAAATACCCAACACAAAAAGGACTGATGGATTGACTCAAGTGGTAGAGCACCTGCCTAGCAAGCGTGAGGCCAAGTTCAAACCCCAGTAATAAAAAAAAAAAAAAGAAAAGAAAAGAAAAAAGAAAACCACACACACATGCTACTATTGACTAATTTTATTGCCTTCTGCCTTAAAATGGAAATTCTACAGAACTCTAACAGTGATTTCCTTCCACTGGACAGTAGGTTTTTGTGTCCATCTTTCTTTTAAAGTAACAATAGTAAGGCACAATTAAAATACAAAATTAAATACTTCTACTTTCGTGCCTGCTTTAAGACTAGTTTTAGAAAAACATTCTAAAGTTAGAAAGGATAATTCAAATCAGTTTTCTATATCATAACCATTCATCAAAACAAAAGATTACAATGGCTCATACCTGTAATCTCAGCTACTCAGGAGGCAGAGACCCGAGTATTGTGGTTTGAGGCCAGACCAGGGAAAGTTCTTGAGACCCCTATCTCAAAGGAAAAGCAAGGACTTGGTGGTGCACGCCTGTCAACACAGCTATTCTGGAAGCTTTCTGAAAAGTAACTAAAGCAAAAAAGGGATTGGGGGCATGGCTCAAATAGTAGAGCAGAGGCCCTAAGTTCAAACCCCAGTACCATCAAAACAAAAGAAAAAGACTGGCAGCATTATAATGTTAACTTTCTCTTCACAAGACAAAAAAAAATCAGAGATAATCAAGACATCTAAAACAGATCAAAAAGGCTACTACAAGGAACTTTGTCTCTCAAAGAGAGAACTAAGGCCCAGAGAGATGAACTATCTTACCAAAGATGATCTAGTAATTTCTTAGCAAAGCTGGCTCAAACTCTGGACTCATTTAAGGCAAATACAGAGGCAATGACAGGACTTTAAAAATGAACTTGCCTGCATTCCTTGACTATGGCAGGCCAAATTTTACATGTAAAAAAAGTAAGTAACTCAAACCTATAGAAGTTGAAGGGCAAATCTTTTTTCCTAATCTATTTTTCAGTTTATACTTTTATTCAATATACATGTTAAAACTATTGACTACAGAAGATCTGGATAACTGTATTCTTACAAAAGCACTGAAAGAATGCTAGTCTGAATCGTATAAAGTTCCCAAGTAAGCTACAGAGAATTTATGACATAGCTACTGTACATTGATACTTTATCAGACAACTGAAAATCTAAAGGTACAACTTCAGCATAATGTCCTGTTATACTATAGAGCTATAGGTCATTAACCAGGCACAAAAAGAACAATATTTGGAGGATGGGGGATGGGGGATAGCTCACTGGTAGAATATTTGCCTAGCACTCTGGAGGGAATTTACCTGATCTCTTCCCATTCACAGCAAAACTAAATCTTTAGTTATGTCTAAAGAATAGTTTGTTATATAAAAGACAAATTGAAATCATATAATTTCTAACTACTAAAATTCAACTATACTAAGTCACCTCTTCTTCTGGAACAATTCAAGACAAAGTCCTCAGCAAGACTGGGTTCCAAGAAAAATAATCAAAAATATAAGAAAACTAGAATGAGCTTACTGCTTTTGTTATATGATTAATATAACATCTGTACAAATACATAACATTCTATCACAGTCCACAGCTTCCAACTTCTAAATCAGATTACCACCAACTCTGCAGTTGAAAATGCACTGCTAAGAACATTTCAATACCGATAGTGGCACACGTCTAGAAGCCCACCACTCAGGAGGCTGAAGCCAGAGGACCACTATTTTCAAGATTAGCCTGGGGTACTCAGCAAGACCCTGTTTCAAAAAACACACACACAAAAAAAGAAATAAAGTACTCAAAATACTAAAGCATGGCACCCTACTACCTAGTGTCAGCAAGGAGAATAGACTCCTCCAGCTGCTATAAAGCAGGAAATGTTCTCAACTTCTCAGGCAGCATGTACTAAAATGGCTTTTACCACATATTACTGCAAAATGTGTGAAATTGCTAGATGACTACTGTAATTCATAATAAATACACTAAGAAAAAACATAACTGACCTAATATCTTAATTCCATTTCTTTCTTTTTTTTTTTTTCCTGGTATGGGGTTTGAACTCAGGGTCTACACCTGAAGCCACTCCACCCGCCCTTTTTTGTGATAGGCTTTTTCAAGACAGGGTCTCACAAACTATTTGCCTGAGGTTAGCTTCAAACCACAATCCTCCTGATCTCTGCCTCCTCAATAGCTAGGATTACAGGTGTGAGCCAGCAGTGCCCAGCTTTTCCTATTCTATTTCTGTATTTATTTCCTTTGCTTATTTTACATGCCATTTTATCTCCTGGAAACAAGGCTATAAGGTGTAACTTCTAAGGAGTATGAAATCTCTGTTACCTGACATTCCATTAGCTGAGATGAGATATCTAAAGAATGATGTCATTTATGAATGTAATAATGACTGTGAAGCAATGAAAATTCTTCAAGTCCTTCCTGAATCTTTAAAATAAGATATTACACTGAACATCAGTTCAGTGTATGGAAGGATACAAGAGTAGTGACCACGGAGTATAAATATTGTTGGATATAATTTTCTGCCCACCCTCCAGAAGTGGTATTTTATACAAACTGTACTGACTTTGAATCCATGAGACCTAGATTTAAGTCCCAGCTCTGCAACTTCCTAGCTGTCTACTTCAATGTTTAACCTCTCAAGTCTCGGTTCTCCCATTTACAATAGGAATACCACCAATTGCTTATCTACTGACTTACGTGACAGAACCGTTACAAGGATCAATGGTTGAATGTGTGCAGTAATACTTCACAAACTGTAGCAGTGGACTGTTCGAGCATTTCTACTGAAATCCATAGTATTACAACTGTGGCAGAGACTGCTAACTCCACCAAAATCCAACATCCATTACTTCCCAAGAGAATTATGGGATAAGGCTCCCATCTTCAGATCCTTCAACTGAAAATATACTCCCAAGAACACTTCAAAGATGATGAAATACTCAAAAAAACTACAAGTTTCCAGTGCCCTTGTACAGAATAACACATAAAAGATAAAATTTCCAATATAACAGTTTCCCAAAAAGAAGCATTATCTGAGGAGTCATTAAAGCACAGTAGATAATAGGGTAAGCCCTGAAGTCAGATAACCTGGGTTCCCTGTTCTACCACTTGCTAATTGTGTAATTTTAGGACAGGAGGCTAACCTGTGTGCCACATCTGTAAAGCAGGAATAGGAAAAGCAATACTCACCTCACTGAAGTGTAGTGATGTTTAAATGAAAAAAAAAAAAATTTCATGGTTTAAAGACGCTTAGCAGAATACTTGGCACATAGCACTTAGTAAATATTAAGCTTTTCTTATTAAAATTACAAAATCCAAATTGTGATACTGCACAATTTCACTAAGCTAATCATGTATCAACAAGACCAGAATGCTTTCAAAGATTCTCTCTGACCTACTTGGTGGTGCAATTAAATGGAGGTTCCCCTAAAGACAGACACAGCCATCTATATAACTGCCAATAACTAAAGAAGACAGATGCATAAAAGTAGCATGATCCAGGATCTAGCTACTTACAAAACCATTATAGTGAACAAGAGAAAACAGTGCATTGTACTAGGATAACTCTATTTCAGCATGAACTGTATAGGACTCTAAAAACTTCATCCTAGAATTCCACATGTGCACATGAATTTATAAATAGTTACGATCCAAATAATCTAAAGATGTGAAGGGAGACTACTCAAGGAAATTTCAGAAATTTGCCTGCCTTTCTAACAGTATATCTGCTGCATTAAATAAAAGAGTGTCATTATTTATATATACATGACAGAAAAGTCACAACAGACATTAAACCTAGATCTATCATAAAAAAATTCAATTTTTTAAAAGGCACCCCCAAAATAAATTCTATGCTACAATGCCATCCAGAGAGCAGGCACAAGGTTCAGTAAGTTGTACAAATAGAAAGGTAAATTAAATTACAACATTACAGAAGTTTCAGAATGAGAATCCTTAAATGTTACTAAAGATTTCCTCAGCAGTGACAGTCATATTTGTGTCTTTTTGCCTCTAAAAATAAAGAGTACATAAAATAAATGTTTTCTTAGTATGGAACTGTCTATTTTGTTTTCCCTGGGTTAAACAGTAAGTCTCACTGACACAATGAGTCCTATCTCAATGACAAAACCTATTCTGGCTACATTTGTCCTTGTACCACAAATTTAGGCACCAGAGCATAGATAGAATTCTTATATTTTTCTCTAATGTCTTATGACAAAGACTTATCACTGAAAACAAAAAGTGCTGAAGGACAAGGACTGTCATCCCATTTCGCTATACTATTCTTTTAACAGAAGGAGAATAACAATAATGATATCATCTATAATTTATTAAAAGCTGAGCACTGAATTAGGAGCTATCCATAAGTAATTTTTTAAAGAAAGATATGTAATATTTGATAAATGTAAATTGGTAAATGAAATGTTTGAATTTATAAAATGTTAATAAAGTGAGTATCTACAAACCGGTACATGACATACAAACTAGTACAATACTATTACTGTTGAAGCTGCCCATATAATTTTATCATCACAGTAGCCCTATAAAGCAGGTACAGATATGCCCCAAGGAGGATACAAGCTCAAACATGTCAAGTGACTCATCTGAGGTCACAAAGCTATTAAACCAGAGTCTCAATCAAATCAGGTCTTCTGACCAAAAAGTTCATTTTCTTTCCATACCTTATTCTATTTTCTCAAACCCTAATTCCCCCAAAAAACCCTCTTCAACTACCATAACTTACATTTATTATTCTTTTTTACTTCACTTTTCATAAAATTTCAATGAAAGCAAGGCCTATATTTTATACTCTTTTGTTGTGTACTCTAAATTTAACACTCTAGACCTAGAGGAGTTACTTAATCACTTAATGTATATGGTGCTTTTCTTCTTTGTTTGTTTTGTTTTGTTCTGAGACAGGGTCTCACTATGTACCACAGGCTGACCTTGAACTATGTATCCCAGGATGGCCTCAAACTCTTGATCTTCCTGCCTCAGCCTTCCCAAATGCTGGGGTTGTAGGCATTTAATCACACACCACATCAAGCTCTGATGCTTTCTTGATGAAACCATTACATTGTTACTTATCTACTTTCTTTAATGCTATCAAGTCAATGAATTCAGGGGAGCAAATGAAAAAGAGGAAGAAACCACAGAGAATGTGGTTTTAGTAGGATTTCACTAAAAGCAATCACTAATTTTGTAACAGAAAGTAGTTTCTACTATTTGTCTCCTCTTACCTGTTCTCCCCTTCATCAAGACTGATAGAATTAGCACATATCACAAAACTTTCTTACATTTTGGTGAAGGTATTTTAAAATTTTGCTTTTCTACATTTTTATCTTTCCATAACTTTAACTACACAGCACAGTAATATCACCAATGGATAAACCTACTTAAGTTCTGATGTCTCTGCCTCCACCTCTTCCACAAGGAAGTTGGAATGTACCAGTGCTCCAAGTATCTGTTCTAGGCCTCATCAGATGACTGACATCACTCAAAACATAAAGTGATCAAAACAGGACTATGGGGCTGGAGGTGTGACTCAAGTGGCAGAACACCTGCCCACCAAGCACAAGGCCCTGAGTTCAAACCCCAGCTGCCAAAAATAAAAAACAAAAAAAAACTGTTTTTTTCCCCCTCCAAAACTTGTTCCTTTCCCAAGTCTCACTGATCTCATTGAATATCAACAGTCACCCACTTCAATTTTTAAAGGTAAATAAAAATCTAGACATTATTCCTCAATTCCTCCTCGTTCATCTCTGGCATACAGACCATCAACACATCCTGTTGCCCCTACCTCAAAAATGTACCTTGAATCCTTCCCTAGAACCATCTTTCACCTGGTCTGAAACAGTCTCCTAATTTATCTTCCTCCTTTTGTTCTGGCCCCTACCTACAAACCTTTTTCCACATAGCAGGTCAAGTGACCTTCTGACATCAAACCATTTTACCCCTCTATTCAAAACTTTCCAGTGGCTTCTCATAACCTGCAGAAAAAAAATCCTACTTCTTACACTAGTTTATAAAATCCAAGTTGATCTGGCCCCTCCCTCCCTCACCAATCTCATTTATACCAACTACTCTCCCTCTTGTTCATAACACTCCAGCCACCCTGTTCTTTTTGGTTCCTCCCATACACCAATTGCATCCCAGCACTGCACTACCTGTTCCCTCTGTCAGTAACAGTCTTCTCCCTTTTCTTCCCAAGGCTGACTCTTAACACTCAGATTTCACTATAATTAGATTTCTAGACTGCAATCGTACCTACCCCAATACTCTATTTTAATATCAACCATTTCAAAATATACCCAGCATGTATACAGACGTTTTTCTTGGTTACTTATTTGCCATCTTTCCACTGGAACTTAGGGTAAATGAGAGTAGGAATCTTGCCTGTCCTTACTCACCACTGTTTTCTGGTTCCTAGCATGGTACCTGGCCATGAAAGATAATCAGAAGGATGTAACAGAATAAATTTATGAATAAATGAACAAATGCTTCCATTTCCATTGTTCTGTTAGTGGTATTTCTTAGTACTAAAAAGGGAGGACTTAAAAGATTTAACGTTTTGCTAACTGTAACAAATCTCTCCAACCAATTTAAGCAATGAGTCCTGTCCACAGAACTCTAATCTCTCATCCAATCTATTAAGATCCAATGGTAAAGACACTCCATAGTAAAGACATCAATTCTCCCCAAGTTATCTATAGATTTAGTGAAATTCTTATCATTTTTACAGACACAGCCAAATTTAAACTTATAATAAGGCACAAAACAGAATAGCTAAAAACGATTTTCAAAAAGAACAACAAAATGGGAGAAACCATTTCATCCAATTTAAACACTTTTCAGATGCCAACAGTAATCAATATTACAGCGTACTAACAGAAGAATGGACACACAGATCATTAGAGAACCCAGAAATAAATCCACAAAACTATGTCCAAGTAGTTTCTTATAAAAGTGCAAAAGCATTTCAGTATGGAAAGGATACCATTTTCAACAAATGAGGCTGGAGGAAGTGGACATCTGTAAGACGAAAAATAAACTTAGATCTACGCATCACACACTACACAAAACCTGTTTCACAGACTTAAAAGAACTCTAACCCTTTTAGGAAAATATCTTTGGACACATGGCTAATTGAATTTTTAGACCTGACATCAAAAGCATGATAAACTAGAAAAAACATGATAAACTAGACCTCATCAAACAATTTTTGTATGAAAAACCCCAATTTAAGATAAAAAGACAAGCTATTAGTTGTGAGAAAATAATTGCAAACCACATGTCAAATAGGGGATTTCTAACTAAAATACATAAAGAACTCTCAAAATGCAACAAAAGAAACAAGCAATCCAATTAGAAAATGGGCAAAATACATGAATGAACATGGCAAAGATGCATAAGAAGACATCAACACCATTACCCATCAGAGATATGCAAATTAAGCCACAATGAGGTATCATTACACATCCATCTGAATGACTAAAGTAAAAAAGTCAATTCATTGCTGGTGAAATTACAAAATCATACAGCCACTTTGAAAAAGGTTGGCAGTTTCTTACAAATCTGAGAATAGTCTCACAATATAATGCAGGAAATGAAATTCTAGGTACTCAGGTAAACTGAAAACTTAGGTCCACATAAACGTCCTCTCAGAAATTTTTCTAGTAGCTTTATTAGTCATACCTAAAATTGGAAACAACCAAGATATTTTCAAAAAGCCAGGATAAACATCATCAGCAGGCAGAGATCAGGAGGACCACGGTTTAAAGCCAGCCCAGGCAAAGAGCTCCATGAGACCGTATCACAAAAAAAAACCTTCACAAAAAACGGCTAGTAGAATGGCTCAAGTTCAAGCCCCAGTACCACCAAAAAAAAAAAAAAGACAGGATAAAAACACTGTACATCTACAGTTGACTATTATGGTATACCCATTGTAAGATATTATTCAAAAATAGAGTTATCAAGCTGGATGCCAGTGGGTCACACCTGTAATCCTAGATATTCAGAAGGCAGACATGGTTTGAGGCCAGCCTGGCAAAAATCAAGATCCTATCTCAAACATACCCAACACACACAAAATAAAAAGCTGGTGAAGTGACTCAAGTGATAGAGCACCTGCCTAGCAAGTGTGAGGCCTTGAGTTCAAACCCCAGTACCTCTAAAAAAAATAAAAATAAAGAATTATCAAGCTACAAAAAAAAAAAAAATGAAGAAACTTAAGTGCATATTGATTAGTGAAAGAAGTCAGTCTGAAAAGGCTAGGTACTGTATGATTTCAATTATCTGATATTCTGGAAAAAAGCAAAACTATAGCGACAGTAAAAAGATTAGTGGTTGCCAGGACCTAGAGGTGGGGGAGGAACAAACAGGAAGAGCACAGGGGATTTCTAGACAATGAAAATACTCTGTCTGATACTGTTAATGGTGAATACATAACATCATGCATTTGTTGTCAAAACCAACAGAACTGCACAATTCAGAGTGGATCCATATATAGACTTTAGCTAATAATACTACATCAAGATTGGTCCAAAACTGTAATAAGTTACTGCAGTAATAGAAGATATCAGTAAAGGGAAACTCGTGAAGAAGAAAGATGTGTGGGGGAACTCTCTGTATTACCTGTTCAATTTTCTATAAACGTAAAATTCTTAAAAATAAAGTCTACTGATTTTTTTTAAAATGACACTAAGCACAAATACTGGTAAGTGGATCACTCACACAAAGCTGGTGGGAATGCAAAAAGACACATCACTCTGAAAAAGTACAGCAGTGTCTTACAAGACAAAAAAATGTATTTACCATACAACTCATCCTCTGTACTCTTAGGTATTCACTCCAGAGAAATAGAAAATTATGACCTTACAAAAGCCTGTCCACAAATGTTCACAGCAGGTTTATTAGTAATAACCGAAATGTGAACAACCCAAGTGTCCTTCATCAGGGGAATGATTAAACAGTGATATGTACCTACCTATCACGGAATACTACTGATACATAAAACAACATGAGTGGATCTAAGGGAATTATACCAGAGGGGGGGAAAAAGATTCAATCTTAAAAGTTTAAATACTCATCCATTCATGTAACATTCTCAAAATGGAAAAATTACAAAGATGGACTATTAATTGAATATATTATTTCTTACAACAGCATGTGAATTTAAAATTATCTCAAAAGTTTTGTTAACTCCAAAAGTAAAAATATATTCTCTGAAATCAAGTATTTCCCCTTGAGTGAACTAACAAATTTCCCAGAAGTGGTTTTCTGCCTCAGATGCACACTGGAATTACCTCTAAAGATTGAGATTGCTTAAGAAACATATCAGACCAATTAGATTAAACTCTCTTAAAGTCAAACTCAACATCCGCATTTTTTTAACCTCTCAGATAATCCCAGTGTTCAATCAAGAATGAAAACCAGTATCCTCCAGAGATGGACAGTACTGATTTTTTTTTTTTTAATGTACACTCAGAGCAGTGGGGCTCGCCTTTATCAGTTACTGGCAATGCTGAGGAAGGATTGTTTGAACTCAGAAGTTCAAGGTCAGCCTGAAACAACGTAGTTTCAAGACAGAAATTTTTTACCATGCCAAGATTATTAACAGTTGTTAAGGATCTGGCTATTAACAATTTGATAAAACCTTAGTCACAAAAATCATTTCACAGATAAATAAATCCTTTAACTCAAACCTCACCCACCTTCCATGAACAAAAGAATATTCAAAGAATTAAACCACAAAACCACAAAAGTTCATTATGGTACATTTTTTAAATAATGTTCCTACTGGGCAAGTAAGTTTGAGTCAGGAGTTAAATAATAAGTTCATGTGTCTTCATAAAACTTTCAGGGATATTAAAAAATGGAACTATTAATCTGGCTATCCAAAATTTTTCAAGCAAAAAGGATATCATCTCCCATTTAGGATTTAACCTGAAATCAAAAGGAAGGATTTAAAATAATCTCATGATTTTCATAAATTCAACTACCTACACACAAACCATAAGAACAAGGTATAAAACACAAAAGCCATTTCAAAAAAAGTATTCTTTTCCACCTGCATAGGAAAAAGCAATAATGACAACATCACCAAAAAACAAACTGATTTGAAACTAAATGTCATACAAGAACACCAATCATCCCAAACAAACATACCACAACATAATTCAACACATATAGGCAGCATAATTCAACACATATAGTGGGTAAGTAATGAAATAACATGGATACTGCAAGGACTTTGGCAGACTAATGGAGACACTTAGATTCTCTTGCCTTTACTGTGCCTGTGACTTTACCAAAGGAGTTTCTGGTTTTTAGGTGGTTTCTAGTTTTCTTTTTTTTTTTTTTTGGGGGGGGGTAGAGTGATGGGGAGGGGTCAAATTATACTGTATAAAGTGATTTAAAACAGATTCTTAGCCCAGGAAAATTAAATAAAACAAGAATACTATATAGCATAACAAAATCTGACAGTTGTATGTTGCTTAAAACATTAAAGTGATAAGGTCATTTTTAAATATGTGTAATCCTTTTACAAGTTCAGAAGAACCACAAATTATGGAGCTACAAAGCACCAGCTACTCAAAGGAAAATTGTAGCTTATAAAATACTGGCTGACCGCCAGTCCAAATGAATCGGTTTTTTCCACAAGCTTTGTAAGCCACAATACTCTTTCAAAAGTAACTATGACCATATTATTCAAATCAAGGACTAATGTTATTAGATGGTAAAGTTAAATCAATTCTTGACCTAAAACAATCTATAAAAGCCTACAAACAAACTACTCCTCACCAATACAGTAAGATATCACCTTGGAAAGAGATCTGGAAATTTTTAATTCATTAGTATTTTACCATAATTTCATCAAGCAATTAAGTGACTCAATACAAAAAAAAAATCAGCTTTGGAATCCAAATGCTAATCAATACATATTTAAAAGGGGAGAACAGCCATCACCTAATACCTCCCTCCAAACAGCCATCCTTTGAAAAACAACAAAAATTCTACTACAATTCAAAAATACTTCCTTCAACTTGCTGTCCAAGTAAACAAATAAAAAAAATGACACTTAGGAGACAAAGAGATCTGGGTTCAAATTCCAGCTATACTCTTAGCTACAAGTACCTTGGGCAACAAACCATTCCAGGCACTGGTTTTCTCATTTATTTTTTCAAGGCCAGCCCAGGCAAAAAGTTCATGAGAGTCCCATTTCAACCAGTGGCTGAGAGGCACAGCTTTCATCCTCGGTACTTAGGGAAGAACAAATAAGAGGATCGAGGTCCAGGTTAATCCCAGCATAGAGACCCTTTCTCAAAAATAACCAATACAAAAAGGGCTGGCAGAGTGGCTCAAGTGGTAGAGTACCTATCTAGCAAGTATAAGGCCTGGAGTTCAAATCCCAGTACAGCCAAAAAAAAAAATCAGAAATAAAATTTTTTTAAGAATGTAATGCATGTAAAGTGCATAACTCAGTGCCTGAATACAGTAATAAGATTTTCATAAATAAAGGCCAGAATAGTTGGATGACTACCTTCAACAGAGAAATCAAAACATCCAAAACAATGAGAAGCTGGATGGCTTGTGTAAATAGTACTTGAAAGGTAATGCTGAGTTGAAAAGCTGTGACACTTTGAACATAGACTTTGGAATCAATAAGGAAAGACAAGACTAAAATAGGTAGTGTGGGGGTCATACATGAGGAATGGGGGAGGGTGAATGGAGGAGATAAAGGTGAGGGAATATGGTTGATGGGCTTCATATACATATATGAAATAGAACAATAATACTTCATGCAATTGCTTTAAGTAGGGCAGGGAAGGGGGTCCAGTGGGGAGAGACAGTGGAGGTGACCTAACCAATGTACAATGTAAGCCTATTTGGAATTGTCACAATGAATCCCCCTGTACAAGGAAAAAAGAAAAGCTATAATAACAATAACAACAGCTGCCATAAGCATCTTCTAATGCTAGACACTTTACAAGTTTTTGAAAATCTGTAGAGAAATACCTAAACACAAGGTATACATAGCTACTTTATGAAACATTAAAATACTGCATTTCTACAAAGTATTATATTGAGATGTTTACTCTGTATCTGTATACACTTCCCCAAAATGAATCTGAATATTCTAATGAGAATATACATCCCAATATATGTAAAAATGTATTATTCATATCTATGTGATCTTAATCTTGTTTTCTCATCTATCAAACAGGAATGACATTCTAGTGTTACTCATACATGATGAATTCATTTTTTAAAGACAACCTGTAAAAATATTAGAAACTGTACAAATTTATAAAAATAGGATAACATGAGAATAAAAATATGAAGTACAATTTAATTTTGCAAACCTACTCCTCCAATTATTCTATATAAATTCTCCAGTCTGACTGATAGAATGATTACCTGAATGAGAACTGCGCTATCCCATTAAACAGAATGGACTCCTCTCTCCTTACGTGTCACATCTGTCACAAAGAACACTGCAATTAGTCATCTTTTCACAAGATTATATGTCTTACCCTTCCATCTACACTAAACTGAAGAGAATGAATAATTCACATATCTTTAGTAGTATCATTTAACAGTATCTAATGCAATGCCTTGTCTACAAAAAGCATTCAAGTATTTAATGGCCAATTCACTACATTTAAAAATTAGGCTGCTCTTTGTTTCAAGGAATAAGATAGTTTCTAAGACTAGGGTTTGTATAGCAATCCATTCCACGCTAATTCTAAATTATCTGTTTATTAAACCTGCAGTCTGCAAATCTGGTCACTCCCCTTAGTTTACCAATCTACCTAATTCTGTGGTCCTCCAAGGGTGGTCCAAGGATCCCTTGAAGTCCCCAAAACCCTTTTGAGGGTCTGTTAGCCCATGATTCCATTAGGAAACTACCATTTATCAAGTTTTGGTATAGTATCGAAGAAAAATATCTACAATTATGTGGAAAAAGTGAAGTCAAATTTTTTTCTTCATCTACTTCAACAACAAAACTAAATACAGAACATACAACAACAGAATAAATACCGTCTGTCACTTAATTACTCACTGTGTCCTTGAGCAAGTCACAACTTCTCTCAGCCAGCTTTCTCATCTGACCCAACTAAGAGGAATTTTATCAGAACCCAACCTTTCTATTAAGGTAGACACTGAGATTTGCAAAAATGTAAAGCAACACTACTTTCCTCACCAAATTCTTTTTGTCCTTGAAAGTAATTACTTTTCACTAATAATATACCACCTGTTGTCAGGTGCCAGTGGCTCATGCCTGTAATTCTAACTAATCAGGAGGCAGAGATTAGGAGGATCTCAGTTTGAGGCCAACATGGCCAAATAGTTCACGAGACCCAATCTCGAAAATACTCAACATAAAAAAAGAGCTGGTGGAGTGACTCAAGCAGTAAGTGGCTGCCTAGCAAGCATGAGGCCCTAAGTTCAAACACAAGCACCACCAAAAAAAATACATATATGTATATACACACATATATATGTTTCACTTGCATTAATACACAATAGGTTGTCACTGGCATTTTCTAATACAATTTCTAATACTTTATATGTAAATATAATAAGTATAACTTACACAAACAAGGGATTATTAGGGCTCTTAATAATTTTTAAGAGTGTAAAAAGGGGCCAGGTATGGTGGTACACAGCTACAATCCTAGCACTTGAGAAGCTAAGGCAGGATTGTGAGTTTGAGGCCAGCCTGGGCTACACAGAAAGGCCCCATCTCAAATAAGTAAGTAAGTAAGTAAGTAAGTAAATAAATAAATAAATAAATAAATAAGGTTTGAAAACTGCTGACCTAACTAAAGGATGATTTTGGTATTCCCCATACTAGATTTTATGTCCATTTCTCTTGGGAAATGCAGACACTTCTTAGGAAAGAACCAAGTCAACACTGTACAACTTGGAGCAATAGTCATTAAGCTCTTGACCAAGGTTTTGCTCTCATTTTGCAGTGAACAGTGATCTCCAATGAACCAACTTAGGTTTTCAGTGAAGGACTTTGGCACGAAACATCAACAATTTTCATTGATTCCCACTTCATAAAGAATAATCACTTAGCCATATGACCTGTTTTAAGTAATCAAGAAAAACAGTACAATAGAACAGACAGCACTTATTGAGCTCAGAGCAAATGCCAGGCACTGTGTATAATCCTCACAACCCCACAAAGTACCACAAAGATCAGGAAACTGATCAGTTTTACTTGCCAAAGGTTAATAAGTAGTAGAATCAGAACTCAAAATCAAGCCTGTGTGACTCCAAAGTCCAGTGTTCTCTCCACTCTATCAGGTTACCTTCATAATACTGGACTGAAAATTAGACTTGTCACTTACTTACTCACTGCGTCCTTGAGCCAGCCACAGCTTCTCTCAGCCAGCTTTCTCATCTGACACAATTAAGAGTTGTCTAGCTGATCTCCAAAGTCCCCTCCACAGCTAATATTCTTAGATTATGATCCATCATAACCTCAACCCTACAGTTATAGAGTAAAAGGCCTTTTGTATGTGTTTCTGAGCTGAATAAGAGAAGCGATACAAATAATAGGGAAGTAATGAGTAAAATTAATAGGCTATGATATAGCATTTCATGCTTTAATATTAACAATCATCATGAAATATACCATAAACACTGAGTAGGCCTTGTGTAGCTCTTTCATTCCAGGCAACTGAAGCTTCCTTCTTTGACATAAGCTTGGGCTCCTGCCAGCTGACATCTCTAGGTGTAGTAAGCACCTGCTGGCACGCTACAAAGCAACAGCTAACTGAAGGGTTGCCCTAAGAGAGCAAATGAATCATCATTAGCTTGTACACCACCATCTATTCTTTGAAATAAATTTATAATTATCAAAGAATATATATGTCAAGCATTTCTGAGAAATAGTGAAAAAAATGACATATGGCACTTCAAAAAAACACAAAAAGACACTCACAAAAAGAAGAAATGTACTGATTACCAGACAAAGTACAAATGAAGTTTTACTAACTTGTATTATGTTTGATATTATTGTCTAGGCTATCAAAACTTAGGCTTCTGCCTGTAACAGATAAATTTGAGCAAAACTTACTATGTGCCAGATCCTGAACTGAGCCCTTTAGAGACATCACCTTCAATCCTACTCTACAAAGTTGTGAAGCATCATATTTATTTTAAAAGATGAAAGAGCACACAGATACTGTCAAAGAAAAGATCTGAAAACAAATCTGACCAACTCCAAACCCTATAGTCTTTATACATTTTCTGGTTCCAGAGACAGTAAAATTTCATTCTTAGATCCAATCAGAAAATGTAATCTGTAATACATGAGCCAAATTACAAGCCATTTTTAAGCTTTTAAATAAAAGCCATTTTTAAGTTTTTAAATAAACGGGGTTTTTCTTGTTTATTTGGGGTTTTTTCTTTTTTGTTTTGTTTTTGGTGGGACTCAAGGCTTGCACTTGCACTTGCAAAGCAGGCACTCTACCACTTGAGCCATACCACCAGTCTATTTTGGTCTGGTTATTTTGGAGATAGGGTCTCCCAAACTATTTGTTCAGACTAGCCTCAAACCGTGATATTCCCAATCTCAACCTGGAAGCCAGGATTACAGGCATGTAAAAAATAAAAGTTTTTAAAGGCCTGAAATCCATTTATAGAAGTCCCTTTTGCTAAGATATGAGCAAAAGTCACTAGGATAATTATCAATACAATTAAACTCAGGACATTTCCAGGTGGCTGGTATGGTACAGTTTATATTCTTCTTATTGTAACAAAATCCTTTTTTTAAAAAATTCTCTATCCAAAGTACCCAAGAAGTTATATTTTACATATCCTTTTATACAACAAGCATATTGAAGCATATTATATCAATGCCTATCTATGAGGAGAAAAGTGACAAAGTTTACATGGTGACTAACCAAGAATCAGAACAATGACTGAAAATTGGCCTACTGATGGTTCTTTCAAACTTTAAAAAAGCTAACATAAGGTTTTTCTTTTAAATAAGGATAAAAATGTAATCACAAAATCCTTCAACACACACAATTTGAGTAATTCTTCACAGGAACTGAACTATCACTTTTTATTGGTGTCTTGTTTTTGGTGGTATGAAATTTGAACTCAGGGCGTCTCATTTACTGGGAAGGCACTCCTCCACTTGAGCAAAACCCCCAGCCCTTTTTGTTCATTTTTGCCCAGGCAGGCCTCTACTTCTACTTCCTAGTTAGCTGGGAGGACAGATGTGCACCACCACGCCCAGTTTACTGATTGGGATGGAGTCTCCCTAACTTTTTGCCCAACTGACCTTGACTCAAGATCCTCCTGCTCTGTCTCCTGAGTAACTAAGATTCCAGGCACAAGCTACCACACCTGGCCTAAAAGCATCTTGAAATGAGAAACGATCAATTTATAATACTGCTAAAACTAGAATTTAACTACCCAAGCAAATCAATTTATGAATTTAAAATTAAGTGAAACAAAGATTCACTAAAGATAGGAAGAAAAATAGTAGAAAATTTCTAGGAACAAATCTAAGAAGCTATGTTGCAACTTCTCATTATTTATAATAGTATCTATTAAGTAGTCCCAAAGGCTATTTACTATTTTGTTTTTCTTCTATATATACAGATTACAATTTGTCATAAGATGCTACTAATGCACAGATACAGACTAGCAAACATATATCCTCTTCCCTAATATCTACATTATTCTGCTAAACACTAATCAGTGCTCCACACAAAATGACTCCTCCTACTTGTTGTTTTCTGCCTGTTCACTTCCAGACTTAGTGAAAAGAACACCCAAATTTTTGAGTCAAATAGACATGGACTCAAATAGAGGAACCACAACTTATCACCTAAATGAATGTGAAGTTATCAAAGAAACCTTGCTTTTCTCATCTGGAATACAATAACATTTTTTAAAAGGCTTGTATAGTCCTCGTGCTCGTCTCGGAGGCACCAGGCGCGGCTCCAACATGCAGAATGAGGCAGGCGAGTTCGTGGACCTCTACGTGCCGCGGAAGTGCTCCGCCAGCAATCGCATCAATGATGCCAAGGACCACGCGTCTATCCAGATGAATGTGGCTGAGGTCGATAAGGTCGCAGGCAGGTTTAACGACCAATTTAAGACATACGCTATCTGTGGGGCCATTCGCAGGATGGGTGAATCAGATGACTCCATTCTCCGATTGGCCAAGGCTGATGGCATCGTCTCAAAGAACTTCTGACTGGAGGAAATTGTGGGTATGCAATATTTGTCATAAATAAAGAGAAGCCACACACAAAAGGCTAGTGTAAAGATTAAATATGCATAATGCATTTCTGTTGTTATTAATTATTAACTGACTTTTTTTTAACGTTGTAGCTGTTTGTAAATGTAATATATCAACTATTATGTAAGAAAAGGACGATTTTTTTTTTTTTTGTGGTACTGGAGCTTGAACTCAGGACCTACACCTCGAGCCATTCCACCGGCCCTTTTTCATGATAGTTTTTTCAAACTATTTGCCTGGGCTGGCTTCGAACCACAGCCTCCTGAGTAGCTAGAGTTACAAACATGAGCCACTGGCACCTGGCATCTGGTCCTTATTTCTAAAGAAGCCTGACATGCTTGACAAAAGGTCAAAAAAATCCACCCCTTTAATGGTAAACACCTGTAATCCCAGCACTAAGGAGGCTAAAGCAAGTGGATGTAGAGTTTCAGGCCAGCCCATGCTACAGAGCAAGACCCTGTCTCAAAAAAGAGAGACGTAAGAAAAGAAGAAATCCACCTCCAGTCCCAATTTGGATATGTGATTTTTGGACTAGTGCCTTAACCTCTCTGGAACAAAATAAGACAAAAAAAGCAACAACAACAAAAAAAAAGCAAAACAAAAAAAAGATGTCACAAAGGAAAAGACTTAACAGATGACTAATGTAGCAAACTCAAGGTCAAACCAAGCTGGTGAATTGCAAGTTTTTAGTTAATAAACTCAGTGATGCCTTTTTTTCAACTATTAAAAAAAGTATGAAGTATAAAATATAAATACCATACACCATTAGATAGCCTATAAATAAAAACAGTATACATTAAGGACATTACTTTGCAAATAATTTCTTTGTTCCTATAAATAACCTTGGGTTAAAAACACCTCCTACTACAAGACTTTTAAAGTAACACATAAATCTAGAAGATTCTTGAATTTGCCTAGAATAAAAGTTCAGTACCCTATTATCTTTTGGTACTTCTTTTAAGTATAGGTTGTTATAGAAATGTTTTGGTAACTAACACCTTAACTACCATTAATTAGGTTAGACTGTCCTCTCTCAATGTGGAGCTTGTCCTTAGCGGTTTTAAAAGGGTTGTATAGTATGAGCATGCAAATTTTTTAACTCAAATTAGCAATGCCTTCATCTTAACAATGTATCAAGTTTCCTAGCTGGGAACCCTGATTCATTGTCTCCAAAAGTATAAGAAAGAAGCTGCTTAGGTATCTACAGTAAGTGAAACAGCAGTAAAGGAGAACTCAAAAGATAACATTTAAATTGTATCAATATATGAGACTGTATGAAGTTTTTGCAACCTAGAGCAACTTATTAACAAACAATGAAACAAGTGAGCCACTTAAAGCTTAAAAAAAAAATTAAAAAAACAAATTTTCCAAATCAATTATCTGAATTCTGACCCATCAATAGATTCAGCAATTGTTCTTATCTTTCTGGCAGTTAACTGTATCTAAAAGAAAGGAGCAAAGGCACAGATGTACATCTTTTCTTTTAAAAAACAAAAAATCTTCCTCTTATAAGAACAATCATACCTGGATGTCACCATCATACCTACAAACTCATAAACCCATCTTGAGTTCCCTACTTCCTATTCAGGTTACCCAGCCTAACCAACTAAGACTTGATAACCTGTAGTCAGACATGTCACTCAGCCCTCACAGCCAATGACCAAGTTTCATCATTTTCTATACCCACCTCCATTATCTTACCACTTCTTCCCAAAAACCATTATAATATAATTATAAACCATTATAATAGCATTCTCATCAATATATGTATTTCAGCCTCTCTCCATATAAAGCTACAAGATTCATAAAGACAGTCCCAATAGAGTCCTTTGCTGGAGTCACAACAGATCAAATAAGGTGTGAATGCCTTATTTTTGTATTCAAGGCCCTCTACTGGTGGCTTCAACATACCTCTCCAAACTTACACTCAGTACAAAGTCATTTTATACTTATCTTTTACTAACTGAATTATTTCCCATACAAACCTTGAGTTTTGTTTTGCTAATGGTATTCCCTCCAAATGGAATTCTCTTTTCTATTTTCTCATAAATCCTGCATGTTTTCCCATAGCTCCCACATAAATATCACATATTAAATCCTCTGAGATCTCTCCCTCATTCCTCTCAACTAGAAATAATTTCTTTCTCTTCTAATTCCTGGGCCATTTTTTCTCTTGGATACCTACTTTTAAAAAATATATATATTTCATATCACTATCTTCCCCCAACAGATTGTAGACTCTTGTGTGGGGGAAAGAGGCAGTAACTGGAATTTGAACTCAGGGCTTCACACTAACTAGGCAGATGATCTAACCCTTGAACCACAACTCCAACCCTAGACTGTAGACTCTTAAAGGTTGGGATCTATGTATACTTTACCTTTGTATCCCCAGTGAAACTAGTATAGTCCTTAGTAAGGGCTCAAAAGACTAACAAATTAATAACTCAATGAAGATGGAAAACAAATACATCAAAAAGAGTTCATGGAGACAGGCACTGTGGCTCAGACCTGTAATCCTAGCTACTCAGGAGGCACAGATCAGAAGGATCATGGTTCAAAGCCAGTCCTGGGCAGATAGTTCACAAATCCCTATCTTGAAACTACCCAACACCAAAAAAGGACTAGTCCAGTGGCTCAAGCGGTAGCACACCTGCCTAGCAATTGTGAGTTCCAGAGTTCAAACCCCAGTACCACCAAAAAAAAAAAAAAAGACTTCATGGGCTGGCAGCATGGCTCAAGTGGTAGACCTCCTGTCTAGCAAGCCCAAGGCCCTAAATACCACCAAAGAAAAAAATAATAACTTCAGGGTACCTAGTATTCCAAAGAAGAAGCTGAAAATTTAACTAAAACACTACAATCATAGCATCCTTTACCAGATAAGAAATTACAATATTACTCAAGTACTATTTTATTAGGTACTTAGAAACTACAGAAAACACAATCAACAAAATCCTTGCCTTCATTGAACAGCATGAAGGTCATGAATGAAGTAAGCAAAACAGGATAAAAGATGAGGTTGGGACTGGAGATGTAACTCAATGGTAGAGCACATGTGTAGCATGAGTAAGGCCCTGGGTTTGATCTCTAGCTCTGAAATAGAAGGAGGGAGGGAGGGAGGAATGAAGGAGGAAGGAAGAAGAAGGAAAGAGGGCAAGAGAAGATGCAGTCAGTGAGCAAAGAAAGGACCAGGTGACCTAAGAACTTGACCTTACTCTCAGCAAAACAGAAATCACTAGTTGGTTCTGACCAGAGGTAACAAAATCTGGCTTACTTTTCAGAAGACTCATTCTTGCTACTGTATTAAGAATAGACTACGGAACAAGAGCAAAAAAAAAAAATTGGCTACTATAATAATTCAGACAAGTTGATTAGAAATTAGAGTCTGAATATATTTTGAAGACAAAGTTGGCAAGATTTCCTGATGGATTAGAAGTGGTGTGTAATAGAAAGAGAATGAAGATGTCTCCAAGTTTTAGCCTGCACAATTAGAAAGACTGAGTTCTACTTACTGATGTGGAAGACTATAAAAGGAGCAAGGAGAAAAGGGGATAGGGCAAAGATCAAGATCAAGGAGATAGGAGTCTGATTTGGAACAAATTCAATTTGAGATGCCAATAAAATATGTAAGTGGAAATGTCATGTCAACAGTAGGGTAGATAAGCCTGGAGTTTCCAGCTATAGAAAAAGTTTGGGAGTCATCAGCACACATATTATGTAAAGCCATGACTGGATAAGAGCACGAAGAGAATGAGAAAAAAAAAAAAAGAGCATAGACCCCATGGAACAGTCCAATTAAGTACTACAAAGGACTAATAAGGAAGAAGCAACAAAGGAGTTTGAGAAGAGGCAAAGAAGGTTTGAAAAAAACAGCAGTGTGTGGTACCTAGAAACCAAAGCAGAAAGTGTTTCAAGGCAGGCACTGCTACTTAGTCAAATAAGAACTGAGCCTGGTGGTTTTGACAAGAGGAGTTTCATTACAGTGATGTAGTTGAAAGTCTCACTAGAGTCCATTCAGGAAAGAATGAGAGAACAGAATAGAAACAACTTTTTCAAGAAGTTTTATTTCAAAGGAAAGCAGCTGGAAGAGACAGTTAAGATATGGTTGTTTAAACAAAAAATGCTGGCAAGGATGTGGGGGGGAAAGGAACACTTCTATACTGTTGGTAGAATGTAAATTAGTGCAACCGCTGCGGAAAGCAGTACGGGAAGTCCCTCAAAAAACTAAAAATAGAATTACCATATGATCCAGCGATACCACTGCTAGGCATATATTCGAAGGAATGTGCCCCAGGATACAACAGAGCCACTTGCACACCCATGTTTACTGCATTACTATTCACGATAGTCAAGCTTTAGAAACAACCCAGCTGCCCCACAACTGATGAATGGATTAAGAAAATGTGGCATATATACACAATGGCGTTTTATTCAGCCAAAAAGAATGAAATTGTGAAGATGTAGGTAAATGGGCAGAACTGGAGAACATCATGTTAAATGAAATGGGTCAGGCTCAAAAAGTCAAAGATTGCATGCTTTCCCTCATATGTGGAAGCTAGACCTATAAACTAACTGTATATACAGATATGTACATGATAATATATATCATATACTACATATATGATATATATATAGTGAGAGAGAGAACAAAACTGAATTAATGGCTCTGTCTGAGGGAACAACAGGAAGCAAGAAACACAAAGAAAGTGTTAGAGAATGAAAAATATTGAAACAAGTCATCTATACATGAATGTAACATAACATAATCCACCATAAACCACTGAATATTACGAGAGCATGGTAACAGAGAAAAAGTAATTAGGGATGTGGTTAATTTGACCAAAGCACGATATATACAGGCCTGAAGTACCAAGGTGAAACCCCCTTGGACTATCAATATACACTTAAAAAAGAAATTAAGGACAGAAGGGTAAAAAAGGTCTTTTCCAGGGGTGGGTACCAGTTGGAGGGAAGTGAGTAAAGGGCAAGGACAAATAAGTGTGAATATGGTAGATATATTTTGTGTGCATACATGAAAACAGAGGAATGAAACCTGCTGAAATTGTTCTAACAAAACAGTGTATGGGGGGTGGAATACTAGTGGGAGTGGGGAGAGTGAAGGAAGGAGATTAAGGTGATGGTTTATGGTAATGAACTTCATATACCTATATGAAACAGAACTAAGAAACCTGCAACTGCTTTAAGTGGGGTGAGGTAGGGAGGGGGTTGGGGAGAGAGACAATGGGGACAATGTAAATAATGTATAACATAAGTCTAATCAGAATTGTCACTATGAATGCCCCCCTGTACAATGAATATATCCTAATTAAAAAAAAAGAAATTGTTCTAAGAAGAGGGGAGGGAGAAGAGGGAGAACAGAGGGGGTAAATCAAAGATATATTGTAAGCATATATAAGAATATCACAATGTATCCCCCAGTTCAACTATTATATGCTAATAAAAAGTTAAAATGAAAAAAAAAAAACAGATATGGTTGTTTAAAAATACATAGAGATAGTAGAGTGGCTCAAGCGGTAGCACAAGCACAAGGCCCTCAATTCAATCCCTAGTATCAGAAAAAAAAAAATAGAGATGAATGCTGAATGGAATGAGCCAGTAGACAGGGAACAGTGATGCTGCAGAAGAAAGGAGAACAGACACCATCACAACTGTTTCAGAATTTCACTACAAGAGCCAAACAGCCCAATGAAGGAGAAATTTCACTGGACAATAATTCCAGAATGCTATTGCTCTTTGAGATACTAAAGAAGGAAAATTCGCATGCCATAGGAGGTTGAGAAGACAGGTTGGGCCACTTACTGATAATCTTTATGTTAAGCATTTTGTATGTTATTTCATTTAAGCTCAAAATACCTTGAAGAAGTATTATCTTTTTTCTAACATATAAGGAAACAAAAGCTCAGAGAATGCAAATAATATGCTTAACATACAAAGTATAGCGGTAGAGCTATGTTTCAAATCCAGATCCCTCTGCATATAGGAATTCTTGTTAATGTACAGGGTTAAATTAGTTATTTTTTTTAGGTTTTTAATCAATTAGAAATATACACTAAAGTATTTATGAATGAAAGTATATGATGTCTAAGATTTGCTATAAATGGTCAGCTACTTGGGAGGGTGAGATGGGGAGGATCAAGATTCAAAGCCAGCATGGGCAAACAGTTTCGAGACCCCCCCCATCTCCAAAATGACCAGAGCAAAATGGACTGCAGATGTGCAAAGACCTGAATTCAAACCCCATTCCACAAAAAAAAAAAAAAATGTGGTAAAAATACTCCAACAAAATATAACAAAACATAATTATGAGTGAGGGACCAAGAAATAAGGTCAGCAAAGTGCTGATAATTATGTGGAAGTTCACTGTTCTATTCCCTTTTATGTACATTCCAGGATTTTCTGAGTCAAATTTCCACATCTCTTCAAAGCCTGCCCTTAGTTTCTGCTCAATCTTCCCTTTAAAAAGTTATGTGCTTCACAGTTTATAAACAATTTTCTTATTTTCTTTAATCCTCACTGTAACTCTGTAAATTAGGGGGGTTATCCGAATTTTAGACATGAGAGAAATCTGCAACTCATAAACAGCAGGATCAGACCTCAAAGCCATGTCTTCCAGTGTCAAAAACATCTTCAACGCATCAAGTACGGTTGCACACAAGGAATTTTGGGAAAATCTGCAATAAAAAGTCCACCCAGTGCCAGCCCTTTTTCTCAAGTTCATTACTAACCCCCATAATCCTGGGATCCTGGACATTCTAACAAGGGTAAGCATTATCCCACGCAGTCCTTGAAAAGGCTTATATTCAATGGCTTGATAAAGAGGCAGGTTTCATATTTGCTCAACCAATTAGCCATCCTTGCCAAATTAAGGGACTAACATGAATATGATATGCAACTTCTGAAGGGTGATCTGAAAGCCAGTCTCTCTCTACCCTAGATTAGCTACTTGTCCCTCATTTCTCCAAATGCAATATTCTGCTGTTCACCTACTTTATGCAGCTGTCATAGGGATCAAAGTCCCAGTATGTGAACTCTGAGCACCAGAAAGAAAAGATACCACTAAACATAATACTAATTTCAAAAGCTGATTTTGTGTAATTCCACAACATTTACCACAAAGCTGTCAGATGAGAAAACACAACAACTAATATTTACTTTTAGATATCTTTTTAAAATCCTCCTTAGTAATGTTTGATACCTGCTCTTCCATGCTAACCTTCCCACTATAAGTTTACTCATAGTTTACTTCAAAAACAACACACACACATATCAAGGGCTTAAGATGTTTATACTCTCCAGCTGCTACTCTATATTAAAACTGCAAACTCTTCCTTCTAATTCACTAGCTTTGCCAACTAAAACTGAGTTATCTATTTAATTCACAAGCTACTCAGTATCCAAAACTTCATTAGGTAAAATGTACAAAAGCTTATGACTGGATGCAATGTTTGAAGAGTTTCAGATTTACCTGGAACTATGAACATCTTAAGAATGAACTGCCTCCATCTTAACTTTTAGAAATAAACCACGTCTTTACTAGGTCACTATCTAGTTGTCTTAAAATGTACTGATTTTCAGTTAAGCTGGCTAAACATAACCAAAGTCACAGACTCCTTTTTTATCTTAAGGACCAATCTATCTAGGGAAGGGTCTATTTTTTATTCAAAATAATTTGCTGTATGTCAATAATACAGCAAATTCATAAACAAAATACTGATCTGCCCAACAGGACATTGTGAAAAAGCACTAGTACCTGGAAGACTGCAAACAGGAAAATCTGCAGGTACAGTAAGAAACTACATCTTATCCATGACCCAGAAATGACTCAGAATTTATTACACAACCTGCTGCAGAATTCTCACTTTTCAAATGGAAATAAAACATGAAGTCACACAATGCATTGCTGTGATTTTGTTATTGATATACTCAACTGTACCTTTTCAAGTTGTGCTAAAGTTAACTAAAGAAAGCAAATGTTTTTATATACTGTTAGTTATATCCAAAGTTAGGAGAATTTCATTATCAAATAACTAAAATTTAGAGCTGCTTCATTCACTCAGTCACACATATATATATATGGGGAGTCTTTCATGAGGCAGGCACTATACTCCTCAAATACTGTAGGACAGAATTAATTCAAATTGGGCATGAAACTGACAAATAGGTCATTTGGTCATCTCACTATTCAATGTAAGAATTAAAAGCTAGATTAAAGATTAACAGACTTCAAAAGCTCAAATCATTTAATTATCTTTATCATTAGTCTGGCCTGATTTCTTTCTGTTTCAACTGACATATAAATTTAATTTACATCTCTCAATAAACAGTTTCTAAAATTAGAGGGCAGTATGAAGCCACTCATAGTTACCTTGTCAGAAATAGTTTTTCTACAACTAAACAAATTTTGATAAACCAAACTTTCAATAAAAGGATCTATACAAAACATGAAAACAGAAAAGCATTAAGATGGGTAATAATGTCCAAACATGTTATACAAGATAGTAAACTAGTAGGATAGATCAGCTAACACAATAGGATCACTATCAAAGACAGGTGTTGCCAAGCTCAAGACAAATTAATGTCTCATAAAGCAACTTACTACTTATATTTTTGCAACTGCAGTCGTGACTAAAGGCTCTTTATGACTAGCAAACCAAACACAACATTGAAAAAGCACTTAAAAATCATTTCCCCTCAAACAGGGCATACTCTATCAATGGTCTTGGAGATATCCAAAGATAGGTAATTAATTGACAACTAAAACTTTAAAAAGAAAAAAGTAGCCAATAAATCAAAACAGGGAAGCTTACTGCCACTAGAAGCAACAGTTCTATTTTTTAGTTCAAGTCCCTAAAAATTAATCCTCTACAAAATACATATAAAAATGTGTAGTATTCCTGACTTAAGAATTGAATTCATTGAGCTAGAGAAGTACTCTCGTTTCTGGAAATCATGCTTAGAAACAATTTTGGACTTAGAGCTAGAACTCATAATGTCTGTCACAAGCTTCTGCTGGGACTGAAGAATTCAAATTAGCACCAACACTCAGATGTAGAGGTAAGCCAGGAAAGTATACAGTAGAACAATGAAAAATCATCAATTTGCTGGCATCTCACAAAATTCCCATCACTAACCAACTTTCTCACAACAAATTAATCCACATAACAGCAAATTCTGAAGTACTAATTAATATTTGACCAGTCTAAAAACCACAGGTGGGAAAAAGGAGCTAAAGAAATAACATCTCCAAATTTACATAGTTTTAATCTTCCCAAAAGACTTAAACTTGTTCAAAACAATCTCAATACTCTTGGGAGGTAGATAGAGAGTCAGGTTTCTGAAGGAGAAACACAATAAGATTAAGTGTCTTGTCCAGCAAGCCACCAGTGAAAATAAAACCAGAACCCAATTATTTAGCCTACAAAGCTTAAATAACCTGCTTTCCTTCGTTCATAAACTTAGGATATCTTAAAAGGGCCTACAAATTATCTCAAGCTATAGAACTTCATGGAACAACACATATAATGAGGATACTATGCCAAAACTGAGTGTTTTGAGCAAGAAAGTGCTGCTTACCCATCAATAAAATGAACTAAAACAATGGACTTAATAAATATAAGAAAGCAGCAAGCACCAGATTGCAGAGAATTTTCTGCAATTTCTCTATTTATCTTATATTCTAATGTTTAAATTCTCTGCCAACGAGCAAAGGGGGCTAGCTATGCTCCCTAAAATACTATCATATATATATACATCAAATCTCAAAATACTCCAAGACCTTCAATCAAAGGTATAGTATACTTAAAAACCTTTCCTTCAAAAATTAAAATCTTGTGGCACTGCCTTCTGAGTATTATTTTGCTGCTTGCATGACACACTTCAAATCTGGATTTTAAAAATCATTAGCTTCTAGATTATTTTTTAAATATTTATATTCACAGATTCAGATTATTTAAAATTTGGTGCTCTGCTCAGCCTTCATTATGTTTATGCAAGATTCCCATTTCCACTCAAATTATTATTTGAATGTATAATGGCTGCATTAAGATACTTCTCAAATTGACAAAAGAAAATTAATCAACCTAGAAAGCTTCCAGGTTTCCAAAGCAGAACTTTTATTTGAAACCATACTGGCTACCATGCTACACACTACTCAGTCTACAGAGTGATAGATGAAGTTACTTCTGTAACAAGTTGAAGTTTACCTTTTAGCAAAATCTAATGAGACTGAATTTTCAACTGTCAAAAGAGAAGCCATTTTCCAAGATTCTAGGGAACCCTTCCAAATCCCAAAGAATCTAACACAAGCCACAAAACAATAAATGACATAGGCACTGAAATGCCTATACACAAATTCCTACAGGTTACTTTCCATGTCTGCCAAGCTGATGGTCAAACATCCACCCATACCCGGAAATGTCTTCCCGTAACACTAACATCACACACACACACTGCAAATCAAAATACCAAAGAATCCAAAAGCCTCCAACTAAAATTTACTGTAACTACTTGAGAGAAAAAGCCAACAACCCAGTATCAGTTATTCACACATGGAAAGAAGAGTTAAAAAGTCTAAAGGCACCATTTCTGCAGGTTTTAGGAACTGGGTGTGCATTACTTCTGTTGGCCTGTAGCATGGGAGTCAGATATTACATCATCCAATGCCTGAATACTGCCCCATTACCCAGAAAGCACCAGGGTATGTGAGACACTGCACCAAGGTATTCATTCCTTCCTCCCTCTCTAACCCACAGCCCTTGCATGCTACTAGCCGCTGGGTCCTGCTCTCTTGCAGCTCCACAGAGACATCTGCCTTGCGCCTGCTGCAATGCCATTTCCATTTACTTTTGGTGCTCTCCTCTTGACCCTGAATGGCTCTTCCACTCATCAGACAATTATTCTAAGAGGATACACATCCCACCTCCTCCCAACTTGGGTGGGCACCCAGCTCTCCTCTTTCCTATTCACTAAATAGGAAATGAAAATTAAGTTTCATGATCGCTATGATCTTAGAACCATAAACTTTCATATGTGGAACAGATTAATATTCTTCATTTTCCATTAACATCATTCCAGAACCCACATTCCCTTCTCCCCAACTTTCAGTTCCTCTAGAATTCTATCTTTTTAGGTTCCTCCCCCCCCCCCCCCACCAACTTCTGCACTCTACCCTTCCTTATACTTTCAATACCCTAAAAACTTTGGATCTTTGAATCTCAACGTTCCATTCTCTTTCCACGCTTTCATACACTTAAGCAACCTATTTCCAAACTCTCTCCAACTTTAATAGTCATTTCCTGCCCTAAACCTGGGCATCTTACTTTCCACCCATCCCCCCCAATCCCATCACCCTGTCCCACAGTCACAGACATGTGCATACACATCCCTCCTACCCTGTCCTCTCCTTACCCTCTATAGGTACTTACTATGCATTCCTTTTACATCCTCTATTTCAAAATACCATCTTCCCCACTTCCTTCCCACTGCCCATTGCCTACTCCCTTCACACAGTGCCCCAAATCCATCCACATATGGTACTCCAAACCTGTACACCTTCCTTTCCAACCTGTCCTGCCAGCCTCTTCTACTGATTTCCCTTCACACACACACGCTTCATCTTCATTCTTTCTCTACAACTTCTCTCCACACTTCCTGTCCCAAAAACATTTCCTTCCATCTGTCCCCACATGTCATCTGCCCCTCCAAGAACATTTCCCTATTCCCACCCCTCTCCTCTACCTCACATTCTCCATCCCACCAGCACTGACTGGTGTCCCTCTCCAGCGCCCCCACCAACCGACATCCAAAAGAAGTTCCTTCTCCAATCCTACATCCCTATTTACTAAACACCCTTCACTTCACTCACTACTGCTGCCTATCCACTGCCCCACATACCTCCTCTTCTTCATCCAAATCGCCTACCTTGTTGTCCCCATTTCTCTCCCAAGCCCCTCAATCACCACGGTGTCCCTGACGCAATCACCTCGATTCCACCTCATACTCCCCTCAGCACCAGACACCTGCCTTTCTCCCCGGCATGTCAACCTGTCTCCTTCCACATCTCCTGGCCAGACACCCCTCATGGGTCTCCTGGAGCCCCTGGGCCTACCATCACACACACCTCCTGCCTAAACACCCTCCCCATTTCCCTCAACAACACCACTCCGAGACCCCCAGATGCCTCTGTCCCTTTCTCCCTCCCTCCCAGTGCTCAGCGGGCCTGCCTGCCACACTTCCCCCTACCGTACCCCTCCTCCACCATTCCTCTTCACGCGTCCGGTAGCCTTTCTACCACCTGCCCCATTCCCTGCCCCTCAGGCGCAGCGCTAACCGGGCTATCAGTTCCTGCCATTTGGGCCTCGAGTCCCCAGTCTTCACCCTCCATGCCCATTCCACTAGCCCCTGCCCTCCTCAAAGGCCCCTTCACACCCTTCTGAACACCATGCGCTGCCCACACACACGCGCGCGCGCCGGCATGTCCTCCATCACTCTCGCCCTGGCCCCCAAGGGTCCCCCAGAGCTGCCCCAAGGCCCTTACCCTTCTGTGGGCCGGATCCATCTATCTTCCGTCCTCCCCACATCTGCCCACACCCTGTGTCCGCCACCCCCCCCCCAGCTCCTGCCCCCAACGTCCTTTACACCTGCCCGGAGCCCCTTGCGCTCCAGCCTACCCAGAGCTCCCGGCGCCCGCCCCCCACGCTGCCCACGCCCTCCCGTGGCTCGGGGCCGGGACCCGGTCCCCCGAAGATGAGGAAGGCGGCCCGCTGCCCTTGCCCTTGCCCAAAGCGGCCGGGGCACCTCAGCGGCGGCGGCGGCGGCGGCGGCGGCGGCCACAATGCCGGATCTGCGGGGCCGAGATTGCGCCCTGCTCTCCGCTTCAGCAGCCGCCGCTGCTAAGGACGCACAACAAACAATGCGGGGCCCGGGCCGGCTCCGCCAACCGCCTCAACCGCCGCCTCAACCGCCACCCGCCCGGGACGGCCCGCCGCGCAGGCGCCTGCTCCTCCACAGCCTACCCGCGCTGCCGCGCTCTGCCTGCGCCCGGTCCCCGCTCCCGCTTCGCCGCCGCCGCCACCTCGTCCGCCCGCGTCTCCGGCTCCTCAGTCCAGCGGCGGCGGCTGCGGCGGCTGCTGCCCTGGTGGCGCTCGCGGCTCCGGTCTTCGCTTCGGCGGCGGCGGCGGCGGCGAGCACGTGACGCCGCCGAACACGCTTATTGGTCGAGCCAGGGGGCGGGCCCCGCGGCTGCTGGGGAACGGAAAGCCCGCCCCTCGCTCTCCGCGGGCCCCTTCCACGCGCGCTCTGCCGCACCTGAGAGCGCCGGCCAGCGCCCGCTGCCGCTGCGCTGCGCCGCTGCCTGCGCCAACTGCGCACCTTGGAGCGCGCAGGGAGCTCACGCAGGCGGCGGCCACATGCACCTGCGAACAGATGCTTACGTAAACTGCGTCTCCGCCCCTCTCCTGGCTCCAGGCCCCCGCCCGCTGCAGCACCTGAGCCCCGCTGCGCTAGCGGCGTAATCGCCAGGAAAGCTGAGGCGAGCTTCGCTGGGGAGACCCGCCAAGAGCACGGAAACTTCGTAACTTCCGAACCTGGGAGCGGCTCCGGTCCGCGGCGGCGAACCGCACCCCAGTGCCAGATGCTCCCCAACCCCACCGCTACGCAAAGAGAGTAGGCGCTTCGATGCCTCCCCGGGTGGAGGAGGGGCAGGCCAGTTCTTTGACTTGTTAAAATGACTTGGTCACCAGTCTATCTCCCTGCTCAGCTGTATGACCTTGACCAAGTTACAGACCCGCTCTGAGCCTTGGTTTACATGTCGAAGTAACTGGGACAATAATTCCGACTAAGGGCTGTTAGGAAGATGGCATAAAACAATAAAAGTGAATTCCCCTGGCTTATAGCAGGCACTGATCCGAAGTTGCAATCACTTCCACCCTTAATGGACCTCCCAGGCATTGACTTTGGGCCCAGAATTTTCCTGCCTCCTTAGGATTGGATCAGACTTCCGCTGAACACCTACCAGCATTGTTCCAGGAGCAGTGCTGGGGAAGAAATTAAAGGTTCACTTCTTATTTTACAGTTACTGGCCTGCACCTTCTTCGTGCCCAGCATTCTGTCAGCCCATTCAGCCCCTACTGAATATGTGCTGCATGCCAGGCCTTGTGGAGGGTGGTGGGACGCACTGGTGAATAAAACAATGTCTTTACGCCAAAGCAATTGCCAGCCTCAGGCAAAGAACCTGATGCCCAATGCTAAAGTCAGGTGAAGGGCCGCCCCTTTTTTTCCCTCCTGGGGCTTGAACTTGGGGGCCTCAAACTTGTTAGGGAGGCATTCTACCACTTGAAACACTCCACCAGACGCCCTTCTCATGCCAGGCTCAAATACTCTTCAACAGCTCTGCTTCCCTCACAGAATATAGTGTAAACACAATTTCAACTGAAAAGGCTTTGGTGATCTGGCCATCAATTTCAAGGCACACACCTTTCCCTTTGTCCCTCCTTCAGGCCAACTTGACCAATATGCACACTGAACGACAGACCTGTCCTTTCCAGAGTATGCCCAGGTCTATATCTCTTCTGAGCTTCCTGAGGCAGGTGCTAGGCCCCAATTCCCCATCTTCATCCATTCTCCTGAAAAACTCCCGTTGTTCTTATCAGCCCAGAACGTACCCTCTGGAGCTCCTTGGCTGCCTCAGACACACGGCACTACTTATGGCACTAGACTGGAACTTACGCATGGGTCATCTTTCTGCCTGAGTGGGCTACGGAAGACTACACATGCGCAGAAGATGAGTTCGGTAAAGCTGAGTTTTGCAGGATGAGTGTAAGTCAGCTAAGGGAGAAGAGATAAGATCCAGGTTAACTGCACAGGAGCTGTGTAATCTTGACAAATCTAGGTCTTAGTGTGCTCATCTATCAAGTGAAACATAATATTGCATACCTCAGAATGTTATAACAAAGATTCAAGGAGTCTACATCTAAGGTACTCAGCATGGAGTCCTGTACAGGGTAAAATTTTTTAATTTTTAAAATAAGAGGACTGCATGGTGTTAAAGATTCAACAGCTGCCTAGCACCGGTGGCTCACACCTATAATACTAGCTATTTGCAAGACCCTATCTCAAAAAACCCCTTCACAAAAAAAGGCTGGTGGAGTGGCTCAAGGTGTAGGCCCTGAGTTCAAATTCAAGTATACAGAAAAAAACTCAATAGCATTTCTTATTTCAGTACTTTTGTAGAGTTTACAACTCCAAACACTCATGACAAAAACAGGCAAATAAAACAAAAGTAAAGAAAGTTTAAACATTCAAATGTCCCCCTCCTTCTCTGCCCCATGCCACTCCTACCCCAATCTCATCCTTACAGTAGCTAATGTTAAATTTTTATGTCCCACATTATATGTCCAGAGAAGGAAAAATAACCAAAAAAAGTATGTATATTGATGTTGGGTACTGCATAGAAAAAGTCAGAAAGGATTAAACACCAATCACTACCAATTATGCCCAGAAAGTAGAATTGGGCGTGAGAACAGAGGGTATTAAACACTTCTACATTGCTTATTTTTTAAGAATACAACAGACATGTAATATATTTTTAACAATTCTTTTAAAGCATATTTACATATAAAAGTATGCATTTCAAGAGTGCAATTCAATGATTTTAATAACTTCACTAAGCCTGTAATCCTAGTTACTCAGAAATCAAAGGATGGAGATTTGAAGCCCACTAGGGCAAATAGTTCAAGAGACCCTTTCTCAAAAAAACCCATCACCAAAATGAGCTAGTAAAGTGGCTCAAGGTGTAGGCCCTGCAAGCCCCAGTACCACAAAAACAAAAAACAAATAAATAAATAACCTCACTAAGTGATACATCAACATAAATCAATTTCAGAATTTTATGAATTCCCTCATTAAATCCCTCCTGTCTTTTTACTGTTCATCTCCATTCCCACCCACCTCTAACCAGTAATGTACTTTCTGTCTCCATTTTTTCTTTCTCTGGATATATTTGATACATTTTTTTAAATGAAACCAACCTTTTAGGGAAAAAAAAAGTATCACCTCCTAATCTTATCCATTGATAACAATCACTGTTAATATTTGTATATTTCATATTGTTCCAATCCTTTTCTATGCATAAAAATATCTGTATTTATATGTATGTTATATACCTTTTGCTTTGATTTTGCTTTGATTTTTTTTCACTTATAAAAGAAATACACCTTTTTTGTGTTTACTTTTTTTTTTTTTGGCAGTACTGCCGTTTGAACTTAGGGCCTTCCCCACGAAGAGCCAAGGCAATACTCAGTCAAAAGAACAATGCAGGAGGTATCACAATACCTGACTTCAAACTATATTACAAAGCAATAACAATAAAAACAACATGGTACTGGCACAAAAACAGACATGAAGACCAGTGGAACAGAATAGAGGATCCAGATATGAAGCCACACAACTATAAGCAACTTATCTTTGACAAAGGAGCTAAAAATATACGATGGAGAAATAGCAGCCTCTTCAACAAAAACTGCTGGGAAAACTGGTTAGCAGTCTGCAAAAAACTGAAACTAGATCCATGTATATCACCCTATACCAAGATTAACTCAAAATGGATCAAGGATCTTAATATCAGACCCCAAACTCTTAAGTTGATACAAGAAAGAGTAGGAAATACTCTGGAGTTAGTAGGTATAGGTAAGAACTTTCTCAATGAAACCCCAGCAGCACAGCAACTAAGAGATAGCATAGATAAATGGGACCTCATAAAACTAAAAAGCTTCTGTTCATCAAAAGAAATGGTCTCTAAACTGAAGAGAACACCCACAGAGTGGGAGAAAATATTTGCCAACTATACATCAGACAAAGGACTGATAACCAGAATATACAGAGAACTTAAAAAACTAAATTCTCCCAAAACTAATGAACCAATAAAGAAATGGGCACGTGAACTAAACAGAACTTTCTCAAAAGAAGAAATTCAAATGGCCAGAAAACACATGAAAAAATGCTCACCATCTCTAGCAATAAAGGAAATGCAAATTAAAACCA
The DNA here is from genome assembly GCF_047511655.1 of Castor canadensis. Classification (NCBI taxonomy): domain Eukaryota; kingdom Metazoa; phylum Chordata; class Mammalia; order Rodentia; family Castoridae; genus Castor; species Castor canadensis. Next base: position 11,853,008 of record NC_133398.1, on the reverse strand, counting down.
CGCTAAGATTCCACCTCACCCCTGTTAGAATAGCCATCATCAGCAACACCAGCAACAACAGGTGTTGGCGAGGATGCGGGGAAAAAGGAACACTCTTACACTGTTGGTGGGAATGTAGACTAGTACAACCACTCTGGAAAAAAATTTGGAGGCTACTTAAAAAGCTGGACATCGATCTACCATTTGTTCCAGCAATACCACTCTTGGGGATATACCCAAAAGACTGTTACTCCAGAGGCACCTGCACATCCATGTTTATTGTGGCACTATTCACAATAGCCAAGTTATGGAAACAGCCAAGATGCCCCACCACTGACGAATGGATTAAGAAAATGTGGTATCTATACACAATGGAATTTTATGCAGCCATGAAGAAGAACGAAATGTTATCATTCGCTGGTAAATGGATGGAATTGGAGAACATCATTCTGAGTGAGGTTAGCCTGGCTCAAAAAACCAAAAATCGTATGTTCTCCCTCATATGTGGACATTAGATCAAGGGCAAACACAACAAGGGGATTGGACTATGAGCACATGATAAAAGCGAGAGCACACAAGGGAGGGGTGAGGATAGGTAAGACATCTAAAAAACTAGCTAGCATTTGTTGCCCTTAACACAGAGAAACTAAAGCAGATACCTTAAAGCAACTGAGGCCAATAGGAAAAGGGGACCAGGTACTAGAGAAAAGGTTAGATCAAAAAGAATTAACCTAGAAGGTAACACCCACGCACAGGAAATCAATGTGAGTCAATGCCCTGTATAGCTATCTTTATCTCAACCAGCAAAAACCCTTGTTCCTTCCTATTATTGCTTATACTCTCTCTACAACAAAATTAGAGATAAGGGCAAAATAGTTTCTGCTGGGTATTGAGGGGGGGGAGCGGGAGGGGGTGGAGTGGGTGGTAAGGGAGGGGGTGGGGGCAGGGGGAGAAATGAACCAAGCCTTGTATGCACATATGAATAATAAAAGAAAAATGAAAAATAAATAAATAAATATATACCTGGAGCTCCTAAAAAAAAAAAAAAAAAAGAACTTAGGGCCCTCCACTTGCTAGGCAAGCGTTCTACCACTTGAGCCACACCACCAACCCTTTTATTACTTTAGTTTTTTTTTTGGGGTAGAGTCTCCAGTTTTTTTGCTCAAAGCTAGGACATCGAGCCTCCTATTTTTTTTTATTGTTTTATTATTCATATGTGCATACAATGCTTGGGTCATTTCTCCCCCCTGCCCCCACCCCCTCCCTTTCCACCCACTCCGCCCCCTCCCTCTCCCCCCCACCCCCCAATACCCAGCAGAAACTATTTTGCCCTTATCTCTAATTTTGTTGTAGAGAGAGTATAAGCAATAATAGGAAGGAACAAGGGTTTTTGCTGGTTGAGATAAGGATAGCTATACAGGGCATTGACTCACATTGATTTCCTGTGCGTGGGTGTTACCTTCTAGGTTAATTCTTTTTGATCTAACCTTTTCTCTAGTTCCTGGTCCCCTTTTCCTATTGGCCTCAGTTGCTTTAAGGTATCTGCTTTAGTTTCTCTGCGTTAAGGGCAGCAAATGCTAGCTAATTTTTTAGGTGTCTTACCTATCCTCACCCCTTCCTTGTGTGTCGAGCCTCCTATTTATACTTCCTGAGTAACTGGAATACCAGGCATACCACCATGCCCAGCTTTATTGGTTGAGATGGGGGTCTCGGGCTGGTGAAGTGTCTCAAGTGGTAGAGCACCTGCTTAGCAAGCTTGGGGCCTTGAGTTCAAACCCCAGTACTGCCAAAAAAAGTAAATAAATAAAACAGAGATGGGGGTTTTGTTAACTTTTTGCCCATGCTGGCATTAAACCATGATCCTCTCAATCTCCATCTCTTGAGAAGCTAGAATTACAGGCATAAGCCACCTTCACCTGACTATTTACTGTTCTTTTGTACTTTTCTGCATAATGTTGAATCTTAACAATGATTTTTTTCTGTGTGTATGTGGTGCTGGGGTGTGAACTCAGGACTGCATGCTTGCAAGGCAGGCACTGTACCACTTGAGCCACTCTGCCAACCCTTTTTTGTGTTAGGTATTTTCGAGATAGTGTCTTGCAAACTATTTGCCTGGGCTGGCTTCAAAACATGGTCCTCCTGATCTCTGCCTCCTGAGTAGCTAGGATTACAGGCGTGAGCCACCAGTGCCTGGCTTAAGAATGATTTAATTAAACTAAGTTTCTCATGGTAGATATTTAGGTCCTTCCTGGTGTTTCCGTTATTATAAACAGGGAAAGGTAATGGATTTTATAAAGCCATTGAGCTCAAAATGCTTTGAAATCTCACCTAAATTCAAAGACCAACATCCCCTGTTTCACCCATTCATTACACAAATACTTTGATTCCCTAGGGATACAAAAGAAATCAACAGCTATACTGTCCCTACCCTAATAGGATTGGAAGCTAGTGAGAGAAAAATATATCAACCTAGCTAGGCTCACGTCTGTAATCCTAGCTACTCAGGAGGCAGAGATCAGGAAAATCATGTTTTGAAGCCAGCCCAGGCAAATAGTTCTCAAGACCCTATCTCAAAAAACACCATCACAAAAAAGGGCTGGTGGAGTGGCTCAGTGCGTAGGCCCTGAGTTCACACCCCAGTATATCAGCCAAATAATTACATTAAACAGCTCACAGAAAGGCCAACTCACACAGGAAGGGAAAGGCAGGATCCTCACATGTTTGGCCCAGCACTGAGCCATTCTTATAAGGGCACTTGGTAAAGGGAGATGGGCTGGCTCCTCTTTGGTAGTGGGGTGCATCCCTTCACAGTTCCTCTGTCCAATAAACACTTTCATCTCCTGACTGAGAAGAAAACAGAGGACCTTGAAACTCAGGCCACCCAGCCAGGAATAGGCACAGCTGAAGTTGAATTCTGGTGTAACACCCAATTCACTGCTCTTGGTCCCTAACGACACTGTCCCTTTAGAAGGTACTCATCTTTCAAGAACCACACTGAGACAGAGGGAAGAAATACCTAAGTTGTGCTATGCATAACACATAACAGATATGACTATGTAAATGTAAGTTCTTTAAAATTAAATAAAATTTAAAATTCAGATGCACTAGGCACAGTTAAAGTGCTCCATAACCACATATGGCTGGTGGCCACTGTATGGAACAGCACTGATATAAAACATTTCCATCATTGCAAAAGTCCTATTGGTCAGCACCAACCCAGAAGAGCAATAATAAATAGCAGGAGTGGTTATCAACAATACCTTACTTGCATTCTATTTTCCAAAGCTGTCGCCCTGGGAGGAAGAGAAATGTGTCTGGCCTCTTCCACTCTTCTTTTTTCCACCCCTCTCCAACTACAGGCCAGTCCTAGAGAAAGAAGCTGAAAACAGAAAAATGTCTGGTCGTTCTGTGAGTGAGGGGAAGGACAAGGACGATGTGATTATTCCTCAACTTCCTTCCATTATGCTTATAAATCTACCTGCATGTCCAGCCATTCTGTCTTCCTTCCCTCCTTTTACAAAACCAGCTGCTCTCAACAAAGGCCAGGTCTGTCCCTGACACCTGGATGCCCTCCTTTCCTACCCTCTAAGGGACGTCACTCCTCAGCTTGTCCCTCTTTGATATGGTCAGTCCCTCTCTACTGGATTCTTTCCATAATCCAAACAGTCCCTTGCATTGTTTAAAAGAAAAAAAAAGAAAGAAAGAAACAAGATCGCCAGGTCATTCACGTGCTCTGTGCAGTTTGAGAAGTATTGACCCAAATTCAATAGCTACAGATGACAATCAGAACCTCCAATATGACAGGAGAATTATTGTTGCTGACAATATGCTCTGAAATGGTGAATGACTCTTGGTATACTCTGAACAAAACAAGATATAATTTCTTTCACTTTGTATGGTATTTGCCTTCCTGGAATAGCAAAATCATGCTAGAATGAACTTTGCGTTCATATGAAAAATGAAGTTGTTAGGCTCAGATAATTGTATACAGAACTTTCACCTACATAAATGTGTTCAGCGGGACATTCAAGAGTCACAGGATGCTATCCATTCACTGTAGGACATCCAGCATCTTGACTTCCCCCTACCCCAGTAAATGTCATTATTACTACCCAAATTCACCACAAATTCTAAAACTCCATCCATGGCTCTAGACTCTCATTCAGCCACATACTCAGTCTCTAGTTGGATATCTCCTATGTATTCAACTGTCCATTACTTCCTGATAGCTCCTCTAAACTTCAAACCCATTCCCTACTGTTCCTCATTTCAGATCCGTTATGGAGGTTATGGTAGCTACTGATATTCAGTAATCTGTAGACTGTAGGTTCCATATGGACAGAATGTGTTTTTGATTTATTCTCTTTGAATCCCTTAGAGTTATAATAGTGTCAGGCTTATAGTCTTCATGTAATAGATACTTGTTGAATGAATTTGTAGCAAAATTTCCTATTGTGCTCTTTGGGGTGACAAATCCCAAAGTGATATGGAAGAGATGAATCTACAAGAAACATGCAGGAACCCCTGGTTAGGAAGCCTCCACCTCTTTCTGAAGTTTTTCTAATGTTACAGATACTTCTATCCGTTCAAGATGCAAAACAACCCAGAGTTACTACTGAGACTTCCCCCAGCAAAGTATTATCCCAGCAAAGGGGACTGAGTCAGCCTCCTTAGAGGCCTGGAGATGAGGTCCAAAGACATCAGCCTCAATTATAAAACTTCTTTGAAATCCCATATTTTAACTTAAAAATCTATGCAAATTTTACCTTTTATTCCCATGTTTATTTTAACATGAAAATAGTGGTGCTAATTATTGCCCTTTAGGAGAAATTAAAAAATCAAAGCCTATTTTCCTAGCTCTTATATGGAAATTCATACTCCAGGGAGATAGTCCTTCCTTAGCCTGAGTATTTCCTGGCATACCACCACCTAGGCTTTTTATTAAGTATATTGAGAACTGAACATGCATTTATCTTTGTGTGTACTGGGGAATCAAACCTAGAACCTTGCACATGCAAAACAAGCACTCTGTCATTGAGCTACACTCCCGGCCTCACCATGCATTATATCTTTAATCCTCTCAACAATCCTATGAAGTAGGCACAATTTTTAATCTCACTTTATGCATGATAAGACTAAGGTTCTAAGAAGGTGAGTCACTCACACTTCACTACAGAGCCAAAAAATGGAAGACCTGGGATTCAACCTGATGCTCTCAATCACCCCGTACTTTCTTTTTCAATTTGAAAGACAAGCTCCTAGACTTTCAGAACAAAAAGGACTTAAGGCAGCAGGAAAGCTCTAAGAAATCTCCTAGCCTCAGTATTTCATAAGCCAGGGAAAGGGCTGAAATGTCTGTGGATCTCTGGGTAAACATATTTTCAGGGGTCCACAAGTTCTAAGAGAAGTTTCTAAATGTGTGTCTTGGTTTCAGTTATAATCTACAAATAATAATGATATGAGCAGAATCTAGGTTACCAAGACAAACACCATGTAAATTATTTCTGGCACCCAAAATTCAATGATCATGTTGGTACCAAGAGACTGCCTAACATTAAAAGCAAATATCTTAGCCGGGCACTGGTTGCCCATGCCAGTAATCTTAGCTACTCAGGAGGCAGAGGTCAGGAGAACCAGGTGGTTCAAAGCCACCTGGGCAAATAGTTCACGAGACCCTATCTTGAAAAAAAGTAATCACAAAAAAGGGCTGGTGGAGTGGCTCAAGGTGTAGGGCCTGAGTTCAAACCCTAGTACTACAAAAAAAAAAAAGCAGATATCTTAGACTGGAGGTCAGATTCTTAAGGGTCAGCAAGAAATTGATTTCTTTAAAATAGTGATTCTCCAACCTAGGTTGTAACACATTTGTACATGAAAACAATGCTAGGAATCTCTCTGTATAGCTGTTCTTATCTCAACTAGCAAAAATACTATGTCTTTCTTATTATTGCTTATTTCTACTCTTCAACGGAACTGGAGAAAAGGGCAGAACAGGTTCTGCCTGGAAGTGGGGGGGGAAGAGGCTGGGGGTGGGGGCAGGAGGGAGAAATGACCCAAACAATGTATGCACATGTGAATAAATGAATAATAAAAATAAAATAAAATAGTGATTCTAAAGTAGGTGTGATTTGTTCCTCCTCCCTTTCTTTTGGTAATGTCTAGCATTTTAAGTTATAACATCTGGCATTTAATGGGTAGAAGCCAGGGGTGCTGCTAACCATACTATGATAATGATACACAGGCTGGCCTCCCAGACAGAAGAATCTTTTAGCCTGAAAGTCAATAGTGTCGAGGCCAAGAAACCAGACTTTAAAAGGGTTTAAAGGAGAAACCATAGTGCGGAGGAGAAGGAATTGGAAATGAGGCTTCTCCGAATGAGCCTTGTCAGATAGCTTTGACTTTGAATTCATGTAAATGACTCATGCAAATATTTAAATCATTAAGTCTTATAAATTTTAAATAATCCCTAAAATAAAAACAGGCCAAAGCATGAATATAACTTTATATGAAGTTCATAACATGACCACACAGAAAAAAAATCCCATACTAAAATGGGCCAGGGTTCTTTGGAGAAATGATTCATTCCTCTATAAGGTAGGATGTATGCAAAATGAACTGGAACATTTTGTCATGTCAGAAAACGAGGAAGTTTTCAAAGACCAAAGAAAGGCCTGCTGAAAAGCTCTACGGAGCCAGTGTAAGGGGGCTTTCTCCTGGCAAAGACCAGACAATGAGATTCTCACAAAGAATAGTAACAACAGATGAAGAAAAAACTTTGAGGGTGAGATTACTCGCACTTGTAATAATCCCAACTACTCAGGAGGTGGAGATCAGAAGGATCACAGTTCGAGGCAAGCTGTGGCAAAAATTTTGGAAACCCCACCCATCTCAACCAATAGCTGAGCCTGGTAGCACATGCCTGTAATCCCAGCTACATGGGAGGTGTAAAAGGAGAATTGCAGTCCAGTCAAAAATAATCAAAGCAAAAAGGGCTGGGGGGGCATGGTTCAAGTGATAGAGTGTCTGCCTAGCAAGCAGGAGGCGCTGAGTTTAAACCTCAGTACCATGGAACAAACAAGCAAACAAACAAACAAACAAAAAAACCCTGTGTTTCAGGGGAATATTGCTGAAATGCCAACTGGATTACCTCCCTGTGAACTCTTCCAATGTCTGAGCCTTCTCACAGCAATTGCAGCTGAACCTCTTAAAAACCAAACCAGTCCTAGGACTTTGAATTGAAGGGAGACTCAATGGGGAGCGTGCCCGGGGAGAGAAGGAGCTCCACATGCAGGTACAGTGGTAATTTGGAAGCATCGAGAAATGCCTTTTCTCCTTGGTTTATTGCACTTTCTTTTCCAGTGGCACTGAAATTTGAACTAAGGTGCCCTATTGATTGAGCCACACCTCTAGCCCTTTATTGCTCTGGTTATTTTGGATATAGGGCCTTGCTTTTTGCCCAGACCAGCATGGAGCACAGTCCTCTTATTTTAGGCTTCCTGCCATTGATGAGGTAACAGGTTTGTGCCCAACATGCCTAGCTTTTTTCTGTTGAGATGGGGTCTCATAAACTTTTTTGCCCAGGCTGTCCTGGAACCACAGTTCTCCGTATCTCAGCCTCTCAAGAAGCTAGCATTATAGGCATGAACCACCTGTGCCTGCCTGGTTTGTTGCACTCTGTGTGTGTGTGTGTGTGTGTGTGTGTGTGTGTGTGTGTGTGTGCAGTGTGTGTGTGTGATGCTAGGGATAGAACCCAGGGCCTTGCACATGCTAGGCAAGTGTTCTACTACTGATAGCCCCAGCCCTATTGCACCCATTAAATGTCTGTCAAATCCATCCCTTTCTCTCCATCCCCTCTGCCATTATCTTGGTCCACCTCTGAGAACATGGGCCCTTGCCTCCTCTCATTCTGATATTGGCTAATTGTTGCATACTCCTTGAGAATTTTCCAAAAGACTAGATAGCAAAGATCAAACCCAGCAACTTAGTAAGGTGAAACTGCTCACTGGTTCACGGAAACATTTAAAGGAAAGAATTGCCAGTTCCTCTGGTTCTGCCACCCCTGGTCACTATGTTCCTTTGCAAAGCTCACTTCTTCAAAACAGGTCACAGAAATCGTCCTTACAGAGTCCCAGTGAGCTTGAATTTCTTTAAAAATAGCTCGTTCTTCAAGTGCAAAAAATAACATCTGAGACGTTTGTTTAAGTGTGAAACACACCTTTGTCATGACTCAGTACAGGCTGAACGGAAGTTTATTAAACTTTCCAAAAGGAAAATTTCCTCTTGAACTGAGGAAGCCTGAGAGATGACAGCTTGGGAAGGGGGAAGGGTAGCGGCAAGAAGAAAAGAGACAGGTGGAATAGAAAGAGAAGCAGGACCGATTTTTTTCATCTCTGTGGCTCTCACATGCCATTCTTTTCACCTTGAACGACCTTCCTTCTATAGCAAGCTGGGTAAATTTTCTGGTCCTTCTTGAAGCCTCAATTCAATGTCACCTCTTTGCAGCCTTCTCTGACCCTGCTTGGCAGAGTTTTTCACTACCTCTTTGTTCTCAAAACACTTTGTACAGATCTTCTTGATTAGCGTGTTGCATCGAAGTTGCCAGTTTACAGGTCTGTCTCCCTTCCTGACTGTGAACTTCTCTGCAGGGGACATTGCGTGAGTCATCTCAAACCCCTCTGCCTGGCGCTGGGCCTGGCTCAGAGCCCATGCTGGGAGAACATGTCGATAAAGGATGGTTTCGTTATTTTCATCCATAGCTCTCATTTCCAAATGGCTCCTGACCCTCCTACTGCCAAATCTTCAGTCTTCCAGCGTCTGAGCCCATATTCTCTGCCTTCACTCAGACAATGAGCTCTGCCCTCACTGTTCCCTGAGGCTGCTGCTCCTGTCCTCTTAGGTCTAGGCCTTAGATTTTGAGTTATTCCTCTTACTCCTGTGTCATTGATAATTTTCTCTTTCTAGTAATCTGCCTCAGCCTTTCAAGTACAGGGACTACAGGTTGTACCACCTTGTCAAGCTTGCAGTTGTCTTATTCTCTCCTCAACCCACTGCACTCTGCTCCATTTAATCTTGATAAGATCACCAGTGACTTCCATTCTGTGTTGCCATTTCAAAATAGTCAATTCTGTCTCTGTCTCAGTTTACCAGACTCCTCAGCAGCATTTAATACCACTGACCCCTGCTCTCTTCCAGAAACCCTTTCTTCCTGGCATCCAGGACTCACCTCATCCCTGTCTTTCCACCTTGCTGGCCACTCTGCAGCCTGAGTTAGACCCTCTCCCTCATCCTTACCCCTGGAAGCTGGAGGGCCCTAGGGCTCAGACTTTGTGATCAAACTCACTCTCTGAGTGATCCACCCAGTCTTCTGATTTGATGGAACCCTTGATAACACTCAACCTAACTCCAGACTCAATGGCTAACTGTCTACTCAGCGTCTTCACTTAGAGTTCTAACTGGTATCTCAAATTTCATATATCCAAAACCGAGCTTCCTCCCTACTTACTCCTTCCCCAGGGTCCCTCATATCTCAGTTAAGGGCACCACAATTCACCCATTTGCTCAAGTCAAAAGCTTCAAACCTCTCCTTAATCTCTCCATCTTCATATACTACATCCAATAACTGAAGAAATCCTCTTCACTCTGCTCTCAAGCTATACCTAGAATCTGATCTTTAGTCATCATTCTCCCTGATACAAATTTTGTCCCTGCAATAACCTCATAACTGGTTTCCCAGCTTTCAATCTTTTTCATCCCAGCAAGTATGAGTTTTACTTTTTTTTTTGAAGGGGGGGGCTAGTACTGAAGTTTGAAAACAGGCTACCCCTTAACCCATACCTCTCCAGCCCTTACATGGAGCTTTTTGAGATGTAGGATCAAAGTCAATCAGGCACACAACCTGCCACAGGCTTCTCCCTTTTAGACTTGAAATAAAATCCAAAAAACCTTATCATGGTGTGCAAAGTTCACATGCTCTGCCTTCTGCCAGGTACACCCACCTCATCACCTTTCACTCTCTCCCTCCTTCTCTGTGCCCTAGCCACACAGGACTGCTTGCTATTTCTCAAACAGATGAAGCATACTTCTGCTTTAGGGCCTTTGTACTTGCTGTTCTGTCTGCCCAGAATGTTCTCTCTCCAACTGCCAAACATCTGCATAGCTTACTCCCTAACTTTATTTAGGTTTCTGCTCTGATTTGACTCACTCACAAGTCCTCCTTCATGTATAAGCACCCCACCTGAAATAGCCCTCTCGAATCCCTTATCCGGCTTTACGTTTCTTCATTTAGCACTTACGGGTTTCACTTTATATGGCATATTGATTTGCTCTATACTGCATGCCTCAGTCCTCTAAATTTATTAACACCACAAGAGCTGCACTCTAACATTGTCACTTAACAGCTTTCTCCCCAATGCCTCGAAAAGTGCCTGCTACCCAGGAAATGTTCAGTAACTACTCACTGAATGACTACTGAGCAACTGGCTGAATGAATCCACTTCTTTTTCTGCCCCCGCTGTAGGCCAGGCTTCAGTCCCTCTGCCAGGTGACTTTGTCCACCTTCTAACAAGGAGTAGAGCCTTTTTCCCATCTATTGGGCTGGTCTTGTGAACTGTTTTAGCCAATAGAATGAGGTAGAAGTGACTATTATATGACTTCTGAGGCTAGGCCTTAAAAGACTTTAATAGTTTTTACCTCCATTCTCTTACAACACTGCCCTGAGACCACTATGCTGAGAAGAAGTCAAAGATAAAAGACCATTTGGAGATGCTGGGTGTGGTGTCTCACACCTGTAATCCTAGTTACTCAAGAGAGAGATTGGGAGGACTGAGGCTCAAGGCCAGTCTGGGGTCAAAAGTTAGTAAGAACCCATCTCAACGATGTTATTCCAGCTATAAGGGAGGCTGCAGGTAGGAGGATCAAAGTTCAGGGCTGGGGGGTGTAGCTCAAGTGGTACATGCCTAGGAATCATGAGGCCCTGAGTTCAAGCCTTAGTACAAAAAAAAAAAAAAAGACTTTTTGGAGAAAGAGAGAGAGAAAGAGAGAGCCACTGTTCCAGCTGAGTCCAGGCCCCAGCCAACACACTATAGTTGGCAGAGGGAGCAGCTGAAAGAAGGGTGCACAGGGCCAGACCTGCAGAATAACTGCCCAGCCAACCAACAGAATCATAAGACACAATAAACCCTGGCTTCAAACCATTGGATGTGGGGGCATTTTGTTACTCAGCAAAGATAACTGACACAGTGCTCCAGGGGCCTCCATTCTAGGTTCTCTTCTTCTAGTCTCACCAACTCCATTCAGTTCAACTCCACAGGTCACGAAATGGGCATTCAAACTTGACCTCCCACTGGATTAACAATTTTGGGAAAAGACTTCTGTACCTACCCATTTTATAGGATGACTTTGAGCCTCCACATAGTGACACACAAAACCCTCTGCCCAGCCTCTGCAGACTTCTTTGGCCTTGCCTCTGCATACAATTGGCGCCCTCTGTGGGTTAGGCCCCTGCTGAACTGAGCTGTTCAAACACTGCTCATCCCAATCACCTGGGGAGTTTCAAAATATTCCAGTGCTCAGGCTCCTCCCCAAGAGACTCAGATTTAATTGGTTTGAAATGGGACCCGGGCAACAGCATTTTTTTAAAAGCTCCCAAGTGGATACTAACATGTAGCCATGGTTAGGAACCATTCAGTTAGAGTATCCAAAAGTATATCTGAAAATTGCTGATCTTGCCTTCAAGGAAATTCTAAAGCTTCAAAGAAAGATTAAATTATCCTTAGTGCCCTCTTAGCATTAAGTAAGCAATATTGTGTTCTAAGTTTTGGGAAATTGGTAATAGACTCCATGAGAACATTCTTAAATTATTTGAAACATTAAATTATCAATATTTTATTTCTTCAATTCAAAGATTCACCCTTTCCATAATATTAAAGTTTCTGGAGCAGGCACTATCTTATCACTAAATGTGTACGTTTAATGTTTCTTAATTTCATAAAAATTGGTACTTGGACAAAAGGTATGTCTGATTGCCAAGAGTGATCACAATAAGAGAAGCGTCTTTATGGAGACATAGCTTTTTTTTTCTTCCTTTTTTTCTATGTGCAAAGTGCCATGGCCTCTTTGATCTCAATTGATATACATTAACCTGGTGAGGTGATCTTTTAAACCTCGTTTTATATATAATAATATATATAGCATTTACCACTATTCAAAGTAAATACTATCACATTTAAGCCCCAAAGCAATCCGCAATATGGCCATGTTTTATGCATGGGGAATCTGAGGCCTAGGGGTGTTAAGAAAATTATCTATAGTCACACAGCTGGGAGGCTTGGGAATGTGCATCGTTGTGCTCTGACGTCACAGAGCCACAGAGTTACCAAGAGATGGTCCTCTCTGCTTGTTTCTCAGAATAAAGTGCTGGTGCCTTCAGAAGGCATTCAATGTTTTTGCAGTCCTTCCAAACCTACCATGCAGTGGTCATGCAAAATCCAAAGACCCTAGTAGAGAAAGCCAAGGATGAGTATCCCAGTAAAAAGGGCCCACTACGAGCACATGATCCTCCCATAAACCTAGTGTGAGGGTATTTGCAGGGGGCCTGGGTTGGTTTTGCTGATAAGCACCCCTCTCCAAAGGAGAATCCAGAACAAAGGATTCTCCCATGGATAACATCCCCACTCTCCTATATTTGGGTATCATCCCTCCCTCACCACTATGCTGGGGATTGAACCAATGGCCTCATGCATGCTACACAATGCACTGAGCTACATCCCCAGCCATCTCTCTATAGGGGATTTGAATCTTGAACAGAGTCATGCATGGTCAGAAAAAAAATGGGTAGACTTAAAATATCCCAGGAACAAACAACATTTTTTATTGAGAGTTTACAAGTACAAGACACTATGATAAAAGCTGCAAAGATAGTAATTCATAGCTGTGCCCTGATGGCTCATGTCTATAATCCTAGCTACTCAGGAGGCGGAGATGAGGAGGATGGTAGTTTGAAGCCAGCCCGGGCAAATAGTTCGTGAAAGCCTATCTCAGGAAAAAAAGGGCTGGTGCAGTGGCTCAAGTGGTAGAGCACCTGTCTAGCAAGCATGAGGCCCTGAGTTCAAACCCCATTGGAAAAAAAAAAGTAATTCATGTAATCTTGACAACAATCCTATGAAATAGCTTCCTGTCTTCCCTGTCAAACAGATGGATAAACTGAGGCGACAAAGTGAGGTCACACAGCCTTGATGGGCAGAGCTGGTTTCTTTTCAAACCCAGACGCCCTGATTGTGGGACCACCAGCTTTACCAGTCTCCCTACAGCTGCACAGTTATACTGTCTTTAGGTTGCATCCCTTGGGCCTTTTATTACTGAATCTGGTTCTGTCTTTTCCTTCAGTTTAGTCATCTACATCACAACCTTCCAATAAATTCCCTTCTTTACTCTTAGGCCAGAGAAGATTCCTCTTGCCTGTGACTAAGAAACCCTAACTACTTAAAATATTATTACTGCTGCATGCAGGTGAGGAGTCTGAAGCTCTGGGGAGGCGAAAAGGCTGATATGACCAGCTGGTACCAGTTAAGGTCATTATAACAAAAAATAGTAGCTAATAGTTAACAGCCAGCATTTATTACTTAGCATTTGTAAGATGACTGCTGACTAAAAGGCCAGCTTTGTGCTAAGGGATTGACATAAATTATCTTACTTAAACTTCACAACAACCCTAGGAGGTAAAAACTACTTTTTAATTGAGATCTAATTCACATGTCACAAAATTTCAGCTGGATGCAATGACTCATGCCTGTAATCCAAGCTACTTAGGTGGCAGATTGGGAAGATTGTGGTTCAAGACCAGCCCAGGCAAAAAGTTAGGGAGATCCCATCTCAACCAATAAACTGGGTGTGGTGGTACATACTTGTCATCCCAGTCACCTAGGCTGAGACCCTACCTAAAAAATAACTAAAGCAAAAAAGGACTGGGGGTGGGGCTCAAGTAGTAGAGCACCTGTCTAGCAAGAGCAATATACTGAGTTCAAACCCCATACCACCAAAAAAATAAATAAAAATAAAAAAGTGTATGGTTCATTGTATTTTAGAATATTCACAACCATCTAATTCCAGAATACTTTCATCACCTCAAACAGAAATCAGTATACATTAGACTTCATTCTCCATTCCCTCCTGTTCCCAGGTCCTCGTAACCACTAACCTACTTTTTTTTCCTATGGATTTTTCCTCTTCTGGATACCTTACATATAATCATACAATACATAGACTTTTGTAGCTGCCCTTTTCACCCAGAATGTTTTCAAGATTCAATCATATACATATGTCAGTAGTTCATTCCTATTCTTTATTGTGGTAAATTATACAAAGTATAATTTTAATCATTTGTACATACATAACTCAGTGGGTATAAATAACTTATAATGTTATATAATCATCACCACGATCTATACCTAGTTTGTCAGCTTTCTATCACCATAATAAAATACCTTAGACATTAGCTTACCAAGAGGAAAAATTTATTTTGGCTCACAGTTTTGGAGGTTCAGGTCCATGATCAATCGGCACTGCTGTTTTGAGCCTGTGGCAAGGCAGTCCATCATGGTGGGAGTGCTCGGTAGAGCAAAGCCCCTTACATTAGAAGCCAAAGAGCAAAGGGAAAGGGAAGGGGCCAGCATCCCACAATCCCCTTCAAGGGCATGTTCCCAAAGACCAAAGGACCTCTCTTCTAAAGACCCATGGCACCTTCCAATAACGCCCACTTTGAGATTAACCTTTAGAAGACATATTCAACCATAGCAATACCTGGAACTTTTTCATAATCTCCAATATTAATTCTGTACTGATTAAACAAAACCTCCCTATTATTTCCTCTTCCATGCCCTTGGTAACCTCTATCCTATTTTCTGTCTCCATGAAGATGTCTATTCTAGGCACTTTATAAGTGGAATCATACCATATTTCTTCTTCAGCATCTGGCACATTTCCCTTACTGTACCGTTCTCAGCCTCATCCATGTTATAGTATGGGTCAAAATGTCATGTCATATTCCATTGCGTGCATATGCCATGTTTTGTTTATTAATTGATCTGTTGATGGACATTTTGGTTACAAATGTCTGTTCAAGTCCCTGACTTTAATTCATCTGGATGTATACCTAAGAGTGAAATTACTGGGTCATATATAGTGCTATGTTTAACTTTTTGGGAACCTACCACACTGTTTTCCAGAGTGACTGCACCATTTTCCACTCCCACCAGCAATGCACAAGGATTCTAATTTTTCTACCTCCTCATTGCTATTTTCCATTCTAAAAAATTATTGCCATTCAGTAGGAGCAATGTGGTACCTCATTGTGGTTTTTATATACTTCATTCCTTTTTATGGCTGGATAATACTCTATTGCATGAATATATCGCAATTATTCATTCATCAGTTTCAGAGATTTGGGCTATTCACACTTTTTCACTAATGCGAATAATGATGCTATGAACATCTGAGTACAAGTTTTTGTGTGGACATGTGTTTTCAGTTGTCTTGGGCATATACCTAGGAGTGGAACTGCTGGATCATGTATAACTCCACGTTTATCTTTTGAGGAACTGACTAGAGCTATTCTTATATCTATAACCTCATGTTATAGATAAGGAAATGAAGCCCTGAGAAGTTCAGTCTCTCAAAGCCACACAGCTAGGAAATGGTGGCTGGGCTTTGAGGCTGGTGGTCTGTCTCAAGGGACCAATAACATACATCTTTCCTAAGGAAAGCAACCCTTGTTCTAAAAACAATCACTGAAAGTGTGGAATTTACTAGCGAGCTTGACACCTACTGAATTAACACCACGCTCAATCCTCAGTAAAGAACTTTCATTATTACAATAGCATTATTAATAACTACCACTTTCCTGGTATCTTATACATTCTAAGCTTTAAAACTGGGAAGGCTAGTGGGAGATTTGGAGTTACCCCCAGGTTTGCATCCTGGTCTGCTACTTTGGCAAGCAATGTAAACTCTCTGACCTTCAGTAGCTCATTTGTAAAATGGGGACACCATTAGGAACTATTATACAGAATTGTCATGAGGTTGCATAAATTATCCCCATAAGAGATCAACAATCACTAGTTTTAATGAATTTGTAAAAACAACACCCTCCACATTTTACAGATGAGAAAACTGAGGCTTCGAGGTGCTGTGGTCTGTCTGTGGTCCTGAAGTCAGAGGTGGCAAAGGTGAGGCTTTTTCATGTCTGTGGTTTCTGCTACAGGTCCATCCCTAGCACTCTCCACTCCATCTGTGGATCCCTCAGACACTTGGGACTTTTCTATACTGTTCTCCTTATGAACACTGAGTGATGCAGCCCTCTGGAGACTCTACTGATTCTTGGCTTACACCCCTTTCCTCCCACATCAGAATGTCTACTTCTCCCAGGACATCTCTTCTTCCAGGCACTCTAGCTGCAGTTTCAGTTCTCAGTATCTAGCAGCTGGACTTGCCTGAAGAAGATAGCTTGATGCAGAGGAAAGAGCTAGGCTTTGGCATTCCGAGTTCAAAATCTGACTCCATCACTTCGGCAAGTGGCTTAATCCCTCTGGTCCCCAGCTTCCTCAAGCCTCAACCAAGGACAGTTGTTATACACCACAACATCTCTGTATGTAAGTGTCTGGTACAGGTACCTGATGTGCTCAATAATTGCTTATTCTTCATCTCTAGTACTGTTTCCCCTTGTAGGGTGACAAGGAGAGGGTGAGGCTTCTTGAAGACAAAGCTCAAAGATGGAGTCCACCAGGCTGGGAAACAGCTTGGCAGCTGGAGTGAGAGCAAGGGAGGATTCAGGGGTGGCAGAGATAAAAGGCTAAATTATGCAGATTATTCCTTTGTTCCTTGTAGTTTACACTTGCCTTGGTGCCTCCTGGGGTATGTGCAGAGGCAAACTCACACCATATGCACACCAATGCACAAAAGCACACATGTGCAAACATGCACACAACTCTAGATGCAAATGAATATACCCTACTGTACCACACACACAAACACACACATGGTCATGGGCACATATGTTTGCTAATGTGCATGTGTGTACACTTTAAACACAAACTCAATCTTCATTCTCAGGCAGTCATCTATAAGCTCACATGCCCATGAACATATGTAAATGCACAATCATGCAAATTCATGCATGCACATACACATGCACACATATGTTCCCAACCACAAAGCCACATGTGTATGCATGCAAATGCTTGTTCACGTGTGCACACACACCCTTTTTAAATCCTCAACTCTAAATAGCAGCATAAGCTGCAACATATGTGCCTCTCTTTCACTAGGCGATAGGAGGTTTTAGAAAGACAGCCTTGCAAAAGAATGTGGAATTGGCAGGGTTTCCAAGCACTGCAGGAAAGAAAAAGGTTTAGAGGGTGTCCTGAAGCTGAGTGAAAGGGGACATCCCTTTCTCTTAGGAAGAGAAGATGATGCTGAAGCCATCCCCTATGAACTCAAATCTAAATTAACAAAGGTTTATACCACACACACCCCATTGTCACCATGGCTATTCACAATCAAATAATCCTCAGTATAAACACGTAGCGTATCCAATAGGTGAGGCAGTCTTCTAAACCCTTTACTAAATATATTGACTCATTTAACCCTTAACAATAATAAGGTAGGTGTTGATATTATTATTTTTATTTTCAAGCTACCTTCTCTCTCCAAATGATGGGATACTCAGATTTTGGTTTGACTACAACTTCTGAGTCCCTCTCTGGACATGTTTGGATGCCACCTCCAGGTTTCCTACTGACAGTCCTACTTCTTGCCCTGCTTTTTGCTTGGTCTGTGACTAGGGGTCCTTGACCACTCTGTCCTCACTCACTCATTCATCACCACACAGGACATGAATCACTTACTCCTTCCTACTCACGGTTTATAGTAGAGAAGGCTAAAAAGGCTTTGGGGATTTTTCCCCAAAGCCTATATGGGGCTTATATGGGGGGGGGGTTGGAGGGATTGGGGAGCGGAGAGGAGCTCAAAACCTTTCTTACTGGGCAAGTGACTGTTTTACAGCTTTGTTGAAGTACAATTAATATGTAATGTCACAAACATATTGAAAGTGTATCGCTTGCTGCATTTTGACCTATGTGTACCCTCATAAAACCATCACCACAATCAGGATAATGAACCCAAGCTTGACCTCCAAAAGTAGGAGATAATTTTTAAGATGCAATGGGAAGCAGAAACGGGCCAGGTGAAAGGGGAGCAGAAAGGGAAAACTTTCAGAAAAGGGACCTCCAGCTATGGCTCTGGGATAAGAAACAGCAAATTTCAACTGGGGAATTGAAAGAAGCTTCGGATTACTAGAGTGCAGAGTTGGTTGGGGGCAGGGGGGAGTAAGTGGAGGAGATCAGCTTATGTCCAGCCCATACCGGGCCCCAACCCCCCCACTCCACTGCTCAAGCCAGTGCATGTGGTCTAGGCCTCTCCCAGCTTCTCCCTCCTGCCTCAGGAATGGTTGGTCAGACAGGGCTGGTCCCAGGGATGCAGGTAAATGGAAAACATTCTGCATGTACCAAGAGAGTAGGGCTCTCTGTCACCAGGGAGGCTAGGCTCCTGCAGCTATTTCCAGAGACACAAGTCCTGTAAAAACTATAATAAAAACACTCCTTCAGGCTCTAAGCCTCAGCCAGTCTGTTACTGGTGGGGGTTTTCAATCTCTATTTAAATATTTAACTTCTACTTAAAAATTTTAATCTCTATTTAGAAATTACTAAAAAAATTTTAACATTGATAATGAGATGATTTTTTAACCTTTTTTTTTAGTGTATAATAGTTGTACAGGGGGTTTTGTTGTGACATTTCCATATATGGGTACAAGGTACCCCAGTTAGGTTCCTCTCCACCATTATTCCACCTTTCCCCTCCTCCTTTCTTAAGATGACTTCAACAGTTTCTAGGCTCCACCTTCATACACATATAGAAAGTACATCAGCTATATTCACCCTTCTTTGCCCTCTTCATTTACCCTTCCCTTCTCGAGATGATTATTTTGAAGATATTTTAAAATGACAATAATCCAGCCAGGTAGCTAGTGGTTCACATTTCTAATCCTAGCTACTTGGAAGACTGAGATTAGGAGGGTCACGGTTCAAGACCAGCCAGGGGAAATAGTTCCTGAGGCCCTTCTCCAAAATAACCAGCACAAAATGGTCTGCAGGTATGGCTTAAGCATTAGAGTACCTGCTTTGCAAGCATGAAACCCTGAGTTCAAACCCCAGTCCCACTAGAAAAAAAAATGTCAATAATCCCATCTAGCCAGATAAAACCAATATTAACGCTTAGGTGTATATTCTCCCAGACTCTCTATAACTGTATATTTATATAGATACATACATAAGCCTATATTTATAAAGTTACACATACATGTATATATTGACACACATTTTTAAAGGGACCAGACCAAATGCATGTTTTTATCCATGTTTGAAAATTTAGCAAGATATTATACACATTTCCATATCCATAAATATAGTTCCATGGCATATTTTAAACAACTTTTTACTTCTGTATTAATAATAGAAGGTATTGTGATAGATATTACTCATAGACCTAGAAGATTCCTTAGTTATTTCCTAAAGCTATCAGAGAAATAGGAATACGCATCTTTAAAATCAACTTTACTGAGAAGTTACATATTTTTAAGGATTTATGACATGTAGGCAAATTGCTCTTCAGCAAGCTAAAGAAAATCGTCCTCAGATGTGCAATATACACGTGCTGCTCTTGTCACATTGCTGTTCAGTACATATTGTCCACAGGCTAACATATATCATTACAATGCTGCTTTAATTTGCATTTTTGGTAATTAACAGATATTGTATTTTTTATGTTTATTATCCATTTGCATCATTTCTACTTTCAAAGATTGCCTCTGCTTCCCCCCTACCCCCTTTGCAGGGCTTGAATTCAGGGCCTCACACTTGCTAGGCAACACTCTGCCACCTGAGCCATGCTCCCAGCCCTTTTTGCTTTTTAGCGTTTTGTTTGTTTGTTTGTTTGTTTGTTTGTTTTCAGATCAGGTCTTCCAATTTTGCCCAGCCAGCATCGGACCTCATCCTCCCACCTTCATCTCCCAAGTACTTGGGATTATAGGTGTGAGCCACCTTGCCCAGCCCTCCTTTGCCTTTTTTTAACTTACAAAATAATGTAATTGCTTTTTCTACTTATTATAGTACTGCATGTCCAATGCAGAGATTTAGATAATAATACGAAGAATAAAACAAAATTTTATTTGATACCACAGTTAACCACCAGTATAAGGGTTTTTTTCTCAGATAGAGAACATTAGAATCTGATACCCACAGTTAACCATGGTTTTGTTTTTTTTGTTTTTTTTTAGATAGAGAAGGTTAGAAACAGACCATATATTGAGAAAACCAAAATAGGATCATGCTCTATTTAGCCTTCCCTCGTTCTTCCTTCCCGCCCCTTACTAGAACTTGGACTTGGCCTTGTACTTGCTAGGCAGGCACTCTACTACTTGAGCTATGCCCCAGCCCTTTTTGCTTTAGGTGTTTTTTGGATAGGGTCTCCCATTATGCCTGGATAGTCTAGAATGTGATACTCCTATTTGTTTCCCACTGGCTGGGATGACAGGCACAGCCCACCACACCCAGCATTTATCAGTTTCACAAACTTTTTTCAGGCAGTCCTAGAATTGCCATCCTCCCCATTTCTGCCTCCTGAGTAGCTAAGATTATAAGCATGAGCCACTATGCCCAGCCTTTCTATTTAGTCTTAGGGACTGCTTTTAAGTTACATAGCACTGGGCTGGGCTAGCTCAGCTGTTGAGCTCTTAACCAGCATGTGCAAAGTGCTAGGTTGAATATTCAGCATCCCTAAACCAATCAATAAGTAAATAAAAAATCATACAACAATAAATTTCTTATCTTATTAGATTTTTTTTTAAAAACCATGATTTTGATATATGCAAAAATGTACTTATACCATCATTTACTTAATAATTGCCTTAATTTGGACATTTACTTTCCTCCCAAATTTTGTTTCATTAGTAACAGAGTAATAAGAATTTTTATCCTTAGAATTTCATTTTTTATTATTATCCTCAGGATAAATTCCTAGACTGGTACCTTGAAGAGAGTAAGAGCCTTATAAATGTTGGTTGTTGTAGAACTGTGTCTCTAAGATAATGTCATAGTGGATTATACAATGTATACTCTGACACGAAAGCTGTCACTAGAGAGATATAAATTAGAACACAAAGTTTCTCATCAGAATGACTCCCAGGAATGGTTGGGTCAGAGCACTTGGCTAGCAGCGAAGGTGTTTAATAAAACCCCAGTTAATTAAATGAAAAAGATTCCTTTGTGGTTTGCTTCACAGAGGAGAACAAGAAGCTTGTGCTGGAGACAGATCCAGGCTTCACTGCAGGTGTCTTTCAGAACCTTGAGAGTTAAGAGTCAAAGAGAGACAGAGAATGATTCTGACCCAAGCCAAGCCTGAAAGCCCAAAATCCCTCCAGAATTCTGAGCCTTCCACATACATACGCCAGTACTGATGTGGGAGACTGACGATGTTGGTGCATTCTCTTTGGAGAACAAATGTCTCTCTACTTTGACCTAGCACTCCACTGCTTGGAATACAAACAAAAACCAGCTCAAGTGTGCAAAAAAATGGGGTGAGGATGAGTTGTTACTGCATTGTTTAGGGAAAAGCAGAGCAAATGATTCTTTACCTAGCCATAGAATGAATCTAAGCAGATGTTATAAAGAATAAGGTGGGTCTGTTTGTTCTGAGATGAAAATGAAATCCAACATGAGATTGAGATTCTGTTTTGTAAAAGAGCAACAAAACTATATGTCAATATATTTACACACACACACACACACACACACACACACACACAGGAGAGATCTAACCGGATACACATGTAATCTCTGGGGAGGTGGGGGAGGTGAACAAATACTTTCACTTTTTGCGGTCAGAACTGTGGATCATTTCAATTTTTACAAATACATATTAATTTTGTAGTTAAAATGAAAATAAACAAAGGTCTTTGTAAAGCTGGCTCCCAACTATCTTTTCAATCTTGACTCCCAGCTTCCTGACTGTAAATTGTGTTTTCTTCTTAACCATATCACATCCATTATGTGGTTTGATTGTCACAACAAACCCATGATAGATTCCACCATTAAGATTCCATTATTATCATGCCCGTCTTGCAGGTCAGGTAACTTGGATTCATGAATTCTACTCTTCATCAAAATCACAAAGTAAAAAAGATAATCACCCAGTGTTGGTACAAAGGCTAGAAAATAGGCAACCAATATTTTGCTAGTAAGAGCATAAATCTGCACAAGCCTTCTGGGTACATTTTGACAATATGCATCAAAATTCTTTAAAATCTGCATAACCTTTATTGTAGCAATTCCTTTTCTAGAAATTCATCCCAAGGACATAATTAAGGATGTGCACAGAGTGTCAGCCACAAGGATAATCATTTGGAAGATGCTTATGATACTGAAAAATTGGAAACCACTTAAATATCCAAGAATAGAAAATTGCTTAAATAAATTATGTTCCATTTATATGAGCAACTACTATAAAGTCATTAGGTAGTAGTGAAGAAGTGTATTTAATGATTGAGAGCACAATTCATGATACATTTTTAAAAGTAGGCCAAAGCAGTATGTATTGCAGGAGCCCATTTTTGCTTGAAAAATAATAATAATAAAAAAGAACGAAAGCTATGTAGTGTATACGCATTGAAAAAAGATGAAAGTCCACCAACATGTTAGTGCTAGTTACTCTGTGGAGAGAAGCAATGGGAGACTGTTTTCATTTCCTCCTTTTCTTAATTGTATTTTCACAATTCCCCTGCTAAATTTCTTACAATGCATGTGCATTTGTTTAAATGAGACAAAATTGTGTAGCTCAGTGGTAGAACAGGTACTTAGCCTGCACCAGGCCAAAAAAAAAAAAAAAAGACAAAAATCATATTAATTTTTAAAGAATATTCATGTCCTTGTCCTATCTCCTGAAACAACTTTTGTGGTTCCACCTTCTTGCCTCCCTCTCTCCCTCCCAGGCCAAAGCCCTCTCTCCATCTACCCTTGCTGTGCTGTGAAGCCAGCTCCTTCAGGAAGCCTGCCATGATCTCCCCTGGGTTTTGGGCTTCTTAGCTTATAACTCATATTTAGCTTTCTGCAGTGCTTACATGGTCATGTGACTCTTGGTACCAAAGCCTGCTTTTGGGACATAGCTCATCCCCCAGTAAGCTTAAAGCATCTGCAAAGCCACTATTGGGTCTCTGGACCTTTAAATAGACCTTGCTGCTTACACAGCAGGTATTTGGTTGCCTAAAAACCCACTAGCCCTCAGAAGTCCCCTGCCCCTCCTCCCTGGCCTTTGTTGGATGCTTTCCCACTCAGCGCTCTCACTCTGTTCTTCAGATTCGCCTCAGTAATCCCTTGGCTCTGTCCCCATGCTGCTAGCACCCTGTGGCTTGCCTTGCTCTGACCACTGGTATGTTTCGGAGTTCATCTTCTGGTCTTGTCTATGGTCTGTATTATAATTAAGGTTACCATCCTTAACCCGTGCACCAATCAGCCACACAAAGGCAGGGGACAATGAAAAGCATCGATCTTATGTACTAAGCACCTGCTATACACTAGGCATCTGAAGGGCCATCTTTAGTCTGCAAAAACTGTCACAACCACAGCTAGCCTTTATTGCATCCTTATTTGGTGTTGACTACTGTGATCCACTCTGCATGCATCCCCTCTCCCTGGAGTATTGTAAGAGGGGTCAGAGAGGCAAGGCCAGTTGTTCAAGGTCACAGAGCTAGTGAAGAAGGGGCAGTGCCTCATTTCACACCAGCCCTGTGTGAATGCCAGCTTCATGTCCTAATGACTACGTTCTGCTACACCTATAACTATTTATGCGGTAGGGCCGAGATATGAGAAAGCTGAGTTTCAGCAAGGTTAACTTGAAGCTCAAGGTTATTTTAGTGTACCCCAGGGCCTGTGACCTTGGCAGTGGGCATATGTTGGTCTGGGTAAGGGAAGAGATGAATAGGAGGGTTACAAGAGGAAGGTCTGTTGTGGGTAAGGAATGAACCCACCAGGAAGCCAGGGCTCCAGGGCTGGGATCCAGTCCTGGGAGAAGTTCAGGCTGGGCAAGATCTTTCTAGGGTTCCCTTGCACCCCAGAAACACTGCCTACCCATTGGAGACAGCATGCTCATTCCTAGATCATATCTGGCACTGGATCTTTGGCCTGAGGCTCAGGGACCGTGCAGGGATATGTCCACTGAGACAGGTGGAAGGTGGGGGCAGGTCTCAGGTCCTCTGGTGCCTCAGGGGCTCCTATGCACCAGGGCTGTGTCTGTTCACCTGCTAGGACTTGAGCTGTCACAAGTGGGGGTGGGGGGTGTCTCTTCTCATCCATCAGGAATGTAATAAAAGCTCAGCTGCCTGAGGCAGCAAGGTAAATTCAGGTCCTTAAGTTCTTGGCTCAGGTCCTGGCACTACCACTACCTTTCTCTGGGACTTTGGGTACATCACTTACCCTCCTGGTACTGGAATTGCTCCCCTTGGGGCTGTGGAGCAGTGGTGTGTGGGAAAGTGTTTTGAGAACTCGAGTCAAGAATAGCTGGTGCTGGTGCTTTGGAAAACAGTCTGTCAGTTCCTCCCAAAGTTAAACATAGCACTACCATATGATCCAGCAGTTGCACTCCTAGGTATACACCCAAGAGAAGTGAAAACATATGTCCACAAGGAAGCTCCCACCCCAGTGTTCATGGCAGCATTGCTCATAATAGTCAAAAAGGGGACAAACCCAAATGTCCATCAACTGATGAAAGGATAAACAGAACATTCTACAGCCATACAACAGAATATTATTCAGCCAGAAAAAGGAAAGAAGTACCTGGAGAAGGGGATGTTGGGGAGAGTGATCATTAATGGGTGTAAGGTTTCTTTCAGGATATTGAGATGTTCTGGAAATTGTGATGAAAACCCCTGAATTGTACACTTTTGGGACAACACTTTGCATACTTTGATAGTATGAGGGGATCAAACTCAGGGTACATGGTAGGCAAATGCTCTACACTTGAGCAACACCCCCAGCCCAAGAATTTTTTTTTTCTTTTGGTAGGACTGGGGTTTGAACTCAGGGCTTCACACTTGAAAGCAGGTGCTCTACTGCTTGACCACACTTCTAGTCCATTTTGCTCTTGCTATTTTACAGATGGGGTCTTGAGAACTATTTGCCCAGGCTGACCTCAAACCATAATCCTCTCTACCTCAGCCTCCCAAGTAGCTAGGATTACAGGTGTGAGCCACTGGGGCCTGGCCTGAGAATTTTTTTTAAAAGAGAGAATTGTTAAAACATTCTTGGCCCTTATTATTCCAGATTCAGTTCTAAGCTCTTCCTGTGCAAGGCCTTATTTATCCCCCCACAACAATCCTACAAAGGAAGAGCTCTCATTATTTCTATTTTGTAGGTGAAGAATCTGAGGCAGGGAAGGTCAATAACTTGCCCCATGACCCCATGGTACTGTGCACAACCTTTCCACGTGACCAGTCTCCCTGTTCATCTCCCCTTCAGGCCATTGGGTCCCAGAAAGCAAATCCTTTATCCCCTGACTCCCCAGCACACAGCTCTAGGTCCAGCTCTTACGGCTCTTACGGACAGATGCAGCCCCGTGCTATCTTTGCCCTCTCATCTGGTTTGCAGAGAAATTGACTTTTCACAAAAGCACAGCATCCGCTGTGAAATCTTAAGACTGCCAGATGCTGCTTCACACCCTCCCCGAGGTTGCTGAGACTAGAGGCAAGAACCACCTCAAATCGAGACAAAATGCATTTGTGGTTTTGAAGGAAAGTCGTTAGAAGACAAGTCTGTCTTCCAAGGCCAAGGTTGCTTCAATTCCGTTTACTTAAAGTAGAAAGAAGACAATCTCTGCCCCGATGGGTCTGGGCAGGCTTGCAGGAAGGAGGGTTTTTGCTGAGTATCCACTGCTAACCACAGGTCAGAGGAGACTGGAGACAGTGGGAGCCAAAGCAAACATTCTGAAGTCAGAGATAATGGGAGAAGGTAGGAGGAGTGAGAATAGGTTTGGAGGCCAAGCAGGAAACAGGTCTGAAAGGAAGGGTGGGAAGGCAGGAAGCAACCAGAGCGTTTTTTGAGAAGAGGGCCTTCCAGAGCTGGGGGGAAGGGGAGGACCTAGGAGGAGCTTGGGGCTGGTGGAGACAGGGCTGAGCTGAGCTCACCACAGCCAGCTGGCCAAGACTTCTCCAATAGTCTCCTCCTGGGCCTCCCTGACTTAAGCCTCGCCCCCTCATAGTCAGGTTATCTTCTACTTGAGCCCCAGGGATCCTTCTAACAGAGACTGTTCCTGTCCCTCTGCAGCTCAAAACTCTCCATGGCTCCCCATTACCTATAGAATAGACCATTCAGACAAGGCATTTCAGGTTTCTGTGACCAAATGCTGGCTGCAGCCCACCTTGTCCTTTCAGCTTTTATTTCCCACCTCTCTCTCTGGCTCTACCCTGGCACCAAACTTTTTTCTTTCTTTTTTTTTTTCCAGTGCTGGGAATGGAACCTAGGCTCTTGTGCATGCTAGGCCAGCACTTATCACTGAGCTACTTTCCCAGGACTAGGTGCCAAACACCTTATTCTTCCCTAAGTGAACTCTGCCCTTTCCTTTTAAAAAATGTTCTGTTTTTCACAGATACATCTTTACATCTTCTCAAGCAACTTCTTGTGGGACTATTTTCTTTTGCTTAAAAATATGTCTACTTTTAATTTTGCATGGTAATTTTATATATTTATGGGGTATAGAGTGACACTTTAACACATGTATACAATCAGATACCTCAGACATTAATCATTTCTTTGTGTTGGCTGCATTCAAAATCCTGTATACTACCTCCTTTGAAATAGTCCAGTAATTGTTGTTAGCCATTGTTATCCTACTGAAATTAGAAGTGATTCCTTATGTTTGTGGGATTTTTTTTTTTGGTGGGGGGGACTGGGATTTTGAACTCAGGGCTTTGGACTTGCAAAGCAGGCACTCTACAGCTTGAGCCACACTTTCAGTCCATGGAACCATTTTCTGTGCTTGTAAATGTGTAGCCCAATGCTGACTATGAACAGAGAGCTTAGGATCTGCCACAAAAACCAATCAAGCAGCTGGAGGTTGACTCACAGAATGGTCTAGCCGCCTGGCTGCTTGGTCAGCTCTTACGCAGCTTGACACTGTAGGTAGGGCTTCGGGGCTCCCCAGGAAACAGGCCCTGAGAAGAGGTTTGGGGGCCAAGTGGCATGCGAGAGGTGAGCAACAGCCCAGGATGCACTCAAGAGCAGTTTTTATTCCACGGGGCACCACCCTGCTGGGAACCTCTAGGACACAAGCCTAACACAGCTTGGAGCTGTCCCATACTAAGGGGAAAGGATACCAAGTATTTGCTGCCAGCTCCCGCACATTGCTAAGGGCAGTTTCAGGGAGAATTTGACCCTGGGTTTTTGTGGCCAGGTCCTACATACAGTATGAGAGTCACAGACACTTGTGGCAGGACCCCTTGGTCAGGTTCCAGATGAGCAGGAGGGGGTCAGCAGGGCAGTGACAAGGGCTGCCAAGCTTGTTGGAACATACACCCGACTCTCCCAGCCTCTTGCTGTCCCTGTCCCTAGCCTGCCTCTTCTGTACTTCTTCACTAGCAGTGAGCTCCTACACATCCTTCATGGCCCCATGAACATTTTCCTCCTCCAGGAGGATTCTCCAGACCCACCAGAGGAGCTATTGCCTCTCCCCTCCCAGTAACCGCAGCACCCACTCTCCCTTATCACCCTGTGCAGGAGTTCCCAGTACACTCCCCCTCTACTATCCTCTTGCACAGTGATGGCCTGCCTTCATATCCCTTGGCCTGTAGAGCCTCTGCCTGGCTCACTGTGTCCGTAGTGCCAGCAGAGAGGTGTCCTGGGAAAGGCTGCCCGGTGAACAATTGAATGATTAAGCAACAACTATATCAAATATTAACTGAGTGCTTACTATGTGCCAGATTTGACTCTCCCTTATTTAAATGTGGCATATTCTATTTCTATTATTTCTGTTTAATTTTTTTTTTAGACTGTCTCACTATATAGTCCAGGCTGGTCTCAAACTAGCAATCCTGCTGCCTCAGCCTCCCTAATGCTGGGATTGCAGACATGCACCACCACACCTGGTGGATAGCTTCTTTAATCTACATAGTCGCTAACATTATAGATACTGTGATCTTTATGACATTACACCCAAAGTACAGAGAACTAAAGGAAGTTGCTCCAGCCTTACCAGTGCTAAGTGGCCAAGTGAAGGTCCCTCCCCAGTCCCCTGGGAACACCACACCCATTGAAAGCAAGTTGACAGATTTGGGCTATGAAAAATATCTTCTGTAAGGATATAAAGAAAGGGGAAGCCAGGCATCGGTGGCTCCACCTATAATCCTAGCAACTCAGGAGGCGGTTCAAAGCCAGCCCAGGGAAATAGTTTGTGAGACTCTATCTTCAAAAAACCCCCTCACAAAAAAAGTGCTGGTGGAATGGCTCAAGGTGAAGGTCCTGAGTTCCAACCCAGTACTACAAAAAAAAAAAAAGTGTGGGGGGGCATAAATTAGGACTTTAGAAGGGCCTGGGGCCTGCTCACCTGACAGCTTGGAAACCTGAGCAAGTCTTGTAGACACAGGTTTGAGAGGACCTAGGTCTAGGAGCAGCAGTCTGGGGGTGGTGGTAAGGAGTGTCAGTCACATGGTCACTAGGAAGACAGTCTTGACAAGACTGTCCCACGCACGAGGCCCCGTCCAGGCTTCTAAACTGTTTCTTACCCATAATCCCACTGTTCCTTGCCTTGTCCCAACCCTTGTGGCATAGGAAAGTACGAATTAGACAGTCTGTACAAGGTCACAGCCAGTGCTTGGACTTCAGACTAGCTACATCAGAACCCAAGTGCTGTACTTTTTCCAGTGTCTTTTAGTTCTCAGTCCAACCAGATGGACCTCACTTTCTTGGAGGGATGAGGTGATCAAAGGTGAGAGAATCACTATGTACCAAACAAATCTCATTTCATCCTCAACACACTTTAAGAGAAAAGGATCATTATTCCCTTTTCAAAGTTCAAGAAACTGAGGCCCAGAAAGGTTAACAAAATGGCCAAAAACACATAGCGATCTATTGGAGATTGGATTGCTCATGCCCCAAGGCATTACAGTCTAGCAGGCAGATAGGAGAAGAGGGCACTGGAGGGATTTCTAAATTGGGACTTGCAAAATTGCATTCACCAAGTGCCCTATTTACCTGGAACCTACTCACCCGGATGCAGTTCATACCTAGGATCTCTCACCCCATAAACTATGTACAATTCGGACAATTCACCCTAGAGGGGTGTGGGGCACCCAGCTAAGGTCATGAGTAAGAGAAGGATGCTCATTTCTTCTGTGGCCAGTGACAGCATAGCAGACTGGCCGCAGATACAATGGTCCCGGAGGGTTACACATCAAGAGAGCGCTCCCAGGACTCTGTGGCTGAGGGACAGGCAGAGATGCACAGAGGCATCCCAGAGGACAGGCAAGGATTTTTGTCAGTCTCAGAAATCCTGACTGTTTCATAAGATTTTATTTGGCCCCTGGGGAAAGAACTAACTGTGATCCAACAAGGATGAAAACACAGATACAGAGGGAAAAACAAAAAACAAATTTGTCTCCTAAAATGCAAAGTCTTGAAGGTCCTTTCTGAGATTGCACCGAGATAAATTCACTGGTAAAGGAGACACTGGCTCAGAAAAGATGGATGTGCTGCAGGAAGTGTGAGGCAGGTTTCCCGAAACAACATAAAAGTCAGAATGTGACAACTGTTTCTGTCAGCTTTGAAGGAGAGCTGGAATTTTCCTTATTTGATTAGAAAGGTTTGAAATGAACAGAGAATCCATCATGTAGTTAGGCTGGAATGCACAGAGCAAATACCAAAGGTATTTGAGAAATTAAAGAACAAAAGTTACAATGTTTTTTGCCTTTGCAGATTTTCCCCAATGCATTCATTTCCATGATATCACATGATCAACACAATCTACTACGCATGGCAAAAGTGTGGCAAATATTGTACTTTAAAAAAACGGGTTTAATGAGAAAAAAATGTGTAGACCATACAGTTCACGCATTTAAAACATACAGCTTGCTGGATTTTAATATGTTCACACAGCCATTCTAATTTCAGAACATTTAAAAAAATAAACTCTGTACCCATTAGCAGTCATTGCAATTCCCTCTTTCCTCAGCCTCTGGCAACCATTAATCTTTCTGTTTCCCTGGATTTACCTATTCTGGACATTTTATAGAAATGGAATCATATGATATGTGGCATTAAGGGTTGGATTTTGTCCCCCTCTCTCAAATTTATATGTTGAAGTCCTAATCCCCAGTACCTCAGAAGGTGACCTTATTCGAAAACAGGATCATTGTGGATGCATTTAGTTAAGATAAAGCCATTAGGGTGAGCTGTCCTTATCAAAAGGGGAAATGCAGATACAGAGACAGACACAGAAAGCACTAGAGAGTGATAGCAAACCACCAGGAGGAGGTTTGGAGCAGAGCTTCCCTCCCAGTCTCAGTAGGAAGCAACCCCGCCTTCATCTAGAATGTCTAACCTCTAAATCTGTGATAATACATTTCTCTTGTTTAGGCCACCCAGTTTGTGGTACTTTGTTGCAGCAGCCCTGGAACACCACTACACATGGTCTTTTGTGTCTGGCTTCTCTCACTTGGTGTATTGTTTTCATGGTTCATCTGTGTATTGGAGCATGAGTCAGTACTTCATCCCTTTTCCTTCCTTCTTTCCTTCCTTCCTTCCTTCCTCCCTCCCTCCGTCCCTCCCTCCCTTCCTTCCTTTGTTCCCTTCGTTCCCTTCTTCCTTCCTTCTCTTCTTCCTTTCTTCCTTCCTCCCTTCCTCCCTCCCTCCCTCTTTCTTTCTTTCCTTCCTTCCTTCCTTCCTTCCTTTTTTTGGTGGTATTGGGTTGAACTCAGGGCCTTGCACTTGCTTTACTCTTGAGCCATGCCACCAGCCCTTTTTGCATTGGTTATTTTTCAGATATGGTCTCACTTTATGCCAGGCTGGCCCGGACCACAATCCACCTATTTGTGCTTCCCTGTGTAGCTGGGATGACAGCCACACCTTCAGTTTAGATGAAGTCTTGTGAACTTTTCCCTGAGGCTGGCCATGAACTGCATTCCTCCCGATCCTCACCTTCTGAGTAGCTAGGATTACAGGCTTGAACCACCACACCTGACTTGATTCTTTTTTTGTGGCTGAACAATATTCCACTGGATAGATATATATCACATTTATTTATCCACTCACCAGTTAACAAACATTTAAGTGGTTCCCAGTTTGGGGCTTTTATGAAAAATGTTGCCATGAATATTCATGAACAAGTTTTTGTGTCGACATATGTTTTCAGTTCTCTTGGATATATACCTATGTCTGCTTTCCATGTGTGAACACTGATCTCCAAGAGGGGACTTGCTTAAAGTTATCATCTAGAACTCAAAAGAACTGTCCTTCTTGCTTAGATCTGTTTGAGTTCAAATTCAGAGATCTTTCAACTATAACATACACATTCACTCACAATGATGTAAGTCATTCACACATACACACATCACAGTACCACAACAAATACTTCTCTGAGCCCATTGCTCTGCCCAGAGTGCAAAAGTTCAACAGAAGCAATCAAACAGAATTGGTGCAGTGCTGAGAGAGATAAAGAGATTTCCAAAGAATAAATAAGGTAAGACATTGATTTCAATATTACTGAGGGATAGAACCCAAAACATTTAAAGGGGTAGAAAGAGGTCAGTGCAGAGCAAATGGCCCAAACTTGGCCTTCAGCAGTGTGCACACAACTTCTATTGATTGCAACAAGATTGCTGGAAGTGAATGCATTTTACCAGAAGGATAATGCTCAAGTCAAAGATGTGTACGTGGAGAGAGGCGCTTTCGACATCTGTGCAGGGCTCTGCTAGCAGAAGGCCCTTGCCATCCCATTACTGATGAGGGCTGGGAAGCTTGCATAAGCAAAGTTGCTTAGATCAGGGTGAGCGCAGGAAGATTCAATTTCACCTCGTCTGTGAGTGAGCGAGATCAGAAGCTATTCTGAGCAGCCTCAGAGGAACTGCCAGAGATCATAAATAAAGCAGTCAAACCGTCCGGCGGCCGTATCAAATGTGACATTCCCGAAGAATGTGTGAACATGGCATCTTTCAAGCTGCTGATTCTTTAAAAATGAAAAACTAGAAAATACCTTAGTCCCAGGCAACAATGGAATCCTTGGAGTTAAAGCCTAACCTGAGACAATTAATTCAGAATGAAAAGGGAAAAGCAGCATTTTAAAAGTGTGACTTGCAGCCCTTCATTGAACAAATATTGATTTTGGACACTGTCTGTGCCTGTCATTCTAGGTTCTTTGGTCCCTTGCTTTTCTTTTTTTCTCACGCTTTTTTTTTTTTTTTTTTTTTTTAGCAGCACTGGGGTTTGAACTTAGGACTCATGCTTGTTAAGCAGACACTCTCTCACTTGAGCCACTCCACTAGCACTTCTCACACTCCTATTCCATCCATTGTGATCATTCCCTGGACATCCTGTGTACATGTCTCCTTGACTTTCTTATTAGCCCTCTCCCAGCCAGGAGTGTAAGGCCCACGAGGGCAGAAGCTGCTCTTTCTGACTCACCTCACTTCCAGAGGGTGCTTCTGCCTCCAACTCACCTCCCTGGTTCTCCTTTTGCCTCTCTCCACTCCATTTTCCAGAAACTGGACATATGATTCTCCTGCTTAAAGTTTTAAGGATTTCCCTTTGCTTGTGGGACCTAGAGAGTTGCATACAGAGGGATGTCCAGGCTTCCTGTTAGTAGCTACCTGACAACCTGCAGTCACAGGGGGAGAATTTTCTTACACCTTCCTTGACTCAGGGGATTTGACTTTTCTCCCAGTGATCTCACCATTCAGGTCTGTTTGCCACCTTGATCTCAGCATAGCTCTCTAGGGTAAGCAATTTCTTCTCAGTCCTTGAACGCACGCTGCCAAGCTGGCCTATTCTCCGTCCTTTTTCCTTACCTCCCTCCAAGAAAGTAGGATTCCACCTCGCTCCAGCTGGGGCTCTCCAGTGGGTCAGCCCTGTCCCCAAAGCCTGGCAAATGAGCTCAAACGTGGACAGCACTCAATTCACTTGGTGGCACACCGTAAGCACTCAAAGACTGGCAGTATTTGACTTTTTTAAATACCAGCTTTATTGAGATTATAATTCATGTACTGTAAAATCCATCCTTTTAAGGTGTATTCAGTGGTGTATTCAAAACTGTATGATCATCTTCTCTATGTATTTGCAGAACATTTTCATCACTCTAAAAGAAAATCTATACCCTATACATTAGCAGTCACTCCCCCTCCATTCTTCCCCTAGTCTCTACCAACCATTAATGTTCTTTTGGCTTCTATGGATTTGACTGTTCTGGACTCTTCAAATAAATAGTATCATACAGTATGTAGTCTTTTGTGCCTGGCTCTTCTCCCTGAGTGAATTTTTTTTCTTGTTATACTTGTATAAAAACATTCTTCCTTTTTATGGCCAAATAATTTTTCCATTGTATGGATATACCACGTTTTGTGTACCCATTCCTCAGTTGGTGGGCATTTAGGTGCTTTCTACTTTTTGACTATTATAGAAAATGCTTCTATCAACCATCACATACAAATTTTTGTGTAG
This sequence comes from Castor canadensis, assembly GCF_047511655.1. Taxonomy (NCBI): domain Eukaryota; kingdom Metazoa; phylum Chordata; class Mammalia; order Rodentia; family Castoridae; genus Castor; species Castor canadensis. The sequence goes on along the minus strand of NC_133398.1, from coordinate 11,819,238 downwards.
ATATATGTTTTCATTTCTCATGAGTGTATACATCATAGTAGAATTGCTGGGTCATATGGAAAGAGCACGCTTAACTTTTGGAGGAGCTGCCAAAGCATTTCCAAAAGTAGCTGTGCCATTTTACATCCCACCAGCCACGTAGGAGGGTTTCACTGTGTTCATAGCCTCGTCAATACCTGATGTTGTCTGTCTTATTTTAGCCATTGTGGTGGGGGTAGATGGGTTTATTATGGTTGATGAAAGGATGGATGATGGATGGTGGGTGGATATGGATGGTGGAAAGATGGAGGGTAGATAGGTGATAGATAGGTGCTTGATGGATAGATGAATGAAGTGTGGCAGTGTAGGCACATTTAATCCAATTGACACATCTGGGAGTTTTTTGTTTTTGTAGTACTTGGGGTTGAACTCAGGGCCTTGTGCTTGCTAGGCATGTGTGCTGCCACATGAGTCACTCTGCCAGCCCATTTTACATCCGTTGTTTTTGAAACAGGGTCTCACTTTATGTCTGGGTCAACCTGGACCACAATCCTCCTAGATGCGTTTCCCCACATAGATTGGGATGACAAGCATGTGCCACCACTCCCAGCCATTGGTTGAGATGGGGGACGTCTCAAGAACTGCAATCCTCTGGCTTTCCACCTTGAAAGTAACTGGGATTATTGGCTAGGATTATGAGCCCAGTCTAACACCTCTCTGTTTTTATGGAGCACTTCCTAGATATTCCAGGTTATACTGGAAGGTTAGGGAATGTCAAAGAAGGAACAGACACAGTAAACCCTTGGAAGAGTGTGAAGCCTAATTGAGGAGACAGGCCCTTGCAGAGCAAAGGGGTCAGTTGTGGAGCCACACTACTCTTGCTGCTAGGGAACTTCCAATGAGTGGGAGATTATTTTAATCCATTTTGTGTTGCTACAATAAAATGCCTGAGGCTGGATACTTCATAAAAAAAGAGGATTCTTTTGGCTCATGGTTTTGGAGGTAGAGAAGTTCAAAAGCATGGAGCCAGCACCTGGTAGGTTTCATGCCGCATGACAACACAGTGGAGAGGTATAAGGTGAACATGTGCAAAGAGTAGCTTGAGTGTGACAGAGATAGAGGGAAGAGCCAGGCTCACTTTCTAATACCACTCTCATAAGAATTGCATTAGCCCTTCATGAGGGCAGAGCTCCCACCATCCCAAATGCCTCCCAAAGTTCCCCCCTGCCACCACCTCTCAACACCATGTCATTGGTGACCAACCCACAACATGAGTTTTGTTGAGGACAAACTCTATGCAAACCATGGCAGAGACCAAGGGATCCTATTATGGGGCAGGAGGGAAGGAAGAAGCAGGGGAGGTAGAGAGGTAGGGAAGAGAGCCTAGCCTCATCCCTGAGCTCTGCAGAAAGAAAAGAAGCCCTGGAACAGGCTCTGGGGACACTCATAGGCATCATACTCATGCCAAGGAGTATGAGTTCTAGGTTCTAGGAGTTCCAGGAGTATGAGTGTTCTAGGTTCTCCTAGAACCTAGGAGACCCGAACACTTATCCTTTCTCTGCCTTTGAATCCCTGTGTGACTCTGGGCTAGTTGCTAACCCTCTCTGGATTTAGCTTCCTTGTCTTTAGGATGATGAAGGTGAGCTAAAAAGCTTCAAAGTCCCTTCAATGAGGCTGTGTTGGTGGAGTCTTAAGACTTTAGCAAAGCCAGGGCAGAAACACCTTTTAAAGTTCATGAACTGGCAGAGTGGCTCAAGTGGTAGAGTGCCTTCTTAGTAAACGTGAGGCACTGAGCTCAAATCCTGGTACCACCAAAAAATAAAATAAAATAAAAAACAAAGTTCATGCCAACACTATGGAAATCACTATGGAGGTTCCTCAAAAAGCTAAAATCAAGACCCATATGATCCTGCTATACCACTCTGGGCATATACCAGATGGAATAAAAGTCAGCATATAATAGAGACACTGGCACACCTGTGTTCATTACAGCACTATTCAAGATAGCCAAATTATGGAATCAGCCTAGCTTCCCATCAGTGGATGACCAGATGAAGAAACTATAATATATATGCACAATGAAGTATTACTTAGCCATGAAGAAGAATGAAATTATGTCATTTGCAAGAAAATGGATGCAACTGGAGATCATCATGTTAAGTGAAATAGCCAGACTCAGAAAGACATATATTGCATGTTTTCTCTCAAATGCACAGACGCACTCCTTAATCCTTGCAAGAAGTAGGTCTCACAGTCAATTTCTTTCTAGAAGAGTATGTGGGCACAGCAGCTCTTAGCACATGACACATCTTCTTCCAACGTAGATAGAGAAGGAGCAAATGAGACTGCGGGTGTGTGTGTATGGGGGAGATGTCCTTTGAAGTGCATATTGGGCTGCACTGGCACAAATAATATTAATTATTGATAGCATCAACAGGCCATTATTGTGTCTACTAGTGGAAGTTTTGCTTCCCTGGAACTTGTTGGCCAAAGCAGTGGTTACCAAGTGGTCATGGTCTTTGATTTCCAAACCCTCACCAGGGAAGCCTCTCCCCAACTCCTCCCATTAGTGGGGTTCTTCTAGAATCTTTTGGACCTGCTTCCCTCCTCTTGTGGTTACTGCTCTGGACTCCTCCCACAAAGCTCACCATTATTTTTAGGCTTCCAGGTTTTGGCTTTTTTTTTTTTTTGCCTCATAGCTACTTCCACTGGGGACTCTCAGTATGCCAAAGGGTCAACCATTCTGACCTTCTTCTCAGCCCTGCTCACAGGGAATTGATGTGTGCGTGAAAGAGAGTGGGGTGGATGACCACACCCTAAAGTTCATATATTCCAGCCCAGAGGAGAAAAGGGCCCTTCCTTTGTTAAAGTCCCTAACTCTAGTGAACTTGCCATGACTGGTACAGCAGGGGTCAGAAGTCTACACCAGAACAATCAGCTGTGGTCAGGAGCCATGTTGTGCCAACATGGCTGCCAGGAGCCTACCTCTGAGACAGGGTATGGGCAATGGTTGAGAGCCAAGCAGACATTCCCAGTGATGTCCTTTATACTCAGGAAGCTTATGCATGACAGGGTGGGGCATATGTGGTATAGGGGTACATTGTGCCACTAGCATTCCTCCCCTCAGCTATTTCCTGTGGGCCTTCTTGCTTGCACTGGAAGAGGAGACAGCTCTTCCCCATAAAAATTCCGAGAGTGGGGTATTTAGTGCTAAAATAATGCCATGGGATGATGTCATGAGCTAGGGCCAGAGTCAGAGCCAGCTCCTCAGGCACACATATAGAAGTACAGAAAGCCCACGCAGACCAGCTCTCCACATCCCGCTGCCACAGGTGAAAGTATCCATTACGGGTGCTCCTCTGGACACGCGTCGGACCCCTTGCTTAGTTAGGGCTAGGCTGGTTGTAAAACAGCAATCACTTAACTCCATGATAGAGATTATCACCCATGATGATCCCCTGCCATTTGCCATTTGGTCCCCATTGTCCTAGAAACGACACTGATTTAAAAACAAAACCAACCACAAAAAGCATTCTTTGCCTTCTCTTAATCTATTTGGTTTAGTAGACCTGACCCCAATCCTCATATCCAGAGGTAAAAACATGGATCACACAAATGGTTTAGGGATGGTCACCTAAACCCCAAGATAGCCAATGATAATCAGCCCTGGGACCTTTTCTAGATGAGCCAATGAGCAGCAGAAACATTGGTCTGCAGATGTGAACAAGAGGAGCAGATGTACAGAGAAAAGCAGAAATGGGAGTTGGGGGTGGGGAGAAAGAGAGAGAGTGACTATGTGTGGAGAGAGCGAGAGTCAGAGGTTAAAAGAAAGAGAAAGGAAGGCATAACATTTGTTTAGAATCTATCAAAGTGAGGTCAGTGTTAGGTCCATCTACTGTGATAGGAACCATTTACAGTCTCAACTGACCGCCTTCCAAAAAGGGCCAGTACAGTTAAAAAGAGCTGCCATCTGAGGTTTTCCTGATGCTCATCACAAACAAGGAGAATCATGGTTCGATGGAGCCCAGGGACATAGTTTGTGAGCCCCCATCTCCAAAATAACCAGAGCAAAATGGACTGGAGGTGTAGCTCAAGCGGTAGAGTGCCTGCTTTGCAAGTGCGAAGCCCTGAGTTCAAACTCCAGTCCTACCAAGGCAAACAAACAAACAAGCACTGTTTTGCCTCTGAAGAGAGATGCAAAAAAGAAAATGGAAGCTGGAGAAGTGTGACGCTGTGTGAGATAAAGGGATCTGGGAAAACTTCCTAGGGGTGGGTTAAGGTTTGCTGGAAGCTGTGTGAAATGTAGCTCTTGAGAACGTTCCTGTGACTTCCCCAAATCTCCCCCCACCTGCCTCATGCACAAATACCTTCCACAGCAGGTCTCTGGGGGAAATAGAGGAAGATGCTGGCTGAGTCCCATGTCTCAGAGCTGAGTAAGAATGAAACAGCAGGCGTGGGTCAGTGACCAATCCAGGCACTAAATGAATTTAGCAGAATCCCCAGCTCCGATGCAGAGGAAGGCATAAAAATGCAAGCGATTCCAGAACTCTCCTAATGTTGGAGACACCCTTGAACTTCCACAGGGTGTGGATGCAGATTCAAGCTGATAGTTTTGAACTAGTAAGGGAAGGGAGGCCAACTGACAAATGTAGAGGACAAACTGAGGCTTGGGGGAACCCCAACCCTGAGGACATCAGCTACCCCTCTGTCCCCATGCCTCCACCCTGGGTCTAGAATTTGAGGATCAAGACTCCAGGTCATGTTTGCATGTGGTGACATTTCTGCTAATGACATATGTAAGAGGCCAGGGGTCTTAACTTCCTTATCTAGAGCATAAAGGCTCTTGTTACAACTGGGGTGTGAGGACAGTCAGATGAACTCCTAAGGGGGTCTCAGTGGGCTCTTGGATTGTGGGCTGGCTTTGCTGCCATGGGTAAGAAGGGTACCAGGCCCTGGCATAGGGCTCTGTTTGAAGATAGTCCTCCCCAGGCTCCTGCTGAGAGAGTAGAGGGGCAGGAAGCCAGGCTGAACTTGGCAAGGGACTAGGAAGAGGGAAGGAGACCAGGCTGGTAAACTCTGATGAGAAGGCCTGGAGGGAGGGCAGCATAGGCTGCAGAGGCAGCCCTGAGCAGCAGCCAAGGCTGGGAGGAGGGAATGCAGGAAGCAGGGAGGTAAACTTGTCTCGTTGCCCACCTGAGCAGACTCAAAGGCCATTAGGATCCCCAGAGCAGCAGGCTCTGTGAGAGATGGTCTAGTCAGCTGCCAGACCAAGGTCTGGCCTGGGGGTGGGGAGGAATCTGGGCCTGAGGAAGCCAGGAGAAGGTCTGGCAGCTGCAGGGGTCCTCCAGGAGTCCCCACTGTCCCTTCCTTATGTTAGCATCTTCAAGGCTCTGTGCTCCTGCTGTGTCTTCCCTCTGCATTTGTTTAAGACCTGTGGCCTCCCTTCTGTCCGAATCACCTTGGATTTCTACCTCCTTCCCTGAGTGCTCTCTGGACAGCCTCTTGACCTGGTACTCTTCACCCCCAATTCTTCACCCCTCACACTCAGAGGGCCCCAAAGTGAGCTCCTACTGCAAGCCTGAGGCATAGCAGCTGAGCTGTTCTCCCATCCCCAGACAGAGAGCTTCTCATGGGGTTCAGATGCACCATGGACTTTGTTTCCCAGGAATCAAAGGACTCTTGCCTGTGACTCCAGGAAAGGAGGCTCTGCTTCCTTTCCAGATAATCTGTGCTCTTGCTCCATGCTGCCTTTCCACCAGACAGGCCAGGGCCCAGGCAGACTTCTGTGCCCTTCCAGTTTCAGGCCCATTTTCTGTGAGGGGTCCTGAGATTCAGATTTGGCCTTGGAAGGGAAGGCCTCTACTAACTTCACAACAAGCTAGGGAAGGATCAGCATGGGACCGAGCTCTAAAAGCAACCAGTGTTACAGTGGCTCGTGTTTCCTATGGGACTTTGGATCCTGTAGCTAGGACCTCACCATCTTTGTAGAGAAAGACGGTGTCAGACACTCCCCAGTCCCTCTGCCTCAACAATTCAATGCAGCTTCTTTCCTTCTTATTTCTAGAAGTCTTTTCCTTTCCAATCCAATCATGAAGGCCTTTTGGCTCGTTGGGTTACCATAAGACTCAGGTCTAATTTTCTGATGTCTGCCATCAATGGGGCTCTGTCACCCCCTCCTACTGGCCAGGAGTTAGGAGCCTCTGACTATGCCTTGGTTTAGTTTCCAACTTTTAGACAATTTTGATTATAAAAACAGTCATGTTCTACCTAAGACATAGTTGTTTTAAAACTTTAGGCTTAGATTGCTTCTCAGTCTTTTTGGGTAAGATCAAGTGTAGAACTTTAGGCTTAGATTAGACTTAAAATTTTTTTCTTCATCCCCTATACAAGTTGGAAATCTGGAAATATGGTGTGTGTATGTGTGTGTGTATGTGTATGTGCGTTGCACATATGTGTCACAGTTGTCTTTTGGTTGTATAAATGCACACACCTTCCTTCTCTGGGCTCATCCCTAGAGTTGGGGGACAAAGATGGAAAGACTTATCTCCCTACTGACACATGGCTGGAAGGTTCTGGTTCTCTATTTATGAATGTGGCTATGGTAGACATAGTTCAAAGCCTGGTGTTAGTAGGTGGAAGCCCCTAAAGGCCCACCTGACCGGGGACTCAGTTCTCAGCCCCTCCCTCAGGCACTGGGGGTCCCTCTCCAAAACAAGCAACACCTTCCAGTTAACCGTTGGTTGGCTGCCACTCTGGCCACATCTTTCCAGACCCAGAGTCTCTGGGTGCTGGCATGTCTGCACCCTCTAGGCCCTTCCACCCTCCACAGACTCTGCTTCCAACTTCACAGGAGCCAGTACCCAAGGGGTCTTCCCTGACACTGTCTCGCCATGACCCCCTCCACGGTGCTGGAACAGGTAGCAGCTCACAGCTGAGCAGACATCCAACTGGGGAATGACACATCAGTCTCCTCTTCTTGTGGTGCCTCCATATGTTCTAGCAGCAGCCTGGGCTCCTGAGTCTCAGCTTTCAGGAGCTGAAACAGGGCTTCTGAACAGGGCTCTTCCCGTACTCTGAACAGGGCTCAGGGAAGACTTTTCCAGATTGTTCTTTCCTCTAAAGGAGAGTTTTCCAGTCTCTGATATGCTGCTGCAAACCCCATCAAACCAGTTTGGTTTTTCTTCCCTGGGGCAGAATCTCAGGGCCTTCTCTCTGGTGACCTCAGGGGCAGAAGAGACACTTGCCAAAGGGAAGGTTCCCTGGACTGAGGCTAGAAACTCAGAAAGAGGGAGTCATTCTCCCCACCTTCTCCTCCCTGCCCACATCTCCTTGTCACCAGATCTACTTCAGCAGTGTCAGGGTCTGGATGTGAGCACTCCCCTCATTGGTTTCTCTATCCCAGTTCCCTCCCTGCACTGACAGTCACTTTTCAAACTTAGTTTCACTGCTCTCCCTTCACATCATGTGATAACTCCCTATTAGCTAGAAAATAACATCCCGCTCCATACTCATAAATGCTAAGCTTCGGTCAGCTTGGCCTCTGAACCCATTTTCACCAAGGTATCCACTTGTATTCACGGCTGAGTCCCTGATACCAGCTCAACACTTGGTAGCGACTGGCCCCCAGAACGCTACATTGAGGGCTATGAGCTTGAATGGGGGTTCCTCTGAACCCCAAGAAGGGTGCTGGGATCAATTAGTGATGCTTGCCGTGGACACAGGGCAGAGGGCCTGCAAGGATTTTTGCTTCCCTGTTTCAAATCGTCTTCATGGTCCCACCTGGTGTCCAGCTAGACTGTTCTACTTCAGGGCTTAGTACCAGGGCATGGGGACCCATTCGCCAGCTTATTGTCACCAGAAGCTCTACATAGTCTTCTCTAAACTTGCCACTTTGCTGTCACTTGTCAAGACTCTCATTGATTTGTCAAATGTCTGCTCATGTTGCTACATTTCTCTTGAACTTGAATAACCATAAAACTCAGCTTGTCTGGGCTTGCATTGTGCTGTTGACAAAATTAATAATTAATAAATTAGTAGTAGCACCCCTTTCACTTTCTTACACATCCCAATTTGCACTAGGAATCATACACCCTCACCTACATTCTAGCACACTAAAGGTCCTATGTCATTTTTACATATCTCACCAGCATCTAGCCCCCTGTCTTATCTGAAGCCCCAAGCAGGGATTGTTGGAGTGGAGTGGATTTAAACTAGCAGGAAGGAGAGAAAGCAGACAGAGAGTGAGATGGAGAGGCCTGATGTTCACTGGTAATTGAGTGGCCTGCAGTTCAGGTTTCCAAGGGGAGGAATCATGACAGAGACACCCATGGGGACAAAACATAAACAACCTGACCATGGAAGGCCCAGACCCTGCTCACCCAGCTGGTGGCATCAGAAAGTAAGAGATCTAAAAATACAGCAGCAAAGAGGAAGTGGGCAGTTCCAGGGGGCAGGGGTGGCTGAGGCTCAGCCATTCCTGCTACTTCCTGCTCCCCTTGCCAGGCTCAAAGGGGTCCTGGTGAGGGCCTGGTTTGTACACTTGGGATGACCCTTCCTTGGGTCCTCCCCCCAAGGACCTCCTCCTGCAGGTCTCAGTATAAAAGACCCTCAGGAAAGCCTTTGACTGTCACCCCTTCCCAGTCACATATCCTAGACAGACGGGTCCCTCCTGTTATCCTCCCTCTGATCTTTCCTCCACAGCCGTGTCCTCAGATCATTACTTATGAGATCCTGTACCTCATCCTTCACATGACTCAGTGAGCACAGAGGCGACAGTAGGAGCTTGAAATCACCTGCCTTAGCTCAAAGCCTGGTCTATCATTACACAGGCTGTGTGATCTTGGACACATTTCTGTATGTCTCCTTGCCTCACCTGTAAAAATCTTCCCTTGACTGAAAGATGGGGAGGTTACCAATGGTCACCTTGCCGAGTGGTTGGGAAGGTAAAGCATGCTGAAACACATGGAGTGTTTAGAATCATCCCCGTCATTACAGAGCTTTGTTATTAGTTCTCAGTTAGTAACACTCGGTTATTATTACTCCAGGGGAAAAAAAAATCAATGTTCTCACCTCATCTTGAGGCACCTAACGAAGTGCTTGGCCCACTCAATAATGAATGTTGGATGACTGTATTTTTATTTATGCACCATCTGGTTCCAAAAGAGACTTGAGGCCTTGATGTATGTCATTGGAAGCTCATGAACTCCAAGGCCCATTTAAAATCCTAGCTGTTACTCATCAAGAATCCCAGATTCTCCCCATGGAGATGGTCCACTGGAGACTCCTGGTTTCCCAGTGTGCTCGTCTCTGGTGACAAGGAATGTCTGTAGCTGGGTATTGTGGCACACACCTATAATCACAGCACTTGAGAGGCTGAGGCAAGAGGATCAGGAGTTTGAGGCCAGCCTGGGCTACACAATGGGACAGTCTTAAAAATGGAGTGGGTGAGGGGGACAAGGAAAGTCTGTGTCCCATGCAGCTGAGTTGAAACTGGACTCAGGTATGTTCAGGTGACCAGCACAGGTTCAGGTATGGCACTCAGTTCCTTGGCCCAGAGAGCTAAGAGCCAGGAAGCTCACAAGTGTGGACTGACTGCCAGGTGGAGGGGTGGGAGTGGGATCTTGGACAGGTGTCCTCATAGCTGCCCAGGGAGCTGCTCTTTTTGGCTGGCTGTCTACCCTGCCCAGGCCTCTGAGGGGAGGTTGGGGCTGCGAGGACCATGGAGCTGTGTTTTAGTTAAACCATCATGCTTGGTGGAATCCCAGGGAGTCTGAATAATTGACAGTGTGGTCAGCAGCTGACCACTGACTTCCAAGCGCGGTGTGAATCGATCTAGTCAACATTTACTACCCTGGCCCCAGGAGGCCCCAGGGGTCAGAGGTGAGGAGCATCACCCCACCCAAGTCCTAATCAAACAGTGGCATCTAGGAGCCCTCCCTCCTGCCCTTCTGAGATGAGGGATCTGTCTTAAAGGGAGCTGAGCAGGAAAGTGCTGCCCCTTCCTAAGGAGGGTGCCCATGGTGGGTGGCAGGGGGAAGAGGAGCCATCTGACCTGGGATGTCTCTGGGTTGGGGACTCTGGAGGAGATGGTCCAGCCATTTGGTAATTGAGTCTAGAACTGGGGGGACATGGAATGAAGTGTGTGGACCCCTCTCAGAATCATGTTTTTAAATTATAAAACAAAATATATGTTAGCAGAGAAATCTACTTACAGTGCTCTATCCACGGCCCCCTAGAGGACTTTGAAGGGATGTGGAAAGACAGAATTTCCTGCAGCAAAGAGATGAGAACCTTCGATGTCTTAAGGTGGGAGGTGAGGGACGCCCCTGGGGTCCGAGCTGGTCTGGTAAAGCAGACCAGAAAGGGACTCCTGGTAGGAGCTGCGGGTTCCTCAGGGGTTTGGCTTCATGCTGGAGGACAGGGTGGACAGGCTCTGGCTCACCTGAAGTCGCTGCTTAGAAAAGGATCAGATAATCCATGGGATTGACAGGGAACTGGAGAAACAGGCTTGACAGGAACCCAGAGCAGGAAGTCTGCCAAGGTGCCGCTGCCTGCCACCTGGTCACTGTGGCCCCTGCTGGCAACTCCAACCACTTAGACGACAGGCCATGTGCCACTGGATATGCCATTCTGCTGCAGTAGCCTTTAAATTTCTGACTGACCACATATCGCAGTGTCACTCTAAAGATTCAAGTCCTGGGGAGGACTGTCCACTTGGTCACGTGGACCACACCTTTCTATTCTAGTCTCCGCCCCATTCAATTTCTGTGGTGGGAAGTGGACCTTCCTCCACTACCTTGGGATTCCCCCAAATAGATGCTGGTCAGTCAGAGAGGCGAAGGCTGTGTGTGTGTGTGTGTGTGTGTGTGTGTGTGCTTACAGTGGTGTCTAGGGAATGTAACTCGGAGGACAGTAGCTCCCATCTTCCTCCCCAAAACAAAATACCTTTGAGCCCTAGGCAGAGAAAAGAGTCTTATAAGAAACAGACCAGACCTTCCAGTTGGTTCTCTGCAGCTCTTTAGAAACAAGGACTGCCACTCCATTTGGACTGAGTTAGCAAGGACCCAGAGTTGGGGGTGACTCTCAAGGGAGAAGTAAATGGGTTTCTGGTGATCAATGGAACCTTCATCTGGAGACACTGGTTCCTGGGGTTTGCTGTGGCCACTCTACCCTACCTCTGTGCAGCGACTCGAAGCTCTGTGAAAGCAGGTCCCCATCTCCGTAGTCTCTGCCCTGTCACCTTGGGTTCAGTCACCAAGATATGGCCAGTTGTCCACTCATCTGTTTCCTCTGGGGGACACAACCAAGCTAATTTCCCGGCCTCCAGGGGGTAGGGGTGGCAGGGGACTTGGGTTTGACTGATGTAACATGCACAGAAGCAACCGGGGCCACACTTCCAAGCCTGGCCCATGAAAACAGTCCTTGTAGCCGGGCACTGGTGCTTCACATCTATTATCCTAGCTACTTAGGAGGCAGAGACCAGGAGGATAGCAGTTTGAAGCCAGCCTGGGGAAATAGTTCATGAGACCCTGTCTCAAAAATATCCAATACAAAACAGGGCTGGTGGAGAAGTTCAAGTGGACAGAGCACCTGCCAAACAAGTATGAGGCCCTGAGTTCAAGCCCCAGTGCTGCAAAACAAAAACAAAAGCAAAAAATGTCCCTTGTGCAATCCTCAAATCCTTGCCTGATATGGTTGCAAACAGACGGTCCTGTGGCTCTCTGTAGGGTATGCTCACAGGAGGGAAGGCCCAGGTGCCAACCAGCAACAACTATCACATGAGCACTCTGGTGTCACTGAGATGGGGGCTCTCCCACAGCAGCTGGGGTGACACTGGGCCTCTCAGAAAACAGTTGTTCAATCGCATATTCTGAACAAAGCCTCACCCTGTTAGGGCTCAGTGTCTTCAACCGCACAAGGAGGCTGGACCAGGCAATGTTGGACCCTTCCTGGTGGGGGAAGGGAAGATAAAGCTGCCGGCACAAGTACACAGGCACTCCTGCACACTCCTGCGGGGGGCTGCTTCTTCAGGGACAGGCCCAAAAGGCCTTTCTGGATGCCATTTCTCACAAGCATCAGAACAAGGACAGGGCTGGAACCTTTTTTTTTTTTTTTTTTTTAAACAGGCATCAGTAAAACAAAAATACAATATAGACCCATAAAACGTGCTGGCCAACTTCAGTGGTGAGCTATGTTTCTGTGTATTTTACAGCTTCCTGGATAATGAAAGGAACTGTGTTCTGATGGATGCCTTTGAGAAGCCAGGGTACAGCACCCCTGCCTCCTCCCTGCACAGATGGAGCCACAGGGCAGGGAAGGAGAGGAAGTGGCTGCTTGGGTTCCTGTTACCTAGGGATCCTTTGGGCCCTTTGCAGTGAACCTGGGAGAGTTCTGCGCTGCTATTCCCCTGCCCCCTCCTGGCTGTGCCCATGTCTTCAGCTCCTCTAATTACTTATTTAAAGACTATTGATTCCTTGGGCTGCTGCTGGGAGGCCTCCCGAACTGCGAACTGCATGTCTCGTAAATAGCAAGAGAGCCATGGCCTAGCTATTGGGGCCGCAGCCTGACATAACCAGGCAGGGGGTTATTTTCGCCCGGGATGCTTGTGAAATATTCATGTGCTGATTTAAATACCAAGGATGTCAGAGTTGGAAAGGGCCAGAGAGATCACATCAGCAAAACCTGCCTTCATCCAGGGATGCAGCAGGGGATGCTGGGAAGGGCGTCCAGAAGAGATAGAGGCTGGTGGGTGCAGGTTCAAGAGAACATTGAGTCAAATAAAATATGTGACCTTGGGCAGGTCCCTTTCCCTTTCTGGGTCCTGTTTTTCTCATCTGTAACGACAGAAAAGGTATTGTGAGGCTGAAAAATGGGGATATAGGAAGAATTTTGCACATGGTAGGCCTGTAAAATTTGATTACATGTGAGGGCTTGTGCCTGTCTAATCCTAACGCTGTAAAGTTACATGAGATGATGGATGTGAGCACCTTATACCAGTCCAGGGATAAAGTGATAGCTGACATATGTTAAGTGTACTTAACTATCGTGTGTTGATTCTCACAGGGTCCCAGTGTTGTGCAAAATGCTCAGAAACACAGGCAACAGCTCTCTCACTCTTGCAGTGCCTATGGTGAAAGGTTTCACTATCTGAGCCTCAATGTGTTGGGAAACAGACCTTCATGGGTGGGTGCATGGCCTCTTGATTTGTTTTGTGTACCAATTACCTTGGTGTAAATTCTCCCACTATGGCTAAATTCAAGCTACCAACATGAAGTCATTGACACAGAGATGGGAAGGGATGCACACACCAATGAATCTCTGTCTTACAGACGGGGAAACTGAGGCTTAGAGAAGTTGGTAGGTTGCCCCAGATTATTGGCTGCACCGGGTCTATGTGCTCCGAATGCTTTCCTCTCAACAGCCTCCCAGGGTTGAGCTGAAGGTGCCACTAAGGCTCAAAGATGGGAGTGACTCAGCCAAGGCCAGAACACACCTTCTTTTCCCCAGGCCAGTTCTCTTTCAGTCAGGTGCTTAGCTTAAGCCAACTTCAGCCACACTGTCCTCCCTCCTTCCCACAAGCTTGCTGGGAAGGCCACAGAACCACACCTGGTGGGGCGCACACTCCAGGCTGGGCCCTGGCTAGATTATCCCACAGAATTCTCTTACTTAAGATCACCCCAACCAATCTGGAAGAGGGGAATTCTGAGTGCCAGTTAGCAAAGGAATAAACTGAAGGTCAGATGGGTGAAACGCCCCTCCCAAGGCCAGAGAGCTCCTGGAATTGGGATTCAAACCCAGTTCCGGGTGGTCCCACAGCCCATGTAGATTGTAGGTCCCTGTCCACCATCCAGTCAGTTCCTCACCCATACACAGACTGCCGGACCCATGGAGAGCTTCGTGCGGAAACCCACAGCCATCCACACACCCATATAAAACCCCAAGTCTGTTTTCTGCCTCAGTGCTGTCTGCTGTGTTTAGTCACCTAGGAATTTTAACAACATAGACCGCTTGAATCAGAATCTCAGGGGAGAGGGGTGACATCCAAGTGGCACTGGTGTTCATAAGCTTCCCACAGGATTCTAATGTGTAGCTGGTTCTGGGAAGCATTGCCCTGTGTCCTTGTCACTCCTGGTGACAATTGCTGATGGCAAAGTGTCAGACTGAGGATTGGCCCCCAGCTGCTAGCATTCATGTGACCCTTAAAGAGGCTGAGGATATGTTGGGCAGGGAGTTCTTTCTGGAGTCTGAAATGTTCACATAAGGGTCAGTGTCAGACTTATCCTAACTGTGAGAGGGGACTGAACCAGGCCCTGCTATGGTTTCCATGTGGTTTGTCCCTCAAGAGTTCATATGTTGTTGGAAGCTTGGTCCTCAGTATGGTGATATTGAGGCAATGGGACTTCTTTAGAGGTGGGGCCTAGTGAGAGGTCATTGGAGACTCCAACCTTAGGAGGGAATAAGGTTACAAAAGCTTGTGCCTGGTCCTGCCCTGCTCTCTCTGGCTTCCAGGGTGAGATATGATCCCTCCCTCTCACCTCTGCCTTCTGTCATGATTGATGTAGACCAGAGGGCCCTCATCAGAGCTGAGCCGATGCCAGTGCCATGCCTTCGAACCTCCAACGCTGTGAATCACATGAACCTCTTTTCTTATAAAATTAGGCTGCCTCTGGTATTTCATTACAACAAAAAACTGACGAATGGTCTCCTTGTCCCAAAACTGAGGTCTCCAACAGCAGAGGGCACTACACAACCACACCATTTGCCTCCCCTCACCCCTGCCCCCAGTAGCCTCTCTTCCTCTGGTTTATTCATTTACTTCCTGTGTGTTTCAGAGCTACCCCCATGGGTCAGATTCTGTGCTGGGTGTGGGGGATGCAACAGTTGAGCAGGGCTGTAGGTGGCTATGAGCTGGAGCAAGTGACGGGGACAGGGAGAATGTGCAGCAGCCCCTCCTCTGCAAGTGAAACCAGCTGCAAAGGATGCAGTGCTCATGCATGGATGTGTGAGGTACAAAGAGGGGCTCTGTCACACTGGCGCTGGCTCCACACAGCTCAGAGATACGTGTAGGCCAGACAAGGAGAGGGGCTGTGGCAAGGAAGTCTCTAGGGATGTGCAGAAATTCCAGG
The DNA here is from genome assembly GCF_047511655.1 of Castor canadensis. Taxonomy (NCBI): domain Eukaryota; kingdom Metazoa; phylum Chordata; class Mammalia; order Rodentia; family Castoridae; genus Castor; species Castor canadensis. The sequence goes on along the minus strand of NC_133398.1, from coordinate 11,804,134 downwards.
GGTGCAGGGCTGGGTGGCGGAAGTGGCAGAGGCTTTCATCTGGTACTTGCCAATGCAGGGCGGCATGTGAAGAAGTAGGTGGGGAAGAAGAATCATCATTACTGTTTACTGAGCAGATCTCATGAGCCAGGTTTTGGGCCACACATGCCATAAGGATCATGTCTTTGAATACTTGCACACCTTTATCTTTCCTTTTTGTGGTACTGGGGATTGAACCCAGGGCCTTATGCATGCTAAGCAAGCATTCTACCACTGACGTATACCCCAGCCCTTGTGTAAGCATTTCATGAGGCAGAGACTATTATGTCCATTTTACAGCAGAGGAAATGAAGGCTCAGAAACATAAAGTGACTTGCTTAAGACACACAGCTGGTATGTTGCAGAGGCAGGATTTGAACCTAGGTCTTCATGATTTGAAAAGCCATGCTCACAGCTCTTACCACTACCCCTTGCTTTCTATTTCTTCCTTATTGGAAGGACCTCAGGCCTGCAGTCAGAGGAAGGGTCAGGGGGCTGGTGGAGTGGCTCAAGAGATACTAGTGCCTGCCCAGCAAGCATGAAACCCTGAGTTCAAACCCCAGTGCCACCAAAAAAAAAAAAAAAAATTACAAAAAAATAAGAGGAAGGGACAGAATTTGCCTACATATGGACCACCTACTGACACACACATAAGATGAGCATCATCAAGCCCAGGTTACAGTTGAAGGACTCAGAAGGAAAGGAACCTACCCAAGGTCATGGATGAGAAGGTGACAGAGCAGGGATTGGATCCAGGAACCTCCCAGCCCGCCACCCTCACAGTGGTTCAAAGGCAGCGCCTCCACCTGCCCTCGGCTCTCACGCTTTATAATTCCTTCATCCATGGGGGTCCCAAGAGCAGGCCTGGGTCTCAGAACAAGGTCATCAGACAACCCAGGAGTTTGCCACCCATGAAGGAACTCTTTAAATGGTGTCAAGTTCATTGCCTTCATGATAAAAAATGGACAGGGGAAAGAAGGACGGAAGGAGGGAAGAAGGGACGGAGGGAGGGAACAGGGCGGGTGGGGAGGGGAGGAAGGAATATAAGAAAAGGCATGACTGCAAGGAAGAAGGACTGGTTCCTGCTTACCTCCCGCCATCTCGTCTGGCTGAGTCAGCGATGCAGAGAGGCCTCCCTGGCCCAGAGCAGACCTGCAGGAATCTGCAGATCTACTGGAATTTCTCTGCGCTGGCTGCTTGGGAGGTGACAGGCAGAAGGGAGCAGCGCTACTTTTATGCTCAAGAGCCACTTCCTTTCCCTCTCCATCCCACCCTGCTCATTGCCCATGTCTTCGAAAGACCACTTGTCTCCGACTTGCACTGCACTCGACAGTCTAGAAAGCTCTTACAAAGAGCTCTGCGGTCCCCAAGTGATTTATGATTGTCAAGTGCTTTTTGGATTATAAAAAGCTAATCCACAATAGCCTCCCCACTGCAGTGACATTTACAAAAGGCTTTGCAAGAACAACACAGGTTTGCCATGTTGTCTGCAGCCAAAAGGTGTTTGCCTCTCCAGAAAGGACCTCAGAGTTTGCAAGCCTTGCTCACCCTCCTCCCTTCACTGCATCTGCAGAACAGCTTGTGGTGATAGCTGAGCAATCTCTCTCTCATGTGGCATTCCAGTGTGCCAGGTCCTCTTATGAGCACTTCGTGTGTGTTGACACATTTCACTGGGTCAACAACCCTGCGAGATTGGTAGGGTTGTGAACCCCATTTCCAAATGAAGATCCCGAGGCTCAGCTGAGTGGAGCATCTTGCTCAAGGTCACAGGGAGGTTCAGTGGTGGAGCCTGGATTTTAGGGATTGATGCTTGATAAGAAGTCAGGGTTTGTACCCATTTTTCAGATAAGGAAAACAGAGGGCCAGGGCAATGGCCAGCTCTGCCCTCATCCCTATGTGACCTCTGACTGGTCTTATCCTCCCTTTTCTATCTCTGAAGGATCAGAGGGATGAGAACTTCCCTGCTCTCTCTCCAACTCTGGACAGATGAGAGGTGTGGAAATGATGGAGGGCCTAGCCTGAACACCCATCTGGCCTTACTATCTGTGCCAAGGCCCCTGTGTGGTAGCAGCCCTGCTTCAGATTCCCCCTCTGGAGGCTAGCTCCTCTCTGTGCCTGAGGTTACCTTGGAGTCCTGTCCTGAGACCGCCTGTCTCACACACAGGTAGAGGGAAAGTAGGGGGATGTGGTGGAGTGGGGCAGAGAACTTTGCTGTGGGACTGAATTTCATCTCTGGAGGACAGTGCTCTAACCAGAGCCCAGAAAAATCACAATGTCCCACTCCCCCAGCCATTGTACAGATGGGGACACAAGGGCCAGGTATATGGCTATAGTCTCAGCTTCTTGGGAGGTGATCAGGAGAATAGTGGTTCAAGCCCAGTCTAGGAAAAGTTAGAGAACTCCCATCTCAATCAATAGGTCAGACATAGTGGCACACACCTGCGATCCCAACTACTAGGAGGCATAGTTAGGAGGATTGCAGTCTGAGGCCAGCCCAGAGCAAACACACAATACCCTAGCTGAAAAATAACTAAAGTGGAAAGGGTTGTAGGTGTGGCTTAAGCTGTAGTGCACCTGCCTAGCAAGTGGGAAGCCCTGAGTTCAAACCCCAGTACCACCAAAAAGGAACAAAAGATGGGAACAGAGACCCAGGAAGGGGAGGGACTCACGGTCTTACAGAGAGCTGGATGCAGACCTGGGAGAAATTATTTCCACAGTTTTCCCATGGCCTGCGCTGGGAATCTGACTTCTTGTCTTACAAGATCTTGGGCCATTCATTCAACCAATCTGACAGTCAGTCAGTCAGTCAATAAACATTTTCTGAGAATCCACCACACGCTAGATCCTGGAGATATGAAGGTGGGTGTGTCATGGTCCAGACTCATGGACTTCACAGTCTAGGGCTGTGCTGTTCAATGTGGTAGCCACTGGCCACATGTGGCTACTGAGCACTTGGCTGGTCCAATTTGAGATGTGTTGTAAGTGTAAAATGCACACTGGATTTTGAAGACTTTGTATAAAAAAAGATATCTCAATAATTTTTTTACCTTGATTATGTATAGAAATATATCAGGTTAAATAAAAGTAAAATGAACTCCATGTGGTCATCATTACTAGAAGGTCAAACATGGCAGAAGTGGCCCACATAACATTTCTTTTGGGCAGTGCTAGTGTCTGAGAGAAGCCTGAAAGTGAACTCATGGCACGAGTGGCAGCCTCACCTTCAGCCTCACCCGAGCCAGAGATGCAAATGGGCTGAGGCTGCCTGTAGAAAGCTGATCTGAAGTGTGATGAGGGGCCCAGGGATGGAGGGATGGAGTCCTGGTTCCTCTCGGTGGGCACCCGGCCCTGGAATTCCCTTCCAGCCCTCTTCTGCCTCCATATTCTTTCTTTCTTCTTCCTGAGTCTTGAGACCAGCTCCTTTCATCCCATCACCTCCAGATTGTCCCCAGGTAGTTCCAAGTCATTCGCCTTGGACATTCAACAGAGGCACCTTCTTCCTTCTCCACTGAGAGGCTCCAGGACCCTGCCTGGGTAGCTGAGCACGCACTGGCCACACTGGCTGCCATGGTCCTGCTCAGCCAATCTCCAGCTGTGGCCCACCACCCACAATGGCCCACAGGATTACAAGGGTGGCGTGAATCCTACAGGGAAGCACTGGGAAGCAGGCTGATGGAGGGCCTGGCCAGTGGAGGAGGCCAGAGTCCTCCCTGAGGAAACAGGACTTGAGCTGAGGTCCCCAGGTACGTCAAAGCAACCCGAGGGGAACAGCATGGCTGGCAAAGGGCACAGTAGGTCACAGGTAGAAAGCACCTGCTGTAAAGGTCCAGAGAGAAGGAAGGAAGGGCTGTATGGCTGCAGCTCAGAGATGTGGGGCAAAGGCAGGAGTTGGGCTCTAGGGGTGGGCAGATCAAAGTACCCTGAAGACCACACCAAGAGGGTATGTTCTTCCTGGCAGGCAATAGGGAGCCATGGAAGGTGTGTAAGCAGGAAAGTGCCTGGAAACCTCTTGGGTCTTGGACAAGGGTTGAGAGGCAGAGCCTGGAGCTGGCTCCCTCTCATTCCACGGCTTGGCCTCTCCCAGCAAGCAGAGCTTTCTGGACCTCCAGTGCTGCTGCTTTTAGCTGTGTGACTATGCAACCTGGCCCCATGACCTACTTCTCGATGCTCAGTTTCCTTATCCGTAAAACAGGGAGAGCAGGAGTGATTCATGGGAAGGGTTTTGTGAAGACACAGTAACACTTGTGAAGGGCTAGGCACAAGTCAGTCTGCAAATGGTCATTCCTTCTCCTTCCTGAGGCCCCTCTCCACCTGCCAGACGTCGGCACCCACTCCTCAGGCAGCAGGAAGCAGGATCCAGGCGCACTTCCTCGCCCGTCGGGGTATTTATAGCTGGTGCTGTCAGCCCGTTGTTGTTTTTCGGTTACATGTATATTTTTACATTCTCCATCGTCACACATGGTTTCTCACAGTGGTTGAGAAGCGGCGGGGGTGGAGGGTGGGGTGGATGGATGTAAAGAGCGGCAAGCGTAGGAGGTGGAGACAGATGGCCCAGGACAGCACCAAGGGGCCTGAGGACTCAGCGTGAGCCACTTTCTTCCCCAGCTCAGAAACCATCAATGGCTCCCCATTGCCCCTGCCCATAGTCCAGACTCCTTCTCTGTGGTTCCAGGCCTAAAAGGAAGCCCCTGCATACCCCACAGTCACACTTCTTGCCACGGACTGTCTTTGCTCTCCACACATGAGCCACTTTTTTTCCCTAAGCATGCAGAATGCAGGGGAAAGGCAAATGGATTTAACTCTGGGACTCAACTGCTGTGTGGCCTCAGGCAGGTCCCTCGGCCTTTCTGAGGAAAGGCCTGGGAAATGGGAGCTCTGACTTCAGCCTTGGGGCTGCAGTAAGAATCACTTTGTGTCTGACCAGGATGTAATCATTAAACACATTTAAAATTCAGGCCTCCAGGCCTTTGCACAGGCTGTGCCCTAGCCAGAAGTTCTCTCCTGCTCCCCTCCCCCTCACCTCCCTCTTGTCCTGGAGGGCACTGGGGGAATTTTGAGCTCAGGTTCCATCTCCTCCAGAGATAGACTGTACATTCCTTGTTTACAGAAACAGTCTCCCTCCTCCCGTACAAAGCTTTCTGTGCCCCATTCTGTCCTCACACTGTCCCCCTGGGACCTGGTCACAACTCCCTTCTACAGAAGAGGCAGCCCTGGGACTCCAAACGCCAGGCCTGTGCTATTGCTCTGAACAAGGCCTTTGTGATCTCTGCTCCTAGGTTCTGAGCTCACCCAGGCCACCTCCCTGGTCTCTGTCCCTAAGAGGCCCTGTTCCCTTGCCTGCCAATGGCCAGGCCCTCAAGGCTGGCTGCACACCCCAACCCTGGCCAACTGGAGCTGGCCGGGCTGGCCTGATGAGGGCACTGTTGCTAGGCAACAGCCTGGCAGAGAATCTTGAATTCTCCCCAGAGGAGAGGAAAGGGGACCTTTCATTGGGAGGTAGAGATGGGGCAAGGTGGGGGTGGGAAGAAGGAAGGTCTGGACTCTTCTCACCTCACTCCCTGTCCCCTGGAACCTCTAACCTCTCTACTCACTTCTTCACTTACTCATTCACTCACTCACTCATTCATCATCACACATGCTCAGTTTCTCATTAATTAGTTCCTTAACGTACTTGTTTACTTTCTTCCTGGTAAACGGTAGCTTTACCACTTACCAGCTGTGTCTCAGTTTCCCCATTTGTGCAGTGTCTGCCTCACAGGGCTGTGGTAACATGGCCTATGGTGGTCACATCAGAAGTCTTTGCTCTCATGATGCAGGTTTGCTCACAGCTGTGAGGTACCATTCTGGTCCTGCTGTTGTGGGGAGCTCTGCAAGGAACAGAGCACGTGCTCCTGGGTTAGCAGGACAGACACACAAGGCCTTGGCAGAGCCAGCATGGCTTTGCCCATTACCTGTCCAGGCTGCGGAGCCTGGTGCCAGGCCATTGTGTCTCGATGCTCCACTTAATGCTGTCTTCCTGGGTGGCAGATTTGAGTTTCTCTGATATTGATTTTTCTGTCTATACTGTAGGCTCTTGCAGTAAAGATCTTCCTGGACTTCGTGAGGATGAACTGAGACCACATGTGACCCTTTCTGGGCACACTGTCAGCCAGAGACATGGCAGCAACGACTGGCTGGTGTAGGGTGGGAGCTGAGCCTCTGCAGGGCACCTGAGTCCCTGGCAGGCTGGACCCTGGCTCTCCCCACATTTATCTCCTTCTTCCACCTTCCTGGGTCTGCCTGCTGTACCCACCTCCAGCCGTCTGCTCATGCTGTTCTTCCGGAAATAACTACTTTCTTTCTTTCTTTTAAAGCGCTGATAGCATTCCACACCACCTGGATGGCTCCCACGACAAACACGGGCGTAGGCTTTCAAAAGACCCCCCTTCCCTCCTGCTACAGCCACAGCCACAGGACCCCATTTCCTTGGAGTGGCCAAGTGCGCTGGCTGAAGCCTCACAAAGCCAGCAGCCTCCCTTGAGTATTCACACTTTTCTAGAGGCCTCTGTCCCCTGAGGCCAAGCTCACAGGCTATCTCCACAGAGTTTCTGCCCACAACTCTCTGGGGCCCAGAGAGCACCCCAAGAGAGATGGTCCTTGTTACACTGCTGATAACATCCTGGACTGCTTCTTCCTAGCACTTAGCACATGGCGACGCATTACATCGTGTGGGCATGTTTGTTTAATTCATGGCTCCCCTGGCAGCCTGAACACTCCGCAAGGGCGTTCCTCTGGTTCCCCGTTCAGTCTGCAGCACCAGCCCAGACTTGGCACTTAGAGGATGCTCACTGCACAGCTGTGATCTGGTAGATGAGTGGGTGGATGGATGGATGGCTGGGTGGATGTGTGTGTGTGTGTGTGTGTGTGTTTGTATGATGAATGGGTGGGTGGGTGAGTGAATGGGTAGGTCAGTGGATGGATGGATGGATGAGTGAACATCTGGATGGGTGGGTGTATGTTGGTTGGGTGGGTTGATGGAAAGATGAATGGCTGAGTGGGTATTTGGATGGAATGGGTGAGTGGGTACATGGTTGGATGTGTGGGTGGATGGATGGGTGGGTGAGTGGGTGGATAAGTAGGTGGATGGATGGATGGATGGATGGATGGAGGAATCCAGTGTAAGCATATGGGGAAAGTGGCCTTTGTTTCTCTATGGATGTGAACAGAAGATGAGAGGCCAAGTAGCAGGAATTCTGCGGGGTGAGTCTCAGCTCTGAGAGCCCAGACAAGTGGGATCCTCTTTTTGGACCTCAGTTTCCCTACCTGTGCCATACTTACAATAGTTCCTGCCTCAAGGAGATGAGTGTGAGAAGCAGATAATCTTACCTGGGAGGCAGTGGGAAGAACTGCACCCTGCCTAAGCCTGGTTTGGGGCTGGTCACGTTACACAGAGAACAGCTGCCACTCTTCCTTGACTTCCTTGCTGTCCTGGATGCGCTCAGGAATGTGGCTGACCACTAGTCCAGGTGACACAGGGGCCTGGAAGCCTGCATAGGTCTCTCTTTGGGAGACTTGTCACTGCCTGAGCCTAGATTCCACAGAAGAGTAATGAGGTCAAGGGCCTGAGTGCCAACATTCCATGGCTGAGGCAAGAGGTGAGTGGTTCACTCTCTGAGTCTGTTTCCCCACATGGCAAGGTAGGTGACAACAGAACCAATGGGGCTGTCCTGAGAGGTGACAGGACCATGAAGGAGCCCATGGCAAGGTGCCAGAATGCTCCCCGCTTATGAAATGGCCACTGTGACGGTTCTTACCACGCTTGGTTTGGACTTGGGCTCTGTCGTCAGAGGAACCTGTTGGGATGTTTTGGAAAAGTCCTGAGTGCACTGAGGTCCTGGAACTCTAAATTCCTGGTGGGCTGCTGGTTAGCCTGGTCCTGTTCTCAGTCTCAGACATCAATCTCCCATTCCTCACCCTGTGTTCTGACTCAATGGTTCCTGCTTTCCCTGGGCTCTATCTCATCAAGTTAGGGCTCAGTCTGTCTGTGATGAGGCTCAGGGCTCCATCGTGGACCAGGATTGGGGATCAGTCTGGGATGAGAATCAGGGCTTAGTCTGGGACCAAGATTAAGGGTCATTTAGAGTCTAGACTTAACCTGTGGTGAACTTCAGGTCTCAATCTGGGTAAGATCTGAGCTGGGACTGGGGCAGAAAGCAGGCCCAATCTGTCTGAGAATGAGAATTAGCCAGATGACCTGGACTGGCCCTGTGGACGACAAGTTTCTCAGGCAGAAACTACTGATTCTGACCGGAGGACTCATGCCGGTTTCCCGGGTACGCCCTCAGCAGGCCTCCTGGAAGGACACAAACTGGGCAGAAGGTGATTTGCAGTGAGGCTGCCACTGAGGCCCTTCAGGGACCTGGTAGCTGCTGGTCCTTCCGAGTTATTCCAAGGAGGCAAGGGAGCCAGGCCTCTGTCACTCCACATTGGTCAGGCACTGCCAGGGGCTGCCCCTCCGAACAGGCACTTGCAGTCAACATTCCCAGCAATTTGTTCTGAAAAGGGGCCCTGGTGCCCACAGAACCTTTCACAGCCAGCCTAGGGCTCTGGCTCACACCAGGGTTTCTGCCAGACACCGGACGTTACCACAGGACAGAATCTTTGTCCCCAGCATTTATCATGGGGCCTGGCCAGGCAGCACAAGCCCCAGCTCGAAAATGGAAGAAGAGAAAGTGTGAAGGGCAGCCCTGTGCCCCAGTGTGTGGGCTAGCTGTTCAGTCTCCCTCCCTCAGAGGCCCAGAGAGGACAGGCCACATTCCTGAGGTCACAGAGCCACAATAGGGCAGAAGACTGGAACCCAGGACTAGCTAAGTCCAGGACTTGTGCCCTGTAACTGCTTATTAGAAAGCAAAGGCTGGAAAGGGGAAGAAAGCCCCCCCCTTCCTCCCAGTTCCCGGAGCAGGGAGCCCCTAGGGCGCAGGCACCGGGCCCTGGCGCCCGCCAAGTCTGCCTGCTTCTGGCTGGCCCCGCCAGGACCTGTGCCCAGGGGAGGGAGTGACATCTTGTGGGCGGGCAGCCCTTCTTGGGTAATGAGGCCCAGCCTGCGGTTTGCAGGACTTACAATGTGAATAATTCATTTGCAACCAAGTCTGGGAATTAGAAACCGTTCCTGGATGATTTATTTAACAGGGTCTGCTGCTAGGGAGAGGGGAGGAGGACTTTGAACTATAAAAGGGAAGTGATGTCTCATAGCTTGATTTAAAGAGGCCGATAGACCCAGGTTCCAATTCCAGTTCTGCCTCCTACCAGCTTTGTGAACTTGAATGGGTGACTGGACCTCTCTGTGCTTCAGTTTCCTTGGTTGTAACAGTGGGGATAATAATAGAAAGATGGAGAGAAATTGGAGAGCACCTAGAATTATGCCTGGCTTAAATGCTCAGTGACTGTTTGTTGAGTGAGTAAGTGAAAGCTTGTACGTAATGGGAAGTGACTTAACTGAGCATATACTTTGTGGCAGGCCCCATGCTAAGAGCTTGCATACACTATTCCATGGCACTCAGGTAATGTGTTGGTATTATTGTACCCATCTTACAGATGAGAGAAACCCAGACTTGTTAAAAAAAAAAAAAACAAACCTGCTCAAGCTCCAGCAGCTAGTCCTGGCCAAGCAGGGATTGGAGCACAGCTAGCCCCCAGATTCCCGAGCCTGTCTAGTTACCCACGTTCCTGTAGCATGGATCTAGCTCACGGTTGTGGCCTAATAAACACCTGAGTTCATGAATGCCTTCCCTTCCCTCCCGTTGTCACATTTGATTTGAATGACAAACCCAACAAGTGATGAGGAAAAGAGTGGCCCCTCTTTCCAGATGAGGAAACTGAGGCTCAGAGGACTAAGTGGCTCAATGTTCCACAGCCCCGGATGGAAGCCAGATCTCTCTGCGGCCTCTGGGCCATGGTCACCACGTGCCCTAGAACAGCTCACCCCAGACTGTGCTTCTGGAGGGCAGAGCCGCGCCCTGGTTTTGCCTGGCTTACAACAGGTCCTCATCAGACAGCAGGTGAGGGCAGGCATGGAGTTGGGTAGGCAGGCAGAACTCCTAAATCCATCAGCAAACTCTCACCACAGCTCTCCAACAAAACACACAGCAGGATCCACACTCATGCCCTGTGAAGTGAACAAAGTGTGCTGAGACTGCTCCCAGCCCCTCTGAACTGCCTAGGCACTTGCTAGGAACCAACCCTGACTTCCTGCAGGGCACAGTGGCCTTGGCCTTGCATGGGAGGCAGCGCTTTGCTGTCTCAGATTCTCAGGCTCTTGCAGAGGTAGGACTCAGGCTCCAGGACATGACCACTGATTTGAGGGCCGGGCGTGAGTGAGAGGATGCAGCTATGCCGGGACTGGCACATGGCTGAGCCGTCTGCTGTGTGCATGCACGCGTGTGCGTGTGTGTTTGGTCTGTGTGTTTACAGACATCTGCTGAGGATGTTTTTGGATCCTGTGGGTGTGTTGTGCATGTCTGTATCTGTCTGCACTCGTGCGGGTACCTGTGTGAACCTGAGTATTTAGATGTGGAGCGATCAGATCTGTGTGTGAGGTTGCATGTGTGTACACGTTAGGTGGCTGTGCATACATCCAGCCAGGCAAGTGTATGTGTACGTCGGTGAATGTGTGTTTGTGGAGTCTCAGATCTAAGCAAGTATTTGTATACCTGAATTTGGGAAGCATTTCCTGTGTGCGTGCGTCTGTGTGTATGTGCGTGTAACTTTGAGTTAGTCCCTGGCCTTATCTAAGCCTCAGTTTTCCTGCCTGGGCAATGGGAGTTATGCTGTTCAGGCCTCAAGTTTGGGGGGTTCAGTTTTACTGGGGAGACAGCATGAGTTAAATGAGCTTGGCTGGGCCCATTAGTGTTATTCTGGGCCTGGGTTTGCTCTTTCCATCAGATTTAATAGGAAAGGGTTTCCTATTTCAGTGTCTCCATTTGTTACTCATTTTTTGTTTCCATAAAAGTTTTTTAAAAATTTTGCCATTTAGACTCAAACAGAGGTGCCAATCACTTAAAAACTGTTCTTCTGCCACTCCACTCCCCTCCACTGGAGTGGCCCTTCCATCTGACTGCCAAGCTGCTCTACACCGTCCCACAGGGGCTTCTGATGTTCCCCCTGCTCTCCGTTGGTGTCTGGATCCCGAATGGTGTCCCCCTTCTTTCCAGCTTCCTCAGGGCCACTTGACTACTCTCTGCACACCAGCCACACTGTCCTCCATCCCATTCCTTGGCCCCACCACTCTCCATCTTCCTTTGCCCAAGAACGCACCCTCTGCCTGGACTGCTGCCCCTTGCCCCTCCTGTTTGGTCTTCTTCCTTCTGGCCAACTGCTCCTTGTCCTGCCCATCCCCCACGCTCTGCATTCTCTGCAATACTCAGACTGTCATCCACCTCCCACTAGCCTCAGCTCCAGGATGATGGGGAAGCTGTTCTCCTTTGACCCCTTATGCCTACCACATTGCCTGGCAGAGGGGGTGTTTAACATGCACTTGGTGAGCAAATGGATAAACTTGTGCACACATGGGTAACCTGCCTGGCAGTGGTAAGACCCAAGCCCCATGGACACAGGGTCAGGCCACATTTCCACCTTGAACTTGGCTCCACCATGCTCAGCTCAGGATGCCAGCTGGAATCCAGACCTTGGGCAGAGACTGTGCCCTGATCCCATACTCAGATTAAGCCCTGGCTGCAGCCCCAGGCTGAGCCTCGATCCTGAGATGTCCAGCCTTTACTCTAAACCAGACTTCAGTTTCATCCCAGGCTCCTTCATTGCTGGGGAGAGTTCTGGGCAGGGAGTTCGAGGCTCATTTCTCTCTAATGCCTTGTGGGATCCCAGCTAGGAAAGGTCAGGTCCCCAGGGTTTTCAGCATCACAGTGACATGGTACAGCAGCCGTTCTTGCTCTGCCTCCGCCCCAAACAGCCATCACCCCCAGACCCAGAACATTTCTGGGGGTTCCAGGACATGTGAGGGTGGGGTGACTCATGGGAAACTCCCCTACCTCGGTTTTTCAGGAAGGGTCAAGAAGGGTCACTTGAGCCCTTCCATTCCAGAGCCCAATAGTCCATCTAACTTGGGGTGCCCTAGCCCCTTCTTTCCTCAACAGGGGTAGTTTTTCTGGCTGGGATTGGCTTTGCCTCTGACAGCGAGGCGACCTTGGTGAGTCACCATCTTTCTCTCTGGGGAGCAGGGTTAGCATGGTTGTAGTATTTTTTGCCTGCAGTCCCCAACCTCTGTCCCTATCTGCCCCCACCTTAAGAAGGCCCCTCCCTACCTGCAAACTTGGTGACTGTACAGGCAGGTGACCCTCAGACTGTGAGGCCATTGGACTTCAGCCAGGCCCTGCAGGTTCCCCAGCACCCACCCCTGAGAGGGGAGTGGGTCCAGTCAGTCCACTTTGGGAAGGGGTGTAGGCTGTGCTGAAGAGGGGAGCCTCGGCTTGTCCTGGAGCTCCCTCCAGTGGTCTCAGGGGGGGCCTGCAGCCTGTCCTTCATCTTAAGCAGACTGGGTTTGTGTTTGGCACTGTCCCCAAGCCGTCCTCCAGTCCTGGCTCCACCTTCATCACTGGGGGTTCACCAGGTTGAGAGCTGGTGTATGCTCTGGGCTCCTCCTTTCTCAGCCCCTGTAGACTCAAGTTCTGCTATTCCTGCTGCTCAAATACTCACCCCCATCTCCATCCTAATTCACCTTCCTGGGATCACTCCTATTCTGCTCTGCAATGCATCATCTACACCCTTCCCAAAGCAAATTCTGCCACATGCAGACCTGACCTCTTAGGCACCTTACAAGCTCTTCACCAACTGCTCTCTGCTGCCCCAGCCTGTCTTAATCACTCTGCCCTTGGACAACACTGACATGCCTGCAGTGGTCCCTCACACCTGACCTTTGCCCGCACTGGGTTTTCAGCGAGCTGTGCCTTCTGCCTCTTCACCTGGAAAATTAACGTTCATATTCTAAAGTCCTAACTCCTCTGAGAAATTATCCCCTGACAGCTACTTTCTCTGTCCTGGGGGCCCCTACACCGTCTGCGTGTTTGTCTCTTCCATTAGACATGAACTCCTTGAGGGTAAGGACCAAGCAAGTCTCATTTGCGCCCTGACTTGGGCTGGGCACAGATTTCTACACTGGTGACTAGAACAGAGCCTGATCAGTGCTGGGTCTTCAAGACCCCAGTGGTCTGTGGGAGCCCAGAGGAGGCCCTGACCAAGTCTGGGGGTGGTGGTGGGGATCACAGAACTCTTTTCTGGGGAGATAATGCCAGAACTGGGTCTTAAAGAATTGGCATGGTATCAACAGGCACTCACCCAAATGGAGTGGGGCAGGCATTCCAGGGAGCAGACCCCCAAAACGCCTGGGGTGTCTGTCATGTTCTGCCATGGAGAATGAAGTGGGGGAGGAGTGGGGCTGCTGCCATTGGTTTGCATGGGGGGAGAGGCAGGCAACGGAAGGCTTAGGAATGACTCCAGCATCACTCAGGAATTTGGACTTGGCCTGAGGGTAACTGGGAGTTAACAGAGAAGAGACCATTTAGAGTTTAGAAAAATCTCTGGCAGCTGGTGCAGAACCAGGCGCTCTCTCGATCCTGTTTGGGGAAACTGTGGTGTGATTTTAGTGATCATGATGACTGGGAGCACCACAGTCAGTTAGTGGGTGGAACCCTGGATGCTGGATGCCCTGTGATGTGTAGGACAGTGCACTCCTCAAAGAATTGTCCCACAGGCCGGGTTTTTTCCCTCTGGTTCTGCAGGAACCTGATGAAGAGGGAAAACACTTGCCCAGGCCCAGAAGCTGGCCTGCATATGAACATAGAGAGCTTTTGCATCGTTGCTGAATTTGCCAGAAATACAATTGCCTTGTGAACTGAAGAGAGATGGCTCCTATCCTGTTCAGAACCAAACCGAGTTGTCACTGTTTTGGAAAACTCCATATCTGCTGCCAACGTACTTGTGGCACTTGAGCTGGCCACAGGTCATCCCATATCTCTCTGCCTTTGTGGCTGTCCTATTCTATGTATAGACAAACTTCTTATTTTATTATGTCCTTCAGTGTAGTCAATGGATGTATTTACAATGTGAAATACTATCATCTTAAATTACTTTCCTTATTTATTAATTTAACCATCACTCATTTAACTCTAAATATATGTCAGACCCAGTTCAAAATGCTTTATGAATAATTACTCACTTAATGCTCACAACAGTAAGCTGAGGCTCAGAGAGGTTAAGTGATTTGCCCAAGGACACAGAGCTGGAAAAGTAGAGAACTCAGGATTTGAACTAGTGTCTATGCCCTTCACCACTAGCCTCCAGTGGCCCCCTGATGTTGCATTTGAGCAGTCACTTGCACTGCGCATCTTGTCTCACTTCATACAAGGTATGTGTGATCAACAGGGAGCTGAGTCAAGGTTAAGAAAGGCTGGCAGAGAGCTTCTGAGGCTGTGCTGGGGGCTGGGCACTGAAGCATGGGAAGGCACAGAAGGCCAGGGGGTCGCGGGCAGATCCTGACTCACCCCAGCATTCTGGGGTGGTGAAGAATAGCGATAGCTAGAAGGGAATCCAGAGGATCTGGGAGAATTCCAAGACAGAGGGGGTTGGGGCCGGAGTGGGGGGCGGTGGGGAATCCGGGCGGCGGGCAACGTCTAGCAGAGATCTGGGGAGGTCAGGGCTGAGGGCGACCCAGACTTGGCCACAAAGGTGCCGTACAACTGAGCCAGCTGGTCGCCAAGGTCCCAGTGCAGGGAGACAGAGTGGTCACGCCATCCCCTACATCCTGCCCTGAGATGTCACCTGGGAAGCCAGAGGAAGAGAGCAGCCAAGGACACAGTTCAAAGAGGTCAGCAGGGTCGGGAAGGGCAGACGATGAACCTGGGAGGAGAGCAGAGGACAAATCTAACAACCAGCCTGGTCGTGAGGAGGTTACCCGCCGGACCCTGGGGGCCTTGAGAGCAGGGGTTTCAGGGCGCCCTTCTAGAGACCTCCGCTGGGTCACCATCCCTCCCCAGTGAGCCCTAGGCTGCTGCCTCCTTCTACCACGTGAGCAGGTGGAGCACTAAGATTCAGAAAAGAGACACAGCAGAAATAGGACTAGAACTCGCAGCCTGATGCACAGCGGAGCCAGCCTGATGCTGGCTCTACCCCAGCTCAGGGACCCCAGGACCATAGAGGTGCACTGACACTGTGGGGCCCGAGCAGCTGACTTCGCCTCTGTACCTCGGTTTCCCCATCTGACTTTTGGGGTCAGTGCTGCCCATGACGTGTTGAGCAGGGGGTAAACTGAGGTTTCCTACCCCCTCCCCTCCCCTCCAGGTGGGAGGATGGGGACCATCTTAGAGGGCCCGGCTGGCTCTTCTGTCTTCTGCATAACCGAACCCTGGAAGGATCAAGGCGACCTGAGCTGCCTAAGCCCCGTGCTGCCAACTGCCTGGGGCTCCCTGGTCTTCCCGGTGCCCTGGGGCCCCTGTGAGCTGTCCACCTCGCCGGGCTTTGGCCAGGTTTGGCCGCAAGGTGGCGCGTGGAGGCTGCAGCACCGCGCCCGGGGCGGGTCTCCCGCCGTAGCGCGAACTAGCGCGGGTCAGACCAGCCGGCTCTGGTCCAAGAGTGGGCGTTGGTACCAGTGTATCCAGAGACCGCTGGGTGGGAGCCTAGTTAACCTCCTTGGGCCTGCCTGGACCTCTGGGGAATCTTTGAGCAGCGGAATAAGGCTCAGCTGCCTCAGCTCATTAAGGCTGCAGTTAGTTATTAACTCGTTTTACAGATGAGGAAACTGAGGCCGAGAGAAAGAAGTCATGCACTGGGGTGATTCCTGGGCTCAGACTCGGATCGATTTAGCTCTGCACCCTGTTTTCCCCCACGGAGTGTAGCGGAGCTTCCCTGTGGGCAGAGGGGATTTTAATTGTAGTGAGAGGTGGGGAATTAAAGGTGGATGCGGGGGTGAGTTCACAAACCAAGGAGAAACTGCCACTCTAGGGTAGGGATGGGACAGGGTTAGTGGACAAAGGTCCACCCAGGGCTTTAGTCTCCTCTCTGATCCCTGAGGACCTTGAGGTACTGGAACTTCCTCTGGGTTGGACACTCAGTGTGTGACCCCTCCTCCCCTCGCCCCCGTCCCTGTTGACAATGTGGACCCGCCCCTCCCCCAGTCGCGTAGATTCAAAGCAGAGCTCAGGACCGCTTGCGCTGGGTCCACGGTTAGTGAATTGGGCCACGGAAACCCCGGCAGACCAGGGACTCGCTGCATCAAAGTATCTCGAGCAAGGCATCCTGTCCCCACCGAATGTGGGGCGGGGGAGGGAATGAAGGAGGTATTGTTTTGTATTGGGGTGTCACTAGATGACCTAGCGTGTGGGTTCAGGTCCCCTGAAGAACTGCTTGTCTGCACCCAACCAATGCTCCCCTCTCCAGCTTAGAGGATGTAGCGAACTCCTGGTACAGCTATAGACTGTAAGGTAGACAAGAAGGAGGACTTGCCAACAGAGAGTGAGGAACGCTTGCTTAGAGTTACCAGTTAGTAGAACCGGACTGCCTTAGATTGCAGTGAGGTTTCTGGAGTTGCCAACAGCAGAGGCCAAGTGGAGACATGGAAAGGACCCGTTTGGGTGTGCGTGTGTGTGTCGGGAGGGGGGGTGTGATGGTGGTGGTGAGCTTAGGCTAGGTGCCTGGATTTTATTCTGTGGGTGGCAGGGTGGGACAGAGGAAACAGAGAGGGGACACGGGGAAAGTGGAGCCACCGGGGTCGCCAGGATTGGGTGGTCGAATGTGGGGAGGGGCTGCCTTGGTTTCATCGGGGAAGGAGCAGGTTGGAGGGGGGCAAAAGGGAGGGGGAGGATCCTGTAGGGTGGGCACCGCTGGGGACTTGGCAAAGAGAAGCTGGCCTCACCTGGTGAGAAGAGAGCCCTGATTCTGACCCGCCGCTCCAAACAGACAGGTCTCCAAGGAGGCTGGCGGGGCGGGGACAGGGTGTGCGCAGAGTCTGCCCCCCGCGGGGCCGGCGTCTGGGGGTGGGGGGAAAGGCGGGTGGATCCGCCCCTGAGCCCTCGGGAGGTGGAGCAGCGGGAGGCGGGGCGGCGGGGCGGGGCCCGGCCTCTGTCCACCGCATTAGTGCTGGTTGGAGGGCGAGGGGGCCGCGGAGCCAGCCAGGCCACCAGTTCCCACAGGCGGGCAGAGCAAGGCTGCCATGACGCTAGCCAGGCCTGTGACCTGGCACTCCAGACCCCTGGGTCCCATCCTGCTCCTTCTGCTGCCCTGGGCCCCTAGCCTGTGCCTCCTGACTGGTGAGTGGGGTGGGGGGGCAAGCGTGTGTGTGTGAGTGTGTGTGTGTGGGGGGGGGGGTGTTGGGGGCTTTATTTCCCCCAGGCTTGGCTGTTCAGGGGCCGAGGAGGGCCTCTGGTACACGTGAGTGCCGGGTCCAAGTTGTAGGGCGCGGAGGTGTGCAGTGCCTGAGACCACTGGACCATGGTGGGGTGGGGGTTCGGGGGAGTGAGTGTGTTCCCGGACTTGGGAAGTTTCATGTTGAGGAGGTTTTGCAAGTGGTGGGGTGGGGGGAATCAGGGCTGGGTGTGATTGGAGGGGAAGTGCTGTGAATCGTGGTGCGGGGTGTCCCATTAGGAAGGAGCTGTGGGACTTGGGGAGGACGCCTGGCTGAGTCTGGGGAGTTGCAGGGAGTATCGGCCTCACCCCAGAGTGTTGTGCTGGGTTGAGGGGTGCAGGTGGGGTGTGAGAGCTGTGAGAAGTGACTGAGTGTGGCGAGCTGGTTCCAGCACTCGCTGTTGTTGGGCGTAAGTTCTCCAGAGAGTTGAACTGAGACTCTGTTGGCAAGGTTGGGGTTCTGGCAGGGGCAGCAGACCCAGCTTAGTGGATTGGGATGGAGAAGGGGGAGGGAGATACAGGGGAGCAGGGTGCTTGCCTGCACCAACTCTATTGTGTCCCCTGCCTGCACTTGGTGATGGTGGTGGTGGGGCCCTGGTACTGCTCTGGGCCCCTGGGGTGGGGGGCTGAGCACTTGGGAACACGTGTGTGGCCCTGCTTTCCCCTCCCTGGCATTCCCAGATCAAGCGGGAAGGGCTCTCTGAAGTCAGACCTCCATCCGCCAAGGGGTTTTTGCTTTTGTTCACGCACATTCTCCCACGGACTCTGGAATTCCTGCTGGGGGGTCTAGAGGGACACTTTGTCTTGGTCACTATAGCTACAGAGCCAGGCCTGGGAAGTCCCCCACCCGGGCCACTACTGCTGCAGGAGGGAGCCAAAGAGGACCTGGCCTGGGCTCCCCTGTAGTGGGGAGCCAAGCCCTGCCTCCTGGCCTCCACCTCTGGCCCAGGGCCTCTCCTGTAGCCTGTGCTCACAAAGCCTTTGTCCCCATTTTGTAGGGAAGGACACCAAGGCTCAGGGAGGGACGGGGACTTAGGAGCTGGGTCCCAGAGGCAGTTGGGTTTGTGAGCTGGAGTCTGCTTCCCTGCTCTCTGCACATGGAGGTTACGAAGTCCTGGCCTGTGGTCTGTGGTCCAGGGGTTGGTCTGTGTGCACACTCCCACACACAGATGCCTACACATACACATATGTATACCCCGGTGCACCTGTGTGGTGTGCACTAGGGTGCACACTGCCGAATTGCAGATGTCTACAGGCTCATGTCACTCCCCCCACATACTTACAAGTATACAGTGGTGCCTGCACACACAGATGTGCCACCCCATGTGTGTCTACACTCAGATGGACATGCATGTGGACCGTGAGGTGGACTCAGTACAAAACTGATTGATGCCATAGAAGGGAGTTCATGCCGACTTGTACAGTCACCCCACAGCCCTTCCTCCTGGACTTGTGTACAGGGAGCCCTATCCCTGGGGATTCCCAAGGCTGGAGCAGGGGCACTGCAGGCTTGACCATGCCTGGACATCACTATCCAAATCCTGGCTGCTGGGATTGAAGGCCAAGGTACTGGGTCACTTGAACACTAGTTTGCATCCCTCAGGAGGTGGGAGGTTCAGGAGGCCCTGAGTTGGGCCCCTCCATCCTGGGCTGCTCTGGTGCTGGTTGCTATGGTGAAGTGGAAGCATCTTGGAGTACAATGGGGCAGTTGGGCTCTCACCACCCCCCTTCTCCAAACATCCAGGGAGTCCAGCGCACAAAGGGACAGCCAGTCCAGTCCTCAAATCTGGCCTCTCCTCCAATCAGAGGGGTGGGGGCAGAGGCAGGGATCGGGCGGGAAGCCACACATGGTCAGCCCGGCCCTGTCAGCCCAGCCCGGGATCTTCTGGATAGTTGGTGTGGCCTCTGTAAAGGTGATGAGTGACTCACATCAGCCGCTATGGTAAGCTACATGGCAAGCATTGTCCTAGTGGGCTAACAGGATCGGATTTAATCCTCTCAACAGCTTGTGAGGCTGCCTGTGATAGTCCTGTTTACAGAGGTGGTAAAAGAGGCCCCGAGAGGGTTAGTAACTTGCCCAAAGTCACAGTGTGTGGCAGGGTCAGGATTTCAGAGCAGACGGTGGAAGTTGCTTATGTAAAGTCACATCTTTGTGCCCCTGTAAAATGAGGACAACCTCACTTCAAGGGCCGGTACGAGAATTTGATGCAATAGCATAACGGTTCTCCAATGTAGGTTTTGTCACGGAACCCTCAAGTTCAAAGGAAACTTAGGACAGAAGCCCATTAAAAGTTACTGGTGAAACAGTTCAATGTGGCCTTCACCGGTGGCAGGTCTGGATGCCAGTGCTGGCCTCTGGGTGGACTCTGGGAGAATTGCTACTCTTCCCAGGCTGGTTGCCCCTCTCTGGTGCTGTGGATTCAACAAGGGCCTTGTGCATGCCAGGCAAGGGCACTACCACCTGAGCTATGCCCCAGTCCCAGGATCTCTGGAGACTCTGGTTGGAAGGTGAGGCCAGGGGAATGTAGGAAAATGACAATTTCACACGCACTGGCAGATACAGACCTCTCAGGAATCTGCAGGTTTCTTACCCTCTTTATGTTAGAAAAGCAGAAGTTTTCTTCATAGCACCCCCTTTTCTGGTTTGAGCCAAATATACCAATGTAGTAGTGGCACACGGCCCAAGCATGTAGTGTGCACTTAGTAAATGGACATGTCCTTCCTGTCCTCTCTGGCCAGGGCACACAGGGCTCAGGTCGAAGAGGAGGAAGGGTGTCCGTTAATCTTGTCCTCTGCGGGTCAGCCCAGGCAGCCCTAGGGTCAGGAGGGATTTGTCAAGATAAGCACAGGCCCCTCGTTGTCCTGGTAACAGGCCCCTCCTCTCCAGCCAGGCCCTTCCCCTGCCTTCCAGCTGCCCTTCTCTCTGCCTGGGCTGGCCTGGCCTTCTGGGCTCACTCCTGGAAGGCAGAGGTCCACCTGGAGGTTGCAGCTCCCACTCCTCAAGGAATCCCCAGGGAGCCGGGTATAATGAGGGTCTCAGGCCGCAGGCCCAATGGTTTTCAGTTTCTGGGTCTGGAATGGAACCCAGGAATCTGTGTTCTTGATAGGGTCCCAGATGGTACTGGAAACCGTGGAGTGGAGGCTCTGAGCAGTGAGACTGGATCTGGATTCTAGCCCCTTGTGGGCTGTGGGACTGGGATGCAGCTTCCTCACAGAGCCTCCCTAGAACTACCCATCTCTAAGTAGGTGGTCAATGACGGCATCTTCCACAGTAGGGCCAGTGATGGGTTGTGCCCCTGCCCCACTTGCCAAAGCTCTTCTCCCTCCCTGCCTTGCTCAGATCCCAAGGGCTCTTCCAGGCTTCCTCAATTAGAGTAACAGGACGCCTAGAGAGATTGGACTCTAAGAAGTACCCATCTAGGTGCTGTCCCCGTGCCTGGCCTCTAACATGGAGGGTGCTGAGCTGGGGGCCAAGTTCCAGATTGGAGTTGAGTTTCCTTGGGCCATACAGATGAAGAGCTGTGCCCTGTTGGGATTAAAATGGGAGGGGGGGTGTGTTGACATGGGACCCAGCAGCTGGGGCCCTTCACGATGGTAGTTATGGTCACTGTCTTCCTGCTGAGCCATGCAGGCCAAGGGACTCTGTGAGGGGCCACTCACAAGTGCCAAGACTTCACACTCATCACCTTGGGGGCTCCCCAGAACACCCCACCAGGAGTTTGTACCCTAGATGTCCCAGACCTGGCTGATGCTCCAAATCCATGCCTCTTCCTGTGGGGGCTCAATCCGCTCCCACCCCATCAGACCATCTTCCCACCCTCGTCCCACCCCCACTAGAGCATATTGCCGAGGACCTGCCTCTAAGCCGCTCAGTCACAGCAGCAGTGTGGGAGAAAGAGAGGCTGGCTGCCCTTAGCACCTCAGAGAGCTCAGACTTCCTGCACTGGCCCATGTGACCAGGCCTGGGAGAGGGGGCTGGGAATGGACACTGAGCTGGGAGGGAACAGTGGCAGAGGGTCCTCTTGGCCTGAAAGTGTTTTCAGCTCTTGATTTTTCACACCTTCCACCTGCCTGGCCCAGAGTGAAAGGAGCCTATATTGGACTGCCCCAGGCGCTCTGGACAGTTAAGGTAGCACTGGACAGTGGTCATCTCCCTGGGTCCATCTGTCTTCCTATCTCACTGCCCCCTGTCCTGCTTGGGGGTCTGGCCGGTGGATGGCCCTGCCTGGTGGAATGTGGATGACGCCTGAGAGGCTGCCAGCCTTATCTGGGGGTCTTCATACCATGGGGGAGGGGAGGGTGCAGGGCCTGATGCTGCTCTGGGGCCTGTTTAGTGTCTGGATGACAATCTAGGCTGGAGGGGGGAGGGCTTCTGAACACCTCCAGATGTGTGGGGGGTGCTCCTGCTCCAGTCTCTCCTCTTCCATCACATGTCCCAGCCATGAGCAGGGACTTGACTGTGGCATGGGGACTTTGAATTCTTCAACATTCCACAGGGATGTACCATTCTCGTCCCCTTTTCAGGGTGGAAGGGAGACTCAGTAGGAGAAATAACTAGCCCAAAGTCTCAGAGCTAGTGGTTTTTGGAGTTGGGAATTGAACCCAAACTTATCAGTGAGAAGGCTGTCAGGTTAGACGAGGGGAGGAATGGAGGGAAGGGAGGGGGGTCAGCCCTCTGCGCTTGGCTTCCAAGCCAGTCATCACTCTCAACAGAGGGAACTCTAAGTGTGGAGCCCTCAGTGTGGCCAAGTCAGGTCAGTGAGCAGGTCTCAATAGTGCTCTGTCCCATGGGAGCTCAGCCAGGCACTGCTGGTGGCGGTGAGGCCAGCAGGCAGGACATGCAGGACTTCAGGGAGGGTGGGGGTGAGAGGGGTTGAGCCCACGTCCTGCCTTTGAAGTCACCCATCCCTTTCTGAGGTTGAGGTCGGACATCTCAGGTTTCACACAGGGATGGAGTTACCAGACCCCCAGCTGGAGAGGTAGGGGGCAGGAGGAGCTGCCCCCGCCTTTGGGGCTGGTGCCCTCTCCCTCCCGGCTCTTGGGAGGGAAGCCCAGCAGAGCCCCTCCCCATGCAGCTGAAACCACTGAATCGAAAGCTATCAGAGCTAACTTGCCCTGTGACTTCAGCAAGTCTGAGGTCAGCCAGTCCTACTTTCCTGAGTCTCTATTTGCTTGCTTGTAAAATGGGCACATGACAGTCCCTGCCTTCTGGGGGGGTGCATTGCAGGGATGGGATGATAGTAATGGGACCACTTTCAGGGTATCAGTTCCACAACCCTGCTGTGGATCCAGGCACTGAGCTCCACAGAGTCTCCACAGACACCCTTTTAAAACTGTTCCCAGTTGTGGGTGTAGACAGCTATAGCTGTGTTGACCCAGCTTGTAGAGACCCTGGCCCTCCATGCATGCTCTTGAGTGTGGACAGACCCATATGGCTTTCTGGGGTCTGCAGCTGGGCTGAGGATGCGGGGAGGGGCCCAGCCAGTTTCCTCTTTCTGCAGGGACGGTGCCTTCAGAGACCCCAAGTGCCTGTGCCTCAGATCCGTGTGCTCCAGGGACCGAGTGCCAGGCTATGGAGAGTGGTGGCTATACCTGTGGGCCCACGGAGCCCCAGGGCTGTGCCACCCAGCCATGCCACCATGGCGCTCTGTGTGTGCCCCAGGGTCCAGATCCTAATGGCTTCCGCTGCTACTGCGTGCCTGGTTTCCAGGGCCCCCATTGTGAGCTGGACATCGATGAGTGTGCATCCCGGCCCTGCCACCATGGGGCCACCTGCCGCAACCTGGCTGATCGCTACGAGTGCCACTGCCCTCTCGGCTATGCAGGTAATGGCACTAGCTGCCCTGGGAGGTCTGGACTGTGGATCCCATCAGCAGCTTAGAGTACAAACAACCTGATTCAGCTGTGGCTTTAGTCCAGAGATGTGCCTGGTATGTATCAGACACTCAGCAAATCTTGATCTTGTCCCTTCTACAGAGCTGAGTTTCACTCTGCAGTTGGAGAGCCTCCCCCTGCCCCACACCAGGCATCCCTAGCAGAGCACAGCTGCCTAGTTTGGCTGTCATGAGGACACCTGGACAGCATTTCTAGCATTTTCTCATTGCAGACCTGTGTCAAGCTGTCGTGTAGACACTGTGTGACTCATCTGATGGTCCTAGTGTGAGAACACACCGGTGTGGCTCAGGATGCAATGTGGAACTCTGCCCCCTGGCTGTCCTCTACATTCTAGTAGAGAGACCTACTTGTGAGGGTTGTGTTCTGGTTGCGTTGTGGATGTGCCCTCTGGGATCCTTGCTGTATTGGGATGTCTACAAAAATGCTCAGGAAAGTGACTGGGGCTGTGGCTCAGTGGCAAAGTGCTTGCCTAACGTGTGCACCACTGAGTTCCTTCCAGTATCACACACACACACACACACACACACACACACACACACGAAGTGGGGTTAGGCATGGCGCTTCGCTTGTGTAATCACAACTATTTGGGAGGTGTAGACAGGAGAATCTTGGTACAAGGTAGGCCTTGGGCAGCAAGTGTGAGACACCATTTGGAAAAATAAAGCCAAAAGGGCTGAGGGCATGGCTTAAATGGTAGACTACTTGCCTAGCATGCGTGAGCCCTGAGTTCAAACTCTAGTACTTGTCCCCTCCCCCCAAAAGTGACTGACATTGAGTAGACATAGTTACCTCCTCCAAACCATGGCCCATCCCATCCCAGCTGAGGCAAGAGCATGCTGGACCTTCTTCTTGGAGAGGCCTGAAGTCTGGAAGGAGGGCACAGCTGGGGACAGGTCTGCAGTGAAGCTCAGCCTTGGACAGTCTGGAGTACACAGTGTAGAGGCTCTGGTGTACTTGTCAACCATAAGTCAGGCAACTCTATCTGAGGTTGGAGGGAACTTTGAACTTATCCCAGAGGCAGGTGTGCAGAATGGGCATAGAGTGAAGAAATGGCTCCTGATGAAAATGGATTGAGACTGGGTCTGTGAAACTTTCCCCTTCTAAGACTGCTCAGCTTCTGGATGTCCTAGCTGTGTACATGAGAGTGAGTTACACCTGTCCAGTGTCTCCTGGTTTGGAGGTCTGTTTGCATCCCTAATAGGGCTTCTGTGCACCTGCCAGGATCCGTGTGTCTGTCTGTCTGAATGGTTGCTGAATGGTGAAATGTCCATGTGCAAGTGCCAGCCGGTGTGTGTGCACCAGAAGGTCAGGGCTCTGAGTAACTTTCCGGGTGAGTGGTGGATGTGAGCTGCACAGTGACTCATTTCTCCTTCCACCTCAGCTGGGCGGGGGAGGTTGGGATTCCAGGCGGCCTGGGCCTGGCTCCCCCTGGCACAGAGGGTGGGAGTGGGGCTAGAGGGTCATGGGAAGGAGGGGCCAAGTTTTGTGCTGACTGAGCAGGGAAGGGGAGAGGGTTCCAGCTGGAATCAGCTGGGCCCAGGGGCCCCATGACCAAACCCACTTAGGGGACAGGGGCAGGGTCCCTGGAGCTCCAGCATGAATCTCCACACCTGAGATTGTCCATTTCCCTCCCTTTCTACCCAGCAGTCAAGGTTTGCTCAGGACCACGGGGGTGTTGGGAACTTTAACTTTTAAAGCCAAGTCAGTGTAAGAGTTTGTCTCACTCTACTGTGTTCTGCCTGGGGCATTTGTTGGATGCCTTCCTTACACCTCCTCAAAGCTACCTCCTAGGATCTCAGCTGACACTCAGAGTTGCCTACAACTTTTAGGATGAGCTCAGAATCTCTCAGGCCCTGACACCCCCCACTCTTGCCTCACCTGCTCCACTCTCCCTCCTGTTCCAGATCATCCTCCCAGGGCATCCTGGGGCTGCTCGCTGGGTGCGACCAACAGCAGTCTCTTTATGGCATCTACCCACTCACTGGAGCCCACAATCCCCATCTCTTCTTTCTTCAAGCTTTCCTTGGCTCTTGCTTTCACCCAATACAATTTTTCCCCCTATGGTACTGGGGGTTGAATTCTGGGCCTCATATTTGCTAGGCTGGTGCTCTACCACTTGAGCCATTCGTCCAGCTCATTTTGCATTGGCTACTTTTGAGATAGGGTCTCACTTCTGCCATCCTCCTACTTGCGCTTCCCAGAGTAACTGGGATGACAGATGTGCACCATTGCGCCCCAGAGCCATTGAGAACTTTTTGCTCAGACTGGCTTGGAACCCTGATCCTCCAGATCTCCGCCTCTGGCGTAGCTAGGATTACAGGTGTGAGCTGCTGCACCCGGGCCGGATCCAGTTCTTTCCCTTGTTGAGCTTATTATTATTAAAAATCACTACTTATTTAAGTATTGACCAAGTTCCCATCTCCTGGCCTACACCGCTGTGAGCAACTCCAGGGCAGAGATGTCTTTCCTGTCAGCTGCCATCGATGTGCAAGCAATATCTACTCTGAATGAGTGACCCACCGGCGTCCCTCTTAGAGCCCCCTAGGTCGCTCGTGATAACTCTGGGTCGCTGGATCACCCTCTTTCGCCCCCTCTGGGTGTGCATCTCCCAGTCCCTGTGTCTCCGGCCCCTGTCCAGGAGTGACCTGCGAGGCTGAGGTGGACGAGTGCGCCTCGGCGCCCTGCCAGCACGCGGGCTCGTGCTTGGACGGCGTGGGTTCCTACCGCTGCGTGTGCGCGCCGGGCTACGCGGGTGCCAGCTGCCAGCTGAACCTCGACGAGTGCCAGAGCCAGCCGTGCGCACACGGGGGTGTGTGCCACGACCTAGTCAACGGGTGAGTGAGCGGCCCGGAGGGGCGTGCCCGTGGCGGGGAGGCCGCGCAGCGGGGCAGCGGGCTGGGGCGTGGGGGGTAGGTGGGGCGGGCGCGCGCTCAGGCCCGGCCGCGCTCGCCCCAGGTTCCGGTGCGACTGCGCAGATACAGGCTACGAGGGCGCGCGCTGCGAGCAGGAGGTGCTGGAGTGCGCGTCGGCGCCCTGCGCGCACAACGCGTCCTGCCTCGACGGCCTCGGGAGCTTCCGCTGCCTCTGCTGGCCAGGTGCGTGCGTGCGCGCGCGAGATCGGGCGCGCTCCTGGGGGCGGGGCCTGGGGCGGGGCAGGTGTGCAGCTGTGCGCATGCGCGAACGCTGTCTAGGCTCTCTGAGTGCCTTTGACCGCAACCTGTCTGAGCCTCAGTTTCCTGATCCGTACAATAGGGCTGATAATGGCACCTGTCGCTCGGGTTGCTGTGAGGGGATTGAAGGCACAGGGCCGGGCGCATGCGAAGTGCTCAGTAATACGAGTATTCATAGCATTATCCCGCGACTGCTGAAGGTCGCCATGCTCATGGTCAGTCCCACCTCCGCAACGGTCCCTCATTCACCGTTGGTGACTGTGTCCAGAGTTGTTGTCCCTGCCTGGCAATGGAGGGGACTGCCTGGTGACCTCGTGAGCCCTGATGTCCGCGTGTGCGCCCCTAGGCTTCAGCGGTGAGCGGTGCGAAGTGGACGAGGACGAGTGTGCGGCGAGTCCCTGTCACAACGGGGGCCAGTGCCTGCAGCGCTCCGACCCGGCCCTCTACGGGGGCGCCCAGGCTGCCTTCCCCGGGGCTTTCAGCTTCCACCACGCTGCAGGCTTCCTGTGCCGCTGCCCTCCAGGCTTTGAGGGTGAGCCCTGTTGGGGAAGCTGCAGCCAATGTCCACACTCCGGGGGAGGGATCCCCCGGCTAACCCAAACCTGGCCCTGCCCAGGATCTTGCGCCACCCTGCCTGAGTCCTGGCCTCACTGGGTCTTAGTCTCCCTAGCTATCAAAGGGACACTTTTAGCTTTGGTCTGGCTCTGAGGGTCAGGTGGGAGCCACAGCTGAGCCTCTTACAGGGGGCGACTGCAGCGTGGATGTGGACGAGTGCGCCTCAGGACCATGTCTCAATGGAGGCCGCTGCCAGGACCTGACCAATGGCTTCCAGTGCCACTGCCGGGATGGCTATGCAGGTGTGTGTGGAGACCCTGGGGACAGGACAAGGTCAGAGTGGATTGATGGGTGCAGGAGATGAGGAAGGAAGTGGGTGTAATTGTCCAGGAGACTGGTGAGGGACGCTGAGCTGGGATTTGGCTTTGGAATTGGGAGGATGCCACAGGTTGTCATGTGTGAGAGGGAGGTGTTGAGGGTGTCAAGGAGTTCCTGATTTGGGTTGCATTGGGTAAGGGACATGAGTTCAGTATTGTGCACACTTAGTGTCTCTGGAGTACACACTGGGAGGAGCTAGGGGCAGGCTGGTGATTCAGGAACTGGGGGCCAGGAGAGAGGCCTAAGCTGGAGCCAGAGATGGGGTCAGGATTGGCGTTCTGGCATCTGGGGCCACAGGCGGGCCAAGCTGTCTGGGAGAAGGTGCAGAGCAATGGGTGGAGAACCCGGGAACCCTGACATCAAAGGCTGGGTCAAGACTGAGGGACTTCCAGAGGGGACAGAGCTGTTCAATCAGGATAGAGAAGCTCCCCACCTTTCCTTTGGGGGAGCTGGGACCTACTGGGCAGGGGTTATGGGGTGTAGAACGTCTCTCCCTGCCTTGGGTCCAAGCAGATACAGACATGTGGCCATAGGTGAACCCAGGAGCGGTACACACACACCTTCTCTAGTGTCCCTGCCCCCTCTGGAATGCTTGTAACCTCCCCCTTACCACAGTATTCCTGCCTGCTTGCTGCCTCCTCTCCCTGCAGACTCCTGGGCAAAACCTCCCTCCCCCACAGGGAGGTGGTGATCACTGTCCTCTCTCTCACCTTCACTTGCCAAAGACGTTGGGGCCCAGTGCTCCCATCCCTGGGTGGCCCATGCCTCTGGGGGCCCTGAAAACCTGTCTACTGCTGCCATCCGCTGAGGTCCCCTGAGTCCTACCCCAGAAGTGTTGGCTGACTGCATTCTTGGTTTCTGAAAAGCTCTGTGTGCTTTATTATTCTCACCACAGCCCCAGGGAGTGGGGACTTAATACCCCCATCCTACAGATGTAGCAGTGGAGGCTTAGGATCACCGGTGTCAATGATAATTCAGCTCCTTCCAGTTGAACTTAGCTGATGGAGGGTGTGGCGGTGGGGGAGGGGTGTTCAGATCTCTGAGGTCAGAGCCTAGGCGGGGAACCATGGCTGTGGGGCTGGGCTCTGTGTCCAGCCTCCCTTTGGGCAGCTCTGGATGTGGAGGAGGCCAGTGCCTGGCATTCCTGAGCCAGCTGAGGAGGAGGCAGTAGCCCCGGCTCTGCTCCTAGCTTTGGTGCCTGCCACCACTGCTTGCCATCTGTGGGGAAAACATGGGGCTGGGGGAGCTGTGCCCCTTCATGGGGGGCCTGTGGCTCCTGGCAGGTAGGAGGACAGAGGCCTGGGGCTGGGGGAGGTTGGGCAGGTGGCTGGTGATTTCCAGGAGGCAACTCTGGTGTTTGTGGGCTGACTGGGGCCTGGCTTCAAGTCCTGGTGGCTTCAGGTCTCTGGGCCTGAGCTCCCGCAGCTGGGGGGTGGGGCAGGTTCGTTTTGTTGAGGCTCTGGCTGAGCCAGGGTTGCACTGTGGTCTCTACATCCATGCTGGGACCGCTGCACCTGGGGGAAGGCCAGGAGGATGAAGTGGTCCCTTCACAGCCAGTGTGGGAGTTCTAGGGCAGAGGGATTGAGGGGTGGAGCCTGGGGTCTGCTCAGTGTACTCAGATGTGTAATCCACCCCACTCTTCCATTTCATCATGGCAGGTCACACTGCAGACATGTTCATGCCCCTGAAGGATGTCGCAGCTGAGTTAACAGATACTTTCAAGGAGTGGGGAGAGCCATAGTAGTTTTGGTTGGGTCAAGGAAAGCTCCCCAGCCCTCTGAGTTGGGCTTTGCCAGATGAGTAGGAGTTTGGAAGCCAGAGTAAGGCAGGATGAGGCATTCCAAGCAGGAGGAACAGAGGTTCCAGCAGCTGGAAATAGTTGGAGGAATGGGACAGACGCTCAAGGCTGTTAGACAGCAGGCCCGAGGCTTGACAGCCTGAGAGAGCCAAGCCCATGAGGGGATCTTGAGTGGCAGGCTGAGTGGTGATCACCCTGGCCAGGTGATGCCTGGGAAACAGATCTTTGGTCACTGTGGAAACAGACTTCTGAAGACAGGTAACCTGGAGGCTGCTGGCTGTGGCCTAGAGAGCTGGCAAGATGGAAGGTGTGGGGAGGAAAGGGGGACTGGAGGGTGTTTTGGGGATCACCAGTGGAGACTCACCAGTCATGGGGCAGCTTGGACTCTGCCTCCAGGGGACTTTTGGGGACTGGGAGGAATCCTTAAGGGGGTGTGTTGGTACCGAGGTCCCCGTCACAAAAGGTACAGAGTCATGGCTTTGGCCTGGCCACTATTGAGCTTTGGCCTGGTCTCTCCTGAAGGCCTGGCATGTCAGGAAGATGTGGACGAGTGTCTGTCGGAGCCCTGCCTGCATGGTGGAACCTGTGAAGACACTGTGGCGGGCTACATCTGCCGGTGCCCACAGGCCTGGGGTGGACATGACTGTTCTGTGCAGCTCACTGGTTGCCACGGCCACACCTGCCCACTGGCTGCCACCTGCATCCCCATCTTCAAGTCTGGGCTCCACAGTTATGCCTGCCACTGTCCACCGGGTACCCATGGACCTTCCTGTGGCCAGAATACCACCTTGTCTGTTGTGGCTGGGAGCCCTGTGGGGACATCAGTGCCAGCTGGTGACCCCTTGGGTTTGGCACTGAGGTTTCGTACCACCCTGCCTGCTGGGGCCCTGGCCACTCGCACTGACACCCAGGATAGCTTGGAGCTGGCATTGATGGGGGCCACACTCCAAGCCACACTCTGGAGCCATGGTACCACTACATGTGTCCTGAGACTGCCGTACTTAGCCCTAAATGATGGCTACTGGCACCAGGTAGAGGTGGCACTTCACCTAGGGACTCTAGAACTGCGACTCTGGCATGAGGACTGCCCTGCTCAGCTCTGTGTGGCTTCTGGTCCTGTGATCCCAGGTCCCACTGCTTCAGTGACCCCTGGGCCTGGCAGGCTCTGCTCTGTCCAGCTGGGTGGCTCAGACTTTGCAGGCTGTCTCCAGGATGTGCATGTGGATGGACACCTTCTGCTCCCAGAGCAGCTTAGCGACAAGGTCCTCCTGGGCTGCGAGCGCCATGAGCAGTGCCAGCCCTCACCCTGTGCCCATGGAGGGGCCTGTGTGGACTTGTGGACTCACTTCCATTGTGACTGCCCCCGGCCTCACAGCGGCCCTACATGTGCTAATGGTAAGGGACAGGCAGCAGGGGAGGCAGCACTGGAAACCCTGGGTCTCTAGCCTGCCCACCTCATGCCCGGCACCATCTCTCCCTGCAGAGGTTCCTGCTGCCACCTTTGGCTTGGGGGGCACCCTGAGCTCTGCCTCCTTTCTGTTACATGAGCTGCCGGGCCCCAACCTCACGGTGTCCTTTCTCCTCCGCACTCGGGAGTCCGCTGGCCTGCTCCTCCAGTTTGGGAACGACTCAGCAGCCAGCCTGACGGTCTTCCTAAGTGAGGGCCAGATCCGGGCTACCATGCCAGGTGGTCCTGCTGTGGTGCTCCCTGGGCGCTGGGATGATGGGCTCCGCCACCTGGTGACGCTCAGCTTTGGGCCTGAGCAGCTGCAGGACCTGGGGCAGCAGGTGCATGTGGGTGGGAGACTCCCCCCTGCCGACACCCAGCCCTGGGGTGGGCCCCTCCGAGGCTGTCTCCAGGACCTGCGACTCAATGGCCTCCACCTTCATTTCTTTCCGCTGCTGACTGAGAACTCAAGTCAGCTCCACAAGCCCCGCAAGCTGGATGCCGGCCAGTCCCACAACCTCACCCAGGGCTGCGTCTCTGAGGACATGTGCAGCGTGAGTGCACGTGAGCGGGTCCTCCCCCCGGATCTGCCCTGTGTCACTGGGGGACGAATCAGAGTCAGGAGGTGATGTCACCTGCCCGAGGCCTTTCTGCGGGAGTTGCTGGGGGTTGGGGAAGAGACTCAAAGCACAGCTCTGGAATTGGAATCACCTGGGTATGAACTGGCCTTTCTTTATTGCTGGGTGACTCAGGCAGGTGGCTTCACCTCTCTGAATCTCATTCCTGATCCGTAAGATGGGGACGATGGGGACTTTCCCCCTGCTTGTGAGGAGGTTGCAATGCAAGTCTGTGGCAGAGGCTCAGTGAAGTGCTGGTTAAGGGGGTGATGCTCGCAGCAGGCCTGAGCCAGCCACTGCCTGATTCTCACACAGCCAGATCCCTGTTTCAATGGTGGGACCTGCCTTGTCACCTGGAATGACTTCCACTGTACCTGCCCTGACAACTTCACCGGGCCCACCTGTGCCCAGCAGCTATGGTGTCCCGGCCAGCCCTGCCTCCCACCTGCCACCTGTGAAGAGGTCCCTGATGGTTTCGTCTGTGAGTGCATGCCCTGGGCAGCCCAAGTGCTGGGCACTGGAAACTCAAGCTGGTTAGGTTCCTTTGGCCTTATGGAATGCTGGACTGTGAACCAGGAATTCCAACAGCCCTAGCCCAGTGTGGGGACCACTGCATCTGGAGGGACAGAGGCTTTCTGGAGAAGGCGAGCATTTGCTGTGTTTTCCAGAGCAAACTCCAAGGCACCAGAGGAAAGGAAGAGGCAATAGCATGTGCAAAGGCCCTGAGTTCAATAAGAAAAGCTGAAACACGTACAGAAGGGGTTTAGCAGGAAATGGGTGGAGAAGTTGGCAGGGGATTTGAATTCCAGCCAAGGGCAGTGGGGAGCCATGGAGGGTTTAAGCACGAGGACATAATCAGAACTACACTTTAAAAGGATGGCTGATTGCAGTGAAGCGCAGTCCTCCGTGATGAGCCACAGGAGCTTCAGGGAGGAGGGAAGGGGGCAGTTTTGGAGAGGTTAATATCTCGGGGCCTGTGACCCCGGAAGGAAATATTGTGATCCCCCCCCCCAGTATTGCCCCAGAACTGATTCCCTGGAGGTGGGGAATGTGTGGGGGTGGCAAAGCGTGGTGGGGAGCACAGTTTGGGGATTAAGTGATGACTCTCTCTCTGACTCTCTCACTCTCTCCCCAGGTGTGGCTGAGGTCACGTTCCGCGAGGGTCCCCCAGCTGCGTTCAGTGGACACAACGCGTCGTCGGGAAGGTCACTGAGCGGGCTGTCGCTGGCCTTCCGCACCCGCGACTTGGAGGCCGGGCTACTGCGCGCCGCGGCGGGCAACGCGGGCGTCTGGCTGGCCGTTCGCAATGGCTCGCTGGCGGCCAGCGTGCGCAGCGGCCCCGGCGTGGCGGGTGCTGTGCTGCCCGCGCCCGGGCCACGCGTGGCCGATGGCGCCTGGCACCGCCTGCGCCTGGCCATGGAGCACCCGGCGGCCGCCGCCTCGCGCTGGCTGCTGTGGCTGGACGGCGCGGCGACACCGGTGACGCTGCGCGGCCTGGCCGGCAACCTGGGCTTTCTGCAGGGCCCGGTCGCCACGCGCATCCTGCTGGCCGAGAACTTCACAGGCTGCCTGGGCCGCGTGGCGCTCGGCGGCCTCCCGTTGCCCCTGGCGCGGCCACGGCCCGGCGCGACTCCGGGCCCCCGACAGCACTTCGTCGCCTGGCCCGCGACACCCGCCCCGCGCCTCGGCTGCGCCGGCGCGCCAGTGTGTGCGCCCTCGCCCTGCCTGCACGGCGCCGCCTGCCGCGACCTCTTCGACGCCTTCGCCTGCGCCTGCGGCCCAGGCTGGGAAGGACCGCGTTGCGAGGCCCGCGCCGATCCGTGTCGCTCCGCGCCCTGCGCCCGCGGCCGCTGTCACGCGCGCCCTGACGGCCGCTTTGAGTGCCGCTGCCCGCCGGGCTTCGCGGGCCCGCGCTGCAGGTGCGGGCGACTGGGGACCCGGGCAATGACCCCAGTGGTTGGTTGTCCAAGGATGGGGCGTGGAAGGAGACCCCCATGGTGAGGGTTGGGGTAGGGTAGACTCTAAGCCGCCTGCAGTTTGCTGCTTTTAGGGGCGAGTCGCCTCAGTTTGCTGAGCCTTGGTGCCCTCATCTGAGAAATGGGGGCATCCGTTAAGTTTGTTAACACTTAAAGTACAGAACACTTAAAGTCCAGCTAAATTTGCATTTCAGATAACACTGTGGTGTGGGGGGAGGGTGTGTGTGTGTGTGCCAGAGCTAGTCTTGCAAGATGACCTTGAGGCTTTGCAGGGAGCCACACACAGTGTGATGTTCACCCCCACAATCCCCTGGTGAGGGGCAGAGGGAGGCTCAGTCTTTGCTGCTTCCTGAACTCAGCTGCACTCTAACTCTGTCCACTTGTTCAGGCCGAGTTCCTGGAGGGCTGGTTGCCTAGCATCTTTCCTTGCACGGAGTGTTAGTGTTGAGGCATGGGAACTGCTTTTGTCTGGTCCTATCTCCCCGTCCCCTAGTCCTTCCATTTCACTGCTTCTCAAAAGCCTCAGGTCCAGGAAAGGTTCCTGCTCTGTTGGGTAGGGCCAGAGCAGCTCTGTGCCCATCCCTCCCTCCCAGACACTGCTTCCTTGACTCTTACGGAGGTCTGTAGGAGGTGGGCCATGAATTCCAAAGGGAGCAAGAGGCTTGTTCTGTGGCCTGCTGACTCAGGGTTGGGGTGGGCCAGGTCCCAGCAGTGTGTCTTGCCCTGTCCAGCCTTGCGCTCTCCCCCTAGGTTGCCTGTGTTGCCTGAGTGCAGCCTCAACTCCACCTGCCCATGTGAGGTGGGGCCCCAGGGTACCAACTGCAGCTGCCAGGAGGCCTTCTCTGGCCAGAGGTGAGTGTGGGGGCCTGGGGGCTGGGAGGTGGACTGGTGAATGTGGAGAGCTGGTTATGGTGGCCAGGGGTCCGCTTCATCTAGAGGAAGGGAAGTGGGGATCCTTTCATTGTCTCAGCCCTCACTGGTGTCACAGTGCCAGACAGCTCACCACTGGTTCTTTTGTGGCTTTTAAAACCACCCTCTGTTATGCCTACACCTGCTGGGCAGTAGTTGCCCTGCTCTGTTTCTTATAGCTGGATCAGTCCTTAGTCCCCTGTGTCAGGACTTGGTGAAAGTACAGCTTCTGGGCCTCTAGGTTGTGGTGTCAGTGTCCCTGGGCTCTGCCCTGCTATATCCTCCCCATAGCATTCTCAGTCATGGTGCTGGGCCGGGAGGTGCAGGTGATGGAAATCACTTTCAGCTTTGGTCACCTGGCAGGGCTGAGCCAGGCAGGAACAGTGCTTAGGGGCAGTGAACAGATGAGCCTTGATGCTTGGGTGGGGGTGTGGGGGCGCTAGAGCATTGGGGGAATGGGAGGCAGTCATGGGGGTAGCGCTTTCTTGGCTTCTCCATCTCCAGGTGTCAGAGCCCAGCCTTGCCCTGTGAAGCCAACCCCTGCTTGAATGGAGGTACCTGCCAGGCTGCCGGTGGGGTGTCTGTTTGCACCTGTGGCGCAGGCTTCTCTGGCCAGTTCTGTGAAGTGGTGGTGAGTGATGCCCAGGGGTGGGCTACAGGGTGGAGGAGTGTGTACGGCCCCCAAAGAGCTATTCCTGGGCCGCTTCTATCATGGATGGGAGGTAGCAGGGGAGGAGACTCAGGGCCCTTCCATGCCCGCCCTGGAGGTATTCTCACTGTAGGGAGAGCTCAGGGCCCACCATCACAGGGAGGGCACAAGGCTCCTGGCTAGGTGTGGCACC
Source organism: Castor canadensis (assembly GCF_047511655.1). Classification (NCBI taxonomy): domain Eukaryota; kingdom Metazoa; phylum Chordata; class Mammalia; order Rodentia; family Castoridae; genus Castor; species Castor canadensis. Next base: position 11,769,144 of record NC_133398.1, on the reverse strand, counting down.
GGGGCTTCCCTGTAGTGCCCAGGAGAGCAGCAGAGGGGACAAATGGGGTCAGCCAAGTCCACTCTGGGACCAGGATTCAGGTCCTATAGGGTCTTGGAGCCTACAATCTTGGGGGTAGTTGGGAGGGTTCCTGAGTCAGGACAGTTTACCACTGCAGATGTGTCTTGACCCCAGGAGGACCTGGATGGAGGGGCCAGTCCCCCAGCCCAGGGGTGGAGCAGGTCCTGTCCCTGGAAGGGCAGGATGCTGGTCTCAAGACTGCACCAGTGTCTGGGGAGCAGTCTTGATCTGCACAGGCTTCTGGCAGGCTGGGTTGTAAAGCACAAATCCCTTGGCTGCTGGAGAATGTTTCCTTTCAAGTTGGACTTTTACAGCCTCTGGCTTCCTCACCTACCACTGTCCTCCCAGGCCCGGAGGAAGTGGCTTTACAGCTTCCTCAGAAGTGCACAGTGGGGGCCAACTGCCCAGCCCACTGAGGCTTGGGGAGCTTTATAGCTTTGGGACCCCTTCTGCAGGTGGGGGGGGTGGGTTGGGGGATCCAGGGTGCAAGGTACGGAGGGAAGGCCGGTGTTGTGAGCTCTGGACCCCTGGGGTCCTGTGATTGCAGAATTCCAGGCACGCAGAATCTTTGACAGGGCTTCTGGAGACAGGAGTAGGCTTGCTGGGTCCCTCAAAACCTGGCCCGTGTCTCCCCAGGGCAAGCTGTCAGAGCAGTCATCTCAAGCAGGCTGGCCCAGGTGGGTTCTGCTCTTGCCATGGGCAGTGCTCAGCCTGTCTCACTTCTGCTCCTTTCCCCTGATGAAGGGTTACGTGAAATCCTGTTCACAGTGCTTACCTCGTACCAGGCATTCCATGGATGTCTGTTTTCTATCCTTCCAGCCAGAACCCCTAGTTGACCAGGACTTCCTGTGCAGGGGCGTGGATGGGTGGCTTCCTGGCTCCGGCCGGCATGCCCTGGGGCCAGGTCTCTAACTGCCTCTCAGGAATCCTGGCCCCAGCTTGGATTCTCTCTGAGTCCTCCTGTTCTCTTTTTTCACCTTGCAGAAGGGCCTGCCCATGCCACTGCCATTCCCGCTGCTGGAGGTGGCTGTGCCTGCAGCCTGTGCCTGTCTCCTCCTCCTCCTCCTTGGGTTCTTGTCCGGGATCTTGGCAGCCAGAAAGCGCCGCCAGTCAGAGGGCACCTACAGCCCAAGCCAGCAGGAGGTGGCTGGGGCCCGGCTGGAGATGGACAGTGTCCTCAAGGTGCCACCTGAGGAGAGACTTATCTAGGCCAACCTGGCTGCTGGTGCCATGCCCTGGAGGCCCTACAGGATGTCTACCTGGAGACCCAAGGAGATTGCTTTCAGGGCCCACTGGGAGTATCCCATGGATGGCAGCCCCTGCCTCTGTCCCATCGTGGACTGAGAAGGGAGTCAACTCAGGAAAGCAGAGAGGGAACCTCTCTGACCTGCTGGGCTTTGTTGTGGCAGGTGTGTGGCTATGTGTGGGCAGACAGGCATGGTGCACGTGGTGTGTCAGTAGAGCATGCGTGTACGTGCAGACGTGGTGCTCTGTAGATCCCAGCTGAGTTTTCTGACAGGGCTCACTCACATGGCTCCTCTTTTTATTGCGTGTACATGACTGTCTAGTGGGGGCAGATGGATGCTCCATGGTTGGGGACCACATGTCCATTCTGGGACAGGGGCAGCCCAAGGCTGCATGTTTTCCAGCAGGCCAGGCCAGAGCTTGCCCAAGCACCTAGATTTCAGTTCTGGCACCTTCTGAAACCTCCAAGGGCGGCCCCTGCTTTGGAGACAGCTGAGAAATGATGAGTGGTGTTCTCATCAGGCCAAGTGGACTTCTGCTCCTTTGGGCAGATCTGTCTCTGCCCAGTACCAGAGCTGGTCCTGCAAGGGAACCCCATAACCCTGGACACCAGGCCTGCAGGAGCCGAGGACTAGCTGCCTGAGCTTTCCTGCCTGGCCATGGTCATTTGCAGGTGGGAAAGCCTCCCTGCCTACCTCACAGGACTGCTGTGTGACTCAGAGAAGCTGACAATGGGCAGAGGACTCTGGGAGTCATTCAACTCCAGTCTGAAGTGAATTGTGGGTGTCCTTTTAGGTGTTTGGAAGCATTGTCTCCCCAGGCGTAGCTGAGGAGGGCTTCCTGGGGCCCCTGCAAGGAGGCCAGAAGGGAAGGAAGATGAAGGAGCAGTCCTCCCCCTCCCCAGCCCCCACAAACTCACCTGACCACCTGCCAGTTCTCCAGCTTTGCTGCTGCTTTGCCTGCATGTTGGTCACCTGCACATGGCTTGTTTCAGCGAAAGCACACCAGAGAAGCCCTCAGGTCCTTTGCCTCCTTGACCTCTCTGTGGGAGGCTGGTCCTGCAGAGGTCTACTGCAGCCTGCCGATGCTGTGCCCTTGAGTCCCAGAGGGCATCTAAGGACCTGTCCTCCTTCTTTTTGACCTGGGGATGTGACCTCTCCTTCTGGTTTCCTAGGCCAGCAGAGCCTTGTACATGTTGCAGCTGGAGGCTGACTTTCCCTGGCTCCCTTGTGGTTTCAGCCACCTCTAGAAGGCACAGAATTAGGGGCACCGGAGGTTCAGCAGAGGCTGGGATGGGGGTCCCTGAATGCTAGTCTAAGGGGCCTACTTGGTCCTTGTCCTGCAGGAGGTGGGACTGCCTTGCCCCCAACTTTCTTCCCCAACCCCTGGGAGAAGGGGAGCAAGCTGGCTCCTCAGCTACATTCTGAAGTCAGGGATTTGGTGTGTGAGCTGCAGACTGTTAAGATATTTTCTGTGGCGCTCTGGCTTATAAATCCAATTTAGCTTTGGTGACATTGGGTGACTACTCTAGATCTCCCCTCCAAACATGATCGCCCAGCTGGGGTGCAGTCCAGTCTGGGGCTCTGCCCTTGCTGATGACATCTTTGGATTGGCCAGGTGTCCTCTGGAACTTGTTCTTTCTTGGAGCATGGGTGCCCTGGCCCTGAAGTCCCGCTCTGTGGTTCCAGCAGGGCTGTGCAGACCTGTTACCAGCCTAGTCTCCATGACCTGCTTATGAGGGAAAGGGGAGCTGGCTCAGAGCTCCCTGTGGGCACAGGCCTGGGGATGGGCAGGGGTTGGGTCCTTCCTGCTTGGCCTCCACCTTGGCTGGGGCTGGGCTAGGGCTCACGTCAAGATGGGTGGGGAAGATGGCCAAGGGCCCACTCCTCCAGGCTCCCTGAAGGACACAAGGATGCCATCCTCTTCCCCAAGAAGGTTTTATTGAATGCACACACGAAGTTCATCCTTGGGTTTGCAAATTCCCCCCAGTGAAGGACGAGACAGAGGTACAGATGGGGACCTGGAGTGCTCCCCACCAGTCTCCAGTAGAGCCAGGGATGTTGTGGCTTCCTTGGCTGCCCAGCATGCCCTGCCCCGCCGGGGGCCACCCTGTCCTGATGAGACGTCTGCTCAGGAGGGGAGAAGAACTGGAACCTGTGTTGAACATCGGCGTGCCCAGGAGGGGCCTGTGTGGCCCGTGTGCGACATGGCTCCCAGCGACCAAGGACACTTGCAAGATGGGAGAGGCTTGCTCCAGGGTCTCAGGTGACAGGAGAAAGGTTGTGAGGCAGGTACCCAGGTCTCTCAGGCTGATGAGCAGTGGCAGTGGCCTCCCATCCTCTCAGACATTGAGGGGCTCCCTGGAGTGACAGGGACCTCCAGGGACCTCTTGTTCCTGTCTGACACCTGTGGGTAGACTGTCTGACCCGTTCACAAATAGGAAATGAGAAATCAGGTCAAAATGCTCACAATTTCCTGTGTGTCTCAGATGTTGTTTTCTTAAATGGTCAGGCTGCATTTTAACGTTTATTGAAAGGAGTCAATTTTCAAGATTCATCAAATCAATAAGGTAAAAAGGAAAAGATAAAAGAAACAATAACAAAACATTTCAGTTTCACTTTGGTGACATTGCTCTCTGGCATTTCTGTGCTGGCGAAGCTCCAGATGGGGAGGACTGGCTGCTAGGCCTCCTCCTGCCCCAGGCTGAGAGGCCATGTGCGCCCACTCCTGGGGGGTCCTGGCCTGCTCCTGGCCACTGGGCAGCTGTGCCCTGCCCCACATCGGTCTATGGGTCTGTGGCATTAAGCTTGGCCTTTGAGTTGGAATCTGGGATGCTGCTGCTCAGCTCTGCCTACCACACTAAGTACAGAAGGCTGGGGGTCCCAGCTTTTGACTGTGATGGGCCCAGGAGAGCTGGGAGCTATCTGGGTAACAGAGAGCTGGGGACTCCTGACACTCAGACCTGGGGTTTCTCCTTTTCTTCTACTAATAAGAGTTGCTGGTGCTCCCAGCCCCAGCTGGGTTTGGCCATCACAGGGGTCCCTAGACCCTTGGCCCCCGAAAACAACTGAAGTTTGGGGGGGGGTGGAGACTCACAAAGGAACGAGTGTATTGCTAGAAAGAGGTTGGAGATATCCCCCAGTGAGATACCCTAGCCTGAGAGGGGCCCTCACTTCAGACCCCAAACACCTGCATCTTGTGCAGGCATGCTCACATGGGGACAACACTGATGCCCTGTGCCCTGTATGGGGCAGGTGCAGGGGGAGAAGACTGCTGGGCTCGAGAGGAGGCCTTGAGTCTCTTGCTCCCATGGGGTATCTGGAGGGAAAGTACCAGGAGCCTGGTCTGGGTGTTGGCCCAGCTGACCGCTAGTGCAAAACCCAAGCAGAGTACTGAGGAGGGTGGTGGCAAGTGGGATGGCTCCCAGGAGCGGGGCAGCTCCCAAGCTACTATGTGCCACTCCCCAGAGATGAGCAGTGTGGAGGGGGAGAGGGCAGAAGCTCCCTTCCCCCCAGCGGAACCTGGGCAGACATGGTGAGGGAGCCCTGGCCTTGACCGGCAGCATGAGGTGCTCACTCGAAGGTCTCCCATTGCCTCCGCAGCTGCTCTACAGAGCTGGGGGCCGGGGCTGGGCTCGGGCTCATGTCTTGCCGGGTTTTCCGTAACAAATCCTCAAAGGGGTCTCTGGCCTGTAGAGGAGCCAAGGGCTGCAGCACTGGCTCCAGGCCTTGTGGGGGTCTGGGGGGCAGGAGTGGGGGGTCTCCAGGCCTCAGGGCCAGCCCCTGCTTGGCTTCAGTAGCTCTGGCACTGGAGCGGGCCAGGGGCAACGTTCGGATCCTCGAGGGGGCGACTGTTGCTGGGCCGAGTGGCTGCAGGGGACTGGTGTGGGCGCCCATGGGTATCTGGCCAAAGAGGTTGGGCATGGAGAGAGCAGAGAGGTTGGGCTGAGATCTGTGAGGGGCACAGAAGCCGGAACTGGAGAGAAGAAGGCTGGGTGCAAATGCCCGCCCCTGGGAAGCTGGAGGGGCCCCAAAAGGCCTGGCTGGGGTGGAGCCCAGGGGAAGGGTGGGCGGTGCCACTGGCACAGATGGGACAAAAGGGTTGAGTGGTGACTGGGAGAAAGGGGTGCGGGTCCCCGTGGGGGGGAAGCTGAACTGGGGGATGAGTGGGGTGGCCACATTTGGGGTGGCAGGCTGTGGTGGGCCCGTGTTGCCTGACCAAGCAGCATTAAGTGGATCCAGGAGAGCAAGCAGGGCATCGCTGCCCATGTTGGTGGCCCCTGGAGCTGAGCTGAGTGGCTGCAGCAATTCAGTGGGGCCTTGGGGGGTGACACTGGGCAGGACCCCTGGGAATAGGGCTGGGCTCAGGGCAGTGCGCTTTTCCCGGTCTGTCTGCAGCCGCTCTGAGAAGTCGCCGGCAGCCTGGAGCTTGGCGGGGCGGGCAGTGGGCGGTGGAGGCACAATGCCTAGCTCTGGGGTCTTCCTTCCCTGCGGCCGGGGAATAGTGATGTTGCCTGGAGTGGGAGTGGGAGTGGGAGCGGGAGCTTCGGCATTGCTGGAATTCAGGGTGTTCTCCTGGTGCTGGGGTCTATGATGCAGGGCTTGGGAATTCCCGAGCAGGGCCGAAGGCTTCTCAGGGGAGGCAGCCGGGGGTTTGCTGGGGATGGCCATGTCGTCCTGGCCCAGGCTCCAGAGCTTGTTGTATGGGTGGGTGACCTTCAAGGCCATCGTCATCCCAAGGCTCCTCTCACTCCTGCCCAGGTCCAGCCTCTGTTGGGAGGGAAGGAGGAGGTGGTGACTGCAGGCTGTCCCAGACAGGAGAAAGCATGTCCCATTCCTACCCCTCCTCCATGCCTATGGGCACTGGGACTGCGCTCCCAGGAATGTGGCCAATTAGGTCCTGGGCCCTGGAGCAGTAGGGGTCACCCCAGCAGAGAACCCAGACACGTGGACCCCGAGCCCAGGCCTCCTACCGTGTGCTACAAAGGGATTAGAGAGGAAGTTGCTCTTGGTCTTTAGCCAGAGGTTGCCAAGAAGTTTTAGGAAAATGATTCTAGCTACAAGCTATCTACTGCTCCCGCCCTTTTTGCTTTTCAGAGTATGTGGCTCCTTTGGTCACACCCAAGAGGGCAAGAAAGGCTTTGGATCTGGTCAAAGGTACACTGGTGGGGGAGGACAGAGGCCTGGATTTGAGTCCTGGCTCTGCCACTTCCAGGCTACTGGACCTGGGCAAGTCACTCCTTGAACGGCCTCATGCCCAGCATGTGAGTTATCGGACACAGGGATCTTTGTGAATTCCACAGGGTGACAGTGACCGCCAACCCAGTCCAGAGAGGGGACCCGATGGATTGGAAGTCACAATGGGGAATTAGTGGTCACACAGGAATAATCCAGAACCCAGGAATTTTGATCTAAATGCTCTTCCAAAGAGCCCTGGTGGGGATGGAAATTGTTCCGGTTCCATCCAAGTCAGAGGCCTGGAGCACCAGCCCGTCTGATACATGAATGGAAATGGTCAGCGGATGTACCCCACGTCGGGGGTTCAGCTGCTGGCCCAGTGGGTAGGGTTTGTAGTCACATTGATCTGGAGCAGGGGCGGGCTGAGGACCTCGGGGAAAATCAGTTTCTCCCTTGGTCTCTTCACTGAGACTCGAGGGGGACCTGCCTCGTGTTTAGGAGGCACTCCAGCAGGCACCCTCCCTCACCCACACCATACCTGGTAGTCAAAGGTCCCTGGCTGCTCCTGCAGGTCTTTGGGGGCACGAAGGTCCTCCAGGCTCTTGGCCTGGCCCAGCGGCTGCAGTGGGGCCTCCACGTCCAGGCTGCTAAAGACCTCCTCCAGGAGGTCGACGCTGGCAGCCCTGTCAGGCGGAGCTGGGACAGGGCCCCGGGGCTCCTGCACAGGCTGCTCTGGACCCTCTGCCTCATCACCTTCCGCGCTGTCTGACTCCTTGAGTGTCCGATATGGCCGAGGCCTGACAGGAGACAAGAATGGGCTGGATTCTTCCACCCAGTGCGTCCATAGGAAGAGCAGGAGGTCTCAGCCCTGATTGCATCCAGGTCTCAGGGACCATGCCCAGGAGACTCCAGGACAGCAGAGTGTCCTGGGATTCCTGTACAGCCCAGAGCCTGGCTGGCACAGGGTGTAAGCTGTGCACTGTGGCACCTGGGACTGAATTTGGCTCTGCTGCTTGCTGCTCTGTGACCTCAGACAAGTCCCCTTTGACTCTTGCTTTGCATTGAGGGGCCACTGAAATCTTTGTATTTATGCTAGAGGAATGAGTCAGGACCGGAGGTGGAATCTGCAGCAGGCAGATGGTCCTCTTCCCACCCACCCCAATGAGGTGACCAACCAAGTGGTTGAGGACTTGGTTTCTGTGAGCGGGTCTGGGAAATCAAGCTGGGGAAAACTCTCCAGAAGCAGCTGTCCCAACTGCCCCAGGAAGGACCCCCCCCAGGGGAAATCCCCTGGGCCTTAACTTGTGAGACCTCTGTTCCAACCCTGGTCCTACCATCTCTTTCTGTAGGAACTTGGGCAAGTCACTTAACCTCTCTGAGCCTCAGCTGCTGCTCAGGGGGTGGTGATGGTGACTACATGAGCAAACACAGTGCCTGGCATGCAGAGGCTGGTGATAGCATCGACAACCCACCAGAGCACGCCTATTGCCGGGCTCAGCACTGACAGCTTTTTGTACATTCAGTTAAAACCCTGCAGGCAAGCCAGGGGTAGTTAACAATGATTTTCTCTTGCCTTCCCTACCCACAGAAAGCCACAGGGCACCACTAGTACACTGAGAGGCAGTGCCTGGGTAAACCCTGACTGCTAAAGGAGCCCTGGCCAGAGCAGCCCCCACTTCCTTGTGTCAGGCCAGGAATGCGCTTATGATGCTGGTAAAGTGGGGAGAGGGCGCCATCTGCTGGTCAAGAGCAGGCTGACATCAAAGGCCCACAAAAGCAGAACTTACACTCCCCTCACTTTATAGAGGAGGAACTGGAAGCTCAGAGAAGTTGAGCAACTCCTGACAGTCAGGAGAGTTCAACTCAAGGTCCCAACTGATGGCAGGGACTCATCAGACTGTAATATCTTGTTGAAGCAATGTAAGCAGCTCGTGAAGCAGGACTTAACCCTCGCCTTATGGATGAGGAAACCAAAGCTCAGGAATTAAGTAACTTACTCCATAGCACTTCCATAGAGGTGGAAGCCAAGTTTGACACTCCTTCCCTCATTCTGACCAAGTCATTTGACCATGGAATTCAAGATTCTTTACTCAAGTTTGAACAGAATGAAACAGAAAGGAAAGCCAGTGTGCTTCTTAAACTTCAGGAAACACTGTTCTCTTTAGCCATTTCAGTCAGGATGGGACAGCTATTTTTAAAACACACAGAGAAAGGCCTGAATGACCTCTGAGGTCCTGGACTAAGGAAGTGAGCACTAGCCATTATTTAAATAGTGAAGGCATTGGTGTTGGGAGTGTGGCTCAGGGATAGAGCACTAGCCTGTCATGTGCAAAGTTCTGAGTTCAGTCCCCAGTACCACACACACACACACAAACACACAAAAGGTAAGAAAAGAAAAGAAAAACATCAGTTAATTCAGAGAGCATGACAGGGCAGGGCCTTGGACCTGACTTGGTGGACTCATTGGGTCACCCAAGGCTCTCTTTTTCCTGCAAGGTGATTTGATATTGATACATGAATGAACATTTCTTATTCCATCTTTAGTCTCGTCTAATTTGGAACAGAAGATTGGACAACATGAACTCAGGTGGCCACTCTCTAAGTGGAGATATTGACCTGCTATTTAACAGGTGATTGGTGGCATAGACTCAGGCAGCCACTCTTTAAGTGAGGAGCTTGGGAGGCATTGATCTGCTGTGTCACAGGTGATCTGGTGTTAGGAAAGAGCCAGGATGCTTCTGCCCCATGAGAGCAGGGCAGGAGGCAGAGGAGTCTGGGGCTTATAAGGTCCCTGGAGTTCAGGAGAAGGTCTTGACACAGGAGACTGCTGCTGAGGTTAAGGAACTGAGACAGCAAAGAGGGCTCAGGGGTGAAGAGAGACAAGGACTGTATCTGAAAAATGACACATAGTTTGCTCCATGAAAGGCTCTGAGTCCTGTGGGTGCATGGCAAAGGGAGTTCCCTTCCTTTAAGGGCTCCAAGTAAAACACTTGCATGACCTTGGTAAATAAACACTGAAGCTGTCTCTTCTCAGTTCCAGCTCTGAAAAATCTGAGGGCAGAGGGATAAGGAATGGCAAAGAAAGGGGTGCTACAAAACATTACTCTTGGGGGCAGCCAGATCTTTGTTTCCTTTTTAAGAAAAAATTGAATCTTTTTCCTTTATAAAAATTGCTATTTGTAATTAGTGTGAGGCTTATGTTATAAATAATGCTGATAAAATTATGTCTAGAAAGTCAAGTAGATCAGAACTGGTATTAATATATACATTCCATATAATTAGCATTTTTTAAACTTAAAACTTGACTTCCCATCCCCATGGCTTTCTAAGATGTGCTGAGATAAGGGAGGATTTGGGGATCATTGTAGCCACCAATTCCATTAACAGTCAAATTCATTTTCCTCTATAACTTCACTCCACCATCATAGCCCTGTAGGGCTGGCGGAATGGGAGTCCCAAGAGGAGGTGGCATCCTCCCTGCAAGCTGGCCCTGGGACACCTGGCAGGCAGCAGCTCCAAACACCCCTCCCCACACACAAGAGCAAGCAGCACCAGCCCCCGCGTCACCCCATGCGCCCCAAGAGTCACCCAGCAGAGCCCGGGGAGCTGGAAGAAGGAAGAGAGACCATTCAAAGGGAGCGGAGAAGAAAAAGCTTTCAGTGAAGCCAGCACTCGGGGCGCCTTCCCGCTGGCATTCATCGTCAGAGGAGTCCTCGGAGAGGAAGACTGCATAATGTCGCAAAGGCTTTACCAAGCTGGGGCAGAGGGAGACAAGAGAGAAGAGAATAGGCAGTTAGGACACTGTCAGAACTCCCTGTGGGGTGGGAGGGAGAAGACCAGAGGGCATCAGGGTGAGGAGGTTGGGCCCCAACAGAAAAGAAACTGGGGATTGCCATGTGTGTAAGGAGCCTTGAACTCATGATACAGTCATGCGTGACCCTGTAATGCCGCTTCCACTCAGATAGCCCCAGTGTAGCAAGGAACTCAATTCAAGATGCTCAGCACCGCTCTGCTCAGCACGATGAAGCACAAAACACCGTAACTTTCAGCAAAGGGAATCTGCAGTGGCTGAACGTTAACCTTCCATTAAATGCAATGCTTATGAAGAAAAAAATGTAAATCAGGATGCAGAACTGCAGTGCTTACAGTGGGTCCTTTGTATCTGTAGTTCCACATCTGCGGATTCAACCAACTGTGGGTCAGATATATTTGGTAAAAAAATGTGTCTGTACTGAGTATGTACAGACTTTCTTTCCTTGCCATTCTAATATTCCCTAAACAACACAGCACAACTATTGCCACTGGATTGGATGTGATAAGCAATCTACAGATGTTTGAAAGCGTACAAACATGCATAGGTAGTGTGCCATACGAGGTAGTGAGCATCAGTGGATTTTGGCATCTGGAACCAATTCCCGGAGGATACTGAGGGACGATGGCACTGCACTCTCTCTCATCTACCTACAGAAAAATGCATAGAAAAAAGACTGGAAAAACTTGGGCCTAACAGCCACTAATAGCCAGGGGGATTATGGGTGATCTTCCCCCACCCCCTGCTTCTTTTTATTTTTCTACAATAAGCCTATCAACTTCAATAATCAGTGAAAAATAAAAAATAAGAAGTTGAAGAAAAAAGTGAGCCATGTGGATAAGCCCTCTGGAGAAAGCCCTTTTCTGATTAGTGGCTGCTCTCTGGAGTCTCCCTCGGATGCTTCTTCAGAGTCTTTTTCATCTGTGATGTGGAAATTAAATATTCATTGTTATAAAAAATACATCTCCCTTGTCAGCCACCTGTGAGCTCCACCTCTATAAACAAACACACACAGCCCAGAGATGCTCCATGCCTGGCTCCTATGAATTATATACTGGCCCAGGCCTGTGAGAGGCCATGGGCTTAGGAGAGGAGCTGGACCTGTGGATGCTGGTTCAAATCCTGGTGCCATGGCTGCTACTCTGCCCATGTGCTGGGGAGCAGGTGTGGTGGGCTGGGCCTGCTCTAAGGAGGTCTCAGAGGAGAGGGTGAAGTTTGAGGAAACATGGGGTGTTAGCTGGGGCTATCTCTTCTCCCTTGCACCAGCCAAGGCAACCTCTTTTGTGCTTTCCATGTTGGGTGGGATTCCTTCATGGAAGGCCAACACGTCCAAGGAGCATTGCTGCTGCTAATCCACATGTTGTCCAAAGGAACTTCAAGGGCCTTGGCACTTCCACCCCATGCCTTCATCTCCTCCTGCCCTCCCCCTACATGTCAGTTGGCTTACCATCTCTGGACCACACAGCCTTTGTCACTTGGCTTTCCCCATTCCTGCATGATGCACTGACTGTCTGAATACCTGGCCCAAATAACACCCTCAGGAAGCCCCCTGGGGCTGCACATCTTGGTGCTTCCTAGGCCCCATTTAATCTCCTGCAATTCTGTTTTTGGGTTGAGTTCAAGGGCAGGGGCATAGCTTGTTCTCTCTCCCCAGCTGGGGCCCACTGAGCACAATAGGAGTCTGTGGTCAAATGAAGTGGGGAAGACACCACTTTGCTCACACTCCTGGGGCCTTGCCATGACCCATAGCTCCTTTTGTCAACTGTGGCTGTGGTGTACGTGTCCCCTCTCTAGGTTTCCCATCTACTGTCTCGGACATGGACAATGTGATGATGCTGGGGGTGGTGTGGTGTCAGGTACATGGGGGCAGGCGAAGCCTTGGGAAAGTGTTCAGGACAACAAGCATAGCAGCCCCGAGCCGAGGCTCTGCACGGCTCATTTCCTCCTCCCACAATAGCTTTGCAAGAGGAATCGCCACACTAATTTTATAGAGGGCGAGACCTTTGTGAGTTTACCCATCTGCCCATCCATCTGGGCATCCAAACGAGACACCTTGCACTGCTTGTGGTGAGCAGACCCAGCATGAGCTGAGCACTGGGGACACCAGTGAAGAAGCAAAGTGACCTGGCCAGGAAGTGACAAGCAGGAACTCCAGCCCCTGATTAGAAGGCTCTCCAGTGGCCCTGTCTTTCTGACACCCACCTAAACCTAGGCTTCCATGCTCACAGTTGGATCCTGATATCTGTAGCTCTGGCTTTGACCAGAAAGCACAGATCACAGCTTGGTATGTTAGCTGAATGTTGCTAACCCTGCCAGGAATTTCTGGATTCACAGAGAAGCAAAGAGCCTTTGTGCTGGTCTGGACCTTGGTATCATTATCAGCCTTCTGCAGTACAGGTCACTGGCAAAACCCGGTGCCTCCCACACTAGTATATCCATACGGTGGTGCTGATAGGGGGTTGGGGGGGGTAGTGAGCTTCACTTTCCAGCTCACAAATGGCTTCCTCCTCCAGCCAGCTATCCTGGCCAGGTCAGGCCCAGGATGTCTATGGAACACATCACTGTCTCTCTGGGTGAAACCTGCCATGTGATTTGGTCAGATGAGACCTTTGTCGTGTCTAGGCCACATGGATGATGATGAGGACAGTAGCAGAACTTATAAGCCTGGAGCTAAATACTGTCCATACACTTTCTCACTACGTTCTTATAAAAGACAAAGAAGCTAAGGCTCAGAGAGGAGGAGCCACACAGCAGCTGAAAGTAGAGCTGGGAGTTGAACCTGGATTTACCTGCCTGTAACCTCTGTGGGATCCTACCTCTACAGCTTCCTGATCTGAAACAGTGAAATGAGAGAGAGGATGTTCCCCTTCTACTTTTAATGAAAGGTGAGATTTCAAAATAAACTTATTTAAATTCAGCTGCTCATGTTCTTCCACGAAACATACAGTCAGATTTTGTCAGAGATAAAGGATGAACCATCGAAAACGTCCAGGTTTAAATTTTTTATTAGCTTAAGGAAGAATATGGGAAAAAATGTACCTCTCTTCCCTCATTAACCCAATTCAGCTACCACCCTGCAGTCTGCCACCCACCACTTGCCTGGATTTTATTCCACACAAAGGGCTGTCTGTGAAAAGGCAGGTCGGGGCGAACTTGGCTACCCAGCGAGGGCTGCGATGTCTCGGTGCGAAAGAAAGGCTCTCTGTCCATCATTGCTTGGACCCCATCATCCCCCACAGCCGCCCCCGCCTCTGCCCACCATGCTCTGCGTGGAGTTCCCATGCAGATGACTCCGAGCCCTTTCTAATGTTTGGTTTAACGTGTCGCCGGTTAGTGCGCGCGTGTGACAGTGGTGACAGGCGAGGCTGTTCCTTTTTAAATACCATGTCAGAGACTCGGCGTCAGGAAGCGGGGACGTGCTCTGTGCTCTCTGCTGCGCTGGGATCGCACTGGCTTATTTTTTAATGAGGAAGATCTGCATCTCGAGAGTTTTTTTCATGTGTCACATCGCGTGGACAAATCAGCAGCACGTCACGCTGGTCCAAAATGAAATGCTGACAAATGTAGATATTTCAAATTTAATTGACATTTAAATGTACTTGAGATAAAGATGGGAAGAGATCAGCCAGGACTGAGTCTCCAGAGGTAATGAAGGGGCTGGTGATTATCTTTAAAGGAGCCTTTAGCTTCAGCACAAAGGCTCTTCACTTTGCAAATGGGATGGTCACTTTGCATCCCTTGGTGATGTGGCTCTGGACGGGTGATGCTCATGGATAGGGCCCCAGGCCCAGGCCAGGTCCTGCCTGCTTGGTTGATGCCAGCCTGCCCATTTTCTTCTTCCTTCCCTTTCCCATCCAGGATACCTTGGAAAAGTCACTTTATCTTCTAGACCTCAATTTCTTCTCTGTAAAATGGAAATTCTGCAGGCCTCCTGAAAGTCTTATCATAAAAGACAAGTATTGGCAGAAGGCATTGCATAGGGCCTGGCACACAGTGAACACAGTCACAATTCACATGCAACGATCACCTGCCCACCAAGACATCCCAGGCATGTGCACCCTGTGCAGGGGCTTCCTAAGTGTCCAAGGACGAAGGTGGTGGTCACTATCTTCAGGTGAGTGGCCCTCCACTGGGCATAGCCTAGGACATGGGAATCAGCTGAGAAGCCTTGCCTGCAGATTCTCAGCTTCTCTTCCCACCACGCCACATGGCCAGTCCTCCAGGCCACAGGCTTGGCAGTTCAGAAAAGTAGAAAAGGTAAGATGGAGGATCTGTGGGGGCCAGTGTGACTGAAGATCCACAGAGGAAACCTGAACCTGGCCTAGAGCTGCCCTGAGTGGCCCAGGGTAAAAGCTGGGGCTGCTGCTGAGGAAGGACTGGAGACAGTGCAAACTCAGTCATGTGTCTACTGAAGAACACTGGAGGAGCCACTGTTGTCAGGAGTCATCATCAGAAGGAGAGGGTGCTCCACTGTCAGTGGTGAAGGATGAGTGTGGGAGACTCACTCAGGGACTGGATCTGCCAGAGGACAGTGGGGCTGGGGTGGCCCCTGGTTAAGGACCCTTGGATGAGGTTCCCTCAGGAGGTGATGTGGGTGCTAGGTTTTTCTTCCTGAGCACAATGGAGGCTGCCTGGCACCCAGGAGCAGCAAGGGTGCCTGCTGTCAGGTGGTGGGGCGTTCAGGAGAGGCCCAGTGGTAAGGGCCTTAGATCAGCATAAGAACTGAAGGCCACAAGCAAGGCTGGGGTGACATGAGGCCTCACAGTGGCAGGCAGACTCAAGAACAGGAAGGCATGATGGCTGGACCCTTGTGCTCTCTCTGGATGCTGCCTGCTTTTCCAGCCTTTTCCTATGCGTCCGTTGAATCACTTCTCAACCTGTGTGTTCATTCCTTCTTTTCACAAAAAATACTAATGCCAAGTTCACAGACCCATTACCCAGCCTGCCCTGAGAACCCTTTCAAGGCCACAGGGTGGACACTTATATGGGGAGAAGCCCAACCATGGGACATGGTCTTCATTACTGCTGTTCTTTGGGCTCTGTGCTGGAGGGAAGGTGGAGATAGTAGCATCTTGGAGGCACTTTCCTCAATTGGGAAGACACTGTGTGGACTATGCAGAAATCTGTCTCTCACCCTGAGGATGATCTCTGCCTGCGGAAAGCCTGAGCCTGGAGACAGTTCTGGGGATGGTGGCAGGGGTGAGAGAGTAGTGCATGTGGAAGCCAGCAGCCCTGAGTGTGTGCCCTGGTTGCAAAGATTCTGGAGGTGCAGGAGGTTAGCCGAGATAATGTGAGGGTGCTGGGCCCACAGCAGGAGAAACAGTAACACGGAATCTGGAAGAGGCTGGGGTCTCGGTTGGGATAGCAAAGCCTTTTGGGTGACTGGAATAGGTAACTTCTCCAGAATGGGCCTCTTTTCTTATAGCACCCTGAAAGCTTGCTCTTCCAGTGGGAATGAGATCCCTTGTGTAACAGCTTGTGGGGGCCGTCCTTCCCTCTGAGCAGCCCAGGAGAGGTGGCTAGAGACCAGTGGCTGTTGAGTTTTCGTGGGCTGCTGTGATTGTTAAGGCTCCTTGATGTGAAGATGGGGATTCCTTGGCAGCTTCTGCTTTTCCAATCTGGGCTCAGGCTCCACGTCTGACTTCAGGCTTGGCTTTGCCTCCAGACTCCACTGGGGGTGGGAGGAGCCAGGTCAGAAGCCCTGCTAATTGGGTCTGTGACCTTCTGCTCTGGTGTTTGGACTCCTGGCCATGCAGACATTGGGTCCTGGCAGCCTGCCAGGGGGTATCACAGAGACAGCTGCCCCTACCCCCTGGGGCCCATGGCCCAGCTGGCATCTTGGAGACTTGCTCCTGGGGCTGGTAGCAGCTCCTGGCTCTTACAGGGCCAGTGCAGGAGAGGTTCTGGCAGCTCCACAGTTGCATCCTGAGCACCCCTGGCACACAGTGGGTGCTTGTTATGTATTTGTGGTTGTTAATGGATACCTGCCCCATTTCTAGGGTGCTGGGCTGTGGATGGCACCTGTGTTCACTTATTTATTCATTCAGGATACATCTCTGAGCAGAGGTCTGGCTAGGCTCTGGTTTAGTGTGTCCAAAGCTGAAGGACACACTGTGTGGAGTACTGGTGTGCGTGTGTGTGTGCATGTGTGCAAGTGTGTATGAGACATAAAGAGGAGCTACAACAGGGTGGGCCCACACAATATCCTGGCAGTTTGGGGATGGTGGATGCGGGAGTAAGCAGCTGTGGGGAGTGCAGGTTAGAGGCTGTGGTAGTCACTGCAGAGATGAGGGAGGAGGGGTTAATTTAGGATGTGACTCTGTCTCTCAAACCATGCTGCTTGAGATGTTAAATGCAGAGGGTGAGGAAGTGTGCCCAGAGCCTCAGGATGGTGGTTGGTGGGCTGGGATGCTGACCCAGGCCTGTCAGATGCCAATGTCCTGCCCCTGCACCAGGTTGCCACCCAAATGACTGAGCCCATCTCCCCAGGGTAGCTGGGTCTTGGCTGTGCCAGAGGGAGAGGGGCTCTGCCCCAGTGTGATGCACAGCCAGGAGTGACCAGGGTCAGAGTGTGTGTGCTGTGCCGAAGTATCATCTTCCACCAGTAAACAAGAATAACTGGCCAAGAGAAACAACTGCAAAGTGCTAAATGCTTCTGAAATCTTCTGATTACTCTCATCTTCTGGAGTTTCAGTGCTGGGGTCATGTGGTGTGACTCAGATCAGACATTCCAGTTCCTTGGCAGCGTAACTTGGCCATTTGGTGCACACACTGTCTACCCAACCAGCATACCCACAGGACTCTTCCTTGTCCATAGGGTTTCCAACGCTATGGTGGAAGAAGTGGCACTAACCTTTTAGACAGATACTAAACCATGCAGGGTGGACGCCATCCTAGCTGACTGGCTGAATAGATGGGCTCTGGCATTAAACTGACATGTTTGAAGCGCAGCTCTGCTACTAACTAGCTGTGTGACCGAGGACAGAGCCAGCCTCTCAGAGGCTCAGCTATTTCTACAAGAGAGCTCAGAACACTCCCCACACCCCATCATTTTTCATGAGGATTAAATGAAATGGTGTTTGTCAAGTGCTTAGTACATACTTCTCAGCTAATGGTAGTTGTTAATTCCAGTTCTTATAATGATATAGAAAGAGAAAGCTTGGAGAACAAGGATGTACCCAGGCATTTTTCACATGAGTGAGAAACCTGGGAATAATCTAAAGATGGAGGATGGGCAGAGTTAGGTAGATTCCCAACATACACACACAATGGGATCTGTAGTCACAGACTACAGGGGTCATGAAGACCCATGTGACAAGTCCATATAACAGGATAGTACAAGGAAAGCAGAGTACTAAAATATATAGAGGAAAAACACTGGAGGGGAATCTACAGAAATGTATTTGAATTAAAGTAGTGGGATTCAAAACGAGTATGTCTCTTTCCATATTATCGCTAAGACAATTGGATTCTTTTGACAAATTACTTGAAAGGAGCAGATTTCCTATGGATCTGGCCAGAGAGGTAAGCAGGGCAACAGTTCATGGTCCCCAGGTGGCTACATCTAGACTATTCTTCCTCAGTACCATGAAATTCCAAAGAATAAGCTGCAGCCAGTCAAGCCCCTCATGTGACTGGAGGAAGATGGGTAAACAGTCAAAAGAGCTCAACTGCACAGGTGCTGGGGTCTGGGCCCCTCAGACTCATGACTGTGATCTCCTTAACCTCAGGACTCAGAAGACAGCCCTGCAACTGGGTTGTGAAGATTAACTAGGTGGATGCATATCATGGTCTCCCTCTACACTACTCTGTGAGGGTCACTGCCCCTGGCTCCACTGCCACATCTCAGTAGGGAACAAATGTCAGGTTGCCTGGCAGAGAGGAGCACTCAGAGGTCAGCGTGGTCAATTGAGTCTTGCCTCAGTCTCACTCAGTCTTGAGGGGGCAGGTGGGCCTCATTATAAGGCCTTTGTAAGCATGCTATTGGCTCTGTCTAAACATCAGGTTGGATGTGAAATTCCCCAATACCTGGCAAGCCAAAAGGGAAAAATCTTGGGGCCTGGCAGCAGTACACCAAGGCCCACCTTTAAAAGGTGAGGAGCTGGGGCCCTCCCTGCCCACTATGGCAGCCACATTCTCACTACTCAGAGTAGAACTCAGGTATAACTAGGTTCTTTCATTTTTGAGCTTTTGAGATAGGGTCTTGCTTATGTAGCCCAGGCTTGCCTCTAACTCAAGATCCTCCTACCTCATCTTCCCAAGTGCTGGGACTGCAGAAATGAATAAAAAGCCTAGAAGATGGAGGAGAAATGAACAGGCCTCTATCATTAGATAGCCAATCCCATATTCTCTGGCACTGAGATCTTGGGCAGATTACTGAAATCCTCTCCTTAAATCTCAGCTTCTCCATCTGCTAAAGAGGAAGCCACCACTTACCTTTCACAACCTTAAGAAATGTTCCTTCTCCTTCCCCAAGCAGAACCATTCAGACACCCATGAATATTGCTCTGTGGCAGCAGGAGGACTGAGGGACTCCAGTTCCTTACTCTAGGCTCCAGGGAGCCTGAGCTATGTGAGTCATCTTAGGACACAGAGCTGTGTCTTTGGGCAAAGCCAGATTAGAAATGGACCACCCCCCTCCCATGCCAAAGAGGGCAGTAGAGCACAATGGATACAGGAAACAGAACTCAAGAGTCCTGGCCCCACCACTCTCTAACTGGGGACCCTGGGAACACGGTTAAATGCATTTTCTGACCTAAGCTCTCTCTGTGGAACGTGGAACAGCTAGCCACAGAGGATCAAGGATATTGAGGGCTCACTGTGCTCCCTGCTGGCATCTAACTCAGGGCATCCCATCATCCTTGCTTTGGATAATACTGCTTCTTGGAGAGAAATAGTAACTGCATATTAATTAGCAAATGGTAACTGAAAAACGGGCTGTTTCCCCAGATATCATTTGAATGTGTTTTTCCAAATGACAACAAATGGCCTTAAGGGTCTAGAAAATGTACCCTTAATTGAGGAAGAAAATATCATTTTGGGCAAATGCAAGTCAACAGAAGAATCAGCATGGGCGCTCCCTCTTCAAGCCTCCTAGCGTGCAACTAGCAGGTCTTCAAAGATACCTGCTGAATGAACAGGCACATGAATGCACAGATAGAACAATGGATGGATGGATGTCAACTGGAATGGAAGGAACAAACTTCAATGATGAACCAGCCACAGAGCCAACACTGCCAGTCTGGATGGATCCCAGAATGCTCGACTGCTGCAAGGGATGCTCTCATTCTTAATCAGCTCCATCTTGCTATCCAAAAAGTTAATTACTGAATGTGCTATTGGAAGTGAGGGCTGGGGCAAGAAGTCAGGATTGAATCCCCGCCCCCCCCCCAATTTCAAAGATCCTACATCCTCTTCTGCTGCCCCAGTCCTCTAAGTTTCTGATGCACTTTGATATTCCCAATAGAGACAAAGGCCCAGGATTCAAGAAAAGCCAGTCCAGATGAAAGGGCCAGGCACTGAGTCCATGTGCGCAACACGGAAACACCCCCAACAAAGGCCTATTAGGCTCTGGCTCCTGCCTGCCTGCTCGTCTTCTCGCCTCCCAACACAATGCCGACAGATTGGTGGAGCTGGTTTCCTTCCCCCCAGAACAATATTTTATGAGGAGTCTGTTTTATTAAAATATTTTCCGCTGGATGCTTCCTGTGTTTCAAGAAGTTGGTCTTGCCAGCTGGAGCTGATGACAGTTGAGAAAAACACATCCAAGTGCTGTTGTGACATGGCATTTGGAAGTGGAGGAGCACGAAGTGGGGGGGGGGGTCTGGGGGGATGGCAGCATGAAAGAGATGCAGGAAAACACCCGGGTGGCACCAGAAATGTCACTGACATGATGGGAGCACAGCCTCCCCTCCTCCTCATTAAGAAAATGTGAAAAGAAACCCTTGCAATGACGTCCCAAAATGTACCTCACTACTTCCTTGGGGGCTGAACTGCTGTGAGGTGTGGTCACAGAGGACCTGTCATTTATTTCTTATCACTGATGGTTTGTTAACCCCCAAATCAGTCCTCCACACTCACACTGATTCATCTCAACTCCTGATGCTTCCCAAAAAGAAATCTAAGATGGGCACATTGCAAAAAGAAACAAAAAGTAATACCGACACAGCTCAGGCAATTAATGGGAAAACAGTATTAACAGCTGACTCTATGCACACACTAACTAGTCATCCCCTCTTGCTGGTTTTGGCAGAGCAGCAGGATAAACAAATGTGGTCAGAAAGTCCAACCTCTAACCAGGAATTGGGCCGCAAAATGGGCAATGCTTTTCCGTAGGATATGAAGTGCTGTTGGTCTAGGTGTTTTGCATGATGCAAGGACACTTTGGGTTTGTAGCAAAGGTTTAGATGAGTTGCAGAGGGGTGACTTTAAAGAAAGGCAGTTAATTTCATTCCCGGCTGGAGAAATCTTTAGGATCAGAGAAGTCCGGAGTCATGCAGCATTCTCTCCACAAGGGGGCAATCATAATCCACCGCCAGGGAGCTGTCACACATTATTCCCACAGTCCTATTGTGCAGAGCACAAGTTAAACCTGCACTCAACTTCTGGGGTCCTCTCTTCCAAATCTCACATATCAAAGTATCTCCAGGAAAACACACACACACGCACACCCCCCCACACACTCCCCCTCCCGACTGCACCTGAGCTTTCTGTTCAAGTCTGAGGGTCATCTGATTGTAAAGCAGAGAATACTGGGAAAAATAAAGTGCACTGCAACCTGGGTAAGGCCACAGCTTGACATTTCAGAATCTTTTCTTCCTTTTGGATCCAATTCTGGCTCAGACCTGCCATTTCCCTTAAAATTTTTCCTTGAGAAATTTTCTGAAAGGCCATACATAGGGAGCATTCCCCTTTCTACCCAAAGGACTGATTTTTGATTCCTCCAACAACCCCAGACTAACATGGATTTATGTATTTTCTAAAGGCATCTCAGGAAGTCAGTGAGCACTGCTGAGTTTGTCTGGGCAGAGCTGAGGGCTGTGTGTATCAGGGACAAAGGGAAGTGGCTCTGGAATGGGGCTGTCTGCAGCTTTTGACCCCACCCCACTAGGTTCCTCAGCCTCTGGCCATGGCTTGTTTTTTGCCTTGCTCATTCACCTCATCTCTCCAACAACCACTTGCACATGACCTACGCTGGTTCTAGGATAGTTCCTGGCACATCCCAGGACCTGCCCAAGAAGCTCCAGGTCTGAGGGCAGGTTCAGAGAAAAAGTCCTAACAACATAAACACTATGACAGAGGTGAATGAAGTGAGGAAGTCTTGTGCCATAGAGACCTAGAGCCCAGGCCTAGGAAGCAGAGGACCTTGTTAAAACAGGTGGCCTCCTTGACCAGGTTGATGACTCTCACCTGCAGACTCTACATTGTCAGCATACGGGATCTGGGACCTTCCTTAGACCCTGTCCAAGTGCCCTTTGGGCTTAACCACTCCAAACGTGGCCCAGGTGCCAGGCTCCTTTGCCTCTGGAGCCTCCTGCTAATGTGACAGTCAGACAAGCAGAAGGAATGAGAGAAGCCAACTCTGAAGATCAAACCCTGCTTCTGACTGACCTCTTTGTGAAATACCTGCTTGGGGCTCAAGAGGCGCCTCTGAGAGCCCAGGGCTGCAAAGCTCAGGCCCTGCTGTGTTCTTGCAGACAGAGGGGAGGGGCCATGAGTACTCACTGCTCAGGGCTGGAGACAGATGTCCTCCGGCCTTCCATGGTGATGTTGCTCTTCGGTCTCTTGACAACATGTGGTCGAGGTGGTCGCACCTAGAGAGGGCACAGGAAAATTCCCAAGGAGTGAGTTGGAAAAGCCATAGAGGGACATTTCAAAGATTTGGATAAGTGGTCCCAGAAGAAATGTTTAGGGATTCTTAAGGTATAGGCTACAAAAGCCCCGCTTATCATGGAAAGACCACCATGTGGTCGTAATGTGCAGCAAGTAGATACATTGTGTGGAATTCTGTGGCTTACTCAGGTCAGAAAGGTTCTCATCTGTAGGATGGGTACATTCCCACCAGCCCCTTCACAGGCTGTTCAAATGTGAGGTCTACATGGGACCTGAAGCAAAGAGGGCCTTATTCATGGAACCTAGAAACAGCTATGCAAAGCAAAATGGTTTTGCTCAGGCTTGTGTTGGAGCTACACATGCTTATTTTGTTCTTTTTACAGTCAAATTTCAGGATCCTTATTTTCCTGTCTAAATGTGAGGGAAAAGCAAGTAATAACATCAGAGAGTGCCAATCAAAGCCACCCTTCTGCTTCCCAGGGCATCCCTGTGCCAGACTTCCACAGGGCTCAGCCTTGTGTGGCAACACTTATGGTGCAGAGTGGGCATACTACAAAGTGGACAGCTTTCCAACCTGTAGCTAGTGCGGTGACAAGATGGGCTATTCTGAGCCACCACCTCTGAGAGCCAGGACAAAGGCCCAGAGAGAAAGATGCCTCCCTTCCTCATCAGAGCCCATGATGGGTGTCAGGTTAAGAATTTCTAGGTACACTGAGAAGAAGACTCATTTGGTTCAATCAACAGTACATGGCTTTACATTTGTACCGTTATCTCTGACCACTTCCAACGACAGAGAGGGATGAGCTTAGAAAGTCTCTGTGAATTTCATTGCAGATAAAAACAATCAAGCATTGTGGCCAATGCAGGGGGCTTCCTTTCCCTGCATATGCGACATGCACTTGCTTAGTTTTGTGGAAAAGATGGGGAAGGAGACTATGCATCCCCTTCATTCCCTGCCTGCCCTTTTCCCTGAACCTCTAACCCCTAGCAATTTGTGGGCAACATAGCACAGTAGCTTAGGAACAAGATTGCAGAAGTTCGTTGCACACAGACAAATCTTTATAGGGTCTCATCAAGCCCTTAGATCTGCACATGTCTAATCTAACCAAAGTTTTTCCTGTGGAGTGTCCAGTCTGAGTGCAGCCTTGTTTGGCAAATCAGAGATGTGGTAAAAGCCAAATGCATTCTGCTGAACTTGCTCTGTCTTTTTCCATGGAGCTGTTCTGAAGACTCAACCACAAGGTGCAGGAAATGCCCTACTGTGGGTCTGGTACATGGTGGGTGATCTATAGATACTATCCTGCTTCTCTGAGACCTGAATGTCCCTTCTTAGCAATGACAAAAGGAAGACCTGGGGTGCCTCTGAGTTAGAAGGTGGATTTCAGGGTGATCTGATCCCTCTTAGCATCCTGTGCAGGGCCTGGCATATAGTGGAAACTCAGCAGCAAGATTTGCAGAAACATGAGTGTTGGTGCCTAGAATCTAAGAGGTGCACAATACTGTTGCTATTATTATTGTTATTAGAAGGGCACCTGCTACCCAGCAGGTATTTGGCCACCATTTGCTGAACAAACAAATGCATATATCCATCCCTCATTCCAACTCTGAACTGCTTTCGCCAGCGCAGCAAAGCTCCTCTGGCAGCAGTGCACAGGATTCCCTGGCTGGAAGGCTCCCCCAGATTCTCCCCACAAAGGCAGCATGCAGCTGGAGTGGAGGAGCAGTTCTGCCCAAGCTGGGGCCCCAGCCGGGTGCTCAGGAAAGGTCAGACATTAAGGCCTGTCAGCTCATCCTGCACAGGGCTGCTCCTCGCTGCAATAAAGGCGGGTTAAGAATGTGAACTTGTGGCTGAAATGGGGGGATTAAGTTTGTGGCAACTTCAACTGAACTTGCAGCGTGGTGAAACATGGGGAAAAAGAACAACAGAGCTAATTAGACGAGCTGAGCTGTCAGAGTGCCGCTGAATGGCTCAGCGCCAACAAACAAAAGGAATGGGTTGGCAATCAGCAGGATCGATGGAGGAGACTGCTTCATTAGGGATGATAAAACAGACAGAGGAGGGAGAGGGAGGGAGAGTAGTGGGGGAGGGAGAGGAAGACACAACGGACCAGAGCCAGTCACCCTCGCAGTTATAGAACCACCCAGAGTCATACACACCTCACTGGTGTGGACAATGCCAGGCACAAAATTATTCTCACAGACAACTACCCAGATGCACAAGGCCTGAGCTTGCAATGTACTCACAACCTCACAGACAGACTTTCACAAAGGCATGCACAAGAGGTGAAGGCACATAAAACCACACAAATGTCTCTCTCTCTCTCTCTCACACTCACTCACACACACTGGAAAACCATAACCAGGCATAGGCACACCCAGGCAAAAAGGTTTAATTAGGCCTGAATCACAGAATGATGCAAACAACCCCCATCATATTCCAGCAATCACATAGCCCTTTCACGGTGCTTAGGAAGGGTGGGGGCTGGGCAGAGGGAGAAAACCACCCACATGCACAACAGGGGTGGTTGGCCCACCACGGCTAGGATCCCAGTGGCGCCTGGGGAGAAAATGCTAAACAGGGATTTCCAGCTTGGTTCAGGGGGACTGGAGGGGAAAGTTGGGAAGCCAGCCAATTCCCCACTGGATTTAAAACCTGAGAAATCTAAGTCGGCAGGGTTAAATGTGTATTGAATACAAAAGCACAGAGTACATTTGATTTTGATGGTGAGCAAAAAAAAATAATAAATACAGAGCTTATAAAGTGCTTCCCATACAGGCTGACCACGCCACACCTCTCCCTGGTAAGCCCCAGCCACTGCCCTTCATGAGACATCAGCATAGTTTTTTTCTGCTCTTTCCTCTGTCTTCTTTTTAAGAGAAGATCCTCAAATCCTCTGGTTACATTGAACACCAGCCACAGGTGCCAGGCTACAAAGCTCTTTGCAGCAAGGCTGAATGGCCAGCCAGCAGCTCATTGCTGCCTTGGGTTATATGACCCAACACAGGCTGGGTGGGGCCAGTTGTTCCTGACAAGGACTGTCATGCTGCCCTCTTTGAGGCCTTTGAGGAGTTCTACACCACAGGTCTTCTGCCTGGCTCCACCCAGTGTGAAGTGGCATCTGCTGGATCTGCATGAATGCATACAGACTGCATGTATAGTCCCCATGACCTGGGGACCTTGAGACCTAGAAAGCACACATTTTCTAGGGCTCCCAATTGTCTTTCAATATGCCTGCTTACAGAAGGTGTTCAGAAATGTATGTACCCACTCCATGCTAGGGCACTGTGCTAGATACAGTACATATAGGATACATTATTACCCTAACCTATTAAACTTATTTCATAGATGATACAACTAAGGCTCAGAGCAGGCAAGGGTCTAAGCTAAGGTGACACAGCCAGGAAGTGGCCAAACTATGATTAAAAGCAGGGCAGGCCCCTCTGACTTCCAAGCCCAGGGGACACACTTGCCTCCTCAACACACCATAAACCTGGGGGAAGGGGAACCCTGAGTGCCGGGCTAGTCCTACCCGGGCCAGGCACAGAGGCACCTGCTCTCCAGGTTTCACTAGGGGTCATATTTGCCTCCTAAAGTGCCAGTGGATGGGCCTAACACTCTCTAATCAGCATAAGTCCTCACACTGGAGAGACTAGAGTCCACTCTAGCTGTCTCTAAGACTTGAGTTGTGGGGAACAGTCATGCCTTGAGTTACACCAATTCCCTGTCTGTTCTGGAGCCCAGGCCTCTATGGATGCCGATCTCCCCACTGGCTGGCAGGCTTACAGGAGCTGTTTGGTGAGGAATAGGGAGACAGGCCTGGCCTCAAAAGCCAGTGTGGCTTCACCATTTCAGTGGTCTTGGCAACAAATTGGAGAAATGCTCAGCCTGTTGTGGACTGGCGTAAGGACAGATGAGACAATAACCACACAAGTGCCTAGCAAGTGGTAGGTGCTCCTAAATGGTAGTTCTGTCACCTCTGTGTTCTTGCCAGGACCTAACACTGCCCTAGAGATTCCATAGCAAGCCCAGCTGGCTGCTGAGGAATTATTTTTTCTCAGCTGAAGACACTACCCAGTACTGTATGCTAGGTCCATTTCTGTTTCCATGGAGATGAAGGGTCCTGAGAGCTTGGGGTGCTAAAAGGACCACAGGACTCAAAAGCTTGGTGGTCCCTTGTGAGGGACTTGGGTTAAGTTATCAAGTATTTGTTTTCTCATCTCCAAAACAGGTGATGACAATGCCTGCTTCACAGAGCTTCTGTGAGGCTCATCTGGGTGAGGCAGCTAAAAATGATTTTCTTGTTGTAAAATCCTAGGCAAATGACAGTTTTGATAAACTGGGCCATTCCTTAGAAGTTGTAAGATGTAAAACCTGTCAAGAAGAGTAAGAACTGCCTCTGAGCACCAGGCCCTATGGCTGGGTGAGCTATAAATGTCATCCATGTTTGCCTTCACAGAAGACCTCTATGAATGTGGGCCTGGAATAAAGAGAGAAGGGCATCTCAGAGAGCTTCAGACCTTGTCCAAAGCCACACAATCTCAGCATTCAAGCCTACCTCAGTTGATTTCCCAAATCCATGTTGTGAATGACAGTACAGAAATGCTCACTAAATCACACAAGTGCAACCCAGAAAGGCTTCTGGGCTTCTGTCCCTTAAAGTGGGTCTTCATGCTGCTTGTGCCTTCCTTTCAGTGTCAGTGAAGCAGGAACATCCTCACCCCTTGACAGCTGTGCTGATGGGGGAACAGGATGGTCCATTGTCTCATGTGGCTAGAACTGCAGTCTGACAACTGTCACAGATGAAGTCATCAAAATCCTCCCTTACCCCAGCCCTCTAACTCCCACATGTGGTGGGGAAGGAGAGGAGAGAGAGCCACAGAGCACCTGACATTCATCCAGAGAGCAGCTATCCAATGGATGTTGGGCATGTGCACCAAGGACTCAAAACAGACATCTGGTTCAGCCTGTACATCTGCGTTGGAAAGGGCTGGGACACCAGTTTGTGGGGTACTCTGGTCACAGCTGACCCCTGGTGCTTAGCCAGGAGTGGTAGAATGAGTAGCCCTCACCTAATGGTCCTGGCGGGTTTTCCACTCTAAGACCCTGAGAAAGTCATTATGCCTCAGCTTGGCCAAAGTCTGAACATACAAGAGAAAACAACCATACTGATGGTCAACGTGTGACCCACACCCCATATTTTTCCATGGTATTTCTCTTTAAAACACATGGATGGGCCTCTCTCCATCCCACTCCATTCCCAGGTGTTGGTGGGTCTATCGCACTTTGTCTTGCTTTCCATCCTTCCTTGGCACTGTTTGTGGGAAGGTTTGGCAGGGACAGTACCTGTCTCCATTTGAGCTGGCTCCATATTCTTGAGGCGTAGCCTCCATCTTCTGGAAGGTACATACAATGTATTTCCAAACCAAGCCCTGGTGGAATGAGACCTCTGCTGCCAGACTTTGGCTTCCTTTGTGAGGCAGAGGTGTTTGGATCAAAGCTTGAAATTTCATTGGCTAGAAATATGGCTTGCCCTGAGATTTGCTCAGATGCTGCACACATGGCACAATGCCACCCTGGGCTACATAACAGCTATGACCTGTGAGTCACTGAACTGATTCAGAAAAAGAAGACAGAAGCCCAGAAAATGCAAGTTCAAGTTCATGCCACACAGCGAGGGAAGCTGAAAAACCCACTTTCCGGTTTCCTTGTGCCAGGCAGGAGAGGCCACACTCCCAAGGTTTAGTGAGGCCAGGGAAGAAGGGCTCAAGCAGTGTTAGGTGGGGAAGGCATGACCACCGGCTACTCACGGGCCTCCAGCGCTGGATCTTGGGAGGCGGCGGCCGAGTGGGATGGAGTCTTTGTGGCTGCATTAAAGTGGAGACTTACAATATCAGTAACACTGAGTAGTTCCATGAATTTCCACACATGGACTGGGGAAAAGCATCCAGTCACCCAGGCCAGAGCCAGAGGTCTCCTACTCCCCTCTCCCCCAGTGTCCATTTTCTGAGGCCTTCCCCTCTGCTAATTTAGTTCTGGCCTCAGCTCTGGCTGGAATCATCATAAAAGGCCCCCTGCTCTGATCTCTGCCATTCTCCACATAGGCCAAGGGGAAACTTCTAAACTGCACTATGACCATACCATACCCAGTTTCAAAATCTCTAATGCCCCTCGTGTGCTTGGGTGACAGATTGTCCTTGACCAGCATTCCAGATCCTCTAAGACCTTGCCCTGTTGTGCCCCACACAAACCTACCATCCCTGAGCAGACCATCAAGTGGCACTGGGCTCTCATGCCTACCTCTTGACAAAGATGACCTATCCCATCCTGAATGGCCTGGCAAATGTGGACATGCCCTTCAAGACCCTCCTAGATACTAATGTCTGGGCCTCCTTGCTACATGGAACTTATTGTGAAGAATCTAACCCTTACCCTCACACTTCTATTGTTTAAAAGTCTGTTTCCTTGAGGGATTCATCCCTGTGCCTGCAGAAGGTTGTTTGGGACTTTGGACTTGGAAAAGAAATAACTGCTCAATAAATGTCTAGTGAACAAATGCAGTTTGCACAGAAAGCTTGACTTTTGAAACCAGGATTTGAATCAAAACCATCAGAGCTCAGATTTCTTAGGTCTCCCTCAAATCTTTTCTCTCCAAAGTCAAGCTTTTGTCCTCTCAACAGTCCAACAGATGCCCTGAACAGGTGTGAGAGATGGGTAGATAGTAAAAAACACACACAAATCTAAGACCATGAACTCCCAGGAAACCCTGAAGGCTTCTAGTTGGTTCCTGCTCATTCAGTCACTTAATTCACAAAGATACACCTCCATTTGACAACAACCGGGCCTGCACTGGCCAACACAGGAGCCAATGGCCACATGTGGCAGCTCCAAGTTAAGATGTACTGAAGATTTCAGAGATTTAGTATTAGAAAACAATGTTAATATATCATTACTAATTTTATATTGATCACATGTTAAAATAATATTTTGGATATATTGGGCTAAATATATTATAAATGACTGTAGTTCCAGCTACTCAGGAGGCAAGAAGCAGAATGATCTAGAGTTCAAGGCCAGCCCTTAAAGTTACCAAGACCCTATCTCAGAAACAAAATACAAATAAAAAGGGCATGACTCAGGTGGTGGAGCATGTGCCTACACAAGGCCCTTAATTCAATCCCAAGTGCCTCCAAAAAAAAAAAAAAAATCAATCCCACCTATTTCTTTTTACTTTTTAAATGCCTTGGTGAAATATTTAAAATTCCACGTGACTCAGGTGTGGTTCATGTTATATTTTTTTGGAAAGCGCTAACTTAGGCTTCACTTGGTGGGATTGATACTTTGGATCTCAAACCTGCCTTGAAACTCATTTTCTGAACCTGACTCCTGGAAGGTTCTCCTGGATTCCTGATGCTCAGCATAGAGACTGTGAAAGCAGCCTGAGGGGAAAGCTGGTGGAGGGACTTAGTGGAGGACTGAGTTCCCTCCTAGCACATGGAGAGCATGTCTGGATGGAAATGAACTGTGGCTTCCCAGATCCCACTGTCATTAGCTGGGCATGATGCCTAGTGACCCTTCTTCAGTTGGCAGCTGGTTAGGGGTTGGGGATGCCACCTAGAGAGATGGGCACAGCTACCAAGTTTCTACCCTTTCGTGACTTACAGGAGGTATGTAAGGCAGAAGGGAACAGAGCCCCCATGTCTCATTGCTCATCAACAAGAGAGAGATGTAGAGGGAGCCCATCCCTCCACGGGAGAACAAACTGGTGCCCTCAGGCCACATGTCCCACTCCCTGGTGCTTCTCTCACGCTTGGTGCTCTACTTCTGGGTGACCATGTTTTCCAGTTCTGGTGTCCTCATTGCGTGTCACCACTGACCTGGGTTACTTCTATCTCTGCTAGATGGCAGTGTGACAGAGTGCTGAGGAGGTGACCTCTGGAGCCAGGACAGAATCCTAGCTGCCCCATCTATTCTCCAGGTTACTCTGGGCCCACATTTATTCTAATACTCACTCTCTCTATCTATGACGCTCTGATGATGGCACTCTCTACCCAAGAGGGCTGTTAGGAAGATTCAGTGAGATAACACAATATCAGTTTCCTGCATGGTGCCACCATTAGCAGGTTTCACCTCCAGCCTCTCCTCCTGCCAAACCATCTGCTATACTTGTTTCCAAAGTGGATTTTAAAAAACCCACGTCCAATCCACCACTAGCCAGCTTAAGCCATCTTAACTGAAGGTTGGTATCTCCCAATGTTTCCACCAAGAAGCATGGCTCTAGGAGATGTGTTGTGTGAAGGGGAAATGGGTCTGGGGAATGCTTTCTGGCTCCTTCTGGAGATTCACAATGTTGTCAGCATAGCAAAGGCTACCATGTCCCAACCAAGCCAGGCAAAAACCTATGAACCTAGAAGACACAGTCTAAGTGTTCAAAGTCCTCCAGAATCTGTCTCCCTCCCATGTGTAGCACATGGGCCATCATTATTTGCTTACTCATTTCTCCATTTATCCCTGGGTCTAACATGGGACTTGGTTCATCACAGGTGCTCAGCAAATGGTCTTTGGCTTAAACTTTCTGGGATATACAGAAACTCAAGGACTGTTAGTTCTCCAGATCCTTAAGTAACTTATTGTCCTGTAACTATTCTAGGGATGTGCTGGTTCTTTCATAATTGAGCTTTAAATGGGGCAGGAAAGCAATCCCTTGGCCACACCCAACCCAGAAGCTGGCAGAGTGTGCTGGGGGTTTAAAGACACCAAGAAGGGTAATGTGTACAGATGTCCTGGCACAACTAGATAGATAAAAATAAAGCCCAACAAAAGCAAGTAAGAACAGGAAACTGCTCAGCCCAGTCTGACATCATGAGTTTTCCCTGTGGGCCGTAAACACTGAGGATCCAGTCATTAGAGGAAGTGGACAGGGACAGGGAGAGGCTGTTGCACTCACTAGTCCCAAGCACAGGTTGATACTGAAATGCAGGACAGGGACACCATTCCAGAGTGGCTGCTAGGAGAAGAAAGGGGAACTCCCGGGAAGGGGAGGTATATGTGTTCAAGACCCTGTGGGGCTGAGGGAAAAAGGAAGGGGCTTGGTAGCACCAATTATTAGGGCACCCTGCCATGGAATGTGCAGGCCCTGTGGCCAGTGGTGAGGCTAGGGAAAAGCCGGGCCCTGGAAGATTAATGGGGATCTTATGGTGGCCACCTGGGAGAGCAGTCTTTCTTAGTTTTGGGATGCTAGAACAGTTAATCTGTGGAAAGCCTTCCTGGTCCCAGGGCAGAGGCTCCAGGCCCAGCTCATTGTGGATAATTTTGGTAAGCCTCAGGCCTTAGTGTCCTTATCTGTGAGTGCAGTCATAAGCCCCATTGTGGAGATGCCAGTGTATTATAGCTCCTCATGGAGGTCCAAGTGCACATTGGACAGGGGGATAGGAGGAAGCCTCTGCTTCCCAGGGGAAGGAGTGGCAGGGCTGCTGGACCATGGCTGCAGTTCCTTAAATATGTTGGAGTGGATGCCAGATGGGAACAAAGAGGGGGTGAGAGTTGAGTACTCTGAGAATTTGGGTAGGAAGAAGGGGTGAAGGGAGAAGACAGGGAAGGGCCAACTCAGAAAAACATATCCTTTCCAGAAAGTAGCCCCAGGGTTTGGGAAACTGCACTTGGGACAAAGTGAACTACAACAGTGTGAGGTGAGGGCCTAAGGAGACTGCAGAGCTGGCCAGTGACAGTCAACACTGTGAGCCTGAGACCATTTTCCTCCCCACAACCTCCCACCCTACTGAAGCTCCCCACAAGCTCTGTGCACCCATAGCCCATGGCTGGCACCAGAGCTTACTCATCAACTACCCAGTCCCAGGGACAGGGAGTGTGTCCTTCTGCTGATAGGGAACAGACAGGGGAGAGGTAAAGTGACCACTCAATACCCCGGTCTGTTAAGGGTCTACACAGTGCTGAGAGCAGAGTGGGGCTCAGATCTCTTGACTTCAAATCCACCTCTTGTTCACTGTGGGAGGTGGGGAAGGCAGACCCAGAAGAGTTTTAACACAGAGCAGAGCAGAAGCACTCTGGGTGCCTTTCTGTAGAAATAACATCATATGTGGCCCTCAACTCCCTGGCTGGATTGACACGTGGCCAGGATTGACAGGTGGCCCTCAACTCCCTGGCTGGATCAACACTGCTGTTTCTTAAGCAAGCTCAAAATGACTGGGCCTTTGGCAGTCTTTGGCTACGAAGAGTTCAGAGGCGCCTAGTACCTCTGAACTGGACTGTGGCAAGGAAGGATGGGGGAAAGAGCACCTGCCTTCCTGAAGGTCACATTTAGAGAGGAAGCTGGTTTACTCTTACAAATGGAAGGCCCTCTTCCATGTGTGCTGATAACTACCTGGAGCTAAGACCTGGGGATTCAGAGGAGACTAAGACACAGTCTTTGTCCTTGAACAATGTATAGGCTAGAGGGATTTGACCTCCACTATGGAAAAAAGTCTTCCTTCAAAGTGAAAGAGTACTTGTGAGCTAAAACCCCAAAAAGTATCTGTTGGTTGGAAAGAGATGGACCCATGTCTTCTTGGCTCTCTTTTCTGGTTGGTCTCAGAAACTGACTCTGCCGTGTGGGTGAGTTACTCAACCTCTCCAAGTCTTGTTGACCCTTCTGGGGCACAAAATAACTCCCAAGTCAGAGCACTGTTATGGATGCCCCATGAGTGCAGCTACAGCCGTAGGAGGCCCTGCCTGGGATATCAAGGATGAAACAGGGCCATCGATCCTACAGTCCCATCAGACTCAGAGGAATTCCTGGAAAAATCCTGGGGACCGGAGGACCTTGGTTTTCCAAGGTGAGGGCTGTCAGTCAGGCTCTGTTGAAGGACCTGGATCTTAATAACAATCTCTTCTATATAAATAAAGGAAAAGAGATACACTTTCCTTTCTAAGCATTTCTGCTTTTATCTTCCCTTTGAGCCTTACATTACCTGGTGAGGCAAGTTAGAGAAAGATTATTTCTATTACAGAGACAAGAAACAGGAGGCCCAGACAGGTTAAGGGACTAGTACGGGGTCACATAGCTAGTAGCAAGAACTAAAACAAGCAGGTATGTTTATTGTACTATGTGTGTCAAAAAAAATCTGAAGTCATCTGGAATCCTTTCTGACATGTTTTTTCTAAGTCCCTTCTGTTGTGCAGAGAAAAGGCTGGCAAGAGAGTGACTAAGGTCTTCCCCTTCCTTCCTTATTTGCACATCTCTTTCTGGTACTTTCCAAAGAAGGCACAGGATTCATTTGCATATTCAACAGACAGTAAATGTACTCTGTATGAGGCACAGGGGCCGACAGGTGAATAGGACTTGGATAGAGGGGTTGTAATGCAGGTGGGACACAGGAATGCAGAGGAAGGGCTCTTCTTCTGGATGGGGGTGACAGGGAGTTCAGGTGCATGGTACAGGAGAGTCACAGTGCTCCAGCAAAAGGGGAGTGAGGTTGAATAAGGATGGGGCAGGCCTGGACTTGGAAGGAGCTGATGGCAGTCAGATAAGAGGCTTTGAATTGTCAGGTTAAGTGTGGGATTTCTTTCACTTTAGTGGGAGGGACATAATCACAGATGCAATAAGAGACGTTGGTGTCCTTGGTATGTAAAATGGATGGGAGGCTGGGTGGGCTGATGGACAACCCCCTTCAGCCATGGAGACCTGTCCAGTCTTCCATTGTCAACTCCTAGCCCTGGCCACACTGGAACTGCTGGCAGCGTGAGCACAGGCGGATGCCTGAAAGTGTGATTGACATGGAGGTCCCAGAGAAGAGAGGAACTCTTTGGCTTTTGCTGGTCTAGCATGGCCCTCGGTGTTTATCTGTCAGCTGTATAGGCCAGGTGAGTATGCTCATTGGATATGAAGCCCACATTTATGAGGACAGCATCTGATTTGCAGTTAATTTGTTGATGCAGCAAAACACATTGTTTCCAAAAGGTCAAGAGGGGAAGCCGTGTTGGAATATCAACTTAATTACCTGGGCAGCATGGAGGAACAGCGCCCTGCACAGGGCTGCAGGGTGGAAAATACTCATCTGCCAGATGCAGACTTAGGGGCAGAGAGTGCAATGAATACAGGAGGGGAGGAAGACCCCTAACGCCCAGGGAGCCAGCCTGTGCATGTTGTGGGCATGGCCAAGGCAATGCCTACCTGCTTGGCACATTTGCTAGCTCAAGGAATCCTCTGCAGGGCATGAGGGCTGCTACCCCAGGTTACAGATGAGGGGAGATGAGGATTTGCCCAGGGTTGCAGACAACAAGTAGACGACAGGATGGATGAGTTCATCTCAAGTTAATTACCAGCCGGGCGGGGGTTCTAAGAATGGGGTAGGAAGCAAGTGGCTACTTAGGAATGGACACTGGGATTTACTCCATCTCTGATGGAGAGTGGCCCTACAACTACCCTGCAACATCCCTGTGAATCAGAATCAGAACCCCCCATTTCACTGCTGGGAACATAGGGCTACCCAGAAGGTGAAACATCAGAGTCAGTGGGGATAGGTCAGATCACAGCTGGGGGTTGATATAGGCAAGGAGGTCGAACAGGACAGATGCTGGAGGCCACAGGGCTCAACCAGCTTTGCTGAAGGCTGAGGGCTGTGTATGCCAAGCTTGGGGTGGGCTGGGGAGGAGAGGCAACCTAACAGAAGGCAGCTCTCCTTGCTGAGGGCCGGAGAAGGGGAGGCACACGGTGCGTGAGTGAGCTTGTCTCCAACGTTGACCCTAAAGAGGACCTCTATCATTTGTGTCTGAATTATTCCTTCCCCACCAGACCCCTCTTGGCTCCAATGAAGGAGGTCCTGGGGTCCTCACTGGCAGCTGGATAGGACCTGGACTTTCTCAGATTGCCCTGGGGAAGTGCACCAACCACTTATGCTGCCTGGGATGGAGAGGGTGAGAGAGAATTCACAATTAAACTCTGTCGCTGTTTAATGAGGGAAGAGTTCACCTGGTTAATTTTCCTGGCTAGTAGCCACATCAATGCTCTGACCTGTGCGTGAAACGGACCTAGCTGGGAAGGGGAAGACAAAGCTTTCTGTGGCTTTACAAAGGGCCTCTGGGCTGGGAGCAAGGCTCTGCTACTCTTTGGGACTGGAAATCTGCTATTATGCAAGGTATGGAAATAAAAGAGGGCTTCTTTTGATATGCCACCAAAAGGGAGTGTATTGAAGTGATATTTTTGTGGAGAGTTTCCTTTGAAATGCCCAACCAGCTCTGTCGGGCATGGCTCTCACCTGTCTCCAACTCCCATCATTATTTCCAGTCCTCTTCACCCACCCTCGACTGAGCTGATCCTGTTTGTTGGGGAGGATCAAATACTTGCCTCTGCTTCAGAGATTCAGCAAAGACAGCCGGAATGGAGTGGACCCTGGTGTCATCTGGCACATACTCTGGGCCTAGGCTACTCAGCAGGGCACCCAGGGAAAGCGGGGGACCCTTGGCCCTAAAGCATTTGCAGATGTAACAAGCTATTGTTTGGTGGGATGCTCCTGCAAAATGCTGCAAGGGAGGGAGTGAGACATGATGGCTGAGGCTAAAGTGTCCATCTGGTGGGTGTCCACTCACACAAGGCAACAAAGAAGGGGCTCCTTCATGGGAAAAGGGTGGGAGGCTGCGAGGGGTCTGCATTCTGGAGTACCTTGATGAGCCAGGTGGTGTTCAGAATCCCCTAGTTGATGCTGAAGATCCAGAGATGGAGGCTC
The DNA here is from genome assembly GCF_047511655.1 of Castor canadensis. Classification (NCBI taxonomy): domain Eukaryota; kingdom Metazoa; phylum Chordata; class Mammalia; order Rodentia; family Castoridae; genus Castor; species Castor canadensis. Next base: position 11,733,300 of record NC_133398.1, on the reverse strand, counting down.
CATGGTGATCCTTTCTACAGAGCGGGAAACCCAAGCCTCTCACGCATGTTCACACTGTACAGTGTGGCTGTCGCTGGGCCTGGCTGCCACCTCCCACTGTCAGACTTGAGTGCACTGTCCATGTGTCCCACATCTTGCTATCTTGAGGCATTACCTTCAAGGGGGCCAAGAGGGCATTGGGGGTGGAAGGTGGCCCTGGAAGATGAGTGCAACACCTGCTGTGGGTCTTGGTGAGCAGTCTCTGGAGAGGGCCACCTCAGGACTCAGGGCTCGCCTTGCAAACAAGGCGCCTGGGAGCCCATTCTCTCCAGCTAGGCCAGCACCCGTTTTGTGGTGCGTGAGTGCTAAGCTGAAAGACGTCTCAGGCTGGTCCTGAAGAGCAGCGCATTCTTCCCCGATGTTGACAGGAGTAGTATTTTGTAGTGGTGCTGGTTAATTTGTAGTGGCATTTGTGGTTTGAAGCCTTGTCAAGATCCCTGATTACTTCCCGTGCAAGGAGCTCGGCTGACGGGGAAGTTCACATGCTGAACAAAAGCAGCCAGGCAGCTGGGAGGGATGGCTGTGTGGCGGCTGGGTGACCCTGGCCGCTTGGGGGACAGCAGTGGGGGGAGGAAGAGGGGCCAGCATGGGGCTGGGGGAGGGGAATCCTTTGTTTTTAGTTGGTGCAGGTGCACAGTCTGAATAGGTGGCATCTCATTGGCGACTGGAGGTCGGGTACCAGATGCGGCTGGTGGCTAGGCAGGAGCAGGGAGCTCTGCTGACCTGACGTGTGCCATTCTTTGCCCAGACAGAAGCAGGAGGCAGGCGCTTTGCTGCTACACAAACTGGAATGGCCATCTGGGAGGCCAACAAGAATGTTTGGGTGGCATTCTGAGGAGGTTGGGATTCATGGTGAGTTGAGAGAAGGGGCATCTAGATTCTGGCAGAGATGGTCTCTTTCTGATACCAACTGTGGCACTTGCTATGTATCAGGCCCCATGTTAGAAGAAATGTGTGTAAGGTTTCTAGTGAGCTCAACAACCAGGAAGGAAGGTGGTATCACCATTTGACAGATGAAGAAACTGAGGCTGCATGGCTCAGTGACTTGTCTAGGCCAAGCCTCACAGCTAACAGGTGGCAGTGCCATGCTCTGAGCCCAGGTATGTCCTCCAGCCCACACACCTCTACCAGACCTATAAACAAGCAGCAAGAGGGCATGCCTCTCCCTTCTGTGTAGCTGTCCCTCTGCCATCCTGGGAGCGGACTGTCTGTGAAATCTGCCCCAACAGTATAGGAAGGCAGCCTCTGCAGTCTCCTGCATTTCCTCAGGCCTTGCTCCATGAGTGTTTGCTTAGTACATAAGGGGAACAGGGCCAGCTCAGCAAAACCAAGACTAATTTATCATTCCTGGAATGATGTCCACTCCAAATAGTCTGCTACCAGGAAATGAAAATAAGTCTTTCCTTGATTCTAAAAACAACCCCCATCCTCGGGAAAGGGAACCTGATGACCCCTTCCAGGCCAGGTAATTCCCACAGCCTCTACCCTGCTTTCCTTACTACCAGCAGCCCAGGGGAGCTGGTTGCATCTCTCTCCTCAGCAGACTGTTCAAGACAGGCCTTGCTCCTATAAGCCTCATCTCCCAGACACCACAAACAGCTCCTTCTTCCCATCCCTACCAAGTACCTGCCCTGTCCCCTATTCCTCTTTTGCTTCTATCCTTCACAATATACGCTGGGCCTGTTTAAGCCCATCTGATGGGTTTCTTCTCATCCCTCAAAACTGTTCCTTTTCCTGAGAAGTCTCCCCTTTCTTCCTGCTCTTAAGAATAGTATACTCCTCTCTCTTCCGTCCCCTAAGAAGGGGAGTCCTCAAGGGTTCACACTGGCACCCCTGGCTCCTGATGTGGTAAAGTGCAAAGTAAACACCTGTCTGGGAATGAGGAGCCAGCATCAAATACTCATCAGACTTTCACTGAGCCTCTGAATAATGCCAGACCAACTCCAACTGGTCATTGTCCCCATCATTTGAGTTACTTTGTCCTCAAGACTGGTGACATTTCTGGATTGCTTTTGATCAGGAAAAATTCTCAACCTGGAGATATCCTAGCATACCAGGCTGAGCCCCGGGCCACCCCTAAAGCAAGAGACTTTTTGAGTGGAATGTAGACGTTGAAGTGAGAGGAAGCTTAGATGTGAAATATCCCGAAATTTCCCCAGTGTGTCTGTTAAAGAAAGACAGTCAGAGTCACTAGACAGAGGGGTGGGCTTTTTTTCTTCCCTGGGAACAAATGGATGGAGAACCTGGTTTAAAATTCCTGGACCCTGGAATACATTTCTATCTGTGTCAAAGTCTACCATCCAGCGCCTCAGCAGAGTTTAAAATCCTAGCTAATAGGTTAACAACTGTTTTTCTTCAGCTTCAAATGAAGAATATCAGAAGGCTGGGGGAATATGCAGCTCTCCAATTTGTACGGACTGCACACAGCTCCCTGCAATGTGTGTTTGACAGGACTGACATTTTGTACCGCTGTGAGATGGGAAAACGTGTGACATTTTTATTCATGGTGGCGTACGCCCTTGTAATGATCAGCTCTGGTCGATGTGCTTACCGCAGCAGCCCCTGAGCCCTCGGAGAACAAACAGGAACCCAAGGTGCCAGCAGTTCGACTGCCTTATTAAACACCGCCAGGATCCTAACGAAGACCAACTGCTGGAAAATCTCACTGTCAAATCCTCAAGGACATTGTCAGCGCACAGCTAACTGCATATATTTTTCATTTAAAATACTGAAATCCAGCACTGTGCCATTACAACCAAGGGGAGGGGCGCCCACTCCAGTGGCCATTCTGTCAGCGGCTTCTTTGGAGCTCCAGATGCCAGAGCCAGATGCCCAGTGGGGTTCAGAGCTCAAAAAGGGGTGGCAGAGCCGGAAATGGCTTTTGGAAAACCCAGCCCTACCTTCAGGGTGAAGGGCTGAAAGTTATAGGGCTCTGGGAAGAGTCACTCAGGAAGTGGACTCACTGGCTCTCTTTGCAAGCCAAAGCGAATCTGCATAATGAGAAAGCCCTCCCCCTCCCCCTCCCAGCCAGCCATCTTCTAGTCGGTGCAACCCATTACATCCTGCACCCTGGTGCTAATCAGCCTTCTGCTTGGCTGCAGACCTTAAGACATCTGCAGGAACACACGGCCACGGTAGGTGTCACACCTTGGCAGCAAAGTTGTGTGTCAGGGTGCCCACCTGCAATCTCCCCACTTGCCTCAATCTGAAGGCCTCAAGGTCAGTGTGCAGGAGGACCTCCTCCCTTCGGTGGTCATTTCTAACAATGATGCACACTGATGGATGGAAGCCAATCACTTGGCAGACCTTCACAGATTCTGTGATTGTTAAACTAGGTGATTTGGTGATGGCTGTATACTAATGTATTGATATATTTATTTTGTAAATATGTATTATTTATACAGTGCCTCTATTTCCATCCTCCAGCCCTAATGCACCAAAACATACTGCTATTTATTTATGGGATCCTGGGTGTAAAAGGCCTAACAAGCTGCGTGCATTTGGTTCTTGCAGGTTTGCAACAAATATAAATGGCTGGCTAAACGAGATGTTCTCCACCCAACAGGAGCATAGGCTTGCATTTTAAGGAACTACCTATAAAGTGGGTTTAACATAATAGGGTGCATCGCCATCGCCAAAACAACCTGGGACAGTGAAGAGCTGGTCATATGAGGAGTGAATGCCACAACAGTCCCCATCTCAGGATGGGAGTGAGGGGTGGAGTATGGGGAGTCAGCTTACGGGACCCAGAGAATAAAAAGGCAGGCTGTAGGGAGAAAACGGGTAAAATACTGGACAGTGAGGGTGAAGGGACCTGCATCTTCCTTCCTCCAGGCAGGCCACTCCTCCCCTCAGCAGAACCTACACCCCGGGCTGACCCTCTACATCCGCACGGACACTCCCTTCATTGCAGGCTGTCCTGCAAATCTCAGTAGAGTGTGTTGTCTGAAAGAGGAGAAATAGAGCCAGTGTCCAGCCTTGTACCATTCTGCGATGAACTTCCCCAGCTCTTGCCTGACTCTTAGCAAGGTCATTAGTAGTCTCCTTGCCTCACCTACTCCTGTCCTTTCCCATGGTGGCCCAGAATAAATGTTCCCAGCTGCCATTCCACTGGATCCTAGTTACCCACCAGCTATGATTTAAGTTCTCCCGAGGCCTGTTGCTGCCCACTTCCATAGTACAACTCTTGGCACTTACGTCTGGCCTCTGGCCCCCACTTGGGCCCCATTTCCCCTGAAACATCACTCCTCTCCTCTGCATATGCCATTCTCTTTACCTGGAACACTGCCCCTCTGGCTGCACTTGACATACAATGTGTCTTTCAAGATCCAGGTGAAATGTCACCTCCTCTGGGAAGCCTCTCAGGTCTCTCTCAGGCATCTTCAGTGCCCACTCTGACCAGTATACCTGTGGCATTAACATTTCTCTTTCCATATGGTTTGTTACCTGTCTCTTCTAGACAATGAATGACATGAAGGCAGGAAATGTATCTCATTCTCCTGTTACTTTGGGGTTGTGGCACCTGGCCAGCCTTGCCATATGTTGAATGAGTGGAGGAGGGAGTTCGTGAGGCTGTAAAAGAGTTCCTCAAAGTTGTGATGGCAAGGAAGTAAGTTCAAGGCCTTGGGATGTCTGACTCCAAGATGGATGGAGGGGGATGCAAGTAAACACTTCTTTTTCCTTTTTTTTTTTTTTGTAGTATTAGGGATTGAACTCAGAGGCTTATGCTTTTCAGGCAAGCACTCTACCACTTGAACCACAGTGCCAGTCCTTTTGCTTTTAGGATTGCTTTTCAGGTAGGGTCTATCTGTGCCACCATACCCAACTTGTTTTTGAAATAGGGTCTTGCTAGCCTTTGCTTGGTCTGGCATTGAAACTCTTGAGTAGCTGATATTACAGGCATTATCCATCACACCCAACCTAAGGAAGACTTCTTGCTAAGTCTTAATGGTGAGGATGATGGAAAGTCTGTGGCAGAGAGTCCTAAGTGGGCATGTTCCTTTTCTCCACCCCATCTCTGCAGAGAGAAAAGTCCTCAGCTCTGGAAAGTCAGTCTCCTTGCCTCCTGTTGACTTCCACTAGACCGCTCAAGGGCCATCTTACCAAGGCCTGACCTGCCGCCATCTGACAGCAAACAGGATTCATTTATAGGGGTTCAGCACTGGGGCAGCCCCCAAGGGGGCGAAAAGGTGTTGTAATTACAGGATCATGTGGCTGATGAGCAGCAATATCCCCAAAATTCAGTTTAAACTGCTTCCAGGCACTGTTTCTCCCCAGTACACTTTGTACTGAAAGTGGGATAAACTCAGCATTTTTGGGAAAAGCCCCTTTTGTAGATTTGTTACTCAAACTTTTATTATATTTTTTAATTTTCTGCAGTATACACAAAGTATGATATAATATTCCAGAAGATATGGAACTAAGCAGACTGACAAAATTATCAGGCAAAAAGTCACCATCTGGGTATGGTGGCACATCAGGAAGCTGAGGCAGGAGGATTTTGAGTTCAAGGCCAGTCTATGCTACCTAATGAGACCCTGTCTCAAACAAACAAACAAACAAACAAAAGCCAACAATTAGGGACATGGCCAGCACAATCTCAAAGTATATAGGAGGCTGGCATGTACCCTGGCTTGCCAGGGGCTGGTGTCATCTCCCAGCCAGCAATTCAGTAAGAGAGGGGCAGCAAGTGCTTTGACTCAGCATCCATGCCACCAGCCAGGGATTAGGGTAAGATCTTGGCTCCTGCTGAACAGAAGAGCCACAGCAGACCTTAGTGCATGGGAGTGGAGAAGAGGCAGTGAAAACACGCGAGCTCCTGTTGAGCACATTGTCAGGCACACAGCGTGTGCTCAAAAGGGCATCATCATTGTTCTTGCCCTGCGTGAAGGTGTATGCAGCTTGATTATTCTGGGATAAAGCAAAAATCCAAGTCCATGCAGTAGGCATGAGTCTTAGAGAGGAGTAAAGTGACAAGGTGTCTGTCACTTTCAGAGCCATTCAAAGTCACATTGTTGGATTTTAAACATACCACAAACCAAATGCCTCAGGGTGCAGGTGGAACTGACAAGAAGGGGTTGGTGAGGCTGGGGAAAGCTTGGGTCTAAAATCAGACAGGCCTGGTTTTGAGTTCTTGCTCTACCACTTTCTGTATGACCTTGGGCAAGCTGCTTAGCTTCTCAGAGCAGCTCTCTGGGGATAATAACTTCATTGATCTTACAGAGTTATTGAGAAGATGAAGTGAGATGGTGCTGGAGGAGAGGCCTGGATTCCACACAGCAGGTCCGCACCATAATGAAAACCTCCTCAGATTATCTGACCCCTTCTTACTCTCCATTTCTTGGTTGATCCTTGTCATCCCCTTCCTAGGGCAGGCATGAGCAAGTTAATAATTTACCTAGTCATGGCAGTACCTGGCTTTGACTGGGCTTGGGACAGATGGGAGAGCCACTACAGGTAGCTCCTGCACACACTGTGGCCACAGGGCAAGGCTTCCTGCCCACTGCTGACACTGAGCTGACTCTCAGAGGATCTTGCTTGTGAGACATAATTTGTTTTCAGTATTTTCTAGTTCATTTCCTTTTCCCCCCTTTGGCACTGAGAATTCTAATCTGAGAAAATGCCTTTTCTCATCTCACTGAATCCGATTTCCTGGTCTTGTCCTGCTGGGCTCAATAGCCCTGGCAGGGACCTGGACACTGAGTGGTTTCTTTAAAGAAATGCTGCTTTTAGGCTCTGGTCAGTGTCCCAGTAAAGAGGCCCTGTTGTCACACTGCTGAATGGGGATGGACTACACGACTCAGACAGCCTGTAACTTACAACGCAGCTCTGCGTTCCCTACTGTGGAACAACAGCTCTCCTCTTCTCTGATTTATGCCTCTCGTGCATTCACTCACTCACCACTATAATTCCACAAATTTTCACTGGGAGCTTGTCTGTGCTAGACCCTGTGAGGTGCCAAGGACACTGAGATGTGGCCAGCACTGTCCCTGACTGGGACACTACCTGCCAGCAGTCAGCAGTGATGGTGTTGATCCACAGCAGTGGAAAGGACCAGGCTTGGAGAAGCTGGGGAGGGCTTGGCCAGGGACAGGCGTGCTTGCATGAGCTTTGAAGGATTGGTGGGATTCTGTGGGGTGGGACAGAAGAGGAAGAATGTGCCTGGTGGCACAAGCTGATTCACCTCAGGGTTTACCTCACACCCAGCCTCCATCTGGCCTGGAGAAGATGGCCATAAAGAGCTGTTGAATCAATGAATACATAGTGGCAGGGACTAGAGAAAAGGAAGGGACTCTGCCCAGTGTGGGAGCACTTTATAGTCTTGTGGGTAAGTAGAAACTGGCCAGAAGTGGAGGATGGCAGGGCCCTGAAAGCTGATAAATTTTCCTGATCATATTGACCAATCAGTAATCAGGAGGGATTCCTGGAGAAGACTCATATTCTGGAGGACTAAAGGGTCTGCTAGTGTTTTCTGATGCCCCTTGTACCTCACAGACCAGCTGGGGAGACATAAAACCCAAGGGATGTGCAGATGTGGTATGCTCACACCTTGATGGAACTGCAGAGGGGGAGGTTTGGGAAGTCCAAAGAACTGGCAAGCTACTCCAGTAGCCAAACTTCATTAAGCAGGAATGGGTTAGAAATGGACACTGGACATGCCAGAACAAAAATGGTGCTAGAAATCACAGGTAGAGCACCCTATGGCTCCTCACAGAGTGTAGTCAGAGGAAGGCCAGAGCCTAAGCAGAGTACCATGTAAGGAAAGGGAGGACAAAACACAGCTTCCAGGTACCAAGCTCAGGTTAACTCTCCCCCGCTGGCTGGCCAGGTGGCCCAGTTTCCATTTCGCTTTGTGTGTTTTCATTGGACCTTTCTGGAGATCACTTCATGGGCTAAAGGAACAGTTTAAAAGGTGAAAATCCTCTACTACAACCAGCTGGAGAAAGAAAATAGGCCAAGGGCAGGGAATCTGGGACTTCACATGAACTCAGAGGCCACCTATGCTAGGACAGCCTGGAACAGTCACCACGTTTACTCTTGGGTTTGGAACCTTCCCCATGTATCTGAGACATAGCCTAAAGAAGCAGCTCTTAACTGTCCTGGGAAAACGAGTCCTGTCATTAAAGCAGATGAAGGGTGAGAATGTTATTAAACGTTGCATCCATGTTGCAGTGATGTCCTGCAAACCAACAGCGAGGAGGCGATGAGGACCTCCTGACAATGCTGGCAGGGAAACTGCTTAGACCAAGCAGTTTGAGTTTAAAACAAATTAAAGGGCAAACAGGGGGCTTGGAAATGCCCCATTGCCCGATCCCACAGCACAAATCTGGGCTTTCCAGAACTACCAGATGGAGTTAAGTTGAACCACCAGCTCTGGGACTATGGGCTCCCTAAGATCAGGACGAGGTCACTGCCATCTTAACATTCCCAAAATGTGGTGCAGAAGAGCCATGAGTGATTACTTGCTGCACACATGACCTTGCTTCTCAGCTTCTTTCCTTCTCCACCACTGGCCCTGACCATAGCTGACCCTGCCACTCTCCATCCCAAGAAGCCACCATAGGCAGTGGCAGACTGTGCCCACCCCTTTCACCTGGGATACCTAGTTTCTACATCCCTGACTGGCATACACTTGACCTGCCCTTTTGCCACCATTCACTCTCTATCTGGTGCCCTGGTTGCTGTCTGCCCTTGACTCTCAGTCCTGCATGCTCTCATGAGTTCAGAATTCCCACAGCTCTGGGGATGAACCCTCCTCTGCTGTCAGACAACAGGACAATATTTCCTGATTCTATGCATATTATCAGTTTGCTGTAATCTCTAACAGTCCTAATTTCCTTTACAGGAGTTGCTCCTTTGTTGCTTCTGAGGTATGTACTTCAGGTGGGGTCCTAGCCCAGACTCAGCAGGAAACATCGTGTCCTCAGCAGAGCTGCTTTGGGATAAATAACATGGCTTTGAACCCTGACCGCTGCTTCTGAGCTGCATGCCCTTTGTTAAATCCCGCCCTCTTCAAGACTCTTCTTTCCTGAGACCTGTCTCAGGGTGGCGAGCGGATTATGAGGCTAACCTACTGGAATGGCTGCCTGTGGAGCCTAAAGTTGACAGAGACCTGTTTCTCCAGGTCTCAGTGCAGTGCCAGGAGAGGGGTTAGCAAGTCAGCACCATGCCCTCCCTTAGCTGCTCATAGACTATTCTGATGCTCAGTGGGCAGGAGGGCCTCAACCTGATGTGCTAGTGCTCAGGTCCCAGAAGGAGGGATGGTCTAGTGGGGAGATTGATCTTGGTCCCAGCCCTTCTCCAACCTTCCTCCACCTGTGCTAGATCCAAAGCCAGATTTTCATTGGCTACTGATGTTTCATAGCACAGCAGGAGCTCTACCCATACTGCTGAGCTCTCTGGCCTTATCAGGTCCCCTAGCTATGAGAGGAATGCTCCAGGATGAGGCAACACTGAGTGCTTAATCAGAAACCTCCCGATTTGTCAACACATCCTTATGAGTTTCTATAATCTAATCTCTCTTTTTGATGAGCAAGTTTTCCCTCCTGAAATTGAATGTGCCTGCTCACAGGAGCCAACGCAGTCTTGTGAAGCTTTATCAGACAGTTGTCTCTGGGCATACTGGGCTGTGAAAGCGCAAGTGTGAGTGAGATGGCAGGCCTGACCAGATACCCTCCAAAGAGGCCCACTGCCTGCTGCGGCCACACTGCTTTCGCAATAGCAGTGACTGAGCCAGAACAACTTTGGACAGTTACCCACCAGAATGGAGGGCAGGGTCCTAGTCACCCTGTAGCTGACACAAAAGCTGAACCAGAATAAGGTCCAGAGTGAACATGGCAGACAGACTGCCACAGCGACTCTGATTTCTTATACAAAGACTGGATGAAAAGAACAGAGGGGCAATGGAAAGGGAAAAACATGATTGGAAACAAAAGGTTGGAAGGGGTAGGGAGCTCTGCCTCCTGGGCTCTGAGAGCATGGCTGTTGAGTCTGGTCAAGAACATGACTCTGGACTGTAGACTCCAGTGCTTGCCAGCTTGCTCACACCTGATGCTCTGTCCCAACCTGGCCCCTCCCCTTTCTGTGCTGAAGGCTGATTCAGGCTTGGGCAGCATCTCTGCCATTTCCAGTGCCAGCTCCTGGCCATGCCACCAGTACCTTCCCTCTGTATGATGACACATGCCTCTTCTGGACTTAGGCCTTGCCTTTCCCATAGAGTTGTGGGGACGCAGGGCTGTTACAAGAATAGGTGGCAGGAGGGCAGCCCCTGAAGGAGTATGTGTTCTGAGACCTAAAATCATGGCTAAGCACTAGGGAGGACAGGGCTGGTGAGAAGGCTACTTGGTGGGGGTTGACAGTCATCTTGGCTCCTGCCCAGGGGGAAACATCACTGATATTTACCTTGGGCCCGGAGGCCAGCACTTAGCCATCTCCCATTTAATAATGATAACAACCTGTGATGTGAGTATTATCACCCCAGTCTAAAGAGGAGGAAACTGAGCTTCACCAAGGTTAAGTCAGTTACTGAAGGTCACCAGCTAGTGACAGAGCTGAGATTTAAACCCAAAGCTGCCTGATTCTAAGATCTGTGCTTCATCCAAGATGCTCCATTACCTCTAGCAACTGATCAGCATTTTCTTTTAGCAGGGAGGGGGTTGTGTTCTCTGTTTTTCTATCTCTATGAATGGATACTATATATGGGTGGCTATGTATGTGTGTAGGTATAATTTTTTGGCTATACCATTTGAAAGCAAGTTTGTGGCATCATATTTTACCCCTAAATACTTTGGCATGAATCTCCTAAGAACAAAGATAAGAAATACATAAAAAAATCATTAACAATATCAGCTAATATCCCAGTCTGTCTTCAAAATTCCCAACTTTCCCAAGACTGTATTAGAGTTGAAAACAAAATAAAACATAATCCAAGTTAGGTTTACACTTGGTATTTGGTTATATTTTAGTCTCTTTTTTTAACAGACAAACTCTTTATATCTGACTTATGGAGTTGCTTTATTCCACATAATTCAAAGGATGATAGGCTTCTCACTTCTCTGACTATTCCCCTCCCCCTCTCCTGCACAGGTGTGCATATTCTTGGTGTGTGGGGGAAGGGGATCCCAGCCTTCTGTCTTGTTCCTCTCCCATTTTCCTGGGCATTTATGACTGACTCCCTAGAACCTCATTAAAAACACACAAAATAAAATGAGACAGGATCTAAGTTCCTATAATACAAAGCTGTTACTACTTGGAAATTAATTCTTATTTATGGAAAGTGAATTTGGAAATAGTTTTTAACTGCTAATTGAATATTCATTTTCTTCTTCAAATGAAGAGAATTATAAGCATAGCAACAGAGATGAAACCAAATAACTTACTGGACATGCAGTGAACACTTAAACAGTAACCAATCAATTATGACCTAATTTAAATGCCTACAGCAATATCAAAACCCAGGAGGTACACTGCCTGCCAGTTTTACCAGCCCCTATGGAAGATGATAGACTTTGTGGGGGAGTTGGGTATTAAAGAAACAATTACAAGGCTGTGTGAGAAGTGTGGCACATGCAAAGGCCTGGGGTATCACAGAGACAAGAGCAACCACCTGGGAACTTCGTGGAAGGGGACTGCTCTGGGGTTGGACAGGCAGATGGTGAAGGGCCTCATGGGCAATGCCAAAAGGGAAGATGGAATCTTTAGGAGAGGCTAGGGGCAAGGGGATGACATGGACCCCCATGCATGCTTCAGGTCACCCTCCACAAGGTCACATGAGGGCTACCGGTGAGGCGCCAGTTCGGAGACTGGCACTGTGCAGATGAGTGATTTCATAGTCTCCAAGCTCAATGGACAGAGGAATTTCTCAGGACACATACAGCCAAGGTGCTGAGAGGTCATTTGCTGGCTCGGGCAGCTTTTCCAGCCCAGCAGAGACTAGCATTAAATGACTGGCTCATGCCTGTAAAGCCAGAACTCTGGAAACACACAGACAAGTGAACAACTACATTCCAAGCACTAGTCCTTGGGTACTGTCCCTACCTCCCTGTCACATCTCTTTGGAAGCCACAGTGGTGATTAATTGGGACTCTGGTTTAACTAGCTTTTCAAACTATATTACAGAATTTAGAAACCTTTGCTCAAATGGGAGAACAGAGGAACCTTTCAATACACACTTTTTGGAATCTGACAGATTAGAAAGCAGATAATTCCACTGCTTGCAGACCAATCATTTGAGGGAAACATGAAGGGGGCAAAGCTGAGAATGGAGGGCTCTGGAGAGGGCCCAGCCTGGTCTTGAACCAGAGCCTTGCCTGGAATCTAGTGTCCTGGGACTACAGAGTCATCCTGTTTCCTAGCCTGGAGGGAGAGCTGGATATGACTGGAAGCAGAAGTGCTGCTGTTAGCTTTGGAGCAGGCATAAGCTATTCTCTCCAGCAAACTGTCCCTGCTGAGCCAGTTTTCTTACTTGTACAGTAGGTAAAAGGCTTTCTTCCTTATCAGCAGATAGTTGAGACCCAGTTCAGTGAGCAAAGATGTGAAAGCACCTTGTGACCTGGCCATCTGACAAAATGCAGGGTGCTGCTTCCATGGGGTGCCACCTCTGTTGACTCCTCCCAAGGGAAGGGCCACAGTGCTGCAGCTGAGGGTACCCAGGTGAGGGAGGACACTGCTTGTCATCCCTTCCAAAACCCTGGACAGGAGCAAACTTCTATTCCCCATCCCAGGAGAGAAAAGCATGAGCTTGTCTTGTCACTCCTGCCTGGGGAGGGAAGGGGGCCCTCTCTTGAGGTCTGGAAAGGAACTGAATATGCTCTGCCCTTCCTTGCAACTCCCTCCCGGGCCAACAGTTCCTCCACCACTGTCCACTTATCCTGTGTAGAGTAACTCGGTCTTTTAAATTCTGAGGCAATGTTTTAGCAACCATTTGCCTCAGGTCTAATGTAACATTCTCCTTTTAGTCTTATTTTAAAAGCTGGCATTTAATTTCATTTGTCTCCTGAATCTTATTTCTCAATTGATTCTAAACTTGAGAAAGGAGAAAGTAATTCCTTAAAGCCTCTCTAAACCTAAACATTTTCCAAAGTAGGAGAACCTAAACATTTTCACAAGCTACTTGACACTTTTAAACTGTTCAAAGAAACCATACATGATACAAATGCAGAGGCCAACTAAAAATTCATTCATTTTGCTTACCACAAGCTCTGGGTGGCATACCATATGTCTGTTTTAGCAAACAACTTACAGTGAGTTTGGTTTGTTGACAAAACATCTTTTAATATAGGGTCCGACCTGGGGCTATATAGAATGTTTTTCTTGTGTGTGTATCTGTGTGTATGGGGCAGGGCAGAGATTGCCTCTTTGGGTCCTCAGACCCCTCTGGGATCACCACTCTCATTGCCCTTTGTACTTGATTGGGACTGTCCACTCCTGTTCTATCACTATGCTCTGAGGGTGGAGACTGAAGAATATTTAATCTTACACGTGGTGTGTAGATGAAAAGACATGTAATCAAATGGAGGGATGTCCCAGTCTTGAAGGAGAAACTCCACTGTTGCAGAGGGCAACAGAACATTTTTTGTCCCTGGCTGTGGCCACTCTTGCCTTGACAATAAACTCCCTCTTGCCAGTTCCCACTGCAGAGCTGCTGTCTGAAGGCTATGCAAAGGGCCTGCTGGGCTCCCTGACACCCTGGATGATGTCTCCATGGAGCTTCCTTAGCTAGCTGCTTGGGGACCATCTTTGCAAGGTCGAGAACCTTCTGTAACCATCTCACAGTCAGCATCTTCACCAGCCAGCTAAGTGCTCTTAAAGAATGAAGTCTACAGAAAAGCAAACCCATGGCAAGGATACTTCTGAGGTTAGCATGTACAATCTGGCTAGGTGAATTATTTTCCTGTGACCACCAGCTTTAACAGATACACTGAAAAACTGAAGTCCCTGCTTGGTGAGGGTGCTGGCATGGGCTCCACTCAGACTGTCCTGAGTTTCCATGCTGGTGACCATGGCCAGGACAGGTCTGTTGAGCTCCAGTCCTGGAGCTCCAGTCCTGGACCCATAAAATGGGGCTAATGATCCCTTTCTCAAAGGGCTGTGGCGGAGATGACACAAGATATTGGGGTGTTCATTTTTTTCCCCCAAAGAGAATGTATACCACTGGGGCTGCATGGGTGGCTTTGGAGATCTACAGATGAATGCTTTTAATTTTTAATGCCTAGAAAAAAATTGGACTATTTAACTACTAGTATGTTAAATCTATGCTTTTACTACTTGCTTAAGATGAGGCTAAAGTTGGCATGACAGGTCTTTATTTGTTTAAAGAAAAGTATCAAATAACAAAAAAAGTACACAGATGGTAGGAGAGTACGGCAAGCTTTTCTGAACTGGAACTCAAAGGCCTGTGGTTTAGGAAGAATATAAAGTCCCCAAAACTCACGCCTACCAGTAAGAGCAGCTCTATTTGCTGTGGCCAGTGGCCCATCAAACCAGGTGCCTGGAGAAAGACCGAAAGGCATGGTAGCATGGGGCAAAGCTGGAAAGAGTTAAACGAAAGGGGTCTGTGGTTTTCCTGGCCCATCCCCCCCACAGCTAATCTGTCACCTAATGAAAAAGAGGCCAGCACAAGTGAGCTAGCTGGCAGTTCACTTACAGCAAACTGATTAAGAATGTTCAACCAACAGCAGCCTGTAGACCTTTCCAGAGAAAATAAATAGAGTGTAGACTGTATGCAAATGTGTTTGTCACTTTGACAGCACGTCTCAATTAAGGCATCTCGAGGCTGTGGGTAGGCTCTGTGGCTGCAGCTGGAAGGGAGAGCCTGCTGCATGGCTGATACTAGGGGCTTGACCTTAATCCGCATGCATGCATTAAAAAAAAAATCCTGCCTTCCTGTACACTTGCATAATGTTGGCAGCCACGTGAGGGAAGTGACAAATGGGGAAAAAAAGCCACTTTCATCCTCTCCAGTTTGCAGACCTGTGAAGGCACAGACAGCTCTTATTTCAACAGAGTTTGGGGTGGCTTTTTTAATTGTTTATTCCCCACCCGCATGCATGCGTGCGCGCGCGCGCGCACACACACGCACACACACACACACACACACACACTTATTCTGCATTTAGCTGGGAGTGACATTAAAGCATCTCTACTTCTTGCTGAAATGGAAAGAAGGTCTTTATCCATTTCAAATAGGGCCTCTTTTTTTCGTGTTTCGAAAACGGAATGTTTAACACCATGAAATCCCTCTCCTCCCCCCCTTTCTCTGTAATGGGCTCCGAACTCCAGCTAGGGGCTCCTTTTATGGGCAGGTTCATGTGTGCAGGAATGAGGACAAAGGAAAGCAGGAAGCTGACTCTGGAATGCCATGCTGGCGACAACCAGGGCTGTGCTTTCAGCAAACACAGCCAGGAACTGGGGTGTGGGTTTTTCCAACAGGGCCTAAGCAAGGGAGGAGGTAGCTCTTGAGGGGTGCAGGACACCAGTGCAGTTTGAAGATAATCATTAACCAAATGAGCACTGCCCTCTTCGTGTTTCGTTCTTGCACTACATTTCAATTTCTATAAAATCCCTTTCAAGTGCAAAGTCAGAAAATGGATGAATTTCCCCAAGTTAAAGATGCATGAACATACTATCTGAAAGACTGATTAGAGAAGAATGATTTTTATGTTTTAATCAAATCTCACCTTACAATAATACCCCATAGCAACAATTTCATTAGTTGCTTCATCTCTGACTAGCTCAAGCTTTGGTACATAGTAGATAGCAGGCACTTGATCAACATCTATCAAAAACAGTAATGTTCTAAATGTAGGGTTCTAGGTCCTATATGTGAAGTAGCTAGCATTTGCATTTAAAGTGAGAATCATAGACTAGTTAAATCATGCCTCATCAATAAATGGCTAATGAATCAGGTTAAAAGTAAATAACCTTGCAAGGACTAGGAATGCAACTCAGTGGTAGAGGGAGGGCTTGGACCTGGGTTCAAGCCCCACAACTGGAAAAAAAAAAAACCCTCTCCCCAACCGCCCTCCTAAATCCTTGTCAATTCTTATTACAGCAGAGCCATTGTCATAAATCAAAAAAAAAAAAAAGAAAAAGACATTTGATAATCAAAACAGTATCCTTCAAAAGGAAGAGTATATAAACTTTTCAGCCAAAAATTTAACCGCAGAAAGGAATTCTATACAGAGTAGAGTGTGTTACTTAAGGGGTAAAAAAAAAAATCTAACGAACAGACAATTTTTCAAATGCTCAGCCCCTTGCAGACAGTTGGGTAAAGAATAGGCTCTCCAGAGCTGCGGAGGCGAGGGTGTTTACTCTGAGAGGCACAGCTCCTGATATTGATTTTCAGGAAGTACATTAATAAAGAACTCCTAATTGATTTTTTTTTAAGACTTCGCTTGTTGCCTTTTATTTGAAGGTGCAAAGAAGGGCCTGGGATGCTAAAGTGTTCTAATGAGATGCTTAGCTAACAGGCACCTTAGACGAAGAACCTGAGAGTGGGGAAGGCAGCAGCTGTGTTTAATGACTCCATTCACTGGTGGGTCTAGCTGATGACCAGAGCCATGCTGTCTCCCCAAAACCTTTGAAAACCACCTTCAAACATGTTTGTTCCATATAAACATTTGACGGTGTGAAAAACCCATGGAGTCTCTTTGCCAAGGATTGAGAAGCCGTTTCATGCATGTGCTACAGCTTCTGCTACAAACAAAATAGCAGCCCCCCCCCAATCAAAAACAGACCCATAAAAGGGCCGGGGTACACACCTGCCCAAAGTGGACTGTGATTGGCCTCCGGTCTTCTCGGAGCTTGGGGTCTTTGGCCTCCACTAGCGGTGACGGCGCAGTCTTTGGCAGTGGCTCTTCTGCAGTGGGAGCACAGCCATTCTCGGCAATGTCCTGCAGAGAGAAGGATTGTCTGGGGTTGGTGTCAGGGTCCTGTACCCAGTCCCTCTCACGCAGGCCCAGCTTGAGAGGCCTGCCAAAGCACTCCCTCTGGGACATTCCGAGCTTGCCTTCTGAGATAGATGGAGGAAATGGAAGCTAACTTGGCCATTTGACTTTGAAGGACTAGAGAAACCCAAGCCATCCACATTAAAATATAAAGACAGCATAACAGCTCACAATAGTGAAAAAAATCTTCATCCTACTGTCCTACACAACTGTTTTAATTTTTACATATTCACTTTGTCTGTATGCAGACATTTAAAATTTACAATCACAGCTCATGCATAATTTTATATTCTGTTTTCTTCTGAATATAAGCATCACCATGATGCTGCACAGTCATTATAATAATTTTAATGGATGCATAATATTTCCTTGAGCAGACATATAATAAGTTCATAAATTTCTCCATTACTATCGGGAATTTGTTTCTAATTTTTTCATACTCTAAATATCAGTGATAAATAATACCACAGTTTTTTTTTATTGTATTATTTCTTCTATGGAAATCCTGGGAATGAAATTACTAGGTCAAAAGATATAAAGCTTTTTATTCATTCCACCAAATTGCTTTCCAATTTACACCAACTACCTGCAATGGATGCGTTATCAGTTTCATAGTACTTGTTAGCCTTACCATTTTAAAAATGGACCGCTAATTTAATAGGTGAAAAATTAGACCTCATTGTTGTTTTAATTTGCATTACTTTGATTATTTGTGAGTGTGGACATTTTTCCCATGCTTGTTGACTGATGGTCTTACTATTTGTGCCCCTCTTTTCTACCTCCCAGTCTTTCTGGAGAAAGAAACTGAATTCTGAGTTAGATCTTCCTGACTTAGGAAAAATTTAGGGAACCAAAGAAATATTTTTAAATGCAGAAATTTACATTTCATTTGTGCTTCTGATGAAGTCAAATTATAAAGGAAAAGAAAAACCCTAATGTACCAAATGGCTCCTTTGGCTAACACTGGCAGCCGAGTACACACATGGGTTATTTGGAACATGGATGTGGCCCCTTGTGCAACAACCACCACATGTTTTATTCAGGTCAAGAAAGTTGCTTAAGTCTTCACTGGAACAAGCCAGAGAATAAATGTACAAATAAACAACACTTAAACAACCATTTTTTCATCTGTGATTCACAGCCTTAATTAAATAATGAATACAATTCCAATTCTTTTTATTGTAAAAACAAATGCACCTTTCAGTTAACAGAACGTACACCTTAGTACTCATTAAGTTCTGCATGTAAGAGATAACTGGTTACTTTAACTTCTCAGCTGAACAGAGAGAATGGCAGGGCTTGGGGGAGAGTGGTTATTTGTTGAATAATTGTGTATAAAAGAGGAAACGCAGTAGCTCCAAACCTTAGTTTCAACATCTATAAAAATGGGAGTATGGGAGGTTTAAAAGATAGGTAATGTAATAAAGTGGCTAGAACATTATTAGCTACTCCCCACTATATAAATGTATTTGAGCTCACCCATCCAGCTGCCTACTCCTGGCTTCCTTTCCTAAGGAATTGGCTGCCTACAGAGTTCAGCCCCAGGAGTCTCTCTGCTTGGTTGATGACACAGGGAGGTAATGACCTCTTAGCTTTACAAGGAGGGACTGGATCATGTGGCCCACAGCAGATCAGCCAGACTCAGTCAGGCTAAGGCTCAGTGATGAAAGAGGCGCCGACAGCCAATTAGAAATGGCTCCTCTGGAAATGGGCTGCCCTAAGATGCTCAGGTCAAATGGAACAAAGTGTTTGTGTTGGGGGAAAGGCTCCTTCTGTGTTGGAAGGCAACAAAGGGCAAAAGGGGCATTGTGGATGCAGGGGGTGGGGTGGGGTACCTAGAGGATTAACACAGAGGTTGAATAAGGCCAAACAGTAAAAAAATTCACTTTCTGGTTCAGGAAAAGTATTGTTTGTGTGGTTTTGTGTGGTTTTGTGTGTGTGTGTGTGTGTGTGTGTGTGAAAAGAATGGTACATGGTAAGAAAATGTATTAACTGAAAAACTGTAAGATACTAGTTATTTCAAGAAGGAAAATTCATGTTGTGGTTTTGGGGAAAGTGTCTTAGTTTAAGCTTATAAGCCAAAACTGCTGTCTTCTAATTTTATCTTTATCATTAACTAGCTGCCTGATCTTTCCAATTCACCCAGCCTCTCTGCAACTCTTTCTTCATTTTTACAATGGGCAGACTACCAGCTGCTTGGCAAACTTCAAAGTTACTTGGAGAATGGGTTAAATAAGGTGAAATATGAGGAAGCTCTGAAATGTTCAGCACTGCGTAAGCTGAACGCTGCGCCCTGCAGAGGACAGAGCGCCTGCCCTTGGCGGGTACTTTTCCAGACCTTTGACCTTTATTCTCACACTTAGTTCCCCCAATGATCTCAAGGAAAACAGGATTATCTCTCTTTTATAGGCAAGGAAACAAGGCTCAGACAGAGTAACTTATCCAAGGCCACAAAGCTAGAAAGTGGGGGAACCTAGAATTATGGGTTCCTAGCATTGAAACCATATGAACCCATAACAACAGCAAAAGTGAGGGTGTCCTGAACTGAGGGGGTGCTTGCCACATCGTAAGAAATGACCTCCCTAGCAGCAATTCTTTCTACACACACCACAGGCTGCCATGTACCATGCCACTTAGCTACATACCCTATAGACTGTGAATTTCTTGGGGTCTGGGTTCTTTTGAATCTAGCACATGCTCTCAAATAAATCTTTGTCAAGTTGACCTGAATGTTTGGAAGGCAAATGTGTCCAATACACAAATGTGCCTAGTTGTCAAAAGTCACATTCATTTTACTAGTTAGAAGATCCTGTGGCTCACCACACTGATTTTTAAACTTCTTCACTATGTCTTCTACCTGCTTCCTCCCAGGAGGCCACAGGGAGCGGAGTAGGAGGAGCCCAGGTTAAGAAAGAAAACAGGAAGAGTGCACATCCTCCTCTATATCTACTAACAGAGATCTTGTACATAGCAGGGAGCCAGTTCCAGCAACTTTGGACCATCCGATTAAAGAAATTGTGACAAAAGAACTAATCAAGCCATCAGCCAAGGGCTTGGGAAATGAATACTCTGATACTCTTCTGGTGGAAACGCAAATTGGCAATTTACATAAAAAACCTGAAAAATGTACACACCCTTTGGCCCCACTAGTTCCATTTCTAGAAATTTATCCTAATGAAAGAATAAGAATTTCTGCAAAGTCTTACTGAGAGGATATTTGCCTAGAAAATCTGGAACTAACTTAGGTGTCTGACAACGGGGTTGATTAAATAATGTATAAATGCCCACTGGATAAAACTTTATATAGCTATTTAAAACAATGATATGTGGAAGAAACATGTAGTGGCCTGGGAAGTGTTGAAGATATATGAAATGAAAATGTAGGCTATAAAGTTAGATTTTCTTTTTGCTTTTCTGATTTGTTGAATTTTCCCTGATAAAAATGTATTTTGTTTGCAAAGAGAAAAAAAATCGACCTTTTAAATATCATCTTTAAAAAGCAAAACAAGAGGCTGCTGGGCCAGGTAGGCTAATTCACTCCTGAGGGGTTACACAGGAGGAAGGCACTAGGTAGAGCTGCAGACCAGAGGCCACTGCAAGATGGCAATTTCTTCCCAGGGGCCTGGAGGCTCAGCACACTGGGGATCCACCAGTCCCCATCTTTCGGCAGAGCAAAGGAGGCAGAAAATAATTTTGTTCCTATCACCTTTCCTAAGTATTTCCTAGAATCAAAAATCCTGACAGAGCTGACCTCCACAGCTCTGTGGTGAGGACGGGCACAGCATGTGATATGTCCAGGAATGTCTATGAGCAGGCAGCAAGGCAGAAACTAGGGACTGGGGAACCTGGAGGACAAAGAGGGCTGAGTGGTCTTGAGAGACCTGGGGCCAGGCTTCCTGAGGCAGAGACATAAGGGAAGGCATCCAGCATGGAAGTGGAGAGTAGGGCCTGGTCCTCATGGAAGGGCTGGGGCCTCCTCCCTGCCGGGTAAGGAGGTGGAGGTTGCAAGGCCAGAAAGATGTTAACCAAGGGGGTGGCTCATCAGAGTTATGTTCTAGAGAGATTTCCTAGGTGGGTGTTAGGCAACCTAAAGGGAAGTGGCCAATGTCAGCTATATTTCATGGTATGTACACACATGTTTGGGCTGATTGCTGTTCCAGATGTAGGACAAGAGAAAATGGACAGAATGGAAGCTCCTGTTTATGGAGTGGCCACTAAGTATTGGTGTTTAAACATTGATCTCTTCTAATCCTTATGACAACCCAGTAAAAACCTGTATTTCCCCTTGTTTGTGGATGAGGAAAACTAGGTTCGAGAAATCTAGTAAACTCATGCAGGGTCACACAATTAATATCCTACACAACCAGTATTGAACTTGGCTTGTCTGCCTCAGAAGCCCAAATAACACATCCCCACAAGGGGAGTATAAAGGCCCCATGGTGAGAGGCCTTGAGGCCTTCCCTGAGATTTATACAGTGCGCTTAACTGACCAGGCTACTTCCCACAACAGCAAATGTAAATTAAACTATGAAAATTGATCTCAAACTACTAGCCAAAGTTGGAGTTTCTGTGATTGAGGCTGTAGCGTACTTTAATGTGTCTGGAGACAGGGAGCTGACAGTGTGTGATAAGGTGTGAAAATGTCTGTTCTACATGAGTCTACCTGGCTTCCCTGCCCCTCCCATGATTGCTCACTCCCTTCAATGCATTTGGAAATGTTGGCCAGAAACTCAAGCCAACTGTGAATTTTCTCCTTTCAATCACAGACACTCTAAACAAGCTTGATTTGTCTTTTAAAGATCAAAGACTTAGAAATTTTATATAGGGCTATGAAATGGGGCCATTTGGTTAAAGTATTTTGATAGCTAAGAAAAAAGATAAATATTTCAGGGATTTCTCAAGGGCACAAAATGGCATCCTTCTGTGAATATCTGAATGTCCCCTGAAGGTGAGGAGGAAGTGTGTGTGGCCACCTTTAAAACAGGGCATTCTCATGCCAGCCTGGCATAGAGCAGCAGTGAAATGCTGGCATTTTTCTATAGGTCAGGCCTGGCAGGGACATGATTCCAGGGAAGTACCACCCTTAGGAAGTGGCAGCTGGGTAGCATCCTTGCCATTTCTTCTTCTTCCTAATTTTGAGCAAGTCAGACTTCAAAGGAGGCCAGGCTATAGCAGAACTTGACCACCTTGCTCCATTTACCCACAGAAATATGTTCTCCATCTTTCTTTTTTTGTTGCTGGGCTGAAGCAGAGCAGGTGTGGAATAAAGCCACACTACAGGATCTATGAACAATTATTTGCCAATGGTCACACAGATATCCTGAAAGCTTCTCTTTCAGAGGCTTTGAAAATCTGCAGCACAAATGAACAAGGGACAGAGAAGGGGCCCCGCTCAGTCATATTAGAGATGGACCCTCCACACACCGTGGCGACCTCTCCACAGGTCGGCCCCACATTTTCTATTTGCAATTCAGACCCAAGGCAAGAGCAAAAAGGGCAAGATTGGGTTCTTGATTATATCTGCGGGGTCACCATTGCTATGCAGAGTTAGAGGAGGCCAGGTGGCAGCCCAGCACATTTGAAAATTGGATCTTTGTTGGGAACTGCCTCCATTTCATAGCAGAAACCAAACTTGAGGTGTCTGTATTAGACATGTCTAGGGAGGCACATAGATAGGCTCTGTGCAAAGGGGAGGGGGCAAAGGGGAGGGGAAGAAAAAAGCCAAGGAAATATTTTTCACTGCAGTGAGAAAGGTCAGGCGAAGCCAAATCCTAAATTAGCTCAAGAAAGGGAGCCAGAGAGTGCGGGAGACCCAGGGCCTGAATGTACTGAACAATGCTAGAGTTTCAATTACAAAACAGCTCTTCCAAGAACAACTGCAAAACATCAAGTCTGTGGAAATCCGTTAGACCGAAGGGGGGAAAAGTGAAAATTGAAAAGGGTGCACTAATAGATCTGTCAACAGTCCAATGGTGACAAGCCACATTTCTATAAAATGCCTTCACCATTTGTGTCACCTGAAATGTACTGACACTCTCTATAGAACATTATCTCCTGAAGCAATTCTTGAAAAGACTGGCAGGGAGAAGAGAAGGGGAGGGAAAAAGCCAGCTTTAGATACTATCAAGGAAGGGAAAGGGAGGTGGCGTGGAAGAAATGTGATCTAGATTGTTTAAATAAACCTTGGAGTAAACACAAAAATGTTGGGATTTGCCGGTTATTGCAGAAAGGGGAAATTTTGAAGGCTGGATGCTTATGCATCCAAGGAAGAAGGTAAAGAGATGTCTCTGGCTTCATGGTCTGTCGAGAGGAAATGTGACTGACCCATGAGGAATGTCTGTCCGGGGCCTGAGGAGGGACCCTGTCTTTGATTACTTCAGGTGCTACTCTAACCATCCAGAGCCTATGACTTGGACACTGAGGAGGGCAAAAGCCCCCTTCTAGCCACTCTGTATCTGCAATCCAATTCAGTTACATGTGACTGGGACAGGAGATAAAAAGGTATATCTAGCATCACCAATAACATCTAAGTAAAGAATTTCACCTGCTAGCCTCTGGCTAGCAGTCATGGGCTGTCTGAATTTACATTACAGGGTTTGTATTTCAGGATGTGACTCTCAGCTGTTAAGAACTCACTGCCTGCTGAAAATAGTAATTTAAATGCTTAGAGCAAATTATTTTCCAATTAAAAGGAAGGAATCAATTCCTTAGACCCATTTCAAGTTAATTAGAGGTCTTTCTGACTTCATAAAATTGAAAATCCTTTCAATTAAAAAAAAAAACTGCTGAGATAGACAAAGGGCCTTATTAGAGTGGTAAATTTGGGGGCGTGGGGGATAATGAAGCAAGTGATCCCAGACATCTTTCGGAAAACAAAACACTTGTTTTAGGAAGACAGTGCCAAGAATGTAAGTGCTGGAAGTCAGCAGATCTGGAATCTAATCCTGCCTGTGCAAGGCTTGCACGGTGTGGCCTTGGGCAAATTACTTCACCTCTGAACCACAGCCACTTTACTCATGAAATGAGAATAACACCGCAGCATTGTTCTAAGGATTAAATGCGAACATTCCTAGCCTGGACTTTCCTTAACAAGTACTTAACAAAGGGTGGTAACAGTAATGACTATGATCCTGTTGCAATAGTATCAACAAGCCCTGTCTGTAGCAGAAACCTACTGTACACTCTAAAGGCTCAGTTGTGTGTGTGAGTAAATCTCAGCCAAGATGCAGCAAGTGTGACGTCAGATGCTTTTTCTGATGGTTTATGAAGACAATCAGAGCCTCTGTTTCCCTGAACAGAGAGAGTCTCAAACAAAAACTGCTGGACCCCCGTCATTTAAGGGGCATGGTGGGAGAGACACAATGTCCCCACCTGGCCACTGTTTGTGTATGTCTGTGTGGGGACTGTGTGCCTACTGGAACCAGGTTGGTCCTGACCCTGGAGATGCTTCTTGGTTTGGGGTACAACCAATTCTAAGGCAGAGGGTGGTTGTAGGAAGCGGATGGTGCTGGAATATAGGGACTAAGCCAATTTCTCCACACGCAGGCCCAGTGGGGTGGGGAGGGGACAGACCAACAGTGGTAACTCTGAACTTGCCTGCCTTTGTGGGTTTAAGCCAGAGTCTTAATGTTATTTGAAGACAGTATTTTTGTCTGTGAATATTTATAACAGTGTGAAAACTCCCGGACAGCTGGTAATGCATTTTGAAGTGTGCTAACAACACTGTATCAAACAGCCCTCTATTGATCACATCCTACTTTTTTGTGGCCACGCATTTCATACATAGTGCTTATACATTTTGAATAAGAACTTCAAGTACCTTTTGCTTCAAGCGGTTTTTCACCTCTTTTATTCCCATTTTTGCATGATCTTTTGCCTGCATGAAAAATTAATTTAAGTTAAGATTCCCTTTCTGTTTCCAGCAGGGACTATGCTTGATTTCAGTCTGTGGCGAATCACCTTCTCTGATTACTAGAAAAAAGGAAGGAAAAATGGGATCATCAAATCGAAAACATAATGGCTATGAAAACAAATACAACAGTAAAAAGTTAAAAAAAAAATCCCTTAAAGGGATGCAGAGATTTTATTTTCTGCATTTTGATGGGATAGACTTTTTTTTCTTTTCCTTCTCAAGTCCTTCTTCTGCTCTCTATAATTATTTATCTTGGCAGCCTGGTGACAGCCATCCGTAAGAGTTGAGTAGCAGCTTTACTGGTTGCAAGATTCAGAATATCCATTATATTTTACCAGGGCAGGACCTCAGGACCAATTTTCTGTCCAGGTTGAAGGGTCGAAACAGACACTGCTGGGCTTTGATAGTGCTATTTTTTATTCTCATTTCAGTGGGTATCCCGGTTTTTATTTTATTTTATGTCATTTCAAACCTGTATGGTGGCTCTGTTGACAGCTACCTACTCTATTACAGGAACTATAATTTAAGCATAGAAAGGACTGACACACTTAAAAATAAGAATTAAACAAATCACCCCACTTCAGTGGCTCAGGGTCAAATTAGCAAGCAAGAGAAATCACCAAGAACAAATACTTGAGGCTCATAAAAGATGGAGCACCAGGAACTGATGGAACCTTCTACTTTCACTCTGTTGTGGGCATGAGTCCCCCAGGTAACGTACCTCTATGGCAGTGATAAGAGGCAGGACGAAAATTTGGGACAGAAATTCAAGGGCACCCCACCACAGGCACACTTCAGTAACCTGCAAAGGAGCTGCTTCATTTGACATAATAATGGGACACACGAAGGAAGGGTTTGTCACGACAATTGCTAGATCATTCCTTCAGCAATCAAGGACACAGGAACAGCCTGAAGTTTTGCTGCCCAGCTCATATTTTAAAAGTTAAATCCAGCAACTTCCCATTTCTCTGTTACAGTGGCTGTGAGCAGTACCATCTTAAATAAAAAATGTCACCAATCTAGTCACAAAATACCAATGTTAAATGATTCTCAGAGCATTGAAACTGCTGAGAAACAGCGCAGCACCCGTGAAATCACCTCTGCCATAGAAGAGCAGGTATATTCAAGAGTCTAGCTGTGCTAAGGGATCTATGTTTGGATCCCGAGACTAGGAGCGGTACTTACGAACTTGTAGACAGTCTTCATGGCAGGGTTAGCTTTTGTTTTTACAGTATTCAGAATAGCTCCACTTCCTTTCTGTAATAAAAATATCAATCAGCAATGTGGGCTGAAGCTAGGGCAGGCTAACACCAACAAAGACCTCTTCTCTTCAATCAAGTCAGGCAATATTTCAAGGGTATGTGATGCAAGAAGAGAACCAGATACAGATGGTTACTGGTCTGGAAAAGTCACAGGGTTATGGTAGAATCACTATGGGTGTACTTATGTGTGCATGCACATGGGGACTGGGGATGACCAGTGTGGTAAGCAGCTGAGGGGAGACTCTGGGCTCAGGGTTCTACTTAGTACCTGTCTCTGTCTCAGACTGTGTGAGGCAAGGTTTTCCTCACAGTCATTGGTGACTTTGTAATAATTTCTAGTTACCACAGACAGCATTCTGGGAAATTTCATAACCGTGGACTCTCTAGCTGACATCAAGCCAGGGCAGAAAATGGGGTCCTGATTAACCAGGACCATCTAGAAAAATGCTGCCCTCACCTGGGTAACTTCCTTTCCTTACCTGGGTTTTTTGTGTTGGCTTTTTAAAAAATCTCTCTGGTAGACTGCCTTCTTTATCCATCCATCCATCCATCCATCCATCCGTCCATCCATCCATCTTTTTGGTGGTACTGGTATTTGAACTAAGGGCCTTGTGTTTGCTAGGCAGGTGCTCTACCACTTGAGCCATACCCCCAGTCCTTTATGCTTTATTTGTTTTTCAAATACAGTCTTGCATTTTTGCCCAGGCTGACCTGGACTGCAACTCTCCTATTTATGCTGCCGATGTAGCTAGCATGACAGGTGCATGCCACCACACTCAACTTTTGATTGGTTGAGTTGGGGATCTCATGAACTTTTTGCCCAGGATGGCCTCAAACTGTGATCTTCCTGATTTCACCTCCCGAATAGCTTATAGGCATGAGCCACCATACCCGGCCCTTGACATCTAAATCTTAAGGAAGGACAAATGGTCATACTGTATACTGTGGTTGCAGTAGAGACAGATCCAGCACACCATGTCTCACTTAGGAAGCAAAGAGGGAAGGCACAGAGGAAGGCTTTTAACTACCTAAGGAGGCAGCAAAGGGAGCTGAAGCAAACAGGCCCTGTTCCAGAGCTGTCCATGAGTCTGGGCTTCATTCTCATCCTTGCAGGTGTGTTGTGCGGACCCTTGTGTTAAGCTCTGAAGGCCCTGAGCCAAGACAGGCTTGGTCTCTGCCTTCAAAGACCTCTGATGGGGGGGTGGAAGGTATGCCAGAATAAATAAAGGCATGTAAGTTTAGAACTGTAATGGCTGTGCACAGGGAGTGTGTGGAGACAAGGGAGGTCAGTTAAGATATCAGAAGCAGAAACATCTGGCCTGGACCATGAAGGATAAGTGGTGTGGGGGTAGGAGGATAAGAACATTCTTAGAGCAGGGAATGGTACAGAAATAAATGCAGAAGCTATGGTGTGCTCTGGGAGGAACAGTGGTTGCTGTCCCATGCATACTGTATCATAGGAGGAGCAGGAAGTAAGCCTGGGAGGCCACATGGGGACAGCTTGTGAAGGGCCTGGAATGCCAGGGCAAGGGCTATGCTTTGGAAGGCTTTTAATCAAATCGATCACATACTCTAATTTGTGGCGATTTGGAAAGTTTATCCAACTGATTCGAATGAAGAGAGGATGGAAACAGCAGATAAACAACCGAATAAGAGACAGTAATATAATTAATGGCTTTAACTTTTAGAATATTTTTGGGTAACTGTTCATGTTAGAAAATTTGGGCTTTAATTAAAAACATAACAATTTGACCTAGAAAGCTTTCTATGTTGTAGGACAATAGGAAATTTTCACCCACTCATTTATTCCACACTGCCTTCCAAAATTACTCAGAATCCTTTTTAAATGGTCCTTTGGAGTATTGAAACTCCCTTTATCAATCAATCAACAGGTCCTTATTGCTCGACTCTCATTTGCCAAGTGGTATGTTTGGCTATCCAACAAGAACAAAGGAAGGGTTTCATCAAGAAGTTGCTTACTCTTGGCCAACTGCAGCCACTTCCAAGGGACCTGCCTTGGCAGCAGTATACTTGGCCCTCGGGTGAGAGAGAACACTTATCACATTATGTTGAAGTTGACTGTTTACATGCCTGTTACCAAACAAGCCGGAGCTCCCCAAGGTAGGGCCTACATCCTGCTCCCTCCCCCACTGTATATCTAGTACCCAGTTGGTGCCCGACACATAGTAGGTCTTCAGTACATCCTCAATTATAAACTGATGGAATGATAAGGCAAGAATTTGAATTCTTTAGAGGCTCCAGAAGCCTTAAGTTCCCAACTCAGCAAGAAATTGTTCACATCAGCAGTGAGAAGGTAAAAAAAAATCTCTCAGGGATATGTTCTTCATCCTCCTAGGAGCCTTTGCTGTGAAAAATATTGCAGAGCACCAAGAGCAACACACTTTTGGTTTCCCCATGACCATGACAATTATACTGACCCTGGAAGGAGACTCCCAGAAATATTGTAGGATGATAACATTCTATGCAACAGGCCTTGGCTGGCCTGAAGAGGAGGATACCTCTCCTGCCTTCTTTCCTTGGCCAGCCCCATCCTTCCAGTCTCTGCCTGATGGAGGATGGCCTGGCTTTAAGACAAAAGCATCTTCAGCTGAGGGCTCCAGGCCTTGAGGCAGCCTCGTGGGTGGCAAGGAGAGCAGAAAGCTGCCAGGAGCCTACAGAGAAGGCCAGGTGGCTCTGAATGGGGCATACTTACCCTGACTGTGGAGAGCCACTGATGGTACAGTTTATCGCTGCCTGGGGAAAGAGAAGTCAGAGAAGTTGTGATTTAAACAGTTCTTTAAATTGCCTTTAGCATGCAGGATGTGAAAAGTTCATAATCTGAACCACCAGAAGGCTCCTATGTCCCACTCCCTGTCCAGACCAGACAGGCCCTGAGCAGTAAGAGGGGCTAGGGTGGCAGCAGTGAGTCAGGGCCATGGGTTTTCTTATCAGTGTTCAGAGTACCAATGCTCCGAAGCCTTCCCTTGGCCTACTGGATAAAGGTCAGACTCTTTGGCAACCCCACTTCTTCCCTAGCCCTGCTTCTCCAGCCTGTGCTTCCATTCTGCCTGGCCTGCTCTGACCATAAGGACCAAACTGGGCTTTTCCAATAAGCAATCTCTCCATCCTCCAGGGCCTTGCCTATTCCCTTGTCTGGCCACATTCTTTGTCTCGTGAACTCAACAGCCAGCTGAAATGTCATTTCCTTTGGAAGCTTCTTCCTTCTCTTTCCTCTTAACAGTCTCCCAGCAATGATAATATCCATATTCTCTGACATATCGTCAGTCACCAGGGCTGAGTAAGGACACTTGACTAGTGACAAGGAAAGAATGAGGTGCTGTATATGAGCTCTGCTTATCTTATTCAGTAGGCCAAGGAGGTCTTAGCAGGAGACAGCTTTTTCAGGAGCTCCAAATGACTGAGCATTGTCTAGCAACACATGAAGTGTGTCTTCTCCCAGTACAGAACTCCTCACCTGCAGTCAAACCCTGAGAAGCTCTCATAGGATGCGGTGAGAATGAACAGAGCCCTCTTCCAACTGCACCAAACCTAGGTTCTATTTCTCTTCCTGTATGGGTTTAGTTTTCATTTGTCTTTAGTTACACATCTCTTTCCACTGACTCACAGCTCCTTGAGGGCAGAACTGGGCCCTCCATTGTTTACACAGCTCTGGACACAATGGTGTTTAGGAAATGCTTGTTAACAATCTGCCCTTAGTGTCCAGAGACTCTACATGGGTTTTTTAGTTGACTGTGTTCTCCATGAAGGGTGGGCTGCAAAATATCCACAGGTGGATCAGCCAGTCAGATAATCAAAAGGTCCAGACCAGACATGCCGTGAGTAGTAAGAGGGACTGGAGTGGCAATATGAGTCTTATTATTTTGCGCCCCAAAACCAAGGCTATGAATATTATTATCATTGCTGTCAAAGACTGAACCTTGAGCTTCAGGAGGGGGTGTTAACTGCTAACATCTCCCTGGGCCTTGATGCCTCTATTGAAAAATGAGAAGATGGTCTTCCAGTTCTAATGAGATTGGGCACTTAGAAACAATATTCATATTTTATTTACTTATTTTTTTGCTATGTTATCCAGGCTGGTCTCAAACTTCTGGGCTCCAGTGATTCTCCTGCTTCAGTTTTCCAAGTGCTGGAACTCCAGGCACATGTCACTGTGCCTGGCCTGACATACATGTTGTAAAGAAATGTTTGCTGAATCCTGACCCTGTGCCAGGGACTTTCCTGGGGGGCTGCACAAAATGTCTTACCGACTGTGACTTCATCTCTGTAGAAGTCTTGTGAGGTGGCCAGTGTCAGTCAGGACAACCTCAGTTGCAAGAGGGGAAATTACCTGGCCAGGGTCTTGACTTGAAGCCAGGTGTTCTAATTCAGTATCTCATGCACTTTCCCTGGATCATGATGGTCACAACATTTAACTTGACTCATCTATCTGGGGGAAGTCACTGACCTTGAAACAGAGGACTTCATGTGGGCCAACATGCACCTTGTCACAAGATGAATAGGAATTCCTCAACCATTGTGAGGCCAAGGTTGAAAGCAGTCAGTTCCCAACCCCTCGTGCAAGAGAAAAAAAGCCCTTGTCACTCTGTACCAACCACACCTTCATCTATAGCAACTCTAGCCCAGGAAGGCCACGAGTAGCCGCTTACCAGCATACTCGCCCATGTTGATCTCCTCTTCAAAGACATCACTGAAACCTTTACCAGAATTAAGAAGGTCTAGTCGGCCATCAATAAACTGGAGAGAGAAAAGCACAATAGTGTGTCCACAGACATGGGGAGCCACCCAGCTGGGTACTGTGCTGTACACCTAAGAGCAGCCTCATGTTCCAAGATGGGAAAGGTCCTTGGAACCCCTGAGTTTTCTGGAAAGCTAGTTGCACGTTTATGATAAGTTAGAAAACCATGCAGCACATCTCCCAAGGGCCCATCTGGTGGCTGACAATCTCTTCACCCAACCTCCCTCCCCTGATTCTCTCCAGCCTGGGGTACCCCCTCGCCTGCAGCTTCAGTGTCTAGGGCAGAGATAGCTGCACTCGTTCCTGCAGAGGGTGTTCGGGCACCTGCTTGAAGAGTTGCAGCTGTGTGGCATTCTGCAGGAACTGCCTCATGGCTCCGGAGCGATAGTGCGACACAAAGGCCTCCTCACAGAAGGTGATGGGCTCCTCCTGGGAAGCACAGAAGGGACAGGAGGGTCAGAGGAATAGAGGGAACATGATTGGTCCTCAGCTCATATGTGCAGAGCTCCCACACCTGCTAATTCACCTCAACCTCAGCAGTGAAGTCCTGAGTATCACTGAAGTTATTCTAGTCTATGACTGAGAAGCTGTGTCATGCCCCCAAGTCAGAGAAGACAGAAGGTTCTCTCTCTCTCTCACCCCCCAATTCTTCCCTTCCTTATGGGTGATGGTCACACCCCAAGAGAAAGTTAGTGATATGCCTGCCAGTGTGATGATTTCCAAATGTTTCTTTCTACTTTTAGGAGCAGAACCCTGTACTGAGACAGAGGAACCCTGCTCTGTAAGGCAGTGCTGAGCTGCAGTGCTGGGAGTGGAGGCAATGGCTGATGGCTAGGCTCTCCTTGTTTGGTGGCCTTCTCCTCATCCACCATTGTCCCCACTGCACCTTTGCTGTCCCTAGGGCACCAGCTGTGGAGTACACTTTGAAATCTATTTACACGGTAGTCTTAACCAAAGCAAATCATATTTTAAAACTAATTATTGGATGACCAAAAATTAAATTTACTATCCAGTCAAGTTTGTGCCTAAGCTACTTCATTCGGAAGTTTGTATCCACCAAACTACATTTTATGAGTCAAGAAAATGATAACCTAAGCTTTAAAAAATCCCGGCCTTGTATAGTCAACACCTCCATCTTTCTTTGAACACATTTGGAGTGCTTATCTATACAGACATGTCTTTAATTTTGGTGGCATATTCTCAATTCTGAAAGATCCGACTTTTACATCTTGAGCTGAATTAAGGGTGCCCCTCCCCCCTTTCACAGATTTGGTGGCAAACACAGAGATGTTTGAAGCTCCACTTTTATCCTGTTTTAATGAGTTACGTGAGTGTTAAATTTACTGTCTAGCTTGTGTTAAATTCTAAGAGTTTCTCCCACTTCAATCTAGCCAATATTAGCTCAGCAACTGGGCAGGCTTATTGCACAGGCTGCAAGGGTGACCCAAAAATATGAGGGCAGAGGGAAAATTTATTTTTATACATACAATTATATCCTACCTAATTTTACAAAGGATTGGCACCTTACACGAGCACCTAAGATTACAAAGGGAAAAAAAGGGCTGGGAAATACATAAATATATGAAAAGTATTTATTTTGGGAGTAGGATATTTGGATATGTTGGTCCTATATAGTTTGTAAAATTAAGTTACAAAATTACCTCTGAGCTTCCTTGCTGCTAAAGCAGGGAGTAAAACAATGCAAACTTTGTGCTGTGTACCAGGAAAAAAAGCACACTAGTTCCTCGGGGAAAAAAAAAACAGAGCTGCTCATGGCATTTATTACTTTGGCATGGATTGCCACCAGCTAACAACTGAGAGACCAGCTACAGAAACCAACTAGAATTCCTCCCTGTAGCTTGCAAGTTTTGCTTCTCACCCTTGAGACCATGGTAGGGCAATTAATTCTCTCTCCAGGTGATCATCTCATTTATGTGCACATTATCACTTGCACACTGATGACTTTTTTTTTTTTTCCAGTACTGGGGTTTGAACTCAGAGTTTCACATTTGCTAGGCAGGTGCTCTACCACTTGAGCCATGCCTCCAGACCTTTTTGCTCTGGTTATTTTGGAGATAAGATCTTGCTTTTTGCTCAGGTGGGCTTGGACCACAATCCTCCTATTATATGCTTCCGGCCACAGCTGAGATGACAGGTGTGCACCACTGTGCCCAGCTATCAGTTGAGATGGCATCTCGTGAACACTCCCCACACTCCTGGGGTGGCCTTGAGCCATGATCCTCCTGATTTCAGCCTTCCAAGTAGCAAGGACTACAGGCTTGAGCTTGGCACCCAGTGGAACTGATGACTCTTAAGACAAGTCATCAGCTGACACCTTTCCAGTTCTTCAATCTTCCAGGTCTCAGTCCCAACCTGGATAGCCCACTGGCACCTCAAACTCCAAATGGCCCACATTCCCATTTATGATTCCATCAGAACCAGGACTGTACCTCAAACCTGTTTATCTCTTGCTTGTCAGTGATCCCAGGGACCCACTGTAGACCTGTCAGACTTCCTAAGTACTTCCTATTCTTACCAGTTTACTCCCTGCTTACCATCCACAACCCTGGTGCAGGCCCAGGCTGCCATGGAGGCTCACCTTCTTGACCCTGTGCTATCTCATTCCTCCCTGTCCACTCCAATTTTTCTGGGCAGAGTGAGTTCTAAGATGCAAACTGATGATGTCACCATCCTGCTCAAGAACTCTGCACAGGAGTCACGTTTCTGTGATGATTGGATGTTACGTCTGTTCTAGATGACAGAGATGCTTAATGTGGGCAGGCATGGTGTCTGTTTTGCTCAACACTGCATAACTCACAACATGTGGGGCACACATTAGGTGGCTTGTGTGGGAGAAGACAGGAAAAGTGCTTTAGCTAGGCAATCTGAGCCTTTCCAAATGGACTCTAGCTTTCTTTCCCAGAATCCTGTTGTGTGTCCCCCTTTGCTTTTACTTTGTACACACAAGATGCTCCAAATGCATTCCCTGATCATATCCACACCTGTTCTTACACTCTTCCTTGCTTTTTCTAGTTCTATGCCTTCCACCTGGACTGTCCTGTCAAACTCAGGCTTGTGTGTGACAGTCACTCATCCCTCGTCGGTGCTCTCAGAGTCTTGTGCACCCCTGGGTACTGGGGTAGTCTTCCCTAGTGTCCCTTTTGGCTAGGAGCTCAGGAGGGCAAGGCCCTTCTGAAGTCATCTGCATATTCCCTGGGGACAGCACCAGAGCCCAGCCCCCCAGTAAGAAGTTCAAAGACATGGGCTAAAGAACCACAGAATGAGGTTGGCCCTGGTTCTGCTCCAGGAGCCCTGTGGTCTTGGTGAGGCAGCAACACTGGTTGGCCTGACAGGAAAGAGGTTTCAGAGCATGACAGCAGGTAAGTGATATTTGTGTCAAGGAGGTTTGGAGCTGCTCAGAGGAAATGCTCGTTGGAGTCATTAACATTCACTCCTGGAGCTGCGGCCCGGAATTATCAAAAGATGTCTGCTGAGGGACCCATGAACTCAAGAGTTTGCAACCAGATTTGTATGTGAGGGTAGTCTGGGGAAGGATTTAGCTGTAGGAGCAGAGAAAGAATCCCACCTTTGGGGAGAAAGGAACATTTTGGGCCTGCTGTCTCCTTACTGGAGGTGACATCCTTTTAGATCAGATAGATGTCTGTGCCATAAAAATGGACAAAAGAACATATGCACAAATGGGAGACCTTCAGGGGAATGAGACAGTGGGAGCTTTTTCTGAAAAGACCTTAAGGAACAACGTCATCTGTGCAGTTAGAAATGGAAACGACGACTGCCATGCAGAACAGCGTCACTGCGGGAGGAGGGGCTTGACAATGACAAAATATCAAAGGAAGAGTTAGGAGAAGAAAAGGCAAAGTCTCCTGGGTAGCACATCAGAAAATGTGATGGGAAATGGATACTCTTCAGCTGAGCTTGGAAGGATGAACCATAGTTAGACAAGCAAATCCCATCCTTTCCAGGCCCAGTTCTAATCCTGCTCTGAAAGGCAGTGACACTGTCACCCAGAAAGTCTCTATGGCAGCAGGCATAGAGGGCTCATGTCCTAGAGTGACTCCC
This sequence comes from Castor canadensis, assembly GCF_047511655.1. Classification (NCBI taxonomy): domain Eukaryota; kingdom Metazoa; phylum Chordata; class Mammalia; order Rodentia; family Castoridae; genus Castor; species Castor canadensis. The sequence continues at coordinate 11,698,305 of NC_133398.1, read as the reverse complement.
CTTACTCCCCCCTTCCATGACAATGACAATAATCATGTTGTACTTCATCTGAATGTAGACTCTGGGAGAGGCACTGTGCTGTGTGCCTCACAATTCTTTCTACTAGTCCAAAGGTTTTAATGAAGTAGGAATTGCACTCAAAGTTTACAGAAGGATAACTGAGAAGGTGACCCGCTCAAGATGACATGATATGAAATGGCAGTCAAAGTTTAGTCTCTGGTGGCCTCCAAAACCTGGTGTTGCCAGGAAGCACGTGGGCCACGGTAGACATGGCTTTGTTCTGAGGCCTTGGTTTTTGCTGCTGTCCCAGGACAGCAGGCAAATTCTTTTCAAAGGTGGAGCCTTCACGTTCTCCTGTACACATAGCACCAGCCATATGGAGACGAACAGCGCCAGGAGTGGCAGGGTGCTACAAAGACTCTTTCTGCCATGAGCCATTTCCCCCTACTTGACCATCCTTGGCCCAATGGTGGCATGACCATCCCCACTTTACTTTGTGCAGTGCAGTACAATATAGCAAGGTGTCTCATTAATTCCCTCCTTTGCAAGACATGCTGATTTATAGTTCTTTTACTGGAATGATTAAACCTTTTGTCTTCTTAGGTGACACTCTAGGCGCTGGGGCAACTGGCTGATGGTAACGCTAATTCCAGGAAGTCAGGCCGTGAGCATTTGAGCTTACACGGCATTAGTAGAGTTTTCCATCTATAACCCAAAGGACAATAAAACACAGCTGCTCAACCCTATCAAGGACTTTGTTACCAAAAGATAAGTTTTTCTCCCAGATTATCTTCTTGACATATGGAATCAATCAAAAACTCCATCACTAATGAGTTGAATCTTTGTTAACAGGTGAAGTCAGCGATTCCAAAGGTTTCTGAGACTTCTAGAAGTAAATGACTTTATACACAGCACTGTCAGTACTGGTGTAAAAATATAATCTCCCATCAGCTTCTTCAGCAACTTTCATTATTCTGTGGGCCCCTGCTTAGCATAGGAAATCCTTATTTTTCTTTACAAATTTAATTTTTTAAAATAAAAATATTTGCTACACTTTTACTATGAGATTCTAAGAAAAAAAAGGTTTCCTCTTTATAGACTTTGTTTAAAACAACAATAAAAACCCATTAATTTTTAAAGCTCCATCCATATATCCAAACATTTAAAAAGCAGTTCCTACGTGCCAGGTTCTGTGTAAGGATAATAAAAAGATAAATAAAATAAATCTCTTACAAATAATAATTGGATGAGGTGGGGAATGGAAGAAAGCATAGATGATAAAAAATGGCAGAATATTATGCCCATAGCAACGTTATTTACAAGGGCTCATAGATGAAAGCAACCCAAGGGTATTCCTATGATGAATGTGGTATTTAATGGATATACAAAATGTGGTATTTACCCAGAGTGGAATAGTTTTTAGACCAGAAAGGAATCAGGCACTTTCTACAACATGGATGAACCTTGAAGATACTACGCTGAGTGAAATAAGCCAGTCAAAAAAGACAAATACTGTATGATTCTTCTTGTATGAGGTACCCAGAGAGGTCAAGTTCAGAGACACAGAAAGTAGAATGGTGGCTTCCATAGGATGTGGGGAGGAGGAATGGGGAGTTTAATGGGCACAGAGTTTTAGATCTGTAAGATGAAGAAGTTCTGCTGAAGGAAGGCAGAGGTGGTATACCAATGTGACTGTACTTAATGACACTGAATTACATATTAAAAGGTTAAGGGGGAAATTTTATGTGTGTTTTACAATTAAATTTGTCTTTTTTTAAAAATGACAGAACATTCATAGTTGTGGCAGCAGGGTACTGGAGTTCCTTACTTTGTATAAACTTTTAGTTTTCCATAATTAAACACTGAAGGGAAAGCTCCTGTCTATTTTCCTGTCCAGCTCAGGGAACAAATTAAGTACAGTATAGTGTGACACCTGGCACACTGGAGTGCTGGGATTGGATTTGGTAAAGGCAACTTTATAAAACCTTAAAACTTTGTTTGGATTTGATCCTTTTAAGACAATTCAGCATGGTTTGAGACACATATCTTGGAGTCAAAATATTTGACTTGTCTTTCCTCTGTGGCCTTCCTCAGCTGCCTTTCTGTGCTCCTGGCCTCCCATCACCTCATTCACATGCACATCTCCTGCTGCGAAGATGTGGGTCTATCCCCCATGTCCCACCCACTCCATGTGCTTTTACTCCTGGCTTCCTTCTTCTGACTAGTTACCTCCTTGGAATAACCTTGCTTGATGCCTCAGGTGAAGAAGGCCCCTGTTCCTCCCCAATGTCTCTATAACCACCACCTGTAGGCAGGCATGCTCTCTCCCATGCACCATAAGCTTCCAGAGGATAGGCTCTGGCCCAGTATTACTCCAGGAGAAACAGATGGGAGAGTGGGAGACAAAGCTGGGTTCCAGTTCCAGCTCTGCCCCTTGCTGCTCCTATGTGCCACCTTAGACAAGTGACTAGCCCTTTCAGATCTAATCCAGTGCTGGGGCTGGAACCCAGGGCTTAAGTATGCTATATAAGCACTCTACCACTGAGCTACTCTCCCAGCCTTTGATTTTTGAGACAGCTCAGGCAGGCTTTAAACTTGCTCATGATCTTCCTCCTTTTGCTTCCTGAGTGCTGGGATTACAGGTGTGTGCCCATCACACTTGACTCATCCTTATCATCTTTAACATGGTTGGAACCACCTGCTGTGGGGCTGCTGAGGATCAGGCAGAGATGAATGGGATGCTGCAGGTCAACAGTCTGAACCTTGGCATTAAAATCACTGGGAGCACTTCTAAAATCCTCAGTGCCAGGGCCACAGCTTTTAAGACTGACTCCAGTATAGCTGAGGCTGAGAACCATTGGCAGAAGTGAAAGTGACTAGCCCAGATCAATCAATAGTCATTTTTTTAAAACTTAATAACGAAATTCAGGGAATTTGGCCCCATTTATTACCAGCAGTCCCATCCTGGCTGCACTTTGTTTACACACTTCTAAATCCCCTCCTGGGGCCTCAGCACGATGCCAGGGCTGGGAGGAGAAGGCCTGCTAGTCTGATGGCCTCTTCTTAGGTTAGCCTGGGTGGCTGCAGAGGAAGCGGGCTAAATCCCTCAGGAACATAGAAACGGCTTAGTGTGTTGCCCAGCCTGTAGTTCAAACCTTTATCTACTAGAACACATGAACCAAGGGAGGGAGACAGGGCCAGCAGGATTGGAGGGCAATAATTTCAGGATGGCCAGAGGCAGCCTAAGTGTAGAGAGAAGGGAACCAACATTAGTGAGTACTTGTTCTACACCACAGAGCCTGCAGCCTACCCTCACTGAATCTTCGCCAGAACTTCAAGCCTTCACACATCCTTATTTCAGATGAGGAAAGGATACTCACATAGGGGAGCAGGTGGCCCAAGGTCCCAGAGCTCATGGTCTAATGACTCTTAAGTCCAAGCATGCTCTTTCCTGCCCTGAGCACACACTGAGGCCACCAGTAGAGTTGGGAAGGAGGGGCATGTACAGTCAGGTGACCCTGGCTAGGTTGGGCCAAGCTAATCCTGAGGTGACAGGACCAGGACAGCTTTCTGAAGCATTTGCGAGGTAGCTAAGGCATGCCAGGGACAGACTCCCAGCCTGGGCTCTGTCACAAGCCCTAAACAAAGAATCAATGTGTCATTGTAAAGCTGGCTTGCTGTACGGGAGACGTAAGTTAGAGAAATGTGGGTGTCCAACAAGAGCTCCTTGGATAATTTGTAGGCCAGAGACAGCCAGCCTGCCAGTATTTGCCCATTCTGGTCCCAGCTTCAGTATTGACAAGAAGCCACCCCCCACACTCGCTAGATTATAGTAAAGACATTCAAATCACAGGCGCTTCGGCCCACGCTTCGGCTCCTCTGTGCCAGCAGCCCCTTCCTTCCGCATTAACCGAGACAAACAGGGAGAAGTCAGGAAATTCTGATTAGTGTAGGAACGCAGATGAGCAGGAAGGCCTGTGGAAGCCGAGGAGACACAATGAAGTTGGTCTTCATGCATACTAGCTCAAGATTTTCTTCCCCTAAGAAATGCAGATGGGAATCAGGGCTTAGAGGAAAGCAGGTGCAGTGATTAAAACCAACTACCGCTTGCTGAGCACTAAGGCTGTGCTGGGTGGTTTTACATGCATTATCTTGCTTATTCTTCATGGCAGCCTGTGAGGTAGGTATGATGATGATCTCCATTTTACAGATAAGGACATTGAGGCTCCCAACAGGTGAGGTCACTTGCCTGAGGTCACAGAGCTGGTCAATAGCAGAGCCAGAATATGAGGCAGTCTGGCTGCGGGGCTCACGTTATTATTTCTCTTGCATTAGGAGAGATAACCACAAGATTGCATCTGATACATGAGCTGCCTGCTAGGGCTGCTTAGAAGCAATCCGAAGGGATGGACTATGAGGCGGTGATGGTGAGTGGGCTCAAGAGAAATGAGTTTTGGCTCCACCACCTGCCTGTAGTAACCATTCAGCTCAGCCTCTTTTCTCATTGATATGATGGAAATAGCAATTTCTACCTCGTTCTCTGAGCATTGGATTCATTATGTAGGGTAAATCCACAGAGCAGTGGTGGCTCAAGGGCAGAGCTGACAGGAGAGAGGGGGCCTATCTCAGTGCTGCAGCACAGGGACAGCTATCTCCTGGGGTGGAAACCCTATGGGATACCCTGAGATCTCAGTATTAAACACCTGGTGGCTCAGCCACCTGGGCAATATCAGAGTCACCTCACTGCCACAGAGCCAGATTCCAGGTTTACCACAATGGCAGTGGCATCCCAATGTCTTTAGGGAAACTGACTAGAGAAGAGGGTCTCAGTGTCCTAGGAGTGAGAACACAGATCGAGACAGCCTATCAGAGAGGGCAGGTGTGGAGGCCTTGTGGATACCTAGGAGAGATAGAAATCAACTCGGAAGCAATCAACAGGACAACCAACAATAGCTGTAGCAGCAGAAAAACAAGGCTCATAAGACTCACGATTGAAAGGCGAAGACATAAGATAAAACTGAAACACAAATGAGTCTGTCAAGATGAGAGCCCCACCCTCTGAGTCAAATAAAGGGAGCTGCCCCAGGCCCTCGGTGCCACGGCCCTCGGCAGTCTCCAATATTAAATTACAGGGATTGTTTGCTAGCCCCCGTGTCCTTCATTTATTATCACCCCTCTCTCAAAGGCTTTTGTCCACTGCTGAATCTCCAGGGATTGGCATGGGCTTGTCACCCAGGAGGCTTTGGTAAGAAGTTTCTAGTCATCATGTATATCACCCTATACCAAGATTAACTCAAAATGGATCAAGGATCTTAATATCAGACCCCAAACTCTTAAGTTGATACAAGAAAGAGTAGGAAATACTCTGGAGTTAGTAGGTATAGGTAAGAACTTTCTCAATGAAACCCCAGCAGCACAGCAACTAAGAGATAGCATAGATAAATGGGACCTCATAAAACTAAAAAGCTTCTGTTCATCAAAAGAAATGGTCTCTAAACTGAAGAGAACACCCACAGAGTGGGAGAAAATATTTGCCAATTATACATCAGACAAAGGACTGATAACCAGAATATACAGGGAACTTAAAAAACTAAATTCTTCCAAAACTAATGAACCAATAAAGAAATGGGCATGTGAACTAAACAGAACTTTCTCAAAAGAAGAAATTCAAATGGCCAGAAAACACATGAAAAAATGCTCACCATCTCTAGCAATAAAGGAAATGCAAATTAAAACCACACTAAGATTCCACCTCACCCCTGTTAGAATAGCCATCATCAGCAACACCACCAACAACAGGTGTTGGCGAGGATGCGGGGAAAAAGGAACCCTCTTACACTGTTGGTGGGAATGTAGACTAGTACAACCACTCTGGAAAAAAATTTGGAGGCTACTTAAAAAGCTGGACATCGATCTACCATTTGATCCAGCAATACCACTCTTGGGGATATACCCAAAAGACTGTTACTCCAGAGGCACCTGCACATCCATGTTTATTGCGGCACTATTCACAATAGCCAAGTTATGGAAACAGCCAAGATGCCCCAGCACTGACGAATGGATTAAGAAAATGTGGTATCTATACACAATGGAATTTTATGCAGCCATGAAGAAGAACGAAATGTTATCATTCGCTGGTAAATGGATGGAATTGGAGAACATCATTCTGAGTGAGGTTAGCCTGGCTCAAAAGACCAAAAATCGTATGTTCTCCCTCATATGTGGACATTAGATCAAGGGCAAACACAACAAGGGGATTGGACTATGAGCACATGATAAAAGCGAGAGCACACAAGGGAGGGGTGAGGATAGGTAAGACACCTAAAAAACTAGCTAGCATTTGTTGCCCTTAATGCAGAGAAACTAAAGCAGATACCTTAAAGCAACTGAGGCCAATAGGAAAAGGGGACCAGGAACTAGAGAAAAGGTTAGATTAAAAAGAATTAACCTAGAAGGTAACACCCATGCACAGGAAATCAATGTGAGTCAATGCCCTGTATAGCTATCCTTATCTCAACCAGCAAAACCCCTTGTTCCTTCCTATTATTGCTTATACTCTCTCTACAACAAAATTAGAGATAAGGGCAAAATAGTTTCTGCTGGGTATTGAGGGGGGGGAGCGGGAGGGGGTGGAGTGGGTGGTAAGGGAGGGGGTGGGGGCAGGGGGGAGAAATAAACCAAGCCTTGTATGCACATATGAATAATAAAAGAAAAATGAAAAAAAAAAAAAAAAGAAGTTTCTAGTCATGAACCAATGTTGGCATTGGGGGAAGAGCACAAGGAGACTCAAATGCCTAATCTGGCCTTGATTCCTTCTTGCCAAGGCCTCAGCTTCTTCCTCTATAGAATGGGATGACTGGAAAATCTTTGAGGTACTTGCTAATGCTGACAGTGTTGTTTCTAGACATTGATGAGGGTGCACGCTATGAGGTCTGTCATGCCTCCGCTGAGAAATGCATCACTATGCACAGGCCTCGAATGCAGAGGCACAAACACAAGGAAATGGAGAGGGAGCACAGGCTCCACTACTCACGTGTGTGGAACTTAGGACAGGTCCTTAGGCCTCTGAGACCAGTTTCTCATTTGCAAAGTGGGGAGTGACTTTCTGTTTCACAGGGCTGTATGGGGGTATATGGTGCAAAATGCTTAGCTGAGGATGTGACTCCCAGTAGAGGGCTATAAAAGACCCAATTCTCCAACCCAATTTTTGGTGGTTCTCTGTCCACCGCATGCATTGAGATTCTACCTCAGGCAGCTCTGATCCAGTGCATGTGACATGTACTACTTGTGCTGAGTGTGCAATGTGGCCACAGAGGCAAGGCCACAGGAAAAGGGACTTCCACCAAAGTTGCCTGGAGCACAGCCCTACTGGACCCACAGTGACTTTGTGGTTGAAGGCTGGCTTCCCACAACAGCCCTATGAAGACAGGCTCCTCATCCTCACTTGTGGAGGGAGTGGATGAGCCTTGCCCAAGGCCACAGACCTGGCAGAGCTTAGACCTCCAGTCAGTTCTGTCTGACCCACGACCCAGCCCTTCCCATGATATCCCAGAATGCTGAACGGGCTCAGGAGTTTCTTCTGGGTCTCTGGAGAATCCAAGAGATTGCAGATGATCTTTCACAAAAAAACATCTTCCTCGTTATGCTGTAGTCACAGCCCCAGTTGTAGGAGTTCAGAGTCTCTGGGTAGCAGGTTAGTGTGGACTGGGGATGCAAAGGTGCTCAGTGCAGACCACGGCTCTCTGAGCCTCAGTTTCCTCAGCTGTACATCAGGGACATATCCTCCACTGTACACTTGAGGTTTAAAATGAGACAATGTTTGTCAAGTTGCCACTACCCAGAGGCACACAGCAGGTGCTAGAAGTCAGTGTCCTTCACTAATAGCTGGGCATCACATCTTGGGTAGAACCTTTGGAACCTTTCCTTCAACAAACACCTGACTGAGGTGGCCCTGTCCAGGTGAGTGGGGGGGTCTAAGGAAAGCCATAGGAAGAGGAAGTGATGGAGGAGCAGGAGGGTGTGAGCAGAGAGTGGCTGGGACAGGGCTGGGTGGCGGTGCACAGGAAGCAGCTGGTTATGCCTGGTGTGAGTGAGTGGGGAGATCTTCTCATTCCTCACTGGAGACATCTTTGCAAGAGCCAGCGATTCAAGAAGCAGTAGACCCTGGGTCCTCAAAAGGCAAAAAGTCTGTTCCCCAGCATGTGCTTGTGGCTCTCCCCTGAGCATGCCCTGCCAGGCACTGCAGGGAGCCCCATGTCTGAGCAGGAGACTTCCTAAGGGGCTCCTTTCACTCAAGGCTTTATCCCCAACAGCTGCTGTGCCACTTCTGTTTTCCTGGTCCCTAGTACTGCAGTGTCAGAGAACCAAGGTGGAAAGCAGCCCCCAAGGTATGACCCTGCCAACCACACCTTGTGACCTTAACAGGGACCATTCTTCCCTGCCTTTCCATGAGATGTGCCCTCTGATGGGAAGCTGTGTACCCCTGCTCTCTCAGGCTGGGGAGCCCTTCCTGCCCTTTGAGGCTTAACTAAAAGCTAGCTGCCTGGGGATTTCTCACCTGGGCTAGCTGTCCCTGCTCTAGGTCCTGAGCCCATAGAGTCACCTCTGCAATAGCATTTGTGTCTAGTCATTGCACTGCCTTGCTGCCCATCAGTTCCCAACCTACAGGTGGCTTCTGGATGGTATGGGTGGCCTCTGACTGGCCTTGGCATCTCTAGCTCCCTGCACAGTGCTCAGACCAGGCAGCCCCCCATGTAGTTCAGGAATTACTCTACTGCAGATCTAGCAACAGGGACATTTCCCAGGATGAGGCAAACAGGGTGGAGAGCCAGCCAGCCAGGTTGAGGATGGAAGGAGGGTTAGAGGGAAGGAGGGAGGAAGGAGGGTTAGAGGGAAGGAGGGAGGAAGGAAAAGAGAGTAGTGTGTGCTGGGAGGGGCGGGGAGGCGGAGGGAGGCAGGGAACCCCGGCTAATTAGACCACATGTGCAGAGCAGCATCTGGCTCCAAGCGCAGCAGTTTCCAGTGCTCCTGGAGTTGTCGTGGAGACGACCACATGACCCGCCTGGAGCCGAGGCTCAGGGGCAGCAATCCAGATGCACTCCTAACGTATTCTGACAGGGAGCAGATGGGCAGTTATTTGCAGGGCCAAAAAATGCCAGCTCTGCTCCCCTCCAGACCCATGTGCCCTCACTGATCATTTTCATCGTGTAAACCCACTCTTATCTGCCCGAACCACTGATTCATCTTGTGTGGGGAATCAGCATGAGAGCTGCTACTTTTGTAGTTGCCTGACCATCACAACTGTGGCCTGCTCCTGTGGGTGAGGAGATCTCACCAACTTTATCAAAGGGTCCTTGATGCCAAGCTCACATGCTGCAACGCAGCCCCCAAATCTCTCTCACTTTTTTTTTTTTGCAGTACTGGGGCTTGAACTCAGGGCCTACACCTTGAGCCACAACACTAGCCCTTTTTTGTGATTTCTTTTTTTTTTTTTTTTTTTGAGATAGGGTCTCGTGAACTATTTGCCTAGGTTGTCTTCAAACTTCAATCCTCCTGATCTCTGCCTCCTGAGTAGCTAGGATTACAGCATTACAGTTGTGAGACACCAGTGCCCGACATTTTTTTTTTTTTTTTGAGACAGGGTCTCAATATGTAGCACAGATTGGTCTTGAACTCCTGATCTTGCCTCATTCTCCCAACTGCTGGGATTATAGTCTTCCCCGATTTCTCAACTAAAAGTGTTCAAACTCACCAATCTGTAGGTCTCATCTAAGAGATCTAGGTTTGGGTGCCATGCTGAGAGTAGGGAGAACTTGGGCTTTGGTGGCTGAGTTCCCATTCTATTCGTACTGGCCACAGGCAGGCAATCCACTTCTCTAAACTCAGTTTAGTGCTCTGTAAAATAGGGCTTGTAACATCTACTTTCACAGGACTGTTTTTAAAGATTGAATTAAATACTTTAGGATTCAATTAAATAATTATGGAAGAGCCCTGATAATTATAAAGCTCTACATAAATGTGAAGTTATTACTATAATGGTAATTTTTGACTTGGATAAAAGTTCTTTTTAAACCTCAAAAATTATAAGCTGAAGCTGGGCTCTTGCCTATAATCCTAGCTACTTGGGAGGCAGAGATAAGGAGGATTGTGGTTTGAGGACAGACTGGGCAAATGCTTTGTGAGATGCTATCTCAAAAATACCCAACACAAAAAACGGCTGGCAGCTTGGCTCAAGTGGGAGAGTGCTCACTTAGCAAGCGTGGGAATTAACTTGGGCAACATATGTACATTGGCTATCACATGGTGGGCACTCAATGAACATTAGATCCAAGTCCCTTCTCCCTGTTGATGTAGTGGGATCAAATGTTACTGAGATTGAGAAAGAGCAGAGTGAAAAGCATTGGCTACATGGGGCTATGTGGTCTTGGGGAAGTGCTCATCTCTTCTGAGCCTCAGTTTCCTGTTGTATGGTTTAAAAGACAACAACAAAGTGTTCAGCATCTAACTAATGGCTGTCATCACAATCCTCCTTTCCCTTACTGGAGAAATCCTCCACTGGTACAGGAAAAAAAAAATCATACCTTTTCTGTGAGTCTAGCTGGGGATGGATGGCACACTGTCTCAAGGGAAATACATAGGGAAATATATTTCATTTTTGATGCCTGGGAAGTAAAGTGAAGATGCTGGCTGGAGGCATCTTCCTGGGCTTCCCAGGCACATGTCAGGACCAACTGAGGCTTCTGGCCCACTGGATGCATGGCACACGGGTAGCTGGTCCAGGTGCAGGTAGGCTCATTTATGAAGCACCACGGGGGTTCCCTCTGCAGCACGCTTGCCTGCCATTGCAGTTGTGGGGAAGGCCTGGCTAAAAATATTGCGAACGTGGGCATCATGTCACCCAGCAGAGACTAATGATTGTTTTAAGTAAATATTAATTATAAGAGTTACCCAGATAGTGCTAGTGTGGTATGCATACTTCTGTGTCTACACATGTAGGTGAAGCAATCAATTAGAGACACAGCTTTTTATATGACTCCTCCAGGGAGTTTAAGGGCTTGCAGGCTCTAAATATTTGGGGGATTCCTGGTGAAAGTATTTGGTGAGGCTCTCAATATGCAAGATGTAAGGATCTCCTTATTTGAGAGATGATTTTCTCCAGCCCAAATCACTGATTCAGTTCTCTTGGTCACAGTGGCATGGAAAGCCCAGATCCGGTTGAAGGCCCAGCATCCTGGCTGCCTGATTTCTGGCAAGCTTGCACCCAAGAGCTTGGATGTGGGGAGTCACCCAACCATTGGGATTGTCCTAGTGCTTTGTGCCCTTGTGGGCCCCATTTCCTCACCTGTGTGGGAAGCTAACATTTGCTGATCCCTCTGATCAGTGGTTCTGACCATCTGGCTGCCTATGGACACTCACCCAGGGATGTTTTTAACATATATTCCTGGACCATAGCTTGGCCCTCACAAGGCTGCTCAGATGATTACAATGCATTTGAGAACTTGGGTAGCAGGTAGCAAGGTGGTGGTGACACAGTAGTGACAAATGCAATAGGCCCTTACATGTGCTTCCCATGTACCAAGTGCCCTTCTAGCTGTTTTACATGTACTACTTATTTAATCCTCCTAACAACCCCATGAGGTAGCTATTGCTGCTGTTCCCATTTTACCAATGGGAAATGGAGACACAGAAATGTGAGGCTCCTTCTCCAGTTTCTCAAAGGCACATGTGTTGACTGACATGATTAAGCTCCACATGGTTCTAGAGGAGAGCAGGTTCTCTCTCAGAGAGCTCTTTCATGCCATGGGCTCTATTTTCCCTGGGGTGGATGGAAAGTATCAGTCCTACACGAAGCCAAGGCACACACTGGGTAGCCCTTAGTTTCTGACTTTCTAGAACATGGGTCACGAACTTTTTAGCTCCTAATCTTCATGTGCCAAGTCCCTTCAGTGACATACAATGCCAAGAGAGGAGGGGCACTGCATCCAGGGATGGACTAAACTCAGATAACCAAACTGGACCACATGCTACAATAACCCACTTGGAAAACCCCCATCTCCAATGTTACAGACATACTGAGAATCTTCAAGAAAAGGCTTTTGGTTGTTAAGGGGCTGAGTATCCCGGGAATGGGGTTAAAGTCTGTGTCTTGGACTTCTGGCCATCTTGCTGCTGAGGTTAGCCCATGAAATTAAGGCCAGTCTAGATTTCAGGAAATGGAAGCCCCTCCCAACACTATGGCTAGCAGGAGTCTCTCCTTGGGAAATATCAAATCACCATGACTGTTCCTTCCTTCCCAATTGTGATGATGATTATGATAGCAGTGACCACTTACTGAGAGCCTGTTATTCACATTCAAATTGTATTTGTTATAGTTGTCAATAGATATGCTGAATGGTTTAGGGAGAAGTCTATTGATGTCTGCTACTTACTCTGAACTGGATAAAAAATACATGCTTTGATATATGCACAGATAGATAAATATGTAGTTTATTTCATTTATTTTGCAGTGCTAGGAATTGAACCCAAAGTCTCATGCATGCTAGGCAAATACTCTACTACTAAACCACATCCCCAGACAAGGTGCATGATACAGCAAGGATAGTAAAATGTTAATGATTCAGTCTAGGATGATAGTGAACTTTCACTATAAGAATCCTTCTACTTTTCTGTATGTTTGAACTTTTCCACTATAAAACGTTTGAGCAGAAACCCACAAGGGGACATTAAATGCTAGGACTTTAGCAGAGCAAGAGTGGTGGCAAGATGTGTTAATCTACAATCTGTGGTCTTGAGGGAATGCCAAACATGGCATCATGTTAATTCAATTTATTGCCTATGCAGTGAGGGGAAGGTATTAAAAAAAGTTATATACCAAAAGGAATCTACATGTTTAATGCAATTCCTATCAAAATCCCAATGACATTCATCACAGAGATTGAAAAATCTACCCTAAACTTCATTTGGAAACACAAGAGACCATGAATAGCCAAGGCAATACTCAGTAAAAAGAGCAATGCTGGAGGTATCACAATACCCAACTTCAAACTATATTACAAAGCAATAGCAATGAAAACAGCATGGTACTGGCACAAAAACAGATATGAAGATCAGTGGAACAGAACAGAGGACCTGGATATGAATCCACACAGTTATGCCCACCTTATTTTTGACAAAGGCTCCAAAAACATATGATGGAAAATAGCCTCTTCAACAAATGTTGCTGGGAAAAGTGGTTATCTGCCTGAAGAAAACTGAAACTAGATCCATGTTTATCAACCTGTACTAGTATCAACTCAAAATTGGATCGCAGATCTTAATATCAGACCTGAAACTCTGAAGCTAGTACAAAAAAGAGCAGGGAATACTGTGGAAGCAATAGGTATAGGCAAGGACTTCCTCAATAGAACCCCAGCAGCTCAGCAACTAAGAGAAAAGATGGACAAATGAGACTACATGAAATTAAAAAGCTTCTGCACAACAAAAGAAATGGTCTCTAAACTGAAGAGACGACCCACAGAGTGGAAGAAAATATTTGCTAGCTACACATCAGACAAAAGACTGATAACCAGAATATATAGGGAGCTCAAAAAACTAAACTCCCCAGAAATCAATGAACCAATAAAGAAATGGGCAACTGAACTAAACAGAAGTTTTTCAAAAGAAGAAATCCACATGGCCAAAAAACATGAAAAAATGCTCAGCATCTTTGGCCATAAAGGAAATGCAAATCAAAACCACACTAAGATTCTACCTCACCCCTGTTAGAATAGCTATCATCAAAAACACCACCACCAACAAATGTTGGCAAGGATGTGGGGAAAAAGGAACCCTCATACACTGCTGGTGGGAATGCAAGCTAGTACAACCCCTCTGGAAAACAATATGGAGGCTTCTTAAAAAAACTAAACATAGATCTGCCATATGATCCAGCAATCCCACTCCTGGGATATACCCAAAGGAATGTGACACAGGTTACTCCAGAGTCACCTGCACACCCACGTTTACTGCAGCACTATTCACAACTGCCAAGTTATGGAAACAGCCAAGATGCCCCACTACTGAAGAATGGATTAAGAAAATGTGGTATTTATACACAATGGAATTTTACTCAGCCATAAAGAAGAATGAAATCTTGTCATTCGCAAGTAAATGGATGGAACTGGAGAACATCATCTTAAGTGAAATTAGCCAGGCTCAGAAGGCCAAAAATCATATGTTCTCCCTCATATGCAGACTTTAGATCTAAAACAAATGCAGTAATATTATTGGACATGGGTCACACACTAAGGGGAGAACATATAGGAGGAATAGGGAAAGGGAAAGACATCCAAAACTTGAAAGTGTTTGGTGTGCTCACTGTACAGGAGCTAATATAGTAACCTTATAACGACAGAGGTCACTATGGGAAGGTGACCGGGAAGTGATGAAGAGATCTGGTAGAGATGAATCAATTCGGGTTGTAATACACTTATGCATGGAAGCAATGCTAGGAATCTTTCTGTATAGTTATCCCTTATCTCAAACTAGCAAAAATGCTATATCTTTCTTATTATTGTTTATGTCTTCTCTTCAACAAAACTGGAGAAGAGGGCAGAACAGGTTCTGCCTGGAAGCGAGGGGGTGGGGGGGGATAAGAAGGGGGTGGGGGGCAGGGGGGAGAAATGGCCCAAACAATGTATGCACATATGAATCAATGAATAAATTTTAAAAAGCAAGTTACAGATGAAAATCAAACTATTTGTTGCACATCTACCATGAACTAGGTACTCTGTAGCACTGGAATGGCAATGACCAAGCCAGTGAGGGTCCCTCTCTCTAAGAGTGTGAGTGACCACACAAGCAAACAAACAATATATGTGACAGGTGTGGGAAGGAATCCATACAGTTGGAAATAAAGCTCTGAGAGGTCAGGTGACTTGCCCAAGTCCCTGAAACAAGCAGGTGGGGATGGGTTCGCATGTAGGTACCTCAGAGTCTAAAGTCTGGTTCTTTCTTCTGTCACTTGCCACCTTTCAAAAGGTCACCAACATCATCAGCCCTCATTTGCTCTGGATGAGAGGAGTGACAAGGAGAACCAACATTCCCAGGTCACTTCCAAGTCACATTCTAGTCATTCTTTCCAACTCTGCCTGCCACCACCTGATGGAGACCCAGACCGTTCATAGCAATTGCTGTGGCTTTAATTCCTTTCATTGTGAAACCTTCCAGCTTTTAAGGTGGTTTTCTATTTGCTGCCTCATTTGACTGCACACAGCCTTGAGGGAGGATGCTGGAATTTCTGCAGTTTTCAACTGGGTGGCCTGGGGTCTGGGAGTGGGGTGAGGGTGGGGCATGTTGGCTGGAGTGAAAGACTATTTGCCCAGCCCTCCCTTCCCTCTGGCCCAGGGAGAGTAGGATATACAGGGGCTGGTTAGTTTGGCAGGAAGAAAAGAAAAGCTGCCCAAAGAGAGCATCTGGATGTCAGAGTTCAGATTGGAAAGTTCCATGCCCTTTACTGCCCACTTGGCCTGTTTGCCCCTCCAAGACCCTGAAAGGCCTTCTGCCAATAACTGCTCTATGAGGACCAAACAATTCTCCTTTTGCTCTAGTGGAACATCAGGAGCTTCTTGCTTTCTTTAAAAGCTGATGGTGGGGTAATTTGTGGTTCTGGCAGGGGACTGTCCAAGGACCATGCCAAGAAATCCTGGAAAGAGCTTTTACTTAGTAATGATGAATAGGAAAGGCAAATGTCAGCCGAATTCATTTTACTGGCAATCTATCCCCTGATTTCAGGGTAGATTCTTCCCAGTCCCCAAATAGGAGCTGATAATTTTGGGGTACTAATGAACAAAGTTGTTTTAGGAGAAACACAAGGCCAATGGGCTATTTTATACTCTAAAGGTTATATCTTTTGAGCCCTCCACCTGACCTTGCCAAGCTTCCAGGGTTAGTTCCCGGCCTCCTCATCTTCTGTCCCAACAGCAGCAAGTGCCTCTTCCTTGGGCCCCTGCTTCTGGGCTCTCTCCACTGATCCCTGCTATCTCACCACAAACAAGGGACCTTTATGAAGTGCCACTCTAATCATCTGATCACATTATTTCAGCTCAAGCCTTGTATTGCCTTTGTGACAAGCTCCAAGGCCAGCTTCCTAGGCCCCTCTAGTCATTACTCCCAAACCTCTCCCTCCAAACTGAAAGTCTCAAGCCCTGCCAACCACCCACCTATTCTTATACTCTGTACTCCATGCTGTTTCAGCACCCTCTGCTATACTCTTTGCTTGGAATGCCCTTCTCCCTTTCTTCATCAGGCCAACTCCTACTCATCCTACCATTCAAGTTCAGGTTCATGGCCTCCACAATGCATCATTGTTCCCATAGCCACAGCCATTTTGGTCTTCCTTTGGGCGCCATGCATCCTGAGCTTACCTCTATCATACTGAGTATCATTCACCTGCTTACCTCCGGCCTCCTCCTTGAGGATGTGAGCTCTCTACAGATCGGGAGGGAACTATCTTATAAGTCCACAGCCTCTTAGCACACAGCATGACACACAAGTGGCACTGACTACCTGTGTGCTGAATGCATGGACTGTCTACATTTTTTTTATGAGGGTAAGTCCCATGAAATGGAGGGGTTTTCTGAAAAGTAGAATACTAACATAGTTTGCAACAGACCCGCACTGTCCCGGAATTCTTCCTATAGCAGACGGCGTCACAGCAAGGCTGCAATTATAGACATGCGTGCACACACATGCACACATTGTTTAAAAAAATTCACAGAATGCACTTAACATGGACTTTTTTTTTCCTCACTGGAAACCTGTTTACAATCTTGTCCACTGTCAGTCTTAAATGTCACTCTTCAGAAAGATGGCTGCTGCCAGGAGAAATTTACTTTCAAATTGAATCACAGCATGTTCATGCAGAGAAGCGCCTCTTTTGAATCTCCAAATTGGAGAGAATTCAGGGAGGAGAAAGTGAGGTGATTAGAATCTGCAGAGACTGATTCAGTAGAAAAAATTATGAGGCTAAAATATGCACAAGTGAGCTAAACAGCAGCTATTAGCTGGAAATGGTGGAGGCGGAGGTAGCTAGATACCTAGAAACCTACAAGAACTATGAGGGTGCACAGCAAGAGTGGGAACAATGAAGGGGGAGTAGAGAAGGAACAGTGGGGAAAGCCCAGGCAGCAGAAGCACACACTCATTTCCAGACTGCCAACCTAGGCTGGGTGCTATGGAAGATGGCCACCCTCACTACCCTTTGCCCCATTCTAAAGGATAAGAAACTGAGGCTCTGAGAGACTATGAAACCCAAATAACCAAGGCTGTGTATAGGTGAAATGGACCCTTTGAGGTGCTGGTGTCCTAGGACAATGGGAAATCCTAAAACTTGGGTTGCAGGAAGTATGGGAGTATAGATGCTGCACTTTGGAGAACTCTCCCCTGCAGTGATGCAGAGGGGAAGCGGTGCCTGCTGAGATGTCTGCCAGGGAGCCCAAGTGAGGTGGTGGAAGCTGAGGTGCACAGCAAGAACAGTGAGGAATTCATGAGCAATCAATTTTAGGAGGCTGGAGTGGATGCAGACTGTTACAGCCTAGATCTAGCAGCCTGATCCCTCTCCCTATCAGGTAGACAGTCTTGGAGAGGCTGGTAGGACCATGTGGGATTCACTAGCACCCTTTCTTCCTAAGAGGCTGGCAGAGTCCTGGGCAGAGCCTGATACTAAGAAGTGCTCCAGAGACATGGGAGGGCTATGTAAGGCTTCCTGCCTGAAGACCCTCCCAAGAACTCAGGAATAAATTCCAAAAGAACAAAGCCTGGGCCTGCAGGCTCACCCCTGCGTGTAGACATCTCTATTTGGAAAGCACAGAATTCCCAGCCTGGGACTGGAGACTCAGCTCCTGGCTGACCTGATGCTTGCAAACTCAGGGTTTGCAGGAGTCTCTCCTGTGCTCCATCTGTCAGGACTGACCTTTCAAGGGGTGTGTGTGTGGGGGGTGTGGGGGGTGGCACAGGCTTTGGTGTGGGCTGCGTTGAGACTCCTGGTTGTCACTCCCTGTCCATGTGACTGAGAAGAGTCTGTAGCTCTCAGTTTGTCATTTGTAAAGTATGGATGATGTAATATACCTCACAGAGCAGACGAATGTTACATGTAGTACCTGACTCAAGGCCAGACATGTCATAGAGACCCAGGGGTTGGTAATTCTTCTGACTGTTCCTGGTTTTTTTTTTTTAAACGATTCATTCTTAGTTTCCTAGGACTATGTAGCAAACTGGCTAGTGTCTCCTAGTAATTGTTGCCATCCAATACATGCTATTAAATATCACATTTATTCATTTTATAATTTGACTAAATCTGGTCAGAGTGACTTGGTTCTGTCTGAGTTGGCAGCTCTGGTCTTTTGGAAGCCTGTGCTCCTATCCTAAAGTTTCTCATTCAGATTCCAAGGAGCCCATGCCAGGAAACTCTTGTCTTTGTGTTCCAAGCCACTTAGTGAGCTGCTATCTAGTGGGCCATGCGGTGAAGAGAAGAAAGCTTGGGTTTTGCAGACAGATGGATCTGGGTTTGAATCCCACCTCCATTCCTCTACAACTGACAGCCTAGAGTGAACCCCCAAGCCTCCCAGGTGGGGGTACAGGGCAGGGATGTTCTCTCATCCGTCAGAATATGTGCAGTGAGATTACCCCAGGGATTCTAGCAGACAGCTAAGAGTGGCTCTCCCTGCCTTAGACCCTTCAGTGGTTGTCCTGCCTTCAATGTGACTGTTGTCTATTCACCAGAATCCGTCAGGCACTCATCCTGTACTGAGTGCTATGCTCCTTAATGTATGGGGGAGGGTGCTGTGGAAAGTCCAAGACTTCACTCTGCTGTAGGATCTCTATGGTCTGGCCCCTGCCTACCCTGCCTGAACTTGTTGCTTCCCACACTTCCTGCAGGGCTCAGCTGAAGCACCTGTGGTTCTGAGAATGCATGTCATACTCCCACCTCTGAGCCTCTACTCACACTCCTCCTGCTGGGTGGTCATTGTTCATATGTCTGACTGTGACTCCTTGCCCCCTCTCAGCCTTGTGGTGTCTAGAGCTTACCTCTCTGTGGCCCTTGGTACACAGTATTGTGTGGAAGGAGACCTGAGAAAGAGACTATAGAGGCCACAGACCTTGGTCACTGTGTTCCACATCCTCCCCAGGTGTGGCACCTGCGGCAGGTGATGTTCCCTGGCATCCTCATCTCCTGTCTGCAACATGGAGATAGTCATATCTGTAGCAAATACGTATCTGAGGAGACCCAATGTGAGTGTGAAGTGAATAATGGCCACACGAATGGTCTGCGCAGTTTCCCGCCCGTCGCGCTCACTAGACTGGGAGTTCCCATGGGTCTCAGGATCACACTGTGAGGGGCAGGGCCTGATGGACTTGAGATAAGCAAGTGGAAAGTGTTAGGAACCATGTCTCTTGAAATCAAAAGTCCTCAGTGTTGAAAGAGTTAAAATCAGCTCGTGATTATAAACAAGCTCCATTTCGGCTCAGCATTATCACTGGGTGTAAGTCACAAGGCTTAGCAGGTGTGGGCAATAATTAAAGGCTTCAGCAATCTACCTGGGCAAGGTATTTTTGCCTCTTATTCCAAAGAGGAAAGTCTCTCTATGGAGAGCAGAAGAGCTCATTAATGAGACTAATTAGGTGGAAAGGGGGTAGAGGCTGGCATCAGCTGCAGCTCGAAGGAGCGAATCATTAAGCTCTGTAATCTCCTCCTCGGAACCCAAGCAGATCAGGCTCAGGGCTGCGTGCAGGGCTTCCACACCTGAGAACCTCAGCTTTGGCTTCGGAAGACTGGAGGCCTCCTCACCCACCGAGCCTCTACCATACTCTGGCACAGCATCCCTCCCCCACCATCTTTGTCACACACACACACACACACACACAGCATCCCTCCCCCACCATCTTTGACACACACACACACACACACACACACACACAATGGGGTCATCGGCCAGGGAAAGAAGCCAGATCATCTGGGAAGCTGCTTCCCTCTTAGTGCTCATTTACCCCTAAGGAGCATGTGCTTGTTTCCACACAAGGCATGGATCACAGATCTCCTTCCTGGTCTCCACATGCAGAGGATATCTAGCTTTCTGGATTTTCCAGACACCATGCATGTCTAGCCAGAACTGGGGGCAAGTTTCATTTCTGAATCCCCCCTTCCCTAGCTTGTGTGCTCGGTGGCCTGGGGACAAGGGTCTGACTCCCGCTGGATGTCAGTGGTAGGCATGCCCCAGGTGTCATGCATACACTGGCTGTGAGCGGGAAGGGAACAGGTGGATGGATTTTGGCAATGTCCAAAATGTTCTCAGTGCTTGGCTTTGGTTGAGTCTCAGCCTCCCTGAGCTCTAACTTCCTCATCTGTACAGGACCATAACACCATGTGCAAGAGCACTCGGAAAATATTGACCATTTATACAAGTATCTCACTTTCCATTACTATGAATGAACATTTCAGTAAACCAAAGGAGAGGCTGAACATCAGAGAAGTGGCAAATAGTTCCAGTGAAGTCTCCATGCAGGGCTTGAGTGAGCCAGAGGGCAATGTGTCCTTGGACAAGGCCCCTGGCACACACGGCTCTCCAATAGCTGGCACCACTGGGGGCATCTGCACTGTTTACAGAGCATATCACCTTGGCTTTGGGCTCTGCCACCAGCCCCACCTGGGAGGTGTAAGTCTCAGCTATCCTGCCTAGGACTTCTGGAAGGTATGAAAGGAAGCAGCTGGCTCCTGGTGTCCCTCATGAGGCCCACTCAAGCACCTCTTCAGTCTATACCTGCTACCATGCCCAGCAGGAGCCTGTCAGCAAGTTGGTGCTGAAAGACATGCATGTGTGCACAAGCAAGGCCTAAACATCACTTGTGGGTGTCTTTAGAGCCCAGTGCCGATGTGAGCCCCTCAGCGACACCATCCCTGATATTCAATTCCTCCCCACACCACTCTGCACATGTTAGTCACTCTTCTGGTCCCTCAACCTTCTGCCCTACTCTTGACCATGATGGGATCACCTGTTCACACCGTTGTTCCTCCACGCCACTACAGATGGTAAAGAAATTCTCTGAGCCTGCTCAGCCACAAGAGTATGTGACCCTGGGGACCAACTGGAAGACTTCATCCTCTGAGCACAGTGATTGATTCAGGTTGGCCCAGGTGACCACACAGGTCCAGCATCTCGTCTGTGAGCTGATGCACAGACGCTGGAGGTGAGAGAGATTCCCTCTAAGCTAAAGAACCACAAAGGCACTTCTATCTTGATGGGAAAGCAAGTGTTTGAAAATAAAAGTAAGGTAAAGAAAAGCAAATCCAAGCAGTGGTCTCCAAGGGACTAGACAGCATCACTTGGGCTTCCAAATCCAGCCATGCCAGGAGCAAGAGAAGTCTAGGGACTTCCCAGCTACGGAAGACAGCAATTCTCCCTCTCATTTTTTTTTTTTTTTTTGCTCAAGTTAGTTTCATTTGACTCCTACTATCTACAACCAAGAGAGGCCAGCCAAGGTACAACCAAGTTTAGAGTCGTTAGTCAACCTACAGGCTGGCTTATTTGTTCCCCACAGTATTACTGCTGCTACTTATAAGCCTTTTTCCATTGTTTTCTCTTTGAACCATGGGCAGAGACATGCCAGGACTCAAGGCTGCTCTCAGACCACACCAAAGCCCTAGTTGGCTCTTTTGGATCCATCTGTCTTGGGACCCTTTGCAGTCCCTGTTTCTCAAATGTTTTTCTGAGATCCCTTAGGATATTCCCATCACCTCCCTGGTCTGAACAGGACCCCAAAATATAAACATACACCAGGCCTTGCAAAATCAATAGCTTTTAAATATTTGAAAAAGTGGGGGTGAGAGGAACAAAATACCTGCTCCCTAAGAGTACGTAAATCCCCTGAAAGGGTACCAGATCTCAAGGCAGATTCTACAGTAGTCCCCCTTATCCACAGTCACTTTCCATGGCTTCAGTTACCCAGAGTCAACTGCAGTCTGAAAATATTAAATAGAAGATTTCAGAAACAAGCAATTCATAAATTTTAAATAGTGTGCTTTCTGAGCAGTGTAATAAAATCTTGCACTCCTGCTCCACTTACCCATGGTGGGCATCATCCTTTTGGAGTGTATCCACACTGTACAGGCTACCTGCCTGCTAGTCACTGAACTGTTATCAGGCCCACAGTCAAGGTTGTATGTTCAAATAGCCCTTTGGTAGTAGCCTAACACTATGTCACTTCATCTCATCATGTATGGATTGTGTCATCTCACAGCATCATAAGAAGGGGGGTGAGTACAGTATAGGATATTTTGAGAGAAAGAGAGGGAAATACATTCATATAATCTTTATTACAATATAGTTATAACCACTCTATATTACTACTAGTTACTGTTCATCTCTTACTATATCTAATTTCTAAATTGAACTTTAGCATATGTACATATATAGCAAAAAATATAGTATTATGTAGGGTTCAGTGCTATTCAGTAGTTTCAGACAACCACCGAGGGTCTTGGAGTGCATTTTCCCTGCATAAGGGAGGGTTATTTTTCTCATCCATCACCAGATGGATGCCAGCACAGGGCTTGGCTCAGGGCAGAGCTTTTGCATTTACTGGGGTAAACAAATGGACGATGGAGTCATGATTTGAACCACTTGTTCAATGGCAAGGCAAGCAGCACTCCCCCTCCCCCTCTGCCTCCGTGACTGCTGGCACCTCTGAGCCTCCTCTTGTTCTCCCTGGAGGGAGTCAGGCTGGGTAGCAGCAGTGGTTACAAGACCAGAGGGAGCACGGACCATAGTAATAAGTATGTAAAATCCAGAACTCATTACATCCAGCTAATTCCAAATGCAACAGACACTACGTCCTCTGAGACAGAGCCCCACGAAGGAGGCTGGTTTGTAGCAGACAATTTGAAAAGTGGACTGGAATTGTTTACTTCAATTCATGATATTATCCTCTTGATGGGCAAGATACCCACAAACCTCGCTATCCTCCACTCACTCTGTGGCCACAGAGTCACCCCCAGCCCGCCTCAATTTCAGTTCTGTAAGACACCCTCTTGAAGTTCTTGAGAGGTGTCCTCACCCAATGGCACTGGAGGACAGACCCTCTGGCCACAAATTTCCAACTATGTAAGGCAGAGGATGTAGTTCTTATAGAGATAGTGTTAAAACAAGATGCTAACATTGCATACAGTAAACTCTGTCCTCAGGGGCAGGGAAGAGAGGAAAGGCTGCAAGAGCCAGAGATGAAGTGAGCATCCTTCATACATCTCACTTGAAAAGAGGCACCTTCATATGGTGCCTGCCTTCATCTATCATCCCCAAAAAGAAAGAGAGAGAGCCTGCCGAGCCACCCAGGAAAAATGGCTAATGCTTACAATTTAGCTAGGCAGGAGGCCTACCAAATCTCCCCTCTAGTGCTGCCCCCCCAAACAGCTCCTATGGTGAAGGCTTCAAAGGTAGAAAAGTGAAAAAAGATTTCCCCTCTGCCCTATGCTAGCAGAGAGAATATCTTCCTGCCCCCTGCCCCCCCAAACCCCCTCCCATACACGCAAAGAGCACAGGGCACGTGGACAGCTGCAGGAGAGAAACAAAGCTACAGACCTAGCTAGAAAGGAGGGGGACTATGTTTGAGACCACAGATGAAGGTCATGCCAAATGCACATGATCTGAAGTCAGAGGTTTAGTATCTATTGGAAAAATTCACTAGGATTAAAGGAGATTAAAAGAGAGAGCAGGTAGGGGCCCTGTGTGAGGATGGGCAGTGCAGCAGTGGAACACCTAGGATGCTCCCAGCTACAATACTGGTCCTTAGCAGATCACAGACAGGTGTCCACTAACTATAGCTGCTCATCCTTTAGCAACAGCCAATGAAGAATGACTTGAAGGAGACTGGACAAGGCCCCTCTTCCTTCCTCGCCTAAGCCCCCCAAACTTCTTCCCTACTGACTCTGCCTCAGTGGCATGAGCTCCAAGTAAAACTCTCCTGTCTGTAGTACTGAAGGCCCAGTTAAATCTTGTTTGTATTGGTTTTGATACAAAAGTCAGGTTAGGCCCCCTCAGTCATTAACATTTTAGTGAAAATTAGTTCATTTGGCATTGAAAAGCCAAGACACGCCAGATTGTTTTTTTCTTTCTTCTTCTCTTCTTTTTCTCCTTCCTTCCTCCCTCCTTCTTTCCTTCCTTCCTTCTTCCCTTCCTTTTTTGAGACAGGGTCTTGATATGTAGCTGAACTCATGATCCTCTTGCTTCAGCTTCCTGTGTGCTGAAAATTATAGGCATGTACCATTGTGCTAGGCTTTGTGCTTCTTTTTCTAAAAGGTGGTCAGAAGGCTTGGAGTAGAGCTCAGGTTGAGGAGAAGGAGGGTGCTCTAGAGCACAGGCTGGTGTCAGTGAGGTATTTGGAAAAATATTCTCCTTGTGCAAAAAATGCAAAAACATGGGATGAACAAATGTTGCACAGTGGTGGGTTTCTAGCTGTTGTCCACACTGTGGGGTAAGATGCTGTGTGTGTAGCGGAGCTCCATGCCTATTCTGATCATAAATAGTGACACAGGTAATGCTGATCAGACCTGTAATGGAGCTGGTGATAGAAAAACTCTCAGGAGATTGGAACAATGGGCTGAAACTATCAAGTTGAGATGTACTTGGGACCAATGTAAATTCCTACACATGGGTTAAAAAAATAACTAGAAGAAGTACTAGTTAAGGCTGACCTATTTTAAAAGCAATTTATATGGTAGGTGTAAAAGAGGCAGAATTTCATGTTCAATGCATGTTTGGCAATGGCCAACATGTGATATGGTTCAACAAAAGAGTAACACAGCACTGTATCAACAGAGGCAGAAACTCTTGAGTTGCATTCAAGTGCATGAGACTCCAATAGAAATATAATGAAAGAAGCTGGGCGAGGTTGTACACACCTATAATCCCGTGTACTTGGAAGGCAGAGATTGGGAGGATCATGGTTTGAGGTCAGCCCAGGTAAAAAGTTAGCAAGATCATATTTCAAACAACAAGCTAGGTATGGTGGTATACATCAGTAATCCCAGCTAACGAGGGAGGCACAGGCAGGAGAACTGTGGTCAGAGATTGACCCTAAGCAAAAACACAAACTCTACCTGAAAAACAACAAAAGCAAAAAACAGCTGAGGGTCTGGTCAAGTAATAGAGTGTCTGTCTATCAAGCTAGAGGTCTTGAGTTCAAACCCCAATATTACCCTCTTAAATATATATAGAAAATAGGCAAGTCACATATGTAATTTAAAATTTCCTAGTAGCACATTAGAAACAAGGAAAAATAATGCTAATAATATGTCTTATTTTACCCAATATATATTAACATTTCATTCAATATAGAACATTTTCATGTGAAAAAAAACCCTGGGGTGTACTTTGCCTTTGCAGCACATCCCCACTTGGACTAGCCATATTCTCAAGGCTCAGATGCCTTATGTCAGCTGAGGCTACTGTACACAGGACCTGGCAAGGTTGGAGCAGAAGTGGGGATTAGTCCGCCACGCTCTGTGTGGAGACCAGAGCTCTGAAGATATCTGGAGTGGTTGGTACTCGAGGCACTGTGGGAGAAACAGCAATGAACTGCCAAGTCCTATCTGAAGTGCTGGGAATGAGAAATCTTTGTGGAAAAGGACTGTGTTCTTTTAGTACTGGTGAGAAAGTCATGAGCAGGTGCTACTTCTGCTATGTGGCTGTGGGGCATAAAACTAAGACTAGTGCATGAAAACTGTGATGAGATTTTGGCCCTTTTTCAGCGAGTCTCCCTGATACCAGAGAAAGACATGTAGGCAGAAACCAGATGACCTGCAAAAGAGGATAAATGAGTTGACAGGAAATTGGTGTCCTCTAAGGTCCCGATTAACTCAAGATTAATAGGAAAGGTTCACAGTTCTGAGACACCAACTACAACCATGAAGCAAAAGGCTGGCTGTCTAGCCAACAAGCCAGAACACACATCCTAGATGCTTCCTCCCTCAGTCAGCTTCTCAGGTGGAGAAAGCTGGTTCTGGCCACTCTCACAAGCACTTGTGCAGTCCAGCCCAGCTGCTAGACGCAGGCATTGTGGGGCCTAACTCTGCAGCCCCTGCCTTCCAGAAGCTTCCCAGTGAGTGTTTGCAGGGAATGCTCTGGAGAAATGATGCCAACTCGCTGGCTCTCAGCTGAGTAGTGAGCAGAAAGAACTATAAGAAGGTCTCCGCATCCCTGCCCATTTGAAGACCTGCATGAGGTCTCCTGTGTCACATGGAGAAAGGACACTTTCAGCTGCCTCACAAAAACCGTGGCTGGAGAGGCTTCCAGCCCTCCTCCAATCCTGGGAAGCCCAGATCTCCTCAGTGCTCTGCTTCAGTGTCTCACTACCTACTACTGGTCATCTTCACCTGAATGTGCCATGGGCATGTCAACATTTACATGTCCCAAACTAAATTCCTTGTCTCCTGCTTTCATCCCCAGCCTGTTCCTCTGTGACCCCAGATTGAGTGAGATCACTCTTGAGCTGGTTAGCCATGCCTCTGATCCCTGGGGGCCAGAGCTCACTACCTTGTGGGAGAGGGACATGGTTAAAGAGCCAGTTAAAATAGGACACTTCCCAGGGACTGCTTTGGAGCAAAAGGGGAAGAGACAGAGATGAAGCCACCTGGAGAGTCTGGCAAGGTCTCTCAGCAATGCTCCCCTTCCCTTCCCTGGGTGTCAGGTTTGGTGGGGGGGGAGGTACGGGAGCCACCAAGAACACTGATCGGCTTAAGTCACAGTGGTGTTATAGCCTTAGGGGAGAGACTGGCATGCAATAAGGGTAATAGGGGTGTACATGTGAGGACAGGATCTGCTGAGGAAAAGGAGGCATAAAAGAATAGAGGGGCTGAACCCCCAGGTGTGGCCAGAATGACTTTACTGAGGAATGGGGGAGGGGCAGATAGCCAAAAAGGGCATTCCAATCAAAAAGAGAACAGCTTGAACATTCCAGGATGCTCCTGCACCAAGGAAGTGAGGGGAAGAGAGGTGAAGGCATATGAAGAGAAGGGACTGCAGGCCTGATGGTGAAGGTCTTAGATGCCAGGCCCAGAAGCGAGTTACTATCCCACAGGAATGGGGGTCACGGGAGAGTTTTAGGATAAGATCTGTCAGAAGTAATTGTACATTTTTTTTAATACAAGACTTTTTTTGTTCTGCCTTCATTTTAGTAAAAATGAAGCATCATGGACCTGGCAAATCATCTCTGCATTCCAAAGACAGTGCGTGCGACATGTGATAATGACTGTGAAGCGCAGCTAAGCCTGTTAGCAAGAATGACCAGGGAGCGCACGAGCAGGATTGATGCATTACCCTCCGCCATTGGCTCTTTGTTTGAGGATCATTAGGAAAGGAGCCATTAGAAGAATGCTAGCCAGGTAATAGGAGGGAACAAGTCTTGGGCAAGCTATGTTACCTATGGAGAAATTAGCAAATAAAATTCAGAGAAGAAGGCAGGGGCTCTGCTTACCCTATGAAGCTCTTGGGGAATAATGACACCTGTGGCTACTGCCTGAGGAGTGCCTGGAGAAGCCACGGACTTGCCCAGTGTTCTGCAGCAGGCGGAGGGTTAGCAGAGGGTTCTTTCTTAGAGGGGCCCTGGCCTAGGCCCCCACACTCTTGAAGGCACTGTGTGGTATGTCAACACTGATTCTATGACTGAGGCAGGACCTTGTCTTCAGGAAGCTCGATTTCTGATGTGGTGACACTGGGGCCTTGAGGGAGGCCACCCAGGCCTCACCATCCCCATTCCACAACTGTGGGGAGAGGGAGGGAGCTCCGTTTCCTCGGCATCCATTCCTCTAATATGCTTAGTACCAAGCTCCTCGTCACAGCAAACACTCAGAACACCAAGGGGGTTAGAGAGGACTGCCATGATGTCACAGGAGTGCCCAAAGAGAGTCACATCAGTAACTCTCCCCATTTCCTAACTCTCTTAGGTGTCTGACACTTGTTCACCCTAAAGATGTTCAGAGCGCCCATTACGGGCAGCCCTGCTCTAAACTGCTTGGTGGAGTCTGGCGCTTCTCTACTAGCTGTGGACCCCCAAAGGAATTTAGCTTGGGCCAGGGATACTGGTGGTTAGAGTTGGACACTCTTCCTAAGAACAGCTTGAGAAGCCCTGCTGTGGGCAATGGACTGCTGCTCTGCTGCACAGAGGCCTGTGGAGTGGGCACGAGTGAGGCCACACATCAGAGGGTGTGGTTTGTACCACCAGGGCTTCCAGCTTCCAGCTTTCACTCCTGATGGCAGGCACCTTAGGGGGAGCCCAGATGATCTGTCTCTGGGACTGCAAAAACCTGCGCTGGCATTCTGGGTGAAACACCACCCCTTGGGTGCTACATCCCAGGAAACAGGGATTTGAGCAATCAGTCAGACATGGCCACATTCCCCAGTGGAATGGCAGTGTACATTGCTCTGAGTGGGCTGGGGTCTCGGAAGGTCTGTCAAATGACAACTGCTTCAGTGCCAGGAATTTCCATGTCACCTTGTATTGCTGGGAGAGGTTCCAAAGGTAAGGCTGGACTCCCTAGAGCTTCCTTCTTCATTAGTGAACCCGACCATTCACATGGCTTATCTAAAAGATCCCAGAGTAGTGAGAAACACGTGGGTCCTGAAGTTGCTCAACCTGGGTTTAGCTTCTGGTTCTGCTCCTCACCAGCAGCCTGGGGGTCTTGGTCAGACAACTGCCTCTTTGAATCAAACCTGACCCATCTATCAAGCTGGCAGGGTTGGGGATGGCGTCTCAATTTCTAGATGAGAAAACTGAGGTCGAATGACTTTTGAGGGATTTACACAGCTTTCAAAGGGGTAAATCTAGGGCTAGACTCCAAGGCCAGTGCTAAGCAAGCAACTTCTCAATTATTGTTGCAGGACAATAGCCAGAGCTGGGATTCTTTTAAAGGCTAGCAGAAAGAAGTCCTACTATTAGAGATTCCACCAGTTCTTGCCCATCTCTTTCTTCTAACTTCCCATGCCATGTTATCTTCCTGGCTTATGACATGTAGGGAAGTAACTATCTGAGTGCTTTAACACGCTATTTTTCTATTGTTTTAAAGGCCCCAATAAGGGCACTATTGTTCCTTAGCAGTATACACGCTTCATTCTAGTAATTAGCTGTCAGAGAGGACCCGACAGCAGCCTAATGTTGTCCGCTCAAATCATATTAATGAAATGCAATCCACTCAAATGTCCTGAATGCATATCTGTAATTGCATTAAGCAGAGAGACTAGGGACATCAGGTTCAAACTTCAGTCTCTGAACAGAATGCTACGATCAAGCACATTAATCCATTATTTCTTCAGAATCTGACAGCCAATTAATATACCAGGCCTTCATACAGCAGGCAAAGGATTGATGTCCCTGTCATGATTTTGTTTTTAAGAAAACCATTAAAATGACTGTTTGTACTCAGGAATGTCAAAGTAAATGCTGGGTGTAATGTTTCTAATCAAAATCAATTGTTCAGAGGTGGAAAGGTAAGAAGCAAACTTTGGAAGAACACTGTCATCACTTCCAAAAAAGGAAATCTAAAGATCCGAAAGTCTCACTGGTTTTCCTTGCATTTTAAACAAAAAAGCAGGTAAAATTAAGTACTAGTCAAAGTTCATCTAACTCAGCTTCATCAAGTGATTTTGAGTACAGTGTGTGCAGTGAGGGCTCTTTTTGATTTTTAACACAAACAGGCCTTCATTTCAAGGAGCTCACTGGTATTTACAAGAAAGCATGGAAATACCCAGAGTAGGGCTCCCCAGCCTGAACCTTCCTGCTTCACTCAATACACATTGCTAATTATCAAAGCTGCCTTCCACAGATTAGAACTTTGGCTGGACGGGGGAAGGCAAAAATGAGAATAAATATCTCTTCAGATATGCAGAACTGCACAAAAGTCCTATGAATCAGACCCATTTGGAAGAGTAGGAAGGTCAATGGTGCATTCCAGACTGTGATATGATTTAATTAGAAGCTGCTATTAGGGCACTGTTATCAATGCAGATGTGCTGGAGTGCCCAGGGAGAAAACTGTGGCCTCTGCATGCCAGTGCCCTCAGTGGGACGGTGTTCCCGGGGCTGCTTGTGCTGACATAGAAGCAAACTTGTGGGTGGAACCTGAGTAGAGGACCAGAATATGCATTTCTGGGCTTCCCAGGATGGGGTCCCTGTCTGCTTCTGCAGTGCTGCCTCCTACCACTTCCTGCCTCCCCTGCCACATAGCCCCTAGTGCTGCTCACCTCTGTGAATGGGCTTCTCAGTGACAACTTTCAAACATGAGCTCTGACATCCCTGTCTTGGGCTGGGTTTGGCATGTCTTTTGTGGGGCTCCCTAATGGTAGCGCTCATGCCTGCATAGGGAGTGTCTGACTTCCTTTACCTAGTGTGTATGCCTGCAGCTCAGGATGGTTACCTGACACAGTGCCCAGCAGGCACTAGTGATCCTGGAAAGCTTCTGAATCTAACAGAGCATGGACACTTGAAGGCTCTTGATGGGAACTGTGAAGTGGCACCTACACTCATACAGGCAGCATAGAAGAGTATCATACTGCAAAAGCTACGTATGTTGAATCTATCTTCTACGTTAACCGTGGAATTATTGGGTATTTCTCATTTTATTTCCGTAGTCTTACCTCCCTGCTACCTTAAAACATAAACAAAAGCAACAACAAAAAGCAACTACCATCATTCTAGTCCTTCGGTAAGTCCCAAACCTTTATATACAAAAGCACAAAAGTAGCAGTTGTCTACACTAGGAGACAGAAATGGTGGGATTACTGTGCAAAGAGGCTGAACAGTATGTGGAGACTACAGGAGATGAGAAAGATGTGTGCAGGTCTATGACTATTGTCAGAAGACACTTGTAACAAAATTTCCATGCTGAAATGGAAATGGCTTTTTAAGAGATGGCTTTGATGTGCAAAGCCTTGGGTGAAAACACTATTGCTGAATTCTAACTAGACAGAGGAGTTTGTACAACACAGGAGGGTGGGGTAGGATGAGGGACCCGTAACATTTAGAGAGTAGCTGCTCTGTGCCCTTGACATATGCTAGCTTTATATAATTCTCTCACTTAGTCTTCAGGACCATCCTTGGGAAGCAGGAATTACTATCCG
Organism: Castor canadensis; assembly: GCF_047511655.1. Classification (NCBI taxonomy): domain Eukaryota; kingdom Metazoa; phylum Chordata; class Mammalia; order Rodentia; family Castoridae; genus Castor; species Castor canadensis. The sequence continues at coordinate 11,667,167 of NC_133398.1, read as the reverse complement.
TTTTACTGAGGAGGCTCAAGAAAATAAAGTAACTTGTGGAAGGTCATCAGTGCACTAGTCAAGAGCAGAGCTTGTCCAAGGTCATTACTGGCTGATCAAGAACAGGGCTCAGATCCGATTCCAAGCCAATCCTGTCCCAAAGACAGACATCTTTTTTCTCCATATCAAGTCTTACCAAAGGGCAACAATTCTCTTGTGAGAGTTTTACTGACCATTAAAGCAAAACACTTCTCAAAATATCTAGTATTAGACAGGCATAGTGTCTCACACCTGTAATCCCAGCTATTGGGAAGTGGAGATCAGGAGGATATGGGTTGGAGACTAGCCCAGGCAAAAAGTTAGCAAGGCCCTATCTCAATCAATAAGCTGGGTGTGCTGGTGCATGCATGCCTGTGATCTCAACTACTCCAGATGCATAGGTAGGAGGATCAAGGTCTGAGGCTGACAGCAGGTAAAAATGCAAGCCCCTAGCTGGAAAATAATGAAAGCAAAAGGACTGGAGGCATGACACAAGTGGTAGTGCACTTGCTGAGCAAGTGCAAGACCCTGAGTTCAACCCCTAGTATCACCAAAAAAAAAAAAAAAAAAAATTGGGAGTTTGGAAGAAGGGGCCCAGTAATCAGAATGATGTTGAGAGCAGGATGGTGTCAGACTATCAGTCCAATGTTTGGCTCCTGCCTCAGGCACTTACTAAATGATGAATTTTGGTAAACCCCTTAGCCATTTTCAGCTCCTGGGCTGCACACCTGAATTATAGGGTTGTGAGAGGAGCTAAGAGGCATAAACAGGTCTGGTTCAGGTCAGTGATGGCACATTTCTTCCCAGCCCTTCCTAAGCACAGGGCAGCATGCCTACCTCTTTATACATATTAACTCAGCCCTTCCAACAGCCCCAAGAGGTAAACAGTGGTTATTCTCATTCCTAGCTGAGAGACATAGCCCAGAGAAGCATGAGCCTTACCAAGGACTCTCAGAGCTGCCATGTGGACCCTGCAGTCCATCCAGAGCCCATTTTCTCCTACTCATGGTTGGTGACAATAACAGTAGCAGGGATGTAGCTCATTTCTCTTTCACTTTCAGGGAAGTGCAGCTAAGCCAGCCTCCCACTGCTGAGCTGGCTGCTCCTGTAATACTTCCTGTCCACATTTAAAAAAAACCTGTAATATTTTTGTGAGATGAGGTCGTACCATGTTGCCTAGGCTGGTCTTGAACTTGTGAACTCAAGCGATCCTCCTGTCTTAGCATCTTGAGGGCTGAGACTCTGACTGTGTGTCACTGTGCTTGGCCCAGATTAAACACCTCTGTCTGCTTTACTCCAGACCTGGTTTTTTCTCCCCATACCTTCAGTGCTTGCCACTGCTGGGTGAGGAACTGATGAATGTGGAAGCCTGGGCAAAGGAGTTCAAAACTCACTCCAGGCAGGCAGCCCACATAGGGGCTTAGTGAAAGCACAAAATCCAAAATTTATTCCTCCCTGCCACCCCAGGTTTCATAATTTGATCTATTTTAAATGAAGCAAGTCACCTGGATATGATCTCTGTAAATGCTGTTCAGAAAAGATCAATGCAAAAGCCTTCACAGGTTACCACAACTCAGGATTCCAATCAAGGTAGGTTGGCAGACACGGTGGGATTAGGATTTTTTTTTTTTTTTGTGATAGTGGGGTTTGAATTTGGGGTCTTCCACTTCTAAGAAAGTAGTCTTTATCACTTCAGATACACCTCAGCTGTTTTTGCTTTAGTCATTTTCTGATTGGGTCTTGTGCTTTTTGCTTGGGCTGGCCTCAGCCCTAGATACATCTGCCTCTGTTTCCCAAGTAGCTGGGATTACAACTATAAGGCACTGTGCCCAACTTTAGATTTTTCTTAAAAGCAAACTGATGCAACATGGGGGCCAATTCTGAGCTCTATATGAGTTCTGCTAACTGTTCTTAAGTGAATAATTAGCATTCAATCCAAGAAAGAAAAATAAGCCTACTGGATAATTTCCCCGCTTCATTGGTAAACTATTTATCCCTTTAAAACTCATTGTAGACACACCTCCTTGTGAAGTTTATCCCAATCCTTCAAATGGACTTAACCTCTTCCTTCTGCTAGGTTGTTCAAACAGGCTTCTATAATGCCCTTAACACAGTATACTGAGAGTTCTCCATGTTTCTCCCTCTTAACACTGAGGGCAAATATGGTACTAGGTTCACATCTGCATCTCCAGCTCTGGGCTCAATAATACATGGAATTAATGCAAAAGCGCTGTCACCCAAAGTCAGAACATAACAAACCTGGGCTTCTCATCTAACCATTGGTCTAATTTAGCCCAGAGTGCTGGAGTACTGTTGCATCAAAAATAAAGCCCACAAACTTTCTTCCTTTCATTTTTTTTGTTCAGTGTTAGTTATGTTAAAATACACATACCATGAAATTAACCATTGTAACATTTTTTATAGTGGTATTAAGTGCAATGTTGTGCAGCCATCACCACCACCTATCTCCATTATTCTCTTTTCATCTTATAAAACTGAAATTTTTTGCCCATTAAACAAAAATGTCCCATTTTCCTTTCCCCATAGTCCCTGTAGCCACCAGTCTACTCTCTATGATTCTGACTACTCTAGGTACCTCATAAGTGGAATCATATACTATTTGTCTTTTCTGATTGGTTAATTTCACTTATCATAATGTCCTCGAGGACATTATAAGGACATTATGGTGTAGCATGGTCAGAATCTCCTTCTTTTTCAAGGCTGCCTAAGACTGCACTATGTGTAGATACTATATTTTGCTTATGCTGTCATCTGCTGACGGACTCTTGGGTTATTTCCCTAGTTTAGCTCTTACAAGTAATGCTGCTATGAACATGGGTGTGCATATATTTCTTCAAGTCTCTGCTTTTGATTCTTTTGGGTATATACTCAGAAGTGGAATTGCTGGGTCACATGGTAGTTCTATCTTTAACTTTTTGAGGAAATGTCATACTGTTTTTCACAGTAACTCTACCATTTTACATTCCCACTGAGTGTACAAAAGTTTCAATTTCTCCACATTCTTGTCAATACTTGTTATTTTGGATAGTAGCCATCTGAATGAGTGAGGTGGCATTACACTGTAGTTTCAGTTTGCATTTCTCTAAAGACTAGTAGTGATGCTGAACAGCTTTTCTTTTCACGGGCTTACTGGCCATTTGGACATTTTCTTTGGTGAAATGTTGATGCAAGTCCTTTGTTCATTTTGGAATTGGTGGTAGTGTTGTGTTTTAGTTCTTTATGTATTCTGGGTATTGATCCCTTATCGGATATATGATTTACAAATATTTTCTCCCATTATGTGGGTTGTCTTTTTTATACTGTTGTTATAAAAAGACAATATGCTGTTATTTGATGTACAAAACATGAAGTCAGATTTGTCAACTTTCTTCTTGTCCATACTTTTGGTGTCATATACAGAGTCCCTGCCAAATCCAATGTCATGAAGCTTTTGCCCTGTCTCCTAAAAGTTTTATGATTTTAGGTCTTACAGTTAGGTTTTCAATGCATTTTGAGCCCACTAACATTCTAACATGTCTACAGAGAAACAGTTATGAACAACCCCCTGGACTTATTTAGGGGGAGCAGTGAGTAGAGACTGAAATGGAATTTCTGGCTTTGCGCTGTGTAGTCATGACTATGGCTATGTAACAAAGCCTTTGTCTGTTACTGATGAAGCGATAACATTGTTTACCTCACAGGGTAAATGAAACAATGCATGTAAGGTGTTTTGCACAGTTTCTGGCTTTTAAATGGGGACTCTCTGGGGCAGGTAGTATAGCTCAGTGTTAAGACTTTGGACTTAGGAGTCAGTCAAATGGGCTCAAGACCTGATTATCAGCCATGTGACTTTGGGGTAATCAACCACCCTCTCAATGCCTCTGTCTCCTTACTCAAAGTGGAACAATATCGACACCTCTTTACATGGCTTCAAGAAATAGTTGGGAGCATATATGAAAGAACCTAGCACAGTCCCTGGCACACAAAGACACTTAACAAGTGACTTCAAGAGCCATGGAAACCTTTAATATCAGTCTCTGCTCTTTTCTCAGCCTACTTCCGTTCCAATAGTGGGTAACTAATTGCTTTGTCCCATTATGTGGGTGTCTCTCCCTAGAACAAGTTTCCTTTCTCCATCTGGTGAAACTGCACTCACTCTTCAAAGTTCTGGCCAAAATATCCCCTCACCTATGACACCTGCCCATCACCCCATCACATCTACCTCATCCCCAGAGTGCACAGAGATGACATCTTTACTTGCTTTTCACTGTGGAAGGTAGGTGACTATCTCTGTACACCTGACATGGGACCTGCACAGAATGGGCACTCAATAATGCTGGATAAATACATACTAAATGTCAGAAGGTGCCACTGGAAAGTAGTAGGATTTAAAAAAAATATATGGTTAAAATGCCTTAGGTCTTATAGACTTAAAGACGTTTTATTCCTCAGAACATAAATCCTAAGCATCTGACTATAATTCTTTGTAGATTTAAGAACATCATGTACTTTCTGCTCTACTGAATACAGAATCTGAGAAAGGCAGAGCCAAGGGGCCCTGAGAAGCCTGCTGACCTCACTGGGTCACTTTCAAGATGATGAAACTGAAGTTCTGAGAAGGGAAGGGCTTTCCTAGGGCCAGCCCTCTGTCCCTGCACCTTTTTGGATCACCCAGGTAATTCTTCAGGGGCCCGGGCCAACCCAAAAGGGCCTTACAAGCCAAATGCCTCCCCATGCCTAGCAGAGCTGAAGCAAACTTCTCCCCAGTGGCCTAAAAATGCTTCATTTGGTAATTGCGGACACACCCGTCATGATGAGCTGTGGCAGGTATAGAAAAGGCTACAAAAAAGCATGACACGAGAGTCCCCCTCTGCCTTGCAGAAACAGTCTGGCTAGTGTTCACTTTTAATGTTAAATGATGAAGTCTTTAGACAGCCACGTATTTCTTCAAGATAACTCTGAAGGAACTCCATGATAATTTGGCATCAATATCCAACTTATGTTACCTAACATATTTCTGTGTAATATATTCTATATGGACAGATCTATGGTGGTTGGTAAATTACAATATGTACGAGTACAAATGCTTCTAGGAAATGGGGCTTTATGTAAACAGGTGATTTTTGACATAGAACCCAAGCTACTTACATACCCTGGGTGCTGTAATGTGTACAAAGATATACCTTGGAGAAGATAATGCTTGCCTTTAAAATGACTGGGAACATTTCTTCTTTAAACAATGGATTGTGAAATGGGAGTCTCAGGCAGCTTGGACGTCTTGAGGCATGTCAGCAACACAGCTTTAAAGAGTTAACACATCCCTACAAGAAGTCGTAGCAAATTGAATCTTATTTAATTAGATATTGTATTTGGGGGGAAAATGAAATAAAATTCTTTCATTAACTAAACCAAACTCCCTTAAAGGCAACAATATGTTCCTCTCTGTCAGGACAGAATGGAATGAAATCTTTATTTTAATTGGGGTCAGATGAGGAGCCATTTGGCTTCAGATGCTTTGTTTATCAGCCCTGAGCTTTGGGGCTGAACCGGAATGTGAAATACTCCATTACACAACCGTTCCACTTAAAAGCCCACTTTTCCAACAATTTTTCACATGTTAAATGCTGTAAATAGAGCCCAAACTAGCTTTGAAATTTAGAAATAGAATAGTTAAAGCTCCCCCAGTGACATGATGCTCCCAGATGGCTTTGGGTCAGAGATGCTGTTTCTTCTACGCAGCAATGTGGCCTCCCTTAGATAAGTGCCTGGTGATCAAGAACAGGCTAGGAATTGCTACCCACTGTGTTTCTGCTCCTGCAGGAGGGAGAACGTCCATTTACCTGAGTGGAAGATTCCTGACATAATAAGCACTTACCAAGCTCCTCTGAGGAGACAACATGGTATGGTAAGTAACAGCCAGACATTCTGTATTACAATTCTGACCCTAACACTGCCCAGCTGTGTGACCTGGGCAAGTCACTGGACTTGTATGGATAAAACAACTGAAGCACTGACAGTGCTTTAAACAGTGTCTGGTACAGGGTAAGCACTGTTTATGAATGGCTGTTGTCATGGTTATTAATACACATGTGTACATTTATCCTCATACCACCTACTGAGGTAATCAAGTCTATTTCACAAATGAGGAAATAGGCTGAGGCAGGAACATTACTTTTCCAGGGCCACATAGCCAAAAGTTACAGGGCCGGGATTTGAAACCAGGCTTATTTCAAGTCTTTCCACTGAAAGATACTGCTTCAGGACAAACAGAATAAATCCATATCCAAACTTCAGAACCCAGAGAAGGCTAAAAAGTTCTATATGCCTGAAACACTCTCTCTCTCTCTCTCTCTCTCACTCATACACACACACACACACACACACACACACACACACACACACACACACACACGATGCTGGAGATTAAACTCAGAACCTCACATAAGCTAGGTTAGTACTTAATCACTGAGCCAACTCCCAGCAAGAAACATGCAATATTTTCAGATGGGTAACTGGGTTGAGAGGAATAAGTGTACAACCACCATGGTTTTTCTCTTATGAGATCTAGAACTTCTGTCCAGGAAGGAATTGTAAATAGATGTTAACTATGGAATGATGACCTCAGTTATCTGGTATAGTAAACAATTCCAATTAAAAAACCTGCATCTTTACTATGACTGAGGATAACAGTGTATTACCTCATTCACTATGTGTTTAAGTACCAAGTTCTAGGCCAAGAGCCATCTGAGTTGAGATTTTTAACTTCTTCCTCCCAAATGAATTAAAGCAGAAAATATTAACATAGAAAAGTTATTTTTTGTCTTAAAATAACTAGTGTTCAGAGAGTCAAAACAGTTTCCCTTTCTACTGTGAAACTTCATTTGGCTTTATTCAGCTCCCCTTAAAATGTATTCACTTCAAAAACAACTTCCTTTTTATCTTTCAAGTTCTAGCATCAAAATCCATCTAGAGTTTCAGATTCTTTTTCAAGCACATTGGCAGTAGGTTAATAATGACATTATGTGACAGCTCCCGAATAACATAGGCAAAGGGAGGTGGAACTAATCAAGAAAACACTGCTGTGGCTAGACTTGGACAGTCCAGAGTCAATGTTATACAAGACAAAGCTCTGGAAATGAAACTGGGGAAGTAGGAAAAGTTTTGGCAAAACACATATTTTTTGCCTTCATTTTTGGTGTGACGGTGGGATCATACTGTCTACACCTGATAGGAGCGAGTCAAATTCCTGTATGTCTTTGAAATTTGCATTAACACATGCTTATAGAAATGCAGCCATTTTTAAATCAAATGCATTATTCATGGTTTGTAAATTCCAAGACGACACCCATGAAGTTCTTTCTATACATTTTCCCATCTTTTGTGAAATGCTCTGTTTTGGAAACTATAATAAAATGAGCCATTTCTGCAATTTCACAGCAGGTATTTCGATTTGATAGTAATTGCCCTTCTTTACAATTTTCATATAATTGTAGCATGATCTTTTGACAAAAAATGACAAGTGGACACCCACATGTATGTAATTTGCTAATTGTGTATCTTCAGGGAGGAAAAATACTTGTTTTAAAAGTTATTGATTCTCTTAACCACAGCATTCAAAGCAAAGGTGGCATGAACATCTAAATAAATATCAAAGAAGTGTCAAAGGTAACCAAGAAGGGACCAGGTGAAGTGTGAAGCGTTAATTATATCTAAAGTATGAAAGTATACAGGAAAAAGACAGATACACAGAACTTCCAATTATCATGGCATTCTTCCTAACACGTTTTTCAAACTTGAAAAAAAATGAAGCCAGAAGAATTCATAGTAGAGTACCCCTGGCTGTGTCCTTCAAACATTTCACACTCCGTACGCATAGTTTATTCAAACACAAGTAAAATTATGGCTTACAAAATGCATGTTTATGTTACAATATCTCATCAGTATCCAAAAGGCACAGGGAAGGAATGGAACTTGAAATGAAGAATGAAGAGACCATTTTGCGTCTGCCTGATTGGGTAGCAGGGATACTGTTTCAGAGATAAGCAGGGGTGGCTCACTGAAGAATCCTCACACTCAAACACATGCAAAGTCATGATGCCCCACAGATGTGCCCAAATGAACTCCGGCTCTGAGGGATGAGCAGCAAAGCAAACCCAAGGAGACCCAGCTTTGGAGTAGCAAGCACACCAGAGAGGACACTGGTTGTCCTGGACGGCACATAAGCTACAGGTGGATCTGTCTTCTAACTTGCCACCAGCTAGCCAACTATGTGCCTGAACCCTTGGTTCCTTGTCTGTAAAGTGGAGACAGGAATCCTGGGAAGGCCATTGAGAGGATCAGGGATCATGTGGCACAGTGTCTACACATGGGAGGTGCTGGACAAAAGGGAACACTCAGCTCCTGCACCATCTTCCTCAGGGCCTAGTTTCCTAGCCCTCTCCAAGATCTGGTGGCTGGTACATCCCTGGTGAGCACACAGGGGGTGGGCCTTTGCAGAGGCAAAGGCTCTCTCACCAAGCCCTGCAGAAGCAAGCCAGCCTTTCCCTGCCAAATGTTAAGAGCTGCTGCACACTGGAGCCTGCTCTTAGATGATTCCTGTGTTCCTCCAACACCACACTTCATTTTCCAACCCTTCATTTCCCCTGTTATTTAGCATCCCTGACCTCAGTGAAGGAAATCTTTACTCATTTACCCATTGGATTCTGTGCTTAGCTCAGGGTCATCTTCAATTACTCCATTTTCTTCTCACATCTGAGATGCTGCCTACTTCAAGGAGGTCCTTCCTGCCAATCATCTATAGCCATCTCAGCATCCTCACACCTTGTCTTTCTTCTCCTGGTCCAGCTAAGTTTCCCCATTCAAAGCTTCAACTCCAAGTCCAGAGAAATAGCTCCATCACTGCACTCCTTTTCCAGCCCCAGCAACACTGTACGGCCCAAGTGCCTCTCTGTTTTGGGTGGGAAAGACACAGCCACCATAGTCTCCAACTGTCTCTGCCAAACCCTGTGTTCCCCACATCTGCCCCAGACCCACCACTGACTGGAGCCCAGGACAGAGAGTGGAATTTGTTGATCATAACTTTGCACACACTGTGCACCAATGAGAGGAAATATGGATGAGATAATCAGTGTGAGCTCAAATGCACAGAGGCCAACCAGGTCCTACCATAGCAGAATGCAGAGGGATAATGCTGTTTGAGTGCACTGCCTGCCTTAACTAGCATGGACATACATGCCCTGCCATTTTCTGCAAACAGCAGCTGTATGGAGTGAAAGAGTGGGGACTGTTATTTCTGTTCTATTCTACAGATGAGGAAGTGAAAAAAGTTCAGAGGAGGAAAGCTACCTATATCACAGAACACAGCAAAACCGGGCTAGGGAGATGTGAGCCAGGCCTTGTGGCTCTATACCGATGACCTCCCACCAGGGAATGCTACTTTCTGCAAGCAGAAATGGAGCAGCTCAGTCCCTGCTCACAGTTCAACCAACAAGGTCAACTGCTTCCAATACCAAATTTTCTCGGCATGGAGTGGTGGGGCAGGATGGGGATACTCTTCACTAAGATAAGAAGAAATTTCTAATAACAGAAGCATTTTAAGATTTAAAAAAAAAATTTTTTTGGTACTACTGGGGTTTTAACTCAGGGTTTCATGCTTGCTGGGAAGGCACTCTACTACTTGAGCCTCCAGACCTTAATAGGAACATTTTAAAGGAGGAACAGGTTGCTTTGGAAGGAGGAAGTTCCTGGTACAAGAGGTTAGAAAGGCTCAGGGGGATGATAGATGATATGGAGTAGACTCAAGTGTGGAACAGGTGATAAGGCCACAAAATCCTTAAGATTCTCAGATGGCAACTGTTGCTTAGGACAATGTGATCTCAGAACAGGCTGGGAAGTGGGCTGTAAGAAGGCCCACTATACCTCTCCTCATTCTGTTTGCCAAGGCCTTACTCATCTTACAAGGCCTCATTCAAAATCCCCACCTCTGCAAAGCCTGCCAGAGTCCTCCCCAGGGTTGACCCTTCTGCTATACTCCAGATGCCCTGTGTAGGGGATTCTTCAGTTAAGAAGAATGTCCAAGGCAGTCACACTGAGGCCCAGGTCCTCCTCTGACATTGGCAGGGGGCTGTGGGTAGGTACTTCACTGTGCTGAGCTCAGATTACCAAAAGGATCTGAGGGCTAATGCAGGGGAGGCGCTCTGCACCACGCCAGGGACAGACTAAGTGCTCAGGTACTGATGCTGCCTTGGTCTGCAGTGCCACTGCCCGCTGCACTGAATGAGAGAGACTATGCCAGGACAAGAACTATATCCAGTTCAACTCTGCAACCCCATCTCATCCCTGCACAGGGCTGAGCACAGAGCAGTTGCTGGTCAATGCTGGCAGAAGAGGTATGAAGTCAGCAATCACTGGACAACTGTACCCATAGAAGAAGGCCTAGCTTCAGGGCAGACCCAGTTCTGCTCCCAGCTTGACGGCTTATGAACACTGAACATCTGGAAAGTCACCTTGAATTTCCAATCCTGTTTCTTCAATTGAGAAATGTGACTAATACTGGTATTTGCACCTACTCCCTGATGATTTGCTGTGAGCATTACAGAGGGGTTTGTGACCCACAGAGAACCAAGCCCACATTAGCTAGTACTTGTCACAGGGTGAAGCTGGAATGAGGATGGAAGGGACAGAAGGGCTGCAGTCCAGGTTAGCTGGGTCCTGGGTGCTGTCTGTGGTCCATTCAGTGTCCCTTGGCTCCCCAAACAAAAGCCAGGAGTTCTCAAGGCCTTGTGACTTGGGGGTCTCCACTTTGCTTGTATGTGGAAGCTGTGTGCGGTCAATCACACAAGAAAGCGAAATCAGAGGGAAACATGACAAAGGGAGACAGGGAGAAGAATACAGCAGATCGAGTAGGTCAAAGTGTTCCTGGAAAATAAAAGCTCCAAACAAGAACCAGCAGAATGGCAAAAAGGCAAACAGACAATCAAAAGCATGAGAACAAAATGCAGGCCAGGAAGTCAGTGCCAAAGAATTGATTAGTCAAACATATGAATCTCTCATGCTGAAGCAGAAATATCACAGCCCTGGCTCCTCACTGTGGAGCCCTCTCCTCATAATGGGAGACATGAAGAGGCTGGGGAATAAAGCAACTTTCATTTTTCCTCCGAGAACGCAGAGGGCCAGGCCCCATGAGGACCTCGCCTTGTGCTGGCTTCGGGGGGGAGCATGGCCCCTGGCCACGGGAGTGGGGTGCGAGTGAATGGGCTGGCACTTGGCTCACTTCACTTGAAAGCTCAGAGGCCGCTAGAGATGCCGATCGGGCAAGAACAGCATCCTGGGACTAGGAGTTATAGATTCAAATGAGGAAAGGTGAGTGTCATCCTCAGCATCATGGGGACTAGAGTTCCTTCGTATCTCTTTTCAGTGCTCCTTCCCTGCTGCATGACCTGCTGGCTGTCCTAGCAGCCAGCACTGATGGAACTACAGACCTCAACTGAGCAGGAGCCAGACACCTAACAGAACTGCTGCCATGGGCGGTGGGGTGGGGGGGGGGAAGGTGTGTTCCCAAGTGTGGGTTGGCCCCGATAGGTGTGCACAAGCTTGCTGGTGACATTTCAGAGCTAGGTAACCTGGAACATTGGAAGGAGGAGCAGATTTGGAATCAGTAGAGACATTGGTTCAAATCCTAGTGTGGCCATTATCGGATATATTCCCTAAGCTGGAAAATGAGATAATGATACATGCCTTACAGGTAGCCTTCAGATTAAATTAAGACAGAATGCAGGTGTCTGAAGGTATGCTTGCCTCACAGTTGTGCAATGTGGGCAGTCTGAAGAAGACATGCTGCCATTTTTTTAAGTCTCTGTTACTATGGAAATTAGATGATGGTCTACATAACTGTAGCACTTTTCTGAAGGGCCCTCAGGAACTTAGATCATTCAAATTACTACTACTGAAATGTCATTCTGAGGCTTGAAGGGCTCCATCCCAGGCATCCTGTGGGGTGGCCTTGCCCTGAGCTCTGGAATGAAGTGCTCAGATAGATTCCCTGTTGGCTCTGATTCCCAGTGCACCCCAGTCCTCCTTCTTTACCTCATACCCACAGCAAGAATTGGCCTGGTACAGGGAAAGGGGCTCAGGCTTCAGAGTCAAAGGTTGGGCTCAAGTTGGAAGCCCAAATCTATACTGACCCACTGTGGTAAATGTCCATTTCTACATTCTCTATACACATTGCTTGAATGTTATTGAAAATTTTAAGAAGGAAACATGTTTTTTAAGGTGGATCCCAGTGGGCAGTGAGAGCTGACAGACTAAGGCAGCTGGAAGATTCCCTGTAGAATCTTATAGACTTGAGTTCTGTGCTGTCATTTTCTCAGGTAAGATCTCTGCCCCCTTCCCTGGTTGCTAAGAAGGCCAACTAAGGCCCAGGGCCTGAGGATGCCAGAGCTGGAACAGTCTCTGGATTTTATCCAGTCTACTTCTTCCTTTGACTGTTGAAGAAACTGAGGCCCCAAAGGGCTAGATAACTTCAGATATACAAGGAACTTGAATTAGTGCCTTGGGTCAGTGCTGCCCCCATCTGGCCTGAAAGTCAACATACCAAGCCTGCCCTTGACCCCTGGTAAGAATGAGCTAGCTAGTTGCTTCATAGACAGGATGGTCAGGTCAGTGTGGCTGGGATTACTGGAAGACAAATGACTGTGTTTATCACTGCCTACTCTGTCCCTATGATGCCTGCTTGAGGTGTGTGTCAGATAAGAATGCAAAACCTCCTTCTCTCCCCTCGTAGCCTTGTCCAACATCTATTTCCAAAGGCTTAACTGCAGAGAGGAAAGAGTTTTTTGTTTTGTTTTGTTTTGTTTTTCCTGATTGAAAATGAAGATAGTTTAAAGAATTTATTGGGTACAGAGAGAAGGACTGGGATGGCTAGGGGAGAAAAGGGGACTCCTGCCTGGGTTCTTTAGCAGCAGACACTGATGATGGGTGAGTGTCAATAACCTAGGAACATTCTGCAGGAATGCTCTTCTCCGCAGTACTCCCTTCATGTGTGACCTGGCAGGTGACTGCTCTGAAAGCTTTCCATTGGTCAGGTGTAATGGTCAGGTAACTGCTGGCCATATACTTGTTGCTGGTGTGTTTGGAAGGCTTGGAGGTTTCCACATCCTGAATGTCAGGAGTGCCATCTGCCTTCCAGGCCACAGTCACATCACTAGGGTACAGGTTGTTCACCAGACATACCAGTGTGGCCTTTTTGGTCTGGAGTTCCTCAGAGGAGGGAAGGGATGAAAGTGACTCACCCCTGTGAGGGGGCAGCCTCAGACCTAGGACAGTTAGCCTAGTCCCTCTGCCAAACACCAAACACTGTGGCATAGACTCACGCAAAAACCACTTACTTCTGTCTTCCCAAAGCCCCTCACAATCTCCAACTGCAGCTGTGCTGGACACAGCCCTGATGGTCCTGGGCAACCTGCATAGCAAGAAGGTGACCTCACTGAAAGATGATTAGCGCATGGGACATTCTTGGAAGGGGCTCCCTGTCTGGAAAATCGCCCCACCAAAATGTCAACTGTTCCTTTCTATCTATATGGAAGAACTACTCTGCAGGAAATAGAGAAGCAGACAAGCAGTCAAAAGTGCTCTATGACAGCTTAGAGAAGCAGTTGACTCCATGGGAACCATGACATGTAAAAGGATTGCTATCTCCACTCCTTGAGCATCCCCCTGGCTAGGAACTAGGGACGTGATCTGGACACCTAGATCCATATGTGTGTGTGCACATGGCTGTTTGAGCTTAGTCATGGTTATGATAGCTTGGTATGGGGTGGTGAAGCCTAAGGTGGAGGATGAGGGTTTCTTTTTGGGTCCTGGTCTGGCCTGGGTTATGAGACACTGAAGGGGTATGGAGGGCATCTATGTGGATGGGATGGCAGGATGAGAAAGGCATCTGTGGTGGGCAGTATGCTTAGGGTGCTACAGCCTGAGGGAGATGACAATGTATATATGGGAGAGTGGAGGTAGTGTCTAGTCTGGGATATCAGAACTCAGGTAAGATCAGGAGAGATCCACATAGGGAGGGAGACAGCAGCAGTGGCTCAGCACTAGGGTACTGGAAACTGAGGAGAAGGCACATTTGTGAGCTGTGGACAGTGATGGGCCAGCCCTGCATGTCAGTACTGAAGGAGGCAAGATGGGCAACTGAGTGGGGAAGGAGGCAGAAGCAGCAATAAGACAGTGGCTCCATATAAATAAGTAAATATATGAAGAAAATAGTAAACAATGCCAGTGCTATGAAAGATCAACACAAAATAAAACAAAGGGCAAGAGGAATTATTCTAGACTAAAGGAAATAAAAGAGACCCCAAAAACCAAATGCAATATGAGATCCTTGATTTAAGCCCAGGTATATTTTTTAAAAGGAAGGTTGTTATAAAAAATATTTTGAGGGCTATGTATAGTGGTACATGCCTGTATTCCCTGCTACTCAGGAGACAGAGATCTGGAGGATCAGGATTTGAGGTCAGTCTGGGCAAAAAAGTTAGACCCTATCAGAAAAATAACTAAAGCAAAAAGGGCTGGGGGCATGGCTCAAATGGTAGAACACCTGCCTAGTAAGAGTGAGGCCCTTAATTCAAACCCTAGTTCCGCCTCCCAGCTCCCCCCCAAACATATGTATTTTAGATTCAATTGGGAGAATTAAATGTAGATTATCTATTTACATTAGATAATATTAATTTATTCATGTCAAATTTCTTGTGTTCTAATTCTTCAGAAATACAGACTGGTATATTTATGTCATGATACCTGCAACTTACTTTCAACTGATACAGCAAAAAATAAAACAAAAACGAAGTAAGACAAGAGGTGTAGTGTGTACAGATTTAAAGACAATGCAAATGTGTAAAACATTAATTACCAAGGAACTTAGGTGAAGGATAAACAGGTGTTCATTGTACTGTTCTTTCAATTTTTCCATAGCTTTCAATTTAAAAAAATACTTGAAGAAAAAAGAAATTGTCAAAGTTTATTTTTAAGACAACGCTAACTAATATAACTTAAGAGTAAAATGAAATACCTAGATCTCCCTTAAAATATTCCAGCAAAGAAAAAGGGGGCAGAGTGGGGAACTGAATATGATGAAAGGTGATGGTGGCAGAAACCCTGTGATGGGAACCTGGGGTGTGGACACTCCATACTTCTGTGTAGGATGAGGGGGAAAGTTCCATCTTAGAAAAAATGTCTTTGTACTACATGCGTAAGAGGATTGATACTGAAAATACATGAAAAACTTCTATAATAATTAAGAACACTGAGAAGGCAGCAAATGGACAAAGGACAGTGTTTGTAACAGAAAAACAAATGCCTGACAAATAGAGAGGAGAAACAGTTGACTGCTGCTAGCAGTAAAAAAGAAAGAAAGAAAAGTAAAACAGAACTCAATTTTTTAGCTACTAAATTAGCAAAGATAAAAAACAAAAATTCCTAGTTTGTAGCCCAGATGGTTAGAAGTACAATGTTGATAAGAATGAATAATAGTAAACCATTCATGAGAAGTAATTTGGATAGTATATCAAGAACTTTAAAAATATGTATATCCTTTAATTCAGCATTGGAATTGATGGGAATTTAAGGAAAATCTCTAACATGTCACTGAGTCTTTGTGTATATAATTACTAACATCCAAACAATGAGAATAATCATTTAAATTTCCCTCAAGAAGGGACCGGGTAAGTAAACACAAGGAAAATAAATAATCATTTCAACTGATTAATATTTACAGACAACATCTCAGGGTGTAAGAAAAATTCTGTATGACAAAGATTATATGAAAAAGAAAGTGTAACACTGGGAAAGAAATGCAGCATAATTTCATGTTGGCTGCCTGGGGATGGGAATGTGAGCGATCTTTTTTCCTATGCTTTTCTGTTATTCTGTCTTATAATAAAAATGCATTATTTTTATAATCAGAAAAACCCTCAATAATACACATTATTTTTTTTAGATGTTGTCTCAACCTGGTCCTTTGCCCTGGTATGAATTTTTATGATTGCTCCTGTCATTATGACAAGAAGAGAAACCTCCCAAGTGACTGGGCAGCCCTGGGTGGCATCAGGGACTCACCTACGTGGGATGGATTTTAACTAGCACCAGGGACCCTAGAAGTAGGAACTTTCAAAGGCAATTAGTTGGTAACTATATTATACATAGAAAAGGAGCCAAATAAATGTTTCCTGGATATCATTAATTTAGTTGTAAAGTAGATTTGGAGTTAATCTGATAACCCCATATAAAGAAAGGCACTCATTATAAAGACAGCCATGTGTTAAACAAGAAAATGGAGACACAGAGATGGCTCTGCTGTACATAACTAAGATATTCCCACAGAGACAGTAGTTCTCAAAATATCACCCTCAAAAAAACAAAAGCTTTAGATAGGAAAACAATTTCAGTTCAATGCTAACTGAGTTGATTCTGCCTATCTGTCCTGGAGTCCAGATGCCAGCTTTCCTCTCCCAGTTCTGGCTCTGTTGACACTCTGTGACCCAGTGCAGACCACTTCTTGGAAATTTCTTATTTGTAAAGACAGCATGGTAATTTACTTTATAGGAACAATTATTGCCTAGGAGCACTGAGAAGGCAGGCCATGGGAATGCACCAAGCAGGGACCCTGGCCAGTCCTACCAATCCCACCTTCAAGAGAGCTCTTTTTCCTTTGTTTCCACTGATGCCCTGGAGTCCAAGCTACCCCTGATTCCTGATAGGGTGATCACAGGGACCTTCTAATTCTCTCTGTGCTCCCATCAAGACCACCCCACCTGCAGCCAGCAGGATTTTTAAATAATATAAAATTGATTGTTACACCCACTCTTAAAAACCCTTCATTGACTTTCCACTGATTTGGAATAAAATTCAAGCTCCTTCCTGTCTTTGTAAGTCCTTGCACCATGTGACCCTGCCTAAATCTCTAACTGTAAACACATGTTGCTCCTTTTGGGCTTACTCACTTCTCAGGTGAAATGTCAACCCCAAGAGTACTTCCTGTCACTCCATCCAAAGCAGACACACCAGAGAGCTGCTTACCTCCTTTACAGTGCAAGTGGAACATGGAAAGTGATGTCTGTCTCCTTGATTCCCAACTATGGTTCCCTAGCATGGAAGCTCCATGAAGACACGGGATCATCTGTTGCCAGTCACTACTGTTGTTGGCCTACCCAACCCTATTCCCTCTTCTCTCTTTCCTGACAGGATCCCATTTTGTTCATGCACCAGCAACCCCTGTGAGGACAAGTGCTCCAGGTCCCATTCCCAGAGCCAGGGGTCGGTCCTCACATCTGAGCCAATCCCAGGGGCCTCATCTTCTTGCTAGTGACTGGCTAGGGCATGGGCATGTGAACTCAAGTCTGCTAAGTGACACTAAGAAGTCACCAGAACTGCTGTGAAAGTTTTGCTGATGCCAGGAGGAGAAGATTCTCCAGTTGCCTTGGGAATTGTGAGCATGCAATGCTTGCAAGTGACACAGCCATCTGAGACCTGGCAGCATGGCCCATAGGCTGGGCTGAGAAGCAAATAATGGGGTTCCTGCTCTCAGTGAGGTGCTCAATTAACCAAGTACTGAACTGCCCTGTGATGGCTAATATAGTCCATATTATTTTGGCCAGGTTTCTGATGTTTTTGTCTCTTGCTGTTGAAAGCTTCTCGGTATATTTCTCTGTCCCCATAATCTAGGGAGGTGTCTGGCACATAGTACACATTCAATAAAACTCATTTGAATGAATGAATCAGAATGGATGTAGACTATTAGGAAAAAATTTTGCTAAAAAAATCTACTAGAGTAGGTTTCATGTCATTTCTATGAGACAGTGTTCAGTTATTGTGTCCGTCCTCCACTTTTCATAACACAAACTATGTTGAGAGAGAGAGAGAGAGAGAGAGAGAGAAGAAATTTCAAATGACTGAGTCATTTGAGGCTCACAGCACAAATGCAGCCCCTTGCATGCTAGTGCTCTACTTCTGCCTTTAAGTGCTAGTACATTGTAAGTCTAAATTAATTTTACAAATATATCAGGAATAGGAAGAAAATTCTTCCACTGGCCATTAAGCTTCTTAGAATATTTCAAATATATATTGAGCATACGTTTCTGAATAAGCCCATGAGAGGCAGGTTAGTGGTTAAGGGGCTTTGGAATCAGACTTGGATTTGAATATTGGCTTTGAAACCCCTATTATAACTGTGGGCAAGTCACTTACCTTCTTTGAGCCTCAATGTTCTCAGCAGAGATCCATAGGTTATGTTTAAAAAAAATAAGATTAAGAGAGATATGCATTTGATCCTCAAATTTCATGACTGTTTAAAGAAAGTCCTTATATGCTGAAGGTCATGGGAGCTGGTAAATGCCATGTGCCACAGTCAGTTGAAAGCTGGATCCACAGCCAGACGAGGCGGTACAGCCTATAATCTCAGTACATAGGAGGCTAAGGCAGAAGGATCATGAATTCGGGGCTAGCCTGGGCTATGTAGTGAGTTTGAGGCCAGCCTGGGATATATAGCCAGACTCTGTCTGAACAAACAAACAAACAAACAAACTCAAAAACAACAACAAAAAACAAAGGCCCCTCTGTGTCACCAAAGGCTGGCCTACTTCCTGGGAGACAGTATAGTCCAGTGAAAAGAGCACAGGCTTGGGATCAGTCAGGACTGGGGTCTAATCTCAGCCATGTATGCACAAGCTGTGTGGGTCTGACCTTTGGTTTCCTCAATTGTAACAGGAATCTTACTACTGCCTTCCCTGTTTTCACCCCCTGCCCAATGAATGACAGAACACAGAACACAGAACACACAGAAAGTGTCCAGTACAATGACTGGCACCCAAGAAGGACACGACCCACACCAACTCTCTTCCATTTCTTCTCACATCAGTTCTTTCCACTCACAAGGAGGTTAAAACCAGAAGTTCTCACCACACAATGAACTGGGTCCTCATGGCAGGAGGGCACAGGAATGGTATGGTTGGCTTTAAAAAGATGACTAAACTGCCCAACAATGGCAAACACATATAATAAACCTATCCCATGAGTGTTTTATTTGGTTTCAAGGTCCTGCTGAGCCTGCATCCTGCTACCCCCTTGAACATGGAGGTCTGCATTGCTCGCTCACACAGAGAAAATTGGTGGCGCCCTCTCTCCCAACCCAGAGTTGCTTCTTGTGCCCTCTGCCCAAGGATGCCAATGTCACGAGAGCAAGGGAGCTGCACAATGCCCAGAGATTTATGAAAGTACATGTCTGAAAAAGGGAACGCTGTGCAGAGAGTGGTCGTGTGGGCAGGCCTGGTGCACGGGAGCAATTAGAGCCAGTTTGCAACAACTCAGCGCTGTTCTATTCAATTGCTTAAAGAATCGCCATAGCAACAGCAGCCACACATAGTAAAGTGGCAGCAAGATGGAGCAAACACTTGAAAAAGACTCTCTCTTTTTAACCCTCCTCCCTTCCCCAAAATGAATAAAGGGCCATTTTGTTTCTCTGAAACAGTCTTCCAATCAATGTCCACACTTCACACCAAAGTGGGTGACTGGATGCCCATCTTTATTTTTCTGCTTCTTTTTTTTTTCTTCCTTGTGTGTATGTGTGTGTGTGAATGATGATAACAGCAGCTTGGCTACCTTTTAATGAGCTCCTACTATGTCCTAGACCCTGGGCTGGTGAAAATGTTACTTAATGATTCTATCAGTTGGCATTACCAATGCATACTATATCTGCATGACACCCAGGAGGTTCCAGATAATGTCCCAGCCTGCAGGGAGCCTGAAGTCTAAAGAGATGGAACTGTAAGCAAATATGTTTGAGATGGGGGCAGTATCTGAGCCAAGACTTGAAAAAGCATTCAATGAGGCCTACTGTGTGCTCAGGAGAAAGTGAAATAAACCAGAAATACCCTTTACCTTAAAAAAGCTCACGGTCTAGAGGAAGAGAAAAACATAGATGCAAAACATTCACATGAGACCTTGGCAACAGACCTGACAAACCAAAACAGATTTTTGGAGTGGTAAGGAGGGAGTGCTCAACATGTACAGTGCTGCCTCCATCAGCTGGTGGCCAGCCTGTTAGCTATGTTAGATGGACAGTATTAGAACCCCTATGCATGTGACAGCAACAAGAAGATGGCTTAGGGTAAAAGCAGCATGCCCTGTATTCTGCTTAGCACTCTAGGCTCCTGTCAAGGCCTGCCTCATGACAGCCATAGAAGGCATGATTCTTATTTCATAGAAAATAAAACTGAGGCTCAGAAGAAGAGGAGACATATTTGAGGTCACACTGAAACCAGGATCTGAAAACAGGCAAGCCCTTCAGTTATGTGCACCTTCTGTTTCTACTGAGAGGTTGCAAGACCTATGGAGCACTCCCCTGCAAAGAGGAGTCTATGCTAACTTTTAGAGCCTACTAATAGGTATAACCAGGCCTACTGGGGCCTCCCCTTGTTGGAAGGAAGTGGGAAGAAGACCAAAGGAAATAGCACAGCAAGAGTCTCAGCCTGATTTTTTACATAATTCTCTCTCTCTCTCTCTCTCTCTCTCTCTCTCTCTCTCTTTTGGCAGTGCTGAGGTTTGAACTCAGGTGCTTTACTGCTTCAGCCATGTCTCCAGCTCTATATGCTTTTTGAGGGCATCTCTGAAAACCATGGTAGATATCAAAACTGCCAAGAGAGAAGACACTGCTACAGTCAGCCTCATTCATATATATATATGAATATATATATATATTCATATATATTTTATATATATATATATATATAAAATATACAGCCAGCCTCATTCATATATATATATGAATATATATATATATATTCATATATATTTTATATATATATATAAAAGACAGGTGGCAGACAAAGGACACAAGCCAGGATAAAGAGAAGACAGCTAGAACAAGACCCCTTTCTCACTGATTGATAACTCCTTTGACAATAATCAGCCTACTTACGAGCCTCCTCTTTGGAGCCACAGGGGGAAAGCAGACCTTCTCCGCAATGCTTCTAAACCCTGCAGCATTAGATCAAAGCAAACTATAAACCTTCCAGGTTCACCCCACTAGTACGTACCACCATTCTATCTTTATTCAGAACTTCTCTACTGCCCCCAAACCACTGACCTCTGTCTCTCTACACCCTCAACCACTGCCCAACACACACACACACACACACACACACGCCTGAATGTTAGGGAAAAGTGAAGCCATCAGATGGAAATGCCCTCTAGCACTCCTCTCTTTCCTGGATTGCCATTCCTGCTGGCCTCCATCCCCACGTACACTCAGAGGGCCTACTCTCAGCTCCAAGGATACTGCTTCTACCCAAGGCCCAGGTTCTATCGCATATCCTTATCTGCCCTGGTTCTTTCCCAACATTTCGATATGCTCAAGTCTCTTTTGATGTCAATGTGACAACCAAACATCAAATGCCCCCATATCTTCCCTCACACTCACTGCTGCCAGATTCGTTCTTCTCTCTCTACTTCTCCTGCTGAACTGCTCAGAACAACTGTCTACACTTGGCCTCAATCACCTCTCCACCAAAACTGCTTTCACCCAAGATCCCTGAGACCTTCTAGAGGCTAAAATCCACGGAGATTTTCTGTCTGTATCTAGTGATGCCTCTCGTCAGTGAGTGACATCAGACACGGTGTACAAAGTACTCTCCCCTTCTGGGGTGTGCTATCCTGGTTTTCTTTGCTTTCTCTGGATGTACCCCTGCCAGCTCTTCTTTCTGTGGTAGTCTCTTAATCTAATCCATTATCTCACTCCTCTCCTGGTCTCCCAGACTCATGTCAAGCTCAACACAAATAAATTTGATGTCATCATCCCTTCCAAAGTGGCTTTTTCCCTTTTATCTCTGAGGATGGGAACAGCCCTACCTAGTCACCCGGGTTGGTCTTGCTTTACTTTTCTCTCCCCCATTCACTGAATTACCAAGACCTATGGATTTTACCCCTTCCCATTTCCTGAGCCTACCCTCTTCCCTCCATCCCTACAGTCACTTTCCCAGTCCAGACCACAACCTATGCCCTGGATTATGGTAAGAGGCTTCTGAGTGGTCTCTGCCTCCAAGCTTTCCTTGTAGTTATCATTTCTCTCTTCACACTACAACCATATCCACCTTTAAAAAATGTCTGCACATTGATGTAACTTCCCTGCTTTGAAAATGCTTTTGTACCTGCTCCACTGGTCTCAGGATTCATGGTCAGCATCTTGATGGAATTTATTAGGTCCCCCTTGATCTGTTCCAAGGTTATCTTCCATTTCATCTTTGCAAGGCCCTCCCTTCCCTTGGCACTTAACCAAGCCCCAATGCCTGGTGAGTACCTGTCATAGGAACTTCTACATCATCTGCACATATCTGGAGCACTTCTTAAACTGTATCAGAACTGCCTATTTGCTTGTCATTCTCTGCACTGTTTCATTCCTTGTTATCAACCTGATGCCCAAATCTGATGACTGTACTGGCACACAAAAGGGCAATTTGTGATTAAGACAATGACTGACTGAATGAACAGAAATCTCCAGGAAAGATGCACACTAAAGAAAAGCTCAGGCCTATCAGAATAGACAACCACAGGATGTGAGAAAAACAGGACTTATGGCACAAATCCACTTCTCATCTTAATTCTACAGCTTTGTGACCTGAGACTGATAGTCACTAATGTCTCAGAATCTTAGCTCCTCATCTGTAAATCTGATGTTAATGCCTGTCTCAGGTTGTCATGGGTATTGAATGAGAAGACATATGAAAGCACCTGCCAACATGAGGGGTACATAACAGTTATCAGAAATGTGTTTAAAATTAAGTGAAAAAGTCTAATTATTCAGAAAAAACATTCTGAGGAGCACGACCATGGTGCTGGCTGTTAAGACACATGGCCAGCACTCTACCTGCAATGATGAAAGGGAGCTAAAGGCAGGAGTCATGAACTCAGTGTCAAAGCTATCCTCTGCAGAAGAAAGGATTCTGCCAAAGACATTAAATTAGTAGAACTAAGATTCCCCATGTTGTTCTCATTACTTTCCTAGCAAGCTGTTGAGATGCGGAGCCATTCTTTTCTTGGGCACCTTCTTGGGTGTATTGTTTTTGGGGAAAACCGATACTGTTTATTTCCCATAGGACTGGGGGTTGCTGAGAGAAATAGGTGAGAAGAGAAATAGTTGCCATATATTTATTGTTGGGGCCTGATGGCTCCTCATGGGCGCCTAAGCAACTAGCATTCCTAGAATCCTAGAAGTTATCCTTGACCAGTCCCTGTGCCTCTAGCCCACATTTTTTCAGTGCTGGATTTTATCTCTTAACTCTCTCTTAGATTTGTCCTCTTTACTTTCTTTCTACTCCTTCAGAGTTCTGAGCCCAGTGCTTCTTCCCAGGACTACTCAAACAGCCTTCCATTCTTACGGGCCTCTGCCTTGGTCTCATCTTCCAACCAGCTCGTTCAATGCAAAGGTTCCTTCCTTTAAACCCTAAAGTGGCTCCACTGATGGCTGAAAGGATACCCAAGCTTCCTGTGAGGCAGTCAAACAATTCCATAAACTGGCCATTACCTACTGGTGTCATCTTTCAGAGACACAGCCCTACCGAATAACTTGGGCTTTTAAAAACAGGTTTGCACATGCTGTTCTCTTTATTTGAAGGAACCCTTTACTCTAGAAGGCTTGTTTCAGACTCAGTTCAACTGAACTGACTAGCTCCTCTGAGAAGCTACCCTGGACCTATCTGGCAAAATTAGTCACATCTTCCTTTGTGCCACATTCTCGCCAAACACTTTCTTTCATTACGGTCCTCCTTACATTGCACTGCAACTGCTTTTTATGTTTGTTTTCCTTAAGGGCCTATGAGTTCCACTATCAAATAACAGATGATTGATACAATATTTTTAAGTGAATGAATGATATAATAATGTATTTGTCTCCTTCATTTTTGGCTGCAATGCCCAAGCTGGTGGTGTCTGCTCCTAAAAAAATGTTACTGAAATACGGGAGACAAGTACTGGATATACTATTTAAAACAAGTAATAAAGGATGTGCTTTGCACAGCAATCATCTGTGTGAGCTTGGACCCTTCCTCCTCCTACTGAGATACTTGATACCAGCACCCTGTGGATGCTTAATGAATGTTGAATAATAACAATAGACTTTTTTTCATATTTATGGACTAGTACTGTAAACATTTCATCACTTCCTTATTGCTGAAAAATTCTAAGTTTAACAACATCTGCCCAATAAAACAAAACCAAAATTCTGCTACTGTGAAAAGACAAGAGGTACACAGTCTATTTAGACAGTCAAAAGAATGGAAAAGATGGAAATTTCGTACACCAAAAGAGAAAAAGAAACCAAAGCTCTCCTTCTCAGAAACAATTTAGAGTGAAAATGGAAAAGAGGCCAAATATAGCTCTTGACACTTCTCAGGTCTTCTAGCACATGGCTTCCGAAGTCTGGGGCTGAAGTCACATTCTACATCCACCCACATAACAGGATAACACAGTGATCTGAAGCTACTTCACTGTTTTAGGGCTTTAACTTTTGGGTTAAACTCAGTAATTCACAAAAGACAAAATCTAAGACATGAGTTAGGCAGACATGGTTTCAAATTCAGACAGGGTCACTGACTAGGAAATTACCTAGGGCAAGATCAAGTCTCATTTTGTTTGTTGTTAATTCATAAAACTAGGAGAATGTAACTTATTCTGGAATAAAACACTTTAGAGTTCATCAGAACAAATCATAGAGCCAATAGTAAAAGAAGATGAAAGAGTAGCTTAGAGCATGGATAATAGATTGGGAAATGCCAATGTGACTATGTAGGAGTTTCCAGGAGAGAGAAAGAGGGAGAAAGGAAGGTGGAGGTAATTCATCAGGAAGAAAAATAAACCTGCAAGGAAATAATAGTGAACACATGTTGATCAACTGGAAAACTAATGAACTACTGTCAATATTTAATTATTAGTGCTTTTTTTAAAAAGTGAAGTTAAAACTGTAATCACAGTAAAGATTTCTACATGCCTATGTCCAATTAATAAAATATACTGGTCTCCATATAGTTTAGGGAGAGAATAAAGATACTAATAAATTTACAATTGTAACTTACATGATTTTCATAATATGTAGATATACTCTCTTTTAGTATTCTGTGCTAGAATCCCTTCTTCACCCAGACTGCCCCAAACGTTAACATTTTACCACACTAACTTTACCCTCTTTTTCTCTACACATACTCCCACATCCATACACCATGCGACAATACACACTTTATATATAAAATGTTTTTCTGAAACATTTGAGAATAAAACTGCAGACAGCATGTCCCTTTATCACTAAATACTGTAGTATAGTTAATTCTGCTATAATGTGACATGCATTGCTAAAAACCATCATGCTTGGGGGCACAACCCTTAAAAACTTCATCACTGATACATTAGTAATAAGACAGAGCCCTAATGAAAATGGCAGCACTTTTGCACATGGTAAGTGGTTAAGAAATATAACCACTACACTAACTATGCCATTTTACCTTGAGGAAGATCTGAAGTTTGCTTGTGGAGGTGAATGGCAGAAAGGTTATAGCCTGTGAGAACACTGAAGTGATGGAAGGTGTAGAACTCTAGCAGTGGTATGGACAGGATAGGTGTGGCTCCTACTGTAATGAACTGAGGAAACAGGCAGATAGCTGAGGGCTGTATGTGTATATTTTGTTTATTTTTATGTATCTTGGTTAAGCTGGGTGTAGTTTTCTGCATTCATCTAGAATTTTTCACAGATGAAATCCTCATGATCAAACAAATCAAATCAAATGAAATTCCATTATGCTCAAATTATTCCTTAAAATATTGACTGCATTGGAACAACCTTGGGTTGTCAAAACAGGTGTTAAGATAAACTGACTATTGTACTTTCCAAAATCAAGAATATTCTCTTACATAACCTGAGTACAATGACTGAAATCTGGAAATTAACATAGATACAATAAAAATCTAATCTTCAGATTTTATTCAGAATTCACTAATTGCCAAAAATAACTTTTTATACCAAAAGAAAATCCTGGCTCCCACAATACATTTGCTGTTCTGTCTTGTAGTGTCCTTTAATCTGGAATAGTTCTTGGGTCTTCCTTTGTTGCAAGACATTAACATTTTGAAAAGTACAGGCCAACTATTTTGTAGAATGTCCCTCAATTCAGGTCAAACATTCTACTCTTACCTCAATCTATCACTGTTGGCTAAAGCACTATTAATGACTGAAATCTTCCTGAATGCAATTCAAGCGTGGAGGTAGGGTCTATGTCTTTTATCATGGCACTCTTTGAAAAATCAAGTGAAATCTACATTGGGAAACCTAAAAAAATGGAAGTCACCTACCTGCACTTAAAATAAAAGTCCCTTCTTTTAAAAGAATTAGAAACTAAAGGACAGCAGACAATCCATTCACCATAGAAAGAAACCTGCTTGACGTACTCTCAGAGTGTAGGAAGTACATGTCATTCACCAGTCATTTTTAGAGGTCTGAATGTGTATCAATCAACAGAAGAAGAAACCAGTAAAGCTGCAGCCAAGGGCACAGCATGAATCAAAGATGCTGCATCTCAGATATGGATAAATAAAGCAGAGTGTGGCTTTGCCCAGAGCTGGTCTTCATAACCAACAATCACATACCTGTGCAGGGAGCACATTTTACTGGGGAAATTCAGGGGTATAAGCTCACATGTAGATGAAGCATCTTGGTTTGCTTTCCTGTCTCCGCTGTTAAATTGTTCCACTTGCAGAAGGGAAAGCATATTTTCTTTCCTTTGTTTTTTAAAAAAGTGCTGGGGACTGAACCCAGGGTCTTGCACATGCTAAGCAGGTGCTGTACCACTGACTGATACCCCAGCTCCAAAAGAGCATTTTCTGTGGAACCACTCCTCTATCTGAATTGTAATTCTGCCACTTTTTGGCTGTTGGTTGTAGAGAGCCTAAGCTATATGAAAGGTGCAAGAAGTGTTTCAGAAAACATTTTTACTCACACTTTTATTCATTTTAGTGGGGGACTTTTTTCTACCTGGATTTATTTTTATCTTGATTAAAAAGAAAATAGCATAAATTCACTTACTCACTCTCTTAGCACACCAAAACAGGGGTGTGGAATTTATAGGGAAATTCCACCTTCTTTCTACATTCTGAGATTTCGAACAGGGCAGGAAGGAATAGAGTTGCATTTGTGCCTGGCTTTCACAGTGATCAAAATAACCTGCCATTCTCTGTACTGTGAGTTGAGTTCAGAAAGAAAAATGTCTTAGAGCATGGAACTGGGGAACCATGCTTTCTTGTGTGCGCATCTGTCCTGTGAGGTGTAATGTATGAAGGGCTGGATACTAGATGGAAAGAGGCCAACCAGTCCTGAAGGCATTAGATGCTGTACTACGGAGAGGGCCAGCACAGAGTCTGAGGCTGCCCAAGGCCACAGGGAGGAACTTCCTTGTCCAATACAGGTTCAGATGTTTTCCTCCTAGAAAGGCCCGTAGAGTAAAGGATAAGAGCTGTGAGTTAAGCTTCTTACATTTAGTGACTAAAAACCTGGGGGAAGAATGTTTGCTTATATTCAAGTTGAGCCACCCCTCACATCCACAGCCAAATGGAAACTAAGAAACTCAACATCTGGGTAAAAGTATCACTTTGGGAGGCCAATTCATTAAATTAAAAAGTGGTAGACAAAGGGAAAGAATCAAGCATTTATCTTGTTTTTGCTATATGAACTATGCTATATACACTCTATTAAATGGCAGTTAAATTTTCAATGAGGGGAGATATCTTTATAAAAATATTTCAACCAATAAATGATAAACTCAGAATATTACCATTTTGCAACCCGTAGTGAATAAAGCACAGACATTCAGCATCACTGGCTATGAGACCTGGTCCCCTCTCACTGTCTTGCCAGAGGGATTGATCTCAGTCCATTAGATCTCTGAATCCAGTTGTCAACCAGCAGGAAATACTGGGCAAAGAGGACCATGGTGAGCTGTACCAAGATAGCACCATCAGCAAAATCCACACTGAGGGGAACTCCACAGAGCTGGATTCTTTGATAAAGATGATGTTGTTCTGTTTGTTTGTTTTGGTGGTACTAGAGGTACTTTGGGGTACTCAGGGCCTTGTACTTGCTAGGCAGGTGCTCTACCACTTGAGCCATGTCTCCAACCCACAATAAATAAAGTGTAAGCAAAGAAAAAGGGGTGAAGAACCTATAAGCTAAAAAGAAAATTAAGTCTTTTTTTTAATGGCAAAACAATCTGTAGTATTTACAGATAAACACATGGATGATAGAACTGTTTTTTAAACAATGCAAGGAAGGACTAGGAGTGGTGGTGGCTCATACCTGTAATCTCAGCTACTTAGGAGGGAGAGTTCAGGAGGATTGTGGTTTGAGTCAGCTCAGAGGAAAGAAGTTAGTGAGATCCCATCTCAACAACAACAACAAAAAGCTGGGATTGGTGGTATGCATCTGTAATCCCTATGCAGGAGGCATAAGTAGGAGGATCACTCTCTGAGGCTGGTCCCAGGCAAAACCACCCCACAAGACTCTATCTGAAAAATAACTTAAGCAAAAGGGCTGAAGGTGTAGTTCAAGTGGTGGAGTATCTGCCTAGCAAGCATGGGGCCCAGAGTTCGAATCCAAGTACTACCAAAAAAAAAAAAAAAGCAAGGAAGCGATTACTGTGAAAGTCAGGATGGTGGTACTTAAGGCAGAAGGGAAAGGGTGTGATGGAAGGGGGTCCTGAGAAAGGTCTATTTCTTGTTCTCTAAGTGTTGGTCTCATAATAACTCATTAAGTTGCCCATTTAATTAAGGGAGTTCTTTAACTCTTTTATTTTAAAATAAAAAATTTTAAAGATATGATACCAATCTTGTAGAAATATCGAAAAGATTAAACGTCGACATTTCTTTGTAAAAAGTGTCATCATGATAAGAATTATTATAATATTTTTCATTAAAACACACATACTTTGAAAAAGAAAACTTCATATCTCCCCTGCTATTTCATCACAGGACAGAGTGTAGAGAAAACAGCTATATAAACAAATGGGGAGTTTTCATGCATCTTATTTTTCTTTTTCTTTCTTTCTTTTTTTTTTGCAGTTTCTGGGGATCAAACCACCCAGAGCCTTGCACATGGTAGGCAAGCCCTCTACCATTGAGCCACATCCCCAGGTATTTTTACATATCTTAAAAACTAACATTATAAGTTATTATCTAGTGCTGGGTACTGCACTGGGTTACTCACTTAGTCTTTACAACCATCCTAAGGGCAGATCATGTTTATTCTCCCTATTTTACAGAGGAGCAAACTAAAGCACAGGGTGGGTTCATTTAACCAGAATTCCCTAAACAGAAAGGTGACCAGACAGTATTTGGGATGCAGGACCACCTGCTCCAGTGGAGGGGTCCATACTTGATCATCTCTTTCCTTTGGTGCCTGTGTTGGACCTGGTGCAGAACAGGTGCCCAACAAGTGTTTATGGAAGTAAAGAGACTGACTAGATCCTAAAGATCAGGAATCAGATATTAAGGTGACATAAGCTGCTCCTTGTGGCATGGCATCTTGCAAGAAGAGAAGAAAGAGGTGGCGAGGCTGTCTGAGACCCTCTTCTGGGCCAGACTGGGCTCCTCGGCACTAGGGCTTGTGTCTCAGCTAGCAACGTTCTTTCTCTGTCAAGATTAAATGTATCTGGGAAACTGAAGAGACAAAAGAAATGGCCCCATGCTGCTGACAGCAGGGAGCACAGTGAAAACATTTTAGGTACCCCAGGAAAGCAAAGTCGCCACCCTGACACATTTAGTTATCAACTCCAGACTACAATCCTAAGTGCTGGGAACCATCACCAAAGAGGATCAGACACAGCCTGGGACCAAGGCAAGACTGAGAGGGCTAGAGGCAGACAGACTGGGTTCTGACTGACCCTCCCCAGCTCCTGGGCATTGTCAACAGCTCCTTTCTTCCCTTGTTTTTTCTGCCTTACATTTATGTCACCTGACCATAACCTGCTGACTTTCATCTCCATCCACTGTGTCTTCTAGAATAGAAGAGATTTAAGGACTGGGACTGTATTTTTGTATTTTAATTTTTTGGGGGGTGAATGGGGTTTGAATCTGGTCTCAAACTCCTAGGCTCAGCCTCTGGAGTAGCTGGGACTATTGGTATGTGCCACCACACCTGGTTTGGGGACTTTATCTTTCTCACTGCTGCATCTCTAAATATCAAGAAGAGTGTGTCTTGGAAGATACTTGTTCGCAGTTGTTGAATTAAGTGATTTCAACACTCTCCGCTTTAAATTTCTTATCTTGCAAGTCAGCAACAGTACTGTGCATATGTAACTAAGAAAACATAAATGAAGGGCAAGCAAAAGGAATCAACAGGCTTCTGGTTCTGTTTCTTGTATTACTTTGCATAACACTCATCTAGTCACCTCTGTCACCTCAGTGAACAGATGATGATCTTTTAAGCTGGGAGCTACCTTGCTCAGGACAACCTCAAACCCTACAGGCCATTGTTAATGGGTGATGATGAGAGAGAAAATGCAGCACAGTAGGGAAATGGGCAGAGAAAGTCTCAAGCAAGTGGCAAATGCCTAATGCCAGGGTGCTGTGACTGATGGGAATGGGACTGAGTGGAGATCTGCCAGGTCACATCACTAAAGGGGACCAGCAAACCAAACACAAATAATCTCCAGCTAAAGGCTTTCCAAAAATCCTGCCACACCTCCATGGAATGTGACTGTTTGGGGACTGGCATTGCCGGATGAAAGATTTGTTGTAAAAGACAGGACAGATGAATGGGGGCAAGTGCATTACATCTGCCAGTAAGGAGTACTAGCTACGTGGAATTGTAAGGAAAAAGGATTCTGAAAATGATGAATTAAACAAAGTTAACCTTTTTTTCCTTTTAAATAGCAAGCCTTTAGTAATATGCACTGTACATTTTTTAAAGTTACAGAGGCAATATGTGACAATTCCAAATTTTATGGGATTAGAAGACATACATTCTAATATCTACTAACAGCTTGCAAGTCTAGTATTTCAGGGAACACTGATCTGGAAACACTAGTTTATGGCATTAATGTTAAATCCTTTATGGACTTCCAAGCCTTCTCAAGGACAGTGAGCCAGCTGCACCTCCCCTTCCTGCTGTGCTCCAGCAACAGCACCACTCACAGCTCCTTCCAAGGCCCCCTGCCTCTGCATTGCTACTTCCCACCTGCACGGGCTCCTGAAGCCTCATCTAGGTGCATTCTCAGCACTGGAGGAGGTGATCAGCACTGTGTTGCCTTCTAACATCGACCGGCCACCTTGCAACTCTACTTCACCTTCCTTTCCCTTCCCTTACTGTAGCTCTCTGCTCACTTCCTGCCTCTGCCCTTGACTGGGACTTACTTGTGAGTGTGTGCTAGTCCAGCATCTAGAGGTGGGCACCTAGTCAGCTATTCTGGGGAATCACATGTCTCAAGGTTTTCAAATGCTTGCATCATTTTCTGTTATCAAGGCTTGATTATACTTGGCTTAAAATCCATAAGAAACTAAATAAAAATTCTATTGTTAAGACGATCCTTACTTAAATCAACCTTACATTAATATAGCTACTTTTATTATGGTGAAATAACTGATATATTTTAGTACTCCTAAAACCAACTGAAAAACAGGGGACAGGAAATATGGGTTAATGGTGCTCTAAGAAAGCTAGCCACTAGGTGTCAGCCCAGGAAAAGAGGAGGATGGTCTGCAAGCAACCTGTGTTCTACTTTTTTCTTCCAATTATCACTATAAATATCAAATATTTAAACAACAGAATATTAGGCAATTAAAACTATCCATTAAAGGAATGTTTTTAAAAAGATATATAAAATGTTGACATTTCCCCTTTGCAAAATGGTTTATAAATGGTGTTAATTTAACCTGTATCTGTCAAGAAACATTTGCACAGATTAGAGGAATTGACTCCTAAGAGGAAACCAGCTCTGTTTCCTTCTGAAATGCCCTCAAACTGCATGTAACATGAACCGTATGTTTGCTACCACTGTGGAGAGTGGTCAGGGGAAAGAGCACAGTAGCTTGAACCAGGCATACGGGGGGGTTCCATATTGTGGCTCTGCCATTTCTTAAAAAGAGACAGAACCTTTCCTAGCCTCAGTTTCTCATCCGTAAAATGGGGCTACACTGTTTTCCCCATATGGGCACTGTGGCAATCAGTAAGGGAATGTATTATGTAAAAAACTCTGGTATATAATAAATGCTTGATATTCTCTTCCTTAAGACTTTAAGTCTTAATAACTGGTTTTCAACTCCCAAACAACTAAGGACATTAGAGTAAGAACTATGGTGATTTCATTCATCTAAAAGGTAGCAATGGAGAATCTCCTAGGTACCAGGCTCTGTGCCACACATTCAGCACCACTAGAATGTGTGTGTGAACATGACACTGTACTGTCTGTACTGGGCTTCGAGTTCTTTGTGGAAGGGTAAAGGATGGCATTGGACTGCAATGTGTATGCAGAGAGTATATCTATCCCCACAGAAAACAGTGTGGATGTATATGTCCAAGAGCAGGGAGGAAAAAGAAGTCTACACTTTTATCCTCTACTCACTGTTAAGTACCACAAACACGGTCCCTCCACCTATGCCACTGTGCCATTACTGTGTGCTAGGGTATAAGAAAGATTAGCACATCCTCCTTCTAAGCTCACAGTCTAGCTATGTATACAAAGTCATAAAACTCCAAACTGTCAGATGTTATTATTATTTGAAAATGAATCAGAAAGGTTTGCTTCTCAGAATCTCACTGAAACAGCAAAAGATCTTAGAGTAAGATTATTTGACTTAAAACACCAGTAAGAGCAACCATTGCTGTTTGCCACTGTTTCCAATAAAGACACAGAACAGAGTATTTAAAACTGCCATGGCAGACTGCCTTAGCCCACGAATGTACTCTCCTCTTGTGTATTTCTAAATAGAATAGAATATTTACTGCACATGATGAATTCTCAGAGGATGACCCTCTCCAGACCCTAAATGCTTCAGGTCAGCTTCCATGCACCCACTGGGCTGTACCTCTGTTTTACGTTGACACATTCACTGTGTGTCAGCTTATTCTTCTCATATTCTCAGCTGTGGGTGATATAATTTTTTGGATTAAGTATCTATACTGTGCAACACTGAACTATAACCACCAGTCTCTGATGTATAGCATGGGAAATCAGGCATCAGCCATTCATCTGTCCTCTGTCACTTAGCAGGTGTTGAGTGGCTGGCAGCATGGTTCATGCAGTAGAATACCTGCCTAGCAAGCACAAGACTATGAGTTCAAACCCCAGTAATGGACCCAAAAAAAAAGTTCATATACATTAAAAAAACTAGACTTTGAGAGGAACCCCAAGGGTATGAAACATGGCCCCATCCTAAGGAAGCAGCGTAAGGAAGGAGCCAGGATTATTAAACAGACTAAGTTAATGCCTAGATTTCCTCTGGGATAAGCTAAGCTACATCAGTTGTGCTTATTTTTCATGCATCCCACAACAGAGAGGAATTCCACTTTGGCCATACTTGGTGACGGTCAGCAATCATTCAGGTGAGCTTGACTGTAGCTATTCTTATCTCCTCTCATGTGGGATCCACTCTTCACTTGGGCACAGTGCTTCTCGAACAATGATTCTAAGTTCATCAGAACTTACTGGGTGACTTTAAGGTAATGGGACTCCCAAACTGTGTTCCTGAGCAACACTAGTGACTCTGTGCTACGGACAGTGGAGATTTGGTGCCAATACTGAACAACAATCACCTTTGTTCTTAATAGGTAAAAACTGTTTTGATGAAATACAAAAGAATTCTCAATACATGTCCTCGTATGTATTTAAAAAACTGACCCTAAGGTGCTTCTTAATTTAAATCTTTGGTACCTGTCCCTCCCACTTGCTGAAAGTACTGGTGAGCCTTAACATGAACGAAAACAAACAAATATGAAAGGAAATAATTAAACATGAAATTTCTTTCAAATTTTTTATGTCTCTGTAAGTTCAAAAGATTGGAGAGAAAGGGCTGGAACCTCACTGTGCTTTGCATGGAACAGGTGCCCTGACTTGCTGAACAACAGTGGACGCCACTGTTGTACATGCAGCAGTCTCAGTCTCTGCCTCTTCCCTCCACCCTCCTGTCACCCAGACGCAGTCACTATCACTTAGCCACATCTAAGTGATAAGAAAGGTCCTGTACTGGGGTTTTGCATACATTATTATTGTTATTATTATTTTTCTCAGCAGTCCTACAAGGCGGGTGCTATTTTGATTTTACAAAGGAGAACACTGAGACTCAGGGAGGTTGAGTGATTTCCAAAGTCAACCTCCAGTAGATGACAGGAAACTCCAAGGCTATGCGCTCCCTCACAGTTAGTGGCCCACTTAGCTACTTAGTGCCACTGAGCTGCCCTGGTGGTTTGCAGAGTCCCAGTGGTGGAAGCAGCTCCCCTGATCCCTGACTCATTCCTGGGACTTGATCTTAACTTCAGATGGCCACTAAATGAGAAAAAATGGTCACTGGGAAATTACCAGTCCTTTTTGTAGTCCGCCTCAGATTCCTGCTGTCAGGGTATCTGATTAGCTCAGGCTGGTAGGTTTTGGCTCTAATTCACTACCTGATTGCCTATAAAATAAACTTTTCTTACAGAACATTCAGGGCTACAGATCCATGCTTCACAAAGACATACTATCCATGGAACAAAAGCCTGGTCTCCGAGTATAAAGCAGTTTGGTGGCTTCTCACAAAGTTAAACACAGGGGCCAGGTGTATCTCAGTGGCAGAGATTTGCCTAACATGTAGGATGCCCGGGGCTTGATCCTCAGTGCCGCAAAACAGAGTTAAACAGAGTCACCATGTGACCCAGCAATTCCACTCCAAGGTATGTACCCAAAAGAATGACTAACAGGTGTGCACACAGATGTTCACAGCAGCATTATTCATCACAGCCAAAAGGTGGGGGCAACTTACATGTCCATCAGCAGGTGAGTTGATAAAAAATGTGGTCTGTCCATATAGTGCAATATCATTCAGTCTAAAAAGGAATAAGGTTTTGCAACTTGGATGCACCTTGAAAACATTGTGCTACATGAAATAAGTCAGACACTGGAGGACAAGTATTGCATGGTTCCACTTGTACAAAATACCTAGATAAGGCAAATTCAGAAGAGAGCAAGCAGCTTAGAGGTTGCTGAGTTGTTGCTGTTTGGAGTGATGAGAAGTTAGAAAACAGATCGTTGTGAGTGTACACAATGCCATTGAGCTGTACACTTAACAATGGTAGAAATGGCAACGTTTATGTTTTATAAGCATACTTTTTTCTGCAATTGAAAAAAACAGACAAGAGGGCTCTGAAGATAGACTGGGGTTTGCTTCCCAGCTGTGTGGAACACTGCAGAGCCTGTGCACAGGCTCAAAGGCACACACCCAGTCACTGTCAGGTTACACCTGATTTTTCCTTCCCCTGGTTTCCTCATATCCTCATTCCCCACCTTGCTGTACTACTGTAAAAAGTGTCTTAAGTTTCCTCAAACCAGTTTTTTTTTTTTTTTAAGCTCAAGGCAGATGCCCAGGGGAATTCGTGATATCCCATATCTGTGCTTGGGCAATCCTTTGCTTTTGTATGAGGAGGGAAGGGGGCACATGCCATCTCACCAAGGGCTTGTACTACTTCCTATTTTGAGCCCTTCTCAGGTGAGTCAGCTGAAACAGGCCTCCTCATGACACTGTGGCAAGTTGGTCCCACAGTCAGGTTCCTTCACACAGACTTACAGTTCTTCCATTCAGAAGGCTTCAAGATAGAACATTTCAAAGCTTTTTTCACAAAGATGTTTGGTGGAGCATTCATTATAGTACCAGAAGACGACAAACAACATCAATGCCCAACATGGGGACGTGGTTACAGCAGTGATGGTAGCTGTACTTGATGGAATAGTCTCCAGCCATGTAAAAGTGCCAGTGAGTTCACATTAAGTGGGAGAGGAACAAACTTTAAACTTGGATTTGATTGCAGCTTGGCAAACCCTTTCCATCATGAGAAACAAGTAAAAATATAGAAAAAGTATATGTAAGTTCAGTGGAACTATGGTGATGTCTTAATTTTTCTGTTTAAAAATATTTTTCTATTTTCTATTACACTAAAAATAAATACAAATACAGGTTCCTTTTTTAAAAACTGTGAGATCAACAGTGCTACTCAAGCAGGATACAGATGTACATGGTATCTTTTCCAACTTGCACCAACACAGCCTCGTGCATTCATGCTTGAAAGCCAGGCGATCAATCTGCTTTTCTCTTAACTTCTGGGCCTTGAAGGGGTTTTAGGTGGATAAATATGACTCAGTGGAAGCATGTGCAAAACCAGGGCTGGAAGGTAGATGACACCTGTGCTCCTGAATCCAGAGTGGATGAGAAAGCAGGACCAGTGTAAGCTGGCCACAGTCTGTTTAAACAGCTCGCTTACAGTCCGGGCCCAGCACATGGATGCAGTCAGCTCGGGGAAACCCAGCTAACAGCACGCTGGTCCTGAGAGGGTCACACAAGTTAACTGAATAAACAGCTCCCATGGTAAGCCATTAGACTGGCCTTTCCAGAGACCTGCACAGAGCAGAATGCCTCTTCAAGCTCTAAAGTCTGTGGGTTCTCCTCTTTGATTCCCAGTGGTGGCCAGACATGGAGAACACACCTGCACACACAATGCCTTATAACAACTCCATGTAGCAGGAGCTACAAAATAAGACACTCTGAGTAGAAAAAGGAAGAAACGAAAGCACACCAATCTCTTTTCACAAGTTCTTTAAAACTGAGACTAGTGTGACAGGAAATATCTTTCAAAGGAGGTAGGTTAGTCTTACTCAAATTTCATGATGATATAATTTTAAACAAAAGAGTGAAGTAAAATATTTTTTTAAAAAAATCATTTGTTCTCCCTAGGAGGTAGAACGGGAATCATTCAAAGCACCTTCAAGAACCACATTGCTTTGTATACCCTCCAAAAGTTGCAATCTTCTGCCATACAGAGAAAGGATCCTTGGCCTAACAATTAAAATCATTTGTCTTTTATCCTTTTCTTGCCAAAAAGGACCCCAACCCTAACTAGTTAATCCCTAACACACACTGCTACTCCCAGAGTTGCCTGGCAACTGCTAGGAGGCATGTCAGAGAGCAAGAAAGGCCTAAATAAATGAGCTGGAGCCTGGGTTGTACTTGACATGGATAAAGGGGGTTTCTCCGAACGGGGCTTCCTGGCTGCTTGTGGTTCTGTCATTTAAGTAGAGAAGAACAAGTTGGTTTGGCCAATACTGTTAAACACCTTGGGCTTTGTATCTGGTATTCTCCAGGTGACTGAAAAATGGGTCACATGCTCTTGGGACTTGCAGACACCCTCCCCTCTGCCAGGCAGCAGCAACCTCCAAAGCCTACACACAGGACAGGAAACAATGCACGCACACTGAACACAGCCCCAGGGCCAATCCCTGCTTCCAACGCTTCTCTGTTCCTTCATTTCTTTTGCTCATTCTTCCATCCATTATTCCAAAATATACTCACTGGCACCTACACACTGTGCCATGACCTGTGCCTGGATGGAACATATGGGAACCGGAACAAAGACAGGCAGGAGGGTGCGGTGGAAGGAACCTGGTCTTGGAGTCTGGTCAACTCGAGTCTGCCTCCTGGCTGTCCAATATACCAGAAAGTCATTGCCAATTGGAACTTCTGTCCATGTCTGTAAAATGGACAGGCAGGGGGAATTAGTGAGATGGTGGATGTGAAGCCACTTGAAGGTGAATCAAGTGCTGATACTGTGGGAGGCTATGGAGAGGAGGAGGAGGTAGACTTGGCTGTGGGACACCCTTGTCGTCTCACTTTCTGACCCCTGGGAGGCCACTTTGAAATGCCTCACCTGGCCCTAAAGAAAGGCACCACTGCCCTGAGCCCACATGAGCCCTGCAGACCTGCAGAAGGCACGGACACAAGCTGCTTCTGGCACAGGGCTGGGCCTAGCAAGGGACCCCTTCCCTTTTCTTCTGGACAGAGGAAGAAAACAGAGCCCAAGACTGACAACCAGTGAGCTCTAAGTCAGGGAAGGGGTCTTCAGACCCTGTGGTAGAGGAGAAGCTGCCTATCTCTGCCTCTCAGGTCAGGCCTTGACCCCTTTACACAGAGACAGGTGGGATGGTATGGCACAGGGGACATGCTGCCACAGAGATGACCGGCAGAGCCTGGGCTATGCTTATACATCCATGTCCGGAAGTAAACAGGTGCAGAAGAATGAAGGAACCCGTTCAATTGCACACATTTTGCTGGCTGGAGCCAAGCAGAAAGCAGCAGTTCAAGTCTGTCAGCATTCATATTTTCAACACAACATGACACTGTGACTCTGAGGTAACTTGTGACCCATTACTGTACCACTGGCCCCAGGTGGGAAGCTACCATCCATAAAGCGAGAAAGGACAGGTAAGCCAGAGAGGCTAGCAGTGTCATGGCATGGCTATCCTCTTGTGCTGACACTGGCCCTTCACCCGACAGGCTCCCCCACCCTCACCTGCCTCGGGGTACTGCCCTGCGGACTATCACCTGTTTCTCCCTCACCTTGGTATCAAGGCCTTAAATGTATTCAGCTCTTTTAACTTAGTAAATCCATATCAGAGATTCTGTCTAAGGAAATAGGACTCATGTCTATAATTCCAGCTACTTGGGAGGTGGAGATTGGAAGGATTATGGCTTGAAGATAGCCTGAGCAAAAAGTTAGTGAGACCCCCCCCCCACCTCAACAAAGAAGCTGGGCATGGTGTTACATGTCTATAATCCCAGCTACAAAGGAGGCATAGGTAGGAGGAGTGTGGTCCCAGGTTGGTCAGGACAAAAAGTGTGAGACCACATGAGGTTAAAAAAAAAGAAACTCACTCAGACCATGTGTGAAGACTTAGATACAGATGCTCACCCCAGTGTGGGTTAAAATGGTGAAATGTTACTGACCATCAGAAAGACAAGCATTAGGACAATGAGGCGGGCCATGGTTCTGATTTCAGGCCATGGGAGCTTGATAAAAATCTGAGTGGGGCCTAGATTTGTCTTTTTTTTAAAGCTCACCAGGTGGCTGTGACCCACAGTGATGCTGAGAACCAAAGAGGTCACCTGCTGGGACGTGTGTAGACATTATCAATGATGTTTAAAGAAGACTTCATATGACATGAAAAATCCTTACAGATCTTCAAGGCAAAAGCAAACTAGTATGTGGGATGCTGGATCACTTTTGCAAGGCCTCATAACTGCCTAAACAGAAGCCAGAAAACCCACCCCAAACAAAAAAACAGAAAGCAAACCAAAGATTCCAGCCCTGGGGGGCGCCGGTGTGGGACCTGAACTCCAGATGATGGGATCATGCTCTTCCCATCTCTGGGTCTTTGTCACTGCATCAATTCTACCATGGGTGGTAGGATTTTTTTTTTTTTCTTTTTTTTGGTGCCACTTATTAGAATCCAGGGCCTTGCAAGTGCTAGGCAGAGAAGGTGCTATACCAATCAGCTCCATCCCCAGTCCAATGGGTGCTATTATATAACCAAAGAAACAATTAAAAGACAAAAATGATCTGGGGAGGTCTCCCTGTTCCCTCAGCACTGTGCTGCCTGCTACCCTGGCAGGATCACCAAAGGTACCATTCTCTCCAGCGATACAGCCACTGCCCCTCCCCTTCTTACACTCACAGGTGTTTTGTAGTCACTTTAATTA
The DNA here is from genome assembly GCF_047511655.1 of Castor canadensis. Classification (NCBI taxonomy): domain Eukaryota; kingdom Metazoa; phylum Chordata; class Mammalia; order Rodentia; family Castoridae; genus Castor; species Castor canadensis. The sequence goes on along the minus strand of NC_133398.1, from coordinate 11,627,360 downwards.
ATCCCCCAGACAGTCTTGTATGGGGAATGTTGTTACCCTGCTTCAAAACCACCTAAGTAACATGATGATGACCTCAGGTTCAATGCTTGGTTGGAAATTTCAGGCATTCTGTCCTCCCTCTTGAACTTACAGAAGAAAGTCATTCTGGTACAGATGAATGGGGGCTGAAAGCATGCAGATCTGCCATATTTCATTGTTCCTAAAGTGAAAATTTCTTCCCATTGTTACTTCTGAAACCCATATGTCTTATAATTGATGGCATCTTTCAATTATAACTGGCAGCACTCTCTTCCCTTTCTTAGTGCTATCTATAATAAAGGTGTATGTTAGGATTGAATGGCAGCTTAGATTCCATGAAATGTGTCATGTCTACCACCAAATGATGCTGTCAATGGCTAGGTAACACCTATCATATAAATGTACTTTACGTTACTCCCCAGTCACCCATCATGAGCACTTAGTCTGTTCCAACCCTTTTCCAGTGCAAATCCTGCTGCTGTGCACACCGTGGCACTAACCTTTCCCTCTTGCTATCAGAGGCATCAGCATCCTCTCCCAGGCTCCAAATCTTTCGAGTCACTGGTATTTCTTACTCTCTCCTCTCCCATGTTTTATCTATTGCTGGGTCTGGGCATTTCTTTCTTTGTGGGACCTTTTCCTGGTGTTACTACCTGTGGGTTCTTGTCTGAGTTTGTACAACATTCCTCCAGCTTTTCTTTCAGCCTATTGCTATCTTCCTGCTCAAACCTGACACAGGCACCTCCTAACTCTGCTCAAAAAACAAAAAACAAACAAACAAAAAAACCATTTCTTCCAGGATAAATTTCACACTCTTAGCCTGGCACCCAAGGCTACCAAATCTGGCTCCAGCCTCTCCTGCAGTCCCATCTCCCCACTCAAACCTTACTCCAGATGAAACAGCTGACCCACTAGCCACAAGGGGCCCAGTCTGAAAACCTCTGCTTGCTCACTCAGCCCCATGCCCAAACAGGGAATAGAATGTCTGCCCTTCTTTTCTTTCTATGTCTTAGACCCTTTTCAGGTCTCACTTTTCTTATGAAAACACTTTGAGCTCATTTGATCCTGACAACAACCTGGAGATAGTCCTAGTTACATTACACAGGTGAAGAAACTGATGTTTAAACAGAGTAAGCTGCTCGCTCAAGTTCTGCACAGCTAAGAAGTGCAATGCCAGGGTTTAAACTCCTGGCTCTGATCTTAAATCCAGCACTTCTCAGAGCCAAGAGTGTGTACAACCATAAACCTCTCTTGTGGAGCAACGTGTACCCAGATCATCTCCAGCAATATATACCATGATCCAACAGTTTCTGGATTCTACACATGCATGACAACAGTGACAATCATGAATGAAAATGCTTCTAGTCTGTGGGGTCCCAGAAACCTCAGGAAAGGACTGGCTCTGTTGTTCCACTATCCTTTTAGGGTAGGGGAGATGACAGTATTTTCCTTTCAAACAAGCATCGAACATGATTGATCTGACTGAGCCTAAGGTGATAACAAAGAACCAGAGCCACCTCACTTAGAGACAAGCAGGACATGGCAGTTTGCTTCAAGCTGAAGGGCTTTAGAGGATCTAAAAGAGTAGAACGCAGAAACGGCAGTCCCGACCTCTGGGCAGTGTGGCCTGAGGTGGTCCTTCATGCCACACTTGGCCTGGGCTGGGTGTGCATGCTCCTTGGCCAGGAGCCACAGATGGGTCAAGCAGAGGGACAGCAGCCAAAAACTTCTCACAGAAGCTGGGTAATGTGGAACTGCCCTGAGTTTCAGGGGAGACCTGCCCTTTTCATCTCCTCATAGCACCGCACCACGCACCACCTTGTACAGCAGGTGGAGGCATGGAGGAGTTGGTGGAGGCTCAGGGGTGGAAGGGCCTTGCAGGCAGGTAACACCATCTCCTGGTCCTTGCTGAGCCTTGTGGTCATTTAAATCACGACCATGTACAGGAGCCACCAAGAAGTGAATCCCCAGGACGTTTTGCTTCCTTAAGTGGAGAAAGGTCCAAGGGATAGTGGGGCACAGGGCAAAATTATGGGCTTTGGACCATTGATAGGTCGTTTCTCTTCTCTGAGCCTCAGTTTCCTCATTTGGAAAGCAGAGCTGACCATGGATACCTCACAGGCAGCCTGGCATGGTATCTAACAAGCAGGTGGTGAGGGTCTTCGTATCTTCCTTCCCCCCAGCAGCGAGAAGGGCTCAGCATTCTGATGCTAAGAGACCAGGTGGGGGGGATCCCTCACCCCAGACCCTCCACCACAAACACACACAACCTCCACTAAGTGAGTTAACAAATCAGAACCATGGAATTTTTGTGGCCCCTCAAGTGGGCTTCTTAGCCCTGACCAAACATGGACTCTGTCACATGCCAAGAGGTTACTTACCGGCTCAATTTTCAGAGCATTTCGGTAGCTACCGAAGAAAGCAGCCTGGGCCTTGAGGAAGGCTCTGGCCACCCCATCGCCTGTAGTTGTGGAGACCTTCTTCAGCCTGTTCTTCAGGGACGAGATCTGGTGGCAGAGAGAAAGGAAACACAGGTTGAGGGCAGGCAGCAGGATGGTGGCTGACTAAGCCCAGCACCTACGAAGTCCTAGAAAATCCTCAGAGTGGGTAGATACGATGTCTGCTGCAGGAGAACAACATGCACTCAGTATTGGGGCAGGTGTTTTTTTCCCTGGTGCTGGAGATGGTACCGAGGGCCTCGTGCATGCTGGGCAAGCACTCATCACTGAGCTACACCTGCAGGTTTTTGTTGTTGTTGTTGTTGTTCTTTTGACTTTTAAATGAAATGTTGCTCTTATTAGAGCATGTCTAATGAAAGTAAGAATGAAACTATTTTCAAGCAGTTACTCTGTGCTAGGTAAGAACTTTCACATAAATTTTCCAATTTTTTCTTCAACAATCCTGTGAGGGATTAAGTGTTCCAACCCTACTACAGTGATATGCTTTGTTCCATTTGTAAGGTGCCCCTGGAATTGTGCAATGTGGTGACCTGAGTCACTCCACAAATACTTAGTAACTCCTACACGCCCAGGACTATGATGCTAGGTGCTGAGGATAGGATGGAGAGTGGGACCGGGCATGGGCCTTGCTCTCAGTCTGCTGGCATTCTGATGTGAAAATACCCACCTGTGTGACATGCTCCTGTGATAAGCATGTAACAGAGTGCTGAGGATGCCAAGGGAGACTTCATGAAGGAAAACGGGCTTAGGACTGAGAACCGAAAGACAAGCTGAAGTATTTAACTAGGCAAAACAGGAAGGGAACTGTGTGCTGAGTATGGGGAGTAATGTGCAAAGGCCCTGTGATAAGGAGGAGTTCAGAGAACAGAAAGAACTGTGGTCTCAGTGGAGAGAATGAGGGGAAGATGGTTTAAGATGAGGTTAGAGAGAAAGGCAGGGGTTGGAAGGAGTTTTTCCTTCATCTTTAGAGAAACAGAAAGTCAGTGGTTGCTTTTAAGCATGCAGGTGACATACTAGAAATACATTTCATGGAAACCAATTCTGTAAGGGGCTTAGATAGTGCAATATCTAATGGTCTCACATAACTTAAGGGTAAAATTTAGAACAAAAGAGAAAATTAGGTTTGGGTGAGCAATGAATCCCTACCAATTGGCAGTATGAATGAGAGGCAGCCATTTTTCTGGGCATAGGATCCATAGCTTTCCTCAGAGTCCTACAGGTACCTGTGAACAACGAATATTAAGAATCCCTGATCTGGAAGAGCTGGTAATGGTGCCTCACATCTGTAATGCCAGATACTTGAGATCAGCTGGGCAAAAAGTTAGTAAAACCCCATCTGAACCAACAAGTTTAGGGCAGGGGTACACTTCTGTAATCCCAGCTATGTGGGAGGTATTGGTAGGAGGATCATGGTCAGAGACTCCCCCCAACCCCCACCTCCTGGCAAAAACACGAAGAATAACTAAAACAAAATAACTAAAGCAAAAAGGACTAGGGGTATGGCTCAAGTGGTTGAGCACCTTCCTAGCAAGTACAAGTGTGAGGCCCTGAGTTCAAAACCTGGAACTGCCAAAAACAAAAAATCACTCATAAGCTAGGTACACTTGAGAAACGACTCAATGACTCACGGACATTATGCCTTATTGCCAAGTTTCTATGCGGAAATTTTTATTTTAACTTTTTTTGTCATGTTGGTGATTGAACCCAGGGCCTCATGCATGCTAAGCAAGTGCTCTACCACTGAGCTACATCCCCAGCCCCTAGAGGGAAATTTTAAAATAGCTTACTGAGATATATTTCACATCACAAAACTCATTCACTTAAACTATACCGTTCAGTGTTTAGTATAATCAAACGTCACACAACTGTCACTACTAAGTAACGCAAGAATGTTTTCATTAGCCCAAAAGAAATGCCACACTTACTAGCTATCACTCCCCATCCCAGCCCTAGGCTCTCTATGGACTTGCCCATTCCGGATATTCTGCATAAATGGTCTCATACAATAGGTAGTCTTATGTGACTGGATCCCGTAACTCAGCATGATCTCATTACAAGCAAGGTCCATCCGTGGTGTAATGTGGATAAGACTTCATTGCTGTTTCCTGCCGAATAATATCCCATTGCTCAGGTGGTTCCCATTTTTTGGTAATTGTGAATAATGCTGTGATTCGCACATACGCGTTTCTGTGGAATTGGTAGAGATGTTTAGGTGAGAATGTGAATAGCAAAACTTCTTCATTAGGTAATACAGACAAGCTGAAAGGGATGCTGGCGTGTCCCGTGCATGCAGAGTAGAGTGCTTGGCACACTGTAAGCCACTGTAAGGGTTAACGGGTGCTGTTGCTAGGGGCTGCCACATGCCTGCAGGGTAAACTGGGTGGAGGTCAGGAGGCTGGGGAACAAGCATAGGGCTAGTTACCCCATCTCTGGATGAAGGTGAGCAATGAATCCAAGCCACAAGGCCCAGTTTCCCTCTGTTTCAACCCTTTCTGGGACCATAAGTCCCAGTGCCACAGTGGTGACAGCCAAGAGTGATGTAGGCTGCTCAACACCTGAGCATTCTGCTGTGGACTTTCAACTTGAAATAGAAATACGAAAAAGAAACATCCTTTATTAAATTGTTAAAAATATTACCCACCCCCCAAATAATAAAAACCCTGCCCCTCTTGAGGACTAGGTGACATTTCCATCCTTTGAAATAGTGCAAACCACTGACGCTCTTCTGGCTCCTCAAAGGCCTTGGGCCACCTGGGCTGCAGATTATTCCTCACTTAACCTTCCCTGGCCTTTCCCTTTCATTCGGAGGTGTTTAATTACCTTGGATTCACAAGCTGCACTTCAGGTGAGCCTCTCCTAATGGCCTCATTACCATTTTACACAAAGAAGGAGTCGCTGATTGCAACTGAGCAAATACTGGAGTGCTCCTTCCCGCCTGCCCCTGCTGGTCTGAAACTAGACAAGTGGTCCTGGGCTCCTGATGCCCTGTGACCACCTAGGTCAAGACTTCTGAAGACCTCCCTTATCTTGCCACACAGAGAAGCTTTTGTCTTGACCTGTGAGCACTTCAAACTTTGAAACTGCAAGTCTATATGCATCTAATAGCTAGTGACAGCATTTTGTCTTTTAAATAAAAGTGAAAGAAGAAAATGGAAGGTTTGAACTAACCTGCCATCATACATCTAAAGCTGAACTTGCCCTAAGTACTCCTGGGGTGCTGGTCACATCCCATTGGGGCTCATCAGGGGCCTCTAGGGGTGTTAGAAGTGCTACTGAGAATGGCTTCCTCCTTTCATCAGGTACCATAGGAGGAAGACAGAAAACAAAGGGAAGCATAGGAAATTGCATTTATCAGCTCCTCTCTAAAGCTATTGCGGCCTCCTGTGTGTCCCATCTTGGGTACTGCAGCACTGTCCAGCCACTTCTGGGCCAGATGTCAGCTTCCGCACTTCTCCATCCCTTTCTGCAACTGTTCTCACATCTTGTCAACACCACCCCAGACACAGACTGAATCTGCCCTCGCTTTGTGGTGCCCATGACCTTGGCAGTGTGAGGCACAGCTCCATTCATCCTCTCTGTCCCTGACTGCCAGTGTAGTTCCTTAAGTGGGGTCCCTGCTTCCACTTTCTTCTCAATGCCCTCTGCCCACAGCTGTAATCTTGGGAATAACCAAATCAGATCACCTCATTCTTCCATGAAACACTTCAATGCCCCCACCCTTCTGCATCAGCACCTTCAGAAGACCAATGAGACTCCCCAGAACAGAGCAGGCGGTGTGGGCTGTCTTTCCACCTGTCGTGTTTAGCATCCTATTTGCCCGATACTGAATTGCTCTCCAATTCCATCACTCACACACCACTAACTCAGACAGTTGTCACCTGAACTCCCTGTCCTGCTTGTGAACACCCATTCACCATTTGAAAGACCATCCGAGTATCAATCAAAGGAGACCCATTAAATAAATTATACCACATCCTCATGATAAAATACTGCACAGTTGCTAGTGGAGTACACTATGAACTGATGTGAAAAGACATCCACAGAATTCGTCCATGTCGAATGGGAAAAAAAATGCAAGTTGTAAGAGTAATATGTACAGCATGAATCATTTAAAAACTTGTGTAAATAAACATGCACACAGTAAAAATCTAAAATGCCATGTATCAAACATTAACTGTGGAAGGGTGCTTTCACTTTTTATTTTATGCACTTGATTGTTTTGATTATCCTTTATAAAAAGCTAATGTTACCTTTATTACAAAGAATTGAAATGAGGCATTTTTCCTTTAATAGTCAAATTACCCATTGCCTTGGGGTAAGGGAAAGAGGGAATCCAGATGTCCCCCCATCTGTAAAGACTCCTCTGATGGCTAAGCCAGGCCCGTGGACTGTGGAGGTGGTTCTACCACCTTTCCTGCTAGCCTGTGACTCCCAGTATATGCCTGGCCCACTGGAGCCATTCAGCACTTTCTGCTAAATGAAAGAACAAACAAGTGAGTGTTTCAACATTGCAAAAGGCATTCCCAGTGATGGCACTTCTTCTTGGAGGAAAAGTGTAAGATCACATTCTTTGGTGATCAATTGTTAGAAAGAATTGATGTAAGTGGGAAAGGATTGATTGACAACAGACCTCTGTTGCCAAACACAACCACAACTACAAGGAAAAGGGACCTCTGGCTGCTGAATGAATTACAGGAACAATCAGACCAGTCTAATTCAACATGGCAAACTCGGCAGGTAATAATAGTCACAGCATTGCCCCTGCAGCACCTGCTCCTCCCAAGCCTCCTTCCCTGGGCACTAGTCACACTCCCTTCTAAGTCTCTTGGCTTCATCTGCTCCTCCATTCCCACTGGCTCCTAGGCTGTAGTACAGGGGTGCAGTCAGATTAGAATAGGTCTAGGATCGGTAACCTGGCTTCCTGTTTTCTTAAACTTTTGAGTTTCAGCTCCTTTGCTGTAAAATGAGGTATTGGCAATTTATATACATTGTGAAGATTAAAATATAATGGCTATGAAATGGATAATGGATGGAACAAGCAAGCCGTCCAGCTTTTTGTTATTAGTTCAGATTTCATCTTTTGCCTGAACTATTGCAACAGTTTTTGAGGTGGTGTCTCTTTTTCTATTTCCTTCCTGGACTGAAAACAAGAGGTTGACTCATGTCACTCTCTTTCCCTGATTTTCCTACGTGGCTCCTTATTGTTAACACAATAAAGTCTAAACTTCAAAGCCTTCGGTGAGCTTTACTTCAAGCCCCATTTCCAACTCTGTCTTCTACTTGATTTCTCAGGCCTCAAAACCCATTCCAAAGCCTAGGATAGTCTTTACTGCATTCTCTAGCAAAATCCTCTATTTAAGCAGAACAAAACAAAACTCTTCAACTTTCTATGAGGTTCTCTTTCAGAACCAACAGCTTTTTCTCAGGGCCCAGGGCCTCCCCTTTGTTGATAGCCAATCTGCTGGGAACTACAGATGAACAAGGGCCTATCTCCTGAGGACTTGCAATTGAGTTCCCACAAATCAGCCACAAATATACTTACTCCTGCATCACAGGGGCTGTCACACTGTGTATATCAGCATCCTATTATTTATCCCCTTACCTACTAGCAGGTTACATATCTTTCTCTCCTGAAGAATGAAAATGACCCTTGCAATCCATAGCAGCACTCAACGGTGTAGGTTTACTTCTTTAACATTCGGTTACAACTCATGGGGTTTGGGCAAGGCATCAAGGATGGCATGCTACTCAGTGTCATTTCTAAGACACTTCTCCCCATCTTCCCACCAGTGCTAATACTTTTAAGATCTTTCAGTGCTTCCCCACTGTTCTGAGATACAGACTGAAGTCCAAGCCAGGCCTGGGGGGGACCCCACGATTGGGTTGCAGCCTCTTTCAGATATGAGGTTCCCACATGGCCTCCATGGTTTCAGCAGCACCTTTTGGGCTCCAGTCTCACTAGCCTTCCTCTCACCCCAGTACAGGTATCTCCTATTTGGAGTGTTCTCACCCACCATTGTTGCCACCTTGCCTAGAATGCAGAAGTGTCCAACAGAACTTTCTGCAACGATAGAAATAATCTATCTTCTGTCCAACATTATCTAACGGCAGAGCTGATACTGAGTACTTGAAATGTGGCTAGTATGTCTGAGGAACTGAAAGTTTTATTTCACTTTAATCAATATAAACTGAAATAGCCACATGTGGATAGTGGCTACCACATTGTATGACATGAAGCCTTAGGTCAACTACTACTCATCTCCAGGTCTTGGCTCAACCATCACTTCCTTAGTTTGGCCCCCAGACTAGACAAAGGTGCCCCCACTGTACCTTCTCTTTATAGTCCTACAGCAAAGTGCGATGATACTTTTGGTAACAAGCCAACTTACGCATGTCTTTTCTAGTAGACCAATAGGTCTAGGCAGGAGGGAGCCCAATCCATTGTCAGTGCAGGCACAACACTTCAACTAGAACCACAGTTCTTCGTCAAGTCTGACTCCAGTTAGCCTAAGCAGGGGACCTATTTCTCTTCCAGGAGTTGTCTTAACCCCTGGGAGTTGGAATTGGAGTCCAATTTTTTGTTTGTTTGTGTGTTTGACAAATCAGACACCCAGCAGCAGCTGCAGAGGGGCCACAGAGTCACTGGGACTAGGTGAGCTGATTGATTCTTCCTTTCCTGAATAAACTAGACATCAGCTTTATTCACAAATCCCTGGGGTATGTCTGGGTCTGCAGAGGACAAAAGGGCCAGTAATTTGCTTCCCATCCTCAGGGAACGCACACACATTCCCTTTTCTTCATATTGGCAATGGAAAACATACCTATGCCTTTGTTAATTCTTGCCTCAAATTTGATTTGTAAGGCCCAACCTACTGTACTTCCTTTCCTGTAAATTTCTGGGAAAACTAGGAACTCAAGAGAAGAAACAGGAACTAGTATGTATCAAGTGCTCCACTATTACAAAATGCCACAGCAAGTGTTTCCATACCCAGCACTGGATTAAGGTTTCAGAATAAGTGGGCTAGGGAAGCCAGTTATCCCCACTACATGGATGAGAAAAAGTGAGACTCAGCTCCACATTGCACAGACAGTTAGGGAGAGGGCTGAAGACAAAGTGAAGCTCACAACTAACTATCTTACTGCGGTCTGTGCCAATCCACGAATTTTCACTGCTGTCAGGGTTTCTCAGACCAGAAAATTACATTCGTCCATGATACTGGCTTATTCTTTCCAGTCTTAATATATCTCCATTATTGCTTCCTTACATTCCTTGCATTTTTGTTTCTTTCTTGAGAACATGGCTAGACCTTGACCTCAGTTGGCTTTAATTGCTTCTTCTGCATCCCATTTTCCCCACAAAGATTCTGGTTCTCTGTGGGGGAGTGGGGCTGTGCTAGTTATGTGAAGCTCCAAAGTGGGGCTGGTGATGACCCTTGGGGCCCTAGTCTCTGCTCCCTCCTTCTCTCCTGAAAACTCATGGGCTACATATAAGTAAGGAAGTTAGAGGCAAGTGTTATAATTCTCAGTAGCACTGTGCCAGACAAAAAGATCAATTTTCATTATGTGAATGGTCACTTCACTATGTGCTGTAATGGTTCTGTTGCACAGCTTATGAAGAAACTCTTGAATCATTAGGAAGACATTCTTGGAGTAAAAAAGTACAATTTTAAAACAAAACCAAGAAGGCCCATTTCCACTAGCTGCCAAAGAAAGCTCAGGAGGAGTCCTGCATGCACTGAGGCACTCCAGCCCCTGCCCACACATTTAATCTCAATACCTTGGCACTAAAAGGGAAACACTCATTAGCCAAGACTTCAGCAATTTTCTGTCTATTTGCAAAACTCACCTGTCTCCAAATACTGTTTCCCCCACTCTCCCCGAGTAAGTAAAATTGTCTTTGTTTTCCCTATAAAACAATTTAGCTTAAGCAGCAGCAGCAACAACAACAACAACACACACACACACACACATTAATGCAGCTAGAAAATACTACCCAAACTACAGAAGATTATGTGCTCTGAGCTCAAAGTAAATGTGTATTTATATTATTAGGTGGTTATTAAATAAAAAGATTATTTCTAACCAAATCTGTGCATGCATATATGCATCTATATGTCTGTATCTGGGGAGTTTTTTAAGGCGGGTTTCGTCCCCATACTTCTGGCAGTTGAGGATTAAAGGTCAGATTTAAACTATCACCGTGTTTCACAATGCAATCTGTGCAGTGCTGCGTAATGAAATGGTTCAGTAAAGGTGCTTGTGGAAATTCTTTTAATTAGGTCTAAGGTTTTTCAGTTGTCAACATGAATAAACCAAGAAGCATTCTCTTACAAACAGAACACACAAAATAAAAATGTAAGCTACCTTTGAAAAAACAGATGTACTTGCAAAAGGAAAGTTATACATTTTTTTTATAACATAGTCTACCAATTTTTTTAAAGCTACCAATCAATATCTTTCAACAACAAAATGGACTACAAATCACAAAAAGTGGTGCTGCTTCTAATGAATCAGGACATTAATGACTCCATGTAATAAAAAGTATTTGGAAGAAGGTTAAAGTCAATCATAACTAAAAATGTTGATCAAGAGACTAGTGACTTTCTTCATAAGCAAAAGCCACCTTTCTGTCAAACTGTAATTAATTCTATAGATCAGCATTTATTTCAGTTGGACATGTGACTATCCCACAATGACACCTGCAAACTGAATGACATCTATTAAAAATGCACCAAAATGTACTTTTGCCCTCAGAACCATGATCTGAGGCCTGGAAGATGAGCACATTGCAGCAGGACCATCACTGAGACACTTGCTTGTCAAAGCCATGTTGACAAACTAAACGACATAATTTGGAAATTTTAGTCATCAGCTCAGAGCTGAATCTAGGAATCAAAATTCACAAATAAAATTGTGTGAAAATGGTGGTTTGCTTTGAGAAGTTGGATTGCATTTGCACTGAGCCCTGGTGGAAAAGCAAAACTGAATTAACTATTCCAGCCACCACCAGAAGCTCAGGTTTAGATGGATATGAAGGTGTTCACAAGTGTCACCGGTCTTGAGAGCTGTGGAATGGGAGCATGAAAATGGAGCAATGAGAGTATGTGATAAACTTGGGTAAGAAAACAATGCCTTGAAGCCGGCTGTGGTAATGTGCACCTGTAGTCTCAGCACTCATGAGGTTGAGGTAGGAGGATCATTTGAATATAGGAGTTTGAGACCAGCCTGGGCTACATACCAAGATCCTGTCTCAAAAGAAAGAAAGGAAAGAAAGAAGGAAGGAAGGAAGGAAAGAAGGAAGGAAGGAAGGAGGGAGGGAGGGAGGGAGGGAAAGAGGCAGGGAAGGGAGGGAGGGAGGGAGGGAGAGAAAGAAAGAAGCAAGCTTCGAATGACCAATTGTTAAATGTACATCTGAGAACCCAGATCCCGATGGTCCAAAACCCCACAGTATATTGATCTGCTCTGGGCTTAGACAGACCTGAGTTCAAATTTGGCCTCAGTTGCTGGTTATTATCTAGATGCCTCGAGGCAGACTACTTAGCCTCTTTTCTCATCTACAGCAAGAGGATAAACTATCTTTTCTTCAGAAATGTTATGTATGTGAAATGTCAAGATTTTCCAAGCCTCGAACACAGTGCCTGGCACACAGTAGCCTAACAGATGATCAAAAACTACCCAAGCCCTAATTTTAGCATAAAAAAAGAATAATGGGTTCACAATGAACATTTTCTAGGGCATAAATTATTGAAATGTCACTTACTATGCTGAGTTTGGTGGATTTATTTAGTGACCCAAACTCAGTGTATATTTGGGAGTTAATGAAGTACCTGGTGTTTACAAAGATGAAAGTGGGATTTGTCCAGCAACAATCCTGGGCTGAATGGATACAGATTTTCCTGCTCAGGGAAGCCGCCAGGCCCGATCCACGGTGGATCACATGGATACATCCACATGGAGCAAGATCTCTCCCAAGGGGATCAGGCTTCTCCACCTCCTCAGGGGAGGGAAAAAACAGGAAGTAGGGTGGGAAGTGTGTATAATAGATGTGTTTCACAGTGTCCCTGCTGTGATGAACAACTTGATCCACTTACAGTTCCAAACACATGATGCATAAAAAGAGCTGACAGAAATTCAATTCTTGCAAAGAAAAGCATCTGCTCTCTAGTGGAAACGGCCAAATATTAAGCAGTTTTAAGGCAGGGCAAAGACCTAGAGGAGCACACTTCATTATCTAGAGAGCTACAGAAAAGAAATGCAGAAGATTACAAATGAACGAGAAAGGAGCTGAGATTCCAAGCATTAATTACCCAGAGTAAAATGATTCAAGTTAAATCTTTGTTACGACAAATATTAAACCCAGCTGTGTTTATGTAGCAGTTGTGAAAAAGAAGAAAAAAAGAAATCCGTGTACAATATCTGTGAGCTCTGCCAGTTAATTGAATTCGCTGGCAGCACTTCCTCCAACACAAGCCAAACATCCTCAAAGATAAAATGTAGCTTTTAAACAGACCTGGGGAAAATGGAATCAAGAAATTTCAACCAATAAAACACAACTCTTTACTGGTATAAAAGTAAAGTAAAATTCAGTAATGAAAGGAAGGAAGTCTCTTAAACATTTACTGCATTCCAAAGCTTGGAGTTGTAGTTTACTGCTGAGGGCTCTTCTGATGTCCCACAGCGCTCCTGCCTCAGCATCTTTAATGAAGCCCCATAAACTCCCATAAACTCCTCAATTGTTGACAAATCATATACACACACGTGTGTTCAGGGCAAGACTCACTGGATCACGATACTCCCTTTCTTCTTGCATGGGATGAATGTAGGACTGGACCCTGGTGGAGAGTGGCCTGATGCAAAACAAAGGCCAACAGATACTTCTGTAAGCAGGAACGTGAGTAGCCGCACACTGGTCATAGGTGATAGTGTTCATGCAAACTACTCCCCAACCCTAAGGCCAGTATCAATAGATTTGGGGTGGAAGGAAGTTTTGGTCATATTGGAGGAACCAGAGAAGCAAGAAGAAGTAGAATCAAACACTCTACCCTCAGTCTGGGACTCATCATTAGTATGGGTCTCATCACACCATTTCCTTGCCTAAATATCTTAGTTCATTCCCCAGTGCCCCATATAAAGTCCAAACTTGTTTCTATGGCCACACCAAACTAGGCCCTCCTGTTCACTTCTTTGGTCTCACCTTTGCCCCTCCGAACTACACACCCTCTGTTCCAGCTATAGTAAACTATCATTCACCAGTCAGACACATGATGCTTTTGCTCATACCCCCAAGCCTCCATCCCTACCTCCCAATTGTGCTTACCTCTCCCTTTCCAAGAACTGTTTCTTACGTGTCACCAGGTCCTTACAGTCCAACACGCTGAGTACATGCCCACAAAACATTGGCTAAATGAACAGTAGTGAATAATCTCCATTCCTGAACTGGATGTAGATCTGCCCATTTGGGATGCTTAGACTAGAAATGTCCAGGGCTCCTGTGGATGGAAGTAAAGCTGCTACTATAAAGTACAGATGGGCAGGAGGCTTACAAAAGATGAGGCAGGAGAGACAGACGGAGACCAAATTATAAAGAGTCATATTATGGAGCTGAGCTTCACAGAAAAATGAGGAATCACTAAAGGATGCTAAGTTGTGCAGTGGTATTCATGTTCTGCAATATACCTTCATCTATAGCATGGGGGACAGACTGGGAGTGGAGAAGTGGGAACAAGACTGACAATCCAGCCTTTAATCAGTTTATCTATTAACCAGCTTGTGACATCACTGAGAATAAATGCAGTCGTAATCATTTCTGAAACCACTATCCCTAACATAAAGCCCGGAACATAATAGGTGCTCAGGAAATGCCTGTTGAGTGAATACTAACAACACGTGTATTAACAAAGTAGAAGGATGAAGTCTACAAGAGGACCTAGTTCTTTGCTCCTGGGATACAACATATGGCTGAGAATGCACCCAGTGTTCAGGAGCCCTCACAAGACCCCTAGAGACTGGGGATTCTGGGCTTTCGAGAAATATGGCATGGAAAAACTCCAGCCAGGGCTTGAGATAAACATGAAGTCTGCAACAGACTTTAGATCAATAAAAGGTGGAATATTCTTGCTGTATTTCTCCTCCAAAGTCCACAGCCAAGGAACAAGGCATATTGTCTGTAAAAACAATACATCTGCAAGTTTCATGGAAACTAGCAAAGTAGAAGACATTAACCTTGCCAGCCTCCCTCTCTCTTTTGTTCAGGGTAGAAAAAGCTAATTGAGACAAGATTATAAACTCTGAGACTAAATCGTCTCGGCAGCTAATAGAAAGCCAGAGCTGCCCTGCTCCAAAGCTACCCTTTGCCCACGTTCATAAATCATGTGAAATCAGCATAGCTGTTCTGAAAGCTACTTGATACTGGAACCCTTTAAAAAATTAATTTTTAGGGCCTCTGCCTTTTCAGAATTAACTTTATTAAGTCATAACTTTTATATGTTATATTAGATAGAAAGCATATATTTTAAAAGTACAGTCTGATGTGCTTTGACCTGTGTAATCATCACCACAGTCAAGAGACAGAATGTTTTCTTTACCAAAGGGCTCACTGGTGCAGTCAGGCCCTGCCTTTGTCACCCCAACCCAGGCAATCATAGATGTGGTTACAGCAGGCTACACTTCCTAGAGTAACTTTTTTCCTTTTACCATTTATATAAATGAAGTCATACAGTATATTCTCCTGTATCCTGCTTCCTTTTTTGCTCAGTGTAAGATATTTAAGATTCATTCAAGATGCTTTCTTCATTACAGACTTAGTAATTGAATACAGACTTAGTAATAAAAGATAAAGAGATATAACACATTGTTTATCCATCTAAGTCTTGATATTTGGGTTGTTTCCAGTTATATTTACTGTGAACAGAGCTGCCATAACACTCATGTACAAGCCTGTTTAGACATTTATTTTCCCTTCTCTTGGATAAATACCTAGGGGTGCAATTGCTGGGTAATGTGGCAGGCCTATGTTCAATGTTATAGAGAACTGCTGACTATTTTTCAAAGTGGCTGCACCATTTCCTACTCCAATGAGCTATGATGAGAGTTCCAGGTAAGTTATTCCTTCATAACAGTAGAGTCAGTCTTTAAAACATTTTTAAGTCAGCTTTATTGAGGTATGATTTATATATATTATAGCTCACCACTTTTAGTGAATAGGTCTGTGAATTTTGAAAGATGTATATAATCATATATCCATCATCAAGACATAGAACAGTGCCATCATCCCCAAAATTTCCCTCATGTCACTTTACAGTCCTGGCAACCACTCACCTGATTTCTGTCTTTATAGTTTTGCCTAACCCAGAGGGCTTATAAGTAGATACCCTTCACTTAGCACTTGTGATTCATTCATTTGGTTAAGTAGATAACAGGCAGTTTCTTTTTATGGCTGACTAGTGTTCCATTTTATGGGCATACCACTACTTGTTTCCATGTTCACCTAGTGAAGGACATTTGGATTGTTTCCAGTTTTGGACAGTTATGAACAAAGCTGCTAAAAACATTCACTTACATGTGTTTGTACATATGTAAGTTTTCATTTTCTTGGGTAAATATCTAGAAGTAAGATTGCTTGGTTGTATAGAAAACATATGCCTAACATGTATGTTTATAAGGATTTCTCAGTCTTGTATTTTAGTAATGTCAGTGGGCATACACAATGGTACTCCAGAGCGTTATTCATCTTCACCCTCTGTCTAATGATGCTGAGTGTCTTTTCATGAGTTTGCATGGTGATGTGCCTCCTCAAGTCTTCTGCCCACCCACTTTAATTGGGCCCTCTTCTTGAGTTTTAGGGATTCTTTATATATTCTAGATAAAAGTTTTGCTTTTCAGATGTAACTATTGAGCATACTAACAGTTTGTAGCTTGTCTCTTTACTTTTAAAAATGTCTTTTGAAAAAGGTAAGTTTTTACCTTTTTAAGGTCTAGTGCCTCACTTTTTCTTTCATGTATGCTTTTGTATCCTAGCTAAGAAATCTTTGCCTATCCCACGTTCATGAAGATTCTCTCATATGTTTTTCTGGATATTTTCTAGCTTTTGCTTCCATGTTTAGGGCTTATTCTGAGTTAGTATTTGCATGAGGTAAGTCAAGGTTCATCTTCTCCATACTGATATTCAGTTGTTTCAACATATTTGATATGGAAAAAAAAAAAACAACTCCAAAACAAAACTAACTCTCCTTTGTCTGCTGAATTACTTTGGTATATTTGTTGCAAATAAATTGTCCACTTATGTGTAGGTCTATTTCTGGACTCTTAATTTTGGTCTATTGACCTGAACGTCTGTTTACACTTTCTTGATTAGTCTAATTTTATGGTCAGTCTTGAAGGCAGGTAATATAAATCCTACAACTTTACTTTTCTTCTACAACATTGTTTTGGCTATTCTAGTCCTTTCGCATATTCATATACACTGTAGAACCAGCTTGTCAAGTTTTCAAAAAAAAAGCCATCTGGAATTTGGGCTGGGATTATATTGAATCTATAGATCAATTTAGGGAAAATTAACATCTTAAAAATATTGAGTAAAAAAATATTTAGTCTTTGAATCCAAAACATGGAATATCTCTCCATTTATTTAGGTCTTTCAAATTTTTTCTCAAATGTTTTACAGCTTTAGCATACAAATCTTATACATATTTTGTTAAATTTATTCCTAAGTATTTTGTGTTTTCTATGCTATTTTAAATGGTACTTAAAATCTCATTTTCAATTGCTCATTACAAGTGTATAAAAATACATTTGAATTTTGTATAATGACCTTATTCTGCACCTTGGTTACATTCATTTGTGAGAATCCTTAAGATTTTCCACATACATGATTGTATGGTCTGAACAAAGCCAATTTTAATTACTTGCTTTTAATCTTCAGGGTTTTCCTTTCTTCCCTTGTCTTAGTGAGCTGGTTAGAGCCTCAGGTGCAGTGCTGAGTAGGAATGGGAAGAGGAGTCATCCTTCCTTGGCTCTGTGCTTCAGGGAAAAGCAATGAGTCTTTCTCTATTACGCACAATGTTAGTGGTACATCCTTCCTATGGGCTTTTATTACAATGAGGATTCCCAGTTTGCTAAGAGCTTTTAGATGAATGGGCATTGAATCTATCTCGATTCAGCTTTCCCTTTTAGTCAGTTGGTGCAGCAAATTGAATGGGTGGAGTGATTTTCTAGTGTCAGCCAATCCACTTTCACTTGGTCATGGTGCAGTGTCTTCTTCACATATTACTGCATTCAATTTGCTAATATGGTGTTAAAGAATTTTGCATCTGTATTTATGAGGCATGTTAGTCTGTAGTTTCATTTTCTTATAAATTCTTTGGTTTTCATCTCGGGAGAATGCTGACTTCATGAAATAAGTTGGGGAGTGTTCCCTTTATCTCTATTTTCTGAAAAAGTCTATGGTAGATTGTAGTAGTCTTCTTAAATGTATGTTAGAATTAATCTATAAGGCTATCCGGGCCTGGAATTTTGTGTGTGTGTGTGTGGGGTAGGAATTTTAATTAAAAATTTAAAAAAACTAATAGGAATAGCAGTGTTTAAAAAATTCCTGAGTCACTTTCTATAATTTGTGATTTGGAGGAATTTGTTCATTTTACCTAGCTTGTCAAAATTATAGGTGTAAAGATATTCATAATACTCTTATTTCCTGTTTCCTTTCTCTTTTTTAAAATAAACTTTTATTTTAGAATATTTTAGATTTACAGAAAGTTGCAAAGATAATACAAAGGGCACCCATATATGTCTCAATTAGTTTGTCTTCCCTAATACATCTTATATTGAGATTGGAAATTTATCAAGTTAACCTGGAGTTATTAACAAAACTCCAGATTTTGTGATTTCTCCAGTTTTCTATTAATGCTATGTTTTGCTCTCAGGATCCAATCCAGGATTTCATGTTGTATCCTCTGGATTGGATCCCGAGATAGAAAAAGGAAGAAGGGTATTTTACAGGTATGATCTGACATTTCTCTTTTCCCCACTAACTCTCTTCTGACTAGAGATTACATAGCTTATCTTTTCTATTCTTTTATTTTTCATCTATCTCAATCACATACAATTATATAGTATATTAACCCTTTTAAAATGGGGAGTATTTAAATGATGGTGTTTAATGTAATAATCAATATAGTTGGGGAAATCCATCACCTTGCTAACTTTTCAAATTATTCCATTTGTGTGTGGTTCCTTTATTCTTTTGCTAGAAAATCTTTTGAATCTTCAAGATTAATTGATTAGCCTGTAGTGTTTTCTCTAAGGTTAACAATATATATCTTTAAGTTGATATGGTCTACCCTCAAACAATATTATAGCAGTTTATGTATAATGTGAGCACTTTAAACAGCATGCTTGCATTCTCCAGCCCTGCTTAGTCCTTTGTGCTACTGTTCTTGTGTATTTTACTTCTATCTATGTTATAGCACTGGTATTGTTTTTACTCTAAGTACTCAGTTACCGTTCATAGAAATTTAAAGTGAGAAAATAAGCTCCTTGCATTTGGCTATGTATTTACTGCTTCTGGTTCTTCACTCCTTTATCATAAAGCATCTCTACGTTCTCATTTGTTTCCATTTGAAGAACATCCTTTGAAAGTTCTTATAGCTCAAGTCTGCTCACAATTATTTCTCTCATTTTTAATTGTCTAGAAAAAAATCTAATGTTTTCTTTCATTCATGAAGCATATTTTCAGTGGACATACAATGCTATGTTAACAAATTTTCTTAATTACTTTAAAATTATCACTCCATTATCTTCTGACAAGAAATCGAATCCAATTACTTCTCTTAGAATCTTTTTTCTGTAGCTAATTTTAACTTTTAATCCTGATTTTGAGCAATTATGTTGATGTGCTTTCATGTGGTTCTGTTTAGGTCCATTATGCTTGAGGTTCACTGGGCTTCTCAGCACCCTGAGTTTATCATTTTCAACAAAAATTTTAAAAATTGGCCATAATTTCTTTAAGTTTATTTCTGTATCTCCCCACTTCCTCAGCTTCTGGGACTCCAACTGCATGTATATTAGTCCTTCTGATATTGTGATAGGGGTCCCTGAGGTTCTGTAACTTTTCCCAGTCCTTTTCTTTTTCTGCTTCACACCAGACAGTTTTCACTGTGACATCTTTAAGTTCATTTACCTTTTATTTTGGAGTGTCTCATCTCCTCTGAATCCCAGAAGCAATTTTCTTCATGGCAGGTGTTGTGCTTTTTACCTATAGATATTCCTTTTCTTTTTCATATCATCCACTTTTCTCATTGAGGTTTCCTTTAAACCCACAGGTGTGTTTATAATCTTTATAAATCTGTTTTAAGGCTCTTGTGTGCTAGTTCTGTCATCTCTGAGTGTGTTCCAATTGACTGCTTTTCCTCTTGTTATAGGTTACATTCCTGATTATCAACATGACTTGCACTTTTTAAGTAGGATGCTAGCCAGATATGGTGGCACAAACCTATAATCCCAGCACTCAGGAGGCTGAGGCAAGAGGATTGTGAATTTCAGGCCAGTGTGGGCTATATAGCAAGATCCTATCTCAAAAAACTAAGAGATAAGTATGATGCTAGATACTGATAATAGTAGGTTTTTAAGTTCTAGATTTTGTTGTCTTCTTTTAAATAGGGTTGAAGATTATTTTGAAGAGAGATTAAATTTCTGGTATATCAGGTTGATCTTTTCAAGGCTTTAGAAATAAGCTTGTTTAAAATTTTCATTGAAGGTTACCATACATAAAAATGCATGCACACAACTTAAAACAATTATGTCCTGCTTGATGAATTCTTCCACAGTAGCCAGCACTCAAATCAAATTCAGCACCTTAGCAGCACCCCAAAAGCCTTCTCTCTCATGCCTCTTGAGGCAGAGATAAAGTGATGTTTACCCAAGAGCTAATTTAGACTTACTGTCAAGTCATGGCCTCCTGGGGCTCTAGCAATGGTCCTCAGTATCAGCTGGCTCTCCTTCCTCTGGCTGGTCAAAACTTGAATCACTCCTAAGCCCGTGTGAGCTTTGGCAGCCACTCACCTTTTAGACCCTGTCAGGAGAGACACCCTGCATAGTGCAGGCAGTTTAGTCATAGGCAGGTCAGTCACTCAGATTTCTTTGGGGAGTGCTCTTTTGCTGAGAAGCCTCCTCCTGTCTGGTTCTCTCACCCACAAACTTAAACCATTTCTCCCTCAAACTCAGATTTTCAAACTTTGAACTCAGCAAGACTGTTGTACTTCGCTAGGGATCTTTCTCCTGGTACCAGTGCCTTGAAAGTGCCTCAAGGCAGAAAGCCAGGGGATGGTAGACCTTATCTCACTGGATTCCCCTCACTTAGGGATCACTGCTGATATCTTATCCATGAAAACAATTGTTTCACATTTGTTTAGAGTTTAAAATACTTAATGGCATTAATTCAGTTCCAATTATTATACCATGGCTAGAAACAGAACCAAGGTCTTTTTTTCTTTTCATGTACTTTTTTTTTTTTAATTTTTTGAGATGGGGTCTCACTATGTTGCCCAGGCAGAACTTAAACTCATGATTCTCTAGCTTCAGCCTCCTTAGTAGCTGGGATTACAGGTGAACACTACTGTGCCTAGCATCTAAGCACTCTTTCTAATAAAATTTCAAGCATGGATGCCATGTTTTTCAAGATCATCTATCAAAATAAGCCAATCCATATGTGCCTTCTATCCTTTTTATCTGTTTAGTGGTGACTAGATCCTTGGAAAATAAAGATGACTAAAACATGGTTCCTGCTCTCAAGGAACTCACAATTAAATGGGAATATCTCAAAATTAACTGGGTAATAAATAAGTACAATTACTCAAGCAATATGGGAGGGAGGCCTGTGGGACATAGAGAAAGATATGGTCAAATCTTCTTGGAAAGGACAAGGAATATTTTTATAGCATATGTTTAGAGTAAATCTTGAAGAATGAGTAAGAGATGATAGGGAAGGACATCTGGGACAAAACAAACTGTATGTAAAGTATGATACCATGAAATAACACATACATTTGGGAGAACTACTAACAGTTCCAAAAACCTATGATACAGAGTTAGAAGCAGGGAGGGGAGAGCGCTAAAGCTATGAACAAATAGACAAGAACCCCTGAGGATCATGTTAGGAAGGTGGCTTTGGATGCCATGCTCCCTCTCATTTGGATCCATAATTCATCATCACCAACTACCATCTAGTGTGTCACAGGATATATGTTTTAAATATATTATATAAGTGACATGGAATACTTACCACAACCGTCTAAGAAATTAAGGTTCAGAGAGCTTAAGTAATTTTGCCCAAAACCACATGGCTAATGAGTCAGAACTTGAACACAGGCCTCTCTGATTCTAAAGCAAACTTGCCTTGAATCTATTAGCAATGGGAAGTTATAGAAGGATTTCCTGTGTTTAAAAGTTCTTTTAGAGTAAGTTCATTGATGGAGCAGGGTTTTTTGTTGTTGTTGTTTTGTTTTGAAATGGTCTCACTACGTAGCTCAGACTGGTCTCAAACTCGTAATCCTCTGGCCTCAATCTCCCAAAAGTGCTTGGATCACAGGTGTGCACTACCATACCCAGTCCAATGGAGTAGTCTTAAGTAGGAGGGGAATGTAGTTTAATTTGTGTTTCTAGGAAAGTCACTGGTACACAAGGAAGAAGAATTTGGAGGGAAGAAGCTAGAGTCAGATGACTCCGTTTGGAGGCTGCTGATAACAGTGCAGAAGAGAAATAAGAGCCTGGAGCAAGTAGTGTTTAGGAGAACAGGATGTGGACTAGCAAAAAGGTTAAGAAGTAGAATCTTTCAGAAGCTCTTGCAACTGTAAGGCCAACTGTGGACATGCCAATACACTGAAAGTACCAATGTGGTAAATACAGGGACAGAAACATGAGGACAAGATTTTTCCTCTTGAGAACTTGTAGCTCATATAGTATTACAGAATCACATCCACAATTCCACTGAAATACAACAAGAATCTCATGGACCACATTCTCTCCCTATTACTATCTTTGGAATCCTGAATGAGGTGAGGGCCCCATGTTGGAAACCACTGCTATAGTCAGTGTGCAGACAGGAAGTCCCATTGGCCCAGGGGAAGACGGTCAGGACCTAGAAGGTATTAATGGTTCCCTAACTTACCTGTAATTATTAACAACAATTTATGTATGTGTGTATATATATATGTATATGTGTGTGTGTATGTATATGTATGGATATATTTATATATGTGTGTATCTATGTATATGTATATATATGTGTATATGAATATGTATATGTATACACACACACACACACACACATATAAAACAAGCACAGGTACCATTTATCAAATACTGACAACACTATGTCAAACATTTGATGAACATTACTACAGGATTTGGACATTAACCCTAAGGACAATCCTAGTACTCCTCTTTTAAAGTGGGAAGCTAAGGCCCAGAGAGGAAAAATAATTTGCCCAAGCCACTCTGTTTCCCTGGGGCCTCTTCATTTATCACTTAAAAGGCATACTAGAATTTGCTATCTTCAGGAAGGCTCCACTTTCTTAAAGAAGTTTCCTTTGTAACACCATGAAAACAATGGCTATCACTGTTGACCTGCTGTACACTAAGTGCTGTGCCACAGCTGCCTCCTCTCCTTCCCCAGCTCCAAAGTCATGTTCACTTCCATGGTGTGAGCACACAGGAGTCAGAACCCAAGAGGTCATTACCACATCATTTGGGAGACTTTGGAGGTCATCAAAGGGGGTTTCCAGGGTGTTGGTGTCCACATTCAGGATCACAACATCATCCAGGGCCATGTTTCTGACTTTCTGCAAGCAAACAAGAATAAAGTCATTGAAAATCACTAGGATACAGATTATTTTCCCTTGGCCTTCTCCAGGGAAGGGAAAAAGAAGGAAAGTGACATTGGATAAAGGCAACAACCTCAATGCCAGGTGCATATTTGTTGCTCATTTAATTCCCACAACTCTTGAGCTTGCATGCTCACCTCCAAATCCCAGGATTGAAGCACATTTCACAAAGGCTATGTAACACACCCCAGGTAACCCTGCTAGGAGGTCAAAGCAATATTACACCTATCATCATCTTTTTCCTGAATACATATCCCTGATAATGGCTGATGTTCTAACCCCATCCTCTAGAAGAGAAGTTGGTACCTAAATAAACATTTTGAGATTCTTCCCAGTGAGAAGGTGGAGCCATGCTAGTCAGAAGCCTATTAGAGTTGGAAAAACACTCCTAGGCAACAGATCCTGGAACCCTTCCACTTAATGACCACAGCATCTAACTCCTGCTTCTGACTTCTCCATGTACAAACTTATGGATCAACTTGAAACATTTACTAAGTGAGCTGAGGACCACAGAGGATGGAAACTTCTATTAGCTGCTGCTGTATCAGAAAACGTGAAGGGGTTTACAATAATACAAATACTGAGTGTTGTATAGCACTTGTGTCTCACAAGGCACAACCCCCATTTCACAGAGAGAACATTAAGACACACAGTGATTTGATGGGCTCCTCAGCTGCCTCACGCTGCAACCCAGCAGGTTAAATGCTTTGCAGGTGCCAGTAGGCAGTTACACAAACAGTATAAAAAACCATCTCTACTTATAACACACTTCAAACTCACAAAGGACTGCCATATAGATTCTTTCCTTTCTAGTGAGCTAGAGATTATAAAACACCATTCCCATTTCAGAGATGAGAAAGTGAGGCTCCCAGAAGTGAGCTTGCCCAAGATTTTATCATTGGGTTCATCTGTGAAGTTGTCATAGCTATGACCATCCTTCTTTCTCCATTGCCCCCTAGATTCCTGTGAGGGTAGTGTCAGGCACTAAATAAAAGTGGCTGTTATTATTACTTTAACACACACACAACAGCTACAGCCAGTCATAAGAGCTGTAGCAGCAATGGTGTGAAGGCAAAATTCCTTCTGGCCACTTGGTGGTGACAGCTTGACTCTCACTATGAATAGTCACAAGAGGCAGATCCAGAGCAGCAGTGAGGATGCCAGGCCTTGAGGACCAAGCTGAAGTCTTCTGTACCACAGCATCACCCACTTTGCTTCATCTGACCTTCCAAATAGCCCCAAACAGAAGGGGGCAGGAGGCAATGGCTGTTAGAGAGAAGCCTTGGGGCCGAAAAACCCTGGGAGTTGTGTCACCAGAATTGGGTCTTGTTTTTGTGTCCCCAGAAGCACAGACCAGCCCTTGTGGGCTCTCTATGGCAGACTGAACAAGCTTTTGATTTCTTCCCACTCCTGGCTAGAGGACTTGCCGGCTAAGCTGTGTGGAGTGTTTACTTTTTCAACAATGGAAGCAGGCTGAAGGAGAGGAAACACCCTGGCCCTTTTTCCTGACTTAGCAGACCAGGGTCCCCTTAGTAACCAAAATGCCCCTAGCACTAGGCTCCAGGCAGGAGCTGGGTCAGCATAGTTTCCTCTTGTGGGACAATGCTGCCCTCCCGGTGGCAAGGGCTTTTCAAAAGAGGCTGGCATGGTCTCAAGGGTCTTCCTGAAGCACATTGTTCCCAAGGAAAGAATCACAGGCCGGCTTGGCCAGAGGACACCCCATCCCCAAAAGGCTCAAGAAACAAGGAGAATGAAGGAAGGCAAGAAACACTCAAACTGGAGCTGTGGGTGGGAGGTGCTGGTGGAGAAGGAAGCTGGGTTGTTACTGGGTGCCAGTTTGTTTCATCTTAACCATTCCATTAAGGAGAGACCAGACTCTCCATGGTAAGAATGTTGGAGTGGAGGCTCAGAGAGGCCAAACAAACTACCCAAAGCCACACAGCTAGTGACAGCAGCAGAGCTGCCTTTGGAACTGACTCCAGTTCCTGCTCTGAGATCCCAAATCCATTGCTCAAGTTCAGAATGAGTACGTGGGTAGGGGAGGTGAAACAACTCCAGTGGTCTCAGGGCCTGCTTTCTCTTGTAGAAATCACACTTGCCTTTTGAATCTAAAGATTACATAGGCCTACGCCACAAAAATAGGAAGATAGAAAGGTTCAAAGAAGACAATCATCGTTACTTCAAGTCCTCATTTGAAGACAACATTTTGGTGTGTTTTCTTCTATACTCCCCCCTTTCTACTTTTAAAACACAGTTAAAACCATCCTAAATACTTCTTTCTGTTTTCTCACTGATTAAAGTATAAGCAAAGCTCCACTTCATTAGAAGCTTTGTGAAGATTATTACCAACTGCTACAGAGGGGTCCCCTACCTGGAAGCAAACTCTGCTGAGCCCCATGTGTTGAATGTTATTCACAGATTTTAAGAAATTATTATATATAATATTGTCATGAAATCTGTATGCATAAGGCTTTGTGCTTTAGGATGGATTCCTAGAAGTGGAATTTAGTTTTCACTTCTTAAAAAGTGTCCCTCTCAAATTCAACTTTGAGAGAGATATCTTTACTTCCAATTATTTTAAAGTCATTTTATCCACAGCTTGTGTTTCCTACTCTAAGTGAAGAAAAATCAGCAAAGACATGAGCAGATGTCAAAATAGTCCTCCAAAAATCCTACCCAATTAAAACACTTACTAGTACCGCGGCACACCGAGACAGCTCTCCGGTAGCTTGTCCCACCAACACATTCCCTCTCTTTTTAGTTACAACATATGCCAAAGCTCCTGCCAGCTGCAAACCCTACCCCCACCAGACTATAGGCTTTTTCTCAGAATGAAAAAAAAGTACTGACATACACACCGGCTTTCCAAATGGCATTTCTTACACAGAGAACACACACAAAAATGGCATCTTCCCATCAATATTGTTCATCAAAAACATCTCTCCCTTATGCTTTGTCAGTCTTAGCATGACCCCCAACTCTTGCACCAGGAAAGGGACAACTCATTGCATACCAGGTACTCAGGGAAGCTGAGAGAACACCAGCTCTGTAAGAGTCACTGCTGGCTTTCCCTCACCAGAAGGTAGCCTTAGGTAGTGCACTTGACCTCCCAAATCCTCCAGTTTTCATCTGTGAAATGGGGATGAGGACGGTACCTGCCTCATAGCTATTATGATGTTTAGATAAGCTAACTTACATAAAAGATATAGCATGATTTCCAGAAAATCTGGAATAGGAACTCAATAAATAGAGGTGCACTCTTGGCGGCTGTTCTGCCCTCCCTTGGTTCCTAGAATTCAGTGGCACCTGGCTCAGCTCACTCCACAGAGCCTGCAGCCGCAATGGTCTTCCCATGACCTGTACTCCCTTTAAAAGTAACATAATGATCTAGTTACCTGTGTAGGTAATCAATTCTTTCCCTCGGCTCTGCGCTTCTTGGAGTCAAAGAACTAGACCTCTGTACTTTCACCTCCAACCTAGTATTTGGCCCAAAGCAGGCAACTGATCAAAGAGTGAATGAGAGGCAGCAGAACCCAGAGGCAAAAAGCACAGATCTCAAACTGTTTGAGTTCTAACCAATCTCCCCTACTCACCAGCTGAACCAACTTGGGCAAGTCATTTAAACTTTTGGTGCCTCAGTTTCTTCCTTGGTAAACTGGGGATAATAACAACCCACCTCACAGGGTTGTCATGAGGATTAAATGAGTTAATTGGAGTAGTGCCTGGCACAAAGAAGTGAGAGGTAAGTGCTTGTTAAATAAAAAGAAATGATCTTTTGGAGGTAATAGGAATATTCTGTATCATTATTGTGGTGGCAAGAGTTTCATGGGTGATTAAAACTATCAACATTCATTGAACCATACACTTTAAATGGACAGTTTGTTGTGCATAAATTATACCTCAATGAAGTTGGTAAGCACATTAGTACTATGTCCAGAACATAGAGCAAACTCAAAGCAGACCTGAAAAGATAACCTTGCTTGCATGACCATGCTGAGTACCACAGGACAAGTAGCTTTTCCCAGGGCCCCTCCTCATTGCACACTCTGACTTAATGCAAATATGTATGGCACCCTGCCCCCTTCCTTGTCTAGCCCAGGATTTCTTTAAATTTTGTTTTTCATATCATGTCCTTTTAGGATAAACATAACTGATTTAGGATAAACATAACTGAAACTTCTGATATATTTCCCTCCAAAGTCAGGTCTGTGTGAGAATCATTCTACTTCTGATAGAATGATTTCACATAGCCTTACTTTCTAAAGTTAGTTGTATGAGAACAAGAATTTTCCCCTAAAATATGATACCAGCTATACTCATTCAAACCACACTGCCCCACCCCGATAGATGGGGCGGGGCTCAGCCAAACCAGACCATAATGTGAAGGGCGAGGGTTGGCACGGGCAACCTAGTCAGGGGGTCTGAGGAGAGCTCAGGAACGTGCAGTGTGCTCATCTGGCTGGGAAGCCTGCCTAAAGAGCAAGGTCCTGGCTCCGTCTCTGATGGACTGTGTTACTGAGGGCAGGGCTCACTAACTAGAATGGAGGTTTGTGGGGACAGTGAGGTGACATGCATGGGGCAAAAGAGCTGGCACCAGAAAAATTTTTCTATTGTCCTACACAGGACCACCTCCAGGGCAGAGTCATATCCTACCTGTCTCCAGAGCCCAGCTCAGAGCCCTGACACAAGGCTTATGCTCATTAACTGAAGAGCAAGGAAGAGGGCTGTGGCTGAATCCACTCTATTGGGAGGCCGGCCTTGCAGCAGATGTCAACATGAGCCCAGACGGACAATGTAAAGCCAACATAAGCAAATTGGAGTCTGCTTAAGGAAGTGCAATGGGAATAACAATAATGATGGCAATGATAACAATCATGTAACATTATCATGATTAATTAGTGCCGAATTAATTCACAGTGGACAGAGAAAGCAAGATTAGGCGATAACGTGATTAACCATGGGTTCTGGAACAAGACTGCCAGATTCATGCCTGACCCCTGCACTGGGCAACCACAAGCAAGTTCTTTCTTCTGAGCCTCTGCTTTATTTTATTTTATTTTATTGTTTTATTATTCATATGTGCATACAATGCTTGGGTCATTTCTCCCCCTGCCCCCACCCCCTCCCTTACCACCCACTCCGCCCCCTCCCTCTCCCCCTCCAATACCCAGCAGAAACTATTTTGCCCTTATCTCTAATTTTGTTGAGGAGAGAGTGTAACCAATAATAGGAAGGAACAAGGGTTTTTGCTGGTTGAGATAAGGATAGCTATACAGGGAGTGGACTCACATTAATTTCCTGTGCATGTGTGTTACCTTCTAGGTTAATTCTTTTTGATCTAACCTTTTCTCTAGTTCCTGGTCCCCTTTTCCTATTGGCCTCAGTTGCTTTTAAGGTATCTGCTTTAGTTTCTCTGTGTTAAGGGCAACAAATGCTAGCTAGTTTTTTAGGTGTCTTACCTATCCTCACCCCTCCCTTGTATGCTCTCGCTTTTATCATGTGCTCAAAGTCCAATCCCCTTGTTGTGTTTGCCCTTGATCTAATGTCCACATATGAGGGAGATCATATGATTTTTGGTCTTTTGGGCCAGGCTAACCTCACTCAGAATGATGTTCTCCAATTCCATCCATTTACCAGCGAATGATAACATTTCGTTCTTCTTCATGGCTGCATAAAATTCCATTGTGTATAGATATCACATTTTCTTAACCCATTCGTCAGTAGTGGGGCATCTTGGCTGTTTCCATAACTTGGCTATTGTGAATAGTGCCGCAATAAACATGGGTGTGCAGGTGCCTCTGGAGTAACCTATGTCACAGTCTTTTGAGTATGTCCCCAAGAGTGGTATTGCCGGATCAAATGGTAGATCAATGTTTAGCTTTTTAAGTAGCCTCCAAATTTTTTTCCAGAGTGGTTGTACTAGTTTACATTTCCATCAACAGTGTAAGAGGGTTCTTTTTCCCCGCATCCTTGCCAACACCTGTTGTTGGTAGTGTTGCTAATGATGAGCCTCTGCTTTCTTATCTACAAAATGGGGCCAACACTGTGCACCAGTGCTGGGAGGACTTAATGAGATAATATATATGTAAGGTAACATACGTAAAATATTTAGCACAATAAATACCTGATTGCACTAAGGGATCAATAAGTGTGGGGTTATATAAAGCACATTTCTATCCTTACAATTTGTGATAGTTATATCAATAGAATGGATCAGAGTTCTGAGATGAAGGGTTTAAATGACTGATTCTCACCACAAAAGTAGAGACTAACAAGACTACTTTGATTTTGTGCTATAAAAACTCAGACTACATCAACCTATTGCTCTCTTCCTGCCTATATCTCATCCTCCGGAGCCGCCACTGTCAGAGTCTCAGTCCCACCTCTGCTTCTGCACTGCCCTAGGCAAATCACTCAGTTCCCTGTGCCTCAGGATCTTGTCTATATGATGAAACAAAAGCAGCTTGGAATCCTAGGACAGCGGCTGCCCTTGGGTTGGAGGGAAACTGAAGAACGGGTCCTGGGGCGGGGTACTGAATATTGCTTTCTGAGCTGGTGGGCGTTACATGGTGTGTCTTGTTAAAAACTCAGCTAACTCTACACTTAGGATGGGTGCAC
Organism: Castor canadensis; assembly: GCF_047511655.1. Classification (NCBI taxonomy): domain Eukaryota; kingdom Metazoa; phylum Chordata; class Mammalia; order Rodentia; family Castoridae; genus Castor; species Castor canadensis. Next base: position 11,597,392 of record NC_133398.1, on the reverse strand, counting down.
TTCTCCCTATAAATCTCACATGTCAACAAAACACTTATAAAAGTAAATAATACAGACTTCAGGTTGTTTTAGCGAGCAAACAAGTTAATATACATACATACTTAGGACAGTGCCTGGCATACAATGAGCTATTCTAATTATTAAGAAAGTGAATGTAGTAGGCTCAGTGTGGTAGCTCATGCCTGCAATCCTAGTTACCCTAGAGGCAGAGATCAGGAGGATCTCAGGTTGAGGCCAGCCCCGGCAAAAAGTCTATGACACCCCAGCTCAACCAATGGCTGGGCACAGTGGCATGTGCCTGTCAATCCAACTACTTAGAGAAACATAAATAGGAGGATCATGGTCCAGACTGCCCAGGCATAAAGCAACACTCAATTTCAAAAATAACTAAAGCAAAAAGGGCTGGCAGCATGATTTAAGAGGTACAGTGCCTGCCTAGCAAGTGTGAAGCCGTAAGTTCAACTACCCAAACTGCCAAAAAAAAAAAGTGAATAAAGACAATTGAATCCAAAGAATACTGTCAGAAAGCATGGTGGTAAAAGGAGGACATCTACAAAAGCTGCCTTCAGTCTGCCTGTCTTCCTCAAAGGAGGAGCTGAACAAAGCAGAATGGGGATGGTCCCCAGTCAGCTTGATGTGGGACAGCAGCAGGACTGAGGAGGGGCAGGGGAGTCAGAAAGGCTTTGTTTGATCTTCTTCAATCCCAGTGACCCAGGATGGGTTATTTAAACCTAGGAGAACCTCAGTTTCTTTATAAAATGGATCTGTAACCACTTGCTACATAGGGCTGTGAGATGATTCACTTGCTACATAGGACTGTGAGAGGGTTAAGTAAAAAGAAAAAGAAGTCAAACAGAAACATTTCTTTTGCACCTGTGAGGCTACCTGTTCTAGATGCTGGCATGGACCACAAGCAGGGCTTCTCCCTGAGGGAGTAACGACCCAGTCAGGAAGCATAACTTGCTCTCTTCCAGCCACCTGGGGCAGCACTGCTGAGAACAGAAACAGAATCAAGCAAAGGCGATGGTCCAGGCTTGATTCCTGCAAAGACACTTTGTTTGGAGTAGGCTCAGCACCCTCAGGAATATCGGCACGATCGTGTCCACAAAACACCCTGTGTTGGTTCAAATAAACTCTAGTAAGTTCATATCTCTGTGAGAGGCACAAAGGACGTGGCTCTTGGCATTATGACTTCTTTCATTTTGAAAGGTAGAGAATGTAGTTAAAATTAAACTCAAAGTGACATGTTAGTAGTCTGCTGATTAAAACGTCATACAAAATGACTGTTGCTGGGCTTCAGGCACACCTCTTCTGCCATGTATTCCTTGGGCTACAGATGTGTGAGTCACGGTGGACTTTGTGTGTGCCAGGAGCTGTGTTACACTCTCGGTAACAACCTTATACTGAGGCTCACAGCAACAAAATTATAACCACTCATTTTGTCCCTACCATGGTCATATCTTTTATGTGCAACATTTATCTTACTCCTCATGACACACCTATAGAAAAAGAGGGATGCTGAGGTCTGAGAGCCAAGACAACTTGTCCAAAGTCCTGTGGCTGAGGAGCAGTAGTGCTAAATGCTGAACCCAGGTGAACAGCAAGCCCTCTGTCCTTCCAAATGCATCGCATTGTTATGCTGATGCATTGTTTCAATCCACAAAGTAGACCTCTATCAGGCACACCATTAAAATTCCTGGGGAAGAGTGTTTCCTTCAGGCTATCATACCCATTTGATGGATGGGGAAACTGAGGCTGAGGTTAATTTGCTCATGTTGTTAGAACTGGCATGTGTCAGAGAAAGGATTTGAATCTGGGTTCCACCAGCCAGTGTTCTTCACACTACACAGCACATATACTGTGTGCTCAAATGCATGCGCATACATCTAAGCACATAACAAAGAACAGCTTGGGGAGCTGGTGGCCTTGGAGGAGGAAAGGAGAGAGAAATCACAGTGAAGGAGGAAAGGATGGGAAGAGGAAAGGCAAAGAGGGATTATAACCTCCTTATTCCCTCCTGAAATCCTGGGTACCTACAGACGAAAAGTGACACTTTCCTTCCTTCCCTTGGGCTCCAAAGGTCACCGAGCTGCCAAGCAGTTGATAAACACAGTGGTTTGCTTTGGAGTTAGGAGTTGCTGATTTGCTTCTTCCTGCTCCACAAAATTAAAATCTAAGCCCACAGTTCAGAGGAGTCCTGAGAACACCACTGGAATTTCCCAGCATGCTTTAAACAGAAACAGAAGTTTGACAGGGGAGGGAAGTTGGGCCAAGTGCTCCCAGGTCAGGCCAAATCCACTCCCCCAAGGTAATAAGTACTGACACTCATTAACATGTCTAGAGTTCCTCAAGCCAGGTCAGCACAGGGCCTGTTCTCCAATGGCTCCTTTTCTAACCAGTCATCTACGAGGTATTCACCCACTTGTTACTTGGTCATTTGTGCATGGCTCATTCATGTCAATTCTAGACTGGGCCTTTAGAACACAGGGATGATTACACTGTGTTCTCTGAACTTAAAGAGCTCCAGGCCTTCTTATGGATGGGCCCAGGAAAACCTGAGAAAGGGTGCAGTAGTATGCAGTGGAAGAAACCTTGCTCCACGAGAGAATCTACAAGTCCACAGAGTTTGCTGGATTCCTTCCCCTGGCTTGTCCTGGCCCAGAATCAGAAGGTCCCAAGGTTAGTGTCCTGCCTTTCCACTTAGTAGGTAAGTAGTTTTAGGCCGGGCACATAGCCTCTGTTAGTTTTGGTTCCCATCTATGTGGGCCAGGAATCCTCCTTACCCTCAGGAGTGTTGACAAGACTGGAGGAGACACTGTGGAGCACATGTTCCCTCCACAGTTGGCCACCAGGCAGAAGCTCAGTCAAGGCCAGCAGGTCTTCCTCTCCAAAATGGCTTCCACCAGCTCTCCTGGTGGGCTACTCTTAAATCCTCCAGCCAGAGTGAAAGTGAGCCCATTCACATCTGATTCTGTCAGTGTTCTGCCTCAAACTGTGGCATCCTGCCCACTGTTGGAGAGTCAGTGTCCCCGTGCATGCAGAGGATGAGGAAGGTGGTATTCCTTTCCCCACTGTTTCTAAGCACAAACCAGGGAACAGAAGGCAAGCACTTGGTGACATATGAAGCATGGCCCTGACTCTTTCTGGCTTGTCACCTCTTCTGCTTTTCTAGAGACCCCTCCACACTCTTCCTGCTCCCATGATAAGGGGACTTAGGGTCTCTGAGTCCGAAGCGAAGTACAACAGACACTGTGGTGCTCAATCAAAACCTGTGGCATGATGCTGTCATTGTTTCATGTGTACCATTATCTTCCCCTTAAAATGACAGTTCTGACCGGCTCATTTCCCATATACACAGTAACTCTGTCACTTGGAAGTCAACAAATAAGGTGGTGTGGTGGTCATACCTGTAATCCCAGCTATGTGGAGGTAGGAGGATTGTGGTCTGAGGCTGGCCTACACAGTCACAAGACCCTATCTGAAAAATAACTAAGGCAAAAAAGGGCTGGGGCTGGGGTTCAAGGGGAGAGTACCTGCCCAGCAAGCATGAGGCCCTGAGTTCAAACCCCAGTACCATAAAAAAAGGAGGCAGTGTATTTCACACAGTGAAATAACTGGGCTTGAATCTTGGTCCTACTTATTATTAGCTGTGTGACTTTGGATAAGCTGCTTAACCCCTCTGTGTCTAAACCTTATCATCTATAAAATAGGGCCACTACTACCAAAGCACAGACTTATTATGAAAATTAAATGAGTGTAATGTACCTGGTAGTTCAAAACAGTATCCACCCAATTTGAAACAATGACACTTGAATTTAAGAGCTTCACTGGGAATGTAAGGGGGTGTGGATTCCCTAGTTCCAAAATGGTTTGGGGTCACTCTATCATAAAAATATGGTCTCACTCCTCCTACACAACTGCCACTTGCCATCATTCATTCATCACTAAGCACAACAAACCTCAACTCCCATCTCCACCTGCCTTTTATTTGAAATGTCAATTTTTAAAGAGTGGAGAGGTTGGAGACCCAATTTAACAAGCATGCTGAAACATTGTTTATTGCCCCCATAAACATGGCTTAGTGAGAATTACGGACTTAATCAGAGTGAACTTATCTCCCGGTGAAAAGGAACACTTCAAATTTCAGAAATGGCACCTTCTCTGTGAAAATCTCTTAACTTTTCAAACAAACTACAGGGGGTCTTAAACATATGGGCAGTAAAGAAGCAGCCATTACTGTGATTTGTCCTACCCTGGAGCCTCTGAGCCCTAAAGGTCTAGGAAAAGTATCTGGAAAATCATATTCTAAAATCACCCAAAAGGTCTGCCGAGTGGAAAGTAAGACCCATCTAGATGCTGGGGGCTGCCCAGAAGAGTAAGCCCGGGGTCATTAGACAGGGCTGTCTAACAAGCAGCAGCACTGACCACGCTCACCTCACCCCTTGTGCAGATGAAGTATTTGGCAAGAAGAAAGATTTTGGTGATTTGCTTTTCTGAGGACAGATACTCCATAAATCCAAGAGGCTCCTCGGTGGGTTTTGGGGGCTATTTAAGAAAAAAAACCCATTTCTTAAGGATGAGGTCATATGAACCCCAACATCCCAATATGAGGCTTCATTAGCACAGCTCCAATCATTTCAGGAAAGGTTTTCATAAGACACCCCATCTTACACAGAATGTATCAGCCTGGTTGCCAGAGGCAGGAAAGGCACAGATATAAAATTTTATTATTTCAGTGCCCTACTAGCAGCCAGGAGGACTTAATGAAATTGCCAAGATTTACAATCTGAAGCAGCTATTGCACAGACAGATACGGTTAAGGGAGCTGCGCCCTCTAACCTTTCAACCCTTTGATCCTCACGCAGCAGGTGGCCTGGAGCCCCCTCCTGGGCATCTTCCCTCTCTTCCGACACTGGCGAACCTTGATGTGCAATAAGTCTGACCCTACACAGGTGACTTTCACAGTGCTGATCACCAGCAGCTGCTGCTAATGTAACAGCCCAAATCATAGACCTGGAGATTCTAACTTCAAGCTGAGGGAAGAAGAGTGGGTATGCAGGGGTTCAAACAGGGCTAAAACGAGGCTCGAAGACTTGGCCCTAAGTCCAGTTGCTTGGCAATGCATAATGATGTCACGTCCAGAAATTGTCCTTAGAAATGGAACCTTGCTCTTCTCCAATTTATACTTTGAGTTAGGGAAAAAAAAAAAAAAAACCCACCAAAAACCTTTTAAAACTCAATCACAAATCTAAAAAAAATAAAAATCAACCCCTAAGTCCTAAATGTATCTCTCAGAACTTCCCCAAAACCATGTGCAGCAAATTTATACCAACGAAAATCAAAACAATTTTTGGAAACCTAAAATTGACTGTTTTCAGTTCCATGAAATTTCATTTAAAAAACCCCATATGCCAAAATGTCCAAATTCTCTTATTTTTAAAAATTGGGATTACTTCCAAAAATCATAGCTATCTTTTTCTTTCTTTCTTTTTTTTTTTTTTCCTCTTCTAAAGCTAGGGATGGGTAATGTGCATATGTACTTATCAAGCTTCATAATTTAACCCATTCGGTCAGCACAGAATATCTGCAGTCAAATGTGAAGAGGAAGGATATAAATTTATTTCTACTTGACCTTTCAAGACAACTGACTACTAGGCACCCAAATTTAACAGATACTATATTTGGTTAAGGAAGTATCTGGGAGTCCAGGCAGCCCCAGTTTGCACCTCTTAGCTTTTGTGAGATACAGGGCTTATAGAGGGAAACACTTTTGGCAGGACACATAGACCACTTTGTGGGATGTTGGTAACTTCCAACCACAAACCAAACTTTAATGATACTGCTGATCATACTTAAGAAAGGCTTAGGCTTCTAAGCAAACAGAATGGTGGCCCCACGCTTCACCTGCAAAGACCTAGGCTTAGCTCATGCATACCCAAATCCAATAGGCAAAGACAAAACTCCTTTTGTAGTCTAAATGACATAAATCTTACCATTCAACTTTAAATTCATTTTGAACTCAGCTGAAACTCAAACAGTATGTAAGCAGAGGTTTGTTGACGCCAGTTTCAATCATATTTTCCTCTGTGGATTTGTATGTACAGACACTGATTTATGGAGAAAGCAGGTTAGCAAGGGGGGAAGGTATAGTTACTACATACATCACAGTTTGACCACTCTGCACAAACTATTACCAACCTATCTACTTGAGGTGCCGATTATAGGAAGCAGTTATTAATAACATATCCACTATTGAGTGAGAGCCTACTAGTGTAGATAGCATTAGCTGACACCCCTTTCTTTGGGTGCCCCCATTTTGGTGATGGGGGTCTGAAGGTACACACCCAGAGGTTAGTGACTTTCCTAAGTTACATAGAGACAAATGGTGGAGCTGGAATTCAAACTCAGGCTCACTGTTTGCTCCAAAACTCCATGGTCCACCTACATTTTTCTCAACAAGAGCAAAGCACAAACAAAACAACATGAAGTAATTTGTGCAGAAAATGCCGGATTTCAGCTTGCTTACACATTGCCCCAGCCCATTTAAAGACCTTCCAAGTCAATTATTTTAGGTCATTAAGAGGAAGTTTAATTTAGTTGACAAACACCCCTACTGTGGTGACCTTGCATATCAACAGTAAATGCCTGATGGTCACAAACTCGTACCATGAGTCACAGAGCATGGTGTTAAACAGAACCACATGTGCTCAGATCCCAAGTGGGATTTGCCTAGGCCAAGGGTACCTCTCTTCAATCACTGCTGCCATCTCAGGGCTCCCACAAGGCCCCACCCCAGCCACTCTCAAGGAGTTTATGACAAGAAGTCACCAGTCCCACATGGCCAAGCTCAGTTAAAAGAGCCTTTAAGTGAATGGCAATTTAGAAAAGGCCAATCATTGTAAAATAAAGAGGCTGAAAAAAGAGGGCAGAATCAGTCTCAGGTAGAGGAGCTATACAGGTCTTTTGAAGAAAAAGACTCCAATTCTGCACCCATGTAATGTTGGTAGTCATGTCCATTTACTTGGTGCCTATAATGGGCACTAATGTGGGTGTGTGTCCTCCTCATTAAAAACTCCTATGAAATGGGGAATCTACCCATCTTACAAGGGAGGAGGGCAAGGCTCAAAGGAGCACCTTAATATACCCCCTGCAAGACAGGGGCCCCTTCCTCCAGGTGGTAACCTTGAGGATAAACTACCATGCACACTAGTAGACCTCATTCAGGGCTGAGTTTGGTATTTGTAGCTGTTTCCAACAGGCATTTCTGAAGAGGCTATGGTATGAGCAGTTTTGTACAAAGTGAACAAACTGTGAGGAAGTAACGCATACTTTTCCCTAGCTAACCAGACTGGGACAGCTAGAATTTGAACCCTAGACCCAAAGGACTCTTTCTTCTCTACTCCAGGCCTCCTGCAGGCTGCTCCTTAACTTCATCTGACAGGAATTAGATTCACTTAGGCATTTCTTAGTAACAATGTATAAACACTGAGTTTCTCTTTGTCAGTTTAACATTGCTAAATGGATCTTAAGTATAATGATGGGCAAAGAAATGAAAAGAAAACCAGGAAGCAAAAGCACCATGTTTCACCAGTTACACAGGTTTTAGCAGCTCCCCCCTCCACCCCACCCTCACCATCCCCAATTACTGTAATAAAGGGCTAGCCCATCTCACAAGAAAACACCTCTATCATGGCAAAAAAAAAACTAGTTAAAGTAGTGCTAACTCAATTGTCAGAAATTAAGGTTCTTTAAAATGTAAAAGAAAAAAAAAAACACCATCACTTTTCTTGTCTGTAAATAAATGTTTCTTGTTATTTTGTGTTAAAATTCCATCATTAACCAGTTGTATTGCAGACATGATTAATGTGGCCTCTACATCCAAGAGAACAAGATGAACTTGGATTTGCACCTGGATGTTGTGGCAGAATGGTAGTTCTGTTCTGTTACAAGCACTTGGTAGATTTACAAAACCAGGCTTCCAGGGGCCTATGGCTAAACCTTCCTAGATAAATGGCAATGAGAAAGAGAAAGGAATGCTGGGGGACCCGGCCTGTCTCCCTAAGCATCCGTCACATACATCTTGTGATTGCATTGGCAGGGACAGCTGGCTGGGGGCCTGCAACTTGTCCCTGGGTCTCACTCACCCTGCTCCCACTGCCTGGAACTACCACTTAGTATATCATCTAAATTTATACCCTCCACCTAGGTGGAGAAAGAATATCTGATGCATAAAAGCACTCAAAAATTGAGAGAAAACAGCATCTAGGAAAAGTGGTACTTAAAACCTTAAAGAAAGCCATCACTAGAAATGCCTTGGTCAAGGCTTGGTGGCAAAGTCACCATTCAGAAGCTCAAATTGGGGATGCTAACACATTTGAATTTTATACACATGGTTTTGGTGTATAATTTCCTTCAGAATTACCTTGATCTTTACAAATATTACAATTCACTTTATTAACATGGGTAAGCAGTTTCTAAGTGTTTTATATGGAAGGACTGTGTTTCTAATGGCCCACAAGGAGAAGGCCTGACCATGTCCCTCCCCTATTTACACCCTCCAATGGCTCTCCATTGCCCTATAAAGTTCAGACTCTAATGCGGCTTACAAGGCCCTGGATGGCCTCGCCCTCTCCTGCCTACCTCAGACCTCCCCTCCTCCTTTAGCTCTATACTTTGGCAGACACAGAACTCCTTAAAGTTCCTGTGAAGCCCCCCCCCCCCCGGCTTATACTTCAAAGGCTATGCAGATGCGGTTCCCTGTGCCCCTATCTTTCCTAGGACTAATGTATCTGTTAGGTTTCAGTTTAGGCATTCTCTTCCCCCAGAAGCATAGCCCTCAGACCTCAAGGCTAGAGTAGTATCTCCTATTAGAGCCTTTAATAGTCCAAATACACAACAGTTACTTCCTATTTGTCTGCATTTGCTCCAGACAAAAATCAGAGAAGGTGAAGAGTATGCCATAGTCACCATTTGATACGGAACTTCTGGACATAAAAGACTCTCAACACTTTACTGTGGAAAGGACTGTACACTGTGTCCCTACCACAAGCCAGATGCTGAGATACACTGAACAGGACTCAGTTCTGTAGATGAAGAAAGTAAGATCCAGAGAGCAAAGTATCATGACTGCCACATTCATTTGACATCTAAAAAATTCTGGTACATATGCAAAAGCACAACAGCTTTCAAGAAAAAACGAAAAAGACAGTCAAAAGCAACGAAGTGGTCAGGTAGGGGTTTGGAATGACATTGATCAAATCCTACTAAAGTGTCATTCTCAACCCTGGTAGAGTGCCTCCTTCTTTGCAAGCCAGGAGAAAACAAGGCAGGCACAAACCAACTTCGCTGAAACTCTCTTTCTCTGGAGGAAGAGGATGATGTTCTTGGAACCTAGAAGTTCCTAAAACACAATTTCAAAGCCATCATCTTAACAATATAAATGGCTTTAAGGCTACTGAATAAATAGAAACCATAACAATTGTTGACTTTGTGGAGTTCTTTATGTGCTGGCCACTGTGCTAGGCATCTGACCTGCATTGTCTTATGACTCACTACCCTCAGTTAACAGGTGAGAGAACACTCTAGAGGCTCAGAGGTCAGTAACCTTACCCAGCATCACCTGAGCAGGAAGTAGGAATGCCAGACTCCAGGGCCCACGTTCTAAAGTGCCACACCTCCCTGCCACTGTGTATAGGTGGAGCTTTATTTACAAGCTAGCCTGAAGCTTCCCTTTTCCTCCTGCTTCCTGACTATTCCACCACCAGAAGTGACATAAGATACCTTCTGGATACATCCCTGTGCCACTCTGAGATCTGCAAACAAAGCATTGTTTGTGAAGCTTAGGAGGAGATTTTCATTTACAAATAGGTGAAGCACCATCTACCAGACATGACCTGGCACCTGCTACCAGATATGACACAGAAGGGGGACCGCACAAATGTCTCTTGAACTAAATTGAGATCAGTTGAATGAAAGGAAATAGTCAGTGTGTAATCTGGCCATGCTTTGGGATTTCCTAGCTGCCAACTAACATGATCATTCTCTCCAAGAAGCAGCTAGGTCTATGCCAAACCCTTGGCTATTCTGCTAACTTGCCACTAGCCTCGAACTGCTTAAATGAGAGCAAGATTATCAAAAGGCAGGAGAGAGAATGATGATCAGCTATAAACATGTCACTTCAGAAGGAAAGTGGACTCTTCACAGTGACAAGGTTACCAGTTAACAAAAAGCAATGGCATCCTGCTCAAGCCTGGAGACTAGAAGTAGGTCTCTCCCCAAAATAACCTTTTCTCCAATGAGAATAGGTTAGAATTTATATTTCTTTTTGTGTAACAAATTTGAGTGTCATAAAAATGGTTAAAAAGTCTTCCTATGGTAGCTTTTTCTAAACTTTTATGAACATCTGCCACATTCATTTGAAGTTTAAAAAATTCTGGCACATATGCAAAGGCATAATAAGGTGCCTATAGCTTTCAAGAAAAAAATAACAAGACAGTCAAAAATAAGCCTTTTGCTGAATTGCCAGTAAGAAAAGTAGTGTAGTGAGAGGAGATGGGCCTCTCAGCTCCTTCCTTAAAGAGGTCTCCTTGGCCCCAGGTCCTCCCCAAGTGTTACAGCTCACGTTCCTGCAGGAAATCTCAGGGGAAGCATTTCTAGCACTGAAGGGCACAGAGCCAGATAAATCCAATTGGCAAGCAGAAGTAGGGCCCTCTGAGTCTGAGCTCAAATCCAGAAGAGATCAGGAGACAGAATGCCAACATTTGGTAGTGGTGGCTGCCCAATGCCCGATGCATGCAGGAAATGGTTCTTTGTTCAGAAAGCTGGTTCAAGGGTGGGGCAACTACAGGTTTTGTTTTTCTTTTGGTGCTGATCATGCAGTTCAGCACAGTAACAAAAAGCAATGATTTACCTCAGTAAATCAACAGGGCCAATGCAGTGCTTTCTGAACTTAAAGCTCTTTAAAGGCTGGACAGAACAGACTTTACGCATTTACCTAAGTATAAAAAACTCTGTTTCAAGTTTTAGCTTCAAAATGTATGCATTCCTTGCACTGTATGTTTTACTGCAAAAGGCCTTTTACATTACTTACAAACATAAGAAGTAAGATATTTACCTCCTTTGTCTTTATATAAAATTGTGGAACTGGGTTGCCTGCAAACCATGATGCCTGTTGGAGAGTCTCTAAATGTGCTCCAAATAATGCGTCCCAGGCATTCACTCTACCTTTCTCAGAACGCTGACACTCATGCAATACACCTGCTTGGTGTCAGTGCTGAAGCCACCATAGTGAATGATGCACAGTCCTGTTCCCAAAAAATTCATGCTCCAAGGAATGACAGAAAGAATCAGGAAAGCAAGCAATTAAGAGCAAGAGGTGCCATAAGTGAAAGGAGACAACAACATGAAGGACTTCTTGGAAGAGCCAGAGAAGGGCAGAGCTTATCCATTCAGACATGTGGGAACATGTCTCTGTTTAGGGACTTGTTAGTCCTGGTTAACAAGTGCTCCTGCAGTGATAGGGAGAAGGGTTGACTGCAGTGGAGAAAGCACGAGGAGCTCAGGGGCAGTGCACAGCAAGAATGGAAGGTGGACCACTTAAAGTAGTGGCCAGGTGGAAGGCAACTATAGGGACTGTGGACTGATTCCTGATCATCTTAACACCTCCAGGACCAAGCATGATGCCCTTGTTTGTTATCGAATAAATAAGGCTTTGCAAGAATCCAAGAAAGCAAAGAAAATTTGTCAGTGAGGGTAGTCAGGAAGGAATAGAACAAGAAACACTTCAGAGGCTGAGTGAGTATTTAAAGAGAATGAATGAGGAAGAGAAGCACTCAGCCATGAGCAGTGTGGCCCACTCTGGTGCCTCTGCAGGCAATGGTGCCATTCAGAGGGACTGGGAAGTGGAGTTGCTCAGAGAGAGAGAGAGAGAGAGAGAGAGAGAGAGAGAGAGTGTGTGTGTGTGTGTGTGTGTGTGTACCTGTGCAGATAATAAATTGTTGGGGAAAGACTGAGACATCTGTAGTACATCTAGGTGAAACTCAACTGATACTTGAAACTCTGGAACTGGCATTCAGAGAGAGGGAGAGCATTGTGAGAGTCATTGACTTTGACTTGGTAGCTGAAGCAAAAAGCCTTAAAACAAGATGACTGGAGGGCATGTAGAGAAGAGAAGCAAACTAAGGCTAGACACTTAGAGAATGCTGAAGATACTGGGACATTAAAAGCAGTCTGAAGCACCTGTGCTGAAGCAGACTAGAAGGAAGAAGGGCAGGCAGCAGGGAATTGGGGACTATGACAGACCAAATAATCTTTTTAGATTAGAGTTTGAAATTCTACAGCAACTGGCACAGAAGGTCCATTAGAAAGCATTCACTTTTAACTTTTTCATACAGACCCCCCAAACTTGACAAACAAAGGTAAAACATATAAGAAATCTCTTCCATCTGATCTAAATACATCCTCCAAGATAGTCCATAAACTGTGTACTGTATGTGCTTAGGGCTGGGTGATGACAGGGAGGGACTGTTAACAGAATGGAGGAGCCACATGGCCGTCCTGTCAAATTAGAAATTTGAGCAGATTTCTGTGGTCTATTTTGATCAAGATTCTCAATGTCAAACAAACAGGTTTTTCGATAACCAACTTGTTTCATTTTTGTAAGCACAATAGCACAGTGTGCAACAGTTAGTGGAGAAGCAGGTGGTCCTCGTCGACGTGAAATGAGGAGAACAGAAGAGAGAAGTAGCACTTCCTTTAAGACATGAAAAGCACCATTGCAGGCGGACAAGGCTACAGCTTGATGCTTTCCTTGCAGAATTCATCTCCTATGCCACACAGGCAAGTTGACCAGCCCCCACCCAATTCTGCTCTGTCCAGAAGAAGTAGTCTTGGGGTTCATGTGTACAACCTCAGGCACAGGACAGTCCTTTAAAAGCACTGTTACCTAATTGGTACAGCCACACAGAAAGCAATCTGGCATCAGATTCCTAGCTTTGACCAATCATTTCTACTTTAGGGATTCTATGTTAAGGAAATAGTCAAAACGCAGATAAAGCCTTATGGGTAGAGATGGTCACTGAAATGCTATTTATAATAGTGAAAAAAATATATACAACCTAAGAATCCAACAGTAGGAAAATGATCAAGTTGCACTATATCCAAATTAGTGGGAATGACAGGTAGCAAACTGAAAATTACTGTGACTGAGAGTAGATAAAAACATGGAGAAATTCCCATGCAATAATGTGAAGTGAAATAAAGTCATAAAATTATATATCACATATCAATTAAACACATTTATAGAAAATAGATATTCACAGAATAAAGACTAGAAGGAAAAATAGTAAAATGCTAACGGTAGTTCAATCTGGAGTAATGGCATTGTGAATAGTTTTAATTTTTTTCTTCATACTTCAATATACATCACATTTCTTACAGTGAACAATGTTAACACTGTCATAGGGATTCAGAATGAACATCATTATGAAAAATGAATCTCTCTTTTCTTGTCTAAACTCTCAGAGAACCCTCTCCCTCTCCCCCTACCTCTCACATGCTCGAGCACCCAGGAAAATCTACTGCCTCCAAGCAAAGTGCAAGAGCCCTGAACACAAGAGCCAGAGGGAAGGGTCTAAGTCAAACCCTCAGCTCTGTGCACCTGGGAGGGGAATGCACAGGAGCTGTTGCTGCATCCTGCTCCTGGTTACACAGCTATACATCTGGAGACTGAGTTTTTCCACCTCACAAAGCAAAACAGAACCCCACGTCAAGTAATCAGAGAAGAAAGAAGCCAACTTACCTCCATTAAACTTAAATGGATTCCTATGAGGTAGGGCATGGGAGCACTGTGAAGAGAAACAGACACACAACTGCTTTAATGTCTGTTGCTTCTGACAGAAAATTACAGATGGTTCACTATTTGAAGAAAAACTGTTTTAATAAACGTATGCACAGTTACATTTCCTTTCACAACAAAAATCCTAATATGACATTTTGTTCCCAAGCCTAGAAACTTCATCAGAATTTCAAAATGAGGGCAACACTGGAAACAGTATGAGTAGGAGGAAGAACATTCAGTGTCAGTCCTCAAAGAGCAGCTATGCAGCTGTATGGCCTCAGTCACCTTATCTTCAAAATGGGACACCGGACTCTACCAGGCATGCTGTTATTAGAAGAAGGTAACATGTACATCAAGCGACTAATAGAGTTCCTGATACAAATGGGAACTATGATTGCCACAATTATAATGGAAAAAGTTAAGGTCCCATAGATAGAAAAAAATGGGTTTCAAAGAACGTTTTTTTTTTTGCCATCAAGAGATGTAACCTAATTGTCCATTCTGATTGAACAAAGTGTGGAAAGCTGCCAGCAACTATCTCCACCCAAGTGGCATACATGCCATCCAATAACATGACAATTCATTAAGTCTCTGCTAACTGCTTCATTCACAAAGCAACAGGTTCTCAAGTCACTGAGCAAGGAGATGAGAACCCAACTTCTAAGGTTTTAAACCTGGGCATTTGAGTGTATATTCCTTTCTATGTTTTCAGAAGTCTGTGCATTTGTGTATGTGTACACATGACCATCTATGATGTTACCAATCAATGACAGATGTGCTAGTAGTTATATGAGCACCTTTAAATTCACCTATTCTAATCCACCTAACCTTGCAAGGTAGGTATAACCTCCATTTTACAAAGGAAGAAATAGACAGAAGAGGCTAAATCATTTATCTAAACCTAATGTCATAAAACCAAGTAAGTGGTAACCCTGGGTTTTGAGTTCCAAGTGTACACATTTCCTCCTTGGTGCTACACTGAGTCTGGGATGTGGAGCCTACAGTCCCCAGGCTCACTTCCCATACCATATCTTTCTTGGAACATGAGGGGAGTGTGTCTCTCCAGTATAAGACACAGCCTATGAACTGGGCACAGGGTACTTTTTTTTTTTAATGAGATTAGAGGAAAAAGCCTAGCCCAGACTGGGGTGACCAGGTACTTTTCCTCCATAGTAGCTGTGGGGAGTCAAAGTGGATGGACAAAGATAGCTCTGTGGAGACAGAGTTGGGGAAACAAAGGAGGGTAAGCAAGGAGGCAGGAGAAGTTTGCTTGCAATGGAATACTAGGTTTAAAAGTTTTATCTGGAAAGCAATGGTGAGGCAATCAAGGTTTTTAATTATCAGATGTACATTTAAAAATTGTTCGAACATTTAAAAATAATAAATGGCACAATTCCCTCATTACCATTCAACAAATAAAATTCTTCAAGCAAACACCATTCCCCAGAATATAAAATGTCCTCCTTACTACAGATCTCAGAATTCATGTATTTCAGGAGCCTTAAAACAAATGTGAGTATTAGTAGCAACAGTCTGAAAACTATTCTTCTAGGAGACTTTTGTATTTGATAATAGCCAAAGAAAGAATTATACACAACTATAGCACAAGTGGAGTTGTCCTTTCCTTTCTTTCATCATCTTCTTCTTTTCTTTTTATTTTTTCTCTAAAGGTATCTGCTGGGCATATTCAGCTTCTCTTTGCTTCTAGAAGCAAGGAAATGCCCTGTGATATTTTTTCCCTTAAACTGTAAACCATTAGCTTAGCTGCCAGCTACACAAATGCTCCAACTTCCCAGTGTGCCTGGCTCTGCTGTCCGAGCTTTTTTCAGTGTGCACTGAAATGAATGTGTTTCTAATTAAGTAGCTTCAGGAACACGACAGCTTCAATGTCAAAAATACAAAGTCTGAACCCCGGCAGGAAGTCTTAAGACTGCAAATGTCTCATCTAGTGGAACCTTGCCTAATGTAATGAAAGGAAGCAGGATGAACTCAGAATTCCAGAAAAAAAAAAAAAAAAAGGCCACTTAGTAATGTGTCCAGAAGCAAAGCCTAGCACAGAGGAGGGAGAAAAGTTCAAATCCTTACATTTAACTAAATCTTATCAACTTTTCCAGCTCTTACATGTAAGCATGCAACTGACCAGCGACCATAAGTTTTAACTAGAATTTCATAACTGAAATCCCAACAAACGAGTTAACATATAGAAAAAGACTTTAAAACTACTGTGAGAGAAAGGAAAAAAAAAACTATAGCCAAAAATCTTAGTATAATTTAACCACAGGGTATTATTATCTGTAAAAGAAATATTTTCTAGAATTTTAAATATGTGGATTTTAATGCCATGCCTCTTTATCCTACAATAAAAAAATCCTGAAAAAGATGAAGAAAAAGTCAAAGGGACGAAAGTGAGGCTCATTCTTCAGGCATCTTTAAGTAGGTATTTTTTAAGCTCAATAATTTCCCAAAGAGTAATTATAGCTATCACAGAAATGCAGTTTCTTAGCCAAGTATTGTTAGGACTGTAACAGCTCTGTATTTAGAAAATGTTTAAAATACCTTCATTCTGAAATCATGCGCCTCCATGTTGTGTATAAATGCAAATTTGGACAAATACCTTTTACATTATCATCATTTGCTTACAAACCCTTAAATACTTCCCAGAGTCGACGACATATTTACTCTGCAAATATGTAATTAACAAATTCTAATGTAGAATTTGGGAAAGGGAAGAAAAAGTAACTCAGAGCCCTCTTAAGATCTCAGTGTGCCAAATATGCAACTAGGTAATTCTAGGTACATTCTGCAAACAATTTCTATTGTCAATATACCTTAGAAATTGTTGTGACTATGACTCATTTTCTCAGAAACCTCTTTACCTTTTTATTATAAAAAATCATTTTTGGAAAAAGACCCACCTATGATTACATCATTTTAACGAGCCATTCTTAGGTTTTTGCTCTACAATCTTTGAGATTATTTTAAAGACTATGCGATATGCTGCCAAGTACGACTACACCATAATTTATTGAAATTTCTCCCTATAGTTAGACAGTAGGTCACTTCTAATTTTTCATTAAGTGTAAATAACATTGTAATGAAGATGAACAAGTACATGAAGTCCCAGGAACTGAATTACTAAGTCAAAGGGGATGTCTGTTTTTGTTTTATTCTTTTAATTTTTTGTGGTATCCTGGTCAGGTATTTCCAAAAGAGCAGTACATGTCCAGAGGAGATCTTTCAGGATTGTTGCAAGGGCTAGAGACAACCACGAGGTGCTGAGCACAGGAGCAGCATCTGGTCGGCCCTCAGCAAGTGACTGACAAGTCCAAAGGGGTTCTCTGCAAGCCCTTTGCACCACTGGCCCCACTCTCCTCTCACTCAGGGAAGGGTTTCTTGTTCAGTTTAGGCTCTGGAGGACACCTGGCAAATTGCTGATGAGGATGCTCAGGACTCCATGAGGAATGGCAAGTGCTTGACAAATATACACAGGGGTTTCCTACTCCCCCCCCTACACTCTTGGCACCTCTGTACGCTCCATTGAGTTCTGTGTGGTTGTGCATAACTTTCTTTTGGAGGGTGCCTTTCCTCTTTATTTTAATATACTAGCAAGGAAATAAAGATTCGTTGCTTTCTGACTACTTAGAATGACAAGTTTTTAAAACTTTTTTCTCACTCTTAGGTATACATTAAAAAAGAAAATATGGCAAAATAAAGGGTAAGCTACTACTAAAAGCTTTGCAGAGTCTGACTTACCTGAATCATTTTGTGATTCAGAGGATTAATGTCCAAGTCCTTCCAAGGGTAATTGAGTAACAAAGCAAAACAAAAATTCATCTACCTTCCTGTTTTATGTCTGAGAAAGAACTTGTTTGTGGCTCTTCTAAAAAAATATGAATGCAAAGATACTTGTTTCACTAATAGCAAATGCATGCATACCCTGCTTTGCTGCTCTGTGCTTTTCAGCATTCAGTGACTTTACATTTCAATGCTGAATCACAGTGCCATTTTGAAGACATTTTAAATGGCAATTAAACACAACATATGCAGAACCAACAATGCACATAATTAAATTAAAGCAGTGATAATATTAACAGCTACAATCAAATCCAGGCACAGGCAGACCAGGACAACTGTTTCACAACTGCTATGTGGCTGACAGTGATCACAGGATGCCATTGTACATCTCTGAATAGCAGAACAGGGTCTATCTGTACTGGGCCTTTGTTCTCCGGGAATTATTACACTCTCTGACTTTCACAGTTACATCGTGGGAGAGTGAAAGCTCCTTTTTCTTCCTTCTCCCCTGCAAAGGAATAGGGCTCTGTTGCTGGTGTCAAGGCAGTGAAAATATAATGACCTTTACCTGAAAGGTATCTTTATTTTGAATCCTAAGGGGGAAAGGAACTAATATAACTGAGTGACTATACCCCAGTCACTTTTATGCATTCCATATATAATTCTCAAGGCAACTCTGCAAGATAGTGCCATTATTCACATTTTCAGGTGAAGAAACAGGCTTGGAAAGGTGAAGTAACTTGTCCAAGGTCACAAAGCGACACTTCAGATTCAGTGCTGTTTGTGAGCCCAGGCTGTGCCCATGTCATCACTCAGCGTGTACTCCACACTGAAGGTAAAAGGAAAGGAATGCTGGGATAGAATGGGGCTCTCCAACCAAGCCTGACATGGATTCTAGACTTGGGATCTCATACAGGTAGGTCCTACAGTCTGTGCTTATCTCTAGCAATGAGTAGGCATGCATGTGGATCTGCAGGCTTATTAATGATCCTGCAGTCCCCGTTCATTATTACTGCACTTTCACAATTTGTTTAATTTCTTTCCCCCCGATAACTAGAGTCCTCTTTATTATGTTCCCGAGGTGAGCTGCTACTAATTGGAAATGAGTCAGGTGAAATAAAAGAACACTAGCTGCTCAAATATATAACATACAGGTTCCCCAGACAAAGGGGGAGAGGAGTGGAGGAAAGAGAGAAGGGCTCCACCCCCAGGTGAGCAAGCCCTCTTTGACACTGGGAAGGAAGGAACACAGCCTAGGGCAGTCAGGGATTTGGAAAGTCCATAGTTTTTCCTTTCTTTCCCCTAGTATGAATACACAGTTAGCATCACTATTTACACTTGATAGTGCCCACCTTCCTATCCAGAGGCACCCCATCTTCTTACCCAAGTATTCTTAGGCAAAGGGGAGTCCACAAGTCTTCCCTCAGTTCACTATTTTTAAAGGCAAGGAAAGCTCTGAAAGAGGTCTTATTCACTTGAGCTTTTTCCTTCCTTCTTTCCTTTTTCCTTCATTCCTTCCTTTTCATTTTCTTTTTTTTTTTTTGGTGCTGGGATTGAACCCAGGGCCTCAAGCATGCTAGGCAAGCGCTGTACAACCAAGCTACATCCTAGCCCTTCTTTTTCTTGTTTTTGAAAAGAAACAAAAAGTATAAACACAGCTTGCCTACAGCTTTAAATTCTGCTCTAAATAATGAGGCCTGCCTTTGTCAGAGAGGTTAAAGGACAAAAGAATAGGAGAAAGAACAAGAACAAAGACCATGCAACACATCTTGTTGGGGAACACAAATCATTTCAGCTTTGGTCTTACTGAGGACAACAGAGATGCTCTTTGGGCTAATGTGGCCAGTGTGGCTCAGGAGTCCACAAGAGCAGCCATCACTGGCTGAGGCCTGTCGGGCATACTCTCCCTGGATCCTGGTTGTGAAATGGTACCATTGGAACCACCATTCCAGAGATGAAGGAACCAGGGTGGGGGAGTTGAATAACTCATCTGAGGTCATGCAGCTAGATGGCAGGCAGACACTGGAGGTCATAAACACTTCCCAGGAGACCAGTGTTCCCATGACCAAGGAAAGAGAGGAAAAGGAGATTAGCTTTTTCCAGTCTGCTCCCTGAGGGCCGGCCTGAAGCTGCACTAATGCCCAGAGCCTCCACTTTCTGTCTCATCCACCCTGGGTGCTCTCTAGTTTCCACACAGCCTCTGAGATCTTAGTCACATGGTGACACTCCAGGCCTCAGTACCACCTCCTTAAAGCCCCACTGAGTCTGTGCTGCCTACTTCTCCATGGCCTCAGTTGGTTGCTCACACCTCCCTTGCTACAAGCTTTAGTGTGGGTTACCCACTGAGCATAAAGTACATGCTAATTTGAATGGTTACTTTCGATTGTCAGTCACAGAAGAGGAATCTGTTGCCTGCTTCCCAGAGTACCATGATGCCATGTGCAGTGCAGGGAGCACAAAGACAGTCACACTACTCCATATTGAGCATACCCCAAATACCAAGGGCTGTGGGTGAGGCTCTAGTTACCTGATCTCATGGAATCCTCAAATAATAAATTGATACCATCATATTAATAGATGAAAAAGGTATTCTCAATAACTTGTCCACAGTTACTCTGTTAATAGTGACTCCAGAAATGGTTATTTGATAATTATACTAAAAAATAAAATAGCAAGTAGATGCATAGCCAGAGCCAATGGTCCTTTGCCTTACTAGCTAGAATTGACCGACACTCTTTTTCACTCTAAACAGCATCTAAAGTAATTTATAAGAATATGTTCAATACAGTCCCAAAATTAGTAAAAGAAATAGGGGCAAAAGGAAAAAAAAGGAAGCCATGGTGAGATTAGTTCTTGAATTTCATGTTAGGACATCTACAGATGGCCACAAATTGGGTTCTGAGCCCTCTGGCTGCCAACCCATGAGAGATACAGATCATGAAGTGATCTGTGGTATCCTCAGAGAAAAATAAACTACAATCAGCTCTCATATCCATCTATGGATTCAACCAATCTTGGATCAGATTCTACAAGTACAATTTCAGAAAGTTCCAAAAAGCAAAACTTGAACTTGTCACATGAAGAATTCTCTGCTGAATCTGCATGAATGAAGTGATACGTAGCACACCCTGCTGTAGCCTTCCACCACTCTACCCCTTACTCTCTCCATCACTCACTACCTGAGCATTGCTTGCCTTGCATTTTGTTTGCACACTGTGTACTTAGGATTGCAATAGTTGACTCTATACTGTTTCTTCCTGTCATTATTCCCTAAACAACATACAATAACAATTACTTATATAGCATTACATTGTACTAGGTATTATAAGTAATCTAGAGATGTTTTAAAGTATGGGGAGGAGATGCATAGGGTTATATGCAAATATGGCATTTTACATAATGGACTTGAACATCTATGGATTTTGGTATTGGTGGGGGTTCTGGAACAGATGGAACTACTAGTGATCAGGAGCTGGAATTTTAAAAAGGCTCGAGGGGAGGGAAAAGAGAGGAAACCACTATCTTATGGTGCACTTACTGTGTGCTTGGTGTTTTCCACATTAGTTAGCCAACGAATACTACCATGTATCAGGTACCACATTAGGCTTGGGAAAGAAGAAAGAAAATAGATCTGGTCCCTGCCTATTTGGAGCCTACTGCTAGCAGATTAAATAAGCACATTACTGTATGTGCACACATGCTGCAAGGAGACTCAAAGGTGCTGTGGCATACAAGACAGGAGGGCAGCAGTTTTGAAGGCTGATATCCACAGCTTACAAAGGAACCTACAACTCAGGTTAAATGACTTAACAAAGGTCATGGCTGGTGATAGGAACAATATATGGCTTGCAAAGTAGAACTGATTCAAACACCATAAGTCAAACAAGGCTTTTCTTTGGGGAAAAAGGAATTTAACTTCTTTCCTGGGTTCTCTAACTAATGAGCAGTAGCAGGGGATGAGGACCCTGAAGGAAACCAGGAACAAATCTAGACTGGGAGAGGAGACAGAAACTGCTTAGTTTCTACATGCAGTTTTAGCAACCAGAACACAGGGCTCCAACAGCGGAGGTGGCTCAGAGTGAGCTGAGCTGGATGCTGGAGATGGTTGCTAATGCAAGACACATGTATATCACTGGCGATGATCAGTGAAAGTGGAGAGAGGGTGGATACTGTCCTTCTGAGCATGGCTCTGCAATCCATGGGGAACTGACAGGGGAAGGGAGCGGAGATCCCTTTTAGAGCCCCAAGTCACTTTTCCCAACTGAAATGAACACAGGTTACAAAGATAATGCCTGGACTAAAACCTGGGAAGGTCAACATCAAAGCCTGAAGTAGGCTGCCCTTTTGTGTCTCCTTGGTCTACCGGAAGGAGACAATCTCAGAAAGCATCAGGAAGGGCTCCATGGCTGAGACCATGGCAGCAGACGTTAATCATACAGAAAAGGTCAGGAGACAGGTTCTCTACAGTTACTGAGAATTCAGTGAGAACCACTATGGCCAGAGCCAGCTGCAAAAGGGATGTCTCAGATTGGGAGCTGCAAGCAGGCCATAAGCCCCTTATAGAAATGCAGGAATAAGTGGGGTACAAAACAAATGAGAAACGAGAAAGAGGAATATGGAGAAATAAATGAAGCATATTAAAAAAACCAATGCAGCTGATAATAACACGAAAAGATTTCCTCTTTTGTTTTTCCAGTACTAAGATATCCCATATAGGATTCGGATGTGGTTCAAGTGGTAGAGTGCCTGCCTAGCAAGTAAGGCCCTGAGTTCAAACCCCAGTACCAAAAAAAAGATATCCCATATGCTAAGATGTTTAGCATCCAATGACCTTTTCAGTCTAGCTTCCCAGTTCAAATATTCAAGAGAAAGACAGAGCCACAGTTACTGAGAGATCACTCAAAACCTAGCACAACACTAGTGCTTCACACATTTTCCCTGGTGCCAGCAACTGTGAGGTAGGACACTAATCTGATGTTATAAAGTCTGTGGCTCCCACTGTATTGTGAGCTATCATCCCCAGTATCATAGTTAGAATATCTTTGCTGCAGAGACCACTACCCTGTGCCTCAGAAATTCCAGGATTTTCTAAGTGTTAGACTATGCCAGGCTACAAGCCAGGGAAGGGTATGGAAAAATCAGGCCAAGCTTGGACAGGTAAGCAGAAGTCAGAGTCCGCTATGTCCTAAGGAGGCTGATCAGAAACTGGGGCCAGGGAGGCAGACGGCTGACCTTTACCAATAGGCAGCAGGTGGGGACTGGGAAGTGAGACCAGCAGGATAGGCCCAGAGGCTCAGATACAGTAGCAAGGAGGTGGAGGACCACGAGGGTGGTTAGTTAGGCTGTGGTCAGGAGAGCTCCTCAAAGGATAAGTGAGCCAACAAATTCCATCTCCCAACCTAGAAAGGGTCATTCCCATATTAAAGGGACACCGTATTCCCCTACTCTGTGCTATGGTTTGAAGATGGTTTGTCCTCACCAAAACTCATGTTGAGGCTTAATTCCTCAACAGAGTTGAGGGGTTGAGAGCAGAGTTGGGGGCGGGGAGGTGTCCCACAGGGAGAGATTTGGGTGATGGGAGTGGAGTGCTCATGAATAAATTAATGTCATTTTTTAGGAGTAAGTTCTTTATCTCACGGGGCTAGGTTAGTTTTTGAGAGCAAGTTGTTATAAAGCAAGACTCCCTGCTGTACTTCCTCTTTTACCAATGACCTCTCAGCAAGACATATCACTTTTTCCTTCTACTTTTCCACTTCGTACCACAGACCCTACTAGAAGCCAATCAGATGCTAGTGCCATGCTCTTGGACTTTCTGTCTGTGATATACCTCCTTCCTTTACAAATTACCCAGTCCCAGGTATTCTGATATAGCAAGAGAAAATGGACTAAGACACACTGCACACCTCAGCAATATCATGAAGTGATGCTGCTGAGACTGGAGGAGAACTAGCCTGCTGCCCTTCTGGTACTAGTGCTTCCAGGGTACCTCTACAGGGAGCAGACTCAAGGTCTGATGGCAACCATCTATGCAGACTGCTTATTTTTGTAGAACACTTATTGTTTGTTGTTTATGCTTTCCAAAGGTTTAAAAATTATGATAAGGATATATTACCTAACAGCAATCTATTGGATCTAGAATTAGTGGTGACATTAGACAGTTTTATTAGAAACATTACCCACTGGTGGTACATGCCTGTAATCCAAGCACTTGGGAGGAAAAGGCAGGAGGATTGAGAGTTTAAGGCTAGCCTGGGCTACATAGAAACAAACAGACAAAAGGAAACATTACCCATATCTAGATATCTAATAAATTAGATATGGTAAGTAGTGAATTAGTTTGTTGGAATATACTACAAACAACTGAAGTGTATACTTTCAAATGGGTAAAATTTTGTGGTATATGAATTGTACTTCAATAGAAAATAATTGAATGGAGAACTTGGGAAGACAATTTCTCTGAGTCCATAATGTAGGTAGATATAGATTCTCATAGAATCTGTAGCATAGATGATGCAAAGAGCTTGTTGTTTTCTCCCACATTCCACCTGGAAGATAGCTTCCTCCGAAATCGTGCAAAGTTTCACCCATAGGCTCTTGGCACTGTGAATTTTGAGTGAATCTCAACCCAGGGCTAGATTACTGCAATCACCTAACAATTTTTTTTAGTGGCTCATGTAGTGCCAGGTTCTTTATGTGGCATGATACTTCCAGTATATTCCTGGCAAGGACTTTGCAGATGAAGAAAATGAAGCTCAGTGAGGCTATGTGACCCACCCAAGTCACATATTAAATCAAAACAGAGCCAGGATTTTGACCCAGGAGTTTTCCAACCCTGACCTCCTCCTCACCACTACCCAGCCTCTCTATTCAAATGTCAGGGTTGCGTTCAACCAAACTGCTGTTGAGGATTTACTCAGCAATTATAACCTATAATTTCCCTTTGTTCAACCAACACACATTGTGTGTGTGTGTGTGTGTGTGTGTGTGTGTGTGTGTGTGTGTGTGTGTGTGTGTACACTTCCTGATGGTCAGCTACACTAGAGACTCTACTTCCTTTCTTTTACATGAATCAGATGTCCTGGTCCTTATCCCCTCCTGTTCCTCCAAGGTGAGCTACTATCACAATGATACCATCCCTGAATATTAAGCCACTCTTAGACTCTTGCTGCCTCTTAGCTAAAAAACAAACAAATGAAAAAAACCCCAAACAAACAAACAAACAAATGAACAAAAAAACTCTGTGTCCTCCCACTCTTGCCTGGACACCTGAGTTCTTTTGTGAAGTAGTGCTTTCTCTAATTCAAAACGATCTGTGAACTTCTATTTTCCTATGCCTGGTGCCAGGGACATAGTAGGTACTTGTAAGTACTTGCTGCAACATGGAAATGATACACAGCTTTTGTGTACTTTTTGGAATTCTTTAACAAACTCTATACAACCCAGAAGTGGGTATACAGAAGAGAATTTTAGTCACACCTGTCCATCTAATCTACTTCCATCCTACCTGGATGTTGTGAATTTCATCTGGATTTTGTTGGATCATTTACATACATATATGTATATAAACACACTTGTATACACATACAAGAACATACACTGGCTATATAAACAAAGAATAGTCATGAATAACAAAGGCAGAACCTGCTGTTTATGGAATACCTCCTTTGTGTTAATAGTAACTATTATTCACTTTGGACAGAAGAGACAGTCAGCTCAGAGAGGCTCAAAGCTAGTAAATGGGGAAGCCAGGGTCAAAGCCAGATTTTTCTTTTTCTACCACATAACACTTGTCTCTGCCACCAAGAATACCAACAATTCCACTTAATTTAGCAAAATTTCCTGTATCAATGAAGATGGTGATTAGAATGGGCCCAGCTGTGATTAACTGGATGTCACATCATAGCTGTGCTCACACTGATGCCCCCCATATCCCAAATGGACTGGGTGGTCTGTGATTAGATATATTTAAGAGTTTTGGGGCTCGTGGAGTGGCTCAAGTGGTAGAGGGTCTGTTTAGCAAGCACAAGGCCTTGAGTTCAAATAGCTGCCAGAAAAAAAAAAAAAAAAGTTTTTGCTGAAAACCCTAGA
Organism: Castor canadensis; assembly: GCF_047511655.1. Lineage (NCBI taxonomy): Eukaryota > Metazoa > Chordata > Mammalia > Rodentia > Castoridae > Castor > Castor canadensis. The sequence continues at coordinate 11,571,672 of NC_133398.1, read as the reverse complement.
TGGTAAAGATTATGCAGCAGTTGGGGATTGACTCAGAACTCTACTTATAGCACAGGCTAGAGCTAGTATCTCTCACAAAGAATCTCAGCATACCTATACTGAAAGGAAGAATGGCTTCTACAATGGCAGGAAATAGAATGCATTTCACAAACTCAGATGCAAAATCTATGTCTTAATTCTCCATATCCTGTTTAACTCTGCAGTTTGACCCTGATCTCAGAAAGCATCAGGAATTAGCTATGAACTTGGCTCTTGACCTACCTTTGGGGGAAAACACAAACTTGTCTTGAGTTGCTTTGAAAATACTTCATTGCAAAACTGTGTAAACAAGAGTCAAGGATAACCCAAATATACAAATTCAACTTGGGAGTTGGTTTGTGGTACTTATTTAGGACTACTTCTGAAGGAGGACAGGAGAAAAAGGAACTTATATGGGCAATATCATATGACTTTTATTGGGACTATTTATTAGCAACATTTAATTAGCATGTCCCTGGTACATAGTAACTGCTCTATAAATATTTGTTGAAGGAGTGTGTAATTAATGAATGACAACATACATCTATAATAAGCAAGACATCAAGAAGACTACAGAAGAACTTTTTCACAAAATCTTGCTGATAAGTACAACTTATTCCCTGACACTTTGGAGGATGTAAGGAACGCTTTAACATCAGAAGGCCTTGGATTTCAAGTTTAACTCCATTATTTCTTAGCTGTGTATTAGTGGGTAAGTCACTAAACCTCTCTGAGCTTTAATTTCCTAACACATACAAGGGAGCAAATAATTTACATTAGATTTTAAAGATTTGCAATAATGTTTGAAAGGGCTTGCTATACATACAATATCAGTAGATGGTGACTGTGATTACTATAGGCAATGCTGATTCTCATTATCAGGTTGGTCTTTTGTCTCCGAAATGGGAAGGCTTTCCCAATACTGACCAAGGTCAGAGATGCCATCAGCTAAGGTAAGAAACATTCTTGTTTTCACTTTCAAAGTCAAGGGAATGGCACAGATCTAAACTAGAAAGGAACCAGCAGCACATGTTTTTAAATATTCATAAGGGCTGGAAATGTCTTATTCCTTTCGTTTTCTCTGCCATCTGCTTTTGTTTCTTTTCTTTTCATTCTTATGCCACAGCTGCAAATGAAAACAACCATACAATAACTCAAGTTAAATAAAAAAATCAAAATAAAAACAATCTGAGGGGTAAAAAGAGAAGATGAATTATAAAGTTTTCCCCTGAGCTCACAAGGCAGCAGAAGCAAGAATAACATCTGATGTTGAGTTAAACCTTCTGGAAACTAAAACCTGTCTCCCGGGGTTGTAGTGATGGTGATAATAGCAGTCACCATTAGCTAAGCGGCTCCTCCAGATGACGAACATCTGTGATTCCTATGGCCACTCTTCAATGCAGGTAAGTTATTCCCATTTTACAGAAAAAGACATTGTAGGTCACAGGGGTAAAAGTGACTCTGAATAGTTATACCTCTAATAAGAAATGAGATTGAGATTTGAATCCAGAGCTGTCTGAATTCAAAACTTAAGCACTTTCTACTTTACCAACCTCTCTCAAAATGGAAAGGGACATGGAAAAATTAACTTGGGGAATATTTAAGGCAAACCATTTGTACTAAACTGATTTATTCAGATAATTAAAATTTGTGATTATAGCTCTAATTAAAGTTAACTCAGATAATTGGTTGTTATATTTGTGAATGTGCAATTAGAGTCTTCCACCTAATTGCAAGGAGCTCAGTATCATAAGTTCATTTGTTAACTGCATAGTAAACTAAAGCTTTGGTTTACTGGCCTCTGGTCTACCAAAGGCTGCGATATAGCTTTTGGGGGTCTATGGGCCCAAGGACCATGACCTATGATACTAACAGCAGTGTTGGTCTCAGCCCCATTTAACACGTCTTTGTCCGGAGGTCAATGAACACCTCATCTTCAAGTGCAATGTGAAAAGCTCTATGGCCTACACTGTTGTCTTGAAAACTCTGAGCAGCATGTACCTGAAGAAAAACTGGCAGCAGTGGTCCTCATGTGTTAATTACACTTGCGAAGTCTATTATGCATAGAAAGGGCACCTGCTGGCAGTGAAAATGACTAGAATCCACCCTTCCTGTGCAGTGAGTAAATTGAGAGTTCATTTCTACAGGAGATAATAGTTTTCATATTCCATTTCGTGTATCCCCTGCAAGGGACGTACTTAACATTTAAATCATCTGCAGTGGAACAAACCTCCCTCAAATTTACATGTTTCAGGCTTCTAGCACTTTACTTAAAATGCTAGTTATCCCTGCTGGTTCTTACCACCAAGGATGAAATGCAGTGTGGCGAAAGTCACAGAGCACAATAGAATAAAGCTCTTAGTATTGACTCAAATTTCATGACATTTGTAGTTTCTGACCAGAGCAGTGGCAGCAGGCTGAAGGTGATCAAATTAAGCCTTGATTGAAGGATCTGTTTTTTTCTGTTGGGGTCTACCATTTCATCATTCTTACATCTGCAATTAACAGACACCAATCCCCACCGGCCTGTAACGATCCTTTGATTAGATGTTAAAGAGTTCTTTCGTGAAAACAAGAGATCAGGAGAGAGATGGCTGTCACATAAACACAGGAATTTCCAAGGTAGAGTCTCCTCACAAAACCTATTCAGGCACTGATAAATTTGAGTCTGAACTTCAATTCTTTCCAGTGGAAGCCTTCCTTACCAAGTCTTCCCTTTGAAGTTGGATCTGCCAACACCACTGCCCTCAGCAGGCTGGTGATCCTGTTCTTGAGTGCTGGAGTCAGACATGAAGTTGAAAGAGGATCCTGTATCAGCTTTCCCAGGAAACAGTAAAACAACTAACCAATCCTCTAAGCAAACAAGATGAGAAAGATGGTGGCCAAACAATTAGCTAGAATAAATACTGATTTTTCAAGAGAAAAATTTTCAATTATAAAAACCATACTTCATAATTAGAGAAATATTTGAAAATACAGAAAATAAAATAAAAAGCATCCTAAAGTCCTCTCCTCCTCCCCATCACAAGTCACTGTTAGATGTTTTGGTGTATATGCAGATCTCTGCCTCTCTAATATGTATACATATACTTTTAATTTCTATGACATGTATACACATATGTATAATTCTTGCTTGTTTTATGAGAGTGGAATCAGACAGTACAGTGTCTATACTGGGATATGTCACTAAATCTTTTGAGGCTTTGATTTACTGACCTGTGAAATGGAGTTAATAATACCTGCCTTTCAAGACTGTTGGAAGAATTAAATGAGGTCACTGATGTATAGGAGATGGTCCAGTGAATGAGGCCTAAGAAGACATTCAACAATGGTAACTCCTGTCATCAGTGCTATTGTTGATGGGTCATTTTTCTCTCCATGGTTCTGTATTCTAAGCTATTAGTTTTGAATTAGCTAATAATTTAGTAACCAAAACTTTCCAAGTAAAGGAAAGCTAAAGTTGTGTTATTTGGCAGAGTGACTATGTCCATTATCCCACTGCTCTGTCCCTGAACACAGAAGCCTTTCCTTTGAAGTACACAGCAGTGAAAAAAAACTCCAAGAGTTGGTTTGGAAGCTCAAACAGAACAGCAAGTAAGCTAAGGGATATGGGGTACCTGAGCACATCTGTGGGGAGAGGAGGGACAATGGGAAGGGGAATTTAATGAAATCAGGAAGCAGAGAGGCCCCAATGAATTCCAGACAGCCCTCAGGAGTCAGAACTCCAGTTCCTGTGGCCAGCAGATTTGCAAAGACTGCTTTTCCTTCCTCTAGGGGGCGGGGAGGAGGGAGAAGGAAAGCATGGATAGGAAAGTGGGGGGACCAAGGCCATGAGGCCTTGGAGGGGGAGGAAGACAGATTTTGGAACCTCAGGCTGTAAGGCCCTTCTCATCTCACCAGAATGGAGTGAGCTTAGCCCTGACCCTGGTGGGCATAGAGAGGGTTTGGGTTGACCCCTGCTGGGATGACCAGCAGGGCAAGCTGAAACAGGTGGCACTACTTTCTAGTGCCTCCAGACTTTCTCCAGCAGATCTACCAGCCGATGAGGAGAATGGAAGATGCTGGAGGTGCCTAAAGGAGCCAGAGTTTTTAGAGAATTGATGAAGAACCCTGGAACAGCTCCCCTCTCATTAATCTTAGTGGCTTTGTATACAAACTTTCTGCATGCCTGTCTTAAACACCCAGTCATGTGAGTCCCTTCTCACATGACAGTCACAAGACTGACTCTCACCTTGGACTTTGCTGCATGGAGCACAGTGCCTGAGAAACAGCAAGCATCAGTAAACATGTGCTCCAGTGAAAAATTCACAGAGGTCCAGTGTGGCAGGAAGCAAGAAAACCTACAGAGGTTAGCAAAGAGGTAGGACAGAGAGGGAACAGCAAGGAGGTGAGGGGGATAGTGTGGCAAAGATACAAAGGGTATTCAGAAGAAAGGGAGAATGCAGGGGCCAAGGAAGGAGTTAGAATCACAGGGGAGAATTCAAAGCCCGAGGTGTGGGAATGGAGGAATTTTCAAATGGGTAGGTGACAAGAGGTGTGTCACCTTTCTGGGTGGCTGACAGTGCTTTTCAGTCTCTAAAGTGCTTTTGCACATACAATTGTTTAGAAACAATTTAAGGAACAATTTCTAGTATTTTTAGCCCTGTACAGATCAGGGCAGAGATTCAGAGGGGCAAAGTCACTTTCTCTAAGCTATATAGCCAGGCAGTAATAGGGCTGGACAAGGACTCAATGTCTTCCTCTCAGCTCAGCCTTGTTTGGGTAGTTCAAGGCCTCTCTAAGGGAGAGAAGTCATGTCTGTAATAGGTGACAAGTACTGCCAATGTGAGCTAAGTAGGAGGTAGGGAGGTTACCAGTGTGGCTTCTGAAGCTAATGAGGCAGGGGAAGAGGCAGAAAGAAGATGAAGATGTCTAAACAAATGGGTAGTAGAGACCTGGAGACAAGAGAAAGGCAGAGACGGGGTAATGAAGAAGGTTCTTAGGTGCTGTGTTAGAAGCCAAAGGGCAGAGTATTGCTACCCAGGACATGGCAGTGGGGACAAGAGATCTTTACTTTGACCTGGGAGCAGAAGGAGCAGCTGCCACCAGAGAGAGTTCGGCACTCCATGGAGTCCCCAGTGGATGGGAGGTGCTGGAGAATTTGGATGGGGTTGGGGTCTAGGAGGGTCCTGAGCTCTGAAAACACTCCCTGAGGAAATGAGGAACCCCAAATATATAATGGTGAATAAGGCAAATCTACTACGAGTGCTTTATATCCTTTTCCTTTCCTATCTGCAAAAACTACAATACCTCCTATGTACTGTAAAAAGAGATGAAAAATGAAATCTACACCAGCAATACCTGGAAGACATCATTAACTGAAAATAATTTCCAAAATAAACTAAGGCATAAAGAAAAATGGTGAACAAAATGTGGGGCCCAGCCACCTGATAAATCAAAAAGAAACTGAAAATAAGCTGGCAGTACATATTCCACATGGTAGGGAACACATTGCTCCTAACCTCATCAGAGGCAGGAGAAAGTCATGGATAAGAAGACACACCTTGACCAGAAAGATATATCATAAAGAATGAAATGAGATGGTCCACTTGGTGCTGGTGTTCAAGAGATGGCCACTGATTTTTTTATTTGTTGGCCCTGAGTGACATCTTTGTTATATGCATAGCTTCTTGGGAAGAGAGTGAACCCAACACATTCAAAGTGGAGGTGATCATGGAATGCCTGTAGGCTCTCAGGACAATGTAGTTTCTTAGGTGAGCCTTTTCAGTAAGATGAATGCAAAACAGCAAAACTTAGGAGTGATCTGTACTACATCATTCTGAATCAACGGTGAATGTCCTCAATCATGTGTTAAGTGAGGGCTGCAATTTCTCAAACAGGTCCTTTTCTACCTAAGTTCTGTATTTCTGGCAGGCAGTGAGCACCTTTCCTTATACACATGTATTGTGTTCCATTATCAGCATCTGCTGACATAAGCTGTTTGGAGACAATGGTTTTAATCAGATTACACTAGAGAAAGAAATTATTCATAAGGAAAACCGATTCAAATCAGTCTTTTGGATGTCTTTTCCAGTCAACTACTGAAGACAGATGCTGAGGTTGACAATGCTTCAGTGGAAACATTAACTAGGTTCCTCCCATGCGCTATCTTTTCTACCTGGTATGCTTTGTCTGTTATCTTATTTCATCTCTATAAAACTATATGTTGAATAGCTTCACCTTGCAGATGAAGAAACAAAGTATTAGGTCAAATGACTTGTCCAAGTCAACTCCAAAGTTTGCTTCCTTCCTTCCACTAAAACATGTTTACTAAACAGTGAAATTCTCATCAAAAAAATTGAGAGGGTTTCCAAGCCTGGCTTGTGTTCCCAAACCACAGCTGAGGGTGAGTATGGCAGGTCATGCCAAGGCATAGCTGAAACCTGAAGACCTTGAGGATCTCAATTGTTCCTGTCACTAATTTCCAATTTGTTTTTGGGTAGACGGAAGGACACAACCTCTTGGCACCTTGGTTTCTCCACACAGAGACATGTAAAAAGTATTCTCTATTCTCTTGAATGCTTCAGAGTACCCTAATGTGTGTGAAAGTTGTTGTGAAACAGAAAGGCCATGCAGTTGGGTGCTCTAAAATCCATACCATTTTGGTGTGACTAGAGTCACCAAGGGCAGTAACAAGTTACAGCCCTAATATTCCTGGTCCATTCCTGCAAGAGGAAAAGCAGAGGGCAGGGTGGGCAGCAGTCTTACCAGCAATAGTCCAGCAGGTGTGGAGGCAGCACAGGGATGTATACATGCTGCCAGTACATGGGGTAGAGCATTGCGGCCGAGCCGTGGATGCAGGCAGTCAACTGCAACAGAGCAAAGCAGAGATTCAGAGCTAAAAACTCAAAGTGAGGAAGCACTTGAATTCATTGGATTTCAGGAGCAAAATTAAATATGTACCCATCAATATATTTAAAATAAAATATTTATATAAGCTGAAAAATCTGGAGAAGTTATTCTAAGTTAACTTACCCTAATGCAAATTTGCTAAGAGCCTTTTCTTCAAAGTATCTATTTTTTTTTTTCCTGATTATAAAGCTAATGCAGGATTGGGGGTATACCTCAATGTTAAAGTGATTGCCTAGCATGTGCAAGACCCTGGGCTCCATCCCCAGCACATTAGAGAAAATGCTAATGCACATTTAGAGTACAAAATTGAGAAAATGGAGAAAGGGATAAAAGGAAAAACCCAACACTACCTGAAGCTTATTTAGCATTTTAGGGTATTATACTTATAAACACTTATATTTCCTTTTCTAATGAAATTAAAATTACTGTAAATAGAACGTTCTTTTGTTTTTTTCACATTAATATTTTTGATATGATTTTCCCACATCCCTAAATATTCATAAAATATTGAGTGTATCTTTCGATGACACTCAATGAATTTCTCATACTATATTTAACTACTCTTCTGTCATTAAGTTATATAATTGTACCATGTCAGTAATTTATGGTTTCTGAATGTAGAATTCAGAGACAAAGTTTATGGATATTCTAAGGTACTTGTTAGTGTCATAAAGAGATTTAGGAGAGAGGCCCTTTCCATTCCCCCAGTACCATGATGCTGGTCCTGCTACCCCTCACTAGAAATAAGTATTATTGTCAAGTTAAAACTTATATTTCTCTTACTTTAATTTTTAAAATTACTGAGGCTGAATACTTTTTATCAAATGTTTTTTGGCTACTTTTCTTAGGTAAGAGTTCTATTCATTTCTTAGCCAACTTTTTAACAGTGTTAATGTTTTAAAAATTGATTTATAAGCAAGCACTCATGATATGCAAAGGATACCAAACCCTTTATGATGTTTTTGTGAATAATTCACTCTTCATTTTCTTTGAATTTCTGAGTGAAGAGGTTTCAATAATTATGTAGGCAAATCTTTTCCTTAGTGGTAATTTCTACTACTTTTATCCTAAGATGTCCTCCAAATTTTCTCCCAGCATTTAACTCTTTAATCCATCTGGAATTAATTTAGGTTTAAGAACTGAGGTGAGAATTTATTTTTTCCACATAGTTAATCAATTGCTCTGGCACTGTTTACTGGCTAATCCTTCCTTCCAAATTCCTTTGACATGCCCTTATTTTGTACTCCCTCTCCCCTCCCCCCACCGAAGATCTGAAATATCATAAGATTAGTATTAGATACAATTAAAAAATTTAGGAAATAATGATAACAAAAAGGGGTACAATTGCTACAAAATTCTATATTGCAAAAAGAAAGGAAAAAAACCAACCTTTGGAAATAAAGCTACTAAGTGACAAAAGCCAACAACACGTTTCTTTATGTCTTTTTTCTTTAATGTTTCTTTGGTTTCTGGGAAGCCTACTCCCAGGAGGACTTTGCTTCTTTTGGAAGCTGTTAACTGGCCTTTGCTGACAGAAGGACATTTACGTGGCAAAAGAGTGACCTGCCAAGACCTAGAGGTTAGTATAACATGACCAGCTTTAAATTGGATATTCTGCTGATGTTTTACAGTTGTGAGAGCTGTGTGTAAAGCCAGGTCACTCCTTCCCCTACCCACTTTTCCCTCCAGACCCAGTTCTTTAAATCAGGTACATGCCATGAACAGGAGAGATCCAGAAAGTGCTGAAAAGCTGCTCCCAATGACACCGCCAAGGCTCTTAGGTCTAATCTACCCTTCCCAATCTATTTCTGTAAGTTCTTTAATAAAGGAGGCTGTTGTATGTATACTTATGTCTAATTCCGTTAGGGTTTCTTAGAGATGAAAAACCCTTGCTGGTGTTGAGTGAGTGGAGAACAAACCAACTTTACTACAATGCCATCCTCAGACCAGACTAGAAAGTTACATTGGCCTTCATCTCTGGTTCTTTCTGCTCATCCTTTACCTAGCTGTCAGAGTGCTCTTCTGAAAGTGCAGGCCCACTCCCATCACTTCTTATTTGGAAGTCTGGAGCATGGCTGGGACAAGATGTCTCTGGCAACTCCTAGTCCACCTATAAAGCAGGATCTCTAGCCATAGTATCAACTGTCTTCCCCAAGTTTCCCCTTGGAATTTTTATGTACAGATGTAGGAATAGCTATGGACTCTTTCTCCTCCCTTCTCTCTTTCACTCATCCCCCAAACTGGCCTGGATTTGTCTTGCTAGCAAACTCCTCCCTCAGGCTTCTGGACGAGCATTCCCCTCTCCTCCAAAGCCTTGCTTTGGTTCCCCTGGGCAATTGGATAACTGCCTGCAGTTTGTCCCCTAGTTATAAAGTAAACAAAGACCCTGTCTCTCTTCATCTCCATGTTCTCAGTGACATTACAAACCTATAAGTGCTAGTTAATGAGATATGTCCTGAATAAGTAACAATTCCTACTTAGAATATATTCATGATATAAAGATAGCTAGTTGTTTAGCGTTCGACAGTACTGTCCCAGCATTTTCATAAGTCCACAGAGTGGGGCATATGACTCAAATTCCAAAACAATAATGACAAGCTTAGACATACAAATATGCCACTTTTGGAAAAATCAAGTTACTCATTCATTTATCCATTTATTCAATAATATGCCTACTCTATAACACATCAAATAAATAAAGCAATTCAAAAACCTGTAAGTTACTATAGAAACATAAGGTAACATCATTTGTAATTCTTGGAAAAAGCTGTCTCACAAATTAATCCTATTTGAGACAGAACTCGATTACCTGCTTCTTTTTAGCTTAAGCTGATTTGGATCAAAATCTAATCTTCAGACAATGTTCTTACCATGTGTCCTTAACCTCAAGATAGGTTTCCTAAGCTAAATGCCAAGACCTTAAAATTACTTAACCTTCAGAAAAAAAGTGCTTGAAAATTTCACTAGGGGATTTTCTAAGGGCCAAATCTCTGCAATTGGGCTAAAATGCATTCACCCATTTGATTAAGAAAACAAACAAACAAACAAAATAGGGAATTGTTTGGCCTTTTTCCAAAATACTAAGTGGCACACATTATGTGCATCGTTACTTAAGAATAGGCTAAGCTGATTACAAAAAAGTCTTACTACCTATGTATATGGAATAATGTATTGTGTACTGCAGAGTATCATTACCCACTTATTTTAAATTCTAGGCCTTATTTCTAAACATAAGAATCCTAAAAGACTATGTTCATTCCTTAAAGAAGATAAAATATTAAAGTAATGAAGGTATACAATTTGGAGTATAGTCAACAAAGGGGTACTGTGAATATTTAATTAAAGTGCAAGTTGAGGAAAATGATCCTATCAAAATCTCACTCAGTGGGAGAATAGAAAGATAGTATGTGTAAAATTTGCCCAAAGTCATTAGTCACAATGAATATTCATCAGAAGCCAATTATCAATCCCACCTAATGACACCCCAAAAAGATTTTGCCCTGAAGCAGCTGAACAGTCTAAGACTCTAGACAAAACTAGACAAATTATACAGCCAAGAGCCAGTCTAGTCAGAATACAGATATAAAGCAAACTACTGGTAGGTTTTGGTCCCGCTTTAGCAAATCCTGTCCTCAATTAAAGGTGCACAAGATCAGCTTTATATATGGCTCTATTAGTTTTCTCTAATGAGAGAGAGAGAGAGAGAGAGAGAGAGAAATGGGGATAGGACATGAAGGGACAGTGATCAATGACATAGGTGAAAAAATCACAAGGACACTTTATTTTTAATTTTAATTTTTTAGTTTAAGGTGTTTCACAAAGATAATGTCCAGATTACCAAAATCTTAAGATCCAAAATAACCCAAAAACACAAAATCCCTCCAATGTATGTGCCAGGCACCATACTAGGTTGAGATCCCTGCAGAGTATTGTTTTAAAGGAATGTGCTTGTGGATACATATGTATACTACCACCACATTTCACAGATAAGAAAACAGTCTCAGAGGCAAAATAACTTGCCCAAGGCCACATCGCTAGCAAGTGACAGAACTGGGACTCACATACAGGTCTGTCAACTTGTAATGGCCACTGTTTCCACAATGCATAAATTAACTCAGAAAGTGTTTGTTTGCCTACCCTGTGCCATCCACTGTGCTGAGGATTCTAACATTCTGAAATTTCCTCACTGTTAGATGACCTAATACCTAGGACAAAATACCAGTAACAGGAAATAAATAAGAATTTATTTTTTAAAGGAAGAAAGAATACACAGTTTATTACATGGCTAAGGCTTGAGAGTACTGGACTTGAAAATAAACATTTTTAAAACAAACACAGATCTGACCATTTCCTGAGGATTAGTCATATTTAACTAAGGTGTTGTAGTATCTTTCATTCTAGATAGACAAGGAAGTAAAGACTGTTAGTTAAAGGGTAAGGTTTACATGCCAGTTTGGGCACACATACCTCAAAGTCTGGCTTAATACAAGGTTGAAAGTCTTGCTTTCTGCCATGTTCCCTTTCACATCTCTGAACAAAGTCTCCCACTAAATCTCTTCTTGATCTGAGCAAGTCACTGCATCCCCTGAGTCTCAGTTTCCCCTATATATAAAATGGAGAGGCTGGACTACAAGATCCCTGTGTCCCTTTCCAGCTTTGACTCTAGAAGAGTTGCCATGCTTGTGGACAGTGCTATTCTTCTACCTCCTTAGGCCTTCTTCAGCTGTACTACTGACCAAGCAGAAATAAATTAGGGTCCATTTAAAGTCACTCTTACTTTCACACTTCTGTTGAGAAAACAGAGGGGTCCACCTCAAATTCAGCCACCCCATCACCTAACTGTGGAGGGCACAGCCTTTCTCCATGCCCAGCCCCTGATATGTTGAAGATCCCAGAGGAAGATGATCTCAGGAGACTAGGAGCTCATGACTCCAGATGCAGGCTCCCCAAGGACAGAGACCACATACAAAGTCTCTCCTTATCTCCTACTTTGCTTGACTCTGAGCAATGTTTGGGGAAATGTGAGAATGCCTCTAGCTTAAAACATCATGAGGAATGGTAAGGCAAGATTACCAGACATCTAACAAATTGTAATTGCTTAAGAGATTATAACTAGAGCTGCAGATTTCTAAGAAAGTACTGAGATTACAAATTATGAAAGCTGGCAACAGAAAAAATCAAGATAGTCTTCACGTCCTTGAACTCAGAATGTAAAATAATCAAACTGACACCTATTTTACAGTGTTAGAGACATCTGGATTTCCACTTTGAACTTAAACATAAAGAAACTGATAAAACAAAGATTAGAGAAGGAATAACAGATTACTAATTTTAAAGATGGGACATTTTTAAGCCTATCATTTCAACAAGAATTATCCTAGGTGAAGACTTGTAGAAAACGGAAACTGCTAGCTTTCTCAACTTAAGAATTAGATTCTTTTACTTAATTATAAATCATCTTTGTAGTTATCAGGACATAAATGGTGCCATGATTTGAACGGTGCTGTGATTTTTGTTTTTATCAGTTATTCTCAAATGGAAAATCTTCTGTAGAATCAGCAGTTTTAAGCAAAATGTGCAAGAACTCGGTAAGTTAACCTCATCAACTGTTCCATGAGTGTAAGAAAAAATCTTTAATTATGAATGATTCAGCTATGTTCCAGTTGTGTTTATTATATTCAGTGGGGGAAGAGTTGGCTTTTACAAAACTATTAAAGATGCTTTAGCAGAGAGGCAACTTTGAAAGTCTCAGAAATCAAAGATCCTTCTACTAGTCCAGACAGATGCTGAATGTGTAAGTGGAAAGAAGGAAAAGAGCAAAGAATGCCCTGCTTCTCTTAGAAGATGAGATGCAGTTGCTTCTTTTTAGGGGGTGAGGGGAGCAATCTTCATGTAGTTTCTCTTTTAGTTTGGTGAATTCACCTTACTTCTTTCTTATCCATTATCTTTTGGGGAAAGAAAAAACAAACATAAAAACCTATCATGGAGTCAAGTTGGGTGCCTTCCTCCAAGAGCAAAATCATCATCCAGTTGAGAGGAAGCCTATTCAGGCAAGCACCCGCCTACTTACTTCTCTTTCCATTTTTTTTTTTTAAGCTACCTACTAACTGGAATAATTAGAGTAAGTTATTAACCAGGGTAACACTATCCTGCCAAGGTTTGACACTTTAAAACATCAAAGCAAATAAAGCTGCCAGAGAAAAGCCTTAGCTACCAAAGCAGAGGCAGAAACTATGGGAAGGCAAACTATACTATAAAGAAGCCTGTAGTAACAGGAGGGAGGAAAGAGCTTTCTTTCATACTTAAGATGAAAAAGAAAAAGGCAAGGTACCTGGGGACTGATAACAGCCCACTTAAATATGCAGACCTTCATTCTGTGTATGTGACAGACATTACTAATTAATACTGGAGTTGAGATATGACCTGAGGATCCCTCCTAACATGCAACTATTGTCAATGGATCAAAGTTAGCACTCAAGAAGAAATCTGCTTGCCACCTCAACTCTAGTATAAGTAGATATGAATTTGTTTGCAAACATTTTTTTAATTTATTTTTTTATTATTCATATGTGCATACAAGGCTTGGGTTATTTCTCCCCCTGCCCCCACCCCCTCCCTTACCACCCACTCTGCCCCCTCCCTCTCCCCCCCCACCCCCTCCATACCCCCTCCATACCCAGCAGAAACTATTTGTTTGCAAACATTTCTAAGATTTAAGTTTATGTTTAGTTAATGGATTCACATGATTGCGTTAATAAACAATCTTTTTTTGGGGGGGGGAGGGTTAGGGGCAGTTCTGAGGTTTGAACTCAGGACCTTGAACTTACCAGGCAAGCACTCTATCACTTAAGTTATGCCCTTTTGGCTTTAGTTTATTTTTCAGATAGGGTGTTGTGTTTTGCCTGGGCCTCCCTCAGACTGTGATTCTCCTACTTTTATCTCCTATGTAGCTGGGATTACAGACGTGTAGTCACTATGCCAAGCTTGTTTGTTGAGATAGGGTCTCACTAACTTTTTCCTTCTAGGGGTGCCTAAAACCTTGATTCTTCCATTTTCACCTACTGTGTAGCTGAGATTACAGATATGACCCACCACACCTGGCAAGAATCATATTTTTAAGAAAGCAAACATAACTGAACATAGAATCACGAGTACCTCTCTGTTAGAGTATCTATACACTGAGAAGGAACTAAGGAAGGTTCCTTTATGTGGTGAGTTACTAAACAGGAATGCATAGGAAAAAAAAAAGACTCTCTCCCTTATAGAGTTTTGTAGTTGGATTTGTCCAACCTTTGGAAGTGACAATAAACTCAGAAATGATTAAAGCTATAAAACAGTCATTATTATAACTACTTAATCAGCACTTAACTGCTAATCATTGAGTATAGTACTTCATATGTATTTAACTCATTTAATCTTCACAACAGCCTTATTATAGGTAGCATTCTTGTTCCCATTTTACAGGCAGGGAAACTTGTATAAGGTCACACGGAGTCCATGGCAGAGCTAGGATATGAACAGAGCATGTCAGGCTCCCAAGTCTGTTCCCAGTTCACATGAAACTGCCTCTGTGCTCTGATCTGTATTAATCCAACAATTACTGAGCATCCACTATGTGCATACACCATGCCCTCAAGCAATTTAAAAGACACAGAAAGATCAAAATGCAAACAATCAACTTCAACACAAAAGCATTATGAAAGAGGTGCTGCTGTAATAGAGGTTCAAGTGTGTCAGCACAGAAAGAAGGAATCCCTAATTCTGCCTGGGGCAAGCATCGGGTAGCATGGAGACAGAGGTACTAGAGCATTCAGGACCTTCAGGATGAGGAAGGAGAGGTTGCTCCTGCTCCTCCCTGCTGAGAGGCCAGCCAGGTGGAGTAGTAAAGTGAACATCACAGCTCCTTAGGCCGCTGAAACATTATATAGTGATGACTGCAAAAACTTAAGCAGAAATGACCATTTGATCACTGATTAAGTGACTAGTGAGAAGCGGGTAGGTAAGCCAAACCTCCTATGTGTTGCCATAATTATTCTCTGTGGCTCGGATTTATCACCATCCTCTACCACCAGTTTTGCAAATAGAATCTGCAGAACTCTCCCAGGATCTCCACTACATTCCTTGCTTTGGAAAGTCAAGTCAGGTATTACTGACCACAAAGGTGAGATTCAGTGCCAAGTGATGTATTTACTGAATAAGCAGTATATTTCCAGTGCTGGCTACAACTTTTCATATCTGCAATCATGAATCCTTCACTAGCTCCATTTTTATAGAAGAAGGTTGAGAGACTCCAGAGGTCAATATCCCATGGCCACATGGCTAGAAAAAAGTACACAGCAGAGGCCAAAACTGAAAACCACCACCCTAACTTGAAATCTGATGCTCTCTCCTCCAGCCCTGCTATCCTTTCTCTGGGGAAAATACAACACTAACAGGGCTGTCTGATGCATCTAACTGGTGGACTCTGTAGCCATCAAGATAGTGCAAAGGCAAAATTGTGAATTTTCCCTATGCTTACATAGTCTCACATTACACTGCCTGGATTCACCAAAGTGACTCCATAATTGGCACCTGAAAAAACAAAAGAGGAAAGAAATTATAGGTCCTTTTCCCACTAACTTAGTACATAGTAGGCCATCAAGTTTCCTTAATGAAAACCTCTACAATTTCTGCCAAAGTGGGTGCCATTTATAGATTTTCAAGTACATTAAGATGTAAATGATTTTAATATTACTCATTAGTGTTTTTTGGTAGAAGTTTGATTTATAAGAATCGTAAGAAATAAGCTATCATTCCTACAATGTAAGGAACATACAAATTTATTTCACAAATTGCCCACATTATTAAAATAGTAAAATTTTAGGGTGACATTCATATAGAAATGGCTGAAAAGAAACATCACCTCTCTGTTTACACACAGGTATCCAAAGTCACAATGGTGGACTGCACTGGCATTCCATGACATTACTGAGAACTCGAGTGGATTGTATTTAGCCATGTCCTTCTCTAGACTAGCCAAGGCCAGAATCAAAGCTCTCTCAAAAAGAAACATGAAGAAAAACAAAGAACTTTCAAAGTGCTAGTCTGTGCTCATGAATGTCTTCCAAACAAATGTGCTTGGCCCTTACTATGTAGACTCAAAATGAAAATGATTCTGGCCACGCAAATAGCCATGTCAATGAATAAATACTGTATGTGTCTTAGAAAACTGTCTATTCACTGGTTCCAAACCTGGCTGTGTATCAATCACTTGGAAAACCTTTCAGAAATATACAATTCCCTGGTTCCACACCAGACTTTTCCAACCAGTATGTATGGAGGTGCTGCCCACCAGTCTGTGTTTCAGCAAGTTCTCTGAGTGATTCTAACAGCATTTGGGAATCCCCAACCATCTGAATCCTGTGCCTAGTCCAAAGCAGGTGTTTAATTTTTATTGGCAAAATGGGAGCAGAGGCAGGTGAGGAAGGTAAGGACTAGTATGGAGACCCTGGCTGGTTGAAGTCCTATCAAAGGATCACACATTAAGCTGTTCATGCTCTATATCACATTGTAGAGTCTCTATAACACCTCGCGGCTCTCTTCATTCCAGCTATAGTTCAACACGACATGAGAAAGCTAACTCTCACATAATTAAATGAAGCATAGAGTTCACAAAGCAGTTAATTACATTTACATTTAAAAACCAGAGAAAACCACATAAATAAAACATACCAATTTTCTTTAAACTTCCTATCAGTGGAGGTTCTTTTCATTTATTTTTTTAAAGTTTTTAATATTCTCTGAACCACAATAAAGTTTTTTTGCAATGGAGATTTAGAGAGGCTATGCTTTTTGCAAGTTTGGCTGCTGAGTCTGTAGTTCACTACATTTTGCTAAGGAATCCCCTCTTCTCCAAAAGGATTCATTTTCTTCTCACTTCTTTGAATATTCTTCTTAGGTTGTGAGGGTGAGCTAGGTTAATCTCTTTTTCTTTTAACACATAAAAGATGAACAAACAAAATGTTCGATTTATTTTATTTTCTAAATAGAACATTAAATTTAGTCTTAGAATTCTTTATTTGGGAAGTTTCCAGTTACAAGGTCTTGGCTTCCCTTGAGCACAGTTTGGAACAAAATAATGCAGTTTGTTCCTACGGCTGGAACATGCAGAGTGGAGTGTGCAGGCAAAGAGGCCCTGGCTCAGGGCCAGGGTTTCAAACTTCCTTCAACTGCCACTTTCTTCTCTGCTTCAAGGGCTGCAAAACAGCAGACAGGATTCGTTTTTATCTGGTCCAGAAGAACGGGGAAAGCTTTGCATGATTTCAGTGCTTGGCCCACCACACAGACTGGCACAGCCATAGCAAGGTGGAGTTCATCTGGATAGAAATAAAAATGAAGCCAAATCTGAAAAACTGCCCCATCCACAAACTGGCCCTTTATCGGGTCACAAGACCAGAGAGTGCCCAGACAATGGATGCTGTCAGTAGGAGTGGGTAGGACAGAATGGGCAAGGCTGGAAAAGGATCCAGGCCTTCCCTCAAATACTGAAGCATCTACAAAGAGCCAGAGGGTGCTAGTGAGGGCCCAGAGGTATCCTTAACCACTCTTCAGGCTACTGGTGCCCAGGTCCTGCCCAAGGACAAATTTCTGTTTACTAGTTAGGAATAAACTGATAGGGAAATGGTTTTATATGTTTTTCACTTCCTTACATGAGATAACATCAGAAAATTACTAATTCTTTTCATAGTTATGGGCATCACACAAAAAATGAGGTATGGAGGCTCAGTTAATTAGATCTTGCCCCTCAACTGTCTTGTATTTGTCTTAAAAAGCATCTGCTGGATAACGCAAATACACATTCCTTAAGAAAATATGTTTTTGTCTTCATTTAACTGGATATTCTCAGATTTTGAAACATCTTCCAGTGCCCCTAAATTATAAAGGAGGTATTTAGGGCTGAGATACACAGAGCTGGAAGGGGGTGCAGTCCACGAATCCTGCAGCCCCAATAATCAGAGCAGAACTTACCCAGGACCCCACCAAGGCTGTGCTGAGGACAGCTGGACCAGGATGGGTAGAGTCTAACAATGCACAGGCAATGGGTTGACTAACAGTGCTTAGAGAAATGGAGCCTTGGCTAACAGTGGTAGCGTGCCAGTTAGAAACTCATGTGTTGGCCTTCTGTTTCCCTGGTGCCTAGAATGGTGCAGGGCCCATGGTTGGGGCTTGTTAAATCTGAAATGAATTGCTTAGAGTTGCACACAAAGACAATACCAGAATGAAACTCTTTTTGTCATTCAGACCATGGTCAGCAGAATAATGCCAAGAATATTTCTCTGAGTATAAGTATCACAGGGAACTCATGACAAACGCAGAGTTACCAACAAGGCAGTTATGAGGTAGACAGAAGGACGTTGGCCTGGAGCCAAGAGAAGTGGGTTTAATTCCATTTCTGCAGCTCATCTTAGGGAAGGCACATCTACTTTCTACGTGCAAATGTTCTTATCTGCAAAAGGAGAATAAAATAAACTAGCTCCTAGGATTGTTGCAAGAACTAATGACGAAAAAATGACAAGTACATATATATATATGTACACACATATATATGTATATATATGCATATATGATTACATGTATGTATATATGATTGCACAGTACCTGGTATAGTAAAGGGCTCAAAAGACTTAACTTAAAAGAATTTTAACATGTCTGTAATCCTTGCTATTCAGAGGTGGAGATTAGAAAGACTGTAGTTTGAGGTCACCCTGGGCAAAAACGATGAGACTCCCCCACCACCCCATTTCAACCAACAGCTGAGCATGGTGGTATGCACCTGTAATTCCAGCTATGTGGGAGGCATAGGTAGAAGGACTGTGATTTGAGGCCAGCCCCAGGCAGGAATGTGAGACCCTATCTGAAAAATGACTAAAACCAAAAAGGGCTGGGGACGTGGTTCAAGTGGTACAGCACCTGCCTAGCAAAACAACAACAAAAATTTAATCAGGTTGGGGAGAACAAGGGGGCTGTCACATACAGTATTAAGTATGCAGCTAAATAGCTCAAGGTTCTTTCTGACTCAAGTTCCCTCAGCGGGATGGAAATTCCTAACAATGTCTCTGGTTGTGATAGTGCCTGCATGAGGATTCCAAAAATAGTGTGAGAAGTGGTATCCAATGCATGTAGCCTGGTGATAAAGGTAAGCAGTTTGATGGGGTGAAGATTCACTTGTATAACTCTTGGCTGTTTCTTCCTTTCCAGAAGCCAAAACCTTCCTCAGTACTGCACCACAATGATCTAGTTGGCCAGCTGCGACCTTAGACAAGTTTCTCTTCCTTTCCAAATGGACAGGCTGCTCTGTAGAATGGGAATAATATTGAACTTCCAGAAGTGCTAATGGAAACACATGGTATCATCTTATCTTCAACCTACCTGCTACCTCTGGATTTCCAAAAAAACACTATGAGTTAAACTCAGGTATGCAAATATGGAAGAAAAATGGGACCTTTGTGCTACAAGAAATCACACTGAAATATTTACACTAGAGAACAAGATTTAGCTAAGCCTTCCCTATTTATCATTTATAAAGGAAAACAATCAATATACATTAAATGAGCAAAGAGAACAAAAACTTACATTTTTTCTTATATGGAATATCATGGAGTTATTGACCGAGACACCCTGGAATGTATTTTACTCAACTCCAAACTAAATATTGTTGGGCTGTCTCTATTGAGGCACAATTTTATAGAAGACAGCACTCTGGAGTGTTCGACAGCTTTTATCTTCCAGACGCTTGACGACTCCAAGGTATATTAATTAAGCCTATATCTTATCAAACAAAATTCAGAAAAATGCATTTTTCAAGGTATTATAGGCCACATCAGGATCTGCCAAGAAAGGGTCAACAGAAGTCTTGGGCTGAAATAGACTTCACACCTCCCATTTCATCTACAAGATAATAAAAAGCCTCTCTTGGGAAATAAAAGGCAACAATGAGAAAAGGATAAATTCTGAATTTGGAGAGGTCCAAAGGCTTGAATAAAACTGTTCAGTTCCTTAATCCCCAGACAAACTGCATCTAACTAATCAAGATGCTGCTGATTGGATGTGAGCCACAAGGAGAACTCCACCTTCCCCCAAAAGGTTTCTACTATCAATCAAAAAACTTAAGAGCTCAGTTAAGAATCAACTACTTGTAAAAACAACAACAACAAAAGAAAAACACCTCTAAGTAATACATGCGTATAGCCTTAAAAACAAAAACAAATAGCAGTAAAGGCTTATATTGAAAAGCAACAGTCCACTTCATGATTCTCCTTACCCTTAACTCAAAGTAATTACAGTCAATACCCAGAATTTATCTCCTTGTCTCTAATATCTACCTCTTGTTTTTTTTAAGCATTAAAAAATAGTATAGTATTTATTGATTCATTATAAACATATGCACATACTACATGCCAGACTCTGTCTTAAGAGTTTTGCAAATATTATTAACTTATTCTAGTTTTACTTAATATGAGGTCACTGGTGATCCAAACAAAAGCCGTTTTAGTGGGGGAGTTTTGAAGAATGAGAGGAGAGGGACTAGACAAGAAATAGATAATTCTCTTCAGGAATTTTTTCTAAAAGGGAGAATATAAATGAGGTAAAGGGGATCTGGTCAATGAAGTTTTATCTGGTCTGTAAGTTTGAGAGCCCTTATATCACTTTGATATGCTTTTAAGAATGTGCCAGTAGAGAAGGAAAAACTGATGCAGGACAGAGGAGCACACAGATAGAGGGAGCTGAAAGACACTGAGGACTTTCTCAATAAGGCATCCTTGCATCTCTCTAAAACTGCAGTCCCTCTCAGTTCCATCCACTCTCCTCAGCTGCTAGCCTATGGCTTAGCATTTACAGCAGCTACTGTACTATACACTGTATTTACCTTGTTTACCTGAGGGTCTAGCTGGAGCGCAAGCTTCATGAGGTCAGGGATTTTTGCTTACTTTGCTTACTGTTGACTGTTGTATTCCCAGTGCCTATGACAATGCTACAATAACTATTTGGTGGAATGAAGTCAGGTGGACAAGCTGAGGGATTGGCTCTAGGGAGGGCAGACAGTTCACTCACAAAAGTTCAGGCCTTAGGAGGTTGATGGATATGGTAGAGGCTGCTAGGATTCTCTTTTGAGGGCTTCTATTACATGGTTATAGAATTCTGGGTTGGAAATAATTTTTCCCTTAGAAGTTTAAGACACTACTTCATATCTTCTTGTTTCCAGAATTGTAAAATCTCAGGCAACACTGATTCTTAACCTTTGTATAAGACATACTTTGTTTCTATCCCTTACACTCTAAAATTTCCTAGTAAAGAAGCTTGGTATCTTCTTTTTTGTTAAAAAAAATTTTTTTAATAGATGTACAAATAAAAATATGTCTATCATGCCAGGCATGGTGGCTCACATTTGTAATCCTAGCTACTTAAGAGGTTGAAATTGGGAAGATCAAGGTTCAAGGCCAGCCCAGGCAAAGATTTGTGAGACCCCACCCATTTCAATGGAATAAAGCTGGGAGTGGTGGTGCCTGCCATCCCGATGACAGCAGAAGTGAAATACAAGAGAATCACGGTCCCGGGCAAGCAGTAAGATTCCATCTCAAAAATGAGTAGAGAAAAAAAGGGCTGAAGGTATGGCTCAAGCGGTAGAGCACTTGCCTAAGTAAGCACAAAGCCCTGAGTTCAAACCCCAAGTACTGCCCCCCATCCCAATATATGTATATTACATAAACAACTTTTAAAGGAAACAGGTCAGAACTCAAAACCTACCACTTCACTCAGGTGTCAGCAAATTTCAGTGAAAGGGTCTGTGTAGCCTGCTGCCTACTTTTGTAAATAAACCTTTGTTGGAACATGACCAAGTCCATTAGCTTACCTATTATAAATGACAAGGTCAAAACCCAGTAGTTGTAACAAAGACCATATGGCCTCCACAGTCATATTTATTATTTGATTCTTCCCACAAAAATTTGTTGATCCCTAATCTAGTTTCAGACTGAAGACACAGCTAGAATGTAGCTCAGTGGTAGAGCACTTACCCAACATACATGAGGTCCTAGCTTTGGTTGAAATTATCTATTCCTTGAAATGTTTGATCAAACATGCCTAAAAATTTTGTGGATTGAATGCTTTATCTGGGAAAATATATCAACTCAATTTCTACAAATCAAATGACCTATTCAATTTTTCTGTTTCTTTTTGAGTCAATTTTGGTAAATTATTTTTCTCTGACAATTATGCCTTAGTTTTTAAACACTAACATAAAGTTGGTAACAGAATTTTCTTATTATGCTTAACTCTGCTGTATTTTTTTTCTTATAATTTATTACTTTATTACATTTTAGTTTGGAGAAGGAGCAGAAATAACTTTGTGTGTTTAATCCATTATATTTATATGAACAAAATTACACAGAAGCTACACTGCTTATCAATAAGATAGAATCAATAAGATAGAGGTAATAACAGGAGGCACCAAAAGTTGTTAAAGGAGGATTAAATAAATAAATATGAAAAATGCCTAAGACAGTAAGTGGCACATATTTAGGGCTCAAAACACCATTAATAAGAAATTCAGTTCCACTGAGATGATTTTTGTTCCTCTGGAGTTTTATAATCCAAAGCAGCAGTAACTAATTATGGGCTAGACTCTTTTAAATGTACCCTCACTTCATTCAGCTCCATAAAGAGGGAATGATAAATGCGGTTGGCAAAACTCGGTCTGGGTGTTCATGTCCTAAGATCGTGAATTGCACATGTAAAATAAAATGCATAACAAAGCAAGAAGCTGACTATACTGTAAGTTGTTCTTTCCATACTTTTGTCATCTACCATGTGCTATGAGTTTCATACACAGCATGTAACAAAAAAAAAAAAAAAAAACTTGTGAGTTCTTGACAAGCAATGGATAATAAAATAAAATAATGAAGTTACGATGAAAACCATACAGAAAATTCTAACAGTCTCACAAAGTTTTGATTATTAGGTGCCTTTTATTCATGGTAAACACAACTGATTTATCCAAAGGTCCTTCATTAGGAAACCTGCCATTGTAAACAGATGCTTATATTCTGTTTACAGAGGGATGTGTGTTAAGCATGCTACTCTTAGTCAATTTCTGTATCTACATTTTATCTAAAAACAGCAACAAACCCTGGAAACAGATACTGAATTATTTAGGGAAAATTATACTGAGGTCTGTGATTTACTTTGGAATGCATGAAAACATAAGATTTTTAAAGAAGGGTCAGGGGTATAGTGGTAGAGAGCTTGCCTAGAATGCAAAAAGCCCTGAGTTTGATCCCCAGCACTGAAAGAAAAAGAAAAACCTACACACACACACACACACACACACACACACACACAGATGGATTGGCAAATGGTATGAAAGATGGGTAGCTGGATAAATATGTGATAAAGCAACTTCAATAAAATTATTGGTAGAATCTAGATGGAGTTATATTAGTGTTCATTGTGTTCATTGTAAAGTGATTTCAACTTTCTATAATGCTTGAGAATTTTCATAATAAAATATTGAGGAAGGTATATACCATATTTATCAAGTGAAAACCTAAAATAACAATATGAAAATTTGTTATACATATAGCAAAAAAAATTATTAAGAAAAACACCAAAAGTCTTCTAAGAGAAATGGAAAAAGATGCTAACAAAATACACACAAGAAATAAACTCGTGGAAATACTCAGTTACTTCTAACCAAACCAGGCCTAGAATGCCATTTAAATACTGACTTTACTTGAAAAATCAAAATGCATGCACAAAACATGGACACATTTACAAATCTGGCAAGGCTACAGTAAAAGTGGTACATTTTACCCAGCTGGCAGCACTCACTGTAAACAAGCACACCGCTGGGGAAGTAGTCCCTAAGTCATGGTGCTTATCAGGTCCTTTGACCTGGTGATTCTACTCCTCACAATATGAAGTATATCAGTCAAAAGGAGCTAAAAGATGTTCACTGCAGTATAATCTGCTAGAGGATTAATCTACGGACAACCTAAGTAACCATCAAAAAAGAAAAATTTAGTAAATGATGACACATCAGTATACTGGCACTTCCATGGAAGCTGATACAGAAGTATGCACCATGTTCACAACACAGCCGAAAGTAAACCTGTAATTGTGAGACTGTAAGAATCAAGGAAACGTGCACTGTGAATACTGAATGAAAAACATGGATTGCCATATGAGGGGAATGTGGCTGACTCATTTTCCTAACATGTTCTTTGATCTTGCTGGTGCATCTCTGGATTACACTGAATCAGTGGCCGGCGTGTGCACAACTACTCACAGTGCTGAGCTTGCTGCAGATGATGAGGATTCGGCGCTCGTACAGCATACTGGCATACAGATGCAACATGTTGTTCACATCCACAGCCACAAAATATTCTGTCAGATTTCTCTAGGAGAAAGAGGACAGCAAGGTTTGTGGCTTGTTTTGTTTGTTCTTATTACAAAGAGTATCTAATAAGAGCATGAGAATCAGAAAGCACACTCTCCTCTTCCCTGTCCTGTTCTTTCTACATGGAAGACCAAATCCCACTCATGTATAAAAATCATGAAATGCAAAGCTGAGGAGACCTTAGAGCTGAGCAGCCTGATCAAATGCATCTCTGTGGGGTGATTATAGCTTACAACACAAGGTTGTACACAACACTGTGTTTGCTTTTCATGTCAGTCCGAAAGGTGAGCAGACCAGGAATTCTTCAATCTCAAATGAGGAAATCAAGGCTCAGAGAGATTCGCCAAGATCAAAGGTCTAATAAGCAATGAAGGTAGGACTGCTGTTCAGATCTTCAGACCCCAGACCCTAGAATCTTCCCAATGTACTATGCCATGCGTCTAAGCAAAAGATGGTTCCAATGTGCTTTCCGCACAGGGCTTGTTTCTGTCCGGCAGATCCCAGCCTCCAAGGCTAGGCCTACACCCATCAGGTCCTCAACTATTGGTGTTCCCTCCCCCACCACTTACATTCTCCAAAATGGCTCAGTTAGAATTAAAGCACTTTCAAAGATTTACAACTTCCAGGTATTTCTCACTCAAAAGGGGAAAAAGAATAAAAGACAAACAGCAGCAAAGCAGTGTTTTAGCTAGCTTTATTCTGCAGCCCGGGCTTCATTCCTTTAATTAGTACTACAGATTGGTATTTTTCAGATTTTAGAAAAATGGAATGTGTTTCATTCCTACAATCCTTTCTATACCCACCTGACTTTAATAATACACATGAATATGCTAATTTCTTTGGTGTTTCAGATTTTCAATGCCGCTCAATATAATTCTCTGCAAGTGAAAGGGGTTGGAGGGAAGGAACGCTATTGCCAGGGGTTACAGTTTACAATGGTTAAAGAGCTATAACCTATAAATTGAAGTAAACCTGGTAGATTTTACATGCAAAATAGTGTAAAGTGCTTTTCAACAATATTATGGAGGGAATAAGAATGGGCACTTATCTTATGATTTATTATTGGTTGACTAGAGTACCAAGTTAACCATCAACCTTTACAAATACAGAGCAAGTGAATTAATAGCTCCATATACCAACTACTTATCAAGTGCCAGGCACTATACCAGGCAGGCACTTTGCATATGCAACCTTACACAATTCTCACAAAATTCATGGGTATTATTATTTCCAATACAGAGATAAAGAAATAGTCTGGGAAACATTCAGTAACTGAATGAGTCCGATCTGACTTTATAGCCTATATACTTTCCCCTACTTTACAGTATCATTCTTCATACTTTTCAATATCTATGATGTAGAAGGCTTCACATATATTATTTCACTCAATCCTGAAACTGTTCATTGAACTAGGTGCTACTATCCCTACTTAAAGATGGAAAGACAGACACAGGGAAGTAATATAATTTGACAAAGGCCACATGGCAAGTGGATAACACATGATTCAGTCTTGTGACTTTTTAAAATACCATTCTAAATGATAGGTTAAAAAATCATATTCAGAAAAGGAAAGCATTGAGCAGAGGAACAAAACAAGATTAAAACATGTCTTAAAAAAAGGGATTTTTTTTTTCTGTTAAAAAAGTTACTATCACCCTCTTGAGCAAGCCTTACATGCCAGGCAATGGGTACTTCACCTGTGTTCATTCTAATCTTCCTAACAAATGCAGGAGAGGTATTATCATGTCTACTTTATGGATGGTAAAACTGAGGGAGACTCAAGTTCTAAAGATCGCTTAGCTAGAAAGGGCAGAAACAAGTTTCAAAACCAGGTTTACTGAATCCAACACTCATATGCTAACCACCACACCAACTCACTTCTTAACAAACTCGATGAAAAACAAAACAGAACCAACACCAAAGGCAGTCAGAATTAGGCAAGAAGTGCTTTCGTGCCTGGTGGACTATGAGCACTGAGCTAATGGTGTCAGGGTGGGGTTTGTTCTGGAGACAGTGACATGGCAGAGCTCTTCTCACAAACAAAAACATGAGGCCCTCAGCTGAGCATTTTATTAAAAGCTTAACTGCTGATGAATTACATGAATTTTTCTTTTAGGAAAGGATGGAAGTAAAAAGAAAATAGAAATCAGGAGCTTAAAGAAGGCCAGAAAGCCCATTAGCACTTTTGACAGATCCAAAGATAACTCTGAAGCCACCAAAACGTGGCCTCAAGAGTCTGCCAAGAAGTTTCACGCTGGGTAGAAATATGTTACACAGCTTGCCATCCAAATAGGGAGACACAGCGTCAGAGACAAATCCTGTGCCTTATTTTGGTGGGAGAGAAAAAAAAAATCACATATACTTTTGTGGATGGGGAAGGGAAATTTTCTGAAATAAAAACACCACTTAACTCAGGCAGACCCTCCCACCCCCAATCAAGATCTAAGGGATTCAGGTGCCTATTCCAAAAACTCTATACAGGTATGTTAAAAATACGTAACATTTAGCCAAATTCTTTCTAAACTGTCATGTACTTTTTTTGGTATTTCTCATCCCATCTGTGCTGATTACCAAGATATTTGTGTCTAAACAGAAGCTGTCTTTCTTATCTGCTTCCTCCCCTGCCTCTTTCCTTCTGGGATGCCACCCGCCAAAGTGGGTGAACTGCCAACGGCCGAGCTCGGCCAGTCACAGGAGCACCTTCCGGGCGGAGGGGGAGCCCAGAGCACTTGTAGCTCCCGCCAAGCCTGCACTCTGGAGAAAGCCCCTTGGAGACAGGGATCTCCCTCCTGCTGCTGTGAAGCATTCGGTAGCTTGAGTCATGCCAGTGTAAGCCTCAACTTCTTAGACTTGTCCTGCCTTTTCCCACCCCCAGGCTTTTACTTCTGCTGTTTCTTCTTCCCAGTATGCTCTTCTCTGCTCTGCGGATGTCCACTTTCTTGTCCAGACCCAACTCCATTGACACCTCCTCCTGGAAGGTTTCCTGGACTCCTCATTTGCCAAGTTCCCCTTTGTGTTTCCATGGTAATTTGTCCCTATCTTTTAATAACTCAGTTTTAGGTATGTTTTCCCACTCGGCTGAGTCCCTTTGGGTAAAATTATATCCCATCATATAGCAGTTGGCTGAAAGAATGAATCAATGAGTGGAGGAAGCAACTGACTGAAGACTACTGTCTCTTGCCTCTGGCATGAGCAGTATGGCACAGGAGGAGCACAAGTTGGTAGAGGGACAGTGTGATGTATCAGGAGCAACACAGCACTTGACTTCAGAAAACCAGGCTCTGAGTCTGCTGTGGTCATCAGTTAGTAATGGTGAAGGGCCCACAGAAAAAGAGATAACTGGGGTGAGGATGGAGGGCAAAGGGGGTGTTTTTCAATGTATTTGTGGCTATACTAATTAAAAAATGTAAACAAACTGGTGGTCCATCAGGAAACTGGTAGGACAGAGAGTGTACACAGAAGCAGGTGTTCGTTTCACAGTCATAAGATTTCTCCTATGGGTAAGATCAGAGTACAGGAAAACAGACAGTTTCCACAGTAAGCTGTCCTTGGTCAAAACAGCAGTCAGGACATATTGTGAGCTGATATCAATAAGAGATTCAAGGTATTCCATGCTCCCCATGTACTATCCCTTAGTGGATTAAGTCCTTGAGTTCCCATTTTGTCTGCTATAACCAGGCAATCAACACACACTTATTCAACTGCTCCCACATGCCTGTCACCATACTGGGAGCTAGACCTACATTGATAAACTAAGGGGGAACCCTATTTCTGGAGCTTAGTCTGGGGTTAGAGGAGTATCAGACTCAGAAACCCAGTAGACAAAGTATTGTGCTTAAGGTCAAGCTCCAGGGATGCACAAAAGGGTGAGAGCTTGCTGGATGAGCTAGGTGGGGAAGAGGCTGGGGAGGACCCAGAGGAGTAGCTACTTGGTCTGGGCCTCTTCCCTGGGATTCCCTCAGTGGATAGGAAAGCAGCATACTCTAGGCAGGGGCAGAGAGGCGAGAAGAGCCATAAGCAGGTAAGAAGAAAGGGTAGGGTATAGGGCAGAGAGAGTTGAGTCTTGGGGAGACTACTCCCCTTCCCAGGTAACAGGAAGCTGCCAAAGGAGTGCCAAAGGGACAGATTTGTGTTTCAGAAAGATGACAAGAGCAGGCAAACAGGAGGCCGGCAATCAATTAATTGGTTAACACCATATTCCAGGAAAGAAAGAAGAAAATGTGTAAACAAACAATTCAGGCCTTTAGATATGCATAGGATGGATACTTGCATATTGGAATCCCAGGACTCCACCATGAGTTAGACTTGGGGAAGGGAAGGTGAAAATGACGACCTCTACACTTCCAAGTTAATATGTATGAAACTTGACCACTTGCTCAAATAGTTTTTCAAAGAGAAAGTCAATTCATTTAATAAAGGATAAACCCTCCTTCTAAAGAACAACATTCCTGTCATGCATGCTGCCGTTAGCTGCCTAGTCCCTGGGCCTAGTGTCCTGACCATCACAATAGCACAGCCAAACCTAAGTAACCATCACCTTCCCTTCCTGCCAATTACTTCTCTGTGTAATTCACCTGCTAGGAAAGGAAACCCTTGCTCTGAGGACCATTTCCCAGATTCTGTGCTCAGGTCTTGGTTTTTCTTAGAGCCAAGCTAAGGGGCATTTCTTTGCTACCTGGAATTCATTATAATCCCCCCCCCCCCACACACACACACCCACTCTGGAGGGATGGGCAGCAGGGACACGAAACTAACCACTACCAGTCTGGACAGGACTCAAATTCAAGGGGCCTCTGGCAGAGCAGCCTAGAAAGTGAGAGTTTCAGAAGAGGCACAGGCAGCAGGAGTTCCTTAGACCTTCAGCTTCTGTTTCTCATATCTACCAAAAAAACTGGTGAAGGTCTCTTCCAGCACAAACCCTCTGTGGTACTCAACCTAGACAAAGAGGAGGGAACGACACCTGGCAAAACCCCAGTCCCCCCCAGGAGATCCCTCATAATAGCTGCTCCTGCCTAGCTATCCCCGCTGGCTCCAGCACCAACGCAGGTGGCTAGGGACTTCACAGCTCACTGTGATCCAGGCCCGAGGTTATGAAGCAGGTGCGGGTGGGGTGATGGGGGGATGGGCCGGGAGGGGATATAGTGCAGCTTAGAGAGAAAGCGTCTTAGGTTCAATACCTTAGGGAAATGAGATAATCCTCAAACCAAAGAACCGACTCTAAGCTGGGTACTCCTTGGAGCCTTCGAAGCAGATGCTGGTCCGCCCTCTGTCTGTCATTTTATTAGTCTTTGTGACTCTCCACTTCATGCACAGCACAGAGGATAAAGACTTACTGCACTTGGTTTGGAGGAGCTTCCTAGGCAGAGGCTTAGTTTTGTCAAAGGGTCTCAGACCCTGAAATAACTCCTGCTCAAATTATTTTACCATAATACAATTTTGTTTTAAAGGATAGGGTCTTGTGCAGAGTGGTCCTGAACCCCTTGGCTCAAGTAATCTTCCTGCCTCAGATTCCTGAGAATGAACCACTGCACCTGGCTTTCATAATATAAAAAATATAAAATTCTCAAGTGATTTTTTTAAAGATTAATTTAAGTTACCTTAGTGGTATGAGATTCTTAAAAGGGAATTACAAATTTGGGTTCTAAAATAATCTGCCTGAGAAAGAATCCCACAAACTCACCCAAGCACCCAAATCAGAGAAAGCAGAGTTACTCTGAGGTCAGCTTTTATCCCTCCTTGTGAATGGAATGAACATTAGGATAAACAATTACCTGACAGCCCTGAAGAGCAACAATGGACGCCTCTATAACCTCAGTACTTGATAACAGGTCCTCTACTACCATCTCAACTTTGTTTATTTTTAAAGTCATGATGACCTCATACATCTTTTCTATATCATGGTGCATCTTTTGACAAAGGGGAGTCTGGGCAATGTCATACGTAATTGTCCATTCTAAATGCTCTCCTCGCATCATTAACCACTTGGTATGACACCGACCAGATAATTAAGACAGGCTTGTTTAATATTCCAAACTTAGGCTGATAGGATTATCCATTAATCAAAAGTAAACTCCAAAACTTAGAAATTTTAAAAAATCCCTTATATAGACAGTTTACAATGTAATTATTGCTACATATTTGTTCATGATCTGTGACTTTTAAAAATGCAGGTCAACTGTTTAAAATTTATAAAGATTTATGCTCATTTAATTATTGACTGCATAAAATTCACTCCTACATGTGCCGTCTTGATAGACAGAGAAAACCCTGATGAGCAATTACTTAGCGATAGCTGTTCAGTGAAAAAGAGGAAAATATTTTTACCAATAATGAGAATTAACTTCAACAAGTATCTGAAAGTAGAAAGAATTAATTTTGCACGTTTGCTTTTCATTATTGTCTTGTAAACAAATTGGCTGGCCCAAAAGGCAGCTGGAAGGACCTGTTCTTTTCCCTCTCCTGAGGGTAGCAGCATTGTCCATCCATGCATTCATTCATTCCTGCCATATAGTTACATGCTGAGCAACTACAATGTTTCAGGTACAATGCTAATTATGCGGATGCAATGATGAGAAAAATACTGATCCCCATCCTTATAGAAGGAGAGATGGCATTAACCAAATATTTGCACATTTCATTATACAATTTACACTTATGGTGAATGATTTCTTAGGTGGGTACAGGGCACCAATGGAACCAGAGGCACTGAACCCAGACACCTCTCCCTGCTTGAATCAGACTAACCGAGGTGTGAATCCTGATGTTAGCATTTAGTAGTTAGACAAATTATTCCATGCATCTATGTATCTGGTCTCACATCCTCTTCAGAACAGGTCCAGCAACATGCCATAGGCTCTTCTGAGTACTGTAGTATTTCCTCTTTTTCCTACTTTAACCCTTCTCTGACGCTGTCCAGAGGAACATTATCTGGTGACAGAATATTATTACGTTCCAGGTACCAAAGTCTGTGCATACTTCCAATTGTTTACTCTCTTGCTCTTTTTTCTTAATTACCAGGTTATTATTGTACTGGGGGTATACTGTGACATTTACAAACGTGCTTACAATGTATCTTAAATTCACCTCCTCTACTGCTTATTCTCTTAAGAGGAGACAACTGTTAAATGTTTACGGAACACTTCTATATTACAAGACGAGAGCCTCCATTTGCTGCACCAGTGCCATGCTTCAGAAATTATGGTGTCAGTGGGACCTGCAAAGAGCCTTTTGTGGATCCCTGAAACATATACTGCACAAAAAGGAAAATACTGGTTTTTTCCAACCAAGAGTGTTCCCCATAAGCCATGTCTCCCAGTCCTTAGTCACATTCAGACCTCACAGAGGTCAGGACTTGACTTCTCCAAAAGCCAAGGAAAGGTGAAAAAGAAAAGGACAATTGAAAGCAGCACCCCTATGACAATTGATGTTATCCTTGGTATTTTGCATTTAATACTTCATCTGTTCCTCACATTTTCCTTTATTAGATAAGGGCACAAAGCTCCAAGAGAATCCATAGGTAGCCCAAGGCCCCAGCCTGGTAAAGCCCATGTCTGGCTGTCTCCAAAACTCATGTTCTTTCCACAACAGCAGACTACATCATATTAACAACCCCATGGTTATTGCTTGTTTCAATTTGCAATGCAGCAATTTAGTCATTTTAAATTAATCCCTGAAAAATCACCAAGAGATTAAAATGCAAATTTCAACATGGCTAGAGCTCAACAGTGATTCTATGTCAAAAATCACACAAATTGGTCTTACAGAAGTTCAGATTCTCCTTAGAGGAAAAGCTTTCCTGCTTCATTTTGAATTTCATATATAAAATCATTTTTTTCTTTTTATCCTCATGAATATCACAGGTCAACTCTAGGTGAGCAGGAGGATATAACAGGAACAAAACATCCCAAAGCTGGGTTGCTACACTCCACTGATGAGCATGCCTTGGGCTGGCGACCTCAGGCCTGTGAGCTCTGGGCGCTGTACATGCAAAGTGGGGCTCACATCCATCTCTTGCACAGTCGCTGTAAGGAGTACAGAAATGGTGCACATTAGGAGTCTGGCAGATTAGTATTACTATTCTGCTTAGAAAGAAACAAGGCCAGCCTTTTACTGGTTTGCGAAGGAGGATTTAGGGGACAATGGGTCATAGACAGGGAATTGGTTCATTAGTGGCAAAATCAGCAGAAGGAGTGTAAATTTTAAAAATGGTGGGGGTAGGGAGAGGTGGCATGCCGTACATACAGGAATTGGAGGTGACAATTTTTCTTTACAGAGAAGACAGTTTAAAAATATTTTTTATCTCAGTAACTGTGGTATTGAAAATTAAGGAATTGGCAGAATAAGTTCTTAAAGAATTCTTGGTCTTATATGCGGACATTAGATCAAGGGCAAACACAACAAGGGGATTGGACTTTGAGCACATGATAAAAGCGAGGGAGGGGTGAGGATAGGTAAGACACCTAAAAAATTAGCTAGCATTTGTTGCCCTTAAGGCAGAGAAACTAAAGCAGATACCTTAAAGGCAACTGAGGCCAATAGGAAAAGGGGACCAGGAACTAATACCTTAAAAGCAACTGAGGCCAACAGGAAAAGGGGACCAGGAACTAGAGAAAAGGTTACATCAAAAAGAATTAACCTAGAAGGCAACACACACGTACAGGAAATTAATGTGAGTCAACTCCCTGTATAGCTATCCTTATCTCAACTAGCAAAAACCCTTGTTCCTTTCTATTATTATACTTATACTCTCTCTTCAACAAAATTAGAGATAAGGGCAAAATAGTTTCTGCAGGGTATTGAGGGGGTGGGGGGGAGAGGGAGGGGGAGGAGTGGGTGGTAAGAGAGGGGGTGGGGGCAGGGGGGAGAAATGACCCAAGCCTTGTATGCACATATGAATAATAAAACAATAAAAACCCCCCCCCAAAAAAAAAAAAAAAAAGAATTCTTGGTCTTAAAACAACAAATATTAAAATAAAAAAATGAATCTAACCTAGGCAATAACTTTTATCACAATGCTATTCATCATAGAAGAACATTAGAAACAATCTAAACATCTGTTATAGCATAGTTCAAACATAGTAAAATGGGGTATATTAAACATACATTTTTGTTCTCTCTCCTGACACCACCCTCCCAGCAAAAGTCACAGGAAAAGAATTTTAAAAGTCATGAGCCCCAAAGAACAGAAGAGATAATAATGGAAGAAAGATATCAAATTTTTAGAAGCCACAAAAGCAGATGCTACTTAAGAGGTAGTTCTCGATCTGAGGCCACTTGTCCCCCAGGGGATATTTGGCAATGCCTGGAGATACTCTGGTTGTCACAGCTGGAGGAGGGAGTGCTATTATCACATAATGCATAGAGATGCTGCTAAACATCCTACAACCAGCCATGAGCAACAAAAGATTATCTGACCCAAGCTGACAAGAGTGTGACTGAAGTTGAAAAGAAAAGCAGGAAAGTAGTGTTGAGGTGGATGGACAGGGCAATATACATCAAGAACAACCCACCATGGACTCTGAAAAGTCCCAAGAAGTAGACATGCTGGGAACTTCTGAAGGCTGGCCAAGGGTGTAAATGAAAACAGGAGCAATTTCATCACAATCAAGATTCTCTCTCCAACCCACTGAGCTAGCCAGCTGGACTCCCACTCCCTTACTGGGGACTGTTTACTGTCTAGAGGCACTGAACCAGAAAGGCCCAAGGATACCAGGTATAGCCAAGGAGGATCCCATAAACAGGAAATGGAATTTAATGAAGGCAGCCATATCAAATATTGACAACTCACAGCCCACCACTTCCACTGAGCTTCCCAGAATACTGGGAATAAAGCATCTACTTCACAGGAAGACAAAGCTCATCAGCCAAAAGGAAAAGATTCTGATTTGTGAGAACCATCTGCCCCCAAAGTAGTCATACTAGTCCGAGGTTTCAGAAATTCTGATCTAACCCTTACAATAAAGCCCACAGGAACCAAGCTCCATTCAGTGAGTACAGAGATTCCATACAGCTATTTAATGACTCACTCTAAGTTGTGACTAGGCAGCCATTTGAGGAAAGGGTCTATAAAAAGAGACATAGTAGACAAATAGAAGCTAGGAATGATGACTTAGAAAACAATGCAGGAGCCAGGTGTAGTGGAGCACACCTGTAGTCCCAGCTACTTGGGAGGCTTAGGTGGGAGGATCACTTGAGGCCACTGGTTTGAGACCAGCCTGGGTAACATTGTGAGATTTCATGTCAAAGAAGAAAGGAGAGAGGGAGGGAGGGAGGGAGGGAGAGAGGGAGGGAATCAATTTAGCAGATTTAAATCTTACCAAAGAAGAGAAAGAAAAGAGGGAGAAATGTGAGAAAATTTGTAAACTGTATATGATATGAGTTTCCAAATTGAATGAGATGATGAAGTGCCATTAAGGCACATCATTTTGGCACTTCAGGATACTAGAAGAGACAACAAATTGTTTAAAAATTAATAACAAGGATCAGATTTGCCAAAACTTCTAAGTTGCAACAAGTAAAGCTAAAGTCAGTGAATGTCTTCATAATTCTGAATGGAGACTTCCAACCTAGAATTCTGTACTCTGTCAAATTACCAAGAGTAGAATAAGTCATTTCCAGTTATGCAAGTTATTTGTTTTTTAATTAAGGTATATTAGCTGAACAAAATAATGGGTTTATTTTCATACATGTATATAATCTTCTTAGATCATATTCACAGCCCTATTAACCTCTCCAGTCATGCAAATTCTAAAAATGTTGCCTCGAACACAATACTTTCTCAGAAAGCTACTGGAAAATGTTTCACCAAAATGAGGGAATAAAATCAAGAAAGACACAGATTATAAAGTTCCACTTATATGAGGCAGTTACAAGTAGCAAAATTCAGAGACAGAAAGTAGAATGGGTTAGGAGGAGGGGGAATATGGGAGTTGTTGTTCACTAGGTATAGAGCTTGAGTTTTGAGGGGTTTTGTTTAGTTTTTGTGGTACTGGATTTGAACTCAGGGCCTCATGCTTACTAGGCAAGTTATCTACCAGTTGAGCCACACCCCCAACTCTTTTTGCTTCGGTTATTTTTGGATAACGTCTTACATTTTTGCCAGGTCTGTCCTGGACTGTGACCCTCCTATTTACACCTCTCACTATAGCTGGTGGGTGCCACTGCACCCAACTTTTATTGGCTGAAGTGGGGTCTCTTAAACTTTTTGCCCAGGCTGGCCTCCAATCACAGTCCTCCCAATCAGCTGGGATTAAAGGTGTGAGCTGCCACCTCTGGCTTAGAGCTTCGGTTTTGCAAGATAAAAAGATTTCACAGCAGTGTGAATCTACTTAAAGCTACTGAAGTTTACACTTAAAAGTGGTTAAAATGGTTAATTTTATGTCATATATATTTTACCACAATTTTTAAAAAGTAACCAAGTACCTCAGTGTGGCTATTCTATATTTGATTTCACATTGCACTATATACAATAACAGTAAACTATTCTGAAAACATGTCTTAAGGCTAGACATGTCATTCAGTTTGTTCAGAGTGCAAACATGAATCTTCTGCTCTCTTGTACTTTAGTTCACTGCTCCTAAATCCTTAGGAGATTAGGATGGGGGCCTCATGCTTCATCCTCTGAAAAGTGAACACAAAACTGTAAGAAACACAAGCATAAGTCTACATGAGTAAATCTGCTCTAACAAAGAAACCTTTACATGGAAATGTTTTTATATAGAAACATACCATTTATGATAGCAGATCTGAGAAACAATCTGAGTGTACAACAATAAGGGAGCACCTAAATAAACTACGCAGCAAAGGGAATGTGCAGTGAACAAAAATGATTCTTATGCATGGAAATGTTAAAAGATGTTCATATCACGGGTGATTTTAACTATATAAAAAATACAATTCTAAACAGGTTGGAATGGGGCATCAACATGTCTGCAGTTGATTACCTTTGAAAATATGAATAACACCTCTCCTTGTCTCTATATTTTCCATACTTTATAGACATTTTCAATTTGCTTTTGTTTTTTAATTTACATTTTTATATACTTTTACAATCCATTCTTGTAAAAAGTATAATTTGTATAATTACATTTTAAAATATACCTTTTCATTAAAAAAGTAGTAAGCAAAAATAATGAAAATTTAATGTTTCCTTCCCAAGTACTCACATTCTCAGGGATGCTGGGAAGTTCTCTGGTATCAGGCACAGTAAAGTAAGAATGCTGGAAAAGAAAAGCACAAGCCACATATTTTTACAAGAATGTTTAACAAGCACATAACTCAGAATTCAGGTAAATGACCTCAAGATACTTCCATACTCAGATGAGGAAATGAAATTTCACTCATAGGAAATACCATGGCATATTTTCTTAGGATGTCAAATTAAACCAATGTTTTAAATCAGCAGTTTGGTAGACGGTGCTCTTTTCTGTAAGAGGTGAACTTCTTCTTTGGGGCTACAAATGAAGAGCTCAGAGGTTAAAACTAATATCCCGTGTGATACTTGCAGATTTTTGAATAAACGGAAACTATAGGTTTTTGTAACGTATTGTGTGACAGGGCAGGTGGCCTCTAGGGACCAAACTGCACAAGATCCAGTCCGGCCTTTCCTATCCAATCTGCCATATCACTTCAGCATCCAAGATTATATCCAGCTATAGACTGCGGCTAAAATCTG
The DNA here is from genome assembly GCF_047511655.1 of Castor canadensis. Taxonomy (NCBI): domain Eukaryota; kingdom Metazoa; phylum Chordata; class Mammalia; order Rodentia; family Castoridae; genus Castor; species Castor canadensis. Next base: position 11,534,656 of record NC_133398.1, on the reverse strand, counting down.
TCCAAGTGATGGTAAGGATAGCTCCAGCTGAAGGCCCACTGTACATGACTGGCAATGGAGTCTGTCCACCGAGCACACTCTGTGAAGAAGCCTTTAGAATGCCAGTAGGATTGCCAGTGAGAGGAATTATAGACTCAGTGGAGTGGAAAAAATGACTTCCAAAAAATGAAGCATTTCGCTTACCTAACGTGTCTGACAATGGGCTGAATTGATGATACCTCCCCTGCTGCTACTAAAGACTCAGAGGACAATGGTGAGCAGGAAAGCAAAGAGTCCAGTGCTGGCCAATTAAAGGTGGGATTGTGAAAGGTCAGGGAGGGTCACATGCAGAAAGGGTCAGCTTAGCCATCGCCTAAATTCAAACCTAGACCCCAAGTGACATTTCAGGAAGTTCTCTCCCCCAACCCCACCCCTTTTCCCCTATTCCCGGGTAATTGCAAAGTAAGACTCTAGAAGAATGATTTGTATAGACTTTCTAAAATAAAAGGTCTTGGAGACAATTGTAACAATGAAAATAACAACAGCAATTGTATGAACTGCTCTTCTAATATCCAACAGAAATTTACTGAACAACTATTATATGGAAGACTTTATGGCAAGTACTTTATTAATATTATCTTTAATCTCCATGATAAATTTAATATAAATGTTATCTCCATATTACAAACAGATAAATTAATGTTCAGAGAGGTAAAGTAGTCAGTCTACAGTCACACAGCTAGGATGTGGCAGAGCTAGTACTGAAACCAGTTCTGTACAACTAGAACTGTGCTCTTTCCACTGCACCAGAATATTAGACTTATGCTTTTTGTGTGCAAATTACAGCAAACCAACAATGAAAAAATTTATCAAAAAATCTTTTTTGGAATGCCTGCAATTATTCCAAAATCTGTGCCTATGCCGAAATAGTACCTAGGGAATATTACAATAGATGCACCGTGGAAACTAGTCAACAATTAATTCAATTAAAAAGTGAGGATTAAAATAGGGAGAGTAAAATACAGTTTCAAATTTGACTCTATGAAATACCAACTCCTACACCAAAAGGTGAAGAGGGAGCTTCAGGAAATGTTTAGGGCCAGATGTCCACACAATTATGGCATTACCAAGTACCACAGCTTGGCACAGTGAGAGAGAGAACTCTTAAGAATTGGTCACTTAGTAGCTAGGTGAATTCAGGCAACTTCACTTAGTTTTAGAATCTGTGAGTAGGAATTACAATGTTCACTTTAAAGTAGTTGTAAAGAATAAATGTTTCTGTATGTGAAATGTTTAGCACTCAGTAAATGGTATTTTAATGTAAAATTATTTTGCTCTCAACTGCTTGTTTGCCTTTCTATTTTTCTCAATCACCTATATCACCCACATGGAAATATTCTCTCATAACTAAAGATACAAAGTCCAGGACTGACAATTTATCAGTATTTCAGGATACATATTCTAGATGAGACTAGTTCCTCAAAATTAGAAATGCAACTTGGACAGAGCAATGCCGAGTAAAGAGGGGGAAAAAAAAATCTGCCTTTACAGATGCAATGGATTGTAAACACTGAACCAATGCAATTCCAAAACCAAGTAGTCCCCAGGCTGTCCTCTGAGATTCTGTCTTGCTCCATTGCCCATGAAATGCCGGGGACCGGGGAGGTCAGAGCATTCCTAGAATCCACTGGCATGAAACAGCTGCATACCCAACAGTTCTGTCCTGAGCTGGCTTGTCCTTGAGGCCTGGCAGCACGCTGCCTGTGCAGCCATTCGAGGAAGGAGTGGCCCTTCCTCCCTAGCAGCTGGTGACCCTACTGGGCTGCTCCACAGCTACCTGTCGGATGTCATTACAGTCTGAAGCAGTGAGATCAAGCTATTTAGGGGAAGGGCAGAGACAAAGGAAGGGCTGCTTAGCTTTAGGGATGACTGGGGCAGATCTAAAGCACACTTGTTCATCCTTTCTAGACTCTGCCTCCTTGCCTATGAGAATTTTTATACCAGTGTTTCTTTCCTTCCTATAACGCTATCTAAAAAAGAACAAAATCCTCTATAAATTTCTTCCTTCTCCCCTCCTTCCTTCCCTTTCTTTCAACACACATGAGATAGTGGAAAGAACACAGGCTCTGAAGTTAGCTCTGATTGAAAAATTCACATCTTACCATTTCTTAACTACATGGCTTTGAATGGACAAGTATCTTTTCCTCTATAAACCTTTCACCTGTGAAATGGGAATGTTAATACCTATTTTGAATATCAGAGATATATATTCAGTATAAATTAAGAACTTAATAAAGGAACAGATCTATTAGTTATTTGAAGTAACATGGCTTTCAATTTTTTATTGTCATTCTGAAAAAAACCACAAGAAATATTATTTTCCTTAGGGAGGTAAGATACCTTCCTAACCCCTGAACCAACACTGTGACTGGTTGTAATGAAGCTGAAAGAGAAAACTTTCTAAATGTTCAGGCCCCACACATAGGAGAAACAGTTTCTGGATAATAATGGATGCCTTGGCAAAGGTGTCCCCCTGAGAATTCTGATGAAGGTAGTGACAAGATTCAACCTTGTGAATTAGAGAATTACAGTAACTGAATTATAGAAAAGATCCCCTACACCTCTTCTGCCTAATCTGACAGAAAAGGAAACAGGCCCATGAGGTTAAAGGTCTTGATTAAAGCCACTAGGATCAGTGGCAAAACTGACAAATTAAAAGTTGAAATCTCCCAACGGGTAGTTCAGTGGATTTTCCACCTCAGCACATTACAGAACTTACATTTAAAGCATTCAAAGAACACTAAAAGCATTCAGAGAATTACTACTGTGGGCTAGGAACTACACTGAGCACTCTCCCCCTCATCCTTAAGGGACGCACAATCCAGTCAATGAGACCCCAAACCAGATTATTCCAGTATGGTGTAACTAAATCCTGCAAAGCGTACAAGATGCTTGGGGCCAAGGAGACCTAGCTCAGCCTGAGAAGATCAAGGAAGGATTTCTCTGCAAACAGAATTGAAATTGATTCTGAAGGATGCATTTAGGTTACCGAGTAAATAGGAGAGAGACAATGCTAAAGGCTGAGAGTATGGAATGGACTTTAGCAGTGGGAGATATGTAGCAGCCCCAGGGAACAAAGGGAGACATGGGGAGCCAAGGACAGGGACTGAAGAGGCAGGCAGGGCCCAGTCATCCTATTCCAGCACAGCATCTGTGATGGAGATCTGATAAAGGCCAGAGAATAACCTGGGGACATTTGGAAACCATCTATTCCTCAAGGACTCTCAGAGAAATGAAGAATTCAACCCTCTGGCCAGCAGAGTCCAGAGGCCTCAGAGTATTCCAGGTAGAGTTAGGGAGGTGTGGATGACTGTTCATAACCAAATGCCTTCTTGGGAATGGGTACTATTCTACCTTACTTACCACACTGAGATGAACAGATACTCCTGGGTCAGGGATGGGAAGTCTGTGCAGAGTTTCAAGAAGTTCATTCCACTGACTTTCCTGAAAGACATAAAAGGCCTAAGTAACAAAAACAAGGCTGAGCCCTTAGTAAGATACGTGCAGGGCGGTTTGGGCACATAGTGAGCTGGGGTCCTTGTGACAAGAGAGGGGTGGGAGATGCTGGCTCCAGCATAGGAACAGGCTTCATATTCAAGTAGGGTTGGACCAAAGACACTGCATATGGCTCAAACATAAGAGCCGAACAGATCCTCCCACATCGAGTTTGACATTTTCTACTCAGTGAGACACCTACCATGACCGCCTTTTATGGATCATATACCATAAGCTCTCAGCAAATCTATCCCCTTAACTCCATAGCAACAATTTTTAAGTGCAAACAATCTGAGCTTCCAGGGCGGGGGTGGCTGGGAGAAATAACGATGACACTGTGGATCTCGTCTTCATCATCATTACCCTCAATTAATTTTATTGAGTACTCAGTAGGTACACACGGCAGCCTCCAATTATGGAAAGTTGGAAATGAACTAAGTACACAACCATGCAATATAGGAACGTGGCTGTGCATTTTAATTAGTGAAACTGAGCAACAGAATGACATACAAAGTAGCAAATTACTCAACTGAAAACAAATTTGCCTTTAAAATGCTCAATAGAACACTGCTCACAGAATAATCCAAAAGCCATTTTTTCCCACTCTGTGGAATTCTTTGTGTTAATATAATAGTAATAAGTTTACACTGGCATCCATTTGTTGCTATCTGTTGGATCCTTCTAACCATCCAAGTTTGCAGTTGTGAAGACTGAAGCAACATGTCTCATCAGACAGTAAGTTGCATGGCCTGGGATAAAACACAGGATTGTTGTGTTCAAGCCCACAGCCCTCTCTTGCTTTTGGCAGTGAACTTCAGAGGAAAAAGAGAGAGCCCAGACTACAAGCTCGTTTCAGTCTGAACTCTGACAATCAAACAGGTTTCTCATAGAGAACACATAGGCATATGGGTGTGCCCACGTGTAAGCATATAGGAGAGTTGCAGGAACAGTACAAAAAAAAAATCTATTATTTCCTGAACTACTTGAGAATGAGTTGATATTATGTCCCACCATCCATAGCTATAAACAAGTAATTTCTCTTACACAAACACAGTTGGCCATCATAATCAGGAAATTAACTTTGGTGCAACAAAGTTAATTTAATCTAATCCTCAAATCCTGTCACATTTTGCCAACTGTGCCACTGATGTCCTCACAGCAATCAATCCAGTTCAGAATCACCTACTGCCTTTAGCAGTGATGACTCTCTACCCTTTTTCTGTCTGGCACAGCTTCTCAGTATTTCCTATAACCTTGACAGTGAGACAACCCATTTCGTAGAAATATTCTCAACTGTCTGATGCTTCCTCATGATGCAAATTTCAATTTGTCCCTTTATTGATGATGTTTGCTTCCATCACTTGATTAATTCATCTGATGTCTCTACTGTGAGATGATGCTTTCCCTTTGTAATTTAATTTCTTAACCTTTCTATAGTGGGCATGCATTTTTTTTTTGTAAATGTTTTAGTGAAATATAAGACAAAGCTGGTGGAGTGGCTCAAGTGATAGAGTGCCTGCCTAGCAAGCAGGAGGCCTTGAGTTCAAACCCCAGTAGTATCAAAAAAAAAAAAAAAAAAGAAAAGAAATATAGACATGCATTACTTGCATAATCATAAAAATAAACATTACTCGTTAAAAACAATGATAATAGAAAAGGCAAATACCTGTCTTTTTGTTGTGTAATCTGCCAAGATGTTAAGCAATTTATAAAAAACCTCGAACCAGGGGAGATAGCTGGGAGAAGAACAAGAAATAAAGGCATATTAACATGCAGGTCAAAAACTTGCACCAGGAACTAGTTCAAGACTCATAACTTCAGTTTTTCTCTACGATCTTAAGACTCTTGTCATAGAATGTGCTGGAAACCCAGATAGGCAAAATGCTAATTATTTCTGGGATTTAAAAAAAATTGCCTGTGTGAGCCAGAGGACTGCATGTCCGTTATGAATTATTCCAGTGCCTCAGAGCTACACCAGGTTCATAGAGAAGAAATTCAAAGCAGACTCTGCAATCAGGCACCAACTCTGAATAGCCCCCAGGCCTCCCACCACACCCACAGTCTAGGGAAAGCATATATTCAAATCTCACAATTAGACACACAGCCACACATAGCGTGTCCACTACTGGCATCTACAAGGTGTCCCACAGGCCAGGAACACCTGAAACCACTAGTGGTGGTACATAGGTCTTCTACCTTCAACCTACCTGCTTGCTACTGACTCTACTGGCTCTGATCAGTAACTCTCCAGCACCACTGCCCTTCAGCAGGTGCTGGTAATTGCTCTCCACAACTCAAATGGCGGCCTGGCTGCTGACCTTACCACTGATGTCCACTCTCTGTGTGGCTCCTAGAGTTGCACCACATGTTGGATTAAATTACTGCAAAGGCACCCCATCAGTCCACACATTTTGGGATGGCTTTTGGGGCTCTTTTTTCCTCAGGCTCTTAACCTCCTTTCTGGCTCTCTTCTTTTTACTTTTTAGTTTATCATGTACCTGCTTCTCTCATGGCAGCCTCACTCTGTGAACATTAGGCATCTTTGAGACTGCTGAGCTAGCATGCCCTTTTATCTCTCTGACCTTCAGGGTCTACAGCCCCCTCATGTGCCCTAATTCCCTGTTTTCTGTGCTGCCTTGGTCATGTGCATACTTCCATTATAATATCCCCTCACAATGTAGCACTCAGTGATATGCTGGTCTCCTCAACAAACTGCACACAAATAGAGAGGAAAGGACACATCTTTCTTTACTTTGTCTTCCCAGTACCAAGAACAGAACCTGGGCCATGGTCAGTGCTAAGCGTTGTTGAACAAACGCAACTAGCCAAAGACTAAAGAATGGCAAAGACCCCTTAGTGTTGAAAAGTATTCCCATTCAAAAAGTTTTGCCACTTGCTTTAAATGGCTCTGTTCTCCATAAGAAATTTTCCCAAAGCTACATGGAACAGGCACATGAGAAGTGTCATACCAAGTGCTTGCTGTCTGCTCATATCTACCCTGATGAGCAAACAGTGACCATTACTGATAGGGCTGGACCTGAGGCAGTGCACAGATGTGACATTCTGCCCAGGAGAGGGGATCAGCACCCTGTACAGATTACCACTGGGCGGCTGAGAGTAATAAATGAAGTGAGAGGCAATAGAAAGGCCAGATAAAGTGCACAAGCTCCTATCAGTGACGTCTGTCTGAAGCCAGCACATGCTACTGTAAAATATAAGTAGCTTATCAAAATATACTGATAAGCAACTTAACTTTTCACTTCTAAGACAGTATTATCACTTATGTTAATATGTTTCCATCAACTCTGGCAGTTACATACGGACTATTCCAGAGCAAATGGCTGCTGCCACTTTGCACAGCACTGACTCTGGCAGAGTCATGTAAACATTCAAGAGGGATTAGGCAGGAGATAACTTGCTCCCTTCCTCTTCTGGTAAGTAAACCTCAGTGAACTAAAAGCCATTAGCGTAGACTAAGAAATCCCCTAAAAGAAAAGTCCCACACAGATTAGAAGACTCGGTAAACAAATTCAACCAAGGATTACAAATATTTCTTGTCCTGCAGGAAAAATACCACTAGTTAAATCTAGCAATTGGAAATCAGGAAGGGCAGGGGCAAGTAGAGGAAATACCAGTCTCAAGCAGATGAAAGCAAGCTGAGCTCATTTAGGAGTACAGGATGGAGTGTGGTTGCCAGACTGGCTTTGCCCATAGTTCAAGACTGGAGTCTACACTGAAGCAGCTTTGGACACCTAGGTCCAACTAACTGACAAAGCCTAGGCATGAAAGCTACAGCCTCAGCCTCTTCATCTGCTGTGAGCTAAGGGGAGGCAAACAGTAAGGACAGCCTGACCCACAACAGCCAGCCCAACTTCTCACACTCAGCCTCCCCCTCACCTTTGTTTTTTGCGGGGGGGGGGGGGGGGACACTAGGCAGAACTATTGGGTGCAAACGGCATTGTAGCTACCCTGGAAACCAGCCATTTCTCTCTCCCTTTGGCCTGACAGGACACAACTGTTACCCACATGTTGTCCCCTGTGTGCTGACAGATGAGTATCTAGTGATGGCAGTGTTAAGGTTTTGAAACCAAACCCCAGCTGTCTTCTCCTTCAAAGGGTCCCTGCTTTCATGGCTGGGAGGCCAGGGTTCACAGCTGAGCTTTGTCCGCTAGCATTTCCGGGCCTGCTTCATTAGTGCTGGCACCATGGCTGCAGGTGAGGACATGGAGCCCCTGATCCATTTTGTGTGTGTCTGTCATCAGTGAGTAAACAATACTTCCTAGTCTAGAGATGGGGAACAAACACTCCATTACACTGCTCCTCCTTGGCCACCTACAGGAGCCAAATCTCTCTGGTCCTGCTGTGCTTGCCACCTTCACTCAACCACCTGTGTCCTCACTGCAAGGGACTGCTGTGTGGAAGGCTTAGTCCAAGGGCCAAAGTGACAAATAACAAAGGGTCTCTGGGCTCCAGAAGGCCACAGTTCTAGTCCGGAACAGAGACACGTACACAACAGAGAGTGAGCATTAGGGCAGAGTTGCTGGGAGTCCCTCCCAAGAGCTCTGCTACTTCAGACCTTTGAGGAGATTGAGAATGTTGTATTAGGGCGTTATCATGCCCCCATCAGCAGAGGAGAAAGAGCACATAGGGGAGTGGCTTGCTTCCCAGCCACCAGCTTGGAGCCACTGATGGCTCAGGGGACTGTCCCAGCCTCTGCCCTCACTTCCAGGCCTGACTATGAAAGGAGAAGATCTCTCTGTGAGATACCGTGCCAAGTCCTAAACTCAGAAGATCTCAGATAATACCACAGCACTCCTTCCCACATGGCCTGACAGGATGCCACATGCCCTTGGAAGTGGTGCAGTGCCAGGTTTTAGAGATGGTGCCATGGTCACAATAGCCTATGGCCCAAATCACGCTTTAATGGACCCCAGGTGACAATGGCCATGGTTTGTGTAGACATAAAGTGGTAGACCTGAGATTGGGGGCAGGCTGAATGAAAATTTTCCATGTCTCAATCCAACAGCTTGGTGAGCTGCTCTCTCCTGAGCTGAACTCAGGAACTGATTCCAACTCAGGGCGGACAACTCCCTCCTTTGATCTGCATCTATTGGGAGGGAGATAGTCATAATATCTATTCCCACTGGGGCATGTGTATGACTGACCTTGTATAAGTTAAGTTAAATATGTACATGATGTTCCACTTCAGTGCCAGAAGTATTTAAATAGAAAGCCATTAAAAATTTTAAAAGCTCTCCCACTTTTCTTCCTAGCCATTAGATGAGCCTGAACAAGACAGAGGAAATGTGTGGAGAGGGGCAAGGGTGGCAATGGGGTCATAGAGGGTGGGCATGTTCGGGGGCCATCTGGGAGAACAGTTAGTTTTCTGTAGCAGGAGAGATGGCAATTCTCTTGGACTGGCACAGGGTTCCAGTCCAAGTGGGTGAGGGGACAGCCCACTGTAATCTAACATAGTGTATTGAGGCCCAAGGAGGGTGAGGAGGGCTTCCTGGTAAGGGAAATTCAGAGTCTGAACAGCATGAAGGGGGTATCCACAGAAGATCTGGTTGAGTGTTGGAACTTAGAGAGGCACGGGGATGTTCCTGCAGGGATGAAGCCTAGCAGAGGGTGAACAAAGCATTCCTGTGCAATGGAGGAACTGACCAGCAATGGTATTAGAACTTAAGAAGCATAAATACAGCATCTGGAAGGCAGTCCAGTGTAAGATGGCAGAGCCTGCAGGGAGAAGAGTGTCCACTAAAGGTGGCCAGGAAGTGTCCAAGCAGTTGAGAAATGTCCATGGTAGGAGGGGTGGCAGCAGCCTGGATAAGATATTGATCCAAACAGGGTAAGAAGGAGACTGCTTACATACAGGGGAACAGATCAAGCCTGATCAAACAAGAAAATATACAGTGGAACCAATGGTCTTAATATCAGAGTTATAAACATGGATAAGAAAACAAGAATGAACACTGTGATGTTAAAATGGAATTTGACAGAACTATGAGAAAGCATAGGGTTCAGTAAACATATAGGGAGGTAGATAGAAAAAAAATAGAAATGCAGATATGTACATATAGGTACACACACACACATACACACACACACACAAACACACACGTATATACTCTATTTTTAGCTACTGAAAAGCCTGGAGGCAGAGATGCCCCAATTGTAATAAGCACACCTCGTAACAGATCTTGGTTTCTAAACACCATTCTCCAGTGAAGGGAACTCATTGAAGAAATGTCAGCTGGAGCTGAGAAATAGCTTGTACTAGGGAGGAAAAAAGACAGTAGTCAACAAATAATTGGGATAGGGCCGGTGGAGTGTTTCAGCAGTAAGAGCGTCTGCCTTGCAAGTATGAGGCCCTGAGTTCAAACCCCAGTGCCACCAAATAATATTAATAATTAAAAAATAATTGGAATATATCACAGGACAGAAAAGCCAGTGAGACGGGTCCCCAGTGACAAAATCCATGATACTTTGAGCATCAAAGCAAATAATGAGAGAAAGAGATTATACTAAAATAGGAAATCAAAAGTCCATGCTGATATAAATAAATGAATGGAGTGTTAGGCAAGAGATGGGATAACTTACATAGTCTCGAAGTAGTCCACAATCTATTCTTTAATCACAAAGGAAAAGAAGGAAGGAGAAGCATCAGGACACTATCTTAATCAAGCCAACATAACAAACTGAAATGGTGTGTGACTGGATAGAATGTAACTGAAAAGTATAGCATCACTTCTATCACATTTCTGCCAAAGGAGGAGGGAACAGCAGGCAAACCCAAACTTAGGGAAATTCTATTAAAACAACAGCCTGTCATGTTCATAAAGACAGAGGAAACACTGAGGAACTGAACCTGACTGAAGGATGCTAAGGAGACATGACAAATAAATGCAACATCAATTCTGAACTTTATTTTTTTTAAACTGAAATAGGAGAGGCCCATGGATTACATGGTAGTGTTGGATCAAGATAAATGCTCATTTTCCAATTTTTATGATTGTCATGTAGTTATATAAAATAATTTTTAAAAACACACATGGGCTGAGGATGTAGCTGAGTGGTTACGTGTTTGCCTAGCATGCACGAGACCCTGGTTCTGATCCCCAGTACCACTAAATAAATAAACATTTTTAAAAATAGGCGCTAAAATGTTTGTGTTTACTGGGTATTCTTAGCACCATGTCTCAAACAGGGCAGAGAAAAGTTCATTGTGTTGTACTTGGAACTTTCCTGTTGTTGTTTTTGGTGGTTTTCTTCCACCAAAAATATTGTAAATACATCAACTAGAGTTTACAAAAGAATGATAACAATTGGAAAAGTGATGAAAAATTTAAAGCATGGCTAAAACAAGGGATATATGACAGAGAGGAACAGTTGGTGGTAACTGTGCGAGTCACTATCTATCTCACAAAGGCTGAGTTTAACTAAGTTCTGAATGAGGTGGTCACCAGTGAATGGGAGGAGGATTAGAAAAGGTGGGCAAAAAGAGCATTACAGGCAGTAAAAGAAGCTCACAAGAAAGAGCTGGAGCAAGGCCAAGAGCTGAGGCTAAAAGGCAGTCAGGGCTAGACTCAGAAGGACCAAACTGATGGACCTCCCTGTAATCTGTAATCAGTAAGGGGAGAGGGAGAAGCAAAGGGACAATTAAGGAGAAATAATTTCCTGAGGATGAGCATTTAAAGCTCTAGAGAATGTGATTATTTGGCCCTCAGTAGAGCCCTGGGGATCTTAGCTTTATCAGAAGCAGGGTCCAATTTGCTATCCTAAAAAAGAAAATCTTAGATAATACAATCCGGTCATCCATATAACTTGGAAAAGGCCAATATAATACACCTTTAGTCAATATAATGGCTCTACCTTAGAAGAGAAATAAAAAGAAACGGAATTTATGGTAAGATTTCACCCTGTAAACACTCAGGCACATTGTATGGAAAGACACAATGAAGTAGTTACTTCCTGGGCAGGATACTGGCAGAACTGCTCCCACTCAAATCTGAATTGATGAGTTTAACACTAAGAAAAGTGACAGGGAATAGGTTCTTTCCATTGTTTTTAGTCAATTTCTAAGGAACTTTTGAAACTCTACCTTGGTTACCAAGGAGAGGTATTATTCCTTCTTTTCTTACTTACTATATGAAGATTTTGCCAAGATGCATCACATGGCAACTGGGCATTCACTATTTAAAACTTTCATATTATAAAACCAAAACCCCCAAATTTTAAAAAGCAGGGCAGCATGGCAAATGCTGAGCTTGAGAACATGGACTTGAGTCCAATAACTCTGGACTCAAGTAGCAGAGCCTCAGTTCTGCTACCTTCTGGCTGTAGCATGTCGTCTTTGGAAGCACCTATCAAAGACTCAGTCTCTTTTGTAAAAAAACTACCTAATTTTATATGCCTGATGTATTCAATCTGGTGCCTGGCCTCTGTTCTGGCACCTCCCTGCCTATGACTCTTGCTGATCTTAACTGTAGGAAGCTCTCTTTGGGTCCTTGTCCTGGATCAAAGACTCCACCAGGACCCTATAAGAATCCTCACATACTGTGGTCAAGCAGAGTAGATTGGAAAGTAGAGCTGTAGTAAAGGAAAATACTCACCAAGATGTGGCTGCTTCAAACAGTAAATCCCTACTCAGCTTTTCCAGTGTGACCTGCCATCTACCCCTACTCCTCCCTCAGTGTCCCTCAATGTCTCAGTCAAACATCTATAATAAAATGCAAACTGACCAGAGAGTAAAACTCCAGCCCATACCCAAGATACAGGATTCCATGAAGCCTGTGTTAAAAATGCTGGATACCTGCTCAGCACTGGGGCAAAATCAATGACAACTGAAGACCTGGCTGTACCAGCCCAGTTAACAAACAATATACAAGAAAAATTAGCATGGTGACACACCACCACATCAAAAGAAAATGATTTCAATATCAAAGAACAAGAGGAGTCTTTGGGAAACTGAAGTCCTCAAATATAAAGAGTCCTTTTATGATTATGCCATGAAAGTCAAACATAAAGTGTTAAGTCAGGGAAATTACAAACCCCTCCCCTCAAAAAACTATTTGACTCAGGAATTATTCTTCCTAAGAATCAATCATTTTCAGAATTAAAAACTAGATCTTATTGAAATAAGTTTATTTTCAAAGTTTTAGATTCACTTTTTCTAGATAAAATAATACTTTCCCCCATTTACATGAAGTTGTTACAGTCACTATTTAAATAAATGCATTTAACTCCCAGAATATGAGGACGTCCTGGGCTTATCCTACATTAAAAATCGCCATAGTTGATACTACATGCTTACCTGTCTGTATTTTCCACTAATGTTAATTCTGTGAGAGCACGGAGCATAACTGTGTACTGACTGTTCAACCCCTCATGTGTGCCTCTGAAAGATGTGTCTCATCTCTGTAGTCTCCATGAAGGCCATTATCACCAGCACTATAGGGTAATAGTCAACCAACTCTTGTTGGGAGGGAGGGATTCAAATTTAGCAGGCAGCATATTGGTTAGGAAAGCAACCCATGATTATAAACCCTGCCAATGTCCTGCTGGAAAGTATAACAAACAATCAGAATATCATTAGCAAATACTCAAAGTAAACCAAGGAATATCTATTAGCTTATGGTTTTTTACCCCTTTCCCAGCCTCCAATACAAGTAAACCCTACCAACTCCTTTTGTTCCTACTTCAAAAGATGTGGGAAAACACCACAAAACTAATCTAGTTACCTTCATTAGGAAACCTAATTTTTCAAGCACACGTGAGCCCTAAAATTGTTCAAGCATCCTCTACTTGTCAGTGTGTCAGCCCCATGTTCCTCTCTTGGTTTGCTCCAAACTTCCCTTCTCCCATCCCTAATCTCTTCTTTACAAACTTACTAAAGAGAAAAGATGTAACATGAGTTTTCCTCTCTTCTACTCCTATACTTCCCATCCCTTCTGCTTTCGTTCTAACTGGTGGTGGGCAGGGGAGAATTGCTGAGACCCCAACTGTGTGGCCTTCTATATAATATACCTTTCTCCCGTCCAATCAGCCAAAAACTCACAGAAACCACCTGTGAGTTTTGGCCTACAGATTTCAAACTACAGCATTAGCACCAAAGGTGGACCATTCCTCCCTTGGAGAAAAGCACACCATGCCTTTCTGAGCAAATCTCTTTAACGTCAATGAACACCTCTCGAATTTAATGGGATTCACGTTTCTAGTCCCTACTAGTATGTGCCTGGCACTCATGTAGACATGTGGGTGTCTTAGCATTTGGGGAGCTCACAGTGTAAAGAGATCACACTGGCAGAGAAGGGCAGCTGTGCTGGGTCAGTGCTATGATAGAGGGTCACACAGGAGATAGAGGAGAGGGTCCAGAAATTCTTCCCAGAGGAAATGACACTTCACTAATTAACTCTGTCCTGACTCCAAAACTGGGAGACCCACATGGGATGAGTAATTAGTTTTGTCACTTACTAGGTGTGGCCTGAGCCATGTTCTTCCTTCCCCATCTGTGAAATGGGCATATAAAATCTATTTTCGCATGGATGTTTGGATGATGAAACACATGAGAATACGCCTGGAATAGCATTAATTTTATTTTGCCTTGATAATGCCAAACCCTTATTACTAATGAGACTGAAAGTCAAAGGAGCTGAAGTAAGAGAAAAAACAAAAATTCCTCTGGGAGAGCAAAGCCAGTTCTGCTTAGCTCATAGTTGCTAATCTCAAATTGTAAATTCATTATAGTATCCAGTTAAGCTCAAGAATCTCTGATTTAAGCCAGGTGCAAAGAAACAAAATCAGAGCAGAAAGAAGGAGAAGGATATGTATCTGTGTGTGTGTGTGTGTGTGTGTGTGTGTGTGTGTGTGTGTGTGTGTATGGAGATGTATATACATACACATTTATATATAAAATGTTTAAAGCAAAATTAAAGTTTTAAATAAAAGAACTATAAACATTAAAAAATAATATACATGTAGCTACATGAATAAGTGAATCTTTATGAGATCTGCAGGACTGCAGTTCCAGGCTAGCCCAGGTAAAAAGTTAGCAAGACCCCACCTCAACCAATAGCTGAGTGAGGTAGCATGCACCTGTCATCCCAAGCTACTTGGAAGACTGAGATTGGGAGGACTGCAGTGCAGGCCAGCTTGGGCAAAAAAAAAAGTTAGTAAGATTCCATCTTAAAGGAAAAAAACTGAGTGTGGTGGCATATGCCTGTTATCCCAGTTACAGCAGGAAGTGTGAAATAAGAGGATTACAGCTGGCCCAGGCAAAACAAAAAGTGAGACCCTATCTCTAAAATAACCAGAGCAAAAAGGGCTGGAGGTGTGGCTCAAGCATTAGATTGCCTGTCCAGGAGGTGCAAAGCCCTGAGTTCAAAACCCCAGTGCTGCCAGAAAAGAAAAAAGGTCTCTGGTTTATGTCTACAATCAACATCTCATTGTGATACATATTACTTCTATGCAGGAAAATGTATGTCCTAAATGAGCAGAAATACTAACTTCCATTATGAAAACATAGACACATACGTATATACAAACTCCCAGAAAATATTTGTGTGTATATGAATCTACAAACACACACTTGGATTTGATTTTGGAAACAAAGCTTTATTCTCTCTTGATGGGTGCTCAGTAATTGCTGCTTTTAGAGAGCAGATTTGTCATCATGTTTTCTGTGGCAGTATCACTGATTGAAGGAGATTGCTCAGGAGAAAAGCACAGGGGCACTTTTCTGTTATCACTGGGGAAGTGTTGATATCAGGAGATCTTTAGAGTAATGGTACCTGCACAGACAGCTCAGTGAAATTCCACTGAGCCCAGAGAGGGTGAGTGCACAGGCCTTTCATCATTCTCCCAAGAGAGTTTATGAGGCTGCCCACTCTATATTCACACACCTGCAAGTTTTTCCCCATTCAGATCATCAGATTCTATGGTTGAAACTACTACTATGTATAATGTAATGGGCTAGTGAGGTTCAAATCAAGACCCACCTTACTGACCCACCCCACCCTTAGGCTTTCATAGCCTACTACTGAAAAAAAAGAAAAGAAAACATGATAAGGACAAGAAATGGCTCCATAAGAATTCCTGTCCTTCTTTCAAAAGCAAAAACAACATTAATTATCCCACTGGGGCACCATTGATATTATTCTCATTTCAGAGGTAAGAAGTAAAAGCTAATGGTAAAAAAGAGGGGGACATTTATCAAGTGTTAGATGCTTTGAAATATTATTCTTTATAACAACTGGATGAGATGAAATATTATCCCATTTTACAGATGAGAAAACTGAGCCTCAGAAGTGACTTCCATAAGATGACACGGCTACTATGTCATCTTACTGCACAAAAACAAAACTAGTCTGATTTTTAAATCCTACTTGCTCTGTACATCTCAGTATTAGCTATACAATGTGATCGGGTACAGCAATCATTCCTGAGACTAGGATATAAAATTCTTACTTTGGGATTCTCACTGTAACACCCTGATAAATGAAAGTTTGCCTCCAAAACTCCTTAGCTTTGTGTTCTAGCAATCCAACTTTGGCTGCTTCCCAACAATTCAGTGTGTTTTCTTACTTTTCCAGCTCTGGGGACACTAGTCATGTGCCCACGCTTTATTGCTTTAGGAATTAGTATACATGTTATATTTGGAAACACAAATATAGAGGGCTCAATTTTAAATGTTTTAATCAAATATGGCAAAGAATATTTTGTTTGCAGTGCTTTGTCAAGAACTGTTACCTCTACTACCATAAATGTGTAGTTAAAAGCGCTTACACAGAAAAACCATACCCTGTGTCATTACTAGACTGTAATATCTTTTTTTAATTTAAAATATAAAACCTGAAATGTACACTTATGGTGACAATTAAGGAAATGATAGATTAGACAGGGCATCAGATTTTCATGAACAGCACTCATTTAAAGTTCATTTCCACCCCAAGATCTCTGCTGGAACATTGTATCATTCAATCGCAAATCTCTCTATAAAAGTGTCTGGCTGTCTCTTAAACCCATTTACCCTCTATGCTTCAATGCCTTTCCTTGGCAACTTTTTCCATATGCTTAACTTCTTTCAGGGAAGCAGTTCTGTCTCAATTCACAGAACAGCACACCAATCAACACAAGCAGGCAGGCAGGCAGGCAAAGAAAGGAAGGAGCAGAGACAGGCATGCAGAGAGAAAGTAGGATATGAATGTAGCTGGTCCAATAAAAGTAATGTTTTTAGAATGCAAAGAGTCTGAGGCCAAAACAAAATAAACCTAGTAATTTCCCCCCAAGCAATCAGAGAGCTCTGAACTTGAATTTATAACTCAAATACTCTGTACCATATGCAACCTGAGACACACAACTGGTAGCACTACTGGGAATTTATTACTTATGACTTGTTCATATTTAATTTGTAACCAAACACTTCCCCTTCCTCTTAGCTACCTTAGAACTCTTGATTAACTCTTGTTTTCACAGGTCAGAGGTTAAATAAAGGAAGAGAAGCACTCTGGAGTGAGATTGCCCAGAGCACCACATCCAAGAGTGACCCTGTGCAAGGAACATTAAAATAAGTGATAAGGCTAGGGATTGTTCCCGACAGCTGATGCTCAAAGCTCCTTGGTACAAGGCAATCCTTAAAGCAAGAGCTGGAAACAAAGACAGACCGGAAACTGGCCTGCTCTTAAGTTACGTTTAGTGACAGAATGACTCTCTCACTAACGTTTTTTCCCAAATGGTTTTGGATATGGAACTGAAGGCTTTGAGGGAAGGTAAAGCAGTAATTTGTGCAAGCCGAGCCAGCCCTTCTCCTTGCTTCACTTGGCCACAGGAATCTGTCTCACCCACCAGATCATTCTACTCTGAAAAAAACCTCCACTGCTATCTAATTTTGTAGACACTCTGGGCCAAGCTGAGGGAAGCAAAATTCTCTGTACAAAATTAATCATACAGAAGCATAGCAACCCTGCTGAAGAGAATCTAATCTGTCCAGCAACAACTATAAGAACCACCTAGTTCCAACGCCTTTTTTGTTGTGCTGCTCATGATGCACCAAGCAGATAAAAATACAGTAGACTACCATCTATTTGGAAATTAACCACATGCCAGGAGTTTTCCATGAATTTACATTTTGACTCACAGTAATTCCAAGCAGGTACCAATGAGGAAACTAGAACACAGAAAAGCTAAGTAACTTGCTTAGGTCACACAGCCTCAAAGTTTATCTGGGTAAAGTTCAGATCCATATGGCTTACTATACAAACAGGTACTTCTCTGAAAAAGCTCTCTTTCAGGGAAAAGCATCAGTGAAGTGGATGTTGGACAACCACGTACACTGTGCATTTCATTATGTGTTTTGAAATTGTCATCAAAATGGAATAGTTATTAATCTCATCTGTTTGGTAGCATTCATCATTCACCACCCAATGTAAGCCAGGTACTGTGCAGAGCTGAATAAGCACTAAGTAGGTCCCTGGTTTGGATCTGTGTGTGAAGCCATGATAGCATTAGGAGTAGTCTAATAAGGTAAAACTTGGAAAATGTGACAAGCAACAGCTGGGCTTGCCTGAAGGGAGGAAGGTTGTGCTTTCTTTCTGCACCATAACCACCAAACAGCTGCTTCACAAAACTGAGTCTTCTGCCACTGCACCTTTCAAAGCACAGAAGAACCCAAACCCCAGCAATCTGGGGAGCTGGGAATCTAGCTGGAGATCAGAGTTGGCACATTAAATGCCGTTAGTTACTCTGTCATGACCCTGATAAAAATCCTACCCTTTAGTCAATCCTGATTTTCCAAATAACCTTTTTACTTATGGATTATTGCTTTATTATGAACCAGTAGAAGCTGTCTATAATGTTATAAAAGTCTAAAATTGACATCATAAAATTCCCTCAAAACATGGCTGTATTTATAAATTTTTAAAAAGTAACACTAAAAACTGAACTTTAGAAAAAGGATGCTCAGTCAGCAAAACTCTTGGCAGAAACCAGTTTCTCTAATATAAATTCTTAAACTCATACATGAAAGAGAGCAGGAAAGTTAGCTTTTAATGAGTAACTACTAAGAATAAAAACTTGAAATGAAGGTCAGAAAATACACGCATTTTTATCTGTATTAAATCTTGAGACTTAATTTTTGGTAATATATTATAAATAGCAGTTCTTTATCATTTAATGATAGCAACACACACACACACACACACACACACACACACACACACACACACACCCCTAAACATGTGCTAAGAGAATAGTTAAATAATAATATTCAGGAAATAAAAATGTCTTAGCATATTTTTTAATCATGTGGAAAAATACCCATGAAATAATAAAGGATGAAAAAGCAGCACACACCCACTGTGTATAACATGCAACCAAACATACACATAGAAAGATTAGAAGATGAAACATTAATACTGGTTATTTAGGCTATGATGTTGTAGATAACCTTTGTCATCCTCTACAATCTTTTCTGCATCTTCTATAGTTTATGTATTGAAAATGGAGTGCCTTAAAAATTACAAAGAAAAGTTGTCTTTTAAGTACTCTTATTTATAACTGTTATTTGCAATCACAAATACTTGGAAGCAATCTAAATGTACAATAATAGAATGATTATAATAAATTACGAGTTTTCAATGATGGAATAGAATATAAACCTTAAAATCAGACTATGTCTAGAACAGAAACAGATGACATATATAAACACATATATTTAAATATGAAAGTAGGTACTAAATATGTACAAGTGATTATTTCATTTTAATATTTTCCAAGTGTTCTATAATAAATATGCATTACTTTTTGGTTGCGAGTGTAACTCAGTGGAAGGAGTCTGAGGTTCAATCCCTAGCACCAATAAATAAACAAATCTTAGTTTTATTAGTTACTGTATTAATAGAATACCACTCTTTAAATAGACAAACTGCTGCACAAGATCCCTCCTGGCCTCCCCACTCCAGGCATCTTGCTCGGTGGGGAGAAGTCAGGTGGGGACAGACTGACAACCCTAATTCCTTGCTCTTTAAGCATCTTCATGACTGCTCTGACCAGCTCCCAGCTGGGCTCTCTGGAGGAAGTGGCAATTCATACTCTTCACCAGCTGCTCACACCAGAGCCTCCTGCCCTTCCCCTGCTTCATGCTTTCCCCATCTCAGTTCCATTGCAGCCAAGAAGGTTTTCAGTGACCTTTCCTTACAGTGGGAATAGTCAGCCTCAGAAACTCTGATGCGCCTCATGGAAAGAAGAGACACTCACTTATCTAGGCTCTTTTCTTTCTTGAGAAAGGAAAGAAAATGGGGTCAGAATCTACTTTTCCCTGTTAAGATTCTGAGGCCAAATCTGCAAGGCTCTCAGAAGCACTTACTAGGCATCGGAAGACACTAACCCTGAGCCAGACAGCTAGACTAAATGAAAACACAACACAGTGCTACCTACCTTCCAGGAACTCGAAGTTTCCTGGGGAGAGACATGGAAATGGTCAACAGCAATGCAACATGATGAGGCTGTGCCCTAGCTAGCACCAAGGGCTGTAGAGGCACCAAGGAAGCATCTCAACTAGATTGGGGTTCCAGCTACACGAGAAAGAGAAATCGGAAGAAAGAGAAGCCATTTCCATCTGGAAGGAAAAAATATGACAGACACAGACAGGAAAAACTACACATGGCTTGGAGTGCTTGAGCTCAAAATAAGGGTAGGTGGGATACTCCTTTGTGTGGTGTTTTTGGAGTGTGAGGATAGTGGTGCAGGGAGGCATCTTAGTGTAGAAGTCCAAAGTGGCCATTTAGGAAAGAACTTTCTGTGCTGTACTAGACAGGTTACCTCTTTTCCAGAAAGCAGAGGGGAGAATCTGATCAGTTTTAGATTTTTTAAAAGATCAGATAAGCAATAGAGTAGAGGATGAACCAAAGGTACAAGTCTGGAACCAGGTAAATTTATAGGCTTAAAGAACATAGCTAGTGAAAGCCTCAGGGGAGGAGAGGTTCTAAAACTGAGGGCTTCTATCAGGTCTCTTCTAATTACTGACCGAATTTTTAAACAGGATTTGGCTCTAGAAGAAGAGACCTAAAAAAATTAGCTACCACCAGGCAGAAAGCTGGCTTAAACCCATAAGGCAGAAGGTGGCCTGCTCCTCTCAGAAGCACCAGGCAGTATGTGATACGCAAATGAAAGGTGGTCAGGTGGCCCAGAAAAATGGGTGTGATTCCTCCAGCACTAGGGGGCTCTCCCAGAGCTGTCATCTCATTTCTTCCAGGCTGCTTCCTTCTGCAAAAGAGCAGTACTTCCTGTTGACCTAACAAGGTGCAAGTATGGAATGAATTAAGCAAAATACTACAAAGTGCCTATCACAGTTCACAGAATACACCAGGTACTCAAAACTAGGTGGCTTCAGCCGTCAAAGGTGGGGCTACTTGTTCTGATCAAGAGAAAGAATGGTTCCCAGCCATATTTTTGGTTAATTTTAAATGCCTTTAAAATATTCTTTATGACTATTTTTAAGATTGCATTGCTCACAGAATAGTAGACTGACCCAATAGGGTTTCTAAATTCATATCTTTTCACTTAACACAAGATAAAAATTTTATTTCAAAGACAGAATAAAAGCAAAGGAAAAACAAAACAAACAAACAAACAAAAAACCAAGATGGGAATGATACACGTGTCACCAGGATTTTTTCATTCATTACTAAATGAATGACTCTTGCCTTCCTGACTGAAGAAATATCATACATTGTACTTAGTTAATTAATTAGATACTACTTAACCCTAGAGGATTTAGTATGCTATAGTGACATAAAAGACAGCAGTGGCAATAAGACTGTAAGAGATATTCATTAAACAAACAAGGATTTTAACATTTTAACCTTTCACAAATGTTTAAACTTAACTCTTCTGGCTCTGAAAAAGAACAGTTAATTGGAAGACCAGTTCTGCACTTGGAACCACTCACGGGCTGAGGATAGCTCAGCCCCATCAGGCATTGTCTCTACCTCTCACCTCACTTGTGAGATGGCTAATCTCAGTTGTAGCTTACAGATGAAGAGCAGAGGCTCCGGAGTAAGAGACAGAGTAAGACATGGAATGCCTTACTCAAGATCACCCCACTAGTAAGGGAGCAGTTCAGATGTGAAGTAAGTTCTTAGATTCCAAAGCTTGCAATCCTTTTTCTTTATTAAAAATAATCTTTGACCTACATGCAAGCAAATGCAGCCATTCTGTGTGTGCCTTTGAATGAGCTTTGATAACTGCATAAAGCTGCATAAGCACCACCCACAATCAATATATACATTTCCAGCACCTCAGAATGCTCTCTTATGTCATACCCAAGAGTTTACAAATGCACACTGGCTTTTACACACTGTACTGAAATCACAAATCCCCTGTTCTCCAACTGTTCTTTCCACTATCTCTACTTTTTAAGAATTCACTTCTTTTTAACATAAAATAAATTCACTCTGCTGACAAGGCATCCACTGGTACAACAGCCACAAGCAACCAAAACAGACAACACTTTTATGGCAAACCACCCAGCTAATTAATGTTGCACCGTTGTAGTCAACACTTGCCCCACTCTCAGCCTCTGGCATCTAGTAATCTGTTGCCTACTCCTATAGTTTTGTCTTTTTTAGAATGTTAGCGAATTAGAATAATACATTATGTAGCCTTTTGAGTCTGACTTCTATCATGATCTTTTAAACAGCTGAAGACCAATGAAGGACAAGTCTTAAAAGTAACATAGTTTCAAGGGCTATGCATCACAATTCCCTAATACTGACTGTTGTCCATCTGAAATAAGGGGCTATTACAGAAATATCTTCAGTCTACTTAACGCATTAAAACAGCATATAATTCACAAACTTCACTGGCTATATTAATATTAACAAACTCTCTCTGATACGTCTCACACATGCATGAAATAAACCAAATCTGTCTACACAGGGATAAGATCCTCTGTATCATAGCATGCTTTCTCTTGCCCAGAGATTAAGCCATACATAATACTATGGGTGGTGCTAAGGGTTTACTCTTTGACCAGAAAAGTCACAACCCAAGTTCTTTGTCACTTCACTCAACCAGGGAGGACAACAGAAGTGTGTGACTATCCAGTTGTTCTAAACTAAGTCAACTCTGTCATTTTGTAGCAGAAGAAGTGTGAGGGTTTACCTAGAGCACATCAGACCAGCAAACCTGTAAGTAGTTGTCTCTGTGCCTAGTGAATGGCAAGCCTCCCACACTACTGTATTCTTCCTTTTTCTGCTCTATTTCTTATCAAGTGCAAAAGAACAAGGGTTCTCTTGTCTGGGTGAAGGTGTGGTAGGGTAACTGCTGTCTTCAAGCCTGAACATCAAATTTTTATCTATATTCCACAGGAAATTTCCAGACTCTCTTACTAACCAGGATTTGAAATTGATGACTGTTTATCTACAAAGTTGATCATCTTTCTGTCTTCTGTACATTTTGATAACTGTTCTGATACCTGTTTGGCTTAGTATTCTGTGGCTCATTTGATCATCAAACGTTTATTGACTGTGTGTTCTATTGCTGGATCTGGGGCAAATGGGTGAATCAGGCACACATGTCAGTCCACAAATGTGATTACTGAGATAAACATTATGAAAGAAGTATGACAGATACTCATGATCTCTTGCACATGAGTATGGGCAGACTACCAATCCTATCAAATATGACGGGATTTGTTTCACCCTTACCAGGCATTATTAATAACTCTAAAGTGAAACAGAAATGATCACATGGGAAAATTCTTTATATTTTTAAATTTTTTTTAATTTAAAAAATTTTTATTATTTTTTTCAGTGTTTGGGATCAAACCCAGGGTTTTGCATGTACCAGAAAAACACTCTGCCACTGAGCTAAATTCTCAGCCCAAAGATCCTTTATTTTACAGAAGAACACTAAAGATCTTCTATTGTAGACCGACAGCTGAGTAAAGACTATGGGAACAGTGAATACAGATATCCAGAAAAGGGTACCTGGTTTTTATGAACAATTTTCTTCTTCCTTTTTTCTGTTAATACAAAAGAAAAAAGAACTGGCACTTTTGTCTGGGTCCAAAATATAAAATCAGAAAATAAAATAGCAAGTCTTACAACTGTGAACTTCAATCAGCTCATTACAAGCCAAAGAGATGTATTTGAATGCATGTTGCTATGTTCATTTACCTATTCTGCCAAGCCATTCAATTACATGAGCTCAGATTTTGTATAAAAAATATAGCCATGTTTCTTTCAAAAGCTGGTATCTGGAGAAAAGTGATTAGAACAGCATGCTATGATATGTTAATACAGTGGTTTCATTTAACAGACAATAGCACTTTCTGAAATGTTCCTTATACTTTAAATTATTGCACTTAGAATTCATGACTACAGTGTATCTCAACTTTTTTCTTTACTACTGTACAACACATTCCACTGCCACTGTGAATGCAAACAAAACGCATTATCATAAGAGTTTTATTAGAATTTGTAGTCTTAAGGAAAATTATTTTTAAAGGTGAGGAGTAGGTACAGTAGGCTGTTCAAATCATATGAATACTGGTAAGGATATAGCACTATAATTGAGGGAAAAATAAGAGTTGGAATAAAAGAGCTAAAGCAAGAAGAAAGCTTAAAACCAAAATTTAATGTCCCCTCAGAGGGACAGGGCACAAAAGAGCTGGAGTTTATTCTAACCAGAAGCAGCTGTTGCATTCGAATTAGGAAGCATTCCTAATGAATCAGCAGTTCTTATAATAAATACACTCCCCTTTGAAATATGAGGATTCTGCTATGAGAATTTCTTTTGATATATTTTTTACATGAACTCATTAGGCAGAGAAGAGGCAGGGATTGAACATGCTCCTTTCTAAATTACTATGGCTATCTTATCCATATCATGTGTTCAAGGTTAGTTAGGCTGAGCAAAGGAAAACCAAGAAAGGAAAAACACAAGGCTAAAAACAGCTTCGATTCACCAGCACCTTCTGTGAATCACTCCAAGTAAACTTCCTAAGATACCATGTAACAGCCACTTCCTACCAAATACCCCCCTCTAGGTCAACTAGGGCCAGTTAAATTTAAAATGGAAATCAGAGCTAGACAATGAAAAACCATTCTTTTTGCATTACAAGGAATTCCTAAATTCCAACCCAATGAAGGTCTGCTTCTAGAGTACATTCTGTTCCCGATATCCCATTTGCCATTTTAAGAGAAAAGGAAAAAAAAATATGCATACACATATATTCATTTCACTTCCATCTAGGCTCTATATTCCTTTTTCTTGCACCATGTCTAACAGAGGTTCATCTAAGCGAAAGTCACTGTGTCCCTGACAGTATAGGCAAAAAATTAGTTTAAAAGTACCTATTCCCATATTATCCTACCTACCAGCTATCTTTCTTCAACTTTTAATTTATTAGTAACCTTCTCTTCTATACCTCACTTCCCTTCTGTGATGGGTTTCCAAGATTCCTAGAGCCTCAGTGCAAAACCCAGAACCCAAGGAGGAGTTATGGAGTGAGTGACATAAGGTATAAAGGAGAGACTGATGGACCTGCCTTGTTTTTCTTTCCCAAGGTTTAAACTTTCTTCCCTAAGGTTTAAACTCAGAAATGAAAGTAAAAGGATTATTATCCACAGAACACAATCTTTAGGCTGCTTAAAAACAACCCCTTTCACAAACTTAGATGGGATTTCCTATCTACATGGCCACTTTTACTCCCAACAACAAGTTAAAAGAATGGAAAGGATAGACAGGCCTGCAGATAACAGAAGTTAAGGACCAAGAAGATTTAACTCTATCATTATCATATCCTACAGAAGACAAGTAGCTCCTAAGAATAAAGAAGTCTTTTGTCATACAGGATTGGGCGTGTTTTACCCTGCTTCTTCAACAAAATCAGAGCCCTAACAAGGTGCAGGGAGGGGAAAAGGATGATCCAAAGAACAAACCAAGGAGTCATAAAAAGAGATCTCGCTGCTTATAAAGATCAATGTATACTTTATATTCTGAGTAGTTAGAAGACTGGGGTTCAAAAAGGCTCAGGAAATTTGGGATCATTTGATAAATGTTAAAGATATACTTAAACCCAAGATCTGAATGTGCCTTTAGTTCTAAGACATACCCCCACACTCCCTACAATGTGACTTCTAAATCACAGATATGATTGTGCATCCTGGGCAGCACTACCTCTTCAGAACCTCTCCCTTAACCATGAAGCTCTTACCCAGTATCCTTCTCTCATGAAGACAAGGCAGAGAAGGGTTAAGTTAGCTGACTGATACTACACAATTCCACCTTCAGAGTGGGACTCAATGTCCTAGGGGACAGATGACTAAAATTACTTCACCTTTGTCTTATAGCATGAGTCCAACCACTGAGTAGATGCCACAGATTTCCCTTAGACTGGTTCCTCTGTAGGTCTGCATTCCTACAGAAATGCCGACCCTGGCTGGTGCTTACTTGGCTTAGGCCTTGGTGAACCACAAGGGCAACTTGGCTTTTTACATGTTACTTTGCCCTACATTCTATGCTGGACATTTATACTAGCTTTGAAAATATTTCATTTGAAGAAGAAGAGATGAATACATGAAGGACTGGCAGAGGAAAGAAAGTTTGATGTCTCAAATATCTGACAACGATTACACAGATATCCTCAGAATCTCTTATTATAGCAAAAAACTATAAAGAGTTTAAAAAATGGTGGTATGTTTTTCCCAGACACTAGAGTGAAAGATAATTATAAATCCAAGCTTCACACATAAGAAATAGGCCAGGTGTCGGTGGCTTATGCCTGTAATCCTAGCTACTCAGGAGGCAGAGATCAGGAGGATCGAGGTTCAAAGCCAGCCCTGGCAAATAGCTTGCGAGATCCTATCTTGAAAATATCCTTCACAAAAAAGGGCTGGTGGAATGGCTCAAGGTGAAGGCCCTGAGTTCAAGCCCCAGTACCACAAAAAAAAAAAAAAGAAATAGGCAAGTTAGTTAACCTTGTTTTTCTTTTCTCTAAAATGGAGCTAACTACCTGGAAGCATTGTCAAAAGAATAAAAAGTACAATTCACGTAATAATAGGCTTAGCATAGTTTCCAGGTAGAAAGTAATCAATAAGTGGTACTGCTGTTACTATCAACTGCACTAGGAATCACTAGGTAAAAATATGTAACATGTTTGTGATTTAGCATTATGTGACCATTAAAATATCCTCCAGAGAGAGTAAAAAGATCATCAAGAAGAAAAGGTTTATGATCCAAAATATGGAAATTAAAAATATATATATGTATTATATATATATCACATATATTACTTGAAAAGAACTAAAATTTATATTTATAAAATATAAAAGAACTAAAATTTATATTTATTTATGTCACAATTTCTATCTTTGGAAGGTAGAATTAAAAGCAATTATTTTCTTCTTCTATTATTAAAACACATTTATTCAAAAGTCAGTGTCCTTTTTTTCCCTGTGGATACCTAACTGCTCCATCAACATTTTTAAAATAGACTATCCTCCACTTAGAATTACCTTGGCACCTTTATTATAAGGAAAAAAATGGATTCTCTATCTGTTCCACTGATCTGTATGTTTCCCTTTGTACCATACCACATGTCAAGATTATGGCAGCTTTATAAAACGACTTCAAGTCAGGTAATGTGTGTAATCCAACTTTATTCTTCTTTTAAAAAGTTAATTTGGCTAAGTCTTTTGCCACATAGATCTCCATATAAATTTTAGAATTAGCTATTTCAACTGTTTTAAAATAATAAAAATCCCACTGGCACTGCATTGATTTTATAGGTGAATTGAGAGAGGATTGATGTCTGCATCAGTAACAACCTTTCAGAGAAAAAGAACAGATAAGAGGCAGACAGACAGATAGATTTTAAAGAGCTGATTTGGGCAAGTTCAAAATGTACAAGGTAGGCCAGCAAGCTGGAAACTCAGGTGAGGATGAAGTTGTAATCTAGTGTCTAAAATCTGCAGAGCAGGGCATCAAGCTACAAACTTAGAGGGGATTTCTATGTTACAGTCTTTAAGGCAGAATTCCACTTTTCTCTACTTTATCCTGTTATACTAAAATAAATCCTTGCTACAGCTTCAAACACTTCCATAGCATCAACTAGACTAGTATTTGACCAAAAACTAGATACCACAGACCAGCCAAGTTGGCACATAAAATCGACCACAACAGCACTCGGACAACACTGAGTCTTTGAATTACATGCACATAATGTATCCACCCTTCACTTAATCAGATCTTTTACCTCACCGGTGGTTTGTACTTGCCAATGTATAGATTATACAAATTTTTTTCAATTCACCCCCAAGCATTTCATAAATTATTCTTATAAAACACCATTGTCTTATTAATTTCAATTTACAATTTTAACAACAATTTCCTTACTTCATACCATATACAAAAATTAACAGAAATGGATTAAAGAAGTTGGGCATGGTGGTATATGCTTGTAATCCCAGCACTCAGGAGGTTACATAGGAGGATCACAAGTTCAAGGCCAGCTTGGGCTACACAGTAAGACTCAGAATAAAAAAAAAAATGAAAACAAAAGGACAAGGTAAAGAAAAAGGAAAAGAAATGGACCAAAAGAGCTAAGTCTACACAATGTCTATACAATGTACTTGTGCTCAAGTATTATGCAAACATTTCAGAAGACACGAAAATCATAAAATGTTAAAGGGAAAAAATGATGAACTGGACTTTAAAATTAAAATCTTATGATATGTCAAAGACACTGTCAAGAAAATGAAAAGGCAAGCCACAGATTGGAAGAAAAAATTTGCAAAACATATACCTAATAAAAGACTTATAGCCAGGATATATATATCCTGTGGTACTGGGGTTTAGAGCCACTCCAGCAACCCTTTTTTGTGATGGGTTTTTTTGAGATGCAGTCTTGCAAACTATTTGCCCAGACTGGCTTCCAGCCTCCTGATCTCTGCCTCCTGAGTAGCTAGGATTACAGGCTTGAGCCACCTGCCCCCAGATTAGGATATATATATTTTTAAATTATAATTTGTTAGTAGGAGAAAAACCCCAATTTAAAATTTTAAACAGAAACTTAATTGAAGAAGATAGAAAAATAGCAAATAAGCACATGAAAAGATTTTCAACATGATTAGTCATTAGGGAAATACAAATTAAAACCACAATGAGATATTACCATAATTCAATAGGTTTACTTAAATGCAAAACTGACAACTGTAATCCCAGCAACTAGGGAGGCAAAAACCAAGAGGTGCATGGTTCAAGGCCAGCCTGGGCAAAAAACACAAGGCCTTCTCTATTTGAAAAATAACCAAATCAAAGGAGGAGGCCCAGGGATGTGGCTCAAGTGGTAGAGTGCTTGCCTTGCAGCCTTAAGTTCAAACCCCAGAACTGCCAAAAAACAAACAAAACAAAATAAACAAAGACTGACAGCTGGTGAACAAGAGCAGCAATTGGTACTTACATTATTGTTGAAAAGTGATTTTTGCAGTTTCCTATACACTTAATATTGTGCCATAAAGCCCAGAAATTTTAGCCTAGGTATGTATCCAACAGAAATGAAATCATCTGTCATCACAAAAATTTAAACATGAGTGCTTATATATGATTATTACAGTAACCAAAACCTGAAGCAACCCAAATTTCCATCAAAAAGTGAATGAACTGTCATCTATCCTTATAATGGAATACTACTCAGCCACAAAATGAAAGGGTTTTACACATAACATGGATGAATCACAAAAATGTTATGTTGAGCAAAAGAAGCTACACATAAAGCACATGCTACATGAATCCATGTATTTGAAGGTAAAATCTATTCTACAGTGAAGGAAAACAGATCTGTGGTTCCCTAGTGCTAGGGTTGGGAGTGACTGAAAAGGGACATAAATAACTTGTGGGGTGACAGAATATTCTCTCATCTGTGGTAAGTTACATATCTATATAGATTTGTCATACATTAAATTCTACACTTAAAATTGGTGAATTTTAGCATATACAAATATCATGTCTTCATTTCTTCTTATCATCCATTTTGGTATGTGGAAGTTATTTTTAATTGGCACATAACATTTAAACATACTTATGAAGTACAGTATGATAGTTCAATGCATATATATAACGTGTAATGACCAGATCTGGGTAATTAGCATTTCTGCCTTTGCAAACATTTAGCATTTCTGTATGCTGGAAATCTTCAAATGCTTCTTTTCCAGGTATTTAAAAATACATCACAAACTGCTGTAATGAACCCCTCCTACCTCACTGTGTCTGGGTGTCTTAGCTTCTCAGACCCTTCTTTCCTCCTTCACCCAGTCTCTAGTGATCTCTATTCCACTTGCTTCCTCTATGAGATGATCGTTTTGTTCCCAATAATGATTGAAAACAGGTAGCATTTGTCTTTCTCTGCCTGATTTATTTCACTTAATACAATATCTTTCAATTTCATCCACGTTACCACAAATGACAGGATTTTATTTTTTATATGGCTGAATAATATTCTATTGTGTATACAAAGATTAGATACTTTAAAAAAAAATCCTACCTGTCTATACAAATACTAGATTATGTATGTTTACATACAATCTTGAAAAAAATTGCTAAATTTGTTAAATGTAAAAACTCCAGAGGCCAAAAAAATAAATAAAACGAAAACTGCAAGTCAAAAGGTAAACTAGAGACAAAAGTAACTTTTACTCTGAACCTCCAAGCTTCAAAATGATGGAGCTATAAGGCAGAGAAGAAAGGAGATAAAGCCTAGAAACTTAATGCCTACATGCTCAGCAGGTATATCTTTAATACAAACATAAAAGTTGTTCATAAATGCTACCAAAAAAAGTTTTCATTCTTGACACCTATACAGGGTGGTGCCAAATGTATCCTCTGATATTTTCTAACTAAACTATGTTCTCACATGGATTTGCAATTCAAATTTACCTCATATGGTCTGATGAAATGACAAGCAGGTATTTACAGGATACCCTAATTATTACTACCCCTGGGTGATAACCAGAAATGTTAAGTGAAATGCAAATCTAGTCTAGTAGTACTCAAGTATAACCATGGCCCCTAAAATCGCTACAAATAGAACCTCATCTGTAGCAGGGAGAAGGAGATGCCATGGCAAGGAAAGAATTAAAGAATTTGAATGTGAGGAAGGTCACATAGCACTGAGGGTGAAGTAGCCAATAGAGATGCATGCAACCACATATGGGTTAAACTTTGCTTCTTTCTTCTGTAACCTGGTTACAAGGGTATATAAGGCAAGGCCACTTTGTTCTCAGGGCTCAGCCTTTGGAAGGGAATCCACTGAGCCGCTGCTGGCACACTAATAAATACTGCTTCCTGAAAAGCCTTGGTGTCCCTGCTTGAATATCCTGCAACTTTTCTGGGGGCTCTTGTCCAGGATTTGGAGATGATGTTTTCACTTCATTGTCGCTGGGACTTGGCATCATTGGCTCATCGGGAGAGTGTCCTGCCAGGTGCCAGCAGACCTGCTGATCCCACGGAGGGACTCACCTCTCCCGACGGACTGTATGGCAAGTCTTGGTTGCACAAAGGAACTCGGAGAAGGCTTGGGAACCAATTGGGAGCCTCACCCGTCAAACTGGTAAGAACCTGTGTTCAAATAATAGGGCTGCCTTTAGGAGGCAGAAGGGAAGACTGTTTATCTCCCAGAGACACCCGAGTAGTCCTATTGAGGGTGAAACCATGTCTCTCAGGTTCACAGAGCGAGGTAGAAGTGTGTGAACATATATGCATATGTGTGTGAGAGCCTGAGGTGTGGTCTGGCTACAAAACAAGTGTGGAGTCCTGATCTGCAGGTCCATGGTGAACCCTAACAAGGCCTAGGGTCCAGGGATTATACGGACTCACTACGGCTAAGAGACACCTAAGACACTGCACCCCCACACACACACACACACAAAGGGAGAAGCCCAGAGACAGACAAAGTGAGTGAGGACCCTGTGTAAGTGCATTTCCTGGTCAGAGGACCATGTCTAGGTCACCAATAATGAGTGCATATTGTTCTTCCTTGTGTGTTGGAGAAGAGGATCCCCCTTACCTCTCCTCTGAAACACCTACTCCTCCATGTCTGTCTTGACATCTGGTAACAGGAGGAACTGGGTGGAAATCAGAGTAAGGGCACCCCTTTGGTGTGTATGCTTAAAAAATTTTTTAAAGGATTTAATGGAGACTCTAGAGTTAACTCCTAACAAGCTTAAGGCCCTTTGTAAAGTAGATTGCCCACTTTTGGTGTAGAGTAGCCCCCAGAATGGTCACTAGATAAAACTGTGGTTAATGAAGTTTGCAGGGAATCCTGGGCACTCAGATCAGTTTCCCTATATTGACTGCTAGCAAGATGCTGTCCTCAGCCAACCCACATAGCACAGACCCTGTCTGGAAGAGACCTGTAGGATTATGGGTGACCATAATAATGATTATTATTAATAACTAATATTAATTATTAATAATATAATAATTGTTACTATGGATCTAAGGTGGCAGCAACTTCCAAGTGTAGAGAGAAAACAAAGGAGCCTATACTGGCCAAGGAATCCAAGGAAACGCCACTGCCTTATGTGCCACTTTATCCATCTCTGTCATCAACAACCAGTTCTGCACCCTTGCCTTCAACATCAGATGGGGGAAGCTCAAGGGACAATCACACCTGTAAAATTTGGCCCAGAAGCCTTGGGGGGCCTCAACTGCCCTGACCTCCCGGAGTCCTATGGACTCCAAACCCACTCCAAGTTCGCCAGTTCTCACCCCACATCCCCCACTCAATTGGGGGTACTGAACCAGTTCCAGCAAGGACTCCTTTCCTCCTCAGACTCCCACTGCTCTGCAGATGCCCCTGAGGGAAGCCCGAGACCCAATATATTATGACCAGCACAGTCAAGTATAAGGAGGAGGGTGGACATTCATCCACCAGCCATTTACCACCACAGACCTCCTCAACTGGAAACACCATACTCCCTCCTTCACAGAAAAACCTCCAGTTCTGATTGATTTGATGCAGTCTATTATCCAGACTCATAAATCCACCTGGACAGATAGTCAAGAGCTTCTTCTGACTCTATTTAATACCAAAGAACAATCCTGTATCACACTGGCGGCTCTAAAATGGCTGGAGGATCATGCCCTTGCTGGTGCTTTAAATGCCCAAGCCTGTGCTCAGACTCAATTCCCTGAGAAGGACCCCCACTGGACCCTAATGATGACTAAGACTACTAGCAGCTTGAACTACATCAGGAGGCACTATTGAGAAGCATGAAGGAAGGAGGGAGAAAGGCCATGAACATGAGTAAAACATCAGAAGTCCTCCAAGGGCCAGAGGGGAGTCCCAGCCAATTTTATGGGCATCTGTGTGAGGCCTTCCGCTTCTACACCCCTTTTGACCTGGAAGCCACTGGAAACCAGTGGATAATAAACGCTGCTTTGTTGGCCAGACCCAAGGGGACTTAAAGTGAAAACTGCAGAAACTGGAGAGATTCGCTGGAATGAACGCCAGCCAGCTTCTGGAGGTGGCCACAAAGGTTGTTGTCAATCAGGAGGCAAAATGGGAGGCCAACAGGAAGATGTAAAGGAAAACAGACCTCCTTGCAGCAGCCCTTGTTGAACAGTCAGGCAGGTCCCGGTGGATAAATCCAGGCAGAGGCAGAAGCAAACATCGTGGATGGTGACCAGCGCCCCTGGAATGCCCTCACCCCAGAGAGGAACTAGGGTGAAATCAATGTACTACTGTTGTCAAGAAGAACACTGGAAGAATGAATGTCCCCAATGGGCCAGTGACTCCCAGAAGGCCCACCAGACCAGAGGCAGAGGCCAAATTGTCAAGGGAAAGTATCAGCCCGCCCATGGGGAGGCCAGCCTTTGGGAGGAAAACACTGTTGGGCTGGGAGCCCTGGAAGGCTATGAGGAGGACTAGGACAGACTGGGCTCCATTTTACTAGGCCCACAGGAACCTATGGTCTGAATAAGGATAGGGGGCATCCTGTTGATATCATGGTGGACACGGGAGTAAAACATTCAGTTGTGACCCAACCAGTGGGTCTTCTTTCACAAAAGCATACAACTATTACTGGGGCTTCAGGGGACCGGGCCCACCGCCCCTCCCTTAGTGTCCGGACAATGTAGTCTTGGGAGTCATGAAGTAAGGGATTCCTTTATCTCCCTGATTGCCCCATGGGACTGATGGGCAGGCACTTATGCAAACGGAGGGCACAGATAACTTTTGACTCGGATGATATGGCAGCCTTAAAATTGAGAGGACCTGAGGCAAAGACTCTAATTCTCACAGTCACACAGGAAGAGGAAGGAATGGTGGCTCTATGCCCCTGAGAGAAGGCCTCCTGAGATTCCCTTCAAGATTCCAGGTGTATGGGCTGAAGATAACCCCCCAGGTCTGCCCAAAATATGCTCCCAGTATTGGTGGAACTACAGCTGGGAGCTACTCCCATCAGCCAAAAGTAGTACTTCATTCCTAACAAGCCCCGGGTTGGAATTCAAAAACACTTTGACAGACTCCTAAAATATGGGATCCTCCAACATTGCCAGTCATCCTGGAACACCCCCTTATTACCAGTCCAGAAACTGGAGGATTTCAAGGCCAGTTCAGGACCTACAGGCAGTAAATTCAGCAACTGTCACTTTGCACCCCATAGTTCCAAATCCTTACACACGTTTAGACCCTGTCCCAGCTGAGGCAAAGTTTTTTTTTTTTTACCTGCCTAGATCTTAAGGATGCATTTTTCTGCAGAGCCAGCCTATTTTTGTCTTCAAGTGAGAAAATCGCAATACTGGAGAAGGTTGCCACAAGGTTTCAAAAACTCCCCTACTATCTTCAGAACTGCCTTGACGTCTGACCTCAAAGCTTTCTCAGCCAATCAGCATGGTTGCACACTCCTCCAGTACACGATGACCTCCTACTAGCTAGACCAACTTGGGAGGACTGTATGAAGGGTCATACCTCCTTCTTTCTCTTTTGTGGGAGGCAGGATACAAAGTCTCTCAGAAAAAGACCCAGATTTGCCAAAACACCATCAAATACCTTGGCTTTCACCTGTCGTAGGGACAGCATAGGCTTGGCCCCAAGAGGAAATAGGCTGTCTGTTCCATTCCAGCCCCCATGACCCACCAGCAAATCAGAGTTTTTGGGATCCTCAGGTTTCTGCTGAATCTGGATCCCTACACTACTCCCTCTTGACCAAACCCCTCTAAGAAGCCACAAAGTGGGGAGAACGGGAACCCTTAGTATTGGAAGAGGAACTAGAGAAATCAAGAGGGCACTCACAAATGCCCCTGCTCTAGGCCTGCCAGATGTGATGAAGCCTTTTTTCCTGTATGTCCATGAATGAAAGGGGACAGCTGTCAGGGTCTTGACTCAGCTATGAGGCTCTTGGAATTGTCCTGTCGCTCACTTGTCCAAACAGCTCGATGCTGTTGCCCAAGGCTGGCTGCTTTGCTTGCAAGCCTTAATAGCCACCGCTGCCCTGGTGGAAAACGCAGACAAGTTTGCCCTGGGACAAGAACTTATTGTCCGAGCTCCCATCCTGTCCTAACTCTCGCGGAGTGTAAGGGAAATTATTGGCTGACTGAC
Source organism: Castor canadensis (assembly GCF_047511655.1). Taxonomy (NCBI): domain Eukaryota; kingdom Metazoa; phylum Chordata; class Mammalia; order Rodentia; family Castoridae; genus Castor; species Castor canadensis. Next base: position 11,499,522 of record NC_133398.1, on the reverse strand, counting down.
TCTCAGATGATCAAATACTAGAGTATGCTATGTGAAAACCCACACATACAGCTTGAGGTTGTAACCCAGCCACCCTATTGCTGGTTGACTTGGGCCCACTGGAGCATGACTGCTTAGAGGTTATGGATGAGGTTTTCTTTAGCTGGCCAGATCTAACAACAAATCAGCCTACTGGCCATCTGGATATTGAATATTTCACAGATGGCAGCAGCTTTATCTGGGACAGCACATGCTTTGCTGGGTATGCAATAGTAACTCTGGACTCAGTCATTGAGGCCCACCTGCTGACGGTTAGAACTTCTGCACAAAAGGCTGAACTTGTTACCCTCACACAGGCACTCCAGTTCACTGCAGAAGTACATCTACACTGACTCTAAATATGCCTTCAGAACCATTCTTGTCCATAGGGTCCTATATTAGGGTATCACTAATTCAGGAGGAAAAAATATCAAATATGGGCAGGAAATCCTCAAACTGCTAGATGCTATATGGGCCCCTAAATGGTTGGCAGTTATACACTTGCCAAGGGCACCAAAAGGGAGATATAACAACTGCTCAGGGAAAACGAAAGCTGATAGGGAAGCCAAACAAGTAGCCCTCGCAGAGGGGACCAGTCTCAACTGCCCTGACTGCTGCCTTGTTCCCATGTTCCTTAGCTGAATGGGACCCAAAGTACACACCACAAGAACAGGCCTGGTTTAAGACTGAGGGAAATTTTCTACCAGATGGATGATGGAAGTTTGCCGATGCCCACATTGCCATCCCTGAGTCACTGGCTCCTACATTTGTCAAGCAGTTCCACAAAGGACCTCATTCAGGACAAATAGCCCTTGAGACCACCCTGGCCCAGCACTTTTATGTCCCCGAACTCTCCAGCATAGGTAAGGCAGTATGGGAAAGATATAGCCTATGTGCCAAAAACAAACCCCAGCAAGGGCCAAGGGTGCCTCCCCCGGTGCAAAGCATTGATGGAACTCCTTTGAAAGCTTAATCGTAGACTTCCCTGAAATGCCACGAGCTCGAGGATACAGATATCTATTAGTGTTCATCTGCACCTTCTCAGGATGAGTAGAAATCTTCTCCACATGGATTGAAAAAGCCCAGGAAGTGGCCAGATGTCTGCTAACGGAAATCATCCCTCGGTTTAGAATACCTGTGTCTATTAGGTCAGATAATGGGCCAGGCTTTGTGGCTGAGGTGGTGTATCTGGTAGCTAAGGGCTTAGGAATCACCTGGAAGTTGCATATGGTATACTGCCCCCAAAGTTCAGGAAAAGTGGAACGTATGAATAGGACACTAAAGTTACAGCTGGGAAAACTATGTTGAGAGACCCATCTACAGTGGGATCAGTTACTACCTACAGCATTACTAAGGATCAGGTCAAGCCTCAAGAAGTGGACAGGGCTTTCACCCTTTGAAGTCCTTTATGAACGCCACCCCCTTAATCAAGGGCATATGGGGGGACCTCAAAGAAATAGCTGACCTCACCTTGATGCAAGCCCTTGGGACAAGTCTCTCAAAAATCAATGACTGGGTCTGGTAGAAAATTCCTGTTAGCCTGACAACTCCCACACACACTCACAGGCCAGGCGATGCCATTTGGGTAAAGGGACGGAATGTCCAACCACTAAAACCCCATTGAAGGGGCCCTTTTGTTGTTTTTTTGTCTACCCCTACAGTAGTTAAAGTAGCAGAGCACAGCTGAGTAAAGCCAGCCTCTATTGAGTGGGAATGCATCCCTGACTCAGCCTCACCATGCAAGATCACAGTCCGGAACACCTGCACCCTTCCCCAGCAGGAGTCTGCTCCCTGGGAGACAACAGGGGACAACAATCCTTCTCCAGTCATTTCGGAAGCTGACTAGTCTACGCATGGAGGAAGATTGAGAAGTCATCTTCTTCTCCCTCCAGGGATGGGTCTTTTCCATGTTTTTCTTTTGTTAAATTTAATCACCTCCTTGCTTGGGAACTCCCAGATCTCAAATTGTGACTTATGTATGCATACTACCCAGGCAGGAAGTATCACCAGAATTCTGCCTTTCCATAGTTATTATTCCTGTGCAGGCACTGTCATCAGGTCATGCACCCACAACCATACCACCTATTTGGTGTGCTCCCATGGTGATCAGCATATCTGCTTCAACCCCACCTACCACCCTCAGGAGCAATGCTTAGAGATCTGGAGCATCTGCAACCCTGGGAGCCACATCAGCCACACCCAGGTGTTTAACCCTGATAAGCCAGTAACAATGTTCTTTGATGCATGTGCAGCCATAAACCAAGGTGATGTGGAAGTATAGGCTGTGTCTATAGAGACCGAGCTTGGGAAAGAGCCTATATATCAAATGGTAAGTGTATGTGCTGGGGAGACAACACTCGGCCATCTGATGATGTGGGCTCCTATTATTGTCCTTATTGGGGTTGTATTTCATGGGCTACATGGCAAAAGGCAGAACATGCAGCCCCCTTTGCAAGAGGACAGCTACCTGACTGTACCCCTGGCACCTGTAACCCCGTAAATTTTATAATACTTATGCCCTCTGATTGTGAACAGAGACATATACTTAGCATAAGGATAGATGGAAAGGGCCTCGATCCCAGGACTCTGATGCACATCAAATTAGTAACTATTACCCGTGAAAGTTCCTCATACCAAGTTTATCACTCCTTTTATGAGGAAATGAGGAGTGAATTTTTTGTCTCTATTAAGGCCAAAACCCTGTTCCTCTTACTAGCTGAGTCATAGCCCAGACACTCAATGTCACTTCATGTTATGTTTGTGGGGGAACCAACCTTAGATCATTGGCCAAGGGAAGTTAAGTTGCTAAACCCACAGGAGCCCTTTAATGAGACTACCTTCCCCAGTCACAGGAAAAGCATCTGGCTCCTAAAAATTTCTATCATCAGGAATTACTGTATATCTGGCCTAAAAGGCCAGTTCTCCACCCCAGTAAGGGATTTAACTTGTTTAGGCCAAAAATTTTACAATGACACTGCCCAAGAGAACCAACTGTGGGGAACTCCAAACCACATGGAACCACACACAGCCCCACCCATTGGCCAACTTCTCTGCTCTATGAAGAGCTTGGAAAAACCTCACCACAAACACAGATTGGCAGGTGCCCAGGGGACTATATGCCCAGGGGACTATATGAGATCTGTGGAAAGCAAGCTTATATGGTGCTACACAGAAGTTGGTTTGGGTCTTGCATACCGGGCACAATTAGACCGGAAAAATTGGGAGCTCCCATACATGGAGAAAAAACAAATAGGAAGAAACAGGGTGCCTTACAAATTGGCAATTGAAGGATGATGAATGGCCTCCCGAGGGAATCACTTAGTACTATGGTACTGCCACTTTGGCAGAAGATGGATCCTGGGGCTATTGCACCCTGATTTATATGCTCAACTGCATTATTTGTCTCTGGGAGGTAGTTGAAATTATAACTAGTAAAACTGCAAGGGCCCTTGACATACTGGCCTTGACAAACAGCACACAAAGGTACACAATGCAATATACCAAAACCACCTAGCCTTGGACTATTTACTTGCCTCTGAGGGAGGTATTTGTGGAAAGTTCAATCTAAGTAACAGTTGTCTACAGATTGATGATAAAGGAAAGGTCACAGAGGAAATCACAGACAGTATGAGAAAGATTGCCCATGTCCCCGTCTAGACTTGGAGAAGATGGAATGCCAATGACCTGTTTGGAGGATGGTTCTCTGCCCTGGGTGGGTTCAAGACCCTAATATGGGTAATGAATGATTCTTGTCTCAGGAGCATTTAATAGTGCCCTGCTTGGTTCCCTTGGTATTGTGGTCAATCAGGACCATTTTGGGGCCACTATAGAAAGGAAAATAGCCGCCAATGTAATAATGTTGTAGAAATACAAACCCCGCAATCAGGATGATGCTCTTTGATCCTAGGTGGGTCTGAGCATCAAAGTGGGCAATAATGTAGCAGGGAGGAGGGGACAACATGGCAGGAAGCTAAAGCTTAAAGAGTTTAAATGTGAGGAATGTATTTACATAGCACCGAGGGTGAACTAGCCAACAGAGATGCATGCAAAGTTAAAGTTTGCTTCTTGCTTCTGTAACCTGCTTGCAAGGGTATATAAGGCAAGGCCCCCTTGTTCTTGGGGCTCAGCCTTTGGATGAGCAGCTGAGCTGCTGCCAGCACACTAGTAAACACTGCTTCCTAAAAATCCCTGGTGTCCTGTTTCCCTGCTTGAATATCCCACCACACACTGAAAACTACAACAATCAGATACAAAACATGGAAGTGTTTTATATGTTTAAAAACAAAAGTAAAGACTGAAATAAGGAGAAGAGAAAAGACTATAATTCAAGCAGACTTATAAAAGAGCTACACAAAATTAAAAAGACACAAAGGTGGGATTAGTGAGCTGGAAGATTAACTCATACACAATATCCATAACATATTTGAAATAGACAAGAAGAAAAAATAAGAAGACAAGCAACATGAAAGAATGTGAAGACGTCTAACTTATTCCAATCAGATTTCCAGAAAGACATAAGACAAAGTCAAAGAAATAATAGCACAGAATATTCTAGAACTGTTGGTCCAGAAATCCCAAGCAGTATTTCTTTTAAAAAAAAGTGTGTATTAGAGACAAAGCACTGTGAAAGTACAAGAGAGAATAAGTGAATTAGTTTAAGAGCAGCTGCTATGGAAATCAGTATGGAAGTTCCTCAAAAAACTAAAGTTAGAACTACACAAGACTCTGCTATACCACTCCTATATATATATATCTGAAGGAGTTAAGTCAGCATACAATAGAGATACCTGTTTATAGCAGCATTATTCACAATAACCAGTTCAACCTAGGTGCCCATCAACCAATAAATGGACAAAGGAAGTGTGGCATATATACACAAAAGAGTATTATTTAGCCATAAAGAGGAATGAAATTATATTCTCTCAATGAAAACGGAAAGAACTAGAAATCATCTTGGGAAGTAAAATAAGCCAGACTCAGAAAGACAAACATTGCCCACTTTCTCTCATCTGCAGAATTTACACCTTTAAAAATGAAAACAAAGCCAGGTGCTGGTGGTTCATGCCTGTAAGCCTAGCTACTTGGGAAACTGAAATCAGAGGATGGCAGTTCAAGATCAGCCTGGGCAAATAGTTCATAAGACCCATCTCCAAAGTGACCATAGCAAAATAGACTGGAGGTGTGGCTCAAGCAATAGAGTCTGCTTTGCAAACATGAAGTCCTGAGTTCAATTCCCTGCCCCCCAAAAAAGAAAAACAGTGACACGAATGTAAAAGGGAAACTTTGGTGGGGGAGCCAGCAGGAGAAGGAAAAAGGAGAGGGTGATGTAATATAAGTATGTTTTAAACGTAACTTAAAATATATACCAATTCTAGAACCCACCAAAAATTTTAGAGAAAAAAAAATAAACCAAAGATGCACAGGACTATTTTGGAAGAAATTTTAAAATGTTATTAAAGTGTATTAAAATAAGACCTAAATAAACTGACACCATGTTCAACAAGTGGACAGAAAGATTCCTTAACATAAAGATGTTGAAGACATTAGTTAGAGTGGCAATTGTATATCCAAATGGAACCAAAAACCAAAAACAAACTTGGATCCCAACTGTGTACTAGCCACAGAAAGCAGTTCCAGGTAGATTATAAATTTAATACAAAAGGCAGAAATTTAAAACCTTTGACAACAAAAATGGACAAAGATATTACAAGTATATATACATATATATATAAAACACAATATCTCTTATGAACAGACACAAAAATTCTAAACTAAATATTAACACACAAAGTCCAGTAATGTATAAAAAAAGGCTAAGTGCTATTATTATCAAGTGGGTTGTTATCATTTTAAAAGTAAGAAGGCCAAGTGTTCACAGGAGTAGATGCAAAACAATTCACAAAATTCAACACCTATCCACAAAAACACTCTCAATGAATTAGGGATATAAGGAAATGAGCTCACTCTAAAAAGCATCTCTGAAAAAGTCTATAGCTTATATTATACTTTAAGGTAAAATACCGCTCCCCTAAAACTGGGAACAAGAAAAGGATATTCACTTCCACCATTTCTGGTCAGCATTCAACATGGCACAGAGGTCCATGCCAGTGCAACAGGAAAGAAATAGAAATGAAAGGCATACAGATCCAAAAAGAAGAATCATGTCATGCAGATGACATGATTGTTTACATTTCCTAGAGAGTCCAAGAAGTAGAAGAACTAATAACTGAAAACAGCAAGGTTTCAGGATATAAGGTCAATATACAAAAATTGATTATATGCACACAGCAAGTAATTGGCAAAATAATGTAAGTGAATAATTCTATTTATAACTTTTTTTTAAAAAAGACTGCTAAGAGAAATTAGAGGAGATGAAAGTCTATGAAATGAATTAAAATGTTCATGAATTAAAAGGCTCAATATTGTTAGGATATTCTCTTTGAATTCAGCTAGATTCAACACAATTCCAGTCAAAACCTCACCAGATATTTTTATAGAAACTGACAGGCTAATTCTAAAGTACACATGAACATGCAAAGGATCTAGAGTATTCAAAGCAATCTTGAAAAAGACAACCACAATTGGAGGATACATGTAACCAAACTTCAATTCTGCTCTAAAGCTACAATAATGAAGACAACTTGGCATGAGAATCAACAAATATACTAATAGCACAGAACAGACTCACATATATTATGTAATCACTACAAAGGGTCCAAGCAATTCATTAAGTAAAGTCTACAATAAACCATGCTAAAATGACTGACTATAAAGGCAATAATGAACATCTACCCCTACCTCATAGCATGCACAAATATTAATTTGAGATATCACTGACCTATATGTAAAAATTACAATTATAAAGAATCTAGAAGATAACACAAAAAGAGAATATTTTCATGATGTAGGGGTAAGCATTAACCATAAAAGAAAAATATAGATAAACTTCATCAACATAAAAACACTCTACTCATCAAAAACCATTAAGAAAATTAATAGGCAGAGTGTTGGTGGCAAATCCTAGCTATTTGGTAGGCTGAGATAAGGAGGATCGTGGTTCGAAGCCAGTCCACGCAAGTAGTTCTCTAGTCTTCATCTCTGAAATAATCAGAATGGATTGGAGCTGTGGCTCAAGCAGTAGAGCACCTGCTTTTTTTTCTTCTTCTTCTTCTTCTTTCAGCTTTTTTTTTTTTAATTTTTAAAAATTTTTTTATTATTCATATGTGCATACAGTGCTTGGGTCATTTCTCCCCACCCCGGCCTCCACCCCCTCCCTTACCACCCACCCTGCCCCCTCCCTCTCCCCCTCACCCCCACGATACCCGGCAGAAACTATTTTGCCCTTATCTCTAATTTTATTGAAGAGAGAGTATAAGCAATAATAGGAAGGAACAAGGGTTTTTGCTAGTTGAAATAAGGATAGCTATACAGGGAGTTGACTCACATTAATTTCCTGTGCGTGTGTGTTACCTTCTAGGTTAATTCTTTTTGATGTAACCTTTTCTCTAGTTCCTGGTCCCCTTCTCCTATTGGCCTCAGTTGCTTTTACGGTATCTGCTTTAGTTTCTCTGCGTTGAGGGCAACAAATGCTAGCTAATTTTTTAGGTGTCTTACCTATCCTCACACCTCCCTTGTGTGCTCTCGCTTTTATCATGTGCTCAAAGTCCAATCCCCTTGTTGTGCTTGCCCTTGATCTAATGTCCGCATATGAGGGAGAACATATGATTTTTGGTCTTTTGGGCCAGGCTAACCTCACTCAGAATGATGTTCTCCAATTCCATCCATTTACCAGCAAATGATAACATTTCATTCTTCTTCATGGCTGCATAAAATTCCATTGTGTATAGATACCACATTTTCTTGATCCATTCGTCAGTAGTGGGGCATCTTGGCTGTTTCCATAACTTGGCTATTGTGAATAGTGCTGCAATAAACATGCATGTGCAGGGAGCACCTGCTTTGCAAGCATAAAGGCCTGAGTTGAAGGAAGAGAGGGAGGGAGGGAGGGAGGAAGGAAAGAATGGATTTCCTTTATTGGCAGAATATATTTTCAAAATGTACATCTAACAAAGGCCCAGTAAAAAAATAAAGAACTCCTAGAATTTGATAATTTAAAATGATCAAAGATTTGACTTGCTCCTTCGTACACTGATAAACACATTTTTAAAATGCTCATTAGTCATCAAGGAAATGCAAACTGAAACCACAATGAGATACAACTGACTGACTAAAGTAAATAATTGACAATACAAAATATAATAAAGGATGTAGAGTAGATGGATGGGACTATTGATGGGACTGTTAAATGGTCAATCACTTTGGAAAAAGATCTATAATTTCTTATGAAACTAAATATAGATTGCATTACCTTAACATATGATCGCAGTAATGCTTAAAGAATATTTACACAAAAGTGTATACATGATTTCATTTACATAAACAGGGAAAATTCATCTATCAGACAAAATCCAAGTACAGATATATCTCAGAGAGATATTTCAGGTTCAGTTCCAGATCACTGTAACAAAGTGAGCATTGCCATAAAGCTAGTCACACAGAGTTTTTGGTTTTCTGGTGCATATAAAAATTATGTTTACACTACACTGTAGTAGATTAAGTGTTCAACAGCATTGTGTCTTAGAAAACAATGTACATACCTTAATTTAAAATTTTTTGTTGTCAAAAAATGCTGATAATCATCTGAGCTGTTGCAATATGGCTCTGATAGACTTGTTCTATGCAGGGTTGCCACAAACCTTCAATACATAAATAGCACAATAAAGCATATGCTTGCAGTAAACTTCCTGTAGGGGGTAGTATATGCAGGGATGGACTTTGAAAGGCATGAAGGAACTTTCTGGGGTGATGGTAACATTCCATATCTTGATAAGGATTTAGATCACAAAAATGTATGTGTTTATCAAAATTCATGGAACGACAGACTTAAGATCTGTAGGTTTAATTGCACATAATTGGGGAGGGGGGGTGCTGGCGGAAAAAGTATTGAATTCGTTGGTGGTGTGGCTATAAGGACTTACTTAGCAAGAGCAAGGACCTGAATTCAAACCAAGCACAGCGAATCAATCAATCAATAAAATACCACACTACTTAAAAAATATATTAAACTCTTAGGCTGGAGATAGTTCAATGGCAGAGCACTTGCTTACATGCATGAGGCCCTGAGTTCAATTCCTAGCACTGCAAAAAAAAAAAAATTGAATTCTAGTTAATACATAAGCAACAGTATCTAAAGGGTAGTATACTGGTATCTGTAACTTACTTTCAAATTTAAAAACTGCACTGATAGACAAATAAGACATGCTACAAGTAAGTACAATAAAATGCTAACTGTAAAATCCAATAGTAGGAATACATATGTTAACTATTGGAAGAAAAAAAAAACACAAAGAGGTAAAAGAGAAATCAAATTTCCTAGGTTAATGAAAGCAATTGACAGAACATGAAAAAATAAATCACAGAAGGGAGATCAGACCATATGAAGGGATAATTTTAAACAGAGGGGTCAGCAAAGGCCTCACTAAGAAAGTGACAACTAAGTAAGGACATGAAGGAGAAGGTAACTGGAAAAGCATCCAGACAGATGGAACAGCACAGAGGCTAATACGGATGAAACAAAATGAGTAAGATGAGCAAAAAGAAATAAGGAAAGATAAACGGGGGTCAGATCACCATTGCAAGTCTGTATACCGTGGAGACTTTCCCACCAAAGCAAAACCGCTGCAGGGTTTTAGGATAAGGGAAACTCTGTCTGATCTGACAATGCTTTTTAAACAATCCCTCTAGATGCTGTGTTTATTGGTAGGTAAGATCATTCTTTCTGAACCAGGGTTCTTGAGGAAAAACTAAAGCCTCAATGCCTTAAGCATTCCTTTGCATAAAATGAATTAACTACTGTTCTATCCATCAACAGTGAAACTAGTTATATAATATCTTTTTGAGAACTGAGAAAATAGTCATTCAAATCCTTTTTTGTATTCTAGGATTGGATGAAAAACACTGAGAGAAACTGAGCCTAGGAAGTTATGAATAGAAACAGGGAAACCACTTGTAGTAATCCAGGAAGAAATGGTGGTGGCTTGTACCAGGATGGTAACAGTGGAGGTGGAAAGAAGTCATTAAGCCTTAGATACACTTGAATATAAAGTAAAAGCTGAATTTGCTGATAGATTTGACACAGAGAATTGAGCAAAAGAGAGGAGTCAAGGTTAGCTTCCAGGTTTGGGCATGAACAAATGGAAAGATGGCATTGCCATTAAAAGAGATAGGGAAGGCTGGGAAAGGAACAGACTTGGGGTGTTCATTTTGTCATTATCTTACAGGGAAGTTAGTCTTCCACATGCATCAAATGATGCATGTAATAATTATTATGTATAAAAGTTCCATTCAGGATAAAGGACTAGAATTGAGAAGTAGTTGAAGGAGACTTGCAATGTACCTATATTATTTTAACTAAATAGTCACATGATTTTAATTATTTATAAGGAAACAGTTGATGTATTGCTTGCATGATATTTTTGGAAACCTAAATCCTCTGGGTAGATGGGATTATGGGTTATTTTCTTCTATTTTTTTTTTTTTTTGGTAAGCTGTGTGTTTATTTCAGAGTCCAAATATACTCATAGCTAAAAAATAAAATGAATCTTAAGCCACATGTAAAATTTTATAAATATATTTTAAAACACTAAGAAACTTTCATTGTCATTGCATACAGATGGTATCGGGTTGTATGGGGTTTTTGTCTTCTGTTTCCTTTCAGCTACTTCAATTTGGCAAGGGGAGTATGATGAAAAAATCTACATAAAAAGAAAAGTTAAAACTCCTGAAGCCTTTAATTTTTCACCTCTTTTACCATTCTTGGGATACCTAAGACTTGAATTTTGCTTTTAACTGGATTCTAATCTCTTAAGAAATGAACACTGGATTTCTTCATTATGTCATTGGCTCAGACACTTTACTTTTGGGTATTTCATACTAAATAAATGACCCTGCGTTAAACATATGACTTGAAATTCATTTCCAGTGCTTGGATAATTACCTCTGCCTCAACTCCTTTTGGCTATCAATAGACTGCCTACTACTCCCTTGGAACTGACCTTGAGTCAGCTGGTGGGCCTTTAAAGAGCTGCTACTCCACAACCCAACAGAGTTGAAATTGGTCAAGTCTGTTCTCTGTCTAAAAGTAGAGATGCCAGTGTTTCTGCAATCCTATCAGCAAGAAGGCCTAAATGGAGCAGATAGATCTTCTGCCACCTCGGGGCCCCTCTACATGTAGCCTCCTCAATTCTGTTGGACATTTCTTTCTCAATTCTATCCCTGTACCCTCTCTGAGCACTAGTGCCCCAATGTCCAGCTGAGAAGGTATGTTCTTTGTTCTTATGTCTTTGGGATGTAATTCTTGCAATGATCAAGGACTAACTATCATATTGGAATCAACCTTGTACTAAAACCTCACCTACCTCATTTTCCCCAGCCTAGATTCCCCTGAATCTCTGTACTTGGCCTGGTACTAGTGCTGCTTTGCCACATTCTGAACCTGACCTCAGAAAACCAATCGCAGTGGCTTCTTATTCTCTCTCTCCTACTACTCATATCCATGTTAAGTTTCCTGCAAGCACCCAACTTCCTATAGCATCAAAACTTAGTATCTCTTTGGTGCAAAGCCTGTTGCTCAACAATAGCCTGTCCAACCTCTGCAAGGGAAAATTCTGGCAAATATAATATACTTACACTGGGAACAATACTGCTGAAAGTCCCTACTGAAATTTGACCACACTGATGAAAGTTGAAAAATGTTTGGCAAACTGACACTTAGACGTTCTAAGAAACTTATAAAACCAAGATTTTCCCCAAAATAAATGATCCAAAAGTCACTGGTAATTAGAAAGGTACAATTAACATCTGCTCGTAATTTACCTACACACATTAACCTACACAAGTCACAACCAATGAATTAAGGACTGCCACTACAGACAAAGATTCTAACATTCAGCAAGATTTAATAACTTTCTCTCAGTAGCCAGCAATTGGTAGAACTAGTATTCGAACCTGGTCTTTCTCACTTCAAAGTTAATCTTTTCATCATGCCACACTGATGTCCAAATCTCCAACATATCTAAGAGCTCCCAAAGCACTTCCAAATTCTTTACTTAACTATGTAAATAATATTCAGATTCATACAAATGTTTATTTTTGCTGATTGAGAAAAGGAATCCATATAAATATATAAAAAGTAAGATAATAACCTGGTATTATGATGAGTTTTTTTCTTTGCTCAGCCTGTTTTGTCTTTTTAAACTGCCAACCAAATTTTATAACAAGGCATCACATAATAAGAGTTTTCAGGGTCTTTTGTTCAATTTCAGGAAATAATCAATTGGGAAATCACTATCACAGTCTGAATGTCAAATTCTGAAGGCTAAGTTCAACAAAACTACCACCTCAGGGAATCCTTTCTAGTCACTCTCCAGCCAAGAACAGATAACACAAGCGCAGCTGCACTGTTGAGTCAGCTAATGAAGGCTCATTTAAAAACTTCAGCATCATACAAATTTTGTTTGAGCTTTTAACAAATTCTAATAATTTTTACATGCTGCTAGGGACAACCTGTACCACCTAAAATTATAATCTAACTAAAAAATCATTAATGTGACCACTTTGATGTATCTCTCCCTTAGATAAATAGTATGGATTTGAAAATGTTTATATTAAAAAGGAATAAATTACATATGCATTAATATTCAAGTCAAATAGTTTGATTTAACTGTTCCTCAATATATACATGTATCAAAACATCCATGTTACATAACATAAACACATAATTTTTGTCAATAAAAATAAATATATATACATTAATATTTATACATGAATTCAGAAAAGTAATGTCTTCCAACTCCACTGCTACTATAAAGTACTACCTAATGCATATCCAAAGCAGAAATACCACATGCGCATTGGATAGGGTGGTCATGCAACACTGCCCTTTCATGTGTGTCAATGGCCACTTCCTTGTTTTGACCTCCTCCTTTAGTCTTCACTTGACCTTTCCATTACCAAACCTGCTCTGCCTCTGAAATTACTAATTAAGATGTCCCAATTGTGAGCCCAGTTTCCTGTCCTTGGTGTTTCCTCATCTTACCTGTTCTAACCATCATGACTGATAGGGTCCCCCCCATGTATCAGACTCTCCTTTCTTCACTTGGAACCAGCTTGGATCTGTGATCAATGACAGAACAATACACTCAAGATCCATGTCTGTTCCTATCATTACTATGTAGGGAAATGCTTATCTCTGAATGAGCCAACTATTTACCTTCTCTGTGCGTAATATGTGTGGCTGGGGAAAAAAAATCCCACGCAAACATATCACATGTCTAAGACTGCTGTTTGAAGGCAGCCTAGGCAAAAAGTTAGTGATTTTCCCATTTATGATATGTGTGGGTATAGATGCCTATCACCCTAGCTATGCAGGAAGCATTAAGTAGGAGGACTGCAGTCCAGGCCAACCCAAGAAAAAACTCGAGACCTTATCTCAAAAATAACCAAAGCAAAAGGGGCTGGAGGCATGGCTCAAGTAGAAGAACACTTGCTTAGCAATCTCGAGGTCCTGAGTTCAAACACTACTGTTGCCAAAAGGAAAAAAAAATATTCTACCTCTAAAACTTTTACACTTACAAAGTCTACATCAACTGAGTCTTCAATGTCATCCAGTTATTCTTTCTACACTAGTTGACCTATATAGCTATTTTAAATCTTCTCCATATATATTCAAACCTCTAATCTCCACACAGTTTCTTCCTCACTCTTAATATTTGATCTTACCATCTACTTCATTAAGAAAATAGAAGCCATCATACAGGCATTGCCTCAACTTTCCAGGAACACACGCATTCATTTAATAAATATTAAACGCCACTAGAAGTCTGCACACTGGAGTTAGATCACCTATGTCCTTATCTTAGCTCTGCCACTTGGGTAAACTACATAACCTCTTTGAGCTTCTCTTCATTCATTTCCAAGTTGGAGAAAATAGTAGTACAAATTTCACAGGCTGTAATGAAGTTTAAAAGAGATAAGAATATTTGGAGCATTAAGAATGGTGCCTGCAAGGGAGATATGAGGATAGGTAAGACACCTAAAAAATTAGCTAGCATTTGTTGCCCTCAACACAGAGAAACTAAAGCAGATACCATAAAAGCCAACAGGAGAAGGGGACCAAGAACTAGAGAAAAGGATAGATCAAAAAGAATTAACCTAGAAGGTAACACACATGCACAGGAAATTAATGTGAGTCAACTCCCTGTATAGCTACCCTTATCTCAACTAGCAAAAACCCTTGTTCCTTCCTATTATTGCTTATACTCTCTCTTCAACAAAATTAGAGATAAGGGCAAAATAGTTTCTGCAGGGTATCGAGGGGGTGGGGGGGGAGAAGGAGGGGGCGGAGTAGGTGGTAAGGGAGGGGGTGGAGGCAGGGGGGAGAAATGACCCAAGCATTGTATACACATATGAATAATAATAAAAAAAAAGGGAATGGTGCCTAACTTGCACACCCATGTTTATTGCAGTGCTATTCACAATAGCCAAGTTATGGAAACAGCCAAGGTGCCCCACCACTGATAAATGGATTAAGAAAATGTGGTATTTATACACAATGGAATTTTACTCAGCCATGAAGAAGAAATCTTATTGTTCTCAAGTAAATGGATGGAACTGGAGAACATCATTTTGAGCGAGGTTAGCCAGGCTTAGAAGACCAAAAATCGTATGTTCTCCCTCATATGCAGACTTTAGATCTAGGGAAAATACAGGAATATGGTTGAACTTGGGTCACATGATAAGGGGAGAGCACATACGGGAGGTAAGGGGATAGGTAAGAAACCCAAAACATGATAGTATTTGATGTCCCCACTGCAGAGGAACACAGAAACCTTGAAGTGACAGAGGTCAATATGAGAAGGGGATCAGGAACTAGTGAAAAGGTCAGTCAGAGATGAACCAACTTGGGATGTAACACATTTGTACATGGAAGCAATGTTAGGAATCTCTCTGTATAGCTATCCTTATCTCAACTAGCAAAAACACTTTGTCTTTCTTATTATTGCTTATACTTTCTCTTCAACAAAATTAGAGATAAGAGCAGAACAGATTCTGCCTGGAAGTTGGGGGGTAGGGGGGAAAGGAAGGGGGTCAGGGGTAGCGGGGAAGAAATGGCCCAAACAATGTCTGCACATATGAATAAATGAATTAAAAAAAAAAAAGAATGGTGCCTATAAATATTTTTTCCTGGTACTGGGGTTTGAACTCAGGGCCTCACACTTGCTAGGCAGGTATTCTATCACTTCAATCACTCTGTAAAATAGGTATAGTGTGTAGTGGGAGAGGGAAGGTGAATAGAGGAGATGAAAGTAAGGGAATATGGTTGATGGGCTTCGTATACATATATGAAATAGAACAATGAAACCTCTTGCAATTGCTTTAAGTGGAGTGGGAAGGGAGTTGGGAGAGGAGGAATGGTAGTGGTGACTTAACCAATGTACAATGTGAACCTATTCAGAATTGTCACAATAAATCCCCCCTGTATAATGAATATATCCTAATAATAATTTTTTTTAATTTTAAAAAGAATGATGCTTAGCTAGGCCTGGTGGCTCATGCATGTAACCCTAGCTATTCTGAAGATCATGGTTTGCGGTGAACCTAGCCAAACAGTGTGCAAGACTCCATTTCAACCAATAAAAAGCCGAGCATGGTGGCATGCACCTGTCATCCCAGCTATCCTGGAAGTGTAAATAGAAGGATCTTGGTCCAAGCAAGCACAAGGCTCTGAGTTGAAACTGCACTACTGTCAAAAAATAAATGCCTGACACAGAGTAAGCATGTCATAAACATTAGCCGACATTGCTACTAAGATGACAATTACGTGAAGCAGACACCAGATATATGTATACATCCATGTCCTACCCCCATGTCTCTTACAACAGAGGAAATGTTGCCTTCTTTTAACTGGGTTTAGGAGAAGATTAAAAAAAAGAAGCAGCTCAAATAAATACAGCCTAATCCAAGAAAACACATATGACTAACTCGCCCAAGGTCAAAAGGATATTAAAATGTAGAGTTGGCATTATTAGTCAAGTTTAACTCTGTAATTACATCACTCTATGTTCCAAATTTCCAACATAATTTGGCAGAAAGTTCTAACTAAATACCTCAGCTCCTGCTAGAAAAGTGTAGCTCAGATTTGACAAATGAGAACTTTCCTTAAAGTGAAAATGGGCCTTTAAAGGCCTGAAACTACAAGTGTGCATAAAACGTTGTAAATTATGGAGAAGGGAGTACTGAATTCTGAAATTGGTCAGGGAAAGTTTCACTGCCTAGATGATGCCAATGCGAATATTCTGAAGAGACATATGCAGAAAATCCCTGGCCGTGAGTTAATAAGGGGCAGGGAATGCCTTGATGGTAAGAAACAGTTATAGCAGTTACCAGCAGGAAACCTCTTGGACATGACAAAAATCTGTTTAATAAAAAAAGAGAACATATTAAATCTATTTGTCATATGGGCAGAATCAAACAGTACAGCATGAAAGTCCGAAGATCACCTGAGGACTGGAAGCAGAGTCCCTTCAAGTAGGCAGTTAGAGTTCCAACAGCTGTCAAGGAATCCCAATCCTTCAAATACTATTAAAGAGGTAATATAAAAGAACTTTAAGGAGTAACTGTAGATATGGCAGATAAGAGATTGCACTATGTTCAGAACACCTGGAATCACTTAAGAGACATGTGTTATCATCTGGGAATCAGAGATTAGAGCCCAGGACCAGTGGCTCAGGTCAGTTCAGAACAGCATTTCAATTTCTCCACAGTGACTGTGGAGGGCACAGTCCTTGGTAGGGCATTTAAAATGGCAGTTTTCCCACAAGTCTGGGTAAATAGCAAGGAATACATTTTAAAATGAAGAGAAAGAGTAAGAATATTTTTCAAATGCCAGGCTACCCTGAACACCACATTATATCAATAATTCTTACATACATTATATTTAATTCTAACAATGAGGATATAATTCATTGTTAATAATGTAATCATCAGTAGGAAACATGAAATTCAGACAGGTGAAATACCTTGTTCAGGGTCCTACAGCTCACAAAAGATAGAGTTCTACATCTATTTGTCTATGCCACTATGACCTTTTCACATGGGAATAGGAGTTATAAGTCACAAAATGATGTCCCCTATGAACCTAGGCCAATGGCTTATAAACAAAAGCCATCCAAAACCTGGAATTTACTTTCAATAATACTTAAAAATGAATACGTATAATTAGGAGCATCTTTGTCAAGTGGGCATATTAGAAGAATCAATTCAGCAAAGGCAAAGTAGGGGCATCTTACCTGGAGGACATCCAGCCAGCTGGATCATCCTGGGTAGTGACCAATGCCCACCTTTGGCATTCAGCAGAATGCTCCAGTCATTCTGGTATCTGGGACAGGCATCCTCTGGCATTGCAGCTCAGTCACAGACACTGGCAGTGGGGGAGGCTGAGAAGGTGTGTAGGTGCCTCTCTCCAGGCCACCTTATTCATCACCAGGTTAGGGGGACAAACACTCAGAGTTGGCCCTACTATAGGAGTGAGAAATGCTCTGGCATGAGAAAAGCAGCACAATATCACACAATATCAACTTTGGCACCCCTAAGGATGACTGTATCTACAAAACAATGGGGTAGGGGCTGGACAGGCAAACGGCAAATGGATTTCACTCTAGAGGGTCTTCACCATGGACCAAAGTAGGTGCTTAACACATGCTTAGTTAATGAGAAAAGTTATTTAGTAAACTACCTAGATTTGTTTTCAGATTTTTCTTTTTCATTTATTCATATGTGCATACAATGTTTGGGTCATTTCTCCCCCTTACTCCCTGCCCCTCCCTTCCCCCCCCCCATTTTCAATTTTTTTAAGCAGTAAATCCCTGGATTTAAAATGAGCCAAATTTAACCTTGAGGTAAGATTCCAGGGCCATCGAATCTAAACCTGGGGCCCAGGGAAATTAATGCTCTAGCTCTGGATGTTAAAACCACACGTGTGCTATATGGGCATGATTTGTGCTGCTCTAGTCGGCTCCAAAGAGTAGCTCCTTGTAGGTATATGTGAACGTGGCCACTACAAAAAGCCCAAAACACTGAAAGCAATCCTGGAGAGTGGTGGGAAAGCACAGCAGAAGAACAACGGAAATTACTTTTCTTGCAATCACTGTTTTTCAGTTAGCATCTTCACAGATCTCTACTCCTGGGTCAAATTAGAGCTGATCAAGTAGAGAGTGGGCCCATGGACAGCGCTTACCTTCAAAGAGGAAGGAACACTCATGATGCCCATTTGCTTTTAAAGGTTCCCAGATAGCAACAGTATTAAGCTCTCATTTTCAGCATTAGCTGAAAGAGTGTTCAAAGCCTTGAAAGGCAGAGGGGGGAAGCAAGGGAGCCTGCCGAGGCATCGCAGCTGCCTTGAAAGCTGGAGACCAGTGCAGTCATAGTCCATCAGTTTCATGCCTGTGGTTTTCTTTCATTCTCAGAGTCAATTTAAATTACTAATAATCAGGAAACCTACATGACAAGACATCCATTAAAGACAACAACTAATAAAATCAAAACTAAATATCAAATCAGATCGTGGTATGGCTGGCTCCTGGTTATCATTTAAGCTTGCACAGAGTGCACACTAATACAGTGGAGGAATTGCTCCGAAGAGCAAAACTAATTGCCTTTGTGAGGTCTCACAACTCACAAAACTCCTTCAAGGGAAGATACTGTTTTGTTAACAAACAGTAGCTACTTAAAAATCCCAGATGCTCACAGGCACATACACATGCTTGGTGGACAGAGGCATGGGGTGGGGTGGGGGGGTGGGGTAATAAATTTCTAAACTTCTCAAAAAGCCTGGGGGCCACCTTACTATAATTACATGAACCATAAGTGAAAGGGTATAATCTAGTTTTCAAGTCTGATACAAATAACTTTGAATAAGTGAATGTGTCTACTTTTTCTTTGCTGTTCTTTGCCTACTAAAGTAACTATCCAAATTATACTAAGACTAAATATAGTCACACTGCAGCCAAAGCAACTCGGCAGTGCTGGGCAATATCGTATGTAAAATTTAATTTAAAAACTACCAGAGCTATATATGGGTGACCAGAGCATTACTTTCACATCTGGTCAGATATCTTGGACAAGTAAAACAGCAATACCTCCTTTTCCTTTAGTGTTGCTCTTTGACCAGGCTGGCCTCGAACTCACAATCCTCCTGTCTCAGCTCCCGAGTGCTGAGATTACAAGTGTGTATCACCTCGCCCAGCTAAGTAGTACCTCTTCTGGGCCTCACTGGTAAACTGAGGGATAAAAACCTGACTAAAAATTACGAGTGGAGAGTTTCCTCGTGTTGACTATAGTCCCGGTACTTGTCTGTTGAAAGAGTGAATGAGGTCCATTTATGAAACAGAGTTCAAAAAAAAGAAAGTCATTGTGCAAGACAATACAGCTTCTAAATGAAATGGGGATTCAAACTTAGATTTGTCTGACAAAACCTAACTTTTTATTTTCTTCCACTGAGCAAAATAAATATTTCTATGAAACTAAATTACATCACTTGTTCAAAATCACACATCCAAAATCATCTGAGTCTGTTCCAGAAAAAGAGGACATACCACCATTTGAAATTCCTAAACCCTATTTTAGTTCAGGGTTTTTACGCCTTGTTTACATTCATGTAATGTTGAGTAATTTGGCAGGCAGAGCACGAGGAGCCCTTGACTGTCTCCTAGAGGTTACCTTTGGCCACTCTAGTTCCTTGGTTTTTGCTAGAGTGCATGATTTGTTCCCTACCATTCTATTCCACTGCTGAAATGCCAATGTGTTGTTGGAATGGCCCGTATTCCTCCAGCATGCATGGTCCAAATTTTTGCAAAGCAGTTACAAAGGCAATTTTGGAAACATACAACTCTTAACAACTCTCCCATCTGGTTTTCACACCAGCCCCTTCCTCCATAAGCCCACAGAAGTCACAGTCAGCTCCTGTTTTCTGGGAAACTAGCTGTCTTTTCATCTTGCTGAGGGTACGTTATGTCTGTCTGTCAGCAAATTGGAAAATGGTTTCCATCCTGACAGATACATTTTGTAAAGGCTTAAAAGCACATACACTAATATGAAGGAAAAAGGAGGAAATTTTTCTGTTTTGGACTCTGGCTATTTGCTCTTTACAGCTTAGTGTCAAGGAAATGGGATTTTCCAGGTAGATGTACTAATGTAAAATGCAGTAGTATTAAGGTGGGGGTCTCCCAATCCACCTAGGGCCAATGGGTTAATACAAAATGACAGAATTTAATGACTGCTATTATGGTTACCAAGCAACACAGAGAAGGTGTGCCATAAAGGCCTAATTAATGAATGAGGTAGTAAGAGTTTCTGTTAAGTTGGTAAGCAGTTCACAGTTCACCATTGGTTGGCTTTGCCCAGATGGTAATACTCTTAAGCTTTCTTAGCTCCACTGAGCAGCAACAAAATAATGTGATTATAGTTGCAGCTCTGGTTAAAGTTCTGACATCCTTTCCATACTCAGTACAATTTCTCAACCTAGTTGAAACAACTGTCTTCTGAGAAGATCCCTATGGAGGACGGTATGCTTATGTTTTGTACCTTAGGTGATCCAATCCAGAGGAACACGGGAATGATTCTTTTCTGGGAACTCTTCTGCTGCAGTGACATTAAAAGTAGTAAAAAATCTGAGGCCAAACTGGATTGCCATTGGAACTAGAGGCAAAATGTTCTTTTCAAAGGAGAGCCTGAATGATGGTAACAAAAGACTGTAAAGAGAATGCCCACAACTTAACTAAGTTCTGTGCTAGTGCTTTACGTTATCTTGTTTCCACAGTGCGAGCAGATAGGAATTACTTCTTCCATCTTATAAGCTAAGGCTCAGAGAGGCTAAGACCTTGCTCAGCATCACACACTCTGCTAAAAATGCACCTGAACCAGGATTCTAACCCTGTTCTGGCTCCCAAAACCTGGGGGTATTTTTGTTTGTTTGTTTTTCCTCATTGCACCAAGCTGTCACTGCTGTGGATGACAATCATGAACACAGTGCCAGGGTATACTCAGACATCAAACATGAAGTTGGTTCTTAAATGTCTATTATCTTAATTTAATCCATCCTAATAACAACTGAGACTCTGCTGGTATTATTAACTCCCATTTTAAACAGAAAGAAAATGAGGCTCAGTTTGACTAGTAAATGAGGAAACCAGTCCTTGAACTCAAGTCTGTGGATGCAAAGCCTGCTTTCCTTTCACTCTGCTGCACTGCCTCAGTGACGACACCAACTCATAATTAAAGGCTCACCCTCATTTAATTTCCATACAGAAAATGAACAATGTACTCAATTACTCTGTTCCCTCTATGCCATAGTCGCCAATCAAATACATGAACTTTTCTTTAAAGAATGTAATTCTACATTGGAATGCAGCCCCAAATCACCACATAATTCAAATAGGGAAAGGCCCCTGAGAGCAGGTGTAATAGACTGGCACAACAGAAAAATTTTTTTTCTTCACCCAACTACCAGCTATGTTTTGAAGAAAACAAGAGGGGCAGGGTGGGGGGACAGAAGAGGTAGCTGTCTCAGAGTCTCAGATAGCCTGAGCTCTAAGGGAAAAAGCTCTCATTCTTCAATGGAGGTGGGTCTGTGCATGCTGAGGGGCCAAAGCAGGGGTCCCAAATGAACAAAGGTAGAGAGAAGAGGAAGAAAGAACAGTCTGAGACCAGCTAAAGTGTTCTCATTAATGGGCCTGCAACTTCCCAAATAATCAAAGTAGAGGACTTAACTTAGTCTAGCAAAGAATCAGAAGAATTGCCCCTCTGATTCTTTCATTCTCTGAAATAGTCTTTGTACAAGACTACTACAAACAAACTACAAACACTTATTTTTCTGACTATCAAGGTTATTTAATATACATTTTCAGACAAAACTTGGAAGAGTTAACTTTGTCACTGTCAACATTTTCTCTTATGGCTGGGCCATGATTATGTACAGCCGACTCTCGCTTATCTGTGGCAATGTCTAAAATCCAGGAAAATTTCCTGCAGCCATCGAAGATATGCGTGGATTACCTCAGTCTTGCTGTTTGTAAGTGCACACTTGAGGAACACAACAACCCAGTGCTAGTTTAGGCAAAATGGAATTCAAAGACGAAATCAGTCACTTTTGCCTAAAAGAAATGGTATTCATTCATGTATCAAAAATCCAGGAGCACTTAAAAGGCAAAGTACTAGGGATTTAGGTATAAGAAATGGCACTTTCAGATTATAAATGACGTTCTTCCAAATGAGTAAGTGAGAACTGGCTTCTGCCTTAGATTACAGCTCGCTGATTTGCTCACTCTCCATACCACTTTTCCCCTCCCCCTCTACCCTAAGGCAGGTCCCCACAGCTTCTTACCTGAAACCAGCTCCTCCAAACTGGAGCCAAAAATTTGATTAACTCACTCCTTGCTGAACATTCTCCAGATTATGCTTCAGTGACGTGGCATGTGAGGCCCTTGCATTCTGGGTCTCTCAACTGCACTTTCTGCCATTCCCCACAAAGCTGGAGCATGCGCTGAATGAGTTGCCACTCTGCAGAAGCCCTGTGTTCCCCTGGGTCTGGGGTCGAACAGCCTCTGCCTGTGGTGTACAACCTGCCTACACTGCCTCCTTACCTCATTCCTGTCCTAATTCCCACCCGTGAGGGTAATACTTAATTGTCCTTTAGGTTTCATCTTACTTCCCATCTCCTCCAAGGGAAGCAAGCTACCTCCCACGGGGCTTCAAGCTTTTATATGCTTTTCTACATTATCATGTTGAGATCACTGGTTTGAGTATCTCTCCCACAAGGACATCTTATTTTTCTATCTCCAGTGTCAACTGTATCGCCTGATTCACAGTAGAATGCATGTTAACTGAACCAATTGCTTACTGGATGGGTGAATGGAGCATACCTAACACTAAACTTATTCAACTGTGAATTTTTGCTTGCTGCTCAGATTGTTAAAGAAGAAAATTCCAAAGTTTTCTTTCTTCATTATTCTTCTTGAAGGCATTGAACTAGTGTAGTATTCTTAGCACTTGGTGCTCACTCCCATTGTTAAAGTCAATTTAGTTGCTCCAATTAACCTGGATTTCTCATTCAAACTCCCAGACTTGGAAATAGAGAGCAACAATACAAAACAAGCACCACTCATCAAGGGAAACTGAAAGAGGGAGGAGCCATGAGATCACACCTGTGGAATATCTAATCAACTTCAAAACTGCACATACCTAAATTGCCTAATGAGACTGCAGTATGAATTTCACCCCTTCGCGCTAAGTACTGAAAGTAAACTGCATTCTTGATGCTGCTGGCTCCAGGCCAAATCTGACTTCAACTTTGGCACAAAGAGTTAACCACCTGGAGTGAGCAGGAAGAAGGGAGGAAAAGGGAGGAAGGAAAAAAGGGACAGGTGGAGCATAAAATTGTGCACACGCACACAAAGAGTCACTGAGCCTACTTCAGAAGAGAAGCCTGGTTGATTTAAAGTGAAAACTAGGATGTAGACAGGAGGTGGCAGCATGGACCTGAGGTCTAAGCATCAGAATTCCTGGCCAGGCCTCCCTAACCTTTTCTTCAATGCTGTGCCACAGAAGCTGGAACATGACCTCTCTGAGCATGGGTTGTTCTCTAAAAAGGAAGGAACATCTCACCTCTTAGCCTAAAGGATATTCTGAGAATGAAAAGACTAAGAAGAGTAGCAAGTCCCAAAAGAATCAAGCTGTAAAAAGTATAAATTAGCCCCCAGCGCTTTGACAGTGCATACACAATTGTCAAAATCCACACATGCATTCTGATCTTGACTAGTACTTTAAATTGGCTTCTAATGATTCAAAAGCATGAAATTGGCTTTATTGCCTACCATTTCAATCTGACTCAAAAGCCATTAATAAATGCATCTTCAGGAAAGTTCTTAGTAAAGAGAAATTCAAAAGCAACTCTTCCTCATTTTTGAAATCTGTTTCAACAAGTTCTAACTTTATAGTAAAACATCATTGCAACTGCAATGCCACTCAGAGCAGGACGACACCAATTATGCCTCAAGCCTCACTAATTGTTAAAGCTTCAGCTGTAGCTAAAAATGTAGAAGTTGAACATGCAATGCTCTCACAACCTTCGTTATATTTTTCCTGAGAAATCTTCAATATCAGTAGCATAACTGTAAGTTAAACACTAAAATTCAGTGACATTCAGAGAAGGAATTTATAAAGCCTTTTAAAACACTTAAAAGCTGAATGGCTCAGGTCTTTGATGTGACTGAATGCTTTGCAAACCAACTTGAGAAGTTTCCTTCCCTCCAGTATGCAAAGGCAGCTGCAAGACCCCAGGTTCTGAGTGTGATTTGGAAGCATTTCAGCATCACCCTCCTCATAATTCAAACCCTGGTTTGTGTCTGTCTTTATAGGTCATTGTAGGCCAGATGGAAAATATTAAGGAAAAGATATTGCAACAAAGCAGCAGGCTGTCATACACGGTCACAAGGCCCCAGTTAACCACAAGCAGACCTGCAGGCAGGCTCTGTGCGCATCTTCTACCCAGCAGCAGGAGGCCCCCAGCCAGCTGAGAGTAGCCACTGTGCCAAACAGACTGTGCAGGTCTCACTGCTCAGATGCTTCCAGAGAAAGAGGGAGAAATTGGTGGGTTCCTTTGTAAACAGCTTCTTCTGCTTTTTGGCTGTGACTGACTTCAAACGTGGCAAAGCTTAATCAAGTCACAAAAAATGCCTTGGCCATCTTGAGGCCATTTTCTTCCTGAGGAAATACCTATGTGGTCACTTAAAAAATGGATTCCAACAGGTAAACAACAAACGACAAATGAAAAATAAGTCCAGTTTTTAGCAAGTAGGAAATACTACACAACCAGATATAATTTCTATTCACTATTTAAATGAATTTACAACAAAATCTGATTAGATATTAGTGAATGCAGACCTTAAATATCAAAGTGCTATGCTATAGCCTTACTTTGTATGTCCATCTCTGCATGTGGGGCCTGGCTCACTGAGTTGACTCATCCTCACCTATCTGTGCAATAAAAAGTTTAAGTTGTTACTAATGGCTAAATTTTACAGATATTCATCTTAGGACTACTTTATATGCATTAAATTTCTAGTAAATGAGTTTGGAGGTGATATAAAGTAGACATTATCATCATTAATCCCTTTATACAAAAGCCTAGGATAATTAATAGTAACTTGCCTAAAATTAAACCCAAATCTGAACACAAATCCAAATTTTTCCATATTCCAGGCTGCCTCTGTACAGCATGTGAACATCCTTTAGCCAATGCAAGCATGGCCATTTCTGAAATGCACTAGACCATGAAGTCCTTGAGGACAGGAATAGTGCTTTATTCATAGCTGAATCTCCAGCACTCAGCACAGACAATGAAAAGAATGAAAGAGTAGAAGGTAGAGCCTCTGGCCTTTAGCAGCTGCTGAGGCACAAGCATCTAGGATAGTTAGTATCAAGTTTGGGCCCAAGTACCATAGAAGGGGAATATAGTAGTTGCGTGGTTCTTGATGATGGGAAAAAAATAGCATGTAAACGGAAGATCTTGAACGTACACTTTTAACCTGAGATCCAGAGGTCATAGAAGGGGCTCTGACAACCCTAAATGCCTATAAGGTCACCCAAAATAATTTTTTTTTGGAGTTATAGGAAATTCCAGGACAATTTTCAAGGTACCTGATCACACAAAAAAGCTTCATAAAGTAATAAAGTTAGAGAAGACCCTTGGAAAACAAAGTGGGAAAGGCCAGGGACTCTATCCAAAGGCCTGTGTTCAGGTCATGCTGTCTGAGCAGCCACATATCCTTGGTCAGTACTGTCATCTCTAATTTACTCAGTTATCACAAGAACTAAATGTGACAGCAAATGTTAAAAGTATTAGGCTATCTCCTCTCAACCTGGCTATATTCCAAAAGTGTAAGATATAGCAATAAAACACAAATAGGAGATGGTACAGAACCACTGAAGGAAATCTAATGAAGTAACATCTGCTCTTATTTTTCCTGAAACTTTTAGTTGTTGTTGTTTTTTAGTTGTCTTAGAGTAAAAAGCCAGAAAAATCACCTTTTCCAGAGTGTTTACTACAGAGCCTCATTTCTATCAAGCTTAAGGTACTATATCCATACGTTAAAACTAGACTTTTGAAAGTAAAAGAAGTTGAATGGTATTCCCATATGCAAAGAAAAAAAAATTTTTTAAATTATAAAATACCCATGACACCAGGAGAAAGAAGGAAACATGGATACTGTCTCAAACTTAATCCACCTGTCCAGAGAAGAATACTTTATAGATCCTCCCAGATGTATCCTTTGAAGCTATTTGCTTTGACATCATAATTACAAAATAGTGTAAGGGTTGTGAGATCACAAACAGATGAGGATTCAAAGAGAAACAAACATTGAAAAAATCTTTTACTTGCTAAAGGCCTTATAAATGATAGGGGAACACCTTCAGAAAACAAAGATTTTAGAAGTTAGAAATAAAATAATGAAAACTCAGAACTTTTAGACTGTACTATTTACATTAGCACCCCCCCCAAAAGGAAATAAACAAGAAAGAAGCATTTAGATATAAATCTAACAAATAGGTGTAGGAGCTGTATGTCAAAAACCACAGAACGCCAAAGTGGCGGGGGGGGGGGGGGGGGGGGGGGGGGGAGAATAGATGGAAAGACATACCATGTTCATGGATTGAAAAAATTGAATATTGTTAAAATGTCATTTTCCCCAAGTTGATTTATACATTCAACTCAGTATCAATCCAAATCCTAGCAGGATTTTCTACAGATTTCAAAGGCCAAGGAATCAGAAGAGAAAATATTTATAAAGGCAAAGGAATTAGATTAGATAACATACTTTTGAAGGAAAAATTCTTTCATAGCTGGAAGACTCATGTTACCGGATTTCAAGACTTGCTATAAAGCCACAGTAATCAAGACAGTATAGTATTAATAGCACATAGAAGAATGGAATAGGAGAGAATTCAGAAACAGATTCACACAAATAGCTGATTAATTTTGTAAAAGTGCAAAGGAAAGCAAATGGGGAAGATAGTCTTTTCAGCAAATGGTATTGGAAAAACTAGATATCCATATGCAAAGAAAGAAAATCTCAACTTGTAACATACTCCTTTTTAAAAAAATAATCTTAAGGGCTGGAATGTGGCACAAGTGATAGAGAGCCTACCTAGCAAGAGCAAGGCCCTGAGTTCAGACTACATAACACCAAAATTTAAAAAAAAGCTCAAAATGCATTTTAGGCCCACAGGTAAAACAAAAAACTTTAAAACTTGTAGAAGAAAGCATGAGAGAAAATCTTTGTGATCTTGGGCTAGGTGGAGATATGATACTGCAAACAAGTCCAAAAAAAATGAGATTGATTTCTTTAATGAAAAATAAAACATTTTGCTCTGAAAAAAATCACTATGGATAGAATGAAAAAGACTATCCACAGATTGTGAGAAGACATTTGTGAGTCATATATCTGATCAAAGATCTGTATCAAAAATATTTAAAGAACTCTTAAAACTTAACAATAAGAAACAAATCACTTTTTAAATGGGCAAAAAAAAATTGGACAAACACTTCACTGAAGAAGATATAAAGATGGCAAATAAGCAGAGAAATATATGCTCCAAATCACGAGGCATTAAGGAATTGTAAATTGTAACCTCAACAGATGACACAATATGTGTAGTAAAATTGCTAAAATGAGAAAACAGTGACAATATCAAACGCTGGTAAAGATTCAAACAACTGGAAACTCTTGATTATTGCTAGTCCAAATGCAAAATGATACAGCCACTTTGGAAGACAGGCAGTTTCTTATCTAGTTAAATATGTCCTTAGCATATGACCTAACAATCCCACTTCTAGGTATTTACACAAGAGAAACAAAAACTTGTGTTTACACAAAAATCTATTTACAAATGTTTGTAACAGCTTTTTTCCTAATTACAGAAACAACCCTAGAATCCTTTAGTGCTGTATGAGTAAATTGTGGGTACAATGGAACATGCTCAGCAATAAAAACAAATGAATAATACACACGACAACATGGATGAATCTCAAATGCATTTTGCTGTGTGCAAGAAACCAGGTTCCTCAAAGTAAGACCAGGTGATTACATTTTTATGACATTTTAGAAAAGGCAAAACTATCAGGATGGAGATCAGTTGTTGTTGGGGTTGGGAAGAAAAAGAGGATCTAATACAAAGTGCAGCACAAGAGAATGGAGAAGGGCTACAGAATTGCTTGTGTTTTGATTTTGGTGGTAGATACATGATTCTATGCATTTGCCAAAACTCTTTATGTATATATTAAAAAGAATGAGTTTTAGTCAGGTGACAGTGGCTCATGCCTGATCCTAGCTACTTGGGAGGCTGAGATTGAAAGGATCATGGTTTGAGATCACCCTGGGTCAAACAAAAACAAAAATAAAAAAAAAACCCAAGATTTTGCAAGACCCCTTCTCAATTGATAGCTCAGGGCAGTGGCATGCACCTGTCATATCAAGCTACCCAGGGAATGAGAGCAGAAGCATCACAGTTCCATTTTTTTCTGGGTAGAAAAAATTTGTGAAACCCCATCTCAACAGAAAATAGCTGGGTGTGGTGACAGGCACCTGTTATCCCAGTTACAGCAGGAAGCCTGAAATAAGAGGATCGCAGCCAAGGCTGGCCTAGGCAAAAATCTAGACACTATCACCAAAATAAGCAGACCAAAAAGGATTGGAGGCTAGCTTCAAGTGGTAGGGTGCCTGCCTAGCAAGTGCAAAACAAATTAAAACAAAAAAAAAAAAAAAGTGAGTTTTACTGTGTACAATTAAAAACTAAAAATAGAATTTATAAGTCTCACAGAATTTAATTTTGAAAAATAAATACATGTAACCTTTTCTAATACAATTATTTGATGGAATTTAGTTAGGAATGAAGGTTCTGGAATGGAAAGAATCCTGTTCCCCTTTAGCTGTATCACTTTAAGAAAGTTCCTTAATCTGTCTAGGCATTGGCTTCTTCATCTGCACAATGGGGAGCAGAGTGCCCCCTGAAAGGTTACTCAATTATAGAATGCATGGAAAGCACTCAGCAAATAGTAAACTTTCAACAAATATGAGTTGCTATTAATTTTATGCATATTTTAGCAAGTTTTTTTAAGTTATGGAAATACAGGATGTTACTTGCATTCAATTAAAATGCAGAAGTACTTTAAAATTACAATGTGACTACAATCAATAGAAGTTACCCTTTAAGTGGAAACTTACTGTATAAAATACACATATAGCGTCAGTGGTATGTGGCACAGCTGTAGAGTGCTCGCCTAGCATTTGTGAGGAGCTGGGTTTGAGCCCCAGCACTACAAAAGAATGAGTAAATAAATAAAATGTACAGGTAACCAGTGTGGTAGCACAAGCCAGTAATTCCAGCACTCAGGAGGCTGAAGCTCAGATGTTTGAGGCCTGCTTGGGCTACACAGTGAGAATCTGTTTCAAAAAAACAAGTAAGTAAATACACAGGTGACTAATCATTTATATAATCATCTAGATTTCTTTATCAGGGCCAATATTATAACTGGTTGTTAACTATGTGCCTGCCTTCAGACCCTGAGTAAAGGTGGAGAAAGTGTGTGTCTTATATGTTGCTGCATCCTCAGGGTCTACAGCAGCATACTAAGGACCAATAGATAACCAGTGATGTTTCCTAAAAGTAAAGCAGATAAAGGAGAAAGTATGGGATGGAGCAGCATAAAAGAGTGGGAGGAATGTGGCCTTTAGAGTCAGACAGAGCTAGGGTCAAATACTGATATTAGTTGATAACTATTCTCCGGGGCTCTCTTTTCTCTTCTATAAAATGAAGACAATTTTTTCCTGGGAAGGTTGATGTGAAGATGGAATAAGATAACATATACAAATGCAAAGACATTCATTCTCTAAACATGATGGTCTTCCATGATTGCAAAATTTTGTCTTATTTTCTCACATTAACACATCACAAGGGCAGGCTTATCAAGAAAACTCGGAGGAATGTTTTTTTTAATTTAGTACTCTTATTAGGTTTCAACAGGTAAAATTTGTGTTGGCATCAACACAAAGCAACATTCTATTTTATTATTTGATTCTTAGAACAATATTTTGAGGGACTTACTATTGTCCTCAATGCACACACATGGTGAAACAGAAGCCTAAGAAAGTTAGGACATGCTCATGGAATTATAGCTGGAAAAACAGGATTTGACCCTTCTGGTTTTGTATTTGGGCTTTTCCCTCTCCAGAGAACCAAGAAATAAATGTGTCATTCATCTAAAGGTTCAGTGACCTTTCCAATATTAACTAGTTGAAAAAAAAATTAAAGTACTCCTTTTTCCACTATGACCATTTCTAGATATTCTAATCCATTCACCCTGGGAGGACTGAGAAATTACCATTCACAGAGCCCCTACTATTTATCAGACACTTTGCTGAAAATTTGCAAGCACTGTCTCTCACAACCCTGTGAGAGAGAACTTTATATCTGAATTTCAGAGATGAAGAAAATGAGTGTCAAGAAGTCAGGTAATTTAATAAAGATCATTAAGCTGGCAAGGGTAGGTAGTGAGCAAACCCAGACCTGACTAGCCCCAGACCTCACACTCCTACCACCACAGTGCCCCTTCAAGAACCTTTATGATGCTCCCATGGTTTTAAAAGTCTCAGTCAAAGAAACCAGCATTCATGATTTCCTCACATCACCCTCACTGCTTGTATAACACTCAGTGTCTGAACTTCAAGAAATTGCCCTTTTATGAGAAATAAAATAGTAAGAGGTGAGGAATATTTCCTTTTTAAAAGTTTTTATTATTAACCAAGTACTCCCTCATTTTACAAAGATGAGGCTGATCAGGCAGGCATCTTGCCTGATGTCACCTGCTCTATTAGTAGTACATGTAGGATTTGGACCAGGACTTAAAACTCATCATTGTTCCTACACAGATGTCAATGCAGACTGCCTTAATTGATCAGTTATTGATGCTATGAAGTTAGTGACCTTCAAGTTACAGAATGTCAGGATAATTTATTCAATATTTTTATGACAAAAAAATTCATTGAAGTTAATTAGGATAGCTAATGGAGTTAAAATAGTTAATCCTACCTGGGTTAGCATTATTATTGTGCTAGGTTAGAATTACTGCTGACATCCAAAATGGAAAATATTCTTTTGAATTTTTTATTTCACCTTGAATTGAACTCACTCCTTAAAGGGTAACTGACTTTATAACTGAGTAGCTCGAATTAAATTTCTAAGAAAACTCAATTGAGTTTAGGGGAAAAAAACATAACAGAAGCAAAGACTTTTTTCGTGTATTCTTAATCTTTAAAATAGTATTATGTGACAACAGAGGGTCTTCTCCCTTTCCATCCCCCAAAAGAAATTTCAAAATCCATTTTCTCTAGGGAATTTAGCAGCCATCAGCAGCACTTCAAAGGGGGCAGACAATGGATGTACACAAATCATGAGCAACTCTCATCTCTAAGAACATTTTGAAAACAATACTCTTAAAACAAATACATCTGAATTTCAAGATAATCAATCCCCATACCTCGAAGTGCTAGGGAGTACTATGGAAGTTTTGCCATTTACATTCTAAGCCATTATGGAACCAACAAATACAAATATCCTTCTGGGAAATTTATATAAGAAAATTCCTTCAAAGACCATTTTAAAGAGCCCACTGGTTTAACAGTCTTAGCTAAGGAAACTTCCTAGAAAAATGAGAAATTGAAATAAGAACAATATCTAGAATGCAAAACACTAAACATATCAACATCTACCAGGAGACTCATAACCAAAATTTTTTAAAGAGGATTTTAAGATTAATAGCTAAAATGATATTAAATTTAAAACATATTTAAACTAATGTATATGTTTGTTTGTTACATATGCAAGATTTCAAAAACAGTTGCTAAAATAACTTACAGCCCCAAACAATTGTTTGGCAATTCTCCTTTTAGAAAGTAAAAATCTAAAGATAAATAATCATTACAAGGCTGCACATTGCTGACATCTGGGCCAGATTACATCAAACATTGCCTTCCTGTTCAACACAGCACAAGAGAATAAAAAAAAAATTCCCAATTTAAACCTGTCCCTAGAGCCATAAAGAATGAAAAACTGCCTAGTCAACAGCTTCTGAGAGAGAGAGAGAGAGAGAGAGAAAGAGACAGAGAGAGAGAAGGTTTTGTTTGCTTGCTTGTTTCTCATTTCTTATTTCATGCATTTTCAATAAATCTATGTACTTTTCTCTTGCCTCTTTCACCATTCATTGGCTTGTAAAGCATATGCTCTGAAATGGAACAAGCTTCATATCCTAAAGTGCCAAAAGAATTGGCTACTGGTAAGAAACCATTTGAAGGACACCAGCAAACTTCTGTTAAGGCTATTGTTTTATGGTTAAATGCCATTCAGAGCAACTTGAACTGGACCTTTTTACTATCAAAGACAGTAATTCACTGGGTTGCCTGGGATTTGGTGGCAGGCCATCCTAATATTTATCTGGGGACAACTTTCACCTTTGGATAGAAAATACTAAAATAGAGCTTGAAACTGACCAAAGTAAGAAAAGTAAATACTACAGAAAAGACAACTTTGGATTTGCTGAGGCTGTTACTCAAATGACAGAACCTGCATATTTTGTTAACACATGTTCACAGTATGCATTGGTACACACACACACACACACACACACACACACACACACACACAAAAGGAGCTAAAACAGTGCAGATTTTAGCTAGAATATAACATGCCAGACTTCATCAGGATCAAGAAACATTTTCAAGGATAAACTTGGAAGGACATAATCAATTCTTCTCCATACTCTCAAGAAATCTGTTTAACCACTCAAGATTTCAGTGTTGCTTTTCATTAACAAAACTGAAAGGGAGAAAATGGTGGCGTTTTCAGATCTAACTTAATTTTCAAACAATTACCTTGTAGACACTGGAGCAAGCAATGCAGTGAAGGAATATTACAAGCAACCTGTGGGCTTTCTTCCTAAGCTTCAGGATTCCTGATTTTTAAAATGTTAAAACATTTATTTTTCCTAAATTCTACAACTAACTTCCTGTTCTGAATAAAGATAATTTTTTACATTAAATAAAACTAAGGGAGAAAGCCAGATTTTAAAGCACTTAGGAGTTAAAATGTGGTAACTTATTAAAAAAATCTCGGTCTAGCTTAGAGAGGATGTGTAGCTGAAAGTTAGTCAAGGTTTTCAGGTCCCACTCTTCTAAGATGATGAACTCATACTATCTTTTAATGAGAGGCTCGTTTCTGCCTTTGATGTGGGAAAGACACTCCCAGCTGGAGGAGAGTACAAGAAAGATCTAAAATACTTGCTTTAGCTGCAAAGAGCTATTAGTGAAAGTTTAGAAAATGAGGTAGCATTAGGGGGGAAATCTTTAGAAAAAAGATGACATACTCTCATCTTGTGAAATCTTAGGGGAGAATACTCCAGTAAAATAAAATCTGACAAATAATCTTCCCTCCTCTATATGCCAAAAGTTCTTCACCCTCCTCCACCTTGTCCAGAGCACGTCTTTAACCCTCAGTTATGTACGAGGCAGGAAAAAGACTTCATGTAACTTGCTATTCACACAAAACATAAAGGCTGCAACTCACATGACAAACACAGAGGTTATAAAACCCAATGGAATCATTAGCTCACATAATGGAGAATTGTAGAATTAATTCTTATAAAACAAGAATTAAGTGTGTTTAAGAAATGTGAGGACTTACAGAGAAATCCATGCAAAGGGGAACTCCCCATAATCTGTGCACTGTTAATGTTAAGATTGCTACCATCTCATTTGTCAAAAAAAGTAAATATAGACTCTAGCTTTCATAACCACCTACCCATCTAAATCTATTTTCTAACAATCCAACCTACTCTCAATAGTGCACAGGTATAGGAAACAAGCCTTAAACTTTTTCCATTGGCTGTTATAGGTTTTCTGCGTAGTTTGGAACAACTGTTAACTTGTCTAGAGAGTTACTGCTTTCCCTGAATAAGCAGGAATATTTGTAGAGGAAGCAAATTATTTGAGACCTTTTCTATGATCTTTTTTGATAGAGAGCAAGAGAGAAGCACATGAAGAAAACATTAGGTTTCTTCCTAGAAAAAAAAATTCTATGTGGATAACCCCAAAATTACAGTTTGATATAACATGTTTACATACATGCTAATTTTACAAAGTAGGTCTCATTATCTTCATTTTACAAATGTGGAGATGAGGATCAGACAAGTCAAGTGATATAATTTTGTCACATGGTTAATAAATCGGGATTTATTTTTAATTGACTATAATATTTGTACATATTTATGAGATACAGAATGATAATTTGATACACAATACAGAATGTGAATCTACTCCTGATTAAATCTAAAAGCTCTCCTTTAGAATGGCAGGTAATTACACATAATGGTAGTACCTGCCTTCTACGGAAGAAATAAATGTTGGTCTGTCTGTGTATATGTCTGTATGCATGTCTGAATGCACTTGTGTGAGCTTCTGTCTATGTGTGTCTCTGTCTATGTCTATGTATATGTGTGCCTTTGTGTGTGTACAAGGAAATACTGGAAATGACAATAAGCTATTTTAGCAACTTTTCTTCATTCAAGTACTTATGAAATACTCACTATGGGGCAGGCTCTTTTAATTGCAACTAAATGTTTATGCCCACCTAAGAAATTATTCTTCCTTCAAAGTTTCCATATTCCCAGGCCAATGTGACATTCCTTTTCTCTCCTCACACATGCTTGGCTGAAATCATGCCAAACCTCAGCAGCTTTTTTAAGTGATAAGTCTGCTAGAGTATTTATGCTAAAAAAAATTTTTTTCAACAGCATAACTGGAAATAAATATTCTACTCCAACAACCAAAATTTTATAAATGGTTAAGGAGAAGAGATATAAACCCTATTCATACCCAGATATCTCAAGATGACAATAATGAAGGTAGCTTCCTTGCTTACCATTAGCATGTCAACAGTATTAAAATAAACTATCAAAAGAATTGCTTGCTGTTTCTTTTTAGCCTGGTTAATGTATCCATTTCTTAAAATTTCAAATAATATATTCCAGACAATGTAGTCTTTTGGATTAAAGACAAAAACTAGGGAAATACTCATTTCTTGTCTCAATATCCTGGTTTGCAGAAGCAGCAAATGTTCTTTTAAAAACCATTTTTTACAAAAGGCAAAGGCCTTTTTTATGATTCCCTTTGATAGTATTAGGGAAGAAGAAATTGCTTAACCTCCTAATTCCTCAGTTTCCTCAATAAGGAAATAAATGGAGAAATATACTGATTCCCCCTTCATCTTGACAGGAACCTAAACTTTGTTCCATAGAGTGCCATATTGAGTGGGCTCTGGATACCATCCAAAAAATGTTAACCTCCCAATCAAAGTTTCAAGTTCTCATTGTATACTGGAGCAACACAACACTGATAGGATCAAATTAAGTGTTCTGAGGGGAAAGGGGCAAGACCAGATCATCCTCACCAAAAAAGAAAGGGCAGATTATTTTCTCCTTTCTTTCCTTCAAAAAGAAAATACTAAGGGATAATTCTGATATGTCTTTTCCAACCAGAACACTTGGAAGATGTGTCCAAATTACGCCAGAGTGTTGCCTTTGGAGTGAAGGGGTAACACCATGCTCTGGAGTTCAGTGTCCTCAGCACATACGTAAACACAAGTGCACAGCGCCCCAACTGTTGTCCCCTCGGCCTCACAGCACTGCCAGTTGGCAAGCCCAAGCCAGGAAGTTGTCAATTCCAATTGCGTTTAGGCCATGTAGTCCTATTAAAGAAGGCTTGCTGGTTAAGGGGTGTCCTCTGTTTCCAAAGCATGGGAAAAAAAAAAAAAAGGGCTATGCTTAGATTGGAGCTGGCAACTTTCACTGAGTAGAGTTTTCAAGGAGCTATGAATGAGTTTAACAAAGGAGGTCTGTGGCTAGTTTCTGGCTGAAGTCCATGTCAACAGTTTTTAAGGTCACAGGCCACACTAACTAACATTTATTCCCAGCAGACCCTGTTCTAAACACAAGCTGTAAGTAGTACAAATTTGGAATTTTTCTGTAATCCCTTGAGATATTCCTGATCCTTCCACATGTTTCTGCTCAATTAAAAACAATTCTCACTTTGCACCACAAGAGAGGCAATGCTCTGCGATTGCAGACCATCCTTAGGGTAGATGAACAAAAACCTGGCAAATCAAAGGGCTTGAGTAGGGAAGGGAAGGAATTCAGCTGGATCACACTAAAAAGTGCAGACAGCTCCCCAGGGGCTCAGTTTGTGAAAGCATAAAACAGGTTATGACAGAGATCCTGAGGCCATAAAAAGCAGGTTTGGGCATGCATTGGGAATAAGTTCCTCATCATTTTATACAAACAAGATAAAAATTTCTGAGAAAATTAAAAGGTCACTAGGTGAGTGGAGAACAATGATAGTGTACAGGACAGATGCTAAACATCCCACTGGGAAATTAATGCAATCATTTCTCAATTAAGAGGAACTCTTACTTTTAACAGTTCTGAGATCAAAATGCTTCTTGGGATCAATGTGAGACTTTAGAATCATCTGTTCCCCACCAGAAAAGATGTGTTTTCATCAATCGCACATTTTATAAATGATGGTATTTTTAAATCTTGCCAACTAACATGGGAATAACTACCTTGAACTGAGCACTAAAGATGTGCCATGTGCTGCACATGGTATGTGTCTGTTTTATTTAAAACAAACAAACAAACAAACTCAGTCCTTCACACTACTATGGGAAGTATTTTCTATTTTACAGATGAGGAAACTGAGAATCAAAAAGGTGATATTACTCGCTTATGTTTTTACAGACAGTAAATGGCATAATCAAAATTTAAACCCAAGTCAGACTCTAGAACTTCAGCGTGTTCTACAATCTTAGGGGAAAACACAAACTAGACTATTAGCTATCACTGAGGTAGTTAAAATGCTATCATTTGTGGCATTCTACATTTAGAATCATGAGATACATTGAAGATAGTTGTAAATTTTCTAAAATAAAAAATATGTCAAGTGTGGTAAAGTGAATATTCCACTGATGTGTATAACTGCTAGAAAAACTACTTTATTAAAGACACACAAAGAAGAACATTAAAAACACCCATGATAGTATTACTTAACTATTCTGGTAATATGTTAATGTTCAATTACTCAAGTAATTTTTTCCTATATAGTTTTTATAAAATAGAAATCATAACATACACAGAAATTTGTATGTTTTTCATTTTTGTAAATTTTTCCACATCACAAATAATCACCAAGAATAATTTTAGTGTTTGCCTGGTATCTAATTAAACTTAACTATACTTCTATTTCTAGAATTTTAAATTGTTTCTAATTTTTCATTCTACATACTATGCAAAATATCCTTATACATACACACACGTAAAGATGTATTTCTGAGTTTTCCTTGTAGTATACCCAAAAGTGGGAATCATTTTAAAGACACTGAATATATATTGTCAATTGTTTACTAGGAATGTTGAACCATTTCATACACTGACCAATGTGGTACAGGTGCCACCAAGTGTCATCTTCAAGTTGGTGTGACCAAGGCTTATGTATTCTTGGTTATATGCATACAGACACAATCCTCATCTATGACATGGCATGTAAACAATTACTCTTCTATTTCCTACACTGATGTAATGAATGCCAATGTCCTTTACCTATATTATCTCTAATCCTAAAATATACACATATGAAGGATTAAAGGCTCTGAAAGAGTAAACAGAGAAGCCAAAACACACTTCCAATTAGGAAGGCTGGGGGATGCAAGCCCTGCTCTGACTATGGACCATATTTTTTTTATGCCATGCCACCCTGCAATTCATTGGAGCTTTTAGGTATTATCAATATTTTTTTACAACTCCAGAGACTTCCCATTCCTCCAGCAATGTCTTCTGCAGACAACAAACCCCAACAAACCCAGATTAATCCTTCAGTAAGTAAGAAGGGCAACAATACCTAGATCTCACAACTTTGAAAAAGAATTGCATGCTGGGCAACTCATCTTTAAAATGCAAGGAGCAAGTGGCAGCAATGTGGCACCTTGGACTGCTCAAACACAGCTACCAGAATTATAAGACAGTATAACCAAAGCTTTAGAAAACAATTGCCTAAATACATCCCAATAAAGCTGAAGAAAAATGCTGTGTGTTAGAGCTATTCAGCTTCTAAGTATATACATAGAAGCAACTTGAGCCTTTGTGCACTAGGATACCCATTCAAGAATGTCCATCAGCTATGTGCCAGTAGCTTATGTCTACAATCTTAGCTATATGGGAAGTGAAAATCAGGATGATCACAGCTCCATGCCACCCCCACCAACAATTTAGCAAGACCCCCACCTCAATGGGAAAAAAGATGGGCATGGTGGCACATACCAGTGATCCAGCAGGATGCCTAAAACTGGAGGACTGCAGCCTGGGCAAAAAGTAAAACCCTATCTCCAAAATAACCAGAGCAAAAGGTATGGAGTCATGGCCCAAATGGTGGAGCACCTGCCTAGCAAGCACAAAGCCCTGAGTACCAAAAACAAAAAGCTCATGAAAGCCAACAAATTGCCACCAACAGTTGAATGTACAAACACATAATGGTATGGTCATACAATATAGAGCACTATATAGCAAACAAACTAAAACTATAAGCAACAGCATGGATGCATCTCAAAAGTTAAGCAAAAGAATAAGACCAAAAATAGCTATCTCAAATGTATAATGCAACTCATGCAGAGTTAAAAAACAAAGCTATACTATATTATTTAGGGATGTATATATAGGTGAAAAAATTAATACTGAGTTGCTAGCAATTTCTTAATTTAGGCAGTGATTATGTGGGTACTTGCTGTATGTATATGTACAGGTATATACATTTAAGTTCAATGCTTTTTCCTGCTTGCAGGTTATATTTCAGTTTACAAAAAAGAGGCATAGGGTTATAATTAAACATCTACCCAGTAGATATACACAAAGGACATTTATCAAGCCCTAACTATTTAATCTTTAGACAATATTCTGAATTAGTACTAACATCAATTTACCATTGAAGTAACTGAGATAAAGGGCAAATGATGGTGAGATAAACATACATACAGCCATGCTGGGGATCAAACCCAAGGACTCATGAATGCTAGGCAAGCACTCTACTCTGGACTACATTTCTAGTCATAAATCCTATTTTTAAAAAGAAGACTTTTAAAAGTCAAAGTTCAATATCAATGTTCTTTACAATATAAAATAAGTACTAAATCTGAGGAGGTTAAGAACAGGGGAATCTCTAGAAGTTAAACTCTCTCTTCAAATAAAAAAGCCTAGAATTATAATCACTGGAAAATTTTAATAAAGAATACTTACAAAGTACAAACTCAAATTTCCCTAAAACTGTATTCAAAATAGCAAAATTCACAGGAGTAACAATAAGAAAATCCCAGTTCAGTAGAAAATAGTACTCAGGCAAACATATATTCTTTATAGTCTTTTTAGTTTAGAATTTTTTTATTTTCAGTATCTCCCATTTTTTAACCCAAAGACTTCTCATTTTCCTACGGGACAAGACTTAAAAGGGGGAAAGGAAGGAAGGAAGGAAGGAAGGCAGGCAGGCAGGCAGGCAGGCAGGCTGGGAGGGAGGGAGGGAGTTCACTGCAGGAACTCATACAACGAATGACAGAACAATGAATTTCACCCCATCTCCTGTCCTACCACATTTTTAAAATATGTTGGTTAAAAATGTCAACTTTTTTAGAGCCAAGCATTTTTTATGCATTTGAGTTCATTAATGCACATAAAGAGCTAGTTAAAATACCAGACTGAATGACTGAACAATGGGACAATTAACCCCACATACAAAGCTCCACCCACTTTACTTCAAAGGCATTTGAAATAGAATGGCTGACACTAACAACAGGTGTCGGCAAGAATGGGGGGGAAGGAACCCTCTTACACTGCTGGTGGGAATGTAAACTAGTACAACCACTCTGGAAAAAAATTTGGAGGCTACTTAAAAAGCTAAACATCGATCTACCATATGATCCAGCAATACTACTCTTGGGGATATACCCAAAAGAATGTGACACAGGTTACTCCAGAGGCACCTGCACATTCATATTTATTGCAGCACTATTCACAATAGCCAAGTTATGGAAACAGCCAAGATGCCCCACTACTGATGAATGGATTAAGAAAATGTGGTATTTATATACAATGGAATTTTATGCAGCCATGAAGAAGAATGAAATGTTATCGTTCGCTGGTAAATGGATGGAATTGGAGAACATCATTCTGAGTGAGGTTAGCCTGGCCCAAAAGACCAAAAATCATATGTTCTCCCTCATATGCGGACATTAGATCAAGGGCAAACACAACAAGGGGATTGGACTTTGATCACATGATAAAGCGAGAACACACAAGGGAGGTATGAAGATAGGTAAGACACCTAAGAAACTAGATAGCATTTGTTGCCCTCAATGCAGAGAAACTAAAGCAGAAACTTTAAAGCAACTGAGGCCAATAGGAGTAGGGGACCAGGAACTAGAGAAAAGGTTAGTTCAAGAAGAATTAACTTAGAAGGTAACACACATGTACAGGAAAGCAATGCGAGTCAACTCCCTGTATAGCTATCCTTATCTCAAGTAGCAAAAACCCTTGGTCCTTTCTATTATTGCTTATACTCTATCTTCAACAAAATTGAGATAAGGGCAAAATAGTTTCTGCCTGGAAGCGAGGGGGGTGGAGGGGGCGGGGTAGGTAAGGGAGGGGGTGGGGGAAGGGGGAAGAAATGACCCAAACATTGTATGCACATATGAATAAAAAAAAAAAAAAAGAAAGAAAGAAAGAAATAGAATGGCTGAGAAGCCACAAATGATAATTCTCTGAATTTATTTTGTAATAAGTATTGTTTGGTATTATAGATAAGGGATTAGAAATCTCCATGTGGTAGTCTAACACTGGTGAATTGAGTTAAAGGCCAACAATTGCCCTTAGTTTTGTCTAGGATTACTGGTAGTTTCACGTCCCATGAATAGGAAATAAAAACCTATTCAACAATATAGGGTCTAATTTTATCTACAGAATTTTTAAATTACATGAGTTTTGACATTCAGAATATAATATACTTGAAAGTCAAAATTAGAATGCTATTTAACTTATAAAAGTTATCCAGCATTTTACATTGTACAATTTAAATCATGTTAATAAAAAGGACCATTTACTTTGGAGATGTACATATACAAAGTGAGATAAGGAAAGGAAAAATCAGGGAAGCACATTATTTCCTACTTGATTTAACTGAGACTTTTGATACTCTTTCCATGTTTTCAAGAGCTAGCAATGCTTCCCTGTCAAGCACAGGTAACGGTTCATATGCTAAGATAAAAAGTAGTTGAGTATCTTTTTTCTCTAAGCAAAAATACCACAATAATTAGTTGAATGACAACATTACAACTGCATTTTCAAAAGGAATATAAGTCTCAGCAAGAAATGCTTTTTTAAACTATTAAGAGCTTCTTCTCTTATAAATCAGCCTCACACAAATTGTGTTGTCAAAAACATTCTCAGGAAGAATATTTAATGATATGTAAAGATGCTTGTAATTTAATAACTGAAAAGGCTCGGTATAAAAATATGCCAATAGCATGATCCCAATTCAAAGAATGAAACACCTCTAGTCATTTTTAAGAGTGGTGA
The DNA here is from genome assembly GCF_047511655.1 of Castor canadensis. Lineage (NCBI taxonomy): Eukaryota > Metazoa > Chordata > Mammalia > Rodentia > Castoridae > Castor > Castor canadensis. Next base: position 11,457,617 of record NC_133398.1, on the reverse strand, counting down.
GATGAAAGACATTTTTTTCTTATTTTCCTGCAGTTTTGTTTTGTTTTTGTTGGGACTGGGGTTTGAACTCAGGGCTCAGCTTACAAAGGAGGCACTCTATAGCTTGAGCCACATCTCCAGTACGTTTTGCTCTGGTTATTTTGGAGATGGCTTCAATCCATGATCCTCCTGATCTTAGCCTCCCAAGAAGTGAGGAATACAGCATGAGCCAGAAAAGGCATGACCTTTTCTGCAGTCTTCTAAATTCCTCTAATGAGCAAGTAAATTTTCATAATCTCGAAAAATAAAATGTCAAAAATAAGTGGCCCACAGTCGAATGTTAGAATTATGGGATCTTCAAATTTCAGGTGGCACAATGAGTTTTCAGAATAGACGTAGCATACTTCAGTTTTGCAGGATTCCTATGGCTTCTCAAACCAATCAATGAAAGGGCCTGACAACCTACATTCCATCTGTAGTCCCAAATTTATCTTGCTTTTAAAATAAGAGTGCAGCTTAGGTGCAAAGGATGATTTGAGGTCAGAGGCATTTCTTGAATCATTTTCTTTTCTACCTCCTACCCAGTGAAAAGCAAAGATAAGACTCAGATAAGTTCCCCCTGCTTGTTGTAGCTGTTGAAGGAAAGTAGTTGACTGGCAGGAAGGTCCAAGAAAACTTAGTGACACTTAAACTGAACCAAAAAAAAAAAAAAAAGCAAAAAGCCCAGAAAATAACCACTCCTGCAGAATGTTTTCCTGTTTCCAAAAAAGGGTCCCTCATTTGAAATTCTGAAGACTCTTTTTTTCAGAAAGCAGGCTCCATTTTGCTAATTTTCCATTCAAATGTGTTCTGCATCAGAATCTAACAGAACTGACCATTTATTTTCTTGAATTGCTCACATAGGTTGCAGTGATACTAGCTAAAAAAGAATTCACCTCCTTAATGCTAACCAGGGGCTATGAGTCTTGAAAAACATTAGTTCCAGGTGACATTGGGTTTGTTCTCCTGAGTTGAAAAAAGCATCACCACATCTAGAACAAAACCTTGGGTCAGGTGTCAGAAGACTGCTGCTAGTGAGCTCAAGAACTTGGAAGAAAAATCTTCTGGCTCATTTTCCTCATTTCTAAAATGAGGGTGGACTAGAGTACAGAATTTCTGATAGCTCTTTGAGCTCGCCTCTGAGTTCCTTCTGCAAGGGCAGAATTTGTAAATATATGTGAGAGAGAGAGAGAAACAACTTTATGAAACTCATTGTGGCGGAAGATAAAATATGCAGTTGAAAGTAGAAGCTTTGGGTTCAACCTTGGATTCCAAATCAGATTCCTTCACTTTCTCCTCATGAGATCTTAGACAAGTCACTGTATCTCTCTCAGCCTCAACTCTGGTTTCTCTACAATGGAGGGCATTTCATAAGGTTGCTATATAAATTCCATAAACCACCCATATAGTAAATCAACACTGATAATGTGCTAATCCTTCCTACCCCTTCCCATACTCTGTAGTGAGTTGTCTAAACTTAGTCTACCCATTTCCAAAATGGCATAATAACATTAATTAGCCATCAGCAGCAGTCACTAGAAGTATCAAGATAAGTTAGATATTGGAAGAACAACCAAAACAAAAAAGCCCTCCTGGAGTTCTGAGGATAGTATCACTTGCTGCCCTATACTAGCTTTCATGAGCAAAATTAAGTAAGGAAATAACATGTCTCTCATTTGTCTGTAACCCATCCAGTTTTGAAAATGAAAAATTTCTGCTTGCCAGTGTCTTAAGAGTTTCTACCACCCCACCACTCCAGACTCAGGTTGCTACAGAGGATGGTTTCCTCTGAAAAGGCCCATGAGAAGAAAAGGAGATGACATGACAGATGATCTGAGGCTGGGCTGGTCACAGGTGCCAGCAGGCTGCTGCTACTGCACAAGACACACTCCTCCATCCGACTGTCTGGGCTCCCAGCCTCAAACCCACCTTGACAGCAAGCCACTGGGAGAGCAGGGCCAGTTTTATTTATTTCTCTTTCTTCTCTTCAAAGGCGATTTTCCTTAAACTATACAGCTTGTTACTATTGTTGAGTTATGGCACCCTAGAGGATTACATTTCTAAGCATGGAGGCATCTGTATGGCAATAAAACCTACATCATTCCTCAACCACTTCATTTTTTAAATCAAGAAGAAAAAGTTATAACCCCCCACAAAGTGATGATCTTATGAGCAATCCCACTATGCAATATTTCAAAATCCTGAGGGGCTCAGAAAGGACCCTGGCCTAGAAGACCAGCACCATCACAGGCCATACCAAGGGCTTGTTTTCTGACAGAAACCATGTCCCAGGACCCACAATGGGTGAAAATATAAATCTGCCACAGCAACAGAGCCTACTTCTAACTGACCATCCAGAAAACAAGAGCAACATAATACCTATTTTACTTTTAAGGAAAAGAATTAAAAAGAAATCAAACAGCTGCAGAGAGAAAGAAAATCTGGAAAGGCAGAAGAAAGTCCTCTGTTAAACAGACTGAAAGATCCAGGTCTCCAGAGTGGCCTTTAAGACACTGTGAAGAAAGGCTGATTTCTCCCCAAGGACCCCCAGCTTTGATGCCCAAACTGCCCTCAAACATCAGGCTGTGCATTTTTGTATAGCAGGGTACCCTCGGGCGAGACAACCATAAATAGCTTAAAACAAGAATAGGAGATTCCATCTGTTTCTGGAATGTTTCAGCAGCACCTGCTTTCAAGGTAAAAATCTGGGAGCTGTCCCTACAGCCTTCCTTCCCAACTCCCACCCATCCCCCAAACACTTATTTTAAACTAAAGCAGCTCACACACAATCCAAAAGGGTTTCTGCCACTGCACCTGCTGGAGAAAACAGTCCTTTGATTTTTCTCCTGAACTATATGTATGGTTTAAAAAAGTGGCTAGAGAAGGGAGCCAAAGTCCTTAAACCCAAGCTCTATTACTTCTAGCTTCTTTTTCTCCTCGTAAAATCTGAGCTTTTCTGTATTTGCAGTAAAAAATGAGTCCAATACAGATGAAAAAGGATGCAATGATCATTTCTGTCATTAGGTCAGAAAGAGCTCCAGAAGGGAGAAGATTCTCAATGAATACTATTCCAATGTAAACATGTCCATATACCAACTGGCACAGAATGAAGGACAATCTCTTTCCAACAGAAGCCTGGAAACATTGGGGTTTTTTGGTTTTGTTTTTTTAAATGAAGTTGAGACCTTAAAAGTTCAGTCTAAATTGTACATTTTAATAGCCTAGAGTGGTTCATTTCTACTTAGTTGGGTTTATGGATACAACTTATGGCATATGATAGAAAGTATAACAATAGTAGAAAATAAGAATTTATCTGCAACCTACTTTACTGTATTTAACAAGTGCTATGCTTCCCCTAAATTACATGTGTCACATGACAAAAAAAAAAAAAAAAAAGAGTTCAGTGTAAATCAGGATGCGAGTCCCAAACTGATGTGTGGCATCCCTTCCAACAATAATTAGAAAAACCAAGCATGTTTCATTTTGGTCTACAAACATTAATACTTCTAATGCCTGCCCAAACCATCTGATGCCAATCCACTGTCTACGGATAAATATAAAATCTTAAACATGCCCCACCAGCATTTTCATAAGCTGACCACTTGCTTTCTGCCTTCTTGTTAGCACTCCTAGTGTCTCTCATTTCTCAGGGCCTTTGCACATCTCTTCTCATTGCATACAGTTTTTCTCCCACTCACCTCCAGGCAAGTGATCACTCTTTCTGTTAAACCTAGATTAACGGGAACCTATCAGAAACACTTTCCCTGATTCTCCAGTTTAGAGATGAGCACTGTCTAATCTGTGATCCCAAAGAACCTTACACACACACACACACTACTTACTACGTGATATTTTAATTATTCGTTTACATAATCCCTTCCCACAGATTGACTGGCTCCTAAAACAATAAGGGTAGCAGAAGTGAAATAGGAGGAGGATATCAAAATTAGAGGTAGCCTAGGAACAGTGTACCTAGAGGCATATTCACTTCTAAATTTGGTAAATGACAAAAAGTACTTACTATTTTTATTTTACAATGTTAAGTTCAGCTTATCGAAATCTAGGATGTACATGGTGTCTAAAAAGGTTTTCAAATGGGGAGTTGAGAAAGATCTTCTGTGTGTATTTTAAGGGAACATGAGATACAGAAAGCCCAAAGACCAAGTGTTATATATTGCTATCTTAGGTATATACACTAGTTACTCATATACTTTTTTTTTTTTTTGGGCAGTACTGGGGCTTGAACTCAGGGCCTTCACCTTCAGCCACTCTGCCAGCCCTTTTCGTGTTGGGTATTTTTGAAATAGGGTCTCGCAAATTATTTGCCTAGGCTAGCTTTGAACTGCGATCCTCCTGATCTCTGCCTCTTGAGTAGCTAGGATTACAGGCATGAGCCACTGGTGCCTGGCTCATATACTTTTTAATTGAATAAAATTTTAAAAGTTAAACTAAAAAGATTTTAGATACCATCATGATAAAAAAAAGGTAATTTTTTCCCAAAATGTTAACAGGATCTGAACAGTTTTATTTGATAGCTTCTCAAGTTTTCTCAAAAACTTAAATAAGATCCATGTAGATAACAGAGAAAATTGTAGAACGTAACTGTTTGTAAAGTTCTTTTAGAAAGACTATAGAAATTCAATGATTATTTACATATCTCTTATAATCCCCAAACAACAACTCTATGACTCAACTCTTTAAGCTTCTCTATTAACCCCACATCAAAAGTTGACTAGAAATAACATATGTCATTACATTTTTGGACATGATGAATGATGAGCCCTCTGGGCAAATTGGAAGCCATGAAAAAAATTTCAGTTCTAGGTCATTTTGTTTTATAACACTGAAAGATTTCTGAGATCAAAGTGTATAACATATCAGACTCAAATGGCATAATCTAAAAATGTTAAAATATTCTGCTTTCCTGAACTTATCATGAAGAATGACTAACTATTGTTCTCCTAGCTGGTATCTTAAATTTATATTAACTATCATCCAGGAACTTGTTAACTAATGTTATGGTAAATCTTCAGGAGAAATAAAATCCCTGGATGATAGGAATGAGTCAATGGTGGCAGGAAATAACACATTTGGTTTTACAGTGGCATTTGTGTTAATAAGACTTATTTATTACACTCTACTACAACTATATTTCTTTCAAGGTTAGTTATGACAAGAATTCAACACTTACTTAAAAGTTTTTTATTTTAAGTGAACACAAGCTTATTTCCCAGGGACTTATTCCTTTCACAAGTCAAGTATTACTAACTACCTATGATGTGCCTGATATTCTTTGATAAAATGCATTTGCTGGGGAAAAAAGATAAAAATCCTTAGCCTTCAGCCCAGTGTGGTGATGCAAGCCTATAATCCCAATACTCAGGAGCCAGATACAGGAGGATCCAGCGTTCAAGACTAGCATGGGCTACATAGCAAGACCCTGTCTCAAAGGGAAGGGAAAAAAAAAAAATCCTCAGCCATCATGAAGTTTACATTCTAGTGAGGAATGGCAGAAAATAAAAATAAACCTAGTTAAGTTATATTGTATAAAGGATGTCCAAGAATCTTTCATTATCAAATTAAGTTTAAATTTTGTAATATTAGATGGTCTAGTCCTTTGGGGACATAAAGCCTGTCACTCAACACTGAACCTCCTCTAGGAGATTCAAAGGTACACTTCTTACAGTTGTAACTGTATGAAATGAGCTTAGTAATATGAACCATGCTTCTACCAATAATGATTTCATTTTTCCTCTTTGTACTAATGTCCCGGAAGACCCATCCTGTCACTCAGAGCCATCAGTACCCTGTCCTTGCATTCCCAGTGCATCTCCCTTTCTCTGAATACCAGGCACACAGTATCCTGGCCAAGCACTGCTCTACATGCTGAAGATGTGTAATTGATGAAGGCAGCTGACTACCCAACAGGAGAAAGACAAAGGAAGCTGGGCACCAGTGACTCATGCCTGTAATCCTAGCTATGTGGAAGGCTGAGGACAGGCCAGCCTGAGCAAATAGTCTGTGAGACTTCCATCTCCAAAATAACCAAAGCAAAATGGACTGGAGGTGTGGCTCAAGCATTACAGTGTCTACTTTGTAAGCACAAAGCCCTGAGTTTAAACTCCAGTCCCACAAAAAAAAAAAAAAAAGACAAAGATCAAGGTGTATAAATGTATAATTGAGGTATGCAAAGCATGCACTAAGTGTGTTCAGAGGAAGGAATAATGACCTCTGTCTAGGGAAGAGTGCCTGGGAGGATAGGTAGATATATGAAGGCAGAGAAGGTATAGTGAGTCTATAAACTCAGGAGAGCAGACAGACAAGAAGTAATCCTAAGACGCTAAATTTGGGAACAGCAGATGCAATGGCTACACAGATGCCATTACTGGAAGTGACATCCCTCATGAGAAGAGTAGAAAGCAAACGTACAGGTGATTTATGTACAGATTTGAGTTGCTGCACTGGGCACCCAGTGAAAAATGATTGGATTCAAGCCATAGGTTTACCAAAAGGAAAGGATCTGAAGAAAGCCTAGAGACTAACCAATAAAAGAGGATAATGTTGATAACATAACCAGCCCCAAACTGTGCCCTCAATATCTAGGAAGACCTCGCCACTCCATTTGTATCCTACTCTCAACCTAGCAATATTTTCTAACCAAACTAAGGGACAGTGCCATGTATACATGTGTGCCCTTTTTATATGTATGTAAGCTGGGTAAGACAAAGAGAATTTTTCCTCTCATGTTAAATATCCACAAAATGCAAGTTCCTTGGCATCATCCTAGGTATCATATAGCACACTGTGTCCAATGATCCAGCTCCCTAGCTAGTCTAGAAAGTCCTCAAGGGCAGGAACTAGCTAATAGTAAGCATTCAACTCAGGGCTTTGTGCTCACAAAGCCATAGAGTCTGCTGTTCCCAAAATGTTTGTCAATTAAGGGCTGACAAACAAACGAAAGGATTAACCCACCAAATTTTCCTCTATAGGCCTAAGCTAGTATAACAAACAGAAAATATAACAACTACTGCTATTTTTCATTGTAAATGACGACAATAGTATGAAAGCTGCTCAACTGGCTGCCCACAAACACAAAATCCATGACCCAAATGGGCACACAAAATCAAACATCAGAATCAGAAGAGGGCAATTTTGAATTCATTCATTCATTCATTCATGGTATTGAGGATCAAACCTAGGGCCCTGTGCATGCTAAGCATATGCTCTACTACTAAGCTACATCTTCAGCCTCTTAAATTAAATCTTTAAATAATTTTCCACTTGCAGAAATTTGCTGAGTTAATATGACAGTGCCAATTTACAGCACTTACACACATACAAATGCCTCCAGTTTAAAAAGAAACATAATCTAGAATAATATGAGGAGTCAAGCTTTCTACAAATCTTCAGTTGAGTTAAGCCTCCTTCATAATTAATAATATAAACAGGCAGCATTCTGGCCAAGGCTGAAATTCAAATGCCAAAAATGGAAGAGAAATTTTTCTTTAAAAAGAAAAACAAAAGACAATTACAATAAAATCAGAAAGTATTTAACTACTGACATTCAAGTCTAGTCCTCTAGGCAGGTAGAGTATGGACTGGGACTACTGTGGCACCTCCCCACCCCCAACACATACACACACCGCTTGAGAAGAGCAGGTAGCCAGTTCTACCCCTTCCTGAGGGATCTGCACAGTTGGCCTCCAGGGCCCAGACTACAAATGCTATGCTTAGTACAGAAGAGTTGACCTCACTGATTTAGAATGGTGATGGTGCAATGATGATGCTGAGATTTGTGCAGAGAAACACAAATGATGCCATTTAGATTGACAGGGAACAATGGAACTTAAAAATTCAGCCCTTCTTGTCCTGTGTGTGGCAGTGGTTTGGAGGAACTGGGGGGGAAGGATCTTTTCTTGGTGAGATGATGAAGAAAGTGCAGAGACTAGTACAGCAGAGAACTAACCCTTTCTGGAATCCACAAAGGGCCTGGCCTTTTATTCCCAGGCCCAGGCCCAAGCCCAAGCCTGGGGCCCGGGTTTTGTCACAGGCGCCTCCTTGCTGCCCTGCCCTGGCTGCTCTGCAGAAGCAGAAAGAGGCAGGCGGCAGGTCCCCCTGACACCTACTTAACTGAGGCAGATGCAGAGGAGAGTGTGTGGGATGCCTTTACCTCCCCCTCAGGAGGCGCTCAGCAGGAGCCCACAGAGCCAGCAGCTCCAAAATCTGATTTCCACACATCCTCCCACCTCAGAACACACTTTACCCCTCTGGCAGGAGGAAACAGAGCATTAAGCAAGTATGGCTCTGGTGTGTGAAGGGGGTTTTCGAAGACCTGAAGAAGCCTTCTCACAGGAGTCTGCACTTTTTCCAAACCTCTTCAGAGTTGGAAAGAACTTATTCATTCACTGACCAACCCAAAGGGGTAATGGTGTTACTTCAAGGAGGACACAATCAGTGTCTGCAAGATGTCCTGAGCTACAGACACATACTTTATTAATAATCTTACATACACAAAATGTCCACAGGAAAGCCTAACAGGCTAATTTCTGACAGCTCCAGATAACAGTAGGAAAAACTGGAGTTGTGCTGATTTTCCAGCTTCCACATACTACTCAGGAGCAATGGGACCTTCCTACCCAAGGCATGTAATACAAATAAATAAATACAATTATCTGCAGAACTTCAAGTGCAAGAACAACACTGTGAAGTCCTTCTCCCCAAGTGCAGTGACTTACGGGAAGCAGATAGGAAAATAAAAAGAACAGCTGGAAAACTTAATTAGAGATGAACAACGTAAAAGCTGACATTGTTTCATAGAACCAGCAAATAGTCAAAGCCTTTCTCCCTTACCTTAAGATACAGAAGCAGCTCTTGGCTCCTGAAGATAAGCGGCAGAACCCGAATCTCTGTTTGCTGTCAATGTCAGTGAGCACAAAAGTGAAGTTCTGGCCAACTTGACTAACTGTGAGGCTGCAGCAAAGATAGAATAAAGGGAGAAATGAATATACACTAACTTTCTTGATAAAATATCTAATCACCATAAGTCGTTGAACCTGTAACATTTCCTTTCTCAGTGGAACTCTTTATTAAAAAAATGAGTTTAAAATTTACACATTTCAAGGGAGAATACTGTGAAAAAGAAAGCAAAACAAAAAGGAAAAGAAGGAAAGGGAGGGGAAGGGAACGGAAAGAGAAAAGGAAAAACAAAGGAGAAAGGAAAGGGAATGAGAAGAAATAAAGAGAAAAGAAAAGAAAAGGAGGACAGACAGCTAGCAAGCAGCCTGTTCTGGTTACCACCAGAAGTCACATCAGTGCATCCATACAGGCCCCTAATTAAGTTCAATCCCTGAGGTAGCTGGGTTAATCAGCCATCAATCCTGAAAGGAACATTCTATCCACTTCATTTATAAATCAAGAAAGAGTTAGAACAGGCACTGTCTAAAGTCTTGGCTGAATGAGTGGCAGAAAACTGGGTTTTTCAGCCTTGCTCTGACTTCAGTGGTCACTCCACCAACTTGCTGTGACCAATGTCCACCTGGTGAATCCTTCAGTTCAGAAACTACTAGTGACTGCAGTAGCAGAATTCAAATGTCTGCTTTGCCAAACAGTTAGACACTTGACATATATCATCTCATTTAGTTCACAACAACCCTGGAATTGCAGTGATGTTTCCATTTTACAGAAAAGGACACTAAAGGTCAGAATAGGTCAGGAACTGAATCAACATCAGAGAGCTACAAAGAGGAGGAGCTGGCACTCCAAGTGGAAAGTAAACAGGGCAAAGTTACTTGCTGCTTTGCTTAATTCCTGTATCTTTTATAATTTCTGAATTTATGAGGAACATATTTCATACTTTAGAGGACAGAAGTTGCAAAATGTTAAGCATTACAAGGTGTTAAGAAATGGAAACAATGTTTTAAGCAAAGACATTTAAAAAAGTTAAAAATTTCTGGAAAATACAAAAATAAGCAAACTACACATAAAAGCAACATATGATAGAAAATATTAAATAATTAAAAAGCATATTACTAACAAGATGAATCTGGAAATTCTTTTTTAAAAGTTACAAAGTGGCTCAAGCTACTTGGAGTACTGAGATCTGGAGGATGGCAGTTTGAGGCCAGCCAGGACAAATAGTCACTAGACCTCATCTCCAAAACAACCAGAGCAAAATGGATTGTAGGTATGGCTCAAGTAGTAGAGTGCCTGCTTTACAAATGCAAAATCCTAAATGCAAAACCCCAGTCCCACCAAAAAGAGAGAAAAAAAAAAAAAAGTCCCAAAGCATTTAAAAATGCACTATTTAAAATCAGTTTATCAGTAATCTTGCATCAGATTCCTTTTTAAAAATTTAACTACTCTAAATCCTAATGCATAAATTTACACTAACATAATATTTTAGAATTTGACAATAAATTATTCAAAGGCATTCATCAACTCATATTATACAATATCATACTATATTTTACAAAGGATACTCAAATTGATAAACGACTCCAATGTATGGTAGTACCTATAATTTAGTTTATAAATTGTCAGAGGAAATGAAAACTCATGGCTTACAGGCCTCTTTCAAAGACAGAATTCTTACTGAGTCTTTTGGTATGATATGAATTTAGTTTTCAAATAGAGGGCAGATTTTCTTTCTAAAACTCCCTATTATAAGCCACATAAGACAATTAAAATTAATGTAATTTTCAAGGTATCTCAGTACAAAGATCAAGGGCCCTGCCTAGCTATATTTAAGGAAACAATTCCACCCTTTGAGAGTGGTTAAGGAGGACAGGAAAATAACTCAGAAAGAAAAGAAAGTGTTCCACTCTCCTTATTTAACTAGGGAGGTGAACAAAAACAAGGTGGCAATTTAAAAGTAACGTGGTAATAAAGCAGGTGTAAGTAATGTTATCCCTCTACCTTACACAGCCAGGAGAAGGAACACATTTCCATAAAAGTTATAGAGCTGTCAAGGGGACACCAAACGCTGCCTTCTTATGGTTGTTATGTTTTATCTATAAAGCTTGGATACTGTGTTACTATGGTGATTTAATACTATGTTTTAAAGAGGGATTATATGATTAATTTTAACAAGGTTGAGAACTGAAGATGTGTGAGAAATAGGATTCTAGCTCACATAATTAAAGTGATTGGGGAGGAAAATGGGCCTCAGTGGGGGAGGGGGAAACTTGTTTTTTACTAAACTATTTAAAGCAACAGGTCTAGATGAGAAAAGTTACAAATAAGGGCATGCTTTTGTGAAATACAACCATGTGATCATACCAAATATGACTGTTCATTATTTTAACTCACATTTATTTCACATCTAGAATGTGTTAAAATGAATACTCTAAGAAGTATCTTAGCAAAGAAGGGTACTTTTAGGGCTGGATGAAAAGAAAACACCCCAGATTCTAAGAGAATGATATATGACAAACATGACTTGACTTGTGAATTGGCTGTCATTAATTTCCTACTATCTTTACACTACCATTAAAAATGCTGAGAAATGTATTGGCGACACGGTACACTCAAATCAGTGCTAATGGGGCTTTAATTTAGAGAGTTACTTAAGCACAGTAAGGACCTCAATTTCTTCACCAAGAATAATAATGAGAAGCTACCACACAACCTAAAGGATGTTTTGGGAATCAGTAGAATAAGCATTTAGTATGTTGGTCAGTCCTAGGTGGGAATATTTAATAAAAGGAAGGCAAGCTGTTGCCATCTCACTGAAAAGTAAGATTCACATTGCAATCATGCATTCACACAGACCCTAGAGGTAATCCTCTGGAAGAAGAAATAATCCAAGTTTGCATTTTAAAAAAAAGTTCTTTTTAGGGTGGCACAGTTTAGAAGGAGACACTTATCGTCAATTGAGTACTTACTTCTTTAATCCTTAGTAAAGTGAAGCACAAGTCACCAACATTAGCAGAATCACAAAGCCAGCCAATTCTAAAATATTTTTCCTTGGCCAATTTTCAAATAACTAAGTCTATCCAGGGTAATCAAGCAATGGTTAACTTGAAGGGTGCTGAATGTCCAAGGAATTTATCACTCTCTTTCTCCACCTGCTGAGGTAATCCATGGGAGTGTCCACTATCTTCCATTTAAAAAAAAAAAAAAAGACAAAAAGACTAGGAAAAGGGTCTGATTCTGTGTTTCCTTCCAATACCAGAATCCATAATTTCTACAAGAATCAGAGATTTCACAATAATTAAATTAAGAGGAACCTTAGAAACTATCTCAACCAATTGTCTCATTATACAGATGGGAAAACTGAGGCTTAGTGTTTTGTTTTGTTTTCCCAAGTAGTTAGGACTAGGACAAAAATCCAAGCCAAATTCTGGTTCAATGGTCTTCCCATTCTTCCATGCTACACTAAACAACGCACTAAACTTCTCCCTGAGAAGTTTCACTTGAGTTTTAGGAACCAAAGTACATGAAGAATGCAGACAGCTTTCTTAGTAAATTGACTATACCTCGCACTAAGCTACGGAAGCCAAATTTGAGTATCTCCAGAAATAAACTCAGCAGACTAGGGCCAACATCACCATTAGATGGTCTTTCTGTGCTTAGGTAAAAATGGAAAACATGGGAGAAGAGCAATGACTATTCAACCCAAGACTCTAACCTTCATGCTGCCTTTGAAATGTCTGTAGCCATTCAAGGCTCCCCCAGCAGCATATTGTTTAATCTTGAAGTTGTTTACAGATTCAGTGTATGGATGGCACAAAGTATGTGGATAGACAGTTTGAGTCCAGTCTTTCAGTAAGAAATAAGATTCTACATGTCAACCTCACTTTGAGCTCAATCATTTTGCAAACTGAACTCTAACTACAGGAGTATTATAACAAGTGGTGGATATATAACACTTAACAATATAAACACGGGACCCTGCCCATGTAGAGCTTACTATCTGTTTGGAGAGGAATAATAAGCAAAAATCGTACAGCTGTGACAGTATTATGAAACCAAAGATGCACCAAAGATATAAGAAAATGGCAGAGGAGGATAGGCCCAACTAGATGATGTGGTTAGAGATAGTTTCTCAGGGATGACAACAATATTCACCTAAAGGATGGTGAATATTCCAGCTACTCAAGGAACAAGGGACTGGGTGTTTCAGTCACAGAAAATAGCTGGACAAAGATTCTAGGGGCTGGAAGGCAGCAGGCATACTGAAGGAATGTTAAGAATAATAGGTACAGGAGACAAATAGCCACATCATGTGAAGCTGCTACATAAAGCACGCACCAGATTACACAGAACACCTCACTCATCATGGTAAAGAAATAGGACGGCGGGGAGGGGAAATGCTAATGGTAATGAAGAACCATTGAGTGGTTTTACTCAATATGTAAAGCACTGTCTGGTTTGTAGTTGATAAATCTGATCTGATTTATACGAAGAACAATTTGCAAGAATGCAGAAGTAGGAGCAGAGAAAATAATCAAGAGGCTACCTGCAGTACACCAGGTAAGGTTGGATATTGGCTTTACTCATGCAGGAAGAGTAGAGATGGAGAAGAGTGAGTAGTTTGAGTGGTTCAAGTTAGAGCCAGCAGGTATGAGTGACAGGTTTGTCAACAGATGGAGAACTATGGAGGGAAAAAAAAAAAAAGTCATTTGATAGAGGAAAAACTAACAAGTTGTGGGGGGAGGGGATCCTAGAGTTCCATTACATGTTAAGTCTGAGAAGGCTGAAAAACATCAAAATAGAAATGTCAAGTACACAGTTGAACGTTTGGACTGAAGCTATAAATTTGGAAGTCATCTACACACAGATGGTATTTAACACCATGATAAAGATGAGATCAGTTTAGGGAAAGAGCTCATTCATAGACATGACAGTTGAAAGGATGAGTAGAGAAGAGACCATTAAAGAGCCACCAGGCAGGACAAACAGGAGGGAGAATTCAACTATACTGATGCATTGCGATGAAAAGAGAAAAAATGTCTATTGCATTGAACAATGTGGAATTTTCAGATGACCTCGACAGAAATAGCTCTAGTTGAATGACAGAAGCCAGAAACAAACTGAAGAGGACTAAGGAATAAATTGAAGTGTGTGGCTAGTCTTTGAAAAAAGAGAGGATCAGACAGTGATTGAAGGGGAATGAAGAGTCAAAGGTGGGTATTGTTTTTAGGATGGAAGAACATCAGAACTGGTCTTTAAACTGCTGGGGATGATTCAACAGAGGCAGAGATTAATAAAGCAGGAGAATAAGAAACATTAAGGTCTAGACTTTAATCCCAGGTATGCTATTCATTAGCTAAGTGAGCATACTGTCTGATCTTGTCTGTGAAAATAAAAGTAATAGTCACTTGGCAAAATGATTTTAAGGACTAGAAATAATGTATTCAAAGTAACTAGCATATAGTAGGTACACAACAAAATGACCATTATTGTTATAAAATTCAAGAAGTGAAATTGGAACATTTTCTCATCACTATTTATTATAGTTTACTAACAATTTTCTATTGCACTATGTACTGACAAACTATCCTCTCCTTCATTGTATGTGGGCAGAAATCAAATTTATTCAAACTACCACCTTATTTTTTTTTTTGGTACTGGGGATTGAACTTAAGACCTTGCACTTCAGCAAATCCCCCACCTATACCCCATTCCTTTTGCTTTTAGTTTGTTTTTCAGATAGAGTCTCACATTAACTATGCCCGGGCTGGCCTCAAACCACAATCCCCCTACCTCTGTCCCCCAGGTAGCTGGGATTACAAGAGTACACAACCATCAAACCACCACTTCTCTCAACCTGTAATTCCATGAGCCCCAATGCTTCCTTCTATAAACACAGCTTTCATCTGCCTAAACCTCAGGTTTCTCACTTTCCCTGCTCAATAATCCAAGTGTTGAGAAAGACACTCACCCAAAATGGCTGGGGACCAACAGTAGATCACACACAGCTAGGTATAAGGCAACACTTATCTGGCTCAAGAAACCCACCAGATAATTCTAAGAACAGAGATCTGTCCACTGCCTTATCTACATGAGCCTGACAAAGTAAACAAGTAACTATAGAATTAAAAAGTTCCCAAACCAAGGCAAAGTACAGAATTCATCCAACTCCCTCATTTTATGCATGAAGAAATGAAGGCCCTTAGGGAAGAATCTATCTGCATTACAGCACACAGCAAATAAGTAGCAGTACCCAAATTGAAATTTATATAAGCTCCCAAATGCCATCCCCAACACTCTGTCCACTAAGGCCCAACTGTTCTATCACTATCTAATGCTGCAAAAATAATCATGAGACACAGCTAAATACATAGTTTAAGCTAAACTAAGGCACTAAAGTGAGCCAACTAGATTCCAGTTTGAAAAGTACACCAGGGTGAGGTATTGGGGTAGAAATAAGGAGAAGTCTAGGAAGACATGCAGTAATGCAGAAATAATATTGTGCCCACATGTGATTAATTTTCTTTAGTTATTTAAATTTTCTATAATATATATATAGCCTCTGAAATAAATTTAAAAGTTTGATTGCCTTATGCTCTGATGGATCTAAAGGAGGCAGAATAGTAAAGCATTAGAAGAATAGTGGAATTAGAGGTTAAACACATGAGAGTTCCAAAAGCATTTCTACCACATACTAGGAGTGGGACCTTGGGCATGTTATTGAATCTATCTGAGTCTCTGTTCCTCACATGTGGAACACTGATAATGGTAACAGTGCAAATGGGAAGCTCAGTGCAAGAAAAGAATGTAGCACAGTAAGAGACATTTAAAAAATAGTAACTAGCATTTGAATTACATTTGTCTAGTTACATCCTAAACGATTAAGTGATATCCCTGCTCCTGAAAAGATGATGTCATTTCATTTCATACTCCTGTCACTTGTGGTTACAAGTATAGTTTATAGGGCAATTGAATGGTACCTGGCTCTCTGAGTTCTGAAACAGGGTAAGCACAAACAGGAAAAGAAAGTATTTTTCCATCATCCAGTATATCTTGACGGCTTTGACCAACTAAAGCTGATTGTCAGTTATCAAATATAAGCAAGTAGCAACCACAATATGGAATGGGATATGACTCTTATTTATTTTGAGAGACTGTTTTCATCAATAATAGTGAAAAGATTTTGAAAGCAATACAGAGAACTCAGTACTGATATGTCACTACTCCTCTCCACCAAAAGATTCAAGGACAGAGGAGGATAGCAATAACTCTGGACTCGGAACAAGAGTATATATCTATCCCTTTCCCAGCTCTGTAATTACAGTTGTGATAAATGAGCCATTTTCCCTATGTGTATCTTGGCTTCCTGTCTGTAAAATGGGATGTTTGAACTAGAAGAATCTCAGCTTTAAAATCCTACAGCCCTGCTCCCATACATTTTCAAGGCCTCCAGTGAACCCAAGCTCTCATTGTACACATTACTCTCTTCCCAGCAGGCTCCATCTGCTGTGGCTGAACATCTCCAGGCTCACTCAGGGTTTCTCCTCTGCTTTGCTCTGCAATGCATATGGGGTGTTAGGCTCCCCTTCCACGTACTCACTTCTCACTGGCCTGGCAGACTCAATAAAGTCTTACCCACTATAAAAAGTTTTCTCTGACCATTTCAGTCTTATCTAACCTCCCCATCATTCCAAAAAGTATTTAAGATGCCTTTAAAACACTTTTTGGATTAGGTTGGAAACACACAGAGGGCAGGACTCCAAGTCTGAGACCATTTCCTTATTTTATACATCACCCAACATAATGCTACACATTCTGAACCTTCTTTTGCTTTTCTGGAAAAAAAAAAAAATACTACACCACCTACCACCTAAAGCTGCTAGGAAGAATAAATGAGTTATCCAGCACTTTGACTAGAATCAGTTAGGAACTCAAATGCTAATTACCTTCTTTACCTCCTCCTATTTTTGGTGACTGCTCTTCGCCACAAGGTGGTCTGCTGAAAAATGTATTAATTTGGGAGATGGAAATCTAGGATGGGCTAGGAGCCTAAAAGGACTTCGGGCAAGTCACAATTTCCCTGAAGCATAGGTTGTTTCAAATGAAGATATGGTACTTGTTCTTATTTCTTATAATAGAATGATAAAAATGAGATAATACACAAGAAAGTACTTTCTTCTGAAGATCTACTAACATTATTATTTTTCATAAGTCCTAGGTTCAGAAAGAAAATCCTAAAACAACACAAGAAATGGCAAGATGTCAATGTTAACAGGTGATTTTAAATTCCAGTCTTGATACAGACTAGAAATGTCAGAAAGTTAGGGTTCCTTAGGGTAGAAAAGCAGAGATACTGAAAAGATTAGGAAGTGCTCTGTTTTGAATGCAATCACCTGGAGCATTGCTCATCTCCCAAGCTGCTCTATTTTCTAAGTCAAACAATATCATAAACACACCTGAGAGCTTTGTGGGCCTCAGAATCTGGCATATCCATTTGACAGTGCTAACTGCAAACTAATACAAAAAAAAATCATGACATTAAAACCTTTGTATTTCTTGTAAACAAATGTCATTATTATTATCTCTTCTGCATTAAAGAATGCCAAAGTTAGAAATGGAAAAACAAAAGAGATAAAATACAGTGTCAAAGTAATGTGGGGTTTTTCTTTCTTTCCTTTTGTATGTTTGGTTTTGGTATCAACAGAAGTTACCAACACCCACAGGGCATACAACACAGTGTAAGGAAGAACTATTTTACACAGTGAAGAGTAAAATATATACCTAAAGGGACATTTCTGCCTCTAAGTAAAAAAAAATATATATGAGGAACATGATTAGGGAAGGGTAATTTGGAAAAACGTGTTTTAGAAGAAAAACATTTTCCCAACAAAAATGAAAGGCATCCAATATTACTGGTGACAAAAAGATCTTAGAATTATCACTGAAAGGACTTGGCTTTCCTTCCATTTCAAAAAGTAATCATCCAGACAGGCAGGTAAGCAGAGGGGTATGTGTACTGCAAATGAGAGAAAAGTGTGTATGCGCATGCACTTATGTTAGGGCAGAGCAGAGATTTAATCTCATTGCGCATTTCTTCTAATATTATTTTACAAGTTAATTAAGGAACACATATCCAAAATAGATTGATCCTCTAACCAGAAGTCATGTAAAAATGTATTCTTACACATTTCATTAAATATCTAACTACATTTTAATTTCAGCCTTATTACTTTGTATAAATATAACCTTGCCATAATTTGTAATATGTTTTGTAAGTGACTGGGGAAGATTTCATGCATTGCTAATTCATACATATATATATGTGAAGTTTGCATTAAACATCACTAAACAACACCCTTGCTATTTTTAGAAGGAATAGGATAAAGAAGAAACGAGAGGACTCTCATTACAAAGACTGACCCTCTTAAAATTAAGGCTACTGTTTTGAGCACCAACCTGCTGCTAAAAGAACCCTAGTACCAGGGTTTAAAAAGATCTGAGTCAGTAAATACAACAATGGTTGATTGGCTGAAAAATAACACAGTAGAAAGGAGAGTAATGATTATAAGTGGCTGGCAACATCCCAGAGTTTCTTTTTAGAACTCTTTTAACTCCTATGGCTACCAGTTCTCATCCCACAACATTTTTAGGTTTATGCCAAATAAGCCAGGACACTGGCATTACAAAGGGCAGAAGAGATTCAAGCAACATGCTACCCACACACACGTTAAACCATGAAATTCTTCAGACCCTAACTTGTTGGTGGACACTAAAATACATGATATAACCTTCCTGAAGTTGGGCACATTTCATAGCCTAATTGGAACATGTTATAAAATTTATTCTTTACAATGGTTATTTTCTACAACCCCTCTGTCACTAAAAGGGAATTTTTTAAAGAATGTATATACAGTCTCATAGTTCAATTGTTCATTAAAATTGAAATGAAACAATCAAGTGAACAAATGATTACAAAAATAATACTTCAACAATAATAAAAACCACAGTAAACATTTCTTAAAAGTAAGATAAAGACCATTGTGCTATCATCTTAACAAAATAATTAATAATTTACAGTTTCATAAAGTGAAAAAAAGTGCTTCTAAAATTGTTAACATTAAATGATGGCTTGTTTCTTAAAAACCAAAGCAAACAACAAAAACAAACTTCAGACTATTTTAACTACCTTGTAATTCTTATATTTGAACTTTTCCAAGAAACAATTTCATATAACAAAAATAGTAAGGAAATGTTTACATGGTTGTGTACATTTTAGTACAGAAGTCTATAGAAAAATGCTGATTTCCCCAGAGATACTACCATTCTTAGCAAACTAAACAAAATGTGGAACACTATTTAGCAACATGACTTTTAATAGGTGAAATACCTTTAAACAAAATAGACCTATGCTGATTTAAGTCATAAGTTGAAATTTGGGAAAAAAATAAAGTCTATACAATATTCATAAGGACATGGAGTCATGTAATATTATTTAAGCCAAATATATTAATATTTAAATAAAAATAAATAGCATTGGATTAAATACCAACCATTCTTAATCATGGTTTAAGTCTGATAACCTCTAAAAACGTATAAAATACATCTCAAAAACTAACCAGTACAAAGCTCTAAGCTTTAAACTTTTTGACAGTGTCAATAAAATCTCCAGGAAAAGAAAATACTGCAACTCTCTTTGGAACATAGGTGTTTTAAATCATGGTCAAACAGACAGAATGTTAAGAATGGTATGGTTTTTATTTTCTATAGCAGGTTTATTGCCACTTTTTTTTCTCTAATAAAGTTTGAAAATCTGACACTACCTGTCCACATAGAAGGGGAAACAAAACTTGGTCAAAGTCTGTAGAACTTCCTGTGGAGAGAAAGAGAGATAATTTATACATCTAATGGGACCAATAAATCTAACATTAACCACAGCACATACTCTAGCAACTTTACCCTAAAGAAAGAGGAGACAGATGAAGAAATATGGGCTTTATCAATTACATAGGAGGAGTACCAGGCAGTCAATCATGAGAAATAATAAACATGATCAAACTTCATTAAAAATGAAAAATTAATCAAGTATCACACATGGGCAAGCAGCAGGAGCCATGCAGGAAAGCTCCGAAGGGAGGGAGGCGCTTGGGTTGTTGAGTGTTAACACCCCTCCAGGGACCATCTCCAGCCTGACCATATGGATCAGAGTGAATAACACCAAGCCACATGGGTTTGGCCTGGCAGGGCCGCTGTTACTGGCACTGTTTTTGCCTGTTACCTAGGAACAGAGGGGGCCGGGATTAGACAACACTTCTCAACATCAATAGGCCAAATTATAGAAGAACAGAAAGCCAAACTTGAAGATAATTGACTCTGAACATTGTCAACTACAATTTTTAGAGTTTAAAACTTTACTTGATAAAGAAGTTGTCATATCTGTCATAAAGTAATTTTGAAATCAAACTGGAACCATTGTAAGTATTCATTACCAAAATTGGACACACTTACCTGCTTACAATTTATGAGAATTTAAAGCAAACTACCAGCTTAAATGCCCTTTTTCACAAATAATGAGGTATATCAACCATGCATATAATTAAGGAGAGGGGCACAAGAAGTTGAGTAGCGTCTGTCGCTCACAAAAAAAAAAAGAAGTAGAGTGGCATCTTAAAGATCTATCCATAAAAGATAACTTCTTACATTGAGACAAGAATACTGACACATGCAACAGCATAGCATATATACACATATGTGTATGTGTAACCACATACACAAGTAATTAACCACTACTTCCTTGATCAAATTTTGTTTAGCTCAACTTAACTGAAGGCTTGGATAGCCCACAACTGGTGCTTATCATAAGTTCATAGACCAATATTGTAAATTTTTTAAAGTATTCCTGTCATGCAATTTGATTTGCTTTTTAACTATTTAAAACCCCAACTTCAAGAAAAAATAAAGAACACACTTTTCAGTCACTGAGAAACTGGTTCAAATTAAAACAGACCTGCCCATTGCAAATATTAATCCAAGTGAAAAATTAAAGATCAGTTTACAAATGTAGCACTTTTCTAACCAACAATAATGAATTATCAATGCAAACTGAATTGATGCTTCTCGCTTCATTTATTTTTAAAACCAGTTCTATCATTCAAGAAATAAACCACATCAATCTAATAACCCACTCAATGAAGCAGAAAGCACATTGACTTACTCTGTGAGAGCATGTTCCGCCTACATAATTCAATTGAGCATGTCCCATTTTTTAATATCATCTTGGACTGGTACTATGTATATCACAGCACTGTTAAGGCATGTCATGAAAGAGGAATGAATAGGAAACTAAAAAATGAAAAAAGAATGGACAAGAATATCTCAGCATATTCTAAGAGGCATTACTTACAAATTAGTTAACTTCATAATGTGGTTTTCAAAGGTCCATATGTGTTATTTTTAAACCAATTGGGTAAATACATTACAATAGTAGCCAATACAGAATAAGAACAAGAGCAATGTCTTAGTGCAGAATGTTACTATCAGGTAAGTATTGGAAAAGAGATCACTTAAAACATTCATTTTAATATCTGCAGTTTTAATTAATTATAAAATGTACAGTAAGCCACATAAACAAAAAAATCCTGCTATTTCAAGTTTCCAAATAATAGCACAAAACACCTTTTAACTCTAAATACCAAGCATTCTCTAAAACTCAGTACCAAATGCTCATTCATTGCCAACATCAGCAACAAAGATGATTATCTTTTACCTCTCAAAAGTTTCAGTTGCAAAAAGCACTTCTCTACTCTATGCCGGAGTTGTGTTAGCAAAAGGCCTCAAAGATTTTTGAAAGGAAGGACCCCCATGGCTAAGAGAAAGCATTGTGTTGTACAGCAGAGTCAAAGAAATCCAATATGCCCAACTTATTACTTACTATAATATAGAAACTACTAGCAATTTCTAATGTCAAGAGTAATAACCAACCATGAACTTGTCTATCAAATAATATTAGAGTAAATACCAATATACCCAATGTAGGTGAGTGAAACTCACCTTGCACAAGATTTCTTTTTTAACCCAGAAAGCAGTGCTAAGTCTAACTAAGTGGGGGTTTGGGGGAAGGAATATAGGCAAATGTAGGCACACATTTCTACATTATGATATGTTTCTTTGTGTTTATGATATTTTGAGAGCTTGATAATCCAATCTAAGTCAAATAAGATGGTGGCATGCTGTCAGAGGAAACCAAAAATGAGCATCTACTCAGTGTCAGGCATATTTATACACAATTTCAACCAGAATTGGAGTATCTACTTCTTAGTTTGGGAAGAAGAGGACAAGAAGAGGAAGGGGAAACAAGCAATATGCATTGTAAATAAAAACCGTTAATTCAATTTTCTTAATACTGATGCTTTCCTCATATATAAATATTCAACTTCCTTATCCTCTTTGTACAAAGAAAAACACAATTATTCAAATATGGAAAGGCCACTCTCTAAGGGAGAAGGCTTTAAAACCTTGATTTGAATACATTTTGAACATTCTAGCTACTGCAGAGTATCCCAGAGCCTTTCAGTAGTAACTTCACTGGGAAAACAGTAATTAACCAGTTATCAACCCCCTTTTCTCTCCAGGACCTGTGTCTGGCTAGGGAACTTTCTTTGTAGATGGCAATTTTCCTCTTCTCTCCCCCACACAAGCTCTTTCAGACAAGCAGCCTCAGTACAACTTCAACTATTGCCATATAAATGGGATCTTGGAGACGCAGCACAGCTGATGAAATGTAAATGACCTCATTGCTAAGGCAGGGGGTGGGGAGGATTGTGTGCCAGCTCTCCACATCAATTCCCAAGTTCATATTTTCACAAATCTTTTTGTGTACAGTTTGATTTTTTAACATTTTAATGAGCAAAAAAAAGTGAATCTATAGTAGCCAGTCACCACAGTTAAAGTGCAGGGCATGAACTAGATCCCAGGAGGGAACCAGTCCACCATGTCACCACTGGCTTTAGGACATTCGCCACCTGGTTCCATGTCCCCAGGTTCCAACTCTTTTCATAATCAAAACACTGCTGACATTATAAACCCCAAATGGGTTTTCTAAAATCCCTCCCAATCAATATATCCAACACATAACTTATTGGAGACAACACTGAGCTCATTGATTAAGGTGAGTTCAGTAGCAAAGTTTTCAAAATAAATGAGACAAGAATACAGCATTCAACCCCTTTGTGTCACCAGACAATTTATGAAATAGGCAATTTCCAAAAGGGATTTTCTTCCTAACAAAATATATGATGCTTCATGTGGGGAAAAAAAAATAGGTTGAGGGGGCAGGGAAGAAGTGTGGTAGGGAGGCAGTCACACAAACCTTTCAGTTATGCATATATTAAATGGCAGATTGCACAATGTAGCAGGAAAGCAATATCTACAAACCTCTGGCCATGAGGAGATTTCAAGTTTCGGAGTACCAACCAAAACATGAATTAACACAACTAAGTCTAGATGAGATGAAATGAAATTCAGAAATGAACTCAAGGATGATCATCTCAGTCTATTCTGGATTAATTTCACCCAATGCAAATCCTCATCCCTAGTCAGAAAACTCATCAAGGGAATTTGCTCCAATGTGAAGAAAGTACAGTATGTTTTGGCACTGAATCATTCTGTTAAAAACCTAGTAAAATTTTAAATTTGTAATACCCATTATAGAATTCTATCTGGAAGTTTGAATACTAAATTCTATGAAGCTAGTTGGGATTATAAACTGAGAAGGTTTGACCAATTTACCCTAAGTTTGAGGTGTGAGGTAGAGTGTAGGTAATCCCATAACAGTCATTGTTTCAGATGTCAAACACTTTGTTTGCATTGTGTCATGAAAACCTATAAACAAAAATTAGTTTTATTTGGCAGATAAAAATAACTGACAGTCAGACACAGACATACACACTCCACAAATAAATGCCATCTGAAAAATAAAAGCCCAAGATGAGTACAGTGTCCATTGAGTCACAGAATATGTGAGGGGAGGGGGATAGTGAGGGTGAGGCACATTTTCCATAGTTCAAAGGGGAAAAAATTATGTCCAGGAAAACATTTAAGAAATAATGTGAGTAAATGAATGTATTTTAAAATATGTAAAGCTACAATTGCCTTTCTGTGGCCTGCTGAAAGCTGAAAGAACAACTGATAATTTACCTCTGTCCAAAAAAAGAGAGTGAAGGAAGGAGAGGAGGAGAACCAGTGGGAGAACATTTCCTGGGTTTCTTCTATCTAATTAGATTTCAAAATGTGAAGAAAAGATCAGTGGAGCTCAAATTCCTAAAATACTCTATGTTTAAATGTTTTTTAATAGCATGAGAGAAATGTTGACCCCCTCAGTCCTGAAACTGAGAACAGTTGCACTGGCTTGAAAGAAAAGCCTTTGACTGATGATCTTAAAACTCAAGCTGAAAGTTAAAAACAGAACACACACAAAATCCAAACACACAAAAAGCTAACAAAATTTGTACTTTAAGCCATTTCAAGTAAAAACCAGGGACTCCAAGGGAAAGCTAACAAAAGTTTTAAGTGTTTATGATTAAGAAAGGGAAAGCAGAAGTTCCTGAAGGCTTAATGAGCTTCAAAGTTCTAGAATGCTGACAGAAGTTCTCCAAATGTGAAAACATTGAATCTAAGAACCATAGCACAGTTAAGACCAAATTATTATTTTTCTCAGTGAGAAAAATAGGCTCCGAATAAGGGATTTTACAGAAAGGCCTTTCAGCACAGAACATAAAAGCCAAGTCAAATTTCTAACAATAATACTTAAATGCTACTGAGTCCGCTTCCTTTCTTCGGTAGAAATATTCAATATTTACTTCTAGTTCACTTTTTATAAACTTTAGCCAATTCTGAGCCATGCATATAATTACTGAGTTTGAATAATACCTAATGTTCAAAATCAATGTTGTAATTCAAAGGTAAAATTCTAATAAAATAAATTCATCATATTCTATAAGCATACATCATATAAGCCTTATATTAAAATTATCAAGGATAGAAAATGAAGGCTTATAACAGCAAAGAAGCAGTTCTAGAACTATGTTTTAAGAATCAATTTCTGACTTTTGAAATTCAAAGTAAAAAATACAGTATCTTAAAGAAAAGCCCTAATAAAATTAATTTTTTAATCCTTCCTTTTCTTCAAAAAATTACCTAAAACAAAGTTGTTCCACAGTCACATTACATAACATCAACTATTTCCCTTTATTAACTTTAAACTCAACTTTAAAACTTACAGCAAAGGGGTTGAAAATGAGAAAGCTGTATTTATAAGGGTAGTGTTAAATGACAATAAAATTCTTGAGGCTTGTTTCAAACACTTCCAAAATGAAAAATGATTTGATTACCACTTCTTACAATTAGCATTTGGTAGCATCAGTACTCTAACCTTAGACTTAGTATATTGTTACTCTAAAAAGTTTTTGCCTTGTTCATTTCCTTAATTATTTAATTCCTATTATCTGAACACGCATGTTACCAATATAACTAAAAGGAAGAAGGAAGAATGGCCACAAGTCGGCACATACCAAAGAAATAGGGTCCCAACAGTAAAACTGCAAACAAGATTTAACTCAAGAAGCAACTTGCCCTCAGGAAGATACTATTAAAAAATGAAAGAAAAGAAAAAAGAACACTGATAGAAATACTATTTTGTAAGCATATTAAAAGCTGTCAGCTTTTAAATATTTTAAATGCACATAAAAATGTGCACAGATGGGCATCTTTTCTGTTCACATTAGTCTAGAAAAAAAATCTTTCATTATCAAGCTCAAAGTCCTTGAATTTTTTAAGCTTAATTGTGCCTCTATTTCTTAGAATTCACACCCCAAGGCCAAAGCTTTCCTGCCACCAGTCCTTCAAATCTGACTTGGACATTACACGGGAGGAGGCTCCAAGCCTCCCTGAGGTCTCACTCCTTTTACAACCCACGAAAAAGCAGTCGATAATGGGCCCATGCTGAATTCACTGTTCTCCACGTCTTCTCCTGGGACACAAGCCTAGCAGATGTGATAAAAACTGTGTCAGAGAAGTGGCTCTAGTTTGTGCCTTAATGACAACTTAAACCTCTAAACCAATACAACCAAAGGACTAACAGTACTGGCTGTTACCTCCCTCTCTCCTGCCAATCTTCAAGTATCTCTGGACTAAATTAGCACCTCTACCTACAACTTTCCCTGCCACCCCACAAAATCCATTCTAATTTTAAAAGATAAATTAATTCAGCAAACACACTGGTGGCACAAATGTCTGGGGGCTGTGTATGTATGCATCCTATAATTAAACCCTGACACATATTTCATAGAGTTTATATTTTTCTCAAGGTATGATCAAGCATTTGAATGTCTTAAAAGACTGCCTGATAAATTCCCTCCAATCCATCACCCCAGTAACCATATTAATGCATACCACTGCAAGACAGTTTCCAAAAAGTTCCTAAAGGTCTAAAAATTATTTTTAAATATGTTCAAATATAAGACAGAAAGTGATAATGAGTTATTTATTATAGCATTATAATTATTAAAATTCATACAGAAAAAATTTTAAACCATGGGTGGCTATACTTTTAACTTGTAAGAACTCTGTCTTACCTAATGATAAGGTACCAAAAAATTGATTTAAATGTATACTGCTGATAACATTTTCTAAATTCTATAATTCAGCCTTCAAATGATGGGTCTTTTTACCCTGCAACTTGAAAGCCTATTCAGTCACAATTGCATACCCACTTAATCAGCAATCATTGTTCTGAGATGCAGGACTCTGTTGTCAAGACAAGCACCAAAACCTTAAAAAAATTTTTCTCAGAACTGGCATAAGAAAAAAGTGATCTTTGTCAGACAAGGACAAATTTATGCAAATCTTTTATAAACATTCACAAACATTTATTTAGCTTTTGAAATGTTGGCCTCATTTGAGAGCATGAAAATGAGGGGGAAGTAGGAAAACGCAAAAGACAGCTTAGAAGCTGGCATGCTACATAAATATTCAGAAGGAAGATTATAGGATTCATGTTAGGCTGTCTTAGGCTTCTCCAAAGTCCACACAGAATAGCAAAGAACAAAACTAACGAGAAGTACAGCAGATGTTAGACAATGCATCGGCCTCTTTTCCTCTCACTTGGCTATACTTGGACGCTTTTATATTTTCTTTCAATATGGTTAGGTCATTCAAGGATTCTCCTATAGACTCTGTATTGTGGCTACAGATCTATAAGCTGGAGGTCTGTCAGCTTTCCAAAAGTTTCCAATGAAAAGGCATTATGCAAATTCTACCTCTCTTACCCTCTTTCAGGGGGGAAAAAAAGCCTCCAGTATGCAGTCATCGGAGTATTGGAAGCCCCAGCCTTCATTTCTGTATAGCTGTGTTTGCCTCAGGGCCACGCTGCTTGTTTTGACAGTGGATCCCCCTAGATAGTTGGGATTAGTCGAGCTTGTTTAGATAAACTTGAAATCAAGGCCTTCTCTAGGTAGACAGCTAGATGTAGCTACCGAGTTTCCAGCTGCCTCCTCCTTTCATCCCCAAACAACTGCAGATTCACAGTAGCTATCACAGCCACAGGCTATGTCACATACATAAGTACAAAATTAAAGGCTGCTAAAAGAAGCCTTTGTAAGTCTTAGTGCTAAAATAAGGAATCTGTAGTCCTTGGTTTATACAAATTATTCTAGCACTATCAGTACGGAACTGAAACCATCAGTTAACAAAGCATGTTAATCAAGGCTTCTAGCTTCTTCTGATAGACAGGATCATAGTTTGGTAATACACCTAACCTCTGCTTATTAGCTCTTGTATGTGAACAATAGCTCGAAATGTTGAAAAGGAAATAATAGCCTTTATTTATCCAGTGCCAGGGGATGTTAGACCCCATCTACACATGCTATGAGCAGAATATAAAAATCAAACTGTAAATATCAAATCCACTTTGGAGAGAGTATTATTTAGCAATCGATTAGAAAGTCATCTCCAATTTCAGAACTTGTATTTCTCACAACTTACACATTATGATAGAAAGATAAAAGGACAACACTCAGGACTAAAGAAATTTATACTCAGAACAGATTGATGACATGTCATTGCAAAGTCAGAAGGCAGGTGATATTAAACACTACTGAAACAGAAAGTCACATAATTTAAAAAGTTCTAAAGTCTAACATTCAAGATTTAGGAGGATCGGGGGTAGGGGTCACAGTACTGGGGTTTGAACTCCAGGCCTCATGCTTACTTAACAGGTGCTCTACCAACTGAGTCATTCCGCCAGCCCAATGTTCAAGAATTTTAATCTTTTACAACAAGAAAAATAAATATCTCTTCAAAAGACCACTAAAATACAAGCAAAGAAAATAATTCAGCTCCATATTTTGCTTCACACATCTGCCTGTAACATACAGAGACTAGCCAAAAAATGCACAGCAAAGGAACCAGCATTAGTTCAAATATATTCCAGAACTCATCTGATACACCACACAAGTCATTTTATACTGTGATGTACTGGCAAGTCACACAGGCAG
Source organism: Castor canadensis (assembly GCF_047511655.1). Lineage (NCBI taxonomy): Eukaryota > Metazoa > Chordata > Mammalia > Rodentia > Castoridae > Castor > Castor canadensis. Next base: position 11,429,139 of record NC_133398.1, on the reverse strand, counting down.
TTTTCAATCAAACATTTCATTTATTGCCACTGAAAATGAATCTTAGAACTCAACGGGTAAGTCATTATTTTAAAGAAAAACCCTAAGACATTCAAGACATTATAGAATCACATCAGCTTGAGTTTTTCCTGTGAAATTTTGGGTTCATTTCATACACAACTTGCAACCTAAAGGAGGAGACAGCTCCTTTTTCTTTAAAGGATCAGACAGTGAATACATTTTGGAAGTCACAGTCTCTGTCACATAATATTCTTTGTTTTTTTTTTTTTCTTTCTTCTTTTTTTTTTAAATAACCCTTAAAAGAGGGTAAAGATGGTAGTGGGGAAAGAGACAGACTTAGTTCTCAGGCTGTACAGAAAACAGCCTTGCCAGGATTTGGCCAGCTGGCTATAGTTCACCAACCCTGACCAAGGTGCCTGATCATACAACATAACACAAAGTCACTAACACCCCAAAATTTTGGAAATTCCTAAAAGGTAAAATGACACTGCCAACTGTATTGGATCTCTGATCCACCAATTCACACACGATTGTTGCTATGTGGTCAAATGTCTCCTGCTGCACATATACTTCCTTTTTTTTTTTAAGAAAACTTTAAAGACAAAACAAAACAAATACAAAGAATTAAAAATAAGATATACTTCTACCACCCAGAATTCACTACTATGTTATGGCCTGGAATCACTGCAGAAACATTTCAATCTTTTATTACTGTTCACTTCTATAGGTGAGATAGAAGGATTTTCTTGACAGACAAATGAATCCATGCTCTAGATTATTGAGAGCTCTTCCATTTGAGATTGATTTTATTTATAATATTTTTGAAAGCAATATTAGAAGAAGGGAAAGCCTCTTTTCTGGTACTTCACTCACCACTCACTCAAACACAGGTTTCTGGTCCAACATTCTGTTAAAGAGAATAGACAGGTTTCCTCTTACCTTCCTCACTACTCAACTTCTGGCCCCCTTTAAGACCCCTTTTGCTTAAATGTGTTTCCTAGAATTTTGTCCTCCTCCTCTCTCTGCATCCTTCTCTATTAATAGTCTACCTACAGTTTAGTTTCTACCATCGCCGCTAGGTAAATGACTCTCAAATTCAAATCTTCACTTCTGGAATACTTCTCCAGTTCTAGACTCCTATTCCAAACAATTGTTGAGCATTTTGCTTCATGTCCCATAGGTACTTCAAGCTCAACATGTCTAAGATCCAGACTCACCATCCAGGTTGCTATACAGTTCCTAATCTCTTTCACCCATGAGAACAAAAAAGACTCAGACTACCACTGATGCTTGCTGAGAGATAGATGATTCATTTGTGTGACTTAAATTCAAAACTTTGCCATGGTTGTTGGATTACAAGATTAACACTTCTGATTCCTTGAAACTTTTCCAAGTGTTGGTAGAACAAGACAGAGAATGAGGCTAGAGGCCTAGCTCAGATGGTAGAAAGCCTGCCTAACAAGCATGAAACTGAGTTCAAAAAAAACCCCAGTACCACCAAAAAAAAAAAAAAAAGACAGAGGATGAAGAGCCCCTAAAATCAAGTATAAGTCAAAGTCATCTTAGAAGAGAAAACTGATGTGTTTCCCTAAGCAAGATAACATAATTTAGTACCAAACAATGTGCTAGAGGCCAGGGATGAAGCAAGCAAGGTGTGGGTCCTGTCCACATAGATTTTAAGATCTAGCTGGAAAGATGGAAGCTATAGAAATTAATATATAAGTACCTAATTCAAACTGCACAGAAGCTAGACAAAAATGTCAGGGGCCTGAATTCATACAGAAGTATCAAGAAAGCTTCTCAGAAAGGGACATACTGAGCTAAAACTGAAGACTGAATAGGAATTCACTAGGCAAAGACTGGGAAAGGGACAGAAAGGGAAGTAAAAGGTAGCAGCAGAATCAAAGGCCCTTGGCACATTCAGGGAACTTAAAAGAAGCCTGGCAGGCTAGAGCAGAGGTGGTAAGGGAGAGAATGGCAGATGAGGTCAGATAGGTTGGCAGAGGCCAAGTGATAAGAGATCTTAGAGAGCATGACAAGGAGTCTGGATTTTGTTCTATTGCTCCGGAAGTCACTAAAGGGTATGGATCTTTTTACATACCCCCTGCACATGACCTTTCAACACCTTTGCCACTCCCAACTCTTCCACATTCCAGGTAGTTGGAAATTATCTCTCAGTGAGCTCTTTCTGTCTCCTAAATTCCCATCCTAATCCTGTGGCTGTCATTCCTATCATCAAACTAACCATAACCTCAGGGTCCGACATCCCCACAGAGAGGAAAGACATCCTACTGGGTGACTATCAGGCCTCTCAGAAGAAAGAGAAATCTTAACCAGGAACCTTAACAACAATCCTGGCAGTAGAGAGGGCTTTTGGACTCCAAGAGAGCAAGAAACAAACCATAACAAATTTGAGCAGGACCACCCTACATCTCTCTTCAGAACCTGCTCCCTTATAGCTGGTATTTCTTCTGAGCTTCTAAAGTCTACTATTTCATATATAGAGAAGCCAGTGTGATTTTTATAGCAATAATCTGCCACATATCTAAGAAGCCATTGATTATAGAACCTAGTATCTTTCAGTACCGCCAGAAGAAAAAAAAAATTCTGCAAATGAAATGATACACCATATAACATCCCAATTTTGGAGGTGTTAACATCTGAAAAAATGTGCACCCTGGAACTGGTGAAATATATTTACAAGTCTACCTTCCCACTAGATGGAATTAAGCAAGGTAGGGATTGTATCTATTGCCAATTTCTAGCAGAGAATCTGGCACAAAGGAAATGTTCAGTGAAAAAAACAATAGGATGATAGTCTGGAGATTGAGTTGGGAAAAATTAGCTTTATTAAGCATTTACGATTACCTAGCACAGTGCTAACAGCCTACATGCCTTCTTTTTAATCCTCACAGGAAGCAATAAGATTACATGGGCCGAAGCATAGACTTGAATTTATCAGAGAATAAAACTTTAAGGTTAATATTTATTGACATAAAAATGAAAGTAACAGAAGACTACTAGAGTTTGCGTAAATGTAATATTAGTAATTTTTGTCAAAAGATTATCATTTATACCTAATACTTTTATGCTTAATAACAAGAATTATGCAAATAATTTTTTTAAATTGACTCATTTAAGTTTCTTCGGATTATGGAGCCAGCCTATTCTGCCTTTTGTTTCTCACCTGCCAGTGGTCATCATTTCTCTGGAGGAGGTTAAGTGACTGTTGGAAAGGTACTGACAAAGCAGCTAACAATGGGTCAGTTCTTTTACTACAACTTTCACATATATTCAATGATCCTACCAGTAACCTTATACAGATGTTATGATCCTCTTATAGATGAACTGAACCTTGAAAGCTGAGCAAAATCAGCTTCAAGTAGACTGGGGAAGTAACCTGTCCAACTCTTGACCCAGGAGAGATTCTCAATCCCTATCCTTACTTGATTAGCACTCTGCCTCTGCAGTTACAAGCACATAGCTACAATTTTGCAGGAACAGCTCTCCATGTTGAATTAAAGCCCTTTCCCACCTTGCTTTCCAATTGCAACAGTGGAGTGAAAAAATCTGTGCTGCTCTATTACAGGGCTTAGAATAGGGTAACCTTACTTGGCAATTATGCCCATGATTCTGTGTAATCAATGTCCTCCCTTTAAGTACCCTGAGCTAGATACTATGGTCACCTGAACCTTAGAGAAAGGGAAACCATGGCTTGCCTGGAGGGCACTGAAGGAGTAAATAGCTGTTTCATCTATTTGCCTTGAGATGGAAAATTAGAGAGTGGTGTTAGAAGACTTTATTTTTAATCACTTGACTGCAGACTCTTTATCTACAGTAAGACCTGATCTTCATTCTAGGATTTAATACAATTTCAGACAACATCAATCACATGGGAGCATTAAAACCTTTTAATTATGCTGGAAAACATCCACTGAACTAGACGAACATGAGAATTATGTAGACATTATGGCTTCTTCTCTTGCCAATTCTATAAAGCTAATATTACCTTCTCATTTTACAGATGAAGACCATGAGACTGTAAAATGCAAAAACTTTGCTCAAAGTGACATATCCAAAGTCAATCTCATATAACATGGTGTATTTGTTTCTAACTTTTCTTTAAGGCAAACATAGCCACCAAAAAGGACTTTAAAATGTTAGGGGGGTTATTTCTTAAGAAATAAATGAGACACAGGGGGAGGGTAATAAAGGAGAATGATGGAGGGGGTGAATTCAACTATGATATATTTGATATATTATAAGAACTTTTATAAATGCCACAATGTACCCCCAACACAATTTTAAAATTTTTTAAAAAGAAAAGAAGTGAAATATGAATCATGAATAATGAAAGTATTTCTAGCTGCCATTAAATCTGTTTATTGTAACAGATACTTTTTTTTTTTGAGATAGGGTCTCAATACATAGCCCATGCTGGCCTCAAACTCATAATCCTCCAGATTCAGCCTTCCAAGTACTAGGATTGAAGGTGTGCGCTACCACACACAACCACAGATATATTTTTAAAATCCAAAGTTATTTCTCAACTTACCAGGAGTTTAAGTCTCCAGAAATAAGTTTTTTGTATAGTCATTTCCAGTGGAGGGCTCTAATTTTTTTTACATGCTCTCAATAATTTACAGGTCATATTTTTTAGATTACATGTTATATAAAAAGGTATGGTGGACTGGAGGTATGGCCCAAATGGTAGAGCACTTACCTGGCAAGCACAAGGTTCTGAGTTCAAATCCCACCAAAAAAAAAAACACAGTGTCCAAAAAACATTCAAACACAAGACTCTTAAACACCTGTGGTTAAGTTTCTGCTAGGTAAGTTTGAATTTAGCAAACGTCTTTTTTTGTTTTTTCTACCTAACTCAAATTCTGAGCCCAAAGATCATACTGTGAGCATGGTTCAGTCATTTATTATTATACATTAAATATTTGTCATCCTAACATGCATGCCCCCTTATACCAGGTCTGAGAGAAGTGGCACAAAGCAAGCAAGAATCTCTGACTCCTGCTTAGAAGAGGGAGTGAATACATTAACAAGGATAAAGCATTTTAGGTTTTCTGATAGAAACAGGGCTAAGGTAAAACGAAGGTGTTATCAGGTCTATCTGTAGGATTCAAAAGACTCCTGAGAGGATGTGACACATGAGCTGATGTAAAAGTCTGTATTTATTAGATAAACAGGCTATATATAAGAAGATTCCAGGGATGAAAACAACATGAAACACTGTATCACACATTTTATAAGGTTCATAAGTAAATAAATGATCTTTGATAAGTTTAATTTTCTTTAAAAGATAATCCCATGTGCAAAGCCCTTGGTTCAATCCTCAGCACCAAATAAAAAAAGGGGGAAAAAAGGACAATTATTTTATGAATACCTTTAATTTCACCCACCAACCCCTTATATACCCATTGCCTAGGCTTCACGTTATATCCCATTTAAAACGTGAAACTGACCAAAGTTAGAATGTTTGAAATTATGCCAGAGGCACCTTAACTCTACTACAAGCAACCAAAAGGGTTTATTTACAAGGTCAGTGGGGCCCATTAATAAATTTCTGGGGTTTTGAACACGGGAGTCTCAACATACAGATTTTATAACTGTAATAATTTTTTTAAATACTTGAAGCCCCTTTATCAACATTTAAAAACTTTTTAAAAATATTTTTAGTACATTTCAGAACATAAATATTCAGGAGTATTTTCTTATTGTTTCTCTTCTTCTTTCTTTGATAAAGTAATCTCAATCACTTTTGTGACTTCTTTAAATTTCATTCAAAACAGTGTCAGTATACACAGGAAAGGTTTTCCAGAATTCTCCCTAGGATGGCTCTGAAATCCTAGAGGCAAAGGTTGTAACACACAGCCTAAACACCTGACAAGACAAAGACATCAAGACAGGGCTGTCTTGTTACCTTAAGTCTACCTCTAATAAAAGTTGAGGTGATACAACTTGTGGGTATAACTAGATGTCATGTAGTAGTCTAAGCACTTCACACATTTCTTTTGTTATTGTTTTTTGTTTTCACTTTTTACATTAACTTAATCCTAACTACAGTCCTATGAGGTCTTTACTATGACCATCTTCAGTTTATAAATGAGGAAACAAAATCTCAAAAGTGGTAAATTGCAGAGCGAGAATTCAAATTCAAGCAGCCTAACTCCAAAGTCCACACTTTCAATCACCACTATTACGCCTCTGTGCTCACATACTTCATATTATTCACAAAGTCCCTAATTTATCCTAGCTGCTAAAAGAGGCACCCCTCTATACTTGCCATAGCCATTTTTATACCTGAAGAGTTCACAGAATGTTACAAGGTAGACATATAAACAACAGAATGTAAGGAGAGAATGTTCCAAGTCTAGGCAAGTTTCACAGACAAGGTGATTACAAGCTGGGCAGTTAATAATGAGCAGAAGTGCACTGGTGTGGGAGTGGGGACAAAAAGAAGTAAGATATTCCATCTGTAAAAACTGGGCAAAAATATAGACTAGGGAAAGAGTAAAGAATGCTGGGAAATGGTATGGAATTCTATGTCCCGGTTATTAGGGAATTAGCCAGAGACAAGGCTAGAGGTTGGGTTAAGGTCAACTAATGATGGGCCTTAAAGCTAAATTAAGAAATCTGGAGTAGAATGTGAAGGCACCAGGGATCCATCAAGTATTTCAACTACAGAGAAATGTGTGATTTGAAGTAGGCTGTACAAAAGTATCTCTAGTCTTCTTATGGAAGGCCGTGACTATAGGGTCACTGAGTTGTTGGCCATTTGGAAGAGTACACATGAGAGAAGCTTACAGTGTGAATGCAAAGAGAAGTAGAAGAGCCAGACAGACTAGAGAGCCCTTTAGGAAAGAAAATGAATGACTTGATGATATAAACTTGTAGACACATTTAAGGATCAACAGGGACTGATTACTTGAGGCTAAAGACAAAACAGATACTACAGTTCTCAAAAGCAGACCTAGTCCACTTAGTTATATGCACTAAACTCACTAGAAACAAGACCATCCAATAGTACACAGACACTTCTGGCTTTTTTAGAGCCAGAATTAAGCCTGGAGAACACTGAGAATAAGAATGTGTAAATAGGTATTACATAAATTACCATTTCCTGGGGTTAAATTCAAATAAGTAGTATAGTTGTGTAGCTTGGCATGCATAGAATGGCTTAAAAAGAATTTGTCTTTTTCATGAGTTTCTATATAACTGTGACAGCTCTGGAGTAACCAAATTGGGAAGAAACTTTGAACTATAAAGAAAACAGTCAGAAAAGGTCTCAATTTTTCAATTGAGCTTGACTAAATGTTTAAGGTTTTGAAATACGTTGGCATTAAGAAGCCAGTTTTAACCTGCTCTTAAATTCAGCCTTTTCTGGAAATGCGGGGTAAAAAACCCCTCAGGATTAGGGGTATTATGGAAAAGGACCTCTTATATATAAAGTGGGTTGTCTTTGGCAAACACTTGAAAAAGCATAATCAGGAGAATGGTGGAGGGGGTGAATTCAACTATGATATACTGTAAGAGCTTTTGTAAATGTCACAATGTACCCCCAGTACAACAATAATATAACAAAAATGTAAAAAAAAAAAAAAAATCTGGCATTTGTCCTAAGTGATAAATTTGATTTGTAAAAACACAGGGGAAAAAATAAAACGGGAAATAGATGACTTTTACATCCCTTAGCCTGTTTGAAGAATGTTTAAACTAGCCAATTATCATCAAAGAGACACTTTTAATCATATTCAAAAGGCTGTGTGGTGAGGCACATCTATAATCCTAGCATTAATTAAATAAAATATGGGATTCATTTATACATCTTTAATCCATCAACGAATCTTTTAGAAAGCTATAATACAGTTCATCAAAATAGCTACATTGGTTGGCAATCATGGTAACTCATGTACCACTCTTGAGAAAGTTGCTTCAGCAAGCTGCTTTTGTTGCTATCATAAAAACACTCGCCTCCCTGGTTTTAGGGTCTGAAGAGATTGAGAATTTATATTTGTGGATGTGAAAATTACATTTCCCCCTACAATCCCAGACTGCCAAGTTACTAAAAAATATTAAAAATGACTATATGAAGAAAGTGGTTGAAAAGTCTAAGACTCTGACGCTGGGGATGTAGCTCAGTGGTAGAATGCTTGCTTAGCATGCAAAAGGCCCTGGGTTCAATCCCAGCAACACACACACACACACACACACACACACAGACTCAGAGTGAATCTTAGAAAGTATATCTAGAACAAGCCTAAAAGGTGATAGTCCTTAAGGCAGCTCCAAGACTTTCTACTTGGGTTTCTCTGTACCACTCTTGTTAACTTTACTATGGTCTACTGCTTCACATCACAAAGAGCAAGAAATTGCAGGAATGTGATTATATGGCAGTATCATTGCTCAAAAGTCCTAGTTTCAGGGACATCCCAAAGTCAAGTGTTCTGGCTGTGTCATTGTTCCAAAAACCATCAAAACTACTTAGATGTGCACTACCTTTACAGCCTAATGGACAGTAAGTCCCTATAGAGGAGATGCAATCTACTTCTCTCCTCATTTCCTGGCATATTATCTGGCTCACAGAATGCAAATACCACATTTACCAGTCTCTGTCTCTCTCTCTCTCTCTCAATGCACAAATCAAACCTAGTGTCCCAGACTGTTTTTACCATAATTAAAAACAGACATGGGAAGAAGAAAAAGCAGAAAATATAGTCAATCACTTGTAACTGTAAGTTGGTGTCTTTAAGACCAGGTTGTAAAATCATTTTAAAATGTAATCTACTTGACCACTGTATAAGTAAATCCTTTGGATGAGATTTCCATGGTATATATTCTCACAAAAAGTTTCCAAGATTATCCAAGCATGTAGGTGTGTGCCTATAAATCCCAGCTACTTGGGAACTGAAGCAGGAGGATCACTTGAGCCCATGAGTTCGAGACCAGCCTATGAGACCCTCCCTGTCTCAAAAATAAAACAAAACCAAAAAAAAGTTTCTAAAATCAAATGTGACTTCACCATTCAAAGTGAACCTAATCTGAATTGACTGTGTGAAGCTGGAAGCTTACCAGCACCCATGCTGGAGAAGAATGGAGAAAAAAAAGAAAGCTCAAAAGTCTCCAAGAGAAATAGGATGTACCCAAGTATAATTCCATTCTTTGGGAGCCTAGTGAACAGAAGATGCAAAGAACCAAAAACCAAAATCTCAATTTCAATTTGAAGATTTATGGCTTAAATAAATCACTATAAAAAGACCGGCAAATGAAGAAGAACAAAATGTTATCATTTGCTGGTAAATGAATGGAATTGGAGAACATCATTCTGAGTGAGGTTAGCCTGGCCCAAAAGACCAAAAAATCGTATGTTCTCCCTCATATGCAGACATTAGATCAAGGGCAAATACAACAAGGGGATTGGACTTTGAGCACATGATAAAAGCAAGAGCACACAAGGGAGATATGAGGATAGGTAAGACACCTAAAAAACTAGATAGCATTTGTTGCCCTCAATGCAGAGAAACTAAAGCAGATACTTTAAAGCAACTGAGACCAATAGGAGAAGGGGACCAGGAACTAGAGAAAAGGTTAGTTCAAGAAGAATTACCTTAGAAGATAACACACATGCACAGGAAATCAATGCGAGTCAACTCCCTGTATAGCTATCCTTATCTCAACTAGTAAAAACCCTTGGTCCTTCCCTATTATTGGTTATACCTTCTCTTCAACAAAATTAGAGATAAGAGCAAAATAGTTTCTGCCCAGTATCGAGGGGGTGGGGGGGGTGGAGAAGGAGGGGGTGAGGTAGGGGAAGGGAGGGGGTGGGGGCAGGGGGGAGAAATAACCTAAACATTGTATGCACATATGAATAAAATAAAAATTAAAAAAAAAAAAAGACCGGCAATATCAATGTCACACTTTATACAGATGAGGTACTTTCTTGATTCTACTTTTCTGCCTAGTAATAATGGAAAAATATCAAACGCTATAATTTGTTTTGCACTTAATGTAATAAAACATGTATATCATATATATAATGTTGGAACAATAGGGCTGCCTTTTTGGGTTTTTGACCATAATCAAGATTAAACCCAGGACTTCACACATGTGCTCTACCACTTGAGCTTTGCCCCTAATCCTTCTGTTTATATTTTGTTTTTCAGATAGTATCACACTAACTTTGCCTGGACTGGACTCAAACTGGAGATTCGCCTCCTCGGCCTCCTGAGTAGCTAAGATTACAAGTGTGTGTCACCATGCCCAGTTGGCTGCCCTTTGTAGTAACAGAAAATTTAGGAACTTCAGATTATGTGTGCAATTTTCATATTAAAAAGTATTTGTGCATGAATAAATTTTGCAATAGAATGTTTAGTCTCAGGCTTATCAAAATTTGGAAGAAAATAAAGTTTTGGAGCTCATCAAAGGAAGGAGGCAATCATCAACATGCAAGTAGCAAGTCTCATTTAAATATTATCTCCATTGTCGTTCTAATCAGAATCTTCCAATTGATTTACCTAGGTTATTTGTGAATATCTGGAAGCTTAAGGAATGTTTTTGCTAGAGCATACCTGAAACATGAACAGATGAAAACTCCATATTTAAGCAATTACATGCAACTCAGAAATGCCAATTTCCATCATAATTAGACCAAGTAATGCAACATATTTTTCTTCCTTTTTAGTATATGGTCGATACACATTTTTAAAATTTGCTTAACTGCCTATAGTGAAATTTCAAAATCACATAGGCCATGTAAAACCATAAAAGAAAGGGCACCTTTTTATTTTTCCCAATGTACCATGTTTCTATATCGCTTATAGAGCTTGTACAAGAAACACTGTTAGTTTCTATATAAAGATTTTCATAAAATTTTTATAGTTTCTGTAAATGCATAAAAATTGTTGGTTTCATTATAACTTCTGTCTTAGTGCCAGTGAAAAGAAAAATTACCTGCAATTCTAAATAGCGATCTACATATACTTGGATATGTGCTCAGACCACTCCTTAAAGAGCTCTTAGACACCCACTATATTTCATCAAACTGTAGAGGAGCACACTGAAGAAGCTACTTCTAGTACATTCAACTCTAATCACCTCTCTTAGAATAAACAGGCCATAAAAAGTATAATTGTGAGAACAAATTATTAATTCTAAATGTTTCAGTAGAAGAAGTAATTTCATTACAACTAATATGTTTTAAAATTGTGTGTGTAATACCTATTATATTTGACCCATTACATGGGTATTTATGGATATCTTCTGATAGGTTACTATACCTTTATTTTAAACTATCCTATACTATATATTATAATTACTAAAGGCTCATGATTTTTAATCTGAAAAATATATAATGCTCTGAAGCCAAAGATAGGGTTTTGATGAGAGTGGTGACCATAATTTGTTAAATATGTTAACTATTCCTTTCTCCCCTAATTCAATTAGTAGTCATTAAAACTGCACTAACACAATCAGCAAAGTTTTACCAATTATTTCTATAATCATAATGAACACAGTAAACATAATGGAATAATTATAAATCCACCTAATTAACTCTAAGACTATTCATGGTTTTATTCAAGGTTCAAAGATATTCATGTTTTTTCTTATTTTTATGTCTGATTGACATGTTATCTTTGAGAAACCATTTCTATAAATGAGAGAAGTACATTATTATTTTACTTCTGCTCTTCTTTAACAAAAATTTTCTATTGAGCAGGCTTTTATTAAACACCACCTTAACTAATATTATTGCAAGAGATTGAAAAGAATCTAGACTAAGCTAACCAAACCAAAAGTAACTCAGAAATTATATCACAATTTAGTAATCTTAACTCAAAAAATTAGATTATATCGTATTATGAGAGAGAATTTTTTTAAATTTCATAAGTAAGCTTATGGAAGATTTTCTAAAAACACAGGATCCTTTTCAAGTCAGGACCCTACCAATGTTGATGTTTTAGTATTTAAACTAGCTCAGCTTTAAACAAAAGCAGATGAGTTAGTAATGCAAACTCTAAGAAGACCTTGCTTTTGCCTTTTTGTTGTCTACTTTTCTCTTTTAAAAATATAAACACTGCATGTCTTTCAGGAATTAACAAAGCCTGCATTTTCAGATTTAAAGATAGCAGGCTTACTAGATTTTAAATGAACTATTGAGTGCTACAGTGATTTAATGATTTTCAACCATAGATGTCACTGTGGTCTGAGGGTGTCACAGACAACTTAAGGAGGAAAAAAAAAATGGGGCACAGAGAAATCACTTTGTCAGTAATTATAATCAAGAGTCCTAAAATGTGGCTCAGGCTGCTCATTACTTCTTCTTTCTGTATCAAGACCCTTATTTACATTTCAGATTACATTTTTTATGAAACAGTAAGATCTATCAGAGCTGAGAGGACTGAAATAATGAGGGGAAAACATTTTAATAAAATGTGTTGGGTCTGCATTACTTCTGTGACAGAAAGAAAGGCTTCCTCTGTAGTGATGGATCATTTATTCTGCTTCTAAACGAGAAGCAAAAAGATGAAACTGATGAACTTTTCCTGCCCATTTGTCTTTAGCAGACAATTAAGACCGAGAAGATCAAAATGGATTATCATACCACGCAGACAACTGGCCCAACAGTAATACATCTCCAGGACCACAGATTTGTAACTCTCTTTTATCCCTCCCCTTTCTTCTTACTTCTTTTTCCCCTCTAAAGGCAGTGCTAGCTTTGTGGCTCAAGGAGAGCCAAAAGGCTGGTCATCATTATTCAGTCACAGATGTCAATCCAACCTCCCTTTTTTCTCAGTTTCTAAAGCAGTGAGCCACAATAATTTGTGACAGATTCTTTTACTGTAAGCTACAAAGAACACACAGAATAAAACATCTAGCAGCAGAAAGCATCTCTGATCAAGTGTGCTGGTACATGGGAAATACACTATATGTAAAAACAAGCACTGGTAGTTTAGGTGACCGAGGAGGGAAAACTGGAGGGGGAGAGGGAGAAGTGTATGTATGCACGTGCACAGTAATAAGTGTTATGCTTTGTGGTAAATTATCTTAAATATTCCTTAAGGATTACATCATAAATGTTTTAATATTAGAGATCTTGTCTAGATTAAGTGCACATTCAGCACTTAAAGTTTGTATGTAATAGAAATGTTTCTAAGAATTTTTTTATAATAGTACACCAAGGAGAAAGATAATTTGGTTTATTTCAACAACATACATACATATACATACACATATACACATATATGTGGTGTTTACCTTGTATGTATAAAGTTTGTACCTTATATGCATGTATTTTATATATTTCACATATAAAATTAGAATCTACATGATTTTTAAAAAGTAAATAAGAAATAAGCAGTTCTTGAGTTCTTTACCAATAGATAGTTCTCAAATAAATTTTGAAGAACTTGGAGGTAATATCTTCAAAGACAAACTAGACCTTCATTCCTCATTTCTTCAGTTGTTTAAGGTCAAGAAGGTAAATCGTGTCTCAAATGGGAGGAGACGCTAAACAAGACAGTGATGGACACATGCTTATGAGTTTACATCTACCCCATGAGTATGGCTCTCCAAATTTCTTTTTTTATTTTTACCAGAAATTACCTTTGATTTATTATTTTCTATTAAAGGAATACAGAGAAATATTTAAAAACTTATGTAGTAGACCTACGGAGAAAGTGAGGTACCCCAGTTTTGAGTTCTTACAGTAGCCACATTAGAATGAGCTTCTTGGTAAAACTGTCGATCTAAACAAAAAAAAAAACAAATACCACCATCCTATGAGCACCTTTAAAATAACTAGAGCTACTACTGTATTTTAGGTTCCTAGTATAATTTCAATTATTTCACTTCAATATATAAAATGCTTATAAAGTCATTCATTGACTGAAATAAAGAGAACAAAATTCATAAGATAATATCAAATCAGTAAACTGGGCTCCATATGCAGCAACAGAATAGAAAACAATCTACACTTCTCTCTGTAAACATATACATATATATGGTACATGCATGCATGCATACAAAGGTACACACACATGCCCCAAACACATAAACATATACGTTTCTCAGGAGAAAAAAAAAGGATCAAATCGCTACAGCAGTTATCTCTGAGTAGTAAATAATGAATTATATTTTCTTTCTTTTTATTCTTTTAAATTTTATTTTAGCTTGCTATTTCCTACATTTTTGTTATGATCCCATTACCCATGCAATTATTTATTTATTTGTTTGTTTGTTTGTTTATTTATTTATTTATTGGCAGTGCTGTGGCTCGAATTTAGGGTCCTGAACTTACCAGTAGGTGCACTACTGCTTGAGCCATTTAGCCAACCCTTTTTTGTGTTGGTTATTTCTGAGATATGGTATCATTTTATGCCTGGGCCAGCCTGGATGCGATCCTTCATTTGTGTTTGCATATATAGCTGGATGACAGGCATGTACCATCGCTTCTAGCCACCGGTTAAGATGGGGGTCTCACAAACTTGTTACTTAGGCTAGCATCAAACCGTAACCCTCCTGATCTCCACCTCCCAAGTAGCTAGGATTACAGACGTGAGTCACCATGCCCAATTTACCCATGCGATTTTTGAAGTTATACCAAAAAACAAAAACAAAAACATGTTGCTCAAATTTTTTCTGATATAGTAAGATACTATGTTTAGAGGAATAGACCCAGATGGTAACTATCCTAAGTTTTCCCCTACAAAACTTTCTCTCACTGGATAATTCAGATCATGAGATCACAAAGGTCATTTATCTACTCCTAAGATGTTAAAACAATAATTTTCTTAAGGCCATGGCCTCAAGAGTATTGCAAAATATAGTTTTCCACTCTTTAGACATTGCTTAAAGAAAAATAATCACTAACAAAAAGGTCCCATTATCTCTGGATTGTGTAGTTTAAATCCAAAAGACTCGATCTATAGCAATTTAAAATAAGATAAAAACCTAACTCTCTTAGTGGAAAATGAAGCAAAAGTAGAGAGGGAAGATTTTAATATTTTAAAATCTTGTTTTGGAGATTAGACACAAAGCAAACCAGACCAGTTTTCTTGGGTGCTTGTCTTATAAAATTTCATTACAAAGCTTGTCATTGCACTGTTTATCTACTTAAATTCCTCATCACATTATGACCCCTATATTCATTCATAAAGACAGATTAGATACCTTGTTCTCTATTCCACAGGCCACAATGCAAACACGTTATTATTACTGTCCCAAATATTTCTATTCCACTATACTCATTCTCATTTAAGGACTTTTAATAGAAAAATAGCTGTACTTCAGAAACATGCTTTGACTGTGTACAATATCTCACATGAAAGGTTTTATAAAGTTGTCTTACTCAGTGTAATCAGGGATGCTTTTCTTTCAAAAATACTTTTAAAAGTACAACATCTTGCATATTTGAATTAAAAATGTAAAGCACCCAAAAAAACTTACAAAACATCTTCAATATTTTGCAAGACAGGAAATAGAATCCTGAATGTATAACCTAGAACTAACTAGAAAGAGTACAGCAACATCAGAACTTCTGCACTATTTTATGAGTAAAATAGTTCCTCTGACCCATTCTATGTTTGCAGAATGCTGAATTTGACATGGTAGAACCAACTGGCTGACCTTAACTTGTACCACTATGATCAGAACCATGCTCACCTAAGACCATTTCTGCTTCTTCCAGTACTACTGTAACAGTTCCATCCATCACCTATTTCAAATTCCAGGAAATGTGATAAACTCCCTTTCTTTTTGTTTATGCTGCTTAAATAGCATTAAAAGAAAAAAAGTTCACAAGCAATCAAAAAAGGATTTCCTAATGAACTGTACACTGTAATATGCCTCAAAGTAAAAAAGTGATATTTGCGATAAGATTTTCTTGCTTAGTTTCTGTTCATTTCCTCCCTGAAGGAAACTCCCCAAATCTAGCAGTAATGTCTTCTATCCTACTTCAATATGTTTTACTTTTTGTCTTTGGCTCCTAATTACTGCTTCTATTCCTTTCTAAAAATTCATTTATCTCTTTCAGTAAAAAGAACAGTAATAATATGTTGAACAACTCTGAAATAAATTTTGTCATGTAAAAAATTAATTACGCATTCCAAACCTGGTCACTGTAGTCCTCCGGGAATTGCCTCTGCACCTCAGGATCTGTAAATAATTGACAGATAATATTAATTGGCTTTGGATTAGTGAGCAAGCAGAGGATCACACATTAATATTTGATCAGAAGATGATAGCAGCCCTGGCAGGGGATCCAAGGGGGGCAGCTGAGGCTGCTATGCTGATGAGCACAAGGAAGGACTCAGCAAAGGCACTCCCATCACCCTCCTCCAGAAATATAAAAAAGAAAAATTTTAAAGACCTGATACCACTGTTAACTTTAGACTATTACCTAATGCAAAAATTTTGCCAGCTGCAAATTGCCTTCAATATATCTTTCCAGAGAAAATGAGTCTTAAACCTGCTTGACTTTTCCTCTCTAATCAGCAGCCTCCTTTTCATCGTTACAGATGTTACCTTGATAAACCTTAAGCACTAATTTCACACTGGGGAGAAATGGACAGCAAGAAAAGTCTTTCCATGAACAAATGCAAAACTTGGTGCTTTTAAAAATAAAAAATATCTTTTACCAAGTGCTTATGAACTCATGAAAATACAGCTAAAACAAAAATTTTCTTCAAAACAGAACCCAATACTTTTGCTCATCAGTGTAAACTAAGTATCATGATATGAGAAATAACATTCTATTTGACATAGACTTGCTCAGAAACTGTAAAAAGACCTCTCCTGACAATCTATTTAGAATGGCATGAATAGAGAGGTCACCTGATTCTAACCTATAATTGCAAGATAATCCAGAGGCATGTCTGTAAGTCAACACAGAAGTATACTAATTAAAAACTATCAGTCCTCTATTTCACTGTTGAGTAAGAAAACATTCAATCTTTCTAATAATAAAAAGATCAGGTTCTTCACGGATGCATAAAGGGGTTTATCAGAATAGTATCTATTTGGGAAATCACGTGTCAATGCAAAAAGTTTATGCAAAAGCACAGTATTTGAAGGACTCTCCTCTAACAGTGATCTCACAATATCTACTACTCACTTTTATATCTATCTTTAAAAAACCATGCTAAAGCACGAACTTCTTTGTGAATGTAAATAAATCCATGTAAAGGTTCAAATCATAACAGAGAACACAGTGAAGAATCAAGAAGTAAAAAGAAGTGCCTATTTGCTTACTGCATTTAAATTGTATAAATAACAGTTTTCAAGTCATTAAAGCCAATTGATGTTATTTCTTAAAAACTAAGATTAATACCAAAAGCAGAAATATTCAAAAAGTAAGACCAAAACTAAAGCTTCTCAATATGGGTTGGGCAAAAAAAAAGCTGAAACTATATGCAAACCATTCTGACTCTTGTGCTTCCTTCTGTTTGGCTTAAAAAGAGATCAATATCTCTCTTTACCCTCATCTTCAACTACTAGCAATGCCTCCTGCAGTGCCATTAAAGGCTGCCCTGTGGGCCAAATGATGAAGCAGTCACCTAGCTTTGACCTAAAGGGCTGAAACCACATAAGGACATGGCTCTCCTGAGCCAGGAGGGCAGAGAGCACTGATAGCCTGGCAGGAAAAGTCCAGGTTAAGTATCCCTTATCCAAAATGCTTGGGACCAGAACTGTTACAGATTTTGGAGTTTTTGGGGTTTGGGGATATTTGCATGGACTTCACTGGTTGAACATTTCTAATCCAAAATTCTGAAATTTGGAGCATTTCAGTTTTCTAAATTAGGAATGGTCAACTCATATGTACTAGGCTGAAAGAATTAGCTAGCAAGATGCAGAGGACAAACTATTGCCCAACAAACCTCTAAGTGTGCCATGGTAAGGGGTTGGGAGTGAGAAGAGAAGGGAAGGTCCTCAAAAAGAAAAGAAAGGAAAAAAAAAAAGCACAGTGGCTCTAATTCCTAAAGCATACATAGTAACTTAAAATTTGGCTCCAGAAACAAACAAACAGAAATGCGGGCTCTAAGCCACTGAGGAACACAATAAAACAGGTGTTGGGAAAGCCACAAAATCATCTATAGTTTATTCTTTTTCTTCCAATTGTCATGTGATTAACATTTACTCTTCAACTACAAAATTTCACACAGATATAACTCCTGTATAAATCTTTAATGTCATATCCTCTTTTTTTTGCAGTAGTTCATGGAAACTACAATTATCAACAGAAATAAAAACCAAAGACTATATTACCATTTTGTGAAGGGATAAATACCAGAAACCAAAATTTGTGGTATATTGTTCAATTTTAAAAAAGTAAATTTTGTGTTCATAGGTGGAAAAAGCTTTTAAATCTCTTTAACCAACTCTATTAATAAGAAACCATATTAATAAACTCATCACTTTAAAATGTATTTTATTTATATATAAAACAAAGAAAAGAAAAAATAGATGCAAAGAAAAAATCAAACTATTTTAGCAGACTGAAGGTAAAGATGACCGTAGCATACCAAGCTGAAGATCATTCTAAGCACAGTACCCCAACTGTACCTCAATATAGTTAACATAAACAACACCAACTAAATTCCCTCAACTGTCCCAAGAATATCCCTAAAGTCCCAAATTTTAACAGAATTTGTTTTCTTTAAGGTTTTTGTAAACCAAACTTTTTTGTAAGCAAACTTAATGGGTCCTTAACATTCTCTAAAATACTTTAAAAGGAAAAAAAGGCAATTCATTTTAAGACCACAGTCCAACCTATAAAGTTCCATTCAATTTGCTCAAAGATTCAGTTTGATAGTTAATAAAACTATGAAAGCCATTTTGTAAAAAATTAACACAGAGACTGCAAACAATTTATTTGAATTTTCTTAAAACATCTATTTTGCAAAAGAGATTGAAACCTTTTTTCACATTGAGTTGATCGCCATGTCACAATGTCACCAAAATATCGACATTGGAAACATCTGAGTTAAAAAGGCCCAAAGACAATCTGCTTTTCTCAAGCAACACAACACTCGCCTTACTAACAGTTTCAGCATGGCACATGCACAAAACCTAGCACCCTGGAGTTAAGCAAACCGCCTTTAAATTTTCTGTCTGGCAGCAATCCACTTGCGTGTCTGTATGTTTTTACAAGTACTCTATGTATTTCATTGCGTCAGCTGCATTTCTTTGAGTTTTAAATGGTCTGGGAACATTTTATGAAATGTTCTATATCTTTATATGGAAAATAACATACACGGGCAAACTGCATCAGTCTAATATTTATATATCTATTTCTTTATCCACCATCAATGCTATAATTGCTAATGTTCCAAAACCCCTTCTCACAATCATACTCTCACCGCCAAATAAAGTGTCACTAAATAACTAACTTTCAACACAAAAATCTGCAGATCATTGTACTACCATGGAAGAAAGTAACGTAACAATTTGCTTAGACAATTGGAAGTAAGAACAGAGTCATGAATGTATGTCAACCTTGTTTTATAAGAACTGTCTCTGACAGAAAACTAAAAAATTAAATAAAATGGTTCATGGAACACTCTTCTTTCCTAGTCCTCCTCTCTCAGCAACTTTGTCCTCATTTAAGTACTAGTTTCTTACAAATTTAAAAATCAATTTCTTAACTTTCCAAGAAAATACTTTCAAGTACACTTAAAATACCTTGCCAACAATATGTATTGTCTGGTAAAGTTCACATATCTTTTAATCAAATAGGCCTAAAAGAGGCTGCTAGCTGACTTTTAACAAGGTTTCACATCATGTCAACGTGATAGGCCACCGCCTTCCCCCAGCACCATAGCCATCCATGAGGCTTTCCTCACGGAAACATGGATGCACCACTTCTGAAGGCCACAAGAAGCATTTCCACATCTAAAACAGACATTTCACAAGGTAAGACTCCAACAGCTCGCTCTTTCCAGCAGAGAACATGACCATGCTTGAAAGGCTATGTTTCCACAGCAGGAAAAAACCAAGCCCTAGAACAAGTATGTCTTATTTCAGTTCTTTTATTTTTTTAAAAAAGATTAATTTTCTTCAATCTCAATAGTCTATGTTTTCTAGTTTTCTACTATACATACTTATAAATCTTTAATAAGATACACCACGTTGCCACAGGATGTTTAATTAATAGAATAAGAGTTTGGGAAAGACTTAATGGAAAGGTGCTATAAATTATTTTACACAGGCTCCAAATCCTTGGATTCTGCCTTAGGCTTAAAGTTCCTAGAAAACCTGGTAGACAGATCTTTTACAACAGAAATACAAAATAATTCATAAAAGTACCATGGTTATGTATGAAGACTCATTTGCACATCAGTAACTAGTATGTGTACACTTACACATACACACAGACACACCATACCAAATAAAGAATGACATATTTATAATTGATTATTGAAAAATACACTGACTTCATTTTGTATGAAATGTGCAACAACTGCATATGAACCAAATGTCAGTAACTTCTATAACTGGAACTCTTTTAGGAAATTTAAGAGAAGCTGCAAATGTAGCAGTTAACAGGAATCTGTGCTGCTTTCACTTTTAACATGTTAGGTATGAAGACAGAAAACACTGCATTTAATGCCTACTGAATTTATCCAATCATTATCTCTATGATATTTCAGTCAATAAGAGATAAATACTGAACACCTTTAAAACTAACAATTATAAAAAATCTGCCCTTTAAAAAGCAAGGCTTTAATGTTAACAATAAAGGATACAATCTCATTGTTCAATTTCATGGAGTTTAAGATACTATCTTCCTCTCCCATAACCATAAATGTTAATCCAAGTTGTAATCAGGTTTAATTTTCCAGATGAGAAGATGGGAATATGCTGCAAACAGGATAATAGTGCACTCCACTCTTCTTTTCCTGCTGGCATTTTCTATTTCATACGCCAAAACGTGCAGACTCAGAAAACAGTCTAAAAACTTATACTACCTTTTAAGGACCAGTTCAATCTTTCCCAAAACACATTCAGAAATAAAACTTTAGAATTAAGGTTTCCTGAGAGTATGATTACAAAACTGGACTGTGCCAGATAAAGAGCTTTAAAGACGCTGCCCATTAAACCTAGTGAAGCTACACAGATTCGACTCCACTTACTTTACACTGCAACACAGCTCATCATTAGCTTAGCATTTTAACTGAACACCATTAAATTTGCTAGATAATTAAATTTCACTTCTTAAAAATAACATTTTAAAGGAATGTCTCAAATATTTTGCATAAATATATCACCAACATGTTTTCCTTTTCCTTGGCAATGGAACAAGATTTTTTTCTTTCCTTTTAACTTTTTAAATTAAAAATTCCTATTTTTTGATTACTGATTATAAAATGCAAATTTGACCCTAAATGTCAAAGGAGTCTAATTAAAAAAAATTATTTCAAAGTACTTCAAATGAAACTTTATTTAGTTTCCACGTACAAATGGAATTTGTTACTTTAAGAAAAGGTACTCCACATACTTTTTGCCCTGAAACATGAAGATTGAAGACATAAAAACATTTAGTGGTCTCAATTTTAAACCATGATTATATTCTAGCATTTTTCCCAACACTGGAATTTTAAATACTCTTTCACAGCAGCCAGCCTGATAATATAGAAATAGGTGACCTACACCTATAATAAAAACATAAATAGCATTACTCAAGGAAGGAAAGCAAAACCCATTCACATGCCTGATTCTTCCCCAGAATAACATACTCTTTCCAACATAGCCTGCTCCAATGTGGCTACGCATGCATAAACAGCAGACACTGACCTATTGTTTTCTGTTGGAATTATGAATGTAGTACAGTTACCAATTAAGTGACTCAAGAAGTCCTAAATGCATCAGCTGCTCTACAAATAATGAGTCCACTGACATTATATAGTAAAATCTAGAGTTTTATCTTTCCTTCTAGAGAATGCTGAAAGATTTTAACCAGAAAATTTCACTACTTATTAAGAATTTGAAATATTTTTCATAACTTCATCTATAAAGGAAATATAAATCTGATCCTTAACCAAATTTATGTCCTAGAGACCCAAAAATCAAGCATAAGTAAAATTCAAAAAGGAGCTTTAAAATAGAAAAGAGGATAAAGTGTGTTACATAGGGCAGGGGAGGGAGTCAGAAGGATATGTTTACTTACATTTACCTTTTTCCTTATTGCATTTTAGTTTTCAACTTTCATCATTATTTAAATTTAAATAGTTTTTTTTAATTGGTCCCACTTTTGGAACTAATTCCTAAAGCCTATCAAATTGATAGGCAACATATACATATGAAAGTCATCTTTTTCTAATATCTACGATCTCAGGCTTCATGTAATGAGTAAACAGTTATCCTATCTTTTTGTTATTTGGGATTTTTTTGGCAGTGCTGATGGTTGAACCCAAGGGCTCATGCATGTTAGGCAAGTGTTCTACCATTCAGCTACACACTGCCACCCAACTCCTGTCCTGTATCTTTTTAAATGAGTAATCTAATTGTCATATTCTTATGGCAAAATGAATAATTACTTTAGACTTAACCTAAATGACAGCTATGCCCTTTAAAGATTAAAAAGGTAACATATTGCATATGGTCTTTAGAAATAAATTACATCTGTCAAATTTGGTGAAAAGAGATAATTATTTACTGAAATATGAAACAACTGATGGAGTACCTACTATGTGCTGGCACAATTACAGACATTTTATTTAAAAAATCTGGTTTTACCTTCATGATAAAGCTATGCTCTTGGGACTATCATATCATTTTAGCATAAAGAAAGCAATAGGTTTGTCTAGGTTTTCTCTAACTTGTCATTTGTGGTATAAGTACTCTGAGGTGGCAGGCCCAATTGATGAATAAGCCATAGCCTCCTGTCCTCCAAGGGGCTAACTAACCCCAACTGCAGAACACAGAGAATTAAATAAGCGTTTACCACTGGGTTTGCTGAATGTTATACTAAGGATTACCTTAGGACATAGAGCCTTACCAGAAGAGAACAGCACAGCCTTCCAGGAAGAAGTGGTAGAGAAGGGACAGAGTCCAGGTCTAGACCAAGGCTCATCCCATGCTGCTGCACACCCCCTTCTGAACAGCACACAGTACAGAGAGGTATTTTGTAAGGTCAGGTCCCATGTTTTACCTAGTTTTGTCTCTTACAAAATGTCTGTTATAAATACAATAAATATTTTGGACAGAATAGAACAGAATAAACTCATTAAATACCCTGTATCCCAAGTGGATAAAAGGCCAATTTCAAAACATCCAGTTGAAAACAAGACTTTGAATGCTATAGGCTTCCTAAAGATCACATTGGCATGTGCAAATATACAACAAACATTAATTGTTATGTTAACCCCAATGGAGAAATAAGCAAGCACTGTAAATAAGATGGTCACAAACAGGTATGTCTCAAATTGGAAATATGGGTGTTCCTGAAATAAACCTTTATAAACTCAGTTGAAATGTTCCCATTGCTTTCTATTACTTACTTGGAAATGTTATAACTTTATCAGAAACTGATTTTCTCTACATTGGTTTCAAATCCTTCAGGTAGTTTATTTGCTTCCAGGCATCTGTTTGCTAATGATCTGTAAACATCAAATGCACTAGGGACACTCTCAAATTTCAAGAAACCCTGAGGTAAATCTGTATAAACTGAAGGACCTTTCTGCTAATTTCTTTGCTTTCTAAGTTTACAGACTGGGTTTCAGAAATAGAGGTCCACTAGATATTTTTATGGTAATAACTATAATACTACCAGTTACCACTTACGAATGCCTGTGTATACCAGTCAATGCCATGGATGGTTTAATTTACCTTGTTTGATCAAAACAACCCTGCCAGGTAGAGCCATGAATCCCTATTTTATAAATAAGAAAAGTAAGGCTGACTGAGAGCAAACAGAGTTAAGTAACAGAGCTGGGATTCAGCCTGGATCCATGAGACTCCAAAGAATCCAACACTGGCTATCTTTTTGGCTTTATTTATTTATGCCCTCCTTTTGGTTTGTCTTCTAGTCATTATTGTGACTCAACAATAAGAATACATCTGGACAAGTAACTAAAACATGCTGTCATAAAATGGGCCTTAGCAGACTATGAATGAGAGCTTTCCAATTCCTCTACTTAAATTCCTTTGCCAAATTCAGAATATAAATAAGATGACTCCAAAGTAGCACTCAATTCAACCAGCAAATACAGTATTCAAAAGGTGAATTCATATTAAAAACTTATCTAATTTTGAAAGCTAGAGGTTATTCTTGTATCATCTGTGAAAAAAAACATTTGCTGAACTGAGCGAATAAAAACATAGAAAAAAGTGTTTTCTAGTTAAGAAAATGTATTTCCAAGTACTACTAAACCACACTAAGAACACTTGTGCTAGGACCAAACTAATGCAAGGGGACATATAAAGGTCGACATCCCTGCAAGTGGAATACACTATGCCTGCCAACAAGATTTCCTTATACAAGAATTTTCCTCTCTCCCTGGAACAGTGCTGCCTACCTCTATCTCTACCATCAGAGAAGCAGTGTCTATATCCTATACTACCTTTTTTATTGTGATAAAATATGCATGGCATTAAAATTTACAATTTCAACTATCTCTAAGTATAGAGTGCTGTGCCATCAAGTGCATTCACACTGTTGTGCAACAGTCACCATCATCCATCTAGAGAACTTTCTATCTTCCCCAACTGGAACTCTGAACCCAATGAACGCCACCTCTTCATTATCTCCTCTTCCCATTCTACTTTCTCTTCTAATTTGACTACTCTAGGGACCTCATGTAAGTGGAAGCATACAGTT
This sequence comes from Castor canadensis, assembly GCF_047511655.1. NCBI lineage: Eukaryota > Metazoa > Chordata > Mammalia > Rodentia > Castoridae > Castor > Castor canadensis. Next base: position 11,404,316 of record NC_133398.1, on the reverse strand, counting down.
TTGTCCTTTTGTGATGGCTTAACTCACTTAGCATAATAACTTCAAGGTTCATTTAGGTTGTAGCATGCAACAGAACTTCTTTCCTTTTTAAATTTCCATTATATGTATATACTACACTATTATTATCCATTACTCCACCAATGAACACTTGGGTTACTTTCACCCCTTGCCTATTGTATATAGTACTGCTATGGATATGGGTGTACAGGTATTTGTCCAAGACCCTGCTTTTATTTCTTTGGGGCATATGCCCCTTAGCAGAATTCTTAAATATTCTACAATTCATCAATATAGTAATTCTACATTAAAATGTATAACAAGGGCTAGTGGAGTGGCTCAAGAAGTAGAGCGCCTGCCTAGCAAGCATGAGGCCATGAATTCAAGGCCCAGTACTGCCAAAATGTATATATAAGATATAGTAATTCTATATTAAAATTTTTGAGGACCTATACCATTTTCCATATACTTCAAGACCTTTATATTGTAAAACAGTCATAACAGTCTAGAGTTCTTATTCTAGCCATTATGAGCAAGCCACCCAATTTCATCTATATTTCTTAAACATTAATCCCCAAGTTTAACCAGCTTCTCAATTTACTCTCCCAGAAAATTTGACATGCTATAGTCATATTTCTCAGCTTCAAAGTCTTCAAGTTGGAGTCTTTCAAAATATGTGCTTAAGCATCACAATGTATAAATGTAGCCAACTGTATATTCTTATATGAATCAATGCTCAATCATACTGGCACTTTAAAGAAACTTAAGACCAAAAAAAAGGTGTCTCCCATCAAAAGAGCAATGAATTTTTAATAAGGCTGCCAAGGAAACAGCATAGTGTGAGAACATGTGAATGCACAGCACACTCACATGTGTTGTTCCCCATTTCTGGAAACTCTTTGCTTTTTGGTGCTCATGGTCAGCCAGCAGCAAATTCTCAGCCTCCTCTCCATAAACTTCCTTTATATTCTTACTGCCACCCAAAGCTGACTTCCTCTGGAGCTCCCTCAAGTAGTAGATGGTTCTTCCCTACCCCTCCTCCCACTGGCCACTCTCTCTTCTTACCCTCCAAAACCATAGATTTACCCTCACATCACCAGACTACACCCCCTCCCTACTCTGCTTTGTTGTCCTCTACTAATCACAAAGCCACTCCTCATTTATTAAATCTTGTGGATCCTAGTTCACTGAGACTCAACGTCTCAGTGGGAGACTGTGGGAGCACCACAGTCATGGATTTTACTATTCAGAGATGATCCTTCCAAATCTTCATTCTTTGACCTCCAACAATCTTGTCCTTAATCCCACCTTAGCAACTCACTCACATGGTCATCCACAAAACTCTACAGTCACCTGTAACTGAAACTCCCTCAGGAATCACAACTTCAAGCATCTCAGTCTCCAGCCTTGACCTATCTCCTCTCTCTTTCTGGTTCATTCTCTGTAGTACTTAACTTCCTCAAGTCCATAGGAATGTACACACTATCTTCGCACTCCCTTTATATGCTACAAGTCTACACTAGCTTCCTCACCCAGTTTACATTCTGTTATCATAACTGTTCCTTTACACACATCCTCAACCCCCTTCTGCCTCTCATTCTGTCATCCTTGCTTGGTTAAACCCCAACTTGCTCAGTGTAACTGTTCACCTGTACCCCCATAGCTGACTGTGGTTGGACAAAAACAACACTTAGCACAACTCAATTAACTACACATTTTCCTTCATTCATTCACTCTCTAGCTGTCCTCAGTGACTATTTTATATTTTCACCTCTCTTTAAGTCTCTAGCACTCTCTGTCCTCTTATTTACCATTCTGCCAAGAAAACAGCAATTAGAAGAGAACTCCCACAGCTGTCTTCCACAGCCTCCACCAACTCACCCGCTCTGCCCCACAGCCTCTGCCTTAATCCAATTACATGAAGAACTGGCTTTGCCCTTACAAATGCCACCCTCATTCACTTGAGAAGGAGGATCCCATCCCCTCTCACCAACTCAAGATACAGCGCCACCAATTTTCCTACTTAATTTTACCTCTCTATTAGGTCTTTCTCATCAACACACAGCATGTTATTATTCCCACAAATATTTTTTTTAAAAGATCAACCCCACTCCCCAGCAGCTACCCTCAATTCCTCTTATTCTCTTTGTAACTATTTTCTTTAAAAGACTGTATCTGATCACTGCCACCAGTTTCCCTCCTCCCTCTCTCTTGGGCTCATGCCAATCAAACTTTCAACCCACCACATCTCTGAAACCACTCACAAACCAGTGGCCACACCATTGATCTTTTTCTTCTAACATGAATGATCAATCTTCATTCTTGACCTGTAAGCACCATCTCACACCTTCATGATTGCTTCCTCCTCTTTGAATCACTCCTTCCTGTGGCATCCAGAGCACCCACTCTCCTTCCCCACTGACTTCTCGTTAGGCTCCTTGCTGACCTTTTCCTATTGATGACCCCCAGAGCTCAGGCCTTGTAATTCTTCACTTTTCTTCCTTGATGTCTTCTTTTGCTGGTCTTTTTCTCATCACTTCAAATACAAATATTCCCTGTCCTATCAACTTTCAGTTTATTTCTCCAAGGGCCAGAGGTGTGGCTCAAGTGACAGTGCAATTGCCTATCAAGCACAAAGCTCTCAGTTCAAACCCCAGTACCACCAAAAAAAATTATTAAAAAAAATTATTACCTCTCCATCTTAGACTTCTCCCACCTCCAGACTCATTTTCTAACTGCCCACTCAACATCTCCACTTGACACCTCAACATTAACCTGTCCAGAACTGAACTCCTGGTCTTATTCTCATATCTCAGATTCAATGTGCCCACCAATCCTGTCAACTAAAGCTTTAATACAAATTCAAATGCTGACCATTTATCTACATCTCTATCACTACCAAGCTGGAATAAGCCACCATCATGTTCCATAATCCCTTCTACCCCTGCTTCTGCCTCCAATTTCCTACAGTCTATCCTAAAAACTGTAGCCAGAGGAATCCTGTAAAACTTCATGTCCAGTACTACACTAAAATGTCTTCCCTTCCCCACAGCCTAACTCTCTTCCTATTACTCTCTCTCCAGCATCACTGGTCCACGTGCAATCATGCATGCCATGTTTCCACTCCATGGCCTTTGCCCTTGCTGCTCACTCATTCAGCTAAATACAAAGGAATGTGTTATTAAACCTTTATTTATAAGTTACTTTCCCAATGTGGTCTACCTAAGCCACCTTATTTAAAATTATAATTTCCCTACCCCCACCATTCCTATTCCCTTTTCCTGTGCTATTTTATTCCTTAGTGCATTTTACAATGCACATACTTAACTTGTTTTGTCCCTACTAGGATGTTTGCATTATAAAGGTAAGAATTTTTGCCTGTTTTGTTCACTACTGTATCCCTAGTACCTGGAATAGAGCCTGGCATATTAATACAGATTGAAGGAAGGAAGCGGTGGGGGTGGGGGGGGTTGTCGGTGAGGAGAGACAATAACAGAATACTCTAGGCAAATAATTTAACACTTATCAAAAACATTAAGAATAAGATAGGGATGGTGGTTTATGCCTATAATACCAGTACCTGAAAGGCAATGACAAGAGGGTTGTGAGTTCAAGGCCAGCATGGGCTATTTACTGAGACACTATCTCAAAAAACCAAGGGATACACATGTACCGCAGTGGTTAGTAGAGTGCTTTCCTGGAATGCCCAAGACCCTGGGTTTGATCACAAGCACCTACAGGTATAGGCAACAACTTTCTGAACAGGACTCCAATAGCTCAGGAAATAATAGCAAGAGCTGACAAAATGGGATTGCATCAAATTATAAAGCTTCTGCACAACAAAGGAAACAAAAGTGAGGAGACAGCCTACAGAATGAAAGAAAAGCTTTGCCAGCTATCCATCTAATCAAGGAATTGATATCCAGAATATGCAAATAACTCAAAAAATTAAACACCAAAAGAATAAATAATACAATTAATAAATGGGTGAATGAACTGAACAGACACTTCTCAAAAGAAGTACAAATGCCCAATAAATATGAAGAAAAATGTTCCAAATCCTTAGTCATCAAAGAATTCAAATCAAACAACATTAAAGCTGGGCATAGTGCTTCACGCCTGTAATCCTAGCTACTTGGCAGGCAGAGATCAGGAGGATTCCCCAGCTCAATCAATAAAAGCTGAGCATGGTAGCACACAAGCCTGTCATCCCCAACTAGCAGGAAGTATAAATAAGAAGATCACAGTCCAGGCCACCCTGGACATAAAACAGCAAGACCCTATTCAAAAACTAACCAAAGCAAAAAGGGCTCAAGGTATGATTCAAGTTTGAACCCCAGTAACATCCCCACCAAAAAAGTACAGAGATGCCATCTCATTCCAGTCAGAATGGCTACCATCAAGAATACAAACAACAAATGCTAGTGAGGATGAGGGGTGGAAATGTAAATTAGTCCATTCTCTACAGAATTCAGTGTGGAGGTTTTGCAAAAAAGAACTCTTATATGACCCTGTTTTACCACTCTTGGTCATATGCCAAATGAATGCAAGTCAACACACAACAGAGATACCTGCACACCCATGTTTATTGTAGCACTACTCACAATAGCTAAGCTATGGAATCAGCCTAGGTGCCCATCGACAGATGAATGGATAAAGAAAATGTGATATATATACACAATAGAGTATTATTCAGTCACAAAGAAGAATGAAGGTAAGTCATTTGCAGAAAAATGGATGGAAGATCATCTTGTTAAGCAAAATAGCCACTCAGAAAGACAAATATTGAATGTTTTCTCACATATGTGGAGTCTAGATTTAAAAAACATGAGCGTAAAGGAGGACTATTTGGGGAATAGAGTTAACAGCAGGGGTTGGGGAGGAGGAACAAAAGAGTGATGAGGGGTAAATATGATCAAAGTACATTATACACATGTATGAAAATGTCACAATGAAAGCCATTGTTTCAATTAGCATATGCTAATTTTTAAAATGAAAGAAAGAGGCAAAAATATAAAAAATGTCCATATTCTATACTCTAATTATTCCACATCTCAAAATCTATCACAAGCAAATAATCTGAAATGTAAGTAATTCTTGTGCTGGCTAGGCAGGTGCTCTATCACTTGAGCCACCTCACACACCCCTCAGCCCATGAAGTAATTGTTTAATGTTTGCTTCAAGCATTGTTTCAAAAACTAGAAAAGTAACAGTAATAAACTCAAGTGGCATAATAGTTACCTCACCATTAAGTAGTATCTGTAATAACAGGAAAATACTATCGTCATTGCATTATGAAGAATTAACTCAAAATAGAGTACAAAGGTTTTAATAATAATTAGTTGGATTTTTGGTTGTTGTTAGTGGCACTGGGGTTTGAACTTGGAGCTTCACACTTGCTAGGCAGGTGCTCTTTTACTCCACCAGCCCTTTTTCATGATGGTTTTTTCTGAGATGGGTCTTGCAAACTATTTGCCCAGGCTGGCTTCTAAGCTATGATCCACCTGATTTCTGCCTCCAGAGTAGCTAGGATTACAGGCGTGAGCCACTGGTGCCTAGCTAACAATTAGTACCTTTAATGTTTTTAAAACAAAACTAAAACCCACCAAAATGTCTTAAAGTCATAAGCCTTTAAGTTTGGTGATGATATGTGATTTTCCTTATCTTCTACACTTTTAATAAGGCTCATAATTTTTTTAAATAAATGAACTTTGCAAATAAAGAAATGTGCTCCTGAAAAAATCAGATTTAAATGACCCAAAACATCCTATCCTGTCCCCATCCACCTCTTCCAGGAATCCATACCTGACCGCTTCAACCTGTACTGACTGACTGCCTCCTAAGCTTCTGCAATTCACTGTGCAGCATAAATTACTAAGTGCCTGACTGCACCTAATCAATTAGTATTTTAGATGCTGCATTTTTCATCTAAGTATAGGTCTCTCCAATAAGTAAACTAACTGCTCCCAATACCAGAACCCCAGTCGCTTCACCATCAGTGCTCCACATTTATGTTCAGTGCCCAGCACAGAGTAGGCTACCTTCCAAGCATACTCATTAAATTGAATTCTACTCTGAATTGCTCTTAGTAAATTTCTCAGAGAAGACTGATCGAAGAATACTTCTAGCCAACTCTTCTCCAAAAAGACTTTATGGAATGCTTTTCTCTTTCACACAGTGTGACAAGTATGGACCTTGTTATTATCACTTAAGCTTCACAACTTTGCAAAATAAGCACTGCTGTCCTCAGATAACAAGGAGAAGTAAAATCACTGGCTTGCAATCATACCCAGGGTAAATGTAAAAGCCAAGATTTAAAATCACAGATTTAACTCTAAAAACTATAGTCTTAATTGTTGTGCTTCTAGAGCAGAAGTTATCAAACTTGAGCTTGCACCAAAATCACCCAATGGGCTGGATTCAGTTCAGTAGGTCTGGGGTGTTATCCCAAGAATTTTGCCTTACTAAGAAGTTCTTAGGTAATGCTGATACTCAATGCCCGGGAACCACACTTTGAGAATTACTGTTATATGGACTGAATAAAACACTAGCTATGGGGATCCACTCATCAAAGTTCCTTAGAAAAGATGAGACATCTTCAATTCTATCCTTCTAGTCTCAGCTAAGATCCTGCTAGCATAATTCAGTGAAAGCTCTGACCTGCCCCTAGTGCCCACCAGCAGATTAGATGTCCTCCTATGCATTGATTCCAAACATTGTGAGGACTGATTACAACCCTTATGCAAGCCCTGCAGTACTCTTCAGGCTGCAAAGCTAAAAATTTATTTTCCAAAGGCCCCTGCAACTAGGATTCTGGATGTGATTTGGGTTCTGCCCATCAGATAGATCTACTTGGTGAGACTTGAAATGAGAGCACAGTGAGAAGCCAAGAGGCAACATGAGGAATCTACTTTTCTGAAACAGAACTAACCAGAATGGCATAGTAGCTTCTGTCATCTTCAACTGGACCTTCACTGCCACACACCCTGTGCACACCTCTGCCCTAGTACTTAACACACCAGACTACAATCTTCCATTTACTTCCTGACCTTCTCTACCTAACCCCAGCTTTCTTTCACATATAAACTGAAAGTGTTGACTAATGAGTTTTCTTGACTATAAACTTCTATTATTCTATGATCTGACCAGGCATGAGTGGCTCACACCTATAATCCTAGCTACACAGGAGGCAGTGATCAGGAGGACTGCAGTTCGAGGCCAGCCCCAAGCAAATAGTTCTCAAGACCCTATCTCGAAAAAAGCCACCACAAAAAAGGGCTGGTGGAGTGGCTCAAGCAGTAAGAGAATCTGCCTGGCAAGTGTGTGGCCCTGAGTTCAAACCCCAGTGCAGCAAGAAAATAAAAAACTTCTGTTATTCTATGATCTAAAATCCTGAGACAATTCATTGCTTTGGTAAAACATCCAAGTCTGTAAATATCCTTTGAATGAAAATGGCCCTGAGGAAAGCACTTCTTTCTCATCTTCCCTTGGCTTGCCACTCTATATAGTTAATGAGCTTCTCACAAAAAGGCAGAAAACAATTTTAAAGTCTTTTCAATGAACGAAGTAAGATTCTACATTTAAACAGCAGTGGCTAGCTACATACCACTTAATTTTGCCCTAAGAATTTAGGCTGTCTGAACACTGAAATACATTATTTCCCATTAAGGAGTAATTAGCTGCCAGGTGTGGTGGTGGTACACTTCTCAGGAGGCTGAGGCAGGAGGATCCTGAGTTTGAGGGCAGTATGGGCTACAGAGCAAGTTCCAGGCCTAACCTGAGCTACCCAGTGAGACCCGATCTGAAAACACCAAGATCTATGGATGCAACTCAATAGTAGAGCACTTGATTACCAGTGATGAGAACTGTAAAGACAACTTGTTTACAGACTTGACTATAAGTGGGGAGGAGGGTGCGGAAGCTTAGCTCCAGTGGTAAGAGCATTTTCCTAAGCAGGAATAAGGACCTGAGTTCAATCCCCAACATCACAAAGAAAAAGAAAATTTTACTAGACCCTTGTAAGCAATCAACCTGGCCTTTCCTTACCCTCACAGCCTTCAAAGTTGAAGGCAAGTCCCAAGGAGATGGGATACCTGATCCTATACTCTACCACCTGAATGATGCTAGAAAAGGGATACAAAGAGATGCTCAGTCTTACAATTCCCTAACTCGTGTCATTTCCCCCATGAGATTGGCCAAGTTTTTAGAAATGTGGAAACATCTAGAAATTGAAGGATCTAAAGAAACAGGAACTCTCACATACTTTATAATTAAGAATATGGTTGGATGGAAAGTAATTAGGTACAATTTTTTTTGCATGACACAAATAGAATCCATTTTAAATATCTTTGCCTTTTAATACACCAAATTTACTTCTTGGAAAGCATCCATAGAACTCATGAAAAGTCACTGATTTCTACAAAGAAGTTCATTACAGCATCATTCATAGCAGTGAACATAGGAAATCATCTAAACTCCCAACAACAAAGCAATGGCTAAATAAAGTATGGTAAATCCATGTCAAAAGATACTATAAGGTCATTAAGGGTGATACAGGGGGATGTGGAACTTCTCATTTGGAACTGTTGTGTCATACTAGAGGGACAATAAATTGGTTCAAGCACATTAAGAAAAGTATTTCACAGCACTACTGGAACTATACAAACAACCACCTTATGACTCAGAAATTCCATTCTTAGGTATATGTCCAACTGCATATGTTTACCAAAAAAACAGGTACAAGAATATGCATTGAAAATAGTAAAACAAAAGTACTAACTGATGATTAAATTATGGTATAATCACACAATAAAATACAGAAGAGCAATTAGAAATAATTAACACATGCAACCACATGAATCTCACAGATATATTTGAATGAAAGAAACTAAATGATCCCATGTAAATGAATTTCAAGAACAGAAAAACTCAATGATAATAATCAAAATCATTAGTTTCCTCTGGGGACATAGGGAGTAATAAGGAAGGGAGACTACTGACTAGGACAGAACACAAAGGAACCTTGTGGAGTGCCACAAAAGAGCTAGATCTGGGTAGGCGTTACACACACAGGTGTGCACATTCATCAAACTGTACATTCAAGATGCACGCTTATATCTTTGTTATACCTCTATACAGTCTTAAAAACTAAAGTAACTTTAGAACGATAATGACATGGAAAAGTGTTCTTTTTATTTTTCATATGTATATTTTTTGAGATAGGGTTTTGCTATGTAGCTCAGGCCAACCTGGAACTCACCATGAAGCTAGCCTGGCCCCAAACTTGCAATCCTCTTGCTTCAGACTTCTGAGTGCTGGGATTATAGGCATGCACCATTGCATTCAGCTTTAATCATTTTTAACTAGAACTCTGAAATACTTTTATATTGGCTGCTATACAGATTTAGCAAATATTTAATTCTTACAACTTCATTTTGGTATACTTTACATATAACTTAATTCACCCATCTCAAATGTACAACTCAGTAAATTTAACAGGTGCACAATCATTACCATAAATCAGTTTTAGAACACGTTTATCACCCTAATGAAATCTATCATGCCCCTTTACTGTTAATCCATTGCCCTACTCCTGCTCCAAGCAACCATTCACCTATCACCTTCTGCTGTAGAAGTGCTTTTACTAGACATTCATCTAAACAGGATCATACAATCTGTGACCGCTAATGTCTTGCTTCTTTCACTTAACATGTTTTTGAAGTTCATCCACATGTGGAGGCATAGGATCCTCTTTATAACAATCCATGGTGTGGATATGCCACATTTGTATCTCTGTTCAAACAGTTGATGCAGTTGGATAGAAATACTAATTTTTCCATTTTTCTATTTATAAGTATAACTAAATCACCATTTCCCACACTTATCCCATTCTCTCCTTCCTTCCCTTCCCAGAAATAACCATTGTCTTCAGGTGTGTAGCCATCCCATTTATACTTTTAATACATAGGAATGCAGCTATAGCAAAATGAAGTTGTTTTATACTTTTAACATTTACCTGTTTCTATACTGCACATGATAATTTTTAACTCTTTTTCTTCTTTTAAAAACAGGCCTCACTATGTTGCCCATGCTGGTCTTAAACTTCAGGGATTAGCTTAGTCTCCTGAGTACTGGAACTACTGGTACACACCACTACGCCCAACAAAATTCATTTTTCTTTTTCTCTCTCTTTCTTTTTTTTTTTTGCAGTGCTGAGGATTGAACCCAAGGCCTTATAAATGCTAAACAAGCCACTGAGATAAAGCCCTTTATTTTTTTTTTCATTCACAAGTATGTTTTGAGATTTATCCATGTTGCTTCAAGTAGATTGCATCCATTCATTTAATTTAAATATTATTCTCTAATTATGGGTAAGTCATAATTTATCAATTCCCCGACTAATAGTCATTTAGGTTTTAAGTATTGTTACAAAACACAAAAGATGATATGAATATTCTTGAAAATTCACCTTCCACTTCACCAAAGCATTTAAGAGTTTCTGTTTCCCACACAACTATAACCAACTTGTCTTTGACAAAGGAGCTAAAAATATATGATGGAGAAAAAGCAGCCTCTTCAACAAAAACTGCTGGGAAAACTGGTTAGCATTCTGCAAAAAACTGAAACTAGATCCATGTATATCACCCTATACCAATATTAACTCAAAATGGATCAAGGATCTTAATATCAGACCCCAAACTCTAAAGATGATACAGGAAAGAATAGGAAATACTCCGGAGTTAGTAGGTATAGGTAAGAACTTTCTCAACGGAACCCCAGCAGCACAGCAACTAAGAGATAGCATAGATAAATGGGACTTCATAAAACTAAAAAGCTTCTGTTCATCAAAAGAAATGGTCTCTAAACTGAAGAGAATACCCACAGAGTGTGAGAAAATATTTGCCAGCAATATATCAGACAAAGGACTGATAACCAGAATATATAGGGAACTTAAAAAACTAAATTCTCCCAAAACTAATGAACCAATAAAGAAATGGGCAAGTGAACTAAACAGAACTTTCTCAAAAGAAGAAATTCAAATGGCCAGAAAACACATGAAAAAATGCTCACCATCTCTAGCAATAAAGGAAATGCAAATTAAAACCACGCTAAGATTCCACCTCACCCCTGTTAGAATAGCCATCATCAGCAACACCACCAACAACAGGTGTTGGCGAGGATGCGGGGAAAAAGGAACCCTCTTACACTGTTGGTGGGAATGTAAACTAGTACAAACACTCTGGAAAAAAATTTGGAGGCTACTTAAAAAGCTAGACATTGATCTACCATTTGATACAGCAATACCACTCTTGGGGATATACCCAAAAGACTGTGACACAGGTTACTCCAGAGGCACCTGCACACCCATGTTTATTACGGCACTATTCACAATAGCCAAGTTATGGAAACAGCCAAGATGCCCCACCACTGACGAATGGATTAAGAAAATGTGGTATCTATACACAATGGAATTCTATGCAGCCATGAAGAAGAACGAAATGTTATCATTCACTGGTAAATGGATGGAATTGGAGAACATCATTCTGAGTGAGGTTAGCCTGGCCCAAAAGACCAAAAATCATATGTTCTCCCTCATATGTGGACATTAGATCAAGGGCAAACACAACAAGGGGATTGGACTTTGAGTACATGATAAAAGCTTTAACACACAAGGGAGGGGTGAGGATAGGTAAGACACCTAAAAAATTAGTTAGCATTTGTTGCCCTTAACGCAGAGAAACTAAAGCAGATACCTTAAAAGCAACTGAGGCCAATAGGAAAAGGGGACCAAGAACTAGAGAAAAGATTAAATAAAAAAAGAATTAACCTAGAAGGTAACACACACACACAGGAAATTAATGTGAGTCAACTCCCTGTATAGCTATCCTTATCTCAACCAGCAAAAACCCTTGTTCCTTCCTATTATGGCTTATACTCTCTCTACAACAAAATTAGAAATAAGGACAAAATAGTTCCTGCTGGGTATTGAGGGGGTAGGGGGGAGAGGGAAGGGGTGGAGTGGGTGGTAAGGGAGGGGGTGGGGGCAGGGGGGAGAAATGACCCAAGCCTTGTATGCACATATGAATAATTAAAAAAAAAAACTCACAGGAACTGTTAATGAAAGCAAATGTTAATTTAATATTTTTACCCCTTCTTCTTCAGCCATTTACTAGAATCTAACCAATTTTTCACAGTATTTCTTTACAAATGTTATAGTGTAACTACTGTATAATTATCTTGCAGGCTGCAAATTTTCAGCATTCTACATACTTTATAGTGTATTTTACATACACTTAAAAATGTAAACTCAATGGTCAAGTAAACAAAAAAAGTACTCTTTAGTTTAAAAAATGCATTAAGCATAATAAATTCAATTAGACACAGTATGAGGCTTTCCTCAAAGCTATACAACAATAATGCAAGTATTGTTCAAATATTTTCATTGTTATACAGTTTTTCACATTTCATTTTTAATAGGAACTGACTCAAAGAGACCTTGGAACAAAAGAGCATACTAACCAAAGTAGCAGTTTTCAAAGTGTCACATTAAAAAAGAATTAAAATATTAATCCCCAATTCACACAATTCCAGCAATCAAATCAGAGAACAACCCCTTCTTTATTAATAGAACAATGCACGCACTAGTTTCTTATGTCCAAGAGATGCTACCTAAAGCAGTACTTAAACAAGGGAAACTAACGATGCAATAACTGAAATACAATCTATACTAATAACATATTTTTAATTGGTCAATTACACATTATTCAATGAATGATAGCTTTTGAGTTTAACCACGATTCCAAGTTTGCTGAAAGAAAATTCAGATTCCTTAAAGTAGTTCCTAATACTGACAATCTTATTTCATTTAAAATATAAACTAAAAACAATTCAGCCCAAAAAACCAAATTCCACTAGGGAAAAAAAAAAAAAAAGCAATAGGATTAGGCAGGAAATTAAATCATACCCAAACAAAGGGTGGGAATAAAACAGTATCTTCATAACAAAAATATAACAAACAGCTGTATTCTTTAAAATTGTTCGTTCAAGATATAATTTGCTCTCCTGCAGTGTCAGATGTGAATGTAACGGTTTTTATACAATCTAAGCACTGACTACTAATGCACCTTCTGTTTTCAGTTCAGCAGGAACCATTGACTAGCATAAACAGTATTCCTAACTGATAATCAGCAAATGTGTAAGTCTGACACCACCCCCCCATGCACATTTGACCACATAACTGTCTCAATAAACTCACCTGATTACAATCAAGTGAGTAATCATATGGCACAATGCTAACTCAGAAAGGATCAGAAAGTCAATCATTGCAAACAGCCTTTGTGCTGCAGATCAGGAATAACTACTAACATCCCCTAAAATGGGGAATAGCTTTAATTTATTAAAACAATGATTTCTAAGGGAATTCCTAAAAATACATACTATTATGATCTAATTTTCCAAATGGACCTTATTTGGCCTTTTTATATAACACCCTTACAATGAGAGATTGAAACATATCTATAATTTAGCCATTTGGGACAGTATAGTAATCTGCACATGTACGTAACAATAAAACTGCCATAATAACTTAGAAAGAAACAAAGCAATTATCAAAGACCCCAAGGCGTCTTCACATGCTCCTTCTTATCTTTGTAACAATCTGACCACACGGGCAACTATCATCCTTAATTTACAGATGCAGAAACCAAATCTTAGAGGCTTCAGTGATTTCCCCACAAGTATGCACCTACTAAGTGACAGAGCCAAAACTGAATCCCAAGCTTGTATGACTTCAATGTCCAAACTTTCATCTGCATCAAGCTGTTGCCTCCCCCAAAAAAGTGGGTGAAATGGGTTTATGGGGTAACCAAAGTAGATAAATTGCCAAGGATGAATTATTTCTGGGGAAATTTACAACTCAAAATCTGTTTTACAAACTTGTATGATATAATACTTTCTTAAGTCAGGAATGCTTGATGCATTAAACATCTATGAGTTCACAAACAAATATCAGTTAACAAATATAAACAATTGCCTGGCCTCCAATACTCCCTTTGAAGTCACTGAGTGATTAATTTCACTGAGTGAATAGAGCCAAACATCATGTTGTTTTGAGTTCACAAAGCACTTCTACAATTTTCAAAGAGCTTTTAACATGCTTTGGAATTCATAAAAATTCTCCAAAAAAAAAAAAATCCAGTGAAAAAGTTCAGGGAATATAGTAAATCTATAAAAGAGGAAAATAAAGAAGTGTTCTAAGCTCAGACCACAGAACCTATCAGTTCCAAGACTAACCCTTCACCTTCTCAGGGGCAAAAATATGGCCCTTAGGATGAAAAGGGCTATGGACAACAAACTGGTCCTTCACCAGTCCTCCCTCAAGGCTTCTGGGAACAGACCACTCCTGGCAACATTTCACAGATTCCAGCAATAACCAATCCCTCTATATAAATTCTAAGCTAGTAATATCATCTTAGAGATGATAAAATGGGGGTTTTGGAATTGGATAATCTCCAAGATCACAAAGCAAGTGGCAGGAACAAGACCGATATCCAATCTTTGCCCCTCTCAATTTAAGATTTTTACCTTCCCTAGTGTTGCTGTGATCCCTATGGCAGATAATTCCTCTTTATTCCAAATAACAATAGGAAGTATAAAATTACAGTGAGATTTCACTGTAGGACATTATGAATAATAAACAGCATGTTGGTCCACACATTGGGAGGTTTGAGAAAGAACAGATCCTTTTATCTGAAGAGGTATACTTAATGCTAATCATCCATGTGCAAGGTGTAACTGTAATATTAGCTAGCCAGCTTTTTACATTCAAATGACTTTAACTCTTAAATATAATAAATTTAATGAATCAATGCATTTATTTCAGTGTTACATTATTTTGAGGGTCCCCTTTGGAAACTTCCCTCAGAGACTTCAGAATGTTGACTTAAACCTCTCATTATATTCCAAATTGGAATATAATGAGAACAACCTTCTGGAATATGATTTGGCATTACATACTAAAGGTCTTAAGAATGTGCCAACCCTTTGACCAGGTAATTCAATTTCTAGAACTATGCTAAAGGAAATGCTAATAAATGTGCATAATGATGCCAATTACAATACTATTTACAATAGCAAAACTATTTACTCAACCTAAGTATCTTATAAGGAACTGACTAAATAAATTATGATGCATTTATTTGAAGAACTACAATACACCCATTAAAAATAATCTCGCAGTACAGAAGTTCTCAAATTGTGGTCCCTAGATCAGCAGAATCAGCATCACCCAAAAACTTGTTGAAAATATAAAATTTTAGGCCCACACCAGACCTACTTAAACTCTGGGCATAGGGTACAGGAAGCTGTGTTTTAACAAGCTCTCTAGGTAATTGTCATGCACACTACAGTTTTAGAGTGCTGCAGAATAATATTTAGCAGTCATCTACTGAGACCATTTCTGCATTCTAAATTTTAAAAAGAAATATTACTGCATAATCCTCCAACACCTTTTTTTAAAATTACATACCATACAAACATGAGCGGGCACGCACACACACACACACCACATTCTCATCATCCTAAAAGAGTCAAAAAATGTTTGGATGAATCCTTCACAAATCCAAATTCTTGCTGGTTATAATCCAAAATTCAGGAACTGAAAACTACAGATTCAGACAATGCAGAAGCTCTGTCACTCAAACTCAAGAAGCAATGAGATTCAAAGAACAAGAGATGCTAGATACAAATTTGGACTGTGTGTATCTTATGTTAGCACATTCCAAAATATAACCAAAGATTAGGATTATAACTAGGGATTGGCATTACAAGCTATTTTCTTTTTACTTTTATGAGCTTTATAAGTAATCTTCAAATTACATGACTATTTTAAATTGAAACTAAAAGATTTTAAGAAATAAATTCATATCAATCATGCAGAACTAAAGTGATGATGAAAAGTTAGAAAACAATCTTTAAAAGTTGGATGGGGACAGTGACTATCTGGGGGTGGAAATGAGGAACAAAACAAGGCCAAGGAAGCATCAATAATGTCTATTTAAACTAGGATGGTAGAATACCTTCAAAGATGTCACAACAATTAGTCCCAGTCATATGGCACCTGCCACTTCTCCCATCAGGTTGAGAGGTCTGCTTCTCCTCTTCCTCCACATGGCTGTCTTCCTGACTTGCTTTGAACAAAATGTAGCAGAAATTATGTTGGACCCCTTTTGGGTCTAGGCCTTTGGAGATTTGACAGCTTCTCCTTTTGTTCTTTTAGGATGTGCCATGGAACTAAGGCTAGACATCTGAATTAAGAGAGGCCACATGGACAGT
This sequence comes from Castor canadensis, assembly GCF_047511655.1. Taxonomy (NCBI): domain Eukaryota; kingdom Metazoa; phylum Chordata; class Mammalia; order Rodentia; family Castoridae; genus Castor; species Castor canadensis. The sequence goes on along the minus strand of NC_133398.1, from coordinate 11,387,987 downwards.
GAAAACACAGCCAGGATCTCACTACTCTAGCCATCTAGGTAAAGTTACAAGACACATGGGTGAAGCCATCTTGAAAATGCCAGCTCTTAGGTGAATGAATGACCCCAGCTGACACTTTATGGAGCAGAGGAACTGTTCAGGGAGAGCCCAACCAATCCACAGAGGCAGGAGAAATAATAAATCACTGTCATGTTAAGTCACTTAAGTTTGGGGTTTTGTTTTTTTTTTTTTTTAAGGCAATAATAGATATCTGAAACTTTTTTTTTTTTTTTTGCTATTTCTGTATCTTACATGAGATAAATATTCTTTTCTGGGATTAAGGTTTTAATTTATGAGTTATATTGAATAGTACAATGGCATTTTATACCCAAAATATACAAAATCTTTATTGCGAAATTTCAAAAAAATACTTGAAGCAATACTAACCCTATCTGTGTTTATCCATGTCAGTTCCTTTGTCAGAAATAAGATTGGTCTACTCTTTTTGTCTTATCTTTTTGTCCTAAGATTTTTGTATTTGGGTTACAACAACTTAGTAAAATAAAGAAACATACCACTAAAAAAAATATTTTAGAACAGTCTGAATACCACAGACCACCATGTCTACAAAGATATGAGTACCATCTGAAACTGGCAACTTTTTAGGAATAGCATTTTGAGAAATTTACCAAATTCTTCCATGGATATTGTTCCAGGTAAATTTTTTACTTCTTTTTCAGTTAACTTTAGTAATGTGTATTCCAGCTTAAAATATTCATTTCATATCAAATTTATCAGAAAAATAAATTCAGCATCTATATATAAACAGACAGACTGAAATTTGTATACAAATGTGTGTGTGTGTGTGTGTGTGCGTGTGTGTGTGTGTGTATGTGAAATCACAGGAAATATCTGAGTGCTGAGAAACTTTTATACTACATTTAAATTTTTATTTTCTAAATTTTCCAATATAAACGTCACACTACTAAAATAGAAATATATATATATATATATATATATATATATATATACATATATGCACACACACATTCATACATATATATGTGTGTATAGGTAATAAGCAAGAAACTATTGTTTAGCTCCTGTTCTAAGAATAGAAAAGCCACTGAGCAGTCTGCAATGGATGACAGAAGCCAATAAAGAAGATATGAAAAATGAACTCTGTGACGTCACCACAATCTTTGCTTATGGTGGATTAGAAGAAACAATTTGTATTATTTGAGCATTTGCCATTAATGCCTACAAAACGGATTAACTATAAGGAAGGGACTAAATAAGCTTTCATGACATTCCACGAGAGCCCCAGAATAATTCTGTTCCGTCAAGTCTAAGAGTGCCAAGCAGATAACTTAACAGGACACTTTCTGATGCCTTTTATTCATTGTTGTCTCTAGCTTTGTGAGGAACAGGATCCACTTACCCAGCCCAGTGATATGCACAGGGCAAGCACACAAAATGTCATCCCAGTGGACACAATAATGCCACAGCAACCACAAGTTCCAGCCCTTCCTCAGCTTCTATTATCATAATTTATGCATCCTTGGAGACTGTCCTATAAAACAATGATTAATGCTGAGAAAGTCAACAGCATCAAAGGTTTTGAACTGACCACTGGCCTTAAAGAAGAAAAACATAGTTCAGTTACACAAGTGTTTATCAAATCAATAAAAGAAATTTGCTGAAAATAAAATCACTTACCAGGCTGTCACAAATATAAGTATTATTGTCTTAATCCTTAAATGCTTTGGTTTCCTTTTGTCTGGGTCTGGCTTTCTATGACCCTATGTATAAAATGGGTTTTTATGTATAGTATTTGATTTTATCAAACTAGAAATACTAAAGCCTATAAAGTCACTAGAGCAATAAAATTTAATAAGAGCACTAATTTAAGCTATTAGAGAATTTCATTATGATAGATACAATGTAATGCTAACACCATCATTATAGATTTTACATAAGACAGATGTCCCCATACCAAATATTAACAATACTGCAGATATGTTTTCAATATAATGGAAAGGAAAGGGCCATGGTACACAACATGCAAGCATAAAATTTGCTTTAAAAAATATATAGGTTAGAAATAAAGCACCCACAAAAGGGGAAAATTCAGTAATCTCAATAGGTTTTGTACAAGGCATCTATGACTAAGGAAGATTCAATAGCCTTAAATACTGTAACAAGTCAATAAGGGCAAGACTACATTTCTTTAAAAACAGGCTGGATTTTCAATTTTCTGCACTAACTGTTGCCCACAGGGCACACTAACCTGTGCTATATACATAGTCATAATAGTGGCTTTCAATTTTTTTTAACTTATTACTCACATTAAGAAATATGTGACACTTCTACCTGGCACATACACACATTCACACTACCTATACTTTTCCTTATATGTTACTTTCTCTGATAATTCTTATTCTACTCTATTTCATTTTTTTAAATTCAATTCAAGACAGGCCAAATTGATTTTTTCATTAAATCAATGAGCTGCAACCAATAGTTTAGGATGTACAAGGAAAAAGAGAAAAGAAAGAAAAGAACTAATGCCACAAATCCACTATGTACCATGTAATATGCAATAAGATACCATTTGGGTCCCAATATAATTCTCAAACTTGACCCTATGAGGCAAATAAACTTCATTCACTTATACATCCTTTCAACAAATATTTACTGAGCACTTACTATGCGTCATTTACTGTGCTAAACTCTGGAAATAACTGAGCAGTAAACAACATGCATAGTCTAAACCTTCAAAAAACTAAAGTCCACAAAAGAAACACATTAAATGAGAGGTAAATGCAAAAAAAACTCATGGCATGTTACATAAAAGCACATGACAGCTGAGCATGGAGGCACACACCTGAAATCCCAGACTTGGGAGTCTGAGGCAGGAGAATTATGAGTGCAAGGCCAACCTGAGCAACACAGTGAGACTGTCTTTTAATAAAAAAAACAGCCCATGTCAGAGAGACCCAAGTTTAAGAGGGTAAAAAAGACTTCTCAAAGGAATTATCGCAAAAGCATAGACTTCAAGGATGCAAAGGAATTGAGTAAGCAAAAGCAGGGAAAAGAAGTGGTCCGGGTAGAGGGAACAGCAAACAGCATTGACTAAGAGGCATATTTGAAGCAGAAAGAAATCTGGGTCAAAAGAAGAAATTTAAAAAGACCAGTATGTCCACCACTGAGCACAAGGGAATTGGTGGCAGGAAATGAGGCTGGAGAAGGAGGCTGCTACCAAGTCATACAGGGTTTCATGGCCACAATATAGACTTGGCTCTTTATTTGGGTGTAAAAGGAAGCCCTGAGAAGTTTAATGGAAGAAGGAATAGAAGGCAGGAAAAAGGATCCACTATGTTTCCAAAGATTATTATAGTTGTTGTTTGGGAAATAGACTGGAGTTAGTCAAGAGAGAACATAAGATTAGCAAGGTGGCCACAAGAGTCTCAGTGAGAAATGGTGTAGACTTCAATGAAGCTGAAAGAAGCTGGCAAACCTGAGATAAAATAGTAGAATTAAATGTGAAAGAAGTGGCGGGTGCGGGGAGAGGCAGGGGAGAGAGGGTACATAAGAAAACACAGGTGGTATGGGTGAAGGAAGAAAATAACCCCCAGGTTTTTAGTATAAGAAGCTCTTGAGTTGGGCTACAGTTAGAATCTTAAGTGCCCCCCAATGGCCCATGTGTTAAGGCTTGATGCCAGGGTGGCACTATTGGGAGGTGATAAAACCTTTACAAGGTGGAGCCTAATGGGAGGTCTTTAGGTCATTGGGGGCATTCTTCCAAAGGGACTTTTGGACACTGGCCCCTTCCTTTTTGTTTTTTTTTTGCTCTGCCATGCTCTCCCACCATGATATACTGCCTAAAGCAGTATATCATAGGTTCTCACAACAACCCTACTCAAGATACGGAGGCCTAGAGAGATGAAATGATTTACAGAGGTTGACAAATGAACAGCACCAGGATTTTGAAAAATCAGTACCTTTTCTGTATGTCAATAACAAACAGGATGAGAAAGAATTTAGGAAGATGACCCAATTCACAATATCCTAAAAAAATATTAAATACCACAGAATAAATCTAATTAAGGAGATGAAATACTCCTACAATGAAAACTATAAAACCTTGAAAAAAGAAATTGAAGAAAACACTTGAAGATGAAAAGATCTCCTGTGTTCATGGATTGGCAGAATTAATATTGTGAAAATGGCTATACTTCCAAAAAGCATCTACAGAGTCAAAATAATGCCCATCAAAATCCCAATGTCATTTTTCACAGCAATGGAAAAATCAATTGTAAAACTCATTTGGTAGCACAAAAGATGCTGAAAAGCCAAAGCAATCCTGAGCGAAAAGAGCAAAGCAGGAGATATCACAAAACCTAACTTCAAATTATACTACAGAGTCACAGTAACAAAAACAGCATGGTACTGGTACAAACAGATAAGTAGATCAATGGAATACAACAGAAGACCCAGAAATAAGCCACAGTCATCTGATTTTTGACAAAAGTGCCAAAAACCTGTATTGAAGAAAAGATAGCCTTTTCAACAAAATCGTGGTGGGAAAACTGGATTACCACATGTAGAAGACTGAAATTAGACCCCTATCTCTCACCCTTTACAAAAATTAATTCAAAATGGATCAAAGATCTTGATGTAAAACATGAAACTTTAAAACTGCTAGAGGAAAACATAAGGAAAATACTTGAAGATATAGGCATAGGTAACACTGTTCAGGCACTAAGAGCATGACAAATGGGATTGCATCAAATTAAAAAGTCTGTGCACAGCAAAGGAAATATTTTAACAAAATCAAGAGATAGGTACAAAATGGGAGAAAATCTTTGCCAGCTATTCATCAGATAAATGATTAATATCTAGAATACATAAATAGCTCCCAAAATTGAACACCAAAAGAACAAACAATTCAATTAGTAGGTGAGCAAATGAGCTGAGCACTTTTCTAAACATGAGGTACAAATATCTAATAAACACATGAAGAAATGCTCACATCCTTAGCCACAAGTGAGATGTAAATAAAAACGACACTGAGATCCATCTCACTCCCTTCACAATGGCTATCATCAAGAAAACAAATGGCAACAAATGCTGGGGGACATCTCTGGGGGTAGGGGTCCCTATGTACTATTTATAGAAATGCAAATTAGTACACCCACTATGGGGCCAGTATGGCGGTTCCTCAAAAAACTGAAAATAGAATTGTCATATGGTCCTGCTATACCACTCCTGGACATATATCTGAAGGAATGCACCTCAGCATACAACCAAGATACCTTCACACCCATGTTTATAGCAGCACTGTGAGGGGAACAGTAAGGGGAAATAAATGGCAGGCAGACATGGCACTGTAAGGAATCAGCCCAGGTGCCCATCAATAAATGACTGGATAAAGAAAATGTGGTATAAACACGCAATAGAGTATTGTTCAGCCGTAAAGAAAAAAAATTATGTCATTTGCAGGAAAATGGATGAAACTAGAGATCATCATGTTAAGTGAAATAACCCAGACTGAGAAAGACATGTATTGCAAGTTCTAATATACAGAATCTAGAACTTTAAAAATGAGTGGTAGGAGATAAAATGGGTGCCATTTGGGGGTGGGAACCAGCAGGAGGAGAGAGGATAAAAGGAGAGGGTGACAGGGATGAATATGATCCAAGTACTTTATGCATATATATGAAAATAGAATAATGAAGTTGTTTTAAAAAAGGAAGACTGAGAAAGTAATAGAGAGGGGATCAAGGTACATTACATGCCTGTAAGGAAGTATCACAATAAAACTCCTTGTATAATTAATATACATTCATAAAAATAAAACATGTTCTTATCAAAAGTTTAGCTTTTGGAAAAAAAGGTCAACTTTACTAAAAGAATGAAACAATGGAATAAAATTTCAACCTATCTTTTATAAATTTTATTTAAAACTAGAATAAATAAAGTTAACAGAAAACTAATCCCAAGATATATTATATATAAGAAGGCCTTCTAAAGAACCAGGCATGGTGGTACACACCTATAATCCAAGCACTTGGGAGGCTGAGACAGAAGGATTATGAGTTTGAGGTTAATCGGGGCTACATAGTGAGACCATCTCAAAAAAAGGAGGTGGGGGCTTCTAAAAAACCTGGGGCTCCATTTGCAGAATAAATACTGAATATTTTCAAGCGTCTAAGAAGCAAGTTGCCATATTTCATAGAGTCAAAGATGCCATTAAAAGTAAAATGCACCAAGTCTATGTAGCACCAAAAAAAAAAAAACCCCAAAATTAAAAAGGATGAGTAATTAAATTAAGGATCAATAAACTCTTACCATGTAAAATTAGCTTCCGCTTTTTGATATAGTTCTTTGGAAAGATTTTTATATACTACTATGCATACATTAAAATAAAAGCACAATAAATTAATGAACATATTCCTAAAATTACTTCACCTTCAAAGACTCTTCTGAATCAGTTTTCCACTCTGAGTCCTCAACACAGTTTTTCCACACACCACGCCCCTCTGGGCTCTTTGGGGCACTGATGATGCAGCTTTTTTTAACAAATAAAAAAAAAAGCAGAGGGCGGGGAGATGCTCCACTATTGCCTCAGAACCCTTTTCTCAAGTTTCTGACATCTGTTCTGATCTTATGAGAGGGTGTCAACAGAAAAGTTTCAATTGAAAGTCAGGACTCATACTCATTTCTCAAATGATCTTGATGAGAATGTTATGATGAAACCTATTAAAAACGTACAAAAAAGTGTCTTGAAATGTCAATGGTTGCAGGTGTCCAATCATACCACCAGGACTGATAGCCAAGTTCATCCATGCCAAGGCAATGACATCATGACAGCTGCCTGACCTGCAGTGATTACAAGATTCCATCTATTGTAAGATGCATCACAATTTTCAACTAACAATGGAAGAAATTGTGGGTCTTAAAATCAATGAAGCACAGTAAGTTTTCTCTAATTGTACACAATTGTACACTTACTACATGAAAAGTCTCTTCCAGAAAGGAAGGAATAGTTGACTGAAACTTTGTAACCAACTCTTCAGGAGGTCCTTCCTGGAGAGCATAACACAGGTTTCTGTTGGCACATGACTTGCAATGTTCTTCTCTGTAAAACAGAATCTGAATGCAAGTGACCTGTGCCAATTCATAGTCAAAGTTTTATAAGATGTCACCTAATTCCATCATGTCTCTTTCTCTCCTACCATGAGAAAGGCATATGCCAGATGAGGGCTGCCCCTTCTACACAGATTCTTGAGTGAGGGCCAACGCTGACCATGAGCAGAGCTATAACAAAAAGTAATAGGAGAGTAATAAACTTTTGCTTTCCTCAACCACTGAGCTTCCTGGGGCCCCTTTTGTTAATTTCTTAAGGCAACAAAACACAGGGAAAGTCAAATAATACAGAAGATTTTTAGTATAAACTATGGATTCTAAAAAATTATTTCCAAATGTCTGGACCAGAAAATTCCTCTAAGCCACCCTGTTCTTTACCATAGCCTCACTTGCAGGCTAGTTGTATCAAGTCATTCCTCAGACACCATTCCATGCTACTCTTGACTTTTTTCAAGGTTGTCAATGCTAATGCTCTTCTTGCCTTTTCAGCTTGCTCCTCAAACATGGTTCAAGATACTGTCTCCTCTTCGTTCCCCATCTAATTCTTTCTCTTCTCTCCTCTGCCCCAGTTGTCATGTCCCCAGACTCTGCAACAACACAAACCTGTGATAACCACCTCACATATATATAGGTATGAGGCTATCCATATATAATAGGTATGAGGTTAAACACCAACTAGATTCTCTTTCTAGGCACCTGCCTAGAAAGCATGAAGCCCTGAGTTAAAACCCCAGTACTACAAAAAAAAAAAAAAAAAAAAGACTGAGGCTATAGCTCAGTGGTAGGTTCTTGTCTAGCATGTTCAAGGCCTTGGATTTAATCTCTAGCATTGCAAAAAAACCAAACAAACCAAAAAATTTGGTTTCAGACTGATGAAAGTCCAAAATAACATGGAAATAGATAACAAAGTATGAAGTCTGACTCAAGTGATTTCATAACTAAAATCTGGAAAATAATTTCTATAGTTATAATAAAACCATGACTAATCATGCATTATGGATTAAAAATCCATATGAATGTGGTGACTTAAGAAATCAAAGCTTATAATAAAGGAAATGCAAATTAAAACCACACTAAGATTCCACTTCACCCCCGTTAGCATAGCCATCATTAGAAACACCACGAACAACAGGTGTTGACAAGAATGGGGGGGAAGGAACCCTCTTACACTGCTGGTTGGAGGCTACTTAAAAAGCTAAACATTGATCTACCATATGATACAGCAATACCACTCTCGGGGATATACCCAGAAGACTGTGACACAGGTTACTCCAGAGGCACCTGCACACCCATGTTTATTGCGGCACTATTGCCAAGTTATGGAAACAGCCAAGATGCCCCACTACTGACGAATGGATCAAGAAAATGTGCTATCTATACACAATGGAATTTTATGCAGCCACAAAGAAGAACGAAATGTTATCATTCGCTGGTAAACGGATGGAATTGGAGAACATCATTCTGAGTGAGGTTAGCCTGGCCCAAAAGACCAAAAATCGTATGTTCTCCCTCATATGCAGACATTAGATCAAGGGCAAACACAACAAGGGGATTAGACTTTAAGCACATGATAAAAGCAAGCGCACACAAGGGAGGTGTGAGGATAGGTAAGACACCTAAAAAATTAGCTAGCATTTGTTGCCCTTAACGCAGAGAACTAAAGCAGATACCTTAAAAGCAATTGAGGCCAATAGAAAAAGGGTACCAGGAACTACAGAAAAGGTTAGATCAAAAAGAATTAACCTAGAAGGTAACACACATGCACAGGAAATTAATGTGAGTCAACTCCCTGTATAGCTATCCTTATCTCAACCAGCAAAAACCCTTGTTCCTTCCTATTATGGCTTATACTCTCTCTACAACAAAATTAGAAATAAGGGCAAAATAGTTTCCTCTGGGTATTGAGGGGGTGAGGGGGAGAGGAAGGGGGCGGAGTAGGTGGTAAGGGAGGGGGTGGGGGCAGGGGGGAGAAATGACCCAAGCCTTGTATGCACACATGAATAATTAAAAAAAAAAAAAAAAAAAAAGAATTAACCTAGAAGGTAACACACACACACAGGAAAATAATGTGAGTCAACTCCCTGTATAGCTATCCTTATCTCAACTAGCAAAAACCCTTGTTCCTTCCTATTATTGCTTATACTCTCTCTTCAACAAAATTAGAGATAAGGGCAAAATAGTTTCTGCTGGGTATTGAGGGTGTGGGGGGGAGAGGGAAGGGGCGGGGTGGGCGGTAAGGGAGGGGGTAGGGGCAGGGGGGAGAAATGACCCAAGCACTGTATGCACATATGAATAAAATAAAAATTAAAAAAAAAAAAGAAATCAAAGCTTATAATGTACGGTAAATACTGGGGAAAGATTTTTTCCATTGAAAAAGACCACAACGCAACTTAACCACTTATATGTGGAAGAACTCACACACAATTATTCATGCACACAAAGCTGATTAGAGGTTTTCTGTAATCTACATTACACATATACCCCCACATAATACTCATCCTATTTGGTCTCATTTCTCTATCACTTATATTCACTGTATACCTTCCATATAATAAAATGGTACTTATTATCCTAATGTCCTAAGTCTGAAGAAAAGAAGGCCTACAATAGGGAAAAAAAATTGTTGCGATTTTAGACAATTCCATTAATCTATTTAGGGATCAGTTTCCTCATAAGAAAAATTGGAATACTATCTTTACAGAATGAATGTTAAGTTTATGAGCTATTACGACAAACTTAGACCACTGCCTGAATAGAGAGCTCTTTTTTTTTTAAAGGTTAGCTGGATTTCCATTTCTAGTGAAGGTGAGTGAGAATTTATATCATTATTCATGCTCAGAAAACAGAACAGATTAGTTAAAAAAAAAAAAAAAACTTGTTCAAAAGCATCAAAGAATTACCAAAGTATAGAATTACCCAGAGCCAAGATTCAGAAAAAAGAAATTATAAAAAAAAAATTTTTTTTTCCTATTATTTGAGGACATATTTTTCCCAAGGACCTGAACTGATTATTGACGAAGCAACTAAGAGGCTAAAAGTTGATCAAAGATTTAAAATCACCAACAGGGTGAAGAAGACAAAACTGAAATATCTTGTAGGGTCCAAAAAGAGAGAAGGTTCCAGTGAGCACTTCAGGCTTTGGGTTGCGACAAATTATTACAGCCCATGAAAAGGATGAAAAGGAACTACACAAATCCTCACAAAGACTGAGCCCATATCTAAATTCCTGATTGGGAAGAAAGGTAAGCACAAGGGAGATTACTAACGTAACTAGCCTGAAGCTAAAAGCAAATCCTATCTGGAAGATGGAGGAGGCAACAGTACCCTAGGCCTTAAAAATAGTAATCCTGAACATATAATAATTGGTATGGAATAAAGCATAACCAAGCAAACAAGGGCACAAGAAAGGTGACTAAAAACTAAAGGTTCCCACAGGCAACAGAAATAAACCTAGAAGGGGTTCAAATGAATGCAACAGATATAGACACTGAAATACTTTGCCTAATGTAAGAAATGGGGACAGGGGTGGGAGGGTGGATATATGTGTGTATGTGAGTAAACTGTTGCTCAGAAAAATGATACCCCAAAGTGAATGCCTAAGAAGCAAAGTTCCTCCCTGACCTCTGCTTGTCCTACTGTCTCCTACTCACTGTTCTTCCCTCTGCACCAAGACAAGCCACAGGAGCTAGAATTTCTCTTCCCCAAGGCAGGGCATAGAAACTAGGTCTAAAAATGTCACTATAATCTTCTCCCAAGTTTTTTAGAGCATCCAAAAAGAAATTCTCTGACCTATCTTGTCTAACAGTAGATCATAAGACCCCTATTTCAGAAGAGGTCCTGCAGCAAACCTGGGAGGAAAGAACGCTACAGAGAGAGGTCAAGAAATCAAGAAGAATCGGGCTTTTCCTACCCATTTGGTATATAGATCATACCCAATTTTGGTCCAATCATATTTCTATACGGCAGTCTATGCTTAACTGGACTTAAAGCATAAAAATGGATAGTTTACCCTGGGTCTTTGGGTCTTCATTCTGAAACCTCCTATGTCATAGGATTTGTCCTATGATCAATTCCTTGGAGGAAAAAATGTGAACTTTCCTTTAAATGAGCAAATAAGGACCCTGATAATTCCTAATTACCAAAACATACTCTGAGCTTAAAGTGAATAATATATGGTCTCCAGAAATTGGCTAGTAAAAAAATGTCATCTTCAGTTTCTCTAGCAGTGAAATTCAGAATTTCTTTCCACATATGATTTAACTATTTAACCGGGAGGGTAAAAATAACCCATGTATTTTTCTGCACGTAAACTTTCAAGGAGGCATATTAAGAAATTCACCTTTCAGACTTTAAGAAAATCACTTGTATTAATAACTTACATCAATGGTTCTCAAAACCATACTCAAGCAGAATAAAGCTGTTCATCACTACTATTAAAAGAATAAGCACTCAATTTTTATACCCTTGACACAAATTGAGATATTCGAAGTTCTTTTGCCAAGAGAGAAACAAATTAAAGGAATCGCCTCCTACAAAATTTAGCAAGCACCAAAAGAAGCTAATTTATTCAACACATAAGGATCTCAACAGAGTAATAAAGCAGTCATCATTTATTGAGTTTTAGCATGTGCTGGCATTTGTTTAAGTGTTTAAGAAACATACCACAGCCTGGCGCTGGAGGCTCACACCTGTAATCCTAGCTATTTGAGAGGCTGAGACTGGGCGAATCACAGTTCGAGGCCAGCCCAGCCAAAAAGTTCAAGCGATCCCATCTTCAAAATAACCAGAGAATAATGGACTGGAGGTGTGGCTCAAGTGGTAGAGGACCTCCTTTGCAAGCATGAAGCCTTGAGTTCAAATTCCAGTCTTGAAAGATATTAAGAAAGAAGAAATACAACACACAACAGCATGATGAGGAAGTTAGAATTATTTTCCCCATTGTACAGATGAGGAAATTAAGACTTAGAAGCCAAAAAATTGCTTATTTCACTCTTTAAGTGGCAGAGGGAACACTAGCTCAGTTCTTTGGGTTCAGCATGAAAGATCACTTTTCTATTTATATTTTCTATTTTGCATCATTTTTATATAAAATTTTTAATGTAAGGATTCTGCGCATAAACATACATATATACACACACATTCAGGATTTAAAGGTCCAAAACTGTTGTGCATCCACAATTTTTCTGAATAATGCTGCACCCAAATGGAGAAACAAAACAGACTTCTCAATGATAGACCAGTAAGCCAAAGCACTGCATATAGTAAGTCTACAAAGCATTAACTGGATTAATTAGCAAGGGATTTGAGAAGCAGCTTGGAGCTAAGAAACCAAAACACTAAATTGTTTAAATACTTTGGCAAAAGATCAAGGTTTCTAGGCAGCACTGGGTCTCCTTCCTTCCTTCCCGTTCCATGTTTTAACACATTTAACCTGTCTGAGGTACTTTTTTCATGAGATATGAATGACATTGTCAAAATACCAAAAAGAAAAGAGAATTTTTAAAAATACTGCAAGCTGTTACCATTTCTGCAAACAGGCGAGAGCCCAGGCAACATTAATTACAAATCAATTGCTTAGGACATAAACAGCTCTTATAACTGGTAAACTCTCCCTCTAAAATAACATGCTTTAGAGAAAAACACAAAGCAAATGTCTTTGCTATTATACTTGGTGAACTAATCAGGACAAAGAAACAAAATAAAACAGGAGAAAATGCACCAAATAGCAAATATGAAAAAGGAATCCTAGCTGGATGAACGCCTGGAATGCTATAGGAACAGCACTGCCATTTAGAAATAACGAAGAGGAAGTGGTCAGGATAAGGACGCTTGCTGAATGGATTTCTGGTTTCCAGGAAGTAAGAATTTTTACAACACATTTTTCACAAAATAGCAAAATAATAAAAGAAAGCTCTAATTACACAATCATGGAGGCAGAACACGAAGGTGGATCTGTGTATTAAAGGCAGTCTTCTGATGGCCAAGCACACTCATCACAACCCCCACCACCACATACACATGCACACACATATCCAAGCATCAACTCAAAAATCAAAAGAGAACATGGAACCCTGGCACACTGTTGGTGATGTTATAAGTTAATACGGCCACTTTGGAAAACAGCATTCCACAAAAAAACATAAAAATAGAATTACCATGTGATCTAGCAATCCCACTTTTGGGTATACACCCAAAGAAATTGAAATCAGTACATCAAAAATGTATCTGTACTTCCATGTTCAGTTCAGCATTATTCATATTAGCCAAGACATGGAAACAACCAAAGTGTTCATCAACAGACGAATGGATTGAAAAAATATGGCACCTATATACACAATGGAGTACTATTCAGCTTTTAAAAAAAGAAAAATTATGTCTTATAGAATAACATGGATGAACCCAGAGGACATTGTGCTAAGTAAAATAAGCCAGGCACTGTGAGACAAATATGATCTCATTCATATGCAGAATCTAAAAAAGTCAAACTCACAGAAGTACAGAGTAGAAACTGAGAAGGGAAGAGGGGAGAAGCACTGGTCAAAAGTATGGTTTCAGTGAGACTGGGAAGATTGAGTTCTAGTGATCTACTGCACAGCAAGATGACTACCGTTAATAATAATATGCTACATATTTCTAAACAGGTGAAAGAGAGAATTTTAAAAGATCTCACCAAGATGCAATAACTATTTGAGGTGATGAACATATTGAGTAGCCTGATTTGATCACTCTGCAATGTATACATGTATTGAAACACCATATTGCCCCATTCATATATACTATTGTCAATTAAAATTAAAATATAAAAAATCAAAGGGTCCTTCCAAAATGCAGTTAATCTGGGCACTGCCTACAAACTACTAATTTCCTTCATTCTTTACCTTGGCAATCTTTGAATTTTCTTCATAATTTCCATAAAAGATTAGAGAAAATCTAAGCACCTTTCTATAGTAAAAAAAAAAAAGCACCATTCCTCCAGAACGTAACATTCCTCCACTCCACTTCATTCATTCCAATGGAAAAGAAAGTAAAAGGCAATCATTAACTTCCCATCAAAATGCACTCTGATTTCCTTTAGCTCCACTGGGACTTCTGTGAATGTAAGGTAGAAAAGGGGGAAGGTCTTCAACTACCAAACCTGGCCAAAGCAATGTGGTAGGGGGCAGTTTTCTTAGCCTCCAATGAAGTGAGGAATATGATCTACTATGCAGAGTTATGAGGATTAAAGATGCTATGTATGAAGCATCCAGAAGCTGTCTGACATACAGTAGATATTCAGCAGTTACTATTATTTCTCACTGGATCTGGACACAGTATGCTAAGTTTCAAAGATAACACAATGTTTCTCCTGAACCAGAAATGTAATGACAATTACATAAACAAGTCACTTGCAGATTATGGGAGGGTACTATATGTTGATCTTGAACAAAATTTACCTGATTATATACAAGGCCCTGTGTCCCCAAAGTGTTCCACAACATACTCGCAATTGTGCACCTTCACAAAATCACTAGGAGGAAAGGCTAATGGGTAATCATACCCTGGGTTCAGATGAATTAACAAGACTGAAGGAAACGAGGGTGTTAACAGTATAGTGAAGCTAACATAAACTTTTTGAGTATGGGTGTTTCATTTGCTAGACATGGCTGACTATAAGAGAAAAAAATGACATAACTTTATTTTTCAAATAAAATTATACAAAGGAAAAATTATGGATAAAAAGAAAAGAGCTAACATGGGTTTTTCTCAAAAAAAATAAAAGGAGATGATATTTAATAAAATACCAAAAGAGAAATAGCCAAAAAAGGTTGTTAGGTAAAATGTACTATAGTTTGAATCTAAGTTTTTAATATTTTATATTACAGGATTTTTTAAGTGACTTAATATCACACACTATTCATTTCAAATTTAAGGAAATGTTAAAATATTACTGCATAACAAATTTTTATACAGGCATAATTTTTTAAATACTTTTAATGCAGTCTTATAAATAAAATAGGAGTTGGTTATTCATATTACAAAATTCACCCCTTTTCAAAATAAGTTTCCTTTCTGTTTCACTTAACTGAATAATTTCTAACACTAATAATATAAAATATTTCAGACTATTTACTGCATAAAACAGGTTACAATAATATTTATGTTCTATAGTTCCTTTACTAAACATTTAATGAATGCTTACTATAAGTAAATATCATATTATTAAATTTTTCTTATGCTATTAAATTCCTAAGATAATAAAGTAGGCAGGTGAGGGTAAGTCAATATTACTGATGAAAAAATTGGGATACTTGCCCAAGTTAATTACTGGCCATCCAAAGGCCAGGTTTAAACTCTATACCAAACATAAAGCCTGTGCTTCTTAAACTACACATGATGCTTTCCTATGTTCCTATATTCTCTGTATTTAATCAAAGAGATACACCATTCCCCTACATCCACAGACAACAGTGTCTCATCATTCAACAAAGATACTCCACAATTAGCCCCACCTTTGCCTGCTCCCAAAAGGACCAAGCATCTTTCAACAAACCAGGTCAAGTTAAAGGAGAAAACACAACTTCAAAATAGTCTTGTTACATCAGCACAAATGAGAAGCAACAAGATACTCTTATCCAGAGGTAAAAACATGGATACAAATATTATGTATATATAGCTTTTCTGAAAAATGAAACACTATACTATTTTCAAGTTATTTTTCAAAACTGCATAAAGAAAGGTTGCAAACACAATCTGAGAGTCCTGACTCTATCAATTCCCTTCTCATTCCAACCCTGAAGGTCTCTCTCTTCCTAAAGACCTCCTAAGAAAAAGCAAAAACTTAAAAAGCTGAAAATCTACTCAAATGTAAATACCAAGAAAAACTGCTGGTCTACCTTGATTTCAGATAACAAATAGGATGATGTGGTAGCATATACCACATAAACCAATGCAACTTCTGCATTATTCTGATACTATTCTTTACCAAGTGCTATGTGATGATATAGAAACACACACAAATTTGCTTTACAGAAACACACGTTGTAACAAAAGACCATACTATCTTTTTTTCCTCATACCCTTAAGATTGACCCCACTAATAATCTCATTTTACAAATTAAAAGTAAGAAAAGGCAGCTGGGCACAGTGGTTCATGCCTATAATTCTAGCTACTCAAGAGTTAGAAATCAGGAGCATCATGGTTCCAGGTCAGCCCAGGCCAAAAGTATGTAAGACCCCATCTCAACAGTGGCATATGCCTGTCATCCCAGCTACAGTAGAAAGCATAAACAGGAGGACAGTATCCAGGCTGGCCTGGGCACAGAGTGACACCCTATTTCAAAAGTAACCAAAGTAAAAAGGGCTGGAGGCATGACTCAAGTGGTAGAGTAGCTGCCTGACAAGCACAAGGCCCTAAGTTCAACCCCAACCACCACCAAAAAAAATGAAAAGGCTGAGGTGTACAACCTATCATTACACAGTTTGTAAATGCCTGCACCTGAACTAGAACTTATTATTTTAAACAAACCACAAAGTAAAACCTTGTTCCAGCAGAGAAGTTGAACACTCCAGAAACACAACTTTGTCTTCTCAAATATGATACAAACATAGACACATACATACTCACAGTCTCTTAGAGGCAGCACAGTATAGACCTAGAATCAACTCGAGTCCACAACTTGCAACCTGTATTACCTTAGGAAAACTTACTTGATGTCTATGCCTTAGTTTATGCTATCTGCAAAATGGGCACAATAATCTCTAATGGGATCCAGGAAGAATGAGAAAAAATGTAAACCCAAGTACATGTGTATATATACATATGTATATATATATATATATATATATATATATATATATATATATATATATGATGCTTACCCATGTATGTGTGTGTACATGTGTGTAGAGGCTCAAAAAATGTTAAATTATATCCATGCTCTCATCTGTCACTTGGTCTTTGTTCCATTTCAATATAATAGTCCCTCTTTATCCAGAAGACCCTGAGTGGATGAATAAACTATCGATAGTACCAAACTCTATACATATATTATGTTTTTTTCCCTATAGGTACATAGTTATAAAGTTTAACATAAATTAGGCACAAGGAGGATTAATAAAATCATTTTAACAAGGCTGTAAAAAAATAAAATGTATGGTTTCTTTCTTTCTCTTGAAAGAATGACAAATATTAGTATTTTTAGACAGTACTTGACAATGGGTATCTGCAACCACAGAAAGTAAAACCACAGAGCAGGAAGACTACTGTACGCAGTCACAAGAAAAATGATGATGCTAATGTGACACACACTTGAGGAGCAGCTGCAGACTCTACTTCTACTTTGTGGGGCCATTAGAAAATGGAAACGTTGAGAAGAGTCATATCAAAAGTCATCAGCCAAAATGGACCAAACCCAAAGACTGCAGTTCATTAAACTGCATTAAATATTTCTGCCAATCATTCAATGTATTACCTGGAAAGAAAATCCAACTAAGAAAATTCCATTTTCTTTCTAAACTCAGTTTTCTTGCTTAGTTGAAAACAGAATCCAATTAGAGATCCCTGAGAAGATCCACCTTGAAAATCTTATTCCAAAAAAAAAAAAACCATGCCACCTGCCCTCAAATGGCCTCATCCAAACCCTCTTACTATTTTCTCCCTTTGCAAATAGTGAGGATGACTGACACATATTTTCATTTATAGGGAAGTCCTTAGCACATTAAGTTGAAATTATTTTTATGTGTATTAAGCTGCATGCTGGATTCAACCCTGGGAACAGACACAGAAAGTATCTGTTATTGTTGGGAATCCAAGTTTGAAAGGTCACATAGACCACTCCTAACCACTACCAGAATAAAGTAGTGAATAAAGGAAGCCAGTGGAGGAAAGGAAAAAAAAAAGGAAAAGGAGCAAAGCCATGATGAAAGAGATGGAGTCACCTGGACCATGATTTTCCAGTTTCAATTTGTCCTCATGAAGCCCAGCTGTGCTTTGTTTCCTGCCCTTCACTGTACATCAGACTCCTCCACCACCAACCCTGCATTCTTAAGCTAATTTTAGTGAAATTCCACTCCTTTGAATTCAAAACAGCCTTAACAAGGATCTTAAACAACTGCTTGACACAGAGGGACTCAACTAACTACATTAAAAAAAAAAAAAATAGGAATACAAACTTCATAAAATATCTAGTGAAAGATGGGCACTCCCATGGTTACAGTTCCCTCGATAGGCCAAATTTCCCTTAATCTACTTATCAAATAAATGTTAAGGAAATAAATAGTATCTGACACAACATGGTGCTTTAATTTATCACCTAATAATAATTATGCATTCAAAGTTTATAATGATAGCACAGCTCTACAATTCACATTCTTTTAAATCAAATAATTTAGAACCCTGCAGAAGAGTTCCACCTTACAGCATATTCCCTCATTCTTGTGCAAATTCAAGCTGTCTATCAACATATTAGCATTTCAATCACCCTGGCTTTTTTCATAACTGGGAGAAGCTGTCTTCATTTATTCTTATTGAGCATCTACCACCTATGAATTATTTCTGAGGCTAAGCAGTAAAATTGAATTTAAATCCAAGTATACGAGAAATTGAAACTATTTTCAAAAATAAATAGGACTTTGTAGTTATATACTCCCAAATATTATAAATATGCTTTTCAATGGTTAATTTACTTTAAGCTGAAAACCATGACCTCTGAATTAAGTTCTTACAACGGTTGAAAATGGAAAACCAGCCCCGTATTTCAAGGGATTTTTGTCTTTCTCTTTATTTTTCTAAGAATTCTGGATCAATTTATATTCCTGGGGTAAATACATCTACCACACCAAAAAAAAAATTTTTTTTAAGTCTCCTTTAAGCATCCATTTAAGGCAATGACCATAAATGGTATAGTTTGCCCTGGACATCATTAAAATGTAAAGTTAATGAGGATTCAGCTGAAAACAGAAGGAATGTAACCTATTTTCAGGCAAAAGTTCTAACACTGCAATCAGAGGAAAAAAGCTCTTTGATGTTTCTTTGTCTCTTCTCATTAATTTTTTTGTCTCAAAAAAAAAAAAGGCACCAAAGTTTAAACATGATAATTATAAAGAGCTCCAATGAGGTCGTTAGAATTTTTTTATGAGATAAACAAGAATTACTCATATATACATGGGGATACCACCACCTGCCTGGCAAAGGTGATATAAGGTTTAAAGATATTGTAGGTAAAGTGTGTAGCAGAATAACTGACACATAGAAGATACTCGCTGATATTCTCTTTTTGTCTCTCTGTGGTCCCCAGGGGCCTAGCATAATGCTGACACAAAACTAGTACTCAAAAAGTAGCCATTATTATTATCATCACATATGATGTATTTGTTATTTCCTACAGAAAAATTCACTGTATTAACCCTAACCTTCTGTACAAGATTTATGCAACACTCAGCACCTCCTGTCACCAGGCAGGTGGGGCATTATCCAAATAACCAGCATGGAGTAAACAGTCCCAAGTGACATTTCATCATGTGAAGTGCCTGCACAGGTATAAATATTATATCCTCTCCAGTTTTATTGCCTCATTTTACAATTATACTACTAAAGAGCAAAATAGCATGCAGAATGTTAAGTGGCATTCTGCAGCTTGGAATTTCATCCCACAGCTCCATTCAGAATAACAAATGTGGGAGCTATTTCATCTCTGTTCTATTGTGAGGAAAGTTATCACCTTTACTTGAATATACACAAGGATCTGGCTTCCTGCAATCCATATTGTGCTAAGTGAAATCTTAAATCAAATGTGATAATTACCAAGAAGGTGCCATTAAGGAAGTATTATAGTGCTTTTCAGAGAGACCTTACCCTATACAAGTTATTGTTGTACCAATTTCATAATCCCAGTAAACAAAGCCTAATCAGCAATAAGTGGATCTAACCAAGATGAGCCATCCTTAAATACACAAGAATGTAGACTTTCTCTTTACCTAAACAAACCAACAAACAAAAAAACTTGTCAATTCCGTAAACGAATCAGTTATTTTAAATGCTGGGATCAGAATAATAAATGTTTCTCCAGCAATTTTCATTTTAAAGGCATTTCCACATAAATTATGTCACTTTCACTGGCTCATCCATTCTATAAATATTCATTAAGTCTTTTTAGTATTAAGCACTGGTCATAATATAGTAAAGAAAATAGCAGAAGATCCCTGTCCTCACAGAATTAAAGATCCAGTACAGACACTCATACAAACTAATAACCACACAGGTAACTTACACACTATGATAAGTATTATAAAAGCAAACAGCACAAGATCTGAGGATGTAACTTTTGAGATGAGATCTACAAGAATGAGAGAACTGATTTAAAAAGAAAAAAAGATGAGAAAGAATTTCAGGATAATAGTTGAGATAGAAATGCCTAGTTTTAAAGATGTTAGGATAAGTCAATCAAATATTTCTGAGACATTGACTAAGGAGGGTGAGCAGGAAGGTAGAATGAAGGCAATAGGTTTTTAGCTTGCATAATGGGTTTTTTTAAAATATGGTATACACTCAAAGGGGTGCAAATCTACATTAAGATTAATGGGAATAAACATTTTGAATTTCAGATAACTTTGAGGTATATCCAAATGGCCAGAGAGATCAAAGGAAGAAGTTTATGCCATATTCATTAATTCAAAAATTTGCTTCCTAAGAAACTACTTGTACTGTGTCCCATGATCCTCAGTAGAGGAAAGGAAATGAACAAAATGATGAGTCACCCTTTAAAAAAATAAAAAGCACATGGCAAAAATGTAAAAGTTCACTGGAATTCAAGAGAGAGTCTACTTAGATTGGACAATCAGGAAGAATGCACAAGGAACTGTCTTGAAGGTAAATGGCAATTTCTTAAATGGAACAAGAGAAAAGGCATTTTAGACAGGAACAGCATCTGGAAATGGCAGTTTGTAGCAACTATAAGTACAAATTGTGTGACTGAGATGTAAAAGAAGAAAGCAAGGGGGCCCAATTTACATAAATAAAAGGATAAGAGAATCTTTTAATAAATGTATTCCAATAAATTAGATAAATGAAATGGACAAATTATAGAAAAATACAAACTACCAAAACTGACTCCAGAAGAAACAGAAATCTGAATAGATCTGGAGAACTGACAGATCTATTCAGATAGATCTGAACAAAATTTGAACAGCACAAGAGATTAAATTACTAATTGTAATCTTCCCACATACAAAACAAATGATTTTGTTGAACTCTACTAAACATTTAAAGAATTAATGCCAATTTGTCATAAACTCTTTCAAAAAGTAGACTAGAAAAGAACAATTCCCCAACTCATTCTATGAAGTATGAGTATGAGTATCTATGCTGATACTAAAAGCAAATTAACATAGGAAAACTATAGGGCTGAGGCATGGCACAAGTGGTAGAGTGCCTGCCTGGCAAGCACAAAGCCCTGAGTTCAAACCCCAGTACTGTCAAAAAAAAAAAATAATAAGTCATAGAAATGCAAAAATTCTCAGCAATATACCAGTAAACCAAACCTTGCAACACAACACATAAAAAGGGTTATATACCATGACCAAATAACATTTATCCTAAGAACTCAAGCTTAGTTTAACATTCAAAAATAGATTAATAAGATCAAAAAAAAAAAAGAATAAAACCACATGATCATCACAGAAAAAGTATTTGACAAAGTCCAACATCCTTTCCTGACAAAAATCACTGAACAAACTAGGTGTAGAAAAGAACTTAACCAACCTGCTGAAAGGCATCTACAAAAATGTACAGCTAGTATAATTAATGGTGACAAAATGAATGCTTCCCTTTAGGCTAAGGAACAAGGCAAAGATATTCACTCCTATCACTTCTATTCAACATTGCATTGGAGGTTCTGACTTGGGTAATTAGGCAAGAAAAATAAATAAATAAATGTCATCCAGGATGGAAAGAAAAAAGTAAACTATATTTGTAGATAACTTGATCTTGTATGAAAAAATCCAAAGGAATCCACTAAAAAAAAAAAAAAAAAAACTTATTAGAACCAGTTTAGAAATTCAGCAAAGTTGCAGAATAAAAGATCAATACACCAGAAATCAACTGCATTTTCACACCTTACCACTGAGCAATACAAAAAGGAAATTTTTAAATTCTAGTTAAAGTAATCAAAATGAATAAAAATAAATTTAACAAGAAAACTGCAAAACTTGTACTCTGAAAACTACAGAAAAAATAACTTTAGGGAAAAAATGTAAAGATTACCTAAACAAATGGAAATACATCAATGTTGATAGACTGGAGGACTTTTAAGATGGAAAGACTTCTCAAGTGGATCTACACATTCAATTATTCTGATCAAAATCCAACTGGCCTTTCTTGCAGAAGTTGACAAGCTAATTCTAAAATTCATATTGAAATACCCAAACTACCTTGAAAAGAACAAAACTGGAAGATTCAAAAGACTCAATTTCCAAATTTATTATGAAGCTACAATAACCAAGATATATCTTTATGTAGTACTAACATAAAGATTTGAATAGGATTGAGAGCTCAGAAATGAACATTGACATTTATCAATTGTAACTGTCAATTGATTTTTAACAAAGGAGCCAAAACAATTCAAAGTAAAAAAAAAAAAAAAGAGAGAGAGAGAGAGAATAGCCTTTTCAAATGGTGCTAAAACAACCAGATTTCCTCAGGCAAAAAGAATGAAGTTAGACTCCCTCTTTACAGCATACATAAAAATCAACTCAAAATAGGTATGGACTCAAATGTAGAAATACAATGATAAAATCTTTGGACAAAACAAAGGATTAAGTATTTAAACTTTAGAATGGGCACTGATTTCTTAGATACAATATTAAACACAAACAAAAGAAAAAAATAGACTTCATTGAAATAAAAATGGTTGTGCTTCAGATGACACTATTAAGAAAAAGTTAACCTACAAAATGGGAGACAGTACTTGCAAGCCATTAATCTAATAAAAGACTTGAATTCAGAACATATAAAGAACTCTTAAAATTCAGTATTTTTTTTTTAAACAACCCAATCGGTAAACTGGCAAAAGATCTAAAGAAATATTCTTCCAAGGATATACATAAATGCCAAATAAGCACATGGAAAGGTACTCTACATCATTAGCCATTAGAGAAATGCAAAACAAAATGAGGCATCACTTCAGGCCCAGTAGGATGGATATAACAAAAGAGACCAGCAGCAAGCACTGAAAAGACATGGAGAAACTGGAACCCTCATATACTGTTGGTGGGAATGTAAAATGGTGCAGATTCTACGGAGAACAGCTTTTTCTCAAAAGGCAAATGGAATTACATTATACTACCAATTCCACTCCTAGGCTTACATACAAAGTAATTATCTATCAACAAATAAACGGGTAAACAACATATAGCCATTAATAGGAATTGAGTTCTGGTATATGCTGCATGGTTAAACCTTGAATATATTAGGGTACATGAAATAAACCAGACATGAAAAGACAAATATATGATGCCACTTATATGAGGGGCTAGAATAGGCAAATTCATAGAGACAGGAAATAAATTAGAGGGATGGGGTAGGAGGCAAAATGAAGAGTTATTATTTAATGGTTACAAAGTTTCAGTATGAGATGATGAAAAGGTTCTGGTAATGGAGAGTGGTGAGTGTTGCTCAACAGTATGAATATAATTAATGTCACTGAGTTATATATGTGCTTAAGAATGATTAAAATGGCAAATTGTGTCATCTATAGATAAAGATATTTGTGTCCTAACAATTTAAATCATTAATGTAATTTATCAAAACCACTGAATTGCCCACTCTTTAAATGGATAAATTTTATGGCATATGAATTATATCTTGATAAAGATGCTGGAAAATAATTAGAATGAAACATTAAATGAACAATTTTAGCAGTGATTAGACACAGTTGAAAACTGAAGTAGTAAACTGGAAGAAAGATGTGAAGAAATTATTAAATGCAGCAGAGAGAACCAGGCTGTAAACAAAAGACATGATTAAAAATTATGTCAAGGAAAAAAAGTCTAACACATGTCTCATCAAAGTTTCAAAAGAAAAGAAGGAAAGACTGGGGAGAGAAACAATATTTAGAAATATAAAGAAAGATCCCCAAATAGCTGAATCCTAGTCAAGAAATATAAGAAAGCCAGGTGCCAACAGCTCATGCCTATAATCCCAGCTACTTGGGAGACAGAGATCGGGAGAATCTCGGTTTGAAGCCACCCCAGGCAAATAGTTCAAGAGACCCTATCTTGAAAAATACCTAACACAAAAAGGGCTGGCAAAATGGCTCAAGTGGTAAAGTGCCTGCCTGGCAATTGTGAAGCCCCAAGTTCAAAACCCAGTACCACAAAAAAAAAAAAAAAAAAGATAGCTGAGAAGAAAATTCTACTGCTAACATTTATCATTGCTTACTGAAGAACAAGACAGATTATTTACATAAAAATTATAATTAAAATGGAAGGGGATTTCTCAACAACAACAATAGAAACCAGAGAACATGAAATCTCAATTCTAATGTGCTTTAAAAAATAACCATTAATCCAGGATTTAAAAAAAAGCTTTCCAAAATGAGGGAAAATAAGAACATTTGCAGAGAAATGAAAACAGGTATTTCCCACCAAAAAAAGGATGGCATTCAAGCATGAAGATTATCCCAGATGGAAAAATTCTGAAGTACATGAAGGTATGGAGAACAAAGATACTAGAGAATGTGAGGATAAATCTAAACAAACATGGGCAATATAAAAACTAGCAATGTACATGGGTTTAAAAGAAAATATACAATTATGAAAACATGTAAGGCAGGAGAGGAACAGTTAAAGTTAAAGCAAAGTAAGGTCTTTATAACATTTAGGAGTGAAATAAAGAGGACAACTTTTAAGTTACATACACATGCTAAAATTTCTCAGAAAAACTGTACCATACATAGATGCTCCCCCATCTTATGTTCTACTTAATGATTTTTCAAATTTACAACAATTTGAAAACAATGACCATTCAATAGAAACCATACTTTGAATTTGAGAAGCTATACTTAAGGAACTATAAGGTACCTACTTCAATCTTATTTAGATCTGCTTTAATTCAGGAGGCTGAGGGGTCTTTAAGCTGTTCACCTTAAAGACCACAGCACTATGTGAAATAAAACACAGTACTAATGGGATGAGATTTTTGGTGGCCTTGGAAACTGAGTACACATATCCCTCCATTGCAATTAGGTATATATATGCAAACATTAAATGGAAGACACTGAATGAGCTCTAACTAATTCACTCTGCCACACCCAAATTTTAGGGAACCCATCTTTCTATAGGGTTGCCAAGAGATTTCTTGACAGAGTAAAGACTGAATGATTGCGTTAGTTAGCCTTTCATCACTGTAACAAAATTCCTGAAATTAACAACTTACAACTTAAAAGGAAGAAATACTTATTTTGGCTCACAGTTTTGAAGGTTTCAGTCTATCCATCATCAGCTGGCTCCACTACTACAGGCCTGTGGTGAGGCAGAACATCATGGCTGTGGGAGCTTGTGGCAGAGGTATGGCAACCAAGAAGCAGAGAGGAAGACAGGAAAGGGCTGGGAACAAGGTATATCTTTCCAAGGCACATCCCCACTGACCTACTTCTTTCAACTAGGCCTCACCTCCTAGTGTTTCTACCACCCCACAATAACACCATCAAATTTTGAATCCATCAGTGGACTAACCAATGAAGTCAGAATCCTCATTATCCAATCACCTCTCAATGATTGGATCACCAGCTGGAACACACCATTCAGGATCACACAGGGTAGCACATTCAGACGTCTTTCTATAAGATGTTGGCTCCTCAAAAGGGCTACTTGTTCCTATCAATGGACTGGACCATTTCTCATTAAAAAGCATCCCTTTTAGATAATTATTACCCTGCACCTAAATGAGCAATTTATAAGATAGTTTCATGGAAAAAAATGCTAAGTATATAAGTCACTCAAATTATCTTGGAATATAATTTGTAAGAAAACAGAAAGCTTGGGTGAAACAAATACTAAGCAGCCATAACTGAAGCAGATGAAACCACACATAGATCAGTTTTTAATTTGTTACATTATCTCAATTTGAACATAACCATTCTTAGCACTTTTCTACTGGCAAATCAGTATTTCTGGTCACTCTTAAAAGATAGGAAGTAGTGAACATCCACTCTAGCCCTCAGCCAGCTCTCCTGCTCAGGAACTGGGGACTGTTCCTCATTCCCAGTCACAACCTCTGTAGACAACTATTACATATTATAGAACCCTGAGGCCTAACACTTGGCCTCAGATTTTAAACAATATAATTCAAACTGCCCAGAAAGCAAAGTAAAACAAAAAGAATGAGCTGATTCAATCAATGTAAACAAACAGCAAACTGTTCAAGTGAAGTTTGTCTTTCCTCTTTTGTCTCTTAGTCAAGCAAATCTTTACCTTATCAGCTAACTAGATTAATGCCAGAGATTGTCATATGCCAGTAGTAATAAATGCAGTGGATGGAAGATAGAAAACAATGTTCAATCCTTGAAACACACTAAATCTCTTTTCTACCTTGCTAGGAAAAATGAGAAGGTCCTAGGCAAATGTAACCACAGGTAAAATTACACTCTTTAAAAAAAAAAAAAAAAAAGAAATATAAGCTGCAGTGCTCTATATTAAAAGCCTCACAAACAAATTATAGTAATATTACCCTGCTTATCTGGGCACAATAAATTCCATTAAATGAGAAATTCTCCAAAACAAATATTTTATTTTTTTTTCTTTTATTATTCATATGTGCATACAAGGCTTGGGTCATTTCTCCCCCCTGCCCCCACCCCCTCCCTTACCACCCACTCCACCACCTCCCTCTCCCCCCCACCCCCTCAATACCCAGCAGAAACTATTTTGCCCTTATTTCTAATTTTGTTGTAGAGAGAGTGTAAGCAATAATAGGAAGGAACAAGGGTTTTTGCTAGTTGAGATAAGGATAGCTATACAGGACATTGACTCACATTGATTTCCTGTGTGTGTGTGTTACCTTCTAGGTTAATTCTTTTTGATCTAACCTTTTCTCTAGTTTCTGGTCCCCTTTTCCTATTGGCCTCAGTTGCTTTTAAGGTATCTGCTTTAGTTTCTCTGCATTAAGGGCAACAAATGCTAGCTAATTTTTTAGGTGTCTTACCTATCTTCACCCCTCCCTTTTGTGCTCTCACTTTTATCATGTGCTCAAAGTCCAATCCCATTGTTGTCAAAACAAATATTTTAAATGTCACTTCATTTCTAGCTACCTGCTGAATAGGGTTATCCTTTGGTGAAATATTTAAACAACAAGGTTCCTATACTCCACAATGATAGAAAAGATAGTTATAGGGCTGGGGTGTGCCTCAAGTGGTAGAGTACCTACTCAACAAGCGTGAGGCCCTGAGTTCTAACACCAGTACTGCTTAAAAAAAAAAAAAAAAGCAAAAGAAAGAAAAGAGTTAAAATACAACATAGAGGATGTCAGGAAGGGCATCTAACTAAGTCTTCAAGAGGTGGCAGATAAGGGGAAATAAAAGCAGAGAAAAGGGAGGATTAAAGATCTTCTAAAAGAGTTAACATCTCATCTGAGTCTCAATGGACAATGGAAGTGAACTAGAAAGAGAGAAAGGGTTGATACAAAAAGAGGAAGACCAGGTGCTCAGAGGTCAATGCAAAGAGACTGAGGTGGCTCAGCAAAAGCACAAGGTCAGTGACAGGGAATGGGGAGAGATTCCAGGTCAGCCAAGTCATAAAGGACCTTGAGCTCCATGCTGAGCTGAGTATTACAAAGTAGGTAATGAAAAAGCATTACAGAGGCTAAGGAAAACACTTATGTAAATAATTACATCTGTTTAACATACATTCTGTCAGAACAGAATATGGGTCTGCCCATACCAATTAATTGGTAGTTAACCAAAGACGAATAATGAAGGCCAGAAGTAAATCAAAAGCAATGGAATTGGGTATCACAGACAAAAAAAAATAGGAAAGAGATCAAGAAATTAGACTTCACCTTCTCTTTCTAATAGACAATTTAATCCTACTGTCAGAGTGCACTTCCACAAACTGTAAGAAACAACCACAGTGGCTCAGAATGGATAGGACAGTATTCACATAGGAAGGCTTGCCAACATGGGGAGTCAGAGTCCAAGCAGTATGAGGAGGGTATCCAAGCTGAATGGGACAATCTAACAGGGTGTCAGAACCCGAGAATAAATGAAGTGCCTGCATAGGAGAGTGACCTAGTGTGGGGAATCAAAGCCCAACAAGGAGGAATCAAAGCCCCAAAGACAGCTTCCTGGCAGTTTGAAAAAAAGTGTGCATATTAAAAGACAATCTGGTGTGAGGTGTCAGAGTACCTGAGCAGGGTAAGACGGCTTTTCATGCAAGATATACCTGATATAGAGTGTCAGACCCCAAGCAGGAGAAACAGGAAGAACTTGAAAGAAGGTGACAATCATGCATAAAGTGTTAAAATCCAAGGTGAAGAAGGAGCTTCCTACGTGAGAGCTCACAGAACAGGACTGGGATGCAGCTCAGCAGTACAGTGCTTACCTAGCACATGGGTTCAATCCCCAGCACCACCAAAAAAAAAAAGACACACAGAAAAGAACCAGCCTGGCATGACTTGTCGAAGCTGAAGTTGTATGAGGCACCCCTGGACTATAGGGTATCAGAGCTCTAGTGGAGCACGGAGGGCATCTACCTGGGTAGGATGTGGTGGTGGCAGTGAGGAGAGATTAGTCCTATACAAGGGGGTTAGTGACTAAGTAAACATATTAAGGATAATGGGGATGAGGCTTATTGCTACTGGAAAAGAATGTAATAAATATTGAAAGGGAGAAAACCGGAATGAATCTTGTGGTATTCGTTGAAATGCAAGTATGAATTCACACTTTTCAATATATACACAGACAAAAACAGAAATAAATACAGATGTAAATGTCTATGTCCAAATGCATATCACATGCTCACTAGTTCTGTCCACCAACAAGGCCTTAGGAGCAGCAACACCCCAATAGCAATGAGCACACCTATAACCCAAATGTTGGCTTTTAAACTGCATTCTCCTTTAAAAGGAACCAGGAATCCTGGGGAAAATGGCTAAGGAAACAATGAGCAAGTAACATCTTGTTTCAAAAGCAAAGAAGTACTCAAGGAATGATGAGGACAGATGAAAAGAACACAAGAGTCCCTTCAAACTGACTCCTACTGATCAAAGCTGGAACAAATTGAATACTTCAATTTATTCAAATAATAACTTGAATAATTCAATAAGAGCCTAGAGTTAAAAAAAGAAACAACTGAAACCAAAGTCAAATAAGCAAATAAATAAAATGAAAGCCTAATGAGGAATGGAGTATTTTCACTTAATTTCAAAGGAGTAAGTAAGTTTTCAATAGAGAAGTCTGGCAAGCAGTACTGTTGATCAAGAGATCAAGTGATCATATCACTAACGGTACAGATGGAAACTACACTGTCTGATACAATATAACAAGAAGACACAGCATCACTTCCATGGTGTTACTGCCAAAGATGTTTAACCTAAGTCTATGATAAAGGAACGTCACACAGACCAAATTGAGCTATTATCTACAAATGTCAAGGTCATGAAAGTTGAGGAAAAACTAAGGAGTGTTCTAACTGAGGGAGTCTAAAAAGACATAACTTTATGTAGATGGAAAAATGACACCTGTTGAAACTATACCAGGAATGGGGGTGGGGGGAATAAAGGAGAATGGTAGAGGGGTGAATTCAACAATGATATATTTGATATATTGTAAGAACTTTTGTAAATGCCACAACACCCCCACCCAGCACAACAACAAAATTTTTTTTAAAAAAAGACTGAAACTAAATGTGATTTGAGATTTCAAACTGAATCCTTCTGCTTAAAAAACATTACTGGGACTGGCACCATGGCACATGTCTTCAATACCAGCTACTTGGGAGGTAGAGATCAGGAAGATCAAGGTTCGAGGCCAGCCTTGGCAAAAAATTAGGAAGACCCCCATCTCAACCAATAAGTTGCATATGGTGGTACATGCCCATCATCCCAGCTATGTGGGAGGTATCATGGTCCAGACTGGCTTGGGCAAAGTGCGAGACCCTATTCAAAAATTAACTAAAGCAAAAAGAACTGGGGTATGGTTCAGGTGGTAGAACACCTGCCTAACAAGCATGAAGCCCTAACTCCAGTACTGCTCCCCTGCAACACCCCCACACACACACAAACTAGTAAAACTCCGAGTGGCAGAGGACAGTACTGTATCAATGTTAATCCCCTCATTTTGAAAATTATATTGTTTCTATGTAGGAGAATCACTTTTTGTGCAGATTCACAAAGATTCACCCACATTTTTGAAGATGAGGTTAGCAACTTACTCTTAAATGGGGGGGGGTGGGCAGAGCTCTTTGCAGTGTAATTATAACTTTTCTGTTGTAACTTTGAGATGGTTTAAATGTTTTTTAAGCTTTTTCAAAACTTGAAAAAAACATACTTAGGCTTAATTACACTTTGGGTAAAAGTCAAGGATGATTTTTAGATTTCTGGCACAAGCAAGTGAATGGGTACTAACACTGTCAACAGATGTTAGACTAGAAGGAAGAATTCAGGATTGCCTTTTCAGATTTGTTTTACTGGGTGGCCATAGAGGGAGGAGGGAGGATGTGTTTTGTGTGTGTGTGTGTGTGTGTGTGTGTGTGTGTGTGTGTGTGTTTCAATTTGAAGTGCTTGTGGTACATGCACAAACAGCTGCAGACAGAGCTGAGGATCCAGCTCTAGCACTCAGGAGTCTGAGTCAAACACACAGACTGAGCAGTTATCAGTCCGTAGGTGACAGTAGCAACCAAGGGGTGACAAAGATCACACTGGGAAAGTTTATGCTCTATCACATCCCATAAACAATTTGAGATCTTTTAAAAGGATTTTTTTTTAATATACATGTAAACTAAGGAAGTAAGGATAAGGGAAAAATAAAAGGAAGAAAAATATTGTTGGAGGAAAAATACTGTTAGAGATAATAATAGCATATAAAATGCACACAAAAATAATAGCATACCAAAAAAGTCATCCTTAACTCTCAGAGTTAAAAGGCAAGCACAGCCCTAAGGATTCTGAGAGTATATACCACCCTGCATTTGTACATCCATCTCTGTGCTCTTGCTAGCATTTACTAACAGTATGAACCTGACATTTTCTTTCTGAAAGAAAACAAGGGTTTGTGGTTTTTGTGGCCTATCAAAATACACATATACACTAGCACTACATAAATGAAACAGTTCTGATATCCTTTACAAATCTGTATCCACAAATGTTTTCTCTTAATTTATAGGACCTGAAATAAATTAAGACTTAACAACAATATTTTTGCCTAGGGTTTATAGCATGAAAAGCATTTTTATCTACTATATATTATTTCATTCAGTCTTCATACCATCTAGTGTAACAAGTTAAGCAAGTATAGGCCTAATTCCACAGACTGGCAAATAGATTCAGAGAGGTTAAATTACTTATCCAAAATTACACACCTAATAAGTAGGAGAATTTGGAGTAGAGCTCCACTTTTCTGACTCTACAATTCACTCATTCATTTATTCAGTCATCCATTCAAATATTTACTGAGCACCTCTCAGAAAACATTGTCCATTCTGCATTGTTGCTATGAAGATTAAATAAAAGAACAGAGTAAAGTATGAAGCCTATACAAATGTTAGCAATTTTCAAAGCATCATCAGTACATTACCCATGTGAAAGTTATTAGCCCTTCTCACATTTTTCAAATATAATATGCAAACAGAAAACATACATGAAGTTGGGTTGGGACATGGAAAATGAATATTTCAGAGGAGTAGAATGGTAAGATGAAGCTGGTTTCACTTAAGGAGATGGGTCATGGATGATTTCATAGTGAGCTTGACTTTAGCTTTCGGTGATACCACAGAAAGGTGTAAGGGCAGGAATGCTGTGATCTCAGCTGTGTTTTTAAAAGACTGCTCAGAAGACAGCATTAAATATGGACATGAAGAAAAGCAGAAAGACCAGATTAGGAGGCTGTGGGAATCAACAAAGAAAGAAAAGGTGTACACCTGAGCTGAGCTAAGCAACGAGGGCCACTTAACTTTATGTTCATTTTACTCAGCTGCTTTATGCTGTCTCTGGGCTCTGTAGACCTTGAGGAAACTGAGGCAATCCAAGACACCTTTAGAAAAAACAAGTGTTAAACAACCTTTACCAATGCTCTAAGGACAATTGAAAAACTAAATCACTATCATCCCTGGACCATTGTTTCCACAATGGAGTTACACAGCATAATTACTATTCTTATTAATCTACAGGGAGCCTACTTTAAAGTCATTAGTTCATTGTTTCTTTTAATCTGAATAACTCTCAATAATTAAAGTTTTTATCAGTTACAGAATTCTCCATTGTGATATAAAACAGCTGACTTCATATGCATTAGGCTTTAAGCAAAAACTAACACTCATTAACAAGATTATCTGTTGTGATCAAATAAATACAAACTGTTTGCAAAGTTTGTAAATGAATACAAGAGCCCAAAAGAAAAACTTACCACTTAGCACAAAGCTTACTTTCTTAACTCTTCTATCCCATGTTTTGTACAGCTTCCCAGTTCCTCCAATGTACTGCCTAATTAACACTTACACTTTCTCCTGCCTCAGTTTATGCAACTGGATCATCTACAAGTGCCAAAGCATGTGGAACAAAACAGTGGAACATGAAAGCAAACCTCTACCCTCTGCTTCATAGCACTGTATCACACTGTAGAGTTTCTAACAATGCATGGAGTAGTAGTTATATATAAGTATGAAATCTCAAGATGGCTCTTTTGAGGAAAAGGTATTAATTATATTTATAAAAACTTCATAAAGCTTTAGTAAAGACTGCAATTAATATATGAGCCACAAAAAGTCTACAGAAGGCAGCAATGGTAATACGAGAAAAAGGGAAAGAGTTTCATCTGGCCTTAAACTGCAAAGTTATGTCTCATTTGACTGGTAAGAGTCAGATTACAGACTCTTTATTAAACTTGGAAGGGATCCTAACAGTAGTCCAGTACCAAGCCTGACTCCCCACTTTCAGGGTAAAACTCCCATGTAAGACATTGACCAATGCCTATATAGTCTATTCTGTCACCTCAACTTAAGAAAAATTCTTCCTCCAATATTCAAGTTTCAGTTTGGCAGTTAATTTCACTCTGCAGTTAAAAGGCACTAGCTGTCAGTCAGATCTCTCACCCAGTTCCCTCCTGAAAAGAAAAACTGACAGATCACAGGAGCTTTCTTTTGTAAACCAATTCTGGAACTTTCATGCTTCTTATTTGTTAGGTTAAAGGTTAAATTGCTGACCTGTGCCCTCCTGCTTAGCAGCCTTCCCCTTTTTCTGTAAAGCTTTATTTTGGGGCTGTATTTACATGGATTAGTCCCTTTTCACGCTAAGAAGGAATCTGTTCACAGCCAAAGCCTTAGTTCTGGTTGTACAAAAAGCAGCCACAATTATTCACCACCAGACAATGACCATATTGTGGATTTACAAAAAACCCACCCCAGCCTTGGAAAGATCTGTTCTTGCTGCACAAAACAATAGAAGAAAAATCTTATCAGGCATTCAAGAGAAAGCAAACAAAGCAAGCCCACTGTGAACTTGATGAAGATGTCAAGCTCCTTTAAAAAATATATATATATATAAATCAACAAAGAGGGGTTTTCTTGTAAAGTCTTGGGAGTGAGACTTTTTCTACTCCTGAGTTTCCCTTTCTGGTTAAACACAGTCAGAGCAGCAGACATTGACAGGCAAGACCAATAAATGCTGCCATTTTCTAAGCACACTTACACTTTTTTAAAATGCGCAATGCAGGGAGGCTTTCTTTTCCAAATATGTCCAGTACAAATGCCAGGCAAATTGTTTTCAAGCTAGTATGGTACTACGCAGGCTTTTTCAGCAAAAGCAAAAATTTTTGTCTCAACCTCTAAGGAATAAAACATAGGCTATCTCCTCAAGTCTTACTAACACCTTGTAATTAAAAAAAAAGAAAAGAAAAAAGAAAAAAATTAAAGGCCTTTGGGATGCCAGGCATGGTACATGCCTGTAATACCAGAACTCGGAGTTGAGGCAGAAAGACCAGAGTTTGAGTCCAGCCTGAGCCACACAGTGAGACCTTGTCTCAAAAAAACTAAAACTAAAACTAAATTTTATCCATTGGGTTTAACTAAACAAGTTTTCCTCATCTGACATCTATCAAGTACTATTCACACCCTGTCTCTGTGATGAGTTTAATGCTGGTCCCTAACCACAGAAACAAACTTTCACCAGGAACATTTTATGCTTGTAAGGTAAAGATTTCAAAGCTGCTACAAAAGTAAAGTCCTGCCCTGGGTCCAGGCCAGTGCAGGTCACAGCTGTCTAGCAAAACATGAGAACAAATACAAAGAATCTCCCATCAACAAGTCTTGAGGTAGAGGGTTTTTATTCTCTTTGGTCTAAACATCCTTTGGGCTAAATCCTCCATCAACAGACATGTTCCTCAAGTAAAAAAAAAAGGTTAAACTTAATCATCAATACTAGCAGGCATTAAAAGCAACCAAAGAATCTCTAAAATGCAACTTGTTTTTTAAAGTAATGGTACTTTAATTTATCATAGAGCTTACAGTCATTTTTCTCCCAGAAAATGGCTTACTTTAAGGTTTCTTACAGATTTTAGACTTAGAAAAGATATTTTATCTGTAATATGGTTATCATTGACACATTCCTTCTCAGTCCTCCCTCTGTTCTATCTTCCTCTCTATCTACCCCTAGTCAAACAGCAACAACAAAGATTTGTCCTAAATCCACAAACTGAAGAATAGTATTAATCTGTCTTATTTCAAAAGGTATTGTATTTGGAAAATTATAAAACTCTAGTGTTGCCATCAAAAATCGATGAAAATGTTTTATGATAAACATAAAGGTGTTTTCACACTTAAACTACAACTATGTTATATGGGAACATTCAGAACTTAGAAATGGGGCTGTGTTGGAAATGACTTGCATTCTCTCTCTTTTTCAAGCTTTCTGCAATTTTTTATCTGTTTATGGAATTTTTAATGTAGTACTAAGTACTGTGAGAATGAGACAGTGATGGCGATGGCCCTACTGAGGGCACCATGACAGTTACAGAAAACATTTCTATACACAGCCATGGTACAAGTTTGCTTTGAATTAAGAAATTTATGATCCCAAGAAAAGTAAGAAAATTTATGATCTCCAAGAAAGGACCCAAACACAAAGTAGGAAGTACTTAAACTCCTTACCAACTTCGAGGAGGAATGAGATTAGGGCACAAGCTACACTCAGAGTCAATTCAAATGTAAATGTTCTGCTTCCTCTCAAACAATGATAAACTCTCTCAGAGTTAATAGTTTCTCCCTAAGAGATTCATCTCTCTTTTCAACTTAGAGGTATGTTTTAGAGAAAAGGAAGAAACACATGGTGGGGCTTAGAGCAAAAACCTTTTAAATTCTTTGTCATAAAAGCTGCAGAGTAAACTACATTTCCTTTACTAATCCTTAGAACACTTGTTAAACTTGAGTGTGCTGACAACTTTGCCACTGCAATCACATTTTGGTTTCTAACAAGTTAAAAAAACAAAAACAAAAAACTTTAGTAATACTAAATTGTATTACCATCTTCCTTGAACACAAGTGAGAATTTATGCTGCCTTCACAAACTGTTGAAAGAGGCACTCCCTAGGGAGAAATAACTTTTGGCACATTGCATAGCAAAACTAAAGTTACAAAAGCAGGGTAAAATATCTCTTTCACCACACATATTTCTCTCTTTCCTTCCCCCGCCCCACCCCCTGACCCTGCCATGGGCCTAGGAACTGGCTTAGAAGTCCCTGACTGTAAGTTCAAAGTCTGGAAACTTAACTATATGAATTTTAAAAATAAACAAGTAAAAAGCTTTTCCTTGTCATTGGAAATACATAAGCAAAAACTCCATGTTACTTCACCACCCCCCCTCAAAAAAATCATTACCAAGAGTTCCAAGCCTCTATAGTCCTAAGCTATGAAAAATAATATAGCTATTCTTTTGTGTCAAGAGGCTGAAAAGAGAGGGAAACAATGATTTGACTTGACAAGAGAAGAAAGAAAACTAAGTAGGCACTGTTAATTATTTCAGAGTTAGTATTTTACTTAATCATCGTGGCAAATCCTAAAAGACATGCATTATTAAACTTATCTTTGCAGAAGAGAAAACGCCACAGAAAAGATGAATAATTTCCCTAAGATCAGGCCACTCCTAGCTAGAGCCATAATGCAGACCCAAGTCCAAAGCTCTTTCCATTGCACTCACTGCTTCTGCTAGAGAAGAGTAGGAAAACAGCTTTTAGTGATACAAATTCCCATGATGCCAGACCACCAGGCAGTTTCCCAGGGGTGGCAGAAAAAGCCTAAAATGCAAAATGTAGGGGCTGCTGCAGAGGCCCGGGGTAAATGCCTCATTGTCCTCTAAGAAGTCTGATGGACACTTACTAAATGGAGAGGAAAAGGCATTCCTCGCCTGGTGGGACAAATGTGAGCACGCCTTCCTTTAAACTTTTCATCCTGAGCACATCTGCTCATAAAGAAGGTAGAATAACATCTTCCAGAAAAATCACTAGAGAAAAAACAGCAGCAGAACTCCTGTCTCTAACATAAATGCCTTCCCCCTAAATCTACCCTCGGATTTCCATTAAAAAGGAGAATACAACAAATGGAGCAGTCATTCTACCCTCTGGAAATGAAATATTTATCAACAATTAAAACTGCAAAGGCTAAACAAAATATCGAGGTTCTCTGTGTTAAACTGGAATGGTGTCAACTCATTAATTGGTCCAACAAATATGTACTCAGTACCTACTATGTACCAGTCACTGTTCTAGATGTTAGGGGCACATCAGTGAATCAAATTAACAACCTCTGTGCCCTGGTAGAGCTGACATTCTTGGAGGAGGCAGGATCACACAAGATCTCCTTCAAGCTAATCAGAACCTCACTGAAAGTCAGTGATTAAGAAAACAGAAATACATACTCCTCCAGGCTTTGCAAATGTTTTCCTTCTATAGGACCCATCTCCAGCAACTATCACAAACCATGGTTTAGAATGAATATGGTTAAATGGATGAATTGTGATTTTATTTATCGTATTGGGGGGTGGGTAGGACTGGGGTCTCAGGCTTGCTAGGGAAACATTCTCCACTTGAGCCACACCCCAGGCCTGTGATTTTTTTTTTTTTAATCTTTCAAAACAAGGGGGAAAGATAGCAAGAGTTTGGTTCTATATCTTAGCTTACATTAGGTCTAGACCTGAGCTTGGATCCTGCAGCAGGCCCAGACAAGCCCAAGTGAAACTTCAAAGCACCTCTATCTCCATTTAGCAAACACAGGAAAAATTGAGTCAACTGACTGGGGGATTAAGAACTTTTTAAAGGCCTAAACTGGACTTCTTGGGGCTGCTAGAGGCAAAAAGAAACCTAGTGAAGTCTTCCTAAAGGCCCTGGGCCTGGAACTTTCTCAGGACATCTCAATGCTACCAAGACAGCAGAATCACAGAGCCCGCTGCAAGATCAGCTGATGCTTCCCCAGGTCAGACCCATGACAATCCTCAGTTCCTAGTTTGAAGAATCAAAACAAGTCCAAATCATCTTTCTTAAGGAGAGATAGTGTGCAGTGTCCTGTGCTCAGTTTTTTTTCTCTCATTTAATCCTCACAATACTGTATTATCTCATTCCCGTTTTACAGTTCAAAGATGTAAAAAGAGAGAGCTTAAGTCATTTGCCAAAATCATACTCTTAGGATATACTCTAAGTAAGAGAGCTAGAATTTGAACCCAGACAATCTGCTCTAGAAACCATACTATCAATCAGATTTCACTAATTATAATTTTGAAAGGGGGTTTGGAGGGATGGGTTTCTATTAACCAAAATACTTACAAGGAAGAAAATAAACGTTCATTTAGCTGATTTTTTGGTTCATTGAGGACATGATAAAAACAGTATTTTTCATCAGTCCGTGTAGAAAATCTTTCCCAAATACTCTTGTCACTTTTTCTTTCATGATAAGAAAAACCTAACAAACTAATAGAAATTTCCTTTGATGTTCAAGAAGTCAATTCCATCATTCTGAGTATTAATGATCATTACTGCTGAGGACAGAAAATTAGGCTAGATATATACTAACTGGAGACCATAGTCCAGGAATGGGCTGTTTCAATAAATTTCTTTTTTTTTTTTTAATTTTATTATTCATATGTGCATACAAGGCTTGGGTCATTTCTCCCCCCTGCCCCCACCCCCTCCCTTACCACCCACTCCGCCCCCTCCCTCTCCCCCCCACCCCCTCAATGCCCAGCAGAAACTATTTTGCCCTTATTTCTAATTTTGTTGTAGAGAGAGTATAAGCAATAATAGGAAGGAACAAGGGTTTTTGCTGGTTGAGATAAGGATAGCTATACAGGGCATTGACTCACATTCAATAAATTTCTGATACTAGCTCCCCACCCCACCCCCACCAGCATCTGGATTTTCTCACAAGTAGTTTAAATAAAAACTCTGGTAACTGAGAATTGATCACTGGGTTCTTGTAAAAGTTTAACTATGACACATAAATGGTAGAAAAAAATATGCAGGTTGGTCATTATAAATTTGTGATGTGCCCAAAGTATGTCTATCTAAGAGCAACTCAGAATTTAATCCTACATTTTCTGAAAATTGGTCAGTTCAGGAAGTTTTCTTTTCATCAAATAAGTTTTTATATCTTTCATATAATGATTACCATTATTCTAATATTTTAACCCTTTCAAAAAGGAATTTAAATAAATTGTATCAAAAGCAAGATTTGATCTCTTAATGACATCAAAATTGCAGTAAGTTTTGTTATTTGTTTTTGGTTTGGAGTGGGAGGGGTTTTTTGTCTGTTAACTTAAGGATGCTATTAAGTCACTACAAGAATGTCTGGTTTGTACCAGTTCCTGTGTTGGACACTTTAATACATATTATCTCTACATTATAAAACTACCAGCCAAGTACATACAGGTCTCATTTAAACAATGGGCAAACTAGAATTCAGTTTAAATAACTTTCCCAAGGTCAAACAATTAGTAAGTGACAAAAGAAACCTGAACTCAAGGCTGTTGATGTCAAAGCCTAGAGATTTTATTATATACCCTACAGTTTTTATTATAAATTATCCCCAAAATTATTTAATGACATTGTTATAATCTAGACAGCAATTAATGTGAATCTATTTTCTCTTCAAATAGGATTTCATGATAGCAGCAATTTCTAATGCCTAAGAACACATTAAAGGTTAAAAAAAAAAACTGTCTTTAAATGGAGCAACTTATTAAAGTCTCCTGCTGGGCAAAGCAGGCTTATGGCGATATCTTTGGTAAAGCTTTCTTTTTCTAATGAAAGCGTTCAGCAGACTACATGCTTTCAATGTAATTTAAAGAAGGAAATACAAAGTGTGTTGTGAAATAATACCAAAAGAATACGAAAAGAAGTTCAAAAGCTAGAATACAACTTTATAAAGGTTTTTTTTGTTTTTTCAGTCTCCTAAGCATTTAAAACACGAGGCTGAGTTCCCGTTTTACAGAGCTAGCACTCCACACTCTACAATCCAGCACCATGCTGAACCTAAAGTGAATGCTCAAAGAATAGGTGATTAAAGAATTAGATGTATGATAATACAACTTCGGTCACACAGACTCCTGGGAAATCAGCCTCATATGGCAGTTTCAAGAAAGTCGAAGATGTACATTTCTAAGCATTGAAACTTTAATCATTTTGGCTGAAAAATTTTCCAAACTGGATCATATGTCTTGCTGCTTTTTTTGAAAAGAATATGTTGAATGTATGTTTTCTTGATGGCTATAATGGATACCTCTTTGAGTTTCTCGGAACCATCCATCCTCCCTTCATCTAGTAACAGCACCAGACTTCCTCTGATGAAACACCCAGCCCCATTCTCACACTATGGAATCCTGAGGCACTGAATAGCCTACATACACACACACACACACACACACACACACACACACACACACTCACACTCTCTCTCTCTCTCTCTCTGCCTCTCTCTCTGCCTCCCTCTCTCCCTCCCTCCCTTCCTCATCCCCCAGTAAACATCTCAGAGTTTGGTTCACAGAGGGGCATATGACCCAAACGGGACCTATCACAATCAGCCCTGAAACTATGGCTCAAAATACTGTAAGACAGTCTTTGGCCATTTGCGTAGTTAAATTGGTAGAATCAAAACTTAGGTGCATTTTAGTAGTTATCTTTGTCCTTTGGAGCACTTGCCCAGAACAGAACTCAACAAAGACAAAGAACCACAAGATAGATAAAGATAAGGCAAATCTCTGAAAACAAGAGTAGAAGATCTAGATGTGGTGAAACCCAAGGCCAGTTTTACCACTGGACTTCTTAATGTTGAGAGCCAATAAATTCCCCTGTGTGCCGAAGTCAGACTTAGTTGGGATTCTGCCACTTACATAGAAAAGAATCCTGACTAATACAATGATTTAATGTTATCAAAATAATCAGTAACTGTGCTGAGCAACAGAAAAGACAAATCCCTCTACCTACCAAAGCACTTAGAGCATAAACTAAAGGCTTTTCCCTGAATAAAGGACTTATGTTTTAATGCCTGGGCTCAGAAATCTTCTTAGGCTAGTTACTTTATTTTCTTCCCATTTTCAGCTGTTAAATTGATAACAGTTGCTGAACAGCAGAATTCTACAGAGAGCTGAATTCTTGCCTTAAAGAATAATAATTTAAAAGAGCAGCTCATATTTATAAAGAACTTTTCATGTCCCATGCAATGTGCATTCCCATTTAATTCCCTCATCTGCATGAAGCAGGTACTATTAGTGTCTCCTATTTATAGTTGCAAAGGATGTGACTCTGAGATTGGCATTTATAGGGAATTTAAAATTTAAAAAGTACACATATAGCAATCCATTTTTTAAAAATTCAACAAACTCACTGCTTGCATGGACTTTAAAGCTTAGAAGATCAATGAATTCCTGGTCCACCTAGAAGTCCAAAGGCCTAATATTGTGAACCACAAATATAGCAAGAAGAACCATTATTGTGAATAAAGCAAATATTACAGAATACTCTATTTTATAATTTATACCTAGATGGCCCCTAAACCGCACACTTTAGGAACAAGAAAAGAATCTAGGATTTGCTTCAAAAGTGTAAGAACTAATTAAGAATAGAAAACATAAGGCTTACTTTCTGTTACTTCAGAACAACAATTCAAACCCATTCTATAAAACCAATTTGGAACAGCAGCATAATATAATAAAAAGCACAAACTTCAAGAGGATATATAATTATTGTAAAATTCAAAATGAGATCTCCAGAGAGAAAGGCAAATTGAGAGAGGCACACAATACACAATTTCTTCAGATGAGTGGTAGGTATATGCATTTTTTGCTTATTCTTTAAAGTGTATGCAAACATAATTTGTGTGATAGTGTTCATAAATTTTTTCAAAGAATTTAGTCAGATTACAATTCCATTCCCAACTCACAACTCACTTTCTATCTCAAAGCTTTATTCATTCAATATTTGAGGCCCCACTA
The DNA here is from genome assembly GCF_047511655.1 of Castor canadensis. Classification (NCBI taxonomy): domain Eukaryota; kingdom Metazoa; phylum Chordata; class Mammalia; order Rodentia; family Castoridae; genus Castor; species Castor canadensis. The sequence goes on along the minus strand of NC_133398.1, from coordinate 11,346,205 downwards.
TTTGCCAGGCACTCTTCTAGCTACTGAAAAACACAGGTGCAATCAGACATAATTTCTGTCCTTATAGATCCCTACTTTTGTACCTATATAATTAAAATAATACTTCTTACTTCATTAGGTGATAGGCAAATATTTTATTATAATGAGGTCTCACTGGGTTTACATCTAGTTTAAAGAAATTATGATTATTATAGCAATCTTTATAAAATTCAGTTTTAAAAGTATAGTGAGAGCACCAGGTATGGTGGTGCTACAGGTCTACAATCCCCACATATGGGAGGCTGAGACATAAATTGAAGGCCAGCTTGGTCTATTTAGAAAGACCCTCTAAGGTATGTAAGTCAGCATACAATTGAGATACCTGCCTACCCTTATTTACAGCAGCACTATTCACAACAGTCAAAATATGCTATGAACCTAGGCACCCATCAACGCATAAATGGATAAGGACAATGTGATATATATACACAACAGAGTATTAATCAGGCATAAAGAAGAATGAAATCATGTCACCTACAAGAAAATGAATGCAACTGGACATCATCATGTTAAGCAAAATGACCCAGACTGAAAAAGACAAATATCACTTGTGTGAAATCTAGTCCTTAAAACTGAATGACAGTTGATGGAGTGGATCAAGAGGTAAAGTGCCTAGGTGCCTAGCAAGTGTGAGGCCCTGACTTCAAACCTCAGTACCACCAAAAAAAAAGAATGACAGGAGTGTAAAACAGGTTCTTTTTAGAGTGGGTACAAAAGGAAGGGGGGGAGAGCAAAAGAAGAGGCGAGAAAGGCAAAAGAAGAGGGTAGAGGGATGAATCTGGTCAAAGTATTCTATACAAATGAATGCAAATAGAAATATTCTAAGAAGGGAGAAAGGGGGAATGAGGGAAACTGATGGAGGGGATGGGTTTAATCAGGGAACATTCTATGTATGTATAGAAACATAATGAAACCCCTTTATACAACAAATATATGCTAAAAAGTGAAAAAAATAATGTGATGGATGCTATAAATTAAACATGTAAAAATAAATAAATAAAAACTACAGTGAGATGATGTATCCCATACCTATACCCAAACAAGACTTTTTCTAACTAGCATGTCAAATACTATCATGTCAAGTAGGGTCAGGTAGAAAAAAAAAAAATTTTTTTTTTTTTTTTATATTACTGAGATCTGAACTTGGGGCCTAGCAAGTGTTCTACTATTTGAGCCACACCCTCAGCCCTTTTGCTTTTAGTTATTTTTCAAATAAGGTCTCTTGGATTTTCCCTGGGCGCCTGGACAGCAATCCTCCTATTTCAGCCTCCCACTAGATGGAATGACAGATGCCACACCACCACACCCAGCTTATTGGATGAGATGGGGTCTTGCTAACTTTTGCTCAAGCTGGTCTCAAACTGTGATCCTCCTGATCTCTACTTCCCAACTAGCTGGAATTATAGATATGAACCACAGCACCCAACCCCAAAAATATTTTTAATAATCTGTATCTTTTGAGTAAATGGCAACTTTTCCCAACTGTGCTACTAAGAATGAAGATTGGCACCAATAGTTTATGCCTGCAATCCTAGCTACTAAGAAGGCAAAGATCAGGACAATCACTGTTTGAAGCCAGCCCAGGGAAAAAGTGAGAGACCCTATCGTGAAAAAACCCATTACAAAAACGGGCTGGCAGAGTGGCTCAAGCAGTAAGAGCACCTAACTAGCAAGTGCATTCAAACCCCAGTGCCACAAAAAAAAAGAAAGAAAAAAAAATCAAGGTCCATAGCTTGTTCAAGGTTTGAAAAAGTTATATTAAAAAATGTGACTGGAGACTCAAGGCATGGCTCAAGTGGTACAGCGCCTGCTTTGCAAGCATGAAGCCTAAGTTCAAACCCCAGTCCCATAAAAAATGTGACTATGACATAATAAAGACTCAATAAAACTTAACTATTTTATTATCATTCTTTAAGCTTGCTACAACTTCACTATCTTTATTATTATTGAAAAAAATACAATAATAAATTTAGGGGATGTGTCTCAAGAATATTTTAATCTGGAATAAAACTCAGCTCTCAAAAAAGTTTCCACCCATGCACATGTGTGCATGCCACAATACCACTTCTAAACAAATGACACAGTTCAAGGGAAAAGCTTTTTTTAATGTCTAATAATTTTGAACAGCCACTATGACCAATAGATTCAGGAAAGCTGTAGACCAATATTATAGCTCTGTAGAACAAAAGCTAAAGTCCAGAATAACAAATATGGCTTTCAATAAGTCCTAGTGAAGTCTGCAAAGCTCCAGTTTTCTTTATGATGCTGCTAATACAGAAATGTGGTTACTTATTTAAGAGAGCTTTTTATGCAAAGGCTTTTTTCCCTAAGGTTATTGCCTAACACCCAGGAAGCTGAACAATTCAGTTACCAAAGAACCATGCCTAAAGCACTGCTTTCACAAAATCCTAACTGTCTCAACCTATCCCTTCTTTTTAAAAAGTGTCCACTGGACTAATGGCATTAAAAAATGCTGCATGGCGAGTGGACACAGCAGACCTACCAAGCAGCCATGAAGAACCTGATGCTGCCACTCTCACAAGGCTAAACATCTGTCCAGGAAGAGTGACCGCAGCAGGCTCAGAGATGCCAGCTGTAATGAGACACTTGTGGTAGAAATGCATTCCAAAGTTTCTGCATGGACAGTCCCATCTGATCATGGGAACTTGCAGGCTAAGCTCTCTTGCAAGAGCACCCTCTTCTGAGACCTTTGATCACACAAGCTGAATTCGGCCTCGGGAGCTCTTACAGTTTGAGATGACCATCCTAGGATCCTTACATAAAGTTAAGTTCTTGAGCAAATAACAAAGTATACAAAACAACAACAGAATATACAAAAATGGGATGTGACCTTAAAAAAAGAAAACATAAAAACGTTAAGAACAGAGCGGACCAAAGATCTACTCAAAACAATCCAATTTCTGATCAAAGCATCAAAAATCAAATAACTTAATGACAAGTATTATACACAAAGATTTTCACTGGCACCATTTACAGCAGAACCCTGAAAGCAATCTGAAACCCAATTATAAGTAAACATAGCGCACACATACACAATATAATAATTCATAACAATTAAAATGATTTTTTTCAAAGTTATATTAATTTTAGGGAAAACTTAAGGACTAACTGGGGGAGCAAGGAAAACATGCTTAGTGGTAATTCAGAAAAAAGGCTATATATTTTAACTACACAAACACACACATACAAAAAGAAGACTACAAGGAAATAAGTATGCCAAAACATTAAGTCATTAATACTGAGTGATGATTTTTATCTTCTTTATAATTTTTTAAATTTTATGCAGACCCAAGAACTAGTCACTAAACAAGCTACTAAAACTTTAAAGATGAATAGAAAAAGAACACACACCAGGAAAATCTGGAAATATATGTTAAATGCCATAAGAAAAAATTTTAGTCTATATACTTTTTTATTCACAATGAGAATATACCACAGCATAAGAAAAATTGTAAGAATGAAATGCCCACGGAAGTTTATAGAACAAAATGTACACTAAATCGTTCAATTAAAGACCCATAAAGAAGTTTCAGTGCTTTCTAACCCACCTTCTCACAGCAGGGATTTAATCCCTCCAGGGAGATGGCAAACAAACTTCAAAGAGAAGATTATACCCAGACACTAGCACTGTACAACGTAAGATTTCTCTCTACATTTGCCCAAATACGTTGGCACAGATGCAAATCCAAAGAACAAAGACTAATCATAACGAAATTCTTTGCAATCATCTAAAATGGCAAAAATAATGCAACAAATAATATCAGGAAAAAACAAACACACCAAGTCTTATTAAACACAAGGTTATACAAGCAGACAAAGTGTCTAAAATCAAATATTCCGTGACAGCATATTCACCAGTAACAGCAACTAGAAAGGGAACAGTACCACAAATTCATTTGTGTACCCAAACTTCATTTCTTTATTTGTACAATCTTTGGAAGTTATTCCCTTCAACGTGAGAGGTTTTAATCTTCCCGACCCCCGCCCCTCCCAACCCCCCCAACCTCCCTCTTCCCGGCAGTACTGGGGTTTGAACTCAGGGCTTTGCTCTTTCAAGGCCTTCTACCACTTGAGCCCTACCCCGAGCCCTTTTGGCTCTGGTGATTTTGGAGATAGGATATTGCCTCTTTCCCAGGTCACCTGATCTCCCTTATTTTAAGCTTCTTTGCTGTCTCTGGGATGACAGGCAAGTGCTGCCATGCCCAGCCTTTTTTCAGTTGAGATGGTCTTGTGAACTATTTGCCCAGGCTGGCTTCAAACCACAATCTTCCTGATCTCTGTCTCTCAAATAGCTAGGATTACAAGTAGCTAGGCTCACACCATCAGCACCCAGCAAGAAGAATTTTTTTTTTTTTCAATTGAAGGTCAAGTTTAAAAAAAAAAAAAAAAAAGCAATTTCTAAGTAAAACTGAGATCACATGTCTGTTCCATGAATGTCATGAGATGCTCCTCAGGGCACAGAACACATAAGAGATAGTTACATGCCTTCACTAGTGCACACACTAAAAGTAATCAATGGATATATACAGATATATACATATATTTGGAGGGGGGTAACTGGGGTTTGAACTCAGGGATTCATGCTTGCTGGCAGGCACTACCACTTGAGCCATGCCCCCAGCCCTTTTTGCTCTGGTTATTTTTGAGATAAGATCTCACTTTTTGCCCTGCCAGCCTGGATCAAAATTCTCCTGTTTTTACACTTTCTGTATTGTAGCTGGGATGACAGGCCCATACGACCATACCCAGTTTTGTTTTGTTTTGTTTGGGGGGAGCGGGTGGGACTGAGGTTTGAACTCAGGGCTTTGTACTTGCAAAGCAGGCACTCTACCACTGAGTCACACTTCTAGTCCATTTTGCTCTGATCATTTTGGACATGGGGGTCTCTTGAACTACGAACTATTTATTTGCTCAGGCTGGACTTGAACCATGATCCTCTGATCTCAGCTTCCCAAGTAGCTAAGGTTACAGGCTAATGGTTACTACCCAACCATTCAAAGCCTTTTTTTCCATTGAGATGGGGTCTTGCAAACTTTTTTTTTTTTTTTCTTTTTGTCCAGGCTGGTCTAGAACCACAGTCCTCCTAATCTTAGCCTCCCTCATAACTGGGATGACAGGCATGCACCACCATGCCTAGTTGTTGGTTGAGATGGGCATCTTACAAACATTTTGACCAGACTGTCAAGCTGACCTCAAACCATGATCCTATTGATCTCTACCTTGAACTCCACCTCCCCAGTAGCTAGGATTATAGGAGTAAGCCACTGGCACACAACCAAAAGAGCTGTCTTTAAAGTTAGGAATATTTCTCACCAGCCTTTCTAAAATTAGCTCATCTTTTAGTTATGATTTGAAGTATCTGATCACTTTATAAACTATGTTTGAAGTAGAGGCATAGCATACCTTAGTAATTCAGCTTTACTTGGCTTCCCAGCTTTTACAAATCATAGGTAAGGAATCAAATTTAGAGTTTAACTTTGCTATTAATCATCTCGCAGAAAAGTAAAATATTTGGTAAACACTTAAATGTGAAAGGCAAAATCATAAATCTCTTAGAAGAAAATATCTTTAGATTGGTAAGGCAGGAAAATATTAATTGTACTATATTAAAATTAAGAAATGTTGATCAAAGATGCTATAAGCAGAGTGAAAGACAAACCACAGAATGCAAAAAAGTATCTGTAACACATATAACCAAATAATTAATATCCATAATATATAAACAATTTATAAACTAATGATGAAAAGGTTAAAAAATGCAATTAAAAAATGAACAAGAGACATGAACAGACACTATATAAAAGAAGATATTCAAGACACCAATAAGCAAATGAAAATGTACTCAATCTCACTGGTCACCAGGAAAATGCAAATGTAAACAAAAAGGAGGTACTATTACATGACCACCAGGTTGGCAAAACTCAAACCTAATTGTCCTAAGGGCTGAAGAGGATATAGAGCAGTAAGAACTACTAAACACTGCAAGTGAGAGTACAGACTCGCACAATTAGTTTTAAAAACAGGTTAGCATGATACAGTAACCAAGTATATTATATATCCTATTGAATCATGTGCTTACATGCACCAGAATTCACATACAAGAAAGATCATGACAGCATTGTGCAATATCAAAAATTGCACACAACTTCAACACTGTGAACTTTCTGTCAATAATAGAATAGGTAAGATATAGTTCAATAGTAGAGTACTTGCCTTGCGTATACAAGGTCCTGGATTCAATCCCTAGCAGCAATAATAATAATAATAACAACAATAACTAAGTTGTTCTATAGGGTATTACACAGAGATGAAAATGAATGATAGCAGTTACCGACAATATGGAGAAGCCTTACAAACATAATTGAGCAAAAAAGTAGCAAAACTACATACAGATTTAGAAACAGGCATAACAATAATATATTTTTCAGGAAGGTATGCAGTAAGACTATGAAGAAAAATAAAGGAATGATTATCATAAAAGGATAATGACTACTTCTGAAAAACAGGAAGGAGAGGCATGTGGGGTGCTGGCCAAGGCTACCTCCCAACATTTACAGGGTCTTGAAAGAGTAGAAAGGGAGACCCACAGACCATATGTCTAAATATTAAGTATTTAGAAGTTATAGAACAAGCTTATAAACTATTAAATATGTTCTACCTGCCTATCATGACAAATATACATCCATAACTAACTGGAAAGCTAGACTGATGGTAAGCACTTTTGGGCTCCTTAGAACTCCATGCAGAAAAATGGTGGTTTTGGGATTAATGGCCCTGGCTCACTGCCCATTACCCCCTTCTGCACCTCACAATGCAAGGGACCTCATATACAAACATGCAGTTACCTCATTCAGAAGTCTAGGCTCAGACATCGATCTACCATTTGATCCAGCAATACCACTCTTGGGGATATACCCAACAGACTGTGACACAGGTTACTCCAGAGGCACCTGAACACCCATGTTTATTGCGGCACTATTCACAATAGCCAAGTTATGGAAACAGCCAAGATGCCCCACCACTGACGAATGGATCAAGAAAATGTGGTATCTATACACAATGGAATTTTATGCAGCCATGAAGAAGAACGAAATGTTATCATTCGCTGGTAAACAGATGGAATTGGAGAACATCATTCTGAGTGAGGTTAGCCTGGCCCAAAAGACCAAAAATCGTATGTTCTCCCTCATATGCGGACATTAGATCAAGAGCAAACACAACAAGGGGATTAGACTTTGAGCACATGATAAAAGCGAGAGCACACAAGGGAGGGGTGAGGATAGGTAAGACACCTAAAAAATTAGTTAGCATTTGTTGCCCTTAACGCAGAGAAACTAAAGCAGATACCTTAAATGCAACTGAGGCCAATAGGAAAAGGGGAACAGGTACTAGAGAAAAGGTTAGATCAAAAAGAATTAATCTAGAAGGTAACACACATGCACAGGAAATCAATGTGAGTCAATACCATGTATAGCTATCCTTATCTCAACCAGCAAAAACCTTTGTCCCTTCCTGTTATTGCTTATACTCTCTCTACAACAAAATTAGAAATAAGGGCAAAATAGTTTCTGCTGGGTATTAAGGGGGTGGGGGGAGAGAGAGGGGGTGGAGTGGGTGGTAAGGGAGGGGGTGGGGGCAGGGGGGGAGAAATGAACCAAGCCTTGTATGCACATATGAATAATAAAAGAAAAATAAAATAAAAAATAAAATCTTAAAAAAAAAAAAAGAAGTCTAGGCTCTATCCCATACCCTACTCTCCACTAACAGTGACAGTCCACCCTAAGGAGGACAGAATGTAGGGAAGAGACTCCCAGGCTGTGGAAACAAGCTCAGAGCTATCTGAGATCCTGGATTCCCAAAGCATGATCTAGAATAGAAGAGTTCAGGCTTCAAGTGGGCATGTCTCTATACATCAGACAAAGGACTGACAACCAGAAAATATGGGAACTCAAAAAACAAAACTCTCCCAAAATCAATGAACCAATAAAGAAATGGGCAGAACTTTCTCAAAAGAAGAAATTCAAATGGCCAAAAAACACATGAAAAATTGCTCACCATCTCTAGCCATAAAGGAAATGCAAATCAAAAACCACACTAAGATTCTACCTCACCCCTGTTAGAATAGCCATCATTAAAAACACCACTAACAACAGGTGTTGGCGAGGATGTGGGGAAAAAAGGAGCCCTCGTACACTGCTAGTGGGAATGCAAACTAGTACAACAACTCTGAAAAAAATTTGGAGGCTTCTTAAAAATCTAAACATAGATCTGCCTGCCATATGATCCAGTAATCCCACTCCTGGGGATATACCCAAAGGAATGCAACTCAGGTTATTCCAGAGGCACTTGCACACCCATGTTTATTGCAGCACTATTCACAATAGCCAAGTTATGGAAACAGCCAAGATGCCCCACTACTAACGAATGGATTAAGAAAATGTGGTATTTATACACAATGGAATTTTACTCAGCCATGAAGAAGAATGAAATCTTATCATTCGCAAGTAAATAGATGGAACTGGAGAACATCTTTCTGAGCAAGGTTAGCCAGGCTCAGAAGACCAAAAATTGTATGTTCTCCCTCATATGTGGACTTTAAATCTAGGGCAAATACAGCAATGTGGTGGAACTTGGGTCACATGATAAGGGGAGAGCACACACGGGAGGGATGGGGATAGGTAAGAAACCCAAAACATTATAGTATTTGATGTCCCTACTGCAGAGGAACTAATACAGAAAACCTTAAAGCGACAGAGGTCAATATGGGAAGGGGATCAGGAACTAGTGAAAAGGTCAGTTAGAATGAATCAACTTGGGATGTAACACATTTGTACATGGAAGCAATGCTAGGAATCTCTCTTTATAGCTATCCTTATCTCAACTAGAAAAAAATTCTTTGTCTTTCTTATTATTGCTTATACTTTCTCTTCAACAAAATTAGAGATGAGGACAGAACAGATTCTGCCTGGAAGCGAGGGGAATGGGGAGCAAGGGGAAGAAATGGCCCAAATAGTGTATGCACATAGGAATAAACGAATTAAAAAAAAAAAAGTGGGCATGTCTCGTGAACCCAGAGACTCCTCCATGGAAAGCAGCACTGTCAGAGGAGGGTCAAAGCAGGACCCCTAAAGCACAGGGACAGGGCAGGGGTTCTTGTTACCAGGACTAGTATTTCCAACATAAGATTTTTTAACCTAGAGAATAGCAAACCTGGCCATTCATTTTATATTTATCTATTAACCATACATGTAAGTTTTATGTACTTCTTCCTCAAATAACGGAACAGACATCATGTCCTTGCTAATATCATATATGGAGAAGAACATGAATCACTTTTGAGAGACTTCTACCAAAAACACAAAACACGAGGATCCTGTCAGACAGATCCAGGGACTTTCTACAAAACAACAGACCTAAATTCTTAAAAAAAAAAAAAAAAAAAAAAAAAAACACTGCAAACTATTCCAGACTGAAAAAAACTAAACAGATGTAAAAACTAATGGATTGTATGATCTTGGATTGGATTCTGGATCAGAGAGGGAAATGCTGTAAGACATGATTGGAACTGCTGATTAAATTTAAATATAGACAATTGATAGTCTATCAATGTTAACTTTTCTGCTTTTAATAATTGGGCTAGAGTTATATAAGAAAATATCTTATTCTTAAAAGATATACCCTGCAATATTTGTAAGTCTCAAAATACATACAACATATTTTCAAACAGTTCAATAAAAGCTACATGTTCATGTGTGTGTAAGAGTATGAGTGTGTGTGTGTGTGTGTGTGTGTGTGTGTAGTAATTAAGCAAATGTGGCAAAGCAGTAATGATGGATGAATCTAAGGAAAGAGCATATGTACTCAACTATTCTTGTAACATTTCTTTCAAAACATTTTCAGAATAAGAAGTTTGAAAAAAAACCCTAACAGTTTAAAAACGAAGTTGTCTGTGAAGAGAGGAATTGGATGGCTAGAATAAGAGGGTAGGATAAGGGTTTCACTTTGTTCATCATTCTATCTCATTTGTACCTTTCAAATTTGGTTCATATTCAAAAATTTTAATTTTAACTTTGGAGTGAAATCTTAGAATACTAAAGGGAGAAAACTTAAGCAATTGTAGAAATAAGGAAACTTTCTGTCCTTAAATTTATATGTCAAATCATAGCTATCATCAAATGGTTACTCAGGGAAGTCAGCTGTGGAGTAGCTGCTACATGTGCACGCTTGGTAAAAGATTCAAAACTCCCATTCTAAACCCAATATTTGGATTCAATATTTGTCTTCAAACACAATAAGAGGCATAACTTAACACAGATGTTAACTTTGTACTCCAAGAACATTTGAATGAAACAACCATTTCATTTGTAATGAAATAACCCATCTATATATGGATATAATATAATACACTATACACAACTGACTATTAGGGAAGCATGGTGATAGAGAAAGAGTAAATAATGGGGGAGTTAATTTGATTAAAGCATGATATATACAGGCTTGAAGTACCAAGGTACAACCCCCTTGGACTACCAATACATACTTTTTTTAAAAATGAAGGTCAAGAGGGTAAAAAAGGTCTTTTCTGGAGGTGGATACTAGTGAGGGGGAACATAAGAAAAGGGTGAATGAAGGTGAATATGGTGGATGTATTTTGTATTCATATATGAAAATAAAAGAATAAAACCTGTTGAATTTTTCTAAGAATGGGGGAAGGAGGGAAGAAGAAATAATGGAGGGGACAAATCTAAGATATATTGTGAGCACACATGTAAATATCACAATGTATCCCATACAATTATTATATGCTAATAAATTTTTTAAAAAGTAATAGTGATGAATTTGGTCAAAGTGTATAATATACATGAATTGAAATATAACAACGAAACTCCTTTATACAATATGGTAATAAAAAAGAAGAAAACTTACAGTGAAGAGGACTTGAAACAAAAATCCTACCTATCCTACGCAGTGCCATATGAACTTGGTAAGTTATTTCACCTCTCTGAGACTATTTTCTCACAGATAATGGAGATGCTATTCTTTAAAGGTTACATTATAAGGATTAACAATGTAGATGTCCATTAGAACATCTGGATAACAGAGTAATAGGTACTCAAAGATAGCTATGTTTATGATTATTATAATCTAATTAAGATAAAGCAAAATAAAGTAAGGGTACAAAGCCAATTAAGGGCATAACTACCACCAGAATCCTAACTATTTCCAACTACTTCAAGTAAATTCACTCTCCTTAACCACCAAATTATATACGCAGGTGTTTGTGTGGACCAAGAATCCTTAACATTTGGAAAATTGCATCAAGAAAAAAAAAAAAAACAACAACAGTAGTCATAAAGGTTTTTTTTTTCTTTAACCAGGAAGAATTTTAGGTCCAGAAGTGATACACATAACCTGCACAAGATACCCTAACATTACCTGAGACCCTGTTGTTCAGGAATACAAATCCAAATAGACCAAAAGCTAAAGCCAGAGGAGAGGTTTCCTTCAACTAGTCTCCAATCTTCTACCAGCACAGATTTGCTAAATTAAGTCCATTTCAATCATTTCCTTTCAGTTTAGTGACAGAGAATTCCTTTTTTATTATTCTGTGTCCTATAACTTAACCCTTGCTCATTAGCAAGGTGACAATAGTTCACACAAAATAGTTGACTTCCAGATGCAAAACAAGAACCAACGATTGTAATGAATAAAGCCATATTCCAAGCCTGCCAAGGCAGTGACTCAATTCACACTATTCAGTGTGATTTTATTCTCCATCTTTCCTAAGATGATATGGACACAAAGAAAGGGGAAAGGGGAAACACTTAAACATACTTAAAACATAACAGATTATTCACACTGTTCACATATTTTCCCTTGTGCATGGCTGCCTCACACAGTAAGTGCCATCTCATAATCAAATAAGCAAGTACCTGAAAGAGTGCCACCTGTCCTAGGATAGGCCACTTCCACATACACTTCAAATGTGGTCTCTGGATTTTGCCTACAAAAAGAAACAGATCGTGATTACCGACAAGGACTTTGACAGCACTATATAAAACACATGGGCTATGGTGCAAGGTAGGTTTTGATTAAAATAATTAGCTTAACCAATAAAAAGCTGGGCGTGGAGGCAGGAACCTCTTGTCCCACCTGTGCAGGAAGCATAAATAATCATTGTCCTGGCATGTCTGGCATAAATGTAAACCGTATTTAAAAAATAACCAAAGCAAAAGGGCTGGGGGCTTGGCTCAAGTGCAAAGTTCTGAGTTCAAACCCCAGTACTGGCAAAAATAAGTAAAATAAAATAATGGCTCACCTTGTAAATAAAGGTATTAAATCTTAGATTTAATAAAATATGGTAATACTTCCTCAGCAGAAGAAAAATGTGTTTTGTAAATCAGAATGCTACTTATTTCTCTTATAAAGGAACATCATTTTTTTCACTGAAGAGAAACATGAGCTTTTGCTTTAAATAAGTTCCTTGAGTAGGAAGAGTTGACTGCTCCAAAATTCTAGGCATTTAAATATATGTTGTCAAATATAGTTACTAAAAAAAAAAAAAAAAAAAAAACTAAATCAGAGCATCTTACTCAAAAAATAAATAATAGTAAACTAAATTTCAAGAAGTCCTTCAAAAAATTGCACCCTTTTTTCCCTGCAAGGGGGTACAAAATGACCCCTTCAGCATCAAACATTTGTGGAAAATAATCTATTTGGAAATATCCCTTTCGGTCAAAAGATCTCAAGATAGAGCATTTGATGAAAGAAAGGAATGCTCTGAGGTCATCTTTCATGATAATAAGTAGTATACTCTGCAAAGCTTAAGGAAGATTCCTTCCAAATCCTTAAAATATCTTTCTTAAGACTATTTTACAACTGGCTAAATTTCATCTCAGAATTTCATTTCTCTGGATTAAAACCATTTTCAAAATGTTTTCTATATGACCATAGAACCAACCCTACGGAGGTTCTTTAGAGATTCCACACATTTTTTCTCAAATTTCCATTCTTAAATTTATTTTTATGTATTCTTAAAATTGAAATGAACATCAACATGCAAAGGTATTACATATCAAATTTTATGTGTTGTGGAGCATCAACACATTAATCTGTGTCACAGGCATTTTGTACAGGCCTATCTATCTCTAAGTGAAGAAGGTACTTTATCTATACACATCACCTCTCCTATTTCTCCCTTTATTTCTTTAATACATTTCAACCAGGCTTCTGAACCCACCAACATCATTGAAACAACTGTCAAAATCACCAAAGACCTCCACATAGCTAAAATGTGCAATTCTCAATGTTTGTCTTAGCCTCTCAGCAGCTTCTCCACCCCGCTACCACCACCAGGTATTGGGACGTGAACTCAAAGCCTACACCTTGAGCCACTCCACCAGCCCATTTTTTGTGATGGGTTTTTTCAAGATAGGTCTCATGAACTATTTGCCTAGGCTGGCTTTGAACCGAGATCCTTTTGATCTATGCCTCCTGAGTCACTAACTAGGATTACAGGCGTGAGCCATAGATGCCCAGCCTCTCAGCAGCTTTTGACACAGCCATTAGATTTGCCCTACTCCTTGAAAACATTTTCTTCCTTTTCCTTCCAGGATACCACTCTATAGGTTCTCTTCCTTCCTCTTTTTTGGCAGTTCCTTCTCATGTTAAGTTCTCCTGCTCTTGAATTTAGTCAAGGACTCTCCCTGTCTACACTTGTTACTTAGACAATCTCATTTAGTCTTGTGGCTTTAATTACCGTGCATATGCTTGACAAGCCCCCAAATCGTATCTCCAACTCGACTTCTTCCCCACTCCAGATTCCCTAGCCCACTCAATATCCTCACTTAAGACATCAAAGAAGAATTTCTAATTATTTTTTGGGGGTGGGGGCAATACTGGAGTTTGAACTCAGGGCCTCACACATGCTAGGCAAGCACTCCACCACTTGAGCCACTCTGCCAGTCAGAATTTCTGATTTAACATATCATATTTTTCTCCCTCAAACCTGCATCTCCTGAACTGTACTAGTTGTTCAAACCAACAAAACTTAATATTATCCTTGACTCCTCTCTTTGCTTTATTGATCAACCAATCAACAAGTTCTGTTGTCTCCACCATCAAAAGAATCTCGATGCTTCTCAGCACCCTCAACACTACCGTCCTTGACAGATCACCATCTCACCAGAATTACTGCACTATTCTGAGCCCCATATGGCTACACCTCAGTTTAGCAGTCAATAATGTGTTCATTCTAAAGTTCAGATTGTGTCAGCCCTCTGCTCCAAATGTCTCCAAAGTTTCCCACACACTCAAAGTCAGTCAAGCTTCTAGTTCTGGAGCTAGATGATGATAACAGGTACAACAATATGAATATGGTAACATGTCCAACAGTATGGATGCACTTAATACAATTCAACCAAACACTTAAAGTAGTTAAGATGGAATCTTTTGCTGTATGTATTTTGCCACAATAAAAAAAAAATAAGGGAGGGAAAAGAGTGTTCATAGGAGCTATATGATATGACCTTTGCCTACCTGTCCAATTTCAGACCTCTCCTCTCGCCCACTGAACTCCAACCATGCTGGCCTTCTTTCTGCCCCCAAATGCAACAAACTCATTCCTGTTTTATGGCCCTTTATATTGATCTTCACATAGGTGGCCCTTCCTGTCATTCAAAACTCATTTTATACCTGGCTTCCTCAGAAAGACCTTCTTTACCATCTAATTTTAATTCTCTACATTACACCTATTCCAACTTTTGTCTATCACACCAACTAATATTTCTCTGGTACCTGCACAAATAAATACTGGATAAAAAGAGTCTTTAGTACAGACTAGCCTTCTTGGGGTCTAAAATATTTCAATATATGACAGGTGTGATCATCCAGTTCTAAGATTCTCAAACTTCAGCATATGTTATTATCACCTGGGGGTCTAATTAAACGATAGATTTCTGTCCCCACCTCCAGAATTTCTGGGGTAGGACACAAAACTTACCATTTCTAACAAGTACCCAGCTCATACTGATGCTGCTAGACTAGTGACCACACTAAGAATTACTGATCCAGTTAAATTGAATTCTTCCAAATAATTTAGTACATAAAACATAAACATAGGGTATACCTCAATAAGCATCATTTCCAGTGCTCTTGCAGTGAAAGATATATTTCAAAGAAAAAGGGCATTTATGGAACCAATGTTGCTTACCTCTCTTCTATCTCTATCCAGTTACTGCCTCAAGCTAATAAGCAAGAAATAATAAGCCACCTAAGATTCTTCTCAGTTCAAATAGCTGGCAGAGCTTTATTACATGGAGCCAAAGATTTTAAGTCTCTCAAAAAAAAGAAAAGCAAAAGGCTGACTAAAATGCTAAGAACAAATTGGTCTATAATTATAAGTTATAGTCATGCTTATCTATGACCATTTACATGTTGCCTTATGGAAGAAGTGGTGACTAATGTTGTGACAAGTTATATAATGTAACAAATATACATAAGTTATTTTAAGGGCCAGGGAAGCCAATGCAGATGGAAGCATTTTCTATTTCTCTACAAATCGAAAAATAAGTTAGAAAGTGCCTCCTTTAAATGCAATGGCCAAGTAACTTAATATTCTCATTAAGTTTTAAACAATGAAGGCTGTATCAACTTCCAGGGGAACTCTGAGACCACCTTGATAGTGCTTATTCTTCCATTACTGTTCAAGACACTTAACATTTTTAACTACTTGGCTAAAGAAACTGAAAATCCTATTTCTGTTCTATTAACACTCACTGCTAATTTAGAACATGTAGTGATGCTGAGAATACCATATTCAGAGCCAATTTTCCAATATGGACCCAAGTTTTCTCAGAGCCCTTTATGATATAGCTTAACATATTACCATGCAAATGTCCTGGTTCTGCCATGATACCCCATTATTAATTGCCTTATACTTCTATACACCCCATGATCTGGAACCCTGCCCACCTGCCAAGTATATTTTTGCCAACCACCCCCACCTCCTGCAGTCTTGCACCCCAAGATCCCACCATATATAACCACCTGTAGCTCTCTAAACAAATCATGCTCCAATTCTAGTAACGGTATTAACCACTACCATGCTACTATCACCACTTACTATTTCCTAAGCACTTTATATGCATTATCTCAGTTAATACTCAATACCCCTGTAAGTAATATTAGACCCAGGTTACAAATGAGAACAATTAAGCTTACAGAGGATAAACTGCACAAAGACAAAGAGGTCACAGCAGAATGAGCATGAACCTAACTCCAAAGGCACCAACTGCCTTCCTGTTCTAGGTTATTCAGCTGCTCTTTTGCAAAGAACTGTCTTCCCAGACTTTTTCACTTGAGGCCTTCATATGTCAAGCCTCAGCTCAGACATTTCCTCCCCTCTGGGAAGCTTTCTCCAACCCCCACTCACACACCAGCCTGGGTTAAGTGCCCCTCCTCTACACTCCCAAGACACCCAGTGCTTCCCCACTCTCCAGGCTCTTACCACATCCAACCCAGACACAATTATGGTTACCTGGGGAGCTTTTAAAAATCCTGATGCCCAGGCTATCCCTAGACCAATTAAATCAGAATCCCCAGGCATCGGTATTATTTTTTTTAACTCCTCAATTTATTCCAAAGTGCAGCCAAGATCAAGAACCACTGCTGTGTCTTCGATTAAATATCTGTCTTCCCCACCAGACTGGTAGCTCCTTGAGGGCACCAACTGTGTTTTCTCATAACCCTAGTCTGACACCTGGCACAATAAATGTTTCATGAATGAGTTTTCCTCCAAAATCTGACATGCAGCTTGTAGTTTCTCTTTCTCTGGCAAGAGGTAATTTACAGAATACACACCGCTTCCACCTATTACTCTTTAAAGATGTTTTCCTTTGGCGTCAGAGGTATCAATAAGTCACACCTGCTGACAACCGCCTCAGCTCTTAAATACAGAAAAATGACAGACACAACAGCTAGAATGTGTTTGAAAGAAAGAAGTCTGCTCAGTTCTTGCTTCGGGGAGAATGAAGGCAGAGAGGAAACCAAGAGAGCATTTCTTTTTAATACTTCTCTGCTCAACACAATTCTCAGTGATTCATGGGAAGAGTCTGACTCAGTGCTCAGGGCCATGTTCTCAAAATGATTAAGTACACTCAGCTTGAAGTCATGAAACACACAAAGGGTTTGACAATATTCAGGCAGCAGGATAGCTTAATGGTTGTTCTTGCCCCAAAGCATCATGCTATTGATCACTCTGCTAGATCATCAGCTTTCAATTAGGGCCTACTTTTCTTCAATTACAACATATTAGGAGATTAGGAGAAAAATGTGACACTAACTCCTCCCAAAATGAATCTGGGCTGCACAGGGTAAGCATGCCACAATGCTAGGCCCCTTGTCCTTTCAAGTGTAATTTAGAGCTACAGATCTGAAACAAAGTATTAGGAACCCTCTTCACAACTTTAAGCCAGCTTTCTTATAGTACTTCTTAAGTTACAAACTTAGATGGGAGGATGGTAAGGTAAAATATTTCAAAATTCATAGGAACTCCACATTGATAATATGATCAACAGAAACTGTATACACTTCAGAACATGCTAGCGAACATCACCTAATAAACACTGATTCCTTTAAGCTAGACAAATAAGCAAAAATGTAGTGTTAATATATCCAACAAGTCTCCATTTGTTTCAGTGGACTCTGAAATTCAAGCCGTTTTCAAGGCTGAAAATGTTGTATCAAAGAGTGCTTTCAAACCCATAACAACATCTTCATAGGAGAATGCAGTCATTGTTGAAACTTGTTAAAAATTATTAACTTAGTTGTGTAATTACACAAACAAGTTCTTTCAAGACTTTACACTTAACTTTTCATTTCCAATAATGTTCTCAGGACCAGATTAATAAAAGATACACAGATACTGCTATGAAAGAAGTTACAAAGTTTTGCCTTCCATATATCATTACCAAGATTTTTAAGCCACACCACGCAACCAAGGTTACTGGAAGAGGTTTAGCTGCATTTCAACCAGAGGCTGAAGTTGGGCACTTCTCAGCAATGCACAGTGCTCCATGCAGTTTCAATATATTCTCTCATAGGCCAAGCTACAATGTAAAATATAGGCTTGTCAACAATAATAGTATTTGCAAGGAAGAATTCATTTCATTATCCATAAACATTTTTGTCCTTTAAAAATATATAAATTTGTCCTATTCCCTTTCTAAACAATTTAGTCCTAAAGCTTTAGGTGGGTAAAACAAGGTAGATGTCCACCCTGGTGATGGTCTAGTGTAGAGAGTGCCTGGGCGAGTGAGAAAGGGATGACTTAACAAGCATATGAGCAAGGAACACATCCATGCTGAACAGTGGCCTGTCATGAGATGTCTAATCCAAGTGGATAAGGAAATTATCCACTTAGGGAACAGTTTGGTATTAGGAAGTGGTGATCAAGCAGGGTGAGAAGGGTATTAACACCTGGGGCAGCTAGGTCTGGGGTGTTGAAGCACAGACAGAATGCAGGGGGTCCCCACATAAGAGGAGCCCAATATATGGTGTTAGAGCCAAAGAGAATTAAGAGATTTCCAAGCACCAGGGCACACTTGAGTGACTATGGAAGCTCAAATAGACTTGAGGAGACTGTCTGGGGTTGGAGATAAGGGTTTGGCCCAGTATGAGGGGAGACAAGGTCAAAGTAGAGCAGTGGCAGGGATGGGGGCAGAGAAACACCAGCATGAGAACTGTGATCCCAAAAAAGCAAGGTGAAA
This sequence comes from Castor canadensis, assembly GCF_047511655.1. Taxonomy (NCBI): domain Eukaryota; kingdom Metazoa; phylum Chordata; class Mammalia; order Rodentia; family Castoridae; genus Castor; species Castor canadensis. The sequence continues at coordinate 11,327,378 of NC_133398.1, read as the reverse complement.
GAGAAGAACATCCACATGAGCTGGAGGTGAATGGACAGAATGCCTAATCTGTACCCCAGAAAGAGGGGCATGTGAAAACCCGACTTCTCATAGCTGAAATTGACAGCAAACTAGCATGACTTCTATGGAGAGGGACTTGAATTAGAGATATACCTGTAAGCTTAAGGTTTTCAATACATATAAACTGCTAGAGAATAAAATGTAAATGATTTTTAACAAATTATTTTCTAGTTCTGTCTACTGAGAGGGCTTGGGAGCAACAATACCCCAATAGCAATGAGCACATTCATTGCCCAAATCCTGGTTTCTAAATATAGTTCTCCTCTAAAAGGGAACCAAGGCTCCTTGGAGAAGTAGCTGATTCCAGGGCTGGGCAGAGAAAGTACAAGATGAACTTGGAACATCTTATTGTGCCAGAAAGCAAAACAGTATTCAAGGAATGGTAAGGACATATCAAAAGGATACAAGAGCTAGCTTGAAAGGGCTTCCAATGGCCAAATCTAAGGACAAACTGAACATCAAAGTCAACAATGATACTAACAGATTCTAACCTACTTCATGAAACAGGAAAGCACGAGTCCATATTGATATAATTCAATGAATAAGTTGAAAGTTTAATGAAAAATTAGGTACTGTCATAATTTCAAAGTACCATCCTATGAAATACTAAATACAGGGAGGAAATGAACAACTTCTCAGTATAGAAGTTTGGCAAAAACTACCTAAATTAAGTCTTGAAAGTAATAACCATCAGAAATGAGACAAATCACTAGAATGCACTTTTGTGAGGAAACAGACCGTACAAATGAACACAATGTGTGATTCTGAACTGAAGCCTCTGGTTCTCGAGGGCATTTGGGGGACAACTATTGAAATTTGAATAAGGTCTAAGGATTAGGTGCCATAATGAAACAATGTTCATTTCCTGATTTAATAGCTGCACTATGTTTATATAAGAGAATGCCCTTGTTTATAAGAAAACTCAGTGAAGTATTGAGGGTTGAGGCATCTGGTCAGCACTCCACTCTAAACTAGTGCTGTTTCTTTTAAAACTTCCTTATACTTTACTAATACCTTTTCTATAAGATCCTCATTGTTCAAAAAAGAATTTAGAAGAAAGCAATCATTCCATAATTCTAATTTTCCTGGATGTCTCTATACCAAGACTTTCTCACAGTAATAATAGTTTGGTGTTCTTGCCATCAAGCCACACACCAGATAACTTGGGTTACTATTCCAGTAACCTCACTAGGGGATTAGAATGAGCCATTTAACAGTTCAGCTTTCTCCCTGTCAAGAGATAACACCTGGCCAGCTCATTGGAAAAGTTCTTTCAAGTATCAAATGAGAGAGAAAAAGAGAAAGTGCTTTGTAAACTAAAAGGTGCTAAACCAGCATAAAAGGCATTATTATTTTGAAAAGGTCTTCATCTCACCAATGATAGGCCTAATGTGTAAGTAATCTACACATTATTTTGTATTTCAAAGAGTCACACTATTAAGCTTTCAAATACTGTTACTGAAAGCAATACAGAAAATCAGGAACTATCCAAATAAAAACATTCTGGGGAATACACAAAAGAATTTTTAAGAATAAGGGGTAGATTGTGAAGTCAGAAAGAAATTCACATTTTACCAAAACTGAAGAACGAAAAGTATCTCCTCTTTAAAGAAAAAATACTGAAAAAAGGCAAAAGATATACATTTTCTCCTTAGTAACAATATGAGTATCTGTAGAATACTATGTGGTTAACTTGGGAATCTCATGGGTTTCTGAAACTGTCAAACCTTGCAGTTTGAGATAGTATTATTTTCCCTGTTGTACAGGAATAGAAACTGAACTTAGAAGGTAAGTGGGACTCCAACTGAATCCCACTTTTCAGATCACAAAACCTATGCTTTTTCCACCATACCATGCTGCTATCCAAAACTGCTCAGGACTGTTTACAGTAGCAATACTGGAGGGGGTTTGTGGGGGGTGGTGGGGTGGGCCACAGACACCTCTGAGAAGCTCATAAAAAGCTTCACTACCTCCCCATAAAAATGCACGTAAATTAAAATGTTTTATATATAACCCTCAGGAGGGAAAAGCAATTTATGGAAATATGTAACAAAAACTCTTTCTTCTGTTGATGACTTAATTTTATACTCTTTTTATTTACTCCTCAAGCAAGCCTATGAGAGGAAGGTTATCACCATTATCTTTTTTTTTTTTTTTTTGGCAGTACTGGGACTTGAACTCAGGGTCTTTACCTTGAGCCACTCCACCAGCCCTTTTTGTGATGAGTATTTTCAAGATAGGGTCTCTCAAACTATTTGCCCAGGCTGGCTTTGAACCGTGATCCTCCTGATCTCTGCCTCTTGAGTAGCTAGGATTACATGCATGAGCCACCAGCATCTGGCTCCATTATTTCATTTAATAAGAATGGATACTCTGCACAAGTCTAATTTCTAAACTGTGTTAGGTATTAAATACTTAACTACTTAATTACTTTATATATCAGATATTGTTCTAAGCACTTTTCATATGTTATCTCATTTATTCTTCCCAATAACCCTACAAAAGAGTTATTTTCATAATCATTTGCATTTTATAGATGAGAAAAGTGAAATACAAGTTAAGAAAGTTTACCAAGGTCAAATAGCTTGTAAGAGGCAGCACTGAGATTGCAACCCAAGCAGTGTGGCTCTAGAGTCTACCCTCTTATTCTCTAAATTAACTTCATGCCTACAATATGCAATTGTAGCCACACAATTGTACATATTCTATAGTATACATGCACCAGAATGCACTCATTATAAATGTATAATTCTATGAGTTTTGGCAAGTGCATATACCCATGTAATCACTACTCAGTTGACTTTTTTTACTAAAACATACTATAGATCCAGTTATTTTCCTCCTGCCCACCCCCTTCAAAAACTACAGTGTCTAGCTGCTATGTTAGCACCTAGAGCAACTGTAAAGGCCTTCAGAACAGTGGCTCAAGGTCCTGAGCACTCCATGAGTAGTCCTCTGGGCTCCCAGAATGCTGAGTTCAGGAGGACTCAGGAATTATAGGATGGATCAGCCTTTCTATTGCCTCCAAGAAACAGTTGGGCTCCTCTTTCCTTCACAGCCCTGACCTCCCTTTGCTGAGAGGAACTTGCCTCTCCTCTGAACTGCTGCATCAGATCTTAGAGAACTTTTCAGCACAGATCACAGAGCCACCAGAGAATTCATACTCTTTAACAACCTCACTTATACTATACCAACTCTTAAGAATGTCAAATTGACCAGGTGCCAGTGACTCACACCTGTAATCCTAGCTACTCAGGAGGCAGAGATCAGGAGGATCTTGGCTCAAAGCCAGCCCAGACAAATAGTTTGTGACCCTATCTCAAAAAACCCTTCACAAATAAAATAAAATAATAAGGCTGGTGAAGTGGCTCAAGGTGAAGGCCCTGAGTTCAAGCCCCAGAAAAAAAGAAGAAGAAGAAGAAGAAAAGATCAAATCACCTGGAAAACTTTTTAAAAATCACATTTCCAGGTTCTAGAGACTGATTCGCTAAGTGAGAGGTAAAGCCCAGGGAATCTGTTTTCTGAGAAGTGATTTTGATAATCTATGAATCTATTCTTCCAAGTGATTTTGATCAGTTGGATTTGGGAAGCACTGTAATACACAATAGTTCTCAAATGTGTCACGATGGCAGACAACCAAAAAATCATGACACCCTTTGCAAATGTTGAAATATGAACTTTAAATAACAAAAGATAAAATGTTACTAAAATAGATACCATCTTTCACAGGCAATAATAGGCATTAAAAGCTTAAATAAATGTATGGCAATTTATTGGAATTCCACTTCCAGTCAACATGGAGTAACAGGGACACATCTACCCTTCCATCTGAAACAAGTGAAAAACTGTCTACCTATCCATCCATCAAATAATACTTTTCAAGACACTGTAGATCAGACAACAAAGCACAGTGATCCCTGAAAGATAAAAAACAAATGAGCTGAGCCCTACAGTTGCCCCATTTCACTGCCTTGACAGAGTTTCCTGACTATGGTGCAAGGAGAGGAGCCCAAGAAAGCCCAGGAGATGCAAGTTGAGAAGACACAGCTGAGATTCCACAGAAACTAAGGCAATTACAGTTGCCAACACGGCATCCTGGAGAAGAGAGAGCTGCACAGAGAGAACTCCAGAGATAACAAGAAAGGACACTCAACTTTTTTGGTTTTGTTTTTGTATATCTGCGGTACTGGGGACTGAACTCAGGGCCTTGCTCATGCTAGGCAAGTGCTCTACCACTTGAACCATGCCCCCAGCCCTTTTGTTTGTATTTTGTTTTTCAAATAGGGTCTCATTCAGTTAACCCTGGCTGTCCTTAAACTCCCAATCCTACCTACCGAGTAGCTAGGATTACAGGCATGCACCACTATGCCCACTGACATTCAAACAGTTATTGATAACTGCATTGCATATATTGATAACTCCATTCAAAAAGCTAGCCATGGACAATTCTATATAAATCCCAAACTGGATTTCTAGAAATTCAAAACTGCAACATATGAGGTGAAAAAATGCAATAAATAAGATTAAACATTGCAGAGGAAAAGACTAGTGAAGTTCAAGCTATAACAGAAACTATCTAAAATCAAGCAAGGGGTAAGAAGGGCTCAAAAGCAAAACAAAACAGAGCACCATTAACGTGGGACAATCTCATACAGACTAATATGCTAGTAACTGGAATCTCCAAATAAGGAAGATGTGGCAAATATATATGTATATGTATATATTTAAATATAAATATAAATATATATGTATATACATATACATACATATTTGAAGGAAATAATGATGCAAAACTTTCTAAATTTGATGAAAACTATGAATGCACAGGTCCAAAAGCTCAACCCCCAAGCATGAGAAACATGAGAACAGACATATCATACATAAATTGCTCAAAACTACTGATACACACACACATTCATTCTCTCTCTCTCTCTCTCTCTCTCTCCCTCTCCATTCAGAGGAACAAAGATTAGAATGTCAGCAGATTTCTTCTTAGAAGCAAGGCAAATGAGAAGGCAAAAGAGCAACATCTTTTAGCTACTAAAAGAAAAAACTGATGGCCTAGAATTCTATTTCCAAAGAAAATTTCAAAAGTGAAGGCAAAAATTATTTTTCAGGCACTATAAATGTTGAAAGATCTCATCACCAGCAGACTTACACCACAAAAAATGTTAAAAAGAAGTCATTCAGGCAAAAAAGAAAATAATGCCAGATGGAAATATGGCCTATACCAAGGAACAGACAACATAAGAAATGATAACTACATGGACTAAGTAAGAAAAATCCAATGTTCATCTCGTAGATGCAGATGGCCTCACTGGAGAATTCTACTAGATATTCAAAGAAGAATTAACACCAATTCTACATAAGATCTTCCAGAAACATTTTACAACACATTTACAAGACCAGTTTTACCTTCATCCCAAAAACAGACACAAACAGTTCAAAAAAAGATACAGGTATATCTCATATATAGACACACAAAAATCCTTAACAAAATATTAGCAAATAGAATTCAGCAATATTCACCATGGTCAAGAAGGGTTTATTCCGGTGAGGTAAGAGCTCAATATCTAAAAATCAATATATTCTACCATATTAATACGTTAAAGAAGAGAAATAATTGATTCAGAAAAAGCATTTGACAAAATTCTACATCCATTTCATGATTAAAACTCAGAAAACTAGGGTTGAAAATGTAACTCAGTGGCAGAACATTGAGTTCAGACCCAACACAGAGACTAAAAAAAAAAACCCTCAGGAAACTAAAAATAAAGGGAATTTTCCTCAACTTCATAAAGAACATCTTTCAAAACATATAGCTATCATACTTAATAGTGAAAAACTGAGTATGTGCCCTCAAAAACTAAGAATAGGGCAAAAGAAATCATGAGGCAAAAAGAAAAGAGGAGGAGGCCAGGTACCAGTGGCTCACGCCTGTAATCCTAGCAACTCAGGAGGCACAGATCAGGAGAATCGCTGTTTGAAGTCAGCCTGGGCAAACAGTTCAAGAGACCCTATCTCAAAAACACTCATCACAAAAAAAGGGCTGGTAGAGTGGCTCAAGGTATAGTCCCTGAGTTCAAACCCAAGTACCACAAAAAAAAAAAAAAAAAAAAGAGAAGGGAAGAGAAAGGAAAGGAGGGGGAGTAAGAAAGAGAGAACGAGAACTAAATAAAGCACATATGAATTAAAAGAGAAGTAAAATTCTCTAATTTACAAACATGATCATCTGTGTACAACAGACTTTGGAATTAAAACTGAGGTTATTACATTCCCTTTTGTCTGTCTACAATTCTCCCATTTCATCTAATTTTCTTCCAGGAGTTCCTCCTTACATTCCTTCCTTGATGATGTCCAAAGCCCATCAATGTGGATTGCTACGGATCTATGAGACTTCAAAAGTACAAGCCATAATGCAGGAAAGAAACTGATGGATCAGATTACACCAAAATTAAGAATTTGTGTTCAACTCAACAAAAGAAATTTTTCACTTAAAATTTAGACATTTGTCTATTCTTTCTTCTGTAACATGGGGCACACTATCCAGCATCATTCTGTTTTAACATCAATTCATGGAACATCAATATTCTGTGGGAACATAGTTTGAGAACTGCTATAAAGTCATCTATCATTAGAAAACAAAATATAGGAACCTCCTTCCAATTAAAAAAAAAAAGACCAAGCGTGTACATCTGACAAGGGAAGTCAATCAGATTCTACCCCCAGATTCCAGAACTGAGTCACAGAGCTGGAAATGGTTCTATGACTAGTTCTGCAGCTCAGGTCTGTGAACTATTTCATTAGATTCACCTGAACCTTTTTTTTTTTGAGACTATCCGAGTCCCAGAGACTCATCCAGAGAGTCTGAGGTGAGACCCAAAAAAACAATGTTAATTCCCTCCGGTGATTTTGGTGCATAACCAGCCAGGTTTAAGACCCACTTAGTTAAATTACAGTGCTTAAAACTGAAAGAGGACCAATGTTAAGCTACATGCAAGTAGGAGGAGCCCACAGAGAAAAGGAAGGAGACAGGGGAAAGCTAACATGAGAAGTAATGCTCCCTGAGAAGCCAGAAGAGCCTAGAGGCTATGGGAATGTTCAAGAGTGACCATGTGATCTCAACTCCCAAGTATTCAGGTACAGACTCTAGGCAACCTGCCAGGGATGCCCACAAGTGCCTGCTGTCTTCTTAATATAAAGAATAATGACAAATAGGAAAAGGCAACCTTAATTTTCCATAAACTTTTCAGCTAGGGTAGGTCAGCTTACTCACCTAGGTGAATAATAAAATCCCCATTTTTAATTCGGAGCATCTTCTTTTCATGTCATTTACCAGTTCTAGATACTGATAGATGGTACTGAAGCTATTCAAATCTTTGGTATGAGAAAAGCTATCTTGGAATACCTAATCAGTCCAAGTCTAGGCTCTCAGAGCTTGAAGCTCATCTCATAGAGCTTCAAGCCCAACTGCAGAACAAAAATACAACTCACAAACTTGCCAAGTAACTCTTCAGGCAGTCAATGTGAAATACAAGAATACATACTATAAAACAGCAAGAGGTGCAGTTGAAGGAGCACAGTCCTGGAATGGTGAAAATTGCTTGCCCTGGTTCTGGCACAGAACTGGCTATGTAGTTTGAGCAAAAATGAAGAGGCCATGTTGATCTGGGAGGTCTAAAATGTGAGCAGGCACTGATTGTCTAGAAGATGGCCTTAAAGACTTCCTTCTTGAGCACCCAACGTCCTCATCTCTAACGTAAGAACTAAGAAAGAACCCCGACATCCTGTGGCTCTATCATTCTTTTTCCTACTTACAAAATACTAAGTTATATTTTAGGCATTAATATGAAGGTTCATGATTTCTGCATCAAAACATAGATTTATATCAATATACATGCTAATATTCCAAGTTCCCAACTGGTATAGAACCAACCAAACAGACTTACTCTTACTATTTCATATGTCTAAATTTCCTCTGACAAAAAGTTCTATGGCTTTAAAGACAAAAAGAGTTCCAAAAGCATAAATGAACACAAAACAAAGCAAACATATACAATAGTACATTTATTATTCAGTTTAACTATGAAGAAAGTAAGGTACAAATCACTTAAAGTAGTTGCCAGAGTTTAGGCATTGAAGAGTGAGGCAGCTGAGACTAGAACCCATGCTGCTGAGCTCAAGTGCAGGTTCTAAACTCCTGAACTACAGCTCAGCATGCAACTGCACAGTTTAAAAAACAAAGTCAGAAACTTAAATTTCCAAGGCTCCCCAATGCATTCAGAAGAGCTTGTTTTGGTTTTGTTTTGTTTTGTTTTGTTTTTAAGTCATTAGCATGACATGCTAGACTATCTGTAAATCAGCCTCAGACAGACCCTTCAACCTCATCTGCCCACCATCCCTACCAATACTCCCATTGTTACTCATTTGCATGCCTTGTATGCACACTTACATTTATTCAGTTATTTCAGAAGGGCTTGCTTAACTTTACTATCCCTGTGCTACATTTGATATACTGCACCTTCAATTTATCCACAATAATACGATGATTTTTATAAAAGTTAATTGTCCTGTAGAAATTAAAAATCAAACAGCTTGCCCAAAAACAAATATCTAGAATGACTGTGTAGGAACTCAAACCCAAGTGTGTAGGGTGTTCTTACTTCAAAATTCAATCTTGATCACAATTTCCCTGCCTAAAATGTGTTCTATTTTCTAACAATGTCCTGTTCATTCAATATCCATCTAGACCAGAGCTTGGCAAGTGGTAGGCACTTAAGAGAGACGTGCTGAATGAATGGATAAGTGAATGAACGAATGTCTACTCCTCTCTGGAGATGTCTCTGACTCCCTTACAAAACTCAGCTGCTTTCTCCATATTATCACAAGTCTTATTTCCAAGCTCTATTATAAGGCTTCCCAGGTGGTATGCTACACCTTCTACTTATCTGTACATATTACCCACTAGCCTGGCAGCCTTGTTTCACTTTATCTTTGTATTCCTAGGCCTCTAGCAAAAGGGCCCATCTTTTAACAAGCATTCAGTAAGTTTGTTAACTGAATGAAACTCCCAAAGGAGGAGGACAGAAAAGAGTCACTGATGATTCATATTAAAACTTCTTTTTCCTGGAGAAAAAAAACAACACTCAGAGCTGGGATACACTCAAATGTATGCTCTATAAATACTTCTAGGTTTCAACTCTCATCTCAGGCATCTAATTTTAACTCATTCAACACATACTTATGAGTAATCTAAACACATACAGATAATGGCTCTTAAGGAGCTTACAACCTAGTCAAGGAGACAAAACATAATAAAATGTAAAGGTAAACAGGCAACCATGAGCTGTCATAAGGAAATAAATAACTAGGTACCACATAAATGGTACAACACAATGCTATGTGTTTGCAAATTGAAGACATGGTTCCAAGATAAGGCTATGGTTCAGATTATCTGCGGACAACCCAAAATGAGGCTCAGCAAAATGAGAAAAACAAGGACAATATGGGGTGTTTTCCACATAAAGGTATTTAATTCAATTATAAAAACTGTCCTTAATTTGATGTCATGTTCCTCCTGCCTTTTTGATCTAAAAATGTAATTTCTTTTAAAATATTATGGTAACAGAATAAAATCATTTTTATGTGGCTCCACAAAATGGGTTTTTAAGTTTTTACTGGTACAAACTTTCCAAGCATTTGGGAACCAGTGAGCTGCAGCACTCAATAGAAGCATCATGAAAGGTAGGACATGAAGTGAACATTGTGGGATGGACAGGATCTAGCAGGATGGAGGAGAGGGAAACCAGAAGCAGGTGAAAGAGCCTGAGCAAAGCTCAGGGGTGTGAAAGTTCATGCAGCGTCTGGAGCACAGAACCTAAATCAACCTGACTGAAACATGAAAAAAATTGGAGCTGCAAATTCCATTCTAGCAATTTGCCAACATAAGAACACTTTTGATCCCATTTAAAACAACTTTAAATAATGGACTTTTTCCCAACTTCTCAAATACTTTCATGAGCTTGCAAGAAAATAAGGAAGATTCAGAAGAACTAAGGGAAGCCAGGAAGCTAACAGAGGAACCAAAACATAAAAACTACCTTTCTCCTAAAAGGTATTTATCTAGTCCAATGCAAATTTCATACTCCCACTATGATACCAGACAAAACTAAGATTTAGCCCAAGGTAGAAAGCATAATGGGTAACTCTCTCCTACATTTAATTCTCTTACAGGGAGATCATGAAAGAAACCCATACACACACATCTTAAGAACTGGAATAAAAACTACTAGTCTCAAAGTTTGGCACACAGAAGGAAAGAGAAATATTTCTGCAAGTTCAGCCAAAAGCTGACCCTCATGAGGATTGCTACTGAATGGTCAAAAGAAACCTCAACTCAGATATTTAAACTGACATGGCCCCAAACTAGAAGTGGCCATAGGATAATAACAAAAGAAAATAATAAATCCCCACTGGAAAAATTCACTTCAATCCTGGCCTCAAAAAATTTCTCAAGGAAAGTTCTAAGAAATGTGAGCTTATGAGCAAAAATTAGAAAGCCTTTCAAGAAACAAGATCATAAATAAAAGGCTAAAATTAAAGGTGCCAGAATCAGACCTTCAAAAATTTCAGATACCTTATCAGAGACAGGACATGGGATGCTTAATAAGTTTAAAGAAATGAGAGACTGAAAATGAGTAAAGAGCTGAGCACAGTGGCTTATTGCTGTAATTCCAGATACTCAGGAGGCAGAGATCAAAAGGATTACTGTTCAAGGCCAGCCTGGGCAAAAAGTTAGTAAGACACATCTCAACTAATAAGCCAGGTATGGTTGTAGGCTTCTGTAATCCTATCTACACAGGAGGCCTAAGTGAAGGATTGGAGCCAGCCCCACACAAAAAGTGTGAGAAAAAAAACTAAGGCAAAAAAGGGCTGGAGGTGTAGCTCAAGTGGTAAGAGCACCTGCCAAGTAAGCATGGGGCCCTGAGTTCCACCAAAAAAAAGAAGTAAAGAGTAAGAAACAATAACATGACCAAACAAAATTGGAAAAGAACAAAATATTTCTCAAAATAAGAATGGGTAACTCAACAAGTGACTAAGAGCAGAAAAGATATAACCAGAGTGAGAATCAGTGAACATCAACAAATTATACAAAATAAGACTCAGAAAGGGAAAGTAAAGGAAAAAAAAAAAATCAGTCACAGCTGGGTGCCAGTGACTCATGCCTATTGTCCTAGCTACTTGGGAGGCTGAGATCAGGAGGATGGAAATTCAAGGCCAGCCAGGCGAAAAAGTTCATGAGACCCCCTGCCTCAACCAATAGCTGGGCACAGAAGCATGCACCTGTCATCCCAAGCTGTTCAGGAGGCTGAGATCAGGAGGCCAGACCACACAAAAAAGGTTTGCAAGAGCCCATCTCTATGGAAAAAAGCTGGGCATGGTAGCACATTGTCATTCCAGCTATGGTGGGAAGCGTTAAAACAGTAGGATTGTGGTCCAGGCTGGCCTGGACAAAATAAAAGTGAGACTCTAAGTCCAAAATAACAAAAGTGAAAAGGGCTGAAGGTGTGACTCAGCAGTACAGTACCTGTCTAGCAAGCACAAAGTCCTGAGTTCAAATCCCAATACCACCAAAATAAATAAAAAAATAAAATAAAATGAAAATAAATAAAAGTCACAAAGGGCATGATAGGATTCCCACCTTCCCTTAATTCTTGGTCTGAAAATTTTCCAGAATATACAGCTCACACTCAGGTAGTCCAATGAAAGCATAGCAAGACAAATAAAAAGAAATCTAGAAGTTCTAGTTCCAAGTAAAATATAGTAGGTACCCTCCACCCTGTCACTCCATAGCTATAAAATGCATCTATAAAACCAAGGCAGAATTCATGTGCAGCTATTTGAGGAACCTAGAAAGTAAACAGCAGTGGATTGGGGTCAAAGACTATAATTCAAAGTACCACCAAACCAGTGATAAGTTTACCATTTTTTCTTCCACTATCATTCAGCATGGACACAGGCAGCTCCAAAACTCAAAGTGAGAACAACATATAGTTCCAAGAAAAACCATCTGATTCAGGCTTGAAGAGCAGTAAATCACAGGTACCTAAAGCACTGATCCTTCCTCTCTCATCAGCAGAAATGTGGCCTTCACAGAATGGAGCAAACTCCTACTACTTTCTTTTCCTCTCTGCCCTCCCACTATGACTTTGCTATATTCTGTTTTAAAATAATTGTCAGAGTTTCATCTTTCTCATCCATGCCAACAATTTCCAAGGCTCTACCTCTACGTTCTCTTCCTAGTAATAGTGGCAGCTGACATTTATGTGGCAGGCCCTTAAGCCTGTCTTCTAACTGCCTGCTGTTTATTTCTCCTGGCCTATCATCAGTTTACACTCAACCAAATCCATCCTTCTGGACCTCCAGGCCAGCTCTCCTCCTGATTCACCAGTTTCTATGAGTGGTCTTTAACATTCCCAAACTAGAAACTATGGAATTATCATCACCATTCACTTCAGCTTCTCTTTCCTTCCACTTATTCAATTAATTTAATGATCTTTCCAACTATGCTACTTAAATTGTGGAGGAATAGAAGCTAGATTAAGGTCCAAAAATGGCCTTTTCCCAATTTGCATGAAAAAAAATGAGGTAATATAATTTTGAGTTTCTTACCATAAATTTTATTTAAACTTTCCTCACCTGCTACTCTGTCTATTCTGGAATGTAATATAAAATACTGATTTAGGGGAGAAATGTAGCTTGAGGTTTAAAATATAAATATTTCATAGTATTCCACAGAATATCATGACTTTTAGGTATTCTATCACCTGAACATGTTTAAGCACTACTGAACTAATAATTTTCAACTTATATTCCTGCTAAATTGTTCTTTCCTGTGCAATGGGAAACTTTTCCTACGAGGAAGTCAGACCAAAGTGGAAAGGTCAGACCAATTTGCCTGAGAAAATACTATGTGGGTTATCAGGACACTATAAATTTCTTCCTCCTTAATTCCAGGCCATAACTACCTATACTGCAGCACCAAAGAGAATAACCAGCTTATAGGTAGAGTAGAAACACCTTTAAATGATGAGTGGAAGAATGATTTACTTTGTATTCTAGTCACAAGTGACATAAGCTAAGCCAGCACATTCTGGATTGTCATTCTCTGCTGATTATCAGAATTTAGTCCACAGATACAGCATAACAAGATTAGCCTAAGAAAAACAACAGAAATATAAATATTTATAATCCCAAAGGGGATTTCTAAAGCCACATGATTTCGTGATTATCAATTATGTGGAACCATAACAAACATAAGTAGAGGGAATTAGACATATGAGTAGACCACTGACTATACCTCCTAAAGAATGAAACCCATCAACATCACACTTCTTCACCAAGTTAAGCATTCAAAACATTCATTTAGTTATTCAAAATATATTAACTGAGTGCCCACTACGTGCCACATATACAAGTCACATAGGTTTAATAGTGAGCAAGACTCTCACAGTACCTCACTTCATAAAGCTCTCGGACCATGGGAAAAACAATCAAAAAACAGTAACAGGCAGGGCTAATGACAACAGGCAGGGTTGATGATAATGTGCCTCCAAATGCAGAAGAGGATGCTCAGAGGTTTCTCAGACAGAGCTCTATTTGAGCTAAAACCTAAAGAATGAAGAAAAGTCAACCAAAGGTATGTGCTGTGATGTGTGTGTATGCTCAGAGGTGGGAGGTAAGGGGTGTTACAGATAGGGCTGGGGTCAGATTAGCAAAGAGAACAGTATCCACTCAGAAGAACACAGATCTCAGCTTCAATCCCAGCTCCCAGACACATAACTTGTGTGCCCTGGGCAAACTATCTAACATCTCCAACTTTAGTCACTTCATTTGTAAAAGGCAGTAAGAGAATATGGTGAGGATATAATGCAAGTAAAGCTAGAGTTTCCTACTTGTTAGCTCCATGACCTTGGGCAACTAGAAACTCTGTGTCTTCCTTATCTGTAAAATGGAGATCACAACAGTACTTTTCCATAGGGTTATTAATGAGGGTAAACTGAAAAAATAAGTGTGAACATTTAATGAGATAACAAATGTAAAGTGCTTAGAATAAGGCCTACTATTCAGAAGAGTGCAATAAGTGTTAGTGGTTTTTATATTAACAGGCAGAGTCAAGGTTTCAAAGGGTCTAGGGGCTGGAAATGTAGCTCAGTGGTAGAGCACATGCTTAGCATGTGTAGGCCCTGGGTTGATCCTCAGCACCAAAAAAATAAAACTAAAGAAGGACCTATACGTCACGTTTGGTGTTTAGAGTTTAGCCTGAAAGTGTGGGGGGCAACTGAAGGATTTTAAGCCAGAAACTGACAAAGTCAGATTTGCCCTTTTGGAAGATTCACCCTGGGTACTGCATAGAAACTGGACTGGAAGAGGAAAATGAATGGTAGAAAAAACCCAGTCGGGAGAAATTCCAGCCATTAAGGTTAGGAGAGGATGGTGACCTGGACCAAGAGGACAGGAGTGGAGAAGATAACACATGAATCAATAAGACTTGATGTCAACATTAGGATGTTAGCTGTCCTCCACATCTTACTGATTCTCTTCTCTCTCTTGCCCTCCACTTTCTGACTAAAGATTCATGAAATTACTTAATTCCCACTACTCACCACTCTGTAAATGATTCCCAACCTGCTATACTCAGTTCCCACCTCTCTTATGAGCTTCAGGTCTGAATTTCAACTGCCTCTGAACTTTTCCTATGGATAGTAACCTCATACTAAATGTAGCTCAAACCAAACCAATCCTTCACTTCCCAAAAAATCTCAATTGCCTTATTCCCTGTCCCTTTTTCCCAGGCATTCACATTTTGACTTTTTTTTTTTTTTTTTTTTTTTCAGTGCTAAGAATTAAACCCAGGGCCCAGCATTTGCCTAGCAAGCGATCTGACACTGAGCTACACCTCTGGCCCAACTGCTCTGCCAACATAGCTCTGCTTTGCCTGGGGGCTTGGCTCAAGTGGTAGAGCACCTGCCTAATAAGCATGAGACCCTGAGTTCAAACCCCAGTACTTCCAAAAAAATATTTCTTACAGCAGGCACAGTGGCTCAAGTGGTAGAGGGCCTATCTGTCTAGCTCTGCCATGTTTCTTTCAGTTACTCAGGCTACAAATTCTGGAGTCATTATCTACCTGGTTGTGAAGAGCTAGTTGGAAGATTACTACTTCTGGACAATTCTTACTGCCACCAGGCTCTTAAAGGCAGTAGTATACAAGCAAAACAAAATATCCATATGTCAGCCCTCATTACCTCTTTTCTTTATATTAGTTTAACTCATCTTCCACCTTCATTTTGCCTTTCAATCCTGCTTATGCTTATGGATTTCCCCTCTCTCTCTCTCTCTCTCTCTCTCTCTCTCTCTCTCTACCCCCCCACCCCCTCTATCTCTCGTGCACAGCACACACACACACTTTTTTTTATTTTGGCAGTACTAAGAGTTTGAACTCAGGGCTGCACACTTGCTAGGCAGATACTCTACCACTTGAGCCACTCCACCAGCCCACACACACTCTTTAATAGGTGGGGGTAGATGCGCACTGGTGGCTCACATTTGTAATCCTAGCTACTCAGGAGGCAGAGATCAGGAGGATAGTGGTTCAAAGCTGGCCCAGGCAAATAGTTTGTGACACCCTACCTCAAAAAACCCTTCACAAAAATAGGACTGGTAGAGTGGCTCAAGGTGAAGGGCCTGAATTCAAGCCACAAAAAAAAAGGTAGGGGGAGCTAGTGAATTCCTTTTTAAACCACTTAACACTGGTTGTAATAGTTACACACAAACAGTGTAGTGAGAATAGAGTCAAAAACAACTAATGGAATATATTCTAGAAATTTCCATTCCTTTTATATGTCATTAGTTCAAAATAATAGCATATCACTCAGTGACAAAATGAAATTACAGGGCTGGAGGCATGGCTCAAGTGGTACAGTGCCTGCCTAACAAGTGGAAAGCCCTACGTTCAAGGCCCAATACCACCAAAAAAATCCCTAGCCAGGCACCAGGCTGAGATAAGGAGGATCATTGTTCGAGGCCAGCCCAGGGAAATAGTTTGTGAGAACCCCATCTCCAAAATAACCAGAGCAAAATCAGCTAGAGATGTGGCTCCGGCAGTAGAGTACTTGCTTTGCAACACAAAGCCCTTACTTCAAACCCCAGTCCCACCAAAAAAATAAACATATACACAGAGTTGGAGCTAAAGAAATTGGCAACCTAGAAACACCAACTGATGCAAAAAAGGTACAACAAAAGCTTGCTTTCACTAGCCAAAGACCAGAAAACATAGCCAAGAAGATGAAAATCTTTTGGAAAATAACCACTAAACACCATGGAAAAACCTGTAGGCCAAACTTCAATCAAGTCAAGCAAAGGACAAGCAGGGGGCTTAGCTCTGCAGGCTTTCATAAGGTACCTCGCCCACCTCACCCCTGCCAGCACAATATTTAAGAGTGTGGAGTAGAGGCTAAACATTTACCATCCCCATCCCTCTCCAATCTTCCCACGTGGTTTCAAAGGAGACTCTGGGAACCCAGACTTCCACTATGACCTGGCAGAAATGGAGCACCCCTCCTTATCACCAGGATGATGTCAGGGAGGCCCAGTGGAGACTGGGAACTATCATCACCTCCAAGGCCACTCCCATACAACATGGTGACAGTACAGGCATGGTGGGAACAGTAAGAATTATACTACCCACCCAGCCAGGGAGGTATCAGTGAAGGCTACCAGGAGCCAGAACTCCTACCTGTACTGTAGTAAAAGGGAATTCCCCCACAGGATGTCAGTGGAGGCTGAGTAGGGAACCTGGCAACAGCATGGTAGAACATACCCCTCCTCTTCCAGAACAGTATCAGATGAAGACAGCTGAAAAACTGCAGAAAAAGTTCTGGGGCAAATTTTGTCACCCTAAAAACTCTATTCCCATGCAAACTACCAATCAGGGTTGGGAAAATAGATATCTTTCACATATGCTCAGGAACTCAGAGCAGACTGGAGGTGTGGCTCAAATGGCAGACAGCCTGCTTTGTGAGGTAAAAACCCTTTGTTTGAACCCCAATTCCACAAAAAAAAAAAAAAAAAAAACCCTCAGAGCTTAATTTTTAGGCACCCGTTCTGCAAATCCACTATTGTGACTTGACACCTATAAGAACTTGCATATGTACTCCAGCAAATAAATGAACACAAATGACAAACTAGGGACCAGGAAGTAATGAAATAAGCCCAGAAGAAGGGTGAAGGGACTTTCTGGGATTATAATACAGCTGATTATATAGAGATCGGAGCAGGAAGGTGGAGGGAACCAGGAGGCAGAAGAAAAGAGCCTCAATAAAACCACAAGAATGATTTCAAGTTTGAAAAAAATTAAGGATATGATAAAAGCAAATAATGTAAGAAAAAAAAGATTTAGAAATTCAGGATGAAGAAGAGAAAGAAACGTATTTTAAGAAATAATCTAGACATGGTTCTTTCCTTTCTAGTCTCAGGTAATTTCTACACTGTATGCAGTATCGCCCCTGTGGCCAAGAACCAAACATAACCAGTTGCAAAATGGCACAGGAATAGCAACAATAAGCCCTGACCATGAAGATATCTTTTAGGGACAAGAACTTAGTTCCTAAGGCCTAGACCTTTTCACTGCCTTTTGCAAATTAAAAAAAATAATTAAGGCTCAGAAATTTAGGACTTGGGGAGATTCAGTAAATTTTAAGTTGATTACAGCACTGATTCAAATGGGAGCTCCAAACTCCAAGGCACACTTCCCCTATCCTAGTTCCTCAAACACCCTGGAATATAAGAACTGCCTGCTTGGAGTCAAACATTACCTTCTCTAGATTGCTTTCCTTCCTTCCATCTATTCATGCAGCCTAGGCAAGATCAATACAACTTCCCTGGAACCTTTCCTGTGGCTAACATGAGTTCAAAAGTTGTTTTCTTTCTCTTTCTAAATCTACCATGGACAAATGTCCCTTCAGCAAGTTGGACCAATCCACTTTAAGTCTTATCTAACCAAGCGCACACAATCACTGTGGAGCCCTTAAAGATTCCTTCCTTTCTCACTGCAGACCAAAACACCTCTCCCATGGTACGTTTCCCTTGTCTTCTGAAAAGCAAACACTCTGCACACAAGTTCTCCCCTTACAAACACCCCTTTTATAGTATAACTTTGCTAACTATGGCAGACCATCTTTGATTCTTCTTTTATGTCTTACACAAGTTTTGTCAATCCCACCTAAAGTCTCTCTGAAATTCCTTTTCTTTTCACTGCTGAAACCTTAGTTCAGGCCTTGATCTTCTGCAGTATAAGCTGTATGTAGTTCCATAATCCAACAGCCTCTCATTTTTTTCCCATACAAAAAACCCCAGTCTGATCATACTATGTCCTTAATTTAACCCTCAATGGCATCACATCCCAATGGCACAGACGATTTTTTCAAGTTCATCTTCTGTAATTTGTATCCACATATCCTGTATTTCAGATATACTTTTATCTACCTATGACTTTTGCATAAAGTTCCCTCCACATATCCTGTATTTCAGATATACTCTTTTATCTATCTATGACTTTTGCATAAAGTTCCCTCTGCCTGGTAAGTCCTTTCTCTTGACAGGTGCTTAACAGTATTTTAAAAGAAAACTACATTGTCATCCCATAACCCACTTCCTAATAGACTCTTGAAATGCCACCTGTCTTTTAAATGGGAACATACATATTTTGAACATATTTTTTGTTCTTTTTGGTTTTACTTTGATCATACTTTTCATTTTTATCTGGCTTCTTCTCAAGTCCTAAATCACCTAACAATAGAGACTTATTCTGGAAAATATACAGTTAGGCAATTTGATAGTTTGAGCATTAGAGAATTTACTAAGCTAAGACTACTACATCACTAAGCCATGTAATTTTATGGGACCACCATCACGGACCAAAATGTTGTATGTGGCACATAACCATTCTTGAAAAGAATGGGTACAGATTCTAATAAGTACAAGAGAACAACTTTATTTTGTTTACTTGTTTTTCTTCCTTGTCCATGTCCCAACAAAGTTTCTTTAAGCAAAAAGGATGTTGTAAATCCAGAAATTAGTTCCCCTAGGGCCAGGAAAAAAAAGCTGAACCTTTGAAACTTCAACCAGCATTCCAGCCAGGAACTTAAACAGATTTAATAGTCCAAATGCAAACATGTTTTCCTAGAGCAATACCCCAGTTTTTGACTTCCCTATTTCAACTTTTCTATCTGCCATACAATCCTCTCTAAGTTGACTGTAATGGCTAAGAATAGAATGATGGAATAGCATCAATACATTTTGAGAAAATGGAAAGTGGATGATTCTGGGCACTAATAAGGAAGAGCCCAGTCTCTGAGAAGACTTTTATTCTACAAATGAAAACATATGTTCATACAAAATGTTTATAGCAACATTATTTGTAATAGTAAAAAAAGGGGACACAACCCAACTGCTTAACAATTGACAAATGGATGAGGAAAATGTGGTACATCCATGCAGTGGAATATTACTTATCAATTTTTTAAAAATGAAACATTCATATAAGTTTCAACATGGTTAAACCCTGAAACCATTATGCTAAGTGAGAGCAGCTAGATACACAAAGGATTTTATATTATCCCATCAATATGAAATGCCCAGAACAGGCAAATCTGCAGCAACTGAAAGTACACTAGTGACTACCTAAGGTTAGAGAATGTGAGTAAATGCAAACAGGTATGGGGTTTCTTTCTGGGGTAATGAAAATGCTCCAGAATTAGTGGTAGTCAAGCACACTTCTGTGAATATAGTAAAACAATTTACTTTAAAAGACTAAATGTTATAGTATGTGAATTGCATCTTACAAAGGCAGTTTTCAGATTACCATCAACTACAAGACCCAGCTCAAGCTCCCTGTCTGACCTCACTTCATGCTTCTTTGCCATCATTCACTCTTCAATCCCACTGGCCTATCAATTCCTGAAATCTGTCCAGTTCTCTTGCCTCCAGACCTTTGTGTGTGCTCTGCCCTCTGCCTCCAATAACAAGCCTTGCCCAGATCTTGACATGTCTAGTGCATCTTTATCCTTTTAAGTCTCAGCTCAAGTGTCATCTCCACAGTGAGGTCATCCTTCACCACTCTAAAACAGGACAGTCACTCCTATCATCCTCTGTATCATTAGCTGTTATCACAGCCACATGTCTGGTTAACCAGACGGTAAGCACTATGAGTAGGAACACATCTATATCATTCACCATTAAAACCCCTGATGTCTAATCCAATACCTGTAAGACCCTAGTAAACGGTAATACATTTATTTCCCTAATAGGCCATGTCCTCATATATACCACTCCCTCTGTTGATCTGCCATTGCCATCTGTGCCACATCCTCCAATCCCTCTGCAACCACCCTTAGCTCTTTCAGACCCTTACTCATCTTTCAGCTTAAATATTATCTCCTTGATGAAGCATTGTCTTGAATACTCCCCACCCCCAGTCTCTCCTTTATCACCTAATCATCAGTGCATCACTGGCTGTACTGCCACCACAGCAATTATCCTAAAGTATTATACTTGAGGTTTTAGTGGGGTAAAAGCCTGGAGGGAGGTGTTGTTTTGCACTTGTGTCTTCTTTAGAAGCCTTAAAGCAAAGAAAAGTCTTTTCATTTTTGTGTCCCTAGTACTTAGCACACTGCCAGACAGTACTACCAGTTATGATAATAATTGCTAACACTTATTAAGTGCTTAATATGTGCTTGACACTCCTTAGTTCTATTATAGGAGAGTAAGTGAAAAAATAGATAAATTTCTTGGAATAACTTAAAAGAATTCAGAGTCTGACAGGGACAGAAGACAGGTATACAGGCTAATGCAGAATAAACACCACCACAAGGTCAAATCAGTTGTCTTGTTCTATCCCTACGCCTTCAAATCTTAAGAGCATACTTTTCTCTGAGTCTATAAATGTCACGTCTCTTCAAACTCACTCAGAATACTTACTTCGATTACTTACAACCCACTTCCTGTATTTGGTGCCTGGAAGCAATTTCCAGGATGTCACCACAAACAATATTAAACTGCCACATAATTTCCTGCTGTGTGTCTGTATTATCAGTTAAATTGCTTCATATTAACCACATTCCAGTCCACTGGGATCACTCAAACACTAAATAAGATTTAAACATACCTGTCAAAGATTGTCACTTGCCACTACTCCTTTAATCCCTCTAGATAAATGTCTGCTCTGGACTAAGGGTTAGGTTCCCAGGGTACTACCTGCATACTGGTGCCCTCCTCTTTACTTTTTCAATTAGATGTTTGGTTTAAGGCTAGGTAATGTTGATTTATTAAAATGAACATAGACTGAACAAACACTCTTTAGTAAAATTAAGGAATGTTTGGGGCAATTTGACTTAAATTTATGAAACATAAAAGCCCTTCTTTCTCAAGGGTTATAATAGCATATTGCTCTTTTAACTCTATGTGAATTAAAAATCAAAGAACTTAGGGTCTTGGTAGGATCTTAATTCAGATCCTCATATATTTCTTAAATGTATCCTGTAAGTTTTTCTAAACAATCATGTGCTTGCTGGTAGCTGAGTTTGACACAGGGAAGTCAAAAACAAATAAAATAGTCCCTGCTCTCAAGAAGTTGTGGTCAGCTTAGTATGATAGACAAGCAACTAGATTTGACACCATGACAGTGATAAACACAACGGGCCACAGAAATGCAGATGAGAGACACCTGGCTTAGGCTGGGTGTGCAGATGGGTGACAGGGCAATGGGGAACTGACATCAAGGCAGGTTTCCTGGGGATGACATCTAATCTAAGCTTACAGACTCCTGTTCTCTTATTTGAAAAATGTGGTTAATAAATAAACACAACTGGACACTTGTGAGGGTTTGATGAACTAGTTCACATTAAGCATTACCACAGTGCCTGACACAGAGATTATGTTCAACCAGTCTTAGTTTGAAAATCAAATCAAGCACAAAATTTTACCACCTGTGCCTAGGAACTCACTACTTTGCCAGTGATCATACCCATACAACACACACCAGCTTCACAATTACACACAGTATTGTTTTTAATCAACTTTTATTTTTTAATAATGCAACAATGTTAAGTTCTGCTTGACACAACAGCAGACTTAATTCCTTAACCATTAAAACTTTTTCCTCCATTATCTGAAACAAATTCTTCTTTGACATTTCTGGCATAAAATATACCAGATGGTCTTAGTCTTTTGATAAGATGTAAAAGAAAACTAATGATTACAGAGTTTTTAATATGAGCCTGGCATTCATGTTGAATACTGTGTTTACTGCTCATAATGATCCTGCAACCTGGACATAGTATACCCCCTTGTACCCTCAGGAAAACCCAGACTGAGATCTAGTCAGTACAAGTTTCATGGTTAGTATGCAAAAGAGCTGGAATTTGAACCCAAATCTGATTCCACATGTCTTAGTAATGTCACATGACATCAGAGATAAGCAAGAAAGAAGAGTGCTCTACTGCTTTGGCAGCCCCCAACCTCAATCATCCTGCACAATGGAGTCTGCTTCCACCTCAGCCAGGTGAACATCTTGAGCTAACACCTGTTCTGTCCTGCCAGGATGGAATGGTCACTAGTAGCCAAAGCTCAGTTTTCTGCAATGACTATGATGGCACTTAAGTAGATGGTTTCCTTACTATCTGTCCATCTCTACATTCCTAACTACAGGCGGAAGTTGCATAATCAACAGTCACTATAAATCACAACTACTTTTCAGAACTTCTCCTTTCATATTTTCTTTCAGTCTCACAAGCTAACATATTTCCCAAGTCTAAGTTTTCACCACATGGTAGTCTACTTTTAAGATCAATAAAGCCATTCTTCATACTAATTTCACACTTAATACAATTTCATGCCTTAGTAAATTCCCTCACCCAAGTGCTCAGATACTATAGTGAGGGGTTTCACAAGCCATCCTTGAGAAATGGATTTGTCAACATGCTACTGTTAAGAGCAAGAGAGAGACCTGACAGTCATGTGCATTTCTGCATGTGGGAGTTTAATAGTGGTTCTGACACTTGCTGCTTCCTGCCAGGCAAATTTCTGAGCTTTTCTGTAACAAGAAAAGCAAGCATCTTCACAAATACTCTAAGACTCTAAGGTGGCTTTTAGAAAGTGTTTCTAAATGCTATTGAAATCCAAGTTCACAACTCTTAGATGGAAGCAGGAACTAAACTTGGAGTCTTTTTTTAAATGTATTTTTTGTTTGTTTGTTTGTTTTTTGGTGCACCGTTCCTGAAAGTACTGCAATACCAGGTCGATGCGTGGAGTGGACAGAGCAAGTTCCTATTCCATCTCCTGTGTCCAAAAATCCATTTAATATATTGTCCTCAGATAGAGGATATACATATCAGATATTAAACTGAGAAGAACAGATACTACACTTGATCTTAGCCAAAAGGCCAAGAAGCGATTGGAATGTCTATTTAATGCCAATACTTCACAAACTGTACTTTGTTTTTTTGTTTTGTTTTTATCTCCCCAGGCTATCAAGCTCTTGTTTAGAGTATGCTTCTTTTTTCTTCATTTCCACAAAAACAAAGTTCACCTAACATTTCCATGCTCATTCTCATAAGCAACCTTTTCTAGTTTCATTTAGCAGATGTCTCAGGGCTGCAGCAGCACATACCACACATTTATAAATGAGAGCAGCCTAGCCACTCTCATTTGCAAGGCTGGGCAAGGGCCACACTGAGTGGACATCACCTGGACATGAGATGCAGTGTTTGAATAATTATTAGATTTCGCCCTGAGGCCCTTCCCCTTTCTGACTTCCCTAGATAATTCTCCAAATGCTGAAATAAACACATTCCACAGACTTTCCTATAAGAGGGTTTAAAGTGTCTTGTGAAAGCTGTTTTACGGAAAAAGCATGTGCTGTCAACTTTGTTTTTAAATGCTCTCAAACAATTCCATTACTTGTAGAGAAAAAGTGAACATTTGTTAGTGATTAGAGATAAAACATCTCATGTTCTGGGGCCGAGGAAGGGAGAGGCCAGAAGAGGACTTGGCTGGGAGCGGTGATAGAGTCCAAAGCAACACACCCAAATTGGACCACATAAAAGTTGCACTTTCCACAGTCAACTTCTAAGCCTAGAAGGAGGGCAACAATGTTTCACTTGTCTTTGAAGTTACATGTATCAACAATTACCCAGGAAAACTAAGTCCCCTCCGGAGACTCCAGGTAAATGAATGAGAGAGGGAATTTGCCAGGTTGGATTGCAAAGCCATTCCAACGACATCAAGATCAGGGGCTCAGTTACAACACAGAGGTATCTTCCTTCAGAGCCTTGGGCTCTAGCAGTGTGGAGACGCACAGATAAGAGGGGGAAACAGGAGAGGAAAGAGTAGGAAGGGCCTTCCTCCCCAGGCCATCTTGCCTTTAAAACCACGACCTTCCTCCCACCCCAGCCAAGAACCCCCGCACGACTTCTGTGGGGGCCAGCAGGCCTCAAGCAGCCTGGCTACAACCTCTCAGGACCTACCAACTCTCGGGGGCGCCCCAAACACACCCATTTAGGGACCTGCTTCCGGAGATTTCCCACATCCCCTCCCAACAGTTGTCTGACCATTTTCAGGGGCTCTTGGTAAACACGCGAAGGAGGCCACCTCGTAATCTCGGCGACTCCCACCCTCATGTGAGGAGAAGACAACTGACCACCCGCGCCCCTCCACCTCGCGCGCACTCTGCCCCCGCGCCTCCCCGCATCGCCATGGCAACCGTCCCCCTCCCCGCGTGACGCCGGCACGCGGGGCGCCCCTCCGGTTCCGGCAACAAGTACCCCGCGCGGCCCGCGGCCTGTAGCCCTTGCCCGGCCTCGCCTCCCCGCGCCCGGCCGCACTCACTTGATCCTGGAGCCCATGGTCCCCGGGCCTCCTCATGGGCCCGCGGGCCCCGCTCGGCGCTGCGCTGCCCGCCCGCCCGCGGCCGACCGGCCTCCCTGTGGTGCTCTCCCCGCCCCTTCCTCCCGTCCCTCAGGCTGGGGCCCGCCCGCTTGAGGTTCGCTCCCTCGCCGCCGCAGCCGCCGCCGCCGCCGCCTCCCGAGTTAATGTACTCGCTCCAACCGGGCCAACGCCATGGTCGCCGGCGCGCGTGCCCGGCGCGCGCCGCCCCCTCCGCCTCTCACACCACCGCCTCCTCCCGCCCGCGCCGTCGCCCCGCGAGGAATGCTGGGAAGTGTAGTCCGCTCTCGGGAGGCGGGGCCGCCGGGGCGGGAGCAACTAGTCCCTTGGCTAGCTCCCGAACTAGTAATGCCCGCGTGGGCTTAGGCCTCCAGCCGCAGGCCCTGCAGACCTGTGTGTGCCACCGTTGTCCCCCAGAGACCTCCACCTAAAACCCCCTGAGAGACCAGTCCTGCCATGACGACCCCAAGGCCACTGGAGAAACCTCAATCTACATTTCCCCTGGGGAATCCTCGCACCTAGTAGCTTTGTCATGGAGATTGGTGAAAATATCAGTTTTCTCTTTGAAAATCTCATACTTTCCTTACAGACCCTCTTCTCTATCGCATCATCCACTTCACCACGCGCTCCTTGAGGAAGGTCCCTTCTCTTAAACTCTGAGGAGGCACCATATACCTACAGGAAAGCAACCTGAGGACTTCATAGGACCCATGAGGTAGCTCATGAAAACTTTTAGGGGAGAAACAATCACAAGATACTTGGGGTGGAGGACACTTAAAGGTGAAAAAAACCTAAAATTCAAAGAGAAGAAAAAAAGGATCTGCTATAGCCAAATGACAAATCTCTCTTCTCAAATGCTATTCATCCTTTCTGCCATTGTGAGTCTTACAAATTCATAGTGTCTCCCCCACCCTATACCCATCCCACCCACCGTCACTACAGTAACTTGTTTTAGGCCCCCAGCCAGCCAGAAATCGAAGAAAGAAAGAAGGTAAATAGTAGAAAAGACTCCTTCTTTTAGAGTTACCTTCTGATAAAAGATAATTTCTCTCTTTTGTTATGCCTTAAGGTTGTTCAAAGCAAAGGGTGAACTTTTCTGAATTAAAACAAACAAACAAACAAAAAAGTGAAAATGTCCAAACTGATATTTTGAATTCAAAGTCTTTGCACCCAGACACCAACACCGACACCCCTGGGAGCAAAGCTCTGCTAGACAGGCAGGGGCTCTGTGGTGTTTATTCACCTTGTTTCCTCTGAACCTTCTCCAAGTAACAGTTGTTATCAAGATCGTCCCTGGAATGAGCAGCAAGTTCAAAAGCTCTGAGCAGGAGACTATAAATAAAACAAAGTTATTTGGTGGAGGGCAAAAACTGGCTGGTTTTCAAAGGAGATTGTAGCCATCCTGGCCACAAAAATGTCTGGGTGCCTGCTGAGTGGTGTGTGTGTGTGTGTGTTGGAGGGGGAGGTAGAGGGTAGGGCTTATGTATCTGCCCAGGTGGCCTCTGAGACACCCTCTCTCCAGGGTGGTCTGGAGAGAGTACAGGTTGGAAGTCTGGCCTCTAATACTGGCTGTGGGACTGACTAGCAGAGTAATCTTAAGCAATAGATTGGACAATTGTCTGCTTCCATTTCCTCCTCTGGGTATACAATGGATATAAAGAATGCCAAAGAGCTCATATCAGAGGACAGACTGTGCTGTAGGAGCTAAGCGTGCAGACTCTGGAAACAAATTGCCTGAGTTTAAATCTTACCTATGCCTCTTATTACATATATGACCTCAGGTAAGTTATTCAATCTCTCTGTCCTTCAGGTTCTTTGCCTGTAAAATGGAAATGATGATAATAATAGACCTATTTTATTGAGTTGACATGAAATTAAATGAATTAATGAAACTTACAAAGTGCATGGTGACTGTCATAGAGCAATCACTCAAAAATTATCAGCAACTATTATATACAAAACACTGAGCACAGTCTAACCTTTATTATTATTTGTTTGTTTGTAGTGCTGGGATTCAAACCAAAGGCCTCATCCTTACAAGCACTCTACTATACGCCTAGCTCTGATATTTATTATTAAAGGTAGTAAGCATAATAATGAGTTCTGTGCTTAGAATCAGGAGATCTGAGTTCCCAACCCAACTTTACTGTTTTCATTCAGTATCAGTTAGAATTCAATTCAATTATAAGTGATAGAAGACAAATGACAGTGGTCCAAAAAATAGAAGTTCATTTCTCTTTCATAAGGCATGGAGATGAACATTCCAGTATATAACTCCATAATTATTAGAGACCTAAAATTCTATCTTATTGCTCTTATCCTTCCAATACAATTTCTACTTCATGGTCCAGGATGGCTGTTTGAACTCTAGCTGTCTAATTTGCAACCCAGGCAGCAAGAAGACGTGACCACCACAACCTCTGACCTTTAAGTGTACTTCCCAGGAGTTGCTCACACCAATTCCATGTTCATCCTATTGGCCAGAACTTAAGTCATGTGACCTCATCTCACTAGGAGATATGGCCTTCATTTCAGACAATCGTGTGCACAGCTGAAAGCAGAAGGTGAAATTTCCAGCAAACAAGGGGAGCACCAATATTTCAAGACAGCCAGCAGTTGCAGCCATGCTTGGGTCTGTGACCCTGGGCAAGCCAATGCATTACTCTCGGCCTCAGTTTTCCCAGAACCAAAGTTAAGAGACTCAGGTCAGGTAATTTCTGTCCAAAGTTCAGTGGCTCATTGTTTTTATAATTTCTTTAAACCTAGGTGAATCTGATGTCATTCAAATATAATGAGACCTCTCTTCCAAGTGCATAGCATAATCGATTGTTAAAATTAAAACCTTCCAGTGAGAAGAGGGTTTAGGAACTGTGCCTTCTCCACTGTTGTCAAAATAGACTAACTAAGCAAATGGAGCAGATAAAAGTCCAACAGAGGGTGTGATAGCACCTGCACAATGCTCTGATGCATCTCAGTTTCCAAACTTCCCCCTCACTACTTGAACCTATTCAGTTCTTCTGCTTAGGATATAGCTGGCTGTGTTAATGAGTGGCGGACAGAATCCCCAAGCAGTTCCATGCTCCTCATTATACAACATGAAATAGATGAACAAATGGTCTGCAGTTCCTAATACACTAAGTTGTGACTGTGTTCTTTTTTAAAATTTGCTCTAGTTGACATACCATAAAATTCATCACTTTAATGTATGTACATCAATGGTTTTCAGTATAATCATATCACCACCACCTAATTCCAAAACACTTTCATCATCCCCAAAAGAAGCTAGTGACCCATTAGCAGTCACTAACTTTTCCTTCCCTCCTACCACCATCTCCTGGCAACCACAAATCTACTTCCTGGCTCTATGGACTTCCCTATTCCGGAGATGTCATATAAGTGGAATCATATAGCAAATCACGTAACGTGGCTTTTATGTCTGGATTCTTTCAATTAGCATAATGTTTTCAAGGTCCATCCCTGATGTATCGTATGAGTACTTTTTGTTGCCAGCTAATATTCTATTACATGACTATCCCACATTTTGTTGACCCATATATAGTGAATGATGGACATTTGAATTGTTTTCTCTTTTAGAATATTAGGAGTAATTAATACTGCTGTGAGTATTTGTGTACATGTTTTTGTGCGGACGTATGTTTTCAGTTCTGAGTACTGTGATTATATTCTGCAGAAAGAATCCACAGCTTATTAAAAGGAATACTTTTCCCTTCCCCCCCCCCCAAGAAAGGGAGGAGGTTATGTAATTAACTAAGCTTGGGATATGCAGAAACATACCAAGTTAAATAGGCTTCTTAACTGTAGGACTTCTCACTGTCTTTCATGTTTAGCAAAGTGCACCATGGGTCTCCTATGAGCAGAAAGCAGACAGGATATACCAGTAGCTGAGGGAAGGGCTCAGCCATCAGGCAGACCCAGGTTGCTAGTTGCATGATCTTGGGGAAAGTGACTTAAATTCTTGGAACCTTAGTTTATTCTTTAATAATGGTGTGCTAACACTCACTTCATGAAGATGAAGTGAAATAAAGAATGTAAGCCTCTTACTATTTATTTGGAAGTCAGTAAATAGGAATAGGATTCTGATAAATTATCCAATTGATAAAGTCAGGAAGCACATCAAGTTTGTCCATTTCTAACTCTTGACATGGAGTACAGAGTCTGGCATGCAGGCAGTAACCAATAAATATTTATCAAGTAACCAAATAAATTACCACAGTTTGAGGCACCTCTCTTAAGAATAATAAGCCACAGAACAAATTAAATTTGCACTTGTGTATTTAGTTAGTGCATTTGTTTATCTTCTATTGATATAGTTTCTTTTTAAAATTGTGGCAACATATACAAAACATAAAACTGACCACTTGAATTATTTTTAAGTGTACAGGTATTTAGTGCTTTCTTGCAACCATCTCCAAAATTTTTTCATCTTCCCAAACTGAAACTATACTCATTAAACAACACAATAATTCCTCCCCTCCTTCCTGCAGCCCATAGTCATAACTTTTTACTTCGTGTCTCTAGTAGTTTGACTTCTCTTATATAGCTTCAAGATGTGGAATCATGCAGTATTTGCTCTTTTGTGACTGACTTTTAAATTTATTTATTTATTTATTTATTTATTTATTTATTTATTTATTTATTTATGCAGTTCTGGGGTTTGAACGTAGGCCTTGCACTTGCTAAGCAGGTGCTCTACCACCTAAGCCACACTTCAGCTCCAGCACAATGTCTTCAAGGTTCTTTCATCTTGATGCCTGTGTGGCAATTTCTTTTTTTAAAGAGTTGAATAATATTTAACTGTATACATATATCATACTTTGTTTCTTCATTCATCTGTTGATGGACCCTTTGGTTGTTACCATTTTTTGACTCTTGCAGAGAATGCTGCTATGACCATGAGGGTAATAATCTTTCTTCAGGACTCTACTTTCAGATCTTTTGCTTAGATACCCAGGAGTAAAATTGCTGGATCATAGGGGGATTCTATTTTTAATTTTTTAATTTCTATGACAGCCAAATCATTTTACATACCTCCCTACAGTGAACCAGAATTCAAATTTCTCCACATTCTCTCCAACATTGGTTATTTTCTCTTTTTGTGTGTTTGGCTTCTTGTTTGTTTTCGGTTTGCTTGCTTGTTTATGCTACATAAAATTCATCTTAATGAGTGGGAGGTGGTACCCCATTGTGGTTTTGACTTTCATTTCCCTAATGATTAAGTGATATGAAGTGTCTTTTCATGTGTTTATTGGCCATTTATATATCTTCCTTGGAGAAATGTGCATTAAAACCCTTTCACCATTTGTAAATCAGGTTGTTGTGGCATTTTTGTGTTTGAGTTATTCATATATTGTGAATATCAACTCATCAGATATATGACTTGCAAATATTTTCTCACATTCCATGGATTGCCTTTTCACTCTGTTGATAGTGTCCTTCATGCAAATAAGGTTTTAAAAATGTTTTTGATGTACTTCAGTTTATTTTTTCATTTCTTGCCTGTGCCTTTGGTATCATATTTAAGAAATTAGTGCCAAACCAATGTCATGAAGCTTCTTCCCTATGTTTTCTTCAAGGAATTCTATAGTTTTAGCTCTTATGTTTAGGTCTTTGATCCATATTGAGTAAATGGTTGTATCAGTTGTAAGATGGGGACCTTTACCTTCTTTTGAAGGTCAAGTATAAGAGCTAGAGCCCTTCTTCATATGCGGTTAGTAATCTCAACCAGGGTGGTTCCCTGCTGTCTGGCTCTATGAGCCATTATTTTATTATTATTAATACCTTGCAAATACTTAATAGTTTATATTTTTCCAACTGCTCAATAATCAGGATTGCTGTTGCCTTGCTTTAAAAGTGAATATTCTGGTCCACAGTGGGCTTGAGTGACTCATCTGATATCAAATGTAATAAAATAACCAAATTCAGCCTAAATGCCCTAGCTCCTGGTTGTGGGTTCACTTGTTAGTTCCACTCAGAGGCCATGTTTTCTCTTGCTGTGGCTTGTAGGTTGCCTCTACTGATTTATTCATTAACTCATCAAACATTCTCTTTCTTAGTAATAAATAATAAAAAATATATATAAACAGAAGGACTGGAAGTAGCTCGGTGTTAGAGTGTGTGCTTAGCATGTGAGACCCTGGGTTTGATCCCAGCACCATATACACACATATCATATATACATACATATATCATACATACACACACACACACATATAGGAAATAGCACATGTGGTTCCCTTGCAGTCCTCTTCTGTACTGTCTATTCATAGATTTAAAGCAATGTACTTAAGTCTCTTCTTGTAGAAGACTACCAGGCTCTGCGTGTAACCTTGGAAAAACTATTACCCATATCTAACTCAGTTTCCTCATTTGCAAAGCGAAAGAACAGGACTTTACTCATAGGGTCATTGTGAATATTAAATGTGCTAATACACAAGAAGCATAAATTTGCCTTGCATTTTGTAATAGCTTAATGTTAGCTGTTAATGTTAACGTATTTTCTCCTTAACAACCAACCAACCAATAAAAGCTAAATTCTAAGAAAAGCCAGACAGAATTGGTGATTTAAGGCTTTGTTTCCCATATTTAGTTATGTGCACCAGTATCATCTGTGATGCTTGTTTTTAACACAGAGTGCACAGTCCAGATTGTGGGCACTCCAATTCAGAAGAGAGATCACAGCCTCTGTGTTTCAGCAAGTTCCACATATGCAGATCCACAAATGGGGAGAACCACTATTTTTAAGCTTTACCCAGGTGCCAATGTGGATTAAACTCCCATTTGTACGTACAGAGCCTCAGCAGCCTGCCTGCTTCTCCAATTGTAGAATCCATTTCTGGATCCTGCATCCCACCTGTGAGTTTCCTGAGCCTCATAAGTGTATTTGGTTGGCTGAGTATTGGTAGTACTTAGAGACCAAAGTTAGGTGTCATCAATATTCCATTCACCCATTTACCAATTCCTGCGCTTAGGACTCTTTCTTGCCTCCAGCAGAGGCCCATTCCCCTCTCAGCCCTCAGTGTAACAGTCAGCAAACATTTTCCATGGCTTTCTTTGTGCTTGGAGCTTTATGCTTGGTACTGGAGATTGAATATAAGTGTGTGCATGGATTCAACACAGCATGGAATCTGGCCTGATGTAGTCCCTTCAGCCACTTAGCTTACCTCTGGTGGCTCATGCAAGAACCTCTGTGTTCTTAAACTTACTCCTTAGCCCCCTGCCTTGCCTGGAAGCTTCAGATCTCTGAGATCTGTTGATTACTTGTCATTCCTTCTTCCACATCACTCTCTCTCTCTCTCTCTCTGTCCCTCTCTCTCATCTCTAGGATTTGATGCATGTATTACCTTCCCACTCTGGCCTGGATTCTTCTCAACCTCCTTTAGATATAAACTCTAGTTGTCAGGACTTCTAGAACCTCCTATCCTGTGGCTACTCCCACTCCTACCTCATTGGCCCAATCCATTAGGCCTGGCTCTTTCATTTTGAAGACGGTTACCATGTGCCTCCACGTTTTTGGAAGAAAGCTGGAGAATTTTCAGCACCCTATTCCCAGTGCATTCTTGGTTTCCTGCCAAAGCTTTCCTTTATACTTCTGTCCTTTATTCTTTTCTTCCTTTATAGTTTTTTTCCCATGAAGATGGGAGATAAATTTAGTATTTACTTCATGTAAGGGTGATGAGGATGAAATTATTTTATCTGTAAGGACTGAGGACATCATAAATATTTGATAATTGAATTATTACAGGGTGCAGTTGGTAATCACTGTGTTTTACTCACGTTATCTTCAATCTTTTTTTTCTTTTCTTTTTTTTGTTTTTTTGTTTTTGTGGTAGGGCAATACTGGGCTTGAACTCAAGGCTTTGAGTGTGCTAGACAAGCTCTCTAACACTTGAGCCATTCCATCAGTCCTTTTGGCTTTTAGTTTGTTTTTCAGATAAACCCTCATGCTACTGCCCAGGCTGGCCTTAGATAGCGATCCTCCTATCTCCACCTCCCAAGTAACTGGGATTACAGGCATATGCATTTATTTTATGCTGAATTTAATTTCCTTGCCATATGTTTTTGTTTCTTCAGTTTTTTTTTTCTTCTGTACAACCTCCTCTTCTGGTTTAAAAACAATTTTTTCTTTTCTGTAAAGATCAGCTCCATGTGGCAGGGGTTGTTCATGTTTGGACCATGAGTTCTGTAGGTATGGCAGTGCATCTTGGGAAATTTGTTTACCTAGACATGTTTCATGGCCAGAGAATTTACATCTAATCTAGTCCCTTGCATTCTGCGTTACATTTTTGAGCCACCAGCCATGTGTCCAGCCCATTGTTTGGCCTAGGCACACCTGCCAACTCTACCATTGTAATACAGAGTGACATGCATTTCTTCTTCTTCTTCTTCTTCTTCTTCTTCTTCTTCTTCTTCTTCTTCTTCTTCTTCGTCTGTACTGGGGTTTGATTCAGGGCCTTGCATTTGCTAGGCAAGCATGCTACCACTCTACCACTTGGGCCATGCCTCTAGCCCCCACACATTGCTTCTTTAAAGTGACATCTTTAAAACACTTGGTGACTTTTCAGATATGTGTACTTTTGACTCTTGATGACCTGCACAGCTTCAGGAGCATTCTTAAAGTGACCACAAAGGTTTGAACCTCTTGATTTGCATGATTTTTAGGAGTTTTCCGGGCCAGTGAATAGTGAACCATTTTTTAGGATGCCTACAGTAAGAGCTATTTTCAGTCTTTACAACACCCTTGAAAGGCTGGTACTACATACACACTGTCAGAGAGGGGAGACAATTTACTCCCCATCCTCCCTCATCCAGAGAGAAGTGGTAAGAGCTGGGGCTTGTGCTAAGGACTGTCTGATTCCCAAGCTGCCTCTTCCAAACCAGTTATAGTTATACTAAACTTTTCATTCTCTCTCTCTCTCTCTCTCTCTCTCTCTCCTTCTCCTTCTCCTTCTCTCTGCTCAGCTAAAAATATCTTAAACAGGGTCCTCATTAGCTAATATGCATAAATTATTTTTTGCTTTTTGAACATAATTGGCTCATTCAAAGGAAAAGGCTCCCACCTACATGAAAGCAGGAACTGAGCTGTTCCATGAAGATTCTTCTGAATTCAGCAAAGGCACTGCCCCATGATGCCCCTCTGCTTCTGGGCTTCTGTTGCCAGCTGAGTAGCAGCAAAACAGAGCAAACTCCTTTCATTCACACACACCTGACACATTAGAGCAAGCATCAGTCTCCTCAGTTGTTAAATCAAGATAATAAAAGCACTTGCCTTGTAGGGTTGTGATGGAGACTAAATGGATCATCCATGGGAACCTCACACCAAATGTGAGGACCCTGAAAAGCTGGGAAATAGGTCAGGCATGGTGGTGCATGCCTATAATCCCCAAAATTAAGGAGCCTGAAGCAGTAGGATCTCAAGTTCAAAGATAGCCTGGGCTACATAGTAAAACCCTGACTGGGAGAGGGAAAAAAAATGCCCAGTGTTGTGGTTCAAGCCTGTGATCCCACCTACTTGGGAGACAGAGATCAGGAGAATTAAAGTTGCAGGCCAGCCTAGGCAAAAAGTTCACAAGACCCCATCTCAACCAATGGTTGGTTACAGTGGTACATGCCCCAGCTTTGTGGGGAGGCACAAATAGGAGGATTACAGTCCAATCCAGCCCCAGGCATAAAGCAAGACACTATCTCAAAAATTACTAATGCAAAAAGAACTGGCAGTATGGCTCAAGTGACAGAGAACCTGCCTAGCAAGTGGGAGGCCCTGAGTTCAATCCCCCAGTACCACTTTGTTAAAAAAAAAAAAAAAAAAGTGGAAGAAGAAGAAGGAATGAAAAAAATTTTAAAAGATAAAGGAAAAAACTAGGAGCATCCATGATATAGCTACTTATAAGAGGGGCAGGATAACCCAGTGGTTAAGAGCACAGGATTGGGGGCCAAAAGGATCATGGTTCAAACTCCAGAATGTACCATGCTCTGGTTCTGTGACAGATTTTTTTTCTCTCTCCAAATCTCAGTTTTCTTGTTGTAAAAAAGGTAATCCATGTAAAGAGCTCAATAATGAATGGTGGCTGCATTCACAGCAAGCCTCTCCAACCAGATCATCTCTCTAATAGCAGTCGAGTAATTGATTTCTGCTTCTAGGGCAAAATGCATGCGGACACCAGAGAGTGTTCAATTTGGGGCAGAACACGTGTGCTCCGGGCAGCTAAAGCTGAACTGTCTGCCCCAACTTCTCCTGCTGGTTATGTGACCGATGACAGCTTAATGGACTCTTTACCCTTGAATGCTAAGGGGAAAATAACTCATGGCATTATAACATATGAATTCGGAGTGAGGTTTTTTTCCTTGAGTACTGTAGCAAGAAAGCTAGGAACATATGTAGACTAGAGTCTGCAGCCTGAACCTCTTTTCCTGGCCCTTTCTCTGTGGGGGACATATTTAACCATTGTAGTTACCCAAATCATTCACGTTTGTAAAATGTAGCCGTGTGTGTGTGTGTGTGTGTGTGTGTGTGTGTGTGTGTGTGTGTTGTGTGTTGTCCTGGATGATGTGAAGTTAACAAAACTGAGCATGTAGTGTATAGCTGGCTTATTAGGAGAGGGCTATGAGCACCCCTAAGTTGCTGACTTTCCAAGGATAAGCCAGTGCTTCTTGGAATATGTATATGCACACTCATGCACACCTGCACAGCACATATATACGCAACACATGTACGCACTCTTTGGTGTCATGGGGAAGTTGTTCAAAGATCTACCTAAATAACTTCTAGAAAACTGCATCATCCTAACAGGACAGGCAAGCACTGCCTCTGTGTGGATAGAGGTGGGGGAGTCCAAACTTCCTCAACCCTACAGTCTGAAAGAGGAAGTAATGAGCAGCAGCCACTGACATCTTTGTTAAATGGAGAGGGGCTGTGGGATAGTGGTGAGACCATAACCTTGAAGTCACAGGCTGACTCTGGGCAAGCCTCTTTCTCATCTGGGAACCTTTGTTTCCCCAGCTGTGACACACACCTTGCACGGTGCTATGAGGACTCAATGATAAAGTAGGTAAGGGCTGAGCAGTACTGAACCAGACTCTTGTCTCTCAGGAGGAAGTCCAGGCCAGTCAGGAGGTATACACAGTCCCAGCTCACATGCAGCACAGGAACGTCCCTTCCAGCCACCCAGAGCCTACTGAATCAGAAGTGTGTGGCAGCGCATGGCTCTCCATCTGGTTAATGTTCGCTTGTGTTTCCTGCTGGAGAGCATCACTTTTTTCACCTCACCTGGTTTGTTTACCCAAACAAGCTGCTCATTAACAACACGAATTGCGTTTTCTGCAATTCTGTTGACAGCACAAATGTCTGCAGTCAGCTTGGGAGTTTGGTGGGAATTGTCACAAGATCCTACCCGGCCTAGCCAGCACAGCTTCTGAGGAAAAAAGTCAAAACCATGCTCAGGTTTGGGGGAGGAGGGTCCAAGACCAGCACGTGGCTTGCTAGCAAGTCCAGCCTAAGGTCTCCAGCCCCTGTGTGGAGACAGGGCTTTGCCCAACCCCACTCCAGGAGAGATGCTGCTTTCTGTAAAACAAAGGTAGACAGAAAAGAATTTTCAAGTGTGGGGTAAGGAGTTGGAGATCCAGACCTGGCACAGTGAATGAAACTCCAGCCAGAGGTACAGAACTGGGGAGGCCCACCCTCCAGCAGAGATCCTGAGGGGCTCTCTTCCTGGGCCCAGAAAAGCTCATGATTGGTAACCCCTAGCAACAAGAAGTAGGGGAGAAAGATAACCATCCCTCTTTTGTTGGTTTGGCCCTAAAAGGCTGAGCTTGGCCTAGTTTGCCAAAGCTCTGCTCACTCATCCCAGCTGCTCAAGAACAAAGGTAAAATTTATCATGTGTATGTTTATTTTATTTATTTATTTATTTACTTATTTATTTTGGAAATACCTGGGTTTGAACTCAGGGCCTTGGGCTTGCTAGGCAGGTGCTCTACCACTTGAGCCACACCCCCAACCTTGTGGTTTCTTTTTAGATTTTAAAATAAATTTAAATTTATTTTAATTTTGTCTATTTTAAATAAATGCCCTCAGAATTGTTTTCACTTGTGCCTATTCATCTACTCAGCTTCTCTTGGAGACTGGCTAATGCATAGAAATTGGAACTGAGGGATATGGAAGTGAAAAAGACACAGCCCTATTCCTTGTGGAGTTTGCAGTCCAGTGGGGAAAGTGACAAATAATCATGGCAATTGTACAGCACAATGAGTTAGAGGAGGGAGAAGTCCAGATATAAGGCAACATGCCAGAGAAGAGCCTGACATCTGGAAGGGACCATCCATGGTGATGTAGGGAAAAAGAAAAGTCCTTTCTTTCCATCCCAAGGTTCATGGCTGAGGCACCTATGAAAAAAGATTAAGAGGAGAAGTGCATACAGATTTATTTATGTTTACATGACACGAAGCCCTTGATCTCCCTTCAAAAGTGGAGAGCCAAAACAGGACAATGTGTGTGGGTTGTTTATTTTGAGATGAAGGCTGGTCTCAAACTCCTGGGCTCAAGTGATCTTCCCAATATCTGGCTTCTGAGTAGCATGGCCCTACAGGCGCAGGCCACCATGCCTGGCTGCTTGGTGTATATTCTTATCCCCAGGTTCAATGAAGACCAGATAGTCATGGTTAGTATGAATGAAGGTCAAAAGGGAATGATCTGATGATGAAAAGCTGCAGGGGGTTGGAGCAAGGCCTGTTTGTTCAGATTCTTTTTGTTGGATCTATCTTTAGCTGTAAGAATGTTCCTTTCCTCTGGGCATAGGAGGGGACCACTTGTTTGAGGGACTTATAGCTGCTTCCAGGATAAAGGACAAAAGAAAGGTAAGAGCAGCTTTCAGAGTGCTTTGCTGTTTTCTCAGATGCCACAGTGCCATATTTTGGGATAATGTGTCCTGAACCCCATTAATGCCTTCTAGAAAATGTGAGATTTAAACTGACACCCCAATGAAGCTAGATAATCTAACTGAAGAGTGGCAAGATGCAATGGGCCTGTATGTGTTTGGTTTCAGGATTCATCAAAACACCAAAGAAAATCTTTGCGTTCCTCTCTGTCCAAGGGACAACTTTCATGGAACCTAAGAAATAATTAGCACTTGCTTTGTTATTTAAAATAGGCTCCAGGGGGCAGGGACACAGCCACCAACAACCATAGTGCCTGGCATATAATAGGTGCAGATAAATGAGAGAGAGAGATTTTGAACTTAGGGCCTACCACTTGAGCCACGCCCCCAGCCTTTTCTGCTTTACTTTATTTTTTCAGGTAGAGCCTGCCCTGGGGCCAGTCTCAGACTGAGATCCTCCTATCTCCACCTCCCACATAGATGGGACCACCGGTGTGCACCACCACAGCCAGCTTGTTTTTTTAGATAGGGTATTGCTAACTTCTTTTTTGCCCAGACTGACCTCAAACCTCTATCTTTCCATCTCTGCCTCCCAACACTAGAATTATGGCATGCACCACCACGCCCAGCTATGGAATGTTGTTCTTATCTCCATTTTACAGAGGAGAAAACTGAGGCTCAGAGGAAGAAGAGACTCATTCTTAAGAGATCTTGAACCCAGATCTGCTTAATTCCAAAGTCCACTCGCAACTCCCAAGTCAGACAAGATTCTAGAGCAAAGAGTACCAAACCTATGGAAAAGTCCAAGCTCCTTCTTTCTAGTCCCTCATTTGCCTATTCTCTCTCTCCTGCACTCTTAACAGAGGAAATATATCTATATATATTGTTCACAGTACTTGGAAATGGAGATAAAAATCCCTAACTCCCAGGATTACCTAGCAGATTGAAGGAGACCCTGTCTGTGTAATACTGGGCACATGGAGTCACATCAGAAATTCTTCTTTGCTTCCTTCTCCCAACTCATTCTTTCTAGCCTTCTTGGCTTGTGTGAGTCCATTCACTTTCCATAAGAACCCATTCCCATCTGTAGCCAAGGCAGGATACACCTTAAGGGCAAAAATGCTCTCTCTCTCTTCCAGCTTCCTCTGGGCATTGTGAGGAGTTGTGTATACCTCCAGCCCCATACAAATAATCACTAATAGCAGTAATAAACCACCCAGCCTTCATTTGCAGTCAAGCATAACACATTCTGACATGTCTCCCGAGGAAGGCAAGCCCAAGGCTGCACAGACATGGGAAGTCATTTTCCAAATGGGCATTTTCTTTGGAAGAACTAATTTAGCCTCATTTCCGGGAGGCTGAATTCCTGAGGCCTAAAAGAACAGAGGTGCCAGTTGGCTGGGATGTATCCTGGGCTCCAGTGGGAGTCAATGTCAAAGAGAAAGAAGACCCTAAATTCCAAGAAACACATGTTGGCTGGAATGCAATATGGTAGGTGGGGAAACTGAGGCCCAGAGATGGAGAAAAAATAAAGCAAGATGGGGAAAAAAACCGTGTGTATCTAGTGATAGACTGCATGCTTAGCATGTTCAAGGCAATGGGTTTAATAACCACCACCTCAAAAAATAAATGATTTTTAAAAATCATCCTAGCCACCTATCAGGAGATGATATTAGACACATTTTCAGAAGAAAGTCTCCCCAAACGGGAGGCAGCTGGCCACTAATTAGAACAATCTAAACAGAGCCCAACCAGCTCAAGACTACTGGTGAAAATTCCCAGCCTTTCAGACAGCAACCTGGTGTGTGTATGTGTCAAAAGCCTTTAAAATGTTCATGCTTTTTGGGATAATCATTTTTCCTCTCCAAATAGGTCCGACATTAGCAATCAATAATGGGAACAAAATAAATCCACAAAGACAGCAACTGCAGCACGACTCATATATGGCTCAACTTTTTATAGAACACCTACTTTATGTCAGTCAGTGCATGGTCCTGTCCTGAGATGGATGAGACCTCAGGATGCTCATTTACTTGGTCCCTTTCCTTCCTTGGGGAGGTAATATGGCAGGATATAGGGAGGCTGGGAAGTGGAAAACATGGATTTTTTTTTAATTTGTGTATTTGGTGCTGGATCTGGAACATGCCTAGCATTTGCTCTACCAGTGAGCTATGCCCCCAGACTTAACCTAGATTTCTTATTCATTTTTTCTTTCTCTCACTCTTTTGCTAATTTGTTCTACAAATATTTATTAAAAGCCCCTATAGGTAAACATAGGATTGATGTATTACCTAGCAATTTCATTCCTAGATATATACCCCCATAGCTGAAAACAGGTATTCAAACACTTACACAAATGTTCTTATCAGATTGTTCAGAATAGCTATAAGATGGAAGTAATAAATCCATCAGCAGATGAATTGGTCAAAAAATGTGGGGCACATATATGGAACATTAATCAGTCATAAAAAGGAATGGTGTATAGATATGTGCTACAAATGTGGATGAACCTCAAAAACATGCTAAGTGTAAAAAACAGACACAAAAGGTCATATATTGTATGCTTCCTTTTACATGAAATGTGCAGAGTAGGTAAGTTCATAGAGAGAACCTTGGTTTTTGCCAGGGGCTGGGAGAGGAGGGAATGGGGAGCAACTGCTTAATGGGTACTGGGCTCCCTTTTGGGATGATGAAAAATTTTAGGGGCTAGGGACATGGGTCAATGGATAGAGCACCTGCCCAGCAAGTATAAGCCCCTGAGAGCAAACCCAGGTAGCACACACACATATGGCTTTTGAACTGGGTAGAGGTGATGGTTAAACAACATTGTCAATGTAAAATTCACATTTGAAATTTCAAAAAACACTTCCCATGAGCAAGACACTTGTTCTAAGAATGAGACAAAATCCCTGCCTTCTTGGAGCCTGGAGCAGGCTCAATAAATAAGCAGTCAAAACAAGAATGGAATAGGTACAGCTTGTGATAAAGACCAGATCAGGACAAGGAACTAGAAAGACTGGGCGGGAAGGGGGTATTTTAGGTCAGGTGCTGGGGGAAGACTCTCTCAGAGGAGGCATTTAGTGAAGGAAGTGAAGAAATGAATGATGTGAATATCTGGGAGGAGAATGTTCCAGACAGAGGAAGAGCAGGCATGAAGCCCTGGAGCAAGCAGGAGGCTAGCCAAGCAAGAAGGGGCAGCTGTGATGGAGGCAGAGGGATTGAGGGAGGGCCTGGAAATGGGAGAGTTGCTAGCCTACTCAGGAAGCTTTCTGTGAATTGAATTCCCATTTGTTAAAAATGAGACCAGAATCCTTTCCGTGAAGGTCAGCTGCAAGGAGAAAAGAGATCCCAGCCTCTCTGGGAGTGTTTGCCTCATAGATCTGGACCTTGCCGACTGTCCCACCTGGATAGGCTAGGACCCAACAGAGCCCCATACCTATACAGAGAGGCACTGAGGTTGGCCTCTGGGTCTACAGGTTGGGCCACCATTTAGAGGTTAGGGGTGCTAGAAAGTCCCCTTCATCACCTTCTCTGTTCTGCTCAGGTGGTAGCGGTGGGTCCCCACAGCAAGGCTGTTTGCTCCCTGAGTGTCATAGAATCCAGAGTGTACCTGAGCTCTTCCGATTCAAGGACATCATTCTTTGCTCCCTGGGAGCACACAAACCTCTACAGGTGGTGAGGTCCCATCATGAGTTTCATTAGTGCCTACAGTCATGGCTCCCTCCACCCACCCAGCCCCCTTTTTGTAAGTCTCCTTCACTATGCCACACAACTTGATGGTAAATTCCCTCAGGGCCTACACTCTCCCTGTAGTGTAGACCACCCTGAGTCTGTCTTGTCAGGGCGTGTCCATGTTCACTAAGGGCCTGGCTTCAATGTGCACTGTATGTCCTCCCAGATCCACTCTTCTTTCTCCCTGACCATCTGCTCTGTGTCCCAGGAGGCTAAGGGCTATAGCTGCCTCAGCCAGGCTCCCTTACTCTGGGGCATGGAGTTGAGTTCAACAGGAGCAGTAGCCAAGAGGCAGAAAGGGAGAGAGAAAGGGCATTCCTCCTGCTCCCTGTGCTTGGCAGAGGCTGCCTGCCTATATCTGTGGTCACAGCTCCTACTGATGGCACCTGTTTTCAGCTCTGACTCTCACGAAATGCCAGGAAGCTCTCCTTCTCCTCGCCTCTTCATGCCTAAGGATAACAATGGCTCCTTGCAGCAGCTAATCCAGGCATGCTTCACCATCTCTTAGCTCTGCCCACCCATGGAAAGTCCCTTCATGAATCTCTCTGTTAGGGTCTTTTTCTCAAGTGCCCCTCTCCCCTCCTTGGACCCTGAATGATACAAAGTCTTTCTTCCAGGAACCCCTCAGTTCCTTAGGCAGTCAGTGAATATAAGCAAACAATGTCACCCAAATCAATGGCATTTTCAGTACAGACAAGTAGCCTTGTTACTTACAGAAATAGTGAGCCTTTTCAGAACCAGGTTAAAGATAAAGAAAGGCTAAGAATAATCTCTTGGAGAGTCACCTGAAGGGGATCTGCCCATGAAACAAGCAGAGCTTGGGTACAGCAAGTTTGGTTATGAATGGAGAAAGCAGGACTGGGTCACAGCTAATAGGCATCTCAGCCTGGCATCTTGGTCCCACAGTTCCAACCTCCACAGACATCCTGGAACTGGAAGGAGAGGAGGGGCTAAAATCCTGGATCTACATGTATATCACCCTATACCAAGATTAACTCAAAATGGATCAAGGATCTTAATATCAGACCCCAAACTCTTAAGTTGATACAAGAAAGAGTAGGAAATACTCTGGAGTTAGTAGGTATAGGTAAGAACTTTCTCAATGAAACCCCAGCAGCACAGCAACTAAGAGATAGCATAGATAAATGGGACCTCATAAAGCTAAAAAGCTTCTGTTCATCAAAAGAAATGGTCTC
The DNA here is from genome assembly GCF_047511655.1 of Castor canadensis. Classification (NCBI taxonomy): domain Eukaryota; kingdom Metazoa; phylum Chordata; class Mammalia; order Rodentia; family Castoridae; genus Castor; species Castor canadensis. Next base: position 11,284,503 of record NC_133398.1, on the reverse strand, counting down.
TAAACTGAAGAGAACACCCACAGAGTGGGAGAAAATATTTGCCAACTATACATCAGACAAAGGACTGATAACCAGAATATATAGGGAACTTAAAAAACTAAATTCTCCCAAAACTAATGAACCAATAAAGAAATGGGCAAGTGAACTAAACAGAACTTTCCCAAAAGAAGAAATTCAAATGGCCAGAAAACACATGAAAAAATGCTCACCATCTCTAGCAATAAAGGAAATGCAAATTAAAACCATGCTAAGAATCCACCTCACCCCTGTTAGAATAGCCATCATCAGCAACACCACCACCAACAGGTGTTGGCGAGGATGCGGGGAAAAAGGAACCCTCTTACACTGTTGGTGGGAATGTAGACTAGTACAACCACTCTGGAAAAAAATTTGGAGGCTACTTAAAAAGCTAGACATCGATCTACCATTTGATCCAGTAATACCACTCTTGGGGATATACCCAAAAGACTGTGACACAGGTTACTCCAGAGGCACCTGCACACCCATGTTTATTGCGGTACTATTCACAATAGCCAAGTTATGGAAACAGCCAAGATGCCCCACTACCAACGAATGGATTAAGAAAATGTGGTATCTATACACAATGGAATTCTATGCAGCCATGAAGAAGAACGAAATGTTATCATTCGCTGGTAAATGGATGGACTTGGAGAACATCATTCTGAGTGAGGTTAGCCTGGCCCAAAAGACCAAAAATCGTATGTTCTCCCTCATATGTGGACATTAGATCAAGGGTAAACACAACAAGGGGATTGGACTATGAGCACATGATAAAAGCAAGAGCACACAAGGGAGGGGTGAGGATAAGTAAGACACCTAAAAAGTTAGCTAGCATTTGTTGCCCTCAACGCAGAGAAACTAAAGCAGATACCTTAAAAGCAACTGAGGCCAATAGGAAAAGGGAAACAGGTACTAGAGAAAAGGTTAGTTCAAGAAGAATTAACCTAGAGGGTAACACCCACGCACAGGAAATCAATGTGAGTCAACGCCCTGTATAGCTATCCTTATCTCAACCAGCAAAACCCCTTGTTCCTTCCTATTATTGCTTATACTCTCTCTACCACAAAATTAGAAATAAGGGCAAAATAGTTTCTGCTGGGTATTGAGAGGGGGAGAGGGAGGGGGTGGAGTGGGTGGTAAGGGAGGGGGTGGGGGCAGGGGTGAGAAATGAACCAAGCCTTGTATGCACATATGAATAATAAAAGAAAAAGAAAAAAAATAAATGGATAAATGAACAAAAAAAATAATAAAATAAAATAAAATAAATCCTGGATCTAATTGGGAGAAAAAAAATGATAGAATACTAGCATATTGGAAAGTCCCAAGTTAAATAGTTTGATTTCTTGCAGCTTTTCACAGAGGAAAAGAAGCAAAGGTGAGATGTTTATTTTCAAAGCAAGCAACATATTTCTTATGACAATATCTCCACTTAATGGCCCTGTCATGTCTAATAACTTAGTAGATAAAATACGTCCCTTTGATCTGAGCTAGTCAAGAAGAATGACAGCTGGCAGTCTGCACAAAAATTTAGTGCCTTGTCTAATTGTGTTGACTTCTCATTATTGAAAAGTCTCACAACCAGTAGATTTTTTTTTTAAACTATGTCAAATTGTTAACCATTTCCTGGATCCCACTCCCCAACACCTACTTGGAGTGGTTACACCCATCTGAACCTGTAAATCACTTGGGCTGATTTTTTCACTGAAGTTTGTGATTTTCATCCAGCCACCAGCGGTCACAGAGAACTTGGTCTAAAGGGTGGAAAATGAAATAAAAACATGTTGGTCTTGGTCCCCATTTATAGTGAGAGGAATTCACTCTCTAAGAAGAGGGTTGAGCATGTAAACAATAACACAACAATGATGGCAGTGTTAAAATGTTGGAGCTGTCCCTTCCTCTCTCTGGGCCTCAGTTTCCCCAAAGGCAAAAGCAGTTTCCTTAAATATCAGTGGTTGGCAAACTTGAGATGCCATCAGAATCTCTGGGAGGTCCTGGTGAGTTTGATTCAGCAGGTCTGGGTTGAGGTTTGGGAATCTTCATTTCTAAAGTGCCCCCAGCAAAGGCTGATACTGCAGAAAGACATTTGAGATCCACCTTCCTATGCCGAGGGGGGAACTTCTGGATTCTGCGAGCTGCATAGAAGGCCCAGGGCTATACCTGGGTGGACTCTGACTATATATGCTGTTGACCTACGAGGCACTGTGTAAGCCATGGGACTGAGGAGCGGCAAGAGGCCATCCCAGAGGAGGCAGATCAGCAACAGAGGCCTGAAGGAAGAAGGCAGCTCATCTAGGGTCTGGCCAGCCCCCTTCTTTGTTGAGGAAGACTATTCAGCATTTCCCTCTTGAAGCAATGGCTTTCAAACCATGTACTGTGACTCCTTGGGAGAAATACATTTAACGTCAAGACTCTGAACACACACATACATGTGTTCTAATGGAAACATGAAACAGACCTTTTCCTTACTCTCTGTGATGCACTCTGAGACCTTCCATGTTACTTGGCTTTAAGTATATTGATTACATAACTTGTTAACATTCGCTAACTTAGCTAGATTCTGTAATAGATCACACACAAAGTGAATCTAAGTCTGACTTACAGGCCTCTTTCTATCACAATTGAGCTGGGGAAAAGAGGAAGCAGGAGAGTTTTCTAATAGCTAACACTGTGATTGTTTGCTATGAGTCAGGCTCAGCTATCAGCTGAATTCCAGATGAATACATACACAACACATACACCCATACAGGCAAGCTTGCATGTACCTGTGCACATATTCGTGTGTTTGACTCATTTAATCTTCACGCCAACTCCCTGAAACTTATTTAATCTTCATCTTAACTCACTGAAGAAGTCAATCGTGCCATCGTCTTTATCCCATTTTACAGCTGAGGCTGTGAACTGCCCAAAGTCAAACATTTAGCAGGTGACAGAGTTGTGGCTCAAGTGTAAGAATTCAACCACCAGTTCTAGGCTCACAGCCACTGCCTTCTGAGATGCCTTCTGTGCAGATAGATGTGACCCACAGACTAGAAACCTCTCTGTAGAAAAACTTGTTGTGCCCCATTCCTGTGTAACAAGTGCCAGGTAGAATCCTACCCATTGGACAGATCTAGATAAATTGATTCATTTCTTCAATGGAGGACTTGCAAAATGAGTTAAATTAGTTAGTCCACTTGCTCACAAACTTGACAAATGGTCAGAAGCCCCTACTCTGTGCCCAGTCCTGTGCTACAGCAAGCTTGATGCCCAGGGTTTAGGGGTCAGGTGGGATCAGGGCCCCTCCTTCAATGTGGCATGACCTGGCTGACTGATCCACCCATTTTTTCCCCAAAAGAAACAAATACCAGGCCCTCTCTGGTTCTCATTTCTCCCTCTCTGGAGGTTGGACATGCAAAATGCCAGACAAGCAGAACAACTTGTGCCGGGTCTTTATAAGTCCAAAAAATTCAGTGACTAGTTTGGTTGCAGTGATCCACTGTGGGCTCGGGGCAGAGGAAGCTGCCAGGAAACCTCTGTTAAATGAATTCTGGTCCTATCTTCAGCCCAACCCTGCTGATTGCCTGCCTCTCTCAGGATACTCTACTGGGCTTTGCAGCCAGGGAGCAGCCAGTCTGGCCTGACTCTTTGGAGAAGCCCTCTGCCAGTGCCTAAGCCCAAGCTTAGCTGAATTCATTCACCCGCCTCCCCAGCTGTGATCCCACCAGCCTGTGTCTCTTCTCTCTGAACAGATTACCTGGGGTTCGCTATGGTTTGAGTAGATCGTGCTGAGTTAAAGCCCATTCTGTGTGCTTTAGTGTTTCCCCCTGAGCTTCTTACTCTCTGTGTGCTGATCTTATTCAGAACATTGGATTTCTTTCCAATAATTTCCTTATGAATGATAAAGTCTTGGGCTTTGAGTCAGATAGACCTGAGGTTCAATTCTAGCTCCACTACCTGTGTGACCTTGGCAAGTGACTTAATCACCTGAGCCTCAGTTTCCTTCAACAGTAAATGGAGATAAAAGAATGCATGTGAAGATCAGCAGAAGGGCTGGGAGTGTAGCTCAGATGTAGAGCACTTGTTTGACATATGTGTGGTCCTGGGCTCTATCCCTAGCACCACAAAGAAAAGAGAACAGATCAACTGAGACTCAGAAGACATGATGACTAAATGCAATCTGAACTGAACCATGGGACAAAAAGAGAACATTAGTGGTAAAACAGATAAAGCATAAATAAAATATGTAGTTTAGTTACAAGTGTCATACCAATATTAATTTCTTTTGGCAAATGTACTTTGGTTATAATGCCCGGTGCTAACCTTAGGGGGAGCTGTGTGGAGGCAGTAGGTGAGTTCTTTCTGCTGTCTTTGTAACTTTTCTGTAAACATAAACTTATTTCAAAATAAAAAGTTTCTTTAAAAAAAAAAAAAAGGAAAGAAGACCAACGATGCATGTGGAACTCTGAGCTCAGCTCAGTCTCTGGACCCAGTAAATTCTTGAAAAATGTGAGTTACTATTTTCATCATGATGATGACTTCATCTATTCCTCATAGCAGCCTATGAGTGTAAGCTCAATTGTCAGCCCTCGCTGCAGATTTAGAAATTGAGACACAGAGACATGAAATATGTACCCAAAGTCACATAGATAGGAAGTAGCAGAGGCCAAATTCAAACCCAGCTATAATCTAGCACGAATACCAGACTCTTACCCCTCTGCCTCCCACTCTGTGTGCTATTATTATCATGATAGTAATATGATGATAAATAATAAGGAAGAGGGGGACAAAAGGGTATAAAACAAATGCAGAATTTAGACCTAGAAAGATGAGTCCAAGAGCCACCTCTGCTATGGCTCTGGGCAAGTCATTTAACCTGTCTGAGCCTTGGGCTCTTTATTCTGAATGTGGAGGTTAATTCTTAGGAATCAGTGAGACAGCCAGAGACTGCTACACAGGAGGCGTTTAGGTAGTACCAGATCTCTTTCCAGCAATGCATTTGATCACCTCTTTTGACAACTGCCTGGCTGTAGGAGCACAGCTCAGGGGAACAAGTTGGGGTTTGTACCTGGCTGTCACCTCTGACCCTGCCACTTATTCACCATGCAGCCTTTAACAAGTTGCTTCTCATCTCTCAGCATCAGCTTGTTCAAATATAAACTAAAGATAAAAGTCCCTGCTTCAGGGCATTGTTGAGGACATTATGGGATATGTCTGAAAAGCTCTTGATACAACCTGGCACGTACTAAAGTTCACTGAATGGTAGATACCATTCAACACATATTTCTGAACCTTTCTCCTTCTAGGCACACAGTAGGCTTGCACCTCTTGCCCCCTGGTGGTTGGAGGGGGCATGTGACATGTTCAATGAGTTATGAGCAAAAAGTGACATGTGTCACTTCCAGGCCAGAAGACTTATCACTGGTAGACCCTCTAAATCCCTCTTTCCCATTGGACACAAGAACCACCCACAAGATGATAGCCACTCCCTCAGCCTGAGTCCTGGGTGGTCACAGTGCTTAGCATCCCCCTGACAGACACAAAACACGAGTGAGAAGTAAACTCTCGGCATGCATTAAACCACTGAAGTTATAGCTTGCCTATTATTGTAGCAAAACTTTGCCTATTTGAACCTATACAGCAATTATATTTAATAACTATTATGATTTTTGCATTCTACAATTCTAAAAAGGAAGTTAAAAAATAACATGTTCATTCCAACAAGCCTATAGTTTGATCTCCATTTTACAAATGTAGATGAACAGGTCAAGGACACTTAGCCAAGGTCACACCCTGGAAAGTAAGTGAGTCTGGATTTGAACCTGGCTTCAGATCTCCAAATCTGCCTATTTATAGTCTGGCTTCTAGTCACAAGCTGTACCAATTCAAGATGAAGTCAGGTTGGCAGGTGGGACCTTTGAGAGATTTCTGGGAAGAGAACGGTGCTCAAGAGAAGTGGTGACAAGACTGAACTTACTTTGTTCTCTTTCCATCTCTGCCTCTCACATCTTGCTTTGTTTTTTCATAATTTTAATATCTGAAACCTCACACCAACCATGTAAGTGATGGGAATGTTTGCAGAAAACATGTGCAGGGCATATGACCTTGGCTTAAGCTCTAGTGCTTTGTTATAGCCACATTTTTTCAACCAGACAGGCACTTCTCTGCCCTGCATCTCCATGGGGTTTTGTGTCTTCACTGGGACTTTATTTTAGAGTCCTCTCCAAATTCTACATCTTATTTTTTCCATGGCTCCAAATACGTCAGTTATCCTTGCAAATTTCACTTCAAGTAGGGACATAAAACCTACCTCCTGTGTCTAACTCCAAAGACAGGCATAGATGGAAAGCTTTTTGCAAATCCAGTGGAGTGCTGCATACGTTAGCAATTATCTAGTACTTTACTTATGCAGTCAACAGCAAACATTTATTGAGCACCTACTGTATACTGTCTGGGGATTGGAGATGAGAAGTGAGTGTGATACTCGGCATGTCCTCAAGGAGGCAGTATGTTGTCATGGTTAAGAGTCCAGGCAACGGAGTCAGAAGAATCTGGGTTCTCTGGTCTGTGTCTTGGCACTCATTTGCAGCCTTCTATCCTTCCATGATGATGGGATTGATATGTACGTCAAAGCACTGTTGTAAGGTTTTAAATGAGATGATGCCTGAATAGTATAGTGCCTGATGGGTGGTTAATCTGTACTTGGGAACATAGGAGGAGCTCTGCAATGTGTGTTGGAAGGGGGAAAGACATGAATGCATGAGGAAAGTCCTGGTTTCTAGGGGGATGTAGTCAAGCTGATCTTGATAGGATGACATTGACATTGAGATCCAGGGAAAGGCTCCACAGTCCTGAGCCCCTCCCACTGTAGAAGGGCCAGGGCATTTTTTGACCCCACAGTTTTGTTTCTAGTCAGCACTTCCCATCACAGCAAGTGTTAACCAGGAAATGAGAATCCAACATTGAGGAATGCCAATATGATGCAAAATTTGGGAGCAAACAACTCCAGAGCACAAAGGCAGCCACTCTCTAGCCCCAACCCTCTTTCTCTGCTTGCGTTGGAATTTGCTGCAGGTGCTAGTTTTAGAAAACAAGCTTCCAGGCTAGGGGTGTAGCTCAGTGGCAGAACATATGCTTAGCATGCATGAGGCCCTGGGTTCCAATATCAAAAAATAAAAATAAAAACAGCTTCCATACAGGGGTGAGGCCACAAGTAGGTGACCGGGGCTTGGAGTCAGGCAGATCCAGATTTGAATCCTGGCATACCACTTTCCTGCTGAAAGATCATGGCAAGATAGCTCACAACTCTGAGCTTGGGTTCCTTATTTGTCAAGTGGAGATGATGTCCTAATGGGATTATTACCCCCAGTTGATAGATTAGAAAACCGAGGCTCTAAGTAGTTACATAACTTGTTTGTAGTTGGTGAGGGATGTAGTTGACATCTGACCTCATGTCCACCTGACACCAATGCCTCTTGCTTTGTCTACCTCACTAGTAGAAGCCATTTGCTTCATAACCCTCCCTTCTACCACTTCAAATACCTGCAAATCTGGGAAGACATGAGGAAGAGAGAAAAAACCCAATTTTTAAAACCAATTTGAATAATTAAATTTGACAGCAAAAAGCTCAGAGCCGGAAATACATTTCACCACCCCATTGCTGAATCTGTTTAATGTATTTTGAACCAGCTTAGCTCAGCTAGTTAGGAAATAGAGCAAGAGTTTGAAATTTAAAACTAGCAGCGAGGAGTCATACATCTCTGTGTGGCTTGAGGAAGTCTGCACTAAACCTTTGCTTCCCATAAGAGTCGTGGTGAGGTCACCATCACCTCTGAACTCATCTGGGGTCCTTGGAAGTCAAGAATAGCAGAGAGAAGGCACAATAGCAGAGAAGGTTTGAAGAAAGAAAGCTTTGCATCTGAAGCCATTTATTTTCATAACAAGCACTTTTCATCTTCAAAGCCCTTTATGGGCCATAATTAATCTTCACAACACCTTAGTAAGCTGAATACACAGCATTACTCAGGTTTTTATAGGCCAAGGCGAGTGACCCCTGGACACCTGCCTCAAAAGGGACGATTAAACCACCCTACCTCAGCTTGGCTGGCCAACTCCATGTTGCCCAATCCCAGTTCAAACCCACTTGCCCACTCAATTGATCTTCAGAAAATGTCTCCTGATGTGAAAGAAGGTGAGTAGGCAAAGAAAGAGGAAGAAGACTGTGGGATGCATGCAGAGTATTAACTCTGATGTTATGACCATTTAAATACATTTGGCTTGATTGGAATTTGAGATTACTAATTTTATGTAAATCACAATGAATAATAACAACTCATATTTGTATATGCCCTTTCTAAGCTCTTTCCTATACAGTCGCTCAGGTGAGCCTTACAGCAGTCATTTGGTCCACACATATTTAGTGAACACCTACTGTGTGCTGAGCTGGGTGTGCATGGAGGAGTGTCATCCTCCTCTCACTGTGCATGCAGTCTACTGTGATGACCCCTAGTGATAAGACAAAGTTGTTATTATCCCCTGAGCCTTTCCTTGTTTTTTTTTTTTTTTAATAGATAGTTGGAACAGAGGCTTAGGACCACACAGTGAAGGGATGATGGAAGCTGAACTCAATCCCAAGGTTACTTGATGATGAAGTTTGTGTTGCAAAGATATTCATTGTGCTGGTGCCAGTGGTTCACACCTGTAATTCTAGTTGCCTGAGAGGCTGAGATCTGGAGGATCAAGGTTCAAGGCTAGCCTGGGCAAATAGTTCATAAGACCCTATCTCCCAAAATAACCAGAGCAAAATGGATCGAAGGTGTAGCTCAAGCGACAGAGCACCTGCTTTGCAAGTGTAAAGCCCTGAATTCAAACCCCAGTCTCCAAAAAAAGACATTCATTGCAACATTGTTCACATAACAAAGAACTGGAAGCAAAGCTGTGGATTCACAAAACATGAGAAACGTGTGAGATGAAACCTTGCACCACTCAAAGGAAATGACTGAATTTACTTAGAATATCAACAGGAAAAGGTGAGAAGAATTCGCTGCAGAACATGGTATCACCATTCAAAATGGTGCTGTATGCTGAATTGACGTGAAGAAGACACAGAAGATGGATGAAAAGACCACACATGAGATGCACAAAAGTGAGGCCCTCGGAGGTATGGCCAGGGCTGTGAATTAAGAGTATGAGACCAAAAACTTGGGGGGGAATGCTAGATGGAAACATGGGGTGCCATAAACCAAGGACCTGGCTGATCTACTCGATTCCTGGATGTGCTTTCCAGGGCCCCTCTAAAACTAACAACACAACACACACATACACACACACTCTGCTCTTTTACAAGCTGGGTTCTCTCCCTTCAATCTCCGTGTGGAAATTGCCTTTCAAACTTGAACCAGCCAAAAAAATCTAAATGAAAAACAGAAATAAAAAGAGCAAAATTTGAAACCAACTTGGGAAGTGAGCAGTGTCTGTTTGGGCTGCACATGGGTGCTGTTGAGTATGTGTGACAGCCGCCAGGGAGCAGAAGCAGGAGCAGCTGAGGCGTGAGCCCTTCTGCGGCCAGGCTCAGCTCACGGGCCAGCTCAGCCACGATGTCCCAGAAGCTGTGGGGTGGCAGTGGGAAGTGTGGTTGTGGGTGGCCCACGGAACGTTGTTTACCAACTCCTCAAAGCCACACTTGCCTGCTTCCTTGTTGGTTTCCTGCCACCACATGATCGATTCTTGCAGATACATTTTTCTAGAAGTCAAGTTGTGCCAGGCAAACCATGCCAAAGCAGCCTCATTTCCATGTGTGGTCTGGGTGGATTGGGGGAGGCTGTAGGCACAGTGATTGTGGATTTTTGCAAGGCACCCACCTGGGATTCCCTGAAATGTACACCTGGCCTGAGTGTCCCCTTCTGAAACCAAGTTCCACATGGCCAGCAGGACAGACTGAGAACTGGCTGGCTGTGTGTGTGTGGCTGTCAGGGATCCAGTCTCTGCCAGTCCTCCCAACCTCTTATGCTAAGGCTCTCCTAATCCATTGCAGCTCTACGACGCAGCCCTTATCCTCATCCCTTCCAGTTCTGCATAGGCTGCTATAGCCAACTAGATTGGTCCTCCCTGCCTCGTTCCCACAGTTAATCTGAACTCAGATTTGACACTCAAAACTTCCCCTTCTCCTGCCCTGCCCAACTAGAAAGAATTGACATATGGACTGAATGAGTTCCACTTGCAAAGTGCTTAGGACAGTAACTTGGGCTAGATGGCCTCTAATTTCAGAAATGTCTGAGCTTGGGCCAGGGATAGTGGGGCACACATGTAATCAATCCCAGCTACTCAAAAGTCAGAGGCAGGAGGATCATGAGTTTGAGGCCAGCCTGGGCAAAGTTAGTGAGACTCTATCTCAAAAACAAATTAAAACTAAAAGGGTTTACAGTATGGTTCAAGCAGTAGAGTGTTTGCCTTGAAGATATGAGGCCCTGAGTTCAGTACACAGTACCCCCCCCAAAAAAAGTCCAAATCTTTATAACAGATATAAAGTTCATATGCAATATTTTATAAAAGAGCTCGAGCAGAAGATGGAGCGGGTCTCCATGATAAAACACATTGATGTTTCTGTAGGAAAGACATAAATAATCATATACTAAATGACGCCTACAGGGCTGGGGATGTAGCTTAGTGGTACATTGCCTGCTGCAATCCATCAATCAATCAATCAAATGAATAAATGAAAACTATAAATAGTTTCATGTCAGGTCAGGTAAGGTTTTACCACTAAACTTTTAAAAGAAGCTGTTGGTATTGTTTTGCAAGGCACCTACTTTTTGAGAATTGTGAACCTCTATTATTATTATTACCATCGTCGTCGTTGTTATTAATCCCACCCTTTGCTTTCCAGTGCAATAATAACAATAGTGCTCGGGACTATTCAGTGAGCATTATGCAAAGAACTGACATAAATTATCTCATTTTAATGCTGCTTTGAGGTACAAAGCAGTTCAGTCACTTGCCCAAGTAAGTGGGAAAGCTGGACTTGAATTTATACTTTTTCCTTTCTTTCTTTTTTTTATGGGACCGGTGTTTCAACTCAGGGCTTCAAGCTTACAAAGGAGGCACTCCACCACTTGAGCCACATCTCCAATTCATTTTGTTCTGGTTATTCCGGAGATGGATCTCATGAATTCTTTGCCTGAGCTGGCCTCAAACCTCAATCCTTTTGATCTCAGCCTCCCAAGTAGCTAGGATTACATGCGTGAGCCACCCGTGCCCAGTGAATTCTTAGCTTTTCTGATGTCACAGACTACCCTGGTATCTACAACCCTACGCAGTTCCTTGCTGCATTTTATACATTAGGGCACTTACGTCCTTTGGCTATAATTCAGTCTTAATGGGTTTGTCTCCCTAACTTGGCTATGAGCTCTTCAGCTGTGCCCATTGTCTGCCTGTGAAAGATCAAGTGAAATTCATGCATGTGCTTGATAGGACTGTCCTGACCAACTGCATCCCTGTTAGTGGGTGGTGTTCACACACCAACACTCATCACATACCTGCCTGCCGAGGGCCCTGACATCAGGCAAAGAATCAAACCAGATTCCCTGCCCTCCAGGGGTTCATTGTCTAAAAGAAGAGGAGCCATACTACCCATGCCACCATAACAAGAGGCTAAGGAAAGTGCTTGGGCACCTGAGAGAGGAGCACTGGCCCCTCCAGAGATCGAAGAAGTCTTCGTGGGTAGATCCATAAGCCCTTGCTGTGGGACACTGTGCCATTGTTTTGTGGCTTGCGATACTCGTGAGACCCATATCCCACGAGTATGGGTCAGCAGGGCAGTTCTGCTGACCCGGGCCGGGCTTGGCTGACCTTTGCTAGGCTTGCAAATGTATTTGCTATCAACTCATGGAGGGGCTGGGGGCTGGCTGGTTTAGCATGGTGTTGATGGGACAATCAGCAGGCAGCCCAAGCTCTTTGTAGGCAGATGTGGGGAGGAGGGGTGACAGAGATCCTGGAAGTGTGCAGAGCACCTACATTCCTACCCCACAGAGCAGCTGGATAGACTAACCGAGCTGATGTTGGGAAGGGTCAGATACACAATAGACCCTCCATGGGCATAGGGTTCATGAGGACACCCTGCCGATAGGTTAGTTTTTCTTTTCTTTTTTTTTTTGGAGAAATATAACAACTATTAATTAGAATATTCAGTATTATAAACATATCAACTTTTTCCAAGTTAACCTATTGATTCAATGCAATCACAATAAAAACATCATAGTTTAAGTTGTTGATTCTAAAGTTTATATGGAATTAGAAAGGACCATGAAGCTGAAATCCTCTTTTATTTTTTTAATCATAAAATTTACTGTAATAACCATTTTTTTAACCCATGTTGGGCTTGAACCCAGGGCAAATGCTCTAACACTGAGCTACACCCCCAGCCCCTATAACCATTTTTTTTTCCAGTGGTACTGGGGTTTGAACTCAGGGCTTCAGGCTTGCAAAGCAGGTACTCTACCATTTAAGCCATACCTCTAGCCCCCTACAACCATTTTTATGTAAACAGTTCACTGACATTAAGTCATCATTGTGTAACAAATCTCCATGACTCTTTTTATCTCATAAAATTGAAATCCTGTTCTCATTAAACAATAAGTCCCCATTTCCCAGCTCCTTCCAGCCCTCACAACCACAATTCTACTTTCTGTGTCTATGAATTTGAGAGTACTGTAGAAATCGTATATATGGGTACAATCATGTAGCATTTGTCTTTTTGTGACTGGCTTATTTCACTGAGCATAGGCTGTCCAGGTTTAACCATGTGGCAGCAGGTGTTAGAATGTCCTTACTTTTTAATAGCAAGTAATATTTCATTGTATGTATACATTACATTGTGTTTACCTATGCCTTTAGGGACACCTGCCTCGTTCCCACCCTTTGGCTCTTTTACAAATGTTGCTGTGATCATGGATGTGCAAATATCTCTTGGTGACCTTGTGCTCAGTTCTGGATAAATATCCAGAGTGAAATTTCTGGACCACGTGGTAACTCCCTTATTAACTTCTTAAGGAACTGCCCTACTATTTCCATAGGTGTGCCGCCATTTCACATCCCTACCACGAGGGCCGACGTCAACACTTGTTATTCTCTGCATTTTCTTTCATCAGTGCTTGTTATTCTCTGTGTTTTATGTATCTTCTCTGGAGAAATGTTTATTCAAGTCTTTTGTTCATTTTTAAATCAGTTATTGTTCGTTTTAACTAAATTTTTTTTTTTTGCAGTACTGAGACTTGAACCAGGGCTTCATGCTTGGTATGCATTAATTAAACTTTTTATTGAGGTATGATATGCAGACAGAAAAATGCAAACGTCACAAATAATAATCCCAGTAACTTTTCTGAGTGAACACATTGCCATCAAACCCCGTCCCCCCGCTACATCTTCCTCAAGGTAACTACTATTCTGACCTCTAGCACCATTGATTCATTTTCCTTGTCTCTGAACTTGATAGAAATGGAAGCATTGCATCTGACTTTTTTCTTTTCTTTCTTTGGCTATACTGGGGGTTGAACTTGGGGGCCTTGTGCTTTTGAGGCAAGTGCTCCACCACTTGAGCCATTCTGTCAGCCTTTTTACTTTGGCTATTCTTAGAATAGGGTCTCACTTTATGCCCAGGCCAGCCTGGATGGAGATCCTCCTACTTGTGGTTCTTCATGTAGCTAGGATGACAGGCGTGTGCTACCGTGCCCAGCCATTGGTGGAGGTGTGGTCTAGCTACCTTTCTGCCTGGGCTGGCCTCAAAGCACAATCCTCCTGATCTCTGTCCACAGTAGGTATTCTTTCACTTAACGTTGCATTTGTAAGATTAATGCATGTTGTTGCTTGTGGAGACAGCTCATTCTTTCTCTTTGCAGTGTATGTTATGTGAATTTAACACAATTTATTTGTCCATTCTACTTTTAATGGATATTTAATTCATTTCTAGCTGGGCAAATATGAAAAAAGATTGCTATGAACATTTTTTTCTTTTATTATAGCAAATTATACATAACATAAAATTTACCATTGTAACCATTTTTAAAGTTTATTTATTTATGTTTTTTTGAGACAGGGTTTTACTGTGTAGCCCAGGATGGCTTCAAATTCACTATCCTCCTGCCTCAGCCTCCCATAATTATGGGAGCCTCCCATAATTTTCTTATTTTTAATTGAAATGTAATCATATATATTTATGGAGTGCTATGCTGTATTTTGACACATGTATACAATGTGAAATGCTGAAATCAGGGTACTTAGCATTTTTCATCATCTCAAACATTTATCATTTCTTTATGTTGGGAGTGTTCTAACTCTCATTGTTACTTCGAAATATACAGTAAATTGTTGCTAACTGTAGTCACCCTACTGTGCTATAGAACACTAGAACTTGTTCTAAGTGCATTTTGGTACCTGTTATCCATTCTCTTTTCCTCCTGCCCTTCTCCACCTCTGGTGATCTCTGTTTTACCTCTACTCCTATCAGGTCAGCTGGCTTCGCAGCCACACGTAAGTGAGAACAGGGGTATCTGTCTCTCTGTGTGTGGCTTATTTCACTTAACAGCATGTCTTCCAGGCTCATCTGTTTTAATCATGTTCAAGTCTAGAGTCAGTCATATTAAGTACATTCGTGTTGTGCTGCCATCACCACTGTCCATCTCCAGACTCTTTCACATGGTTAAATAGTTCCTCTCCACTGTAACCTGGCCCCTGGGAATCACCATCTGGCTTTCTATCTCTGTGAATTCTGGGAAATTCTTGTACATACCTTCTGGTGCGTTTGTGCCCACATTTTCATGGGGTAAAAATACTTAGGCGTAGAATAGCTATGCCATTCAACTTGTAAAGATAATGTCAAACAGTTTTCTAAAATGGTTGCACTAATTTGCTTTCCCACCAGCAAATGTAAACGTTCCATTGCTCCGTGTCTTCACTAAGACTTTTCAACTTTGGCCATTCCAGGGGTGTGCAGTGGTATCTTCCTGTCGGTATGGTTTCCTTTGTTCTCCATGATTCCTTACAAAGTTGGGTCCATTTTCGTATGTTTATTGGCCATTTGGATTTTTGCTTTTGTCAAGTGCTGGGTCCAGGTTTTGGTTCAGCTTTGGTTGGATTGTCTGCCTTTTCCTTACTGATTTGTAGAATACTTTGTCTATACCAGATATGAGTCCTTTGATGGATGAAAACCTTCCAAATTCTCTCTTGGTTTGTGGCTTACGTTTTTACTTCTACATGATGTCTTCTGAGGAACAGAAGTTCTTAATTTTATTGAAGTTGAATTTACCCATCTTTGCCTTTATGGTTAAAGTTTTTGTGTCCTGTTTAAAGATTTCTCAAATCTTTGCTTGCCTCAGCGTTACTTTTTCTTCTAGAATCTTCACATTTAGATATGATGGGCTCCATTCCCCTATGGATTTTCTGACATCCCTGAGCACAGGTCCCCTCTCCCTTTCCCCAGATGCAAAACACAGTGGTGCCCATCACCTTCTTCCCAACACACCCCAGCAGATGGGGGCAAGGTCCTTCTTCCTCTCAGAACTCAGGTTAGTGGGCAAAGTGAGGAGGGAGATGCTGGCTGGGCATTAATGACAGCACCTACACACAGGAGAGGATCCAAGGCTGCTTCCTTCAGAGGCCCTTTTTCACTCCAACATGGTTTATTTGAGGGTACAGCTAAGGCTCCTCCTAGGGTGTGCAGGGCCCTGGGCAAAAAATGTTTTGATGGTAGTACTGGGCTTTGAACTCCACCGCTTGAGTCGCATGCCTGGCCCTTTTTGCTTTAGTTGTTTTTCAGATAGGGTCTCACATTTTTTGCTAGGGCAGCCTTGAACCACAATCCTCCTGCCTGTGCCTTCTGAGTAGCTGGGATTACAGGCATGATCCTTGTTGGTTAAGATGGGGTCTTGCTAACCAATGTTCAATGAAAGGCTATTCAGAAATGTCACAATGAATCCCCCTTGTACAATTGATGTTTACTAGTAAAAATAAAAGAGAGAAAAAAAGATGGAGTCTTTCTAACTTTTTACCCTGGCTGGCCTGAAACCACAATCCTCCTGATCTCTACCTCCTGAGAAGCTGGTATCACAGGCATAAGTCACATTGCCTCACCATTAGGTGATTTTTTTTTTTTTTGCAGGCTCTCTGTTTATATAAACAATTTGAGTCACTCTAAGTCGGCAATCAGCAGCATTCTGGTGGTCCAACCTCATGAAACTCTGCCAAAGAAACACCCCAACATTGGCCAGCAGGCATGATCTTCTTGCCCAGGCTGCCTTCCTGGACCTGGAGTCCATCTGGCCACAGGGGCACAAGTCTTGAAGCTCCTCGGGGTGTCTGGTTAAGGGGAGAAGTGGGCCCAAGGGCCTCTGCAGGTTAAGCCTAAACTCAGGGTGCCTCACATAGACATCCTAGCCAGTTCCAGCCACCAGAGAGAGGCTCCAAAGCGTGGGGAGCCACTGCAGAGCGCGGTTTCAAGGTGATTCCAGGTACAGTTGCCCCAAGTGTGATCGGCATACCCTGCGAGGACTTCTCTAGCTACTTTGCTCCCCAGTTCTCCACCTTTTCCTTAGGCTTCCTATCCTGTAGCTTCTGTGCAGCTCCAAAGTGCCATTAACTGGCTGGGGCCACGGTCTATGACATCCTAGCTCATCCTTATGCTGGAAGTCATAGCTGTGTTTCCATTTCTCCTCTGGGTAAATAGGATCTCCCCTCCCTTCCCCTCCCTTCCCCTCCCCTGCTGTCCTCTCCAGTCCTCTCCTGTCTTTACCTGCCTTCCCCTCCTCTCTTCTCACTCCTCTGTCTTCCCCTCCTCTTACTTTCTTGGCCTTAATTCTCTTTCTTTCATTCTCCTTCACTCTCTTTCTCCTCCCTTCTTCCTCCCTCATTTATCTCTCTTGCTTTTCCTCCCCTCTGCCTCACCAGACTCACATATAAACACACACACACACACACACACACACACACACACACACACACAGAGCCATGCACAGCCTCTGAGCCCAACAGCCGCCGAGCCCTCTCAGTTCAGCCCTTCTCCGGGGCAGGCAGGCGGGCGGGGAAACCATATGTGGTGCCAAGAACAAGCAGGAGCCTGGCGGATGTGGTGTGGCAGCCTGGTAACCATTTGTTTTCACCTGGTCCTCATGCTGCTAACATGTTGGAGCTTCTCCATGCTTTAACCCCCTTGCTGCCAGTTGCAGTCTTGAAGGAAGAGACGGAAGTAGAAAATTCCTAGGCAAAGGGAGTAGCATGTGGAAGCAGAAGCTCCAGAGAGCTTGATGTGTCTAGGAAACCGTTCAAAATGGCTGTGAAAGTGTGTGCGTGTGCGCGTATGTGTTTAGAGTTAGGGTGGAAGATGTGGTAGGAGATGAGGCTAGAGAGGAAGGCAAGAGCCAGGTCACACTCAGGACATTGACCTTCAGGCTACATAGCCAGGGCTTTATTCTGTAGGGATGAGAAGTGACTAAAGACTACACCCTCAGAGCAGGAGAGTCCCATTTGTGTTTAGGAAGATGACCCTGGCTTCGGGGTAGAAGAGGTGTGGGATTGGGTATCGGGGAGACCCCAAGGGTTGCCTGCCTCTCTTGGGTGCCTATGCCCCCTCCCAGCAACCTCAGGCTTGGTGTGCCGCTGTGCTAGGCCAGCCAGTCACTGGCCACACACATTCTCCTCTCCTCGAAGACCTTGGGGCTTGGCAGGACGGGAGCCCCAAGCAGGCCTTTCCAGCCCCTCTCTGCAGCCTTGGCTGTCAGGTGTCTGGGCCTGTCCTGAGCAGGGTGGGGAGGGGGAGGGGCGCCACCCCACCCCTCCAGCAGGTGGGAAAGAATAGTGTTACATCACCCATCTGGTCCCCATGTGTCTGGGGGAGCTGGGAGACCCCAGGTGGCCCCTCTGCTCAGCTTTGAGCTGCTGGCTGAATCAGCTTGGGGTCTGGATTCTGATGACAACCAGACCTGGGCTCCTGCCCCGCACTGTCATTTTCTGGCTGTGTGTCTTTGGGAAGCTAGCTACCGCACCTCTGAACTGCTTTCCTCACCTGTCACATGAGATTCTGGCATTTACCCTGGGGACTTGGGAGGTTCATATGAGGTCATTTAGACTTTGGCACCAAGTCTGACACTCGTGGGCACGAAGGAAACAGGGCTGTGATTGTCCCTCTCATAATCTCGGATGGTCCTGGACAGACCTCAGTAGGGGTGTGAACTTGGACAAGTTTCCCTCAGTGGGACTGCATTTCCCCACTTGTAAAATGGGGGTCATGCCAGTGTGTGTTGTGGGGAATTGTGAGATACCACAGGTAAAGGGCTTAGAACAGTGCCTGGAATGACAGTAAACCATAGTACTCTCTTCCTTCGAGTTTCTCATAAGAATTCCATTTTTACTCTGACTTGGAGCTCACCACTGAGGCCAGGACCCCTGGATTGTGCCCTGAAAATCATCTTAGATTCAAACAGCCCCCCCCACCCTCCATCTAATACAATTTAAATAATAATAAATGCTGAGACCATGGTTGAAAACGTGCTATGTACTGGGTCCTGAGCTGTACAGATTGGCTGGGCTCCAGCTGAGGACACACTCAGCGCTTCCCTTCCTGCCTCTGTCACTGTCTCATTGCAGTTAATACTGCTTCTTTCCACCCCACCCCCCCAAACTGATGCAAGCTGGAATCAAGCTGAAGCTTATCACACCACTTTGGGTACTGGACATTGGGGCTCAGAACACCCCTCAGGTGTTCCAACCTCCGTACCTCCCACCATTCTGGTCCTGAGGCCCCAGCATGCCTGGACCCCCTCCTTAATGTGTCTTGGAAAGATCCCAAGGGTCGAGGGGAGCTGGGTCCACTGAATGATTCTCTGCACCTCAAGGACAGAACCTTCCCCAGCTTTCACTCTCTGCCTTGTTCGTTTTTTGTTTTTGTTTTTGCAGCACTGGGATTTGAACTCAGGGCTTTACACTTGCTAGGGAGGCCCTCTTAATGCTTGAACCATTCCCCAGCCATTTTTTTGTTATGGGATTTTTTGAGATAGGGTCTCACAAACTATTTGCCCAGGGCTGGCTTCAAACCATAATCCTCCTGATCCCTGCCTCCTGAGTAGCTAGGATTACGGGCATGAGCCACCAGCTCCCGGCTCTGCCCCTTCTTCAAGCTGCAGCCCTGTGCACCATGTCAGCTGGTTTTCACTGGTCCACAGCTTGAGCCAACCCCACTGCCTTTTCCCTTGCATAGGCATCAAACATGGGTATGTGACTGCTGGCATTTCACAGTCAGTTCTACCAAGTCTATTTGGTAAATGAGACATGGATCTTGTTCAGTGAATTATTCAGCTGAGCTTCACACCTGGTGACAGCTGAAAGTTGCTGTGGGTTGGGGTAGGCCATTCATTTCTTCAGTCAACAAACAGTGATACTGCCTCTGTGTCAGAAGGAGCTGCCGAGGGAAGCACTGCGAAATCACTGCTGCTTATCGACAAGCAGACGTGTTACTGGATCCTCTTAGGTAGATGATGTAAGCAAACTTCACTTCTCTGCAAGAAGAGCCAAGAGCAAAATTATTTCTCCCCTTCCAAAAATTCCACATGATGCCGCCAGGTCTGGCAAAAGCATTCCCTCTGTTTAGAAGCACCGAGAGTGGTAGCTTCCAAGAGAATTCTAATGTTGCTTTGCAGTTAATCTGCAAACAAGCCTGAGAGGAAGGAAGTGTTACATCTTTCCTGTGTGCAAGGAAACTGATGCCCTAAGACCTACCTGGGTCACCAGCTGGAGAATGGTGGAGCGGGATTACGCCAGTTCTGCCCAGTGTTGAAGTGCCATGTTAACCTATGAAATCTCTGTTCCCTGTGTGCTGTGACTTCTTTTTCTTCAGGTTCTGGTCCCTACTGGAAAGAGGTGTTTTCAAGAAGGCTTGGTGGGGCATGCCTGAAATTCCAGCACTCAGGAGGCTGAAGCAGGAGGATTGCAAACTCAAGGCCAATCTGGACTACACAGTGAAAGCCTATAAAGGAAGGAAGGACAAAAGGAAGAAAGGAAGGAAGGAAGGAAGGAAGATCTCACTCTAAGACAACGCTTTATTCCAGGTGGCTAGATAGCCTTATAAGGAATCAGCACAGCACTGCTGAGGTGTAGCGGAGTGCTACATAGCGGAGTACTTAGTACTTAGAGAGAGCAGCTTCTGTTTTTTTCCCCACAAACCTTTATTTTCTTTTTACCAAGGTAGTGCATGTCTATTTTTAACAATTCAAACATTATTGGAACGTTTAAAAAATAAAAATCACAGGTATTGCCCTCCCCCAAAATAACAGCTGTTAACAAGAATATGGGACATATTCTTCCAGTCTTCTCTTACACAAATATTAATAACACACAAAAATCATAATACTTGTTAGTATTCACGTATGCCATACACCGTTCTAAAAAAATTTACTACTATATTGAGGACATCTTTCACTGCAGATTCATATAACCTGCCTGGTTCTTTTTAACCGATACACAGTATCTGCTAACCCATAGCACAGATGCACGGCAATTCTTCCTTGCCACTCCCTGCTGGATGGGTATGGGGGCAGCTGCCTTTTTTCCCTGGCAACATATATCACCCCATGTGCTCCTCACTTGAGGAATGTCCATAAGTGGTCATTCAATGTCTGTCTCCCTTGCTAAGCTCTGCATTTCCTCAGGCTCGCCTCTGTGTGCTCAGGACAGTATCCTGGGGCCTAGTTCAGTGCCTGGTACTCACTAGCTCTCAACAGATCATTTTCTGTGAATAAATGACTGAATGGATCTATGCATACTGTGTTTTTGACTGCACATTCTTAAAAGGACCAAAGGATGTACATTTTGGAAGTGTTTTGTTGTTGGTAGCAGTGATGGGACTGGGGTTTGAACTCAGGGCTTCATGCTTGCAAAGTAAACACTCTACCATTTGAACCACACCTCCAGTCCATTTTGCTATGCTATTTTGGAGATGGGGGTTTCTTGAACTTTTTGCCCAGGCTGGCCTCAAATCTCGATCCTCCCAATCTCAGCCTCCCAAGTAGCTAGGATCACAGGCGTGAGTTACCACCCAGCTTGGAAGTGGGTTTTTTGTTTTGTTTTGTTTTTTATAATGTGCAAAGTTGCATCTGAAAACAGTGAAGCAATGTGAGGAGACAAGAGGGCTGATTTCCTTGCTGCAAGAAAGACACTACTTCTGGGGATAGACAAATCTGAACCCAGTGCGCAGGACACCTAGTGATGAATGTGTTTGAGGAGCTCTCACCTGCTTCAAGGAGGAAAAAGGAGAGGGGAACATGCTGGGCCCCAGCTGGGGAAACACAGCCCCTCCCAATCCCAGCAAGTAGGTGCTGCCTGCTCTCTGCTGCGCCCCACCCTGCCTCCAGCCCCTTGGCCTCTCAGTTGTCTGGCAGCCCACACCTAATGACGAAGCCTTTGAAGTCTGTGTCTGCCCTGCCAGTCTCTGTGTGGCCGCCCATGCCCTCTCCTCAAAAGCAGAACATTAGCAACATCCAACCTAGCTCTCGAAGCTGGCGAACATGCCTCGGCTGCAAGGGGCTGGGCGTTCAGACAGTGAGCTCAACTTAGGTGTGTGGAGCCAGGAGCTGGGCGAGCAAGGAGGTGGCCCTGCAGGTCCTTTCTACTTCCACACCTTCCTCACCTACACGACGGCGCCATAGGGTTTCATGTGCATGTGTACATTAGGAACAGAATGTTCTAGATGCACTGGCATCTCATGGCCAGTTCCCAGGAGAGGGTGCACTGAGAAGAGTACGAAGCTCAGGCCTATGGCTTGGTTGGGAGGGCAGAAGTAGCTGAGTCCTCCTCACTTAGGCTGTACAATTTTACTCATTCATTCAACAAACATGAGCTAAGCACCTGCTATGTGCTGGGCACCATTCAGGATCCCAGCAATACACATTAAACAGGTCAGCTGAGGTCAATATCTAAAATTTTCCCAAACTTTAAATTTTAAATGAAAGAGGCAGACTACATGTGTGTGAATAAGTAAATGAGTTAATAATGTCTGATAAAAAGTGCTTTGAACCTAATAAAACGGGCAATGAGATAGAGGGCCATGGGGAGTTTCTTTGAACAAGGTGGCCACCCCAAAGAGGTAGCATTTGAGCTGGGGCTAGAATGAGGAAAGGGAGCCAGCCCAGCAATTATTGAATCCAGAATGTTCCAGGAGGAGCACACGACAAGTGCAAAGGCCCTGGTGCAGGAATGAACTTGGTGATCTAAAGGATGAGCAGACCTGGAGGAAGTGGATAAAGGCCAGCCCAGGCAGGGGTATGCAGGATATGCGTGAGTTTGGGCTTTTAGTGTGGCAAGAAACCATTGCTTGTCTTGCATTCAAGTTATCATTCAACACCCATTCATTCATTCTCACTTATTCAGTCTGTTGGCCAGTCATTAACAATCCTTTTCTAAGATAAGTGTGAGGACTGGGGATACAGGGATCAATGAGACGCAGTCCCCACCTCACAAAGTTAACAGCCTAGTGACCACAGACAGCGTTGGTCTGTACAATTAAAACCCAAAGTAACAAGCAGAGGGATGTTCAACGTGCTGGGAACCCAAAGCTGGGAGCATCTGTTTCTGGGTGGGAGGGCCAGGGATGATTTTCAAGAACACATAATGTTTAAGCTGGATATTTCTTTTTTCTTTTTCCAGTACTGGGGATTGAACCCAGGATCTTGAACTCTACCACTTGAGCCACACCTTCCAAGTCCTTTTGCTTTTTTAGTTTGTTTTTCAGGTAGGGTTTTGTTCTTTTGCCCAGGCTGATCTCAGATGGTGACACTCCTACCTCTACATCTTGTGTAACTAGGATTATAGGCATGAACCACTATACCCAGCTTGTTTTTGAGATAGGACCTCATTAACTTTTGCTCAGACTGGCTTCAAACTACCACCTTCCTATCTCTGCCTCCCAAATAACTGGGATTACAGGTAAGCTGGATCTTGAACCCCCAAGCGCAGCACTGATATATGACATGACTAGTGTATATTTGTTAAATAAAGAAAGAAGGGAGGGAGGAAGAGAAGGAGAAGGAAGGATTGGAATTTGCCAAGCACTGAAGAGAGAAAGAGCTTTTGAAGCAGATAATTTGAAGCAAATATAGATGTGACGATTATGCACAAAGTGTGACGTCACAGGGAACAAGAGTGACGATAGAATATGTGTGCAGCATTGGGAGGAATAGAGGGTATGCCACATTTTTCAAGCAACTTTGTAAACTCTGGACTCTCAAAGCTGTGCCCAGTATGCCCTGAGTCTTCCAAGAGGCCCTGACGTCCCTGTGTGCTGGAGAGAGGAGCAGTCAGGCAGACAACAGGTCGGAAGCAGGATGTCTCCTGAGCACAGTTATGGGTCTGTATTTCTCTGGCTATAAACCCATACCAGGGATGGGCAGCTTTGATGGGCAGCTACAAAGGTCTGGCTGCCCCTGCCTGGAACAGCCAGATCCACACAGGTAATGGCACCCCAGCCATTTCCAAGGATGTCATTAATAAGGTATAATGCAGATGTCTGGCTGTGCTCTGCAAGGTCACAAAGGCCAGTTCTGGAATGGTTCTGGTTAATGTGACCACAAAACAGACTTAAGGCTCTGACCACACCCAAGTCAGGGAAGGCTTCTCCAAAGCAGTGACAGTCAGCTGAGAGCTGAGATGGGAGGAGTGTGAGGGTGTGGGGGTGGGGCTTGAGAAGGGGTCTGGAGAGGCAAAGGCCTGAGTGAGGTAGAGCCTGGAGGAGCCAGGAGGAGGAGGGGAGAGAGGCTGGAAGGAAGATGGGGTCATGTTCACACCCACACCGAGGAGGGCTTTCCTTGGAAAAACCCACACAGATTTTTAACACCTCACCATACAGTGCCCTTCAGGGCAGGAAGAGAATCTCTGCAGATTTGATGCCATAGGGACTTTCTGCACCCCTGGCCCTGCTGAATATTTCACCATTAGAAGAGCAGAGAAGGGGGACCCTGAGGTTGGGAGGGAGACTGCTTCAACTCTTAGAAAGCTCAAGTGAGGTGTAGTCTTTTCTGGGTCCTGGGCCAGAAGCAAGGAACCCTGGGTCTGTACCTTGGGTGCCGATCTGCTGTGAGGGCCCAGGTAAGTAACTTCTCGTCTCTGAGCCGATGGTTATAGTCTGAAATGAATGCGTTCTTAAGTAAGAGCCCTAGAAATGCTTATCCTTTTATGTTGCCCAAAAGGGCCAGCTCAAGATAGAATAAAACATTGAATGGACATGCTCAGATTCCAGCAGTCAGACAGGGGTTGGAGAACCTTTTAGAGTTGCAAAGGTGTTCTCTATAAGGATTGCTCTCTGCTGGCCCCTCCCTGACAATGCAGAGGTCAAGCATGCAAAGGCCACAGGTTGCCCACTTTTCCTCTCTGCCTGTGTACCAAAGACTGTGAGGAACCAGGTGCCGCCACCCTCAGCATGCGTTCAAGGTAAGTCCTAGCTGTATAGCCTGGGAAGTCACTGTAAGACTCAGCTTCCACACCTGGAAAATGGGAGGAATGACTGCCTGTGATTGTTGCAAAGGATTACATGGATAATGAGTGACCTCGTAGAGCAGGTTGCCAGGGGCACAGTGAGCTGAGCACATGGTCCAGGTGAGGGAGCATGGCTTTTCATTCTATTTTTTAGTCAATGAAGAATTTTTTAATTAGAATTAATAGAAAATGTCAGCTTTGTTTTTTTATTGTGATTAAATCCATACCATAAAACTTTAGCATTTAGACACTTTTAAATGTAGGATTCACTGGTATTTCATACAGCTCTGCAACCGTCACCACCATCCATCTTCTCGTCAGGACCTTGCACATGCCACACAGGCGCTCCACACTTGAGCCACACCCGCAATCCTTTAAGTGTTTTTCAAATATGGTCTTGTATTTATATTCAGGCTGGTCTGGACTGAAATCCTCCTATTTATGCTTCTCCTGTAGCTAAGATGACAGGTGTGCTCCACCGCACTCATTTGTTGTTGATTGAGATGGGGGGGCGGGGCTCTCAAACTTTTTGCCAGGGCTGCTCTTGACGCTAGATCCTCCCTAACTCCACCTCCCAAGTACCTAGGAGTTCATGTATGAGCATGTTTATTTTTCCTTCCTTCCAAATGGAAACTCTGTATCCGGTAGACTGGGACTCCTTATTGTCCCTCCCTGCAGCTCCTGGAAACCACCACTTTGCCTTCTGTATGAAATTGGCTCCTCTTGGTACCACATATAAGTGGAATCATATAGTATCTGTCTTTTCATAGCTCGTTTGTTTTGCTTCACATGAGGCCCTTGAAGTTCACCTGTGTTGTAGCATGGGTCAGAGTTTCTTTCCTCTTTAAGGCTGAATAATACTC
Source organism: Castor canadensis (assembly GCF_047511655.1). NCBI lineage: Eukaryota > Metazoa > Chordata > Mammalia > Rodentia > Castoridae > Castor > Castor canadensis. The sequence goes on along the minus strand of NC_133398.1, from coordinate 11,259,139 downwards.
TATTGTATATGTACACATTATTTTTAGCATTTTTATTAGCATATATTAGTTGTTCAGGGGTTTCGTTGTGACATTTCCATCTGTGCCTACAACGTACCTCCATTATTCTCCCTCTTCCCCCTCCCCCTTCTTAAAATGACTTCGACAGGCTTCAGTGTTCCATATTAATGCAGGTGTAGAAAATACATCACCATATTCACCCTCTTTTACCCTCTTCATTTACCCTCCCTTCCCAAACCTTTACCCTCTTCATTGTTTAAGTGTCTGTTCCTTGTTCAATGGGGCTTTGCTTGGTATTTCACCCATAAATATATTGTATTTTATCAGTCTAGCCCTCTCTATTACTCTTCCTGACCCTTTTCTGCCTATCTCGTATGGCTCAACATCTTTGTGTGTTTCATTGTTGTCTTGTTCCTATGTAGATGTGATGCATTTCAATATTATTCACTCTGTCATTCTCTTCTCTCTCTCCTCCTCTGGTCTTCTCTCACTACCCCCTATTGGAAATACGTCTGTACAGATATGTATGTTTCTTTATCATTCATCCATTGGAGACGGGTTGCTTCCACCTCTGACTCTTAAAAATAATGCTTCAAGGAACGCGTGTGCAAATGTTTGAGTCTCTGCTTTCAGTTCTTTTGGAAATATACCTAGGAGTGGATTACTGGATCACATAGTAGTTCTCTGTGTAACTTTTATACAATAAGTTTTTTTTAATTTTTATTTTATTCATATGTGCATGCAATGTTTGGGTCATTTCTCCCCCCTTCCCTCACCCTCTCCCTCACCCCCCACCCCCTTCCTGTCCCCCCCATCCCCTCACTACCCGACAGAAACTATTTTGCCCTTATCTCTAATTTTGTTGAAGAGAGAGTATATATACAATAAGTTTTAAAACCTCTATTTCTTCAGCTTAAACGGGCACCCTGGGCAGTTGGGGGTTCTTTCCTCCACTCAGTCCCCCCAGTTGCTAGGCTCCTCTGTGGTGGCCTGGTTGGTGAGCTCCTGTCTCTCTACTGGCACAGGGCATCCCTTGTGGGGCAGCCCTTGCCTTTGTCCCCCAAGGTCCCCAGACCAAGCTGAAGCACTGATACCACGAAGCACCACCATCTGGGAAGGTGGCCTCTATCTGTTGCAGGTCTGGGGACCACAGCCCAAGGGCATCTTCTCAGTTCCACTGCCTTCCCTCAAAGTCATCACCCAGGTAGGCTAGTGCCCTGGTTATAAGTAGAAGCTTTGCCATCAGACAGATCTGGGCTTGAGTTCTGGCTCTAGCAGTTGCCAACTGTGTGAGTTTGAGAGGGTCAATTCTCCCCCCTGAGCCTCAGTTTCCTTGCCTATAAAAGGAGATGGTAACAGACTGTTAATGGGGAGGTCAAGCTCATACATAAAATCCCTGAGCCCTTTCCCTGGCACAGACAAAAATGGTTAGCAAATGGATTTGTCATGGCCGTGGTCATTACCTGGTCATACACAGGACTGACAGGACAGAGCTTCTGTGTCTGAAGGAGGAGGGGAGTTGGGATAGTGTTGTCCTTCTGAGCAGAGTTCTTAAGGGCCTAGCTAAAGACATTGGGGAGGAGGTTCCAGGTTGGCCAAACCAAACTCTTCCCCTCTCTACAGTCTATGTACCGTCACTTAAATTTCCCATCCTTATTACGAGTTGCAGGTGGGGAAGGAAGTACACGTTTATTGAACATCTCTGCACTCTAGTCTTTGGAGTCTGGTGGTCAATTCCTTTGCTAATTATGGTGGGTTGAATGGTGACCCCATTAAAAGAAATATTCATGTCCTGGAACCTGTGAAGGAGACCCATTTGGAAAAAGGGTCTTTGCAGATGTGATTAAGTGAGGGATCTTGTGATGGGACACCCTGCATTACACAGGTGGACATCCTTGTAAGATCCTGAAGAGGAGAAAATGCAAATGCAGAGGAGGGGAAAGCCATATGAAATTGGAAGCAGAAACAGGAATTGTGCAGCCATAAGGCAAGGAACACCTGGAGCCACCAGAATCTATAAGAGGAATTCTTCTTTAAGAATTCTCCCTTGGTGACACTGGGCACTGGTGTCTCATGCCTGTAGTCCTAGCTACTTGGGAGGCTGAGATTAGAAGGATCAAGGATCAAGGCAAGCAGGGCAAATAGTTAACGAGACCCCATCTCTAAAACAACCAGAGCAAAATGGACTAATAGTATAGCACCTGCTTTGCAAGTGTGAAGCCCTGAGTCAAACCCCACTCCCATTAAAAAAAAAAAAAAAGAATTCTCTTTTGGACACTGATGAGGCAGAGGCAGGAGAATAGAGAGTTCACGGCCAGCCTGAGCTACATAGTGAGACTCTTAAAAACCCAAGGGCTGGGAATGTACCACTAGCCTATCATGCACAAGGCCCTGGGTTTGATCCCAGGACTTGGGGGGTGGGAGAAGGTGGGGAGAAATAAGAAAGAATTTTCTCTTCAGCTCTTCAAAAGGAGCACAATTCCACAGACACACTGATTTTGGACTTTCGGCCACCAGAAGTTTAAGAGAATGAATTTCTGTTCTGTTGAGTGCCCACATTTGTGGTGATGCACTGTGGTAGCCTTACACAGGTGGAAACAAAGCCACAGCTCTGCCTGCTCTTTGTCACAAGCCCTCCTCCGGATGGCCCTCCAGCCTGCCCACTGGCTTCACTGCCTCCAGCTCACTCCCTCCAGTCCCTCTGCTATACTCTGGCTGCCAGAGTGATGCTACTAAAACACATGACAGTGTCACATTCTTGTTTGAAGGCTGTACCAGCTAGAACACTTCTGTTCCAAGTGACAAAAACCCAACCCAAACTGGCTTAATCAAAAAGGAATTTATTGGCTCGTGAAACCAAAAAGTCCAGGGGCTAGGGTTGCCTTCGTCTTGGCTGGATTTGGGGCTCAAACGATGTCACTGGAATCCTTTTGCTCCATTGTGCTGCCTTCTGCTGTGCTGGCAGAAGAATCCTCACAGTAGTGAGATGGTGACAGCAGCCCCAGAACCTAAATCCTGTCAGATTAGAGACCAGCAGAAAGAATCAAAGACTTGTCCCAGTCTTTAAGCCAAAGCCCGGGATTAGCTCCCATTGGGTAGAATTGCCTATTCTTCATCCAGTTACGTGGCTACACAGTATTCATTGTGTGGATGCAATGATTGGCTTAGGTCTAGGTAATGTGTTCCCTCCCTTGGAGTCATGAGGGGTGGTGTTCTACCAGACATATGTGGACTGAAAGGGAAGAAATAAAAAAGAGTGAGACACAATCCAAAAAGAAAAATCCCACCCATCATCCCCTAAGCACAGCAAACACATCTAGAGCAGCGATGGCAATAAATTTCAGGGTTTTGTTGGCAGCACTGAGGCTTGAACTCAGGGCCTCATGCTCCCTAGGCAGGAGCTTACCATTTGAGCCACTCCACCAGCCTTAAATTTTAGTTTTAACAAATCAGCAAGTGTAGTTGGGTGCCGGTGCTGGTGGCTCATGCCTGTAAACCTAGCCACTTGGGAGGCTGAGATCAGGAGGATAGAGATTCAAGGCCACCACAGGCAAGTAGCTGACGGGACTTCCATCTCTAAAATAACCAGAGTAAGATGGACTAGAGGTATGTCTCAAGCAGTAGAAGGCCTGCTTTGCAAGCACGAAGCCCTGCGTTCAAACCCCAGTCCCACCAAACAAAAACAAAAAAACAAGTGTCTACACAGGTTTTCCAATGGCCCCTGACAAAAGTCATTAAGATGTAAGTCCCCATTCTCAAGTCTCGCCTCCACTCCAATTTCCTTGCTATCCCCTGGTATACCCTGCCATTTCTTGTCTGTGGGAATTTACTTACATGGTACTCTCTGCCTGGAACATTCTTTTTTCTTTATCTGGCTCATTTCTACTTCTCCTTCAAAACTGTCATCTGGCGTCTTTGTCTCCAATCTGGGCCTCAAAGCATCCTCACGTTCATTTATCATGGCCCCTAACCTATTGAATTAAACTTGATTGTAATGATTCTATGGATCATATTTCCTGCACTATGAACTCTGTACCTCTTAAAAGCAGGGATTCATTTCATTTTTATTTAACAAACACATAAATCCTGTTCCCAGGGCCAGCCACTGTTCTTAGCTCTTAATAAATATTAACGCATTTAAACCAGGCACAGGGGCACTGGCCAGTAATTCCAGCACTTGAGAGGATCTTGCCTCAGCAGGAGGATGGTGAGTTCAAAACCAGCCTGGGCAGAACAGTAAGATCCTATCTCATAAAAAAAAAAAAAAAAAAAAAACTTCATTTTATCCTCATAATAACATAATAAACATATGCAGTCAGTTTTATTAACCTTACTTTAAAGATGGGGAAACTGAGGTACAGAATGGTCATTCTTAGTTCATCCATGTGTTTTCTAAATTGAGACAAGGCAGAGCACAGGGTGGGTAGAGAAGCTGGGGGTGTGACTCAGTGGTAGAACACTTGCCTAGCAAGCACAAGGCCACAAAAACAATAAAAATTAGAGGTGTGTCTTTCAGGTTGTCCTGGTCTCTGTTCCCAATCTCACCACAATGGCCTTACTCTCAGACTTTCCCATTTCTCAAGGTGGTCACATTGTGGGACTTCCTGCACTGGAGGAAAGAGGGTGTTGCCAGGCAGCCTTAGATGGAGCAGTCCCAGCTGACCTTTCTCTGGCTCTGCAGCTGGGGTCCATGTGCCATGAGGAAGAGGCCCCCATCTGGCCCCAATGAAATCCTTGCAGGTGGAAGATGAGCCCAGAAGATGCTCAGGTGGACCTCTGTCTCCTCTCCTCAGGGTTCCTTATCATCCACTGTGCTCCAGGGATCCCCTCCCAACAGTCATTTACCTGCCCAAATTCCTGAGGATCCTAGAGTCCTAACCTGAAACTTCCAGAATATTAGCTGCATGTGTTTTTTTTTTCTTAAAATGTGCATGCCTTGTCCTCATAAGAGAGAAAAATAGACCAGCCTCCACTTCTGAGATCCACCTGGTTCTCTTATCTGTCTCCCTCCCTCCCTCCTCCATTACCCTGCCAGAGCTGCCTCCCCTCCTGTCTTCAGAGGCTCCATCTGTCCCCGCCTAGCCATCCATCTCTGCCCCAGTTGCCTCTTTTTCCTTGTCCCTTTTCTGGTCTCTTTCTCTCTGCCTGTCTCTTTTTATCTTTGTCTCTTCTGTACTGTGTCCCCTGGGAGGTGTGTTCGCCTGTTTGTGTCCCCTGGATAGTGAAATGCCTGTCTCCTAGCCTATTCACCCCATCCTTACCTGGAATATCCAGAAATGGGCCTGGGACTGCTTGGCTGTCCCATCACAGCCCGAGAACCCCTCTGTGGCAGGGCATCCTCAGGGTCTCCCACCCATGACCCTCTCTCTTTTTCTGAGCCTCCCACTGGCTCCCCTTGCTCCTTAGAGCCCCTTTGCCCAGCCCAGGGGACAGGAGCCCTCAGGGCCACACGGGCAGGGTGACTGTCTGCTGCCCCAAGGATCAGGGCTCTTCGGCTTCTCTTAATGAGTGCGCCTTCAGTGACACATTCATTATTCCTGTTCGGTCGCTTCGAGTCAAAACTGATTAGTTACACTTACCGCCGCAAAGATATAATGATTTTATTGTTTATCTTCAATTTATTTTGATTAACATCTCCGTTCTTTTCATTGCAAGTGCAATTAGGTGCAATCTAACAGCGACTACTTTAATTTTGTTGAAATTAAGATGAATAAGTGATGGCTTATGGTGCTTTGTTTAACAAATAAATCACAGTTAAGAGGAGTGTATTAGTAATAAATGAAAAAAGACAGCTTAATTAAAATGCATGGAGCCAGCCTCTTGATGTACATCCAAAATCCAAATTTGAATTCCAAAAATCAGAGGGAACTGAGGGTTAGGAAGACCCTAGCTGCCTCTCGAAATGGTGATCAGAGGGTGATAGACAGTGTGGTTTGGTTTTAAAGCAGCTGCGCAGAGCAGAGCGAGGAGGAGCACATTCGGATCCTTGAGAGATGGTGGCAAAAGCCACCAGGGAAACCCAGGTAGAAACAGACTAGGAGGACACAGAAAGAGTCCTCTCCCCTCCCCCCCAACAGACTGGCTGCCAAGCCCACACCCAGAATTCACTCTAGGAGTCAGTTGCAGCAGGGGGCAAGGGTTCCCCGCATCTGGGGAGGAGCAGGTGCTCTGCCAGGGAGCCCCTTTGCCAAGCTTAGACCCCAGGGCAAGTGTCTGGGTGAGTTCTCCTCCCCACTGGGCTGAGAGGGACTTCCCCATCTCTTGATTTGGAAACAAGGTACAAGAAGTCAGCCCTGGAAAGTTTCCTGTGTGAAGTTTAAAAGCGCCTGTGCCTGAGAGGCCAGCTTTGAAGCGGCTCTCAGGCCCCTCAGCAGGCTCCTGCGAGTCAGAGGGCCGGCCTTGCCTCAGATCCACCGCGCCTGCCGATGCAGGGCTGGGAAATGGGAATTGTTTTTAAGTTGAAAAATTACTCGTGGAGCTCACTCCTTTGCCACGGCTCTTCTTTTGTTCTCAGTCCTCTCCTTCCTCTGCCTTCTTTTCCTTTTTTGCTTCCTGCTTTTAGTAAAGAGCGACAGACAGAGCTAGGCTCAAATCCAAGTGCAGGCTGTGTGACCTCAGACCAGTGACTTAACCTTTCTGGACTCTAGTACCTTATCAGAAAAGGGAGAACAATAGTCCATGAAGCTGGTGTACTGTGAGGGTTGGCAAGGTAACTGCACAAAAGTGCCCCACACCTTTTGCCCAGAGGAGGAGTCCAGTTAATGTTAGCTCCCACCTTTTCTACAGACCCTCCTGCCTCCTCCTGGCTTGCTTTTCATAGGTGAGTCTCCTCCTCTTTGGCTCATTTCACTCCTACTTCCCCTTCATCTTTCTGCACTCTAAACTTCACTTTTTTCCTTTCTCCTTCCTACATGCTACTGAGTGCCCACCTTGTGCCAGGCACTGTGCCACACCTGAGATCTAGTAGGTGAGTAAACTCAGGATGGACCTACCCTCAGAGACCTTCCAATCTTATGGGACTTCCTCACACTGGTGGCCATGCCAGTCCTGTGTGTTCCAAGGTAGGTTCCCCACAAACCCAGTGTTTTGTGAGGATAGTGCAATGCCTAACAGAGCCTGGCTGCAGCAGGAGCTTGGTGGCTACTCATTGTTCAATTGAGTGACAAATGCTGTTGAGGATGGCTCCTGTGGGCCTGACTTTATGGGCACAGAGGAACCCCAAGCCTGAGTGTGAGCTCTTGGGGAGGCCACTTGGATAGGGAATCAGATGTCAAGGTAGACAACATGGATAGTTCTGGGATGGGTATGTGTTGCGGGGGACACAAGAAATATCAACCCCCAACAAGGACCAAAGCCAAATTCATATCTGGGAGCTGGACCTGCCTTCTTCCTTTCAGTTCAAGAAAGAGGAAATCAGGATTTATGTGATTGAGGGATAAGAGCTGTTCCCACCATGGAGAACAAGACTCCTCCTCTTTGTCTATAAGTCCCACCCCCTCCTCCTGCCCCTGCCCACCTCTCCAGCCTCATCCCTACACACACACACACACACACACACACACACACACACACATTGGATTTCCTGCTGGCCATGCCCTCATGCCTCTCCCAGGAACACTCCCTTCATCACCCATTTTAGCAGCGCCTTCCCATTTCCTGCCATCTGCACGCATGGGTCCACACCTGGTTTCAGGTGTCAGCTTTGATGGTGCCACACCTTGGGAAAGCTGCTCCTGAGCCCCCTCTCTTCCCAGGCCAGGTTCCCAGGATATATGATCTCCTCACTCTATTCCTTCACAGCACTTGTACAACTGTCATGAAATAATCCACCCTTGCAGTTCAGTTTGCCTCCCCAACTAGAATGCAAGTTGCATGAAGGCAGAGATCATGCCCGCCTTGTGAACTGCTGTCTCCTCCGTGCCACGAAAAGAGCCTGAATAAAAACTGGATTGGATGAATAAACTGCTACAGCTGGGCACTTTATCCCATGCACGAAAACCACAATCTTAAAAGGCGTGGAGTCCAGGAGGATCTTGAGATTCACGTCAGTTGGGCTACATAGTGAGACCCAATCTAAAACAGACAAGCAAAACCAGAAAGCAAGAATTGTTTCCATTTCACAGATGAGGAAACTGAAGGTTGCAATGGTGAATGACCTGCCTGAGTGAGTGGTCTTGAACTCACATCTGTTTGACTCTGAAGCTACACTGCATCCAGGAAGCATCTTTGAAGCTTAAATGCCAACCATGGTGCGTGGTGGGAGAGGAAAGGGAGGAACAGGATTTCTCCTCCTTGGGTCTAAAGAACAGAAGAGAGCACTGCTTGGTATCAGCCAGGAAGGAACCAGCAAGTGACAGGGCCTGAGACCTCAGATTCAGCTCTGGGGTGTGCCCAACGTAAAAGTGGAGGCAGGGGAAGAGGGGAACTTCAGGAGAATTCACCCTTGACTTTTCTTGCCCAACTGGCTGCTGAGGACATGGGTTTTGTGGAGCACCCTGGCACCCGCTGCGCTAGACAACCAGACAGCCGCCACAGTGGCTGCATTTGCAACTGATTTTCAAGGGGTGGGGGGGACCAGAGTCGTTGGGCACCTCCTTCCTCCATACTCTTTCCCTACACCCCCCCCTCCGCCTCACACACACACACACACACACACACACACACACACACACACACACTACCACCGAGAGCTGCTATTAGCAATTTTTAAAAGATAACGAAACTGCCGCTGGGAGGAAGTGACTTGTCCGAGGTGCCAGAGCAGGGAAACGGCTTAAGCCGGATTCTGGGGACGGATGGTCCTAGTTGGGATAGAGGGAGGGACAGCGAGTACTCCTGGGTAGAGGGAGTAAGAGGTGGCAAGTGAGGGGAGGTGGAAGGAAATGAGAGGGAGGGAGAAAATGGTGAGAGCGAGCATAAAGCGAGGGTAAGAGCATCAGTCCCACAGAAAGAAAGAGAGGCGCAGTGAAGAAGATCTGGGGACACCGGGAGGGACCCAGAAAGGAGAAGAGACAGAGCGCCACTGAGACAGGGGATGGAGAGAGATCGAGGGAGGCGGGCAGAGCCGAACCGGGAGCCGGGCAGCCGGAGCCAGTGACAGCCACGGAGCGGGGGCGGGGGCGGTGAGGAGCGCGGAGCAGGCGCGGGACGGCGGCGGGCGGGGCGGGGAGGCCGGGGACGCGGCGGCGCGGCCACCTCCTCCCGGCGCCGCCGCCCCCGCCGGCCCGGCCGGGCCACCTCCCCCGCCCCCGGCCGCACGCGCCCGCAGCCTAATGACCGCAGCCAGCCTGCGCCGCCGGCCCGCGCCCACTCGAGGCGAGGCTGCCGTCAGCTGGCAGCACGGAGCGAGCGGGGACAGCGCGCCAGCCGGGGTGGCAGCTCCCCTAGCTCCGGCTCCGCGGGCCCTGATTGATTTGTCAGCCGAGGCGAGAAAACAGCCCCTCTGATCCGTGCGCCTCCCGGCTTCCGGGCCGGCCCTGCAGGCTGGAGCGCCCCACCGGCCCCAGGAGGGAGCCCCCTGTCCCCCGGCCCGGGCCCCGCCGCCCCTCCAAAGTCCCACACCGTCTCCGCCCGGTCGGCCCGCAGACCCTGGGGTTGCCAACTGCCCCGTCGCCTCCCCTGGGCACCGTGCCAGCCCCACCAGTCCTCACCCTGCCGCTCCCCCCAAGCCCTGCACCCCCACCCCCCGCCCCCCGGACCTGGCCCGGGGCCGCCCGCAGAGCCGGCCACACCCGCTGCCGAGGGCTCGGAAAGGTAAGCCGGCGCCTCGGCGCGCCCCGGGGCCGGGAGGGCTGCGCGCGGGGCGCGGGCTGGGCCCCGCGGGGCACCCGCGGACCCGCACCCGGAACTGCCGCTGCCACCAGCGGGGAACCCGCGAGGGCCCCGCTGGGCCCGGAGGGCTTCGGGCAAGTTGGAATCGTGTAGTGAGAGCCTGGTGGGAATCCGGAGATAGTTACCGGCCTTCCTTTCCTGGGTGGGAGTGGGGGTCTCGCTGGGGCACAGAGCTCTTCTGGCCATACCTTTCATCTTGTAAGGAATTCTCTTCCTCTCTCACCCATCCTCTCCTGTCTCTGAAGGCATCATTTTCCTAGGTCTTTTTTGAGGAGTTACCCCTTTTTTTTTTCGCCTTTTTTCAAGCAAGGCATCTCTCTCCATTCCTCTCCCCCAATTAAGCGTTTTCTCTCCCTCCCCCCCACCCCCCGATTTAGAAGGATTTTCTTCCTTTCTCACTCTCCAGTTTAGAAAGAAATCCTCTCTCCCTACAATTTACAATTTTCGTCTGGCGAACTCTGCAGTGCTGAAGACTGGACCCGCTTCTCTGTTGCCCTCTTACCCCACTTAATCCTAGGTGTGCAGATTCAATACGAGTCTTCAACTGGGGGAGGGGGGCTGGGTTTTTTCTGATGCATGGGGCTATCTCGAGGGACTCAAAGCAGGGTACCAGCAATCCATCTTTGCCTCCAGGAAGAGGGCAGCTGCCCAGCCTCAGCTCAGGTGCATGGGCATTTGTTTCCAGGGGGCAAAAAGGGAAGACTGTATCCTGAAACAAAGAATTAAGGCCAGTGCAGACTGTCCCAGCTTCTTCCAAGGGGGAAGAGTCTCAGCTTCTGGACAGAGGGGCCACGTCCAGGCCCCTCCCCATCCCTTTAACTTTAAAATAGTTTAGTGAACACGGAAATCGTGTTGTTGTTGTTGTTGTTTTTCTTCTGTGTGGTGAGCAGTCTACAGAGAGAAATGGGAAAGAGGGGAGAGAGCTTTAACTCTGATGCCTGCAATTAGTTCCCTGGGATGGGGAGGGGGCAACCCGGGAGCCTCAGTTCTTCAGATACAAAAGCATTTAGATCGCTTTAGACCGGTTAATCCTGAGTCCTGCTCGGGTCTCTTTTGTTTCCCAACCCCATTGTGGGTTTTGTGCAGTTTCTCTCTGTTCGCGTGATTGACTAGCCAATGGATGGTAATTATCCAAATGTCCCCTCTGTCCTTTGACTGACTTCTCTGTATTATGGGCAACTGTCATGCATTCTGTCATTCCATATCATATTACACGTATTATCATATGAAGTCCCCCCTTTAAAGAAGGGAGCCTCAGCCCAGATGCTGTCGATTTTAGAAGGAAGGTCCCCGAATAATTTGTGCTGGACTTGTTTTGGAATACAGAACAGGGGACGCTGGAGATGGGAGGTTGTGCAGGTAATTTGCTTTGCTGGCTGGGGGTGGGGGTGGTCTCCGGAGTTGGGGTTATAAGGAGCTGGGTACAGATTTGCTAGTTGTATTCTTCTGGTCAGATCCTTGGAGTGGTTTAAATATGTCTGGGATACCTTATGGAGAAACTTGGAATCAGCTTTTTTGACCCCACAATATCAGATATATCTATGAGTCTTTTGGGGTACTAGATCTTAGTAGGACATGCTCAGAATGCCAGCCCCTGGGATCCTAAAATATACCTCTTGTACCTGTGGCCCTTCACAGGACTATTTGGACTCTTGCCCCGGTTTGCTGTCAAGCAGACCAGGATGGAGCAGCCAGCTGTGTCTATTTGAGCCTCCCATCCCCACAAGCTGATGCTAAATCTCCGAGAAGGGACGAGCTTTTCCAATGATGCTTTTGCACAGATAAACTTAGTGCCCCTTGGTGCAATTGTGCATGCCATCACTTAAGAGGGAGGCAGATTTATAACAAGGAGGCTTTGCAGACAGAGGCTCTGGGGTCCTCTGAATCTGTGGGCAGAACTAGCCTTGCTTCTGCTAAAATGTGAAAAAAGTGTTTTATTATTGCAATGGATATGAAGTGCCACCCAGATGTACAGCCTCACAGTTAATTACCTTGTTCTTCATCAAATATATGAGCAATAAATTCTCCAGGAAGGGAGGGGTGTGTGTGTGTGTGTGTGTGTGTGTGTGTGTAGATAAATGGATGGATAGATGAATGCAGGGGACAGAGAAAGTCACACTCTTTTTTAAGACCACAGAAAGAGAGACTATTTCTTTGAAATACTGCTGCAAGATGCTTTGAATTTCTCAATGATCAAATATACATGACCAAGCTGTGCATGTTAGGGTACGAGGTGTGCTGACGGTCAATAGCTATTGATCAGGCTGTTAAGTATTTCTGCTCAGTTTTACAAATATAGATAGATCCCAGATGATTTAAAGAATTGGATAGCTAAGAAACTAACATTCTATGTTGCTTTGGAGAAGGGGGAAATGGCTGGTCAGTAGTAAAACACCCCAACCATTGTTTATCTCCTCTTACCTCCCCCCTCCCCCCACAAAAATAGCTTAGAAAACATGCAGTTCATTAGCAGGAGTGTTCAAGAATGGAGTAAAAAATATTCTAAATGTTTTGTTTGGGGTCTGCATGGCACAATCACTTTACCTGAGCCCAGCCTGTTCACAGGCTGAGAGTTTACCACTGTCTCTGTCTGTCTCTCTCATGCACGCGCGCACACACAAACACACATACAATTTTGCAGCCACTATTTTGACCCAGACTGATACACGAAGCTGAAGAGATGGGGAGGAAGCCATTTCTGGGAGTGGGAGCTAAGGTCCTTAAAATCCTTCTGGTTAGTAATCAGGTGAGCAGGCCACATGGCTTCCCCCAATTAACTAACTTCTCACTAATCTGAAGATCTATTTAGAAAGGTGTAGAGGGAGTGGAGGATGGAGATTTAAAGATAACCTCTAATTGGTCTGGAAAAATTCAGTGGATGACACCTGGAAACCCTCTTTTTCTCTTTCATTCTCTCCTCCTCCCCCACCACTCCCCCTTCCTATCTCTTTCTCTCAATTTACCTTCTAGAATTAAAAGTGGACTTGAAAGGAAGAGGCCCTGAGAAACACTTGGGAGGAGGAGGGAGCACGAACTTTTAAATTTTTATTGTGTTGAATTGTAAATCTTATTTGTGACCAACCAATTAGCTATTTTGTAAAAGAATCATATTCAGGAAAAGCAGCCTTTACCCGGATTGTAAAACTTGAACACACAGACAACTGATGGTTATGATGTGTTTTCACACCTTAAAATGACAGAGTGTAGATTTTTAGATTTTTCTATTTGCAGAACAATCTTTTCCAGCTAAGTGCTCTCACTGGAGGAGCTCAGACATCCCTATTGATAACCACCCCCCAAGTGAACCCAAAATTGGCATCCCTCAAAAAAAGTTGACCCACCTAGAAATGGATGAATCAGCCTTGATTGGGTGGACATGCCCTTTCACCTCATTGTGTCTGACCTATCACTTAATTAATCTCTCCCAGATGCAGAGCTGTTGACAATGCCAAAGATAAGCAGTATTTTGAACAAAGCTGGAAGCTTTTTAAAAGAACAAGCCACAGTGAGGTTTGAGGCTCTTCAAAATGTATAAATCAGCATTTGGATGCAGTGTTTGCTGTAACATAGCCTAGTCTCAGAAATGGTCCCATCTTTGCTGGAAACTTTCTGTGCATTTCTTTAACCATGGATGTGTATGCACATTCGTTTTCTGCCTCTCCCCTTTCTGCCTCTGGTTCTCTTTCTTCTGCCTCTCCTCTGAATTATAGTATCCATAGCTTGTTTCCTGAAAAATGTCCTGTGCTTTCTAGCCTTGTCTTTGGCTCTTCAGAACATTTTCACAGCACTAGGGCTATGGATGTGGTCAGTTTTGAAGGCTTTGGGTGACAAAATATTATGAAGGAGGACATTTGTGCTAGAGGCACCTTGGTGACATACAGGGACTAGTTCATTAATTAAAAGACTTGCTAATTGCTGCTTGAATTACTATACAGAGAGAATGAAACAGAGAGTTTGTAAAAGATGACAATTTGAGGGATCAATTTTTTTGGCTTAAAACATTGTCATAAGCAGTTCCCAGAAAATGTGTTGCTTTTACTCCTGTGTCTATCACCAACTATTCAATTGAGCTTCAATTAATGATAATATATGGTTTGGGATCTTTAGCTGGGCCCGACTGATGGAAGAGCTTTGTTGAATTTGGTGCAGGTGGCACTGTTTAATAAGCACAGGAAAGAGTGAATAATGTAGTGCTTGCAAAGAGAAGTAAATGCAAAATAGATCGTTCTAATTATGGCAGCCCCCAGAAATGGAGACACAAGCCGAAATGGCCAACTAGCTGGGAAATTCCAAATAGAGCTGATTGTCCGCTGCCTTTTTTACTTTCTCGAGGGCTGACACAGGAGCTGGAAAGCAAATTTGGATGAGCTCATCTGACTGAAAACCAGCAGTCTGATGACCTATCAATGTCTAGAAGCCTTTGCCAGAGTCAAACTCAGTTCTAGCACAGGGTCACATCTTCCTATAAGAGATTCACATAAGCTTATCAAAATAGTCTTTCATGTTTCATTGCAAAGTGTCAGGAGATTTTGTGTTCTTGTCTTGTTTTAATTTCTTTATGTTTGAGAAAATGAGTCCATAGGAAATCAAAGTGTGAATACTTAAGCAAACAGAATTCCCCATATACCTGCAAGGGTTTGTAGTGATTTTCATTCATGCAAAGATAATCGATGGGACATTAGTTGTTTTAACTAAAAATGTTGGGGGAGGGGTACCAAGGGGCTGGGCTTCAGTTGAAGCACATGTGGGAAATGACTGGTTCCTCACCTAAACAGACAATGCCAACTTTCCAAATAGCAGTAGAGACTTGCTAAGCAAACCAAAGGAGAGTTGGGGAAAGGTCCTGTTGAAGGTGTAGGGTGAGAGACAGTAGCCATGCTGGGCATTTTTCTTTACTGGCAACTTCACTATTCCCTTCAGAAAAGTACCATGTCCAACATGACCTCCTAGGAAAGGGAGCATCTTACTTCCAAAGAAGGTGCAATTTGTCCTAGGAGCCTGGCTGGCATGCTGTGGGATAGTCAATGGTAGGAATCCAAAAGCAGTATTCTTTAGCTTGGATGAAAGGAAGACTGAGTCTGCATGGGTGTGCTGGATATGGGCTCATCTGTGTGGCAATGGCTCCAGCATGTGGGGCAGACTGTCGTCCTCTGATAGAGGATCCAGGGTGCAACCAAGTGCAATATCTTTAGGCAAAATCCCCTTTTTGTTCTGTAGAAATGTTTACCAAGCCCACCACCAGTATAGTGAGCATTGACTGGGCACTCGAGTCCATTAGTGCTGGTGTATGTGAAGCTCATAAAAGGTTTATGGGGAAACTGCTTCAAAATGGAGTTAGGGGTGTCCTGAAGCCAGAGAGGGGTGGAAGAGATGCCTTTGAACGAAGAATGTGGTAGGAGAAAATTTTCAGTATCAGGTATGTGGAGATAGAAGAATTGTCCAAGGGTTCAGCTGCTGCCTCCCCTACTCTCAACTCCACTTTTTGTTACAAAGTCTTTCTGATTCGCTTTTAAGTAAATGTGGTTCTCTCTGTGAGGAAATTTATTGCTCTCTCTCTCTCTCTCTCTCTCTCTCCCCCTGTGCATGTGTGTGTGTGTGTGTGTGTGTGTGCACGCGCACATGCTTCAACCTGAAAAGCCTGCAGAGTAAGGATTAGCAAAATGGCCTTTCCAGGATTGGCTATTATTCTAGGTTATATTAAAATTATCTTCAAGGTACAAGGTGTAGCTATAGTTATACCAGTTTAAAAAATGACCTCTTGTTACAATATTTACTTATTTATTTATTTTTTTATTTTTCGTTTTCAGGACAATTTATATCTTTTCATGGGAATTAGTTGTGGAGGTGAAATTAGCTATTGTGATACAATTGTTCTTTAAGAATAATCTGATCTGACAGATTTATATTGTTGACAGTGTGATTTGGGCAGGACCCAGATATAAACTTTCTGCACCCCAATCAATAATGGCAAATCGTTTTGCTGAGGTGAACAATCTCTGACCTAGTATTCGTATTTCTTTTACCAATTCCCTGTAATAAAATTGAACATTTTGTCACCACTTTGAGAAACACTGCCAAACACCTTAAAACACATGTCACATGCCAGCAGCCCCTCATTTCCCTCCTCCGGGAGTTTCTACATCTGGAATCATAATCACAGATAAAAACCTTGACAAAATTGCATCTGAGCACATTCCTCTCCGCAGCCCTTACTTTCTCATAACATTTAATACAATATTAATACCTGCTACCGAAAGGCAGGAGGGAGGAAAAGGGCTGCCAACCTCCGAGGTTTCCTGATGCATCATGTTCAAACCTGAAATTCACACTTCGTGTTTCATTTTAAGTTCAGCGCATTTAACAGGGCCCTAGAGAGAGAGCCCTGGTTAGTTCCCCAACCTGCTCAGCTGACGCCCAGGGAGGCAGTTTCAGAATTGTTCAGATTGCTGCAGGGAGAAGAGGAGGAGGAATTGGGCTCCTCTCTGCCTGCAATGGGCCAAACCACTTCTCTATCCTATTGTCACAGATGTGGGGCTCCTTTGGAAATAATGAAGGCCCCATGATTTTTATTGTCAATAGTGGTGATCAGCAGATTTTCTGTATGGTGTGACCAAAGCAATGAGCTGATTTCATAAAGAAAGAGAGAGCCATGCCTGAGCACTGCTCTGCCTGACAGCCACTCACATCAATATAAAACAATCCCCCCTTTGCTGAAAGAGGCCCACAAGCCTGGGGAAAAGGGTGTCCTTGTTGAAGATCTGGGGCTTTTATGACTTCCCTGTTTTTCACCTCATCCCATCTTTTTTTGAAGATGCCCACACCCCCACATTCCTGTGCACGACTAGGAATCACCATTTCTCTGCTCTCCAAGTTGGAGACTGAAGGTAGAGAGAAGGGGAAAGCAAAGGAAACTCCTGTGTCTCTTGGGGTCATTAGGAGCTACCCTGGAAATGGACTTTCAAATGTTAGTGGTTTTGTTCCGGTGATGTTGTTCTCTAATCAGAATTAGGGTCAAAACAGATCAGACTTGCCCCCTCTCTTTTTAAAATGTAAGCCTCCAGGTTTCTGGAATAAGCAACTAGCACCCCTAATAGCAAACAGCCTCAGCTTTGAGGGGAAAACACACACACACACACACACACACACACACACACACACACACATTTCCCTGAGCAAGGCTCACTTTGGTAAGCAAGGAGTGTAATTTGCTGAGTGGTGCAAGCAAGCTCCTAGCACAGGGGACAGTTACGCTCTACCCAGGGAACAGAGGTGGGCCACCCGCCCTGTCACTGCAGCCAACAGCTTTAAGAAAACAGCCTTAAGAAAACAAACAGTCCTTTCTGCTTCAAGACAGGGAAGAAATGCTGGTTTGACTCTATCTTCTTTGCAGTTATTATTCAAGGTTTCCAACCCATACCCTAACCCCATCCTCAGGGTTTGGGGTCATCTATTGGTGTATCCAAAAGGGGATCCCAGGCAGGAGTGTCTGGGGCCAAGGAGGGCGGCTCTCCTGCCCGGAACCTTTCCCTGATGCCTCACAAATCGGCGTTTTCTCTATCTGCCTTTCCCTGCGGGGAGACTCCGGAAGGCTGCAGAAATCTGGGCGCCCGTTCGCTCGCTTGTCAAGAAGCAAACTGTCTTCACATTCTCCAAGAGCAACATCCCTGCCTAGGAAGAGGAAGGAAAGAGGCAAAATAAATAAAACCAGTTAATGTTGTAGTTAACTTGCAAATCAAGTAAATCTGTTGGTGCCGTATTTGAGAAATAAACCATCAGAGCGTCACAGCAAACACACACTTCTGAACGTCTTCATTTTGATTTAATGGTATATCAGCTTCAACTATCGCTTCCTCTGCTGGTACACACGGCCTGATGCCTCGGGAGGAGGGTGCCCATGTTTATCACCGAGTGAGATGACTAATTACACCTTGTCAATCACCGGCTATGAAGACATAAAACCAGCGCGCACAATGAAGTAGTTGCCTGCAGCGTCAATTAGTTGGCGATTCCGAGGTTATTGCGTGGCCCTGCTTTGGCCGCCTCTAATAACGGGACAGGGCGCGGGGAACAGCGCACTGATCAATCACCCTCCTTCCTGGGCTCCCCCACGCCCTCATCCCCACCCCCACCAGCCCGGCCTGGCCTCACTTTCTCGCGGTGGCTTGCGCTTCCTCTCTCCGCGGCCCCGGATCGGTGGCGCCTGCAGCCCCGGGAGCCCCGGGAAGTTTGCGCGCGGCAGCTCCGCAGCCGGCAGCCGGAGCCTCGCAGCCTTCGGGGAGCGCTGAGGCTGGTGGCCCCTTTGTTGGAGAAGGCGTGGAGGGAGCGCTTTTGTTCTGAGTTAGTCACGGTGGCCGGCTGGAGGCTGCTGCCTCATTATGCGCGGGGTCTGCTTGTCTGCGAGGAAGCAGATGGTGGGGAGGTAGGCAGCGGCAACAGTGGCCAGATCTGAATTCCGTTCACCTGTCACCTCCCAAAAAGGCAGGTTCGGGAAACTTAGGTATTCTTTCCCCTATCGGGGGAGGGGGTCGATGGGCCTCGGTTTCCGGAGCCTGAAAATGTTTCATTTACCTGTCTGTGCTGGTTCTCCCCACCCCCTGCCTTTCCCTGGGCTGCGGCTTTGCGCGCTGTGTAAATGTCACTCACGTGTCAGGATATGTGTTTACAACCTGTTCCTCTCCTTGTTTAGTCTCCGAGGACAGGACTCGGTGGTTGCACGACGTCCCCCAACCACTGGGGGAGATTAGCAAAGTTACCGGCCTCTGAACCTCGGGCTTGGGTCCCCAGATCCCGCCCAGCGGGGGCAGATGCGCTTGAACCTCTACCAGATTCGCGCGCTTCACGGTCCGACGAGAGGGTTAAACAGAGGAGCTCGCGGGGCGGGAATTCTGGCTACTGGGGAATTTAGGGCCGGCCAGCGATGGATGGGGGCTGCTGGTTAGAGTGGTAGATTGGTGGCGAGAGAATAGTGTACAAGTATGGGAGGAAGTGAAGAGCCGCAGGGTGTATGTTTCCATGTTTCTTGAAGAGCGCTCGGCAAGAGTTACAGAGTAACCGCCCCACCCCCACCCCGCCAGCTCTTGAAAACGCGTGATGTCCAGCCCACACCAAGGACAAACACTCCGGTGTTGTTACAATTCTTTTCAACTCCTTGGGCAACCTCCAGGTAAACCCTGGTGACTCCCAGATTGGATTTTCATTCCCTATTTTCTTGGGAAAAAAAAAAGTGCCCCAGATGCTTGTGTTATTAAGTAGGCGTCGCGTGCCCGGGCGCGGGCCGTGTGCAGGAGCTGAAGCACACGGCTGCGTGAACGCACGCGCACACGCGTCTTTGGATTGATGTTTCTTCCTTCGCATTGGGGTATCTATGCACGTGCAGCGTGTACACACATACTTGTAACTACAAGAGTTTCTGCAAATACTCACAACAGAGCCTCAAAGGCGCTCGCTCAGGGATTTAAGCAAGATTGTCTAAGCACCCGAGTATGTTTAACGTGCTGCTTTCTAGATGCTACTTGTGCGGGACACTTGCTACTTGGACATGGTGCGCGCGTGTAGACCACAGTTCCTACGTTAGTGCTCCACCATAATTTTGCCCACAGATAAATTCGTGTTGGCTGTGTTTTTGTCAAAACAGACCAACATGTGCATTTGCACACATGAACACGAGAGTATGTCCTTGGCTATTACAAGCACAGGTATGTGTACTTATGTGTGCAAGTTATGTACAGTATGTAGAAGGTATGATTTCGTGCTGCTTTAACTCCTTGACCTGTAAGATAAACTGCAAAGATCCTGGCTTTCCCGTTACTGGGTCCCAGCAAGCAGGTCACTTCATACCGACACCCCTACCCCCATTACATGGAGCGAACCCCTCCAACAAAACAGACCCAGGAAATGGGACTCAGTAACTGATGTGTTCCGTTCAGTTTTTCTCTACAATCACTTTTTACTTCCTAAATCCTTGCTCCCCTAGACACCTGAGTATTCCAAGAGACTCTAGGTTGACCATGAAGTCTGGAGGCTGGGACTGGCAGTGGGGTTTACCCCGCAGGCTAGGCTGATGGTCCTTGGCGTGGTGGTGCAGCCAGGCGGCTGTATGGACCTCACGTCACCCACGTCAGTGGCATGGTGTGTGCCATAGCAGAAAACGGGCCTGTGGTTTTTAAGGACCTCACAGATGCCAAATGCTTCTCGGAGTGAGAAAGTTTTGAAAAGGAGAGAGGAAAGAGGCAGTGATTAAAGAATTCGTTTAGTGCCTACTGTGTTCCAGACATTTTTACATCCAATTTCTCTTTCATTCATGCTGGGGATCTTCTCGTCTCCCATTGAAAAGGTCAGAAATAGGCTAAGGGAGGTTAAGGCATTTAAGATTACATTCAGTGTAAATGGGACAGCTAGGATTCGAACTCCTTGCTTTTCTGAGTTCTTAAAGTCATGATCTCCCCCACTCTTCCAGGCAGGAGAGAGACAGGGAAGTTTATTGGG
Organism: Castor canadensis; assembly: GCF_047511655.1. Taxonomy (NCBI): domain Eukaryota; kingdom Metazoa; phylum Chordata; class Mammalia; order Rodentia; family Castoridae; genus Castor; species Castor canadensis. The sequence goes on along the minus strand of NC_133398.1, from coordinate 11,238,823 downwards.
CCCACAGATAGCTTGGAGCGAGGAGATACTGGCTGGTCCTCCTCCCCAGAAGTCACAGTTCACGGTGGCTTTCGCCCTTCGAGCTCAGCTGGGTCCCCAAGAGGCCTGTGCGGCTGCCCGCAGCCGGCGGGGCGGCGCGGAGCCCAGGACGAAGGCCGAGCTCGGAGGGAAGAGGGCTCTTGAAACTCTGCCCCAGGCCTGCCTTCCCGGGCCTCCCCAGAGGGTGCCCGAGGCCTAGGGGAGACTGGAGTGAGACCTCCTGAGGTTCCTTTGGCTGAGCCTTCTCGGAATGCAGACAGCCAGTAAAAAGGGTTTAATTTTCCTTCCCGAAGAAATCTCAGGAAACTGTTGGTAGCTTAAAAAACTCCAACCCCGTGTTCTCCCTCCTCCCTCCCTCCCGCCTCCTCCTCCAACCTCGCCCACCAGCTCCCACTGTCTCGACTCTCCTCTCCTCCTCTTGCCTCTCCCCTCCCTCTCCGGTCTCCCGCCTTTCCGGAGCACGCGCTGCCAGGGCCTGGGGCGCCGGGTGGCCAATGGCACAGCGGCAGGACGTGATGTCAGGCGCGGCTGTAGAAAAGGCGCGGAGGCTTGCGCTGGCGCGGATTGCAGAGCCGGGGCTGGGCTCGGCGCGCGCTTGGAGAGCATTGCGCGCGGCAGGGCCCGCGGCCCGCGGCTCCTCCTTCCACTCTGCTCCTCCTCCTTTTTCTCCTCCTCCATCTCCTCCTCCACCTCCTCCTCCGCCTCCTCCTCCTCTTCCTCCTCCTCCTCTTCAATTCTCCCGGTGGCTCGGCTCGGCTCGCTGGCTTCGGAGAAACCCCTACTCCAGTCGCCGACTCAGCGCCCTAGAGGGTCCCCTTTGGCTGCGGGCACACCCCAGGGAAAGGAGGGGGTCCAGGCATCTGGGCCGCCGCGGGTACCTAGCTGTTCCTAAGTGAACCCCGTCCGCAGCCTTCGCCGCCTGGGGCAGTTTGCGCCCCTGCTTTGCGCCCTGAGCGCCGAAGCCGGACGGGCGATGCCCGCGGCGTGAAAGCGCCCACGGCGGGCGCCGACATCTGCCCTGGTCTCCCGCCACCTCCTCCACCCCCCGCGCCCGTGCCCTTGTGACCCTGGCTTTGGCGCCGCCGCCCAGGCGCCCCGCGATGTAGCTGCCCCCACGCCTCGGCGGGAGGCGTCCTGGCCCGCGGGCGCCCGGGGCCCGGAGCCCGGCCTTTGGGGCGCAGCCGAGCTCGGGCGGGGCCGGGGCCGCGGTGGCGATGCACTGGGCCCGTTAGCGCCGGGAGCGCCAGGCAACTGAGGCGGGGGGCAAGCCCTTCCTCGGAGGAGCCGCGCCCCCGGCCCCGCCGATCCCGCCGCGATGCTGTTCCACAGTCTGTCGGGCCCCGAGGTGCACGGGGTCATCGACGAGATGGACCGCAGGGCTAAGAGCGAGGCTCCCGCCATCAGCTCCGCCATCGACCGCGGCGACACGGAGACGGTAGGCGCGCGACTGTGGAGTTGGGACTGAGAGCTGGGACCTGGCCGGGCCGGTCAGCGCCTTTGCTCCCCGAAGTTTGGGGAGAGTCCTTCGTGCCGCACGGGACTGAGCGCTGGGGATCCTTGGACAGGATGCAAGGCCTGTAGCCGGGACAAACCTGGCTGCTGGGGTGGAGGAGGGAAACAAGGTTGAAACTGAAATCGCAGACCCCTAGGGTGGAGGAGAGCGTTTCTCCCGAAGTGGAGCGGGGTCCCACCCGCGGCCCTGGCAACTCCCTTCTCACCTCGCTGGGCGCTTGGGTCGACAGCCCTGGCTCTCCACCTCTCGGCTCCCGGCTGCTGGCTGCGCAGCCGCCCGCGCCTCGGGAGAAGGGCGAACCAGCTGGGAGCCCTGGGGCTCCAGCCGGCTGAGATCGCTCCCAGTCTCCTGGCAGTCGGGGCTCCCTGCCTAGCGCAGTTTCAGGCGCCGTAGTCTTCTGGGCCGGCACTTTTCGTTGATCCTGTCCCCGCGCCTCTGGCCCGCGGGTCCTGGGCAGGCCAGGGCTTGGAGTTTAGGCTCTGGCCTGGCTCTCGCGGAAGGAGACTACATTCGGTTCTCTACACCTGGCTCAGCCGGCCCAGCCCCAAATAGCCAGTTCTTGGCTTCAGACCTCCCCAGGGGCCAGGAAGAGCAGACGCTGCCCAAACAGCGGGCCCAGAAGTGAAGTGACCTTTAGAGATCCAGGAGGTGGAGAGCACGGCCAGCCGAAGCGTCTCTGCTTGCAGAGCAAAAGCGGCAGCTCAGTGGCCGCCTGGTCTCGGTCTCCGAGCCCTTCTTCTCCAGTTAAACCTTCACCGTTCCTCAATTTGGTCACAGATGGATTGGGGCTGGGCCTGTCCTGCACCCAGAGACTTTGAGGGCACCCCTGAACCCCACTCACCATCTCCCGAGACTCAAGAGGATCCCAGCCAGGGGCAGAGGAGTCAGAAGTTGCTCGACCTGTCCTGGCCTTTGGTCTAAGGATCCACAGATCTCTGTGAAGAGTGACTTTTAGTGGTCATCTTCCCCTTTTCTGAGGCCCAATGGGGTGACTCCTTTAAGAAATAGTTTGGGGAATGCTCTTGGAGGACTTGACTGAAATACCCAAGGAGGTCCTGGTCCTAAACAGAGCTGAGAATTTCTGGAGAAAGGGAGAGGGGACAGGAAGGGGGGGACTTAAGACTGGAGACCACCTAGAAGAAGAGCCTGGGGCTGGGGTCTGAGGCTGTCTAGAGCTGACCTGGCAAGCCTGGCCCTTCGCTGCTAGATTTAGGCCTTTTGGGGTGGAGGAAGCACTCCACCTGCCCAAACAGCCCCTCTAGGCGTTCAGGGCTACCCAGGGCCACCGAGTGAGGTGCGGGTGCCAGTGTCTTGGTGGTGGCACAGCCACAGGCTGACACAGGCGCGAGGGTCTCCCGCCTTCCTCCCTTTGCAGACCATGCCATCCATCAGCAGTGACCGCGCTGCGCTGTGCGCCGGCTGCGGGGGCAAGATCTCCGACCGCTACTATCTGCTGGCGGTGGACAAGCAGTGGCACATGCGCTGCCTCAAGTGCTGCGAGTGCAAGCTCAACCTGGAGTCGGAGCTCACCTGCTTCAGCAAGGACGGCAGCATCTACTGCAAGGAAGACTACTACAGGTAGTGCCCACCCAGGGCCTACTGGCCTCCAAGGCCTCCAAGTCTGCCCCTCTCCTTTTCCTCCAGTCCCAGTACAGGTTACCCTACTCCGGATTCCCTCCCCCACCCCCAAGCCAGTGTGACTTGGGTGACAACCTTTTCAAGCAGCCATGTGAGGAGCTCTTGGAAAGATTCTTGAAGTAGGGGACCGAGAAAAAGAGAAGCTGCCCTCTCCTTAGATCATAAGTAAACTTACAACCCTCTCTCTTTGAAGTTTCTAGGCTCAATCAGAGGGAATAGAAATAGACACCCAAACCCAGGTAGCCAGGGCTGGTGTGAAACAAAGTTGGTGGAGAACAGGGAGCTAGTGCAGTTCAGGGTCTTTGGGGGAGATGGAAGGATTAAAGAGCCAGAATTACTAAGAGGCTACAAGGTCCCTCTTTCTCCTCTCCAGGGTTAAGGTTAGGATCTAGTTATAGAACCTATAGAAGGTTATGCTCTTCTCTGTGTGTCTTTATCGCTGCCCCTGTGTTTCTTCTTATTTACAACAGTGTGTACTATTCCCAGGAGCTGGTCTGGAGAGCAGGGGCAAAGGTTGAGGAAGTGGTAGGGAAGTAGGGGTCTCCTATCTTCCAAGTGAAGGCTTTTCTAGGGCTTGCACAGATTCTGATGAAGTAGACTCTCCTGTGGGCTTGAAAATGGTTAAGGGAAACAGGATCGGTCCAGGCCTGGGTCAAAATCCAGTTCCCTACCGTCTCTCCCCACCCCCATCCTCCAAATGAAATCCGGGTTGTCCATCTTGAGGAAGAGATTTTTTTTTTTTCCCCAGAAGCAGCAGCGGCACCTGGAGGAGGGATATGGGGGGGATACCCAACCATTTGTCCCCACAGCCCCTCCTTCCATGGTCTCTACAGGCGGTTCTCTGTACAGCGCTGCGCCCGCTGCCACCTGGGCATCTCGGCCTCGGAAATGGTGATGCGTGCTCGGGACTTGGTTTATCACCTCAACTGCTTCACGTGCACCACGTGTAACAAGATGCTGACCACTGGCGACCACTTCGGCATGAAGGACAGCCTGGTCTACTGCCGCTTGCACTTCGAGGCGCTGCTGCAGGGCGAGTACCCCGCGCATTTCAACCACGCCGACGTGGCGGCCGCGGCCGCAGCAGCTGCAGCAGCCAAGAGTGCGGGATTGGGCGCAGCGGGGGCCAACCCGTTGGGTCTTCCCTACTACAATGGCGTAGGCACTGTGCAGAAGGGGAGGCCGAGGAAACGCAAGAGCCCGGGGCCCGGGGCGGATCTGGCAGCCTACAATGCTGGTGAGTACAAGGCGCCCCAAGCGCCGGGGTAGGGATGGGGAAAAGTACGCGGTGTGGACAGCCAGGAGCTGGAGTGAACCTTAGTGTGTCTGGTACACAGCGGGTACTCTGGTTGTCAGTTTCCCTGGTCCTAAGCACTAGACAGCCTGGCAGAAGTGATACTAACTAGCCCCGTGGGCTCCAGCCCTTGCGCGCTCGGCCAGAGCGGTGGGACATACAAGTGCAGGACCTCGTCGCTGAGAAGTTTTGTGTTTTTTTTTTTTTGGAGGCGCCTTTTTTGTTTTTACCCTTCCCTCGCTTTGCAGGCGGAAAGTGTTAGGCTAGAGAACTCTAGGCGGCACCGACACCGAACAGTATTTGGGCTGAGGACCGGGAGCTGGGGTGGCGGAGAAGCGACGCAGGGCGGCGAGGGTCCCAAGAGAAAAGGCTGGCGATGGCCAAGGGCGCCGAGCTGGACTTGGCGAGCGGCCCGGTCGTGTGAAATGTCCCGAGGGCAGCAGACTCTGGAGCCTTTATTGAGCAAGGGCTGTGGGTCCTGGTGGCCCTCCGAGCCTTTGGCACTACCAGGTCTCTGAGGTTTTCCTGGGGTCCTCCGAGTTCCGGCGCCTGCTGGGGTGAGGGCGCCGACCCTCCGAGGCCGGTGCCCTAGGATGGGACCCGAGCAGGCCTGGCTTCTCGCAGGGGTGTGTGTGGGGGCTCCTTTCGAATTTCCGGCGTCTTTGAAACCTAGGCCTCCCCGCGCCCCCTCCCCCGCCACCGAGAAGTCGGCCCCCTCCCGCGGCCTCCCGGCCCAGGACAGCTGCGGAGGTTCTGAGGCCGGGCAGATTGAACCTTCAACATCTGCCTGAAGTCTGCAGGGCCCGGAAAGGTTTATGGCTCTCCCGACTTCCGAACTAGAGTTTATTTGCAATTATGTTCTCTCTTTCGTTTGCGACAGAATCAGATTCAGGGATTTTGTTCTCTTCCTCCTTTTCCCCTTAGACGAATGCACAAGTGGGGAGGAAAAAAAAAAAAACCTAAACCAAAACAAACCCAAGACTGAAGAGGGGCTACAGTGGAGAAGACAGGGTTATTTTGATTTTAAAGAGTCTGAGCTGGCTAGGGAAGGAAGTGGGGAGAAAATGAGGGGGGGGTCTCTTTTCGCTCCAACGAAATTGCTTGTTAGAGGATAGTGGGGCCGAGCTGGGAGGGGATGCACCGCCCCCCCCCCAAGTTTGGTAAATGGCTGGCTAGACGATTTAAGATTTGTTGAAGGCTGCACTACAGATACAGAATAGAAGTCTATTCCCCATCTCCATCATCCGAAAATAAAGACTAAATCCAGTCCAGGCCCGTGGTCCCTCAAACCAAGTGGCCTCTATTTATTAAGTGGGGTCAGCTTTGGTAGAAGCAGCCTGGGGGCTGGGGGGAGGGGGCTCTGCTCCAGGGTACCTGGTGGGTGGAGAGTGGTTTTTTTTCCTGTACACGCAAGTTTGGCACCTGGTTTGGAATTGTGCAAAAAGAGGATAGAAGGTTTCAAGATTGATTTTTGCTTTTTGCTGCTCAGCCTTCACCTTCCCAGCCAGGCCGAGGGAAGATGTGGCTGGAGGCTGTTTCAGAGGCTCTGGCACCTCTCAACAGGGGACCCTTTACTCTGCCGTCTCATTTTCTCTTTGGCCTCTCTTTCTTTCTGTTCTGTCCGTCTTCTTTCCCCTCTGTCTCTTTCTCTGTGTGTCTCTGCTTTTCTGTTCCCTTGAGCTTGTCCTGGGCCTTGGCCTGGGCTCCTAGTCCTGGGAAAAACAGTGTTCGGTCGGCCCGCGGTGGCTGTGCGGCTCAGTTATTCGGGACTCCCAGCACAAAGTTGGGAAAAGAGGGTGACTCCTCGGCCTCACGGGACCCAGCCAGGCCCCAAAATCTGCCTTCCGCACTCCACCCCCCCTTCCCTCTTGGCTTTGGCAGAAGAGAAATGGCTGCAATGTGGGCCTTGAGGCAGCTGGGAATAGAAAGCCGGGGCACGGAGGGTGCGATTGCGGGCGGTGTGTGCGGGCAAGTGTCTGCGTGCAAGTGAGTGCATGCTTCTGACTCTGAGGACACCAGCTCGTTTGTATAAGTGTCCCGCATTCTGGGACTAGCCACCCCTACCCCAGGCAAAACTGGTCCTTCTTGGGGACGGTCCCGTCAAGGGCGATTAAGCTGGCCGGGTGGGAAGGGGCGCGGGGCTCCGGGCTTAGGGAAGGGTAGCTCGGGCCGCGGGCCGCACAGTCGCAAAGTCCTTCCGGGGCGGGGACGGCGGTCGTGCTCCTCCAGCGGTCCCTCTGGACCGAGCGCGCTGCCCCAACCCGGGAGACGGAACTAAAACCTCCCGCAACTGCGAGCGGGGCTGCTTGTCGGCCAGGGGCGCGGGAACGGCGGCCGGAGCCGGCGAGGGGCCTGGGCCGCGCGCACTTTGCGCTGGGGTTTGCGCGCCAAGGCCGCCGGAGTCCCGCGCAGAGCGGCCGGACTCCCGGGCCTCCCCCAACCCCAGCTTTTTGTGTGTGTGTGCCTGGCGGCGTAATTACTGATTTGATTCCAATCCATTATTTAGACAATTGAACCTACAATCTCGTCTTTAGTAAAATGAGGCGAAGTCAGATTTGATTACAGGTTCAGTCCCAGCGACAAGAGCTCGAAACCCGATGGGTTAATAACAGATCACGAGTAAATTATTCATGATTTTACGAGCTCTTTAGCTCCATTGAATCGGCCTAATTGAGAGGAAAAAAAAAAAAAAAAGAGAGAGAAAGCCGGGTCCTCCCCCCTCCCCTCGGCCCCACTCCTTTCCGGGTCCGATCTTGGGGAATCTAGACCCTGCCCCGGGCTTTGGGGGCCGGAGTGAGGAGGGTCTCGGGCGCCCGCCAACCAGGTCCCCAAGGCCACCTCCCCCACCTTCCTCCCTCCTCCAACGCAGCCCCCTGCCCCGGCCTCTGCCTCGATGTCTGGGGCCCGACCCTTCTCTTCCCTCCTCTCTTTTCCTTCCCCCGTTGCTCCACTCCCCGGCTAGTAAGGGCTCTGGAAAATCCTCTCCTTGCAGGCACCCTGTCTCCTGGAGCCCCGGGATTCAGTCACTCTGGCCCCCTCCACATCTTCCCCCTTATTTCCGGGACTCGCTTTCCCCTCCAGCTCTTCCTGTCTCTCCTTATTTCTTTCGGTTTTTGTCTCTCCCTGGTTCTCCTGGTCTCCGTAGCTCCCCCACTCCATTTTTCCTTTCTTTTTCTGTGGCTCTGTCCACCTTTCTTCTCTAACTCCTCTTTTCTCTCCATTCTCTGTCTTTTCTACCTCTGTCTCGGCCTTTCCTTTCTCTTCCTCCTCCCCTGAATCACCTTCCCCACTCCTAGGCTTCACTCAGGACACGTCCCTTGGGCTCACAGGGCGCTGGGGTCCCCACGGAGCTCATTAACAGCAAGGATGCCCAGGTGGGGGCTGTGCGAAGGGATGGGCCCAGAGATCCCCCATGGGGAAGCCTGCCCCACCCCTGTGTAGTTGGGGGAAAGAGAAGGGTCATCCTCTCGGCGGTTCAGGACATTCCCCTTGGATAGGGCTCCAGTCATATTCTGAGCTCCTTTAAATTCTTCACTCTGGGTGAAATACAGATTTCAGGATGGGTTGGGGGACCTGCATGACTGGGTGCATGTGGAAAGGGACCCTGAGATGATGTAGCCCTTAGCTCACAACTCCAAGGTTAGAAGCAAGACTTGAATCTTGCAAATTCTTTCTGCTGGGCAGGGGAGAGGGAGAGGTGGTCACCAGGACAGCAAGAGCACTTCCCAGGTAGTGACCAGGTAAAATGCAGGACAGCCAGTTCAATTTGAATTTTGGGCAAACAATGAATAAAATTTTAATATAAGTACCTCCCATGCAGTATAAATATTTTTAGTATAAGTGTATCTCATGTAATAATTGAATTTTAGATAAACGACAAACAAGGTTTTAGTAGAGATGTGTTATTTGGTATTTGAACAAATAAAATTTTAGTATAGATAGGTCCTGTTCAATCTTTGAGACATACAGCAAAACGTTATTTGTTGGTTTTCTGAAATTCAAGTTTAACTGTGCAGCTTGTAATTGTATTTGCTGAATCTGGTACCTCTTTGCTGGACATGAGAAATGGCACAAGCTGTCTTGCCACTTCCACACTTTAGAGTGTCTGAATTTGAACTTCCTGTGAGGCTTTCCCTAAAGCAGGATCTTAAGGGTGGAATGGCTGGGGATGAGATGCGGGGATCTTTCGAGGGATCCTGAATATCCCCATTAGCTGCCAGGTTGCTAAGCAATTTTCTGAGATCCAGGGTTTCTACCCAGAGTCCCCCACCCCCAGCCAGAGCCCCATCCAGGCCCTGGTGAAGCTCCTTTTGGATGGGGACAGGCTCATGCTCCCTTCTGCCTCCCTTTGTGGTGTCCTGGAAGGAAACATAGAGGAATCAAGTGCTGAGTCCAGGCTCAGCCACACCAGTGGTGTGCAAGTGGCTTTGTTTTCCTTAGCCTTAGTTTCTTCATCTCTAAAGTGGGAACAGTACTAACGTTACAGTGATGTATGTAGACAAAGTGTAAGATTGACGTCTAATATATCTTTCCTTCCTTCAACTTCCTTCCCTGTCTAGTAAGAACTATGTCACTCTTTCTGTGAGTCTGCCATCATTAACTTAACTTCCCTAGGCCTCACTGTTCCTTTGGTAAAACTGGGGAACACCCACCTCATCGGAATTGTGAGGATTAAACTACAAAATGCAATTTCCAATCCTCAGCTGAGAACCCAAGGCCCAGGGTTCGCTCAGTACATTGGGATGTGGGAACTGTTGAAAGTGAGGCTCTTTGTCAGCCAGTGACTTCTGGGTGCAGGTGCCAGACACGGAAAGGGGAGACAGGGACAGCTCAGTTTTCCTTGGAGAATGTTTGGGAAACAGAAGGAGTGTGGGCCTGGAGACTGGGCTGCTAGGTCCACAGTCAAGTGGATTGATTGAAACTGAGCCTCACACCTGCACATCCATGTTTATTGCGGCACTATTCACAATAGCCAAGTTATGGAAACAGCCAAGATGCCCTACCACTGACGAATGGATTAAGAAAATGTGGTATCTATACACAATGGAATTTTATGCAGCCATGAAGAAGAACGAAATGTTATCATTCGCTGGTAAATGGATGGAATTGGAGAACATCATTCTGAGTGAGGTTAGCCTGGCCCAAAAGACCAAAAATCGTATGTTCTCCCTCATATGTGGACATTAGATCAAGGGCAAACACAACAAGGGGATTGGACTATGAGCACATGATAAAAGCGAGAGCACACAAGGGAGGGGTGAGGATAGGTAAGACACCTAAAAAACTAGCTAGCATTTGTTGCCCTTAACGCAGAGAAACTAAAGCAGATACCTTAAAGCAACTGAGGCCAATAGGAAAAGGGGAACAGGTACTAGAGAAAAGGTTAGATCAAAAAGAATTAACCTAGAAGGTAACACCCACGCACAGGAAATCAATGTGAGTCAATGCCCTGTATAGCTATCCTTATCTCAACCAGCAAAACCCCTTGTTCCTTCCTATTATTGCTTATACTCTCTCTACAACAAAATTAGAGGTAAGGGCAAAATAGTTTCTGCTGGGTATTGAGGGGGGGAGCGGGAGGGGGTGGAGTGGGTGGTAAGGGAGGGGGTGGGGGCAGGGGGGAGAAATGAACCAAGCCTTGTATGCACATATGAATAATAAAAGAAAAATGAAAAAAAAAAAGAAACTGAGCCTCAGTTTCAACATCTGTAGAAAGGGGGAGATGATACCTGATTTGTGAAGTGGCTTTAAGGGTCTGGTGGAAATGTGTGCCCAAAGGAAGCCTTTTAGCACGTCATCTGGAATCCAATAAGCCATCAAGTTATAGCTGTTATCTTGCTGCTATTGCTATTATTCCTGTAGCATCATGGCTCAGAATGGTTTTTGTATTTTTCCAGAGCTACAATTGAATTCTGCATTTCCTAGCTCAGCAATCCTGGGCAGGTCGCACTCTTGGTTCATTCCTTCTATAAAACCGCACACAGCGCGATAATGTTTGGCTGCGGGTGGGAAGGGTGTGAACTTGGCATTGGTGGGCGGAACAGGGTCAGGAAATTCACCTGCCACTTCTGTATCTCTTTTCCAGCGCTGAGCTGCAACGAGAACGACGCAGAGCACCTGGATCGCGACCAGCCCTACCCCAGCAGCCAAAAGACAAAGCGCATGCGCACCTCCTTCAAACACCACCAGCTTCGGACCATGAAGTCTTACTTTGCCATTAACCACAACCCCGACGCCAAGGACTTAAAGCAGCTCGCGCAAAAGACGGGACTCACCAAGCGGGTCCTCCAGGTCAGCCGGAGCAGGGGTGGGGACATCTGCGGCAGTCAGTGCTTGAGGTGGAACCTCCCACTGGCCATGGCTTTGGAAGAACTTTCCGCCCTATGTCTGCCTTTCTCTTTCTCTTTCCCCACCTCTTCAGCCTGTCTTTGAATTTCAATTTTTCCCCCTAACTTCACAATCTTCCCTCTCAATTTTTGCCTTAGTTTTTCTGGGTGGCCTTCTGTCCTCTCTTGTCTCTCTACTCAGTTTTTTTTTTTTCTTGTGAATGGATTCATCGTTACTACTTATTAATCAGGTGACTCGACTTTATAAAACACTGAAGCATTTCAGATAAATCCAGAGCCCTTCCCCTTGACTGTCGTTGGTTCCTGCTTCTTGTACCTCATTTGCTCTCTCTACTTGCTCTTTCTTTTTGCCTCTTATTCTCTCTCTCTTATTTTCTCTGGATTTATCTCCTGCCTTTCCCTCCCCACTTCCCCTGCAGGAAGCAAGGTTTGGTGGTAGTATGGTGTGCAGACAGATCCCCTGGACATGTGGGGTGCTTGCTTAGTGGGGTCTGCCTTTGGGGATTGGGAGAAGCAGCTGGGTGCTTAGACAGAGGTAACTTGTATGTGAGGGTGTTCTCTTGATAGACAGGATCCAGAACTTTCACCAGATTTCTGTGACCCCAAAGATGTTGAGGTCTGGAGGGAGGGTTCCATGCTCTTACATGGCCTCAACTTGTGGCCAGCAATTCTCAAATCTTCTGCTCTCCTCTACTCCTTTTGTGGTCCTGGGTAAGCCTTTTTACTCTCCGGAGTCTCAGTTTCCCCAGATGTGAAACAAGAAACCACCCTTGCCACAGGGTGGTAATTGGGAGGAGGAGCCTGCTTCAATGCCTAGAGCTTTTACTGCTCACTGGATGGTAGTGATAACAACATAAAGTCGATTATCTAACCCCTAGGATTGATTCCTGCTTGCTAGACCTCAGTTTCCCCATCACAAATGCTTTACAGCATTTACTCTTCAGGACGTGTGATTATAGTGATAGCGATGAACATTTTTAGGTAAGAAAAATCGAGAGACGTCACCTGACCACGGTGTCAAAACAGAAGAAGAGGCCTTGGGATTCCAGTCCGGTCCACTCTGACCCACCCTTTAGCCCCCCCAGTTCTTGGAGACTGTGGGCTGGGAGGTGATACTGAGCGGGTGACGAATCCCGAGGCCTCCGCTGCCCTAAGAAAGCTCCTGCGAATCTGCCAGAAACCCGATCAAACCAAAACAAAACTTTTGTGGGGTGACGGGTTGGAACTGCAGGGGCGAGTGCAGATCCCTGGGAGGGTACTCAATTCGGCCCGGGCCGGGCGGGGTGGGGGGCTGAGTGACGTGGCAGAGGAGACGAGGGCGGCCAATGGGACGCCAATACGCCTCTCGGGGCCCGCCTCCTGCAGTTGGGGCGGTGTAGCGACTGCCTTTGGCCCCACCCGCCTGGGTGCTAGGGCCCGCGCTGCTGCTCCGCCAAGGTGTCCACTTGCCCTGGTCTGCCTCCTTTGTATTTTGCGTTGTTGGGAGTTAGGTCAGGGACTGTCCTGGTCCTGGTCCAGTCTGGACTGAGGACTCAGTGCATTTTTCTCAGGTCAGGCAGTCTGCCTATCCAGAGGCCTTGTGAAGTGCTGGGGGATGAGGGGTGCCGGTTTGGTTAATCAGAGCCAGGGAGCTGGCAGGGGCATGAGCAGGGGCTTGGAGTCAGGCACAGTAGGTTCAGGAAGACCTGGACTCAGTTCACTGACTGTGTATCTTGGACAAGTTAGTTACTCTTTCTGAACCACAGCTATAGAAGGGGCGCCATTAGGACACATACCTCTCCCAGGTGTCCAGGTAAAATGGAGTAGAGTTAGTAGCCATCACTGAGTCTGGGTATGGAGTGAGGAGAGGGGGGTCTATGCTGGCCTTGGGGAGGCAGGAGGCATGGTTCCCTGGCTTAGGAACAAATGAGATTTCCAGCATAGTTCTCTCTAATTCTTTCACCTGACACCAGGCTCAGGATACAGAGATGGATAGACTGGCCCTGAAGAAATTCACCTGTTATCTATAGGGACAGTCACCTGACAGTTTCCCCATAGCGGGATCAGGGGGTGTGTGTGTACTGGGGAGCCCAGAGGAGACACCACCCACTCTCTATGCCAAGCTTTCTGAGCCTCCAATGTCTAGGTGAGAACATTGAGGCCCAAATGATTTATATTTGCTCAAAGTCACACTTTGCTAGTACATAGCAGAGCTGGATCCAGGTCTGTCTGATCAATGGACATAGTGCTTCCTCTTCTGAGCCAAGCCAGCACCGAATGGGAGTATCACTTAGGGCCTGTATCTTCTGGGAGGGTCAGAGGCACCACTGCTTCTCTCTTCTTTTCAGACCTCCCCTCTCCTGCACAAACCCTTAATGCTCCTGACAGCATAGCTGCTCCTAACTATGCAGCAGCTTGCAAGCATCTTTCTAGCTGCACTCCTATCTCACTTTAGTATTTTCCTACCTGTGTTACAGATGAGAAGCTTAGACCTAGTAAGATGAAGTGATTTGGCCAGATGCCAGTGGGGCACTCCTGTAAGCCCAGCTACTTGGGAGGCTGAGATCTGGAGGTTAGAAGCCAGTCCTGGCATTAAAGTTTGCAAGACCCCCATTTCCGAAATAACCAGAGCAAAATGTACTGGAGGCGCAGCTTAACTGGTAGAATGTCTGCTTTGCATGTGTGAGCCCTGAGTTCAAACCCCAGTCCCACCAAAAAGAAAAAAAGATGAAATTATTTGCTCCAGGCTTCAGGAACCAGGCATTGGCAAGGTGGGGCTTGCTCCCAGTTGCCCTGGTGAGATATCTGGGAGACCCAGGATGGGAGCAGTCTTGGGCAAGGCAGCTGGAGGTATGGCTTTGGAAGAAAATGAACTCATCAAATCCTCTCTGAGTTACCAGCAGTGTGATTTGGGTGCTTGTAACTCTTCCTCTTCAGACCTGATTCCTTATCTCTGAAATGGGAATGATAACTGTTTCTACCTTAAGGTGTCTGAAAATGAATGGGATGACTCCAGAATAGTGCCTCCTGGTACACAGTAGGTGTCCATTAAACAGTTCATCCCTGTGGGTGTAATGGGACACACCTGTAACCCCAGCACTCGGAAGCTCGAAGCAGGAGGATCATGAGTTTGAGGCTAGCCTGGGCTAAATAGCGAAACCCTGTGTTGTCAAAAACAAACAAACAAAATCAAGGGCTGGGAATGTAGCTCAGTGATAGAATACTTTTCTAGCACATGCAAGGGCCTGGGTTCAATCCTCAGCACTGCAAAAACCACCACCAATAAAAACCCCAGTTCCCCATCACTGGTCCATACCAGCCTTAGATCTTGGATGCCTCCTCCCCAGTTCACAGTCCACCTTAACCTATCAGGGAGAGTTTGCACAGAGGGCAATGTTGAGATTGGACTGTCATCCTAGAGGTGGATGGTGTAGGCTGTGAGTGCAGGGGCAGAGGTGCTTGTAGGCTATTACTTACCAAATCTAACGTGTGAGCACTACCCACATGGGTGGCCTGGGATAATGAGAGCATCACTGTTGGAATTTGGAGTCAGCTGCAGCGAGGTGTAAACTCAGCTCTCCCACTTACTGAATGATCCTGAGTGAGTGACTTTTCCTCTCCCAGCCTCAGTGGCCTCAGTGGTAAAATGGGAACAACAGTAACCCTTACCTTCCTGGGTGTGGTGGGGAGTTGTAAATGAGATGACGTAACATACAAAGTATCTATTATGGACTGGAGCAGCTCATCGCACATGTGCACATTTATACTGCAGGGATCAGTCTGCCAACATCTGGGCACACATTTAAAAATTTTGGTTAGCTGATGAGGGAACAGAGGTTCAGAGAAGTCAGGACCCGTACAGCAAGTCTCACAGCTAGTAAGTGATGAAGCCTAGAGTCAAGCCCTGAGTGATCTGATTCCAAAGTTCTTCCTAATATTGCACAGTGGCAGGGTTGTGTCTTATCCTCTTGGATCTAGCTTCGAATCAGCAGCAGTATGGATGGGAGAGCAGGAAGGAGCCAGTCACAGGTACCAATCAGAAAAAGCAGAAAAGCTCACATCACATAAAAGGGCTCAAATTTGTCATCCTCAGAAGCATGGCAAACATAGCACTTACGCTCTGTGATTGGGCAAGGTGACAATGGCCCCTGGGACAGAGGTCTGTCATGACACTAAGTCCATGAAAATTCGTGGAGACTGTTCCTGAGCATATAGATGTAAAATGTCCAGGTGCCCTAGGCTTGCAGACAGGTGCTGATGGGTGGGGTGAAGGTCTTTGTGTGACTTTGAAAGAAAATACATTTTAACCAACAGTCTCAAAACCTTCTGTCCCTCACGACTTAGTTGTCATTAACCCATGAGAGATCCCAGGAGCTGAGAATACCAGCTGTCCTCTGTTCATTTCCTTGTACTACAAATATACGGATCTTCCAGTGGTGCCAGGCCAGACGTATGGCACTGAGAATTCTGGGGTCACCAGCACAGTGAATGAGGTCCCACGGGAATGTAGTCTAGAGGGACATGTAGCAAGGTGTTGTATAAATGACTGGAATAGTGATCAAATTAACCTCTATTTTTTCTGTGCATTTGAAGTAGTTCATAATAAAAACTTTTCAAATGATTCCAGGATCAAATAAGTTTGAGAAATGAATTGTCTTTGTCTTGGAACATGTTAGCATTCATAGAGGTGTTGAAAAATCTCAGAGACACACAGTTTTGCTCAGAGACACACAATTTTGTCTAATCTGACATTTTCCAAATTTTATTTTGGCACAGAATTTTGTTGTCATTGGTGGTGGTGGTGGGACTGGGGTTTGAACTCAGGGTTTCGCACTTGCAAAGCAGGTGCTCTACTGCTTGAGCCATGCCTCCAGTTCATTTTGCTCTTGTTATTTTGGAGATAGGGTCTCATAAACTATTTGTCCAGGCTCACCTCAAACCACAATCATCCTGATCTCAGTCTCCCAAGTAGCTAGGATTACAGACGTGCACCACCAGAGCCCTGCTGGGCCACAGAACTTTTATTTAACCTTTTTTTCCTTTTTGGTGTGGATTGAATATTTAACTCTGGGACAAAATAAAATTGAAGAAATGCTAGGAAAAAGGAAAAAAATATGGGTTGAGAACATTTGACTTCAGGATCGGAGCTGGTGAAGGAGGTAGGGAAGTCTTCCCAGAGGAGGAGGTGAGGTCAGCTCATCTCCCTGAGCCTCAGTTTCCCCACCTGTGAAATGGTTCCTACCTGTCATTTACACAGGACCGTGGTGAGTGACTGATCCAGCCATGGACAGGGGAGTTTCACAGATAACTTGACCTGAATCTCTTATTTTAGGGGAGAGGAGACTGAGGCTCAGAGAGATAGAGTGACTCATCCAAGGACCCACAGCAAAGTACCTATAGGCCTGGAGCTAGAACCCAGAGTTCTTGATACCTATCCAGTGCTCAGTGTTTTTAGTTCTTTGAAGAAAACTTTTAAAAAAAAAAAAAAGCTTACAAAATGATAGAACTACCATACAGACAAGTTAGAAAAATGGTGGTGGTGGGGTGATCAAGTAAGAACACAGGACCCAGTAATTCAAGTGTAGAGGTTTAAGTGGTGGTCAAGAGTAAGGACCCAGCCTGCTGGGATCCATACCTCAGTTCCACCTCTTACTGGCTATGCCTCAGTCTCCACACCTGCAACCTGGCAATAATATTCAAGCCTACCTCATAGGATTATTAAAAGGACTAAATGAATTAATATGGGTAAAATGCTCAGAGCTTTTCTTAGACAGTGCCTGGCACTTAGTGAGTGAATGACATCCACTATATTATTTTCTTTATGAATCACAATACCATAAACCAAATATATATATATATATTTGGGGAGGGCAGTGGGACTGAGGTCTTAACTTAGGGCTTCATGTTTGCAAAGCAGGTGCTCTGCCACTTGAGCCACACCTCCAGTCCATTTTGCTATGGTTATTTTGGAGATAGGGTCTCATTGAGAATTATTGGCCTGTACTAGCTTTAAGCTAAAATCTTCCCAGTCCAAGCCATACAAGTAGTTAGGGTTACAGGCGTGAGCCACTGGTGCCCATCTGAGGCCATAAATTTTTATCCTTTTTTTCCCCACATAACAGTTGTTACAAGACATCTCCATAGCTTGGAGTGGCTATGTTAGGCTTCCTCCTGCCCCAGTTGGTTGACACTTTGGGTACAGCCATTAGTTTGAGGTGATAATGAAAGCCATAATGGGCATATCTGGACAGGAGGCTTCATCTTTCAGCTGCTTTTCTTAGCATCCCCTAAGGAGATTTGCCAGGCCTAGTGGGTCTCCTCCCGGTCTTCTTGATGGAAGGATTTTGGGGAAGGGGTTTGTAAGTGAAGAACAGTTCTCACAGCCAGTTGGTGTCTCAGGAGGGGGAGGTCACGATGGTGCTTCTCATCCACTCGACTTACTCAGGACCCACTCTGCGCCATCTTGTGTCCTGATGACTCGCCTGATTTGGCCTTGTTGTCCAAACATACCACACCAGAGCTGCTGTGGGCAGGAGCCAGGCTGAGGCAGCTGACTAGTGAAGGCTGTGGGTAGAAGAGGATGGGTGGTGGAGTGGATCATTCCTGGCCGCTTGAGCTGCCCTGGAATCCTGGTCCATCAGACCTGGAGAGGCCATAGAGATCACATGGTGTGGTCCAACCCTCTTCCTGTAGATATGAGGAAACTAAGGCAGGCACAGAGGTAAAGGACTAACCTAAGGTCACTTGGCTAGTCAGTGACAAAACCAGAGCCAGAAGATACATCCATGGTCTTTCACTGTCTTTTAGTGGCCCTCTCTTTAATCCTTCCATTGTTCCTTCATTCACTTGCTTGCTGACTTCCTCAAGCTTATGTATTAGGGAGAACATGGATTTTGTTTTTGGCAGTGCTGGGGCTTGAACTCAGGGCCTCACGCTTGCTAGGCAGGTGCTCTATCACTTGAGCCACTCCTCCAGCCTGAGGACATGGACTTTTACAGCAAATGGTCCTAGATTCCAATCAACTTGGCCTCTGTGACCTTGGGCAAGTGACTTCAGCTCTCTGAGCATCTCTGGACTTCAGATCTTTAAAATGACCCCACCTACTCCGCGTATCACAGGACTAACATGTGATGGTGCACGTTCCAGGGTGGCATGGTGCCTGACACACGGTAAAGGTATATACATGTGTCTGTTACCATTAACTCAGCCCATGTGCTGATTCTTAATCTTTTCACTGGGCCACATCCCTGGGGTCATGAAAATGACCTCAACAGGGTTCTTTCCCCAACCACTTCTTAGCAGGGGACTTTAAAAAATACATACCTAGGACAGATTTCTGGCTCAAAGTGGTAAATAAGCCCAACTCACATCCCCAGAGCATCCTGGCTTTGAGTTGAATGGCTCAATTTCCATCTCTAGGTTCCCTGTGCCTTGGATCCTGTCAAGCCAAACAGGCAGTCAGGGAAGATGGCGTCATTGTTTACACATGCACTGTTAGGGCAATGCTTGAGAAACAGCAGCTAACCATTCCAGCCCTTCCCAAGATCTTGGAGCCCTGAAGGATGAGCATTGTCCCCCTACTCCAACCACTGTTTCAGGTCATACGCACATAGACTAGGACAGTGGCCAGGGGATGGCACCAGGGCTCCAGCCTTTCTCACTGCCGACCTGCATATGATTGTGAGGAAGTCACGCTCTCTCTCTGAGGGCCTCTGGGAGCTTTCAACATCTTCTCTAGCAACTATTCCCTGAGCCAAATGGGCACTGTCTTACCCATGCCTGGTCAGGAAGGACCCACCTACTCCAAGGAGGGCACGTCAAGGGTCTTAGACACACTGTGCTTGTTTGTGAGCCCCCCCAGATGGGATGGTGGGCTTCTGTTGGGCATGCGCCAGGAAAAACGTGTTTTTTCCCAGGAGGATACTGCGTGCTGGGGAGCGAGCTTTGTTCCCCACTTCTGCATCTCCCTCTGTACTCCAAGGCTGTGCTTCTAATTGAGCCCAAATTGTGTCAGGCCATCAGAAAGGGGTGCTTGAGGTAACAGGCCCCTCTGCAGCAGAGTTGGTCCCGAGGAGAGGATGGAGCCAGGAATTGGCCCATCCACCCCTTCTGGAGACACTGGGAAGACAGGCAGATTCAGACACATCTGGAAATACGCAGCCGGACACCCGAGTGTCTGTAGAGTTCCCCTAGGCCTCGTGTTTTATGGGGAGGCTTTTGGCGGGTGTTTCCCTCATGCAGAGGGAAGTGAAGGGGCCCTGTGTTTGGGAGGCACAGTGCTGTCACCCCCCGCAGTGGCCTGGATTTCCTGGGCCTCTCCCAAAGCATGCATGGTCCTCTGGGTACAGCAGGATCTCTGTTAGCATGGTCACATGGACAGGACACTTTGTAGGTGAATTTCGGTGTACATCGCCACTGATGTGTACAGATGTATGTGAATGTAGCCAAACATGCGGTTTGACTCTTTGGTATTCTTTTTATACCACGCTTGGTTCTCACACTGCACCCTGCTCCAACTCCCTCATAAATGGATCCCAGGACATGGCTGACTGCGAGGGGCATCTGCACATTACAACCGCCTTGGCTTCGCTTATGCTGGCAGCTGAGCCCCCTGCCCACCTCTGCCTTCCCTAACACTTGAATTGCAGTGGTCCAGGGAACTTGAGACTTCTCCAACCAAGTGGGGACAGGATCCCTGCTTTTTCTTTTTCTTTCTGACTCCTCCTTACTGACTGAATCCTACATGTTCTTTAAATCATTCTAGGATTTTCCAGACCTATTGGTCATGAAACACTTAAAAAAAATTGTACCCACAAGAACTTGTGGGATCTATTTTCTGTTTAAGGGTAGCTGCCAAAACCAAAAATTTCTCAGCCATCATGAAAAAATGGGCAAGAGTTGATTGGTGTGTGTGTTTGCTGGGTCCAACAGAAATACAACACAAGTCACATATTTAAATTTTAAGTTTTCTGGTAGCAATGCTAAAGCAGTTAAAAAAACCAGGTAAAATTAATTTTAATAATATATTTTGTGTAACCCATTATATCCAAATCAGTAATACAAAATCAGTAAAAAAAAAAAAAAAAAAACAAAAAACATTGCTACCAAGATACTCTACTTTCTTTTTTTTTCTTGCTAAATCTTCAAATCTGTTTTATGTTCTCCCCAACAGACTGGCCACATTTGGCTAGTGACGATCAAGGTCTCAGTACAAATGCAGTGGCCAGTGGCTTAACTTCTGGACCCTCCTAACAGAAAGAGGAACTTAGTAATAGCCTGTTTGAGAAAATGAAATGTTATTTTATTTAATCAAGGACAAATTGTGGCCTCACCTGTTTCTGGACCCTCCCCTCCCACCACCACCATCTTGGCAAAAGGCACATTAAGCATCTCACGGGAGCAGCTGCTCTCGGGTTCCTGCCTGCCTTCCCTTAACAGCCCTTCCCTGTCGTCCCACGCAGGTCTGGTTTCAGAATGCCCGGGCCAAGTTCAGGCGCAACCTCTTACGGCAGGAAAACACGGGTGTGGACAAGACGGCAGACACGGCGCTGCAGACCGGAACGCCATCGGGGCCAGCCTCGGAGCTGTCCAACGCCTCGCTCAGCCCCTCCAGCACGCCCACCACCCTCACAGACTTGACTAGCCCTGCCCTGCCGACTGTGACGTCTGTCTTAACTTCTGTGCCTGGCAACCTGGAGGGTCATGAACCTCACAGCCCCTCACAAACGACTCTTACCAACCTTTTCTAATGACTGGCGGCCCCCCAGCCCCATGATTTCTTTAAAAAAGAAATTATCTTTAGTTGAATTCCAAGTGTATTTTAAAATAGAGGCTTTGAGCAACTAACCACATTTTAGGATCCCGCCTGGAAACAGAGGAAAAAAAAAAACATAAAAGAATCGCGTGTCCGGCTAACGCAGTGACGTGCACTGAAGAATTACTTGGAAAATCTATCCACAACACAACATTTGTGTCCCTGTACAGTTTTGTGGACTGAGCGAGGAAAAAACAACAAATAATTTAAGTTGGCTAGAGCTTCTGTATTTTTAAAGACTGCCACGTGCCTTAGGAATACTGTATCTCCATACTTTGGATGACTTGTTCATTTTTTTTCTCTCCCTCTTTTTCTCTCTGTATATTTATGACCAGAGCAAAAATGTAAAAAACAAAAACAAAAAAAGCCAACAAAAAAAGTTTGTTACTTTGAATAGTCCTGAAAAGAAAAAAGAAAAAAAAAAAGGAAAAAAAAATCAAATTCCCTCCAACGGTCGCTTTGTTGTTTTAGAATTTTAAGGTGGAAGTCTGTTCGAATATCAGAATTTGTAAAATCTAACCAGTAATAAAACCACTTATCGAAACTACTTGGTGGTGCTGCTATTTAGTTGACTGTGAAATTCACAGGACTGAAGGGTTTTTCTCAAGTGCAGAGATAAATCCCAGAACCTTTGAATTTATCAAGAATCTGTGGGGCCCCTTTTCTGCACCAGGCTTTGGACTGTCATTCTGGATCCAGAGACTTCCAAAGCCTGCTCCCAGGGAATTCAAAGCAGAGACAGTGACAGATGAGACAATCTTAACTTGGTGTGATATGTGCTCCAGTAGAGGGCTTGTAAGCAAAGCACCACTCATTCCTTCGTTAGTTGTTTCAAATATTTAGTGATCACGTCCTGTGTGTGCTTTCCACAGGGTCAAAGGTCTTCACCCCTCTTCTTTTCTGTGCCTGTCTGGGCTGGAAGTGTGTCAGGAGATAAGTGAGCCCTCAAAGTGTTCATCTTTTCCCTACAAGGAGTGCACACTGTCACCCAAGGGCGGCTTAAGACCCAGTGTTCCTAATGACATAAAATTTAAAAATTTCCCAAGAGGGCAAAAGCAAACGAATTTGGTGTCTTTCCTAATGCTTCAGGGAACCTCAGAAACCCAGAGAAAAGTCCCATCCAGGAGGATGGATGAGGCAGAGCAAGGCTGGAATTCCTGCTGTGGAGCCATGTGAGCCTAGGGAAGTCATTTCTCCTCTTTGTGCCTCAGTTTCCCCAGCTGAAAGATGAAGGTAATGATCTTCCATGGCCGTTATAGTGAGGGCAAAGTAGGGTGTGTTAAAGGGCTTGGCAGGGGGCATGGCATGTGGTAGAGTCTCAGTGTGTTTTATTGACAGGTGACACGACATGAGGACTTCGCAGGTTCAAAGCAGTTATGTATGTACCTAGGCCCTGCTGAATGCCTCCAGCAGGGAGGGTGTCTGGACATCTTCCACCTCCTCTTCCTCACTCTGAGCCCTGCTGCAGAGAACTCACTGGATGCCAGCAGTTACCCACCATGTGTCCTCATCAGCCCACCAACTGGAAGATCCAGAAGGAAAATCGTGGCCTCCTTGAAGAGAACTCAGCCAGGCAAAATAGGGCAGGGGAACATTCCAACCCAGGGCTGGGGTCTCTCTCCCTTCGTCTCTTTGCCATCATGGTCAGGCAGTGTGGAGGGGAAGTGGGACAGGAATAAGCTAAGTGTTTAAAGCCTAGACTGATTCCATCAAGTGTTTTTTTTTTTTTTAAGCTAAGAACACACAGAGACACGTACCATTATTGTTACTGCTATTTTGTGTCTGGTAAATAAGATTTTGCTCAACTTCTCCATTGAAGTATGAAGTGCACACACCTGAAGCAAACAGCTTGGTTAATGCTTTTCACATGAGCACACCCAGGAAGCTACCATGGAAATCAAGACTGAGGATGTTACAGCACCCGGGCGTTCCCGTGGTCCTCCAGGTAGCTCCTGTTTTGGCTTCTCGCACCACGGATCAGTTTTACCTGGTTTTGATCAATACATTTTTGCTGAATGAATTCAGGAGAGTCAGCAAGATTGGCCTGCAGCCAGTCACCAGACCTGAGACCTCACTCTCATGCAGGCACATGTGTTTGCGGTCACACATTCAAGCAAGGGCACTGAGAACATCAGCTGTCCCACCTGTCCAATGGGGCACTGGGATCTTATGTCATTCGTGTCTACGTGCCCTGGACAGCCACACAGACACACAGCAACTCTGATTACCCCCAGAGTCTCGTCTGTGTGCCCACAGACACACACGTGTGTACATTTTCAAGGCATCATGGAGGGACAGACTCACAGGCTGAGGTGCTCACGCCAGACAGCACCACACAAAGACACATAGACCAGATGCTTGCAGACAGACATAAACAGGCCCAGACGTTCACAAATAGTCCCAGACAGACACCCAGACCACCCCACACAGGGAGACCAGCACACAAACCCAGACGTGCACGCATGCAAACGTTTGTAGCACCCAGACGCCCCCGCATAGCCTGGCTGTGCCCCTTGCTCAGGCCCAGGCAGAGCCGAGCCTGATCACTATCTTGTCTGTCAGCACTGCCACCCAGATGGAGGAGCAGGCCCGGGAATGATGCCCGGGGGTCCCCCGCCCCTACACCAAGCATGTTTAGAGAGCATGCCTGCTGTTGGGCCAGAGATGGGGATGCCTTGGGGGGTGCTATGTTCCCCAAATCCGGAGACACACAGACTCAGAATGACTAAGCTTGAGAGACAGAAAGGGACAGTGACAGAGATACACACAGAGATGGGGCAGAGAGGAAGAGAGAGGCAGACAGCAGTGACAGAGATACTGTAGAGGCAGAAAGACAAAGTGACACAGATCGAGACAGAGATGAGGAGACTGTGTCAGAAACGGGGAGAGACAGAGTCAGACTGAGAAGGAAGACAGGGAGATGGAGGGAGACCCTGGGAAAGGCTCAAGAGTCCAAGAGACCAAGACTGAGGGACAGAGTAGGAAAGGCAAGTCCTGTAGGGCTGGCGAGAGAGACCCAAGGAGGGTGAAGGTGAAATTAAAGGCAGAGGGTCTTTAATCATCAACAGGGATGCAGACTGAGGAAGAGTCAGGAGTGTCTAGCTCTTTCCACCCTGACAGGAGGACAGAGGGAGAAGGCTCTGTCACTGATGTCTACTGCAGCTCTGGGGACCTGGCTGACCTCCCTCCATGCAAACTATGAACTCTTTGAATACAGGGCTCCTCCTTGTCTTGGAAATCGTAGGGAGGTCTGGCACCAGACAATCTGCAGGGGCTAGGGTCTTGGTCATGGTCCTCCCCCACCTTCCCAAGTGTCCCTTTCCCCAGAGTGGGGAGATCTGAGGCAGGTGAAAGAGGTCTTCTCCATCCTGAGGGGTTTGGGCAAGGTACTCTGAACCTCAGTATCTTCATCTATAAAATGGGAGCAAGGGGTATTGTTAGAGGGGTATTCAGTGAGAGAACAGGTATCTGTCTTGCTGGTCCTTTCACTAAGTCCTAGGGGAACCAGGAGGAGTTGTCCAGAAAGCTGGGAGAGATTGGAAGGAGGAGGTGCTATTTGGGTGGAGTTTGTGGATGAACAAAAGACAGCTGACTGGAGAACCAGAGCCAGGCAAGCCTTCCCAGCAGAAGAAAGGGCCAGGTACAAAGAGGCTCAGATAAGGGAGCAGGTGGACAGCCAGAGCTGAGCGGATGGCTCAGCCCCTGGAGGGCACACCCTGGAGGACTGTGGGGAAAGAGTGAGGCAGGGAGAACTTGAGGCTGGGGCAGTTCCCTGGGGATGAGGCTGAGAGTACCTGTGGTCCAACTTGGTCCCTACTCCATCCTGGGCTACAGCTGGGGTAGGCTCTGCTCTCACCCTGGAGTCCCTGCTGTAGCCTGTCGGTGGGAACAGACACCTATAGGCTCATCTGCTGGCTGAGGCCCTAGGGAGGCCTCCCTGGGCTGTCCAGTCTTGGGGACTCCGGGAGCCAGCAGGTCCTCTAACCTTCTGTCCCATCTCCCTATCCACCATCCCTCTCTCCTTGTCCAGTTCTGCAGACTGGGGACATGGAGCTGATTAGCCAACAGCATCTCACTTCAGCTCTTGGGCTCTCCAGGAGACAGACACAGACACCCTCCTGCATAAGGGTAAGCCAGGGGTCACAGGAGCCCAAGGACAGACAGTGTGGCTCTGCAAGGGGCAAAAGTCCTGTGCAGCACCACTGGCTCCTTAAATCCTTCTCAAGCCGGTGGGACTGGGGTCATCATCCCCTTTCACAGAGAAGGAAGTCAAGGAGAAGCCACCTGCCCAGCATCTCACAGCCCAGGCCACCAGGATATCTGCCGGTGATGCAGTTCAGTGCTGCTGGAATGACTCCATCCCTCCTTGCTTCAGGCACTGTGACAGACGGTTCAGACTCCCCCCACCCAGCCCCAGGATCTTGCTTAGAGTAGGCACCAGGGTAGTAGGGGCTGGACATTGGAGAAGATGGGGGACCAGGAAGGGGGGCTGCTAACACAGGCTGGCGTTCGGGGGACTTTTGGAAGTTGGAAGATCAGGCAACTAACCAGGAAATGCTTGGGAACATAGCGGGGGAGGGGGAGGCAGGGGGCACAGCCTGTGTAGCATTTGTGACCAGCAAGCAGCACTCACGTGGCCAGGAGAGGGAAGCAGCTTGGGAGAGCCTCCAGCCAGGCTTGGGACACCTGTGCTGGTAGCTTTTCTAAATAGCCCTACTAGCTCTCCCCCACTTACTGTGGGGAGCCTGGCCTGGGGGGGGGTCTTCTAAAACATGTGATCATGGGCAATCCTAAGCCCACCAAGGAAAGCAAAGAATACAAGAACCCCCGAGGTCCACACCAACTCATTCTTGTCCACTCATTTCCTGCTATCCACTCCATAATGGCAAGGATGATGACAGTCCGCTATGGAGCTGAGAGGGACAGTCTCTCTCCCCTTTCTTTTAGGGACAAGCAGTGAAGTGCAAAGAGAGAAGGGACTTATCTCCTGGTACCCTGCACAGAACTGGGGTCATCTGGCTGAAAGACACTGACCGAATGCCAGGTCTTGTCTTGCTGCTGGGGATGCCAGGGATAGGATGGAATGAGAATCCAGTGGGGAAGATCACCGGCTTGAAAAGTAACTATGATGTCTATGCTGAGCTCACGTGAGCCACAGCATACACACGGGAGAGGGAAAGGACAGCCTTCTGGAGAAAGGCATTATTGCTAAGCTATTGGATAGGTGAGTGGGAATTAATTCTGCAAGTAGGAGGGAGGTGGGCAAAAAGGAGTAACGGCATGTGAGAGGTCTTGAGATCCAGAAAGCCCAAGTCACTGAAAAGTGGTCAAAGTGGCTGGAGCTCTCAGAGCAAGGGCCAGGGTGGCGGAAGGCAGGGTAGATCCATGCCTGGGTCTTAATTCCCAGAACACTAGGAAGCTGGGAATGGTGAGTCAGGGGAGAGAGGAGGATGACAGGACTGTTGTTTATTTATTTATTTCTGATACTAGGGCTTGAACTCAGGGCCTTACTAAGGCAGGCACTCGGTCACTTGAACCAGGTCCCCTTGAGGGGACATCTGACTGGTTGAGACAGAGGGGATGGACTAGCAGTGTGAGGAGAGAGAGTGGAGGCCATCAGGATCACTACTGAGTGGGTGGTGGGACCCTCACTGCCATGGGACAGGCATGAAAGAGACCTGTGACACTTCTGTTGCTGCTTCTTCCTGCTTCCCTCTTCCTGAGCAAGCTGATCCTCACTTTGGCACTTGAGGCTGGGTCAAAAGCTTGTCTCTCTTCACTTCTCTGGTGCGGACTGGGGACCCACCTCTCTCTGGGCTTAAAGCCAGCCAGGTGCACCAGGCTCATCAGCCTTGCATGCTGGGTGGGCTCTCTGCCTGGGGGTCTTGCCCCTCCTCTTCTCACAAACTCTTGCCCAAATGCCCCCTCCTCTCTGGAGCCTTCCTTCCCTGCTTAGCCTTCTCCCTTTCTGTAGGGTCTGCCCTCCTCAAAAACAGAGCTGTAATTGTTTATTTGTCCCCATCCCCTCCTGCCTGCTTCCTACAACAGGCACAGTGCGGGGCACAGAGCTCTTGTGAACATCTTTAGTATGGATGCAGATTAAGGATGAGTCCATAGGAGCATGTTTTGGGAGCATTTTTCCTTTCTTTCCTGCCGCTATAAGTTCCATGACTCAGTGTCTCTCTCTCCATCTTTCTATACACTCTGCCCAGTGCCTGGCACATGACAGGTTCTTAACAAACCTTTCCTAAGTCCTGGAAAGGACAAATGTCAACGCGGGCATTCACTGTTTGAGAGTCTGGTCCTTAGGGCTTTGGCGCTAGACCTTGTCCTCCACTTACTGCTGTGGGATCCTGGAAAATTACTCAACCTCTCTGAGCTCCTGGTATTTGTAATGTGTGAAACCAGGGTAATAACACCTACACTTATTTAGAGCTTTGTTGTGCTTGAACTGTGTAACTCCTGCAAGCCACTGGGTTTAGCAGAGTGCCTGGCACACAGGCGGGTTCTGGTCCTGGGAGCTCTAGATGTTTATTCATCTAGGACGGCCCTGGTGGTGCTCAGGCACAGCAACGTTAGGGGTGGGCTTTTGGGCGGTTCCGGGCAGAGGGGGTGGCTGCTGGCCTGGAGCTGTAGGAGGCAGGGCCCTGGGGACTGGGGAGGGGGCGGAAGCCGGAGCCAAGGTCAGATCCGGCTGGGTGCGGAGCCGAGACATCCTGCGGGGGCGCCCCGGACCTAGGCAAGCTCCCGGGGGAGCCGGCCCGGGGCATTGCAGGCATAGCAGGGGGACGCGGGTCCGGCCCGAAGCCCCCAAGGGCCGGGCGGAGCGCGCCCCCTGGCGGTGCACCGAATGATTGCCTCTTGCCCAATCTGGGATCTGAGGAAGGAATTCTCCAGTTACATTAGGAAGCCGGGGGAATCCACTGCCGGCTCTGGACACTTCCCTCCGCGATCATTCTGAGAAGCTGGTGTGCCAGCCACTGCGTTAGGCAGTGACTGGGACGGAAGCGCACGGCATGGGGACTGCAAATAGGTCTCCCATGTCCTCCTGGCACAGGTGCATGGGTCTTAGGATGCGGTGCGCTCATGCAACACAGATTGGGGTGGGTATCTTGAGGCTCAGGGATGATTTGGGCTTGCCAAGCAGGGGTGACAGCCCTAAGCATCTTCCACCCAGCAGAGGGATATGGATCCTGTCCTGTACCTTACTCCAGCCCCTCAGGACCAAGGTTCCTTTCCTTTCCCTGCCCTCTCCCCCTCCCCACTGTCAGTCCTGGCTCTGTGTTTATTCTGACGGATGAGAAAGCAAGGCCTAAATCTGGGAGGGACCAGTGGAGGACGCTTGGCCAGAAGGTGTGGAGCCGGGGTACTGGCTGCAGTCCCGACTCCAGCCTGAATTCTTTCCTCTCCCAGGAGAGCCCTGGGCACCCTCTGCCCAGCCTGGGGCGGAGGTGAGGACGGTTTCTGGGCTGGGCTGCGTGGGGTGCAGGACACAAAAGGCCCAGTGTCTGCCCTTGCCTCCCCCTCCAGGCCCTGCCCTGCTGGCAAACCAAGGGGTGTCCAGCGCCAGACTGGGCAAAGAGGGCCATGTGACACTCACTCTCACCAGGGGATCAGCTCCAGCCCTGGACCCACCTGCCCACACCGGCTTGTGGGCTGACTCTGCTGGGTGGGACCAGGAAGCAAAGCTCTGCCCGAATTTGGGGTTCCCAGCGCCAGCTCTCTGCTGGCACCCACCCAGGCTCAAAGCGCTCCAGCTTGCCCTGCTCGGAGAAGGGACTGATGAGTAATTAAGATCATGATGATAGCAATACAACATATTAGTAAAAGAATCGCAATGGCTACTGTTTGCCGAGGCTCTTCAAGCAGGGTCTGGGAGGCGGGGAAGTCGAAGGGTTAGGGCCTTGGGCCGAAGTGCAGCCAGCCTTCCAGCTGTGTGATCCGGGCAAGATGTTTAACACCTCTCTGCCTCAAATTCCTCAGCTGTAAATCGATACTAGATGAGTCGTTGTATTATTAAAAAAAATTCAAAACCCTTGCCTGACATTGAATAAGTGTGCAACAAGTACTCGCTCTTATTTTGAAGGCCCAGTCTGGGTCTTGACCGCGGCCCTGATGAAAACTTGTGTCCAGGCCGTTTAGCAAGGGGTGGATCCTGCTTCCGCTGACGTCGGTGAGATCCACCATGGCGGTAGGGTTGACCTCTAGCAATCCAGAAAGAGTTTCCATGCGAATTAACTTGCCTGAATCTTCCTGCAGCTTGAGAAGAGCGTTTAACATTAACCTCTGCCATGGATAAATGAGGAAATTGAGGCCCAGAGAGAGACGGTACCTTGTCCAAGGTGGCACAGCAAGTAAGTGGCAGAGCCAGCATTTGATTCTAGCTCTTTCTACGAGTAAATATTACCATTTCACGTTAATTACGGTTGGGGGGCGGGGGTACCTACTGCGTGTCAGCCTGCGTGACAACACTGGCCCACGCGATCCTCTGCAGTTCTTACAGCCATTTCCAATACCCCTGGGCTTCTTGCTCTCAGGGAGCTCTCAGGGAGCAAGAAACCCTCACCCCTTCAGGTTAGCGCCCCCTAGAGGGCAGGGCCGGAAAGCGATTCACTTCTGGGTAGGGCGGAGAGGGGAGGAGGGTAGCCCCAAGCAGGGTTCGAGGACTGGCTCAGCCAAGAGGGCGGCTACCTTGAGAAGTGGGTTGATGGGGCTTGTGCGGGAATGTGATGGTCACCTGCCAGGATGGAAGGTTGGAGAAGCTACCCTGAGAGGCAGATGAGAAGAACGTATGTAGAAAGCATATGTAATTTGAATCTACAGCGACATGTTCTCGTGTTCGGTATGATTTAAGGGTTTTGTATTTATCTCTCTTAATCCTCAAAATGTCTCATTTAATTCTAAAACATGTTGGGTACAAGTCCCAGTCCCTTTTACAGATAGAGTTTGGGCGCGAGGCCACGAGCCTGGCAGCTCCTGGAATCTGACCCCTGGTCATTGCTTCCCTGCAGGCAAGGGTGGAACTAGGGGGCGGGGAGACCCCCTCCCGGGTTGTCCCATGTCCTCCTCGGCGGCTCTGCGGCCTGCCCAGCTCTCTGAGTTTCAGAGTCGGGAAAGAGGGACGCGCTGGCCCCCCATTTCCTCGGGGCACACAGGTTCCCACGGTCCCCACAGGGCCTGGGACCCGCACCCCACCGCAGGTGGCCCTGGACTCCAGGTGGCCCCCGGGATCCCAACCAGCCCGGGCCCCGGCAGCCAGGAGCCGCCTGCCGTGCGTCTGTTTTTCCATCCACACGCGGCTTACGTAAACTGCCCACCGCTGCCAGCGCGGGGGAGGCGCGCTATCTGATCGCGGCTGCGCCAGGCGGGTCCCTGCGGGTTCCTGCGTGTCCCGGCGGGGCCGCCGAGCCGGGCGCCGCAGGCTGCGGGGCTGGGGGGCCGGGCACCCGCGCCCCACGGCCGAGGGACGGAGTGTGCGGCTGGGGTGGCCCTGTCCCCGGGGTCGCCCGGCTCCCACCCCCACCTTGTGCTAGTCCCGGGCTCGGGTGTGCTTGAGGACTGGGGGGTGGGGCCCAGCAACCAGCAATTTTTTTTTCCGGTACTGGGGTTTGAACTCAAGGCCTCCACCTTAAGCCACTCCGCCAGCCCCCCCCCCTTTTTTTTTTGTATTAGGAGATAGGATCTCACGAACTATTTGCCCGGGCCGGATTGGAACCACGATCCTCCTGATGTCTGCCTCCTTGAGTAACTGGGATTACAGGTGTGAACCATTGGCACCTGACTTCATTATTCGCAAGGGAAAAATAAGGGCTAGAAACCTGAAATACTGGGGCTGGAGCTGACGCTTAAACTCAGATCTCAGGTGAAAACGTTCAACTTTTTTTTTTTTTTCACATAGTTTTTCCCTTTTGGAAATTTAAAAGTGCTCCATTCTTTTAAACCAGTGTATAGTATTCCACTGAATAGCTTTTCCATAATTGATCTCAGTCCCCTGCGGGTGAGAAATTAGGCCGTTTGCCATCTGTTGTTATTATAAGCAAAGCTTCCATAACTATCGCCATCCAGGCACTCATTGCACAGGCGCAAGAATATTTGCATGGTAAATTCCTAGTAATGAAAACCCTGGGTTAAGGGATATGTGGATTTTTCATTTACTCACATCTTGCCAAGGCACTCCTCATGGAGGTTGGACCAGTCTGCCCTCCCACTTGCATGAATGAAAACGCCTGTGCCAACACAGCATGTTATCAAACTTTCTGATCTTTGTCAATCTGTTAGATGTAAAATGATATCTCGTAGCTGTAACTTCGTTTCTCCTGCTACAGGGGAGGTTGATCATGTTTTCATCTGACTAAGAATCATTTACATTTCCTTTCCTGGGAACCGTTTGTTTATATCCTTTGCCTATCTTTTAATTAGATTGCTTTTTTCCTTTCTGATATGTAGGAGCTCTTAAAATAACACGGAATTCAGCCTTTGTCAATAACATATGATATGCCTGTAATATATGTCTTTTGACTTTGTTTATATTATTTTTTTTTGTGCAGAAATAAAAATAATTTTGTGTGACCAAATGTCTTCCTCTTTTCAGTTATGGCTTTGAGGTTTGTTTGTTTTTGTTCAATGATACTTCAAAAGGCCTTTTACTCTAAAAATATCTTTGAGAGTGCTCTCAGGTTTTCTCCATTCCAGAACATGTTTGGGTAAAAGATGTGAGGAAGGGATGTGCTGTACTCTTTGGGTGGCTGTCTGCTTGTTCCAGCCCTATTTATTAACGAGCCACCTTTTTGTCATTGACTAGCACTCTCACTTCTGTTATGTCCTAAACTCCTGTACGCTTCAAATACTCTTACCTGTTTCTTAGGGCTAGCCTAGCAAATTATAGCAGTCTCCAGTCACCCTGGTGGATGCTTAAATCCACAGATAGTATGAAAATATATAAACATATTACATAGAAAAGATAAACGTATGCATTTTTCTATACATGTAAATGGATGCTAGGCTTAATTTATAAATTAGGCACATTAACAAGAATGACTAATAATGAAATTGAATAACTGTAACAATGTACTATAAAAAGGCTATTTAAAACTTTTGAATTAGTTATTTCTGGAGTTTTCTTCTTCATATTTTCAGACCACAGTTGACCATGGGTGATAGCAAATTGCAGAAAGCAAAAGAGCAGATGTGAGGGGGGCTAAAAACAGCAGGAGCTGTTCTTCCAGAGCTCTGGAGTTTGAAATCAAGGTGCCGCAGGCCGGGGCTCCCTCTGGGGACTCTGGTGGCACAAGCCATTACAGGTGGACATCTCAATCCTTGGCATTCCTTAGGTGGCAGCTACCTAACCAGTCTCTCCCTTTATCTTCACATGGTATTTTCCTCCCTGTGTTTGTGTCTGTGTCCAAATGTTCATCTCATGAGGACACCAACCATTGGCCTAGGGCCTAATCCAATGTGCCCTAATCCTGGATGACCTCATCTTAATTACAGCTGCAAAGCCTCTGCATCCAAGTAAGGTCACGCTCACAGCACCAGGGCTGAGCCCTCCAGCAGATCCTTTTTCAGGACGCAAGTCTGCCCACTAGAAGTCTGCCTGCTGGCAAGTTTCCTACCTTGTTCCCTGTGTCTAAAACACCAAGACCTCAGTGTTTAAAATACCACGGATTGCTTCTATGTTCCAATATCGGTTAAAATGAGTCCCCACTCATTTTTTTTTAATTGAGTTTTTAGAAGATTAAACAAGATTGTTTATATTGCCATATGGACTTTAGAATTCGCTTATAAGCTTGATTATTTTTACAAATCCTCTTGGCATTCTTATCAGAACACACAAACTGAGGAAGAATTGGCATATTTTTGACATTCAGTCACTCTGTCTAAAACCATTGTGCACACTCAGGTCTCCTCTTGTGCCCCTCAGCAATTTCTTAAAGTTTATTTCCAATATATCTCATGCATTTTATTTTTGTTAAATTGATTTCTAAATTAAAAAATGCTGCCATTGTAAACTGGAACTTCTCTTTCATTATCTCTTTCAGCTGGCTGTTTGTAGTGATGAATTCTATGAAATTTTAACGTATCAATTTGAGACTCAGGCTTTCTAGTGAGTCCTTCTATTATTATAAGGTTTTTGTTTATTTGATTCTATAAAAGTGATCAAATTTCCTCTTCTTTTCTGATTTTAGTACTTCTTATTTCTTTTTCTTATCTAATTGTGTGGTCTGGTACTTCCAGAACAATGTTAAAAATAGCGTTAAAAACAGACATGCTCTCCTATCATAATGGAGATACTTTTGGTGTTTCCCCTTCGCACATCATGCTGGCTTGGTGTGCAGTAAATATATCTAGCATGCTTAACCACCTTCCTATTTTAGAAAAAGGTTCTTTAAAATAATTTTTTTTTATTTTCTGGCACTGGGGTTTGAACACAGGGCCTCTTGCTAGGCAGACACTTTACCACTTGAGCCGCTCCATCAGCCTTGTTTTTGTGTTAGTTGTTTTCGAAATAGGGTCTTTCAAACTATTTGCCCAAGCTGGCTTTGAACTTCGAGCCTCCTGATCTCAGCCTCCATAGTAGCTAGGATTACAGGTGTGAGCCACCAGAGACCAGCTATAAAACAGTTCTTTTTAAGTGATCTCCTCTGGCTTCCTCCACACTCAGCAGGACTGAATCAGGGATTACTCAATGACCAACTCATCTTGTTTCATGCTCTCTAGTGCTGGCCCATGCTAGCCCCTGGCTTCTCTCAGGCAAGGCCCAGAAAAATGTCATCTCCAGGAACCTTCCCAGGTAGTCCTTCAGTCCAGAGACACACCGAAGACCCAGCTGCCTTGTCTGTGTCCTTGCATCCATTTTCATGCTGCCTTGACCTGCCTACATTTCCCTCCACTCCCCTTACCAGCCTGGGCGCATCTTGGCATGTGGGTAGCCCGGTGGCATATGCGGGTTATTTCTGTCTATCTGGGCCAGGGCCAGATATGGAAAAGACTGCTTGCAAGTCAGATCCCACTATAGCACTGGGGGTGAGCTCTCCATCACAGGAGGCTTAAAAGCAGAGGTGGACACCCCTTGTTTTCCTACTTCCCTCTCCACCTCGTTGGGACTGGGTGTGGCCTCCCTGCTTTGTTCCAGAGATAGACTGAAGGTCCAGTTGCTCCCTGGTGGCAGACTGTGCCTCAAAGGGCCTAGGAGGTGCCTAGTGGGCACAGTTGACATTATGTGGCACATGGCTGGCTGACAGCTCTCTGCTACCAAGCCTAGTAACTCCTCTTCTTAACAGTCCTCCTGGGGAAGGGACCCTAGAGAAGGGGAG
Source organism: Castor canadensis (assembly GCF_047511655.1). Lineage (NCBI taxonomy): Eukaryota > Metazoa > Chordata > Mammalia > Rodentia > Castoridae > Castor > Castor canadensis. The sequence continues at coordinate 11,204,886 of NC_133398.1, read as the reverse complement.
CCACTCAGAGGCAGGCCAGCCCACCAGGTTGGTGCCCTTGGCTCATGGGTGGTCTCCAGCCAGTCCCCAGGAGCTGTGGACTCCAAGACCAGGGCTCTGCCTTCTCCCCTAGAGGAGTCACAGCAGTGGGACAGGCAAGTCTCACAGGAGCATGACCCCCTCGCTCTACAGGGCTGGAAGCTTTTCCAGGTTGCACACATAGGGATAAAATGTCTGGCCTTCGGGCTGGGGAGAGCTGGAATTTCTTTAAAGATCTCTGTACTTGAAGCCCAGGCTGGCCTTGTGGTTGCCATGTAGTCCAGGCTGGCCTCTACTTTCTGTGTGCTGGGATTATAGCTATGTACCACCACACCCATTTGGTTTACCTGTCCTCAGGTTTGGTATCATGGAATTATAAAGTAAGTACTCCTTTGTGTCTGATCTCTTGGCTCAACATAGTAATGGTGTGACTCACCCATGTTGTTACTCTTGCCAGTGGTTAATTCCCTTTTCACCACTGTATAGTTCTCCACTGTAGAAATCTCCACAATTCATTTATCCATCTTCTTGTCAATGGCCTTCTGGGTTGTTTCTAGTTTGTGGCCATTCTGAACAAGTCTGCTGTGAATGCATGTGTGGCCAGGTCTTTTGGTGGACATACACACATGCTGGGTGTGTACCCAGCTTTGAATTGCTGGGTTTTAGGCCATGTTTATATTAGAAACACGTGTATCACTACTTTGTTATAGATTTGAAAAGTCAACAGTGATTTTTTATAACTGTGAGAGGAAAACATATGGTAAGTGAGCTCAGAGCTCTGTGAGGCCTGAGTCCCAGCTCCGAAGCATGTGGGCTTCAGTTCCAGAGGGGAAGGCAGGGAGGGTGCTGGCCTGGGCCTGGGCCTGGGATGGGATGAGGTTTACCTAGGCTTATCCTCCTGTAAGGAGCATTTGTCTCCTGGGGCAGATTTGGGGGGCAGTCCTGTGAGGAGTGGGGCCTGCTCTCCCCGCTATGCCGTGGGTTGGGGGCATTGTGGACTCAGGGCTGGGAGTCCCTGGTATCTCGTGCCTCATGTGTGCCCCCACAGAATTTTCTGTGACAAAATGGACTCTGGCAGATTTTAATGGGACAGGGAAGCCTCTGAGTCCCAAATCTTCTGCCAGGACAAACTCTGTGATCAGGGGACCAGAGGCCTCTGCCCACCCCAGAAGCTGGGGGAGGAGAGGTGCATTCATGAAGTTCGAGCAGCTGCTGCCCAGAGTTTGGGAAGTTGTTATGCTGCCAGGGGTGTCCTGGCCATGACAGCATGGTCTCCTCAGCCCTTGAGGACTCAAAATGTGCCCCACGTCCAGCCAGGCTGGGGAGGCGTCTCAGTGGGGGCTTAAGCGAGTCAGCAGCCAGGTGACAGTGCTCACGGGGCTTGCTGAGGTCGCTTGAGCAGTGCTCATTACTGACAACATGAAGTAAAACAGAACCCAATCCAAAAGCCTCAGAATGGCTCTGGCTCACAGTGCATCCTGCTCCCTCTGCAGATGTTCACTCTTTTTGTGGTCTGTGTGAGTGGCACACGGTGGGCTTTCAACAGTATTTCCTGAGGGCCTACCACACACCCGACCGTAAGGTCATAATTACCGTGGCCCTGGGAGAGCAGTACTGGGAGATGGGGCTCTGGCCAGGAACAAAATGCGTGAGCTTTGTTTGTTCATGGTTTGGAGCCCAAGAGTCCTAGTTGATTGTCCTTTCTGGTCCTCTCTCCTTTGGCCATGTTTTAGAAAGCACGACTCACACCGAATCTGCCCCTCCATCGCCTCACTGTCCAGTTCTTCCAGCCGCTGGACTTGGGCCCTGGCTGAACAGGTGATTAGACTGTCCTTGGCATTGTAGTGGCACGACTTTTCCTATAAATCTAGTGAGTTTTGGTGTGCCCATTTGTTTCCTCATCATGAAAGCAGCTGTGGGAAGCATGCATAGGATGGTCTGACCGGGGTTCACTCAGCCAGGTTCAGGATTCAGGGGCAGAGGGCAGGGTCAAAGACAGTGTCCCTCAAATCAGTGGGCAATGACTGGCCCTTTGCTAGCTGATCAGCCACTCGGTAGACATTTAACGTGGTGGTTTTCCATCAAGCTGCTTTGAACAGTGACAGGTCTGCATGTCTTCTCCATGACCCATGGAATCAAGGACTGATCTCTTTTACTATGGGAAGTTATCTCCCCAGTTATTTAGAAGAGGCCAATTACTAATAACCGTAAGAGCCAGCAAGAATTAGACACTTTGTCTGTGCCAGGCACTGGGCGAGGCACTTGAAGGTACTTCCTGTCCCTGACTCCCTATCTCTTCCCAGGGTGGGGTGGGTGTGGGCATTGATTCAGAGAGGCTAAGTAACCTTCCCAGCTGGTCAGCCGCAGACACCAGATTCAAACCCAGGTTTACCTGTCAGAGATGAAGTCCATGCTCTGAACATTGAGTCCACCTGGCGTCTTGTCCTGAAACCCTGAAAACTCACCAGGTCCAAAACTCCCTCTCCTTCTGACTGGCCCAAGGAAGTGAGGAAATTGGGGTTGTCGGGTAGGAGGGCAAACAGAAAATGAACAGATGCTATCTACTAGCAATTCGAAAATGTACCAAAAAAAAAAAAAAAAGATGGCAGGTGAAAACTCTAAGGGCTTAGAAAGATGTGTAAACACTCTATGAAGAAAAGCCAACATATTATTGAAGAACATATACACACACATACACACAAACACACACACACAAAGATATACCATGTTCATGGAAAAGAAGATCTGAGTTTATACTTTAATTTTCCCCAAATTTACTCATAAAATCAGCACTAATGCAATTAAAATGCCAACAAGATTTCTCATTAAGCTTCTTAACCTTATTCTAAAATTTGCACAGGAGGGTAAAAGTGCAAGAATAGGTTAGAGAAATCTGAGAGGGAACAAGGCAGGGGTCTTGCCCCAGTAATTCTTCTGATTTACTGTAAAGCTTTGAACATATCCTGGGTATAGGCATACAGATGGGCAAATAGATCAATGGAAGATCAAAGAGAGCCCAGAAATAAACCCAAGTCACATGGAGTGTTGGTGTATAATCAAAAGGCATTACGAATCTGTTGGGGGCTGGTCATGGTGGTGGACACCTGTAATTCCAGCTACTCAGGAAGCTGAGGCAGGAGGAGCCCAGGAGTTTGAGGCTAGCCTGGGCAGCATAGTGAAACCTATCTCAAAACCAAAAATTTGTTGTGGAGAAGATGTACTGTTAAAAAATTAGATCCTATCTCACACCATACACAAAAATGAACTTCAGATGAAGGAATGACCTAAATACGGAAGACCATCATAAAAGCTTGGAGAAGAAAAGTAGAATTCATGATGACTTGGGATAGGAAAGGAGTCCTTAAACAAGTCACAAGCATGATAAATCATAAAAGAAAATATTGCTACGTTTAAGCTCAACCAAATGAAGTACTTCTGTACAACACAGCATCATCTCTCAAGCTAGTGTTTGGGCACGTCTGTGGGAAGATGTTTGCAGCATCTATCACAGATAAAGGACTGCTGTCCAAAATATATAAAGCGTTCCCATAAGTCAATAAGAAAAAGACAAACAAATAGAAAAATGGGCATAGGATATCAACAATTCACAAAAAATGGGAAACAGGAAGAGTAAGGAGTAAGTGAGGAAAACCTGCTTAACCTCACTGCTAATTACAAAAATGCAAATTAAATGACAGAGATTCCATTGTCAAGTGGAAGCCATTCAATTGGCCAAAGTCTGGGGGTCTGACACTGTTAAGTGTTGGTGAGGGAGTAGGAAACTCGAAGTCTCAGATTCTGCAATTTGGTAAAATCTATAAAAGTTGAAAATATGCACACCACGTGACCAGCAGTTCACTCCTAAGAATGAACCCTAGAGAAACCCTTGCACTTGGTCAAGGAAATTTCATGGGTGTTAAACTTGGAAAAAACCCATGTGTCTACCAGTGTAAACTGTTTATAAAGCAGGACACCATACAGTAAAAGATGTGGACTGGAGTTCCATATAGGAACATTGGGTAAATGTAAAAATGTGTGAGTTTCATCCTTAAAAGTGTTATGTATTGTACTGTGTCCTGGAAAAGACACACTGAAGTCCCTCTGAAGTCCCTTGACCTTATCTGGAAATAGGGTGTAAAGCTAAGAGGAGGTCATTAGAGTCCACTATGCCAGTGTCCTCATAAGAAGAGGGTCATTTGGACACTGTCAGACAAGGAGGGAGCAGCCACAAGGCAGAGACTGACATGATGTAGCCACAAGCCAAGGAATGCCAGGCACCGATGGCCACACCAGACGCTAGAGCCTGGAGGGAGCTCACCCAGAGGAAGCACAGCGCTGCCGACACTGACCTCCAGAACTGTGACAGAATCTGTGAAGTCACCTAGTTTGCCACACTTTGTTATGGAGCCTCAGAAAACTAATATAAAAGTAAGTTGGATACTAGTGAGTAAAATATGACTCCTGTGTACAAATTTTCAGCACACGCAGAAATACTGTCTGTTGTTTCTGCATTTAAACTAATAGGCTGGGAGGGTGCACACCAGGTTCCTGATAGTGGTCGCTTCTGTATGAAGGGAAATGAAACGGGAGGCCATGGAAGGTGTTGGTGTGAAGTCTCTAACATTCCTTTCTTTTATTAAAAAAATGTCTAAAGCAAAAGAACAAATCAGCCACATTTGTTAAATCAGGTGGGGTGTGTGTATGTGTTTGTAATATTATATTCGCTGTTCTTTTAAATTGTATTATTATTATTAGGGCATAGTCTTGCTATATAGGCCAGGTTGGCCTCAAACTCGAGCTTCTTTCTATCTCAGCCTCCTGAGTGCTGGGATTACAGGTGTGCCCCACCATGCCCAGCTACTTTCCACATTATGTTCTGTTGTCGACTGTGTATTTGTGCCCATTTGTCTGTCTGCGTACATATGTGAATTTCAACTCAGTGGGTGCTGTGTGTGCGTTTCTGGGACCTTATTGCTCTGGCTATCTCGCTGGCAACTGTGGCTACAATGAGATGTCCTCTGGTGAGGTGGGGGCAGACATGTTGGGTCTGGGCACAGTGACCATGCACTATGGGTATAGACTGATGGTGTCACTGAGACCTGGGCTGCTCTTGAGTTTCCTGGATAGACCAGATTTCTCCTCATCTGGACCTGAAGGGGTGTTGACAGTGACAGGGGCTGCTGTCCAGGAGAACCCAGTCTGTCCTGAACGACTTAGTTCCCAGAAGCCTGGACTGCAGAGGACAGAGGCACCAAACCAATGTGTCCTCAAGAAAGGAGAAGCCATCCAGTGCCAGGCAGGTGAGGTGCTCGGGCTGGGCAGGTCTGCCCCTTCAGGCACTGGCTTCTTTGAGACCACAGGCAAGCAGCTCTGTCCCTAAGCCCAGGCGTCAGGTGAGAAGAGGTTGACCTGTGTCACACTCCTGCATCCCGAGAAAACATAGCTGACCTGTCGCCACACTTCTCAATCAACTCGGGGACCACTCAGCCTCAGTGCGTGGGAGGGAGATGAGTCCACCTCTGGAGTGGATGAATGTTCTGATATTTCAGCCTCTGGGTGGCAGTGAAACCCTGGAAAGCCTCAGTTACTCATCTGGAAAATGGGGATAAGAATCCCTTTTTCCCTTCCCGGGTCTGCCGTCAGACAGAAGGTCACAGACTGTCTCACAAGGGACAGTCTGAGCACATGTGCAGGACGCCTACGGACAGGTGCACAGTGACAGATAGAGGGTCCTAGGCTCCTCACTGTGTCTCTCCACCATGTCTCATTCACCCAGGTTGGAAGGGTGGCCAAGATGTCCTGGCTCCAGTGGGCACCATGTCATGTTCATTCGCTCCATAAACCCCCAAACCCTGAAAGTTTAAATTAAACGATAATGAGAACACTACCAAGCACACACGACTTACCTGTGAGGACTGTGCTCAGTGCTTTGCATATGTTAACTCACTTAATGCTCACAAGTACCTCATGAGATAGTTAGTGCCTCACTTTGCGAAAGAAGAAAACTAAAGCACAGAGTGGCTAAGTCACCTGCCCATGCACACACAGCCTCACAAGTGTCAGAATAAGGGTTTGGACCAAGAAGTCCTGAGTGTGAGCTTTTTCTTCCTTTCATAAATAAGACGAATGCTTTCATGCCCATTTCCCAGATGAGTGGATTGAGCTTTGGAGAGGACAAGTGCCTAAGCCACCCAGTCCTCTGTGCTCAGTTCCCTTCCCCAGATCTCAATTGGCCCTAGGTCCTTCATGCCTGGGGGAAGAATTGCAGGCTGCTGGCGGTCCACACTGCGGGACCCATTGTCCCCTGAGAGAGGGCAAGGCTGCCTTGGGAAAGGTAGAGGGTCTGGTGGGGACCAGGTGGCTGGAGTCGCCATAGATTCAGGAGCCAGCCCTGATTCTGGTAAGCATGGCTGACCACCTGCACTCTTGGGCAGTCCACAGGGGTATTTAGATGGTCTCTGCTCAAAGGAGTGGTGTCATGAGGAGAGTCCCTGCTGGAGGGACTGAGCCCTTATTCTCACACGCTCCTCCCAGACTAACACCCGTGTCACCACCCAGGCCACTCATCTGCCACCTCGCCCTCTCACCAGTCTTGGCCACAAGTGGTAAGAGAAGGTTCTGGCTCAGAGCTGCCAGGCCCAGTTCAGTGACACTCCTCATGGTGAGACCTGGGCCAGACACTTCATCTCTCTCAGCTTTCTCTCCCCATCTGCAAAATGGGCATCTTAATCTCAGAGGAGCCACTCTGCTAGCTCGATAGTTTCAAAGAGCTGGTCAGGTCATCAAAGGGTGGCTAAGAAAGGGACTCGTAAAGAATGGGCTCACAGATGCCCATAGCATTTAGTCCAATGGAAAGCCACCTGTGCAGGCCAGAGCTCACCTGAGTTCCAGACCTGGAGCCCTGTGCCATCTCTGTGAAGATTTGTCAGCCCCGCTTTTCCTTGTAGGTGGAATTCTAAGCCACTCATGAAACAATGTGAACTTGGAATTCTACAGTCCTCATTATTCCCTCCCACCCCAAATCTCTCCCAAAACCAGTCCAACAGATTTATTTTTAGCAATTCATCTTTACTGCATATTTCCAAAGCATTCGACTTAGTTTTCCTCAAAACATTACTTTTTTTTTTTTTTTTGCAGTTAGACTTTTTGTTTTGTTTGGCTAAGTTATATAAGTACAACAATAAATACTAAACAGCCAAAGTTTTTGGGTACAGACTTCCCTGATTCTGGTAGCTCACAGTTTACTCAGTGGGAGGAGAGCTTGGACAGGATGGAGAATGTTCTAGAAGCTTAAGCTATCATCATTTCTGAGCAGGATCAGTGTGTTTTGGCCAGAGAATGGAAGTCAGCATGAGTCCAGCAAGTCAGTTAAGGTAACTTCTATTGGAGCCTTGGCACAAGGTATTGGGAGGATGAGAAACTGTTTGGGTCTGCGACCCAGCACACGAGGGCCCTCCATGACCTGGAGCCCTGGCTGCTGCCCTGCACCCCAGGCCCTTTGCACATGATGGCATAGCTCTGTCACCCTGGTCTGTGAGGGTCAATGACTGATACTCTGCACTGTGGGGGCTTCTTGAGGGGAGGAACAGGGTCTCCTTCCTCTTTGGGTCCTCAGGGCCCAGTTTCCAGGTTGATGTGATGTCTAGTCCAAAGTCCAAGCTTGCGGCGCGCACACACCTGCACAAGTACAGCGTCAGGCTGGGCTCAGACAGTGGCAGGCTGAGCCAACCTCACGCCCAGTGCTGTGCTCCTTCCTGGGATGAGGGGAAGGGGGAAAGTGAGCCACACGCTCCATCCTGGCACCCCCATGGTGGGCCAGTAGAGGGTCCCACGTATCTAATAGCTCCAGCCTCCAGGTTCCATTTGCTGGGGAGCAGGTGCTGATAGTGTAGGGTCTGCCCTGGCCCCCTCCCCAAATGGTGGGTGTTGGCCCCTGTAGGGTCAGACAGGGGAAGGGGGCAGGAAAAGGGCAGGCAGAGCGTTCACTCAGAGGGTATCACAAAAGCAAAATACACTTGATAAGTACACGAAAAGACCTGCATGTCGTTACTCATTCGTCACTCGATGCAAATGAAAACCACAATGAATCGCCACATCCCGCCCACCAGAATGGCTACTGTAAATAAGAACGACAATACAGAGTGTCAGGGTGTGTGGAGAGGCAGGAACCCACATGCATTGCCGGTGGCAATGTGAATTAGTGCAGTCACTTGGTAAAACTGCCTGTCAGTCTCTCAAAAAGTTAACCACAAAACTACCACACAAACCCGCAAACCTACACATCTTCTACCCAAGAGCAACGAAGACAGGTCCACACAGACTCACAGAGGATGGCCCTAACAGCAGTGTTCAAAATAGCACAGACCTGCAAATGCCCGTCACCATGAATGGAGAGACAGAGTGTGGTCTATCCATCTCCCACTCACGCTGTCGCACAGGTGAACATCGAAAATGCCACGCCAAGTTAAAGATGCCAGATACTATATGATGGGAGCTGTGTGAAGCTCCAACAAGGGCAGAAATATCGAGACAGAAAGCAGACTGACTAGTGGTCACCTGTGGCTGAAGGAGGTAGGAATGGGGATCAACAGTAAATAGGACTAAGGAATCATAGGAAAATGTTCTAAAATAATTTTGGAGATAGTTGCACTGCTCAGTAAAGTTGCTAAAAGTCATGGGCTTGTATACCTGAAAGATGTGAATTTTATGATATGCAAAATACACCTTAATGTTGTTTATGGTTAAAAGAGCATTACATGAGCTCTTGGCTTCCAACTTCCACCTGGGCCTCACCATGCTTCCCTTTGTATTTCTCTTCCCTAATTTTTAATAAACTCCATTTACACCCACGTGTCTTGTGATGGATTCTTCCCCTCTGGGCACAAAGAATTAGGAAGGCTTCTGATCACAGACTGCACCAGTGCCATTAACATTTTGTGGTGAAGTCAGCCAGGAGAAATGGACAAAATCTGACTCTCTGGAAGAAGCTATGTCTTTCCAGGAGAAGCTACTCCTGTTCCGAGGAACAAAACTGCCCAAATGACAGAATCTTCAGAGACAACTGTTCACAGAGACAGTTTAAGAGAACACAACCCCAGACTGGCTGGTGTCCTCCAACTTCTTACAGGAACAAGTTGTGTTCAGCCACCTGAGACAGTTCAAAGAACTCTAAAAATAAGGGGACTTCTCCAGATCCAGAAGGAGTCAGTTATGCCAGACCTCTAAAAAATTAAAGCCTTTGGGACCCAAATCACAAGGGAACACAGTATCATCTCTATGAATGAATAAGATTTCCATGAGAAACCCTAACTGTGCTGGACTATAATTCTGACACCTCGTGTCCAAATGAGCCACAAGGGAAAGAAATAGGAAAGACAACTTCCCTTTATAGGTAGGTTCTGATGCCTCTTGTCAGCTGGAAGCAGATACTGAAGATGGACTGCCACCCCCTGCTTCAACACTCCCCCCCCAAAAAAGAATTTTTTGGAATATTGTCTCTCAGGGGGAAATTTTTTTTATTCTTGTGCTGGGTGGGTGTTCATTGGGAATTTGCAAAAGTTCTTACAATGTATAAAATATATCATACTTGAATTAAAAAAACAGTCATACATGACATGGCCTTGTATGTTCATCATATCTGCCGTGACATGTTGGATACTTACTGGAGCCAGGTGCCACACTGACACGGTATTGTCTCAACAGGGAGCTATAGCAAGGTAGTTAAGTTAGTTCCTTTCTGATGGATGATGAAATAGACACAGAGAGCTTGAGTGACTCGTCCAGGGCTGCACCGTGGTAGAACAGGGGACCCAGCCTGTTGGGCCCACCTGGTGCTTGGGTAGTGCCACTGACCAGCAGTGTGACTCTAGCAAACCTCTGACAAGGGTCTGTGGAACTGACAGCTCCTCAGGCCACAGCAGGGGTTCAAGGCAAAGGTGAGCAGGAGGCCAAAGGGGGCAGAGGAGCTCCTCATGCTCAGCTGCTAGATACAGAGCTACTGTCCTTCACTGTCCCCTGCTGCCAGAAGGCCTAATGGTGTTCAAACTGCACCCTCATCCGTGTGGTAGGAACAGGGACCAGGGCAGAGGGACAGGTTCCCCCTCCCCCAGCTCCATGCTCAACTTGCTTTGTCTGATGGCCCAGGAAGCAGCACTGCCTGAACCCAGGGCCTCACTGGGTCCCAAAGCCAGCTCCTTCCGCTTCATGGGCTGCCCTCGCTCCCGTGAGGTCTGCAGAAGACTCTTCAACCTCTCTGATGTAAGGTCGCACAGTTCACACCCTGACGTGGCAGCACCACCCATTGGAGCCAGAGCGTCCATTGCCCCAAGATTTGGGGTGGACCCTGTGACTTGTCTCAACCAGTGAAGACTCAGTCATGCTGCAAACAGAGCTGTAAAGGTACTGGTGTTTTTCTGACCTGGGCTCCATCGGCCATTTGTCATGAGAACAGCCCTGGGTAGACACTGCTCCCAGAATGAGAGTCACGCAGTGTAGACTTGAACCTGACCTAAAGCCTTGAGCCAAACCAGGCTGGTCCCAGAAGATCCAAGAAGAGCTTAGCATAGCCAGACTTATGAGTAAAAAGTTAACACTCTCTATTTATCATTGAACTCCAGGGCTGTTTGTTATATAGCTTTATCATAGCTGTAGCTGCCTAATACAGGACCCCAAACATCCCTTTTGCTACAAGGTCCTTGCACCTCCACTTTCTCTTCTCTAGGCTCCTCTGCCTGCACAGCGACCAGGGACACAAAGCCAGAACTCCTACACTTTAACTGAGGATGACCAATTTAGCAGTGCACGCTAATCTCTGCTTTGGACTGAGCTGATCTGTATAACACCAGCAATAGCTCTTCTTCCTCAGGACCTCCTGGCACAGAAAGCCTCTCCCCAGTCTGGCTCTTCACTGACATTCATCAGCAGCCTACTGGTTGGTCACCAACAGCCACCTTGCAGATCAGGGCACTGGATGACCGGGTCTCTGAGAAGAGGCAGTTTCTACATCCTCTCCACTAGGTTAGGCAGATACCCCGAGCTTGCATTCTCCCCAACTCCACCCAAACTCTGTCTCTGCCACCTACCCAGGCCTTGAGAACGCTGTCTCAGCCCAGCCACTTCCTATCTACACCGCAGGCAAAACTGAACCTCTTCACATTTTTTGCCAGGGCTGGCCTCGAACCATGACATGATCCTCTTAACTTCTGCCTTCTGAGGAACTGGGATTACAAGTATGAGCCACCAACGCCTAGCTAGCTGTCTTTTTGAGACCCGGCTTTCCATTCTATGGGAACACAGTCAGAAGTGGACTTGCTAGATCCTATGGGTTTGGGTTTTTTTTTGGGGGGAGGTTGGTACTGAAGTTTGAGCTCAGGGCCTCATGCTTTCCAGGCAGGCACTCTACCTGTTGAACCACTCCATCAGCCCTTTTTCGTGATGGGTGTTTTCAATATAGGGTCTCAGGAACTATTTGCCCAGGCTGACTTCGAAACATGATCCTCCTGATCTCTGCCTCCTGAGTAGCTAGGATTACAGGCGTGAGCACCGGTGCCTGGCTCATGATTTATTTTTTAAGGAGCTGCAGCACTTTTTTCCACAAGGTGACATCATTTCTCACTTCTATCAACCACATGCAAGGGTTCTAATTTCTTCATGTCCTTGCTGATACTTGTTACTTTCTGTTATTTTTGTTTAATAATTGCCATCTTAGTCATCAGCACGAAGCAGTATCTCATTGTGCTTTTGATTTACATTTTCCTGATAAATCCTATCCATTCTTCAAAGCCCAGATGTTACCTCCATAGCGTCCCACATTTCCTGCCCCCACACAATTCTTCCTAGACCAGAATCTCTCCCTGCCTTCTCCTTCCCATCCTCCACCTTCTTCTTTGATTCCTACTGCTTCTCTTCAAAGGCCTGACGACTTGCATTTTCTACTACAGACATTCTTGACTGTCTCCCCCATCAGACTTACCTGAGTCACCTCAGGGACCCTTGTACAGAGGGTCAAGGATCCTTGAGTGGCTGAACCAGTGAAGAACTAATGCATGGATGGTTGGTTGGAGAGTGAGGCACAGGTGAGGGGTGGATGGGTGGATGAGTTTGAGATATAAGCATGAGTGGTGAGAAGATGTTTTCTCTCTGCCAAATTCTCTTCGGACCGGCGATGCTCTCCTGTCACTTCTAGACACAGAGACTTTATGATTCTACTCGTGGGACTCCAAAGGCAAACCCTTTCAGGAGCTTCCCAACCTCCTGTTGAACATTCAAACTGGACATTTCTCCTGTGATTCAGTTTCCTGCTCACTGTCACCAACGTGGGGGCCGGGGGAAAGAGTGCCTGAAACCCAGCTGCTTAGCTTCTCCATCTGCAAAATGGCACAAATGGGTCTAACCACCGTGATTGCTGTGTTAATCCAACAGTGTAATACATTCAAGTATTTATCAACCATATTATCACCAGCTTCCTTGACATTCACAAAGTATCACTGTGCAAAAAGAGAGAGCTGCCATTCCCCCAAAACATTCTTAATACACATTGGTTGAGCAACTTTTACCCCTTTTCTGGAGCCCCCTCTTCCTCATCTTTTTTTTTTCTTCGCTTCATTGGACCATTTGTCTTTGACAAGTGTCTTTTAAATAAAATGCCAGGCAGAGGCCTATGATGATATCATGAAAAAAAATGAAATCAAAGAAACTCTTCCCACTTCTAAATGCCTGCTACTCCTTCCCTTGACCAACCCCTGGGGCTGTTGAGGGAGCATGGCGACCTTTCTTGTCCCAGTGAGGTGTGGTCATGCAGTCAGCCATGAGTAGCTTGGGGAGGGCGAGGCTTGGGTCAGTCATTTGTGTCTGCAGCTCCATGGTCCAGGGCATGGCTCAGAGGGGCTCGTCTAGGATTTGTTGAATATGGAAGGTGTGGCTCCGTGTCTTGAAAAACCAAGCTAAGACAAATTACAGGACAGTTTTGTTTTTCAGTGAACGAATCACCTAGTGTCGGAAAGTTATTCTGTTTTAGTAACCAACCCATTGCTCTAGGGAACAAACCAGTTACAGTGTGTTATCTGGGGATATCAAAACCAACCTGACTCCAAGTTACAAAGTATACTTCAAGTAAATATCACAGAGTGACTTCAGTCAAATGTAATCTTCTCAACAGGTGGCTATGTGAGAACCTGTGTGCGTGGATTCGTACTTTGGGTCACCAGAGAGTGCTATGAAGAAGGCAGATTCTGCGTTGAGATCAGCCTAGCTCAAACCCCAGCTCTGTACCTACCTGTTAGGCCTGGGATAAAGACACTACACCTCTCAGGGCCTCAGTGCCTGTCCTGTCAGAGAGGGTGTAAGCAGCCCAGCCTCACCAGGCTGTAGTGATCATCAGTACAAAGAAGGAAGGGAAAGCTCTTTGGAAGCTGCAAAGTGGCGTGCCTGTATTTGTTGTGAGGAATGTTCAATGTCAAAGCTATCGAGAGTGCTGGGAAGAATGGCTTCTGAATCAAATAGCTGAGCTCAGATCTGGGTTTACCACCTGCAGAATGGGTGACTGATGAAAAGTCTCTTTGCTTCCTTGAACCTCAGATTTCCTGCCTGCAAAGTGGAGATAACGATCCTACACTGTACATCTCAAATAGTTGGTCTTTGAACTCAATACTCTTAAAAATTATTATAAATTGCCGAATGGGGTAGCTCAAGCCTGTAATCCTAGCCATCAGGAGATGGAGAATGGGAGGATCACAGTTTGAGGCTAGCCCTGGGGGAAAAAGTTAGTGAGACCCCATCTCAACCAACAGCTGGGCATGGCAGCATGCACCTGTCATCCCAGTTACATGGGGAAGCACAAAGAGGGGGATCTCAGTCCAGATCAGTCTGGGATAAAGCAACACCCTATCTCAAAAATAACCACTGCAAAAAGGGCTGATGGAGTGGATCAACTGGTAGAGTGTCTGCAGTAATGAGGCCCTGAGTTCAAACCCCAGTACTGCCCCCTAAAAAATATTATAACTTTTTTTAAATTTTTAAAATTTTATTATTATTATTATTATTCATATGTACATACAATGTTTGGGTCATTTCTCCCCCCTTCCCCTACCCCCTTCCTTACTCCCTGCCCCCTTCTTCTCCCCCCAACCCCCTCAATACCCGGCAGAAACTATTTTGCCCTTATCTCTAATTTTGTTGAAGAGAGAGTATAGGCAATAATAGGAAGGAACAAGGGGTTTTGCTGGTTGAGATAAGGATAGCTATACAGGGAGTTGACTCACATTAATTTCCTGTGCGTGTGTGTTACCTTCTAGGTTAATTCTTTTTTATCTCACCTTTTCTCTAGTTTCTGGTCCCCTTCTCCTGTTGGTCTCAGTTGCTTTAAGGTATCTGCTTTAGTTTCTCTGCATTGAGGGCAACAAATGCTAGCTAGTTTTTTAGGTGTCTTACCTATCCTCACCCCTCCCTTGTGTGCTCTCGCTTTTATCATGTGCTAATAGTCCAATCCCCTTGTTGTGTTTGCCCTTGATCTAATGTCTGCATATGAGGGAGAACATACGATTTTTGGTTTTTTGGGCCAGGATAACCTCACTCAGAATGATGTTCTCCAATTCCATCCATTTACCAGAGAATGATAATATTTCATTCTTCTTCATGGCTGCATAAAATTCCATTGTGTATAGATACCACATTTTCTTAATCCATTCGTCAGTGGTAGGGCATCTTGGCTGTTTCCATAACTTGGCTATTGTGAATAGTTATGCAATAAACATGGATGTGCAGGTGCCTCTGGAGTAACCTGTGTCACAGTCTTTTGGGTATATCCTAAGAGTGGTATTGCTGGATCAAATGGTAGATCAATGTTTAGCTTTTTAAGTAGCCCCCAAATTTTTTTCCAGAGTGGTTGTACTAGTTTACCTTCCCACCAGCAGTGTAAGAGTGTTCCTTTTTCCCCCGCATCCTTGCCAACACCTGTTGTTGGTGGTGTTGCTGATGATGGCTATTCTAACAGGGGTGAGGTGGAATCTTAGTGTGGTTTTAATTTGCATTTCCTTTATTGCTAGAGATGGTGAGCATTTTTTCATGTGTTTTTTGGCCATTTGAATTTCTTCTTTTGAGAAATTTCTGTTTAGTTCACTTGCCCATTTCTTTATTGGTTCATTAGTTTTGGGAGAATTTAGTTTTTTAAGTTCCCTGTATATTCTGGTTATCAGTCCTTTGTCTGATAAAGACAAATATTTGTCAATAGCTGGCAAATATTTTCTCCCACTCTGTGGGTGTTCTTTTCAGTTTAGAGACCATTTCTTTTCTTGAACGAAGCTTTTTAGTTTTATGAAGTCCCATTTATCTATGCTATCTCTTAGTTGCTGTGCTGCTGGGGTTTCATTGAGGAAGTTCTTACCTATACCTACTAACTCCAGAGTAGTTCCTACTCTTTCCTGTAGCAACTTTAGAGTTTGGGGTCTGATATTAAGATCCTTTATCCATTTTGAGTTAATATTGGTATAGGGTGATATACACGGATCTAGTTTCAGTTTTTTGCAGACTGCTAACCAGTTTTCCCAGCAGTTTTTGTTGAAGCGGCTGTCTTTTCTCCATTGTATATTTTTAGCTCCTTTGTCAAAGACAAGTTGGTTATAGTTGTTTGGCTTCATAGCTGGGTCCTCTATTCTGTTCCACTGGTCTTCATGTCTGTTTTTGTGCCAGTACCATGCTGTTTTTATTGTTATTGCTTTGTAATATAGTTTGAAGTCAGGTATCATGATACCTCCTGCATTGTTCTTTTGACTGAGTATTGCCTTGGCTATTCGTGGCCTCTTGTGTCTCCATATTAATTTAACAGTAGATTTTTCAATCTCTTTAATGAATGTCGTTGGAATTTTGATGGGAATTGCATCAAACATGTAGATTACTTTTGGGAGTATAGACATTTTTACTATGTTGATTCTACCAATCCATGAGCATGGGAGATCTCTCCACTTTCTATGGTGTTGGAGCTTATCAAAGACTTTTTCTGCATCTATTGAGATGATCAAGTGGTTTTTGTCTTTGCTTCTGTTAATGTGGTTTATTACGTTTATTGATTTTTGTATGTTGAACCATCCCTGCATTCCTGGGATGAAGCCTAGTTGGTCATGGTGAATGATCTTTTTGATGTGTTGTTGAATTCGGTTTGCCATTATTTTATTGAGGATTTTTGCATCAATGTTCATTAAGGAGATTGGCCTATAGTTCTCCTTCTTGGAGGTGTCTTTGCCTGGTTTTGGGATGTGTAATACTGGCTTCATAAAATGTGTTAGGCAGTTTTCCTTCCCTTTCTATTTCCTGGAACATTTTAAGAAGGGTTGGTGCCAGTTCTTCTTTAAAGGTCTGATAGAATTCAGCAGAGAATCCATCAGGTCCTGGACTTTTCTTTTTGGGGAGACTCTTGATTGCTGCTTCAATTTCATTTTGTGTTATAGATCTATTCAGTTTATTAACATCCTCTTGGTTCAGCTTAAATGATCATATATATCTAGAAATCTGTCCATTTCTTTAAGATTTTCAAATTTATTTGAATATAGGTTCTCGAAGTAGTCTCTGATGATTTGCTGGACTTCCCTGGTGTTTGTTGTTATCTCCCCTTTTGCATTCCTGATTCTACTAATTTGGGTTTTTTCTCTCCTCATTTTAGTCAGGTTTGCCAGGGGTCTGTCAATCTTGTTTATTTTTTCAAAGAACCAACTTTTTGTTTCATTAATTCCTTGTATGTTTTTTTGGTTTCTATTTCATTGATTTCAGATCTTATTTTTATTATTTCTCTCCTTCTATTTGTCTTGGGATTTGCCTGTTCTTGTTTTTCTAGGAGTCTGAGATGTATCATTAGGTCATTGATTTGGGATCTTTCAGTCTTTTTAATATATGCACTCATGGCTATAAACTTTCCTCTCAGGACTGCCTTTGCTGTGTCCCATAGGTTCCGGTAGGTTGTGTTTTCATTTTCATTGACTTCCAGGAACTTTTTAATTTCCTCTTTTATTTCCTCAATGACCCATTTTTCATTAGGCAATGATTTATTCAGTTTCCAGCTGTTTGCATGTTTTTTGTCTTTACTTTTGTTGTTGAGTTCTAGTTTTATTGCATTGTGATAGAATGCATGGTATAATTTCTATTTTCTTATATTTGCTGAGGTTTGCTTTGTGCCTTAGGATATGATCTATGTTGGAGAAGGTTCCATGGGCTGCTGAGAAGAATGTATATTGTGTAGAAGTTGGATGAAATGTTCTGTAGACATCAATTAGGTCCATTTGATCTATTGTATATTTTAGATCTAGGATTTCTTTATTGATTTTTTGTTTGGATGACCTATCTATTGATGATAATGGGGTGTTAAAGTCTCCCACAACCACTGTGTTGGAGTTAATATATGCTTTTAGGTCCTTCAGGGTTATGTTTGATGAAATTGGGTGCGTTGACATTGGGTGCATATAGGTTGACAATTGTTATTTCCTTTTGGTCTATTTCCCCTTTTATTAGTATGGAATGTCCTTCTTTATCTCGTTTGATCAATGTAGGTTTGAAGTCTACTTTGTCAGAGATAAGTATTGCTACTCCTGCCTGTTTTCGGGGGCCATTGGCTTGGTAAATCTTCCAGTCTTTCATCCTAAGCCTATGCTTATTTCTGTCGGTGAGATGGGTCTCCTGTAAGCAACAAATTGTTGGATCTTCCTTTTTAATCCAGTTCATCAAACGGTGCTTTTTGATGGGTGAATTAAGTCCGTTAACATTAAGTGTTAGTACTGATAGGTATGTGGTGATTCCTGTCATTTAGTTGTCTTAGTTGTTTGAGGGTTTCGTTGTGTGTACCTAAGTTGAGGTTACTCTCTACTTTCTTGCTTTTTCTTTTCCTGTAGTTTGGTGCTGCCTGCCCTTTCATGGTTATGTTGGGTTTCACTTTCTGTTTGCAGAATTCCTTGAAGAATCTTTTGTAGTGGTAGCTCTGTGGTCACAGATTGTTTTAGTTTCTGCTTATCGTGGGAGACTTTTATTGCTCCATCTATTTTGAATGATAGTTTTGCTGGGTAGAGTATCCTGGGGTTGAAGTTATTTTCATTCAGTGCCCGGAAGATCTCACCCCACGCTCTTCTTGCTTTTAATGTTTCTGTTGAGAAGTCTGCTGTGATTTTGATGGGTTTACCTTTGTATGTTATTTGTTTTTTCTCTCTTACAGCCTTCAATATTCTTTCTCTAGTTTCTGTACTTGTTGTTTTAATGATGATATGCTGTGGGGTAGTTCTATTTTGATCTGGTCTGTTTGGTGTTCTGGAGGCCTCTTGCATCTGTATGGGAATAGATTTCTCTAGATTTGGGAAATTTTCCGTTATTATTTTGTTGAATATATTACGCATTCCCTTCGCTTGCACCTCTTCTCCTTCTTCGATGCCCATGATTCTCAAGTTTGGTCTTTTGATGGAGTCGGTGAGTTCTTGCATTTTCTTTTCACAGGTTCTTGAGTTGTTTAACTAATAGTTCTTCGGTTTTTCCTTTGATTACCATTTCAAGTTCTGAGATTCTGTCTTCTGTTTGTTCTATTCTGCTGGATTGGCCTTCCATTTTGTTTTGCCATTTTGTTTCATTCTTTTTTCTGAGGTTTTCCATATCCTGAGTTGTTTCCTCTTTAATGTTGTCTATTTTTGTCCTGAGTTCATTTATCTGTTTATTCATCGTGTTCTCTGTTTCACTTTGGTGTTTATACAGTGCTTCTATGGTTTCCTTTCTTCTTCTTTTGCTTTTTCAAACTCTCTATTTTTGTTGTCTTGGAATTTCTTGAGTGTCTCCTCTACATTTTGGTTGACCCTATCCAGTATCATCTCTATAAAATTCTCATTGATTACCTGTAGGATTTCTTCTTTTAGATTGTTCTTGTGGGCTTCATTGGGTTCTTTGGCATAGTTTATCTTCATTTTGTTGGAGTCTGGATCTGAGTATCTGTTTTCTTCATTTCCCTCTGGTTCCTGTACTAATTTTTTGCTGAGGGGAAACTGGTTTCCCTGTTTTTTCTGTCTTCCCGTCATTGCCCTGGGTGTTGTTATTGTCCCTGTACTGTGTGCAATTAAGTATTTTCTAGCTTGTAATAATAACAATGGTGATATTTAGAATGGAAGGGTGAGAGGAGATGGAAAGCAAAGAAGTTAAAGAAAAAGGGAAAAACAAATAAATAAGTAGAACAAAACAAAACAAACAAATGAAAGTTTCAAAGATATAAACAGGGAGAGATAGTGTACTAATTAACAGTAAGCTGAACAGGCATTAGAGAGACAGAGAGGATTGAAAATAAAAAATTTAAAAAAAAATGAAAAAAAATCTCCAAGTTCAAATGCAATAAAGTTTCAGTCTTAATAATTTTGGTGTTAGTCCCTCAGCCTCCAATCCTGGAGATGGTGTCTCAGAAGTAGTTCTATCATTGTCTTATCAAAGGGGAAAAAAACTAAAACAAAACAACACAAAACAAAACAAAACAAAAACCTCACAAAGTGTCCCAAGTTCAAATGCAATACAGTTTCAGTAAGTTTGTCAGCATGCAGGTGTAGTTTGGTTGTTGTCTCATGAAAGGAAGGGAGAAAAAAAGAGTCTGGAGACAGTTCTGTGAATGGCTATCTGTGGCTGTGGCTCACCTGCCCGCTGCTGTCAGCCTGCTGTTGCTGGAGGCTTTATTTATGCAGATCTCAGGAGTGAGCTTAGCTCTCACCTGGCCCCTCTGGCTTTGTTTACTCAGAGTTCTACTGTGCTCCAGCTGCTGCTACAAGCTTTCCCCTTTTCAAGCACACTGGGGGAGGTGACACTGCACCTGCTTTCTCAGGCCTGCATCTTTGTTTACAGTTCACATAGGAAGTGGGTCTTCCCCCCTCTGCTCCCACTGCCACTTTTACCAGCTCTCCGCTCCTGGTTGCTGGGTGTGTGCCGCGGCTCCTGCCTTCTCCAGCTGGCTTGTGAGGGATTTCCCCTCCTCCCCTCTTCGGCGCTCAGGGCACCCCGCCCTCTTTGCTACGTGTCTTTTTTGTTGTTATTGCTTATTATTCAGGGTTTTTTTTCTTTTTCCCTGGGTGGGGGTTGGTCTGTCCAGGGGGCTATGCTGATCTGGCCCAGGATGGTCTGTGGGAGTACCGCATGCCACTTAGCTCACCCTGTGGTCTGCATCTTCCCAAGCCATCTGGGTGCTGCAGTCTGGCGGAGGCGCGGGAGCCCTCCTGGTTTCTCCATTTAACATGAAGTGGAGATGTTTTGCACAGGCTGGAGGTGTGGAGGGGTCAAAGTTTGCCTCTTCTCAGTGGTTTTTCCTGTAAGGTATATCTCCAGCATCTCTCCTAGATTTTACTTTAGGAAGCATGCTTTCTGCTTCCTCCCTGTAGCCGCCATCTTGGAATCCTAAATTATTATAACTTAAAGGGTTTTCATTAATGTTGCTTCTGTTTATTGATTGGTTTATTCATATTCTGCACAGTAACATTAAAGCTAAAATTTAGAAAATATTGTTTTAAAAAGACCATTAATAAATACATTTCTGTTAGATAAAAATCATCTTTTATTTATTTATTTAGCAGGGCTAAGGTTTGAACTCAGGGCTTCCTGCCTGCACTTGACCCAGTCCAGTTTGCTCTGCTTATTTTGGAGATGGAGTCTCAAGGAACTGTTTGCCCAGGCTGGCCTCAAAACTCCACCCTCCTGATCTCAGCCTCCCAAAAAGCATAATCTTTATGAAGAGGAACAATTTTGTTCAAAAGAACAAAAATAGTTAGATGTGTGGCATTGTTTTACATTTTTGTAAATCTCTCTAATGTTGGGCTTAGGAGAGGTAACCAGATTCTTATATTTTTGTTGGCATTTAATTGTGATATATATGAAGTATATGGAAAAATTTGGTCTCAGGCAAATATGAGTTGGAAAATGGAGGACTATATTTTATTAGTTTTTAAAAGATAATTATGTTATTATTCTTTGATACTGCACCAAAATTTAACATGTATGAGTCTTTTAACAGTTGGAATATAGACTCTAAGTCATATCAGTGAACTTGAACTTTTCATATTATTTCATGCAAGTTTTTTTTTTTTTTTTGCAGTGCTGGGATTGAACCCAGGGCCTCATGTATGCTAGGCAAGTGCTCTGCCCCTGAGCTACACCACCCCAGCCCCACTAGCCCCTTGAATGGATTTTTGACCTATGATGGTTTTGTAACATCGTGCCTTGTCCTTTGAAGAAAACTGATCGAACAATGCAGACCTTCCAAATCTTGACACATCTCAATGTGCAACATGAAAAACTCACCCTCAGCAACACCTCGTCAGTGTTGAAGCATGAGGAAGCTATCGGCTCAGTTTTCACTTGTAAGTTCCAATTTCATCATGGACAATAAATACCAATACTTGTTTTCACTAAAATGACAGGCTCCCTTCTTTCATTTTTTTTAAAACAAAATGTGTGTCAAATACCTAAGTCTAATTAGCTCCAATTTGTCTGCTAGTGGTTGTTTTAAGTGCAAGTGGTTTTCTGTAGAAGGGGTGAGGTGAGATAGTTCAGAGCACAGCTTGACCACACAAATGCTTTTCCTTGAGAAATTGCTGAATTGAAATTTGCAGCAGAAGGGCATTTCTTATTTATTCTCACAGCATATTAAAAGACACGCACTCCAGGGTCAAGATTTAATAATATTAAACATTTACTGATTCATCAAGGGCATCGTCTTAGTGAAGTGTCACAGTGGTGAAGAACAGTAAGTCAAAATTAAAATAAATACTTTTTTTTAAATAGGGTCTCACTACCTAGCCCAGGCTGGCCTCCATCCTCCTCCTCAGCCTCCCAAGTGCTGGTATTGCAGGCATGTATCACCATGCCTGGCATTAAATAACATGTGTTCAAGAAGTCAAAAGTTAGCACTTGGAACTGTGGCTATAGCTCAGGAGGAGAACACTTGCTTAGCGTTCTTAAGGCCCTGAATTCAGTCCCCAGCACCACCAAAGGAAACAAATCAAAACCAAAAAGTCAGCCCTTGAGTTTACATATCCAGGAGGCTGGTTTCTACCAGAGAGATGCTGAAGCAAGAGTATCCTAAAATTGTGAGACAGACTGACAGAGAGATTAAAGGAACCCAGGAATCCTGTGCAAATTCAAAGCTTTTGTAAATATCAAAAAGTGCTTCTGGTTTGAGCTCACTTCCAGTTCTGCTTTGTTGTACAATCTCAAAATACCAACATATCGCAACAACTTGCATCCTTCTTTCTCTGCTCCAGCTTCGCTGAGAACATTGCATTGAGTGCTAGTACTTCACGTGTAGTGATGGGTACATTCAATCAGCTTCCTTTCCAACATCCGAGAAAATCCATCTTGAGGAGAATAAAGGAATTTTTCTGGAGGTTAAGGGAGAAATAGGAAGTTAGACACTTGGGTCACCAAGAAAAAGCAAGCCTCGTGGATGCTTCAGGTGGCAGACAGGTGGCAGAATAGGCAGTAAGAGCAGAGTTGGCCCAGAAAAGGTGAAGTAAGATGGCAAAGATAACAGGACTGAATCCTAGGAATCACTGGAGGTTGGCCTGCAGCTCACACCATGCTGCTCTTCTCCCTCTTTGCTGCTCTGGGGACAGGGCCACCAGCGGGGCACTTGTCTAATAAGCATGATCCTTTCCTGGCTCAGCCTCTGGGTTGGATGCTGGGGACAGACATTGCTCAGTCTCTGTTCTTGCTTTCTGTGAGCTCTTGATCTTATAGGAGAATCAAATAATCAATTTTAACTCACCACGGGATATTCAAGAGGCTATGAGCCCCAAATTATCCACTGTCTTCCACAGAGCACTTGATACTATAGTGGGATCTTGAAGGATGAATAGGAGTTTGACAGACAAAGGTCCTCCTAGGCAAAAGTGTATGGCAGTGGGAAGGAATACAGATTACTCAGGGGGAATGAGAAATTATAAGGTCACTGTTAATGGGAAAAGTTGGGGGGGGTTGAACATGGAAAGGTAGAAAGTATCCAGAAGATGAAAAGCCTTGAATACCACAGTAAGCAGCGTGGACAGGGTGGAGAGTCCAAGCCTGGGTTTGCTGAACACTCAAAGCACCAACCTAAAACCTTAAAAGAGTGGGACGTCACCTTCTCTGACCAGGAGCACCTGTCTACTTCCTCCACAGGGTGGAAGCCAATTCTTGAGTGTGGGACATCTCGAGGAGGGCAAGGACAAGGGCAGACTGCATCAATGTATTTCTAAGTTGTTCAAGGCGATGTGACAAATACAGATGCACCTCAGCTTTTGATGGCGTTGTGTCCCAATAACTATCACAAATTAAGAACATCCCAAATTGAGCATGCATTCAGCACACCTAACTGAACAGCATAGCTTAGCCTAGCCCACCTTCCTACATTAGCCCACAGCTGGGCAAAACCCAACACAAAGCCTATCTTATACTAAAGTGTTGACCAGCTCAGGTGCTTCACTGAGTACTGTAAGAACAGAAGCAAACAAAAGAATGGCTGGGTGAACCTTCATGGCATGGTGAAGTCAAAAAACAGTAAGTGGAACCATCATAAGTCAGAGATCATTTGCATTTGTTTAGCTGCTACTGTATACAAGAGACTGTCAGTGTGTTCAAGCCACCAGGCTTTCTGCACAGCCTTGGGAAAGTCCTGTCTCCTTTCTGGGTGTAAGTTTCCCCATCAGTACACGGGAAGTGACACTTAAAGGATTTCGTTGTCACCTTAGGCTCTTGCGTTCTCTGACCCTGACCTACTCTCTGATCTTGGGCAAGCCCCGTCTGTCCCTTTTCTAGGCTCAGGTTTGCTCATCTGTAAAATGGGAGGCAGGCAAGACGCACAGAGCCTGTGCAGTCGCCCCCATGCCTCCCCACCCAGCCCAAGTCCCAGCCGTCCCCAGCAAACTCAGCTTCCTCCACACTCTCATCAAGATGCGACATACTTTAAATAGCATCTGCATGACTGGCTGAGTTTTTCTTCCCGGAGAAGCTTTCTACAAAGTGCACCAAGTGGCAGCTGTCAGGGCCGAGGTGGCATTTGCCTCAGCGATGCTGACAGCAGCTGTCCTGGCGCAGGCTGAATGGAATGGAAATGACATCATGTTTATTCAGGAAAGATGTTCCCAGGTCCAGATCAGTGTCAGCAAGATGCTGGGACGCTCTCGGAGGGAACGCTCGCTCGAGACCAGTCACCAGGCCTCCTCTCCTGTTGCATATGCTGTGCCACACGCCACACGCCTCACACATACTCCAACATCTTTGCAGCACCCAGCACTGCCTCCAGCTCAACACCGACAGACCTCATATGGGTCACACCTCCTCACCTACAAGTGCCACACTGCAATATTCCCAAAATGCACACATGTCAACACGTGCCACACACTATACATAGTCCCCATGCACATACCCACATCAATAATGCCACACACACAATACTCCCCATACACACACCAACACGTGCCACTCACTTCATCTCCCACAATGCATACACATCGCAAACACAGATCACCACATGCCATAATGACAGCACACACGCACACCACGTGCTCAGATATGCAAATGCCCAGAAAGACATACACAAGTGCGCAGGTCACCTTCCTCCACACCAGAGCCCTGTATCAGAAGCACACTCGGGTGGGCACAACTGCCGGCGGGGAGGTCCCTGTATGTACTGTTCATCTCCCTTCTTCTGCTCACGGTCAGTTTCTTCTACTGGGCCACCCAGCCAGTCTGGTGCTCTCCCCAGGGCTGCATGGCAGAGGCCAGGTCATGTGTTGGGAAGCGAGACTGACCTTGAACTGAATCCAGACTCCATGAATTCTAGCTGTGCCCCTGGGCACGTTATTTACCTGTGCTGAGCCTCTTTTTTCCAAATCATTAAATTGAAGTGCCTTAGACACCCATAACTGTGACACAGCCAGCCCCAAACTCTCTGACTTTAAAATACCAGCTACTTATTGCTTCCGGTCCAGTGGGTTGGCCAGGCAGTGGTTCTGCTTCACACAATGGGTGCGGGACCTCTGGGAGGTGCAGGGATGCAAACTTGCCTCCTGTGCAGCGCAGTGGCTCACATGCCATACCCATGGGCCACAGGGCCTGGCTTTTCTTGCACATGGACCTCTCCGCAGTCTTCTTGGGCTTCCCCAGCACAGGGCTGGACTCATGGAGGAGCTTTACAGAAGGTGAGGGTGGAAGTTGTGGGTTTCTTCAGGCTCAGCTTAGGAAATCACAATGTCACTTCTGCATTTTGTCAGGCAAAGTACGCCACAGGGTCAGGCATGTGGTATGGGACTTGCTGATGGCAGCCATTGTTTACAGTCATGATTATTGCACTGCCAGGGCTGTGACAGAGCCCAGAAGGGACACCCTAAGTCCTGCACGGGACATATGGCCAGTGAGACACTACAGAGGAGACAAAGCCTTTGGACTCAGAGAGGCTCCACTCCAAACAAACAGGCTGTTCTCAGATGGGCTGTCTTCCCCTTCTGCTACCCCCCATCCCCAGCTCCCCTACCCAAAGATTCTACAGCACATCCCAAAAGTCAATGGCATTCCTGATGTCAAAAAAAGAACTAACACCTGCCATTTGTGGAGTACCCACCGTGAGCCAGGTACTTTTACTACTTGTGTCAGTGAAACTCCACAGCAATTCTCTGACATAGTCTGAATCCCATTTGAGAATCCACCCAAAGTCATGGTCAACTGTAGTAGAATTCCTGCACCATCCGGGCACTGGAAGCTCAGCCTTTCTGGGCAGGTGCTCTTACCACTTGAGCCACTCCACCAGCCTTACTGCTCAGCCTCTCTTGTTCAAAATTCACTCCAGGATGTGTCACCCAGTCCCACCTCTGGCCATGGGGGACAGCAGGAGACAAAGGTCTGGGACTGTGGGGTGCTGGTGAGGTCCATGGCATCTACCATGGACCCTTCTTTTGCAGGCTGCTGAGAACAGTATAAAAACAAAGGGCCTAGAATCAGACAGGGCTGTGTTTGAATTCCAGCACTTATAACTCTCTGAGTATCAGTTTTATCACCTGAAAAGTGGGGCTGATCAGAGTATCCCCTGCATCGCTTGTGAGGACCCAGCAAGATAATATATGTAAGCAAGGAGTTTAGCATAGGGCAGTGTGGGGTGCCTAAATGAAGAAAGGGGGACAAAATGTCCATAGCGCTTGAAACTGGGCAAGGTTCATTATACCATCACGTCTGTTTTGGTATATGTTTACAATTTTCTGTAATAAAAAATTAAAAACATAATTTCTGCCTGCTATGAGCACAACTATTATTATAAGCAGAGCCTGTCCTTGGAAGGTAGGGGTGGAGGGTGTGGGCGAGGGAGGTTTCTTTTCCAGCAGAGGATATGTCCTCTCCAGCCTGGGGAGAGGAGGCCATGGTCACTGCAATGCCAGGATTACCACCACTTTCAGACAGGCACAGTCACCCCAAACAGAAGCAATTGGTAGAAGAATTTGCTAGCTTGGTCTGGTCTCCTCCTTGAGTCACCAACCTTCCTACTCCTGACACGGTCTCTCTTGTCATCCCATCCCTCACCACAGCTGGCCAGCTCCCCGCTCCCGACAAAAAAAAAACCAAAAAAACCCCACACACACCATCCATCCTCTCCCTTGCTTCAATGAAGCGATGATGTTCTGGTTTCATTCTCTAAATTTTATTCCTGTCTGCTTTTCCTCTTTCTTTTCTGAAACAACTTTATTGAGATATAATTCACAGATTGGCCATTGTTTATCTTTTTTGTTTGTTTTTTGAGACAGGGTCTTGCAATACTGCCAGGTTGGTCGTGAATTAACAATCCTCCCACCTCAGCCTCCTGAATGCTGGGATTATGTACCATTTACTTGGCTTGTAAACCTTTTTTGAAGAAATGTCTACTCAGATCCTTTACCCAATTTTTACTCGATTACTTGTTTTTACTTTTGAGTTGTGCAGTTTTTATATGATTGGGATATAAATCTTTTATCAGATACATGATTTGTAAATATTTTCTCCCACTTGGGGGTTCATCGCCTCATTTAAATTTTTTTAAATTTTTAATTTCTGTTTTTCATTAATAATGATTATTTTAATTGCATGTATTTATGAGGCACTGTGTGATAATTCAATACAATGTGTCATGACCAAATCAGAGTCACTAGTGTCTCCATCTCATTATCTTACTTTTTGTTTAGAAACTTGGAGCTCTCTCTTCGAATCTACTCTGTTCTAGTCCTAATACATGTTACAGGTAACGTGAACCACAGCCGTCCCATTGTGTTGGAGAACACAAGAACTTATTGGTTCTATCTGTGTTTCATTACCAACCTCTCTCTATCCCACTCCCTTCCCAGCCCCGGTAATCACTATTCTACATTCTGATGAACTGTTTTTTAGCTTCCACATGTGAGTGAGAACTCACAATATTTGTCTTCTTGTGACCTATTTCACATAACATAATGTCACCCAGTTCCCTCCACTTATGGCAAATGATAGGATTTGATTCTTTTTCATGGCTGAATGGTATCCCATTGTGTATGGATGCCACATTTTCTTTATCCTCTATTCACTGATGGACATCTAGGTTGTTTCCATATCTTAGCTATTGGGAATGGTGCAGCAATAAACACAGGTGTGCAAGTATCTTTGATATGCTGATATCATTTCCTTATGATATATACCCAGTATTGGATTGCTGAATCATATGGCAGATTTTTTTGATTTTTGAAGAAACTTCAAACTGTTCTCCATGATGACTGTACTACTTTATATTCCCCCAACAGTGTGCAAGGCTCCCTTTTCTCCACATCCTCACAAGCATTTATTTTTCTTTTATAATAGCATTATAACTAGGATGAGATAGCTCAGTGTGGTTTTGGTGGTTAACAATGCAGAACAGTCTTTTGTAAATTTCTTGGATTTGAATTTCTTCTCTTGAGAGATGTCTATTCACATCACCATTTCCCCTTAAGAAGGTCTGTCTATCCAGATTTTGCCAAGATCTCAGCCCTGTTAAATCCTTGAAGCTTCCCTGGGAGACATCACTTCCTGACTGTGCCTTGAGCAGATAACTCAACCTTTCTGAATGTCAGTTTCCTCATTTGTAAAAGATGGGCAATGACGCCGGCCTCACTGGGTCACTGTGAGAAATGACCATGGGGAGAAAATGAAAACCACCTTAAATGTAGTTCCCAGCAGCCAGTACAATTAAGATGACCTTAAACCCACTTTAAAATTGTTAAATTCGGATTGGCAGAGTGATAGAACACCTGTCTAACAAGCAAAAGACCCCAAGTTCAACCCCCAGTACTTCAAAATAGTTATCATCTAGTGCAAAGTCATTTACCTAATGTAAATTGTATGCTATTAAATTACCTTATGCAAAATGACTACTTAATGTAATCATTACTATTTAAAATCCACCAGTCACTCCTATTGGAACCCAGGCATTCAGCACTCCCAGATCAGATGGTGCAGTGGGTCCAGCCTTGTCCCCTATGGCTCCTGACATATTGCCAAAATAAAAGTGGAAATATTAAAAATGGAATGTGTCCACAGTAGCAAACGTGGGAGATGTGCTTTCACCCACTTTCTCTTGAAACAAGAGATTTGAGCAAATGTGTCAAAGGTAGAAAACAGATGGGAGTGGGTCTGGCCTAGAATATGGACCAAGAGGGTCACAGAGCAGAGGACAAGGAATGGAAGAAACTCCTGGAGAGATTCTGCCTAGAGCAGTGGCTTGGATGGAGGAAAGGAGGGCTGGAGGCAAGGCCTTACCTGCAGGTCTGTAGGTGGGATCACAGCTGCCTATCTGTCCCGTTCTGTTTCTTCCCTTGTGTAGAAAGCAGGCTGCAGCATTTTCCCCCAGGCCAAAAAAGCAGACCTCTATGTCTAAAGAGAGTGAGGGAGTCAGTGGGGAAGCTAAGGTTCCTGGAATGCATTTGGTGACCCACACCGACGGTCTCTTCCTTGGGATTTGGGGCCCTCTATGCACAGCTAGCTATGCTATACCCACCTTAAAACAAAGCCTGCCAGTCACATGGTCCATCCTACCCCACACAGGCCCCACCATCAGAATCTTCTATTGGTAAGGGACCTAGGCAGCAGAGGAACCCACACAGCCCTTTTATAAACATGAACAGATATGTAGGTAGACGATGAAAGAGAAAGATGGAGTTAAGCAGAAAATTTGACCTGTGATGAAATAGAGCTAACTCAGAGGTCAAAGATCAGATTGGAAATAATATATCATAAATGACAGATTTTTCTTAATGAGAAATGAACAACCAGTAAAGAGATTATTCTGAAGGATCAAAACTATTTTTACAAAATAATTAGAGCCACTGTCAGTGGCTCATGCCTGTAATCCTAGCTACTCAGGAGGCAGAGATCAGGGGAGTTTGAAGCCAATCTCAGGCAAATAATTCAAGAGACCCTATCTTGAAAAAACCCAACACATAAAAGGGCTGGCAGAGTGGCTCAAGCGGTAAGGGCACCTGCCTAGCAAGCATGAGGCCCAGAGTTTAAGCCCCAGTGCTGCCAAAAAAAAAAAAAAAAAAAAGAAGTCAGAAAGCCTAGAACATTAAGTTGAAGATGTCTTCTAAAATATAGGGTAAGATGTCAAAGAGTTGGAAAATTTACAAAAAGATGAGTTTTCTATGAACATCCCAAGTCCTAGAAAGAGTGAACAGCCAAAGAAAAGGCTACATAGAATTTTCCAGAGTGGAAGAAGTTCAGAGAATTCATATTGGAAGGACTCAGCAGGTACCTGGTCCCACGGATGAGAAAATATCCCATGAAATAGATGGGGCAAGAGGAAATCCTACCAGTTTTCTGAGAGAAAAATCAGTCTACCAACAAAAAATGGAATCAGACTGGCCGAGCCTCCCCACTAGGAACACTGGGTTCTGAAAGATGAAGGATAAATTATTACATTCTGAAGGAAAATGGTCTGCAACTTGGATTCTGTTCCCTTCACCATCAGTCAAATGTGAGGGAGATACTATTTTTTAAACATGCAACAATTCATAAAATTTACTTCCCATGCACCCCTTTACAGGCGATTGTGTCAAGACTTATTCTAGCAAAATAAAGAAATAAACCAAGAAAGATGAAGACGTGGGACTCTGGAATGGGTTTTGGGTCCAACTCAAAACTGCAGTGATTGGAAGTCTCAGAATGACAAGGGTGCAGGTGAGAGAGCTGCCAGTCCAGATGGGAATAAGAAGATAGATGGCTCAGAATGGGAAGTGGCTGAGGAAACGAGGGGTTTGGTTGACTTGTGGAGTCGTGGAACATTTAAAATTTTTGAAAATATAGTAAAGTATAAGAGAGAAAAGAAAGGCAATGAAAAACTCCAGGAAAATTAAAAATGTGTTAAGAAAGTCATGGTCCAAACATAAACAAACGGTAATATTTTGAGTGTTTGATAAGGCAGAAAAAAGGAGACTCAAGTAAGCCACGATGCTAGGAAGTCTCCTCACAGCCACCCTGGGATCTTGACATTGGATTGTAAGAGAAGAAATGGAATCCTAAGTAAGACACCACTTGACTCTACAAGAAATAATATTTGTAAAGCCATGACAACATAAATGCTGTTTATTGACTTTCACCTTTTAGCATTAGACTGTGGAGAAACCACAGAGGTATTGGTGTGGTTGAAGATCACACGAGACAGGAAGGATGAACAAAAAGTAGGGGTGCAAAAGTTCTCAATTTTAAAGTTGGAGGAGCGAGAACTTTTAAAAAATGATTTTAAAGAGTTATGGAGCAGAAACAATGGTTTAAGCAAATTCTTGATATACCCTTTAATGTTTCCAAAGTAACAAACGGAAGATTAAAAAATAAACACTGAGAGAAAAAGAAAAGAAATGTAAACTAAATGGAGTGAAATTCCCACCTTTCAGATCACAGGGTTGATATTACATAAAGATTTATACCAAGAAATAGGAAAGCAAAGTAATTACAGATTTGGACTTATCCACTGGAGAGTTAGAAAGAAAATTGTAACCCTAGCTACTTGGGAGGCTGAGATCAGGAGGATCAAGGTTGGAGGCCAGCCTGGGGAAATAACTCATAAGATCCCATCTCAACCAACAGCCAGGCCAGTAGCTCATGCCTTGCCATCCCAAGCTACAAGGGAAGCTATGACTGGGAGGATCATAGGCAAAAAAGTTTGTGAGACCCCATTTCAACAGAAAAAAGCTGGGCATTATGGCGCACCCCTGTCACCCCAGCTATGGTGGGAAGCATAACATAGGATTGTGGTCCATTCTGGCCTAGACAACAAGTGAGACCCTATCTCTAAAATAACCAAGGGAAGGTGTGTGCTCAAGCAGTAGAGCACACACCTCACAAGTGCAAAGCCCTAAGTTCAAATCCCAATACCGCCAGAAAAAAAATTGTTTAAAGAAAACAACCCCCTTTTTTTTCTTTTCCCAGGTTGGATGGGTGTGGGGTGGGGAAGGACAGAGACAGTTGGAAGACTGGCGCTTTTTATCACAAACCCTCTGCACCGTTTGAGTCCTTACAGTGTATGTATAGGGCTATGACTCAAAGGGGTTATCTCACAGGAGAAAGGATTTAGGTATCCCAAAAGAAGCAACCTAAGTGGATGTCACAAATCTGTCACATGGCTGCCATTTAAACAATTTCCCCTTCTGTTGAGTCCCAGCTTGCCTCTGGCAGCTCTTTGATTCGGGCATGTCACATCTTTCCGCCTCAGTTTTATCCTGGTAAAAAGAGGACGGTCTCCCTCCCTGGCCAGGCCGTGCTGCAGACCCCCTGAACAGTGTCTGAACAACCCAGGGCCGTCCTGTCCTTCTTCCCTCCTGCCTCCTTCCCCCTCCTTCTTTCTCCCCATCCTAGGCGGTGTTGGAACCTGAGGTGTAAGACTGGCTTAAAAAATTCAAAACGAAAAAAAGGTCCCAAGTCCCCGAGCAGCGTTCTCTGCGGCACAGTGGTGAACGGATGTTTTGCTCGGCGTGGACCAGCCCGCGTGTGCACGCGTGAGCCGCGGCGTGGACCAGCCGGCGTGTGCACGCGTGAGCCGCGGCGTGGAGTGCGCGCGCGTGCAGGCTCCTGGTCCCCGGGTGGCGCGGGGAAGGGGGTGTCAGCTGCAGGCTGCCGTGCTGCAAGCTTCTCGCTGAAAACGGAGGGCAAGGGGGTGACTGCTTAATGACTGGATGTTAAATGTTCCAAACAATTTATACATTTAGAATCCTAAGTTTTCAAAACTCAGCCCGCCGCGCCGTTCTGCAGATCTTGTTTATAACACATTCGGCTAAAATTATCTCAGTGCATACTGCACGCCCTATAGCGCAGATGCTCCGGAACCTGCGGCTCTGTTAGGATTCCAGATATTCCTGCCCGAGCTATTTGTGTGCGCCGTAAACGAAACACGAAACCGAGGAACAGCGGCTCGGGTGATTTTTTATAAATACGTGCCTAATCTTCGCAGCGGGCACTGGGGTTCAAGTTTTATTTATGTGTGTTTCTGCCTCCCGGTGCCCCAAGGGGCTTGTTTTCCCTTGTGTCTACAGGGGCTTCTGCCTGCTCAAGGAGGAGGAGCCAGGATGCTGTTTGATGCCCGAGGACACTGTCCTTGTCCAGGGAGGTGGCTTGGAGCAGGGCAAAGAACAGGACCTTTGGGACGCTGCTGCTTATTTTTGGCAATTCTTAACTCCATCCTAAGCCTTAACCTTCCTCATCTGAGAAATGGGGACAATGCTACTTCCTACGACCTTGTCTTTGACAGAATTATAAGAAATGCTCCATAAATGTTGCCTCATTCATTCAATGGGTATTTACTGAGCGCTAGACCAAGGGTTTTGAAACCCTGTGGTTCAGGAGGATCACGTGGAGAGCTCTGAACAATGAGCACCCCAAGCCACCTCCCAGACGGACACATCAGAGCCTGCACACGGGACCCAGGCCTCAAGAGATTTTTAAATCCTCCAGGTGACTCCAATGTGCAACCAAATCTGAGAACCACTGACCTAGATAAGTGCTTCTCAGACTTTTATTGCACGAGATTCCCTTGGGATTTGTTAAAGTACAGAACATGGCAGAGCAGGTGGGGGGCGGGGTTGCTAAGAGCCGCATCTCTAACAAGCAGACAGTGTGCAGTCACACTGGAAAGGCAGGTTCGGGGCACTCAGGGAGGTCTTAGGGGCACCATGCCTGGCAGGTCAGTGGCAGCTGCTGCCCATGTCAATCTTAGGAGGAGGTCATACAATTAAATAGACAATGACAGTGACAAATGTTACAATAAGAGAAGTGCAGAGGACCATTGGCACAGCCCAGGGCAGGGGGACGGGTTGGAAGGAATCAGGACTGGCTTCCTGAAGCAAGCTAAGTATTAAGCAGAGGAAAAGGGAGGAGTGCTGGGGAGACCAATGCACGCAGAGGAACAGCACGGGCAAAGGCCCAGAGGCAAGAGCGCGAGTGGACCAGGGAGACTGGAGATCCAGGTGAGGATGGAGCTGGAAGCAGAGTCTGGGTCAGGAGGCTTGACCTGAGCTGAAAACGAATTCAAGAAGCAGTAAAGAGTTTGGGTGTGTGTGGGGGGGTGAGCTGCGATCGGCTTTGCCTTTGAGGATCACCCCTTGTTCCTATGCCCCTTTTACCAATCTGCCTGCAGAATAAGGTTGGATGCCCAGTGATTCCTGAGAAAGCTTGTACTATGTGCAGAGTGCCAGGCTGCCACGAAACATGGAGATGACCTGCTCCATCCCAGTCCTCCCATGGTGGCTGTGGGTGGCTGGGGAGAGCAGGACAGACAGACACATGGAACTGTGGGTCGCAGATCTGTGGTGTCAGGAGGCTGCTGAGAGAGTAGAATGAGAGATGATAGGAATAAAAGGAGCACAGGGAGATGACATTGATGGAGGATCTGAGAAGGTTTCTAGGAGGAGGAAGAAGACGAGGAGCAGGAGGAGTAATGGAGGCTGGTATGGCTTTTACTGGTCAGAGAAAAAGAAAAAAAGCTTCCCAGAGGGAATCGCCTAACTTCAGGTCATGCTGGGAGAATGGTGATCAGACTGTACAGCTATGGGAAGGAAAAGGAGGGCGGGTCCAGCTCTGTTGCCTGCACAGAATTGGCACTTAGTGTTTGTTGAATGAATGTTGAAGGTAGAGTGGTGTTATGAACTGAATGTTACTTTCCCTCCTCAAATCCACAACTGAAGCCGTAAATTAAATTCTCAATTTGATAGTATTTGGAGACAAGAACTTTGAGAAGTAGGATTTGATGAAGTCATGTGGGCAGGGTCCTAGTAATGGGATTAACGCTCTTATAGGAATAGGCACCAGAGAGCCAGTGTGTTCTCCCTGCCTCCTTCTGCTTGCTTCATTACTATTATTCCTGGACAGACACACTGGCCTCTCCTGGTTGCTTCCAGTCTTCCTCTGCAGCACAACAGGAACAATCTTCCTAAATTCCATCGTGCAGGCCTCCAGAATCTTCCATAGTTTTGTTTTGGGCGAGTAGATATGTAGATAAGTAGACAGACAGATGAGTTCTTTCTCCCTTTCTCTATGTGATGTGAGGGCACAGAAGAAGTGATCATCCTCACAACAGGAATCAGCGGCCCAGCTGACAAGCCCCTTGATTTTGGATCTCCCAATTCCCAGAACAGGGAAAACAGAGTTCTGTGGTGTAAGTCACCCAGTCTTTGGCATGCTGTTATGGCAGCTTAAGCTGCAGTCTGACTGAGAAGGATCTGGCTGTACAGGAAGCTATGCTCTGCTGACAGTCTTAAGATAGCATAACACCTCTGTTCCCCACTGTCACCCCCATACCAGCCCAGCCTGGCCCTCCCCTGGGACATCTGAACCTCTCTACTCTCCATCAACTAACGGGTTAACATTCTGACTATCAGAGGACCTTTGCAATTCCAGGGTCAATGCCACTGCCTGTCAGGGCCAATTGTTAAATACTGGGAACCTCACTCTGGGCTGCTAGTAACCAGAGCCACCTCTAGGAAACTTAAGTCCCTGTGAGGGTTGGTTGGAGGACCTGGCTGACTGGCTGACAGCAAGGGTTGGGTGCTCAAGTGACCAAAGCCCCCAGTAGCCAGCCTAGGAAATGTTCTCTGTCCCATACCCTCCTTGTCTCTCTATTTCTGGTCTGCTCCCCTGTCTGTCTGACAACTGGCTTTTTCCTCTCCTGGATCCACATGGCAAGGCATGGACAATGAAGCCTCTTGCAGTTACAAGTCCCAAGGTTCAGTCATCCAGAGAGCCTGGACCTCTCATTTCAGTTCCAGGTCCAAAATTCCAGAGAAGTCCTCTGATTGGTCCAGCCTGAGCACTTGTTCATCCCTGGACCAATCAGCTGTGGCTCAGGGTGGGAGCATGTGGACTTAATTGCTGTTTTGGCTATAATCCTATGAAAAGAACACATGGGTTCAGTATGTGTGTGTTGGGAGAAAGGGATTAAGAAGAAGTTTCCAGAAGGAAGACAGGCATCCCAGAAATGGGAGGAGGATGGGCAACCAAATAAGTGTTCAATGCACTAAACCAAAGAAGGTTTTGGAGGCCTAGCCTGATTGTATTTAGAAAAGGTTGTTCCTGTCGTGATGGAGAAGAAGAATGGAGACCAGGCCAGTGTGGCTGTCCAGGCAGGAAGTGATAGTAGTAAAGAAGCAGGCAGCAGAGATGAGATGATGAGGAATGAGCGACAGGAGGGAGTCCAGACAAATACCATCTGAGGTCCTGGGTGGCTCGGGCCGCTCATTATTTGGAAGTCATTGCTATGAATGACGGTGGGAATGAACCCTGGAGAAGCCAGCATTTGGGCTCCACCTGACTCCCTCCCTGGAGGGAGGAAGAGGGGAGAAGATCTGATACTCACTTCTTTTCAAGGCAGCAGCAGACAGTGTGATTTTGGTATCTTGCCAAGGGGTCCCGAGCCTGATGTTGTCACAGCTGCCTTTGCCAAGAGGCTCAT
Source organism: Castor canadensis (assembly GCF_047511655.1). Lineage (NCBI taxonomy): Eukaryota > Metazoa > Chordata > Mammalia > Rodentia > Castoridae > Castor > Castor canadensis. The sequence continues at coordinate 11,168,948 of NC_133398.1, read as the reverse complement.
AAAACTTCTTCAAGCCTGAACTATCGTCTGTATCAGGCTGCGCCTGTCCTGTATATATTATTTGAATGCAACCCCACCCGTTCATTTATGGATTGTTTTGCCTGCAAAGCCTAAAATCTTTACCAACTGGCCCTTTCTGGAGGAAAATTGGCTTATTTCTGTTACATGTCCGTTGATCCTCACTTCCCTCCCTTTGCCATTGTCACCAGCCCTAGAGCCAGGGACTATGAATCTTCTTCCACCTGGGGGATTTCGGACAGCCTTTGTCTGTTTTTAATTCAAATGCAGAAGTCCTGGCTTGTCAAGCCATCAATCAGCTCCAGGGTCATTACCAGGTTGCATCCCATGGGGCCTCACCGGTCCTCTTGCAGGTAGCTTCCTGGGTGTCCCCCACATCACAGCACCCCGGCAGCACCTGGATCCGACAGTTTACACTTCTCTTGGAAAACAGATGTCAAAGAAGTCACAGGAAAGCCAAGGCTGGTTATTAAGCTACAGAATGGACAAGGCACCAGACCCTCTGAAGAGGAAATTCTGACAACACAATTGTGAGGGGCCAAGGGAGAAAGGAGGGACAGCGGGGACATCAGGACAAAGCTACAAAGCCCAGACATGACGGAAGGAGCAGCATCACTAGGAAGGACCAGAGGAGCCGGAGAAGGTTGGAGCATGGGTTTGGAGGTTGGCAGGCTGGGGAGAAGTAAAAGCTTGTGAAAAACGTTTAGAGCAAACCAAAGATGCTTCAGGCTGTGTCAGGGGAAATAGACACGGCCCACAGACCAATGCTTGATGCAAGGATCATGCTGTAGAAAACAGGGCATTCTGGCTTTCTTCCTGCCCTTTCACAAAGGAGAATGTTCTTCAGAAAGGAAGGAAGAGCCTGACGTGGTGGGCACACCAGCAACCTGAGCTACTCAGGAGGTGGAAGCAGGAGGGAAACAGGAGAACCTCGAGTTCCGGGTCAGTCTGGGAATAATTAGCAAGACCCTATCTCGAAAATAAAATTAAACCAAAGGACTGGGGTGTGGCTCAAGCCTAGCAGGCTTGAGACCCCTGGGTTTAGCCCCTAATACTGGAGTTAAAGAAAAAAAGAGAGAAGGCAGAGCTAGTTTAAGAGTGGGTCTTACATAGCAGATGCAAGACAGGCACTAGCGTTGTCTTTATCTTAAAGTTTGTTGTTGAAGTAAGATGCAGAGAAAAGTGTGCAAATCATCAGTGGACAGTTCAATGACTGTACAAATGGAATAGGCACACATACACATACTTATGCACACACGTGCCCTTACCTACATATGTGCACACTCATGCATGCATGTATCCACATGCTATGCACAGGCACATACACATATGCTATGTACACAGAGACACACATGACATGCATACAGATATACGTGCTTATACACACAGTTATACCCATATACAAAATAAGTCTGTATATGCACACGTGCCCACACACATACATTTTATATATGCACACAGGGGGGCAAGTGTACACGCATGTATACACATACATGTGCACACACACACCGCTTGTCCTGCTTCAGGAACTTATCCATCGAGAAGTTCGTGGAAGCTGAGGAAGCCTGCAGGCAAGGGCTGCAGGCCAGCGTTCTTCAGCCCACAGCCAGCAAAAGCTGGCGCCGTCAAGTCACACAGCCACAAAGAGCTGCGTCCTGCCAACACCCGCGTGAGTTTGGAAGGGGTTTTTCCCCAGCAGTGCCTCCAGATGAAAGCGTCTTGACTGTGGCCTCCTGAGACGCTGAGCAGAGGCTTGGCTAAGCTGCGCCCGCTCTCCTGACCTGCAAACCCTGCGGGACTGTAAACGTGAGCTGGTTTAGACTGTGCAGGCTGCGCTAATTTGCCATGCAGCAATAGAAAACCAATACATTGGGGCCTGTGTGAGACAGTGAAGTTGTGACTGCCCCGGGGAGGGGAGGAGTTGTGTTAGTGAGTGTGGATTTGGACAGTGTGTGTTTGAACGTGTTTGTGTGTCTGGGTGTGTGGCTGTTTGGGTGTGGGGTTTGTGTGTGTGTATGAGAGTATGTGTGCCAGAGTGTCATTACACGTGTGTCTATACATGAGCAAGTGTGTGTATACAGTGCCCCTCCCCCTCTCTTTTATTACTTCCTCCCAGGGTTTGATGTTGTGGGTGAATAAAATTTAAAGAGCCCTAAATTTTCAGAAAAGAGCCCTAAAGGGAGTGGAGCTTTTGGTGCGTGAATCATTACCAGGAACACCTGTGAACTGTTGGTTTTAATTGGGCCACAGCTGTCAGGTTGTGAAGTGGGAGGGATTGGTTTCTTGGCTTGTCTGTCCCCAATCCCCACTCCTGTCAGACCTTCAGGTAGACAGTGGGGACAGGAGGGCAGGAGGGCCCCTTGAACCCCAGCCTGGCTCAGGCCCTCAATCTCCCAGCAGGCAGCGGGAAGGGGCTCCATGACTTTGGGAGAGCAGCTGGCCCGGGTCCAGCCAGCCACGGGCTTTGGCTGCCTGTTTCCCTCAGGCCTAAGGGCAGTCAGGGTCACCCAGCCCACCGGAGACCTGCATGAGTACACACACGTGTGCATGTACACACGCACTCACACACACACTAGACACATGGCTGACAATTCACACTCTAGTAAGAATAATAGCCAGTGTTTTCAGAGCACCCAGCACCCAGCACACTCTAAGTGCTCCACACACGCTGTCCATCAAATCCTCACAGCCTCCATAGCACAACACCTGAGCTGCCCCATTCAGTGGTTGGCGGGATCTGGCTCCCTCCAGCCGCTCCCCCAACATTAGCCATGCCCCTGTAGGTCATCTTGTCATTTTCCTTTACTCTATTTGGCGACGAGGAGGCCATTTCAGGCCCATGTTGCATGTGGCCTGTTTCTCCCGTGGCACCTTATCATCGAGACTGGCTCCCTCCCAGACCCCTGCTCCCTGGGCTACTACACATAGCATGATCCCCAGCACTGCCATCACTCCTCATTCCCCAAAGACCAACCGCTCAGGGATGTTGAGTGTAGCAGGCTTTAGTGACAGAGAACACAAACAGCAAGAACTCCCAACCCAAGCAAAGGACACTTTGCATGAGGGGGTCTGACATGTCCCTCCCGGACAGACATCTCATCCCCCACCATGGAGGCTTTTCTGCCCACACTTTCATGTGACCTTGGTGGCAGCAGGAACCTTGTAGACTCTACTCTTCTGAGCCCTCCTTTAGGTGCGCATGAGCCACTCTGAATTCCCTTGATGGGCAGAGCCACTTGACTCTTCCTCATTCGAACTCCTCTGAAGGCCTGGCCAAAGAGGCCTCCAAAGGGGTTGTCCTCCATGCTGGAGCAGCAGCACTCCCTGGAAGGGCTTTGCACCTCCCAGGCCAGCCGGCTGAGGCCACCTTCAGGTGGTTGAGCCCCCAGCCCACCTGCAGGGACAAATGAGTCTTCGCTCAGCAAGAGGCCCACCTGATTCCAGAAGGAAATTTCATGCTGAAGATGGTGTTATAGACCCATCTCTTTCTCCACTGATGATCAGTTTGGTGCATTCATTCACTCAGCAGGCACCAGAAGCTCCTCTGTAGCAAGAGAAGGGGAAAGAGACAGTCAGAAGCAGGGAACTGATGAAGGAGGGGTAGCCAAGTGTAATGCAGCACAGAGCTCAGAGCAAGAAGCCAGGGGGCTTCCCAGAGGAGGCGTTCAGAGAGCAAGGAGTCACATCACATAGAGGCAAGGGTGGGGAAATGCACAATCCTTGCCACAAATGTCTCAGGGTCTCTGGTAAATTCCAGACTGAGGCAAGTTCTGACTGAGGTGGCCAATGGCAAAGTGGACCTCGCCTGACTTGTCTCTTATGCCTCAGTCTCCCATGCCTCAGTCTCCCACAGCCAACTTTGAATTCACTCTCTCCCCTGAACTGCTTGTCCCCCTGGCCTCCCATTTCTGTGAAATGGGGTCACCCTGAAGCTGCCTTCCCCGGGGGAGGCTGAGTGAGGAACTCCTTGTCTCTCTTCCCCTCTTTACTCATAGCTCCCCAAGAAGGTAGAGTAACTTTTCCTGTTGACAAATCTGAGAGGAATAAATGGGGCTCTGCACTTCCCTCTTATCCCCAGGAGCAAGTCCCCAACCATGAATTCTCTTCTCTCTTGCACCATGAGAATTTCATGTGCAGGACCCCCAGCTTGTACTCCCCAGGTGTGTGTGTGCCATACTCTGGGGTCGAGCTTACAAGCCTATTTGGCTCTCACCTAAAACTATGCCCTACCCTGGCCTTCATCAGGGACTGAGGTGGTATTTGGTCTTCACCAGTCTTCCTTTTACTTCTTAAATCATTCAGGGCTCAGGTGGGGAAGCGAGTGGTCTTGCTGTGTTGCCCAGGCTGGCCTCCAACTCCAAGCACCCTCCCAAGTAGCTGGGACCACAGGTTTGGGCCACCCTGCGTGGCTATGACAGTGGATCTTTACTGAACTTTCTCAAGGACTAACAAATGGCACTATCATCTATCCTTCCCTTAAATGAGGAGCTCACCTTGTGCATCCCTCACCCTCATGACTGCAGTTCAACCAATGTCACTTCAACGTCTTTACTGTCCTCACCTCTGACCACTTCACTCATCTCCAGGCCGCTCATTTGCCAAAACCTTGGTATGACTACTGGTCATGTCCTGAACAACGAAGCCTCTTCCCCGGCCTTCCTGCTCCTGCTCTCTTTGACCATTGTCCTGTGCTTTCATGAAAAAGTGACTGGCTCAAGGAGAATCCGCCCCCTTCTGACATAACCTGCCACTTCCAGAAATTCCTATTCCATTCAGAGGGGAGTGTTCCTCATGGCTCCCCCCTTTTATTTTCTTGCTTTCTCTCTGGACAAGGAGTCTATTTTTATTTTATTTCATGGAATTTGTCTTTTGAAATAATTAACCACCTTCTTGCAGTAATTTTTCTTCACCCAGAAATGCAAAATCACATAACACATGGGAATATTTTTAACACAGACTTAAAATTATGCAGTCGCTGTATCGTGATAAATGTGTACATCTGGAGAAGTGGGGGTGAGGAGTGCCTGGCCTGGAGCTGGGCTCTGCTTACTCCAGCTCCCAGAGGAGGGCAGCTGGAGTGGGGTGGGAGGGGCTTAGCCACCCTCTCCCAGTGGCCAAAGGGGAGAGCTGTTCCAGGCTCTTCCTTCCTTACAAAGCCAAGACCCAAATGGCTCATCCAGCCAGGCCACTGCCCCTCCTCTGTGTCCCACTTTGTATTCCCAATAATCGCCCCAAGATGGGTTCAGGACTCCTGTTTTCCAGGTGTGCAAACAGTCTCTAAGTGGTCAAGGGCCTTGCCCAGGGTAACTTGGCCGAGAAGCAGGCTCTCAACTAGCCAGGTGACTCAGAAAGCTTTCTGGTCAAAACAACTATCATATGACTCCAAGACATATGTCTCTTTTTCCTCCTCTTCATACTCAGCCAATGAGCTCACTTTGTTTACATGGCCCAGGTTGACCTTGAATTCACGATTCTCCTGCCTCAGCCTTCTGAGTGCTGGCATTACAGACCTGCACCACCATGCCTGGCAACCTCACCTTCCTTTCACTGAGAACATCGATATGTAAGTGCCAGCTCTCTGGATGAAGAGCCACCACAGTGTAGCATTTGCTGACTTCCATGGTGTAAATTTCTCCAGCACAAACTATTTCAAGCTGCCAATTCCTGAAAACTTCACCATCTGCTATCCTAAGCCAGCTCCAGGATGCCCCCCTCCCACTCAGGCTCTCAAACCTGTTTGCATTGGTGTGTTCACCTGTTCTCTACCTTCCCAGTGCACCTGTCCTGCTCCTCCATGAGACTGGTGCTTGCTGGGGAAGTTCCCAGAACCTCCCTTCTCACGCCAGCATTATCTCCTCTCCTTCCTGAAGCAGTACCTCCTCTACTCAACCCATCCATCACTCTGCAAACGTGCTACAGTGTCCCCTGGGAGCAAGCCTCCCATGACCCCTCACCCATGCATTTGATCTCCTTGTCAGCAAAAATTCTTGGAAGAACTGTGTGGAGGGCCTGTCACCCCCTCTCATCTTTCCCATTCACCCCTCAGCCTACCCTAGTCAGGCCTTTGTCTTCACCACTGTGGTTAGACACTCTTTGCAAAGGGTGTCTGGGAACTGTGACTTCTGGCTCTTTGATCTCTGCCCTTTAGAAGGGGTTGGGAAGCAGCCCCAAGTTTGTACACCCCACCCCCACCTGACAACTGAAGTGGCCCTTGCCTGCCTCACCAGCTGTCACTCTCCCTTCCTTGATGACCACCAGTTTGGCCTCTGTCAGTTGCTTAAGTGAGGACAGCTGCAAGAAAACAAGCTTCCTATCTGGGCAGTGATATGTTCCCAGTGCCTAGACTAGAGCACAGCACACAGTATGAGTGAATCAGTGAATGCATAAATAAATTGTGAAGCAAAAATTCAAGCCCAGACCTGCAGGCCCACAAAGCATGTGCCTCTCTCTGCCACATGGCCTTCCCTAGAGCTATTTCTGTGTGCCTGAGGCCACAAGGGAGCACACCTAAGATTTGGTTGTGGTCTTGTTAGCTTTTTATTTTTATTTTGTTTCCTTTTGAGTACACATAATTAAAAATCTATTTATCTCTTTAAAAATTTTTTGTGGTACTAGATGGAAAAATATTAAGTACAGTCTAGAATCTTCAGGCTGTGTCTCTCTCTAGGGTCCCCAGACCCTGAGAAATACACCCCACAGCCAGCTGAGCACTTGCAACTCCCCAACACACCAGGCTCTACTCTTGTATGTGTGGTCAACTCTTCTCATCCTATAAGGACATCAGTCAGATTGGTGACTTGACCTTGCCAAATGACTCATTTTCACATAATTGCCTGTTAAAGGTCCTATCTCCTAACACAGTCACCTTTGTGGAGGACACAATTCAGTCCATAGCATGTGACCTGGCTAAGTCAGCTCCACATTGCCACCTTCCCAGACACCCACCCCAAGGGCCACCTTAGCTACCCTTTTTCTGGACTCCCATAGTTCCTTGCACTGTGCCCACAGCCCCATTGGTCAAGCTGGTTGGAACAACTGGGTGGTCTCCACTGCCCCTCCTTAGACCGCGAGGTCCCTTAGTGCAGCCCACATTGGGGGCTGCCACCTCTTTGCGTGCCCAGCACCAGGCTTGTGTGCATCTGAGAAGAAGCAGAAGAGCAGAGCAACAGGGAAGAAACAGGTGGTGGAGGAATTTCTTCCTCTTGCTACATGCCCTCTGCTTCTTCTTAGCTCCTGAAACAGCACCCTGGGGTGCATGAGGTGACAAAGTGCTGGGAACCATGACATCTTTCCTGCTCCCTGGTCAACAGTAACAGTTCCTTCAGGCTTTTTTTTGGGGGGGGGTTGGGGAGGAGCATCTCACTGTGTTCTGAGAAACTAAGGCCACTGAAACCACTTGGATTTCATTCTGATTTTGTGTTATTTTGTGTTTGATTTTTGTGGTGCCAAGGATACAATCCAGGGTCTTATGAATGCTAGGCAAGGGCTTTCTGGGTTTGGTTTGCAGCTCACTTCATCACTACGAACATTTCTTTCCCTTTGACAAATGGGAGCCAGAACCCTTGTCCTGGTTTGGGAATCAGATGATGAAGCAACGGGCAGTTAAGTGCTCTGAAAAACCCCGCTCTAAGGCTGGGGGTATAGCTTGGTGGGAGAGTGCTTGTCTAGTATACGGGGCCCAGGTTCAATCCCTAATGGTGAAAAAAAGAAAGAGAAAAAAGAGAAGGAAAAGAAAGAAAAACCCTATTCCACCGATGATGGTTTTATATAAATCATTATTATACTATTATTGAATTCTGAATGGTAACATAGCAATTCTTTCCCTTGAGCATAGTATATATTGCTGTTGAATAATAGAACTCTCTTGATTTGTATTAATGGGGGGTTGTGGATTAGTGATAAGTCTGAATTATAGGACCTTGCAAAAATGTTATTACTTTCAAATTAATGTGAATTAATGACTAACCTGGATTCAAGACATGATCCCTTAGGAGGCTTGCTTTAACGAACAGATAAGAATCACTGGTAATTAAACACTCACTGTAACAAAGAGGTTCCAACTGAGTAGTTTAAAAGTATTGGAAAACTTTTTCTGAAGAAAACGAATCATCCTTCCAGCAATATTGGTGTGCATGGCCGACCTTTTCACAATCCCCCGCCTAAGTCAGGTTATAAAAACTTCTGGTCAAGCAGGGTTTTGAAGCACTGAGTCACGGTTATTCCTAAAATGATAGGCTAGGGACACTGCTGCTAGCAGCAGGTGCCAGCAAGCAGCCACCTTGTGACTTGCTGGGGACCCTCCATGCCCGTCTCTGGCTAGTGAGCCGGCATCATATCCAACATCTGCACACAAACACACAACCTTGGACACACAACCACTGCTCATTTGCACACATTCTTACATACACAATTACACACGCACTTCCATAAAAGTCACAAAGGGCACACCTGTTCCACGCTCACTCAATCTCAGGCACACAAACACATAACAACATAACAAGGACAACCGCAAAGGCTCACCATGCTACTGAGGATTCCAACTCATGTGACGAGCTAAAACGTCCCAGGGGACTGACTGCAGGTTCCATGGGGCCCGTTCCATATGTGTCTTCCCCAGGGATGGCAGTGCACTTAAAGGCTCCAAGTGCACTTGCTCTCTGCTTCTGACAAGGGGACAGTAGCTTGGGGTATGACCCTGTACACATAGCCTTCCCGCACAAGGACAGGAGAAACAAAACTCAGGCAACTGAGGATGCTAATGGCTAGCAGGCAGTGGGCTCTGTCAAGAGCATCTGTTCTAACAGCTCTAAGGCAATCTCTCCTGTGCTCCTTGCAGCAATCCCATGAGGAGAGGGGTTTTATCAGCCCTATTTACAGATAGGGAAACAGAGGCTCAGGGACTTCCTGAAGGTGCCATGACCAGTGAATGCTCAGCCAGGATTCCCACCAGGTCTACCTGTCTGTCTCAACTACCTCCCTCTTAACTGATCTGTGAGACCCAGAACAGGTGGACTTGAACCAAACCAGAGTTGATGAGAACAGGGTGTGGGGGCGAGTGTTAAATTGAGTAGAGAAAGAAAGAAAAAGGAGGAAGCCGGCACTCTGAGTGGTACAACAGCCCGCAGAAATGGGACGGAAGCCAAAAGAACCTTAGCATTAAGGAGTCTGCAGCTGCCAGCACTAGTAACTCACACCTGTAATCCTAGTTACTCAGGAGGTGGAGATTGGAAGGATCTCAGTTCAAGGCCAGCCCAGGCAACAAGTTTGGGAGACTCTATCTCAACCAATAAAGGCTGGGTATGGTGGTGCACACCTGTCATCCTAGGTACTATGGGAAGCATAAACAGGAGGGCCATGATCCAGGTCAGTTCAGGGCAAAGTCGAGTTCCTACCTCAAAAATAACCAGAATGAAAAGGATTAGGGACATGGCTCAAGTAGCAGAGTGCCTGCCTAGCAAGCACAAAGCCCTGAGTTCAAACCCCAGTACTGGGCGGTGTGTGTGGGGGTCTGCAGCTGACTTTATAGGAAGGGACAAAAGGGACTGATATCTCCCTGTAGAGACTCTCAGATACTCGTAACAATAATAACTACCACTGAATGGATCATTTGTTGAGATATTGCTCAGTGCACGTAGAGCGGCTCCAATGACCCTATGTGCAATTAGCTGAGAACACAGGCTCAGAGAAACTGCCAACACCATAGAGCTGGTGGGTAAGACAGCTAGGATTCAAACCCAGGTCTGATGACTGCAGCACCACGCTCTTTTTCTACCCTCCGTGTACCTGACTCATCCTCCTGGGAGATGAACTGAAAATCATCACAGCTTTGGCCATATCCCTGCCTGAAATGATGGGTAGAAACTGAGAGATTTTGGAGCCCTGATGCTTCTCCCATCCCTGCTTCCTACACAGAATCAGAAATAGAAAGGGAGAAGAGAAGGCAGTAATTTTTCAGGTGCTGTTGAAAATATTTGGATTTCTGAACAGTGGTTTATGAGACTGGAGAGATGGGAAAACTTGGTTAGCCGTCAGAGTTCAGTAAACATTACTGTGCTATGTTTTTGCTTTTTTTTTAAAATTATAAATCTACTTATTAAGCTGAGGCTCTTGGATCCAACACAAAGGGCACTTGATAGAATTGCACAAGGAAAAAGAGAAACATATCTGCCCACCATAGAACAATAGCCTTCATTCTACAGCTGTATTTTAAGCCTGATGACAAATGTCCAAGATAAAATTGTGGAATCACTGTGACACCCCTCCTACCCATGAACCCTCCGAGAATGTCACAGAGGGTGATGAACTTGGGGTGGGGAGAGGGAGAACGTGAGTGGAATTTTTATCAGCACTGCGGACAGCAACCAAGCAGCCAGTTGGGGAGCTGTCCTGGGTGCTGGGACCAACAGCTGGGAGACCAGACATTTATCAAGTGTCAGCTAGATGCCAGCTACCATTCCAACACTGCACATACATCATCTCATTTAAGATGCCCAGCAGGCGCACACAGCAGGCATCATCTCCCTCCCTTTACAGATGCAAAGACTGAAGACCCATGACAGACAACATCTTGTCCAAGTGCACACAGACGTTGAGCTGAAATTTGAATCTAGAATGATCTGGCTAGGGATTAGTCATTCTCACTGACTCCATCCATACCCAAAGATCCCCTACTCCCATCGTCACCAGAGTCAGCCCTGGATCTCTGCAGGACAGTCATCAAACACAGGAGACATTGGCCATGTCTAGTGAAGGGCTGACTTGTGGAACTCTGTTAGCACTGGGTGTGGGATTCCACAGGACAGTGTTCTAGTCATTCTCAGCCCCATGCCTGCCGGTCAACCATGAGCAAGGCTTTGGGTGGGGATACAGTGGCAGCCCTAACTGACAAAGGGGAGGCATGTTGTACAGCCACTTAAGATGGAGTAAGAGAGCCTCCTACCCCCAAGCTCCAGCCTCCACCTAGTCCCCTCCAGGCCAGCTCTGGTTAGAGGACATCAGCAAAACTCAGCTCCCTTCCCCATGGGTTCTGCCCAATGGACAGCTAACTCCATCTGCTCCCAGAGCCCCAGTGTTGAGTCCTCCACCTCCCACAGGCAACACAGATGGGAGGAGGCCTAGTTTAGAAGATCCTTGACATCTGAGCTAAAGAATTTTATTTTAGATACTAGCAGAGTTTGAACTTGGGGCTTTGTGCTTGCTAGACAGGTGCTCTACCACTTGAGTCATGCCTCCAGCCTTTTTTTGCTGTAGTTATTTTTCAGAAAAGGTCTTGAATTTTTGCCTGGGCTGGCCTCAGACCGTGATCCTACTACCTACGCCTCCTGCATAGCTAGAATGGAGCCCAGCGTAGTCATCTATTCTTTTAAAAAATAGTTTATTATATTTTCAAATTATCATACACTAATAATACAAGGGGATTTTAGTGTGATAATTCCATGCATGTGTACAGTATATTTTGAACACCTCCATTATATTCCCATACCTCCCTTCTCTGAGAGAGAGAGAGAGAGAGAGAGAGAGAGAGAGAGAGAGCATACTTTCATCTTGTCACCCCTCAGTATCCTTTCCTTTATCCTCCCCTTCTGTTGTTCCCCCAACCATCCCCCTTTCACATTCATGTCCCACCATCACCATCATCACTATCATCATCGTCATGGTCTAGGATCCACAAAGGGGAGAAAACAGGTGGCTTTTTGAGCTTGGCTCGTCTCACTCTACATAAAACTATGGAATGCTTCACCAACCCGTGTGTCGTCCTTACACAGAGGCTGTGCTAGCCTTCCCTGTATCATCCCAGTCCTAGCACATGTGCTGCTGAAGCGAGCACTCTAGCCATCGAGCCATGGAGCTTGGCCATTTCCATATGCGTTCTCATTTTGTCTTCATAACAGCCTTGTGATGACGACCTCGAGGTAGTTACAATTGTCCCATTCTTACATGGAATGAAACTGAGGCCCAGAGAGAGGAAGACACTTGCCCAAAACCACAGAATTGGTAAAGAGGCAGAGCAGGATGCAAGAACTGCTCTGCATCATTCCTAAACCTCACTCTTCATCCCCCATAACCAGGTCTCTACCTCATTAAGGGTGGAGCCACACAGTTGCAGCCATAAACCTACCTCACTGGGAAATTATCTGAGGCCCATTAAAAGGAATGGCATTTTCTAGGATTCTTAGAAAGAAGTATTGGGAGCTGTCCACATGGGAATGGGGCCTCTGAACTCCCAGGGAGGAGGCTGGATCTGGACATTGCATAAAACAAAGCAAAGGAGCCCTTAGAAGTGACTTCAAAACCTGGAGATCCACTCCCATCAGAGGGAGTCTGGTCGCCAAGCCTTTGAGTCTCTTTCCTGGGCCCCTGAGGCCGGCATGGTTCTCCTCTGCCCCTACCAGATGCTTGGTCCATCCCGCCAGGTTGCTTTAAGGACTCCTCACAGTGACTCTGGACAGACCATGTCCTGGCTTTGAAAAGTCACATCTGTAAAGCTCAATTTCCTGATATAAAATGGCAAGAATGAAATCCGCCTGGCAGTGCCATTGGCCTGGCTTTGGGAGTCAGACACTACCAGTAGGCTGGCTGATCTGGGGCAGAAATAAGGGCTGTGGCTATGCCACCCTGGTCTGGTGGCCACAGAAAGGAGGCCTGGATTCAGTGGCCACTCTGGTCCTGGTGGTTCTGAGTTTCTTAACACCACCTAAGAAGACGCTGTCTAGTCAGGCACAAAGCACCGTTAAGGAAGGATTTTGGTCACTCTGCAGTCCTTTGCGTTTCTCTCCATCATGAGGAATCAATTGCAAGTCCCCAAAGATGGCGTTTTCTCTTGCTTCTGGGGCTACTGCTTTCTTTCCTTGACCCACCTAGCTAATATAGAGACCTGTTTCACCTCAGGAAGCCTTCCTTGACCCTGGGCAGGGCAGGCAGGTGGTGTTGCCCTGTGCTCCATGTGCCCTGGACTGCAGGGTTCCCTGGGGATGAAGGGAAGCTGAGGCATAAGGGGAGGGAGGGGGTGTCATTGTCTCCAAAACCCACACTCTGGCTGGAGAGGCAGCAGGAGGCTGGGTGGGGGCTGGAGAGCGCCATGGTGGCAGCCACCTGGAGGCTTCCTGAGCTCAGCCTCTCCTGGGAGGGGCCCAGGTGTGGTGCTTTGTGAGGGTGGCCCCAGGGGTGGCTCTGCTTACCTGCTGATAGGTGCAGGAGGCGGCAGCCTATCGGCAGCCTATCCCTGGAGAATCTGAGCCACCAGGTGGCAGGGCTCAACAAAGCACTGCCCAACCCCCAAGTGACAGTGGAGACAGGGCAGACAGGGAGGGGGAGGGAAGTCTGTGCCAGGACCCAAATCTGCTGTAGGACTCAGACCGTGCATGTTCCTGTCTAAGCCCCGTATGTGCTTACACGCGGCCTTCACTAACATGCACGTCTGTAAACCTGCTGGTATCTGACTATGAGTTTATCTGTGGCATGAGAATACCAGTTGGGTACGGGTGTACGCCTCGATGTGTGCATCCGTGTGGCAGAACATGCAAGCTGCGTGTGAATTCATGTGTGCAATTTTGTGATAGAAAATAGTGTAATAATCATGCACTCTGACCTTGAACTTTCATCCACTGAGGTTCAAATCCCAGCATAGCCACTTCCTGGCTCTGTGACCTAGGGCAAGTTGCTAAACTTCTAAATAAAGCAAAGCATGGAAAGTACTTAGCACAGTGCCTGCTTCAGAGGAGACAATAAATATCAGCAATTATTATTGTTATTTATTTACTGCAGTACTGGGGTTTGAACTCAGGGTCTACACCTTGAGCCACTCCACCAGTCCTTTTTTGTGAAAGGTTTTTTTGAGATAGGGTCTCACGAACTATTTGCCCAGGCTGGCTTTGAACCATGACCCTCCTAATCTCTGTAGCAGCTAGGAGTATAGGTGTGAGCCACTGGCGCCCACTGGCATTTATTATTTGTGTGTGTTATTGGCGTGAGGTTATCTGTGGGTTTGGTTTATGTGTATATCTAAGCCTGTGTTTATGGTCCAGTCCAGGGTCAAGTATACAGACTTGTGTGTTTAAGTGTAAGCATGTGTGGGTATGTGTCTGTACTTGAACCTCCCTCCCTCCCTCCCTCCCTCTCTCTTTCCCTCCCTTCTTTCTTGTCTTCCTTCCTTCCTTCCTTCCTCCCTGCCTCCCTCCCTTCCTCCCTGCCTCCCTTTCTTTCTTTCCTTCCTTCTTTTTGTCTGCCCCTCCTCCTACTGTCCATATACCCCAGAAGCTCAGGAGCCAGGACAACCACTATAAATGAAACTTAAATTCCTGATACTCTTTAAAGCCTCCTTCCCTAACCTGGCACCGTGGCACTTGTCTGTAATTCCAGTACTCAGGAAGCCTAGGCAGGAGGATTCAAAGTTCAAGGTCAGCTTAGGCTACATAGTAAGACCCTGTCTCAAAAACAAAAACAAAAACAAACCCTCATTCCCTGACTCCTGGTCTTTGAAAATAAATAATTATTTTCTCAAAAACTCAAATTTTGGGTTGGTGGAGTGGCTCAAATGGTGGAGAACCTGCCTAGCAAGTGTGAGGCCCTGAGTTCAAACTGAGTAACACCAAAAACCAAACCAAAACAAAAAAACCCCTCAAATTTTGAGTTACCTGGAACACAGACAGACACATAAGAAATCCTGCACTCCTAGACAACATGGATGTGCTACTTATTTATACATGACCATGCAGGTGAGCACGTGGACATACAAATTAATATCCGTGATCATCTATGCCCCATCTGTGTGTCCAAGACCCTCAGCCCAGCAGCCAACACAAGGTGGGAAACTTCTGGACTAAATGAAGGGGGGAAGTCTGTGCAAATCAAAAGAACCCTGAGGAGGACAACTAGAGGGGGCGGGCCCTGGATCCTGCCTCTAACCCAAAGCCAAACATGAGAGACTGTCCTGCCTTTGCCTTACAGCAGGGAGCACAGACTTGGAGGCTGAGCGACAGGGGGTCAAACCCCCACTTCTCCCACTGGTCCATCACACATGCGGGTCACCATTGGCTGCATCCTCTTCAAGTCCTTTTTCTGGCCTGACCCCAACCCCAGGGCTGCAGGTAGAGGAGACTCAGAACTCCCCTCAGGCTATCCCAGAGATCTGTGACACATTCCAGAGACTTCAGGGGATGAGTGGGAAGGAGACAAGTCAGCCTGCAGTGTTGGGGAAGCCCAGGGATCAGGTCAGCTGCACTTCTCAAAAGTCACACCAGGGAGATAGATAACGAAATTGAGAGTGAGAGCTTAGCAAATCAACAAAGTAACTTATGTTTGTTGAATCTAAACATTTTTAAATTACAGGGCTTGTATTTGTATATCAGTGTTCATAGCAGCATTATTTATTGTAGTCATATGGTCCCAAATATGACAGACATGGATAGATAAGTGGATAAATACAATGTGGTTTGCACTGAAACAGTATTCAGCCTTAAAAAAGAACAAAATTTTGTAACTTGCTACAACATGGTTTAATCTGGAAAACATTGTGTTAAGTGAAAGAAGTCAGCCACAAAAGGGCAAAAAGCTGTGTGATTCCATTTATTGGGAGAACCTAGAACAGTCCAATTCCTAGAGAGGGGAAGTGGAGTGGAGGTTCCCAGGGGCTGGGGAGTGGGGGTGGACAGCTCGTGTGTAGTGGCGCAGAGTTTCAGTTTGGGGCTATGGGAAAGTTCTGCAGATGGACTCACAGTGTTGTGAATGGACGTCATGCTACTGAATTGTACACGTCAAAAGAGTTCAAAATGTGAAATGATATGTTCTACCACAATGAAATGTGTCTTTTAAAGTCAGATTTATTAGCTATAACTTACATACAGTAAACTTCACCCTTTGGGGGGTATATAAGGTATTGTGTTTCTGCCCAGGGGCCAGTCTCAGATCAAGATTCTCCGGAAGTCACACCTCACTTTCTTTTGATTTCATTTTTTTCAGTAGTTCATTTGTATTGTATTTTATACAAACCTGAGTAACATTGGAATGGAAGGAAAAGAGAAATGGCTAGTCCTGCCTGGTGGTTGGTCTCAGAAGTTCTAGTCTAGGAGGAGTCAGCAGATTGGGGGTAAGGAGTCTCAGCTAAGAACTGCATGTGCAAAGGCCGGGGGGTGCCTGGTACAGGATTGGGAACATGGACTGGAGAGGACACTGGTGAGCAGTCCTAAGGCTGGGAATGGGATCAGGGACCAGATGGTGCCTGAGGTGTCAGGGTCTGAGTTGAGATTATCTGGGGAGGTGGGGGGCGTGGAGAGCCATTGAAGAGTCTGAAGCAGGAGAAAAAAAATTACTTGATTCACAGCACAGAAGGGGCTGCAGCCAGAGAGGAGACCTGGACTAGGGCTTGGCAGCCTTGGGCTAAGATCAAAACGTTCAGGATAAGGGGGTGCGTCAGATGCGGGTGGGGAGTAAGGCTCTGAATGGAGCGAGGGGGACCCAGCTGTCCTGTTTTGGTCCATGGGTCCCTTAGGGCTTCGGTGGGATGAAGAGGGGCCAGCAGAGGTGGCAGTCGGGCAGAGAGAGGAGACCTCCCAGCTCTGGGGCTGAGGCCTGGCCTGCAGGGTGCCTCCCCCGCCCAAGCCGCATCTGATTCAGCTGTCACTCAGGCGGGCCCGGCCTCAGAAAGACCCCCAAAGAGCGGGTGATTTGTGCAGGCCTGGCCGTCCATTGTCCCGCTGGGATTTGGTCTTTGCCAAGACTAACAAAGAGCTCAGGGAGGAGCGGGCTGGGCTCGGAGTGGGGACAAGAAAGGAGGAGGTAGAGGGGAGAGGATGGGGGAGGGGAGAAGAGGGGGAGGGGAGGGAGGAGGAGGGGTAGGGGGAGCTCCTCCAGGCCCCACCGGGCAGGCAGGGGCGTCACTTTCGGTCCTCTTAGGCCGGCGGTGGCCCTCGCCATGTGCCCCTGGCTGTGCCCTGCGCCGCGATGCTGTGCGCACCTGGCCGTTTGCGCCAAGCACCTCCGCGCCTGGATCCAGTGTCCCCGCACTCGGGGACCTCCATGCCGCGCGGCCTTAGAATGGGGTTAGCGCACACACACACACACACACACACACACACACACACACGCTGTGGCTGTGTCCTCCTCCCTCTCCCCAGCTACAGTTCTTCCCACCCTTCACCCCTCAGGCTCCAAGTCCCCCAGTGCCACCCCAAACGCTCCGTCATTGTTTTCCGGTTTCCTTCGGCCCTGCCATCTCTTTGTAACCGGCCCTTTGTGAAGTGTGCCCAGTTTCCCGCCGGGGTCCTGCCTGGGCCACGGGCACAAGTGCACGCCGGCTGCCTCTCTTGAATGCGCCCGTGCGAGCTGCTTCCCTGTGGGCGCCCTTACGCGTGCACAGGCGACCATTGGTGAACATTGACACCGAGTGGGTGCGTGGCCCTGGTGGTTTCTAGCGCGTCTCTGCAGGTTCATAGGTGTGCGTTTCGGCTGTGCGTTCTTGGGGGGATGGCTGTGTGAGGCAGGGGCAGGGAGAGACTGGGAGTGCAGGCCCTGCAGCTCCTCCTCCAGGCTCCCCCGGGGCCTCTTAAGAAGCTTTGCCTCTCCAGAAGGACCTGCTCCCCGGAGTTCAGCCTGTTTTGTTCAAAACACACGAGGAGGGGCTCATAGCCACTACCCTTCCCTTCTGGGATGCTCGCCCTCCCCCATTCCTCCTGCTGGAGGTGACTGAGTCTCAGGACTTGAAATCAGTTGCACTGTCAGACACCATTGATAAAGATCTACTCTTACCTGAAAGCGTTACTATCTTTGCTCCGTTAAGCAGTTGTACAAGAATGACATGGAGAAAGAAAGAGGGCTGGTGGAGAGGCTCAAGTGGTAGAGTGTTTGCCTAGCAAGACTGAGGCCCTGAATTCAAGCCCCAGTACCCCCACCCCACCCCCAAAAAAAGAGAGGAAGGAAGGAAGAGAAAAGAAAGTCATTAAGTCCAGAACTTATTAAGAAAATGATCAATACATCCAACTTCATTAAAGCAAAAGATTCTACGCTGTGAAAGGAATCAAACAAATTTAAAACACAAACAAATTCACTGGACCTATAATTATATATACTAAGAGTAATATCTTAAAATATGCAAAGAGTTTCCATAAACAAACAACCACAACTCAACAGTGATATGGTCAAGTGTTCCAGAAAGAAACTGAACAAATGACCCTGGTAACAATAAAAATTAAAATGGGACAGCCCACTTTTTGGCCAACAGGTTTAATGAAACTAAAAACACATGCTAGCTAATGATAGAGGGCACTGAGGAATGCACACACCCACATGCTGTTGGATGGAATATAAAACTGATATCGCCTAGAAGGGACAACTTGGTAATATTTATCAATATAAAGTATGCATATTGTACACCCCAGCAATTCTCCTTATAAAAACTATCTTACAAGATTACCAGCTCATGCATGCCAAGATACATCTGTAAGGTTATTCTCTGACGTCTTATTGGTAATGCAAAAATATTTAGAGACAAGTTAAATGTCATTCAGAGGAAATACGACTGAGGAAACCGTGATATCACTATATTCTGGAATACTGTAGTGTTATTAAAAAGAATGAAGTAGACCGGGTGCCGGTGGCTCACGCCTGTAATCCTAGCTACTCAGGAGGCAGAGATCCAGAGAATTGTGGTTTGAAGCCAGCCTGAGGAAATAGTTCATGAGACCCTATCTCAAAAAAACCCTTCACAAAAATATGACTGGTAGAATGGCTCAAGGTGAAGGCCCTGAATTCAAACCCCAGTACGTGTAAAAAAAAAAAAATGAAGTAGATCTGTGTTACTGCAATAGCATCCATAACGTGTTTTCTAATATAAAAAGCAAGTTGGGCCTGAGAGTGTTTCTCAGTTGTCAGAGAGCTTGTCTGGTAAGCAAGGACCTGAGTTTGATCCCCAGGACCACAAAATAAATAAATAGAATTAAAAGCAAAATAAAAAACATGGTGTACACAGTCCCTTTGGTGTTTCTGGAAAAGCTATGTGTCAAATGAGCTTATATTTTGAAAATTACTAGTGTGCTTTTCTTTTTTAAAAAAATTTCTGAATATGTGATCTTTGCAATAGTGGGTCGGGGACCATCCATCTGCCTGGAGAGAATTAGCAAAGTTATAGAAGAAATAAAAAGAGAAAGGCAAATTCAGTTTCTAGTATTAAAAATAGGATTTTGCTGCCAGAAAATTATCAACTTCCCATAGTAATTCTTCTTCTTCTTCTTCTTCTTTTTGGCAGCACTGGGACTTGAACTCAGGGCTTCCTGCTTGCTAGGCAGGTGCTCTATCGCTTGAGCCACACCTCCAGGCCACCTGTAGTTCTTATTTATCAATTAATACTTAGCTGTGTGGTCAGAGTTGGGAGAAAGGATGTGTGTGACCCTGGCAGCTGGGGCAGACCAAGATGGAGCTCTTGCAGTTTGGCAGGACTTGTAAGCAAGGTGTGATAGCCTTTGTTCTAAACTGTCTTCTCAAGGCTATTTGTCACCAACAGCCTTGGAACACGGACAGGTTTCTTCCTCTGGAGCGCAGGGCTGGCGTGCCCAGAAGCTGTGGCAGTGGATGCAGACAGCATGTTAATCTCATGCCCTCTGACCCCTTTCTCCTACACTGGCTCAGGGCTGACCCTGTGGCCAAGAGAATATGGAGGGAACAATGTCCTGTGACTTCAGGGTGCAGTCACAGGACAACATAGTTTGTCCCTGGCTCTCTTGAGATGTTTACTCTTGGATGGTGGCCACTGCCCTGCGGAGAGGCCCCTGAAGTGGGTCTTCCAACCCCAGAAAAACCTTCAGATCACTGCAGCCACTGAAACCTCCAGAGTAACTCAGCCCCAGCCCAGCCACCCCCAGACTCCCCTGAGGGATACTAAATAGTCGTTGCTATGGCGAGCCGTTACACTTTGGGTTGATTTATCAGATTGCGAATACAAGGGACCTATCCCTAGAGTGGCGGTGGCCTGCGAAAGAGAGCCATTCAGACTTCTTGGGCCTTCACATGCTGAGGAAGCAAGGAGGAGAGCCAGCCCTGCCACAGAGCCATGGTGGCAGGACAGGGTGACTCCGAGGGGAGAGAGGCTGGCCATGGTCAACTGGGTGATGGCTGGGTAGAGGACAGGAGAGACTTTGAGCCATCAGAGCCTGAAAACCCGTAGGGCACACAAGCAAGGGAGGGGGACATGTCCCGGAGGCCAGAGCAGGCAGGTGGCAGCCTTGATCTTAAGATCCTCTCCCCTGCCCCAACTAGGCCCCCAACTAGGCCTAAGCCACTCTCTCCCTTCCCCCAAACATCCAGAACCACCAGGAACAAAGTGGGACAATGAAGGTCTTTGGGGAGAGTGGAAGGACAAGCAGGGACATTCAGGCGATTGGCGTGGACACATATTGTACCACATAGGTGCCCTGCCAGCTGGGCATTGTGGCTCCAGAGAAGACAAAATGAAGAAACAGCCTCTATCTGCACTTCCAAGTTGTGGTGTGAGTCAATATTTGTGACCCGGTGAGACACACACAGATGCACACATGTAAATATGTAAAAATGTCACCGAAAATACTGGCTACTCCTGAGCAGTGCTTTTAACGCTATCATTTTTAGTTTTATTTATTTGTCTAGCTTTTTTTTCCCTAAAGGCATTGAGAGGGTGGGAGAGAGAATCATGTGAGTTGGGTTGGGAGAGCTGGGTCGAATCCTGGTTGCACCACTTACTAGCTGGGCATGGAGAGCAAGTTAATACACCTCTCTAAGCCTCAGTTTCCCACCTCTAGATGGGGGCGCCGATCGTGTGGCTCTTGAGGACCATGGTAAACACTGAAGATCATCCCCAGAACCCAGCACAGTGCCTGACTAGACTTCAGCGTTAACTTGTGCGCAGCTAGCTGTGTAGTGAGCATGGATTGCTTTTGCTCCCTTAGTTTGAGAGATTAAAATTTCAGAAAAATCAAAAGGACAGCATAAGAACCACACATAACCATGCCACCTGGATTAGCAGCAAATAACTGTTGGATCATATTTGCTTCCGCTTTTCAATCTTTTAAATTTTTATTTATTATTTTGCAGTGCTGGGGTTTGAACTCAGGGTTTTGTACTTGTTAGACAAGTACTCTACAACTTGAGCCACACTTTAGTCCTTTTTTCACGTTAGTTGTTTTTCAGATAGGGTCTCTTGTTTTTGCCCAGGCCTGGCCTTGGACTGAGATCCTGCTACCTATGTCTCCTTCATAGTTTGGTTTACAGGTACATGCTACCATACCCACCTTGTTTGTTGAGATGGGGGGAGTTCACTAGCTTTTTTGCCATGGCTTTCTTGAACTGTAATCCTCCCAATCTCTACCTCTGAATAGGTGGGATTACAGGCATGCACCACCATGCCTGGCCTGCTTCAACTCTTTTTAAAGAGGACACAAGTAATACATGCATACATCCTCTCCTGAGGTCTGGGGTTGTATCTCATGGAAGAGCTCGAGCTTAGCATGCCCAAAGCCTAGGGCTCCATCCGTAGCACTGCATTCCTGAAAGCCAACCTTACAGATAGGTGCAGTCCTCCTCATGCTCCCATTCACTTTCTGGCCTCCAGCGCCTGGATTTGCCATGTTTGCATCTGGTCTTGTTTTGATCCAGCTCCAGCTGTCTATGTTGTGTGATGGGTGACCATACCTCCTGGGCCAGGTAGCAGGAGCAACCAGAAGGTATTATGGGGAAGCCATTGTGGGGATCAGAGCTACCCAGGCAGGAGGGGGATCTCTGTGGGTTGGGGAAACTGTGCAGTTTTCACTAGTCAAGGTCACCTGCACACAGTTCCAGGGACATTTGTGATGTTACTTGCACAGTTAGCCCAGTGTTGCCAATACAGTGTCACCTGCTGTTAACCCCATCGCCACTTGTCAGCCCAGCATTCACAAAGTCACCTGCCATGGTGAGCTTCCTGACCAGCCACCAACACTCATGGTGTCACCTGCCTGGCCACACAGGCATCCATGACCTCACCTGTTCACTCAGTCCCACCACAGTGTCACACACACTGTCCTGCAATTTCCTCAGTGCCATCTCTATGGTCATTCATAGAGTCACCTGCACACATACAACCCCCTAGAGGAGTCACCTGCCTGTGACCAACCACTGGCAGTCAGTCTGTCATCTGGGTCGCATCAGTGGAACCCTGTGCTATGAAATCAT
The DNA here is from genome assembly GCF_047511655.1 of Castor canadensis. NCBI lineage: Eukaryota > Metazoa > Chordata > Mammalia > Rodentia > Castoridae > Castor > Castor canadensis. Next base: position 11,146,760 of record NC_133398.1, on the reverse strand, counting down.
ATGCAATGTCCCACAACACAGGCAGACCCCTCCCCTGCAGAGTTCTGCCCACTGTGTCCCCACAGTCCCGCCTGAGCTTGGATTGTCCTGCCTGGGGGCCTGGACCTGGCCTGCCTCTGCCCGTGGACCACCATTCAGGAATGAGGTTGTCTCCATCTCAGTGGGCCAAGGAGGCCGCTGGGCCTGGCCCCAGAAGCAGGGCCAATGCCCAGGAAAGGCTTTGTTCTTTGCGGGAAGGTCATTACCTAGAGGGATTGCAGAGCCCCTCTGCTGGCCGCTCCCCCTCCAACAAAGGAACAAAACAGCAGCTATTTTTAGATTCATGTCAAACTCTTCTTCAGCCCCTGGGGTGGGGAGTCCCCCGAGAGAGTGTGCAGGGCTGTAATGAGAGGCAGCAGCCTTGCGCCCAGCTCTGCAGGCAGCTGGCCCTCAGCTCTGCTGGGGGAGGAGTGAGCCCCAGACGCTGAGACAAAGAGCAGGCTAAGACAAGGACCACAAAGGATCAGGATGCCTGCTTGTGGGGGAGCAGCCCCACTCCTTCAGAAGGAGGTCCCCTGGGCCCAGGGAAAGTTGAACCCACCAGAGGAGGCAGGCGCCCAGGCTCTTTCGACTACATAGACCTCATGTGAGATCTGAGTCTGAACCGTATAGCCATGTGGCCTGTTTCCTCACCTGTAACATGCAAATGAGAATTCTCACCTCCTATGCCTGTTGTGAAGAGTCCCAGGAGTTAAAAATCTGCCTCACAGTAGGTCCTCAGCCAGCCCACAAACCTGTGTGAGCTCCTGGCCAAGCAAGAGCCTTCTGTTGTTCAACACTGACACTGCCTGCACATAGTAAGTACTCAATAAACATTTTTCAAGACATTAACGAAAGATCCTTACCAGCCTTCAGCCGAAGCTGTGTCCTCCCTGCTGAAGCCAAGCCACAGGTCACCCCAGGTTCAGAGGCCACCTTCCCAGGCTGGAAGCCTTGGACTGCAATGACAGATTCTGGACACTAGGGGGCGCAGTCTTTTAAGATTTCCACACCAGCTCAGGTCCTTCCTGCCAGTCAGGGGCCAGGAGGACCAAGAGACAATACAGTCCACTAGGTAGGATATCTGTCCATTCCTCTTAGCAGAAATCCACAGGTCTATTCTAAAACTCTGTGGAAGAGCAGGATTACCACCAGCTCTGTATTTGGCATCGCTCAAAAAAAAACTTTGTCAGGTCTGCCTGGGAGCACTGTGATTTTAACCCACTCACCACTGTACTGGCCTCACCTACTGTGACCCAATGTTTGCCCAGCCAAACTTCAAGATTACCTGTCATCATCCTACTCCTGTCCCAGTCAGAGAAACCCAGGCCATTGAGCTAGAAGGGCCCCACCAATGGACCTGATTATCTCCTACCCATTTTACAGATGGGAAAATAAAACAGAGTCATTTTCTCAAGGGTCTACAGTGAGGAGGAAGTCAGGCCAAGAGCAAAACTTAGGTCCTCTTTTTCAACTTGTGCCTTCTCACTCATGATCCATTTCACTATGGTTCTAGTGGAGGAAAGACCTTGAACACCTTTGTCCTGGGCTGTTCCTTCCCAGTTTCACTGCATGTCTACCAGCCCCTTGATGAAGCTACTTCATGAGGATGATGAGGCCTGGTGAGTTCGTCCCACGTTCACAGTTAACGGACCACAGCACTATTACTTGTTCATAGGACTATCTAAAAAATGCTAAGACCTGACTACTTTCTATTGGATTAGGTTGAACCAGATAAATTTGCTATTCCCAGGGGTCAAAAATTTTCTAGTTCCCGTCATGCTTAAATTTACTGCTCTGCCAAGGAGACTGTTATCCTGAAGGGTGGAGTCTGTCATTGGATTTTAGTGTCAGTATGGAGAGGGATGGATTTCTTCAGATGCAAAACAGCAAGGTGACTACTGTTGCTAGAGAGATTCTCCCCAGCCGCCCCAGCCTCACAGCGCAGGACCCTGGAGCAGCCAGATGGCTCTAGAGACCCAAGTTCAAGGACTTCTGAGCACCAAGGTCATGCCCCTTGCGCAGGAGGAGATTCAGGGGACAAGGGGTGAGGATAAGCATCTCCAGCCATGTCAGGAGGTCCCTTGGAAGGGAGTCAAGCCCACGTGGTATAAATGTAGAATCCCACAGAATATTGTGGCTAGAACGCCATGGAGAGTGGTTGACTGTCCAGGAATGTTGTAAAATGCTCTGGAATGTCAAAGAATGTCACCGGCTAGTGTGGATTCTTGTAAATGTCAAAGATGTCTGAGACTGCTGTAGATTATTGTAAATGTCATCGAATGTCAAGGACCACCTTCCAGTGTCATCACAGAATGCTGTAGATGGCTGTAAATGTCATGGAATGACTTAGAACATCATCCTAGGCCATGCGAGGCTGTTAGGGAAGGTCAGCATCACAGAATGTCATGGGGAGGGGACTTCAAGCTGGGAGGGACTCTGGAGTTCACAGGTTCACCTGCTCATTTTGCAGATGGGTAAACTGAGGCCCAGAGAGGGGAAGGGCCCATCTAATGGGGCTCAAACACGATCATCAGCAGAAATAAGTTTGAAATCTGGGCCTCTGGACTCCCTGGTAAAGCAGCCTCTCTTGCCTTAAGGCTCTCAGGGACTAATTTACCCTGTGATGGAAACAGGTGCCCAGGGTACTGTACAGACCTCCTGGTTCTGGCTGCCTCTGGCCAGTGTCAAGATGGAATTCAGTCCTCATTCAGGCTTCTGTCTGGAAAGCAAGGCAATGGGTCCTTTGTACTTTACTCAACAACTCCCCTAACCCCAAGCAGAAAGAGAGTGGGTGTGTTGTGAGCTAGGGGAGGAGCACTCAGGCCATTTTCAAGGTCTGGTGCCAGAAGGGTGCCACTGGCCTTCCTAGGGACACTCCTTGCACAGCCAGGACTCAACAGAACCCAGTTTTGCTGACAGTTTTTGGCAGAGGCTGGGAGCCTTAGGAGTCCGGGTGTGGGTGTGAGGTGGGCAGAGCAGGAGAGGGACTCTGGGAGAAGAACCTTTGATGTCATATCCAGTCTTCACGGCATAGGTCAGATAGGCTGAACTGCGTGCAGTGAGTGCGGTGGAAGTTTGTAAGAGCCTGAGAAGCCCTTCGGCTATCTTGGCAGGTCTGGGGAGGGGTCATGAGGCAGGAGCAAGATGGTGCGATGAAAAGGTCTCTGGGAGATGACCTTTCCTGGCTTTTGCCTTCAGTGGGACACTCTACCCATGATAAGACACTCTGCTTCTGCCCTTTTGCCCTCAAGTCCCAAGTCTCTGTGTCTCTCTCTTCTCCTGTCCTTCAGCACAGAACCCCAGGACTAGTCCACTTCTTCCAGTCTCCTGGGTAAGCCCCTTGGTCCTGTGGCCCACCCAGCAAGTCCTCCAACCCACACAGACTTGACCCTGGAGCTCCTGGCTCTGAAGGGGGAAGTAGGTCAGGGAGGATTCCAGGGACCTTCCCACATGTCCGCTGCTCAGAGCCCCTGCCTCTCGCTGCTGGACTTCATCTTTCCTGCCTGAGCAGAGCCCAGAGCCAGCCAGGGTGCTCCCCGCCCCAAGGGGAGAGTTGGATGCTGCATGGAGCCAGTTGGCTAGGGATGGTCCCTCTGGCAGGCCCCGGGGCTGGCTGGGCTTGGCCCGTGTCACCATCTCAGCAGAGCTGGGGACTTTGCCCCTCGGGAGCCGGGCTGGCAGTGACTCAGGGCGTTAGGCACCTGGAGTTGGGCAAAGCCTTCCCTACGCTCCAAGAGTTTGCTCCCTGCAGCTGTGAAAATAACAAGGTCCCAGCAGAGCTTGGTGGCAAAGCTGAGTTCAGAAAGTGCACAGGAAGAACGTGCAGGAGGAGTGAGAGACCTGGCAGAATAGGCAGTGGTACTGGGGGGCCTGGAGGGAGGTCGGTCGCTATGATGGACCCCCCCCGGGAGGGAGCAGTGGGTTGAGCCCCTTACTCCTGCCTACCTTAGTGAAGCTCTTCTAGCAGGGTACATAGCACGTGTGTACATCAGGGGACATGCATGTCTGTAGGTGGACATGTGTGCCCAGGTGTGTGCCCTTAGGGGTATGCTCCTAGGTCTGTCTGCAGGATGCTGCAAGACCTGAGGATAAACAAGGTAATTATGTGCAAATCATTCGTGAGACATGTCAGGAATAAGAGACTGACGATGGGAAGTGCTGGTGCTGATGTAGCAGGTCCCCCGTGTACATGGCAGTCATTAGCATCGTGGATGTGTCCCACTTCTGCCCACTATGTGCCAGTGTGGTTCCCAGATCTTCACTTTTTTTTTTAGGGGGTGGCAGTACTGGGATTTGAACTTAGGACCTTGTGCTTGCTAAGCAAGCGCTCTATCACTTGAGCCAGGCCTCCAACTCCCTGGTTCCCAGAGCTTGAGTTGTGATGAATTAAGAATGGTACATAGGCAGGCACTGTAATCCTAGCTACTTGGGAGGCTGAGACTGGGAGGATTGCAGTTTGAGGCCAGCTGGGGTGAGTAGTTTGCAAAACCCCATCCCCAAAAGGGACTGGAGGTGTGGCTCAAGCGGTAGAGTTCCTACTTTGCAAGTGTGAAGCCCTGACTTCAAACTCCAGGCCCACCAAAACCCAAGAAACAAATGGCACAGAGAGGTAGGAGCTGAAAGAGGGAAGGAAAGTGGAGGGGGGGAGAGCAAGAAGAGGACTGAGGCCATCTACAGGAGAGGAATTGGGAAGCAGAGGAACCAGGGGGATCTTGGGGAATTGGTGTATGAAAGGTGGTGGGCAGGGGCAGGCGTGAGGGCTGGGGAGCAGAGAGGAACTGTCGTGAGTTCTAACCTGGATCCCTTTTATGTGTTTCTTGAAGTTCAGGTTCAGGTTAAAACTGCTAACCAATGGTGTCTTTTTGCCTTTGAAGGTGGTTCTATACTGAAACCAGACCTTCTGGGGCTACTGCCTGCAGTCTAGTCAGCTGTGTCCAGGGAGATGGTGTGTGTCTGGGTGGGAAAGCACTTTTGAGAGACAGGGCCATTGTGAGCCAGGCAGATGCCTCTAAAAGGAGGCATCCAATGGGGGGCCTCCTGACCCTGGTGCCAGGGCTTCTTCCCTGGGCACATGTGCCTCTATCCTCCCCTAGGGAGACAGAAAGGCTGGAAGGATCTAGCCTCAATATGGGCATGACTTATTTGCATATGGCCCCCGCCTGGAAATGCTTCTATTCTAATAGGAGAGGCTGAAACCCTAAGTCCATGTGAAAGGTGTCACAAGGTAGGCATGGAGGAGAGTGTTGGGCAGCTCCCTAGGCACAGGAGGGAGCCATACAGTAATGACCTTCAATTTGAGACTCAGGGTATGCATGGACAATGAAAAGTCACCTTCAGGGAGGAGGAACAGAATGTGTGGGAGCAAGCAGGGTTTGCCATGCGGACAAAGCAATTGAATGAAGTGAGTGAGAGGAGAAAACAGACAGCAGGGAGGGGACGGGGTGGGAGCGGGGAGCTTGTGCATTCAGGGTAGAGAGAGGATTTTACCTTGAGAGCACAAATTGATGTCACGTTGGTCAGACCATGATTTGTAGCCAAACTTTTTGATTGTCTAGCATACTGTTTTGGTTGCTGTAATAAACATCATTAAGAACTTCCTTCTATCCACTCTTATGTGCTTGTGGACACTTCATTCTTACAGAGAATGTCACCCTCCACTCCCCCAACACTTCTGGGTTGGGGACACCAGGTCTCACCTGCAGATTAGGCTTCCCAGAGCTTGATAATACTATCATTCCTCTGCCCGCCTGCAGGCAGACCTACAGGTGGCCAAGCTGTTCCATTTCCTCCACTCTGTGTCCTCCTCCCAGTCTGAGCCTCATATACTCTGTGCCACCTGAGACCCTTCCCATGTGCTCCAGCTCCTGGCCCTTCCTTCCCCACAGCCCATGTTTCTGAGCCTCCCAGCTGCTTCAGGAACGCGTTTTCCCCAAGAGCAACACGCATTTTTCTTTGTCTGCATCTTAGGTATTTACATACTCTAAAAAGCCTGTGGCTCCAATGCTATTTGTGGTTCATTTCATATCTGCTCCACCTGCCTCTTCTTCCACCTGCTGTGGCAGTGGGCACTTAGGGGTCCCCCAAGGCTGCTGGAAGTCCAGGGTTACCAACAGTCCTGTGGTCACCTTTCAACCACTGGGATGTGCAGGGGGAGCCAATGGACAAATGTCACTCTCTGTGTCCTTTGGAGACATAATTCCTGGTTCCTTATGGTCCTACACAGTTCCTTAGAGAGGCCACAGCAAGATTCACTGTCATCTACCAAGTCTAACTTCCCCATTACCAGGCCTTCCTCCTCCCTGTGCCTTTTCTCCTCCTGTGCTCCAGTTGACTGGTAGGAAGTTTTGACTGAATTATCAGTCCCTTAGTCCTTGTCTCAAATTCTGTTTTGGGGAAAACCAAAACTAAGACATATGGGGTAGTATTTTGCAAAGTCACAGCCTGGTGACTGGAACTTTCCAGAAGAGAGCAGTTGGCAGAGACCTTGCAGCAAAGGGGCCAAGACCTGGGGGATCTCCACAGTCCAGATGACCTCCAGCTCTTGGAAAACTGGGTGTCAAGTAGGTGTCTTCTACTGAATAGGGGACTTGAACTTGGAAAAGAAAGAGGACTTGTCACTTACCTGAGAAAAGAGCAGTATGTGTGCTTCACCTGCTCTGGATGATAGCACATAAAACCGCCAGGTGGAGGAGACCAAGGAAAGTCACCTGTGACCACCCGGAGCAAGTGGCCAGCAACTGCCTTAGAGCATGGACATCAGTGAACTTGATCTTTTTTTTTAAATGATTTTCATATTTACTGTTTTTTTCATTTCATTTTTGAACTTTTTTTTCATAATTGTTTTGATAGGAAAGAGTTGTCATCTATAAACCCAAAAGAGCTCAATTTGATCAAAAACACTCCAGAAAATTCATGGAAAAATGGACCCAAAACCTGAAAAAATAAATCACAGTAAAATAAGAGAAAATGATCAATAAAGAACAAAAGGATATGAATTCTTTCTAGTTAGCCAAAAACATAAGTGCAAAGTAAAATGAGAAAATGCCACCTTTTACTTACCAAATTAGCAAAGATTTTAAAATGTTAGTGCCAAGTACAGGTAACCTCTGTTTCCCAGGCTCCTTTGCAGTAGGCGGGCCTTAAATAAAGGGACAATTTACAGAGGTGTATGCAGTGTGAAATGAAAAACTCCCTGGCCATCGTCCCTGGAGGTAACCCTCAAATTCTTGGGGTTTCCTGAGTGATGGAGTGCGTCCACATCAGATTGTTTACCGAAAGGAAGTGACCGTGACCTCTAGATAGTTTATGCTAGTAAGACAACTCAGGATGGAGGCTCACCATTCCAGAAAGTCCAACTGTGTGATTAGAGAGTTGGGACTTTGAGCCTTACCTCTGGGACAGATGTGGAGCTAAAGATTAAGTTCAGCCACATGGTCAATTTCACCAGTTATGCATATGTAATGAAATCCCAATAGAGGCTGGGCCCTGTAACTCAGGTCAGCTTCCCCGGCTGGCAGTACTAAGCATAGTACTGCACTGGTGTGATGGAAATCAACAGGTCTCTGAGCTCAATAAAGTTTAGCGTTGGGACCCTCCCAGCCTTGCCTCGTGCATCTTCTTTGGCTGGTTCAGATTTGTATTTTCTTGCTAATCATATGTACGAGGCTATCCTGATTTCTATGAGCTGTTTTAGAAGAACTGAATCTGAAGGAATAGTGGAAATCCCTGTATTTGTAGTCAGCTGTCAGAAGTGAGAGTAGCTTGGGGAACCCCAAACTTACAGCTGGTGTCTGAAGTGAGGGCAGTCCTAGGGAGAACCGTATTCTTAACCTTTAATTTGTCCTCACTCTGGGTAGTTGATGTCAGAAGTCATTGTAGACAGGGTTTAGGGGATGTAATGAGAGATGACATATACCCTGGGCTAGCAGCAATGCGGATTTATAATCCTCCCTGAGCCTTCCAGGCAGGAGAACTGCATGAGTGCATCACAGGACAGAAGTAGCCTTTAGTGCAGGGACCCAGGCAACCACCAGCCAAGACAGCCAGAGGTCTGGCTGCTTTCCTCCATCCTCTGGTTGCCTATCCATTGATTGAGTTAAACCAGAAGCCAGTAGGGTTGAGGGTTGGGGGGAGTTAGGGGTTTGGGGGAGGAGAACAGAGTGGGCCTGTAGGGGCTGATCTCCAACTCATCTGCCCCAGTCAAATTTGTCTGCCCTTCTCCTTTCTTGCAGAATGAAATTAGAGGAGGATGTGGAGGTTCTTTGCTTATAGAGTTGGAGACAATCCCCTGGAAGAGGCAGAGGAAGACACAAATTACAGCCCCTGAATGTCTTTGGGGAGGGCTGCCTCTCTACCTGATGCTTCTACCTTCAGATCATTAAGTGAACAAGAAACAAGTGCTCATCTGGCTTGAGTTGCTATTTTCTTTTTCTTTGTTTGGTGTTTCTAGAGATTGAACTCAGGGCCTTGAGTTTTCTAGGCAAGCACTCTATCACTTGAGCCACAATCCCAGTCTATGTGCTTTTTATTTGTTTCTCAGATAGGATCTCAAGCTTTTGCTTGGGGCTGGCCTCATATCATGATTCTCCTACCTCTGCCTCCCGAGGAGATAGGATTATAGGGAGTACAATAATCCCATCCTCCTCCGTTTTCCACTCTCTTTGCTACAGCAGCTCAGCCTGACCCCTAACCAACATGACTGGCCTGGAGGTGAGAGCCCAGGGTCTCTGGGGTCCGTGTTTCTCCACAGCAACTGCACAAGGTGTGTCAACTGCACAAGGTGAGTCAAGAGCTTTAAAAGGTTAGGTCATTTTAATCATGGAGTTAACCATGATTCTATTTCTTGGATCTTAAGAAAATAGGCAGAAACATTGACACAAGTACCTTCAAATATATGCTGCTATTATGATTTTCATAAAAATAAAGGGTAGAAGCAACAACAGAAACAAAAGCAGTAAGAGAACAATTCCTAGATATAGTTCATCCATACATGATGCTATATGGTGCCGCTAGTGTAAACGGTTTTGATATAGACTTTCTCCCATACGAAAATGCTAATTATATAAGGTTTCATGAAACATCAGTATGCGAAAGAACTACAGGAACAGAAAATTAGGATCTTCCTCTTCACTCATTAGGAGGGTCATGGCCAATGACCTATAACAAAAGACAAGCGAACAAGAGCACAGCATCACAAATTTATTTGATCAAAGTTGTATGTGACATGGGAGCCTTCAGAAATGAAGACCCAGGGAAAACTGTCTGTTTCCATGCTTGGGTTTGATGAAGAATGGACAGCCATGGAGAAATTTGATTGGACAACAGAGTCGGATCTAATTATAATAGACTGAGAGGGGAACCCGGCCAGGCCTGTCTGTTCAGATTCTTCTTGGCCTCTCTGGGCAGCATTCCTTCCTCCTACAAATGGGGCAGGCCCCCTTTGGAATCAGGAGTCCTCAGGGAGAAGGGACTCAGTGACTTTTCTAGGCTTGATTGTTTTAGAGGAACATGGGTTCTAGTTTCTATGACCTGTCTAGGGAAAAGGAATTCTATTTGGGGGAGGAAAGGGAAAGGAGTAAAAGGGACAGAAGATGGTCAGAGGGAATTTGCTTCTGAGCCTGACCTGAGACCTTCCAATGTCCTTTAGTTCAAAGTAGTAATGCACCAAAGCACCATACTTTGGGGGTATTACTTTCTGAGTCCTAACAGTATATTGACTATGTCAATACTCAAGGAAAAAACTGAAATAAATATGCCAAAATAGTAAAGTGATTGTATGTTAATTGTACCCAATAGCTTTCCTCTAATTGTACTTTTATTTACATCTCATGTACTTACAATGAAAATATATTATTTTTAAAATATGAAAAAAATGTACCCATGGACCTGGAATTGGTGGCTCACTTCTGCAATCCATCTACTTGGGAAGCTGAGATCGGGAGGGTGATAGTTCAAGGCCAGCCCAGGCAGATAGTTCAAGAGATCCCATCTCTAAAACAACCAGAGCAAAATGGCCTGAAGTTGTGGTTCAAGTAGTAGAAGGCCTGCTAGCAATTGCAAAGCCCTGAATTCAAACCCTAATGTGCAAAAAAAAAGTACCTGTGGGCTGGGGATGTAGGTCAGTGGTAGAGCAAATGCCTAGCACATGGAAGGTCTGGATTTGATCCCCAGCATGCAAGAAAGCAAAACAAAACAATTACAAAAAGTATCCATGAAGAAATAAATATCCATGAACCAGCAAAAGTCTGTCCCCTAGGACTTAAGCAATGTCCATGTGTCTTAGTCTGTCTGGGCTGCTGTCACAGAACACTGAAGACTGCAGGACTTAAACAACAGCAATGTATTGCCCTCACTTGTGGGGGATGGGAGGTTCACGATCAAGGCACCAGCAGATTCAGTGTCAGGTGAGGGCCCACTTCCTGGTTCATAGGCAGCGTCTCCTTACTGTTTCCTTACATGGTGGAAGGGGTCAGGGGGCTCTCCAAGGTCTCTTTTATAAGGCCACTAAGCCAATTCATGAGGATTGTGTCTTTACAACCTAATCAACCTATCCAAAAGCCCCTCTTCTTAATACCATCACATTTGGGGTTAGAATTTCAGGAAATGTATTTGGGGAGACACAAATATTCAGACTATAGCACTACATGATCTTTCCTTGTTTGCCTTTTCTAGTGCTTGAATTTGCTTCTGCTTTCCTGTCTCTAGGCCCACCCCAACTGTACGCCATCCTAAACCTACAAGTGTGCTCTGGGTTGGCAACCATGGGTTTTCCTCCCAGCTCCACTTGTGATTTGCAGGATGTTCCAGTGTTCACCCACAAGTTCTCTGGTATTCAATCCCAGTTACCTGGCTCTGGTCTTGTACAAGCCTACCTTCTAACAAGTCTTAACACATCTCTTTCAGATCTATTTCCTTCCCAAGTTCTTTCCTCATCCATTAGGAAAGTTTGAGTTCTATTTTTTTATAGATGCATCTCTGGGAATTATGGGAAATTTGGTCCATGTGAACAATGGTGGTTGATGGAAAGTGACAGGATCCAGGGACCTTAGGGAAATGAAGATCTGTTTTTCAGCACCAAGGAGAGCTCCAAGAGAGCTGTAGTCCAGGGTGATCTGCTGACAAGACCCTTCATCATGGAAAGCTCATGAACACCCATTTAGGTCACAGTCACAGGGAAGAATCACACATCCCTAGAGTTTGAATGATTTCATCTTTTATGCTAAGTAGAATTGACTGGTAGTGGCTTTCTACAGTGCTCTGTTGAGGAGAACTGTGAAACCTTGTACAGGCTCAATAAGAAATTGTTGCAACGATGGAGAAATAGCAGCCTCTTCAACAAAAACTGCTGGGAAAACTGGTTAGCAGTCTGCAAAAAACTGAAACTAGATCCATGTATATCACCCTATACCAAGATTAACTCAAAATGGATCAAGGATCTTAATATCAGACCCCAAACTCTTAAGTTGATACAAGAAAGAGTAGGAAATACTCTGGTATAGGTAAGAACTTTCTCAATGAAACCCCAGCAGCACAGCAACTAAGAGATAGCATAGATAAATGGGACCTCATAAAACTAAAAAGCTTCTGTTCATCAAAAGAAATGGTCTCTAAACTGAAGAGAACACCCACAGAGTGGGAGAAAATATTTGCCAACTATACATCAGACAAAGGACTGATAACCAGAATATACAGGGAACTTAAAAAACTAAATTCTCCCAAAACTAATGAACCAATAGAGAAATGGGCACGTGAACTAAACAGAACTTTCTCAAAAGAAGAAATTCAAATGGCCAGAAAACACATGAAAAAATGCTCACGATCTCTAGCAATAAAGGAAATGCAAATTAAAACCATGCTAAGATTCCACCTCACCCCTGTTAGAATAGCCATCATCAGCAACACCACCAACAACAGGTGTTGGTGAGGATGTGGGGAAAAAGGAACCCTCTTACACTGTTGGTGGGAATGTAGATTAGTACAACCACTCTGGAAAAAAATTTGGAGGCTACTTAAAAAGCTGGACATCGATCTATCATTTGATCCAGCAATACCACTCTTGGGGATATACCCAAAAGACTGTGACACAGGTTACTCCAGAGGCACCTGCACACCCATGTTTATTGCGGCACTATTCACAATAGCCAAGTTATGGAAACAGCCAAGATGCCCCAGCACTGATGAATGGATTAAGAAAATGTGGTATCTATACACAATGGAATTTTATGCAGCCACGAAGAAGAACGAAATGTTATCATTCGTTGGTAAATGGATGGAATTGGAGAACATCATTCTGAGTGAGGTTAGCCTGGCTCAAAAAACCAAAAATCGTATGTTCTCCCTCATATGTGGACATTAGATCAAGGGCAAACACAACAAGGGGATTGGACTATGAGCACATGATAAAAGCGAGAGCACACAAGGGAGGGGTGAGGATAGGTAAGACACCTAAAAAACTAGCTAGCATTTGTTGCCCTTAATGCAGAGAAACTAAAGCAGATACCTTAAAGCAACTGAGGCTAATAGGAAAAGGGGACCAGGAACTAGAGAAAAAGTTAGATCAAAAAGAATTAACCTAGAAGGTAACACCCACGCACAGGAAATCAATGTGAGTCAATGCCCTGTATAGCTATACTTATCTCAACCAGCAAAAACCCTTGTTCCTTCCTATTATTGCTTATACTCTCTCTACAACAAAATTAGAAATAAGGGCAAAATAGTTTCTGCTGGGTATTGAGGGGGGGAGAGGGAGGGGGCGGAGTGGGTGGTAAGGGAGGGGGTGGGGGCAGGGGTGAGAAATGAACCAAGCCTTGTATGCACATATGAATAATAAAAGAAAAATGAAAAAAAAAAAAAAAGAAATTGTTGCAAGATTGATTAATGATGTCTGCCCTAGGTGGAACATGAGTAAGTCATGGGATGTTTGCTATACACTTTCCAATCTTGCCCAGCCCTTAGGCTATCTTGATACTTAACCAGCTAAAGCAACCTATCCCTTCAACAATCTTAATTGCTTATATTCAAGGTGTAATCTGGCATTTATCTTTTTAAAAGATTAAGCTAGATTTTATTTATTTGACATTTATGTAGCACTCACTATGTGCCAGGCACCAGTCTAAATACCTCATGATTTATTATAATAAATTATCTTATCTATGCATAGATAATTTCATCCTCAAAAGAAAAGTGTGATAATATCCTTATCATCACCTGCATTTTATAAATGAGTCAACCAAGACCAAGATAAGTTCTTGACTTAACCAAGGTCCTGTGGTGGACCTTGTAAGTAAGTGGTGGAGCCCAGGTGTGGACAAAGCATGCTAGAACCTTGAACTTGTGTTTCATTTGTTGATATTCATCTCCACCACAATCCACTAGGTGATGTCGGTCTCACAAGTTTTGTTCTCTAGCTCCCTTGATAATAGTCTGCCAAGTTGAGACTTTCTACTTTGGCTTTGATATTCTTCTTTCCCAGATGTCTGACATTGTCTTTGACTGTATACCTTCTGAGAGTGTCCTACTTCAGTCCAGCTGGACTCCCACCCTAACCACCAGAGCTTGGACATCCCTTCATGTGTCTTTGTTTATGTCAATCAAGTGATCAGACCCTATGAACATCAATCCTCCCAGACCAGGAGTGAGTGCCTACATACTTCTGAACTCTGACTTGGTCTCTCTTCCTTCTGCTTGACTTTTCCAGATCATGTGGAGCCCTAGCTTTCTCCTGCCTCTCTTTTCCACAATCCCTCAATACTGGAGACCTCCAATTTAAGGACACCTTCAGCCACCATCTCTGTTTCTTCCTGGACTCCAGACCACAAATACAAATGAAGACCTCTGTGCCTGGCACCACGAGACAATGGCCTCCTAGGTCTCAGCTCCACTTCTGGTTCTCTCTGGCCGCCTATGCTCAGAACTGTCCCCATAGCCACGAAGATGAGAGACCCTCAGGGAATGCGAGGGGTAAAGACTAAGGTTGCTTCCCTGTAGAAGGAGGAATAGAGCATGTCAGAGGGTCTCTGAGATCTCAGCCGATCGTGGGTCCATGTCCTCTCCACATGTGGTTGGTGCATCTGCCATTATCTTGGCTTCATCACTATAATAGGCAGCTGAACTGAGGTCAGCATGGAGAGAACTCGTGTGAGGCTCTTGAGTGGATTGAGAGACTCCTAGGATGTTGGCAAAGCACATTTCTGAGTGTCAGTGAGGGTGTTTCCAGAGACAATTAGATCATGAGGGCTCTGACCCAGTGAGTGGTTTAATCCATTGATGTATTCAAAATTCGAGTAGACTCCTGGGAAGTGGTGGAACTGTGGAAGATGGGGCCTGGTTGGAAGAAGAAAGTCACTGGGGGCATGTTCTTGGGAGCTATAGCTCACCCTGGCCCCTTCCTGTTAGGCTTATTCTACTTCCTGGTGGTCATGAGCTGAATACTTCTCTTCCGTGCCCTCCCACCACCATGATGTTCTGCCTCGCCATAGTCTCAGAATTAGCACAGCCAAGGAGTGCAGAAACTCCTAAAGCTGTGATCTGTAAATCTTTCCTCACCTTAAGTTGTTTAGGTGGAACATTTGGTCACAGCAATGAGAGAAGCTAGCATCTGGGTCCTATGGGATCGACCCACAGAATTTAATGTAGCCTTTGAGCACAAGACAGTTCTGCCAACCCTGAGTTCAAATCCCACCATTTCTAGTTCTTTCTCTTCCTTTTTTTTCTATCTGTCTCAGAACTCTGAGCTTCATGTCTTTTTGTCTCATTTCTTATCTCTCCCCTGTCTCATCTGCTATCCCTCTTTCTTGAAAATAACTTTTAATGAATCTTGTTCTTAAAGTGATCCATTTACTTTTTAGAAAATGTAATAAAATGTAAATAAGTGGTAATCCCATCATCCAGAGACATCCACTTTTATCATAACCCTATCGTGATCCCTCCATCTCTGTTCTCTGTTTTCTTCTTTGGAGAGAATGATTTCAAATACTTAAATGATAGAAATAAGGTGAGTAGAATTTGAATGTTCCTGTCCTACTCCCCCAACTTTCAGTCCTGTTCAGAGGTCACCACGGTCATCTTCTTTTTATTTATTTGAATTTATTTATTTGCTGCTGGGGATTGAACCCCAATCTTTGCCTATTCCAAGCAGACACTCTACCACTGATGTGTACCCCCTGCACTGCTGTTGTCTTCTGGGTGCATGTCATCAGGGTATTTAAGTTTTAAGTGCTTATATCAGTTGGGAATTGGTTCAGTTGCTAGTGAAACAGACGAACAAAGCAGAAGGTCACTGTCATCTGATGTGAAAGCAGACTGATGGTGGCTTCATGGCATCACCATGGTTATGGGGGACCCCCAACTCTTCATTGTGTTGGATTTTGTTACTTCATGGTCCTTGATGGCTTCTGGAGGTCCAGCCTCCATGTCCTTATTTGTAACAGGAGGAAGGAGAAACGAAGGAATGTCAAAAACAGAGCATCCTTAATGAGCCTCCTTTAATAACATCTGTCTGTATTTTATTGACCGGAACATAGACATATGGCCACCCTAGCCACAAAGGAGCCTGGAGTCTGTGGTCTATTAACTAGTTACATTTGACTTCTGTTACTAATAAAGGGGAAAATATATTGATTAAGTAACTAGTCCTTTCTGTCATAAAATATATTTTTTGTTTTACATAAATAGGACCATATCACATTTACAGATTTGCAACTTCATTTTCAGCATCCAAATATACCTTAAAGATTTTCCAATGTCAGAATACATAGTTCTTTCTCAATCTTTTACACTGACATCCTGCATTTCCTGATAAGATTATATTATGATTTACTTAACTACTCCCTCATAAAGAGCAAGCACTTTGTGCAATGGACGAATCTGCAGAACAGACTGCTAGAAAAGAAACAGTTCCAAGAGTGTGGGCATTTAAATTTTGGGTAAATAGTACCCTTGTCACACAAAAATGCTTTATAAACTTCACAGATCTGCTTATTGTATGAAAAAAACTGTAGATAGTTTTCTTCTAGGAGTTTATGTAAATGCAATCACATTTATACTCTGATATAATGGCTTTTTTTTTCTCTAAAAATAATGGTGTTTTAAAAAATATTCACTTGTGCTGTTTTCAGTTTGTCCCTTTTCATTACAAAGTAATACTTTCTTATATGAGCTATCGTGAGTTATTCGTTCTATCGTTGGACACTTGAACAGTTTTCAGTTCTGGGTTATGAAGAATAAATTTTCATGGATATTCTCTTGCGTCTGTTTTTGTAGACTTTCATTTTTATTTCTCTCGAATAGATGGCCAGGAGTGAACTTGTAGGGTCACAGGCAGATGTCAAGTTTCATAAGGCACTGCTAGAACTTTCTCCAGTGTGACTGTTTTAAGATCGTGTTTTTAAGTGCAGTTTTAGGTCCACAGCGAAATTGAGAGGAAGGCGCAGGGATTTCGCCCAGGCCTGCGCCTCACCTGTGTGCCCGAGGGTAATGCGCACAGCCCGTCTGCGTGATGTCACGTCCTTATCATCCACAGTCCAGAGTCTACCTTAGGGTCATTCTTGGTGCCCTACAGGCTATGGATTTACACGAGTAAGTAACGTCATGTACCCACCATTGCAGTGGCATCCACGTGCCTTCACTGCCCAAAATCCTCTGTGTAGCTTCCACCCATCCCTCTCCACCCTCAACCCCTAGTGACCTTTCTACTGTCTCCACAGTTCCGGGGTGATTTTTTTTTTCTTTTTGGGACTAGGGTTTGAACTCAAGACTTTGTGCTTACAAAGCAGGCGCTTTACCACTTGAGCCACACCTCCAGTCCATTTTGCTCTAGTTATTTTGGAAATGGGGGGGGGGGTCTTTTGAACTTTTTGCCCAGGCTGGCCTTGAACCATGATCCTTATCTCAGCTTACCAAGTGACTAGAATTACAGGGGTGAGCCCACTGGCTTCTTTCTCCAAAGTGATTTTGACACTTAGCACCTACAACCCCTGAGAATTTTAGCTGTTCTGCATGCTTTCCTGTAGAAGTTTTCTAGTGTTAGCTTTTATGTTTAGACCATCATCTGAGTTAATGTTTGTGTATGATGGGAAACAGGTCAAGGTTCATTTTTCCACGTGGACACCCAGGTGCCCCAGTTCCATTTGCTGAAAACGACTACCTTACCCCCACTGGATTCTTTTGATGCCCTCCTTTGAAATTAAATAGCTGAGCTGTCTATTTCATTCCACTGATAAATTTCTGGTCCTTATGCTTGTACCTTTGGTCATGTGGTTGTATGATCTTGTACTTGAAGTCAGGTAGGAAAACCTCCAACTTTGATCTTGATCTTTATTAAAATTAAGGAAACCACTCTAGCTCTCTTACACGTGGTTGGTATAACTTTCACCTTCTATTTACTTTACATTTAAAGTGTGTCTTTTATAGCTAACATATCCTGAGTTTTGTTTTTTTAACCACTTGGGCAATAAACGTTTCATTGTAGCATTTAGTGCATTAATGCTAATGTAGTTATTGATTGGGTTGGATTTCGGTCTAGCAAGATAAAGATTACGATGAAGATTATTGTCTTAATTCAGTTTGCATTTCAACCATATAGTATGATTCTCCCTCCACACTCTTCTTTTTTCTTTTGCATGTGTGTTTTGGCAATACTGGGGTTTGAACTCAGGGACCCCCCTGCCCTAGCCCTTTTTACTTTGGTTGTTTTTCAGATAGGGTCTCACACTTTTTTCCCAGGCTACCCTTGGACCTGGAGTCTCCTACCTATACTTCCCTGAGAGCTGGGATTATGGATGTGAACCACCACACCCAGCCCCTTTTCCTTCTCTCTTGTTTGCTTGCTTTTTGTTTTTTGAAGTAGGCTCTTACTATATAGCCCAGGCTGGCCTCAAACTTGTGGTCCTCTTGCCTTAGCCTCCCACGTGTGACCATTTGTTGTGCCATAGCTGTCACCTGTATTGCATCCACATAGGTGATACATTCTACAGTGAAATATTGCAGCTTTTTCTCTGGTTGGTCACTTACTTCAGATCAGTCAAGAGGGGGAAGTAGTCTTTTAAATTTACATTTATTGTTGTTCTTCATTCCTTCCTAAAGCTCCGTGTTTTGATCTGCCATCATAGCTCTTCAGCATGGGAATTTCCTTTAGTGTATTACATAGTGATTCACTTTTTCTCATTTTATTTTATTTTATTATTTTCTTTTTTGGTGCTGGGGATTGAGCCCAGTGCCTTGTGAATGCTTAAGAATGCGAGCGGCCACTGAGCTACACCCCCACCCCTGTCCTTTTTTTATGAACACATCTTTATTTCACTTTCATTCTCAAGGGATATTTTCACTTGGTATAATATTCTAGGCTGATAGCTTTTTCTTTAAGAATCCCACCCTCATTGGTTTCTGGCCTCCACAGTTTTTGGTAAAAATTCAGAGGCTCCCTGATATGGAACAGGTCACTTTTGATGGGTGGGGGGAGCTCCTTTTAAGATTTTTCTCTCTTCCTTTTGTTTTCAGTAGGTTGACTATGGCGTGCTTGGATGTGATTTCTTTGCATTCATTTTGCTTGATATTTACTGAGATTCTCGAGTCTGTAAGTTAAGTTCAGGGGCATTTAAACTACCATTGTTTGAAGCATACTTTCTGCCTATCCTCTCTCTCTCCTTTTGGCGCTCCTCTCTGACACAATGTCTTAGACATCTGAGGCTTTGTTACTCAGACTGGATGGTTCCCATTGATTCTTCACCAAATCCACTAACACTTCTGCTTCTCCAATAAGTTATTAAGCCTCTAGTACATTTAAAACATAGATGCTGCATTTTTAGTTGTAGAATTTCTATTTTGTTCTTTGTCATAATTTCTATTTTCTTCTATTATTTTCTATGTGTTATGCATCATGAGTCTACTTTATGTTCTTGAGCGTAGTTCTGATTGCTATTATAAGACATTTGCCTGCTAATTCCAACATCTGGGCCATCTTAAGGTCATTCTCCATTGATTTTCTTCCCTCTTAAAAATACTGCTTCATTTATTATTATTACTACTATTATTTTGAAACAAGCTATTCCTTTGGCTGAACCCAAATTGCAAATTCTGTCTTCACTTTGATGGGTGGCAGCTGAAACTTTCAGTGTTTTTTTTTGCCAAGTAAAGTCCAAGTTTTATTAGAGGATAAGTACACTGTCAAAGGAGACAACGGGCACTGCACAGAAAGTAGCTCAAGAGCCCAGTGCAGTTCTTTTAGTCTTGGATGAGCTGCTTGGAACCGTCTAAATGAATGTGTAGTTCAGGACTCATCTCGAGATCTGGGCACAGTTTTTACACACAGAATTTAAAGGGTTTCATCCCTGTCTCACTCTCTTCTTTCTGGGATTTTCCCCTTCCATTTCCAGCAGCTGTGGAAATTCTCTTTTGATTCTTAAGTCTAGATTTTCTAAGTTTTAGTAACCACACATCATGCTTCCTAGGCTCTTGTTGAAATGAGAAAACACCCAGTGCCTTTCCTTCTTTCAGCTGTTGATTCCTCTCCAGTTTCTGCCTGATCGTATCTGCTCACCGTTGCTTTTGCGTAATTGCTTATTACATCTTGTTGAGTCTGCAGTTGTTACCTCTGTCAGGATTGGTTTGATAGGAACTCAAACTATTCAGCCATTAGGAAAAATGGAACCTATTATATATGATTTTGTATTCTTTTGGTTTTCAATCAAAGCTTGTTTTTTTGTGTGCCTCATTTTTATTGATTGAGAGTTGGATGTTGTGAATAAAAAATTATAGAACTAACTTGAGGATCTAGATGATGTCGTCTTTCTCCAGAGTGGAGGTGATTTTGCTTCTGGCAGGCAGATGAGCTAGAGGTGGCTCATTTTATTCCAATCAAGGAGGGATTGAGATGACTCAAAATTAAGGAACTGTAGCTATGATTCAAGTGGTAGAGAGCCTGCCTCAAAAGCAGGAGGCCCTGAGTTCAAGCCTCAGTACTGCCAGAATACAAAAATTTGGACTTCAGCCTTACATCTTTAAGTTTTAAAACTATGAATTCAATTTCCTCAATAAATATAGGAACAATCAGGGTTGGTATTTCTGCTTGTGTGAGCTTTGGTGGCTAGTGTGTTGAAGGAATTTGTTCATTTCATCTAAGTGGTAGAAACTGGGCATAGGGTTGCTGGTCAGATTCTCTTTTTATTCTTTCAATGTATGTGCCACCTGAAGCCATGTCCTATCTCGAATTCCTAACATCTGTAACGTGTGTCTTCTCTCCTTTTATTCTTGCTCAGTTTGGCTACTGATTTATAATGCTAGCAGTGTTTTCAAGGACCTGATGTAATTTCATCTGATCACTTCTCTAGTCTAAAGTTCATTAATTTTAGCTTATGTCACTTGTTGGTTTTTTGTCTGCTTGATTTGAGTTTAATTTGATCCTCTTTTCCTGGTTTATTAAGTTAGGAGTGTAGATAACTAATAGGAAACTTTCTTCTTGTCTGATGTAACTGTTTGATGCTATAAATTTCCTCTAAATACAGCTTTAGCTGCATTTGACAAATTTTGATATACTATATTTTCATTTTATGTTACATTTTCATTTTTATCAAATTCATTTTTGGAAGTGTCCTGGGGATCAATGCCAGGGCCTCGTGTGCTGGGTATGTTAAATCACTCACCACCAGCCCCTCAATTAAAAACATTTTAAAATGTCCCTTGTGACTTCCTCTGTGACTAAAGTGTCACTTAGAAAGGTATGGTTTCATTTTTAACCATCTGGAAGATTTTTCCAGTTATCTTTCCATTATTAAACTTTTCTTTTTTTGTATTTTATCTTTTCTCAGTCTGTTATCAATCTTCAGTTCATTGTCTAATGATTTAATAACACACCTTGTATGAATTCAATTGTTTTTAAATTTGTTATAGGATTTTTTTTTTGTCTGTCTCAACAAATGTTTTATGTGTGCTTGAAAAGAATCTATATTCTCTTGTTTCTGGGAGGAGAATTCTTTTAAAACCAATTAGGAAGCTGGACTTGGGTGCTGCATGCCTATAATTGCAGCTACTTGGGAGGTGGACACGGGAGAATCATGAGGTCAAGGCCAGTCCAGAAGAAGTTAGGGAGACCCTGCCTCAGAAACAAAATGCAAACAAAAGGCCTGGGGGCATGATTCAAGAGTTGTGACACTCAGCTAGCATGCTTAAGGCCCTGGATTCAATCCCCAGCATTGCAAAAAATGTAATTAATTCATTAATCTATGAGGAGAATTAGTTGATAGTATTGTCTACAATCTTTCCGCTTTTTTTAGACAGTCTTGTGCCGCACAGGCTGGCTTTGGACTTGCTGTAAAGCCCAGGCTGGCCTTGATCCTCCTGCCTCTGCCTCTAAAGTGCTGGGATTATAGACATGTGCCACGATGCCTGGCTCATCTCCTTCTTATTTTCATTCCTGAGAGAAACATGAAGTCTCCAAGAATAATTATGGACTTGTCTACCTTTTCAGTTCTACCAAAATTTGTTCCATGGGCTTTTGAATTTCTCTCCTGATGTGTTATGTCTTCTTGGTGAATTGACTCCTTTATCCTTATACAATGTTCTTCTTTATACGTGGTACTATTTCTTGTTCTCAGGTCTGTCTGATGTTAATACAGTCATTTGGTTTTCTTTTTATTGGAGTTTGAATGGTACATCTTGTCCCACTTTTACCCTGGCTATGTTTTTATCTAAAGTGGATTTTATTTTATTTAAAGTGGATTTCTTCAGACAAAATGCAGTTGTCCTTGCAAGTTTTAAAAAATAGCATCTGAAAATCTTCTTTGTTTGTTATATTTAGACTATTTGCCTTAATGAAAACACTGAAGTGATCAAATTAAAATATAGCATGTTGTTAAGTGTGTTTTATTGCTCCATCTGTTCTTTGCTTCTTTTCCCCCTCCTTTATTTTGGATCACAACTTTTTATGATTCCATTTTGCCTTCAATATTGGCTTATTATTTATAGCTCTTTAAAATTTTTTCAGAAATTTTTTAGTAGTTGCTCCAGGGTTTATATTATACATGTTTGAATGTTTGAGTGATATCAGTCCACTTCAAATAGTACTTTACTGCTTTGGGGGGTAGCACAGGATCACCTAACAACATACTTCTAACTCCTCTCTCATCCTTTGTATTATTTTGTCATTTGCTTAACTTCTGCATATATTGTAGACCTACAACACAGTGAGTTTTATATTTTATAAGGACTTTATTTTAGGCTATCCAATGTTCTTTAATTCTTACTTAGATCCAAGCATGTCTTTAGTGTGGGTATGCTGGCTGGAAATTTTCTAAGCTTTTGTTTGCCTAAAAATCATTTTAATTTCAACTGAATTTGTGAAAGACATTCTTGCTAGGTAGATCATTCTGGGTTGAGAGGTATTTCTTCTTTCAATACTTAAAAGATATTACTCTAAGACTTCTGACTGGTGTCGTTTCTGCTGAGAAGGCTGCTGTGATACTCATGTCTGGACGTATGAAGACTTTTCTCAGGCTGCCTCCATGATTCAAGATTTTCTCTTCATGTTCAATTTTAAGAAGTCTGAATATGATGTAACTCTCCATTGTTTTGGTTATTTTTTTTTTTAAGAATTAGCTTCATTGATATCTCCCAAGCTTCTTGGATCTATGGTTTGTTAATTTGGGGGACTTCTCCGCCATTATCTCTTCACCTATTCCCTTATCTTCTTTATCCTGGATCCCAACTACACGTGCCTTAGTATCTGACATTGTCCTGCAGGGCCAGGTCTCAAGTTAGCCTGATCTTGTTTTCTAAAGTATGCTGCAATCTCATAGCACTTGAGTTACATCGAGCCTTTGTGATCTTTGTGGTGTTACTGTCATATGTGTTTCTTTTACGTATGTTACAAACCCCACAGTATTTGCGTCATTATTGGTGTGGATAACTGTAATGTACTTATTTACATCCTTCATTCTTTCCTGCAGTTCCATGTCTCCAGCAGGGCCCTTAGGTTTTCCTGAATTGAGGAAGTAGTCTTTAATCTGAAAGTTGATGGTGATGATTTTTTTCCCACTTTTATTTATTTGAAATGTTATGTTGCCTTCAGTTTTAAAGGCTATTTTTGTTGGGTTTAGCATTCCAGCTTTCTGAGTCCTTTTCTATTTATACTTGAAAGAGTTCATTCCATTCTCTCTTTTCTTCTGTGGTTTCCATTGAAAAGTTGTCTGTCACCTGTAAGTCTTCCTGCTATTCTTGAAGATGTGGGAATATGTGTCTCTCTGTGTCTCTTCCCCTTTTAAGATGATCTCTTTTTTGTTCTTAATAATTTTATCCTTTAGGTATAGTTTTCCTTTTTAATCTTTTGAGGTTTGCTGAGATTCTTATACTTTTGGGTCACTCCCTTTCTACTGTTCTTTTTTTCTTTCTCAGTACTGGGGTTTGAACTCAGGTCCTTGCTATGAAGGTGCTCTACCACTTGAGACATGCCACCAGTCCGTTTTGCTTTAGTATTTTTCAAATAAAGTCTCACTTTTATACCTGGGCAGGCCTGGACTGCTATCCTCTTGTTTATATTTTTCATGTAGCTGGATAAGAGGTGCCACCAGGCCCAGCTTTTTATTGTTGAGCTGGAGTTTCACTAAGTTTTTGCCTAGGTTGGACTCAAACTGTGATCCTTCCATGTCTGACTCCTGAGTAGCTAGAATGACAGGCATGAGCTTTGGTGCCTGGTTTCTTTCCACTGTTTTGAAAAATTCTCAGCTATTGCGTCTTCAGATACTTTTTCTATACCATTTTCTTACAATTACGCAATTGCAGCTGTATGAATATTTTCTTCTGACCTATTTTCCACTTTGCTGACTACCTTTCCAGCTGAATCTGGGCTGTTATTAAGCTCATTTAGTGAGGGAGGGTTTATTATTTTTGCAGGGCTTGGAAGTGAGCCCAGGGCCTCACGAAGGGAAAGTGTTCTACCACTGAGACACACCCCTAAGAGTTTTTAAGTTTTCCTTTTTTTTTTTTTCTGTGCCTCACACATGCTAGCATTTTTATTTGATTATGCTTATAGGTTCAAATATCTGTTGAAATTCTCCATCTTTTTGTCCATTGGTTCATGTTTCTTGTGGTTTTATTTATCATATTAATCCATTGTTTTGAAAACCTCATCTGGTAACACCAATATCTTGTTCATCTATGGGTTGCTTCTATTGTTTGTTTTCTCTTATGGATTATTGGTCACATTTCCCTGTCTGTATATGTCTAACAGTTTTTTAAAAATTATGTCTTTGCATTGTGTAAAAGAATCCTAGAGGCTCCAGATGAAGGTGTTACCCTCCTCTTAAGCAGATAGGGTCGGGGAGCTGATGGCTTTGACACAGCAAGGAACTGAGTTGAGTCAGGCTGAGTTGCACTTTTAGTAAGTTGCAGTCTATCCCTGACTCATGCCTGTTCTTTGGATTTTTCCCGCCCAGGCTCCTGATGGAGGCAGTACAAAGTCTTCATGTCCTTAGCACTAGATGGCTGACAGAGTCTTCTTCTGAGTTTGAGCTTAGTTCTTTACCTTCTTGATGGGGGGCAGGGGCACCAGTGTCTACAGCAGTCCTCTCCCTCTTGTGGGACTAAGCTCAGTTAAACCATAGAAGATCTCACTCTTGGTTCCAGAAATTTCTGGCACAATCACTCAGCCCCTCCACCCCATAGAACCCCCCAATTAAAACGAAAAACCCTGTGGGGAACACTGGCCACACATCATAAACTCCTTTGGCTTCTGCCCATCACACCAGGTCTATAGGACCACCAGCATCCCTCAGCCTGAGCCAAGCAAGACCCTCAGTGTGAGCCTGGGACTCAGAAAGGCGCCTAGGGAGGAAAACCACACCGAGTATCAACTCTCCAAGGGAGGGTCCCTCCCTCTCTGGGTTTGAGTTCGTCTTGTCCTCATTACAGCAGTACGGTGACACATTTAGTAATATGATTTTGCAATGTGTCTTTTTTAACCTAGTTAATGTAGTGAGAGGATTGGCCTGGGATCCCCAACTGTATCCTACCCACACCAGACATCTTCCCTTACACGGGTGGCATGTATCTTGCTTGTTTTCTACATGTGTCTAGAGTTCAACAAATAGATCCTGTGCTTGCAATGAATGTGAACAACACTTTAAGTCCCCAGCCCCACTCTGGAATCCAGCCCACACTGAGGGTGTCTGGGGCTTTCCTGCGTGTTATTACTGCTGCAGTAAAAGTTAGAAGTAACTGCAAAGCTTCATCAATTCTTAACACTTTTCCTGTACCCCGTGTCTTTGTTTGTCCGTGTTCATTTCCTTTTTCTTGAATAACATCATGTTCCAGTCGAGGATGGACCGCATAGGTGACGGGGGTCAGAGCCCAAGGAATTCAATTCTTACCACCTATCTGCTATACAGAGGCTTACTGTTGTGTTACAATGGCTGACGGTAGTCAGTACAGGAACATGCCATGTGGGTTTGTAGCCTAGGAGCAACAGGCTGTCCCACAGAGCCTGGGTGGGTGTTGGTCTAGACCAACCAGGTTTGTGCAAGTACACTGTGGGATGTTCACCCAGCAATGAAATAATCGTCAGACTGTGTCCCCATCGTTAAGTGGCACATTGTATGCCCTTGAGCTGTTCCTTCAGAGCGTGTGAGTGGCGAATTTGTGCAAAAATCTGTCTAAATTGTCTTCATTTTCCTCTCAGTTGAAGGATGGCCAGTTGGGTTAGGTGTCAGATCTTAAGATCAAAATTTCTACAGAAATTTAAAGGTAATTTTCCTCAGTTTTCCATCCCAGCCTTAGTTCTCTGAGACTCAATATTCTCCTCCCATATTAAGATTTTCCACACCTCATTGTACCTCTGTGTCCACAAGTGAATCTAAACCATCTGTCCTAGTTTTTTCTGCTTAGAACTTGACTGATCCTGTCAACCTGAAGACTCGCATTTCTTCAGTGCTGGGGCATGTTCTGTAATTGACTAACTGATTATCTTTTCCACTTCCCCTTAGGGAACTTCTCTCAAGTGCTAGGTAAATGTTGAAACTCCTGTATCTAGACTCTATGCCATTTCACTTTTCCCCATTCTTTTTCTCTCAATAATCTTGCATTGCATTCTGAGGAAATCTCTCAACTTTTTTTGGGCAGTATTGAGATTTGAACTCAGAGCCTCATGCTTGCTAGACAGGTGCTCTACTACTTGAGCCATACCCCTGCCCTTTTTTTTGCTTTAATTATTTTTGGGATAGGGTCTTATTCTTGCCTGGGGTCATCCTCTGATTATGATTCTCCTACCCATGCCTACCAATGGCTGGGATTATATGCACATCAGGTCCAATTTACTAGGTGAGATGGAGGTCTGCTAACTTTTTTGTTAGCTGGCCTGAAACCAGGATCCTCCTGACCTCCACCTCCTGTGCAGCTGGGATTTACAGACATGAGCTACTGTGCCCAGAATAATTTTTGACTCATTCATGTTTTTTCAAAAATTTTGAGATATTTCAATAATACAAAAATATAAAGAGTAAATAATATAACAAGAACTCTCGATCATACCACCCAACTTTGTTAGATCTTAACAGATCCCCTATTTGCTTCTTATCTTTTAAAATTTTTTTCATATCTTTAAGAGACAAAGTGTTTTCAATACTACTGAAGTTCTGCATTCTCCCCGTCTCCCCAGCCCATCCCCTTCCTCTCCTCTCCAAGGGAACAACTGCACTGAGCTTCACTTAACGTGTTATTACAATATCATCTGTATCCAATAGAATCCACTTACTTTTAAGAACAGCGTGGGAAGACTCTGGTGACTCTAAAGTTGCATAACCACCACCGCCATCAGGATGTAAAGCTATCCCATCACCCAGGGCTCCTTCTGCCCCTTGACCGTCAGTCCCCTGCTTCTTCCCAGCCCTGATCAATAACTGCACCCTGTCACTATTATAGTTTTGCCTTCCCTAGAATTTTATTCCTTTTCCTCTTCTTTTTGGCGGTGCTGAGGTTTGAACTCAGGGCTTTGCACTTGCTAGGTAGGCACTCTATTGATTGAGCTGTGCCTCAGCCCTTTTTACTCTGGTTAATTTGGAAACAGAGTCTCACTTTTGACCCAGGCTGGCCGGGCCCGTGATCCTCCTATTTTAAGCTTTTTGCCATCTTTGGGATGACAGGCACACACCACCTTGCCCAGCTATTGGTTGAGATGGGGTCTCATGATCTTAGTTTTTCCCCTGGCCTGGCCTCAAACCTCTATCCTCACGACCCTAGCCTCCCAAGTAGCGAGGATTACAGGTGCGAGTCACCTACTCCTGGTAGAACTTTCTATAAGTGTAATTACAGCACATCGTCTTTTGATGTTTGATTTCTTTCACGTAGCATATTTTTGACACTCAAACATGTTTTTGCATGCATTGTCTCATTACCTTTTATGCTGAGTAGTATTCCTGATGTGGACATACAGTTCACTTCCATTCACTGGGTTTTATTCTGAATTATGCAACTGTGAACATTTGGGTACCAATCTTTGCGTAGACAGATGTTCTAGTTTCTTCTGCGTAAGTATGTGGAGGAGGAACTTCTGTGTTACACACAGGGTAAGTGATGATCAACTTTGTAAGACGACTTCGTGGTGTTTTCCAAAGTGGCTGTGCCATTTCACCGTCCCATCAGCAACCTGTGGGGGTTCCAGTTGCTCTGTACACTTGCCGACACTTGGTATTGCCAGTCTTTAACCTTAGGGTGTGGTAGCACTTTGTTATATTTGAATTGTATTTAGATACCCATGAGAGGAGCCAAGCAACACTCCATGTTATTACTGTCATTTGTATATCTTCTTTGGTGACATTCCTGTTCAAATCTTTTGCTCACTGTATTGGGTGGTTTGTTTATTATCACATTGTAAGAATTCTTTACATATTTTGGATACATGTTTTAAATGTGAATTTTACAAAGTCTAGTCATCCATGTTATACGGAAAGTGCTCAAAAGATATATAGTGTGTTTTCCATGTTTTTAAGTTGTATAATATATTTCATATATATCTAGCATTCTGCAATCATTCTCTTCCTTACTAGGTATGACTTATCCCTGTGGATACCTATAGTTCTAGGTGATTCATTTTAGCTGTTGTACAGGGTTCTATCATGGGATCAAAACATGGTTTACCTACTATGCATTCTCTTCTGGGTTATAGGTCATTTCCAGGTTTTGCTATTACAAACAGTTCTGCAGGAAACTAACTTTCGTATTTCCTTCCACACACATAAGTTTCTCCAAGCATAACCCTCGGAGTAGTGTAGGGACTACATGTCTTGACATTTCTTCCAACTTTCTCATTAGCTATATTTATTCTACTATTCAGCCACCCCACTGAGTTTTGGAATTGAATGATTCTTTTGAATATCCAAGATGGCTTAGTGATTCATTTTGTAACAATCAATGGTCCAGTCTCCTGGGGGTGATGGCTACCCTAGACTCACTCAGTTCTTCTGTCTGTCAAGTCTGATGCCTCTCCTTCAAAGCTCTGATCTTCCCCATATACTTGGGTATACTTGGTTTTCTTCACCTTTGCTTTGAGGACACCTATCTGCCTTTCTCAAAGGTGGTTCTGACCACAGGTGAAGGGGTTCCACAAGTTGCATGCCCAAAGTTGGCCTTTCCACTTCCTAGTGTGCCACTAGACACCCCAGGACCTGGCCTGGCCTCTTGTACCCAATATTCCTGCTCACTGCTCTGGCCTATGGGTGAACACCTGTGGTGGGCTGCTCACAGAGCACCATGTAAGGTGGGGGCTGTGGGGCAGAGATGGCCTGCTGGTCTGGGTGTCCCTAGGTCCTTGTCCACTCTGAGCTGGGAGGCACTGCTAGAACCAGCCCCACTATGCATGGGGACTCTCTCCTCTTGTGTTTTGGGCTGGGGACTCCTCTGTCAAGTGATGTCTACTTTCCATCTTGCAGGAATTCTACATTCCAGGTCTACTGAGGACTCTTGATTTCTGTTATTGATAGCATACACTGATATGAGCACATATTTTTTTCTGTTATACCGGACTGTGTACCTAGCCTTACTTTGATCCAATCTGATTTCTTTTCCTCCTCCTCCTCCTCCTCTCCTCCTCCTCATCCTCTTTCTTCTTCTTGTTGTCCTTGTCCTTCTTCTTTTTTGACAGGGTCTCACCATGTTACCCAGGTTAATCTTCAACTCCTAGGCTCAAGCAATCCTCCTGTCTCAGTCTCCTGAGCAGCTGGGACTACATGTGTGAACCACCATGCCCAAATGTGCTTACTTTCTTTAAATTCTGTCAAACACACACACACACACACACACACACACACACACACACACATCTTCCTTGGGTCTCTCTGATCTTAGTTCTCCAAGTGTCTCGGTTTCTCTGATGGTGTTTGTGTCTCTCTGTGTCTCTGTCCCTGACTGTGCCTCTGGTTCTATATCTCCCTGTGGCTCTATCTCAGGTCTGGTTATTTCTGTTCATCTCTTCTCTCTTCTCTCTCTCTCTCTCTCTCTCTCTCTCTCTCTCTCTCTCTCTCTCTCTCTCTCTCCTTATTCTCCAAGCCCCTCCGCCTCATCGTCCCCCTATTGTAGCTGCTCCCCATCGGTGCCAGGCTCTGGCCCCTCTGGCTGGCTGGCTCTGGAGCGGTTGGTGGGTGGGGGAGCCCCAGATTGCTGCAGCGTGGAACAAGGATTTCCACCACATGCTCCCTCTGGCAGCCTGCCACCACAGCTCACAGCCTGCCAACATCACACTTCAACTTAAAGAGGGAAAACTGCCAGACCAATGTTTTAGCTACAGCCCATGTCAGGGTTGCATGAGGAATCTCACAGCAGCCCCTGCCAGGAGCCAGAGCCGTGTGGCTCTGTGTGGGGAAGGGGCTCTAGGCTGCTGGGTGGTGCTGGGCGTCTGGACTGCCACCTTCCCCGGCCCCTCTGGTTCTGGGCACCAGACCATTTGCTTGCAATCCACCGTGGGCTCTAGACTGAGCTGAGCACCTCAGAACCGTCCCCAGGATGGGACCATCACTCTTACTCCACTCCTGTGCAGGTAGGTCCCAGGGGGCCTGCTTCCTCTCCTCACTGTCCCTCTCTGCCTTGTGCCACCCATGGTGTGGCTGCTGCCTCCATCTATGGGCTGTGAGCTGAGGACCATAAACTCAGGGGATGGTCTGGAACTGAAGAAACGCCAGGAGAATGGTCAAGAGGTAAGAAAGCTGGGTATGGTGAATGCACACCTGTAATCCTAACTACTCAGGAGACAGAGGTAGGAGGATCAGGGTTCAAGGCAAGCTGCCTGGGCAAAAACGCAAGACTCTATCTGGAAAAAAGAAAAAAGAAAAAGTGCTGGGGCCATGGCTCAAGTGGTAAAGTACTTGCTTAGCAAGTGTGATGCTCTGAGTTCAAGCCCCCACCCCCCAAAAAAAAAAAAGCAAGAGGAAGGCAATGTTGGAGACCAGTGTAGAAGCATTCATCCTTGCCAGTGAAGAGACACCTGCTCCCCTCAAGGCAAAGGCGACAGTGTTTTCTAGGGCTTAGCCCTGCCAGCCTGACATGCAGTCCTTGCTGGTGTAGACATGTCCACAGATCAAAGCTCACATTCTAGCAGATGCATCAGTGCCATGTTATGGGAGCATAGAAGCTTCTCTCTGCGCAGACTGTGTACTTGTCCTTCTGTGCCTGTGAGTTCTACTCCTGTTTCCATGGAAAGACCATCGGGGCTCAGCCTAGATGTCCCTTCTTTCAGGCAGCCCCCCATTCTTCCAAGGCAGAGGAGAAATGTGCTCACCTCTGAGTACAGAAACACCTGGCTCAGTGTGTGCCATTTATAATTCCTCCCACTATGACATGCTCAGTTTTCCAGCATGAATGTGTCCATCCCAGACCTGGGCAGTACTCCTTTTAGGGCCACAGAGGATCCTACAGCAGCAAAAGTAAAAACATGAGAGAGAGAGAGAGAGAGAGAGAGAAAGTGAGAGAGAGAGTGTGTGTGTGTATGTACACAGGTGCACCCATCCTAACTAGCAGAGGCACCCACCCTTAAGGATGTGTGTTTTGGATGCTCCCAATCCCACCACAAGAGGAGCGCTCACCAGTCTGGGATCACTGGGGTGTGGAAGCTCCCAGCTCTGCCAATATGGATACGCCCATCTGCAGCCAGCATCCTGGAAGCCCCTGGAGACACCTGGCAGTCCCAGAAGGAGCAGGTGTCACTGAGAGAGGGCAGGAGGAAGAGGTGGGGTGGGAGGAGCCATCCAATCAAACCTCCAGCCTGGTGGAAGTGCCGGCTGGCAATATAAACAGATAAGCACTAATAATCACTGGTTCTTAAAAGCCCCACTTGTGTGTCCCGTTTTCCTGAGGATGCCACCTGCACAGCTGCTCCTAATCAAGAACCATTTAATTCGTTCCCAGATCATTGTCTGCACTAATTGTCTTAAACAAACTGAAGTTCATTTCACCTTATTCCCTGAGGACTTGGAGGGCTTCTAATTACCTGTAGGTGGTTCTCCACACAGCCTGGCTTCATTAAAGATCACAATATGTTCCTCTAATAGGTTTCCCATTAAATCCAATGGGTTCCCCTCAAAATGAGTTATGTCCCAGGGAAAAAAATCCACTAAAATATATTTTAATTAAAGTGAATTAAATATTGCATATGTCTGCCTCTGCCAACAGGTTGCAATTGAGACTGATGCTAGGAGAGAGCAAAGGGGAGAGGCGAAGAGGAGAGGGGAGGGGCCCGAGGCCCAGGTGTGGGGTGAAGGGCTTTGGACTCGCAGAGTACTCTGCCCTTCCTGGCAGGGAGACATTGGACAAGTCACCTCATGTAGAATTTCAGCTTGCCCATCTCCAAAACAACAATTCTAATCCCTAGTTTATAAGTTACTTTTTGCTAAGATTAGAGAATATAAATGTATATGATCACATACACAGAGTGAGAACTTCACACATAAAAAGTACTTAAGAAATATCAACAAACAAATCTTGTGTTAGTCAGCTGAGCTATGTAACAAACAATCCCACCCAATCTCTGTGGCTTCCAGCAACCATTATTTCTCACACGGACTGAAGGTTAGCTCTGCTCCTTGTGTCTTCTTATTCTAGAACCCAGGCTGAAGTCACAGCCCCTTTCTGGGACTTGTCACTCTCATGACAGAAAGCTGAAGTGTAAGAGAACAGCCTGAACTGTGTGACAACATTCAAAACTTGTGTTAGAAGTGTAGAGGTCATGTCACTCACTTTCCAGCCCACGCTGCTATGCCTGGCCACGGTGCAGAGAACTGTACTACCAGGAGGCAGGACAAGGGTGGGTATTACAACCCTTTTATAGGAAAGGGGATGAGTAACTATCAACAATAAACCAAACAACACAGTCCTGTCACTAGGCATGATAGCAGTCTCTCCATGCTTGCCCGATGATAAGGACCAGGGTGGAGGACCAAATATAGACCGAGTCCCGATGCAGGACCACTTGGTCAGGGCCTCCAGGGAAAGTCCTGGGAACCCCCTTTTCCAAAGATGTCTCAGATCATCTTTATCACCAGAACATGTGAGAAACACCGTTCCGCAGAGCCGTGGATAAGAACTGGGATTGAGAACTCTCTCTCGCTGTGTAATCATGAGCTCTCAAATCCTCTTCTATTTGTGGAATAAGATAACACACACAAAGCACCTAGCGCAGTGTCTGGTACAAGCGAGTCTTTGAGAAACATTAGTTCTTCCTATTTTTTAAAAAAATCTTTTATTTTATTATTATTTTGGGTGGATGGTGGGATTTGAACTTAGGGTCTCCTGCTTACTAGGCAGGTGCTCTACCACTTGAGCCATGCCTCTAGTCCAAGAGAGTTTTAGGTTCATAGTCAAGTAGATGAGGAGGTGGAGGTTTCCCTTCTGCTCCCTGACCCTCCCCCAGCCTCCTCCATTATCAACATTCCCTAAGGGAGTGATGCATTTCTTACAATTCATAAACTTAGCCCACACATCCGTATCACCCGAGGTCCATCATTTACCTTAGGGCTCATTCTTGGTGTTGCATGCTCCCTGGGTTTAGACCAATGTATAAAGCCATGTGCCCATCATCACAGTGTCACACAGAATAGTTTCTGTGCTCCACCTAGTCACAAGCCCCCTGCCCCCCACTGTAGCTCTTCCTATTTTAAAAATAACAATAACGATGATGACAACGACTGCAAAGTGCCCAGCTCAACGCGTGGGCTCTAAGTGGTAAACTCCAATAACAACAGTTTTAAATTATGATAATGGTAACAATAAGAATCTACATAATATGAATATGCAATAACACATGTGAAGATTGAAAGGACGAGCTGCGTGTAGCAACAAATGATGCTCAGAGGTCTTAGCCGTAGCCCTTGGCCCTGCTACACATTAAAACCACCTGCAGAGCTGAATTCCCAGGGTCTTGAACCAATCCCTGGAGATTCTGATTTTATTGGCCTGGGGTGTGGATCAGGTTGGTCAAAACTTCCAGATGCTTCTACCTTGCAGCCAGATTTGAAAACCACAACCATAGAGCCTGCTACTCAAAGTGCGGTCCGCAGACTGGCAGCCTCAGTATCACCCAGGAACTTGTTGGAAATGTGTGAACTCAGGCCCCACCCTGGACCTAAGGAATCAGAATTTTCAGTGTCATGAGACCCCCGGATGATTTTATTCACATGAAGACTGAGAAGCCTGGCCACGGGGAGCTTGTCACCCCCGCCACCCTTCCTAACGGCTGTGTCCCTCTACCTCTCTTCCCAAGAGATCTTTAGTCTTGGAAAGGACTCTCCTCTCTTGGCCACCCTGACGGCACCCACTTCCGATCTTCTTGCATGCCCACAGCTTTCTCTTTGTTGTGTCTATCCTAAGATGTCCTTACCCGCTTCCAGGATCTCCTAAATACTACCCTCATGGTTCCTGAGCTGCATGTGGTACTTGGAAAATAAGCCCCTTTATCAGAACCAACCTTGGGGACATGTGACCCATTCAGTCCTATAGTTGGTTTATTGCTCAGTTGTCACCATCTTGAAATCTGTAATAACTTTTGGAAGGAAGGGGCTCAGCTTTTTCAATTTGCATTGAATTTGCATGTGCAATTTGCATAATTTGTTCTGCAAATTGTGTAGCTGGTCCTGACCTCTGCTCCCACTAGGGTTCCTAGGGTGAGGAATCCCCTGAAGCTGGCCCCCCTCCATTTTATGCCCCTCTAGGTTTTCCCCCTCTTGGCAAATGGCACAGTCATCAACCTAATTTTCACACCAAAAATCTCACCAGCATCCTTGATCACTGTCTGCCCAGTTCGACGTCTAGCCCTGAACTATGCTTTGACTCCTTCTCTAGCTCAAGCATCCCTTGTGTCTTGCCAGGGTATTTGTAACAGGTCTCCTGCCTCTTTTGCTTTCAAAGCAGCCAGAATGATGGAGACAGGAGGAGGGTGCTGTATCAAATCACAGCATCTGCAGAGCCTCTGGTGGCTTCCACCTGCTCCATGTGGCAGCTGGACCTCTCGTTTCTTTCCCACCTTGCCCCCTCCTTGACCCCACCCTCCAGCCAGACAATGCCCTGCAGTTCTTTGGCCTCAGTGGCCACTGCACAGGATCTTCCCAGGCTTGGACCACCCTCCACTGCCCTATCCACACACCCCATCCTCCACAGGACTGACTTCCTACAGCCTCAACTTAAGAACCTTCCCCAGGCAGCGTTCCCTGATGCCCCAATCGGGGTTAGAGGCTCCTGAGCTCTCCAGGCCCCTGTGCAACCCCATCCAGGGCTTCTCACCCACAATGCACTTCAACTTCCTGTTTTCCCACCCCATGCGTCTTCCTGATTCCGAGGGGAGAGGCAGTGTCTGATGTTCTCTGGTATCCCTGCTGCCTAGCATTGTGCCTGACACCCTGTCAGAGCTCATGAGTTGTTTGTTGAGTGACTAAATAAAACACCCCCCTCACATCACCTTGGTGACTTCTTTCACCCCATGCTCCAGACAGAGTTCTGAGAACTAGGCTCTTTATTTTCCAGGCTGGGCCTCACTCAGGTGTTAGGCTGGGGGTGTGACCTCTGTCCTACAAGCAGCTGAGGGACTTGGTGTTACTTGTGGTTGCTTCGGATCAGCCAACTGGCCATGCCAGGTCTCTCCGGTGATGCATGGTGGCTGTTCCCCTGCACCTCCAGGTCTCTCTGGGACACCTGCCACTTTTACCAGCTCCTCTGCCCTCTCCATTTCCTGGTGGGCCATGAGGAAGCTGGCTTCCTTCCCAACTCTGCATTCAGGGGCATCCCCTTGACAGCTTGAAAGCATCCATGGTGGGGATATTTACACCGTGGAAAAGGCAAAGCTGCAAATTGCAGCTCTGTGGTTGAGCTTTGGTTTAGCAGCACACATTTCACTCTGTAACATCAATGTTTGCTCAGACTCCTTGGGCTCTAACAGTCAGGCTCTGGACTTGGCTTGACACGCTTCTTTCCTCTGGGCAGAATCTAGTTACACAGCTGAGGGACGTGGGTGCTGTGGTGTGGCCTATATCCTCCAAATTTCATATATTGGAAGCTTCATGCTCAAATTCACACGTCGATGGTGTTTGGAGGTACAGCCTCTAGTTAGCATTTAAATAAGGTCCTCAGAGTGGGGCACCCAGGATGGACTGGAGGCTTTATGAGAAAAGGGGAGAAAAGGGCTGTCTTGCCAGCCCCCACCATATTCTGATGCAGCAAGAAGCCCTCACCAAGTGTGGCCAGTGCCACGCCCTTCCTAACCTCCAGAATCACGAGCTAAATAAACTTCTATCCTTCATAAATTTCCCAGCTCAAGTATTCAGTTATAGCAACAGAAAACAGATGAAGATGACAGATAAGTGGCAAGACAATAACCCTTGCCAGGACCTGGTCTCCCAGCAACAGGGACAGCCCACCTAGCTCAGAAGCAGCCCTTGAGCTTGGCATCTGGGCTCCTCTCCCTTGCATGGCACATCCCCAAGTCCTGTGAGTCCAGCAGCACTACTGGCACCGTCTTCCTCATGCGATCGGTAACACCCATCAGAAGCCCAGAAGCCTGGACTTCTCCATCGCTGTCCACACATCCCCACCCTACTCCTCCCAGACCTCAGTTGACTGCTCTGGAGTCCAGAGAACTCAGTTTTTCTTTTTAAGTTATGAATATTGGCTTTTTGATAATGTTATCAATATTTTTATAATTATTATAGCAATCATAGAATCTTTCTTCTTCCTTTCTCTCTCTCTCTCTCTCTCTCTCTCTCTCTCTCTCTCTCTCTCTCTCCCTCTCTCTCTCTCTCTCTCTCTCTCTCTCTCTCTCTCCCTGTCTCTCTCTTTCTCTTTCCAGGAGTAAGATTTAAACTCAGGAGGTGATAGGCAAGTGCTCTATCACTTGAGCCACGCCTCCAGCCCTTTTTGGTTTGGTTATTTTAGAGAGAGGGTCTCACTTTTTTGCCCAAACCAGTCTGGACCACAATCCTATTTTAAGCTTCCCTCTGTCTCTGGGATGACAGGCAGGTACCACTATACCCAGCTTCTTTTCCACTGAGATGGAGTCTCTCAAACTTTTTCATCTGAGGTGTCCTAAAACTGCCACTCTCCCAGTCTCAGCCTTTGGAGTAGCTCAGAATGATGTGCATGCTACCACACCCAGCTATTGTTTGAGATGGGGTCTCCTGAAGTAGTTTCTTTTTGGTCCAGGTTGGCCTCAAACCATGATCCTCCTGATCTCAGCCTCCCAAAAAATAGCTAGGATTAAAAGTGTGAACCACTGGCACTTGGCTTACTGTCCTTTTATAGCCATTGTCAACAGTTCAGATTCATCCTGGGAGAGGGGGTGGTTGCCCTTTGGTTTTGGTGACGCACACATTACTGGCCTTTTGCTCACACAAAGCTCCTGTATTCCAAAGGGAAAGCCTGGGCAAAATAATGGACCTGTAATTGGTGACAAAGGCAGTCGTCCTTGTGGGCAGTTTCATTATAAGAGGAGGTTTGTGAGTGGTCCCAGGCCAGGGAAAGCTGCCCTGGGCCCACCCCACTCCTGACTGCCACATCCCCGGCATTTGTTTACTTGTCCACTTGCTCATTCATTAGTGCCAGAGACCCTGTCCTGGCTACAGTAGAGTCAGTGGCAAAAGAGGTCAAGGCCCCTGTTCTCATGTAGATTATGTCTGAGAGTAGGGACACAAAAATCAAGTCAACAAGCAAAAGTATTACAAGCATGAGGGGGTCTCAAAGGAAAAACAAGGGACGAGACACAGAATAAAGGGGACTTATGTTAGACTGAAGCGGGGATTTGAGATGCCTCTCTACATCCTCCATCTTCATGACAGCCCAGCAAGGCAGCTGCTGTGACTTTCTCCATGACAAGGAACTCAGGCACGGGAGCCACACTCTTGTTCTCAGTAAGGCCAGAGTTGACAACACAGCCCATGGCTCTGGACATTCGTATTTCAGGCCACTTCATTTGAAGCCCCCCTCAACCCTGCAATCTCACATTTAAGATGCCTCTGATAGCCCCCCATTCTTTCTGTCTCTGTGACTGATGAAGTGACATGGGAAGGACACCTGAGGCCAGGCTGGGAGTGTGGCTGGTTATTGGAGAACCACTCCCAGGAAGAGCTAACAGGTGGTTGGCCAAGTGAGGCCGGGAAAGGGGGTCAAACCAGAGTGTGTAGAGGGACAAAGGGAATCAAGCCTGTCAGGGAGCTCTGGGAGGCCAGGTAAGACACACAGGACTGTCCCCTCTAGGGCCCAGGGAGCTGGTTGGGGGCTGCTCTGGGGTGCTGTCTCCCTGGCACTGCCAGCTTGCTGACGGCCTAAGCCAAGTTTGGCCCTGTGGTCATGGACAGCATCAGACAGGGAGTTAGGGCCTGCATCAGGGAGTGGGCAGGGAGCCCTAGGGCTGAGGTGACATTGTGCCCAGGCCCCAGTGTTTGGTGGATGTCTGCTTCTGTCCCAAGCCACTCTGACCTGCAGGCCTCTGTGGGCAAGGCCTGCCCTTGGCTGGGGACCACCTAGGTGACTGGGAGCGCTAGCTGCCTCCTTGCCTCTTCTACTCTGTGAGCACCATCCATGAGCTCGGGTAACTCCCCCAGCTTCCCTATGGGTATTCACATCATCTATCACCTGGCCCTGGCCCCTTCAGCCCTCGGTGGCCTCAGACTGTAAGAGGCTTTGTCCACTTATCACAGGAATGCCACGCAGAGGATCAGAGTCTCTGTCCCTGGTATGGAGGGAGGCACACTCCAGTCACTAGGGGAGTCAGTTCACAGTCCACAAGCAGAATGACCACTCTGAACTATGAACTGTACAGGACTGTGCTCCTCAGACCACAGAGGTTGTCTTTGACCTGTGTTAGGTCAAGGGTTTTTAATCACAAGTGAGAGAAACCTCCTCCAACCAGCTCAAGTAGAGAAGGGGGTGACTGACTGACAGGAGCACCCAGGAATCTAAGGAAGGACACACAGCAGCCTAGGAAGGCAGAACAGGGACCCAAAAGCCATCAGGAGACCTGGAGTCTGCTCCGTAGGCTCCCTGAGATGACAGCCATTCCTTAGCACCATTTGGGATTGGATCCAGGACCCCCACAGACACTAAGATTCAAGGACGCTTAGGTCCTTCCTTTCTATAAAATGGCCTAGTGTTTGCATATTGCCTGCACACTTTACGTCATCTCCAGATGACATAATACCTAATACAAGGTAAATACTATGAAATTGTCATTAGGCTGTGTGGTTTAGGGAATAATGACAACAAAAAAAAAAGTCTGTACATTTCGGTACAGAGGCAAGATTTTTTCCAGTCCACTGTGGATAGAAAAGAGCCAAATGCATTTCTCTCTTTTTCTCCCACCTTCCTGGCCTCTCTCTCCTTTTTCACTTCTCTCCCTGCCTCCCTCCCTCTCTCTTCCATCTCTCTTTCTCTCTGTTTTCCCTGTTTATCTTACAATCTCTGCCTCTTTCAGAAACACATCCCTGCCTCTCGGTCTCGCACAGTCATTCTGTCTCACATACTCTCTCTCCCTGTCTCTCTTTCGTGAATGGCTGTCTCTTCTCTCCCCACACCCTCTCTCTCCCATAAGCACATTTCAGCTGCTCTATAATGGAGTCTTCTCTCTGCCATTCTGTGAGCTTGTACCCAAATACAGCCAGCCCAACCAGCTGCATGTCTCAGTTCAAATAACTAGCCAAGAAGGCGGCCCGGCATGGCTGAATCTCAGTGTTAAAGTCACAGAAGAATCATGATTGGCCTTTCGTAAATCATATGCATGCCCAGTCCAACCAGCCGTCATCAAGGGGCAGGCGTCATGTCTGTTATCTTCTAGGTTTTAGGCAGTTGTGCGGGCATTTTCTCCTTGAATCCAGTAGTATCTTTTATGCCCCTTTTAAACAGAAGCAAAGTGATGGCTTAAGGTTGTTCAATAAGCAGTAGAGCCTAGAGTAGAAGCCAAGCTGTCTGCCTCCATAATTTGAGTTTGGTCCCAGACGTGGAGCCAAGTTCCCATTCTACCTCCAGCGGGGCACTGGCCTCAGAACAATGCCCGAGGTTGGAGATTTTCGAAAGAGCACCATTCTGGAGTCCTGTGGCCTGGGCTTGAGTTCCAACTATGACTTTAACTTGCCGTGTGCCCTTGAGCAAGTCTCTTGACTTCTCTGGGTCTGTTTCCTCAGCAGAAAAATCAGATTTTGGGTTCTCACAGCTGTGACATTCTAGGGCCTAAATTTAGCCCACCCCTGTTGACTTAGTTTAACACCTGCTGGGCAAGTGTTCCCCATCTTGGGGACAGAAACAGTATTGAAAGGCCTGGGCCTCCCAGGGGAGGAAGTAGTAGAGGCCTCTGCCCCCTTTCCCTCCCCTCACACACCACACTGCTACCATCTGACCTGAGTCCCCCTCCCCCCTCCAGGGCCAGTGACTCAGCCCTTGCTCTATCTGATCTTCAGATTCCTAGAAGTTGAAAGTCACTTCTCTTTGGCAGCTATTACCACCACCGCCCACCGTGAGGCAAATTCTAATTCTGTCAGGAGGAAGGCGGGGACAGCACATGGGGTTTTCAGGGGAAAGTCTGGGATGAAAATCTGGGGGCAGAGCAATGTCCCAAAGTGTAAGAGATGCCGAGGACCATCCTGGTCATGGGCAGAGATGAGGTGTGTGAGGTGGGTAGAGGGACAAGATCACATCCCCAACAGCTTATCTGTGTGACCTTCCCTCATTCTGCAGGGTTCTTCACCTTAGCTGTGCATAGAATAAACAGGAAAGTCCCTTCCCAACTCCACTTTGCAGAAATAGCCACTGCGAATGTTTCTGAGTGTGTTCTTTCAGACTCTTATCAAACCCAGAGGAGATAGATGCATAGAGAAAAAGATGGACATAAAGTTACAGAATGGACAGACTGGAAGAGAGTGAGGTCATTATTGTGGACATGACCATGGCATGGCACTGTGCTGGAAGCTGGCTTAGAGCAGAGTTAAGAGCAACAGCTTTCTGCACAATGAACGCATGTTACTATTAACAATAACATGCAGGCACTCCCTGTCTCCCTTATGGACCGCCAAAAAATTTAACCTGCATAAAAGCAGGTGCCTAGCATGTGCGCTGTGCTCATTCCCAGCATTGGAAAGAAGAAAGAAAGAGAGAAGGAGGGAGGGAAGGAGGGAGGGAGGAAGGAAGGGGGGAGAGAGAGAGAGAGAGAGAGAGAGAGAGAGAGAGAGAGAAAAGAAGAAGGAGGAGGAGGAGGAGGAGGAGGAGGAGGAGAAGAAGAAGAAGAAGCAGAAGAAGAAGAAGAAGAAGAAGAAGAAGAAGAAGAAGAAGAAGAAGAAGAAGAAGAAGAAGAAGAAGAAGAAGAAGAAGAAGAAAGAAAGAAAGTAAGAAAGAAAGAAAGAAAGAAAGAAAGAAAGAAAGAAAGAAAGAAAGAAAGAAAGAAAGAAAGAAAAGAGAGAAAGAAAGAAAAACAGTCAAGAGCAGGAATTATGCTGTTTTGCCAAACTCCAGCACATGCAATTCTGCCTGAAACTTAGGCACTTGTGTGAGGAATGGCAGGAGGCAGTGAAGCTGTGGATGTGGCGCTTGCCCCATGATAAGACAGCAGATAAGTGACAGTGCATAAGTTGCACTGTCACACCATGCACCTGCTTTCCAGGCATAAAGTAACCATGTCTGCAGCTCCTCTTCCATCTTCCATGTCTCACTTAAAAGGTTTTGGGACTCACACCAACCCCAGCTCTGTGGGGAAGGAGACTCAGGAACCATTGCTCCAGCTTAGTTAAATGTCACTTACAAAGCCACCCATCCAAACAATCAAGTTCCATTCAGAATATATTGTGTTGGAGAGCAGAATTAGCACAACCTGGGGTGAAGGCAGTTGGTCCCAGCAGGTAGCAACAGGGGAACAGAAGAGCAATAAAGTGTGTTAGTGAGTGTGTGCCCACTTTGGGCAACTGAGGCACAGTCTCGCTAGGAAACTGGCAGAGTATGACCATGCTTTAGAGTGGCCCTATTCAAGAGGCAAGGACGCCAGTGCATTTATCCTGCCAGTCCTACACACCCTTGGCTGAATGCACTCTTGAGGATGTTAACAACCCTTCACTCTGGCCTCAGCCAACCAACTCTGCAGCATGGGGAAGAGGAAGCACTCAGGCAGAAAACCACTGTACTCACATAGGACGCCATCCACACGAACCAGAAAACCCAGGGGTCTGGATGCAGCCGCCACAATGTCCAACACATTAGAGAGTAAAAATGGCCACATTACCCAGAGCTTACTGTATTCAAGCACTTTTTGGTCTACTAACTCATTTGATCTTTAGGACAACCCTTTTAGGTGACTACTATTAGGATCCCCATTTTACTGACGAGGAAACTGAGACACAGAAATATTAAGCCGCTTACCCAAGATCCCACAGCTTGTAAATCACTTGAAGCTTGAGGAGTCCTATTAGCTGTGCCTTGTGTAACTCACCAAGGAGTTGGCTTCTAGTCCCTAGACAGTGAGTGAGTGGTGCTGGAATCTCAGTTTCTCCTGCACGGGGATCCTATCTGTGGGTTTTGGTATTCAAAGTTCCTAGCACTCAATGGAGACTTATTGCAAATGACTTAGGAAAGGCCCAGAACTGGAAGTCTCTTCCTCTGCCACAAATAGCTGTGTGAACTTGACAAGTCTCTGCCCTGGTTTGGCCACAGTGCCCCACTCTGTAAACCTCCCATGCCAACTGTGCCTCTCACCCCCCTGACCCTGGCTCAAGGGCTATCACCACTATAATTCTCAGATTCTCAGGAGATGACCAGCCCATTTAGCCCTGTGCCCTTCTCACTGTCCCTTGGTTCCCTCCCAGCTTCATTCCTCTCTGCAATTAGCTCAGTGATCACTTCATCATACTTTCCTGGTAAATCACTGAATTTACCAAGAGTCAATTTCAGCCTTTCAACATGATCTGAGCAGGATGAGGACAAATGCAACCAGCCAGTACCACCTCCAAGTGGTTTGATATCAGTTTATGGAGCTTGAATAAACTCCGTTGATGTGGTGTGGCCAAAACCCGGCCACCTTAGGGAGTGGAAGACAGGCAGACAGGGAAGCCCCCCATCCTCCCCTCAGTTTTGTTGGTTCCATCTGATTTGCTCTGGTCATAGTAAGCTTTTGAAGTATCTTGGGAGCCTCATACAGTTTTGTTTCAAAACACTGGGAGAATGACTTCCGGGGTTCTTGTGGCAATTAAATATGGCAACATACATGGAGGGCTGGGCTTGGCTGTGGCCACAGTCGACTCAGGAATGTGAATGATGCAAAGTCGGACAGAGGTCTGGCGGTCATGCTTCTTGGTGTCTTCCTGCCTTGCCCGCAATGGTTTCAAACACTGAGCAAAAGGCCAGTGTCAATTTCCACCCAATCTTCTTTAATTATTATTTTTTATAGCTTTAATTTTACTTTCAGTTTTTTTGAGACTACTTTTGAGGACAATTTTAGGATTACAGGAAAAGGAACAGAAACTACAGAGAATTCCCATATACCACCCCCCAAACTCCATTAACATCTTATGCTTGACGAGTCAGTGCTGATACATTATAACTCACTGAAGCCCATAGCTTACGTAGGGTCCGCTAATCCTGCGTTCTATGTATAACAAAAATGTAGAGCAGCTAATGGATACAAGTGTGATATCCTCACTATGACTAACGTGTAATCGTGTGCTTCTGCCATTACAGCACCATGCAAAGCAGATTCACTGCCCTAAAAATCCCCTGGGCTCCACCTCTTCCTCCCTCCCCAACCCCCAAATCTCTGGCAAATGCTGACCTTCTTACTCTCTCTGGCTGAGCCTTTTCCAGACTGTCACAGGGGTAGAGGTAGGCTTTCAGACTGGCTTTAGTAATCTGTATTTAAGGTTTTTCATGTCTTTTCATGGCTTAATTTCTTTTATTATTATTGTTACTTCTTATGGTTAAAATATACATGACAAAAATTCCCATTTTAACCATTTCTAAGCGGCATAAAGTCTGCTCACATGTTGTGCTGACATCCCCACCACCCCAGACGAGAGTCCTCGGTACGTTAAACGTTCAACCCTATTGCTCGTCTGTTTTGCTCTCTGAGTCACGTGCCCTCGTCTGGCTGTCCCGCTGTTTGTTTATCCCGTTCACTTACCAAAGGCCATCTTGGTTAATTGCAAGTTTTGCCAATTTGCAATAAGGCTGCTATAAACATTTCTGGGCAGCTTTTGCATGGATGTGAGCTTCTAAGTCATTGGATAAACACCAAGAAGCATGACCGCCAGACCTCTGTCCGACTTTGCATCATTCACATTCTTGAGTCGACTGTGGCCAGAGCCAAGCCCAGCCCTCCATGTATGTTGCCATATTTAATTGCCACAAGAACCCTGAGACCGGGCGCTGCTATCCCCAAATTACAGATGGGCAAACTGAGGCTCCAGGAAGTCAAAACACTTGCCCATGGTCACATACCTACGAGCTGACAGGGCCAGGATGCCAGCCCAACTTTCTGGATCTAGAGGAAAACATGTGACTTGAGAGTTGGGGACAATGAGCCTGCTTCCAGCTTTGCTTTGATCCTTTTCTCCTTTGGACAAAATGAACAAATTGGTTTTCCATTCTGGTTGTTCTCGAAGGAACGTCCTTTCCTTCCCAGCCATTCTCTGTTTAATTGGAGTAACCCTCTGACTCTGGAATCAGTGACCTACTTTCAGCTAATGAAGGTGCCAAGCTCCCACTGGGCTCCCCGTGAGCCCCCTCCTCCCCAGCGTGTCCTAGGCCTCACTTGGCAACAACTCCTAGCTGTGAAAAAATAAACATCTTCCAGTGGATGAATCCTTTTCTCATATAGGACCCTTCCCCACTGGTGTCTGTCCCATAATTGTGCAGTCCCTGGG
Organism: Castor canadensis; assembly: GCF_047511655.1. NCBI lineage: Eukaryota > Metazoa > Chordata > Mammalia > Rodentia > Castoridae > Castor > Castor canadensis. Next base: position 11,102,403 of record NC_133398.1, on the reverse strand, counting down.
GAGGCCTAAGGGACAGGGGAGGCCAGGCCTGCCAGGGAGACACTGCAGGCAGCATGCTCTGTGGTGGTTTTTGTGACGATTTGTGGTGGTCATGGGCCATAGAGCTGAATTTACAGGGTCTCTTCACCCTGGAACCAAAGGAAAACACAAGCAGAAAGAGGACTGGGTTCACTCATACCACCGGCTTGGCCTCCGGCTCGGCCTCCAGGCCCCGCCATTCCTCCCAAATGGCCTCCCTTGCCTTGCCCACTCCCTCCATCCCCAGATCCTCTTAAGTACCAATAATGGAAGTGCTTACTGGGCCCCGCAACAATTCACCCTTATCTTTTATTTATAGCTGACAAAGCTCCAAGCAGGAAAAATATAATCATACTTTAAATAATAGAAGTTGTAGGTATTAGAGCTGTGCGGGCAGTTACCGGAGTTGCAGAGATGTCTCCCCACAGACCTGACGGGGCGCACGCCGACTGCATTTTTAATTTTTAAAACATATTTCTTCCCAAATTATTCTGCGTTACCGAGGAGCCACATTTATGGGGTGATAAATTACTGTAATAAAGTGCTTCTTCCTCAGATATATAGGACAGAGGCTCACTGAGCACAGCCCAGCACAGGCAGCCCCGAGAGAGTGGTGCCAAGTCCCACTGCCCCGCTCCCCGCTTTAATTATTTGGCTGATGTACCCTACATTTTTAATGCAGTCACAAGTTTCCTTTAAGCAAAGAAGTGAAACCGGCCACTGATCTGTATTTGTGGTGTTGATGCGCGTGAGGGTGTGCAGATTCGAGTACCTGTGTGGGCACCCGGGGTGGAGGGGCATGTGTGAGTGCAAACACATGCGGTGTGCATATGTGTGCCACGGTCTGGGATATGCATGTGTGCTGATGCCTGTTCCCATGTACAAGTGCACACATGTGTGTGTGTAAGCCCAGAGTGCACGTGCGTGCAAATGCATCCCTGAGCTGGGTGGGCACACACACTTGTGCCCATTCGTACACATCGGCTAAACACACATCTGTGCACACCACCTGTGCATGCAGTACACGGGGATGCATGGACCTGCGCAGGAAAAGGCGTGTTTTCCTTTTCCTGGCCCTCACAAGCCCGAACCCTTTCTTCTGCACTGAGCTGTCTCCCCTTCCTTTCCCAGTGAAGCACAGAGGCCACACTACAGGCCTGGGGATAGACTGGCTTTTATTAACTGAGCGACCCTGGGTAGGCCCTTTGGTACCCTGTTCCCCATCTGTAAAGTGAGGTTCACATTAAGAGTATTTACCCCATAGGGCTACTGGGAAGATTAATGAGTTCCCTACATGGAAAACACCTCATAGAGTTTAAATTCCTTCCTTCCTTCCTTCCTTCCTTCCTTCCTTCCTTTCTTCTCTCCTTCTTCCTTCTCTCCTTCCTTCCTTCTCTCCTTCCTTCCTTCCTTCCTTCTGGGTATGACACAGTTTGCTGGCACCTTCTCTGGGAAGGTCCCTTTCATACAGGAGAAAGCCAAGGTGAGGAGGACACAGCTCACCTCAGCCTCCTCACCTGGGTGGGAGGGAGGACAGTGATAGAAGGACATGCTCTATAGCAGTTCTCAGCCCCTGTCCAGTCCTCCATGTTTGTGGGCTCTCAGAGGCAAGGCTGTGCCCAGGTCACCTCTGCTTCCCTGGCCCCAGTCCAGGGCCTAGCAATATGGGTACCATGAGTGCTTGCAGTCTGGACAAGGGCAGGTCAGACAATAGGAGGGCAGTTGGGGTGGAAGATGTGTGGGTTGGCTTATTTGGGAGATCAATGTTCTCAAAAAGTAAGAGGGAGGGAGGGAGGCCAGTGTGACAGGGAAGACAGAAGCCAATAAGGGGTGTACGTGTGAGCAGGGTGATAAACTGAGCAGCTGCATGGGATGTGCCCCGAGCCATACCTTTATGGACAAGCTGTGTGTTTCACCGCCACTGTCCCCCTCTGAACCAGGCTACCCCCAGGGACATGCCCAGCCTGGCCTTTCTGGGTGAATTTGCATGAGATTGAGTGTACTTTTGTGGCACCAGGGAAGCCAGGCAGGGGAGTAGAGGTGTGGGTGTGGGGTGGGGGTCGGAAGAGGTCCTCTGTAGAGGGCACAGCCACTGCAGGACAAGAGCCTGGGGAGGAACGTGATATATATAGGCCATGGAGCGACGGCATGTGCTCCAGGTCAGCTGAAGTGTCCAGAGTCACGGGTAGACATGGGGTGGACAGATTCATGGGCACATGTGCTGTTCTTGGTCACACACCCCACATTCACAGGCTCCTGGCTCCTCTCCCTTCCCACAAACACCCAGTGCCCCCAAGACTGCACATACAGATCCCTCTGCCTGTAATCCCACTATAGTCGTCCTGAAAAATCCTTCAGAATCTGCCAGAGCTCTGCAAACCCTCCAATCCCATCTTCAACTCCCAGCCTTCTGGTCAAAGGGAGCCTCTTCCTCCCCTCTTGGGGACTTCCTTTGGACCCAAAACAGAACACATACTGGCAGCCATGTGTGGGGTTACAGGAAATGTAGGTGTCAACACCTCTGTCCTCTGTCCTCCCCAGCTCTGACTCCTCACAGCTGCATCCTCTGGGCCCAATGCTGAGCCTGGCCTGGAGTCAGTGCCTCTGTTTCCCCATCTGGAATATGGGGTGATAATAGTACCTAGCTCTCCATGCTGTTGACAGGGTTTGATGAGCTACTGTGTTTGAATTTCTGTCCTGGGAACAATGCCTCACATGACATAAGCACCAGCAAGCATTAGCCATTATTACCATTCATGGGGCTCCAAATGCACTCAGAAGGCCAGGATGAAGGGCAGCCAGAGGCTAGGGGTGCCCACAACTGCCCTATGCCACCCTATTATTCAAAGGAGGACAGTGAGACTCACTATAGAGGGGTAGAGCCAGACTTCGTCTGTTCCGTCACAGTGCCTGTGTCCTCCCCGTTCTGGTTGCTACTGGCTGTCTCCATCTCTCTGCTCTCTGTCTCTCTTCTTTCCTCCTAGTGGCTACTGAGGCTGTTGAGGACAGAGGGTAAAAAGGAGTATTGCTTTTTGACAAATCTGGGCCTGTGGCCTCTGCTCCCTGGGCCTTTGATCCCCCCTCCACTGTCTTCTGAGGACTTGGGGATACTCTCCAAAGGCAGATTTGCCATGGCTGTAGGAAAAGCTTAAGCTTTAGGGCCCTTCTATTGCACAGTCCTTCTAAATAAAAACCCACATTCACAGGTACATTCATATTTGGACTATTTTTTCTTAAACGATAGACTTCCTAGGGTGCAGGAAGAGTAGCTCGGTGGGAGAGCGTGTGCCCTACTCATGTGAAACCCTGGGTTCAGTCCCCAGCACCAAAACCAAAATAAAGCTGGACCTCCCAACAGAAGCTTCAGGCCCCAACGTGATCTGCCACAGGACTCTTGTTCAACTTCTTCCATGGGACACTGTGGGAAACCAGGGCAGCTCCAGACCAGCCCCACCAACATGCTCTGCCCAAAGGCCAGCATGCCGTGTCAGGGCTTCTGGCACAGATGGGGACACAGTGCCTGGAAAGATGAAGAGACTCATAGCAGATCACACAGCAAGTGAGTGTCAGGGCTCAACTTGAACGCAGGTGTCCCAGCTTTAAGACCAGGGCTCTTGGTTCTGCTGCTAGGAACACAAAGCTGTCAGGGGCAGGGCCTGGTCCTCACTCATGAGTGTCTTACTCTTAGAATGACTCTTGCCTCTTGCCAGGCACCAGTGGGCTCATGCCTGTAATCCTAGCTACTCAAGAGGCAGAGATCAAGAGGACTGTAGTTCAAAGCCAGCCTAGGCAAATAGTTTGTAAGACCCTATCTGAAAAAAGCCTATCACAAAAAGGGCTGGTGGATTGGCTCAAGGTGTAGGCCCTGAGTCCAAACCCCAGTACCACAAAAAAAAAGAAAGAAAGAAAGAAAGAAAAGTTTGACTCCTGCCTCTTAAGGCCCCAGGGCAGGAGCAGCTGTGGGTGGGGGTGTCCAGGGATGCTGCTAAAATAAGAAGTGGCTTCCTCTGAAAGGGCTCTGCGGTCTCTGCAGGGGAAGGAAGTGGAGGCCGGAAACAGGAGGGGGCAGAGCAGTGAGAGGCCGAAACTGCTGCCAGCATTTCAGAGCCAAGCTGGGGTACCCCCCACCCACAAGACACAATGCAGCCAGCCAGGCTGTAGCCCTCCACTAATGCCATCTCTTCTGAGAAGCTTTCTTGACCATTTGCTAGACACACACATGCGCACACGCGCACACACGCACACACGCATGCATGCATCCACACACTCCATAGGCACCCACCTTACTCATCATAAATGGTAGCACCTCTTGGGTGCTTCATATCTACATGTCCAATTATCCTGCATGGGATGAGCCTGTCAAACTTTTAAAAGAACACAGTGCTGTGGTTCTATCCACAGCTTTATTTTACAAGTGAATAAGCCAAGGCTCAGACACAACAAGCAACCTCCCTGAGGTCACACAGTCAGTCAGAAAATAGCCAAGTAGGGAGCATAACCACATCTGATGGCACAACTGGGTGTTTAGCCAAGCATTGTCCTCTTTGATTGAGATATAAACAGTGTCCCTAAGGTTGTGCAACATAACTGCACCAAGGACACTGCACTGTTGTCACTAATGAAGTTTAACTTTCAGCCTGGCCCTTGCCTACATTCCTAGGGTATCTGGGAGCTATAGAGTGCTCTTAGGGAGAGGGGAAGGCTGGTTGAAATGAGGAAGCTTTTCTGTGCAAACATTTCTGGTAAAATGTGTGAAGAGATCTCAGAAGTATCTTCAAGGCTTCTATACTGTCTTGAGTTTTCTTTTCTCCTTTTAAATAAATAACTCTTGAATCTAATTTAACATTCTATTTGAAAGGAGGGTTTCCTTAAGCTGGGTGTGGTGGTGTATTCCTATAATCCCAGCACTTGGGAGACTAGCCTACCCTTCCCTGCCAAGGAAGGAGGGAAGCCAGCCTGGACTACACAGACAGACCCTGACTCAAAACAAAAATAAAACAAAATAATAACAACAATAAACAAACCAAAGGAGGGCCTCCCCAAATGAAAGAGCTCCAGGCTCCACGAACCCTAGATCTGGTGGTGGCCTGTGACAAGTCACTGCATTGCCTGCCCCACCCTGTCCTCTGCAAAGCCCCATTCTCCCCATGCTGAGGTTTCCTGCTTATGGATTTATCCTCTAACCCCACTGAAGACCACCGCTGAGGACTGGAGATGTGACTCAAGCAGTAGAGCACCTGCCTCACAAGCTCAAAGCTATGAGTTCAAACCCCAGTCCCACAAGGAAACATAAAAGACACCCCCACACCCCGACCATGAGCTTGTCACAGGCAGAGAGAGGGCAAACTCTGGTTCCTTGGTGTACAGGAGAGATTTGTTAAATGAAGAAATAAATGAAAGAAGAAAGGAAGGAAGGAAGGGAAGAAGGAAAGAAGATAGGCTCCTTTAATCCCATCAGGAAGTGTGAGAGGTTCAATTCCAGCTTTAAAACCCCTGGTCCATCTCTTAGATGTGGAGAGTGACAGCTCATGTGGACAGGGCTCAGACCTGAGTCCCCAGCCACCCTGCTGGGTCTTAGGACAAGGCTGCAGTGTCTTGTAGCTGCAGCAGGTCAAAGGCCTCCTCCGAGGAGAAGGAAGTGAAAGTGCTGCTGGAGTGAGTCATGGGGGTTTGTTGGGGGGGGTGCGGGTGGCACAAGTGGCAGGAGGGTGGCAAAGACTGGGCAGGAAGAGACACCAGAGGAACCAGGGAGACCTGAAGTTGCTCTAGGCCCTTTCCCAGACACTAGGGTCTTCATTTGGAGACAATGCCTGGAGACACCTTCTCTGTCCTTACGTCTCTGAAAGGATGTTGAGGGGTCAGAAACTAGATGGCTGTCTTGGAGGGGACAGAAGGAGTCAGATGGAGAGGCCCTGGAGGTCAACTACCTGCTGTGAGGGCGGGGCTTGAAGCAGGGGCAGCCGCTGGCAGTAACAGCAGTTGCCAACAGCAAGTGAGGCAGCTCCGTGTAGAGCTGTGGTCAGGGATGCACTCAGGACTTGAATCTTCTGTCTCAGACACCCAGCTCTGTCACTCACTAGCTGCCGAGCCCCAGGGCCACCCTCTTCTTCCTCTCTCCAAACCCTTCACCTCCTCTCCTGTAAGGGGGTGCTGCTAAGCACTTTTTTGCTTTCCCCAAAAGTTTTCCATTTTTGTCGGTGCATCACCACCAAGCACGTATATCATTGCCTCTTCACTGGCCTGAAAGAGGCTCATCTCCTGCAAATGACTTTTCCCAGCCATCTTTGCCATCGGGCTTCTTGCTACAGGCCAAAGGGAAGCAGTGAGAGGAGACTGGCTCTCTCTTCCTGTGTCTTCAGTTCCTACAGAACCATCTGTTCACCTGCAGTTGCAGCTCCCCAGATGGCTCCTGCCATGGCTCATGGTGGATTGTCTCCACTTCCTCCTTGTGCCTTTCCAACCCAGGAGTGGTAGCAGTTTCTGCCATGGCTGGACCCTGGGTTGCCTCACCACTTGCCATTTGGTTTCTCAGCTCTTTCCTGTAAGGAAATGTAGGCCCCAAAATGACCATGTGTTGAGGAGTGATCTGGCCAAGAGATTCTTTATTGCCGGGTGGGAGAGGGAGAGAGCAGAGAGAGCCAAGAGAGAGAGGGAGAGAGGGGCAGGGGCTTAAATACCCCTCAGTGGGACTCAGCATGAGCTGATTGGTTAGGATCTTATGGTTCATGCTGATTGGAGGTTGGGGCAGAAGGAGGATTCAAGCTGGACTTGAGGCAGGACCGTGACCCTGGAAAACAGAAGCTTAAGAGTGCAGTAAGAACTGAAACCTATCGGCGCCATTATTGCCAACATTCCTCCCTCTTTTGTTTGTTAAGGAAGGGGGGCGTTGTGTTCGCTCTGGCTTCTTCGAGCTGGCAAGGGGCGGCGTAGGGGAAGGGAGGGTCAGTTGGCAAATGGCGTTGGGGTGGTGAGTCTCATGATGGCGTACACCCAGGCTCCAAAAATGAAGATTTCCTCTTCCCTGAAGTTAATGAAGGTCCCTTGTAGCCATAGGGTCAGCCAACTATCCTCGCATTTGAGAGGTTGGTATCCCTGAAGGTAAAACTTTTCCTCTTCCATGTAACCAATTCCCTCGATTAAATTCCTCTGTTTGAAATACCTAGAGGGACTTCTGGTTTGCCTGACTGACCATGACTTTACAGAGGGCATCTAGTGCTTTCTTTCTGCTCTAGAATGTCCTCCATCTTCTCCATCCCCAGATTTTTTATTCTGGAGGGCCATTCCTGTCACCCATGGTTGGAGTGAAGGAGGCTCTAGCTCCTTACAGCTCTTTTTAGTGAATCCATTTCCAGGCAGATAAAGCTTTCACAAGGCAGCACTGTCTCTGTGGCATAGTGAGTGTGCCATGCGGCTGTTATTCTATTCTGCCTCTTTACTTTGCCTTTCCAAAGACTCAAAGGTGGGAGGAGCAAGTGAGAGTTGAGCGAGAAAAGATAGCAGGGAAGGAGGCAAAGAAGACCCTCCTGCTATGCTCACAATGAGCCTTGCACAGAGCAGCATTCAGCCAGCCACCTCTTCCTTGAGACCCAGGCAAGGCCTTGACTTTCAGAACAGCCCTAAAGAGAATGAAGGTTTATTCCATGGTGGAATGTCTGCCCAGGGCCCTGCTTCAAAAGAGCAAAAGAGCCTGGAATGACTCCTTTCAGTGAGCAGAGTGGTGTACCTGCCTCAAGCCCAGTGTCACTGGAACTCCATTGACAGAGGTCACCCAACCTTCTTTCTGCCCTTCCAGAGTGCTAGGCAGAGATCACTTTAGCGAGCCCCCGTCTCAGGCCACAGTAGGGGTTGTACTCAAGCCACTACAAAGGTGGAAGGAGCCTGAAAAGTCATTCAGTCCAACCTTGCCCTCTGTGGTATAGGTGGGGAAGTTGAGGCTCTGAGTGGAGACCAGCTGCAGCAGGAGAGCCAGTGGTGGGCTGGTAAGGAGCAGTGGAGCTAAGCCAAGGCCCCAAGGATACAGGCACTTGTGTGAGCTTCCATGTGTCATGTGAACTTGCACATGCTAAAGAGGTCACACATGTTTACAAGCCATCCTGCGTCCACAAAGACCACAGGCTCAGTGGTTGGGGCTCACATGTACATAACACACAGAGGTATGTGCCCCCGATCATACACACACCCCACCACGGTGCACACATGTACATGAATTTACAGCCACATGCACACATCAGTACTTGACCATGGCCACCCACCTATCCGTGCCCCCATGGAACACACCTGTGTGGATAGTCACACATGTGTGCACTCTGCCATGTGCCCCAGAACATGCATCCACACACAGTTTACATACTCGGACACACAACAGCGAATCAAGGCGCCTCAAGTACAAGGGCACATGTCATACCCAGCGGCTTATGTTTCTGCCCGGTGTGCACCAAGAGCAAAAATCAGATACCCTCTAGTATCACTCCTGTGTGGGTGACCATGGCTGATACACAGCCTCCCGCCCCTTCCCTCCCACACAATTCACATGTGCCCATCCATGTGTGAATGCAGCACACACCATCACACACATAGAATGCTTTGCTTTTTGAGACAGAGTCTGGCTTTGTAGCCTAGGCTGACCTCAAACTTGTGGTCCTCCTGCCTCAGCCTCTCTCCTGAATGCCAGCAGACTGTTCCCCTTGACCTCCCTCCTCCACCATCTCCTGGAGTCATGGGCTCTGACCTCTTCTTGGTGACAGCATTCTCAAGGAACTTAGAACTACCTGGCTTCCCTGGGGACTAAGAGACCACCATGCCCATCCCCCAAGACCCCGGTCCCATCCCCCAAAATGGGTGGTCTAGATCCTGGATGGGAGGAGGGCTGCCCAAAGCTCAAAGTTCTGGAGCCAAAGTCCTGTTTGCAGGCTTCTGGAGGAAGTTGCACAGCCTGTCCCCAGCCAGGCCAGCGGGGTGACTCAGTTTATTGTTTCTGGCTTCCCTTTGGCTGCAGGCCCAAGCCCAGCCAACAACCTATTCCTCTGTGACAGGGTGAAGAAGACAGGTGACCCTCCCAAACCCCACCCCCCTGGCTGGCCACAGGCCCCACAGCAATGTGTGCCACACGCAAGGTAAACAGGGCTGCACACCCACTCTGGGTGCAGAGGAGGCAGTCCCCCAGGATATTCATGGGCAGCACCCTCTCCTTCACACCCACCTTGGCTGTGGACACCCATGGCTGATTACAATGACATGTTGACATGTCACTGACTCATTGAACTTAGGAAATCCGTCCTGACTACAAACTTTTTTTTCATTGCAAAATTTCCAAGAATGTGCATGAGATGAGTTGGCAAGGCCTGGGGGCTATAGAAAGTCAAGAGTGGTCTGTGGGTGGCTTTCCCTGGGGTCTTTATTCTGGTCCCTTCCAGCAGTAGTGACAGGAGGCAATGGAGATGACCTGAAAATATTCTTGAAAACCCTGCACACACAGTGCATGCATAGCTAAAGCTAGTCAAAGCCGTTCATGCCTGCTTGCTTTCTTCTCTCCCCTCCTCTGTCTCTCCCTCCCTCCCTCCTTCCCTCCCTTCTTGGTTCATCTATTCAGAATCATTAAGCATCCAGAGGAAGCCAGTAATGATAACCCCTGCAAGGTAGAGATTAAGGTGGCCTGGGGAGGGGGCTGGAGGAAATGGAACAGATGTATAAACTATCATAGGTAAAAGGGACCAGATTTCTTTCTGATGATGAAGGAGGGTACAGGTGTGGGAAGGAGGAAACTGAGGAAGTTCCCTTCTGGTGTTGAACTAGAGTCAGTTTGGGGCTATCAGGGGGAACACTTGGTTTAAAGTGTGTGTGTGTGTGTATGTGTGTGCATGCGTGCCTGTCTGTGTGTTCCCCAAGAAGGCAGCAATGGGTACACTGTTACTCCCAAAAGGGAATAGGATCTTTTGGAGGAAGGGCTAATTCCAGGGCTGTCACAGAGGACACAAGATGGGCCAGAACAACGTGTTGTGTCAGGAAGTAGACAAGTACTCAAAGAATGACAGGACATGCCAGAGGGACACAAGAATCAGCTAAAAGTGGTTTCTTCTGGCCAAGTGTGGTGTAAAATAAATGAGAATTGCAATCAATTATAGTCCATTGAATAAAATAAATCTTCACTGTTATAAATGAGCAAATGGATCACTAAATGGACAGAAGAGAAAGCTTTCTCCTGCAGTAGAATACCAAGTAATAACAAAAAAGAAAAAAAAAAGGAAACTCACCTTCTGTAACTATTGTAACTATTATTTCAGACAGAGACATCGATGGGTGCTTAAACCAATAGAATCAAATGGACATTTACATAGTGGTTAGGTGTCTCCATGCTGGGTACTTGTTACTTACAAAGTAACAAAGTAACTCCACCCTGGAGGAAGTGGATCACCAGTATCACCAAATCAACACTGGGTGCCCAGAATGGATATAGTGAGAAAGTCAGAGCATCACTCTTTCCAGGCATGATCTCAGGAACTATTCTGTGAAACAACCTCTCTGCTAGCTTCCCAAACATCAGGGGAGTGGAACTCAACCCAAGATTTAGGAACCCCCTCTGGGTAGAAGGAGACACGTGACACTAGTGACGTCATCAGCAGTGGTGAAACTTTGTTGGGAATTCTGGATAAAGGAAGGGTATGTGTAACTTTTTGTACTGTGTTTGCATATTTTCTGTAATTTGCAATCTTTTAGAATAAAATGATTTTTAAATCCCAGATAGTACAACGTTGCAGTGTCAGAAGCTTCTGAGTGGATATTTCCAAGAAAAAGAGGAAGCAGGGATTATCTGATAGATTCACATTCTGGTGGAGGGTTGGGGGCCAACTGGGGTGGGCACATAGAAATCAAGCAGATCAAACACAGGAAGATTAACAAGTCCAAGAAAAACAGAAAGCTGTACAAGAGAATAAATGTAAGCACAGTCCTTTACATGGCTGAGTTGTCAACAATGCTACACTGTCACAAAATAAATCCCAAATATTTGCGACCAGCTTGGACAACACAGACAGCCATCTCAAAACAAAATAAACCTCAAATATCCACTGAACCAAAAATTATGAAATGATCCTATAAGGTCAATGATATCAGGAAAGGCAAGGGTAGGGTTGTACGGGCAGGAAGGAAATTCTTATCTTCCAAAGTCAGAAGACAGTAGACTACATCTAAAACAGAAAAATCAAGAAGTGACAGCATACGCATATTATTTAGCAGTACATGGGTAAATAAAAATAAATAAACTTGTTTCTTTTTAAAAATTAGCCATGCCTATAATCATAGCTACTCAGGAGGCAGAGATTGGGAGGATCAAAGTTTGAGACCAGTTGGGACAAAAAGTTCATGAGAACACATCTCAACCAATGGCCCCACACAGTGGCACACATCTGTCTTCCCAGCTATCCAGAAAGTGTAAATCATTCAGACTAGCCTGGCAAGACCCCATTTGAAAAATAGCTATAGCAAAAAGGACTGGGGGTGGGGCTCAAGTGGTAGAGTGCCTGCCTAGCAAGTGTAAGACGTGAGTTCAAATCCCAGTACCAAAAGATGGAAGGGGGGAAAGGAGGGAGGGAGAGAGAGAGAGAGAGAGAGAAAGAGAGAGAGAGAGAGAGAGAGAGAGAGAGAGAGAGAGAGAGAAAGGAAGGAAAGAAAGAAAGAAAACTGTCTCTATAGAATGTCTGGGAGTTGAGAGCAAAGACAAATTAGACAGGAGGTGCTGTTTTTCATTATAAGCCTTGCAGAACAAAGTGAATTAACAAAAGTAAAATAAAAATATAATTAAAAGAGATATTTTGAGCTAAGCAGTAAGACTTGGGCAATCAGTTGACCATTCAACAAAACCTACAAAAGTATCCCCCACATATTAAAATGCTGATAAAACAGAAAATTACATTTTCAGAGATGCTTAAATAACCTAAAATGAAAAAATTCCCACTTGATCCTATGAAGAGCAAGCACTCTCTTTAAGAAGAATAAATGCAGCTGGACACTGATGGTTCACACCTATAATCCTAGCTACTTGGGAGGTTGAGATCAGGAGGATCATGGTTCATGGTCAACCTGCGCAAATAGTTTGCCAGACCCCATCTCCAAACTAACCAGAGCAAAATGAACTGGAGGTGTGGTTTAAGGGGTGGAGCACCTGCTTTGTATGCTTGAAGTCCTGAGTTCAAACAGAAGAAGAAGAAGGAGAGAAGGAGGAGGAGGAGAAGAAGGAGGAGAAGTTACTTTTTACCAAATGAACCTTTGGAAGTTTGACATCTTCCCCTGTACCCAACTCAGGTGCCCAGGTGCCTCCCTGCCTGGGTCTCATCCCAGTCCCACTGCAGCTCCCTGGAGGAGAGCACTCAAACCCTTCTAGCTGTCCTTGGTGGTAGGAGCTCATCACCTCATTTTACAGGTAAGAAAACAGAAGTTTGGAGAAGGGACCCACCATGTCCAAAGCCTTTTAGCCAAAAAGTAACCAACCTGGCCCTGCCACCAGATTGACAAAGTCCTAGGTTCCCAGCCTTCACCCTCCCTCTGAGGACCTTTGCCTGCAGGCGTCAGACCTAATTACAGCCTTGCTGCCCCCCAGATCGGCCAGGAGGGGAGGGCATCATCAGAGTGGAGATTCTGGAAGCTCCCGCCATGTGTCGTTATATCTAATTACATGAGCTCCAGCCTCTGCGTGGGCTGGCGCAGCCAAAGTGTCTCTGTGCCCAGGTGGCTGGGATCTCTGCATCTGGAAGTGGGCAGAAGCTGCTGAAGGGCCTTCCTGACATGTCCACACCTCACTGAGGTGGGGGTGGAGGTGCTGGCTCCCAGGTGTCTCTGGGTGTTTTCCACCAGACTCCTACCTGGGCAGGGAAAGGAGCAGAACAAGATAGGCACAAGAGAAGCACAGTCTTCAATTCTCTGCATCTGCCCCAGACATACATACACACAGACAGACACACACACACACACACACACACACACACACACACACTGGGTTAGGGTTCTGGATCATTCATCTGAGTCTTTGGGTAAAGAAAGACCCACTTACACTTTCCTTGGCTCCATTGTGTGTTTACGGTGGGGAAAAGCAAGTGAGAAGGAATGGGGAGAGGACATGTCCCCAGGGCAGAGAAGGGTAACAGGAGTAAACTTTTGCTTATGTTCATTTAATAAACAGGTACGGAATGGCTTGTGTGTGCCAAGCATTGTTCTAGCATAACTCAAGGAGTTTACTTTCCAAAGGGGAAGGGATAATGCCACTCCAAAAAAAAAAAAAGTGCTATACCAGGTGGTGACAAGTGGCATGAAGAAGCAAGGGGGAGGGGCATCTTGATGATGGGCTGGCTGGAAAAAGAGCCAAGTCACTCTCCTCTGATCTCCCAAACCCAAAGTATAGATGAAGAAATGACTGAGGGGGCAGAAAATGGGAGCCCATCAACCCAGTTGCTTTCCCTTCTCTAACATTGGCTTTCCTTCATTTTAAATATTTAAACTCAGAAAGTATGACAGCCTGGTGTCATACTAAAATCCCAGGAGCCCAAGAGGTAGAGATCAAGAGGATTGCTGTTCAAGGCTACCCCAGGCAAAAAGTTATCACAATCCCATCTCAACAAACTGGTATGGTGGTATACATCTATAAACCCAATTATGCAGGAAGAATAGCTAGGAAGATGGAGTCCAAGGTTGGCCACAAGGAAGACACAATACCCTATCCAAAATATAACTAAAAGCAGAAAGAACTGGGGGCATAGTTCAAGTGACAGAGCACCTGCCTGGCACGCACAAGGCCCTGAGTTCACACCTCAGTACCATCAAGAATAATAATAATAAAGGGAGGGGGTGGGGGCAGGGGGGAGAAATGACCCAAGCCTTGTATGCACATATGAATAATAAAAGAAAATAATAATAATAATAAAGTTATATGACAAATATTTGTGTACTTACCACCCATGTTAAAAAATAGATCTTTAGATTTGTGAAACAAAACTTAAAATGAAAGCACCCTGTATTCATAAGGAAAAGCTAGGCTATGCTATACTAATAAGCTGCCAATCTCAGTTGCTTTAGACAACAATGTCTATTTTGCCCTCATTCTTGGTGCACAGTGCGTTGGTGGACAGGAACCCAGGCTGAGAGGTGTTTGATAAAACCATCATCTCGGCAAAAGGCACCAGGGCTCCCTATCAGGGAAAGGAGCACAAGACTCTCACACCGGTGCTTAGACATTTCCTTCTGAAAGTGGCTTGAAACTGCTCATGTTTCATTGACCAAAGAGCCAGTATCCATGTCCAAGTTCAAAGGGGCAGTGCAGTGTAATCGTATCACATGTTCATGATCAGCAGTGAGACTCTGTCTCAAAAAAAAAAGAATAAAGAAAAGAAGTCAGGCTTGGTGGTGCACATCTGTAATTCCAGCACCAGGGAGGCTGTGGCAGGAGGATTGCAAGTTTGAGGACAGCCTGAGCTACATAGCAAGACCCTGTCTCACAGAAAGAAGGAAAGAAAGAAATGAAAGAGGGAGAGAAAGAAAGAAAGGAAGGGAGGAAGGGAGGAAGGGAGGGAGGATGGGAGAATGGAAGAAAGGGAGGAAGGAAGGAAGGAAAGAAGGAAAAGAGGGAGGGAAGGCGGGAGGAAGGAGAGAGGGAGGGAAAGAAGAAATGCCTGTGATCACTGTTGATATCTGCCCCTTTCCCTATCCCATCACCAACTATCTCTCTCTTCCAGTAATAAACCCATCTGGAAGTTATTGTGTATCTTTTTCATCTATGGATTAAAATAACTTTTAGAATACTGAATATACCATTAAAGAATGTATAGAAAGAAATCACAAGGGAAATTTGAAAATATTTTGAGCTGATAATTATGAAAATATATAAATCTTACGTGGGGTGGCTAAAGCAAGACAGCAGAAGGGAAGCATAGCATTAAATGGATCTACTCAAAAAAGAAGAAAGTTCCAAAATCAATTAGCTAAGCTTCTACCTTAGGAACTAGCAAGAAGAGCAAATTAAATCCAAGGCAGGCAGAAATAAAGAAAAAAGATAAATAGAAATCAATGGATAAAACAACAGAAAGAGTAAGTAAAACCATAACTATGCTCTTAGAAAATCAAACAAAATCAATATATTTTAACCATGCTGATCAGAAGAAATGAAAGATATAAATTATCAATATCAAATATAAAAGAAAGGACATCCCTCCCTATAGACCATATGAACACTAAAAAAGATAACAAGGGAATATTATGCCCACAAATATTGTGCCCAAGTTTATGACTGTAAAGTCGTAAACTTTATGACTTAGATGAATGGACAAATTCTTTGAAAGATGTAAACAATCAAATTCCCCTTAAGAAGAGATAGATAAACCAAACAGCCATCTGGTAGGGACTATGAATTCATAGCTGAAAGAAAACTTTCCCATGAAAAAAGATTCTAGGCCCAGACAGTTTCATTGGTGAATTTTACCAGTTAAAGTCATTTTTATAATATTGGGCTGGGAGTGGTGGCTCACACCTGTAATCTCTGTAATCTTGTGGTATGGAGAGCAAAAAGATTGAGATTGGAGGCAAGCCTGGAAAAAATGTTAGTGAGCCCCCATCTTAATCAATAAGCCAATAAGTGGTGCATGTCTGTGATTTCAGCTACACAGGAGGTATAAGTTGGTGAATCATGGTCCAAGGGTCAGCCCTGGATCAAAAAATAAATAAAATAAAATTAGAACTCCTATCCAAAAAATAATCAAATAGGGTTTAGCTCAAGTGGTAGAGCGCCTGCCTAGCAACCACAAGGCTCTGAGTTCAAACTTGTATACTGACAAAAAAAATTAATTCCACAAAAACTTTTCCAAAACACAGAAGAGGAGGGCACAAGTCTTAACTAATTATATATGATCAGAACTACCCTGATGCTACAGCATGACAAAAGCATCACAAGAAAAGATAACTGTAAATTTATATCCCTCATGAATACTGATACAGAAATACAGCAAAATATTAGCAAATCGAATTCAGCAATATATACGAAAGGCTTAAGCCAGGCGCCGGTGGCTCACACCTATAATCTTAGCTATTTGGGAGGTTGAGATCAAGATCGAGATTTGACGCCAGTCTAAGCAAATAGCTCTCCAGACCCCATCTCCAAAATAACCAGAACAAAATGAATTAGAGGTGTGGCTCAAGCTGTAGAGCGCCTGCTTTGCAAGCACAAAGTCCACCTGTTTTGCAAGTACAAAGTCCTGAGTTCAAACCCCAGTACTACAAAAAAAAAAAAAAAAAAAGGCTCGTACATCAAGACCAACTGGGGTTTATCACAGGAATTCAAAGTTGGCCCAAAATTCAGGAACCAATGTGGTTCACAGATTTTAAAAGAAAACCCAAATGATCACCATAATAGATACAAAAAAGGCATTCAATAAATTTGAAATCCACTCATGATTTGAAAAAAAAAAAAGAAATTCTCAGCAAACTAGGCATAGATAAGATCTTCCACAACCTGACAAAGAGCACATACAATACAGCCAACACTGTCTGTCCTTCATGGTGAAAGTCTGGGGAAATGCCATTTCTTTTCAGCATTGTACTAAATGTCCTAGCCAGTACAATAAAACAAGCAAGCAACTAACTAACTAACCAAAAGGTAAACAGCTTGGAAAGGACTAAATAAACCTGTATTTGAAGAGAACATGGTCATCTATGCAGAAAAATTGCCCAAACTACTTAAAAACCTAATATAATGAGTGAGTTTAGCAGACCTGCAGGATACAAGGCCAGTATGAAAAAAATAATTGTATTTCTATACAGTAGCAATAAAAATTGAAATTGAAATAAAAAATGAACACCATTTCCATTAGTATCAAGAGCATGAAAACCAAGGGATAAATTTAATGAAATTAGATTTGAAAACTGAAAAATCATTGACAAGGTCAATCTAAGAAAATCTAAATAAGTGGAGAGACATACGATGTTCATGGAGAAGACTCAATACTGTAACAAAATATTAGCAAATCCTGAGGAATTATGCTGACTCTTCCTCAATTGATATGTAGTCAATACAAATGTAATCAAAATTCTAGCAGGCTTTTTTTGTTAGATATTGACAAATTGACTCTAAATTATATATGGAAATGCAAAGGACCTGGATTAGGGAAAAAAATTAAGGAATGAATTTGGAGAACTCACACTACCTTATTTCAAGACTTACCATAAAGCTACGATAAGCAAGATAGGGTAGTAAAAGTTTTGATCTGTAGATCAATAGAACAGAATAGAGCCCAGAAATAAACCAACTTGGTCAGTTGATTTTTGACAAAGGAACCAAAGGTAATTCATTGGGGAAAGAAATCTTTTCAACAAATCATGCAGAAAAATCAGACATCCATATCCAAAACAATCAAAAGACCCTCAACCCTCAACTCTCACAACATACAAAAATTAACTCAAAATGGGCCAGAGACTGAAATGCAAAGCATAAAACTTTAAAAGATAATAAAGAAAACATCTTTGTGACCTTGGTGAGGATTTCTTAGATGCAAATAGCACAAACCATAAAAGACAAAGATTGGTAGATTGGACTTCATTGAAATTAAAACCATGAATGTTTTCTGAAAGCCATTGTTAAAAAAATGAAAAGACAGACCACAGGCTGGGAGAAAATTTCTGATAAGTAACCTGTATCCAGAATTTTTAAATAACCATAATGAAATAATGAGAAGACAGCTAGGTGTGGTGGTACAAACCTGTAATCCCAGCTACTCTGGAGGCTAAGGTCAGAGGATCATAAATTCAAGGTCAGCTTGGGCAACTCAGGCAGGTTGATTCCTGACTCTAAATTTTTTTGTGTGTGGTTCTAGGGTTTGAACTCAGGGCCTTCACCTTGAGCCACTCCACCAGCCCTATTTTTATAAAGGGTTTTTTGAGGTAGGGTCTCACAAACTATTTCCCCAAGCTGGTTTTGAACTGTGATCCTCCTGATCTCTGCCTTCTGAGTAGCTAGGATTACAGGCGTGAACCACCAGCACCAGGCAAAAATAAAAATGTTAAGAGACTAATAACATAGCTCAGTGATAGAACACTTGCCTAGCATGCACGAAGTCCTGGGTTCAATCCTCAGTGTAAATCCATCCATCCATCCATCCATCCATCCATCCATCCACACACACACACACACACACAAAATGTAAAATTAAATAAGAACAACTACCCAACAATAAAGTGAGCAGCAGCTTTGAAGAAACTTCTGCATAGAAGAGAGAGAGACAGAAAATAAGTGCATAAGTTGCTCTTAGGTAAAAGCAGGATGAGCTGGCGCCACACACCTGTGAGCCAGCTAAAAATGTGAGCACTGGCGATGCCAAGCCAGTGAAGAGCTAGAGCACCGGTACCTCAGTGGCAGGCGAAAGGGTACAACCATGTTGGAAAATAGTTTGGCAGGTCTCTGGCATCTGTTGATGGGTAAACCTTGAAAACAGGATCCTAAGTGAAAGAAGCCAGTCAGAAAAGATCACATATGATCTGATCCTATGTACGTGAAATTCCTAGAACGGCCAAGTCCACACACACACAGAAAGCGGAACCATGGCTGCTTATGACTGGGGGGAGTGATGGTTTCACTTTTGTTGATGGAAGTGTCCTAAAATTGACTATGGTGATGGCTGCACTTGTCTGTGACTAGACAAAAATAAACATTAAATTTTACATTTGAAATGGGTGAATTGTATGGTGTGAGAGTAACCTCAACCTCAAGTAAGCTGGTTTTTTTTTTTTAATTGAGCCTAGTGATGCCTCACTTTCACTTTTTTTTTTTTTGGCAGTACAGGGCTTGAACTCAGGGCCTACACCTTGAACACCTTGAGTCGCTCTGCCAGCCCTTTTTTGTGAATGGTTTTTTCGAGATAGGATCTCTCAGATTAATTGCCTGGGCTGGCTTCTAATCTCGATCCTCCTGATCACTGCCTCCTGAGCAGCCAGGATTACAGGTGTGTGTGAGGCACTGGCGCCTGGCTCCTTTCACTTTTAATTCCCTGTCTCAAGGGTTTTCTTCTCACCAACAAGTATTTCTTGGCTGGTCCCAAGCAACAACTCTCCCCAGATCCAAATGTCCCTTTTCCATATCAGCCATGACCTGCCACCAAAGAAAGGCTTCCCCCAAGGTTGTGATGGGTTGCAGAAGTCTTATGACCAACCCAGAACTTCCCTGGGCAGGCTGTAGGCACCAGGGTCAGGGTTAAGATGAGGCAGATCAGGCACTAAAGGCACAAAATCCAAAGAGAGCTCATCCTCCAGGACATGCAAGGACAGCTGGCCCTCACCAGCCAGTGCTTCTTTATCGGTTTCTTTTCTTGTGGTAAGATACATGTAACATTAAATTTACCAATTGACCCATTTTAAAATATATCATTTAGTAGTTTTTAATACATTCATAATTTTGTGGAATCATCACCAGCTACGTAGTTCCAAACATTCTCACCACTCACAAAGGAAGCCCCGGGGCCCATTAGCAGTCACTCCCCACTCCTCCCCCTCAGCACTCAGCAATCCCTGTGTAATTTTGTCTCTCTAGGTTTGCCTGTTCTGGACGTTTTGATCACATGAAATCATACAATATGTGGTCTTATGTAACAGGCTTTTCTCACTGGGCATAATGTGTTCAAGGTCCACTCCCACGTAATTGTTTCATTCCTTTTCGTGACTGAATAATATTCCATTGTGTGGATATATCACATTTTTTTAATCCATTCATTTGGTGGTGGACATTTTTAATTGTTTCCACTTTGGGGTACTGTGGATAATGCTGCTGTAAACATTTGTATACAAGTTTTTGTTTGAACACCTGTTTTCAGTCCTTTTGGGTGGAGTCCTAGGAGTGGAATTGCTGGATGGATGGTAATTCATCGTTTAGCATATGGAGGAGTCATCTCTCATTTGGCACCTGGATTCTTAGCCTGCCTCATCCTCTCTGAGCCCTGGGGCACACTCACCCATCTATAAGTCTTCTCACCATGTCACTACTATGCTCACCCTCGTGAGCTGCTTGCAAACAGAGCAGTCGACACAGGCAACAATTCTGGGTCACATGGGGCCGGTGGTGGGGGGAGTATACTAAGGAGCTGGAGCAGAGGAGAATGCTGGCAGGGAGGGCCGGAGAAGTCCCCAGAGGCTAGCACCTAACTCCAGGCAGCAGCTGAGGTAGCCACTTCTACCCTGTGGGCCTCAGTTTCTCAGATAGGAACCTGAGGACAGTGAATTTCTCTGGCCAGGCACAGGTGAGATTCTGCATGTGAATGTGTAGCTTCATGGGGTATGAAACCCAAGACAGAATCTTCCACTCAAAATGTCTGCTTGAGTGGCTTTGGAACATGGCAGGACTCCAGGTGGACCATCCTCGGGTGGTTCTACTGAGGCAGCAGGAAGCTGTATGGAGTCAGAAATTCTATAACGGGGACCATGGATGAGACAGGGCTGCTGATTATTTAATCCAGTAGTGGATTCTTACATATAACCTTTGTGTTCAATAAATGGAGATTTTTCAGCTCAGCCAAGTTCTGCAAAGCGTGAGCCCAAACCACATGGGGTGGAGGTGGCAGGACTCATTCACGGTGGTTTGCAGGGCACAGGGACTTTTTCTGTGGCAATCATCTCATCTAGAAGCAGACCAGGGCCTCCCACAAGGGCTTGGAGGGAGAAGAATCTATCCCAAGAGCAGAGAAGACAGTGAGCTTTCCCCACCCACAGGGCCTGAAGGTCAAACAGCTAAATCGAGAAGCCCAGGCCTCTACCTGGGGAATTTGTAGAGTACAAAGACTGGCAGGGAGGAAGGAGGGGCTTTCTCCAGAGGAACAAGTGGAGGGACTGTCCACCGCCCTGGCCGGGTGCTTATTATGCTATTTAATTTCCCAGCAATCCCTTAACTGCTAGGAAAAAGGTAAAAGTGACTTGTCAAAATCCCAGGGCAAGTTAAGCTCCAGGCAGGCTTCAAAACCAGTCCTCATGGCTCAGGCTTGGGCTCCACCAGGCCACCCTGAAGTCCTCTTGACAGAAACCCAGTGGGGCATGTGGGTGGCCTCTGGGTCACCGAGGTCATTCTCAGCAGTCAGTACTAATGTGACCCTGTGGGAGGGATATCTGTGTCTTCTTTCTGGTCTATCTTGGAAAGTCCCACATCTTTTGCACAATGCCTTCCTAACATCCTGGTCTGGAATTTGCACCAAGGGCAGCCAAAGGCCAGAATCCTGAAAGCCTGAGACAGGGACACTGAGGACAAAGTGTCCATCCATCTTGTGAGGCCCCTGGCCAAGGCCTTTGCAGGTAGGTGGAGTGAATCTGTATTCATCCCCACCCCCCACCATCCTGAGCAGAGTTTGCAGGCTGGGGAAAGTATCCCACACACACCCTGCAGCCCCCAGCCCAGACTGCCTAGATTCAGAAAGACTGATGGGAGGGGCCAAGATTTTAGATTTAGACCTGGATTCAAGATCAAGTTCAAGTTCACTTACTTGTGTGACCTTGTCTGATTTCCCTTCGTTTCTCTCCACCTTGGTTCCTCCATCTGTAAAGTGAGACCGATACCATCAGACAGAAGGGGAGAGCTGATATGAGCACAGTTGGCATCATGGCCCACAGGAAGCATCTTCCATCAAGGAATGGGAGCTGGGATATTTCCCAGCATTGCCCAGTCTTCTAAATCGAGCTGCACCCACAGTGCTGGCACTCTTGCCTGGGCACTGGCTTGGCCTGGGGAAATGCCATGATGGTCCAGCCATGGTCTCTGCCCTTCAGAACTTACAGTCTAGGGAGATAGGCAGACCAAATGGGGCAGGAGCAACACATGCAGCCCGGGGACCCTGAGAAAAGGAAGGATGACCCTGCCTGGGGGTCAGGGAAGATGTCACTTAGGGAGAGGATAAGGGAGGAATTTAAATACTTAGCACCTTGTTTATCAATCACTGATGACAGAAACAAGCAGGGCAATTCCTTTCCTACAGACAGTAAATTCTCACAGCAAAACACCTATAACAAGGCGGGTTACCAAGAGGAAAACAGAGCAACTTCATTTGATCACAGCTTTACATGACTGAGAGCCTTCAGAGAGAAGACCCACAGACTCTAGATGATCTACTCGTTTTTATGCTTACGTTCCAAGGCACTTGGACAGCCCTGCACAACGGAGATCGGATGAGGAGGGTGTGAGCCGGGAAACCCAGCAACGCCTGTTTAGTGGGATTCTTCTGGACTCTTGGTGAGAGCATTCCTTCCTCCTAGATATGGGGCAGGACCCTTCTGCAATGCAGTTTTATGGCTAACCATCAAGCAAGGCATGTCAGTCTCCCTGTGGCCAGCTCTCGCGCAAAAGGCAAGAGAGGCAGGGAAGCTGGAGTGATATTTTTAGGTTTTAGGGCTGGCTTTGGGGGAAAAGAGGTTCTAGTTTCTCAGACTGCCTTAGGGAAGAGGAAAGAATTCTAGTTTCTCTGTTTGCCTGGGGGTGGAAGGAGGCGTGAGGACCAAGAGGGCAGAGAAGTTTCAAAAGAAACTTTGCTTCTGAGACCTTTCCTTTGGGGTATCGTTTTCTGAGCCCCAATACTTAGAAAAGTATGGTTGGAGCATAGGATGCATGGAAGAGGGGTAGATATGAGAGCAAAGAGGATCTTGAATGACACTAAGTCTAGATGACATATTTCTGATGTGGCACTCCACAGTGGGGACCCAGGTGAACAGTCACCGCCACAGAAGTTCCCAGGGTCTAGAATAGTGACTCCTGTCCTATGTCCATGGCATCTTCTGAGGACAGCACTGTGACTAGGGATTGAGTCTTGCCTCCATTCTCTTGGGGGATGGGCTGCAGGGGTGGACAAGGAATAGAGATTCAGTCAAGGGGCTTTAGAGATAATGCGGGAGACTGAGGTGCTCAGATGCAGGGAGATCAACACAGGGCAGGGGTGGAGTTACCAGGAGCTCCCTGGCTTTGAGCATTGCTCCTGGAGCAGCCCTGAAGTTTCCGGTTCACAAAGGAAAACTCACATGCTTTGAGAAGAAGGTGCCTGCTTTCAGAACAAACTCTGCTTGCTGCTTCTGCACTGTGTGTCCTGAAATCAGGCACAGACCCTCTCTGGTCCTCAGGATCTCCACCTGCAGCCCAGGACACCTGCTGGCTTCTCCTCATGAAATGAGGTGTGTTCCCACGTAGATTCTTACCTGCCAGCCATCCCAATCTGGCATGGTAGGAAATGCCAGGGCTTCAGACTCAAAGCTGTGTGTGAATCCCAACTTTGGGACCAGCTGGATGCTTAACTCTGCCAAGTGCTGAGTGCTGGGCCTTCCACTCCTCACCTGCAGAATGGGGAACTGCCTGGCAAGGTTGCTACTGTGTAAACTAAAGGAGAAGAGATGACCCTCACTTCCTTCCTCTGGCGGGTGCGTTTGCTTTGCTGCTAGCCTGCTCAGCCTCAACTTTTGTGACATGGGTCAGTGACAAGCGAGGAAGGGACTGTATGTCACCGATGTACTTTTGAGCATGAAGGGGTCACTATGAGTAATAAACAGCCATAAAGCTGAGCTGGCCTGGGGTAACCAGAATTTATGACCCCATGGATGAGCAGAGATTCAGAAATCAAAATGGAGAGACAGAGGTGTGGACAGAGTCCAGGACAAACGAGAGCAGGCGTCATGAGGAGTAACCTTTGGGGAGAGGGTGTTGTGTATCCAGCCGTCTCATGGGATGTGCTCATCAGCCCCTCTGTTCAGAACCCCCCAAAATTCCCAAGGAAGAGTTACTTCACTTGGCTTTGGAGCAACTTGGAGCTGAGTTGGGGTGGGGGGATCTCTTACAATCCCGGCCTATATTTGGTGGCTGGCAGCTTTATTTTTTTCTGGGATGGGCCTTCCTGCTGACGCTGGTCTTTGGCTGGGAGCAGGAAGGACCACTTAGAGTTGGGTAACACAAGGAAAGAGACTTGAACAACAGCTACTCAATAAATTTCTGGCTCCTTCCCTCATTACTGATAAGCATTCTTGTCCTAAGGCCTTGATCCTGGTTTGTCTCAAGTCCCCAAACCAACCATGTCCTTCTTGTGTTCCCCCTGGCCTAAGCCCTCCTGGCTCCCAGCCCAAGCCATACAGGAATCCTCAGCCTCCAAGTGCAGGAAGGCCTGCTGGCTGCTTTCCTTTCTGCTGCCTTTTACTTCCTCTCCAGTGGGGGCTGGGCTGGGACACAGCTGGCTGAGGTTGGGGGCTCTCCCCACACTGCTTCTTGACACAGGCAGGGCCTGCATCCCTCCACCCTTAATGTCTCCTCTGGGAACATGGCTCTCAGAAACCTGAGCCGCCCAGCCAACCAGTGCAAGCCTGAGGACGTGGGCCAGGAGGCTGGGGTGAGGGGCTTGGTTTCCATCTTCCCTGAAAACAGAAACCGAGACACTGGACTTCGGGGTCACTGAATAGCCTCCCTTCCTTGCTCAGCTGCTTGGGGCTGCTAGGCCAAGAGAGCACAGCACTGGGGAGGCTGAGACAAGACGGATCATGAGGTTGAGGCCAGCCTGGGCAATTTAGCAAGACCCTCTCTCAAAAACAAAATCTTTTTAATAAAATCTAAAGTGGACAGGGTGTGGTCTAATAGCAATAGTCTGGATGGGGACAGCCAGGCAGTCCTGTCTGTTCAGATTCTTCTCGGCCTTCTGGGGTCTGTTCAGATTCTTCTCGGCCTTCTGGGCAGCATTCCTTCCTCCTGAGAGTGGGGCAGGATCCTCGGGAATGAGGGTCTCATGACTGCTGTGAGGTAAGGGCAGGTCAGGGACCCTCCTGAATGGCCAGCTCCTGCTCAGAAAGGTGGGGGAGGGTCGAGCGGTATTTTTAGACTTTGTGTCTGGCTTTAGGGAAAAGGGGTTTTGGTTTCCATGACTGGCCTCAGGGAAGAGGCATTCTAGTGTCTCTGGCTTGCCGCAGGAGAGTGAGGGGAGAGACGAGAGAGCAATTGGTCAGAGGGGCGTTGGTTCTGAGACATCTTCCAAGGCCTTCCCATGTCCTTTGGTGCAAAGCACTCAGAATGCCAAGTGCTGGATTTTGGGCTATCATTTTCTGAGCCCCAGCAGAATCTTAAGGCTCTTAGTCCAGGGTCACCCCTTTATAGTGCCTGGGGTAGGGGACAGATGGGATTAGTGGTGAACTACAACTAGTTTACATCAGCGGTGAGAGGAGATTGTTGAATAAAGGCTACTTGTGGGGCTGGGGGTGTAACTCAGTGGTAGGGTACTTGCCTAGCATGTGCAAGGCCCCAGGTTTGATCCTGGGGTGGTGGTGGGGGCGGGGAAGAAAAGAAAAAAGAAAAGCTAATTGTTAGTTGATAGTTGTTAGTTGTTGATAATTTGAAATAAATAGCAAAGGCAAAAGCTAAAATAAGGGATTAAAAAAATCCTACAGTATGGACTGGGTACTGTGGCTCACACCTGTAATTCTAGATACTTGAGAAGAGATCAGGAGGCCCAAGATTCAAGGACAGTCAGCACAAAAAAGCAAGACGCTATCTCGAAAACAAAACAAAACAAAAAAACCGCTGGGTGTGATGGCGTATGCTTGTCATCCCTGCTACTTGGGAAGCATAAATAGGAGAATCACAATCCAAGCCATACCAGGCAAAAACGTAAGACCCTATCTCAAAAATAACCACAGCAAAAAAAGGCTTGAAATATGGCTCAAGTTGGAGAGCCTGCCTAGCAAGACTAAGACTCTGAGCTCAAACCCCAGTACCACCACCACCAAAAGCCAAACCAAAACAAAATCCCATAATATGATATCTGCCAGTAGCAAGAAGGGACTCATGGGCTCAGTGGGCTCACTGGTTGGTTCAGCTGAATGTTTCTGCATATCTATTATGAGTTACAGACTTGCTTCACTGTATCTCAGCTGTTTGATCTTGAGCAGGTCACATTACCTCTCTGAGCCTTTTTAGTAGGTAGAGAAACAGAGTCAAATACCCCACTTTCTGGAGATCTATACAGGCAGGTAACAGTGGCACCCGGCCTGTGGGCTGTGGAAATAATTAAACCACGTGGTGAAATGAGCTAATGTAGGTTGCTAGTCTGTGAGCACCACAAACCTTGGAATTACCATCATTTTCAGCCCCACACAGGATTGGTATGGATGGAGCTCTGTATACAATACCCCAAAGTGAAGGCTCCAGGAGCCAAGTTCTTCCCTGGCCCTCTCCTGCCCTCCTGTCACCTGCTCTCCTCTCTCTCTGGGGCAAGCCATCCTCTTTCCCAAGGCGCCAGAGTCCTCCTACCCCCAAAGTCAGACATACAGTCTAAAAACCAATGGAACCTTCCTGTGACTTTCTGTTTTGGTCCTGGCCATCAAGAAATTCTTTGCTCTAGTGATAGGATCCATGTGATCCTCATTCCAGAGGATCTTGCTCCACACTCAGGAGAAAGGAATGCTGCCCAGAGAGGCCAAGAAGAATCTGGACAGGCCTGCCTGGCTGTTCCCCTCGGTCAATTACTATTGGATCATAGATTTTGTCCATCCCCAAGTCTACACAGCTGTCCATGCTCAGTCAAATCTAAGCATAAAATGCCTGGTTCTTTGGGTCTTCAGCCTGAAGTCTCCTCCCTCATGTATAACATCGAGCAAATAAATTTGTTGTCTTGTTCTCTTGCTAGCCTGTCTTCTGTTTTAGGAATGCCGACTGTGACCCTTTATGATGGGTGAGGAGGGGCTGTGCCTTCTCTCCCAGCTCCAGCAGTGTCTCCCCACACTAGAACTAGCTAAAAAAGATATCCTCACTGACCACTCCCAGTGAGGGAATCGAGGCTCTGAGAGGTAAAATGGCTTGTTCAATGCCACACTACAAGTAGGTGCTGGTCAGGCTTCGAACTCCACTCCAAGGCTGGGTTTCTGCCAAGGCCTCTTGGCCTCAGCCCAGACCTGGGAGGCCGGCAGGGCACATGCTATGGTATTTGGTACCAGTTTCTAGCGGAATGTGTGAGGGTCATTGGCTGCCTATCCCAGGGCCCGCCCAGCAAGTCTGCTCAGAGCCAAAGACTGCAACTTGGAGCCACATAGAGCTTCAGGGGCTCTGGATGCCCCCAGACTTACCAATGACCCTCTCCCACTACACTCTGCTTCAAGGGGTTACCCCCAAACACCTTGAACCATGTCCCTCAGAATATTATTTGAATAGGAGAAAGGATACCATTTCCTGATAAGGGATTCAGTCCTGGCTGCTTCTATCTTGGTCCAGAAGGCTGGGGTGGGGCTGGGGGGTGGGGAGTGGCAGTACCCAGACCCCCGCAAGCCTCGTCTCAAAGAAACCCGATCCAACCTTTCTGATTCCTTTCTTCTTCCCCACCCCCACCATTTGCCATCTCTGATGCTTCCTTCTTCCCATCCCATTCCCAACCCTGGCATGTCCCGATGCTTGGGAAAATTACAACTATTCCCAGCAAACCAGGGCAGGGCTGAAAAACCCACAACCAATATCCCCTCTCCTTCAGAGCATTTGTCTCACATTTGGGGCTGATAGACTGATGATGTCATTGTCCTTAAATCCAGGGGAGCCCTTGCTGTCATCTGTTCTGAGAGTAGCCAGTCCTCTGAGCATGAAAGAAGTCTCGGGCCCAGAGAGAGAGTCAAGAGTCCCAGAAAGGTCACAGCTGCTCCCTGTCTCCCAAAGTCAATGCTGGTGTCAAGGGAGAAACAGGGCCAGAGTGGGACCTGATTGACTCATTCTCCCACCCCTCGCCCATGGCAACACAGAGCCAAGAGCCAACTTTCTCATCTGAGAATGTTCTCGTCAGGAACCTGATGCCCACCTCGCAGCGCTGGGCACGGGATGCATAAATGTAGACCTCAGTACTGGGCTGACATGGCCTACTTGTTCATGAACTTATTCACCTGGCTTCAGGTGACATCAATTCTGAGTGGCCATATCAGTTACTGTCTAATCTAGCACACTTCTGAGTGTGGAAGGGAGCACCATGATTAATGATGCAGTGACCTCCAGCCACACTGTGAATCTTGGAGCTTCTAAGCAGGTGCAGGAGGCCCAGGCAAATCCACCACCACCTACTGCCCTAGGGAGACCAAGTGTTGTGAGCAAGCTATGTCAGAAACATCAATGGATGTTTGTGTCTTTCCATAAAGTCAGACTTTATTGAATAACAGTAAATTCACAAGCCACGTCAATTTTGTTGGCTTCAATTCACTAAGCACTCCTGATTTCACTTGGTATTCATGGCCATTGGCAATCACAGCTTCTTTTAATGTCAGATCACACATTACACTTCACAAGATAATGTACCTAATAGAAATTATTGTATGAAAATCTCATACATATATATGTCACAGAAGAGGCTAAGAAGAGGCTAAGAGGGTGCAGAGTTCAGAGGGCTGTTTTGAAGACCCAGGCAGAGAGCTGACAAGGATGCAAGAAGTCCCTGCAGGGGACCACTTAAGAAGTCTTATGAACAGCAGGCACAGAGCTGGCTGTGGAAGGCACAGATTGTCAAAGGCAGGTCAGGGTGGCAGGCAGTTTGAGTGTCAATCTGAAGTGACCTGTGTGTCACAGGCAGGAGAAACTGCATTTGAGCTAGAGCCCAGGGACAGAGGCTCCTCCACTGTGGCAATTTTCCTCTACGAGGCTTATGATGAGTGACCAAGTGATGGGTCAGTCTGCCATGTCTCAGTCTTGGGGTACCCCTCCTCAGCAGAGGGGTTACTAGGTACCTACCGGTATAATGGATAAGCTCATGAGTCTGGTTTTTCAAAATACAGTTTTGATGAACCCAAGTGTCCATGTGTTCCTGATTTGATTTGATAAGTTCATAGGTAGTAATATTTTATTTGCATAAGTAAGTTATTTATTCATCTGTGCCTCATGTTTTGTACTAGACAGATAGTAGTTGTTTGCTTGCACAAACAAGATGTAGAGTCATCTGCCTCAGCATTTGCAATCAAAATGGAGTAAACTGTTGTTTTATAAAATAGAGTCACTCATGGCAAGACACAGGATGAAAACTGCTGTTCTATACAGTATGGAGTAAATTAGAGCAGGGCCCAGCCTGATCTCCACACCATGCCATAGACCTTGGCCTCCTTCAGCTCAACATCAGGAGAGAACAGGTGTCAGACAGCAAACAGCTACTGTCCCTTTGTTCTGGTAGCTTAAGAAACTCCTTCAGAGGCCAAAACAACCTGTCCCCTCACCATGTCTATGGTCTCTCATCAGTCACAAATGCCCAGTCCTGCTGACAGCGGTGTGGTTTAGAGTGTCTCTATCAGCGACGCAGAACAAACTTCTTTGTTTGGTTGGTAAAATGGGTGATAATCACTCCGTCAAAGTGAAGCTGAGGCCTGTCAAGGGACCACTGGAGACAGGCAGGGTTCTGGGTGCTCATTATAGGTTTGCAGGATTTGAACCGTCAGCTGCAACAGCAAGGGCTACAGGGAGGTATTGGGAGGTGAGGACACGACCAGCCACATTCCTGCCTCTGGCTGGCTGTATGGCCTCAGGCAAGTCCCATCTGTAAAATGAGAGACTGGACTGTGATTCCCCAAGGGCCTTCTCTGCCTTAATTTCAGAGGTTAATCTCAGTCAGTTCCGCATTCCAGGGGCCTCCAGGGTATTGGGATACAGCATGAAGCAAGCAAGGGCTCAGAGTTGATGGAGGAGGCGGAGAACATAGTTGTTTACCAGGAACTATCACAGTACCAGCACAGCATGAAAGGCTTACAAAAGGCTTCCCTCGGGACAGGAAGAGCCATGACAGCTGGCACTCAGTGTGACATTCCTTAGAGCCTCCCAGATTCTCTGGCACTGGACTCTTCCCTAAGCATTTTTAGGAATACAATTACTTGTGACCACTCCAGTCCTGCCAGAGATGGACTGCTCCCATTTTGCAGATGGGGAAACTGAAGCCCAGAGTGTCAAAGTGGATTGCTAGAACTTATACTACAAGAGGCCAACTAAGTTTTCAAGTCCCCAAAGGACCCATGTCTGGGCTCTTTCAGCAGTCCTACAGATGCCTGGAGCTGAGAAAAAAGCATATGACCCCCAAGGTCAAACTTCACAAATGAACATGAAACCCATGGAGAGATTGTTCCTTTTTGCCCCTTCAAGGTTTTCTCTTTTCCTTGTCCCCCACCCAGACCACAAGTCCCAGAGGGCCATGAGATTTCTGTTATGTCTCACAGAGTTTAGACCAGAACACAGAGCAGGGACTTGCTCAATGTAGATTAAAAGCAAATATTTTGGAATACTATGCAGTCATAAAAAAGAAGTTATCTCTTTATAAAGTGGTAGCAAATGGTCTCAAAGAAGTGAAGAAAACACAAGGTGTACAATAGTGTGGACTGTATGCTATCATGTCTGGGAAAATAAGAAAAAATATAAGCATGTGCATTCATCCACCCACCCACCCACCTATCCATCCGTCCACCCATCCATCCATCTCCCTGTCCTTATATCCATCTACCCACCCACCCACCTATCCATCCCTCCACCCATCCACCTGTCCATCCATCCATCCATCCCCTGTCCATATATTCATCCATCCATAATATATATATATATGTATATATATATATATATATGCACAAAATACACTGGGAACAGAGTGTGCTTGGCTACATTGGTCCCTTTAGGATGAGGACCAGGTGGCCGAGGGGCAGGGGTGGGAAGGCACTTTTCATCCTGTATTCTTCTGTATGTTTTGAATTTTGAACTGTAGACAAGTATTACCTATTTGCAAACAAAGTAATAAACATTTTAAAAGTTGAAATCGTCAAATGGGCTTGCTACTTTGAAAAATGAACCATACGATGGTGTACATGAGGGGGTGATGTTTCCTATATGCAAATCATTACCAAAATTTCCCAGGGTGCACTGGGACAATCCTAGAAAGCCAGGGTCGTGTGGGGAAGAATGGTGGAGCTGGCAGGTAGAGGGGCCTGACTGCTTCCCCAGCCAGCAGGGTGTTTTGCTCCTGAAAAATGTGACTTGACTCCACAAAGGTTCATGGAGCTTTTTGACTGGACACATGGACATCAAGATGTGAGCTGTGCCCAGCAGATGAGAGACCTCACTTTGTACTTGGCACAGTGGTCTCCGTAAGCAACCATGGTGGCCATAAAGTTGATTCTCCAAAACAAAGCACTTGCAGAATGGCAGGGAGTGCTGTGAATAACCACACCTGGACAACAGGAGCAAATGAGACCTCCCAGGAAAACTGGGACTCTCTTACCACCAAAACTTCTATCATCAGAGCTGGGTGCAGTGCCATGCACCTGTAGTTTCAGCTATTCAGGAGGCTGGAGCAGGAAGACCAATTGAGCCCAGGAATTTGAGGCCAGCCTGGGTAACACAGCAAGACCTTGTCTTAAAAATAAATAAAAGGTCAGGTACCAGTGGCTCATACCTGTAATCCCAGCTACTCAAGAAGCAGAGTTTCGGAGGATCCTGGTTTGAGGCTAGCCCAGAAAAAGTGTTGTGGAGACCCCATCTCAATATAGCTAGGTGTGTGGTGGCATGCACCTGTCATCCCAGCTATTTAGGAAGTGTAAATAGGAGGATTTTGATCTGGGCTGGCTGGGGCATGAACTTGAGACCCTATCCCAAAAATAATTAGGAAAAAGGGCTAGGGTGTGGCTCAAGTGGTAGAGTGCCCATTGAGCAAAAGAAAGGCCCTGAGCTCAACCTCCAGTATCATAACAAATATTAATAAATTAAATATAAATAAATAAACCAAAAATCCTATCACTAAGAAGACATTTTGGATGATGGTCCTACAGGGGAATGTGGTGTGATTTTGCTTCTCTTGCTTTCCTCCCCGCTGTGCTGCCCCCTCCTGTATACACTGCCAATGATGGTCTGCAGGCTTTGGATAAGCCCCATGCAAGTTCTGCCTGCGTGCACACTACCTTACTCTTCTGAGCCTCAGTTTCTCCATGTGCACACCATAAATCCTGACCCCTACCTGAGAGGTGCTCCACAGCGGGCCAGGGTTTCTCTTCCCCTTGGGCAGAGAAATAATGAAACCACTCAGCCTAATCCGGAAACTCCCTGGGGTGGCAGACACAGCCTTTCTCCTGGACCACATTCACAGCTGCGGCCACGGAGGGAGTGAACCTCGTGGTGCTCAGGGACGCAGTCATTCTAATTCTGGGAGTCTTTTTGCAGTGACTCATTGTGGGACTCACTAAAAACTCCTTTGAGTTCAAAACAAAAGTTGAGTGGGGCTCTGGGTGCATTGTTCCTTCTCCCATTGCCACCCCCCCCCCGACCTTGGCTGGTGGTGTACCCCACAGAATTTGAAGGTCTCTGGGCTGACGGAACCTAATTCCTATCCCCCTGCCCCCTAGCATGTCACCAGGCACTGAACCATCTGCACAAGACCCAGTCCAGAGGGAAGGAAGTGTGGGTGAACAAGAGGAAGGCCAGAAAAATGGGGGTGGGGGTGATTTCTCCTGCCTCACATGACTCCAGAAACCTTAAGGCCTCACACCCCTCTCATTCCCAAGGGACGGGGGAGGAGTGGACAGGGCCCCATAATTCCCCAGATATTCAGCCACAGCCATCAGCTGGCTCGAGGTCAGACAGCCTCTGTGGGAGATCACTGGCTATGTGATCTGGGACATGTTGCCTGACCACTTGGAGCCTCCGTTTCCTAGCTGGAAAGTGAGGGCCCGGTGAAGCCAGGGAAAGGCTTTACAAACAGTAGAATCCTCTGCAGAAATGGGGGGCCCCAGTCCCCTTTCCAGCACACAGTGGGCCTCTAGTCACTCCCAACTCCCTCATACAGGCCTGTGCTCAGTGTGCCCTCACCCCCATGAAAAGACCCCTGCCCTGCCTAATGTTCTCCACTGAACTGACCGTCCCCAAAATGCCAGACATTGCCGGGGTCCTCCTCCTGCCCCTCCCCTAGGAGAGTCAGAGCTACATTGCCTTCACTACTGGATCCCATGCCTCCTGGAGATCTGGCACCTAGAAAATGCTCAGAGGCCTGTGTCAGGTGAATGAATGAACCGTCTGTGACGTGAACAAGGCCCCTATCACTGATCCCCGAGCAGCCCTGCCAGACAGTCTTAGAACTTCCATTCCTTCCTGTTAGTTTCTGCAATGTTTATTTCTTGTGTTTAACTTCTTGGTCTACGTGAATTTATTGTGGCTCGTGTCTGGGAGGATGCAAACGGACCCTTAACTAAATAGCTAGACCGTTTGCAGATGATCCATTTCCCTGCATTGGTTTGTGACACCTGCATTTTCATCATCAACGGCTGGGACTGGCCTGGCCCCTCTGGGTTGGCTGCCCCTTCATACATCAGCAGCACAAGTTACTCTGTTCTCAAGGTCAAGGTCAAGGCCGGGCTGTCTACTGGTCAGACACACAAAGCATTGCAATCAAACAATCTGCCCACCTTCCAACTCAACCACTCACCACTTTGGACACCACTTTGGGCACTTGGTGCTTTTCTAAGCTTCAGTTCAAAACCTCATTAACCCCATGTGTGAAATGGGCAGAGGGTGGCATGAGCCTCCTTCATAGAGCCAAGGTGGGACTGAACACCCAGGGCAGGCAGAGCACAGCTGCGGTCTCTGCGGAAGGGCAGGTTGTGGCTTCACTGTTAGGGACCACAATGTGCTCAGGCACCGCCACTTCTGGGCCTTCTACCCTGGGCCTACCACAGCACTGTGACCACTGGGCAGCTGGCAGGTGGTCAGTGTCCACAGATGAGCTGGGGATATGGGGCAGGGAGCAAGGCCTTCACCTCATTCAGATACCCCTTGAGCCTTCTTCAGAGACTGCATTCAGCTGGCGCACAATAAGTACTTGGGCTAATTTCAGCCGGATTAAGGCTGGAGTGGGAGCATTGTTAACTGATGGGGACCCCCAGGACGCGTGAGAGGGGTTCAGAGTGGCTGACACCCCACCCCGAAGAGGGGGTTTGGTGGCCTGGACTTGCTGGGCCTCAGTCTCCTCCCCCCTTCTGAAGTGGGTTGCGCACAGTCTAAGGGTCGGGGCGTGGGGCGTGGGGCGTGGGAGGGTGCAGCGCGGCGCCCCCCAGCCTGCGTGGCGGCAGCGCGCACGAGCGCAGGGGGCGGCGCGGCCCCGCGGCGGGGAGGGGCGGGAGGTGCGCGCGGGCGCGAGCAGGCGGCGGCGGAACCCGGCGGACGAGAGCGTGCGGCCGCGGCGCCGCCAACGCCAACTCGTGTGGGACCCGCGCTCCCGCCGGCCGCCCGCTGTCTGTGCGCCGTCCTCCGCCTGCAGCCGAGCCCGCCGCGCGCTGGTGAGTGACCCGGGACCGGGCCGGGCCGGCTCGGGCCGCGCGGGCCGGGGAAGGGGCGGGCGGGGGGGTAGGGGCGGGCGCGGGGCCGTCACCCACGGCGGCCCGGGGTGGGCGCGTGCGCGCGCGTGCCCGGGAAGGCCCGGGGAGCGCACGCGTGAGGCGGGTGTGCGCGTGGACGCGCGAGGCCGAGTGGGTCGGCGGCGGGGCTGCGGGGCGGCGAGTGGCCTGGTGTCCCTGCGGTGTGTGCTCGCTGGACTGCGTGCGTGTGCACATCGGACAGGCCGGCTGTGCAGTGTGGCGTGAATGAGTGTGGGGAGATGGCCAGGCCTCCCGTGGATCCGTTTATCGAGGGTTTACAGTGGGCCACGCGCTGGACCAAGTGTGGGTCTTGGAGTCTGTGTGCGCCCACGTGTCTGAGTGTTCCCAAGTGATCGCGTGCACACGTGTGAGCCTGCGAGGGCAAAAGTGTGCAGATGGGCATGTGAGTGTGCAATTTGTATGAGTGTGAGCGTATTCCTTATCCAGGTTGAGCAATCCCTCCTCCCCCCAACCAGGCCAGTGTGTGTGTGTGTGCCATGCGCTGGGCCGGGGATTGACCCAGATGACACAGAGCCAGAGAGCAGCAGGCCTGATGGGGGACCCTGTGGGGGGATGAACCACAGAGCCTGGCAGGGTACAAGCTTTGGAGCCCAGCCTTGGCAGGACCCTCCTTGGCCACACAGGCTGGGCGGGGGCTGTGCTGGGCACGGGCTGTGCTGGGCACCTCATCTGGGCACCAGAGGACTTGTGTTCAGTTTTCCTTCCTAAATGCTCTCTGAGTTCCCTGGCTTTGTTCTTGGCTCTTTCCAACCAGGTCAGATTTTGACCCTATCCCAAGGCCTGGGGCTGAGATCATAGGGAGACCAGAGACCCTCACACACTTGCCTGTGTATCTGCTAAGTAGATAATATTGACCTGATTTATTTGTACCAAGCCTGGGCTCCAAGTGTGAACCCTCAAGACAGTAATAAATGGGTCACAGCAAGCTGGAGACACCATCTTCCGAGGGTTGTCCTTCTGTTTTGACTGACAGCTTGTGTGTGTTTTATAGTTGTTGAAAATCTTTGCAGTATAAAGTCTTAATTGCTTTAAGGCAAACTTCAGAAGCTTGAGAGCTCCCTGGTTCCTATGCACTTTGAAAATCAGCCCGCTTTTCTGAAGGGAAAATGTCGTCTCAGGAGCTTTGATGTGTGTGCAGGCGAACCTTGGAGGCACGTTTAAAACCTGTGTCACCAGTGGCAGAAGAATTTCATTGAAAGGGACACAGAGTCACTGAAAGCTCTGGCTCTCAACATGGGAGCATATTACTGAACTTTGGACGTCTTCTTTCAGCAAACAAAACCTGGAAGGAAACAAAAACGATCCACATTCTATTTTATTTTATTTTATTTTGCCCTGAAAAATGAAAAAGAAGAAGAAGAAGAAAAAAAAAACCTTCTGGGTTTGTTGGAACTACTGCCTCCCCCTCCCCCACCAAGGCCAGGTCCTCCCTGGATCCCCCACCCCCAAATAAAATAGGCCTGTGGGGAGCCTGGAGTGAGTCACTCCCTGGCAGAGAGCCCCACAGCAAACATTTGGGAAGGTTCTTGCCTAACTTCCCAGAAGAAAAGGCCCAGGATTTAAAATGGTCCCTGTGGTTTGTCAGCCTCTGCGCCCCGTCTGCTTCGGAAATGACTAAAAAGTACTTTCTATCTGTACAAAATCAAGTCTCAGACATAAGTAGCAGCCAGGTTGGTCTGGATTTAGAGCTGTTCACGTTTCCAGAAATGGAGCTCCTGGCTTTACCAGGTGGCATTTCTGGTGAGATTGAGCAAGGAAGGAGGGATAGGGGAGGAAACTCACTTATGGAAACCCCCTGTGTGCTAGGATCGGTCTGGGGGTCCCTTACCCCCACTCCCCCATCCCCCCATGGTCCTAGGCTGCAGAAAGTGGCCTTTGGTTTTACTCACAAGACAACTGAGGCGCAGAGAGGTAAATCAAGCCTGTGTCCTGGGACTGCTGAGAGGTGGGGGTGGTGGCTCAGTCCTGAGTCACCTGCCTTTCTTGCAACCCTTTCTTTTTCCATTGCCTCAGGACATGACATTTGACTTCCTAAGGTACACAGAGTGGGGGCTGAGGGCTTTAAAGCACATACACTTGATTCATTCTTACCTTGAGGTAGGAGTTACCTCCATTTTACAGATGAGAGAACTACAGCTCAGAGAGACATCAAAGTAACACTGTGAATAACGGTCCTTACTTGTTGGTCAGACATACCAGGCCAGACCACAGAGAACATGTCAAGCATGGTGCTCAAAGCTTCATGTACCTTATTTTACTCCATCCGCTCACTAACACTCTGAGAACTGTGTGATGCCTGTTTTACAGCTGAGAAAACTGAGAACAGAGAGATTACATAGTGCACCAAAGATTACCTGCTCACAGGCAGTAGCCCCTGGATTTGAACCCAGGCTTGTCTATGCAGAGACCATAATCTTCCCACTGGTCTTGGAAATTCAACCCAATGAGGCAGGATCATGAACTGGCAAGTGGCAAAGGCAGGATTCGAACTCATGTTTCTGATTCATGTGTTCTTAATCTTGAACCACATGGGCTGCCTTTGTTGTGCTTTCCTCCTCTCATGCACGGCAAAGCCAATTGGTTGTGACAGGCCAAGTTCCTGCAGGGCCAGCTGGGCTCCAGCCTCCTGGGAGTGAAGTCCGCTGGCCTTCCTGTCCACTCTAGCACCTCTGGTGTGAATGACCAATGCCCAGGCCAGAGCCACCAGGGAGAAAGGGCTGCAGTTCACATTTGGCTTTTCTTTTCCAAGTGCCAAGGATCAGTTTCAGAAGAGAAGTGTCCAAACAGTTGTCAAAAAGAGCATACTTCCTTCCTCTTCTTGGCCTGGACCAAGCAAGGGAGGTGGAGGGTGGAGGACCCTGGTGAGTCATCCAAGATTAGATACAGGTTGGCACCTCCAGGCTGTGTGGGCACAAAGCCATATTCTGGCCTAGCAAGAGCCCAGGGTTCCAACCCTGGGGATACAGTTACCTGCACAGGGCCTCACTTTCCGTTCTGAATATCTGGCAGCATGATCATGTCTATGAAGGCTTCTTGTCACCTGTCATTTCAGTCCTAGGCCTGTCCCTGTTCCTCATTCATTTCCATTTCTGCTAAGAGTCCTGTGTGCGGACCTGTGTGGTCTGGGCTGGGCCTCTGTGAGTGGCCCCTGGTGTTGAAAGGATAAAGCATTCCTCTCCCAAGAATATTCTGCAAATTGATGAACATTTGCAGATTGCTTCGAGATGCGTTAATTTGAGGTGTGAAATAATAGATCTTGTGCGAAGGCTCAGCCACATTTCTGGCATTGATGGAGTTCTCTCCCGTCTGGCCTGTGATTTGGGGAGGTAAAAATAGGC
This sequence comes from Castor canadensis, assembly GCF_047511655.1. Taxonomy (NCBI): domain Eukaryota; kingdom Metazoa; phylum Chordata; class Mammalia; order Rodentia; family Castoridae; genus Castor; species Castor canadensis. The sequence continues at coordinate 11,064,685 of NC_133398.1, read as the reverse complement.
CTTGTTTCTACATATTTGTCTTTTTTTTTTTTTCTTTTTTTGCTGACATCATTCTTAAGAAGCAAGGTACATGTGCCATGGAAGTTCCCTAGGCTGTCCAACACCTGGGAACTTGGAGCTCTGGGGAGCAAGTTGCTCTTGGAGTGAGGATGGGGGGCTTCTGGGCTTGTCTGGACGCCCCTGGGTGTCTGTAAAGGGCTTTGAAGTGAGTGGGCAGTAGACAGCCAGACCAGCAACAGACTGCCAAAGACCTCTGTGGCTTTTTGGTCTTTGCCCATTCTTCTCATTTTTGACTCTCAGGTAACAGCAAGCTCACTTTTTGGGAAACTATTAGTTGAAAAAGAAAAACAAACAAACAAACAAAAAATACAGGCCAGCAGCTTTCCCCATTCCTGTCGGAATTGGGTGACACAGTACTCTTATTTGGCCAAACTTGAATTAAGCTAATGGCCTTCTCAGACCCAATGTCCAGACAGAGGTGACATTGGGGCACATCAGTTAGTGATGTAATTTCCTGTGACATTAACTTTGGGAACTTGAACTTGAGCATGAGCTAGTGTTTTGACATCTGTCCCTCTAAAAAGACTTGCTTATGTGAAAACACCCACATACACAGGCCTCACCATTGTCTTCAGTTCTGGATTTTTCCACAGGTGTTTTTTCGTGTTGTCTGGTGGAAAAGGTACCAGTCTTGTAGCCAGGCTTCTTGGCTTCCAGCCCCTAAACCCAGTGGCTGCCATCCCTGGAGCTGGGCACGGGAGGGGGGCAATTAGAATTGAAGGTGGGGCTGCTGGGGTCTGACATGCTTTCAGTTCCAACGGCCTTGATCTGTGTGGAGCTGTTCTTTCTTTCTCTTAGACATCTGCGTGGTGGTGACCTCATAGAAAAGAAAAAGGGGGCTTTGTGCAGGAATTCCATAGAGTGTGAAGGAATTCTGACGGGGGAAGGGGATGGGAAGTTGCCATGGGGAGTCTGCAGTGGCTGCTTTTCCCCCTAATTGTTTAACCCTCACACTTCAAAATCAGGCTTGACCCTGGCAAGGACTCTGTTTAATAGAACTCCACATCCCCAGTTGGAATAGAGGCTGCTGGGATTCGGTCCTTAGTTGTTCTCTTGCTGCAGGTGGCTGGCAGGGCTGGAATTTATTCATGACCCTTTTTTCCCATGTCTGCCTTCTCTATTCCTTGTCTTCAAATCCTTTCAAACTGGGGGTTTCTGGGAAGAGAACTGCAAAGGGACGAAATTACTTTGGCAGTGACTTTCAACTCTGGTCCATCCAAGCCAGGCCTCAGAATGTAGAGTAGAGCATCACACCAGAGCCCAGGTGGAAGAGACCACTGGGGTTATTTATGGTGGGCTTCTGGGATTAGAAGGACTCTTGCCACCTACCCTAATGGACCATTTCACAGAAAGGAAACTGAGGCACTGAGAGGGATAAGCACTCACTTTCAGTCACATCAAAAAACTTGAGTTTTGGCACCACATGGAGTGAGGGTCAAGTCGTTCACTGCTCTCAGCCTCAGTTGACCCATTGGGACACTTATACTCAATGCCTTGTGAGTGCTCAATGGTCATTCCCCCAAATCCCCAAGTCACTAGAAAGCACTTAATTACTAAGGATCCGCCAGGGTCACAGAGCCGAGAAGTTCCACTCTTTGGTGGGAGCATCTTCGGTGCGCTGCCCTGAGGCTGTAACAAGGCTGAAGGGGGAGACCGGGGGCCCCTCTCCAGGTGCTTCTGAGGTACTTTTCTGTGACCATGACCTCCAAAGTAGAGGGGAAGGAGACCGTGTCACTTTGGAAAGAGGCAGTATTTAAGTGCCAGGGTGGCTCTGTGGTGTCTCAGGAAAAGATTTGGGAATTAGCATTTGTTTCTCAACGCCCCCCCCCCCCCAGGCAAGGAGAGTGAGGCCCCTGGCTTTGGCATGGAGTTGGAATCCTCTGGAGGCACAGTGCCTGTCAGCCGTGGTGTGTTGTGAAGCGAGGCAGATGTTTTGTTAATGATTTACATAGTGAGGCCCCAGCAGAGGGCTGCCCTGCAGGAGCCATCGCAGACCCTCCTCCGCCACCAGAGTCCTCATGGAGGACTGCATGGCAAGGATGGAGTGTCTGTGAGTGAGGTGCCCTCAGAGGGCTGTCCCTGAGGGAGAGGAGAGGTCCTTGTCCTCTGGAATGGAAATGACTCCTGATGGAATCTGCCTGGCTCCTCCCATCTGAGACCCACCACAGTGTGTGCGATGTCCACTCCTGGTAGCCACCTTGGGCAGGTGTCGCGGACTCAGCCTCCACTGGCGAATGGGCTGGGAACACCAGTCACTGAGCTCTTGCTTCTTGAGCACCGCTGTGGTGATCAGCCTTAGATATTCAGCTTTAGGATCTAAATTCTGAAAGGAAAAGGGCCTGGCATCAACACCTTCCCCAAAGGCCACTCAGGATGGGGGACTGCGGCTCCCGGAGAGGATGGGTGAACCTCACCTGTTTCCCCCAGGGGGCTTGCCTGGGAGTCACTTTAAGAACAGGTGCTTACAGGAAACATCCAGGCTAGAGAAACCCGTGGAGACCAAAGGCAGATTGTAGGCAACAGTAGGGGGAGGATGACAAGCCAGTGCTTAATGGGCATGGGTTTCCGCCTGGGGTGAAGAAGGTGATGCTAGAACAGGAAGAAAGAAAAGCACGAGGGCCTTCGTGCTGGGAGCAGTATGGCCCAGAGAAACCATGGCACGGGAGGGGTTAACCCTCCCAAGCAATGTCTGGGCACATGAGCTACACCCCTGATTCTACCCCGTCCCGGAAAGTGAGGAACCCAGAGTTAAGAGAAGAAAGCAACTCCTCTGGTAAGGCCATGGTGGGCCACTGGGGTGGAACCCAGATGGCAGGATGCCTGGATACCACATGGCAGCAGACAGGGAGTAGGGAGCAGGGAACCCACTACTGGGCTTTGGGAGGTCAGCCGAGTGTGGCTGGATTTGGTTACTCAGGACCTCAAGTGTGCGCTGGGTGCTGGGCGTGCCAGGACTCAGTGCTTCGTTCCCTTTGTCCACCTCCAGGAATTTGAGTGGCCTTTTGTGTTTGTGTTAAATGCCAGCCTCCTCGGCTGGCCTCAGAGGAAGCTGGGACTGGATTTTTGTCTGTGCAGAGGCTGGGGATGGGTGGGGACTGCCTACTCTTGGAGCCAACCTGTTGATGACAGAATGGCACGTGGGCAACATTTGTGGTTTCTCTGAGGGGTGATGGGCAGTGGGTCCTGGGCTGGCATTGGGATCACCCACATGTCCAGTTTCACAGAGCTCTTCAGCAAGGGGCCACTGAGCACCACTGTGGGGGGAGGGGAAGGGCTGGGGGGAAAGTGGCAGACATACAAGGATCAGAGGAGGTCCCTGCCCACCCTCCATTCCCCTTCCTGGGAAACATGTAAAGAAAATACCTGTGCTCTAAGCTAACAGCTGTCCTTTGCACTCACTTTTATGGTATCTCTGGGTTTTCAGACATTAGTTGTTTCTGAGTTAGGCACAGGTGAGCCCACTTTCCCAATTCCCTGGAGGACAGTGGTCTGGGCAAGTGTTCCAGTACCCTTTGGGGACAGGAGAAGTAGTTGGGAAGATGCTGTGTGGCCATGGGTGTGTGAGAAGTTCCTGGATGCTCGAATTGCTCATGGGCAGTGTCTTTGGGATTACACGCTGCTGCAAATTCCGGGACATATGGTCCCTGTGATGTACTAATGTTAGCAGTGGAGATGTTTAATTATGCAGAAAAACCCCTTTTTCCACCCACTATGGGTTACTGGAGAGCCTGTCTTTCTCAGGAGGAGGGTCATGAACAGTGTACTTCAGACCAGCAGATAGACATTATCCGACATTAATTTATCAGCTAATTAAGTTTTTTTATCTACCCACAGTTTTACCTGGCAGTGTCTTCAGTTGCTGTTTATCCAGCAGCCCCACTTGTGCCTGGCCTGGTGCTGGCCCTGGGGTGGACTGAAACAGGATTCAAATGTGACCGAATCCTACCATGTGCCAGCCACTCAGGTAGTGCCATGGGCTACTGGGGAATCCATTCATTTCCCAGTGGACATTTACTGAACGCCTACTATGCGCAGCTCCCTAGAGACCCAGAAGTGAAAATGACACGGCCTGCCAGTAGTGTGATGGGTTCTTTTGGTCCTGGCCCTCTCCTGGCTGTGACAAACCCAGTCGGAGGCCACGTGATGACGTCCCCGGCATGAACCAGAAACAATCCAGATGCCCCAGGAACCGATGTGAGAACAAGGCGTCCCCTTCACGCGTCGAGTCTCAGTTCGCGTCTTGCCACCACCCAGCATCTGAGACAGAATGTGAGATCTCGTGGTTGGCTAAATACATAAATATTTTATGTCTCGATATTCTGAAAACGAAGCCCAAATGCACAGAACTGCGGCACATCAGTGCTATAGATCATATGTTATAATAATCTGATGACATGTTGTTTAAATATTTATGGACTGATGCGACATAACAATGGGGGGAGAGGGGAGTCTGGGAGCAGAGTTGCGCAGATGCTAGAAGGAGGGAGCAAATTCTCACAATCCTGAGACATATCAAGCAATGCCGGGTCCTCGTTTGATGTTTCAGGATTTGGGGCCCATAGTAGTGGCTGGCATTTATTGAGCACTTGCTGTGTGCTCTAACCTTCGCTGACATCGTGTCATTTCATCAGTGCCGCTGAGAGGATGGGGCTTTTCAGTAACTCCAAGTCACGGGGAAACTAAGGCGTAGGACCGACTGTGATCTGCCCGGAAACCCCACAGTTAGCGAGGGGCCCAGGATTAAGACCCGGCTGATCTGACTCTGGGACCCAAGCTTTTAGCTTTTAATTACCATGCAATCTATTCTATGGGTGGTCACATCAGAAAGCCTTCCTCCTCCTTCCCCAACCTGGGGCACCCCTTCCTCTGTACTTACTGAACTTTCCCTATCATAGGAAGGGACGGCAGGATTGAGAATGTGGATCAAGTGCAAGAGTGCTTGCCTGGCAAGTGTGAGGTCCTGAGTTCAAATCTGAGTACTGCCCCGTACCAAAAAAAAATAGTAGACCTAAAGAAAACCATATCATAGGAAGGGACGCTGGTGTCTGAACACAGGAATGACCATCTAGTACAGGAGTGGGTACCGCGTCATCACGAGGGCACGATGTGAGGAGGACATGATGTGTGGCAGGTAGAGAACATGGAAGGTGGCTCATCAGATCCCCAGCATGGGGTATATGAAATGACAATAAACAACCAGCCATAGAACTTCAACAAACAAAAGGCCCCCTGGGGTGGGACTGAGTGTCTAGAAGCCTCTTAGATGGTGACAGTCCCACTCCCAGTCCTTCTGCTTCTGCAGAGATGAAGGGCTGTCCCCAAGGTTCCCCAGAACCAGAGGGCTTGTAAGAGGGTCATGTAAATGAAAGACAAGGGTGGCCATATAATTTGTAGGTTAAAATTAAAATGCAGATCCTCATGTTCAAACAGCAGGAAGGTCCAGAAGACTAGCTTTTCTTCTCCTTTGCAATCTCCCTGCCTGCCATGACTGTGGTTCTTTAGAGGTTCTTCAGTGCCATCCTCTTGAGCACAGGGACATTCAAGAATACATCTTACAGGTCCCTGGGCTCCACCCTGTCACTGTCGGGGAAGTGCACCTTACCCTGACCGTCCCACATAGGCACCCCAGGCCCTGCCATGAGTGGCAGGTGACAGAGGTTGCTGGGGCAGAGGACCACATGTGAGCTGAGGCTCCAACCCCTCCCATGCTCCATGATTCCACCAGATTTCACTCAAAAACCACATTCAAAGGTAAGATGAATGTCAGTGTCAAGACAGTGAACATAGAGCATGGCACTCCAGGTTCTGGCTCCCTTCTGATGGCAGGGCCAGCATGACCACACTGGTTTTGCATTTGTCCAGTGGAGTAAGGCCCTGTGGTCAGTTCTGTACAGGGGGCTGGGGCCAGATGTTATTGGGAGGAGAGTTTTGCTGTTCAGCACTGTCTGCAGACCTCTGGCCCCACTAAGGGACAGCCACTGTCACTTAGCAGTGTATTTCGCTCCCTTACCCTGGCCCTGCCAAAGACACGCCATGGACCCAGCCTGTCACATTGAGGCCAGATATTATTGCATTGACAAACCCATTCCCTCAGCCATCCAGGTGTTGAGTGATGATGGTCAGACATCAAATGACGAGGTTGCCAACCCGCTCGCTTGGCAGGAACGCCAAGCAGTTGACGGCCCAGAGATCAGAGCCGTGAAGAGCTTGGATTCTGCCAGCCACCCATGCCATTCCCAGCCTTGAGATTGGGGGAGTGGGACAGGCAGCCATCAGGAGTGGATGTGTGGCCAGTTGCAAACATGCATGAGTCTCAAGAGAAAGACGTAACGCTCACTTAGTACCCAGTAAGTGCATAGAGACCTCCTTTGCCTTCGGTAGTCCTCACTAGAACTCTGGGCTGGCTCCATCTTTCAGATGGGGTAACAGGCTCAGATCCAAAGGCCATATGCCACACAGTTTGGAAATAGATTTGAACCCAGGCCCAGCTGACCCCAAGACCAGGGCTCTCTGCACGTCCCCAGGATGACTGTGGTTATTGCCTGACTGGGCCTCACTCCTGCAGTGACTGCAAGTGCATGGGGACAGGACGTGAGATTTGCCTCAGTGCTGCTGCCTGTGGGCTCCCACAGTCACCTTGTTCTTGGCAGGGAATGGGACCCCAGGGCTGTGGCTCCATCTTCTTTCCTATGAGACCTGGCCAGCTCTGTCGCAGTTCTGAGTACCAGAGAGGGAGGAGACAGGCGTCTGGGTCAGACAAAGCTGAGTTCAAATCACACCTAGGCCTTTGCTCAGTGTATCTCTTGAGTGTAGCCCCTCCCACCAGGGAGCTGAGTCTTGTAAAGCAAGGGGGGGGGGTCACATCACTTCTTCCTGTCTCTGGGCAGGTTTTCATGGTCAGGGGCATCAGCAAGCATGGCTCTTACCTGTGTGCAGGAGCACTTACCACGCAGGGATGTGGGGGAAGTCACTGGGCCTAGAGCTTCCCTCCCTTGGGATGCACCCTGCCCTCTTGATTACTCATTCATTTATCTGAGTGAGACACGCACTGTTCAAAGACACCACCATGAGCCACAGGGTCAAAGTCCCTACCCTTTGGAGCTGGCATTCTGGCTCACAAGCAAGGAATGAGTCAGGGTCACTGCTGAGAGCTCTGGACAGGCATCAAAGGGGAAGGCCGCACCCATGGGCTATCAGTATGGGACAGCAGGGTGGTGTCACCTGCTGCCTGTGAAACGGAACTTGATGTCTTTCTTCCCCGAAGGGCAGTGGCCAGGGATTTAATATCCTGCCTTCTATGTAAGGTCCCAGCTCTCCAGCTTCCTTGATCCAGGGCTGTTAGAAGTTCCCTTCATGCTAGGGAGAGGAAGCTATGGCCCAAAGAGGTGCCACTGATTATTGAGGTCACACAGCCAGCCCCAGGTGGCCTGACTGCAGGTCCACTTGCTGTAAACCACTTCCACTCCACCTTCACTCACCATTTGGACAAACTGAGGCCTAAAGGACAATTCCACAGCTTGTTCCCAAAGATAGGTAGGGATGGGCACTGAGCCTTTTGCATAACTGGAAACGGACACCCGTTGCACAGTGAAAACGCCTTCAAAATGCAACTGATTGTCAGGAACATGAAAGAAGTAGTAGCGATCTGGCGTGTCTGTGATGGGGAGGGCGCTGTGTTGGGTCCCTCCTGGGACTGTCAGCAAAAGCAGTAGAGTTTTATGGCATCTGGAACAGACAGGCCTTTTAAGAGAAAATGTCTCCAGAGCTGTCCCACCCTAGTGTTGGCAAACAGTCCTTAAACAGCAAAGGGACAGGCGCATTCTGTATTCACAGAGCGGGGAGCTGGCATTTAGGCCCATTTATTTAAAGCGGGAGCCGGGGAGGCTAAGGACTGCAGCTCTGAGTGCCCGGCCGCCCCGCTGTGGTGGGGGAACAGAGTCTTCAGGGTCTTCCTCCCATTTACGGGGTTTCATTGTTGGATATTTGTAAAATGAAGCTTCTGCTGGCAAAAGCAGGTTTTAGCAAGTGCCGTGGCTCTTTCAAGACCTAATAAGGCCCCAAAGGAGGGTGCTCTCTGGCAACACTTCCCTCCCCCTGGGCCCCGCTCTGTCTCGCCTCAGACACTGGGCACCCGGTACCATTCGTCTCGCTTCCCATTAATGGAATTACTGCCATCACTTCTGCAGGACAAGATGAGCCCTTTGAAACCGCCTTGGGGACAGAGGCAGGATTAGCCGCCAAGCAGTTTTGCTTAGAGGGAGAGGGAAAGAAGAAAATAGAACATGTGCGGGAGAAAACTCTTATGAATGGTTGGTTGCTTGGCTAGTCCCTCGGCTTGTTCATGTCCCTGTGAGCCGCATGTGACAGGGCGTGTGATGGCCTCAGCACCTGACAGGTGCACCCAGGGCTGATCCCAGGTGCATCTCTGCCCCACTGAGTGCAGAGGGAGGGAAGGAGGGGACTTATGGGATGCTTACATGCACCCCGCACTGTGGTGGCCTCGCTGGGGGTGGCTTGGGGAGTGGGAATCTTTGAGCCCATTTTCAGATGAAACAGCAGAGGCCCAGGTGCCAGAAACTTGCTTCAGGTCACCCAGCTTACAAATGGTGGCTCTGGGGTGTAGACCCTGATCTGTCCATTTTCCCAGAGAACCACAAGCACCCTTCCTGGAGGCTCCTAAACATAGCAGAGCGAGACCTCACAGTGTAGCTGCCTGTCACCCACCTGCCCCGTCTCCTCCATGTTCCATATACAAGTGAGTTGGCATCCAGGGGCTCTTTGCTGTTGTACAAGAATGCCAGCCCAGGTCATCTGCCATCTGCAGACCTGCTGGAGTTCATGAGGCCTGGAACCCTGAGAGTGAAGGAGGGCAGTGGGGGGCCCTGCTTGTATCCTATCTATTTGCTGGGTGTGGGTGTGTATGTGTGGGGGAGGGGTATGGCAGTAATTGTCATCTCCAGTGCCAACTCTGATAGATTGATCGTAGCTGCCTGAGATGCCTAAAGGGGAAAGAGACTGTGGGATTGATTAGTAATGTCTGCTGTGTGCACAAGAATGAGGAGGGGGCATGTCTGAGGCCAGATGTAAGTTAATACAGTTCTTAACCTGAGCTCAATGGCACTTGGTTACAGTGCTCTCACCACACTGCAAACTCCAGGAGGTGGAGACAGTGAGCTGGAACCCAGTGGGAATTCCACAAATCCAAGAAGGAAGGATGGATGGAAGAAGGTCCCTGAGAACATCCCGTGGAATTCTTCTACAATGAATGTTTTTAAAGCATTTTTAAACTTCAAGGAACGAGATTTAGGTGACCACACATTTAAACCAGGGTTCTCCCCTCTACGCCACAAACCCACTGAGTGCCTTTGAGTAAATACCTCTCTGAGCCTTGGTTTCCCCATCTTTGAAGTAAGATCATTCTTTACTTCACTGGCCCTGTGGTGAGGGGTGACTGAGGAAATAATGATATGGAACCATTGGTAACAGGTTGACATTCAGAAATACCCACTCAATCCCCCACCCCTATATGGAACCTGCTAGACCCCACCCTGCCCTGTGCTGTGTCTCTGGGCCCCCTGCCTCTCTTCTTGCTTCTCAAACATCCCTCCTCAAGGGAGCCTCCTCAAACCCCAAGACCCAGCTTAGGCCCCCTACTCTGAGCCCATGGCCTGCTGTGCTTCCTGTCCTCAGCATCACCCCCGCTTCCCCCAATATCCTGACTGGGAGCCCCTTCAAGGCTGGGACAGACCCACTCTCCTCTGTGGTTCCTGTAGTCCACCTGGGGCCCAGCCTGGTGTAGCCCTCAGTGACAGTCTCAAGGGAAGGAGCAGTACATCCCCAGGGGAAGGGATAGTGTACCCCACTTGTTCTAAGGCCTTGTTCCCTTTGGGGTGATGCAGAGGCATAGGCTTGTGTCCTCTGCATCAAAGGGGTCCTCTCTTAGGGGCAAACAGGTCATCTGGACAGAGGGAACCTGGGCCAAGTGGCAATGACTCACACCCCTGTGCCCTGTACAGGATCCTGTACAGGACAGATAGGGCCTCTGTCCTGTGATGATGGGCATTTGGAAGTGTTTGGAGCAGGGGGTGGTCTGGGCTGCTCTGTGTGTCGGGGTGGGGGGGGGCGGGCGGGTGGAGATGTTGCAGATAGAGGGCAGGATAGAAGTGGAGCTGGCAGGGTGGCTGGGTGGTGCTTTGGTTCCCAGGTGGAGAGTCCTGCATGGGCTGTAGGTTAGAGAGAATGCTCCCTGGGCTTTAGCGTCCCAGGTCTTAGAATTTCCCCATAGGTGACGGGGTGGGTGGCATGGTTCAGTGTCCTATCAGTCAAGAATGGACAATGTGTTCTTGGCTGTATGACTCTCTTTGGTTCCTGGCCTCAGTACCTGGATTTTGGGTGGGGAGCAAAATGTAAGTGCAAGGCATTGCAGAAGCCATAGGTCAGCCTAAGAGTGAGAGGAGAAACAAAACTCACAGCTTGAACTGGGGGCATGGCTCAAGTAGTAGTAGAATACCTTCTAGCAAGTGTGAGGCAATGCAAGGCCCTGAGTTCAAACCCCACCACCACCAAAAAGGGGGAAAAAAAGAAAGATCATGAAGCAGTAATAGATTCTGTGACAAATCAAAGGCTGCTGAGTCCCTAGTTACTGACTTAGTGTGAGCAGTGAACCTCCTGCATGTCCCTGGAGTATGTTCAGAGAGGAACGTGCTCAAGCCTGGACCTCCACCCAGCTCCTCCTCCATAAATGCCAGGTCTCTTCACGGTATGTTATTGTTAATGTGTAAACATTAGCCACCTTTAAACAATACCACCTCCTCTTGCTGTTATTATTACTTTCTCACCAGAGCCCCCCATAGGGATCTGTGTGTGCTAGTCATCGGCTAGTCCTCCTCTTTAGACAACTCCATTTTTAAAATAAACTCACAACTCAGAGATAAAGTGACTTACCCAAGGTCACACAGCAAGGGTTCAAACCCACATCTGCCTCTTCTGGAAACCCCTGAGCTGGTTCCTTCTAGGATCAGTTGGTTACATGTCAGGTAGCACATGAGGCTACTATGTACCAAGTGAAACAGGCTTGAGGAAAACACTCTGTGGAGCTGACATGACAAGTGACAGGGGCCATCAGGGATTGGAGTCAGATAGGTTGCAGGCCTCAGGTGCTAAGCCCAAGAGGGACTGTTTGATCTGGAAGACTTAAGTTGATAAGGGCTGAGCACATGGTTAGATCAGGGTTTAGGAACTTGATTCTAGTGGTGTGTGGGAAGTGGTCTCGTGGGGGTGATGCTGAGGCTGGAGGGGAGGCTGTCAGGGAAGCCCTGGTATGGATGTCACTGCAGGTGCCCCAGAGCCTCTCTGAGCTGAGCTCACCCCCACACTGGGAGCCGCTGTCCCCCTCCCCTGGGTGTCAAGTGGGAGGCCCCTCACCTCCGCACCCTCAGCCTCTGTAACAGCTTTCCTGTGAAAAACAAGACCAACGCCTACCAATGTGCTGGGGACAATGTGAGAATAAATGATAAAATATGTAAAGCTTGCAGGGAAGGGAAAAAAAAGTGCCATGGATGTGTTATTTTCCCTAAATCCGGATTTCTGAGTGTCATTTTTTCCCCGTCAGAGAAGTTGTTTTGATTCCCAGGGATGAGAGAAGTCAGAGCTCATGGGAGTGCGTCACCAAGGCCCTGCGTGCTGGTCGCCTGCCGCGGGTACATTTATTTCCCTGATTTCCAGGCTCTCGCCTTAATCTGCAAGAGCCCCGGGCCTATCATGCTTCCGGGGGAGCGTGCCGTGTAGTCACAGGGACTGAGTTGGCCCTGCCTGTGCTTGTTTACTGCTCTGGTCTGGAGAAGTCAGAGGTGACACTCTGACAGCGGCTGCTTCGGGTTGTAATACCCACCTGTGGCATGTCGTGTGTCAGGGCGGGCTGGGGTCATAGGTTCCCGCAGCTGACCGGGTGGGGAGGTGTCCCAGGCAGTGCCAGGGGCTCACAGCATTACATTAGGTGTGGGGCAGGGTGGCAGGATGGGCACTCGTCTGCTTGGTGGCCGAAGGAGGTCCAGAAGGCTAACGTGCCTTCCCCGTGAGCTAGCCTGGGGCATGATATGAAAAATATAGCTTTCCTGCCAAGAAAGAGCAGGGAGCTTTCTGGGATTAGGCCGGACAAGGTCTCCCCCTGGGACCCATGGGAAACATGGGCTGAGTCAAGCCTCAAACCAGCCCTCTCCCCCTTTTCTCTTACTGGCCTTTCTCACCCCACCTGTGGTACGTGAGGACAGGAGAACCCTGTTTCTCTGTTAAGTGCTCAGCGATTTGCTGTGATCTGATTTAATTCTCCAAAGGCCCTGAGAGACTGGGTCCCCTCGATTGTACCACCTGACCCACTCTTCGGCTTTGGCTTCCTTGTGGTGCTTACCATGGTCTGAATGACTATGTCCATCTGCGTCCATGTCTGCATCTGCCTCTCCAAGGACAGAGCCTCATTGCCTCCTGGTCCTCAGCTCCTCCAACAGTGCCTGGCTCAGTGAGCCTCTCAAGAAATGCTTGACAGAGATGGCAGAATTCATTAATGCTCATTTTCTCAAAAGGAAAAAAACTACCCAGGCCCCCAAAGGACAGGCCTGTCCCTTGGTTACATATCAAGGACAGGATTGGAGCCCCTGCCTGTCTGGGGTCAGCGGGATCTCCCTCCCTGACCAGCTCTGAGCTGAGAACCCAGGTGTTCCTGTCTGCATCCCTGCAGGATCACAGTGCTTGGGAGAAACTACCACTCCACGCTTGTGGCTTTGGATCAGCTCACAAAAAGTGTGTCCTGTGACTGCTGCAGGAATCTGGGCATTTAGCCCAGAAAAGAGTGTGTTTCCTGGCTTCCTGAGAACAGGGGCCCACCCTGCCCCTGGCCTCGGCATGCACATGGAGGGAGGGGAGACGGACTCTGGCCTGGGAAGGCATCTGTGGCGTCAGACCTTATCATCTGCGGTAGTTTGTTGCCCTGGGCAGACCGGCCCCACCCTCCCAGCCAGCAGCACATGGGTGAGCATGTCCCCAACCTTGGGAGCATCTTGAGATGGAGCACTCTTGAGTTACCGGGAAGGAACACTGGGAACGTTGTGTTTCAGCATGCCGCCCGCCCCCCCCCCACACCTCCCCTTTACTGTGGGGCAGTCGTTCCTGAATCACAGGGTCCACTGGGTCATCAGGCCGCCAGGGCCACATGTTTTGAAAGGCCCTTCTGGAGCGCCAGGCATCTGGCCTCTCTGTGGCCAGGCGCAGGTTTATGAGGTGACTTTGAAGAAAGCTGGAGTCACTGGTGCGTCACGTCTGCACGTTGCATAATTTCACAAATCACTTTTCTTTTCCCGAAAAGAGCCAGTGGTCTCCCACCCTCTTTGCTTTTTTGTTTCTATTTTCTTTTCCCTTTGACCAGAGGGCCTCTTGATTGACAGACCAGGGTTGATTCCTACCTCCAGCTGGGAAATGGACCCGTCCAAATGGGCCTTAGCCAGAATTACCCACAGGTTTGCTGGAACGGATCAATCAAATTCCTAGGAAGGAGAACACCTTTTTCTGTACTCACAGGGGAGTAAGGAAGACTGGCCTCCCTTCTTAGTTATGATGAAAGGAAGTCCCAAGTTCAGTGGCTTGAGTTTGCTGGGTTCCACATCCGTTGGCAGGCCAGGCCTGGGGCTGTGTGACACTCCCACCCATTCCAAGTGAAATGAGAAAGCATGAAGACGAGCCTAGTGTTAGCTGATACTGATGTCAAAGTGTCCTTTCTCTTTTGAAGAATGGTGATAATGGATGAAAATTTTATTCTAGGTGCCAGAAAATGTGGGCAGCCTTATGTCTGTCTTCAAAATTTGGGGGAAACTTCACAGGCCTGCAAAATCCCAGGCCTGGGAGCCACTGACTCGCTTCCTCTGTACACAGAACAGAAGTAGAGCCCCAGGGAAGCGCCAACACCTCCGCCACTCAGCTTGTCATGGTCACATGTGCACCACCTCTGCCCAGGGGTATTACTTTCCTGGGGCTGTCTTAAATGACCACAAATTGAGTAGCTTAAAATGACAGGCACTCATTTGCTCCCAGTTCTTGAGGCGAGGTGTTGGGAAGCGAGGTGACGTGGGGTGGGTTCCTCTGGAGGCTCTGAGGAGAATCTGGGCCATGCCCGTTCTTTGCCTCTGATGGATGCCAGCAACCCTGGATGTTCCCTGAGTTGTGATCCATTTCCGTAGTCACTATTGTCATGTGGCCCCCTTCCCGTGTGTGGATGCAAAGTTCCCTCTTACAAAGACCCTTGTCATTGGATGAGGGCCACTCCAATCTTGCACAGCCTCCATTCACCATGGCTTTACTTGCAACTCCTTGTAGACGTGCCTGACTGAGGTCCAGAAAAGCCCACTGCAAATACGGAATCAGAAGTACATCTAACCAGCAAACCTGCTGGGCATCCTAGCTTATCACAGTGCACTATAGATCGTCAGGTGATCTGTGATTTATGATCTTGTGACTGCTGAGGCTCATACCACGTGTGCCTCGCCTGGGAGAAGATCAAAACTCAATGTATGATTTCTGCAGAATGCGTATCACATCAGTACCATCATAAAGCCCCCAAATCACAAATGCAAGCTTGTAAGTCTGTGCTTCTAAATAAGGTCACATTTATAGGTTCCAGGTAAATGTGAGTTTTGTGCAGGGAACATAAGGGATGAGGAAGACAGGCCCTGCTGATTCTGGTCCTGGGAACCTGCTGGCATTCCCGTGGAGGAGACCAGCCAAGGGAGAGAGCTGTCCCACAGCAAGGACCAGCCTGGGCAGCAGGGGCAGGTCACATCACCCCACTGAATGGACCCCAAGTCTCAGAGGAGAGCAAGGTCCTGACTCCAGAACCTGTCCCTCCTGGACTCATTTTAGATGCTTCAGGACAGGTGCCAAGGACAAGTCAGCCAGCAGAGCAGTCTCAGCCTGGTTTGCTGCTTGGGGTGGGAGAATAGCCCTCCCAGTAATGACAAGGTCCCCCATTTCCAACAGCACCTGCCCATGAGGTCTCCCCCACTATGGATAAAGGGCAGCCTGTGGGAGGAAGGCAGGAACCCAGCCTCTTTTGTTCCCCCAGGGGCCCTTATCTCTTTTGGCAAAGTCTCTGTGGTCAGACATTTCCGGGTTAGAGTCCCATCCTGACACTTCCCAGCCAAGTGATCTTGAGCAAGTGTGTCCCGGTCCCCAGCCTCTCCCAGCCTCGCTGCTCCCCTCCTGTGAAGTAGGAGAACATTCCAGCCCAAGTCAGAAGGACTAGGGACCACGAGGTCTGTGGCAACCCTTTCTGGGTTCTTCCTGTACCCAGTATGGGCCATAGTACACAGGAAGAGCTTAATAAATACTGAGTAAGAGAGACTCTTGTAGCTGGGAACGTTCCTGAGGTCCTGTAGGCGTTTCCTTCCTGTGTCCCACGGACACAGGACAGCTGAGATGGTGGCGTGGCAAGGGTGGCAAAGGAAAGAAGCTGCGGACTTCAATTCATCACACAAGCTGCTGGGGACATTATTTCTGGGTTTGGTGCTGTGGGAGGTGGGGTGGTGTGCAGAAGAGCTGCATTCTAGCCCTGGCTCTGCGTCCTGCACAGTTTTGTGCAGGTGGTCACGGGACCCTGTCGATTTGTTCCCTGAGGCCCTCTCCTCTCTGCAGACCCCATGCCACTGCCGTCATTTGGGTATCTAGCCTACAACTCGCAGCTGGACTTGCCTAGCCTCCGGGCCTTTGCATATGCCATGCCTTCTGCCTGGAGTGCCCGCCCCTGCTCCTTTACTCACAGCTGCTTCCTGTTCTGAGGAAACACTCCTCCTGCCCCAGGCAGATCACAGATACCTTTCCTCATGTTTCCACACCCTGGTGCACAACACCATGGTCACAGTGGGTCAGAGATCTTGGTGTGTGACACACTCATCTCTATACAAGGACCCCGGCAAGGACAGGGACTGATCCCCACTGCCTGCCACAAGGTAGGTGCCCTGTCCGTGTTTGTGGATTGAGTGAGCAAATCATTGAGCGTCCGTCCTTTGGCATATCACTTCTTTGCTTTCTGCCTCAGTTTCCTTATATTTAAAATACATGATGTGGGCTGCTGGATTACCAAGGGATGTGGGAGAAGGGGGTGCTTTCTGAGGTGTCCAAGGAGACATGAGGTCTCCAGTAAGTGGGCACAGCCTCCCTGCAAGTGTGTTTAATAATTATCCAGTGCTGACAGATATGAGTAAAGCTGGGGATATTTTTTGGGTTTCAGCACAAAATTCCCAATTAATGAATTCCAGTGTCTTTGAAGAGGCCCCTGTGTAGTTATTCTAGCCGCACTTGGGCCGACCCTGCCCTTCTCCCCTCCTGGCTGTGAAATCATCCCAATACATATAGAGGAAAGCACGCATGCATTCAGGACCTGACACCTGGTGTGCCCTGCCCTACAGAACTTTCTCTGTGTTTCTACACCTGGGGAGTGCAACAGATTCTGCTGAGATTCACCCCCTGCTTTGCACTCAGTCTGGTACTGGATTTCAACTCCCTCCTCTGCTGTCTATGTGGATTTGCACTTCTCTGAGCCTTGGTTTCCTTATCTGCAAAATGGAGATAGCAACACCCCTGTCATGGGGTGAGCAGGAGGACCCACATGCATGGTGCAGTGCGTGGCACGTAGGGGGAGTGTGATTTCGTAGCTGTTTCTTCTTAGTGTTGAGTATTACCTACTCTAGAGATTAGAGCAAAACAGAGATCTGCTTGTTTAAGGCAAAAAATGTCTGTTGTTGGAAGAATTTTGTTTTGGAAGACGAGCCCAGGTTTGGGGTCGGAACCAAATTTCCTCTGGAATTGCATGATTGAACATCCGGGCGTAGTTTAGAAGCTTAGTGACCACCCAAGCCTTTGAGCCTTCCACGTAGATGCTCCAAGGTCAGGCTTTGTGGGAATCCGTGGCACAGCTGGGCTGCTTGTCTCATCAGGAGCATCACTTCCACAGAGCGGCTCTGTCTGGCTATGAACAGATGTTTTTTCCTCTCTTTCTTGGATGGCTGAATGGCAGTCTCCCTCCTGCCGTCCCAGAGGCCGACCTGAGTGCAAAACTCCAAAACAGACATCACAGTGGGGTTGTCCATTCCTGCTCAGACTGGTGGCTCTCAGTGAGGCTCAAAGAGCCAGGTCGATGGCTGCTGTGCCCTGGGGAGCCTCCTGTAGTAGGGCTCCTGGACTGTGGTTTATAAAGGCTGCTGAGAGTAGTGAAGAAATCCAACTTCACTGAAAAGATAGCAGATGGGAGCAGCAGCTGGGATGGAGGAGGACGGTTCTGGAGATCCGAAATCAGGCTGCCGGTGACTGGGGCCTCCAGTCCCTAGGGATTGCTAGCGCCTGCTGCAGGTGGAGAGCCGAGCCTCCAGTGGTTAGTGTGGATGGCAGAGCTGTACTGCCTGGCGTCCTATCCTGGTGTCTCCACCTATACCCAGCATCTCACATTTGTATCTTTGTGCTCTCCTTCTGCACGGTGGAGATAGCCTTGAACCTGTCTCACAGGGGTAAGTAAGTTAATGACATTCAAGTGCACAGAGCAACACTTGGTGCAGAGTAAATCGATGAGGGTAAAGTAAGGCCCAGAGAGGGCCAGCTAGTCTGTGCGGCAGCCAGGGTTGGAACTCATGATTCCTAGTCTTGTGGACAGTTCCCTCCCTGTCACCCCCGCCCCCCGTCAGACTTTTTCAACCCTGCCTTTTGCAGAGGAAATCGCGTGACCCTTCAGCCACAAGAATTCCAACTGCACAGTGTCTGAGTCCCTTTGAGCTGGCTGGGGCCCTTGCTGCCACACTGTTTGGCTCTCCTTTTTGCTCCCTCTTTCTTTTAAAGCTTGAGAGTGTCTCTCCTTTCCTGTCCCCGTAAATAGAAAAATTGACCTCTTGGCAAAGGGCTTTGAAGACTTTAAGTTCCTGCTGTGTGTCCCTGCAGCAGCTCCCAGTCCCAGCCTGCCCCCCTGTCTGTGAACTGACGTCTCCCCTGGCAACACGGCTGCGGCCCCACCTGCCAGGCTGTGATTGCTGCAGAGGCAGGCCAGCTGAGCAGTGCCACCTCGAACGCAGGTGGCTGTGGATGCTCTAGCTAAGTGCTGATTAAACAAACACTGGTAACACATCCTTCTAGGAAATGAGACGAACCCCCCAGAAACGCTGCCCGCTTCCGCCTGCCTCCCAGCTTCAAAGGTTATCTGAGTCATCAGCGTTGCCTGCACTTTCCTTGCTCTCTCATTTCATTGAAGTGCTCTGAAGCCACTCGGGGCTGAGGCCGGGTGTCCCCGCTGTGGGCCTCCAGGGCATCGGGACTGAGGGGCTTGGTTGCTTCCCGACTTCTGGTGGGCATCCAGCCATGAGCTCCGGAGACTCTAGCCTCCAGTGTGAATCCACCTCCCTCCTTCCAGCAGAGCCACTTCCCCTCTGTGCTACGGTTTCTTTACCTGTGAAATGGGTAGATGGTGAGCGCAGTGCAGTGTGAGGGCTCTGCCTGCTCAATCCCCTCCTCCTTCCTGCCTGAGAGGCCCTGGCTCACCTGGGGCACAGTGATATTGGCATGCCAGAGGCCTCCCTGACCGTGGGGGGCAGAGGGACATGTGGCTAAGTCAGAGAGCTTAGAGGCAGACCCTCCGTGTCAACAGTGCAGCCCCTTGACTTTTTGATTGGGGTTCCAGGGCCCAGAAGAGGAAAGACCTGGAGTAAGGAGGCCACCCACCCACCCATGCCCAGGAAGGTCACAGAGACAGGAGTGCCCCAGGCTGCACAACAGGTTGGAGCTAAGCCAGGGGCTTGGTGGAGCTACCTGCACTTGTAGACCTCAGCCCCCCTCACCTGAGGCCCTACAGCTCCCCAGGGCCTCTGCGCCACACAAAGACCCAGGTGGATGGATGAGCCCAAGGATGTGTGAGCAACACTGAGGCTGGAATATTCAGGCACCAGCCCCATGGTGTGCTATATTCCTGCCAGGCCTGGAGCAGAGCCCTGTAAACGCCAGGATATAACGGACAATAAATGTCGCTGGAAAATAGTGACTCTCCTAGGACCACTGTCATCCCTGCCACATACTGTCTGCCAGAACCATGAGCTCTGTGATCATGAGGCACAATCGTCATGTAAATATATAGAGTCTCTTGACAGCTGCCAGCCAAGATTTATTTTATTGAAATGGCGGGGGGAGGGGCTAGCTCAGGTTCCTTGTCCTGGTGACTTTATAAAATGCTTTGCTGTCATTTCCCAGCTTCTGGGAGGACGAAGCTAGAGCCAGAGTGGGCCTCTCCCACCCTCCCATAATGGGAAAGAGTCCTCCAGAGGCCCTGGACATATCCTGCCACTTCCACCGACCCCAGGTCTTGGTTGCCCACGAGCCTGAGGTCCCCAGGGGAGAGGACTGACTTACTGTGCAGCTGGTTTACAGGCAGTTCTTGTGGGGTCTTGCTGTTGAATGAGTACTGGTTGCATATGATAATGGTAATGAAAGGATGACAGCAGCCCCACTTGTCTAGCTCCCATGTGTACTTGAGCCCTGATAGTTCGGGGCCGGCATTTTACCTGTCCTCATGCAGTCTTTCAGCAAATACACAAGGTGGGTCCTGCCATGACCCTGTTTACAAAGGAGGGAACTGCAGAGAAGTGACCCTGGGACTGGCCCAAGCTCATGTGGCTGAACAGAGCAACACAGAATTTGAACCCAGAGCCCTCAGACTCCAGAGCCTGCACTAGGCTGCTTGTCCACTTGTTCCTGACTGCCTGCTGTTCCCAGCCAGGTGTGCTGCTTCCCCAAAGCCCCCTTGATTACCCAAGTGATACAGCACAACACCTTGATCTGGGTCCCACCCTCCCCATTTGCTTCCTCACTGCCGAGCATGTCAGGTGAGGCCTCAGCCTGCATCCCATCCACGCTCGGCCTTTCTAGTTGGTGCGCGGTCACCAAGTCATGGAACCTCTGAGGGCCTCCGTTTCATCTATCAGATGGGTGCCTTAGGGGTGCTCCACCCCGCCCCCTGCACCTCTGTGCTGTGTCCAGGAGCCCAAGGGCGTGTGAGCCTGGCCCCCACATAGCTGTGCACATGGCCTGAGAGCTCAGAAAGTGTTCCAAAGCAAGAGCAATTCCAGACCCAAAAGGTCTAGTTTTCTCCCCAGAAATGACATGTGATTGGTCCCAGATTCCCAAGCTCAGTTTGAGGGCACCTAAGTGAGTCACTCAGCCCACAGACCACACCAGCATGAGAAGGGCCTCCTAGATGATGGAACCCCACTCACCCATGTTGTGGGTGGGGAAACTGAGGCCCTGAGACTGGCAATAACTTTCCTGAGACTGGGTATCCCTGTGAGAGTCCAAGCTGTGTGAGTCTCTGGCTACCATGCTCAGAGCAGAAGTCACTCACGTGGAGTAGAAAGTGGTCACAAGTTGGTCCCAGGTTAACTCGGGTCCAGCGAAGATCCTGGTCAGGAGGAAGACACAGGAGTAGCCCCGGGACCTGTAATTATGTGACCATGTAGGTGGCAGGACTAGATGGGAGGGTCAGTGTCACCAGAGATTGTATCACTTGGAGATTGTGCTGTCATTCTCAAGAGGCCCTGCTGACCTGACTGGAAGTGTCTCTGTGATCCAGGCTGGTGATGCCCACCTAGCAGGGTCATGGAGGACGTGGGTTTATGGCCATCTCCTCCTGGGGAGAGGCCACACCAGGACCTGGTCTGGGAGTCCAGCCCCCTTGGGACTGTGGACAGCTGGCCTGAGCCCAACTGTAGCTGCCAAGGGGGCTGGCACCTGGCATATGCCCGACAGTTGTGGCCGGCTGGCAGGGAAGGTGTGCTGGCAGGTGGCCGAGCCCCGGTGCCAGAATCTGGCACTGCATGTCCTCTGGGGCCTCAGCTACCATATGCCTGCATCAGTCCCCGTGGCAGTGGAACTGCAGATGGGGCGAGGGGCGGCTGGCACAGGGTAGAGGTGGCTATTGTTCTGGAAGGGGAAGCAGGTGTGACTACAGAGAGATCTCAGGAACCGAGGGCAGGGGCTGGCCTATAGAACTCTGTTCAGCCATTGTGCTTTCTCTATCACGAGCTCCCTTCCCCTTGGTTCAGTCCTGCCCAGCGTCTAGACCACTCAGACTCTGTTCCAGGTGAGAAGTTGTGCATGACCTGGCCTCTTGTCTTCCTGGGACGCTGTCCTGCTCTTTCCTGGCCTGTGGATACCATCCTGGGGACCCTCTAAGAGCAGGGGCTTTGTCTCTGTTGCCCAAGGGTCCCGAGTCTTCAGCACAGAGGAAGCAGCAGGAAGTACATGCTAAAGGAAGAAAGGAAGGCAAGCAGGCCACTCCAAGTCCTCCATTCCTGGACTCACGGCCTTGTTTTGGCGAGTGAAACACAGAATCCGAATAAGGATGTGATAAAAATCAAACAATGACCCCACTGACTGGCTGTCTGGTAGAGGCCAGGTCTGGAGCTAAGCACTTTTGACCCGTGTAATGTCGGTGTAGCAATCTAGCAGCTCAGGACAGTAGGTGCTGTCCTTGCCACCATTTTGTCCATGATGGGGCACACAGTGGGGGCGTGGCAGAGCCAAGACTTGAACCCAGGACTGCTGCCTGCCAAGCTCTTTTCTCTCGTGGGCAGTAGACAACGTTTGACCTGGTACACAAAGAAGAGAATAGAAGAGCCAACCTTTGAACAGGACAGCAAGGACTTAGGTGTCCCAGGATTTGCTGGGCCCTATGGGATGGGTGGGGAGCAGAGGAACAAGACAGATTGACTCCCAGTGCCCACTGTGTGGTGCCTGGTGATGGGGTGGGGGCAGGGTAGAGCACAGCATCATGGGCATCGGTCCCTAGACACATGTTGCCATTGCTGTGCTCATGGCACTGGCCAGTCTTTTGCCCTCCTGCCTCAGTTTCCCAGTGATAGAATGGGGGAGCAGGATGAGACTGTCCAGGATAACTAATTGCATTCCAAGCTGCGCTGGTTTCAGAGGCCACTGCCGTCCACTGGTGAGCAGTGGCCTCCGTGGCAGTCATGACAAGTTCCATTCCCTATGGGGGGGGCAGTGGAGCTATTCTTGGAACAGTGTGTGGTGGGGGAGTTTCCTTTAGCAGGGTCTTGGGAAGGGAAAGTGTCGTACACAGCCTGGGGCCCCTTGTCCTTCACCTGCCTTGAGCACAGAGAGGCCACTTGGGTCCCCGGAGGCCCTGGGCACTGTGTGTCTGCCATCAACTCTGGGCTGAGCAGACCTTCCCTGGAGCTGCTTAGGAGGCACTTTGAAAGGTACACAGCTCTGCCAGCCTCCTGCTATGCGAAACTGGTAGCCCTTTCCTGCCGCCTGTGCCCCTCAGGGGGTGTGCATAGCAAGTGACAAGGAGCCAGACACAAGAGACCTCCAGGGCCTGAGCTCACAGGACCATCTGACTGACCTCTGCCACCCGCTGCTCCTGTGGCCACCTGCCCAGCAGGGACAGCCAACAAGGGCACTAGCCATGGGGGCCTGACGGGGTAGGGTTGCCAGCAGGTTTCATGTTGAGTGATCCAAGGGCTTTGCCAAAACTCCTGGGGTGGTGGGAAAAGCAGAGAATGCAGTTCTCATCCCCGGGGTGCATGTTCTGATTGCCTGGGCTCCTCCCACAGGAAAGAAAATTTGGGGAGGTCAGGGGTTCCAGAACTTGTCCTATGTGGGGACCGCTGGCAGACTGATGCTCTGCTGCAGCCCAGGCAAGTTTGGGACAAACACTGATGCCCTCTGTCCCGGGGTGGAGTTGGTGGGGGTGGTTATCTGCTGATTTTACCTTCCCTCTGTTAGTGGAAGGGGACTAGCCATGGGCTGAGCCAAGATGTGGGAGGGCTGTGCTCTCAAGAATTTCTGCTTTGAAATCCACCTCTTCCTTTAAACCCTGGGCATTTCCTTGGCGACCCCAGATGGGCCAGCCCAGGGTCACCAGGCTCCTTCCACGTGACTACTGGCATTTCTGGCTGGGTCGGTGGCCTTTACCCAGCCCTGCCTCCGTGCCTGCTGGGCTCTGGAGGTGAGTGCTCTGGTCTCTGCCCACAATGGAAGGAAAGGCATGATCAGGCAAAGACAAAATGAGGGACCAGGGCTGTTAGGCCCAAGTCTAGGAAGGCTGGGGAGGAGTCTAGGAAGGCTGCCTGGAAGAGACAGCCCTGATGGGCACTGAAGGAGGAGCAAGGTTTGCCAGGAGTCCATTCACTGCAGATGGGGTGCACAGCCTGCGAAGGCTTGGCAGAGAGAGCAAGTTCATTTCTTGGGAGAGTAAGGGTCACGGGAAGATGGACCTGTTAAGGGACCTATGGATCCTGACAGAGTGAGACCTAGCTTCTCCTGGCTCCTGGTGGTCTCCAAGGATGGCCTAGGTTCTCAAGAGAGACTCCAAATTCAAATGCAGGCTGTGCTGTTTGCCAGCTTTGTGAGCTTGACAAGTCTCTTAACTTCTTTGCCTCTCGGTTTTCTCATCTGTAAAATGGGTTGCAGCCTCATGGGAGGGATGAATGGGGATGCCTGGCAGGTCTCAGCTTCATCTTCACAGGGGTTTCCATCAGGTCCCTGAGCCCCAGTGCCTCCCGAACAGAAACCCAGTGTTCCTTTAATTAAGACAGAACGGTTATGGCCCCTACATTTTTTCTTCCGGGATTTAGTTTAATGACTCAAGGAGGAGGAAGTGAAATATGATCAGAGGCTGCCCCTGGTTTTTTTTTGTTTGTTTGTTTGTTTTAATTTAAAAAGGCTAGGGGAGCCCTGCAGAATGTGGTTTGTTCTGTTATGAATCACCCAGTGACTTTTGTCTGATCCCCGTGTGGCCACAGGGATTCTGAGGTTTGAGGGGTTTCAGGAGGCCAAAGGAACCCCCATTGGTCTACTGGCTGGAGACCATCTGACCAGCTCTCCCTCAGCCCTGTTTTGTGCCAGATCTGAGCGAGGCACGGGAGGCTTGTAGATGACCTCTACGGTCACCTGTTCTTGGAGGCCAGCGTTCGCTGACTCAGCTAAGGAAGCAGTTTGTGTCCTGAGCAGACTCTTTTAGAGGCTATATAGAGAAGCCTGCGTGGATGCTATGTGCCACCTGATTGCTTCCAGTGTGCCACACAGTCCTGTAGGACTAGGTCCTACTGTCCCTTCTCTGTATGGTGAGGACATCGAGGCACACCATAGTGAGGGGAGTGAGGGGATGGCACTTTCCCAAGATCCTACAAGAGGTGCTGAGCCTGAAGCGGGCCAGAGACCTGGTCCTGGTGGATGAATGTTAAGAGGTCATGGATGGGTCTTCCAGGCCCTGGCTGGTGCGAAGAAAAGTCTCAAAGGACTGGGTGCTGTTTCACTGGGGAGGGGAGGCTATTCAGTGAAGCTGTGGTACAGGGGCCTGGGGGCAAGCTAGTGCCAGCTGAGTGTGGGGCCTTCTGCCGTGAGCTTAGGGTGGGAAGCAGCAGGTTCAGGAACCTTCCATGGTGGGCTGGAAGTGGGATCAGAGGGGAGCTCGGAGGCCCGGAAGCAGGCAGGAGGGGGCTGCAGAGACCTGCTGAGAAGGGTTGTAGCCAATGCAGGGCAGGGGATCTGGGGGGTAGTGGAGAGTTTTACAAGAAGAATCAGCAGGACTGGGTAAAGACCGAGTGTGGGCTCTGAGAGAAGGCAAGATGTCAGGGTGGCCATTTCTGAGACAGCGACTCAAGAAGGGCAGGTAGTAGCACCCATTTGGGAATGCTGAGTCACAGTTCTGTGGGTCTAGACCTTTCTTGCAGAGAAGCCTCAGACAGCAGAGCGAGAGGGGCAGTGGGGGAGGAGGATAGAGTTGGAGGGCAAGACAGCAGGGGGCAGGGGAGGAAAGGCCTGGAGCCCCTGCAGCCGAGGCTCTGCACCACCCTTGGGAGGCTCAGCTGCCTCAGGGAAGAGAGCAGTTAGGAGCCCCTCCCGGGAGTCAGTGGTTTCTGGTCAAATCTAGCACCTTAGAGAAGCTAGGCTTGCGTGGGCCACAGAGCTACAGAATCTGAGCAGTGTGTGTGGCTTTGGGGAGGGGAGGGAGGCAGGAAAGGGAGAGGGGACACAGAACCAGTTCGGAAACCAGACACCATCTGAGACTTGTCCCCTCCAGCACGACAGGCCCCCACAACTCTGGCCTGAGATCTGGCTGCTTCCTGTCAAATGATGGATGGGTAATGTCTGCTTATCCGGCAGGGGAAGGGAAGCCAGAGCTGCACCTCCCAGCCAGAATTCACACACGCATGCGTTGTGTGCAGTGTAGATGGACCAGGCTAACTTGGTTTCAAGTGTCAGTTCTGCCTGTTGCCTGCTGTATGACCTTGGGCCCAGCACTTAACCTGTCTGAACTTTCATTTCTTCCTCTGCACATGGAGCTTAGCAGCCTCTGCCTGGGCATCTGGAGGGTGAACATGGTATGTTTAGCACTCAGTACATGCCTGGTGTGTACACAGTACGGGCTCTGCTGCTGTATCAAATTCTCCCCCAACCAGTCAGCACAGCAGGCACCCTCCTGCCTGCCCCTGGCCTTGTGCTCTGCTTGCTCAGTCCTGCCAACACAAGAAGCAGGGCAAATGCTTTCTCCACTGTTGGACTTAATTTGCAAGTTGTGGTTCTCCTGGAGCCTCAGTTTCTTCAGCTGCAGAATGGGAGTGGTGGTGCCTTCTAGGTTTCTTAGGAGAAGAATCGCCCATGCACATCAGCTGGTGCCATAGCTGGTCTGGCTTCTGCCTAGGGGAGGCCACCTTTGAAGCTATTCCCTCGGTTGGGGGACTCAGGGGCCTTCCTTAGAGGAACCAGCGTGGAGTGCTGCCATGGCCACCTCTGGGGCCAACATGGTTCTCCTGGGGCCTCTAGTACCCGTCATCCTAGGAGCCACTGCCACAACTGCCCTCGGTGTAGACAGAGTGAGAGTGTGCCTGGGCCGAAAGCTTGCGGGCGCCAGAGGAGCGCTGAGCATGTGCGCACGCGCAGACGGGCTGTGGCCCGGGATGTCATGGGTCATCTTCCATAGAAACAGCCTCAAGGAGCCATTAGCTTCTGTGTGGCTAATGTATTTGTATTTGGCAGGAGGTAAAGGTGGAACTTCCTCCTGGAAGAAGTTTCTAGAAATTGGGGGAGGCTAGGGCCAGGTAGCAGTCTTGGGAAGAAAGGCCACTTGGAGGCTCAGAGCCCAACCCAGTGGGCAGCCAGGCCCTTCCAGGGAATTAAACCCAAGCCCCCATGACTTCCCAGGGACAGGGAAGGAACAACCCAAGGGCTCTGTGAAGGTGGCCACGGTGCATGTGAGTGAGGAGGTGTGCAGTGCAGTGTGCAGAGCTGTCACGTGGAGCCACGCAGCCCCTCTCTGCACCTACTAGCTGTGTGACCCAGGGCAAATCTGCCCCTCTCTGAACCTCACTTCCTGAGATTGTCACATTAAGGTGATCCCTCCTCAGTTGCTCAGTAAGAGTTGGCACAAGCAACCCTGAAAGCAGCCAGTGCTTCTGGGGCCTTCCGTGTGCCAGGCTGTTCTTGGGAGTTTACATCAATCTCTGTGGTCCTTAGAGGTCACTCTTACCACATCAGCCCCACTTTCCAGATGAGGAAACTGAGGCACCGTGTGGTGAGAGGAAATGGAGCCAGCATTGAACCCAGGCAGTCTGGCCACTGGACTGGGGCACTGGCCCCAGGCTGCCCGGTAGACACATAACATGCAGCTAGCTCATGGCTGCTTTGACCACAGCCAGGAGCGCAGCTGGGAAGCTGCACTGTGCGTTCATGGTGCCTTGGAATTGCGGGCGCTTGTTCCCTGCAGAAGGAAGGCCTCTTTGAGGTGGGGTTCCGTGCGGCCTGTGGCTCCAGGCCGCATTCCACAAATATTTGGCCCCTGACTTGGGCTTGGCAGCCACTATCTCATTGTTCTGAAACTTGGCAGGAGCCACGGGATCCCAGGGACAGGCGGCTCCCTGTGTTACCCAGAGGGGCCTGCATGGCCTTTCCCTGCTCCCCATGTCTGTCCATGCAAGTATCCTTTGCTGTGGCCTTCCTGCATCTGAACCCCATAAGACAGTTTCTGGTAGCAATTTCTGGAGTAAGAGTGTGGAGTTTCCACAAACGCGATGCAAATTCCCTAAAATCCAACGCATCTGACTGAATAGCCCCAAGACAACAGTTAAATGGTATTGAACCTCCCCTTTTTTCTGAGCCTCAGTTTCCCAATCCGTAAAATGGGTCTATCAGTAGCCCTGAGGATGAATGAGAAAGACCCATCCCATTGAAAGTGCTCAGAGAACCTTCATTTCCTTCCTCACTGCCTGCCTCCTCCCCCTTTGGAATGGCACTCTCTGATGCTTGGTGGGCAGGGCTTCCTTCCTAAACCAGGGCCCCTCTGCCTAATGTGGAGCCCTATGCAGCAGGTTCCATTGGGTCCTGGGCAGGACTAGTGCCAGTCTCTTACCAAAGCCCAGTGGATTGGCAGAAGAGGTGGCACAGCAATAGCTGGGTGCACAAGATCTCTAGGAGCTCCTGCCCATGGGCCCCCTGCAGGGGACATGGCCTCTCAGGGGCCACCTGGCCAGGGATCACCCCTACACATCGTCATGGGCCCATTCTTGGGTGGAAAGGAGGCTGGTTCCATGGGGAGGCAGCTGGGAAGGAAGATGAGATGGTGGCAAGGAATGCAGTGTGGTGGCTTCATGTCACAGATGCCATGGTAGGTTCTGGTCCTGGCCCTGGCTGTCTGTAACCCATGTGACCTGGGCAAACCTCATGTGTAACATGGAACAATAACGGACCAGCTCTCATAGGCTTTTGTTAAGGCCAGAGGGAGCGAAGTGCACGGAGCAGGGCCCCACATAATAAAGACACAGCAATTGTTAGCTGCTATCTGTCGTCACTGTTATTATTACTGCTATTTCTGAGGAGGCCTGAACCCCCCTTGCAGTGGTCCTGGAGCCTCGTGAGGCTGTGGGGTGAGCTCCCGAGAGGGTGGAGGCCGCTGTGTTAGGCAGCTGCTAGAGGGCTGGGTGATATTCACAAACACCTGTGAGCCTCCTGCCTGGTGTGATTTTTGCAAAGTCACAGCTGGCAAGTGACAGGGTCGAGATTCAAACTCAGGCCCACTGGCCCCAAAGCCCTTGGGACTGGAACTGGGTGAGGCAGGACAAGAAATGGGGACTCACAGGTGGACACTGCTCCAGTTCCGGGTCCATGAGAAGGCAGGGCAGGTGGCCAGGTGAATGAGGTGTGTGGGGGACGGACAGGGCGGCCTATGGGTGGACTCTGGAGCCATCTAGATAAAGACGGAACCTTCTCCTGAAGACAGTTCTCCAGCCTTTCCCGGGAGGGCTCCCTAAGGGCAGAGGATGCAAACATGTTACCCCGAGGGGTCTGGGGGTACAGCCTGCAGCAGTTGCTGAGCCTCCGGGAGCCTCTGGTTTCATCTTCAAATTCATGCGCATTTTACATTCTGTTCCCTCTCATACCCGGTTTGCTGTCGCACGCTTTCCCCCTGAGTAACAGCAGTGCCTGAGGAAGATGCTCCGTGTTTATCTGTTTATCCCGGGGCTTTTCGTATCCCTGCTCCTCTGCTGCATCGCCTTGGGGGGATGCGCTCCAGCACCAAGCTCGGCCAGATGGCAGAAGACGCCGAGAGCACCTGGTCCCATCTACATCCCAGGTCTTGGCAAGGAGAGCGCCAGGCCCTGGGACACCCAGCCGGGGAGGTGGGAGGTGCCAGAGGCAGAGGTAGGGCTGTGGGGAGGGGTGGCTTCCCCCATGATGCTCCCTACATGATGCACATCCAAGACCACCCGAGTCTACCTGTGTGTCTACAGACATGAGGACACAGCACATTGCAAGGCCGGGTCAAAGCTGGTTAATGTCCTAGGCAGGAGACCACTAACCAGGAGTGGTAGTCACATTGCAGATGCTCAGCCCGAGAGGGCGGTTGCCTCCAAGCTGCTGTGGCCTGCAATCTTTGTCTCTCCTCCTGTGGTCTCACTTTCTGTGGTCTACTTTGTGTGTGAAAAGCAGTTTCACCCCAAAACAGCAATGAATGTGTGTGGGGTGAGGTGGGGGGAATGGCACTGGAGCTACTGAGGACACAGGAAGAATGGTGCCTAGGCACATGTAGTCGGAGGCTGGGGCTGGGTGCCCTTGAGGCACCAAGCTGGGAAGCCCCAAGTTTAAGCTTGATGGGTGATTCAAAGATTGATGGGCATCATTTGCTAGGCCAAGAGGCATCATAGACACCTCTGGGGACTGGGAGGTGTGACCCCTCAACACAGAGCTGGGAATAGACTTGGTGGGGAGGTCCGGGAGAAGGGTGATTTGTGGCCTGAGACACAGTGGCCTGGTCTCCAGGACACTGACTGTAACCATCACAGGGTTGTTGATTACTTTGCTGCTACCCACAACCCCCTGGGTTAATGGGGGCCCCTTGGGCCAGGGAAAGGCTGTCAGTTTGGAATTTAGCTGGCGGAGCTAGCTGGGAGCAGATGACCAGGTGAGAGTGGCAGAGGATGTTGAGGGAGAGGTGATGTACTCTGGATGTGGGTTGAGTGTCTCCCCCAAGTCCCCACTGGGGTGATGTGAGAGGTGGTGGGACTTTTAAGAGGTGGAGCCTATAGGTCACTGGGGGCACTGCCTGGAAGGGATCCAGGGAGCTCTCATTGGACCCTGAAACTTTTACTTCCTAAGAGACGGAGTTGTTATAAAAGTCTGATCGCCAAATAGCTTCCTGGCTTCCTGTCTGGCGTGTGACTCTTCTTCTCACCTGCGTCTTGACCACTGCAATGTTGTTATAAACCGTGAGACTCTCACCAGAGCTGAGCTGACGTAGCTACCAAGTACCCTCGAGTCTCCAACACCGTGAGCTAAATCAACTTCTTTTCTTTACAAAGTTCCCCAGCCTCGGGAATTTCATTATAGAAACGGAAAGCAAGCTAACACAGATGACCTCTTCAGGTTGTGCTCTCCAGAAGCGGACTCTGAGGCAAGGCTCCATAGGCTCATTAAAGCCAAGGTCCAGAAGGAGCCTGTAAAACCACAGAGGAAGATGAGTAAGGCTGCCATCTTAGAAAAAATCCACCGGGCCTCCCAGGGTCCCTGGAATGTAGGTTATACCGACCTAAGGCAAGGGACTAGCTTGCATAGTCATCCCCTCAGGTGTTAGGTAAGGGTCACCCTGGGGGACCATCCAGTCCATAGGACTCCCGGCTCTCTAAGGAGTACACAGAAGGTGCTCTGGGGCCTGGCTGGTCCTCTAGAGGGCAGGCTGAGATGTGGTTAAGCAACAGTTGGACATCCAGGGGCATCTATAGACACAGTAGCAGCTGGGAGCTGGGGGAGTCCAGACTGGGCCCTGGTCTGTAGAAGGCACTGCAGAAATGCTTGTGAGGTAGACGATCGATCTGGGCACTGACTGTCCCCTCAGTCTTCCTTCTGTGTGTTAAGCTTCTATCCCTGCCATAGGGAGGCTTGTCTGGCAGGGAGGTCAGAGGCCACCTCTGATACCAGGAGAAGTGAGACCGGGGAGACACCACGTGACCAGGACCCTGTATAAAGTGGCACTTGATCAGGGGCAAATGCTGTGGTTACCATGGCTACTGGTAACCAGCATCCCTGGTTCCCAGGGTAGCCCAAGCCCTGGAGCTGAGGCTGCTCCTTTCTGCAGAGGCCCTGCACCTGCGTGGAGGTTGGTGCGGGACCCTGAGCATGGCCTGGCTCTCCAGTGTCACGGTGTGTTGTACTCTGGGGCCCAGCGGGAATGGGGACGTGGGGTTCTTTCTCCCTGCAGCAGCTGCCAGAGTGTGGCTCAGTGACCTAGGTTTATTTGGGGGTAATGATGGGGACAGCCAGACAGAATGTCCCTCTTTGGGGAGACTATGGGAAGAGC
The DNA here is from genome assembly GCF_047511655.1 of Castor canadensis. Lineage (NCBI taxonomy): Eukaryota > Metazoa > Chordata > Mammalia > Rodentia > Castoridae > Castor > Castor canadensis. Next base: position 11,033,745 of record NC_133398.1, on the reverse strand, counting down.
GAGGCTTTGGAATCCGGCAAATGCAGGGTTGAATCTGGTCCCTTCCTTGCTGGCTGACTTCCTACTTGAACCTCCATGTTCCCTTTCTAGTGAAATGATCTTCACAGCTTAGTCAGGACTGTGTAATGGAAGGAAGACAAGTCACCTGGGGGTCAAGTCCTCACCCAGCCACTGCTGAGCTGGGCAACCACGTCTCCACTCACACATCCATACAGTGGGCGAGCTAGTGTCTTGAGGAAGTGAACAGGCTCTGTTCTCTGTTTCAGCCTGTGCCCTTGGGAGGCTGGCATGCAGGATGGCAGGACAGCCCAGCCACCTGCCCCACGGAGGAAGCCCGAACACCCTGTGCCACACGCCAGGGCCTGCGCACCCTTCGGACGCCCAGGTAAGCCCTGTCTTTGTCCAGGGTGTGTTGAAATCCCAGAAACACTGTAGCTCCTCAGGCGAGCTCCAGGTCTCTGGGGGAACACCTGCAACACCCCAATGCTTCCAGGGCTAGGCCCTCACTACCTTATGTAGTGACCCCTTCATTTAACTCAGCCACATTCAGAGAAGCCACCTCTGTGTGAACTCAGAGTTGGGAAGCCAGGCTCTCCCTGCCCCGGGGGCTTCTATGCAGCATTGTGTTAGACGTGCACTCTCCTCAGTGCACCAAGGAGAGTGAGGGACTCAGGAATGGATCGAAAATTCTTCCTTGCCATGAGCCAGTGTCTGCCTTCCATTTTGTCTTAACTCTGGCCCTAGTCAGCCACTTGCTCTAGAATAGCAGACTTTCGGGAACCCTATTCTCTCTCTCGAGATCCCTGGGAGAGCCGGGCTGCCTTTGGGGCTTTTCCAAAGCTAGCTTTGGGTCCTGGAACTGCCTCTTGTGTACCCCATGCCTTTGCACATGTTGTTCCCTGGCCTGGAATGCCTGCCCCATTCCTTTGCCAATTCTCAGTCCAGTTGAAGCTGTTTCTGAGGAGACTTCCTACCCACCTCCCTCCCCTCTGTGTGTGCATGTGGGTGGTGGCCATGATCACTCCTGAGCAGGCCTGGCTCCAGGTCTGCTTCTCTTTCTAAACAGAGAATGCCAGGGGGCTTTGCCAGTGGCTCCATCCCAGACTGGCACAGATGAACCTTGATGCTAGTTGAGTTAATACACCCTAGATATGTGGGCAGCAAGCCACCGAGGAGGGGGCTGTGTGTGAGCCAGATGGGATAGAAAGGTAAGAACCTGTGAAAGAGAAAAAAAAAAACAAAACCCAGCAGAAGAAAGTCAGGGTCCCCTAGAACCCCAGCCAGGTCCCTGGTCCAGTCTAAGGGCCAAAAAGAGGCCTCTTCAAGAAGAGGTAGATAAAGGCCTGGAGGGCACAGCTAGACTGGCCAGGTTGCCTGCCAGCCACATCCTTTAGGGTTCTGTAGGCACCCTGAAAAGATAAAAAGTTCTTGTCCGATGTTGGCTTTTTGTCCCAACACTGTGAGACTTCCGTCAGGGAGAGACTCAGAGACAGCCATAGTCCTGAGCCACGAAGGCTTGTCACAGCTTCTGACTTCCTGTTGGAGGACTTGAGGATTACCAAGTCCAGTTGTACAGGTTATACGCTGCACAAAGGTCAAGGTGGCAAGTGGATCTGAAGGCCTTCAGCACGTCATGCTCCATGGTATACAGCTGCATCAGCCCAAGAGAAAGCACCCTCACAAATTCACACAGAGGTGACACGAAGGGCAGGCACTCTGTGTGTGTGCGTGCGTGTGCACATGTATACACAACTGTACAAGGGTCCGTGGACAGCTATGCTGTTTGCACTCTCTATGCCTGTTACTGGCTGGGATGCAGGGGCCCGTTTCCAAATAGAATTTGGGGAGGCAGATCCCGGGAGCTGAGAAGTCCCAGGACACTGTCAGTGCAGATTCCACCAGGACATGAAGGGGCAGTGGGGCCTGCCTGGGTAATGTAGCCATTTGTCATATTAAGTCATTCGCTAACAATTGAATCCCCCTTGATTAATCTCCTGGAATTAGCCAGTTGCATTTCGAGCAATTAGGGTTAATTACAGCCTCATTTGGCAGAGGAGAGAGGCCTGTAATTATTTCTTGCACAAGGCGAGGAGGCGGTGGGCTGCGGTGGCAGGAGTGTCCTCGGTATCTCCTCGCACATGTTGGAGTGGGTAATGACATAGTTAAGTGTAATTAGATACGATTACTCAGCACTGAGCTGCTCTGGGCAGCCACTCTCGGGTGAGGATGTCCCTGGTCCCACCAGCACCTGGCCGGGTTTGCAGAATCAGAGCGCACGGCTGTGCGCTCTGCGCCGGCTCCACTGGTGTTTAAAACCCCATCTGGGGAGACATCAAGGCTCAGTCTCACCTGTGTCAGCACATGGAAGCACCTGGAATTGACAATGCAGGCATTTTCCTTTATGTGGGAGTGCTGCTGTTTGCCTAAAGCCATCCTTAGAGTGAGGAGCCAGGCTCCATGTGCTATGAAGTGGGCTGGGCTGGGTTCCCTCCCAACTCCACCTCTCACCAGCCAGGTGAAGGGGGTAAATGACCTTTGAGTCTCAGTTTCCTCATCTGTAAAATGGAGCTAACAGCCGTACCTCCATCATGAGACAACGTGAAGAATAAATGAGGCAATGTACCTTAAAGATCCAGTGTGGCACCTAACACCCTGGGTGTTGAGGAAACGCAATGTCATGGATGTTATTTTTGTATCTTAAAAATCGTTGCAGTTTTCACAGCTAAGGCCCCTACCCGGAAGGTAGAAAGCAGGAAAACTATAAAAACAGACCAACTGTGGGCTGTGTTAACCTTCTAGGCCCACGCCTAGTGGTGTGCTCATTTCCAGGAGTTTTCTAACTCAGAGCCTTGGGCACGTGGAAACACATGAGGAAGAGCTGGACACACCTGCTTTTATTGAGTTTCTAACGAAGGAATGCGTGGAGTTGAGGTCGTGTAAAGTGCCCCACGCTTTAGGATTTTACCAGTCTGTGCTGAGCGTTTTCATCAGGAGTGAAATTCAAGGCTCAGCCAACCCACGGAGAGCTATGTGGGTTTCCGGAAGGGAAAGTCATGGGAAACCCCAGCTAATGCGTCTTCCATCCTGGGACGTGCCAAGTTCAGATCTATTCGGAGAGAACTGTGCGCATACCTTGCAGGGGCCTGGAGCCACTGTCCATAGGTGTGCGTCACCCCGATCAAAACCCTGTGCAGACTTCCCAAAAAAAAAATGACCAGTTATTAATGGCTATTAAAACTTAAGAGTGTTTGCTAAGCCCCTCAGGGTGCTCTCCACCTACTGTGGAGCCTTCTGTGTAAACAGATAGAGGATGGGCACCAGAGAGCTTCAGAAAATGGCCCAGTTTGTTCTGCCCCATGAATGACCAGCAGTGTGGGGCAGAACACGGAGGGGAGAACATTCCAGAAAAAGCAAAGAACTCATTGCAAGCTCCAGACCTGAAAGCCCAGGGCCAGTTGGGGTAGACGAGGTGCTGCAACACCTGCGCTCTGAGAAGACAGAAGAATGGATGGTGTCTATGAAAGGTCGCATATCCTTACTGCAGTTTGAAATTGGGGGTTTTCTGTTAACAGAGAGTACTTGGATTTGGGTTGTAGAAAGACACTTGGGAGCCAAATACAGTGGCCAGTGGCTCACACCTGTAATCCCAGCTGCTTGGGAGGATGAGTTTGGGAGGATCCTGGTTCCAGGCCAAAAAAACCCAAAGAAGTTTGCAAGACCACATCTCAAAGGAAAAAGGTTGAGCATGGTGACAGGTACCTGTCATCCCAGCTACAGCAGGAAGTATAAAATAGGATCGTAGACCAGGCCAGCTAGGGCAAAAGCCAAGACCCTGTCTCCAAAATAACCAGAGCAAATAGGGCTGAAGGCATGGCTCACGTGGTAGAGGGCCTGCCAGCAAGCACGAAACCCTAAGTTCAAACCCCATGATTGCCAAAGATGTAAGTAAATAACCCTGGGGACCGAGGGTTGAGACTCAAGTGGGGTGCACATGGGGAGCCACTGCAGTTTCGTGGGGATAGTGATGATGGCGGGTGTCTCACAGTGTGATGCCTGCCTCGTGCCTCAGTGGGTCTTGCTGCCCACTCACAGCTAAAGGTCATACTCAACACTCCATTTTGCCGGGAAGGAAACTGAAGGAAGGGACCAGAAGGTTCTACAACTGAGGGCAGCAGCAGGGCCCTGCCCAGTTCCCATGGCCCTCAGAGTATGTTCCCATTGCGAGGCCTTGAGAGGGAAGCTTGGCTTTGGGTTTGGAATTAGTCAGGTCATGAGTTGCTGAGCGGGGTTGGCCTCGTAAGGAGTCCAGTGTGGACCTTTGTAAATTGCGACCTTTCATGCGACACGATTTAAAACATAGTGCTAAGTACACATATACTGAATCCATTAGAAGTTCCCTATACACCGTGTCAGATGTCTTTAAAGGTGAAATTCGTTTACAGGAAATGTCATTCTGATGAAGTGTGCTTTTTAAAATCGTAGGAACGGTCGCCTTAAAATTAATGATGCATTGCAAATATCAGGGAAAAAAAGACCCATCCAGTGTAAAGATGATTAAAATTCAGGTCAGAAATCTGGCTTAGTCAGGCTAAATTTTTTAATGAGATTTCAGAAAATTAATTGGGCGAATGCATTTTTATTCTTTTAACATGTAATTTTATGCTCCCATTTAGGGGGCAAGAAAAAGATTTGTCGATGGCTGAGGCGTATTGTGGTTCAAACATTTTAAACTCAAATTAGCGAAGGGTGGGAGCTGTTTGTGGCCTAATTTGATCTGACTCAGACAAGAGAGCCAGGTTCCTTGGAGCTTTCTGGGTGGAGGTGTCCTGTGGTGGTCCAAGTTCCCTCCTTCTCCCAGTCTCCCCTTTATGCCTTGTCTGGGCCTGAGAAAGCTGATGGCATTTCTAGGGAGGGTGCAGTTGGAGATAGGAGACCCAGGGATCTTGGCTCCTGTCCTCTGGATCCCTCCTGCTGTCCAAGGTCATTGCTCACAGAGGCTGCTCCATCCGTCTCTTCTTTGTTTAGATCCAAGCCATCCTTCCCAGCAACTCAGGCCCACTCCCTTGGGCCCCAGTGACCGATAGCAGAGTGTGAGGTAGATGCTACTGGGCCAAAGACCTGCCTCCTTCCAGACCTAGCCCCATCTTCTCTACCTTTGAGGGTAAACTGAGGACTCCATACCCTGGGGCATGGGCCCAAGGAAGTAGAAATGATGTCAGTCCTGGAAGTGGCCACAGCTCAGCCCTAGAAGGGAGCCAGGGCAGCCGTTGTCTGGGAGGGGGTCCCTGGCAAAAAGTCCTGGGCAGAGGAGCTTGAAGCCACAAGGCTGCAAGTCCTTGAGGTAACTGCGAACCCCGTCAGCAGGCCCTCTGTGGGGGAGTTGGTGACGGTGATTATAACCATAGCCGAGAATCCTTGAGCTCTTCTGCTGGGCCAGACACAGCCTTGCCTCATCTGCCTCAAGCCCCTGGGAGCTGCTTCCCAGCAACTCCAGCAAGGACAACAGCGGTAGTGATAGTGACATGTCCCATTTCCTGTGACCGGGCCCTCTCTGAGGACTTCCATTCCTTAACTTGTTTGACACCCCACTCCCAGCAACCATAAGAATGGGGAGCATGGCTGCCTCCATCATACAAATGAGGAAGGAGACCAAGGCCCCCAGCCTGGAAGTGGCAGAGGCAGGCTTAAACTCACACCTCCAAGCCAAGCACAAAGGTCTTACCTGACAGAGCATGGTCCTGTTTGCCCCTCTACCAACCTATGCCTGATGGAGAGGGTCCTAAAAGCCAGGATGGGGTCTTGGGCAGAGCAGGGGATAGCAACAAGTGACCTGAAGAGCCATCAGGTGGTCACTAGTTAGCAGTTTTTATTCCTGGGACCCCATGGCACGAGCTGTTCAGAGACTGACCCCTTCCCCACCCCCCCGGCCGTGCCACTTTCCTGACAGTTCAGAGCCTCATGGACTCCCATTGCCTATATCATCTCCTGGGGTCCTCAGAGAAACTTCAGGCCATTGTTACTGTCCCCATGAATGGATGACCGTCCCAGGGTCACTCAGCTGCAAGGGCAGGAGTGGAACTTGCTGGAGGCAGGATGGGAGGAAGGCCCTGGAGGTGCCAGAGGGAGGCCTGTCTTTTCTGGCAAGGAACCACTTATCCTTTCTTTCCTGGGAGTTAAATCAAGGCTAAGAACAGGTGAACAGAGGCCATCTCAGGGACAAGACCCCCCCCAACCCTTTGCAAGTAGTGGTGGACCCCAGGGGTGGCTTGACTATGCCCCCAGCATCCAGTGCTGCCCACACTGTGCCACAGAGCTCGTTTTTCTAATTAGGGTGAATGGGTTGTGACAGGAAATGCAAATCTGGGTCATCCATATGCAGATACACAGCTGGAGTCTGAGCCATGGCTGGGATATCACCCATATCCACCCCACAGCCATTTGGAGCTTTGGGGCTGCTGAGAATTGGGTGGTGAGGCCTCCCTGACTGGGCAGAATGTCACTGGACACTCCGGCCACCTTCCCACTCCCACCAGTGAGAGGCCCCATGTTCCCAGAGCAAGGACCCTCAGAGATCACTTCCTTCAAACCTTTCACTCTACTGGGGAAAACTGAGACCAGGAGAGGAGGGACCCATCAGCCAGGGAGTTCAGATCCCAGCTCCGCTGACCAATTTTATATGACCGAGCCTCAGTTTCCTTACTTATAAAGTGGGATTAGCAACCCATGTTTTCCTGGGCTGTCAGGAGGCTTACGGCACTAAGCACTGAGACACAAACTGGCACATAGTAGGTACAAAGCACACAGAGCACCATCATTTCTGAGTCTGTGTTGTTCTTCCAAGCACTAAGGAATTGCCTTGGTTTTTCTGAGGGCTTGTGATGTTGGCTGTCCTTCTGGAGGTGACAGTGTCTGGGTCACAGAGTCCCATTGTGCATTTGGGCACATTCCTCTGTGTCATTCAACAAATATGCCAAGAGTACTCAGAGTGTTCAGGGGACATGGAGGGACATGGAAGACCAAGAGGGAGTCCCCACTGGAGAAGCCCATGCAGGGAAAGGGAAGAACTTAGGTGACTGAAGGGAGGGTCTGGGGTAGGAGGTGGCAGTCCAGCTATGGTGGTTTGGGGACTTGGAAGAAAAGCCAAGAGAATGAGAGTTGGAGGCCACTGTGATGGGCTGGGGTGCCATAGTCCCCAGACCTGGGGTCAAATTCCAACTCTGCTGTCACTTGCTGGGAACCTGCAGCAGGTTGCTGCCCCCCATCGCCCCCGCTCTGATCCTCAGTTTCCTGAAGCAGGGCCAGCAGTGTGGCCCACTCACAGGTGGCTCTGAGGGTCCAGCAGGATGGCCGTGGAGGTGGTGGCTGCAGTATGCCAGGCAGGCTAAGCATCCCGTGATGCTCCATGCACATCCTAGGTGTCGCTTAGTGTATAGGGAGGTCAAATGTTATTCCCAAAGACCTGACCTGACAGCCATCAGCACGTCGTGGATGAAATCATCTTCTTCCTCCCACTCGAGTCTCCAGGCAGGGACCTCTCTAAACCACCCACTGCTGTGGGAGATTATCATGCCTCAAGACCTCAAAGTCAAGATTGGCCAAACTTTTAACTTGCTGAGGGACCCAGTCTAAGTATGGGACGCCAGGCTTGGACTTCCATCACTCACTCCTGGCTGGAGGGCGTCTAGAGTTTCCTAGGCATGAGGTGGGATGCTTGGCGTAGTGGAAAGCCTAGGAGTGGGGGCTGGGGAGTAGCTGCTCAGGGCCTCAGCTCCTCACGCCTGCCCTGCCCACACCCTTCAGTCACCATGGTGACCGAGGCCGTGAGTGGACAAAGGCCACTGAGATCGACTAGGGGCCAGGCTTGATGAGAAACTGTACACAGAGTCTCATGTGATCCCCACAGTGGCCCTGTGAGATGTGGACACTTTATTTTCTCCATTTACAAATGAGGAAATGAGGCCCAGAGTGGCTTGTATGTCCTGTGTCACCAGTTGGTGAGTAGCTGAACCAGGGCTGGACCCAGCTTGCATGGCTCTGAAGCCACGCTTGGCACCACACGTGCCAAGCAAAGACCTCTTTCAGGGTGATGGTTCTCAGTGTTTGTTCCAAGTGAGGGAAAGTTCCAGAATGTAGTCCAATACCTGGATCTTCTGCCCTCTTAGAGGTTGGGGCCCACATCTGGAAGAGACAGTACCATTTTAGAAATTCTACCTTGTCCTCCATGGGGCCCTTGGTGTTTCCAGCCCTACCCTGCCCCCCAACTGAACTCAGTGCCCATTTTCTGCATACTTCTGTGTGCCAGGCAGCCAGTGATGACTGAGACCCAGTCCCTGTCCTCGTGCTGCAGTCCAGCTGAGGAGGTGGTCCCCAGTGCCAGTGACTGGCCTCACAGTGGAACTGTAACAAGGAGCTGGGCAGGGCTTTGCCCAAACCCTCAGGGAAGGCTTACAGAGCTGTGTGACATGGCAGGGCTGTCCCTGGGGCCTCAGTTTTCTTATGGGTTAAATGGAGATGTACTAGGGCCCATCTCACCAGGACTCCCAGGGCAGATCAAGAGGTGTGACATCATCTCTGCTGTTCCTCCTCTTCCTTCTTTGAGAACCCACCATTGGTGCCCCCTTCCTGAGAGCACATTTGTACATGTACTTCAGAGGGGCCAGCTGGCCGCTGTGGCCTCCCCTGGGCAGCTGTGTCCCTGGGCTCTGTGGCTCCAACACAGGTTTCAGTGCTGGCCCTACAGAGTCACTGTGAAGTGCTGGTTTCTTTATGTCCCCAAAAGAGGGAGATCAGGATGTCCCTTCTCTGAAATGAGGTATTGTTACCCCAAGAGGGGACATGTCACTTGTGATGGGAGTCAGGGCATTAGTCATGGTGGGATGTGGGGCTGCTGAGACCAGATCTGAGTCCCGTACCTCTCAAACATTTGTCACACACGCTGCTTGCTGGGCCCTGACTGGGCAGCAAGGATTCAAGAATGGATAAGGGAGACTGCGGGCCCAGCCCCATAAAGCCAGCCTTCTGAGACAGTCATCTGGTCAGGATGGAGCATGCAGAGGGTGCACTGGAGAAGTGAACAGCCTGGGTTCTCACCCACACTGGGTCGTCATGGGGAGCAGATAGGGCCAGATGTGAAAGGCCCCAGGGAGGTACGCGGAGGCTTGGATGGGGTTGGTGAGCACAGTCCCTCCTTTGCCTTAGAGGATGCTGATGGCTGTGCTGGGATCCTAAAGGCCCAGCCACCTAGGCCTGGACTCTCCAAGCCAGCCTACCTGATCTCCGGTGTCCCCTGTCCCCCCTGCAGAGGCACCCTACCTCTCTGTCTTTTCGCTGCTCGCTGGCGGACTTCCAGATCGAGAAAAAGATAGGCCGAGGACAGTTCAGCGAGGTGTACAAGGCCACCTGCCTGCTGGACAGGAAGACGGTGGCTCTGAAGAAAGTGCAGGTGAGCTGGAGGTCCAAGCTGTTGTAGGAGCTGGTTTCCCCCGAACTCTGAGGCCCTGGCCAGAGCCTCCCCCCCTGACCCCTAGGAACGGAGACTTCAGTACCCAGCCCCTGGGCTCTGGGGAGAACCAGGAAAACCCAGAATAAAACAAAGGAAAAGAAAAATAGGCATGCATCAAGTAACCACTGTATGAAGGACTGTACTCAGAGTGTATAGAACCTTGACAACAGCCCTAAGGGTCACAGGTTCAACACAGACACCATGACGGACTCTGCTGTAGTGGCTATAGTCTCTGCCTTTGGTCTGCACCTGCAAGTCAGGTGGCAGAGGACCCATGAGTGAGCACTGAAGGGGCTGGGGTGCCAGGACACGGGGCGTCATACCCACAGCTGATGCCCCAGGATGGTGCTGTGGGGTAGAGCTCTTGGCTTCTTTCACAGAAGAGGAAACTGAGGCTCTGAGCACAGGCCACTCGCCAGTGTGACCTCAGCAAGTCACAGATCCTCAGGCCTCAATCCCCTCCTCTGTGAAATGGGTAAGATAATTCCTACCTTCTGGGAGTGGGCGTGGGATTCACGTAAAGCCCTTACTGCAGTGCTCGTTTGTGGTGGGTGCTCAGTAAGTGGGGCGCTTGCTATGACGGGACCCCTCAGCAAGGAGATGGGCGAGTCAGGACTCAGTCCCGGTCCGTGGGCTGCTGGTTTTAACCGCTCTGTTTCTCTCTTTTTCCTCCCAAGATCTTTGAAATGATGGACGCCAAGGCCAGGCAGGACTGTGTCAAGGAGATCGGCCTTCTGAAGGTGAGTGTCCGGAGCCAGGTGGAGCCCTCACCGGCTAGCAGGTTGTGCTGAGGACAGACATGCCAGGGCCACCCAGGGTAGCCTCCACAGGGGTGGCAGGAGTGTCTGCGGTCTCCCTGACTGTGACTAACATGGTGGTCTCCCCAGAACCATAGACAGCAGAACTTTCTGGACTAGACTTGGGCCCTGGCTAGGGCTGCTGTCTCCTTGGGATTCCTCCCTGCTCCAGGCTTAGTTCTGCCTGGAGTCTTAGAGGTCATAGAGGAAGCCGGGAGAGGAGAAAGGGCTTGGACTTTGGAGACCTGTGATCTGGGTTCAAATCCTGACGTCTTCTTCATTTCTAACGTGTGTGACCTTAAACAGGTGACTTAACTTCCCTGAGCCTCAGTTTGCCCATCTGCTCAATGGCAAGACCACCTGCCTCACAAGATACAGAGGATTAAATAAATACTACTTGAGAAGGGCAGGTGACACAGAGCACACAGTAGGTGATCACTTGGCGTCATCCTCCTGCCATGGAACAGTTTGCTGAGCAGCTTCTGACAAAGTGGAGCTCTTGATGGCAGTGACACTTGCTGGACAAGCTGGCAGCAGGTGATGTTCCAGGGAGCTCTAGCACAGTCCCATGATCTAGATGGTAGAGATGAGGCCATTCTAGAGAAGTGGGTTACGGCGAGGCTGAAGATGCCAGATGCACTTAGCACAGTGGACTTGAACGTGGAATGAAGGGAGTGCTTTCAGAGGTGCTGGAAGTCAGCAAGGAAGGACACGTGAAGAACTCAACACAGCACCTGGGGAGTGGGGCCACTCAGTCCAAGGCAGCCCTGTCGTCATAGTTCTAACCTCTGACTGACCACCCCAGCCTTTCCGCTACTGACCCAGCTTCCCGGGCTGCCTGCAGGGAGTCAGCAGGACATCCCGGGGGCACGTGGTGCTTCTTAGAAAGGGAAGTGCAGTTTGCAGAGGGCCCCTTGCAGCAGGACAGCATGAAATTGCTCACGCTGAGACCCAAGTCCCCAACCCCAGTGCATGGGTTGGCAGGGTGGGCAGCTGTGCCACGTGCAGGACAGGCTCTATCCAGCATGCCATCTGAGTACCACTAGGCACTAGACACAGATGCAGCCCAGTGAGAAGAAAGGTCTCAGGCAGACAGGCTGGTTCCATGAGGCTCCTGGGGACAATGATTCTGAGAGAGCAAAGAGGGGCCCTTCCATCCCTGGGCCCTTTACTCTAAGCCAGGCCTTCCTCCTCCGCTCCGGTCTTCCACCCATCCTTCATCCTCAGCTAGACAAATCTAACACGTTGCATCTCTGGCACTTTCCACGTCCCTCACATAACGACATCCCTTCTGACTCTTCCCAGGCTCACCTCCAGGGGTGCAGGTGAAAAGGGGACTCTAGACAAGGTTCTAGGCTTTGCTCGGCCCTGGCGTAATGTGCACCTCTGGCCAATCCCTTCCCCTCTCTCTTTCTGGGCCTTGGGAATTTGGCCCAGTTGATCTTGGGGCCCCGTCTTGCCTTAGCCTTTGTGGACTAGCAAGGTGTTGGGGAGCCAAATCTCCTGGCTCAGACCTGCCCAGCACAAGAGAGGCGCCTCCTCCTGGGAAGTCAGCACCTCCCAGACCAAAGCTTTTAATTCCCCCTAATTTTTCCAGACTGTTTGAGAAGTCAGTGCCTGAGAGAGGGTGAAGTTTCTCAGGAAGTAGCGAGGCTACTTACAGCATGGCCGTGCTGTAAGATGCACTTTACGGATTTTACAGTGCATTCCCCTTACCTTTCATTTTCTTTGGTCCTCTTTCTAAATGAAAGCTGTGACTATGGAATGTGGGGGACACTGATGGGGTAACCAGTGTTAGCTCCCATTCGACCTTCTCAAAACAAAACTTGGGCCGGGTGTTTTTTTGACAAAACCACCAAAATAATTCAGTGGACAGTGGAAAGCTGGACATCCCAATGGAAAAGAGTGAGCCTCAACCCCTGCCTCACACTGCACACAAAGATCAATTTGAAATGGATTGTAGACTAAACATAAAAGCTAAAACTATAGTGTAAAGTTTGTAGGAAACTGGGGAAAAGCTTCATAACTTGAGACTAGTCAGAGGTGTCTTAGGACCCAAGCAGCATTAATCACAAGAAAAGTAATCAATTATACTTCATCAAAAGGAATCATTTGTGCTTATCAAAGCCACCATAGAAAATGAAAAGGCAGGTCACAGATGGGAAAAAGTACTAGCAGCATTGTATTTGAGAAAGGACTTACAAAATACATACACATTCCTACAAGTCAATAGTAAAAAGATAAATAAAACCTTAGTGTGGTCTGACGCGTTTAGAGTTTTCAGAACCCCCATTGCTCTGACAAGAGGCCAGAGTATTCAGGGGTCCTTTTAAGACTGTGGCCTTCTCCCTCTTCCTCCCCGTAACTATTACCTTTGGCTCTCAGAAGCCCCCTGCCTCGACATCATCTACCAGCCGCACTGGCCTCTGCTTAGCCCTTGGGATGTGCTGGGTCCCTCCTACCACAGGGCCTTTGCATAAGCTGTCCGCTCATACTCGGTCTCAGTAATCCTCATTCGTCCTTCCGACAGCAGTTCAAATGTCCCCTCCTCTGACGTCACCTCTCTTCCCCATGCAGCATGGGCACATGGTCCTGCATGACCGCGTTACCCTTAGCAACTGTCTCCTCCTTACTGTAAGCTGCAACTCCGCAGAGCAGGGAATGGAGCATGGGCTGTGGAATGGAGGGCTGGGTGAGTCAGCGACCCCTCACTGACACCGTCCCCACCACCTCTCCGCAGCCACAGGCTGTCCACCTGCTGTTCCCTGTCTCAGGACCAGGCGGCTCTTCACGGCTTCCTGCTCTGTTCTGCGCCTTCCTGGTCTCCACGAACATTCATGGATTTGTCTAAGGGGCCCATGCTTGAGCCCTGCCTGGGGTGGGGCTAGGCCAGAGAGGCAGTGGCCTTTGCCCTCCTCTCCCTGACTGCAAGGAGAGTGAGGTGTGACAGCACACAGCGGCCAGGTGCCCCTTTGGCTGGGCTGGGCGTGGGCCCTCGTGCAGGGCAGGGGCGCACAGTAGCCCTCGAGGGCCAGAGGAGGACTAGGTCCTGCTCTCGTGGCTTGCTGCAGCGCCAGAGTGGATTAGAATCCCAGCCTGTAGGGCACAGGGACACACACGGCACAGGGAGGGCAGGTGAAGGATGGACAGGAGGATGCACCACGCAGGGGCCCTGCAGGGACAGCGGAGCCCCCTTCCTGCAGGTGTGGGGCTGGGGAGTGGGGGAGGGGCACAGATGGGGAGGACACTTGGGTGGGGTGTGGGCTGAGTGAGTGCCTCGTGCCACCTCCTGGGGTCCAGTCACCCTCACTTGAGGCTGAGGTGCTGCTGAGATGGGAAGAATGCCCTCTCCAGGGCCACTCCTGGTCCCTACAGCCACTCAGGGAGCCAGGAGAAGAGGCAACCCCTCGAATGTGCTGCGTGTCTACACATTTCCTGAGGCACAGTGCAGGCAGCCTCTGAGGACCACCCACTGACTGAGGGGGTGGCAGGAGCAGGACACTCATGGGTTTGGTCCAGAGTGGGCTCAAGGACTAGGACAGGCAGTAGACACCAGGTACAGCAGTGTCAGCCTGGGGGAGGGGCGTCCTGGTGTGAGCTGGGACAGCTGGCTGAGGCCACCTCCGGCCCCTGGGGCCTGGTTGAGTATGGCCTGCCCATCTTGGGCTGGTGGGGATGAATGAAAGGGGGACGGCGTGGTCTGTCACGTCTGCCCAGGCTCTTCATGCTGGAATCTGGGAATAGCACAGGTCAGCACAAAGCATCTGTGCACAGCCCTCTCACACAGACCTGCGGCCTTTTAGAAAACGCTGATATCAACCAGCCTCTGGTCTCAGCTGACTGTTGGAATCGCGCACCACGCTAGTGGGATGGTGATGTCAGAACCTTGTTTCCCCAGATCCCAGAACCTTGTTTGTTTGAGACAGGCTGGCATGAAACTCAAGATCCTCCTGCGTCAGCCTCCTGAGTGCTGGGATTATAGGCGTGAGTCCCTACACCCAGCTATCAACAATTTCTTAACATGCAGTCTTCACTGCCTTCCAGCCAGTGGAGCAGTGTCCTGTCTGGTCTCCATGTGCATGGTGCAGAGGCCACAGGCAGCACCCTGGCCCTGAGCAAGTCAGTCAGTCAGGTTGCTGTCCCATCAGGAATGGCTTTTTTTTTTTTTAGGATTCCCAAGGGATGTGTGGGAAATTGAGAAAGACAGGAAAGAAGAATACTTCTGCAGGCTGAGCACAGGGACAGGGTGACAGGGCCTGGTCCTGCCCCTAAAGGGCATGGGGTAGGGGTCACTTCCACTAGTGACCTCTGGGTCCACCTTCACTCTGGGCAGGTGCTACTACACACGCAAGGGTTTTAGTCCACCTGACGTTCACAGCTACTCTTGAAAACGTTGTGCTCAGGGCTGGCGGACTGGTTCGAGTGGTAGAGCAAGCATGAGGCCCTGAGTTCAATCCCCAGTACCAATAAAACATAGTGCCCATTTTGCAAGTGGGGAAACTGAGGCTTGGGGATACAAAGCGATTTTCCCAACATCACCCCGGTCTGCCTGGTCCCCAAGCACAGGCCCATCCTGCTGGGGCAAGCCAGCAAACATGGGACCTCATCATCCCCAAGTGAGCAAGGCGGCACCAGGACTGGGTGTGACCCTCCCGTCCCCTCTCTCCCGGCACAGCAACTGAACCATCCGAACATCATCAAGTACTTCGACTCGTTTATCGAGGACAACGAACTGAACATTGTGCTGGAGCTGGCCGACGCAGGTGACCTCTCGCAGATGATCAAGGTCAGAGCCGGGGCTAGGGCTGCCTCCTCTCGGCTGCTCAGGCTCAGTCCACAGCCACCCTGTCTCCCCACCAGGCTCAGGTGAAACCCAGAAAGAGGGCAGTGCACATGAAGCAAGGCTGAGCAATGCTCAGGCCGGCTGGGGGCCAGGCAAGTGCCGCTGAGCATAGAAAGAACCCCTCCGGCCACCTCACTACCCCAGGGCCATCCTAGCCACCAGCCACTTCTGCCATGCAAAGGGAGAAGCGCCCCCTGGAGGTCAGACCCCAGATAGTAATTCACGGGTCCAACAGCTCCTTTCACAGCAAGGGAGAGCCAAGCCCAGAGAGGTTCAGACCCTTACCTAAGAACACTCAGAAGGTGGGGACTGCGCCACGCCTGTGGCCAGGTCATCGTCTGGGGTCTTCATGAGGCCAGGGGACTGGCTACGGCACACAGGCAAGCTCAGGGCCAGATCTGGTCCCTGCTGTGCACACACTGCTCAGGTCACCTTGTCCCCCCACCCAGGGCCCCAGAGCAGGTCCACCATGTGTCTGGCATCAGGGACCATTGTAGCTCCATTGGCAGAGCACTGACCGAGCAAGCTCATGCACCGCTGAGCCCAGGGAGGCTTAGCTTCCTGCATAAGGCAGCCCAGCCTCCCTGTAGAGGAGCCCAAGCCCACTCCCTGCTCCTCCCTCATGGCCCTGCTGGCTTGGGCCTGTGCCTCCACTCCCAGCCTGGGCCCCCATCATCCCTCTGACCCCAGTCTGCCTGCTCCTGAGTGAGGTGGGCCACACTCAAGCCCCCCACCCTGCTCCCAGCCACACTTGGAAATGGGGCAGACATGGATTCTGTCTTTCCAGCAGGCACTGGAGACTGAGCAATTGTTCGGCACTTGCTCTTCTGAAATTTGGCCCCTAGGAATACGGCGTCGTTGGGAAGTGGCATTACTTGAGCTGTTATCACCTGCTTTTATATTTTCACTGACATATTAATGTATTCACAGGGATATTAATCTCCACACAGATCCCTAGTGGGAACAGATGTGCTATATCACGTCCTTACCCCCTTCTCCGGTTTCTCCTTCCTTTTGTCGTCCTCTCCCTGAACAAATACAAGCACCCTCCAACCATGTGCCAGCCTCGTGAGGGCTACTGCCCTCAGGGTGCCCAGATTCTAACAGGAAGGCTGCTCCAGAAACAAGCCAAGTGGAAGTTAAGGAAGGCTTCCTGGAGGAGGTGACCCCTGAGCCGAGACTGAGGGAAGATGAGTAATGTAGAGGCAGGAACAGCTGTACAAGAGCCAGGGTGTTGAAACACATTTTGATCCAGCAAGAGCACCAAATGAAGTGTGGGCCTTGGGTCACACAGAACCTCTGGGACTAGGCTTAGAATTTGGGTCAGAGGAGCGTCTTCAGGCTTCTGGTAGAGCACATGGGGTCAATCTTGCATTCCAGAAAAAAGACTGGTTGTAGAACAGAGAGCAAGGCAAGGGCAGGGACAGAGGTGGAGAGGAGGAGCAGGGGACAGAGGCCCCTCCCTCCTTGTCATCCATGCACTGCCTCCACGGACCCTAGGCCTGCCTGTCATTCCATGGGGTGGGGCTGGAGGCAGCCAGTGGGTTGGGTGTGACTTGGCCAACCCTCCTTCCCCAAGCCTCAGTGTCCACCACCATCCCGGCCGTGGGTACTGCAGTCCAGTGCCAGCTCCTTCAGGCTGAGGGGAGGAAGCTGCCAATACCCCTCTGCCTTCCCCTACTCACCCCTGGCCTGGGCCTGGGCCTGGCTCAGGGTTCAGTTCAGCAGAAAGCCAGCAGGGCTGAGGCTAGGATGAGTGTCAGCAGATTCCGGCACAACCTCGGCCACCATCCCCACTGGCCGGTGCCTTTCTCCTGTCCTGTCCCCTGCCTGCCCCTGCTCCCTCAGCAGTGCACAGAGCAGGGTCCTCCCCTGCAGAGACCCAACCTGGTTCACGCACAACCTTGGGCAGGCCCCTAGCCTCAGTTTCCTCGACCATAAGGCATCCAGCACAGGGTCAGTGCTTGGTAGGAGTGCAGTTTCCAGGCCCTTCCACCCTTAGCTGCCTCTGGGTGGTGAGGACAACCAAGCCATTCCAGGGCTCCACCATCATTGTCCCACTGGCCATAAAGTTTGCTGGCCAGCAAGGCCCGTGTCCCAAGGGCCTGTGGCCTCAGGGGCCAGCCAGCCACGGTGCTCGAGATGTTTACGGAGCATGGTGAAGCCTAGACCTGCTGCTGCCAGCCCAAAACCCACCAGAGACTCCGCGCCTTCCCACTAAATGTCAGGCAGCACTTACACGATGTGACATTTAGAAAATCACCGCTCTCGGCTGTGCGCGTCCCCAAGTAAACACTGTAATGAGGACTGAGTAACATCGTGGTGTAAATAACACCCCAGCCTGGCCCGCCATGATCCTGGGGGTGGCCCAAGGCAGGGGTCTCTGCCAGAAGCCTGGGATGGCTCATCTATGAGGTCCCTGTGCTAGCAGGGGCCTTGGGAGAGCTTCCAGGGCTTTTACTTTGAGGTCAGGTGCTGCCAGCTGGCCACTTCTGGAGATGCCCAGATCTGGATCCCAGCTCTGCTTAACCCTGGCCTATTCCTCACCCTCTCTGAGCAGGGTCCGCATCACAGGCTCTGGGTGAAGAGCTGGGGTTCTCAGTGGGTTGAGCTGTGACTTGGCCTCTTGTTCTGTGGCCCTAAGTCTCTTCGTCAGTCAGATGGCCACAGTGAGGGCTCAGCCCTGTGGCCACACACAGAGCCGCTCAGCAGTGCTGGCTCAGTCCTTTCTCCTCCTGGGCCCCTTCCCCAGGCTGGGCAGTTGCCTGGTCAGCTCCCAGCTTTTTGTACCCCAGCGGCTGCCTGAGAGATGGGCCACAGTGTCACCCCACAGTTGCTTTGGGGAAACCTGGCTTCTCTGAAGAGATGGCTCTGAACCACCCCGGTACTCAGGTAACCGGGGTGCAGAGCGTTGCCTTGCATCCCATCACAGGGCCTGGTGCCCAGAAGCCCCCTGTGTGGTGCTATCTAAACTGTGGCTACAAACCTGGTCCTGAATCAGCCTTCCAGAACTTTCTGTCACAGCTCCTTCAGTGTAGCCAAGGCGAGGGTGTCCTGGGTGTCCTCCCCCAGGGCCAGGCTGAGAGCGGGGTGGACTGTCCAGGCCCGCACGGAGCTCCCTGTTGGGGTGTCGGGGGTCCCTCCATCCGGGGCCCACCGGGGGCCGGTCCACCCTCCCTCTGGGAGCTAACACGAGGCCCCGGGCACGCTGGAGGCCGAAGCAAGGGTGCGCGCAGCGCTCTTGGCTTGCTCACGGGGCTTGCGTCTGTCTGTCTGTCCCCTGCAGTACTTCAAGAAGCAGAAGCGGCTCATCCCCGAGAGGACAGTGTGGAAGTACTTTGTGCAGCTGTGCAGCGCCGTGGAGCACATGCACTCGCGCCGTGTCATGCACAGAGGTACGCGCCCCGCGGGAGGCCAGGGACCCCGGGACCTCAGGAGCAGCCCTGTGAGGAAGCCGGGCCACTCTGTGCTCCCCACCCAGGGGGGTGGCCAGCTACTGTACACACACCTGCTCCGTGTCAGGGACCTCCCGGTACCACATAGCTTTAGGGGACCCTGCTCCCATCCCCCCAGCACACAGTCTCCAGTCCCCAACACCGGCCTGGAGCCAGCACAGGTAGCCCAGGCATGACCAGTTCCACTGTTGTTGTCACCTCTGCCCAGAGAAGGGAACTTTCATATGGGCTTTAGCATCTTCATAGGAGTTGGCTAAGTAGAGGAAGTGAGACACAAAGGAGTCTCTAAAAGTCATCCCACATTTGAGGAAGCTGGGTGCTTGATGTCTCCACTCATCACCGCCACCTATTCTGCTAGTGTTGTCCTTTTGGTGGACACGATACAGCTTCCCCCTGCTTTGTCATCATTGTGCAGGTGGTCACAGAGAGAGCACCTGCTGTGTGCTAGGCACTCTTGTAGGCACAAAGGACACAACTGTACAAAAGGAAGCAGAGGCACAATTCCCTGCCTCTTAGACCCCCGAATTGACCCTATGAAATAGGAGAACCTAGACCCATTTTACAGATGAAGAAAATGAGGCTCAAGAAAAATGTGGCAGTTTTCCCAAGGACCTACAGCTGATGGTAGGCAAAGCCAGGGAAACCTCCCAGAGAAGGGAACTTTCACATGGGCTTTGATGTCTTCATAGGAGTTGGCTATGCCAGGGCTAGGCTTGCCAATCACCTGGAAGGCCCTCCAGTGACCACCACAGACCTCCTGCTTCCTCCTGCCCTGCCGGCCCTCCCTCCCCAGCCTCCTCTCCCCACACCAACCCTGTCTCCTTCTCCTGCAGACATCAAGCCTGCCAACGTGTTCATCACAGCCACAGGCATTGTAAAGCTCGGTGACCTTGGGCTAGGCCGCTTCTTCAGTTCTGAGACCACTGCGGCCCACTCACTAGGTAAGGTGGCCCGTCTCTGTGGCTGGACCAAAGGGGCACACATGGCCCCTGGGACTTACCTGCTTAGTGATTGTGGGAAATGCCTTTTTGTCATTTCAGAACAGACTGAGAGAAGAGTGAGCAAGGCCTAGGGGTGCAGTGGGGGCTCCTGCACTTTCAGGTCACCCTTGGGTGATGGACGGCCATCACAGCATGTGGGCTTGGCCATTTGCTGTGCATTGTTCCACTGTGACCTGTTCCCTGGGGAGGACTGTCGAGCTGGTCCTCAGTTTAGTTTTAAACAGGCAGCTTTGGAGGTAGGGGACCAGGCCAGGAGCTCACCCAGCTGGAGCTGCCCTCGTGGGGACTGTGGAGGGTGAAGAGGAGCTGGCGGGCAGGCAAGGGACAGGAGAGCCTCGGGGTGTGGCGCAGAGCAGGGTCCTCTGAAGGGTGTGGGCTGCAGAATGGCTAGAAAGACAGGCAACCCTGGATGCTGCTCGTTCTGGGGGCTGGAGGCACCCTAGGGTGCAGGCCCCCTGAGTGGTTCGGGTCACCAGATGTATTGGATCCGGTGAGGCTGTGCCTACTTCCGGACCTGCGTGGCCCAAATATAACAGGGCATGAAACCTGGACAGATGACAACAGAGACTTTTCCATTTGATTAAAGCATGAGGCCAGCGTGACCCGTGCATCACCAGGGTTTCACCAGGGCAACCGAGGGCACATTTTGCAGAGGTCTGTGGGGTAGCCAGTCCCCAAAGCGCCTTGTGTTTGGGGACACCTCCTGGGACCTGCCAGTCTCCACTCATTTCCACCCTACTCCACTGCTCAGCCCAGGTCTCCCATCTTTGACGCCTGGGTGTCTGTGGCAAGCTAGGAATGCCACAGCAGCCTCAGGTCGCGACGGTGCTGTCTGGACACTTCTCCTATGGAAACTGTCACTGCACACTGGTCTCCATGACTGAGGGATTTAGCATTCATACACACTTAAGAGAAATGAACAGGCTGCTTGTAGGTGTGTTGGGAAGGACCTGTCGCCATCCAACCCTGACATCCCTGGCCCAGCCTCTTCCTTTGGCTTCAAGGAAAGGCTGGGCGAGGACCATCCCCAGGAAGTTAGGAGGCTTCTGTCACATGCACTGGCTTCAGGGAACATAGGTTCCTTCCTTTGTCCAGACGGGAGTCTGAAATGGAGGGAGCCTAAGTGCTTTTGCTGGGGTCCAACAGCATCCATTGGAGCAGGACTTGAACTCAGGCCTCTCCAGCCAGAGCCCATGATTCTTCCAGAAGCCTGGGGTCGAGGGCCTTGGATGATCAAGGAACCCCATTCTTCCCAACCCGCTCAGGTATTTCTCTTGTGAAAAGTGATGTTCTGATCGGTTTGGGACTGTTTACCTGGCTGGCATTTTGGGGGTTTTTTTCTTCAGTGCTGGGGATCAAGCCTGGCATTTCTCACGTGCTACTGGGCTCCACCCCAGCCCCTTATCTGCTGTAACAGCTTCACAAAGGCCGGAACTCCGAGGGAAGCTGTCAGGGAAGAGTGAAGGCCGCTGCCTCCTGGGCCCGTCAGTCAGGCCCGAGCCTCACTCTGCCCCGCTGTGGAGCAGACAGCAGCGCTCCGTCAGAGCCAGTTAGGATCTCATCATTAAGGACGGCAGAGATCCCAGCTCCTCCGACACTCTGATTTTTATCCACTTGGGCTGGTGCACTTATTGTATTAATGAGGAAGAATTGGAGCTTGGGAAAAGGCCATCGTCACAAGCTGGGTGCTTCCCAAGGCCTCTGAGCACCGGCTTGCTGTGGGCCGAGTGGAAGGAGCCTTCCCGGGCCCGGGCCTGCTCCTGCTCCACGCCACGTGGAAGAAACACCGCCGAGCTGAGGCTGGCAAGGGTCCGCTTGCTAGCCAGGCTCCCAGAACCCAAGGCCTTAATCTGCACCTGCCCTGGCTCTGTGGAGGTGACAGCACAGGGCCAAAGCCTGGGACTCAAAGACTCCGAGACCCGGGAAAGACCGCTCTATAGCGAGGATTGCAAACAGCTGACTAAGCCTGGCACTCACGTTTGGTCAGGCAAGGGATTGAACTAATTGCCACTGCACTGTGACTCAGGAAGGACCCAGGGACCCCGTTCCCACTGTGTGTGGGTATGAATTATGCATCCGCCACGACCAGTGTGCACCTACTACGTGGAGATGCTGTGGTGGCAGCAGCCTCGTTGCCCTGGCAACCATCTCCTCTCTTAAGGCTGCCAACCCCCCCGGGAGCTGGGCTTATGCAAATCCACCCTCCTCCCCTCGCCTGCCCAGCCCCCTCCCCACCTCTGTATTTCCTAACACGAGGCTGGCATGAAAGGGCATTAGTCAGTGCCATGGTCGGGCTGACAGGTGCGGTACCCAGCGGTGGCAGAGCGGCTGCCTCCGTGTCAGGAATAGGAGCCGTAATTAGAGCACGGAACAGAATGAGCGTCAGACGAATTACCAGGCAGCAGATCATATTTGTCAGGAAGGATTGCATACATAAAAATTAAGTGACAGTACACGCCGGCGTAATGAAAGAAAAATGAAAGATTTGCCTATACACAGCTCACAAGCTACGAGCAAGTGTCTTGCTCCAAGCTACGGCAGCAGCTGCAAGACAAATGGTGGGGCCGGAGAGCAGGATGTCGGCGCTGCAGGGCTGGAATGGGGCAGGAAGGGAGGTCACTCACACCCAGGGCCCCGTGTAGGGCCTGCATGGCCTCCCTGGGGCTGGGGAAATGAGGCCGGTAGGGGTGACTCCCATCAGATACAAGCAGTCAGAGCACAGTCACCCTCCCAGGGCTGGGTCTGGCCACAGCCTTCAAGTCCTTTCTTGTCCATCACTGAGCCAACTTTCCAGCCCCAGCTTGGGTACAGGGAACCTGTGATTCTGTAGCCTTCCCTGCCTTCCAGGGTCCTCAGATGGGCAGAAACAGACACAGGTGGCCTGATGAGGGAACAGGTGGAACCCTCTGCACGCCCACTGCATGCAAGGAGGTGCTGGATCATATTTGGGGGTTCTATACTGCACCCCCAAACCACCTCCTCACTCCCAGAGCTGCCCTGGATTTCAGTTTTCCAGACACCGAATTCACTGATCAGATGATTCAGCAGAGAAGATGAGCCATGCATGGTGGTATATGCCTGTAATCCCAGCACTCAGGAGATAGAAGTAGGAGGATTGTGATCTGAGGCTTGAGTTCCATAGCGACACTCTGTCTCAAAACCAAAAACAACGACCAAAAGGAGAACATTTGCTTTTCTAAAAAAAAAACATCTCAACCAGGCCTTTTTACAGAGGAGTTGACAGAGGCTGAGAGGTGATGCCACACGCCTGTGTTCACCTGGCATATGGGCTCTGGGCCCCATGAGGAGTCACCCTGTGTCCAAGTGGCCTTCTGCAGGCAACAGCCTACAGCATGGGCTTGGGTCATGGGTGCCTGGAGAAGGGATCAAGAGAGGACCCCCATAAGTTCTCTGGGGGGTGAGAACCCCAAGTTCCCCATTACATGGGAGGAGCCAGCATCAAGTGTTGGCGAAGGACCTGGGGGCTTGTCATGACCCCTGTCCTGTCATATGCCAGCACTGCCATGCATGTGATCCTGTGTGCAGTGACAGGGATGCCCGGTCCACATGACCAGACACCCAGGAGGACACTGGAGTGAGGAGCAGAGGCCGGAAAGACGAGACGAGTCCCTGGGCCACCTCCTGCCCTGGCTCCACCCAGCAGCACAGGACGCCTGGGAACAATCCAGCCCATCCCTTCTTCCCAGAGCATGCAGGTCATCCGGTGACCTCAGGCCGGTTCTGATGCAGGTGGGAGCCACAGAGGTCACTGTGGTGGCTTCTCTGCCATAGGCCTGGTGTATTCAAGAGAAGGACGGAGGAAGATCTTAGAGGGACAGCAAGTGAGGAAGCGATCAGAGGCAAGGATGTGAGATTTAGCACATTCATTTTTCACTCACTCACTTGCTCCTTCAGCAAGGACATGTGCCTCGCCCTGCGAGGCCCCAAAAAGCCTGCTTGGCCCTGCCTTCAACCCGGAGGAAGCTCCCTTAGTCTTCACCAAGAACCGACACGGTTCTACTCACTGTCCACTTCCCAGACAAGGAAGCGAGGCTGCAGAGGGCAGAGGGGAGCCCCTTGCTGCTGATGGGGAAACTGAGGCTGAGACCTGGTTTCTGATCTTAGCTAGGGAGAGGTCAGAGTGGGCCACATCTGGCGGGTCCAGCTCCGAGGTCATGCCAGTGATGCCCACCCTGCCCACCTGTCACAGATTCGGCCCTAGTGGATGGACGTCGGCAGTTCATTCCAGTCCTGTTCAAAAGCACTGTTTGGGGAAGGGGCAGCTCGCAGACCCTAGCCTCTCCTTCATGTGAAATCTGCCTTGTTCATATCTAACGAAAATGTTTCAAACACCAGGAGCATTTCAACACACCGCAAAGTTTGTTTTGACAGGAGTGGCGTCTCGGGGACAGGCTCTTTAATCAGCTTCCCCTTTGAGGTCTGCGCTCTCTTCTGATATCTGCGGGGTTTGAAATCCATGTTCTAGTAAAGACTTGGGAAGGTCCGGGTCGTTAGGGCCCTTTTCCACATGCGCAGCCCTGTCCCGCTGGGAAAAGGGAAAGCCGAGATCCTGCAAGGTGGATGGAGACGCAGGTGGACCCGAAGTGGCCTGTGCTGCCTAGTGGGGCAGCCTAGCATCTGTGGCGACCCCTCTCCACCGCGCCTGCCAGCTTCTCCCAGCTTTCCCTAGAGTCACCGCTCCCGTGGGATCTGCAGACGCATCCTCTAGGGGCTCACTGCAAGCTCAGATTTCTTTGAAGTCTCTTGTTTCATCTTTAAAATTCATGCAAGTAGCACATTGTGGCCTGTCCGTCACATCTGCATATTGCTTGTTGGTAGAAAATCCAGGTTTTACGTGACACACCAGGAAGAGGGGCTGTGTCACCTCTATAGCTTCACACTCTCTGGCACAAGTCGTGGGCCCCAGAGAGGCACAGTGACCTGTCTTTACAGACTCCAAGGAAGCAGCCCCCTCCTGGGTAGGAGACCACCGACTCCGTACTCAGCCTGAGACAGGCTGAACCTCTCTCAGTTGGTACCTCATGCATTCATTTGGCTTTTGTTCCTTGGGTGTTTGCTGAGAATCTGAAAGATCAAGGCTTAGCACCTCCTTTCAGACAGTAGCACTCATCAGAAACTCCCAGGTCCTGGTCTCACACTGACCAAGTATGGTAGTACACAGCTGTAATCTCAACTACTAATTACATGGCAATAGGAGGATTGCAGTCCAAGACCATCCCAGGCCGAAATGGGGGACCTATCAGAAAAAGAAAATAAAGGTAAAAGGGCTGGGGTCATGGCTTAAGTGGTAGAGAAAAAAGTAAAGATAGGGAACCATGATCCTTTTACATCTGCCTCCCCAGTAGCTGGGATTACAGGCATGCACCATCACACCCAGCCCCAGGATCCAGGCTTTCCCCTGTCCAGTGACTATGGCCTCTGACCAGTGCCTTTTCTTCATGCACATGGCCAGCTGGCTCTTTCCGGACACTTCTTGGGACAGGCAACGCTACTTCCTTGTGGGTCCACTCCAGCAAGGTCCCAGCACAGCAGCAAGGCTCCATTAACAATGGATAGAAATGGGTGCATGGGTCGCTGGATGGACAGATAGATTAATGGATGGACAGACTAGTGGATATGTGAATGGGAGATGGATGCATCCATTGATGGGTAGACAATGGGAAGATGGGTAGACAGACAGTGGCATGGATGATGGATGGGTGGCAATTTGTAGTGCTGACATCTTGGAAGAAAGTTCCAGATTGTGTTAGGAGTTTGCCTTTTGCCCTACACCCATGAAAACATAAAAGCAGCAAAAACAGCACAGAGGGGGACGGTTGGGGGAAGAAGGAAAGGGAAAGGGGTCCCCTAACCTTTCTTTTCTTCTATGCCCATGGCTTTCACCATAAGCCAGGCCACAACAGGGACCTGGACCCATTGTGGTCTTCCTGAGAGTCATCCAGGGGAGAAAATGGTGACAGAAGCGGGGACAGATGAGACGTCTGGGCCTATGGAGTAGCTCTCTCTCCCTGGCCAGGGCAGGGGCCTTGATGGAGCTCAGAAGCTGGGGAACAGGCAAAGGCTCAGAAGCAGGTTGAAGATCAGGCTGTCAGAGGAGCTGGGGTCGGGCTGGATGGTGAAGCCATCCCCTTCAGCAAGGCCTGGCCAAAGCAGCCCAGGTTTCCCGCAGGTCACCTCATCCCCAGGTCCCCCTCCCGCTGGGGCCCAGCAGATCTGAAATGAGCAGAGAGCAAGGCTGAGATTGGGAAGAGCAATCAGGGGAAGCCAGGAGGGGCCTGGCCAGGGGTCTTAAGAGCACAGGCAGCTCTTAAGACAGTGAACACTGTTGTTCCGCACTGGGGATATGACCTCCATCTCTGGGGCTGACATGGACCCCGTGGGCTCCACGTCGTCCCACGTAGGCACATCTGTCCATAGCACTCAGGTGCTACGGTCCACTTCCATTTGTGCCCAGATGTCCCCTGTTAACCGAGAACTGTTGGGTTTCATCCTGACTGTGACATATTATCCACTTCTCACCTGGCCATTTGTTTAGTTTTGCTGTCTCATGACCAGAGGGGACAAGGTGCTGCTGCGGGAAGTCCATCCACTTTCCCAACAGCATCCCACACAGATGCGAAGTTGACCTTAGCTCTTTCTGCTAAAGAGCAACTGGCCCTGGGTTCCAGTTGCAGGGGGAGTGACAGCTTTTCAGAATCACATCTTGAGGGCCGGTGTCCTTTTCCAGATAGTACTGGCATGAGGGGAGCGTGGTGTCCTAATAAAGAGGTAGCTACCGTGTCAACACTTGAGCTCACAGGGATCCTGGCCCTTGGGAGCCATGTCAAGTAAGCTTGGCGTTTGGCTGCAAGGAAAAAGTGTAAACAAATGTCTCCCCCGGGAGCCCACAGCCCAGCACAGTGGGTTCCAGCACCAGCCACGGCCTCCTCACGCAGGGCAAGACGGTGTGCGTCATCCTTCTCCAGTAAGACGATCAAAACAAGAAGATAATAGCGTGCTCGTGAAGCTAGACTTTGTACTAGATTTTGAGATTGTGGCTTTTCTAGTGTTAAACTGTCTTTATTTTAACTAAGTGGTAGTTGGGATTTCTGTGTTTTGAAAATGCCCATCCATGGCAAAATTGCAAGTTACGCTCACTCTGCTTGCCGGTGAAATCCTGAAGGCTGGACCCATTTCCTTCTGATGTGAATAGCCACTGAACAGCTCTCCCAGCGCCCCATGTTTCTGTGGTTCTGGATCCGCCTTCCCAGGATCACAGGCCACATCTCGGGCGAGCATTGGCCAGTGCAGCTCGGCCACATGACATGGGGTCTCCATGTAACACCCTTAAAAATCTTGTCATGAAGGCCCCGGAATAGTCATCCTCCAAATGGACCAATATCAGAATTGCAGGTTGCAATACCAGCCTCCCAGGCCCACCCAGCCTTGCCTCCTGCCCCTCTCCCCAGCTCCTGTGCCTCTTGTGGATGGGGAACTTGCTCCCTCCCTGGGGCAGCTCCCATCTTTTCAGTCCCAGCTCTTCAAAAGTGTCCACTTCAGACAACCCTGCAGGGACTGTCAGGTCAGGGCATGCCCTGCCACTGTGTCCTGAGAATCAGCCTTTCCCAGGAGTGAAGGGGGGCCACCGGGGGAGTCCCCACAATCATCTGGTCTTCCTCTTAGCAGCAGAGCTCCGTCCCCACCATTAAAAACCTTTCATCATCTTCACTTTTTAATTCAGGTATACACAGTAACACTCCCGGTCACCACCCCCATAAGGGAGTTTTTCCTGTTCCCAGACTTCACAAAAATGGAATCAAATAATGCGTGCATGCTCTTTGTGCTTAGCTTCCCTCACTCAGCATTACATCTGTGAGACGGATCTGTTTTGCTCCTTGTCCCTGCCGTTTGTTCTTTTCTGTTGCTGTATAGTAGTCCATTCTTTGAACGGGACGCCATTTATCAATTTATCTAGTCTCCTGTTGACTGACATTCGTTTCTAGTTTGGGGCTGTTGCAAACAGAGCCCCAGAGCACATAATGGATCATGTCGTTTGAGGGGCAGAGAGCTTGCTCACTTGGGTATCCACCTAGGACCGGGTTATCTGGGTCACGGTGTCATGAACACTTTTGCGGCTGCTGTGTGCCATGTTACGTGCCCACCAGCAGTGCTTTGTCTTTTTCTCTTTCACCCTTCAGGTGGGCTGCGGCCGCACCTCCCTGACGGGTAATGAGGAAAACAGCATTGCTCCCTCTGCTTATCAGCCACGTGGGCCTTCTCGGGGGAAGCGCCTTTGCTCATTTGAGGGACAGGTTACTTGTCTTTTACTTACCTATTTCTAGAAGTTTTAGAATACATGCTGGGGGCTGGGATGGAGCTCGGTGGTAGAACACTAGCTAGCTCACGTGAGGTCCTGGGTTTGAGCCCGACACAGCAGAAAAATAGAAATACATAAATACAATGTGTGTGTGTGTGACAGCTTCCTGTCATTGTGTCCAAATCAACTAAAAGGAGAAATGGTTTGTTTTGGCTCATGGTTTCAGAGGTTTCAGTCCGTGGTCACTTGGTCTCATGGCTGTGGACCTGTGGGGAGGGGGTGATGAGCACAGCTGCTCACTGTATGGTGGCCAGGAAGCAGAGAGAGAAGGAGACAGAGGAAGGGGCCAGAGATGAGGTGCAACTACTTCTTCCAACCACCTTCTGCAGACACCATGCCTCCAGTCACACCATCTGCTGCAGTCACGTCATTAGCACATGGCCTTTGGGGGCATTTCAGATCCAGAGCATAGTGTCTTGTATTGGTCCCTGCAGGGTACACGACTAAGATGACAAGGACAATCTTCCAGGCTGTGGCTTGCTTTTCAACTCTCTCAGTGGTGTCTTCTGGTGAACTGAAATACTTCGTTTTAATGAAATCTCTGTTATGATAAGTACCTTTTCTAAACTAAAAGAAATCCTGGCCAGCCCAAAGTCTGGAGCAGGGCTGGCCACAGAGGGAAGCAAAAACCTTGGTTTCTGGAGGCTGTGGATCCCAGCCAAAGCCCATTCCTGCCACTTTTTATTTGTTTTCTTGAGACAGGTCCCGCTATCCAGGATGGCCTCAAACTCACTATCTTCCTGCCTCAGCTTCCTGGGTATAAGGACTATAAGAGTGTGACACCACACCAAACTCCTGCCACTTTTTGTCTTTTTTCTTTTTTTGTGGTGGGACTGGGGTTTGAACTCTTGGCTTCACACTTGCCAAACAGATGCTTTCCAACTTGAGCCACACCTCCAGGCCGTTTTGCTTTGGTTGTTTTGGAGATGAGTGGGGGAAGGTCTTGAGAACTATTTGCTGGCCTTGAACCATGATTCTCCTGATCTCTGCTTCCCAAGCAGCTAGGGTTACAGGTGTGAGTCACTGGTGCCCAGCTCCTGCAGCTTTTATGTGAGCTTCTTTACCTGTCTGAGCCTCAGTCTGTTCATCTGTAAAATGGGGAGGCTTCCTCATGGGGCCCTTGGGAACATGAATAAGCTAATGTGAACAGCTTGGTTAACATTGACAGTGTTGAGAGCTTGCTCTAGGCTCTTCTAGACTCAGTCACCTGAGAGACATTTGGTTACTTGCTTCCCATTACCAGCACTTGGCAGAAACACTCAACCCCACCTGGCTGCCCAGCCCAGAGCTGGTTCTTGGGGATCCACTTCAAGTTTCTGGGGCCTCAGATGCATTTCATGCCCCACTAGCATGGGCACTCCAGTCTAATCAACTGTGTCAGCTGACAGAGGAGGGGACAGGCCCAGAGAGGGAGAGTGGGCCACCCAGAGGCCAAGGCCTGGTCTCTTGCCCACTGTAAACCCGATTCCTGCCCACCTAATCCCTGATCCTAAACTCTACCACGCTGTCTTTCAGTTGGGACACCGTACTACATGTCACCTGAGAGGATCCATGAGAATGGCTACAATTTCAAGTCTGACATATGGTCCCTGGGCTGTCTGCTATACGAGGTGAGACTCTGACCTGCAGTTTGGTGGCCTTTGTAGGGACATCTGTGGGGGACACGGTGGACAAGGCTAATCCTACCCACTCAGGGAAGGAATCCAGGGCTGTCCATACAGTATCACAACATCAGTGACCCTCCTTCACCCCTGGGCTGATATAACCTGGTTAACATGGTCAGGCTGGCATTGCCAGAGGGGCAGCTGGTATCTGGAGGGACCAGCTCACCCTGGGCTACTCGGCTTCAGGGGAAGTGGACAGAGAAGCGTGGGCTGGAGTCTAGCTATGAAGGCAGATGGTGGTGCCTGTCCCAGGTCCCCAACCGCCCCTCCCCAGTTTGCTTGGCAGTCATGTTTGCTTTTTTTTCAAGGCTGGATCGGGCTCCATGCAGGGACCTGGGG
Source organism: Castor canadensis (assembly GCF_047511655.1). Classification (NCBI taxonomy): domain Eukaryota; kingdom Metazoa; phylum Chordata; class Mammalia; order Rodentia; family Castoridae; genus Castor; species Castor canadensis. The sequence goes on along the minus strand of NC_133398.1, from coordinate 11,003,767 downwards.
GTAGAAGAGGAGTCAGACCTGGCTTATGCCTGAGTTGCTCCCGAGGGAGCCCAGCAACATGGGTCTCACTGAAGACCTCTGTCGCCTCTCCTGAGCTATGAAATGGAGCCATCAGATGACCATTTCTAGATCTGGCAGCCAGCCTGGAGGGGACAGGACCATGTTTGAGTGGTGATGGGCTCAGACATGAGACAGTGCAAATAAATGGAAGCTAGCCATACTGGAGGCGGGCGGGAGCATGAGCCATTCGCGGCCACGATTCTATGCAGTCAGCAAGCAGAAGGGAGGCCCAGGCTCTCTCGTGCATCCAAGTCAGTGGCTATATCCTCCCAACCCCTGGCCTGGACCCATGCTGGGCACTAAAGGATGGTCTTGCCCCATCTCCCCAACTATGAGATGGGGATCGTGGTCATCTGTCCATGTCAGATCCCTCCAACACGTGAAATGACAGACAGGAAAGGGCCTTGGTTTTAGAGCAGAAACCTTGATTATTTTTGCTGGTGGTGGGGAGGGGGTGGGCTGACTAGAAGCTGAGAAGCCAAATAACCTCATTAGCGAGCTGATGTGACTAGGGACAGTGTATGCCAGTGACACCCAGGGTAGTATCCAGTGGGTGCAATGATGTTTTGTCCACAACCAAAGAAACTGACTCTTTTGCTTCCTGGGGATGGTGGACTCTGAATTGCCCCATAGTTGCTCCATAGTCCTGCGTCAGCCTGAGGAACAGGCAGAGTATCTTGGCAGTGGGATTTCTCTTCCCTGCATCCCAGATGAACTCTCTGTGTCAAAACTCTGACCCCTTTGCAAGATTTAGACTTCACAGTCTCTTTTTGAGCCAGTGGTATGATTCCTAAGAACCAATCCTGCATTTTGTCTTTTTGCTGTGCGGTGCTGCTGTTCAGCTGCACTCCAGCCTCACACCTGAAAGGCATGGCTGGAGATGGGGTCCTTGTGACATGGGTGCTTGGGCCCCTCTCCTAGAGGTCAGCAGACGTGGGTAACCCCCAGTGTCACTGTAAAGGTCTGTGGGTGAGTCAGGCTGGGATGGTCAGCAATGCAGCAGGCATGTCCTCTTTGCAGGACTCTGCAGGATGTCAGGAAGAGGCTAGGGCCTGGGGTCTGAGGAGGATCAGACCTTCTAGTGGGCATCACCCACAGGTGTCACGGGTAGGGCCAGCTCTTCTGGGTCTCCTAAAGCCCATCTAGGGGACAAGATACAGGTGCCCAGCAGAAGCCCAGCCTGGTCAGAAGGATGAGAGTTCCAAGTCACAACTGTGGCACTCACCCCCCTGAGGGATTGGGGCAAATCAGCCCCCTGCCCCACAGGTGAGGTGCCTGGCTCAGAGGAGGCCCTTGGGCCTGGCCACAAACCTCCTGACCAGGTGTGAGCTGAGCAGCTGGCATTTGCTCCCACCTCTGGGGTGAGGCCCCTACAACATGCCACGTTTCCCTTTTTGCTTTGGCCAGCAGGAAGCCTCAGTACGGCTCAGCTTCTATCCCATGGAGAGACTCTTCTTTGTCCTCCTGTCCTCGTATATATTGTCCCTAGTCCAGATGGCTTTTCCTTTTCTTTCCACTCCATGTTTTGTGTTTTGAGAAGCTATTTCCTGCCCCCTAAGAGCTGTGAAGTTCTCTGAACATAAACAAACACAGGCCAGCCAGGCTGGGAGGAGAGCTGTGCGCATCTCCCCAGGGCCGGGTCTTGGTGGGGGATGGTGACAGCTGCCTCCCTCTGCTATGCCAAGGCTTCACTCGCAGCCCTGTTCCTGTTCCCGGGCCAAGCCTTTGTCTCAGCAACTCAGAAGCAGACACGCCCCAATCCATACTAGGCCTGTGGCCAGGCAGGCCCACCAGCTCCGAGTTCTTGTCCTAAACACCTAAACATTGTGTCTGATGAGGTGACATCCACCTTAGAGGCTCCAGCATTGGGCCATGGGTTGATTGGTTTGTTGATAGTGTGCTGGGTTTTGTGGCCAAGGAGGGACTTATTGGCAGTGGGAAGCCAATGACATTAATCAATCAAGAACTGCAGGGATCACACATCCCTGGGGACACAGGCACTGATTTAACCTAATGACCCTGGGCCCTCCTTGGGAGAGAGAGGGCCAGGCCTCTGGGGCCTCCGGGCCAGCTCCTCATGGGTGTAGGCAGGCTCTGCCCAAGCCGCCACCCCTCCCACTCGCAGCAGGGCTGTTTTCCCAGCAGATAGGGAGGGGCGCATCTGGGCCCAGAGCTGTGGTAATTGGCAGGAGATGTCCCGCAGTCACGGCCGGCCACAGCCTCCCTCAAGGCGGCCTGTGGTGTCTTCCCAGGGCGCCAGCCTGAGGAGCTGTGACAAGGGCCCCCTCCAACCCCACTCCACGATTGAAGATTCACGTGCCGCATGGGTTCGTGGAGCACATGCCAGACTGCAATGGCGCACAGAGAAAACCTTCCCCCGAGAAACAGGCCACCACACCTGAACCCAAGCATGGATCGGAAGTCTCAAACCCCCAGCGGCTCTAACAGAGGCCCACAGTGCTCGTGACTTCCAGCCATGTGAATTGATTCTCTTGCAGGTCTGAAGGGGCCTGGAACTGAAGTCAAGGCGTCGGCAGGACTGGGTCCTTCCTGAGGCTCTGGGGCAGATCTGTTGTTTTGCCTTTTCCAGGGAAAACTGAACAGGCACTCCATGACTCCAGTCTCTTGCTTCTACCAGCACATCTCCTCAGCCTCCCTCTCCCTCTGTTGGGGTGTTTGTGGTTACGTGGGGACTACCTGCACAGTCCAGGGTGATCTCCCCATCCAAGGATCCTAAATCTAATCACAACTGTGAAGCCCCACCTGCCATGTGAGGTGACGTTCACTGGGCCCAAAGATTAGGCTGTGGATGTCTTTGGGGGCCACTGTTGAGCACACCTTGTCCCCGTTCAAAACCTGGGCATCCAGATGCCTACTGCCAAGCGCCTCCTCAGGTCACCTGTTGATCCAGAGCTAGTGAGGAACCACCAGTCCACCCCCTCCCCCGCCCCCAGCCCCCAGAGAGGTGAGAGAACAGAGTCTGCCTTGAAGAGGACAGCCTTGGGAGAAACATGCCCTTGACCACCCTGGGGCCAGGCTGCAAGGAGGGTCCTTAGCAGGGCTGGTGGGCACAGTGGTCCCTCTCAGCTGGCAGAGGCCAGGCATGGCCATACTGGAAGCACAGTGCTTTATTTTCATTACCCAGCATGCCCTGTGGAGGCAACCCAGCAGGCCACCTGGGCTGAGAATTTATTTACTGACACAAGAGCTCAGCTCTGAACATAAGGCTGAAGGAATTGGCTCACCTGGTGCCAGGCCCCTCAGCAGGGACCCATTAGGACAGAGACCAGCAAGAGATGGGGCAGGGGGAGGCCGGTTGTGCCTGGTACAAGAGCTGTTCTGGAATTCTGGCTTGAGCAGTGGAATGGCCTGGGAGCCCCCCCCTCAGGGAACAGGGCTGCAGGCTGTATGGCCCGTTGCCTCTGAGTCGAGATGCTTGGAAGATGCAGGGTGACAATGGGGCCCTGACAGGTGGGAAGCAGATGCAGTTGCTGTCCTGGCTGAAGTCGGATCCCCCTTCTCCCGCTGACATCTCCAATTCCATACCAGTCTTTCTGAGCCCTCCTGGCAGAGCAGGTGCCCACCTGCCCTCTTTTCCTTGGCTATGTGTCACCCCAGTCACCCCAGGGAGGAAAAGTTTTGTATGTGAGGCACAGCACTGACAGTCGTGGCTCTGGCAGTTCTAACAAGGTAACCAGCATCAGCACAAACAGCAACGTTTAGAGGCTGGGCCAGTGCGAGGAGCTCTCACAGTCTCAAGTGATTGTTCTAATCCCAGTGCCATCAGCAGCCCCCGAGGTTCCTTCACAGTTGCTGCCCTGATCTGGGTAGAAGGCCCACAGCCGGCAGCCGGAACCTGCAGTTGGGGATGAGAAGCCTGTGCTGAAAGGTATTCTAAAATGATGTGGGTCAGGTGCCAGAGAGAATAGAAAGAAGGTCTGAAGGAGAGGAAAGATATGAGGTCTCATGGCCCCCTCAGTTTTCTGAGGCCTCTTTGGAGTCCCAAGCAGCCAGGTTTAAGAAAATCAGATCAGACTGGCCTGCTGAAAGGCAACCAAACCAGGGGCCACCCTTCAACACTGTCTATCCTGAACAGAAGGCCACCAGGTCACTTCAGGTGACCACCCTGGAGCCTCAACTGCTATCTGCTAGGGCAAAAGATGTCATTTTGAAATGGCCCAATTAACCCTGGTCACACCATTGTGCAGACTCCATGGTAAAGCCAGCTCCAGGTTAGGTTGGCAGCCCCTGGAGTGGATAAGGCCTTAGCTACTCCCCCACTGAGTGGAAGTCTTCCTGCCAGGGCAGGATTTAAGGTCCAGACACACACAGTGCTCCACAGAGGAGCCCGAGCCCTGTCAACAGAAGAGAGCAGTTACCCTACACACCCTCCTTGAGGTGCTGTACTGTGTCCTGGCACCTGGGCCCACAGGTGCTGCCCAGGGCAGATTGCTGGACTTGGGTCCCAGGAAATGCTGCTTGCCTCCCTGGAGGCTAACTGCCGACCTAAGGCAGCCCCTCCCTGGGGCCTTCTGGGCTTGGCACTGGACCACTCATTCCCAGACGTGAACAGAGGTGGGATGGATGTGGACCAGGAAGCTAACCAAAAAGGCTCCACCTGCCCTAAGGTAGGGCTCTTTGGCCCACCCTATGGGCATGGGGTAGAATGAGGATCCCTTAGGTGTGCCAATGCAAGGCTTACCAATGCAGGGGCTTAGGAGCCCTCGGCCAGCAAGCCAGGGCAGAGGCCCTGACAGCCTGGCTCCTGGGAAGGGAGTCGGAGCCAAATGTACAGACGGGCACAATTACCTGATGGCACCTCATTAGTAGGAGGCACTGGGCTGTTGTTTGGTGGTAGGCGGGAGTGAGCAGGAATGACAGGAAGCACGTGAATCCCATTACAGATTAATCAGCAGATGGGGCTGGCGGGTGCCATGCTGGGCTACCACCGTTGCTTTTGGAGCCACCCATGGCTCCTGCCGTAGCCCTTCTGAAGACCTCCATGAGTGCCCTCAGTGGTGGAGCCGGGCATCTGGGAGGCCTGGCAGTCCCCTGACTGGGTGAGAGAATCCACTGTCACTCTGCTCTTCCCCAGCAGCCAGACTCCCTTCAGGGCCTCATCAGAGGGTGCAGGAGCTTGCAGCTCAGCTGGCCAGCCATAACCCCTCCATGTGCCAGCCTCACCACACCCTGCAGGTTGAGGCCTCCACCTTTTACAGGTGAGACTAAGAGCCAGACACACAAAACAAGTGCAGAGCAGGGACCTGGCAGCCTGCACATAAGGCTGACTGTAGAGCAGGCACTTCCCTCCCACCCTGGAGCTTCCCTGAAATAGAGCCTCCAGCCCCCAACAACTGGGCGTCCATCTTCCAGGCAGCAGCTCTACAGTGGGCAGGCAAGGGCGGCCACACTGCACCCTAAATCCCCAACATTCCTCCTTAGGTAGGTGAAGTTCCCTAAAGGAGTGTCTTAGGCAGCACCCTCCCTGAAGGGCCTTAGGAATTGCTTTTTAGATAAACAAGATGGTGCCTCATAGGCACAGAGCCTAACACAGTGCCTGTAGCACCCACTACACGTTCCTGACCAGTCAGTCCTAGGGAGCTGAGGCTCAAGTGAGGTGGAGGCTGTGTCCTTAGGATTCAGCTGCCCCTTCCTTACGGAAACCCTGGACCCCAACTGTTCATGCAATTCCAACTTCCTGATGGACAGTTGTTGCAGTGAGGACTGCAGAAAGCCCCTACCCCAACCCAGAGAGATTCCTCTGGGCTTCCAGGCTGACCTCATCTGTTGTCCCCCTCCCCTCGTAGATGGCCGCTCTACAAAGCCCCTTCTATGGAGATAAAATGAACCTCTTCTCCCTCTGCCAGAAGATAGAGCAGTGCGACTACCCGCCTCTCCCAGGAGAGCACTACTCTGAGAAGGTGAGTTGAAGCCGGAGGCCTGGCCTGGCACCCCGGATGCCAACACAGCTCCACAGCGGGCAGTTCCCAAGCACACAGTGAGGGCTGGGGCAGGCGAGTGCAACACAGGCACATTGCTGCTTGGCTCCCAACTCTCTTTCAGGTTTGAGGCTCACCACCCCGAGTCCCAAGGCTAGGTCCCAGGAACCAGCCACAGAGCAGGAAGTAGCAGAGCCACGGGCCCCCAGACCACCATGGCTGCCTCTCTGCTCCCATGACAGGGAACCACAGTACACAGGCTGGATGGTGGCCTGCTTATTGTAAAAGGCCTAAGTCACATCTTAGGGTTTTTTTTATTTTGTTTTGTTTTTACATTTTATACCAGTGCAGAGGCTTTAGACACAGACTCTGACAGGCCTGGCACTGGACTGTGCCAATCACTGGCTGTGTGTGAATGCCATTTTCCTCAGATCCACCACTGTGTAGACAGGGCTCAAATACATCTCTCTCATGTATTACCTTAGGCCACTGCCTCACAGTAATAACCACTGGCATTTATACTTGCCATGGGGAATGACTCCTCTCTGTCTTAGCACTGAGGAAACACCCACAGGGACTGAAGAACTTGCCTGAGGTGACCTAGTTTGCATATAGCGGGGTACAATCTGACCCCAGACGATCTTGCACCTACCTGCAGTGCCAACCTGTTTGTACAGGGCCCACTGGCCAGTGGGGCTAAGGCTTTGCAAGGAGCATCTTGTACACTGAGGTAGGTTATGTGTACCACATATGCTCCAAGCTCCCTCTGTTCCTGGCCCTCAGCCTGCACACTGAGGCTGCTGGCTGTGCCACCCCAAGTTGGAAAGAACAGACGCACAGGTCCAGGGAGTTGTGTAGCATCCTCCTCTCAAGGTTTCTGCCCCAGTGGCTTGCAAAGTTCTCATGAGCATCTTCAGAGGAAGTATTTATGCTCTAGAGGGCAGGTTGGCAATTAAGGGAAAAGTTACATTTCTTGACAAAGTTCACAGTGCATTTGCTTGTTCCTTTCCATACAAATGACACCTCCTCTGTGCCTCTGTGCCAGGCCACAAATGGGCACCGTCATCCCTGTCTCACTTACGAAGCTGAAATGAATGCCCCAGTCTCACCCTTCTCTCTGGTGTCAGACATTCTGTCTCCTCCACTCAATACTCCTGTTGTCATCAGCTCCAGGACAGTGCTGCTTAGCACCAGAGGCCCTCAGCACACCCCATTTTTTAGAAGTTGTATCACCCAGCTAACTGTATGACCACAGACTTCACCTTCATCTGGAGTTTTTGGGTTATTATTCACCTGCTATAGCTACCTCCCCAAGAAGTATACACTTCAGGAAAGTACAGTCTCATCCATGGCTACCCCAGGGGTGTACAAGCGTACTGCTCACTCCAGTCATCTGTTCAGGGGCTCCCCAGTGTTTACAAAGCAGTGAAATCCCAACAAGGTCAGGCAAAGATGAGGAGACACTCAAGACAAATTAAGAGTAAGCCCTGTGCAGCTGCCTCTCATGTGCAGGAAACCAGGCTGGGCCCCCAGGATGTCCCTCTTGCCTTCCCCAGACTGGCTACTGAGCCCACTGGGGCCCTCTCCTATGCAGGTTTCCCATCCCTGCTATTGCTCAGGACCTACAGGCCCACCAGCGCCTCCAGCAGCAGGTATTTAAATGGAAAACATTGCAGTGAGCCTAGCCAGACAAGTTAAGACACAGGCTTCTTAAGGTCATTATTTTAATTACCATTAAAATAATTGGCACCCGGGCTATCAGAACGCGAGGTGATCAGAGGCTCAAGTACCCCTCCCCCACCCCAGGCGGGCAAAGCCTTCAGTGTCTGTATAATTAAAAGCACCGTCTTTCATGAGCACAATGAGGAGGCCAGGGGGTGAACAGACTGCAGCCCTGCTGCATGTTAATGCATTTATTATGATCAATAAGCCCTTCCCTTCAGTTTTGTCCTCTGGTTTGGGCCTCTGCGTGATTGACAGAAGACACACATGTGAACAAGACACCTGCACTCTCACACAAATTTGCCCAAAAGCATACAGTTTAAAGTTCAAAATTACTTGGAGGTAACCATTCTCAGAATCTCAAAGTGTGGCCTTTGCCGCCAGACAAGCCTAGGAATGGTCCTGGCTATTGCTGGGGAGCTATGTGATTGTACTCATCAGTTACCCTTACAAACATTCTTCACCTCCAATGGGAATGACAGTACCATCTTCAAGGTGCTTTAAGAATTAAATGTGCTGATGCTGACAGAAGTGCTCACTAGGCTCTTTCTTAAGAATAACAGGAACCGCTCTCTCCTTCACAGCTTCGAGAACTGGTCAGTATGTGTATCTACCCTGACCCTGACCAGAGACCAGACATCAGTTATGTACACCAGGTCGCCAAACAGATGCACGTCTGGATGTCCAGCACCTGAACATGGATACGCCATGCCTTACAAAGCCAACACCATCTTGCCTTACTTGAGTCCTCCCCCTCTCCCCACCAAAGTGGCACCTGGGAGCCTGGACAGCTTGAGACAGGAGGCTTCAGCAAGCTCTCCAGGGCAGCCTGCCTTTGCAACTGAGCTGAATTCAGAGCAGTAAGGCTATGGTCAATTCCAAAGTCCTTTGAACTATTGTGGACAGTCTCAGCTGGGTTGTTAATAAGGATGGGTGATTCAGCAGCCGCTGAAGCCCCACCTTGTGTCTGGACTGTAATGTGAATCTTTGGGTGATTCTTTCCAAGACTTATCCAGGTCCACGCTGACAGGAGACTTGCAGGAGCCAGTGATTGGTGTGGTAAGCCTTTGCAAACTATTAGCAGCAAGTTCAGTTTAGTTCTTAGTATCTTTCCAGTCAAGCTGTGTGCTTAATTTACTCTGTTGTAAAGGGATAAAGTGGAAATAATTGTTTAAGTAGAGTAGAGATTTCAGGAATATTTTCTCTTTGTTTTATAACAACTTGTTGAGTGAGAACAATAAGGAGAACCCAGCATCGGGCATGGAGCTTCGTGAGGCAAATGGTACCTGAAAGTCAGGAGGGTCCTGCTTGCATTCGGGTTCACCATCTCCGGAACCCATGGTGTGCCAGGAACTCTGAAATGTGGGCTCATTTTATGATCAGTGTTATGGGTTTTCCTCCATGGAAGGAAGCATGTGCTACAAGAAAATTCTAAGGGCTTTGCCTTACGGCTATTCTTTACAAATTCAGGTTCTGAAACTTCCTAGTGTGACCTTGGGCATATTTCTTAGCCTTTCTGAGCCTTAGTTTCCTCATCTGTAAAAATACTAATAGTATTTACCTTCCAGGTTGCTGACAGAATTTGAAATAAATGACGCAAGTTAGCTAGCACATTGCAAGTAATCCAAAAGTGGCAACCAGTCACCCCTTCTGAAAGCTTAAGTCCATGGACCACACAAGCCAAGAATTAAAAGTCTAACTATATGATGTGTAGGAAAGCAGAAATATGTTCACTTATTTCTTGTTCCCAAATAGGATTAACTGTGAAGACTAATTTATAAATGTGAATTTAAGGAAACTCAAGCTCTGGAGGAAGTACTTTGAATTTTGTTTTGATTAAGTCAAGTTAATCCTCAAACATTCTACTGTGTCATCACTGACTTGGTGACAGCTCAGCACCTCTGGTGTCTTGTCACATGCTTCCTGACAATCATCTAGCTAGCTGGGCAAACTCTCCACCCAGGCTGCCCTGGAAAACCCCATCTGGCCACTACTGTCTCCAAGCTGAGCCTGTGAGATGCTGTTGGGCTCTAGATGCAGCCTCTGCTCTGCACATGTTCTCCACATTTGAAATAAAACAGGTTGTGGCGGGGAGCTGCTTCTGGGATGAGCAAGTTGGGGATGGTTTTAACACTGCTTCAGAATGTTGTCCCTTGAACTGGTGGATCCATAACCTAACACATGTCAGCAGCACAATTTATTAAGGAGCCTCTGAAAAAACTTGTCAGGCTCCAGAAATTGAGTAATCCTGGAGTTTTTTTTTAAGCTCCCCAAATAACTCTGATAATCATCAGCCAACCTGCCGCCCTCAATAACTCCATCGTTCTCCCTACTTCCAGCAGTTTTCACGAGAAGCCGGTCTCAGACTGGGCTAACCCCAGTCAAAGCTGTTTTTGGCTCTCAGAGATCCTTGTCTGCCTTTGACACAGTCTTGGTACACCAATGAATTTGCTTTCTGCACACCACCAGATTCCCATACAGCTTCCACCATTTACCAGCCTGAAGGTGTATAAAGTGATCATGTCCTCATTACTACAAAAGAACAAACCCAAAAACATTCCTTTGATTTCTAGAAACTGGCCAAAGTAGAGTTCACCAGTCCCATGTAGCTATTTTAAAGCCAACTGTCCTTAGAGCTGAGCAGTGCCTGAGAACTCAAATGGGGAGGCTTTTTTTTTTTTTTTTTTTTTTTTCAGTGCTAGGGTGTGAACTCAGGCACCCTACCACTTGAGCCACACCTCTAGTCCCCTTTTAATATGGTTATTTTGGAGTTGGGTTTCTCAAACTATTTACCCAGGCTGGCCTCAAACAGCAACCCCTCCTGATCTTGGCTTCCCAAGTAGCTACGATTATAGGTGCAAGACAAGGGCACCTGGCACAAAGGTCATCTTTGACATGGCTTTCCTACTTGACTGCTGGGACCGCAGGCTGGTAAGGAACATGGGTTGGCTTACAAATGTTCACTTGAAGAATCAAAATAACCCAATCTGGCTTCTGGCCACAGAGGAGGCCTGGTTTGCTTCAGGACAACCACATGCTGACCCTCACCCAACTGGTTAAGGGAGGCATTAAGAGCCTGAAAGGGAGGCCAGGTCAATGGTCCTTAGTGGCCCCCAAACCACACAGTCCCTAGACCTGAGCCACCTACTGTGGTTTTCATTTTTTAAATTTTTTTTATTGAGCTTCATTTGGGGGCTCGAATGCCCTCACACTTCAGAGCAATAAGCAGTTACCCCCAGCCCCGTTCAGGAAGTGTCCATTGTCTGGACGGTTTCCTCCAGCACCTCAATCTCCAGGGTGGTGACTTTTTCGGTGAGGACTGCAGTGGTCCCTTTCTCACACCTGTACCGGCCAAACCTAGAGAGAGAAAAAAAGTATGGTTAAGACTATCCATAGGTGCCAGCCCAAGAGCTGCAGAGAGGAACAAGTGCTCTGGGCAAGTGGCAGAGCAGGCTGGACTGGAGAGCTGGCTCCCCCAACTCCAGCTCTATAGAGCTGGCCTATGGCAGGGGATAGTGGGTGGTCAACTCTCCCAAGGATCCCTTTCTTCAGCTTCCAAATGCTGTAAAATGGAATGCGTGGTAGAGACATAAGGCACATAAGAGAGAATACAAATGGCATCCAGTGCTCAAGTCTCCTCCCACCCCACCAACCGCAGCCTCCCACTAAAATATAGACACCATTCTTCTGCTGCTTCCTACTCTTTGTAATCACCAGAAACATCAACAGTGCAAACAGCATGGTCAGCCTCCTGGCTTGTCCCTTTAGACTACTCTCTCAAGACACAAAATGTTACCTATCCCCTGCAGGAACACAGCAGGTGATCACCAGGACATACAAATACCTGCTTCCTTTAGGGCATTGAACACATTCCTCTGAGCACAAGGCGGCCCATCAGATACATATGTTAACCTTAACTCTTACCCTGAGGCCACAGTCAAATAGCACCACCAAGTCAACCTTCCCTCTGTTCTGTCCCCAGCTGGAACAGTACTTATGTCAACCTGGCATGTGGCTGCTGGGTGTGCCCTACGCATGTTCTGGAAAACATGTGCTCTCAAATGCTACTTGGACTACAAGAAAGAGCCGGAAACAGAAAAAGAAGGGCATCTAGAAGAGTTCCGTGTCAGTTTCAGGAGCTAGGGCAGAAAGAAGGCTTGCCTTTCCTTCTGCAAAGACTTCCCGCCGTGCCACACTCTCTGAAGGGACATGAGGAGCTGCGCCTTTTCAAACTGTCCTTCAGTGTCCCCTGTAGGTTTGATGTCTCTCAGTCCTCACCATGCTGGGCCCCTGGTAGCACTGCAACCTCAGAGTCAAGCATCCCAGTGCCTGACTCATTTGAATGGCACCCCATGTCTCTGAGAGGTGTGGAAATGAACCCCTTCACTGCAGGAATGGGAATGTATAAGGCAAGGTCCATGCTGGCGTGAGGCACAAGATGCCTGCCCAGGCCTCTGCCACAACCTGCTGTTCGCTGGGGAGATTGCAACCAGGTAGTGATGCCATCAGTCTCTGGCCAAGAAAGTGACAGACTGCAAAGTGTGGACACTGCTGTTGCAGGTCCTCTGCCCCAGGGCACTTCCCCCAGAGAGCAGGCTACTGTCCCTACCCGCCCTGCCTCCTCATAACCAGTGTAAACTGCCCAGCTAGCCCAGAAGATCTGTATTTTGTTTTGTTTTTTCTTCAGTGCTGGGAATGGAAACCAGGGCCTCACATGTGCTAGGCAGGTGTTGTACCTCTGAGCTATACCCTAACCCACTAGGTTGTGTCATTTCTGTTCTCTTGTGTTTGCTACCCTCTCCCTTTTGCACAAACACTACTTCTTAAAGGCTCATGTGCCTTTGAGAATTCTCACCCGGGACACTGTTCCATCTGGATGGAGTAGAAGCCCTCCCCTCTCGTAGTCCCTCTTCCCCAAGGACCTGCTCCATTCACATGGTAGCCTGCAGCACAGTCAGGTTCCTGTGCTCAGGGAGCACAGATAAGCTGGCTCTCTTAACAGGGTTCTATGCTTGAATGGCTGCTTCCCCTCCTATGCAAGGCCCCAGGAACCTCATGGGTTCCTCAGAAGATCACCTAGCCTAGCTCCATTTCAAACACAGGGAGCTGAATGTTCAAAGCTACCAAACCCATCATCAGCCTTCCCAGGCACCCACCCTACCATGTGTGGCAGACTGCAGCAAAGCTCCACTGCTTCTAAAGGCCGGTCCTTCCTTGTGACTCACTCCTCAATCTGGAGCAGAAGTTCTGCAGCGGGGAGTGGCCTGACTGGGGAGCTCAGAGGAAGTGGCAGAGGTCACAGACAATGATTCACCTCACTCAAGTGAATGTGCTAGAAGCGGAGCTCGGTAGCCACACAGTGGTTGAGCAGCTGGATACCCAGGAGGAACGAGGAACTAACTGCCCATGAGCTGCTCACCTGTGCACATTCCAGCCACCACATACAAGGTGCCTATGCAGCAGAACATGCCATGGGCTAGACTCCCTCTACATGGCAAACACCAGTAGATCCCAAGGCCAACACACACAGGCTCCTAGCCACCAGTTTAGAACCTCTAACATGCCTTGGATCAGCCTGAAAAAAAGCTGCAGGCTGACTGTCCTGAAACCCACACCTCACAGAATTCCATTCGCAATTCAGAGAATTCTATGACACTTGAGAATGGATAGAGATGGCTGAAACCAACTCTCCTCCCCAACTCGCAGCCTAGAACTCTTTTCTGGGCCCACTCCACCTCTCCTGCCAAGACTTGACAGATTAAATCACTTCTCCACACCTCACAGCAGCCTGTGGTCACAAACACGCACAGACTCAAAGGTCTGTTGTATAAGGCTGGTGTGGAAATAAGGCTTTCAATGTGGGAAGGAATCCAGAAAGCCTAGTCCAAATGCCATGGAGATATCAAGGGTGGCCATACAGCTGTGTCATCCCCTTCACTTACCTGGTCCCCTTCTTGTTGGGCACTGAGTATGGGCGCAGAAAGTCCAGCTTGCTCTTGCTGATGACACACAGATCAATGTTACTTCCAGACCCCAAGTCATTGAATATGCCAGCTGCAATGGCCTCGCTCACTAGCTTTTTGGCTTCCTCCTCCTGAGAAAAGGAAAGGCAGACATAATGTATGCTGTTCATATCAAGCTATGGGTTGGCTCTGAAGCCCAAAAAGTGCTTTCACAGGTGATGTGCAAAATCTCTGGGGGCTATACAGTGTTTTCAACACCTATTTTGAAGAAAAGATCTCAAAGAACATCAATGGCTTTAAAAAAAACTTGTCAGGCCCCAGAAGTTCTGAGGTGGAGGTCTGGGCCTTTCAAACCTTCTGCATGTCCCCCTCTTCATCACACTGCTTCCTGTCAATAGTCACCACAAAACTGGGAACTGTGGGCTGATAACATTTATCATCTAAAACAAGCATCAGTAAACTCTTCTTGTAAAGAGCCAGGCAGTAAATAGTTTAGGTTTTGTAAACATACTCAGTCTTTTCTGCAACTACTCAACCTACCACGGGTGACACAAAACAGTCATAAACAATGCATAAATAAAGGGCAATTGCTGTGTCCCAATAAAACTTTATTAACAAAAAACAGGTGTTTTCAGGGACTAATTAATTTGTTGATCAAAAATATCTAACAATGGCTGAAACCTACTTTTCAGTAACACAATAAAGTCAGTATTATGAGGTCAAAACACAGTTATGGGAAAATGTTGGCAGAGCCAAGGGTAGGTCCTCTTTCCCAAGAGAATTTATCTCCTCCCACTAATAAGCCTACAACACTGAAGTGACTCCTTCCTTTGAATTACTCATTCTTTTACTCTTCCTTGAAGCAGCAAGTCTAAGTTCCCAGTGGTGACTGATGAATAAGTGGACAGATGGATTAATTGTTTTCTTAGTTGAGAAAGCCAATCATGTGCCAAGTTCTGTGCTAGGAGCTAGGGCCACAGAGGTGGATGAGGGCGCAAAGTCCCCACTCTTTGGAGACATCAAAGTCCAGCATAGAAATCAGACCTGAGAAACTCACAAGGCATGATGAGGGCTAAAGGCTGAATAGGAACTATGGTAATACCAATAAGCTCAGCAAAGCTTCAAGGAGTGCTATGGTCCAGGCTGTGCCACTCAGAAAACAGCAGTGCACTGGCAAGCAACAGGGCAGGACCTGGTGATCACGGAGTTCAAGCCCTTTATGCAACAAGGACACAAATGCGCCAACTTCTTAAAGAAGGGAATGTAGCTTATGCTGCAGCCACATCCCTATCTGCCAGGGCACGAGGGCCCAGACACAGGCTGGCTGAACAAAACAGTTCATCCCAGTAACAGCCTTCCAGAAAAACAGGCTCCCTGCCCCAAATCTGGCCTGAGAACCTTGAAGAGCAGGATTTGCTAGCTTTAAGTTGTGAGAGCTGAACCCTGAAGGACTCCTGCTTTTCTGCTTGCCCAAGCCAACGTGGGATACCAGTGACAGAGTGCCCTCTACAGACTCAGCAGGATAAAGAAGGATCTGAAGGAAGTAGGGCATTCAGCCTAAGAACAGGAGGCCTTGGGGTTTTAATCTTTATCTACCAGTTTTTTTCACTTCCTGAGCAGCACCTTCATGAGGTCAAAGAAGCCAGTTACTCTGTAGTACATGCACAGCCTTGTAAGAGTTCACTCCAGCAGGATTCTCTAATCAAGACCTCTTCTCTTGGGATTCTCAACAGTCCCTCAAAAGTTATATAAGTAAAAGTGGTAGCAAAGATAACTCCTTAGCTAAGGAGATTGCTACTGCTGCTGCTCCCACACAGACAATCAAACCCAACCACCCACTTAACAAAATCAACCTCATTCCAACTTGCTTCACCTATTAAGCACCCTTAGATGCACACACGCACGCATGCACGATGGAAGTACCCTGCTTACTCCCCTACTCCTGGGCTCCTTCTCTTTTCTACCACTGAGCCATTTTCTTTGTCTTTTCTCATCATTGCTGCTGGTGCCTTGAGTCTGCCAACAGTACCTCATGAACATCTCAAATCCTGCAGGTAGCACTTAGGACTGCAGATCTTAATTATACCAAATGGTTTTATTTTGAGGGAGAGGGAGATCTAGAGGATCCTGAAACATATGATACTAGACATGCGCATCTGATGTCAACCAATTTGTGCACATAGAAATCAGACTGCTGACAATGCTGACAGTGCAGCAAGTCTTCCTTTTCTGCAAATATTCTGTAATGGAAGTCGATAACCAATAAAACTTTAAGAAAGTGCAAACGGTGAAATGTATTGTGTACAGTTTGATTTATTTATAAAACTATATGTGCGTTAAGTGCAAAGGCTTTTAATATTTAGAAAAACATTATTCTCCACTAATTCTAGGGAAGACAACTCCTTAGGGAAGAAAATCTTACAATATCTTCTACCATTCATTCTGCTCCCCCCCAACCCTATACATAAGACTGAAGATGTTACGAGATGGAATTAACCTTACATTCACTAAGCACCTACTATAACAAGCCAAATACTGAGTTACTGAGTTAGGCACTTTGACAATCATTATTCTGTTTACTCCTAACCCCAACTATAAACTATTGATGAGAAGGAGCCAATGACTTGCCCAGGGTCACACAGCTAATAAACAGGAAACAGTAAAACAGGTCCATTGGACTGCAGAGCCAGTTCATAATTAATTTTCCTTGGACTGAGGCTCTTCACTAGTCAGGGACAATAGTGCACTGATTAGGGGCTGTGACACTCCCTATCACAAAGCTTTGGCACATGGGGAAGTTTAAAAGGATGATGGTTGCCAATTTCTCTTTAGGTCAACCAGCAACTCTTCTGGCAGTCATTTCCATTACAGAATAGGGAGCACTGTGTTTCCCAAAACACCCAGCCTACCATTCTAAGGGCCTTCAACTACTCTCAACCAGGCTGAAGTAACATTTCCACAATGGAGTGTCAGTTCAGTATTAACATGAAAGGTCTTTTTTCACATGCTCTTCCATTCACCACCAAAACCCCTCAAAGCACAAGGAGATTGGAAATGACCATGTTCACTCATTATTTACATAGTTAATATCTTCAGTAAATATTTCCAGACTTATTATATTCCAGAAACTGCTTGTTGAATGTTGTCTTATAGTATTCCATAAACAGAATTCTAGACACATAGGCAAACATACCACTATTCATGTTGTTTTCCTTATAATGAAATTTAGCAATTAAACAACTTTTGTCATTAACACGTGCTACCAAATATTTAAGAAAACTATCAAGTAAAACCACAAATTAAAGGCAAGAAGTGAAGAAAACACATTTTTATTTCTCTGGCCCATAATAAATTCAGGAAACACTGAACACATCCTAGGAAACTGACCCACCCTTTTCTGGAAGATACAGAGTACCCTCAGTCCTGAGCAGCACAGGCTCAGGTTGTGATGCTTACCCCTGCTGGGTCAGCATCCTCCCCCAGTCAGCTGCTCGTAGATATACACTGCCTGCCCCAAAGGGACTCAAGATACAGTGTGCTGGATGGAAGAACACATCCTGCTACTACAAAAATGGCCCTCCAGGACAAGAGCAGCTTCCTTTTACTTTAGACATTCAACCAAAAGACCACCATGAGGTCCAATGCAGAAACCCAGATCAAGGTCATCTAGCAGATGTGGAACCAGGCAAATGGGATTTGTATCCTCAGTCTCCTTCTTACTGCTGTAAGGCAAGTCAATTCGCCTCTCTAAGCTCATTTTCCTCCTCTGTAGGAAAATTTGTTTAAAATCCTGTTTGCGGGACTGCTGCAAAAATTAAAAATCAAGTACACAAAACATCTAGTGTCTGGCATACAGCAGATGCTTAATAACTAGTAACTTATTTAATAAAGCCAGAGGGCTCCTAAAAACATAAATTACCTCTAAGGAGCAACTCCTTGTATCAAACCTCAAGTGAGGAGAAGGAACCAAACAAGCCTGCTGACAAACCTGCACCTACTGCCATGGAGAAGTTCCTGGAATAATTAATCCAAGCAAAGCACACTCCCTAAAAGTTCAGAGAATATAAAAGGAACACTTCCTGCTTTATGGCTACAAAGACCAAACTAACTGGGAATATCAGTCCCTCGAGCCAGCCCTGCTTCTTAAATGAGATTACAATAAGAGTGATGTACTGTACTACAAGTCAGCTGTGACAAGCAGCACTTTATAGAGCTATCTGTTTGTCTCCATCACTGCATCACACGATGTGTCCCTGGACTCCAATGTGCAGCTCCATTTACCGCTACATGACAAATGGGCAGCACTTGTAAAAGGCACAAAGAGGTCCACGTCGGCCACGTAATGGTCACCACAGCTGTACCCGAGTGCTTGAGGGGACAAAACACACTCCCAAGTTCATTAAACTGACCAGTAATGGATCTTTCAAAAAGTGCCTTAGGAATCGTACAGAAAAGCCTAAAATAAATAACTCAGCATGGAAGGCTAATCTGAAATGGTGTTTGATAAATTATTTATACCACAGGCGATTGTCTGCATTTAATATTGGAGCTACTAGTAGCATCTTTAAAAGATGATTTATGTGTTGTAATGCTATTAAACTTTATATTGGCCCACAGCTAGCTATAAAGTCTGCTGAGATTTAGAGAATGAGTTTTAAACTGTCACTGCAACATCACAGGAGATGGAGACTGTATTAAATCTTTACTTTAAACCTGTTATCAGGAGAGTTGCATTTTGTAGACACTCACAAACTGATAGATTACCTCGGCATCCACTCCGGTGCGAGTCCAAAATAGTACCGCAAAGAAACTTTTTTACATTATTCTTGTCTACAGCTACAATCAAATCCCTCTTCTCACTAAAGTGATTTTGAGATTGGCAATGTCACCAGAATAAAATGTAGGCATGTCAGCCAATGGGCACTCTGAACAGTCCATCACCAAATTTATCCTAAAATAAACCCTCCACAATTTGTTGAGTTATGCATATTAAACAGTGCTTTACTTACAATGGAAATGGGCAAAATATCAAATATATATTTGATTAAAAACCTAACACACTATCTAGATACAGCTTTGTCTAGTCATTTGAAACAACTCATTTGTAACTAATAATATTAATGAATTTAAAAAGAAATAAAACTGATTATTTGCTGAGAAATATCTCCAGTGATATATAAAGGCTGGCTGGCATAAGGGGTGCAAAAGGGAAGAAATATTCAGTCTTTTGTCATGAAGAACAGGGTCTCCCTGGTTCTGCTGTTTTATAGATCACAAAAGAGTCCCCAGAAGTGTTGCTTGTCATCCCACCTTGATACCAAGAATCAGGGTTCCCTGGGGGCGGGGGCGGCAACAGGAGTGACAAGAATGTGGATGGCATCATGGCTGAACTCTCACACAGCTTCCTTCCATTTTTCTATTTACTGCTGAATCGCCATTGAATTCCATTTAGTTCTTAACAATTTGCTCCTTTATAACTGACTCAGTAGAATCCACGCATGGGAGGACTGGGAAGACTTGGTTGAAGAATACAAAATTTCAGTTAGGAGGAACAAGTTCAAGAGATGTACTGTACACATGGTAACTACAGATAATAATAATCATGTATCTTCTTGAAAACTGCCAAGAGTAGGTTTTATGTGTTTTCAACCACACAAAAAATATATGAGGTAATGCATATGTTAACTAGCTTGAATTTACCATTCCACAATATCTATGATATATACATTATCTCATAGCATGTTTTATACATATATATATATACACACATATATGATAAGTACTTTTATTTCTCAATCAAAATTTAACTGACAGAATTGAAGCAGTCCAAATTCACCTCAGAAAACCTATACTATCTTTTATCATTTTGATTTGAAACATCAAAAAATTCCACTGCTCTGGGCTGGGAGAGTGGCTCAGTGGTAAAACACTTGACTACCATGTGGATATCCCTGCCTTTCATCCCCAGCACCACAAAATAGTAAAAGTAATAATGAATTCTGTTACTCTGGGGACAGGACCAAAGTTCTGCATCACAGTGGTGCCACTTCAAGCCTTTTTCTCTTGGTATCCCAGGCATGTATATCAACAAATGGAAGAACAAACCATAATTTCAAATGCATGTATAGTTTTGCCAAACTAAAGGCAAAATTATGAGATGGATCAATACCAAACGGGCTAATTCCGAAATTACAACAGTCCCAACTGGGGACCACTCAGACAGTAGCAGAGAGGAAGAAGCTTAAATATGATATTTTGTAGTAGTCTGGTGACATGTTGAAGTTCTGACTATACCAATGAAGCAGCCAAAAGGAGTCATTAATGGCTAATGGTTGAATAAAATTTAAAGGGCTTGAAAAAGTGTTTAAAACACTTTCCCCCCTCAGGCAGTAGGCTTCCTGCACAAACCTCTTGCATCCCATGTGAGCTCATCTTTTACACTGGAAAAGCTAACCTAAATGTTTTTCATACTGGGTTGTGTGACAAAAGCAAAGGTATCCAAGCTCTGAGTCTGGTTGGAGCTGCTGGGTAAAGCAGAAGTGAGTGGTGACTGCGCTTTGAAAGTGGACTGTGAGCCAGGCGTGATGGTTTATACCTGTAATTCCAGCACTCTCACCACCTGGGAAGCTGAGGCAAAAGGATGTCAAGTTCAAGACCAGCTTAGGCTACACAGGGACACCCTATCTCAAAATAACAAAAACAAAAACAGATAAAAAGATTGTGCCTTTTAAGGTCACAGTGGTGCTGCTACTGTGTGATGCAGCTGGGTGCATGTGCATCAAGATATGGGTGATGCAAATAATGAAGGAAAAACATGCTATGGGTGCAGGAGTGATCTTAGGCATTCTAAGCAAAAATGGGGGGCCACAACTGGGCCTATCCCAGATCACCAAAGGACAGAAAAAGATGGCCATAACACAAGGCCAGGTAAAAAAGACATGAGAGGCTCCACAGTCACAATGGGCCAGAAAAGGCAGGCAAGAGTGAGGAAAGATCTGGAGCATTACAAACACTCTCTGAGCCACAGGCTGTCCCTGGAAGAACAGGGACAAGGGCAGTGGGGAAGAATAAAAGGATAGGAATGCCTCTGTCACAGGTTTTACAAACTTGTTATCAAGTTCTAGGTAGGAGGAAAAAGACAAGGGTGCAAGAGAACTATCAGCTCCGAGCAGCACACTTCAGGCCCTCATCTGCTTGTCCAGGTGAAGACACAAACTCAGAAAGGCTGATACCCAAAGGTGCACAGCCTGTACAAGTAGAAGAGCCAGGAGTTTGTGCCCAGTTAGTGCCTGGCATCATCAAAGCCTTATTTCCTTACTCCACCATTAGGAAAACTGGTGGCGGGCAAGTGGTTTTGCTGGAATCTGTGAATGGAAGGAAAAATACCTAAGCTTCCAGAGGGAAAAGGACCAAAAGAGATGAGAACATATTGCTTTCCACAACGAGAAGAAATCAGTGTTCACAGCATATGTGTACACAAATATATATTTCCAAGGCTGCACTAAATCAAATGTAATCAGAGAAAAAAAAAGCCCACACATAAGACTGGTTTTTAAAAAGTGGGAGATATGCTTCAGCAATCCTTAAAATAAAAACTAGGCTGATTCAGATACTGATAAGATCTTAATAATCTCTTATGAAACAACACAGCCAGTGGTAATGGTGGCAGTCAATTTCTAGAGACACTGAAAGGACTGTCCCGAGAAAACTGTTTGAATCTATTCCACGGGTTGCAACAAAGATACCAAACCAGCCAGTACTAGCAACACCGCCATATAGGGAGAGCAAGTGCTATCAGAAGTGGAGACTGAAGCCAAGGTCTGGAAGTAGCAGAAGTGCTATGCTCACTCATGCCTACCCACCTTCCTGTCTCCAGAGCTTGGAGGCCAGAAGCTACCACCACCAGGTAGCAGGTGCATGTACAAGGCTGATGTGGGGACCATTCTTTCCATGGTTCTGCCTCATGAGGATGAGAATGAGATCCCAGGAAGTATAAAGTACCCTTGTTCTAGGAAGTTTCAGGACAGCCACAAATGAAGCAAACTTCAAATGATGCAAAACCCCTGACAGACATGTCCAGGTCAGCTTAGCATGGCAAGCATGAACTAATCCCCAGATGTGAACACACTCTGCAGGCACCGGACTGGGTTGTACACTGGGATAAGGTGTGTGTGCCTGGGAGGAGTACAAAGCCCCAAGGGGAGAATTGTTAATCTTACCACAGCATGGGAAGAGCTATATGTGTTCAAGGTTTCATGGGTGCAGATGAGGGCTGGGCTGAGTGTGTGCCTGGGAGGAGTACAAAGCCCCAAGGGGAGAATTGTTAATCTTACCACAGCATGGGAAGAGCTATATGTGTTCAAGGTTTCATGGGTGCAGATGAGGGCTGGGCTGAGTCTTTTTTGTTCTTGCAGTACTGGGGTTGAACTCAGGGCCTTACACTTGCTAAGCAGGACCTCCACTGGTCCTGTGCTGAGTCTTGAATGGTATCCAAATCAAAAAGCAAAAGTGCTGTGGCAGGAAGAGAACCATGAAAATAGGACAGCAGAAGATGTGGTTGGGTAAGTAGTTCTCTGGTGTTGAATCTCAGAGAATTTCATGGACCAGAGCACCAGGCCTTCTTCTTCTACCTAACCACTGGTAGGACATGTTGCCCTGACACACACACTTTCCGGGTACTGGGGATTGAACTCAGGGTCTCTTAAATGATCCACCACTTGAGCCATGCCCCCAGTCATTTTTTCCTTTGTTTTTCAGATACTGTCTCCAACTAAATTTGCCTGAGTGGCATCGAACCTCCATCCTCCCACCTCCACCTCCTGAGTAGATGGGTTTACAGACATGCACACCACACCCAGCAAGACACAAAAATTTTAAGCTAGAGAATAGCATCGTTAGAGTTGTGCCTTTCTAACCTGCAGTAGGAGAGGAGATACCAAAGGCAGGAGACAGGATAGTAAGCAATAATAATGTTCCTGGTGGGACATGGTAGAGAGGCAGCAGGTGCAGCCCAGAGGCGGGGGAGAGGAAGAAAAGGCAGCCAAGTAGGAGTAAAGGCAACGGTACCACCTAGACTTCTAGTCTAGATAGTAATACTGAGCACTCCTCTGAACAAAGGAAGCCTGCACACAATAGACCTTTGTAACTCTTAGAAACTTTTTCTTCTGGCCGGGCCAATGGAAAGACAATAATTAACTCAATGTACTTCCTAAACAATGGTAGACTTCTTCAAGAGATGCCCTAAAAGGTGTCACCTAAAAAGCACAAGACAAAGTTAAAGCCACTTTGAAAGTCTACTTGAGTTTATTTGGGAGGGGAGGGGGAAGAGACAATATCTGGGCTGGAATCAATTTGTAAATGCCATTTCATGGGTGCTCAGGACTCTCAGACACACCTGTGTGGAGTATGGAAAAGCACAAGGGATTGGCTGGCTATGGAGGCAAGAGCTATGAGCTACAAGCCTGCAGAAAGGTGTTCTAAGGAAGAGGCATGGGCCTGAGGGGGCTGGCCCTGAACCATGAGGAGCTACTAACTCAGATCCTGATCCATGCAGGCAGAGTAGCCCAAGTGGTAGAGTCGAGCCTACCAAATGTGAGGCTATGAGTTCAAACCCCAGTACCAAAAAAAAAAAAAAAAAAAAAAAACCCACAGATCCTGGTCCATAATGCCCCTTGGTTGGTCACTTTTTTCCTAGGCTCCAAAGCTCACACAATATTCAGATAAAGTCTTAATTACTTAAGGGAGTGAGGAGAAGCTTCTAAAGGGGCACAAAGAAACTTCGGGGGCCTGGGACTGATGGATATATTCAGTATATTAATCATGGTCCTGGAGAGGGGGAAGAATTTAAAAGAATAAAGATTCAGGTAAAAATCCAGTCCTGTAAACTGGTAGCTGTGTGACCTTGGTCCCAATTTCCTCATCTGCAAATGAGGATCTAAAACCACCTAGCACCTAGCTATTTAACTTGCATCTCTCCTTAGTGGATGCTAATTAAGCAAAGTACTGATGCACAGAGAAACTGATCTGATTCTACCCTTTTTGCTAAGGTTCACAAACAAGGTTTGGAGGCAAAAGCCTCATTTTCCCAGAACTACTGATAAAACAGGCAACTGATAATAACTCAGTACTTTTTTTTTTCAACTCCCAGTTCAGAACAAATCAATTATGAAAGTGGCCATTATACTACAAGTGAAATTCAATATGATGCCATAAAACCTTGGTTCACTAGTACATCTTCTACATAGAATTTACTGCCATATCACTAGAACGTGTACTAAGGAGCACACTTTCACTTACTCTGTTTCACTAGAAATTATATTCTAAAAGGAGGAGAAAGAGAATTTATACTTACTGCATGCAAGTACATTACTGCACTTACTCTTCAAAATAACCCTTTATTTTCTTTCTTTCTCCTTCTCTCCTTTCCCTCTCCACTACTGGCGTGTGAACTCATGGCCTGCCACTTAGGTCATGCCCCCCCACACCCCCAAAACAACCCTTTAAAGCAATACTACCCCACCCCTCATTTTTGAAATCCAGGAAACCTGACAGCACACAGCCAACGACTAAAAGATCTAAGATGAAACATGGGCTGGTCTGACTCCAAAGTCCATGATTTTGTTCATCCAAGAAAACAGAACTTCTAACAGTCTCTAAAAATATTAATGATGCTTGCTCAGTCCTTAATTAAATGTAAGTGCTCAATCTCTTATAGGTTTGTCTTTCTAAAACACTTTCCCTCTTAAATTATTTTTTAGTTGCAAACCTATGGCTTAAACAATGCGACTCTAATACCCTATCTTCATCTGGCTACTTATATTTGGTAAAATTGAGGTAAAAACCATCCTGATGGTTTCTCCACCACAGAATCTATACTCATCAAATCACAAAAGGAAAACCTATGAAGAATGACCACATCAGTACTACCTGCAAATGTTTACATGTCCCTAAAATACATGTAGAAAAGCTCTCAGCAAACAAAATGCATCAAATTATTTTCAATCACCCTGTATGTCAATAGAAAAGATACCATTTAACTTAATTTTCCCATCAGGACATTTGTTGATTGCAAATTTTAATGAAAACCAAGAAAAAAGTAATAGCACTTTAATTTTCTTTAAAAGTTTTGGGGCAAGAGATAGAGGGTAACAGCAAATTTTTTGATGCCTCTGACTAACAATTTATAAACTTGGTCCTCCCAACAATCCCTTGAAAGGAAGTGCCGACTTTGGCCCATGTTATGAGTGAATTTCCTGTTTTATTAACTGGGGCTACTAGGATTGCACAAGAGGCAAATGCCAATCGTCAAACTAGGCTCTTTTCAAAGCCCACACATGTACTTCCATCCTACCGGTCTTTATTCTACTATCACCCCAGCTCCACTCATCTGAGTTAAAAGGCAATGTATTTGTCAAGGAATCAAAGTCAGTATATCCTTTTATCTTTTTAATTTTCTGTTAACACCACAGTTCCAATTTCAGAGGAACTATATTTCAACATCCTGACAGGGTGACAGTGACGACTGTGGCTGCATTCTACAGATACAGTGCTCATTGCCGAGTATTTTCAAAAATCTGTACTACTAGGTAGAATTTAAAAATACCTATTTTATTACAACTTCTTATCATTTTGGGGGAGTTTTCACAATTTCAGGGTTAGGGGAGAGTGGTATAAATTACCTCACAGAAACCCACAAGTAACATTATCTGTGAAGGTTAAGACTTTAACTACCTTCCTGAGGTATGCTGCTGGGGTCTCATTACAGCATGTAATCGCACATTCCACCATGCACAACACTCTAAGTACCAGCATCTCCCAATTACAATGCAACGTAAATCTCAAAGGACATCTGAAAAGTCTACACCACTCCTGCACCCAATGCTGAAACACAGCCACCTCTAATAGAACGTGGCAGCTTTCTAAACTAAATATTCACACACAGGGACAGGGTTGCTATGCTCCAGCCCTAGCTCACAGTGAAGAGCGGATGCTAATTAAAAGGCCACACTGACTCAAGAAATGACCACCCAGACAACTTTAGACACTGTCTGGAGTTTTGTTTCCTATTTCCAAATATGTTTGGCTGTCCAAACTTTCAGGATTATACAACTGAAAGTTAGAGCAGAACCCAATGCCTTTGTGCTTGACATCCCTTGTCTAAGTGAGCTCTCCCCTCTTCAGGCTTCCTGTTCTACCATTCCTCAAACCCCAAGACAATTCAAGTGACTAGTCACATGTTCTTTGAGGGCATCTTAAAGTCTCCCAGGAAGATGCCATTACTTCTCCTTCTGCCTTACCTCTACTGCTCCTGATGTATGGAATATACGGAACGTTCTTATGCTTCTCCCGGCGGATTTCAATAGTTGCTGTGGGCCTCCCACCCTACTAGATTAATGCTATCACTAAGGAACTCAGTCTCATTAGCAGAGTTTGATCAGTAAGCCATGGCTGAAGGGAACACAAGCATCCCTCCAGATTACTGAAAGATCACCACCTATCAGCAGCTTACAGAGGCCTTAATGGTGACCCCCCCCAATGGTTATACAGCTGCTCTCCTGGTGCCATAGATATGGAGAAACTTTGGCCTGCTATTCCCTGCCTTTGCCAAATTTGCCATGCCTTGGGAATTTGGGAGAAGGAGCACTCTTTCAAAGTCTTCACAAAAACAGGTGTCCAGGATATATTTGTTCTTACCATAATCATTTGGCTATTCTGGGAACTATTTTTACTTCGGCTAGCAAAACCTGCCCTTGGAACAGGCTGTCATGAAAGGGAAAAAAAAAAAACAAAAAAAACCTGTCTTAAGAGTAGTAATGGCTTCGAAATATCTAAGCCAACTTTAGTCCTATCCCTCTTTACTAATTGCCAATCCCTTAAAATATTGGCAGTTTTGTTTATTCAAATCTTTTAATATATGAAATTTGCTGACTTTTCCCCCCTTGAGTTGATACTGATATATGAAAGCTATGAAGTTTTTTTCTCCTTTTTTTTGGCTAGAAATAAAACTTCTCTGCCTATGTAAAATAAAGGGGCATTTTTTAAATTACCATGTGTTTTAGATCAGAAAGTAAGAACAGCACAACACTAATTTAAAACTTTCCAGCCCATGAGAACTGACAAGTGACTCAAGGAAACTATTCAAGCCCCTTCAAGTCCTCTATCTTGTAGGTAGTGGTTCCACAGAACACTAGATATCTATATTATCAAGCTTACCCTTTTTTCATTTATGTTAACTTGCATGTATAATGTAAACCTACACAGGCATTACATTTAAATATTTAGTCCCAAATGTTATTTTAAACTTAATTTTTCCACAGAGCCATTTCATTTAAAATTTAAGAAGAAAAGAAAGAAACTTCCCTAAAATTCCTAATCATACTTCAGTGTGTACTAGCAGATATGTAATGTCAGGCTGCTTTGCACACCCACGTGCCCACCACCTCCCCCTTTCTGATATCACACACCACACAAGTACAATAAACCATGTTAATATTTCATACCACTGTGAAATATGCCGGAGTATCAATTCAACATCTGCTGTCTTTAGGGCCCGGGAGTCCCGCAGAGACACTTTCAATTTGTAATTGAGTTCTATGCTGAATTAATCAGCAGTTTATCTTTTTTACTAAAATAACGTCTTCACCACTAACCCAGATTTACATTAACAATTTATGCCAAATTACCTGCCAAGGCAAAACTTATAAGATTCTAAGCTACCATAGAGTAACATTCAGTCCTGTATTTCATTCTTGTACTTCTCTAACCCATAAGAAAAGTAGGAATCCATTGTTCAAGAGCTTGCACACCTCTAACCACAGACAACCTCTTAGATTTGTAGCACAGAGCTTCACTGTGATGGTGAAATTCATAGGGGTTTCCCCTCTTTTTCTGAAAGTCATTGTTCAGTAAGTGGCTATGACTCAAATGTTTTTATAAAAAAAAAAAAAGATTTCTAGAATGGAATGAAATCAATGAATCATAAAAGAGCTTCTTTTATTTCTTTTCCCAAGATCAGTGATATTACAAATCTTGGCTTGGCGTGGCTACCAGAAAGACAACCAGATAAACGGATCATTTTTAGGGCTTTAAATTATGTAACTGAGACCCAAATAGTCCACTTTCTCTTTGATACCATGATGCAGAGTATTTTATCAGCAGTATCTTCCTTTTAATTTCACCTGTGCACTTGGAAGTCACCACACTTACTCCATTCACCGCTATCCCTAAATCTAGCTCTTGCCTCTCTCTGATTAAATATTCTCTGTTCACAAAGAAGCTACGTTTTGCCTGCTAGATTTTTACCACAAGTGCAGCAAGCAACATACTTTGTGGAATAGTTTGCCTATGTAGTGTACTCCCCCCTACATCTCAAAGTTATAGGAAATATGTAAAGTAAAAACATCAAATGGAACAACTGCTCTGAAAAACACATCACAAATAACTACCAATTTACTAGAGTAAAACAATCCCTTTTTCCAATTTGCTTTGCTAACAACTATATCGGGAACTCCCACTGCCGTTCAGATGGCCGTTTCCAGTACCACCACTATGGGCAGTGCCACAAGCTATGCACTGCATTCAGCTGGTTCCCACTGAGTACCTGCTGGTTGATTACGATACTGGTTAATGTAACAATATGAAACTTAGTGTTTACATAGTAGGCTAGAAGACATGGAAAATTTAGCACAGAAATGTTTTGACAGAAAAATTTTAAAACAGAATAAAAGTTAAGAACATGGTCATGCTTTTTATAAATATCCTTTCATTATTCCTCAAGGAATTGGAAACAGGTACCTTCTGAAATTACACAGGTCACTTTGCCAAGATTTGTTAATTCCCACCTCCTGGAGATTTTGGTAAACCTTTATTTTTCCTCTCAGTCTTCTCCTAACTAGCCCACTTTTACTTCCTACGACTAAATAGGATATACTTTCTGAAATTTCCTTCACCCCTTCCCTGAAATACCCTACTTTCAACTTCAACTTTTATCGAAGACAGAATATAACAGCAAGAGTGGAAATGAAAAGTAGTCACTACTATTAACTGGGTCTCTAGAGATACAGAGACAAGAAAGGAAGATATGGACATGGCCAGAGGAATGAACACCTGCATGGCCACCTCTAAGTCAAGACGACTAAGGAATTCCAGAGAATCAATGGGAGAGATGCAATTACTTCTGAAATCTAAACACTATATGGTAAGAAGCAAAGTCTTGTTCTTGAATCATCAGGCAAAAGAGCATAGAAAATTTTTGTTCTCTGCTCTCTAAAATCCCACAAAATACAAAATGCAAATGTGCAAGCAAGACCCAGGGGAGTGACCTTAACTGATGAACTCTGTTTCTACCTCTACAAAGTAGGCTGCTGGAGGGGGGGGTTCCAGTTCATGAGAGCAACCTCACTTTTTAAAAGAGAGATAACTTAAGATATGTGATGCTGGTGGGAGGCTTTCCCGCCTACAGTGGTTCTAATTATCATCTATCCTAAAGGTTTAATGGGGAATTCCCCAGATTACCCACTGAACCACAAATGCTGCCTTCAGGATTTGCTCATTTCTAGAATTAACTGGTTAATGCCATTGGAAATCACTACTGAAAATAAGTCCATATGGAGCTCCTGAGATTGTATCATGGGGTTCTAACACCTTGAAGACCTAACATTTTGTATTAAATAAGCCAGAGAGAAATTATTGAAGAAAACCAAGACACTCTTTTGATCTAACAGTAACGATAAAATTTACTGCATATAATGCTTCCAGCTTTAAGGTAAGTCAGTAAACAGGAATTATGACCAAAAGCAAATGACAGAAACAGCCTCAGAGAAAGCCTCAAAAAGTGACATTTCCATACTTAAACAAACACGTAATCAACCCAATTACTGCCCACATCCAGTGCAGGTAAGAAGCAGGTTCAATTTTTCAACTGTTACATCCAAACACTTCCTCGGTTGCACTAGCTCTTAATCAATAAAAGATTCATCAAAACTACAATAAGACACCAGTTCACACCCACCAGGATGACTGTAATAAAAAAAAAAAAAGACAGGTAGTAAATGCTGGCAAGACATGCAGCAATCAGAACCTTCTTACACCACTACTGGCATAGACACTGTGGAAAGGTCTGGCAAATTCCACAAAAGGTTAAACAAAGAATTACCATATGACCCAGAAATCCTGCTCCTGGGTACACATCAAAGAGAAACCACAAAATATGTTCACACAAAACTTGTACATAAATGTTCACAACAGTCTTACAGCCAAAAAGTGGAAACAATACAAATGCCCATCAATTAATGAATGAATATATAAAATATGGTATCTATATGACAAAATACTATTCAACCATAAAAAATGTGCTGATATATGTTACAACATTAATGAAATACTATAAGTGAAAAAAGCCAGTCACAAAGGACCATGTATTATATGATGACGTTTATATAATGTCCAGAATAGGCAAGTTTAGGAGAAATGAGGACTGAGTGCCAGTAGGTTTGGGTTATTTTTTAAGATGATGAAAATGTCCTAAAATTGATTTGTATATACTAAAATATACTAAAAAAAAAATCACTGAATTATACACTTAAAGTAAGTGAACTGTACAGATCAAATATGTATCAATGAAGTTATTACTAAATAAATATCCAACATTTCTAGAATAGAGTACCTAAAAAGTATTCAAAACATCTAGTAACATGTCACAAGTCAATCAATAAACCCACATTCTAAGAATAATTTTTTAAAAGCAAGAGATGACAATAAACAAAAATGTTAGCATTAAAAGCACTTAATAAAAAATGAATTTTGGTTCAAACTGTACATTTTCCCCCAGACATGTAAGATATCTAAACAGATGTAACCACCAGACAAACATAATGTTAAAAATCTAAAATATGGAAAAGTCAAGTTCAGCTCATTAAACTGACACCTATTAAAGTGCTACAAGAAAAATCAGTCTTAAATACTATCAAGAGATAGGAAAACCATTGTTTGTTTGTAAGTTGTTGAAAGTGAGATTTTTTTTTTAAATTTTGCATTTACTTAAAACTGTGTTTGATGCCAATGGGGTTCAGGTTGCACAGGAAGGTGCTTCGGCTAAACACTGATAGTATTCCTTGATCTCTATTGTCTGCTATGTGGGTTCCGCCAGCAAACCTCTCAGCGAGTGGTCACCTTCCTATGGAGTCATTAAACCTCTGAATGTCAGCTGGTGGGATTAGCCAGTAGCTTCCACACCTGAGCCCCCATGGCAGGGACAGAGGCATTTGGATCAAGATCACTAATGAATACAGAATTCATATGCTGCTTGTCAGGGCTCCTGAGCTCTGAGTCCGCAGATGCAGCCTAAATAAGACGGACGACAGAACAATTGTTGACGAAGATTAAAAAGTTTTGGCAGTTGGGAAAAAAAGAACACCTCATTATTCAAATATGATAGTCTTGCTTTTTTTTTTATTTTTGTTCAATTTATTCATAACTTGCCTCAAATAGACAAATGCCATTCACCAGTATTTAAAGACTTGTTGGTCTCATTAACTAAATCTGAAGAGGGCTATGCCATCTGTACATCAGTTATCTAGAGAAAAACAGCTTTCTTATAAGTAATATTTGAAAACTTTAGGGGGAAAAAACAATCACAATATATTTGGGGTGAAGGACACTTAAAGGTGTAAAACTCTAATATTCAAAGAGATAAAAGGATCTGCCATAGGCAAGAATCTCAATATCTCTCTCTCTCTCTCTCTCTCATTTCTTTGTATTATTCTGCTCCTGGGTTCCAGTCCCTAAGCTTAACAAAGAGATGTTTAAGTTTGCACACCTCCACTGATACATGTCTGGGTTTCTGTTGTCTTCACAAGACCTCATCAGAGAAAAGGCATATAGCTCAAGCCACCTATACCTCTGCTGACCAAGATAAGACGTCTTCCCTACTCTGTTGTCAAAGAATAATGGGACAAGAAAAGAGGCAGAATCACACTGTGGCTGAGTATATATAAGTATATATAAGAGGACTCCAACGTCAGACTGATCAGGGTTCAAATTTTGACTTCATCACTGACTGACTGTATAGCATAAGGCAAGTTATTTGACCTCCCTATATGCGAATTTTCTTTTTTTCAAAATGGGGATAACAAAGTACTGACCTCACAGGGCTGTGGAAAGGAAACACAGAAAAGGCTGTTAGAACAGAACCATTATGATCACTGTGTTTTCAATATCTCCCCTATATAAAAAGGCAAATACTTTCATGGCTTGTGTTATGTGTTAAATAGACTTCACTCTCTGTCATCATGTCTACTACATAGGTCTGTCTTCAATATCAAGTGTTCAGGTAGGAAGGAAGGATCCCATCTATCTATGCTATAAATCATCAAGCCTGACGCCAGCACAAATAATCTCATTACTCATTGCTATGGGACATTTCTAGTTTACTATGGAATAACTAGAAAAAAGCAACTGCCATACTTTAGAGCCAGTTTTGTGTTTGCCACCATAGAAGGTGTCATGTAGCTCACATCTAATCCTCGAGGCAACCTGCAGGTGGGTCTTCAAATCCCATCTCACAGACAAGGAAGGACCCCCACTTGCCTAAAGCTACCCTTTGAGTTCAATGGAAACAAGACTCGAGGCCCAATCCTCCAGCACCTAAGGCCTGTGCCCCTTTCCATCTGACCATACTGAACTCATGCACTGTTTTCCTCTGTGCCAAACTGAACAGATTTTTTTAAATCAAAATAACACAGACCTCTCCTATAACTGTCTATACGCAAAACACAAACGAATCTGCAGCTTCAGTGTCTATTACTGAATTTAAAAACAAAAAAACAAACACCGTTACTTCTAAGATCTGCTGTCAGAATAGCATATTGATATCAAGTCTTTCATAATTTAAAGTGGATCTATAGCTGTCTGCAATGACAGATTAATTCTGCTTCCTAGGTAGCTAGGTGTTTGGCATCACATTTCTGAGGTACCCAAGAGCCTTTAGGGTGATAGCTGCTCACATCCTTAGCAATCTGCAAGAGCTTCTCTGGAGGCCAGCACTGGCCGAGTGATAAAATATGACTCCATAAATCAGACAGCTGAAGTGGCACTTGTATACGTCACCATCTATCTTCACAGCTTCTCGATAAAGGAAACAGCACACAAGTTCATCTCTCAGTGCTGAAACCAGAGAAAGGACTGGCACAGCTGGCCCTGACTAAGCATGTGCTACTTAAAACTGAAGCCACACTAAGACTGAGGAAAAGATCCTGCTGGTGTTAGCATGCCTCAGGCAGAGGCAGAAGCTTCAGCAAGTCATCTTCAAAAGGCAGAGAGCCAGAGCTCTAGAAACCTGCAAAAATTGGCTAAGCCCGCAGTCTTCATTGCTTTAAGTTGAGCATCTTCAAAGTCTAGAATTCTAACTGTAGGGCACAGCAGCTGCCACTGCAGATCTGATCCTCTCAGCTTTTGGCAGCTCTCAACTTGAGATTCTAGCAAAAGAATTTTTCAAGTTGCTATTATTGCCTGTCATGGATTTATAAATATTGTGCACTATCTGCTGTGGCATGGCTCTCATGGGACGCCAGAGCATGCCAAACGCATAACAGAATGAAAAACAGTTTCTATTCTTCAAATAAATGCTAATTTTTTTAACTGTGCTCACATGATGTGTTTGGTGACCAACTTCAATAGTACAGAATATGTATCAGAGACAGAGTAAAAAGCTGATTGTCTTTTCCAGCAGCATTCAGCTGCTACTTTCATTAAGCTTGTTTAATTAGATTCCAGATGCTAATTTGCAAGTCGATACCAGAGGGTGCAGGACAGTTTGCCTTTGAATCATTCCCTGTGATGTGAGGGTCCTGCCGCACGCCACTACCCTTCGGCAGCCCTCGCACAGTATTCTGACAATTAGTGCAAAGAAGGGGCAGTATTGATCTTGACGGACTAAATATTAATCTTCTACCCATTTTAATGAATTTTAATCTTCAAGAGTTTAAATTTCTCACTGGGCCAAATGAAAACAGTCCTTATAGAGAAACGGAATGGAAGGAGAACTAACCTAAGTTATCTATTCATTTTCTTATTCCCTCGCCACTCTGAGAAAATCTGCATTTTATTTTAGCAATTTCAGCATTTTCAAGACACAAACCTCCAAATTAGCACTCTACTTCCAAATAGTATGGTCACATCCCTTACGCTTAACTGGAAAATAGAATAGAAACACAACGGTTAGTACTAGTGTCCCCATCCAGTTACTCTGTGGGTAACAACTGGCATCAGGGGATTAATTATTATAGTGGCCTTAACAACAGAGAAAAAAAATCTGAGGAATGGCACCAAAAACACCTCTCATTTAACTGACCCCTTGTCATTAGCTCAACTCAACACATTTCAAACCCCATTATTCTAATATAATGTTTAAGCACTTTTGCTGATAAAAATAATGTATGAGACCTATCACCAATATAATTTTTCATGCCTTCCATTTCTATGGCACTGAGCACTATGAACACTAAAGGTGGAGTTACCAAGCCATTTCATAGGAGGGTTAATCTGAGAATTACTACATAATGTTGCTTTTGACCCCCTTTAATACACCTGTCAACAAATACTGACTGAACCCTACTAAGTACCAGTGACCACACTGTATATAAGGAAAGAGAAGGAATATAAATTTATCCCTCCTCTCAAACTTCCAGGCTAACAGTAAGGGTAAAAACAAGAAAATAAAAGATAAGGAACCACTCTGGGAAGCATTTGGGCCACAACTGGATGAGATTTTTAAAGACCTTTAATGTGCCTTAAACTCACTGGTTAGTTGGCATTTTCTCTAAACTCTGAACCAAGGGCTTTCATTTGAGGCAAGTCATTGGCTCGGATGATCTCAATCAGTAGAGACCCATCTTAGACACTTCAGAATCCCAGGTGGGCTGCACTAGAATGCTTCTCTGGCCTGTTCTTTCCCAACGAGCACTTTCCCTCTGCTCCATCTTCCTTTGCCTGAGTACTTAACGGGGTGTCTGCTTTGCTGACTCTGCCCTAATACCATACATTGTTGAGAAGTGCACTTGTTATCTTCCTATTATCTCAAAAACATGTTCGGCACTCTCTAGACAGGGAGGACAGAAAGTCCCCTCTATTTCCCAGGTGGTTTTTGATGATTCAGACTTTGCTTTAGCTCAAGGTTATCCTGTCTCAATGCAACAAGCACATACTAAACATCGGCAGCTGAAGAACAGAGATAGTTTCATGGCCCCTGCCCTCAAGGAGCTCCCACTCTCGCTGGCAAGTGAGCAACATGTTCTGAAAACAACCACCAAACTGTGGGACAGGTGTACTCAATGAAGCACACGGCTACAGAAAAATTAGGAAGCCACTGGCAGACACCAGTAGCAGGGAGGAATCAACAGCAAGCAAAAACAGACTGTTCCAAGAACGGAGAGCAGACAATAATGGCAGAAGTGACCTCTGTTCCCCAAAATTCAATATTCATAACCCCTGAGCTTTACATATGTTTCTACTAATAAGCACCCAGGATTTCACGGGCATAACATGACTTTAAAAATATAAGTTAGTAAGGGAACACAAGTGGTCATGAAAAAGACCAGAAAGTGAATGGAAAGGGGCACTTAGAGGTAAAGAAAATGTTCTGCATTTTGAGTGACAGTTACTTGTGATTACAAATGCCAAACCCACTGCCTGTATACTTACTCTGTGCATTTTATAAAAGGAAAATTATACCTCAACTTATTTTAAAATTTAAGATTTTTTTTTTTTATGGTACTGAAGTTTGAACTCAGGGCCCATGCTTGCGAGACAAGTGCTCTACCACTTGAGCCACTCAACCAGCCCTATTTTGTGTTGAGTATTTTCTAAATGGAGTCCTATTTACTCAGGCTGACTGTGAACCATGATCCTCCTGATCTCTGCCTCCTGAGTTGCTAGGATTACAAGCATGAGTCACCTGCACCTGGCTAAAGAATATTTTAAAGAAAAATAATAGCATAAGTGGCACCTGGTATGGCAGGAAAAAATGCAGTGTGCAAAGGACAAACGATGCAAGATTAGCTCTGCCCCCAATTTTTTTAGTAGTGACATTTTTAAGTCACTACTAAAATTACTGAAATTAGCTTTACTAATGTTTTTATTTAACCAATATACTTAAAATACTATTATTTCTATATGATATCAACATAATTTTATTTTTAGCAATGCTGAGGATCGAACCCAGGGCATCATGCATGCTAGGCTAGTGCTCTGTCACTGAACTGTACCCTCAACCAAGATTTTTGTTTTTTAGTACCTATTAGTACAAAAAAAAAAAAAAAAAACCAACATTATCTACTGACACTTGTTGCAATATTAGCCTGGTGTTCACTTTTAATATTAGAGATGCTTTAAGAGTGATTTTCAGATAGTCAGTGCAAATTTCAGTAACTCAGGTGAACAAAACCTGAAATTATAAATTTATATAATTGATCTGAAATGGGAATTGAGTCAACCTATTTCAGGGTCTTGTCACAGGTAATACAGGACAGTAAGTGGTCTGAGTTATAGGCATAATTAATCTAAGAAACACATTTTCAGATTGATAATATCAGAAGTTTTACTGAGGAATGCTGACATTTCCATTTTCTCCCCCAAATCATATCAATATTAAATTTATGGCCTTTGCACCATTTCAAGTCCAAACTCTAAACAGTATAAAACACACTTAAGCAGAGTGTTGTCACTTTAAATATAACTCTTACTTTCAACTTTTTTCTAAAATTCTCATTTTTCTTTAATACAGAGATTCCAATCAATAGGGAATATACAAAACTGTTAAGAAAATTTTAAAAGATTAATGTGGTTTAAAGAAGAGTGTGACATTAAAATTCTTCTAATTAGAAAACTAGGAAACTTGTTTTCTTTTTAAGTGACCTAATATACATTATTTTTTCCCTATGTATTTAAGAACTTTCAACAGAAAATAAAGTGGAGATGGGAATAAATTTTCACACTGAGAAATGAGAACACACAGAATCCTAATTTCATTTACAGGTTTATATACTCAGCCCTGGTTACAGTTCTTAATTAGAGTAAAACACTACCGTTTTTAGTAGAAAACGCCTACCCAAGTCTATACATTTTAATTTCTGTAAGTGTCTACAAAAGAAAAGAAATTTAGTCCCCTGGCCAAGTCACTTATTTGTGTACCCACATGTACCAAAGCTACAGTGGTTTCTGCAAAAACCCCTGCCTTGGCTGATCAGCACCTACAGACTTCCGTTTTCTGGCTTTTACAGTACTTGGCCCAAACCTAAAAGTCAGAGAGAACTTCAGAGCTCCAATGACACTTAGTACTCCAACGACAATGAACAAAATATTTTTAATATGTGATCTTTCCCAAAGATAATTAAGCATAAAGCAAAGTCAAAAAGTAATTCTCAGAGATGTCCTTTGGTACCTTAACAAAATACTTACGAAGTCAGAAGTACCAGAAAGCTACACATTAAGGGAAAAGGTTAACCATTCCTAAACTGTCTACCAATTGGTGAGAACAAGTGGATACTCCCTACCAAAACTTTTACCACAGAAACAGAAAGCACAGAGGATAAAGACTGCCTTCAGGACTTACACGCCTGCATGGTGGTCTAGTGGTGGGATGCAGTGCAGTGGAGGGATAATGTGGTGCCATGAGCATGCAAGCACACTGAGCACGCCTTTAAAATGAGTAACAGAAGATTTACGGATTTGTTATTCCAGGGGTTAGGGGAGATGCTTAATGGGAGACACATCTATCATTAAAGCAGACAGGCACAATGCCATTTACAAGATATCACCTTCCCTACTACCAAAGAAAATATAGTAAAAGAATCTCTGAGACTCCTGAGAGGACTCCATGCACACACGATCTTGTCCTCTCTTCTGCTGGATGCTAAGCAATCTACAGGGATTTTTAGAACCTTTTAGAACTTATTTCAAGTCAGGTCTATGTGGCACACAAAGACGGACATAGCTGCTCTATTCTTAGTGAGAACAGAAAAACCCATCATCTTGAGATATCATGCTGCAGAAATCTTAGTACACAAGAAAACATTCCTGTAGCAGCATCTATAACCAAGAAGAGATCTAAACAGCCCAAAAAATAAGAGTAAAAACCTGAACAATGCTGGCTCCTCAAGCTCAAGAGGGGCACACCAGGGCTACTACAAAGGATGCTTTCCCAACCAGCTGTCTCCTTGGCAAACACTATCTGTGCCAAAGAACACAGCAACTAAGGATGATGCTGGAGGAGGAATCAGCAATCAATTTGTACATGTTTAACACACAACTGGTAAAATATGTGAAAGAAGAGAACTGCAGGGACTTACATACCTCCATATCTGGCCTAAACTTATCTTCAAATACAGCCATCGCAGCCAAGGAGCCAGAACCTGTAAGAAAAAAAGATGCACTTTTAGTATATTTTACCAACTCCCAGCTTCTCCAGCTCACATTTACCTCAAGGCAACAAAAACAGCAAAACATGCCCAGTGTCACATTCAAGTACAGTGTAAACATTAATCCTAGAGGACCGCATCAACAGGGTGAAAAACAGTGCTATTCAAAAGCCTTGAGTCACACTTACCACTAGAGCTTAGGTAAACCTGCAAGCAGCCCTCCTACTCTACTGACAGGTTTAAGTGAAAATCATGACAATGCAATGCTGAAGCATGAAAATGAGGTTATGGAGAATTTATAATTTTTTAAAAAGTGAATGCCATATAATTTCACATATCCTTTGCTGTGAGGTTTGTGCTCCATATTATGTCTTGCCAGGATGCTGGGTACAGTGTTAAATACCAAGCCAGTTAAAAAGAATCCATTGTTTTAATGAGCAGGCCCTGGCAGAGTCACCTTGACATGCAGAGAAGAAACTACCTCACCAGTAATGGTAACAGGACTGCAAGCTGCAGCCATTAGGTTATTCCAGCTACAACTGTAAAACACTTTATTATGTGGCATTTATTTGGAGCTATTATTTTTAGTTTGTACTTTGAAGAGTAACAGCTGAGTAGACAAAATGACAAAGAAACAAAAATTTATTATCACAATAGCAAATGGCTGAAAGGTTATGCTGCATTGATATTAACAGACAGCAAATTTATCCGTACCAAAGTTGGATGTAAAGGCATTACAAATAAGTGTGAGCTCCCTTTGAATGGGTACAAAAGGTACCTCAGCACTATTTCAAAATTTAAACTTGCTTTGTTCAGAAACCAGACAATCTTTAGAAAATCGTCATCTTGTCTATACAGGGTCCTGGCAATATTTCAGGATACTCTACTTTTGGAGAAAGGACAGCATTGCCCACAATTTTTTACTCCAATTAGAAGATTTTTTTGGCATTTATTACTTTTTAACTTGTTTTGCATAACACTATCTATTTAGTTGGGTCACAGAGAAAACCATATTTTCTATTTAAAATGATTTGTGTACATCGCTTGACCACCTCAATGGTTTAGCAAAGGAAAAAGGCAGCGATTAAACAGTTTCAAATGAGGTGTCCTGCTGATTTTATCAAGTCTGCTGAATGTATAATGAAAAAGGAGAAGCTGACAGCAACACTGCATTGAGGAAATACAGACTACCTTATCTGAACCATTTAAGGAGGTCCAATTATAGATCAAATTTAAAGGGTAGGAACAGCAGATTTACAGACACAAATCAATGAACATGGTAATCCCGATGAATATGACAGATATTCCTGTTACGGAATATTGCTGCGGTTGAGGATCATTACCTTCACAGCACCGGATACATCACATCTAAAGCAGTAGGAAGCGTCAAGTGTAGACCAGCATTACAAGCAATGACTATTCATTTAGGCTTTGGGAGCAAAAGGCAACCCCATTTTCCCCTCTTGCAATTTTTTTCTCCTTTAAAAAAAAAAAAAAAACTAAAATGATGATCTAAAGGAATATTAAAAGCCCTCTGGAAAGGCAAAAGAAATTAAACAAATATAAAACCAGTGCATTCAGAAAAACCCAGCAAATATACAGGGGTAAATTTGCCAAATAAAAAACTCTGAATCTCAAAATAAACATGTCCTTGGAAACTATGGAAATAGGGTAAAATTCCACGTGTTTTGGGAGGTACTAAATCATCCTAAGAGTCAGGGACCAAGAGGGAAAAGAGGCCTGTTTCTGTTTTAAGGTACAGTTAAGAACCAGGCTTGGTCTCACTGGTGAACAACAAAGGGCAGTTGTCAGAAAGAAACAAGAAAATTGCAAATGAGAAAAATCTCAGGAAAAAAATGCTTGTACATACAA
The DNA here is from genome assembly GCF_047511655.1 of Castor canadensis. Lineage (NCBI taxonomy): Eukaryota > Metazoa > Chordata > Mammalia > Rodentia > Castoridae > Castor > Castor canadensis. The sequence goes on along the minus strand of NC_133398.1, from coordinate 10,963,801 downwards.
AATACTTCCTACAGAGTGGCCAATGGTAAGCTTGCCTTTTCCAAAGCGTCCAAAGATTATCTTGGGAAAAGCCCAAGGGTAAATGGACCAGAGACCCTAAAATCCTCATTTGAAAAAGACAGAAGTATTTAGCTAAAAGGTAACAATTTTGTGGAGACTGTAATAAATTGTTAAATGACTGTAAAGAGTTGTTAAAGAGAAAACCAGCCTTACATTTAAGGCATTTTTCTTAAAAATTACTGACCAGTTTTCTGCTGAGCAATTCTTTTCTTTGGCAGTTTCACAGCAAATACTTTGACTCTATTCTTTCTTCTAGGCACACGTATTTCCTTCTGCTCAGCTTCATTCAATAGTTTAGGAAATGAAAAAGTATTTCCTCCCCAACAGAATAATTCTTCCTCCTTTATCTGGAACTTTTTTCCTACTTAGAAACAATGCTACAGACAAAACTTCTCTAAGTGGAAAAGATATACTAGAGACCCCCAGACTCTTGAAACAAAAAGGATCTATGCAGTGTGGTGGGCCAATCGTCAGTACAGAGATGCTTTTTAAGAGCTAGCAGGTGTGGGGCACAGGAAGGACACAGGGGATACTCTGCCTTCCCACTTATTCTTAACCCCCAATACACAAGGTGTTGAGAAATTTTCTGGAAAGAAGGATTTTCCTAAACTGCTTAATTCTGCTCCCCCTGAAATCAAAGATAAGTGGGTCCCAAAAATAAGGGAAATTCATATTAAGATAATTTCTAAAACACTTGCAAATTAGCTCCTGCTCTCTGCTTTTCAAGAAAGGACGACTCTGGAGCCCCCCTTCTCAGAAGTACACAGAAGTGCTAGGAGATGGTGCACAACTGACCATCAAACAGGTTTATTTCTAGGTAACTATGAATGCATCTGCTGGCTGGAAAACTAGGCTGAGAGTTCCCACAGGACTACACCAGCCAAAGCAGGGAGACAGACAAAGGGAATTCTCACGGATTTGCAAGGCAAGTGCAATGGAGGACACAAGGAAAAAAGGAGTTGGACATACCAAAAAAAAAAAAGATGGTAAACTCAATGAGACCAGTATTCTCTTATGCCATACTGGTAGTCACCATGAGACCTACAAAATGTTCCAACATTCCATCTCATTTTCCCCATAAACTATTAATAGTGCCCTGAGCTGTCTACTATTTCTGAGTCTAGCTACTTAACCTAGCATACTCATCAAACACCAAGCCAAAGGAAAGTGTTCTGAAGGATCATTTACTCCAGTTTTTTATTCCAAAAACAAGGACACCTTACACTTCAGAATCATCCAGCTTCCCATTAAGGAATCAATGTACAGAAAGCCAGTGAACAGAAAGTTCAGTTCACAGAAAGCTGCTTCACACACAAATCTGTGGTTACGGAGACAGACACTGATGCCACCTGCTTTCCAAGCTCAGTGAATAAGAGATGAGCAGCCTGTGTTCCATGAACCTCCATCCCCAGCAGGGAGGAAGGGCAGTCAGGGAAAGCAACCAGGGCACTGTAGTGAGCACCATTATGTGTCACGCACTGTGTTTTACATCATTTAATCATCCTCAAGCAACCTACCACAGTGATACTGTCTTGTCTCAGCCTGTAGGACTAACAAGCACAGAGGCCAAACTCACATCTAGGCTGTCACTCCACATGGCTCTCTCATACAGAAAATTCCATATGCCACAATACAGTTCAGAGAACATATATATGAACTTCCATGGCTAGGCCTTGCTTCCCTCAGACACACATACTTGATACTCCACCAACACCACCTTGACAATTATTTCCCAAATGCCCACACCATCCTAGACCTCTAACCTTGGCACATGGCAATACCTTTGCCCCTTGACAGTTCACAGAATTCCTAATCACCCTTTAAACTCCAGCTGAGATATCACATCTCCCCGAAAGCCTTCTTTGATCACCACCCACCCTAGGAGAGCTCATCACTCACCCCTGTATCTTGTCCATCCTTTCACAGTTGCAGCCCCACACCTGAGCACCGCTGATACAGAAACCCAAGCAGACATGCAGTAGGTTACACAGTGCTGAATGACAAGTACCTCCATTCAGCTGAAAGAGCTGGCCCTTCTCCTGGAGGTCAGCAGTTGTGGGTGTCAGCAGTAATTGCCTTGGTAAAGCAAAGATAACATTTACTGCCTAATTCACTGTACTAGGCTGAACAGAGACAAACTTCAATGTAAAGCAAGTTCAATTTTCAAAAACGAAAAAGTCTTTGAAGCAACAAAACCACATCCAATTTACTTAATGTCCTAGCCTGGTGCAAACCTCAGCTCAGCGCTGTTACAGGAAAGCTGCCCTGCTCAAATCTTGCATTCTGCTGGTGAAGTTCTCCATCTCACCAGGGGCCTTCATAGCTGCTCCTTAGCAACCTCCAGAAGTCTGCCTTTTTCAGCCCACCCACAGTTGCTAAGTAGCCAGTACTGCTTCCAGAACAAAGCTCTTTAAAACAGAAAAACAAGGTGCAACTCAGAGACCAGCAATGAAAGACAACTAGGGGCAAGCTCCTATGACTGCTACATAGTCATCCTCTTGCCTTCCCTCCCGTACCCATCACACTCCCTCCCACACCAGACTCCTAACATACTCAGGAGCCTGGGGAGAATACACAACTAAGCCCCTGGCACCAGCAGGTCCATGAACTATACTCTCTATACTCATGATATCTGGTAGCCATTTGGTGGGCATTGCCTGGCCTCAGCTGTCCCGGCCAGGTGTTCATTAAAAACCTCTTCCTGCAACTGACACCCTACAGAGTCCTAAAAACAGGATGCTTCACACTGACTCACCGACAGACCTTCACAATGACACTGGGAATCATCCACAACTGCTGACCTCCAGAAGGACTCAAGCACCCACGCCACAAGGGCCCCATCTCCAGCCAAGCTTCTACAATGCAGTATCTGTTCTTATGAATCACAGACTTTAAAGAAAGGACTAACTACTGGAAGCAATGTGAAATATAAGCCCTGAAACTCAGAAAAGTGTGTACAACATGCAGAATAGCAGTAACTTGTTTTAGTTCACAAATAACATCAATATTCCAACAAGAAAAGACACAGCAGTTTACCAAACAATGAGAAAGACCAGAGGCCTATACACATTTAATCAAAGAAATATGAACTGAAACAAAATACCCATCTTTTGCCCTTTAAGTTAGAAAGACAAAAAAGAATGAACCCCATCGCTGACAAAGGTGTGGTGAAACAGGCACATTAAAGCACTGGGAGAGACAAAAGGATAGAACTTTTCTAATGGAATTTAGAAGCATCAATTGGAAATCAAAAGCTATATATCACCACCAAATTGGCAATTCTACCACTTGGGAATGTACAATTTTAAAGAAATGTATGACAAGTACAAGTTATGCATACAAAAAGATTATTGTTTAGTTTAACCCAAAAAAAAAACAAAAAACAAAAAACAAAAAACAAAAACCTTGGAGATAACTTTAAATGTTCAATAATCAAGAGACAGGAAAAATAAATACTACACATAGTTATTAAACATGACAAAGCAGAAGCACTTATTTGTAATAGAAGATGTCTATGATATAATAATTAGTAGGGAAAAACATGTTCCAAAGCAGTATTAATAGATGTGCCCATGTTAACACATATAATACAAATCTGGAAGGACTTGAATCAAAATACTATGTTTATTTCTGAGCAGTACTAATTTCATTTTGTTTACCTGTATTTTAATATTTTTCTTTAAAGAGCAATTTTTAAAGGTATAGACCTAGGGGGAAAAAACCCAACATTGTGAAAAAGGGATGAAAAAACAAGCAAAACATCAAGACCTTGCTAGCTGTCACATCTTTTAACAACAGCAGCAGGCATCTTCTCCCTGAAATTTTTGTACAAAGGCCTGAAGGTAACTCCCTGCATAAGTCATCAGTCCCAAGGAAAGACAGGAATCAATCATCACAAACAAATAAATACACCAAGTCTCTCTTTACCACCATCCTTAAGAAAGCTTCCTTAGGGCTGTCTTAGAGATAAAACCATCTTAATAATAAAAATCCTGAGAAGGCCAAGCAGAGCGGCTCACAGCTGTAATCCCAGCTACTTGGGAGGTGAAAACCAGAAGGATGATGGTTTGAGGCCAGCCAAAGCAAAAAGTTAGCAAGAAGTCCAGCAGAGTGGCTCAAGCGGTAGAGCACCTGCCTAGCAAGCGTGAAGCCCTACGTTCAAACCCCAGTACCTGCACCAAAAAAAACAAAAAAAAGTTAGCAAGATCTCCATCTCAACCAATAGCAGGTATGGCTGTACACACCTGTCATCTCAGCTACATGAGAAACATAAATAGGAGAATCACAGTCCAGACTAATCCAGGCAAAAAACACAAAACCTTAACCCAAAAATAACCAAAGCAAAAAAAGGCTAGGAGTGTGGTCCAAGTGATACAGCAATTGCCTAGCAAGCACCAGGCCAAGTTCAATCTCCAGTACCACCAAAAAAGTAAAAATAAAAAAAGTCCTGAGGGCACACTTCCCTAGAACCATGCTCTGGTAAACACAGCTACAAGAGACATATGTGGCAGTAAGAAGTGCCAAAGCACACTGCCATCCACCAACTTTGTCTGCTCTTTGGCAGCTAGTATCAGTCCCACTTTACTACAGGGAGGACTGAAGCTCAGAGGTGAGGACCTGACCCTGATCACATGGCCTGTGACCAGCAAACCTGGGTTTTCAAAGCCAGATTTTTCTTTTCTTTTTTTGTATTCATTTTGAGGCAGGGTCTCCCTATGTAAGCCCAGACTGACTCCAAACTCCCATTCTGCCTCTGCCACCCAAATACGGGGATTACAGGTATGTACAACCATAGTCAATTTTTCCTTGTATTTCCTTTTTTATTCTTTTTCTTTTTTTCTTTGTACAACTGGGCTAGGCAAGCATTTTACCATTGAGCTATACCCTCAGCCCCTCAAAGCCAGATCTTTCTGCATTTAGTGTGTATGCTGTTTCTTTCCCTTCCACCATATTGCTTCTTAAATAGCAAAACCAAATGCCTGAAGTCAAGTTTAGCAAGTAAGCCTGGATGGAAGAAGTAGTTATCTTTTAATAGCTTCCCACCCAAAAAAAACAAGTGTGCTTTCAAGCTTGCTTTTACTTCAGATTTCAACAGAATGATCACTCTCACATCTGGATATAGTTAATTTGTGTTGCTTTGTTTGGAAATTCAAATGAGTCTAGAATTTTAGTTAAATGTTTTCATTGATTAAACATATGCTTAATATGTTTAGCAATATCAGTCAAGTATCTATTCTAAGAACATTTATGTCAAAATAGCCACATTTTTAAAAAAAACAGTGAAATTAGTCTCCATTTGCTAAAACTTCAGAAGGTGTTTTTGATCTTACCAGCACAGGTTGAATATCCTTTACTAGGAATGCTTAGAACAAGTGTTTTGGATTTCAGATTTTTTAATATCTTCATATGCATAGACATATATTGGGATGAGACCCAAGTCTACCAATGAAATTCATTTGCTTCATGCTTCATACACACCTTATACACATAGCCTGAAGGTAATTTTTTTTTTTTTTTTTTTTTTTTTTTTGCGGTACTGGGGCTTGAACCCAGTGCCTACATCTTGAGCCACTTCACCAGCCCATTTTTTTGTGTTAGGTATTTTTGAGATAGGAGCTCATGAACTATTTGCCGGGGGCTGGCTTCGAACTGCAATCCTCCTGATTTCTGTCTCCTGAGTAGCTAGGATTATAGGTGTGAGCCACTGGCACCCAGCTCTTAAGGTAATTTTATAGAACATTTTTAGTGTGCCTGAGTCTTGAGTACAACCTATCACAAAATCAAGTGATGAAATTTCTACTTAGCCATGGTGGTGTTCAAGTTTCAGATTATGGAGCATTTCAGATTTCAGATTTGGGACAAGTACACTTGGATTTCTGTTCTATTTTTTTATTTGTAGTACTGGAGATTGACCTCAGGGCCGTTTGAACTCAAGGCCACTTGAGTCATGCCCCCAATCCTTTTTGTTTTTCAGATATTAACTTTGTCTGCACAGGCCTCTAACCATGATCCTCCTCTATCTCCACCTCTTAAATAGCTAGGACCTCATGCATGCACCACCACACCCAGCCCTGTAGCTCAAGAGTTCAATTTGAATCTAACTTCTGAAAGAACAATCCAACTCAGCACAAAATCTGAAATCTATCATGAAAATTTCTCAATCTAGCTATGCTTTCCTTGTTCTATAGTTTAATAACAATTGCATTAATGTAGCCTGAGAGAGTAGGTTTTTTAAGCATGTTATATTTATATGTCAGAGTTCACTGAAATACTAAATAAAACTTAGTAATTCAGTAACCTAGGTTATTAGACATGCTAAGGAAATAGTAAAAGACTAAAATAATTTTCTAAAGTCTACTACCTAATAAAACCAGAAAGGATCTGAAAACTGGCAGGTAGTAACTTACTTCTACGATCCATGCTCACAAACAGATGGGGAAAGGGGAAAATATTTATTGAGGGGTTCTCTAGGCCCCAGACCCTAAAGTCAAGTGCTGAAGATAGTTTCCCATTTTACAGACAAGGAAACTGAGGCTTGCCTAGTTTCAAAATTTGCTCTGGGCAACACAGATGGTAAGAAGTAGAACAAGGATATATGCCTAGGTCCTAAGGTTACTCAGCCCATGTACTGCTCAGAAGCAGCTTGGCCCCTGCCCAGTCCGCCAGGCTCTGGGAACACAGCTGCCCAGAAGGGACACAGCTCTGGGGCTCACAGGCTGTTTCTCTGGGTGTATCACTCCGAGTGCCACAAGGCTGCCATGCTGCTACAGGAGGCAGCATCCCTTCCAGTAAAAGGTGGTAAGCCTGGGAAACTGGGGAGCATGGTGCAGCAGCTGCCCTAGCTTCCTTTCTCACACAAAGAGGACCACAATAACCTGCGTCTTCTTCAAACTTTAGCTCTGTGAAAGCTGAACAAGACGCCACATGCAAAGCTGAATGCCATGGACATAAGAGCTCACTAAAAGCTAGTTATTGTAATGACTAGGGCAAGCTCACAGTCCCCAGCAGTGATTTTATATTCTCATTCTCAAGAAGTCCCCAGGCTAGTGGCTTTAATGGAAACAGGTTTTCAAATTTTTTTCTCTCAAAGTCACAAAGTTCTGAGAGGCAACAGAAAATGGTTCCCACTGCTTTTCCCTAAATCAATTTAACCAGATCTTTGCAGGAAAAAAAGGCTGTTCCTCCTGCTAAGGAGTGGTCCGTTTTAAGCACCTAAGGCCCTGTTTGCCACTGTGGCCTGCCAAGGTGGAAGATGTATGCAGCGATAAAGGAGCCACCCATAGCACTTTCTAATCCATCAGTGTCAGCTCTCCCTGACAGAGCGCTTACTCACACTTGCTCATTGTGAGTCAACTGGCCACTTTTCCTGAGGAAAATTTGGTGCTTTCTACAGATTCATGGATGAGGGTCATTTTTCACTCCTCTCCTGCGTATAAGGCCTCACCTCCTAGTACTGGTGCTTGCTCCAGGGGCCAACGAAGCCAACGTGTGAAGAGCTGATTTATGAATATGAAACAATGCTGGTGCTGGGGGATTGTGTTTGGCCACTAGAGAGCAGTGGAGCACCTCTCACTGCTCAGGAAACTGAAGCCAGACTGTAAACAGTTTAATTGTATGCATGCATTTCATTATAAGCCTTGGCCAACAGCTTCTGAGGTGCGCAAGCCAAGCAATCAGACAATCTTGCATGGCTTGCTGAAATCCAGATTTGTCCTTTGTCAGCATAAACAGTTTAATTTGATGTTTCACTCCTGAGTAAGCACTGAGTATTACATTTAAACTCTCGTGAGGAGAAGAATGCTTCCTTTTCATCAGCAAATGCACTGCGATGTCAGAGTCTACCTTTTATTCTCAATGAATTTTTAAAAACTGATTCCATTTGTTATACTTAAATTTTTTAAAATAATGTAGTTTTCACTTGAAAACTAATTTCTCAAACAATGCAGTTCGTTCTCTAGAGGTAATATAGTCAAAGAAGAGTTAAATTTTACTCTAAGTAAGTAATTGAAAACACCCCTTGAAGGGAACAGGAATTTTTCTCATAATTGCAACTCTAATGTCTCACGAACCCATCAGGTTATGAACACTTATTCCTAAGACAAGACTAACAATCAGGGCATCTGGGCCTAAAATGTGAAAGGTTTTACTTTTATTAATGCTTCTTGTGGAAATGCCACAAGGTATGGAAACAAAACTGTTCTCCTAAAATAGAGGCATCACCTAAGCCTATGCTTATGGGCTAAGATAGAGGATGACAATCACCTAGCAATGTGACTGTCTAACAGAGCCTGGAGGGGACAGGCTCTGAGGGCTGCTGGCCAGGCCATGACCTGCACCTTCCTGGAACAGGAGAAATGCAAGGGAGCCTGAGCAGACAGGTCTCAAAGGTATTCAACGGCATCTTTTATTCTGGACCACATTTCACAACAACTTCCCAAACTGCAGGTTAGCTCACTTTCCAGGCCTTTCTTAAATTTTCATGTCCCTCAGAATCCTCAAGAACAAAAGGATCAGAAATTTTAATAGCTTATACTGCACCCTTTGTTTTAATAAGTAGAGGTTTACATTGCAGACAGAGCTCATGTGCAAACAAGAAATTCTACTTACTGAAAAAAAATGGGCAGTTCCATGTATTTTTTTTTTTTTAATTAATCTGTAGACTAGATGGTATTACCTTTTTTAGAGAGTGGGGGAAAAAAAAAATCTAAGTTCAGAGAAGTGAAAGAATCTACTCAAAGTCACAAAGCTAGTAATGGCAGAGTGGGAATCTAAACCAGATCTGGGTGGTAGCAAAACCCTCATTTTAAGAACTACCCAGTAAAAAGTCTTCTGATGCCTAAGGTGACTCCACTTAGTCTGCCCTAATATAAGAGAGTAAAAGACCAGCAAGTGCTAGCCTAAGTATAAAAGCGTTTTTCTTTAGAAGGGCCAATTCTGGACCAATTCTGAGACAAGAGCAGGTAAAGAGGAATTAGTTAACCTCACTCTCTCTGAAGTGGGGTTTAAAGCAAAGAACTTAAAACTCTGAGCATTTCATTTAACTGTTCTGAAAAGCACTACTGGCAAGGGCTTTTATTTGGTTGTGGATAGACTAAGAACTGAACTCAACTCAGAAAAGACTTCATGGTAAAAATGTCAGAGCACAGAAAAAGAAGGGTAACAACCTACACATTAATTCAATACTTCGCTATTTTACTTAGAAAAGACATTTAATTTTTTATTATTTTTTTTAACACAGAACCAAGAACAAAGTCCACTCTGATTACAATAGATTAAGAACTGGCAAGGACTGAAGATATTATGCTCCTGGTAACAGCATGATGAATTCTAGAAGGAAATGTTTTCTCGGTTCCCAACATAATGGCACCATCTATTGGCTTAGTACCACATCTGCAGTAACCAGGAAACAAGATGCATAATTCAACTATCATGGGCTTTTGATTCCCAGTTGTTTTCTTTGTGGCACTCCACAGCAGCATAAATCTTAAATGAAATCCATGCACTTCACATTTTAAATATTCTAAAATGTACTTTACTTATATTAATCAAAGCAGGAAAAAGTGCCAGCGAAATCTTGGTTCACAGAACCGCATAGAGAATATGTTGGTACTAAAATTATTACAATACCATGCACTAAATATCTACGTGCTACACCACAGAGAGTTTTACATCTGGTACTCACTACATGCTCACCCTCTTCCTATGGGATAGTTCCTCTTGCCACTATCTGCAAAAGAAACTGAAGCCCACAGACAGTTCAGGAATTCTGGACTTAAGATCTGAATCCAGACTGACTCCAAAGACCTGGTCTTTTCATTGAGTCTCAGTACCTCAAAAACTGGTGCCCAAAGTAACACATGTACATACAAGTACACAGCGCTTTCTGGAGTGGGTTCACATACACATGACATCTCAGCACCTTAACAACTATGACCTTCCCAAATGGGGGGTAAGGGGAGAAGGGTGGGGATGTAGCTCAGCAGAAGAGTGCTTGTCTAACATACCTAAGGCCCTGGGTTTGAACCCCAGCATTGTAGGGGGGAGATAAAAACAGATCTGAAGTTCCAAAAGGTCATGTCCAAGCAGAACTAGGACCAAGGCCAGGACTTCCACTGGCCTTATAATTTTAAGTTATACCCAGGTACTTACAGAAAATGTCACTCAGGGCTGACACTGGTCGTCTAAGCTTCCAGGAACAAGGTTTTCTAGACACACAGATTCTCCCTGCAGCCCCTGGCCCAAAAGGCACAGGGACATAGACACAATCCAGTACTTGTGGCAATATACATGCTTTTGCCCCCCAACCCATCCCATGCAGGAAAAAGAATTTCCAGCAACACACTACAGCTATGAAGTCACGCTGAACATGTCCTCTGAGAAGGCTTCTATCAAGTTCCATAAACTAAATACAGCTGTGGCTAAACTCACACTTGATTTAAGAACTGAAAATGAATATGGAAGAAACGTTTTGCTATCTTGAGGCATACTAATTTGACCCAATGCAGGATAACCTTTAAGACCAAGTCATGGAGACATCAAAATGTCTAAACAGCTGGGCATGGTAGCACATACTTGTAATCCTAGCACTCAGGAGGCTGAGGCAAGAGGATCACAAGTTCAAGGACAAGCTGAGCTATATTATATAGCAAGACCCTCTCTCAAAAAAACAAGCAAACAAGTCTACACAAAGGGTGTGTTTTAGTGTAAATTACAGAGAAAATGGTAGGTCTGAACTCCCTATCTATATTTCAGCTTAATTCTGGGATTATTTTGGCCACAAGGTGAGATACCTAGTATGTTTCTACCTCTGTCTCTCATCTTTTTAACTGGCCATGTAACCTAGGACTTAGGAAGTGCATTCCAGTAATTAGGAAATTAGATACCCAGCTTATCTGGAGATAGAATTTTACCTAGATGGCTCTGACAGTGACCCTCAAGTCTTCCCTAATGATGCACACTAATGTTTATTCCTTAAGTTAGTATTCCTAAATTGTCCAAGGGCCTCATTTTCAAGAATGTCATGCTTGAAATTATATTCATGTTAATTCTCTATGTGGATAAGCGAGCAAAAATAAAAATTTTATATACCTTGCCAATGCTGCCACAAGGAACACTGCCAAACTAATAGCAAAAGATGGTCCCCAAGCTTCTTCTGACACTACTTCAGTTTGCCTAATAAAGAAAAGCTGGCAAGTTCAAAGAATAAGCTAATTAATCTGAGAATTAAGAGCCCACATTTTGTCTATGAAAAATATGACTAAAACTATCTCCCTTTCTTAATAAAGAAAAGTCAAAGAATCCTACCCAGCTTCCAATCACACCAGGAATCTCTTCCAAATAATTCTCTGAAAAGAAAAATGAAATAAGTAAATGAAACCTTAGGGTTCCCATTCTAACTTGTGCATTTCCTTGCTGTGTGATCTTGGCAAGAACCCTCTGGAGCCTCAGTTTCCTCATCTGTAAGGCATGGAGGACACAGTGAAGCATCTCATGACAGTTACTGGAACTACAGCTGGTAAGTACTGTTATTGTAGTGGTCAACAATCTGTCCACAAAGGCTTCAGGACCAGACCACACAATAGGGAGATCAATGCATTCATCTCTCAAGTAAACCCTCAAGAAGGCTAGCCCTCAGAGAGGAGGCTCAATACAGACCAAGCTGTGCCAGCAGGTCAAAGACAAGCAAGACAGCACAGGCACCGCTAGTCAACATAAATGAAGAGCAGCCTTCAGGCACCTGGCTAGCTGCCAACATAGGCTCATGGGTAGGGAAAATTTAGACACTTTCTTAGGGGTAATTTATTGCTTCCAGATCTTACTGTCAAATCACTCAGGGGGGAAAAAAGGTTAATTAAAAGGTTGCTTTTATTTCTCATAATAAAAACTCATAATTGAACTGAGGCACGAGATTCCAGATGAAATATTCGTTCTTACTTAAACTATGCTTGTAGGAGGCCTCAACCCCACAATAAACGCTGAGGTTCCATGGGAGCATCACACTGAGGGGCTCTTGGAATAATCTGTCATTTGAGTTTTGGCTTGTGACTCACCCAAAACAAGTAACATGAATTAAAACTTACCAAACTTTGGCAATTCTGGAGTTATCACTCAACATCTAGCTCCCACCCCCTCAAAAGGAAAGGGAAGGGAAGGGGAAGGAAGGGAAGAAAAGGAAGAGATACAACACAACCATTGAATTGAAGCCAGATTAGGAAGAAACGCAGTCCTGTACAGCTACTACCACAGAGAACAATGGCTAAGAGAATCCCAAAGACCCACAGAAACAAAGCCCGGAGCAAAGGTATGTTTTACACTCTCTGCAAAATGCTGCTTGACAATGGACTTGGATTAGAAAGAAACAAAAAATAAAAATCATGGTGTCTTATGAATAATTTTTTTAAATTTCCTTTGACACTGTAAAGCTATTTTATTAAATACTGTTTTTAACATGCAAGGTAGAAAATCTATACACACAGCAACTGAAAATACAAAACCAAATAAATGCCCTTTGGGATTTGTATAAATACTTTTAGTACTCAGAAGCAAGGCTTAATAGCTTAATGAAATAACATCTGTGAGATGTTAAAATCACAACAGCTATGTTGTAGTGGGGTTTGCTTGATATAGAAGACTAAAGGTTCAAATTCCAGCTTTGCCCTGTACAGGCTGAATGGTAACAGCTAAATTGCTAAATCTCTCTAAGCTTCAGATTTCTCATCAATAAAATAGCAATAACAGAACATCTACATGGAATTTTAACTGAAAATAATCTGATAGCACCCAACAGACTCTCTGGCAGAGACACTGCACAAACATTCTTTAGGTTTAAAAAAATACTAAGGTTCGACAACCACAGAAAAAGGACCTGTCACATAAACAATGCTTCATGATATTCTCTCAGCAAGAACACAATCTAAACTCCAGGGGTACTAAGAACTGCTAGTTCACAATGATCAGCAGCTAAGGTTATTAATGCTAACTTTTAGACATTCTTTGGCACAAACAAGTTAGAGAATCTAGAAATTAATTCACCACCAAACACTCATTGAGTTTTGCAAGTTCCTGGAAGGCTCTGAGGGAAAGACACAGATTCCACTCTTGGAGATGGCAAAGTACTGCAAGGGCAGTAGGGACAAGGGTGAGAGGGACAAGGTCAGGGAGAAGGGAGTTTGGCCAAGGCTCGGGACCTGGAATCAGAACTTGCTCCCTTGGTCTGGTGCTGCCAGGAGGGAATGGCTTTGGGCTGGACTTTGTAGATGGTGGGGAGGACAATCCAGGCAGCAAAGCCACTTCTTACAGCGGCAGCAGCTAAACAAAAATCCATTCAGTTGAGGGCAAGGGGGCTACTGCCAGAGGCCTAGGGACACATGGAAGTGGAACAGAAAATGAGATGGGGAAAAAGGGTTCAGAGCCCAAGTGCAAAGCAAGTCGGCCCAGGTGGAGGAGTTACTGCCACACTGCAGCCAAGAACCAGCAGGCAGCTGGCACTGAGGAAGACGCCAAGAACTGTAGATCCAGTCTATGGGCTAGCTGGTTTCCACGTGTTCTCTGTATTGACAGGCCATCCCTACTGCCCCGGACCTGTCCACACCCTTACTATTTCTAGCCAGAAGGCAATCTCCCTCACTGTCCCCAGCTCCTTCATGCCAATGTTCCCTAGGCTGTCAGGGTGCACTAATAAGCAATTCTAATCCTACCACTGCCTGGTTTGAAAATATCAGCTGAGAACTTCCAGGACAAAAATCACAAAAAACCTAGGCTGTAGCAACTGGTTCCTGGGTGGCCTCTCTCTATCCTCCTGACACCCACTCTCTTCATCCCTCCCAATTTTTACTTCTGCTACCTGCAGCTACTGCTCTTGCCTCACCTCCTGTAAAGCAGGCCTTCAAAAATTATTTCCCTTTAGGCAGGAGGTGTGCCAGCTAATGCTTACTCATCACCAGTGCCACTTCTTCCCGTTTTCCAGTTATCAGACTGGCAAGAATACCCAATGCTGGGGAGGCAGTATGAGAATGGCATTCTCGTGTTCTCTTGGTAGGAGAGTAAATTAGTGCCATCTTTTTGGAGGGCAATTTGGCAAGAGCTCTTAAAAGGTAAAACATACTGTATGGCTCACCATCTGTCACTTTTGGGGGCTGCCCAGCAGCTGCACTTCCTTCCTGTATCTGGCAAACTCCACCCTGTACTGACAGGAGGTTGAGCTTCACCCATCAAGAAGCACCCACCCTTTCCTGAAGGAGCTCTCTGGCAATGAGAGGGACAGCAGAACATTTGGCTCAGAAACAGCTGGGGCCTACAGCTGCACCAGCCATGTACACAGGCTCCTCTCCTACCACGGCCCATTCTGATGTCCTATATAAAGTTCTACACTGCTCTTGGTCCCAAACTGTTCTTGTCCTCCTAGCTATGTTGTGAGTCACCTGCTATTCTTTAAAAAAAAAAAAAAAAAAAAAAATCCTCTCTTCTTCAAATCATCCAATTCTACTGCTTATAACAGAGAACTCTGTTCCAGACATGAACACACCCTAATCCAGAAATTTCACTACTAGGAATTTATCTAAATCGAGTAGATATTTATACAAATAGACAAAGATACATTTGTTTCAAAACTCTGAAAACCAAAATATCCATCACTAGGAGAATGGATCAGTAAATCATGGTAGAGCCATATAAAGCAACTCTACATAGCTATTACAAAAAATGACATGAAGCTGGAGGTAGCTCAAATGGTAAAGTGCCTGCCTTTCAAAGCCCTGAGTTCAAACTTCAGTACCACCAACCAAAACAAACAAAAAAACCAGAAATGACACAGATCTATACGTGCCAATGCGAAAACCTCTCCCAAACAAATAAATAATAAGGGAGGAACATCATGTACACCATGACTTCATTTATGAATTTTTTAAAGGGACCAAAAGATACATAGGCCAAGAAATGAAAATCAGAGACAGAGATATATGAATGTGTAGCATAAAATATTTTCTGGAAAAATTAAAACAGCTCCTACTAGCAGTAACTTTGGAGGAAGGGTATGAAACACTTATTTTTCACTTAGTCTTTTGTCCTTCTTGAGTGTTTTGTCATGCTCATAAACTACTTTCATTAAAAAATGTTTTCATGTCACTGTTCAGAAGGGACTTCTCAAACATCCATCATCCAGTCTCTTACCATTTTTCCTTACCACTGGTCTCTTCCAGGGCACTTCTCACGGTGCACCCCTTTAGAGTTAGGTTTATTTAGCTGCCCAGCAGGCTCTAAGATGGCACTATGTTGACCATGATATTCTCAGCACAGTGCCTAGCACTGATGAATAAATAAGTATCTGGTAAACAAATGAAAGGACCCTATTCTCCTTTTAAGACTCAAATGAAGTGAAGCTCTTCCTGAACTCCCCCCATTTAGAAATGACCCCTTATTCCAGGGCCCGACTGGCCTTTACACCTACTGCCCTGTTGGCCTCTACATCTGTCTTCCATTATGAATGCCTCTATTTTAAAGGTAAAGACCCTCACATGCACCTCTGACTGTGCTGCCTGGTGCAGTGCCTTTACACAGAAGACACTCAGTAAGTGGTTGATGAAGGCATGACCAGATGAACAAAAACAAAACCTAACAGTAATAATTTACTCCTATATTAAATCAAACGTTACTTATGGTTCATTCTTCTTAATCCAGTCTTCTAGGACAGCAAAAGCAGACTGTGGAGTTAGTGGTTCTAAACAGAAGTACTCTACAAACTCAGAGCTATAGACTCACCACCATAATAACCTCAAACCAGACGTGGAGCAGCATAAGGTCACTGTTAAGTCAGGATACAGCACAAAGCAGATGACAGAGGTGAAATGAGCAGACTAAAATCTGCTTGACCACACACTTTAAACTTTTCCTAAATTCAGCTTTATGCTCAAAGACAAATTACTACAATTCAAAAGCAAAAGAAACAAATTCAACTTTCCCATTTTAAAAATGAAACTGATTTGTATCAACATTAAATTTCATGAAATACGTGCTTTTACCAAAGTGATGAAAGAGAACATCCTGAAAGATTAAGAGGTGGGGAGTTATGGTGTCTGTTATTTACTCTCAAATGGTTATACACCATTTGAGAGTATGGGTGTGAGTGTACTGATGATAATAACATGCCTGAGTAAGATAGAGCTGATGCAGTAAAATATTAACAATGGACCAATCTGAGTAAAGAGGACATGACTGTTCTTTGTATGTTGTCATTTTCTGCAAGTCTGAAATTTTCAACTAAGAAATAATGAAACAACTTAAAAGAAAAGATAATTCTACTACCACTTAAAGGTATTATATGGGAAAAAATAAAAATAGCAGCTTTAATGGAAATAAAAAATAACTTGAAAAAAAGCAATTTAGAGCAATTCTAAAATTACTGTATCTTCATTTTAAAATAATTACAAACTCCATCCATATGGTATCTGGAGGTAAATCTTTCTCCCCAAAAGATATGGAACATCTGTTGCAGAAAACCTTGTAAGAGGCTAGATACACGAAAGAATAGCAAAGTCTCAAACTGGCAATTTTTAATTCTTCAAGGCAGCAGTCTTCCTAACTGTAGAGCCAAGATACCAAGACGGAGAATGTAAGCCATAAACAACTGCTGGGAAAACGCCAGCACACAACTGTTCCAATTTCTGGACCTATACCACTTGACTAAGAAATTTAACATAAACACTAGAATCTGAAAGGCTCATTCTTATAAATACAATTTTCTCACTTCCAAAAATACTTTTTTCCAGACTAGGCACGATGGCGCACCATAATCCCAGGTACTCAAGAGGCAAAGATAAAAGGTTCAAGGCCAGCCTGGACAAAAGTTAGCATGACCTATCTCAAAAGCAAGCTGGCCACCAGGCATGGTGGTGTACTCCCAGCTACACAGGAAGTAAAAATGTGAGGGTCCCAGTTTGAAGCCAGCGCACGCAAAAAAGTCAGTGAGAACCTATCTCAAAAAACAAGCCAGGGATGGTGGTGCGTGCCTAAAATTCTAGCTATTAAGAAGACAGAAGTAGGAGAATCTTGATCTGAGGCAGGCCCCAGGCTAAAGCACAAAACCCTGCCTGAAAAATAAATTAAAAGCAAAAAGGGTTGGGGGGGAGGGTGAGGCTCAAGTGGTAGAGCACTTACTTAATGAGCACAAGGCCCTGAGTTCAAACCCCAGTACTGCCCCCCTCCAAAATAAAAACCTCTCACCTAGCACATAGTGCTAAAACACAAATGCAAAAAGATTTACTACTGTTTACAAGCCAGACACTGGAGCTTCATACACTGTTTCTAATCCTTATAACAACCTGGTATGTGGGTGTTGTTGACAATATTTCACAGGTAGGAAATCAAAGTTCGAAGAGGAATCACACACCCATGACTCCTCAGAGATGGAATGGCAGGGACCCCAGTCACTCTAGCTTTTAAAAGAAACACCTCTCTGCAGTTACCAGGCATGTTCAGAGACGAGGCCTGGAGGGATGTCTCTTCCACTCAAATCTCACCCACATCCTCAGAATGCCCGACCTTCCTACTTAACTCTGTGATCTGCTTTCTGCCCCTCTACCTGCCCATCCCCATTCCTAAGTCCCTTATTCTGCATGAATTTTCTTAATTTATTGTTAGATGATTATAAATTCACATACAGATGTAAAAAATAATGCACAGGGTTCCCACGTACCCTTAGCCCACTCTCCCCAAGGTAATATCTTAGGTGTCTATAGTACAGTATCACCTAGACTGCTGTCTTTCTTCCTAGTGATGTTTTTATAGTTGTTTACTGCCTGTCTTTTCCCAGTAAAACTCCTCATAGGCAGGAATCATTACATAAATCTTATTCACTGCTATATACCAAGTGTAATCTTAGTAGGCACTCAATAAACCTTTGCTGAATGAACCAAAGCACTGTATTGCACTGCTACCTTTAACAGGAAAGAGACCAACCCTTCCAGAGACCTACCTGGTAAGAAAGAGAAGTCTGGAACATCAGAAAAATATTATACTCACCCATGGTGACATAAGGCAACTTATCAGTTGATCCATGAGGATAGATGCTGTATAAGTGAGGTCCAGTAACATCTACGCCTCCTAAAACTAGGGCTGCACCAATGTAACCTTGATACCTGGTGATCGGAGTATGCATAAGAAAAAAAAACATGAGCATGACTGTAACTTAACTGAAAGCTATGGGACTCAGACCACAAAAGGCTTTTCTTGCAGTTTTGTTAAGAGGTTACTGTTTTGAGAGGAACAAAATGGGGAAAGAACATTAGGTGAGCTCTATGATCAGCACTATAAACTGATTGTGTGAGGAACTCCGCACACCTCAATTCTCCTCAACCTCACAGCTTCCTTTAAGAGAGGTCATAATCATTTCTATTTTAGGGAAGAAAAAATTAACCTAGAGATGTTAAGTACTGACTCAGTGTCAAGTCAAGTTTGGCTTACTCCAAAGACTGTCAAAGACTACTGTCTCCATCATTCCTCTCTTGGGATGGGCAGATAAGCTTCCTTCAGAGTTAACAGTGAGGAGCTGTTAAGCTCAAGCTGTTCAGCTGTTCTAAAAACGAAGCTCATCACAACCTCAATGGGAAAACGGCAGATGTCAAAATACTTTTTTCTTTGAATTAACCTATTAAATTTATAATCACAGATATGAGCTCATACTGAGTAAAGGAGAAACATGAATAACATCCCATTATGGCCCATAAAACCACCCACCACCCACAGGACAGCTACAGTCTTCAGGAGCACCAACAAGAATACATATTCTGGTCTGGGAGGCTTGGCTCAATGGTAGAGCACTTACCTAGCAAGTATAAGCACCTCCACCCCCTCAAAAAAAAAAATAAATAAATTTTCCACCCCACCCTTCCCCACCTCAGTATAACTGTGCACATATTTGTTGCTTTAGACTCTTTACCTGGTTGATTTACCACTTCTGTAGCTTCTTTTCCTTGTATTTGGCTCTGTGTTTCATTATTAGGATTACTATGCTAGATAAACATGCTGAATTTAAAGTCTCCAACAGGAAGCCTTTAGCTCTTTGAGGAGAAAAATGAAACCAATGTATGCTGAACTTCACCAAATATAGTCATTGAAACTAATACAAATTAACACAAAGACCAAAGTCATAATTTTAGGCTGCACATCAAGAAGCACTCTCAGTAAACAGAAGTCCAGTCCAGTATTTCCCCTGTCTTTTGATTGCCAAACTGCTATTTCAGAAAGAATCTTCTATTTTTAAGTGAAAAATTCACGAACAGGAAAAGACTTCAGAAGCAGCCTGAAGAGGAAACAAAGGTCCAGATGGCAAAAGCACTTGGATCAAAGCCATATGAATAACTAACAGAGTAAAGATTGGAGCCCAGGACCATGGGACAAGAAGCAAGAATGACCAAACCCACCACTCCCCCATGAGAGCAGTGCCTCTTCCACTGCCTGCTAAATAAACAGGGTGATTGAATAAAGTCAGTAATTATGAGTCAGTTCCCCTCCAAGTTAAAATATAATCTGTTTGATGCATTAAAAGAATCTAAGATCCTTTGGCAAATTACTGAAATTCTTAAAAACTGATCCAGAGGGCTGGGGGTGTAGCTCAGTAGTAGAGCGATTGCCCAGCTTATGCAGGGTCCAGGTTTGATCCCCAACACCAAAAAAGAAAAACATGATTCAGAAATTCTACTTCCAGGACTCTAGCCCAAGGATATAATCAGACAGAAATGTGTGTACCACAGCACTGTTTAAGATGGGAGAAAAAAAAACGGAAACAGGGAGAAAACATAAACTGATGTGACTAGGGAACCGAACACTACAAAATCATTAAAACCATGCTACATTTGCTCAGGCACAATTTATGGCAGTACAACCTTCTGGTTCTGGCATGTTCTAGTGATATGTATAAAATGTTAAACATGCTTGTCTAAATTCTTTTTTTCAAACCAAGGAATTTATTCGAGAGTATAGCCTAAGGAGTTATGCAAGCACCCAAAGGTCCTATGCTCCAAAGTGTTCATAGAATATCCTTTAATACCTCCAATATCTTTAAATGGGCATTATCATTAACGTTCAAAAACTGGTTAATTATTGACATACTCACAGAATGGAAGCCTATGATGGCACCAAAAATTATAATATTGATAAATGGTTCTTAAAGTTTATGGGTCGGACCCCTCTGAAAAACTGATTGAAACTCTGTAACGTTCCCCTGAAACAAGCGTACACATGCAAGTTTCTTCATATTTCAGGAGGTTCTAGGTCTCTAGAATTCCTCCATGGGCTCAAAGGGAGAGCTCCTCACTGAGCTCATTGACTAACAGGAACAATATGCACAATAGGGGACTATGGGAACAAGACAGTTCCCATGGGAACTATGGGAAGACACAATGGTGTGCCACTCTTATTATTGCATAATGTTATATTATGAGAACATAGGTATAGTATAAAAGGTCTGAAAAAACACATCTCAAAGACTTTAAGCCCTGTTCTAGGCATTGTCAAAAGCCTTGTTTTCTGGTTTTTTTCCCCAGTGCTGGGGCTTGAACTCAGGACCTTTAGCCCTCCACCAGCCCTGTTTTGTGATGGGTTTTTTCGAGACAGGGTCTCGTAATCTATTTGCCCGGACTGACTTTCAACTGCGATCCTCCTGATCTCTGCCTCCTGAGTAGCTAAGATTACAGGCCTGAGTAACTGGCACCTGGCCAGTCTTGCTTCTTTATCTCTTTGCCCTTCAAAAGGCAGAAAGACAGAAATTAGTATCTTCACTTTTGGAGAAAGAAACTGTGGCTAAGACAAGTGAAGTGACCCAAAGTCACACAACTAGCAGTGCTAAGGGCAGGACTTGAAAACAAGACTTTTTTCCCCTTATACCACTCTGACTCACTTTATGTACTTTACCAAAATTGTCACAAGACATGAAGGACAATACTATACTGATTTGACAAAATTTAATTTTTACAAAGTATATTAAACCAAAAATTGTTAGACACTAAAAAATGAGACTTCAGAATTCTAAAGCATTCTAAAGAAGTTAATGGAAATATCTGCTAAAATATTTTGCTAAATGTTTTAAACCACACTGCGAAGACTCTTAAAAGGACTCTTAAAATACCTGAAGCAATTTTACAAGTTTAAAAATTCCTTTATATGTAATGCATCACATCAACCACCAGAGGGAGCTTTGTATTTAAAATTAAATCCACAAATGCCTTCAAAAATCTTGGTAAGAATGATCATATACTACCAAAAAACTTCTTTTTGAAAAAAAAAAAAAATCCCAGTAAGATGTGCTTTAATAAGTTCTACTCCTACTGTAACTGAAGAATTTATTTGGTTAGCAATAATTAAGATCATTAGATACATGAAGGGCTTAGCACTTGCCCACAAGACTCCAAGTCTTGGTCTTCTCATCTGTAAAATAGGAACTGTATTACTAGCCTTGCTGCATCTATACTACTGAGAACCCAGAACTATACTAGACATGTAGGTGAGGACCTGCAAGTTCTCAGGCAGACAAGACTCATGCAAGAAAAATAGTGAACTGAGGCAGGTATACTCCCACTTCTAAGGTAACATCCACTACTCAATTCCAGAAGATTACTACCATGTGTTACCCCGCCTTCTTTCTGTATTTTATTCAAAAGAAGCCAGAAATTCAGACTTTTGCATTTAAATCTCCCAACTTATAATTATTGGCCACTATTTTTTTATATGCCATGTCACCTAAATAAACTCCTATAGAGGCCAGTGACCCGTGAGCTACCAGTGCACAACCTTTGCTTTCTATTCATGATGCTCTTTAATCCTCATGACAATCCCTAGGAACAAATATCATGTCCACTCTACATATAAGGAAACAGGAAAGAATCTGCTCAAGGTGAGACAAGTCCCAAAAAGAGAAGTCAATATTCTAATCAAAGACTAACCACCCAGACAATTACCACTATAATACACTGCCTCTGCCTTACATAGACAGAATGAAAAAATGAACTTTACATTTAAAAACTAGTGAGGCCTATATAAACATAAAACACTGATGTGATTATTAAAGGAGAAAAAGAAATAAAACTACTCATTATGAATTGTGTGTAGGTATTAGCAGAGGGTGAAATTCAGGTCAGGCAAATCACTGTACCTTTTTATTTTATTCTCTTTTGGGCAGTACTGGGGTTTGAACTCAGTACGTCACACATGCTAGGCAGACATTCTACCACTTGAGCCATTCCACCACTCCTGTTTTTTTGTGGGTATTTTCGAGATGGGGGCTTCAAACTGTAATCCTCCTGATCTCTGCCACCTGAATAGCTAGGCTTACAGGTATGAACCACCAGAGCCCAGGTACTACACCCTTTTAAGCCTCAGTTTGTTCACTTAGTAATAGGAGATGGTGGCCCTATCTCAGAGTTAAAAGATAAAACAAGACGATGCATAAACACTTTAAGACAGGGTCTGGAACAGAGTGAGAGACGAAGGTTAGTTAACATTGATATTATTATACCCACTCACAGACAACTGCATTACTACTTTTCATTGCATTGTTATTTTACTCCTAAAAGAGAGGACAAAAAATCCTTTGTGCCTGTCTGTTGGAAGGGGAAGAGGGCTTGTGTGTGTGCGCGCGCGTGCGTGTGCGCGCGTGTGTGTGGTACTAGGGTTTGAGTTCAAGGCCAAATGTTTGCTAGGCAGATTCTCTACCACTTGAGCGACACCCCTAGTCCTTTCTTACTATAAGCAAAAAATGTCTCCTCTTCAGTAGTATCCCTATGCTTTGGAAAATTACTCAACTAGCCACATATGATTTATTCAGGAAAAAAATCAGATCCATTAGATGCAGTGGCTCATCCCTGTAATCTCAGCTACTCAGAAGACAGAGACCAAGATCGCAGTTTGAGGCCACCCCAGACAAAAAGTTAGTGAAACCCCATCTCCACCAAGAAGCTGGACATGGCGTCACATGCCTGTCATCCCAACTACTTGGGAGACCAGAGATAGGATTATGGTCCAAGCCAACCCTAGCAGAACCACAAGGCCCTATTTGAAAAATAACTAAAGTAAAAAGGGCTGGAGAAGTGTTGCAGTTCAAGTGGTGGAGTGCTTGTCTAGCAAGCCTGAGGACTCAAGTTCAAACCCCAATACTGCCAAAAAAAAAAAAAAATCAGATCCCACAAATTCAAATGCACTATGAAACACCTCACAAAAATTAAAATGACTTTTTAGTAACACTTGATTTCTGAAATAAAATGTGTACTTCTGAATGCTTTTTCCCTAGCTTCTAGGCTTCCCTTGACCAAAAAAATCTAAGATACAGGAAGATGCTACAGAAATCCCTGTCCTGAGGCTTACCTGAAAAGCATCTGCTTCAACATCCGATTGGCCGTCACGACTCTGGGAAGGCGGCCAGTGGAGAGGGAGTGGAGCTCCAAGTTGGAGGAAATGAGCTGGGTTGTCATGTCTGTATCTGCAGCTGTCCCAGCACCACAACAACTGAAAAATACCATCAGAAACTTAGGTGATGTTCAATACTAGGGGTCCAATCAAAAGTGCAGCTTCTTGGATAGCTTCCACAAAGTTCAGGTACACACAGAGGTGCTTTGAGTAGATCTGCAATGTAGCTGCTCTAACTAATCTTAAGTAAATATAAAATTAAGAATATACACAAATATATTCTCTATGGCCCAATGGAACATTACAAATCACTGGTTTCTGGGCCCATAACAGAGTGCATATTTTACTAATGCTACAAATATATCCAAGTTGTACAAAAAAAGCAAACTCTATTAAAGTCTAACAATTCAATATCAACCAAGTATTTACTACCAGGTACCACTGATTGCACTAAGTACTGAGAATATAGAAAATATGACTCAGTCTTGGTTACTTTCAGAACTGAGTACAGGAGACATGGGTAGACAAAAATTGCAATACACTATTTAATATGATTTAACTGCCTAAGTACAAAATGCTATGACATAATTCCAGCTATTCAGGAGACAGAGATCAGAGGGATGAAGGTTAAAAGCCAGCCTGGGCAGTAAGTTAGGGAGACCCCCCCCCCATCTCAACAATTAAACCACACATGATGGGGCACACCTATAATACTGGCTATGCTGGAAGCATAGGTAGGAGAATTGGGCTCCCAGGCAGGCCCAGGCAAAAAGTGCGAGACTCATCTGAAAAAAAACGACCTTAAAGTAAAAAGGGCTGAAAGCATAACTCAAGTGGTAGAAAGCTTGCCTAGCAACTACAAGGCCCTGATTTCAAACACTACTAACACCAAAATACTATGGGAAACTGGAGGAGAGAACAATTAATTCTGATCATTACAGAAAGGTTTCTTATGAGCTGGATTTGGGAGACTAGAAACACTACAGGTAAAGAAGAGGAAAAAGTACTTCTAAACAGAGAGGCTGGCATAAGCAGAGGTGAACTAGTTTGGAGATGAGGGAAACGGGAACAGGGGCATGAGGGAGAGAGGGGCAGTACAGTACAACTGGAGCATAGAGTAATGGCAGCTGAGGGAGGCTGAAAGGTTAAGATTTTTGTGAGATTATGCAAGGCCTTTCATAGGCTACAGCATTTCAAATTTATCATGAAAGTAAAATAGAAATGTGAAGTCTTTTGAGAAGTTTTTAAAGGAAAGGAACAAAATCAGACCATTTTACAAAGTCCAATATGGCAGCAGAGTACACAAAAGGATAAAAAAGAAACCAAAGGCAGAGAGGCCAATTAAATGACAACTGCAATAGTCCAGCTGCAAAAAAAGAACCCAAACAAAGGTCATAGTAGAGGAAAGGACAAGGGGGAATAGATTTAAGAGACACACAGAAGGCTAAACTGGTTAGCAACTGAATCATAGACTGAAGCAAGGAGAGGACTTGAAGATGACTGGCTTAGGTAATAGATAGGTGAAAATGCCTTTTAAGAGAGATAGAAAATTCAGGATGAAAAGCAGGTTCTACTGAGGAGAACCTCAGTAGAATGTCAGTCCTGACATGTTTGAAAATTTAAGAGCTATTCAAATCAATCAATACTTACTAAATATTAGGAGATATGAAGTGAATTTTTGAACAGTTTTTGTCAGCAACAACCATCCCTTCAGTTGCTCTTGTATCTGCTCCAAGAACTATGCCATCCTATCAAAATAAAAAAACTTTTAGGGGTTGAATGTGTAGCTCAGTGATACAGCACTCAACTAGCATGCATGAAGAACTGGGTTCAATCCCCAGCACCGTAAAAAAAGTTTTAAACAACCACATATACAGAAGCTCAGTTCTCCATTCTAGTTTAAGGAAACCAATGTTGGCCATACCCCCACCACACACACACCAAAACCACTACAAAAATATTGTCTTACACTTTCAAAATCAAGAAAAAGCTTCCTCTGATGGGAGGAATGAGGAGGGGGAGGGGGGAAGAAGGAAAAAGGAAGGAAGGATTTCTTAAAAAATTTTACTGGTTGAATCCTGAACAGGTGGTAAAACTCCCATTTTCAAATGAGGTTCAGAGATTAAGTAAATTCCTTACAAATCACAGAGCTAATCTGGGAGTCTGGGGTGGACTAAGACCCAGAAATTGTTTCATTAAAATAGCTACCTGTCAATTTGTTTTTAATACGTGTCGCTCTTCATCTGTAAGGGGTCCACTTTGACCCTTACTACAATGCAAGGCAGGTGTTATCTGCATTTGATGGAGAAGGCATAGCTGTGTGAAGAAAACTGAGCTGCCCAAAATTGGAAGCGGCATAAAAGCATTAAATGTCTCCGTTTAACGTGCTACAAACTTGGTGCTCTTCCATTACGACATCCAGCTTCCTAAAGTAACTTAAGAAAAACATCATTGCCCTCCCTTCAAACACTCTGCAAACTCAGAAGAGAACATTAAAAAAAGTGCACAAACCCTCCACACCAAGGCACTAGATAACATTTGCCCTTCCACACCCGGCTGCAAAGAGAGAACGGAGTCCAAGAGGCCTGACTCCGGTTTTCTGCTCAAATCACCCCTGCTTTTGGGGAGGTCCCGGCTTACCTTATAGACCACCCCCGCAATGGTAGTGCCAGTTTTCCGGGCTTTGGGGAGCTTGAATCCCTTCTTTGCAAAATCAGCTTCCAAGATGGCATTCCTGGGAGCAAGTGCAAAAACAGTGTTGAAGAGCAAGATCACAAAGGGCCGTGCTGACAGCAAGAGTGCCTATAGGGAAGTCCACCAAGGAAAGCAACTATTCGCCTCCTGTCTGCTCACTGCATCTCCCACCATCACCGCCATTGCTCTGTTTTCCAGCAAAGACTGACCGCGACTCTCCCGAAGACATGAAAACAGGCCGTGTCCTGACGCATCGGGAGAAAGCCACGCGCAGGCCCGGATTCCCCTGAGTCACATGGGCCGCGGGCCCCGTTACCCGCCCTCTGCTCGCACATCCCGACCCAGGCCGTGGCCCAGCCCCGACCCCAGCACCACACTCTCACTCCCGCCCCGAACCCGGCCCGGAGCATAGACACACCTGCGGCAATTGTCAAAAGAGAAGCCTCCAACCGGTACCTCATACACCGACACGGCCGCCATCTTTCCAGGAAAGTATTTCCGGGCCGGGGGGCGGAGCTAATAAAAAGAGCCGAGCACTTCCGGTGCCGCTGGCGACCTGGGCTGAAGGGGCAGGGCAAACTCCGCGCGGGAGGGGATGGATCATAGAGCTTGGCATTCCTAGAGAGGCCTGGAGATGTTTGGAGAATATCGCCTCTCGTGGAGCGGAGGAGAAACTGACTCACCGAGCGGGGAAAGGATTTGTCTTAATGTGTTTCCAAGTGGTACTTTGGCGACATTCACACCCAAGTCCTAGACACAGCCCCACCACCTCCTTGCATTGAGCAAATCCCTTCAACCCTCTGAATCTATAAAATTGGGAAAGACAAGTGAGTGAAAAGATGCTCCACGTTATTAGGGGAATGCAAGTGAAAACCTCAATGAGATAGCACTGTGTACCTCTTATGATGGACAGAATCAGAAAGACAGGAAGTCACAAGGGTTGGAGAAGAGGTGGAGAAGTTTGAACTCTCCTAGGTGGCTGGTGGGAATGTGAAATGGTGCAACTGCTCCAGAAAATAATTTAACAGTTGTCCAAAAAGTGTTACCCTTCGAGTATATACCCCAGAGAACTGACAACGTGTGTTCCCAAAACCTTGTACACGGTTGTGCATTATTCATCATAGCCAAATAATGGAAACGACCCCAACGCCCACCAACTGATGGATGGCTAAACAAAACGTGACGTGTCCACGCAGCCGGGCATCATTCAGTCATAAGACGAAATTGAGCACGGGTGCATACTAACGACAGGGGTGAATAAGGTAAAGAAGCCTGGCACAAAGAACCACGTATTGTGTAGTTCCACTTATACGAAGAGTCCTTGATGGGCAAATCTGTAGAAACCAAAAGTGAATTTGTGTTTGCCACACGCTGGGGAGAAGGGATGGGGGGAGTGCCTGCTTCAGAGTGTTTTGGGAGGAGGTGATGATGAAAATGTTCTGGAATTAGACTGTGGTCATGGGGCACTACATTATAAAGACACACACACTAAAAAACCACAGCTGGTAGCACAGCTCAAGCAGTAGAACACCTGCCTAGCATGCAGCTAAGCCCTGAGTTCAAATCCCAGTGCTGCAAAAAAAAAAAAAACTGAATTTCACACTATGTAAAATAGTTTAAATAGTGAATTTCATATGGCGCAAATTTTATCTCAATCTTTTAAAGGTTGCTATGAGTATTGAACACTATATTTGGAAAGCATCCATCCTGGCACATGGTAATTTCTTATAAGTAACTGTTAGTTAATACATTCACTTCATCCTGACCACAACTCTTAAGAGGGACCTCTGTGACTCTACTCATTTTACTGATGGGACTTATTTTGAGGTCCAACCCCCACCAGGTGACCTTATTTGGAACAGGCGCATTGCAGAGGTGATCAAGTTAAATGAGACCGTTAAGAGTAGACGCGAATCCAGCAAGACTTGGGGCCTGATAAGAAGGGAAAATCTGTAGACAGTCCTGTACACAAGGAGACCACCACATGAAAATAAAAACAGAGCTGGGGTGATGTTTCCAGAAACCAAAGACCACCAAATTCTCCATCAACCCCCAGAAGCAAGACAAGAGGCTTGCACCAGATTCTCCCTCACAGTCTCAGAAGAAGTCACTCTGCCATCACCTTGGTTTTGGACTTCAACCTTGTTGGTTTTACACAACAATACATTTTTGTTGTGTAAAAGTACTCTGTTATAGCAGCCTGCGCTTACTCACACACCTCATGAGTCACAGCCCAGAAGAGGAGGGGAAGTCCCCAGAAAAACATGTGACCTGGTGTGCTGAGAGCTGGGCAGAGGGGCGCACAGGCTAGGGGTGGGCTGCTGCAGAAGCAGAGGCTCCAGGAAATGCAAACTCATGAGGTGAGAAGGCAGAAAAGAAAGACAGAAAAGGATACAACAAAACCCAAAGTTTCTGGGCATCATTTTTGGGAAACAAGCATGAGTCTTCAGTGGCTGCAGCAGAGGGAAGTGGCTGGTGGTGACAGGACCTGCCGCTGGGTCTGGTGGGAGCTGGAGGAACTGGAGAAATGATTTGTGGCCTCCTGGACAGCTGAAGGACATAGGTCCATTCTCACCTGGGTTTCTTTAGTTTTATGTTTGTACCCAGGCAGAAAGAACTGAGGAGGTGGCATTACCTCCTCTTATGGCCTCCAGAGGTGACCCAGCAGACTGGCAGCACCCAGCAGAGGGCAACCAAGAGCTCCAGGCAGCCTAGGCCTGGGTGGTGACCAGAAGCAGCTCTGGTAGGGGTAGGCTGCAGCCTCTAGCCTCGAACAGGGTGTCTTGGGTCCCACAGTCAGACCCCTGCTAAGCCTCCTTGTCCAACATGACTGCTACCTGGGACTGCAGCTGTCCCCTCAGCCTGGACACAGTTCCTCTTATTCCCTGGCCGTGCAGCCAAGCCTGATCCACCAATGAAGGCACCACTTCTGCTCTGGATGTGGCTGTGTGACCTCTGAGAAGTCATCAGCCTCTCTCTGCTTCAGTTCCCAAGTAACATATTCCCAGCCAACAGTCCTGAAAGCACAACGTCCAGAGCTCTGTCCTAAACACTGTACAATGTACAGGGTCACAGGATCGTCCCAGCACCTAAAGTGGGATGACAGACGATGGCAGGGCAAACACAGTGCCTGCCCCAGGGAGTTAAGAGTCCCTGAGGACCAGGCATCATTGCCCCACTTTACAGATGAGAAAACTGAGGCCAGGAGGGGTGAGGTCACTGACTCAAGGCCACACAGCTGGTAAATAGCAGAGTCACGGTTCAAGCTGCAACTCTCCCAGCCCCACCCCTGACATTACAGCTCAGCTGGAACATTGGCTCCAGAGTTCTGTGGGCTCTGCCAGAAAAGCAGCAAGATTTCCTCCTCCAGGGCCATCGCTGTGCTCAGCTGGTTCCAAGCTGTGTGACATAAGGATGGTCACTTCACCTCTCTGATTCTCAGTTCCTTCATTTGTAGAATGAGAGATTACTAGGGGTAGCTCACTGCATATGCATCCAATGAGAGTGTGCGTTATAAACTGTAAAGCCCTTCACACATTCACTCGCTCTGTATTTATTAAACCCCTCCTTGGTTGTGCTAGCTCCATGCTAGATGACAACCTTGAAGGACATTGGCCTGGGGACTATACCTCCTGTTCACTGTGCTAAGTGACCCTGAGCACAGCCAGGGGAAGGGCTCCCGAGTCCACCCAAGGCAGCAGGTGGACATTCTGGGCACAGAAAACAACACGAAGGCCAGGAGAGCAGAGCCCCATCAGCACCCCGGATTTTCCAAGGGCCAGGAAGCAGCAGACCCCCCCCACCACCACACACACACATAATCTGCAGGCTGCCCGGGAGCAAAGTGTGGCCCAGGCCCAAGAGGCCCACCCTGCCTATCAGGACACACAGCCGAGGGCCCCATGCAAGCCGACTTGGCTGTCTTCCCACTGCAGGAAAAGCAGCCTGTGATGCTCCTGGTTGCTACAGCAACTGGGCCCTTATTTTTCCTTCTTCATAAATAAGCTATAAATAGACAGGGCAAACCCGTGCATGAATTAGTGCAGCTGCTCCTGCTCCAGGGCCCTGCCCCAGCACTCAGCTGCCAAGCCACCCTGCGGAGCTCCAGCAGAGGGGTGCAGTGGGCACATGGCAGCACCTCCAAGTGTAGATTCCCTCCTCCTGCTCCAGAGTCTCCTGGACGCTTAGCAGGCTTTGTCCCCCCCCACCACCACCCGGCTAGAGGTTCCCAGAATCCCAACTGCTGTGTGAGAAGGGTCTGGGCTGGGTGGATCCTGAGTTTGCCAGGCCCATGCTCATGGTAAGCAGAAATGGGGCTCCCTTTCTTCTCCTACCCCAAGAACTAGAATTTGAACCCAGGTCTCTCCTGTCCAAAGTGCATGTCCACTCCAGCGTCCTGTATCAGCATGCTGGGCTTTCTTACTTACAGGGAGGGAGTGGCATGTGAGACCCCTCAATGGGAACAGGAAAAGAAACTGAACTCAAAAGGAGGAGGAGACCACAGCCACAGGGTGAGGAAGACTCAAAGCTGAGGTTTGGGCCCTAGATGCTGTATCAGCCTGCTTTCCTCATAGGGAGAAGAAGGGTGGGGAGGGGGGAACAATCACCTGGCAGGAGAGGGGGGAGTCCTGGAGGCTGTGAAGCTGAGACAGGTCTTGGAGGTGACTATGGAGAGCAGGGAACAGCTTTCCTAACAGAGAGAATGGCTGGCGTAATGGCCACAAGGCATAGCAAAAGGAGTTGGATCTGCCTTGCAGTAAGCATGTCAGGCCAAGCCAGTAAGATAGGGAAGATCCCCAATTATGAAGGGCCTCGTAGGCTGGTTCAGAAATCTGGGCCTGTTCCAAGGTCACTGGGGAGCCATGGAAGGTGCTTTAGCAAAGAAGCAACATGACCTCTCTCAGGGAAATAGGCTGGCTGCTTGACTCAGGGAGTTTGAACAGAGCATCACTCAAAGACAAGGTACCCTCTAAGCTGAGGCCCCAGAGCCCAGGAGTGCTTTGTCCACCAGCCTTGCAGTGCCAACCTTGACTATGTCCCCTCTTGCAAGGACCGTCCATCCCCATTATCTTCACAGTTCAGATCTGCCCAGCTCTTCCACAACCAGGCAAATGCTGCCTCTTTCATTTATGCATTCATTCATTGTTTCATCAAACTCCAGACCTGTGTCTGGTGCTGTGCTGAGTGCAGGAACAGAAAGACTCTGGCCTCCAGGGAAATGAACGGAGAAATAAATAAGAAAGTGCAGGGATCTGAAGGTTCTGATAAGGACTACATGGGGTTCACAGAAACTCAAGGGAAAGAGAAGTCAGCTACCCCAGGGAGGAAAAGCAGGAAATGCTTTAAAGCATTGTGGACAAACTCAGGAGCAGAGCAGGGTGTGACTAGCTGGGGTTACAGAGAGGAGGGAAGGGGCTGTCCAGAAGGAGACAGTCTTAACAGGCACATACACGGAGGCAGGGGACAGCTGGGCATGGTGGGGGGCAGAAACTGAGAGAACTTCAAGGTAGGCGGGGTCAGCTGGAAACTCAGAAGGGACTAAGGCCAGCAGGACTGGGCACCCATGCCTGGGCGGGAACCCAGGACCAAGGCGATCCCAGCAGCATGTTGTGCATTGGCTATGTCAGCTGTGGGAGGATGGAGCAGACAGGCAGAGGCTGGGAGGAGAGGCAGGCGGCCTGAGCTAGGGCAGTGGCAATGAGGACACAGCAAGGTGATAGTCTCTAGAGGTTATACTGGACGCCTGATAAACAGGACACCTGTGAGAGACAGGGAAAGGAATCCCCGTTGTCTTCCAGGTACCTAGATACCACCTTGTGGGGACAGGCTAGGTGGCAGCCAGAAGGTCCACATAGGTGTCTTTGGGATATGTTCATCATGCTACAATGGGGACAGGGGTGCAGGATTCTCAACAGCAGCCAGGATGCTGAGCAGGTCCTGATGGGAAGGAGCTGTCCCTGGGGAGGGAGGAGGGCAGGAGAGCCGGGGGACAGAGGCTGAGTGTTAAATACATCCAGGAGGTAAAGGTGGAGTGGGCAAAGCAAGAGAGATGGAGCCAGCCAGGAGTGGAGGAGAAGGAGGTCCCCACCACCAAGATCAAGGTCCTGGAGAAGCGTGGAGGTGGTGAGCAAGACGAGGACAGAAATGGGTCCCTTCAGCCACTCCCACCATCAAATCTGGCACAGATCTTTTCTCTAATGATAATCCTCACTGCCAGCGACAATGGCCAAGACAAGCACTTGCAGAAGTGGCCAGCACAGCCTTCTGGAAAGCCGTTTGTCAGAATAGTTCAAGATCCTCGAAAATGTTTGGGACACTTGGCCCCAAAATTCTCCCTCAGGGGAGCTCTCCGCAGAAAATGATGGATGTGTGAAGATGTTCCCTGTGGCATTATTTATAATGAATTATCCTGGATTTTATAACAGTTTTGTATTGGATATTTATTGTATAATGGCTTATATATTTGATAGTAAAATGGATTATAATATTTAGTGATATTAGAATGAAAACCCAGAAACTAACATCAAACAATGGCTACCTAATTTATGAGACCATTAAAAATTGTTTTCAATTTCTATTTAGTGACCAAAGAAAGGAGGAGGAACAGGCATGATGTATGGCTTTATAAGTCCACTCTATGTGTTTAAAACATCCTTTTGGTAATAACAGCGATCGCCTACCTGTGGCTCTCAGGTCATTCTTATTTTCCTCCTTGTGTCTTTGTCTTGTTTTTATTATTATTGTTTTAAAATTCTGTACATATTCATTGCTTTTTCCCTTGATTTTTTTATTTGGAAGTTTTTCAACCCTTCAGAAAATTACAAGAGTCATCAGCAAACACATACAGACCACCTGCCCCAGATTTACCTCTCTCTCTCTCTCTCTCTCTCTCTCTCTCTCTCTCTCTCACTCACTCAGACAGAAGGTCACACCCCCTTGTCTTAGTCCATGTGCTATCATCTATTCTTGTTTTTAATTTTATTATCTGCAAGTCATCCCAGATTTGGCCAGTGGGGACCCCATGGACCTGGTCCCCTGCCTATTGGGCACCATGAACCATCCCAGCTATTGATGGCTCAGTTACTGGGTCCTTCCAACCACATGGACCGCAGACCACCCAACTCTGGGCCCTCGGGGATTGCAGGAGGCTAGGGAGCAGTGAGCACAACAGCAAGGGTGGGGTCCTCAGCAGGCTCTCTTCTACACAGCCAGGCATAGCTAATGGTCCCATGCTGGGGACAGGGCTAGCTGCAGGATCAGCTCCTCAGGCCCCAGCCATTCACATGGCATTCATCTACTTACACACAGAGGAATGTTAACGGCAGTGCAAGCATGACAAAAAGCCACATGGTTTTGCAGCTTCACAGAGGAAAAAAAAAGTTGAGAGCAAGCTCTGATTAGATTTAGAGGGAAGAAGTGTAGGTTTGCCTGGGAGCGTGGGAGCGCGTGCATGAGACTGTGAGTGTGTTCGGTATGTGAGTGCATGAAGGCTCTGAGTGTAAGCATGTGTGTGTCCCTTTCTTCCTCCTTACCTGACTTTAAATGGTGATGCACACCATATGCACAGAATAAATGTACACGTGTGAAGGATGCAGCTGGAAGAGTTGGGCAAATTCGAATCCAGCACCCAGTGGGGAACCAGAATCTTCCCCTGCCCCGCAAAGCTCCCAGGTGCCCTTCCTCCCATCCCCATGTGGCAGCCACTTCCTGGTGCAAGCCCTAGACCTCTGGACCGTGGACTCCTGTGGGGGGCACCTCCTCCCTCTGAGCTAGTCCATACTGTCCCAGGATGCCTGCAGCCTCCCTGGGGAGAGGAAAATAGGCGAGGCTGAGGTCCCCCTGTGGCTCCCACTCCTAACCCCTGCTCCTTGGTTGGTGGCTGAAAGGGACACAGGCCAGGCCCTCCCCTCCCCTAGACAAATGTCCTTCTATGGCACAGAGAATTCCTAGATGTAGCAGGAGCTGTCTGCCTAGAAGTAAGGGACCCTGGGGACTACGGTCCTGTCCACCTGCCAGCAGGAGCAACCGCCACCATCCTGCAGGCCTTGCTGTCAATCTGCCCGCCGCCCTAGGTTGTTTACTGGAAGCTGGCCTCCCTGCAAGGGTTCAAAGCCCTGCCCTGGGCACGTCTGCGGCAGGAAGCAGGCCAGACGGTAATTGGCGGCACAGCCATGCTGAGTAGCCAGGGCTGACCCACCATCCTCCTGCAGCAGTCGCCTTGGAGTGGCTCCACGCTGACCTTTCAAGCCTGCAGGGACTTCCTGCCCAGTGCTGAGAGGCACCAGGAACAAATTACCCGTCCCCAAGAAATCTATTAAAAGGTGACAGCAGTTCGGGGGACAGGTGGCCAGGGGGCCCCCAGCAGAGCAAGCCTGATGTCTCCTGTCCCAGAGGGCCACAAGCTGACTCACGCCAAACTCACCAGCTCAGTGGTGAGCTGAGTCCCTAACTTTTGGGGCCAAGAAAAAAATGTCTCAGAGATGAGTAGAGGCTGCCATTCTTGGGTCCGGTCTGCAGCTTTATGAAGAGGGAGGAGCCAGGACCTGAAGTCCCCCAAACCTCACTTCCAACTGCCACTTCCAGTCTGTGTGACTTTGGGCAAGCCACTTGACCTCTCTGGACCCTCATGACAGGAATAAGAAGCTCCAGCCCTTGGGCTGGCAAAAAAACAAACCCATGTGAAGTGGCAGACACATAGTGGGTGTTACTGGGTCAGAAGTAGACAGCCTGGACTTACTTGCTTTTCTGGCCGAGAGGGAAGTGACCCAGAGTGACCTGCGCATCTGCCCACATACAGAGTAAGGTGGTGGCCAGTGACTGAGCCTTGAGGTGGCACAGAGTGGGGCTATGACTGGAGGAGCTGGGGGTGGGGCAGGCCACAGCAGCTGCTGGGTTCTCTGGGGGAGGAGCTCTTGTCACCTCGGCCAGGCTATCTGAGCATTGTGGCATCCTGGGGTGGATGAAGGAGCAGGTTAATAAGTGCGTGACCACATCCTAGCTGGATGTGGTCAGCTGAATAATGGTCCCCCAAAATGTTGACGTCCTAGTCCCCAGTACCTGTGAAGACATTGCCTCCTGACGCCAGGCACTCAGAGGTGTGACCAAGGATCTTGATGAGGGGAGAGGAGCATGGATGATTCAGGTCACACCCAAAATGCCATCTTATGAGAGGGATGCCCAGAGAGCCTGGACTCCAGTACAGAAGGGACGCGATGGTACAAGTGGCTTTGAAGATGGAGGATGGGGCCGCAAGTCAAACACAGGTAACTGCTAGACAGTGGAAACCAGTTCCCCACTCAGAGTCTCCACAAGAAACCTGTCACCACCTCTGCTTGAGCCACTGACACTGGGTTTGGACTGCTGACCCCCAAAATGTGAGAGGTGAAGTTGCGTGGACTGCAGCTGTGGGAATTTGTCACAGCAGCCACCGTGAGACACTAACACAGGAGTCAGGTGTAGGTCCTGAGAACCTCGGGTGAGGTCTTCCAAGCACTCTGGCTGGAGATGCGGCTCAAGCCATAGGGCACCTGCTCCGCAAGTGTGTAGGAGCGCTACCACTTGAGCCAAGCCTCCAGTCCATTTTACTCTGGTTATTTTGGGAATGGGGTCTTGTAAATTATTTGCCAGAGCTGGCCTTGAAGCTGGATCCTCCAGATCTTAGCCTCCCAAGTAGCTAGAATTACAAGCTTGAGCTACGGTGCCCAGCTCAAAATTAGATTCTTTTTGTTGTTGTTGTTTTGTTTTTTGGGGGGGTGGGTTTGTTTTTATTTTTTCAGCAGTACTAGGGTTTGAACTCAGAGCCTCACACTTGCTTCAAACCTCAATCTTTCTGATCTCTGCATTTTTTTTTGAATAATATTTTCTTTATTTACAAGTTAGAATCAAGAGACAAAGAAAGACAGTCCAGGGGACCAAATGGGGAGATGACTGAAACCCCTCGGGTCCCAAATGGAGTGAGTGGAAGGAAAAAGTGAAAACAGTAGGAAAAAAAAAAGTTAACGTTAAAAAAAAAAAAAGCACTCCCCCTTCTTCCCTTCCCATGGAGGCTGAAGGGACCATGGCCCTATTCCCCCCACAGCTTCATCTAGCTTAAATACATTAGAACAACCAACCTCAAAACAGGGCCTTTTAGAAGTGAACAGGGCAGCTATGACCTCCAGTAACCTTGTAGCAGGGCCTTTGCCCACTCCCACCCTGTACCCCCACCCCATCCTATTATTCTCAACAGGGCTCTCTATGCCCAAGAGGTCATTCCCAACGGGGCCAGAAACTCAGTCTTATTTTGTCCCTCCTTCAGGATGTCCCTGCATTCCTCCCTCCCGCAGTCCTGATTTCTGCATTTTGAGTAGCTAGGATTACAGGCTGAGCCACTGACACCCAAATTCACATTAGATTCTTTTTTTTTTTTTTTTCAGATCAAAGAATGACAACAACATCACTTTATTTTCAAACAAAGTAGAAAAGGATAGTCTCAACAACTAGTGCTAGAACTATTATATTAGTCAGTCATATGCAAAAAAAAAAAAAAAAACTGAACCTCACTCCACATTAATAGATAAACTCAGGTAGGTTACAGGCCTAAATGTAGAACCATACCGTGTAAAACACAGGAAAACAACCTTTACAACCAGGATTGGGCAAGGAAGCTCCTAAATAAAAGAGCATAATCAAGATCCATAAAAGAAAACCTTGGTAAAAGGTACTTAAACAAAACTAAAACTTCCAGAGCTGGTGGTATTTCTTTTTTTATTATTATTATTTTTATTGTTTTATTATTCATATGTGCATACAAGGCTTGGGTCATTTCTCCCTCCTGCCCCTACCCCCTCCCTTACCACCCACTCCTCCCCACCCCCTCAATACCCAGCAGAAACTATTTTGCCCTTATCTCTAATTTTGTTGAAGAGAGAATATAAGCAATAATAGGAAGGAACAAGGGTTTTTGCTAGTTGAGGTAAGGATAGCTATAACAGGGAGTTGACTCACATTAATTTCCTGTGCATGTGTGTTACCTTCTAGGTTAATTCTTTTTGATCTAACCTTTTCTCTAGTTCCTGGTCCCCTTTTCCTATTGGCCTCAGTTGCTTTTAAGGTATCTGCTTTAGTTTCTCTGCGTTAAGGGCAACAAATGCTAGCTAATTTTTTAGGTGTCTTACCTATCCTCATATCTCCCTTGTGTGCTCTCGCTTTTATCATGTACTCAAAGTCCAATCCCCTTGTGTTTGCCCTTGATCTAATGTCCACATATGAGGGAGAACATATGATTTTTGGTCTTTTGGGCCAGGCTAACCTCACTCAGAATGATGTTCTCCAATTCCATCCATTTACCAGCGAATGATAACATTTCGTTCTTCTTCATGGCTGCATAAAATTCCATTGTGTATAGATACCACATTTTCTTGATCCATTCATCAGTGGTGGGGCATCTTGGCTGTTTCCATAACCTGGCTATTGTGAATAGTGCTGCAATAAACATGGGTGTGCAGGTGCCTCTGGAGTAACCAGTGTCACAGTCTTTTGGGTATATCCCCAAGAGTGGTATTGCTGGATCAAATGGTAGATCAATGTCTAGCTTTTTAAGTAGCCTCCAAATTTTTTTTCCAGAGTGGTTGTACTAGTTTACATTCCCACCAACAGTGTAAGAGGGTTCCTTTTTCCCTGCATCCTCGCCAACACCTGTTGTTGGTGGTGTTGCTGATGATGGCTATTCTAACAGGGGTGAGGTGGAATCTTAGTGTAGTTTTAATTTGCATTTCCTTTATTGCTAGAGATGGTGAGCATTTTTTCATGTGTTTTTTGTCCATTTGAATTTCTTCTTTTGATAAAGTTCTGTTTAGTTCACTTGCCCATTTCTTTATTGGTTCATTAGTTTTGGGAGAATTTAGTTTTTTAAGTTCCCTATATATTCTGGTTATCAGTCCTTTGTCTGATGTGTAGCTGGCAAATATTTTCTCCCACTCTGTGGGTGTTCTCTTCAGTTTAGAGACCATTTCTTTTGATGAACAGAAGCTTTTTAGTTTTATGAGGTCCCATTTATCTATGCTATCTCTTAGTTGCTGTGCTGCTGGGGTTCCATTGAGAAAGTTCTTACCTATACCTATTAATTCCAGAGTATTTCCTACTCTTTCCTGTACCAACTTTAGAGTTTGTGGTCTGATATTAAGATCCTTGATCCATTTTGAGTTAATCTTGGTATAGGGTGATATACATGGATCTAGTTTCAGTTTTTTGCAGATGGCTAACCAGTTTTCCCAGCAGTACACGTTAGATTCTTGATACATATTTCTATGTCGCTGTTGTTGTTTTGGTGGTGGTACTGGGGTTTGAACTCAAGGCCTCTTCCTTGCTAGACAGGCACTCTACCACTTGAGCCACTCTACCAGACCATTGATAAACATTTTTGATTGCTAGAAAAAGAAGCCAAGGTTGAACTGACACATCAAACACTAGTGAAATACTCTAAAAGAATAAGGTTTAGCAACAAAAGACAATGATGGAACAAGTAGGTTGCAAACTATCTGAATGGTCAGCATCCCTCCCATAGGAAAGGGCCAAAGCTTTTTGCAATGAAGCAGTCATTAGTCTGTTCAAATGTTTCTAGTCCTGACTTCTGAGCACACAGGAGGTTAAACTTTCTGGACCCCCTCCCTTGTGGCTGGCAAGAGTAGTGAAAAAGTGAACTGAAAAGCGCACGTCCCCTGGTACTGAAGCATTGAAACCCAGCTCGAGTTTCTTCTCAGCCCTTTTTTCTTTCCACCTCAGCCACAGTGATTCCCGACATCCTGTGCCACAGAAGCAGAAACTCTGCTTACCCATGACGGACCTGAAGCGTGTACAAAACACCAGACCACACAGCTGTTGTTTCAAAGTTCTGAGATTTTTTTTTGGAACTGCTTGTTAATGGAGCATAACCCAGCATGTCCTAACTAATTCAAGGTAATATAGGAAGACTTGCAAATATATAAATATAAAAAAGCTTAAATCATCCTAGAGCCTTAGCTCATAACAGATTGAACATTCCCTAAGATGCTGCTAAAAGGAGACAGAATCGAAACCAGTCAACTAAACTTTTTGCAAAAATTATCAATGGCCATCCATCCAACACAAATGACAACAAATGTCATTAATGTTTAAAAAGTGGTAGAGTGCCTGCCTAGAAAGTATGGGGCCCTGAGTTCAAACCCCAACACTGCCAAAAAAAATTAAAAGAAATCTTTTTTGTTCAACAGATCCATTTGGTAAGTTGTTCACTCTGGAAGTGACTTACCACTGGCTCCTATTTTTCATGAACTGGTTTTTGGAGAATTGGTTTTTTGGCCAACCTGATCAGTGCTAGCTTCAGATCTGATTAGAGGCAAGTATTCAAAGAATGGCCTCTGGAATTTTCGCCCTCTTAAGTTTGCTTTCTCCTGCTTGTCCCCCCAAATTGTGGCAGAGATGGTGCCACTCCTTCAGCTTGGCCACCTAGTCAGAAGAGCCTGACTTCCCAGCAATGCTGGTAGAAGACCCGATGGCTGTCCAAAGTCAGGGGCAGGGACTAACTACCCTGATGACGAGCCTGAGTTACACACCCACATGTGGTTGTCACAATGCTAGGTGTGCAGCCCTCCCCCCATCACGTGCATGGCTGGTATTCAGCCAAACATTAACCTACCTACTGCATCTGCGTGCATCTGTGTGATTTTATGTGTCAGCTAGGCTGGGCCACCATGCCCAGGTATTTGGTCAAACATTACTGTGAATGTTTCTATGAAGGGTTTTTGGGGTTTTTTTTTTGTTTTTTTTTTTTTTTTTTGATGAGTTTAACATTTAAATCAATGCACACTGAGTAGAGCCCAGCACATCACAGTGCTTGTGTAGAGCATAGAACATGGTGGGCCTTGTCCAGTCAACTGAAGGCCTTAAGAGAAAAGAGACTGGGGGGTTAGGAGGAGAGGGAGGGAGCAGGGGTCAGGGGGGAGAAATGACCCAAACAATATTGGTATACACATACGAATATATGAATAAAGAGAAAAAAGATTGAATTTCCTGAGCAAGAAGGAGCTTTGCCAGCAGACAGCCTTTGGACGTGAGCATCAGGGTTTCCTTAGGTTTCCTGCCTGCTGGCTTAGCCTGCAGCCCAGATTTCCCAAGCCTCTGCAATCACGTGAGCCAGTCTCTTAAAATCTCTATGTATCTGTATGCCTGTCTGTCTGTCTGTCTGTCTGCATACACATCCTGTTGCTTCCCTTTCCCTAGAAAATCCTGAAGAATTCATGTCGACTGCTATAAACTTTGCAGGTGTAATTAAGGTCACTAAGCAGCCTGTAGCTCAATGTAATCCCAGCAGCCCTTAAAAACAGGAAAGGAAGGCAGAAGAAGCAGAAAGAAAAGATGTGACAGGAGCGCCAGGCTGAAGAGGAAGACAAAGAAATGTGGCAGAAAGGGAAGTGGGAGGGAAGGAAGTGGAAGACCCACCTGCCTTGCAGCGGCAAGGGAGGGGCATGGAAGACACAGGAAAGGAAGGACCCAGTCTCCTCCAGACAAGGTCCAGCACCTGACTGGCACCAGGAGAAGGGGACCTTAGCCCCACTGCCCTAGGGTGCATTGCCCCCTGAGCCTATAGAAGGGCAGGTGACACCAGCGCAAACTGGGCCACTGAACTGCGACTTTGAGCCATTTGTGGTGATTCACTGTGGCAGTCATGGAAACCAAACACCATCCTAGGGAGAGGGGTGAGGTCAGCAGTCACAATGCCACAGGGACACACCATAGAGAGGGTCCCACAGGAGCCCAGAAGCAGTACCACTGGGTCTCCCCACCCCCCAGTATTGTCAGCCCCGCTCAGAAGGTCTCAGTCCTTCTGGCCGGACTACGACCATATCCAGCAGTGACAGCACCTGTGCCAGGCTCAGCTGTCCCCTCTCCTGCTCCCCAGTCAGGGACCATGAAGTCCACAGACAACCTGGAGCAGTGCTGGAACAGGTGACACAGAAGAAGCAGGTCCCCTGGCCATGTCACACACTCAGTCTTGTCACAGCTCTGTCTGGGGAAGGAGCGGCAATAGAACCCCCATTTCTCAGAAGGAAAAAATCAAGACTCCAAGAAGTTAGGGTCTTACCCGAAGTCAGCACACTCTCCCCTACAAGCAACGGGGACCAAATTCAACTTGGCCTAACAAGGAAGGGGGTGTTGATCCCTGCCACCGGGAGGCTAGGGCAGGGACCACTCAGGCCCTCAGGGACACCTCAGCCCCTTCTGCTCTGCCTCTGTCTCCCTGACCCCCACCAGCTTGTCTTATTCCTTCCTCCTGCATATGCATGTGGCAGAAAATACCACCGACAGACAGAAACCTGGTTTTATTTGGGATAGCAAAATGCCCATTTTAATAAAAAATGACATTTCTCAAACTCTTCTACAACAAGTGATAGATGATAAAAAGAAATATCCTGTAACACATTTGGGAAGGTTGACTAAAAGAAGCTGACCCAGATGGAAGGAGCCCTCTCTTTTTCCCTCCTTGGTGTTGCCTGAAATATCTGTGCGATGGCTGGAGCTCTGGAAGCTATTTTGGAATATGAGGTGAGACTGACCACTGCAGTGAGTTACATGAGCCTTGGACTGGTCCCCATATTTTATACTTTCTCTCTCTCATCTATCAACTATATATTAGAAAGATGAGATTTTGAGCACTTTGTTATGTGCAGTTGAACTTAATTCCACTACGCATGGCCACAGTAGCGCTATTCACATCTTTCCAACTCAGAAACCGAGGCCTCAATACTCCTGCCCTTCATCCTCCACTACAAGGCACCCCAGGTCGAGCTCTGAGAGGCCCAGCTGGCGTCACCCAGGACCAGAGGATGGCTGAACCAGGATTCAGGCCCCCACCAAGTGAGCTTGTACTGTGTGTCTGCACTTGAGAAGAGGGCAGCTGGGGCAGAATTGATGGGTGATGGGTAAGTAGTCCCCAAGAGGAGCAAGTGGGCTACATGCCCACCACTGCTAGCCTGGGCCGACTCCCACTTGTCTGGCCCACAGGCTGGCACTGTCACCCCTTGGCAGTGACTGGGCCTGGGAAAAGGGCTCTGCAGCCATCTCTCCAGTGCTGAGACCATGTAGGAGCCTGCTGGCGAGTGGTGGCCTGACCTCTCCCAGGCTGGACACTGCAGACCACAGCATGAGGCTCCAGCAGACAAGACACAGAGAGCTCCAAGGTCGACTCCAGGGAGGACGGCTCAAGCCAACCCCACCAGCTACCCACCAGAGTGTGTCACAGTCAGACCAGAGTTCAAAGCCCTCCTCAGCCTCTCCAGCTGTCTGGCCTTGGGGGAGTAGCTTTAGCTTTCTGAGCTGCCTCAGGTCTTCTTCCCTCCCCCCAGCACCCCACACACCTAGAATTCCCTCCTGTCCTCTCTCCCCAACCATCACCCCCCAAATGGCCAACCTCCAGCCTCAACAACTCCCGCCACGCCCACCCCAACCATGGACTAGCCTAGTGGCCATTGTCCCCGGGAACATGGAGACACCTCCCCTTGGTGCAATATTCCCACATGGCCCAAGAAACAAAATTCCAGATTTTCTGAGTTACCAAATATACAAAACAGAAACTATCCAGCCCACAGCCCCACGCTGCAGCATTGGCTCCATGGCAGAGGGTGGGGTCAACAACACCCCTTGCTATGTCCCCACTCCTGCAACCACAGCAGTGTCCTCTGTCCCCGGCTCCAGGCTGCCCAGGACACTAGGCTCTGTCCTCACTGTGCAAGTAAACCAAACTGAGACAGAACCAGCGCTCCTGAGAATTAAGCCACGTAAAAAACAAAACCAACTTTGATAAATTTTATTTTAAAATGTATTATTTTGAATTTTATTTGCATTATTAAAGTATAGCCATGCATTGCTCAACAAGCATTAAGCGACCTTCTTAACTGTTCCAACATCACGGTCAGCTGGAGGGCTCCTTGCATCCGGCTCTGTGCCACAGCTTCCTGCTCCAAGGTAGCCCTGTACGCCATGTGACTCTTTCCCTGCTTGCTAGGCAGGTGCTCCACCTGCCCCTTGCAGGGGCTCCCAGCCCCTTGCTTTAGTTATTTTTCAGATTTTTGCCTTTGCCTAGCCGGCCTTCAGACCTTGCTCCTCCTACCTCTACCTCCTGAGAAGCTGGGATTACAGGCGTGAACCACCACGCCCAGCCTCCATGATAACCTCAAGGGAGCAGTGTTGCATGTGTGGTCCATTGTTGACCCTGACATGACCGTGTGATGCACGAGACTGTTCTACTCCCTCATAAAATTAAGTGATCCAGAAGTGAAGCAACTAAACACAGGAGTCTTCTGTCACTGGAGTGGGGTCAGAAATGCCTCTTGTATCCAGTTGATGAAAAAACCCAAAGCCAGCGTGATGCTGCATGCTGTCCTTTGGATACAACTGCTTCTGGGCAGGTCAGTCCCTGCCTGGCCCTGTGGGGGGAAATGGTCCTGTTGTCATGATGATGCTGTTCCCATGGTGCTAAGGAGGATGGGGACCAGCTGGAATTCTTAGCTGGGAGCGGGGGTGGCAGGGAGCAGGAAAGGTACAGGAGGACAGGTGGGGAAGAAAGGAGGTGAGACCCCACTTCTTTGGGAATAAATGACCACAATCCTCTGCGAGACCCTCTGCTTGTCTGGCCTGGTCTTGCGGCCTGACTCAAACTCTCTGGAACCTCCAAACTTCCGTGGCAGAGGAGCAGGGGGGAGGACTGCGTCATCCTGAGGGTGGTCACAGCCCAGAAAACGGATTGGGGGAGTGTGGGGACAGGCCAGGAGCTCGGGGACATTGGGAAGGACTTCCTGATCTATGAGAAGCTGGGACTGTGCCCATCCGGGACCACCCAGGTGCCTCACGGCATGCTGAGCGCATTCCTGGGCCACTTGCAGAAGGGCTGGCCATCCCTGCCCCAGGGGACGCGCGGCCAGCGCCCCGCGGCTGATGAAGTCGCAGCCAGGCCTCTTGGGCGACACGCAGGCGTCCAAATCGGATTGGCACAACGTGGTGAGCAGTTGGTGGCAGGAGCTGGGGGACCGGGAGCAGCTTTTCGCTGGAGGGGACGTGAGATTTATTTCCCTCTTGGTCGCTGACAAGGAAACATCTGTCCTGCCCTGATTATTTTTACCTCGAGTCACAGCGGTGCCGGGGCCAGGTGAGCAGCATGGCGCTGGCTCTGTAAAGGCCACCAGCGCCACCAGCAGCCCGCAGCCGGGACAGGCCAGCCGAGTAGCAGCCTGGAGGGACATTGGAGACACAATAGCCAATCTATCTTCTTCCTCCCTCCCTCCATTCTTTTATTTCTTTTCTTTTTGGTTTTTGAGACCAGGTCTCACTCTGTAGCCCAAGCTAGCCTTGAACTCAGGATAATCTGGAGTGCTGGGATTACAGATGTGCCTCGCTATACCCAGGCCACATTAGCTCATTTTGTCTTTCATTTTAGTTCACACTTTTCATAGGCTGAGTCTAAGACTAAATCTCATCTTATAGCTAACACCTCTTCTGTCCCTTTCCACCCCAAAGCCCAAGAGGTGATGTCATTAGCCAAACAGAAGTGGCTTGAAGAAAATCACACAATAATACAGGAGGAGAGTCAGCACCGGTGGCTCAGGCCTGTAATCCTAGCTACTTCGGAGGCTGAGATCAGGAAGATTGCAGTTCAACGCCAGCCCAGGCAAGACCCCACTTCCAAAATAACCAGAGTAAAAT
Source organism: Castor canadensis (assembly GCF_047511655.1). Classification (NCBI taxonomy): domain Eukaryota; kingdom Metazoa; phylum Chordata; class Mammalia; order Rodentia; family Castoridae; genus Castor; species Castor canadensis. Next base: position 10,918,942 of record NC_133398.1, on the reverse strand, counting down.
GGGCTGGAGGCATGGCTCAAGTGGTAAAGCAACTGCTTTGCAAGTGCAAAGCCTAAGTTCAAACCCCAGTCTTCCCCCACAAAAAAACAGAGAAAGTAGGAGGAGCAATGAGGATAGGCTCCAAATTGTGTGCAGTGTCTGCTGTATTTGCAAGTCTTTGTCCAGGCTTTAGTTAGGAATGCTCTCAGCTGAAAGGAACCACAGTGCTTTAAGTTAATGGGGCTGATTTTACTCACATGGCAAAAAGGTCACTGGTAGGTGGTCTCCAGGTTAGGGGAGTGGTTCAATTACATCATCAACCCAGGGTCTATGAATCTGGCTGGTCTACCATCTTTGATAGGATGCTTTTGACATGCTTTCTGCCTCATGGTTACAAGAAGGCTACTGCAGCTCCAGGTATCTCACCTGAATTCAAGCAGACAGAAGATAAGAAAAGATGGTGAAAGCTATGATGATCCCTTTTATCAGAAAGCAAAGTATTTCCCTAATTTTCCCCCAGGAGACTGTGGCTTGCATTTCACTGGTCGTGTGACTGCCCACAACTGAAAGAGAGCCACAGTCCCTGTGAAGCTGACACTTAGTTGAAATCACACCACATAGAAAGTTTGTCTCTTGCTTTTTTCTTTCACTGTTTTATCACCTGCAGTTTCCTTATCACTGTGTTGGTTTTATAATTCCCGTTTTAATGGCTTACTATTTCCTCAAGCGGGTGAGTCACAATTTATTTATAGGACATTTCTATAGCTTCCATTTTTATAAACATATACGTGAAACTATGATTAGTATCTGTGCACAAAGCATTTACCTTAGAGTAGAATCACCTGGGTCAAAGATTATAATTAGCTCTCCAAACATGTTATTCCATGGACACCCAGGAGGGGGTGCTATTTCACACTGTGTAACAGGGCCTGAACACACAACTGTGCTAGCACTGAGTTTTATGATTTTTAAAAGGATTTTTTTTTTGCAAAATTAGTATAATAACAATCGCTATCATTTTTATTCCTTTGATTAAAACTGAGGAGGAACATTTTCCCCAAGTGTTTTTCACTTTTATTTTATTTTTGCAGTATCAGGCAGGGGTGGAGCTGGCTTCTCTTTTTCCCTGCCACAGATTGGCACTAAACGTTCCATCCTCCAGTGGCCACACTCAGCCATGCAGGTGTCAGGCTTTGGGGGCCTCCTCTTCCCCCTGTCTCTCCCCAACCCCCGCAACACACAGTTCAGACCTAGACTAATAGGTGTCTGAGTATGAGGGTCCATAGATCGACCTCTCAGTCCCTCAGCAAACACAGGCTCCTGCACTGGCATCTGTAGGGATGGGGTGTCCATTCGGCGTAGGGGGCAGGGCAAGTGTCCCAGAAGGGTAAGCTGAGACCAAAGGATGAGTAGAAGTGAACCAGGAAAGACGTGGAGGCCTCTGCCTTCTCCTGAGAAGAGGGTAGAGACAGAGAGGAAAAGAAGATCAGCAAAGGAGGCAGGGTGGGTGTTAGCATAACCATAAGGAAGGCTGTGCTTTCTCCTGGAAGCACTGAGGAGCCACACAAGCGCTTTGAGCAGCCAGGCACAGGTGGTGCACACCTGTAATCCCAGCTACTCAGGAGGCAGAGATCAGGAGGATCACTTCTCGAAGACAGCCCGGGAAAATAGTTTGAGAGACCCTATCTTGAAAAATCCCTTCACAAAGAAAGGGTTAAGTGGAGTGGCTCAAGATGTAGGCCCTGGGTTCAAACCCCAGTACTGCAAAAAAAAAAAAGGGGGGGGGGTCTTGAGCAGGGAAGGGACAGGATCAGTCAGTCCCCTTTGACTGACTGACTTGGGGGAAGGTGTTGGTGGCAGGCAAGGGGAGGAGCATGGCTGGTTCTGGGCCCATCCTAGACACTCAGGGCTTAGGAGGACTGGTGTGTGTACTGAGTCAGAGCTTAGCCTCCTCAGAGAATGGTGACAGTGGTCCTGGAAGTGACAAGTCTCTTCCCACAGCCCCCTTCTGTCACAAGAGGTGACCACTCATGTTCTGTGGGGGAAGAAACAGAGTGGGAGACTTGCCCAATCACACAGAAGTTGGTTGAGGGCTGGATTTCAGTCCTGTGGGGTCATGGTGACCCAAGGTGAAGGTATCCCAGGTCCTGGCTCCCTCCCAAACTTCTGGCTCTGGACTAGGAAGGTTTGTCAGATGAGCTGAGACAGGCCAGGGCCCAGGGACAAGGACCAGAGTGTCCTCAGGTGACCCTCACCCCTCCCCACCCCACTGCCCAGACAAGGATCCCCAGGTGTTGATGGCTATCGGTCACCCTCAGCCTCTAAGGCTGTCCCTGGAGACAAGGGACCTGTCAGGACTGTCACCCACAAAGCCGATTGATGGCCCTGGGCTGGCAGCCAGACACCGCCTGGGAAAGAGAGATTAGCCAGGCTCCTAAGCACCCAGGTAAGTGATCGCTTGCTGCAATAAGAAGTGTGAATAGGTTTGGCCAGAATTCGGGAGGGACTGTGTGCCTGGCACCGCTCCATCCTGCTTTGCCATAGGTGCTTGGAGGCGTTTAGATTCTCTAGCAACCCCGGGAGTTAAGTACTGCTTATCATCCACGTAACAGGTGGGGAAACTGAGGCTCCAAGAAATTAAGCCGGAGTCGATATGAACTCGGAGCTGTGTAACCTCAAAGCCTTAACAGTGGAGTCACCCAGCCTGAGTTCCCTCCCAACCAGAAATGCCTGCGACTAAGGCCAGCCAGGTGCACCCCAGACTTCCCCGGGAAGGGGCGTGGCCTCCGCACCCCACGCCCTCAGGTCGCGTCTGCGCCTCCGCCCCACCTCCCCCTCCTTGGATGTTTGTTTGTTCTTCCATTTCCTACCTTCTCTTTCGAATGGATGAACCCCAGAGCTGGGGTTCAAGGTCAGGCTCCGCCAATGGGCAACTACCTAACTTGGGGCAAGAGCTCTCGGTGCTCCTGTGAAGTGGGGTGACAGCCCTGCTCACAGTGGGAGACCGTGAACAGAGCCAGTTCGGGGCAGGCAGCGGCTCCCAGCTCCCCTACTGGCCTGGTCCTTGAAGACAACCGGAAGCCCAGGGCTCCTCTGCTTCCACGAGTTCCTTTTGCATCCCGAACTCCCTATGTGGCCCTTTCTAATCAGGTGACCTTACCTGTGTAGTTGGAATAGCAGTTACAGCGACCCCAGCAGGGACGGAAGATCCCCTCCCAGCCTCCCGGGGGGCGTGACAAGGGGCGTGGTCTTGTAGCCCCGCCCCCTCCCCGCCCGCTGGAGGAGGAGCACAGACCCGACGGCTTGCAGTCAGTGGACCGACCCCAGTCTCCAAGCGAAGCAGGTTAGGACCCGGGCTGGGGCAAAAGGGGACCAGCCGGGGCACATCGGCCTAGACGGTATTCCCCACTACACCCTCGCCGAGGGGAATGCGCCAAACTTGACATGTCTCTCCCCGGTCTGCGAGTGTTTGGTGAACTAGGAAGGTGAGCGCCAAGGGGCATGGGGGGTTGGGGGGGTCAAACACCCGCCAGCGTGAGCAAGCAAGTCGGTATCCCCTGTGCCCCTACTACGTGCCCAGCATATGGTAGGCATCTGGTCTCAGCCCCCAGCCGACTTGGGGCCGGAAGGCAGGTGCTGTTTAAAAGGGGTCAGGGAGGGTTGGAGGGGTGGCTCAAGAGGTTGGGCGCCTGCCTAGCAAGCTCGAAAAGCGGGAAGAGTGCCAATCAATTGGTGTTTTTCATAGTCTAAAAGATGTGGACCTCTGGGTCCTTCTGAGCTGGGACCTGTTGGTTTTCAAACTCATAGATTGTCTGGGAGAGAAGAAAGGGCATGAGTTAGCTACCATTGATGATGGTTCCGGTCTCCCAGGTGGCATGAGGCCAGTTGGTAGGACAGTCTGTTTCCCAAGACCCATTTGTGCATGCCAAAGCCTCTTCCCTGCCTGCAGCGCCTCCCAGATTGCCAGGAGTGACCCACAAATCACCCTTGATTAAGGTAGCCCAGTTAGTACAGCGCCTGGTGATGGCAGACCCCCTACATTGGTGGATGGATGGACTGACTGAGAACACATCTTGAAAAAGGTGCTGCTGAGAGAATGAGAGGCCAGCTCATGCAGGGGGGCAATGTGACCAAAGGGCTGCGGAGGTGTGGAAATACTTGCAGCTCCCAGAGCAGTAGGAAAGGTGGCTGCAAAGCCCGGTGTAGTGGTGCATACTTGTAATCCCAGCACTTGGAGGAGGCTGGGATTCACTAAGGAGTTCAAGACTGGGCTACATAGAGAGATCCTATCTCAAAAACCCATGGACGGGGGAGAGGGGAGGTGGCTGCACCAGGAATGGTGGAACAGATGAAGTTGGTAACCTAGAACACAAGGAAGCCCATAAGGCCCTGAGCCCCTCCCCCTGTAGCCCTGTGGCCAGTGGATCGCTGCACCCTCCCTGCCCACTCACCAAGGTTACAGTTTCCCAGCTTCGGTCCTGAAGGGGCTCTAGGAGACCATCCCTTTGTGCAAGTAAATGTCATCCCTAGTGGGTGGACCACCTCTTCCTGGACTCCAATCCCACTGGCTGGTTCCCAGTTCATGAGGTCTGGGAAGCAAACAAAGGGCTGGGCAGTGACCCTATAGGAGTTATAGCAATAGCAAGATAGGACTGAGCTGTGTGCTTTTTGCTTTTTCTCTTTCTCAGTCCACCCTGGCCACACCTGTGACCCCCTGCTGACCACCTGTCCTTGCTGAATTCAGAATGGCCCTCTGGTGTTACTGCCTCCTTTCCCTCCTGGTACCTGACTTCCTGGGGGGGTGGGGTGTGAGAGGAGATCAAGGGGACCCAAAACTGCTGGGGCTCCACATGGTGGCCACCGCACATCATGAGGTCGCTGCAATGGTTATAAAATACAGAGGGTGCTGCATCTCTCACACTCACTCATCAGTTTATGCCTCACAACCAAGAACTTGCCCAAGATCACAGACTGCAGGGCCTGCAGCCTCCACTGCACCCCCTGGAACACACACCAGGCATTCAATTTCTGCACAACGGGCGGGGGAGAGCCTGTCCCAGCCCCCACCATCTTCTCTCTTAGATTAGGAGTCTCTGTGGGACCTCCTCCAACTCCCCAAGTGAATCAAGGACCCCTTGGGACACAGGTTGGTATGAAGAAGCCCTCCCCTAGCCCAGCCTGCTGTGGAGGAAGTGGCGTGCTGGCCTGGGATGCACAGTAGAGAATTTAGTTCACACCCTCCATGCCAGGCCCTGGGTGGAAAGCATCCCTCCAGTCCATTTCATTCCTGTATGCAGATCTGAAAAGGCTCTGCGGGGAGCAGGGCTCACAGCATAGTCAGCCCAGGCCAGGCAGAAAGACTCTGAACCCAATGTCCTTGGCCCTACCCACAAAACCCAATGTCCTGGGTGAGATGTGCACAAAATGTTCTCCCACGCCCTCTCTCCTTCCACCCTCCAGCCCCAGCGACCCCAGGTGAAGTGGTGGAGACTGCTGATGGCTTGTGCAAGTTCCCAGGGCAGCGGCTAAGCTGGTGGCAAGCCCAAGAGTCCTGCGAGCAGCAATTTGGCCACTTGGCACTGGGAAGCCCAGATGGAGTTCTTGTTTCGCGGCTACGAGACCTGGTCTGGGTGGGCCAAAGAGAGGCCTCCCTACGGAGACCCCCGCAAAGGCGTAAGAATGGGGTCAGGGCCTGGGGGGGTGGGGAACAGTAGAGGCTCTAATGACCTTCCGAGATGGGAGATCACAGTGACAATACTTGCAGAATAAACTGGGAGTAACAAACACTCCATTGCATCTCCATGTTCTCTCGCTGTGGTCTGAAAACAGGGAATGACTCCTGGGTAGGAGAGTTGGGATCCAATGGAGGGCCCCACAGCTGTGCCAACGGCAGTCAGAGGCAGGTCCGTGTGTGCAGCTAGGGAAACTGAGGTCCTGAGCCACATGTCCCCGCAGGTGTGCACACCACCACCGCGCTGGTGTTCAGCGAGAGGACCGCGGACAGGGCGGCGCGGCTGCGGACCCCCCTGCCAGCCCTGGCCGCGCTGACGGCGTGCGCGCACGTCCAGTGGGACATGGCCTCGTCTGATGTAGCCACATTCGTCTCCCTCGCGGTGCCCGCGCTGGCCAACGCGCTGCAGCTCCGTGCCTTCGCCGAGCCGGGGGACACCGTGCGCGTCGCGCTGGTGGTGCGCGGCCACCACGCGCCCTTCCACGCTGCCTTCCGCGCCGACGGCCGCTGGCACCACGTGTGCGCCACGTGGGAACAGCAAGGCGGACGCTGGGCGCTGTTCGCCGACGGGTGCCTGCGCGCAGGGGCGCGGGGCCTGGGCGGGGGCCATCCGGTGCCGCCCGGGGGCATCTTGGTGCTGGGCCAGGATCAGGACTCCCCCGGCGGCGGCTTCTCGGCGCGTGACGCCTTCAGCGGCAACATCACCGACTTCCACTTCTGGGCCCAGGCCCTGAGTCCTGCGCAGCTGCAGCGGGCTCGGGCCTGCGCGCCGCCCCTCAGCGGCCTGCTCTTCCGCTGGGACCCAAGCGCCCTGGATGTCACGCCCTCGCTGCTGCCTGCTGTGCAGGTGCATCTCCTCTGTCCAGGTACCGCTCACCAGACCTTGTCCCATAGCCGGCCCAGCGCCCCGCCCCGCGCTGCCAGACCCCACCCCCTGCCCGCCCACTGCCGTGCTATTGGTTACAACACTCCGCCCCGCCTGTCTGCTCAATGCCCTGCCCCCCCCCCCCCCCCCCGACTCGGACCCCTTTTTCCTTCAACCCAATTCACCCTTCGCCAACCTGGCCCCGCCCAACTTCTGGCCACGCCCGCTGCCACCCAGTTCTGGTAGCCAGCGGGTGCTGGCTGTTGGGCCGCTCACCCAGATCTCACGTTGCCCTGTCACCCTGGGGTGGTGCGACATGACGCCCCGTCAGGTGGGCAGGTGTCTTCTAGGCCAGCATGGGTGGGTGGGTCGCGTGACTGTTAAAGAGCCAGCGTGTGGTCTTGACACCACCATCCTGGCCAGTACCCTCAGAGGAATGCCCCACGTGGAACCCAGGACGCCACACCGAGGGCTTCGAGCTCTGCTTGCAACCGAGGCCCTTCCTCTGCTGCTACCGGACAGGTGCGTCCTCTGTGTGCCCCTGAGTTTTGCAAATGGGGACCTGCAGAACCTCAGAAGTCAGAGTCTACTCTGAGCTGCCGGCTATAGGGCATGGAGTCTAGACCACAGGGCAGTGGGGCCAGACAGACCTGGAGAGTGACCTTAGGCAGGTGATTTTGCTACTCCATGCCTCAGTTTCCCCGTCTAGGTTGCACACCCCGTGTAAGACTTTAACCATGGATGTGCTCTTCCTTTCCTGAGAAGCACATGGTGGGTGTGAATCACTGAGCAGGCTGGCACCCTCCTGTTGCTGAGGGTCCACCTCAGCATCCACCCCTTTGCAGAGACCTACTGGCAGCTGCAGGATAGCCGGTCATGGCCTGGCCAGGATGTCATCAGCCATGTGAATGCCTTAGCCAATGCCACTGTGGTGAGTCCCCTCCCAGGAGGCTGGAGTGTCTGGGGTGCTTTGGGCTCGCTCACTGCCCTTCCATTTGCTCACCTGCAAAGAGGACAGTCACCTGATGTGTCTGCATAATTAGGGTTATTCGTGTGCTCTATTTTGGAGCTCCTCAGAGCTGGGAGCTTGTGACAAGTTTCCCCAGCACCCACCAAGAAGACCCTGGCAGAGCCCAAGGGTGGCCCCTGGCAGATCACCTTGTGACAGCCAGACAGGCAGTCTTCCTCTACCCACAGCTCCTCCGGTGCCCCCTCTCTGAAGCCCCTGAGGCCCTGTCTCTAGACAAGGCTGCCAGCTTTCTAGGCACCCTGGAGAGGGTCCTGGCAGAAGAGACAGCTCCGTTGGGGCCCGCTGCACTGCTGGCTGTCGTGCACTTCCTGAAGAGGGTGACAGCCCTTGGGGCTGGGGAGCTGGAGCATTTGACAGGCCCCTGGGAGCAGCTGGGCCAGGGCGTTGTGTCTGTGACTAGCCTGGTCCTGGATGAGCAGTTGGCTGGTGCATGGCTGTCTATCAGTGAGGTAAGGCTGGCACGTCTGACCAGGGGCCTGGGCTCTGGTCTGGCCTTGTCACCAGCTTGTTGTATAGCTATGGATGAATAAGAACCCATCCCTGGGCTCTATCTCTCCATGCCTTAGGAGCAGCTATTTTATAAGTTGAGTTTGCACTTGAACAATATCATCCATAGCTAAGAATGGTTAAGAGCCACTAGTGAATAAGGGTCTTCCCTAGATCCAAGAATCTGCTACGGCCTCAAGTGGAAGGTTCTGTGTACTAAGTGGTCAGCGCATCTTGTCTAAACAGCCAGATGCTAGAGAATGGGAAAGATGCCAGCTGGACGGGAAGACTATTGGAAACCCCATCCTGGCAAAAGTGGCCATAGGCCTGGGACTGACTGACCCAGAGGAGGGAAGGGAACAGGAGGTCATAGACATTGCCTGCAAATATCTGGGGCTGAAGGAATAGACATAGTCCCTGTGACCTCAGAAGGCAGAATTAGGATCACAGTATGGGGATAGGGTAAAGGAACCAGATCCTGGTTCCTTGGAATTGTTCACCTGGACAGATAATGATCTCCCCATCCTGGCAAGTATGCAAGCCCACATTTGATTAGGGATCAGAGGCAGACTCCTAATTAAATGGCAGCTAGAGGACAGCTGGAATCCAAACAGTTTTCTTCCTTCACAATGGGGATCCTCACACCTGCCTTGCTAAGACAATGGAGTTCGGGGTGAATTGGGTGGTGGGTTTCCCATTAATGCATGCTGTCCCTTCCCTCTCCTGCTGTCACCTCACATGAAGGTGACACAGCCCAGCTGAAGAGTGAGAGCCAGTTGGCAAATGATGAGCCAGAGTTTAAGGAGGCCTTAAGTGATGAGGTAAATCAGGAGATGGGGATGGAGATGTCAAAGGAGGCGGGGGCAGGCAAGGCTCCAAACGCCAGCTTGGGGACCTTGGACTGGATCCTGAGGTCCTAAGGAGCCACTGAGGGTCTGGAGCTCAGGGCACCTCACAGCATTGAAAGTCAGGGCTGGTGGCAGTGGGGTGCCGGGTGGGAGAGGGAGCTGAGATGCCTCTTCCTCCCAGATGGCTGGTGGACCTATGGCCCTGGTGGTCAGCATGCAGCGCCTGACACCCCTGCTGAGCACCGTGCTGACTTCCACAAGGCCTCGAATGCTCATCCAGCACCATCATGCTGGTGAGCCGCCACCCACCCCTGCAGCTTGGGCTTAGATATCTCAGCCTAGCCATGGGAGCTCTCTGCTCCTGCTCCACTCTCTTCTCTGACTTTGTCCATGCTGTGCTCTCTACCCAGAATGCCCTTTCTCTCTTGAGCTCCTAGCAAACTCCTATACATCCTTCAGAACACTGCTCGAGCATCACCTTCTCTAGGAAGCCTTCCTGTTTGAGCACTCTCCTGATAGTTCCTCCCTCCTCAGTTACCCAAACATGTCTCTGGTTGCATTTGTGACAGTTACATAGTAGGTTTGTCTCTGTCCTCCTGACAATCCCTGGGTTCCAGGGCTGGTTCTAATTCATCTCTACACAGCACCAGGACCAAGCTCACACTCAATGAGTGTAGGTTGAGTGATAGAACACCTGTGGTGAACTCCAGGCACAAATTTGTGTCCCTCAGGTGCCTGCTGACTTCTGGTGACTCATTGATATTAAGGTCCTGGTTCCCAGTGGCTCCCCTTTCTCAGTGACACCTTCCTGCCCCCAAAAGCTTGGAGAAGCCAGATCTGCCTTGGGCTGGTGGCTGAGCCTCTCTGAGCAGGAGTTGCCTCCCAGTCTTGTGGTCAGGAGGGGGCAAGCCAGCCCTGCAGTCAACTGAGCAGAAAGCCCTCCCTCCTGAGGTCGGCCACCAGCCCCATTTGATCTCAGGTCTGGATGTGCAGAGCCTATACCTGGGGGAGGCCAGCACTGCGGGCCACACATTCACGATGCCCGGTGGGCATGCAGAGGGACCCGGCCACATCCACATTCCGGCAGGTGAAGTGAGGCGGCTCCTTGGGAAAGGTGGGTAAGGACAAGGGTCACCTGGCCCCAAACCTCAGCTCTGACATGGCTAGCTGGCTATGCCACATCGAATGGGTCTTCATCCTGCAGACCCTCAGTTTCCTCATCTGCAAGATGGGCTCTTAGTTTTCACCTTGTGTGTGGTTATGAGGCCAAAATCACCCACCACAAACTAGTGTTCCCTTAATCTCCTCTACAGAACACACAATTTTCCTGGGGAGTGGATGGTAGAGGGGGCCCAGCCCCTGGTGCTATGCAGGGGTGGAGGGTTAAGGCAAGGGACAAAAGGGATCTGAACTGCCAAGCAAGGTGGTTGACATTCTGGCTCAGTCATTTCTTAGCTGTGTGGTCTTAGGGAAGTCATTTGCCTCTCTGAGCCTCAGTTTCCTTATCTGTAAATGGAAAAAGCATTACCCTCAGAGCTAACCAGTGATGCTTGCTCAGTCACTGGGTGGGGTCTTGGGTCCCCCTCACACTCAGCCAGGCCTCTCTGGAGTCACAGTGATCCACAGCTGGTTCGCCTCCAGCATCTTCCAGCAAACTCTGGGGTTGCGCAACCTGGTACCCCAGACCCCCAACAGTTTAGAAGAGGCAAGCAGGATGCAGAGGTAAGTGGACCCCACTCAGAAGGCTGCTGAGGGCCTTTGTCCTCTCCCTGGGGAAAGCTGGGCCCCCACCTCTCCCAGAACCATCTTTCTAATGCTTAGCAGCTTAGATTCACCCCCATCTCCCTGCCCTCCTCTTCTGGGTCTGCAGAAAGGAGGCCAGTCAAACCCAGCTCACCACTGAGATCTCCGCTATGTGAACTTTCCTGCTCCCCCTCCCCCTACAGCCACCCTTAGAAGTGCCCTTTGTTCCCACAGGCTCCTAAGCACCCAGGTGGGGTCAGCCATCCTCTCCTCTGAGGTGTGGGACGCTGCTGGGGAGGTGAGCACGGCCGTGACCTTTCACCTGCAGCACCAAGCCCAGGTATGGTTGGCCCATCTGGGAAATAGTCACCCTGGTGTACTAAACCTGCTCAAGAGGACATATCCCTCCCCAGTGATGTCACTGTCCTCACGAGCTCAGGAAGGGAAGTAAGCAGTAGTAGCTAGAAACCCAAACTCCTTTCTTTTGAGACATTACAACATTTCAGAGGATGCTTAAGCCTTCTTTGCTGACAACCAGTCATTCTGGGGACACACAGACACACACCCACGCACACAATGGCTTGTCAGTCTTTTTCTACATCCTCTCAAGACTTTTAAACTATCATTTTGATTCAAGTGTGCAGTCTTCTCTCGTGTTCATGGGGGATTGGATCCAGAAGCCCCTCCCACCGCCGCCAAGATACCAAAACTTAACACGGGTGCTCCAGTCACTTATATAAAATGTCACAGTGTTTGCAATAACCTTCCGCACCCTCCGGTACACTTTAAATCATTTCTAGATTGCTTATAATATCTAATACAACGTCAATGCCTGTAAGTAGTTATTATTATAGTGGATACTTTAGGGAATAATGACAAGAAAAAAACGCCTGTACATTTCAGTACAGACATAATTTTTCTTGTTTGAAAATTTCCATCCAGAGTTGGTTGAATCTGTGGATTCTGAACAGAGAGCCAACTGTGTGAATGTACAAGGAAGTGTACAGTCTGACAAGTTTTGGCCAGTGAATTTATCGGTGTACCCCTACCCCAATCAACCAGGGTATTTCTACTTCCCAAAGGGCTGCTTTGTGCCTCTCCCTGGTCAGTTTTTCATATCAATAAATCACCACTCTCCCTTCATCATATGTGTTGATGGCTCGGAAGCCAGGTGACATTTTCTTCCTTTTTTTTTTTTTCTTTTTTGTGGAACTGGGCTTCATGTTTGCAAAGCAGGTGCTATACTGTTTGAGCCACACCTCCAGTCCATTTTGTTGTGGTTATTTTGAAGATGGGGATTTCTTGAAATATTTGCCCGGGCTGGCCTTGAACTGTTTTCCCCCTGATCTCAGTCTCCCAAGTAGCTAGGATTGCAGGCATGAGCCGTTGGTGCCCAGCTTTTATTGGGTAAATTCTTAAAATCAGACTTGCCAGGTTGCATGGTAAGTGCATTTTTAACTTCCTAAGAAACTGTCAACCTGTTTTCCAAATTGGTTGTATCATTTACATCCCTTTCAGCAACAGATGAACAGTTCAGTGCTCTTTAAGATAAGTTTTTAACTGTGATGCCCAATTTATCACCTTTTCCATGTAGATCTGTTGAAAATCAATTGACCATATGATATGTAGGTCTATTTCTGAGCTCATTTTTTCTGTTCCATTGATCTACCTTTTCTCTAGTCCCATACTTTCCTGACTAATGAGCCTGTATAGTAATTAAAATCCTGCAACTTCATTTTTTTTTTCAAATTTGCACTGGCTAACCTAGATTGTTTCCATGTAAATTTTAGAATCAGCTTGTCAATATTGACAGAAAAAACAGCTGGGATTGTGATTGAGATTTCATTGAATGTATACATCACTTTGGGAGAACTGGCATCCTTTCTTGTAGTACAAGGATTTGAACTTAGAGCCTTGTATTTGCAAGTCAGGAGCATCAGCACTTGAGTTGGTACACCAACCTGAAAACTGGCATCTTAAAAATGAGGCTGCGTTGGGTGCTGGTGGCTCACGCCTATAATCCTAGCTACTTGGCAGGCTGTGATAGCAAGGATCTCAGTTCAAGGCCAGCCTTGAAAGACCCCATCTACAAAATAACCAGAGCAAAATGGACTGGAGGTGTGGCTCAAGAGGCACAGTACCTGTTCTACCTGAGTTCAAACCCCAGTCCCATCAAAAAAAAAGTAAAGTGAGTCTTCCAATACATAGTCAATCTCTATCCTTCTATTTATTTAGGTTTCTTAAATTTTTCTCAGCAGTAATACATAGTTTTTAGTGTGCAGGTATTAAAGATATCTTATTAAATATATCTCTAAGTATGCCATATTTCAGGATGTGATTGTAAATGGTATTTTTTTAATTCAATTCAAAATTATTCGTTGTTAAGTAATAGAAATCCAACTGACTTTGGCACACCAAAATTGCATCCTAAAATTTTGCTGAACTCACTAGACCCTTCTAGTAGTTGCCTTCTGAATCTCTGGATTTTCTACACTCACAACCGTGTTATCTGGAGATGGAAACAGTTTTGGTTTCTCCTTTTCAATCCATGTCTTTTTTTTTTTTCCTTTTTCTTACCTTATTGCATGGGCTAGAATTTCTAATTCATTGTTGAATGGGAGCAGTGAAGCCAGGCATCCTTGTCTCATACCCCATCTTAAAGAAACCATCCAGTCTCTTTTTTTTTTTTAACATCCAGTCTTTCATCATTAAGTGTCACCTGTGGATTTTTCATAGGTGCCCTTTTTTCAAATTAAAATCCCACCTCCCTGGCTTTCTGGGAATTTTTGTCAGCTTGAATAGCTATTGAGTTTTGCCAAATACTTCTTCCACATTGACACAATCCTATGGTTTTCTCTTTCATTTTACTAATATAGTAAATTACATTAATTGATTTTCAAATGTTTAACCTACCTTGGATTCCTGATAACAACCTCACTTAGTTATGGCACGTTATTTTTGTGTGTGTGTGTGTGAGTAGTGCTAGGGATTGAACCCAGGGCCTGTGTATGCTAGGCAAATGCCTACTATTTGAGCCACACCCACAGCCCTTTTGTATTTTGAGACAGTGTCTCCATGATACCTTTGCCTGGGGTAGCCTCAAACCTGAAATCCTCCTGACTCCATTTCCCAAGTAGGTGGGATGGAACTGGAGGCATGGCTCAAGTGGTAGAGCACCTGCCTAGCAAGTAGCTGGAATTTCAGCTTTGCACAACCATGTCTGGCTTGCTGTCTTCTGCATATGTTGTTGGATTCAACTTCAAACATTTTGTTATAGTGATTTTTATGTTCAAGTTCACAGACAATGTGTTCGGTGGTTTTCTTGTAATGTCTCTCTCTGGTTTTGATATCAGATTATTATTGGCCTCACAAAGTCAGCAGAAGTGTTCTCTCCTCCCAGTGGCTCACGCCTGTAATCCTAGCTGCTCAGGAGTCAGAGATCAGGAGGATCATGGCTTGAAGCCAGCCAGGGCAAAATAGTTCAAGAGACCCTATCTCATAAAAAGAAAAAAGGTCATCACTAAACAGGGTTGGTGGCTCAAGGTGTAAGCCCTGAGTTCAAACCCTGTCTGCAAACAAAACAAAACAGAAAAAACCAGTACCACCAAAAGCTAGAAGAGAGGATGAATGATTCCTGTGGTAGAAATGCCAGCTACCCAGATCTAATTATTACACACATTATATGTATATTGAATTATGCTATACCCCAAAAATGTGTAATTTTTATGTGTCCATTAAAAATAAAAATATATTAAAAGCCCTTTGAAATATAAACAAAATTGGGGAAAAACCCCACTCTTGGTGCCATGGATGTTAAAAGGATAATAGAGGGTTGTCAAGGACAACTTTATGCTAAAAATCAGACAGCCTACATGAAGTAGACAAATTATTTGAAAGGCACAATTTCCAACCCATTTCAAGAAGAAATAAAACATCCAAATAATCTGTATCAATTAAAGAAACAGCTCTTACAATTGAAAGTCCTTCTGCAAAGAAAATACTAGGTCCAGAAAAACCTCACTGTTAAATCCTATCAAACGTTTACAGCGTACCCAGTGGTACTGGGGTTTGAACTCAGGACTTTGAGCTTGCTAGGCAGGTGCTCTACCACTTGAGCCATGCTTCCAGCCCTTTTGCTTTAGTTATTTTTGGGATAGGGTCTAGTGTTTTTGCCCAGACCTATGCCTGAACTGCGTAGCTGAGATGACAGGCACACGCCACCAGGCCCAGCTACTGGTTGAGAGGGGAGGGTGGGGGGGCGATTTAGCTGACTTTTTACCCAGGCTGGTCTCAAACCAGGGTCCTCCCAATTTCTGCCTCCCAAGTAGCTAGGATTACAGGTGTGAGCCACTGTGTCTGGCTCTTCTACCTCTTTTGAAATACAGTTATTATCAAGCATGATCACATTACTGTGCTACAGGATGTGAGAAGTTATTCTTCCTGTTCATCTGCAGTCTTGTACCTGCTAACCAACTTCAAAGAGCTAAGTTTTGGAACGTAATTAATAATTTATATATTAATAATATGATTTTTTAAAACTTTGAACTAAAAAATTAGTAAGAGTCATGCATTATTCGATACAAAAAGAAAAAGCTAAAATCCTATCACCCAGAGATAAAGGCTATGGACAGGCTGGCATATCTCCCTTCAGCCTTTTTCTGGACACGTCACATTAAATATGTCCTTTTTTCTTTTTTGGCATTAATGGAGTTCGAACTCAGGGCATCAGGCTTGCTAGGCAGGCACTCTACCACTTGAGCCACTCTGCCAACCCAGTATTTCTTTTTTTTTTTAAATGGTGAAAAAAATTGTATTTAGAACTAGGTGGCTAGACTCAGCTTAGACAATTCCCATTTCACTGGCGACACCAAAGCATCATAATGAGAAGTCAGCCAGACACGTAGCTTCTTGTCTGTCAGGCCTGACCAGGGCATTGACCTTGACTACGTCCATGTCACAGAGCTTTGACCTTGGCTGCATCCACGTCACAGAGCTTCTTCACAGCCTGTTTGATCTGACACTTGTTTACCTTCACATCCACTATAACCATGATTCGGTTTCTGTCTTCATGGCAAACTTGGTGGTCAGGGGAACCTTGACAACAGCAGTAAACTGCCTCTGGGACGCAGTGTGTTAGGCCACCGGAAGGTGGGTGACAAGGTGGATCTTATTTTTTATGGCCATAGCCACCTTTCAACTCTGCCTTTCTTGGGCTTTGGCCTTGGGAGTAGATTTCTTCACTTCCAGTGCCATCTTGATGAAAATGACAAAGACTTCTTTCCTTTTGCAAAACTAAAAGCCATGCAAACATGGGCTTTTTACTTTCCTGCAGGTGTTTTCTGCATTGTCTCAGTCACAGGTGTCCCCTTGCCATCCTGTCACTTGCTGCTCCATCCTAGCACATATAGGTCTGAGGTCAGAACAGCCACCCTTACCGGGAGTGGACCAAAACAAACACGACCTCCCCTCATCCCGCGTGCAGGGAGCCAGGGTTTTTCTATTGTAATTAGCCCTCATTTTGATTCTTGGTGACTGCTTCCAGGTTCGGGGCCAATGGCACAAGTAGTTTTATAACAGCTACATTTCTCTTTCAGTGTACACCACTTGAAAATGCCCCTAGTGGTGCTGCAAGAATCGGCCATTTTTAAAGTGAAGGACTGCTTTTATTTGTGTTTCTGGTACCCACTATAGTGCTTGGGACTCAGAAAAAATATTATGAATGGATGAGTATCTAGGGTGACACCTCAGTCCACTCAAGAAACTGTCTGAGGCCTTATCATAGAGAACAGGAAGGAGCCTGGAGACAACCAACCTTAGCCCACTCTCAGTTCCACACCGTCAACTATGGCAGACTAACTCCCGTCTCTGAGCCTCAGTTTCCCCATCTGAAATTGCATAAGTATATATCTGTCTCCTAGATTGCTATAACAATCACAACCAAGGACATGAAAGTGCTTGGCAAAACCAAGCACTCCCTTGGCAATGTCACCAAGGGAGGTGACGTTGCTGGTACCCTCATCAAGTCCTAAGCACTGGCTGCCTTCGCTGTCTGCCACTAATGCCATCTTAGAAAATCTGTATTGCAGTTTTTGTTTAATTACAAAAGAACTGATCTGCTCATTATAACACACTTGAGACCTCCCCATTGTTAGGTTAGCTGTGCGTTTGCTCCCACACCTTGTGTGTGCATCAGTTTTACTGTGGTGTTTAACTCTTCACATAAATGGGCTCCTTAGGTGCATAACGGTATGAGGTCCTTTACTGAGCACAAAATCACAAGGCTCTTTCTGTGTGAGTAGGGACCCACTTGTTGATCTGACCAGATGCAGAGGGAAGTCACTGCTGATCAACCGCTCACGGGGGGGATGGTCATTTAGCTTGCTCTCAGTTTTCAGTTTTTTGGTTTTTTCCTTTTCCTGTGGAAGTGGGTTTTGAACTCAGGGTTTCTCACTCGTAAAGCAGGCATTCCACCACTTGAGCCATACCTCTAGTCCATTTTGGTCTGGTTATTTTGGAGACAGGGTCTTACAAAATATTTGCCCAGGCTTGCCTCAAACTTTAATCTTCCCGATCTCAGCCTCCCAAGTAACTAGAATTACAGACATGAGCCATGAGCTCCTAGCTCCAGTTTTCAGTCTTATACACGATGCTAGAATAAAAGAGTCCTCACCTGGCCTTCCCTTCTGCCTCTTGTGGCACTGCTCTTTCCACACCCTTCCCCCTGGGACCCAGGATGGATAACCTGTGGCCCTAAAACCCAGTGAATCAGCTGGAGTGGCGATGCCAGTAATCCCTGCACTCTGGAGGCTGAGGCAGGAGGATGGCGAATCTGAGGTCAACCTGGGCTACATAGTGAGACTCTGTCCCGCAAAAAACAAACTTACAGAGTCCTCAGCATTCCTGTCCCCCTCTATCTTTTTTTTTTTTTCAGTACTGGGGCTTAAACTCAGGGTCTATACCTTGAGCCACTCCACCAGCCCTTTTTTGTGAAGGGGTTTTTCGAGATAGGGTCCCACTAACTATTTGCCCAGGGTTGGCTTCGAACCGTGATCCTTCTGATCTCTGCCTCCTGAGTAGCTAGGATTACAGAGTGAGCCACTGGTGCCTGGCTCCCCTCCATTCTTTTGATCTCTCTCCTTTTACACCACACACACACACACACACACACACACGCATGCATGCACACACACACTTCTGTCCTGTCTGTTTTCTGCCCATAGGTCTTCTCTCAAAAGCTGCTGGAGCCAGTCTGTGCTTTCTGGGACTTCAGTATCAGGTGAATTTCCATGTTCTTTTAAGGCATTTCTTAAATGCTTGCAAATGAGGCAGAGCTCAGGCATATTTGGGGCCTGCACCTCCCCCTCCCCACGGGGCTTTAACTGTGACCGAACATCAACCCCAACTGCTTAATAATCAATGCAGGTAAGAAACAGAGGTCACTGGTGTGCACCTCCCCCTCCCACCCCACCCCCCTGCCATCCCTGGGGAGGTTAAGCCAGTTTGACAGATGGGAAGTAGAGGCTGGGGTGGGTCAGTGCCTGGCCAAGGTCACTGCTTGTACTGCTTGTTCAAGGCAAGGCATTGAAGGGCCCCAGGCATGGGGATAGGCCTTCCCCTGCCTGCCCCTTCTCCCCATCCCCGTGTCCATGCCATCTCTTCTGTTCCCTCCCCGCCCAAGCCCAGACACAGGGGGCTCCTGGGCCACATCCGGCTGCTCCGTGCTCGCTTTGCACCAGGACTCTACTACCTGCTTCTGCAACCACAGCACCAACTTTGCTGTCCTGTTGCAGGTGTACGATGTCCAGGTGAGCACCTGGGGGTGGGGGAAGGTGACAATGTTGGGACTACATCTTAGAGAATGTGCAATGCAGAGGGAAGGCATTCCAACCACAGGGACAGTCTGCCCAAAGCAAGCAGTTGAGACAGGGCATACTTGTCCCAAGAAGCCACATGGATGAGGGAAGAGGGGCTATCAGGGACCAAGGTGTGGGCCACTGATTCAGCTCTGAGAGAGCACAGGTGTCAGTGACTTGTGAGGGTGAGAGGGGCTGTGGGGTCTGGAATCTGGTGTTCAAGAGGGAATCTTGGCTGCAGATGAGCTGGTAGGTAAAGTTATCAGCCCAAATGAGAGCGGAAGTAAAAGGAGACTCACAAAAAGAGGCCCCCAGAGGGATGCGTAAGGTGATAGATTAGAGGCAAACTCCAGGAGCTGACCAGGCTGGGCTCCCTGAGCTGGAAAGGGACTCTAGTCACTTAGGAGGTCAAGCTAGACAGGACTGCTAGTAAGGGCTGGAGCCTAAGGAAGGTGGGGGGTCACTCGGAGTACTAGGGCACACCCTAGAAAAGCATCGTTCCCAGCAATTTCCCTGTGAGAACAGAGCGTGGACATTTTCCACAACGTAAAAAGCCTTGTTTCTAATAACCCTCCCCGTGGTTGTCTTCACCCCCTGCTCATGAGCATGCTGGTCATTTCCAAGTCACTGGCAGCTGGGTTGACAGGCTGTTTAGGAAGAGCCAGCAGGACAGGAACATATGCAATGCTCAGTTATTAAGCGCCTGGGCCCAGTGGCTGCCACTGTCACCACCTTACTTTCCTGAGGAGGAAGCCTGGGGAGCCTCGGGGTCACCAAGCAGGGTGAATCTGCTCTCCTCAAGGTGGTGACAGATCCTCTCCATCCCTCCCCACAGAGGGGCCCAGAGGAGGAGTCACTGCTGAGGACTCTCTCGTTTGTGGGCTGCGGAGTGTCCTTCTGTGCTCTCACCACTACCTTCTTGCTCTTCCTGGTGGCTGGGTGAGGAGACCAGGCTGTGTTGGGGCCTCCACAGACCTCCTTGGGTCAGGTGTCCATTCTTGGTTCCTAGGGCCTTGATTCGGCCTCCCCTTGGTGTGTGCTAGGCCCCTGTGTCACCAGCCCTATATCCTCTTCTGGCCCATCCACAGGGGACCCAGGTGGAACAAGGTGTGATGTGCCAGTGATGCTGTCCTTGTTAACTGATCCCACTGCCTGCCCAGGGTCCCCAAGTCGGAGCGCACCACAGTTCACAAGAACCTCACCTTCTCCCTGGCCTCCGCCGAGGGCTTCCTCATGGCCAGTGAGTGGGCGAAGACCAACAAGGTGGGCACCCAGTGGGTGGCCTTGCAAGCTGGGGGCCTTTTCTGGTTTGTCCCCACCCCCACCCCTGCCATCTCCACTTGGCTCCATTCCCCTGGGAAAGAGCAAGGCCCAAAGAAGAACTGTCCTGATGGTGGGACCCAGAGACCTTACCCACTGATTCCTGTTTGAGATGACAATGCCAGGCATGGGCAAGGGACCCAGGGCAGGACTGTGCCCAAGACTGAGCTCACGGGGTCCCCCATCCTCCCAAAGGCGGTGTGTATGGCTGTCACGGCCGCCATGCACCTCCTCTTTTTGGTCGCGTTCTCCTGGATGCTCGTGGAGGGGCTGCTGCTGTGGGACAGGGTGGTGACTGTGAGCATGCGCCCAGGCCCCAGGATGAGGCTCTACCATGCTGCAGGCTGGGGTGAGGCCCTGCTCCCTGCTCTTGCTCTATTCTCAACCGTGCCATACACAGCCTCCACTGCCATGCAACAGCGCCCCACGCCAGTGCCACCCAGCCCCGTCTCTACCTGGCTCCTAGAACCGCTCAGTACCCAATACCATTCAGTACTCATCTTCACCCAGCATCAGCTAGCACCCGTCACCCAGCAGCACCTAGTGCTCATCTTCACCTAGCACCACCTGGTACCCATCTCTGATAGGAGCTCAGTTTTCTCAGCCTCCCCACAATCCCCTCCACTTCAACAGCCTCAGCTCCCATCTCCGGTACTCCCCATCCATGACCAGCTAACTCCATTGCCCCCTTATTGACTCATAGCTCTAAGCCTTCAGTCCCATCTCGGCTCTCTCCCCTTGCAAGCTTTCAACAGTACCAAGCCCACCCAACTCTGTTCCTGGCCTCCCCAAGGTGTTCAGTACAGCTGTTACCAAGGGAAACAGCTGTGGGCTTCAGCTTGGGGCCAGGGCTGGGTCCTGGAAAGAAAGGAGTGATAATGTGACCTAAAGCTACTTCTTCCTTCCCTAGGAGTGCCTGTGGTCATCATGGCTGTCACCCTGGCCACACACCACCATGACTACATGGCCACTGGGCACTGCTGGCTCAATGTGCACACAGATGTCGTCTGGGCCTTCGTGGGGCCGGTGCTCTTCGTACTGACTGTGAGCTGGGAGTTATGGGGCCCACAGGGGAGGGACATGTCGGGGAAGGGGGCCTTCTCTCTCCCACTGACGCCAGGTCTCCAGGCCAACTCCTGCATCCTGGTCCGCGTGGTAATGGTCACCGTGTCCAGTGCCCGCCGCCATGCGCGCATGCTGAGCCCACAGCTGGGCCTGCAGCAACAGATCCAGGTCCAGATGTGGTGAGGCCCACTGTGGGGCAGGGCAAGGTGGGGAGCACAAGGCCAGTTGGCCCTGTGTGAGCATGTATGAGTCTGTGCTGGGGTGTGGCCATGTGACCATATGTGATGAGCTCCCCCTGTGTCCTTGCTTATGGTGTCACATATGCTTGTGTATGTCGTGTGAGGATGACCATCCACCCTGTGTGAGTCAGTGTGGACACCAGCCATTGTCCTGTGACCTCGCTGTCTGCAGAAGGCACAGAGAGCCTGCTAAGGACAACGCAGAGGGACCAAAGTCATTGGTCCTCAGAAGTTCAGGTTCAGTGTGAGGGTCTGAGTCGCCAGTCATTGCCCCTGCCAAGAGCCCCCATCAGGCTCCAGGGTCATGCGTGCTGGAGAGGGAGCTCTGTGGCCTTCCTGCAGCCCTGCCTTCTCTCCCGCCTTCCTCTCCATCCTCTTCCTCCCCCATGGTGGGACCTGGGCTGTCCAAGCCAGCGAATCCCTGAAAAGGACAGAACCCAGGATCCCCAGAGAGGGGAAGGGGAAGCCCGCTGACTCTATGCCCTGTCCTCCTTCTTGGCAGGGGCCACCCCTTTCTCAACCCAGATCTGGGACTGGAACCCTGTCTTCCCAATGCCACCATCTGTCTTGCATGCCACACCGTTGGGTGTCAGAGAAGGCAGCAAGTCCTGCAGACCTGTGGTCTGGTCTTCCGCTTGGGCCCCTTTCCAGGAATATCCCTGCACTGTCCTCCTTGGCCCCTCAGCCCTGCCTGCCCTCCCACAGGGCTACAGTGAAGCCAGTGCTCGTCCTGCTGCCAGTCCTGGGCCTGAGCTGGCTGGTTGGCCTCCTGGTACACCTTAGCCCAGCCTGGGCCTATGCCGCAGTGGGGCTCAATTCCTTCCAGGTACCTCGCAGCCTGACATCCGGACTGGGGCTCTGGTATACATGAACTCGGGGGTGTTCACTATGTCAGATGCAGAGAGGGTGAGCTCCCCATCACGGGAGGCATTCAACAGCAAGTAGGGACATTGTGTCAAGAGGATGGACTGGGGGCGGGGGCAGTGGCATGAGGGGTAACCTTGGATCAGCAGAACATGAGGGATGATTTGGGGGCCCATCTTAGGCCTCACCTTCCACGGTGGAGGGAGTCTTGTGAGGCCTGGACAAATTGAACCAGGCCTAGTGGCTCGTTGTGTCCTCACATTCAAGGACATAGCCAAAATTCCAGCCAGAGTCACTTCAGGCTTCTCCAGGAGGCCAGAGAGGGTATGCAGGACACTGAGGGGACTGTGGCCCACTAAGCTGGCTTGGGCTGCCCCATAGTGAGGACAGTAGGCTAGAGAAAGGTGTGGCCAGGAAGCATTTAACCCCACACAAGGAAGTCACAATGGTGGGGCACCAGGGAAGGGCTTCATGAGCACCCCGAGTCCTGGGACCACAAACTTGTGAGGTACCCAGATATGGCCCCACAGTGCCAGCCCAGAAGCTGAGTGAGGGAAGGGAGGGCCCCTGCTGTCTTACCCCTTGGCCTTCAGGGGTGCCTCTCTCCAACATCTGCACCCTCCACTTCCAGCTGTTCCCACCATAGGTCCAAAAATTGGGATTGACCAGAGCCCAGATTGGACAAGGACAAGCTTCCAAATCAGATACAAACTCTGGGTCCTGCTGCCTCAGAACTCCAGCTTCCCTAAGATAGGGCTGAGGCGCTAACAGCCGCCTATATTTGGGTATGGCTCACACTTCTATCCCGACCAACTGACAATGGGGAAACTGAGGCCTCAGGCAGTCACTGCCCAAGGTATCAAAGCAGGAAGGAGCAGTGCTGGGGCCCAAATCCAGAGTTCTTGACCCTCAGGTAATTCGCCTTGACTGCAGATGGGTCCTGGCATGGGCCTGGGGAGGGGTGCCTGACCACCATTCCTGAGTCCATGGACAGTCACTAATTGCCCCTCCCCCACGGTGTGCCAGGTGCTGTGTGAGGCACTAAGGTGCAGCAGTAAACATGGCAGAAAAGCCCTATTTTCAGGGGTGACATTTGGAGGTGGGGACCCACCTGATCATAACCCAGAAGAGGAAGTGACACGTGAGAGCGTGAGGATGGAAGGGAAGTGACGCGTTGTGAGGGTGTGAGGATGGAAGGGAAGGGTTCTGACGGTTGGTTGCTGTGGTCCTGGCCTATGTTATCTTTTACCCTGAGCCCTTGGGACTTGGTCACCTTACGCTAGACAGGCGTGGAGACAGAAGAAAGGGATCTGCTGGGAGGGCAGGGGTCATGTCCAGGGGGCTCTGAGAACAGACAGCAAGAGTGGCTCCCAGAGGCACATCTGGGCCTGAGCACTGGAACATGGGGGAGGAGTATAGGGTACAACACAGACAAGCCTTCCAAGCCCCCAGCGCTTCTTGGGGTCCATTCCAGCTCTGTCTCTTGTGGCCTGGTGACCCTGGCCAAGTTTCACAGGGCACTGAGGGTGGCAGTGTCTCATTGCCATGGTGATCACTCCAGGTGGTTGTTGGTTGCCCACTTCATGACAAGGGGACCCTCATGCTCTTCATCCCTACTACCTGTGGCCCTCAGGTGGTCAGGAACCAAGCCGCGGGGACAATGCCACCCTCACTGCCATCTCTGTCTCCCTCCCTCCCCTTTCTTTCTCCATGTGTGTTTGTCTGAGATTCTTTCTCTGTCTCTCAGGCTCTCTCTCCCTGACTTTCTCTTCCTGCCCCCTTCTCCTCTCTGGTCACAGATGTCCCTGGCACTGATCCACCCAGTTCCTCTTTATGTCTTCTGCTCTCTCCTCTCCTCTGTCTCTGACGCCCCTGTTGCTTCTCTGCCTCTCTGTCTCTATGGGTGTGGTATGACACTGTCGGGAAAGCCTGGCTCAGGCTGTAGGCTGTGTCCTGTGGGCCAGGCCTGGCCTTTTCCTCCCCACTTTTCCATCACACCTCCTTCCTCTCCATGTCCTTTTCCCACCACTGTACCTCCAGCCCTGTCCCTCTCTGTCTGTCTTGGGCATAAACTAGGCAGGATTCACACTAGAACAGTGACCAGGTGACCAGAATGGACCAGCTTCATTCACCCTTCAGGAATGATTATCTAATTTTCTATGCCAGGTTTTGTGGAGAGAGAGCAAAGCCTCACTTCCACAACTAGCTGTAGCTCACACCTACCCTCTCTCTACTCTGGTAGAGAGAGTCTTGTGAGGCCTGAACAAGTCAAATCAGGTAGCGTTTCTACCTCTATCTAAAGGAAGTCAGATTCCTATGCACCTCAAGGATCATTGTGGGGTTCAGCTAAGACAATAATGGCATAGGGCTAACCATCACACCTGGTACTTGCCAGGGAACAGGAGCTCATTGTTTCATTCAGTTGTTCAGCACATGTTTCCCAGCTCCTCCCTGGGCCAATGCCTGTCACACACAGAAAACATGGGGTGCACAAGGCCAAAGAAGCCACCTGTGTGGGTCTCAGCCTGAGGGAGAAACAAGACACCAAAATCACCTAGCCACAGCATGGCACAACTGAGGCCGAAAGACCAGAGGACTGTCAGGGCAGTGTGGGGACAGAACAGCCACTCAGGGGGAGGCAGATTGTCAGCTAAGACCTGAAGACTGGATGGGGCTTGTGGTGGCATCAGATGGGGACAACAAAGGAGGAAGGCTGGTAAGAAATGGGGCAGGAGGGAGTGGTGGGAGCCAGACTGTACAGGACCCCCAGAGCTGTTATAAGGAGCTCAGACTTTATTATGGGGACAGGAACCATGGAGGAAGGTAGGCAGATACTGGTATAGTTGGGTGTGAGTTGGCAAAGATCCTTTTGGAGTGGTGAGGAATGGGCAAGAGGAAACAGGTGGGGAAGGCAGTGCAGAGGCCTCAGTGAGGACAGGCTGGCTTTGGGGAACACTGAGGCACCAGGATCTATTTTGAAGGCTAGCAGTGGGGATATCGCCTCAGGTGGTATGTCTTGGACTCTAGGGCTCAGCTTTCAGCTGGGGGCTAGAAGGCCTGGAGGTCCCATGTGCCCCACAGGTGTCCTCAGGTGCTGGCATCTGGCAGAAGCCTCTGTCACGTGGGACCTGAGGAAGCCCTAGGCTCCAAATCCCACCTGCTGGGCCACTGTAGCTTGGGACTCATTCCTATGGCTCCCACCCCAGGCCACAGGGTCTCCCTCCTCAAATGGGGGATGAATGCCCATCTGCCACCCTTGCCCTGGAGCTGCTGAGGGCCCAGGGAGACCCCAAATGTGGTGGTGTTTGTGAGTGGAGAGCCCCTCTTGGTCCAACACAGTTGCCCCAGTCACCTTGCAAAGCCCTTCACACCTAGCATCTCCATCCTGAAAGGAGGTGAGGTCTGGCCCAGTCCCCAGAGGCTCCAAGAGGTGAAGGTCCTCAGCAGAGGCACA
Organism: Castor canadensis; assembly: GCF_047511655.1. Lineage (NCBI taxonomy): Eukaryota > Metazoa > Chordata > Mammalia > Rodentia > Castoridae > Castor > Castor canadensis. The sequence continues at coordinate 10,893,465 of NC_133398.1, read as the reverse complement.
GACCCAGTAATGGCCTCGGAGCTCAGGAAGGCATTCCCCGTAGGGGGCCAGGCTGTGAGCCCAGGCAGGTCTGCGCAGGGCACAGAAAGACATCAGAGAGGCCACCACTGGGGTAGAGTGGGACAAGGCCTCTCAGGTCTACAGCCCCTGCCCAGGCTGGAGGACAGGGCAGCAGGGCGGGCTCATGTTCACCTGTCTCTGGGCGTCTCTGCCTGACATCAAGCAAAGCGGGAGGCCAGGCTTTGAGTAGGGTGGAAGTTTCCTGTTAGTGACACAGGGTCTTTCTTCAGGGCCCTTACATCTTCCTGGTCTATACAGCCTACAATGGAGAGGTGAGTAGGGTCCATGGGCTGTGGGAAGCCAGGAGGGATTTGGGGAGGAGAGGCTGGGGTCCCTCTAGCCCCAGTTCCCCTGCAGCCTTGAGGGCTTGGTGACCCAGGCTGGGGAGGGTTCCAGGCCTGACCCACACTGTCTCACAGGTGCAGAACGCCCTCCAGAGGATGATGGAGAAGAAGGTGGCTGAGGGGCTCCCAGTGGGGCAGGTATGGCTTGGTGATGGGGGGAGGTCCAGGCACCGCAGGTCTGAGCTGACGCCCTCTCCTTTCAGACCTGCTCTGCCCCACCAGCCTGCGGCCCCCAGGTCCCTGGGCAGTGGTCCCAGACAGCCCTGCAGCCTCAGCTCCACCTCAAAGACATGTGGCTCCCAGAGGTCTGGCTTCACTACCTTCCAGTGTCAAGGCTGCCCTGTGCCTCAGTTTCCCCAGTGCTCAGGCTAAGCTGGAAGGACTGTGGCAGATCCATAGCCCATTTGAAAGACAAGGAAACTGAGGCCCACAAAGCTGCAATCTTGGGGCTTCGGGAATGGCTTAGAAATAGCTTGTCACCTCTACTCCCATCATCATGCAACAGGGAATTCTGGTGCCTAGGCAGAGGTGGGACTGGTTCAGGACAACATTCCCTGGGTCTCTACCCAGGGAGGTGGGGTCTAGCAGAAAGGTGAGTGGGTGACTTTGAGGCCCTGAGGCAGGGAGGACCTCAGTTAAAGACTTCCAGGACAGGCCAGGGCTCCAGTCCCTGCTCTCCTGTTTGCCCTTAGACCCCAGTTTCCTCATCGCTAATCTGAGGGTAGAGCTTTGAGTGGACTCTTAGGGTTTTGATAATTTGTGCCCTACCCTAGGTTGGGGGAGCAGAGAGAGGGCTTTCTACCTTAGTCTCCCCTACTCTTAGTCACTTCAGATGTTTCCCCTACTAGGAACCCATGGACTCAGTATCCCCATGGCCTTCTCCTCCATTGCAGACTCTGGGAGACAGGTGAGGCCCCACAGGGTGCTTCCAAGAGGTCAATAAATGTGGCAGAAGGGTTGGAGAGGCTGGGGGGAGGGGGGCCTGCCATGGAGGCTGGTCCTCAGGTGTTGGGCTGAGGATTCTGGAGCAGCTGGTTGCTGCTGCCTGTATGCAGGCCACCCCCGAAGCCAAGGCCATAGGGCACAGAAGGAGGAGTGGTCACCAAGGTGGCCAAGGGTCCTGGGGAATGGAGGAGGCAAAGGAGAGGGGCCCACGCTGTTCCCTCCTCTTCAGGCTGTGGAGCTGACAGCATTCAAGACTTCAGGTATTCTTCACCCCTTGGGGACTCCCCCTTTCCCCCTTGGGCCTGGACACCCTCAACCTCACTCTATCAGGATGGGAGTGATTTGAGAAGCAACCACATCCAGACTCCACAATTTAGGAGGCCTTCCCCTCACTCTGCCCCTTACTGGTTCTTGGAAGTCTTCAATTAGGACAAGGGCCTGTGGAGGTGACAGAGCAGGGTTCCTGGGGGCAGAGCTAATTAAGGAAGAAGTGGGTTGAACCCTTTCTGAGCTGGTGCAGCCACCAAGCAGCCTGCCATCCTCTGTGCACCCCGGTCAGTGCCCAGCCTCTGGCCCTGGGGCTCTGTCCTTAACACCTTGTGCACTGAGAGCCCTTCCAAATCACCAGGGGCACAGGATGCCCTGGGGCTGTCCAACTGCCAACAGGGCGTAAGAGGGGACCTGTGAGCAACTGGGCATGCTCAGGGAGAGGAACTGAGACCTGGGGGCCCCCAGAGGAACCTGGAGCCGTGCATACACAGCTCACTGATGGCCTCTTTGAGCCTAAATTCCCACCATCTTAGACCAGCTCCTCTCAGCCTCAAACACTATTTCCAGCGCTGGGTGAGAGGTCTGCCGATGGCACTCTTACTGGGTCCACGATCTGGACCCAATCCCAGACATGGCAGTTCCTAGTCCAGTGGCCTGGGAAGCGCAGGGCTGCTTTCCTCCCATTGTGCAGGTGAGCAAGCCTAGTGTCGCAGAAGGAGGCAGCAATCAGTCACAGTGTAGGGCTGGAGTCCCTCCTCCCCCTCCAAAACAAAATAAAGATGGGGAAACTGAGGCACAGCTCTAGGCACGCGGGTGTAAGCACAGGCACGTGCGACCCCTCGCCCCAGCCTCCGCCCTAGGGTGCTAGTGCTTAGGCCCTTGAAGGCTCAGCTTCCCGTCTGCAAAATGGGGTCAGAGGCGCCCCCTGCAGGCCGGTCGGGAGCGCGCAGGGGCGATCCGGGGCGCAGCCGCCCCCCACCCCCGCAGGCCCAGCCCCCTCCGCCCCGCCCCCACCCGCGGGCGCAGCCGTCTGCGGGAACAAGAGCCGCAGCGGCGCCTCGGTGCTCAAGTGACAGCGCCTTTGTCTCTGCTGAATGGGTGCGTTGCTAGGGCCGCTCGTAGCAACCGAGCCCGCTTCCACCTCGGGCCCACCCTCCGGACCCCCAACCCTGGCCTGGCCCTCCCGACGGTTCCCGCTCTAGTCCCCCACCTACCCAGGCCACTCAGGCGACCTGAGCGAGAGATGCGTGAGAGTAGAGGCTGCCCGCTGTGTGTCCCTCCTAGAAGTCCAGGGGGCTCTGCGGGCATGCATGTGATCTGAGGATGGAGAAACTGAGGCTCTGAGGATGGAGAAACTGAGGCCCTGAGACCACGAGGGACTGTTCAGGGTGGCCTGAGCCAGGATCCCCCTTCCCCCCCAGGCCCCCAGCCTCCGTTCCCTGACCCCGCCCCATCTTGGCTATTTTCACCAGCTCAGCCCAATGGGCCGTTTTCCTCCCAGGTATCTAGACTGCGTGCGGGGGTCTTTCCTCCAAACCCCAAGCACTCAACGGGCCGGGGGACCTCATCCCAGGAACCCCAGTCTGGATGAGGGGTGCAGCTGGCAACCCCAAAGTGAGAGACTAGCAGCCGTGGACCAGCCCACCCCCACTGCGTCACACTGGAGTGAGGGTCCCTACCCTGGACCCATAGCCCCTCATCTTTCTTTGTTCCCGCCCCACCTGCTCTGCTGTGTGTGGAAATAAAGGCACTGTTGAGGCTCTGCCTGTGCTGTCTGGGGTTCTCCTGGTCTGGGGAGGAGGGGCAGAAGTGCCAGGCTCTCTGGAGGGAGGAAGCAAGAGAAACTGCTGCTTTGGCTTGGGAACTCAGCCTTGTCACCAGAGTAGGCAGGTGCCACCAGCAATTATTAGCACCTGCATTGTCCCTGGGAGATCCTCACCCCCACCCTGAGGCCACCTATGCAAAGGAAACCTTCAGACTCAGGCCTGGGGCCTTGCTGGGGGCATGGCTCAGGGGCAGTGCTTGTGAGTGAAGCCACCCAGATGTACTGCTTGGAGGAGGTGACCTGAGGAGGCTTGGCCAGGCCCTGCCACCACCCACTGTGCAGACCCTTCTTCCAGTTGCCTGTTCTAGGGTTTAGGGGACTGGGGGAAAGGGGGAGAAGAGCAGTAACATTTTCCATTCAGCACCAGTTGAGGCTCAAACCTGGGGCCAGGTATTGGAGGGGCCCAGACTGTGCCTTTGGGGCCAGAGACTGTCACCATCTTACCTGTGGGAATGCAGCCCAGAGAAACAGCACCTTCCCAAGCGGCAAAGCAGGGTGGGGACGGGGGGGGGGGGGGGGGAGCACATGAGTAAGAAGCACAGAGACCCAGCCAGGCACAGATAGCCCCCAGAGACCTTGGTGGCTTCCACTCTGCAGCCAGCTTGGGTTGCATCTGGGACAAAACCTATGAACGAAAGCCAGGGATCTGGGCATTTCCTTCTGGGGAAGGGGCTGTCTAAGCTCTTAAAGCCCCATGGGTCACCAGCAGAACAGGAGACATCAGACCCACTCACTAGACCATGTGACACACAGCCCTGTATTCAGGGAATGTCAGCTCTTCCAGAGACAGGGAGGGCTGTGGGCCCAGAGAGGCCATGTTCAAGGCCTTGAAAGTGCCATGCTGGGGAGCCGAGATCCCAGGAAGACAGGGAGCCCACAGGAGGGGCAGCAGGGTCCCTGTCCTGTCTGAGAAAAGGGCTGGAGCCTGTGGAGGAGGGAAGGCTGGGCAGGGCCGGTCCTGCTGAGTGTCAATGGGAGAATGAATGCTCAGCCTGGCCCGGGCAGAGCCCACTGCCTGCTGATGGCATGGGGGGCAAGAGGAACTACAAGGTGAAACAGACCTAGGCAGGACACTGGTGGCCCATGACTGCCTGCATTTCCACTGTCCTCTGATCCCTTCTCCTCTTTTTCAGAAGGCTCTGTCTTCACCCAACCAATCATAAGGGCTGTGGGGCTGGGAGAGGGACCAAGAGTCCCTTTCCAGTCCCCTTTCCTCTATTCTATATCCTTCCTTCCTCACACCCTCTTTACTCACTGCCAGCTTCACACCTTGACTCTCACCCTGTCCCTTCTGCCAGGACTGCCCCCAGCTTCTACCTACTCAGGGACCTCCTACACATCCTTCAAAACCCTCAGCTATGAAACCTTCCTGTCCCTTCCTCTATTGCCCTAGGAGCAGAATCAATCACTATCTTTATTTATTTATTTTACTTTTTGGTACTGGGGATTGAACCCAGGGTCTCCTGCACACTCCCCCGCCCTGTTTCTGAGAGGGATTTTGCTAACTTTGCCTGAACTGGCTTTGAATAAGACATCCTCTTGGCTCTGCCTCCCGAGTAGTTGGGATTACAGGCATGGGCCCCCACTGTGTCTCACTTCCTCATCTTCTCTGGCTCACTGGCATGAAATGTCCCAGTGGCTGTAATCTGATTAAGACAGTCTCCTCCATCAAGACTAGACATTGTACAGGGTTAGGAACTAAGGTGCCTGCTTCATTTCTGCAGGTGCCAAGAGGAGAGGGACACATTTTGCTTTGTACAAAAACCACTACTGCATCGATCGATCTAGTGGGGAAGCCTTTTTGTAACTTGTGCAAAGGCACTGGGCAGACCAGGAGTGGCATGGAGTTGGTCAAGGTGGTCAGGCTAATGGAATTTTGCAGATGGCTGTGCCCCTTTTCAGCTGAATGACCTTGGACAAGCCACTCTGTTCCTCTATGCCTCAGTTTCCTCATCTGTAATCTTGGGCTGCCACTTATAGAAGTGGTTTGGAGGAGCAGGTAGGACACCAAGTCAGGTAGTGCCTGGAACACCTCAAGCATCACCCATGTCCGCTGTGCTCACTGCTGCCACCAAGCGGGGACAGAGGGAAGCAAAGGAGCTGCGAGGGCAGAAAGGAAGGGCCTGTGATCTGGTCCATCTGATCACTGGGGAAAGGACACTTGGCAAGAGCCTTCCCTTCTGGATTATACACCCTTGCCTCCCAGGGGGACTGTAGGGACAGGAAGGGTACACAGTAGGTGCTCACTAAATGACTGTTCCTAAATTGGGGACAAAGCTAGTATGGCCAGCAGGGAACTGAGCCAAGATCCCAAAAAGAGCATCTCCCAGCCTCCAGGTAATTTGGGGTCCCAGGGATGAGGTGGGGCTCAACCCCAGCAGTGCCTGGTGTCCCCTCACATGTTATCCTCCAACCCTCCTGTCTTCCCAGAATTTTGAGTGAAGGGTATCACTAACCCCCTGCAAGACTCCCCAAAACCCAGCCTGGAGGTTCTACTCAGACCCCAGAATTCAAATCAGCAAATTAGCTGGAAACTAATTGCAAAATTTATTCCAGGGCTGCAGGGGGAGATTCATAAGGGCACTTCTTGTTTTGGGGCTGTGGGTCTCTGACCTTGGCAGGGGTATGCATTTTGGGGACAGAGTCAGGGACTGAGTCAGGGTGGCTGAAGGCAAGGGGCAGGGAGGCCCAGCCTCTTCAGCTGGGCAGGCCTAGCACAAGCTGCAACAGCAAAGACATAGAAGCAGGGCCGTTGGTGGAGGTCCCAGCAGGACAGAGGACAGCCAAGACGTCTCCCCAGTGCCTGGCCCTAGAGAGTGACTTTCAGGGCACAGGGCAGTGGCCAGGGAGCAGAGGCCAGATTCAAGGGTGGCAGCAAGAGACCCAATGGGATAGCGTCGTGACAGGAGGGTCTCATCAGCACTGTCCTCATCCAGCAACCCAGGAGCCCTCCTGGGTTCACTCATACCCCACCCGTGGGACTCTGAGCCCTACAGGCTCCTGCTGGTCACCTAGGAAGGCAGAAAGCAAGTGACATTTCTTCTTTGGGGAGGGGCACTCAACAAAAACAACCAGGCACCACCTGGAGCACTTGGAATGGGAGGGCAGGGAAGGAAGCCTGGGCTGTACTCGGTGCAAATCCCCCATATCCCAGCTTAGACCTCCGTCTGCCCTCTGCCCTCCTCACACATGCCTTTCACGGAGCGTCTAGATTGAAAACAAAGAAAAAGGAAAAACAAAACCAGAAAAACTGTCTTGACTACAACCTTGCAGATTAGGGCCAGTCCTTAGCCAGGAGTGGGTATGGCTGGAATGCAGACTGTACCAAACTCGTCCTCCCTGTGGTGGTTGGGGAGAGGCAGGACGGATGACTGCAGCAAAGTCCTTTCTGGGAAATGGATCAGCGGATTCCCCCCACCCCACCCCACAAAGGTCAGATGGTTGGAGGGCTAGGGAGAGGTCTTTCTGTCTAACCAGTCTCCCAGTTCCTCCAGGGCCAACAGCCCCTGCCCAATTTAGCAAACTCAGTCATCCCTAGTTTGCAAGACAGAGGACTCACACCACTCTCTGGGGGACTCTGGAGACGCCCTCTTCTCCCTCTTCTCTCCCGTGGTGCTCACCTTTCCCCGCCTCTGATTCCGAGAGAGGGAGAAGAGATGACGTCTGACCTAAGGGAGATCCAGGCCTACCAGGGAACCCGGACTTCCTAGACCTGCAGCTCAGGCTCCAGGGCAGAAGCTGGGAGGAGCGGGGGAGAGGTGGTCAGCAGCCACCACCTAGGGGCACTCTGAGTGGCAGCAAGTGCCAGGGGCTGGAGAAGGCCACCACCCCAGCCAGGCGCTGTCCATCCTCACCACCATCCCAAACACACAGCTCCAGAGCTCAGGGGCGGGGGCCTAGGGACAGGGCTCCGGGGTCGCCTACTGAAATGAGCCCGCCACCAGGCTCAAGTCTGCCTGGCCTGCAGCATCTCAATGAGCAAGTTGTTGCGCGGCATTTCGTTGCCCAGGTGCTTGTGATACAGGTACTCCCTGGCCTGCACGCTCAGAGCCCGCACCTCCACCAGGCACAGCAGCAGCTGCTGGAACTTGTCCCCGCAGTGTGGGTAGTGGCACAGGGTGTAATCAAGCAGGGCAGTGTTGGCTTTCTCCTGAGCATCCTTCACCAGGCTGTGGTTGTTCAGGAATTTCACATCTGCAAGGAGAGGAGCTGGTCAGCCTCTCATCACTGTCCCTGCCGGGGCTGGCCTGACACAGCCAGTGCGTCACCAACACCCAATAATCACCGTTCACTAAGGCCATCACCAACCCTACCAAGTGCATCCGTGAGGGTGCTATTTAAAGCACTCCACTTTCTCATCTGTAGAACAGGGGTGACAGCAGAGGTGACGAAGAGGTCGTGAGGATTTACAGAACTGACGCCTAGGGAGGTCTGTGGAGAAAATTCACGGCATATGGGAGCTCGCTGGGAGGGTGTGACCTTCCCTGCTCCCTCACACCATCGCCATGGTCAATGCCATGGCTACAATCAGTCCCATCCCCATGGTCAAGGTCAAAGCTGTCCCGCTGCTGTCATCCTCACGGCCATTGCCATCAACATCAGCCCTCTGCCAGTTACCACTGCCCCCCACCATCACCATGACCAAAGGGGTATGCTGCGAGCAGAAGGATTCCATCTCACAGCTCCAAGGCCCAGTGGTCCTTCCAGAAAGCCAGGGGCACTTGGTTTACCCAGTGACCAATAAAGAGGGTCTTGTGGTGAGGAGGAAGTGGCCTAAGTGGTCACATGCTGGCTGTACACAGAGTGAGTGGTGTGCTGTGACAAAAGCAATGCAGGACGGAACACAGAGTGAGTGCATGGACCAAGCTTTAAAGCCAGAGCTGGGTGGGAAGATCCAGGAGGTCTGTAGAGTGAAGCCATTTACATAAGTAAAGATGGGGCTGGGAGTGTGGCTTGGTGGTACACCACTTGCCTAGCACACACGAGACTCTGGGTTCCAGTCCCAGCATCACAGAAAATAACGTAAGAATAAAAAGCTGGTCTGTGAGACAGAAGTACTGTGTAGGCCTGAGAAGGCCTGTGTTAGAGATGAAGGAATGGCTGCTGATGCAAGAGTGAGGAGTGGGGAGGCTCTCTGCGTGGACCAATGTCACTCGGGCTGTGGATGAAGGGTGTGATCACTGCAGGCCTGCACCCTCGTCCAAAGTGCAAAATGTATCTTCCGAGTGAGACAGATGGGAGCCAAATCCTAGCCACCATTTTGCAGCAGCGGCCCATAGACAAGTCCCTGTGCCCCCTTCCTCCTCTGTGAAGGGGGCTGAGCCCACCTTGCAGAGGTGGGGGAAGCCTGGGTTTGCTTCTTGTCACCCCTTTGTCACAGCTTGCAGCCTTTCCTAGCTCCTGGGCAGCATCTCCAGCCAGAGCCTTGCCTAAGGGTTCAAGGTCAGCAGGAATCCATGGAATCAGCCCACAAATCCCCAAAGCCTAGCTGGGCCTCCCCTGGGCTGTGGCTGTCCACTGCTTCCCCACCCACCCATCACTCTAGCCCTGCTGCGTGGGGGAGTTAGGCCGCATGTGCAGCTCTTGGCCCTCTAATCCCTCTAACACCCACTGTGCTAGGAAAGCTTGGTGCTCCTGGCAACCCTGATCCCTGGCCGCCCCCAGTGTGCCCGCCAAGGTCCATGTTGTCCAAAGCTGGATTTAGGGAAACTGGAGCTGGGCCCTGGTCGTATGGCAGTATCTGCAGGCTGCTGTCCTCCATCCCTGGCCCCCTCACTCCCCAGTTAGTAAACCAGAGTAATTTTCTTCCTCCCTCCCTAGAATCACCATCAAACCATAGGGCACCTTTGTGCCAGTTAGAAAGAAGTTCCCTTTGTCCAGAGAGATAAAGCTAGATTTCAGCCACCCCCCCTTCCCTGCCTTAGTATCCTTGTGTAGTGAGCGACTTACCTGACTGTATGTATCAGCCTTGCTCCCCTAGCCTGGCCTACTCCAGACGTATTCAAAGGTCATGCATGACAAGTCACCTCACCTAGCTGGCTTCCTGGAAGCAAGAGGTACCTACTGGCCCCATCCATCCTTGTCCCAACCTCTCCCCATCTCAATTCTGTCCCATCTGTCCTCACCTCCCACCATCCCCCCACCATCCCCAGGGCTAGGGAAGGCTCCTGACAGTTCACAATAGGAGGCTGGGAGGCCACCCAGCAATAAAGAGGCCCAGAGGAAAGAGAGGGATGGGGACCACCTGGCTCCTGTGCTGCAGTGGGGACAGGGTGGGAGGGACCAGGAGGACCAGGTCCTCGGCTTTACCAGGATTTACTGTCCTTAGTAACACTGAGCCAGAGTTCCGGGCGGGGCACAGAGCAAGGACAGCTCTCAGGGACAGCCCCTCTCCTGAGGTCCTCTGGGCTCCCAGCTCTAGCAGCCCCATGAGATCAGCTACAGGATGGTGGAGGGAGGCAGTCTCTAGTGGCTACAGTTGAGTCGGAATCCAGTTTCCTGGTCACCCGTCACACACCTCATGCCTGCTCAGCTCATCCAGGGCAGCCTGAGCTCAGTCAGGGTATTCCTGAGACACCCAAAGAAACCAGAGTCTGGATGCAAACCCAGGTCTTGTGATTCCAGGGCAGGCCTCCTGCTATGGACGAGCTGGGCAGGGTGCCCAGTTCAGTATGGGTCACACACTGACACGAATTCTAGGGGACTGGACATACTTCATGTCCCATCCATCCAGGAATCTAAACAAGGGTTTCACCCCTGGGTCCTTGGTTTCCCCCAAAGAGGCTACTCTGAGCTTAAGACCTGACTCATGTCACCTGGAGACCTCGGATAGGTCATTCCTTTCTCCAGCTGGCCCATGTCCCCAGTCACTAAAGAGCTTGTAAAGATTCTAAGGGGTGGCAACAGAGCCACATCTCACAGAACACAGTGCCCTTCCTCCCTCAGACACGGGAGCAAACGCACCCTTAATGTGACAGGGACTCACATCCCAGCTCTATGGGCAGCTGATTGAACTTGGGCAAGTCACTTCCCCTTTGCAAGCCTCAAGTTTCCTGTCATCTGCAAAATGATCTTTGTCCCAATGGCAGCCAGGACCAGGACCTCTGCAGTATACTCCGCTCTGAGCCCTGAGCGCAGCAGGGCACTGAGATGGGGACACTTTGGTGATGCCCCGTGTCCCAAGCCAAGCCTACGGGGCTCCCACAGCCCTGGAGGTGGGAGGGGGTGGGAGATGGCACCCCACCCGGAGAGCAGCCGCTAGCTCTGCGAGCTTGGGGCCCCCGGGATCTCAGAAAAGCCCCCTTTTCACGGTTTAATTGAATATTTGAATAATCCTTTCATTCCAGCGAGGCATAAAGAATGTTGTCCCAATAGCGGTGACTCAGGCAGGCGCCCCCGTGCACAATGGCCCCTCGAGTGGCGCTGCTATTCAGGCCGCCTTTTGTTGGCGCAGAGCAGTGGGTAAATTGCAAACGCTTAAGGGAATGCAGCCGCCGCGCCTCAATGGGAATCAGGAAATCGAATGTTAGGTCAATCCATTAAGCTTCGATTAAGTCCTCGGGGGAACAATGCCTGCTGGGCCCATCTTCATAAACACCGCGATTGCCAGGAGAGAGGCACTAATTTTAATTAAACTTCCTTACCTGCCTCCGAGCCGCTGAGACGCTATCTAGACGCCAAATGGCACCCTTCTGCAGAGGCAGGCGAGAGGAGGCGCGCAGAGGGGCGTGGGTGGGGTGGGTAGGGGACAGTCCTCACCCAAGTTCAGGCTGCCCAGCCCAGAGAGGTGCTGCCTGAGGCCGATGCCTGCTGTGCCAACTGAGGTCTGCAGGCAAACGGCCTTCCCTCTCTGGATCCCAGTTTCCCGGGTAACACAGTGTTGGTAGACTGGGTGGGACTATGGGAGGAGCCCTTTGTTCTACACTCAGGTGGTCCCGGTCACCCCAGCCCCAGGTCTGGCCTCCTGCAGGGCTCTGGGCTGCCCACCTGCCATTACTGCTTCCTGTTGCAGTTGGAGGGGCCTTGGTAACAGGCAAGTGTCGTCGTGTCATGTTACTCCAGCTTCAAATCCTTCCTTGGGGCCAGAGGTGTGGCTCAAGGGGTAGAGCACCTACTTTGCAAGACTGAAGACAAGGGTTCAAACCCCAGCCTTTCAAAAAAAAAAAAAAAAAAAAAGCAGGGCACCAATGGTTCAGGCCTGTCATCCTAGCTACTCAGGAGGCAGAGATCAGGAGAATGGAGGGCTCAAAGCCAGTCTAGACAAATAGTTCTCAGGTCCCTATCTCAAAAAAAAAAAACATCACAAGGGTTGTTGGATGGCTCAAGTGGTAAGAGTGCCTACCTAGCAAGCAAGAGGCCCTGAGTTCAAACCCTGCTGCCACCAGAAAAAAAAAAAAAAATCCTTCCCAAGGGAAGGTTCAAGGTACCCAGCCTGGCATTCATAGCTCCGCCAGCCCTTGCCCACCTCCACAGCCTCCTCTCCAACCTTCCACTGCCCTCTACAGCCACACCCAACTTTCAGGTTTCCTCATAACTTTGCCCAAGCTGTTCCTTCAGAGCATTCCTACTCCTGCTGCAAGGCCCAGCTCAGCTGCACCACATCTCAAAAGCCTTCCTTGACATCCACCCCAGGTGGAACAAGCCCAATCCTAACCCTACTGGACTGCTTGGGTCCTCTCCCAACCTGGAGCCTCGGTGGTCACCTCTCCCGCTGCTCTCCCATGTTGTGGGTTCCAGCAGGTAGCTCACACCTGTCCTACTTACTTGGGAGGCTGAGATTGGGAAGATCAAGGTTCAAACCAGCAAACAGTTCATGAGACCCCCATCTCCAAAATAACCAGAGCAAAATGGATTGGATGTGTGGCTCAAGCAATAGAGGGCCAGCTTTGCAAGCATGAAGCCATGAGTTCAAACCACAGTCCCACCAAAACAAAACAAAAACAGGTGGCTCCTTTGACCTCCTGCCAGGAGGTGGCTCCTGCTCTCTGCCAACTCCCCAGTAGCCAGGTCGGGGCCATCTTTCTCACTTTGGCACTGCCTTGAGGGCACTTCCTGGATGTGACCAGCCACAAGCGTAGACTGGACTCATCACCTCCCCCAACTGATTTCTTTTCCAGTGCCCTCACCCTGATTGATGGCAGCGTCACCTCTCTGGATATCAAGTGACCTCCTCTGACGGCTCCAACCTCTCTAGATTTCTGGCCTGCTTGGCTGAGGCTCCTTCATCCACCTCGCCAGACCCATGTCCCTAAGGCCTAAGGCCCAAGGCCCTATGCCAGACGACAGCACGGGATGAAGACGGAGCCTGTGACCCACTCGTTTCTCTCACTTCACTCGTTACTTGTTCATCTGTTCATGAGCTTAAGGATGACTATGACAGAAACAATACTGATGCACATGCCCGAGGGGTCAGACCACACACTGAACATTCTGGAGAATTCTCTCACTGCATCCTGTACCACGCTAACCACTGCGATGGTGGTCAGTTTACAGATGGGGAAATGGAGGCTCAGAGACAGGAACAACTTTCACAAGGACAAAGCCAGAGAGACTAGAGTTAGAACCCAGGTGCTCCATCACTAACCCCTTCCTTAGGGCGCTCTGCTCTGTCTTGAACACACACGTGTGCACACATGCCCATGTACCCCACATGCATGCATAAACACACACGTGCACATGGCACGCACACGCATGCACGCACATCTTACCCACCCCCCTCCAGCTCCTCCAGCCTCTTCTTTCCCCTGTCCCTCAGGCGCCTGGTCTAGGGATTTGATATGGGGCTGGGCCTGGCCCTAGGCCCACCCACACCCTAGGGAAGGTGGAGCCCTTCAGGGGGTGACCAACCACAGAGGGAGCCCTGACCCAGGAGGCTGGTACTGGCAGCCCCCCTCCATCTGCCCCTTGCAGGACCTCCCTGGCCTGGCCAGGGCCCCCCCCCCTGCCCCCAGACTGCTCTCTCCCCCCAGGGCTTTCCATGGCTGTCTCTAACACCTCTACAGAGACCCAGCCCACCACCCAGTCACATGGCCATGGCAGATACCCTCTCGCCGGAAAGCAGGCCCTCGTTCCACTAACCACCCATCTGCCACTCCTCTCCCCAACACCCCCTACTCCCCAACTCTCTGCGAGGCCCTCCCTTATAGGCCTTGGCTATATGCCAACTGCCATAAAGACATTGTCTCCATCTTGCCCTTCCCAGGTGAAGTCCTCATGTGCTGGGTTCCAACCTTCCATCCCATAGCTGCCCCTCTGCCACAAAATTTAGCTGCCCAAAGAACTCTTACTCATCCTCCAAGACCCTGCTCAAATGTCCCTCTTCCAGGAAGCCTTTCAAGAAAAAAGCTCTTGCTCTTCACCCCAGGTTTCCTGAGCCACACCCAACTCTCTACCCCTAACCACCTAGAACAAGAGCTCTTGGAGGCCAGTGCCACCTTCCTGTAAAGGGTATCAATGCGGCAGGGAGGGCACTGGAGATAGTTGGCTGTCAAAAGGAGCGCAGGGCACAGCTGGGCTGGGGCAGGAGGACACCAGGAGGAAGACTCTGGATCTGGGGAGAGAGGTGAGCTGGCGAGCTGAGTTCATCCTCTCCTGGTTCCTTGCTTTCTTTCTTTTTTTTGGTGATACCAGGGTTTGAACTCAAGGCCTCATGCTTATAAGGCAGGGGCCTTGCCCCCAGCCATGCCCCCAGCCCTTTTTTGCATTGGGTATTTTTGAGATAGGGTTTCTCAAACTACTTGCCTAGGCTGGCTTTGAACCACAATCCTCCTGATCTCTGCCTCCTGAGTAGCTAAGATTACAGGCATGAGCCACCAGTGACCAGAGGCTCCCTGCTTTCTTGTCACTTCTTTCTGGCTACCTAAACCCCTCCCCCGTCTACCTATCTCACCAGTTGCCATGTTGAGCTGAGGTCAGCTCTGCCAGGCAAGGATTTGATCTTTTTGCTCATTTCTATCCCCAGAGCCTTCACCAGGCAGACAGTGTTTGTAGAAAGGATGAGTGAATGAGTGAGTGCAGCGCTTTCTGTAGGGGAAGAGAGGCATATATACCTAGCGATCTGCCAGGAATGTTCCAGATTCTCAGAGGAGGTCCTTGTCCTGTGAAGGGCAAGCCTTAGACATCACTTTGGCACTTGGCACTTCACACACACAGAAATGGAGGCCCGGCAGGGATGCAACTCCCATTTTCAGAGTCAAGTCTGGCCAGGTGCCCTCACACCTGCTCACTAAGGGAGGGTCCTTGGCACACTGACCCTATCGTGGTGGCCTCTCTGGGCACAGAAGGCTCCTCAGCGTCCCCCACCCTGTCCCAGCTGTCAACCCCCCATGCCCACTCACCAAGGCTGAAGAGGATAAGGAACTTGAGGCAGACGAACTCCTGGCGGTCCAGCTGCAGCGCATGCAGCTGTAACACCAGCTCCTGGGCCCGCAGCACCAGGCTGTGCAGCAGGGAGCCGGCCTGGGCAGCCACGGTGCTCAGCTCCACCTGTGCAGCCAGAGTGAGGCAGGGAGGCCAGTCAGAGACACAGTGAATGGCTGGGGCAGGAGGCTCTGGTAAGGGTGAGACCAGCCCTGCCTCTCAGCTGACACAGGCAGCCTCTGCTTGGAACCCTGAAGCCTCCCAGGCCCGCAGGCCAGCAGGTCTGGGAGCCCTCCAGGGCAGTGGGGCAGCCACTAAGCAGGGGCTACAGTGTCGGGTGCAGGGTCCTTCATATGCAAAGAGCTGCTGCCAGGCCCAGCAGTATAAAGAGTTGTTGTATAGCCACTGCAGTGACTGCTTGTCCCTGGAGCAGGGGCACGGGTGACCAGGAAGGGCAGCTCGGCTTGCACACATACGCCGATGCATGTACACCCCACACACTCACACACACACTCAGCCCAGCTCACACTCACGCACACACACATGCCTGGAGCTGTTACCTGCTCCAGAAAGTGAAGGCACACACACGTGCACACCCACACATCCTTGGATGGTCACTCATGGTGACACACACACACCTATGAATGAGTCCACGTTCACGTGGTGACAGGCGGATGTGCACACCCACGCACCTCTGTGTGCATGATAAAACACAGGTATATGTGTGTGCACAGGACATTCCTGAGGCCACAGAGACTTGGACCTAGCTGTCAATAGTCACAGGTTCCCTGCACTGGTACTCACGTGTCTCAGAGTCACTCTCTGGAGACCAGCATCCCGCCCCCTTACCCATGATGGTCTGAGATACCAGCGTGAGAGCTGAAGGTAAGGACAGAGACCTGAAGGGTCGTATCTCCACCCCACCCCTGAACCCACCACTCAGCCTATGTCCCCACCTACAGGGTGACAAGGCATCAGCCCCCTCCCTCTCCTCTCACCAGTTGGTGTCTCCATGTAGGTGCCCCACCAGGCCCCAGCATGCTAAGCCAGGTGGCTGTCCCCATTTCTTCCTGGCCCCCATCCTAGCCCTTCCACTTGCCTCCTGCAGGTCCCTCCTCCCCTCCTGTGGCTCTGGTTCCATTTTAGGAATTCCCAGCACCCCCCCCCCCCGCTCCCACCCATAATTCCACATTCTCTGCTCTAAGAGGGGCCAAATTCTGACTAGGAGCTCTGTGGACCCACTCCCCGCTTCCTTCCCTCCCTCCTCCCTTCCCTCCCTTCCTCCCTCCTCCTCCCCTCTTCCTTCCTTCCCTCTCCTTCTTTCCTTCCCTCCCTCCTCCCTCCCCCCTTCCTTCCCTCCCTCCTCCCTTACCTCCTTTCCTCCCTCCTCCTCCCCTCTTCCTTCCTTCCCTCTCCTTCTTTCCTTCCCTCCCTCCTCCCTCCCTCCTTCCCTCTCCTGACCCTACCTTCCTCCTCTCTCCTCCTTCCTTCCATCTCCCCTCCCTTCCCTACCTCCCTCACCTCTCTCCCTCCCTTCCTCTTCCTTCCCTTTCTTCCCCTTACCCCTTCCTCCCTCCTGCCCTCCCTCTTTTCCTTGCTGATTTATACCTGCCTGCTCACAAGCCTCTAGCAGCCCCTCCAGCCTCATCTCCTCCCTCTTCCCACCCCCACAGCCCCCAGCAGCGCTCCCAATTCCCTCAGAGTCCTTGCTCCTGCCATCCCCTCACCCATGTGCAGATGGGGACTGCCCATCCATCACCTGTCACTGACCAACTCTGATTTATTCTTGGGAGATACAGTGCTACTGTCACCTCCTTGCTCACCCCACACCCGAGCTCAGGGAAGGGCAGGAAGCCAGGGTGCTGAGAAAGCCCGGAGAGGCCTGCAAGTGGCAGCTTACCTCCTGCCCGGTGACCAGCAGGATGCTACTCTCCTTGCCGTATTGGATCTGCCGGTAAATGTGGTCAAACACCAGCAGCTCGCTCCAACAGTTCTGCAGCAGTGTCATCTGATCGGCCACCTGCAAAGAAGAGCCATGTGGGGTCCAGCTAGGGGCCTTCCTCACCTCCTCCCCCCAGCTCTCCACTCTGAGTCTCAGCTGGGTGTGTGGCCTAGGTGAGTGCCCACTTCTCTGGGCCCTGTCTGCCCACCTGTCTACTTCATCAGGTTGGCCTGGCACACTGAAAATATTAGCGACTCACGTCTGGGGAAACGAAGGCTACCATTCATTTGGACATTACCATTTGGCCTGTGGCCACGTGGGGAAGCAACAGGGGGCTTCCACCGGGCCTTCTGCAGAACTTCTGGACCCATGAGAATAAAAGGGGCCCTTCTGGCCTGCAGGCAGAGCAGGAAATGGGCAGCAGGCCAGCGGTCTGACATCTGCAGCAGAACAGCAACAAGGGATGGATTCTGATCGCCCAGGGAGGCACAGCCCTGCTGGGTACCCTACGAATCTGGGGGACCGTTGCATTCTTCTATGGCAAGGGCGGATGGATGCTCTGGACAGACGCAAGTGCCATTCAGAGCCACGGAGGGCGAAGCCAGACAGCCCCTGGACCAGAGCCACTGTCTGCTGAAGAATCCGCTGTCCAGGGAGGATTGGGGATTCTCTGGGGTCACCCAGGGGAGGAAGCAGCCCAGGGTTATGGTGGACACCCCAGTCCACCAGAGTGACAAACTCAGCCTTGCTGGGTGTTCAAAACAGCCTGGACCCCTGCAGCGTATCTCCCAGGTACGCAGTGCGTACCCTAGTCCCTCTGTGTCGGTGATCACCGGCCAACCCCATGTCCCCAGCAGGTACTCCCCAGGCTCCTCTCTAGGCCATGCCCCGTGGTAAACAAAACCATGATGACTACCAGTCAGTGCACAGAAGTCCTGCAACCGATGAGACCGGTACAGCTGTTACTCACTTTATGGAGAGAAGAAACTGAGCACAGACAGGTAAAGCAACTTGCCTAAGTTCACACAGCTCTGTCTGGCTCCCTATCTGTGCTCTTTACCACTAGGTAAAGACCTGTTCCCTGCCCCAGGTCATCCAGGACTTCACAATCTCTTATAGGCTTGTTACCTGCTCTGTGAAGTTCTCCCCAGTCTCTTTTCCTTCCTCAGTACCCTTGCCACCCTCTGGATTCCTGTCTTCCCTGGTACCGGGAGGTCTGAGAAGGCAGGGCTGGCGTCTGAGTACCTCTGGGCCCCTTGAGGAGGTTGCTGAGTGGCTGATGAACAGGTATGTGCTCCATGAGACACCCACCCCTCCCCCAACCTGGAATTTGAGGTAGCACCTGGCCCTTGGGGAGCTGGCCTGGGCCTAGGAAACAGCTCTCTCTTCTAGGGGGTAGAGATCCCCTCCCTCTTCTATAGGATGTCCCTGGGCCTCTGTCCTCAGGCACACAGGGACCAAGAGGAAAGCCAGCAGCTGGACACCCACATAGGTTCCTCCTGGCCCCTGGCCCTGCCCTTCCCCATCCCACATGGTAGGAGAGTGCGAGAGAGGGTCTGCAGCCAACCTACTCTAAGCCACCACCTCTGCACTGCCTCTGTTCATTCTGGGTAAAGAGCCCACACCTCTCCTAGAGCCCCATCACTATCAGAACAGACTCAACCTCAGACCTGGCCTGACCCCCCACTGGCCCTGGGTGAGAGGGGCTGCCTCTCACCTCTCCTAGGGAAGTGGCTGGGCCCGCAGGAGGGCTCCCTGTCACAGTTTCCAAGGAGCCAGGCAAGGAGTCATGAACACCCGCTGTTGGGACACCTCTACCCAGATGCCCCTGCTGGACTCATCTTTGGGGGGCCCCCAGGAACTGCCTGAGGCCCAGGTAGGAGGCACTTGCCTAGGGTCACAGTAGAGGCAAAGAAAACTCAGGCCTACTGTGAGTAACCCAGATGGAGGCCACACAGGCTGGGGTTGGCCCCCTCCACCCACTGCAAGCTGAGCCGCAGAGGCAGACACCCTTGTGCCCAGAGTGAAGGAACAGGGTGGGGGTGGTGGGAAAAGCGATAAGGGGCAGAGTGAGGAGATAAACAGGTTGAGCCTTCACCAGAAGGCAGAGGGTCACAGTGACCTGGTAGGCCCAGCTCTGGAGCTGACTCTGTACCCAGACCAGAGCCCCAGGGCAGGGCAGCCCTGAGGATGGACTGCGAGGGAGGCCAGGGCAGAGAACGCCTGAACACTGTTGCCTGGGCCCTGGGTTTGAGTCCCCATCGAGGACCTGCTCGGCTCTGTCTTCCTGTTCTGCGTAGTGGGAGCAAATCACTCTTCTCTTTTGGTTAGAGGAGACGACTAGGAAGTCACGTCGTCATCATCGCCAAGGGCTCTGCAGAGCCAGCCGGGCTCTCACCTCCTAGTTAGCTTTCCTGCCAGACCCTTGCTTCTTCCCTTGGATCAACAGATGGACACAAGAGACACCCAACTCCAAAACAACTCCCCCATGATGAGCCCATGCACCCCCTTCCCCCACCTTATTTTTAAAAACCTAGAGGGGCACAGCTGCCAGCCCTCTCTATAAGAAAGCAGGTGTATAAGAGCCTCACTGCCTCACTTAACCCAAGAGGGCTGGTTTCCACCTTCCAGAAGTTTCTCCCTAAGTTGCAGCTTCCTCCCCCACTACCCTCAGGCCTCTCTGCACAAGGACATTTGCAGTCCTGGCTCAGGGGACACTCTCCATCCTGGCCTGTCTGTTGGCCCCCCTCCCCAGCTGCCCAGCCCTCCTGCTGCGCCCCCCCCACTCACAAATCTTCCTGGAGCCTGCCCAGAAAGGGTATTTATGGGTGCCACCATGCTGACCTCTCCCCTTGAGGCCCCTCTGGAGCCCCTGGGGTCTGATGACTCTGGCAGCCAAGGCCAGCGCCTCAGTAACTCCCCAGTGGCTGACATGCCGTGGGCTGGCTGCAGCCTGAGCCAGGTCAAGGGGAGTGACCTCAGGCCATCGTTTGTCAGCCCAGGACTGAGGGACTGATGGGGTTACTGTGGCCTCAACAAAACCATGTATCTGGCCAATTAGGTCTGATGCCAGTGGGGACATCAGAGCAGACACTGAGGATGGGTACATGAAGACAAGGGTCGTTAGGCACTTCTGCCCCCTCCCACCCCCACCTGTCCTTTGTAATTGTCTGGAGTGGCTGAGCTCCCCACTGTGCAGCAGGGAAAGGTGCTGTCTGCCACTCTGCAGTTAAGAAGTTGCTCTACCAGCCCAGAACAAAGCGGCCCCCATCTTTGTGGCAGCTCAGAAGCGGGTGGACACAATGTATCTTTCCCGGTTCTCTTCCTGGCCCGCCTACAGGGCCAACAGGAGCAGACAGGAAAGGAGGGGCTGACCCCACTGACGGGACTTCCTGTGCGCCAGGCCTTGCCCTGAGTTCTTCCCTGTCCTGGCTCACCAAACCCTTACAACTCTGCGGTGGTTATTACTTAAACTCCTCCCATCTCGTGGATGAGGAAACTGAGGCCCGAGCAACGTCACTTAGCCAAAGTCATCCCAGCTTATAAGTGTCAGAGGAGGAGCTTGACAAACCTTTCTGATTCTGGCCTCTGGTGTTTGCTTCTGTGCCACTGCCGACTCAATATCTTATCATTGTGTGAGGTGGGAAAATGAAGACTGATGGACAGCCAACCAAGCTGGGACAGAGGACAGAGGAAGAAGAAAACCCCCAGAGGGTACCCAGGGCCCAGGTCAGACACATCTGATGGACCCCAGCCTCTCTGACAGTTCAGCTGAGATCCCAGACCCTTCTTCTCCTGAACAGTAAGATGTCACTGAGGAGGACTGGATGGCCCCGGATGTGGGGCTTCAGCCAGCACTTCAGGCTGTCTACCACCCACTGGCCCCAAGTGCCACACTGTGCTCTGACCCGCCAGTCTCTCCAGCCCTGCATGGTTCTACATGGAACCACACAGAACTCGCCCAGGATGACTCTGCGCGTTTCTGGGCCTTCGCCTAGGCTGCTCCCGCTGCCTACGGATGCCCTGCCATCTCTGAGGGTTTCTGCCATGCACTCTCCCCTCGACTCCTCTGCCCTTACGCTGTCCCCAAAGCCCTGGGCACCACATATTGTCATTGTCTATGTGTCTGTTTTGTCTTCTCCTCTGGTAACTTTCAGCTCCCCAGTGCCCAGCCCAAGGGCTGCCTCCTCTCAGAGCCAGAGCCCCTCTTCCATCTGCTGTGCCCTGCCCGGAGGCAGTCAGTTGGACGGTGAGGCAAAGAGAACAGAATCTCTCAGCACCTCTCTCTTTTCTGCCCCCTCATGCTGAGCTCTTCAGACACAAGCTCAGGGTTCTCTGGGCCGGTGGAAAGACCCCCAACCCCCAGCTCAAGAGGCACTCTGAGGGCTGGGCTGGTGTCATCTGCAAAGCTCCCTTATGAGGTGGTGACCATGGCCCAGATTCCTGGGTTCCACACCAGGGGTTTTGGGAAGGGGAAGCAGGAAGGTTTGGGCCACAGAGAAGCCAGAAGCAGGAAAAAACACTCAGCAAAGCTGGACAAAAGCCCTTCCCATCCTGCGTGAAACCCCGGGAGACTAGGAAGGCGGCCAGAGGAAGTGCCCTGCCCCTGCATCCAGGGTTCAGGGGGGCTGGGAATGCTTGGCTCCACCTCCCCTCTGCACAGGGGCCTCATGGGAAGTCTGAAGGGAAGGTGGCAACCCACCCAAGGATCTTGGGGTCCCCATCCTCCACGGCACAGGTGGGAATGCCCAACACTGCCTTCCGCTCCGTCTGCAAGGTGGGCCCAGAGAGGGCCAGTGGTGAGGGGCTGGGGTGAGAAACCACCCGGTGAGAGAGACGTGGCACATCCCCAGGTCTCAGCCATGAGAAGCCAGCTTCTCCACAGAAACACAAAGCCATCACCAGTTCTTGACTCTCAGAGTCCCCCAGGCTCTGCCCCATGCTGCTAACAGGCCTCAAAATGTCCACGGTCCACCTACTCCCTTTCCATGCCAGCCAGGGACAGGGCCCCCAGCCCATCTGGCCACCGCGCTGAGGAAGCCCAGGCCTGAGTGGCGTCAGCACTGACAGTGCTCAAGGCTGCAGAGGCCCAGCAGGGAGGGCAGCGGCCCTGCTGTTTCCAGCCCCAGCCCCAGCCGGCCAGGGGTGCTGACCTGGAGGGGCGGCTCCCATGCCGCAGGGCCCTCACACCACCAGGAGAGTTCTTATAATTGGCCTCAGTTTCTCCTGGTTTTTTCCATTCTCTGGTACCTTAACTCTGAGTCTGGAGACACAGGAGGGCTGCCTCAACTGGCTAGAATCCCCTACCCTGCCCCCCTACACATGTACAGACTCACACAGACGCACAGCCAAGACCAACCATCACGCACAAGACACAGGCGGTAGGGCAGTGAGAGCTTTCACCTTAGCTAGGAAGAGATAAGGCCACAGATGTCCCGAACTCAGACACTCAGTCCCATCTGTGACATCTAAGGCTGGCGGGGACTCGCAGCCTCCCTGAAAGGGAGGATAGGATGGGCTGGCCCCCTTTCCTACATTGGGGTGGGGCCTTAGGGACAAGACAAGACCCAGCTCATTTCTGAGAGTCCAGGGTCCAGAGAAAGAGGGGTTTTCACCCTTACCAAGAGCAAACCAGAGACTGACAGGGCTGGAGAAATGTGGAGACACAGAGTCAGCCAGCCAGGGAGAGAGACAGCAGGAGGAGACAAGAGGTGGAGGTCAAAGAAGCAGAGGCTGTGAGAGCTAGAGGAGCTAGGAGAGGAGATAAAGGAGTGAGCAGGGGTAGCAGGCACCAGGAGGCTGTGATGGACTAGAAATGTCCCTTCTCATCCCCAGTGGGGCCTCCTTGTCACCACCCTGCCTGAAGCCAGTGGGCAGGACAGCCCATCCAAGGGGAGACAGAGATATGGGCCAGCAGCTGAGACATTGCACCACAGCCAGGGGCTGTCCGGCTGGGAGGGAAGGACAGACTCACCTCCAGCTCCTTGAACACCATACACCTGCGGGCCCAGTCCACGATGGAGATGAAGGTCTGGTCAGCCATCCTGCACAGGAGGCCAAAGGCTGCCGGCTGGTCAGGGCGGCCTTTAGCTGGTTCCTGCAGGCAGCCCACGATGCGTGCCCGCACCTGGTCCTCTTCCGGTTCCAACTGCAGCAGCTGCAGGATGAGCTCGGGCACGCTGGGCCCTCCGGAGAAGGGCTCTGGGTAGCCATAGGGTGGCCCAGGTTGCTGCGGGGGGCTGGAGTAGGGCTCCGGGTACTCAGACTTGATGGCACGGCCAGAGAAGGTGGGGTAGAGGTAGCCGGCCAGGGGCCCATGGGTGCTGGGCACAGCCATAGGCAGTGCTGGGGCTCCAAAGTCGCCCAGTGGCCCACTGGCTGGACCGGAGGGCAGGCTCTTGGGCTCAGGTGCGTGCAGGCTGGGAGGCAGCGAGTAGTCCGGTGGGGGAGGGGGCGGCGGAGGCACCCCCATTGGGGGGCCTGTCTCCAGCTTGAAGCCGTTGGCGCGAATCTGTGCCTTCTTCTGCTGCTTCAGGGCCCGGTCCCGCTTGTACATGGGCCCAAATTTGTTCCTGCCTCCCCGCATGCGGTCAGCGCGCACGGCTGTGGACAGAGGCAGGGGTCAGGCTCCTTCCTTCCAGCCCTGCCAAAGCTCCTTCCCAAAGGGATGTGCCCCTCCTGAGCTCAATACCCTGTCATAGCTCCCACTGCCCTCAGCTGGAGTCAGTCTCGTTAGCCTGGCATCAAGGCACTGCTCAACCTTCCACAACCTTCCTCTCCACTTTTCTCACCTCTCTGCTTGACACTTCCTCGTTTCATCCTGCCTTTGATAGTCCCTCTGCCTCAAACTCTTTCCTTTCTCTTTGTGTTTGTTGAATACCCAGGCTCAATGCCACCACCTCCAGCAAGGACTCCTGGATATCCACCCAGGGAGAATCTTCCGTCCTTTCCCCCAACTTCCTGCACCTTGCCCACTCTTGTCATGCTGAGTATATCACACATATGCCCCAGGCTGAGAGCCCCTGTGGGGGGGGGGGTCAGCTCTGGTTTAGGTGCCAGCACAGAGTCTGACAAGAAAATGGTGGCAGGAAGAAAGCCCTGCTCAGCTTTGTTCACAGCTGGGTACCCAGTGTCCAGCGGCTTACTGACTGACTCCCTGACTCTGTTGAGCCCCTCTGACAAGATGACTCGGGCTTCAAGTGTGGGACAGAGCATGGGGCTGGCTGAATCTCTGTGCTGGGGGAGGGGGCCTTTCTTGCTGACCAGATGTTCCTCTGCTTGCCAAGAATGTGTCACCAGCCAGACCCAACAGGTGCATCTCTGCAGCTGGAGTGTGGCCCCAGCCCCTGCTCAGACAGGACCGGACCCAGGGCTCTGGGAGAAGGGAGAGGGGGCGGTGCTCCGCAGGACAATGACCACAGCTCATCCTATCCCCAGGCTGGGCTGCCAGTCCTGCACCCTCTCTGGCCCCTCAGGACCTGGAGCTAGTGATGTGTACTCTGGGGACAGGACAGTGTCCCCTCCTGTCCAAGAGTGCCTCCTTTAGGTGGCAGGACATGTGGCCTGTAGCTCTCAGAGTTCTCAGTTGTTCAAAAACTGTAGCTAACAGCTGTGGCTGGGCACACAGCCCAGCTGGGGCCGGCGGGGTGGAAGCTACGCCCCTCACTCACAGACAGCGGAGTCCCTCCTACTGAACCATCTTCCTCCAGAAGCAGGGGGCAGAAAGACGGGCCTGGGTCCTCTGGGGACAACTGTTCCCCACTCCCCAGTTCTCAAGGCTTGGCTAAGAATGTGATGGGAGGACTTGGGGGTAGGGCTGAAGTGGTAGGAAGAATCAAGAGGCCCTGAGTTCAGTCCCCCAAAGGAAAAATATGATGAGAGGAAATCTCACCTGCGGAGTGACCCTTCAGATGGACAGACTGACAAATGATAGCAGAAAGCATGATGATAAGAACAGTAACAGCTAATCTGCTGAGTATTTACTGCATATCAGGCACCTTAGAGCTTTTCCTACATTCCTTCCTTCCATCCTTATGCTAACTGAGGGAAGGGAGATGGAACTACTTATTAAGCCCATTTTCCCATGGGGAATCTGCAGCTCAGAGAGGGTAACGAACTTGCCCCATATCCCCCAGCCTGCAAGGAGTGGTACTGGGATTTGAATGTGGTAAGGACATGGAACGCCTTGGGTCTGGCTAAGGTGTGGGGCACCCACAGGGAACTCGTCAGAGGGACGCAGCTCTGCGGGGGCTCGGCTTTGCGCTGGGCTGCTCAGGCTGGGGAAGGAGTCATCTCCCTGGAATTCATTTTCAGGTACTTCTCACCCCAACCCAGGCTGGCCCTGCCGGAGGCCTCAGTTCCCTGGATTTTTCCACCTCCTCCCTTCCCCCGCCCGCACTGGGCCCTAATGTCACGCCAGGGGCCAATCGCCTGGCCCCCGAAACTTGGAGATGGTCGGTGGCGCTCTCCCTTCAACCCCTCGCGCGGCGCTGGGGCGTCGCGGGAAGTCGGGGTGGAGGCCCGCGGGCCGCGCACCTTCCAGGCGCATCCCCACCGTCAGGCACTTCTGGAAGCGGCAGAAGGGACAGCGCTTGCGCTGCGTCTTGTCGATCTTGCAGCTCTGGCTCTCGGTGCACGTGTAGTGCTTGTTGTTCTGCACCGTGCGCTTGAAGAAGCCCTGCAGGAGAGGCAGTCAGCGCGGGAGGGGCCCGACCTCGGACGCTCCCCGCACGGCCTGCGCCCGTCGCCCGCACGCCGGCCAGCCCCGCGGCCCGCTCGCCCGCTCACCTTGCAGCTCTCGCACGTGAGCAGCCCGTAGTGGTAGCCGGACACCTTGTCCCCACACACCGGGCACAGCTCGTCCAGGTCCTCGTCGTACGAATAGTCCATGCCCGCGGCGTCCACCTGCGGAGAGAGGAGCGGGTCACGGCGCGCCGACGGCGACCCCGCAGCGGGCTGGCCTGGTCTGGAGGGTCCCGCACCCCGAGGTCACCGCGTCGCGTTGCCCCTTTAGGGCGGCCCGCTGCAGGAACCCGCCGGGTGCCCAGGGCAGCTCCCCGGCGTGGGCCTGGGCAGCAGGGTGGCAGCCAGGTGCCAGCCGCATCCCAGCGCTGCCGCACGACCGCCCACCACCCTGCTGGGATCCTCCCGCGTCGCCCCCACCACGCCCGATCCGGGACCCCCGGATTCGATGCGCTTCGTTTCGGATTCGTTTGTCTGAGAACAAAACCCCGATTCTGAGAAAACGAGATGGGCCGGGGCGCGGGGAGGACAGACACCAGTGAACCCGGACGGAGTGGGGCGCGGGCCCGAGTGTTCTGGGGACCCCACAGAGATGAGAGACGGAGACAGTGCGGGGGACAGAGAGAGACCCCGACCGACGCTGCTCAACGAAGAGAAAACCCTGATCCCGAGTCAGAGAAAATCTGGGGAGACGAGATTCGTAGACAGATGACAGATGATAGATACATACAGAGATGGACGGACGGATGGACAGACAGATGAGTAAAGACAGTCGGAGTCGGAGGAGAGCCGGAGGTCCAAAAATCAAGCTGGGAGAGGCGGACGCAGAGCCAGAGACACGGAGAGACCAGACGCCTAGGGGACACCGAGGCCGAGGGAGCGACAGACACCGAGAGAAAACCTGGAGAGACGGAGGCGCCCTCGAGAGGGTCGGGGACGGGGAGACGCTCGGGAAGCGAGCTCCGAGGCGTGGCCCCGCAGAGTCGGCGGCCCGGGGCCCGAGCCGAAAGGCGGAGAACGACGGTGCGGGGACGCGGAGCCCGAAAGCGCCAAGCCGCGGGGGCCCGCGAGCCGGGAGAGACAAAGCCCGCACAGCGACGGCACCGGGACGCGCGGCCCGCGGCGCCCACACCAACCGAGACCGTCGGGCGGCGAAGAGGGCGCAGCGGGGGGCCGCGGGCGCGCGCGAGGCGCGGAGACCTCGGGCGGAGACGGCGCGGGCTTTGGGAGGCCCGAGCCCCAGGCGGGGGGCGACCTCGGGCGGAGAGTGCAAGTCCCGAGGACGGAAGCGCGCGGAGCCGCGGCCCGCCCGGCGTCCACCTGGCCGCTCCCGCGAGCAGCGCCCCGCGTCCCGCCCGCGCGGATCGCAGCACCTCTCGGCCGCGCCGCCGCCGGCGACGAGCCGCACCCGGGCGCAGCGCCGCCCGCCCGCGATGACGGCCGCTCGGGCCGGGGGCGGGGAGGCGGGGGCCTGGGCTCCCCCCACCCCTCGCCTCCCCGCCCCCGCCGCCTCCAGAGCCGCTCCAGGCGCACCTGGGACCCGGGCCCCTCCGCCGCACTGCACGCTGCGCGAACCCGCCACGCCGGGCCCGGGGCCCGCGCGCTATATGGGCGCGTGCGGTATCCGGGGGCGGAGGCGCGGCCCGCGTCCTCCCCCCGCGCGGCCTGCGCCCTGCCCTCCCCCCAGCCCGCGGGCGTCTTCACCGTCACCTCTCCGCCCCCCAAGCCCCAGCCGGACCCCGGACCTGCGAGCGACCGGAGAACCGGGGAGCCCCAGCGCTCCGGAATCCGGGCAGGTGTCGGGCGCCTGCGGTGGGAGGAGGCGAGCTCCTGTTTGCAAGTCCAGCTTAGCGGTGGGTGGCCAGGGCCAAGCCGGGGACGCTGGGCGTTTTGCAGCGTGGAAGTGGGTAAGAGAGGGCGTGGGTCCGTGGCCAAGGCACGCGTTCGGCGGTAGAAACCAGGCTTTCGTGTTGGCCTTGCTACATTTCCTCACTCGAGCCTAAGTACCCCCTCCAGCCCTCAGTTTCCTCATCTGTGAAGTGGGATGATGCCCAGTGCTCCTCAGGGGGTGGCGGGTGAACGGAGCGCCCTGGCCAGCACACCCTGGCCGGGCGGAAGCTCTCGGCGGCGCCCAGCGGCGGATCTGGGGCAACTCCCGCTGTGTCCTCCTCCGCTCCCCTCCGCCCTTCTCCCCTCCCCCCGCCAGGAGCCTCAGTGTGCTGGGCTGGAAATGGGACTTGTAGTCTTCCCACTCTGCCAAACCCCAAGGGCTGGTGAGCACCGAAGGGTCGAGGGGGCGGGAGCTGGGCTGGCAGAGCCCGGGAGCCGCACCCCTGTACCCCTCTGAGCTCTCGCTGGGCGGAGGCGGGAGTTGGGGAGCCTCGAGGACAACGAGGGGGGGGGATGGGCAGAGCCATTGCTCTGGACTGGGGACATCCACTGGGCTACTCCGGTTTTCTAGGTGAAGCAGTTGAGGCGCAGAGAGGAAGAGGCCTAACGGGTCCTGCCCCGCCCCCTCGGGCACGGGGGCTGGGGACCGCGACGCAGGAAAGCCGCGCTCTCCGGGCTGGGCAGCACCGCAGTCACACGCAGGCGACCCACCGACCGAGGCCGCCCGGCCCCCGCCGGAGGGAGGCCCCGGCTTCTGGGGAGCTGGAGCCTTGGTCCTGCGAGCCAAGGCCGAAGAGCCCGCGCAGACCACCCCTGGCCTCGCCCTCCCTGCGGAGTGAGGGGCGGAACCTGCGGCTCCAGCAAGCCACTTGGGTCCTTGGAGCCTCAGTTTCTCCGTACGTAACGTGAAGAGACCCGCCCCACAGATGGGCTCTGCCGTTCCGCGTGCTGCTGTGATTGAATCTTGGTGAGCAGGGAGGAGAGAAAGCCAAGTGAATGGCAGACCCCCCACCCCAAGCCCCCGAGGAACTCCAGCACGAGTGGGAGCCGGAGGTGGGCCCGACCTCCGTCTCTGAACCACTCTGCACCAGAGAGGAGCCCTGGGAAGCGACACCGGGGTGGGGGTGTGACAGTGCAGAGTGCTCACTGTGGAAGGCCCTGGGTTCCATACGCAGAGCGGCCAAAAAGAAAAACAACAAAAAAGTGGACTGGGGAGCTGCTGCCACCGGCCGCAGGAAGTGAAGGGGGCTGGGGCTGGGCTCCCTGGGGGCTTCTCGAGGGTAGAGCCCACCATGGGCTCCTGGACAGTGTTGAGAAGGCCCCAGATGTAGGCACAAGCCTGGGCCCAGGTGGGTGGGGGCTGGGCTCCCAGCCAGCTCGCCTCTTCTCCATGTGAGCCCCCTCCCCGGCTGCACCCTCTCAGGCTGGGAGCCCACCCCCTGCCCCACACAGGGACTCACGAGCAATCACCCACCTACCCTGGGAAGCAAAGTGCATCCTGGCCCAGCCACAGAAACCGGACTGACAAATGGACACTGGAGACAGTGGACAAACAGACTCAGAGACCTCCAGAGAGACAGCCCAGACACCCAAGCGGGGAGATCCAAAGACCCAGAGAGGGACGCTTGTGCCGCAGCTAGGCCACTGTTAGGACAACAGGGGACCCCAAAGGGTCTGTCGCCATAGGCCTAGCTCCTCCCATCACCGGCCCAGGGAAGAGGAGGGGTATCATGATGGGATAGTAGATCTAGGGAGACCAGGCCCCTTCCTTGGCCGGAGCAGCAGGCACTGGTCACTCTGTAAAGCAGGCAGTGGCCGGCCCAGGCCGCAGGGAGGCACTGAGGAGGGAGGCTGGCCCTTAGAGGCCTGGGCCCAGGCCCTCACTTACGGAGCGGAAGGAGAGCTCTCACGCCGGATGAGGGTGGACAGTGGGCACCAGGTTCAGGGTGGGGAGGCCCTGGCACCCCAGGTGGGGCAGTGGTGACCGTGGGCACGCAGCAACTCCTTCACACCGCAGCGGGCGCAGGCGGACAGCAAGCTGGCCCTGTCCGTTCGTCCTCCTCCTCCTCCCCGCCCTGGGGGGGGCCACCGGAGGCCCAATTGGTCTCTGCCCCCACGTGACTCCGCAGGCCTCTCTCCTCCTTTGTTGGTGTTTCTCTTCATTTAGGTCTCTTTTTTTCTCTTCTCCTAAAAGAAAAAAAAAATACTCCTATCTATCTGGGGGCCGCGGGTGGGGGCGGAGGCCAAGGCACTGTGGAGGCCTTGGCCAGCTGGCTGGCCAGGCCTCTGTGGGAGCCCGAGGCAGGGACCCCACGTAGGAGGGTAGGCAACCAGCTTGTTAGTAACTGGGTGGGAGTGGGACCTGATTTATGGGCTGCTCCCCCACCTGGCCTGAGGCCGGGCATCTCTCCCCTTGAATGGCTTCCTCCCTGGGTCCTGGCCTGGCATGGCCCGGCCTGGCCTAGACCTGGGAGTGGAGTCAGGATAGGCCAGTGTGGACACAGAAGCATGGGTGAACCAACCACGTGGATGCAGGAAGGGTCCAGGTAGAGAGGCTGCTTTGGCCTGGCCTTCCACTCTTCCAGGAGGTGAAGAAAGAAGAGGAAGCAAAAGACAAGCAGGTGAGCTGACGGAAGGCCTAACGTGTATTTTCAGTGGGGCTTCTTTACCCCACATATAGCCGACCAACATCTGGGGAAACTGAGGCTGGGCTGACTGCCTCTGGCCCAGGTGCTTGTCTGCAGTGGCTCCAGGTTGCCCCGTGTGGGTAACTAAGCCAGGAAAATGGAGGTTTTATCCAGGTCAGACCTCCCCACACAGCCTGGATGTCCCAGTGGCTGGGCCATGCACTCGTCCCATGAGTGAGTGATGCGTTCTCTTGTACATTACTTCTTCATTTCCCCTGTCCTCGGAGGAGTCACCTCTCAGCCCTTTGTCCTGGGGAATGGTGAGGGCCACCAAGGGGCGTCACTTGAAGAACCCCCCATCACACACCCCTTCTTAGAGGAAGGAGGCACGTCAGGAAAGGCACCTCATCTGGATGAGGGAGTTTTCTGGATAACCTAGCCAATTATATTTAAAACCTGATGGCTTTTCCTCATGATACCACTCTATCTTATTTTTTATTTTTTATTTTTTGAGATCAAGGTTTCACTACGTAGCCTAAGCTGGCCTCAAACTCTTAACCCTCCTGCCTCAGACTCCCAAGTGCTGGGATTACAGGCATGAGATACCATGACTGGCTTCAAATTAAAAAAAAAAAATTGTCAATGTACAATAAGAATTTTACTGACGGTCATAACTTACTCTGATTAAATATATTCAAATTCTACCTGTAACATTACCTCCAATGTTTTTGTTTGTTTTGAGAAATGGTATTGCAGTGTAACCCGGGCTGGCCTCAAGCTTGCCATCTTCCTGCTTCATCCTCCAGAGGGCAGGGATTACTGCTCCTGACCATTACATACGGCTTTTTCTCCAACATGTCTGGCCTCATACTCCTGTCTTTTTTACCATATACTTCTATGGCTAGAACTGAACTAGACTCCTCACTTTATTTTCTTCTTTTTTGGTGGTACTGGGGTTTGAACTTGCTAGGTAGGTGCTCTCCCATCTGGAGCCACTCCACCAGTTCTTTCTTTGTGTTGTGTATTTTTGGGCTAGTCTCTTGAACTATTTGCCAGGGCCTGAGTAGCTGGGATTACAGGAATGACCACCAGTGCCCAGCCTATTACTCTTTTTTAGTCTCATATATAAATTTTTTGGTTTTTCCCATTTTAATACAATGATTTCACTTTAAAATATCACTCTTCCTCTGAATTTAGTAAATATACCACCAAAAACTCTATAACACCAACATCTCATATAAATGTAACAACAAAAATCATGGCTTTCACTTGTAATCCCTGCTACTCAGGAAGTGGAAATTGGGAGGATCCTGGTTTGAGAACAGGCCTGGCAAGGTTAATGAGACCCCATTTCAACAAATAAACCAGATATGATGGTGCATGCCTGTCATATCAGCTTCATGGGAGGGGTAAGTGAGACGATCATGGTCTGTGGGGAGCCTGGGCAAACCCAGGCTAAAAAAAGCAAGGGCTGGAAACGTGGCTCCAGTGGTAGCTCTGCCTCCCAAGCACAAGGTCCTGAGTTAAAAAAAAAAAACAACCTAGTTCTGTTCACCCAAAATCGTGTTCTTTGCACCTCCTTTGGTGGGATTCTTTGTAAGGTGGCGTCCACTACTCCGGCCTTCCTTGTATGTGTGGTGCTGGGGATCAAACCCAGGGCCTCATAAATGCTAGGCAGTCATCTACCACTGAACTACACCCCCACCCTTCCTGTTAAACAGAACAAAATAACCAGCTCACTCTGCCATGGTCTCCTGGTAGTCCTTGGGCTCTGAGAAGAATTGCTGGCAGATTCTGGATTAAATCCCAGTGCTGCCATTTTCTGGCTGTGTGACATGGGACCATTCACTTCCCCACTCTGGGCTTCATGTCTTTTGTTTACAGTGGAGGTCAAGACAGTACATGTAACATACTGAGTGGCCGCCTGCTATGTTGTGTGCGTTCAATAAACGTCAGCAAAATAAGCAGCTAGCTGAAGGCCTGGCTGCTCTGTCCTTAGAGACCTTTCTAGGCTGTGTCTGAGATTGCGACATCATCGTGAGTGCCGCTTGCCCTTCTGTGGTAGGGTGACTCACCTCAGTCAGGGGAACCCTCAAGGAAAGGCCTGATTTATCTCTGGCACCACAGCAGCCAGCATAGAGCAAGCATAGGTAGTGTTTGTTGAATGACTGCTTGTCTCTGTACCAAAGGCCTCCACATGCTGCCTGTAGGAACAGGGCTCTGGTGGCCTCCTGTGCTGTCTTCTCCAGAGGGGTCAGCTGTCACTTGCCACCACTCAGGCTGGATGTTCCTCACTTCCTAATCAATCCTGAATATGTTGCTTGACACCTCTTCCTTAGGTTGCCTCTTCTTCACCCTCACTGGCCCTCAACATGGGGTGCTCCGTAGGAACCGGGCAGGTGGGGAGTCATGGGTGGTCAGCATGGGAATAGCTGGCCCTAAGTCAAGAGCAAGGTCCTGTGTGCTGGGTCCCTGTGCCTGGGGGCAGCCTTAAACCCTTCCCACCATCTTGAGGGTGGGGAGTTTTTTTCCCCCCAACCTTCTGAGAGCAGCATTCTCAGGCCCAGAGACAGGTGTCTTCTCAGCATTCAAACCAAGGCAGCTGGAGGCCAGGGCCTGGAGGCTCAGCCTTCTCTTTGCTGTACCCAAGCCCTGGGCAGCCAGTTTTCCTTTCCAGGTGATCCAGGCCATGAGACCCCAGAGGGGAAGAAGCACGGGAGCTCTGACTCAGGGCCCCTATTCCTTCCCCAGACAAACAAAGCCCAGGGTCTCTCTCCTGAGTGGGGACTTTCCCAAAGTGCCAGGTTTATTTCCTGGAAATGGAAAAAAAAGAACAAATAAGGCAGAGACCCAGAAACCAAACCAGAAGGGAGAGGAAGGAACAGTGGGGAAAGACAGCCAGAAGAGGAGAGAAGCTGTAGAGAAACTGAGGCAGAAAACGAGAGCCACAGGTGGTTGCTCAGGGGGAATGAGAGAGATTCAGAGGGAGGCAGACAGAAGAGACGTGAACTGAAGAAGGGATGAGAGGGGGAAGAGAGACACGCACTGCAGCAGAGAATGAGACCAGAGGGGCAGGGGCCCAGGACGCTGGAGGCAGAGGGAGTGTGGCAGTGGAGACCCCATTCCGGGCAGTGAAGGGGGCGGGCCTGCTGGCAGCAGCTGAGGCTGTTTCCGCTGCACCCCTTATCAGCCTGCTGCCAGATGTTCAGATCCGATGCCAATGTCAGAGAAGTCCATAGTGCTGGGTCAAGGCCGTGGCCAGCGGGAGCCTCAGCTGCAGCATGGGGAGGGGGCCGGGGGCCTGCACTAGACCTGCTGGCTCTTCCCCCCTCTGCCTCACGGCTCTCTGGGCTAGGCCACCTGGTGGGGGTGGGAGAGACCAGGTGCCTCTGGGGGCCACTTCTCTAGGCTGAGAGCCGGGACTTGCAGAGTGGGGCTCCTAACAACACGTGGCCACGCCCATCTCTGTACACCACCACACTCAAGGCAGCACGTGGACTCGTGCACGCAGACACACACTCGCACACAGGAGTGCACAATGCCACACGGGGACAACTCACAGCTCACTGCGGCGGCCCCCCACAGCACCCCTCTGCACTCACAGCCTGGGGTGCCCCTGCTCTGCACAATCTAGTGCCCCGCCCCCTCCCCCACAAGACCACAGCCAGGACTCCGGGAGCCAGGTAGGAGCCTCTTGGTGGCTGGAGCTGTTCCCAGGGCCCACCCTGCTGCTCCTAATGACATGCTCAGAATCAAAGACAGAGCCCAGGGACTTGGGGCCTTCTAGAATGAGGCCTGGTGGTGCCTTGAGGCCGATGCAGGTGCTGGGTGTCCAGCAGGGCTGAGGCTCCAGCCTTGGGCCCTGGCCTCTCCGCCATGTTCCTGGAGCGCACATGCAGCTGGGCCCCCTTCCTGGGGCAGCTTATCTCCTGATGCACACGCTTGGCCCTCAAGGGGTGACCCAGCCTTGCTCCCCACATTCCTCTTCAGCCATGCAGCCGGTGGGCCCCCCACAGCCCTGAGCTGGGCTTATGCTGGCAGGGTGGTCAGGAGTCCCCCTGCAGTCTTGGGCCCAGCCCCCTTCAGCCATCTCTGATGCCTCTTTGCTGTCTTGCTTTTGTCTCTGTCACAACGAATCTGTTACTGTTTACTCCTCTTTCTCTTGGATTGTCCCAATGTTTCTCGGCTACTTTCAGTCTTAGGCTGTCTCCCTTTGCTTACTCTCTGGGGGCCCTTGAATGGGATCAATCTGGGGACACCTCTGCTGTCTTTCAGCCTCGACAGGAAGCGATGTGAAAACTCAGGCTGCGGTGAGGAGACAAAGGGCCTGGGAAAGAGGCATCTCATGGGAGTACTGGGGTAGCAGGGTGCAGCATGGATCAGGCCCCTCCCCCCACCTGCTAGGAATGAGCCTAGATCAGAGCTGGTGGGCTTCCTCATGGAGTAAAGCCTGGGGGGAATGGGGAGGAATCTGGGGCTGGAGGTCTTGGTCTGAGGGCCTCCTTCCTGTTTGTAGGGAAGTTACTACCTCAGAAAGCTGCTGGCAGAGAGAAGGGAGGCCATGGCAACTTCCGGGAAGTTGGCTAAGGGCCCGAGGCCACTCTCCTTGTGCCACACGGGGCCCTCTGGCCCTGGCTTAAAATAGTGCAGTTCCTCCACTGCTGCTGGGTCCAGTCCAGACTCAAAGTACTGCTAGCTGCTGCTTGTGCTGCCAGCAGAGGCCCAGGGTGGAGGGATCCACTCAACCATCCAAACCTCCCCAGCCCGTAGCTGGAGGCTTCTTGGCCACATGCAGAGAAAACATGGGCTCCTGAGTCAGAATCCCTGGGTTCAAGTCTCAGCTCCCACACTGACCAGCTGTGAGACTTTGGTCTGGTCCTTGCTCACTCCCCAAGCCTTGGTTTCTGCTCATGTAAAACAGGATGTCTGCTTTCAACCAAAATAGGACAGTGGAGTAGATACCCCAGAACTCCACCAGGTATAAAGTGGACACTTGGACCCTTGGTGCCCCCTTGCTGCTCCGTTGGCTATGCCTGGAGCTCCTTGCCCTGTGCAGGTGCTTCCTGAACACATGCCCGGTACCTACACTGCTCCTGGGACTGGTGTTGAGCAGGGAAGGCTTGTGGAGAGGTTGCTTCCAAGGAGGGCAAGGATGGGGCTGTAGTCTCCATGGTGAGACTTGTTGCCAAGGGAACAAGACTCCAAGAGCCCTGGGTCTGGCAGTTGGGCACATTTTTGCCACAGGATCTGCCAGACTGATTACCTCTGTGGACCTAAAACCCTGATGGGCGGCCAGGCCAAGGCCAAGGCCAGGCCTAGGCAGACAGGTGGCTCCTGGCTGTTCTGGTCCTCTGAGGGTAGCAGCCC
Organism: Castor canadensis; assembly: GCF_047511655.1. Lineage (NCBI taxonomy): Eukaryota > Metazoa > Chordata > Mammalia > Rodentia > Castoridae > Castor > Castor canadensis. The sequence goes on along the minus strand of NC_133398.1, from coordinate 10,858,095 downwards.
ACAGCACACAGCTGCCTCGTGTGTCTTCACTGGGCCCCGACTTTTAGCTAGCCACAATCTTCCTTACACCCCTGAGCCAGACAACCTCATCTCTATGGACAGGGAAAGTCAAAGTCAGGATCAGAGAGGCCTCTGTCTGGGTCAAGGTCACATACAACAGTAAAGGGAACTGGTGACCCCTAGTTGATATGTAGGCTGTTTTACAGTCTACCCGCACAAAGGGAACAATCCTGGGAAAGACATCCATGTAGCCGAAATCATGCAAATGCCCTCTTCTGCCATCATTTCTGGGATGCTTCTGGTTTCAGACTTTGACAAAACCCAGAGCAGTCAGGATTGTTTCTTGGTTACAGAGATGACCTTACGTACAACTCCCTCACCTCCCCTGGCAGTAGACACTCAACCAGTATGCACTCCTGAGGTTTCCCTCATTAGACGACCCTAGGCAAATTGTGTACCGTCTCTGGCCTTTTTTCTTGGGCGGTGAACTCAGGACCTACCCCTTGAGCCACTCCACCAGCTCATTTTTTTATCATGGATTTTTTTTGAGATAGGGTCGCCTAGACTGGCTTTGAACCATGATCCTCTTGGTCTCTGCCTCCTGAGTAGCTAGGATTACAGGCGTGAGCCACCAGTTCCTGGCTGGCCTTGGCTTTCTTATCTGCAAAATGGTATTACTACATCAGCCTCACTGGGTGGCTCTGGGAACCAGAATCTAATGCACACATCACCAAAGTGCCTTGCTCTATGCTAATTACTTGTTATCTTGGTCTGGCGATTGAACCTAGGGCCTCATGCATGCTAAGTACTGAGACACACTTGCAGACCTCCTTTGTTCTTTTTTAATTCCAAATTATTACCTAGCACTCCAAGAACCCAAAAGCTCAGCGTTCTTAAGTAGCAATTTATAAATCTGGATCAGTGCCCTAAATTTTATACATGGACTAATGTCCCAACAGAATTTTAACAGGAAGAAGAGCTAGCTAATGCTCAAGTACTTTCAGTAGAACCTAGCAAGGAGAAACAAAGTTAAGTTTTTTCAGGTAGGACTTCTCAGAGACTTTAATAGCTAAGGAGTATTGGGAGTCAGTGGGAGGAAAATAAAGACTGCAGCATTACCTAAAATTTTGACAACAGAACTTCCACTTCTTTTTCAGTGGGGCCACCTCATAGATGGGCATAATCTGAGAAACTGTACAGACTCAGTGTCTGTAGCGTTGTGTTTAGGACACTGCTTTTCAGGCAATTTGGTTGAGTCTATTCGTATGCTGTTTACAGAATTAATCTTTTATTGGGTTAGTGGGGTTTTGTTTTTTTTAAAAGCAAAAGGTTCAACCACAGGCCAGCCGTGAGCTTTGTTACAACTCCACACACTCACACTCAGCACTACTGAACAGCTAAGACCAGGCAGGGAGGAAGCTGTTGTAACTTTGCTATCAGATAGACCTGGTTCAAAAGCTAATTCTGCCACTTGCCCATGTGTCGTCTTAGGCAAATGGCTTGAGCTCCCACAGCCTGTTTACTTCAGAGTGAAATGGGGCTGAGGCCTACACGGTGAGGATGACGAGATGGCACCAGTGCTGCACCAACCACAGAGCCTGGCTTGCACCCAGCAGCCAGCCAACCAGCATGCTCCCTGTTCCTCACCTCTGTGTATCTGTTCCGTCTGTGGGGCTGCGAAGATGCAACCTATTGCTGTCCTTCTGTCCCACTGCCTTTGTTTCACACCACCTCTTTCAAGCCTCAAGGGCTCTCTGGTCCCTTGTGCTGGGAGCCGAGGCATGGGAAGGCAGCTGGGCGTCCCTCATTTTATTCAAGAATTTAATAGACTGCTGAGACTCTTCTCCCCAGCCTTTATCTTCCTGGATGGAGGCGCCTCCATCTCTCCCACTGTCCTCACACAGTCCTCACCCCAGGCTGCCAAGCCTGAGTATGTGGACGAGACTACAGGACCACTGGGTTTCTGACATTTCTGTGACTTTGGCCACATACCTTGACTTCTCAGAGCCACCATGTGCTCAGCTCTAGAAAAGCTACTAAGGGACCTTATGCTTTCTGGGAAGACAGGTATTGATTTGCTGGACCTGAGCACGTGAGGCAGGCCATCCACCAGCACACTGCTGCCAATGAGACACAGCTCTGAGACTCAGCAGATGGCTTTCCCCAGCTCCTTCAGGTGGCACTCAAGGCTCCCAACTGCGTCTTGTGCCCTGAGTTTGTTAATCCCACTGTCCTCCACCATTGCTGTTGTGCCAAGTCTTGTATCTTTGTGAGTTGCAGCTGGGCCTTGGAACATGCTGCTGATCCCTCTACCTGGTCTGTCCTCTCTTGGGCCTGGCAACTTTCTTCCAGCGACAATTTGAACACTACTCACCAGGGAAGCCCTGATGAATAGAACAAACCACTCCTTCACTAGGTCCTTCCGGCCCCACACACATCCCCAATCACAACTCTTCTCACTGCACACACAGGTCCCTGAATCTCTTGCTATATTACATTCCTCTATTTGCACCACTTTCTGGCTGGGGAACCTTGTACAAGTCCCTTCTCATTTCTCAACTTTATTTTCTTCATATAGGTAATAATCTTTGAGGTTCAAGGAGGATGAGGTCTGTGAAAAGTCCCAACATACAGCCTGGCACATGGTGCAGGTACATCAGTCAGTGCTGAGACACACCACACCCTGCCAGGCCCTACAGTCCCTGCCTCAGGGTCCCCACCTTCCCTCCACCCAAGCCCCAGACAAGCTTCACAGACAGATGTCATGTGCAGAAGGATTCACATTTATTGGTTCAAATACAGTACCTAACACTTGCTAAACATGCACTTCACACTAATTGGTCACATTTCCACAGGTAGTCAGTTCACAGGACAGGGCCCACCCCATGCCAGCAGGCAGGTGTGGGAGGTAGCAGAGGGCCTGAGCAGCCTGCAGAGCCTGCCAACTGTCATTTGTCCACGCAGGGTTGGTGGAGCCAGGCTGTTGGCCAGCCCTTTGGGAGCAAGGGCTCAGAGACATCCGTTTGCTCGATTCCTACAGAGGACTGTGGGTAAGGGGGGACCTAGGACAGGTAGTCAGGGATAGGCTTGTGATGCATGTGCCACCAGAGCCCAAGAGTGGTATTTTGGGAGGTGGTGCTCCTTATGCCTTGGGGCACAGGAAGGGGACTAAGACCTCTTTGAGAAGGTGGCTTGTCCCTAGCTGGGCAGATGGGAAGGACTCCCCAGAGCCCAGACATTACAATGTGGCCACAAGCCCCTATCATAGGCCTGGGATGGTAGCACAGACAAAAACACCAACAGCCCAAGGCAGACAGGGTTTCTTTCCCAACAGAAACACGTAAACAGCTCGGGAGCTATATTCTTTTCTCCCACAGGATTCCTCAGAGAGGAATCGACCAGGATGTCACTCAAGAGGTAGTTTTTTTTTTTTTTCTTTTTTCATGAAAATTTGAGTCAACAACATTATCACCTATCATAAGACATTTGAACAAATAAAGCAATGGTCACCAAAGGGCACTGAGGACCCTCTGGCTGGCAGGGCTGGTTCCAGGATTTGGAAGACAGCACATTTCTCTTGGGCTTGGAGCAGGCTCTGGCCTTCCTCAACTTTCCTTTGAGCCTACAGTTGGTCCCTGAGCAAGCTCTGGCCCACTGAGAGCTACAGGCCCAGAATAGGGACCAGACTGGATAGAGGGGCTAGGCTTCCTATGAGCTGGTAGAAGCAGGGCTACCAGAGCTCATGTGGCAGGAAAATGAGAAGTCTTCAAGTCTCAGGGCAGCTGAGGCCTGACCAAAGAGGAGGCCTTAGCTTGCCCCCAGACTCAACAGACTCCAGGACATCTGCCTTTGAGGAAAGAGTCCAGGTCTAGCTCCTAAGCCCAGCAAAGATGCTGATTGTGGCAGTCAAGAGGGGGTTTCTGGGGACCCTGTAATTAAATACACATCCCTGAGCTGTGGTCCCAGAAACGCTTGCCTCAAGGCTGACCAGTTTCCAGCACCTGGTGGGATGATTGCCGTTTTTCATCCTGAGATACAGATAAACATTTCAGACACTGGATACTTCCAGCCGAGGAGAAAGGGAGGATGATCAACGGCAAAGGCAGAGGGGCATGCGGGGGCACTCGTGTGCATCAAGGTGGGGGAGTAGAGTAGTGGGGGGTTTTTTGTTTAGTTTTTGTTTTGTTTTGGGTTTTTTTTTTTTTTTTCACTTTAAAAATCATTAAGGAAAAATTCAAAGTTTGATAGAAGGGCTGGTCTGAAAGACTGGATTTCTTAAAACAATTGCAAAAACTTAAAAAGTAATGAGGAAAAACACATAGATCAAGGGGACCAGAGCTGAAGACTTGGAACCACTGCTTAACTTCCTGCCCTTCTGGGAGGCCAGGATCCCTTTACTCTGGCCACCTTGGGCAAGGCTTAAGATGCTGCCTGTCTCCATCTGTCCCATTCTCTAGGAAATCAAGAACAAAGAAATGTTGCCAATGGGTAGGAGGGAAAGGCAGCTAGCCCAGAGGCCAGGGTTGTACAGACCAGGAGACACTGGATCATGGCTGGTACTCACTTCACTGAGAAGTGGGGGCAGGTCAGAGGCAGATGTGTATGGAGTGAGTGGCTTTCAGTGACACCATGGAGACCGCTACATTCTCCCATCCCTGCTCTGGTACTGGGGATGGAGAGGTTCCTGTTTCCTGCTATCCCTGGAGGCTTGTCCACCATCATTTGTAGATTGGGCATGGGGACTGGATGTCCTCCGAGCCAGCTGGAGTGTTTGAGACAGGCTCTTGGGAATTTTCCAGATTAGGGGCAAGACCACCAATCCTTGCAAAGGACTCCAAAAAGTCTACAAAGGGGTCTGAGAGCATGAGTCACAGATGAAGCTCCAAGATTCCAGATCTTTGTTTTTGGCCAAGAAAATGTTCAAAAGGAAAAAAGCTTGCATGTTATAAAGTATTGCAAGGAGGTGGGATTCTCCTTTTCCACACAGCTTTAGGGTTAAATTTTTATGGTGGAAAAATTCTCACTCAAAGTGAGTGCTGGGATCACTTTTGGTGGCTGGGATCAGAGAGAGGACAGAAGAGAGGAATCAGAGACAACACACACAACTTTTTTCTTCTTCCACTAGCAAAAAGGCTGCCTGTTAACCAAACATTATGGGAAGAAAGGCAAAAAACAAACATACCAATCCTCCCCCTCCAACCTTTCTCTGTGTCCTTCAAACCAAATTCACAAATACATCTAGTGGCTGACCTAATGTCTCCACGCTGCTAGCTACACTCCTACCTTCTCATCATAATACCTGAGTTTGCAATGCAACACATTCACTTTACCCTGTTTAAAAGAAGCCCACGTCATGAAAGGACTGTGTGCAGAAGACATTAAAGGCGGTCCACAGGTCAGGCTCCGGCTCGGAACACACAGCCACTTGGCTCAGAGATTCTGCAGGGCTCTCGGCAATGAATGGGCTCTTTGTTCTGTGGAATCTGCTGCAAACATTTGTAAAAATGGATTTGTACAATGGCAACTTGCAGAACCTTTCCCCACTCCACAAATTAACAACTTGCTCCGTTTAATACTACATTATTGGAGAGACATGTTCTTGTTTCGTCGGAGAGCAAATCCTTTGACATCCAACACAATGGGTAAAATGCTAATTTGAAAAGCAATTTCAAAAAACAATAATTTGACAGATGGAAGTCTAAGCAAAGAAAGATGCCGCACACAGGAGCTGTCTTAGAGAAGGGGGTCTCTGATATGTGTCTCCTCCCAGATCTTGAGGGAAGCAGCTCAGAATCTGACCTGTGGCCAAAGAATGTGATCTAGTTGGTTAAATTAAAAAAAAAAAAAAAAAAAAAAAAAAAAAAATCCAGGCAAACAAAAATATTGTGAACTTAGAAGTAAACAGACAGACAGGCATACACACACTCTCCTTCCTACTGACATGAAAACCATGCTAGCGGAGCTTTTCCTGAGGAACACGTCTCTCACGCTTTCTCAGAGCAGTTAGGGAAATGGCATTGAGGAGTAATGGTCTGAGCCATCAAAAGACAAAAATCATCATTTTGCTGGTACCCGTAACACTTCACAGGAAATAAAAAATTACAATCAGATATAAACTATTCAGTATGTATACAAGATGGTGACCCCCTAGGTTAGTTTACAATGCTGAGTTGGGGAAGATCATACTGCTTTTGACCAAACAAGCTGAAGGAGGTACTGTGGGCCCCTCCAGTCCACCCAGGGGTGCACCCAGCAAAACATCTGTCTAGGGCACTGGCTATAGGTGTGAGCAACTGCTATATTAAGAGAAGGGAAAAGCACCTGGAGCAGCTCCAAGACAAACCTGGTGCACCCTTTGCTGAAGGTGAGAGGGCAGGAACATTTCCCCAGACTGGTGGGGCAGGTAGTGAAAGAACAAGGGGTCCGAGGCCATACCTGCAGAGGGCAGTAGCCAGGGCCTTAGGAACATGAGGTAGTTTAAAGCCCTCCTTCTCTTCCAGGTGCTTTTGGCTCCAGGCCTCAGGCCTTGGTCAGCCAGACCACTGAGGGGTAGCTGAGCTACTCTGGGCCTTGGGCTTTCTATTCTGGGGCCCTGGCAAACCATATCTCATTTTGAAGAGATGAGGAGAACTTGGAATAGAATTTAGGAACAAAATTTCTGCTCAGTGGACAGGTGAATGGTCTTTTTCACTGTTTACAAAAAGAGACTGTAGTTTTTGGATTCAGTTCTAGAGGTGGGGTAGGAACAGGGGATTCCAATGGAGTATTTATTCTTTCAGCAGCCTGGCCTTTGTCCCTCTGCCCTTTGAAGAAAACAAGTGAAAGAAGAGTAAATCAGTAGTAAGTACCATGATTAAGAAAATGGCATTTTGTTCAGTTTTTCTAAGGGCTGACAGAAAGTCAAATTTGTAAGGGAAAGGGAAGGAACCTGAGGAAGGTAGGCCTGAGTAGATCTACATAAAGAAACTAGGTAGCTGTGAGCCCCAAGGGAGCCAGCAGGCAAGACCTATGGACCGACGTTGCCAGGCCCTGCATGGTGTGTGGGGTGCGGCACGGTTGAGTACAGGAACCCTCTAGACTTGTTGAGTGGGAGGAGTCCTGCTTCAGATTTGGCCACTGTGCTCTAATCTCAACTTTAATGCTTTCCAAAGAAAAGAGATAGCTAACCCTCATCTCCCGACCTATTCCAAATGCCTCGCCCATCTTGCGTGGTAAGTCTCCTCACACCACTTCACCCCTTTGGTGTACTGTACTCTTTTCACTGACAAGTCTATGGCTAGAAAAAGGCGGTTGCTCTCTGACAGACAAGCATGTAAGTCTGCTGAGAAAATGTGGAAAAATAAGGGATGGTTACACCCCCATTTCCATTGAGGTAGTCATCTTTGTCAACATTATGGAAATAGTCATCTCAGCCCATCCCACCCTCTCCCTCAAAATACAAAAGAACTATCTCTAAACAATGACAACACTGTAACATTAAACATCTTCACATTCTGTAAACTGCAAGGAAATGCATCTGCTGCATTCACACAAAAGCATGTGCATCATGTTGAAGGCCATACATTCAACTCCGTCGTGAAATAAATATATAGAAAAATGAGGTTAAAAAAACAAATAAACAAAAACTCTTCTTGCTGTGGAGGCAAGAGCTCCACAGCCTTCATGTTGGTCTCTCTGGCTCTTTCCTCTGTAGCCTGTCCTGCCTACTCAAGCCCCTGTGGGTGACTTGAGGGCACAGGGCACAGATCACTCCTTGACCACACTTGTCTTGCAGGAATGCAGCACCACCTTAAAGAGGAGGGGCAGCTGCTCCAAGGGCACATTCACCATCTTTCCTAGGAAAAGGGAAGAAGAGAAGAGTTAGCAGGGGCCACTTGTGGAGGGCCAGCTTGCTTTCTATTGGGCTGGGGAAAGGGGAACATCATCTTGCTAAGTGACTGGGTCCAGGAAAGTGCCAGAAGTAATGGCAAATGTCAGACAAGGGTATCAACAATACCCTGATGCCTACCTAGACTCATTTGGGTGCCTTAGGAGACTAGTGATGAAGCCAACTCACAACCATTCTACTATCTGCAATACTGGGGGTGTGCTAGGCAGTTCAATGCATCACCTCATTCAAGCTTACATATCTGTGTGACATTACTTTTATCCCCATTTTACAGATGAGGAGTCTGAAAATGAGACGGAGTCCTACTTGAGCCCTCTTAGAGCAAAAATACCACGAGAGAATTAGTGTTTTCTTTTTTCTGTTAGGGGAATAACTAGCATTCTCAAGAACATTGCTTTCAAAAAGTACGAGGGAACAAAGAGAGGAGTCACAGGGATAAAAGACTTACAGGCTTCCTTACTACCATCCTCTCAGAGCACTAAGTAGCTAATACGCTGGTGAATATCTAAAGCTGTGGCTCGTCTCCCCAGCAGTATCTGAGATACCCAGGAACACTGAAGAAACACTGATGCCTGGGCTCTGCCCCTACCAAGTAAACCAAAGTATCTGTAGGTTCAACCCAAACCCTGATAGAAGTTTCCCAGGTCACTGAAAGTGCTGCCAGGCCCAGCCCATATCTGCTAGACTGCTCTGTGCCCTAATTCCCTTGTCAGATTGACATTTTTTCCTTCAAAAATATAAAAATTTTCAGGAACAATCCCAGTCTAAAGGTCACTTTAGTGTGTGCTGAACAGCAGGAAACAGGAATCTCTACTAAATGAAGCAAAGCAATAATAAAACGCCAGGATTATGCATCGAAATGGACTCGTTTAATGCCAAGAAGCTAGAAGGAGGACCAAGACCTTGCACATGCCCCAACACATAAAATTCCACCAAAAGACACCACTTTCAATGGCCCCTGAAAGCCCATGGGCAATCCTATGAAATGAGATGTGTTTGGCTTTTTAAACTGAAATATAATTCACATATCAAGAAATTCACTCTTTTAAAGTATATAATTCAGAAAATGAAGTTAATTTGAGATATTCTGAGTCAGTTTCTCCATCCATAACAATGGCCATAAAATCACTAGTCTTGTAGATTGCTCTGAGATCAAATGGTAACAAGATCACAAAGTACCCATTCATAATGGAATTTTAGGAATAATTAGCTTCTCTTCTCTTAAAAAAAACCAAAAAACCCAAAAAATATAGCTGGGCATGTTGGTTCGTACCTATAATATCAGCTACTTGGGAGGCAGAGATAGGAGAATCTCAGTTCAAGGCCAGCCCAGGTGAAAAAAGCTATTGAGACACTATCTCAAAAAACAAGCTGAATGGGCTGGGCTGGACATGGTGGGGCATACCTGTAATTGCAGCTATTCAGGAGAAGGAAGTAGGATGATAACAGTCTGAGGCTACTCTTGGCAAAAGCGTAACACCCTATCTGAAAAATAAACTAAAGTAAAAAAGTGCTGGGGCGGCATGGCTCATATGGTAGAGTGCCTGCCTATCAATCAAGAGGCCCTGAGTTTGAATCCCAATACTACAAAAAAAAAAAAAAGCAAACAACACAAACTCTGAGGCTAGATGCAGCTGGTGATGGGCCTGGAATGAGTATCCTGCAAACACCGCTTTGTGTCATTCCCTTTACAAATTTCAGAGAAACAAGAAAGGTTTGGGAACCTCAGGATCCAGAATATTACCTGCAATGTATCGAATCTCAGGTAAGCACATCATGAGATCAGGAAAACGGTTTGGCTGATGAGTGTATTTATATTCAGTGAAATCCTGGCAAATGTACCAATATCGCTTGTTTAACTGTTCCAGCTGTGAGGCACTGGTCAGACCCCTGATATCTGTCAAAAAAACCACACATGGAATGGGAGAGGCTCTCTATGTCGAAAAGCACCAGTTTCTTGTGTGTGTGCATGTTTCAGTTAAAAACTACTAAACATGGCCACAACAGGGCATCTTTTCTCTTTCTGAGATGGAACTAAGCTCTGAATAAGGGAAGAGAAATATGACTGTCATTAGACTGAGCCCTTTGAGGGCTAGGCTATCCTTCTCAACTTTACACCCAGCTCCCAGTACAGGGCATGGCACAAAACAGGTATTAGTGAACAAATGACTGACAAATCTACCTTTCTAAACTTATCCTTTACAGTATCTTTGAATTTGCCCATTGTTAAAGCCAATCAGAACCCTTGCCGATACCTACACTTTCGTGAAGCTAATACACACACACAACTTCCAGTGTCCCTCTGCTCTTGCTATTCTACCTGGACAATCCTTTCATTTTTTTTCTGCACAGATTTCTATCCATCCATCCATCCATCCATCCATGTACACATCTTTTTATTATAGAATATGAATAAAAATATTTTGTATATAAATCATACTCAGCCTTTGAGGCCCAGCTCAAAATTCCAAGAGGCTGTAATGGATCTCTGCCCAGATGCGGTATAAGTGTCAAATGCCATCAGGGTATATACTTCTTGACAGACCTGGGGTCTAGTTTTCTTCAACATGTGTAACGCACAGCACAGGGCTTAGCTAGGGAAGGCATGCAGAACACTAGACAAGGGCATGAATGGTAAAGAGACGGGGTGGGGGGGAAAGAGGAGGAGGAGGAGGAGAGGGAGGAGGAGGAGGTGGCTAGCTGGCATGGGGGAGAGTGGCAAAGAGGACGGTATCAAGGGTCTGTGGACAGAGCACCTTTGGTGTCCAGCTCCACCCTGGGAGTGGGCCACTCATCAGCTACTTTGGAAATAGAATGTGAATTCTTCCTCACATGCTGGTTATCAGCAGCAACCGAGTGCCACTTTGCTGATAATATTTTCTACAAATCACACCTGGCACTCTTCTAATGAAAACCCAGGCTTCATACGTGTGTGTTTCTGTGCACCACCATTCTTCCCTGAGTGTCTCAGCCACTGCCAGCCTGTCACAGGGCCTTATCTCCAATAGTTTCATCAGTCACTCTGCTCTTCTTCAGTCGCTGGTAAACTTGGTACATATTTTAAATGACGCATGTACTGTCCTTGGTGTCTGTGTTTAAATGCATTAAAACTGACTAAACAAAGTGAATCGTCTTCCTTCCTCTATGAGTTATAGAGATAGTGGCATTTAGGTTTCAAGAAAAAAAGCTAAAGCACTCCCTGCCCTATAAAGTGGTAGGGTGATGACAAGGAGGGGCACAGGACTTTCAAGATTTGGTAGCCATGTGGCATGTGGTGTGACAGAGTCTACAACAGTCCTGAGGGAAGGGGGAAGGCAAAGGCTCACTGGCAAAAATAAATTAAAAAAACAAAACAAAACAAAAATCTGTTCTCCCCTCCCCCAGCTACTCACCTTGATTTAAGAAGTTAATTGCTTTCATGCACGCGTACTCCTCATTGCTGACCTTTAACTGATGGAACTTGTGATAGAGGTAGATGAGCCGCTCAATCACTTCCATCCCTTCATCACTAAATCTGGGGAACAGACACAGGTTTTACTCAGGTTGTGAGTAAAAACCTTCCAGCACAAGCCAGGAAGGACAGACAGAGGGCTCCTACAGATCACTCCTTAAGGAATCTAAGACAAAAAAGAGGCTGACTTTGGGAGTAATGGAATCCAGCATAGCCCATGCAAGCCCCGAGGGCTGGTAGAGTCAAGCAAATACAGGTTCAAATCCATCTCCACCACACACAGCTCTGAGACTCTGGGACAGTCATTTGATTCCTCATCCTCCCCTACTCCAACCCAGCTTTAAGGGCCTCCTCTGCAAAATAATAATGCTTGCCTGCTTGGCCTAACAAGGGCCAAAGGAGGAATGAGATGTGAATGAGGAGAAATAGGACAATATTAAGGCTCTACTTTTATCAATCTGCAGCTTCTACCATCAATGGCAGCTGTCATGGTGAGTCTGTGGAAGCCTCTGCCACAGTGCTGAAAAAGCTGCCAACTGTAATTATTTAGGTTTGCTGTTTCAAGCAGGTCTGAGTCTATGCACAATGAAAATTTTTGTTGGCATCCCCGACTTTAGACAGAGAGGAAAGGTAACGTTCACTCCATCTCCACAGCATGCTAGTCTCTGCGCTGGGCACTTTCTCTGGGCACTCTCTCAACCCTGTGAGTAAGGTGAGATAATCACTGCCATTGTACAGGTAAGAAACTGAAGTTCAAAGAAGAGAGGGATTTCCCCACCCGCACACAGCTAGATGTGGCAGAACTAGAACTTGGGAACTGAGCTAACTCCCTGATGCCTTGATTTTCCCAATGTCAAAGGAGCTGTGCCCCAGCAGAGGGGCTCAGAGAGGCCATACTTCCTTCTCTGTGGCTAGAACTGAGCTCCTTGGTGAAAGATCAAGTTTTCAGCCAAGGAGCACCAGCCTGAGCCACTCCAAGGATTAATCACGCTCTGGATACGCTTTATATCACAGAGACACCACTAAATGAAGAAAGTCAATCTGAGCTGGGCTTCTCCCAGTCTGCTGATTTGAACTATGATGGCTGACTTAGTTTCTCTCTGTATCTGGCCCAAAGGCTTTTATAACTTTATTGATACTTTCCCAGACTGGCTGATAGACAAATTCATATTAAATAGCACTGTAGCAACCTTATTTACCATTGTATCATGTGTTGAATGTTTGCTACCTGCCAGGCAACTTAAGTATTTCACATACATTGTCTCATTGATTATTCTCAATAAATCAAAAAAAAAAAAAATCATCATCTGTTTTGTTCATCAAACAGATTCAGTGCAGAAACAAAGGCTCAGAGAGGTTATGTAATGTGCCTCTATCATGTATTAAGGCCCTTTCACATGTGTTCTTACAGTTTATCTTCTTGATAATGTGTGAGATCATATAAACTCTATGTTAGGGGTGAGGAAGCAGAAATAAAAGTAACCACTCTAAAGTCACATAGTAAGTAGGTGCTGGTGGAGCCTAAAATTTCCAATTCCAAGTGTAGGGGCTTTTCCTCACATCACACTTGCCTAACCTGATCCTGTCATGTTCTTAAGTGCTAACTAGGAAAGGCTTCCTCATGCTACCATGGAGAATCTCAGGAATTCTGTGTTCCCACAGCAACCCACCTGGGGGTGCTGGGTGCCTTTATGATGCTGAGACTCGAAGGAGGAGTTGTGCCTAAAAGTGATAATCGCTCCTCATCCCAGGATGAGAAGTTAAGAGCAGAAGAAAAGAACCTCACTGCCAATTCCCTTTAGTATCTGTGTGGACAGGTGAGGTGGGGGGATGAGATGAGGTGGGACACAACAAAGGAGGAGGCAAGGAAAGAAGCAGTGTTGACATCTGTCTGATGGGTGAGCAGTGTGACAAGCAAAGATAATGCTCTGTCCCTTAATCAACCTCTTACCCCAAGTGCTCACTCTGGCACTGCAGTCCCCACAGGTGTGTGGTTATCAGTCAGACAGCCTAGCCAGCATTGCCAAACCTGTTCCTGACTGAGTCTCGACCTGGGGACATGAAGGAGTTCTCAACTACTCGGCCTGTGTATGTGCCCCAGATCTGCCCTTTCTCTTGGGAACAGCACATGCACTCTTTTCCCCAACCACCACGGACCCCTGGCAGAGTGTGTTGTGTGAGTGTGTGTGTGTGGGGGGGGTTGCAGCCAGCTCAGCAGCCCCCACTCAGTCTCCATAGCTTGGTTGCAAAGCTTTCCTCCACACCCACATCCCACCCCTTGATAAACAAAGTTGTTCTCTGTTCCACAGGCCTGTTTTCTCCTGCAGCCGTTCCTCCTCCACATCTGCCCACTCCACAGTTCTGACACCCCTCTATTCTGTCTACACATTATCAGCATTCAAAGCCATAAAGTTGGACAAACACACCCATTCTTCTTCTAGGTTCCTATCAACCAGCATGCTAGGACAGGGAAAACATTCCTGCCAGGATCCCCCAAACCACTGGACCATTCAGTCAGCAATTGAAGCTGACACTATGTAAGTTATATCCCATTAAGGGGCCAGTTGTCTCCTTTCCATTCATCTAAATGTACCTTCCCCCACAGGCAGTCATCAGCTGCAACCTTCAAGGAACTGCCATCTTAGCACACACACACAGACTCCAAGAGGGAATGTCAGATTGTGACTCCAGGACAAATTCCAAAAAGTCAACCCTTTTGAGAAGGCTCTTGGTGAGTAAGAATTTAGTACAAGGTAATATTGAGACGCCTAGGCTTTGGAGCACGACAGACCTAGGTGATAACTCTAACACCATGTCTTTCTAGCTTTGCGGCTGTTGAATTTTCATCTCTCGGAACCTCATGCTCCTAATCTTCAAAACGGGGTCATATTAGTGCCAATCTCACAGGATGGCAGTGAAGACTCAACAAGTAACATATGTAAGCCGTATGTGGTGGTACACGTCTATAGTTCTAGCACTTGGAAGGCTCTAAGGCAGGAGGATTCCAAGCTTGAAGCCAGCCTGGGATAGCAGTAGAAGCCAGACTGAGCTACACTGAGACCTTGTCTCAAAACAAAACAAATAGAGCAAAACAGTAACATGTGCAAAACACTGAAGATGAACTTGCATTGCAACAAATCCTCTACAACTGTGAGCTATTACATATTAGTATCATCAACCAGTCCTGTCACTGCAGAAAAAGACTGTGTTTCCTGAGTCTTACAGGGTAGGCTGGGAAGCTGGAAGGCAGCTTTCCAAAGACCTGGCCAAAATGAAGCCAGTGCTCCTGAGACACAGTGCACATTAAAGTCTATCTAGCTTAAGGCATCTTCTCCGAGGAGTGAAGGAGTGTTGATTAGGGCAGGAGCAGTCACTGGCTGGTGCTACAATCTGCTTTAAATCCAGCTCAATGTCTGGTAACAGTCTGATTAAGGAATATGGGCACCATAAATTTGATTCACTATTTGAGAAGAGAACAAGAGGTGGTCATGCATCATTTGGGAAAAGCCTTTTCCTGACAGTAGGCACTCACACTCAAGAATTGTGAAGAAGTAAAAGGCTGTGTGGGAGAGTGGGAGTAGCACACAGGCAAGGTGTGCAATTAGATCCCACACCAGGGGATTCTACCAGAGGGGATGCTTGACAGTGATTAGCCTGACTCCAGATGCTCTCACACTTCCATATCCTTTGACCTCCTGGTCCCACATGCACCTCAACTTCACAGACATCCAAACCAAACTCAGAGTGGCTCATCTCCCAGCGTGCTCTTCCCAGCTACTTTATCTTGGCTGAGATAATTGGTGCCTGTCTCCCAAGCTACCCTGAAAATTCAGCAGCAGCCCCAAGTCTTGCCACTCACTCATAAGTCCAACTGAATTTGCCTCCTTGACATCTCTCAGCTTTGTGCTGCTCTCATTCCCACACCGCTGCTGCCTTGCCCAGGCCTTGTTTCCCTTTACTCAGCTATGCAGCAGCCTCCCATCAGCTAATACACTCTACTTTGTCCACACCAGTCTATCCCGAGTGCTGCAGCCACAGAAATCTGAAAACGTGACCTAAGTGTTTCTTCCACGTGAAACTTCCCATGACATACTATTTACAAAATCAAAAGCAAATTCTTTACATTAGCATTTAAGTACCTTCTTGAACTGGCTTGTTTGTACCTTTTCTCTCCAGTCACTATTTCTCTCATTTTTCTGCCTCTCTCATATATATTCTCCTCTCCCTTCCTCTCTTTTGCTGGTGCTGGAGATTGAACCCAGAGTCATATACATTCTCTTTATACCCTAATCTGCTTGATTGTCTTTGGATCCTTGCACATAGCAACTATCTCTAGTCTCTAACTTCAAGAATTTTGTGTTATTCTCCAGCTTTCTTCCTATTCTAAATAATGTACTAGAAAATTCCAACTTTAAGGTACAGCTCAAGTGTCTGTACCTGTGATAAGCCTTCCTGATCCTATGAGCACAGCCCTTGTTCCCTGGGTCTGTGCTTGTATAGTTCTTCACACATCATTCAACCTCCACCAATATGAGCCTTCACTGTAGATTGGATATGCTTCTATTTGCTTCCCAACCCCCTAAACCAAGAATAGGTACTCTCAGAGTACCACGACTGAGTTGGACATGATGGCACACACCTGTAACTGCAACTACTTGGGAAGCTGAGGCAGAAATGATTACAAGTTTGAGGTCAGCCTGACCAACTTAGAGAGACCCTCTCTCAAAATCAAATGGTAAAGGGCTGAGGATTTTAGAGCACTAGCTAGCACATATAAGGACCCGGGTTTAATCCCTACTACTGAGAAAAAAAAAAACCCCAAAAACCCATCTGTATCATCGGTGATCTCACCAACCCCACGCTCGCAAACACAATAGATGCTCAGTAAATGGACATGGACTAGAACTAATATGGTAAAGTTTAACTCTTATTTTTTTGTTGATGGGTTCCACAGCAGAGTGAGAATCTGAATAAGAAATTTCATTCATTTCTTTCTTTTTTGCGGTACTGGGGCTTGAACTCAGGGCCTTCACCTTGAGCCACTCTGCCAGCCCCCTTTTTTTGTGGTGGATTTTTTTGAGATAGGGTCTCACAAACTATTTGCCTGGCTAAGAAATTCATTTCTTATCCTCAGAACCCACTTGAGAGCTCAGCAGCAACATGTATTCTAGTTAGCATTGGTCAAGAGAACATTTTGTGGTGATGGAAATGTCCTGTATTTGCACTTTCCAGTACAGTAGTCACTAGCTACATGTGGCTACTGAATACTTAAAATGTGGCTAGTATAAATGAGGAACTGGGCTTTTAATTTTAATTAATTTAAATTTAAAAAGCTACATGAAGCTAGTGGCTACTACACTGGACATTGCAGTATGTTCCTTACCAAGATCCTCCTTGGTAAGGAGGCTTGCTAGGAAGTAAAGGTTTCCTCAGTAATTTAGCTGTTACTTGGCCCCTGCCTTGGTCTTGGGGATCAAAGTGGGATGGGGTCCTTATGAAAGTCAAATTCACAAACAGCCCTGAACTGCCAGCAATCCCTACCTATCTGCAGAAGGGGCCCTGGGAAGAACTATCATGCTAAAAGGAACAGAGCACAGAGGCTGACTCTATGTAGACAGTCCCAGGCCAAGCTGGTAGATTCTAGGCAGTAAGGTTGGGCTTCTTGGGCCAGTTCTGTAAACTCTGACAACTTCAGAGCAGGCTGACTGCTATCCACACATCCCCTCAGCCCAGAGTAATGGAGTTGGGAACAGGAATTTGATGAAAATGATGAATTAGAGGCTCTGAACAAGTGGTTAGGTCATTTGCAAAGTTAACTCTGTTTATAGGACAAAGTGTCACTATAGATCACCCTGAAACTAGTAAGCATCATTAATAAGGAAATATTAGAAAGCCCAGAGGGAAAGTCAGGACCCAGACTTCTCCACTACGCAGATGTACGAAGGGCTCTTGAAGGGCTTGGAGCTTTATTCCCTGTTTGAGCTTTGACCTTGTTTTTATTCCATGATTGGTGGTCAGAAAATAGCTGACATGTGCCCCAGGTCTCCAAAATAAGTGACTAAAACAGTACTTGGACAGGCCATGGAAGCAGCAGGAAGACAGCCATTCTAGACAGGTTAAAGATGTTTGCCAGCTAGGACAAAACCTAATGGCACAAAACAGCCAGAATACCTACTCAGGCTTTAGTCCGATACTCTTTTAACAGCTCACTACATCTCAGTATCATGAAGAGCCTAAGCTTTGCAGTTAGGAAGGCACAAGTTCAAACCTACTGTGGATTCAAATCCAAAACTCATAAGGGCCACACTTTATGAACTTCAGTTTTCTTATCTACAGAACAGGCTCAATGACGCCTATAATGTTGGAAGCTGTGAGAAAGAAATAAGACAATATAAAATAGATAGTCTAGTGCACGGCATACAGTAGGTTCCAAATTGCCTCCCAGGTCTCTTTCTTGGATGATGAACTACAGTTCAGAGTCTCTCTTGCCTGTAGGCAGTTTAGATTTTTGTTTTTCCCAGCTATATTACCTCACCTCACTAATCCAGATAGTTTAGTACTTTGTTAAGTTTGACTGTACAACAGTTATTCCTCACAACCACCTTGTTGGGGAGGTACTGTTACCAACCCATTTTATAAACTCAGAATCTGAAGATCAGAGACTTGGCCAAGTGGCAGAGTAAGAACTGAAATCCAGGTCATTGAAATCCTGACCATCTTTTAAAGGGCTGGACAAGCCTTCCTTGCAGGTATGACAATGGTTTGGATCCTTGGGATTTCCTCTCCAGCTAGCAGCTCTCACCTGTGTAGTTCTTCATCAGAGGGTGAGTACTTGGCGGTGACATCAGCCAGCTCCCCAAAGATCTGCTTGCTGTAAACTGTGAGGGACGATAGCAGGATTAACTCCTGCCATGTAGAGCTCAAGAGGCACGTGTAATCCTTGATTGAGAGCTCGCAGAAGAAAGGCAGCTTCTTGATCCAGGCAATCTGCCTAAAGAGCAGCTCATCAGCCAGGCGGCAAAGCAGGGCAAACAGCTCTGCCTGTGTCACAGCATATCTGTGGGTAGGGACAGGGGAAAGGCACTTCCATCAGCCAGAGGGTGAGGATAGAAGCACAGGGAGAGGGTATTCCTGAGGACACAGACTGTCCTAGCAATGGGCCCCTTGTCCTTGACCATGGAATTTCCAGTTTTATTCAACTCAATTTTCTTATAAAGGGGTAGGACTGAAGCTAGCCGTAAGCTCAGGCCAGATCTGGTGAAAAAAGGTTGCTAAGAGGAAAGAAGGCTTAAAAATCTGTAGAAATATTAGAGAATATGACTTAGTGTCCTCTAAGTTCTATGTCTTAGAGGAAATCCAAAGTCACTGCTGTCCTAGTTTTGGCAATAAGAACTCCAATGGGGTGTATCTGGTGCCCACCAATGCAGAGACCAGCACAAAAATGAGACTGAGGGAGCTGGGGCTGGGGCTGAAGTGGAGAGTGCAAGGCTCTGACTTGAATCCCCAGAACTGCCAAAACCAAAAAACAAATGACAACAACAAAAAACAACACTGAATGGAGCCAGACAGCTGGAAAGTATAGAATAGACCAAGTTCAGAAGCTTTTCCTGTTCTCACTGCACCCCCTGGTGGTAAGAGTTCAGGAATCAGCCCTTTTCAGCTAGAGCTGGATGGAAGGAGCAGGATATTTTTCAACTTTGGCCTAATGGGGGCCTCAGAGGGGCTCCAGCGTTTTTCCTCTCAAGGCCCCTTGGTATCCTCGTCCTTACACCCACACATCCACATATACAAAGGATTTGTGTGACCTTTTGGTTGGTATTTGAGTCTCTTCTGAAACTGGAATCTAGGTTAAGAAATCTCACGATGCCTTCTGGGAAGTCTAAGCTTATTAACATTCAAACAGCCTATGCTCTAGGTGCAGCAAAGGATGGACCTAAAGGCTGAAGTATAACCTACTCAGGTAAAGCCGACTGCAGAGTATTTCTTCCATCTACTCAGGCCTACATCCCAGGCTACTCATGGATATGCGGCCTAGGAATGCAGACAGGCTACAAACAGTAGGGTCTTGAATGCTTTGTCAAGTAGCCTAGACTTGATGTGGGATCATCCCCAAAATTACAGCTCACTGAACCTATCCCAAGGCCTGGTTTACCTAGGCCCACACAGGAACAAAGGCCCTTCAATCCCAATTAAATAGGGACTGAAAAGTAAGCCCAACCTCTGTAAGAAAAGATGCTTAAGGAAATAATGTGCTTATTCAAAGATGAGCAGATTGGTCATCACTCCCTGTCCTCTCTGACTCATTCCAAAGCCTGAAGTGTACCAGCCAGGGATGCAAGTGGTGTAGGGCAGGGACATTTGTGAGACTGCAAGGGCCAAGTAGGGCAGTGTATACTCACCCATCCTCGATCAACATGGGTGTGCCCAATGGCTCCAGGTCCTCGGCTGACATCAGTTGGTGAATCAGGCTGTATGACTGGGGGTCCAGGCTGCGAGCTTGTGGGGGCAGAAGTGGTGAGTGGCCAGAATAGCTGAAAAGGTGTGGTATGTATTGATAATGTGGAGGCACAGACACCCCCATGTACTGATCCCTGAATGTCATGAATCCATTTAGCTCCACAGACCTACTGGAGAGAAAAGTCTCATGTTAGGCAAAGCCATGGCAGGTCTAGTGCCTACTCAAAGAATATAAGCCAGAAGATGGCTTAGATATTCTTTGGCCATGGTCTCTGTCTCATAAAGCCACAACCATAACTAATGATTACATGCATGTCTCTACTATTAGATTCCCACCTGTGAGACAAAGATTCTGTGGGGCTCACCACTGGCTAACTCAGAGACCAGCAGAATAGGTACTGAATAAACACTGGCTGGATGAATTCTTTGTACAGTTTTAATGGGTAGTTCCAGATTAGGGTGACAAAAATGGGTGTTTGTATTGTTCTACTGCTAGGAAAAATGAACGCAAAGACAGGCTAAGTGGCCTTCCCAGGCCACAAACACACACACACACACACACACACACACACACACACACCACACACACACACACACACACACACAAATCTAGTACCTAGCAAGAAACATACCATGTGTTCCTAAGTCCAAAGGAAGTTCAAAGGAAGAAATAAAACTAAGGAACATCTGAATGGAATAAAAACTCTAAGTTTTATGGAGAGGAAGGCCGACTCTTTCCTTGTTCCTCTTTTTTAGAGAAATCTAACCTTTCTGTCAATTAAATAAATAAAAATTCTCTAGCTTTACCCAGATGTATCTCCTGTAGCAGAGTATGGCAAACTATGGTCTACAAGCTAAATCTAGCTCATGGCTTGTCTTGGTAAAACTTGTACCAGAACATAGCCACACACACTCACTGGTTTACAATGTTGTCTGTGGTGGCTTTCACATTACAAAGGCAGAGTTGAGTACCTGAGACTCAAACAAGTAAGCTTGTTTACTATTTGGACTTTATAGAAAAAGTTTATCAACCCCTGCCCTATAAAAATGTTTCTGGAGAAAGGAGATCTTCTCTGGTCGCTGAAGGCTCTATTTCACACCCAACAACTATCTTAAGATATCATACTTGAATCAAGAATCTCTAAATTTGTATTCCAAGAGTCACTAGAATTTGTGTTCCCTGAAAGCAAATTTGGCTGGCTTAAAAAACCTTCACTGTTCCTTAAAATTTAAAAAGTGAGAAAGACTGACTCTTGAAAGCCAAATACATTGTAAATACAGTCAGTGTGGTTTGCTTTATTTCAGTAATAAATTAAGTGAGGGATCTGATGCCTAGTGCAAATAAATAAAGGAAAAGTGCTACATTTAAAACACTATTATTCTAGGTGAAGACTGTACGGGTATGTATAGAAGCTATTGTACTTTTCAGCTGCAGAGAAGACCACATTTTCAAGGTCTTGAGCTAACAATGGGCTGGAAAACCTGGCTTTGCACTATCATCGCCCCTACCCACAAGAGCCTGAGGAAGCAAGGACACAATGACTGACACCGCCTGGCAGGAAAGCTGGGCCAGAGGTTCCGTGGTGGGGGCTAGTCTTTGAGTGATCCCTAGATGACCATACCAGGTTTCTTTAAATCTCACCTGGAGGACAGTGTGGAGCCTGGTGAAGGCTGGTTGCTCTCTGAAGCCCTGTTCCCAGGAGAACTGTGGTCACTGTCACCATGGTTGCTCCAGTGATTGGCTTCTTCTTCAAACTCCTGCCCAGACATGATCCTTTCAATCTCTTCTTCTGATATCTTTACAAAGGAATGGATGTATGTTAGACTGCGTGCTCAAGACATCCTCTGGCCGAGAGCCTGTGGCTCATGCCTGTAATCCTAGCTAAAACAGGACTCAGAGATCAGGAGGATCCTGGTTCAAAGCCAGCTGGGAAAATAGTTCATGAGACCCCATCTTGAAAATACTCAATACTCAATATCAAACAGAATGCATCAAGTTGCCTTGTAAGCATGATGCCCTGAGTTCAAACCTCAGTCCCACCAAAACAAACAAACAAACAAAACACCCTCTGTTCCTTCTTTAGGACTGAGAGCTTCTTTAAGTCTCAGGGGATTCCCAGAGACTACAGATTCCTTCTCCTCTAACCTCCTAGGACAGCTTGGCTTCTTATCTTCCAGCAAGCACCATGGTCTATCATGGCCTTCCCTTTGCCCATGTATCCTACTCTCAAAAGTCCTCTTTGTCCTTAAGTCTATGCTTTTCTCACCCTCGAACACCATTCCTCAATGACAATCCCCTACTTGCCCTTTAAGATCCAATACAAATGCCACTCCCTTACTGAATCTTCCTACCACTGCCTAGATAGAATTTTAAGTCCTTCTATCCACTCAAAAGTCTGTGTATTCTGGGAGAGGATGAACAGCATAGTGGTTCTTCCATCTCAGCATAGTGGTTGAGATATAAATTCTGTAGCTAAACCACTTTTGTTCAAATCCAGGTTCTGCCACTTCTAGTTGTACAGTCTTGGGCAAGCCATTTAACTATATGAACCTAAGTTCCTTCGTCTGTGTGGAAAAAGGAATAATAACCGCTATCTCAATAGGATTCATGTGAGGAGTCAATTAATTAATAGACATCAAATACTCAGGAAAGGGCCTGGCACACAGCAATAATATTGGAAGGACTAATAACAACATTATCATCATCTTTGTTTTTTCTGTTCGTTTTTTATTTTTTAAGATGGAGTAAGCCAGGTGCTGGTGACTCATGCCTGTAATCCTAGTGACTCAGGAGACAGAGATCAAGAGGATTGAGGTTTGAAGCTAGCCCAGGAAAATAGTTTGTGAAACCCTATGTCAAAAACACCTATCACAAAAAAAAGGGTTGGTGAGGTAGCTCAAGGTGTAGGCCCCGAGTTTAAGCCACAGTACCACAAAAAAAAGGACAGGGTCTTGCTATGTTGCCCAGACTTGTCTTGAACTCCTGGGTTCAAGCAATTCTCTCACTTTAGCCTCCCAAGTAGCTGGGACCATAGGTGCATACTACCACAGTGGGCTGTCACTGTTATAAGCAATTATGGTAATATATCATAAAAATATCCTCTGTAAAATCTCTACTTTCACATGGATTTTTTTCTTTTTTTTGTTAACAAAGACATTCCAAAGCCTATTAAATGAAAGTTTAAGAAATTCTAGCCCATATAAGTGAACTTGCACAAGGTCACATTGTGTGCCCATGTCTGGGGAAGAGTTTGGAGAGACCAAAGTATGTAAGTACTCAATCCAGTGCTCTCTATAGAAAGTAAATAAACTTCTATACAGTCTCTAACCTAGGGTTTAGGTCTAACTGGCTACTCTCAGCATACAGAAGAGTCAGTGTTAAGAAGGAGAGGCCAGATGAATTTTCATGTGTTGTTCCTATGGAAACCTGGGAGGACATTATCTCCCAAGCCTATCTGCGTGAAACCTGCATACTCTTTTGTTCCAGTGGCCTCTGAGGGAACCCTGAGCTACCTTGATCATAAACACACATGCATTCAGAACTGGACACCAGCTAGCATGCAGGGCTTGAAGAGAAAACAAGAAATATTTAACTGGTGCATAAATCACTTGAATTACAATAAATTGGAGGAATTGTTTTTTAAAATTCAGTCATGTATACCTAAAAAAACCCTCTACCTTTTATCTTAGTGGGTCCTTAAAACTCAGAAATCATTGTCTGCAGCCTCAGAGATGGTAGTGAGAGCAAGGACAGAACTTGAAGGGCATGGAAAGACTCAGTCTGGGTTTAAACAGCCTGTCCTCATGAAGGCAGCTTACTCTGACTAGGGACTGCACCTGTCTCTCTCTTACTGTGAGCCCCAAGGTGACACTGTGTAATCAGTGATGCACTGAATACATGTTGGGAGTACTTAAACCTGGGTTCAACTATCATTTGTCATTTCCTAGCTGGGTCATTTCAACTCTCTGAGTTTCAGCTTTCTCATCTGTAAAATGAAGACAATGTCACCTTCCTTGTAGCTCATAGTTCTCTTGCAGGATGTTAGAGTAAATAAATACACAGGTTTGAGTCAGACACACTTGGGATGTTATGTTAATCCAAGATAAAGTTATACTGTATAGGTACAGAATAGATGAAAAAATAGAAATACCATTCTTCCTTAAGAATGGTGTTAAGAAGTTACAGTCTCAGCTCTCTCTACCTAACATATCATCCATAAAGAGTTAAAGAACAAAAAGATATCCCCAGAACCAAAAAGTCAAATGCAGGTTTCTCTGAGCATCAGTGCCCTCAACTCTGCAGACACAGAGTCTGAAGATGTAAGGTGCTGAAGAACCCTGGCTCTGTAGCAGAGCCACACAAGGCACTTGAAAAGCACCAGGTACTACTAGGAGGAATTTTTTTCACTGAGGAAGTATTTAAGAATTCCTCTAAATATAGTATACTCTAAGTATTTAGAGTGCATCTAAATATAACAAGGAACACTCACTCTCACCACTTCTATTCAACCCAGTACAAGAAATCCTAGCCTGAGCAATTAAGCAAGATAAAGAATAAAAGGTATCTAAATTGGAAAGAAAGAAGTACATTTACCTTTAGTCACAGATGACCTGACATTATATGTAGAAAACCCTAAAAATTCTATTAGCACTAATAAATGAATCCAGCAAAGTTCTAAGATACAAAACCAACTTACAAAACTCAGTTGTTTTTTTATATTGCCAATGAACAATCTGAAAGAAAATAAAGAAAGTAATTCTATTTAGAGCAGCATCGAAAATAATAAAGTATTTAAACTGGGTGCTAGTGATTCATGCCTATAATCCTAGATACTTGGGAGGCTAAGATTGAGAGGATTATGGTTCAAGGTTAGCCTGGGTAAATAGTTCACAAGACCCCCACCTCTAAAATAACCAGAGCAAAATGGACTGGAGTTCTGACTCAAGAGGTAGAACACCTGCTTTGCATATGCAGAGCCCTGAGTTCAAATTCCAGTCACAATGCCCTCCCCCCAAAAAAATTTAGTAATAAACTTGAGGTAAAAGACTTGTACGCTGAAAACTACAAAAAAATTATTGAAAAAAATTAAAGATACAAACAAGTGTATGGATTGGAAGATCTGATACTGTTAAAATGTAGTATTATCTTAAGCAACCTAAAGATTTAATGCAACAGAAAATCCTAAAAACTCAAAATGGAATCAACACGGACCCCAAATAGCCAAAACAATCTTAAGAAAGAACAAAGCTGAAGGCCTCATACTAGCTGACTTTACAAAGCTAATCAAAACAGTGTACTACTAGCTTAAAGACAGACACAAATATACCAAAAAAATATGGTCAAATGATCTTCAAAAAAGAGGCAAGACTACACAATGGGGAAAAACTTGTCTCTTTTATAAATGGTATTGGAAAAACTATTTTCATATGCAAAAAAATGAAATTGACCCTCTTCTTACACCATACACAAAAATAAACTTAGAATGGATTAAAGATTTAAATATAAGAAGCCCTGAAAATACTAAATCCTTAGAGGAAAACAAAGGAAAAGCTTCAGAGCATTGGTCTTTGCAATGATTTCATGAATAAAACCCCCAAAGCACAGGCAACAAGAACAGAAAGAGACAAGTGGAGCTAAATCAAACTGTGAAGCTTCTGGACAGCCAAGAAAGCAATCTCCATTGTGAGAGTCAGCCTGGGAAATGGGAGGAAAGGAGCTAACATGTAAGGAGTTCTTACAACTCAATAACAAAACATCCAAATAACTCAATTAAAAACTGGGCAAGCCAGAAGCCAATGGCTCACACTTGTAAGCTACTCAGGAGGATGAGGTCAGGAGGATCGTGGTTTGAGGCCAATCCAGGCAAAAAGTTCGAGAGACCCCATCTCAACCAATAAAGCTGGGCATGGCGATGAGCACTTATCACTTTACCAACTGGCAGCTTAAAATAGGAGGATTACAGTTAAGACTGGTCTAGACAAAAAACAAGACCTATCTCCAAAATAACAAGAGCAAAAAGAGATGGAGCCATGGTTCAAGCAGTGAAGGGCCTCCCTAGGAAGCTTGAAGCCCAGAGTTCAAATCCTAATAGTGTCAAAAACGAGAGAAGAAGAAAGAAGAAAAGGGCAAGGGAGCCAAGTGTCCTGCAGAGGCCTACAATTTTGGTGTTCAGAGGCTGAGGCAGAAATTCAAGGATAAACTGGCTACACAGTGAGATGCTATCTCAAAAAAGGAAAAAGACCAGGCGTGCTGGCTCACAACTATAATCCCAGCTGCTGGGGAGGTGGACAATGGGAGGACTAAGGACTGAAGTTAGCCTGGGCAAACAGGGAGAGCCCAACTCAACAAAAGAGCTGGGCACACTAGTGCATGCCTGTGATCCCAGCTAAGCAGGAAGTGTAAATGGGAAGACTGAAGTCTAGATGAGTTCAGGGAGGTTTGGGGCGGGGGTGAGGAGGTGGGCAGGCTGGGGGGGACGGACACAACAAGACCCTCTCTGAAAAATAACTAAAGCAAAAAGGGCTGGAGGGTGTGTGTCTTGAGAAGTGGTAGAGCACTTACCTAGCAGTATCAGGCCCTGAGTTCAAAGCCCCAAACCATACACACAAAGACAAAAAAAAAAAAAAAAAAAAAAAGATTTGTGTGTGTGTGTGGAACAACAGACTATTTCTCCAAAGACAAATGATCAACAGGTATAGGAAAAGCTGCTCAACACCACTAATCATCAGAGAAATGCAAGTCAAAACTATGAGATACTCACACCTGTCAAGATATCCATTATTAAAACAAGGGCTGGACATGGCTCATGTGTTAGAGCACTTGCCCAGTAAACTCAAGACCCTGAGTTCAAACCCCAGTACTGCTGAAGAAACAGGAAACAACACATGCTGACAAGGTAAAGAGATCGAACCCTGTGTACTATTGGTGGGCACTAGGAAAACAGTATGGTAGTTCCTTAAATATTAAGGTTCTTCGTTGGACAAGGTGGCTCATGCCTATAATCCCAGTTGTTCAGATGTTGGAGATCAGGAGGATTGATGGTCAAGGCCAACCCAGGCAAAAAGTTAGCGACACTGCCTTTTAACCAAGAGGTAGGCATGGTGCTCATCTGTCATCCCATTTACATAGGAAGCATAAATAGAAGAACTGTGGTCCAAGTGGCCCAGGCAAAAACTCCAGACCCTATCCTGAAAATAACTAAAGCAAAAAGAACCAGGGCATGGCTCAAGTAGTAGAGGGTCTACCTAGGACAAATTTTTCATGATTCTACTCTCTGACGTATCTAACCTACTCAAAACTTTCAGAAGAAGAAAGCGGAACCGTGGTTGCTAGGGCTAGGGAGAAGGGGAAGAATGTGGAATTGTTCAGTGGACAGTTTCAGGGTTGCAAGAGGAGAAATGTCTAGAGACCTGCTGTATAATAATGTGCATATAGTTAGTGACACTGTATTGTATACTTAAAATTTGTCAGGTAGGTCATATGTTCCATGTTTTTTACTTTTTAAAATGTAAAGAGCAGCTGTTAGTCCAGACTGAAATAAATTATTATTATATATATATATATTTTTTGAGTAGGACTGGAGTTTGAACTCAGGGCTTTGTCCTCGTAAAGTAGGCGCTGTACCACTTGAGTCACATCTCCAGTCCATTCTTCTCTGGTCATTTTGGAGATAGAGTCTCTCAAACTTTGCAGGGCTGGCCTAGAACATCAATCCTCTTGATTTCAGCACCCCAAGTAACTTGGATTATAGCCTAAGGCACTGGCACTAGGCAAAAATACATCAGTTTTTAAGAGCTATGTATGCGGCTGACGGGTGGAGCACCTGCCTAGTAAGTGTGAGGCCCTGAGTTCAAACTCCCATGCCACCAAAACAAACAAACAAAAAAAACCTTAATATCTAAGAGCTATAATATGACTTCAGTAACAAGAATAAAAATGTTTGGGTGAAAAAAAGAATATGGCAAAGTTGGGAGTCTTATGATTGAGTGCATACTGTACCAGGCTCATATGACAGAAAATGTCTCATACATTGTCTGTGAGCTCCTACCTTTCTCCTACTTCTTCCCACATTCAATTGGAGAAATTCTATTACTATACCTATGGACTACGTCTTGAATTTATCCTCTCCTCTCAATCTGCACTGCCATTTCCTTATTAGCACTATCTCTAGGACTGGACTTTTATAAAACCCTTTAACCATTCTTTTTCTCAGTATCACTCAGCCTCATTCTGTTCTTCACGAACTAGTTCCACTGCCAGAATTTTTATAAAATGCTAATCTGTATTTGACCCTCTCCCTACTAACATCATTTAGTTGTTGCCTCTTTGTCCACACTAAACATTCTTAAGGCCTGGTCCTGGCACACTAGTGTGCTGAGGGATTCACTTGATGGGTGGTCCTAAGTAGATCCAATTCTCTACCCTCCTGAGGTTCTTCTGATGGCAGGGAAGAACAAGGGTTCTTACTACAAAGGCCTTACTAAGAGCCATAGTCAAGGATGGTTGAAGGCCACTCGTTAGAGAACTGATTCCAAATTCAAGGTATCTGACTTACCTCCTGCCTCTCTACTCCGTGTGCCTAATGCTGCAGCCTCACTGAACTAACTCCTTGGCATAACTTAAAGATTTATCAGCTGATTTTCCTCCTCCAAGACTCAAACTTTGCCATCTTGAGGAAGCTTTCCCTGAGTGTCTCCAATCCGCAAAAAGAACAGAAGCCCTGACACTTGCATTCAGGAAGGATGGTCGCCCTGGGTATGCTCTGTTATCTCTCCCTGTACTATGGTGTCTGTTTATAGACTGACTTCACAGTAGACAGCCTGGCAGAGTGGGAACATAGTGAATACTTGTGGGAATGAGTGGGGTATTATTATTCCTACTCTACAAATAAGGTAATGAACATTCTGCTGATACAGCTTTAGATAAAATGAACAGCAAGGTAATCTTGCTGATTTCTGCCAGGCAGTTATCTACAACCTTAAGTGATTGACAAAAACATTTCTCTGGATAGTTCAGAACCAGAACTGAGTTCACTGTCTATGAAATCCTTTGGGTTGAGGGATCACAGAAAGCTTCAGTCATTAACGTATGAATTCAAGATGGTCACAGAACTTTCACATCCACGCTGTAAAAAGCCGCTTTCAGGAGAACAAAAGCAATGGTGACTTCTTCTGGCCACGAAGGGCCAAGGTGAGCAGCTGCTGGAGCACGGGAGCCCCAGGCTTCCACCATGGACCGAGAGCGGCTCAGAACTCACCTGGACGGGCCCAATGCTCTTATTCCGGCCTCCAGGCATGCCATCTTCTCGGATAGCTGAAAGGGAATTAAGTCAAGACAGTCAGAATTAAGCTCAAGAAGTTTATGCACAATAAGAGAACTTATTTGGCCAAAAGTGTAAGACACTAAAATGGTGAAGCCAAGATTACAGCACAATTCTTTCTGGACCCAAAGCACATATTCCACTTTTGCAGGATTACCTCCATAGGCAGTAGATACTTTTGGCTCCGAAAGGCAGTGGATACATATTACACATACTGCTCAACATGGCAGAATTGTTAACTAGTCCCATAGTTCCAGATATTTCACCAGGAGTATGCATCTTGAAGGCCTTGGCAAATTTTAGGGGCGGTAGGGGTATATGTGTGGTGGGGCAGATGAAGAGAATATTTTCATTTTTAAATAAAGTATTTTTTATTCCAAGACTTAGTTTAAGTCTAATTTGTAGGAACAGGGAATTTTGTTTTGATTTGTTTTTGTGTTATTAGAGACAACCCAGGGTCCTGCACATGAGGCTCTGCCTCTGAGTTTTATCCTCAGTCCTTGGAGAATGGGTATTTTGTTTTAAACTTTTTAAAAATTAATCAGAACTGTGATCTCACTGGTTCCTCCTTGCAAAGTAGAGTTCTCTGAAGTTGAAGGAGCTTACTTAGCATTTTCTTACTATACAAAACATCCTTGAAATAGTACAAGCCTTACTAGGAACTAGTAATAATATTATCATCACTGTTATAGGAGCACTTAATATGCAGGCACAGAGAAGGAAGTCCCAATTTGCAATTAAAGTAGGACGCTGCTTCAGGCAAAGGCTTCTGGAAAAGATAACTTTGAACTAAGTGTTTTTGGTGTTACTGGGATTTGACTCAGGACCTCATCCTTGCTAGGCAGGCCCTCTACCACTTGAGCCACTCCAACCAGCCCTTTTTTGTGTTGGGTATTTTCAAGATAGGGTCTCGAGAACTGTTTTTGCTTGGGGTGGCTTCAAACCACGATCCTCCAGCTCTCCGCCTCCTGAGTAGCTAGGATTACAGGCATGGGCCACTGGTGCCCGGATGGAACCGAGTCTTAAAGGATGAGGATGATTTAGGAAAGCAGTAAGAGTACTCCAGAGGTTGAGTGAATTGTATACAAAAAAAAAATCTTCAAGATGAAAGTAAGAATGGACTGTTATTTCTGGGGACTCATAAGTAAGGAAGATGAGTTATGGGTGGGAAACAGCGAAGAGGCTGCAGAGGCCAAATGGGGCTGGATCATAAAGAGCCTAGAACACCAGGCTAACAGTGTGGATGTTAGCTGAGAAGCCTGGAGACAAGCAGGAATGCAGGGGAGTGATATGGTCACACTGGCATTTTTAAAAAATCTTTGTGACAGCCACTGTGAAAGGTGACTTGAAGGAGGTAATGTTTATAATGACAGAGAGAGCAAGTGTGGCTACCCACCACCACCAAAATAAAACAAGAACATAATCTTACGAGTCCTCGGGGTTAGGGTGGTTGCCTCAAAAGATGAAGGCTCCCAAAATGACATGTAGTTTTTTGTAGTAACTGAAAAGCTGACAGGAAGTCCATTTTCCTTCAAGTAGACATCATTCTTGTGTCCTTGGAAGATTTTACACTTCAAAATCAGACAAGTTTGGGTCTAAATCTTGCCTCATCTGTGTAAATGCAGACAAATTTCTTTTTTTTCTTTTGGTGACCGTACTGGGGTTTGAACACAGGGTCTTGAGCTTTCTAGGCAAGTGCTCTTCCACTACAGCCACGCCTCCAGCCCTTTTTTGCTTTAGTTATTTTTTGAATAGGGTCTCTCACTTTTGCCCAGGGCTAGACTCAAGACTGGAATCCTCCTGACGTCTGCCTCTAGAGTAGCTAAGATTATAGGGGTAAACCACTGCACCTGGCTCAGACAAATTTATTTACCCTCTAAACCTCAGGTTTCTGGAGAGTAAAGAAGGGATACTGGTACTTGTCAAATTATATAAAACAGTATAGCTAAAACATCAAGCCTGGAGCCTGGCACAGAAACCTGATACTCAATAACAATTTCTTCTCTCTCCAACCTCTTTTCTCTGAATGTAGGGGTTGAGCAAACCAAGTTTCCATACTCAACTTTGCAAGAGTCTTATATGTTCACATGTCAAATGGAGACAACATAGTCTGTTCTATAAGCCTGCTGTGAATTTGGAGTGTGAAACATAAATGGCTTATATTAAAACTAGATATATGCTGTTGTCTGGAAGTCTCTTTCAATCTAATTTCAAGTTCTAAAAATCTTTAAAATCCCTTCCTTGCTTTCCAGGGTCAGTGACAATCTTCAGTCACTTCCTATTCCAATAATGTCATCTCATGTGTCTTGGCTTCAGCTCACAGCTACAGAGCGAAGACTTATTGCTGGCAGGTACAACACTGTCCACTTCTGCTGACAGCTCACGCTCATTGTCCTGAGGAAAGAAGTAAACATGCTTTACTTTTTTGTTTAAAGAACACAAATCTGGGCTGGTGGATTGGCTCAAGTGGCAAAGTGCCTGCCTAGTGAGCATGAGGCTCTGAGTTGAAATCCCAGTACCGCCCAAAACAAACAAAACCCCACAAATCTTAAAGATCTACATTTTGCCAATTTCTTGAAATTGAAAAGCTCATGTTCTCTCTCAAGCCCACATGGAATAAGGAACTCAGAGATGATAGGTGTGGACTATGGGTTAGATACTTAAGTGGAAATTAGTATCATTCCCACTCAAGAGCTGGTGTCTAAGGCTCAAAGAGAAGAAGCATTTTCCTTAAGGAGACAGAAACTAAACATCAGAATCAGGGTTGGAATTCAGACTATGAAACTCTAAGACCAGGCATCTTTCAAATACCAGTGTCTCCCATTATGTGTACCTGTCCTATTGGAAAAATGCAAGATTCTTTTAGTTAATTCCAGACATTTGTGTGGCGGGGGGGGGGGGGCGGGGGGCCGCTGGGGGGATTGATGGAGGACCCTTTGCATTCGAGGCCAATGCTGTACCAATGAGCTTCAGCCCAGCCCCTTATAACCCATCTGTGTTTATTCTAATGTGCATGAAAATAATCATTTTTTCACTCACTGAAGTGATAAATTCCCTTTGAAAATTAATGTTAATCTTTTAACTATACTGCTTTAAAAATTTTATATAACATTTTCATATATATTATATATTTTCTATACTATGTATTACATACAATAGGAGTTGTATAGGGGGTTTTATTGTGACATTTCCATATATGCTTACAATGTATTTTGGTTGGGTTCACCTTCACCATCATTCTCCTTCCCCCTACTTAAAACAATTTCAACAGGTTTCATTGTTATGTTTTCACACAAGTCCCCTCCCACTAGGGCCTCCCCCTAATGGATTGTTTTACATTCCGTGCTTTATCTTTTCGAGTGTATATTCATTGATTAAAGGGTTTCCGTGGTATTTCACCTGGGAGTAACTACTTTCAGCAGATTATCGCCCTTTATGCTTCTCTTATGTTTTATCCCCTTCCCCCTATTATTCAACAGCTTTGGCTGAATAACAAAGAATAAAAATAATAAAGAAGACTTTAAGAGCTGGGTGCCAATGCCTACTTAGGAGGCTGAGACTGGGAGGCTCATAGTTTGAGGCCAGCCCTGGGCAACAGTTGGTGAAACCCTCATCTCCGAAATGGGCTGGAGGCGTGGCTCAAGCAGTAGATCGATCACCTGCTTTGCAAACACAAAGCACTGAGTTCAAACCCTAATTCAACAACAATAACAACAACAAAAATTCAAGCATGGTAGTGAATATGTGAAGCAGAAATTGGGAGGGTCATGGTTCAAGGCAAACCTGGGCAAAATTTATTGAGACTCTATCTCAAATTTAGTGAGACCCTATCTCAACAAACAAGCTGGATGTGGTGATGCAATACCTGTAATCTCAGCTGGGTGGGAGGCATGGTCTAGGCTAGCCCTGGGTAAAAATATGAGCTCCTACATGAAAAAAATAACTAAAGAAAAAAGAGCTGGTGGCATAGATCAAGTGACAGAGTCCCTATCTAGCAGGCATGAGACCTTGAGTTCAAATTCCAGTACTCTCCCTCCCCATTAGAATATAAAGTAAACAATAGTACTGATTTAGTCAGAAATGATAAAAATCTGTCAATATGGCATGAAATTGCCTGAAAAATTACATGGTGTTATACTGCCTCATATAGTAGCAGGGAGGAGGGGACGACATAGCAGGGAAATAAGAGAACTTGAATGTGAGGAAGGTCACATAGCACTGAGGGTGAAGTAGTCATTAGAGATGCATGCAATCCATGCCCCTTGATCTGAAACTATGCTTGTTACAAGAACAGGTTTTCAGCAGGACTTACAGTCTTTCTACAGTGACCTACATGGTTGTTACACGAGTACCTCTGCCTCACCTCTTGTCCTAGCTTAAGAGAACAGTGCCAGCCATGGTTTTTCTATCTGCTCAAAAGCAGCAGATATGCCTACTGTTGCATACCCAGAAACCAGAAACCCGAGGAAGACGTCACACTGCACCACAGCCCTGCTGCTTCTCTCTGGCCTAAAAACTAAGTCTAAGCTGCTTGGCCTGGCTTTCTCTAGTTCCTGTGTGATTCCCACCCACATCTCTACACTCTCTCTACACAAAACCATTTGCCAGGCCTGAACATGCATGTCATGTGGTCTCACATAGATTTGAACTACATATGCTGCCTCTACTCAAAAAAACAAAAACAAAACAAAACAAAACCCTTTAAAGTAGTAGAGAATCTGGTACCACCACCTTACCCAGGTGATATCACCTCAACCATGGAATTCAAGTTAGCATCAGCAATGGTGGGACAACCTTGTATCACTGCTTTTGAGATGATGTGCTAAGAATACAAAACTGTTTGTGTGAATTCTTCCCAACAATAAGGAACCTGAATCTAATCCTGAGGAAACGGACAAGCCCAAGTTGAGGAGTATTTTACAAAGTAAATTTCCTATTTGCTTCAAAATCAACAATGTTATTAAAGCCAAAGAAAAGGTGAGGAACCATTTCAGACTAAAGAGACATAAAAAAATAAATGTATGGTATGATCCTAGATTAGCTCCTTGATGAAAAAACAATTCAATTGCTATAAAGGACATTTGGATGATTGCCGACAGTTGAATTAGGCCTGCAATTAGAGAGTAGGATTTCATCATGTTAAATGTCCTGATTTTGGTACAGTTCTGTGGTCTTACTTCCAAGTGGCTAGCGTACACACATGTGCACATGCGCACACAGTGCGAACAGTGTGAGCATGAGAACACAAGCAAAGAGAGTGATAAAATAAATGGGGCCAAATGTTAGCAACTGGTGAATTTGTTTGAAGACTAAGTAAAGTTCTACTGTTACAAAATTTCTGTAAGTATGAAATCATGTTAAAGTTTGAAATCTTAGCCCTTTAAGTTTATAAGGAGCCTGAACTTTGATTTCTTCAAGATTCTGCTCAGTCCTCCTCCTCTGAGATTTCTCAGTGCTCCCCTCAGGCCTCTGTGCTGCATCCTAGGGTGCATTTTATTCAATGCCAGAGGATCACTGTCTCAAAATGCCATTCTGCAAGCATCACCTATTCTAAGGAAGAAGCTTTCCTTGATTTTTTTAACTTTTTGTTGTTGTTTTCAGGCAGAATTTTGAATTCGAGGTACTCCTGAGCACTGGGATTACAGATGTGTACCATAATGCCTGGCTAACTGTAACTTTTGAACTAATTACTGTAATTAGCAAGTTGAGACACAAAGTTAAGGAATTATTAATTTTTTCAAATAATTACTTAATTGACATGGAATCCCAATATAGATTCTCTCAACAGATTTCTGCCCCCATACTTCTTGCTATGGCCCTCCATCCCAGTCAATTCATCCTATCAGGAAGCAGCCCATTACTGGGTTATCTGCTGGGAGACACAGAGAAAGAAAAGCAGAGAGTACCAAAGGCTGTGGAAACACAGGAGGGTCATCTGGAAGGGTATATGTGTCAGCAAAGACCTCTTAGAGATGTTACAAATAAAAGTTGAGTCTTGAAAGAAAAGTACACAATAATTAGTCACATGAAGAGAGTGGTAAAACATTCCAGGAAGATGAAACCACATGTGCAAACCTCTTAAAACATGGACTGTTTGGAGAAGTGGGTTGGAATGCAGATTGTGATGAGAAACAGCCCTAGGTGAAGGGAAGGGATGAAGTGGCTGATGCCTTGAAAATCACTGTAAGGAGCTAACTTTATTCTGAAGATTGCAACATGGGTATGAGGGTTCATGTCAGGGCACTGGGGGATCCCTGAGGACAGACAGACAGGGCTCAGCCACCACTTAGCACTCTTCTTTAGCGCTCATTTAATGCCTTACTAATTAATTTCCCAATCAGTCAACTTTTAGGAAAGATATTTAGTTCTCTCGGGAAGGAGGACAACAGAGGGCTGGCTCACAGACAGCATCAATCACAGTGGCAGCACATTTTTTTAAAGTTATTTTGTAAAATGTTGAGGTAAGGTTACACTTTGACAGAAGAGTTGCAAAAAACAATATGGGGTTTCTACTTACTCTACACCTAGGTTTTCCCTTCTGTGAATACTTTACATCCATAGACTATTTTTCAAAACTAAGAAATTAACTGTGGTACAAGACTATTAACCAAAGAAGTAAAGACTTTATTTGGATTTCTACAGTTGCTCTTCTTAGCTCTTTTTTTGTGCTCAGAGGCCAATCCAGGATCCCACACTGCATTTAGTAGCAATGTCTCCATAAGTCTTCTCCATTCTTTTACAGTTCTATAGTCTTTGCTTATCTTCTGTGACCTTGACACTTTTCAAGAGTATCTTATAGAATGTCAGTTATGTTGAAAAATGCCCCTCAATATGGACTTTTCTGATTTCTCATTATTAGACCAAGAACGAATGTAGTTCTCTGTGTGTATATACCCGTGCCTTCTCAGCCTATCATCAGGTGTATATAAAGTCAATGTTTTACTAGTGATAACCTTAACTGCTTGACTAACGTACATCTCA
The DNA here is from genome assembly GCF_047511655.1 of Castor canadensis. Classification (NCBI taxonomy): domain Eukaryota; kingdom Metazoa; phylum Chordata; class Mammalia; order Rodentia; family Castoridae; genus Castor; species Castor canadensis. Next base: position 10,821,998 of record NC_133398.1, on the reverse strand, counting down.
GCTGAAACTATTTTTCCCCTTTGCAATCACTAAATATGTTCAGACTATACAAATATTCTGTTTTTGTTTAAACCAATGCTCACTTATGTTGGCATCTATCAGTGGTCTTGCCCAAAGCAGTTAGTACTGTGGTGTTCTAACAATGATTTTCTATTTCCTTCATGCCTTCTACATTTAGTCACTGGAAGGTTTGTCACTTCTGTTTATTTACTCGGATTTTTTTAAAAGTATGAACATATGTATATTTTATTTCTGGGATTATAAAGTAATACTAGAATTATTCTGCTGGCCAAGTTGTTCCAACTTTGGCCACTTGAAGCTCTTTCAGGGTAAGTTCTGAGCCCGTTTGATGTATTTTCTTTTCTTTTTTTTTTAAGGACTTCCTAATTTTCTGGCACCACAAGATACTCCAAACTAATTTCATATTTTCCCTATTGCAGTCCTGAAATCAACTAGTCCCTTGGAATCCTAATTCCTTTTATTGATATTTAGAAGAAAAGATCTCAGTGCTAGGTGTGCTTGTGGCAACTAGCACCACTTCTAGTCTCTCATAATGGCTAGAACTTGGAAATCCATGAATGCATACTAACTCATGTACTCACACACCTGTGTTCCTCCTCCCTCCCTTCTATCCACTTTTCTTAAACAAGAGTCCCACATTGATACTGATTCATTCTAGTCTCCCCCTTTCCTGATTTGTAACTTCTTTCTCTGATATTCAAAACCTGATCCTCATTATCTATAATATATTTACTTCTTCAACTACAGTGTGCAATTAAAGTAGGGACAGAATTCCTAACACATAGCCTTGACACAAACAAATTTTACAAACTAGGGTACTTTATTTGTCTTTGACCTTAAAATATAGTCAAAACATTGTTTTCTAAGGTCAGTTCCTTTCCTCTTTATCCCCCTCAATGTGTTTATGTGATTCATTTTAATACCAATTAGATTAATTCATCATCACAGCATGTACTGGATCTCTTCACCACCCCCCACTCCTACTCTACCACATCCTAGTTGATTAAAATTAGTTTTCATATCCAGAAAAACTTACTTTTTTGTGGTATATAGTTTTATGGGTTTTGATGAATGCACAGAATTGTGCATCAGCCACCACAGTTCCATACAGAATACCTCTCATGGTGACTGTGATTTTAGCCCGGCTTTCTCAGCATCAACCAGAAGGTGGCAGGGTTTCTCTTTGAGAAGCAGCCTCCACTGGGCAATGGAGCCAGCCTGCTAATCCTGAAATTCCATGTGTCATGTTCTCCAGGATATGTTTAGAGGAGTTACAAGGTTAAGTTTTTTCTTCTTAAAACAGGTGAGTTTGCAGGAAATCAATGTGAGTCAATGCCCTGTATAGCTATCCTTATCTCAACCAGCAAAACCCCTTGTTCCTTCCTATTATTGCTTATACTCTCTCTTCAACAAAATTAGAGATAAGGGCAAAATAGTTTCTGCTGGGTATTGAGGGGGGGAGCGGGAGGGGGTGGAGTGGGTGGTAAGGGAGAGGGTGGGGGCAGGGGGGAGAAATGACCCAAGCCTTGTATGCACATATGAATAATAAAAGAAAAATGAAAAAAAAAAAAAAAACAGGTGAGTTTGGCTGGAAGCCTCAGAAATCTTACACTCCAACTAAATAACCAGGATGATACAGTCAATACGGTATCTAGGAACAGCTGAAGTGGTACAGTGCCTGCCTAGCAAGAATGAGGCCCTAAATTCAAGCCCCGGTACCACCAAAAAGATCACAATAGCCCACCAAGATTATGGCATGTCAAAAGATGTTTTAGTTTCTTCCACATCTCTCACCTGTAATATGTCTTTTCCCCTCCTCCAGATGCTCTGCACCTTTTTAGTGTTTCTAAAACCTTTCTAGGTGGGCTTTCTGCTTCTCCTACCCCAATACAGCCTTCAAACCTGCCATCCATATTAATCTTTATTAGAATGTTAGTCTGTTCATGTCATCTCAGGAAGGAAGCTTCCTAATAAACCCAAATTCTTCACCAAACTTCTAACACAGACTTCTAAACATGCCGAGCTTCTGAATATGCGTGGTTCTAAAAAAAAAAAAAAAAAATCCTATTATCCTATTCAGAGAACCTTCTGCCTCATGCCTTTCCATTTATGGTTCTGTTTTTTTTTTTTTTTTTGGATGGCACTGGGGTTTGAACTCAGTCCTCATGCCTTCCAGGCAGGTGCTCTACCACTTGAGCCACTCCACCAGTCCATGCCTTTCCATTCAAATTCCTACTTATTATCATCATTCCTTGAAAAACTAGTGGGACATATTAATGCCAGTTACCTGGAGTCCTGTAACACAGGGCCTATGCATGCACGTGCATAGGAACCTTAACATTATACCAGTCTCTCCAACAGAGACTGGAAGAGTTCTGCCAACAGGAAGTGAGCCACATTCATTTTCAGGTTATGAGTACACAGTATAAGGCCTGCCATATAGTTCAGGCTTGGGAAATTAATAACTCTAGAATACAATAACCGACACAAATGCACAGTGATGGGTGAAGGGTGGGAAGCAAGAGTCTTGAGCATCACTCACCTTTCCGGTTCATCCCCATCTGGAGGCATTTGAGTAGGCGACAGTACTGGCACCTGTTCCTCTGCTTCCGAGACATGACACAGTTCTTGTCACGACTGCACCGATATACCCGTTTGTTGCAAATACTCCGCTTGAAAAACCCTTTGCAGCCCTCACAGGAGATGATCCCATAGTGCAAACCTGTAGCACGGTCCCCACAAATAAGACAGGTTCGTTGTTCAGTTCGATCATCTGGAACAGAAACTGAACATGTCCAAGTTAGAGCACAGTAGAAATAATGGCTTTAAATCTACAGTTCCTAAAACAGGCAACTCTGCTCTGGGTAGATAAAGACCACAGCCAACTTCAGGCTAACTGGGAAACAGGGAATTTGGGAGAAGATGTGGAATCTTTGTCCTAGGACTAGATCCACAGGCAGCTAGCTACCATAAACATGACCTATATTCTTTTTAAAATGAACTCATATACCTTCCCATGTATACTTGGATTAATATCCAAGTCAAAAACCTAGAAATATCTTTGATTACTCCCTCTCCCTTCTCTTCATCCACAGCCCACCAGTGTCACCCTGTGGAAAGATGGTAAAGATTATTGACTATTTATGTAAATGCCTAGCTATACATGCTATACACCCAATAAATGATAGCTGTAATTGCTAATGAGTGAAGAAGTCTAAACCATGCCCAGTAAGCTAGCCACCAATCAAACAACAGATATTTATGAAGCAACTATTCTATTCCAGACACTCTTCCAAGACATGAATACAACTGTGAACAAAAGTCCCTGGTAGTAGGCTTGAGTATGTAACCCAGAGCTCTTGCTTATTAGCAAGTTCAAGGCTGAGTTTGATCCTTAGCACTGATCCTCCCTTCCCTCACCAAAAAAACAAAAAGGAAGAAAGAAAGAAAGAAAGGTCCCTGGCACTAGCAGAACACCTCTTCTAGGCTAGGGTATAAATAAACCAGCATAATCTCCATGGCCAAAGAAGTTACTGGATAGCAACGAACAAGTTAGTCAAGAAGAGACTCAGGCTAGAAAACAGCTCTCCTTTTTCTTCAAATTGCATTTACTCAGTACCACATGACTCCCAAAGAACATGTATGTGACAAAAAAGCACTCTGGTGAACTGTGGTATGAAACACAGCCAGCAAGAAAACTCCAGGGAACGTTGTGATCAGAAGCCAAGGCAGGAAACCAGAGGTGAATGCCCCAAGAGAGGCAAGACATAATGATGGTGTTAATCATTATGCCTTGAAGAAGAGGGAGTCCTTAAATTTAGAGAGATCCTACCCCAGTGCTGGTACCAACTGGCTGAATTGGGCAAATTAAATTACTTTACTTCTCCATCTTATTTCTCTTTTATCTATAAAATGAGTATTATAAGTACCATGGATAAAAATACTCATCCCAGTGCTTGGCTACAATGGACATTTAATTAGCTATTACTTATTTATATTAGTTTCTTATATTAGTTTACTAATTTTCTAGTTAGCTATTATTTTCATTATCCTCACAGGTCCACACTTAATGCAATAATGATATAAATGTAAAGAAAATAACTTGAAGTCAATGTTAAAGGAGAGTCATGGTGACATAGGTAAGAGGGAGATCTGATAATAGTAGAGAAACTGGCCACAAGCCAAGGAATGCCAGCAATCTCCAGAAGCTGGACGAGAATGTGTTCTCTTCTCCTTAGAGCTTACAAAGGAATCAGGGCTAGGCCAACACCTTAGTTTGAGTCCAGTGATACTGATTTGGACTTCTGACTTTAAGAATTGTAAAAGAATAAATTGCTGATGCATTAAGGCAAATGGTAATTTGTTATAGTTGCACAGAAAATGAATATACAATTTTTTGAAGACAAACAAACACACTTTAAGACTTGTCCAAAAATCACACAACAAAGAGCAAGTATGCAGAGAGAAGCAGACATATGAGACTATGCAACCAGAGGAAAAGAGAATGACAGACATGGGAAGAGGAAATGCCTAGGTTCTTAAGGACTCTATGGCTCCTAGACTTTTCTGAGGCTTCTAAACTAAGCAAACAGCAAATCAACAAAGTGTTACCTCCATTTTCTTGTAATACAATCTTCCTGTTTTTCTTTCTTAAGGTAATTAAATAAGTTTCTGCTATGAGCAACTAAAAAAAATCTTTATTTAAGTAAAAAGAAAAGATACCCTACAAAAATGGCAGTGGGGTAATAAGTATTCTTTTCCTTTTGAAAACATAAAGGAAGTTCAAAGTAAACATTAGAGCAAAGTTACAATAACAAATTTTTAAAAATTAAAAAAAATAAGTAAGGTAAAGCTAAACATGCAAAATGAATGGCATAAAAACAGCACTCACTATGTTTGGGATGGTATTTCCTAGAGTGCTAGGCTGGAGGAGCTGAAAAGGCTTGGAAATAGAGTATGAATACTGTTGGAAAATCATAATTAATTGTAGAAGAATTTAAATTTTCTAATTTTAAATTAGAACCTTCAATATTAGAGGGGAGGAGGATGTGGCTCAGTGACACAGCACTTGCCTAGAATGTGGGAGGCCCTGAGTTCAATCCCCAGAACCACTACCAACAAAAAACTACAAAAAATCTCAAACCAAAAAAAAAAAACCTGTAACAGGGAGGAAGACCAGAAAAAAAACAGACAGGCCTGTGTTCTGATAAAGTAGCAAGTTAGAAGGGATGGCACAGCAGAGAGATAAAACCTAAAGAATCCAAATGTGAAGAGGGTCACATAGGGGTAGAAGGGCACTTAGCAGTAGGGTGAAGCAGCCTATAGAATTGCATATAACCATACATGGGTTAAATCAATCAATCTATCTATCTATCTATCTATTTATTTCCTCTGTAACCTCCTTGAAAGGGTTTATAAGGTGAGACCCCTTTGTTCTCAGGGCTCAGTGGACATGAGTCCACTGAGTCTGTACTGGCACAATAAAGCACTGCTTCCTTGTCTCAGTGTCCCGTGTCTCTGTTGGAGTTCCCATAATACTTCTGGGGGTTGCTGGGATTGCAGAGATGGTGCTTTCCACCTCCATTGTTGCAGGGGTGTGCTCTCCGGCCTGCCTGGAGAAGTGATCCCAACAGGTGCCAGTGGACAGCTTGATCTGGAAGGGGACTTATCCTCCCAGAGAGTTGGGGTGAGTGCTCAGCCACACAATAGAACCCAGTGAGGCACAAGAACCAGTGATGGGAGTGCCATCCATAGACTGGTAAAAACCTGGGTTTGAATTCAGGCCTGCCTCAGGAGGCAGAAGGGGAGTCTGATCAACTCCCAGTGAGACACCTTGGTAATCGCCTTTTGGGGTGAAACTGTGTCTCTCAGGTTCAGGGTGTAGGGTGGAAGTACTGTGCTATGTGAGACTGTGTAAAAGTATGAGCCTGAGATGCAGCCCACTGCAACGTGAGTGTGGAGTCCCAATCCATGGGTCTGTGGTGAATTCATACAGGTCAAGGGTGAGCCCTAACAGGGCCTCCAGTCCTTTGTTTATACGAACTCACTACAGCCAAAGAGATGACCAAATCCCTGTAAAGGGAGTGAGGACCCTGTGTAGGTGTAGTTCCTGGCCAGGCAACAGCATCCAGGCCACTGATAAGGGGTATGTATTGTTCTCCCTTGTGTGTCAGAGAAGAGGCCCCCCTTTACCTCTCCTCCAAAATGCCTACCCCTCTGAGTCTGTTTTGCCATCTGGTAACAGAAGGAGATGGGTGAAAATCAGAGTATAAACACTCCCTTGGAGTGTATGGTTAAAAACTTTAAAAAGAGATTTAATGGAAATTATGGAGTTAACTCCTAACAAGCTTAAGGCCCTTTATGAAGTAGATTGGCCTGCTCTTGGTGTAGGGTGGCCCCCAGAAGGGTCATTAGATGAAACTGTGGTTAATGAAGTTTATAGGGCAATTGTAGGAAGGCCTGGGCACCTAGATCAATTTCCCTATATTGACTGCTGGCAGGCTGCTATCCTCAACCAGTCCACATGGCTAAGGCCCTGTCTGGAAGAGGCCTGTAGAATTATGGTAGCTAGGATGGCTGCACCTTCCAAGTGTAAGGGAGAAAACAAAGGAACCTATACTGGCTGAGGAACCTTAGGAAATACCACCATCCCATGTACCAATTTATCCACTTCTGCCACCAGTACACAGTTCCACACCCCCACCTCTGACATTGGAGAGGAAACTCAAGGGACAGTCACACCTGTAAAATCTGGCCTGGAAGCCCCTGGGACTCCAGGCTCCCTGACCTCCCCAAGTCCTATGGACTCCATGCCGACTCCAAGTCCACTAATTCTCACTGAACATCTCTCATTTGATCAGGAGCATCTAACCAGTCTCCTTGAGGACCCCCTCCTCTCCTCAGACTCTCGCTGCCCTGCAGATGCCCAAGGGAAGCCCAGAGCCCCATGTATTATGACCAGGAAGGCCAAATACAAGGAAGAGGACAGAGATTTGTCTATCAACCCTTTACCACCACAGACCTTCTCAATTGGAAAAATCATACCCCCTCGTTCATGGAAAAGCCTCAGATGCTGATTGATTTAATAGAGTAGTTTATCCAGACTCACAAACCCACCTGGACAGACTGTTGACAGCTTCTTCTGACTCTATTTAATACTGAAGAGTGGTGCTGTATAACACTGGCAGCTCTAAAGTGGTTAGAAGATCAAACCCTGGCATATGCTCAGGCCCACTTCCCTGAGAAAGACCCCCATTGGGACCCCAATGATGACTGAGATTACTGGCAACTTGAGCAGTATCAGGAGGCATTATTGAGGGGCATGAAGGAAGGAGGCCATGAACATGAGCACATCAGAGGTCCTCCAAGGGCCGGATAAGAATCCTGGCCAGTTCTATAAGTGTAGGTGTGAGGCCTTCCGTTTGTAAACCCCTTTGATCCGGAAGCCACTAAAAACAAGCAGAGATTAATGCCACTTTTGTTGGTCAGGCCCAGGGGAACATAAGGTGAAAATTGCAGAAACTGGAAGGATTCTCAGGAATGAATGCTAGCCAGCTTCTGGAGGTGGCCACAAAGATTTTTGTCAATCCGGATCAGAAGGCAAGGTGGGAGGCTGACAGGAAGATGAAAAGGAAAGTGGATCTCCTTGCAGCAGCCCTTGCTGGACAGTCAGGTGGACCCTGGCGAGCTAATCCAGGCAGGGGCAGAGGCAATCCCTGAGGATGATGACAAAATGTTGCCAGGATACCCCTGTCCTAGGAAGGAACTAGGGCGACATCAATGTGCCTACTGTCATAAGGAAGGGCCCTGGAATAATGATTGTCCCCAATGGGCCAGGGACTCCCAAAAGACCCCCCAGACCAGAGGCAGAGGCCCAGTTGTCAAAGGAAAATATCAGACCACCTACAGGGGAGCCAGTCCCTGGGAAGAAAACAATGTCAGTCTGGCAGGCCTAGAGGGCTATGAGGAGGAGGAGGACTAGGACAGACTGGTCTCCATTCTACTGGGCCCCCAGGAGCCTATGGTCCAAATAAAAATAGGGGGCCATCCTGCTGATTTCATGGTGGACACGGGCACAGAACATTCAGTTGTGACCCAATCAGTGGGTTCCCATTCTAACAAGCATAAAACTATTATTGGGGCTACAGGAGACCAGATCCACTGCCCCTTCTTAATGGCTAGACGATGCAATCTTGGGAGTCATGAAGTAAGGTATTAATTCCTTTATCTCCCTGATAGCTCTGTGGGCCTGATAGGCAGGGACTTTTTATGGAAGCTGAGAGCACAGATAACTTTTGATTCAGATGGCAGAGCAGCATTAAAGTTGAGAGGACCTGAGGTAAAGACTCTAAACCTCACGGTTGCACAAAAAGAGGAATGGCAGCTCTATGCCAATGAAGGGAGGCCTCTGAGATTCCTGAGCTTCCCTTCAAGATTCCAGGTGTATGGGTTGAAGATAACTCTCCCAGGTCTGGCCCAAAATGTGCCCCCAGTAGTGGTGGAACTAAAGCCAGGAGTCACTCTGTCAGCCAGAAGCAGTACTTCATTCCCTGCAAGGTCCAGGTTGGAATTCAAAAAGTCTCTGACAGACTCTTAAAATATGGAATCCTCTGACCTTGTCAGTCATACTGAAACACACTCCCTTATTACCAGTCCAGAAACTGGGTACTGAGGATTTCAGGCCAGTTCAGGGCCTTCAGGTAGTAAATTCAGCAACTGTCACTTTGCACCCCATAGTCCCAAATCCATACACACTTTTAGGCCTTGTCCCAGCTCAGGCACAGTTTTTTTACCTGCCTAGATCTTAGAGACTCATTCTTTTGCATCCACCTGGCCCCACCACAGAGCCAGACGATTTTTGCCTTCCGATGGGAAAAATCCCAATATTGGAGAAAAGAGGCAACTAGCTTGGACTCGGTTGCCACAAGGTTTCAAAAATTCACTCGCTATTTTCGGAACTGTCTTGGCATCTGACCTAAAAGCCATCTCAGCTGACCAGCACAGCTGCACACTCCTCCAGTACATAGATGACCTCCTGCTGGCTGGACTAACTTGGGAAGACTGTATGGAAGGGACACACCTTCTCCTTTCTCTTTTATGGGAGGCAGGATACAAAGTCTAGCAAAAAGGTCTAGAGTTGCCAAAACACTGTCAAATACCTTGCCTTTCACCTGTCCCAGGGGCAACACTCACTTGGCCCTGAGAGAAAACAGGCTGTATGTTCCATCCCAGACCCCAAGACCCGCCAGCAAATTAGTGAGTTTTTGGTAGCTGCAGGTTTCTGCCAAATCTGGATCCCTAACTACTCCCTCCTAGCCAAACCCCTCTATGAAACCATAAATGGGGGAGAATGGGAGCCTTTAATAGGGGAAGGGAGCAAGAGAAAGCCTTTAGGGAAATCAAGAAGGCACTCACAAATGCCCCTGCTCTAGGCCTGTGGATATGATGAAAGCCCTTTTTCCTGTATGTCCATGAGCAAAAGGGAACAGCCAGTGGGGTCCTGACTCAGTTACTAGGCTCCTGGCATTGTCTGGTGGCTTACTTGTCAAAACAACTTGAGGCTGGCTGCCTTACCTGCGTGCTCTAGCAGTTACCACTGCCCTGGTGACAGAAGCAGACAATCTCACCCTAGGGCAAGAAGGCACAGTCCTGATTCCCCACTCCATCCTGACACTCATGGAGTATAAGGGAAATTATTGGCTGACTATCTCTCAGATGGGCAAATACCAGAGTATGGTATCTGAAAACCCATGCATCCAGCTGGAGGTTGTTAAGACTCTAAACCCAGTCGCTCTACTGCCAGTTGACTTGGGCCCCTGCGAGCATGACTGCTTAGAGGTTATCTCTAGCTGGCCATATCTAACCAATCAGCCTATCAGCAATCTGGATGTTGAAGATTTCATACACAGCAGCAGCTTTGTCTGAGATGGCACACACTTTGCCGGATATGCATTGGTGACTTTGGACTCAGTCACTGAGGCTTGCCCACTGCCAGTTGGGACGTCTGCACAAAAGGCTAAACTTCACTCCAGCTCGCTGCAGGAGTGTGAGTAAACATCTACACTGACTCTAAATATGCTTTCACAACCATTCATGTTCATGGGGCCTTATAATAAAGAAAGGGGACTCATTAACTCCGGAGGAAAAAATATCAAGTATGAGCAGGAAATCCTAGAACTGCTAGATACTGTGTGGGTCCCTAAACGGGTGGCAGTTATACACTGTTAAGGGCACCAGAAGGGAGATGCATCAATTGTCTGGGGAAAGCGGAAAGCTGACAAAGAGGCCAAACAAGTGGCCCTCACGAGGGGACCAGCCCCAACTGTTCTGACAGCTGCCTTGTTCCCATGCCCCTTAGCTGAATGTGATGCATGGTACACATCACAAGAACAGGCTTGGCTTAAGACTGAGGAGGGAAATTTTCTACCGGATGGATGGTGGAAGTTTGCTGATGGCTGCATTGCCATACCTGAGTCACTGGCCCCTACATAAAGAACTCATTCAGGGAGAACAGCCCTTGAGACCATCCTGGGCCAGCATTTTTATGTTCCCAAGCTCTCCAGCATAAGTAAGGCAGCATGTGAGAGATGCAGCCTATGTGCCAAAAATAACCCCAGACAAGGGCCAAGAGCGCCTCCACAGTGTTGGTGGAACTCCTCTTGAAAACTTAATTGCAGACTTCACTGAAATGCCACAAGTTCGAGAATGCAAATATCTGTTACTGTTTGTTTGTACCTTCTCAGAATGGGTGGAAGCCTTCCCCACATTTGACTGAAAAGGCCTGGGAGGTGGCCAGATGTTTGCTAAAGGAAACCATCCCTCAGTCTGAAACACCTGTCTATTGGGCCAGCCTTTGTGGCAGAGGTGGTACAGCTGATAGCTAAGGGCCTAGGAATCACCTGGAAGTTGCATATGGTCTACTACCCCCAGACTTCAGGAAAAGTGGAATGCATGAATAGAACCCTAAAATAAGAGTTAGGAAAACTGTGCCAGGAGACCCATCTGCAGGGGGGATCAATTACTTCCCAAAGCATTCTAAGGATTAGGTCTAGTCCCATGAAGTGGACAGGGCTCTTACCCTTTGAAATCCTTTATGGACACCCATCCCCCTTAATCAAGGGCATAAAGGGGGACCTTAAGGAAATAGGTGACCTCACCTTGAGGCAGCAGATGCAGGCCCTCAGGGTGACTCTCTCAAAGATCAATGATTGGGACCAGGAGAGACTTCTCACCAGCCTAACAACCCCCACACATCTTTACAGGCCAAGGGATGTCTGGGTAAAGGAATGGAATGTTCAACCAATAAAGACTCATTGGGGAAGCCCTTTTGTTGTTTATTTTGTCTACCACTACTGCAGTTAAAGTAGCAGAGATAGTTCCCTGGATCCATTAATCTGAGTCAAGCCACCTTCTTAGAGTGGGAGTGCATCCCCAATCCGGCTTCGCTGTGTAAGATCACCCTCCGGAATGTCAGCAACCTTCATCATCAGGACTCCGCTTCCCAGGAAACAGCAGAGGACCATGAACAACAGGATGACAGCCCTGCTCTAGTCACTCTAGAAGCTGACTAGTCTACGCAGGGCAGAAGCTTGAGGAGTTGACTATCCAACGGGATAAACAAACTGTTGTCTGTGTCGGTTATTTTACTGTTATGCATTGTCATCCTGTCTATATCCATTGCTGTAGTTCTCACTCTAATCTTTGCCATAGGATTGGCAGAAACCACCCACGTTGACTGGACCCACGGTGAAAAGTTTTTATTAGCTCTCTTCTACCTCTTTTGGGCAGGATGCATAAGTACTGTTTATTTTACTGACCCAGTTTCCCTTCATGGTCCCAGAGCCCACATCTTGTGACCTATGTATGCATAACACTCAGCAGGAAGTGTTGTCACTAGGACTTTGCTTTTCCATACTTTACTATTCCTGTGTAGGCACCATCATCAGGTCATGCAGTCATAATTGTACCATCTATTCAGTGTGTTCCCATGGTAATCAGCATATCTGATTACCCCACCTACAGCCCTCGGGAACTATGTGTGGAGGTCCAGAGATTTGATGAGACTGTTTGGGGGGGAATTAGGGACCTCATTAACTGTACACAGGTATTCAACCCTGATAAACCAGTGTCAGTGTATATACAGTCATAAGCTGAGATACCAGCCGATGTGGAGGCCTACCCTGGGAGAGAGTCCATATGTTAAATGATAAATACAATGTGCCCAGACCCACAAGGCAGGTCATATGGTGGCACAGGTTGGCATTACTGCACTTACTGGAGTTGTGTCTCATGGGCTACTTGGCAGACAGTGGGACACTCAGCTCTCCTCCCCATGGGAACACCTACACCCCACTGTACCCTAGGCAATTGAATTCTGTAAATTTTACTATACTTAAGCCCTCAGATTGGGAACAGGGACATATGATCAGTATAAAGATAAATGGAAAGGGGTATGATCCTGGGACCCGACAGCACCTCAAGTGAGTAACTATCAACCATGAGAGTTCCTCTTACCAAGTCTTTCATTCCTTTTATGAGGAAATGAAAAGTGAGTTCCCTGTATCTGTTTCTTTCATTGGCTGAATCAATAGCCCAGACACTGAATGTCACTTCATGCTAGTTTGTGGAAGAACCAACATGGGAGACCACTGGCCATGGGAAGCAAAGGAGCTAGACCCATGGGTGCTCTTTAATGAGACCACCTTCCCCAACCACAGGAAAAGCCTCTGGCTTCTAAAACCTTCTATCAATTGGAATCACTGTATCTCCTGCCCAAAGGCCGGTTCTCTACCCTGGTAAGGGATTTAACTTGTTTAGAACAGAAGTTTTACAATGACACTGCCCAAGAGACCCAATGGTGGGGAGCTCCAAACCACACAGAACTCCAGCCCTACCCACTGGCCAACTTTTCTAATCTCCAGAAAGCTTTGAACAATCTTACCACAAACATAGGCGCCCAGGGGGCTATATTGGATCTGCAGGAAGCAAGCTTATATGGTGCTACCTAGCAGCTGGTTTGAGTCTTGTGTACTAGGCTCAATCAGGCCATCCTTCTTCTTGCTTCCTCCTAGACAAGGTGAAAAACTGGGAGTTCCTATATATGTAGAAAAATTAAGTCGACCAAAATGGGGTGCCTTGGAAAGATAATGAATGGCCTCTTGTGCAAATCACCCAGTACTATGGTCCTGCCAATTGGGCAGAAGATGGGTCCTGGGGTTATTATACCCCTATATATATGCTTAACCGCATCATCAGGCTGCAGGCTGTTGTTGAAATTATAACTAATGGAACCGCAAGAGCTCTTAATTTGCTGGCAAAATAAAGTACTAAAATGTGCAATGTTATCTATCAAAACCACTTAGCTTAGACTACTTACTTGCTTCTGAGGGAGGAGTTTGTGGAAAATTTAACATACACAACTGCTGCTTACAGATTGATGATGAAGGGAAGGTCACAGAAGAAATCACAGACAGAATGAGGAAACCTTGCCCATGTCTCCGTCCAGACTTGGAGAGGATGGAATCCCAATGATCTGTTTAGAGAATAGTTCTCTGCCTTGGATGGTTTCAGAACCCTGATAAGGGCAATGGGCCTTGTCCTGGAAGCATGCTTAATATTACCCTGCCTGATTCATTTGGTATTGCAGTCCATCAGGACCTTTATGGAGGACACTACAGAAAGGAAAATGGCCTCCCATGTAATGATGTTATGGAAATATATACCTCTAATTCTAGATGATGCTCTTTGACCCTAGGTGGGTCTGAGCATCAAAGGGAAGGAATAATGCAGCAGGGAGGAGGACCAGAAGAAAAACAGACCGGCCTGCGTTCTGATAAAGTAGTAGGGAGGAAGGGATGGCAAAGCAGAGAGATAAAGCCGTAGGGGTAGAAGGGCATCTAGCACTAAGGTGAAGTAGCCTACAGAATTGCATATGACCTTGTTTTTGGGGTTTTTTTTTTTTTTTTCCTCTATAACCTCCTTGGAAGGGTATATAAGGTGAGACCCCTTTGTTCTCAGGGCTCAGCCTTTGGACATAAGTCCGCTGAGTCTGTGCTGGCAAAATAAAGTGTTGCTTCCTTGCCTCAGTGTCCCATGTCTCTGCTTGATTTCCCATAACAAACCTTCAACACTGTATTAGCTATTATACTATAAACCAGAACTTTACTACAATAAACTTAAAAATACTTATAATTTAATTATTACCTACAAAGACCACATCTTTTTTTCACTGAGCATCTACCATAACACGGACTCATGTAATCTTGAAAACCCATAGGTGAGTACAATCATCACCATTTTATAATAATAGAACAGAGACTCAAAGTGTTAAGTCATTTACCCAAGTGCCAATATCAGAACTGTGGTTCAATAATCTCTTCACAAAGCATTCCTATGGCGTTTTGTGGAGTACCTGGATCATGAGCAAAGGACTCACTGAACAACAATCACATACAGACCCATTAAGAAAGTGATCAGACAGTAACACTGTTTTTTTTTCAGAGTCATTTTAAAAGTTTGCATCAAGATGAAAGACTACTGGGGCATGTTCCTCCAATAATGGGAACAAGGAGCTGAGTCCTGACTGCTCTGACTGGTCATAACAATTATTATTCCTATATTTTGTTTTTTCAAACAGAAAATGACTATGTCAGAGACTAAGGAACTAATGGAAAAAGGAATTCCTCAAGAGTACAAAAGATCAATCTTATAGCTCTTCAAAGAAGCATCTGGAAAACTTCTCTAACAAAATGTAGAAAAACAATAGATTAGCTACTGCTAGTTTAGCACTTAGATGCCAGGCTCTGGCCAAGTACTCAATATATATTATTATGTTGAATCATCAGAACAAATCTCCCATCAGGAAGTGCCACTCATTAATAGCCATCCAACTAGTAAGGGAGGAAGCTAGGGTTATAATCCCAAAGAGTCTACATTCCTGACCATTAATTCTTTGGCCACAGCATGGCAAATCTATCCATTTTATATGCAGGTAAGTCTGTACCTGCCCTACTTAACTAACCAACCGAGCCACGGTCTTCCTTTATAAGTTAATGAACTGAGCAAAACATGTCCCTTATGGTGTCTGACTAGATATTAGAGATTTCTGCACTTCTTATGCATGTTTAATTCATTATCTCATTGATGCAAGGTCAAGGCTAGAATTTTTTTTTTTTTGTGCTACTGGGGTTTGAACTCAGAGCCTTGAGCTTGATGGGCGAGTGTTCTACCACTTGAGCTACATCCCATCCAATAAGGATTATTCTTATAGATGAGATAAAACCATCCAATGGTTTTTCAAACTATCTACTATGAAATGTACAAGAAGTTTTTGCCTGCAGAGTTTATCACAGTAACTGTGAGAGGAATTATTATCCCCGTATTACTTAATCTGGATCCTAAAAAGTTAGAAAAAGTCTTAGAAATTACCTTGAACACTACTCTGGAGGCAGACATCAGAAAGATCATGAATTGAGGCCAGTCCATGCAAAAAGTTAGCAAGACCCCCATCTCAACCAACATGCTGGGTATAGTGTAACACATCAAATAATCCCAGTCATGCAGGAGGCATAGGTGGTAGGACTGCAGTCTGAGGCTGGCCCTGGGTAAAAAAACGAAAACAAAACAAAACAAAACACAAGACCCTTTCCGAAAAAATTACTAAAGCAAAAAAGGGCTGGGGGCATGGCTTAAGTGGTAGCAAGCATGAGATGCTAAGTTCAACCCTTAGTACCACAAAAAGAGGGAGGGAGGGAAGGAGGAAGGGAGGGAAGGACAGACTTTAGACAAGACATGCATGAAGTCCCTCTACAATTTTCTAAGATGTGGTTGAACTCATATTAACTTGCACATCTCTGGTGATTCAATAAAACACTTCAGCCCATTTGTTTTGTATTTAGACAGTTCTAATGGTTCAAAAGCTTTTCTAGGTAAACCTGACGTTTACCTATTGCCCTTAGCAATATGCTCATGGGCAAAAATAAATGCACAATCTAATGCAGTTCATTTACAAACCATTCAGAAACTTCTAGATAAGAATGGGGTTTGTGATTTTTTAATTCTCATTTGTTTTTAATGAATCAGATAATATCAAAATCTGTCTTAAAAGTATCCAGAATGGACTTTTCTTACTACAAGACTGAATTAGTTTTGTTTATATATTTCCAGGCAGGTGTTCTACCACTTGAGCCAGTCCCATTGTTTATATGTTTTTACAACTACCGCCATCAAAAAGCACATATTTTATTATTAACGAACCTATAATGAGAAAACGGAAGCTCAAAGAGACAGAGAAATTTAATGTTTATTATTTAGCCAGTAAGGAGTGGAGATAAAATTAGAATTTGAAATTTTCCAATTCTAAGACTGTTATACTTCAACCAAGCCTCCACCTTAATTCCTATCTGGTTCATAGGTATCTAAAATCTGAAGTATTTAACACATTAATCCATGTCTTTCCTATTTTATTCTTGAAAAGTTGAATGATGAACCAAAAGACAGGGATTTACATTTGCCATTGATTAATTTTATCTTTATATAACAAATTATGTACGTCATTCTGGTCTACTGAAATCTTTGGGGGATCTGGGTCTTGTCACCTAGTATGTTAAGCTATTTCTTCTACTTCCTTCTTTGATTTCACTTCCATCATTAAAATAATATTAAGTGGAATCTGATATTCAGAAGCAGTTGAAGCCCCTTCTCTAATCTAATTTAGTCAGTAGTATTCTGGAAACAGCTGTTTAGTTCTGTCTCTTAATGAGGAATTAGGACAGGTGCAGGTCAATGCTGTACATAAAATGCCATGAAAATCTTTGTTATGTGGTTCAATGGAATCCCGGGGTAATGGGATCTATGGCATTCTCTGGCGAGTGGAACTACCACAGAGGAAATTTGACAACCATTTTAAATTCAGTGCTCTTAATCTATTAATTACTGCATTAATCTGTACTACCTAAAATATGATGGGAAGAAAACTGGTCAAATAAGCACTTCAAAGTTGAGGCCAAAGTTCATATTAGAACTGATGAAGAGCTGAGGGTTTAATGATGGGGGAAAAAAAAAATCAAAATCTTCATTTCTTGCTTTTGTCCCCAGGAAAAGATAGCAAGGCAGAAATCAAGAGTTTTTAAGGAATTTTTTCTTTTGCTAGCTTCGAACTGAGATCCTCCAGACTCCCAAGTACCTAGGATTATCCGTGTGAGCCATCGGTGCCTGACTAAGAAATTTTCAACTATTAAACTTTAAACTTAATTAAGAAGGTGGAGTGGCTCAAGAGGTAAGAGTGCCTACCTACCTAAACTTAATTAAGAAGATTGGGATTAGGCGAATAGATCTAAAGGGAGTTGCTCTGAGAGTGCACAGCAAGGTACGTGTCAGATTTGAGGAAAGAGGAAGGGTAACTAGACTGTACAAATCTCTGGGGCATAGGCAAACAAAAAGAGTGACTAGATTAAAAAAAATCAGGATTCTTGGGTTCAAACCCAGGCTGTCACTTGCTAGCCGTGTCTTTGTGAAAGCTCTTAACCTCTCTAGAAGTACCTCAGTTTCTAGTCTATAAAATGGATTTTTTTTTGGGTGGTATTGGGGGTGTAAACTCAGGGCCTTGTGTGCGCTACAAGTTGAGTGGGGCCCCCAGCCCCCTTTGCTTTTTCAGGTAGGGTCTTCGTCCTCAGACCATACTCCTCGCACCTATATCCTCCCCTGTAGCTAGGACAACTGACATGCACCATCATGCCCAGCTTATTTGTGCTTGGGTATGCCTTGAACCACAATCCTTCCAATCTCTACCTCCCAAGTAGCTGGGATTACAGGTGTGAGCCACTGAGCAGGACTAAAATAGATATTATTATCTTTCTCAAAGAACTGTTGTGAAAATCAATAAAATTACATATAAATGACACAGGACTCAAGCTTTCTTGTAGTTTGTATTAGAATGAAAGAGCTTTGGAAAGTGTAAGTGCTACATAATATTGTTGATAGTCTTCTTTTTTTTAACCTAAAAAACTTTAAAAAATTAAACTAGCACAGAAGAGAAGTACTCAGGCTAGTGGCGAGAGAAAGCTAGTGATCTCACACTCTAAATTTGTTGCTGGAAATCCTTCTTCAACTTGGGTTTTTTCCAAGAGGAACCTCACTCCTTTCTAAGAAAGTCAGTATATTTCACTAAGCTTCAGCAAAACTATCAAGAATTATATAGAAATACCCATAGAGCTGGCTAGCAAGTGTGAGGGCCTCAGTCCAAACTCTGGTACCACAAAACAAACAAACAAAAAACCACACAGATAAAATACTATATAATTTAAGATATTATCCTATCCCTCTATATTTAAGAGTCATGGTCTGCCTAAACTTACTCCACAAAATGTTCTAAATATTGCTGGTTACCCATGGTAAATGTAACTAAACATGAGCATAAAGAAAAAACCTAACACACTTGGTTTTTGGTGTGGTCTTCCCAAACCTTAGGAGCAATATTAAGAATTTTTTAAATCAGAAATTATTCTACTGTAGGTAACAAGAACTATCATGTTAAATGCCATTTCTTCAAACTTCAAGCTCCTGATGAGATAGATAAGAACAGATCCAGAGCTGAGTTAGAGTTTCTGTGGACACATTAATTTTCAGCGTCAGAAATGTCAAATTCAAAGGAAACAATGAAAATGATGGAGAAGTTACTGATGAAGTGATCTGAGAGGTTACTAATAACCACAGCCAGGTACAGAGCCCTAACAACATCTTTCAAAGCACCACTGACATGTGTCCACTTAAGTAAGTGGATGTTTCCATCTCCTTATTACTCAGCAGGAACAAAAAGCAAATAAAAACAGAGATTTAAAAACTAGAATTTTACAAAATTTAGGTTCTTTCTTATTCAGAAAAGTAGGAGAGTCTTTCAGTTATACCTAACCAAAGTTACTTCATAGATAATTAAAGACATTAATAGTAATATCTGGTGCCATGCTTGAGACAGAGATGTACATTCTTGAATAAATGAACAATAAGTTAAAAAAATGGTGTGACTTAGTGTTTTCTAAATTACAAGTCATAACTCATAGCATCATGACTGACATTTTGAAAACATGAAAGAGAAAATATCAGTGTATCCCATACAGCAAGGGTAAAATATTGACAAGTATGCACATTTGTGTGTATGTGTGCAGTAGAATGCTAGATCACAATGGACCAAATACAGAGATGTAAAAAGTTTGAAATTCACTGACCTGGTGTTTTGACAGGGAACTGGGTGTGGTGATGCACACCTGTAATTTCAGCATTCAGAAGGCAGGAAGATCAAAAGTTCAAGACCAGCATGGGCTACATAGTGGAACCTCTCTCAAAAGTCAAACCAAACTAAACCAAACCAAAATAAACGAACCAAAACAAAACAAAATACTGGATTCAGATTTCTGCTCTACCTCCTCCTAGCTTTATAATCATGAGAAAAGAACTCATCTAAGTCTCACTGTTAATTCTAACATCTCTACTGTAACAACATAGATGAGTTGTACAAACAACGTTGGGTCAAAGAAGTCAGACAGAAAAAAACATATAAACCAGGCATGGTGGTACACATCTATAATCCCAGCACTCAGAGGCTGAGGTAGAAGAGGCCTAGGCCAACCTGGGTTACATATCAAGACCCTGTCTCAAAAAGAAACAAAACAAAAACAAGTAAAAAAAAAAAAATACAAAAAAAAAAAAAAGCCTAAAGAACATATACTGCAAATTTCTGTCTGTAGTAAGCTCTAAAAAGGGATATATAGTGTAGAGAGTAGGGTTGGAGAAAAGTTTCTGGACCCTGACACTGTTCTATGCCTTGACCCAGGCGGTGCTTTCTTTACAATAATTCATTAAGATGTAATTTTATATACTTTTCTCTATGTAAGGATTAATATTTTACAATATACAAAAAAGTTAAAAACAAAAGATAGCAGGGCACTCCAGAAAAGGAAATGACTTCCACAATGGCAAAAGGACTGAAAAGAAATGGAAGGTGTGTTTGAGGTAATGGTGTGAAGGCCTTCAGAAGGAGAGAGCTCTTACGGAGAAGTGGTGGGAGATAGCTTTGAAAACTACTTTGGAACTGAGTGAAATAGATATTCTTCTACTGAGAGAAGCTACTAGATTTTTTAATAGAAATCTATCTGAATCAAAGTAGTGTTTTGGGAATATTAATCTCAAAATGAAAGCCAGTGTACAAAAGAGAGGGAAAAGATGGGTGGCATGAGCATCCAGGTAAGGAAATATTGAAGAAGGGTAAGTGCAAGTGAAAAGACAGCTTAGGGAAGCTAGAGAGGGCTAGATGAATGACTGGTGGAGGACAAGTATCAAGGAGGAACCCTAATGTGGCTGTGAGAAATGTGACATCACTCTAGAAAAGAGGGAAACAAAAATTGAGTAAGGAGCAAAATCAATGGTCTTAGTTTAAGAGCAGACAATGTCAAGCCACACACATGTTCTAAAGGCAGTTATTTAGAGGACAAAAGTCGGGGCCAGAATGAAGGATATGGAAGCCATCAAAATGTGAAAGAGCTGAAGCTAGTGCAATACAGCAAAATCCTAAGAGGAGAGAGATGTGAGGAGAACCCACAGGATAAAACTGAGTCAGAGAGGGGAAGGAAGGTGAGGGGAGTGAAAGAAGTCAAGTGAGATGAAATGGCCTCCACAGAAGAAAAAGGCAGATGATAAACCCATAATTAACAGAAAGATAAGAATAAAAGGGCTTCATAAAGAAACAACATTATAAAATGCAGCAGATCAAAGGGTGTGAGGAATAAGGAAAGGCTCCAAGATCACTAAGTGAACCCTTTTAGTGGTTAGGACAAAAACCAATCAATCAATCAATCAATCACACTGAGTTAAAAATAGGTGACTGGGCCAGGCATAGTGCTCAATGCCTATAATCCCAGCACTCAGGAAGTGGAGGCAGGAGGACTTCAAGTTTAAAGCCAGCCTGGGCTAAATAGAAGACACTATCTCAAAAAAAATCTTACAGGATGGACTTAGCTCAGTGGAAGACTGCTTGCCTAGCATGCATATGCCCTAGGTTTAGTCTATCCCCAAGAACTAGGGGAAAAGGGGAGGAAAAAAAAAAAGAGGTGACCGGTAAAGAAATAAAATAGATCATGATCCATTTAAAGAATGTTAGAGAAACAAACTTTTGTAGGAAGCAGAAAAAGATTCAAGCAGATGCTTTTTCTTCATTAAACTATGAGAGATTCATATGCATTTAAAGAAGATATAAAAACACAGGCTTTTAAGAGAAGAATTACATGTAATTCAGGCACACTTAAAAAGAGGAATGTGCATTCAAAGTAAAGCAAGTTAAATATTTCAATTTTTCTGTTGTACCTTATTTATTTAATTTTGTGGGGGAAGTGGGACTGTGGCTTGAACTCAGGGCTTTGTGCTTACAAAGTAGGCACTCTACCACTTGAACCACATCTCCAGTCCATTTTGTTCTCATTATTTTGGAGATAGGGTCTCACAAACTATTTGACTGGGATGGCCTCAAACCATGACCCTCCCAATTTCAGCCTTCCAAGTAGCAAGGATTACAGGCATGAGACACCATTGTCTAGCAATTCTTTTTATCATTTTTTTTGGGGGGGGCGTGGTATAAGGGATTTGAACTCAGGATTCTGCACTTGCAAAGCAGGTGCTCTACCACTTGAGCCATTCCGCCAGCCCTCTTTTATGTTGAGTATTCTTGAGACAGGGTCTTGTGACCTATTTGCCCATGCTGGCCTTGAACCATGATCCTCCTGATGGTTAGGATTACAGGCCTGAGTCACCGGTGTTTTTTTAAAAAGTGACTTGCCCAGGATCAGAAGAGTGATTTGCCCAACTTCACAAAGCAAGTCAGTAATGAAGGTGAGTTTCAACCTCATCACTTTTCTAAAGACACACTTCCCATTATGCAACACTGCCTCCTGTAATAGGGAGGAAAGAGAAGGGTGGGAGGTGTGGTAGGCATGGCAAGACTGAACCTTAGGACTTTTTTTTTTTTAAGAGACAAAGAAACAACAAGAGTCACAAAAAATCTGTGGAAAGGAACCAACTAGATATATTCATACTATCCTGTAAGCAAGCACTACATACCCTACATTAGCAACCAAATCACTTTTACCTTAATTTGGTTCAATACCGGCTAAAACTGGTCATTAAAAGATCTGTTACTCTCATTCCTCCACTCAGCCTTGTTACAAGATACCTCTCCCACTCCAAGAAGGGCATTTTACCCATTCCAAGAGCTCAGGTTACACAAATTACATTTTGGAAACTGATTTTTATCAAAACCTGTTATTTAGACTATGATGAAGGCCAGATTTAGGAAACAGAGAGTACAGATGCTCAATTAACCAAAATTATACTGACAACTAAGGCAATCTGGAATTTGCCTGGTTAAAGGGTATTTTAAATAAAAGGATCTGTTTCACCAAGATTACTGATTCTACCTCCCTGATCAGTTTCCCATTCATTCAGTTTCATAGGTTACTACCATCTGAAATGAAGGCTTTACGTGGTGTGACAGAATTGAAATTGAGAACAGGTACTCTCGAAATTCCATTAGCAAACACAGAATTTAAACAGAAATAAGTAAAACTCTTAGAATTTTTATTCCACTTGCATACCACTCCTACTCTCTTGCACATAACTACTATAAAAATCCATTTCCAGAGGTCACGTATAGAATTCTTCAGAGAACATTTTAAAAATGACATCAGTTGAATAAGAACAAGTGAGCAATCCATGACAGTGATGTGCACTGATAGAAGAATAAGTATTAGTGTTCCACAGCTCATGAGAGTGACTATAGTTTATAACAATTTAAAGAACTAGAGGAAAGGAGTTTAAAGGTTCCCAACACAAAGGAATGATAAGTGTCTTAAGGAGATGGAAATGCTAACTACACTGGATTTGATCATTACACATTTATAAACGTACTAAATTAGCATACTTTTATTAGCATACTTATTCCATAAATATGATTGGTATGAACTAAATGTTTGGGAGTTATTTCTACTGATCACTGAATAAAAAATGGGAAAAAGACAAAATAAAAAGTTATTGATGCCATTCACTGCTTAGGTCTTTGGAAAGGACTCCCAAAATTTCATTTAGCTGAAGTGAATTCAAGGAAAAGGCTACCTCTTTGCTTGAATCCCAGATGAAGGTGGGGGCAAGAAAAAAAAAGTCAGAATAAAGCCACTAGTCCCTAACTATTTCCTACATGCAGGGTTCTTTGAATTAGGATTATAGTTCCTATTTGTGATGAAAATAGTTGTCATACTGATTATAAGCTTAGACTATCCAGCTGGAGGAAAAAAACTTGCAAATTTGTGTTTTGTCCTACTTGGACTGCCACTGGGAATTTTTAAGGATTCTTTGTTTCACTTATTTTTTTAAAAAGTTGGTTGCATGGGAGGGAAAAAATACAAAATTTTCTCTGAAAAAAGTATATATACTGGATTTGGAGGTGTAGCTAAGTTGTAGAGCGCCAGCTTCTTAAGGGCTAAGCCCTGAGTTCAAACTCCAGCCTCAATGACAACCACCACAAAAACAACTATATATAGACATTTCATTAATAGATAGCTTAGGGGCTGGCAGAGTGGCTTAAGTGGTAGAGTGCCTGTCTACCAAGTGGGAGAACTGAGTTCAAACCCCAGTACTGCCAAAAACAAAACAAAACAAAACCCCGAATAGATAGCTTGGGCTCATGCACTGTAAGTCTAAACAACTATTTTTGAAGTTGAAAGTACAAAGTAGACACTAATTCACTATTCAGCAATTATCACTTCTTGCTTAAATCAATTTGACATTTATTCAAAATTGGCAGGTCCCCCTACACTCTTCATGTATCTCACAGCAGGGAAGAGTCGGAGAGCAATCCCATCATTTCAATACAGTCAATACTAAAGTAGGAAGAGAAGGTGTGGTGGGTATGGAGGAGTGGGTGAGTCTGAAGGTAATGGAGAGGTAGAGGGAATGTAGCTCTGCTGATCTAAAAAAGGTATCATCTGAACAGAGTCACAGCATAGACTGTATCAAAGGGAAGTCAGCCAGACGGAACAGCACAAGCAAAGGCTTGCTGGTTATATTATGTAAGTGTATTTTACAAGTGTGGTATAAGGCCAACAGGAGGACCACTATCAATACTGGAATAGTGGTTGTGGAGTTAAATTGACGTGGGAAGTTGTTTTAGGGAGACTGTAGTACAGATAAGATTATCAGAGGAGTCCATAGCAAGAGAGCAGCATCTATACCTTTTGGGCTGTCTGCTCAGCTCATACCACTTTTTTTTTTTTGGAGAATAGCTATTGCCCTGTCTGTGAGGCACTTGGTTTATACTGTAGACAAGCTGACTAGGGACAGAGAATGGCCACTGCTACTTGGACTGGAAAAAAGATTCTTGCTCAAGCTAATCTAGTGAAATTCTCTGTTCTCAAGGTTTTGTACTGGAGATACATGGTTAGTACTGGCTTCTGATGAGACTGGAAATGTGAATGTGACCAGTGAGATGGCTCGTTTCTCAAAAACCACATTTGTCTACATGGTGATGAGGGCAAGGAAAGAAGTGAAGCAGAAGTTCTCTAACACATGGCTTCAGAGTGACCAAGAATAGTTTGTAATTATTGAAGCTTGCCCTACCTCCTGAATCCCAACTATTCAGTATTTCTGTATGTCTATGCATTTTCCCCACAGTATGTCCATTCCCCACCCCCTCAGTAGCTTCCACTCAGGTCTTGAGTTACTTAAGTTTGATGAGAATTTTTAAGTTTGATGAGAATTTTTCTTACTTTACAATCAAAATAATTTGAGTATGACAGACTTTAAAGAAAGCCTACCTATATTTTGAGGTCAAGAAGAGCACAGAGACAGAAGTGGTACACCCTATGAGGGAAGGAAATCATGAACAGCACAATGCCAGGGAAGTCACAGAAACAAAGAGGTGTACAAAATAAGAGGCAGTTAACAGTGCAGAGAAACTGGGATGAGGCCATAGGTGGAATGGGAATGGAGCTACATGTAGTCAGTAGAAAGTTACAATGTGAAAGATTTCAATTCAGAATAAGCACTTAGTAGTAGTCAAAGCTACTTTGTAGTGATGAGTAGTGAGTACCTTATTTACTTTTTAAAAGAATGCTAGCATTCCCCCTTCCATTGGCATAGATGACCTGTTGAAACTTCTTTCAGGGCTTCTATGTGAAATTTAAGCAAGTGTCAAAATGCCTAAGCAATCTTTTAATGCAGTATTTTTAAAAGTCAAAATTAATGCAAGAATAAAATAAAAATTTAAACAAAGACCAGAGGGCTGGGAATGTAGCTCAGAGGTAGAACATTTGCCTAGCATACATGTGGCCCTGAGTTCAATTCCCAGTACAGGGCTTTAAAAAAAAAAAAAAAAAAACCAGTATTGTCAGATTTTTTTCTTTTGCCTTAGGCTCCAGTAATGGCTAGACATAGCACTGTTACTGATCTTTTCACTGATCATCATTGGGAATCATCTGAAGACAACTTCAGAAGATGGAGGTAAAGAGCTACATAGCAAGGAGTCAAGAAACAGGCAGAAACAACTGCTAGAGACTACTTTTTCCAAAATGTTTGGTTGATGAAGGAACGCTCATTTGCAAGCAAGGAAAATGAAGCTCAGAGAAGTGACTTACCCAAGGTCATACTGGATAAAAACATGAAGGAACTGGAAATCATTAAGGAACTGGGTTCCTTGCCCTTTTCTGCTCCACAGTAGGTATAAGCTTGGTGCAGATCTGTGGTATATACACATGCAATGGAAGAAATATTGGAAATTTATCTGAAGTACTTTCCAGTGAAGCACTTCCATAAGCAAACCAGGCAAAGTCAATTTTCTAGAATTCCTAAGAGCAAGACAGCCAAACTAGAGATATAGGAAAGTGTAGGAAGAGCATTGTGACATAACAAGAATGACGATCTTCTTTCTCCAGGGTACCAGGATTTCCCAAAATCCTGGGTGGTATAAACCATGAAGGATTCTAAGTATCTGTGCCTAAGAAATGGGCATCAGAAAGCATCAAAGTGAGGTCTGAAGGTTATCTGTGGTTTTGGCATGAGAAAGGTTGACTACATACATAAGAAATCTACTGGCCTTTGTAATTTTTCTGAATACTTCGTGGTTCAAGGTTACATTAATCTGAAACGTTCACATTGAAAAATAGGTGCCAACATGTGATATCCTATCAGGAACAATAGAAAAAAAGTCTCATATGATCCAGTCTTTGAAGGAAAAATTATGAGTCCCCAACCCATCAAGTGATTAACCTGAAAACAATAAATGAACAAAACAGGAAGCCCTGTGCTCTTTATCTGAAGGGTGCTGTGTAGCCTGGAATTTCTCCTGCATGCATAGAATTGCAGTTCCTCAGTGCTTAAACGGATATCAGAAAGTCATCTATTCCAGCATAAGGAATGAATGCTAGCATACTTTCCTAAATGAGGCACTTACTACCTTACCACTGCAGAAGAGCTTTTATAATTAAGTTCTTATTTATTCTGACTTGACATTTTTCACCCTTTCTTTCACTTTTCTACCAACTAGATCTAGCTCCATTCTCTGGATCCCCTGGGCTAGCCTTTCACAGAAGAAAACAACAACCACAGTTCCCTAAGTTTTTTTTATTTTCATGTAAGAAATATAAATATAGTACTGGGGTTTGAACTTAGGATTTCACACTTGGAAAGCAGGTACTCTATCGCTTGAGCCACTCCTCCATCCCTCATGTAAGAAGTATTTATTGAAGAAACCAACAAACTGAGTATTTTATATGGCATGTCTTTCTGACAAAAATTTTATTGTCTTCTTCCATACTTTCATGTCAGAGTTCTTTTAGAATATAGCATTTACAGTGTTTGTAATAGTGAAAAGTTGGATAGTAGTGAAAAGTTAAGTTTATTTGACCAAGAGGCAGAATGAGGAAGACGTGACAATATGCCATAATTAGTACCTTTGCCTGACACTAGATAAAGTGCTGCCATACCATTATTTTAACCTATCTTATATTAAAATGATACATTAAGAAATTGAGTAAGCCCTTTCTGGTAGTCTAAGAGGACGTGGTAGGTAGATCAGGACGTGGTAGATCCTCTGGGGTGAAATTCTGCATTTCCCTGGGTCTTCTGGTAGGAGCTATGATCAACTATGCAGATAACACCAGAGCCAAAAATCTGCCCATCATCTCCATGAAGGGAATCAAGAGAGGACTGAACAGACTTCCTGATGCTGGTGTAGGTGACATGATGATGGTCACAGTTAAGAAAAGCAAACTAGAGCTAAGAAAGAAGGTACATCCAGCAGTGGTAATTTGACAACAAAAGTCATATTGGCATGTTTCTTTATTTTGATGATAACAGAGGTCATAGTAAACAATAAAGTTGAGATGAAAGGTTCTGCAATCCAGGACCAGTTGCAAAGGAGTGTATAGACATGTGGTCCAGGATTGCATCCAATGCAGGTAGCATTGTATGATTAGCCAGTGTATTTGTAAAAAAAAAAAATAATAATAATAACAAACATTACCCATTAAAAAGTATTTGGCAAAAGTAAAAAATATTGATTGACTCTCTCTGCTTCTAGCCTCCCCCTTCCACATGGCCTACCATGGCTTTTCGTTAATAAACTTCAAGGTCTCCCTCACTACAAAAAAGAAAAAAAGAAATTGACTGTCACATTGTCCTGTAAAAATTCTACATTCCTTTTGAATATGTAGAAATTAATTCTTTCTCAGTCCCTGTAGTCTCATCCCCACATGCTTTTTTAGAATCACATACGCTAAACACTTGGACTCAAATACTAATTTTTTTTTTTTAAAGTCCAGGCTGGCCCTGAACTTGTGATCCTCCTGCCTTGTTGATTACTGGCGTGTGCCACCACGACCGGCAACCTAATTTGACACTAGGAAGAAAAAAAAGAAAAAGAAAAGCCACCCACCATAAAATATTGCACATTTATCATATGCTATAAAACACTTGGACTCAACTTCTTAGCTTTTTATTTCTAGGAACCATTAATTTTACCAAATAAATGTTTAAGCAGTCTTGGAAGGGGAGGAGGAGTGCTTGTTTTATGAAAGTATTGATCCGGTGCCTCAGGGAATCAGAACTTTTGGTTCTGATGGTGACATTAGTAAAATCATGTGAATGTAATATGTGGACAAATGCTCATTGTTTAAGCTTCACAATTTGTGACCTTAGTGATGAACACAAAACGGGCTCCAGGACTTACTCTGAACATTGTTTACAACACATGAAAAGAGTTACAAAAGCATATGAGAATGTGCTCAATAATGTATGTCTCCAATAGGCTGGGAGCTCACATTGAATAAAAGAAAATGGAGAAAGCTCCTACCAATGCAGGCATTCTCTCTCAGCTTCCTGGCTGCCTTTATGTAAGCTCCTCTGCTCTGCTATGCCCTCCCTGTCATGATAGCCAAACCTCTGAAACCATGAGCTAAATTAAATCTTTCCATCTTTGGGCTGGCGGAGTGAGAGCTGGTAAGAATGCCTGCCTAACAAGGGTAAGGCCCTGAGTTCAAACACCAGCACTGCCAAATCTTTCCTTCTTTAAGTTGTTTCTCTCAGGTATTTACAATGAAAAACTCTGACTACCACAGTGGCTTTCTGGTAAGGTAGTATTGCCACACTATATTTTCTATTCTCATAGAACATGTGGTTTTACTTAAAGTGTACTAACTGGTCTCTCTTTCATGAGGACCAGGGACGTAGGTGACTGATTACTAAGCTTTGGGCACTGACCCAAGGTTTCCAGGCTGGTCCACTAGTTTGTCATCTAGAGTTCTCATAAAATGTGTGCTTTGATTAAAAGACAGAGAAACTACAGTGTTCATTTATTCAACTGGAATTCATTGGTGATTGCTTTGTGTTTGGTATCAGGCTATGTATTTGGGATTGGAAGGGGAGAGGAGACGAGAATCTCTCTCTGTCCTGTGAAGTAGTTAGTACAGAGAAATAGTTCCACACATAATTAAGTACAACAAAGTGTTAGAGGTAAAATGATAGCAGTAAGACAGGGTATAGAAGTTGTGCTGGTGTATCCAATTAGGCTTTGAACAGTAATGCATCATGAGAGACTGGTACAAGTTTGCCAGACTGGTAAAGTGAGAACAGCTCTCCACAGCAGAAGGAGCATGAAGGACATGACAATGTAAAATCACCTGGTAGAGTATGGCGTGAATGATACAGCCCACACAGGACAGAGATTGGTTCTAGATACAAGGGAAACCCTAAGGAGAACTTTGGTCTGTGAGTGGAATCCCCTACCCCTAGGCAAGTGACAGCCTTCTTCACATTCCTGTCAGTACTTTGTCAGAGAGAACACAGGTCTGCCTCAGAGCTGGAAGCCTGGACAATGGAGGTTTAACACTTCAACAAGCTACTGCTGGGATTTAGAAAGGGTATGTGGCAGCCTTACTTAGCGTTGCTCCAAACTGCCAGGTACTAACTACAGAGGAAGAGGATTCCAGCACGTGGCACTGAGAAGTTATACTCTCTTCCAAGGGGCCATCTGTCCTCTGGGGGAAATGTTCTAAACAGAAATAAGACCTGCTGTATATCTTAGTGAATGGGAAAATGGTTTTCTATGTCAAGTTGTGTTTGTTTTATAGTGAAATAATCACTATATTTTTGCTTACATCTTGTGAAATAGTAAATGACTTAGTGATCAAAACATCATAATACTCCTGGAACTTTTGTTTTAAATTTCATTTTATAATTAGTACGGAGTAAAACTGAATTTCTGGGGAGAATGCACTGTTCTGTGAATATGTATATAATGTACCACCATAATCAAGATACCCCAGAACGCTCCTTCATGCTTTTAAATTGTGGTCATACTATCACCTTACTCCTAATCCTTACCAGTCACTGATCTGTTCTGTTACTATGATTTTATCTTTTGGATGAGATAATAGGGCATTAACCCCCCTACACCCCAACTGTGGGACTGGAATTTGAACTCAGGGCTTCACACTTGCAAAGCAGGTACTTTTACCACTTGAGGCACACCACCAGTCCATTTTGCTCTGGTTATTTTGGAGATGGGAGTTTCTCAAGCTACTTGCTTGGGCTGGCCTCAAACTGTGATCCTCTTTATCTCAGCCTCTTAAGTGGCTAGGACTACAGGTATGAGCTGCCAAAGGTCCCTGGCTTAACAGGGCATAAACTTTTGAAACTAGATTCTTTCCATCAGTATAATGTCTCTGAGATTCATTCAAATTGTTACAAGATTTAACGGTTTGTTGTTCTTTTTCTTTTTCTTCCCCCAAGGTGCTGGGCATTAAACTCAAGACTTCACACATGCTAGGCAAGTGCTCTGCCACTGAACTCCCTTCTCAGTCTCAGGTTATTGCTCAGTAGTACTCCATTGTATGTTTACAGATCCTTCCTACTCTTGATATTTCCAGTTTGAGGTGATTAGGAATAAAAACTGCAATAAACATTCACGTGTAAGTTTGTGTGTGACCCTACCTTAAAATTTTCTATGTCAAATACCTAGGAGTAGAATTTCTGGTCATGGGTGGTAATATAGATTTAATTTTAGAGCCTGTCAAACTGTTTTCTATATGATGATGGCATCTGCATTCTCACCTGTAATACATACAGGTCACCACTGGATACTGTCATTTTTTAGTCATCCCAATGTGTAGTTTTAATTGGCTGATGGTGTTGAACATCTTTTCAAATACTCAGTTTACAGCCATGTCATCATTGGAGAAGTGTTCATTTAAGCCTTTGAATTTTTTTGTTCACTAAATAATATATTTATATACATGTGTGTGTATTTTTAAGAAAAGGCCTCATACTCACTTTGTAGCCCAGTGTAGCCTCAAATTTACAATTGTCTTACCTCAGCCTCCCAAATGCTAGGGTTATAGGTCTATGTCAACTGCCTGGCTCTTCTCAATTTTTAACTGAATTATTTTCTTATTGTTTAAAGAGTTCTTTATGTAGTCTAGATATAGTTCCTTTTTCAAACAAGTTTTCTTTATAAAAGTTAAATGACTGTAAGAATGGAAAGTGATACCATTTCTAGCTACTGAAGTGGTTTGCTTTTATTTCCAGGTAATTCTAAAATCACATTTTATGCCTTACACCATTTGCTAGTCTCATCCCTTTTCTTTCCTAGTCAATCTGCACTTTATAACACAATGGTACTTCATGTGGACAATTCTCTGGTGCTTTGTGGGATTTAGGAATGTTAAGCAATTGAACTGATGGATTATGATACAGTCCTCTATAATCCTTTCTCTAGATATAAACTGCTTTGGGGAGGGGGAGCAACGAGAAAGGATTATTTCCAGTGTGTGGCAGTGAGTGGAGCAAGAGTGCAATTAAATGAGGACAGAGAATCAGGCTAGAGCCTGATCGAATAGGGCTATACATAGGCCACGGATTTTTTTTCATGCTCCAGAGGTAGTGATTACAATGTCTTGAGCAGAAAAAAATTTTTAATCTCCCTCTGATTACACTGGAAAATAGAGTGTAGAGAGCCCAAGAGAAGTAGGGAAACTAGTTAGTAGATGAGAGATGATGGTAGCTTAAGCTAGACTGGTGAAGAAGAGGTGGTGAGTAGATCTGACATCTATTTTGGTGGAAGAACTAATAAAGAGTCTGCTGATGGTTCATATGATGGAATATAAAAGCAAATAAAGGAGTTGAGGAATGACTCCCATATTTTAGTTTTGAACAACTGAAGGATTTTGTACTAAGATGGCGGAGATTACCAAAAAGACATGTTACTATGAAGGGAATGAGTAGAGTCTAGAGTTTTGTTTGACTCTGACAAGTTTGCTATGTCTGTTAAAAAGCCAAATGGAAATATTAAATAGGCAGTTTAGATACAGAAGTCTGAAGCTCAAGAGAGGTTTTTAGTTAAATCTACACTTTTGGGAATCATCTCAATATAAATGAAAGGCCAAAACCAACAAAGGAGACAATATTGGTAAAACAAAGGTCTAGGGACTAACTCCTGGATATATAGCGACATTTAGAAATCCCAAATGGTACTCAATAAAAGAGTAACTGTTGGTCTAAGAGAAGGAAAAGCAGGAGACTGGTATCCTAGAAGCAAAGGGAGAAAAGTACTAGAAGAACTAGAAGTACTAAGAAGAAAAGGTCCCTCTGGCTCTGAAACTTAATGACTGTATAATCCAGAACCAACTGTGCAGAGAAGTCACAAATAACTGAGATTTGTGACGAACACATCTATCCTTAAAAGTTAGTAATACTCAGCCAAGCACAGGGGCTCACACCTGTAATCCTAGCCAAATGAACCTGTAATTCAGTTTCTGATGATGTAAGCACAGGATTTTCATTATTGGAAGCCATACCAGTGAATGTTCTTGGAAGTCTATCTGGAATAAGCTCAAAGATAATTTTGTGTACACATAATTTTAAAGGAATATTTTAACAAGTCTTGGTTTAATTGTACCATGTGTCTTTGTATCTCTCTGTTAGAGGCCTGTAAATTAAACTTAAATTTATGGAAGATGTTTCTAAAAAGAACTATTGCCCCTGGTTGGAGAAATAAGATTCATAATCAAAATCCAATGAGGCTGGGTAAAGTGGTTCAAGCCTGTAATCCCAGCTACTTGGGAGGCAGAACTGGGATCATGTCTGTGGAAACCAGATAAAAGTGCAAGACTCTATTTCAAAAACAAATTAAAAAAGGGCTAGGGCATGTATCAAGTGGTAAAGCACTTGCCTGGCAAACACAAGGCCCTGAGTTCAATCCCTGGTACCACCAAAAAAAAAAAAAAAAAAAAAGTCTGACATCTGGGAAATAGCTTGAAGCTCTAATAGCAATATCATCACTCATATTATGGCAAATACACACATGACATTCATCCATTCATATTTCCACCCATTCAACGGTATTTTTTAAGGGCTGGTGGAACAGCACAAGTGGTAGAACACCACCTAGTAAACACAAGACCCTGAGTTTAACCCTGCAAGTACAGCCCCCCAAAACAAAACAAGAAACCCCAAAAACAGTATTTTTAAGCTTTGCAGGGTCTTAAAATTAGTATACAAGATGTATTTCTCATCTTTGTGAAATTTCTTCTTAGCAATGTTCCGGTGTCAATACATATTTACACCCTGATACTTTAAACACAAAAGTACATGCTTGTATTAAAGAAATAGTAATTAAATATTGTCTGTCTTTTGTCCCCTTCACTCTTCCTCCCCACCCAAATAATCACTGGTAGCATTTAGTGAGTTTGCTTCCAAACTTTTTCCACCCTCAGTACTGGGGTTTGAACTCAGGGCTTGGAGTTTGCTAGGCAGGTGTTCAACCCCTTGAGCCACACCTCCAGCCTGCTACCAAACTTTTATCTACATAGATGACAAAATATGCATACGTATATGTATACATGTTATAGATTTTGAAAACAGAAACAGTTACAACAGTCATTCTACAAGCCTGGCACAGTGAATCAAGCCTGTCCTAGCTACTCCTGAGGTAGAGATCAGGAAAATTGCAGTTTCTGGCAAGCCAGGGCACAAAAAGTTTGCAAGACCCCATCTCAGCCAATGGTCTATCATTCCAGTTACATGGGGAAGCACAAACAGGAGTACTGAGGTCCAGACCAGCCCAGGAATAAAATGATACTCTATCTCAAACATAAACTAGAACAAAAAAGGGTTAGCAGTATGGCTCAAGGGGTAGAACCCTTTGCCTAGCAAGTGTAAGGCCTTGAGTTCAATCCCCAGTACTCCATCCCCACCAAAAAAAAAGAAAGAAAAAAAAATATTCTAGAATTTTGCCCCACTTTCTTTTGGCTGTCTTTTTCTGATAGTACATGTAAACATGTCTCATCCTTTTTAAAGTCATCATCTCTTATTCTATTGTATATCTACATTAACTTAACTAATACCTTACAGATTAATATTTACTATTTCCAATATTTCACTAACTTCACTATTCTTTCTTTCCTGATTATGATTTAACCTCTCTGCTATCTTAGAGAACACCCTCTCTCCCCCTTTCTTTTTTCTTCCAATCAACACTACTACAAAACACTCTGCAGGGAAAAGGTCACAAATTTTGCAGGAATCCCTTCAGTATCCATTGTTTTTACTAGCACAGAAGTAGCATATTAGCACAGCAATCAGGAGCCTGTCTCACTGGTTGCACAGCATTTTCAAGGTAAATTTCCAAAGGGCCGTGCCCTGATTGTTTCCTAGTAAATGGAGGCATTCCCTGGGGACCTTTCTACTGAGCGTATAATCAGCACCAGCCATAGATTCACCTGTGAATTCTCTCCTTCCTAATCCTCCTAAATTTGCTACTCTTTGAAATTTATTTCCATTTCAAGCCCTGTGAAACATGTCCTGAGCACTTTCACAGAGGCTCTCTTATTTAATACTCATAGCAGGTCTCTGAGATAGGAATTATCATCCCGTTTGTATATACAAAGAAATCACGGCTTATATAGGTCAAGTGACAGACTCAGGCCAAGAAGGTTCATTCCCCAAAATCAGGAAGCCTGTAGCAAGCCATTAAGATATAGCTTAACTTTTTATGAGCCATGTGGGAAGCAGGGGATTAGTCTTTACCACAGAGACCAAGGGATCCAGTTAATGGCAACAGAAGCAGCTGTAAGTTTTTGTTTTTGCTTTTAATGGCTTAAAAAATCCTACATGAATTTGGACTGGCACTACTGATGAGCCACACAGGCCCACCGGCCAGGTGACTCCTGACCCTCCATGCTTCTCACCCTAATTCATGCAAGGTCCTGGGATCACAGTGTGAGCATTAAGACTGTTAAAGTGAGACCTTTACATTCTCAGGATTTTCAAAATATGTAAAACAGTCTGGCATTAGGAAGGACCCCCCCCAACCTCAACCCTGAAATATGGATAGCTGCATTTTTCCTTTTATGGCATTTTTAACACATTTTTGGGAAATAACTTTTTATATGACTAAAAAATACTTGAGATATGGATATTTTTCAATTATTTAAACAAACTACTAAGGCATGCAAAAGATTCTTGCAGAAGGATTATTCCTTGGCTTAAAAAGAAACCTCAGTATTAAGAGAACAGAGAAAAAAGGATGATCTGAAAAATACGGGGGGAGGAGGTAATATTTGGCTTCCATACTTGTGCCTCTGATATCCTTTTGTTCTCTCACCTCATTGTTTTAAGGACGCTAAATCAAACATGATTGCAGTGATGCTTGTGTGTGAAAATGACAAAAGCAATGGCTCAAAATCCCAACCTCATCTTGAACCCTGAAGACTTTTATGGCTTTTCCTTCACTAGGCCCTCCCCCTAATACACATTAAAGACCACATTGTTCAAAAGGGTCATGGTAGGTTTCATACTCCATTTTAATACAATGTAAATGGTAATTAAACTTCCAAGTTTTGTTAGCAATATTTGTATGCCTGAGCAAAGTGTCTATTAGAAGAACTAATTCTTTGGTTTAAATATTAATGCAGAATTGTAATGTATCAAGAAAGGCAGAAACAATGGTATCAAGGCACTATTTGTGGTGATTAAATCAGTTTTTTTCTTTTTATACATCCTTATTTTTAGAAAAGAAGTGTGGGTCAGAAATAGGTTTAAAATAACCAGATGATCTGTGAAGTGTCTAAATATTTGCTTTAGCTCCAAATTTTCCAGAATATTTATTCCAGAATATTTCCAGAAATTTAGTCTAGAAGCCTAAACCAAATTAAATTTACTGTTAATTTCAAATGCAGGTCTTCCCTCTCTTCCCTAGCCTTTATTTCAATTGTATATCTGCATGTCACATTATGGATGCCCCCAGCTGGTTTCTGCATTTACTTTCAGAAGATTTCAAATTGGGAGAATTGAGGCTGTTTATAATTCTATTTTTTCTCAGCTCTTACCATCAGTTGTCACCAGTACTTTTGAGGTTCAGTGGAAGAGGCAGCAATGACTACATTATTCTTTCCAACTGCCATAAATAATTTGCATCATAAAAGCACCTATTGAATTATTGCCTTGGTCCTCTGGAAAAATGATACAGTAAAACGGGAATGTTACAGTTGGACTTCGGAAAGGGGAGTTTGAAGAACAAAACTCTGGACTGGAGCAAAAGAGTAACAAATTTGGTAGTGCTTTTGAAACCACAATTTCATTGGCAGAATTCTTCACTTTTCCAAACTCGGGTATTTTTGTCTAATATCCATATAATATGCATTAAGATGTGGCATGATATCACAACTTCAGCGCATTTAAAAATAAAACCTATGACTTTTGTAGAGCTCTTGGGCTACAAGCCTGGTTTAAATGGTCTCAAAATAACACATTATGAGCATCTGTTTAGCTCAGTTAAAGTTTCAAGGGCCAATACCAGCTGTTGGGGGGAGGGATTTCACACATGTGTTACTCAAATCCTAACCAAATCTCAGTTTTTTTCATTCCCTTAATGGTGTCTCCAAAACTAATAGGGTAAAGTCAGTATTAGAATTAAAAAAAAAAAAAAAGGGGGGGGGGGAGGAAGGAAAAAATGAAAAAAACATTATTCAATACTTTGATGAATGTGACCCAGGCCAAAATGATCTCTCACTCCAACTCAATACAATATTAGCATAAGGACAAAAAGCATTTAAAAATCAATTTGGAGTTATTTCTACCAGGGGTTGTCTAATCTTTCTAAGTTGAAGGATAAGAATATTCCTAAATCTTAAAAGGGCACTCAAGTTTTTTTTTTGTCTTTTAAGGAACAACCTAATTTTCACAGGGAATTCATTCAGCGGCATTGTTTTGGTTTTAGGTGCCTGTCTTGCCAAGCAGGGGCCATGCACAGGGTCTGCATCTATCTTGAAGTGTGCACAATAGCCTCTCTTGCGCCTCTCACTCTCTGTTATTGATCCTTACAGATGCTCCAAGGCCCTCCCCCCACCTTTCTCCAAATCCCAACCCCCATTCTGAAAGATAGCTTAAGAAATAAGACTTCCTGCCTAGCGACTGGCAGGGCTGAAAGACCAGATTGTATAACTCCACAGATCAGGCCTGCCACAGTGAAAGCTTGAATAGAGTTAACCCTCTGTGAACTAAAACAAAACATTTGGATGCCCAGCTGTGACAAAGGTTCATTTAAATGGACAAGGTCCCAATATCTAAAACCAGGCAACCTTTTTTTTTTTTTTACAGTAGCATTTTCACTGACCTCTTTTATAAGCAATTTATTTTGCTTTTTAAGCTTCCATAGAGTCACTTCCACTTTAAAATTTACTTGTCTCATGAAAGTTCTCGTTTTTTACTACTGCATGTCAATTTCTGTCATTGAATGGTTAAGAAAAATTGAACTGCTTAGCAAGTGTGTGAAACTGAGTTCAAACTCCAGAATCTCAAAAAAAAAAAAGAAAGAAAAATTGAAGTTTTAATACTTAATAAAATACATACTATGGGAGAATTTTCTATGCAAACTTATTTCCTCTTTCAGAGCTAGGGTCTACATATCATTAAGAGCTTCAAATGGTTGAAAAAAATTCCAAATCCTTCAGAGTAATTGCTTCTAAACTCATGCAACCACTGCTTTGGTATTTCTGCATATCCTTAAACTGTCCAACAAATCCAAAGCAAATCTTACTTCTTAAGCTACTGCTTTTTTAGTAGTATATCCAGAATATTTCTGTAAAGAATTTCTGTGCATACTGAGGGAAAGGAAAGGAAGCTGTTCAAGATAAAAACAATGGGCCCTGACATATAATTGGTAATTTCTACTAAATCTTTTGTGTGTACTAATTTATAATATAAGGAGGAGGAGGGTCAGCATTACTATACTGAGGGGAGTCCCACTTCCCTGATTTGTGCATCCCAGGAGTGAAAACGCAATTCCAAAGCTGCCCAAGGCAGAAGTCAGCCACACTGCAAGGGGATGGGAAGCTTTCCTAGGACAATTTCATATGGTTAACATCATTCCTACAAATTATCAAAGAGTTGGGGACTTTTCTGGCTGTAGCTCAGCAGTGCTAGCCTGTATGAAATCAACCCTGCACTTTACAGACACAGCAAATCTTTAATGCTAGCTGTTTCTATTGCTGTGTATTTCTTTCCTGGACCAAATAACAAAGTTGTAGAATACTGGTGTTTCTCACATAAGCAGGAGCCTATCTAACCTGATAAAAAAGTTATAATACTTTTATAATACTCACAGTTAGTCATATATAAACACTGAGAACGTACCCATTAAAAAAAACAACGCACTTAAAAAGAAATTAGTAATTTAGTCTTATACCCCCATAAAGTATCTAAGTTCCCCCCAAAGAGGATGAAGTTGCCTTATCAATGACCTTGTGACCCCAATTCTATCTATAATCAACAGTAATACATAAGGCTTTAGCAGATAGTGAACTGGATTAAAGAATTTAAAACATAAAACAAATTGTGTTAAGAGGTAAACAACTTTTTAAAAGCGAATTTTGCTGCGTACTGGAAAGTGAAATTTAATTTTTTCAAATCACTATAAAATTTAAGTACATGGCTACCCCCTTTCCTGTTCTTTCCCTTAAAAACATCCACCACAACAATTAATTCACTACAGTTCTCCCTGGCTTCCATTCTGTATTCTAAAACATTTACAGTCAGTTGCTATGTACATGAAAACTTGTTGGATGAATTCTGCCAAAACAGAAACAATTGTTGTATGTGGACTTGCCTCCCTTCTCCAAGGCTACTACTAAGCCTTGATCTAAGCCTTCAAAGAAAAATTCTAAACTGCAGGTTTAGACCTCGGCTTCAGCAATCTGTTGTCTTACCTTCCCATGTCTCCATTTCATGCTGCTAGGAGTCTGCTGAGAAGTTCTATCACAGCCATGAAGAAACCCAAACTATAGGACAAGTCCAGTTTGATGACCACCGTTCCGACACTTGGTCAATTTCTTTCTCTAAGCAGACTACGACAGTCATTCTCACAGGTCAGTTTACAAGCCGGTCATGTGATTACAAAGTTCAGGCTCTAAGGTCACAATGTGCATGGAGTTCATTTATTACCAAAGGTTAGTTATCTAAGTGCAACTCATAGACTTATTTTCCTTAGTTAACAATACTGCCTAGTATGCTTCTCTGAAAACGAGTATGGGAACATTTAAGGGGAAATACAACTTGTGTGTGAATCTTAAACTGAGATCTTAAAAATTAAAAGGCAGTACTTTAAGAATAAGTTGAAAAGGGTTCTAGTAGATAGGGCTTTTTTCTTCCTTTTTTTTTTTTTCCCTCAAGATCTATTCTATATTCTGTTATACTTGGATTGGAAAATTTAAAACTAAAATCTTTGACCCAAAGAAAAGACAAAATAAAAAGTTTGTGTTAAGCATATGGGTTTTTTTTTTTTTTTTTTTTTGGGTTGTTTGTTTTTGAGGGCCCGGGGTGGGATTCTCTGCCTTTTGTCATTCTAATAACCAGCGACAAGGCAAATTCTTCTGAGAAAATTAAAACATGGGGCTATGTATGAGTTGCTAACTTTAGCCCTTCATTTTCATGCTTTGGTTATTTACACTTGTTTCAAAGAATGGGGAGAAAGGAAACTAACTCTACAAAATCCTTTTAGAAACTTAAAGGTTACAATTTTCATCCCTGGCCCCCACTCAAAAGGTTACAATCTTTTAAGTAAGTTTCTTGCTTCATTCTCCTAAAACTGCTAAAATTTTAAGGAGTCATTCTGATAAAGCCTTCCTGATTTGTAAATCACACCAACAACATGCAGCAGAGTATGTAAAATATTTGCCACAGAGCTGCAGAGGCTGGCAAATCTGAGCCATATGCAAATGACACAGGATGTCAAACATTCAGTGATCCATTCAGATTATCAAACACACACAAAAAGGGCAAGTTCCCACGCATGAGGCCCAGGCCTAGGGTTCTGTCCCCAGCACCACAAGAAAGAAAAAGAAGAGCTGGAAGTATGGCTCAAGTGGTAAGAGTCTGTCCAGCAAGCATGAAGCCTAGTTCAAACCCCAGAACTGAAGAAAAAAATAGAACTGTGGGAGGGGAAACAGGGAGGGAGTGGCAAGTTCCACTGAGAAGGTAAGGTGGGATGGATCTGAATTTCTAAGGATAAATTCTTTTTAACTGTACAAAATAATTCATTTTATTAAATCTCCCATCTCTCTAGCTTAGCTTTGGAATAGCTTAAAAGCTAGGTACACTTTACAGCAGTGTTCCAAGCCTTCTTGGGATAGTAAAGGAATCTCACTTGACAGCCAGCCACACAACTGAATGCCAAATATTGCTATCATATTACTGGAGGGGTTTTCTAACCAAGAGCAGGCATCAGGAACATCCTACAAAGTCCCTACATGGAAAGTGACTGATGATTCAGAAAAGGAGAAAATCAGAAATACCCAGAAAATGTTTTAAATTTCTTTTTAATCTTGCAAAAGTGAAAATAAAGTCCACACTACCTGGGACTACAAAGCAAATTTCCTGGGTGCAGAACACAATCAGGAACAACAAAGTATGATGTGATTTTCACAGTTGTGCCTTCTACTCCTAGAGATGGAAAGCATTTGTAACTCAGGGGGAAAAAAAAAATCACTAGAGTTGGAAACTAAAATATTCCAGAAATGGGTTTTTATTTCATCCCATTCTATAAAGAGTCATTGAGCATCTCCTATGAGGTAGGCACTATGCTGGTTACACTAATATAAATGAGTAAGTATTGTGTGATCTTTGCTCCAGAGGTGCTCATCATCTGCTGACCTCTCCAGCCTCACTTCCCACCACTCCCATACTAACCTACCTGCAACACAATGAAGAAATAATTCATTAGATCTGAGTGTGATGTCAGAGAGAGCATTACAAATGAGCTGAACCCTGGAGTTCCATAAATAAATCAGTAGAAAGGTATTTCAGGACCCTGAACAACTAGGTAGAACAGGGAAGATCTCAAGATTTTGCAGTGTCAAGTTATGAAGTGAGCATGTAGAATTTTGCACGCAGAAAAGTAATAGGATAAGCTATGAAAGCAAAGACTACAGGGTATGTTTTAAGAACAGTCTTGTACGTAACAACCACGTGCAAAATGCATGTACCTTGTTTTGTCCTGATTTGAACAAATCAACTGTAAAAAGACATTTTTGAGAGAATCAAGGAAATTTAAATATGGGTAGAATATTTAATTCGATAACTTTCCCACCCATAAAATAAGGTATTTAGAAAAGATAAGCTTTTCTTCCATTTAAACCAAAAACAAAAAAAACCCCTCAATTCCCAAGTCAAGATTTTGTACATGAAAATTTAAACTGTAACAATCAAGAACAGATTATAGTATGAATTAGTCCCTTTTGAATGAAAAGAACACATACACAGCATATTAACATAATGCAGGCCACTATATGTCTTCTGAGAAGTCTAAACACTTGGGACTCATTCATTCCATATGGTACTCTGCCTGGTCTTTTTTATTATTGTTGTTGTGGTACTGGGGTTTGAACTCAGGGTCTCACACTTGCTAGACAGGTGCTCTGCCACTTGAGCCACTCCACCAGTCCTGTTACCCTGCCTGTTTACCTTCTTTACAATGAAGATCCAGACTGACCCAGAATTAATGCATATAAATATTGTAATTTTAACTATAGCAACAGCTCAAATTGCTGTTAAGAAACATAAGCAGCTTAAGTAAAAAAGATCAAAGTAGTAAAAACCAAGCTCTAAACTTGGGGGCAGGGCAAACAGTCTTCTATGGTGCTCAAAGCCCAGTAGCTTCCAGGTAGATTTGTCTGTCCATCCATCTACTGACCTACAGACAAAATCAGATGATACAGGAAAAGGCTTCTGCCCACAAGGAACTAACTTCTGTGTGAGGACTCCTGCAAAAGGCCTATAAGATACTATTCCCAATGACTGTGGCATGACCTTGCAAAGACCAGTCCACATTGCAGAGACCAGTCCATGATTCCCAAACACTTGCAGCAGAAAGATGCAAACTTCTACTGCTCTTTATAATCTAGCTCCTGGTGATCTTTCTAGTTTCATTTACTACCAATCCTCATAAGTACCCCTCACTCCAGCTACACAGACCCAGTTTGTAATGCAATTATGCTAAGCTATTTCATCTGCATAGAAAACTGTCTTCCTTACAGCTTCCAGTCCTACAGTGTACTGCTTCCTGCTACTTTGCTCGCATCTGTTTATATGAGTACATTCATTTCATCTTCCTCACTGGTGAATCCTGAAATACGATCTACCCAGGGCTTTGGAACTCAGATTTTGCCAGCCAGACCTTTAAACATGTTGAGAAAAGGAACAGAGAAATCAGAGTTGAGCTGCACAGTCCAGCACAAGGGAGCTCCTGGACATCCTGGAACTGTAACTCAGCCCCATTCTCCTATACACAGAACTATTTTTCTTTTCTTTTTTTTTTTTTTTTACAGGGAAATAAAAGAAAAAGAGTTTTAAGCAAGCAAGTTCTATGTTAAGTCAGGTGCTGGTAGCTCACAGCTGTAA
This sequence comes from Castor canadensis, assembly GCF_047511655.1. NCBI lineage: Eukaryota > Metazoa > Chordata > Mammalia > Rodentia > Castoridae > Castor > Castor canadensis. The sequence goes on along the minus strand of NC_133398.1, from coordinate 10,779,500 downwards.
TCCTAGCTATTTGGGAGACTGAGATCGGGAGGATCAAGGTTCAAGGCCAGCATAGGAAAATAAGTCGAGAGATTCCCCATCTCTTATTTAAGCAGAGCAAAATGGACTGGAAGTGTGGCTCAAGCGGTAGGGCTCCTGCTTTGCAAGTGCAAAGTCCTGAGTTTAAACCCCAGTCCCAACAAATACATAGATAAGATCCAAATGTTGGATCCTGCAAATTTACTAGCTTGTGACTTTATATTGTCTGTTTAACTTCTGTCTCAATTTTGTCACCTATAAAACAGGTTGTTAGCATCACCTACTCCATGAGTCTGACAACTAAGAGTTACATCAACACAATGCCTGAGATACAGTAAATTTTCAATACTTACAGTTAATATTATTTAGAATAATGTTTCTCTTTTTATAAAATAATACATGTTCAATAGAGGAAAAAACAGAAAGCAAAAATATAAACAAGGAAAAAATACTTGTAAGACAACTACTTAAGAGCTGCTGGTAACATTAGTTAACTAACAAATGTTAGTTACATTTTAGCATACTTTTCTTTTTTTCCCCTGTGGGTATATATACTCTTTATTTTATTTTTTGGGCAGTATAGGGGTTTTGAACTCAGGGCCTTGAGCTTGCTAGGCAGGTACTCTACCACTTGAGCTAAACCATTGGTCCTCTTTATTTTCTTATAAAACCAGAATATATACATACTTTCTCTCCTTTTTTACTTAGTATATTACAAAAATTAATATATCATGTAAGCTTTAAAATATAGTACATTATTACATGATATTAGTATATGTACTAGATAATATTTGTAAATATACAGAACAGCAGAAAAATATTTCATTAATTGATGTTGCATAATTTAAACAATATGTATGATGAAGAACTTTATACATTAATCTTTGACACTGAAAAGAACTTGGGCCATTTTGCCAAAGGTATTAATTAAATCAGTATCTGTACAATTAAACTTTGCCCATTGCAAAATGTGTACCAAAGTATGTGAGTGGTGCTTCAGTGGCACATACTAAAACTGGAATAATACAGAGAAAACTGGCATGGCACCTGCACAAGTAACACATGCAAATTCGTGAAGCACTCCATATTTAAAAACAAAAAAACCTAAAAAAGAAAGTATATGAGTGAACTGGCATGGGGCACACCTATAATCTCAGCACTTGGAGGCAGAGGCAGAAGGACCTCTAGTTCAAGGCTACAAAGGTAAACTCTGTTTCCAAAAAAAAAATGAGTTCCCTCCCATCCCTTCCATTAGGCTATTTTTCACTTAACATTTCTGTGAAGGACATGAGGCAACACTCTAGGCATATGTTTAACCTTGCTGACTATAACAGGACACTCCAGACATTATGAAGCTCCATAGAGGTAAAACAGTTTTGCCATTTTGGGTGGAGTAGGGATACGGAGTTTATTTTAACTCTAATTTAGACATTTCAAAGAGACCAATATCAAGCTGAGGGAACAGGTAGTTTTGACCTCAAATAACTTTATTTTCTGAATCTCAGTTGAAAGTGCTACATTGAGCTGTTACTTGGGAGTATCTCTTTCCTAATCCATTAGCCTTCCTTTAAACTTACTGTGGGGAAGGAGGAGGCAGGTACAGTGGGTAGGGTACCACAGTAAGAAATACTAAGCTTCTTCATCTCTCTGAGTCTCACTTTCCTTACAAACCAAAACCAAAAATTAGGAACAGACCATTTTGGTTGAGAATGCAAGATTCTTATAACATTACTAAGAACCTATCATGGAGTCTATGAACCTGGCAACAGTTATTATTTCCTTACTCCCAGGCAAAATGAGTCAGGTTCTCCACAGGAATCTTTGTTCTCAAGCCCATTAGTGAGACAGAATTCTTGTTCAGGTATCTGGGTGGGGAGGGACACCATTCTCCTTTTTTGCTCCAGAATTAGAGACAAAGAATTTGACATTCAGAACAGTCAATATTGAGCAATCCCTATTCTCTGCCAAGCTGGGGGTAGAGGGTTGGCCAGGGTGAGTCTGTGAGTTGTTCAAGGCAGTGTGAGGGACAATGATATACGTCTTAGAAGGGGTAAAAATACAAGGTGTGCTAAGAGAAGATGTCCTTGTCGTAGGTGGAGTGGGAGCAGATGAACACTGTGCTTTTGGTGTCTAATATTTACTTAGCTATGTTACAGATTAAATGGAAAGTCTGGAGGGGCATCTCAAAGGAAGATTTAGCTGAGCTGTGAGGTCATACTGCTCAGCTCATTGTATTCTAGAGACTTTTGCTTTTTGATAAGATTTCCAAAAAAGCTAAATGAGGAATTAAAACCAGATGTCAAGTAGGAAGGATGGGCTTCCACTGGTGACTGGAACCATTCCTCACCTCTGCCTCTTAAGAGAATTTCCAGATTCCTCCACTTGGAACAAAAGGCATGATTTATACAGACCCTGCAAAGAATTCACCCTGGCCTCAGTTGTACAAGACAAACCAGTGTGGCAAGCAGCAAAATAACCAATTCTAGGCCTGAGGAGAGTCTAGTGACTTCTAGGAAATATTTTTCTTAGACTTGCCCACGCCTCTTTCTCGATAATGCTGTGTACAGAAATCCAAGAATCTCTGCAGAACTTCAATGGCACTGCAGTCAAAGAGAACAGTATCATGGATATGGGCAGAGAGTCCACATCTGGATACTATGCAAAGCAACTTCACAGAGAATCCCCTCTTCTGAGTGATTTAACTGGCTTGGCAGATGCCAGTTACAAATCATACCAGTCTAAGAATTTGCCTATAAGAAGTCACATCCTAAAACTTACCCAATTATAATTTGTGTACTACAGTGAAGGTAAAAATCTCTTACATATCCTATCAGTGTCAATGTAAAACAGCAGTTTGTAGGATTATTTCTAGCATATCCTATGACACATTCATTGTAAAAACTTGAACAACATTTTCAGAGATCACTGGAGGTATTATCAAAACCAAGTCTACCTTTAAAATGCACATACCATTTAACCCAGCAACCTTCCTTCTAGGAATGCATCCTGTAGAAATATTTGTGCAGAAATGAAAAGATATTCACTGTTATACGTTATATGGCAATTTAAAATTTTTTTTTTGTAGTGAGTTTGAACTCACAGGGTAGGGCAGGGGCTCTGCTACTTGGAGCCATGCCACCAGCCCTTTTTTGCTTTAGTTATTTTTCAGATAGGGTTTCACTTTTTGCCTGGGGCTAGCCTCTGACCACTATCCCCTACTTAGACCTCTGAGGTATCTGGAATTACAGATGTGAACTACCACACTTAGTTTATTTGTTGAGGTGGGGTCTAGCTAACTTTTTGCCTGGGTTGGCCTTGAACCACAATTCTCCTGATGTCCACTTCCTGAGTAGTTAGGACTGCAGACCTGCACCCACCTCACAAATAAATTTTAAAAACTCAAAACAAAATTTGTAATGCACAAGGAGGCAGTTAATAAATCTCTATACTTTAACGTAGTTATTACAAAGAATGAGGTAAGTCTATAACAGTGCTAATATAAAGATGAAGATGTAAGCATATTTAAAAGTGCATTTAAGTGTGAAAGTGGACTTCTATGCCTCTGGCAAGGATGGGAACTATGGGGCTGTACCCTTGGTTTCCTTCACTGGGGAGACAATGGGGCTGGACAAAACCATTTCAAGCACTGGACTTCACATAAAGGACAGTGATTCTTAACAGGGAAAACAAACAAGGTAAGGCCTTCAAATGTCCCACCTAACTTCCTAGAGTGTTTCCAGGTTGGAGTACAGGAAAGGAGAGCCAAGGTAGAGCCCAATTGCCTCTGGAGTTGAGGATTTTGAGTTGGAGGCCAGGGCAGCTGGAGTTCACAGGACAGTGGACTAGAGGGAGAATGCCACAGATAGACATCGCAACTGAGGTCTGCATAGTTCCTGCAAGCCTTCAGCTGTGGACTGGACAATGCATGTGTAAGAGAAACCCACCCAAGATTGGGGGAAGAACCACTCAAAAGGAGTAGAGGGAAAAATCTCTGGGGCTCACTCAGGGAAGAGAGAGAGAGAATATGTTGCTGGGGATTGAGCCCCAGGGCTTCATGCATGCTAGGCAAGTGCCTTACTGCTGATCTCCACCCCCAGCCTAAGAGTTTGTTCTTGTTCCCACCAGTCAGAATGGAAAACTTTCCAGGTTATAGAATTTACTTCCAGGAGACCTTGATTAGCAATTATGTATTTCTCAACACCTGTCTCTCAGGTATTCTCTTAAAAGCACTGACTGGTTTATGAGATTAGCTACCTGACATATTCAATCCAAATGATAAAATCTAGGACAGGTGGTAATGGTCAGTTTTTGAGATGAAAGATGGATAAAGTCAGCAGGAGCCAGATGAGGCAAGACCAATGGATTCAGAGTAGATCCTAAAAATAAACTTTGCCTTGGGCTCATCTCAACATAGACAACATCCACCAGTATAAGCAGTAATGCTTTCTGAATATGAGCTTAGCACAAAAACTGAATATAAACATATCATTACCTCTCCTCAATGAATTGGCTACTACAATGAAAATGTCCCTTTCTCCTTCTGCTTTTAAGTACTCTACAACTCTGTCTAGAGCAGACCTTCCAATTCACCACGATTCTTTGCAAGAGACACTCACATGAATTAGGGCAATCCTTATGAGCCTATTCCTGGAAAATGGCACTTTACAATCTTATCTGCCCTTTTGGGCCTTATGATGTAAACTGGATTCAAAATTTGGTATTGCCTTTTTAACTATTTACTCAGTTCTGCTGAGGTTCACTTTTCACACAACTAAGATACTTAGATTCCACTGAATGTCTCTGCTCAGATTAAATTAATACAAAGTTGGAGAGCTTGGAACCTTTATCACATAATATCAAGAATTCTGAGATGAAACAAGTCAGTGGTTCACGCCTGTAATCCTAGCTACTTCGGAGGCTGAGATAGTGAAGATCATGGTTCGAGCCAGTCCAGGCAAATAGTTCATGAGACCCCCCCCATCTCCAAAATAATCAGAGCAAAATGGACTGAAGCTGTGGCTCAAACAGTACAGTTCATACTTTGTAATGTGGCATGAAAAGAAATCACTAAACATCAGGGTAAGACATTAAAAATTGTACAGAATGCAGTTTCATCATAATAACCTTAAAAAGAAAACTTATTAAAAAGAAAAAGTTAAACACTTTCTACAGTAAATGCTTCATGACAAGAATTAAGATGATTTGAAAATCAACACTCTGCAAAATGGTATAACTTGATAGCTCACTGACAGGCAGCTGGAGAAGGCATCTATCGTTGGGGTGTTAGAGTGGGTGCAGGTGTAGAACTGAAGTCAAACTCTGGCCTTTTAAAGGTCCACACAGAAGCTTTAAAAATCCTCAATGTGAGCCAAGTGCTGATAGCTAACGCCTGTAATCCTAGCAACCTCTGGAGGCCTGTAATGCCAGCTACTCAGGAAACAGAGATAAGGAGGATCATAGTTCAAAGTCAGTTTGGGCAAACAGCCCCAGAGACTCTCTCCAAACTACCCAACACAAAACAGGGCTGGTGGAGTGGCTCAAGTGACAGAGTGCCTGCCTAGCAAGTATATAAGCCCTGAGTTCAAACCCCAGTACTGCTGGACACAAGAAAGTAGAAAAGAGATTAAACCAGCAGCAACACAATATTTCGTAAGGCTACGTATCCTACCTTTCTAACTCTCTATTCCCGACAAAACACCTAGCAAGCTTTGGAAAATAATAAGGTGGTCCTTCCCCTAATGGTATGCAAAAAAAAACAAAACACCTTGCTATGCAGATGCTGAGTCACAAGCCTTTATCAAAGCAATGAACAATGGAATTATTATAGGTCAACATTCATATGTTTCCTAAGATGAGTAGCAGCTAAAATACTTTGAGCCAGAAAATGTTTACCCCTTAATACCTACACAATCTTAACTCCTTTATCTGTAAAATGGGGGTGATTGTATCTACTGCCAAACTCTGGAGTGTTCTGAGGAACAAAGTAGAATGTATGTGGACATTTTATTAACAGAAGTGCCATACAGTTATTATTGATATATTATTGAAAATAGCAAGTGCTTTTACAAAAGAGTTAAGAAAGGACAAATATAGGGGGGTGAAGAGAAATGAGGAAGGCAGCCTGGTCAAGTCTACAACCCAAAAGTAACCATGACCAAAAGGACATACTCTTTTGATTTTTAGTGTTTTTCTAGACTAAATGTTCATTCTTTTTTTCTTTGGTCCTAAAACTTGTTAACAAATCATTTAACAAGAATTTCCTAATATATAAAAGAAAGGGTCCTACACACACACTCAAAAAAACAAAAACACCAACCTGAGCCAGGCACCAGTGGCACACACCTACAGTCCTAGCTACTCAGGAGGCAGGAGGATTGCAGTTAGAAGCCAGCCCGGGCAACAGTTTGACAGACCCTACCTCGAAAAACCCTTCACAAAAACAGAGCTGGTGGAGTGGGTCAAGGTGAAGGCCCTGAGTTTAAGCCCTAGTACTGCCAAAACCGCCCCCCGCCAAAAAAAACAAAAAACAAACTAGAAAAGAATCAGAAGAAACACTAGGAGTGTTTCTATGGGGAAAAGTCTTTCTAAGCATAACATGAATCTGATACATCATTAAGGAAAAAAATAGTAAGATCTGTGTCTATATAAATGTTTAACCTCTGAAAGGCAAATAGGCTCAAATATATATACAGACTTATACACTCATGTTAACATTTATAAAACATAAAGAACTCCTACAAATCAGTAAGAAAAAGATAAGCCAAACCACCAATAGACAATGAATACGACCAAAGTTCCCCTAAAATGACGCACCTGGATAAAATGAAAACGTCACTTACAAAAACTCAAAAAAACAACCATTATAAACCATTTCTCTAGTTGGGGATGGAGCTTAGTAATAGAGCATCTGCCTGCCTGTGCAAGGCTCTAGGTTTGATTCCTAACACCAAAAAAAACCAAAATATTTCAGTGTTTGAAGATGATCTGAGGAAATGGGTATGCTTGTCCTATAGTTGTGGTTGATACAAACTGTACACATCCTTTGACCCAAGTATTCCACTTTCAGCCTCTTACAGAAATACTTACGCTTACTCACGAAGATGAGTGTATAAGGATGATCAGTGGAACATTAGTCACAATTTCAGGCAGCCAGAAGAAACCTAAATGTTCACCATTAGAGGAACAGCCAAAGTGTGGCAATAATGAGGTAAAAATGCAGGCTGCTACACCTTGCCTAGTTAACTTACAACACTCATTCTGGATTTTAGTTAGGCTAACAGTTGTTCTCACCATTTTTTTTTTTAATTCATATGTGCATACAATGTTTGGGTCATTTCTCCCTCCTCCCCCCACCCCACCTCCCTTCTCTCCCCCCACCCCCTCCCATACCCACCCTAACCCTTCACTACCAGGCAGAAACTATTTTACCCTTATCTCTAATTTTGTTGAAGAGAGAGTATAAGAAATAATAGGAAGGACCAAGGGTTTTTGCTGGTTGAGATAAGGATAGCTATACAGGGAGTTGACTCACATTGATTTCCTGTGTATGTGTGTTACCTTCTAAGTTAATTCTTCTTGAACTAACCTTTTCTGTACTTCCTGGTCCCCTTCTCCTATTGGCCTCAGTTGCTTTAAAGTATCTGCTTTAGTTTCTCTGCATTGACGGCAACAAATGCTATCTAGTTTTTTGGGTGTCTTACCTATCCTTATACCTTCCTTGTGTGTTCTCGCTTTATCATGTGCTCAAAGTCCAATCCCCTTGATGTGTTTGCCCTTGATCTAATGTCCGCATATGAGGGAGAACATATGATTTTTGGTCTTTTGGGCCAGGCTAACCTCACTCAGAATGATGTTCTCCATTTCCATCCATTTACCTGTGAATGATAACATTTTGTTCTTCTTCATGGCTGCATAAAATTCCATTGTGTATAAATACCACATTTTCTTACTCCATTCATCAGTGGTGGGGCATCTTGGCTGTTTCCATAACCTGGCTATTGTGAATAGTGCTGCAATAAACATGGATGTGCAGGTGCCTCTGGAGTAACCTGTGTCACAATCTTTTGGGTATATCCCCAAGACTGGTATTGCTGGATCATATGGTAGATGAATGTGTAGATTTTTAAGTAGCCTCCAAATTTTTTTCCAGAGTGGTTGTACTAGTTTACATTCCCACCAGCAGTGTAAGAGGGTTCCTTTTTCCCCCGCATCCACGCCAACACCTGTCGTTAGTGGTGTTGCTAACGATGGCTATTCTAACAGGGGTGAGGTGGAATCTTAGTGTGGTTTTAATTTTCATTTCCTTTATTGCTAGAGATGGTGAGCATTTTTTCATGTGTTTTTTAGCCGTTTGAATTTCTTCTTTTGAGAAAGTTCTGTTTAGTTCACTTGCCCATTTCTTTGTTGGTTTATTGACTTTAGGAGTATTTAGATTTTTCAGTTCCCTAGATATTCTGGTTATCAGTCCTTTGTCTGATGTGTAGCTGGCAAATATTTTCTCCCACTCTGTGGGTGTTCTCTTCAGTTTAGAGACCATTTCTTTTGTTGAGCAGAAGCTTTTTAGTTTTATGAAGTCCCATTTATCTATGCTATCTCTTAGTTGCTGAGCTGCTGGGGTTCCATTGAGAAAGTTCTTACCTGTACCTACTAACTCCAGAGTATTTCCTACTCTTTCCTGTATCAACTTTAGAGTTTGGGGTCTGATATTAAGATCCTTGATCCATCTTGAGTTAATATTGGTATAGGGTGATACACATGGATCTAGTTTCAGTTTTTTGCAGACTGCTAACCAGTTTTCCCAGCAGTTTTTGTTGAAGAGGCTGTCTTTTCTCCATCGTACTCACCATTGTTTATTAACAATACTTATGTCAAGGGAACCCATCCTAGCTTTGACAATTCATTTTCAAAATCAGCGGTTTGGTTTTATCCTACAGAAGATGTACCTTCCATAGCTGCCTAGTTGTTATTTTGTGCTAAGTATTTTTATTTTCATTCTTCTATGTTGTCTTTGACCTAATCAATTTTAGCAGTTGTTAGCCACTCCCGAGTAATTACGTAGCGCAAGACACAGTATTATTCTTTTAACATTACAGGTAATGCTACAGTGAAAATCTCTGTACTTGTATCTTTTCTAGTATCTGTTATTTGTTTATTTAATTTAGCAGTATTTAGGGTTTGAACTCAGGGCCTCATGCCTGCTAGGCAGGTGCTCTACTATTTGAGCCACTCTTCCAGCTCTCTGTTATTTTCATAGGAAAAAGTCAGGCCTAGGTCATGAAGTTGGATACCACAGAAATCTTTTATGCCTTAGCTCCACATAGCTCTTAAGTCAGTTCCTATAGTGATCAGACCCTCAAAATTTCTGTGACAACAGTGCTGTGTTACCAGCAGAGGGCACCATTCCCCAGACTAATGGATCTCAGGATTATCAGAAGACAAAGGGGAAATCCTTAAGGTATGCCTATGAAGGTTCCAAGATTTGGGAGGTAGAGCAGACCTCCGATCTGCAAGGCAATGGGGATTATTCACAACTAGCAACAACTAATACTCTTGCGTCCCTGCTTAGTATCACTATGATGGAAAACTTACCTACCCTTAAAGAGGCATACTGGCTTTCATCAATTTGGATCTTACCAGCAACAAAAACATCTAGAGCCCCATTCTTGGGAGACTTCAAGAGGGCCTTACCCTGGCAGTTTCTACTGCAGGAAGAATGGATAGGGAAAGCACACTTATCCACCACAGATGTTCAAAGTCTCAATATCTTTCCTCAGCTTAACTTGAACATTTGGGGCAAGGCACAGATGTTATGGAAGGTGAGCGGTAACTACGAATCCAGAGCAGTGAGATTACGGGACAAAGAAAATGTAAACAGATGACTGAAATGTTTCAGTGTTTGTGTTAGATCATCAACTAAGTAAGTTATCCTAAAATAATCTGATCTAGAGTTTGGGCTACTCCAATGTTTCAGCTTTTAAGAGCTTAGAGAAATAAGCTCCTTTGGTTTTTGAAACACAGGCTCACTGTGTAGTCCAGGCTATCCTTGAATTCATGATTCTCCTGCCTCAACCTCCTGAGTGCTGGAATTACAAGTATATGCCACCATGCCCAGCTGAAATACTGTATCTTTACCTATAAAAACACTGGAAACTAATGTTAATTTACCAGTTGTTCATCACTACCTCTCCCTGACATGCTAAATTCTCATTGGAACAATTATATGATCTCTGTCACAGCCTACACTGTAGAAATAATAAATAATACAATATTGGCAAGAGTGGAAAAATAAGTTCTTTTCTGCCCTGATTGCAGAGGTAAGGGGGTAGGAGAGTGGGAGGCAGTTATTTACTGCCATTCTGGGGGGACAGGAACTTAACAGCACCAAAATTCTCCAGGGAATACGACTTCCAGGATTTTATGCTATAAAAGTAATGTCATTACGTTAGCAAAGAATTATATGAAAATACTCACTGCAGCCCTGTTCATAATAGAAAATAAAAACAATCCAATGTCCACAAACAAAAAATGAATTAAACAAATTCTGGCATATCCATTAATACAACCCTTAATAACAAAATAGATCTATAAATTCTTTCATGTAACAAGCTAAAACAAGTTAAGAAAAATAAAACAAGCTACAAAATAAAGTAAGTATATAATTTTTATTTTTAAAATAATTACATGTTTTAGAAAGTCTGGAGGAACATATTACAGACTTCCCAGGTTATGATATTGGCTCTATCATTTACTACATTTAACTTTATGCTTATTACTGTAAGTATAACTTTATACTTAATCCTCAGATGTCACTTTCCTCATCCATAAAAGGGAGGGGGAAAAGGGGTATAATCAATTCCAAAGGATAATGATGAAAATTCAATTATTTCATATGTAGAAGAAATAAATTTATGTGCATATAGCAGTATGGTACATTCCATATAGCAAATGCACAGAAAATTCACAAGATAATGGTAATTATTGTTATTAACATTACCATCTGTGAGAAGAGGAATTAAGAAGGTAATTCTGATTTACCAAGTTTTATACTTCTGTATATAAAGAAATTTTCTGAACAAGTATATAGCAATTTTATAATTAAAAGACATAAGCAAGAGAAATAGAACCATGTTTATAAAAAGATATGCTTATGAATGTTCATAGCAGAATTCTTCAAAATAATCAAACATTTGAAGCAACTTATATGTCAATTAACTAGTGAATAAATGATTGCAAAGGTAATCACCAGTGATCCCACTATAGCTATACACTGAGTGAACTATACAAAGTTCACTGCTTTTTAAAATTCTTTAACTTTTAAAATAAATATATAATTAATTAACATAAAAGATGCTGCTTGCCGCCCCCCCTACCACACACACACAGAGGGTTTTTTGGTTTTGTTTTTCCAGTACTGGGGCTTGAACTTAGGGCCTATAACTTGAGCCACTCTACCAGCCTTTTTTTGTGGTGGGTTTTTTTGAGATATGGCTTTGAACCAGGATCTTCCTGATTTCTGCCTCCTGAATAGCTAGGATTACAGGCTTGAGCCTCTGGCACGCCCGGCTCACAGTTTGGCTAAAGGTGAGATGATGGCAGCTATACATAAATTCTCAGCAAGAAGAAATGCCCTTTTTAGCAGCACAAAAGAAGGATTCAATAAATGCCTCTTATTTCTATGAAAAACATTTACAAATTTTAAAAGCCGAATGAATGTATTCTAGAATGTATCCTTTTTTCTGTATAAAATTTATTTATATAGGAAATGTAGAAAGAAATGATAAACAATTCAAACTATAAGCCACACACAAATTTTGGGGGTGGAGGAGGAAAGAGGTTAATTTTTGACATTTTGCTAAAAACTATAAAAGGCTACCTATATCTGCTATTTCCATAGGCCTTCCCAGCACAGGCAAGCAACTAAGAACACAGGAAGGGTTGGCAAGATCAACCAATATTGCCTCCAGGTTTCTCTTGTCTATACACACTAAGTTTAAAGAGTTGCAACAGAGAAAAACTGGTCCGTGTGTAAACTCCTGTGTCTTTCACAACTAAACTGGGTTGACAATATGGGTAACCTCCCTTACTAACCTTTTCCAGATGGGGAAATAGGCTCAGATCAGACAGGCAAAAATAGCAAAATTTTCTTGGTATTTTCTATTGATCAATGCTACAAAGATCAGGGCACTTAAACTGTTAATTGAAATACTTTGTGCCAATTCTTGACACACAATTGAGATAATTTTACTTAATCATATTCTTTGAGCAGAAAAGTCTTTGAAATAACTGGTTAACTAGAAAAGATGTAAGTTCAGCAAATTACAAGCCCTCAACCACTATAACATATTTGGAATTCTTGTCATCACATCTGATAACCTTCAGGATTTGGGTATCTACAGAAGGTAAAGGCTATAAGGAAAAAACCATAAGCTACAAATAGGGTTTTGAAATTCTGGGTAGAACAAGAAAAATAGTGGATAACCTAAGAACAAAGCAGGATCTGAGCTCAAATGTTTGGAACTGAGATGTCTCACAGAGGGGCAGATCCTGCGTAAGCAGGGCAAAACTGAACAAGTGATTTCAATTTTTAAATGGGTTTAAACGCATGGAGAAATAAGCCTTGGAAAGTAATTCCATTAAACTTATTGGTGTTGGGGTCCCTCACAAGACTCAAAATGTGACAAAACCATAGAATTGTAAAGAGGGGGCTATGAACCCAACATTGGGCAGAGAATTTTTCTAGAAGCCCAGAAGTATGTTTTCCTCCATACTGACTCTGCAGGGGTGGTTAAGATTCTCTCAGCCCGTCCTCTGCAGAAGTTGTGGCATGACAAAGAAAAAAAGATTTGCAGGATGAAGTGAATTGAAGAGGGTTAGGGATATGATGGCAAGGTGTCAAGACTTAATTTTTAGTCAGCTTTGAGTTGTCAGAGGGGTGGGAATCGGAAGGAAATACCAGGTAAGCTGAGAGCTATGAAGAAAAGACAATTCCTTCCAGAGGACTAAGGAATAATCTGTATCCTGGTGAGTCCATTTATTTAAATCACAATGTTCTCCCTTAATTCTCCACATTATCTTCTGAGTATTAACCAAGGAAAGCCTGTTTTAACTATTCTAGCCTCATCTCAACTATAGTACAGTGTCTTGAGGGAAAAAACATTTATCTCTGCTTAGATCAGAAAGCTGAAGAAAAATGGGTTCCTAACCCCTCCAGCGATCCGTATTTGCTGGACAACATATGGCCCCCTTCTCCACCCTACTCTTTTCCTTCTATCCTCATCGGGCCCTTATTTTGTGCCTGATACTAAAACTAAATGTTTTTTGTGTATCACACCACAATCTCAAAAGAAGTCTGGAAAGTTATTAACCCCGTTTTAGAGATAAACCAAGGCTCAGGAGAGGTTGGGTAAGTTACCCAAGGTCAAACAACTAACAAAGGGCCAAGTTAGAACATGAATACATAGGACATGAATGTCTGAGTACTAAGGCACAAACTCTTAACATGCCATTCTAGTGGCAGCAGTTAGTAAGAGACTTCAAGGATATGGTGACTCACAGGGGAGAGAGTCAATCTACTATTCCCCTAGTAAAGATTTCCTTCTAGGCAAATGATGAAAGTTCTGTTTTTCTTGATGGCTGTGGCAGTTTCCTTATACATGGTGGTTGCAGTGAGAAGACAGTCAAGGGCCAGATAGGCTAGCAAATCAAGGCAGCCTGCCCTTAGATCAGAGTGCTGCCATCTTCTGAACTTCTTCATATCGAGCTTCTAACACCAACCTGAATACAAGCAGGACTCCTTTATTATCTTATTCTCTCTCTGAATAAGTAATATATAGCTGCTCCACTTAATTTCATAGTAAGTATCTTCTGTTGCAAAATCTCTGTTAGCATCATGGATCTGCCCAGCAGGGAAAGAATGCTGGGATGGGAGGTATCCTAGGATTGACTACTGGTCCATGGGGTTGTTTCCAAAAAGCCAAAATCAAGAAAACAGGTCTCTTAAGACAATTAGCCTTTAAAAAAAAAACATGAAACTCTTTGAGGTATCAAATATTATCCCGTCAAACCCTGCACTTTGAGTCTCCCCATTGGTTGAGTGCCTGCAGTTTTCTCAGTGCCCTGGGTTTTGCTCTAGATCTGTCACATTGCATTAGTTTCCTTCCTCCTCACTGCCTACAGAAGTAACAGCCTTGAATATGGCCACACAATTCATTTGTCCTGCTCTAATTACTGTTTGACATTACTCTTTTTGTTGCTTGCTTGCTGTTTTCTTTCTCTCTTTCAACCTTAGGGGTATTATTAAAGTCTTCTGAAAACAAGATATTAGGTTCTGCCAATGTATATTTGGTTAGCTTTCTATCACAAAATGGTTTCAAGGAGAATACTAGTTACAACGAAGAAAGGCCACAAGGCACTCAAGTGATTTTCAGAAATCCCCCGATGCCAGAGACAGCATGGCAAATGGGGAAATATCTTGAACTCAAGTTATAGAACCTAGGTCTTACTGTATTCTTTTTTTTTGGGGGGGGAGGGTGGACTGGTACTGGGATTTGAACTCGGTGCTTTGCACTTGCAAGGCAGGTGATCTACTGCTTGAGACCCATCTCTAGCCCTTAGTGTACTCTTTGGACAAATGGGTTTACTCAGATAACCTCATAAGGTACTGTGACAATCACTGAGATAATTTATGTGAAAATACACTGGAAGGAGCTACTACCATAATGTTACAATTTAGACACATTAAAAAATAATGCAGAAGGGCTGGGGGTGTAGCTCAGTTATAGAGCGCTTGCCTAGCATGTATGGGAGCCTGGGTTTGATTTAAATATGGAAAAAAAAAAAAAAACAAAGATGGCCAATACTGCAAGACCCTTCTTTAAATTTAATGTTTTATTCATTACATCTACTATAGTGCTTATTTTCTGTGTCAACCTGGCTGGGTCATGAGGTTCTCAGGTATTTGGTCAGATATTTTTCTGGGTGTGTCTTTGAAGATGTTTTGGGGTAGGACTTAACACTTTTAGTCAATGGGCTCTGAATAAAGCAGACTGCCCTCCATAATGTGGGTGGGTCTCATTTAATCAATTGAAGACTTAACTAAAACAAAAATGCAAAGAAAAAAACAAAACCAGCCTCCCTTATACAAAAGAACTCTCTAGCAGGCAGCCTTTGGATTTTAACTAGAACATCAGCTATTGTGGAGTCTGGTCTGCATGCCTTCAGACTGTAATTGCAGAACTGGCTCCCAATCTACTAATGCTCCTTGCAGATTTTAGATTTGTCAGCTTCTATAATCAGAGGAGCCCTGCCTCCCTCCCTCATTCCTTTTCTCCTTTCTCCCTCCCTCCCTCACTCCCTCCCTTCCTTCCTTCCATCTATCCACCCATCCATTATATTGGTTCTGCTTTCCTGGAAACTCTGACTAATACATCTAGGAATTCACAATGATCATCCTGTGTGCTAATAAATAAGGGGGAGAAATATCACGGATAAATTAAATCCAGGTTTGTCCTTTGGAATTCTTTTTCCTCCCACATGGCAAATCCTGATCTACAAATTATATATGCCAAAAGTCACTTTTGGACCAGCTGCTCAGAACTTAAAAGGCTTTCCCCAATAATAAAACAAAACTTAAGGACAAAGGGTTATTGAAAAATTATCCTACTAGAAGGAGATTAATACATTTCCTGGACAAGTGCAAGAATTAATGTCCCTCTACTTATGCTTTTGGAAGAAACGAATGTAAGATTTATCAAGTACTTCCCAAATACTAAGCACTGCACTAGCTGTTTCACATATATTGTTTCATTCAACACTTTTAACATCTGTAAGACAAAGACAATGTTTTCCATTTCTGCAAATGATGAAACTAAGCTCTTGGAGATGAGAAGTTTTGGGCTAGGTTACCCAACTAGAATGTGGTACTGCTGGGATGAGAACCCTGATCTGACTCCAGTGACCAGTTTCTTACAAAAGGATAGCTGAAAATGAAAAAGGACTAGTTCATAGTAGGCTCTGGGAATACACAGGCTAAGAGGTTTTCAGCAGAATGACAAAGTGAGCAGTTTCATGCTAGCAAAAATTTAGATTAGAGCTGGAGGTGTGGCCCAAACCCTGGAGCACCTGCAAGTACCCAGTACCACCAAAGGGGGGAAAAAAAGTTTGGATTAAAGAATAAATGAAAATAAGATGAAGGAATTTTTTTTTTCTTAAAGCACTACTGGGGTTTTAAACTCAAAGTCTTATGCTTGCTAAGCAAGTACTCCTACCACTTGAGCCACGCCCCAACCCCTTATTTAGCTTTAGTTATTTTCCAGGTACAGTATTGCTTTTTGCCAGGGGCCAGCCTCTGAAAATGATCTCCTACCTATACCTCCTAAGTAGCTGGGAATGCACATACGTGTGCCACAATGCCCGGCTTGTTGGATGAGATGGGGTTCTGCTAACTTTTTGTCTGGACTAGTCTTGAACCACAATCTTCCCACTCTCCACCTCCCAAGTAGCTGGGATTACAGGCATGAGCCATCCCTGCCAGCCTGGCCATTGTTTTTAGTGTGAATAAGTCAGCACATCCTCTTTGCTAACTATGTCAGCTTCAGTGACAAGTCAAGCCAAAGCCAGGCTAAACAGGCCTCTGTCTGCTACAATCATTCCCATTTTCTATCTCAGGCTGCCTTTCAGGATCCATCCTTTAATTCCCACTATTTCTGCCACAAATGAATACAGTTAAAAATGGAACCTTTTCTACTGCTGTGCAGAAACTACCAATCAGTGGGAGGAACCTGCAAAATGATCAGTGATGAAATGAGAATTCTTTGCTATCAGCCCAATTCAATTTTAACTAAATTAAAATAGGCCAAGTAGAAACCAAGTACATAAGGTATTTTCCTGCACCAAAGTATGCCAGTGGGTTATTTAAATCCACTTAAGATCATAATTTCAGAGTAACTTGGTGAGAAGATATCATTAACCCAATTTTACCAGTGAAGAAATTTATGCTTAAAAAAACAGAATCAAATAAATGTTCAAGTAGTCAAAACTAAGACTTGACTCAAGTTTTGAGTGTTTTCTTCCTGTTTCAAGGCCATTCCCCAAAGCTATCAAGGTCTTCCTTGGTAGGTTCTCCACTTTCTTGAGGTGTCTTTGTTTTTCTAGCTTCCTCCATTCCGGGTACAGTAGAACTTTTCATCCCCTGCCACTTTAATACATCACTCTGCATATATGTGGGATAAATACTGTAGGTGTAGTTTCTTAGTCATTCCACTTTGAAGAACAACAAAATTATGCCTGCTGAGATCTAAATCACCTGCATGGTTTTGCCAAAACAGTCACTGGCACAGGTAGGAATTAACCTCCAGTGACACTGAATTTTTTTTCCTCCAACACTGTAAATGCCTTGTGAACACAAAACAAGAGACTTTTTCAAAGGAACAATCTGCAATGCTAAAGCAGTAAACCATTTTTCCAATTTTTCATTCATGTAATCAAAACAGTTAATGTAACCTTCAAAATGACAGTTCTAGATCAAAGTGAGTATTTATGAACACAATTACATGTGAATTCTATTTTATAATATAATACCTAGAATTAAATTCCTCAAAAATTCTTTAGAAGTACTCATCTTTCTAAACTTATCCATTCCAATTCTTCCCATCAGACAGGGAGATTGCCTACTGTAGGGAAAAGAGCATGGATTTTGAGGTCAGGTGGACACAGGTTCCTATTTTTGCTCTACTATTTCATATTTTTGGTACTTGGGCAAGTTACTAAATTGCTATGGAGTCTTGCTCAGTTTTTCATGTAAAATAGGGACATGTCTTCCCTTTCCTGGTTACTGTGAGGCATGAAGTAATGAACAAATATCAGGCAATCTCAGCTCTGGGGACATATTTGATAAACAGCAGTAGGTGCTCAGTGGACCTTGTTATATATCAGTTTTAATAACTGATAAGGAATCTGTCTATTGTATCTCCTAAGACCCAGAGAAGGAAATAAAGATTAGTGATATGACATAACTGAAAAAAATAATTGTAGTATTTCTGCATTTTAGCATTTATTGCTCCAAAATTAGTTTGAATACAGTCACAACTGGAAGTTGACATTAAGATGAAATATTTGGATACAGGGATCTCCATCAGTGATTAAATAAAAATAATTCTTTTCTTTTTAATCTACATGTTAAATAGTATCCAAATTGCTACAAAGAAAAACTATTTTCAACATGACTTGCATTTCTGCAGTACTGCTTTAAAAGAAATAAAACCACTCTGTAATCCCACAGATTATGTCCAAAAATAGAATGGTGGGCCACCTGTCAGATGCATATACTGCAGGGAGAATGGGGATAAGAATCTTTCGGGGGGAGGGGGAGAGCAGGGAATGACCCAAACATTGTATCCACATATGAATAAAAGGAAAAAAAAAAAAGGATCTTCCTCCAAAGACCACTGCAACTCTTCTGGCATCTACTCCCAAAAGATGGAAAATTCGCATCTATTCAATTATAGCAGCTACGGAACTCAAACCAGGGTTTGGAATTCTAAGGATCTGAAAGACCTCTAGTGAAATTTCCCTAAGTTTGCAATATGCTGCTCCTAACTGGCTCGTGATAAGAGGATCATGCGCTGATTTGGAATTACTGCTTTAATGTAACTATTTTTAAAAAGGTTTTGCTTTGGGGGGGGTAAGGAAGGGGAAGGGGGGAAGGGGGGAGAAATGACCCAAACGTTGTATGCACATATGAATAAAATAAAAATTTTTAAAAAAAAAAGGTTTTGCTTTTTTTGTGATCTCTTCCTTCCAGAGTTATTTAACCTTTGAAAATAATGGGGGAAACTGGGTAGCTCATGCCTGTAATCCTAGCTACTTGGGAAGCAGAGATCAGGAGGATTGCAGTTTCAGACCAGCGAGGGAGGGGGGATTGTGAGACCCCATATCAAGAGAAAAAAGCTGGGCATGGTGGTGTGCACCAATTATCCCAGCAACAGCAGGAAACTTAAAATAGAAGGACCGCCACCCAGGCCAGCCTTGGCAAAAAGTGAGACCCTATCTTCAAAATAACCAGAGCAAAAAGGGCTGGATGCATGGCTTAAGTGGCAGAGTGCCTGCTCACTACCATCTCCTCAAAGAAAGCACAAATCTTGCCCAAGTCAATTCCAAACCCTGACTTCAATAGTAAAATGGAGAGAACATAAACAGATTCTGGCACTTAATACAATTAAGAAGAGAAATGTAGCCTACTCCAATGCCCCTGCAAAGTTGGCAGTTTCGAAGAAAACTAATCACATACTGAGTCTGGACAGCAAACTGTTGGCTGAAGTATTAGGGATCAAAATAATGTAGCATTCACTTTTGGCACGTTTCTTTTTTTGTGCCTAGGAAATAGTAGCATCATTAGACAACAAATCACACAGGAGAAGATGTAGAGAGGAAAACCACAGTGTCACGAATATCTATTTTAGACTATAGCTGGACGCTCCATCTGGTATCGGGTGATTCTCACAATATTATATGGTGGGTTTTTTTTGGTTTTTTTTTTCTTGCAGTACTGAGGTAACTCAGGGCTTTGTGCTTGCTAAGCAAGCTCTGTACCACCTGAATCATACCTCCAGCCCTAACAGGCTTAATTTTTCTTCAGACCCACTGTCCATTGTTGGGATAATCGACTATATAAGGGTGAGGATTTAATCATTACTTCAATAAACACCTATGGAGTGCCTACAATCCCCGTGCTGGAAATGTGGTGGCAAACAAGACTGATATTTTTTCTGGTCTTAAATACTTGCAATATAGCAGAAGGAACAAAAAATTAAGCAATAATAAGAAATATTTCATTATAAGTTTGGTAACTGTGATAAAGCAGGAGCCATTTGTAAGAACAGAGTTCTAATGCAGCACAGGAAGGGAAAAATACTCAAGCATAGGATTATAGGCTAAACTGCACACAGAAAATAGTAAAACATGCTTCCTCTCTGAAACCCACTCTAGTCTCTTTCCTCCCTAAGTCTTAGACCCATTTTTTAGTACACTGCTGTTCACATGACATTGTACTTTTCAGCATCTCTAAGCTGATTTCACCGCAATGTGATGACCAGTTTATGAATCTTTCCTCTACAACACTGTACACCTTTCCAGAATAGGAACCTTACCTAACCTACTTCTATGCTCTGGTGCCAAGCATTGAACCATGAAGATACTGAGCAGACCCCAGAAAATGATGGCTGTCATCACTATGATTATGGTTCTTTTCAGACTGGTCATTAGACAAATTACGTAAGTCTATTTCTGTTAATTGAGCTTTCCTACTTGGCAGAGCAATTTTAAATGAGTCCTAGGAATATATCACCTGGCACCAGTCCCAACATGTGCCATTGCTCACAATTCCTTTGCTGTGATGAATTGTGCTTATTTACATGACTGACAGGGAGTTGTCTTTTCCACTTTGCTGTGGTTACTTCCATTGCAAGATGATCAGTCAAGAATAGTAATGCCTTAAAAGGCAGTGATATGAAGATCACAAGGTACGGAAGGGGGAGGGTTAAGAGAATTAGGACACAGCTGTAGTGTTCTGTAGGCTAGAACATAGACTCAATGTGTCACAGAAAATTAAATCAGAGGATGACTGTAATTCCTACTCTCTTGAATAACATTATCAGGGCCACTGTTGCTGGCCATACTGGAGCCACACTAGATACTCCCAGGATCATCCTAAAATGGGGAGGCAAGATCACTGCTACAGGAGGCCAAGTTCTACAAAGCTCCAATTGCCCCAGACAGAAAAACAGAGGATGCCAACTGCTAAATCCATTCTGATAGCTAGAGGAGGATAAAAGAAACTGCACACATGGTGATCTCCAAATCTGAGCAATGAGATTAACTTCCATGTGGACTCTATACCTCAGAGATATTTTTTCCTTAAATACTTCCAGCATTTAAATTCATTATAGCTATATATCAAGGAAATTTACTTTTAGAATGAACTGTTAAAGGAACAGAAAAGACAGCATTTTTTTTTCTGAATGCTTTTGTCATATAGGGACAGCATTTTGACAATCTTTTTGCCTCCTACTTTGAATTTTTGGAATGAATTATGATCATTCAGAGGGTGATAATCTGTATTATACCTATACAGTCCGAGTGAGTCCTCATTACAAACATGTATTTTTTAATCAAATAATAAAAGAAAAACAGATACAGATGACCTACAGAAAATACCACAGCAGGTTACAATAGCAGAGCTTAAGCCAGTTTTGTTTCTTAAATGACACATACATAGAATAAGAGTTTAAGATTAGTTTCTTTGGATGATGGAATTACATGTGATTTAAAACTACTTTTCTTTTAAACTTTTATTTTCCCACTCGAACATGTGTGGCCTCTGGGTTTAGCTCAGTTAAGTAGAGCATTTGCCCTGAGTTTGATTCTCAGAACTTAAAAGAAAAAGTCAATGTTCTTTTAGAAGAAAGAATTCTCAAAGGCCTCTAACCCTCCACTTTTTAATCTTGTTTCTATACCTTCCCTGCTTTTCCACCAAAATTTTCCTTCATTAATTTCCTTGAGGGTTTGTCTTTTTTAAAATACAAACTTTACTTCCCAGTTTTTGGTTCACAACAAAATTGAGCAGAAGGTAGAAGAAAAATTTCCCACATTATATCACCCTCTTACAGGCACATTCTCCCCCATAATCAACATCCCCCACCGGACTGGCACATTTCACTGACATATCATTATCATCCAGAGTCTACGTTTATGCTAGGGCTTACTCTTGGCACTGTCATTCAGCCGATTCTGACAAATGCTTAATTGACTGACATATACCCACCAATATAGTGGAATATACTATCACAAGGAGCAGCTGCACTGCCCTAAAAATCTCTGTGCTCCATGTATTCCTTCCTCCCATCCACTAACCCCTCCTCTTTACTGCATCCATTGTTTTGCCTTATCTAGAATGTCCTATAGTAGGAATATGAAAGTATGTAGTCTTTTCAGATTGGCTTCTTTAGTTTAAAATTATACACCTAAGTTTTCTCTATGCATCATTTCCTTTTAGTAGTGAATAATATTCTTTTTAGCACTGAATAATAATTGTCTCAATATGTCACAGTTTATCTACTCACCTACTAAAGGACATCTTGGTTACATCTATATTTTGGCAATTATAAAGCTGCTAAAATCGTCCATGTGCAGGTGCAGGATTTTGTATGGACAGGTTTTTAATTCATTTGGATAAACACCAAGCAGTGCTACTGCTGCACTATATGATAAGAGTATGTTCAGCATTGTAATAAAGTACTAAACTGTCTTCCAAAGCGGCTGTACCATTTTGCATTCCTACCAGCAATGACTGAAACTCCCTATTGCTGCACATCCTCACCAGCATTTGGTGCAATTGTTCTACATTTTGCCCATTCTAATAGGTTAATAGCAATACATCATTGCTGTTTTAATATGTACTTCCCTAACACATGTAATATGGAGCATCACTACTGGCCACCTGTAGTATCTTTCTTGGTATCTGTAAAGGTCGTTAGCCCACTGTTAAAAATCAGATTGTGTCTTTATTGTAAAGGCTTTTTGTTTTTTTGGTGGGACCAGTGTTTGAACTCAGGACTCTGTGCGTGCAGAGGAGATGCTCTGCCACTTGAGCCAAGCCTCCAGTCCACTTTGCTCTGGTTATATGGAGATGGGATCTCGTGAACCATTTGCCCCTGCTGGCCCTGAACCATGATCCTCCCCCATCTCAGCCTCCCAAGTAGCTAAGATTATAGATTCAAGCCAGATGTGTTACTTACAAATATTTTCTTTCAGTCTTTAGCTTGTTCTTTCACTCTCTTGACAGTATCTTCCACAGAGGAGAAAGATGATGAAGTCTATGAATTATTTCTTTCATGTATCCTACCTTTGCTGGTGTTGTATCTAAACAGTCATACTGCCAAAACCAAAGCCAGGTAGGTTTTCTTTTTTGCTATTTTCTAGGAGTTTTATAGTTTTTCATTTAGGCCTGTGATCCATTTTGAGCTAATTTTTGTAAAAGGTGTAAAGTTTGTGTTAGATATCCAATTGTTCCAGCATCATCTATCGGAACTTTTCTCCATTGCATTATGGTGGCTACTGTGTCAGTTAATTATATTTATGAGGATCTATTTCTAGGTTGTCTATTCTATTCCACTGATCTATTTGTCTATGATTTTTCAATACCATATTATCTTGATTATAGAGATACAACACAAGAGATGCTATCACATTTCTTGCATCTAGAACTCAAATTAAAAGGGATGCACCTGAGACCAACAACGTACTTTGCGGCCTCATAAGTACAAAGAAACACTACACAGGGCCACTATCATCTAGAACTTATGTGGGAGACAGATCAGACAACAGATAAACCACAGTGTAGTATAGAGCAACATATGAACAAGGTACTAATGGGAACACTTAGCACCTTGTGATAAATCTATTGTCGGGTGGGGGAAAATGATGAAAACTTCATGATCAGAAGTGAAAGGAGTAGGTTCCCAAAAGGCGGAGAAAGGGGAGGGAGTAGAAAGTCCATTTTAGGCAATAACAGCAGTACATACAAAGACACGGTAGCAGCAAAGCAAGGGTTCTTCTGAAAACTAGTAATTTCGTGCAGCCTATGACAATGAGTGGGAAGAGACTTTGGAATGTTGAGGAAGGTCAAATTGGGAAATTTCTTATATACCAGGCTAAAGAGTTGGAATTCTTCCTATAGGTGGAGTTAATATACACCTATTGCAGTTACCACTTATTAAATACCTATTATGTATGTGGCAAAGTATTTTACATACCTTATTGCATTTAATGTTTGTGTAAAGCGGTACCATATGGGTATTTTTCTCTTCATTTTGCATACAAGAAAAAAAGCAGCTCAAGAAAGGTTAGGTAACTTTCTCAGATCCATCCTATTTGACTCCAAAAACTACATACTCTCATTCTAGTTCTCCTAATTCACCAATCCAGGACTTTTTCCAGCAAAGCCTAGATTGTAATTTAAGTTTCAGAGCAATCTCAATCTGCCCTACAAGCTGGCCTTGAATATAAATATGTTCAAGGCGTCTTTGGAATCTGCAAAAATGTAGCTGTGGCCAAGTGGTTAAGGCAACAGACCAGAAATCTGGCAAAAGAGTGAGTGGCTAAGAAATATAGAATCAATATTTTCCTTGTCTAAAGGTTTCTCTCTCCTGAAATTACTATAGTACTTGATACCAATATCTTTTTTGAAGAGACAAGGGAGCTAGATTCTCTAAAGCAAAGAAGGAACAGAAAAAAATTATGGATTAGATATCGCCAAGACACCAAATATTAGTATGTGGCAACAAATATTCAATAGGGAGGAAACAAGGCTTTGTGAACTTGTGTCCAAACAAGCTAGGCTAGTTGAACTTGGTCTTGTTATCCAACACTTCTGAGCCTCAGATCCCTTTACTTAAAATGTAGTAATAAACACCACCTCTCTGGATAGTTATGAAAGGCAAAATGGAATAAATAATGTGAAGGGAGGACCCAATGCCTAGAGCATGGTAGTTACCCAAACCTATCTTTCCTGCTTAGGCAGGTAAGTAGCTAGCATTCTTCTGCCCACCTCACAGGACTTTTGTTAAGTTTAAATAAGGTGATGCCTATGATAGCCCTTATGCAAGTGAAATTTAATGGTGTCTTTACACCTACAGCACAAAATACTGTTCACAACACAAGAATGATTATTTTATACTCCTGCCTTTAAAGCGCTAATCCTCTAAAAAGAAGAGGGGGAGGGGGGAACTACAATTGTGTAAGTGTCACAGAAGTAATAAGTGCTAGAAGAGTGGTAACAAGAGCTAATGTAAGTGAGCACTTAGGATGAACCAGACCTAGTATAGGTGTTTTACCCATATTATCCCATTTAATCCTTAAACAAACACTATGGGACAATTACTACGATGAAGCACATGGTGGCTAGAGTATTTGCTTAAGTTTAAGTAGTGGAGCAAAGATTTAAATCCAAGAATTCTGATTCTAGAGTTCATACTAATACTGATATTGAGATGTGAATTAAAGAAGTAGAAAAATAATACAGTAACAATAATGGAGTCACTAACATTCACTGAGTTCTCACAACATACCAGGCCCTGTGCTAAGCACTCCACATGTAAGCTCTTATTGCATCTCAACAATTCTCAGTCAGCTAGATACCATACCAATGTTACAGTTGACGCAAAAGACTAAATAAGGCTGGGTTACTTTGCTCAAGGTGTCTCAGCAAGTTATCAGAGGAACCAGATTTTAAAGCTAGGCCTATCAGTTTATACAGCACGTGCCCTTAACCTCTACTTTCTGCTTTGGTAGCAGTCAGTAGCGTTCAGGTTAGGTTCTGAAGACCAGACAGAATATGAATAGATGATTATGAGTTGTGTGAGACTTCAGACAACAGGCACAACATGAACAAAGGATTACACAGGGGATTTACAAATGAATAAATAAATAAATAAATAAATAAATAAATAAATAAATAAATAAATAAATAAAACACCACACTGGTAGCTAGGCACTGGTGGCTCCCACAAAAAAAGGGCTGGAGGTATGGCTCAAGCACTAGAGTGTCTGCTTTGCAAATACAAAGCCCTAATTGAAACCCCAGTCCCACCAACCCCCCTAAAAATAAAAACCCTAACAGTAATATTGATAGGTAAATATTCAATCATTTTTTATGCATACCTTCTCCCTCTTTCTCTCTGTCTCACACACACACACACACACACACACACACACACACACACACACACACACAGAGTTTTATAAAGAAAAGTTTTTTTTATTGTTCAGGTCAAATCCAGAACCTTGCATATGCTGGCAATGCATAGCTACATCACCAGCCCATTGCACTACTGAGCTACATCCCCAGGCCTCTCTGCTTTGCGATCCTTAAATTTTCAGACGGGCTAGATTATCCTTTTTTCCCTCCATTAAAAACAACCTTTTAAATTACAACAGCAGCGTATGTATATTATAGACTTGGGAAATACGAATATTCAAAAATAAGAAAATACAGCGTATCTTAGAAACTCTGAAGAGTTGTGGGAAACTAGTTGAGTGGCCTAGGCCTTGAATGCCAGGCTGGAAAACCAAACCTACATTCTATATGCTCTGACCCATATATGGATGACTGTGAGCAGAGCTGCAACATAATTAACGCTTTACGCAATGCTTAAGACAGATTTAAATGGAGAGACAAGAGGCAAGGAGATCAAATGACAGCAGACCGTATAGTCCATGTAACAGATAAAGGCCTAAGTTATGGGGAGGCTGCCTACCATTATCACTATAAGCACAGGCTCTGAGTTACAGAGACCTAAGTTTGAAATTGGCTCCATTACCTACATAGCTGCAATGACTTCGATTGAGTTATTTAATCCTTTTAAAAAATCAGTTTTATTCTCTATAAAATGGGGACAAGAAAACCCACTAAGAGATTGTTGTGAAAACTAAGTACCATGTGGAATACTGTTAAGTCAGATTTTTCAACGTCTACACTACTGACATATTAGTCCAAATAATTATTTTTTATGTTTGGGGGCTGTGCTATGAATACAAAATTTACAGCATTCGAATCCTTTCTTACCTTCAGTTGTGACATTCAAAAATGTCTCCACAGACCAGGCGCTGGTGGTTCACCCCTGTTATATTAGCTACTCAGGAGACAAGAGATCAGGAGGATCTTGGTTCGAGGCCAGCTCAGTCAAATATTTCAAGAGACCCTATCAACACAAAAAAGGGCTGGCGGAGTGGCTCAAGTGGCAGAGTGACTGCCTTCCTAGCATGAGGCCCTTAGTTTAAACCCAAGAACCACCAGAAAAAAAGTCTCCAATTATTGCCAGATCAATTTCAGTTGAGAAATACAGTTTCTGAATATACTGCAATCAATAGATCGATAACTTAAAAAAAAAAAAAGACCATGGGAAGGAAATGAGAAAAGGGTGATCATTTGGTGATGACAGCAGAAATGTAAGACAATGACCAAAATTCACTGGTTGAACAGATGTGGAAACCATGAGAAAGGGAGATAGCAGAATGACCACGGTTTTAATTCAATGTGACCAAACCTACCCAAAGAAGTGAAGAAGACAGGAGAGTATACAGGTTTGAGGGACCAGAGGGACACACAGATGAAAATATTTGAAAGGCATTAAGAATTCTGGTCTAGTTGCTTGAGGCATGAGACAGTGGTAGAATATTTGCCTAGCATGCATGAGGCTGAGTTCAATCTCCAGACTACAAAGAAAGGGGAAAAAAGAACCTGATCCCGTATGTATTTTTAAAAAATAATAATAATTCTGGCCTATAGCTAGGGGAAAAGGTTAGTGTACGTCACTGTGCCAAATTTAAAAAAATCACTTTATGTCTCCTGAACTTTTAATGGCTTCAGTTTTACTCAGCAACTCCAAAATGAATAGTAGTCACGTCTTAAATATAAAGGCTTCAGTAATAATAAACTTACAAGACATGTTTGACAATGGAATATATGTCGTCTTTTAAAATCAGAGAAAAGGGCATTATTTTCATAAAAATTGTAAGAAAAAATAAATATGTAAAAAAAAAAAATCACTGTGCCTTTGTTCATCCTTTCACCCTACAACTGAAAAGATGGGAATATACTTATCATCTTGCAGAATAAATCACTTTCTGAGCTTTTAATATGTGCCACATATTTTAGAAACACTGGTGAAAGGAAAAAAATTGTATACAAACGGTTTTGTGTCAAATTCCAGCCACATGAAGGAGCATCCAGATTTAACGGACTCTACTGCCTCCAGGCCCCTATGAGAGCCCACAATATAGCTCTTACAGCCTTTGTCAAGCCACCTGGAGCAAAAAAACCTATACATCCCTGCCCTTCACCTGCTATACAGTCTGCATCCCAAGACCCCTTGAAGAACTAGGTAAAGCAGATAAGTATTGGAAATGAGTGGAGGCAGCTACACACAGTGAAGATACTTTTGATTGTCCAATAATCTTCTGTTCTGTGGTTTCCCTGAAACAATATTCTGTAAATTGTAATATTCAGGAACTAAAACTACATCTTCATTTAAAAAGCCAATGTCATGTCATTATACATTTACCAAATATATAAAATGCCTAACACCAAGAGTAAACCCTAATGTAAATGCATTCTCTCTCTCTCTCTCTCTCTCCCTCTCTCTCTCTCTCTCTCTCTATATATATATATATGCAAAATGAATGACAGCAATGAAACAAGGGACAAAAAAGGAATGATTAGGAACATTTTTGTGTTTACAAAGTAGATGCAGAACCTGTAAATGGTATAGTGTGGTTTGAAAGTGGACTTGGATTGGTTGTGAAGGTATACTGGACCCTCTAGGGCAACCACTTAAAAAAATTTATTTAACCAGAGAGAGAAGAAAATGGGAGTATATAAAATGTTCAAACCACAAAAGGCAGAAAAAACAGGAGCAACAAAAAAGAGTAACAGTAAAAATATAGTAGGTATTAATTCAACCACATAAAAGACAATTTGAATGTCCATGGACAATTTAATGTAACAATTAAAAGACAACGATTGATAGAATGGCAAGAAGACCAAACTAAGTGTTGTCTATAATAACCTCACTTTAATTGTTAAGACCATATTGAGTAAAAGAAAAGAATAGAGACATATGGTAACACCAATCAAGAAAGAAGATGTGTTTCATTGTGTCTTATTGTTGAACCATGGAGGGTAGAGGAAAGAGTAAGGAAGAGTAATAGAGGGGGTTAGACTGATTAAAGCACAATATATTTACAAGTAAAATACCATGGCAAAACCTCACTGAGCAATGACAGACACTTAAACAACGAAGAACAGGAATATAAAACAGGTCATATTAAAGAGAGGGTACTAGTGGGAGGAGTAGTGTAAATGAAGAGTGTAAAGGAGGGTGAATATAGTGATGTATTTTCTACACATGTATGAATATGGAACACTGAAATCTGTCAAAGTCATTTTAAAAGGGGAGGGAGGAAGAGGGAGAAATAACGGAGGGGATGAACCAAACCAGGGTACATTGTATGCATTTATGGAAATGTCACAACAAAACCCCCTGTACAACTATTATATATTAATAAAAATATTTTAAAAATAAAATAAAACATTCAAAAAGAAAGAAAGGAAAGCCAGGCACAGTGGCTCATGCTGTAACCTCAGAGCTAAGTGAGTGGAGGCACGGAGATGGTGAGCCCAAAGCCAGCCTGGGTGACATAGCAGGTTCTAGGCCAGTCTAGGCTAGGAGATCCTGTCTTAAAAAATATTAAAAGAAAAAAAGGAGAGGGAAGGGGTGATGAGGAGAAGGACAAAAAGAGAAAGGAAAGAAAGAAGGAGAGAGGAAAGGAAGGAGGGAGGGAGAGAGTGAAAGAGGAAGGGGGGAAGGAAGAGAGGGAGGAAGGAAGGACGGGAGGAAGGGAGGGAGAGAGGAAGAGAAGGGGCAGCTATTATTAATTTCATACAGACTTCAGGGCAATGAATAATGATAAAGGAGTTAATACTCCAAGACAACATTTATCCTTAATGTGCACGCCCATTAACAGAGTATGAAAATACACAAAGCAAAAAATGATAGGACTACAACAAAAAAAAAGATGAATCTACTATTATAGTTGGAGACTTTGACACTCTAAATGACATAAATGCTCTACTATAAATGAACAAATCCAGGCTAGGCAGAGTGCTATGTATCTATAATCCCAGCAACTAAGGAAGTAAAGATAGGAGCATTTTGGTCCAGGTCCAGCCAGAGCAAAAGTGAGCTAGACACTATATAGAAAACAAGCTGGAGGTCTGGTTCAAGTGGTAGAGCACCTGCAGGTGCAAAGGTGGTCATGGTGGCACATGCCTGTGGTCCCAGCTATTCAGAAAACAGAGGGAGGGTAGGAAGATTGAGGTTCAAGGCCACTCCAAGCAAGTTAGCCACAAGATCCTGTCAGAAAAACAAAGTAATAGAATGTAAGCTTGCTAAGAACCTTTTGTTTTGTTGTTTACTTATATCAACATACATATTTTGGCTACTGTTTTGCAGTACTGGAGATTAAACCCAGGACCTCACATAAAAGTATGTGTATGTTACCTCACGTAAGTGTGTGTGCATGTGCATGTACACAACAAATGAATGGAATGCATGCACTGCAGATCATACATTAGAATTTAACTATACTTTCAAAATAATATATGAAAAAGAATTCACACATAGAAATGTCTGTGCACTAAAATAGTGGAAGAGTCATTTTAATGAAAACTCTGTAAGAGGTCAAAGTCACTAATGTGCCAAGTTTTCCTCTAAGCATCTATTCATTAACCCTATCTAGAAAAAGGCCATACAGCTCCTAACACTGAATGAAAAAATATTCAAGGTTGGGTGCCAGTGGCTTATGCATGTAATCCTAGCTACTTGAGAGGATCAAGGTTCAAGGCCAGCCTGAGGAAATAGTTCCAGAGACCCCATTTCCAAAATAACCAGAGCAAGATGGACTAGAGGGATAGCTCAAGAGCACCTGCTTTGTACGAGTTCAAACCCAAGTCCCACCAAAAAAAACATATAGATAGACAGACAGATCTATATCTACCTATCTATATCGTTTGGAAGGGCTGGGGATATGGCTCAGTGATATAACACAAGGTCCTGGGTTAGAACCTCAGTACTTAAAAAAAAAAAAAAAGACAAAGACAGAGAGAGAGAGAGAGAGAGAGAGAGAATATTTGGATTGGAACCAGTGCTTGAGCTAAACATGCTTTCAGATCCACTAACTGATTACCCTCACTATGAAGCTATCTCTAGCATAATGGCTCTGGAGCCAAGAGAAACAAGGTTTCAAATCCCAATTTTAACTCTTTTTCTGCAAGGATGACTTCGGCAAGTTCCCATCTAGTGAGTATAACAGTACTTACGATGGGGCTTGAGTTTTTGGTTGGATTTTCATTTTTATTTATCTATTTGAGGGGGGAAGTACTGGAATTTGAACTTAAGAGCCTCACACTTGCTAGACAGGCGCTCTACTACTTGAGCCAAATCTCCAGCTCCTTTTGTTATGGTTATTGTACAAAAAGGGTCTTGCTTTTTGCCTGGACTGGCATGGACCAAAATTCTCCACTTTATGCTTCGTGTAGCTAGGATTACAGGCACATGCTATTGTGT
This sequence comes from Castor canadensis, assembly GCF_047511655.1. Taxonomy (NCBI): domain Eukaryota; kingdom Metazoa; phylum Chordata; class Mammalia; order Rodentia; family Castoridae; genus Castor; species Castor canadensis. The sequence goes on along the minus strand of NC_133398.1, from coordinate 10,748,304 downwards.
CCACATTTTTGTGGTGAAACAGGTACTTTTTGCCCAGGCTGGTCTCGAACTGCGACCCTACTGATCTCCACCTCCCAGTAGCTAGGATTATAGGTGTGAGCCACTGGTACCTGGCTTTTTTTAACTATTTAAATTAAATATGTATTTATTTATTTTGTAAGTACTAGAGTCAAACCCTGGCCCTTGTGCATGCTAGGCAATTGCTCTGCCACTGAGCTTCATCTCTACTTCATAGAGCTATTTTGAAGATTAAATAAGTTAAATTTATATAGAAAACTGGTTTGTTTGCTTGTTTTTTCAGACCATAGGCCTCTGCTGCAAACATGCTCTGCCAGATCATCAGACAGGCCGAAAAACATCCAAGTTTAATCCCCCTCTTCATGTTTATCGGAGCAGGAGGTACTTGAGCAGCACTGTATGTGATGCGTCTGGCACTGTTCAATTCAGATGTCAGTTGGGATTGGAAGAATAACCCAGAACCCTGGAACATTGGGACCTAATGATGAATACAAGTTCTTCTTGGTGAATGTGGACTATAGCAAACTGAAGAAAGAAGGCCCAGACTTCTAAATCTAATGCCCTGCTATAAAGCTGCTTAAAATGAAGGTCATTCAGAAGCCATCTGCACAGTTTTGCACAGAACCAGGAAATAGTTCACTTCTGAATGATATCATGTTTATTTGTTAGAATTATCACGCTGAATAATAAACTCTCTGAAACACTGGCATGTACAAAAGCCCAATAAAATTATCTATTATTATTCATTCATTCATTTTTTCCAACTAATATTTATTGATATCTACTTTGTAATTAGCCCTGTGCCTATAGAATAGGCACAAGGTACAATTCAAGAGGAATTGGCCATGGTCCCTGTCCTTCAAACAGTTCACAATGTAGTAAGAACCACAGAGTCATACAGTAAGTATAAGAAAATTACTAGGAGTGTAATATGTCTCAACATAGCAGGAAGGCTTAAAAGAATAAACAATCTCCCCTTCTCTAGGTAACCTGTTATTAGGGACTAACTTGTCTCTAAAGTTTAAAAGGCCCATTAAACCCTTTCAACTTACACATTGGAAGAGCTCCCAAGATGGGTCAGAGCAGAAGCCTCACAAGATTTTAAGAAGAATGATCAAGAATGATTGTCTCAATACCAAAAGTGGAAGCAATTCAAGTGTCCACTGACAGATAAATGGATAAAATGTGGCATACACATACAATGTCATATTATTCAGCTTTAAAAAGCGAAGAAATTCTGACATGAACCTTGACATCATCTTGCTAAGTGAAATAAGCTAGTCACAAAGGGAAAAATATACCCAAACAATGTATGCACATGTGAGTAAATGAATAAAAAAAAGGGAAAAATATTACTTGATCCCATTTATATGCAATACCTATAGCCAACAAATTAAGACAAAAAGCAAAATAGTTGTGCTAGGGATGAGGAAGAAGAGGCAGAATAGGAAGTTATTGTTCAATAGGTACAGAATTTCAGTTTTGCAAGATGAAGAGACTTCAGTGGATAGATACTGGTGATGACTGCACAACAATGTGAATGTATTTAATGCCACAGAACTATATATGTATATGGTGGTACATTGTGGCATCTAAAATGGTTATTATGTATCAAATATACTGGAATAGAACTAGACATTTTTAAATGGTAAATATATTTTAAAATGGAAATATATTATCAGAATTTAAAAAAAAAACGACTGACTTGTGGCTTAGAGAGAGAGAGGGCCTGGAGATGTAGCTCAGTGGTGGAGTGTTTGCCTAACATTCAGGAGGCCCTAGGTTTGCTCTCCAGCAGAAGACACAGAGAGAGAGAGAGAGAGAGAGAGAGAGAGAGAGAGAGAGAGAGACACTGAAAGCTCATCTCCTCTTCTCAGACTTTAGATATTTATACATCTGCTAGCACATCGACCCAGCTTTTCCTAGGTTAGGACAGAAGAAAATTTCTGGAGTGATCTTCATATAAAAGGTATTGTATAATATAGCAAACATGTAAAAAAAAATTACAAGTACACAAATATACAAACACAGAAATTTACAATGAAATGGTTATATGTTACATATTAACTATGGAATTATTTCAACAAGTGTGAGGCAAAATTAAACCAAAGTATTTGTATTGCTAAATACTGAGTTAGGACTATATAAATACCTAAAGAGACAAGAAAGTGCCAAAAAATGGGAGAAAAATGATTGGCTTATGTAAAACAGATTTTATTTATCAGAAACAAGGTCTCATAATGCAATTTTATTGCTTCAATTTTTTTTAAAGGTGCCAACTTGCATTAAACAAATAAAGCAACCCCCATGCACTAAACAAACATGTCACAACTGACAGTACCATACAATGACCTGGTTTCCCAGTGGTCCAGAAACATAGGAAATAAAACCCAAGACCAGTGCAGACAGACTGAAGAGCAGACGGTGGTTGTCTTGCATGATTAAAGGCCGTGTCAAAGCTCAATGGGGTCCATGCTTTCGTGGTCCCCCCCAGCAATCCCCTATGTGACTAAAGACTGGGATAACAGTGACAACCTCACAAAGGGGTAAGAGATAAAGCTTCTTCCTACTATGTCCAAAGACTCCAGAATGCAAAAACTGAACTTCTTTCCTATCCATCCATCCATGCAATTTTCATTAAGCGCAATTTGCATCATCTAGAAAAACTCAAAGTCAAATGCCACTTTATTTTTGCCTTATCAAACCAGTGAAATGAGGACTAAAGGGTAGTCTGGATATGAAGCTTGGTTAGAATTACAATAAATTCTCAAATAAAATAATTGGTTTAGTTAGAGTCCAATTCAACAATAGGATGACTTAAGATTCTGGCAAAGTCGTCTGCTTTCTTGCTTTTTACAAAGACTAGAGTTTCTCCTGACACAAGTACCTAGGTATAAGCAACCTCTGGGTGGGTAATGCCACAAAACAAAAGCAACACCTTCAAAGTCTCTTTCAGAGACAAGCAGTAGCCAGACACTCAAACTGCCAGTCCTGAATTACAGCCTCTGAATGGTGAGGGCTTCACATTTCACCGATCAGGGCACAGCCCAATCAGAAGACAAACCCCTGCACTGCCAGAGACCAGCAAATCCGCTTTCTTGCAGTGTGCACATGACTGAATGTGCTTCTGTCCATCATCTGGGTCATATATAGTTCAATGCGAGCTGAGCAGACAGGGCTGCAAGGAAATCTGGCGCGGTTCAATACCTCGTCTAGCCTGGGTTCCAGTATCTAATTTTTTTTTTTTTTAAAAACTGACAAACTCATTTCTCTACCGGGACAGGATGCCGTGCTGGCTGGAAGTTCCATTTCTACAGCAAGAATCCTATCTGGAAGTACAGAAGTTGTCCTCTAGCCACAGCAACTCGAACTTTTTTGATTGTTGCTGCTTTCTCCCATCACCCCCATCCCCTTTTGACAAAGATCCAACTGTAAAAAAGTCTTACGTAACAGTTCAGGACTACTTCGGTTCTTTTACTGGGTAAGCACTTTCAATTTTTTTTTAACTAAAAAAAAAAAACATTTTAAAAATGCATCTGTTGAGAAGCTTGAGTAAAATCTTTTAAGTAATCTGTATAATGAAATACTGTCACTGAATTTTTTAATCTCATTTCTGCACGTGCTCCTTTGTTCTCAGAACAGAAGCTTTTATACACTTCCCATAACGCAGCTGGAGAGTTATGAAGTCAGTTATTATAAGGAACACAAAGGTTGCTTTGCGTTCTTTGCCATCAGGCAATTAAATTTGTATTTGTTTTCTTAAAACAATATTTAAAGAAGGAAGTAATTCACAAAAGAATAAACCGCTAGAGAATCTAGCAAAGTTTGAAGTTTTTACCACCTTTTCTATGTATAGTTTTGTGTGGTCAAACACTTGTGCCGCCTAGGGCGGTGGGGGTAGAGGCAAGCATAGACAGAGAGGAACTAAGCCAGACATGGACAAAGGCATGAGCCAAAACCAGACAGTCCTGGCCGTTCGATAGGCCAGCAGTGGGTGAGACAGGTCAGCCAGCTGCAGGGGCGGGAGGGGGGGAAAGGGGCATGGATGTGTGAGGTGCTCATGCGTGCGATCGTGACTAGATTCTGAAACTGCCAGCCATTTTCCCAGCTATGCTTTGTACAATCTAAAGGAATGTATCTCATCAGAAGCAGTGTTGCCAGAGCCCGCTGAAAGAGAAGAGTATGATAAATACCACAGCATATGGAATCCGAAAATACTGGGAACTGGGGTGAACAAGGGGGAATGCAGAGGGTGTGGAAATTTTTTAGTGATCTGGAATGTGTTGAGTGACAGGAAGTGCCCCAAGCCTCCCCCCAAACCAACTCTTCTCAGTCGCGCCTGCTTTTGTCTAACTCTTGTAATCTACACACTACTGCTTACAAAGCTGTCTGAGTTTAAGACAAAAAGAAACATAAAAGGCTCTCCATTTCATAGTACCTGCGATATGGAAGGAATGTAAAAGTGTGGCCCTTCAAGTCTGTGGAGATTTTTTTTTTTAGGTATACAGAAGAAAGATAAAATAATTGTCCATAGATGAATGAGAATTATGAATTCTAGTCCAATTTCACATCTTATTTTTTTTTAAATAGTACTGGTTCCTGTTATACTTACAAATGCTTAGCTTGGTTCCTAAATTGAAAGCAAGTTGTTTTTGCTTGGTTAATATACTACATTTGAAGTTGTTTCTATTTTCTCTGTATGAATTTGGACTTTAGGAGAAAAAATGCAAAGTAATAAGTAAAGTGTACCAAAAAAAAAAAAAAAAAGGCTTTTTCCCTTCATTAGTTGGAAACTATTTTAAAAAACTGATTTCTTGGAAAAAGCAGCTCACTCTTACTTTTTGCTTGTAGCAATCAAGATAATTTTATGCTATAATAAATGTAAGGTAGAAAACTTTTTGAGAGAAAATAAGTATTGTAAGTGAAAAAACAACTTAGCATTTCCTCAAACTTCTGTATTATCAATAGAAACACTAAAACTTGACAGAGAAGTAGACAAATAATCAAAGGGCTAATCCTGCTTTGGGGAATATGAAATGGAAAATTAAGTGTGAACAAAATGATACTTTGGAATGTTTCTACCTCCTACCACAAAGGCTGTTAGTGGTCAGCCTAGGAGTTAATCTTTTCTAGTGTGGCTCTGAGCCTTCATGCCAAGCAGACGTTATTCACATGACGATTCGAAAAGTCCATTCATGTATCTCACTACCTGGATTTGAATAGAAACCAGACAGCAATTCTTTAGTTCCAGCCACCATTCGCCCCACTGGACAATAGCGATTTGTTAGCACAGAGTCACAGGGTGTGGGACACAAAGCTTGGAGCTGCAGAAAGATGGGGGATTCAGAGAACAGGAAATTACAGGCTCGGTGCACTCCTGGCAGCTCTGAGAATACCAAAAAAAAAAAAAAAAGGAGGAAAAAGAAAAAAAAGGGCAACACAGAGATGCCATGCTTAAGAGCTACTTCTAGCTTTTTTAGCCATCTCCAATGTCATAAAAGCTCCATTGTTGGAGTACATAAAGTCACAAGTCCTGCGTGAACTTGATTCAAGGCACTGGCACAGTTAGAAATATCAAAAGCACCCAGAGATGACTGGTTATATGCTCTGGTAGAAAGGAGAGGAGCATTTTATAAATATAATGTCAGGGGAAAAATATGCTTAGTAATGTAAGTAAAACATGTAAGAACTGTTTCGTAAGACCGATCAGTATAAAACAGACCATAACTCCACAGACATTAACTTTCTCCAAGACATTATACAAAAATCTATTAATTAATTTCATCAAAAGTTTCTTTAGAAGATATATGCCAGTTTAAAACTAGTCTTACATAAAAAACTTTGGAGTTTTGGGTTGTGCTTGGCCAAAACAAAAAAATTAAAATTAAAGCCCCAAGCACCTACTTTGAAATTTCAGAAAGGAAAATTAGATTTTCTTTTACTGATTATCAAATTATTGTAGCTCCCTAGCTAAATTCAGAAATTGCCTTCACCTCCTTCTTTTTGGAACTAAAATAACAAAATTAATGGATACTGTAAGTGAGGGGGAAGAAATAATTTTCCAGTCTCAATCAATAAGAAAAGAAAAAGAGACTCTGGCTTCCTGTCAAGATCCTCATGCTGCAACCTGGGTACCAGTAGGTCAGACTGGCATCCATTCCAATAGAGACCTGCACAAGGAAGCTGTCATTGGTTTTGTTCTTCGGCCCTGCTGTGATCTGTGAGCAAAATCAAATCAAATCATATATATCTGAGATAATGAATGATCAAAAAGTGCTTCAGAAACATGAAATGCTCTGCTCTATTATGGTTTTAAGTTGAACACATGCCAGGTTTAATGTTTTAATCAATGATTGGGCTTCACCTGACTTTTATCATTACTTATCAAACACAAACATCAGTTACTACCTCAAACTGTGCTTCCCAAGGCAGTAGCATTAGCCACATGGGGCTCTTTTGCTTTAAATTAACCACAATGAAATAAAATAGAAAATTCCGCTCTTTATTCCCAATAGCCTCATTTCAAGTACTCAATAGCCTCATGTGACTACTGGCTATCACACTGGACAGCCCAGATATAAGACTTTTCCATCACTGCAGAAAGTCCTATCAGACAGTGCTGATCTAAACCATGCTCCTATCCACCATACCTGTCTTCGATTACAGCTGGATGTGGAAAAAAAAATCTCTAAATAAAAAAATACGATGACAAGTATGACAAAACAGTGATATAATACTTGATAGAGCCCTTAAAAACCACTTGAAATCAACGGTGAGAAAGGAGGTCCAGATCCATTTTCATTTCTTGGTCTGCAATAAAGAACATTATTATGAAGAATATTAAGACAAGACTGGCAGACAGGTGGTAGTGGTCAGAGTGAGTAAAATGCTCCAGAATGGTACTAATTTAGCATCCAAAAGTTCTTTGTAAACATGATACAACTGATTCTACAGTTTCTCTTATAGTATCATTGTTATGGATGATATGGAGTAACAAAGAAGGGCCATGGCCCTTCAAATCAGTCAGACCTGGGTAAGTCTACTAGCATCCACTTTCGTAGTTAAATGATATCAGGCAGATTACTTTACTTCTTTCAAACTTATCTGCGAAATAAGGAAACAGCCATGCTGCAGAACATATGCAAACATTCACCATAAAGTATGAAAAACCTCCAGTAACATAGCAGGTATACATTAGAGATTCAAAAAAATGTAGCTACAAATTGTCTTTGTCCTTACAATGGAACTTCATGAAGACAGATACTATTCAAAACACAAGGGGAACAACAATCCTAAACTATTAATGCTGGCCATGTCTGCAATCCAACTAAATGGATGGATATATTTGGACACTAGATAATTTTTCCCAGCCAGTGTGTGACCACACTGCTGCCCTATGCACTCTGACTTTGCCAGAAAAACCTCATGTCATTTTTTTTCCCTCATGTCATAGTTGGCTGAAATAAGCAGCATGGTGGTTCAGAGTTATATGTATGTGTGTATGTATATGGATCTGGGCTTAGGTGTCAAAAAGGAAGACAATATTCTATAGCCAAAAAGTAAACTTAAATTTGTCAAGGGATTCACGTGCTTTAAGTGAGTGCAAACAACGGCAGCCAAATACTGGGAACCTAATTCTTGTTCAGGAAAAATGGAAAAGGCTATTTTAGAAATGCAATTAAGAAGTCACTCTCTCTTGATTATGACTGATACACACAGGAAAACTAGCTAGAACTCCTTAAGGAAATATTTATTAAATAGAGCTTTTGTCAAGAACAGTTCATCTAGACTATAGTAACAGCAATAATGAAATGGCAAATATCCAATGTCTCAAGGCCTTCAATTATTGTGAACTTGGTTAACAGTGAAAACTGTATGCAATAAGTGGTACCTACTCTAAAAGCATTAATGATTTTTAAAAAATGGCCAAGCAATTTATCATAATTACAATCTTTAATCCCCAAATCTACCATCAAATGAACCTGTTTTTTATTTTGTTTTTGGCACTACTGGGGTTTGAAGTCAGGACCTCATGCTTGGGAGGCAGGCGCTCTACCTCTTGAGCCATTCTACCAGCCCCATCATATGAATGTGACGAGGTCCTTAGATTCTTATGCCATTCTCAACTGATTCTATGGCTGTTTGGTCAAGTGGACTTGGGTTGGAATCCTGCCTCTCCCACCCATTTACTTTGGGATCTTAAATAAGTCACTTCCCCTCCTTGTCACAGAATCTTCACCCATAAGACAGAAATATTCATGCCTTGCCAGGTTGTTTTAAGGATCATAGATCATGAATATAAAATACCTAGCACTACTTCTGGCACATGAAAAGCACTCTGGAAATGCCAATTCAACACTAACTTGCAAGGGATTGAATCCAGCTCAATGTCAATGTCCTTTACCAGACACAGAGAATAGAAACAGAAGGGTTTCAGGTTGATTAGCAGCACCAGCTATCCTTTGCTTAAAATTTAAATTAAGCATAGGAATGTAAAAACTGTCAAGATTGTACAAAGATTTTTAAATCTTAGAATCATAAATACTGAAGAGTAATTGAATATAGGAAAAAACTGAATTTTTATTTCACTCATATAAGGTGTAATTTAATGCTGATACAAATATAGTACCATTCATGATAAAAACCAAAGAATCCTTTTTTATTTTTGGCAGGGGGAAGGGGGTATTGTCAAGAAAAAGTCTTACTAGGTACTGAGGCTGGCCCATATCTTGTTATGTAACCCAAGCTAGCCTCAGAACTCACAATCCTATTGTCTCAACCTTCCAAATGAAGTAGTAAGGATTGCGGGGGTGGTTCAAGTGGTAGAGCACCTGCCAAGCAAGCATGAGGCCCTGAGTTGAAACCCCAGTATCACCAAATAAATAAATGAACAAACAAATAAATAAATAGAAGTAATATGACCCGAAGTCTCTACTGGAATAAGATTTCCTACTGACTCCTCTTAGTGATTAAAAAAAAAAAAAAAAAAAAACCACTGAAGTCCTAGAATATGGTCCATGGGTGAAAAATTAAAATAGTCTACTGCAAGCATGGGAAAGAAAATTTGTATCTTTAAAAATCAAAGCTATACCAAGAATTCCAAGAATTCTCAGGCAAGGTACTTCCCTAGTACATCTGTGGACTTATTTTAAAGTTGAAAATAATTCAGTAGAAATAAGAAATAGCAGGTGTCTCTTAAAAATGCCAAATAACAGAAAAATGTTGGACATTCCACAGAACCTTTCAGAAGATGTAAGGCAGATTTTCTAAATCAAACAGGGAAAATGTAGGGGAGACAATGTAGTACAGCAGGAAATGATCAGGTCTAGATAAGATGTTTACCTTGGCTGTGAGGCTACCTAACTAGGTAACTTTTACTAAGTTACTTTTCTCTGAATCTCTGTTACCAGTGCTAGCCCAAAGAACACATTCATAGTAGATAGAGGATAAAAGACTGACAGCACTTGTGGGAAGAAATCTGGATTTTTCAGAAGACATTCCCATTCTCCAATATCTAGCCACCAAAAAATGTTTTACAATAATTCATAAGCAGGTAGAAAAACAGAAATGTACACATATAAATACATGTGTAAATACACAAATAAACAGGTACAATGGCAAGAATTTTCATGGGTACCATTATCATTGATAAATAAAACACAAAAGGACTCCAGATGAAAGGTTCCTGAAGGTGCTCAGCAAATAATTCTGGGTCCTTATTAAACACTCATCAAGCCAAACCCTCCATCTCTAGCAATTCAACTAACAAATACTAAGCTCCTCATATATATCAAGCAGTGTTAGATTTAAAAAAAAAAAAAAAAAAAAAAAGCAAAACCTAATGTACTATTTGCCCTCATAAAGTAGATAAGCTGTAAACTGAGGTAATCTGTATCTGGAAAGAATTAAGTTCAGAAACTTGAAGAATGAATCCAATGATTTGTGGACACTGTCTTGCCATCTGTTGAACTAATATAATTCATAAAATACTGGGAAATGTACACACTCAGTTCCATTTGACTCAAGCAAACTACAGAATCTTAACAGATTTTCAACAGAATCATCAAGCCATTAAGGAAATGAAACACTTTCAAACCCACAGGCTGATTTCACAATGTTCACTAATCAGATCCGTGGTAAGCAACTATCTCACACAAAAACTGAGATTCCGTTAGACCGATGTTTAAGAACAAGATAATTTCTGGAGGGGATGAAATAAAAGAGGTCTGGGCAGGAAATAATGTGTTCCAGAAGCAGATTATGATATATTGGAGCATGAAATGTGATATAGATATCCTTCACCCCCATTGTTCCTTAAGACTATGTTCTTACACTTATCATTTCCTTTAATGACACATGCGAGGATCTTCACCAGTACACAGCAAGCTAGTACTCAGGCCATGACTAAGCTGGCTCTTAGCAACCAAGAATACTTAAGACTTGGATGATAACTATGAAGAGGAGGCTAGAGTCATAAACGTGTTACTGTGAAAACTCATCTTACAAACTAGGATCACGTATGCCTACAAGGTATCTAAATATTACCCCTTCTTCCGATCGGAATTTACTCTTTGCTGTCACACAACTATACAATGAAATGCCACTACCAATGGAGCATAATATATGCATGTGACGAGGACACAATAAATATCCAGAGAACCTGAAGCTCTCAAGATTCCAATCAAGAAATTTTCATTCCAAGTTATGCCCTGCTTACACAACTGGATTTCCACCTAGATTTTTCTCATTGGTAAAAACTCAATTATTGCCAAGTACAGTGGTACCTGGCTATAATCCCAGCACCACGGAGGCTAAGGCAGAAGTAATCCAGAGCTCCAGGCCAGCATGGGCTACACAGTGTGATATCTTTAAAAAAAAAAAAAAATCAATTGTCATGTCAATTTTGCTTTTTCTTTCTTCACTAAATAATATCCAAGTCAAAAGAGGTGTGGCAAACATACTCAGGCAAATTAGATAGTTACATTAAAAAAGAGGACCTCAATCTAGTTATCTGTTATTGTGACATAGATTTTGGTAGAATTGCCTCCATTTGGCTTAGTATCACATTTTGTCAGGCTTATTTCTCTGAATAATCCTGTATTACTAGACTAGCACAATTTCTTCCACTTGGCTACTTAAGAATTTCTAGATATATAAGTCATTCATCCAATGGTATTTGTTGAGTGCTTAGTATATGTGTCAAGCCCTATTCTAGGCAAAATTTTAATCTAGTCTCAACTTGATCACTCACTGTGTGACCCTAGACAAGTTTGCCTCTGAATCTCATGTACCTCTCTGGGGGAAAAGAATGGGGAAGTAACACTAGTTCATAGGCCTGTGAGAATTATATAAGGTTTGTATCTAGGGTCATGCCTCATATATAGATTTCATTTTATAGCAATGCAGTTTTACAAACTACAGATTATCATTATTATCCACCCTGTGTTCATATATATAAGAATCAATGTAGTCTTGTCAAATAAAATCCAGAGCTGGGCACAGTGGTTCACACCTGAAATCCCAGCTACTGGAGAAGTAGAGACCAAAAAAATTGAGGTGCAAGGCCATCCTGGGCAAAAAGTTGGCAAGACCTCATCTTGACCAATAAGCTGAAAAGTGGTGGTATGTACCTATCATCCCAGTTATACAAGAGGCATACAAAGACTGTAGTCCAGGCCAATATGAGTAAAAAACAAGACACTATTCAAAAATAACTAAAGCAAAAAGAACTAGGGGCATGGTTCAAGTGGTAGAGCACCTAGCAAGCATGAGGCTCTAAATTCAAGTCTCAGTACCACCTATCAACCAATCAATAAATCAATAAATAAAGGTATAGTATATCTAAAATATTTGCTTCAGGTGTTAAGAAGTAAGTAGAATAAGAGCCATTCGTAGATAAAACGCTACTTCTAGCTATTCCTGTCAAACACACCAGGAATATGTGACAAAGCTACTTTAAAGCAGCAGTTATGACTAGTGAGACAGATCACTGCACTCAAACAGATTTTAAAAGGTAGAGGGCACTTCATCTCTAACAGTATTACTATTTCAGGCAATTTAACTTGAAACTGTATAGAAGAAACATACATAAAAGATGTGGAATCTCAAGTACCACCTTAGCATCAAGAATGGCAAAGCATGTCTTTTTCCTGGGAGATTATTATAAAAGTCCCATAAGGATTTTTCTCTAAAAGTGATTTTCTCAAAAGTCCCATAATGGTTTTCTCTTATACAAGTGATTCCTGATCTAGAAAATCTAGATAATTTTTAAAAACTTAATATATTAAGAAAGACTTTGTATACTGGTATAGTATACACAATGGAACCAATTCTCAACAGTTTTACATCTTGTTCACTTACAAGCATTTTTTTCAAGTCATTAAAGTGGCTTTTGTAGATATCTGGATGATTTCTAATTATTCTGTACTGTAAGTAGTTCAGTGAACACACTTATAGAAATCGTTATCTGCATTTCTGATAACTTGTTGGTCTGACCAAATTCCACCAATCACAGCACAGTGTCTGTCTCATCCTGTGCTCACAAACACTAAGAACATGGCATATATAAATTACCTGGTGTCCAAATATAGTAACATTTCTGTTTGCTCAATAATGAAAGTTTTCCTTTAGAAACTTTTAAAAGGAGTGGCACCTTTTAAAAATTTAAAAGTAATCTTGGGATTACTGGTCCCCCCAAACTCTGGGTGCTCTACTGTACTTAACATTTTGCTATCTCAATAAACTTTACATTTAACACTTTATGTTAAAAAAAAAAAAAGTTTTAAAAGGAAAACTCAATTAAAATACAGACAAAAAAGTAGAAGAGGTCTCACCAATAAGATAAATTATATATCCCTAAAATCCCAGACAACTGATATTAATGTTGAAAATCTTCTAATAGGGCCCAGTGTAAGTTTGACATTAGGCTCCAGAAACTTCAGAAGTAAAAGCAAACAAAACAAAACACTCTTTTTCATGGATGTATTTCAATATTTGGACCAATGAAATGAATCAAGAATCCATCCCACCACGGGGTGTGGGAACATGACATGGAAATTAATAAATTAATATGTGCAAAAAAATCAATATTTTCATGTCTGAATTATCTTCAAATTTTAGGAGTTCACCAGAGTATTAAATATGGATATATATCTTTTTGTTTTCCAAATACAACAGAAAGTTTTGCGAATTCTGAATGAATATAATTTATTAAACAAATATTTACTGAACGTTAACTTCTCTTGAGATACTTTCACACATCAGAGAGAAAGTTTTAAAAAAGTTCTTTCCTCAAAAAGCTTGCCCTCAGCTAGGCACGGGGGCTCACACCTGTAATCAAACTACTCAGGAGGCAGAGATCAGAAGGATCTCAGTTTGAAGCCAGCCAGACAAATACATCACAAAAAGAAAAAGTCTGGCAGAGTGGCTCAAGCAGTAAGAGTGCCTGCCTTGCAAGCATGAAGCCCTGAGTTCAAACCCCAGTACTGTCAAAAAAAAAAAAAAAAAAAAAAGAAAAAGAAAAAAAGGCTTGCCTTTAGTATCCATTTAAACCATGCCCTACTTACCTGTTAATTAAAATACCACATTTCTGTCTATGGCTAGAGAAAGGAAAACACCTGTATTGAATTTTAAAATCAAAATTTCTTGAGAGAAAAAAAGTCAATGCAATATTATTAAATAGATCTCCTTCACATGGCCTCTAACTAGTACACAGTCATGTTTACTCATGCACCTATAGTAAAGAGTAATTCAAAGCTGGACACTGGTGGTTTACGCCTATAATCCCAACTACCTAGATAAAAAAATCAAGGTTTGAAGCCAGCATGGGCAAATAGTTGGCGAGATCCCATCTCCAAAATAACCAGAGAAGAAGTGGTAGAGCACCTGCTTTGGAAGAGTGAGGCCCAGAGTTCAAACACCAGTGCCCTCCACCCCTACCACAACCACCAAGAAAAGGAAAAGAGTAATTCAAATACTACCAGGAAGAACAAAAACCTCTTTCTCTGAAGAGAGTAATTAATGAAGCTACCATCATGTTTTATTTCTAATTGTCCCTGTAAAACCTTCTGGCGTCCAATAAGAGAGATAATGTTCTAGGTTTCCCACAAATGTTGGAACGTAGGTTCTACATGAAAAAGAAATTGTCACAGTAACCATGTGCTCCAGAAATTCTCAAAAACTCTGATACCTGCCTACGCCTACTGTGTTTCAGAAATCCAACCTCCCCCAACAATTGCAAATACCGTTTATCAAGGGTCTACTGGGTGCCAAGCACCGTGTACAGCGTCTGTGAGTAGTGCCCTTTAATAATCACAGCCACTGCTATGACCCTCTGGTACAGTAATGAGCCTCCCAAAGAAATGATTCTTCTACTGCAAAAACTGCTAGGGGAGCCAGGAGCCTGTGGCTCAAGCCTATAATCCTTGCTACTCAGACCCTATCTCAAAAAAAAACCCATCACAAAAATAGGGCTAGTGGAATACTGAGTTCCAGCCCAAGTACACCCCCCCCCAAAAATAAAAACACCAAAAAGAGGCTGGCAGAGTGCTCAAGTGGTAGAGCGCCTGCCTAGCAAGTCTGAGGCTCTATGTTCAAGCCCCAGTACTGCCAAAAAATAAATAAATAAAGCTAGGAGGTTAGGGGGAGCTCAGTGGTGCCAAAGGAGAAAAGAAAAGAAAGAAAAAGGAACTGCTAGAACGTAACAGAGTCCAGATTTAAATAGTCTGGTTCCTGTTTGTTTCACTATTCCAGTTTGGTTTTCTGTGGTTTGATGAAACATTTTCATCCTTTAAATTTTTCCCGTCAAAGACTAGATAATATTTTTTTCTGTTCCTTACATTGAAAACATCTGTCTTCCAAGATCACAAAGAGATGGGACAGTACAATGCAATTTTACATATGATGAAAATAGATTTCTGGATGTCAGCAAGTATGCAGTCTAAATTATGCATGGAACTTTTAAAAATAGCTAGATATCATTTATTTATCAGGCTTCAAGTCACCAAAAAGAACTATAATTTCTTTAAAAATTTATTGAAGTATAAGCAATATAGCCTCACTTGAGAAATATATTCAGCATTTACTAAAATATCAAAAAATAACTTTCTATTACACCAATGCTCTGTGTTAATATTTTAAGGCTGTTTAAAGTAGTATATGGTATCTTTTAAAAATGGTATCTCTGGACTACATGTGAATGTAAAAGTAGGAAAGCAAAATTACTATTACTTTAAAGCACCTTGTTCTGCCTTAAAATAGTCCCTAGGAATTTGTATTATTTTTGTTAATATATTACTAGGAATTCAACAAATATGATCCTTAATTTGGGGCAGAAATGTGAAGGAAAAAGCAGACAATGAGTTTAATCAAAGCTTCATTACCAAATTTCAAACGAAACATCTCTAAGCCTCCGTTGCCTCAGCCATAAAATGAGAAAACACTAAGTTCCACCGACAGCTAAATGAGTCTACAGTGGCAAAGCGCTTATGACCAACATCGTGTTCAATTACTGTTCAATCTCTTCTTAGTCCTCCTTTTTTTTTCTTTAGAGGGTCAGATAGAATTTCAAGTTTGCTAGTGAATGTGGAGCAATAAAAACTGCACTGACCAAAACTTGTGGCTAGAAAGCAATTGATTTTTTAGTCTCTTGTTACTCATTTAGTTAGGCACTTGCTTATCGAACACTCAACATCCAAAGTACCATTTATTCATTCAAAGAGTCACTGAGACTGGGTGTGGTGGCTCAGGCCTGTAATCCAGCACTGGGGAAACTGAAGCAGGATTGGAAGTGCAAGGCCAGCTTGGACTACATAGTGAGACGCCATCTCAAAAAAAAAAAAACAAAAGCAAAGTGTCAGTGAACACCTACCTTGTGGCAAGTCAAGGACAAAAATCCCTTAAACCTATCCACAAAGATCTCAGTCTAGTAGAAGTCTATGCTAGGAAAGCCCAAGATGTGTAAGCACTTAATTTTCTACTTGGAAGAGTATTGAAAGACAAGCAGATTTGCAAATAGAAATGAAAGATTTCTCAGGCATGAAGAACAGTATGACCAAAAGCACTGAGGTAACAGTTTAAGAAACAACATGTGCACCGTGACTGAAGCCAGGGTAACAGAGTAGGCCCATCAGGTTCAAGCAGTGAAGTCATTCCACCCTGAGGCAGGTGACCTCAGTTCAATATGATCGTTTACTATGCTGTTTCCATCCCTCCCCTACCTAACTACCTTTAAATACACCGATGCTTCTGTGATGGGTCTGTAGTCTATGCATCTGTCTAAATAAAAGTGAGAAAACCCTGAGAAACAAGAGGTTTGCTGAAATATGTATGGCTGTTTGGGATATGCAAACTTCTCTGTAGACTTTTACTTTGTTGACTCCTAGAAATAGTAGGCCCCCAATAACTATTTACTGAAATAGAATTACAGAGAAAGAAACCACTAATGTCCCCTTTGTTAACAGGCCAAGTATAAAGATTTTAAAATAAAGAAATTCCCACTTTTCCCCTCTACCTATCCCTTCACATAAATTTGTTCTATGTATTTCTTGAAATTATTTTGCTTGTTTTTAGATCAGACTACTTTTAATTGTTAAAAGGTCTAGAATGCTAGGAAATGGTAAGTCTGTATTTTATTACTAAATTTTTACATACTGACATTAAATCTAGGTTAGCTTCAGGCACAGGCAGCTGACAAACACAGTTACCTTCAAGCAAATATCGTGATTCATCCATGATTCACTGTCAACAAATACTGAATGGGAACATGAAATAGGAGAAATTCAGAGTAAAGAAAAGGGTGTGTCCAATTTAGGAGTAGTGAGGTAAAGCTGTGGCTTAGGAGGTAGAATACTGGGACCCAATAATGTAAACCCACATAAGGTTAAAATATTTAGATTTTGTCTAAAGACAGTCAAAGGTATCAGGTTGTCAAGCTAAGTTAAATCTGCATTTAGCCAATGGTGGAAGATGGCTGGTAGAAATGGGCAAGAGTAGAGGCAAAGAGACCACGTTGGCTGTTTACAGTGATTCACATGAACTGATTTGATCAAAGTGGTGACAATAAGGATTCAAAGGGCTGGCTTTGAACCTCAATTCTCCTGATCTCTGCCTCCTGAGTAGCCAGGATTAGTGGCATGAGCCACCAATGCCTGGCTTCTTTTCTTACTGAGATAGGGGTCACTCTGGGTTGCTCAGATGGTCTCAAACTCCTGGACTCAAGGGGTGCTCTTGTCTCAGCCTCCCAAGTAGCTGGCATTGCATCTATGCTATGTGTTTTGGTAGGGGTTTTGTATGAATGTGTGTATGTATTTGCAATACTGGGGGTTGAACTCAGGACCTTCCATGTGCTAGACGGACACTCCACCACTTGAGCTACGTGCCCAGCCCTGTCTTTTTCTATTGGGGAAAAAAAAAAAAAGATGCAAAGGGTGATAGTGTGTGGGAGTGGGTGTGATATTTTGCTCTACCTAATCTCTGGAAAATCTCTTATTATTTGCCTGAATATGACTAAATGGGATCTGATATGCAGAACACCATAAAGTTTCACAGGGCCCCAAATACCTTACCCTATTACTTGTCATGCTACTTACCATTAGCATCAAAGTCACCCATTCTTTTAAATTAAAATCATGCTTAAAATATTAATTGAAAATAACACAAAACATAAGAAGTATGATAAAGAATTAAGAGTAAAAGATTGAGCTAGTGGCTGTAGTTCACTGGTAAAATGCTTGGTTGAGGTCCAGGGTTTCATCCCCTAGCACCATAAAACTTTTAAAAATACATGTATACATATATACTTATTAAAAATGAAATATTTCCAATTTTCTTACAACCCTACTCCCAACCTAATAAAAAGTATTACTAGTTTGGTGTGAATACTTCCAGAACATTAATGTAAATACACAGGAAAGAAGTCATTCTTGAAGACCATTTGCAAGTGACTACCCCAAGGCCAGTACATAGAGATGGTATTTTAACAAGTCCTGAGTCCTATGCTTGACCTTAAACTTTTGAACAAGCCTTTAATAGTTCTTTTAAAAATAAGTTCATTTATTCAAGTGTCAAAATACAGCAAAGCACATACATCATTTTTTTTAAAAATCATTTTTACATTTACTCATGTGTGTACATTGTTTGGGCTACCTGCCCTCCCCCTCTTTGGGGCAGAACCTGTTCTACCCTCTTGTTCTCCAATTTTGTTGAAGAGAAAACATAAGAGATAATAAAAAAGACATAGTGTTTTTGCTAGTTTGAGATAAAGATAGCTATACAGAGAGATTCCTAGTGTTGCTTCCATGCACGTGATGCACATATATCTAAATTAACTTTTTAACAAAGTGAACACCCCTGGAACCAACATCCATTTCAAAATACAGAATATTACTAACCACTTGGAGACTTTTTGGCTTCCAGGTCATTTTAATCCCTCTATTAAAGTAACCACTGTTTCTGAACCAGAAATAAACCCATGAAGCTACAGCCATCTGATTCTTGACAAAGGTGTCAAAAACATACATTTCAGAAAATAGAGGAAAACTGGATAATGACATGTAGAAGATTGAAAGTAAATGCCTGTCTTTTACCCTGTATAAAAATCAACTCAAAGTGAATCAAACACCTTAATGCAAGACCTGAAACTCTGAAACAACTAGAGGAAGACATAGGGGAATCACTTCAAGATACAGACTTTGTAAATAGGACTCCAAAAGTTCAAGAAATAAAAGCAAGAGTTGACAAAAGGAGCCTGGTGCTGGTGACAGTAGGAAGCCTACAACAGGGGGATCACGATCCAGGCCAGCTTGGGCGAAAAGCTGGACCCTATCTCCAAAATAACCAGAGCAGATCAAAGGGCTAGCATACTAGACTAACACTTCCCTAGCAAACACAGAGTCCTGAGTTCAAACTCCAGTACCACCAAGAACACAACAACAAATGCTGGCCATGACTGGAGTATGCAGAAGG
This sequence comes from Castor canadensis, assembly GCF_047511655.1. Classification (NCBI taxonomy): domain Eukaryota; kingdom Metazoa; phylum Chordata; class Mammalia; order Rodentia; family Castoridae; genus Castor; species Castor canadensis. The sequence goes on along the minus strand of NC_133398.1, from coordinate 10,729,323 downwards.
AACTCTCAAGACACATACATTTTGTCATGTATTTATTGGCCATTTGTACTTTTTTTGAGAAGGTAAATTAGTCAAGCTACTATGGAAATCCTTTTAAGTTCCTCAAAAACCTAAAATTCCAAACTACCACACAATCCAGCTATACTGCTTCTAGTTATACACCCAAAGTAATCTAAGTCACCATTCAATACAGATACCTGTACACCCATGTTTTATTGTGGCACTATTCACAATAGCGAAGTTATAGAATCACACTATGTGATAAATATACATAATGGAATTTTATTTAGCCATAAAGAATATTGTATCATTTGCAGGAAAATGGGTGGAATTAGAGCTCATGTTAAGAATAATAAACCAGACTCAGACAAATATCACCACGTCTCTCATATGTAGAATCTGGATTAACACAAACATATATAATATATATTTATATGAGCACACATAAAAGGAAAAAGGAGACTATTTGGGAAGAAGAAGGGGAACGGGGGAGGGGGAACAAGAGAAGCTAATGAGGGGGTGAATATGATCAAAGTATATACATGGATGACAGATCATGAAGCCAATTATTTTGTACAATCAACAAATAAAAACATCTTTCACTTGAGTACAAATTAAATTTTGTGTTAGATCCTATAATGGAGTCTGTCTCTACTACCTTATTTTTACTAAAATAGCAAAATGAAGTCAGCATTATATGGGGGAAAAAGTATCCACTATTCTGATCTCCATCACCTCAGCTTCATTTTGTCTGCTTTTGAACTTTACATAAAGGGAATCACATGCTGCGCAATCTTTTGTGTCTGGCTTCTGTTACTCAACATTTTGTCTAAGAGATTCATCCATGCTGTGCTACAAGTTATGAGAGTTTGCCCTTAGTCCTGCTATAAAGTATTCCATTTTATGGATGTTACCACAGTTTATTTATCAATTCTACTGAATGAGTATTTAGATGTTCCCAGTTCGGGACTATTGCAAATAATGCTGTGTGAATATTCTTACACATGTCTTCCAGAACACAGTTGTGATTGAGTATATGTGTGTAAATGGAATTCAATTGCTTATATTTAACTTTCATAGATGCTAATGAAGGTTTCAAAAGGGTTTGTACAATTCATAACTCACTCCTGCAAACAGAGTTTGAGTGTTCCAATTATTTCTACCAACACTATATGGTCAGTTTTTGTTACCTTAATTTTAGTCAGTCCGGTAGATATGCAGAATTTTTTAATGTTATTTTCTAATATCTAGTGATGATGAGTACCTTGGACCAAATTTTGATACTTAACAAATTTCAGTAGACGTAACAGTCTTAGTGACCAACTAGGTAGGAGACAGAACACAAAATCTAGCATTACAGAAAAAGGAAGGACATTGGCAGAAAGGAAAGGGACAGAAAACATGTTCACTTATGAAGCAATTAGGTTTGATTTTGCCCCAGGCAATGAGTGACATGAGATTCAGGAGCTATCTCCAACTACTGAGATTTAAGGGGACATATGCAAGTTCCACATAAAAAATACCTGAAAATAGACAAACAAAACCTTAAACACCAGTCATGCATTAGGGGGTAAAGAAAATAAATTTATAATTCTAGAAGGCAAGACAAATTACAGTACTTCAAAAATAGATAGATGCTTTGGGGGAGGGGGACGGGAGAATGACCCAAATAATGTACACATGTGTGAATAAATGAATAATAAATTTAAAAAAAAATAGATAGATGCTTGATTGAGATTATCCCACGAAAATTTCTAAGAATCCCTGCAAAGATATGAGAAAGAAATCTGTAAATAGTGATGAATTCTGCTGAGCACAGTGGTTCACACCTATAATCCCAGCTATTTGGAAGACAGAGATTGGGAGGATAGCAGTTCAAGGCCAGCCTGGGCAAAAAGTTAATGAGACCCCGTCCCCCTCATCTTAACCAACAAGCTGAGTGTGATGGTGCATGCCTATGGTCCCACCTAAAGGCTGTAAGTAGGAGAATCACAGTCTGAAGCCACCCAGGGCAAAAATTCAAACATGGCCTAAGTACACTGTAAGAAAATGTGGATTTTATCACAATGAAATCCCCTCATATATGCTAATTCAAAAATACAGTGAAAAAAATAATTCCCCTCCCTCTAAAACTGTGAGACTCTTATCTGAAAAATAATTAAAAAGCAAAAACGGACTAGAAGAGTGGTTCAAGTGAGTTCAAACTCCAGTATCGCTGCTGGGGAAAAAAAAAAGGTGAATCCTAGCAAGCAAAGTTAAAAATGGAATTGAAGAAAAAAAAAGTTAAAGCCTTAATAAAACACAAGTTCACTAAATACCATCATTCCATGATGACATCAGCTAGGAAAGAGTCTCTTTTTTTAGACAAAAAGGCCATTATCTGACACATCTTACATTATTCTCTATGGTGAGCACCTGAAGAAGCAAGAACAACAACAAGTGTAAGGATTAAGGATGAGAAACAAGCTTTGGAGCTGTGAGATTCATGCACTGTTGGATTTCTACCTAATTACTACTTCCCCTAACTTCCCTCCAAGAGTTATGTGGTAGTTAAGACTCTAGAGTCTGCATCAGGCAACCCTATATTTAAATCTTAGGTCTGTCCCTCCTCAGGTATGTGACTGTAGGCAAGTGACCTCTAGCTCAGATTTCATACTTCCAAAATGAGAACAGTAATTATTCAGTTTATCAGCACAATGCCTGATAAATGTTAGCTGATACTGTCACCTGGAAAACAGAGACCAATTAACATACCCAGAAGACCAAAAAGAAGTAAGGTGACAAGTATAATGCCTACCTCCATAGGAGGCAGTCAAATGACAGATACTATTATTCCCTATTTTTAGGGAACTCCATGTCATTTAAACTGACTGTAAAGTGGCATAGCATGGCAATTAAGAACATTATGGAACGGGACTGGAGGTGCAGCTCAAACAATACAGCACCTGCTTTGCAAGCACAGAACCCTTGGTTTAAACTCTAGTCACAAAAAAAAAAAAAAAAAAAAAAAGAACATTATAGAACTGGAATTCTTAAATTCCAATCCTGGCTCTGCTATCTATTATCTATGTGATACTGGGCACATTTATGATTTTGCCTTTCTATATTAATCTGTAAAATGAGAAAAATACTAAGTACCTGTATCTTATCAGATTATTGTGAAGATTAGATGAGGCCTCTTAAGTATAGTAAAGCCCTAAAAACAAAAACTAGGCATGTAAGTACAATGTAAATATTAGATATTACTTTAACAGCAGTGCAACACATATTCTGTTTGAGAAAGGAGTCTGAACATAATAAGCAAGTTAACAATTCTTCTCATGACTAAGAGGCCCAATGAAGGCCAAGAAGTGGCTCCTTTCTGTAATCCCAGCTATTCAGGAGGTGGATATCAGGAAGCAGAGATTGAGAGGGCAAAAATTTAGCAAATCCCCATCTCAGTCCATAAGACAGGCGCGGTGGTGCATGCCTGTGATCCCAGCTACGCTGGAGGCATAGATAGGAGAATGGAGGTTCAAGGCCTGCCCTAGGAAAAAATGGAGACCTTCCCTGAAAAATAACTAAAGCAAAAAGAACTGGGTGTGGCTCAAGTGGTAGAATGCCTGTGTACCAGGCAGGAGGTCCTGTGTTCAAACCCCAGTTCCATCAAAAAGAGGGGGGAGGGCAATGAAATACTTATATTCCAATCCTTAAAGATGGGAGAGGAAAAAGAAAAGGTAAAGGAATAAGAAGTTACAACACAGGAACAATATCACTACTAAGTATATGTGATCTCATCAGTCCAGAAATAGTTATGAAGAAAACATGCTTCTGGCTCTGCCTTAAGTGTGTAACAATTAAGATAAAGGGGCCCAGCCTACATTCCAGAGAGAAGGAAATTATTTTTCCAACTCTCCCCTTATAAGAACCTGATAACTAACATAGCTAAAGAAACTTGTACATTCTCACACAAGAATGAAAATTCTGAAAGCCTTCTTAGAAATGATTTTCTGCATTTTACTAGGTTTTTTCTTTGATACTTCACAAATTGTCACTGCTAGACAACTCAGAAGTGGTTACCTAAAAAGGCAAAACTGCAAGAATTCTTAGTAAGTCCTAAAGTCAATACTATGGACAAGCTACTGTAGCAGACTTAAAAAGTGAACAAAACACTAAACTGTATGAGCAATAAATAAAAATCAGTGAATTGTAATTTATCTGTTTAACAGAGTCTGTGCCTCCCAATTAGTTTGTAACTTCTTAAAAAGCATCTTATTCATCACAAGCATCTAGCACATTGTGTGGTGCACACAGAAGGCATTTAATAAGTGTTGAGTATATGAGTACAGTTGGGAGCACATTCCCCTTTTACAAGGTGCTGTTAGGTGCCAGAAACCCTGTGATGGTTTTCATATGCTTATGCCAAACAGCTCTATTTAAAAGCTTAACATTTAAGTAGGTGTGGTTTAAGGACCTGCACCCACACCTGCTCCCATCCCAGACTTATTTGCAGCAGCAAGGCTACCCGCCTTGTCATGGCTATTAGGCATCTTGGTCTCAAATGACAGGGGGATTTGAGTCTGTCAAATCTGTCAAATGACAGACTCTCTTGGAGATCAGGTACAGTTCTTCCTGCTCAGCAAAGGAGGCTGATGGTCACCAAGAGCAGGTGCTGAGTAAGTCTGGCACATTTCCAAACAAAGTCTTGCCATCTAGAATTCTGAGTACATCCTGCCGGACTCAATCCAGAACATCTGGATTTGCTTCTCTGGCTGCCAGCTTTCTTTAAGAGAGGACAGGAAAAGGTATGCTCTTGCCACTATGTGCAATTCCACACTCAAATACTATACTTGGATAAGAGTCCAACACTTGTCAAATGAATGGCACTGCCTCTAGATACTCATGCCAAGGAAAGGGTTTCTTTGAAAAATACAATTAGGCAAAGTATGAAGTACCACCCTATGCCATGAGCTTGAATAGGCACTTGGGAATTAGTATGGGATTAATACTCAGAAGTATGTGAGAGGCAAAGCAATGTAACATGACCTCAGAAACAGCACATTTATAAGCAGCAACCCTTACCCCAATGAAATAAAAAATACATGATTGCAATTCCGTACATATAGAAAAAAAAAAAAAAAAAAGGTCGAGTTGTGGACTCAGTGTTGAAATTAAACACTGTGAGTTTTGGCAGCTGTTCTCCTTTAAATTCTTACATCATTACTCTGGTAAGGGCCTTGTAACAAGTTGGCATGGATTCTGATGTGGTTTAGGAAAAAAATTTGTTTTTAAAAAGATGACCTACAAATAGCCGTTTTTCATGCCACAGGGAAATACTTTACCCTGGATTTTGTTTTAAATACAAAGCTGGATGTGGTACAGACCTGTAGTCCCAGCACTCAGGAGGCCAAGTAGGAGGATCACAAGTTCAAGGGTAACCTAGGGCTACATAGTGAGACCATGTCTCAAAAAAAAGAAAAAGAAAAAAGGAAAAAAAAGTAAGTGTTAGGAATGATTCTGAGATCTTTAAAGGCCCTTAATACAAACTTTAAAAGACTTATAAAATAATCCATCATGTCTGTTTTTTGGTGGTGGTGGTACTGCTACTTTGAATACAGGGCCTAGTCCTTGCTAGGGAGGTACCCTACTGCTTGAGCCACTTCCCCAGCCCTTTTTTGCTTTTAGTTATTTTTTAGAGTCTCTCAATTTTTCCCCCAGAGTGGCTTCAGACCATGATCCTCCTACCTACAATCTCCCTAGAAACTGAGACCACAGGTATGTACCACCATACCCAGCTTACTGATTGAGATGGAGGTCTCATTAAGTTTTGCCCAGGCTGTCGCAACTTGCACTTCCATCCTCCTGGTCTCCACCTCCCAAGCAGCTCAAGCAGGCATGAGCCAATGTGCCCTGCATGAATGTGTCTTAAAGTAGTGATTGCCCATTTATGGCAATAAAGAGTTAGTTACAAAGAGTGTTAATTAGCTTCACATTTATATTCTAACACGGGAAGCTTAGCTTAGATATCCTTCCAAGGATAAGAATGAGCAACCTTCCCTATTTCAGTCACAAGCACTTGAACAAATTACTTGACCTCAGCTCCTCAATTCAAAATGAAATAGGAACCTCATCCTACAAGATCTTCTCACAATAACAAACATGGCAAGTACTTATGAAAGAGAACCTTTAAAACTGATGTTTAATTACAGCTCCCATATCCTTTTAATAGAGCTAAGTGATCCAACCACACAGATTCAATATTGAAAAGAATATACACATGAACTGGTTTGAACATTGACACAGAAAGATTTATCCCCTTTCAACAACTACTATCACAAAAATGAGATTTCATTCTTTATTTCCCTTGGTGATACCTAAGAAAAACACAAAACCCCAAATCTGAAAAGTGACAGGTAGATAAGGCGGGGGTAGGAGGGACACTTTAGCTCTAAAAACCTAAATATAATTTGACATATTTAGAATGCCAGAATTTTTTTAAATTTTATCATGAAGTACTTCACATTTTCACAAAAAGTTGTAATAGTATAACTGTCACCCATATTCAACAGCTATTAAGATTTGCTTCCAATTTGATAAATATTACTTTACTTTTTGAGGCGTAATTTATATAAAGTAAGGTAAACAATCAAGTTGCAGTTTGATGGATTTTTACATATACACATGCAAAAATATACATACACAAAGTCATTACTCACATCAAGCTATGGACACACATTCACAGCAGCCCACAAGATTTCTTCATGACCCTTCTCCCAAAAACCTATCTACCATCTGACTTATCTGACTTGAGACAATTACTACTTTTCCAATCTGGTCATGGTGGCACATGTATGTAACGCCAGCTATTTGGGAGGCAACCAGCAAAAGTCAAAGTCAGCCCCAGAAAAAAAGTTCAGCTCAGTGGCCGAGCACTACCTTAACATGCACAAGACCCTGGGTTGTATCCCCAGTACTACAGTGAAGAAAAAAGTTATGTTGCTACGTAATGGCTTTACTATTTTTAACTTATATTTACCTTTTTATGGTGCTAGAGATTCAACCCAGAGCTTCACTTATTTTGGACAAATGCTCTACCTCTGAGCTATAATCCCAACCCTTTCGAAAAAATTTAAATGAATTTAAATATTTTTTTTAAATTCATCACTTTTAACTTCTATTAATAGCTTGAGGACCACTGCTCTATAGACAATTCTTTGTGTGAAAACAGAGCTTAAAACATCTAATTTTATTTGCTTTGGGTGAGTACAATTTACTTCTTTATGAGAAAGCATGGAAACTGAAGTATCACTGCATAGCTAAAAGTGGGTCTCCTGGGCTGGTGGAATAGCACAAGTGGTAGAGCCCCTGCCTAGCAAGTGGGTCTCCTGAGTTCAGTTTTATGGTTTTTTCTACAAAATTCCTCTGTTAAGTCACTGGATTAGAAGCCCTTCCCAGAAGGTGGAAATTTGGTCAAATAATGACAACAATAGTAACTAAAATGTGGGAGTACGTTCCAGGAATTTTCATATTCCTAGTCTCAACTCTTAGGAAAACCTTGAATAAGTTAAATTACTAACCTCCATTTCTTGGATGAGAAACCAAACACAGCTACTTAAATAGCAGAGCTGGGATTTGAAAATTAACACTTCTACAATGAAACCAACCAAAAACTGTTAAAAAGTGGGTTGGAGGGGAAGAATGGTCAATGGTTAAGAAAGAGTAATACAGACAGGGTGATTTAAATAAAGTACATTATATGCATGTTGTAAATACCACAATAAAACATCTTTGTACCATTGATGTAATGATTTTTTGGATTTTTTGGTGGGACTGGGATTTGAGTTCAGGACTTCATGCTTATAAAGCAGGCACTCATGAGCCACACTTCCAGTCCAGTTTGCTCTGGTTATTTTGGAAATGTGATTTCATAAACTATTTGCCCAGGCTGGCCTCTAACCTTGATCCATTTCATCTCAGTCTCCCAAGTAGATAAGATTATAGGCGTAGGTCATGGCACCCAGCTTACGCTAATAAAATTTTTTTAAAGATAAAATAACACTTCTAATAGATATATCGCCCCAAAAAGCCCTTCCACAACCACCAATTAAAACATTTGTGCGATCACCCAACAGAGGGATGCTCATAGAAAACTGTGACTGTGGTCCAGCATGCCTTCAGATATAGACAGAATAAAATACTGGCCTGGAGTATAGTCATACAAATTTAATCCCACCCAAAGAACAGCAAGAAAAGCAAGTAAACAGGAAGATGTGCTCGATATAACTAAGCTGCCTTTCTTCGTTACCCACTGGGTGTCACCAACACCACCCATTTGAAAGGAATGGCAGACGCCCAAGGTGAAGGATACATCACAGACATTCAGCCAGGACAGCAAAAACTCTCGGCAGGTATTCTCTCAGCTTTAATTTCCCTCCTATGCAAACTAAGCCCCAACACAAGAACTCCTGGCTTAACACACTGAAAGCTGAAACGTGACAAGAGCCATCATTAGTATCCAAATACTACTTTTTCAAGGCTGATGACATGTATCAAGTCTTGATTCCTGGTGCCACTCTTAACTGCCACCTCATAATGCCTGTGGCTTTTCTAAAATACCTTCAAGTCGCAAGTCAGCAGCTAAGGATGGACACTTGGCCAGAAGCCCAGCTCCAAGTAAATTTGGAGGTTCTTGTCTTTATTTAATTGTTCCTACCTACTCACTGGCAATTAAAATAAATTCCTACAAGCTTCTTATACTCAGTGGAAGTCACCTTTGATTAGAGAGAGAAAGTAAAATGTAGAAGCAGCTGATGAGTCTCAGCACCTTTAGAACCATCCCAGTGGTATTCTGATCACTTAACAGCTACTTCTCTTTTCATACCATGAGCAGTTTTTAAGCCACCACCACTTAGCATTATTTACTAAGCCAAATGCTTCAAGAAAGCAAACCAAATCTAAGTCAACAGTTCATGTACACTGGTTCTGGGTGCATCCCTAAGGCTAAAAGTGTTTCATCTGTCAGGTAGATTGACTTGAAGGCTATGTACCTTGCAGATAGCCAATAGGACATTATAAAACTACAAAAAGCATGCTTTTCTAGGATGGAGAGGTGGTGTTTAATAAGTAATCCCATATACATACAGAGTCAAGGACTTCAATCCTGACCATTCACATGACTTGGGATATTCGCTTCCCTTGTAGGTCTTTTTCCTCATCTGTAAAGTTAAGGTCTTTATCCTAAAACAGAAATTCCTAAATGTCCATGAAATGGCCCCTTCAGAATCACCTGGGGAACTTCAAAAACTGAAGAATCTGACTTCTTATGTCTGGGGTGAGCCTAAGAATTGGATCGACAGCATGTTCCATTTCTCATCACTAACACTTTTCGACTCGAATGCAGTCAGTCCTAGAAACCATTAGACTAAAGGAAACTTTAAGACTCAAGAAACTTTTTAAAGTTATAAAACTATGCATTCGAACTTAATTTTCTATTCTTATAGCTCACAACTCTTTCCCCTCTATGATTAACATTCCCACTGAAACATCAGTATGTCCAATTTCAGGTTAGCAATGGAGGCCTAAGTCTAAAAGCAATGTTAAATATTAATAGCTAGTAAAACCCAGTGCGGTATTGTTTCATTTACAAAAGTATGAGCTAGATCTCAGTATGGGTACTCCCAGAGAAGCACATTAAAACAAAACAAAACTGAATAACTGAAAATAGTTTTAGAGTAAATATACCCACTTACCCATAATTCATGTCTTATAATAAAGCTGTAACATATCTGAGGCAATGATGAAACTTTCTTAAGAATAAAGTGTTAAAAGCATTAAGTGCTACATGATTAAATTTAACCCAACAAATTAAAAGGAATCTGAGGGGAAAAAATACATAGTTTTATATCACTGATACATCATCAGGGTTTCACTGTAAAAAGGAAAGGTTGAGTGAGTCCTTTTATTACTATTCTGCTTATTTCATTAACTAGTTGTTGCAAAACACATGCCTACTGGCTTTAAAGGACTTTTAAAATCTCTGCCAATGCTTGTCACATACTGCAATAGAACTAAGATTCTCCCCATCTCATTCCTTAATTTGTGTATCAGCTGATGATGATTCTTGTTCCTGTTTCTTTTATGAGTTTATATTCCCAACTCAGCTCACCTCAGCTGCACAATCCCTGGTACAGAGTTACTTAGAAGACTTGTTCACTGATTATTGACTGTGTGTGGATTAATTTAGTATAGAGAAAATGAAGTCTTCCTTCCTGTGAGTTTGCAAAATCTAAGTGAATACTATCTGAAACATACGAAGTCATTGTAACTATGGGATGCAGAAATAGAGTTTTTTTGGAAAGGCTTTGATGTATATATCCCATTTGAAGAAAATACACCTTTGGCACTAAGCCAATTTGTATTTCAGTGACTTGACCTGACCACTTCATCTTGCTTTCCAGATTCATCTCAAATATCTAAAGTAACCAGATAAAAGTTGTCATGTCAAAGTATAAAATGTTCCAAGTTGTTGAGTTTAAAGTTCAAATCCTACCCAGGGTTTGGTAAAACCTCAAGCCAACTAAATATAAGAATAACCACTAATCCTATATACTGCCACAATATTTGGGCACTTTTTTTTTTTCTCCTTGCTAATATTCAAATATACACTCTCAATTCAGCAGGCTCCTTTATGAGTAATGGCTTGAAATAACACATTTTTTCAGCCTAACTTCAAACCAGAATAGTGATACTGCTGGATTCAATTCAAACCAAATGATTGCTGGGGAAGTAGAGAGAGATGAGAAATTTGCAACAGAAAATAGTTAAATTCATTCAGGTATTTGTGAAACTTCTCATTTGACAACTTCTTTCAGAAGTTGTAATTCTATGAACAGAATTACTAATTAATGGTTGGTATCTGTAATTACTACAGAAGTTGGTGAAGTCTAAATAAAGACTTTTCCAGGAACCACCCAGTTCTACCACACAGGCTATGCTACAGGAAGGGTGTCGATCAGGTCTTTCAAAAGTAACAACAGAATTTCATAACCAAGGTTAGCAAAGTAATTGGTGAGTACTTAAATTGCATACTGAACTTGCTTTCAAAATTTTATGTTTATGTGCATGTATTTAGGGAGAGAATCCATAGCTTTTTGGAGAGTTTTAAACTACATTATCTAACTTAATTTTATAATCATTTTACAGACTGAGGAGGGAGATGAAAAACAAAGTGGTAATTAATTTCAAAAATATCTTTAAAGGCTGCGGAGTGGCTCATTCGTGCCTGCCTAGCAAGTGTGAGGCCTTGAGTTCAAACCCCAATATAAAAACAAAACAAACTTTAAAACATATATACAATGCAATAGCTAGTCAGAAACTACTTTAACTACAAAAGAAACATTTTATATTAATGTATATAGGCTAATATACATTATTTATACATATATATACACACATATATTTGCATGTTTTGCCCAGAATATGGGCAGAACATGCAAATATACTTAGTAAAATGTAAATAATGGTTATAAATGATTTTGACAATTTAAATAATTTTGAAATAACATGAAAATACATGTAGCTTTTAACATAAGTTATATGCTGTTTTAAATATCTGTGACTTTAGCCCTCAGAACCATCCTATGAAGTAAATACTATCTTATCTCCATTGTATAGGTAAAAAACAGAGAAAGAGAGGTTAATTTGCCTAAGGCCACAAAATGGCAAGTTCCTGAATCTGGCTTTAAAGTCTGTACCTGTACTAAGCTGTAATACTGCTCCTGCAAACATTTAATACATGAAAATGTTAAACTATGGCCACTTTAAAGGGGGAAAAAAATCCTCAGAATTGTCCTATTTGTAAAAGTCGATTATGATAAGGTACTTCATTTCTTCCATTTTAGCACATACAAACCAAGGGCAACAGGAAAAGAGAAAACCTAGCAATTATATTTGTGCACTCCTTTACATAGACAACCTCATGTAATTTCCACAGTTGTGTGTGCAGTAAGGGCAAGTGCGCTTTGTCCCACATTTTAAACAGGAGGTAACTGATACTCTGGGAAGTTAATCTTACTTCTCTCCATTACCTAAACATTCCTCTAAGATTTCCTTTGTATGGTTTTCCCCTCTATTGGAATATTTTTCCTTCTCTGTCTAGTAAAAACTCAACTGAACCTTTAAAGTTCAGGTCAGATGGGACCTACTTAGATATACCTTTCCTGGCACTTCAAAGCAGAATTAACCCTTCTTTTGTCATTTTTCTTAAATGTGGTTCACACCATTCCACCAGCATACAGGCCACCACTTTGTCATCAGTGCTACCTGTGTTTAGTTCCTTGGTAGATGCAGCACTCCATGAAGGCAAGTGCAATGTACAGGACAGAGGATCTCTAAGATCCCACTGATGAATCAGTAAATGGATGAAGTAGAAAACCAGCACAGTTTGGAGAAAAGAAGTTAAGATTCATACAGACATGCTGTTGTCAGCTCTATAACCAAAATTTACCCTCAGGGGCTAAAAGCATTACCCCAAATGCTTCTGGCAATGCTCCCTGCACAGCATTTGGGAAGTGTCTAGGCATACACCCAACTGAAACAGTGACTTTTTCTCTATCTATTTCACTCAAATAGAGTTTTATTGAATTTATGCTTCTTGTTTCTTCCAACTATATCAAGAGGGCCCAGAAGGACTAAGAAAACATTTATAGGTCCAAGATGCAGAAATGTGGGTTTTAGTATTTCGAGATCTCTGGGGGAAAAAGAGGTAAGTGAAATGATAAAGAAATGGCATGGTGATTTCTAACAAACTCAAACCCAATCAAGAAGGAAACAGTCATACCAACTTACTGAATGCTCAGCTAATGGAACTGTTAGGTAATTTAACTGTTAACTTTTTTTAAACCTTTAGATATTATACTTGCATTGAGTAAGTAAACATCTTACCCAAATTCATTTAAACAACCCAGTGTGTGCCTTAAACTTGCTTCATGGGGAAAAAGAAACCCCTAAAGTTAAAGGTTTATATGCCATGAAAATTGTCTCCAACAATTCTAAGTCATTTTAGAAAACTGTCTTGGACAGTTATGTAGCTTTTCAAGGCTATAAAAAATATTTTTAAAATAGTATATGGTAACAGATGCTTTATTTGTTTATGCACAGTCAAAACAAAGATACTTGATATTCTAGTTACTGTGTGTTCTGAGAAGAAATGCTGGTCTTCCATTAGGTGGTGGGTTTTGTTTTGTGTTTTAGTCTTATGGAAAACAATTCAAGGACTATCATAACACCTCTCTAGTAACTCAGTAATCCAGGATTCTTAGCTAGGGAAATCACCAGTTACGGAGGTCAGTTTTTTTCCATGTCCTCCTATGAAACATTTTGCCTACAAATCTACCTCCTATTGTTACAGGCAAACGAGAGAGGGGGATTCATGTGCTTAACTCCGCAGCAGAGGGTTCACTCCTTGAACATCAACAGTGAGATGTGTGGTATGCAAGGAAAGAGGCAGTCTTATCAGTGAGCACAGTAATTGTGAGGCTTACTTTTCAAGTTCTGCCTTGTAACTTTGATTCCTGGGTATGTAACTTGGGCAAATCACTTCATCTTTCAGTTTTCTCATCAGGAAAATGTGAGTTAAGATAAAATACACAAAACCTAGCACACAGTAAGTTCCCCAATACATGTTCATTTCTTTCTTACCACTGCTCTTCAATAATTAAAACTACTATTGTAAGATTTAGAATTTGGTACTTTCAGAATTACAAAGTCATTCTCAGATATCCATTTGAGTCAGCTCTATCAATTACTATAACCCCTCGTCCTGCAGTTCATTACCTCTTTGCTGTATGACTTAATAGTTTAAGTACTCTCAACTTCACACCTGGAAAAGAATGTGAGAGCCTCCGTCAGCAGTGGTCACACTGCTCATTGGCCCCTGAAACATGTTGCAGGCTGAAGAAGGGCCACCAGGCCAGACATTAGAGGACTCCATGGAACATTCAACGCTGTCGGTGAGTTTGAGATTTAAAAAAACCACCGACCGTTGACTGTACCTTGGGATCCTTACAGACTGCACAGTATTTTCTGAAGTAAAGGATAAGGCTGCACCTTCACATGTCACATGACATCACCTCAAACAGTCTTGCAGCCTGTTCTCCAAAAGTGCACAGGCAAAAATTTTAAAAGCTCTCATCCATTCCCAACCTTTTCTTGTGTTGCCTTCTAACAAGTAAGTGTTTCATTTTAACAAGGTAAGAAATGCTCCATGATACCTAATGTACATAAATATCTCCTGGAAATATGCCATTCTGGTGAGAAATAGTCTTAAGAAAAAATTTATTGAAAATATTATTTTGGGGGGGGGGGGGTGGCTCATACATGTAATTCCCTGCTATGCAACAGGCAAAGATGGTTTGAGGCCAGCCTGGTCAAAAATGTTAGCAAGAATTTAACTCAATGAAAAAACCAAGATTGGTGAAGCACATCTATAATCCTAGCTACACAGGAGCCAGAGGGAGGAGAATCACAGTCCAAGGCCAACCCTAGGATAAAAGGAGACCCTATTTGAAAAATAACTAAAAGCAAAAAGCACTGTGAGTGTGGCTCAAGTGATAGATTGCTTGCCTATCGAGTGTGAGGGTCTGAGCTCAAACCTCAGTACAACCAAAATAAAATTAAATAAAAATACTACTTGCTTTTGGAATAAACCCTAGTCAAACATTTTATTCCCTTTTCTCCCACACTCATGCAAAATTTGCTTTAGGGACAGGGTAGGATTTAATCAGTCAAAAGAGTACATAATTGTCCAATATCTACACAGTCCAGTTAGAGTATGAGCTATTACCTATTTCCATTCCTACATACATTTATTTGTTTATTAAATTCAAGCAAAAAGTTCTGGAGTCAGAAAGAGCTGAAATGAATCTTGGTTTAACCCTCTAGCTATACAACCCTGTCTGGGTCTGAGTCTATTTTCCTATAGGTAAAATTGGGGACAAGTTAACTACCTCATAGATTTTTGAGATTCACTGAGATGATGTATAAGGTGCTTTGAACATTTCTAGCACACAGCAAATGCTCACCATATACAAATTATTATTTAACTCCAAACATAATCTGTATTAATTTACCTTAAAAAAACACTTATATTTCTCAGTTGAAAACAGGAAGAAGTATGGTCTCTGAGCTCTGATTTCCAGACACCAATACTCAACCACTCCCTGTGTTTCAGAGCTAACCTATGAAGTTCTCCAAGACCTCCTTCCTTCTTACAGTTTCTCTACTTTCAGCTCTAGTGCCAATGTTATTTATAATTATTAGGCTCTCAACCATACGGAGATGGTTACTAAGATACAAGTACTTCCAAAAACAAATGTAGAAAAGAGGAGCTAGGAGCTGTGGAAGACCAAGGCAACGCCACAAACTGATGGCTGCACTCAACATTCATTGCTGTCGGTGGGTTTGAATCTGAATTGACTCACTGATCAATGAATGCAAACTGCGGACCAAAAAGCCCAAGAAAGCAAAAGAACTCCCAAAGAGTCATCAGAATACATCAGCTATCCTACTCTGGGTTCTGGGTGGGACTCCATTAAACGAGCTAAAACCTTTCTTTTTTTATTTGGTTCTAATGAGGAAGAAAATTTTCTAAATTCCTAGTCCCTTAATTTTTTTCCTTTTCCAATGTTCTAGATTTAAAGAAATTATATGCACCTTGACACCACACCACATTTGAAAACCAATGATTTAACAAGAAATTGAAGCAGTAATAAAGAGTCTCCCAACAAAGAAAAGTTAAGAAATGGATGAAGTCACTGATGAATTCTACTAACACCATTGCTCTTTAAACTATCTCATAAAATAAAAAAGGAAAGGAACACTACTAAACACGTTCATTCACACAGACTTCAAATCAAATTGAACAACACATTAAAAAGATCTTATGCCATGATCAAGTTATTTCATTCCAAGGATGGTACAACATATTCAAATCAATAAACATAATACAGCACATAAATAGAATTCAGGGACAAAAATCACATGACCAATGGAATAGACGCAGAAAAGGCCTATGACAAAATTCAACATCCCTTTACGATAAAAGTCCTGAACAAACTAGGAATAGGAGGAATGTACCTCAACATAACAAAGGCTGTCTATGATAAATCTATAACAATATCATACTAAATAGGGAAAACCAGAAACCATTTCCTCTAAAGTCAGGAACGAGACCAAAGTGTCTACTCTCACTTTTATTCAATACAGTGCTTGGATTCTTAGAGCAGTTAAGGCAAGAGAAATAAAAGGGATACAATAGGAAAGAAGTGAAATTGTCTCAATTTGCAGATTATATGATCCTATATTTAAAAGACCTTAAAGGCTCTACCAAAACACTCTTAGATCTGATAAACACTTTCTTGGCAAAGTAACATGATATAATATCAACACACAAACAGTAACAAAAACAGCATGTACAGGCACAAAAACTGAGACACAGACCGATGGAATAAATAAGACCATCAATAACATCACACAGCTAGAGTTGTCCAAAAATATACACTGGAAGGCAGCTTCTTTCAACAAATGGTGTTGGGAAAACTGGATGTCCACATGTAGAAGACTGAAGCTACACCTGTCTCTCAAAATGAATCAAAATGGATCAAAGATCTAAAATGTAAGGCCTGAAACTTTGAAACTACTAGAGGAAAACATAGGTGGGACCCTTGAAGATTTGAATTGCTCCAAAAGATTTGAGTAGGATTTGAATTGCTCCAAAAATATGAGAAAGAACTGATAAATGGGATTGTATCAAATTAAAAGCTCTGCACAGCAAAGGAAACAATTATAAGAATCAAGAGACAACCTACAGAATGGAAGAAAATCTTTGCCAGCAATTCAAGGGACAAAGGACTAACAACTTTAATACGTAAAGAGCTCCAAAAATTAAACACCAAAAGAACAAATAATCCAACTAAATGGGCAAGTGAACTGAACAGACATTTCTCAAATACAAATGGCCAATGAATATGTGAAATGAAAAAAAATGTTCAACATCCTTAGCTATAAAGGAGATGCAAATCAAAACTACAGTGAGATTCCCAGTTAGAATGGAAATCACCAAGAAAACAAACAACAAATGCTGATGAGGATGCTGGGAAAATGAACCTATTGATGGGAATGTAAGTTAGTGCAACCATTATGAAAACTGGTATGAAGGTTCCTCAAGAAACTAGAAATGGAACTACCATATGATCCAGCTATAACAATCCTGGGCATATATCCAAAGAAGTAAGTCACCATACTATAGAGACACTTGCATACCCATGTTTAAAGAAGTACTATTCATAATAGCAAAGTTATGCAATCAGCCCAAGTGTCCATAAACTGATGAATGGATTAAGAAAATGTGATTGTGTGTGTGTGTGTGTGTGTGTGTGTGTGTGTGTGTGTATACATACACATAGCAGTGTACATTCACATACATACAATGGAGTATTTATTCAGCCTTTTTTTCTTTTTTAATCCGGGTACTGGGGCTTGAACTCAGGGCTTTTACCTTGAGCCACTCCACCAGCCCAATTTTCTGTAATAGGGTTTTTCAAGATAAGGTCTCGCAAACTATTTGCCAGGGCTGGCATTGAACTGCGATTCTCTGCCTCCTGGATAACTAGGATTACAGGTGTGAGTTACCACTGCCTGGCATTATTCAGTCTTAAAGAATGAGATTATGTCATTTGCAGGAAAATGAGTGGAACTGGAAATGATCATGTTAAGTGAAATAAGCCAGACTAAAAAAGACAAATATTGCATATTCTAATATGCAGAATCTAGACTTAAAAAGTGACACGAACGTAAAACAAGGGGACAGTTTGGGGGTGGGAACTGGAACTGGTTGGGGGGGGTGACGATAAAGAGGGGATGAATATGATCAAAGTACTTAATACACATATATGAAAATAGAGTAATGAAACCCATTACGAATTGTTTAAAGGGGAGAGGGATAAGAAAGGGTAATAGATGGGGTGAATTTGAGCAAAATACATTATATACATATATGGAAATATCACAATAAAACCTCTTTGCAAAAATAGTAAAATAAAGAAAATAAAAACTTATGCTTTCCTAATTTCTAAATTAAAAAAGAATCACGTTCATTATTTAAAAATTCATATATGAACTAAAAATTAAAATCTGTCATCATCTTCAATCCATTTCCTCAGTGGAAATCACCCATAAACTTACAAATTTATATTACTAGAACAAATGAAAATTTTATTTTATGCCCTTTTGTCTATGTACATACAGATAGGTACATATCTATAAGATGGGAGGGAGGTTGTATGATGGTTTAAATACAAACGAGCTCATTCTATACCTACAATTCCACACTTTGCTTTTTGCCCAAATGTGGTTCCTAAGAATCTTCTATCATCCTCATCCTTTTGAAGGGCTATATGGTATGTCTTTGTTAAGAATGTCCTGATTGTTGCCTAAATGTACATAAAAGTTCTCTTTTGATTAAAGTTATGAAGTCCATTCATTTGACCTTTGCAAACCATGACCCTCAAAAAAAAAACCAAGACACCTAAGTGAGACTGACATTTTTTTCTTAACAAAAATTAAAATGTAATACCAACTTTCTAAATCCGATACTATAATGAGCCATGACATCTTTCATGCTAATGAAAAGAAAACATGGACTTTAGTCATAAATTCGTCATATCCTTAAGTCTAAGATAAAAACAGATTCTCCTAAGTTACACAAGTCAACAGAAGAATCCTGTCAATTTAGCCTTCCAAAATTTCTTCAAGGAAATCTTAGGTATAAGACTGTAAACCACAATTATATATAATTGCTTTTTTTAAATACAGATTCCTGAGTCTCCTCTCCAAAAACAAGGCCCCAGAATCTATATTTGAACAAGCTCACTAGGTGACTTGAGCTACTGAAGGCTGGTCCAAAGCAAAGCTAAACTAAGCCTACCAGCTTACCACTGGCTACCTATTCCCTCCTACTACACCATTCTTCATGCCATCCACTTTTCAACTGTTTTCCAACCTCGCTGCCACCACTCTTCTGAGTGCAGACAGGTGTCATTACACTTGTGTTGCTATTAAGTATCTTTCTCCAAATATGTAAAAGTTATCACCATGTTATATAGCCAAGTAGACATCAAATTGTGTCTAATGTATAATTTTATAGAAGCAGATGCACTTGGGTTTATGCTATCACAAAACTAAAATCTAAGAGTGCCTGTCTAGTAAGCGTGAAGCCAAGTTCAAACCCCAGTACCACCAAAATATTAATTAATTAATTAAAAGAATAAAATCTACCTAATGAGCCTTAATGAGTGAACAAGGTTAAATCTGGAGGAAATTTATAGAAATCCAAGCGCTTTCTGTCACACTGATAAACACAAAGGAAACAATCTGAGCCAGGCGCTGGTTGCTCACGCCTATAATCCTCACTAGTCAGGAGGCAGAGATCAAGATGATCGTGCTTTGAAGCCAGACTCAGGTAAACAGTTCGTGAGACCCTATCTTAAAAAAAAAAAAAAAAAAAAACCCATCACAAAAAAGAGTTGGCGGAGTGGCTCAAGTGCTAAGAGCACATGCCTAGCAAGCGAGAGGCCCTGAGTTCAAGAAAGAGCATTCCATGTATTGCTGTTTTTCACGATGCTGTCTATTTTGGGCATTTATTTTTAGCCAATTAAATTTTCTGAAAACATTAGAAGAGAATGACAAAATATGTACTTGACAACATACTGTTAATTTACAAAGAAAATCAACAGGCTTTAAATTTACCAATAAAATAATCACATATTTTGGGATGGAGGCATAGCTCAAGTGATGGCACTCCTGCCTAGCAATCGTGAAGCCCTGAGTTCAAACTCCAATACTGCCAAAAAATAAAAATAAATAAACAAATTGTGTATGTCAACCACCAAAATACCATGTAGTTTCTCTAAGCCCAAACTAAGTGCTACAGGATGGAAGACATTTATGTGAGTACAGATCTACATACAACAGAGAAAATTCAGGGCATGTATAGGGGATAGGAACAGAATAGCTCAAAGACTATGTTAGAGTTATGAGGAACAGCCCAAAAAAGCTAAAAGGACAAACTGCAGAAGGCCTTATGAGAAAGTAGGAAAATTTACATTGAGTGCACTTAGTGCAGAAAGGGAGCACCTTGCTGAGCTTGGCAAAGAGAGAATGAAAGCAAGATTGGGAAGATGTGCCAACCAGATGAAGTGGAGAAAGGAGAGATCTGAGAGAGAGGGAAAAAAGAGGTCTCTGTTGCCAAATGATCTGGACTAGATCAGAACCGAGGCAGAAAGAGTGGAAAGGAAAGGAATCTCAACTTTTTTAGCACTATGTAGACAGAAATATTAATACAAAAGAAAACTACCATCTACTAGTTAACCTCTTCCCATATATCCTCATAAGTATTTCAGAAACATTTAAGAATATATGTATATTAACATCACAAATTATGATGGTTATCTTCCAGTTAAAATACTGCTGCCATCTTTTTTCACATCAATATACAAGATGCTCTTTTCAAAGAACTGACTCAAACAGAAAAGACAATAAATGATGCCAAGTAGGAGCCTGGTGTGCACTAAGAACTAAATGGATAATTTTAAATTGAGAGAAAAAGGAGTTCATTTTTTGAACAGACATCAAAATAAAATAGGATGCATACTTAAGATTGAGAAGCATGGTGCTAAGTGAATGAGCTAAGTACAAAAAGAAAGCAAGCGGTAACAAGTAGTTATTGGGCATCTATCATACAAGTGAACTGCAGTAAGAAACAGGATATGTGAAACAAACAAAATTAAACAGTGAAGAGGGCAGGATAAATTCTAACAAACACATCATTAATGGTACATGTGAAAAGCTCTGTAAAAGATAAAAACCTGGTACTCTGGGAGTAAACAATGGAATGGATCAGTCGATATTAGCGGTTTGAAGGGTCAAGGAGGCTTCCCTGAGGAAGTGAAGACTTTGTAAGTGCACCTGTAATTACCTGGGTAGGCTCGACAGGGTAAGCATGTAGATGGTATATGCACAGATCAAACAGCATAGTGTCTTCACAGAACTGAATGTGTAGCTAAACTGCACAGAATACAGTAAAAGAGGTCATGACACAAAGCCAGAGTATGGGGCAGTATCTAAATTACACTCTTTCTGTCTGTGTGTCATATACATTGCTGATCATTTTGGAGAGAAAAATGTTGACATGTTTATCATGGCTATAAATAGGCTTCTGCAATGATAAAGATCTTAGGTTAAATAGGGGAAAAAAAGTTCTATTATTTATTGACTACGAGAACTTTGGCAAATTACTTAACCTTTAAATAACTGTCATTTGCAATGCATATGTATATATTGCTATGACAGTATTTGCTTCACAGAGCTGCTTGAGGAGTAAGAATGCATGTAAAGTATCTCATCCAGGACCTGACACACAAATGCTAATAATTTAATATGTGTGCGTAAAACCAGGCCTGCATTATCTGATAAAAAGTAAAAAGCAGGTTGGAAGTTCAAATAGACTAGAAGCAAAAATGTTAACAGTTGTAATGTGTAAATTGGAGAATTGAGGTGATTTTTTTATGCTTATTCTATATCTTCCAAATGTTCAGCAATAAGCATGAATTATTTCAACAATTAGGAAAAAATAATTGGGCCAAGTACACCTGTATTCACACCTACTTGGGAGGAGAGAACAGGAGGATCTTGGTTCAAGGCAAAAAAGTTAGTTAGACCCTTATCTCAACAAAGAAGCTATAATACAAGCTACATGGGAGGCTGTAAAGAATCTCAGTCTGAGGCTGGTCTGGGCAAAATTTCAGGTCCTCTCTAAGAAATAATAAATGCAAGAAAAAGGCTAGGCGTATGGCTATGTGGTAGAGCATCTGCTAAGCAATTGCAAGCCCCTGAGTTCAAACTTCAGTATTGCCATAAAGAAAAAAAATGTGATTTTTCTTCTTTTTTTGCAGAACTGGGGTTTGAACTCAGGGCCTCATGCTTGTTAGGCAGGCACTCTACTACTTGAGCCACTCCACCAGCCCTTTTTTGTTTTGGGTAATTTCGAGATAGGGTCTCATGAACTATTTACCCAGGCTGGCCTTCAAATGCCATCCTCCTGAACTCTGCCTCCTGAGTAGCTAGAACTACAAGTATGAGCCACTGGACACAAGGCTGATCAAATCTTTCTTAAAAGGCAAAGATTTCTTTTAGATGCAAGATCTACCCTACAGTAGGCTAAAAAGCAGATAGAATATCCACACAAGGAAGGAAGGTGAATTATTTTTATTAAGACAAGGACCTGTAAAGCCAGGTGTATTGTCAACTCAGGAAGCTGAAGCAGAATTATGAGTTCGAGGTCAACCTGGGCTACATAGTGAGACCCTGTCTCAAAGGAAAAAAAAGGGTCAGAGGGGAGTGGGAAGAGGACCTGTGGAAAGTACAGTTACAGGGCCAGTAGAAAATAATGGGCTCCAGATCCACAGAGGAAGCAGTCACTCTGGAGAGTAAACACATGTCATCCTCAGAGAATGAAGACCATGAGGGAAATTCCAGCCTACTCCTGTTCTTTCAGATTATACCTCAGCAGGTTCTAACTCGGCCTTATGATCCGATGTCCTGCCAGGGGCCTGGCATGGCAGAGATACCCAAAAAAAGTTTGTCAAATAAATTTCTTGCAATTTCTGGCACAATTTGTTTACAAGTTCAGAAAAGTTCTGTTCCTCAAACTAAGCATAGTATACCTTCAGCCATCTGCACCACAGATCACAGTTCCAAGATACACATAAGTTTAGTATTTACTAGGTAATAGGACAAACCTATCTTTTATACCTGCAATAGAACCCATGAATTTACACATTTCAACTAAATCTACTTAAAAAAAAAAAAAAAAAAAATCAAAGTCCATGTCTTTTCTCCCTTCTTTCCAATAGAAAATCAAGGCAAAACAGTAAGTATGAAAGAAAATATGCAATATTTTCAATCAGAAAATCTGAATTTAAGTCCAGCTCTGGCATAATTGTGTGTTCTTTCCACAAGCTGTTCACCCTGTAATCTTTACACTTCTCTGTAAAAAGGAGAATAAAGATATCACCTGTCTCACAGGATCACTGTGAGGCCTCAAGGAGACCACATGTAAAAGTGCTTTGTGAACAGCACATGGTACAACCTAAAGAATTCTGGAGTCTGCTGGTGCCACTCTTGGGTTCTCCAATTCAGTGATAGTATAGACACAATCCCATCTCTTCCTCAGTCTTGCCCACTTGTCAACCAGGAGCACATGTATACAAGATGCCTACAGAGAATTAACCTGTAATGTGGGATTTTTCTGCATCAGCCTGATGTCAGTAACTCTGGGGCACATCAGAACACACTCCAAATGATTCAGTCCTCCTAAACAAGTTTCTTTCTAGTAGACTCTATATGGGGGACAGGCAACAGGATAAAGCTTTGGGATTGCTGGCTTCAGTGCAAAAAAGACTGATAAGAAAAGTCAAAAATCTTGGGGTTGGCGGGGTGGCTCAAGCAGTAAGAGCACCCTGCCTAGCAAGCATAAGGCCCTGAATTCAAAGTCCAGTACCACACCCCCCCCCCAAAAAAAAAAATCAAAAGTCTTAAACCATGAATGATGAAGGGGGTGAATTCAAGTATGATACATTTGACACATGGTAAGAACTTTTGTAAATGCCACAATGTACCCCCCCAGCGTAATAAAAATCATTACCATTTTATCCAGAGAAGCCTCATCCTTTCCCTACTTCAAACCAATCTCAGGCATTTTTTTATGCAGCACCATTTAGGTATAATTATATACCATAAAATTAATCTACTATACACTTACAATAACTGACTCATTAGAGTTGTGCAACCATCACTAAAATCTCAGAACATTTCCTTCACCCTGAAAGCCCCTTTTAGCCGATTTCCAGTAAAACCCCACTACAATGCATGGCCACATTTTCTGATTTATTTTCTGGCTCCATAAATTTACCTTTTCTGGATATTTCATCTAAATGGAATCATACAGTACATGCTCCTTTAATTTTGGCTTCCTTCATTTAGTGTAATGATTTTCAGGTTTATCCATATTGTAGAATCAGTAAATAGTTCACTCCTCTTTTTATTTCTGAAGGGCATTGCATTCTATGGATAGTCCACATTTTGTTTATCCATTCACCAGCTGATGGACATCTGGTTTGTTTCTAGGTTTTTATTATTATGAATAATGCTACTGTGAATATTTGCAAACTGTTTTGTGTAGACATATGTTTGTATTTCTCTTGGGAAGATATCTAGGAGTTAACTGCCAGATCATATGGCAGGTTTAACTTTTTAATAAACTACTAAACTGATTTCCAAAGTGACTGTTCCATTTTATATTACCATAATAGCAAAACACAAGATTTCTGATTTCTATACATTCTCATCAGCACTTTCTAGACACCTTTTGATCTTTGCCCATAGCCATTCCAGAGTGCATACAGTGGATATTCATTTCTATTTTAATTTGGATTTCCCTAATGCCTAATGACATTGAGCAGCTTTTTATGTGATGAAATGTCTATTTCAATCTTTTGTCCCAGGGTTTAAAACTTTAAATTTATTTGATAAGAAATCCATAAAATGCACCTTTTTAAAACACCCCCCAAGAAGCCTTTTATTGAATTTAATGTTGCAACATCATGGACAGCAGCACAGGAGGGTGTGCTATGCTGCCCAGGCTGGTCTCAAGCCATTCTGCTGGCTCAGCCTCTTCAGTAGCTTTGATGACGGGCACGCACCAGAGCATCTAGCTTACAAAACTTTATATAAAGCGTGCAACTCCACAGTGTTACTCACAGTGTTGTCCAGCCATCACTATTGACCACTTCTGGAACTTCTGTCCACTCTGTACACATTAAACAACACCTACTCCACACACTGCCTAGCAACTCCAAGAATGCTGCCTAGTCTAGGTATTTTACATAAATGAAATGATACACTTTGTCCATTTCTAAAAATGAGTAGTCTTATTTATACGAGTTCTTTATATATTCTGGATATAACTCCTTTATTAACCAATATTTTCCCTCAATCCGTAGATTTTTTTTTTTTTTGAGACAGAGTCTCATTATGTAGCCCATACTGGCTTCACACTTACCACCCTCCTGCCTCATCCCTTCTGCTGAAATTAAGGGCATGTGCCACCATGCCCAGCAGTGAGCCTGATCTTTCCATTTGCTTTATGATGTCTTTTGAAATATTAGCTTTACATTTTAATGCTGCCAATTTATCAATTTTTTTCTTTTGTGACTTGGGCCATTGATGCCACGTCTAAGAAGTCTTTGCCTAACCTAAGGTTGCAAAGCTATTGTTCAATATGATTTGTGGTTTTAGCTCTTACATTTAGGTGTATGAAGTACTTGAGTTAATTTCTTGTTCAGTATAAAGTAAGGGTCTCAGTTTTGATTGGTATTTGGGAGAGGTTTTTGCATACAGATATCCAAATTTTCCCAGGTTTAATTGTAAAAACTATCATCTCCTTCACTGTACTGTCTTCATACCTTTTTTAATGATCAATTGACCATATTCACAAGGCTGTGTTACTAAACTCTTAGTTCAGTTCCAGAGCCATCCTTACACCAGTATCACATTGTCATCATCATGATTTTAGAGTAATTTTTTAAACTGTGTAGTGTTAAGTTCTCCAACATTGTTCTTTTTCAAGGTTTTATTAGCCACTTTACTGCATTTCCATATAAATGTTAGGAGTGACTTGATGATTTCAAGTTAGCTGTGATTTTTATAGATTACCCTGAATTATACACTAATTTGTACAGAACTGCCACCTTAACATGGCAATTCATATTAACAATCCATGAACATGGAATGTTTCTCCTTTTATTTAGATGTCTTAAATTTCCTCTTAGCAGTATCTCATAGTATTTATTATGCAAATCTTGTGCTTCTTTTGTTAAAGTATTTCATTCTGTTTATGAAATTATAATGGGATTTTTAGTACATTTAGTTCATTTTTGGATCATTGCTAGTATATAAAAATACAATTGATATTTGCATATTACTCTGGTATCCTATGACATTGCTAACTCAGTTGAATTTGTTGGGTTTTTTTCTTTCTAAATTTTTTAGGATTATATAAAACATTATGTCCTCTATGAATAAAGACAGTTTTAAATTTCCTTTCTGATTTGGATGCACTTCTTTCCTTTATTGCACTGGCTAGGACATCTGGAACAATGTTGAAAGAGTTGTTAAGGATTGACAGTTTTAACTGTCTTGTTCTCAATCTTAAAGGAAAAGCATTCCGTATTTCACAATTACATATTATGTTACCTATAGGTTTTTTATAGATACTCTGCATCAAATTATGGAAATTTCCTTCTATTTCTAGTTTGTTGAAAGTTTTTAGCAGGAGTGTATGTTGAATTTTGTCAAATAATTTGCTTTGTTTTGTCTAGATAATCATATGGCATTTTTAACCTTTATTTTACTAATAAAGCAAACTATGATCTGTGAGCAAGTTGTCTATTGTTGTGCATAAAGTTGTACTAGAACACAGCCACCCACTTATTTACATATGGGCACAAGTAGCAGTTCGAGGCTGGCACAGGCAAAAAGTTCGAGAGACCCCCATCTCCAAAATAACCAGAGCAAAATAGATGAGAGATGTGGCTCTAACCATAGAGCTCCTGCTTTGCAAGCATGAAGCTCTGAGTACAAACTCCAGTTTCACAAAAAAAAAAAAAAAAAAAAGAAAGAAAGTAACAAAAACACCTAAGAAAGTTGTAGGCTCACAAATTTCACCAAAAATCAAAGCTATTCCTTAGCTCCAGGGCTATATACAATCCATTTGTGCTCTAACAAGTGGAATTAATCACTGGAGGCATGGCTCAAGTGGGGGAACCCCTGTCTTGCAAACTCAAAGCCCTGAGTTCAAACCACACTATTGCCCAAAACAAAGAAAAAAATGGAATTTCTGCCAGTGTTCATAAGAGACAGTGGTTGGCAGTTTTCTTCTGGTATCTTTGACTTTATTATCAGAACAATATTGTGCCCATAAAATGAGCTAAGTGTTCCTTCTATTTTCCACATGAATTTGTAAAAGATTAGTATTACTACCTCTTGAATTTTATTTTACAGAATTCAACAATGAAACCACCTGGGTCTCACATTCATTTTGAAAGAAAGTTTTTATTTTTAATTCATTTTCATTAATTGCTGTAGGTATGTTCATATGTTCTTTTTCTTCTTCAGTTTTGTTAAATTTGTATCTTCTCGAAACTTGTCCATTTCATGTCTAATTTCTTAGGATGAAATTTTCTAAGTACTTTTAATTGCAATAGAGTAATGAGGTTCTCTCATTTCTGATTTTCATAATTTCTGTTCTCTTGATTTTTTGTATCAGTCTAGGTAGGGGGTTATCAATTTTGTTGGTATTTTAAGAGAAACAACTTCTGGCTTTTTTTCTCTATTTTTCTTTTATTTCACTGTTAAAGGAAACTATCTATTGCATTTTAGGAAATTATAAAAGCAAGATAATCATTATAAAAGCTGTAACTCCTTCTCTAAGCACATCTTTACTTGTATTCCGTAACTTTGATATGCTGTATTTTCATTTTTATTCAGCTAAAATATACTTAAATTTGCTTTGGAATTTCTTCTTTGATCTGTGTGTTATTTACTTTCAAATATTTGGGCATATCAGATTTCTTTGTTATGAATCTCTAACTTACTGCTGTTGTGTCTTAGAATACATCTGCCTTGTCAGCTAGGAGAAATGGGAACAATTCCAGACAACAAAAACTCACGCTGATCTTATCCCAAGATTGGTGGTTTTAATGAATAAAGACATCTTAACTTATTGTAAGCCTTTTTGTTGTTTTGACAGTTTTGTCTAGTTTTATAGTTACTTTTGGGAGAAATTTGTTGACCTCTTCACTCAATCATGCCAGAAATGAATTTACTCAGGGATGTTTTTATAAACTTCCTAAGTAATAAAATTTTGAGTCAGGTGTGGTGGTACACACCTGAAATTACAGCATTCAGGAGGCAGAGGCAGAGGCAGAGACAGGAAGACGTCAAGTTCAAGGCCAACCTGAGCTATACAGCAAGACCCTATCCAAAAAAAATTTAAAAAGTGATATAATCCTGATCTCAATGAAATCAAACAGCCAGTCAAATCTATTTTCCTGGAATTACACCAAAGTGCCCCAGCACCTAAACTATTCAAATACAACTGACCAAAATAAAAATTTAAAAAAAAAAAAAAACTTCACTGGGGAAAGGTGAAGGAATAGTCACTCTGGGTTTATGGAATGATTTTAATTTCCACAAAGCAACATTCAAAAATGTCATTTTCAATTCCTGCTTCCCAAAGGCCCTAAACTAATAATTTTCATGTATACATAAACCATCAGGACCAGTCCCATAGCCAAACATAGATAGGACAAGAATACACAGACAACCTCAGACCTTGTCACCAGGTTGGGTACTCAAAGAGGCTCTTGGCAAAAATGTACACTGAATGTTATAGGTGGTGCTAGCCACTATGATAAAACCCATTAGTATGCCCTGGTGTCTATTATGGATTCCTTGTCCATCTGGCCTAACTCTCAACCCATCTGGTCAGTACCATCCCGAGGTCAAGAGTTCTGGGTTTTAATGCCTATAGCTGAAAACTAATCACTGGATGGTTTGAAAGCATCTCTTTCACTTGCCCAACTCCAAGCATTAACTTGGTTACCTAAATTCTCATTACATATGCCAGATCCCCAACTGGCAAATAATTTCTAACTGATCCAGACCCCTGAATTTTCCTTCAAGAATCAGATTTCACAGTCAGTTTCCAACGAAAGTACAATATAAACATGTCTGAAATACCAAGACAAAATCCCCTTGAACTATCAATGTACACTTTAAAAAAATGACTGTTAAAAAAGGAAGGTAAAGCAGGTACTATCCTGGGGTGGATACTAATGCTAACGGGAAGGAGATGGCAGAAGGAGAGGGAGAAGGAAGGCAAATATGGTAGCTGTGTTTTTGTGTTCATGCATGAAAACCGAACAATGAAACTTGTTGAAACTGTTCTACGAAGTGGGGGAGGAGAACAATGGAGGGATGAATTTAGTTAAGACAGACTGTAAGCACATCTATAAATATACAGATGTCACAATATACCCCCCCTATACAACTACTATATGCTAATAAAGATAAAATACAATGAAAAGTAAAACGCAAGAAAAAATTATGCTGACAGATTCCTGGACAACAGAGATAATAAAACTCTAGACACCAAACAAATCAGTAAAAGATCTGGCACAACATCATTACATGACGTTTTTTATTTCTATCTCAATTACATAGATTTAGTCCATTCAACATGAGGGAAAATAATTCCTAGAAAAATCTCTGATGTTAGATTCTGTTGTCAGGACTGGTCACATACTAAGTAGTTATCCTATCAATGATATCAGAGCTCTTATAAAAACCTAAACATCTATGCATACACAGTGACACGCAGAGATTTTGCTTTAAGACAAAGAAACGTTCCCTTTCTGTTTCACACCAAGCACCAATAGCCCACTTCCCTGAGCCTCCGTCTAGTTAAAGCCTATAACTTTTTTCTTTTTTTTTAAATCTTTCCCTCCTCCTTTCCCAACCCTTAACTGGATGATTCTTACAGTATGAATTTAAAGGACCCTTCAGGTGAATTAGTATTCATGCATAAAATATTCACCCATCTTATAAGTGATTGATAGTTAATGTATTTCTACCTATGATAAAAGGCTACTTATAAGCAAGTTATTAAGGGATTTATAATCCCTTTTACTTATAGTAAAAGTTGGATGTCTATAAACTAAATTTAATAGTGTTCTATTAAGCCCTGCTCCTACAAAATGGGTAGGAAGTTGCAAAGATCCTTTTGTGAATTGCACACATAAAATCAGCGGGAAATTTTGGAGGTGTCAGAAGAAATCAATTTCACTGTTGAATGAATTAGTGAGTTTTCAATTGTTGCCATTCCTCCCTCATAATCTTCAATTATGCCTCACTTAGCATCATCACTTTCAATTTAGTTTGATATACGCTCTGTAGAATGATAGGTATTACACATCAATATTGTTATTTTTTATTTCTCCAGTAATTAAGTCTGTGACAGGTATATGTCATGTTTCAAACAGGAACCAAACAATTGCTGAAGTATTTAATATCATCCTTCCTACAAATTTATTTGTATATTAACAGTCCATAACCAAGGAATTATTTTCAACTGGAAAACAGGAACTTGCAAGTTAAGTAAGTAATGAGGTCTTTAATAAACCTAAATGGGCTGAGGTTTAAAAAGTTGGCATCTGCCATATTCAAGGAAACTGCCTTCACTTGCCAGATCACACTGCTTCTAGCAGAGCTATCATCTTGAAACCTTATCTTCCTTATCACTTCCGGGAGCATTAGAAACTCAAACCTCTACTTTCACAGCTCAACGGCTTCCTGGAATCTCACATCTCCTTAACAGACATTCTTTCTTGTCCAGAAGTTTTCCCATTTCCATTTTTTATGAGAAAAACCCACATCTTAGACAACAACATTCACAAATGGACTTTAAAAGAACAGAGTTTCAGATGAAGGGACAGCATGGAGTCACTAATGTCTCTTCCTGAATTCTCCCTGAAAGTAGATCTCAACTCTTGCACACAAGAACATAACTGTCTTATCCCACCCCCTCAAATTCAGAACTCCTTGCATTAAGAGTCTGTGTATCACCTTACCCTTCCATCTTTCTCTCCCTTACCTGAATGTTCGAAAAAAAGAGGCTAAGGTCAAGCATGGAGGTGAATGCCTCCAAACTTGTTCCAGACTTGGGAGGCTGAGGCATGAAGATGGTGAGTTCTAGACACCCTGGGCAACACAATGAGACCCTGTCTGAAAGAGAGAAAGACAGAAACACACACACACACACTGAGTGACTGGCTAGTTATTCATGAAATTACCCACTTTGATTTTTGAGAGACAACGGAAGGGAGAGAAGAAAAAGGAGTCCCATTTATTTTTTACTAGACTTTTCATATTTGCTCTTGAAATAGCTAAAGGTATAACTTCTCTCAAATTCTGAAGGCTAGTTGTACTACATTTTGGAATATCTTCTTTTTTCTATTCTGTTTAATTATGAGTTTTCCAAGTAATATTTATCTACTTTCCAGTCTGAGTGCTCACTTTTCACTCTTCAAGTTAGGACCTATTGCCACCTACTGGACAAACTGGGAATACATACCAACACATTCTCACATCTGCATCCAGAATAAAACACTCACTACATGAAATTCAAAATTGGAGAGGTCCTACACCTATCTAGAAATTCAGCTAGTTGGTTTGTGACTTCATACACACACACAAAAAAAACCCCACAAATACAAAGGTATGTGAACAGAAAGAAAATTCTCAAAATAAAGAAAAATAAGAATCTTCTGGAAACAGTGTTGCTCTGAGGTGAACACATGGTCTTTGGTTCTTATGAACATAGCCACAAAAATAAATATCAAATATTACCAGGTTGAATTCAACAATATATGAAAATTATAATACATCATGACCACACGAAGGTATCACAGGATATAAGGCTGATGCCCCTTTCAAAATCCAATTCACCACATTAGCAATCTCAATATAGGACTGGAAGTGTGGCTCAAGAAACAGACTGCCTATCTAGCAAGTACAAAGCCCTGAGTTCAAACCTTAGTGTCACCAAAAAAAGTACTAACAATCTAAATATCAAAATTCAGAAACAGTATCTGAAAAGTCTTGACACCACTCATAATTTAAAAACAAACACAGCAAACTAGGAATGGAAGCTCATAGAAAGCATTTACAAAAACATACAGCTTTCTGACCTCAAAACTTTTTTTTTTCTTTTTTTTTGTGGTACTAAGGTTTGAACTCAGGGCCTTATGCTTGTTAAGCAGGCATTCTACCACTTGAGCCACTCCACCAGTCCTCGATTTCAAAACTGACTACAAGGCTGGCATCATGGTATATACCTGTAATCCCAGCACCTGGAAGCCAAAAGCAGAAGGATCTTAAGTTGAAAGCAGTATGGACAACATAGGGACACCCTGGCTCAAAAAAAAAACCCTGTATCAGTTGAAACAGTTTGGTACTGAGGTCTGGGTATAGCAAAGGGTAGAGCACTAGCCTAACATGTATGAGGCCCTGAATTCAATCCCCAGCAACTCAAAAAACTCAGTGTGGTACTAACATAAATGACAGGCATACAGACCAAAGGAATTGAAAGCCGGGGTGGGGGAAAAAAACCTCACATATATGAACAAATGATTTCTTTTCTTCAGTGCTGAGGATCAAACCTAGGATCTTATGCATGCCAGGCAATGCCAAATGATTTTTGGCAAAGTTCCCTCTTTTATTAGGAAAAGAACAGTCTTTTCAACATATGTAACTGCAAAAAACAAAATCCACATGTGAAACAATGAAGCTGGACATTAGCTAACACGATATACAAAAATTAACTCAATATCAAAAACAAATGTAAAAGCTCAAACTATAAAACTTCTACAATATAGGGAAAAAGCTTCATGATAGTGGATGCATTTGGCATGGTTTCTTGGCTATGATACCAAAAGCACAAACAACAAAAGAAAAATTAAAAACTCCAGGGCCTGAGTGTAGCTCAGTGGTAGACAGCAAGCTTAGCATGTATAAGGCCCTGGATTTTATTAGGAACACCAAATAAAGTTAAAAAAACAAACCAAAAAAAACCCCAAAAAAACCTTAAAGCTCCAGTGCATCAAAGAATAGAATCAGCAAAGTAAAATGGCAACCTTCAGAACGGAAAAAAATATTTGCAAATCAAATGTGATAAAGAGTTAGTATCCAGAATACAGAAAGAATTCCTACAACTAAAGCAAACAGAAGCCAATTTTTAAAATAGGCAAGACTTGAATAGACATTTCCCCAAAGGAGATATATGAAAGACACTCAACATCATTAATTATTAGGGAAACACAAACTAAAAACACAGAAAATGGCAAGTAATGGTGAGAATGTGGGAAATTGGAATTCTTGTGCCTGCTGGTGAGAATATAAAACGGTGAAGCTGCATATGGAAAACAGTACAGAAATTATGCAAAACTCAAAAGCCAAATTACCATATGGCCCAACAATCCTACTTCCGGGTATAGGCCAGTAAGATTTTAAAATTAGGACACCCTTGAACACCAATATTCATAGAAGGTTTATTCACAATGGCCAAAAGTTGGAAGAAACCCAAATGCCCACCAACAAGTGAATGGCTAAATAAAATGTGGCATATACCGCCAACAGAACATTATGAAGCCTTAAAGAGTAAGGGAATTCTAACACATTCCACAGTATGGGAAGACCATGAACACATTATGCTAACTAAAACAAGTCAGACACAAAAGGAAAAACACTGTATGAGTCCACTGATTCAGAGCGCCTGGGAGTAGTCAAACTGATAGCAACAGAAACTAGAAACTTACTACTAAAAACCTCTAGTAATAAAACAGTGTGGTACTGATAGAATACCCAGGAAAAAGCTCTCACACATATGGCCTTTTCCCTTTATTTTTAGGTTTGAAGGGCCTGAAAGAGGTGGGTAGTTATCATAACATTAAGCATACAGAGTTTTAGTTGTGCAAGATGAGAAGAGTTCTGTGGATGGATGTTAGTGATGTGAATATACTCAATGCCACTGAAGTGCTCACTGAAAAATGTTTAGATGGTGAACACAGTTTTAAAAAATAAAAGTCAGACATGTTTATCACATGCCTGCAATCCCAGCACTCAGGAGGCAGAGGCAGGGGGACAGTGAGTTCAAGGCCAATAGAGGTTACACCTCAAAAGTTCCAGTACCAGTCTAGGCTACATAGTAGGACTCTGTCTCAAAACAAACTAAAAATAAAAATAAATTTAAAAATAAAAGGAGAAAAGAAAACGCTACTAACACACGCTTGGTAGTGAAAGTGAACCCTGTCCCCCTAAGCTTAAGAATAAGACAAGAGTATCATTCTCATCACTTCTGGAAATCTCAGCCATGCATTAAGTTAAGAAAATAAGCAAAGTCATAAACATCAAAAAGGAAGATGTAAAACTGTCTTTATTCACAGATATGCACATAAAAAATCCCAAAGAGTTTATTTTTAAAGTTATTAGAAATAGTAAAATTTAACAATGTCACAAGACACAAACTCCATATACAAACAATTACACTTCTAAATACCAACAATGAACAATTAGAAAACAAAACTTAAAAACAATAGAGTTTATAATAGAATTAAAAACCAAAATATTGGCTGGGCACAATCCTAGCTACTCAGGAGGCAGAGATCGGGAGGATTGTGATTCAAAGCCAGCATGGACAAATAGTTTATAAGACCCTATCTCGAAAAAACTCATCACAAAAAAGGACCAGTGGAGTGGCTCAAGGTCTAGTCCTTAAGTTCAAGTCCAAGTACCACAAAAAAAAACAAAACGAAACAAAAAAAAACTTCAGGGTAAGTTTCAGGATGGTATACAAGACCTCAAGACTGAACACTTTAAAATTTTAATGAGAAAAAAATGAAGACAAGCTAAGTCAGTGTAAAGATACACTGAATGTGTGGATTGGAAAACGCACTATTAGTAAGATGACAATTCTCATCCTGGAAATATAATTCAGTGGTGGAGTACTTACCTAGTGCACAAGACCCTGCATTTGATCCCTAACACCACAAAAAAAATAATATAGAATTCTTCTCAAAATGATACGGTCAGCAGCGCAAGTCAATAAAAATTGCAGTAGGCTTTTTTGTTTTTAAAAAAAGTAATAAACTGATTACAGATTCTATACTTTATATGGAAATTAATAAAAAGAAAATTTTCACCAAAATAATGAAAATGAAGACTGGAGTTGGAGAACTAACATTACCTGATTTTAAGATTATTTAAAAAAACTATATAATTGAGACATTGTGACATTTATGAGAAATTAAAAAGATTAATGAAAAAGAATATAGATTCTGTAAATAGACTTACACAAATTATTTTTCAAAAAGAGAATCAAAATATTCAATGAGGAATGGCTTTTCAACAAACAGTGCTAGAAGAAATGGATATTCATATCAAAGGCTGATTCCTACTTTATAACATACAAAACTTAATTTGATAGATTATGAGCATAAATATAAACATTAAATCATAGAATAAATAATAGAAAATAAAGAATATTTTTGCAACCTTAAATTAGGCCAGGGTTTCTTAGGGAAGACACAGAAAGAATTAATAAACAAAAAACTGGAGCAAGGCAAAGTGGCTCATACCTATAATCCCAGCACTTGGAAGGTAAAGACAAAAGGCCCACGAGTTTGAGGTCAGTCTGGGCTACACAGCAAGATCCTGTCTCAGACAGTAATTATAATATAATAAATTTTAATTCATAAAAACTTTAAAGTTCTGTTAATCGTAAAACATGTTAAGAAGGAAAGCCATAGACTAGGAGGAAATATTCCCAAAACATACATTCAATGAAGAACTTGTATCCAGAATAAAAACACCTACAGCTCAGTAAGTGGACAAAGAACATGGTTTTTTTAACGGTCGAAAAACTAAAAGATGATACATGATACCAGTAAGTGCGAAAAGGCTGGTCACTGGTGAAATGTAAATTAAAACCTCAATCTCATTACAATACTCCTTATAATAACTAACAATATTAAATACAAAGATGAGGA
The DNA here is from genome assembly GCF_047511655.1 of Castor canadensis. Classification (NCBI taxonomy): domain Eukaryota; kingdom Metazoa; phylum Chordata; class Mammalia; order Rodentia; family Castoridae; genus Castor; species Castor canadensis. The sequence continues at coordinate 10,693,567 of NC_133398.1, read as the reverse complement.
ACAGGGGCTCACAAAGTACTAAACTATAAAAATGTATAAACATGAACCAACAATTCCTAGATATATGTCTAAGAAATAAAAACATATTGACAAAAATCTTGTACAAGAAATTTTTGAGCTGCTTTATTTGTAAAAGTCAAAAACTATACACAGCCAACGTGCCAGCAGGTAAACAGACAAACTGCGGTACGGTTCATGGAATATTCCTGAGCAATAAAAAGAAATGAACTCTCAACCCCTACATCATGAATTATTCTCAAATATACTGGAAAAAGTACAAAAGAGCAAATGTTGTATGATGCTATGCATATGAGATTTTAGAACAGGAAAACTCAGTTTGTCATGACAGAATTCAGAAGTTAATTGCTTCTAGAAGTGAGAATTTTCTAATGGGATGGAAATGCTCTTACCTTAATGCAATGTGGATTACAAAAGTCTGCATATTTGTGAAAACTGCTTTAATTTTACACTGTATATCTGAGTATTACATTGTATGTAAATTCATACCTTAATTTTAAGAAGATAAAGGGGACATGTGCTTTAGGACTCACACAGGGTTCAGTTCTGCCACTTACCAGCTGTGTGACCTTGGCCAAGTGTTAAACTGTCAGTTTCCCCATCTGTGAAATGGAAAGAACAAGAGTGACAGCTTCACAGAGATGCCAGGAAGAGTAAATGACATCAACATACAATAAACACACATTAAATATTAACAAAAAAGAAATCTGAAATCTTCTGTCCTCTATTTCAGTAAGGAGAAAAATACAGGAATGGGGCAAGTCACATATTTTATCTTGTTTTTAAAACAACTTAACAGGTATTATTAGTGTGGGTTTTTCTGTTTTGTTTGTTTTGTTTTGGCAGTACTGGGATTTAAATTCAGGGCCTACACCTTGAGCCACTCCACCAGTCCTTTTTTGTGATGTGTTTATTCTAGGTAGAGCCTCGAGAACTATTTGCCCAAGCTGGCTTGAAACTGAGATCCCCCCGATCTCTGCCTCCTGAGTAGCTAGGATTACAGGCGTGAAGAAACTGAGCTTTACAGGTTCCCTATGGTTATTCAGCAAGGAAGTGGCAATGCCAGGATGCAAGCTTTCACTCATGCTTTCTGTACTGCACTGTGCACCAGGCAGGCATTCCAGCAGGCTCACTGCCAGGATGGCCAGTCCATGAGATGCTACCGAAGGCTCCCTTCAACTCTTGACAGCACTAGCTCAAGCCTCTTGACACTGAGAAGGAGGCAAATCCTGATGGCTTGATTACTGAATGGAAGTAGGACTGAAAGTAGAAGACTGAAAATGCTATTCTAGGCTTTTACTCTGCTCTTGGGCTTCAAGATATTTCCTGTTACTTGAGGACACTAACATCCCTTCCTTACAGCAATTTCAATGTAAGAGACTTCTGAATGTAAAACCTGAACTCTAAGTGGGAAGCTCGAACCTAAGTGCCTCAATATGGCAGAACAGCATTGGAATCTTGGCAGCTAAAATGAGAACCAGAGACTTTATTTTTTTTTTATTTTTATTTTTTTATTATTCATATGTGCATACAATGCTTGGGTCAATTCTCCCCCCTGCCCCCACCCCCTCCCTTACCACCCACCCCGTCCCCTCCCTCTCCCCGCTACCCCCTCAATACCCAGCAGAAACTATTTTGCCCTTAGCTCTAATTTTGTTGTAGAGAGAGTATAAGCAATAATAGGAAGGAACAAGGGTTTTTGCTGGTTGAGATAAGGATAGCTATACAGGCATTGACTCACATTAATTTCCTGTGCGTGTGTGTTACCTTCTAGGTTAATTCTTTGTGATCTCACCTTTTCTCTAGTTCCTGGTCCCCTTTTCCTGTTGGCCTCAGTTGCTTTTAAGGTATCTGCTTCAGGTTCTCTGCATTAAGGGCAACAAATGCTAACTAACTTTTTAGGTGTCTTACCTATCCTCACACCTCCCTTGTGTGCTAAAGCTTTTATCATGTGCTCAAAGTACAATCCCCTTGTTGTGTTTGCCCTTGATCTAATGTCCACATATGAGGGAGAACATACAATTTTTGGTCTTTTGGGCCAGGCTAACCTCACTCAGAATGATGTTCTCCAATTCCATCCATTTACCAGCGAATGATAACATTTCGTTCTTCTTCATGGCTGCATAAAATTCCATTGTGTATAGATAGCACATTTTCTTAATCCATTCGTCAGTGGTGGGGCATCTTGGCTGTTTCCATAACTTGGCTATTGTGAATAGTGCCGCATAAACATGGATGTGCAGGTGCCTCTGGAGTAACCTGTGTCACAGTCTTTTTGGTATATCCCCAAGAGTGGTATTGCTGGATCAAATGATAGATCAATGTCTAGCTTTTTAAGTAGCCTCCAAATTTTTTCCAGAGTGGTTATACTAGTTTACATTCCCACCAACAGTGTAAGAGGGTTCCTTTTTCCCCCGCATCCTCGCCAACACCTGTTGTTCGTGGTGTTGCTGATGATAGCTATTCTAACAGGGGTGAGGTGGAATCTTAGTGTGGTTTTAATTTGCATTTCCTTTATTGCTAGAGATGGTGAGCATTTTTTTCATGTGTTTTTTGTCCATTTGAATTTCTTCTTTGAGAAAGTTCTGTTTAGTTCACTTGCCCATTTCTTTATTGGTTCATTAGTTTTGGGAGAGTTTAGTTTTTTAAGTTCCCTATATATTCTGGTTATCAGTCCTCTGTCTGATGTGTAGCTGGCAAATATTTTCTCCCACTCTGTGGGTGTTCTCTTCAGTTTAGAGACCATTTCTTTTGAAGAGCAGAAGCTTTTTAGTTTTATGAAGTCCCATTTTTCTATGCTATCTCTTAGTTGTTGTGCTGCTGGGGAATCCATTGGGAAAGTTCTTATCTATACCTACTAACTCCAGAGTATTTCCTACTCTTTTCCTGTATCAACTTTAGAGTTTGTGGTCTTGATATTAAAATCCTTGAGTTAATATTGGTATAGGGTGATACACATGGATCTAGTTTCAGTTTTTTGCAGACTGCTAACCAGTTTTCCCAGCAGTTTTTGTTGAAGAGGTCATTGATTTGGGATCTTTCACTCTTTTTAACATATGCATTCATGGCTATAAACTTTCCTCTCAGGACTGCCTTTGCTGTGTCCCATAGGTTCCGGTAGGTTGTGCTTTCATTTTCATTGACTTCCAGGAACTTTTTAATTTCCTCTTTTGTTTTATCAATGACCCATTGTTCATTAAGTAATGAGTTATTCAGTTTCCAGCTGTTTGCATGTTTTTTGTCTTTACTTTTGTTGTTGAGTTCTAGTTTTATTGCATTGTGATCAGATCATATGCACGGTATAATTTCTATTTTCTTATATTTGCTGAGGCTTGCTTTGTGCCCTAGGATATGATCTATGTTGGAGAAGGTTCCATGGACTGCTGAGAAGAATGTATATTGTGTAGAAGTTGGATGAAATGTTCTGTAGACATCAAGTAAGTCCATTTGATCTATTGTATATTTTAGATCTTGGATTTCTTTATTGAGTTTTTGTTTGGATGACCTATCTATTGATGATAATGGGGTGTTAAAGTCTCCCATAACCACTGTATTGGAGTTAATATATGCTTTTAGGTCTTTCAGGGTATGTTTGATGAAATTGGGTGCGTTGACATTGGGTGCATACAGGTTGATAATTATTATTTCCTTTTGGTCTATTTCCCCTTTTATTAGTATGGAATGCCCTTCTTTATCTCGTTTGATCAATGTAGGTTTGAAGTCTACTTTGTCAGAGATAAGTATTGCTACTTCTGCCTGTTTTCGGGGGCCATTGGCTTGGTAAATCTTCTTCCAGCCTTTCATCCTAAGCCTACGTTTATTTCTGTTGGTGAGATGGGTCTCCTATAAGCAACAAATTGTTGGATCTTCCTTTTTAATCCATTTTGTCAAACGGTGCCTTTTGATGGGTGAATTAAGTCCGTTAACATTAAGTGTTAGTACTGATAGGTACGTGGTGATTCCTGTCATTTAGTTGTCTTAGTTGTTTGAAGGTTTGGTTGTGTGTACCTAAGTTGAGGTTACTCTCTACTTTCTTGCTTTTTCTTTTCCTGTAGTTTGGTGCTGCCTGTCCTTTCATGGTTATGTTGGATTTCACTTTCTATGTGCAGAATCCCTTGAAGAATCTTTTGTAGTGGTGGCTCTGTGGTCACATATTGTTTTAGTTTCTGCTTATCATGGAAGACTTATATTGCTCCATCTATTTTGAATGATAGTTTTGCTGGGTAGAGTATCCTGGGGTTGAAGTTATTTTCGTTCAGTGCCCGGAAGATCTCACCCCACGCTCTTCTTGCTTTTAATGTTTCTGTTGAGAAGTCTGCTGTGATTTTGATGGGTTTACCTTTGTATGTTATTTGTTTCTTTCTCTCTTACAGCCTTCAATATTCTTTCCCTAGTTTCTGAACTTGTTGTTTTAATGATGATATGTCGTGGAGTAGTTCTATTTTGATCTGGTCTGTTTGGTGTTCTGGAGACCTCTTGCATCTGTACGGGAATATCTTTCTCTAGATTTGGGAAACTTTCCGTTATTATTTTGTTGAATGTATTATGCATTCCCTTTGCTTGCACCTCTTCTCCTTCTTCGATGCCCATGATTCTCAGGTTTGGTCTTTTGATGGAGTCGGTGAGTTCTTGCATTTTCTTTTCACAGGTCTTGAGTTGTTTAATTAATAGTTCTTCAGTTTTTCCTTTAATCACCATTTCATCTTCAAGTTCTGAGATTTTATCTTCTGTTTGTTCTATTCTGCTGGATTGCCCTTCCGTTTTCTTTTGCAATTCTGTTTCATTCTTTTTTCTCAGGTTTTCCTTATCCTGGCTCGTTTCCTCTTTAATGTTATCTATTTTTGTCCTGAGTTCATTTATCTCTTTATTAATCGTGTTCTCTGTTTCACTTTGGTGTTTATACAGTGCTTCTATGGTTTCCTTTATTTCTTCTTTTGCTTTTTCAAACTCTCTATTTTTGTTGTCTTGGAATTTCTTGAATGTCTCCTCAGAGACTTTTTTTTAAAAATGTATTTTGTTCTTAATAATGTGAGATTCTTACAAAAAAAAAAAAAGTTAAAATACAGAAATACAAGTTACCCTGTCATCAATCCCATTTTCCCAGACACTAGTCTTCATCCCAGCTAAAGCTGTGCCTTCTCCTCAACAGGCTTGCAACATTCCACTGCACATATAGTAACAACACACTTAACCAATTCCCTATCAAACTTCTGACTTGTTTCCAGTATTTTGTTTTGGGTTAGTTTTTGGTGGGACTGGGATTTGAACTCAAGGGTTTGCACTAGCAAAGCAGGCACTCTACCTTTTGAGCCAGTCCATTTTGCTCTGGTTATTTTGGAGATGGGGTCTCTTGAACTATTTGTCTGGGGGCCTCAGACCATGATCATTCTGCTCTCACCCTCCCAAGTAAGTCAGGATTATAGAAATGAGAACCAGCATCCAGCTATTTCCAAATTTTTACTACTATAAATAGTAAATGAAATCTGTGGATGTATATTTTGTATAACTGTCATTTCCTTAGGATAAATTCCTAGGTATATAAATTGCTAACCCTGTACTTTTACATGTTATTTTTATAAATTTTAAACTACTAAATCTGCAAAAATAAATCTAAACATTATCAGTTTTTATGGGTATTATTACATTAGGCTTATAAGAGTTCTCATTCTCCCACACCCTCATTAGTCCTCAAAATCATTATTCTTTAACATGGGTGATGTAAGCTTAAATGCCTGTAGAAGACTGCCAGGAAACAGAAATTGGTGAAAGAGGCCACATGAGATTGGGATTGTGACAAGTCTGAGAGTGCATGCTTATCTAAAGAGGGCAGCCACCACTCTGTTCCAGCCAACAGATGCCACACAGAAATCCAAGCTCAAAGTTAGATCTTCAAATTTGTAAAAAAAAGTTTGATAAAAGGAAACTTGAAATCCAAATTTTTAAAGAGTGACAACTAAGATGCTTTTAATTTAAACACCCTGCCAACTCAAAGAAAATATACCTATACAGAGAACTTGGAATTTTATGTTAACAGATGTAACACTATTTCACTAGTTTATTCTGCAGGTATCTTCCCATGCTTATCAAAAAGCATGTTCAATTTCAGTTTACAATGACAGCAGCCTTTCAAAGGAGAAGCTTATTTTTTCTTTCAGATTCATATCCACAACAGATACTGGGCCAAAAACTACTTCAGGTAGAGAAGTTAAAGACTGGTCTTAGATGACAAAATTGTGCCCAGGAAATATACAAATGGACTAATCAGGGATTGAGGTGCCAAACTCTCCACATATTTGCAGCACCACAAAACTTTTAGGGAAAATGCTAATTTGCAATATAAATAACTTGGAAGGGGAATGCCTTTAATCTGCAGTATCTCTCCATTACTGATAAAGTTTCTCTTTGGTAAGACATCAAAAAAAGAAGGGAAGAAGTCCCATACATTCATTGTTAACATATATTGAATTCAAGTAACTACTTTCAGCTTTTTTTTTGTAATGAATACAGATTTATAAGCATCTCTCTAATCTTAAAATGTTACCTCAATACTGCTCTCACAGAAAGAACAATTGCTACAACCTATCTAGCCTCAGAGTTTCTTTTCATTCCTTCTTAGTCATCCATTACACATCTCCAGACTTAGATGTACAAGCATTCCCTGCACCCACCAGAGATAATGGCAGACATCCATGACTATCCAGTGACCCAACAACTGCCTTTGAATGCAACTATCTTTTCATCAATTGTAAACAAATGCTAAACTCCTGGCTCCATAAAGAGTCTCTACCAAATCAGTATAAACTCTGAAATAGGAGCAGAGGTCAAGGGGATGAGAGTTCAGCCTAAGCTCTGGATCTCATGCCACCCCCACTCCGTTCAAAAGAATCCTTATCAGGACTCTTTCTGCAAAAAGCCACATTCAGGAGCTTGAACCAACAGTGATGTGGTAGACTCAGCTGACGCTTTGGAAGCAGGTTCTTGGAACTGTTATGAATGCAAAATACCTGAATCACTAGCAGAATGTTGTGGAGAAAGGGGGGCCTAAGGAGGGAATTTATCTTAATTTGTTTCAGGAAAAAACCCTGTCTGATAAATGATGGAATAATCTAAGATGACAAAATCTCTTTGGAAACTTATTGAATTATTCTACTGTGTCTAAAAATCATCCTAATATATAAAAGGACGCTCAAATAACTCTTCAAAGTAGCCTTTATTCTTTATTCTTTAGTACATAAGAAGGCACTATCCAGGCTATAAAATCAAGATACTGCCTTAAACTCTTCCACCATTAGCTTTCTTTTTCAATACTGGAGACTAAATCCAGGGCCCTGTACATACCAGGTGCTCTACTACTGAGCTACACCCCAGCCTCACCATTAGCATGTGAGACTTGTCACTCAAGAGAGCTACAAACAGTTTAAGTTAGTTAAAATTGGGGCTCTGGTGTTATACTTCACTATGTACTTTTGGGTGAGTCATTTAATCTTTTCAGACCTCAAAGTTCTCATCTATAAAAAGGGAATAATCTTTTTAACAGGTTTTATAGCTGTTTAATGGAAAAAAAATGCATGTGAAGCACTTTGTGTGTAGTATCAGCCATCACTGCTGTATGGGATACAAACCACATTAAGTTTTGTGTTTGTCTTTCTGAATTAACCAATTCCTTGAAGCAGGATCTATATTCTTAGCTTGGCACACAAAGTGAGGAGAGAGGAAAGGATAACTTTTCCTATAAAAGTCAAACTTGAAAGTAGATCATTTTATATGATATATTCCTTCTCACAACTATTGAATATATACAAAGTGCTGGGCACATAAGGAATACCAAATAAACGGTAATTCCCTTACCTTCTTGAGTTTGATCTCTAACATTCAGCCTTAAGTTCCTTCTCTACAGCCAAGCACCAGTGGCTCACACCTACAATTCTAGCTACTTGGAGGCTGAGATTGGAGGACTGAGATTTGAGGCCAGCACAGGCAAATAGTTTGAAACACCCCATCTCCAAAATGACCAAATCAAAATGAGTTAAGAAGTGTGGCTCAAGTTGCAGAGCACCTGCTTTGTGAGGGCCTGCTTTGCAAGCACAAAGCCCTGAGTTCAAACCCCACTCCCACAAACACACAGAAAAGTTCTTTCTCTATAGAGGATACTTGCGGTTATATGAACTACTTTCTGGGACCAAAAAATTATGACATATAGATTGACAACTGAGAACAGACATGGGACAGAATTCTGTAATTCTGGATCAAACCTATGGTTACTCTATACGTAGGTGTATGAGTACAAATTGTCTCCTTGGGATCCCAACGATCTGACAGTTAAATACAAGCCAGAGCAACGTCGTGGTAACATGCTGTCTTAACATGAAGCTGTTTTTATCGTGCCTGCTCATCCCACCACTACCCACAGACCCCTCTTTGGTGGGCATTTACCATTTGGCAAGCAGACAAAGGTTAATTAAACTTTCAAATTTCTTTTCTTTTTTTTTTTTTTTTTTTTGGCAATAATGGAGTTTGAACTCAGGGCCTTGTGTTTGCTAAGCAGGCACTCTACTGCTTAAGTGTTGTCTCCAGCCCTCCCTCTTTTTGTTTTGAGACAAAGTCTTACTACATAACCCAGACTGGCCTCAAACTCATAATCTTCTGGTGTCTACTGGGACTACACTACAAACACACAACACCACACTGAATCAAGTCTCTTATTTAGCTATTCACTTATTTATATTTGGGATTACTGGGGTTTTGAACTCAAGTACTTCCTCTCCTTAGGAAAGCACGCTACCATTTGATCCATGGGCCCCAGTCCTTTCCCTTTACTTATTTTTCAAATAGGATATCCTGTTTTTTGACAAGGCAGGCTTGGATTGCAATCCTCCTACCTATTCCTCTAGCACAGCTGGGATTACAGATGTGCTCCACTGCACCTGGCTTGTTCATTAAGATGGGCTTTCACTAACTTTTTGCCTTGAAACTCAATCCTTCTAATCTCCAACTCCCAAGTAGATGGGATTATAAGTGTGAGAGATGATAGCCAGTCCTCAAGTCTCTTTTTAAATGCTTGTTTACCTAGATCCTTGATGGTATATCAGTATCTGAGGATGGCCCCAGGAAAACCAAGACCCTGCCTGAAAAATAACTAAAACAAAAAAAGGGCTGGGAGCCTGGCTCAAGTGGAAGAGTGCCTGCCTAGTAAGCAAGAGGCCCAGAGTTCGAATCCCAATACCATTAAAAAAAAGGTCTGGGACAGCAAAAATTTCAAATATGCAGCATTTTCAAAAAGGTAATGGTCAGATCTTAAATAGTACAAATTTTTTCCTCAGCACACTTTCCTTTATACCTTATTACTAGTACATAAAATCCATAATCTGAGTATTTGTTTTAAGTAGAGAGTTAACTTCTTTAGTGTCCTAATAGATTGAATAAGTGAGTTAGCAGAAGGCCATTTATGTTACTATACTGCTGTTTGGAGGAAGTGGGCCAAATCCCCCAAAAGTTAACTAGACAGTAAAGACAATGATGGCCCAAATGGTCAGAAGTACATGGCTCTGTTCCTGTGACTGTGCTATCCCTGTGAACCACAGTAACTTATACTTGCTAACAGCTGGAATGATGCAATGACTCACTTTTATGTCATTGAGAAACACAGACTAGTTTAAATAAATAAGATGTGGTTACACAGATGGATATGGTGGTTCACACCTTTAATTCCAGCACTCAGGAGGCTGAGGAAGGAGGATTGCAAGTTTAAAACCAATCTGGGCTACACAGCAAATTCCAGGCCATAGTGAGAATGTTTCAAAATTCACCCACCCCAACTCCCAAAAATTGCAGTTACAACAACCCATTAGTGCAAATGGACTGAGAATTTCAACATTGTAACAGTAACCTTGAATATCACACTTGCCAGTGTTTACCATTTGGCAAGCATTGTTTGACCCTTTACATACATTACTCCATTTAATGCTCTCACCATTTCATAGATGAGAAAACTGAGGCAGAGAGATTAAATAACTTAACCAAGATTACAGAGTTAATAAATACTGAAGCCAAGTTGAACCAAAGCAATCTTGAGCCAGAGTCCATGCTCTTAATTTGGAAGATTTTTTGCTTGTATGAAAACTTCAAGGCTCGTGTAGTTGCTCAAGTCTGTAATCTAGGAGACTGAGATTGGGAACATCACAGATCAAGATTCGCCCAGGGACAAAGTTAGCAAGACCCCCCATCTCAACCAATAGAAGCTGGGCATGGTATCGTGTGCCTGTCATCCCAGCCATGTGGGAAGTATAAATAGGATTGTAGTCCATGCTGGTCAGGGCATAAAGCAAGATTCTATCTCAAAAATAACTAAAGCAAAAAAAGACTAGGGGTGTAGCTCAAGTGGTAAAGCATCTGCCTTGTAAGTGTGAAGCCCTGAGTTCAAACCCCAGTCCCACATTAGAAAAAAGAAATAGGAAAAAAAAAAAGACCTCAGACACAAACTAGAAGGAGTATTCTCAAGTGAGAAACAGTGGTTATTTCTAGGTGGTAGGATTAGGGATGCTTGTATTTTTCTTTCAGTGTTTTCCACTTTCTTTCTTTTAATTAAGCTGTATCAGGGTCCTCACCCAGTTGATCGAAAACAACTTAAAAAACTTCTAATCAGTTTAACATTAAGGTGTTGCTTTCCTGGAGATAGTATCCTTTGAACATCAGACAATATAGTCAATGCATGCCAAAAAAAAAAGTTCATCTTTAACTGTGCAAACTTAAAATGACTAGTTATTTTACTCAATGTTTACTCTTGATGTAATTATTTAAGGAGATTACAAAATAAGAAATGGACTTCATTATATACAGCACATAAATTCAGGAATACATTTGCTGAAATAGTAAAATACAAAAGTCTGACTGGGGAAGAACAGCTGCTGCTAATCCAACTATTTACCCTTTGACCCTCTATCTGCCCAATAACTGAACAGTACCAATTGTTTCCCTGTAGTATGTGTTGTTTATAATCCCTGAGAGGCATGAAAGGAATAAATAATTTGGCCTAGAAAGTTGACAGCCTTTATTGGAGAGCCCCTTGTCTGCAGGACAGAAATCAGAGCAAGCCACAGGTCCCTTTACTGTTCCTGTTTTATAGCCTAATTGGCCCCCAAACATAAATCAATTATTTCGCCTGTTTTAAGCAACAATGACTTCTATTCTTCAACTTCCCTTGTATCAAGTCATCCTTGTTCTCTTGCGTTTTACAGCTACACGGCGAACACGATGGCTGAGGAAAAAACTCGGGGAGCAGAGAAGAGTAGGGTTATTTGGAAACAGAAGCACAGAAAGGTTATGCTGTTTTGAACTTCTCTTGACCTTTGACTGCCCTTGTCCCTAGCTTATGTTAATGGGCATAGTATAAGGCCACTCCTTGTAGAAATGAACTTAGCCTGAACCTGTGCCGTAACATTGGACGCCAGGAAGCCCAGGAATCAGAGGAAGCAGCCACACTGAACAGCAGCTCGATAATCTAAGCAGGGCTGCCCATCTGCTCTACCACAGAAAAAGTAAAAATAACCTTCTGAATTAGACAAAGTCAGGCTTTCCTCAACTAGTTCTAACATATCCCACCTGCTATCCCAAATCTGCTGTCTACCACCATTGCCAAACCCAAATGGAAATTCGCTGCAAAGGTATTTCCTGTTACAAAACAAATGTGAACAGGTTTTCCCCACCAGGAATTTGGTGGCATGGAGACAACAGAGCTCCTAAATTGTAAAGATACAACAAAGAGAAATTCCTATTATTCTCAATCTAATGTGCAAAAGTCAAGAGGTATTAACATAGTTGTTATTCATTCCCTATTAGAATCCATAGAATTTGCAGTGTCAAAGCCATGCCAATTTAATACAACATGCAGAGCCTGCCTCAGTCTTGAGGCTTCCTATAACTTGGTAGGGCTAAGCACATACATTTGAACCCCAAAACTGATACAGAATGAGATATAAAACTTTACTTTTGCCTATTTACTATTATAATAATCAAAGCCTTATGAGTTTCTTCAAAGAGAAAGAACAAAAGTGCTACTAACTTCCCAAAGATAATACAGGTGCTACTGAGCATACAACCCACATCCACTAAGTCTAATTTTTAAAAGTAAATCTTTGGTGACTCCCATGCTATACTGATATATAAAATTATGCTCATTCTCATGGAATGGAAAAGTCTGTAATTCACCATATTTAGTAAGAAGTCAAGGCAGAAATGTTAAAGGAGCTAGGATTACTGGGTCCAGAAAACAGAATAATTCAACAATAACCTTTATGAGAATACAAAGATTTTATATGTGAGTGTATATCTTTTTCTTAGCAAATGGTATGACGTATTTTCAGCTACTACCAAGTACATAAAAGGAAAATAAGCCTAAGTAGGATGTGCTAAATTTGAGATTTATAAAGTGTCTTTTCAAATTATTTCCAACAGACTGTTAAAACACAAGGACAGGAGCTATACTTAATCACTTGCACAACCCTGGAGCCTAGAACTGGGCCTGGGGAAAAGACAACACACAGCACTTAACAAACTGTTTGACTATTTGGTATGTTTCATGTATAGCTGTGTCAAAGATTTCAAAGTGTCTTCTTGTGTTCCTAGTGTTAAAAAAATGTTTCTAAGAAAGGGCCATGACCCAAGAGAATAAATGAATTTAATTTTTCTCCTTCTCCTATGTCTACTCATAAGAGAATAACAGAGAGAAAATCATGTATTCACCCACAGCTACTGGAATATGGGGGCTACAGACGCAACACCAAACTGATTCTGAACTTTCTAACTTTCAAAAACATGAATTAGGGCTGGGGCCATGGCTCAAGTAGCCGAGTTCAAACTCTAATACCGATTAAAAAAAGAAAGACAAATCTAATTCCCTGGTGTAAATAAGCATCACAGGACTTGTTCTGACAATAAGTATTAGTTTAATATACATGGATATTTATACTATTAAGGTATATGGGAAAGTATGTGAGAAGGTCCGTATTCTGAGCAGATATGAGCCAGGAAAGCAGAAAGGTGAATTTTATTACTTACTTTAACATGATCCTTGGTAACATGACCCTTAAAAAATCTTAAAGCCAGAAAAATAACTCTAGCTAGACCATCTCACTAATCTAAATTACCATTTTATCTTTTAGCATTATTGCAAAATAAGGTTCATATACAATGGATATTTTCATGTCACATTTCTAACAATAACCACACCAATTTTGGGAACACAAGAAACTCAAATGACTAGTTACGACCAAGATTTACCTAGTTCTGAAAAGCAGCACTTAACTAGACCTTGAAATGGTCGCTCTCATCCCTTAACCTGACGCAGAGCAGGAGTATGGCTCAAGTGGTTGAGCACTTGCCTACCAAACTTGAGACCCTGCCAGGTGCTGCTACCTCACGCCTGTAATCCTAAATACTTGGGAAGCTAAGACTGGGAGGATCACCGTTTAAGGACAGCACAGGCAAAAAGTGTGTGAGACCCATCTCCAACATAACTAGAGCAAAATGGACTGGAAGCATGGCTCAAGCGGTAGAGTGCCTGCTTTGCAACTGCAATGGCATGAGTTCAAACGCCAGTCCCATCCCCCAGAAAAAAGTGAGACCCAGAGTTCAAACCCCAGAATCATCAAGAAAAGAACGTAGATTCAGTGCCTTACAAATTAAGCCGATATAAAATATAGCATGTAGCTGGGCACCAGTGGCTCACATATGTAATCCTAGCTACTCAGGAAGCAGAGATCAGAAGAATCTTGGTTTAAAGCCAACCTGGGTAAATAGTTCACAAGACCCTATCTTGAAAACACCCATCACGAAGAAGTAGGGCTAGTGGAGTGGCTCAAGGTGCAGCCCTGAGTTCAAATCCCAATAGCACAAAAAAAAAAGCACATGTTTTGCATATGTGGAATCTAAGTCTAAAAATAGTAATAATAATAATAATAGGAGATGAGCTTTGTTTAACGGGAGGGAGACAGAGGTTCAAAGTGTGCATTACATATGTATGAAGATAACATAATGAAACCCACCAAACACTGAAAAAAAAAATTTCTAAATGAAGCATAATCCTTCTTGAAAATAAACTCTCAAAACAGTCAATATGAAGTTATGAGTATATGGTTATCCATTGTACATACATCAATGTACAATATCTGTTGTTGCTACTAGTTCATTGGAGGATTGAGAACAGAGCAAGGAAATCAGTATTAAATAGAAACTCCTATTAAGTGGTTAGATCTGGCCATTGAACAATATTAGGAAAAGAAAAAGAAAGCATAATTAGAAAAATAAGAGTGCCATCCCATAACTGTAAATTGAAGTAGAATCTGAGAACCAATTAAACAAGGCTATCGATAATACCTTAAGTTACACATTTATAAGTGTACATTTTTATTTTCTTACCAAAAAACATTAGGTAACATTCAGAACTAGAACTTACTAGTGCCTGGATCAAGCTCTGTCAATTCATCCTGACAGAAACCTAAAGAGAAAACAAGGGGATAAAAAGATTATGACTTGTGAAATTACTCCAAGCTGACACTTTAAAAAAAAAAAGCACAAATGTCATATAATGGGAAAAATTCAAACTCAGAAGTCAATTTGGGTTTGAATCTTAGCTCTAACATTTAGCTACTGTATATTCCTGAGTTTCCATTTTATCACCTTAATATAAAAACAGAAATAAGAGCAACTTACAACTCTGTTCTGTTGTAATAGGATTACAAGAGGTACCAATTTAAAATCTTTAGTACATAGTAGGAATTCAATAAAAATAACAGTAATTATGAGTAAGCATGCCAATGTCAGTTGGAATAAAAATCCATAGGAAAATTATAGTTCATTTAATACCTGCCATGCTCTACTTAATGTTATCAATTCTTTTCCAAAAGAAAGCAAAATAGGCACTTACAATAAATATAAAACAGGGTGATTTTATTTAAAATTGTCACAGATGCAGAAAAATTTTCTCCCTTTTTTTCCCTCCAGTACTGGGGGTTGAACTCAAGGGCCTCACACTTGCTAGGCAGGCGATCTACCACTTGAACCATGGCCCAGCCTTTAGATCATGAACATTTTAGCTACACACAAATGCAAGCAATTCTTCCATTAGTAAGCATGCTTGTGCTATTCAGGCTGGGGGCAGGGGGTAGCTCAGTGGTAAAAAGTGTGCTTAGCATGCATGAAGCCCTGGGCTCATGGTGGTGGCTCAATCCCCACCATGAACGAAATACTAAGTATGCTGTTCAGATTGGAATCAACACCTCTTAAAGCGCATTTCATACCCAAAAAGCCTGAGCTACATTTGTCTTGACTGATATGGAATTATCACAATGGAAAGAAATCAAGCACAGTGATGGCAAACACAGTAGGTCCTTTATACACAGTTGAAGAAAGTTATTTTTTTTTCCTTGAGTGACTGCCTACTTTCTCCTACTAGCTTTCAACCCATCCTCAGTTTAAATATTTCCTCAAAAAGCTTTCTCTGGCCTCCTTTCCCCTTATCTCACATATAAAGTCAAATACCCAGGTACAATTATCCGTAACACCTGTGGATATTTATCCATTGCCCTCACCAATACAGAATTACTTGTTCAACGTCTGACCCTGCAATTAGACTGTCCCATGAGGGCAGGTACCTGGTCTTTCTTATTCACATCATATACCTTTCTCTATCATGAGCCTAACACACAATAGATGTTTCATAAACATCAACTACATTGTGTCAACAATAAATTCTAAACTCATGAGGCAAAACTACAATTAGAGGAATATGAGAGCCTCTTCTGTCATCTGAGCTGGGTAACCAAAGCCAAACCAGCAACGAACAGTCATGTGGGAGAAGAGAGGTTCAAGTAGCAAGTGGATTGTTTAAACAACTTTTAAAACCCTTTCCAACCCTGGGCTGCTTTGGCCACACCACTCACCAAACATGCAACATCCTTTCTTGTCTTCCTGTGCTCCCTCTTCCTCCACTTGGTTAAAAAAGTATTTACCCTTCAAGATCCAGTTCAAATATCAACCACTAAAAGGAAACATGGAAAATAGAAAAGGCCTCTCCAATATTCAACAAATGATAAAGAAATGATTTAAATATCTGCCTCCTTCACTAGGTGGTAAGCTGTTCAAGGGTAGGAACTACGCCCATACAGTTGCCAGTATATTACAGAAGGTACTCGAATGCAAGATGAATTAACTAGAAGACACACCCTGCTCCTAGATCACAGTCTAGTGGAATAAAGTCATAGAAGCAGATCTGTATCTAACTTAGTGTATAAAAGGTCAAATGAGGAGATGAATCTGAAACACTAGAGTCTGATGTTGTGGAAGTAGCTGAGAAGCCTCATCTCAGAGTGTCTTTAAAGCCTCTCTACATACAAGGAATGGGAAACACAATAGCCATGGAGAGATGTCAGATGTCTTATCCATTCAGACTATAACAAGATACCATAAACTAGGTGGCTAACCACCAACAAAAATTTATTTCTTGCTTACTGTTGTTATAAACCACCGTGAACTTTTTAAATTTTGTTTCAAAGGGAAAAAAATTATTTCACACAATTCTGGAGGCTGGGAAGTCCAAGAATAAAACATTGCAAACTCAATGTCTACCTGCCTTCTGGTTCATATATGGGTACCTTCTTGCTGTGTGCTCACATGGAAGAAGGGATGAATATTTTCTTTAGGGTCTCTCATGCAAAACTTAATCTCACTCATGAGAGCTCTACCCTGATGACCTAATCACCTCCATCTTCCCAAGTCCCCAGTCTTAATATCATCAACTTGGGAGCTAGAATTTCAACATATGGATTTTGGGAGGACACAGACATTCAGACCATATCACCATAAGAAAACAACTCATCATTACACATGGTGTTGAATATTGAACATCATGTCAGAACTAAATGAAAACAGGCATTTCCTTAATACAAATTGCCCTGAAAACAGGATGAAAGCATAGGAAGACAGAAAAGTATAATGGGAAAGTTAGTCTCCTGCTAAATTCTAACTCAAGCCGCTTCCAGTTATATAATCTGTGGCAAGTCACTCCCTCCCTGTTCAGGGCCTGAGATTCTTGACATTAAATAAAAGGACTATACTAGAGGTATCAAAAAAGGACAAAGGTTTTGGCTGCTTAATATGCCTTCAAAAAACAACCAACACTCTGAACTCGAAGCAAAAAAAAGAAAAGAAAATAGTTAAAGTGAGTATCTATTGCTTTTACTTGCCTAGCAAGCATTCCTTCCTTTTTCTGGTAAAGGTACCCTGATTTTTCTTTGGAAACTTATCCCTCTTTCACTTCAACTCCATATGACCCAAGGAATATTGACCCTACCCTTGTTTGTAACATGGGAACAACAAAGCACCTATCTTACAGGACTACTAAAAAGATTAAGTGAGATAAGCTTTACATAATATTTAAAGTTAGAGCTCAAATATGTGAGCTATCTACTAACTAATCCCTAGGACCCATGCGATTCAACACTCTGTGCAGGCAAAGTGTACATTTATAGAAGGGGAACTTCTGAGTCATTCATGATGGGATGGAACCTAACATTACTAA
Organism: Castor canadensis; assembly: GCF_047511655.1. Classification (NCBI taxonomy): domain Eukaryota; kingdom Metazoa; phylum Chordata; class Mammalia; order Rodentia; family Castoridae; genus Castor; species Castor canadensis. Next base: position 10,675,977 of record NC_133398.1, on the reverse strand, counting down.
CATCACTTTAATTACTTGCTCTTATCGTTGAACCTTTTTTGTATTTTCAACTTTTAACTTGTTTGATGTAATTCCAGATGTTTGCTACTCCCTAAGTAAAAGACTCCTTGTATTTGCCCTAAAAGAGATTCATCCAAGGGTCACAAAGAGCCTGGATTATGGAACTCAGTCAGTATGTCTGTATTCCCTCCATGCAGTTCTGAGACCACTGACTACTATTGTCTCTAGTTTGACAGATATCACCAGTTCAGGAGGCCTGAGGAGATACAGAAAGCAAACTACAACATCCTAATGACGTCAGTGTAATGGACAGATTTGGCTACCATTCCCAAACAGAGCATACCCAGATTCTCAGCAACCAGATCTAGCTAGTAATTATTTGTAACTAGGGCTGTCGGTGAGGCTCAGTGATCTGGCAATTAACTAACATTCGTGAGGCCCTCAATTCAATCCCCAGCACTACAAAAATAAAGAAAGTGACTAGAAAAACCTAAACCAGTTCTAGACATAACCACAATATAATTTAATCAGTTTTCCTCAATTAAATTCAACTCAAAGGCAAAAAAAAATCAGTTATTCAACAGAAAGCAGACTTCTAAGCCCCATAAATGTACAAACTCCCAAAACTATCTGCCTCACAGATTACAAAACATTAAATAGATTAGAAAATATTCTCAGAAATCCAGAGGTTTTGTCTGGTGACCTTAAATTGCTTTCAAAGAGAAAGACAGACAAGAAACACAGATTGGTTCCTAAAGTATCACCAACTTCAGCATATACCCAAGCAATCTGAAATAGAGTTTATATTCACTTACCAGTTTAATTTGGAGACAGATGCATATTGAAAGGGCATAAGGATGAGTTAGTTAGGTTCAAATCCTAGATTTACCACAATTTCTGCTTCATTAGCTACCCTAAACCTCCTTCCTGATTGGGGATAAAAATAACCATCTTGGGCACTGTTGTGAGATTTGTGAGTATATGTAAGTCACCTATCTTAATGCAAGTGATCACTAAACGGCTCTAAGTTTAGGATTCTTCTTTAATACAAAAGGAAGTTACAAGCTGTTCTGCAAATAGGCATTTGACAAAAAGAAAAAAAGATCAGAGTCCTCAGACTGTAATTGGCTATAGTGACATATTAAACCATTGATCTCTTATTTCCTTGATATTCTGACTACAAAATCATGTATTTACCACAAGAGCAGCTTAGGTTCTTGAGTATTTACTTTCAAGTGTGAACAAACAAGGCCTTACAGATAGTCTGTCAACAAATTCAGGCCTGGAATACAAACTAACTCTATAATGCATTTTACAGAAAAGCAATCACTACTGTGGGAACGTTTTAAACTTGACTATAGGAAGGCAGCATTGTGTATAGAGCCTTGGATCTTGATTAGAATTAGGACTGCAGCCCATAAAGGTGAGATCCTTTAAAAGACAAAATTCCCCAGGCACGATGACACACATCTGCAACTCCAGGACTCTGGAGGCTGAAGCACCAAGACTGTGGACTCAAGGCCAGCCTAGGCTAAACAGCGAGACCCAGTCTCAAAACAAAGCAAAACAAAAAGGGTAAAATTTTGTAACATCACACCTTTCCCTGAAACAGAAATCATATATATCCTTCATGATCTGCTACCATTTCAATTTTATCTCTGGCTTTTCACCATATTCCAACCAGTGTACTCTGTACTCATAATTAACTGTATCATGGCTCACTGAATTCAGTATGCCTCCTCTCCTTGAGCATCCTATCTTCTCACCTGAGCCCACCTTTACTCACCACTGAAGTCAGAATTCAAGTAAGGTCTTAGGTCCCTCCAAATACATATACTTCTCTCTCACATACACATATGCACACAGACACATGAGTGAACTTATAAGCTTTTCAGGGACCTCTGCAAGATTTTTTTTTAAAAAGACAGAAAACTGGTTTCAAACTCCAAGAAGCAAACAATTTATTTAAATTTAAATGTTGAGATATAACATTATCCTACCTAGACTACTGCAATTTGAGTTTTACATAGTTTCAAATGTGAGGCAGAAGGTAAAACAGGGCTTCTAAGAATAAGAAAGCCAACTTTGGGTTAAAGGTCTTGAGATTGCTTTGATTAGTTCTGTGCCCCTCTTCTATGGCCCCATGGCCTTCTGTGCTTTCTGTACTACATCATGATCAGACCCCCAAGAAGCTGAACTCCTAGAACCTGAGTTTAGAGAAAATCATTTTCAGGGCCCCCAACATAAAGTGAAAACTGTTGTCCCATGTACTGATACGTAACAATCACTTCCTGGTCCTTTCTAGACCAACCAGTTCTAGTCAGTTCTGAGTTTCCCCATCTGTCTTGTCTCCCCTGATCATCTTTAGGTTCCCAACTCTCTGTCTTTCCTTTAGTCAGATCTAGTCTTATCCCCAACTCTGTCCCCAGCCTCAGGCCTAAGGTATGTTCCAGAAAAGGTTTCAGAGTAAAGGTTTGAAGAACTATTTCTCCAAAAGACAATGGCAGTAAATAACATTGCCATCACTGTTAATTTCCTGCCAAAATAATGAATTCCAGAAGAAAATAATAGTTTCACTAAGCTCAGCTTTCTAAGTCTAGAACAGTACTATTCATTAGGAACTTTTATAATGACAGGAATACCATGCATCTACACTGTCCAATACAGTAGCCACTTTAGCCTCCATTTCTTTTTATTTATTTATTTTTTTTCATTGTACCAGGGTTTGAACTAAGAGCCTTGCTCTTACTAGGCAGTCACTCTACCATTTCAGTCATACCTTCAATCTTTTTTGCTTTGGGTATTTTTTGAGACAGGGTTTCACACTTATTCCTGGGCTGACCTGATCCTCCCAGTTTTGCTTCCCAAGTAGGTGGGAGGACAAGAACCCACCTCTATGCCCAGCTTTTATTGGGTCTCTCAACTTTCTGTGACAATCCTACTGATCTCTTACTTCCAATTACCTAGGATTACACGCATGAGCCACTACACCTAGCTGAATTTTTAACTTTACCTTCAATTAACTTAAATAGCCACATGAGGCTAGTGGTTATTATACTGGACAATTCAAGTCTACACGCTGTCCCTCCTAAATTTGTTAGGCCACATGTTCTGGATTCTGCTGCAGCTTTTTAAAAAAAATGTAATATGGAAATGTTTAGTGATATTATTTACTATACAACTTAAATATCTAATTTATAAATGCAGTTATAAGTAGCTGTATAAGCTATTATCAGAATAAAAGATCCATCAGCCTGCAAATCAGTCACCTATTCCTTTAAATGTTAAGTACCCACGTTGAAGCAAGCATGAGACCTGGAAGATACAAACATGAATAAAACTGACCCAGCTATTGACAATGAATAGTCTAGAGGGGTACAAAACAGACCAACATAACCACAGAGCCCAATAATGTGAATGTACCTAATGCCACTATATTGTGCACTTAAAAAGTTAAAATGGTAAATGTTATGCTATTTATATTTCACCAACAAAAAACCTAGGGGGAAAAAGATCAAACAACATTTTTGAAAAAAAATAAATAAAAAACCTAAATGAGAACCTATGGACAAAATACAAATGGTCAGTAGTGTGGAGTGGTAAGAACATAAATCTTTTTTTATCAGCCACAGGTTTGAATTCTGGCACTATTACTTGCTAATTGTGTTGGCTTAGAAAGCAACTTCTCCTCTCTGAGCTAATTTCTTCATTTGCAGAATTGTGAAAATTCAATGATTCAATGATTTGCACTTAAGGCTGCAAAAGTGCTCAATAGCTGTGTTCAATATTAGTGAGAGACTAGGTGTGGTAGCACATACCTATAATCCCAGATACTCAGAAGAGGCTTCAAGGCAAAGGTTAGAAAGACCCTATTCAAAAACAAAACAAAACCAAAAGATAAAGAACTGGGGGCATGGCCCAAATAGTAGAAGCAGCAACCAAGGGATCAGGGGCATGAGGAAGAAGGCAGGTGTGCATTCATGAGACAAACAGGCTATATGAGAAACAGAGTCCAAGGAAGCAGCACATGAAAGGAAGGAGCAGACAGCAGAAGCAGAATGTACCTAGAAATCCGATTTGACTAGAACTCCCGCAGGGCTGGATCATAAACCTTTAACTGCCATACATGAGGAGTGTGTAGGTTGAATCCTTCCCACAGTAGTCGCATACATTTACAGTTTGTCAATACCAGTCCAACTCTTAACTACTTCAACACAATAGGCTCTAAAATTTAAACCACGAAACTAAAATGCACATGAAGTTCTTTAAAAAAAAAAAAAAGCCAACACACACATGGCAAACTACTACAGCCCCTTAAATTCTATGAACTCTTCCGTTTTTCAGGGCCTTCCTCCACCTCCATTCATTTTCCAGGTTTCTTGTGGTACAATGAATGGCTTGGGGAAACCTTCATTTTCTTTTTTCCTGAAACAAACTAGCTAGCTAGACCACCACCTGCCACATAGCCAGGTTTGCAGCCTACAAGACCACTTTTCTTTGGGTTGGCTGAGTGTTAAATTCACATCTGCCCCTCATGTCTTTACCTAGCAAGTGAGGTGCCACTTGGGCCATTAGCTTTTGTTTTCCACAGGCAATCTGATAAACCACCCTTCAGAATAACAGAAAATGCTTTTGAATACAGGTACATGGCACTGTGAGTCCATACAGCAAGAGCTAACTGGCCCTTCTCCACCTTTATAAATGTCAAAGTCATGTTTTTAAAAACTGCAACAAAAACAATGACCTCTTCCTAATGTCATTTTCTTAATGTGAAATCTAAGGAGTTTAAAAAAAAAAGCACACGGGGACGCTAAAGGTTCTTAATTATATAACTTATTATGCCTACATACTTGTTCAGCATAGATGCAGTTTATAACAAATGTCTATATTTCTATGAGAAAATTAGTAACTTCCATCTGATCAACCTCCATCAACTTGTGTATCATTTTTCAGGTTTCCAGCTTTGCAATTATAGCCTTGAAAGCAGGGTGAAGACAGAAAAGCCATCCTAAGATTATGACATTTCAATTTTAAAACGTTTTTAAAAACACACAAGAGTAGTGCATAGCTTCAAGGCTGTGGCTACAGAATCTGAAGGTGAAAACAGTTTAGGAAGGCAATTGGGTCTGATGAGTCAGAGGTCATTAGTGTTTCTATGGAAAAATAGTACAGGCATTTCTCAGAAAACTGCATGTCCTGATAAGCCTCTGACATTTTTTCATTTTCAATTTTTGGTTCTCCGGAGAAACAAAAGTGACTGATGATCATTCTTTATTCATTTATGTATGCATTTCAAAATGCAAACATAAGAAAATATACAAAATAGTTTGTCAGTTGCCATTTTATTGAATTTTTACTACATGTTAGGCATCAGCTTGATCTCTGTATAAACTTTGTGTGTGTTACTGGGGTTTGAACTCAGGGCCTTGCCCTTGGTAAGCAAGCTGTCTACTACTTGAGCCACACCCAATCTTATGTGAATTCTTACTAAAATGTAATTGCTCTTATCTCCACATTACAGGTTTAAAGAGATTATTGAACACCATTATGTGAAACACACCAGAGAAACCAAAAAATCTAGGGCTAGGGCTATATGTAGCTCAGCAGGAGAGTGCCTGTGAAGCCTGCTCAAGGTTCTGAGTTCGATTCCCACCACATCCCACCACAGAGAGGGAGAGGACGAGGGGGAAAGGAGGGGAAAGGAGGGGTTAGGGAATGAACAAGAACTTCTATTCAGAACATTTTAGCTAATAAAACCATGTATTTGTGCAGTGCATGCTTTGCAACATCCAATAGAGAGCAACAACATTTCTTGTGATGTTCAAGAAATACATCACACCTTAGTTGAGACTATTTACAAGCCTCCTCTTGAATAATCCAAGATGCCCGGTAGGAAGCAGCTACTAGCTTCTTTTGGAAAAGTATAAATTGTTCTCAGCAGAGATAGGGAAGACTGACTGAGATTTTTTTGATCATTGTCACTTCAAAGATTAACTGAAAAAAAGTCTTAACAGACCAAGGAGTCTCTTTGAATTTGGTTAGAGTGCTTTAGAAGTCATTTCATTAAGTACCCCATAGCATCCTCAACAGATGGTTTGATGGAATAGTAGTAGCTCTTTTCGGGAAATCCATTAGTAAGAAGCAGATGCAACTGAAGAGATGACCCACACGTGGCAGAATGTCCCATTTTCTTGCTCTCTTTGAAAATCCCCATTTTATAAAAATGGAACATGGTAGTATAAAGGGCCTTGAAAATGTCCCTCCAACCAACCCTAGAAAGCTATCCTAAGAAAAGGGACAGAAATAAAGAAAAAGTACAAAACTGGAAGACATGTAAAATTTCAACCACAAGGGAATGATTAAATTCTGGTACACCTACTTAGAGGAGTATTTTGTGAACAATATAAGCTTAAGAGTTTCTTATGGGCAAATACCATATTTTAAAATATGGTGTAAAACTATACTCTCTGAATGAGTTTAGCTATATCCTAATACCTACATATGAAAAAGCACATTTTAGTCTATTCTTTCCTGTGACTATCTCTGAATGTGGACATTATGGCTAATTTGTCTCCATTCTACTTTTCTGATTAATAAAAACAAACACATGGTTAAGAAATCCAAGCTGAGCACAGGTGACCCGTGCTTGTAATCCTAGCTACCTGGAAGATCAGGAGGATGGCAGTTCAAGGCAGCCCAGCCAAATAGTTCTCCAGGCCCCATCTACAACACAACCAGAGCAAAATGGACTGGAGATGTGGCTAAGTGGTAGAGTGCCTGCTTTGCAAGTGCAAACCCTAAGTTCAAACCCAGTACCACCAAAATTTAAAATATATATATAGCACCACATAAATACAAATAATACTCCATAACAGGATTAAGGGAGGAAAAACTCCGTTTTTCTTAGATGCAAAAGTTTCCTATATTTAAAAATTATATTAAAAAAATGTTTACCTTATACTTTCAATGGAAAGGGAGCTGTGCTAGATTACATAAGGGAAACAAAGGTAAATAGAGCTGGCTACCCCCAGATTTTTAAAACTTAATAGAGAAAAGAAAAAACTTACCAGATACAAGGAATTATCCAATAAATGCCCTAATGAGACACAAATAGCAGTGGACAAACAGTACTTATTTATGGCTGGACATAGTAGCTCACACTTGTAATCTCAACTACAAGGGAGGTGCAAAGCAGGAGGTTCGTGGTGGGAGGCCCGCTGGGACAAAAAGTTAGCAAGACTCCATCTTGACCAATAAGCCGAGAGTGGTGGTACACACCTGTGGCCCCAGCTATGCAGAAGGCCACAGCAAAGGATCATAGTACAGGCAGAACCAGGCAAAAAAGCAAGACCTATCTAAAAAAATAACCCAAAGCAAAAAGGGCTGGAGACATGGCTCAAGTGCAAATCCTTGAGTTCAAACCCTAGTATGCACACACCAGAAAAAGCACTTCTTTCTTTCTAAGAGAAACTAGAAACAACTTGATGGCAAAAGTGGCAAGCTAGTAAAGAAAGTAAAGAAGAATGCAATTCAGACTAATGAATACACTCAGTCTAGCCAGGTATACTGTGGTGGTGCACAATAGTGGTCCTTGAGAGGCTAAGGCAGGAATATCAAGAATTCAAGGTTAGCCTGAACCACATAGTGAGACCCTGTCTCAAACAAAACAAAACAAAATTTTAAGAAACCCTCAGTAAGCAATTCATATCTTTCAGAGTACCTACTGTTGGCAATATTTCCCAAAAATGTGGTCATAAAACAGATAGAAATTATATAGCCCCTGTCTGGCATATTCTCTTCTAAATGAGGGGCAAGAAAGGCCTACCCAGGAACACACACCACCTTTTCAAGCAGCTTGGATAGTCCCATCCACACACATGGTTTCACCTGAACTTTTCACCTGATGATCATCACCCCACCCCAGCAAACTTTAAACTCCAGATGAGACTGTCTCCTGAACCACAGTATCTACCAAGCACCCTCCTATAGGCTCCACCAAATTCAAGATGTCAAACTGAACTTACTATTTTTCTCTTTGAAACCTGCTCCTCCTGTATTACTCATTCTGGTTTCAACTACCAACTCTCATCCCCCAACCCAGAGATCCCCAGGGATCTTCCCTCCTAGATTCCTACTTTACCACCTTTCCCAAATTCCCCAGTCAATCTAATAAGTCACCAGGACATTTGCAGTCTTTCTCAAATCTCTACAGAACTAATTCAATCCTTCTAATTACCCTAAAATCCTACACTATTAAAATTGTTCTTATCTTTTCTCATTGCCATCCACATCATTTTCTCACTTCCTAGAATTTACAACTCCTTATCAAAAATCCTCTTGGCTCTTCTTCAATTCATTAGCATGATAGTCATGACCTTAAATTACAGAAATTCAAAGTGTACTTTTCACAACCTTATTTCCCTGGTACAAGAGATAATTCATAAGTTTGTATTTCAAAACTCTAACCCTTCATATACAGATAAAAATATCCCAACTTTGACATTAAAGTGATTTCCTAATATCAAAATAGCAATGAAATAATGGGCACCTGTGGCTCACACCTATAATCCTAGCTATTTCTGAGGCTGAGATTGGGAGGATGTCAGTTAGAAGCCAGCTCAGATAAACAGTTTGCAAGACCCCAATCTCCAAAATAACCAGAGCAAAACAGACTGAAGGCATGGTTCACCACCTGGTAGAATGCCTGCTTTGCAAGTTCAAAGCCTTGAGTTCAAACTTCAGTCCCATCAAAAAAAAAAAAAAAAAAAATCAATGAAGTAATATACTAAGGAGGCAAGACAACTTGCTCTGGCATTAATAAGTCACTTGTGTAATACTAGGTTATCTACCCCTTTGTACCCCCATTTTCTCTTCAGTAAAAGACTTTCAACACTAAAGTCTCAAGTTAATTAAAAGCTGCATTATGTGTATTAGGGGTAACACATCACGTAATGGTAACATGTGAGGAATTTAAGGGATATCAAGATTCATATTTTTTAAAGTAGAAGAATAAACTACAAATCATCCATAATCTCTTCCATCCACCTGAACTCCCATTTTGCAAAAGGTAAGAGATTATGTAAAGAAAGTAACATTTGTACCATTTCTGTGAATTAAATACTAACCATGGTCCCAAAGGCTTCATCATTTTCCTGATGAAAAACAGGAACAGTAGGATTTAATTCATAAAGCTATTGTAAGGATTAAATAAAACAATAAATATAAAGTACTCAAGACACATAGTAAATATATAATACAAATTACCCATTATCATCATAAGTAGTAAAGTCATTGTGATCTTCATTCTCCAAAACATAATTATAAATAGACTTAGGAGAGACTTCTTGGGTTTAAAAATCTAAACTACTTTGCAGCAGAGCTAGGGAATGAGTTCCACTCCACAAACACTTAAGAAATAGGAACTTTTATTAATTTATCACTCAGTACTGTTACTGAAATGTTGGCCTCTTGATGATGCTACAGCATTCATGGGAAAACTGACTTCCATGTGAACCATTCAGATCTCACATCACTCAACCAATAAAATAACTAGAGTATGTTTAAGTGCTCCAGATATTAGTTTACCCTGTCCCACAAAAACCATGACTCTACTTGTCTAATACATGCTGCCTTAGAGGTTCTAATACCTGTTCCAAATTCAACAGACTTAGAAGGAAACTTTCTCTTCCAGCATTATCAGGCATTATCAATAGCACAAACATAATGTTAGAATTGCACTCTTACTTCTCCATGTCTCAAAACAAAGTGAAATACTGGGAGCTTTGGGCTTCTGGAAAAAGAGATTATTATTTGATACACAGCTATTTTAATCTAACTCTAACAATCCTATGTCTGAATATGCCTCAATTTCTGAAGGAGTCAAAGTGACCACAATTTTCAGAAAGCAAATACTGTCAAATGAGAAAGGAATTCTTGCAAGGTCACTGAAATACAAGGTGACCAGGAAATTAAAGCTAGACACATTGGTTACTTACAGACCCTACCATGTTACATCTTTCATGTTTTTAAGTTTTCCTCATGTTTTTCCCAAAAATACTTAAGTACTAATGCCATTTCCTAAAAGGCATTAACTATCAGAAACCCTTCCCATTTCACACAGAGAGCTCTGCTTCTGTGTAACATGCTCAGAGCCAGCTTATTAGCAAGCATTTGTCCTAAAACCTACAAAAGCATCTTTCTCTGACACCACAAAAAGACCAGTTAAGAACGAAGTCAAGATTTTTAAACACCTGTCCTCTTGGTTAAAAATGAAGGTGGCATAACTCTGAAATCTGGTTTTCAATTCTTGCTGCTAACCACTAAGGTAGTACCTCCTAAATACCAGATTCCTTAAGGAACAAATGGCCCTATGGCTCCTCCTCTACCAGAAGATGGTGCTAAGATTCATTCCAAAAGTGTAAGCCCTGAAGGCAGACACACCTGGATTTGAGTCCCATCTTTACCATTTACTAGGCCAAGTCACATAACTGCTCTGAGTCTTCCCATTGGCAGCATGACAGTAATGATGTCACTCTTCTTGTAAGACTGCTCCACATAACAAAATGAGTACACAATAAATCAATTTACGGAAAGGCAAACCATTTTTTGTTTTTTTGGCAGTACTAGGGTTTGAACTCAGGGCCTCGAACTTGCTAGGCAGGTGCTCTACCACTTGAGCCATTCGCCATTCCTAAAGGAAAGGCAAACCATTAACTACACAATTTTCAGAGAAAAGCCCTAGTCCAACCAGTCATGGTTATTCTTGATTGTCAACTTATTGGATTAAGAAATGCCCAGGAAGCTGACCAAGGCAAAAGTTCAAGACCCTATCTGAAAAATAAACTAAAAGCAAAAGGACTGGAAACTTGCCTCAAGTGGTAAAGTGCTTGCCTAGCAAGCTAGAGAGAGCCCTGAGTTCAGTCCCCAGTACTACCCAAACAAACAAACAAACAAGAAGATTAGTAAATCATACCTCTGTGTATCTGTGAGGGTCCTTCTAAAAACAATTACATCATGAAAGCTCTAACCTAATCAATGGATTGATCCGTTGATGGATTCCTAATATGATGGTATTACTGAGACGAGGTGAAAATTAGAAAGGGGGCCTTTGGAGAAAGGTCATTGGGGATGTGCCCTGCTGCTTTCCTATATTCCCCTTATCTGTTTCCTGGTTGCCATTTTGTGAGCTGCTCTACCATTCCATACCTTCCCACCATGTTGCACTGACACCTCTGAAACACTGAGCCAACATAAATCTTTCCTACACTGTTTTGTCAGGTATTCCGTCACAGCTATGCAAAAGTAATCCAACACCCAAACCCAATCAGGCTAATTTCAGAGATTAGTAGAGTTGCTAAATCAAAACTCAGCTAAGAAATCAGTTTGATAAAAACTTTCTTTTTAATAAGAACACAAATAATTCAGTGTAGGCTCTATGAAAGATAAAAATTAAGACTTTGTGTAATTTATAATTTAAGTGCTAAAAATTCTTCTATATAGTGTGCATGTGAACTTAATTAAAAAAAAAAAAAGATTAAAACTGCTAATCTGAAGTCTTTCTTACTTTATACCAAGACAGGCTGACAAATTTTACCCTAAGCTAAGCTCTGGACTTAAAGTGTCACAGAGCAATGAGTTGTATATTGTGGATATGCCAAGTATTAGTAAAATTCTACTGAAATGCCAGTTGAAATAAATGTGGCCCACCATACTCTGTATCAGTCTATTCCTTGAGATCAGAAACCTATTAAGCAAAGAAAAAAAAATCTATTAGGAATTGGTTTCACAAAATGATCTGTCAAGAATCCAGGGCTGAAAGCATGACTCAAGTGGTAGAGCACCTGGCTAGAAAGCACGTGGCCCTGAGTTCAAAGCTCATACTACAATAAAAAATAAAATCCACAGTAAACATGCAAAGATATATGCCTAGCATAGACAAAGTACAATAAATTAGGCAGTAAGGCTTTAGGACTAGCAGTTGAAGTAAATTTGCTCCCTGCAAGGCCTCAGTGTATTGAAACATAAGAGAAGTATGAGGTCACCTTTAAGGTTTCTCAAAGTGAGGTGATCGCCAGAAGATTTTACATGGTACAAAGAGAAAGATATTCCAAAGCCATTAGCTTTTTATAGAACAAAAATTTCAGTTTGTTCTAGTGCCTCTCTAAGGCAGAGACTAGTAATCAACAGCATTTAACTATAATTTATCAAAATTATATTTTCATTAAACTAAATTTTACTTTTACCTTCTATTTATAGCAAATAATTTCTTCCTTTAGGATAATGACAAAATTTCCTCTTAAATTGTAGATTACAAACTAATAACTATGCAGTGTTTAAAGAAAGAAGTATATTGTTTAAATAAAACAATATACTAGAATTTGTTGCCCTCAATGCAGAGAAACTAAAGCAGATACTTTAAAGCAACTGAGGCCAATAGGAAAGGGGACCAGGAACTAGAGAAAAGGTTAGTTCAAGAAGAATTAACTTAGAAGGTAATACACACGCACAGGAAATCAATTCGAGTCAACTCCCTGTACAGCTATCCTTATCTCAACTAGCAAAAACCCTTGGTCCTTCCTATTATTGCTTATACTCTCTCTTCAACAAAATTAGAGATAAGGGCAAAATAGTTTCTGCTGCGTAGCGAGGGGTTGAGGGAGGGGATGGGGGGTAAGGGAGGGGATGGGGGGTAAGGGAGGGGATGGGGGAAGGGGGGAGAAATGACCCAAACATTGTATGCAAATATGAATAAAAAAAAATATATATATATAAAAAATGGCAAAAAATATGATAGTGATACAGACTGAACTTTGAAAAATACTGGTTGGGAGGGGCTGACAGCTTGGCTCAAGTAGTAGAACTCCTACCTAGCAAGCGCAGGCCCTGAGTTCAAACTTCAGTACCACAAAAAAAAAAAAAAATAGGTACTGGCTTAGAGGACAGGCTTAGTATGCGCAAAGCTCCAGTTTAATCCCTGGTTACTGGAATAGTAGTATAAGAAGTGGCAGATTATTTCAACTCTAAGCCTCAGTTTACTCATCTACAATATGAACATATCACCATCTATCAAACAAAAATGTGGAAAAGATTGTATGAGTTAGTTTAGCCCAATGCCTGATACTTGAGTATTCAGCAACTATCTGTTCCCTGGCCTTTTTAAGGATATTACCAGAAAGAACTTTTAGAGACCCCTAGGGAGAGGCCTTGGGTAGGGGCTAAGAAGCCAAGCTTCCTGTGTATTAGAGACAAGAGCATTCACTTTGGAGGTAATAGTTCCTACTAAGAACCTCCAGGGACCTAGTCTTGCTTTTACTCTGATAAAGCTGCAGCATGCTCTCTTAAGGCTCATAATTCTAATTACAAGCAAATGACTGGAAATAAAGTGCTATGGGGAAAGTGGCACATATCTTAAATCACAGCAAAATCAGATCCCAAAGCATACCACCAAGGAAGGACTATTTTATAACAGGTCCAAGCTAAAAGAAGGCATTTCATTTTGGCAAATTTAACAACAGTGTGTTAGGAAACCAGCTTTAACTTCATCATCTGCTACTGTACAATTAGAGCCACAGGTAAGAAAACTCTTGAGGAAAGAAGGGGGTCCAACCCTGAGCAGGAATGCATCAAGAAAAGGAACCCTGAGTACTTACCACACAGTTCCACCACTGTAGAATATGTTATTTTACATATAATGCCTAATCTTTCCAAACCCATCTGTGAGGTCTGTCAATTCACCAAAGGGCCAAATCACCAAAAACCCAATTCTTTAACTACAGCTTATAATAATACATATTTAAAAAAAGAGAAAAGGAAAAATATTCATATGGATGGAGCAGTTTGATTAGCTTTTCAGGACTTTTGCCAAGTCAGAAGTGACTTCTAAGAGAGAAGCCACTTTCAGATGAAGCACTAAGTTCAAACCCCAGTATCACCAAAATAAAAAATGAAGAGAGAAAAGCCATTTTCAAGAATATTCAATTTGTCTCTACCTATGTTGCTACAGCTGGAGAGAAGGAGAGCAGAGAGAGGACCTCTGCTGATGGAGACTCAGCCATGTCTGGGCTACAGAGGATTGGAGAAAAACAATACAGAAAAAGGTACCAAAAAAAAAAAAAAAAAAAAAGGCATGGGGGATGGGGGGGTGGACGGGAAATCACAGTATAGCAATTAAAAAGGAGATTAACAACTTCTGCAAATTACACAAATTAGATTCAGCAAACTATTATGAATTACATATTAAGCAAATTGGACATGTAACAAACTGGTTTTCAATGACTTGGATAATTAACTCAGGAATGAGATTCCTAAAGTAATACAACTATAGAATAGACTCTTCACATAATGTATCAGTAAGAGCTTTTACCACTGCCTGTCCTCAAAGAGTCACAAAAATGGGAAAGAAAAGACTAACTCAGGTCTAACACATCTGTTAATCACTACCATCAAAACATCAATCTGCTGAGAAAATTTAACCCTTCCTCCACTGCTGAAGTTTGTCTACTGTAATACAGTAACTATCCTTTGCTACAAAGATGTGTTCCCTGCTATTCGGTTGTTGAGTGGCATTCTTTTAGGCAAAATTCAAAATAAAGATGTCAGTACCAATTTATTTAGCCTGGACAATTATTCCTCATATGATTGCAGATCAAATTTTGCAGAGCTGAAACTGCTTGAGAACTTCCAATACCATCTTTAGGGACTCAAACTGCTGTATATTATAACTTTTTCCTTTTATTACATTGGTTTCATTCAAATACACATAGGCATAAAATTTCATGATCAATTATTTTGATCCAAATGTGAGTAGGTTAGTCCCATGAAATAAGTGTAAAAACTTGCCAGGCATGGTAGCCCTGGCCTGTAATCCCAGCACTAGGAAGGCTGAGGAAGAAGGATACAGGGTTCAAAGCCAGCCTTATATAAGCAAGACCCTGTCTCAAAACCACGAAATGTAAGAACTAAAAAAAATCATAATTATCTATAAGTTCTATAAGACATTAGTGTTTGCTTAAACTACCTGCTCTTACTGCTGGACCCTACAGGGATTGATCACATACAAGATGCTGGAGATAAGTCTTACCTCCCTGCCTATTGATACATAAAACCGGGCTTTTTTTTTACAGCAACAATTTCAAGGTTCCTTCTATTAACAGTAGGGTAGGTAGTTTAAGGCTCTCTACACAACTGAGAATATATTTTGCCCTTCTGGGTAAGAAGAAAAATGGCTTATTTATACATCTCATGCTTCAGCCCATATATAAAGCATTTGTGTGTACATGATGCTGGAGGGGAATCCAGGACTTCATGCACGCTAAGCACATGCTCTGTCATTGAGCTATATCCCCAGCTTCTACAGCACTTTTAAAATAGTAATATTTTTACTCTTACACTGCCTGAGTATAATCAGAAATGTCTACTATCAAAGTTCCTGCTCTTGTAAACTATTTTAAGAACCAATTAAGCTGTTATTTTTTAAAAGTGTTAAATATTTGTTCTGATTCCCCACTGGGTTCAAAAAACTCTTTGATGTTAAGATAGGGAACAGATAGATCTTTTCAGCAAATCTGAATAGCACAAAGTGACACTCTGAAAACTGCCACCCTACCTTAAACCTTTTAAAGTACATATTTTAAATATTCAACTAGTAGATGACAAACTTATTTTTGAAGTCTATTCTGAGCTTCTCTTTTGCACTTTAATAGTGCCTCTTATTAATTATTTCTGATTTTCAATGTATACCCAAGGCTATACTTAATGTTTTAGCAAACTGAATAGATTCTATCTAACCTCTTTGAAATCAACAAAAGCTATAAATTTAACTCAAGACAGCTTTTGTAGTTCAGTTAAGATTCAAGGTCATTTCAGGGCTTCTAATTACTAAGCAGGATTTGAGGAGGTATGCACTCAGTATAGCTAAGGGAAACAACAGCTGGTTTATTCCCTTTCATATTAAAAACCATTGTTTAAAAAAAAAAACTGTCTTGGCAAATTGCAAGTTTTCTGACCACCAGTGGAGAGCACAAAGAAGCAAAACAATGATCTTCAAATATTTGTGTTTACTTTCAATCAATGTAAATTTTTAAGACAGCTAGAAGAATCCTTGATTCTAATTTTGCAAATGCCTTATCTCTAATTAAAAATTTATAGATAACCAGACTCCCAAAATCTTCTAAATTTATTCTGAAACCATCCCTACTAAAAATTGTGATTATTTTCAAATTATTTATTTAAGTCCTTTCACCACTGAACCATGCAGGATCAGAAGTAAGCCACTGAGGAACCCATGCAGAATACACAGATTTCTAAAGAAATTCAAGTTTAACTTATATTTTCATGTGCCTAATTTTTAGTAACACTCAGTTGTAAGTCTGGAGACACCCTGAAGACATTGAGGAAGATGATATAACTGTAAAAGGAGACACACAAACATCAACACATTCCTCCCAGATTTTGAGAGACAATCAGAGAAAATTCCAAACCAAGATCTATGAGAGAAAAGAAGGCAACAACAGAAGGACCATGCTGGAAATACTAGAGTGGAGGTGGGAAACAATGTATTATGTGAAGACAAAACATTGGGATTGTCTTTATCACTACAAAAAAAAAAAAAAGCAAAGCAAAGAGACTATCACAATCTATCACAATGTCTCAATTCCATCTCAAGCACCAGCACCAAGCATTTGTTTTAAAAAATTAATACTACTGACAGCTATAGTCAACAAACCTATTAGTTAGAATACAGAATACAAGGTATTTTGGTATTAAACCAGTTTTAGTAGCCGGGCACCAGTGGCTAACGCCTGTAATATAACGGTTTAAAGTCACCACTGGGCAAATAGTTTGTGAGACCCGAGCTCAAAAAAAAAAAAAAGGCTGGTGGTGAAGTGGCTCAAGGTGCGTAGGCCCATGGTTTCAAACCCCAGCACCACAAATAAATAAATAAACCAATTTTAGTGGTTTTATACCTCTAAATCTATTCCCCCCACCCCCTCAAAATAAAAAAAAGGCCAAGATAAAAGCACAAGAATAGTATAAACAACATACTGTAAGAGAAAAATTAAAAATCATTTAAATGGTCAGCAATGAAAAACAATGGGTTGTTATATAACTACAAAAAGTTTTAAATAAATTCATGTTCAGTGAGTGAGGTTTATGAGAAAATAGCTTCAAACAAAAAGCAGAAAACAATATAGGCTGCTCATAAAAAAATAGGATTTGAAGAAAATATGAGTAATAGTGGTAGAAGTAGGCTTATAGGTAATTTTATTTATTTTCTGCAGTGACCATGCACATTCCAACTTTAAAAATGTCAATTAAGGAGCTTGCACCTAAGGGCCTCAGGGAATTCAGTTCAGAAATCACAACCATTTAAAAGTTAAATAACAAGATAGGACTAAATCCCCTTGCTTTTATTTATATGCAAGCACTTCCAACTGTGTTCCCCAGGATAGGTCCCTTAGACAATACTCTAACATTGCTTTCCAAACAAGGCATTTGAAACACTCACTCTTCCCAGCCAGAAGTCTCATCTCTGCTCCCGAAACTAGCTTTGGAGAATAAATTTACAGTTTCCACACGTTTGCCCATGAATGCCTTTTAATTAATAGAGACACTATATAAAAAGCAAACTTGCTTTAAAATATTTTGAAAAGACTCAGCATATAGGAAATTTTACCTTTGAATGGTAAATGCACTCCAACACAGTAGTACTCTCAGTCACTGCTTGCAATCAGTTAAATTGTTAATTCCAGCCACCCCAACTATCTTTCAGATTTAATCTGTCAGCAAGAAAGGGATTATCTGGGGGGTGGGGGGTATTTTCCCACATTAGGTGATTGATTAAGTTCTCCCCTCTTAAAGGCTGATTGGCTTCCTGGTGCCAGTAAAATGATTGATGAATATTTCAGCTGCAGCAACCCTGCTACACTCCCTACTTTGCCCCTCCCCCATGCATTGCCGCCCCTTTCCTGCTGGGTTCCCCTTTCACAAGCCAGCAGCATTTAAGGAAGTTTCCCTTCTGTTTAGCTCTTTTCCTTAATGAATTCATGTTCTCAAGTGCAGGGCATTTAATCTTAAGGAGACAGGACTCTGCAATGCTTAATGAGTTTTGCGTATCAAAATCTCTTTGCAAGTAATAAGAGAAAACTCAGAAATTAACTATGGGTTTGACTAAGCAAGTGAAATTGTACACACAAAACAGAAAGCATGACAGAAAGGGGTTGGTTATAAATGGGAAAAACAATAGGGGAACATGTTGAAAAACAAATGAAAACTATCACTTGAGTTTACAAATAATCAGAACATTAGAACTTTGTCAACAAAAAGTAGACTCAACAGAAAGGAATTTACATGTAAATTACGTGATCATATAGAATTTAAAACAGCCAGGTGTTCTAAAATCAAAACAGGAAGACAAAGTGTAAATCTAAGTGTGTAAGGATGACTGAACAGTGCTTCAAATCAAATTATCCCAGAGAATCTGGGCTGTAAATTCCACAGGTAGCAGCTACTATTCGGTTTAGGCAGGGCTTTTCTGAATTGCAACAGGTTCTAACCAATTCATTTCATCTTAAAACTGGAAAATCTTTTCAGGAATTATCTAATTCAGACCCTTCATTTTATAGGTGGGCCCACAGAGACATGCCTTTGAGACAGAGCTACATTCAGAACCCATGCATAAACTACTTCCTGGTATGAGAATACTTCAGATAATGTGGTTGGTCTCTTAAATTCTGTCCAACGTAAACTCCATTTCTTCCACAATCTATCTCCTACACTGCCTATCATTTTTCACATTTTTGTCACTCTGCTAGAAAATCATCCTCTGTATTTTACAAACTTTGGACAATTCACTCTTACGTTTCCATTTTCAAAGGGCTACATCAACGTTCTTGGATTGGTACTCCCCTTTAATATAGCCAGCTTTTGTGTGGTAGAAATAAAAAAGGTACAAGGAACAAAGGCCACCTTTTCCTAAACTGCATTCCCAAACGCAGTCAAGCAAACAACCAGGAGCTTATTAGCCATCTCATCTTAATCTGGTGTCTTAAATGTTATAAGGAGAACCATGTTTCCAAACAGAAACTACATTCTAGTTTCAAGGAGGGCCCATCAAACCTTACATTTAGCTTTAACACAATGCTTAACTGTAACACACTGAGGCCCCAGCTTTCACAAGTAGTTCAAAAGTATTCCCTTCCCTTATATTTTGTAGACATTTTCTGCCTACTAGCAAAGGACTGATAGCAAAAGATTCCTGATCTTACTCTTGTCTCATTCGTGGAACAGACACCCCTGTGTTTAGAGTCTAGGTATAAGACAGGGTGTCCCTGCATTCAACAGCTCAAACCTTTTCTTTCCTTAGTGTCCCTTAGATTCACCAAGAATTGTCCCTGACTTGGCAAAATTGTTTTCTGATCAATTGCTTATTAAAGCCAAGATGAGAAAAAGAAAAAAACCTTACTTGGAACCCTAAGCGTAGATCTTTGTGATTATGCCTGGCACTTTACAGATCTTGTGTCTAATCCTAATAACCCAATAGTCAATTTCACAGATGTTAGAATATATGGAGAGGAATGGGGATATTAAATCTAGGAAACAAATTATTAATGCTGAAACTGTGACATCAGGTGAGGGTGGTATAACCTCTGTAGGCCTTCATTTTCACATCTGTAAAATGGGGTAACAGACCTCTCACCTCATAGTTATAAGGATAAAGTGATTTAATATATTTAAGCAACTTAAGTATTATATAAGAACTACATAAATGTTAGTTGTTGTTAAATAAGAACACTACAGTTCTGAGAAATGACAAAGTTACACAGGTGTGATCTGTTCAGCCACACTCTTAACCCTGCTCTTTCCTCCTCACACTGCTCATCTAACCAAAACCCTTCCTCCCAGCCTGGGACTACTACTAACACTTCCAAAAAACAAAGCCCTCTAAATGGATGTCAGTGGGGGGTTTACCCCAGGTGGTTTATTATCCTGCTTAAAAAAAAAGCCAGCATTTTAGGAGAAGTACTACAATGTAGGCTAGATTTCAAGAGTACAGTATCAACTTGGAGGGAAAAAGTCTCAGTTATTAGATTCAATAACTATTATTAAAGTGGTTGAGTTTAAAGAATACATTTAAAAAATTCATCTAAAACATAAAATAAAATCCAAGCATTAAAATGAAAAAAGACTTGTATCTTTTTATAACTAAACTATAATGGTACAGGACACAAAAACATTTAAAAGGCACATTCCATGAAACCTCAGAAACATCAAGATAATTACAGAGTTCTTAGGAAGGAACCCCAAATATCTCACAGATTCTTCATCACCCAGTAGGCTTTACCTTCAGTTCTGATGCAGTAACTCCTCATTGTTATTCACATTGTTATGTGACATTTCGGAATGAGTTCTAACTAGCAACTACCCTACTGAGTAAATCCCTAATTCTTTAACAACACAGTAATTGACTTACACTAAAATGTTACTCACACTAGGAAAGGGTATTCTTACACCAGGCGATGCTTCTCCTATACAGACTTTATTACCACCTGGGGAAAATGAAGTTGAAAGCAAATCCATCTACAAAATCACAACTTTAAAAAGAATCAGTGAAAGCCAAACACAATCTAACAGTGAAAGCAAAAGCAAACTATTCTTCAAAGTTTCTTAAAGATGGGGCTTTTATCTTATTTCATTATTTCTATAGCAATGAATCTTTAGTTATTTTTGTGTTGTCAGACTGATTATCAGTCTATCCTTAGTGAAGAAAATTGTCCCGATAGAAAACTGCTGCCACAACCAACAGACTTCATGTAGCAAGTAATTAAAGTCTTATTAGAAGTCACTCAGTCCCACTCAAAGATAACTTACACTGATGTGCACTCATTTCCAGGAAAAGTTAGCTCCATTAGGGGGAAAAGAGGGAGAAAAAACCCCAAACCCAAACTGGGTGTAATGGAATACATCTGTTACCCCAGCACTCAAAAGGCTGAGGCAGGAAGATCTCGAGTTCGAGGCCAACCTGACCTACATATAAGACGACCCTGTCTCAAAAGAGAAAGAAAGGAAAAGAAGGAAATAAGAAAGAAGAGAGAGAGAGAAACCGCAAATAACCAAATACTAATTGTATCTGGTAAATATCACCACTTTCTTGGGGGGGAGGAGACTCAGGGTCTCAGGCTTGCTAGGCAGGTATTCTACCACCTGTGCCACTCTGCCAGCCCTATTTTTTGTGTGGGTCTCTCAAACTGTTTACGCACTGCAGTCTTCCTCATCTATGTTCCTGAGTAGCTAGGATGATAAGAGTGAGCCACAGGCACCTGGCTAAGTCACCATTTTCTTACACATTAAGTTGGTTCATTTAGATCACAGGTCTCCCTTATTTAGGTACGAATGCTCTCAGAACTTCTTTTACACTTTTAATTTTTTTTCTTTTGCAGTACTGAGAATTAAAACTCAGGGCTTCATGCGAGCTAGACAAATACTTAACAACTGAGCCACATCCCCAGTCTCTTCTGAAAAATTACTGAAGTTCCCAAAGAGCTGGTGTTTACAAGAATTTCAGTATTTACCATACTGGAAAATAAAACTAAAGTACCTAATAGTCATTTAAAATAACCGATTACATGTTATATTTAACAACTACATTTTCCAGTAAATTGGAAGAGTGGCAGTGTTTTACATTTTTGCTAATCTCTTCCATATCTGTCTTAATTATAGCACCTAGTTTCTGTTTCTCTATCCAATATGTATGTATAGGCAGAAAGTCTGGCCTCGGATTATAGTTGGAAAACGGAAAAAGTATTTGCTTTTTAAAAATAGTTATCCAGAGTTGGTAGAGTTCCTCAGGTTTTAAGAGCACCTGCCTAGCAAGGATGAGACCGTAAATTCAAACCCCAGAACCTCAAAAAAAAAGAAAAAAGAAGAAGTTGTGCTGATTTTTCTTGATATTACACCAAAACTCAGTAAGCGGTGCTTTCTTTTAAAGGTTAGTTCAATGTGGACTCTAAAACCACATCAGTGAACTACATGTGCTCTGTTATATTAAAAATCAATTTGGGGGGAGGTGCATATGATGAAAGTACTTCAGATTAATGTATGAAAATAAAGCCTGTGAAAAATTATTTTTAAAAAGGGGGGAGGAGAGATAAAAAGAATAACAATTTACCCTGCTAAGTAAATTCCTAATTCTTTAACAGCACAGCAATTGACTTACACTAAAATGTTACTGGCACTAGGAGAGATAGAATTTGCAATGGACATTATGTGCATGCATGGAAATTTCACAATGAAACCCTTTTGTACAATTAATGTCTACTAATCTTAAAAGAGAGAAAAAACCATTTTGGACAGCTCTTTTGCCCATGCATGATTTTTCTTTTCTCCTCCTTTTGAGACAGGGTTAAGTATGCAGCCAAGGCTGACCTGAAACTCGATTCTTCTACTTCAGTCTCTTAGATAAATGCTGTGATTACAGAATGCCCCACCATGCTGGCCATGCAGAGTTTTGTAGAAACACACCTACAAGTCTTTTGGGAAATAATGCACCACTGATATATGCAGGCTTTAAAATGGTAAGCACATTTCATTACACAATATCAAAAATCTACACCACCCATCTCATCAGAAAATGCTGTAAGGACTGAGAAGCTGTCAAGCTCATAAGGCAAGTATAAGCACTTTCAAAAACTCTAATTGTCACTCAAAAGTTCAAATCTTATTTACTGGTAACAAACAGTTTTTCTTGATGTGACACTCACTGTTCATTTTTGAGGAAAATTGTCTGCCAAACACCAAGGAGTAAAGAAACCATAGTATGCCACACGTTCTTTCAAGTAAGGTGCTCCATGAAAAAAGAAAAAGGCCAGTTTGAATCACAACATGATCGCACAAGCATCTTCTCTTACAGCAGCATTTCTATTGCTGTGGCATCAGCAATGCTTTGCGTGTACCTGACATTTCATCACATACAATATCAAAAGCACATGCATTCATGAGATTTTATAAAATTAACCATTTTTACTGCTGAAGGCCAATCTTAAGTGAAAATGGCTTTTCTTGCGTAAGTATTAATACATGGAGGACAAGAACACAATGACTACCAGTACTATTTGATGCCTTAATTTCTGTTAAGGTACCAGCAATTTTGTCCACTATTGTTTTTGCAAAAACCAGTGCAGGTATCAAGATTAAAAAGGGCAAATAATGTCTTGGCATTATAATGAGGAGTTCTGACCAGGAGAAATCCTAACAGGGTCTCAGGATGCCCCAAAACTCATAGACTACATCGTGAAAACCACTGGTTTACATACAACACAAAATAAATTTAAGGACTCAAGTAAGAAAAGATTAAGTCTGAAACAATTTAGTAACAAATGACCAAGAAATGATGAATGATAGAAAAATGACACAATCCACTAAGTACTATACTTCATTATTTTTTAATTGCTTCATTATTTGGTTATAAAGGCAAGAGAAGAGGAAACAAAAGCATATAAGGCTATACATCAGTGTCCTATCCTCTTGTAATACAGCAAGTAAATTACATGAACTGGCCTAAACTGTGATAAAAAGAACACTGTATCTAACCCGGTGGAGAACAAGGAGTTCACAAAATAGTCAAACTGAATTTTTAATTCTTCCAAGGTGAATCAGATTCAGAATTGAAATGAGCACATGAATTAAACAGAACTTTTAAAATGAAAACTAGACCTGAGGAAGCTAGTTCCCTTCAATGAATCAGTCTATCCTTCATTTTAACATAGATCATCGAAATGTTTCGCAAATCCTTATTGGATTATGTCCCAAGGAAACGTTATATACAAAATATCACTGGAAGTTTAACCAATTAACTCCTTATTCAATTAAGGTTTTAGAAAAAAGTAGAGAACACAGAAATGTTGGCGCTACAATGAAGAATGTAAATAGGCGAAACCCACTCACAGACTTGTGAAATGTTTTTATACAAAGATCTAAAATTCCAAGATTTTATTGAATGAAGGGAACTGGAAATACACTGAGAAGTCTACCAACCTTTTCCACAAGAGGAATTTAGTTGTGTTCTCTTTATTCTCGAATTTATTGAATTATAAATTATTTCAAATGCAAAGTTATTCAAGCAATGTGTTAGACACATTTCTTACTACTACAACCACAATTACAGTTTCCAAAGTGCTATATTGCTTATTATTCTAACAATTCCTTCAATTACTATTACCAAACTCTCTTTCTTTTTTTTTTTTTTTATTATCTCACTTCGACAATGAGAGGAAAATCCTTACACTGATTCAAACCACCCACGTAGCGTATCTTCAAATCAAATGATTGGATTTGTTTTCCCCAATACATTACATGTTGCTGCCCAGGGAATTGGTTTTGGAAACATTACACCTGCTAGCTGACTTATCAACAGTGCCCATAGAATTGACACCAACTTAAAAGCAAGAATCTGTTCAGAAAAATAAAAAAATTCACTACTGCTGCCATCTGTGGTTTATGCTTGAATAGCTTCTCTGGTGTAAACAAACTGAAGGGTGTAAAATTTGCAATTAGGATTCAAAGACTTCATTTGAAGATATTTTCTACAGTTAATCCTTACTATTACAAAACTGTAGCATTTATTTACTGTAAAACCTAAGAATTTATGAGTCTCAATTCCAGATTAGACTATGCTGAAGGAAAAAGCATTAGCTACAGTGAATAAAAATGTTTCACTATGCAAAAGCTAACTTTTGAAAATATTAAAACAAAAATAAAAAAGTGTATCTTTAAGGAAATCCAGGAATTTTCTACTTAGGCATAATAGTTTAGCCAGCTTGCTTCAATCAGGATAAAAGTTTGAGGGTCCAATTAGTCCTATAATTCTAAGAACAAAAATTTCAAAATACAAATGAAGCTTAATGTAGGCTATTTTCAAAACTTATTTTCTCTCAGTTTGCTTTCTCAAATGACAACCACTGTAGTTTGGGGATCAAAAGGTTCTGTGCAGCTGGGGGTGGGGAAAAAAGCAATTCAGCTCTCCAGCAGCTAGCTGAGGAAATCCTGGTCCTCTCCCAACTAAATCACTGTTAATTAGAATTACCGGGCACACTAGTAAAGTCTTACTTAAATAATGGTAACCAAAGGAGGGAAAATTCTGTTTTCTTGGGAAGCAGTTCTAGAAAGGCTGCTGTTGTAGGTCGTAAGAAATGAAGAACAAAATAAGTAGGAAATATGCTACTCTTTCAAACAAAGTTCTCTATTCTGTAGTTGTTTTTAAACAATGGAAAAAAGCACACTAAACATCTCAAAAGGATTTCTTTTCTAATTTTCCATTACTTACAATCTAACACCCTAATATTTCTTTTGTAAAGACAAGCTATGCTGGAAAATAGCAGTAAATAGAAGACTGAACTTGCTTGATTCTAGGAATACTGTACATCAAAGTTACACCCAGAGATTTTTGCTTAAGATTAAGCCAAATGAATCTGAATGAAACGTCAGTTCCAAAAAGCTCAATACCCAAAACACAATCACCTGACTCAGTATCAAACCCCCTTCTTGACAACTTTTAATAATTCTGCTTTTTCTGAACACTAGTTATCTCATTCACAAATCTTTTAAGAAATTACCCGAGTCACAAAAACCTTTATCCCACCACGAAAACAAACAAACAAAAAAAAAAGTTTAAAAGAAAGCATTTTCTCAACTTGTCAGTTTGGGAAATACTTTACAAAGAACTGGTTATATTAAACCCTAGTGAACACATTAGCTAGCTGCCTCCTGATTGAAACTGTTTCAAGGACAGTTCTTCTTTGTTGAAATGGAAGCCTGTTTATCTGTTGATTTTTCTGATTATGACCTGTTTCACACAGAAGATGACTGAAATTTGGTTTACACACAAAATAAGGCATTTTTACTGTTCTGCTTAAAAAAACAGATTTTACCAAAAATCTGTTTTGGTAAATAGATTAAAATTAGGTATTATAATCTAATGTCTATTTTCTACCTTCACCTTCCAACCCCAGGAAAAAAACAGGGGAAATGAGAAATCATGCAAATATGAATACTCAGATGCACAATTTTGGAATTTGCAGCAATTTTTTTTATTAGCTCCCCTTCTAACTGCTTTTCACACATCAACACAAGTGCAAGAAAACATTCTTTTGCTAAGAATTCAGAATGTATTACAGATTAGGAAGAATGTCATGATCATACTCTAACTGTATGAACCAGAAATGCTCAGAATTTGATGAACTGTTCATCAGAGATTGGAAATGTGGTTATTTCTCATCTTAGCTGCCCCAAACTACCAATGGATTGGTTCGTTTGTTGCCTTCCACTGTTCTTTGGAGGTCACAGAACCTACTTGAAAACATAAAACCTGTGTGCTGTATGTGTAAGTACTAGAAACATTTTCCCCACTCCCCTTAATGAAAATAGAAAATTTAATTTTTAAAGTCACAGAACTGAAAAGTTAAACTGCCACAGGAAATACTTGCTAACTTAGTTTCAGGAACAAACATTTGGTATCATAATCATAGCAGAAAAAAAGCATACTGTTTAGTGAACTCCCCATTTTTAATCATGAATAGATACATGAAATATGCTTTTAATCACTTATAATGGTTTACAACCTTCTTTTGATTTAAATATGTAAAAGTCTACCCCCTCTTAAAATAAAATGAACAAGCACAATACTCAGTCTATGATTCCTCAAATCATTCATCTTCCTTTGAAATCCCAAAAGGGAGCAATCTTCTATATTAAGACTAAATGAGTTCATGTTTCTTATGAAAACCTGCAAGCAACAACTGAAAATAGCACAGTCAGCACAAGAAATTCCTGGAAGGGTTATGGTGCATCAAAAGGATGGAATCATAAAAAAACATTTAAAGGACTGTAAATTCAGCAGCCATGGCGTTTCCGGCAGGAAAACATTTCTAAAATTCCACCTTCAGTTTATTTCTTCATGACACAGACCAAAGAGTTCCCATCCAGATAACCATCTCTTGCAAATATTTCATGCAAAATGGAAATATGTCATCAAGATGAAAAGGTAGGGTTTTTTTTTCCTGATCAGAAATTAAGCAGTTTCATTTCTGAAGATTTACATTGATTAGGAAGCAAAAAAAAAAAAAAATGTGCTCACTATTCCAAAGGCAAGTTTTATTTAATTTTTTGCAAATTTTTTGAGCAAATTTTTTTATGACTAAGTTCATAAGTACTAAGATACAAACTGTAAAACTCTACCCAATGCTAGTTTTCACAGCGAAAAATATCCAACACCATTTTCTGTACTTTCTTTCTACTCATTTAAGTTGCCAAAGTTCTCATTGTGTTTTCAACAAAACGAAAATCTTTGTATCACTAACTTGGACTCATGTGAAATATTATACACTTTAGCATAAATGGATTGCTTCATAAGATTTTTTAAGTGGTTCTAACCAGTTGAGGAAATGAGAGTAGGAAAGAGAAATCTGATTAAGAGTTAAAATTGCCACTGAGTTCTTTAAAATGTGCTAATGAATAATTAATAACAAATACACTGTTCTTAGGCTTCCTTTACAACAATATGCTCAAATAGAATCTGAAAGAGGTCCGCAATAAAATCTGCCAATTACATTATATTCATAGGTGGGTACAGGAAGTATTCACACATAGGAAGGCATTACAGAAATATACCTGCTAATAAATGTGCTGTAAGAGATGTGGAGCCTG
This sequence comes from Castor canadensis, assembly GCF_047511655.1. Lineage (NCBI taxonomy): Eukaryota > Metazoa > Chordata > Mammalia > Rodentia > Castoridae > Castor > Castor canadensis. The sequence goes on along the minus strand of NC_133398.1, from coordinate 10,648,281 downwards.
GGTTGAAAAATCAGCATGGCAAATTTTAGGTTAGGATTTACAACATTCACAGCTTCATACCAAACCAAATCTCCACAAAAACTAGCTTAAAAAGTCAAAAGTGTTAAAGAAATCCTTTGTTCCTACGATACTGTCTCCTTACTGCCTTCTCCTTTGTGACACGGGATTTTATTGATCTCAAACATGTTCACATTCAGAAATTAGTCTCCAAAGACACCTTACAGGACAGCCAGTCACCTAGACACCACTCATCATACACATCTTTTAAAAAGAACAAAAGCTATTTGATCAACATCAAGTAAAGTTAACCAGGCTCTCTTCTAAGTAGACTTTTTCCTAACTGGTTAAAAAAAAATTCCAGATCTATTGAATTAATAATAAACGTTTGATGAGTTAATAAACCTCTGAAGGTGCAGATCCAACCCAAGATTTCTCTCTGTAGCTCCTCATTCATTCAACCAACAACTGAGCGCCTAAGTGACCTATTTTCAGGTTACTTTCCTCACACCTGCCAGGTCACTGTCCTGATTGAGAAACTTTTTGCTGAAGCAATTAATTTTTAGTGCCTCTAACCGTCCCGGGTGTTTGCATTCAATTTGAAATCTGTTACTTGTTAGACACTGTTCGTTCGGTCCTAGATCTTTTAGAGAATTGCGAGTTTATGGCGCAGAGAGGGGAGGAGGCGCCGATCTCCGAGAGCCTGCCCTTTATTCGGAAATGAGGAGATGTGAAAGGTGGAAGGCAGGGCAAATAAATAAATAAATCGGGTTTGCAGCCGGAGCGTTTGCCGGCCTGTCCGAGCACCCTTTGTAATGCAGGCCTCCCGGGGCTATCGCCTGCGCTAATTGCTCCAGGGCGCTTTCCAAGTTCAAAAGTTCACCTTTTACGACCTCACAAAAGCTCCTTACACGTTACCAATAAAAACATTCCGCGGCAAACACCGAGGAGGAAAATATCAAACAGATACAAATAAAACACCCCGCAGAGGGGGGAGTGAGGGGAATTGGGCGAGCAAGCCCTGCGGAACCTGAGGACCCGGCCCGGATCAGGGGCAGGGGCGAGCACCAGGAAGGGCCGGGCCAGGTGAGGAATTCCCATCGCCCGGAGTCCCGGATTGGGACAGCGAGGAGAACGAGGCTGGACAAGTGCGGACCGGGACGCGCCGGCAGCAGCCGGGAAGAGGCAGGTGTCCCAAACCCGGCTGGCGCTGGAGACCTGAGCCAGCAGAAAGTCGCCTAGCAGAGCAGGGGTGAGCAGGGGCGGAGGCGGGCAGAGGGCGCGGGGGTCGGGAAGGTGACGCCGGGGGCGGGAGCAATCACCAAGAGGTCCGAAAAGGGAAACCACTTGGGGCTACTAACCACCCCGGATCCGCACAGAGGAAGGCTCACGGTGTTAGGGGGAAAGTGAGGGACTGCCGAGAAGAAAAAGGCTCTAGAAAGGTGAGGGATACCAGGGTGTGGCGTAGGGTCAGCACAGCCAGGAAGAGGAACCCTGGGGTGGAGGAAAAGCGGCTCTAGGCAAAGGTGACCCCACGGAGAGGTACCCCTACAAGACGGCCGCGTGGGTGAGGAGTGAGATGCGCGGAGGGAACGGGGGGAGGGGGAGAGGGGTCCGCGCGGAGGGGACCCGGGGGACGATGAAGAATTGGCGCTTCGGGGACTGGGGGAGGGGAGGCCTGTGCCGAGGGGAAGGGGCGGGGGGGGGAGGAGGAGGCAGTGAAACTCGGTGCTCCGGGAACCGGGCAGGGGGAGGGTCCGCGCCGCGAGGAGAACGGTGGGGGGGGGGGGGGCGCGGGGGGCCTGCGGCGAACGAGAGCCGCGAGAAGAGGGAGCGTCCACGCTGAGGGAGACTGGGCTGAAGTCCATGCTGAGGCTTCCCAGGGCGGGAGTGGGCCAAGAGGAAGGGAACCGCTGGTGGAGAGACGGAAGGCCACCTCTCTGTCGGCCCAGGCTCTACAGGCCCCTTACCCACCGTTGCGCGGTGGCGGAGGGAGCGCGGCGGGCGGCTCCAGGAACCCCGCCGAGCCCCCGCCGCCTCCCCCTCCGCTAGGCGGCCGTTCGTCCCGCTCCATGAAGTGGTTCTCAGGGCTCGGACCGGGTTCGCTGCTCTGCCATGACCACGGCCCTTAAAGTCGTCGTCGCCCACCGGGAGGAGGGGGCTGTCAGGGGCCGGCGGGCTCCCGGCCGCGGCGCGCACTGGGCCCCGAGCCGCCGGGCTCCGCGCCCCTCCGCGCCGCGCCCCCTCAGCACTGGCCAGCTCCCTCCTTTGACGTCACGCGCCGCTCCTACGCACTGATTCTGCAAGGCACGCTGGGAATTGAAGTCCTTCTGGCGAGGCTGACCACGTAAGACTCCACCAACTTGAAGGGGTGCTAGGAAGGACAGTAGCACTAAGAAGGGAAAGCCAAGGCCTATCGATATCAATGATCCTGACAAAACTTGTGGCAAACGTTTAATAAACGGTTACTTCAAGATCTTCTCTCTATCGTGACTTAGCAAGGTCAGACTTCCCTACGACTCCTATAATCGCCCCCCCTCGCGCCAACAATGAGTCTTTCCAAGGAGGCGGAACGAGGAGCCCGGTGAGCACGTGCAAAAAAGCCCAGCCCTGTGGGCGGGGCCCCAAGAGGCGGGGTTTGTAGGTATTCACCAGGGCCTTCCTTCCCAGCTGCGGGGCAAATTGGACCGGAGATTAAAGGACCGGAGTTTAACTCGAGGTGACTGCGTTCGTATGCAAATGGATCTCTACAGCTCTGCTTTCCGGGGAAGTGTTTAAAGCCTTTTACCTCCGGGTGGGCGGGAAAGACTAAAGCTTCTTTTCCCCCTCTTTCATTTTCCCCCTGCCCATAGAACAGATGGGCAAACTAAGATCCAGGCCATTGATGCCTTCAAAGAAAGCTTCAGGCTTTTGACTCCAGGTGTCCTGAAACCTTCTGTTTAAGAGTAGCCCCTTATTCGAGCAGTTCTTTCCCCCTGCTCACTTTTCTAATCTGTAAAATGAGATTAGACTAGGGACTGGGTTCAGATGAGAGATCCCAAACTGCTCCCCTTCCTCCCTCCACCCCACCTCAGTTTCCCGAAGTTTTCTGGGAACAAATTTCTGGATTTTCTCCGATGCCCCCAGCCGAACCCACTACCTGTGGCCACTAGATGGCGCACGGCCACCGGCCTCTGGACCTGCTGGGGTGTCGGTCTTCGGTGACCCCCTCAGAAAAGGAATCTTTCGCGGCTACGGCCCAGGAGCTAAGGCCTACCTGGCCTGCTTGAAGACAAAGAACAGGAACACTGGTGCTTCTCCCGCCTCTCTGCTGGGTTTTGCGGAAGCTTCCTCACTGGCCGCTCGTTCTCTGCTTTCCCCTCCCCCGCCCCGTCAATCCTTTGGCTCCGCTGTGTCATCCCTTACTTAAAGTCTTCATCCTGAACGGGTCTGACCCCTGCTCACATTGCTCATCACGCCCCTTCCGTCACCTGCTGCGCAGAAGGTTTTGCAACGTTTTCTCTCACTTTTGGGTAGCTGTTCTTACCAACATTGGTTAAACTGTTTCATTCTTAATCTATGCTGACTCCGAGAGATTTACACTAGTGCTTTGTTGTTTAAACTTCACACCTGCTCAATAAGATAGCTCCGATATTGTCCCTATCACGCGCTGATGAAATGACGGCGTGGTGGCGATTTGGTCCCAGTTGGTCAGAAAGCTGGAATGCCGGGCTGTTGAAGTGGTTCAAGCGGTAAGAGCACCTGCCTAAGCAAGTATGAGGTCCTGAGTTCAAACCCTAGTGTCGGAAAAAAAAAAAAAAAGCTGGAATGCTGTCAGCCACTCCACTTTATTCGTCTTTCTAGATCCTCTTCAAATACTTCTTCTGTGGCACCTTCCTAAAAACCTGCGAGGGAACAACTAGGTCCCCTTTGTGTTCACACATGGCCGTACTGAGCTGAACAGTAAGAAATGGCCTCTCAGTGGTTACTTCACTACCTTTTCTGAGCTGTTCCCAAGGGCAGGGAGCTGTGCAGTGCTCTACCCCTGTAATGGGAGAGGGGAGCCCTCTGGACTGTTCTCTCAGTTCTGGGTTCTAAAATATGTCAGGAGCAGATGGTCTTCCTTGGGTTGGAATTTCCCTGTCAGGTCTCTAAAGGTAGAACTAAGTGATCCTGGGTTTTGAGTGGTGGGTGAAGATTGTAAGTCATCCCAATGGTGGGCAGAGGAGTCAAGCCAAACACTCAGCTTCCAGAAAACTCCTCATCCTTCAGCTCTGTGAATCTGCCTCCCAAAATCCTCCCCAGATCCTCTGACTGTACAAATCCTTTTCATCTCACTCACTGCTATAACCTCAACTGCTGACCCCTGGGCCTGCACGGTAGACACACACTAAATTTCAAATAGAAAGACAGAACCAAAACAGACCTGACTTTTCTACTTAATAACTGTGTGACCTACCTTTGGTGTTTACTTCTGAGCATAGGTGTCCAAGTTTCTAAAGGAGGAGGAACAAGAATAATAGTTGCTACCTTGTAAGAATGTTGTGAAAATTAAATGAGATGGTGCATACGAAACAATTACTATAAGGCCTGGGTTAGTAGATGGAACCTGTTACTGATGTTACTCAGAGTAGTCCCACACCCCACATTCCTCTCTTCTGAAAAGGTTTCTGGGAAGAGTCAAGTACCACAGCACTGAGAAAAGCAAGGGGAATAAGTGAATGTAGCAGATTCTAGCCACTGTTCTGTGCGTGGGGCCCTTTGAGGCAGGAATCCAGTTATGTGTCCAGCATGACAGGACCTTTTCAAAATCCCACAATCTTGAGAAGTCAGTACTTCCCCCCAGATTATAAGAAGGAGACAGTCTCAGAAAGACAGATGAAAGGCTAAGTATGGAGGTACACACCTGTAATCCCAACACTTGGGAAGCTGAGGCAGGAAGATCCTGAGTTTAAGGCCAGCCTGGGTTCTATAGGGAGATCCTGCCTCAAAAGAAAGAGGGAGAGAGATAAAAAAAAAAAAAAAAAAGAATCTCCCAGGACCTGCAGGACTCAAGACAAAAGAACTGGAAAGGAAAGTCAAGGAGAGTAGTCCTGAGGTCAGAGGCAGACAGAGAGACAGACAAACAGGACCAGATGGGGCTACAGCTAAGACCAAGGCAGGTATGAGCCTCATCATAGGGCCCTTATCTGTTGGAGACAGACACTAATCGAATCAAATAATCACATAAACCCATAATCTCACAGAAGTGCTACATCTGAGAACACTCTCAGACATCCCCAGCATGGTGAAAGTGTGTGACAGAGGTTGATACAGTTGGCGTGGGAGTCAGGGAAAGCTTTCTGGGGTACAGACCACTAAAGATGGAGGGTCACATAGGAGTGAGTGAGTCTAGGTGGAGAGAAATAAGTGGAAGAAACAGCAGTGCAAAGGTCCCAAGACCAAGTCAGGACTTGTCACATCCTAGCAAAGGATTATCTCTGGCTGGGAGGAGTCTATCCCTGGGGTTGGGATAGCAGCCAGCAGGGGGCAGACTTGCCTTCCAGGACATGCTTAGAGAGTCCATGGGAGCCAGGCTGCATCTAGGAGAAAGAGCTGGAGAAAGGAACCCTTGCCTGGTTGCATTTGTTTTAAGTACACTTTGTCTATAATTTGAATAGATAGGAGACATATGGCAAAACCCACAGAATGTCAGAAAGTATTCAATGAAGATTTTCTCTGCTCCAATTCCTGACTACAGATCCTCTCCTTGGAGCTATTCACCCTGTTGATGCACTGAGTGTCTTTCCAGAGATAATCTGCGTACCTAAGAACACACACAATATTTAGTTTTTACACTACGCCTCCTCTGGACCCCTCTCCAGAGGATCTCCAGCTAGAAAGAAGCGTGTTTGTACTGAACACCTACTTCACACATGACTTTTTAATTCAGACCCAGATCTTGTGCTAGGTGGGCGGTTCTCAAACTCTAAATCCTGAGGGTTTGCTGGGCCCCACCCCATCCCCAGAGAATTTCTGCTTCATTAGGTCTGGGATGGGACCTGAGGATCAGCCATGCCGTTCCCAGGAGCTGCTGAAGCTGCTGGCCAGGGTACCATACTTTAAGAACCACTGAGCCAGCTACTCACAGGGAGAGACAATCGTGTGTGCACCACTGACCTATTTCCCTCCACGAAGGACCAGTACCAGCCAGAAAGACAGTTCCACAACACGGTAAATTCTATGAGAAAATGAACACGTGTGTGTGTGTGTGTGTGTGTGTAGAGCAGGCAACAGTTCCTGGGGAGGAGTGTCTGATAAGAGGTAAGGCTAAGGTGACAACATTTAGGACACAAGTTGAAGTTTACAAAGCCAGGTACGCATTTACAAGTGGATTTGGGCTTAGGAGAGGGGTCACCTACAGTGACATAATGGAGAGGGATGAGAAGGGAACTCAGGTCCCAGGAATGCTCAGAGGAGGAAGGGGCTGCAAGAGAGACTGAGAAGGAGCCCCCAGGGAAAACCAGAGGGAAAGGAGCAAAGAGACTTCCACTTAGGAAGGGTAGAGAGGTGCCTTCTTGGATTTGGTTACAGTGGTCTTGAGGACGGCAACAAGACATTTTGGTGATCTGTGAGGCTGAAGACCCCCAGGAGAATGGGCAGAGAGTCTGAGAGGAGGGTAATCGCGGACTGACGGACGCTGCCTGGGGAGCAAAGATATCAGGCGCTCAGATGTGGACCGGGGTGGGAGTTAAGTGGAGGGATTTAAAAAGGTAGTTATTCCGGGCACGGGTGGCTCACGACGGTAATCCTAGGTACTTGGAAGGCTGAGCGCAGGCGAATAGTTCTCGAGATCCCATCTCCAAAAATAACCAGAGCAAAACGGACTGGAGGTGTGGCTCAAGCGGTAGAGTGAGTGCCTGCTTTACAAGCGGGAAGCCCTTAGTTCAAATGCAGTCCCAACACCAGCAACAAAAAAGTCGTTGAGTTTGGTTGTGGTCAGCCAGGGAGGGAGAAATAGAAGATGCGGGGGGGGGGAAAGGGGGGCTGAACCTTGATGCTAGAGCTGTCAGGGTCCCTGAGAAGAAGGGATGGCTTGAGAGAGCGCAAGGACTCAACGGTTGTGTACTTTTGAATTTTACCACTCCAAAAGGGCTATTTTCTCCATTGTACAGATGGAGAAACTGAAGCTCAAAGAGACGAAGGGACACGCCCAAGGTCTTTCATGTCACAGACCAGGACGTTGCTGCGGGCTCAGAACAAGACCCTGAAGTCCCTGCGAGGACTGCTTGGCAGAGCTGCGCAACAGCCGGGAGGTGGGTGGGGCGGGGCGGGGCGGGCACCCCTCCACCCTGGCTCCGCCCCCAGCGGCGCCCGAGGGGGCACGGGCAGGCGGGGGGCGCGCAGGCAACAGAGCCGGTAGCGGCCGGGAGCTCGCAGTGCGACCTGCGCTTCCCAGCGACCGCGTCCGGCCGTCTGTGCCCACTGTGCCCGTCGCGCCATGGCAGTGACCGCCTTTCTGACCCGGCCCTGGCCACTGGCCCTGCTTCTGTTGCCATCGCTGCTACTACTGGTGCAGACCGGCCTCGCGCGCGCCGACGGCAAGGTAGGCGCGCCCCCCCCAACCTGGCGCGGTTCCGCGGGAGCCGGCGCGAGGGGGCGCTGTGGCGGGGGTGCGGGCCCGGGAGGGTGTGCACTGGGCGGGGAGAGGAAAGAGCCCACCTGGGGCTTAGCCCTCAAGCCGAGGGGGCCGGGACCGTGGAGATGAGAGGCAGCTTGGGACTCCGAGGCTGAAGAAGGGGCCCCGGGACCCAGTCCTATGCACGGAGGAGATTGGCATGCAACCCAGGACCAAGGAGGGAACAGGGACCTGAGTTTCCGCGGGAAGCTGATCACTTGGGAGCAGATTCCTGGGCAGCTGTTGCCCAACAACTCCCAGTTTTGCAAAAGGCCTTGGGCCAAGGCTTTCAGGGTTAGGGTTAGGGACCCAATGAACCTATGTGGACTAGGCGTTCTCCTGCCCTCTGATATCTTTGTTCAGTGATCGGATGCACTCCCTGGAGGACTCGAAGTCTCCAGAAGTGACTCTGGCTAAGAAGAGCTCCTCTGGTGTCAAGCAGACCTGAGTTCAAATCCCATATCCACCTCTCAGCCAGTGCCTTTACCACCTCTGAGTCTCCATTTCTTCACCTGTAAACATGAGAAAAATAATGGTACCCACCCCTGCAGCTGATCCCTAGATTTCAGTGAGATAATGCTTAGCACCAGCTGGTACCTACTAGGTGCCCAATAAGTGACACTGTGACTATACATTCTCATCACAGATACACCACAAGTGCAGAGGGAGTAAGCAATTGGAGTCAGTCATAGTAGGGACCCCTTAAAGGTGTTCTGGAAATGACCAGATAAAGTTGGGGATGGAGAAGAATGGCGGACAGGAGAATCCTAGCTAGAGCCCTGCTCACAGAGAGTGAAAACAACCCTCTCCCTACCCACCCCCCTTTTTTTTCTGTTGGTACTGGGGTTTAAACTCAGCATCTCATGCTTGCTGAACAGGCGCTCTGCTACTTGAGCCACTCCACCAGCCTAGTTTTGTGCTGGGTATTTTCAAGATAGGGTCTTGCAAAGTATTTGCCCTGGCTGGCTTCGAACTGCAATCCTCCTGATCTCTGCCTCCTAAGTAGCTAGGATTAGAGGCATAAGCCACCCACACCTGTCTAACAGTAAACTCTCTTTAATATTCCTCCTGCCTTTTTCCTGGTGGAAGGTGAGTCTGCCCTGCCTGTGGTCACGTGAAGTGCAAAAGCTATTCTTTTGCTGTGTGATCTTGACCAAATCACTGCCTGTCTCTGGGCTTCAGTTCTCCCATCTGAAAAACAATGTCCCCTCAACTTCCCTTCCACAGGGGGCCCTCAAGGAATCCCTGATCTGTCTCAGGTAGGAGAGCAAGTGAGCACAAAATCCCAGATGGTTCTGTCACCTCTTGCCTTTCTTCTGTGGCTGGAGGGGATATTTGGTGTCCTTGCATCCTCTGAGCTGTGAGGAGGGCTCACATCCAAAACAAAGCAAAGACAAAGAAAACCCAACACCCTGTTTATGTAGTGAGTCAGCCAAACACTTGCTAGGTTGGGGGGATGTGTATTTAGTTGTCCCAGGGCAAGCTGGGGCTGGTGGGGTGGGGAGGATGAAGCAGCTGAGGGACTCAGCACAGCCCTCCCCCAGACACCTCCCACCCCTGCACCACTCCAGCCAGCTGGGAAAAATAAAAATCAAGTGATGGGTGAATTTACTCTGCATTCCTTAGCCCAGCCAGACTCCTGCTGGCTCTGCAGTGAGAGCTGTTTTCATTATCACTTGCTCCCTCCCAGCAACAACCCCTTCTTCCCCTCCAAGCTGTTTTTTTGGGGGAGAGGTTAGAGGGCCAGCTTGGAGCTTGATGTGGATCTACGTCCTAAAGGATTAAGTTGGCCCCTTCTCCTGGCTGACTTGGCTACCCCTCTGCCCACTAACTCAGGGGAATGGGGGCAGCTCACCCCAGGACTCCCCGTAGCCCTGTGTTAGTCTCTCTGAGGCCAGCTTCTTGCTGTTTTAAGTTGGTGTTTATGGCAAGTAAGCACTCTCTGAAACAGGATTTGGAGTTTCCATCTAAGGAAGTGTTTGGCCCACGGGTAGGAGGGGGAGCTCACAGTTGCCCTGGTATTTCTCAAGGGCTGCCCGGGGTGTAGGTTGGGATGGACAGACAGACAGGTACTCCCCTGACATGCAGGCGTGGCAACAGCCACCCCTGAGAACCCGCTTGGAATATGGCTACCTTAGTTTTCCCCTCTGTGAAAGAGCTACTGGCACCTCACTTCCTGCATGCATCCAGGGATGGGAAGGCAGAGGCCTGTAAGAGCCAGAGCAGGGGACCAGGAGGGGCTGGACAGCTGTTGTGTCCCTGGCTGGGTCAGATGTTCCAGGCAAGCTGGTCCCAAGGGTTTAGGTGTTGCTTTGTGCCTGCTCCTGAGTTTCCGCCTGTGGGTGTAATTGGAAGCAGGCTCCTGAGCAGGGAGAGTCCTGTAATCCACAGACCCCGAGGCCAGGCCAGGCCCCACCAGCTCTCTGCTGGAAGGTCTTCCCCCAGTGCTGGCTTTGGCTTGGACACCAGCACAAAGCCCCAAGAAGCACCCTGTGTGCCACACCCAGTGCCCCACACTTACATTCAGAATCTTACACAACCTTCCTGCCAACACTGTGAGGCTGTAGCGTACCCCTCCCCCATCAGACAGTCTGACACTCAAGAATCAGACTGGAGCTGCTCGGATAGCCTCCACCAAGGGAGCGTGAGACTTCTGAAACTCCCAGAGTGGTAGGATTCTCTGCCTTTAATGCCCATCCAAGTGGCCTGGGGAGCCTGAGAGTCTGAATCATGGGGTGGCAAGTAGGGCCTAGGTATCCACACCCCAGGTAATTCTGAAGCATGTTAGAACTCGTGGAGGCGATAGGGAGCTATGGAGGTTTGTGGAGCAAGAGAATAACATAGATCATCAAAGAGGAGATTTTGGAAGACTAATCCAGCGGAGAAGAAGCTACTGTGGCTTTGGAGTAGACAGCAGGAGACAGAAGTAGGAGATATTTGGGGTGAGAGACATGATGTCTGACAGGTTGTCCAGGGTACAAAGGATTCTCAGAGATCCAGGTTGGGCAGGAAAGTAGGTGGACACAGATTTGGGAGAAGATGCTGGACCCAGCATGAAGAGTATCGATGGATTGAGTTTGGAGTGCCTTTGGGCATTCAGAGGGAGGTGTCCAACTGTCAGTGATGTCCCCTCACAAGGTGTCATGGTAAAGCTGGACTGGCCGTGTGAGAAGAGGGCAGCCTCTACCTAAGCGGGACACCATTTTGAGCCGGTCCCACCATTGCTAGCACATCTCACAACTCGTGCCCCTCCCCCACGCTGGCCAGATTTATCCACCTTTCTTCAGAAAAGCTTCAGAAAGTCCACCCTCTGTCCATCTCATGGTGAGATTTCCTTGAAAACATCCAGGGACCTTTTTTAATGGCAAACCACCACCAGCCACACTTCTGGAGGCTTTGGTGGCAGTGGGTGGTGAGGGAACCGCAGAGAGAGATGGGGGCTGAGGCAGGGGCTTCCCTGCTTGACAGGGAATCCCCTTCATGCCAAGGGGGAAAGGTCTGCAGACCCACCTACCCCAGCTCAGTTGCAGGGAGAGAAGCCCTTGCTAATTGTCTGTGGGTGTTCATGGGAGGGATACCATATAAACCAAATTTTTTAATCAGGCTGTGCTGTGTGACCTTGAGCAAGCCCCCAGCCTTCTCTGATGCTCAGCTTCCTCCTCTCCAAGACAGGGCTGTAGTGAGAGCAAAGAGGTAGATAGAAAATGATGAGCAAAAGTGAGGGAAATTTTGCAGCAGCAATTTTCATAGTACGTGCAACTTAGAGAGCAGTTAAATCCATGTCTAGTGCTCTACATACATTGACTGTTTGCAGAATCCCCACAGCTCAGGAAGAAGGGACTGTTACAGCCAGGTGCAGTGCCTCACATCTGTAATCCTAGCTACTCAGGAGGCAGAGATCAGGAGGATCGAAGTTTAAGGCCAATCCAGCAAAAAGTTCCCAAGACCCCATTTCAACCAACAAAAACGGGACCTGGCAGCACATGCCTGTCATCTCAGCTATGCAGGAGGTGTAAATAGGAGGATTGCAGCCCCGGCCAACCTGGGCATAAGTGCAAAACTCTATTGGAAAATTACCTAAAGCAAAAAAGGGCAAGGGCGTGGCTCAAGTGGTAGAGTACCTGCCTGGCACAGCCCTGAGTTCAAACCCCAGGGCTACAAAAAAAGGAAAACTCTTACTCTTCCCATTTTAGAGTAGGAAATTGAGGCTCAGTGGGGTCAAAACCATCCAGGAGGAGGTGTGGGAGCTGAGAGTGGGGTCTGGGCCTGGCTCTTCACCCTCTAACACCCTGCTGCCCCCAGGCCAGCCCCAGAGGATGTAGCAGGCATAGGAAGCAGGATGCTGCTGATGGTCTGGCAGCTGGGCTTGCAAGTGGAGCCCTTCCTCCAATTCCTGGCCCATGTCAGGGCCTTGGCCGCCCCCATCAGGACATTGCACTTCATCTGAGGGGGGAGGAATGTAGCAGTCTGATGTGGAGGCTGCTGCTGGAGGGGAGGGGATTGGAGTCTGGGTGGGTCCCCAGGAGAGCCTCACAGAGCATACTTACACAGAGCATACCCACATCTACCTGAGGGGCTCTTGACTCCACTGCAGGAGTGGCAAGAGGTCCTGGCAGTAGAGTGAGAAGGGGGCCCAAGAGTCCCCATAGGAAGGCAGGGTAGGGCATTAACAGAAAACTCAGGAATGTGTAAGTCCCCGAGTCTGGCTAGCTATTCACAGGCAGGGGAGAACTGACCCAAAGCACCCAGAGGACGTTCCTCCCACAGACGACCAAGACCCATAGCCACCTTCCCACGCTCCTCGCCTTCTACTGTCCCTGTCTCCTGCATGGCTGCAGAAAAAGCAGGAGAAGTCCACGCAGCTGGCTTGTCCTGTCCAATGAATCATTTGATGGAGGTGGGGTGAGGGGGTGCTGTTTTCTCATCTGTAGGATGCTGCTAAAAATGGAAGAAAATAGGTCATCTCCTGGTCTGGTATACCCACAGGAGAAACAGACAACTCGCCGCCCTTCCAGGATCACTGATCATGAAAATGACAGCTGTAATAGCGTTATAGGACTCTGTATGTACCTGGTGCCGGGCTGAGCATGTCCCTCTCAATCCTTAGCAGTCCTGTGTCGGGTAGGCACTAATAATTTCCTTTTACAGCCAGGCACTGGTGGCTCGCGCCTGTATTCCTAGCTATTTAGGAGGTTGAGATAGGGAGGATTGAGGTCTGAGGCCAACCCTGGGCAAATCATTTATTAGACCCCCATCTCCAAAATAACCAGAGCAAAATGGACTGGAGGCATGGCTCAAGCAGTGGAGCTCCTGCTTTGCAAGTGTGAAGCTCTGAATTCAAATCCCAGTCCTACCAAAAAAAAAATCCTTTTACAAATGAGGAAACTGAGGCACAGAGAGCACCGCTGTAGGTGGCTGATGGTGGCTGGGTTCTAATCAATCACTGCCCCAGCAGTGAGTCTCCTCCCTGGACTGTGTAACCTGAGCCTGCTGTCTCTCTCCACCTGTCCATGCAGTAGCCAGCGTGAGCTTCCTGTGACACAGATCAGACCATGGTTTCCCCATTTAAAACCTTTGGTGGGGGGCAATGTAAATAATGTACAATATAAGTCTAATCAGAACTGTCACTACAAATCACCCCCCTGTGTAATGAATATGTCCTAATAAAAATTTATAATAATTTTTAAAAAAACCTCCTGGGGAGTTGAGGGCATGGCTCAAGTGCTAGAGTGTCTGTCGAGTAAGTAAGCTGAAGGCCCTGAGTTCAAACCCCATACCACCAAAAATTAATAAATAAACTCTTTTGAGTTAGTCAGCTTTGCCGTCACTGTGACAGTTCCTGAGCAAAACAACTTTAAAAGGGGAAAAGTTTTGGCTCGAGTTTCAGAGCTCTCGGTCCATGGTCACTTGGCTCCTTTGCTTCTGGGCCCATGGTGAAGCAGAGCGACCTGGTGGAAAGGTGTGGTGGAGGAAAGCCACTCACCTCATGGCAGACAGGAGGCAGAAATGGAGGAAGGCACTGGGACAGGATACACCCTCTGGGGCACACCCTCAGTGACCTACTTCCTCCAACTAGGCCTCCTATTTTTCCACCATCTCCCAATAATGTCATCAAATCAGGCTTTCTCCTCTTGCACATGTTCACAGGCTCTGTTCCTGTGGTCTTCCTGGGTATCTGTGCCCTCAGTGCTCACTGTGGCTTCTCTGTGGCTGAGGAAGTCAAGAATGTGCCTGGATCTATTTCTTCTGCACTCCAGCTGTCAGCCAGGGTGTGGCAGGAACTAGGGGCTTCAACAGGTGTCCGAGGGCCTAGAGTAGAAACAAAGTCCTCAGGCTTCTCCCCAAGGGCCCCAGGCAGTCACATCTCCCTCCACTCCTTGGCAGAAAACCCAAGGGAAGGCTAGGTTGTAGCTCAAGTGATAGAGCACCTGCCTAGAAAGCCCAAGGGAGACATGAGCTCACCTGAGTCCTGATGGCGTCTGTGAAAAGTGAGTGCCCCAGAGGCCTGTGGTGTGTGTGTGTGTGTGTGTGTGTGTGTGTTTGAGCCCTGAATACCTGTGTCTTGAGAGCCCAGGTCAGGGTGGCGATGACCAGCTGGAGGACAGACTGGTTGGGGTTTCCAGGGCCCAGCAAGCATGTCAGGGAGAAGCAGTCTGGAGGACATGACTGAGCCTGGCCTCTGCCACTCATCTGACCAGGCTGACACCAGCACAGAGCCCTGTTGCCCCAGTGCCAGTAACCAGTGCCAGTGCCTGGACGCCAGGTATGACGTCCTGGGATGAGGTTAAAGGAGGCCGGGGGGGGGGGGGGGAACCACTAGTCTGTGTCATATTGTGCCATTTGATCCTTACTCTGAAGAGACTGGGTATGGAGAGTCATGCATTTTACCACTGAGGGAACAAGGCTCAGAGAGGTTGTATAACCTGTTGAAGGTCACACAGGGACTGGGAAAAACAGTCTGTAAGAGAAGTAATATAGAGCAGTGATTGTGGACCAGGTATGGTATCTCACACCTGTAAAATCAGTTACTGGGGCAGGGGGGAGGTGGGAGGATCAAATTTGAGGCCAGCCTGAGCTAAAGAGAGCCCCTATCTAAAAGGCAAACTAAAAGCCAAAGGACTGGGGATGTGGCTCAGGTGGCGGAGTGCTCACCTCGCAAGTTCAAGGCTGAACTGTCGCCAGTTACCTCTTTAAAAAGAGCAGTGACTGCCTTCTGGAAACAGATCTGTGCCCAAGCTCTGTGACCTTAACCAGGTGACCTCACCTCTCTGAGGTGCTCTTTAATGACAGCTCACAGGTAGGAAACAGTAAGGGCTGGGCCCTGTTCTTTATCCACTCAATCTTTGCAACAACCCATGAGGCAGGAACCCATTCCAGGTACAGAAAAGCTGTGGAAACAAAAAGCACAGGAGAGTGACTTCCTGAGGTGCCAGGCTCTGGACCCTGGGCCCTAGCATGTCTACAAAATGCAGACTTGTTATTTCCAGAGCACTTACTAAAGGACAGGTAGGTGTGTTCTGGAGGGAATTAGACTTGAAGGAGGTGATGTGTGAGCAGAGAACTAAGTGATATGATGACATGAACCGCGGAGTGTCAAGGGATCAAGAGTTTTAGGATGAAAGCCTTGCATATGCAAAGGGCCTGAGGCTGGTGTGGAGTAAGCCATCAAAAGGGGAGGGCAGGTGTAGAGAGTGTCAGCCTCCATAGGCCTTAGGCCATGGTAAGGACCTTGGGGCAACAGTACCCCAACCCCTGCAAGGCATTACAGAAATGCATAACTCACGTGGAACCTAAATTGTGGTGAGTGCTCAATTAAAGGTCTCCACGTTGTGTATGCCCTGTGAAAGATAAACAACCTAAAAATATTACTTTGTGTTTTGGGTTTTTGTTATTTTGAGATGTTGCCCTACCATTTCAAACTAGTGGCATTTGGTGCATTCACATGTCGCACAACCATCACCACTATCTAGCTTCAGAACTTTCTTTTTTTTTTTGGTGGGACTAGGGTTTGAACTGCGGGCTTTGCGCTTGCAAAGCAGGCACTCTGCGGCTTGAACCACCCAAGCCACACCTCCACTCCTTTTTGCCCTGGTTATTTTGGAGATGGGGATCTCAGGAACTATTTTCCCAGACTGGCCCTGAAGCACAATCCTCCCAATCTCAGCTTCCCAAGTAGCTAGGATTTGGCACCGTGCTACTACTGCACTCTTTTTGATGGTTGAGTAATATTTCACATTTTGTGTATGCGGTTGCTGGATGTGTGGTTCATTTCCACCCTGTGACTAAAGTAACTAATGCGCTCTGAGCATTCACACACAAATCTTGGTTTGGATTAGCTGTTTTCGAAATCGGATTCCTGGATCCTATGGTAACTCTGTAAGTCACTTACTGAGGACTCACCGGGTGACATCTCCGGCCCACCCCTGGCCCACAGGTGTTGGGTGACCTGGACCAGGTGCGGATGACGTCGGAGGGCTCGGACTGCCGCTGCAAGTGCATCCTGCGGCCGCTCAGCAGGGACGCGTGCAGCCGGGTGCGCAGCGGGCGCGCGCGCGTGGAGGACTTCTACACGGTGGAGACGGTGACCTCGGGCGCCGACTGCCGCTGCTCCTGCACCGCGCCGCCCTCGTCGCTCAACCCCTGCGAGAACGAGTGGAAGATGGAGAAGCTCAAAAAGCAGGCGCCCGAGCTCCTCAAGGTAGGCCGGGGGACAGGCTGGGAGAGGGGGGTGCCCTGGTGACGTGGCAGGTGCCATCCCATTGCATGGGTCTGGACACTGAGACGCACCGGCCAGCTGACCTCACCGCATTCCTTGGCATCCACTCTGCTGTTCTGGATTTTTGCGCCAGCCGTGTCATCTTCCAGCACCCACGTGTGACTGACATCCCTGGCCCTTTGTTATTTTTAATGAGAATATTTTCCGTGTTCAGCAGTCTCTGCAGTCCACATACTGTGCTGTTTCCTTCTGTGCATTCCTTCTCTGAACCCTTAAACCATCCTGGGAAATATGGGCTCATTGTCCTTGTTTTAGAAACTGGAAAGCTGGAAGTTTCCAGAAGGTAGACAGCTTGTGCCAGGAGCCTTGAGTCTGTACAGGTTGAGAGCACCGAATCTGAAAATCCGAAATGACCCCAAATCCAAAACTTTTTGAGTGATGACTTGATACCACAAGTGAAAAACTGTCTCATGTACAAAATTATTTAAAATACCGTTTAAGGCTGGGTATAGTGGTACAGACCTATAATTCCAGCACTCAGAAGGCTGAGACAGGAAAATTGTGAGTTTTGAGAGGAAACCCAGTCTCAAAAAAAAAAAAAAAAAATAGGTCAGGCATAGGTGGTTCATGCTGTAATCCTAGCTACTCAGGAGGCAGAGATCAGGAGGATGGCGGTTTGAGGCTACCCCAGGCAAAAAGTTTGACCCTATCTTAAAATACCCAACACAAAAAAAGGGCTGGCAGTGTGGCCCAAGTGGTAGAACGCCTGCCTAGCAAGCGTGAGGCTCTAAGTACAAACCCCAGTGCCACCAAAAAAAAATTGAGTGTGGTGCAGCATACCTGTAATCCCAGCTACTCAGAAAGCAAAGATAGGAGGATTTCTGTCCAAGTCTAGACTGGACAGAAACTCAAGACCCTATCTGAAAAAGAAAACTGAAAAATCAAAAGGGGGACATGGCTTAAGTGGTACTATACTTTGCCTAGTAGCGCAAGGCCCTGAGTTCAATTCCAAGCCCTGCAAACAATGAATCAAAAAAAATTAAAAATAGAATGGGGGGTGAATATGGTCAAAGCGTTTTATACACACGTATAAAAATAGAACAGTGAAACCCATTAAAATTGTTTAGAAAGGGAAGGGTAAGGAAAAGGGTGAATTTGATCCAAAGTTCATTTCTACATGTATGGAAAGGTTGTACGATTGCTGTACACTTCTAGAGAGAAAAGAAAGAGCTAAAATAATAAAAGTAATAGCTGTAAAATTGTCAGCTATGTGGCTAAGATGCAGTATTGAAACCTAAATGAATGTCATGTTTAGACTTGAGTCTCATTCCCAAGATATCTAATTATGTACTTGTAAATATTCCAAAATCTGAAGGTTTTTGAAATCTTAAAGGCTCTGGTCTCAACATTTCCACTAGAAGATACTCAACTTTTGTGTAAATTAGAAAAGTGTACCCCAGTCGGGCTCCAGTGTCTCATGCTACTCAGGAGGCAGAGATCAGGAGGATCGAGGTTTGAAGCCATCCTGAGCAAATAGTTCACAAGACCCTGTTCTGAAAAACTCTTCACAAAAAAAGGCTGGTGGAGTGGCTCAAGGTGGAGGCCCTGAGTTCACGCCCCAGTACTGCAAAAAAAAAAGTACCCAAAAAGCAGATTAAAAAGAAATATACCACTTCTGAGGGCACAGCTGTGGACAGGTACCCACCACAAGGACCATGGCCTTGATTAGGCATGGACAGGCTAGGTTTAAGTCCCCACAGCCAGCCAGGCGCTTCTGTGCCATTCAGTACCATGCTCAGCTGGGTTCTCCGTGGGCCTGTTGATGCTGGGCTTGGAACCCAAGTCCTGCCGTGTCCAAAGCATGGGTCTTCCCACCTCACTCTTCTGTGTCCTTTCTGTAAAGGACAGAGTAAAGAGCCTTTTGCAAAGAGCCAGATTGCATAGAATCTTTTTGAAAGTATCTTTTTCTTCCATAAATTCTTCCAAACATATCTGTTATTTTGCCTGGTTGGTGTCCCAAGCCAGGAAAGGGCTACATTACCATGAGTGTTACGCTTTCATGGATGCTGGAGGGAGACAGTCTCCCCATCACAAAGGATTTTATTACTCACAGTGCATCTCCATCTTCCTGCACTGGTTTGCCAAACCCCCGGGTTGCTTGGGTTGATGCAGTGAGGGCCAGGTAACGCCCCACAGAGTGGGTGTGGGACAGAGAGAAAAATGTTCCTCCTGTCCCCCAAGGCTGTTCCCTGAGAGGGGTGGCGGTTCCTCTGTTTTAAGACATGCAGAAAAGTCAGAGGCCTGTGACAAATTGTTTCCCAGCGTTTAGCTTGTGTCCTTGAGAGCTGTGAAGCACCATGAAGACCCAGACTTTCCTTAGTGCCTGGCCCAGAGCAATATCTGCTACGCCCAAAGAGGGTGGTCTGGGTGTGTCATGGAGGGCGAGGCTCAAGAGATGGAAAATTCATGTGAGGACAGTGGGGAGCCACAGAAAGTTACCCAGCAGGGGAGAGACCCTCGTCAAAGCCAGCCTTGGTGTCCATGAAGGCAGCAGAGGGGAGCTGAGAGCTTCCCATTTACCCCTGGAATAGTAGCCATTGCCACTGGTACTCAAAAACTCTTGCTGTGTGCCTGCTCTGTGCTGAGCTCTGTACAGATGTCACCACTTCTTACCAGAACTCTATTGTCCCATTTCACAGAGAAGGAAACTGAAGCTTGGTTCTCAAATTGTGCTGCACAGAACTCTCTGGGTGCTGTGGAATCCCTCAGGGCTGGGTTCTGTCCCTACTTCCAGTCGAGTCTTCCATCCCCTTCATCTGTTTTAGAGCTCAACTTCTACCCAGAAGAAAAGCTCTATGTCTTAAACAGTTTGAATCCTCCTGGGAAACTTTGGGAAACAGCTCGTCTGGGCCAGACAGGAGCCTGGCTTCCACAGGCTCTGAGAAAGACGGCAGGGCCGATGGGGCCATGTGGGAGGGCAGGCAGGGAACCTTCCTTTCCCAAGAAGCCAGGGAAAGCTGTTTTCCCAACTAGCTCTCGTGCCAAGCTGTCCCTGACATTCCCGCTGGCATCTTGGCTATCTGGAGGGAGTGTCATATCCTGATGAGGTGTCACAGAGAGGGGAGGCAGAGGCCGTGCCTATTGTCCTGTTATGCAAGCCTCTCCCCATCTCTTGGCCTCTGTTCCCCCCTTGTGACTCAGGACAAGAGCAGTGAAGCTTGATAGGAAAGGGTTTGGGTTTATGCTGACCTGTTCTCTGCTCCTGTCCCTACACTGGTGGCCTTGGACAAGTTGCTTGACCTCTCAGAGATGTTCTGTAAAATGAGCATAAAATGGCCATACTTGGGTTAGGGTCACTAGAAGGAGGCCTGGAAGGCAATTGTGTTAGGAGATGGTTCCCAGAGAAACTGTAAAGAAGGAGGAGAAGCAGGGCCTGGGGGGGGGGGTGCCCAGCAAGGAAGTGGCCCCAGGCCAAGGGCAAGCCTTGTTCCCAGGGGAACTCTGGAGGGGGGAATGGCAGCTCAGGGCACCTCCCCTGGGGCCAGAGAGCTGGGGTTACAGAAGCCTAGCCAGGAGGTCATGCCTCAGGGTTGCCCCGAGGGGATACATGCGCCCTGGCACTTTGGGGGCCAAGTGGCTTTTTTGAAGTAACTTAAGAGGGAGGCACACAGGATGGAAAGAGGAAGGCTAGCAAGATAGGAGGGATAACTTCTCATGTTCTGTGACTATGGCTGTCAGCAATTAATTGTATATTACAAATTCGCTGGATGAGAGGATGTCGAATGTCCTCAAGACAAAGAAATTGAAAAACGTCTGTGGCGATGCTGCGCCCGTTTCCCTGCTTTGTTCACTGTGCAGCATACCCACGTGTTGAAATGTCACACTGTGCCATCTGAATACAATGATAACAATAAAACAAATTTTACCTACTTTTAAAGGTAGGCACCTAGAAATCAGGGGTGGGCCCAGGAAACTGAAAGAGGAATCCCCAGGGGTGTGGAAGAACCCCCAGTGTCCACTGCACACCCCTAGTGTTGCGATGAAGACTAAGTGATATAACTTATTACAGCCCCTAGCCCAGTGCCTAGTGTGAAAATAAAATCTGGGTTAGGGGGTAGCTCAGTGGCAGAGCACTTGCGTAGCAGGTGCACAGCCCTGGGTTCCATCCCCAGGACTGCAAAAATAAATAAAAATTGAAGTTGCTGCTTTTCCAGTGAGTAGGAGCAGATGGGGGCTAGTGAGCACTGAGAGTCCAAGCAGACCACCCTGAGGCTTTGGGGCTCTGGGGTCCTGCACTGCAGTGGGGCCCCTTTGCACCGTGTGGTCCTGGCCTAACTGTCCACGTGCCCCAACAGCTGCAGTCCATGGTGGATCTCCTGGAAGGCGCCCTGTACAGCATGGACCTGATGAAAGTGCACGCCTACGTCCACAAGGTGGCCTCCCAGATGGACACACTGGAGGAGGTAAGGGTGGGGCTCCTCAGACACCAGGCCCATTCTGGCTTAACCCTGGGGGCTGTTGGAAGCAGGACTCCAGCAGGGAGTCGGGGGAAGGAGGTGCACACTTCAGGGTCCAGCATTTGGGGAAGAGGTCCCACTAGGCCTCAAAGACATGCAGGAAGCTGGAAGACTGGCTGGAGAAACTGAGGCACCTGGTTCTATGAAAGGGGTAGATAAGGAGCTAGAATTCAGTTGCCCTCAGTGCACCAGGATCAGAGTTCACAACCATAGAACTCGGTGGGCACCATTCATAGAAAATACCATGGCAGTGGTGCCCCTGAGTTGGTACTTTACGGCAAGGCTGGTCAACACTGCTCAGGACAGGCCAGGCTCGGGACAGTCTTACTGCCCCAGTACTACCTTTGGGGAGGCAGAGGTGCTAAATGTCCTGTCCTGGTCAGGCTAAATGTGCTGTAGGGCTGGGCAGACAGCCAGGACTGCCATCTGGGTCCGTTGGGTGAGCCTGGAAGTTCGGGCTGCAAGTTCAAGGCTTGCCTCTGCTGCCACTGCTTGGCCTCCACCCGTTTCCTACATCCGGTCTCTACTGAGCTGCTGGGGGGTCTGGGGACCTGCAGCTGCCAGGAGCAGGCGTGGGGATTTCCTTTCCCAGCTTCCTTTAGAGGGAAGGGGCATCCTGTGCCCTAGGGTAGGAAATTAACCCATAATGAAACCCAAAGCTCGCGGCACAGTGACTTTGATGATTGCTGGGTACCTCCTACTGGCTAAGCCCATGCCAGCTGGGAGAAGCTGACAGTAGTGGAATTTCTTCTGGGCACCAGTGTTTCCTGTGCCTGCCAAGTGCTCCTGTTGCTCTGAAACCATTGTCCTTTGACCTTTTCCTCCCTTAATCTCAGGAATTGCTAACTTGCTTCATGTAACTGAGCCAGACGACATGGAGGGTACATCTGGTTTCCCCAGCCACAGAAAAGCGATTGTTTAATTATCTTCTGCTTTGCATTATCTGTGCTTTGGTTTTGCTAAGCATGGCTTACTACGTGATAACTTTATGGAGGGGGAGCTCTTGCTAACCCTGGAAGGAGGCAAAGAAAACAGTCTCACTAGGGAGGAGTCAGGTCCCTCTGCCAAAGGGAAAACACTCGGTGAGGGGAGGGTCAGGAAGCAACTTGGGGTCCCAGTTTCCTTCAGCTGTCTTCTACCAGGGTGATTTTACACCCCCCTCCAGCTGGCAATATCTAGAGACTTCTTGTGTTGTTGAGACTTGGGCTGGGGAC
The DNA here is from genome assembly GCF_047511655.1 of Castor canadensis. Classification (NCBI taxonomy): domain Eukaryota; kingdom Metazoa; phylum Chordata; class Mammalia; order Rodentia; family Castoridae; genus Castor; species Castor canadensis. The sequence goes on along the minus strand of NC_133398.1, from coordinate 10,626,201 downwards.
AAGTGGATGCTGCTACATACCCCACAGTGCACAGGACAGTCCCCAGCAACTGTCAACTACCTGGTCAATGTCAATGGTACTAAGGTTAGAGAGTCTACCATACACACTTTGACTTCCACCTTCTCTGGGACCTTGGTTCAAGTGCACTTTCATATTCCTTAGCCTTTCTGGCCCTCACGGTAACCCCAAAATTTAGTTGCCGTTGTCATGAGGATTCCCATTTTATGGGCAAGGAAACTGAGGCTTGGAGAGGTAGTCACTAGTTCAAGATTACCCAGCCATGAAATGGAGAGCAAGAATTTGAACCCAGGTATTTCAGACTCTCACCTGCTGTCTCTGGATACTTGAACCCAAGTCTCCCAAGTTGACTGGACATAAATCATATTGAGGTTATCTTCTCTGTAACAGTTTCTATGAGTGGCAATCTGAACTCCTGATTTGGGTACTCGTCGGCAAGAAATGCTTCACGCTGTCTCTCCTGCTTTAGCTGAGAAGTACCTTCAGACTCAGGAATCCCACACATACCCTGGGTCTGCTGTAGCCTTGGGGATCGGGGACTGACACCTGCCAGGCCACCCAGGTTTTCTGAGTTCTGCGCCATGGACAAGGCTAGCCTGGACATCAGCCTAGCAAAGGGGATCCTGGGGTAATGGGGGATTCACAGAACAAGAAACAACATGGTTCTGAGCAGCCTGTCTGTTCCTAGCAGGATTCAGAACCAGAGATAGATCCAGCAGAAGGGGTGGGAACTATCGAAGCTAGGCAGGAGCCCAGGAGCCCAGAACCCCAGCAAGGGGTCTTCTGCTGTATGCTGCAGAAGGAGCCCCAGGCCCAGGAGAGCGGTCCAGGTCCAGACACTTACAGAAAACCCCACGAGGAGTTCCTCTCCATCTCCGTCCTTGGAGAATTTTGTAAAAAGATGATTGTGTATTTATGTATTACTTGTAAAATCGTTATTTTTTTGAATAGCAAAATATTCAAAGCGACTTTACTCAGCCATCCATAAGGGACCAGCTAACTAAACTGTGACCTGCGCACGCAGTGTCATACGATGTGCCATTAAAAGAGCCAAGAAAACACTATATAGACAGATCTGAAACAATTCCCAGAATAGGCTGGTATGTGAAAGAGTAGTGCTAAAAAGATGTAAGTCCTGTTGGTGGGAATGTAGACTAGTACAACCACTCTGGAAAAAAATTTGGAGGCTACTTAAAAAGCTGGACATCGATCTACCATTTGATCCAGCAATACCACTCCTGGGGATATACCCAAAAAACTGTTACTCCAGAGGCACCTGCACATCCATGTTTATTGTGGCACTATTCACAATAGCCAAGTTATGGAAACAGCCAAGATGCCCCAGCACTGACGAATGGATTAAGAAAATGTGGTATCTATACACAATGGAATTTTATGCAGCCACGAAGAAGAACGAAATGTTATCATTCTCTGGTGAATGGATGGAATTGGAGAACATCATTCTGAGTGAGGTTAGCCTGGCCCAAAAGACCAAAAATTGTATGTTCTCCCTCATATGTGGACATTAGATCAAGGGCAAACACAACAAGGGGATTGGACTATGAGCACATGATAAAAGCGAGAGCACACAAGGGAGGAGTGAGGATAGGTGAGACACCTAAAAAACTAGCTAGCATTTGTTGCCCTCAACGCAGAGAAACTAAAGCAGATACCTTAAAGCAACTGAGGCCAACAGAAAAAGGGGACCAGGAACTAGAGAAAAGGTTAGATCAAAAAGAATTAACCTAGAAGGTAACACCCACGCACAGGAAATCAATGTGAGTCAATGCCCTGTATAGCTATCCTTATCTCAACCAGCAAAAACCCTTGTTCCTTCCTATTATTGCTTATACTCTCTCTACCACAAAATTAGAAATAAGGGCAAAATAGTTTCTGCTGGGTATTGAGGGGGGGGAGAGGGAGGGGGAGGAGTGGGTGGTAAGGGAGGGTGTGGGGGCAGGGGGGAGAAATGAACCAAGCCTTGTATGCACATATGAATAATAAAAGAAAAAAAATTCTAGGAAATGCAAAAAAAAAAAAAATAAAATAAAAAGATGTAAGTCTTTTTTTTTTTTTATGGTACTGGGTTTTGAACTCAGGGCCTCACACTTGCTAGGTATGTCTGTGCTCTTAACATAAGATGTAACTCTGGACACATCTGTCCTTATGAGGCACAGACTCTCTTTAGGAGGATATGCAAGAAACAACTCATCAGCACTGAGAAATAAAGTTGAGAAGGACATACATTTTTTGGACCATATATTTTTTGTATCTTTTAAATTTAATACCATGAAGCCAGACATGGTGACACATACCTCTAATCTTAGCACCCAGGAAGCTCAGGAAGAGGATTGAGATTTAAGGCCAACCTGGGCTACATAGTAAGACTTTGTCTCAAAAAAGCAAAAATTAGTACCACGCACATATATCATCTATTTTTATTCCTTCGCTTGTTAAATGAAAAAATTCATCTACAGGATCTCATAGCACATGCTTTGTTCCACCCACACCCGCAGCCCTGCTCAGGAGACTGGGTACCAAGCCTGATGGCCGAGCCGGGGTAGCCCTGCAGGTGGGGGTTCAGGCCAAGAAATGACCTTGAATCCTGCCCCACAGAGCATCAAGGCCAACCTGAGCCGGGAGAACGAGGTGGTAAAGAACAGCATGCGCCACCTCAGTGAGCAGCTGAAGAGCTACGAGAACCACTCGGCCATCATGATGAGTATCAAGAAGGAGCTGTCCAGCCTGAGCCTCCAGCTGCTGCAGAGGGAGGCTGCTGCCGCCACTGCCACTGCCCCAGCCACGGGTCCTGGCAGCAAGGCTCAGGTGAGGCCCCAACTCTGATCATAGGGCCAGAAGGTGGCTAGATTTGGGGGCACAGCGTAGTGTGGGTTTGGGGCTGTAGGACAGGGCTGAGGACAGCAGGAGAGTCCGCGGCAGGCAGGGTTGGGGGCAGTGACCACAGGGAGCTAGAGCAGAATTCAGCCAAGGGAGCTGGCCCTGAACTGGATGTTGGGCAGTATTCATATTCCCAAGGTTCCAGACTCGTGGGAGGAGGCTGTGAAGATGAGCCTCTCCACCTGGCTCTCCTGCAGAACTGCTTTGAGCCTCCCCTGCTGTGGCTGGGCGCCTGCTCAGGGGGTAGGCGAGCAATGCCTTGGGGTGGTGGGGGGGGGTGTTGGCCTGCAGATTAATACCAGCTCATCCATCCCTGCCTGTGTGGGGAGTCTGTGCAGCAAATGCCCAGATGTTCCAGCCCCAAGCTCAGGTCGCAAAGTGAGCAAAGCCATCCACAACAGGTAATGTATCTTCACGAGACTTGAGAGACATACCCACGGAAGGCAAACTGCAAGAATGGCCCTCCCACTGGGCAGCTAGGTTAGCATGAGGAGCCACCTTGGATAGACAAAATGTGCACACCAGGGTGTGTGACTTGGCAAAAGGAGTGCAGACAGGTGTTCCAACCCTATCGGTGCTCCTCTGGCCAATCACCCAAGGACAGGACACAGCCCAGTCACCTTGCTTTTTGCTGAGTGGCCAAAGAAGGGAGCTGAAAGGTGGGGTCCCTCCTGTAAACCTGACTTCCTCACAGACTTTATCAGTTAATCCCATGACCACTTGCGAGGAGGGCTGATTCCTGCCCGTTTGGGAAGGATGGAAAGAAGTCACATGGAGAAAGGACAGCTGAGCTGGGACTGGAAGCCACACTTCATAAAGGCAGAGCCCCAGCCCTTCCTCCCAGCTCTCTGCCCTGTGCTGACATTGTGACAATGACTGCAGGTGGAGCCGCCCACATGTGATAAAATGCAGAGGAAGTTTGTGCCTTGGCCCGGAGCAGACTACACACTCGTTCTCGTGCCAGTTCTGCAGGCGCGAGTGATCCCGTTTTGGCAGTGGCCCAGAAGGCATCAGATACTGTGTGCCATATCTGCTGGAGCTTCTGCTTAACAATGGGTGACACCACAGGCCCTATGTTCTTGTGCCAAGCAAGAATCAGAGAGAGGCATTTGACTAGGCAATGAAAGTAACAGAACTCACAAACATTAGACCCAGCACGTCCAAGGAGTGGGGTGACCAACCGTGGGACTGAAGGGTTTCCCAGAATGCCAGGCTTTCAGTGCTAACACTGGGAGAGTTCTGGGCAATCTGGGATAAGGAGGTCACTCCTGCCCACACACTAAGACTGATGAGTGAGAGAGGCTAGGCTGGGAAGCCCACCAGGCAGGTGAGACTGCCTCCCCCAGGAGCCCACCCAGCTTTCCTGTCTCCCGCCCAAAGAGGAGATAGGTGGACAGGATTTGGAAAATGGGACAGGAACCTGCCATGTTGGTCTGGAGCCACAAAGAAGCTAGAGGAACTGAGTGGGGAAACTGAAGCAAACCAGCTATGGATCTAGCCTCTGTGGGAGGGCAAGGAAGGCTGAGACTTCCTGAGTGCCTGGGAGGCAGGGCTTGGAGCAGCATGACCACCCCCGGCCCCCACATGCTGGCTTTCCATGCTCTCCACAACATCCTCTTTTCTACACCCCCCCCAAGTCTAAGACACCCTCCTTCTCTCCCAGGACACAGCTGGAGGGAAGGGCAAGAATGCTGACAAATACGGTGGCGTGCAGAAGAGCTTTGCAGACAGGGGCCTCCCAAAACCGCCTAAGGAGAAGCTGCTGAAGGTGGAGAAGCTAAGGAAGGAGACTGGCAAGGGCAGATTCCCCCAGCCCACAGCCAAGCCCCGGGCCCTGGCCCAGCAGCAGGCTGTCATCCGGGGCTTCACCTACTACAAGGCAGGCAGGCAGGAGGCCAGGCAAGATGCAACTGAGGCCATGGCTGGTGAGTTGGAGGGAAATGGGGACTTGAGGAGTGGGCCTTGCTTGGAGACAGGGCTATCTTTGCAGTCAGACAGCTCCGGAGCTCAGCTCCACGCATTGGTTACCTTTGGTGCCCTTTGCTCAGCTACATGCTGGGGTGACAATTCCGTCATCCCAGAGGTTTTGGAGTGAACAGGTAGAACCACCACAAAGGGTCACTCAGTTTCTTTCTGGGACTTTAAGCTGTCTTCTCCGTCACTGGACTTTTCTTTGTTCATGTGAAGATTTGCTGAAAGTCTGCTGTATGCCAGGTGACAGGGAATGATGCAGACACAGTCCACGTCCCTGGGAAAACCATCTCTGTGACCAAGCATCTGTCCCAGGTGGAGGCAAGAGAACACGGGACTTCTGGGAAGTGACATAGGACCTTTGGGGCCTTCTCATTTCCACACTGGTCTCTCTGGCACCTTTACTTCTTATATCTCCAACAAAGAGCCCAGAGACTCTCCTACTTCTGCAGTGATGCCCTCTGTGGGACCATTTGCAAGGGGGCCAGGGAGGCAGAGCAGGTAGGGTCCAGTCTGTCTTAAGAATTCTCTCATGCCAGGTGTGTTGGCACCCTCCTGTAAATCCAGCACTCAGGAGGCTGAGGCAGGAGGATCTCAAGTTCAAGGCCAGCCTGGCCTATAAATCAAGACCCTGTCTCGAAAAAAAAAAGAGCTGGGGGTGTAGCGCAGTGGTAGAACACTTGCCTCGCATGTGCAAGGTTTGATCCCCAGCACAGTAAGAAAAAAAAGCTCCTTTGTTTCTTGGCCCCTCAGGGTGCAGGAGCCTCTTCCCCCAGCCCCTGATGCCAGCTGCTGTCCTTGAGCCCTGCTAGCTCAGCCTGGCCATTGCACAGGGCCTCTGACCCCCGGCTTGGGCCACTGCCCAGCACAGCTGTGGGCATCTGACTCTGCCAGCAAGGCTCATGGGAACAAGGTCCCTGCCCTGGCAGACTGCCGAGGCCAGGCCCCCTGTGGCTCCTCCTGACCAAAGAGACTGCACTTGTCCCCACTGGGGCCCAGGATCAGAAAGGGAGTAGGGGGGCTGCCCCACAGCAGGGCAAAGAGGAAGCCCAACAAGAAGGAAGAAAGTCAGGTCATTGTCTTCAAGTCAAGGGGTCTCTGTGGCCCTCCCCAGCTGACTAGGCAGTCCCTGGGGGCTGTCACGGTAATCGTAGCACCATTCCTTTGTCCCTGGCGTCAGTTTTGTGGCATTTTCTCAAATACAGTCACTGTTGATTCTAACAGCAACTGCCTTGTGTAGGCTAGGAAACAAGTTCAGAGAGGTGGAGTGACTGGCTTCAAATTTCACAGCGAGTTGGTAGTAAAGTAGTACTGGATAGGTCAGCTGTCGTCCCTGGAGCTAAGGGGCCTATGTCCTCTGGCCATGTAGCATTGAATCTTCCTGTCTCACCTACCCAGGCCCCATCTGTTACCAACAGTCGTTCTCAGAAGATCTTGGTCCTTGTGCCCCAAATGGACGAATCCAAGCAGAGCACGTGGATGGGTGACGTAGAGTAGCTTTATCAAGGGAAGGGGAGTCACCTGTTCTGCCAGGTGAGGAGGGTAGGGAAGAAGAAGAAGGGCCAGGGTCTCTTCGTAAGTCATTTTTATACCACCTTGAACTTGGAGGTGGGGAGACAGTACTTCGTCACCTGGCTCCTCTCACCTGTGGGCTAGGGGAAGGAACCCTTGATCCAAGAGGGGGAGCCGTCCCAGAGTGTCCCTAACCTAGCCTGCCTCACATCCATCTAAGGCCTAGGGAAGTTGGAGTTAGGGGTGATCCAGACGTGGCCCAGAAGCTAGCTGAAAAAGCCCTCTTGTCAGCAAAGCCCCTGCCAGCAGGGGTGGGAGAGGGGAGGTGCCAGCACAGCTTGAGAGATGGGTATAGGAGCTGAGTGAGAGAACAGAAAGGGCTGGATAACTGGGGTCCAGAGGTGACAATTACTGGCTTTATCCCTCTCCATGCCTGAGGTAACAGACACTGGGTGAGGCTGGGTTCCAGGGAGGGGAGCTGGAGAAAGTCTGTAACTCAAGCCAGGCACAGTGGCTCATGCCTGTGATCCCAGCTACTTGGGAGGAGAAGTTCTACTCAGGAAGCAGAAATGGGGAGGATCTCAGTTCAAGGCCAACCCAGGCAAACAGTTAGCAAGACTCCATCTTAATCAATAAAAAGCTGGTTTTCCACTTGAGGACTTGCCCTCCCTCGAGGAGTGGGGAGGCCTGAACACCTGGGCAACAGCACCATTTGGATGTGAATGTGAGTACAGGGTCTTCTTTCCACAGACAATGCCCTCAAGGGCACTTTCTGGCTGGAGCAGCTGCCCCCCAAAGTGGAGGACAGGCCCCTGGAGGCCAACTCTGCTGAGCAGGAAGAAACTAGGCCCAAGGCCTCAGACTTGGCTCCTGGCATCTCTTCCTCGGACCCTGCCACCACCACCCCAGCTCCCACCACCACCCCAGCTCCCACCACCAGTCCCTGGCCCATCAGTCCCCAGTCCACCAAGCTACCTATGAGTCCAGAAGTCTCCAGTCAAGGTGAGTAAGCCTCCTAGGGGTAGCCCATGGCCAAATCCAGCTCATGGCCTATTTGTTCAGTCCTCAAGCTAAGAATGGCTTTTACATTTTTAAAGTGTCCTTAGGAAAGAAGAAAGAAGAGAATATAGGACAGAAGTTTGAATTTTTTTTTATTTTGGCGGTACTGGGATTTGAACTCAGGACCTTGCTCTAGGACAGAAGGCTTGTAGCCTACAAAACCTAAGATATTTACTCTGTGTCCTGTCCCCTACATCATCTGTGCTATATCCCCCACCCTGTTCTGTTCCTTTATACAAAAACTTTGCCAACATTTCAAGGGTTGGAAAACAGGTGTATTTTCAAGAAATTTTTTTTTTTTTTTTTTTTTTGTGGTTCTGGGGTTTGAACTGAGGACCTACACCTTTTTTTTCAGTACTGGGGCTTGAACTCAGGGCCTACACCAGTCATTTTTTGTGATTTTTTTTCGAGATAGGGTCTCTCGAACTGTTTGCCCAGGTCTGGCTTCAAACCACGATCCTCCTGATCTCTTCCTCCTAAATAGCTAGTATTACAGGCATGAGCCACCAGCACCTGGCTAAGAAAATGTGACCTGCAATCCCACCCAGCAGCTATTTTCATTTCTTTATTTCGTCTGTCTAATTTTTGGCTGTTTTGTTTGGCAGGGCTGGGAATTGAACCCAGGGACTCAAGCAAGCCAGGCAAGTGTTCTACCTCTGAGCTACACCCCCAGCCTTCTCTGACCATTTTTATGTCCACATTTGTAGTTTTTGACTTATGTCACATGATAGAAATCTTCCTTCGTAAATCATTCATCTGTCCTTCTGGAAGGTTCTTGGCCATCTGTGATAACAAGCCTGCCTGTGTCTGAGGGCATTCCACTTATACACATCTTTCCCACAGGCTTCAGCTGCAGCTTAAGCACTATTTCTGATGTCAGAAAACTGGAATAGGCTGAAGAACTGACAGGGAGAGGTATTAAATAAATTAAGGGGCACAGCTGTCTGGTGGCCTGGCAGGACCCAGAAATCACATCATTAAAAGGCTATTTAATGATGTGAGAAGTTGCTCAGTGGAAGGAGAAAACAGGAAACATACAACCATATCCAAAGAACTGCAGTTTTTTAAAGTATGACTACATGCAAAGAAAGAAAAGGAAGGAACTACATGCTTCAAATTTTTCTTTGATAATGGAATTTTTTGTTAGGATTTTATTTATTTATTTTTAGGATTTTAATTTTTGGGGGGTGTGGCACTGGGGTTTGAACTCAGAGTCTCATACTTGCTAGGCAGGCACTTTTACCACTTGAGCCACTCCACCAGCCCAGGGTTTTAAAAATTTTAATGGACATATAAAATTATACATTTATGGCATACAATGTGATATTTTGCTGTAGGTGTACATGTGGAATGGCTGAATCAGGCTAATTATCATATAAATTACCTCACATTTGTTGTGGTGATAACAGTTAAAAGCTATTCTCTGAGCCGGGTACAGGTGGCTCACACCTATAATCCTAGCTACTCGGGAGGCAAAGATCAGGAGGATCCCGGTTCAAGGCCAGCCCAGGCAAACAGTTGGTGAGACCCTATCTCAAAAGGACTGGTAGAGTGGCCCAAGTGGGAGAGCGCTTGCCTAACAAGTGTGATGCCCAGAGTTCAAACCCCAGTACTTCCGATATGAAAAGCTACTCTCTGAGCAGTGTTCTAGTGCCCAAAACAGAGAACTTGCTCCTCCTGTGACCTTTGACCGCCTCTCCCAGCCCCCTAACCAACTGCCGCCACCATTCTATTTTCTGCATCTCTAAGTTTGACTTTTTTGGATCCCACATACAACAGATGATGGAAATTTGAATATTCATCTTCTCCGTTCTCCTTTTCTGAATGTCCCATGTTTCCAACAATGATATGATACCGCTCTGATCATGGAAAAAGGGGGAGAGGGTCACCAACAAGCCATTAGAAGGACTTTAAGTTAGACCCTGGCCACCTTCCCAGGGCCGTTGCTCTGGCTTAGGGAGTCTATGTACCTGTGTCACACTCCCTTGCTCCCCACAGGCAGGGAGGCCAGCTGTGAGGGCACCCTCCGGGCTGTGGACCCCCCCGTGAGACATCACAGCTATGGGCGCCACGAGGGCGCCTGGATGAAGGACCCTGCAGCTCGGGATGACAGGATCTACGTCACCAACTACTATTATGGAAACAGCCTGGTGGAGTTCCGTAACCTGGAGAGCTTCAAGCAAGGTCGGGGACCCCGGAGATGGGAAGGGAGCAGAGTGGGGCAGCCTGGGAGACAGTCCTGAATTCTCATTCAAGTGTTTGCTGTGTGCTAATTGCCCTGTGTGTAAGCTATCTCACGGTATCTTCATAAGCCCATGACGTAGGGGTTATCACCTGTTTTCCTGGTGAAAACAGGTCTTAGAGGAGCTGCAGGTCTGGGCAGGGCCCACAGCGGGGCTCTTAGCACCAGGAAGGGCAGAATTCTGTTTACAAGATCTGGGGCATGATGGGGAAGGGGATCATGAGATGTGGCCTGCCCTCCAGAAATGCCCAGTCTGGAGTGGGAGGTAAAGGTTTACAGAGACCAGCATTAGGGGTACAGCACTGGGGGACTCAGCTAAGTCTCTGCAGCGCCAGCCTGGAGCCCAGGGAAGACTTCCCAGGGGCAGTGATGCTGAGCTGAGCCCTGGAGGAAGAGCAGGAGGAAGCCAGGCTGCAGAGAGAGGGCAGGGGGTTCCAGGCCAAAGGCTCGGCATGTGCAAAGGACTGGAGTGAGGAGAAGCATGGTGACACTGGACCAGGGTGATAAGAGTAGACTGGGGCAGGCCTTGTGAGCCACAAGCGAGCCAGGGAGTCACAGAGAATGGCCTCGAACAGCTAACATCCTTCCTCTGCAGTGCAAAATTGTCCTAGTCTGTCTGCCTCCAGCAGCTCACAGGCAGGTGGAGGGAGCTGGTGATAACCATTTGCCAAGACAAAGAGTTATGGGAGGCTAGAGGAGAAGCCCTTCAGCTCAGCCCAGGGAGGTCAGGGAAGGCTTCGTGGAGGAGGTCACAGTGACTGAGGGTTCTGAAAAACAGGCAGGCATTCCCTAAGCAGATTGGATGAGGAATGGCAGTCCAGGTGAAGAGCATGTGCAAAGGCCCTGAGACACAGCACCTGGCTGTTGTCACTCTGGACCTCAATTCCTAGCTGTGTCATGGAGCCTTCTGAGCCTGTTCCCTGGCAGGAACAGGCTTATTGGCACCACTTTCATGGCACCTCTGTGATGGAATAAGATGGGCCAGTTCTAGCCACACAGTACACTCCGGGTACCACGTGCTGGCTGGTGGGCTGGGGTTGTCCAGGAGACTCTGGTGTGACCATCTGCCCTCGCTTGCAGGCCGCTGGAGTAACATGTACAAGCTGCCCTACAACTGGATCGGCACGGGCCACGTGGTGTACCAGGGCGCGTTCTACTACAACCGCGCCTTCACCAAGAACATCATCAAATACGACCTGCGTCAGCGCTTTGTGGCCTCCTGGGCGATGCTGCCAGACGTGGTCTACGAGGACACCACGCCCTGGAAGTGGCGTGGCCACTCCGACATTGACTTTGCTGTGGACGAGAGCGGCCTATGGGTCATCTACCCCACCCTGGATGACCGTGATGAGGCCCAGTCCGAGGTGATCGTGCTGAGCCGCCTGGACCCGGGCGACCTCTCTGTGCACCGGGAGACCACGTGGAAGACACGGCTGCAGCGGAATTCCTACGGGAACTGCTTCCTGGTGTGCGGCATCCTGTATGCCGTGGACACGTACAACCAGCACGAAGGCCAGGTGGCCTATGCCTTCGACACACACACGGGCACCGACGCTCGCCCCCAGCTGCCCTTCCACAATGAGCACGCCTACACCACGCAGATTGACTACAACCCCAAGGAGCGTGTGCTCTACGCCTGGGACAATGGCCACCAGCTCACCTACGCCCTCCACTTTGTGGTCTAAGCTGGGACCTTGGCTCACCAGGGTGGGGAAGAGCTCCTCACCGCAACTCCTGCATCCCACCATCTGCACATATTTAATGGGGTGTTCTTGGTGGGCGTCAAGGTAGCACTTCCTTAGCACCTGGCAGGTGATACTTGCTTCCACTGGCGGCTCTTCCTGCATTTACCCTTTTCATCCTCCCAAGCCTCCCTTGGAGAGAGAGATCTTGAAGCCCATTTAACAGATGAGGCCACAGAGGCCCCATGAGGCAGTGTCCCAGTTGGGATCAGGCAGGCTGTGTTCTCACAGTAACCCAAGCTCCCCCACCTGTAGCCCTCTCCAGCCATTCCCTTCCTAGGGCTCCTCAAAGTTCAAGAGGCCAGTACACTGGTTCTGCCACCCTAGGCCCTGTTCTAGCTGAGCTACTGGTGGTGCTGGGATTGGGGCCTCTTGGCCAAGATCCCTGCTTCTTGCCTTTGGACAGCCCTCCTACCCTCCCACCCCCACCGTCCGGCCACATTCCAGACCTCCACCGTCACCTAGCCACTGAGCAGAAACCACACCCAAGAGAAAACTCTGGCGGTATTCCCCAGCTCCTCCCTTCTGCCCTCACTCAGATTAAGCCTGATCTCCATCACTGTCATCTGCTTCTCAGCAACTGAGATGGTACAGGCAGGCGGCTGCCAACCAGTAGCAGCTCTGTCACAGTGGGCCACTGGGCTGAGGCTCCCCTGCCACCCAGAAGCACTGGCTTTGTACATATAGCTGGCCTTGGGTCCCTTCCCCTGCTCCTTTCAGAACCTTTAGGCCTGGGGTCCTTTCTTTCTGGGCCTTCAAAGCTGCAACCTATACACACTCAGGGATACCTCCAGGTCTGCCATGAACAAGGCAGGAGTAGTGCCAGGATGGAGCAGGTTCCCTCTCTCTTGTCACTCCTGACCTGGTCATTTGGTAGCTGGCCCAGCGGCCAGGGCTCTGGGGAAGATAGGCCAGAGCATCCAGTCCTGGGGAGGCTTTGGGCTTAACGGTTGATGAGAACAGCCAGCAGGTGGAAGCAGGGAGGGGAGGACAAGGGTCTTTGGACCACGCTTCGAAATGTACTGAAGATACACAGAGGGCCACCTGGAATTACTGGTATCTCCTCAGAACCTCCATCCTAGGCAGCCCAGAGGCCAAGACCTTTAAGCCTTCCCCTTTTTGCTTCAGACAATATTTTTAGGACTGGAAAGATGTTCTATAGTCCAACTCCCTGTTTCACTAAAGAGAAACAAGGTCCAGAATGGTTTAGAAGGCGACTAAGAGTTCCATGGGGAGCAGGACACACTAAACTCCTTCCAAAAAGGCTTCGTCTGCACCCTTTATTCTCCCAACTTGCAAGCAGCAATGGACTCCCTGACCCAAGCCACTCAGCACCTTTGACCGGTGACCACTGCTGACCCCTACCAGCCCCTGGAGCTGCCCCCTTTCTCGTGTCCCAGCGCCTGCTCCCAGGGTATCTGTATATATGAGCACCCAGTTGTGCTTTTAAGAAATTCAGTCACACAGCCAAGAGGGTAGGGAAACACCATATATGCAGACTTCACTTCTTCCAGGCATCGTCAGGTAATGTTTTGCTTAAGCTGTAACTCCCCTCTGAAATAAAGGGGCGATGATACCCTACCAAGCCAGATTTGACTCATAGTGGCAGACACACCCAGCCTTCCCCACCCAACAGACCGCCTCGGGCTCCACTTCCAGCCTCCTCAGGGGCTGCGAGGCCCAGGCCTTTCCCTTGACCATGGGTGTGGGTTTTACAAGACTGTGTGTCTTGTGATGTCACAGCCCAACCATGTGAGAAGTGCTCAGGCCCCCCTCTCTGCATCAGTCTGAGACAACCCAAAGTTAGAATGGGCTGGGTTTGAAAAATGCAAGGACACACAGCACTGTTTCCTAGGGAGCAATGCTGGTTGTAGCCCAGGTGCTCTAGGCTCCTCTGTTTCAGGCCTTTGTGCCTGTATTCTTCATTTACAGACAGTCACAGTGGAACCTGAGAAGTAATGTCACTTGTCACATAGCAGTTAAGGGAAGAGCCAGGTTTCAAAGCAGGTACCAGAACTATCATCCCTAGCTGAGAACCACATGCATGTCCTTTTTCTCCATACAATGGAGGGTAAGTACTCCAAATGTGCCCGTTTGACAGATCAGGATGATGAGGTGAGCAGACTTACCAGGTCACACAGCAGCTCAGTCTGTGACAGTATTAGGGTTTCAGGGATGATCAAAGAATGTTCTTTGCCAACTGCATGCCACTGTAGGGGCAGCTCCAGAAGCTCCTATTCTGTGTAGCCAGGGGCTGGTGGCTCAAGTTGTAGAGCACCTGCCTAGCAAGCATGAGGCCCTGAGTTCAAATCCCACTACTGCCAAAAAAAAAAATTATTGCTCTGTGTAGCCAGGATAGGTGCCCCAAGATGGGATTGTGACCAGCTTAAACAGCATTGAATGCCAAGTCAATGAGTGTCTGAAACAAAGAACAGGAATTAACATAGAAAAAAAAATTCCTTTAACATTTTAAAAATGATTTTTATTAGCATATGTTGTACAGAATGAGGGATTTACTCTTATCCCACAGTCCCCCCCACACACCATTTTAACTTTCTAGAACAGGAAATTCTAAGAGGGGATTAAAATTGGGTCTTGTGCTGTCGGAGATGGGATGCAGGGAAGGGTTTTTGCTGTACCAGCTCTGTAAACTTACAAGCTCCAAAGGAAAGCTTTATTTTTTTTAAAACATCTACTTTGGACTTTATTACATTTGGCAACAGGTGCTTCGAACAGGCCTAGACTGGGGAAGGCCAGCGTGTCTTCCCAACCTTGGCTGTGAAGACAAAGGAAGCCATCTTTCTGTTTCTGAACAGCCTGATACATACAGGGGCCTTGGCTTCCATCTTTGAGTCCTCCCTAGAGATTTCCAGGCCTTATATTTGGGGGGGGAGCTGGAAGGAAGTGCTGGGGATGGAACCCAGGGCAAGTGGTCTGCTACTGAGCTCCATCCCCAGCCCTCGGGTCTTAAATTGAGCCTGCTTTCTCCAGGAGGAAAGAAGGAAGCCTCTGCCTTGGGGACGTGACTAAGGGTGAGATCCAGGGACTTTCCTGGAAACGATTTGAGGGTCCCCGCAAGTCTGCGTGTTTCAGAGCATCTTTTGGTCAGTGAAAAGGGGACTGCAATGGCTGTCAGAGATGGGAGTGAGTTAGGGAGCAGGTTTGAACTCTGGTTCCACCCTGTCCATGCAGCTTACTTGGGCAACTTCCTTCTCCCTTGTGTTGGGGATGTCAGCTCCTCATACAGCTGAGGATGTGTGGCTTAGTAAGGACAGAGGACTGCAGAGGTCTGGAACAGCACCTTCCTAGAGCCAGGAGACACCTTGACGTGCCTATCACTAACACACCAGGACCTCCCAGGCTGACATTTTCTCCCATTACAGGAGATGAACCTCAAGTTCAGAGAGGTTAAGCAATAACCTGCTCAGGCCAGTAGCTAATGAGTCAAGATTTGACTCAGATCTGTTTTTAAATCAAAGCCCCAAACTCAAGTGTTAGTAGGTATCATGTCACAGTCATGTTTTCTTCTTGATTTTGGCAGCTGAGAAGCTCAAAGTCAAATTTGAGATCATTTTCAACCAGTTGTTCTGACTCTACTAGACTTGCTTCATCCCAGCTTTCTACTTATACTGTTACCTTTATCTCTTTATTTTATTTTTATTCTATTGTATTTTATCTATTTTTTGTAAGTTTTCACAATACCTTTTTGCAACAAGGTGGCATGTAAATAAAACCCATGATTGAAAGCTTGACTTAAAAGTCTTGACTAAGCTGGGCATGGTGGTGCATGTCTGTAATCCCAGCACTTGGGAGGATGAGGCAGGAGGATCTCAAGTTCAAGGCCAGACTGTGCTACACTGTGAGACCCTGCTTCAAAAACCAAAAATAATGAAATAAAAAAATTGAAAAAATTAAGTCTGGACTTGATGCTGTGGCCAAGGGTTGGGGGTATAGCTCTGTGGTAGAGCACAGGACCTGGGTTTGCTCCCCAAAGCCAAGTAAATAAATGTTGTGGCCTGTATCCTTATCATAACATGTACGTTTCACAGCTCGTCGCATACACCTATAATCCCAGCATGCAGGAGACTGAGGCAGGAGGATTGCAAGTTTGAGGCCAGCCTGGGCTACACAGTGAAACCCTGCCTCAAAAAACAACAGGGCTGAAGGTATGGCTTAATTGGTGGAGCACCTGCCTAGCAAGTGCAAGGCCCTGAGTTCAAGCCCCAGTACCGAAAGAAAAAAGAAAGTAGTTATGAGAACTGCCCCTTGCTGTCACAATGTCACTGGAAACTAACCCGAATGATGAGTCATGCACGCTCAACTCAGCTGAAAACTAGATCCCTGTGGGGGAACAGAAAAGCCAGCCATCCCTGACGGTGCAGACCCTCGGCCCCTTTCCTCACCTTCCTATGCTGCAGTGGAGAGAGTGTATCAGGAAATGGGGAGGGGCCTGCATGTCCCTTGAACCCATGTTCCCTGAGTGTCAGGCCTTGGGGACTGCTCTGTGGTCTTTGCTATTCCCCTCTCCTAGCCGCAGGATGATTTGATGTTCATTGTACTAAAATAATTTTATTTCCAAAGGAAGCCTTATAAGCTGCTAGCCAAAGAAAACAAGACCAAACTTTTTTTTTTTCTGTTTTTTGAGGAGGAAGTTGTG
This sequence comes from Castor canadensis, assembly GCF_047511655.1. Lineage (NCBI taxonomy): Eukaryota > Metazoa > Chordata > Mammalia > Rodentia > Castoridae > Castor > Castor canadensis. The sequence goes on along the minus strand of NC_133398.1, from coordinate 10,610,102 downwards.
TATCACAATAGTGAAAAGAAAGCTAAGTCAGCATCCGTGACCACAAATGCCTGCTGACCACAGGAGAGCGGACAGGTAGCTGGGTTTTTTTTTCTCATAGTTTGAACTCAGGGCCTTATGCTTGATAGGTAGGCACTGTACCACTTGGGCCACTCTGCCAGCCCTACGATAGGTAGCTGGGATGCCACCTGGCAACAAGCAGCATGGTCACATTCTGGTCTGCTGTGCGTGCTGAGCCCCCAGCCCAATCCCCTGCCCTGTGTCACTAGGGGCTGAATTCAGGCATGGCTCAGTGGCAGGGCACTTGCCTACCGCAGAGGAGGCCGTGGGAGCCGCACTTAATGCACAGCAAGTGGACCTTGATTGCTCTTAATGTACTCAGGGATGGAACCCAAAGGGAATGGCTCTGTCCCATGTGACTCTGGCCCTTCACACGGTGGCTTAGATGCCCCCACGGACTTGTCTCAAAGTACTGATAAGTGACAGATGTAGACCAGCCCCCACCCTAGATCCACAGACACCTGCAGACATGCTCCACCCACCCAACCTCCCTCAGCTTTAGACTTTTTGCCTCACATGGGACCTGGGCTCTGTCCCTGAATCCCTTAGCAGGACAGGGGTCCTGCTCCCCCAGGAGGACCAACAAGGAGCACAGTGCCACTCCCTTCACAGCAAGGGCTTCTGGGGACGTCTCACCCCACACACCCATGTAGGATGACCTGGGTCTCAAGCAAGGCAAACTTGGCTGGGCTTTGGGTAAACATGACCTCCATCCTCAGGCCTGTCACCAGCCCCAGTGCCATCTGCTTTCCACTGTCCTATCTTCCTGCTCCCAAAACCTTAGCCAGTAGGGCCTTTCCATCAGCTGAATCCCCCTGGCTGGCATCCTTGTACCTATACCTACTTATGGCTGCCTCTTTCTTGGCACTCAGGTCCCTACAGAAAGTGTCACCTCCCCAAGGAGGCTGTCTCTCGAGGTATGGTCTAAATCTAGCCCCAGTCACACCGTCTCCTGTCTCTCTGTATTTTTTGGCTTTGGGGTCCCCCTGAGCAGAACTAGTTCCCCATGCTGTCCACACCCAGGAAGCCCTCTGCAGATAATCTGCCAGCAACCGAGCAACCCGTGTGAGAACCTTGGGCAGGTTCACGCAGTCTCTTGAGCAAGCTACCTTTGACTCCAAGGTCATGACCACTGGATGAACCATAGTTCTTTCATTTATTTGCTTAGCAATATTTGTTGAGGCCATCCAACAGGTTGGTCAGGTTCCACACAGAAATATCTAGAATGCAGTTCCAGATCTCTAGGGCTGGAGAGCAGACAGGACATGCTAGTGGCACTCTCTATCCTTCAGCTCTTTGAGAATGAGAAAAGCCACAGTTGGGACACCTGCCTAAATCTGCTGGTGTTTGCAGCGGGGACTTGCCCAGCAAAGACAGCTGGTGTGTTTCTGTGGTCTGCGGCGGCATTACTGCCTTGTGACCAGTGACCTGCAGGTCTTTGTGTCGAGCACTGGTGGCTGTCCACCAGGAATGAGCCCTCTCTGTTCCGGGCTCAGGGGCGCCTGGCTGAGCATGTCTCAGCTCTGGTCCTGAGAACCCACTGGGCCCAGTGGGGAGCCACACAACCACCATGTGTTCTTGGTGCTGCAGAGATCCCTGGGGCCCTGTGTCTCCCCAACAAGAATGGAGTCCTAGGATCCTCCTGGGGCCACGGAGCAGGGACACCTACAACTAGCTCCTGCATGAGACCAAACTAACCTCCTCTGGTCACTTCTGATGGTGTGGTCCTCGACAGGGTGCCCTCTCTGTATTTTACACTTCCTCTGGGGCTTCAAGGCCAGGGTGGGAAGCGAAGAAACAGAATGGCACACAGCATTGTTTTGTTTGTGACACTGTCTCATAGTGTCCCCCCAGTAATCCTATGAGATGGGTACCTATCCCCATGTCATAAATGAGGAAACTGAGGCACAGAATGCTATGTCATGTGTTCAGGGTCACACAGCTGCTGGTGGCTGGGCTGCAGTGCCACTTTCTCAAAATACCAGACCAGTGGTATTTTGATGTCAACTCACATCAGAATCACTGGAGAATTTCAAAAAGACACTCTGGCCCAGTGCACCCCAGGACACTATGCCAGCATCTCTGGGACTGGGATGTGGTGGGCGTTAAAAGTTCCCCAGGAAGCTGGGCACAGTGGCATTTGCCTGTAATCCCAGCACTCGGGAGGCTGAGGCAGGAGGATTGTGAGTTTGAGGCTAGCCTGGGCTACATAGCCAGATCCTGTCATGAAAAAAAGCTCCCCAGAAAATTGTGACAGGCATCGGAAGTGGAGGCCCCCCTGCTCTCGCCCTCCCTGCAGCTGACATGCACAGGGTCTGACAGGGAGAGCCTGGGGGCTGTTCCAGGCACCATGAAAGGTCAGAGAAAGGAGGTGAGTTTGATGCCAGGCCACCTCAGAGAGGTGGCAGAGAAAGCAGGCCCTGCTGGCAGTCAGCCTGCGCCCCCATGGATGACTGCATGATTAGGACTATTCCTAAGCACAGAGGACAAAGTTTCCCTCTGGGCCCAGGAAGTGCCAGACGCCACCCTGTCCAGTCTGAACTCTGCCTACATCCAAACCCAGCCCCCCGACCCCCGACATTCCTTCAGAGACCCTGCGAGGAAGGAACAGACAGGGCTTTCACCAAGGATGCACTATCACCAAGAATTATCTGTCATGGGCCTGGGGTGGCATTTCACGTGCCAAATGTTGACTGGCCCTGCCCCGGCCCTGGCGGCTTGGCTCCAGGGCCCTCATTCCAACTGCAAAAGGACAGAAACCTTATTCTCTCACCAGCCAGAGGTCTCCACCCCTCACCATCTGTGCAGAACCTCCCCATCCCAGTCATCACCAACCCCCACGCAGGGGCCTCAGACTTCCTTGCTTATGGCTTAACACCAGCGAGGACTGGACAAGAATGATTCAAAGTCAAGTTCCCCAGGTCCTTTTAAGCCAGGGATTTTATTGACAGAGAAAGTCATTGTTACCCAGATGGCCACCCCAGACTGCTCTGCACTTTTCTGCACAAGGACCTGACAGGTGCAAACAGCTGCCATGGCCGGGCACAAGCTCCTGGTAAAAGCAGCCAGGCCTTCTGAAGTCCCACTCAGAATCCTCAGTTTGAATCCTAATTCTTCACTTGCCACTGTGGGACTTGAGCTGGCTGCTTGGTCTCTGGTCTCACTTTTCTCATCCATAAAGTGGGCATCACAGCCTCGGTCTTCCAGGAATATCATGAGATTGAAATGAGATCATAAGTGACATGGCGGGGCGGGGGGCACTTAGAAGGACAAGGCACTGTACACCCTCACAGGAGGCTGACTTAGGGTGTCATGCTGCTCTGACCCTCAGGGACTCAAGTTGAGGCAGACTGTCAGCAAGTACAAGCCTATCTTGAAAATGTGACTCTCCTGGCCTTACATGACAGAGAGCAGAAAGGGCGACTTTGTCCCCTCCAGAGTGTCTGCTCAGGTTGATTGGTGGTGTGTGGGTTGCCCACCCGGGCCCAGCGCAAGGGAGCGGTTATCAACATCTCCCTGAGGATAGGAGTTAGGTGGCGGCATGGGTGCTTCCTATCCCGGAGCAGTTGGAACAATGCTTCTCTCTTGCAGATTCGAGTGACGTTCTCCACACTGGCCTGTTTCTTGTATCTTCTCACACTCTGACCTCAACTTCAGCTGCCTAGCGTGAAGTTTCTAAAATGAAAATCTGACCATTTACCTATCGCCCATCATTCTATTCCCCCTGCCACCACTTTGAGTATCAACTCCACACTCTCAGAGGTGACTTTCAAAGCTTCCACCCACCTTCCCAGTGTCATCCATAGCTACGGACTTCCCAACACACCGACCTCGAACCCATCAATCTGAGCACCTTCAAAAACCAACAGGTGCCAGGCCCTGTGGCTCACTCCTATAATCCTAGCTATTTGAGAGGCTGAGTTCTCAGACAAATACTTCACCAGACCCCATCTTCAAAAATAACCAGAGCAAAATGGACTGGAAGTGTGGCTCAAGTGGTAGAGTGCCTGCTTTGCAAGCCTGAAGTCCTAAGTTCAAAACCCAATCCTACCAAAAATTAAGAAATAAAGCAAAACCCCAGCAGGTCATGATTCAAGGCAGCTTAAAATCCTGTGCATAGACTCTCAAGATCAAACCAAGGTCAAAGAACAGCCAGATATGGTGATTCACACCTATAATCCCAGCACTTAGGAGACTGAGGCAGGAAGAGAGAAAATTCAAGGCCAGTCAGCACCTCAGCCCAGAGACCTTACTTTATTTGTTGCCAGTGAGGTTAGCAAACTGGAAGGGAATCATCCAATGACTCCTGAAGTGCAGCTTAGCAAAACTGTCACCTTCCTGATGTCCCCAACCACATTTCCCGGGTTGGACTCAAGTCATGCCACCCTCTCCCAGGTCACCCACTCCAAGTCAAACCACCTCACCAGCAACACATGGGATGGAAGTTTCACACCTGACACTGGTGGCTCACACCTGTAATCCTAGCTACTCAGGAGGCAGACATCAGGAGGATCGTGGTTTGAAGCCAGCCTGGGCAAATAGTTCATGAGACCCTATTTCAAAAATACCCATCACAAAAAAGGGCTGGTGGAGTGACTCAAGGTGAAGGCCACCTACCTAGCAAGTGTGAGGCCTTGAGTTCAAACTCCAGAACTGTCAAATGATAGAAGGGAGGCCAGTAGGGGCTCCTCCCCAGACTTCTCAGGCTCAAGTCTTCCCGCTCACCTGAACGTGATCAGATCTGTTCATCTTTCAACTTCAGAAACACCTGCTCAGAGACCCTGGACAGCTAGGAGATGGACACTGAGGACTCAGATGGGGAAGAATTGAGCGTCAAAATCTGTTTCCCAGACATTGCTGCCTGGTCTATTGCAGAAGGGCTGGGAGGGAGAGTAGCTGCTTTAAGCAAAGCTGTCACAAGCTGAGGCGTAGGTAAGTGGTGAGCGCTTTCCTATCATGCACTGAGCCCCTGGGTCCCTCTCCAACCCCAAGAAAACAAAAGGACTTAAAAACCACGTGTAAGGCTGGGGTGGTGGTGGTGTAGGGTTCAAGTGGTAGAGTGTCTGCCTAGCAAACACGAGGCCTCGACCTCAAAACCCAAACAAGCCAGGAGCCGGTGGCGCACGCCTGTAATCCTAGCTACTCAGGAGGCAGAGATCAGGAGGATCAGGGATCCAAGCCAGCCCCAGGCAAATAGTTCCAGAGACCCTATCTCAAAAAAAAAAAAAAATCACAAAAGAGAGTTGGTGGAGTGGCTCAAGTGGTAGAGGGCTTGTCTAGCAAGCATGAAGTCCTGAGTTCAAAACCCAGCACTGCCAAAGCAAAACAAACAAAGGACCCACATGTATGAACCTGTAGCAGGAGGGAGTGCTATTGTTTTTTCTTTTTTTGTGGTGCTAGGGATTGGTCCCAATGGCTCAGTACATACTAGGCAAGTGCTGTACCTGAGCTACATTCCCATCCCCAGAAATACTATTTTATTTTATAATAAATAACAACGTGTTGTTATTTGTACATTTCATTTCATGTCTGCTCTTTCTGACAGCTCCCTTCGTACTGCCCATCTCCTCGAGTCTTTGGTCCTTTACTGTTCAGTATGTCATTCTCTAGATCTTTTTTGAGACAGGGTCTCAAATCCAGCCGAGGCTGGATTGGAACTCATGATCCTCCCCATTCTGGCTCCCAAGTGCTGGAATTGCAGTCCTGTGCCACCATGCCGTGTAGAAGTGCTATTTTCAACAAGAGGTGGCTACAGTTGTGCTCACAGCTGGTGGGATGCTTGCCGTGAGAAGTAGGCTGTCCCAAAAGGACACAGGTTGGGTGACTTTGTTTACTTGAAATGACAGAAGAGACAAATCTATAGATGCAGAAACATTTGTGGTGGACCAGGGACTGGGGGTCCGGATGTGACTGCTGATGGGTTTGGAGTCTTTCTATTCCACTACTGGGGATTGAACCCATGGCCTCGAGCATGCTAGGCAAGAGCTCTGCCCCTTGAGGCAAGCCCCAGTCCCGGGTATGGGGTCTCTTTATTGGGCGGTGAACACGTCCTGTAGTAAGACGGTGGTGATGGCTGGCCCAGCCCTGCGAGTATGGACTCTGTGGTATGTGGATAATGTTCCAGGAAACCAAATTCCTATGGAACTTCGGACACAAATGGACAAGGAAGCCAACAGTGTGGCCCCCAGGACCACAGGACCATCGTGGGGGCGTGGGCCACCATGTGCAGAAGAGGAGCTGTTCATAGGTGAACACAGAAGGGTGGCAGAACTTCCTGGGGACAGCCGGGCTGACACATGCTTCAGGGCAGCCATCCCTCCTGACATCCCCTCCCCCTGCACGCCAGCCCCCCACAGCCTCTTGGGTTAGCGGCTGCTTCCTTCAATGGTTGGGCTGTTCCCCTCTCGTAATCCCCACCTGCCCTGACTTCTGCCCACATGCAATAAGAACAGTGTGCTCATCCCAGTATGCGATCACTGTTGGGCAAACCCTTCACCCCCTACTTCTAACTAGATTGACCGCCCCCCCCAAAACGCCAGCTCAACAGGGAACTTACTTCCCTTGCATAACAAGAAGTCCTAGGCAGGGCAGCCCAAGGTTGTTTATTCAAAGGCTCAGCAACATCATGGAGGACTCAGATTCTTGCTCTCTTTCTGTTGGCCACCCCCACATGTTGGTTTCATCCTCCTCAAGGGTTCAAGATGGCTGCAGTCATTCCGGATATCACATCCTCACCATTGGCGTCCAGAGGCAGAAAAGCCATTGGCTGGTTCTTCCCCCATACATCTCCCTACCGACCATTCCTCCCTCTTTTCATAATCAGACTGGGTCACATGCCTTTCCCAAACCATTGGCGAGGATGTGAGGGCTGCCATGATTAGCTTGGATTTGTCAGGGGTTGCATTAAGTAAGTTAGCAAATACAGGAGCAGACACTAGAGCACAATCAGGTGTCTGCAGTGATGGAGGAAGGGGAACTGGCAGCCAGCTGAGGGGGCCATGTCAGATGGCATGCTTTTTCTCAGTCTCTCCAGAGTCACACCTCTGCTCCTTTCAGATCAGTCGTCATCTCCTCCAGAAAGCCCACCTCTCTCTCGCCTTCCTTCCTTCCTTTTCCTTTTCCTTCCCTCCTTCTTTCCTTCCTTCTCTTTCTCTTTTTTCCTTTGTCTTTCCTCCCTCCTCCCCTCCCCTCCCTCCCTCCCCCTCCTCCCCTCCCCCTTGTCTCTTCCCCCTCCTTCCCAGGTAGTTTCAAGTTTGTTCCAAATACCCAGAAGGCTGTGCTGGGCTCAGGTTTGAAGCAAAGTGGAAGATGAGTTGCCATGGGAAAATGCTAGGGGTGTTTGTGTTTTCTTTTTCTTTTTCTCCCGCAGCTGAAAGGTGGAGGGTTTCATAAACTCTTGAATTCTGTCTCAAAGCTATGCCCAGGTGAACACCAGGCCGGCCGTGCTGAAGGACATGTGCTGCAGTGAATTCGGTCGTCTGTCCACTCACACATTCATTCCCTGGCCGCTGGCCCCAGGCCTGGTCCAGCAGCAGGGCGGGGAAGGAAGGTGGGATCAGATCTGGTCCCTGTCGCCAGGGAGACAGTCATGGTCGTAACAGTCACTTCCTACCAGGATTGGCGCTCTGATGAGAGCTGGGGGCAGGGTGTGGAGCAGAGGCAGGTGTCCTTCTGCCTGGGATGGAGTCCTGCCTTCCCCTCCCCCGCAGCTTTGGGATCCTGAACACCCTTTTCTCCCCTCTGTGCCTCAGTGTCTCCATCTGTTCAGGAGAGATGATGAATGACAGGAGCCACTGAGCCAGCCCCGCCCCGTGTTAGGCAAATCATTGGCTTGGTGTGAGGACACTGAGCTGAGATGGGGACACTGATGGGGGCCAGGACAAGTGTTCAACAGGAGAAAGGCGTGAGCAGACCAGGCGCCTGCAGGGACAGGGGTAGAGAGAGCCATCGAGGCAGCAGAACACCGGGTGGGGAGGGGCCAGCTGGGAGGGCCATGGGGACAGGAAAGATGGAAGATCGGGTGGTGGAGCCGAGAGACCTGGGAGCCCCAGACTGGCAAACGTGAGAGGTGGGAGCAGGTGTCACACTGCAGGAAAGGGTGGATCCTGTCCCACGCTGCCGGAGGGATCCATCGGGGTGTGACCCACGCAGGGGGAGGACAGTCATGCTTGGCCTGGTCACGTCAGCCTGGGGGGCGAGCGAGCCCTGCTCTGGCTCCACCGCTGCCAACTCCCCATCATGGGCTCCAAAGAAACTCTGGCCCCCAGGCTCTGCTGAAGTGACATCAGGTGCCACGGGCCTGCCATTGCGTGTACTGGTGACAGATGCCATCATGCAGAGCCCCGGCGCAGCCTGGGTGGGGCATGACCAGCTGTGAGCACTGCCTCAGTGTCAGGAAATGAATCAAGGCTCAGGCTCCAAAGGCTACTGGTGCCATCCCTCCAGGAAACCAGGCTGGTCACCAGGACGTGGCTCGGTACCAAGCAGCTGGTCTGACCCAAAGCGACACCATATTGGATACACTAGGGTCATTTGGCTCCTCTTTGACTCCTGCTGGTGCCAGGAGTGCACACTATTCAGGGGAACACGGCACCCAAGGCTCTGTGCTGAAGGCTCTGGGTTCGAGTTCCATGAAGTTCTACCGAGCTACACTCCCAGCCCTTAATTTTACGAAACAGCTCATAGGTATGCAGCCCAGGCTGGCCTGGAACTCATGATCCTCCTGCCTCAGCCTTCCACGTGCTGGGATTATAGATGTGCTCCACCATGCCTGGTGTGGTTACCTCTACTTGACAGGTAAGGACACTGAGGCTCAGAGAAGTGAGGGGATTTGTCTGGGGATGCCCAGCTGGTTAGATAGGCCGACCCCGGGGCTCTTAACTGCTCTGAGGTAGGCTCTTTCATTCCAGGTTTTCTCCCAAGGCCCACTCGAGTGATGCACACTTAACTAGCTGCCTGACAGCAGGGAGATGACATGGAAGGAGGCGATCACGGGACACGCGTGTCCTCACTGCACATGTAAGCAGTGTTCTGTGGAGGGAGGACGCCAGCCTCATCTGCAGAAAACATTTAAATGTGAGAGCTCGCTGCTGGTGGAGGCAGGAAACCGACACAGGGCAAAGCACTCAGTGGGCACAGATGCTGCCAGGTCCAGGCCTTCTGGGAGCCCTCCACCCCCTCGGGGTCCTGGCCAAAGCCACTTCCTCGGATGTGGCTGAGCTCTAGCCCGCCTGGAAGCTGGTCTTCTTCCCAGCTGTGGTTTTTGCCTAATGTGCCAGAGGCCGCCGCAGTCTGAGGCCTGGACTGGGCTGTTTCCTCACCTCCCACGGGAGGCTGGGAGAGAACCAGGCCTGCATGCAATGGGGCTTGGGTTCAAATCCCACTCTACCTTCTAGAGGTCCACCAGGCCTGAGTGTGGGCCGTGAAACCAGGAACCTGGGTGAGTCCACAGACTCAGCCACTTCAGAGCTTGGGGGCCCTGGGCACCTTGCTGCCTTCTGACCTTCAATTTCTTTCTTTCTTTTTTTTTTTGGTGGACTGGAGTTTGAACTCAGGCCTTACACCTTGAGCCACTCCACCAGCACTTTGTGATTTTTTTTTTTTTTTGGCCTGGGCTGGCTTTGAACCTCCATCCTCCTGATCTCTGCCTCCTGAGTAGCTAGGATTACAGGCGTGCGGCACTGGCGCCCAGCTCCCTTCCTACTTCTTGAACAAGGATTGAACTCCACTGAAGCCACAGGCGTGTGTAGAGCACTGAGTGACCCAATGTGCACAAAAGGCTCTGGACGAGCTCACTGGTTCCAGTGCCCAGTGAATGTGGGACGTTCCTGTCACTGTGCCTTTGAGCACTGCTCCGGCCCAGCCTCGGTCTCTTCATCTGTAGAATGGGAATGATTCCAGCCCTCACGAAGCACCGAGGAGCCCGTGAGTGAGGTGATGCGTGAGAAGCCCTTAGCGTGGTTGGCGCGTGGCAAGCAGTGACTGCCCAGCAAGCTATTAGCCAATCATTTTACTTCCCCACTCCTTCCAGGAGCTCATGCCATGTTGAAACTGCCAAAGAAGGTTAAAGGATTGACTTCACGAGAGAAGAAGCAAAGTCACGCCATGGGACGATTTTGTGAGCAAGGGGGTCAGCAGCCTGGGGGAGGTGGTGAGGCTTTGTAGGTGGCACTTGATGGGCACAGTGGCACACAGCCAGGGAGCGCTGGAGAGGAGGAGGTAGCAGGGGCTGGAGACGGGTGGGGGAGGGCAGACTGCCAAGGTGGAGGGTGGGGTGGGGCAGGGTGGGGAAGCCTGGAATCTGAGCCCCGGGCGGGGACAGGGGCAGGGCTCCCATGTGGCCATGAGCTCAGGCTGAGCCTCACTTTCCTCATCCTTCCAAGGGAGCCCATGACTCACAGAACGTGGAAATAATGGGGCCAGGCGCGGGGAGAAGCTGGTGACAGGCCTTTCTGCGGCACCTGAGGTGGCCCAGGCAGGTGGCAGAGGTTGGGAACCCTGCACTGGCCTTTCTGGCATCTTGACTGCCCCTCAGTGTCACAGGGTCCTCCGTGGGGAAGCAGATTTCTCAACAGGGCAGTGTAAAGTCCTGCAGAGGGGCCCCTGAGGGCAAGGAAACCCCATCTTCTGTGCCTGGCCAGCTCCTGCTGGGACCCACTGGCCCTCACTCCAGCTGAGTTTCAGTCATCAATGCCCCTGAGCCAGTTCCTGTGCCACCCTGGTGTGAGAGTCTCCCGGAGCCTGGTCCCTTCTCAGTGCAGGGACTGGGGCCTCCAGCCACAGGATCCCTGTGGGGGCCTGGCACACAGCCTGACTTTGTCCTGGGGGATTTATTACTCAGACTTTCATTAATAGTCCCCATAGTTTTGGGTTTACTGTGTGCGGGTGCTGACTTCAGCTCTACTACACGGAAAATGCAGATGACCCTGGCGGGGGGGGGGGTTGTCTCTGTGAGCTAACCCCAAGATCAGGGGACTTCCAACCCTTCACCCAGCACCACACACCAAGGATAGATATATATGTCCTAGAGAGGACTCCACCAGTGAGCTGCATTCCCAGCTCCAATCCTTATTTTGCAATTATGGGTCTGGCAAGTCTGAGATTTACAGGGCAGGCTGAAAACTCAGACAGGATTTGATGTAATAGTGAGGCAGAATGTCTTCTCTAGGAAACCAGGTTTTTTTTCTTTATGCCTTCAACTGATTGGATAAGGCCCACCCACCCATATACCTAGGGTAATCTTAAAGTTGATTATAGATGTGAACTTAAGCACATGTTCAAAATATCCCTTGACAGCAACACTGCATTGGTATTTAGGCAGATAACCAGACGCCATACTGCAGCCCAGCTGATAGCTCAAATAACCATCTTACCCCCCACTTCATAGCTTGAGAGAGGTAAAAAAAAAAAAAAGCTGGGCTTAGTGGTGGGTGCCTGTTATCCCAGCACTCTGGAGGTGGGGGCAGGAGGATTAGAAGTTCCAGGCCAGCCTGGGCTACTAGTGAGAGTTTGTTTCAAAAAAGCGGGAGTCCTGGGGGTGTAGCTCAGTGGTACAGTGTTTGCCTGGTATGCACACGGCCCTCGCACCACACATGCACACGCACACGTGTAAACAGGTAGCCCAAGTCCCACAGGTGTAACTTGGCAATGGCTGGATCCACAGATAGTCTAAATATCCACCCCAGAATGTAGACATCTTTAGGGGAGAGGATTGGAAGTGACTTTTACTGTTTTCCTTACCTTTCTTGCTGCCTAGTATTGATTACATTGCACTCGTGTAACTTTTTATTTTGGCAGCACTGGGATTTGAACTGAGGGCCTCACACTTGCTAGGCAGGCGTTCTACCACCTGAGCCACTTCTCTGGCCTTTTTTACTCTGGGTATTTTGGAGACAGAGTCTCCCTTTTTTCCTCAGGCTAGCCTGCGCTCGGTCCTCCTATTTTACACTTCCCACAGTCACTGGGATGACAAGAGCAAGTCCCCGAGCCCGGCTTTTATCCATTAAGGTGAAGTCTCACACACTTTATAGCCTGGGCTGGCCTTGAACTGTGCTCCTTCTGGACTCAGCCTCCCAAGTTGCTAGGATTACAGGTGTGAGCCCCTGGTGCCTGGCTTTTATAATCATAAAAAATATTATGTGATCTTCACTTGAAAAAGAAAAAAAGAGACCTCTGAGAATTTGTCAGTCTAGGTGACGAAAACATTTTTAAAAAACAGGACTGGAGATGTAGCTCAATAGCAGAATTCAAAACAAAAGAAAAGTTCTAGAATGAACCATCAAAAAGTTTAGAGAAAGCATAGATTTGTGACAGAAGATGGAAAGCAGATAAACAAGCGTGACTAGAGCTCAGCTATTGGTAAGTCTAGGTGGAGGACACTGGGTGTTCACTGTATATAAAACTCCCTGTGGACCAACATTGTTTAAGATAAAAAGGTGGTTGGGATGGAGGGGGGTTAAAATTAAAAATAACTGATACCGAGTGCTGGTACAAACACCTGTAATCCCAGCTACTTGGGGGAATGAGATAGGGAGGATTGTAGTTTGAGGCCAGCCCAGGCAAATAGTTCTCAAGACCACCATCTCTGAAATAAACAGAGCACAGGAGGCAGAAAGCAAAAGGATTAAGGTTTGAAGCCAAACCAGGCAAATAGTTTCTGAGACCCTATCTTGAAATAACCCATAAAAAAAAAAAAAGGGCTGATGGAGTGGCTCAAGGTGTAGGCCCTGAGTTCAAACCCCAGTACCGAAAAAAAAAAAACAGGGAAAAATAGCCTGGAGGTGTGGCTCAAGTGGTAGAGCACCTGCTTTGCAAGTGCTGATCCCTGAGTTCAAACCCCAGTCCCATCAAAAAAAAAAAAACTTAAAAATAACCGGACAGAGGAGCAGAGTCAGTATCGGTGGGCCACACACTGGCCACAACCGACCCGGGTGATGGGCGCATGGGGAAAGGTGTCAGATGCTTACAGATGAAGAGCTCCACCTCCAATGCCTGGCCGCACATGCTCACACTCCAGGTTATGCCAGCAAGGTGTCCTGCACACGTGCACATTTCCAGAGTCTTCTAACATTTGATCCAAGGATTTGCAGTTCAGGAAGCAAACAGGACTTAAAAAGCCCACCCTCCACCCACAGAAATAACCACTGAGCATGCATGTGCGTGTGAAAAGAAGCGTGGTGACCATTTCGAGGGCAACCACTAAACGTGCTTAGTTTCCGTTCTACCTACAGTCAAAAACGAGGTCACAGCAAGACAAGAAAGGAGAGAAGTCAGTGTATAATGAGCAAGAAAGACGGATGGATGGCAGGAGGGCTGGGGACAAGGCTCAGGGGTAGAACACAAGCTTGAGGCCCTGACTCAAAATCCCAGTACTGCCAAAAACAAGAACAAAATGCAAAACCCTGAGTTCAAACCCCAGTCCCACCGGGAAAAAAAGAATGGAGGGACCCCTTGGGGCCTGGAGGTGGGGCAGCCACCTGGGAACCCCATCTGCCTGGTCTGTGGAACAAATAGAAGTGTGTCTGTCTTGCTCCACTATTCCAAGCCACCTAGCATGTGACAGGCCTGGGTCCTCTCGTCATGCCTAACAAGGGACCTCACCAGCCCCATTCCACAGAGGAGACAGTGGCCACCTAGGGAGGTCAAGGATTCACCCAAAGTCACCCAGCTAAAAAGCACCCGGGGCTGGCTGTCAGGTCCCATATTCATTTATTTATTTTTTTGTGCAGTACTGGGACTTGAACTCAGGACCTACACCTGAGCCACTCCACCAGGCCTTTTTTGTGATGGGTTTTTTTGAGATAGGGTCTTGTGAACTATTTGCCTGGGCTGGCTTCAAACCTCGATCCTCCTAATCTCTGCCTCCTGAGTAGCGAGGATTACAGGCGTGAGCCACTGGCGCCCAGCTCAGATTCCATATTTTAAATTGATTAATTGGCTGAGCCCCCATTTTTCCGATGAGGAAACTGAAGCTTATGGCACAAGTCCAGTGAGTTGGTGGGACTTGAACTGGGGATTTCAACCCAGGTCTAGAAGGGGCTGTCTCCACAGAGAGAGGCTCTAGTGCTGGGACTTGTACAGGGGTGAACAGCTGAGGATGGTACAAGGCAGAGCTTCAGGAAAGGGAAATAAGTCTGAGAGGAAATGACCACCAGGCTTCCACCCCTGCTGGGCAGGAAGGGAGCGACAATGACAGATGAGAGAGCTCTGTCCATGCCCAGGCTGACAGGGCCCATTATCCTGGGGTCTCAGGGGTGGGGGCAGCTGGGCAAGCAGAAGTTCTCTGGTGCCTGACACAAATGGCCATTGAAACAGTTTGGCGGGGGCAGGGGCAGCAAGGAGGAGGGAGGAGCTGCTGGATGGTATCCTAGCACAGCCCTGTCAACTTCTCCAGGAGGAAGGTGAGACCCAGACAGGTTCAGACACCAGCCTGGGATCACACAGACAGCCAAGTCACATCGCTCTGGCCTCAGGGCAGAGAACCAGGTGGCACCCAGTGGGGGCCAGTGCCAAATTCCAGGCAAGAGCAAATGAGCCCAGGAACTGCAGAAGTGCCTATAGTTAGCCTAGAGCCTCCGGGCAACTTAGAGCAGCAGAGAGGCCCTGCAAGGAGCTCAGGGTCACACAGCAAGTGGAAGCTGCTGGCCTCTCCCTGCCCTGCCAGAGTTGCTCCCACTTTCTGGCCTCAGCTCTGTTCCCACCCCACCCCCAACCCCCCACCTCCACCATCAGCTGTCTCCTTGGAGGGCAACTCAAGGCTGGTCAGATTTCCACAGGCACATGGGTGTCATGTGTGGCCAGGACAGTGGGAGGCAGGTGGACAGAGGGGGCGGGTGGCCTCCAGAGGCTGCAGCCAGGGATTGGACGCTATACCAGCTGCCCCACACCTGCTCCAGGCTGTTTGAGGGGACAGGCACTGTGGGAGAGCAGACCCTGGCCCATGTCCTGCCTCTGCCATTGGAGCTGGCTGGTCACCCTGGCTGTTGAGTCCCTTCCTCTCTTGGGCCCTCAATTCTCCCATCCACACATGGACTCCCCATGCGTGATGTGTGACCGTGCATAGGGTGGTGCCTGGTGACTGGGTGACAGCCAGGTCATTCTTATTACTTCCTAGTGACTCTTGGAAGAAAAGACCAGAAGGCCACAGAACTTTAACCGAGGGGTCTGGAGGCCACCTGACCCCTGCAGTTTGGCTCCTCTCTGACAGCAGCGCTGCCTCCTGCAGCCTGGTTCATGCCATCCTGAGCCCCTGTCACACGCCTTTACCCTCGCCTGGCCACCCACCCACTTCTGGGACAGCACTGTTCATGAATCTTGTAAAACTGGAGCAGAGACGGGGCCCAGAGTCCCATCCCGGCTCCCCTCTTCCCACCTTTGCCCCCTCTGGTGAGCTCTGAGGCCCCTTCTTGCACCCCCTGGGTTCCAGGACGCCTATTATCAGGCAGATTCGGTTTAAGCCCCTCAGCCAGGCATGCTAGGAGCCCTCCTTCTCCCCAGCTCTAGTTCGTATTTCTCATCAGTGTCCCCAGGTGGCTCAGTGCCCACCACACCCCATTCCTGGCTGCTCCAGGGACAGGCTCTGCAACTCTGGCCCTGGGGCCTTTTCAGAACCTCTTTCCCTGCTTTGCATATGGCAAATAATTCCTTAACTCCAGCGGCCTGGATCCCACAGCTCCGTTCAAAAAGAGATCCCTGACTCATCTGCAAGCTCGAGGGGCTGGCAAAGCCCAGAGGATCAGGACAAGGTTCCCCAAGCATGGCAGGAAGGAGGAGGCAGGAGCCTCGGGGCAGGGGAGGCTGGCAGTGGGACCCTCAGAGCCTTCCCTCCCATCCCCTCTTCTCCTCCACCCCACCCTGCAGCCCAGGCCCCCTCCTCAGGCTCCTTCGGGGAAGGGGATTCCAGGGGCCCCATTACAGGACCCAAGGAGGGCCACTAGGCTAGGACCAGGGGTCAAGGGACAAGAGTAGATGAGCCACTATCCACCCTAGAGCTCTGGCCTGGGGTCCCTCAGGGCTGGCTATGGTGCCCCTGGCATGTTGCTGACCTGACACTGTTGGTTCAGCCAGCCTGGGGCTTCCAGCTTCACATCTCAGGACTCCGCTCCAGGGTAGTTGATCGGCCTTCAGGGGTGCTTTTCTCAAGGTGAGGCCAGGTCCCCACAACCCCCAGGAGATGGGGGAGAGCCTCGGGGTGCCAGTCTCCACCTGTGCCAGCACTTCCTCGGGTCTCCTCACCCAGCACTTCTCCCTGGAGCAGGGATAGATACGCAGCCAAGGGTGTCTGACTTCATCCACCTGCAGGCTTGGGGGAGGGTGGACCCAGCTGGGACAGGGCTGGGCAGCTACTGGCACTTGGGCGGTGTCTCTGAACCTTACTGTGTATTTAGTTCTGAGCGTGCAAACACCGCCTGCCTTTCCCAGGGCACACGTGCGTGTCCTACCCATGCGAGCAGCTGGTGGCTCAATGTTTAGGAAGCACCTGCCTTATTCGGGCCCAGGCTCGGCTTGAGAGGCACCTGGGGCTGGACCTGGCACTGTGGAGAGGGCAGAGCAGTGCACCCGTGGAAAGCCTGCGGGAGTTCACACAGCCACTGACTTAGCTTAAGCTTGCCACTCACGTGACCTTGGGTAAGGTCCCCCCTTCCCTCTCCGACCCTAGCCTCCTCACTGGTGACAAATGAGAATGCCATTTGATGACCGGTTGGGACCTGTTCCTCCTTCCCCTTCTCTCCTGATGTCCAGGTTTTAATCAACTTCTCCTGGACGCAGTGAAGGACAGTGGGTGGGGCTTGACCCCAGACTGCTAGCCGGGGGAACAGATGGAGTGACAAGGCCCTCGTGAGCACAGGCCACAGCCACACAGTGGAGTTAGCAGCCACCAGGAGGACCAGGTAGCTATTTCCTGAGCCCCAGGCCAGGCACTGTTGATTTTGTCTCATTTAACTGGGTGACACCTCTCTTCTCTGTGCCCCTGGAACCAAGAGTCATCTTACCACTTCCACTTTAGGGAGGAAGATGGGACAGGGGCAGACCTACACCCTCGGCAATCCAACCGTGGCCTCCTCGTGGAAGAGGAGTGAAGTTGGAAGTGTGGGGGTGACCCGCCTCTTGTGGCTTTTATTTTCTAGCCTCTGTACGCGCGCACACACAGACAGACAGACAGACACACACACAGCAGTGTACATGTAGCTTTTAAAATGTTAATTAAAAACATTGGCTTACATGCTAGGAATAGGCTGTGTAGCAATGTGACAGGGACCAGGAGAGGGATGGAGAAGTCAGAGGGACACTTGGTCCCTCTTGGTACTAGACCTGGACCACCCTCTGGGTGACCAGAAAGGGCCACTACAGTCCTTGTGAGTGCCCTGGGAGTGTGGCACAATGTGTGATTGTCCCTGTGTCCTCAGACTTATACTTACCATTGCTGTGTGCAGACCTTTTAAGAATTACAAAAGCAGCCACGTGCTGGTGGCCCACGCCTGTAATCCTAGCTACTCAGGAGGCAGAGATCAGGAGGATCACTGATTTTGCTAGCCCAGGCGAACAGTTCGCAAGATCCTATCTCGAAAAAAGCCCATCACAAAAATAGGGCTGGTGGAGTGGCTCAAGGCGTAGGCCCTGAGTTCAAGCCCCAATACCGCCAAAAAAAAAAAAAGAATTACAAAAGCAAATGAAATACCATGAGTCGTCTCTAGCTTTGGTTGTGGCCTTTAGTCAGCAGCCCGGCCTGTGTCTCTAGTTTTGGTCCCAGCCTGGCCACTCAGCCCTGTCCCTCTTCGCATCAGAATGGTGGCACACTAATGGCGCCCATCAGAGCTCGGCCCAGGGCCTCGGCATGTTCTGCTCTGTGAGAGTCACCAGAACGTGGGAGAGGCCCACCGAGGCCCACGGGCACGAGTCCCTGCAGGCCTGGGGCCAGGGCCCACGCTGGGAGAGTGGGTGGTGTCAGGCCCCTGAGCTCCTGGAGTTCCTGTCATCTGGGTTACACTGCTCCCCAAGCAGAATAACCATCCAGAAAAACTGTTCTAAAAATATACTAAGATCAATAAATAAGACAATGTTCCTAGGTCTGATAAATTGTGCCTTAAGAGGGCCAGACGGAAAGGTGTGAACGTAGGCCACACAGAACAGCCTAGAGGCCGATGCAAGCAGAAAGCCAGCGCCATCCTCCCAAGAAGGGCATGTGGCCATGTGGATGGTCGCAGCAGGACAGATTGTTCCATGGGGGGTCTGGGAGCACTCAGGAAACAAAGTGCTCATCAGGAATGCCAATGAGAGCTAGGCGCCAGTGGCTCACGCCTGTAATCCTAGCTACTCAGGAGGAAGCGATCAGGAGGATTTAAGTCAGCCCAGGCAAATAGTTTTCAGGACCCTATCTTGAAAAAACCCTTCACCAAAAAGAGCTGGCGGAGTGGCTCGAGATGTAGGCCCTGAGATCAAACCCCAGTATCTCAAAAAAAAAAAAAAAAAAAGTCAATGAGGTTCACTGGGAATTAAACCAAGTCACTTGTCCCTTTCTTTGGAAAACAGGTGACCTGCTATTAAATCCAGACACAGGCTCCCTGGGTTTGTTTTTTCTTTTTCTTTTGGAAACAAGGTCCAGGGGCTCCACTATGTAACCCATGGCTGGCCCTCTTGAACTCACCATCCTCCCGCCTTGGCCTTCTGAGTGCTGGGATTACAAGTGTGCTCTGACACACCTGACTAAAGCAGGCTCATTCTTTGTTTTTCTGTTTTCTTTTTTTTGGTGGTGTGGGATTTGAACTCAAGGCCTCACGCTTGCTGGGCAGGCATTCTATCACCTGAGCCACTCCACCAGCCCTTTTGTGTTGCATATTTTTGAGATAGGGTCTCACTTTATTCCCGAGCTGGTCTGGACTTCAAGCCCCCTAATTGTGCTTCCCTGCATAGCTAGCTGGGATGACAGGTGTGGAATGCCATGCCCAGTCACTGGTTGAGATGGGAGTTGAGAACTGTTTGTCAGAACTGACTTTGAACCTCTACCCTCCTGACTTCTGCCTCCCAAAGATTATTAGCTTGAGCCACCACAGCTGGTTTCATTTTGTCTTTTGAGACAGTCTCTCCCTCTGTAGCCCAGGCTGGCCTCCAACTCACTATCCTCCTGCCTCAGCCTCCTGAGTGCTGGCTGGCACCACCATACCCAGCTAGACTCCTGGATTTCTGTAAAATGGAAGTTTTTCCTGATTACTTTGGGGCTACCAGGCAGACACCAGGCTCACAAAGTAATAGTGCTTTGGTGCTAACAGCTATGAAACTCAGAGCTCTTGCCATGTTACAGTCCCTCTTCCAAGCTCCTAACAGGTATTAACTCAGCCCCAAAGCAACCGCTGTGAGGCAGGTATTAGTCGTAACCTCACTTTAGAGTTGAGGGTAAGGAAGAAAAGGAAGGACAGATCAGTTAAGGTAATGGGCCTGTGGTCACAGCTGGCGGGTAAGTGATGGCTCCAGCTTTGAAAGCAGTCATCAGACTCCGGAGCCCAGGAGCACAGCTGACTTTAAGTGAACCTGAAGATTCCTGACTGATTTTTTTTTGTTTGTTTGTTTTTGTTTTTGTTTTTAAAAATATGGAACGCTTCACGAATTTGCGTATCATCCTTGCGCAGGGGCCATGCTAATCTTCTCTGTATCGGTCCAATTTTAGTATATGTGCTGCTGAAGCGAGCACGATTCCTGACTGATTAGTCAAGCAGGTGGAGGTGCCCGGATGCCCAGATCTTCCAGGACTGCCAATCAAGGTGCTCCGCCCTCCCTGCCATGTGACCCCAGCTGGGCCAATCACATACTTTTCAAGGCTGCTGGAGCCCCTGGCTTTTCCCAGGATGCGTGTGGCTCTGCTTCCTGTCCTTCCCTGGCTTGACAGCATTGCTCTCCTTCTCCTCCCTCACCTGGCCCTTTCCAATATGGTGCCTTCTGGCAGTCTGTGGGCTAGCTTATTTGCACCTTACTGCCTCACCTTCTTTCCACCCAGATCCCCTCCCCACACCCCACCATCAAGTCCATGATCCCCTTGGTGCGGATAGGGGCAGAAAAAATATCCCTAGAGGTCTCTAGTGATGGGCCCCAGGGCTCCCTCCTTGCTCCTGTCCAATGGATCATTGATACCTGAATTTGGATTTAGGACACAGAAGGCCTGCTCATAAATTTGCAGCTGCCACAGTGGCAGAATGAATGCTTTGTGCAATAGAAGTGGGACTCTTACAATGCTTTCAAGACTAGATGGCTGGAAGGGAGCCAAGTAGATGACATTTAGCCAGCACAATGTGAGGTCTTGAGTGTGATTCCCAAGAATCCCTTGTGCAAGTAGCAGATGGGGCGGGGGAGCTAACTGGACAGTCGTTCATGGGAAAAAGTGCTCCCTGCCTTTGCAATGACTAATGGAGCTGTTGACACCACCACTGCTTGTGGTATTGAAGACTGCATTATGAGAGATGGAGCGTCCAGAGAACTGGAGATGACAGTGCCTTTTAACTTGGCACTTGCATATTTCTTTCTTTTTTTTTTAATTAAAAAATTGTAAGTTGGGTGCTGGTGGCTCACGCCTGTAATCCTAGCTACTCAGGAGGCAGAGATCAGGAGGATTGAAGTTCAAAGTCAGCCTGGGCAAATAGTCCTTGAGACCCTATCTTGAAAGAAACCATCACACACAAAAAAAAGGGTTGGTGGAGTGGCTCAAAGTGAAGGCCCTGAGTTCAAGCCCCAGTTCAAGCAAAAAAAAAAAAAGTATTTACTCAGAACCATTCAGAATGTCAACAAAACAAGCTGCAACTTTTTTTTTCCAATTATAGAGTGGTGTTCAGTTAACACAGCAATTATTTCGTACAAGCTATGTGAGAGAAAACTGAAGATGAAAAATCTACCGTCCCCATATATCTAATTTGTGCTGTGCACCAAGAACCTTCTTTAAATTCCATGTCCGTTTACAACCCCATGCTGTACCAGGCAAGGTTAGTGGCTATTGAAAATACTACCAGGACAGGGCTAGCTGAAGACACATTCGGTGGTGCGTTAACTACACAAAACCACCCTGTTTTTCTTTAAAGGAGTGAGTTGGGTACAGGTTCTTAAATGCTTTATAGATGAGAGCCAACGCACTCCTCACCGTCATCCTCCTCCTCTTGCTTTCCTTGCTCTTTCCAGCCTTGCAACTCCCTTTCTCTCTGCATCGGGGTCGCTCTGGCTTGGAGGGCAGCATGTCCTTTTTGTCCTTTTCCCTCAGCATGGCCACCTTCTTTTCATGAGACTGCTTGCCTGCAGTGGAGCTCTTCCACTTCTCTCCCTGCTTCTTGGCAATGTCACCAATGGGCAGGTCGGGATGCTCCCCTTTGATTTTGGGGTGACACCAGACAGAAGAAGAAGAAAGGCGAAGGAGGCCTCGTGGGCACATTGGGCTCCTTGACCACCTTTTCAGTCTCCCTTTAGGACACAAGTTTCCATTTCTCTTTCATAAGGAGCCTGGTCCGCCTTTGCCATGTCTTCAAGTTTTCCTTCCTGCTCGACGTGGCCCTCCACGTCTCTGAGCACTGCGCAGAAAACTGAGAAGGTGACTGCAGCCTGGCTTCTCCTGGGCCTCCTCCCGGCAGTTGGCACGAAGAGGACATGTGATGGCATCTTGCCTCTTGGCTCCTGAGGTCCTCCTCTGGCCGCCTCGCGTGCACTCCCTCAGCGAGGCACAGCGTCACCAGGGCCATCCGGCTCTCTCTTGCCCCCGTTGTCTCTGTGAGCTCGAAGTTCTGCAATGGCTGTGGCAGCACTTGCATGTTTCTTTGGCTGTTTCTTTTTGGGGCAATACCGGGGTTTGAACTCAGGGCCTTGTGCTTACGAGGCAGGCACTTGCATGTTTCTTGTTCTGGCCCCAACTTCACCTCCAACGCTCTGCTTCCTCTCTTGCCCTAAAACAGCTTTTCCTGCTTCCCCAGGACACTGGTCAGAAAACGCCATCCACAACCCCCAGGCCACACCCTGTGTCTCCAAACATGGTTCAGGACTTGAGACAGGAATGGGGCAGGGGTCAGAGGGCCGAATCTTCACAAATAAGGGAACACCCAGTGCTTAGCGCGCATGTCACCCGAGTAAGAGCTCTTAAGGTCCCATATGTCCTGCCCTACCCGGTGCTCCTCCCCACTCCTGGAGTTAAGCAGCCTGGGGACTTGTGGGTTCCCAATATCTTGCTCTTCTCTTTAGATTTGCCACGTGTTTGTAGGCCTAAGAAATGGAGGGTGTCTCTTGTGCTTGGCTCCATTTTCTTACGCCGTGCGACCTGCCTGCTCCTTCTTCAGTGTAATTTGTTTGGTTTGCGGTACTGGGGTTTCACCTCAGGGTCTACACCTTGAGCCACTTCACCAGCCTTTTTTTGTGAAAGGTTTTTTCGAGATAGGGTTTCACGAATTGTTTGCCTGGGCCGACTTCAAACCACGATCCTCCTGATCTCTGAGTAGAGAATCCTGAGAAGCGAGGATTATAGGCGTCAGCCACCAGTGCCTGGTTTTGTAGCTTCTTTTTTTTTGTGGGACTCGGATTTGAGCTTTTGTGCTTGTAAAGCCGTGGCTCTACTGCTTGAGCCACACTTGCAGTCCATGTTGCTCTAGTTATTTTGGAGTTTGTGGGGGGGGTGGGTCTCGAGAACTATTTGCTTGGGCTGGCCTCAACCCTCGATCCTCCAGATCTCAGGCTCTCAAGTAGCTAGGATTACAGGCATGAGCCACCAGCACCCACAACGTGGCTTTTTTTTTTTTTTTTTTTTCCTGAGTATGTGCTGTGAGATGCTTGCTGAGCTGAGTGGAGACAAGGCCGTCCAGGCCAGGACACCTTTGGGGATGGGAAAATATGAGAAAGGCCAGCACGTGATGGGTCCTGGGGTCCTGATGGAGCCTCTCTTTGGGCAGTCTGGCTAAGGAGGAGAGAGGGATAGAGGAAAATGCATCCCACCTCACCCCAAGGAGAGTCCTTTGGGGAGGGCCCGAGCCACTGAAGTCCTGCCACTAATCTTATGGCCTTCTGGGATGCTCCAAGGACACCATGTGTAGGTGCAGCCCCTGCCCAGAGCCAGGACTGGAACACTCTGCCCCTGCTGGGCACAGAGCCCTTTGTCACCAGGCCCTCTCTACAGAGCAAGTGATCTGGGCTGTTGATCCACTGGATGAGTGGGTCTCAATTTTAAGCTGAAGGGACAAAGGAGGGTCCCCCCATCTTCTCTGAGCAATTTTGAACATAAGTGGCCCCTGACCATGTGACAAACATATCTCACTGGCTCGTCACAGGCCATGACTGATGAGGAAACTGAGGTACGGAGTGATTAAGTAGTTTGTCCAGAGCTGCAGGGCTGGTAGTTGGCAGAACCCAAGTCCAAACCAGACCTGTGGCTCTAAGGTCCGTCTCTGGGGCAGCAGCTTAGTCTGAGGACTGGGGTAGGCAAGGGAACGTTGTCTACACTCCAGGAAGTGATGTTTGAGCTTTATGTGAATCTGAAAGTCAGAGTCCATGTCAAAGCTGGGAAGGACGCTCCAGGCGGCTGGTTCCATGTGAACAGGCCCAAGTGAGGTGAAGCAGGGAGGCCGAGCTCAGGGAACCGTGTGTACAGGGGTCAGGGACAGGGTGAGGCAGGATGAAGCATGAGGCCCTGGGCCCAAGCCCCTGGGATTTACCACAGCTGGTTCTGGTTATAGAATTCAGAGCCAGCAGGGTCATCCCTGTGGACTGAGGGATCACTGTAGTACTACGAGGTTTCTGGAGATGAGGCTCTGGGCAGGGGAGGGGTTTCTGGGCCTTGTGGGTAAGCAGGAGTGGCCAGGTGGCTGGGGACATGCCCAAAATGAGGCTTGTTTTTTTTTTTTTTTCGGGTGTGGGGGGGCAGTTAAGCAGAGGAGAACCTGGGGATCCGGCTCTGGGGTGCCATGTCTTGGGGGTGGGGAGGATAGCTTTCTAGTCACAGTCCAGATGGTCTCTAAGGAGCCAACTCAGTGACTGAGGCCCCCTGGGAGGGCCAATGGGGGTGGGGCCGCCTCAAAGCCGCCATTGTCGCCCCCTTACCCGCCTGACTGTCTGGGGCCTAAAATAGAGCAGAAGTACAGTGATCTCGTGAGAAGTTTCTGGCAAAAGGGTCTGGGGGGGAGGGGCGTGAGTCACCGCTGGGAACCCTTGAGTTTGAGGCTCCCAAAACCCAGCTGCCCTGGCCGACCACAGGGAGCTGGACTCCACTGGGGCGGTGTCTTTGTCCCGCCCTTGTCCACTATGGCTGGGGCAGGGTGGAGGACAGCCTGTGTTCTGACCTCAGCTCTGCCATGAAAGTGCTGGGTGACTGGGCCCTACAGGTGCTGTCTTCCTAGGGCCTCAGTTTCCTGGCTGTACTAGGAATCAGGGGCCTCAGCACCTCTCAGATCCAGGCCAGGTGGTCCTAATGTAGACCTGAGTCAGCCAAGGGATGAAACTTCAGTTCCACTCTTAAGGGTAGTTACCTCGGACAAGTTCCCCTCATTTCTCCAAGCCTCAGTTTCCTCATGTGTAAAGTCCTGTTTTTTCTAGCTTTTGGTCAGGCTAGCCCAGGAGACCCTGTGAGCTCCTGGAACCTCCCACCTCAGTGCTGCCTGACTTGTCCTGGTTTTCTTTTTTCTCTTTTGGGTGGAATGAGGTTTGAACTCAGGGCTTCACACTTGCAGAGTAGGAACTCTATTGCTTGAGCCATACTACTAGTCTTTGCTCTTTTGGAGATAGGTTTCTCTTGAACTATTTGCCCAGACTGGCCTCAAAGCTCCAGCCTCCTTATCTCAGTTTCCTGGTGCTCACTTAGTTCCACTTCTTCTTCTTCTTCTTCTTCTTTTTTTTTTTTTTTTGTGGTGCTGGGGTTTGAACTCACAGCCTTCACCTTGAGCTACCTGTGAACACTTTGGAGATAGGGTGTCACGCCCTGTTTGCCCCTGCTGGCTTCCAACCACAATCCTCCCGATGTCTGCTCCTGAGCTGCTAGGATTACAGGAATGAGCCCATTAGCTCCACTTCTTAATGCCCTGCCCTTTGACACACTGCTTCCAGCTCCCCACACCTGGAGGGTGGAGATGGCCATTGTCCCCAACCTCTCCCGGTCATTCTCAGCCTCAGATGAACCGCTGTCATGGTCCAGGCCCTCCCGTTGCTTGCTCCAGTCCGGGAGTCCTGCGGGGCAGGGCTGACAGCCCCCGTCGTGCACATGGAGAAATGGTCTTATTAAAGCGGCACCGACTGGTAGTGCGGGGCAGGCGCGCCCTCTAGCGGCCGCATTGCGCTCACTCTTGCCCGGCGGCGAGAGCGGCTCTGGGTCCTGCGCGGCGGCGTGGGAACCCACATCTCCCAGCCATCGGCCTGCTACGGACCTACCTCCCCCGGGAAGCAAGCTGTCTCTGATGACTGTCGCTCCTCCTGGCTTCTCAGAGATCCCACTGCGGCTGCGCACTCCACCCCGATTACCATGGAGACCGATGGTACACAGTTTCCCCATCCCTTCCACCGTGTCCTAAGCCCTGCCCCGCAGGCGGGACCCGCGCGGGCCTAGGAAGGAGGCTGCGGGACCCAGGATCTGGCGCCCATGAACATTAGGGCTCCAAGGGCGCTGACCGTGGGGAGAGTGAAGTTCTTCGGGCAGCACCGTGGAGAGGTGAGGCCCAGAGAGCTCTACCCAGGCGCTGGGCTCCTGGTTTGGGGTCTGGGGTGGTTCCTGGGTCTGTGTAGTGGGGATTCCACAGTGTTCTCTGGGTTCATGCTCCAGAATGGACTCCAGGTTCTAAGCTCTGGTTCTAACCATGGCTCCGGTGTTCTTGGGCTCCGGCTGTGAAGTGGATGAACTCAGGGCTTTCAGCAGCTTTTGAACTCGCAGTTGGCTCAGGCTCTAGAATGGGCTGACTTCCGGTTCCAGGCCCAGATTTACAGAGCGCTGGCTGTGGAGTGAGGCCTGGAGTCTGGGCCCTTCCACCCCGGGCTCCTGGGCAGTTTGGTGCAGGTGTCTCCTGCCCCAATGGCACCACGTTTATCCTCTTACTTCCAGGTCAACTGCTCTGCCTTCTCCCCCGACGGCAGGACACTGCTCACAGCCTCAGAGGATGGCTGTGTGTATGGCTGGGAGACGCAGAGCAGGCGGCTGCTGTGGAGGCTGGGTGGCCACACAGGTGTGGAGATGGGAGGCCCTGGGCTGGGCTGACGTTCTGCAGAGCCTACCTCAGTGACCTCCATGGTTGGATCAGGGCATTAGAGCAAGACAGCTGGGGCAGGGCTGGGCCAGTGGACACCTGACCTAATACCTGGGGGCGGGGCTTCCCAATCTTAAACACACTTGAATTCATCCTACTAAATCAAAGTCATAAATCAATGTACCCATTAAACAGCTCCTCATCCCTCTCCCTCCCAGCCCAACTTTCTAGGGATGTGCCTGCTTTAGGTACCTCATGTCAGTGGGATGTTTGTCTTTCTGTGACTGGTGTAGCTCACTTAGCCTAAATGTCTTTAAAGCTCAGCCATGTTGCATCTACCACTTTTTGGACTGTGGTCTTGTCATGTCACCTTAGCCATCTCTTCTGCCATAGAATGGGGTAGCAAGTGCTACCCTACAGGATGAAGCAATGCAGAATGCCTAGTCCCTGGTAAGGACCTAGATGTAAGTATTACAGAACAAGAAGAAAAAACCAGCCAGTGACAGGGCACAGATCACTGCCAAGGGTATGGAAGGTTCAGGCCTGGCTTAGTGAGCCCAGGCTGGATTGTCAGATGAACGTTTCTGGGAGGAACCTGCATTTGAGTATTGATATTCCATATGGGCAAATTGGGGTCTGGTGCTCCAGGCTAAGGCCTGCCTCAACGCCAGGTATGGAAACCCAGGCACCTCCAGGGGACTAGAGTTCGGGTGAGGTGTGCAATCTCAGGAGCAAGAGGGCAGAGCCCTTATTCCTTGCCTTAGGCCCTGTGAAGTTCTGTCGATTCTCCCCCGATGGCCACCTCTTTGCCAGCTCCTCCGGTGACTGCACCATCCGCCTGTGGGATATGACGACAGCCAAGTGTCTGCAGGTGCTTAATGGTGAGTGAGATGAGATGGGTGGGCCTGAGAGCCATGCAGCCCGTCCTGCATTCCTTGGTCATCTTCCTCACTTTGGGGTTGGTGCCTGCAGGTCACCATCGGAGCGTGGAGACAGTGAGCTTCAGCCCTGACTCAAAGCAGCTGGCATCAGGAGGCTGGGACAAGCAGGTGATACTTTGGGAGGTGCAGGTATGTAAGAGGCTGGGGCCTGGCAAGCCTTGGGTTAGCAGTGGTGGCAGCCTCTACCTCTTGCCCTCATGGCTCAAACCCTCAGTGCTTCCCCCAACCCCAAACTGCCCATTCCCATCTAGACATCCCCACACACCAGCCCTCCACCTGTAGGGCCTCTGCTCAGGTTTCTTGTCTGGACTGCCCTTCCTGCCCAGATTCTGACCCCTGAAGCCCAGGATTGGGCTGCAAAGCCCTCCACTGCCTCCTGCAGCTCAGCTCTCTCCCCAGTCTGGCCAGGCCCTGCAACGCTTAGCTGGTCACAGGGACTCCATCCAGAGCAGTGACTTCTCTCCCAGTACTGACTGCTTGGTGAGCATCACCTTGCCCTGCTGCAGTGGCCCCAAAACAGGTGGGCCAGAACCACTCATGGTCACCACCTGCTACAGGCCACTGGCTCATGGGACTCCAGTGTCCGCATCTGGGACCTGAGGGTGGGGACCCCAGCTGGCATCTACCAGGAGTTGGAGGGCCACAGTGGAAACATCAGCTGCCTGTGCTACTCGGCTTCTGGCCTCCTGGTAAGCTGGGCCACCTGAGCCCCAGGCTGGTCTACTGGTTGTGACTCTTAAAAGGGGCACAGGCCATTTGGGGGCCCAGTGAGCATGGAGGCCTTACACCACTGGCTCAGTTGTCTCTGTAGGCGTCAGGGTCCTGGGACAAGACCGTCCGTGTCTGGAAGCCCACAACCAGCAGCCTGCTCATCCAGCTCAAGGGCCAGGTCAACTGGGTGAAGAGTGTAGCATTCTCACCTGATGAGCTGCAGCTGGCCAGTGCCGGCTACTCCTGCGTGGTAACTCCCCCCACCCCTTGCCCAGAGCCCTCTGCACCCAATTTCCAGAACTGTCCACATGCCCATTTGTCCTAACTAAAAAGGGGGCAATGTATGCACATATGAATATTAAAAAAAAAAAAAAGGGGGGGGGCCCAAGACAACCCAGGTACTGACCACTCCCTACCTAATGGCCAGCTCTGAGGTCTAGGCTGACCCTATGACCCCACAGCTGCAAGCAGAACTGACACATCTCTGTATCAAAGGCATTTCAAACCTGTCCTGTAGACAAGCCCCAGCCCATGGTGCTGCCATGGAGGAGGTGATCTCAAAGATACCACATTGGCCTGGAGAGGCCCCTGCACCCCCCCCACACTTCTGCCTGTTTTTACTTTCAGGTGAAAGTGTGGGACCTCAAAACTGGAAAGTGCCTTGAGAACCTGAAGGTAAGGGTGGGCCTACAGCACCAGTGGAAAAGACCCCCCGAATCTGCAGGGATACTGGGGTCAGAACTTGTGAACCCAGAGCTCCTGGCAGTGTTGCTTTTTGCAGGGAGCCCTGGATGTGGCCCATGCCTGTGTCTTCACCTCCAAAGGGAAACTCTTGGTATCTGGAGCTGCTGATCACCAAAAATGACAAGTCCACTGCACAAGTCACCCAGCACCCTTCAAGGGATGTACCACCACTGTGGCTATTCCTCAAACCTGATTGTCCCTTGTCCCTGCCAAGGGCTCAAAGACAGTTCCACACCAGAGGCTCGAAGTAACTGAGAACACCATCAGATCCCTGTGGCGTGGACAATCCCACTGCGTAACAGGATAGCCAACAGCTACCAGCAGGAACCTGCCCCGCACCTGGTACTAGTCCCCACCTCCATTCTACACGCCCAACACCAGCAAGTACAGAGCAACTCAAGCCAGTTTCGGTTTTTATTGTCGTGACGCTGCTCAGGCCTTGACTGCAAACTTGCGCAGAGGGTACAGCCGCTCCTTCCGCTGCTGCTTCTTGGTTTTCAGCCTCTCCTCGTGCCTGTTGAGCTGGCGGCGCATGGCTCGAGTCTTCTTGGGCCGCAAGTCTAGGGGCTTGTACTTCTTGCCCTAGCACAGACAGCAGGGTGAATGAGCACCAGTAGGTCCCGGGAGGCTATTTGGGAGATGCTGGAAGACACTCAGGGGAAGTGTGGTTGGCACAAGGGCCCCAGGACGGGAAACTGGAATGTAGTAAGTTGTAGGGCTTTAGAGCACTAGGCTGCCAATGACAGCCTCGAGGTCAGGGGGCCCCACACTTGCTCAGCAGCCCATTTAATTCCCCCAAATCCAAGACTGGTGAGGCTATCCTTATTTTATATAAGGGTGTTAACTTACTGGGCCAAGAGGTTACCTCAGTATTTCTCCCACGTACCAGACTGCCAGTTTTATGAAGTCAAAGCCACACCACAACTGGGTATAGGGCTGCACCCAGTATAGGTGGGACCCACCAGGTTGGGGTGGTCACTGCTACCTTAGCTCTAAGCTACACAGGACTCATAAATTTGGAGGGTCACTGGGTGCTGGTGGCTTACACCTGTAATCCTAGCAACAGAGATCAGGAGGATCACAGTTTGAAGCCAGTCTGGGCAAACAGTCTTCGAGACCCTATCTCAGAAAGCTCTTTACAAAAATAGGGCTGTGGAGTGGCTCAAGGTGAAGGCCCTGAGTTCAAGCCCCAGTACTGCCCAAAAGAGAAACAAACAAAAAAACCCATCTGGAGGTTCTTCCTGTGACAATGCTCCATTGTAACACCAAATTTCAAAGAAAGGCATGGCCAAGTTCTATGGATACAAGGCCAAAGCTCTGCACTATTACTTTCTTGGGCTCCGTGCACCACTGCTGCTGTGCTCAGCCTATCTGGCATCTTCACAATTGGCTCCCCCCCTTCACCTCCGTGAAGGTTCTAATAGTAAGGTGGCTCAGTGATGTCCCCCTTAGGACAAGACCTTGTGCCGGGTCCCTGCTTAAGGACCCCAAAGCTAATGGGGGGGACTGAACAGAGAACTCGATGGGGAGGAGGCAAGCGCTTCAGGATGGCTCTTATGGAAGTCACAGCCTCCAAAGCCAGGGCTTGGCTGCAGCTCAAGAGCAGAGAAGCACAGAAAGCAGCTGTGTAAGTTTAGGGTGAACCCTGGAGGGGACTTGAAAACAAGAGTCTTGTCCACACACACTAGTCAGGCCCCTGTCGGTTTCAAGGTTACTAACTTGTTTAGATTGCTGCTCCCAACAGAGGAACCACTGGATGCATGTCGCTGTTGCAAGGCGCCCACACGGTAACAAACCAACCCAAAGCCCAGCAGCACCCAAATAAAAGACTGACTTCTTTAGTCACCACTCATGTTTAGTGGTCCCCAGTCACACGAGGCCAGGGACACAGCAGCATAGGACATTTCCACTACCACAGAAAGTCCCACTGCACAGCACCACGACAGAAGTAAGTCCTTCACCTCCACTTTCTTAATTGTGAGGTGCCCTATGGGAGAGGAGCACTCAGTGGATGGTTACCAACGCAACTCTTCCTAGCAACCACCTGTATTTGGTCCCCTCGGAGCCTAAGGAAAGCTCCTGACCTACTCCTGAGAAAACTTCTTATACAATTGTGCACACCCCTGGCTGGTGACAGCACCCTAGTGGTGTTCTTGGAGCTTGTAATAGCTTTTTAGGTGTGTCAAACACCAGCACTAATTTGGTTACACTTTGCAGAGGTAATAAGCCACCACCAGATGACTTTAATGACAGAAAAACAGCCTAGATATCTGGGCAGCCAATCAGTGAAAGACTTAAAACCTGCCCAATGGGAGGTGACCCTAGGCAATGTAACTCTGGAAGCCTCAGGGTCCCCATCTGAAAACAGATGAGGTGTTTGCAATGACTGATGCACACCAAAGCCATAGTAAGAGGCAAAACGACAGCTCCATGGTAGTGTTTGCCTAGCATGTACAAGGCCCTGGGTTCGATCCCCAGCACTGCAAAACCAACCAACCAACTCAACACCGTTACTGCCAGTTATTTCTGCCCAACAGCACTCAACTAGTTCGACTCAAATCCAAATCCAAGTTTTGTTAGGGGCACAATACAAGCGGTAGAGCTCTTGCCCAGCATGTATAAAGCTCTGCGTTCAATTTCCAGTACAACCACACCCCCCAAACTAACCAGAACCCCCACCTCATCTCACATTGACATTTTAGTGCCACAAGCCAGTGTATGGCAGGCCCAACCACTCCCATCCTGCTCAACCCAGTGGGCCTCTTCACAATGCTTCCTGGCCAGGGGTAGGCTGGAATTTGCTTCCCGCTAACAACCGTCCCAGCCCTGCTCACCTTGTAAAATTTCCTGAGGTTTTCTTTCTGAGTCTGATTAATGACTGTGAGAACTCGGGCGATGGATTTGCGGACAACTCGGCTACGGAACAAAGATGTCAGTGAAGATGGGGAAGACACACAGCACTCCCCAAGGCATCTCATTCGACCTCAGCGTTGATACCACAGGGAAGGGACAGTGGAAGTGCTCCACCAGCCCATCCATATTCACCCAAGAGAAAAAGGCCTGAGGTGTAGTCACTTGACCCCTGTGAGTCTCTCTGAGGTGAGAACACACATGGCACAGGCATCGCAGGACTAGGAACTAGGAACAAGAAGGGAAGGGTTGGCAGCGAGTTCTTGCTTTTGAGCTTTGAAGCACTGTTCAGACAAAAGCACGGGCTTAAAGGAGGTGAAATAGGACTTTCAATCCAAGGTAGAGAATTTATCCCAAGGGCTATGAAGACAGTCCATGATAATCTGAACGAGAGGAGGGCAAGTCACAGGAAAGCCACTCAAAACGCCCCTTTCCAAGCTGAAATCCTGCGGGGCACCTGTGACAGCGAACCTAGGAGCAGGCTGGGGAATTATCAATCTGTAGTCATGTTAATAGGAGCCAGTCAGGGTACAAGGGAGGGTCCACCACGTGGTAAGCTTGGTCTTGAAGAGTCATTATACCCTGGGAAGTGAAGGAACCTTCCTACCATGTAGGGTGGGACAAGTGCAATGTGCAGCCAGGGGGACTGACTCCAAACCCAAGTTTCCTTCTCAAGTGCCCTGATCCTTCTACATGAGTTAAGTGACTACAACTCCAAGCTAAGGATGCGAGGCACCTGTCACCAAGGCACGAGGTGAAGGAGGAGAAACCAAGAGGGGAAAGGTCCAAATAGGCAGCATCAGCATCATGATGCTTCTGTCTTTAGGGATACCCAGCTCCTTCTCCGGCCTCAGAAGCTGGCGCGGGCCGGGCCGGAAGACAGCGAAGGGTCAGCACACACAGCGGCCACCTGCACGGCTACTTCCTGAATCCGCCTTCTAAACCCACAACCGCTCCCAATGCACACGTGCCCTGCATGCCGGCCACTTACATCTTGGAGAGCTTGGACGCCGCGCCGCCTGTCACTTTGGCGACGCGCAGCTGGGACAGCTCCACCTTCAGGTCGTCCAGCTGTTTCAGCAGCTCCTCTTTCTTCTTGCCGCGAAGGTCCCGAGCCTTGATCTTAGCCTGAGCGACAAGGGTGTGGGTCAGCCACCCCGCGACAGGCAGTCGAGGCCAGCACCGCTCAGGCGGGGTGCTCGAGGCCCGTCGGGAGTGTCCAAGTCCAGGAGGGCTACCGGGCAGGGCCGCCACCGCACTCCGCAGACCGCGAGAGGCAGGCCCCGGCCGCGCAAGTTTCCGCAGCCCGAGCCCGCAGGGGAGAGGGGGGAGGCGGGCTGCGGTGGGGTTAGGCCGCCCCGCACGGTACCCCGCGGACCCGGCAGGCAGATGGGATCCCCGGGCTCAGTTCGCTGCCTCCACCCGGTCCCCACGACCCCACAGCGCTCGGATGGCGCCGGATTCCCGCATCCTCACCATAGCCGCACCAGCCTCCGCGCCACCACTGCCTGGTCCGAGGGGAAGAGGAAGGGGCGGGCCTCAACCCTGCAACTACTGCCGGGTGACGACGGGCGCGACCAATGGCGTCGCGATGGGGGCGCCCTGGCCCCTCCCCTCCTCCCCAGGATCGCGGTGGTACGTCCCGCTCCGCCCAGGCCGCACGACCGGCGGCGGCCTTTTTTCTCCGGTGTTGTGTTCGTGCCCTGAGCAGCGCAGTTTGGGAAACGGAGTCCTGCAGTGAGCGGCAGCTGACCGGGGATGGCATAGTAAGGGCTCGAATTCGACCAGTCATTTATTCGCTCATTTCATTCATTCAGGCAGCCTGCAGATCTCCCAGCCTGGGTCCTTGTGAGCTGGCGCTGGGGGTATGGGGGTGCGAAGGGGATGAGGGTGAGGGTTTTTTGTTTTGTTTGGCTTGGCGGGCGCTGTACCGCTTGAGCCACGCCCCCAGCCCTCTTTTCCTTTTAGCTATTTTTCGGGTAGATACCGCGTTTTTTCCTGAGGCGGGCCTGGACCGTGACCCTCCTAATCTAAGGTATTCAGGTAGCTGGGATCAGGGGCGTGCATCAACACGCCGGTTTTTTTGAAGCACATTGTAGAGCCTAGACTGGCCTGGAACTTGCTGTGGAGCCCCGGGTGACCTCCAACGTTTGCCTCTCCTGCCACAGCCTTTTGATTTCTGGGATTGCAGGCGTGAGCTACTACCTGGGCAAGAGTGAGGGTTTTCAAGGGTGCGGTGACGTGACTCCTGCCTTAAAGGATTGACGGTGCGGGGTGGGCGGGCAGGGGTGGGGTCAGCCAGCTGTGATCCAACTGCAGCATCTTTTGGTAGAGACAACATGTGGCAATGCAAACAGCTTCCATAGACTTTTGTTTACTGAGTCCAAACGGTTTCAAATTCTTGCTCTATTGCCAGGTACTACTTGATATTCTTGGCAAATCCCTTCCCCTCTCTTGAGTCTCAGCTTTCTCACTTATAAAACGGTGTATTTAAAAGGATTAGAGAAGATACAGGTAAAGCTCTCAGCACAAGACCTGATGTATGTTAATCGATGCAAGTACCACTGCCGTTAGCTTGAGCAACCCCCCTCACTCCCTTACACCCCGACCGCCCGTGCCTAGCTCAGAGCCCTGCAGACTGGGAGATCTGCTTTGTTCCCCAAATGAATGAAATGAATGAATAAATGTGACTGGTTAAATTTGAGTTCTTTCTATGCCATCCCTAGTCAGCTGCCTCCCACCTCAGGTCCCAGTTTTTCCACTCAGGCCATTTAGAACCTAATCTGAACTTGTAGTGGAATAAACACTTCAATCACATAGGAATTCACAGAGCTGCAAAACATAACATTTTTTTGCAGTTTCAGGTTTGAATTCAGGGCCTCTTGCTCACTAGGCAGGTGCTCTACCTCTTGAGCCATGCCCCAGCCTTTCTTTGCTTTATTTTTCAGGTGGGGTCTCGAATTTTTTTTCTCCCCTGGGCTGGCCTGCACACAATCCTCCTACCTACACCTCTCATGTAGCTGGGACCACAGGGGCTTGTGCTAACTTTGCTCTGGCTGATTTCAAACATGAGTCCTCCACATCTCTGCCTTCCAGGTAGCTGGGATTACAGGTATGAGTAACTGGGCTTTGCTAAAGCTGGGAAGGTTTTTAGGCTAAGTGGGTGTTTCCACTACTGTCCCAACCAGCAGGTGTCATTTCATTTCCTTATAATGAAGACACACCACCTAGTTAAAGCTCTAGTTAAAGCAGGTTGTCTTGTTGCTGTCAGGTGTCACTTCCTCCACACCTCAAAGGGTAGCAACCTCCTCTTACATCCAAGCCCTTTGTGTAATCCTCCTTAGCCCCAGAAACATTGAGTTAAGTGATATGCTTTTATGTGTCTGTCTCCACAGCCAACCTGGGCAGCAGAACTACTTAATTCAGTCTTTTTGTCTCCAGGCCCAGCACCTGGATGGCTTGTTGGATGAGTGAATTAATAAAGCTTGCCCCAGCTGGGTGTTGGTGGCTCACTCATGTAATCCTAGCTACTCAGGAAGAAGAGATCAGGAGGATTTTGGTTCAAAGCTAGTCTGGGCAAATATAGTTCACAAGACCCTATCTCAAAAAAACCCATCACAAAATAGGGCTGGTGGAGTTGCTCAATGTGAAAGCCCTGAGTTCAAACCCCAGCACTGCAAAATAAGTAAATAAATAAATAAAAATAATAAAGTTTGCCTCAGACCTCAGTGAAGCAGGCTTCTGGGAGGTGGAGAGATGTATGTGGGGAAAAGAGACCAGACAGAGAACATTCTTGGCATGTGTTAGTTTTATATGGAAGTCTAAATGTGCACAGGGGCTTTGTTGTCCAAATTTCCAGATGCTTATAGCTCTTCATCTCTGTACATTTTTCTAAATTTTTTTATTTTTGTGATGCTGGGATTGAACCCAGGGCCTCCAGCATGCTAGACAAGCACTCTACCACTGAGCCACATGGCCAATCCTACATGTTTATTCTCTGTGACTCTCTATACCTGATCTACCAGCAAATCCTGTGGGCTCTACCTTGAAAATACACATATCACCCTATTTTGGCATCTGCCTGCCCTGAGCTACCATTGCTCAGATGTCACTGATGTCACCTCCTAAACCACCTATTTTGGCTCTTGCTCCCAGATGTGTTCTCAATGCAGCTGCTAGAGATCTACCCCACCCCTTTTTTTTTGTGGTACTGGGATTTGAATTCAGGGCCTATACCTTGAGGCACTCCACCAGCCAGCTCCTTTTTTTGTGATGGGTTTTTTCGAGATAGGGTCTTGCAGAAATTTGCCCAGGCTAGCTTTAAAACTTGATCCTCCTAATCTCTGCTTCCTGAGTAGCTAGGATTTTAGTCCCCTTTTCAAACTTGCTCTGCTCAGAACTTCCAGGGCTGTTTCCATCTGCGTTAAGACTGCACCATTAATCACAGGTACTGAGTGGACTTTTCCTCAGCATTTAGTTATCTGGACATAATATGGATTTTTTTTTGCTTTTTTTTATTTTTGCTTTGGTTATTTTTGAGATAGGGTCTCACTTTATGTCCAGGCTGGTGTGGATGTCAGTCCTCCTATTTACCCTTCCCACATAGTGAGATGACAAGTTTGCTCCACTGTGCCCAGCTTTTATCGGTTGAGATACTGGCCTTGAGCTACAGTCTGGATCCCTATCTCCCAAGTAGCTAGGATTACAAGTTTGAGCTACCACACCTGGCCTTTTTGTTTGTCTTGAGACAGGATCTCACTGTGTAGCCCAGGCTGCCTTGCACTCAAGATCCTGTTGCTTCAACCTCCTGAATGCTGGGATTATAGGCGTCTACCACCACACCCAGCTGACTATTATGGATTTAAGAATTCTGTGTATCTGACTGGAATGGAAGTCCATGACCATGAGCTGGAATATTATTTCATGCACCAGTTTATTTGAGGATTTTTTTACTTGTAAAATGATAATTTCTGCTTTCAAGTTCTTCCAGTCCAGGATGTTCTGGGGATATGAATTTCTGCTGTCTGTGGCCTGAGTCACAAAGACTTCTCCTCAGGTATGGAGTTGAAATGCTTGTGTGTATTGACTCTTTCCAGGACCTGAGACTTTTAAGCACCTATTTGCTACTACGGGAGTCTGTATCTTTAGCATCCAAGGTTAGGTTGCTTCACAGTCTAGCAGCATTTTCTCATCAGTAGACATGTTTTAATGGAATTAATCAAATTATAAAAAGAAATCACGTTTCAACTATAGACCTTTTTTTTTGTGGGATTGGGGTTTGAACTCAGGGTTTTGTGCTTGCAAAGCAGGTGCCATAGCGCTTGAGTAACACTTCCAGTTCAAAAGTCGGGCGCCATGGCTCACGCCTGTAATCCTGGCTACTCAGGAGGCAAATATCAGGAGGGTCATAGTTTGAGGCCAGTCAGGGCAAATGGTTCACCAGACCCTATCTCGAAAATACCCAACACAAAAAAGGGCTGGTGGAGTGGCTGAAATGGTAGAGCGCCTGCCTAGCAAGCATGAGGCCCTGAGTTCAAGCTCCAGTGCTGCCAAAAAAAGGGAAGTGATGAAAAAAGTTTTCATACTAGTTGAAAAGACCTGTTTTAGATTAAAGCTAAGGTCAGAGGTCACACACAACCCTCAAAAGCCTAACAATGGCATCCCAGCCGTCCTAGACTCTGCCCTATCCTCTCCCTCTTGTCAGATTCTGGGAATTCAGCCTCGCCCTTCGTGCCAGTATGGTGGCCACGGGTCCTACTTTCCTCTGCCCCCTCTAGGGGTCGCCACATCCTCAAGTTAAAACGTCTTCAGCGTCTTGTCAGCCCCTTGAATACACTTTAAACGTCTTAAAGTCTTCCTTTCCTTTAACAGTAGGGTCACCCCTAAGTACAAGGCAGAGGCAACCCCTTCTGTAGTGTTGTGTTGGTCAGGGCTCCAAGACCCAGGCAATCCTTCCTGCCACTCCCCGGAGCTTATAAGACCTACTCATCCTTCAGGCCTCAGAGTTCAGGAAGCCTGCCCAGCACTCGAGAAGCGGATCCGGGCGCTTTCTCCTGCGGGTCGGGTGTCCGCTCGGTCTGGGCAGTGATCACCCCCAGAGTCCGGGCGGGCCCCTGCCTGACCAGGGGCTCCTTCGACGCAGGGGGAAAGCCGAAGAACAAGCGCAATTATGGCGCTCACCACGCCAGGCCTGCACGTCCCCACGCGGGAAGACAGAGGCCCGGTGAAAATGTCAGTGCTTGGAGGCAGCCAGTCCACCATACCAGCTCTCAATGGCTCACGTCATTCGGGGCACGCCTCCACTATTCCCGCCCAGCTGCTTCCGGTTCCGGCGTATACCGGAAGTGGGCGGGCAGCGGCGGCTGCGCGCGGAGGAGGTGGAGGAGGTGCCTGGCGACCGCTTCCCACCCCCGAACCGGAGCTGAAGCCGGTGTCCAGCCGAGCGCCGCGGAGTCGAGGTCGGGCCTGGAGCGGAGCCGGCTGAGGCGTGCGCCGAGCTCCCGCCATGGCCCGGAACACGCTATCCTCGCGTTTCCGCAGAGTGGACATCGACGAGTTTGACGAGAACAAATTTGTGGACGAGCAAGAGGAGGCGGCCGCGGCGGCCGGGGAGCCAGGCCCGGACCCTAGCGAGGTGGACGGACTCCTGCGGCAATATCCTTCGGGCCTTCGCGGCGACCCTGCCTTCGCGTCCCCTTGGGCCGGGGTCTTCCCGCCTTGCTCATCCCGCTTGAGCCCCTCGGGCTGGTGTTCCATCTGCCTAACGATCCTGCTCCCCTCGGGCCTTGAGCCCTCGGTCCTGGTGTCCCCAGTCCCCTCCTCCGGGTGCCTTCCTCAGCTGCGCGGCCCCCCGCACGCCCCCGCCTCCCGTCGGCCTCCTCTTCCCCTCGGGCTGCCCCTGCATGGGCCCCTCATGCTTCCATACCTCCTTGCAGGAATAGGGCTACTCTCGGGGGCTGGTTGGCGGAAGGGGACGAGGTGAACCACCTCTGAGTAATTGAGAGGCCTGGGCGGCTGGGTGCAGTCTTTCTGGGCCTGCTCTACTGGCGTTCTTGGGCCCGATTGCAGCACAGCATGAATATAGCGGGTGGGTGGCAGCGGAGAGGAAAGGACTCAGGGTTGGGGAGGATGAAGGCTGCAGCCTTAGGCCAGACTTTTCCTCTGAACACCTTGAGCTTTGGACTTCCATGGTCTCAAGCATGCTCAACAAGTGACTTGTGGCTCCTCCAGTAACTGCCTTATGCAGAAAGCTGGAAAAAGCTAATCGTTTAAAGCTATGAAAAACCCTATAGGGTAGAGCGAAGTCTGAAAGTAGAGCCCCCAGACTGGAAATGACCGTTCCTCTGTGGCCACAGAAACAAGTATTTAGAACAGAAGAGTAAAAATAGAGGTGATTGTCACAGCCGGCTTCATCTCCTAGCAGTCTGAGCACAGGAAACTGACTTGTTCTCACAGGAAGACCTTTTCTTTATTCCAGTAGTGTTACAGGAAGTATGTACCCCTCCCCCCGCACTTGCCAGGACAGGCTCGGAGGCTCCTGCTGTATATAAATCAGGTTCTAGGTATTTAATCAGTTGACTCAGCTTGGGAAGTCAGGCCCACTGCTTTTGGGAGGAGTCCTGCAGTGCTCCTCCAATATGCCTTTAAAACAAAAGCCTTAAGACTCTGTTTGAACAGGAATGTGTTTTCAAAGGTGGAGGTTCAAACTTGTATTTCCTGTCCCATCCAGATTGCCCACTTACCCTGCTGGTGAAACGGGGTCATGAGAAGGGCCCCCTGAAGGTTGGTTGGTTTTCCAGTCTGGTGTGGGGCCTAGCTCATGGGCCGTCAGTGCTGAACAAGCTCCAGAGTCAGGCCTTTGGCCTAAAATCCTGTTCCACAGATGAAGAGACCATGCCTCCTCAGCTGCTGCCTTGGTCTTGTTGCTGGTGGGGCTTGTTGAAGGTCACATTTCCACAAGCACCTCCTTGAGGCAGCTTCTTAGCTTAGCACATGCAGGGGATGGTAAGTAGTTACTTTACAGCTGGCAGTGGCTTCTAGAAGTCTTATCACCATGGAGAGTGTACCTGTTGGAATTGAGGAAAGGGAGATTAGCAGATGAGAACTGAGATCCTGGCAAATATGGGCCCATGTAGAGAGGAGCATAGAACTAATATGTGAGTGTGGAGTGTTGAACTTGTGTTAGATGATCACATTTAACTAGAGAACCTCTAAGAGTCTTAGGAGTGGAGAGCAGGGAGAGGTTGGTTGAAGTGAGGGAGGCTGGGGCGAGGCCTGTCTTAGGGCTGTGCTGGGACTGTGTCATGGTGGGAGATCGGTTCCATGGGAGCATCACTAGGAGGCATACAGCAAGTGTTCAGGCCACGGCAGGATCTAGGGGAGGACAGCAACACAGGATTGTAGAAAGAGATTGGCTTTAAGGCCAGCTGTGCAGCCTAGCTTTGCAACCTTGGTCAGGTTATTTCCCTTCTCATCCTCAGTTTCATTGCCTTGAAACGGAAAATGGGAATAAAGGTTCTTGTCACAAAGGTTTTTGGAATGGGATGATGGGTTGAAGCACTTGACCCAGGATGTGAGACCCTGTGGCAGTTCTAAAGTGTTGCTGTAGCTCCTTTGCTTGTTCGGTGAAACAGGTTCTGGTCTTTAGAGAAGGAGTCTGTCTAGAGCAGTGGTTTTTGCACTTCCTGTAACTCCCAGGAATTTTGGCAGTGTTTGGAAAGATTTTGATTGTCATGGTTTGGGGGTACTGCTGAGTAGAGACCAGGAATACTGCTAAGCATTCTGCAGTGCACAGGGCAGGTCCCACATTAAGGAATCATCCTGTCCAAAATGTCTGTAGTGTTGTGATTGAGTACAGTCTAGAGGAGAATTAGGGGCTGGGTAGGGTCCCCCAGCTGTCACAGCCTGTTCTCTGGAATGGCCTAAAGCCATCTGGGTATGAAGGCCAGCTTCATAAATGGCATGTGATTGCAGGGAGCTAACTTAGTTACTTTTTGCTCCTATGGACTAGTTCTGTCATCCTTGCCTTTCCCCACCCATTTTCTGAATGATTATGCTTGCCCATTGGTTTAGGGTGAAGGGAAGAAAGAGCAAGCTAGCCTACATTTCCCATTAAGCCTCTGGGACCCTGCCTATTGCTTTGGGTACACGAAATTAGAAAAGGATTATGAGGTAGAGGTTATCAGTGGCTCATATTAGGACTGTCCCATGTTTGGGGAAGAAGCTGAAAGATATGGGGGTGGGCTGCCTCTAGGGTATACAAGGTGGATCAGAGCCAAGTTGAACTAGGGCTGGGAGTGGCTTGCCTGGTGGCATAGAGCAGCTTGGCCAAGATGGAGCCCACATTAGGGAAGCTGGGAGTTCAGCTTTGCACTAGAGGCTCTCTCTGTGCACACGTGGATATTGCTGCATGAATAGGAGTAAAAAACCTGATTGGGTAGAGGCTATTCCTTGTTCTATTTTTGAAGCTTTTTGACTGAAGCCAGTGTTTCACATGAGGAAATGAAAGGTGGGTGATGTAATTCAGTTTAAATTAGGTGTCACCTTTGGGGACCTAACCCAGATTGTAATTTTCTTTTGTGTGCTGGGTGTTCAGAACTCAGTAAAGTATGTGGTGTTATGATTGCATCTGAGGTTTGGCAGTGGGGAAGCAGAGACTCGCTCATTTTGTTGACAGAAAGTTCTTGGCCAGGCGCCTGTGGCTCACACCTGTAATCCTAGCTACTCAGAAGGCAGAGATCAGGAGGATCATGGTTTGAAGCCAGCTTGGGCAAATAGTGCGTGAGACCCTATCTCAAAAATACCTAACACAAAAAGGGCTGGTGGAGTGGCTCAAGGTGTAGGCCCTGAGTTCAAGCCCTAGTACCACACATACAAAAAAAAGTTTCTTATAGCAATGGGACATCATTGACCTGGAAGATAGAGGCTTTAGCACATCTCGATTTCCTCAGTTTGATAAGAAGTATTAGGTGAAGAGTTAAACCTATTTGTGCCTTTGTCCTCCCCTTTTAGAATGAGGATGGGAATGGCTTCCACTTCATGTGCGTGGTTGCTATAATTGTCCAGTGGGGAACATGCAGTGCACAGCACTGAGCAGTTGTGAGCAAACGCAGATTTTACTGCAAGTACTTCTTAACAGCAGTTGCTTTGAGGAGGAAGCTTCAGAGGGAGTTGGAAGGAAGGAGGTACCCTCTGCTCTCCCTCAGGAAGAGCCTATAGCTCAGGAAAGCTATAGGCTAAAGCCAGACTGTGCCCACATAGAAGAGGCTGGCACTAGCTAGTGGGTGGTGTAAAGATCCCTCTGACTGCTCTTGAGCTGTTTTTGAAATGAGGTCATTAATGAAAGCATGGTCACACGTGAACCTAGTCATCCTTAACTGGCCATGATGCACAGGGGACATGCTTCGGGCATTCCATGCGGCCTTGCGGAACTCTCCAGTCAACACCAAGAATCAAGCTGTGAAGGTAAAGGGGTCACACTGTAGCTTTGCTGGGAGCTATCAGGACCAGAGCTGTGGTTGTTTGTTTTCCCAGGCTCATGAGGGTCTGGACAGCGTTTGCTTAAACTGAGCCAAGGAGAGTGGATTCCACTGGGCAGTGCTTCCATGGAAGCCTCTTGGCTCTCCCCAGGTGTTGGGGCTCCTCTGACATCAAAGCTGTCAGTGACTGCGCTTGTGTGCGTGTTGAGGATGGAAGGCAGGGCACTGTGCATGCTATGCGAGCACTCTGCCACAGAGCTACAGTCCAGCCCCAAAGCTGTCAGTGTTTATAGTAAAAGCTCAAAGAAACGTTCGCTTGTCTCAAGGGCCTGGTGGGATGAGAAGTCAACCCAGCCTTGCTGATCAGCAGAACAGATAAATTAGCTGCCAGGTGGGACTTCTCAGTGGTTATGCTTTCATAAGCTACTGAATAGGCTTTATCTGCATGAGTATTTTAGGTGTTTTTTGGATTTCTTGTCTTTTAAAAACTAGTCACGCTTACTGTGACTAGTTACTGAGGTTGGCTAAAACTTGGTTCAGGGAAAAGAACCTCCCCATAGCTAGGATTCTGGCATCTTGTGTGGTACTATCTGTTTTTTTGGGGAGATGGGGGACGGACAATAACTGAGGTTTGAACTTGTCTTTTCTAGGGCAGGCGCTCCACTGCTTGGGCCACACCTCCATCCTTGTGATAGTATCTTGATGCAACCAAGACTGTACTGTGGCAAAGGTGGAGAAGGGCTCCTCTGGTACTGGGTGTGAATTCAATGAGGAGCTGCAGCCCATTAAACCCACCTTCACTTTGTGATTCTGTGGCATTTATAAGGCCTTGCTGGTGTCATCAAACATAGTGAGGCCTGGGGCTGAAGAGGTTGCTCAGTGGTGGAGCACTTGTTTGGAGCCCAAGGCCCTGGGTTCTACCTCTTACCACCACAAAAAAAACCAAAACCAAAAATGTGGTGTTTATTCCCTTCAAAATTATAGGAATAATTTATTGGCATAAATAAGACA
Organism: Castor canadensis; assembly: GCF_047511655.1. NCBI lineage: Eukaryota > Metazoa > Chordata > Mammalia > Rodentia > Castoridae > Castor > Castor canadensis. Next base: position 10,567,076 of record NC_133398.1, on the reverse strand, counting down.
TACATTGAAATTTAAAGTAATAAAAGAATTTTAGCCCACTTTTTTTTTTTAAACCCATGCTAGATGAATTGAAATTGGGCAGTTTTCTGATGAATCCTGTGCATTTGGTTTGGTGTTTCTGCATCCAACTGGGGATGCAGTGGTGCCTGGGCTGCAGCTGTGGGCCTCACTCTTTTTCTTTCTTCTGTAGGAACGAGCCCAGGGCGTGGTGCTGAAAGTGCTCACAAACTTTAAGAGCAGCGAAATTGAGCAGGCTGTGCAGTCACTGGACAGAAATGGCATTGACTTGTTAATGAAGTACATTTATAAAGGGTTTGAGAAGCCCACAGAAAATAGCAGTGCAGTGTTACTCCAGTGGCACGAAAAGGTATGTGAACACTGCACCCCTGCAAGCAGCCTGCTGACTCACCCTGGGGTTCAGTCCAACAGGCCAGATTTTCCAGAGCAAACTAGGCATTCTGATGGGCCTGAGAGTGACAGGCCTAAACCTGAACATCTGGTCACTCACTCTCCCATGGAAACACCTGGTAGGGATCTTTTGTCTCTGCTACTGGTGGCCTCCTTTGCTTTCTAGCTGTGGATTTAGGCCAGGCAGGATGGAGTGCCCTTGGTGCAGGACATGGGGATGCTAGCATGAGGTAGGAGGGAGGCTGACTGGCTGTTTGGGGCCTCATGATACTTTGCACTGGTGGAGAGGAGGAGTTGAGATCTTAGAAATGCAGGCCCTACCACCAGCTCTAAGGGCTTCCTGCCCTGACCTCAGCCTCACATACCAGCAGGGACATTGGGCAGAAACCTTGAGTCATTTAATGTGACCTTCATCCACGTGAAGCAGAAAAGGCTGGGAGCAATGCCATGTGTCAAGCTTGTGTCCTGCCTATGTGCTGCTGTACTCCCCCTCATCCCCACCCCCGTAGTGCTTCAGTGAGCACATCTGCCATTTAAGGGGAGCAGACTGTGACTAACACACTGGCCTTCTCAAGAGGCTCAGTGCTGCGCTTTTTTTTTTTTTTAATGTGTGTGGTTTTGGGTCAGGGCCTCTTGTATGCTAGGTAAGCACCCTACCACTGACACCACTGAGCTGCATCCCCAGCCATTGTTGAGTTTGAAGAGTGCTTCTCTTATTGGTGCATCAGCGAAGTGCTGGGCTCTGTAGTTGCGGGGGGCTGTGTACGTGGGGAGTGAGCAAGCCTTCTGTGTGGTGTAGCAGCCAGGACCTTTCATCCCCTGTGATTTGGTGCCAGCTCTGTTGGCAGGCAGTTCTTGGTGGGCTGGTGTGCATTTCTGTGCCTAGGTCTGTGCTTGTCTCAAGGCAGCTTGGGCTCTACTGTGTCCTTGGGGACATTGGTCACAAGCCAGTTCTGCCTCAAGAGTTTGCATCTTCGGGACCCTTGGCTCTAGGATGGGGCTCCTTCCCTAGAACATAGTCACCATTGCAAAAATCTTTTTTTCAGAGGTCTGAGACATGGTGGGATTTAGGCCTGGGAGTGTGTGGTCCTGTCTCCCCAACAAGTTAGGTTCTCCCTCCCCTGGCCAGCCAGGTAATCAATTTGACACGTTTCCTTTTCCTGCTCCACAGGCCTTAGCTGTAGGAGGACTAGGTTCCATTATAAGAGTTCTTACAGCAAGAAAGACTGTTTAAAAAAAGGACTCATGTTACCTTGAGAAGAATTTTGGATGCCCAGGCTGGTGAAGAAGGGATTGACAATGGACCATCTTCCTAGGAACTCCTAATTAAATATTTCAGGACATATATCTGCTGAAATGTACTTGGTTTTCGAGGTGGAGGGAGAATTCGTCTTAATATTTCCTAAATCCTTCGCAGGATCTGAGTCTCTGCCTTTGTCTACAAAGTACTGCAGAACTGACATTGGACCGTCTGCAGTGACTGGCCAGTTTCAGTCAGGTGTACCCATGTGCACTGCCTGTTTAAATTGGGGAGGGGTGATTTGGGCAGGTGTGGGTCCAGGGGCTGTGGTGGAAGGGAGAGCTTGTGTTTCTGAAGTGGAAAAACCTGAGCGTTTGTACAGACATCCCGTCTTCCGAGAGAAGGCTGCGCTCGGGTTTGCTGTAAGTGCCTGCTGCATCAATAAAGCTCTTGGCTTGTTAGTATGTGCGTCACAGTGCGTTTCCTGTGTGTAAAAGGTGGTACGAATGGGACGGCAATGAATGAGAGCTGGACTGTTGTGGAAAGTCAGTGTGGAAGGGTAGATGTGCGTCCCTGTTTAGCCATCTCTGGGGAGCAAGCATGGCAATCCACAGGTCCTCTTGCCACACCATTGTGGGAGCTTAAGCTACAGTGCTGCTGGCTGCTGCAGAGGCATTTTGCTGAGTAACTATTTATTGTTTCTTACTCCTTTGATTTGTATGTAATTTTGGAGCTTATTTAATTTAATAAAGTGCCAAACATTTAATAATCGGTCAAGGCTTTAAAAGTCTTCCGTTTGGGGATGGTGGAGTGGCTCAAGTGGTAGAGTGCCTGCCTAAAGTACATGCCTAGCAAGCATGAGGCCATGAGTTCGAGCCCTAGTACTGCCCAAAAAAAAAAAAAAATTCATTCGAATAAGTTTTCCGTTTGTGTGGTTACCCTTGGGAGTGTTTCAAGGGCAGGCCTCATTTGTGCCTAGTCACCATCTCTTGTCTTTTGTAGACAAATTCCTTTAGAGAACCAATGGCCAGAAGCAGATAGCATCAGCCATTAGCCACTGAAGCTAAATTTGCTCCCTGTAACCACCAATGATGAGCCTCTTCAGGGGCCAACGTAGCTTTTCTTTCCCTCTCAACACATGTAACTGCAGCTCCTATTCTGGTAAGGATGAAGTCCCCATTCATATCCCTGAAGCTCTTCTGGGTCTTGTAGGCCTTGAGTATAGACTATACAAGCCCCACCTCCCCTGCTCAGTGCAGAACCACCAGAATGCAGGGAAGGGAAGTCTAGGCTGTTGGCTTCACCAAGTTACATGTATGTATTCACCCAAACCCAATCGGGTTCTTTCTGAAGGATAGTCTGTAGCCCTTGAAGTATTAAAATACACAATGCGTTGTACTAGATGTAACAAGTTAGAAAATATTGACATGCCAAACTATATAAAACCCATTGTAGTTGCATCTCCATTGAAGAGCTTTAATCAAAAAGTGTATTGCACCACAAATTAATTTTCTGTAGCAGTTTTTAGATAATACAGTCCTTATTTACAACATTGGGAGTTAGAACAAGATCCAATGCTCATATAAAGGATTATATATACTGTTACAGAAGATTTTATACAAGTAAAAGTGCATCAAATCAGTAATATTTACTCCACTCTTCCTCTTAAAGCTGAAGGGAATTCAACATGCAGGAGGGAAACCTAGCAGGGATGGGGGTGTCGTCCCTAAATGAGTAGACTCCCTAATGGGCCCTGCTGCCAAACCTCAAGCTGTTGATGGGGGTAGAGTGTGGGGAGAGACTGGCTCAGGGCTGGAGAAGCCACACAGAAGTGAGGTGGACTTCCACAGTGCCGTGGCTGCTTCTGCTGAGCTGTGGACTACCCAGTTTTCTTGGGTTCTTACTTGGGACAGGTGTAAAAGGAGAAAATTCTCATCAAAGTCACAGAACAGAGGGATGTGGCATTGTAAAGGGACAGACTTCACCAAGGAAGAGCCATATGTGGAGGTAGGTACTGGAAAATGGTTCGTTTGGATGGCAGAGCCTGAGATGGGTTAAGGTGATGCTGTCCAGGCATGGTACACTCATGGAAATGTAGTAGGTAAACTGCAAATATTTGTGTTTCTGTGAGAGATATTTTTTATATATATGTGTTTGTGTGTGTATATATATATATATATAGTGGTCTTAAGCAACAATTGAGAAACATAACTTCATGTAGATAGTTGATAATAAGTTTAGGAGCTCCAGTTATTAATTCGGTGTTTTATTTACCAGAGAAAGTTTCATCAAACTATAAATCAATAAATGGTTTTCCTTTAGGTTGACTGTGGCTTATCCAGAACAAGTGTAGTAATAAGCACAAGTTTTTATCAACTATGACCAAGGGCAGGTGTGCTATCAAGTACTGCGGCCAGGTGGGGTGTCTGGCCGCCATATGTGGATGTAGTGTCATCTTAAATTCTGGGGTAGGTGAGGGACAGACCACCTGCATGCTTTGGTCAAGGATGGGGAGAAGGAACAGATGCTGCTTCCGTTGAATTCAGGAGGTTCTTAAGTAGAAAAAAGTGATTAATATTTGCTCTTGCTCAGTGGTAGCATGACACAGAATTAGGAGTAATGCAAATGAAATACTACCACTCCTTCAGAGAGCAGATGCCACAGAAGGCTAGCAAAAGTACAAAGGGATAGGAATCCCAGTGTTTCCTCTTACGCTCTGATTTTCCTTTAAGAACCCTCCACTTAAGTGGATTTTATAATACAGAAGACATGTTTACAACAGTGAAGAGCTTTAGCTATAAAAAATAGTTTGAAATGGTTTACCAGCAACCTATCCAAGACAAATACATTCATTAAAAAGGCAATTGAGTGTATTTGGTGCTATACTTAGATCTTTTTGTCTACTAGTTTTTTAAGGTAAAATGGAGATGGCATCAGAAAGCTGCATATTCTTTGTTAATCCACACTGGCACCAGGTACCTCAAAGATGTACACATCTCAAGTTCTAGGTGGTTTGGGAAACAAGGTAAAATGGTGTTTTCTTTAGAAGGGTTAAAAGCCTCATCTAACTCATTTGAACCCAAACATGCTAACGGAAGGGGACATCCCCCACAGCCCCGGGACAGGGTTTCACCATGTTGCCCAAGCTGGCCTGGAACTTGCAATCTTCCTGTCTCAGCTTCCCAGAATGCTGGGATTACAGATGTGCACCACCATGTCCGGCTGGAAAGGGAATTTCAGTGCCCACCCCCATGGAGTTGGCTTTTTGTCAGAAGCAGATGGATCTGGCCTGCTGGGTACTATTTCAAAGGGCAGTCTTCACCTCCAGCATCACATCACCTGTACACGATGAATCGGTTGTTGCTTGACAAACTGACCACTTTAGCTTTAAATGCTACCATTAAAAGTTAGAGGACTCAGGTGCAGGCGGGTGCTGGCCAGAGCTGGGATATTAGCTGTGGAAATCTGGGTAGTGCCAGGACCCTCCTGTTTGGTGACCAGATGACATAGGATCTGCTCCCTCTTGAGGTTCCTGTCAGCCTGCAGGGAGGTGGGCTTTAAGTCTTGTAAACAATGTTTGGACGATTGTACAAAATACTGCAGTTACAGTGATTAAAAACCCACCCAGACTTCTGTGTCAGTGTTCTTTTCACAGAAAAAGTGTCAAGCCATGGAGATGCATCCTGGTGCAGGTGGTTCCCTCTAGGACCATGGTATCCGAGGGTTTGAGATAGACGGCCGGATGCTGCCCTTGGGAGTTGGTTTAGACCCAAACCATGACATCTGCGTTTGAAAAAGAAAAGGCTCCTGAGATGAGCAGCAGGACTGGGCTAAACAGAACCAGAATCAACCTTCCCATCTACCCTCAGCCACGACTGGGCCTCCTTGCATCCTGGCTGTAAGCAGAGTACGAAGAGGGACGGTTCCAGGAACCCAGTCTGCAGGGCTAAGAGACCGAGTTACATTTGGGAAGGAAGCGAGAGAAAGAACCTGAGATGATGAGAACGATTTAGTGGTACTGCAGGTAATATTAGGTGCTAGACCAGACCTGAAGCAGTTTGTAAGTGTTACCAATGAAAATGCTTCTTTTGAGGTACTGGGGTTTGAACTCAGGATTTTGCACTTGCCAGGCAGGTGCTCTACTGCTTGAGCCACACCTCTAGTCCAGAAAATGGTTTAGAAAATTAAAGTCTGCTGGTCAAATACAGCACAGACATTTGAGGATGTTTAAGGACACAAAGGATGTCCTTAGAACTGCCCCGTCAAATTCATCATCCCAAAGCAGCTCAGTTGATGATGCAGCTGCAGCTGGTTACTTGCTGCCAGAGCCTGGGTGCTGTTGTTGGACAGACGCAACAATAGACCTGAGGACCCTACCTTATACTCCAGAGTTTCCTTGAGCATGTTCTCTTCCTCTTGTGAAAAGTTCAGCAAAACTGACACAGCTTTTATAAGATGAAAAGCCTGAAATAAAGTAAGTTTTGTTGCCATGTGTCTTGGTGGGGTGGGAGACCAGGAAGTCAGGGGGCTAAATGGCAGCACTTCCTGTTTATCTTGGTTGGCAAGGATCAGATGGTGGGTGAGGTTTGAGTCTGACAGCAAGGACAAGTTATTCCCCCTCCCCCTCCCATCTTTCACTTCAGGGACTGGGAGGATCAAGAGGACATCCTCAGCAGCTACCCTGCTCTTTGGCAGGATAGCAACACTGGCAGACTCAGTTCCCAGGACTCTGGCTTCAGCATCCAAGCTAGGATTTAGAAGAGGAGTGCACATCTGCCCAGGAGCCAGTTCCCTTCATGATCTCCAAGTCTCAGCCTGCCACTCAAGTCAGCAGGCCAGTGCTGGGGGCAGAAATGGCCAAGTGTACACATGGGACATGGGGGAGGAAGAAGATAGTGGAGTGGATGAGAAGCTGTACAGGGTTGGCTCTGCAGGACTGGGCTCAATACCCAAAAGGCAGCTCAGAAGCTCTTTACCTCAGATTCTCGACAGGACATGAATTTTAAAACAACATGTTTAAGGTACTCGAAGTTGATCTCGCGGGCATCAGTCAGGTCAGCGTTATTTGTGACAGAAGGGGCCATGTTTGGCATTTCAGGGCCTGGCTTCTCCCGGACTTCAAAAATCTCATTGTCAGGTCTGATTTTCTGAAAACCAATGTGAAAGATGCTACAGTGAATGCTTCTAGATGGGTCTAAAATCAAAGAGTGATTTCTGGGCCCCAGCTGTGACCACCTGCTGCTCCTCAGCCTCTCCTGCACCTCAGGGCAAAAAGGCCCCACCTGGAAGGAAGTGCTAGCATTGGAGAAAAGTCTCAGCAGATCCAGGTGGGGTTGGTGGCTGAAAGGAGGAAACAAGGTCACATTTCCTTATTGATGCCCAGCATGTATGTCCTAGGACAGTGAGCACCCCAAGGAACTCATCCCAGGTCAGGACAAGCACTTGCCATATACACACTGTACCAACACCATGCACTGACTTCAGAGCAAGCTCTACCTTCAGGGAGAAGACAGAGCTGCAGTCCCACCAGCCTATACCTGATTTCCCAAAGAACCCTTGCAATCAACTAGGGAAGCAACATCAGGAAGCAAGGGGCCCCAGGAGGTCCGGTGAGCTAGGGAGGGCATGGAGCAGGGATGAGGGGCTGACTGGGCACTCACCAGCTCCTTCTGCAAGGTCTTCTTGAGTTCCAGCATCCTCTGCTGCATCTGCTTGATGATCTAAGACAAAACCCACCCCAAGGCCAGGGGTTAGAGGCACATTTGCCATCTTCAGAAAGCCTCCCCTGAGGTCCTCTGACCACAGTTGGAAGTGTTTGCCCTTAGAGACCATCGCGAGAGGCCTGTGCACAGCAATCTCATGCACATGTCTACTACTGGGGCTTCTTTCCCTCCCCGGGTTCCACAGGAGCTGCCATGTCATGTTCCCTCTGCAGGACACAACTGTTGCAGCACTGCCTGACCACTCATGGGTTGGGTCCTCAGGCCTCTTCAAAGTGCCTGAGCCCTGGGACAGCATGGCTGTGAGTGGCTGTGCCTTCAAAATTCTATTTATGTCCTATTATTCCCAAGTAGGACACATGGGCCAGAACTTAGGGTTCTCACTACCACTGCCTGCCTGAAATGCCAGGATAAATTTGTGACACAGGAATTAAATTTTTTTTGTGGGACTGGGGTTTGAACTCAGAGCTTCACACTTGGAAAGCAGGTGTTCTGCTTGAGGCACACCTTCAGTTCTGGTAATTTGAGAGATGGGGGTCTCTCAAACTCTTTCACTGGGGCTGGCTTTGAACTGTGATCCTCCTTGATCTCAGCTTCCCAAGTAGCTACGCTGCTGTTACAAGTGTGAGCCACTGATGCCCAGCTAGGTTTTTTTCAGTGCTGGAGATTGAGCTCAAGGGAGAAAATTATTTTTTTGTGGTACTGGGATTTGAACTCAGGACCTCACGCTTGCTGGGCAGACGCTTTACCACCCCAGCCACTGTGCCACCTGAACCACTCCACCAGCCCCCAAGGAAAATTTTTTAAATAAGAATGTTTCCAAAATCTCACAGCTGTAACCTAGTATAAAATGAAGGCTTCCAGTGGACTTCTAGTCCATGTCCTCCTCCTTGTACGGATGTGACAGAATTTTGAACACTTTTTTTCACTTACTAGTGTTCACAGCTTTCTATAGCTTTCCAATGGTAGCTTAATAGAATAGTAACTACAGGATGCCTCATGTCTTACTGTGTGGTTGGGTTTCCATATTTTATTTTAATTATTTTTGGAGTGCTGGGGATAGAAGGCAGGACCTTGTACACGCCAGGCAAGTACTTTACCACAGAGCCAGTCCCTGGGTGTCCATTTTTTTTCAACACTGTGGTTTGAAGTCAGGGCCTCTGACCATGGTGCTCTACCACTTGAGCCACTCCATCAATCCTGTTAGTGATGGGTTTTATCGAGATAGGGTCTCTTGAACTATTTGCATGCGCTGGCTTCGAACTCTTATCCTCCTGATCTCTGCCTCCTGAGTAGCTAGGATTATAAGCATGAGCCTCTAGGACCTGACCTGGGTGTCCACTTTTAAGCAGATCTGGAATAAGCTTTGTTTCCTCTGGAGGGGTGCCCATGGATTCTCTTGGGGAAATAGTACCTTGAGAAACATGGAAGCGTCTCCGCCCCTGTCTTATTAAGAGTTTGTATCCATCTGCAACCCACTTAATTGTGTAAAATGGCATGTGTGGTTTCAATTTGGACTTTTCTGGTTGTCCATGAGGCTGGACATTCCTCCAAAAATACATTTGCTAGTTTATCTGATGGTACTTGTTTTTCTGCTTGTTCATTAGTTCATCCAATAATTGCTGACTGACTCCCTACTGCGTGCAGATAATGTCATAAGCTGGAGGAAAAGTGCTAAAAAAGACAAAGTTTTTCCCCTCAAGGGAAAAGCATCAATAAACCACACAGAGTTAGGAGAAGGGATAGAGAGGCATGGAGAAGAGCAGGATAAGGGTTAGGGAGCTCTGGTGGTGAGGTCTGTCAGGGGTAACAGAGGAGGCCTCGTTGATATACAGGAAGTGAGAGTAGTCACAGGGAGAATCTCACAGGGCAAAGATTCAGCAAGGCCCTGAGGTGAGAGGTACTTGACACAAAGGCAAGGCCAATGTGCCTAAGTGGGTATTATATGGACAGGAAGAGGGGCCAGATCACATAGGGCTTTGTTGTGGCCCCCTACAAAGACTCTGACTTGCATTGAGAGACAGAAAGTCATCAGGCTGAGACAGTGGAGTGAGAGCAAAGGCAGTTAGAAATCCATTGCCAACCTGGAGTGGGAGACTGGTGGCAGCAAGGAGAAGTAGCTGACTTGGGGCATAGATTTCAGGGAGAGCCAAAAGGTGTGGAATATTGAGTGGCTGAGGATGACTCCCAGGGTTCTGCAGTAGCTGGTGGGACAGATGGCAGCAGAAGATGGAGAGCATGCGGAGGCTGGTGTTTGATTCTGGGGATTTTAAGTTGCAGATGCTGTTCAGACATTGACATGGAGATAGGTGTTGACTCATGAGGCTCTTATCTCCTGAGGCAGCATGCAGACAGACGGGGAAAGAGGTGGAGGGAGCAAGGGAGGAGGCCGAGGGCCGGCCCCTGCAGTAATAGGGGAGGGGAGCTGTGGAGGAGGGTATGTGCTGAGAGCTGCAAAAGGCCAATGAAGAGGACAATGAGGAACTGCCTTCTGCCTTAGTGACGTGGTTGTCACTGATGAGCCTCACAAGAGCTTGTCTCTGGGGAGAGGTGGAAGCCCAAGGTACTGATGGAGACCCTCAGGAGAAATTACACTGGGCAGGTGTACAAGCTGTGCCTATGTGCACTGGAGGAGCAGAGAAACTTCACAGTTGGGAGAGGTGGACATGAGTCCATGTCATGGTGGACTTGCTAGTGGGTGAATAACAGAAAAGTGAAGACAGAGTGAGGAAGGAGAGCATGACTGGCTGGAGTGAGCTCCCAAGGAGGCAGAGCAGTGGGTGCCAAGGACAGAGGCTGGGCAGAGGGCAGCATGGTCAGGGGGATAGGAAGCCCTGCATGCTGGGCAGGTTCTCTTCTTGGTGAGGCAGGATGTCAGAGGACAGTGAGGACAGATGGGACTGGAAGTTGCAGAAAGAGAGGCAGAGTGAGGCTGTGAGTGGGTGGCCCTTGGAGTGGGTCCTGGCTGCCTGGGGACAGTGGCCTCTGGCCCCAGCCCCCTTTAGCTCAGGGGCTGCAGGTGTGGGCCAAGGAGGAACAGGACTTAATCAGAGCTGGGTCTTGGCCAGGACAGTCTGAGGAGAGGGAAAGGAGCCAGAGAGTTGAGTGTCAGTGAGGCAGTGGTCCCCATGGTGGATGGTGGCGTCTAAGCTGTGTGAAGAGGGCAAGAAAGCTGTGGTCAGTGCCCATATATGGCAGGTCCTGTGGGACATGCATCAGATTCACCTTTGAGCAAAACTAAAGCGGAGCACTTGGGAATGCGAGCTTGGGGAGTGAGCTCGGCAGGACTTCACGGTGGCTGTTGCCATCAAGTCAGGATCCCAGTGATGGGAAATGTGAGGGTCTGAGGGGACGTGGCTTGAGGTATGCTGCTGGTGTCATGACTTGTACCCAGGGGTACCAGTTTGCTTGTGGTAACTGATGGAGCCTTGTATACTTTTCTATGTATATTTTATATTTCATAGTAAGAGATTAAATGAGTGTGGAAGATAAACATCTTTAAATCTTCCCCTCCCACCCCCGTTTTTAAGTTTAGCAAAGTTTTATTTAGTAAAGCAGGACAAGGCAGGGAAAAATAGAAAGGGAAAAGGGAACACACCACCATGCAGGGGGTGGGAGCAGAAAGGCTCCTATCCTTGGTTAACTATCTATTCCCCTCCCCCCACGAAATTTGGAGGAAGAATTTTAGAACAGAGCGATATCTAGCCAGCACATTATGCTCCACAGGCCTGTTCAGAGCCAGGATGAATGAATACCTGAGTTCACAGGTGCAGAGGTAGGGAGGGGTGAGGTGAAATTGGGACATTTATTAAGCCTCTGGCAAACACCAGGTGGTACACAGGACAGTTAACACCTTCCTTTCATCTCCCACCTCAACACTCCTCAGAGGGTAGGTTGAGTGCCGTCATGCATAGCTGTGGAAAAGAAGTACAGAGGGAAGGGGACTGTCTACATGGCTGGATGGGGACAGCAGATCAGCAGGAGCAGCCAGGCATCTGCTGCTCAGGCTCTGGTACTCTGGACAGTACCTGAAGGGGCTGAGAGAGGAAGACTCCAGAGCAAGTGGAGGAGGCACAGGAGGAAGCCCTTTGGAGAAAAAGGTAAATTACCAAGAGGTGCCCGGCCTCAGCAGAACCCTCTGGAAAGGGACTGGATTCTTCCAGGCTGAGGGTCTGGATGTAGGAGGGACACAGAGAACAAAGGGCACCCTCACCTTGTTTTTCTCTGTAAGTTGCTGCTCCAAGTCCTGTTTTTCCTTCTGTAGTTGCCCAAGATCCATGGCCCCAACCTCGCCATTTGGTGTTTCTTCTGTAGCTGGAAGCTGCATGTTTTTCGAGGTGACCTACAAGTGGTGGCAGCAAGTTGAGAGCTAGGACAAGTAATGCGGAAGCTAAGCCATGGGTGCATGGGGAAGGGGAGGCAGCTTGTCTCACAGAGGTGGCCTGGTGTGCTGCAGCAGGCAGCTGGCAGGGGCCAGAGTGAAATACAAGATCTCATCTGGTGCCTTCTAGAGGGACAATGAGCTGTCCACCCTAAAGAGTCCATCTGCACACTGACAGGGGCTGCCTCCAAGGCAGACAAGCACCCCCACCTGAAAGAGAGGATGTGTGTGCATTGCAGAGCAAGCACCCTGTGTCCACTGCAGCACACGGATAACTTACGAGTGGCTCCTGTCCCCGCAGCCGCAGCAGGTCCTCTTGAACAGCAGCCTCCTGGGTCCTGGAGCTCCTCAGGGCCTCCAGCTCCCTCTGCAGCTGGTGCATCTGCAGCAGGGCAGAGTCATGACCTAGGGTGGCGGGGGAAGTACGCGGCATGAGCCAGCAATCACACACAGCCCTGTCTTGGGCAGCCAGCCTGGTGGACAGCTCACCTTTCTGCAGCTGGTGCACCTCCTGCTCCCTCTGGAGAAGCGTGTCTGCCTTCTCCTGCAGGGCCTGCTCCTTCTTGTGTACTGTGGCACTCAGCTCAGCAGCCTTGGAGGGAAGCCCAGCATGAGACGGGCTGGCATGGATCCCCACTTCCCAGTACTCAGGATGCCTGTGAAACCCTCCTGGCGTCCACAGCCTAGAACAAGCCCGGGGCAACCTTTGTTCCTACTGACTCGCACACACCCGTGCTCTCAGGCAGGCCCTCCGTAGGGCTCTTGTCTCTCAGTGCTCCTCTGGCCCACAGAGGGCCAACTGGATGTGGCTGTTTCACCCAGCCTTCTAACATGCTGTGTAACCAAAATTTCCCTTTACTGAGTGCCTGAGACATGCCAGCACAGGGTGTATATGATGTACATAACTCATGCTGGTGTCTGGAGGTGTGACTATCCTAAGTCCTCTTCAGAGGTGACTCTGGAGCTCAGATTGGTAAAGGGCTCATTGAAGCCAGTGACCCGGCAGGGGCGGGGTCAGATGCTTGGCCTGTCTCCGAAAGCAGACTTTCCTCACAGTTCTTCTGAGAGCTCAACCAACTGTATGTAGGCTTTGGGCCAGTTGGCACAGACGTACTACCTCACAGAAATGAAGTTCAGTAGGTTCCTGGCTGATGACTTTTCTCTAGATTATGTTTATACAATTAATTATGGCCAAGAAAAGTCAGCAAAGAGCATCCTACGGGTAAGGGTGTCTTTGTAGCATCTCCCAGCATCCTAGAGACCATAGGGGATCACACAGGTAACTGTCCTGGGGACTTGGCATTCTACAGATGTGGCCTCCAATAATTCCACAGCAGAGGGCACTCGTGGGACTACAGAAGCATCATGGGTTTGGTGTGCTGAGGTGGCCCACCTGTTGCTGGAACTCTTCCCTCTGCTTCCGCACTTCTTCCAGTGCTTGAGCCATGGCCACACTCACAATCTCTCTTTGGCTCCATTCTTCCTACAATTCAGAAAACAGGACATTGATCTCCAAAGCTCAATCCACATTTTCTTAGCTGTACACTCCACCTGAAACCCAACAGAGGGGCTCTGTGGTGCAGGAACAGATGAACATTCTTTCCACTTCCCTGCATCCCTCTGATGACTACCCTGGAGGACAGCACACTAACTTCTCCGGAAATGGGCACACCACTGAGGGCTGGTGGTCCCACGGGCACACCAGCCAGTACTCAGGCCAAGGCTAGGGACCCAGACTTGAAGAGCTGGTCTAATACTATCAACATGGGACAAGAAAACACTCAGGCATATGTGAATGTTGACTAGAACACTCTGGTTATAAGAAACAAAGTAAGAAATTACTGAATTTTTTTTTTTTTTTTTTTTGGTGGTACTGGGGTTTGAACTCAGCCTCACAATTGCTAGGCAGGAGCTCTACCATTCTGACAGCCCCAATTACTGAATTTTAATAGGGCAAAATGTAAATTAAAAAAAAATAGGACAAAATGTCATCAACTCATCAAAATGATCCCACTTATAGGAGAGAAAACTGAGGCTCTGAGAGGTTAAGTGATTTGCCCAAGGTCCTAGAGCCAGTAGGCAGCATAGACTGAAAGCTAACCAGCTATAATCCCTGCTACTTGGGAGGCTAAAATTGGGAGGATGGTGGTTCAAGGCCAGCCTGGGCAAACAGTTTACAAGACTCCATCTCCAAAATAACCAGAGCAAAGTAGACAGGAAGTGTGGCTCAATTGGTAGAGCTCTTGCTTTGCAAGCATGAAGCCCTGAGTTCTAACCCTAGTCCCATTTGAAAAAAAAAAAAAGCCTCAGTATGAGTCCAGGGCCTTTGTATATCAGACCCTCCCACCCACAGTATTTCCTATGAGAGCAGGGATGCCTAGCCAGCCTTTCCAGAGCTCAGGGACTATTCTGGGGATAACCACTCCAGTTCTAATGCCCATGCTTGACAGCAGCCCCTAGGTACAAAGTACAACTTCTCCGGTGCCTGACTACTGGCCAGGGAGATGTTGTGGAGACAGCGTGAGGCAATGTCTGTTGTTTCCGAGTACCTGGAATCCTCTGCTCTTTTTGGGTAAGTGGTTCACTGTTCCTGTCCCCCATTCCCACCGTGAAATTCCACATGGCCTTGGTAGGGCTGTGAATAACCCTAATTTTGTGGCATGTGATTCAAGCCTGGCCAATCACAGTATCTCATCTCTTGACCAAATAAATACATCTAAAGGGTGGCTCTGCGAGCAAAGATGAACAATCAGAATTTCTTCTTATATTAGGATAATTTACATGCTGAAACTGAATAGAAGAAGCCTTCCTGCTCCTGGGGGTGCTCAGCTGGAGTGTTCCAAGCCTAGAACTGATGTTCACTCCTGCAGTACACAGTCTATATGACGGAGAAAAGCTCTAACACTGAGGACCAGGGACAGACCACAGCAGGGAGGACCCGGTCCAGCCAGTGTTTCTAGGTCTGGGAGCTGCCCCACTTTTCCTCAGAAACCTCCTTAGGTGAACTTCAGGGACAGCGGCCTCACAGTGTACCTGGCTTTTACAGACAAGGAAAAGCTAGGGTCTGAACTGGAAAGGCTGAAGGTGGGACCCTGGCTGCCCCAGACAATACCCCTCAACAGGTCCACCAACCACCTTCTACTGCCAAAGATGGGTTTAGAGAGTGGCTCTGTTGACACAGGGGAAAGAGCAAGAGGTTTCAGTGTGGTGGAGATGAGGAAGTCCAGGCTGGGAGGATGCCAGGAATGCTAGTTTCTGCAGGGGCCTTTCTGGGACAATTTAGGAGGGGAGAGACACTTGTGACTGCTGATGTCTAAAAGGGCAGGAGGAAGAGGCATGTGCAAGAAGGCAGGAAAGCAGACCAGGGTGGAATGCAGACTCACAGGGCCTCTATGCCGGGAAACTGCCCTTGGCACATTTCATCTGTGGCCATGTTTGATCCTCAGAGTAATCCCCTTGGGTCAGGTGTTATCATCTTTCATTTAAAATAAAGAAAATAGGGGACTGGTGGAATGGCTCAAGTGGGAGAGCACCTACCTAACTAGTGTGAGGCCCTGAGTTCAAACCTTGGTACTGCCAGGAAGAATGGAAGAAAAGAAAGGAAGGAAGGAAGGAAAGGAGGAAAGGAAGGTGGGAGGGAGGGAAGGAGAAAGGGAGGGAGGGAAGGAAGAAAAAAATGGGCCAGGCATAGTGGTGCAGAACTAATTCTAGTACTTGGGAGACTGAGGCAGGATGATTGAGAGTTTGAGGGCAGTCTTGGCTACACAACAAGACCTTGTCTCAAAAAATAATGGACTGGAGGTATGGTTCAAGCAGTAGAGCACTTGCTTTGCAGGCATGAAGCCCTGAGTTCAAACCCAAGTCTGACAAACAAATGCTGGGGTTTTTGCACAGTGTAGAGTGCTTACCTAGCATGTGAAAGGCTCTGCATTTGAGCTCCAGAACTGCAAAACACACACACACACACAAACACACACACACACAGAGAGAGAGAGAGAGAGAGAGAGAGAGAGAGAAAATGGATTCCCTCTAGTACCCAAGTGAGGGACCAGGTTGGGATATAGAACTGTGTATATATGGTGCCACAGAGCTACATGAGATTCCAGACAATGGGATTCAAAGTCCATACTACCAGCCCAGGTTCCCTGCAGCAGAAAGCAGGGCCTGTACTTCACAGGAATTGCCAGGCCACCCATAAGTGGCTGCTCTTGTGAGTGTGGCAGGGAATCAAAGAACAGCTGTTTGTAAAATATAAATTAAAAAAATCCAAATACACGTGCACCAAATTATAGCCCTTTAAAATACAAGCAAAGACTGATAGCAGTCAAAGCAGAAAGAAACAGCTGAAGATCTAGCAGACTCCTCTCAGAAATGGGGGAACAAGTGACAAAATAAGTAAATCAAAGAGAAATGCAGACTTCAAAAGTTATTATCAATGAATTTGACAGAATTAGCATTAACAGAATACCCCATCTTAAAAACAAAAAATATGTATGCATTTATGTGTGTATCTATTGGTCTATTTTTTTCCCCACCATACTAGGAATTGAACCCAGAACCCTGTGCTTGCTGGGCAAAGTGCTCTTGCCCTGGCTCTTTTGTTTTTATTTTGTTTTTGAATTAAGATCTTGCCTGTGTTGGCCTTAACTCATGATCCTCCTGCCTCTGCCTTCTGAGTAGCTGGAATTACAGGAGTGAATCACCATTCTTTTCCTAACACATACATACTTTTCAAGTGCAATGAAACATTTGCCAAGATAGACAGTAGGCTGGGGTCATAAAACAAGTCGGAATAAATATCAAATATCTGGCCAACACAATATGAAACCCCAAATATCCAGAAAATTCCCCATCCAGAAAGTAGCTACATGTTTAAATGGCCTGGGTGTGCTGGGTTTCGAGTTACTGGCCTCTTAGCCCACAGACACACTTCTACCTTGCTTGGCAATGCTGGGCCTGGGTCCCTACGAACCACATTTCTGCTTCTCCACCTGCTCTATCTTAACCTCTGCCAACAGGGGAGCTCCAGGGAGACGGGGAGCCAGAGATAGAGAGCACACCTGCTCCCTCCTGGGGCTTCCCCTTCCTAGGTGGGCAGCAGTGGTGTCCTCCTGAAGCTGCTGCTTTCCTAACCCTTGCCGCTGCACCCATTCATCGTTGCGTCACAGTACACACTAGCACCAGTTGTACAGATCTGCTCTCTGAGGTCTGATAGTCAAGTCTGTGGAGCCTACCTTCTCATTCTGAATTTAATAATTCCAGCTCCACTTTGTCCTTAGTCTGAGGGTTGGAGGCTGCTCCTGCATTTGACACCTTTGTGCTATCTTTCACCTGTTTCAGAAGTAGCAGTTGAAAATTTCACAGTGGAATACTTATTCTCACTTGAATATCTGGGGTGGCTCCTGTCTCCTGACTGGGCCATGAGTGACACACTGTATGTTAGAGAGTTTCTATTATTCTCATGTCTAAGTTTCCTACAGCTGCTGTAACATATTGCCTTGAACTTACTGGCTTAAAAAAAAAAAACAAACCAGAAGTTGCCAGGTGCTGGTGGCTCAAGCCTGTAATCCCAGCTACTCAGGAGGCAGAGATCAGGAAGATTGTGCTTCGAAGCCAGCCTGGGCAAAATAGTTTGTGAGACCCTAACTTGAAAAAAACCCATCACAAAAAAGGGCTGGTGGAGTGGCTCTGAGTTCAAACCCCAGTACCACAAAAAACAAACAAAACAAAACAAAAACTCCCCAGAAGTTAATCACCTTACAGTTTAGGAGGCCAGAAGTCCAAATGGGACCCTATGAGTCTCAGTCACAATGTTGGTAGGCTGTGCTCCCTCAGGAAGCCTCTTCAGCTTCTAGAATTGCAATCCCTGGGTCCATCTTTAGAAGCAGCAGTGCAGCATCTTCAATTCTCTTTTTGATTCTTTCTGTCCACTGTATAAAATGTGCTTCCACTTTGCTATTAGGACTCTTGTGATCTCAAGACCTTTAATCATATCTGCAGAGTTCCCTTTGTCATATAAGGTGACTTTCACAAACTATAGGGATTAGGATGTAGATATATTTGGGGTCATTACTTAGCCTACCACTCAGTTTTGACAAGTTACTTCTTTCTAGAATTTTATCATTTCATGTAACTTTTTTGAGACAGTGTCTCACTATGTTGCCCATGCTGGCCTCTAACTATTGATTGTCCTGAGTGCTGAGATTGCCCAGCCTCACATAACTTTTAAAATGTGTTGACATAAAGTGTTTGCATTTCTTATCTTTTTTATATCTGTAGGATGTATAGTAATATTTCCTTTGTTATTCCTGACATTGTTTTGGCACTTCTTTTTTTTCCTTGATCAGTCTCATGCTAAGTTTAATAAATTTACTAAGTCTTCAAAGAATCAACTTTGGGTTTCTTTGATCCTGTTTATTATGAAAGACTCTCAATTCTATTTATGCTCTTATATTCATCATTTCTTCCTTTGTGGGTTTTATTTTTTTTTTACATTTTTTATTTTCTGGTGGTACTGAGATTTGAACTCTGAGTGTCATGCTTGCTAAGCAGACACTCTACTGCCTGAGCCACTCTGTCAGTCCTTATTGGTTGTTTTTTTAAATGACTTTTTAGAATGGATATGTGTTTCAAAAAAAAAAAAAAAACTAGAATGGATATGTGGCTCAGTTTTCAGTTTTCCTTCCTGAAAGGTGCAATTCAGACTAAATTTCCTTCTAGGTAGGGCTTTAGTTACACCCATCAGTATTGGTTTATTGTATTTCCCTGTTTCTTTAGTTTGAATTTTTTTTTTTTTCAGTACTGTAGTTTGAACCCAGGGCCTAGACCTTGAGCCACTCCATCAGCCCTTTTTTGTGAAGGGTTTTTTCGAGACAGGATCTTGTGAACTATTTGCCTGGGCTTGGCTTCAATCCTCTGGATTAGCTAGAATTACAGGCATGAGCCACCAGTGCCCAGCTTCTAATTTCTACTGTGATTTTTTTGTTTTCCTTTTGATCTGTGGGTGATATGAAAGTGTCTTTCACTGGAGTTTGAACTCAGGGACTAACACTTGCTTGGCAGGCACTCTGTCTCTTGAGCATTCTGCCACTTTTTAAAACATTTTCCCCCTTTGTAAGTCTGGAACTTATAAATTTTTTATTAATTTTTGTGATCAGCCTATAGATTACAATATGCATTTTTGTCTTATCAAAGTTCAGTCTCTCAATTTTAATTTTTTTGGTTGCTGGGTATTGAACCCATGGCCTCTGGCGTGCTTAAGTATGCACTGTATCACTGAGCTATATCCCCAGCCAAAGCCCAGTCCTATTGGGTATGTCCATCCTATTCCCAGACCATGTAAGGGCTGAGAACAGTGACTGAATTTACCTCCCCTGACTTCAGTTATTTTCATCTTGTTTTTTATTTTACATTAAATACTTATTAAAATAAATCATTGTTCTTCAAAAAGCTTATTCAGATTTGCTCTTCATTCCTCTTACCCCCTAACTTGTACTCCCATCTAGAATTTTTCTTTACCTAAAGGATATTCCTTACTATTTCTTTAGTTTTTGGTGGTACTGGGGATTGGACTCAGGTCTTGAGCTTGCCAGGCTTGAGCTGTGCTCCCATCCCATTAGTATTTCCTTTAGTGCTAGTCTATTGAGGACTAATTCTTTGTTTTTGTTTTATTGGTTTGCTTTAGTCTACCAGATTTTAAGATTTATTTGGCTGGGCGCCGGTGGCTCACGCCTGTAATCCTAGCAACTTTGGAGGCAGAGATCTGGAGGATCGAGGTTCAAAGCCAGCCTGGTCAAATAGTTCACGAGACCCTATCTTGATGGGTATTTACCCATCACAAAAAAGGGCTGGTGGAGTGGTACTGAGTTCAAGCCCCAGTACTGCACACGCACAAAAATTTATTCTGTTTGGATTTTTTCAGTGATTGCCTTTCCAGGACTCCACTAACACGTGACAAAACATTTTGTATCCTAAATGTCTCATTTCTTTTCTGTATTTCATCCTAGATAGTCCTTTCCTCAATTCTCTCTTTAGGTCTAATCTGCTGTTAAACTCATCCTGTTTTTTGGGTACTGGGGATTAAACCCAGAGCCTCAGAGGTGCTACACAAGAGATCTACCACTGGGCTAACATCCCAGTCCTTTTTAAATTTTATTTCAAGACAGGGTCTCACTATGTAGCTTAGGTTGGCCAATCCTCCTTCCTCAGAATCAAGAGGATTATGGGTATGACATAGTGCCTTTTTTTTTTTTGGTGCTGGGGATTGAATCCAGGGTGTCATGTATGCTAAGCACATGCTCTGTCACTGAGCTGTACTCCATCACTGACCTGATTATCTTTGATTTTGTTTGCTTTTTCTTGTTGTCCAGGAACACTAATAACAGAATCACTTTAATACAAAATTAGCAGAAGAGATTTTTCAGGGCTATCCCTATATTCTTAAGTTAGTTCAACCCAAGCTGGAGCAGAAGCATGGCACAGTGGTGCATGACTGTAATCCTAGCACTTGGGAGGTTAATTCAGGAGGATTGAGAGTTTGAGGTGTATATAGTGACAGAGAGGGAGGAAGGAAAGAAGGAAGGGAAAGGATTTAGCATTCTCCTGGTTTTATTGCCATGGTACTTGTATCTCCTTTGGAGTCTCTTTATTGGCTCCGCCTTTTGTCTGAACTGCAGAATGCTTGTATGACCTTGGCCTTCACCATTAGCCCTGTTCAATATCTACATTCATTCTGTGGTCCTTTGGTTGTAAATTCTTCTTGTTTGCTCTGCTGACACGCTTTCTAACTTACCTGTCAATTCTGAACCTCTGTTCTGATTTCCAGACTTGTTACCCAGAAGACTACCAGATTATGTCCCAGACACCTGTGAATGGCATTCAGTTCCCCAGTGGTTCTCTGGGCAGGTAAGGTTTTGCCTACCCACCCCCAACCAGCCACCTTCAAGAGACACAATGCACTCTTGCAGCCTTGCCCCCCATAACAAAGACTCATCAGCCTCAAATGTCAACAGTGCTGAGGTGGAGAAACCCTGAGTTACACAGACCAAACTCCTTTTTCCCTCACTCCCTTCATTTAATCAGTGGCAAGTTCTAAAAGCTCCATGTTTAGAATACATCCTGAATCTGAATACTTCTTCCCAAGTGCTACACTAACATGCTAGTTATCTCTGGCCTATGATACTAAAATGCCTTCTGAAATGTCTTCCATTCTCTGTCTGCCTGACTTACAGAAATTTCTCCATGCAGCGGCAGTGCAATCTTTTTTTTAAATGGCAACACTGGGGTTGAACTCAGGGTCATATACTCATTAGGCAGGTGCTCCACCACTTGAGCCATGCCATTAACCCTTTTTTCATTGGTTATTTTTCAAATAGGCTCTTGTGTTTAATTAATTAATCAATTAATTAATTTTTGTGGTACTGAAATTTTTTAACTTAGGGCCTCACGCTTATTAGGCAAGCACTCTACCACTTGAGCCGCTCCTCTCAGTCCTTTTTTGATTGTGGGTATTTTTGAGAGAGGGTCTCTCTTTCATTTTGCCTGGGCTGGCTTCAAACCTTGATCTTCCTGATCTCTGTCTCCTGAGTACCTAGGATTACAGGCATGAGCACCTGGCTCAGAGAAATCCTTTTAAAACAAAGTTTCTTCCCTGCTTCTCCACTTAAAACCTGCAACGGCTTCTCATTATATTGCCTAATCACTGCTAAGTTCCTCACTGTACTCTGCTCCCCCTGCCACTCAGGGGCAGCCTTGCTGGCTTTCCTACTGTTCTTTGAACAGACCAAGGTTTTTTCCTGCCTCAGAGTCTCTATATTTGGTATCTATTCTGTGTGGAACATTCCTTCCCCAAATATCTACATACCCTCTCACTATTCAGATCTTTTGGTGAAATTAACAGCAGACTTCCCCAACCTCCATACTGAAAAGCACCCTCTCCTCCCTCCTCTATGTCCTTCAACTGCTTTGTTTTCTTTATTGCATTTGTCACTAATTGCAACTTATTTACGGTCTCTTGTTATAAGTTCCATGGAAGAGGATCTATTGTCTGATTCATTGCTTTTTTCTAGCACCTACCATGGTGCCTGACTCAGGCATTCAAATGTTTGCTAAGGAATGGAAAAAAAAAAAAAAAAAAATCCAGCTGGGTGCCAGTGACTCACGCCTGTAATCCTAGCTATTCACAAAGCAAGCTGCAGACCTGGAGTTCAAGCTCCAGTAACACACACACACACACACACACACACACACACACAAATCCAACTCCAAGGTGCATGTGATACTGCACCACTGCACTAGTGCCTAAGCTGCTCACCAGATGCTCACTGAAAGCTTGCAAGGGGCAGACTCTAAGTCATGCTATTCTCAAAGGTGTCTGCCAGAGGATCTGCAAACACTTGGTGTCAGGACCAAGCCTCACAAATATTCCAATTACCCATCATCCAAGGGGGCTGTGAAGTAGCTGTAAGAAAGTGGCTATACAGCTATGCCCAGGGAATGACGGAGGCAGGATCTCAATGAAGCACAAAGTTCACAGAAAGGAAAGGGTAATAATCCAGCAGACTGTTTCTTCCTTTCTGAACAAGGTCCCCAATACAAAGTTCTTTATGCTTTCTTAAGGTCTTGCTTTACCCATCCTGCTGAAAAACAAAAAGCCTGAGGGTGTTGTGATAGCATAACTTCCAGGCAGCTATCGATAATGACACAGAGGAAAGGCTGGGCCTCTGGGATAGAGGGGAAGGCCAGACTAGCCCTGCCTCTAACTGTAGAGCTTAGACAAATTACTTGCACTCAAAACCTCAATAACATTAATTGCCAAGTGAACACAATGGTTCTATATCCTGGACTCTGAGAGGACTGAGTAAGGTGAAGCTTTCTAGCAGAGGCCTAGCAGAAATACTGAACAAGCACTGATTCCTCTCTTTCTCTACTGCACGTGCGACACTTTCACTTGGTCACTCCAAATACTCATATGAAAGATATGAACTATTGTGAAACTCTGATTATTAGGTAAATACCTTTAGCTTCTTTAGTTCAAATTGGTGATGTTGTAAAGAGCGTTCACATTCAGTTTTGCTTTCTTTAAGGGCTGCATTTTCTTGTTCCAGCTCTCTCTGAAAATTGAGAAGAACACATATAAAAAGAGAAGGTTTTAGGTCTGGCAAAAGAAAAGGTTTTAGGTCTGGCAGAGTAGCTCAAGTGGTAGAGCACCTGCCTAGCAATCATGAGGCCCTGAGTTCAAACTCCAGTACATCCAAAAAAGAAAAGGTCTTAATCAACCTATTTTCTCCAGGGCACCAGCTGATCTCTTTGACATGGCATCTTTGAAATGCCCTTTCTTGTAGTCACTGCAAGGGTGGGAGTTACAAATAGCATGGGGGTCAGAAAGAGAAACTAAAAAACTCCAAGGGCTGGGAACATGCCTTGGTAGTAGAGCACCTGCCTAGCATGTGTTAAGGTTCCATTTCCAGTACCATGAGAAAAAAAAACAAAACAAAATCTAGGTGTGGTGGTGCATGCCTATAGTCCCAGAACTCAAGAGGAGAGACCAAGTCAAAAACAACAACAAAAAGCTCCTGAAAAAGAATAATACACTTCTGAAGACTGTGGGGAAGCTGGGTGCCAGTGGCTTATGCCTATAATCCTAGCTACTCAGGAGGCAGAGATCAGGAGAATCACAGTTGGAAGCCAGTCCAGGCAAACAGTGTGCAAGACCCTATCTTGAAAAAAATCCATCACAAAAAAAAAAGGGCTGGTGGAGTGGCTCAAGTGGTAGAGCACCTGCCTAGCAAGCATGAGGCCCTGAGTTCAACTGCTAGTGTGAAAGAAAAAAAAAAAAAAAAAAAAAGAAAAAAGAGACAGAGAGAGAGGAAAAAAAAAACAACAAAAAAAGTAGGGCAGACAGATACCATGGAAAGGGAGAAGCCATTACGGAAGAGCAACATGAATTTCAGAAAGAAAGGGAAGAGGCTAAGACTAGTCAGAAAATACTGAGAAGTCCCTGTTGGGCACAAGGAAAAGGAAAATCCATGTGCTCTTGATTTCTGTAAATAGTAGCCTTTACATATCCAGTCTCATAAGCAGGTACTCATTGGAAAGATGTGAACTGCTCTATAAATTCTCTCCCTAGCTTAGGGGCGGGGTGCCGTTCTTCTAGTTAAGTGTAGGGCAGATTCAACTGTGCCAGTACTCCTCCCTACTCCACTCACCATCCCATGTTCTGCAGCAGTCTGGTCGGCTGCCCGTACCTGCTCCAGAGCAACGAGCTGGGCTTCCAGTGCATGGGTGCGCTCCCTGCACTGCTGCTCTAGGGCAAGGACCTGCTGCTGTGCAAGGCTGCTCTCCTGCTTTGCAGTGGCCTGCGGGAAAACCAGAGGACAGTGAGTCAAGGGACAATAGTTTTAAAGAGGGGCCTTATTCTGGAACTTTGTGGCCCAAAGATGGAGCCAATAGAAATAGCTTTCCCGCCCCAGTGCTGCTGAGAACCCCTGCAGGCTCTGCAATTGCTGCTGCACCTGGCCTACCTCGATATGTAGAGTCTGGCAATGGACTGGATCCACTGCTACACCCTTACAGTGTGTGGGGATGGCTCTGGGACACAGGCCTCCTTCAGCTACTCAGTGGGCTTCTATGACTGAGGGTTTCCCCAGAGCCGCAGAAAAATACAGTGGTGAAGAACAAAGGCTTTGCATAAGAAAGGTGTGGGTCCTGTCCCTTGCTGACTGTGAGCACATGGGCAAGTTACATGGGCTAGTAGTTACTGATCTTTCTGATTCTGCCTCCTCTATACAATAAAGAAGACAGTGCAGCTTCTTAGGTGCTGGGAGAGCTAATTGAAAACAGGTGCAAAGCACTCTCCACAGTGCCTGGGCTGTGCCAAACAGGAAACCATTGCTGGCTACTTTTTTTTAGCTTCTAACTCATAAGCCCACCTAGGGCTATGAAGACTGGCCATGCCCTTCCACCAGTTCTGACCTGGTCTCCACATTCTTATTTTAAGCTGAGGTTTGACCCCCTTGAGGAGCTGCCTCTAAATGCCCCAAAATAGTGCAGGACCAGAGGCCGCATGACAGGTGGGAGCTACCAGTCAGTCCAGGTCTCCAGGTAACTTGGACCCTCCAGCAAGTTCTCATGCCCTCAACTTGCTCTGTCCTCCTTCTCACATCCAGGATAATAACTGTACTGAGGTCAAGTGAAGGTACTGTTGCAGATGCTGGGAGTGCATGTGGAGCATCCGCAAAGGCACAGAGGGAAAGTCCAGGACCTGGTGCACAGGAAGCACTCACGAGCTCCTGGATCTGTGCTTCTTGAGCAGCCATGACATCCCTGTTCTGCCTGAGCAGCTCCTCAGAGGCCTGCAGGCTCTGCTCCAGTTCCTTCACCTGGAGAAACAGAAGCATTCTTTCTGTTAACAAGATGAGCAGCTTTACTACATGGCTTTAAAATTCAAACCAGGGCTGGGGTGCTGCTGCTCAGTGACAGAGCATGTACCAAGCACAAGCAAGGTCCTGGTTTCAGTCCTCAGCACTGCCCTTCCCCCCAATTAAACCAACTTACATCAAACAGAACATGGTGAAACAAGAAAAACGATACCCTTAAGTCTATCATTATACAAAAATAACATTCTAATATCTTTCCTTTTAGTCTTTAGGATATTTTTTACAGTTCTGTATATAGTTTTAATAAAACAATGTAAAACTTTGTATGTTCCCACACACTCATAAATTTTCCTTTTTGTGTTTCCATGCAATCTTTAGACCTTAGATTATTATTTCCTTGAAGAGTATTTCATACTTTACTAACCCATCTGCCTATTATACTGGCACCTGCGTTGTTTTCCATATTTTTCCATTTAGAATAATGTAGTAGTTAACGGCCCCACCCAAAATTTTTTGACCTAGTTTTGAATTACTTCTTGGGACAGATTCCTAGAAATACGATTACTGCTCACAGTATGAATTTCGGTTTTACTCAGGCCACAAATACTGACCAAGTCTGACTATTTTCCTGGTTCTGCAGTAGGACAGACACAGCCTGACCCATGAGAGTCACTGTCCAGTTCTGCGTGGGACTGAGCTCTCCAAGGTGGCAATTTTATCTGACTGAAGCTTCCTTTGCCAAGTTCCCTCAGAAAGCGCTCTTGCTTGCAGAACAGTCTGGCCTTGAGGAGACTTACTACTGAAATGTAAGCACCAGAAGGCTGTAGCCTGGCAAAGAAGAGGGAAGCATCTTCTTTTTTCCAGGGCTTAGAATGGAACCCAGGCCTCACACATGCTAGGCAAGCACTTTACCACTGAGTTACAGCTAGCTTGAGGATATATATCTATGTTTTTAACTATAGCTATTTTTTTTTTTTTTTGCAGTGCTGGGGCTAGCTGAGAAGGATAGTTTTAAAGCTCAGATTCCTTACATACATTCACACAGAAGATTTAATTAAAATAGCCCATGGAGCCAGGCGCTATTGGCTCATGCCTGTAATCCTAGTTACTCAGGTGGTAGAGATCAGGAACATCTCGGCTTGAAGTCACCCTGGGCAGAGAGTTCACAAGATCCTATCTTGAGAAACCCTTCACAAAAAATAGGGCTGGTGGAGTGGCTCAAGGTGTAGGTCCTAAGTTCAAGTTCCAGTACCAAAAAAAAAAAAAAAAAAAAGGCACCCATGAATAGGGTTTTAGTATTTCTACACAGGCAAACAGTAATGTTAGTAGTCCATGATTTATTAGTGGCAGAGCCAGGACTCAAATCCAGCTTTTGAAACTCAGAAAATATCCAGCCAAGCCTCAATTTAGAGGCAGAGCTCAAGGAAGATTCACATCACCAAAAGGTTAAATACAGGGCTACCACATGACTCAGCAATTCTACTCTTGGGTGCAAGTTCACACAAAAATCTTGCACACTGGGGCTGGGGTGGAGTTCAGTGGTAAAACACTTCTCTAGCATGTGCAAGGCCCAGGGTCCACTCAACCATAAACATAGATGTAAAAATTCTAAATAAAATATCAGGCAACTAAATTGAGATGTTTACTATAAAACTAATACATCAAGAGTTGTAATCCAGAAATCTGATATGACAATGGTTCATCAGAGAATCTACTAATGTAACTAACCATATATGTAAACCAAAGGAAAAATTGTGATTTTCCCAATCAATACAAAGAAAGCATAATAGATTTCCGTATGTTTATGATTTAAGCAAACTAGAAGGAAACCTTCTTAACTTTATAAAGATTAAATACAAAAAACCTACTGCAAATTTCATAGCAAATGAAGAAACGTCAGGCACATTCCCTTTAAGACTGTGAACAAAACAAGGATGCCTACTATCACTGCCACTGTTCAGTATAGGACTGGAGACCCTTGCAGATGCTGAGGACAGAAGGAATAGGAGGTAGAAAGATTGGAGGAAGATAAAGCTGCCATTATTGGTAGCTGATATGATTATCTGCCTAGGAAAAACAAAATAAATTATACAATATCAGAATAAGAGATGTCAGCAGGGGTGCAATATACAAAATCAACTAAAAATATAGCATTTTGGGGCTGGGTATGTAGCTCAGTGCTAAAGCAATTGTCCTGCATGTGCAAGGCCCTGGGTTCAATCTATAGCACTGCAAAAAAAAAAACAACAAAAAACCAATTGAAATAATAACCAATTTTTAAAAAATTAAAAATAAGATATCATAAACTAAGAGTTCTGGGAATTAATAGCTCAGCCAAGAAAGTAAGATATATACTGGGAAAAATGTAAAATTTTAGCAAAGAACACAAAATAATCTGAGTAAATGGAATTTACTTATATTTTTAGAAGCAATTAGTAACTACCAAAAACAGTAATTCTCCCATATAGTATGCACATTTAATGCAATCTCAATAAAAATTCACTTTGACTGAATATTTTAGGAACTCAAAAAATTAAAAACTTTAAAGGTCTACCTTTAGCTGGATGCCAGTGACTCACATCTATAACCCTAGCTACTTCAGAGATTGAGATCAGGAGTATCACAGTTCAAAGCCAACACACACAAATCATTGTGAGAACCTATCTTGAAAAAAAAAAAAATTAAAAGATCACAAAAAAGGGCTGGTGGAGTGGCTCATGTGTAAGAGTGACTGCCTAGCAAGCATGAGGCCATGAGTTAGAACCCTAGTACCAGCAAAAAGAAAAAAAAAAAAGGATCCATCTTGAGAAACTTTGAGTAAAGCTGGAGCCTTACTTAATACCACAGAAAGAGGGTCTACCTGTACATGAACTGGAGATTAAGTGAAGGTCAAAATTATAAAATTGATACAAAAAACATGGGATATCTCTCTGACTTAGGAGCAACAATGGATTTCTTAAACAGAACTTCAACTCATGTAGCAAATAAGTAAAGAATTATGTAAAACTTCAGAATTACATGGGGTTGAAAGTATGGCTCAAGCAGTAGAACACCCACCTCACAAGCATGAAGTCCTGTGTTCAAACCCCACTATCATCACCAAAACAAAAAAAAAAAAGGTATCAAAAACAGTAAGGGAAGCCTGGTGCCAGTGGCTTATACCTGTAATCCTAGCTATTTGGGAGGCTGAGGTCAGGAAGATGGAGCTACATGTACAAAGTCAACAGACTGGTTCAGCATTGAAACTGACAAAAGATTAGGAACTAGAATACACAATGAAATCCTACAAACCAAATATAAACTTGAAGCCCCCAAAGAAAAGCAAAGGTTATGAGTGGACAATTTAAAAGGAGAAACTTTATTAATTAACATAGCAATGAAAATATCACTTCACACTCACTAAGTGGCAAAAAACAAAACAAACCCTACAAGCTGTGACAGGCCAGTGCTGGAAAAGAGGAATGGAGATTTAGGAACCTTCATGTATGCTAAAGAGAAGAATCAGGTGCAGCCCTCCTAGGAACTGTGTGTTTCCTACTTAGTCACATTTTCTACCTTCCTTAGTGGACACTGGGAAAGGCTGTCCACTGCAGTGTGACCTGGCAGGGAGAGGAAGGTGACTGACTTGGATGTCTCTCTGGCATGTAGTAGATAACTACACAGCACAGCAGGTAAGCACAACCAAGCAGACACAGACAGAAGACTGAGCAGTTGAAAGTAACAGAGAAGACAAAGCCATAGCTATATCTTTTACATAAAGTAAAAACTAATACATATAAAACATTGTTTCTCATTTTAAGGCTAATTTCACAATAAAATAATCTATATTAACCACATTTCCCTATAGGAGGGGCCAACGTGAATAGCGAGATAAAAAAATAAGAAAACAACTTTGTGTGGAACAATGATAGTAATGTGACAAAAGTGAAGAAAGTAACTAACTAAATCCTGTGTAAGATCCAAAAAATAGTCCCTTGAAATGAAAAAGCTCTGATCAAGGGGATTCTTAGCCACACATGTCATCTAACCAGGTGAATACCCAAATAGAGAAAACACAGGGAGTAAGGTCAGTACCCGAGTCTCCAGAACGTCAATGGCTTTGGCCTGGCTGTTTCTGACTGCCAAGAGCTGATGTCTGGTGTCCTCCAAATTCTGTTCGGCAACTGTTTTCTATAAGTTAAAAAATGAGTAAAAGAAAATAGTCATTTTTCATTGAATAATATTAATTGATGCCTGCAACATGCTATGATTTGTCCTATGCAAAGGGGATGCAAACAGATCCCCCCACACCCCACCACCAGCAAATTAGGATATAATCCACATATCATAAAGCACACACACACAAATTGCCATAGTCCTTTGTCCCTGAGGCTGGGGCAAATAACTAACAATAACAACAACGAAAAAACCAAACACTAGAGTATAAACACTGCAAAGAGGGTGTACTAAGTGGAGACAGGGCGGCAGGACCAGTGCGAGTTTCCCAATTCACAAGTGGCCAGGAGCTGGGGAAGCATCCATGGGTGAGGAAGTTGTGAAGACCTTGCCCCTTCTGGGAACTACAACATCTCAGAAGCCAAAGCACAGTGGATTTAGATTAAGAAATGAGACTATAAAGTTGGGCAAAAGGATCAGACAGTGACAGGCTCTTTAATGCTACAAAAGGGAGTTTGAACTTTTATCCTGGTTTTTTTTTCTCTTTTTTGGTATTGGGTTTGAACTCAGGGCTTCAAACTTGTTAGACAGGTGCTCTACCACTTGTGGTACCCCCCGCCCTGAACTTTATTCAAATAGGGTCTCTTCAAAACCCTGGCATTAAATTTACTTGGGATGGCTGGTTAAACTTGATGCCTTATTCTAGGCCTAATAAAATCAGAATTTCTTGGGGGTAGGGCCAGATAATATATGCTTTAAACATACTCCCAAAAAACTCCTATGCACTCTAAACTTGACAATAATCATAATGGCACAACAATGATTATGTTAACAGCTGACATGTATTAAGACTACCATGTTCCAATCATCATTCTGAGCACTTGACATACTAATTAATACTAACAACAATTCTGAGTCAATTCTGTGTTTGGTAAAGTAAGAAATGCAATTTTGTAGAGGAGGAAACAACCACAAAGAGATCAAGTCACTTGTCTAAGTCACAGCTTGTAAGTAGAAGAAGCAAGATACAAAGGGGCATCTGATTCTAGAAATTACTATCATATTCAGTGTAGATGTGGAAGAGAATTATGGAAGATTGTAGGGAGTGATATGGTCAGAAATGTGGTCCAGGAAAATCAGTTTGGCAGGAAGACTGTTACGGGTGAAAGAGATACTGGGTGGGCCAGTCTGGAGATTTCCAATGCACACTAGCACAGTGTTGCTGGAAGCCTGGAGCACAACAGTAGCAGGGGAGATAGACACATTTGGCTGAAACTGACTGGAGACATAGTGAGTCTACTCTAGGATGTGCCCCAAAGCCTGGGCAGTCACCTTTGTCATGATGAGGCCAATTACTGAGCTACAAAGAGAAGGAGGGACAGAATGTGTGCAGAGAATGAGCTCAGGCCTGATGAGAAAGTTTGCCTACACCATGAGGCAAGAGGCCAGTCTGTTCAACAGCAATCTCAGCTGAGGAGAATCCTTGGCCCAAGGTAATTCTTGCTTATGCCTAAGGGAGATGGAAGATGGTAACTATTTTCCTTGCCTATTGGAGAGTTGACAGGGTAAGGAAGAGCAGCGCAGTGAGACAAGACAACTCAAATGTGTAAATCACCATGTGATCAGGATATGATCTGTTCACAGCTATCTCTGAATAAAGCTTCTACCTTCCTTAAGAAACATACAGGTCTACAAGGCTGTTTTTTTTTTTTCTTTTTTCGGGGGGAGAGGGGGGGTTTGGTGTTATTGGGGTCTGAATTCAGGGCTTTGTACTTGCTAGGCAGGTGCTCTACTCTATGAGCCATGCCTCCAGTACTTTTATCTTTGAATCAGCATACATTAATAATCCCAGGGAGTTCCTCTGTGATAATTTCATACATGCATAGAGTGTACTTTAAGCAAGTTTACCTGCTCCATTATACCTCTTCCCCATTTTTCAAACAGTTTTGGTGGGTTTCATTATGCTGTATTTATATAGACATGTATTTGGCATACTTCTGTCCTCTTTACCCCTCAGTATCCTTTCCTTTCCTGAGATAGGGTCTCACTTTTTGCTCAGGCTGGCCTGGACAGCGATTCTATTTTATGCTTCTTGCCATAGCTGGGATGATATGCATATACCACCACACTCAGCTTTTATCTGTTGAGATGGGGGTCTTACAAACTTTTTCCCAGGCCGGCCTGGAATCATGAACCTCTTGAGCTTTCAGTCTCCCATGTAGCTGGGATGAAGGCGTGCCCTACTGCATCTAGCTATTTATTGACTTGAGGTCTTATGAACTTTTTGCCCAACCTGGCCTTGAACCATGATCCTCTTATCTCAGCCTCCCAAGTAGATAGGGTTACAGGTATAAGCCACCAGTACCTAGCTGTAAGACTGTTTTTGATGTAAGCAGAACAAGCTAAAGTTGGATACGAACCTAGGTGTGGTGGTGTATGCCTATAGTCCAAGCTTCTCAAGAGGGTGAGATAAAAGGATCACTTGAGCCCAGGAGTTCAGGGCCAAAACAGCTACAGAAAGTTGGAAAGAGCTGTCTCTCACTCAGCTGGTCTGCTGACCTTTAGCTTGAAAACTAAGGTGAAATCCCAAGAGTCACCACTGCCTGTCTGATGGCAGTGGCATAAGGAGAACACACATTACCTCTTTCAAGAGTTCCTGCACATGTTCCTCTCCTGATAAGTTCTGTTCCAGTCTCTTCTCTAAGGATGTGACCTTCTCTTGCAAATGTGTGATGAGTTTTTCTTTTTCTTGAGTTTCAGCAGTGACCTGCCGGGAAGCAGAGAATATATTATACTGTATCACTCTCTCCCCTCCTTCCTGTCTTTTCTTGGACCACCAAGTTTTCATGAAATTCTGTTTACAACTGCATCCTAGAAAGACATACAGCCAGGCCATATTCCCTGAAATGTGATTCCTCCTACACATGGTCTCCTGCATAGCTGGAATGACAGGTGCATACCACCACACCTGGGTGTTTTTTGTTTTTGCTTTTTTGCAGCACTGGGTACTAGGGTTTCAACTCATTGCTTCGTGCTTGTTAGGCAGGCACTCTATCACTTAGCCATATGCCCAGCACCCCACTTGTTTTGTTGAGATAGGGGGTCTCACTAACTTTTTGCCTGGGTTGGCCTCAAACTGAGATTCCCTTGATTTCTACCTTCCAAGTGGCTGAGATTATACTTTTGAGCCGCCATGCCTGGCTGCTCACAGCCCTCTTGACAGGTCTCAGGCAGGGGACCAAGAACCATACTTTGAAAACCACTGTTCTAGAAGACACCATAAAGAAAAACCTTTTGAGACCTTTGGGTAGCCAAAGACTTCTTTAAATACAACATAGAAGGAATTAATAAAAACAAATTTGGTCTGACTTTCTCAAGTCAAATACGTCTGTTTTCTAAGAGATACTGTAAAGAAAATGAAAAGGCAAGCCACATTCAGATACACGTATCTGACAACTTGCATCCGTAATATATAAAGAATTCTTACCACTCACTACAAAGAAGCCCAATAAATGTGAGTAAAAGACCCAACAGACATTTTACAAAAGATAAATGGCCAACGAGCCCAAGATGTTCTATGTCATTAATGCAAATTAAAATCACAACGAGACATTAATACACACTCACTTGAATGCCTAAATGAAAACAACAAATGTTGGTGAGAATGAAGCAACCTGAATTATTGCTGGTGGGAATGTAAAATGGTTTACCTGCTTTGGTGAACAGTTTTACCAATTTCTTATAAAGTTTAGCATATATGTACCACCTGGCTCAATTTTCCTTCTCCCTCCCTTCCTTCCTCTCTCCCTCCTTTCTTCCCTTTCTCCACCCTCCCCCCGCCCTTTTTTTTTTTTTTGAGACAGGTCTTGTTGTTTGATCCTCCCACCACAGTCTCCTGAGTAGCTGGTCTATTTTTTTTTTTTTCTTTTCTGAGTAGCTGGTCTATAATCCAGTGCCATTGCATCCAGCTCAATTATTCTAATCTAAAGTGACAGAAAGTATATCAGTAGTTGCCAAGAGTTCAGAGTGAGGATCAACTGTCAGGGGCACAGGGGAATCTTCTGGAGTTAAAGAAATTTTCTATATCTTGATTGTGGTAGTAGCTCCATAGATACATTTCTCAAAGCTCAATATGCTATAGACTGGAAAAGTGAGCATTCTGTTGTATGACTGACTTACAAAAAAATATCCACAGAAAATAAAATATTTGTTGGCAACATATTGTAGACAAAGGATAAGATAAGGGTGACTGCTTTTATAAATTATGTTCAATGCTATTTCTGGTATCTTAGCTAACAGAATATGGCAAGGGAAAAAAAGGTGTATGAATTAGAAAGAAACAAAACTAAACCAGGTATAGTAGAGCTTATCTGTAATCCCAGGACTCAGAAGGCTGAGGCAGGGGGATTGTGAGTTCAAGGCTAGCCTGGGCTATATAGTAAAAACTTGTCACAAACAAACTGACATATTCACAGATACTATGACCACTATAAGAAGCTCAAAAGAAGGCCAGGTGCCAGTGACTCATGCCTGTAGTTCTAGCTGCTGGGGAGGCTGAGATCAGGAGGAGTAAGGTTTGAGGTTAGTCTGGGCAAATAGTTTGTGAGGCCCCATCTTCAAAATAATGGACTAGAGATGTGGCCCAAGAGGTAGAGTGCCTGCTTTGTAACCATGAGGCCCTGAGTTTAAACCCCATCCCCACTAAAAGAAGTTTAAAAAAAAAATATTGGAAGGATTGCGGTTTGAGGCCAGCCAGGGAAAATGTCCAAGAGACCCCCATCTTAACAAACAGTTGGGCATGGTGGTACACACCTGTCACCCCAAACTATGAGGGGAAGCACTAGTAGGATCCTAGTATAGGCCAGCTAGGGGCATAAAAGTGAGACCCTAGGGTCTTTATTCTCATTTCCTACATGGGGAGAAGTAAATGATTCTCCTTTTTTTCCCCGTTTCTTCCCACTTTCATCCTGTTATACTAAACTCCTTTCCTAGGCCAGTCTTGTTCTCTCTCTAGAGATGACCTGCTTTCAGTCTACTAAAGTATATTCCCTTTCTAATAAACTTATTATTACCTTCACTATAAAAACCTTTTCTAATAAACTTTACTATTACTTTTACTCCAAAAAAAGTGAGCCCTTACCTCAAAAATAATCAACACAAAATGGGCTGGAGGCATGGTTCAAGTGGTAGAGTGTCTACCTAGCACGAAAGCCCTGAGTTCAAGCCCCAGTAGTGCCAACAACATCAAAAAATACTCAAAAGAGGGCTGGTTGCTGTGGCTCACCCTTGTAAACTCTGCTACTTGGAAGTCAGAGATCAGGAGATCAAGGTTCAAGGCTGCAAGGGAAAAAAGTTAGTGAGACCCCCCCCCCCATCTAAATTAGTAAGCTGGGTGTGGTAGTGGATGCCTGTTATCCCAGTTATGAGGGAAACCAGGAAGCCCTGGGTAGGATGATTAGGTCTGAGGTTGGCCCCAGGGAAAAAGACAAGACCAATCTGAAAAAAAAAAAAAATCAAAGCAAATAAGGGCTATGGGTGTGGCTCAAGTAGTAGAGTGCCTGCCTAACAAGTGCAATGCCCTGCATTCAAACCCCAGTACCACACAAAAAAAGAAAGAGATAGAGAACGAAAAGAAGAAAGGAATAAGGGGAGAAAGAAAAGAAAGAAAGAAAATCAAAAGAATTATCTATGTGCTCACTATTATCCTCAAGAACTGGGCTTGTAGCCAGGTATTAGTGGCTCACACCTTCAATCCTAGCTACTCAGGAGGTAGAGATAGGAGGATCAAGGTTTGAATCCAGCCTGGGCAAAATAGTTCACAAGACCCAATCTTGAAAACACCCATCACAAAAAAAGGGTTGGTGGAGTGGCTCAAGGTGTAAGCCCTGAGTTGTGCCAGTGCCGCAAAAACAAACAAATAAACAAAAAGAACTGGGCTTGGAGTATGGCTTAAGCAGCAGAGCACATGCCTAGCAAGTATAAAGCCCCTGAGTTCAAACCCCAGTACCAAACACACACACACAAGAACGTTATACTCAAGAACTAATAAATTGTGGAAAGTAAGTACATTAAAATAATACCATTTCCATATGCCAGCAACAAATACAAAAAAGTAATTTAAAAATGATATAACTTAAAAATGGTGTAAAAAAATAAAGATGTATAAATAGGTAAATTGTGGCACATGTCTGTAATCCCAGCACTTGGGAAGCAAAAGGATCTTGAACTCAAGGTCACTCTAGACTACATATTAAAACCCTGTCTCAAAAAACCAAAGAAACCAAAACAATGGGTACAAACTTTTATGGAAAAATTATATACCCTTATGGAGTCATTTAAAAAAAAATCAGCAATGCTGAACATCTAGAGACAGACTATGTTCATAGACAAGAAAACTTCCATCAAAAATAACCAATGCTGTCCAAATGGACCTGCAGATTCAATGCAAATTGCAATCAAGCTCCCAACAGATTTTTTTGAGGAGTTTGACTAGCTATGCTGTGGAAGAGCAACAATTCAAGAACATTCAAGTTCCTGAGATGTGTCTTCTCTAACACCAGGACTTAGCTTTTCTGCAGCCAGTAAAGTACTGTATAGTACTGGGACAAGTACCACAGTGGTGTGGTCACTATGCCCAGAGCACTCCTTGTACATATGGACTTGAACTGTGACAAAGCTAGCACTGCAGAGAAGTGAGAAAACAAATTTTTCCAAATGGAACCAAAACAATTTTTAAAAAGTGGCTATATATCCTTTCTTGTATCAAAACTAGTTTAGCCATAGTAAACACTTGAATGCAAAAGGCAAAACTATGTAACTTGCAGAATATAATATGGGAGAATAGCACTGTGATTATGAAAATATTTCTTTGAAAAAGACAAAATGTCAAACTTAAAGGAAAATAAAACATTCAACTACAATACAATGAAGAGTATATGAAGAGTGCCAAAAACTAGGACAAGATATGTGCAACCCAGATAAGTTACAAAGGATTATGGCAGTCATGAGCTACATAAAGAACTACTATAATTAATGAAAAAAAGCCAGAAAGTGCAATAGAAAAATGGACAAAAAGTTTGAACAAGCACTTCACAGAAGAGCATGAATGACCAATAAACATATAAAAAATGCTCAACCTCACTTGTAATCTGGGAAAAGCAAATTAAAATCATGGTGAGGCATTTCATATTCGCCAAATTGGCACAAATTAAAAGTTTGACAATTTCACATGTTGGCAAGGAAGCAGAGCAATTTCTACTGTTGGTGGGGTGTGTGTAAATCGCAGTTACTGTGGGAAAAAACAGGGCATTAGCTAATCAAGTTGAAAATGTACCTATCACACATCTTATGCTTTTCACATCGCATACACATGGCTAGACTACCTCTTGCACAATCCGACAAATGTATTGTTTATGATAGTAAATACCAGAAACAACCCTAATGCTCATTATCAATAGAATGTATAAATGAATGCTGGTATATCCATTCTATACAGTTGAGAAAAGAATAAATTATAGCTATATGTAGCATATGAATGTTTTTCAGGAACATAAAAAGTTGGGCATAAAAAGTAAGTTTTAGAGAGCAAGGTGCTTGCCGGGTGCCAGTAGCTCACATCTGTAATCCTACCTACTCAGAAGGCAGAGATCAAGAGGATCATGGTTCAAAGCCAGCCCTGGTCAAACAGTTTGTGAGAACCTATCTTGAAAAAACTCCTCACAAAAAAAGGGCTGGTGGAGTGGCTCAAGCAGTAAAAGCATCTACCTAGCAACCACAAGCCCTGGAGTTCAAACCCCAATGCCACCAAAATAAAAAGAAAAAATATATATAAATTATAAAACAAAGAAACCAAGGACTGAAACAATTTTTTGGCTACCACTTTTCCAAAAGAACAATGTAGAGTAGTGAGAGGCAGACAGAGAACCTCAAAGATAAACACTTTTTTTTAAACATGGAAGGTAGATATATGAGGATTCCTTGCTTTGTTACACTTTCTACCTTACTCATATTTTATAAACTTGTAAATTTTATGAAGTTGAGGACAACAACAAAAAACTATTCCAAATTCATGATCTTCATACTACAGTGAAGTTCTTCCTGCAGTGCTCTCTGAGAACAATGACTCAGTTCATCAAGCCAGAAAGCCCAGAAATCCCTAGGGCCTCCTCCTCTCTTGCTCATCTCCTATGACTGCTACCTTAGCAATTTTGTCAGTCTTCTCAGTGTTTCTTAAATTTCTCCACCTCTAGTTATTTTCATCAACACTCTGTCAGAACCAGCATCATCTCATGGTAGGACAAGTGCAAAGGCTTCCTCTTGGAAGGCCCTTTTGGTATGTCTCCTAACAGCCAGAATAAACCATTCTTACTCTGTGTGCCACCCTCCTGGCCTTCCAGGTTCTTGAAAGTGCCAGTTTTTTTAATTGCCTGAGTTTTTGTTCATGTTGTTCCCTGCTTGACATTCTCTCCCATCATCCCTTCCCCTTCAGCCCCAGCAGTATATCAGGTGTCACTTCCTAAAGGGAACCACTGTATAAATCTAAGACTAGATCTGATTTGATGCCCTGTAATAGGATTCCACAGCATTTGGTAGTTTTCCTTCAGAACCCTTGTCAAAGCTAGTAAT
This sequence comes from Castor canadensis, assembly GCF_047511655.1. NCBI lineage: Eukaryota > Metazoa > Chordata > Mammalia > Rodentia > Castoridae > Castor > Castor canadensis. The sequence goes on along the minus strand of NC_133398.1, from coordinate 10,529,171 downwards.
TATATACTGATGTGATTACTGGTTAGTCTGACTTCCCGGGAGACTAAATGCATCACTGACAAGCAAGGGCTTAACTATTCTGCTCACCATGGTATTTCTAACACCTAGCTCAGAGGGTAGCACATACGAAGGCTCAATTAATATTTTCTGGAAGAATGTGGCAACTTACTGCGACCACATTCTAGACCTCTCTGAGCTTCTTTTTTCCAGCCTATAAAAACAATGGATGGTTCTAATGGATACCAAAGATCCTGTGAATTAAAAAGTTATGTGTCTATTATGCTCCTCACCTACTACCTCAAATGGACTCTATATACTTCTGCCTTCTCTGCCTCCTGCTGTCCTCATCATTCTACTTTCTTCAGGAAGACTCCCTTGCTTCTTGGGCTAGAAATGCTTTCCCCCTTGACCTACCTTTTGTACTTGAAAAATCTAGTTGACTTATTTAGGGCTAGAATCGTTAGTCAACTTTATTCTTATGGATACAAGAATTTGAGCTCACCGGGCAGCAGTGGCTCATGCCTGTAATCCTAGCTACTCAGGAGGCATAGATCAGTAGGATCAAAGTTCAAAGCCAGCCTGGGCAAATAAGTGTGCAAGACCCCCTTCTCAGAAAAAAACGTTCACTAAAAAGGGCTGGTGGAGTGGCTCAAGGTGTAGGCCTTCAGTTCAAAACCCAGTACCGGCAGTGGTGGGGGAAAGAGTTTGAGCTCTGTGATGAAACTATAAACCTCTCAGGGAAAACAATGTATGTGTCTAGATTTTAAGTTAACTGAAGGTAGGGACTATATCACAGTCATTCATTTATGTAAGATAGACTTACTGGGTGCTTTTTTTTGGCAGTACTGGGTTTGAACTTATGGCCTTGTGCTTGCTAGTCAGGCACTCTGGCATATCCCCAGCCCTGACACTGTAAAACATGTTCCTTAGTTTCCACTTGGATATACAACTTTAGTTTACACAAATCTTACTATACTATAAGATGTTATAAGTCTCTGTATCATTTGAGATAAGCATGTCTCAAGACATGAGGGTAGGATGGGTGGTATATATAGAGGATGTTTTGTCACAAGAGAAGGGCTGGATGGTCAATGATTAAAAAATATTGCTGGCACTTAAAACCCAGAGGCCAGGAAAGCTAAAAGCCTTACAATGTAAGGAACAATTATATGAAACAAGTTGTTCTGCTCAAAATGGCAATAAGGAACATGTCACTGATTTAATATTACTATTGTTAATCTTTGTATCTCCAGAATTTAGCCAAGGCCTAGAGTAGGGCATTATGTTAACTAAATGGAAAGCAGATTTTAATGAGACTACCTGATCACGTGAACAAACTGGATTAGAGCCAGGAATATCAAAGGTACAACCCTGGCCACATCAACCATGATTGTTATGTTTTTGTATGTTCAAGGTCCATCATGTACTTAGGTACTTTAAGACCTGAATTTTATTTGTAGTACTGGGGGTTGAACCTAGGGCCTCATGCATGCTAGACACATTCTCTACCACTGAGTCATATTCCCAGTCCCATAAGATACATCAGCCAAGCACCAGTGATTCATGCCTGTAATCCTAGCAACTCAGGAGGCAGCGATCAGGAGGCTCCAGGTTCAAAGACAGCCCTGGCAAATAGTTTGTGAGACCCTATCTTGGAAAAACCCTTTACAAAAAAGGGCTGGTGGAGTGGCTCAAGGTGTAGGCTCCGAGTTCAAGCCCTAGTACCACAAAAAAAAAAAAAAAGAAGAGTAGAACAAGTGGTGTGCTTTAGCTGGGTACCATGGTGCATGCCTACAATACTAGCTACTTGGGAGGCTGAGGTGTGAGGTTTGTGAGTTGGAGGTCAGCCTGGGCAATTCAGTGAGACCCCATTTCAAAAACAAAGCACCCACAAATAGTATGCTTTGAAAATTCCTATCAGTACAATACTGTCCTTTTCTTTTGGTTTTCCTTATTTCTCCCCCCTCCCTTCTTTTTAAAAGAAAGGTTCTTGTCATGTTTCCCAAGCTGGCTTTGAACTTTCTAGGCTGAAGTGATTCTTCTGCCTCATCCTCTTGAGTAGCTGGAACCACAAGCATCGACCAACACTCCCAGCAATACTGTCTTTTTCTGTGAAGCAACTCTGGGCAGTAGGATAGCTATCCCATATGTGTGTAGCTTGGCTAGAACCGGAAGTAAGACAATGTGGACCATATGAGAAACACACCTTTTAGTAGCCACCCTGAGAATGAAATTTCTGACAGAATTAGTTTTAAATCCCTATTCATGAATTCTAGGAACCCAGATCCACTGATCGTTCTTTACCTACCTTCTGCAAATCAATGGAAAGTTGCTGAATGAATGCTTGGAGTTCTTGTTCCTTTTGTTCCAGGGCTGTGATCTTATTTTCTGCACCTGCTTTTGAAGCTGTCACATGATCTCTTTATTGAAAGAAAGCAGACAATGAACAAATTTGGATATCTCATCTACGATACACTCTCCAAAGGAAAAATACAGATGGTTCCTTATACATCAGGCTTCAAACATTATTAGCCAGATGAAGGTTATCAGTGGAAAATATTCCATGGCTTTCTATGAAGCAGAAGCTCCAAGAGAACCTCAATAACTTTACATCTAAAATCACACTGAACTGCTCAGCAAGACTGGAATGGACCTAAGCCTAGGCAGGTGAAGGGGAGAGAGTGTTTGTGGTGGGACAGAGTTGAGGGCTTAGGTCTTAAGCAGGTAAGGACAAATCCAGAAGCCTCTGGCAGCACTGAACTCAAAAAGTGCTGCGAAGAGCAATGGGGACAGGTGGGGAGCATATATAGCCAGGGCTACATCAACACCTCTGCCCAAGAGTCCCACAGACCAAGCAAGAACCTCTGCTCTTCCAGCGTTGAATAGAGTCTCCGCAATTCTTCTAGCTTCTGGCTTAAGTCAGAGGACATTTGACTGGAAGTCACCAACTCCTCTTGAGTGCGACTGAGTTCTCTGGTTCGTGCCTCCAATTCTTGTTCCATTTTCCCTAGACATTCTTCTTTTTTTAAAAGCTGATACAATGACATAAAGTTTCATTAGGCTACTAACAAGAAATATACTTTGACAAAATGAATAGTTTTATAACATTTTTGTGGAATTAGAAGGGGGTTTATATGCCTAGTACTTAAACACATGGTAAAGGAAATACATTTCAAACAGAACTTCTCCATTTTATTAACTTTAAAAACATTGAAATATGATTAATATCAAAGACTACTTGAGTCTGTTTATCAGCAATTAGGAGTGATGACTAGCAAAATGAAGAGTAAATTATCAGTAAGTATATACTACTCTATAGTGTTGTTTATAGCATTTGGCTTTTAAAAGGAAACTGCATACCATGTGTTTTACTTTACTTAGTTCCTGTTGCTGGAACCCCTCTAATTCATCAATTTCATCTCTCTTTTGGAAAAGATTCAAACTCTGGTTCTTCACTTCCTGCAACTGAGCTGTCAGAAACTTTTTCTCCTATTTGGAAAAAGAAGACATCAATTCAGGCAACTAAACATTAGAAATCTCTAATACACAGGTGGATTTTTTTTGAGACAAAGTCTTATCATGTAGCCTAGTCTAGAGCTATGGTCCTAGGATAATCTCATCTGTGTCTATCCAAGTGGTTCTCTTATCTGCTCAAGGCTGAGAATTGAGAAATGCTCTGGTTTCTCTGCTTTGTCAGGAGGTATTCCCAGAGTTACCAGAGGACCAATCAGGACCCCAGGAGGTTAAAAATGGCACATTCAAATTAGGTATCCTGAGGATGAGTTAATAAAAGGATTTATCAAAGTTGTGGGCTGGATAAGAAAGCCTAAAAGAGATAAAGTGGATAGAAAGGGCCAAAGGATGAAGAGGTTACAAGAAACCCAGAGGGGAGAAAAAACAAAACAAAACAAAAAAAGCGTGTCAAAAGGTCCATCTGAACCAAAGGTCCAAATGATGTTGTGACTTTTGGCCATGGGATGTAAGGAACCCAAAAGGACCTACATGGACAAAGATGGGGAATAAACATCTTGATCATATTCTTCTTCCACCCACTTGTTTCTAGAAATGAGATCACATTAATAAAACAAAAATAAAGATGAACTAACCTTTTCAAGTTGATCCATCTTTTCTGACCATTCCTAAAACAAAACAACAGGAAGTAGTTTATTGGAAAGACTGTTTATTAAGACTTTCAGACAACAAAACAACTCCCCTTAATAGCAACAAATGAACCAAACAAAAGCAAAACAATACCCCATAAACTTGGCTTAATATTAAGAAAGCGAGGGGTTCTAAAAGGAGGAGAAAATGAGCATTACATCAAATTCTAGGACACAGGATGAGCCTGCAGACCTCCACTAAGCAGGGCTTATTCCTGAGTGTTCTCCCTTGAGTACTGCTATTATTTCTCCGGAGTGGGAATTAGAACCAGATGAGTTGGGTCACTTTGCAATTGATGTTTAGAAATTCATTTACTGAAAGTGGTGGGGACATTGTCAGCAGTACTTGATAATTATTTTCCCACTTGTGTTCATTTACCAACATACTTTATGCCCTCTGGTATATGTCAACAGAAAAGGGATACTACTTGTACTTATTCTAAACCACAAAATAGGGCTAAAATAACCACTGTCACAAAAGGCCGTATCTTTATTATCTACAATGAGAGTCCATCAATTTTAGATTATTTCTTCTTTTATAAATATTCACACCAAAGTTATCCACTGAGTATATTTTTGGAATTTTTTTGGGCCATACTGGGGTTTGAACTAGGGGCCTCATGCTTGCTAGGCAGGCATTTTACTCCTTGAGCCATTCCACCAGTTTACCACCATTTGTGGTGAACATATGGCTAGCAAATGTTCTAGTTGACAAACATATACTTTTTGTATCTTCCTTTTTTGGTGGTACTGGGGTTTGAATTCAGGACTCATGCTTGTTAGGCAGGCACTCTACCACTGAGTCATGCCCAACCCTTTATTATATTTACTTTAAAACAAACCAACCATTCCACTACTGTTCATTAAATTAATTACACATTTTCTTTTTTTTTTGTTTATTCATATGTGCATACAATGTTTGGGCCATTTCTCCCCCTCCTCCTCCGGCCCCCCCCCCTCCCTCCCTTGCTTCCAGGCAGAAACTGTTCTGCCCTTATCTCTAATTTTGTTGAAGAGAGAGTATAAACAATAATAAGAAAGACAAAGCATTTTTTGCTAGTTGAGATAAGGATAGCTATACAGGGAGATTCCTAGCATTGATTCCATGTACAAATGTAATTACACATTTTCTTAAATGAAGCCTAATAAATTAACTTGTAATACATCAAGATTATTATTATGAAACACTGATGCTTGTTTCAAATTTAAAACAAAATATACTTCATAATTATTATAATAGCCAGTAGTAGCATTATTTTCCTTTCTTGTTGCCATTCCTAGCATCTCTCAGTGTTTGGTTCTGGAGAAATTCAGAATCTCCCCTCTGTCAAGTGGGCTGGACTTGAGGACACTCAGGGATGGAGACTGGAAGACCGTGCACATTCTGACTAGTGTGACCCCATCTTCATCATTAGAGGCAAATATCTGGGGATCTAGAGTTGGAGGCAGGCTTTTAAGGGGCAGAGACCTTTTCCCTTATTTTGGAGCTCACCAGGAGGTTATAGAGTGCTACTTCCCTCCTCTACAAAGTCACCCAGATCCAGAGAATGATACGCTCACATTCTATACACATTTCGTAATTAAAACTGTCAAGTTTGACTTTAAAAGACAGGTCAAATGAAACCTTGAAGAACTTGTATATCATTTATTTCTCCTAGGTTGTAAATACTTTCTACCAAGTATTATTTCTACCAAATAAACTTATTTTTTATTTTATTTTTTTTGTGGTACTAGGGCTTGAACTCAGGCTCTACATCTTGAACCACTCCACCAGCACTTTTTAGTGATGGTTTTGATTTTTTTTTTTTTTGAGATAGGGTCTTGAGAATTATTTGCCTGGGCTGGCTTTGAACCATGATCCTCCTGATCTCTGCCTCCTGAGAAGCTAGGATTATAGGCGTGAGCCACTGGTGCTTGGCTTATATCATGATTTTTGAAGTCACGTCACTATATGAACTCTTTCCACCAGTCTTGGGCAGTGCCACATATAAATACCTGGTCCTTTCTGGCTAATGCCAAAGCCAGTCCTTCTGCCATTTTGGCTCTGTTGGCTTGGAATGTCTCATTCTGCTCTTGAAATTTCCGCATGGAAGCTGTTAACAAAGAGGCTCTATTTGAGATAGGGAAATACTTCAGAAACAGTCTGACAAACAGCCCATGGGATTACTTTGCAAATGTCACCAAATGAAAAAAGCCAAAGTCACGTAAGTGGATTACGAGACTGTGAAAAACCTGCTCCATCTCAACTTCCCAGAATTGGCCTTGGTCATAGACTACAGTTTCATTTGCTTATTAGGGTCCTTGTTTTTATTTTCTGTAGTAGTGAAGCATACACACTGAGGAAGATATCAAAAGGTAACTTTTTAAATGGTACACAACAAAACACTTCAGGCAGGTTGCCAGAAAACACCAATGCTGCTACTAAGTAACAGCTATTATCCCTTCATCAGAATTGAAAACAAAATCGAAAATTGAAACAAAGAAAAACTAAAACTGTCCTCTAGTTTACTTAAAATTTTTTTTAGTTTATATCTACAGAAAAATAGCTTTGTACTTGCATTAGCATCTTTTTTTTGGATAGTATCAAAAGGAGCACACCTGATTTAGATATTCTCTTGTTGGGGGGAGCAGTAACAAGAGTTTTACCCCATTACTCAAGACAGTAGTAGTAGTTAGGGTTACAATCATCTCCTAGTCTAGACCCAAGGGTCAGGTACTAGATTTTACTAAAACTGAAGTGCAGCCAATAAGTTGGTCAGCTGGATAGAGACAAGATGACAAACATAATGACCCCCTCCTAAGAAGCATGCCCACAAAGCAACATAAACATGAGTTTATACTTCATAAATGTCTGACAAAAGTCTTATCAACCTGATTAAGAAGAACACTATAAAATAAAGATATGAGTTTTGATGAAGGACAAATTTAATGATATATTATTGTTTCATTTCAAAAGCTAAAGCCTGGAAAGATTGAAAAAAGCAGGAAAAAATACGTACAATCCTGATGTTTTTCTAATGCAATTTCAAGCTTCTCTTTTATCTTCTGCAAGTTTCGGACCTGTTCAGCATAGTCTTGGGTGAGGAGGATGACGCACATACCAGGAATGGACAAACATCAGGAAAGGAAGTTAATTAAACAAAAAAATGAGTGAAAATGATGATGACTTTCTCAACCTGAAAACCAGTCCTGTTAAGGAAAGCTAGGCAGACAGCCTCCCATTAACAATGAATGACACAGGCAAACAGGTATAGTACAAACTATCCATGGTCTAAACAGTGGATACAAATAGGCAGATTTGTTTAGCCTTCATAGAAAACAAGAATTAGGCTGAGCCTGGTCATAAGAAATGCCCTGCTATGAAAAACACAGTATCATTTCATTACTTAGTTTCGGTAGTACTGGGAATTAAATTTAGGGCTTTGCACATATTGGGCAAGTGCTTTACCATGGAGTTGTATCCCTAGTCTCATTAGCTTTTTTGTGTGGTTCTAGGGTTTGAACTCAGGGTCTTGTGCTTGCTAGGAAGGTGGTTCTACCATTTGAGCCACACCTCCAGTTTTAAATCTCAGCATTCTGTTCCCCTTTTGGTCTTAGTAGGAGAACAGATTAGGGGAACTCGAAGAACAGTGGTTAGGGCAAGAGAAAACCCCTTAGTTATTACTACCTTTATGGTATAGATACTTAAATCTCTAGACAAGTGAGCTCCCTTTTTACCCAGGAACTGATTTACATATGCCCTACCAAAGGTCAAAGTCAGAATTACCTAGGTGGCCAAACAATATAGTACAGTGAAAAAGGAAGCAGAAGTCAAATCCCAACTCTGTCAGTCTTAAGTGGGGACTTTAAATAAACTAATGATACTGACTATTACTTTATTCATATATTAACTGATGATACTAATTGTACCTACTTCAAAGGATGCATTAGATAAAGTATTTTATATGCTTTAAGTATTTGGAACACAGTGCTCATTAAAATGTAGTTGTTCTTGTTATTATTGTTATTCATACTAAGTCTGTAGGACAATATCTAGGATGTTAAGGGGGCTCCATAAATATTAAGTCTCTTCTCTGTCCCCTCTCTATCATAAGCCAAGCCCAACTATTCTCCATTCTGTTTTTTTCTTTTCTTTTGTTTTTTGGTACTAGAGTTTGAACTCAGGGCCTCATGCTTGCTAGGCAGGCACTCTACCACTTAAGCCATTCTGGCAGCCTCTCCATTCTGTTTTAGGGAAGGTACATCATTTATGGGTAGAAGTGACAAGATAGTAACAACAGAGCTTAAAGCACACTGTAATTAAGAGTATGGACTCCAGCATTAAGATCTCAGTTTGGATCACAGCTCTACCATTTATTACTTGTGTGACCTTAACCTTGCTAGGACTAATAAGGTAACAATGGGGAAGAAAATGATTAACTGATAGTTGGACTAAGTTATGAACTTTTGATAGCTACACAAATGCAAATATTTCACATATAATTTGAGAAATTTTGGTTTACTGCTTTCACTTCATTAAAATGGGCATAAGGCCAAGGGACAAAAAGAGACACAGAAGCCATGGACCATTCATTCACAGGATGAAGCTGTCAAAATGTATCTGCTAGTAGAAACTCACAATTCTATCACAAATGTGATAATGGAGATTGTGTAAATTGTACTGAACATGGAGATGTAATGAGAGTTACAGCTTCTTTAGAAGCAAGTGTCGAAGTGAGGAATATCACTGAAAAGTAGCCCAAAGACCCAGAATAACACTGGCACAGATGACATGAGCAAGAGGAAGTGGCAACCAGGCACCAAACCTCCTCTGTAGCTGATGAACCCAGCACTAGTTGGCCATTGCCTAAAGACATATTCCCTACCTATCTCTGTCCCCCTGAAAGTAATTATGCTAATGGTGGAAGGTGGTCAAATACATTCTATACATGCTTTTTTAGTTATTGCTGTTTTTTTTCTTGAGAGATTCTTGCTAGTGAGTTTAAGACTGGACAGCACAGACTGGTCTGGAACTCATGATCCTTCTGCCTTAGTTTCCCAAATGCTGGAATTACAGGCATGAACTACCATGCCCAGCCTCCACATAAAATTTTTAATGCCTTTTGTATCCATGGCTAGAAACCTCAGGAGCAGAAAAATGAGATTTTTTTTTTTTTTTTAAACAAAGTTTCAAGTTCAGGTTTTATTTACATTATTCAGTAAACTAAAAAAGTAAGGGAACGTGGGGGGTACAGATTGCTCCTTTCTGACTGAGAAGATCAAAATGTTATGTTAAAATAACTATAAAGTTATTCTGTAAGACTATTTGATTGGACAAGAGGGTCAAGTGAGGCAAGTCTCCTAGTGTTTGCCATTTGATTTCTTAGACATACCCGAAAGCCTGGCCTCTAACTTCCGTATCTGTTCATTTCTTCTCAGAAGTTGGGATGAAAGATCTTCTCTGGAGCTGCTTCCATCGGAAGCCTGTTGAAACAGATGGAAGAAGAGGTCACATTGACACCTGCATTTCCAGCAGTGTGAGACTGAAGAACTATCCAGAAAGCAACAATTCTTATTTCCATTGGTTCCACTTTGATTGTGACCACTAAGAAGTTTGTTAACGTAACTGACCCCAGCTCTTCTACCTGGAAATTAGAAGTAGCCCTAAATCCCTCTATAATGTGAAGGAGCGATGAGATACAAAACAGATCAATAAGTGTATGTGCATGCTACTGGAATGGCAGTAAGCAAATCCACTAAGATCATATTATACTAGTACATAATACAAAAAAAAATCACTATCTCATAGGAGAAACGCAGAGGGTTCTTCAACAAGAGTCTTGTCTATGACTTAGAATCTATCCTGATATTGGTAAAGCTTTCTATCCTCACCTACAAAACAAAGGAATGCCAACTTAAACTTCTAAAATGCACTGAAGGCTTTCACAGAAAATATGCACTCAATATTCACTGTATTATTAAGGCATCTCTTTTCTCCAATAATCAAGATTATTTAAAAACTTGCAGGTATTAGTATTACTTTGGGTACTACTTGCTATTGCTACAAAATCACTGACTTAAAAAAATCTTTTTTCTTTTTCTTTTGAGATAGGGTCTTGCTATGTAGCTCAGGTTGGTGATCCTCCTGCCTCTGCCTTCTGAGTGCTAGGATTATAGGTATGCACCACCATGCCTGGCTTCTTTTTACTTTTTTTTTTAATAAAACTTATCAAAATACAGAGAAGTAGGGAAAATGGCTTAATGAACATTCTCCATCTACTTTTTATGGGGGGGGGGACTAGGTTTTGAACTCAGGGCTTCATGCTTGCAAAGTAGATGCTTCTACTGCTTGAGCTATATCTCCAGTCCATTTTTGTTCTGATTTTTTTTTTTTTTTGGTGGTACTGAGATTTGAACTTAGGGCTTTCTGCTTGCAAAGCAGTCATTCTATTGCTTGAGCCACACCTCCAGTCCATTTTGTTCTGGTTATTTTAGAGATGGGATAGCCAAACTATTTGCCTCGGATGGTCTCAAACTGCGATCCTCTGACTTCAGCTTCTCAAGTACCTAGGATTACAGCACTCACCTCTGTTTACTTTTATAGATGTTTTTGTTCTCATATTTGTCTCTTTTTTTTTTTGGTGGTACTGGGGTTTGAATTCAGGGTTTTACGCTTGTTAGGCAGGTGTTCTACTACTTGAGTCACTCTACCAGTCCCACCTCATCAATTCTTATTTTGCTATAGTTAAAATAACAGATATCATGACTTTTCATCATAAATACTTTGATAAACACTTCTAAAGAACAAGGACATTTTTTACATATGTACAATACCATTAATAACAAAATTTAAAATACTACTAATACCCAGTCTTTAATCATGTTTTGCTATTTTAGCCCCAAAATGCTTTTTAAGGTGGCTGAATAATTCATGGTTCACTTCAAATATTTACTTCTTCAGCCACTTGCCCATCTAACATTTATTGAGAGTCAGTACAGAGGACAGGGAAAAGGAGAGTCTCTGGAGTCCTAAGATCTGGGCTCAAGTCCCAGCCTTACCACTTAAAAGCTGTGAGAATCTGAGCTAATTACTCCTCTTCCCTGTGCACTGCCTCCCTCATCTGTACACTGATAGTAAATATACTCTGTTTAACAGAGCTGGGAGGCTTAAGTAAATTGGAACTTGTCAAATCCACAGAACAGAACCTGACACAAAATTAGTTTTAATTTTGTAAATAGATAGTGTTATCTATTACTAGTTGTCAGTTTGTTCAGGCTGGTATAACAAAAATAGTATAAGGTAGATAGCTTATAAACCACAGAAATTTATCTCTCATAGTTCTGGAGTCTGGGAATCCAAGATCCAGGTCCCAGCAGGCTCCCTGTCTAGTGAGGGCCCACTTTCTGGTTCAAAGATGGCATCTTTTAGTTGTGCCCTTCCATGATGGAAGGGGAAAGGCAGTGCTCTGGAGCCTCTTTTATAAGGTTACTAATTCCAATCACAAGGGCTCCTGACTCATGACCTAAGGAGTCCACCCAAAGGATCCATCTCCTAATACCTCCACATAAGTGAATTGTGGGGGGAAATACATCAGACCATAGCTGTTGTTACGATTGTTATTGTGTGTGAGATATCCTAGGTCTCAGCCTTCTGCTAAGCATTAGGAGTAGTGGTGAAACAAAGAGGCCCTCCTTAAAACAACTGCAGGAGCAGCAGCAGCAGAAAATAATTATGACATCCTTACTAGAACCTGGATACTGTGCTAAGTTCTTTATTTACAATAAAAAAATAAAACAGTGAACATTGTGGGCCTGAGACTGCTATTCCTCAAAAGGTTTTGAAAGGTGCCCTTGGATGGCATCTGGGAATTTAAGATTTGAGGAGGGTTCCCGTAATTCCTGGTAAGAACAGATGATTGTGCCTAAACAGTTTATGCATAAACATGATTCTCACTGAACACCTCCTTTCCTTCTGGAGTCTGGAATTTTGGTACATATTAGGCAGATATCTACACCACCAGTGTCCAGTAAAAATGCTGGACACTAAGTTTCTAATAAGTTTCCCCAGCAGACATGTTACATGTGTTGTCACAGCCCAGTGCTGGGGGAATTAAGCACATCCTGTGCAACTGCATAGGAGTTGAGCTTGTGCCTGGTTTCCTCCAAGCTTTGGCCCATGTGCCTTTTTCCTTTGCTGACTGTACTTTGCATCCTTTCACTCTAATAAGTAATGGCAGTGAGTGAAGTTCTGTGAGTCCTTTTAGCAAATAATTGAACTTAGGTATGATTTGGGGACACTAACACACTTACTTTTAATAAAGACAGATATGACTCCTATCTCTGCTTTATCACTGTGGACATTAAGGCATAGAAAAGTGAAAGAACTTGCCTAAAGTACCCAATAATGATGTAGCAGAGAACACATCTAGGACCATTGCTGGGACTGGGGTTTGAACTCAGGGTTTCACTCTTGCAAAGCAGGCCCTCTACTGCTATAGCCATGCTTCCAGTCCATTTTGCCCTGGTTATTTTAAGATGGAGTCTCGTGAAGTATTTGCCCAGGCTGGCCTTGAACGACAATCTCCCCAATCTCAGCCTCCCAAGTAGCTAGGATTACAGGCATGAGCCACTAGCACTAGGCTTTGTCTTAACTTCTAAAGGGCTTTGCTTTATTGTTTTTCATAGAGCTTCCAGTTTAGTGGGAGGGACTAACAAGCAAATCATCACTACCCTGCAATAAAATAGATGCTATTACAGAGAAAGCAGAAGGCACCAAAATCAGACAGGAGTAAGGGCGGGGGCTACAAGAGGGGCAAAGTCATGGGAGAGTCCTGTAAGTAACATGTGAGCTGAGTTGAGGGATCCACAAATCTGCCAGAGGTGAACAGGAAAGACAGAAGACATTTCAGAGAGAGTAAGCAGCACAGGCAAACGTTTGCAAGCAGGATGCGATGTGGTCCATTCCAGGAAGTTCAGTATAAATTCAAACTGGCTCCAGTGTAGAGTGTAGGAAAGCTGAATGAGACGAGGTTGCGCAGGCAAGCTGTGACAAGACCATGACACTTTTCTATTGTGCTGCAATAACAAGTTTGCACTCTGTCCTGAAGATGATGAGGAAGCACCAAGGTTTAAGCACTGAAAGATGATCCTTCAGAAGGATCATCTGGGGAGCTATTAGAAGCAGGAAACCCAGATAGGCTACCATGTTTGTCCAAGAAAGAAAAGCAGCCTGAAATAAAATGGAAGTATTAGTAAATGCACTAGTACATGGAGTAGGAGGTACATTTGAGAGACATTTGGGAAACAGAAGCTTAGTCAACAATTTGTTGATTAAGCACTAAGAAATGAAAGGAGGGAAGAGTCTAAAAAGCCTCCATGGCTTCTGCTGGTGATTCTTGATAATGAAGATGCGCACTGGGAGGTGGAGTTACTGAATTCAATTTGGTTCATTTAGAAATTGAGATGCCACAGGGAAGGCATCTATTTGGAGTAATATATAAAAGTGGATATAAGGGTCTAGGGGCAGAAAGTGAAGATCAGAATAAATATATATATGTGTTCAAATAAGTTACTCGTGAAGTCTCAAAGCAAATTATTCTCTGAATTCAGGTGAATCTCAGTGTCTGGAACACATTCTAGATGACAGATTTCATTAGGAATGTCACCCTGAAAGGAAAGCTGGTCTTTCTACTGCAGAATTCAGCATTAAAACTACTATATTCTTCAGCCTGGTGATTAAATACCCACTTACATTTCCTGTTAGATATGGAAGCCAATTATATCTAGATCTTGTCATCTTATTACTCCACATGTGATCTGATCAGATTCAGGCAATAGGAGAGAGCAGTCAGAGATTCATCTGACCATGGAAACAACTCAAATGTTATCATTAGGAGAGGACAGATAAATTATGGCCTTTTCAAATGCTGGAATCTTGTATAACAGTAAAAAAAATTGAACCATAGCTTCACACAACACAGATGCATTTTGGAAACATGTTGAATTAAAAAAAGTAAGTCCAAGAAGACTATGGCATATCATTCTTAAAAAGTTGAAAGATGAACAGTGTTAAATAATAAATTATTTATGTCTACATACATATCTGTTAAGATATTTAAAGAGAACGATAAACAAGGGAATGATAATCATATAATTTGGAAGAATGTGGGAGAGGAATTTGGAAAGCAGATATAAGTGGCTTCAACAATATCGATAACATTGTATTTCTTTGGATGGGTGGCAGATTATACTTTACATATACAGTATGTTTTAGGATTTTTTTTCAGTGCTAAGAATTGAACCTGCTTCATACTTTACATATACATTATATACCTTCCTTTATATATATATATCAAGCATTATAAATCATCTTAAAACATCATCTAACTTATAGAGATTCTGTCATATGCCAAAGACACATTTTAATCATGAAGCATGTTACTTCCCTAATATAGCATTATTCTCATTTCTTGAAATCTTACTAAACCCAAAAGTACTTTGTGTTTCTAAAGGTAATTTTTGTTATCAGTGCTATCTTTCCATCAACTTTTCCAATAAAACTGCACTCTGGCTAACCTCAAATCACAATTCATAGACCTTGTTAAGTAACAATAACTTAAAGTATATGTGCCTGTAAGCAAAACAAGTCCAGGCCTTTTAAATAGATGAAATGTAAAAGAAGATGCACAAGTTTACACAGAATGAAAAACAGTGCAAGAGGACAATATACAGAATATGGAAAAGGACTCACAGAAAAATAAGAAAAAAGAAAAAAAACAGACTACTTTAATACTAACAAGTCTCAGGCTGGTGGAGTAGCTCAAGCGGAAAGAGCACCTGTCTAGCGAGCGTGAGGCCCTTAGTTCAAATCCCAGTGCTGTGAAAGGAAAAAAATTAATATGACAAGCCAAACACTAAAAAGAAGCTCCTCCAAATGAAGAATCAGACATGCAGAGTCTACTATTAACTACAAAAGGTACGATACAATTGTGCAATTTAAAAACATTTATTGGAAGGATTCCCTGCAGTATTATTTAAAAAATATGTTGAGACTGCACCAAAATATTCAAAGCCAGAGAAGATACTTACAAAGTCATCTCCTGAGTCAGCTCCCATAGAGGCTACCGATTCCTTGCTCACAGACCGTGGGATCCTAGTAGCACCTCCTGGCCTCTGAGCAACAGCAGTCTCTTCTGCAATTTTCTTCTTTAGTTTTGCAAACATTTTTGCCCTGTGGTTATCCTGCACAGATGACCAGCTCCTGGTAGTCCTCAGTGGGATTCAGACACAGGTGCCTAAAAAGTTTCACATCCAAGCTAGCTGCATTCCCAATTAAAATGTGAACCAAGGGCTTATGGCAACACAGAATCTATAAATCAGATAAAGAGATAGCTCTAAGTCAAGCACTGGCAAGATTTTACATCTGAGTTGTTATGTTAAGCCTCAGGTTTCAAAAGTAAGTTTCATAACTTCAATATATAAAACACAATAGAACACAATTACTAAACATTTAAAAAGCACTCAGGTGCATATACAGATGAGGAAATCCAGTCTGAAGGTGGTGAAGTAATCTGCCAAAGACTGTATGGCTAAGTGGCAGGGCTGGTATTTGAACTTAAAACTCTCTGACTCATAGGTTTCAATGTTTTGTTTTAGTTTTTATCATACTACATTGGTTATGATGTTTAATAAAATTTTCTACATTGACACTACATAATCATGTCTGAATGCTTTTGAATTCTTCTCCCAATAAATGTAACCAGGACTGAGTGTCTGTCTCTCTTTTTAAGTCAAAGGCACAAACATATGTAACTCAATATGACATTGTAATGGTCCAGAATTATTAGTTTGCAATTCCAGCAGGAAAAAAAAAAAAAGCAGGCACATCAGACAACTATATTATATAGGTATGAGATACCGTTTAACTTTTCCTGGAAATGCTGTGTGACTGGTCTTCATTGAGTTTGATAAAATTACCTCAAATCACAATTTCTTTTCTTGACAATGTTTTACATGTTATTTAACATGAGATTCCAAACACATCCCCCCTCCCCCAATGATCAACACAACATTAACATTCTGGTTCCAGTCTTAACTTTCCATGTTTTGTGGAGGATACCTCATCTCTGCTCTAAGGTCTACAGATGACTTCTTACCATTTCAGATTATGTCAGTAAAATTCTTCAAGAACTTTACCTTTAATGTTTGTAAACCATTCACTCACCTGGCTTATCTACTAGATTTCAAACAGCCTGGAGTTCAAAGCATTCTGCCCTGCATGAGACAAAGATAAAATGAGCTGGATATTTCAAGTTCAAGATCAAAATATAGAGTGGGGGAGAGAAGTGGAGGAAGTGGAGAGAGGAAGGAGTAAAGGGAGGGGAGGGAGAAAACTTGTCGTTTGAACAGCTCTCCGTGGGATACCCTCACTTACTCTGGTGTCTTATGAAAAAGTTGTGATTTGCCTGAGAGATTCATTTACATGAATAACGAATAGAATAGTTCACTGCGATTCATAATTTGAATAAGATTAAGGTATCCCAGAGCTAGTGTTTATTTCTCAGTAGGTTCTGACACTGTTTACCTGGCCAGACCTTGGGGTGCCTTGCTTCTCACTAAGATAGTCCCTGAGAAAAAGGACGGTAAAGTTGAGTACCAGATGCCTAACGTCCAGGTGCCTGCCACCGCACGGTGGGCATCCCACTCCCTCAGGCTCCCTCCAGCCACGCCCTTGCTTTGGACTGTTAAAGAAGGGAGGGGGTCCAACACCTCTATTTGACAGCAGGGAAACTGAGCCCCAGTGTGGGGTGACTTAGCTAAGGTAGCGCAGGGAGGAACCCCGCACTCTCTAAGCGTGAGACTCCCAGGCCAGGGCGGCCCACCTCCGCCCCTGCCCTATCCCTTTCAGCACCCTGGTACCGCCCCCCACCTTGGGTCTTGGACGAGCCTGTCCAGACCGCTTTGTGGACAGACCGAAGGCACCGGGAGAACCGGGGCCTGCTCTCGTCCCCTGACCCCCGGCCCGCACACCTGCGGCTCTCGGGGCAGCCGGCAAAGCCCCGCCTCCGTGGCCTCTCGTGAGCGCCGGCCCGCGTCACCAGGCCGGTGAGCGAGCAGCGACCCGGAACAGCACGTCCCTCAGCGCTCCGGAAGTGGCCGCGCGGATGGGCGTGGCGTCTGCGCGCATGCGCTCCGTGCGCGACTCCGCCGCGCCCGTCCGAGTCTCCGTGGGTTGTTGGGCCTCGGCTGCTGCCCGGCGCGGGCGCTGCCGCTGCCCCGGGCCAGCTTGCCACGTCAGCGAGCTCAGACCTGCAATGACGACTGGGTTGCCAAACCTTCACCTTAACCTTTTGCGGAGAGGGTGGCGCGGAGCAGGATGAGTGGGAGGAGCCCCGCGTCTGGCGGTGGCCTGGACCCGCGTTCCCGTCCGGCTGTACCCTGCGTAGCCACCTCGTCACTGTGGCAGGTGATTCCGGGAAGCCTGTGGCTCCTAAATCTACACCTGGCCCCTTGCTCCCTGTGTTTGAACTCTTGCATCTGACCCGATTTGTAGGGCAACCTAGTACACTCATGATGCAGAGTTGCCAGATTAGTTTGCGGAACCTTAGCCTTGATACAGCCTGCACACTGGCATTATGACTTAAAAACACTACTTTAACTTCACCGACACCAATGGGCAGCCTCTTGATGACAGATTGAAGTCCAAAGGAAAAAACTGCCCTGTTTATGGTGCAGGTTTAATAGCCTGTCAGGCTTCCGGATCCCCAGCGCCAGACCAGGCTGTCCACGTTAGAGGAGCTGCAGCTCCTACCCACATCCGCCGGTCTGCAGCCCTTCCTCCCAGTGTGACCACCAGGCTCAGGCAGGGCAAAGGCCAAACTAGGACGAAGAAATGTAGAAGAAGCACAAGTCCACAACCCCTGAAAGAAGTAACCCTGACAGTTTAGCTCCCAAGCTGTCAATGATTCTGAAGTACTCCAAACTTTAAGCAAATAATGTTTATTTTTATATTGATGATACACTTTATACGTGGATTCAAGATACAAAATTCATTTACAGGAGTTCACACCCGATGAATGTAGTCACATTCCTAAAGAACATTTATCAATGCAAAAATTTCTCTAATACACTGACAAAACAAAATCAAATATTCTCTAATCTTATTTAATAAACATCAAAACAACGTTTAACTTTCCATCCTCTAGTAATATTTAAGTGCCCTAGGTGGTAGGCACTGTATAACAAGAAAAAAATTGTTGAAAGCCTACAGAATCTGCTTTGCAGAATCACAGTGTTTACTCTGAAATTCGTTTAGTGAAGTAGCGAAAGGTTTGCTATCTTTTATGACAAATTACATACACAACAGCCAAAAGTGATGTTTCGAGAACTTCTCAATTTCCAAGATCTATGAAGTATTAACTGTAACAAAGCCAAAAAAAGGCTGCTGGAAAGGAACAAAACAAAAACAATTCTTGTTAAAAAGAATGTATGGCTTAAGCAATTTAGAAACAACAGACAAAACTTTTACACATCAACCACAAATGTTCAAGTCAAATAATATGGACAATATAATTTCCCCCTTAGTCATTAGTTTATTCTACTGGTAAGTCATACAAAAACTAATGAATCTGAACGTTTGCTAACAGAGCTGAGTTGATGGATTTTGTTCTAAAGTATTAATTGACAATACCCAAATTTTAATACAAATGAACAAGACTACATTTCAGGGATTACAGTGATTTGTGAGGAGCTACATAGGCAACCAAATAGCTTTAATTTGCACAACAGATTAGCAGCACTTGGATAAGAATTGTTACATGAAAATTTTTGTGCTTCCATCTCTAAAGGAGAGCTAAATATATAACTCTATAATCCCTATAATGTTACAATTCTATAACATTTCAGTTAGACAAGCAGTTTTTTAAAATGTCACACCACTAGAAAATCAAGTAATTGTATCCTCCAAATGTAACTTCTGCTATGATTTTGACAAAGTGCATTTCTGCCTAATATTTATATTGTAGACAACACATTCACTAGTATTTGCAGGGAAAAAAAATCCAAATTTTTTTTATAATTCCTATTTGATTACCTTTAATGATACTTTGAGTAAAGAAAAGGTATATTCAACCTTATGGTGGAAACTGCACAGAGTAAAATAATAAAGTGGTTTGAAATTATTTTTTTGTGTTTGGTACTTGCGTTTGAACTCAGGGCCTCATATTTGCTAAGCAGGTGTTCTACCACTTGAGCCGTTCCTCCAGCCCAAGAAATTACAATAATGTTTAGAGGAAAGTAAAAAATGTCTTATAACTGTTCCATCTGATTCAATAATTAATGCAAGCACTATTTATACTGATGCTACACAATGAAAATTCCTTCACTCATAAGCTCTAGTAAGAAAATGTCAGGACACTGTATCTGCATTTCCTATTATCTATGTTAGACCTTTCTACTGCAACTGGAAGAATCCTAAACACAGGACTCCTTGATCGTCAAACAGCAAGATTTATTATAAACAAATTTTTCAAAAAGTTGGAAATCAGTGATATGGTCTAGGGGGCAAAAGGAATGCATCCAGAAAACTATAAAAAGCCACAAAAATTAAGCAATAAAATATTTTACTGAATTACAGAAGGCAATTTAATGATGATACAATAAACAGAGTTTTAAAAAAAGCAATTCTTTAAGGAATAACAAAAATTCTTACTGTACTACAACACTGTAATTTTTGCCTGAAGATTTTTAATACTTCACAATACACAGCATATAAAGGAGAGTGGGAATAAGATCTTGAAAAAAATAGTGGTTATTTCTGTGTGGTTTAGAAATATTTACTTGGGGGTTATCATATATTATCATTTCCCATTTTATAATAATTATACATACCAGCTTGATGTTTAAGGAAACTTATGGTTCAAATTGTAACGTTTACAAATCTCAAGTTTTGAATCAGGAAAAGTGGATATTCATAACCGTTTCAAATGAGAAAAAAATAGTAATGATACATATAAGACTTTACCTTTCACTGCAGATCTATAAGGTGAGCCATAACTTATTTCACTCTAAAAGTGAAATAACTCAATTTTCATTTCATAAGCTTACAGAAACGTAAAAATCTGAAACCTGACGTTACCAATCTCTAAAGAATACTACATCTAAAAAGATGATTGTCTTAAGATATAGACTGGAATTGTCCACTTAGGAAAAATACCCAATTTGTAGTCTGTTCCATGACCAACTTCAGGCTTGATTAAGTGAATTGGTAAACTCACTGTTAACAAAACAAAACCAAAAAACCCCTCTGAATCTATCGTTTAAAAAAAATAAAATCACACTGCTTAGCATAGTAGTAACTACTTTAAGGAATAATTGTAGTATTAAGACCCACAAAATAAATGAATAAAAATATTTTAAAATCAAGAAATGGTGCTTCAATCAGTGACTAAGTGATGTTATATAATAATGAAAATCTTCTCAAAAGTCAATATTACACCAAACTAATAAGTGAAAAATACAATTGTAGCTTACAAAAACATTCATATTTACAGAATTCCAAAGAAAATATTTCTATGGCACTCAACAGGTTAGTTACACTTAACACATTTATCTTTACTTAAGTTCGTATCACCTACATTGTCCTGGTACCCTCCTGTCAATAGGTGATTAAGTCCATTCATACACCAACTATTTTTTCTTAAATACAGGGCATGTTTAAATTAACATTCTTATGTTCAAAACTCAGTGAAGCTGTGACAAAGTATATTATTATGTTTTGAAATTCTAGTTTAAGAAAGAGGAATCACCTTTTGTTTTTGGTTTTCTTTTTTAAGTAAACTGGCCCTGTGTCCAGGAAAAACCGGGAGACACAGCACTAATAGGTGTAGCATGCCAGTGTGTAATAATGAGGGGAAAGGGCTTGCTTTTCTCAGCAATTCCTATCTTACTCTACAGTTACTGGCTGGGGTCAGAGGTCATAGCCACAGTCTTATTTACTGAACTTTTTGTTGAGACATGGACTTACTATGTAGCTGAGGCAGGCCTTGAACTTGGGATTCTCTTGCCTCAGCCTCCCTCAGGTGTGTTCCACTCAGCCCAGCTACCTACTATACCTCTGTTGCTTTTTTTCTCAAATTAATGTTCATGTGAGACTGAGTCAGTTCCATTAATTTAAAATAATATCACTCACCAACTGCAAAAATATAATTTGGTTGCTAACACAAGACATCAGACCCTATGAGCATTTTTTTTCAATGATTTCTCAGAAATAATACATTACTACATGTTAGTATTTATTCAGGAAAAAGGCTACAGTGATTTTAAATTTAATACTATACTTCAAAGGTGTTATGAATAGCTGGCTGTCTTACTAAAAATGTGAGGATGCAAGTGCAACATTTTTGGGGTGGAAAAACTGAACTAATATCCCTATTTTAATTTAATGTTGAAGACAGATTTAATCTTCTCAAGAATGGGGTAAAAAGTTGCTTTGCAGTTGTATTTATCATGCAAAAACAACCTCTACTTAATTTCTGCAGTGAATGTATTGAAGTACACATTAAACATCTCTTGTACTTGCATCTTTATTCTTGCAAACAGGCATGTCAGTTGAAGACAAGAGTAACCAAACACTGATACTCTGCAAGGTCCTACAGGTTCACAAGTTGGCACTGCACAGAGTTTCTACAACCTTATCCTTCTCAACCCTACAATCCTTGGTAGAGGTTTGAAAGCCCAAATTTTAAAAACATACCATGCTCCTAATATTAAGAACTCACCATTATGTGTGAATATATAGTCAAACTGCAGAACAGAAGTGGTCTCATAGAGACTCAAAAATACAACTGAGGCACTGCGCTCACTGGAGGCATTTTCTCCGGTGAGCACGCTCATCTTTTTTTTTTCCTTCAGCAGTCCTCTCTTGAAAGAGCATTCATCTTTGTAATGCAATTCCAGTAAGAAAAATCTGTAATTGGAAATGCCAAGGCAGGACTAAATTAATCACAGGTGCTGCAAATCTACAGCAGCAGCTCCATATTAACCCACTTAACCCCACTTAGGTTAGGCCTCCTTAGCTAATGCCCCTCTTTTCTGCCTCACAGAGAGTCATATAAAGCAAGGCATGTTGATGAAAAAAATGATTCCAAAATAAAAACTGAGTGTCAAATGACAACTAGGAACTATTTTCTCTAACCTAAAGGACATTTCCTATCTATTTTAAAATGTGATCAAAGTAATTTTCCCCCATAGCTGCTTTAGTCCCAATATAAGTAATTTACTACTCAGTAACAATCCTCAAATATGGGTCAAGAAAATAAGGGAACAAAACAACTTAAGAATCTGCTGGTGTCTCAGTTTCACATACTTGGGTTTTTCAGTTTTATATCATTAACTTATCACCAAATTAAGTGGAAGTTAGCAGATGTTTTAAAGCTAAGAACATTCAGCTTTCTGTAAGATCTTTATGTTCTAATTTCAACTCCAAATGAGCCCATTTTTTTTTTTTTTTTTGGTCAGTACTGGAGTTTGAACTCAGGATTTTGCACTTGGGAGGCAGGTGCTCTACCATTTGAGCCATCGTTCCAGCCCTAAATGAGTCCATTTTATCCCAACACAAGCCCCTCAAAATAGAGGCCTGTGGATGAGATCCAGTCACAACCTAACTACAGTGGCATGAAAAATGCCACTAGGATGTCCTCACAGAACTTAAATAAATTCAGCCCACAATGGGTATGGGTATGTAATATACACATACTGCATCAGTGCATACCAAGATATTTACAAATATATTTACATATATACAAAAAGTATACAGAGATTGCATTTAATATCACAAAAATATACACATGCTATTAAAAATAAGAATGTAAAATAAATAAGGTCAAAAAAGAGCCCTCAATGTAAATACTCTTTATATTCTCCAAATAAACACAAAGGAACATAAACACTCAAAATATTACTAGGAGACTCAAGGCATTCAATATTGACATTAAATCTTTTACTCATATACAGCGGGCATTTGATTCTGAATTACAGGCAGTGGCCAAGTTTGCAGACCTTGGCACCTTACCATACTACTCTGTATGTTCTCTGGATATAAGGCTGATTATAAGTCTCCATGGATAGCTACAAGATTTTCCAATGGGCTGGAAAATACCTCTCAGAGACAGAAAGTTACTAACTCACACAGGTCAGAGATTAAACTTGGAGAAGGATGTTTTAAAGAAAAATCCATAGTTGGTATATAAATCTGAATTGTCATTTTTCCCCTTATCTCAATTAAATACAGTAAAATCACCATCGATTCTGTTTCAGGAAATTCTATTGCACAAAATAAACAAAAGGAGTAGGAACCCAGACCCTATACCAGGAAAAGCTCAAACACAACTGAATTGTACTTTGTTTTTATAATCTTGAAACATTTCAACTTGGTTGAAAATGTAAAGGGCACAATAAATTCTGTGCTTTGAGAGGTTTTGAGAGCACCTTTCTAGGAGGAAAACACACACAGAAAGAATATATTCTGACAAATCAAAGGAAAAATATGATTTTATAATTGATAAAAGCCTGGTAGAGCTGATTCACAGTCTCAATATTTGATTTAGTGAAAAAAATTACCATAATCTTTTGTGCCAAAATATAAATGCTTAATAATTCCTTTCTTGTTCATTACAGAAAGAAGTCTCAGCTACTGAGGACTGAGCCGAGACCAGGAGATCTGAGTTTTAGTTCTAGCTTCATCCCTATGAATAACCAGATAGTTTTTTATAATTTTTTTTTTTTGGTGGTACTGGGGTTTGAACTCAGGACATCACACTTGCTAGGCAGGCACTCTAGTGCTTGAGCCACTCTGCCAGAACCAGATAATTTTTTTTAGGTCTCAGCTTTCTCTTCTTTAAAAGAAGATGGTTGCTTTATCAACTTCAGAAATACAAGGGTAAGAGAAAATCTTCATTTTGTATGTAGTTGAGCTCTTGCAATTTTATGCTTCCTAATTTGTTTACAATGATTCCTAAGAGACCAGAGGCTGAATCAGAATCTCCAGGGTGAGTTTGTACAATCTGAAAACAAAAATCTGTTTCCCATTGCTGTGCTTGGTTTTGAATTCCAATATTCAAACATTTATGAATTCTAAAATTAAATAAATAGGACTTATATTTTTTAATATTTATAAAGAGGGGGTAATAAGCAAATAAAACACAAAATTCTTTGCCAATGTCATACTGACCCATTGGGTGATTGTCCTTCTTTTCCCTTGATTAAAGTAATGCCTAAAAAAATATAGAATCTGGGTAAGAGCTACAAGAAGGGGACATCAAACACTTCAGTGTTTACAACTTTCATAATAAAAAGTAAAGTAAAGACAAGACATAGTGTTTGTGCAAATGTGACTTTCACAATGATGCCTACCCTATCTCAAAAACCAAACAAGAGCTCTCTCTTTCAGTGCTAGATGCTTTCTGTATCCTGCTTAGCCATTTTCTAATGTAGGTTTTTTTGGCAGTACAGAGTTTGGAATGAGGGCTTTGTGCTTGATAGGCAGGTCCTGTACCACTTAAGCCACACCCTGAGCCCTTTTTGAGCCTTTTTAGTTATTTTTCAGGCAGGGTTTTAATTTTTGCTCAGGCTGGTCTTGGACTATGCTCTTTTACCTATGCCTCTCGTGTGTCTGGAAGGTGCACTACCACTCGGCTTGTTGAGATAGGGTCTCACTAACTTTTTACCTGGCTGGTTTTGAACTACAAACCTCTCTGTGTCTGGACTGCAAGCCTGAACCATGATGCCCAGCCTTAAGATAAATTTAATTACTTATGCTTACAGTTTGTTTTACTTTATTTTTATTTTCTTTGAGGCTGAGACTGGCCTCAAACTGGCAATACTCTGCCTTCCCAATGCTGGGATTATAGAAAAGCACCACTGTGCCCAGACCAAGCCAAGGACTTTTTTTTTTTTTTTTTTTGTGGTGCTACAGATGGAGCACTGGGCCTTGCACATGCTAGGCAAGTGCTCTACCTCTGAGACACCCTGACTCCAAAGAAGAGGATTTATGGATCTACTTTGCTTGCTTCACCAGTGCCCCTAGGAAAGTATCAAGCATAGTGGTTGTGCAATAAACATTTTTTGAAGGCATGAGTAAGACAGGTTAGTATTTTCTGGCACAGTTTTGCTCTCTTTGAAGAATCAAGATGTCCTGAGTTCACATTATATATATTTTGAGACATGGTCTTGCTATGTAGTTCAGGCTGGTCTAGAACTTGTGATCCTTCTCCCTCAGCCTCCTCAGTGTTTGGACTACAGATGTGCCAATTCCATTTTTTTTTTTTTTTTGAGCTCTCATGATTAAAACATCACAATGGAAAGTTAGATTATGAGCTGACAGCAGTGTGATTTCTTCCTGGTAGTTAAAGACCTAAAGTGGACTGAAGGGCTGAGGATATAGATCAGTGGTAGAGCATTTGCCTAGCATGCACAAGGCTCTGGGCTCTAATTTCTTTAAGACCACCTCTCTCTGAACTAGTATCTAAAACAGCTGAGGGGACCTAGATATTTTCTTAAACAGAGTATTAGTAAACATGATCTAGAAAAGAATGCTGTATATGCTAAAAACACAGAAATGAGTTTTCCCAGTGCAAGGGTAGGAAAGTCAGTATGCTTGAAGCCATTAGTCCAAACTGTAGAATCATAGAGTTGGGAAGGACCTTGGGTCAACCACTCCACGTTACAGAGGACAATATTAAGAAGCGGAGACATGAAGACACCTGTCAAAGGGCGTCATTCTAGTCACTAGGAAAGTCAGGATTAGAACTCAGGTCTCCTAGTCCTCAGGCCAGTGATTTCTATGCTTAGTAGGTAAGGATAAAGCAAAGGACAAGAAGTACTATTTTCAACATCAGAGAACAGAAAAATGTGGGTACAGAGGAGGATAAATGGCACAGAACTTCAAAGCAACTGGGACAAGTGGCCAGACAACTAATGACTGTCTATTGCTGCAGTCCAGGTGAACACTGTTAAGAAAGGAAGGAGAACTATGGAATCAAGGTACTGACAAAAAGGGAAGCAATCCATTTGAAAATGAAAAAGCCACAGGCAAAAGAAATCTCTTTCCACAGTAACTTTTCCCAAGGTTTTTGAAACAGTCTGAAAAAAAAAAAAAAAGAAAATAATAAGGGTTTTTAAAAAGTAAATGAAACACACAAAAGTTCCTAAATTTAAGAATAATAATTTGATATTAGATGAAAAATGAGCAAGTTGGAACAGGTATGGCATAATTTATACCCAACTGATTCTCTAGGCCAGAAATAACGCCATAGTAAAATTTCCCTAGAGACATACAAAGAATAATCCCTTCATTTCTCCTGGGACTGCCAGAGGTAGAATGTGACTCCATATAGAAAGTTACGTAGAAGGACTTCTGATTAACACATTTCTGAACTTGAATGCTGTGCAGCCCAAAGGGGTCGGGGGGAGAACCTTTATACGGTGCCTATGAAATTGGAGGTGAAAGGGAGTAAAACACAAAAGTCTTTATATTATAACTGAGAGCCCTGCTTAAAATAATAGAAGACTTGTTCATGAATATAAAAAACAACTAAATACTGGGAGTTTTATGAAATCTTATTCCCAAATTGTCAATGCAAAATCAACTTACATTTTATTTTCTTAACACCGAGTTACCCTCAATCAACATTAAAAATACTTTAACTTTGAAGTCTCATTAATGTAAACTAGGCAAAAAGACTAGAAACTGTCCCAAATACACCAGACGTCAATCTGGTTTTTAAACCTGATCTGAGAAACGAAGAGTTTAGGTATAATTCCCACTGCAGACATTAACCACAACCTGTTTTTTTTTGTTGTTGTTGTTGTTGACTGAAGTATTTAAAAGTTATTTCCTTTTCGATTTCCAGCATTCAAAGACTACAAGATAATGAAATACGCAAACAAATGTCATAACCCAGGATTCACACATTCCAAGTATTATATCATCAAGTTCCAATTAAAGATTTAGCTTTCAGATGCAGATTAATCTTAGAACAGTTTCTGAAATTTTGACAGTTTTAACAGGAATTCAATGACTTCAAGAACTGTCATTATAGCTGGGTGCTGGTGGTTCACACTTGTAATCCCCTAGCTACTCAGGAGGCAAAGATCAAGAGGATCACGGTTCAAAGCCAGCCCAGGTAAGTAGTTTGCAAGACCCTATCTCGAAAGAACCCTTCACAAATAAGGGCTGGTGGAGTGGCTCAAGGTGTAGGCCTTGAGTTCAAATCCCAGTACCGCAAAAAAAAAAAAAAAAAGAAAAAAACTGTCATCGTGCTACCTACTAACTTGGAATGAAAAGAAATATGAAAGAATGTTCTTGATTTTCAGTAGTCCATGCTGGCCTGTTTCATCATCTTGAACAATTATACATTTTCCAAATCCAGACATTTAAGTTCCAAGAATAAGTATGTTGGATTCTCCTCATTTATGCAAAAATAAACACTTTATTCTTCTCAGAGTGAGAATAGTGACTATCTGACTCTATGATTGGATGCTGGAAGTATCTGTATGTCAAAACCAAAAAAATAAAAATTCCAAGATTGAGATTTTAAAAGACTTGAAAGACTGCATTTTAAAAGTTACCCTAAAAGTTTAAACTTTTTTTTTTTGTTTTTAAAATGGTGATCCTAAATTAAAAATAAAAACTAAGTAACACACTGTGTGTCTGTCATCACATTAGAAAACTGCACCATTTAAAATCGTGGAAAATGAAAATTCTTTCAACAAGTGTTTTTGTCTTAATAGTCATCTATGGTACTCTCAAAGAAGACGTTTCGAACATCCAGAATGGATGCTAATTCCAGAATGTGCTTCTGAAGATGAGGATTCTCCACTGTTTCATCTCTTGGCAGTTGGGGGTAAGATTCTGGATAATTTCGTGTTTCCTGGTAGGAAAAGAAGAGAAAATTCAAATGTTATAGTCTAATGGAAGAAAATTAATGAGTAACTTAAAATTTACTTTCTCCTTGATATTGCTATTATTTTTATTAATGTATTTGCTGAATGCATTGAATTATTAAAATTTGACCATTCTGACCTCTAAAAATGACAACTTCATATGGTTCAACCTAATACATTTATTTAGTAACTAAGGTCTATCATTGCTAGGTATACACTCTTGTCACCTAGAAGCCACATAATTCTTTCTGATGGAGAGGAGATATTAGCACATTGAATTAACAACAATTTCTCTAACTGAAAGAATAGATGTTCTAGTGGAAATCAAATTGAAGGGAAGAGAAGAGAAACATTAAAGTTAATGAGCCTTAGTAACTAATTATAGTACAGGGAAGTGTTAAAATTGAGTAACATTTTAGAAATAAATAGATAACTTGACAGAAGTTGGGAGCTACTGAGAGAAAAAATGAGGCAAAGGGGTTAATTTGTGGATAGTATAAAAACTTCAGGTTTTAAGCATATTTTATTTGAGATAATAGAACGATACAGATAGGACTTCCCTGTAACCAGAATTTGAAAATTCAGGGCTGCATTTCAAATAACAGATTTATAGTGGGGTGGGGGGAGGGGGGGCGTGTATAAGTCAGTGTTAGAGCACTTGCTTAATGTGTTCAAAGTCCCCAGAACTACACACACACACACACACACACACACACACAGATTTGAACAGTTTATATAAAGTGATATAATATTCATGAAGATAAAATATTGAAACCATGAAAATAGATGAGACTTTAAAGCTATTATTAGCAAAGAGATTTGATAATTTTAATAGACTATAGTTTTGCCACACATTTAGAAGGTACCCCTTTTGTATCTCACTGAACAAATCATATATTCAAACGTCACTTCTAACTCTATGCCTATAGGGTTCACTTACTACACATCACAAAGATATTCAATAAGGTTTTGATTTTACTAAACCAAGTACTATGAGGAGTCACAAAAATGTAATGTTTGAAACTTAAAAAAAAAAAAAGTAGGGCTGATGGTGTGGCTCAAGTGGTACAGCTTACCCTGCTTAGCAAGAGTGAGGCCCTGAGTTCAAACCCAGTACTGCAAATAAACAAAAAACCAAGCTACTGATAAATGAATCAATATGGATGAATCTCAAGAACAACATGCTTGGTCAAAGATTCACAAAAGAGTTCATACCATGTGATTTAAATTCATGAATAGACATAATTAATTTATAGTGAAAAAAGTTAAATGGTTGTTTATGAGGTAATGGGTGGGCAACTCACTAGAAAAGGGGTATGAAGAGAAGATTCTGGAATCATTCTGCTGTTTAATTTGATAGAGGTTTGAGTTACATAAGACTATGTCTCCTCAAAACTCACCAAATAGTACACTTCAGTTTTGTGCATTACACTGCATATATATAATTTTTATTAAAAAAAGATATAAGCAGCCAGGCATGGTGGTACACACCTGTAATCCCAGCAATAGAGGGGCTGAGGTAGAAGATTAGAGTTTAAGGCCAGCCTGGGCTGCATAGCAAGACCCTGTGTCAAAAAAAAAAAAATAAGTCCAAAAAGAGATATAAAGATATATATATATGCACAATGAAGTGTTTATGGGTAAAGTGTATTGATGTCTGCTGTTCGAGATGCACTGATGAAAGGAAGGAGGGATGGATTAATTGACAAATACGTAAGATAGAAATACCAGAATGGGATGGGTGCATGCATGTGGGTACACAACTCTTACATTTAAAAACATTATAACAAAAGGGAGGTGAAGGCCAAGCAAAGTGGTATACGCCTGTAATTCCAGCACTTGGGAGGCTGAGTTATGAGGATGGAGATGGAGAGTTCAAGGCCAACCTGGCTACCTAGTGAGTCCCAGATCTCAACAAAACAAGACAAAAAAAGATGGAACATTTTGAGACTCAAAGTTGCAAAAGACATTTTGAAATGTTCAGGAATATTTGAAAAAGAACTGAATGTTACTTATAATGTGAAAAATACAATGGCTAACATTTTGAAAACCTCAATGAACAGTGCTGTGTAGGTGGTGAATACACAGAAAGAAACAGAGAACAAAATGAACTGTGAAGCCAAGGAAAAGACTTGAAACATACTCTTCACAAAGAGGACACAGGATAACATGTATAAGAAGTTGCTCAAGCTCAATAGCAATGCTGGGAACCAGAACTAAAGCCCCAGAATCCACTACTTCACCACCACCACACTCACGCATAACATTAAGTATGACAGCAGCAACTGTTGGCGGGAGTCCAAGTGTAGCAATTCCTATATGCTGTTAGTGTGAGGGTGAGCTGAAGGACTCACTTGGAAAACAGTTTGGCATTGCCTAGAAAGTTAAATAAATATGCTTATATCCTCTGACAGTGCAATTCCACTGGTAGGTATGCTCCCCAAAGAAAAACATATATATGCACCAGGAAACTGATATAAGAAATCTCAGTGACTCTTTTATACAACAATAGAAACCTGGAAGCAATTCAAATGTTCATTATCTATAAAGTGGATAGTAACGTGTGACACATAGTCAAAAAATGTCTCATATTATGCAGTCAAAATGAAAGAAAGAAGCTATAATCATCAACAGGCCCAATCTTAGGATATAATGTTTGAAGCCAGGGTGCTATGCATGCCAGGCACCATGGAGCTACATCCCTAGCTTCCAGGAACATAATATTGGTTGAAAAGAAGCAATATGGATACATCCCTATGTTGGGTAAAAATACAAATATATGTGACAAAACAACCAAAAGTAAATAATGGTAAAATTCAGGATGTCAATTTCATTTGAGAAAGAGACGGATCAGGGAAGACCCAGAGGGCCTGAAAGACAATGAAAATGTTTTTCTTAAATGTGACGGGAGGTACTTGGATATGTCTTAAATACTATTAATCTTTTGATTCGTTTTGTGTGTTTTGTGCTTTTGAGACAGGGTGTCTGTGGCTCTGTATCCCAGACTGGCCTCAAATTTGACCCTCTGCTTAGCCTCCTGAGAGCTATAGATATGTGCCACCATGCCCAGAAATGTTGCCAACCTTCATATTGTCATATTTATTATTTTTTTTAAAGAAGCTTTAGCAAGCATTTATTTTAGTATGACAGGATAAAGTAGGAGAAGTGGGGGTAAAAAAAAAGGAGAAATATTTCCTGCTCCCTATGCAAGAAATGGAAGTAAAGACTTCTGTGCATATTTCTAAATGTTAATTTGAAGCTATTTAAATTTTATTTAATGCAAGTAAAATATAAAATATGGTTCTTAAATAAATACAATGGTAAACTCAGTCTTGCTAGGCAGGGCTCTTTCCCCTAGCTATGCTTCCTGCCCTAAAATCGGTCTTTAATAATATTCTTTGCCTACCCGAAAAATCTTGTGCATCCTCATGGTGGCTGAACAGAAGATAAATCTTGTGAGAAGCAAGCGAAGAAATTCATCTCCAAAAAACTGGAGAAATGCCTGATCTGCAAAGAGGAGAAAGGTGACAGTACAAAGAGGCTTAAGTGGAAATTGCACTTCAACAGGAGAAGTTCAGGAAAGCCTTTCTCGACTTTCCTGCCTGGGACAAATACCTTTAAAAATCAGAGCAATTTAAAGTGGGTCATCATTTTAAGCCATTACTACATTTTGTTATGTGTGCAGTTCAGGGTACCTATTGAACGTGAATGAGTCAGTAGCTGGGCAATATCACGGTTGATTTTTCGAAGATATTCTTGACACTTTTCCCATAGGCCTCTACGCATGCTTGACAATCCAGAGACAAACAGGAAGGCCATTAGAGGATTGTTCAGAAAGAGAGTGAAGAGGCTACCTCGTTGAGATTGATCTGTAACAACAAACATGTTACATATATAGACAACAGTTTTGTAAAAGACAAGAGAAACAATGTATGAGGAATATTTTAATATACTGATGATGCATAAAATTAAAGCTATACCATTATATCGCAACACAACAAAAACATACTTGAGGCATATTGCCTTCCGCTGAACAAACTTAAAATACAGCCTTATAAAACTCAAGAGAAATGAAAAATACATTCCTTACTATTTTTAACCCTCAAATCCATCACAATATGGCACTGAGTATTGAGTCTTGAACTATGCATGATAGAATTCTCTGAACACTACCTTTGCAATCTTTTGCATTCTTTTAGTTTTTTTTAGTTGGTCTTTCTCTGCCTAAACCTTAAATATCAATGTTTTCTTCCTTTTGGCCCTACATGTTGCTCATCTCACTGATGCCCATGATCTTCATTACCATTTACATGACTACTGAGATTCCTAATCCTCTTACGACTGAATTCTGTACTTCTGTACTGTGATGCCCTGTGGTAACTACTGGACACTTAAAATGTGACTGCTCCAAATTGAGACACTCTGTGAATATACACCAGGTATCGAAGTCTCAGTACAGAAAGGCAAATTGTTAACACTTATTTCAGCTGTTTTTTTTTTAACTTTTTAAAATGTGGATACTAGATTATTTAAAATTATTTATGTAACTCATCCTACATTTCCATTGGACAGTGCTGCTCTGACTCCTCCATTGAACCCAACTCTCAAGGAAGGTCAAGCTCAGTATGTCAGTCACTGAAAGCGAATTCCTTCCTCTTTAGTTCTCTACAAATATGCTTCTCCTCACGTCTCATTATTTCTACCAATACCTGAGCCAGAGACCATTCTTGGCTTTGCTCTCTCTTCCTCCCATGCCCAGTCCACTGCCAAGTCCAACTGGTTTACTAGGCTTAGTATTAGTCACTGATGAGCTCCAGCCACATCATCAGTGCCCCTCTCCAATTCATTCTCTACAAGGTAAACTCTTTCATGCTACTCCTGGTTAAAATCTTTTGTGAGTACTCCACTGCCCTCTATTTAAATCACTTAACAAATCTTAAAAGGTTTTTCATGATTTAGCCACACAACCTCAAACTCTAACCTTCAGCTTCAGCAAGAGGAACTACAGTGTTTCCATAAGATTTATTATGTCAGGGCCATGGCACATGCAATTTCCTGCTGAAGCACTCTTGTTCCCCGTCCCCATCTAATTCTACATGTCTGTGAGGTCTACATTACACATCAACTCTCCCCTGCCTCACCACCGCGTACTGGCTAGCAGCGGCCTCCCCGTGTTCCTGGGCTTCCTGACATGAAACTGGTAGCACTGGGTCCAACTCTACCTTCTACTAGACACTGGCTCTGTGAGGAACACAACTGTAGTACAGGTCTGAGTGCTGCCCCAAATGCATGGCACAATGCCTGTCAAACGAATGTGAAATAACTGTGCTGAATGAATGAAGTAAGTCTTAGCTAACTATAGGTTTTAGATACCTAAAGTGCAAGAACCTTAACTGACACTTCAGTATAATGTATCTGCCAGATTTGTGCCCAGGTAACTCTTTTTGCAGAAGTCAATAGAGATAATGCCACTGGACAAATCTTTAATGTTTCTCATAATAGAAGTTTGAATCTGTTTAGGTGGCTGAACAATTCACTTAAGGTATGTGAAAACTAAGCTTTATAGCACAAAGATAGGAAGCTGGGGTAAGTGTTAAGGACATGCATCATAATTAAGCAAACCAATGATGAGAACAGGGAGTACACAACAGGTATTCCCCTAGGCACCTAGCTTTATTCTATGAGGTAGATATTATTTTTTACTTCATTTGACAGTTGAAGTAACTGAGGCACAGAAGGTTAAGTAACTTCTCAAGGTTACATAGCTAGTAAGTGGTTAGGTTACTTTCAAATTCCATCATTTGGCCTCCAAGGTCTATGCTTTTCCCACTACACAATAAAGTCTTTCAGACCAAATAATGCTGGCATTAACCCATTTGATCATGTAGTTTCCAGTAAAGCTACATCTTGACCAGACAGGTTGACAGCACTTTTAACCAGTTGGAAGGGGTTGCACTCCTCCAGAAATGGTAAGAAACAGGATGACAAAATCCTCAAAGCAGGAGAATTTTACCGTTGTTTGAAGGTAAGTTCTATTCCTTAGGAATTTGGCTTTTGGATCTATTAACTTAGTATTTCTATATGATTTTCCCTGTTAAGCAGCAGAACTTACCTTAAAACAACGGTGAAAGTCTCCAGCTTCTCTCAGGCATTCAAATGCTGACCATCACTTCCTGTGTCAAACTATGTCAGCAGACAGGACTTCAGGGCTGGGAAGTAGCAGTAAAATGCCATCTCCCACAGAGAGACATCAGCACTATTCACAGTTAGGGAGATAGTGAAACAGTGACAAGTACTGCTAAGACAGTGGTAAGGTTCCTTAGTATTTTACCTACAAATGACTGGGAGTTAGAATTAGATTTTATGTGTTACCTATTAAGGACAAACCACTAAGGCAAAAGGTCTGTCAACTCATAGCCACTGGAGAAATGGCTCAAACAAACTTGTCCTTCTGGCAGATTTGGAAGAGGTTCTTTTCTTCTTCTTTCTTTTTTTTTTTTTTTAAAGTACCAGATAAAAATGGGGGGTAGGGGAGGAACTGTTCAAGTTGTGCCAGTTAGATCATCCTAACTGTTGGGCATAAACTGAGAAGGTTCCTAGATCAGAAATCATATGGTCTCCAAAGATGCCTAAAATATGCAACCAAAGATGTAGAACATCATTCTATGTCGATATGATGAGCAAATCAAAACAAACACCTGCAAAACACATGTTCAAATTTATAAATCATGAGTTCCCCAATGGCAAAGGACCGAATCACTCTTAAAGATGTATCATCTCAAGGCCTAATGGCAGCACATTAAGGAAGTCTGGTTGTTGTAAGGCTTCTGGGTGTATTCAAATTGGTGTCTCATTAAACACCATAAATCCACCCTTAATCATTATGGGAGGGAAAACAAAGATGAGTATTGTTCAAAATGTAAATAGTGCTTACTCATAACCCATGGGTATGTAACAAGCACTATGAGGACGTACCTTGTAAAGCTTTTGGATATGCCGTAGGAGAAAGCAAGCAGACTAGTGGCTGTCCAAACAAGTTGGTGAAGTTCTGAAATACATAATAATTTAAAATTCTTCTTAAAGATCTGACCAATGTAATTTCTTAGTAAATTTTCAAAGCACATCTTTAGTGTATAGATTGGGCTCTTCAAGTGTAAGCAGATATGGAAACAGCAGCAGCTGCAAATATGCCATTCGTATCTACATACCATGCAGACAGACTTGATAAAAAGGTCTGCCATCAAAACAATGAAGTTTACTAAGTGAATTATTGATTTTTTAAAATAAAAGCATGTATGTGAATGTAGCATTGTAGGTAGAGGTCATCTGACTGGCTACCAATAAGGCTACCCCATCAAGCAACATGCACTGGACATATCAGGGTGAGTTTTCCAAGATCTAGGATCTGGTTTTCAGCCTTGAAGGCTGTAAATTCTGATTTACTGGTATGTGAGGACTGAATCCATCTCTTACACACCAGAATGTCAATGCGCTAAATTACAGTAGCAATTAAGCTGACACTCAAAAGAAACCACTTTGCATAATTAAGGATATCCTTTCTATAAAGACAGATCTACATGGGTAAAATCATAAGCAAAATCATAACCTATTTGGTAAAGGAACAAAAAAGATAAAACTCCAAGGAGTAAACTGAATAAGAAATGAAAAAAACCAAAATCAACTTTAAATAAGATACTACTAAGAGGCAAAAATGAAGATAAATAAATGGAAAGACAAACTATGTTCTTAGAGATGAACCTATTCTAAAATGTCATTGTACTAATTTGTTAAAATTAGGCTGGCAACATGGCCCAAGTGGTAGAGTGTCTGCCTTGCTAGCACAAAGCCCTGAGTTCAAACCCCAGTACCACCCAAAAAAATAAATATTAGTGTATACTATATAACTATATATACTTACATATATGAATACTGAATATACATAATATATACTTATTTAAAAAAATAAAGTTGAAACCAACCTCAATAAAAATAGTTGATGATTTTTTCTTGGTGCTCTAGGGTTTAAACGTGGGGTCTTGCACTTGACAGGCAAGAGCCTGCCTACTTGAGCCATACCCCCAGCCCTAGCCACTGACTTTTTTTCCCTGCAACTCAAAAACATAATTCTAAGGTTATATGGAATAATCAGATTAGTCAGAAAACTCAAAGAGAAGAGCAGAGAAGGAACTAGACTCATTACATAAAAACAGCCTTTAAAGCTTCAGTAATTTGGGCTGGCAGAATGGCTCAAGTGGAAGAGTACCCACATAGCAGGCACAAGGCCCTGAGTTCAAAACTCAGTACCACAAAAAAAAAAAGTAATTAAAATGTGGGGCACTGACACAAGAGTGGGCAGAAAACCAACGGAACAGAAGTAGACCCCAGAACAAAATGGATTTCTGTCTATATAATGAAGTGACAGCACAAAGTGATTGGAAAACCCATAGCCATCTTGAAAACAAGCTGGCTCCAACTGCATGCCATCACTGGGATAAATTCCAAACACATCAAAGAATTAAATGTAAAAAATTAAACAATAAAAGTGGCGAACAAAAATATAGTGAGTTATTTTTTGACCTAGACGATTTTCCTGTTCTGATTAAGATTAATAAACCTAGTTACATAGAAATCAAGCCTGTGAATAGTACCATGTGTGCTAAAAGAAAATCAGAGGCCAAATGGGAAGAACAGTTGAAACTCACATTACAAAGGATTAATAGAGAGCCTTCTCAAATCCTTAAGAAAAAAACCCAGACTCAATAGAAAAATGGATGGAAGACAATGGCAGAGAAATCACAGTAAAAGGAATACAACTGGTTTAGATGAAAAGAACTAAAGCTTATGGATAATGATAAATCAAATCAAAGCTATGCTGAGATACCCTTTTTTTTTTTTTTGATAGCACTGAGGTTTGAACTCATGATCTGGAACTTGCTAGATGGAAGTTCTTTTTTTTTTTTTTGGCGGTGCTGGGGTTTGAACTAGGCAGACGCTCTACCTCTGAGCCACTGTGCCAGCTCTAGACAGGAGTTCAACCACCTGAGCTACAACTCCAGCCCTAAATACAATTTTTAACCTATCAGTTTGAAAAAATTTCCAATGTTTAAGAACATACACTGTGGGCAAGAATGAGGGTAAAAGGACATTCTCGTACTCTCTCGAGATGACCTGCTTTCAGTTATTGAATGTGCGTTTCTTTCCTAATAAGTGTTACTATCACTTTCACTCTATTTCCATGTCTTGCCTGAATTCTGTTCCTGCATTGACTCTGGCAACAAGAGTAAAGGCACATAATCACGATAGTATGAGAGAGCTGTCCTTTATATTTAGTTAACAGACATGGTCTTGGGTCTCACTGGCCAAAAAAGAATGGAGTACAGTAATAGGCTGAAATCTTCTGTGATATATCTGTGGCAGTGGAGAGGCCCATCTTCCCAGGGCACAATGCTGTTGACGCCTGAACAAACCTGAGGTCCTGTAAGCAGGAAAAAAGAGATGCCGCTCCACAGTCCTTGTCTTCTCCTGCCCTTTGCTGGCCTGGCAATAACAACTTACTCCAAACACAGCTCTATGGAGATATGAGGAGCAGGAACTCCTAAGTCAAGTCTGTCTGGGTTCATGTGCCAAAGCTACCTCTTGCCAACTGTGTTACTTTACCTCTCTGTGCCTGAGTGTCCTCTGTGTCAAGGGAATGTAATTGCTCTTGCATTGTAGGTTGTTGAGATGATGAAGTAATGAATGCAAAGTGCTTAGCAAAGTGCCTGGCACACAGGAAGTACTCATCAAAAGCTAGCTATATGAGCACTTTGGGGGGAGAGGAATGACCCTCACGTTGAAAT
Organism: Castor canadensis; assembly: GCF_047511655.1. Lineage (NCBI taxonomy): Eukaryota > Metazoa > Chordata > Mammalia > Rodentia > Castoridae > Castor > Castor canadensis. The sequence continues at coordinate 10,491,253 of NC_133398.1, read as the reverse complement.
CCTCCTGCCCTTTGTTTCCCAGGCCTCTTCTTGCTGTGACAGGTTCCTCTTCTCCCTTCCTCACTTTTCCAAGGTCAGCTCATCTGCCCTTGTGACTCACTAGGTCTCACTTCAGCTTTGATCAGCCCTCTTTCTTGAGATCCTGCACACTCCTCCTATATGTTCCATGACCTTATAGGCTCATCCTGGGGCCCTAGACTGTTTCCAGTCTTCTGCCTAGCACCTTGGACCTGACCCATGATCTCTGCATGAGACTATCTTATAAGCAGCCATCAGAGCTGGGCATTGTGGTACCTGCCTGTAATCCTAGCACTTGGAAGGCAGAGGAAGGAGAATCAAGTTTCAGGCCAGCCTTGGATACATATTGAGACCCAGTCTTAAAAACCAAAAAATAGCTGGGTAGAGTAGCTCATAGCTGTAATCCCAGCTTCTCCAGGCAGAGATGGGGAGAATCAAAGTTCAAGACTATCCATGGCAAAAAGTTTGTGAGACTCCATCTCAACCAACAGCTGGGTGTGGTGGTACATGCCTATCATCCCACAGGCCTTAAGAGGTTTGAGATCCAAGGCTAGCCCTGGACAAAAATGCAAGACCCTATTTGAAAAATACCTAAAGCAAAAAAGGGCTACTGGAATGGTTCAAGTGATAGAAAGCCTGCCTAGCAAGTGTGAAGCCTTGAGTTCAAGCCCCAATACCACCAAAATAAAATAAAAGCCTCTGCCCCCTTCCCCCAAAAGAACAATGTGGGGAAAAGCACTCATATACACACAGTAGGAGTATCAACTGGCAAGAAGATTTTAGAAATTGATTAGCAGTATCCATTAAATTCAAATGTCTATGTCATTAAGTAAGAAGTTTGAAAACTCTGTTTCCCCTAAAGATATTTTCTTCTCTCCCCAGCACTTCGATTCAGAGTCTCTCTCTGTCACACAGACTAGTTTTGAATTTACAATCTTTCTGCTTTGGCCTCCTGAGTGCTGGGATTATAGTTGTATGCACCCCTACCAATACAACAGTCTCAAACCCATGAAAAAAACAGAAGTTCATAGCTATTCTTTGCAGTGTTGGTAATAATGAAGGACCAGAAACAACCAAATGATAAGCAAGAAAGGATTGGTAGAGCCAGGCAAGGTGGCAGACACCTGTAATCTCAGCTACTCTGGAGGTAGAGATTGGGAGGATCAAGCCCAGGCAAAAACATGTCTGTATCCTGTGTTACTCCCTTTGGCCAGGACCCATGAAGTTTGTGAATGGTTTTCTCCAGATTTTGCCCCATGTGTCTGTTTCCTTTGCTGATATCATATTACTGCAATAAATCTTCAGTGAGCAGGACTACATGCTGAGTCCTACGAGCCTTCCTGGCAAACCCATGCACCTAGGGGTTATCTTGAGGACCTATGATACACATTAGTCCCTCTCAGGTTATATATACTATTTGTTTGTTTGTTTATATATGGAGTCTCACCACCTTGCCCAGGCAGGTCTCAAACTCCTAGGCTCAAGTGATTCTCCCACCTCACTCTCCTGAATAGCTGGGACTATAGATGCTCACCATCATGCCTAGCTAACCAGATTGTATTTAAATTTTAGGCCTGGAAAATAGTTCATTGTTTACATGTCTCCATCCTGATTCATTCACTAATCAATTTGATGGTTTAATCCCTATAGGATGATCTTAACTTCTTGCAATTTTTGGGGGAGTGTCTCATAACTCCTCCCATAGGTATTACATGTGTCAATGTTATTATATTTAATAAAAATTATAGCAAATGTATGCAAATGGAACACATACTAAGAAATTTTAACTGGTTACAGCTCATACATAAGATTGCTACTGATTTTTGGATATTCACCCAGATGTAACCATATTACTGAATTTATAGTCACATCAATAGTTTTTCAGTGATTCCTTTGGATTTTTTAAATATAATAACTATATCTGAAACTAATGATTTTCACCTGTCTTAACATTTATACCTCTTATTTCTTTTTTTTGTGTCCTCTTTTGCTGGTCTGAACACCTTTTTTTGTTTTATTTTGGGAATTTTACAAATTTCTGATCAAAACTAAAATACGAATGCAATACAGGAGGCAGTCTCTTTCTCTTATTTAATTAAGAATACCTTTGGTGTAGCTCACTCTAATTACAAAACCGGGTACTTAACATAGAAGCTCTTCATCATAGGTTCAGTGCTTTAGTTACGAATGAATTTTATTAGATTTTATAAAATTGCTATTTAGATAAGCATATCACTTTTCTTACTTAGCCTACTGACACAGACAGTATGTAATATAGATTGATTTCCATATATTTAACCTTTATGTATGATTCAGATAAAGGATATTACAGAGTATTCTAATAAGTCTATTTGCCAGTATTTTATCAACTCTATACTGATGATCTTCTGGGTTTTGTTTCTATCTAGAAATGGTGTCATCATAATAATTCCTGTCATTTATTGAGTGCTAACTAATTTCCAGGAGCTACTGCAGGCTTGTTGGATCTTAACCTGCAGTCATAACAATCCTATCAAATCAGTGTTGACAAACCATTTTTTTTTTGGTGGAACTGAGGTTTGAACCTTTTTTTAATTTAATTCAATTCATATGTACATACAATGTTTGGGTCATTTCTCCCCCCTTCCCCTCATCCCTCCCTTAATCCCCCTTTCCTTCTCCCTCCTACCCCCTTACTTCCAGGCAAAAACTATTTTGCCCTTATCTCTAATTTTGTTGAAGAGAGAGTATAAGCAATAATAGGAAGGACCAAAGGTTTTTGCTAGTTGAGATAAGGATAGCTATAACAGGGAGTTGACTCGCATTGCTTTCATGTACATGTATGTTACCTTCTAAATTAATTCTTCTTGAACCAACCTTTTCTCTAGCTCCTGGTCCCCTTTTCCTATTGGCCTCTGTCGCTTTAAAGTATCTGCATTAGTTTCTCTGTGTTGAGGGCAACAAATGCTATCTAGTTTTTTGGGTGTCTTACCTATCCTCATACCTCCCTTGTGTGCTCTCGCTTTATCATGTGATCAAAGTCCAATCCCCTTGTTGTGTTTGCCCTTGATCTAATGTCCACATCTGAGGGAGAACATACAATTTCTGGTCTTTTGGGCCAGGCTAACCTCACTCAGAATAATATCCTCCAGTTCCATCCATCTACCTGCGAATGGTAACACTTCATTCTTCTTCATGGCTGCATAAAATTCCATTGTGTATAAACACCACATTTTCTTAATCCATTCGTCAGTAGTGGGGCATCTTGGCTGTTTCCATAACTTGGCTATTGTGAATAGTGCTGCAATAAACATGGGTGTGCAGGTGCCTCTGGAGTAACCTGAGTCGCATTCTTTTGGATATATCCCCAAGAGTGGGATTGCTGGATCATATGGTAGATCTATGTTTAGATTTTGAAGAAGCCTCCAAATTTTTTTCCAGAGTGGTTAACAACCCATTTTATCCAGGAGGGAAAAAGAATCTCAGAAAAAAACCAAGCAAGCAAGGACTTGTTCAAGGTTTTTAAGTGTCCTGTGGTCTAACTCCTATTCAATGAAATGGATGCTTCCAATCTTTTTCACTGCCCTGAAATTATTTATCTGTTTCTGACTCTAAAAGCTTATAAGTATTAATTGGTAAATCCAGAAAGGCTGGAAGGACATAACTTTGGGTAACTTTCTTCTAATCATGACTGGTGATGGGGGCCTTTCAGACTTCATTCATATAGGCATTCAATCTTTTCCCAGGAAAATATTTATTTAACTGAAACTTCATGCCTTTAATCCCTGCACTTTGGAGGCTGAGGCAGAATCTTGAGTTCTATGGGAACCTGAGCTATACAGTGAGACATGTCTTGAAAACCAAACACAGGGGAAGAAGGGGAGAGAGGGAATGGTTTGGAGAAAGTATTAACTTACAATTGTATATACAGTATCCATTTAAAAGATCTCTTCTTTAACAAATATTGATTGAAGAGATGGAGGAGACACTGTTCTCGGTGCTACAAATACAACAGTGAACAAAACAGAAGAAACCCTGTCTTCCTGGGGCTGACATTTGGATAGGGGGCAAATGGCAGGTAGAGGCCTCCAGTAAACAAAGTAAGTTATATGAATCAAAGGCAACAAGTGCTATGAGCAGACAGCACAGTTACACTTCACAGCATAGACTCAACAATTATCTGATTGTGTTTAGATCCCAGCTTGGTTACTGACTAGCCTAGTCATGTGTGTGTGCGTGTGTGCGTGCATGTGCGTGTGCGTGTGCGTCCGTGTCCTTGAGTTTCTATGCCTTGGTTTTTCTCATCAGTAAAAAGTAGCACATTAGTTGTATGAGGATTAAACGTGCACGTAAAGGCTGGCTCATGCCTGCAATCCTAGCAATTTAGGAGGAGATCAAGAGGCTCACCATTGGAGGACACCTGGGCAGAAAGTTCACCAAACCCCATCTCACCCAATGAAAGGAAGGTGTGAGGGTGCACATAAATCATTCCAGCTACGTGCGTTGCATAAATAGGATTTGAATACAGGACAACCTGGGCATAAATATGTATGCCATTGGAAAATAACAAAATCAAAAAGGACTGAGGGCATGACTCAAGTGGTAGAGCACCTACCTGGCAAGCGCAAGGTCCCAAGTCAAGAGTGTTTCTTGAACTAGATGTGGGATGAGAGGGCAGGCGTATAATATCAAGTATGAAACCAAGGCTTTGGCTGGGGAAACTATAAAAAGAAAGGGGAGATTGGAGGTGGAAGAGGTCTAGGAATTCTCTCCTGGGCATGTTCAGTTTGTGGTCCCAGTCAAATTCCCAACTAGAGATGTGGAGCAGATAGATGACTTTGAGTTGAGTTACATAGAAAGATCTGGTCTGGAATAATACATTTGGAAGTAGTCAGCTGTGGCTGGAAAATAAGAGAACAGGCTAGAACCCAGGGGCACTCTGATGGTATGAAGCCAGAGAGATAAGGAAAAGGCAGTAGAGCAGGCTGAGAAAATAAGCAGCTGTTTGACCTCAGTTGTCCTAAGGGAAACTACCAACTTGAATTTAGGTTCTGAAGGCCTCACCTGCTATACAGATTTCAGAGTTCAGTGTTTGCACACATTAGACTGGAATCCTAAAGTGCTACACCCTCAGTGTACAGATAAATAAAATCAAACTGAATACTTCTCCTCACCCCGTGACCACTTCTTATGGGACTGCAAGGAAATTTTTCTTGGTGCTGAGCTGAGCACTCTCTCCTCCCCCACCAAATCAGTTCCCGAGTGTTGTCGCTATAAGCCACTCTTCCTGCATATCTGCAGCCCAAATATCTATCACCCAGGTGATCCCAAAACAGGATCCCAAATTGGCAGTGCCTTCAAATGTTTGCTACATGCAAATGCAAACCTTCTGTAGCAGAGGTACCTTCCTCTTAGGGCTGTGTGAACTTACTACAAGTTTAAGGATAAGGACAAGAGGTATAGTCAAAAATAATCAAGCATACAGGGACATAAAAACAGCAAAGGGTATCCTGAATAGCAACACTGGATTCAGTTGTAGGAATTATCCAATAAACAATACAAATCCAAATATGTATGCTCACTAAGTTTAAAGAAGTAAAGAATAGGGTCTCATTAAGCAGCTCAGGTTGGCTTAGAACTTGTGATCCTCTTGCCTCTGCCTTTTGAGTGCTGGTATTACAGGCATGCACCATTTACCTGGCATTGTCTACATTCTTAAACATGACTAGACAAGAGAGGATTATGATACTCTTAAGGAAAATCTTTAATATAAAAGATACAGGTAAAAACACACAGAATCAGGGCTGGGGGCATGGCTCAAGTGTAGAGTGCTTGCCTAGCAAGTCCAAGGCCCTGCCGCAGTCCACCACCACAAAAATAAAACAAAACAAAATCCAGAAACTACGCAATACAGAGGAAACAGATACAAGGCAAAGAGAAGAGTATGAAGCTCAGTGGGAGAGTGCTTGCTTAGCACGTGTGAAGCCCTAGTTTCAAACCCCCTACTCCCCAAATAAAATACAAATGATGACTTACATTCTAAAGAGAGGAGATATTTCAACTATTATAAATGAAAACAAGAGGGCTTGAAGCATGGTTGAAGTGGCACAGTGCCTGACTATAAAAATGAGGCCCTGAGTTCCAACTCCAGTATTGCAAAAAAAGAAAAATCCCCACAAGATAATTATATGTGTATATACATATACTTATGTGTTATATATATACACATACATTTAATTCTATTTGTCTATATGAAAGGAAATCTAGAAAGTAAAAAAAACTTTAAAAGTTCTTCCAAATGGAAGAGAAAAAAAAATGGAGGGGAGAAAATCAATGGAGTAACTCAAGAAAATGGGGAGCGTTTCCATACCAAAAGGATCACCAAGTATGTGACAGTTCAAAGTAAACCCAGATCAGGGCACACCATGAAGAGACTGGAAACCACTAGGGACAAAGAGAAAATGCTCTAAGCTTCCAGAGATTGAAAGCGGGTCAAGTGAAAAGGATACAGAATTGGAAAGTGGTGGATATAGCTCAGTGGTAGGCTGCTTGCCTAGCATGTACAAGACCTGGGGTTCGATCCCCAGCACTACAAGGAAATGAACAACAGAATTGGAATTCGTCACAGTGAAGAAATATTGCAAACTAGAAAGCAATGGAGCAATGGTATCCAAATTTAGACAGGAAATAATTTCTAACCTACACCAAAGCTATGGTTTAAGTATGAGGGTGGTGTGAGGGTGAATTGCAAATATTTGCAGAAGTGCATGACCTCAATGTTTTACTTCACATTTTCCTTCTTGGGAACATGCAGATAGTTAGTACAGGAGATGGTGTCCCAAAATAAGACAGTGGAGCCTCTAAAAGAGAAAGACACAGGATACAGGAGTAGGGAATCAAAAACAGAAACAAAGAACTGCCAAAATAAAGAAGAGGACTCTGGCTGAAAGCCTGCAGTGTGTGCAGAGGGGACCAGTAATGCAGAGACTCTGGAAGACATTCATTATGGCAACAAAACTGAGATGCTAGCTGAGTCATCTGAACAACCTGAAGCAGATTCAGACAATCAGCGAGAACAGAACTTAATTAGTGATAAGTTCAGAAAAAACAAGATGGACAATTATTTGTCCCAGAAAAAGGTAAAAAGTTGCATAGGAAAGGAAATGTAATCATAGTTTACTATGTGCTGAATGGTTAAAAGCATTCTACAAGCTGGGTGTGCCTATAGTCTCACTTACTCAGGAGGTTGAAGGAGAAGGATGGCTTGAGCCCAGGAATTTGAGAATTTGAACCAGCCTATGTAACACAGCAAAAATCCATCTCAAAACAAAAAAACCATTTGAGTCAAAATAATACAAGCACTTGGGAAACTGAGGCAAGATGATTGTGAATTCAAGGTCAGGTGGCTGCACAGTAAATTCTGTAACAGGCTGGACTACATAGTGAGACCCTGTCTCAAAACAAACAAAAAACAAAAACAACAGCACTAATTATTTAGCTAATCAAGATTATGTGAATAAAATTAAGTGCTAATTAAATCATCAATTGTATGGCTAAAAGAATGCAAAGGGTAGAAATGTGAGCTGGAGATAGGAAGAGGAAAAATCAATACATAATCTCTAAAACTGAAGAACCAGGAACTATAATACAAGCATGTTACTCAGAAAAGTAATAGTTAAATACTAAAAGAATTAGCTAAAAAAAGATGTTAATGGTGGCCTCTGGAAAGGGGCAAATGGGAATAAGAGAGATGACTGCGGTTTTTACCCACAAACTTGAAGGTACTTTCTGGCTTAATAGTTCTCATCCCTCACACCACAAGCAAACGAGTCTTAAAAATACTGACAGAGCTAGGTGCCGGTGGCTCATGCCTGTAATCCTAGCTACTCAGGAGGTGATCAGGAAGATCGAGGTTCGAAACCAGCCCAGGCAAGTAATTTGCAAGTCCCTATCTCAAAAACACTCAAAACAAAAAAGGTCTGGTGGAGTGGCTCAAGTGGTAGAGCATTGGCCTTGTAAGTATGAGGCCCTGAGTTGAAATCCCAGTATTGCCCCTCTCCCCAAATACTGATAGCTGAGACCACCCCAGGTCAGGTGACTCAGAATCACAAGGGGTGTTGCTTGGGTGTTACCCAAGAGGTTTTGAAAAGGTCTCTCAATGTTTCTTCTGCACAGAAAAGAACTGAAACTACAATTTTAACTATATGCATGAGTTACCTCCATAAAAAAATTAAAAGAAATACACATGAACCATTTGGTTTAAACAAAGAAACATTGAGAAAACATACATGCCCACAAAACCTTCATATATACATGAAACGTACAATGAAATAGGTGCTCTAGAGATAACAGATCGGTCATCTGGCCCGCCTTGTTCATTAAAACCTTTCAAAGTGGTAGCTTTAAGCTTTACACATGCTTCTTGTGGGACAGTAAGTATTAGATACTTTCATGTGCGACCTCAGAGAACTGCAGTCATGAACTGGATACAATAATTAATGGTAACTTTAAAAAAGGGCCAGCTAAATTGATCTGTAACATAGTCTGATTTGCCAACTGCACATGGACTCCATATTTCATTTCTCAAACACAGTATTTAATTCCTTACAGGAAGGAAACTACATGGATGTTCAAGAGGAAACTATCACACACACACACACAAAAATCCAAAAAGCAAAAACAAACCACTCTATTATCCTACAGTTCTCCTGGGCATCAGAATATCGAAATCTAGAATTACAATATGATACATAAATAATACTGGGTGCCAGGGGCTCATGCCTGTAATGCTAGCTACTCAGGAGGCAGAGATCAGGAGGATCATGGTTTAAAGCCAGCCTGGGCAAATACTTCACAAGACCCTAGATGGAAAATACCTAAAACAAAAAGGGTTGGTGGAGTGGCTCAAGGTGAAGGCCCTGCATTCAAGCCCCAGTACAAGAATAAATAAATAAATAAATAAACAAATAAATATTTAGTTATGCACAATACCATTCAAAAAACAGTCAGTATCCAATAGTCAGTCTATATTTAAACAATGCTGTGGAAATAGCAGGCACGTACAATATATAACACTCATGGTTATAAAAAGTGGTATCAATAATATCTGATCAAATTGAGAGATAGTAATAGATTTATTCTAAATGTTTATAGTACACGAATGTTAGATAATACGCTTGACCTGGTGTATCAACATATTCTATCACATTATTCAACTCTAACAACTGATGCCTCTTCATTGACAATAACAGAATGCATTGTGGGAATTCTGTGAAGATATACTGCTTTCAAAATTTAAATGGAGGCGCCAATAAACCTTTTCCTTCAGCATCTTCCTACCCTCTACAACCTCCCACAACTACACACACAATTTAAGAACGTATACAGCTAACTTTCCTAAAAATAAAACAAATAAAACAAAAAACATTAAAGTTAAAATGGATAGTAGGAAATATGCTAAAAAATGTGGAGTGGGTAAATGCTCTTGGAACTCAGGGTTTGATTTAAAAATGAACTAAATATAAAAACGAAATGGAAAACATGTATGTGGAGGTCAGCCCTCCCACATTTCCACTCCTGAAGTAAGCTGAGCAATGTTTGCTTCTCTATCTTCTCTGACCATGTAACACCCACAATAGAAGCAGCTTCAAGTGGCAGATCTGAGCACCCAGCACATGCCTGAACACATTTTTCACTAATGAAAGAAAGATGTCAACACAATATAAAGGTCTCTAAAGATTGTATTTTCATTTTCATATAAATTACTCTAATTTGAATTCTAACAACCAATTTTAACATATTTAATTCCTGTCATTCCTTTAAGGAATCACTGAAAAGTATCACTTCAATAGCAAAATATTAAAAACAAGATGTAAGAGTTAGATCTTTATCACTTATTTCAACATTCAGGGTCATCTATTTTTCCCTGATTGTCAAATTTTTGTTTAAGTAAGTGCATACAAAACAATATGTTAATGTTCAAATACTATCACTGTGTAACAGATAAACATTTCACTTAAACTATAGCAGCTCAGTGTGCAGAAAGGGAAAATGTTTAAAAACAAGAAAATAAAATTCACCATATACCTCTACCTCTATAAAAGAAAACTGTTCTGGGTTATAAAACAAAAATAAACCTCCCACAAGAGATCTTGGAAATCTTGAATTTTTTTCCTGTAGGAGGATTTATTATTTCCCACTGATTGTCCATTTGTGCGTTTTCTTCTTGTTTCTATTCATAGCATCAGATCCTGACTCGCATGCACAACCTCAAAAGAAAAGAAACACTAAATACAAATTGTGTAAAATTAAGTAAAATGAAGCAAAATAAAAAGGCACACAATGAGAGTGGGAACTGTTGGGATGGTGCCAGAGTGTGCACTGCTCATGTGGAACTTACCTTGTAGGCGACACTGTTGGATGAGTCCACAATGACAAACAGGGGCTTCCTTGTGAAAGGATAGAGGTCTCCTGGGTGAAGGCTGGGGAAACAACAACAACAGTAAGAGCTGTATGCCCGCCAAGTCTCAGAGTCCTATTCTGCAGTTTGGTCTGCTCACTGCTCCTTTCCATCACAGCACTGAGAGAAAAACAAAGATTAATATTAACAAAATGACAAAACAAAAAAAAAAAAGGCTGGATTTACCAGGACAGTCAAGTTGGTTTATCTGAAAATAAAGTTTGGAGATAATTATTAAAGAATAATAAGCTAGCTGGGAGCAGTGGTGGGTGCCTATAGTCCCACCACTCAGAAGGATGAGACAGGAGAAGTACTTGAGTTCAGGAGCTCAAGACCAGCCTGGGAAACATAGAGAGAGTGTGTCTCCAAGAAGATAATCTAAGCTAAAGAGAAGCCTGTGCTTAAACCTCAGAGGTCGGCATACAGATACATGCTTCTTGGAACTCAGTATGTAAACCAGGATGGCCTTGAACTTATGGCCCTCCTGCCTTAGCCCCTTGAGTACTGAGAGGTACATGCTTCCTATTTTAAATCTCCCTCTAAGTACATGCTTTGAAAAATAAGATGTAATAATATAATATCAGCATTTCAACAAGTCTTCAAAATATAAGTGTATTTTAACATTTTTTTTTAGTTTTTGAAGCTACATCTTAATATTGCAGTAGGGAGAGAAATCTGTTTTACTGTCCTTTATGTTTCTTCTAAATGTGTCATCAAAATCACGGGGCTGCAGGTTAAACACTCAGATTCACTGGCTCACACGGGTCAACTGGCAGTGCAGGACCATGCACTCGAGAGCCACTGCTGCAGAAGTTGACATCTTTGGTATGCATACTTCCTCCCATGTCGTGGTGGATAGCACGCACAAGTGTACATGTCAATGTACATGTACATATAAAATGATGTACGGGACAATTATCATCAAACTTTAATATGGCTCACATATAAGCTTTTCTTTTTATTGACAAAACTGTATATATTCAAAGAGTACCATGCTAATTTGGCATACATATACACTGAATAGTAATGACCATGATGAAATTAATCAACATCCATCCCTGCAAGTGGTTACACTTTATGTGTTTTACAAATTTCAAGTAAGCAACACAATATTATTAACTATCATCACCATGCTGTACTTTACAACCACAGAAGATATTCACCTTATAACTGCAAGTCTGTATATTTTGACCAACTCTGCCCCATTTTCTCCAATCCTCAGCCCCTGGCAACAACCTTTCCTCTGTTTCTATGAGTATAACTTTTAAAAATTTTATACAAAAGTGAAAGCATGCTGCATGCATTTCTGTGTCTCATTTCACTTAATGTCCTCCATGTTCACACATGATTTCACAAATGGCAGGATTTCTTTCCTTTTTCATGGCTGAGTAATATTTGAATGTGTGTGCAGACCATGCCGAACATGGGTTGTTTCCATGCCCTGGCTATTGTGAGCAATGCTATAATAAATATAAGAATGTAGATATCACTTTGACATACATCACTTAGTGACATAATTTTATTTCCTTTGCAAAGGAGGTTTATGGTAGTTACTTTTAGAGATAGCATCTTCTTTGTAGGCCCTGGCTGGCCTCAAACTCTTTAATTTCTTGGCTCTGCCTCCCAAGTGTGAGGATAAACATGTGTGCCACCACCTGGCTTATATCTAATTTTTTGAGGAACCTCTATACCATTTTCCATGATGAATATACCAACTTACATTCTTACCAACCCTCCAGAAGGGCTCTCTGTTCTTCACATCCTCACTAACACTTGTTATCTCTTATCTTTTGATAATAGTTCTCCCAACAGATAATAAGTGATAACTCATTACGGTTTTAGTTATTACTTCCCTGATGATTAGTGCTGTTGAATACATTTCATGTATCTGTTAAGTTTTTCTAAAATAAATAATTTAAAACTAAGATCAACAACAGTACCAACATGTGGCTTAGGGGGACCTTTAGCCACTGAACATATCATCTGACACACCTACCAACTGGGTCTCCTTCCCTGATTCTTTAATATGAACAGTTGAAATTTTAATGTAAAATGTTATTAAAAATGGAGTTTCAGACAAGTCCTTTTTTTTTTATAACCAAACTTCTCTGAGCTAATGAAATTCTAGAGACAATAATGGCCCAAAGAGTGAAGGTACCAATCTAAGAAAAAAAGCAAAATTTTTTTTTATCTACTAATAATGCATAGATGAAATTCTATTGGAAATCATTTGTAATAAAATTCATTTAAATTAAATGAATTTAAATTCATTTGTAATATATCAAACCAACAGAACCTTACATTAAAAACTTTGTATTGGGTGAGGATGTAGGTCAGTGGTAGAGCACTTGCTTAGAATATGCAAGGCCTTCGGTTTGATCTCCAGCACTGCTAAATAAATAAATAAAATAATAAAGCTCGTATTGGACTGGGGTATAGATGAAGTGAAACAGTTCTGTCTCTAGTGACATATGTATTGTGACATGATACATCACTTATGTATATACTTACTATCTCTTCCCACTAGAATGCAATTTTGCTCACTCTTATATTCCCGATGATTGCACATGCTTGACATATGATATTCAATAAGATATTTGTTCCATCAACGTCAGTCAAGGTTTTAGTTTCCTATGATGATGAAAGACTGAAACACTGCTGGAATCCAAGTAAGTGTTACTAACAGTCGTCAAAGAGAGCCTTTCTAGTAGTAGAAAGAAGTTCCCAGTTCACTTAATATTTTAAAGTGGGAGCTATAGTCCTTATAGTAGGGGAGGCACTAGAATACGTACCAGTGCATTTCTTTGTGGGACTGATTTCGCTTGTGGATGGCATCTCCATTTATAACATCCCGGTTACTATTAGTAAGCACACCTCCAAAGTCATAGGGACCTATAAAAATGAAAGGAAGAGTCCTAGAATTCAACTGGAGGGTAACACTGATCAAAAGTTCAGAGGCAAAAGTGTTACATGAATCTCTCATTGAAACGAGTGGAAGATAATTACAAAGCATTTAAATTATTTTAAAATCTAACATTTTAATTTAATGCACTATTTAAATGATTTCAGCATGCTGCCAGTTTCACCATTAAAAAAATCATTTAATTATTCATCAGTTCTTCAAACAGATTATAATGAGAAACGAAACAAGTATCTATTGCATTCTACTAATCTGGGCTGAAAAAGGAATGGAGACTGGGATATTCAAAATGACTTTTACATTGTAAGCAAAATTTTAATTTTTGGCTTAACAGAATTATTTAAAAAAGAAAATCACAGGCAGAAATCTTATACACATATGTTTTGAGACAGAGTCCCACGATATTGCAGACTGGTCGTGAACTTTTGGGCTCAAGTGATCCTTCTGCCTTAATCTCCCAAGAACTATAGGGACTACAGGCACACACTATTATTCTTGGCTCCATATATATAATTTAAAATGAACTACTAATTGTAAAATTTAGAGAAAAATTTGAATTGAATTTGAAAATTTTCATTGACAAAAATTCCCTTTTAAAGAAATGGATTGCTAAATTTCAGTGAAAAATCCATTGTTATCACTATTGTATTAAACACTTTAGTTCTGGTTTTGATGTTAGTTTTTTTCTACTGGTAATGTGAATTAACCAGCTCTAGTCTAAGTAGAACAACAATGTCCACCTGTTCAGATAATCTCTCTTAAAGGACCATTTAGTTATAATTTATTGTAATTTGAAAAAGTAAATAAGAAGTCACTATGTTAAACGGGGCCCTAGAAAACCTGATTTTATAGCACATTTATAAGACTCAGAAATAATTGTTTCTAAATAAAATTACTAACTTTAAAATAAAAAACTAAAGTAGTTTAGATTTTTTTTGTATCACTTCTAACATTAAGTGATGTATTATATCCCTTTAAAATTACTGCAGTGGAGACTACAGAGATTTACTGTTTCATTTTAATATTTTAAGAGAATCTGTAGGTCATGCAAGGCAGATGGCAGGGACATGCATTTTATAAAGGAATGCAAATTTCAACAAACAGATGAAGAGGAAAATGTTAAAAATGTTAGGAAATTCTTTTTCCCCAAAGATTTAATTGCCTTATTTATATCCCAGTTACGCATCTATTCTGACCAATTTCTGGACTCACATATTCTGGATTTTTTTGTTGTTGCTTTTTTTTTTTTTTCTGAAACAGCATCCCAATATTCCATAGACTGAATCCATAAAAACAAAATGAAAGAAAAAAGGACTGAAAACAAAATAATAACAAGGACTTGAACTTTCACAGTTACAAAAGTACACTGATTTCTACAAAGACTTTCAGCCATAATGTAGCCGCTGACCAGATCCATGAATGCACTAAAAGTCAGAAAAATTTAATGACATGAAGTAAATAGTTAAGCTTGCTTATTCCCTTGTCATTTTCAACATGAAAACATCAAACTTCATATGTTATATGTAATGTTTTAGGCAAATTTGATAGTGAAGCTTGCATTTAATATATGAATTTTCTGATGATTTATCAGCTTCAAGGTCTAGTTCAGTAAATAAAATAGACAGGGGTATCTGCAAGATTGCCACCTACAGAAATAGACCATGTTTTCAATTTGGAAGCTTCTTTAGAAAGCTTGAAATGGTCTGTGGGCTATGGGCCATCATCTTGTAGAAAAGGGAGAGAATTCAAGCCCTGCTCACGATGGGAGCATTCCTTTATTGTACCTTCACTATCAGAACGACCTGTGGGGAAAACACCAGTGGCTGACAGGTAAATCAGAAGCACACTATTGGCAGGCAGCTCCTGAAATTAAAGAAAACCACACATACAAAACAACAAACAGGAAAAACAACACAGTTTTATTTAAAGGTTAGGACATTTTAAAGTTGTGGGGACAACAAAAATGTAACTTAATATGCTGTTATTTCCAAGAGAAGCGTAATTCATGCTGGTTTTGACTTTTTTAACTATTTCCACAGCAAAGGTTTACTATTCATCTATAATGTTTAACTGTTGTCAAAACCTGTGAGGACATTCTTTGCATCACAAACACCACCATTTAAAGAATGTTCTCTGAAAACTGGAAATGGATACGCAAAAAATCTTGACTGTGTAGAGCAGGGGCATGGCTCAATTGGTATAGCGCTTTTTGTTGTGCAAGTGCAAGGGCCTAAATTCAAACCCTATTACTGTCCTGCCCCCTCCAAAAGATCCTGATTATAGGTCTAAAAGGCAAACTACCCTCCATGTCTTTCTCTAGGTGAACTCAGGGAAGAGTTCCCCTATTTCTCATTTTTTCATTTCTTTCTTTTTTGAGACATAGTCTCACTATGTAACCCGGAGCTGGCCTCAAACTAGCACACCTGTGTCAGCCTTTGTGGGATTACAGATATGCAACACCACTCCCAGCCTTCCCATCATTCAATAAGATCAAAATGTTTCATAGAGCTATCTGAATATATAATCTGCTATGTAATCTGCTCTTGTTTATCAGTTCTGTATTGACTGCCAAACTTAAAATAGTTTAATAATGAAAACCTGGAGTGAGAATGACAATTAACCAGTATTCTCATTAATTCAGGGTCAAAAACATTCACTCATCATAAACAGCTTTCATTTCAAAAATAGCTTCGATTGGGATCTTTATTCTAAAGGCAGTTTTCTATTTCACCCCATTTCTCAACTCAAATATTTGAAGACTGACTCAGAATCACATTTTCTCCACAGCATAAAAAAGTTCCTGGTCACATACCTTAAAAGATGCTGCTAAGAATGTGTAGAGTTGGCTGAAGGTTGGTTTATAGAGCAGGTATTTGTGGGGGTTTTCTCGTCTGGTAGGCTTGTCAGCTGATTCCTATATTTACACACAGACAACAATACATACAAGCTGTATTTGACAAATTTTCAATGCGCACTTTCCCTATACTCTCAATCAAATCAAGTATCTTCCTTTGTGCTCAGTGGTACTATAATTATGCTTATCAGTTTCTCCAGGTCTCATCAATAGAGCTGTTCACTCATATCTGCTCACCCCGTGAGAAGCAGAAGTGGCAAATATGAACACATTTGCAAAAGTAGGAAGCAGATCACCTGCATTCCTGGTTTATTCATCTGAGAAGCTAAGTTCATTGGCTCCCGTTCCAGGGCTTGTAACATCCTGAACATGTCAACGGTTAGTTCACTGAACTTAACCTGGAAGAAAAACAAAGCCGGTCATTAAGGAAGTATGTGGACCTTGTGGTCTTTAATCATATTACTCTTGACTTTCATGTGTACTTAATGACTTTGGGTGTGTTACTCTCTAACATTTTGTTATGAAGATTTTCTAAACACAGAGAGAGTGAGAGAATGGCACAATGATACCCAGATGTCCATCATCCTGTTTCCATAATTAACATTTTTTCTGTTTGCTCCAACACATATTATCTCCATCTATAAGTACCTCTATTTTCCTTAGGTATTTTTTAAAATAAAAAGTAGTTACAAAACATGCTAACTTCTGGTTAGGAGGAAATATGTCTGGACTCATATTTTATAACATCTACAGTATATTTTGGCACTACAGAATATTTAAGGCTGCACCCCTTTTCCATTTTTAGTAATACTTAAATAGAACTTTGGGTAGGCATGAGTTTTTTGTTTTTGTTTTTGTTTTTTTTCTGGTGGAACTGGGGTTTGAACTCAGGACTTCATGCTTGCAAAGCAGGTGCTCTACCACTTAAGCCACACATCCAGTCCATTTTCTCTGGTTATGTTGGAGATGGGGTCTCATGAATTATTTGCTTATACTGGCCTAAAACTGGGATCCCAATCTTAGCCTCCCAAAGTACCTAGGATTACAGACATGAGCCATGGGTACCTGGCTGAGAAGTACCCATTTCTGTAAAATAACACAGAAATTCTTTAATTAAGGTGAGAATCTGTTTATGGAGATCATATGCACTGGAGCTTCAGACATTTAACTAAACAAAAGAGATTTGTTGTTGCTGTTGTTGTTGTGTTATGCTAATTTAGGGCCTTAAACATGCTAGGCAAGGGCTCTACCACTGAGCTATACTCCTAACCCCATTTAATATATCTTTAAGTAGACTAAACAAAACTTTAAATCCTCCACAACCAAAAGTCACAGAACAAAATCACAAAGATGGACATTTCTCACCACATTTAATGCCTCAATACACCATTACTTGAGTTTGCTGAAATGTGAAAAAAATGCCCCAAAGCTCACACATTCATCACTCAATATATTTATACAAGAGAATGAAATGACCTTCTAGACCAGGGCAGAGATAACCTGGCTGTCCTTTCACTTTGTTTAAAATGAGGCCTATAGGGCTGGAGGGATGGTTCAAACAGTAGAGTGCCTACCTAGCAAACAAAGCCCTGAGTTAAAACCCAGTACTTCCATAAGTAAATAAATAAAAACAAAACAAGGCCTATAAACGAGTGCCCGTGCTATATGGTACAACTAAATCAGCTTCATAAGCGTTCTAGGGGAGAAACTCCATACACAGAATTATAGATCCCCATTTTAACCTGATATTAGCTTCCCCTCTTAAAACAGTTTGTTTTCCTGTCAAAAGAGCACATGGTACTTATCTGATCCCTCAAGCCAACCATCACTTGAACTTACCTATTCTCTATTCCTCAATATTGAGTCAACTTCCTTCAGTCCTTCAGCTCCTCACTCACTTGCCCTTTATCGCTCCATCTATACATTCTCTTCTACAAATAGGTTTCTCACATCCCAGACTGTGGAATCAGGCTTACCTGAACAAGTATATATATAATATATCTACCTGTACAAGTCAGAAACCTACAAGTCATCTTCAAAATCTACTCTTTCCTTCCTTATGTATCCAACCTGATCTCAAATGCTATTGGCTATACCTTCTCCGTATCTCTTAATACCAATCTCAATGCCCCATTATCACCACTACCCCTGAGTTCAAGCTGTTACTACCACTCACCAAGATTACTATAACAGTTTCCTAACTGCTCTGCCACTGCCCATTCTGGCTCCAACCCATTCTCCTCAACTACAACCAAAAGGATCCTCTTGAAATGCAAGCTTCCCCATATCCCTTGGCTGCATCTTGGCACCAAAGATGCAGACAAACTGCTCAGTGTGCCCCTCAGGCCTTGCTGACACAACCATACCTTTATTTCCAGTGCTTTCCTCTGTTCTCGTCACTCCAGCCAGTATATATCTTTCTGTTAAGTGTCTTCTACTCACCACCCTGCTTCAGCTCCAGATCAGGACACAGGCTCTTCCTGCTGCCTGGACCAATTAACTTTTACTTGACCTTAGTTATTAGCTACAACACTATTCTCAGAAAAACCTCCAATGACCTCCAAACTACCTCAAATCTCTTGATTCCAGATATCAGAATCACATGCTTTTCCTTTTTCACATTTGTAGAAGTGGCTACTTGATATTTGATTAATGTGTGTTTTCACAACTAAACTGTAAGCTCCATAAAAGAATGTACTTTTTAATTTTTTTTTTGTTAATCTCACACATCCCCATGCCTCAGACATGTCTGGTACTCAAGAGTACTGATAGAATGAATGAGTTTTCTGAACTGACTCTCTCATTATGAGTCATTACAAGATTAGCACTATCAAAGTCATTTTCAATAAGGAAACAAAACCACCTCTACAACAACAACAAAAAAAACAAAGCTTCTGCTTACAGTAATAAAATACTACTTTGTGTAATGCAGAAATGAATTTACAAGGGTAAAAGATTTCCTCAGAGGCCAGTACAGAAGAAGAAGAGGTGAGGGAGGTAAGTGAGGACTATTGTTTTTGGCTGTCCTGTAGCAAGGGCAGCATGGGGGCCCTGGAAAGGTGTAGGGAGAACTCCGCCCCCACACATTCCCAAAGAAAGTTGGAAGCACAAAAAGATATGGTGTCAAGAGAGAAGTTGTGCAGCAAATTTGCTCGAGAAAGAAGAAATAGCAATATGCTGGCCTTGGCTACAGGCAGACAAAGAGAAAAGTCTCCCCAAGAATTTATGTCCATGCATTCCTGTGGTTTGCAAACCTGAATTCACACTATTTTCATGGTCAAAAATCTGTAAGTTTTTTTTATTTAAAGAGAACAAAACCTAAGAGTGCCTTCAAATTTTGAGGAAAAGTAAATACAGATTCTCACTGGAAGAATCCAGTCTCAAAAGAATTCTAGCTGACAGAATTACAACAAAGAAGAACCTATAACCAAAACTCATAAAACATATGAAGAAAAAAATAACCTCTGTTCAGTAAGCAAAGATAACAAGTAGCTCAAATGGAACTATGAAAATATCACTTACAACATGTAAAAAAATTTTGTTTTCATATGCTAAATAAAGAAGCAAAATCATGGTGAAGGCTATCAAATAAAAATAATCTAACACTTTAAACATAAAAAATAAAACATGAAGAAAAAATAATAAATGAAATTAAAAACATAAGGGAATGAATATCTGCTTCACATAGCATGAACAGTTAACAAACCAATAACCTAGCTTACAAGAAAAGTGGGAAGGAAATATAAAGCTTTCAGGAAGAAAGCTAAACAGACTGAAGTTGTGGAGAGCAGAGAATGGAAGAAAGGGGAGCTACCATTAAGCGGGTAGCTGACTACTTTTTGTCTCTGGGGATAGCTATCAGTTTTAAGAGGTGAGACTGCGCTTTACCTGGGAAGAGATTGCTTTGTCCTCTGGGGGACAGATGAACCAGTAGTGATCTTTGAGGCCAGAATGAAAACAGAGGCATTAATCACAGGCTGGTTTTCCCCAAAGACATCTATAAAATTCTAAAGCTGCACCACACAGTACACGAAAGAGGTAAGCCAGAAACCTCTAAAAGGAAAAGTGGATCAGCCTAGAGGAGCTGGGAAACCACAATCAGAAAACTGAACCCAACAAGAAGGCAGCCTGGTGACCATTCCAAACTCTCAAATGAAGCACTTGGAAACTAGGACCTAAAGACACAGATGGTAGAGATAAGCTGAGCTTTATCAAAACAGCAACACTGCCCTGAGTTCAGATTTCAACTGAATTCAGGTAATCGGCTCACCGCTTTTCTGCTCAGAAGAAAGGTTAAATCCTTACTATAGAAATCCACCTGGAGTCTACTATTTTTATGCACATTACTAGAATTTCAATCGTAAATTAGCAAGCAAGCAAACAATCAACACAATGTTTTAAGAAAGTGAAAAAGAAGAACAGAGCCACATGTGATCTAGACAGTATAGTCAGCAGAAAAGGACTTTAAAATACCTGGCAAACAGAAAGAGGTGGCAAGACATAAATGAAAAGAAATAGAAGCCTGCCAAAGAATTAACATCTACAAAAAGAGGATTACTGGTAGCTCACGCTTGTAATCCTAACTACACAAGAGGCTCAGATTTGGAGGATCTTGGTTTGAGACTAACACAGGCATATAGTTGGAAAGACTCCGTTTCTAAAATAACCAGAGCAAAATAGGCTGGAGGTGGGACTCAAGTGGTAGAGTGCCTGTTTTGTGAGCTTAAAGCCTCAAAGCTTTAAGGAACCCCAGTCTCACCAAAAAATAAATGAATAAAAATAAATAAATAAAAAGTGGGAGTTGGATATGGGAGAATTTGGTCCAAGGCTGGCCCTGGGCATAAAGTACAAGTCCTATCTGAAAAATAAAATATACCAAAAGGGCTGGAGGCCCAGCTCAAGTGCTAGAGTGCCTGCCAAGCACACAGGAGGCCCTAGGTTTAAATTCCACTACTGTCAAAAAAAAAAAAAAAAGATTCATCTGTTTTTATATTACTCGATAACCCATTCTATTTTTTACAAGATTACTATTCCATTGCATGGATGTCACAATATGTGAAATTTTAGATTTAGAGAAAAATTAGGAGCAGACTGGATACCTAAGACACAATTAGTGAAAAGGAAAAGAAGTTCAAAGAAAACATTCTATCTGAAATCTAAAGAGGAAAAACTGATGGAAAATACAAAAGAAGTGTAGAAGATAGTGACACTGTAAAAGTGAACATGTCACTGGAGTACTAGAAGAATGAAAGGAGAAAAAAGTAATAAAAGGAGAAACAATATTCAGAGATTCAATGAGCATATTTCAAAATAGGTGAAAGAGATCAGCCTACAAACTTAAGAAACTGAATCTCAAGCAGGATAAAACAAATAATAAAAGTCAACTCCATCTGAATATACCACAGTAAAAGGACTACAGAGGAAAAAAT
The DNA here is from genome assembly GCF_047511655.1 of Castor canadensis. Classification (NCBI taxonomy): domain Eukaryota; kingdom Metazoa; phylum Chordata; class Mammalia; order Rodentia; family Castoridae; genus Castor; species Castor canadensis. The sequence continues at coordinate 10,469,594 of NC_133398.1, read as the reverse complement.
CATTTCCTTAAACAGACTGTGACAAATCTATTAGATGATTTCTCAACAAAATTGAGAGAAAAGATAATGGAATTAAGTCTATAAACTGTCAAAGAAAAAAAAGTATCAAACTCGAGTTTTATACTCACAAATGATAGGAAACTAAAGGTATTTTAGGACAAAATCCAAAATACAAGAATAAGTTACAAGCAAGAGAAAGAACTCAAATGAGGGTAGATACAAATGAATATCAAATGTACAAAGCAATTATGATTAATTTCTTGTATGAAATATAGAGCATGAAAATGGAAACCAAAAATAATGTAAACAGCAGGAAGGAAATATATGAATAGGGTTGAACATGGAAAACATCTAATGAAAATTTACTAAAACCTGCCAAGAAACAGGAAACTAACTAACCAACAAGGAAAACAATCAGTCAATAGATACAGACCCACATGATTGAAAAACATAGGTAACTAGAAGGCATGGTTGTATTTGCTGGCACTGGGGTTTGAACTCACGGCCTCATACTTGCTAAGCAGGTGCTCTACCACTTGAGCCATTCCACCAGTTCTTTTTTTGTGTTGGGTGTTTTTGAGATAGGGTCTCTCAAACTATTTTCCCAGGTTGGCCTCAAACCACGATCCTTTTGATCTCTGTCTCCTAAATAACTAGGATTACAGGTGTGAGCCAACAGTATCCAGCTGGAAACAGCTATTTTAATGATGAACAATTTAAAATAAAACTTAAAAAAGTTCAGTGATCTAAGGAATAATATCGAAAAAGTATAACTCACATTGAACTGGAGTCTGAGAATTAGGTAAGAGAAGGTGTGACAGAAACAATAGTTGAGAAAATAATGCCTAAAAAACTTTCAAGCTTGAGGAAACTCACAAGCACATATATTCAAGAGTCAACAAATCCAAGAAGGATAAACTCTCCCCTTACCCTTACTCATAATAACCACAATGCTAAAAGCAGTGTTAAAGAGGAAATCTCAACAGCAGCCAAAGAAAAAAGAATGTTACATTTATAGAAACCAAGGGAAGATTTTCCACAGAGTGCTTGTCAGAAATTATGCAAGCAAGAAAACAATGGGAAAAATATTTTACATGGTAAAAGGAAAAAAACTAGTTGACCTAGAATTTAATATCCAGTGAAAATAGCTTTCAAAAATAAAAATGAAGCTTAACTCCCCTCCCCTTTTTGTTACAACAAAAACAGTGGTTCATGCCTGTAAATCCTACAAAGCCATGATTTCAAACCTTAGTCCCAAAAAGGATGGACGGGGTGGGGTGGGGGGGATGACCCAAGTAAATTCATTACCAGGACATGAGCATACCCGTAATATAAGAAATATGAAAAGACAGGCACTGTTGGCTCCTGTCTGTAATCCTAGCTACTTGGAAGGCAGAGATTAGGATTCAAAGCCAGCCTGGGTAAATCACTTGAGAGGCCCTATCTTGAAAATACCCAACACAAAAACGGGCAGGCATACTGGCTCAAGTGTTAGAGCCTAGCAAAGGTGAGTTTAAACTCCAGGACTGTCAGGAAAAAGAAAAAAGTTAAACTAATCAGATGGGAACTTAGGACTGGAGGAGTGGTTATGGTTCAGGTGGTAGAGTGACTACCAAGCAAGCACAAGGCCCTGAGTTCAAGTCCCAGTACTACTAAAACAAAATGACAACAAAAACAGATGAAAAGTCAATCCTAAACCAAAAAATGAGGAGTGCTAGAAATGGCAAATACATTGTAAATCTTAAAATAAATTTAAATTTTATTGTAAATACTTAATTTTTTCTCATTTTCAAATTTTTTCAAAATTTGTCATACCATAAAAAATAAAAATGTACTAAGCTTTATAATATATGGAGAATAAAAAGTATGTCAACAGTAACAAAAAGTATGGGAATATGCAAAGATACTTTTTGTAAGAGTCAAAAAAGAAGTCACAGGAAATTAAAAAATAATTTGAACTGAAAGAAAACAGTATCAGTATCTGTGGAAGAAGTTCAAGCAATGTGTAAAAGAAATTTTATAGCTTAGAAACTATGTTAGAAGAGAAAAAAGTCTTAAGATTGCTAATCTCTATGGTCTCAGCATCTATCACGAGAGAGTAGAAGAAAAGCACAAAGGACATTTCAAATAGGACAAAGGAAACAAAACTAAGCAAAAGTCAACAGAAGTGAAAAGAAAGGTTAGAGAAAACCAACATTTCATTTATTGCAAGATATTCAGACATATTAGAATGCTGTGATAATAAAGTCAACATATTGTACATATTTATGATAAAAATGACCACAGTGTGGGGGGAAAACATGGTCTACTTAAAAAATGGTGCTAGGTCTACTGAAATCAACATGAAAATTTTGACCCATACACCATACCAAATCAAAAACAAATTCTAGATAGACCATAGATCTAAATGTGAAAGGTAAAGTAGTAAATATTTTAGAAAAAAAGAAAAAAAGTGAGATTATCTTCATTACCATAGGGCTGGAGAAGATTTCTCAAAATGGGACTAAAAACCAGCTCTTAGTAGAAAGGGAAAAAGTTTCTAAACTGGACTACATTAAATTAAACTTCTGCTGGGTGCCGGTGGCTCACACCTGTAATTCTAGCTACTCAGGAGGCAAAGATCAGGAGGATTGTGGTTTGAAGCCAGCCTGGGCAAAGAGTTTGTGAGACTCTATCTCAAAAAAAAAAAAAAAAATCACAAAAAAAGGGCTGGTGGGGTGGTTCAAGGTGTAGGCCCCGAGTTCAGTATCTAAATAAATAAATAACTAAACTTCTATTCACTAGAATCCCAATACCTGGAATAGGGTCTGGCATAGAGTAGGCACTCAATAAATGTATTAAATAATGCATACAAAAGAGAAAAGGGCTGAAGGCTTGGCTTAAGCAGTAGAGTAACTGCCTAACAAACTCTGAAGCCCTGAGTTCAAACCCCACCAAAACAGAGAAGAGATAGCAGAAGGGAATGAAAGGTAAGTCACAGAGTATAAGATATTTTTATGCAGACTATCTGAGGAACTCCTGCAAATCAATAATACTGGAGTTGCTTGGTCATAGAGTGTGCATATACATAGCTGTGCACAGATAATGTCTAATACTTTTCTACCGTGGATGTACCACTCTACACTTTTACCAACAAAGTACGAGATATCCAGCTTTTTATAAGTTTGCTGGGCATAGTATTTTCAGTTTGTCTGTTTTATATACATATACACATACATGTTTTGAGCAGTAGTGAGGATTGAACTCAGGGCCTTGTGCTTGCTAGGCAGGTGCTCTACTGCTTAAACCACTCTGCCAAACCAGTTTGTGTGTTTTGTTTTAGCCAACTGAGTGGGGGATATTCTTAGTAGAGGGCTTGCCATGAAACCCAGGCTGGCCTTGAGCTTTTGATCCTCCTGACTCCACTACCTAAGTGCTAGGATAACAGTCTTTTACCACCTTTTCTAGCCTCCTCATTAGGTTTTAATTTAGATTTTGATTAGTGAAAATTTTTTGCATGAAAGAAAATAGAAAAATTTTGAGCAGATAGTACAACAAAACATAAATATTTCAAAATGTGTCCAGTTAGTGTCCACATCGAATTTTAATATGTTTTAGCTCATAAATTTGAAAAATGGCTATGTAAAGCAAAAATGGAAGAGTACTAAAAAAATTTAGTAACAAAAATGATAGGTGCTAGAGTCAGATCCAAAATTAAAACTTGTTAGTAACACATATAGAAAAATTGATGACTTTTCTAATATCCAATAGATTTCAGTAAATTACATTTGTTTTGTTTTGGGTTTTTTGACAGCACTGGAGTTTAAATTCAGAGCCGCAGGCTTGCTAGGCAGGCTCTCTATCACTTGAGCCACTCCATCAGCCTTACATTTCTAGCACATTAAACCTTCATCATCACGGGACTGTTTTGTCATAAAAAAAAATTTGAAATTTACTATAGACAGATATATTTAAAAAAAAAAAACAACTTGGACTGGCAGAGTGGCTAGCAAGCCATGAGGCCCTGAGTTCAAAAAACAAAAAAGGGACTTCTATCACTATTTTAAAAAGAAAAAGAAACAAAGCAACAACAAGAAAAATCCCGAAATCATCTCTTCCTTTTTTGGCTGATTGGTAGAGTATTATTTAAACGTTTTGGAAAGTTTAGAAAGTTGCCAAGAATAAAGTAAAAATCACTTATAATGCTGCTATTTCGAAATAAAGCTTCTAGACATTGGTAAACTTCCTGCACAATATTTTTTACTGTGCATATATGTACAGATATTCGAACATTAAATAATTGTTTACATATCACCATGGCAAATTTATTTGCATTTACCATGTTGTAAGTATCTTCCACAGTGATTAAAAATTCTGTTAAGCCATTTAAATGTAATTTATTCCATATATGCACATAGCATTATTTGATCAACCACATCCTTACAGATAGATGTTATAATAAATATAAGGAAAGAATTTCACAATAATCACAAATACTTTTCAAAGTGAAATTTAAGCATAATTCCTTCACAATTCTTTACCTGATTATTACAATTACCAATAATGAGTGCATCAGCCAGAGACAGCTGTCCTACAATCATGCCCTGCTCCAGCAATGGGGCTCCTGTCTCAGCAAGGCGATTGGATGTGATAACAATGGTGTTATCATCATTCAACACCATTACAGGATCCGCCTAAAGAAATAAGCAGGAAGTTAATGGCAGGACAAAAATATAAATACAATGTCATTTATTTTTCATGATATCATACATATACAACAAAATATATACCACATCACCATTTATTTATCTATGATTTTGACAACTTTTCTTCATTTCTTTTTTTTTTTTCATGAACCCACTGAGCTACATCCTTGGCCCTGACAGCTTTTCTTCTCAAGAACTGACCTCAATGAAAGCTGCTACTTCTTGAAGCACCAAGTTCCATTCCACTTGATCTTCAGTATTAAAGCGGTGAGTATAATCCTCAATTTCATCTGACAATTCCTGATATTAAAATATCACAAAGAAAAAGGTTTTTTAAAACAAAAACACAAAAATATACAACTATGTTTTAACATTCTTAACATAAACCTATATAGTTAGAAAGTTTGGTTATTATCAATACCCATTCCCAATTATGACAGAAAACAAATAATGAAGACCACATAAAAAAAGAAAACCACATTTTTTTTTTTGCTTTAAGATAAAAAATTTCAGAATGATATGCATCAAATAAGATCTTTATAGAAATCCACATTCTAATCAGTGCTACAACAGCAATGAATTTATTAATAGAAAAGTCTGAATGGAGAAACTCAAAGTTTTTTAAATTAAAAAAATACTTCTTGATATTTTTTGAATTTATATCATACTGTCTATTGGAAATAGTCCTATTAGTAACCAGGAGTAGAGAAGGACAGAGGAGGTGTGTATAGAGCTTTTTTCAGAGATCTCATTCCTGAGACCAAAATATTAAGAAGTATGCCACTGAAACCATTGGGTACAGAGTGCAAAGAGAGTGTAGTGGGGCAACAATCACAGATATTATGTGGACTCTGAACATAGTTAACTTGTAAGTACATGATGGGATGAAGGACAGAGTGATGCAGGAACTCTACTCTAAAGTTGTGATGATTAATCTTGACTGCCTAGGAGATTAGTAAAGAACACCTCTGGGTGTGTCTGTGATGGTATTTCAAGATCATGGGGGTTCTGATTTAATTAACAGTTTAATCCACTGATAGATTCAAAATTTCAATAGAATATAGGGAGGTGGTAGAACTGTGGAAGGTGGGTTCTTGTTGGAGGACGAAGGTCATGGGGGTGCTTGTCTTTGAAGAGCATTTATTGTCCTGGCTCCTTCCTGTTTTCACTCCACTTCCTGGCTGCCATTAGTAGAAAACCTCTGCAATGCTATGCCCTCCCCACCATGACGGATTGGAACGTTTGAAACTGTGAGCTAAAGAAAATCAATCTTTTCTCCCTAAAGTTGTTCTGTCAGGTTTTATGGTTCAAGAAACACAAAAGTAACTAACACAAAATTAATGTAAAAACTAAAATTCATTCATAATACGTTAGTAAAACATTATGTGACTTTTCCTATCCTAACTTTTTAATTGTTTTCTCCTAAACCAAATATTCTAACTTCTATTTGCATTTCCCAATCGTCTATTGACAATGTAAAACGTGCTGAAGGGTCAAAAGCAAAGGATTCAGATCATCATCTGGAAGCAGTATGAAATACAATAAAGTCTGGAAATGTTTTATCATTACCTTTGTCAGAGGTTATTATATTTGGAATGTTGTAATTATTTAGATATCAAAATCATTTAGTGCTGTGGCATATATAGCTCAGTGGTAACAAGGATGAGGCCTTAGGTTTGATCCCCATAACTGCACACACACACACAATAAAAATTGACCTTGAATTTATTTATTTATTTGTTTGTTTGTTTATTTATTTAATTCAGACATGCATACAATGTTTGGGTCATTTCTTGAATTTATTTTTTAAGAAAAATTATCCATATATAACTAAGAGATTGGGATTTTAATTATTTTAAAGAACATTTATAATCCCAGCACTTGGGAGGCAGAGGAAGGACGACTAAAGTTTGACTGCAAGCCTAGGTTGCATAGTAAGACCGACTCAAAAAAAAAAAAAACAAAAAGAAAGTATACACTTACTCTTACCTTTACCAAATCCTTCACAACATCCATTTTGTTGAGAAGAAGACAAACTACTATAAATCTTGCATAGTATCGCAGCTTCTTAACTACCAACTCAGGTCTATGGTGGATAAATGGAAAATTACTCATTAGATTAAAACAGAATATATGCATTTTTTTAATGTTTCCAATTATTTGATGATTTAAAACTCTGCAGTTTTTTCGGATAGTCCTAGGATTTCTACCTATAATGATATAGCCTTCTAAACACACAATTCATTCAGTGATTCATTAAGCCATCATTCATTCAACAAATATCTGCTAAGAACTTTAGCGCATCAGGTACAATGTCAAGTGAAAAAAGAATAATGATCGAAACACACAGAAACAGACAAAATCCCTTCTTCAAGGCAAGGCACAGTGGTTCACAACTGAAATCTCAGCTACTAAGTAGATGGAGATCATTAGCGAGATTCCTTTTTAATCAATAAGCTGGGTGTGCTGGCATGTATCTGTCTTCCCAGTGACAGGGAGGCTGTAAGTAGGAGGACCACAGCCTGAAGTTGGCCTCAGGCAAAAATGGGAGACCCTACTTGAAAAATAAATATAGCAAAAAGGGTTGGGGGATTGATACAAATGGTAGGGCACCTGCCAAGCAAACATGAAGATAACTCCAGTATCCTCCCAGCCAAAAGAAACAAAAGCAAAAATAAAAATAAATCACTTCTTCACATACTTTGCAGATAGAAGAGTACCTAATATATGGAAGAGTCAGATAAACATGTAAAATACAATGTAATAAGTATAATGATAAGAGAAATGAAGATTGCTGTTTGAGCTCACAGGACTGGATGTTGGGTGAGAAAATGCTTCCTGGAGAAATATGTACTTATACCATTTACATGTAAGGTCCTCATTACTTTGGCTGGATTTATGTCAACCACATGCTGTTTGCTTCCTATTTGCCCTCCTGGATTAATGTACCTCTATTGCTCTTTCCTACTCTCTTTCTGATTAAGGAAGTATTTTTTTTTTTTTTTACTTTGTCACTGTTATTTTTTTTTTCATTTTTCTTTTATTATTCATATGTGCATACAAGGCTTGGTTCATTTCTCCCCCCTGCCCCCACCCCCTCCCTTACCACCCACTCCGCCCCCTCCCTCTCCCCCCCACTCAATACCCAGCAGAAACTATTTTGCCCTTATTTCTAATTTTGTTGTAGAGAGAGTATAAGCAATAATAGGAAGGAACAAGGGTTTTTGCTGGTTGAGATAAGGATAGCTATACAGGGCATTGACTCACATTGATTTCCTGTGCGTGGGTGTTACCTTCTAGGTTAATTCTTTTTGATCTAACCTTTTCTCTAGTTCCTGGTCCCCTTCTCCTATTGGCCTCAGTTGCTTTAAGGTATCTGCTTTAGTTTCTCTGCGTTAAGGGCAACAAATGCTAGCTAGTTTTTTAGGTGTCTTACCTATCCTCACCCCTCCCTTGTGTGCTCTCGCTTTTATCATGTGCTCATAGTCCAATCCCCTTGTTGTGTTTACCCTTGATCTAGTGTCCACATATGAGGGAGAACATACGATTTTTGGTTTTTTGAGCCAGGCTAACCTCACTCAGAATGATGTTCTCCAATTCCATCCATTTACCAGCGAATGATAACATTTCGTTCTTCTTCATGGCTGCATAAAATTCCATTGTGTATAGATACCACATTTTCTTAATCCATTCGTCAGTGCTGGGGCATCTTGGCTGTTTCCATAACTTGGCTATTGTGAATAGTGCCGCAATAAACATGGATGTGCAGGTGCCTCTGGAGTAACAGTCTTTTGGGTATATCCCCAAGAGTGGTATTGCTGGATCAAATGGTAGATCGATGTCCAGCTTTTTAAGTAGCCTCCAAATTTTTTTCCAGAGTGGTTGTACTAGTCTACATTCCCACCAACAGTGTAAGAGGGTTCCTTTTTCCCCGCATCCTCGCCAACACCTGTTGTTGGTGGTGTTGCTGATGATGGCTATTCTAACAGGGGTGAGGTGGAATCTTAGTGTGGTTTTAATTTGCATTTCCTTTATTGCTAGAGATGGTGAGCATTTTTTCATGTGTTTTCTGGCCATTTGAATTTCTTCTTTTGAGAAAGTTCTGTTTAGTTCACTTGCCCATTTCTTTATTGGTTCATTAGTTTTGGGAGAATTTAGTTTTTTAAGTTCCCTGTATATTCTGGTTATCAGTCCTTTGTCTGATGTATAGTTGGCAAATATTTTCTCCCACTCTGTGGGTGTTCTCTTCAGTTTAGAGACCATTTCTTTTGATGAACAGAAGCTTTTTAGTTTTATGAGGTCCCATTTATCTATGCTATCTCTTAGTTGCTGTGCTGCTGGGGTTTCATTGAGAAAGTTCTTACCTATACCTACTAACTCCAGAGTATTTCCTACTCTTTCTTGTATCAACTTAAGAGTTTGGGGGTCTGATATTAAGATCCTTGATCCATTTTGAGTTAATCTTGGTATAGGGTGATATACATGGATCTAGTTTCAGTTTTTTGCAGACTGCTAACCAGTTTTCCCAGCAGTTTTTGTTGAAGAGGCTGCTATTTCTCCATCGTATATTTTTAGCTCCTTTGTCAAAGATAAGTTGCTTATAGTTGTGTGGCTTCATATCTGGATCCTCTATTCTGTTCCACTGGTCTTCATGTCTGTTTTTGTGCCAGTACCATGCTGTTTTTATTGTTATTGCTTTGTAATATAGTTTGAAGTCAGGTATTGTGATACCTCCTGCATTGTTCCTTTGACTGAGTATTGCCTTGGCTATTCGTGGCCTCTTGTGTTTCCATATAAATTTAACAGTAGATTTTTCAATCTCTTTAATGAATGTCATTGGAATTTTGATGGGAATTGCATTAAACATGTAGATTACTTTTGGGAGTATTGACATTTTTACTATGTTGATTCTACCAATCCATGAGCATGGGAGATCTCTCTACTTTCTATAGTCTTCCTCAATCTCTTTCTTCAGAAGGAAGTATTTTTAAGTGTTCCGTTTTATACCCTCTACTGACTTCTTATTAAAACCTCTTCTTTTTTACTGTACTTTTTTAGTGGTTGCTAAGAATAGCATTGAGTATCGTTAAGTTACCAAGACTGTACCTGTTCACACCTAACACTATTTGTACTTATCCCTTATCAATTCAAACCCAACATTTCTAACTTGCATTTCCTGTTTTCCACATTCTCACATCAAAATACAATAATCTTAGGGCTGGAGGTAAGACTCAAGTGGTAGAGCACCTGCCTATCAAGTGTGAGGCCCTGATTTCAAACATTAGTACCACCAAAAAACTAAATAAATTTCAAACCCCAAATACAGTAATTTTGTGTGTGTCGGGGGGTGGTGGTGGTGCTGGGGTTTGAATTCGGAGTCTACAACTTGAGCCACTCCACCAGTGCCTTCTTGCGATGGGTTTTTTTGAGACAGGGTCTCTTGAACTATTTGCCCAGGCTGGCTTCGAACCGAGATCCTCCTGATTTCTGCCTCCTGAGTAGCTAGGATTACAGGTGTGAGCCACTGGTGCCCAGTATAGTAATCTTATAACAGTACAATTTTTGTGTATGTTTGACATTTTCCATAATAAAATTTGTAAAAATCTTTTTTGAGCTATTTAGAAATATGACTACTAGTAGATAAATTTAGTGATTTTTTTAAACCAGTTTTTTTTTCTTGTATTGAATAGAATTATACCATGATTAGAGAACATATGCTTGAAATTTTACTAATCTTGTTTTGTGGCAAGAATAAATCAATTTCACAAACATTTCATACAAACTTAGAAATATACATTTGTTTACTGTTGTAAATAGTTTCATGAAAAACAGAACAAGTTTTTGTTTTCCAAATCATATAATTTGGAAAATTTTTTTGGTGGTACTGTTTTTTATTTGTTGTTAGTATTTTTTTCCCCTTTGATAGTGGACTTTGAACTCAGGGCTTCACTCTTACAAGGGAGGTGATTTATGGCTTGAGCCTTATTATCTCCAGGCCTTTTTGCTTTAGTTATTTTGGAGATAGGGTCTTACATTTTTCCCAGGATGGCCTGGACTTTAATATTCCTATTTTAAGTTTCCTGCTATCGCTGAGGGGACAGGACACCATTACGCCCAGCTTTTTTTTCCAGTAACATGGGATCTCACAAACTTTTTGTTCAGTTTTGCCTGGAATTATGATCCTCCTGATCTCAGCCTCCTGCATAGCTTGAGATGACAGGCAGACGCCACTGTGCACAGCAATTGGCTGCAATGTGGTCTTGCCAACTTTTTGTGTAGAATGGCCTCAACCATAATCCTCCCAATTTTAGACTCCCAAGTAGCTAAGATTATAGGACTGAGCTTCCAACTGTACTGGCTTTTCTTCTTTTTTTTTTTTTCCCCAACTCAGACCTTGTGCTTGCTAGGCAGGTGCTAGTTGAGCCACACCTCCAGCCCTTGGTATTTTAGTGACTTCTCAGGTAGGGTCTTGCACTTTCACATGGATCTGGCCTCAGATTGTGATCGCTGGCCTTGCATACCTGAGGCTACCACACCCCGCCAATATTGTTTCTTTGAGATAGGATCTAACTTGGTTTTTTTGCTATGGCTGGTCTTAAACCATGATCTTCCCATCTCTGCCTCCTACCACTCTTGGCCTTGGTCTCCATGATATATAAACAAATATGCATATCAAAAATTTCCACATACGCAGACAACCTATCATTTCCCCCATTTTTGCTTTATTATACCACTTTTTTGCTTTATAATGCTACATTACTGGGCATATACAAGTTTAAAATTTTAAATTTTTCTGAGTTCTTTTTATCATTATAGACTAGACTTCTTATCCTTAATAATACTTTTCAGCTTAAATAAATATACACATAACTATTCTGGCATTTCTTCCTCTTAGTAAATAAATGTCTCACTTATCTTTTCCTATGCCCCTTGCATTTTTGGAGGATCTCTTATCAATATTACTTAGGTATATTGATAATCTCTGTCCTTTTAACTGGGAAGTTCAGAGCACTTACATTTAATGTGATTACAACTGTATTTGGACTTGTATTTGTTTTATCATTTTGTGCTATTTATACCTGTTGGGAGTATTTTTTACTTTCCTATGTTCTATTGCAATGATCGTAATGGTGTTAGGCATTTTCCCACTTCTTGTTCTGAAGTTACGAATGTCTTTATATTCTTTTGAAGTATTTTTCTTAGCCAGGCATGGTGGCATACACCTATAGTTCCTGTAGTTGGGAGACTAAGGTAGAAGCATCATGGGTTCAAGGCCAATCTGGACCACTTAGCAAGATCATGTGTCAAAAAACTCTAAAAAGATTTCGCTTACAATTTTAATAAGTAAACTTTATTAACTATATGCTTCTGTACAATAGATGGATCTTATTAGAATGGTTTAGTTTCTTATATTCTTTCTTTTTAAATGCTGTCATATGGCATGGCATTTGGCCCTTTCTTATATTACTAAATGCAACTATTCATTTTTATAATGATTACTATCTTACAAAGTCTATGTTTTAGGGAAAAAGGAGATTTTTTCCCCTTACCAATCTTTACTACTGTTTACCACAGTTTCCTTCTAGTTTCCATTTTCCTCCTACTTCTTTTTGTCACCACAACCAAGTACCTCCCTGCAAGGTCATCACAACACTGGCCGCAGGGTTAATGAACTAGGGACTTCCCTACTTTCTTGACAGCCAAGCTGTCCATTTAAAGGGATGAGTGATCTACTTTATGTAGCATTTCTAGGGGCTTTGAAACAGAAAGTATTTTAGGTTATCTAGCCTATCACATGATCAGAAGTGGAATTCAAAAAGAAGGATATTTAGTAGAATAAGGTTCATATTTGAAATAGGAATGATTTGTCCTTTAATGTTTTTATGAAGAAATACCAGGTTCTATGAACCTGTAAGATGGATTATACAATCAGCACATTTTCTATAAAGGACCAGACAGTAAACATTTAAAGATGTGCAGGTCACATACATTGTCTGTAACATGTCTTTTCCTTTTTTACCACCCTTTGCAACTGCAGCAACAATTTGAAGCTTCCAGGCAGTACAATATCAGAACACAGTAGGCTGACACCTATATTAAATGAGCATACAGAAGTGGGCACATGATTCTGTTCTGGAAGCCACTGTGTTCAATGGCAGCAAAGTACAGCTGAGGTTCCTCAGTGCTATCTACTCATACCTGAGAGGCCATCCTAGTCATGCCCAGTAACTTGCATTATAGCCCACAGCCTACTGGCTGACTCCGTATTAGTGGAAGAAAAGGTGTGACCCTCAATGGAAAGGGCCACATCAAGTCCAACTCCTCAACACCAGCACTTTGAAGTGTCAAAGCTTTCAGTTTTAGAATCATATTCCCCACCTGATTGTCATCTCCAATGTTAATATCGTAATGCTCTTGACAAACTTCTGGACTCCAGAGTTCTAGCCTTGTCCCACCTGGCCTGCCCACTCACTCCTGGAAAGACCCAGACTCATTAACTATGCATTTTCTTGGGAAACTTGCTCCAGGCAGCTCACTCAACATCTTCCAACAACCTCCTTTGTAATCAGACCTCTCTTCACCTTTTCCATATCTACCTTTGCACAGGCTCAGCCTTGGCCATTACAACAGAGTTGGGCTTTGAGTGGCTGTGTAGTAACATCCCTTCTAAAAGCAGAATAAACAATGGAGCAACACGTTCTGACAGCTGTCTCTGCTCAATGACAGGCAGTCACCCTGGTGACTGCTAAAACATACCACTTCTCCTGGATTCTTTAGACACTGAAGAAGTGCTTCTTTCCTTTTGAGGAGAGATGCTTTTTGCCTGTTAAATGAACTGTGAAATTGTAGATCACTTTCATAATTGGTTTTCTTCAGTGGCTGCACATTTTAGCAGCTGTTGCTACCTTGACTGGTCCCCTTTCCCTGTGTTAACTAAGAAACAATCAACCTACCAAGTAAATGAAGTCCTTCCTCAACCCACAGAATAAGGCCAAGGTTTTGCACAATGGATTGGCCTCCACACCTGGGAACTGAGGATTGGATCCAGGGCCTCATTCATGCTAGGCAAATCTCTACCACATGAGCTATACCCACCCTCAGCCCTTCTTTTTTGTTTTGTTGTTTGTTTTTGAGACAGGGTCTTCAGTTCTTTTTGCCTGGGCTGGCCTCAAACTTGAGATACTCCTGTCTCTGCCTCTGGAGTAGCTGGGATTAAAGTAGTGTACCACCACACTCCTGGATTAGTCTTTGATTCTAATTTACCAGCCCAAAGCAAGCTATTTTGTCATACTGGTTCCACATAATCCTACCTCAGTTTATCTGCACAGCCCTAGGAAGCAGCAAAGGAAAACAATTCAGATGAGATGCTTGCTGTTAAAGTAGAAAATTATTTCAATAAATCAAACTCTTGGGTTTTAGGCCAAAAAGCCCAAGGCCATTTTCCCTTTTGGTACATTAGAAAATGCAGAAAAGTGAATTATACAAGGTAATTTGCTTGCTTAAAATAATTCTCTATTTATATGTATTTTAAATGCTGACAGAATGTCACCACAACCTTTTGTATTTTTTAGAGGTATAATTTATCTTAATAAGAACTCAGATAAGCTATATAACATGAATGTAAAAACAAATTAGGGTTGGAGGAAATTATTTATAATGAAAATATCTAAGGAAACCAGAAAAATCCTAAAGAAAAAGTAAATGATGAAACTTTGCTAGAAGATGAAGTAGGGGATGACAAAAAGATGAAGGGAAAATGTAGACTCCAGCATCTACACACAGTACTGCATCAAGCAAACCCTCCTAGACAAGTATGCACAAGATGTGTAAGGAAACAGTGGGGATTTATCAAGGGGTAATAATTTCCCAGTCCCATCCTCATCTGAACATTGCAATTCACCCATATCCCAAATATTTCTGGAACCTGATTAGAAGACAACCTTCTTAAAGGAAGCTAGCACATCATCTTTTTTCTCTCATCCAAGCACCTGTCAAAGACCCACATGTATAATACAGATTTATAATAATACTGTACTCAACTAATTTCTATTGGGAATCTATAAATTTCAAATTATTTTTATACACACACATGCACATTGGAGCTACACAACTACAAAAACAGTAGTGGGTTTAAAAAATTTTCTAACAGCATTAACAGACTTCTCTGGTCCTACATGACAGTTGTCAATAGGCTATTGAAGATTCATAAATTAAGATTACAGGCTAAAAAGAACATATTTTAGATAAGCCTCATTTTGGAGTTATTTTTTATGAAATTTGTGTAACTCCAACCTCTTATGAAGAAATAATCCCAATCCTCCTTTGTGCTGAGACTCCATCCTAGCATTGTGACATGTGTATTGATACCTGTAATATTTCTGCTTTTAGGTAACATATCTAGTATGATTTAAAAGGCTGCTATAAAACAGGCACTTAATAACGCCCATTAACAAGTACAAGTTATAAATGATTGTGTACTTTTCTGCAGAATTTCCAGACTACAAATTGAATGTTTTATCCTCATGTTTTGAAAGCACTGTAGACACTTACCTATCTTCTTTGTTGACTTGAGAGTAATATGATCTCTGTCTGATTGCAGAGTAGAAGGAGAAAGCCTCGTTCAGATAGCTGGTCTCAGATGTGCGTAAGCTATGAGAAAAAAAATAGTAAGTATGACCAAAGTGTTTCGAAAGTATTCACGAGAGACACCGTCCCATATTGTGGCATTCCTCTACACAGGAGGACGGGAATGGCTGACCTAAATTTAAATCAGCAAGGTAGTATCACCCTTAATTTGAATAATAATAGTAATAGTAACAATAATAACAATAATAATACATCCCTGCTGTTCCCAAGACTTTCTTTGCTAGGCAAGTGCTCTATCACCTAAGCCACTCTGCCCCAGCCTTTTTTGTATGTTGTGTTATGTTGGGTATTTCTGAGAGAGGGTCTCACAACTATTTGTGTGGGCTGGCCTCAAACCATGATCATTCTAAGAGTCTAGGATTACAGGCATGAGCTATCAGCACCCAGCTCTAAGACTTTTTGGTGATGCCAACAAAAGCACACAACATTCTCATTCTACAAGGGATTCTCCCGGCAGCAGCTGACCCAACTATATTTGCCCCCAGGACCAGACGTGTGACCTCCCACAAATCCACAGTCACTTGAACTTTGGCCCATTTCTTTAGCTTTTCCTCACAAAACTCATAAAAGGACTAACCTGTATATCTTCAGGGGATGATAATTTGTGTTCTTTAACATTTATAGTTAAAGTTCCTTAAAAGGAACTTTTAAGAACATGTTCTCCCCAAGAGAGTGATTTTAACCGTAGGCATTTGGGATAGCCTGCCAACACGTAGGAAGATGAGAGACTTTTCTTGCCTTATACTTTGTAAGTGGTCCAAGCTTTTTCTATTATATACCTGATTTTACTTTGTGATAAGATTTAGATTACTAGAATTAGCTCTTCTCTTTTCTTGAATCAAGGGTGGAACTATATAGATGTTATTACTCTAAGGATGTAATTAAAAGTATCTTCATTTATTTCATGTAACCTTTCAAACATATCCTACAAGTGTGAGTTTTTTATCGTATCCTTCTGAAAACCAACTATTCAAACATACAAGTTTTATGTCTCTGCATACTATCAAGACTTAAGTAAAGCCATAAGAACAATAAATTTATTTAGTATTAATCATGTATCAAAACCCAAGACCAAACTCCTTTATGTCTGGTCAACTGTTTAAAGAGCTCTTGGAGAAAGTAATACTGCTTGGATTAATGGAAGGACGTTTCATGATGTGCCTTGATCAATCTGGTCTAAACCAGATTACATTTATAACTGTCTTCTCTCCTAGCAAGTAAGTATGGTATGTAGACTCCTGCATATTTGTGTTTTCTTTTCCTTTCTTATTTATTTTCTTGGGAGTACTGGAGGGCTGAACTCAGGGCCTTGTGCTTGTAGTACAGTGGGCTACCACTTGAGCCACCCCACCAGGCCTGCAATGCTGTGTTTTAATCAAGGTGACAAAAAACTCTTTCCATGTACAATTCACTTACTAATAGTGGTAGTATAGCTGCCCGATCTTGGAAGCAATTTCCCCAATTTGCCACCGCTTCAGGCCATACCGATTATCCAAGACTTGTCTGTTATATAGGAGACAACAAAATAGAAACAAGAAACTCTAAATTTCAAAATAACCAGATCTGTAAACTCAATAGGAAAAAATACCACACAACTAGCAAAGCTCATGAATTTTCATGAGATTTCAACATAATCATTCAGCAAGATTAAAATAACATTTATTAAATGCCTATTTAGAGTAAGTAGAGATATAAAAAGAAAGTTCTCTAAGCAACAACTCCCTCCCAAAATAGCTTTTGCCAATAGATAGATGTATTTTAGAATGAAACCAGGGATCATTCCATTCATGTTAGAGTTAATCTGAATCATTCAGATACAACATTGGCTTAAAAAATCAGGTAAAAACACTACATTTTAAAGTTGTAAATAAATGGGGAAAAATCTGTTTTCATTTGAATCATGAAGGTGCAACATATTATTTTAAAAGTACCAAGATAAAGAACACTGAGGTAGAGGTCAAAACTGCAACTAATCTAGAATGGACCTTCACTCTCCTTTAACTGTAAATTCCTTTACCGATGTTGTTGCTGGAACTTCCAGAGTTTGGTGTAAACATCGAAAGTTCTTCCAAAGTATGACTGCCACTGCTTCTGTCCATATTGTGGCAAATCTCTGTAATAAGAAAGAACATGTCAACTTTAAATCTCTTCTGCTTTTGGAAATTAAATCTTGTGACGTTGCAAATCGGATTTACAGTACTTGCATTTTGGTTTTCCTTTTTTAAAAAAAGTTATCATTTTTGGAGCAAACATAGTTCAGGGGTCCAGGACACATTCTTTCCTAGCCTCCCCATTAATTGATAGCTCATTCTCCATGTCTTTACAGATGCCTCTCTCATGATGACTTCAGTACTCTCTTCCCTCTCCCTGGATGATCTCATTTATACTAATTTATATAATGACACTTTAGAAGTGGGTGCGCAGGTATAGTGTTACTCTTCTCAACTTTCTATCCTGTTCTTAAAAGAGAAATACACAACTCTGTCCTTGAACCTGATAACTATGGTCCATGTCTTTGAGAAACAAATACTTTCTACCACATGAAAAATGGGCATAGCTATGTTATCTCTCTTTGGCCAGTAAAACAGAATTAACGTGATCTGTACCATGTCTAAGGAGAAAAATTAGAAACATTTCATGGTTCAGTATTTTCACTTTTCTCCATGATCTAATACTTACTGCTCTTCAGCCTGAACCCAGAGAAGATACATTTAATGGAGTCTCAGGACTACAGATAACTTGTAGCTAACATGGGAACTACAAATAAATCTTTATCATAGTAAGGCACTAAAATTTGGGCATTATGGGCTGCATCATGGCTTAAGTGGTAGAGCACCTGTCTAGCAAGTACAAGTCCCTGAATTCAAACGCCAGTACCACTAAGAGGGGAAAAAAAAAGGAATAAATTCTGGACTTACTTGTTATAGCTGCCTTACTTAGTAAAAACAGAAACTGGCAGCTGAAGAAGGTTATTGCCATAACAAACACACAACATATGTGACACTGGCATTGGGAATGAGTAGCAAGTAACAATGACCGAAGCCAAAAACAATGACCTTTACAGTATAGAGATAAAACTATATCTGAGTTTAAAAATCAGCTTATACAAGTTCTACCCAAAATACTTAATGGGTTATCAGCAGAACTGAGTAGATCTAGAAATCAATTTGGGGAACTGATCTTTTTTATAATTCTGAACATCAACAGTGTTCTTACCACTGATGGTGAAAATATTGTCATTAAATGAATTTTATGACTCTATTAAGGTCTTATATTTCTTGATTCACATGATACACCTTATTGCAAGCTCCTGTATTTTGTTTTTGTGAAAGGTATCACTGAAATCTATACTTTTAACTGCGTAGTATTGAGCAATATTCTTAAATATTCTTAAAAAGTAACACAATAAAGTAATACATGATGAACTAAGCATGTAACTTTATTTTATTCTCTCTCAAGAAATAAAGAAATAACTGGGCATGGTGGTGTATGCCTGTAATCTCAGCACTTGGGAGGCTGAAGCAAGAGGATTGTGAATTTGAGGCAAGCCTGGGCTACATAATGAGACATTATCGCAAAAAAAATGTTTTTAATAAATAAAAGAGGGGTCAATAAACATCCACTGAGAGATTTCAACAAATTTCTAGAACATCAGATGAAAAAATATTGTTATATGAAGAAATATCAATAATATTTGCTGACATCCAAACTTCTGGCAGGAAATGAAGCACCCAAATGGGTCATACGAAGAGGTTAATAAAGAAGCCACAATGGTGTGAAGGGAAGGGAGGCCAACAAAGAATGCTGAAGCTCACAGGCTAAGTACCACCCGTTGCCTTGCTGCAGCCAGGCAGGAGAGACAAAACCTGGGCACTGGGCCGGCTTATTCTCTCCTGCCATCCAAACTCCTCCTGGTACAAAAAAACCCTTTTGGTGTAGCCATGGTTTGCCTTCCAGAATGTCAGGGAGGCAAAAGTGTATAAAATGTAAGTCTGGAGGGACAAAATGAAAATGCCCAGCCCAATGAGTCACATAACAGAGAAGAGAAAGCTAGAACTTGGAAAATGTGAAAAGAGCCAGCCTGTAAGTTACAGAAGAAAAGGAATCAAAGTACTGTTTCAAACAAGGAGCTTGATTAAAGGTTTACCTAAGAATCATTTGCTCCCCAACCCCACCTCAAATGCCAAATATCTGGGCAGTTCTATTTACCTTCTCAGAGAGTGAAGGAAGAAGGAAGGGAAGCAGGGAGGAGGGGGAGAGGGAGGGAGGAAGGGGGAAAAGGACAGAGAGAGAGAGAGAGAGACAGACAGACAGACAGAACACCAGAAGGTAGGAAGGAAGGGGAAAGAAATTTTTCATTAAAGAAATTGGATAGGTTTAGGGGCATGGCTCAAGTGGTAGAGTGCTTGCACAGCAATAGTAAGGCCCTGAAATCAAAACCCCATTGCAGGTGGCAGGGGGCAGAGCAGAGAAGAAGAAAGAAAAGAAACTGGATAAACTCCCCATTCTGGCATTGACTGGGGTGGAGGCGGACCCAGAATAAGGCCAGCCTGTTCAGCTGGCTAAGTAAACAGAGACTTCGGTCAGACTTTCTATTATGCTATTTTTTTTTTCTATTATGCTATTTTTAAAAATAAGAATTTGTTAGAAATTGTAGGAAAGTTTAGAACATGAGAAAAATATGGTCAATTAAAAAAAACATGTAACAATTTAAATTAGAATCGTCAGAATTTATACATACATAAAAAATAAGCAAACTTAATAAGAGAAGGAACTCAACAATAAAGTTGAAAATTTTAAAAATTATGATTGATGGAATAATACTTCATTGGATATGTTATGTCAATATATTATATAAATATAGTTTGCTGAAATCTCTCGGCTGTGATTAGTACCCTCTTTTTCTTTCTTTTCTTGTTTTCAGAAGTTAACCTGGACCATGATCGTCTTATTTACACCTTCCACATAGCTGGGATGACAGTGCATGTCACCACGCCCAGCTTATTGGTTGGGATAGGCTATCACCAACTATTTGCTCCGACTGGCCTCAAGCCACAATCCTCCTAATCTCTGCCTCCTGAGCAGCTGAGATAATAGGAATGAGATACCACGCCAGGTCCAATGTCACAATTTCAAGGAACAAAGTGTTAGAGTGATTGCATCTGAATTTGGACTCCTTTTGAGAAATATATTGGAAGAACAGAGAAAGATTGCTCAGCTTTTGTCTCTGCAATAGACAATACACAATCATATGGCAAAATGCTATTTATTGTTTTCAAATTTTAGAATCCATGTACAGGTAAAAACTATAAAATGGTTCATGATGTTTACACAATGGTAAGTACATTTTGTTCTAAGAAATAAAAACAAAGTTACAATTAACAAAAAACTGGGGATGAGGAGAAAAGATGGAGGGAATGGTGGGAGTGAGAATTTCCTCTTCATACTAAATGAGTCAAGGGGATACCATCAATATGGTACATGGGTGAAGGGACTGAGTTTTGAGGTCAGGGGCCACTTACTGTGCATGCAGCCTGGGCAAGCAAACCCTATGCCTTAGTTTCCTCATTTGTGAAATGGGAATACAGTTGACTGATCCTTACCTAAAATGCTTGAGACCGGAAGTGTTTCAGATTTTGGATTTTGGAATACTCACAAACACAATGAGACATACTGGAGAGAGGACCCGTGTCTAAATATGAAATTTATTTCTGCTTCATATATAGCTTATGCACCTAACCGGACAGTAATTTCTATGATTTTTTTGATACAGAGTCTCATTATATTACTCAGGGCTTAAGTGATCTTCCCACCTCAGCCTTCTGAGTAGCTGGGAATACAGGTGTGCAGCACTGCACTTGCCTATTTCACACAATATTTTCATGAAACAAAGTCTCATAATGGGGAATTTTCCACCGCTGGTTTGTCGGCACTCAAAAAGTTTAAGATGTTGGGAAAATACAATATTTTGAATTTCTGGACTATCCAACATTTAATAATAAATAATAAGGCCTAAGACATAGGTTTGGTGAGAAGAGTAAACAAGTTAACACATGTAAAGAGCTAAGAACAATAAGCAGCACTTAATAAAAACTCAAAATGTTAGATGATATTATCATTTAGGACACCGTAAGAAAAGTGTGCTAAGTAGTGGAGGTGAATCATAAGATGAACAATGGGAAAGCTGAGAACCATAACATATATTCAGAAGGTTTTGTAGAAATTAGGTAATTGTGGGAAGTACTTGGAACAGGCCTGGCAAACGACAAGCATTCGTCATTGTAGTTGCTGTTAATATTACTATTTCTGCTACTATCACTGCTGTTACTTCTATGCAGAGCAAGAGGCAGGAGAAAGAGTAACGTTCAGGCAAATGAACTTTGATCAAATTCACCCCTCTATTACTCTCTTTTACACCTCCTCTCCTACCCTTTATACTTACACTTTGTAGTGGGTTTCATTATGTGATTTTCATAATATATATAATGTACTTCTGTCATATTCACCCATCCACGACCCTCTTCTTTCCCCTTCCCCACTCCTGGTGGTTCCCTCACTAAACAGCACCCTATTTACTTTCATGTCATATTATTACTATTTTGTCTGGTCTAGATTCCACATATGAGAGAAAGTACATATTTGTCTTTCTGATCTTGGCTTACCTTTCTCAACATCATGATCTCCACTTCTATCTATTTCTCTGCAAACAGCATAATTTCATTCTTCTTTATGGCTGAATGCTACTATACTGTGACCAGTTATTTCTTGGGAACCTAGGGTGATTCTATAGCTTGGTAAGGTGAATAAAAAACATAGGTGTGCAGGTATCTCTACTGTATGTCGACTTACATTCCTTCAGATATCCACCCAAGGTATATTTAGCAGGATATATATCTATATCTAGACAGACAGACAGAAAGATATAGCAGGATCATATGGTTGGACTATTTTTAGTTTTCTGATGAACCTCCACATTGATTTTTGTAATGGCTGAGCTAATTTACATTCCCATCAACAGTGTTATAAGGGTCCCGCTCAGGAAATCCTCCCCAGCATTTGCCGTTACTTGTTCTCTTGATGATAGCTATTTTGACTGAGGTGAGATGGAATCTCAGTGATGTTGAGCGTTTCTTTTATGTATTTACTTGCCGTTTATACATCTTCTTGAGAACTATCTGTTCAGTTCATTTGCCCATTTATTAATTGGATTGTTTGTTCTTTTGATTTTTAGTTTTTTGAGCTCTTTGTATATTCTGGATATTAACCCTGTGTATGATGAATAGCGTGCAAAGATTTTCTCCCATTTTGTGGGTTCTCTCTTCATTCTGGTAATTGTTTCCTTTGATATACATTAGCTTTTTAGTCTTTCAAGGTGTGGTAGAATGTGGCAGTGAATCCATCCAGTCTTGGGACTTTGTTTATTGGGAGATTCTTTATTACTGTTTTAGTCTCATTATAGATTTGTTCAGGTAGTTTCTATCCTCTTGGTTCAACTAAGGCAGATCATATGTGTCTAGAAATGTATCCATTTCTTCTGGATTTTCCAGTTTATTAGAATAAAATTTTCAAGTATTCCATAATAATTCTATGAATTCTATTGGAGTTCTTTTTGTGACATTTATTCCCTTTTTCCTCTCTGAATTTATTGATTTGGGTCTTTCCTCTCTTTGTTTTGGTTAGAGTGGTTAAGGATTTGTCAATGTTGTTTATCTTTTCAAAGAAAAGATTTAATTGATTCTTTGTTTTGTTCTTTTAGTCTCTACTTCATTAGTTTCCATCCTGATTACTTCTTCCCACCTACTTATCTTGGGATTCGCTCGTTCTTGTTTTTCTAAGAACTTGGTTTTCTAAGAACTTGACAGTGTAACTTGAGATTGCTTGGTTTTTCCTGAAGAATTCTACATCCAGGTGCTGGCAGAGTGGCTCAATTGGTAGAGGGCCTGCCTAGCAGGTCTGAGGTCCTATGTTCAAACACCGGTACCTACAAAAAAAAAAAAAAAGAAAGAAAGAAAAAAAAATTCTACATCCCGAATGATCTCTGATTTTTTAGTGTATGTGCTCATAGTTACAAACTTTCCCCTTAGCACTGCCTTTGCTGTATACCGAAATTTTTGTCAAGTTGTGTTCTCATTTTCATTTGAGTCTGGGAATTTTTTTTTAATCCCCCCCCTTATTTCTTTGATGGTAATGTTTGATTCTTCTCTAATCCTCATTTGCTTATTTACTCATCTAATGAGATTTATTTAACTCTGATTTTCTTGGTTGCATTTATCTTCCTCTTCTGTGTGTTAAATTCCTTTAAGTATATTTTGCAGTGCTGGCTTACTGGTCATGAATTCCCTTAGTTTTTGTTTATCAAGAAAGGTTTTTATTTTTCCTTCTATTCTGAAAGATACGGCGTACAGTAACCTAGGGTGGCTGTTACCACCTAGGTTAACATGCCCTCCTTGGTTCAGAGTTTCTGTTGAGAAATCTATTGGTATTCTGATGAGTTTGCCTTTATATGTGACTCGGTGTTTCTCCCTTGCAACTTTCAGTATTCTTTCCTATGCTTAATGTTCTAACTGTAACATGCCTTGGAGAAGTTCTATTGTGGTCTTGTCAGTTTGGTGTCCTAAAAGAATCCCGTACCTGAATAATCATCATTGTCTCAAGATTTGGAAATTGCTGGTATTATTTTATTAAAAATGTTTTCTTACCTTCAGCTTGTACCTTTTCTTCTTCAATGCCCATTATTTGCAGGTTTCGTCTTTTAAAAGTGCCTGGAGGTCTTGCTCGCTCTATTTGTACTTCTCATTCTTCCATGCTGCTTTCCCTTAGAAGCTTTACTTCTTGTCTACTGGAAACCACTGCTGGCTGCAAGGAACTTTGTATTCTGTGGACCAAGCAAGTCCTCTCTTGCTGCACAGGACCTGCAGTTTGTGCTCCCAGGGATAGTCTGGGGATATTTCCTCAATCTAGTAACTTAGCTGGGGGTACAAACAGTACACTGAGTTATGCATTGGGGTGAATGACTGAAACTGCCAGTCTCATTGCTTTCAGAGCCTGCCCAATGGTTTACCATGCTATGGAAGGGAGAAGGCTGGGGGAGGTATTTTGATCCTGGGTCTGTGTTCAGAACTCTCAGCCCTGCCTTCAGCAGGCAGTTCCTGGAGCCCAAGCACTCTGCTAGCTATAGGCTTGGTGTTCTCTTTCTGCAGTGATCCTCAGGCGTATCCCCATGAGAATATCTTTATTTCTTCAGCTCTGTCATGTTTCTCTCATGCTGGCAATCAACTCGGCCTTGCATATACAAGGATGCTCTACTACTGAGAAGCATCATGAGCCCCATATTCCGTCTCTTGACTTCAAATTTATCTTTTTATTCTTGGATACTAAGAGCATTGGACATTCTCCCTGAACATCCTTAGTTTAATGTTTCTAAGTTGTACCGGTTCTAAACAAACAAACATTCAAACATTGGCAGTCATCACAAATGCTAGGCAAACTCTCTACAGCTTAGCTACAACTCCTGCCTAGTAGTATCAGTTCTACTCTTTATTGCCATGGGTGTGAATTTTAATCCCGATATGGCATTTTTTGTTTGTTTCCTGAAAGTCTTTCTTGCCTTTTTAAATTTTAGACTCTCCTCTCATTGATTAAAAGAACATCATGATCTGTGGCAATTTATTATAGAAGGCAAATTTTCAAAACTTGCTTAGTTTCTGTTGTGAATCATTTTCAGAGGTCTGAGTCTAGAGAAAGATGTTTGCAAGTGTGTGTGTGTGTGTGTGTGTGTGTGTGTGTGGTGGAGGGGAGAGAGGGAGAGGGAGAGGGAGAGAGGGGGAGAGGGAGAGAGGGGGAGAGGGGGAGAGGGAAAGGGAGAGAGGGGGAGAGGGGGAGAGGGGGAGAGGGAGTGATTAGTTTGGTTTTGCATGATGGATCCAGGCTCTGTGCTTACTGTCTCTTCTTCCTAGAGTGTGTGTCTTAGTGAAGGGAAAGGATAAATCAAACCCTGCCTCAGATCTACACATGGATTAAAGTTCCTAGAACAATTAGCCAACCCAGTCTCTTATCATCTAATGTTAGAGCAGTTGGATCCTCACAGTATGGATCTGACTATGCACTAATGGATATGTAAAAACCTACCAGCTGCCAGAAAATTCTTCATGTCCATACCAAGAAACTGTGCTATACTCATCGATTTTATAGCTTTGGTATAGATACTATGACAGTGTTAATATTTTTCTCTGCTTTACTAATTTTTATGAGCAGCAATCCAGCTATCTCATTAATTCACAAATACACAGTAGAACAAGTGGTGATTTTGTGGTTAAAGACTATCAGTTAACGGGGTTTTTTTTTCTCTCTTTAAAAAACAAAGAAATAAAAAAAAAAGAGAGTTTTATTTTGTTGCCTAGGCTGCCCTTCAAGCCCCAGGCTGTCGATCTTCCTACTTCAGCCTCCTGAGTAGTTGTGATTACAGGCATAAGCCACTGTGCTAAGCTTCAATTAATTTTTGCTGCATAACAAACCATTTGAAAACTCAGCCGCTTAAAACAAAACCAACTTATTAACTAGTGATTTTGTGATTTAGCAGTTTAAGTTGGATTCAGTTGGACAGCTTTCCTGGTTTCAGACAGACCTAACACATGCAACTGGAAAGCTAGTTGGTGATGGCCTCCCTCAACTGTCTACCAGTTACCTACTGGGTACATGCTCCTCATTATCCAACAGGCCTGGTTTGATAACATGAAGGATTGTCTGCAAGGATCCCAAGAGAAGCAAAACAAAGGGCAAGCTCTTAGGTGTTTTTCTTTTCAAGTATTTATATTGTATTTGCCATTGTTTCACCTGCCAAACCAAATCTAGGGGTCAATCCCAGAAAGTCAGGGCTGGCAGAGACTACTTTCAGGGATGGATATATAGAAGGGAACCATTCAGGTTTTTCTTTCTCAATCCTCAATACCTCCACTCCCCCTTTTCTTTTTCTCTAATTGCAGTGACTCATTTATTTTCTATACTGATGAAAAGTTATACATTTTAGTAGTCATAGAACACACAGAATCATGGCTTATATTTTACAATTTATGTAACAGATTTCATGTACTTTAAAATTCTGATCAGATTTCTTGCAGTTATGAATCACTTCCCCCTTCTGGAAAGATGAAGGCACTCATCTCTCACTTTTGCCCACATTTAGCCATCTCTGGACTTAAATTTCCACAGTGTTCTTCCTTCTGTAGTAGTCAGGCCTCTGAAGAACTCACCTAGGAGGATGCACGCTGTACAACCACAAAGGCTACAAGGCTGTGGGGGTTGGAGTACTATCCTGGAAGAAAGGCCCTGAAGTGGGCAAGGTAGAGACACCTTTCTCTTTCAATTTTGTTTTGGAAAACAAAAACATTACACAAAGCACATAAAGCGAGAAGTTAAAAAAAAAAAAATCCTATCACTTCCCTACTTTTTTTTTTCAGTGCTGGGGATCAAACCCAGGACAAACACTATTCCACTGAGTTCTACCACCAACACCCCTTACTTCCAGTCCCAGAAATAACCACCATTAAAAATAGTTTTCCTACGTATACTGAAGTATATATACATATGTTTTTCCATTTCCTCACTTAAAACAAACTGAACTACATGTAATGTTTCATAACATGCTATTTATTATTTATTTATTAATTTATTTATGGTACAGGTTTTGAACTCAGGGCCTCTCATTTGCTGGGTGTTCTACCACTTAAGCCATTACATGTTTTTTAAAATTTAATATCAAGTTTAATACACATAGAATTATATTCATATTTACCATGTACAAAGTAATCCACAATGAACCAATTTATTTGACCAAGACCTTCCTGACAAACATGTATAATGTTTCCAGTCTTTCCCTGTTACAAAATTCTACAATTGGACTGGGGGCATGGTTTAAGTGATAGAGCACGTGCCTAGCAGGTGCAAGACCTTGGGTCCAAATCCTATTACTGCCAAAAAAAGCTGTAATAAACATCTTTATACTAGTAAACTTGAATGATTACATGATATAAATGAAAGGTAGATTTCTATAGGTAGAATTGAAGAATGAAAAAGGTCTGCGTTTTTGAACCACATCTTAAGACAATGGGTAATAAGGCAACATGTAGCTGGCATGGCACACCCAGAACCCCAAGCAACTGGGAGGGTGAGATAGAAGGATTGCCTGTTCAAGGCCAGCCTGGGCTACACAGTTTAGTTCCGGGCCAGCCTAGGCTGCATAACGTGATCCTGTCTCAAAATAACACCCAAAATAACAAAAGGTTTTCCTGTCTGAAATTTTCACACATAGCAAGAATGAACTAGTAAATGAATTTTTAAATTACTTCCATTATCCTCATAAGTAGAAATTCATTTCAGATCACAGGAACAGACTGACTATGGATATTGGTTTTGCAAGTTTTCATCTTTTTATGTCTCCATGGATCTCTAGTGAGCAGATGTACAGAGAAGAAGGACTAATTGGGTATTTTTAAATGGAGGTTGCTGCTAGACTCAAGACTCTTATCAAGCAGCTGCTGCAGGGAGCTTTTTACTATATAAAAGCATTTGTCAGCACCACCAATTTCTTGACAACTGACAATTACTGAGTTCTTCTTTAAAGATAATATAAAGTCTTTTGGCAAAATTTCAAGTAAGCATTGCCTACAAGTTCCTTTGAGTTTTTCAAACTGACAAATTTAATAAATCTCACTAATGCATCTTGTCAAGGTGTTTTACACCATTACTATATAATCAGAGGCATCAAGCAGAAAGTTATACAGGGGAAGGAAATTTTCTGTGAGGAATAAAAAGTACATAAAAGGTGATTTAAAAGTCTAGAACAAGGTCCCTAACATTTATTGATAATGTTTAAGTATTTTCTGATACACAGCAATGAACAATGTTGGCTAAATTTTCTACACTATCTTCCTCAAAAGAATTCAGAATATCTATCACTGCAGTCTTAAGAATTAGCTATAAAGCCAGGAACGGTGGTACATGTCTGTAATCCCAGCACTCAGAAGACTGAGACAAGAGGATCACCAGAGTTCAAGGCCAGCCTGGGTTACATAGCGAGACTCAAAACAAAAACAAAGCAAACAAACAAAAAACCCAGCCCCTCCTCCCCCAAAATATCAGCTATACAAAGAGTAATTTCTTTTACAAAATAGGGTTAATTTTTAAAATTTCCTGAATAATAAGTCTTATGATCACCCTTTTCTAATGAAACACATCATAGAAGCTAATTGCAATCCACTATAATACACTGGAGTCTGAAATTAACTAAGGTACTTTATAAAGACTTTTATATAAATTCTTCTACTATCAGAGTTTGATTGTGGCTTTAAATCTGAATGGATCATTTGGTCATTATTACTCAGTAGAGATGTGAAATTAATGGTCCATAGAATTAAATTAAATGGGGCTCTGTGAATAACCCCGTAAGTTAAATGACCTTATATTCCCAATTTTGCAAAGGCACCTACATTATCAATTGGCTGCCCATGTCCTTTCCCCAATCTTCAGAGGAAAGTGTTATGGCACTGATCTCTGTCTTTCTGAGCCCTGTGCTATTAATAGAAGTCAGGAGGCTATGACAGGAAGAAATGCAGGACAAACAAATGAACCTAATCTACAGAGATGTTTCAGAGCTGAGATGTCAAAACTCATGAAGTTTCTTTTAAGTTTCTATAAATCTACCATATTCACTACTTGAGTTAGCTAAGATCACTGATGCCTACCACCACCTAAAATTAAAGTCCAGCAGATGCTTTTCAATCCTCCTTGTATCAAAACTCTATGATATGAACTGTTTCCCTACTTCCTCACCTGCTTGCAACACTATCTTCTTTCTGTTCTTACAATCTCTTTTGTTGCTTCTCTTTCCTTTGTCTGGTCTTTAAATCATCCCCTGGAGTATGCATGTACAGGTATGTTTATACACACACACACACACACACACACACCCTGGAGTATGTGTGTACAGGTATGTTTACACACACAGACACACACACACAAAGACACACACAGACACACACACACAAAGACACACAGACACACACAGACACACACACACACAGACAGACACACACACACACACACACACACTTGACCCCAGACTTAGGATGCTATTGCCCTCCAACAAAGCTATAGTCAAGCTGGGTGTAGGGGAACATGCCTGTAAATCATAGTACCCAGAAGGCTGAGGTGAGGCAGGATTGAAATTTGAGGCCAGAATGGGCTATACAGAGAGACCTTGTCTCAAAATAGCTCTGGTCAAAGGTCAAGGAATAAACCAACTTCTTTGAACAGACTGTGGTCAACGAATGCACTGCTCACTCACACATTCTTGTTCCCATGTTCATGTATTCACTAGACAAAATTGTATTTGAAACTAACAAAGTCAAATTGAACAATTCCTTGCTTAAAATCAGCATGTTTTTAACCACTAGCACACCTGCTTTTAACACTCAGGTACAGAAGTGGTTCCATAAGGCTGAATGTTGCCCAAGCTGAAAAAGTTCAGTGGTTTCAGCAGGGGAGGGTATCTGAATGATGCCACTACATCAACTCCTTCGTTTACTGATGAGTAAGCAAAGCTTTTGAAAGAGAGAAAAACCATGCAAGAGTGTCTGACCGAAGTGCAGGCATCCTGTTTCTCTATGAATCCTGCATCAGAGCTCAGTACCTAGAATGGTGTTGGCACATAAAAGGCACTTAGTACATTGTTCATTTCCTAATGATGTTTTATGGGTTTGACTAGCTTTGAATAATTGCGCCAAGTATGAATTTAGACTTGCCAAGTCAAATAAAGCTAAGGACTGGCATCTCCTTCTCCTGAGAACCAGCTCCAGGGGAGGCAGAAGATTCTTTTATCTAGACACAGATCTACTTATAACTTTATTTTCCACTGTTATCTTGCTCATAGGAAAACTCCCGGGCTCAAGTGATCCTGTCCCTTACTGTTCTGAGCAGTTGGGACTTTCAGGTATACACCACTGCACCTGGCCAAGTTGGCAACTTTAAATTCTATGTCCCTTCTACAATTTTGGGTCTCTTTTGTCCTGGCAAATGCCCATGCTATCACAGGTGTGATACTCAAGAGGAGTTCCACCTATGTAGATTCCTCTGAGAATAAAGAGAACAAGGGCACGAAGCCAAGAAGCTGATAATCTCCGTTCTTAGAAACCAGCATTCACAGGATTTACTCCTACATTAAGGAAGAACTTTAATGTCTGAAGCAGTATTTGACAAATTATAAGACATCAGTTAACATAAGCTATTATCTGTGAAAAGCTTTGGTGTTCTTATCTGCAGGATTAAGATAATACACACCAGTGAGGTTGTTTGGAGGATTTTACGAATTCTTCAGAGTTCTTAACATATTTTTTTCACTGAATTCTTTATTTTCCAGAAGGATCTTAAAAATGAACCACGGATCCCCCTCCTCTAACCAATCCCTGATCTAGCTTCCAGCAGCAACTTAAAAGGGAAGATAAGATGCCCTAGCTTTGTTTCTACTTAGGCCTGATCATTAAGATCGCAGATCTGGGGAATGATGGTGCATACCTGTAGTCCCAGCAGTCAAGAAGACAAAGGGAGGAGAATTGTGGATTTGAGGCTAGTCTGAGTGAGACTCTGTCTAAGCAAAGATCTTTATAACCAGAGTACACTGACCTTTGATATTTAAAAAGAACTACTGAGAGCATACTGATCTATTTTATTGTTTAATATTTAGCATAGTGTTTCATTTTGTTTTTCTGAGACAGGGTCTCACTAGGTAGCCAGGAGGTAGATTCTCCTGTATCCACCTCCCAAGTACTGTGATTGCAGGCATATGCCACATTTGGCTATTACAGCATATTTTTGGCTGTACTGAGATTTGAACTCACAGCCTCACACTTGCTAGGCAGGCACTCTACCACTTGAGTCACTCTGCCAGTACAAAACTTAGCATCTTAACCATTTCTTTTTTGGTGGTACTTGAGTTTGAACTCAGGACTTTGTACTTGCTAGGCAGGCACTGTACTGCTTGAGCCATGGCTCCAACCCCTGATTGCATTTAAATCACTGATTTTTCTAGATCTTAGACAACTGGTCACAGCAGAGTTTTGAATCCACTCAGGTACCTTCCAAGAACTGACAAATAACAAATCTAAGAACTCACAGCTGGATGTAGTGGTACAGGCCTGCAATCTTGGCACTCAAGAGGCAGAGGCAGTATAATCAAGAGTTCAAGACCACCTGGGCTGCACGAGTGGTTCAAGTGGTAGAGTACCTGCCTAATAAGCATGAGGCTCTGAGTTTAAACCTACCCCCAGAAAGAAAAAAAAAAAAAAAGGAAAGTTTGAGACCAGCTTGGGCAAGGTGAGACCCTATCTCAAAGACCCCCTGATAGAAAAAAACTCACAGATATTTTAAACTAAATTAGTGCCATGTGCTGAACTTTTTACCAAAATTCCCATATTGAAGCTCTAACCCACAGTGCCTTAGAATATGACTATATTTGGACATAGATCCTTTTGGGAGATTAAGTTAAAAAGGAAGGCTTTTTGCTGGCTCAAGTGGTAGACTGCCTGCCTAGCAAGCATGAGGTCAGTAGTTCAAGCCCCAGTTCCACCCCCATGAAAAAATTATATTAAAAAAATGAAGACTTTGAAGTACACCCTAAATTCGGCTTGGTGGTACACACCTGCAATCCCAGCATTTGGATCACAAGACCTGGTCTACATAGCAAGATACTGTCTTAAAGCAAAACAAAGCAGAACAAAAAGAAGCCGGGTGCTGGTGGCTTACATCTGTATTCCTAATTACTCAGGAGACAGAGATCAGGAGGATTGAGGTTTGAAGCCAGCCTGGCAAAATAGTATGCAAGACCCTATTTGGAAAAAAAAAAAAAATCACAAAAATAGGGCTGGTGGAGTGGTTCAAGGTGTGTTTAAGCCCTGGGTTCAAACCCCAGCACCACACACACAAAAAGCAAAAAAAGAATAGGTCCTAATACACTATGACTAGTGTGCTTTTAAGAGATTAGGACACACAGAGGAATGCCAGTGGTCCGAGTACATTTAAGGATAGCTGTGTGAGGACACAGTGAGAAGACAGCCATGCTGAGAGAGGCCTCAGAAAAGCCCAAAACTGCCAACACTTTGATTCTGAACTTCTAGTCTCCAGAACTTTGTTATGGCAGCCCTAGCAAATGAATATAGTGAGAAGGCATTTGACAAATCCCAAAATATGAATGGATGGCGACAAATTACCAACAGCCAAAAGACCTGCATGCTATCAGCAGGACACAGGAAGGTGACGGAGACATGCCATGCGCCAATGAAGAAGAGAATCCCAAAACAGTCAATATGGAGTCACCAGAAAGCAGTGTGGGCCACTTTGAGGACAGAAGCTAAAAATGGAAAGAATTCTGCCTGAGCCAGCAGCCCATACGACTGAGCAGTGGAAAAGTGGCTAATCTGAACTGAAATGCATGTAAGTGTAAAACATTCACTGCACTTCAAACACTAAGAATGGAAAAAAAAAGAATGCAAAATGTTTCATTAATAATTTTTCTATATTGGGCTGGTGGAGTGGTTCAAATGTTAAGAGCTCAAGCGGTAGAATGCCTACCTAGCAAGTGTGAGGCCCTGAGTTCAAACCCTAGTGCACGCACACACGCGCACACACACACACACACACACACACACACAAACCTATATTGATTACATGTTGAAACAGTGTTTTTGACATGGCAAATCAAATGAATATATTATTAAAATTAATTTCACTTGTTTCTTTTTACATTTTTAATGTGGCTAGAAAATCTGACATTACATTTGTGTTTCACATCTATTAGTCAATGCTTTTCCAGACCATATAATCAGGATACCTAGTGTGCTCTGGTGGCTGTCTACCTCAAATGCAAGTTGAAGTCTTTTGAGTGGTGAGCAATATAAAATGAAAGCATATGCCACAAGCTTGTACAGACAATTTAGGATATAATTTCACTTATCTTCTTATTTGTGAACAGAGGCATCCTAGAAAAAGGCTTCTAAAGAAGTATAATTATCTATTCCTCAATTTAAATATTAGGACCATATTTAATAAAAACATTTGGGTAATTATTTGATCTAAGAGCATGACTAGTGCAATTCTTAGGAGTATTTATACATCACATGGTGTCCAAGTCTTGTTTTTGCTTCTCTGGAGTGAGATAATTAGAGACTTAGAGGTCTTTATTTTTCCGAAGCACCACAAGTTATGGCTATCACTGGTAGACACAGCTGCATTTCTCCAAGATAGGGTTTGGTGCATTGTATCATCCCACCAAGTATTCCATTCTGCCTCAACAGTCTTAGTCACCATGGCAACCAGAACCCAGCAAGCACTTGGGCTTTTGATCATTTTCTGACAGTGTTCAAAGCTTCTTCTAACATTATTCTCATTTCATTACTATTAAAACTACACACAAGCTCTATTATAAGCAGAACACCATTCATTTTACCCATTTCTTACTCTCTGGACTCAATTCTTACACAGTGAACGGAAGAACTAATTCATTATGCACTATTATAAAAAGGTATTTTTGAAGAACAAAAATATACTCTGTTAAGATATTCATAGCTGGGAAAATGAAAGGCTCTGACAAGTCAGATGAACAATTCAGTAATAGGTGGAAAGACAAGTCTCCCAAAGTAAAAAGAGAATTTATACTACCTCAAACAAGACATTTCACATAAAATCTGAAGACTTTCATGCACTGAAACATATTTTTTGACTCTTCTCATAAAGAGTTAAAAAATCCAAGAGAGAGGGAACATAGGAGTTTCTGAGGCTGTACACTCTATTTCTTTATCTGAGTACAAGTCACTTGGGTGTGTTCAGTTTGTAAAAAATATACTGTGTACTTTTCTACAAGTATATTTTGCTTCAATACTAAGTTTAGCTGGGGTTAGGTTCAGTGGTAAAGCAATTGCCTAGCATGTGTGAAGCCCTGGGTTCCACTCCCAACACCGCAAAAAAAGAAAAAAAAAGTGTAATGCTCACTTCATGAAAAAGAAAATACAAAGGAGAGCTGGAAAAAAAAAAAGTGCTAAGAGCAGAACTTCCTAGAAGGGGCCAATGTTAAAAGCTGGCTTGCTACAGCTGGAAGCTTCTTTGCCCTAAGCTCCAGTGCTGGTCTCGACTGCTCCATCATGTGTGCTACAAACACCATGGACCTGTTTCCTCTTCAGACCAACACAGATATGGAAGGAGGGAGACAACAAGAAAAACCTCTTAGTTATACCAAAAGAAGTACTGTCAATTGTAAAAGAAATGCACAAAAACTCTATTAGGTTGGGGGTGTAGCTCAGTGGGAGAGTACTTGCCTATCACACCAAAGGTCCTAGGTCCCATGCCCAGCCCCGCAAAAACAAAAACAAAGCAAAACATAACTCAAAGATCTTTATAGAGAGGAAACAGGGTAAGCAGTGTTGACAAAAATGACACACAGGTCTCCCACCTGCCACCATGAAGACTTCGACAGACTTATAACTGGTAAAGAACACCCTTTCCAGCTAAGGTCTAATACTGAACAAAGAACACTAACATTTATGTACCCAGAAAACACACTCACATGAAGTAGACACTGAGAAAACTACCCCTCAGAAGAAAGACAACAAGCTGGGCACTGAGAACAAATTGTCCCACTACAGGTTTTTATGGTACACAGAAGATTTGTTTTTTGAAATTGAGTATGTTGCCTGGGGCTGATCTAGAATGGATGGGCTGAAGTGGTCTGCTTGCCTAGGCCCACTGAGTAGCTGAGACCCACAGGCATGAACTACCAATTCCTGGCTCAGATTAATTTAATATAGGATCTGTCTATAAATAAATATAGTGCTTTTGCAATTTGCTTCTTTTCATTTGCCTCTTGGGCTACTGTTCATTTATATCTTGACCAAAATCTTTAATTATTCCACATTAAAAGATAGTTCTAGATATACAGATATGGGATAATAAAAAATTACTAAAGAACAGAACTGATTTTCTTTAAAAATGAAATGAAAAAGGAAGACAGTCAAAGTACTAATATCTCAGTAAACTACACACCTTAGCTGCCCAACAGGGTAGCCACCAGCTGATCCCTCTCAAACAAAATCCAAAAGAATCAGACATGCTTTACCCACCTAGATCTCTACTTTATTGTAGAAAAAACTAAGACTTTCTTAAATGGAAGAGAATAGTCATATAAAACACTGAAAATGAATCTATGGTAGAGTTGCTTATCTACTCTTCCGCGTAAAATATCAAAATTCTTCATTATCAGCACTATTTTTTTTCTTTTGCAATGCTAGGGATCGAACCTAGGGCCTTGTGCATGCTGCAAGAGCAGCATTCTACCTCTTTAGCTAAGCCTCCATCTTTTGTTTTGAGTTTGTTTTTGAGACAGGATCTGGCTGTACTTTTGCCCTGAATGGTCTCAAACTCAAGACTCTTCTGCCTTCACCTTTTGAGTATCTGAGATTACAGAGGTGTGCATCACCATGGCTGGTACTACTACCAAATTTTGAAATGGCACTTTAGAAAGATGCTACTCTGCACTGGGGAGACAACCGATATATCAGTAGGGTAAACCACGCTTCCCAGTAAAGATTTCTATCTGCAAGTTACACCTATATACAGACAGACTGACTGATTTAAATAAAGATGTTCAATTTCAAATTTAATTCGTTCTTGATTGACTATTTCAGAGTACAGAATCAAAAGGAACAATTCCTAATCAGATATTGTTTATTTGTTTCTGGTGGTGTAGGGAATCAAACCCAGAGCCTTGCAGATACCAGGCAATAGCTCTACCACTGAGCTACCCCTCTGAGTCCTAACCAGATAGGTTTTTTATTTTTTCTGCAGTACTGGGGTTTTGAACTCATTAGGGAGGAGCTGTACTACATAAGCCACGCCCCAGCCCCTAAACAGATGGTTTTTAGTGCTCATGAATTAAACAGAAATCCATATCCTAAGCATATTATTGTATATTTATCGACAATGAATAATCAGTCCTAAAGGTTAGAAATCATACAACTACTCCAAATATTACAGTTTTCTAGTATTCTTACAGAAATAGAGCTAAAAATAAAATCTTATACTAATATTTTAAAAAGATCAAAACAAGAACCCATTTGAGTTGGGAAAATACATTTATAAAACCAAAACAAATAGAATTTTTTTTTGGCAGTACTGGAGTTTGAACTCAGGGCCTCACACATGATAGGCAGCCACTCTACCCACTTGAGCCACTCCACCAACCCACAAGTATTTTTTAAAAAAGTAAAAGGCAATTAATTTTTAGGTTAACAGGTAGTTTGGATATTATACACTGTCATTATATGGCCAAAAGACAAAGCTGGAGCTAAGGGTGATTTATAAGTTAGGGAAAGCTGTGTGCTATGGGTTCTTGTTTCATGGGACAATTATTTCCCTTGAGAGGTGGGGTCTAGCAGGAGACCACCTGAACTTGATTCATAATTCAGAATTAGAGTATAGAAGTACTTCCTTTTTAAGAAGAGAAATGCCCCTGCTAAATTCAATATGCTTCTCAGACATATTCAATAAAAAAAATTAATTTTCGAGTGTGAGTGGTGGTCACATCTATAATCCCAGCATTCGGTAGGATGAAGCAAGAGAGCTGAGTTCAAGGTTAGTGTGAGTTACAACAGCAAGACCATGTTTCAAAAAATAACAACAATAATTTTCCTATACAAAAATTAACTCAAAATAGCTCACAGACCGAAACGTAAGAGCAAAAACTGTAAAATTCTTAGGAGAAAACATAAGCACAAATCCTGGTAACCTCAGGTTAAGGCAATGATTCCTTAGATTCAACACCAAAAGAACAAGTGATGAAAAAGATTGACAACTTGGACCATATAAGTTAAAAACACTTATGCCTCAACGGACACTGCCAGAGAAGTGAGGACAACCCACAGAATGAGAGAAGATAGATTTGCAAATCATACATCTTACAGGGCAATCGATATATAAAGAACTACAACTTAATAAAAAAAGATATAATCCAAATTTTAAAACGTCAAAGGATTAAAACACATTTTCCCAAAGGAGAAGCAAAATGGCTGAAAAGCATGTGAAAAGTTGTGCCAATGATCTTAGATATTAGGGAAATGCAAAGTAAAACCACAAGGAGATACCACTTTATATTCACTGGGATGTCTAATAAAAGACAGAAATAATAAGTGTTGGTAAGGACAGGTAGTTATTGCTAACTTTCATACATTGCTGATTATGCAGCCACTTTGGAAAATAGTTTGGCAGTTTCTTAAAAGGTTAGAGCCACATGACAGCTGGAGGTATGGCTCAAGCAGCAGAGGACTGCCTAGCAAGCACAAAGCCCCGAGTTTAAATCCCAGTGCCACCAACAAAAGTCAGAATTACCACATGAACCACTCCTTGGTATATGTCTAAGAAAAATGAAAGTCTATGTCCATTAAAACCTGTACACAAATATTCATAGCACTATTATCCATAATAACCCCAAAGTACAAAAACAACTCAAATGTCTATCAACTGATGACTAAGCAAAATGGAATAAAACCTTATAATGGAATATTAATCAGTAGTAAAAGGAATGAAGTACCCACGTTACAATGTTGATGAACCTTAAAAACATTATGTTACATAAAAGGAGCCCGTCACAGCCACCCGGTGGTTGTGGTGATGCCCTATTGCAGCAGGCCACTACGCTTGTGCCCCAACATCAAGCTGGACGTGCTCTCCTGGTAGCCACTGGCTAGCCCCTAGAGGCCCACTTGGGTGCTGGACCACTGCTCAACAACGGGAACCAGCTGAGCACACATGACTTCCCCCTGGGACGGCAGCTCCCAAGCAGGACTACCCTGACCCTGAGTCCAGAGAACTGCTGACCAGCAGGGATTGTCAGCCTTCTCTGCCTCTTCCCTCAGGATTCCATCCCCATCCAGGGCCCAACTACCCAACCTTCCTGCTGGACCAGATGCAATCACAGGTCCTGCCACTCCATTACCAAGAATTCATGCCACCCAGTTCTTGCCTGCCAGAGGAGCCTAAGTCAAAGAGGGGAAGAAGGTCATGCCTGGGAAAAGGACAGCCACCCACACTTGTGATTATGAGGACTGCGGCAAAACCTATACAAGAGTTCTCATCTCAAGGCACAGCTGTGAACCCACACAGATGAGAAACCTTATTACTGTGACTGGAATGACTGTGCGCAGTTCACCCACTCAGATGAACTAACCAGACACTATCGAAAACACACATGGCACCACCCCTTCCAGTGCCAGAAGTGCAACCAGACCTTTACCAGATCGGACCACCTCGCCTTACACATGAAGAGGCACTTTTAAACCCCAGACAGTGGATAGGATCCACACAGCCAGAAGAGAATTCGGTACTTTTTTTTTTTTTTTAACCTTTCACACTGTCTTCCCATGAGGGGAGGAGCCCACCTGGCAAGCACTACAATCAAATCATAGTCAAGTTCCTAACAAGTCAGCTTGTGAATCAAGAGAAAGGAGGAATTCAAAAGACAAAAATCAAAGAACAATCAAAGAGTCTGAGACTGGATATTCTCTCATTCCAATTCTAAATCAACTTGAACATGCTGGACTTACAAAACACCAAGGGGATGATGACTGGAAGTTGTGGATACTAGGGTATAAATTAGATCCATGAGCTGGGGGGGAGGAAAGATCAGAATTCCCTTGTTTTGATGCAATCCAAATATAAAGATCGTGTTGTATTATTCTCTTTGCTTCTAAAAGCCATTATTCTATGAGAAGAGGAAGAAATTCAGGTACAGAAAGATGTGTTCTAACAGCCTACATGATGGCGCTTAGTGAGTCTTGGTTCTAAAGGCACCAAATGAGGAAGCCATTCTCAAACTGCTGCATACTTTAATAAGGAATCTCTTTTTGTCTTCCGATCTACATGTATGACTTAAGTCAGGTAAATACACCTGGCTTACTTCTTTAATATTTTTATGCAGACAATTTGTAATGTACTGTGGTTGTGCAATAATTTATACAATAGTTTATTCCTAAATATGCCTTAAGCAGAACAAATGTTTTTTTAAATATAGTTCCTTGCCTTAATAAATATGTAATATAAATTTAAGCAAAGTTCTATTTTGTATATTTGTAAACTACAAAGTAGAAAAACTGAACATTTTGTGGAGTTTGTATTTTGCATACTTAAGGTGACAGTTAAGTTTTAAATAGACCTATAATATATTATCTGAAAAAAGAAGCCAGTCACAAAAGACCACATACTGTGTGATTCTACTTACATGAAATGTCCAAAGTAAGAATAAATCAGTAGAGATAGAAAGTATATTAGTGGTTGCCAGGGGCTATAGCTTGGGGAATGGAGACTTACTGCTAACAGGTACTGGGTTAAATTAGATTATGAGGATAGTTGCATAACTCTAAGCATAATAAATCATTTAATTGTAAACTCTGAATGAGTGAATTTTACTGTGTATAAATACAAAGCTGGAGGAGAAAGATGGATGAAAGCTACTATAATTATGTTCATGCTTTAAGCATTTGAGAAGCTAGAAGTTAACACAAAGAATTTTCATGCAAGATTTCAAATACCTTCCTACTCTATGTTACCATCCCTTTAACTTCTTATTTGCCATACTTTTAATAGACACACAAGTTATGCAGGAAACCAGGCTAGTAGCAAGAAGGTTGCCTTGTTTTTATTTTTTAATTTCCTCATGGAGTGTTTGAAAGACCATTAGTTTTATCTCTGAATTTTCTGTACCCAACAAAGAACATGGTATGCATGGAGTAATACTGAATAAATATATTGGTACAAAAATGAGAGACAAGGGCTGGGAGGTGTGGCTCACGAGGTAGAGAACTTGCCTACCAAGCTCAAGACCCTGAATTCAAATCCCAGTACAGCCCTCCCTCCAAAAAAAAGAAGGGACAAAGACAAAAAACTGAGTCTAAATATGAAAATATAAGGGGTTTAAAACACTCCAGGAAAATAAGACTTAAAACCTAGGCCTACCAAGTAAAACTTTTCAATTATAATAGTGAAAGAAAATACTCTTTTTTTCTTCCTTCCTCCCTTTCTTCCTTTTTTTGTGGTACTGAGGATGGAAAGAAACTGTAGCCTCACTCATGTAAGCAAGCACTCTACCACTGTCAGAAAATATTCTTTAAAAATGTTGAATTATCTATAAGGGAAAAGAAAAAGCTGATCCCAGCAGCAGAATGTAGGAGATAAGAACACTGTCTTTGGAATCCTTCATTTAACCAACATTTACAAAAGTACCAACAGCATGAAGGACTCTGGCTTAAGTGCTGGTGACCTATAGAGTAGGTGCATCTCACTATAATGTAGGGAAGACATAATAAGCAAATAAAGTAATTTGAAGAAGTGATGAGTACCATGATTATGAGGAAAATTAAATGAATATAGGGGTAAGAGAATGACTGAAATGGCTTCAGATAAATAGTCTCAGAAGAGTTGCACTCAGGAGGCTAAGGCAGGAGAACTGCCTCATGTTCTAAGCCAACATGGGCTACACAGCAAAACCAAAAAAACAAATAAAAAGCAAAACAAAACCAAAAAACCCCTTTGCCAGTACATTTCAAAACATTGGGGTGAATACAGTAATAAAGTTTAGAAAGAAAAGACTGTATCTTCACCCAAAAATAACCACAAATTAAAATAATTCTCTCTTTACAGTCATTCATTCCTATGTAAATTTTTATGTATAAAATCTGTTCACTCTTAATATTGTACCTACTGCATACATTTGTTTATGATTAGAGGTAAACTAAAAGGAAGTGAATATCCTAAAAATCTCAAGGATTTAACTATGGACTAAATCACTTAAATGAAATGAAATGGTACAAAAGTATTCACCCACGCACACAAGATTACACAATCAAAAACTTATTTTCACAAAAACGAATGTCTCCATAGCTAGTCCGCACAAGCCAAACACAACTCACGTAAAAACAACATTTTCTAGAACACTGCACCATTACTTTAGTCAAGAGATGTTTTATCCTAAAAGAAAGAATAAAATAAACAGAAGTAGACAAATGTACAAAACTGCAACATGAAGCTCCACTTTGAACTGCATTTCTATTCCTGGGCTCCTTGGACGTCCATATCCTAACCTATAAAATCAGATGTCACTCAGATATGGTGTGAATGAGGTACAAAAAATCATTTAACACAACAACAACAAAAATCTAGTTCTTCTCAAGTGGAGTGAAACAATGTTTCCTCCTTTCCTAATGTTTTCATTTAAAAATAAAGAGTGTCAGAAGAATGCTGGGGCAGAGAGCGAGCCTGCCTGACATGTACCAGGTCCTAACAGAGAGTGTAAAAGAAAAATAAAATCACAATCACTTCTAAAACAGCTTTTATATAAGTCTACCCATAACTTTCAGAAACCTACCACAATACATCCAGAAAAAAATGCAGAACTAGAGACAGTTAAAGCATCAAAGAGTCCACTAACCTTAACCCATTGAACAGTTGCTTAGATTTGTCCAGAAGATAACAGAAATCTGTAACTGTTTTCCTCTCTCCCTGTGGGATGTCATCTTCAGCACCTCCAGAGGACATGATTTCTTTAAGAGCAAATTCAGTCCTGTAAGGAAAAATATGTTCATTAACTCAGTCAGTAAAAAAAAAGAAAAGAAAACCTTAGTTAT
Organism: Castor canadensis; assembly: GCF_047511655.1. Classification (NCBI taxonomy): domain Eukaryota; kingdom Metazoa; phylum Chordata; class Mammalia; order Rodentia; family Castoridae; genus Castor; species Castor canadensis. The sequence continues at coordinate 10,427,551 of NC_133398.1, read as the reverse complement.
ATCTTTTTTTTTTTTTTTTTTTTTTTTTTGAGACAGGGTCTTTCTATGCAACCCAGGCTGATCTCAAATTTGCAATCCTCTGCTTCAGCCTCCCAAGTACTGGGATAACAAGTACGTACCAACATACCTGGCTGGTTATATCATCTGATAGCATGGTTTTCTCCAAAATAAATACAGAATCTTCTGATTACACTCAAATCAAACTAAATGTTGTAAAACAGATCATCTCATATTGTTGGTGGGAATGAGAATTGATAGAATGATACTGGAGAGCAATTTTTATAATATCCTTCCATCTTATATGATTTGAATGTCTGTTCTGTTCCAGACACTCCTCTAGGAGTTAACTTCTAGGTTAGCAACATACAATATTGACCCTTGTCACCTATTTGTCCATTTGATTCATTCTGTAAATCCATCCAGAAAAATGATCCTACAAATTGTAAACACTTTCTCTATAGTTCTTTATCACAGCAACTAAGAACTGGCAACAACATATAGGTGCCAAAGAGGGAAAGACTTAAGCACTTCACAGAATACTAAGCAATGTATTCTACTGACACTTATATTTAAGAAGGGGATGGTAGGGATTGGAGGTATGAAGCAAGTGGTAAAGTGCCTGTCTAGCAAGCCTGAGGCCAAATTCAACTTACAGTACCACTAAAAAACAACAACAAAAAACAAACCCAAGAAGGTCAGGCAGTATACTTCAGTGTGAAAGGGACACTAAAGATCACACACATAAGGCACATGTATAAAAACTCTTACTTTATTGAATCCAAATTCTCTTTATATGCAATGAACTATATATATCAGCCATTTTTAAATGGTAAGCTATACTAAAATTAAAAACAAAACTGCACTTGTTTTCACACAAACAGAAATCCCTGGGACAACACAGGAAACTTTGGTCTCAGTGTGTAGTGAAAAAATAGGCAGAATGACAAGGGCCAGAAACCAAAGATGGAAGTCAGGGTGTGGTACACTTATTCTGGTGGATATTTTTCTCTCCAGCGTTGAACAGGCAATTATGGTTGCAAGATAGGAAAACTGTCAGCTAGCCTAGAGCTGTCAAGAGGCTTCTGGGTAACACAAGAGTAGCAGGGAGTCACCTATAATACGCATGGATAGCACTGGGTGGTCTCTGCATGTTCATGCTCCCTTTTCCCCCACTTCTCTCCCTACTCCATGAACCATGGGAAAAGAGACCTTGAAAAGCGCCAAGCCTGGGAAGGGAGTTCATGCTGAAGTATGAAGAACCTTCAATTAACCCCTTTGTACAATTAATTTATGCTAATAAAAAAATAAAATAAAAAGCCTTGACCTTCGGTAAATTTTCTCCCTGACACACACCTGTAACCTTCCCTTTAATTCTCTAAGCCTCACGGGAGATAAACAAATTAGGCACAAACCAGATGAACTTTTCCCCACTCTGTCTCATATTTTTGCTAGTGAAGGTAGCTAACATCTCCAGGACATACAAGTTCACAGAAGAAAAAAATGTTTCGAGTAAACATGCTGAATAAGGAAGAATATTAGAAATACAGCAGGAAGAAATTGCCATGATGAGGCAAATAAAAATAACAAGTATGAAAAATACAGTAACTGAAATCATGAACCTAACAGACTGAAGACCAGAAAGGATATAGTTGAACAAATTAATAATCTAAAAATATCAGATTTCTCTACCAAAAGACATCAGGAAGAGATAAAATACAAAAAAGAAATATCAAGAGATAATGGAATAAAGAAATTAGGGAAATCAACCTCCACATTATAGTTTATATAGAAAAGTAGGGTGTGGTGGTACAGGCCTATAATCCCAGCACTTGGGAGACTAAGACAGAAGGATGACAAATTCCAGGCCAGCCTGGACTACATAGGGAGATCCTCTCTCAAACAAAACAGAACAAACAAATAACACACAAGTATATACAGAATAACAGAAAAAACAATTGATGGTAAAGAAGTATTTGCAGAAATAATGACTAGATTTCCCAGAATGAGAGAAACTTTTAAGACCTCAAAGAATGTCAGAAAAAAAAAAAAACAAAAAAAAAAACCAGACCTAGAAACATCAAAGTAAAACTTAAGAAATCCAGATATGTCCTCCCACCTTTCCTGAACGGTTCAGTTTATAGCCATCAGGTGCATTTCCAAGAATCGAGCAGCCTGTGTGGGTGTAGGAACAAGAGCTATGTAAAAGATATCTACACAAAGGGTGGCTTGCACAGGATGCTGCAGCTGGAGCAAGGCGCTAAAGGTATCTGTTGAGGGTATAGGCCAGTGACGGAGGAAAGTCTGAGCTCCTTGGAGAATTATAACAGGCTAATTCCAACACTAAGGTAGAAAAAGTACAAGATGATCTCGAATACTTCTGCAAAAAAAAAAAAAGTGTTCAAAGATGATGGGACAGGTCAAAAAAACGTAAAATAAATGGAAAGCTGGTAAGAGAATGAGAGTTTCAGAGTGCTTCCCCAGAAAATGCACATTAATTCCACAAGGAGAAAGCAACTTCACAACAGTAAAACCCAGCAGACATCATCTAGATCAAGTGAGCAAAGTGAACTTCACTAGTCATAATACAAGTTGAAGTCCTGTGCAAAGAGAAGTGATATTCCTGCAAAAGACTCATATCCTGAATCTAATCATGAGGTAGCAGAAAAACCCAAACTGGGGCATGCTATAAAATAACCATACTATAATCTTCAAAAATGTCAAGGACTTTTTTTCCAAAGAAAAGGAAAGACATATACAATATCTAGTCTAAAATCCTTCTGCTGTAGGATTTTATTGAGAAACTGGGAAGCCCTGAATGAAGTCTGAGGATTGGACGGAAGTAATGTACCAATATTAATAAGAAAAAATGTTAAATCTCAGCAGTAATAGACAAAATACAAATATAACATAACAAATTAGCTCACTAAAACACATTAATTACAGCAGCAGAGTATGCATGGAAACCAGAATATTTATTAGAGGCAGTGTAAATTAGTTCAAACTCATGGGATTCATGGGCAAACATACAAAACAGTCATCCTATTAAATGCAGCAATTACACTTTTGGAAATTTATACTACAGAAAATGTCAACTGTTATTATTAGCAAATTATTTATAATGTAGGGAACTGGTGAAAAATTACTAGATGGCCTCAGCGAAGCATCTGCCATCCTTCAAAATCTTTCTATCTTCCCGATCTCACCTACCAATTCCAATTGCACTGGAATTCCTGCAGGTCTCTGAACAAATCCTACCCTAAACAAATCCTCTGAACCAACACATCAAGATATTATGTGTTATTTCTTCTGCCTATTTTGTTCACCTGGAAAATTTAGAATCATAGCTGAAGATACTATTCAAGTGATATTTCTTCTTTCCTTGACAATGTAAGGCACCTGCTGAGTATCAAGTCAATAGGGCCTTCTTCAATTACTGCATAAAAAGTTAAATAAAACAATCACTTGCTTAAACAAGAGTCTGTCCCTCTAGATTCAACTGCTCATCACTACAGGCACGAGCCACATGTAGCAGTTCAGTACTTGTATCATGACTTCTTGGAACTGAGAAGCACTGTCAGTGGAAGACACACCAGACTGAGAAGGTCTGGCACCAAAAAAGGTCATAAAAATCTCTTGAGAATTTAAATGCTGATTACATGTTGAAAGGATATTTTGATTATGGAGTTAAATAAAATATATCATTAAAGTTAACTTTTCCTGTTATTTAATGTGGTTGCCAGAAAACTTAAAACCACACTGAATCCTAACTCTTTCTCCTCCCCATCCCCCAGCACTGGGGTTTGAACTCAGGGCCTCATGCTTGCTAGGCAGGAGATCTACCACTTGAGCCATGTCTGTACCCCCCCTACATCTCTATTGGTAGATTGTGATGAACTTGCAGGTAAGAGCCTGTGTGGTATTTATCTTTTTATCTCCCACAATACATAAAGCATCTACAAATCCATGGTCTATAACAAACATTTGGTATACCACCAAAAAAAAACTGAATATATAATCAAAAGATCTATATTTTAAATAACCACCCAGTATTCTAGTAGTGATAAAACATAGTTTGTGTGTGATGATTTTCTTAGTGTCCCTATTCAAGTATTCTTATAAGTACACCTATCCTTCTTTCTACCTGACACTTATGACATTCTGCCTTAAGAATACAGAAATCCATACCTGAGGTTACACCAGATTATAAACTCATCAGGGGCTAAGACCACATTATTCTTATTCTTCTCCAAGCAGAGTCTCCAAGAGAGCTCTACTGTTATTTTTGGCAGCAGTAGGGTGCTAGGGTTGGACCTCTAGGCCTTTAGCTGTCTAGGCAGGTGTTACACCAGTTGAGCAACACCTCCAGCTCTTTCTTGCTCTACTTCCTTTTACTCTACTAACTTTTACTTTTACTTATTTACTTTTACTTTACTTTTTCAGGTAGGTCTCATGTTTTTGCCTGGGTCTGCCTAAACAGCAATCCTCGCCTCCCCATAGTTGGGATCACTGCCACTATGCCCAGCTTGTCAAGATGGGGGTCTCATCAACTCTTTGTCATGGCTGGCCTCAAATGGTAATCTACCTGATCTCCACTTCCCGCGGCTGGAATTACAGTGGTGAGCAAGCATGCCCAGCGTCCAACAGAGCTTTAACAGCACAGAAGTGACAGTACTGTTAACTGACAAAATGACACAAACCTAAACTTTAAAAAAAAAAAAAAAGCTCAAAAAGAAAGTTACTGAATAGCCAAGGAAACGTTACAGAATTTTTAGATTATTCAACTTTCAAATTAATAATAATTATCAAGCACATTAAGTCAGTCTTTTAAAAAGATTTTTAAATTATGGAAGTCATACTTCTACTTTGCTAATCAAAAGAATTTTAAATTTACCTAGTGAATAAATGCAAGCAATAAAAAATAAAATAAAACCTTAGCAATAGTGGACTGGGGACATAGCTCAAGTGATAGTGTTTGCTTACAAACATGAGGCCCTAGGTTCAATTCCCTGTAGTGAAATAAAAAGAAAAACAGAAAGAGAGCTTAATATATTTGTTCACCAGGCCTGGTGTACACACCTTTAACCCTAGCACTTAGGAGGCTGAGACAGGAGAATCACAAGTTCCAGGTCAGCCTGGGCAATATTCTGTCTCAAAAAAAAAAAAAAGTCATAGAGGACTATGTCAATTCAAACATTTATGTGAAATAGACTGGGCAAATATGTTTTACTAAACTCAGTAAAAAAATAATTAGAAAATTTTAATAGTTCTATTAAAGAAATTGACAGCTTAATTGAAAGTCTACATGATGCAAACTCCAGGCCCAGATGGCTTCACCAGCAAATCATAATCTAAAAAAGGAAAAAAAAAATGCCAATCTTATACAAACTCTTAGCAAATACGGAAGAAGGAACACTCCCCAACTCATTTCATGAGGCCATCACAACTTCTGATACTAGAAGCTAACAAGGCTATTTATTATGAGAAAGGAAAATTATAGGCCATTCTCACTAATGAATACAGAGGCAAGTATACTAAATCAAATGTTAGCAAATCCAGTTCAGCAATATTTAAAAAGGACATGACAAAACTGTGCTTATTTTAGGAGTGTAAAGTTGATTTGGTATTGAAAATCACTCACTGTAATCACTTGCACATAAGCAGAATGGAGGAGAAAAACCATGTGATAGTTGCTCAACAGGTGCAGAAGCACACATTCGCTAAAAGTTTAACATTGGCAAGTAAGAAAAAGGAAATTCAGGAAATTAGGAACAGAAAGAGAACTAATGTTCATAAAGATTATGTATTTTAAAATTATAGCAAAAATCATACTTTCTGGTGAAATGCTGATATATTTCCTCATGAGACTGTGAATTCCTGCTATCACCAAGACCTCTGATACAGTGCTGATTGGCTGATTGGTTTATTTTTTTGAGTCAGGGTCTCATAGTATAGCCCAGGCTGGCCTGTAACACCATCTTCCTGGCTCAACCTCCTTAGTGCTGGGATTACAGTGTAAATAACTACATGCCCAACACTGATACAATATTGAATAAGGAAAAAGAGAAAGAGTATAAGGACAAAAAAAAAAAGATATAAAATTAGGAATGTTTCCAAAGAATTTCAAAAGAATCAACATATAAACCAGGCAAAGTGGTGCATGCCTATAATCCCAGCATGGAGGTCCACATGTTTGGCCCTTATCCAACCACTCACCTCACCCCTTGAGGTGTACTGTCCCTGTTTGCCTCAAACTTCAAGGTGTACTTACGCTTTGCTTTAAAAAAAAAAAAAAAATCACCCTTTAGTATCTTTCTATTCTTTGTGGTTCTTCTGCTGTACCTGGGGCAGTGCTCTAATCTTAGACACAACATCCAAGAACAAAAGAACATGTGGATCTCCGCAAATACCAGTAACAGGAGAGAAAAACAGACCAGAAGAGAGCCCAGAAACTGACCCACATGTATACAAAGATGCTTGTTTTATAACAAAGGTGGCAGAGTAGAGCAATAAGGGGAAAAATTATTTTATTTTTTAAAGCGCTGGGTCAATTGGGTGTCTAAATGAAAAGCAAAAAGATGAATCTTGATCTCTACATACACCATAGGGGGAAAAATTCTAGGAAGACTATGGATGCAAATGCAAAAGATAAAAAAAAATCATTCTCACACAATAATGAGGGAGGCTATTTTCATGACTTTGGGGTAAAGAAGAATTTCTTAAACAGGTCTTCAAAAGCACTCATGATGTAGAAGTATACCCTTTAAAAAATTAAGGATGGTGTCTATTAAAAGACATCACTAAGAAAGTGAAAAGGCAAGCCACCAAGTAAATGAACATATTTGCAACATATGTATCTGACAAAGAACATGTGATCAAAACAAATGAACAGACCCCCAAAAATTAGTAAGAAAAAACCCCACAAAATATAAGCAAAAGACTTGAATGCACTTTTCACAAAGGGGATAGGCAAATGATCAAAAAATCACAAAAAGGTACTGAATTTCCATTAAAGCCAGAATGAAGGAGGGTCTGTAGTCCCAGATATTTAGTATGCTAAGGCATTAGGATCGCAACTCAAGGCCAGCCTGGACTACACAGCCAGATCCAGAGAGAGAGGGGAGGGGAAGGATGAGGGAAAGAGAGATAAATAACATGCAGTCATAGGAACTAACAGAAAACTACTACACAGAATCTAGTAAAATGAACTCTTTGACTCAACAACTAGGAATATACCAAAACATATGCAACCTATGGCACCAAAAGGCATTTACAAGGGTATAAACAGAAGTAAAATTTTCTTTTTTTGGTGGTACTGGGGTTTGAACTCAAAGCCTCATGCTTGCTAGGCAGGTGCTCTATTGCTTGAGACACTCTGCCAAGTTAGAAGCACAATTCTTAGTTGTCAAAATCTGAAAGTAACCAAATCTTTGTGGACAATGAAATGGATAAACAAGCAGAATACTATGGTGTGATGAAAATGAGCAAACTAGAGTTCTCTGCAATAGCATAGATAAATCTAACAGTGTTGGGTGCAAAACTAGGCACAAAAGAATATAGTCTACATGATTCCAAGACAAAGCACATAAAACAGACAAATACTACGGTATTTGATAGACTGGTCAGGGCAGCAGTTTCTTTTAAAGAAGAACCAGAAAATAATTAAGAAGGATGCTAACTAAGTGTTAGTGGCTCATGCCTACAATCCTAGCTACTTGGGGAGGCAGAGACCCTATCTCAAAATACCTAACACATAAAAGGGCTGGCAGAGTGGCTCAAGTGGTAGAGCGCCTGCCTAGTAAGTGTGAGGCCCTGAGTTCAAACCCAGTACCACATTAAAAAAAACAGAAAAAAAAGATACTAGCAACATTGTATTTCTTGACCTGGAATTAACAGTATGAAAATTCATTGAATTATACAATAAAAAATGTTTCAAAAAAGAAAGGAATGAAGGAAAGGAAGAGGAAGACAAATGAGTTTATCAAAGTTTTAAAAAACACGTATTTCCTTCCTAAAAATCATTTGAATGAGGTTAACAAAACTCTGACATAAAAATGAAAAGGCAAAATAAAATAAGGAAAATTACAGGTCAAAAATCATATTATAAGCCAAATGTGGTGATTCATGCCTCTAATTCCAGCACTTGAGGTTGAGGCAGAAGGATCTCAAGTTCAAGGCAAATCTTGGCTACCCAGCAAGTTCAAGGATAGCCTAGGCTACATAGCAGACACTATCTTTACACGATCTTAAAAAAAAAAAAGCAAAAATATTCATTTTATAAACAGTCTTTAAACCTTCCAATGTTTATAAATTGTTAAACTGATATTTTTGTGCCTTACACAAAACTTCATTGACTTGATAAAAAATAAATGGTGAATTAAGATTCATGAGTGAAATTAAATTATATGGAAAAATACATACAGGAATCTATACACAAAATCAATTTCGTAGACAGTTATGGGAAGCACATGGGTAACCATATCATAAGGGTAAGAATAAAAGTGTGGAGCCCTGAAAAATGAGATAGATCATTGTGAGCTGACTTGTATATCCCCAAAAGACGTGTTGAAGTCCCAAGTCCTGGCACCTGTAAATGAAACTTGATTTGTAGAGTCTTTGCGGTATGTAAGTTAAGATGAAGTAATACTGGAGTAGAGTGGGCGCTTCACTCACTGTGACTGCCATCCTCCTAAGAGCAGACCAACAGAGAGAGGAGACAATCATGTGAAGACATAGGAAGGGAGCCACGTGAGGAAGGAAAAACACAGACTGGAATTATGCAACTGAAAGCGAAGGAATGCGGAGGACTGCTGGCAACTACCAGAAGCTGGAAACAAGGAGCACATTCTCTCTCTGAGCTCTCAAGAAGGAACCAATTCTGCAACACCTCAATTTTGTACTCTGGCTCCTGAACTGTGAAAGCATAAATTTCTCTTGTTTTAACCTATTCAGTTTATTTCTCATTTTAGCTCTAATTTGCATTTCTCTCTCTGTTGACTAAGAAAAGTACCCTGTTCTTTGTCAAAGAAGCCTGGAAACTGACAGACGGATATGTAATACATAGAGTTCCAATGGATTACAAAATGGGAAAACAAGCCAAATAGCAGTAAGTGAGGACAAATGCTCCAAGATATGTTCCCCCAAATACAAGGAATGTGGCAAAGTATCAATCTGCTTTGTTGATCATTTCTTTTTATAGGAATTCTTTCAATGAAGCAACAAGAGAAACTGCTAATCTGGATTTAATTCTGAATAAGGGGCTGGAAATAGGAATGTCTGAAAGATATCTGTAGAGAAAGGATCTATTACATTAAACCCCAGATCCCAGAGCAGAGTCATAGTGGCAGTGAGAAGAGCCCTGGACAGGACAGAGAAGACTAAGTATTCTTGTCCTAACGCTTACTAGTTAATGTGATGGAAAACAAAAAAAACCTTTAGTCAATCCACTAACAGAAGCAATTTACATCTACACTGCAAACCTCAGGTAACATTAGGGAAGATAAAAGTGAGATCATTAATTATGAAAGAAACTTGAAAAATTACATAGTGTGTATCACCATCATCACCACTCGGCAGTTAGTGATATTTTAAAAACACTAGCAATATCCCTGTGATTGGTCCTAAGAGGGAAACTAGCTGATAATCATATGGGAGTATATAGGGAATGAAATAAAAATAAAATAAAAAGTTGACAAAGAAGAGGAGGCATTCATAGAGATCACAAGCTATAAAAAAGATCATTTTCTTATGTGTTCAGATTTTTAAGACATGTAAAGAGACAGGATCACTATATAATTATGTATGAACATAAAACAGTATTATATGTTTTCTCAGCTCTGAAAATATAGTATTAGTAACATTTATTTCATAAGGCTATTAGACAATAAAATAAACTAATGGATGTAAAATTGCCCTGTAAATTATAATGTATCCTGAAATTATTATTTGTAAAAGTGTTTAAGTGTACTAAAAAATGTAATATAAATTGGAAAGTACCAAATACAAAAAAAATGCTGTGCATGTACAGGGGTGATGATGATGGATTGCTGTATTCAGTGTAAAAGGAACAAGAAGCTACGGTTGGTGCAGATGGTACTCCTATAATACTAACAAACGACAGAGCTCCAAAAGCTTGTCCTTTCCAGTGTGGGAAACATCTCCACGTACCACAGAAAATATAAAATTATCATGAATTATGCAGAAATTATTCTCACAAAACAGTTTTTCTGCCTTATTACATCATGTTATTGAAGTGAAATTACACATTATAATAATTGTAAGAGAAATCTGTGAGTTCCAAGTTTCTCATGATTGATGTATAAAGTGGGGCTTGAGGGGCTAGCTAAGAGTGTGTGCTTAGCATATGCAAGACCTTGGGTCTAATCCCCAGCACCCCAAAAAATGCACAAAGAAACTAAGAAACTGACCAATACCATGAGGGCAAAGAGAGTTTAAGAAAAAGAAGCCAGAGGAGTTAGGGCATGGTGCAGTACTAATGGACAGCTACAAAGCCATTTGTAAAATACTGTCCAGGAGAAACACATTCTTTTGCCTACCAAATGTGGAAAATAAGATGTGCTTATCTAACACACATAAATATGCAAATTCCAGCCTTAATTCAACTTATAGCACAGCCAACAGAAAGCTATGCAGTCAAAGGAGAGAAAGGCAAGAGAAAAGAAGTGACATGAAACTGGTTAGAACACCAAGCCATGTTAGTACCAGCTCATCAGAATAGATGCAGTTCCACTTACTGAAGCCCAGCCGGATGCCTAAGGGTGACCAGTTCCTACTGAATGAGGAAACCAAGCCTATCAGCTGGAGGTAGTGAGGGAAGGAACAAACCATGCTTCCTACTAAGGGCACACTACAGATGTGCAGATGTGTTTCACCTAGTGCCAGAAAGGACTGGAGAAGACAAGAGACAGACAGGGGAGAGTGAAGAAAAGATTCTTATCACTGAGAAAGATGGACTTAACTAAACATTTTCTTTTTTTGCCCTACTAACTACATTAAGGATTATATCATGCTGATGTATAAAAACAACATCAAGCAAAAACAACAGAGTTTAGTAACTGAGGGCAAAATTGAAGGAATAAAATAGAAAAAAAAGGAAAAATCCAAAAAAAGCTCCTGAAAATTTATTCCTGACTATTCTTCTTTCCTTTTTAAAAAATATGGTAAAATAAATAGTTTATATATATATATATATATATATAAATCATTTTTAAGTGTACAGTTTGGTGGTCTTAAGTACATCTGTATTGTGCAACCATCACCATCAGTTTCTATAACTCTTTTCCTCTTGTAAAACTGAAATTCTATACCCATTAAGTAATAACTCCCCAATTCCTCCTCCCACCAGACTCTGGCAATCACCATTCTACTTTCTGTCTCTATGATTCTGACTACTTTTAAGTTCCTCATGGAAGTAGAATCACATACTATTTGTCATTTTATGACTGGCTTATTTCACCTAGTGTAATGCTCTCAAGGTTCATCCAAGGTGTAACATATATCAGTATATCCTTCCTTTTTTTAAAATTAGGATACGTTCAATATACAGGGGGATTCATTGTGACAATTCCAAATAGGCTTATTATTCTTCCTTTTTAAAACAGAGTAATATTCCATTGTATATGTGTAAGTACATGTGTGTGTAACATTTTGTTTATCCATTCTGCCAATGGACACTTGGGGTGCTTCCACATTTGAGCTATTGTAAAACAGTGCTGCTGCGAGCATGGGTTTACAAACACCCCTTCAAGACCCTGCTTTCAATTCTTTGGGAATATACCTAGAAGTAGAAATGTTGGACTTATGCAAATTCTGGTTTTAAATTTTTGAGGACCTGTAATACTGTTTTCCACAGTGGTTTCACTGTTTTACATCCCCTATACAGTACACAAGAGTTCCAACTTTTGCGCACCCTCACCAATACTTATTTCGTTTTTAAATAACAGTCATGGCATCTCATTGTGGTTTGACTTGCACTTCTGTAAGTGACACCTGAGTATCTTTTCATGTGCTTACTGGCCATTTGCCTGTCTTCCTTGGAGGAATGTCTATCCTATGATTCTATTTTTATTTGGGAACAAGACACACATGGCACTTGAAGAATAAATGTAATTTTAGTCAAATGAAGACTATAGGATTTAATCACGCTAAAGTTCCTTCTTCCTCCATGGCATAGGTCAAATAGTCTTGCATTCTGCAGAGTGCAAGCCTCTGTTCTTCCAAATGTTCTCAATTTCTGTGACAATAATAAAATGCATTCTCATCCTCTCTTATTGTCAGGATAAATGCTTACTACTTCTTTTAGTGGTAAAGAACTGAAAGAATGTCCTAAGAATTCCAGGCTTAGATTTATGCTGGTCCCTATGTTCAAACCAAAGCACATACCACTGTGTGCTCCACAAAGATCTAATCTAAAGACAAACTCAAATAAAATTGAGACTCTATAATCAAGATGGAAAATGAGGTCTAGCTGGTTAGGTAGTTATCTAAAACAAATAAATGTATACAAGACACATGCAAGGACTATTTATGAAACGAATGGGTCAGGAAAATCAAAATACATCAAATTGGCAGAAAGCATTAAAAATGTGAACTCTGGAGACCAATGTGAGGAAAGGTGGCCTGAAGCAGCCTATTCTAACAATTTTTAAAGGTTGTCTCCAGTAGAGAACCCACTGAAGTAGCAACTATAGTGTACCTCAATTTTGGGGGGTTGAGGTGGGAGACAAGGTCTTGAAATATTGCCTAAGCTGGTCCCCAATTTCTGGACTCAAGTGCTCCTCCTGCCTCAGCCTCCTGAATGCTGAGCTTGCATACACGTACATGCCACTATAACCAGTGTTCACAGTGTTTAATTTAAATAGCCAATGGGTTGGAGGTATAGCTCAGTGGGATGGAACTTTGCCCAGCACACAAAAGGCACTGGGTTCAATGTGCAGAAACACACATATACACACATAAAGTCATTTGAGGGAATAAGATGTGCAGACAAGAGCCTCAATCACCAACCAAAAAGACACTTCTCCTATATAGAGAAGGGCAGGCAACAAAGATGTTTCATTTTAATCACATACAAAGACAACAGCAAAAACAGCCTAAGGTCCATGTGTATAGTACAAATAACAACAAGAAAATTATTGGAGTCACCCCACACCAACACTTAAGTATACAATGAGAGAAGTATGTAAGGTGTGCAAATGTTAATTTACACCTGATCTCTACTAAGCAGAATAAGAAAACAATAGCCCACTAAAAGATACGTATGGGCCTGGCCCTGGTGGTCCTCGCCTACAATTCTAGCTGCTCTTGAGAGGCAGCGATCAGGAGGACAGCAGTTCAAAGCCAACCTAAGCAAATATTTCTCAAGACTTTATCTTGAAAATATTCAACACAAAAAAGGGCTGGCAGAGTGCCAGCCTAGCAAGCATGAGGCCCTGAGTTCAAATGCCAGTACCCCAAAAACAAAAAAAGAATAAAGTTTTCTTTAAAAAGAGAAAGAAAAGTTAGGGCTTAGGGCTGTGGCTCAAGTGGTAAAGCATCTGCCTAGCAAGAGCAAGGCCCTGAGTTCAAAGTCCGGTACTGCTGAAAGAGGGGAAAGGGAGAAAGGGAAGGAGAGGGAGAGATAGGAGGTATTTCTTTAAGCAGTAACTGGCTACATTTTTTCTTTTAGTTTTCTATTGTATGAATATCCCACAGTTTGTTTATCCATTAATCTGCTGATTGTTTCGTTTTTGGCCATTATGAATAATACTATGAACATCTGTATTCAAGTTTTTACATGGATATTTATTTTTGTTTCTCAGGGATAGATACATAGATAGATAGACAGATATACACACACACACATACATATATATCATAGAATTCTGGATCACACAGTAACTATGTTTAACCTTTTGAAGAATTACCAGACTGTTTTCCAAAGTAACTGCACTATTTCACGTAAGCAGCAATCAATGAGGTGCTGTGTTTTTCCGCATCCTCACGAACACTGTACTACCATTTTTATTCCAGCTAGCCCACTGGCGTGCTTTTGATCAGCAGCTCCCTGATGGCTAATGATGCCGCACGTCTTTGTGTGAACTTAACAGACCTTCACACCTCTCCTTTGAAGAAATGTCTATTCAGATCTTTGCCCATTTTAATGGGTTATCTTTTTATTATAGTTGTAAGAACACATTATATATTCTAGGAAAAATTACCTCACCAGATATATGATTTACAAATATATTCTTTCTGTGAATTGTCTTTTCAGTTTTGGATTGGTTATATTTCTATTTTTTCTTTCATTATCATGAATCCTTATTTTATCAAAATAATATATACACAATTAAAAATGAACAGTAGTCAGAAATACTGAAATGAAAAGCAGTAGTCCAGTGAGGTGTAGTAGTGCATGAGTATAATCCAGCACTAGGGAGACTGAGGCAGTAGGTTCATTAATTAAAGTTCAGCCTGGGCTACACAGAGAGACCCTGTCTCCAAAAAACAGGAAGTAAGGAGAGAGGGAGGGAAAGAGGGAGGGAAGGAGGACGGAAGGAAGGTGCTGCTTTCCTCAAATCATACAGTTTGCAGTTCAATTTAACTTTATTTTCCCCATCTGTAATGTGAGGATAGTAAAACTACCCTGATAAGTTCCATTCAAATTTGAACATTTTTCTTATTAAGGTATCAGGTAAGAGAATGAAAAAGCAAACATAATTATATTGTAATAAAAGCAAACAATGTATTTAGCAAGAAAAAAGACCAAGCTGGGTGCAATGGGGCAAATCTGAAATCCCAGCACTGGAGACACAAAGGCAGAGGATCAAGAGATTAAGGCCAATCTACTTTATACAGAGACTGTCACAAAAAAAGAGAAGAAAAGAGCTGGTGGAGTGAGTCAAGCAGTAAAAAGCCCCTGCCTAGCAAGTGTGAGGCCCTGAGTTCAAACCCCAGTGCTGTCAAAAAATAAAAGGGAAAAAAGACCTTCTGAGTATCAACTGACTTAACTAAGAAATCAGCTGCTGTGGAATTTCACCTGTTCCTGCTGCTCTAGCACCCACAGGGATGATAACATCATAAACCAAAGCAGGACTGTAGGCCAAGGACTTCTCCCAGAGGATGGAGTGTCAAAGTCATTAAACCCTCCTCTGGAGGATGATCAGACAAACTACTGCCTCAGTCTCTCAAGAGCTGGATTATACTCATGCACTACTACACCTCACTGGACTACTGCTTTTCATTTCAGTATTTCTGATTACTGCTCATTTTTAATTGTGTATATACTAAACTGTAAGCTTCTTGAAAGTTAGTTATCTATATGAAACAGCATCTTCCTCAAAGGACCTTATATAAATAAATGCCTTGAAGACAGGTCCCAGACAACTCCAAAATAGAAACTAAACCTTAGCAGTGGAAAAAGTCTATGAGCTAGGATTCCCCCAAGATTACTACCAGGCAGCTAACAAATACTAAGGGCTTGCTATGCTACTAGGGCAGGGAGAGGCAGGGTCCCTGCCCTCAAGAAGCTCACCACCAGTTAAGTGAATGATGCCTGCAGGGATGCTCCAGTTAATAGTCCCCAGAGGCCATTGCTACAGCAAAGCAGGAAGACAGTTCAGAGAAACACTGGAAAAGACGAGAAAGGCCATCTGAAAAATAGATGGAGCAAAAATGAGAAATGAGTTATTTCATTATTTTACATGGCACATCCAAACAGATTAAGATATTTAGAAAGGTAAAACAAAATTTACAAGATTTATGGCAGATAGAGTTGTTTTAGCCCATACAGAATCCGTTTTACTTTCTTTGTGGAATTGGTGCTCTTTCATTATACGTAATCTTAGCAGAAGCAAAAAAAACCCAACTTGGAAGAAAACACGGGGAGTGGAGGAGAGGGAAAGGAAGAGGGAAAGTGAGAGATATAATCAATCAGGGAAATTGGAAATTGCATGTGTGAAAATGGCTCAAAAGAATCTACATTGCTTTAGACATACATACTGAGATACTGACAGATGTGATGTCTGGGATTTGCTTCAAAATATTCAGGATCAGGTGAGTACTGTGGATCCAGAAGAAATAAAACTGGCCATGAGTTAAGTTAGATGATGAATACATGGGACATAATTATTCAATTTAATTTCTGTACATTTAAATTCTTTCATAAGAAAAGGGCTTTAAAAAAAATACATCTGTAATAGTGTCCCAATTTATAAAAGCATTTCTCTTTCTTCTGTCTGTGTATATACACAGAAATAGCTACTTGGGAGGTAGAAATTAAAAGGATGGTAGTTTAAGACCAACCAAGGAAAAAGTTATCAAGACCCCATATCAATCAATAAGCCAAGCATGGTGTTGTGTGTCTGTGAGGCCAGTCACACAAGAGGCATTGAACAGGAGGATCACAGTAGGAGGCCCAGCCAGGCAAATGTGTAAGACCCTACCTGAAAAATAACTAAAGCAAAAAAGGGCTCATGATGTGGCAAGAGGTAGAGCACCTACCTAGCAAGCAAAGGCCCCAAGTTCAACCCCCAGTACAGCCAAAACAACAACAAAACAAATATTAAAATAAAATAAATGTGACAAAAATGTTAATTTGATTGGGGGAGCATAGATGATTATTCTCTATTTACAGTTTCTGTTTGGAGGGATTTTGTTTTTATCTTTTTTTGATACTGGGTCTCATTATGTATCCTAGGCTGGACTTGAACTCACAATCCTCCTGCCTTAGTCTCCCAGAGTACTGAGATTATAGGTATGCAGTCATGCACCACCAAACTGTGGTCTATTATTTTTAATTTTTAAAAAAGCAAGAACTTAGCTGGGTGCCAGTGGCTCACACCTGTAATCCTAGCTACTCAGGAGGCAGAGTTCAGGAGGATCACAGTTCGAAGCCAGCCCAGTTAAATAGCGCCATGAGATTCTATCTCAAAAAAAACCTTCACAAAAAAGGGCTGGTGGAGTGGCTGAAAGTGTAGGTCCGGAGTTTAAGCCCCAGTATCGAAAAAAAAAAAAAAAAAAAAAAAAAAAAAAAGGCAAGAATTTGTGAAAATTCTCTAACGTAGGTCTTCTCAACCTTGGCACTATTTAGGCCAAAAAATATTTTCTTGTGGGAGGCGCCAGGTGCACTGCCAGGTGTTTAGCCATTCTGGTCTCTATCCACTAGATGACAGGAGTACCACCGCCACCCCACCACATATGACAACTAAAAATGTCTCCTGATAGGGCCAAATATAAGAGGCAAAATCACCTCAGCTAAAAACCATTGCTCTAGCATACCTTGTGTCTTAACCAAAAAATTCTCAATCCTATAAAACATAAATTCTCCAATCCTTAGGTATATCCTACATAGCTAATAATTTTCAACATGTTTTTTCCTCTTATTCTTAATTCAGTAACTAATATTCTACTTCTAGTTTAGAATGTCTCATGTAGATAAGACATTGCTGGTGCAGATTTAATGATTCAATAAAAATTATACTGCTTCTGAAACTTCTCTTCTTTTATCCATTTAGAAAGCCTGAAACCAGTCTTAAGCTATATATAGTACACAACCTTCAAAAATGAGGGAGAAAGCAGGAAGAGGTTACATAATCTGGTCTTCTTAAAATGTACTATTCAACTTTTGGTCAAATTAAACACTCCCAAAGCACAGAGCCCCACACAAAGATGAAAGCCCAAAGGGTATACAACAGTTCTTATTCAGCATAATTCCACTGAAAATGAGATCTCAGACCACCACCAACAGCATCACCCTGAAGCTTAATAGAAAGGGAGCATCTAAGCCCTACTCCAGACCTACTAAAGCAGAATCTGCATTTCAACAAGTTTCCCAGATGATCTGTATGCACAGTAAGTTTGAAAGGCAATGATCTAGCTATTTCTTATACCAGCTTGTTTGAAGCTCAGATTCAGTGGGCTGTATTCTTGTAACGTAGAGCATGACAGACTTAAGGAGTTGAAAATTGTGTAACAACAAAATCCACCTCCTCCACCACTCCCCAAAACTGTATTATTATGAAACCAGTTTCAAGGATGAAACGTGTTTTTTGTTTTTTGTTTGTTTTGGTGGCATTGGGATTGAACCCTGGGTCTTGTGAATACTAAGCAAGTACTCTATCAGTGAGGTACATTCCTAAGTCCCCGTATTTTTAATTAGGCTGAGAAATCCAAACATTCATTTATACTAGATCCTTCTCATTAAGAGAAAATTAACTCTCCTGATAAACAGTAAAGCTTGTCTGAAAAGCATAAAGCTGTGATTCCTAAACCTGACTGATTAACTTGCAATGTTTAATTTTTAAAGATCTAGATTTCTGGGACTTACTTATCAGATATTATGATTCAGGAGAACTGGGAGTCTGTATTTTTTTTTAACAAATATTTTGGCCATTTCTGATGATTAATCCTATTTGAAAGTCATGGTCTTAAGAAGATTACAAAAGATTGCTTTTTGCATTATTTTTAAGAATAATGGGTACTCATTTGACTTATTTCAGATAGCTAATATATGACTACAATAAGGGACTAATGAGTGCTAGGAAACAAAGCTGAGATGAAAACTAGATCATGTCTGTTTCCATTTTTTTTGAGAAGGGGTCTTGTGTTGTTACCTAAGCTAGGTGGGAATTCTTGGGCTCAACAGATCCTCCTGCCTCAGGCTTCTGAGTAGCTGGGACAACAGATACCATGCCACAGCACTTGGTTCTAAATCGTGTATTCTTAATTGTCCACACCTAGGAAAAAAAGCTGGTTAGCACAGTCAGCAATCACGGTGTCTTCAGAGAAATCAGTAATTTCTGAGTGTTTAGAACAATTCTAGAAATGACTACCATTACCAACTCCCTTTAGTACAACAGTATACATAGTAGAAGCTTAGAAATATTTCCTTATTAATGAATTTGAACATTGCAGGATATTATCAAATACCTGCTACACAGGTTACACCTAGCAATGCATACATAGCAATGCATAAAGAAATGCTTCTAGCTGGGCGCCAGAAGGTCACGCCTGTAATCCTAGCTACTTGGGCAACTGAGAGTGGGAGGATTGTGGTTTGAAGCCAGTCCAAGCAAATAGTTCACAAGACTCCCATCTCCAAAATAACCAGAGCATAATGGACTGGAGGTATGGCTCAAGTAGTAGAGCACCTGCATGAAGACCTGAGTTCAAACCCCAGCCCCAACAATGAAAAAAAAAAAGAAAAAGAAAGATAAAATGCTTCTAGAAAGGTCTGAATTTGAAGAGACGTGGGTCAGAAGAGGAAGATAAGGTAAGAAAGAGGAAGAAAGACAGGAAGAGGAAGAAGAAGGAAAAAAGATATTTCGTCCCTAAACAAGAATCTTAGCAACAACCCTATTTCATGAATCTGTTGGCTTCTTTTCCTGTCACTGTCACCGTCCTAGTCAAGTCAACATTATTTATTTTGGAGTCTCAGGATTCCTCTGCATTTCCACTCTTGAACCCCTACCCCAATTTTGACATAGCAGCCAAAAGGATCTGTTTAAACACCTCTGAGGTATAGCTAGTGACTCTGTAAGAAAGGACAGACTCAAAAATCATCCCTCTACACAGGCAACACCCAGGCTCAGAAATGGAGGAAACAATTTCCTGATGCAGACTTCTCCCAAAGCATGACTGTGGCAGTGATTCCAGATCTTCTCACTCTCTTGGTTTCTCCCTGTTTTTTGGACCAGCCTATCCAGACTTTCCATGGGTGTTGTGAGTTACTTGACAACCTTCCCAAAAGTTCCTTTTCTGCTTAGGATGACTGGAATTAGAGACTGTAATTTTTACCCAAAAACCTTTCCTGAAACAACGAATACCAGCCTCCCCCCTCCCCCCGCCCCGCTTTAATAACCTGTTACTCATTACTTTTGGCCTTCCAACATGGGTGTAATTAAAAATCAGAAATTCTAAACACCATTCATATCACTAACCACCTAAAAAAAAAAAAGCTGTCATAGTGAACAATTAGTTATATTCATTACTTAATTAAATCCAATCCTCTACCTACTCTGTGTTTGCACCTGGGTAGCTAAATATGGCTGAAGAAACACACAATCTCACTAACTGTCCTGTCTTTCAATTCATGACCTCAGAAGGGCACTTCTACTCCATTCTCTAGTCCATTCACTCTTCACTTTCCCAGAGCACTATTTCACATTTCTTCCTCTCTCCTCAACCAGCCAAGATCTCATCCCCCAGCATCGCTCTTCAGTTGATGGCAAAAGATTTACATTTCACTGAGAGAGACAATCAATAAAGGTCTTCTACACCTACACAGACATGTATGTTCCAAACTATTTGAGTCTGTAGCGATATACACTACTCTGTTTCTCTTCTACTATGTTGACAGAATTAGGTATGTCATTTGAGAGCACCCCTCCCATTTATGCATTACCCCTCCTATCCCCCCCAGTTATTCAAGGACATTGTTCTTTTCCTACAGCATCATCAAAGATCCCCTCTTTACTGGATAATTATCAGCAGCACCCAAACAAGCTGCACCGTCTTACACCACCAGACCCTTCTTTCCATCACACCTGCCTCTCCACCTCTCATGCTGTTCCTCTATAACTCTGTACGAGATGTGTCTCGGTGGTGGATGCAGTTCATCTCCCACTCTGTCTCAAACACACACCAATGCACTTTGCCCCTTTATTCCAGTACAGTACTGCTGGTCAATACTATTGATCCCCACAGCAGTAATGAACACAGCTGACCATTTTCCTCCTCTGGAAACACCCCTATTTACTGTCTAAGCATAATTTTCTCTTCACTGGCTACTTCTCCCCTACAAGAATGGAGTGGAGTAGTGGGATTCCAAGTTCCCTGAGTTCGTTCACCTTATAACTCAACCTCAAAGTGGTGGAGAGACCCTGAGCTCCTATCTCTGAGACATTCTTCTCTTTTCATTCTAAAGGTGATTGCATGTACTCTTATGACTTTAAACACCAACTGTACACTGGCAAGTCCCAAATTTTTAAGCTATACACTAGACTTCTTCCCTGAATGTTTCCATTTTCCAATTTCCCACTTGACGTTTCTTTCTGCATATCTACTTAGCACTCCAAACTCAACATATCCAAAGTAAATCCCAGCTATTCCTCCCCCAAACCTACACTCTTGACACAGTTTTCCTCATCCTAGTGAGGGGCAACTTCATTCTTCCAGGGGCTCATTCTTGCTCAGGGATAGTTCATTCCAAACACACAAGACAAGGGGATCTTTTTAAAATATGTCAGATTGTATCACTTCCCATAGTTTCCCATCTGATTCTGAGAAGGTCCCTAAGTTTTTGAAATGGCTTACAAGGTCTACTCTGACCTGAACACAAAGATGTGCAAGGCTACCTCCTCCTACTCTTCATTCTACTATTCTCATTCACTCTGCCACTCCTTGCTTTTCAAAAACATTCCTGCCACAGGTTGTGCTGGCACCTGCTGTGATCTCAACTTGGTATTTGACCTGTATGGCTGATTCCATCATCTCCTCATACCTTTGTTTGGTCAAACCGCCTGATCAAAGAAGTTTCCCTGACCACTATAGAAAACAGCAACTCCTCTCCTTTTCGTGATATTTTTTCCCCAAAGTAATTATCACCATCTAACATATTAGAAATTTATTTAGTTGTTGTCCATCTCCAAATGTAATATAAACCCCAGAAGGGGAAGGACTTTGTTTTAAAATTTCCCCATCTCCAGTCTACAATGGACTTGGCACATCAAGAAATTTTTGATGAAAAAGTAAGCAAATTTTAGCTTTCTAAGTTATAAAATAGATAAATACAAAATGTGTTAATTACTTCTGCATGCATACAAGTTTGTGACAGAGATGTGCCACCCAGATCTTCAAGGAAGGACTTGCTAGGAGCTCAGTCAGCCCCTGTGGGATCACCTCTGCAGAGCTGCCTTGCCCACAGTCATATCCTTCCATGGTGTCCCATACCCAATGGCCAACAGAAAAAGGGTACTGGTCTCCCAAGTCTCCCTTGCTTGCTTTGTGTATCCTAAGAAAAAATCAGAGACAGTTTGTGGGCACTCCCTTGTGGCAATTCCTCTGCTGCTGCTTTTGGGGCAACTCCAGTTGCAGTTTAGCCAGCCAAATCTAAGGGGATACATAGTCCAGCCACTTTAGCCTGAAGCAGAACAAGTCTGAAAGGCCCATTTGGCTCCAGAGCTCCCTGTGGACTTAGTCAGGACTGCTGTCAGAAGTACACCATAGCTCAACTTCTCCTCCTGCCAAATCCTGTTTCTTTCCTATGCCTCCCACAGTTGTTGAACATAAGGGCACTCCATAACAGCCTGAACACCAAATTCTGTCTCAAATTTTGCTTCCTGGGAACTCCAACCCATTAACATGGTTAAAACAAAATATACATGGTTGTTGTTCAAACTAAAAACCAACTAAAACATAACCTTATGAGATAGAAAGTGAACATCCCTACAATAGATACTTTTACAATATGTGCTCTTTCCTTCTACAGAAACAGTTGTATAGCAGTCTATTTTTCCTTGGGTAGAAGACCAACCCAATGCAACCGTGCATCCAGGTGTGGCCATGTAACTAAATTATGGGCAACAGAATGAGCTGAAGTGTTAGGTGTTGGTCCTTAGAGGAATAAATGTGCCCTTTAACCCCGTCTTTTCTCTCTTTCTCCTAAAGGAAATATGGATATCATTTTGAGCATCTTGGATTATGCCGATGTATACAATAACCCAGTGACAGCAGAGCAACAAGACAGAAGGTGCCTGCAACTCGAGAGCTACCACACTATACCTGGATTGCTTCAAGTGGATTAATACCTGAGAAACAACTAAACCTCATAAGGCTAAAGTGTCTCTAACTCATATTATAAGTATAGTGTTTCTTAGGAATACCCTTTTGTTATAGGCAAAATATATTCTGGATAGTTCAGAATGGTATGTTGCTTCAAGGAAGAAGAGATGAAGGCTGTTTTGTGAACCTCCAAGAATTAAAACAGTTAATATTTCAACACCAACATTAAGAACATTAAGCTATTTAGCCAGGCATGGTAGTACACACCTCTAGTTCCAGCTCCTCAGAGGCTGAAGTAGGAGGATCATCTGAGCCCAGCAGAGTTTGAGGCCAGCCTGGGCTACATAACAAGACCCTGTCTCAAAAACAAACAAGAAGGGCTGGCAGAGACTCAAGTGATAGACTGCCTGCCTAGCAAGCATGAGGTCCTACCACCAAAAAAATAAAAAAAGAATTTAGACTTACTTAGAACATAATTGAGGCTGGGCATGGTGGTACATTCATATAATCCCAACACTCAGGAGGCTGAGGCAGGAGAATCTGAAGTTTCAGGCTAGCTTGGGCTATATAATGAAATCTTATCTCAAAACAACAACAACAACAACAAAAAACGAAAACCATAATTGAAAGTATTACAATAAAAATTATCTTTTATTGTATGGAAAATGTGAATTACAAGTGGAAAATAAAATCTATTAATAAAGCAGTATAATATTTATTTTCCACACAATGTTCACACTGGTATACAAAATCAAACAAAAGCCTTAACTCTCATGAGTTAATCCCATTTGGAAATGTTCAATGCTACATATTAAACATTCTGGAGGGCCCGTAGCCTGTGCCATTATAATTTCCAAATGCTAAGATGAGGCACAAGAGCAAGATGTAGACACACTGCCGGAAAACTAAGCAATGGAGAAGGTCAAATGAGGGAGATCATTGCTGAGGTAGTGTTTTTCCTATTTGTGCATTGCAAAGGGAAGTCTCCACTCTAGTTATTAAACGTTCACTCTGCCTGTGGTAATAGCTATTATGCCAAAAGCAATTACCCAGGCTAGAGCTGGGGATGTGAGGGGTTTGTTATCGTTTCAGCAGAGTCAGGTAATTCCTGGATTTGTACGCCTTGCTTTAATCAGTGGACACATCTAACCACATGAAAGCTCTTCTTCCTGTTTCCCTCACTGGTAACTTTCTCTTAATTTCCCTGCTTCTTCTGCAGCCAGCAAATACAGGTAGCTCTTTGGGGGTGATTTTCAGTCTGCTTCTAAGTGATTTCCGTAACTCGAAACACGTTGAGGAATTCCCTGCTTATCTCTGACTTTGTATAATATCCTGAACTACAAATTAAGATTTTTTTTGGTGGTGGGGGGGGGAGGTGATACTCAAGTTTTGAACTTAAGGCCTCTTGCTTGCTACCACTTGAGCCACGCCTCCAGCCTTTTTTTTGTTGTTGTTAAGCTTTAATTACTTTTTGGATAGAGTCTCACATTTTTGCCCGGGCTGGCTTCAGACCACGATCCTCCAACTTATTCCATCCTACCACGTAGCTGGGATGAAAGACACTTCCCACCAGACCCTGGTCATTTGTTGAGATGGGGTCTCACTAACTTTCTGCCTAGCTGTCCTTGAACCCCAATCTCCTGAACCCTGCTTCCCAAGTAGCTGTAATTCCAGCTACCATGGCTGGCCCTAAAGATTTCTTTTTTAACAGCAAGTTTGAGGTCTTTTTAATAAAAGGAACCAGAAGCAATATTAATAATCAATGGTGATAACAATTACCACCTCAATGTCTTCTATATGCCAAGCACTGAAGAAAGCACTTTATAAATATTAACTCACTTAATTTACTTCTTAACAACACTATGAAGTAGGACTCATTTATCCAACCAAATAAATGAGGTTATAATCTCAAAGAGGTTAAGTAGCTTTCTTACATAGGTAGTAAAATACTGGATTGGAAGTAGATTTAATGTCAAAGTCAATTATTTCTTAACAAAGTAACCATGTTATTGTTTCAATTTCTCCTCAAAATTCAACTCAAGGTCAGCACTGTAAACTGTATACTCCTTGCCTCTGTTATAAAGAAAACATACTTTTCCAAGAATCTTGGGGCTAACTGAAATCAGCATTAGAAACTTCAACCCCAAACCTGCTGGAAGAATTCTATCCGAGCCATTATAGGCAGATGGGTATCTTCCATTTTTAATGACAATAGGAAAGGAGAGTCTTCCCTACTAAATTTAGATTGGGAGCCAAAGGAAGGAAGCATTTCTAATTTTATGCTCCATAAAATTAGAAATTTTGTGAAAATTTTGTGAAGCTACACCTTCACAAAGAGTTGACAATATGCATCCTAACAGGATTATTACCACAAATAGAAATTACACTTGCAAACTACACTCCAAAAATAAAGCCAGACATTGAAAAGGGATTCCATGGACTCTTCAAGTTTACAAGAGAACAAAATTATTCCTGCCCAAAGCATAATGGAGCTGACATCATAACATATTATTCCTAGTATATTAAAACCCCAATAACTAGAAAATGGCAAATGAGGATCCATTATAATGCAAACATGTTATATGGCTGTAACTAGACTTAAAAAGTAAACTCCAAATCTTAATAGAGGAGGATCATGAGGTGCAAGTCAGTAACACTTTAAAGAATAATGTTACACTCCTGCCATTATTTTTAGATTCCAAATACTTCATAATCCCCCAAGACATTTTAGACTAATTTCTGCCTGTCAGATCATCTTTGTCATATCTCAACACATTAACGAAAAAGCAAGAAAAAAACATTAACAAATGCTGCAAAATGAAGTGATTTCTGTTAAGTGTGTTTAACTGAGAAAAACCCAAGGGGGGGAACCTCTTTGCACTATCTGTTAAAGCAGAAAGCTGTATCACTTTAAGACTGTTTTCTTGAAAAAGCTACTGGCTAGAGTTGACACAAAAGTTGAAGGGCCCAAAGTCAAATACTCTCAAAATTAACCATTTGAGTCCACATCTCCTCAAAGTTAGGATGGCATTAACAAGACTTACAAGAACATAAAACCCCTGGTCAGAGCATACTGTCAAATTAAGTTGACCAGTTTTTTAATGAAGAAAAAAAAATGCAAGTGGAAATCACATAAATGTAACTTTTGTCCTCCATTACCACATTAAAATCTGGCAGACTAGCAATGAATGCAAGCTGACCAAGTTAGGGTAATGGTTATACCATTAAAATGGCAGTGTTGGTATAATTCCAAATGCCTGGGTCATAGCTCAACCATATTTTAAAATAGCTAAAATCAAACGTAAGATGGAAATACTGATGTGACCTAATCAGACCAAGCTACCAATTGTTTTTTTTAAAGTAATTCATGTTGTTTTCCAAAAGAGAACATCTATTTCTGTCCAAGTACAATAATCAGGTAAGATATTTGTGGCCAAAATAGTTCTTTCTTCTACTTGTTGTTTAGTGAAGGATTTAATAATGAACTGGACTTATAGGGACAAGAATTTATTTTGTCATATTTTTAACTTTATAATCATTGTTTTAACTCACCTAAGTAAAATCTTCTTCTGACACAAAATTTACAGAGTAGCCCCCTGGAACTGAGGACAGCCTCAAACTTTATAAACACAGTCATGTTGTCACATAATGATAAGGACATGTTCTAAGAAACATGTCACTAGTTGACTTCATTTACAGAATATGATTATATAAACAAAGGCAGCTATTGTGTCATTAGACAACATGATCGTAAGGGACCACCATCATCACTGACAGAAATGTTATGTAGCTCATGACTGTTTTGTTTTTTCTTATATATACATACTTATGACAAAGTTTAATTTATAAATTAAACATAGTAAGGATTAATAACAATAAGAAAACAGAACAATTCTGATAATGTTCTACAATAAAATTGCCAATATCACTACTCTTGCTAGTACCTTAGTAAAATGGGGTGATTTTAACACAAGTACTGCAATATTGTGACTTTCCGTCTAATAACCATGACAGTTACTAAGTGACTAATAGACAGGTAGTATATATAGCAAAGATACATCAGACAAGGGATGACTCGCACCCTGGGTTGGATGGAGCACGGAATGTTTCCTTTAATATTTTCAGATCATAGGTAACCTCAGGAAAGGGAAACCATAGAGAAGGAGGAACTATGTATTCCAAACTAACAACCATTGTCAAATGGAAATCAAAATGGCCTATCCCCAAAAATCTACACTAAACAACAAAAATATTATTTTATATTTGGCCACACAAAAATGTTATAATGCCAGGTTTCACTTACAATCTTCAGAAGAACCATCCAATTTTTTTCCTCATCTGCTTCTGTGTCATCATCTGATCTGGAGGTGGTAAATGCTATGATTCCAATTCATACTTTATCACAAAGCAATCTTCTTACTCATTAAAGGAAATCACTCATAATACATAGGGTTTTTAATAACAGCTTAATTCAGATTTGATTCATATACGATAAGCTTACCTCATTAAAGTGTATAATACTATAGTTTTTACTGAACTCCAAGGGACACTGAGAACAGAAAGGGGCGTGTATCACTAATGCAGAAGCAGCCCAGCAGGCTGCTTAAATAATTTAGCAGTAACCTTCAGTTCTCAGAGCCTAATGTGACTCTTAAAAGTGTCAACACTGGTTTTTTTTCTACATAATAATGGTCTTCAAAAGGACCTCATAGTTTTTACTTCTGCTGGCATTGAACCGATACACCAACTTTTAGAGGCTGGCTGGTGGTGAGAAAACCAAGGCCATCATGCACCTCTGAAATTTCAGTAACTCACAAGTCAATCCCTTGTCCAATGTATCTTTGCTATATATACTACCTGTCTGTTAGTTACTTAGTAACTGTCATGGTTATTAGACTGAAAGTCACAATATTGCAGTACTTGTGTTAAAACCACCCCATTTTACTAAGGTACTAGCAAGAGTAGTGATATTGGCAAATGAAGCAATAATGGATCTATTTCCCTAAGTGTAAATATGCCTCTGTTCCCTCACAACACTGGGCAAATTACCTATACTTTAACAGTACCAGTCTCATCGCACTTCCCACAAAATAACGTTCTCTCAGAGCCCTTCAGGCTTCACAATCCCTAAATACTGTACAATGTGTCTGAAAATGATTGTAGAAATGGCAAATGCTATATTTTAGGAATAAATGGAACCACAGATACCCTGGTATAATTGTTTACATATGTTTTCTATATTTCCATTTTTTTATACAAAAAAAAACTGCTTTAATCATTTTACCTCAAAATACTTAAAAGACTGTCCTTATAAATTTTCAATCCTTAATTTCAGAGGATAAACATGTTCTAGGAAGAAAGACATTAAAACATCATTATTTATCCAATATGGCCTTAGACCATTTCTTAAGTTTTGGTTTAAATTTCTTGGTTTTTGTTGCTGTTTTAATTTTTTTGGCAGTACTGGAGTTTAAACTCAGGGCCTTCACTTGCTAGTTAGGTACTCTACCACTTGACCACACACACACACACACACACACACACACACACACACACACTCTACCACTTGACCACACACACACACACACACACACACACACACACTCTACCACTTGACCACACACACACACACACACACACACACACTCTACCACTTGACCACACACACACACACACACACACACACACACACACACTCTACCACTTGACCACACACACACACACACACACACACACTCTACCACTTGACCACACACACACACACACACACACACTCTACCACTTGACCACACACACACACACACACACACACACACTCTACCACTTGACCCCACACACACACACACACACACACACACACACACACACACACACTCTTTTTTGCTTTAGTTATTTGTCATGTAGATTTCTAATTTTTGCCAATGACCAGATCCTCTAACCTATGCCTCTCACACAGCTGGAATCAAGGAGCACAACACCACACCTGGTTTGTTTGTATGCTCAGATTGGCCTTGAACCCTCATTCTCCTGATCTCCGACTTTAGAGAACTTTAGAGAAGTGGGATTACAGGCAGGGAGCTACTATCCCAAGCTTTAAATTTCTTAAGCACTATAAATAACATAAGCGTAACTAATTCTGATTGTCTATTTAACAGAAGCATTGGAAGATTCACTTCCAATAACTTACCAAACCAGTAAAATTTTAGAGCATTTGAGTCTCTCTGCTGCCTGCCATCCTGAGGAATCTAGTTGGACAACTCCTCTGTACAATTTCTACTACAAGACTTCTCTGGTCTCTCTTGGCACCTGTAAGCTGCTGCGAGGTAATATTTCTCTGGCCACAAACTACATACCTACAGAAATAAGCCTAGAGAAATAATCCTCACCACTCCTAGCATGTGAATCTTTAAGTCTTGTAAAACAAGATGGACACATTTTGTGGTTCTGAAATGCTACTTATCCATTAAAATTTTCAAGATAACAGAAGGATTCCACTCAAGTTATAATGTCTCATAAACTGAAAAAAAAAGTTTGAGTAAATCATTTTGGAATTATTTTTCTTTCTTTCAGTTGTCCTACAATTATAAGCAGATATTGATTCTAATAAGTTTTAGAAAACAAAGACAAAATTAATCTGGAGAAATAAATATAACACAATAAATAGTACTTCCAAAATTTAAGAACCACACTTTAAATTTGCTAGTCCCACATTATTATTCAATACATACCCTAAGATTCTTTCTTTAATCAATAACAACCCATTGCCAAACAAGAAAAATGTACATTTTAAAGAGTGACAAAGCAAAATGAACTATCGAAATAAGCACTTAAATCAGTATCTCCTTATAAAACCTCAATACAAACCCAAGTATGCTTTAATTCAAATGATCTATTTGATCCTATGCCTTAGATATTATAGTTTTATTTGATACAGAATCTGCCTACTAATACTCTAGAGAAAATGAAGAATATACAAATTCAAACATGCATATCATGTTGGTATGGTATAGTCAATTGGAAGGTTATTCATTATATAATATGTAACTTTAACCATATAATTTGACTTCCTAGAAAAAAATAACTGACCAAAAGTGAAACAAAAGCAAATAGAAAATCTGAATACTCCTATATCTATTAAAGTAGTAGATTTGTAATTAAATAAGTAAATGGATTCACCACAGAATTTGTCTAACCATTTAAGGAAGAA
This sequence comes from Castor canadensis, assembly GCF_047511655.1. Classification (NCBI taxonomy): domain Eukaryota; kingdom Metazoa; phylum Chordata; class Mammalia; order Rodentia; family Castoridae; genus Castor; species Castor canadensis. The sequence continues at coordinate 10,397,568 of NC_133398.1, read as the reverse complement.
AAAGTATTACATAAACTTTTCTAGAGGAAAAAAGGGAACGTTCCCCAAAACATTTCCTAACCTTAGATAACCTTTTATTAAGAATAATCTTGTCTAAGCCAAGCGCCCGTGGCTCATGCCTGAAATCCTAGCTACCCAAGAGGCAGAGATGAGGAGGATTGAGATTTCAAGCCCTGGACAATCACAAAAAAGGACTCACGTGGTAGAGCACCTGCTTAGCAAGCGTGAAGTCCTAAATTCAATCCCCAGTACTGAAAAAAAAAAAAAGAATAATCTTGTCTAATATGGTGTACCTCACCTTTAATACCATCATTTGGGAGGCTGAGGCAGAATAATAGTGTCTGAGGCCAGAATGGGATACACAGTTCAAGGTCAACATAGACAACATAGCAAGACTGCCTCAAAAAAGAAAAAAATTAAAAAGAGAAAAAAATAATCTTGATGTCAAAACCTGAATAAACTGCTAGATAAAGTGGCATGTGACTGTAATTCTAGCACTCTCTTATAATAATCATCTTGATGTCAAAATCTGAATAGCTTGCCTATAAGTCTCAGGAATCTGAGAAAGAAGGATCTTGAACTTGAGGCTAGCCTGGGGTATGTAGCTAGACCACTTCAAAAAAAAAGCTGCAAAGAACCAGAAGGAAGAAAAGGAAGAACAACAAAAACTACTACTACTACTAGAACTAAAAAAAGAAACCTTGAATAAGGGCAGTAATGAACATAACATTGATGCAAAAATCCTCAAATACATATTAGTAAATTAAATCTGCAATATATTAAAAAAAAAAGATGATGACTAAGTTAGGCTTATTCCAGAAATATAAGATTGGTTTAAGACTACAAAAAAAATAATCACTCCATGTCATTCAATTGTTACCAGAAAAAGAGGAAAGAATTATAATCATCTCAACGTATGCAAAAAAAAGCATTGGATAAAATCAAACTGTCATTCAGGACATCAGAAAGATCTCAAAGACTTCTGCTTCTGCAGAGATGCAGTTGGTACCAGAGATCAGATACACTTCTCACTTCACAGAACCAAAATAAAGTAAATGAGATAGAAGAAACCATGGTTTTCAAGACAATGAACATCAAACAACAAGGAGCAACAATCTCAGAGGAAAAGATTGAGAACAAGTGCCCCTGCTCACTATCTTGAAAGCATTTCCAGGGTATGGCACAGGGAAGGAAACCAGGGATGTCCTGAGTTGAAAAGATAGAATTGACCTGAGTTCAAACCTCAATTCCACCAATAAATAACAAAATATCAAAAATGCAGTTTTACAACCAGCTAAATTACCAAAACTGGTGCAACAAAGACATCTTCAGACATCAAAAGCTAATATACATTTCTTCCACCACAATAACCAGTCTCCATTAGACTTCACTTCCCACTTCTTTTCCCATTATTTCTGAAACATAATGTCTATCAAATAAAGAATTCTCTCTCTAAAATCCTTAAAAAAAAAAAAAAAAAAAAAAAGCAGAACATCAGAGAGCCAAGGGCAGCTAGAGGTGCAGGACAAAGTACTGCAGAGGAGACAGCTGCGTAGGGAGAAAATGCAGGCGAAGTATGCAGTGTTCTGCCAAGTGCAATCAGCCTATGTGTGGAAGAAAACCACCAAAGATGGAGGAATAAGGCACATGAGAGGATTAGAAGGAACGGTTCCATTCACAGCGCCTCTTCCCATCAGCCAGACTTGGAAGACCTTATAATTCCCTAGTAAAGTATTTAGAAAGATCTTGCCATCGTAGTAGAGAATGATAAGCACTAGTGTGATAGCCCTCAATGCTGCTCTGGTTCCACAAAGCAAAGCTTAAAAGTATGACCCAAAAGGATCAAAATATTTCCAAATAATTTAACAGTATTCCAGGAAAAATCTCAAGAAATTTATGAAATAGAAAAAAAAAAAAAGTCTAGAAGTACCTACCCAACATCTGTAAACAAAGATTACCAGGCATGCTAAGAAGAAAGAAAATATAAGAAAAACCAGCCAATCAAAACCAACCCAGAACAGACACTGAAATAGTGGCAACTAGAGAAGAAAACTTTTCCCATGCTCGGCCAGATAATAAATATTTTAGGTCTTATGAGCCACGGTTTCTGTCATAACTACTCAACACTACTGTTTGCAAGTGTTGAACATTCTTGTCACATGACAAACAAGATACACAAATAAACAACAAACATATGAAAGGGTGTTTGATTCATCAATCATCAGCAAATTAAAAGCACATTGTGCCCCAGAAATAGCTAGCACATTCAGTACAAAGACCTTGGCTTCTAACACCATTCTCTAATAAAAGGAACTAGGAATCTTTAAAGAAATGTGATTCCATGACTAAGGCAAGAAATATAGGAGATGAGCCTAGAGTATCTTGGAGTCCCAGAAACTTAGTGCTTGAAAATAAACAAAGCCTACAATGATTATATGCCAAAAGGACGAAGCAACCAACAGTCAAAGCCAGAAAAATGTGAGCAACAAAGCAATATTGAATTATAACACAAAGCACAAAATAAATATCCATGAGTTCAATTACAGAAATAAGTAGCTGAATATGAAGCAGACGTTTAATTAATTTTTGTGGACACTTTGCCCTCAAGGAATTAAAGCATGACCCTTAAGTTGGACTGCACGAAATGACTTCCTTCCAAAGAGTACTGAGTGAAAAGAGGGAGCAAAGGGTACAATGAACAGGGAAAAGAACTGACAAACCCTACAACAGCTACAATATCAAGGTTAACATTATCTGTAATAAGTCATGTGGAGAGCAGGGACCCTCCCAGATTATAATGAGAAAAACGCCAGACAAATCTCAATTCAGAGACATTCTACAAAATACTTAACCAATACTCCTCAAAACTATCAAGGTCATCAACAATAAGAAAGATCTCAGAGGAGGGCACAGTGGCTCACACCTGTAAGTACACAAGCTGAGTGTACTTGGGAGGCTGAGATTAAGAGGATTTCGGTACAGGGCCAGCACAGGCAAACAGTTTGCAAGATCCCATCTCCAAAATAACCAGAACACAATGGACTGGAGGTGTGGCTCAAGCAGCAGAGCACCTGCTTTGCAAGTGTGAAGTCCTGAGTTCAAACCTCAGTCCCACCCCCCTCCCAAAAAAAAAAAAAAAAAAAAAAGGGATCTGAGAAACTGTCAAGAGGACTTTCAGGAAATTGATAACTAAACGTAATGTGGTATTCTGGGTAGAACAGAGAAAGGTCACTGGGCAAAGAATTTTTTTTTAAGTATAATAAAATATAAACTTTAATTAAAATTTTTATAAACACATAGAATGATATTTTTCTGATATTTTGTGCTACATGCTCACCATAAAAGCAGAAGAGAACATTCAGGAAATATAAAAAAATAAATAATAATTATCCAAAGCCCAGTGTGATAGTGCACATCTATAATCCCAGCTCTGGGGAATCTGAAGCAGGAAGATCAAAAGTTTTAGGCTAGCCTGGGGTACATATGAGTTCAAAGTCAGCCTGAGCTACATGCAAGTTCGAGGGCAGCCTGGGATACACAATAAGACCAAACCATACTAGAACCATGGTGGGGAGACCCAATTATCCAAAATTTCACTCCCTGAAAATGACCATGATTAATATTCCAAGGCCACAGTCCCATGGTTTGTACTCAGGATTCTTGTGGCATCACATCAAATCACAAGCATACTGACAAATATTTTAAATTTAAGGGAAATACAGTGACATCTGTAGGATAACATGCAAACTACAAGCTCTGGGTAGTTCAGTTTCTACATTAGCTCACATGACACACTCTTTATTCACATCTTATCGCTGCAATGTGAAAATCCTATGGTATAGGAAATGAGGTGATGGTGCTCAGGAGGATGCCAAGGTGTAAGACACTGTACGCCCTAATACACACCCATCACTAATTATGGAAGAATTTAGCATTGTTTTCTTAAAAAAAGAAAAGAGGGCTGGTGGAGCGGCTTAAGTGGTAGAGCGCCTGCCTAACAAGCCCGTGGCGAGTTCAAGTCCCAATACTGCCAAAAAAAGGGAGGGAGGGAGAGAGAGAAAGAGAGAGGAAAGAAAGAAAAGAAAAGAGTAGGGGCCACACATGGTGGTACAAGCCTGTAATCCTAGCTACTTGGGAGGCAGGCCACAGAATATTGCAGTTTGAGGGCAGCTGGGGCAAAAACTTAGTGAGACTCCATCTCAAAAAACAAGCCAGGGCAGGCACCAGTGGCTTACACCTGTAATCCTAGCTATAAAGGAGACACAGATCAGGAAGATAGAGGTTCCTTGACAAATAGTTCATGAGACCGTATTTCAAAAATGTCCATCACAAAAAAGGGCTGGTGGAGTGGCTTAAGCAGTAAGAGTGCCTGCCTAGCAAGCATGAGACCCTGAGTTCAAACCCCAATGCCACCAAAAAGAATAAATAAATAAAATAGAAAGTAAGGCATGGTGGTAGAACTCTGTAATCCCAGCACTCACAAGGAGGAGCCTGAGTTTGAGGCCAGCCTGGGCTATGTAGCAAGAGTTTGTCTCTCAAAAAAAAAAAAAAAAAAAAACTCAAGCAAAGGACTGTTTCCATATGAAAACCTGTCTTAATTGTCCCATTTTCAGAGATAGTGTATAGAGAGCAAGAGCTTCCCAGCCTTGCCTTGTCCTAAATTGCTCCACTTTGTACACACAACAGCTTGTTCTGAGTTACTAGATTTTGGATGCAAATACTAAGATAGGATGAGTTGCAACTTCTTATCTTATTTGTACAAGTAAACAACCATCATCTGCACAGCCGGACAGGGACAGGGAACCTGCAGGTACAGGTATGGCTGAAGCAGTGGTGTGCAAGCAAGCACACAAAAACAGGAAACTTTGGGCAAACTGGTTCAGAAGAGTGACCATCAAGATGGCTACAAATCTGAGAACTGTCACTGCACAGAATATGTAGCGTAATAAAACTTCCACCCAGAGGAGAGCTATAACATAAACATAGGCACATTTTGAGCCATGTGCAAAGGGGCACATGTGCACCGAAAGTTTCCTCTCTTGCCCAGAAAAAGGATGAAAATTCTAAACTTTTCCCTGAAAAGGCATGAATATCCAAACTCCTCAACATACGATGAAATGTTAATTTTCTTCATTGCTATACTGCCCATTGTACTTATTTTTTGCAATAAACTTTCACTTTAGACCTAAGTCTGTGTCTGATTACACGACAAAGGTTTAAAATAGAGGATAGGTAAGACACCTAAAAAATTAGCTAGCATTTGTTGCCCTCAACACAGAGAAACTAAAGCAGATACCTTAAAAGCAACTGAGGCCAATAGGAGAAGGGGACCAGGAACTAGAGAAAAGGTGAGATCAAAAAGAATTAACCTAGAAGGTAACACACATGCAGAGGAAATTAATGTGAGTCAACTCCCTGTATAGCTATCCTTATCTCAACTAGCAAAAACCCTTGTTCCTTCCTGTTATTGCTTATACTCTCTCTTCAACAAAATTAGAGATAAGGGCAAAATAGTTTCTGCCGGGTATTTAGGGGGTGGAGGGGAGAGGGAGGGGACGGAGTAGGTGGTAAGGGAGGGGGTGGGGGGGAGAGGGAGGGGCAGAGTGGGTGGTAAGGGAGGGGGTGGGAGCGGGGGGAGAAATGACCCAAGCATTGTATACACATATGAATAATAAAAAAATAAAAATAAAAAAAAAAACATTTAAAATCATGACATATCATAAAGCACAGAGTGATATGCCTTATTCATGCTAAGAAAAAACTACTACCTGTGAGCTTATCTGACATACAAGATCAATAAATGATGCAACCACCTCATTCAAAGGAGAAGCAAAGCACACTAGCCCAGACCACTCTGATGCATTCTTAATGGACCCTGCCCAGTAGATTGCCAGACAACAAACTCCCAACTGGACCTGGACTCAGCTCGGTGTGATCCTCCACAGCTGTCAACACTGCCCACTTCAGTGCTGTTCAGACCTCCCTCTCCTCAACTTCTCCACAATTGATTCTGTTACCCAGTACCTGACCACTCACAGTGACTCTGGATTTGTAACCATTCTTTGCTTTGGTTACTTTATGGTGATCTTTAAAATTCTACTACCTCTTTACCTTTTTGGATTTTCTGTACCCTATATATATAATCGTGTGAAGTATAATGTGTGATTTAAACATTATAGATACTAGTAATTAAACTTGGAATGAGCTGGGCATGGTGGCGTATGACTATCCTTAGGGAGGCTAAGGCAGGAGGATCACAAGCTCAAAGTCAGTCAGGGCTACATGGTGAGACCCTGTCTCAAACACAAGAACAACAACAAAAAATTGGATGAAATAAAGAATTTGAGTTTGTTACAGTCACAACTTCAAGTGAAACTGTGAGCACTCAGTGAAGTAAAGCCAACAAAATTGATGTAGCTTGCAAATCTAACTAATAGTCAATAAATTGTGACATTGTGGAAAGACACAAACATGTCAGTCTATGTTAATAACACAGTTCCCCATGACAAAAGTTAAGGAAGTTTGAAGTATCTGAAACCAGAAGACACACTCATCAAGGATTGTTTTTATTTTGCTTAGAGGACTTCACTAAATCTTCATATAAAATTATCTCTACAAAAATATTTTAAAGAAATTACTTCAGGTTGGGGCTGTGAATGTAGCTTAATGGTTGAGTGTTTGCCCAGGGTTTGATCTATAGTACTATAAAAACAAAAAACAACAACAACACAAACAAACACATACAATTATTTCAGGGATGAGCATACAGCTCAAAGGTACAGCATTTGTCCCACATGCTTGAGGCCTAGAGTCCAGTACTGCAAAAATAATAATAATTTCAATGTCACTATTTAGTAAGTACAGGTTAAAAATCCCTAATATGGAAATCCAAAATGTTCCAAAATTTAAAACTTTTTGAGCATCAATGTGATACCATAAGTGGAAAATTACACACCTGGCCTCATGTGATGGATTGCAATCAAAATGCAGGTGCACTAAAAATACTGTATAAAATTACTTTCAAACAGCATATAAAAGTTGTATATGAAAACAATGAATTTCCTATTTAAACATACCTCATTATGTTCATACACATATTCTAAAATCTGGGAGATGCAGCTCAAGCGGTAGAGCACCTGCTTTGTAAGCACAAAGCCCTGGGTTCAAATTCCAGTCCCACCAAAACCAAAAAATCTGAAAAACTCCCAAATCTGAAGCATTTTGGTCCCAAGCATTTCAGATAAGGAATACTCAACAAGTAAAAGCGAAAATCTTATAGAGCAGAAAAAAGGTTTAGTCTTGACTGTGCCACCTACCTCCTAGCTATGTTATCACAGGTAAATCACTGTACTTCCTAAGTCTCAGAGAAACCAAGAGTGTCTCTCTCTGTAAGTGGCAATAATACTACCTATCTTTTAATGAGGTAACAAAAACTTTATCTGCTAATAAGTACAAACACTTTGGGAACGGAGTTATTCTTCATTGGTACCCTCCTCCCATTTACTTTGGAACCTGCTGATAAAAGGAAAATTCTGAGATGTCCTAAAATTTAATTAAAAGGTCCAGAATATGGAGGGAAGGAGCAATAAGGGAAATTAATCAGCTTAACAGCTGTGGGTAAAACCAATAGAAGACTGTTCCACATTCCTGAATGTATGTGAAAACTGTGACTTAAAATAAAACCCCTTCAGGAATTCCCCAGGACAATGTTCCCACTTACATATAAACTTTCCAGACTACTAACCCCAACTAACCAGAAGCAACAAGTTTACTTATCCTTAAAGACTGCCATCCTATCCCAAAACTTCCCCCACTTCAGTTTATCCTGCCCCTTATATCTATAGCCAACGAAAGTTCAGGGTAAACAAATTAGGCTTTCCTTACCCAAATTTTCATTATAAAAAAGCTCTTGGCTTTTGGATCCAGCAGATGTATTGTCAACTGCTAACTGGCCTTGTTGTCAGCTATTGGTAATTGTAGAACTTGTCCCAGGACCTGGTCCTTTTCTGGATTCTGTAGAGGTTCAATAAACCTTTTATTTCAGAGACCTTTCGGCCTCAAGAGTTTGGTTTAATACTGCTAAGGCTCTATCTGATAATCAACCTAGCACTAAACTGATTTCTTAGAATTGATAAGAAATCATTGAAAACTTAAGATCTACATACTTCCTTATATGCAAGACAGTCCTCAATAAATTGAAAGGGCTTGTTCAAAAATAAATAGTGAGAATGGGTACTATGTTTGAGACATCAGTACTAATCTATCAGTAAATGCCTGATACCATTACAATTCACAAGTCCAAAAACCAGCACCAGCCCACCTTCACCCTGGTTTAAAATGTTCTCCATTACCCTTCCCCCAATCTTTTTTTCCTAAAGAGGTCATTCTAGTCTTCAAGTCTTCAATGACTCTTTTAAGCCCTGAAAAACCTAAAACATGCTTATTAATTCCTAGTCCCTTCAGCCTTTCCAACATCCCTCTGTCACTAACTTCTTGTGAATGCCAATCATTTTCCCAGTTCAAATGACAACCTCTGGCCAGTTATCCTTTCCCTTCCCTAGTCTAACAATAATGCCTGTATCAGTAGTAGTAGCAGCAATAATGATGAGCAAATACTTTATATGCATAGATCACTGAAATCTCATAACAAACCTATTTGGAAAAAAGAAAGTAGACACAAGTTACATAGATGAAGAAACTGATTAACAAATAGGTTGTTGCCTAAGTTCACAACCTGGTCTAAATCATTCCAAAGCCACTGCTTATTATTAAGATGTACATAACCTTCTAAAGTTGAAATACATGAGAATGTTGTTATGTGGGTAGGGATGTTACTGTTCAGTATTTGCTTCGTTTATTAAAAACAACAACAACATAATGTTGCCTAGCAAGCACAAGGCCCAGTACTGGGTGGGGCGGGGGGGAAGGAAAAAACCTAAAATCCTAGAATGTGACAATGTAGAAAGTATGTCAAACAAAATAAAAATCAGTGAGGTAAGAATTAATAAAGGAAGAGGGCACATAATCCAGTTTTCTTCTCTTAGGAAATTAACAGTTTCCTAAAAGTAGAAATGCAACTTGTTCTTGTGACTAAGGCAGTCCAATTCGTAGTATGCTCTCTAATGATCTCTACTCTAAACTCTGGCAAGATGAATACCAATCCAACTAATTATCTACTGCTGTATAACTTAACTCAGTCTTTTACTGTGCTCACAAATCTGCATTTTGGGTAGGGCTTGGCATGGACACCACATTTCTGTTTCACAGGGGTGCCCATGCGGCACTGTGATGGGGATCTGAAGGATTAGGATTTACTTGTACAATGCTCATGCACATGGTTGGCAAGCTGATGCTGGGTGTCACCTGGGAGCTCAGCTGCAGCTGAGGGCCAGAAGCTTCAGCTTTTCTCTTACATGGGCTGCTTATGACTGCTTGGGCTGCTCCTAGAGTAGCATGGTTCCAAAAGGGAGTGTCCCAAGAGAGAAAGGCAGAATTACATGGCATTTCTATGACCTACCCCTAAAGTCATACAGTGTCATTGAAGCCGTGCTCTATTAGTGGAGACAGTTACAAAGGTGTGCCTTGGTTAACAGATGGAGACAGAGGCCCGGAGCTGGTGGCTCACAACTATAATCCCAGACACTTGGGAGACTGAGATCAGTAGGATTTCGGCTTGAGGCCTGCCCAGACAAATAGTTCACAAGACCCCATCTGCAAAATGGACCAGAGGTGCGACTCAAACAGTAGAATGCCTGCTTTGCAAGTGCAAAGCCCTAAGTTCAAACCCCAGTCCCAACCAAAAAAAAAAAAAAAAAAAGATGGGGACATAGATTTCAACACCACAGGGAAAAAATGTCACAGTCACACTGTAAATAAAACATGTGAAATGGAAGACATTGGGTAGACATCCTTGGGAAGCATAATCTGTCATACCAATAAAACGGTTTATATGTCAGAATATACTGAAATTGACTTTTTTGTTAATAATGCTTGTTGGCTGTTATTAAGTAAACTTTTCCTCCAAAGAGCAAAGAGATATGGGCACCCATGGCAATAACTGGGAGTTTCTCCCACCTAAGGACAAATGAATTCAATGGCCTATTAGTAACTATCTTCAGAGTCCAACCACAGAGAAAGAGGAGAAAGGATGTGTAGGTACTTCCCAGAACAAAAAAGTAATAATAAAGAAAATGAGAAATCTCCCACTAAAAATTAGACACACTGAGTTGGAAGACACTTTTGACACCACTTAGTCTACTGCTTTTACTCTAACAACTACTAGAAAACAGATATTCTCATTTACCATCAATGACAGTCAGGAAAGCCTCTTACCTTTAGTAAAATTCTAAAATGAACAATTTTTTATCCATTCACTTCATTCTGTTGTTAATAAGGATAAAAAAATCTTTAAAAATGAAACAGCATCAAATACTTTCAGACTTAACAAGGTAAAGAAAAAGCTAAGGCACCTGCATCCTGTTTCAAAGAAGGGCGTACAGGCAGAGAGAACAACAGATTACACAACTAGTGTTGGAAAAAGAGAAGCAAAACCCCAGGGCACGCAGAAAAGAAAGGAGTGACGAGAAGCCTGCCAAAGCTCCAGGGATTTCACCAGCACATGGGACTACATGCTCTTTAAACATGTTTTTATACAGACTGCTCATAAGCCCTAGTCCTTTTTCCATAGTACAAGTAAGAAACAGCTCCAGAGAGCACTTAAGCCAGGGGTTCCTAGTCTCCTAAAGTATAAGGACTTCTTTTCAAGGGCAAAAATTCAGTGGGCACTCATATGACAATTGTTTTGATTTTATTATCTGGTCACTGAGAAAAAACAGTAATGACAGAAGTACCATGAATTCACTACAACCTCTACTAATTGTTATTTTTATTTTGTCACTTGGGCACTCATATGCAGTTGTATGTACATGAGACATTTGATTTAGATAAATTTCTTAAGAAAAACTGAACACATGTCAATTATCAATAAACATCTAAGTAAACTATATTTGAAAACACTGCGAGCCAGGTATGGTGGTCTATGCCTGTAATCCCAGCATTTAGGAGGCTAACGCATGAAGCCAGCTTGGGCTACATAGTAAAAGACTTACTTACTAAAAAAGCTACTCAGGAGGCAGAGATCAGGAGGACTGCAATTCAAAGCCAGCCTGGGCAAATAGTTTGCAAGACCCTATCTCAAAAAAACCCATCATGAAAAAGGGCTGGTGGAGTGGCAGAAGGTATAGACCCTGAGTTCAAACCCCAGTACCAGGGGAAAAAAAGAAAAAGACGCTAGGAAGCGAGGGAGGGAAGGAGAGAGAGAGAGAGAGAGAGAGAGAGAGAGAGAGAGAGAGAGAAAACACTATGACAGGAATTTTTAATAACTTCATTTTGGGAATGTTACCATAGGATTTCTCCTTACTGTGCATGTGCTTAGACTCCTAATCTCTTTCATTACAGATTCTATATTTATCTTATAAATTATCATTTTCCCCTTCCTTTAAATTTATATCTTAATGATGTAAACCTACTGGACAATATAAATGTAAATTGCTATTTTATAAAAATGTAAGAATCCTCTTACTTATTGATACCAATTTTAATTTTAGTGTATTAATTTTTTGTGCTAGGAAACGAACCCAAAGCCTTGGGTCTGCTAAGCAGGTACTCCACCAATGAGCTACATCTCTAGCTGTGCCAATGACAATTTTATCACCAGCTAGCAGTTCGTTCAATAAACTGATTATCAATTATCAGAAACACAGGCTAATGGCAGCTATTCTAAATCTAAAATATTTACCTTGGGTAGTTGTTCTTTTAAAAATCTATCCACAGTAACTCTATAGTTTTGAAATTATCATAGTATCAAAGTACTGACTGCCATTTGCAGGCTTTTAGGAACCCACAGGTGTGCATCTTCAACCTGGGCTCCCATACGGAGAATGGAATGTCTCCAAAATGTGCATATGTTAAAGGTGTGGTCCCCAGCCTGACACTATAGGGAGGTGGTGGAAACCTTAAGAAGTGGGTCCTGGTGGAAAATCCTCAGGTCACAGGGGGAGTGCCTCAAAGGGGATTGTGGAACCTAATTCTCTTCCTTTTCTTTACGTTCCTTGGCCAAGGGATAAGCAGCTTTGCCCTGCCACACATTCCCAACCATGATGTTCTAACAGACCCAAAAGCAATGGGGCCAACTGACCACTACTGAAACTCCAAAACTGTAAGCCAAAATAACCTTTTTTTTTTGTAAGCTGATTACCTCAGATGTTTGTTATAGTGACTAAGACACAGGCATATGTGGAATACATGAACAGAGAACTAATGAAAACAAACCCAACAAAACAAGACCTCAAAGTGTTATGTCTAGCATTAGAGTGAAATGCTTCCAAAACAGCTGCCAAGTTTATGAAAATCATGCACTGCTCCTTTTGCTTAGCTTATAGTGAAGGAAGCCATTTGACAGCTGTGTGCAGCAGAAGAGAGCCCCCTACCTAGCAATACAGAAGCTCTGACAGGATGTATAGCACTTTGGAAAACCTGGGCTGAGAGAGAAGTAAAGTCATAAAAGACTGGACTGATGTACTAGTCAGGGTTCTCCAGAGAAGCTGAACCAACACATTATAAGAAATTCACTCAAGTAACTACGGAAGCTGAGAAATTCCAAGATCGGCAGTTAACAAACTAGAGACCTAGGAGATCCAATGGCATGATTCAAAGGCCTGAACACAGGAGAGCTGATAGTGCAAATTCTAGTTCAAGAGCCAACAGGCTCAAGAGCCAAAATTTGGTTTAAGCCCAAAGTCTCAAAAAGACCAATGTTCCAGCTCAACGAGTCAGGTAGGAGTTCCATGTTGCGTAGCCTTTTTGCCCTGGTCAGGTCCACCCACATTAAGGAAGGCAAACCTTCCTTTTTCCAGTACTCTTACCTACTAAGTCAAATGTTAACCTCCTCTAGCTACATCATCACAAACACTCCTACAATAATGTTTGACCAAATGTCTGGGCACCTTGTGGACAAGTCAATACTAAAATTCATTATCACTGTTTCCTGATTCTTACAGTTGTGACTTACTTCAGAACTCTTTCCAGCCTGCCACAAAGGGGTTGAAAAGGGTTTACACACTGGTGACAGGGATGGAGGAGTGGTTCAAATGGTAGAGTCCTGCCTAACAAGTGTGAAGACATGAATTCAACCCTCAGTAACAGGGAAAAAAACAACAACCTGGTGACAGGTACCAGGCAGTGAAAAACTAACTCAGCAACTACCTACCTTATGGCTCTTCCCTTAGCAGGACCAAACATGAGCAAGGGCCTACCTGTCAATGTGTGGGGCAAGAGAACAGGAAGAATGATTTAAAGTGAAGAGCAAATGGTTGGAGATTCAGCAGTTAGGACAGGCTGGAGGTGTAGCTCAAGTAGAACACCTGCCTAGCAAGCAAGAACCTCTGAGTTTGAACACCAGTATCGAGAGAGAGAGAGAAAGACAGAGACAGAGAAAGGGAAACAGCAGTTAAGGCGAACACATATCACAGCCAGAAAGTAAACTGCCCTTTAATCAACAGACAATTGCTCAGGGCTGAGAGTCATTTAGTGGTAAAGCTCATGCTTAGCATGCATGAGGCCCTAGCTTTAATCTTCAGATCCCCAGTGACACACACACACACACTTTACCCATCAGAGATGGATCCAGAAAGAAAAAAATTACTAAATGCTTACACAGAAGTTGAACTCCCTGGGTACAGTGGAGCTGGTGTTGGAAGAATGGAGATTCTCCAAAGAAAATCACAGGCTCGCACAACCCAGCCCTTGTGAAGCCAGGACGAGTCAAGCTGCTGGCCAGGTCTATAGTCATCTCAAGGCTCAACTACATTAGGAGGACTCCCTTCCAAGCTCACTCATATGAGCCACTCATGGGGCTGCCAGCAGGCCACAGAAGATCTGCATCCAAGCTCACTCTTGTGGTTGCTGGCAGGCCTCACTTCCTCACCACATGCTCCTCCCCATAGGCTGCCTGCTTTCCCTCATTGCAGAGCTGCCTCACATCATGGCAGCTAGTCTTCCCCAAAGCAAGTGAAGAAACAGAGAGAAAGAGAAAACACTCAAGTCAGAAGCCAGAGTCTTTTTTATATTTTTCATCACTTCTACTGTATGCTATTCACTAGAAGTATGACACTAAGCCCAGCCAATACACAGGGGAAGGTGAGTTAAGCTCCATCTTTTAAAAGGAGGAAAAAAAAAAAAAATCAAAGATTTTGTATATAGATCTTTAAAATCACCACAGGGACCCAAAGAATCACTGAGGAAAATAAATGGAGCCACATCAGGCATGGTGGTATGTGCCTATAGTCCCAGCTACTTGGGAGACTAAGGCAGATGACTGCTTGAGTTCAGGCCTCTATAGCACAACGAGATCCAATCTCAAAAAAGAAAACACAGTATTCAGGAGAGTTATTAAGACATCAATGGAAGTTTTATTGTCATTGTATTCCTCAACACCCCCCAAGAAGAGAGTTCTATTTGCTTCCTCAAGGTAGGTTTATGTTTGCTTCCTGAAAATGTGAACTCCTTGAGGAGATTATGCTTAGGGAAGAGTTGGAAGATGAGTGCCTTAGAGGGGAGAAAGGCAGAAACAAGAAGAAAAAAAGAGTGACTTATCTTAGAAGGGGACAAATTCCTTAGGGACCCACAAAAAGAGGGGGTTTGAAGTCTCACTTCCTAGCAGTGCTCTGATAAATGGCAAGTTCTCAGATGGAAATGGGCACATGTCATATCAAGAAAAAGCTGAAACCCAGACACCAGAATCCCCACACCAGAATTCCACAGGCTGGGGCGGCTGAGGTTGGCCACAACCATTAGAGACATCAAACTTCATATGTTACTCAAATTTCCATCACTGTGACAAAAAAGCTAAGGTATCAACTTAGAAGGAGGAAAGGTTTATTTTTGCTCATGGTTTTGGAGTTTTTAAGTTCATAGCTGCTTCCTGTAGCTTTGGGCCTGTGATGACATAGCACACAATGGCAGGAGTGTGGTGGAGAAGAGACTGTTCCCCTTGGGTCATCAGAGAAGCAAATAGGGGGATGGAAAGGGGCCAGCATCCCACTACTCCTGTTGAGGGCATACCCCCTATGATCTATCTTCCTTCCACTAAGCCCTACCTCCTATAGGCTCCATAACCTCCCAGTAGCTCCACAGGCTGGAGACAGTCTTCAACACATGCCTTTGGGTGAGATTCAAGAGCCAAACTATAGCAACCCACACCCTTTTAGACAATATGCTTTATCATTCACATCCAGATGGACTGAAAACTAATTTTCCACCCTTCTCTTGTCTCCTCAGAGACTCTCAGACTTTTACATCACCCTAATGGGTACCCATTATTATCAGAGATTGAATTGCTCATTGGTTTGCTGGAACCAGGAAGAAGAAGATGACAAGATAGGAATTCATTTCACCTAAACCAAATAAAACACTGCAATATTACTTAGTTATAGGATTTTGTGAATGAGACTAATGCATGTTATATAGTCAACTACTATACTAACCTACTGATATCTTTTGCAAACAAGGAATCTTGGTGGCTTCAAACAAATCACCAAACAAGCTGCTCCAACAAAACATTTAAAATTTTTACACTAGTTATATATCACTCTCAAATGTTTCCAATCTATATTTTCCATATACGTGTGTGTGTGTGTGTGTGTGTGTGTGTGTGTGTGTGTGTGTGTAAAGTAATTAGTTAGATATCTTATGTATTCAACTGGGATTCCCTCACCCTTGAAAAATCTCAACCTTGCTGGGAAAGCCATCAATTTGGGTTAGGGATCCATAATTTCCATTAAAAAAAAAAAAAGACAAAAACCAATTCTACAGCCTGATCACCTGATTTCTCAACAGATCCAATCATAACCAACATAATAGATTTCCTGTATTTCACAGGATCTTATCAAGATTCAACTCCAACTGTATGTTCCTCAACACTTAGCAAAAACCCAAATACTCAGAAGGTTGAGCCAAGAGTTCAATGCCAGCCTGGACAGTATCCTGAGACCCTGTATACTGGAACAAAACAAACACCAGTAAAACCTAAGAGAGAGTACATGTATGGAGAATTACTGAAGGACATAAACTATAACCCATTCTTCTAGATTTGCTCCTTTCAAAACCACTTTCAGGGTCAGGCACCAGTGGATCACACCTATAATTCTAGCAACTCAGAAGGCAGAGATCAAGAGGATCACGGTTTGAAGCCAGCCTTGGCAAACAGTTCATGAGACCCTATCTCGAAAACACCCATGACAAAAAAAAGGGCTGGTGGAGTGGGTCAAGTTAGGCCCTGAATTTAAGCCCCAGTACTGCAAAGAAAAACAAAAAACAAAAAACAAAAAAAACAACTACTTCCTATAATTCTAGTTACTTGGGAGGCCGAGGTTAGGAAGATCACAGTTTGAGGTCAGCCTAAGCAAACAGTTCAAGAGTCCCCATCTCCAAAATAACCAGAGCAAAATGGACTGGAGGTCTGGTTCAAGCAGGAGAGTGCCTGCTTTGCAAGTGAGAAGACCCTGAGTTCAAACCCCAGGTCCACCAAAAAGAAAAAATAAATAAATAAATAAATAAAACAGATGAAAACAGAGCAATGTTAAAAGGAAGATTTTCCTTGAAGAAATGGCCTATGCTAGGTCTGCAGAGAATATACAAGTGGGCCTAGAATACCTTGTTGAGCCAGGAAATAAGAAAGCCATCAGTCTACTGCAATTTGTCAACAAGACCCGGCAAAGCCAGGTTGGAGGCTCACACCTGTAATCCTAGCTACTTGGGAGGTGGAGATTGGGAGGATTGCAGTTTGAGGCTAGCTGGGGCAAAAAAATTCATGAGACCCCCTTCTTAACCAATACATGCTGGGCAACATGGCACATGACTGTTATCCCAGCTATGTAGGAAGCATACATAGGAGTCATGTCACATAGGAGAGTCATGGTCCAGGACTGCATGGGCATAAGCAGTGACACCTTATCAGAAGCAAGAGCTGGGAACACAGTCCAAATGGTAGAATGCCTACCTAACAAGCACAAGGCCCTGAGTTCAAACCCTGTACCACCAATTTAAAGGGTCTTCTGCAGTCAAAGCTAGGGCAAAATGAACACCAATACGAAAAGATCCAGGCATGGTAGTGCATACCTGTAAACCCAGCACTCCAGAGACTGAGGCAGGAAGATTCTGAGTTTGAGGACAGCCTGGGCTACATAACAAAACCCTGTCTCAAAAAAGACAAAAGAAAAGAAAAGAAAGAAAAATATTAAAGAAAGAAAGGAACTATAGTGTTGCTGAAATAATGAACTTAAACTCATTAAATATGGTTAAATCTTGAGTTAATTATATTATTAATATAAAAAAGAAAAGAAAAGGCAGTTACCTTTGGAAAATGCTAGAGAACAATTCATATTGAAAGCCAGTAAACAAAGCTTTTTCTTTTCACATATCGCACTGAAAATCACAGCCAATGAAGAGATGAACAGACCTGCTGCCAGGTACTGTACTGGGATAGCACAAGCAAGTGTGGGGGTTTTTGTTTTTCATTTTTTTCTTTTTTTAGGAAAAGGAAAAGTTCTGAACTCTCACTGCAGTGGGGGTTATATGAATCTCCATGTGTGTTCAATTTCATGGAACAGTGCACACACAAAAAAATCAACTTCAGTATACATTCATTTTAAAAATAAGGTTCAGGGCTGGGGAAGTTAACTCAGTAACAGAGCACTTGCCTAGCATGTGCAAGGCCCTTTGTTCAATTTCCAGCACTGCAAACATTAACTAACTAATTAAAAATAAGATTTAATCCAAAGCACCACACAAACAGGAGACTAGAGAAATATTGGTAAAGTAAGTGCTTTGCAAGCACAGGCTCTGGGTTCAATCCTGAACACCAAAACTAAAATTAAAGAAATTTAAAATTTAAGTCAGCAAGGGAAACCTCTCTTTCTAGTCAGTATTCCAGGCAATAATGAAGAAAGAATGAAAAGAATGAGACAGTCAGTATTTGCAACCCTTAATGAAATAAGAAGCCTAGACACTTTTGACAATGAGTGCCTAACATGAAAAAATGGAAGAGAAAGTACCTTAATGGAAATACATACCACTCACATGATGTATTCTTTTCAGGAAAAAAAAAAAAAACAACATTAAATCTGAATGTCACCAAGTCTCTAGAATAAGCTATAACTACGAGTTCACGAGCCACTCAAGGAACAGAGAAATATGCTAAATGATGCAATGGACACAGAGTCTGCAAAATTCCAATGTGGAAAATCTGGTCAGTGTTTGCCAATAGAAAGAAATTTGGGGGAGTCACAGAACTACTCTATACTGATTATAATAGTGATTACACAACTGCATTAGTCAAAATTCAGAGATCTGTATGCTAAAACAGGTGAACTTTAAACTATGAAAATTTTACTTCAATTTTTAAAAAAAATTAAAAATTTAGGCTGTGGAAAACTCTTCATAACAAATATACTTTCTTCAACAAATAAATAACACAGAGAAAATGAACAGTAGGAAAACCATAGATTAAAAAAGGTTTGATCCAGCAGGGCACCAGTGGCTCACACCAGTAATCCTAGCTATTCAGGAGGCAGAGATCAGGAGGCTCGCAGTTTGATGCCAGTCTGGGCAAATAAGCGCCTCAGACCCTATCTCAAGAAAATCCTTCACAAGAAAAGGGCTGGTGGAGTGGCTCAAGGTGAAGGCCCTGAGTTCAAGCCCCAGTACTGTAAAAAAAAAAAAAAAAAAAAAAAAAGGTTTGATCCTAGTTATTCAGGAGACAGAGAGATCAGGAGGATCAAGGTTTGAATTCAGTCTGGGCAAATAGTTCTCGAACCCTATCTTGAAAATACCCAACAGAAAAACAAGACTGGCAGAAAAAAAATAGAAAAAGACTGGCAGAGTGACTCAAGTGGTAGAGTGCCTGCCTAGCAAGCATGAGGCCCTGAATTCAAATCCCAGTACCACACCCCACAAAAAAAAAGGTTTGAGTCAGGCATAGTGGTGCATACCTATAACTTCAGTACTTGGTAGGCAAAGACAGGAGGATCTCAAGTTCAAGGCCAGCCAGAGCTGTCTCAAAAGAAAAGAAAAAAAGCTTTAAAATTAAAAATAAATAAATAAGGATTAAGGTCTAATCAACTAGTTTTAAGAAACTTGTCTGCATCCAGGTTCAAACTTAAGTATTTGGGGGTAAGTACTGGGATTTGAACTAAGGGCCTCAGGCTTCCTGGGCAGGTGCTCCACCACTTGAAGCACACTCCAGCCACAAAAGTATTTTTTAAAATGTGGAAATCTGAACACTGATGAGATACTTGATGGTGGTAAGAGAATGTTAACGTATTGGGATTGTATGTTCTAAAAGATCCTTACCTTTCACAATACATACTAAAATGTTAACAGATGAGTCATATGATGTATACAATGTGCCTTGGATAAAGGTGAAGCTGGATTAAGCTGACAATTATTGAAGCAGTGGGACAAACAATACAGGTTCTTTCAGGCAGCATTCTAACTCTGGATTTAAAATTTTCCATATTAAAAAAATACAGCCATACTTACATAAAAGTCAAAGTGGAGCCTGCTTAACCTCCTCCCGGCTATTCCCAGCACTCCTCCCTCCAGGGGGCCCATTGAAAGAGTCCCAAGGAACCTTGGGCTCTTTTTGAACACCCCTGAGAATCACTGCTTGACTCCTCTAAGTTTTCCTCTTAAACATTACTATGAAAATGCTGCAGGGACTATGGTATCTTGGCCCTGCAGATTGTGCTGTCACAGAACTGGCCATTGCATTTGCTGCAGGCAGGTTTCTGAGGCAAACACTTACCGTGAATTTTGTAACTAAAGGACAGCGCAGGTCAGAAACATGTTTTCATGTTTTCCATGTCACTATTTTCAGAGTCTCAATTTCTCACATGAATTCAGGTATCTGTCACCTAGATAAACACCACCTATCTTGCCCTGGGTTTAATCCCCAGCACCAAGACCCTAGAGTGGACAGATAATATTCTAGAGACAAGAGAAAAATACCCAAAGACACAAAGCAGTATGTTCTATCTCCCCAGTGAGGTACAGAAGAGCACTCAAACAGAACAACATTCTGTTCTTTCCATGTCAGTCCACATGCTCTCCCTAGGTTATTTCATTCATTTTCTTTTTTTATAGTGAAAATGATAATAAAGTATATTTATTAGGAAAGAAATATACTTTCCATAGGCTGAAAGCAGGTCATCTAGAGAGTGAGGAGAATGATCTAATTCACTAATTTTCAGAACTTGGATAATAAAGTATCTGCTGATGACTTTCAATCTCTCTTCTTGGCAACAGACCTCCATTCTTACCTGCATGGTTAGAGATGACTCATCAACTCATTTTATACTTGAGATAAGGAAATTAAACTCAAACTCTTACCCTCCCCAATTTTGCTCTGTATCTGATGTCTCAATTAAAATCATTCCATCCAAACTATTATTCGTGCTAAAGTTCCTCAAGATACTGTGAAGGAAATTAACAGGGAACTTACAGAGAGAAAAAAAATCAAAACATACACCTGATAAAAAGGCTATTACAATTTCACCTACTATGGGAGGTAGAGATTAGGAAGATCGTGGTTTGAGGCTAGGCAAGGCAAAATATTAGGAAGACCCCATCTCAACAAAACAAGCCAGCATGGTGGTGTGCCTGTCATCCCAGAGACTATGGGAGGGCATAGGTAGGAAACTTGCAGTCCAAGGCCAGCCCTAGGCAAAAAAATAGAGACCCTCTCTGAAAAAAATAAAGCAAAAAGGATTGGAGGAGTGACTCAAGTGGTAGAGTGCCTGCCTAGCAAGTGTGAGGCCCTAAGTTCCAACTCCTGTAAAGGTCCTAACCCCAAAAAAACCCAAAATGTTTCTAGGACACACAAAGAAGCCAAGTATGATGATACACACCTGTAATCTCAGTACTCAAGAGGCTAAAGCAGAATCATGAATTTGAGGTCAGCCTAGGATACATAGTGAGACCCAGATACAAAAAGAAAAACTAAGAAATCCACTTTTTAAAAAAAACTTTTTATTGTGCTGGGGACACACTGTAGCATTTACAAATGTTCTTAAGGTATATCAAACATATCATACTTGAATTCATCCCCACAAGTCCACTCCTAAGTAAACATTTCCTCAAAAGAAAACAGAGACTTATCCCAAATGTTGGTAACAATTGTATTTGTACTAGCCACAAACTTTTTTTAAAGTGCCTGCTCTGCAAGCACCTTCTTTGCAAATGTAAGCCTTGAGTTCAAACTCTAGTCCCATCAAAAAGAAACAAACAAAATCAGATTGGATCTTGCTATGTGGCCCAGGCTGGCCTTGAATTTGAGACCTTCCTCCCTCAACCTCCCAAGTAGATAGGATTATCAGCATGTGCCACTACCCAGCAATATGCATTATTTCATTGAATCATCCAACAAAAAATGACTGAGTACCTATTATGTGCGGAAGCTGGGAATATAGTAGAAATGAAAACAGACAAAAATCTCTGCACTCATGGACTCTATATTCAGAGGAAGGTAATAATGCTACAAGGGAGCTACATCATTACCCACATTTTGCAGAACAAGTTTGAAGGTTAAATACTTTGCCCAAAAGCCCAAAGCTTGCAAACACTGGGATTCAAACTGCAGTCCAGGATTTCTCAGCATTGGCACCACTGATTTTTTTTTTCTTTTTTCTTTTTTTTTTTTTTCCCAGTCAGGGTCTCACCATATTGCCCAAATTTGCATTTGCTCAAATGAAAAATCTTCTTGCCTCAGTCTCCTGAGTGCTAGGATTACACTGTGTAACACCACACTGGCTACTACTGACATTTTGAGCTGAATAATTCTTAGATTAAGAGGCTTTCCTGTGCACTGCAGGGTATTTAGCAGCATTCTTCTACCCACACTAGATGCCCAAAATTCTAACTTGGGCAAAATGTCTCCAGATTTTGTCAAATGTATGGCCTTTGAGAGAGGCAAAATACCCCTTAGTTGATGTGTTAGCTTTCTGTCACTGTAACAAAATGCCTGAGATAAGCTTAGAACAAGGAAAGATTTCTTTTGGCTCACAATTTCAGAGGTTTCAGTTCATGGTTGCTTACCCTGGTGACTTCACAGCTTGAGCCTTTAGTGAGGCATGAAGCAGAGGAGAGCTTACCTCATGGCAGCCAGGAAGCAAAGAGAAAGAAAGAGGGAATTGGGACAAGCCATAGCCCTCAAGGACAATACTCTGTTCAACTAGGTCCCAGCTTCTAAGTTTCTAACACCTTCCAATAGCCCATCAAATTATGAACCCTCAATGTGTTAATCCATTGATGAGATCAGAGCCCTCATGATCCAATCACTTCATCAAAATCCAATCTATGAACAATGCTGCACTGCAACCAAGCCTCCAGTACTTAAGCCTTTGGGGGACATTTCAGATTCAAACCATAACATTTGAGAACCACTATTTAGTCTGACAACACAGCCCAAGCCCTTCAAAACACCTTTCTTTCCACAACTGACATCACTGGTTTAGGTAAATTCACCTCATATATGACTTTAGTATCAGTCAGTCTACAGGCTCATTTCCATCATTTTAATGGTCACACTATAGCCAAAGTTAACCTTCTAAACCATGAGGGACTAAAGGAGTATCCATGGAAACTTCCTCCCTACCACTATGTGTATTACTACAAACCCTTTGCAAACACTTATAAACCTTTGTATATAAACAAAATCATCATGCTGTCTTATATTTCAGTGTCTGTTTTCCCCACTTAATAGATGAGTTTTCCCCAGCATGGGCCATATCCCAACCATGTCTTTATCTCCAGAACCCAGAACTAGAAAGCACTCAGATGTTTCATGAACAAATTACATATGCCATCAAACGCCTGGATCTCTTTGCTTTAAACACATAACCAAATCATACAGATAAGGTTTTTTTGTGTGTGTTGTTTTGGTTTTGGTTTTAGTCCTGGAGATTGAACCAAGGGCCTTGCACATCAGATAAGACTTAGTCAATGTGTATTCTATCCAAGCAAATGGGTCTTGCTCCAAATAAGAACTGAAAGAATTTTTATAACCCAAACTTTACTAACAGACATATTGAACTCCAGAAATTTCAAAACAAAAGGCAGATAGGCTTTCCTAATCTTAATTCTCCTTTCAGTCTAGTACAGTCCAGGGCATTCAATAGTCTCACACTATTTTGGACCACTAAGGCTCCATCCCACACTAATTCTTCTTGCCATCAATTCACTCATTAGTTCACTAGTCTTATTGAACTGTAGCTCAGTACTGATTACAAAGAAGAATGTTTAATTTGTATTAGGTACAAAACAGTATGAGGTACGAATATAAACTAAGACAAGGAAATAAAAGATTCAAAGAGATAACAACAGTAGGGAATGACGTGCTGTAGGACCCTGTTCACTGGTAATATCTCAACTTGAAGTGAGAAGCATTCTAAGAAGCAATCTTTAAAAATTCACTACTGGACTGGAGCTGTGGCTCAAGTGGTAGAGTACCTGCCTAACAAGCATGAGGCCTTGAGTTCAATACCTAGTACACACCCACCCACCCACACACCCACCCACACACACACACACACACACACACACACACACAAACACACAAGGGTTCATAAAAACTAACCACTGAAGGTAGGTGCTGGTGGCTCAGCCTGTGGTCATAGCTACGTGGGTGGCTGAGACTAGGAGAATCACAGAATCACAGCCAGCTGAGGAAAAGTGCATTAGAACCCCATCTCAACCAACTGCTGGGCATGGTAATGCATGCTTGTCATTCCAGCTAGGCGGAACGCTGAGATTAGGAAAATGGAGGTTCCAGGCCAATCCCTGCAATAAAGCTCACAAAACCCAATCTCATCAGAAAAAAATCTGGTTGTGGTGGTGCACACCTGTCATCCCAGCAGGCCAATGTGAACAAAAAGTAAGACCCTATCACCAAAATGACCAGAAAAAAAAGGGCTGGAGGTATGGCTCAAATGGTAAAGCACCTATCAAGTGTGCAGTCCTAAGTTTAAACCCCAGTACCGCTAAAAAAAAGATAAAAATAAAAACTAACTACAATGCTCAGTGGTACAATGCTCACCTAGTATGTGCGAGGCCCTGGGATCGATCTCCAACATGGTAAAAACAAAACGAAACAAGACTCCTGAGGCAGGAGGATCACGGAGCTCAAGGCCAGCCTGGACTATATAGAAAGAACACCCATCACCAAAAAAAAAAAAAAAAAAAAAAACAAAAACCACTTCACTACTGGATTAATCATTGGGATTTTCCCCACACACAAAACCACACTGTCCCCAGTATGTAGAACAGTGAGAGAACTGTACCAAGGTCTAACAGTCAAAACACTTGCAATTCTCTTCCACATGTTCAACTCATAGACACCTTGAATCTGGAAACTGAGCTCTTTGCTTCTTTGCTTTGCTCCAGGAAACTCAAGAACCAGATGTGGAATTTACCTTCAGAAACTGCAGAGTACTTTCTGGTCTGTGTACTAATCTTGCCACTAGTTTATTCTTATTCTTTTTCTCTCATTTCTTTTTTGTCTTAATTTCTTTATTTGTAATCTACTACACTGTACATATTGTGAAAAGAGGTGAGAAATATAAGGTATTTGATGGGTGGGTTTTGTTTTTGTTTTTTTAAACAAGGTCTGACCTTTGAACTCGAAATCCTCCTGCCTTAGACTCCTGAGTAGCTGGCATTATAGACACATGCCACTGAGTCTGGCTTGATGAGTGCTTTAACCTAAAACTTATTGTGTACAGAAATTTCTATGTGCCAGACTCTGTTCTAGGCATTTAATAACCCTAGCAGGGTTAAGCTATTATTATTTCTATTTTACAGATAAGAAACCTGAGGCTCAGAAAGGATTTTTTTTTTTTCCTTTGTGGTGCTGGGGATCAAACTTGAGGCCTCATGCATGCTAGACAAACCAATGTATGGGAAAAAATGCTATGAAATACATGACATATGAAATGTACTCAAAAATATTTATGGGGCTGGGGACATGCTCAAGTGGTAGAGTGCCTCCCTGACAACTGCAAGGCCCTGAGTTCAAACCCTAGTACTGTCAAAATAAAAGGAAAAAAAATCTATATTTATGGAGTAAATACTCTTCATTATTTTGCCACTGAGCCACATTCCCAGCCCTAACAAAGGCTTACTGCATATAACATTACAACTTGCATTTGACAGAAGTGGATTCAAATTCAGCTGAAACCATCACACAGAAGGCTATTATGGGAAAAAATAAAGAAGAGCAGAGGAAGGAGAGGGTGGGGAAAGCCCTCATTGAGGATGTGATGTGTAAGCTAAGTTTTAAAGGGAGGAACATGTCAAGGAGAAAAGAGAAACTTGAGACAACACATGCAAAAACCTAAAGCAGAGAAAACGTAAGTTCTGGAAATGACAAACAGAATACAGTTATGTTCAACAATTTAGTCATCTTGAAGGGTTCAACAAAAAGTTGTGTCATTTAAAATTAAACATTTAATAGGCCCATCATTGAGAATTTCTATGGCCACAGTACTAACCTGTGGCTAGAAAGGTAGGTTCAGCTAAAAAGTCTGAATTATGTTCAGTAGCATGGGGAAACCACAGAAAATTCCTAAGCATTAGAATTAAATTATCGACTTGCACAGTGTGGTAAAGAAATTACAGGTTGGAGGTAGGGAACCAGTCAGGAGGCTATGATAAGAGTCTGGCAGTGGGATAACAAATATTAAACCAGGGCTGTCTAAAACAATACAATGCAAACAATATTTTGATTTTCTAGTACCTGTCATTAGAAAACATAAAAAGAAGTGAAAATAATTTTAGTGATATTAAAATTTATTTAGTGACATACACCTAAAATATTATTGTACTATATAATCATTAAAATTTGGAATCAGAAGTGTTATATTCATATTTCTCATACTAACTTGAAACCTAGTGTTTATTTTATACTTATCTCATTTTGAACACTAAATTTTCATTGAAAATAGTTGATAGCTATTTAGACTCCATAAATTTTATAGATCAAAGAACACATTCACATCTCCAAGGATGCTCAAGACATACTTAAAACATTTTCCAGTACGTGATCAGCCTGTTAAATTAATGAAAAATTCAGTTCTTCAGACACACCAGCCACATTCTGAATGCTCTGGAGCTATATGTGATTACAGTACTGAACAATATAGGCCTAAAGAGTGACAAAGGTGCTGGGTACCGGTGGCTCATACCTGTACCTAGTTACTTGGGAGGCTGAGATTGGGAGGATCACAGTTCAAGACCAGCAGGGCAAAAAGTTTGAGAGACCTCCCCTAACGCCCATATATTAAAAAAAAAAAATGAATTGGAGGTATGGCTCAAGTGGAAGAGCACCTGATTTGGAAGCATGAAGCTCAGAGTTGAAAACCCCAGTATCATTAAAAAAAAGTGACAAAGGTACTTCAGCTACTGGCACATCCACCATCACTATTTCATATCAACCTACTGTTGAGGATTTCTGTGTATTAACAGAGAAAACTTAACAGGTATTAACCATGAAAATAGACCTACTTACTGGTCATACCCTCACTACTGTAGCTTACTTTCTGTGGGCCAAGGCCAACATATGTAAAAAAGGAATCTTCAAAAGCCTGCACAGAATTGCTAAGTAGTACCCGACTCATGGAATGCCCGAGAATGAATATTCTTCGTTATTAAAAGAATAATTCACTTGTCTGTGGCCTACGTAAGCCCTTTATACTATCTCTTTTTCTAAGGCTCAACCATTTCAGTTTATGAGATTTTATGTGTAATGAAAAAAGAGAAAGCAGAAAGGGTTTTTTTGGTGGTACTGGGGTTTGAACTCAGGGTCTTGTGCTTGCTCGGCAGGCACTCCACCACTTGAGACACACACCCAGCCCTTTTTGCATTAGATAATTTTCAAGTAGGGTTCATCTTTTTTGCCCAGCTGGCCTAGCTAGCCATCCTACTTACACCAACCTCTCTCCCTCTTAGCTGGCATGACAGGTGCACATAACCACATCCAGCTTTTTTGTTGAGATAACTTTTTTTGGGCCTGGGCTGACCCTTAACCACAATCTGCCTGAGCTCCACCTCTGGAGCTAGGATCATAGGCAAAAAATTTATTTTCAATTCTATATTTATTAGAAGCATAATAGTTAAGAAGTTAAGCTCTGGAGTCAGACTGCCTGGATTCAAATCCTGGTTCTACCACTCACTAGATGTGTGATCTTGAATATATACTTGGCCACTCTATGACTCAATTCCCTCTTCTGCAAAATACTATCTTGGGGTATCTCAAGAATTACAGGAAATAATTCTTATAAAATACTTGCACATAGTACTTGTCACGTATCAGCTGTTCAATAAACATTAGCTTCTCAGAGATGGTAGAGAAGTTGAAATTACGAATAATGTACAAAACTAGGATTTCTGAGTTTTCCATGCTTCCTACATCATATACCAAAAAACAAAAAAGAAAAAAAAAGGGTAGAGGCAGTAATATGAAGTCCTCAAAAGGACAATGTTGCATGTAGCTATATTCGTTGAAAAAGAAGCTAAGTAAGAAACTTCGCTTACTGACCACGCACAGTTATGCAGTATGGCACAGGTGCAGTCAAGCAAACAGAAAACCACGAAGCAAAAGGGGAAGAAGGCATTTCCCTTACCTGCTTTTCCGTTTTCGAGGTGGTTTCTCCACTGTGCCAGTCAGTCTACAGACCAAAAAATACGATGGTAACTAAAAGTAACACACGAGAACACATCCCGGGGCCCTACTGTGCCAGTCGAGAACCAAATGTACCAGCCTCTGGGACCACGGGTCGCCATGACCACATCTACAAACACCTTATGCCTTCTTTCCCCTATTTACCAAGACCAAGCAATCCTGGACTCACAGTTCTAATGCCCTCTTAGTCCAAACCCTGCTGTGCCTTCTGGTCCCTCAGCCCCCATTCGACACAGCCCAGATCCCCAAAACCACCTACCTCCACCGACCTACTCATTGTCTGCCTCGTCAACCCCTCCAGCCCCCCGGCGCCCCCACACCCGCACCTTCCCAGCTTCTCCTTTTCCGTGCCCACCCCCTCCCGACCACGCACGGCCCCTCGGAGCCCCGCCCCTCCCGGCCAGGCGCCCCCCACATTCCACGGCCCCACGGCGGGGCGTGCGCCCTGCCCCTCCCGGCCCAGCGCCCTAGCCTCAGCCCCCGCGCCCCTCTCGCCCCCCGGCGAGGACGCAGTCGCCCCCGCTCCTAGGCGCCCCCAATGCTCCGAGCCTGCACCCTCACTCCTCGGATCTCGGCGCCCCAATGCTCGGCGGCCCCAGTCGCTGCCCCTGGGCCCGTTCCCTCGCCCCCGCCCCAACCCCAAGCCCGGCTTCCACCAGCTCCCCGCCCTCACCTGGGGGCCAGGCGACTCCGCGGCTGCTGGGGCTGCCGGGCTCCTCTGACCATCCGGCTCCTGCTCCGCCGCGGGAGCTGCTCCGGCGGCCGCAGGGCTTGCTCTGGAAGCTGAGGCGGCGGAGGCTGAAGTAGGCGGAGAGGCGGGAGGAGGGCCTCGCGCCTCTGCCAGGCTTGCCGCGGGGTCCGCCCCCTCCGCGCCTCTCTTCGCCTCCCATTGGTTGCAGCCCGAGAATGGACGTAAACTTGGCTGTCGATTGGGTGTTCAGGCCGTCACTTCCCGCGCTGCCCACCTAGAGGTTTGGTTGAGACTGCAGGTGGCGGCAGAGGTGCCTTACAGACTGCTAGCAGGGCCTAAGGAGACCCGAGCGCCACCGTGCGCCAGAACGGGGACACTGCATCTCTGGCGCCAGACACCTGCCCTCAGGTTTCGGTGAGCTTCTGTGTCTGATGTCTCAGACACCTGCTGGCTCCTCCCCACACCTACGCACCATCCCATAACCAAAAGCCAAGCATTGCGGTTTCCCCAAATGCCCCCAGCAGGTGCAAGAACAAAACAACTCTTCCAAATGAGGTTCCTTTTGAACCACCTCGAATGTGGTCCCTATCTGTATCTGAACTCAGTGCTTATCCTTCATGGAGGAATCAGTCCCAAAATGGTAACAATCCACCAAAACAAAGCATGGTTTAGCTGCTCAATCCTATGCAGGAAAGATCACAAACTTAGGTGCAGGCTTTTCAGAAAGCAAGAAAAAAATTTAAATTACTGTGAAAAAAAAAAACAAACAGCACTGCAAAAAGAATCGATGGAGTAACTAAAAGCAATGTATTCAATTTTGAAAGGCCTAAAAGGAATTGATTCTTCAGTTTGTGGTAACCATTCTGTGACAGTGCAGATGAATGTAAGTACATCAATCAATTTTAAAATTCACTGCATATTTGATAGAGTCAAAGCATGCAAAATGACCAACATATAAACACAATAAATTTAGTTACCTTTCCTCTTCTCTAGCAAGGCCATCCTTCAAAGTGAGGCAGTTTCATAATATAAAATTTTTTTTTAAGTGTAACTACTCTTTACATTTCTGTTTTATGTAGTTATTGTTTTGAAGATCCTTAGCATCTGTTTGGAGTGGGGAGGAGCCATAAAACTTTCTCTTAAACCTCTATTATAACACCCAGCTAGTATACACCAACAACCGGTGGGAACAAATTTCTCACCAATCCCTATAAACGGCAAAAATTAGGATGCTGAAGTTTTCGAAGAACCAAAAGTGTTTAGGATGACAGGCTCTGCTTTATTGAGATAGTTCTGTTTACATCCTTCATGTTAAAATGGCCTTCCCTTTATGAATAGTGATGCTGTAAGCTGTGGTGGGGTTTTTCTTTTGCAGGGCTGGGTATTCTTGGACCTCCCAGCATGCACCTTACCACTGAGTTACATCCTCACTTTGGTCGTGGGATTTTTTAAATGGTTTTGGCAAGAAAAAAGTATTATCAAACTTCTGTTATTGCCGGGCGCTGGTGATGCACGCCTGTAATCCTAGCTACTCAGGAGGCAGAGATCTGGAGGATCTCTGGCAAATAGTTCCTGAGACCCTATCTGGAAAAAATCCCATCACAAAAAGGGCAGGCAGAGTGGCTCAAGTTGAAGGTCCTGAGGTTCAAGCCCCAGTACCAAAAAACAGAACAACAACAAAACACTTCTGTTGTTTCCCCTAAAGTCACAGGACCATAAAACTCCTCAATCATCTTCCCACCCATATAATCAATCCAGTGAGGAGTAACTCTAAAATAATTTGTCAGACAAGAGGAGGGAGGAAGTAAAAGGAGTCCAGAATGAGTAGGATCAACTCACTAGGGATGCAATACTTGAAATGACTATTATTACATTTCTTAAAGTATCAACTAAAATCCTCTTCCTACTTTTCAATGTCTTCCATAATTGGCCCTCTGATACATGGTAGACACTTTGTCAACAGAACTGCAGCTATTCTTACACCGTCCCAAGAAGTACCCTTGTCTTAACTTCCTGTTGTGTCCAAGTTCTAGGAATTGCTGCTTCTGCGCTTTTACTTTGTAACCCATGCACACCCCATCATTTCCAGTCCCTATTGCACTCCCTCTTTTTGAATTTTCCACCCCATTACTCCATCCTACATCAAACATTGCCTTCTCCAAATTCGTTGTACTTACAAAAGCTACACTGTTGGCGATTGTTTCACCTTGGATTCTTACTTCTGAAACACTGAATTTGGGCTGTGTAGCACTGGGGCAGGTACTTGGGTATTTTGTATGTGCTATTTTTAAATTCTGAGATCATCTCTTCATGGTGTTCTCTTATTTTAGATACAGAAGTTAAAAATCAGAGAGTCCAATTTGCTCTGGGTCACACAGCTACAAAAACCATTATTGCTTAGAATAGAAGGCTTAAAGTTGGAGAAGAAAGAGGGGGTCAAGGGAGTATAATAGAACAGGTGAACTTGTGAATAGTACACTGTATGCATGTATGGAATAATCACAATGAAACCCCTTGTACTATTAATATATGCTAATAAAAAAATCTCAAAAAGAATAGGTCTAAGATATACTCCAGCGTGCTTTACAGGGATTCAAGTTCCGGCTCTCTTACAAAACCCTGAACGAGTAACCTATCCTCTTTAAGCCCGTTTCCTCATCTGGTCTGTGTGCGAGGAAGGTAAGATAGCACAGACCCATAGTAAGGGTACCACAAAATAATGCTCAATATCCCTTCCCCATTTATACATAGAGTGTTGACAACCATAGTGGATGCCCAGGCACTGAGTAGAATATTCTATGTAATAAATATTTCTGTTGACACACACAAAAGAACTTATCTGTAAATTCCATGCATTTTTTTGAATTAAGAAAACATGAGTGTTTTGTTTTTTTTTTGCTGGTGCTGGGGACCGAACTCAGGACCTTGCACTTGCCAGGCAAGCGCTCTTCCACTAAGCTAAATCCCCAACCCCTGAGTGTTTTCTTATGAGGGGAAGAAAGGAACATGTTCAGCAACACATGGATAAGGACATAGAAAACTGACTGGGTATCTAGTATGTTCGGCATCATGCTGGGGGACTTTCCAAATAGATTTTTTGGCTCTTTTTTATTGCTGTATGTTTCATCAGCATTATTGCATGCTGGAAATACACAATTGAAAGAGTTGTGATCATCTCACAGAGCATGGTTCTGAGCACTGGATCCAGGTTATAACAATAAATATTGCTTTTAAGGAATTGAAACACTTAGCCCAGAGTCAAATGCAGAAAAGTTCCAGTTTTACCAGTCAAGCAACCACATGAAGGAATAAGCATTGTTTAATTTAAATTATATTATATAAAATGCTAACTTCTTGTCAGGATATACTACAAACTATGCATTAGATAAAATTATTTTTTGACAAACTTCCTATAATGTTTTTATTAATTTACACTGAGGGAATATAGCACCTTTCATCCAGAGAACTGAAGGTGCTTTACAAACATTAGCATTTAAAAAACAATTACATTTTAAAAATCCGGATTCTTGTTAAATTTCTTCAACTCAATACACAATTTTCTGGAAGCTGATGGAAAGCGATTCTATTTTTGATAATGACAGAACCTTAGAAAGAGTCCTGATTTGCTTTCACAATGTAGGCATTTCCCCAAAACCTGGTGCTGGGCTTACATAGCAAAAACACACAAATCTTAATGCAATGAACAGTATTTCACACCTTATTTCAAAAGCAAAACTCAAGTTTTAAGATGTCAAAACTTTCCAACATTTCTAAACATCCAGACAGAAGAGGAGCTGGCGCAAGCTGCTATTAAGATATACTCTTGATCCAGGCTTTTTAGGATCACACCCAAATGAACAACTCAAAGAAGGGAGATTTTTTTTTTTCAGGGAGACGCATTGACCTATAAAAAGCAGCCAAGGGCATATCAGCCCTTGACATGAGGAAAGGGAGGGAATGGCAATTCAAAGAGGACAGTTCTCTCTAGAACCTGGGGCACTTTATTAGAAGCCAAGTATGTCACAGGCAAATAAAAATAGTTCTTACCCCATTAATACGACATAAGGCATTTTACATTCAACCCAGATACAGGGAGTATAGTTCCCCTGCCCTACAAATCTATGACTTGTGAGTGCCTTCCACCACACGATCACTCTGTATAATACACGGTCCTTTTTATTAGTGGGATCCAAATATTCCTTTCAGGCTTACAAAGTCCAATATACTCACTCTCTCTTCCCTTCACACATCCAGTGGTAAAGACTATTTTTTTTCCATGCAAAAAAAGAGCCATTATTCAGTTGAAGAGAAATCAGGTGAAACAGAGATGGCAGTTAAGGAATGGACAGAGTATTATTGGCACGTGCCCAGCTACTGACAAACAAACACACTATACCATGACTCGCAAATAAAAGTCTCATCACAGGGAGAAGGAGACCATCTACATCAACCTAAGCTAAGGAGTGGTGAATGGGAAGGGAGGCCTGAGGGTTACCAGTTTTATTGGTACAACTTAAAAGCAGTGGAGGGAAGTCACTCAAATACAATTTATGGTAACAGAAAAAAATACTGCAGAGAGCTGTTCAAAGACCACACCAAGATGTCTGCATTGTTATATTTCCAGTGTTTCACAATTAGTAAAATACATAGCTACATATTCCTGTGAGATAAAAATACCTTTCCACCTGAATTACACTGGGGTCAGCAGAGTAACCCAAAGCTACTGACCCAACATTAGTTCAAGTGTGTTCAGAAAATATCTCAGCCACTACTTTCACAGAGCAATATAATTAAAAACTGTACAAGGAGCTGGGTGGTTGGGAAAAAATGAATCAAAACAGTATTGTGCTCATTCAGTAAAAGAAACCCTGATGAAAAATTATGTGCCAAGAAGCTTAGACTACAAAGAATTTTATTGCATTTTTAGGTAACCTGGAAGTTCTTATCCTGAAGGGGAAAAGTTGGTTTTCTAAACTACCTGAACAGATGCTAAAGTGCTTTATTCATTGGCTGGCTTCACATGGATTTCCTGGGATGACAAAAATTACTATAGTAGTAAAGGGATACCAAGTATTTCACAAAATGGTACATTCCAGTGTCATTTATGACCACAGTCATAAGAGACACTGGAATATAGTTGCATATCAAGAACTGATCATCACAACCCTTTGGATATTTAAATTGCTTACACAAAGCCAAAATATAGTATCACAGACCCTTGCAAAAAAGGACAGTTTGTTTCTTTCTACACTTTAAATAATGTGCTTCAGATTACAGTTCACAAATACAAGGGTCCCGACTTTTTCACCTTTCCATTTGCAGTTAAAAAATGAACACTTTCTAAAAATTAAGGTCAAGTGTTACAGCAAGAGAAGAATGATTCCTATTGGTAAGTACATATTTTTACCTAATGATACTCATGATAGATTGTAAACTGGATTGATCACATTCTACTCAACTCGTATCAAATGAACATATCAGCATTACAAGTATTAAATGTTTTTCTATTACTACAGAGGATATAAACCAAAATATTAATATGGCAGTTATGTTCTTTAGGCACAGTTTAGTGATTTTTTTTAAAAATAAATACTATTGAATTTCAATTGAAGTTTTAGACTTAATAACCAAAGGATCAAGAACTCTGATTAGGAAAAAAGAAAAAAAAAGAGTTAACTCTAAGCTAACAATGTATGCTGTTTAAAATTTCTATCACTTAACCTATGTGGGTTTTAAGATTACTTTATTAAAAAATACAAGGAATCTGAAAAAAGATCAATACAATTATCTTAATGTACAAAGTCATAAGCTGTAGCAGCTTTTAACTAAAATTTAAAAACACAACAAGGAGGGCAGCCCTTTAGACCAATTTATTTTATATCCTTTTAAAATATCATCAACAAAGGACAACGTTTACAGCTGGGACAGGTACACATAACTTGAGGCATCTGTAGTCCATCGTGCCCACTGAGTAACAACTTTGCTGCTGAAATTTCTTAAAACTTACCAAACTAAAACAAAAGGTTCAATGATACAAAGGAAGAGTATTTCGGTGTAATTGTCAATTGGCTTTTTTAAAAAAGGAAACACATCCTGTCTCCCCAGACCAGTAAACAAGCAAGAGCTACATGCAGCAGTGTGAGTATTAAGACATTTCTCAAGTCTTCTTCAAGTGAGTCCAAGGTGGGGATGGGACGGGTGACAAAATTGATAGAAAAACATTGCTATAGACACCATAACAAACAATAAATTTAGATAATTTAAAATTAAAAAAAAAAAGGCAAGAGGCAGCATTTCAGCAGCAAAGTGCTCAATAAAAAGTATATTGTAGAGGGTAATACAAGAAAGTTGGGGAAAGAAAAGGGCAGAAAAATGGGTCAGCAGGATGGGCGAAGGCCTCAAAGGAAATACGGCGTCGTCGTTCTGGGAGGAATAACACGTTCTGAATCTGGAACTGCCCGGAATAACTTTGGTTCTCTTGTATTGACATCTTTGAAGACCATGATAGAAGCGATATTTCCACAGCGATAGCAGTAGTTAGGAGCAGACCACACTGTGACCAACTTCTCGTCAAACATAAATTTATAGCCTTCATGCACAAGCTGATGTGCTCTGCAGATGAGTTTTAAGTTGTTGATATGAACAAACTGCAATTTAGAAAAGATTTGTTAGTATTACACACACAAAAAAATCAGCCTACTTATGTGAGAAAATAACAATTGAAATAAAGTAGCAAACATTATTACTAATAAAGTTCTCATGGTTTTAGAACCCATTCTATAATTATCTCCAACAATTTCCAAAAGTTTAGGCAAACAGAAATAGTACAGCCCCATGATTAGATAGAAGTTTCTGAACTGAGCATGACAAGCAGCTCAGTCCTGCAGTCCCAGCTACTTGGAAGGCTAAAACAAGAGGAACATTTGAGCCCACAAATTTGAGACCAGCCTGGGAAACACAGAGACCCCTTCCAAAACAAAAACAAAAACAAAAAAAGAGCAGGGCATGGTGGCACATGCTTATATCTCAGCACTCGGGAAGTACAGGGAGGAGGATCAGGAGAGGTTGAGACCTGGGCCAGCAGAGTGGCTCAAGTGGTAGAGCGCCTGCATAGCAAGCATGAGACCCTGAGTTCAAACCCCAGTACTGTCAAAAAAAAAAAAAAAAGAGGTTGAGATAAGCCTGGGCTACACAGCAGACCCTATTTCAAGAAAAAGAAAAAAAGCTGTCATTACTCCAATTTCCTGCATGGTGAGCAAAAAATGTTTCTCCCTTTTTCTCCATTTCTCCCCACTTGTATTGTGTTGTACTCAATTCCTTTCCCAATAAGCTTTATTATTATATTTTTTTACTAGAAAAAAAAAAGAAAGAAAGAAAAAGAAAATAAAGAAGTTGTTTCTGGAAGATAAGCATTCCCTAAGTACTATCAGAATGAAACAAAGGTTTGTTATGCATGGTTTAATAATAAAGACATTATTATCAATATGATTCACTGAGGATTTGTTTATGTGCGAGTCTTCAGTAATTCTGAAAGAAATTTATTATCCTCCTTTTGCAATTTGAGGGGAAAAAAATCTCAGACTGGATAAATAGTACCTAAATAAACTTACACCAATAGGACCAGAACCTAGTTCTACGATTCTGTTATGCTGGAGCACTTCCCAATATAATGGCACCCCTCCATGTCTGTGTATGTGTGTGTGTGTGTGTGTATAGTTGTTTGGGGCTTTTTTGTTTGTTTATTTTGTTTGTTTGCTTGTTTTGTTTCTGTTCTTGTTTTCTGCATTGCAAAATCAGGGACTCCTGCATGCTAGGCAAGTACTCTATCACTGAGCTACATTCTCAGCTATGTATGTACCTTTAATTGAACATAGCTAAACTTCAAAAGTTACCTGTCATGCCTTGCTATCTTATTACCTAACTATTATTTTGATCATATTACGAGGTGGATGCTGAATAGGTGCGTTTACTGTATGATCTCATTTAACCAGTAGAGAAAAACATAAACGAATAAATTGAACTACAAATTTGATATCCATACCCACTACAGTTTGAATAAACTAGGCTACAAGTTTGTTAACTGGGGCCACCATAGTTCTTCAAGCAACATTACCTCATTTGTGACCTTTGCTCCAAAAAGCCAACCTGCTCCTCGGGGACTGATTGCCCAAGTATCCACATCTTCAGGGTCTGACCAAACCAAGTCACAAAATGCTCCCTTGTGAGGAATTTCTTGATTCCGTTCAATGGTTCGAATTTGATCCAGTGTTTTGATATCAGGAGATAAGCCACCATGAACACACAAAATCTGCTCATCTATCAACTAATAAAAAAAATAATAAAGGGCTAAATGTGTAATAATAAATTCAGTCATCAATGAGTCAATGAATGCTAAAGATAAATCAATACAATTGAGATGACAATTGGATAAAACCATGCAATGTATTATTGGCAGTCAAATACATGAAGGTGGAAGAAGAGCCTCGTAACTTACAGCTGCTACTGTGAGCATGTCGAAAACTTTGGTACAGTATCTCCAAGCATTAGCATTTCCGTATTTGGTTTGGCACTCATCTGTGAAAGAAACAGAGTTCTCATTAATGAGGTTCTGAATTTGCTGATAAAAATAAACGTTACATCCAATACTAGAACAGCTTTTGGTACAACATACAGCTTTTGGTACAACAGAAAATTCTAAAACATTTATAGACCTAATAGGCCCTCTGGACAGAGCCAAAAGAAGTCTAATATCCTAAGAACACCTGGGCTGGTGGAGTGGCATATGTGGTAAAGCACCTGCCTAGCAAGTGTGAGGCCCTGAGTCCAACACCCAGTACCAC
This sequence comes from Castor canadensis, assembly GCF_047511655.1. NCBI lineage: Eukaryota > Metazoa > Chordata > Mammalia > Rodentia > Castoridae > Castor > Castor canadensis. Next base: position 10,360,247 of record NC_133398.1, on the reverse strand, counting down.
CAAAAACAAAACAAAAAAAAGCTAACAACTAAGTACACAGTCCTGCTTTTCACTCCAGGAAAGTAGCCCTAAGAAGTAGCTTGAAATTATTAGCCAAAATGCTCTCATCAAGAAGAGCTAACTAGTAATTTCATACAAGGTAAAGTAAATGCTTTTGTCAATTATGTTAATTCTAGGCAATTCTAGCAAACAGATTCACTTATTTAATGTGACTGCCTTATTCCAGCAGGAATAAGCAAATCAAACAAATTAGAGGACCTTTGATTATAGAAGCATTCCTATCTCAACATTTCTCAGAACTAAAGTGTATCTATTCTGGCATTTTCTGCAAATTGTGCAACTAAACACTCGAGGTCCAGTAAGCACACCTGAAGTCATAACTATGCACAGAATAGCAAAGGCGTTCTCACGTATTCCCAGTTTGACACTCTCTCTTATATACATACTTAATAGGGTACACATCTCTTCTTTCCAGTAATACACGGAAATTCTGCTCTTTGGCATCATTCTTAATATTGGTAAAAAGCAAACAAACAAACAAACTCACATACCACCAATTGCCTTAAGTGTAGCTAAAAGTGATACTGGAAAGAAGACTGTAGTTTATTTTTAGTTTTATTTTAACAGAACTGGGTTTAAACCCAGGGCTTCGCACACACTATGCAGACGCCCTACTCCTTGAGACGCTCCACCAAACAGGAATGTTGTAATTTTAGTTTTCACACAGGCAAAGCTCTAGGTTCACAAAACTTCCCAGTATATGTTTACTAGTGTGAACTGAGCAATCGATAATTAACAGCCATATATGGCTTTAAATCAATGTAAGTCACATGATAACTAAAATTATCTATTGGGCTTCCTGTTATTAAACAAAACCATAAAACCCACTAGTGTTTGAATACAGCTCTAGAAACAAGAAAGTTCCAAGACCAAATACTGCACTGTTGTCATTTTCTTTAGTCAAAACATATTGACTAAAACATCCTCAAGAGGCCCTGAGTTCAACCCTAAGTACCAACAAAAAAGTCCTCCTCCTCCCTTGTTTTTCCTTTTGCTCTACATTGCTCAAATGGTGATACATGTTTATACACACACATAATTCATTTCACATATATACCATTAGTCTCTTATATATAGACTTTGATCATCTCTAATCTGAAATGCTGCACAATTTGAAATATTTAAGCATCGACATGATCCAACCAGTGAAAAAATCTACACCTGACCTCATGTGATCAAACAGAAACACATTAAAAATAAAGGTTGAGGCTGGGGACTTGGCTCAAGTAGCAGAGTGCTTGCCTAGCAAGCATAATAAGGTCCTAAGTACACACCCCAGTACCATCAAAAAAAACAAAACCCCAAAAAAACCTTGAAATGTATAGTAAGTTATATATGAGTCTTAGATGTTATATATATATATATAATATTTTGTATAACACTATATGTGCTTGTCACAGTCAAGCACTGCCAACATTCCATCAATGATGGACCACATATAAGATTATATCACCAACTTAGTCTGTAGCCAATTAAACTTCTGTAAATAAACTCTATGATGTCCACACAACAATGAAATCACCTAATGATACATATTTAAGAATTTAGTGCCAGATGCCGGTGGTTCATGCCTAACCAGGCAGAGATCAGGAAGATCAGGGTTGTAAGTCAGCTGGGGCAAATACCTCTCGGGACCCTATCTCAAAAAACACCCAACCAAAAAAGGGCTGGTGGAGTGACTCAAGTGGTAGAGCACCTGCCTAGAAAGTATAAGGTCCTGAATTCAAACCCCAGTTACTAGCTACCACCATGCACCCCCCCAAAAAAAAGAATTTATATTGTGCTGCTTTACTGAACTATCAGCACAGTATACTGTGTAAACACTGAGTGTCTGCAAGAGTTAGAAGCATTGCTAGGCATAGTCCTGCACACCTCAGCACTCAGAAGGCAGAGAGGTAGGGATCAAAAGTTTGAGGTCAGCATGGGCTACATAGCAAGTTCAAGGCCGGCTTAAGTAACAAATCGAGATGATATCTCAAAAAAAACCAAGGGCTAGGAGTTATGTGACTCAGTGGCAGAGTACTAGACTAGTATGCACAAGGCTCTGGGTTTGATTTCCAGACTTACGAAAGACAAATATCAAACTTCTGGGGCTCGTGGAGTGGCTCAAGTGGTAGAGCACCTGCCTAGCAAGCATGAGGTCCTGAGTTCAAACTCCAGTACTACCAAAAAAAGGGGAGGAAATCAAACCTTGTATTTCAAATGGCATTTGATATTTTGTGAATGAAAAATAAGACATAACTTATAGAAAGGAGGTAAATATTAATCATGTAACCTAACAATTGTCAATAAACATATAAAAATAACAAAATTATCAAAATTTCTCAATTCAGTAATTGACAATGACAGACAAATTGAAGAGGAAGAGTTTACCCTATGTTTATGGTAACAATAGATAATTCAAAATATAAAATCTAAAATTGAAGTTCTGAAGTTAATATTTTCAAATTTCTCAATATGTCTTAATTGTGCTCAAGGAACAATTAAATACACAATCTCAATAGTCCTATTGTCTATCTCTTTCAAGGAATTTCCTAAAAAGCTTTTTTTTTAACTTCAGTGATGGGCATCAAAACCAGGGCCTTCTGCACGCTAGATGAGCATTGCACCACTGAGCTACACCCCCAATCTCTTTTCTACTTTCTTTTGTTTTTGTGAGACAGGGTCTCACTATGTGGCCAGCCTGGAATTTTCCATCCTCCTGCCTTAGCCTCCAAAGTGCTATAAATAAAGGTATGCACCACCACACGCAACTTAAAAACAACTCAATGTCCAATGATAAAAGGACAGTTAAATCAATTATGGTGCATCCATTCAATCTAGTATGATATAGCCATAAAAATAACACAAGGAACTATATGTAATGTTGCATGCCTATAATCCCAGCATTCTGGATGCTGAAGCAGGAAGACTATAGCCTGCTAGCCCATGCTACACAGTCAGAACCTATCTCAAAAAAATTTTTAAAAAGCCGGGAACCAGTAACTCATGCCTGTAATCCAAGCCTACTCAGGAGGCAGAGATCAGGAGGCTCACAGGTCAAAGCAAGCCCAGGCAAATAGTTCATGAGACCCTATCTCAAAAAAACCCATTACACAAAAGGGCTGGTGGAGTGGCTCAAGGTGAAGGTCCTGAGTTTAAGTCCCAATACAGAAAAAAAAAAAATCAAAAAACAGCTCGAAGTGGTGTCTCATGCCTGTAATCCTAGCTACGTGGGAGGCTGAGATCAGGATCATCAAGGTCCAAGGCCAGCCCTGGCAAACAATTCACGAGACTCCATCTCCAAAGTAACCAGAGCAAAATGGGCTGGAGACGTGATTCAAGTGGTAGAGTACTTATTTTGCCAGTGTCTGCCTTCCTAGCATGAAGGAACATGCTTCCTTCAACATGAGTTCACACATGTCCCAACACAAAAAGAAAGAAAAAAAGCAGGTATAATTCCATGTCTGTCTTCATGTATATGTGTACATATGCACGCACACACACTTGCACACACACACAAAACAGAATGACCTCTCAAACTTGAATGAAGTCACTTTCAGTAGATTTTAGGGTCCCCCCCACAACATTCTGATTATGAGATTTGAGTAGAGCATAGCAATCTACATTTGTAACAAGCACTTGGGACCCAGGTGATTCCAATGAGGCACATTGACGATTACTCTGCTGCACTGATTTAAAAAGATGTACAGCAAAAAGTTAACAGTGGTGTGTCTGTCTCTCTCTGGTAGATTTTCAGTTGACTGGGAGAAATGGAATATGGAAGCAGCTGGGCATGGTGATGCAGAACTGTTATACCAGAACTCAGGAGGTCAACACATGATGACTGTGAGCGCCGGGCCAGCCGTGTCTCAAAAACAGAACAAACCCCAAAACAAATATACAAATATAAAGCCCTTATATGACTTATGTGTGACTTTTTTTTTTCAAAATGAAAGTAAATAATATTCAGAATCAGAAAAACAGGTCTTACCATAAAATCCATACACCTGTGTTATCTGTCTACTCTCATGATTTCCTCGTAAAAGTGTAATACGATCAGGCCATTTAGCCTTTAGTGCAAGAAGGTAAGTGAAGGTCTCCAAACTATAGTAACCTCTGTCTACAAAATCACCCTGTAAAATAAAAGTTTACAGTTACAAACAATATAATAGCTATAATAGACTTTTGGGGAGAGGTTTTTTTTTTTTTGGTCTTTTCTTTTTTGGAGCTGGGATCGAACTCAGGACCTCATGCATGCTAGGCAAGCGCTGTACCACCGAGCTACATCCCAGCCCAATAGCTATAATAGACTTTTAAAATTACATCAAAGTGTACAAACTCAGAGACATAGCCCAAAAGAATAATAATAAAGAGTTACATATTAAATTATTTGGAAATTGAGTTTTAACAAAAAATTCAAATGGAAGTAAAGAAACTGTTTTCCTAGCATGTGCCGGTGGCTCACACCTGTAATTCTAGCTACTCAGGAGACAGAGATCAGGAGGACTGAAGTTGGGAAACAGCCCAGGCAAATAGTTCATGAGACCCTATCTGGAAAAAACATCACAAAAAGTGCTGGTGGAGTGGCTCAAGATGTAGGCCCTGAGTTCAAATCCCCGTGCTGCCAAAAGAAAAAAAGAAACTGTTTTCCTAAATGTTTATACTGCGTTTATGATTCAGAAGAGGTCTCAGGATCTGCTATACAATTTTCTCAATGACTATCCCAGCAAAACTACCACTTTCCAATCCTATCATTAGATATTAGTAAAAGGTCATGTGTGAATCAAAATTTTTTCTAATACTAAATTTTACAAATTATTTAACTGTATCAGAAGAGCTGCCTACTTAAAAAGGTGTTTGTCAAGGCAAGTATCAAAACCATAACAACATTCTAGGTTCAGCTTTAACAACACCATGAGACCACATGCTGTTTACACTTCCCATTAATGTTTGACATAGACCAATATTATATCAATAGGAAACAGTTAAAAGAATAGGAAGGTGAGCCAGAAACTTGCAGAAGAAATAATGATAAAAGGATTCAGAAAAAGGTCAACAGTAACATTACATTCCAAAAAGAAATTAAGCAAACATCCACCATAATAGCAGATGTGTATTAAGGGGAAGAAAGGAACACAAAACAATATACCTGTGTATATTATATTCACCTACCCATAGATTAGTAAGAGATCAAAATGAATGCTCAAATAGCATGATGAAATAGCAGTAAACTGAAGGTTTATGGCTTAAACCAGTTGTTCTATGCTCTTTTTCTGCCATTAGTGACAGTTACAACCCAGTTCTATTTGTACAGGTGTTTATTAATGCAATTATTTCAATATAGAGGACATGAAAAAAATGGAGAAAAGAATGGACTCATCTTTTCATATGTTAAAGTAGCAACTGTTATATGGAAATAAAACTTATTACAATTTACATGTAATAAGTCAGATTCTTTCAATGTTAAATAAACACTTAATATTACCAGGGTTTACATACCATAAATATGTAGTTTGTGTCAGGAACCTGACCTCCAGTTCTGAATAGCTCACAAAGGTCATAAAACTATAAAAGAAAGGCAATATAAGCTGATTAAAAATTCCTGCTAAGGAGTAAAATAATAAAGCAAAATAGGTAAAAAAAAATCAGTATTAAAAGTCCTCCTCATATGTACATTTGTTAGAAGAAATAAATTATAAACAAAACTGCCAAATACATAGTTCCCAAGCCACCAAGAGCACTGACCACAGCGCAGTCACCATGAAGTCATACTTACATCATTTATGTTGTAGGCTCCCCCTCAAATTTCTTTTGCACATCTTCTCATCTATTGAGAATTTTGAAATCACTTATCTAACTTCTCAATAAGTTAATTTAGCCATCCTGCCAATAGTCAGCATTCATTTTAATAAGACAAAAGATAAGGAAATGAGTAAGAATTTTTTCAAGGGGTGGGGGCTGATGGTTTATTTTTGCAGTGCCTGGGATAGAATCCATAGCTCTGAGCATGTTAGGCAAGCACTCATCATACAGCAACATCTACCACTCCAGAATTTTTTTCAGAATATGAATTTACATGACACATCACAGTGTCATACACAACAGTGGAACTAACTTCCATACTCTTCTGTTGGCTTCACGGTCATGGAGTGTCTTCTCAACAACCAATAAAAAAAAAAAAACTATACATTTCATCCTATTTTATTTGTCTGAAAATTGGTAACTGACAAAATGTACATTTGGTAAACTTTAGTCAACTAGATTATCCTAATCCTAATTTCTAAAGAAAACGGCTGTTTTTCTTAAGAAAAAGATTTGGATTAAGTAATTGACTATAACACATTTACTATAATACAAGTACAAGTAACAATTTCCAACACATTCATCTTTTATACTTGAAAAAAGCTACTACTTAAACTTCTAACATTTAAAATGGTACAGAAATCCCAGATCACAGTTAACAAAACTGTATTTAAACGTTCAATGTTTAAATGATTAAATAAATAAAAAGCTTCTATACACTATTATAATGATAGGGTAACATGATTTATTACAATCTCACCATCCAGAAAAGAACTTAGAAAAGGAATAACCTTTTAAGTAGCCAAAGGACTTTACAGAATAGCCCTTAATCGGGGCCAATTTAAACACATATCTGCTCCCTTAAGCAGTCACGTTTAAAGCAGGGAAATTGTATAGACAGTAAGTCCTGCTGGCATTTATCTATACTACATGGTTCACAATAGATTCTAGGTCTTATAACTTGACTATATTTCATTAATATAAAAAGCTATCAATGATTTGTTCAGCTATTGTTTCCCGGTGAAAAAATTCTACAAATACATATAAGGTTTCCAACTGGGCTGAACACTGACAGTAGAGTCAGGCACTGCTATAAATTCTGATAAACAAATAAAAACCTGGCAGAAGGAAAAAATGAACTCTTTTTCATCTATCAGTGACTTGATGTAAAACCATATACCAACAATTTTATTTTTTGAGCTGTTTCTATTCTCATTCCCACTAAGGAAATGATAAAATTTCAATATATGATAGGAATACAATAAATAGGGGGAAAGTTCCAAAATCAAATTATCTCCTAATCATAATTACCATGAGCAGTCCATGTTTGTATTTTATGTCTTCTATCCCCACCAAAAACCCCCACCATTTCACAGAACAATTATGCAGCATTCTATGCACTTCACAAATACAATTTCAATAAAATCCATGAATTATTTGTCCACTGCTTTTATTTACCTGCATAGTAAACCAGAATCATTAATATCTCAAACACTGATGCAACTTAACCATCAGCTGGGTTTTGTGTTTCTGTTTGTTTTTTAATTTTACATCATGGCTCATATACAGTACAAAACCTAAAAATCCTTCATTAAATTTTAAGTTTTACCTGTCCGTGTATGTCCCCACACACTGTAACTGGTGTTGATACTGGCTGAACATTGGACTCTTCCAACAGAAGGTCACAAACATAGTCACATAGCCGCTGAAAGAACAGAAAATAAACTGTTAGTGCAATATTAAAGGTAAGACTCAAGCACAAAAAAATATGACTAAGGATACTTTTTTTTTTTTTTTTTTTTTTGCAATGCTGGGGCTTGATATCAGAGCTTTATGCTTGCTTGAGCCACATCTCTAGTCCATTTTGTTCTGGGCCTCAAACTGCAATCCTCCCGATCTCAGCCTCCCAAGTAGCTGGGATTACAGGCTTGAGCTACTGGCATACGTTTTGACAGGAAAGAAGACTACCCTTTGGAGGCTTCTTAAAACTCTAAACATAGATATACCATATGATCCAGCAATACCACTCTTGGGGATATACCCAAAAGAATGTGACTCAGGTTACTCCAGAGGCACCTGCACACCCATGTTTATTGCAGTACTATTCACAATAGCCAAGTTATGGAAACAGCCAAGATGCCCCACTACTGATGAATGGTCAAGAAAATGTGGTATTTATACACAATGGAATTTTATGCAGCCACGAAGAAGAATGAAATGTTATCATTTGCAGGTAAATGGATGAACATCACTCTGAGTGAGGTTAGCCTGGCCCAAAAGACCAAAAATCTTATGTTCTTCCTCATATGTGGACATTAGTTCAAGGGCAAACATAACAAGGGGATTGGACTTTGATCACATGATAAAGCGAGAGCACACAAGGGAGGTATGAAGATAGGTAAGACACCCAAAAACCTAGATAGCATTTGTTGCCCTTAACGCAGAGAAACTAATGCAGATATTTTAAAGTGACTGAGGCCAATAGGAGAAGGGGACCAGGAACTACAGAAAAGGTTAGTTCAAGAAGAATTAACTTAGAAGGTAACACACATGTACAGGAAAGCAATACGAGCCAACTCCTTATATAGCTATCCTTATCTCAACTAGCAAAAACCCTTGTTCCTTCCTATTATTGCTATATTCTCTCTTCAACAAAATTAGAGATAAGGGCAAAAATAGTTTCTGCCTGGTACCAAGGCGTGAGACAGGGTGTTGCTAAACTGCTCCTTCTGGCATGAAACTTACGATCATCCTGCCTCAGCCTCCCTAAGTAACTGACATGTGCAACTGCCTGTGTCCAGTAAAAGGCTTAAATCGTGTGTTCTTAAATTGGCTAATTAAGAAGTAAATTGTAAGCCAAGCACCAGTGGCTCATGCCTGTAATCCCAGCTTCTCCAGAGGAGGCAAAGATCAGGAGGATCCCTGTTCAAACCCAGCCTGAGAAAGCCTACCTCGAAAACACCCAACACAAAAAAGGGCAAGTGGAGTGAATCAAGTGGTAGAGTGCTGCCTAGCAAGTGTTAGGCCTTGAGTTCAAACCCTAGTACTGCCAAAAAATAAAAAGTAAATTGTAAACCACGTACTTACATATGAACCAAGAACTGCACATTTTGCAATAAAAAGTTATGTTCACATAACTATATGTAGAAAACTACTCAGCTTTAATAAAAAAGAAATGAACTACTATCACATAACAACCCAAATTAATTTTAAGGAATTTATGCTGAGTGGAGAAAAAAAAAAAAACCTATCCTAAACATACTATATGATTTCATTTACATAACATTGTTTAAATGACAAAACTACAGAAATGGAAAAGAGATTACTGGTGTCCAGGGGTCCATGAGTTAGGAGGAGAAGCACAAAGGAAGCCCATAAAATGACAACATGAGGAATTCTCCTTGTGATGGAACTATTGTGCATCTGGAATGTAGTGTTGCATGAGAACCTACAAATGTAGCAAAATTACACAGAACTACACACACACACACACACACACATGCATGAATACAACTACAGAAACCTGAAGATCATGGATTATATCAATGTCAATATCCAGGTTGAGGTACTGTACTATAGTTCTACAAAATATTACTTCCGGGGGAAAAAAAGTGGGTAAATGATAAATATGATCTCTCTGTATTAATTCTTTTTAAATTTATTTTTAAATTTTTTGTGGTACTGGGATCTGAACTCAGGGCCTCACACTTGCTAAGCAGGCATTTTACCACTTAAGCCACTCTGCCAGCCCTCTGTATATTACTTCTTAGAACTGCATGCAAATCCACAATTATTTCAAAATAAAACGTTATCTATAATTAATTATAAAATGGAAGTCACTTCACTTTTTAGAAAGAACTCTAAGGCTGGAGGCATGGTTCAAGCAGTAGAGTGCTTGCTATGTGCAAAGTCCCTGAGTTTAAACCTCAGTACTGCCAAACAAAAAATAGGTAACAATAATAATAAAAGAACTCTATAAATGTTTGCATTTTAAAATATTGGTCCTCTGGGCCAGTGGTAGAGTGCATGCCTAGCAAGCACAAGGCCCTGAGTTCAAACTTTACTACCACCATCTAAAAAAGAAGGGAGGGAAGGAGGGAGGGTGGGAGGGAGGAAGGAAGGAAGGAAGGAAGGAGGGAAATTTTTCTTTCATCTAAACCAGTTTGTGGGCTAAGGGTATGGCTCAAGTGGTAGTACAGCAGGGAGGAGGACCAGAAGAGAAACAGACAGGCTGTGTTCTGATAATGAGGCGGGGGAAGGAATGGCAAAGCAGAGAGATAAAACTTGAAGAACTGAAACATGAAGAAGGTCACATAGCACTGGGAAAACGAAGTAGCCAATGAAGTCACATGCAGCCATATGTGGGTTGAGCTTTGCTTTTTGCTTCTGTAACCTGCTTGCAAAGGTATATAAGGTGAGACCTCTTTGTTTTTGGGGCTCAGCCTCTGGACATGAGTCAGTCCGCTGGGTCTATGCCAGCACAATAAAAAGTTGCTTCCTGCTAAACTGCTTCAGTGTCCCGTATCTCAGCCTGAAATTCCCGCAACAGTAGAGCACCTGCCTAGCAAGAATGAGGCCCTGAGTTCAAAAACCCAAATACTGCCAAACAAAAGAAAAAAGGAGCAGGGAAGATGATGGGGAATAGAGCTGTTTTTTCTTACAAATGAGACAACAAAATAGAACACTTTGGGGGGAAGAGGTGGCCCATATAATGTACACACATGTGAGTAAATGTAAAAATGATGAAAGAAATAACAAATAGAACACTTCAAAATCAAATGGCTTGTTCTTATTCCGATTATACAATCTTGATCTTAAAATAACACCTCAAAGACAGGTGTCCTGGTATCCTTCTGGCCTGGAGTTCCATTAACTCCAGATGCTTCAGCAAGCTAACTCATATTCCTACCATAAAATACATCCATCATTCATAACACCAACAGACACTGGTGAATGAAGAAATGTTTCTGAACTCTGAGCCTGACTTTTATAGTGAAAGAAGGTATCCCAAAGTTCTTCAGTTATAAAATTCTGGTTTGCAGTCGTTCTACCACTTGAGCCACAACTTCAGACCATTTTGCTCTGTTTATTTTGGAGATAGGGTCTTGTGAAGTATTTGACCAGGCTGGCTGTTCTTGAACCACAATCCTCCTGATCTCAGCCTCCCAAGTAACTAGGATTACAGGCCTGAGCTGACGAGACTTCATTTTGTTTTTAGAACAGTTTTAGGTTATCAGCAAAACTGGGCAGAAAGTAGAGTTTCCACATATGTTCTGCCTCTAGACACTCACTTCCCCCACTATCAATATCCTACATGTGGGGTTGGGGAATTAGCTCAGTGAACAGTGCTTGCCTGGCAAGTGCAAGGCCCTGAGTTCAGTCCTCAGCATGGGAGGAGGGGGTGGGGTGTGCATGTAATATGTTGTGTGTGTGTGTGTGTGTGTGTGTGTGTGTATCCTACATGTAAGTGATACATTTGTTACAACTGATAAATTTACGCTGATACATCATTATGACTCAAAGTTTATAGTTTGTTTTGCTGTTGGTATACATTCTATAAGTTTTCAAAAATGTACAATGACATACATCCCCCCATTATAGTACCTGCAGAGTGCTTCCATTACCCCAAAAATCCTGTTTCACCTATTCATCCTTGCCTTCCTTCAACTCCTGGAAACCACTAATCTTTTTACTGTTTGCATAGTTTTACCTTTTCCAGAACATCATATAGTTGGAATCACACCTATGTAGCCTTTTTAGGTTGGCTTATTTTATCTAGTTATATGCATTGAAGATACCTCATATCTTTTCATAGCTTAATAGCTCATTTCTTTTAGGCACTGAATAATATCCCATTGTCGGATGAACCACAATTTGTTCATCCATTCATCTACTGAAGGCCATCTTGGTTGGTTTTAAGCTTTGGCAAATAGGAACAAAGCTGTTGTAAGCATCTGTTTGTAGATTTTTTTGCATGAAGAAAAAAATTTCAACTCGTTTTAGTAAATACCAAGGAGTGGAATTGCTGGATCATATGGGAAGAGTATTTTTAGTTTTGTCAGAAACTTTCAAACTTTGGAAAGAAGCTGCACCATTTTGCATTCCCATCTGCAATGAGTGAGAATTCCTATAGCTCCACAACTTCATCAGCATTTTAAGAGTTCTTTGTTATTTTGGATATAAGTCCTTCATCAGATACATCTTTTGCAAATGTATTTTCCCAGTCTGTAGCTTATTATCTCAATCTCTGGATCATTCACATAGCAACAGTCTTTAATTTTCATGAACTTCAGAGCCTATCAGCTACTTCTTTCATGAGTGGATTGCTTTAATTTATTTGGATTTGGTTTGCAGGATAGGAGACCAGGAATATGATTCCTTTCTTAAAAACTTTACTGATATGGCTGGGTGCCAGGGGCTCACACCTATAATCCTAGCTACTTGGATGGCTGAATAGGAGCATAGAGGTTTTCGGACAGCCCAGGCAAATGGTTTGCAAGACCCCATCGCCAAAATAACAAGAGTGAAATGGACTGGAGGTGTGGCTCATGTGGTAGAGCACCTCCTTTGCTAGTGTGAAACCCGGAGTTCAAATTTCAGTCTCGCCCCAAACAAACAAACAAACAAAAAACTTAATTGACATATAATTCACATACCATAAAATTCAACCCTTTCAGTGTAAAATTCAGTGGTTTTTAGTGTCTTCATGGTATAGGCTACCATTACACTATAATCAATTTTTGAACATTTTTATCACTCCCAAATGAAACTTCATATAATAGTCATTCCCTACTTTCTCATTCTCACAGCCTTATATCCCTAGACAATCATTAATCACTATTTTCAAAAAGAAAGAAAAACTGTTATCATGACTGGGGGTATAGTTCAATGCTTGCCTAGCATATGCAAGGTTCTGGGTTCAATCCACAGCACCATTTCCCAAAAAAAAAAAAAAAGTTACCTTCTAAAAATAACAACAAACACCACTTTGACTACAATTCATTTCAATGTTTGTGGATAGAGGGCTGCCTCTCCAATCAATTTCATAAGATCAGTATTGTATAGCATCCTATTTCTATTAGTAATCCATTAGATTTGTTATATATTTTTATTTTCATAGTAATTAACATCTAAAGTTTACAACCTGCTATTTGCATTTTTTAACCCAAGCTCACTTTCATCTAGCTTAAGTATAGTTCTTAAGAACAAATACACCAGGAACTGATAGATAGTTCTGTTTGACCTATATTTTTTATAGTCTTTTATTACTTCCTATTTTATCAAAATAAAATGTACTCCTCTTTTAAAATTAGTTTGATATGATGGGCATGGTGGCTCAAGCCTGTAATCTAAATTACTCAGGAGACAGAGATTGGGAAGATTGATGTACAGGCCAACCTGAACAAATAGTTTGTGAGACCCCCATCTCAACCAATGGCTGGATGCAGTGGCTACAAAAAGAAACACAAATGGAGGATTATAATGGAGGCTACCTGGGGCATAAAGTAAAGTCCCATCTCAAAAATAATCAACACAAAAAAGGCTGGAGTAGCTCAAGCCTTGTGAGGTCCAGTACTACCAAAAAAAAAAGGGAGAGAGAGAGAAAGAGAGAGAGAGAGAGAGAGAGAGAGAGAGAGAGAGAAAGAAATATTAGCTTCAGACCAGCAATTAATACTTTGAATTTATTCCAGATACTATACAATTTAAAAAGTTAAAATAATACAATACTTATCTCAGGACAATAGCTACCATTCTTAGACATAAGGCCTTGCTTAACTTCTTTTTGCAATATTTTACACTCACCAAACCTCAAAGAATTTCAGCAAGGTATTGTAGAAGTGCTTTGCTGTAGTTTGCACAAGAGAGACAAGGGTTTTGTTAGTTTCTAAGCCTGTTCTTATTTATTTATTTATTTATTTATTTACTAATTGGCAGTACTGGTGTTTGAACTCAGGGTCTCCTGCTTCTGCTTACCAAGGGCTGAACTCACAGATGTGCACCACCACACCAGACTCAAACCCTTCTTTTTTTTGGGGGGGAGGGGGTAGTGAAGGGTGGTACTAGAGTTTAAACTTAGGGCCTCACGCTTGGTAGGCAGGTGGTCTACCATTTCAGCCACTCTATTAGCCCTCTTTTGCATTGAGTATTTTCAAGATAGGGTCTCACAAACTATTTGCCCAGGCTGGCTTTGAACTGTGATCTACCTGATCCCTGCCTCAGGAGTAGTTAAGATTACAGGCGTGAGCCACTACTGCCCAGCTAGATTTGACATCTTTTAACAACAGGTCTAGGGCTGGTGGAGTGGCTCAGGTGGTAGAGCACCTGCCTAGCAAGTGTTAGGCCCTGAGTTCAAGCCCCAGAACCGAAAATAAATAAACTTGCTTTTCTCAAGCACTAGAATTAGTAATAAAGGAATCCCTCTCATTTAAAAAAAAAAAAAAAACAGGTCGAACTTCCATTAGTGAGAGTCAGAACACGTACCATGAATACAATTTGAATGTTTCTTCCTACTCCACCTGCTGACACAAGCCTCCAAAGCAGCTGTTTTTCTATTCTTTCCAAAATGTATCTAGGAAAGAAAAACTATTTCCTACAATGATCTCTCAACTTGCCCACTCTCAGGAATTCAACTTGAGGACTCCACCTATGTACATCTCTATAAAGATCAATTATTAAAATATTTCTCAATCAAACAAAAAAACTTCTATAAACTCCACCCTGACTGAAGCCAGACTATCTTCTGGAACGGCCTGCCTCTCCCTGCATGGTACTGCCCTCCTTTTCCAATTGCTTTTTCCCAAATTACACTTCAGTGTCATGGCATCAATTTGTAATGACATGTACATTATAAATCTCCTATGGAGCTTTTTACCGTGTAGACTATAAACAAGGTGCACAAAATACTGTGACTAAACAGTAGACTTCAATGAGGACCGAGGGGAGAATGTCTCTCTGTTCACTCTGTCACAGACTGATGTGATTTCTGTAAGAAGCTTGTTTTTGTTTTTTTTTTAAATCATTTTACAGACAGTGTGCATTCTTTTGGTGTTTTGATGGTACTGGGGTTTGAACTCAGGGCCTTGCTCTTGTCAGGCAAGCGCTCTACCACTTGAGCCATTCCACCAACCCTTTTTTGTGAGAGGTTTTTCTGAGATAGGGTCTCTCGAACTATTTGCTTGGGCTAGCTTCAAACCACGATCCTCCTAACCTCTGCCTCCTGAGTAGCTAGGATTATAGATGTGAGCCACCAATGCCTGGCTTCCTCCCAAATTCTTCTTGGCTTGGTCCTGTGCTTAGTTTTTAGAAAGCATGGATTCTGTAACTGTTTAAAAATGGTCACTGAGAAAAGATTCTCAATGTTATCCCAAATTGAGATAAACTACACTCCTCTCTCTCTATTGTGCCCAATTTTTTTTTTTTTTTTGGTGGGAGTGGGGGTTGAACTCAGGGCTTTGCACTTGGAAGGCAGGCACTTGCAAAGCAAGTGCTGTACTGCTCTAGCCATATCTCCAGTCCATTTTTTGCTCTGATTATTTTGGAAATGGGGGGTCTCGTGAACTATTTGTTTAGGCTAGCCTCAAAACTGGATCCTCCTGATCTCAGTCTCCAGAGAGTTAGGCTCCAATTATTTCTTAATCCTTAGACAAGAAGAGATTCATGCCCCCCCACCATTCACAGGTGATCCTAGTTCTCTATTTTTTCCTCAAAATACTTGTTTATGGTTCCATTCTATTCTTTGCTCCTGTCTGCCTGTCCCCTCTTGCTCCTTAAATTCACTGGTCCACAAATTTTTCAAATTTCTTTTTAGCTGATCTTGCTATCTAAACATATTATACCCTGCACTTATTTTTACATACTGATATTTATAAAATACCCTTAGCTTAAGAAAAAAATCTATCTTAAATTGCAGTCATTTTAATATTATTATCATCACTATTATTATTTTGCCATGCTGGGGATTGAACCCTACACCCAAGCCCTTGATTTTTTTTTCTTCTTCTGGCAATACTAGGGTTTCAACTCAGGGCCTCACATTCGCTAGGCAGGCACTCTACCACTTGAGCCACTTCACCAGCCCTAAAGCTACATAGTTCAGGCTGGCCCTGAACTGGATATATAGCACAAGCTGGCCTGAAACTTGTGATCCTTCGCTCTTAGCCTCCAGAACCCTGGGATTACAGGTGTGCACCACCATATCCATCTTACAGACTATTTATAGATAGGTCTCTACTACAATACAAATTACTGGGATTGAGGAAAGGAATGTGAGATGACAGTAAAATTCACATCCTAATGATCCAGAAGGTGTATCTATATGTTCAGGCTAGATTGAGTTTCAACCATGGCACTATGAATTCTTTGTTGTAGGAGGCTGCTGTCCTGTACAATAGCAACAACAGATCTGGTTCCATATCTCAATACACATAGCAACTCCCCTGTTGTGACAATCAAAAATGTCTGCAGACATTGCCAGATATCTTCTAGAGGCCAAACTGTCCCCATTTGAGAACCACTGGTCTAGAGATTTCATCTTAGTTTAAAACTATCAGAAGAGTGTTTGGAGCACATTTGGCAATTGTTCAATATTTACTGCCTAAGTGACCTATGTCTATCTTAGTATCTTAACTTAGAAGCATCTTAAAAATCAATATGGCTCAAAACAAACTCCCTACATTCTTTAATCTAGTAATAGCACTTACTAAGTAATCCTTGCCATAAATGAAGAGATTGTGCTGAAGTCCTCTCTCTCTCTCTCTGATAACCTAGACCTAATCTGTCAATGGGTGTTCTTTTTCTTTACCACAATCACTAGTCTTACTTCAGGTTTTCCTAATGTGTCACTGACCTGCTGTTTCTGTGACATTTCTGTCCCATTTCAACCATGGCCCACAATACTACCAGAATAATTCTAAGACCTACCTTTACTGTACTCCTTACAGATCTCTCAAAAGCACTCCACTGTGCTTCCCAAAATCCATTCAGATACCTTTTTATCACATTCCTTTTTGTCACATTCCTACCACATACAAGAATATATTCCTGTAATAGTTCTGTCTTAACATCTTCTTTTAGGGAGTCACATATTAAACACTATCCCAAAATCACAGTGTGATTTGTTTTCCCTAAAATATAAAAATATTTCAGGGTATGCAAAATCCTGGGTTCAATCACCAGCATAGCAATAATAATAATAATAATAACTGGCAGAGTAGCTCAAATGGTAGAGCCCCTCCCTAGCAAGCATAACACCCTGAGTTTAAACCCCAGTACTGCAAAAATAATAATACTAATATTAAAAAGTAATACTAACAGTAACAATCAGCCAGGAGCTGGTGGTTCATGCCTATCATCCTAACTACTTGGGAGGCTGAGAGGGGGAGAATCGAGGTTTGAAGCCAGCCTGGGCAAATAAGTTTGCAAGACCTCATCTCCAAAATAACCAGAGCAAAATGGACTGAAGGTTTGGCTCAACTGGAAGAGACCTGCTTTGCAAGTGCAAAGCCTGGAGTTCAAACCGCAGTCTCTCTCTCTCTCTCTCTCTCTCTCTCTCTCTCTCTCTCTCTCTCTCTCTCACACACACACACACACACACACACACACACACACACACAAAATAGTAACAATCATAATTACTCAAGTGTTTATGGACTACCTAAAAAATAAAAGTCCAGAGTTAAATGCTGCTTTTTCTGTTTACCAAAACCCTGAAGAGCCCTCTATTATAGCATCTGCCACACATGTAATGACTATTTGTTTACCTCTCTAATCTCCAGATAGAAAGATAAATAGACAAGACTTTTTTTGTGGCACTGGGGTTTCTCTTACTATATTGAGAGATGCCCAAAAGCAGAGAGGAGTACCATATTCTACCCTCAGCACTCACAGAGAACAATACTTGAACAAGGAGTTACCTGAAGAAACGTTTAGCTAGGATGGTGGTGCACACCTACAATCCTAGCACTTGTGAAGCGGAGGCAGGAGGATTACCAGTTCAAGGCCAGCCTGGGCTACACTACACAGCAAGACTTTATATCGAAGAAACAAGGGCTGGGAGTGCACCTCAGTGTAGAATGCTGCACAGCATGGGCAAAGGTTTGGGCTCAATCCCCAGCACCAGGAAAAACAAAAGAAAGTTTGAACCAGGCACCAGTGGCTCACGCCTATAATCCTAGCTACTCAGCAGGCAGAGATCAGAAGGAAGCCAGCCTGGGCAAATGGTTCGAGAGACCCTATCTCAAAAATACCCATCACAAAAAAAAAAAGGGCTGGCAGAGTGGCTCAAGGTGAAGGCCCTGAGTTCAAACTCCAGTACTAAAAAAAAAAAAAAAAAAAGTTTGTGTAGTTTCATTCAACAAATCTTTATTGTTTGTCACATATAAGCCTGTGTTCCAAAACTGCAAAGTATAAAAATAAACAAGGAATGATCCGGTCCTTCAAGCATCTTGCAGTCTAATGAGGAGACAGGCATATGTGCTATCATATAAGACAGAACACCGTAAATCATAGTAAATCATAAAATGAAACCGCAAAATGCTGGCAGGACTGGCAGAGTGGCTCAAGAGATAGAGCACCTGCCGAACAAGAACAAATCCCAGTACCACCACCAAAAAAAAAAAGTCAGTGTAGAAAGCATAAGAATTTTGAAACAGCGAATGAATTCAGATATGTTTTCTGCTGAGTCACTGTGGTAAAAATCCCTTATATTTTACCAAGTCCTAGCTCTGGCACCTTGGTGTTATATCATAAGGATTGTGTAAAGCACAGAATGGACATGAAAGTGCTCTGAAAACTGTAAACAGCTAGTAAATTCTATGCATTGCTAGTCAATTCCCTCCATGGAATCCAGAAGCCCTGCTTTAAGGAAGTAGCACATGAGCTAGAGCTTGAAAGGAAGGCAACAGGGGACATGGAAGGTATTCGAGAAATGAAGCATAAGTGGAGATGTGGCTAAAGTGGTAGAGTGCTTGCTCTGAACTCAAAGACCAGTACTACCTTCTATCCCCCCCAAAAAAAGTAGAAAGGAAGTATCAATAGTGGTTATAAACAGGAACCCTGGACTGGAGGTGTGGCTCAAATGGTAGAGCACCTAAACCCCAGTCTCACCATAAATGAATGAATAAATAAATAAACGAACAGGAAACCTGAAGCCAGACTAATAGATTTGAATCCCACTGAGCTCCTTCACTTACTAGGTGTATGACTTTAGAAACCTACTTAGTCTGGCTGTACTTGGGGAGAAAAAAAAAAGATTCAACGCAAAAACCAACCAAACAAACAAACTTAGATAAATAGATCACTATGATAAATAAGATCACTAAAAAATGCAACACACTGAATGACAAAATTGACAGGCTTGAAGTATGGAAGGACAAAGACTACTTAAAAGAAGAGTCTATAAAATCAGAATCTGAAGAAAGAGGTAGAAAAAACTGTTAATCATATCTCAGAAAAAAGGGAGCCAGCACAGTGGCTCATGCCTGTCATCCTAGCTACTTGGGAATCAGAGAGCAGGAGAATAGTGGTGGTTCAAGGCTAACCTGGGCAAAAAGTTAGCAAGAACCCTAAAAGCTGGACATGTCATCCCAGCTACATGGGAAGCATAGATAGGAAGATCCCCGGTCCAGGCCAGCCTGTGCATAAACGTTAAGAACCTGTCAAAAATAACCAAATCAGGCTTGCAGAGTGGCTCAAGTGCCTGCCTCGTCAACCCTTCAGTACGGCCAATAAAATTAAATTAAATTAAAAAAAAATAACCGAAGTAAAAAGGGTAGGGGGCACGGCTCAAGTGGTAGAGCACCTGCTTAGCAAGCACAAGGTCCTGATTTCAAAAAACCCCACTACCACCAAAAAGAAAAGAAAAGAAAAAAAAAAGCAAAGCAGAAAAGGGTAGAAATCGTTGAAGTTTTATGAAGCATTTCAGACAGAAGTACAACTACTTTGCAGATCAAATAGCCTTATATGAAAAACTCAAAAAAGAAAAACATAGAGAAAAACGAAAAAAAAAAAAAACTCAGAGATGGCTCAGACTAAATATAAAAGTGAGTTTCAAAAACATCCCATTAATATTGATCCGTGAAATTGGTTACTGTGGAATTACACAATTACTTATATTGCATCCCTGAGAGAGACATTAATATATTCCCCATCCTGTTGACATGAACTATCCTAGCTACTCAGGAGGCAGAAATCAGGAGAATCGAGGTTCAACACCAGCCAAGGCAAACAGTTCTTGAGACCCTATCTTGAAAATACATAACACAACAAATAACTGGCAGAGTGGCTCAAGTGGTAGAGTGCCTGCCTACCAAGTGTGAGGCCCTGCCTGCCTACCAAGTGTGAGGTCCTGAGTTCAAACCCCAGTACCATTAAAAAAAAAAAAAGGTGAACATGGTGGTATATACTTGAAAGGCTGAGGCTACAGAATCACCAGCTCAAGGTCAACCTAGGGAAGGGAAAGAGAGGGGAGGGAAGGAAGGAAGGAAAAAACGACTATCCAAAATGGTGCACACCTGTAATCCCAGCACTCAGAAGGCTGAGGCAGGAGGATTTTGAGTTACAAGACTGTCTCAAAAAACAAAACAAAATTTAAAAATGTGCAAGATATCAATCTCCAAGCTATAGTTATAAAACCTCTCTTCCCCAAAATGCTTGGATTTAAGTATTCAGCAAACCTGCCTCTTACCATTCATTCCTACAGGTATGAAATCTGTGCTTTCTATGGTATTCTTTGAAATTTTTCTTACAGAGAAGACTCACATGTGCTCTTTATGAGAGGTTACAGTGTTGTCCACTCACTTTCATTTGTTTTATTTTTTTGGGGGGGCGTCATTTTTGATGGGACTGGCATTTGAACTCAGGGCTCCATGCTTACAATGCAGGCACTCTACCACTTGAGCCACACCTTCAGTCCATAAGTTTCATTCTTAATCGTTCAGAACAGGCAGATTCCATCTAGTACTAGTGACTTACCCATTTCCAGTTCCGCTATAGAGAAATTGTAATTAGATCTAGTTCTATTTATTCCTTGATCTAGTAATGCCGACTTCTAACCAGTTTAAAACGAGTAAATTACTGTCTTCTTTTCTACTGGAAAAACTTTGCCATCATGTTCATTAAGTGACCCTAATTATTTCTTTTCTTTCCCTGGTAGAATCTTTTATTTTGGCTTTAAAGCTTCAGAAAAGGTTCTCCTGGATTACATTCTTGGCCTACCTATTTTTAGTTTGTACTTCATGCCAATAAACAGAAGCAAAATTAAATTTCTTTAAATACACCAGAGACCAGCAGCACATGTAAATTAATCTGATAAAAAACGTTTCCAGGACAAGAGAAAAGCCTCAACTCATAGAGAAAAATCCAGAATTCTTTCCTAAGTAGTTACCCAAGATTGGGTTTATTAAGAAAGATGAAAGCTAAGTAGAGTCCACTTGTATTTCAACAGGAAATAACATGGTTTAAAAACTGAGTACTGTCCAAAAAGAAAAAACTATATTTCTTTAAGGTAGGAAAGAGGACTAGAGTTGTGGTTCAACTCTTGCAAGCGAGAAACCATGAGTTCAAATCCCACACCGCCAAAAAAAAAAAGAAATTAAAAATAAAAAAATAAGGTAGGAAAGAATGTTTGTCAAACTAAGAGGTCTAGAGAAAATCCCACTGATTAGTTTTCAAATTGCTTCAGTGTCCAATGTCAACTTAATTTCAAGCATTTTCTTTTTATGGTACATTTTATATTTTATGTTCTAAATACAAAGCATAAAACAGCTTTACATACAAAAAGAAAATTCCACATTAACTCACTGACATGCAAAAATCTACTTCACCTATGGAATTAATGCAGTAACACTGTTAACCAATTATCAAGAGGTCTAGTTAGTTTTCCAGGAATTAAGTCTCAATCTTAGTTGTATTCTTACTTACCAAAAAAGCACATAGCAGAAAGAAGATACAGAATTAATGCCTGGAAGACTCAGATGAACATGAACTACATACGTTACTCCTATAAAGACTTTGTCCTTAAATTGTCCTATTAAAAACAGGAAAAGCACAAGAATGACCTCCCCCATCACACAACACGTATAATTAACATGCAAGTACAATTCAGTTACATTCATGAGGCCTTCAAGATTTTGCATGCTTGCAGACTGATGTTAAATATCAACTTCCTGTACCAAAGGAGATTATATTTTTAAAAAAGAGTAAAATCGTCCTTTAAGAGAAATAATTCGTAGATAATTTTTGAAAGATAAAAGTCTTAAACATACAGCTTATAAATATAAGAAGAAACTATTAACAGTTTACGCAAATCAAAGTTAACGGTATTAAACAGAACCAGCGTCAGCAGACAAACCCTGCTGGGAACCAAAGCACCTAAGAAACACTAAGAAACAGCAGTATACCAAAGACTCACTTCCCTTCCATTCATTCCTTTATCCACACATTTACTCTTCCTTAGACTCGGTAGTAACAAGGAACAAGTCACCTCCTTTGGAAAACCAATAAATTTAATTCTTAAGTAAAGGATCATAGGATACAACTTAAAGGACACAGAATTGTTTGTACTTATTGACGACCAACTACTTCATTCGCTTAAATTAGCTCAACAACATGTCCAGAAACAGGATTCACCTCTGAGTTAGCAGAAGAAAACTAACACCCCCTAAAAATCAATACGGAGTGGTAAAGAAACAGGGGCGACTTGACATTCTCTCGTACCACTGCCAAACCAATCCCATTTCTCAGGAAACTAAACACACTGCGACCGCGTCCCTGGAGCGGACAGCACCTCCTGTCAGATGCCAGCCGGGCCGTGCGGCTGTCACCTCTGGTGGGGATGACCCCATCCCGAAAGCACTGCCCGCTGGGGCTCCGCTCCGACTCCGGGAGCCAGGGCACGGAGAGAAGTCTCTTAAGCAAAGGCACTAGGACTCGGGAGTCCTGGGACAGTCCAATAGCCAAGAGGGGCGACCCGGTAGCAGAGACCGCGACATCCCTCGGGGTCTCAGCTCAGGAAGCCAGGACAGCATTCGGGGGAGCCTGGCTCCTATGGCTCCTCTGGCTCCCCCGGCTCACCGTGTCGCACCACAGGCGGCCAGCCACCACGACGGGACCAGGTACCCGGCAGGGGTCCCGCGGAGAGAGAAAAGCGGGCCGGCGGGAGCCCCACAGCCGGAAGGAGTTTACCTCGCAAGCAGGACACCCTCGGACCGAGCTCACCTTCAGGTCGTTCTCCGGCAGGTACTTGCACAGCCGCGCTATCTCCACATACTTGTCCAGATCCAGCGGCGCCATTTTAGAAATAACAAGCCGCGGAGACAGCGGCGGCGGCGGCTATAGTAGCGGAGGCAGCGGCGGAGGCCGAAGCCGGAACTCTCCCTACGACACGTCCGGCCCGTGAGTGACGTTTGCGCAGCGACGTCAAAGCCTGACCTCGCTTCTCCCCGCTGCCTCCGCACGCCTCGCTTCCTCTCCTGCTGAACTGAGGCTGCAGGCCGGTTGGACGGCCCCTCGGTCTGGGCAACGGAACCTGCTGGGACCCGTAGTTTTGGGTACCGCGGGGTGTGCTGGGATTTGTAGTTTTCAGCTGCGGCCGTATACTACCCTCCCACACCACCATCTCCTCCCCTTCCATTTCTCCAGATTCACTAAGGAGTACCGCGAGCTTTCCCGAGGGATAAAGGTGAGGTGGGTAACTGCACGCATTCCCTGGTTTCTCATTCCGACCCTGTGAATCACTCTCAACATCTTCAGTTAAAAATCGGGTAAGCTTCGCTGTAGCAACCCGTTAGCACCTCAACAGGGCCTTGGAAGAACTTGCCTAAACCTGTGGTACAGATACCAGGCTCCTAATCTTCCGCTTGGAAGGAAGGAAAACAAATATAAAAGCATTTCTCATGCAAAATGCTACAAATACTGCCTTCCACCCCCCCCCACCCCTCCCGTTTAAACCTCCTAAGGATTGTTAGGAGTGCAAGGAAACAAACGGTGGAGCCAAGATTGGAAAATAGGCTACTGACTTAAGCATAGTTCTGTATGAGTCCCACGAGGGCTAGGAGTTTTATTTTGTGTTCCCAGTGCCTGGGACCGGGAGCATGACCCAAGTAGAACAGCGCTTGCCTAGCAACACAAGGTCCTGAGTTTAATCCCTAGTGCCTCAAAAAATAAAATAATAATAATAATAATAATAAAAGAACAGTATCTGGCACTTAGTATACCTTTAACATTGGTTCTTTCTACATCTGTTTATTGAGCATCAACTATGTGTCAGGTACAGTTGTAGGCACTTGAGATACGCATTGAACACAATAAAGATCACTGTTTAACTGTATTTTACGTTGTAAAGGAAGACAACGCAAGCAATAAATATAATAAGTGACTTATAGCATATTAACAAGTAATACCAGCTAAGGAAAAAAATGCAGCAGGGTAAGAAAGATGGATAATGCTTTTTTTGGTGGGGAGGGGAGGAGTGGGGTGGGACTGGAGTTTGAACTCAGGGCTTTGCACTTAGCAAAGCAGGTGCTCTATTGCTTGAGCCATACCTCCAGTCCATTTTGCTCTGGTAATTTTGGAGATGGAAGTTTTGGAAACTATTTGCCTGGACTGGCTTCAAACCAAGATCCTCCTGATCTCCTAATCGCTGCCTCCCAAGTAGTTAGGATTACAGGTGTGAGCTACCAGCACCCAGCTGCGGTAATGCATGTTTAAGAATCCTAGCTGCTCAGGAGGCAGAGATCAGGAGGATCACAGTTTGGAGCCAGCCCCACCCCCATCTCAAGACCCTATCTCAAAAAAACCCACCACAAAAAAAGGGCTGGTGGAGTAGCTCAAGCAACAAGAGGCCCGGAGTTCAAAACCCTGTGCCTGCCAAAGAAAAGTCACCAAGGTAGTGGGAAGGTAGTCATGCAGGTACTTGAGGGAAGTTATAGGAAAGAACTGATTCAGAGATGGGAAGATGAAAGCATGTGAAGAGTCTCTACGGAAAAGTAATACTAGCCAGGTTGGAGCAATGGGAAAGAAGTAGGAGAGAAAGCAGAGAGTGCACTGATGATTTTACTTGGAAAGTGATGGACAGCTGTTGCAGGGTTTTAAACAGAGAAGTAAAATGACTGAACTTGTTCTGATGGAATTGCTCCAGCTGATGTATGGAGCTATAAGAGGGAAGTGGTTGCAAATGAGAAATTAGTTGAGACTGTTACATGGTCCAGTAGTAGCAGGTGCTCAATAAATAGCTCTTGTTCAAGTATTGGACTGAATCCTCTTGCTCTAAAGTATATTTTGAAGACAATGGGCTAAATCTTTTTTTTTGGCGGTGGTGGTGCCAGATATCAAACCCATGGTTAGGCAAGCACTGTACCTCTGAGCTATACTCCCAAACCCAATGGGCTAAACTTTAGTGAACCAGGCATGGTGTCACATGCCTGAGGAATCTCAGCACTGGGGAGCCTGAGGCAAGGTATACATAGTGAGATCCTGTCTCTAAAATAACATAAAGTCAAAACTTTAATAAAGTCTCTGGGTGAAGTTTTTTTGTATCATTCTTGCAACTCTTCTGTGAGTATGAAATTGCTTCAGAGTAAAATTAATTTGAAAAAGGTTTTGCAAAATGAATGATGCCCACAGCATTCATTTCTTCATTCATTCAACACATAATTTTATAATGTCAATGGTGTGGATAAAACAGATATAATCCCTACCCTAATGGCAAGGGAGACAAACAATAAATATAGAAATGGGCCCAGACTGGCCTCAAACTCACAATCCTCCTGCCTCAGCTTCCCAGTGCTAAGATTATAGGCATGCACCGTCACACCTGGCTTGAAATTAGCAACTATTTAATTGCAAAGTATGATTAGTACTCAAAAGGGAAAAAAGGAGGTATTATGAGTAAGAAAAATGGAACGGAAAAGGCATATTTTGGCTCATGCCCATAGTCCTAGCTATTTAGGAGGCTGAGATCAGGGGTATTGCAAATTAAAGCCCAGGCAAATAGTTCAAGAGATCCTATCTCCAAAATAACCACAGCAAAATGGACTGGAGGTGTAATCAAGCAGCAGAGTGGCTGCCTTGCAAGTGCAAAACCATGAGTAGTTCAAACCCCAGTCCCACCAAAAAAAAAAAAAAAAAAAAAAAAAGATGGGTGGGGGCCTATTTTAGGTTGGCAAATAGCACAGGTAAAGGAGGTATGCAGAATCTGGTCCCAGACAGCCAGAGTGCAAGTCAAAGCTGTACTGTTTACTGTGGCTCTACCACTTACAGTTACTGTGTAACTTTGGGCAAGTTATTTATCCTTTCTGTACACCAGTTTTCTTATTTCCAGTATGGAGATGATAATAGTCCTAAAAATACTCCCTCATAGGCTTGTACTGGGGTTTAATACCATTGATATGTGAAAATGGCTTAAAATAATGTCTAGCACAGAGTAAACACCATGCAAGTGTTAGCTATGAGATTGGTTGTGTAATAAGGTAACATTTAAGATTTTGGGGGAAAAAAGGACAGAGATAATATGCTCAGGAGTTTCTTGGAGGAAAAAAATTCCAAATGAGGAAAAGGTGCTATTATTATTTGGCTTTCTTTTTATTATAGTCCTCTTCGTGTTTTTTGTTTGTTTGTTTGCTTTTAGTCTGTTTGAAAAGCTGGCAATTAACTTTTCATCTTTGAACCTCAGTAATTAGGAGTAAGTCCTAGTCAAGCTACCTTCTCAGAAGTGGGAAAGAAGACAAATGGGAGATAGATATGGTGTTCTTTGTGACTGTGAAATGAAAGGCAGGTGTCACCAGCATTCATTGCTTTCCTTGTTGATGAGTCAGTGATAGGTGAATCAGTGAGGTGCCCCTCCAATGAAAAGAAGTGGCAGTTCTGGCATTACCCAACTGCCTGGCAGCAAGAAGCTCTCTCCTGTAGCCCCATGTCACTGAGTGAGCCACTCTCCACATCCACAGCAGCGAGAAAGGAAGAAAGCATCCTTCAGAGTGCTAGGCATGTTCCTTGGAAAGAGATAGTCACATCTGATATGGCTTGGTACAAATAAAGTGCACAGAGCTCAATGATAGAAGGTGTTCTTTGTCTTCCTTTCACAGAAAAGGAAGGGCTCCTGGTTCTGCCATTTACATGAGTACACCATTGTAACTTCACTGGGCCTTGACTCCTATTTTAAAACTAAATTTCAGACATTTCTATCAGCATTCCCAAATGTGATTTCTAGTCTAAAAGCATTAGGTTCTACAATGAAAACTGGTTGCTATTGTGTCTACAGACCTCTTCCAGTTTTTCTTGTTAATATGCCACTCCAGCATGGCACCTTCAGGTGCCAAGAGATGCAGGGCATCAGAGCATTCTTCAGCAGTGAGCAGAAATCACTGTCTAGATATGTGTTGAACATATGGCAGAACCAACCTGGCCTTGGTTTTCTTTCCTGAAGGAAGCAGAATGATGGAATACCTCTAACCTCCTCTTTGTCAGACAGTCAGCGGGGATTGTTCCATTAATATGGGAAGTCATGAAGACTCCAGGTGTTGGAAATAGGGTGTTTGAGAAATGAGGAGAGCTATCTACAGCTGTCAAATTCTACTTTGT
Organism: Castor canadensis; assembly: GCF_047511655.1. Classification (NCBI taxonomy): domain Eukaryota; kingdom Metazoa; phylum Chordata; class Mammalia; order Rodentia; family Castoridae; genus Castor; species Castor canadensis. Next base: position 10,332,827 of record NC_133398.1, on the reverse strand, counting down.
CCATAAATTTTGGTTATGGTTTTAAGTAACTATATTTACCAAATTGGCCTTCATCTTTATTAACAAGTCCTCTCAACAGTGCTCCCTGCAGGGCAGGTATTATTACTACTTCCAGAGAGGGTAATGACCTTGGCAAAACTGTTTCATGGTTAGTGCAGGAGCCTAGATTGGAACCCAACTATCTCTGACCTTTTCCCACTAAGCTGCCATAGCTCTGTTGTTTCCCGTTTTCCGCCGTTTCCTACAGAGACAAAGACTATTTCGCTAATAGTTCTCTGAACCAGACATAGGTGAGCCACCTCTCTGTTTTAGGAGAGTCATGGGAACCTGTGGTTAGGAAATAGATGACAGGCAGTGCTTATGAACACACATGGTCAGTAATTCACGTCTATCCGTTACAGAGGACCAGCTCAGCACCAGCCAGCCCTTGGTGCTGAGCACACTGTACGTTATCTCATGTATTCCCCTCCACTCCATAACAGAAATCAGAGGAAGAACCCTGAGACCCAGGGAAAAGCAACTTCCCCAAGTACAGATTCTGTCATTGGTAAACTACAAATGGCAGTTATGGAGTGAGTCAGATGCTTAAGGCACCAAATCCTGACTTGGCCTCAAGATTGCACACCGTGGAAAAGCACCCTCAGAAGCCATTTCTAACAACCACTACCACTCAGAATCTGTGAGCTCCTTTCGGTTACACCAGCTTCTTAAGGAACCTGGATCACCCACATGGACGTCCAACCCCGGGCATTTCACTTCTAAGTCATTTTCAAGCGGCTTTGACTTATTTTCACTGCCAGGGAAACGGGGACAGAAGGTGGTCCTCAGTTCCATTTGTGCCCACCTTGCCCACCTTGCCCACCATGCAGAGCCCCTGGAGCCGGGCAGAGGTGTAGGAGCCCAGCAGTTGGTCCCTCCCATGCTTCTGGCATCTAGGGGGAGCCTAGGCCCAGCACTCTAGGAATTTACTCTAGAATCCAGTCTATAAAGACTTTAAAATGGACGATTACATTCAATATGATTCCTATAATGATGGTGACTTAACAGATAACTTTCTGAGTCCTGAGGCAGAAAGAAGTAACTTGGGGGAGTAGAAGTGAAAAGCAAAAAAACAGGGAAGATTTCCTGAAGGAAGGGACATTTGCTCTGGGCTTTGGAGATTGACTAGGAGTTTGCAAGTTTGCAGGAAAGGAAAGGAAAGGACATTCTAGGTAGGGAAAGCAGGGCAGGTTGCTGGTTATGAAAGGGGCTGCAATGTTAGAAGAACAGCAAAAAGCCCAATATTGCAAGAGATTCTGGAGGTGAGTTCCCACAAAAAAAAAAAAAAAAAAAAAAGATTCAGATCAGAAAGCCAGGCCTTCTTGGCTAATGCTGATTTTCCTTAGAGTTCTGTGTTTCTCAGTTTCTTGGGATATTTTATCTTTTGATAAACAAACACTTTATGTTCTCTGAAATGTAGCTATCTGCCCCTTCCCATGAGAATCACAGATAGATGGAAAGTATTAGCCAAAACCCTTTTGAGGTTGAATTGTGTTAAAGACTGTAGGTGACCCCAGCTTAGAGGGAGAGTGATCACCTAGCATGCATAAAGTCCTAGGTACAGCCCCCTATTCCTTCCGCCACCCTCCGACCCCCACCAAAAATTAAAAAAAAAAAAAACCAGGTACTCTGGAGGCAGAGCCAGGAAGATCATGAGTTTGACGCCAGCCCAGACAAAGTTATCAGGATCCTATCTCAAAAACAAAAATACAAGCAAAATGGCTAAGAGCTTAGTTCAAGTGGTAGAGTGCTTGCCTACTTGCCTAGAATCCAGGAGGCCCCATATTCAGTTCCCAGTACCACAAAAAAGGGGGAAGAAAAAAAAGAATTATATCAAAAGGTTGGTTATCCTTATTCAAATACCAGGGGCCTTAGAAATTGGTACATTCAACAGGAAAAGTTTGGATTTGTTTGTTTGTTTATTTGTTTTGTGGTACTGGGGTTCAAACTCAGGGCCTGTACCTTAAGCCACTCCACCAGTCCTTTTTTTGTGATGGTTTTTTTCAAGATAGGGTCTCTTGAACTATTTGCCTGGGCTGTCTTTAAACCCTGATCCTCCTGATCTCTGCCTCCTGAGTAGCTAGGATTACAGGTGTGAGCCACCAGTGCCCAACTAAACAAGAAAAGCTGCATTTAACTTTTAAATTTTTTCCCGTCTGGTGATAGGGGTCAAACCTAGGGCTTCCTGCATGCTAGGCAAGCTTTCTACCACTGACTGATATCCACAGTCCACTAAGAAAGGTTTGAAAGAGGAAGGTGACCTGATTTGTTTTTTGTTTTAAGAAAAAAGATAATCATAAATGTCCAAAAGTGTCTTTCTTTCTTATGCACAGGACACCATGAAGCAGCTGCCAGTCTTGGAGCCAGGAGACAAGCCTAGGAAAGCAACATGGTCTGTAAGGAAGGATTTGGACATACACACACTCACACACACACAGAGTTCTTGTTTCATTTATAAGTAGTTTACTAACATATTTGATCATCAGCAGAAAAGGGTTGAGATGAAATTGTCTGCAATTCTGGTAATTAGACTCAAACTGTCTAAGAATGTCTTTAGAGGAAAGCTAGGGGAGCAATAATTATCATAGAGCAGATGTTAATTTTATTAAAATCCCTTTATGAAGAAGGGGAAGGCACTGACCATCTGGCATCCTCAGCTCCAATGCTGTGTTCTCCCCTGAGATGTGACTCATTTTTAAGATTTTAGGGAATTGAATTTGGATTAAACAGGCTTCAGTGTTTCATAACTATTTGTTCAACCAACTCTTCACTCAGCAACTAACACTGGTCTGACAGGGTAGCTGCTGTGTAGGCACTGGAGGTCCAAAGGTAAACACTCTTGTGTAGTAAGGGCTGCAGACCAAGCAGGTGATGGTGATGAAATGTGATCAGTGCTGAGGTGGGGCTCACAGAAGGCTGCAGGGAAGGGGCTTGTCTCTTCAGGACATTGAGGAGAGCTTCCATGCATCCATCTTGCTCCGGACCCAACACACATTTGATTATGGCATTCTGTGGGTTAGAGAACTGGAAGTGTAGCTCAGTGATAGAACACCAAGATTCTTTTTTTCTTCAGTACTGGGGTTCGAACTCAGGACCTGGAGCTTGCTAGGCAGGTGCTTACCACTTAAGCCACAGTCTCCGCCCACCCACATTCTTTAACTGTCCCATTAGGCCCTGCATTACCTGTTTCTGCCTGTCTTTCCAACTTCAAATATCTTTACTCATTCTTTCCTCTCTTTCTCTTCCTTTAATGTAGCTGGCATTATCTCATCCAGGAACTAAATATGTTGGCCCCTCTTCCTGGGCCTCTCTTTCCCTCCATCTTTCTTCTCTGTCTTTGCACAGCTAATTTCTACATCTACATCAGATTTCAGTTCAAAATGTTGGTTCTTCAGGAAGCCTTGTCAAAGCACCCTTCCCCACTGCTAAAGTGCGTTCTTGTAGTGTCCACCCTGCACTTTTTTATGCCACAAGCGAAGTGAAATTGTTCATTGTTCCTCATCCCGGCTCTTCTGTGAGGCTGTGAAGGCAGACAATTGGCTGTCTTTTTTGGCCTCTTATGAGACACTTGTGTTCTTGGGTAAGCACTTTAACCTTTTAACTTTTGTAAGCCTCAGTTCCTGAGTTGCAAAACTCAAACGATGACAATAGTACTGATTCTCAATGAGCTTCTGTGCAGATGAAATGAAGCCAGGGTTGTAATGTTGTAAACTGGATGCATGGTACATGGGGTATGTGAATCTGGATGTCATTAGAGATCTGGAACCCACTGGTGAACAGACATGGGTGGTCACCAAAGCCACTAGTACAGATAAAATCAGGACAGTAAGCATAGACTGAGGAAAAGGGAATTCCAAGGATACTGGTCAGAAGGAGGCTGACAGAAAAGGAATCAGGGCAAGAAACAGAAAGGTGAGTAGAAACCCAAAAGGGAGAAGCCAGGTTAGGGGAAAGGTGCAAGAGGGAGGGGTCCAGAGTACCAAACATCATAGAGGCCAAATAAGACAAGTCCTGAGAAACAGCTGGAGAATTTTCTTTTCCAACCAGGAAGCTTGAAATGTGCTTTCTCAGTTAGGGACTTTAGTGCTCAGTAGTAGAGCACTTTCCTAGCAGGCCCAAGGCCCTGACTTCCATCCTTATCTCTCCAAGTGCTTTGGGTCTGTAGACATCCAAGTGAATATGCATACCACTGCCACCATTTACTAAGTCCCACTCTGCAAGACTTGGTCTGAGTCTTCACAACCACCTTTTGAGGTAAGAACTATTTCTATCCTTGTTTCACAAATAAGGAAACTAAAGTTCAGAAAAGTTAAATGACCTCCAAAAGATCACATATCTATAAAGTACCCAAGTCGAGATTTGAACCAGGTCATTCCAGATTCACAGTGTTTATACCAAGTGTGCTATGCCAAGACATAGCAATGAACATTTCTGGATGTCAGTTTACCTTTTGCTAAATGGGGACAGTACTATCCCCATTCATTCCCATCAGATTACTGTGAGAAAGGGTCTAGCACAGTGTCTCCCATCTGTAATCCCAGCTACTTGGGAAGTGGAGATCATAAGGAGCACAGCTTGAGATCAGTCCAGTGAAAAAGCTAGGACCAACCAGCAAGCTGGGCATGGTGGCACACACCTGTGATTCCAGCTAAGTGGGAGGCCATAGGTAGGATCACAACCTAAAGTTAGTCCTGGGCAAAACATGAGACCCTAAAAAGGACTTGGGGCATGGCTCAAGTGGTAGAGCACCTGCCTAGCAAGCATTAGGCCCTGAGTTCAAACCCCAGTGCCACCAAATAAATAAGATTACTACAAGATGAAAGTCGTGACAGAATTGAAAAGCCAAAGGTTATACACAAAGCAGAGGTACTATTATTGATGAGGGAAGTGTTTTGTTGGATATGATTTGGAGTGTCTGTTTGTGTACCAGGACCTTCAGCCTAGGGACTTTCATGAGGGATGGGAAGAATACACTGCTCCATTTGTTCTCTGCTCAGGCCTCCTGAATACATCCTCCCTTTGGCAGGTACACCTTGGCTCCCCCTGGAGACAGCCCCTGCCCTCGAGTTGGCCACAGCTGCTCTTATTTACCCCCAGTTGGTGACGCCAAGAAAGGGAAGGTCTTCATTATCGGGGGAGCAAATCCAAACCAAAGCTTCTCAGATGTGCACACCATGGATCTGGGTAAGAGCACCAGCTGTGGAGTACAGCTGGCTTTGTTCTGCTTGGTTCAGAGCAGAGCATCCTAATTACATCAGCTCCAACCAGAGAGCAAGCTTTCCCTTTATAAAACAAGCATCACATGCCCTGATTTTATATACTTGTATCTTATCCAGAAACATTGTGGTGATTTGAAAATATAAATAAAAATATAATAATAATAAATCACCCACAGGTTCCTAAGTTCTTGTCAGACCTCTGCCACACATCCAATTGACCTCTGACACACATCTGCCCATCTAGTCTCCCTGTCCCCAGGGAAATAGCCCTGGCCATCTGGCCATCCATTCATCAACTGTTTCTCTAGGAGGTTTCAATGACTATACCTCTCCTTCATGCACATATCTAATCAACACCAATCCTAAAGATCTCTTTCCATCCCTGTTTGTCCTTTTCTATACCACCACTGTAACTTGAGCCACTGTTCTCTCTCAGCTAGACTGTTAGAATCATGTCCACAATAGTCTCCCTGCTTCAGTACCTAGCCAGAAAATACTGTCTTAAATACAAATCCAATCACATCACTCCATCTTCAAGCCTTTCCCAAACTTTAGCTCTTCCCAACCCACTTTTGCTTCACTGAATTTCCTTTAACACCTTGAACTCTGCCCTCCAAGTCATTGCACATACTGTTCCCTCTTCTCAGAAGTCTCTTCTCCCTTAACATCTGGCTACAGATCCCAGGTTAAATGTCCCTTCTTTCTAGAAGCTTTCCTTGATAACTCTTGACTAGTGTGGGTACTCTGTATATTTATAGTATCGTATACTCTTCTATCCCTTTCCCCCTTTACAGCCCTTAGCATATGTGATTGTTTCTTGTCATCCCCACAAGAGGATAGGCTCCTTGGAAACAGGTAACCTGGTTATTTTGCTCATCATTGTATCCCCAACCACTACAAAGCACCTAATACAGGACAGGTGCTTTATGAGTATTTGGATGAATGAGTGAATGAACAAACTAAGAACAAGTGACTACTGTATGCTGTATAAAAGGGCGGAAGTTGAAAACCCACATACACATTTGGTTAGCTCCATGTAACATTTTTGTGGTTTTAATATTAAATTGTTTACAAACTAAGCATGCAAAACTCTGCATGAAAAATTTGAAATGGTTTGATAATTTTGGAAGCTCTGACGTCACTAGCCTGTGTGTCTACAATGATTTGGAGCTGGGCTGTCACCTATTGGTAGGGGCTCTTATTCTCCAAGATAGCACCATCCCTGTTAATCCTGTCTAGGCATTTGAATTCCTGTCCTCTGCACTAGGAAATCAAAGGTAAATTGAATCTCTTCCTGCCCTCAAGGAGCCCACTAACTAGTTCAGTTACATCTTTATTGCAACTTATTACTGCTAGCTTTGTGACCATGGCAAAAACATATGGATCTCGGTGTCCTATAAAGTAGAGATGTTAACTTGCATCACTTGGCAGTTGTAATGAGTTATAATGAGCTAATAAGATAATGCCTGTGAAGATCCTATAGTAGTAGTTTATTAACTAATAGGTTAGAAATTGTTATTCTATAAGCCTGTTTTAGCCAGAGATTGTTTTGTTGTACTTAAACCAAAGGAGGGAGGGATGGAGAGAGAAAGAAAGAGAGAGATTTATGAATACAGATATCAGGATGTTTTTGCAGAATTCAAGGGCAAAAAATACAGCCTACCCTCAAGGAAGAGCAAAAGCAATGGATCCAATTGTGCATTTGGGTCAGGTGGCTTCCTCCAGCCCTATCAGCTAATGCTAGAAAGTCAAGGTGTTATACTAATATGTCCTCTGTGATCTGCCTGTGTGGTTGGAGGGAGAGTGGGGAATGGGGACAGTTTCCATAGAAAAGGTTTCATGGATTAGACATACAGCCTAGTGTCTACTATGGAACTTTTTGAATGTTGACAACATTTGTTTTTGGTGACTTTGGTGATTGTTTATTTCTGCTTTTGGCCTTCTCTTCACTGTCCTCCTCAAGTTTATCAATCAAGGTAAGCAGTTGGCAGCCTCAATGTAAGGACCAGGTGAAATGTTTTCTAGGAACACACCAGTGGGACTTAGCCACCTGGGAGGGCCTCCTGCCCCGGTATGAGCATGCCAGCTTCGTTCCCTCTTGCATGCCACACAGCATCTGGGTATTTGGAGGTGCTGACCAATCCGGAAATCGAAACTGTCTACAAGTCCTGAATCCTGGTAAGAAGCCAGAGGCTATTTTATTTTCATTAACTATACATCCACTTATATAACTCCAGCACATTTACATTGTACTGATTAATGCATTTTACTTTGCTGACCTCATAGAAAATAGGAATTTATCCACTCCTTAAATGACAAAACTGGAAGGAACTTCAGAGAACAGCTATGCCAAGTGGGCAACTCAGGTCAATGGAGTGGCTTTCCTAATGCCACCAGAGAGTCAATGAATAAGCCAAGCTGTAACCCAGGTCACCTAGATCAGTGGTTCTCCAGCAAGAGCCGTGACACCCTGCAATGAACACTAGGCCACACCTGGGAACATTTTTGGCTGTCACACCAGGGGTTAAGTTGCTACTGGCATCTAGTGAGAGAAGCCAGAGGCGCTGCTGTGCATCCTGGCTTGCACAAGACAGCCCCACAATAAAGAGGTATTTGGTCTAAGACCTCATCAGGAGGATTGAGGTTCCAGGCCAGATTGAGCAAATAGTTTGCGAGACCCATCTCCAAAATATCCAGAGCAAAATGGACTGGAGGTGTGGCTCAACTGGTAGAATGTCTGCTTTGCAAGCATGAAGCCATGAGTTCAAACCCTAGTCCCACAAAAAAATAAAATAACAAAGTGTTATCTCGTCTAGCTGGGCACAGTGGCTCATGCCTGTAATCCTAGCTACTCAGAAGGCAGGAATTGGGAAGATTGCAGGTGGAGGCCTGCCTGGAAAAAAAGCTCATGAGATCACCATCTCAAACAATAAAAGCTGGGTGTGTGGCACTTGTTTTTGCCTAGCTATGTGGACATGTAAATGGTAGATCGTGATCCAGGCATAAATGTAAGACCCTGTCTTATAAATAACTATTGGGGGCATGGCAGGTGGATTTCAAACCTCAGACCACCAAAAAAAAAAAAAAGAAAAGAAAAAAAAATATATATATATATATCTGGTCTACAATATCAATAACACCAAAGTTAAGAAGCTCTGCCAGGGGCTGGCAGAGTGGCTGAAGTGGTAGAGCCCCCGCCTAGCAAGCATAAGGCCCTGAGTTCAAATCCCAGTGCCACCAAAAAAAAAACTCTGGCAGACCCTCTTAGTATGTTTCTTTGAGTCACAAAGGCCAAGTTCCTGACTGGCAGGTTTATCATTGCGGGGTTCACACTTGAGAGGAGACTGCTGAACCTCCTAATGGAAGGTGGACTTGTCTTTTGTTTTAAAACTTTTATTTTTGTTTTTCTCTTTATAAATGTTATCTACACTCATTGTGAAATACCAGGAAAGTGTTAGTAAGTGGTCAAACACCATCCAGGCACAGTTCTATTATATTAAGGCTGTTAGTAACGTCAGTGGTTTCCTTTCAGAGTCTTCAGTTACTGGAGTCAGCTATAGTCCAAAAATGTTAAGTGGAAAGTCCCATACTTGCTTAGTAGCATGTACAAGGTCCTGGATTTGATCTCCGGTATGGAAGGAAGGAAGGGAGGAAGAGAGGAAAGAAGGAGGGAGTAAAGAAAGAAAGATTCCAGAAGTAAATAAATAACCTTTCACTTGTTTTTTCAGTACTGGGGTCAAAGCCATGACTCCTACATGCTAGGCAATTGCTTGACAACTGAACTGCATCCCTCGCCCGACTTTTAAGTCACTTCTATCACAGTATATTGCTGCAGTTGTTATAGTTATCATTGTTGACCATTTCTTACTGTGCCTAGTTTATAAATTAAACGATCACAGGTATGTAAGTACAGGACACACATGGTATATATGTGTGTCAGATAGTATGCATCTGATATGTACGTATATACATATATAGAACAGCCCTGCAGCACGGATCCTGGAACAATGTATCTCTGGCAGAAAAAACACTTTCCAAGTATTTCACAATGAATGTAAATAATATTTGTAAAGAGAAAAATAAAAATAAAAGTTTCAAAACGAAAGACAAGTTCACCTCCCATTAGGTGGTTCGGCAGTCTCCTCTCAAGACTTTCCTTCTTTTCTATTTTTTTCTCTGCATTTTTATAAGCCCATGATCATGCTGTATACATACTTTTATGCCTTTTCCCTTTTAATTTCACAATCACCACAGAAGTGATTTCAAATCAACAACAATGCTTTGTCAACAACATTTTAATGACTACATAATACTCCATTTATGACAATACCACAGTTTCCCTATTTCTGAACACTTAGGATGTTTTCAGCTTTTTACCAGGCACTGGTGGCTCACACCTATAATACTAGCTAGATTGGGAGGATCACAACTGAAGCCCAGCCTGGGCAAATAGTTCAAGAGACTCCAACCCCCAAAAAATAACCAGAGCAGAGTGGTGGAGTGGCTCAAGTGATAGAAGACCTGCCTAGCAAGTATGAGGCCTTGAGTTTAAACCCTAATACTGCCAAAAAAAAGAAGAAGAAAAGAAAATAACCAGAGCAAAATGGACCATTGATATGTGGCTCAAACGGTAGAGTGCCTGCTTTGCAAATGCAAAGCCCTGAGTTCAAACCTCAGTCCTACTAAAATAAATACATAAATAGAAAAATAAGCAGTAACATCTTTGCTCAGAAGTTATTGACTGTATTTCACATGGTTGTTTTTTAGGATTCATGCTCAGAAATAAAAAGAGTAGGTCAAGAACTCTGTGGACTTCTTTTTTGTGACAGGAATTGAACCCAGGGTCTAGTGCATGCTAAGCATGGGCTTTACCACTGAGCTCCGTCCCCAGCCCCAGAATCTTTGTCAGGTTTTTAATACATACCACCAGAAAGTTTTTCAAATTTACTCTCTGTTCTGCTGTGTTTAATAGTGTTTGTGTCATTCCTGTCCAGATTTGAATGTATCAGTTGTAAACATTGCAAATTTGAGAAGCAAAAAAACCCCCTGAAATCTAGTTTGAATATGCAGTTAATCACTAGTGACCTGACATTTTTCATGTCAGTCACCTCTTGCCCAGTCCCCTCTGTCAACAATATATTTTCATGACAGTTAGTTTTAGGAGATGGTACTGAATTTTCGTCTGTGTCAAGTATGGAAAAGTCCTTCATAGTGTTTACATAGTGTCTTCTTATACATTCATTTGCTGTGTTTTTTTGGGTGTCTTTTCTCTTTCTCCCTGCCCCCTCCCTCTGGAATGTAAGTACTTTACAGGCAAGGGTTCGTTCATTGCTGAATTTCCACAATCCAGAACACGGTCTGAAGTACAGTAGACCGACTGGCCGATAATGAAGCTAGTTTGCGTGGGGCAGTAGCTTAGAGGATGGTGGCTAAGAGCACAGCTCAATAGGAGCATAGGCAGTTGTAGAGCTTTTGCCTGGCATGTGTGAGTCTCTTGGTTCTCTCCCAAGCTCTTAAAACAAAACAAAACAAAAAAACAGCACAAGTCAGGTTCTGTGCTTTACTGTGCATGAACCATGTCCTTACTAACTATGACCTTGAGCAAACTCTCTGCCTCGGTTTTCTTTTCTGTCACAGTGGGATGGTGATAGTTCCTTCCTTGTTAATTTATTACAGATTTTAATTAGCTCAGTATCTGGCATATAGTTAACCCTCAGTGTTTGTAGTTGTTCTAATTGATCCAGGTATGATTTGGAAAATAGAAGTCAGTTTGGAAACCCGTACTTTTTTTGGTTTTGTTTGTTTTTGTTTTATTTTTACATGCGGGAACATGCTGAAACAGTGACTTCCTTGATAGTTTTCATATGCACATATCATCTATATTATAATTATATATATAATTTTTATGGGACCGGAATTTAAACTCAGGGCTCCACACTTGCAAAGCAGGCACTCTACCACTTGAGCCAAACCTCCAATTGTTTGAGTTTGAAGTCAGGGCCTTGCTATGTAGCCCTTGCTGACCTGGAGCTTAGTATGTAGTCCAAGCTAAGCCTTGAACTCAAGATCTTCTTCCTTCAGCCTCCTGAGTTCTGGGATTACATGTACAGACCACCATGCCCAGCTGGAACCCTATCCTTTTGATTCTCAATGATGGCATCTATTTAAATAAAACTTGTGAGACTGTGGAAAGCTTCCATCAAAAGAATTGGTTTTCTAACCATATCCCTTCTCTCTCCTGGGATGTATAATCTGATACCATGCCCCAAAAATACAAAAAAATGTGCAAATCTCTCAAATGGCTTTGGACTCCTTTGTGATTATTTTTTGCTGGTGTTTGACTTATGTGCCGTCTAAGTCCTAAAATCCAAGAGCAGTCCCAAGATCTGTAGCTTTGGATATAGGCCTGAGACTGGTTCAATTTCAAGGTTCATGTTTGAGTTGCACATGTTCTGTAGATGTTTCATGAAGCATTGGCTACTGAATGCAGGCCTTTTACAAATGGTGCATTTTCTCAAGCAGCAAATAGTACTTGCTGCTCAAGTAGTAGAGCTCCTGCCTAGCAAGTACAAGGTCCTGAGTTCAAGCTCTAGTACCCTTAAAAAGAGAGGGAGGGAGGGAAAAAGGAAGGAAGGAGAGAGAAAGAAAAGAGAACGAGTGTTCTGGTACAGCAAGTATGCTACTCTGACAGCTCCAAGTTCAACCCCTGCTTACAGGGCCTGTGACAGGGCAGGATTTAAAGTTTCTGAGCTTCCATTGTGAAGATATTTTCCACCACCTCCCAGGGGTGAGTGAGGCTGTGACAGAGCACTTGGGACAATGATCCTGCATGAGGAAGGTGCTCAATTAATGCATCTGTTGCTATAAAATTCATGTTTTATTCAGAAAGGAAAGAGACTTCTATTACAGCTCCTAGGTGATGAGTTTTTATCCTCATGTCAGAAGAGCTGAAAATACGTATATCTTGGTGTTTCTGGGACAGTTTAAATCTCAACCATTTGCTGTCTGTGTTTCCTTAAATAAATGACTGTCTATCTCGGCTTCAATTCCCTTATCTGAAAAGGGATAAACTAATATTTATTTAGCACTTATTATTTAGTAGAGACTAGTGTTAGTGCTACTGAAACTGCAATAGCATTATTTTCTCTTAATAGCTACATTTTCTGGGAAATTTGGCATATTTGGGTTTTGGCATTTAGTGGGAATGAATTTTAGCAAGTGTTAGGCTCTCCTTTATGAGCACGGGGCAGGGAAGTCACCAAAGTGAAAGAGGGTCTAGAGAGGTTATTGACCTCATTCTTAATTGTACCTGTGGCTTTCAATCTTGGGGATTTGGTTCCATCTGGGCAAACTGTACATATCATTCTTATTCCTCCCTAACATTGGTAAGTGTGAACTCCTTACCTAAAACTGTGCTGTCCTCCTTGGGGATTTGGGTAGGAAGGTGTCTCTGCCAAGCCCCACCAAGTATCAAGGTCAGAGCCAGGCATGATGGCACACCTCCATAATCCCAGCACTCAGGGGGTCTCAGGTAGGAGAATTTGAAGTTTGAGGCCAGCCTGGGCTACATATTGAAAGACTATCTCAAAAAAAAGTGTCAAGGTCAGAGACCCTGCAACCTGGATGTTTTAAGTGCCTGCCTTCTCACTGAACCAGAAACCAGGACTTGGACCACTCCAGAAGTCACCTGTCCCGCACCATCCCCAAGAACCTTCCACACGTCTTCGGCAGCCATTGGAAACCAACTCTATGTTTTTGGCGGTGGAGAGAGGGGCACACAGCCTGTGCAGGATGTGAAGCTGCATGTGTTTGACGCAAGTATGGACTGATGGGGACCTTGGGCTGCCACTTACTGCTCAGGGCCACCTCAGCTCACAGCTTCCCTCATGTAGGAAGCAGAGGTTAGAAAAAGAAACAGGCTGAGTGTCTCACTTTATGACTTCTTAGAGGATACATTCTTCCTGCAGCAGCATTTGCATTTGAAAAGTTATAAGCGATGGATTTTGAGACTTTAAACAGTACAGTTTATACAAAAAAGAGTAGAAGTTTCCCTTCAGCCTTACTTCCTACTCCCCAGAGAGAGAAATACTATTGGTGTTCCTAATGTCTCCTTCCAGACTTTTCTATGCATTTATAAATCACACATACATACGTATATGTACATACATGAGTTTATGTGAAATTAGAACTCACAAAGCTATATCAAAACTTTAAAACACATACATGGAATCAAGTTATAAAACTAAAACCATATAAGAGCCGAGTGTTGTGGAGTGGAGTGTGTGTATTCCTAGCTCCTCAGAAGGCGGAGGCAGGAGGATTGTTTGAGCCCATGAGTTGAAGCCCACCCTTGGAAACATTAAAAAAAAAAAAAAAATCCAAAACCACATACATAGAATCAAATTATACATACTGTTCTGCAACTTGCTTTCAGAGAGTAGGGGTCTTAGTTGTTGAAAGCCATGTCATTTGGACTCAGGATCAGATCTGACATTTTCTGTGTTACTTAAGGCTAGTTATTTAATCTCTCTAAGCGTCAGTTTGTTTATTTGTAAAATAGAGAAAATGGTAATGTTTACCACAAAGAGTTGCAAAGACTAAATGAACTGATGTGACATAGTTCATAGCATAGTACCTGGCATGTAGGAAGCACCTAATAAACACTCACTGTGTTATTACTGTCTTTATTTAATCATGAATCATGGAGGTCGTTCTAAGTCAGCACCAATTGCCTTGTGAACCCTGTCCTTCTGAGGGTACTCTTTATCTGTTCAGTCACTTCCCTGCTGACTGGCTTTTTGCTGACATATAGATTAATCTTTATATGTGTTACAAACATTTATAAGGAATAGATGCTGAAAAGTGAAATAACTATCATAATAAAATGAAAATTTTAAATTGTGAGATCACAAAAATAAAATAAAATAGTGAGATCTTTTGCCAAATTGTTACCTAAGGGACATTTACTTAACATTTTTTTCTCCTACTAGTGGGCATTTATAAATAACACTTTGCAAATAACATGTGATAAAAATACTATTTACATTTGCCTTTTTTTTTATTAAACACAATATGCAAACTTTCAAATACTCAAAGTAAAACTGGAAGAATTAAGACACATCACAATAGGACTTTGCTCTTCCAAAAAGAATGGGCTTTTTGATTTTTTTAAAAGCTGTTTTGAAATCAGTGATAGGGCAGAATGGGACCTGCCTGGAACTGAGGTGGGGGGAGAGGGGGAAGGGTGAGGGAGGGGAGCAGTGTGGAGAAATGACCCAAACAATGTATGCACATGTGAATAAATGAACAACAACAAAAAAAAACCCACAGAGGGCAGACAAAGTGTGGGAAAAAAATAAGAACCAAAATAAGAGCAACAAATAGGAAATAGCACCAAATATAGTAGATATTAATCCTGCTTTATTAATAATCACTTCAAATGTCAATGGTTAAAAGATTGTCACAAAGATTAATAAAGTGAACCAAAAATAAGATCCAAAAAAAAAAGTGCTAAGTAAAAAAAAACAGTTTTGAAATTTTTAAATAATATGAGGTCAGGCATGATGGCTCAGCTGTAATCCCAAGCTACCTGGGAGGTAGAGATGGGAGTAGCTCGATTTGAGGCTAGCCTAGGCAAAAAAAGTTATCCAGACCCTATCTCCACAAGTCAACTAAGTATGGAGGCTGAGGTAGTTGGATGCGATCTGAGGCCTGCCCTGGCTGGGCAAAAGCACAAGACCCTGCCCAAAAATAACAAACAAAAGGGCTAGCTGGGCGCCGGTGGCCCACGCCTGTAATCCTAGCTACTCAGAAGGCAGAGATCAGGAGGATCACAGTTTGAAGCCAGCGCAGGCAAATAGTTCACGAGACCCTATCTCGAAAAACTCTTATCACACAAAAAAATGGGCTGATGGAGTGGCTCAGGGTGAAGACCCTGAGTTCAAGCCCCGGTACCACAAAAAAAAAAAAAAAGGGCTGAGGGCATTGCTGAAGTAGTAGAGAGTAGAGTACTTGCCTAGCTAGCATAAGACGCTGAGTAAAAACCTGCAAAGTTTATGTATTTTATATATACATAAATAATACAGGCTTTAAAAAATGAAACTAGATAGAAGGAAAAAGTATGTGTATTTCAATACTTTCACCCACAAACTACTCTTAACATCTTAGTGCATTATCAGCCTTTTTTTTCTAAGCAGCACAGATAATTCTATATGAAATTGTGTATTTCACGTAAGCATTTCCCCATGCACTCAGAAAGTCTTCACCAGCGGTTTTCAGGAATTCATTGTATTCCATCACAGCTACACCAATAGCTGAGCCGCTTACCTGTTAATGGCTAGGCTGTTTCCAATTCCTTTCTGTTACAAACAGTTCTTTGATGAGCATATTTGTGCAAAACATTTTCAGGTTTGCCTGTTTGTTTTGAGACATACATAGTCTTACTTTATAGCTGAGGCTGGCCTCGAACTCATGATCCTCCTGCCTCAAGCTCCCCAGTGCTGGGATGATAGGCATGCACTACTGAACCCAGGCAGATTATTTAACTTGTCTTCGTTGAAGCACTCCTTGAACAACCAAAATGCATGCTGTGAATGGTCATTCTTTTTTTTTTTTTTTTAATAGGGTCTCTCTATGTAGTCTAGGTTGGCCTGAAACTCATTATGTAACTAACCCCAGCTGGCCTTGAATTTGCAATCCTCCCGCCTCAGTTTCCTGAGTGCTGGAATTATGGAAAGGCCAACACCACACCCTGCTCTCATAAATTGTAATTCAAAGATGAATTGTTTGGTAGATCTTTGTCTCAAAGTTTTTTCAAGACTCTTCTGGTATGTTGAAATGGTTAATTTTCCAGAACACTGTAAACACGCAGTTTTGAAGATAGGAAGGATGCCTATAGTAGAGTGCACCCATACTGGCAGTGGGTAATAACCATTTCATAACTCCTGCATACTGACCACTTTCACTGTGCTTACCCTTTCTGTACACTATCTCATCTAATCTATACCTCAACCTTGAGAGGTATTGTCAGGTATTATGGGGCATGAACTCCATTCTACACCTGCAGAAATTGAAGTTTAGAGAAGTAACTGGCACAACGCCACACAGTTATTTAGTGAGATGACCTGGTTTTAATGCTAAATGCCATGCTCTAACCATTATCCTATACTGCCACACCAGGAGACTTTGCTTTTATTTGAAAGTAGTCTGTTTACTCCTCCACCTGTTCAGCACATCAGTTAAGGAGATGGTCTTGAAAAAAGATTCTGGGCTGGGGATGCAGCTCAGTGGCTGAGTGTCTGCTTAGCATGCAACAGCCCTTCAATCCCAGGCATTTTTCCCCACCCCTGCAAAAAAAAAGAAATAAAGACTCTGAAGTCCTGTCATAAAAGAAACACACTCATTCATTTTAACTTTAGGGCAGTGCTAGGTTGAAGTTTAAGGGGAGATCTTTTTCTATTCAAAACAAGAAATGGCTTCCTTATGCCCAAGTAAAGGCGCAACTCTCCCACTCAGGAAGTGTGGGAACAGAAGCCAGGCTGTAAAGGAAGGGAGCTCTGCTCTGTTGTGAGTTGGAGTGAAGGAATCCAAGGTCACTTCCTGCTGAAGCAACTCTGCTTGCTAAGAGGCAATAAAGAGGCTTGGGTGTATTTCTCTTGTTCTTCTTTCGTAGCTTTGCCACTTGATGTCAATGACTTTACTTACTTTTGTAGCCACTCTGACCTGGTCCCAGCCAGAGACACTTGGAAATCCTCCATCTCCCCGGCATGGTCATGTGATGGTGGCAGCGGGGACACAGCTTTTCATTCACGGAGGCTTGGCGGGGGACACATTCTTTGATGATCTCCATTGCATTGATATAAGTAAGGAGGGTAGAGGGTGTGGGGACTTGTGTGCTTCACTTTTTTTTTTAATACGCTTTGAAAGAATACAACTTTGCTTTGAAGTGTGACCAGCTGGCAGTGTTCACTGGATTCTGTGAAATGTGGTACGAATGGTAATAGGTAGCAGTAACAATAGATGCAGTCATTCGCAGGCATTTAGCGTGTGCTTGGGCCTTTATCATCTCTTATCTTTGCAACTCCATCATTGTGATTGATTATGCTTTGTGTCCTGACTGGAGTTTCCTTTCAAACCTTAGCCATTCTCCTATGTAAGGTTTGGATAATGTCTAGGGTGTGTCTTGAGGTGGGTGACCGGAGCTGCATGATTGGCAGGCTTTATAAATGGTTGAAAAGCTAAGGAAGAGGAAAGGTAGAGAGAACATGAGAGATGTATTTCAGTACCTAAAGGGCTGAGGAGTCCTGAAGGCATGGACTCTTTCTGGGTTATTCCTCCACGTTGCGAGCTTCCTTAGGGCAGGAACTTCCTCTGTTTGCCAGTGTATTTCTGGCACTTAGCACAGTGTCTGGCAGATAGTGGGTGGAGCACATATATGTTCATGTGTGGGTGGATAAATAAATGAACAGTTTCTGCATTGCTCCAGGCCACAAGAAATGCAGAAGGCCTGGAAACTCCTGTGCAGAGTAGTTGAGTACTTTACAAAGTACTGGGTTCTCTGAAGCCAGGGGACGCTGGTTGGGATTCTTGCATTGATTAGAATTTTGGCCAGACTGAGTGATTCCCCTGGCTTGCCTTGAATTGCTAGGCCATGCCTTGCATTCACAGATAGAAACTATATTCACAAAAGCATTCCTAATAGGCGGGTCAAATGGCGTTTTCTTTTTCTTGTCTTACTTTCTTTGTGTGTGTATGTAGGGGAGGAAGGTTACTGAGGTTTGAACTTAGGGCCTCACTACACAAAGACTCTACTGCTTGAGCCATGCCTCCAGCTCTTTTTTCTTTCTTTCTTTCTTTCTAAGACAGGGTCTTGCTATGTAACCCGGTCTGGCCTCAAACTCACAATCCTTTGGCTCATACTCTTGAGTACTGAGATTACAGGCATGAACCACCACACCCAGCTTTGAATGGGATTTTTGTGCTTACTTTTAAAAATAAAGACCTCTTTTTAGTGTGCTAAGGAACACACAGAAAAAAATTGCCTATCCAGTTGTTCTCTAAACCTAAAATCCAGTGACACTCTACCTCATTTCAATGTTTGTTTGAAAAAATACAAATATCCCTGCAAAAATAAGTTGGAACTAGGTGCTGAGGCAGCAAGTTGCAGTAAAGAAAACACAGACTTTGGAACCAGATTTAAATATGTCTAGCTCTGCCACTTACAATTGTGGGGTCTCTGACAAGTCAGGTCTCTCTCCTCTAATCTGTATGCTTGTCTGCAAGAAGAAAGAGGGTAGCTGAAGTAATAGCAATTCAGAGGTCTGATAAGAGAATTAAGTGAACAACACCAGGTACCAGAGCTCATGCCTGTAATCCTAGCTACTCAGGAGGCAGCGATCAGGAAACCCATGGTTCAAAGCCAGTCTGAGCAAATAGTTCACAAGACACTATCTCAAAAAATACCCAACCCAAAAAGGGCTAGCAGTGTCTCAAGTGGTAGAGCACCTGCCTAGCAAGCATAAGCCCCTGAGTTCAAATCCCCCCCAAAAATTAAGATTTTGAAATTGTGTAGCCAGAACTCCCAAAGTTTCTTCCTAAAGACCTGTATTTAAAACATACACATATGTATGTGTGCCTGTGTGTGCGTACACACACACTTCAAACCTTACTACTTTCTGGAAAGATAACCTAGAAGTTAAAGGTGACCGTCACTATAAAATGTATCACATTTGTCAGTGTGCTACAAAGACCAACTGCATCAGAATCCCCTGGGATGCTTGTTAAAACTGCATTATCAGGGCTGGAATGTAGCTTGGTGGTACAGCACTTGCCTAGCATGCGTGAGGCCCTGGGTTCGATCCCAGCACCAAAAAAAGAAAACACAAAAAAAAAAAACCTCTCCCCCTAAAACTGTGTATCAAACCAGGCACCAGTGGCTTGTGCCTGTAATCCTAGCTAACTCAGGAAGCAGAGATCATGGTTCGAAGCCAGCTGAGGCAAGACCATATCTTGAAAAAACCCATCACAAAAAATCGCTGGTGGAGTGGCTCAAGGTGTTCAAGGTGTACACCCTGAGATCAAGCCCCAGTACCACCAAAAAAAAAAAAAAAACCCACTGCAGATCACTGAGCCCTGCCCCTCCCTCCCCGAACTATTGATCAGAATTTCAAGCACATTAAATTTTGCTCTATTACCTCTCAGGGCTCCCAGTGAATGACCTCCAGTGATTGGTTTGCAAACTGCCATAGAGTTTGAAACCACATTTTAGCCCATACTGTGCCAAAACTCTTTCTCTGGGCAGGTGACATGAAGTGGCAGAAGCTCAATCCTACAGGAGCTGCTCCAGCAGGCTGTGCCGCCCACTCAGCTGTGGCTGTGGGAAAACACATATATATCTTCGGAGGAATGACTCCTACTGGAGCGCTGGATGTAATGTACCAGTATCACACAGGTGAGCAGGTGTCACTCCTGGTCTAAACAAATGTAAAAGTGCTTTAGTTTCTCAATTTGGTACCTCTATGTCTAAATCTAAAGGAAAGGAATAAAAATTAAACTTTTAGGGAGTGACATTAAAGCACTAACACTGACATTAGTTTTTTCCCCTTTTATTTACTGTTTGTTGTGGCTCAGTTGATGCAGTAAATCACTGAGCATTCCCGGAAATTTCCAACACAAGCCTTTGTTCTTTTCCCCTAACATAGAAAAGCAGCATTGGACCTTGCTTAAATTTGATACTTTGCTACCTCCTGGACGATTGGACCATTCCATGTGTATCATTCCATGGCCAGTGACATCTGCCTCTGAGAATGAAGACTCAAATTCTGTCACTCTTAACTGTGAAGCTGAGAGAGGGGATTCTGCTGACAAAGAAGTAACCAAAGGTGGTGACTCACAGAAGAGTCATACTGACACACTGCTCTGTTTTGTGTTTGGTGGAATGAATACCGAAGGGGAAATCTATGATGATTGTATTGTGACTGTAGTTGACTAATAAAACCCAAACTTTTATTACTTATTTTCACAAAAGTAAAACTTCAGCTTTTCTATACCCCCAAAGTATTTCCTGCACAATATGTACTTACTCTTACCTACTTTGGTAGGTGAAGAGATAGCCCAGTGCAAAAAAAAGAGTAGACAACATGTAAGCTGCAGGCATCAGACATTTACCAGTTCAAATCTTTTATATTATATTCACTAGCTTACTTTCAGAAAGATGGCCTATTGGTAAGCACTACTGATAGCCTTTGGAGACAGGAATGAAGATTGACTTTTTTTTTTTTTTTTTGGTGGGACTGGGGTTTAAACTCAGAGCTCACTCCTTGCAAAGCATGCACTCAAAAACTTGAAACATGCCTCCAAAAGTTTGCTGCTAACTACTTTCTATCCCTGATGTTCCAGAGCACATAGCAATACAAGGTCACTTAACATTTGGTTGGGCTTCACCTGCTGACCTATACATTACACTTTTAAAGCAATCCAGCAAAGGGCTGAGCTTCAGAGTGATGAGATTGGTATCAGGTCCTTTAAACCTGCCATCCTTAGTAAATGAACCTTTCAGCCACTTGCCTATCTACATTCCTTAGGTTAGGCAATATTGGATTTCAGATTTGTACCAGCCAATAAAGATTTTTTTTGGCAGTACTGAGGTTTGAACTCAGGGTATCTATCATGTTTGCCAGGCAGGTGCTCTACCACTCAAGCCACTCCACAAGCCCTGTTTTTTTTATTGGGTATTTGAGATAGGGTTTCTATTTGCCCAAGCAAGCCTCAAACCCTGATCATCCTAAGTAGCTAGGATTATAGGTATGAGCCACCTGTACCTGACCACATCTTTAGTCAAGACTTTTATTGATCATACTGACTACTCACCTAGACCAGCCCTCTCCTCAGGAAGCCAATCTTTATAATCCTCAATCTATCCACCCAAACCACTGCCTGGTTCACAAGTAGGAGGCTTTAGTTTCAAGGTCACCATCTAGATCCCACCACAGTACTTTCTGAAATTTTAGGGATGGAGATTTTGATCCAGATAAGGTTCAAAATATACATCTTAAGTTTCTAAGTTGAATCCAGCTCAATTAGAGTATGGGGTCCTGGGTTTGATTCTGTACCACATTAAAAAACAAATAAACCCACCAGGAAAGGCACTTTTAGAAATGGGAAGAAAGAAATTTCAATTACGTCAAGAAAACCCTACCCACCCTTGGGAACTGTGAAATAGCTCTTGCCTAGGTAAGGATACAATGAGCCTCCCTCCACCTTTTCTTAAAGTTAGACAAATTCTCTGAAAGTACTAATTACCCCAACATCCCAAACAACCCCCACACATTTAGTTCAGCATTAAATTTTACTTGTCTTCCTAAAATAAATTACTGCTCTAATTAGAAGCTTTTCACAAATAGACCAGCGTAAATAATAAACATTTATTGGTGTCACTTATGGTAGAAAAAAGTTCCTACACCAGATGTGCATGACCCAATTGTTAAATAGAACATTTCTGAGGTGAACACACACCCTGACCCAACTTTTTTACCCTGTTTTTAAGATAGCCAATTCCTCTTTCCCCCCCACCCCAAGACGTGAGCAACTGCTAATGAAAAGCAGTAAACAGCCACTTGGGCTATAGCATTTTCAACTCCACTCTGAGGTGAAGATTCCAATTACATTCGAGACTTAAGTTCTCTCAATTTTCTCCTAACGAAAGTTCCTGAGTCCAGTATTTACAATATTACAGCTCTAGCAGATCAGTGTCTACAATTCATCTTTTTCTGCTGTATCTTCTTCACCAGTTGGGGGAGGGCCTGCACTTCCATAGAGTTTGCTGATAATTGGCTGAACAATTTCTTCTAGTTCCTTCTTTTTAGCTTTGAAGTCTTCAATGTCAGCATCTTGGTGGCTTTCTAGCCATTCAATCTTTTCCTCTACAGCCTTTTCCATGGTCTCCTTATCTTCAGAGGAGAGCTTACCTCCCAGCTTTTCTTTGTCTCCAATCTGGTTCTTTAGAGAATAAGCATAGCTTTCCAGCTCATTCCTCGTGTCAATGCGCTCCTTGAGCTTCTTGTCTTCCTCAGCAAACTTCTCAGCGTCGTTAACCATCCTTTCAATTTCTTCAGGTGTCAGGCGGTTTTGGTCATTGGTAATTGTGATCTTATTTTTGTTCCCTGTACCCTTGTCCTCAGCTGTCACCCGAAGAATGCCATTCACATCTATCTCAAAGGTGACTTCAATCTGGGGCACCCCGCGGGGAGCAGGAGGAATTCCAGTCAGATCAAAAGTACCCAGAAGGTGATTGTCTTTTGTCAGAGGCCGTTCACCTAGAAGTTACACACAGAAAAACTGGTTACTGACAAGCATTAGTACATCTGGATTCCTACATTTCAGGCTATTAAGACCCTATAGTGGGACAAGGGCACTTTATCAAGTTAACTCACTCAGTATTGGTTTACATGGATCAGTAATGGGGTTATATTATTACTCACTCTTAATTGAATTTCATCTTCTGTAAAAGCACTGTGTACCCTTTTCTTGTTCTTACATTCTAAGAACTGAATAGCCGTTAAGTACTGACTCTAAAACTCAATACTAGTCGAATAAAGGACTCAAAAATATGAAAGGCAGAAGCTAATTCTTCCCCTACTTTTATTAACCCAGAAGTCATGTTCTTTTAAAATATATGACATTAATAAATGTAAGTAATTACCTTCATAAACCTTGATTGTAACAGTTGGCTGATTATCAGAAGCTGTAGAAAAGATCTGAGACTTCTTGGTGGGTACCACCGTGTTCCTTGGAATCAGTTTGGTCATGACACCTCCCACAGTTTCAATACCAAGAGTAAGAGGACACACATCAAGCAGCACCAGATCACCTGCAAAAATAAATTAATCAAGCTCTGACTCAAGTCCTAAGAGCACTGCCAAGCCATCTCTCCACAAAGTAAGGTTATGTTCTCAATTTTGCCATTTGGTTAGGTTCTAAGCACAACGTTTTAAGGAAAATGAACTAAACAGTTGCTAAGAATCTTAAGACTGCCCCGGTCTTGTCTTCACTGTATTTTTATTCCCTGTTGCTCACATTCTAGGTCCTCCCATCAATGTACTGAAGCATTGTGAAAGATGCTGTGACAGTAATCTACCTGTATCTTGATCACCAGAGAGGACACCAGCCTGAACAGCAGCACCGTATGCTACAGCCTCATCTGGGTTTATGCCACGGGATGGCTCCTTGCCATTGAAGAACTCCTTCACCAGTTGTTGAATCTTTGGAATTCGAGTAGAACCACCAACAAGAACAATTTCATCAATATCAGACTTCTTCAAATCAGAATCCTCCAACACTTTCTGGACAGGCTTCATGGTAGACCGGAATAGGTCCTAGAATATAAGACACTATTATTCATATGCCTGTTATACCTACATACTGAACTGAGGTGTCCTAAATTCTAGACTCTTAACTAGATCTCATCAGCAAAGCAAAAAACAAGGAACATACCATGTTTAGTTCTTCAAATTTGGCCCGAGTCAGGGTCTCAGAAAAGTCTTCTCCTTCAAAGAAGGACTCAATTTCAATTCTTGCTTGATGTTGAGAAGACAGGGCTCGTTTGGCCTTTTCTACCTCACGCCGGAGTTTCTGCACAGCTCTGTTGTCTTTCCTAACATCTTTGCCAGTCTTCTTTTTGTACAGCTTTATGAAGTGTTCCATAACACGCTGGTCAAAGTCTTCTCCACCCAGATGAGTATCTCCATTAGTGGCCACAACTTCGAAGACACCATTATCAATGGTAAGAAGAGACACATCGAAGGTTCCACCACCCAGATCAAACACCAGGATGTTCTTCTCCCCTTCCCTCTTATCCAGGCCATAAGCAATAGCGGCTGCTGTACTGTTAGAATATAAAAGAGGGGGAAAAAGCTTAGTCAAGTTCACTTTCCCCTAGTTGGCAAAAATGCTCTATGTTTGAAATCACACTTACGGCTCATTGATGATCCTCATAACATTCAGTCCTGCAATTGTTCCAGCATCTTTGGTTGCTTGCCTTTGGGCATCATTAAAATAGGCTGGTACTGTAACAACTGCATGCGTAACCTAAAAGGATAGCGAAAGGTAGTCTAGTGTGTTTTGTTACATGGTTTAACCACTACTTAAACAAGTAGAACCACCACTTTAGTATCTCAGCCAGCTTACTGTTGTTAAGAGTTTAATTTTATAGCCACAAAAGTCACAAATATTAAGTAGTAACATATAAACCACGTAGGCATCCATATTCAACAAAGAACAGTAATCATGACCTTTAAGAAACACTTAGTATTCTAGAAACATTTACCTTCTTTCCCAAATAAGCCTCAGCAGTTTCCTTCATTTTAGTGAGAACCATGGCAGAAATTTCCTCTGGAGCAAATGTCTTGGTTTGCCCACCTCCAATATCAACTTGAATGTATGGTTTAGTTTTCTTTTCAACCACCTATTGTAGAGAATGATTTAATAATTTCAGACACTGAAGCAATGAATGACACCTAAAACTTTAAAGACCTATCTCCTCCCTCATAGTTTATAGATTAATTTTAAGCCTTTGGGGCTGAATAGTGACTAAAAATATTTAAGGAGTATAGGTGTCATACACAGATTTCTCCAGTTTCAGTCTGTTTTAAATCTTAAAAATTACAAATGACAGCCTTTGCTTGGCAATTACGCGATCTTATACTGTGTAACACAGTATAATTATTAAATACAAAGTTACTACACAGTGTGTCTGTTGTGGCGGTACCGGGGTTCGAACCCAGGGCCTCGCGCGTGCCACACCACATGCCATTATCCTTTTTTGCCGTCTGATGGTTGTTTTTCAGTCACTTCTCAACCCTAAATCCAACCCCCCCCCACCCCCCCGGCCGGATGGGAAGCTCGGGCGGGACCTTGAATGGCAGGAACTTGATGTCCTGCTGCACCGAGGGGTCGTTCCAAGTGCGTCCGATGAGCCGCTTGGCGTCGAATACCGTGTTCTCGGGGTTGGAGGTGAGCTGGTTCTTGGCCGCGTCGCCGATCAGGCGCTCCCCTTCGGGGGTGAAGGCCACGTAGGACGGCGTGATGCGGTTGCCCTGGTCGTTAGCTATGATCTCCACGCGGCCGTTCTTGAACACCCCGACGCTGGCGGAAAAACCCAACAGCAGAGGAATCGGCTCCGCTCTTCTCACGCCGGCCCGGGAGGCCACGCCCCGCTCCCCTCCTTCCACAAACCCCACTTACCACGAGTAGGTGGTCCCCAGGTCGATGCCGACCACCGTGCCCACGTCCTCCTTCTTGTCCTCCTCCTCGGCCCGCGCCGCGCACAGCAGCAGCAGCACGGAAACCACCACAGAGAGCTTCATCTTGCCGGCACCGTCGGCCAGTCGATCAGCAAGCAGTCAGTCAGTGGGACGATCCAGCAACAGGCCGCAGCAGGGAGCGCAGGAAAGGCACCGGTCTGAGGACGACAGGGGTTCAGGGTCAGGAAGAGACGCGAGCAAGAGACCACGGGCAGGCCCGGAAAAGCAGGCCGCGGCGCTTACCTCTCACGCTAGCGGGTCTATCACTCGGTCAGTCTTGTGTTGCCTTGGCCAGTGTCTAGCGCGCCGTCGCCGACTCGGCTTATATACCCTCCCCCCAGTCCCGTCGTGGAGGCCACCGATTGGTGAAGGTGCTTCTTGTTGGAGGCCGTTGATTGGCCCAGGCCACCAAGCTGGCTGCTGCCGATTCGAAGCAGCCTCCTCCGCAACCAACGTCACCGCAACGCCCTCCGGGCACACTCATTGGTTAGTGGTCGCCCTCAACAACCACCAATGAAAGGTGACATCTGCTCTGTGCGCTTGCCCCATTGGTCCAGCAGCTGCCTGTCCCTCGTGTGACCTCTCACCCCAAGGCAGTTTCCGCCGGTAACCGTTCAGGTCCTGTCCTCACGCTGGGTCCCGGGGGACTGGAGCGGGTCCGGCGCGCCCGTTCTCTTTGGGCGGTGCGGTCTGACTCTTTCGCTTCTCTATTACCTGTCCTCCCTTCCTCTGGCTCTCATCAAAGCAGGACGCGCGTGTTTTCCCCTCCCGGTTCCATCCCATCAGTTCCCGCAGACCGGCGTCAGCGTACGTGCTGTCATTGCCTCAGCACCTTTCTCTGCCCTTCGCGGCCACTGCCGGTACTGGGATGACCGAGCTTCAAGCCTATTCGTTATTAAGCGGCCCGCAGCTTTGCAGCCGAGGCCTGGTCGAGGCTCTGTGCCTCTGAGAAACATGGCTCCTCCCAGCCAGTTGTACATATCGCTCCTGCATCCCCGCCCAGCTATAAGCTCCCATCACCCAGGTCCCTGGTAAGTCTCAGGACAGGCCGAACCAAGAAATTTCCTCCTAGCCCTGAGACCCCTCCCCACCGTGGTAACCCTCTCTTGAATCCGGCCCTGGGATTCGTCATTGCTGTAACTGCCCCACCCCTGCCCATCATTGCCCTTTGTGACTCAGGTCATCATTTACAAGTCCTTCCTTAATCCGTGTGTGCGTGGTGGGATTTGAACTCAGGGCTTCAAGCTTGCTGGGCAGGTGCTGCGCCAGCCCCCTTTAATCTTTATCTTGATGCCTTTCTATCTTCACTCCATGAAAAGGTCTGATGTGCTAAATGCACTTGAGAGAAAAAAGTCGTCTTGATAATATTTCACTCTTGGATAATATCAGGTTGCCAAAAATACGTGTATAATAGAGGCTGCTTCTTAGTTTAAGCTTACTTTGGATCAAGCATTGTTATTTATGTCCCCACAGTTCCATCCTTGATAGGCATTTCCCATTTTCCAGATGAGAACCATTAAGACCAAAATTGATTAAATAGAACAGTTATTAACCTGGTGATTGATGGAGTTAGGATTGATATCCAGGGTGACTTCACAACCAATGCACTTTTTTTTTTCTATTAAAAAAATTCAACATGCTTTTGAAGGACCTAATGTGGACAGGGCAAAGCTCTAATTTTTTTTTTTTTAGTTACAGAGTTTGAACCCAGGGTTGGGCAAGCACTTTACCACTCAGGCCACACTCCCAGCACCTAATATAAAATACTTTGAACTGCTTGCAGAAGATGTTTGGGACTGATGACTCCTGTATCCCTATTAAATGTATTGAGCTTCATAGTATACTGTGTTCAGATACTATTGAAACATCTCACACACAGTTCACTAACATGTTGAGTCTATGAGTCAATATTAAAGAATTTTCTTTTTTCCTTCAGTACTCTTCAAAGGTTATATTACTAGTGACTCAGAGTTGACTATATTCTTACTATAGAGATTGCATCATGCATCTCTTTCAACAGGACTTGTAATACTGCCGCAACATTGACCCTTCTTTGGGTTGCATCAGTCCAGTATCAAGATAAAAATCACCATTTGGCCACATTACAGCTGTATATCATATAAAGCAATTTTGCTGTTTAAATCAGTATATTTCCATTAAAATGCTAAGCTCTTAATTTCAGCTTCACCTTGATTAATGGTGTAAACTTTTTGCAACTCCTTTTTCTAACATTTAGAAAAGTAGTATCTAACTTCGAAAGGATTGAGTATATTGGTAGTTTGTAGTATCTTTCAGAATCCAAGTATTTGTGTATATTATAGTATATTCCAAAGCATAATGCCTTATGGATTGGATAGGACAGTGCATGGAGAAAACTTGCTTGCTGTATGTTAAAGGCTAATAAGATTATCCATGCCAAGTTATCAATAATTAAGTGCTAGACACTGTTAAGCACTTTACATACAGTTTTTTGGTTTTTGGTTTTTTTTTTTTTTGCAGTACAGCGGCTTGAACTTAGGGCCTACACCTTGAGCCATGAGCCACTGGTGCCCAGCATACAGTATTTCTTTTAATTCTTTTTCTTTCTTTCCTCTGTGCACAGTGCCAGGAGCCTACAGGCAGAGGCCAGGCAATGGTTTGGAGCCACAGTTTTCTCTGACATGGGACACTACGACAGTCCCAGGGGCACAGGCCTGCCATCTTGTAATTCATGTGAAAGTATTTTTTACCCCTATTTTAGAACAAAGAAATCTGAAGCCCTAAAAGTTTAAGAAACTTGCACAGGAGATCCACTGAGAAAATGTGGAGCCAAGATTTGAGACTTGGAAGTTTGATTTTTAACCTGTGTAGTCTCAGTTGTCAACCTGAACTTCAGGTTTATAGGACACAGGGTAGTTACATATTGTACAAATATTTTACAAGTATTTTAATAATAGACAGTAAGCAAAGGTAGGCTTTTATCCAGTTATTTAAACCATCTTCATTTCACTTGTGCTCCTATGGGTAAAAAAAGTTCGGTTTCCCTTTTGATCTCAGGAAGCTAAGCAGAGGTAGTACTATTTGGGATTGAAGTCCTGTAGATCTGAAGTCTTACTTTCTGAAAGAAAATGAGTAATTGAAAGACACAGGAAGGGCATATCTAGTTTACGAGGTTTTTTTTTTTTTTTTTTTTTAATGATGGGTTTCTTCGGGATAGGGTCTCATGAACCAAGATTGTTCTGATCTCTGCCTCCCAAGTAGATAGGATTACAGGTGTGAGCCCAGCTGCCAGTTGAATCTTTAGACCATGATAATTGAGACTCTCCCATATGGCTTCTTGTGGGGAAAGTTAAACTAAGAAGGCACATGACCTTGAAAAAAAAAAAAAAAACTCTCAGAGCCTCAGTTTCTTTGTATATTTAATGTCAGGAATTTCTGTCTTGTTTGTCTGGGGGGTTGTGAGTATGAAATTTATGTAAAAGTGCTTTGAAAGCTGTACAATAATGGTAATGCTATTCATAAAAATACATGAGAAAAAATTTTAGAACGCTTCAAGTAAGCCACCTCTTAAGAGTCAGTTTTCAAGATTTCTTTCAGTGAGAAACAGTGATTACTTTAAATTTGACAAAGATTTTTGGAAATGCACTTAAAAGTGGTACATCTAAGTATTTTTCTCATATTGGTCACACAGATGTCTTTTTAATTAAAAGATTGAAAATAATTAGCTTACTCAACCATCAAACAACTCAGGAATAAAATATGTCACCCTAACACCTATCTGAGGTGGAAGCAATAGTAGGGAAAAATCATGTCTATTTTTTTTGTACTTCTCCTATCGCAGCTAATGAACTTCCTCTTTGATTTTTTTTTTTTAGGGGGGGTAGTGGTGAGATAAGGTCTTGTTATGTAGCCAAGACTGGCCTCAAACTCATAATCCTCCTGCCTCCACCTCCCAGGTTGCTAGGATTATAGGCATTCTCCTCCATGCTCGGCATTTTTTTTTTTTTTTTTAAACACAAGGTCTTGCTACGTAGTCCAAGCTGACTTGGAATTTGCGTCAGCCTCCCGAGTGTTGGGATTATAAGCATGCATCCTCCCAGCATTTTTTGCTGTACTGAAGTTTGAACTCAGGGCCTCATGCTTTACCACTTGAGCCACACCTCCAGCTCCTACTATATGCATTTTTAAAGCACAGGAATGGATTCCTACTGGTTGAGATAGCAGCAAGTGCAATCCCTGCACTGAAGAGACTGAGATGATAGGATTGAGAGAGACCATGTCTCAGTAAGAAAGAAGGGTGGAAGGGAGGGAGGGAGGAAGGAAGGAAGGCATGTAGATTTGAAGTAGATGTCATGAAGAATGGCCTCCAAATTCAAAAGAATGAAGGTGTGGAGTACATCATTTCTGACACTAAGCTCTAATCATTCATCAAACACAAATACCTGGGGGCTTGGAACAAAAGTGCCTACCTAGCAAGTGCTAGGCCCTGAGTTCACAGCAGTACTACCAAAAACAAAAAGCCCCATCTATCTCTAGGTAGCATGACAGGTTCCAGGGAAACAATGGTGAATAATTTTGGCTTCCCTGATTTCAAGCAGTACTATTTAATTGACTTTAAACAAGTTTTCATCTCTTAATATTTTTGATTCAGCATATCAACTAGTGACAAAGTTTGTGAGCCTTAGACAGACCTGATGATAAAGTGTTTTTGTCCAGAACACTTGTCAGAGGTTCCTCAAAATCACCTGGCGCAAGCACCTTCTTTTTAGCTTACTTCTAAAAGTTGCTATTCATACTTAAAAGGAAAGAGAACTTTTTTTTGTAACTTAAATTCTGAGTTTGTCATTGCTCTGTAATTCTGAGGTAGAGAATGAAGTTAGAGTCTGAAGAACTGTGTTCTCATCCAGAGAGTAAACTTTGTGACTATGAACAAGTTACCTCATATGCTCCTATGTCAGGGATGGCTAAGAAAAGGAACAGAGTTCACTGTTCATTCCACTCATTTAAGCAATAACAACAAAAAATTTATTACTATGACAGGTTCTAGGGTAACAACAAGGTTCTCTGCCTGTAGTGAAGAGTATTATTTTTGACCAAATTTTCTTTTCTTTTTTTGACAGTATTGGGGTTTGAACTCAGGGCCTGGTGGTAGCAAGTGCACTACTGCTTGAGCGACATCTCAGGCTTTTTTGCCTTTTCAAGTACGGTTTCCTGCTTTTGACCAGGTGGCCTCAGACTGTGATCCTCCTTCTTCCACCTCCCACATGGCCAGGATTACAGGCATGTACCACCAGGCCCAGCCCCCCAAATTTCACTTTTTGAGGTTCCCTTTACATGTGGTAAGTATATCTACTTCATATTCTGCAAGAATCACTGTTGTAGTGATCCATATGGTATAACTTGGGTGTGCTGGGTAGAAAGAAGATCGAAAAGTTTATTAAGTTCTTCATTTGTAAGTGACAATATAGGGCTCAGGCCAATTAACTGACTACTTCAGGTCTCTTTTCACTTATCACACCCACAATGCAGTTTCTTTGGGACCCTCAAGATCCTTTTCTAACTTTGAAGGCCTTTTCTTTCCCTTGTCTCTGGCCCATGTGCTCCAACCCATCCCCTCTAGAGTTCTCAGTGCTTCAGAGCCAGCTGTGAACAAGTTTATTTTGTTCAGGCTGGGTTCTTCCTTAGCAATCTATGAATGCCATCTCCCATCTTGAAATCCTGTCATTAAATTAACTCCCAAGCATCACCTTGTCCATAGCTCATGACTTCTCAAGTTGATAAGGTCTCTTTCTACAATCTCAAAGCACTTTGTATCTAAGTTTATTTTTACAGTTCTTCATGTGTGGGACTTTCTTTGCACCTTAGATTGTAAATTGTATCCTGTTACTTTTTTCATCTTGGTGCTTTGTGCAATGTAACAGAGCTGATAAATAATCTGAACTGAATT
This sequence comes from Castor canadensis, assembly GCF_047511655.1. Taxonomy (NCBI): domain Eukaryota; kingdom Metazoa; phylum Chordata; class Mammalia; order Rodentia; family Castoridae; genus Castor; species Castor canadensis. Next base: position 10,301,346 of record NC_133398.1, on the reverse strand, counting down.
CTTGACTCAGTTAGTTGATTGGCAACATGATAACAATAACACCTGACCAGTAAGTCAGGTAGTAAATACTACTGTAGTAATAAAATGAGGCAGAAACATGAAGCAAATTCTGACAATCTTTAAAAAGGGGACACATTGATATGGGTGACTAGATGGAAAGCAGCGTGGGAGCTGATTCACATTTGGAATAGGAAATCTATTTTTCATTACTTTTTTCGTTTTTGCTTGGAGACTCCCAGTGTTGGGGAATTTTATGATTGTTTTCAATTTTTTAAAGGACTGTAGAGTGGGAAACATTGCTCCAGGCAGCATAACTACTAGCAATGGAAAGAAGTAAGAAGGGAAGCAGATTTCAGCTCACCAGAAGGTAGAACTTTGTAAGCGCAGAGCTGTCCAACATGGGGCAGGCTGTAATACTTACAGTGGTGAGCTCCAAGAAACTGCAACTGTTGAAATAGGAAGGGAACCATCTGGCTGAGGGTGCAGGAGGAAATCGCTGTCTGGCGGGAGTTGCACTAATGATCTTTAAGGTGTCTTTCAATGTCTATCTCGGCCAACTTGACCTCTGAATATAACGTACTTTATTTAAAAAAAGGGACTGCCGCTTCCCGGGTCCCACTGCATGTCCCACCATGCGGCCTTTCATTTCTCTTCTCTACAAATAAAACTACTCTGACCTTTAAAAAAAAAAAAAAAAACTTTGGCCAGGCGCCGGTGGCTCACTCCTGTAATCCTAGCTACTCCGAGACAGAGATCAGGAGGATCGCAGTTTGAAGGCAGCCCGAGCAACTACTGCGTTGAGACCCTATCTCGAAAAAACCCTTCACAAAAGAAGTGGCTCAAGGTGAAGGCTCCAAGTCCAAACCCCAGTACCGGGGGTGGGGTGGGGATCGGGGAACCTATTAGACAAGTTGACTTACTTAAAATAATTGTATGGTCAAGCGTACGGTAAACATGAGAAAATGAGAACTAGGAAGGCAGATTGAATACTGAAAAGCCAGATGCAACCAAACCAATTCACCACGCTTTCAACCGCTAGGGAGGGAGGCGCGCGTGTGAATCATGCGCATAACGTCCCGGGTGAGTGCGAGTCTCAATTTTTCCTTCGCACGCACCTGCTCAGGCGGGTTTTTCACGTCCAGCATTTCCGCGGGCGGAGGCGGAGGCGACTTCGGGACCCTGACGAGCGCGGCCGCCCGCGCGCCCACCTCCGGCAGCGAAGGGCAGCTGTGGGCCAGAGGCCGGACCACCGATCCCAGGGGCCCCCGCGGCGCCGCGCACGCGCGCTGGCGTGGCGGCAGCGCCGCCGCAGGACGCAGGGAAGCCGACTGGCGAGCGGCGACGGCAGCAGCAAGGGCGGCGGTGGCAGTCTGCGGCCAGGGCGACGGGCTCCGGTGCCGAGTGGCTGGCTCTCCAGCGGGAACCTCGGTGGCCCTCCTCCTCAGGTGCCCGTTGGTGAGTGCGCGTCCGGGGCTCGCTCTCGCGGAGCGCGCGACTCCGCGCCCGGCCGCCCGGCTGTCCCGGCCTAGGGCCGCCGCCTGCACCTTCGGCCGCGCCGCCCCGGCCAGCTCTGACCCCTGGGCCCTGCCCCGGCTCGGGCGAGGCAGGGACGAGCCTCACGGTTAGGCCGGGTGGTGGTGGTGAGGGGGGTTGTAGCAGCGCGCAGAGGCCAGGGCGGCCGGCCTGGGGACGATCAGAGGGAGGGACGCGTGGGGGAGGGGAAGGACGCGAGGATCTCCGCGCTGCTTGGGGTGGGGACCCGGGCGAACCCCGGCAGGTGGGGGCCGCAGTACCGGAGGCGAGAAGCAGGTGGAATGTCTTGTAGGCGCAGCTAGTGAAGATGTCGTGCCTCCGGGATCTTGACAAGCTGCATCCACGGGTCTGGGGCAGTCCTTCTACCGTTCTTGGCAGCTTTCCTCGAGCTGATGGAGGTCTGCAAGTGAGGGACTGCCGATTTGTCTCCATCTTTTCTACAGAAATTTCACCTGTTACGACTGGCAGCCTTGTAATGGGTGCTGGCTAGGCAAACCACAGAATTCTATGCATAATTCTGCAAAAGAACAGGGAGTCTTGGTTGGGTAGGTTCAGATGGGACCTATACTAAAGGATTTTTTAAATTATTATTATTTTAAATTTTGTGACAAGGGCTCACTGGTAGAGTGCCTGCTTACCTAAAAGTATGAGGCCCTGAGTTCGAAACCCAGTACTACCAAAAAACTTTCTTGTGACAAAGCTCAGTTGAGCAGGTCTTGAACTAGACAGAAGTCTTTTCCTTTTCTTTTCTTTCTTCTTCTTCTTCTTCTTTTTTTTTTTTTTAAGCATAGGGTCTCACCATGTATCCCAGACTGGCCTTGAATTCATAATCGTTCTGACTCGATCTCCTGGCTGCTGGGATTACAGGCGTGCCCACCACAGCCGTTTAAGAATACTGTGCTCCCCCCACACCAGGTGCTGAGGATGGAAACCCAGACATTGAGAATGCTAAGCAAGCCCTGTGGCTACACTCACAGTCTTAAGAGTTTTTAACCTAGGGTTCGCCAATGGATAAAATTCAAGGGTTCTTTTAACTCGAATGCAGGTAAAATTACGTTTTTATTAGCAAAAGTTCTTCAGTTATGAAAGTAGGGAACAAACCACACTAATAATAGCAATGCCTGTGACTTTGTTGCCAATAAAAATTACAGATTTTTTTGGTAACATGTTTAGCGTTAATGCAGTTATCTCAGAATATCACTTATATTTATCACTTGAATTTATGGTGTTACTAGAGTTGCTGTAACTCTTGTTCTTTTATATGAGAGTTGGGGTGTGGTTCCAGACGTTGAGGGATTGCCAAAGCCCACAGTTCAAACCCCAGTAATGACAGGCACTGGTGGTTCATACCTGTAATCCTAGCTACTTAGGAGGCAGAGATCAGAAGGCTCACGGTTCGAAGCCAGCCCCAGCAAATAGTTTGCAAGACCCTATCTTGAAAATACCTATCACAGAAAAGTGCTGGTGGAGTGGCTAAAGATGAAGGCTCTGAGTTCAAACTCCAGAACTGGAAAAAAAAGAAAAGAAAAAAAAACCTGTGCATGTATTATCATATCAATTTTTTTATTTTGCTAATATTTCACTATAATAGGTTTCCTTTATACTCATATGCATTATGTTTTTTAAAAGCAATCTGAGGACTGGAGGTGTGGCTCAAGTGATAGAGTGCCTCCTTTGCAAGTGCTAAGCGCTGTTCAAACCCTAGTCCCACCATATTAAAGAAAAAGAAAAGCAGTCTGAAAGGGGACAACAGCCATGGGTTTCCCAAACTATCAAAGAGGTCCATGGCACAAAATGATTAAGAACTCCTGAAATAGAAGTAAGTTTTGGGGATTTATGAATGCCTAGAAGAATATGTGCATCACTAGGTAAAAAGAAGACAAGGCAGGCAGAATAATAGTATAAATGAAAAAAAATTGTATAATCTGGGAGGTAAATGCTTTAGATGGTATCAGAGTAGTAGATTTTTTAAAACTAATATGTATTTATTTAGACCAGAGTAGTAGCTTTGACAGAATAGAACACAACTATTTCATCCAGGGTACTGGGGAGCTAACAGAATAGTCTAAGGAAGAAAAAGAAATGAATATTTTTGTCCTTTGATTTTTGTATTAAGGTACCACTCTATTTCCAAATTGTTGAAACAATGTATGTAACATAAGTTTGTGAAAGGAAATTTTAGTATTCGCTGATATTCTTAAAACCATGAAGGTGGCGTGGCTTTTAAATAAGAGGATATCCTAATTTTGCTATCCTTAATTGAAAAATAGCAGAATCTATATTCAAATATATCTTCCTGTTGCTGTTATCCTTCTTTTAATATATGAGAGAAAGTAAACATATCGATTAGAGAGTCATTTTATTGAAATTCTATTTCAACCCATGCCAGAATGATTTGCAGCCTTGAACCATTGCCCACCTTTCTTGCCTGTGGTCTGTGAGCACTAAAGAACATTGCAAAATTGTGGGGGAGGAAATTTTATTTCTTTTTTGGTGGCACTAGGGTTTGAACTCAGGACCTTATGCTTGCTAGGCCACTTGAGCCACTCTGCCAGCCCTTTTTTGTGATGGGTTTTTTTGAGATAGAGTCTCATGAACTATTTCCCTAGGGCTGGCTTCAAACCTCTATCCTCCTGATCTCTGCCTCCTGGGTAGCTATGATTACGTGTGAGCCACCAGCACCCAGCTAAGAAATTCTATTTCAAATTCTTGGTGTTCTTCTTTTTGGCCTTAGCCTTCTCACTGACAAATCACTCAAAGTTTTTTTCACAATATGTGTGGCTTGAAACTTCTACTTGTTGTAAAGCACCTGTCAGTATCTCATGTGAGATTTGATTTCCTTTCTGAAATAATAGCAGTAATAGAAAACATCTGCAACACAGGAATATGAAAACAGGAGGAAAACTGTTTTTTGAAACATGGTTGGTACTGAACCAGTTCATGCTGAATTAAACATAGCATATTATAAGTCACTATCACTTTCTGTGCCTCTACACTTCCGCTTTTATCATTCTTTGCCTCCTGCCCCTTTTTTTCTTTATAATATGTATCTGTCTGATATAATTTTACACATTCATTATTTTATTTATTTATTTTACCTACTTACATGTCACCTTCATGACAATAGGGATTTTGTCTTTACCACTGTGCCAGAATAAGGACTGGCACGTAACAATCCTTCAATAAATGTTTTCTGAATAAATTAAAATATAAGTGCTAGCTTTTTCTTTCTTAGAATAAAACATACCTATTTTTCAAGTCTTAAAAATAGCATTATGCACACTGAGTTGAATGGGAACCTTTATTTATTTATTTTTTTTTTGGCATTACTGGGTTTTTAACTCTAAGAGCCTTAACTTTTGATAGGCAGGCACTCTGCCACTTGGGCTACTCCAGCCCTGTTTTGTGGTGGATTTTTTCAAAATGGGATCTTGTGAACTGTTTTCCTGGGCTGGCTTTGAACCTCGATCCTCCTTATTTCTGCCTCCTAAGTAGCTAGGATTACAGACGTGAGCCATTGGTGCTTGGCGAAGGTAACTTTTTCTTTTTTCTTTCTTTATTTATTTATTTATTCGTAATGAATAAATGGTTTGGGCCATTTCTCCCCCCTGCTCCCCACCCCATCCCTCTCCCCCACGAAGGGAACTTTTTAATCTTTTTTTTTTTTTTTTTTTTTTTTCAGTACTGGTGTTGAACTCAGGGCCTCTTGCTTGCTAGGCAGATGTTCTACCACTTGAGCCACAGCCCCAGCCCTTTTTTGCTTTCACTGTTTTTCAGGTAGGGCCTTGTGTTTTTGCCTAGGTCCAGCCTCAGACTGTAGTCCTCCTGCTTGTATCCTCCCTTGTAGCTAGAATGACAGGGTTATTGATTGATATAGGGTCTCATTAACTTTTTTTTTTTTTTTTTGGTACTAGAGTTTGCCTTGTGCTTGCTAGGTAGGTGCTCTACCATTTGAGCCACATCCTCAGCTTCAAGATGAGTGGATGTCAGTTTAAATAGCAGAACCCCTCCCCTTTGGCAGTACTGGGGCTTGAACTCATGGCCTTGTGCTTGGTAGGCAAGCAGTCTATCACTTGAGCCAAGTTTCCAGCTCTAGGTTTTGTTTAACACCTCCCCCCCACACAGATACCCACTGGCCTCAAACTTTATTCCTTCTGATCTCAAACCTCAATCCTCCTGATCTCCTCCGCCTGTTGAGTACCTGGGATTGCAGGTGTGAGTCACCATGTCCAGCTATTTTTTAAAAGTTAAGAATTATTTCCCAACCCTGGCACCAGTCACTCATACCTAAGACCCTAGCTACTCAGGTGGCAGAGATCAGGAGGATCGAGGTTCTTGAAGCCAGCAGGGGTAAGTAGTTCTTGAGACCCTATCTCAAAAATTCCCAAAACAAAAAAGGGCTAGTGGAGAGGCTCTAAGTGCTAGAGTGCCTGCCTATACGAGTGAGGCCCTGAGTTCAAACCCCATTCTGAAAAAAGGAAAAAATTTTTTCCAAAACACTGGATAGTGGTATTGTGGTCATTTGATTTTATATAGGGACTACTTAGTACGTGCTGCTCCCCTGTAGGTTTTGTTTATACTTCGCTTTCTGTGATAATGTAATAAAAGGGAGGGTTCTGTAGTTGAAGATTCTTGCTTTGCTGAGGTTCTTTTTATTTTCTTGTGTTTTGTTTTTGGAGATGGTCTCAGTAAGTACCTCAGACTGGTCTCTAACTCATGATCCTCCTGTTCCAGGACCCTTCCTTCCCCCATTACTAGTGCAATATTTCTTAGTTACTCTCTTATTATATATGTTGGCAGCCACATATTTGCCTCTGTCAAAAAGAAAAGTAGAGCTGGGTGCCAGTGGCTCACTCACATAATCCTAGCTACTGGGGAAGCTAAGATCGAGAGCATCAACTTTCGAGGCCATTCTGGGCAAATAGTTCAGGAAACCCCCATCTCCTAAATAACCAGAGCAAAATGGACTGGAGTTGTGGCTCAAGGTGTAGAGCGCTTACTTTGTGAGCGCAAAGCCCTCAGTTGAAACCCCAGTCCACCAAAAAAAGAAAAAGAAAAGTAGGTCTAGAAGGTATATTAGTGCTAATATTATCACTGAATTATAATTATTGTGATTGGTAAGGAAATGAAAATTGAAATAAATGATGTAGCATTTTTCACATCAGATTGATTAAAGCTTTTTAAATGTCTGACAATAATTGGTGAAGATGTGGCATAAGAGGTAATTTTAGAAACTGCTGGCCAGGCACTATTGGAGACAATACTTGAGTACTTTGTAAAGCTGAAAGTGAGCATACTTCACTCTGTTATTTCATAATGTCTGTGAGGGGATAAGAATAAGGTGCTGACAAAGAAGGTGATATCTACAGGGTTTTTGTTTATTTATTTTTAAGGCTAGAAGCAACTATAACCATGTTAGTTATTTCTGGAAAGCAGAATACAGGAGCTAAATTATTCTTTACACCTTTTCCTTATTTCCTGCTGTTGGGTTTTTTTTTTAATTCATAACTTTTTTTTGCCTGGGCTGACTTTGAACTGAGATCCTCCTGATCTCTGCTTCCTCAGTAGCTAGGATTATGGGCATGAGTTACCTGCACCTGGCTGGAACCCATCACTTTTTAATTTACTTTTTGTGCAGTCCTGTGGAGTAAACCCAGGGCCTCAAACATGCAAAGCACTTGCTGTACACTGAGCTACATCTCCAGTTACACAGGAACTTTTTTTTTTGATGGTCCTGGGGATTGAACTCAGGACCTCACACTTGCTAGGCAGGTGCTATACTGCTTGAGTCACAGCTCCAGCCAGACAGTAACATTTTTTAAAGCATCTAGACCACTTGTTATATAGAATTCCCCTTAATTTGGATTTGTCTGTATGTTCCTTCATGGTCAAGTTAAACATTTTTTCAGGAATGAGACACAAGTGATTTTATGTCTCTCTCAAAGTATTATCAGAAGCTGTTTGAAACTGTTGATGTAAACTTGGTTAAGGAAATTTTCACTAGATTTCTATTGTAAAGGCATCTTTTTCCCTTTATAATTAATAAGTATTCTGTGCAGTGATGATCTTTTAGATTTTCTCAGTCATTTCTTTTTTATTTTTTCCCCTCATTTTGGCAGTACTGGGGTTTGAACTCAGAGTATCTTGGTAGGGAGATACTCTACTGCTTGAACCACACCCCGGCCCTTTTTCTTTTAACTAGTTTTTTGGATAGTGTCTCAAGTTTTTGCCCTGGCTGGCTTGGACTTCTATCCTCTTATGTATGCCTGTCATATAGCTGGGATGACGGGTGCACACCATCATGCCTGGATTGTTTGTTGAGATGGGGGGGTCTCAATAACTTTATACCTCACCTGGCCTTGAACTGCGATCTTCCTGATTTCTGCCTCCTGAGTAGCTGGGATTAGAGAGGCATGAGCCACCTCAGTCTGCCCATGATTTCTTCCCCCACACACCTTTTTAAAATTATATTATTGTTGTATTGGAGGTATATTGTGACATTTATAAAAGTTTTTACAGTATATCGTAGTTAAATTCACCCCCTCCATCATTTTCCTTCATGCCCATGATTTCTCAGTGCAGGTACTCTCTAAAAGGTCATGAAAATGTAAATAGTGCCTTTAAGGGGGAGTGAGGGATGAGGAAATGTAGTGTGGAAGGAATGGCATTTGAAAGGGACCTTGCCTGGTTGATATATTTGGCTGTAGGAATGCTGGAGAAGGCTCCAAGTGGAGGAAACAACTTGAACAAAGGCAAGAGCAGAGAGAACATCCAGGTCTTTTTGTTTGTTTTGGGGGCAGCAGTTGTTAAGTCTGTAAAGGGGAACAATAATAGGAAAGATTGTAAAGGGAGTTTGGGCTGAGAAAGGCTGAAAAATCTGGGCCACCCAGCTTCTCTCTCTGTTATAACCAGAAGTTCATTGTGGGACAACACAGAATGGTTCATTTGCCTCACTGGGATCACCACCCTTCCTAGAGCCCATTGCAGTCACTTGCTCACAGAGAACCGGAGTCAATTTACTTACGAAGCCAGGGCATGGGAAAATGAAGAGCATGAGCTTTGGTGTCAAATGAACCTAAGTTTGAATCCCTTCTCTGCTGCATAATACCTGAGTGATGAGATAGTAAGTCATCTGACTTTCCTGACCCTGCTTTCTCATCTCTGAAGTGGAGGTCATGCATACCTGTCATGTAGGATTAGATCTAGTAGATCTAGTAGTAAAAGTTATCAGGAACATGGCTTTCACTCAGTATTTAATAGTTAGTTACTTTTGCTGCTCCATCTCTAAATCTGCTTTCAGTCTTTTCCACCTTGGTACCACATCCCAGACTTGAAAACAAGCCCTACTCTTTTTGGTGCCTTTTTAGCACTGTCACACTGCTGTCACTTCACCAACTGACTGAATTTAGGATTGTGAGCTGCTTTCCAGTGGTGGCACACAGCATTTACCACCTTACAAGATGATACTGCCTAATAGAGACATTCCGGATATTGTGACAGTATGTACTAACTTTTTGTTGGTGTAGCTAACAATATAAAATTTGTTACTCTAAATGTCATGTGCTACAGTTTATTTAATTTGAAAAAATTATCTCTAATGTTTGTAGAAATTTTAAGAGGGAAAGCAGGTGCATTTTGGTGGTAAGACATTTGCTTTATTCTTTTTTGTCTTTTCTCTTGTTTTGAGACAGGGCTTCTCTATGTAGCTCAGGCTGGTATCAATCTCTTGATTGTCCAGAGTGATGGGGTTACAGTACATACCACTATGCTCATCCCACCTTCCCTTTTCTTTTTCCCTTTAAGGTGAATGCATTGGGGGGAGTTACACACAAAGGTAATGTATGATTTTGCTTTAAAAAAAAACAAACTGTACAGAATCCTTCTTACTTGATTTGGAAAGTCTACTACTTGAAAAAAAATCTCAAGCTGGGTTGCTGGTGGCTTACGCCTGTAATGCTAGCTACTTCGGTGGCTGAGATCAGGAGGATCAAGATTTGAGGCCAGCCTAAGCAAATTGTTGGTGAACCCCATCTCCAAAGTAACTAGAGCAAAATAGACTGGCAGTGTGGCTCAAGTAGTATAGCACCTGCTTTGCAAGCATGAAGTCCTGAGTTCAAACCCCAGTTCCACAAAAAAAAAAAAAAAAAAAAAACAAAAAACCTCAGATGGCTAACTAAATATTTTCTTCTATTTAGCTTTGTTGAGACATTCTGGTTTTCACCTTAATTATTTCTTAGGCAAGAAATTGCTAAACTTGTGTTATAATTTTAACTCTTTTTTTTTTTCACGGTACTGGGGCTTGAATTCAGGGCCTACCCCTTCAGTCATTCTACCAGCCCTTTTTATTTGCGCAGGCTGGTTTTGAACCACAACCCTCATCATCTCTGCTTCCTGAGTAGCTAGGGTTACAGGTGTGAGCCAATGGCGCCTGGCCAATTTTTAACTTCTTAAGTAATTCTTATGAAGATGTTTTAATTTGTAAAGGAACTGGTTCCTTTACAAGTTTCCATATGGAGTTTCCATATGGTGTGCACATTTTAGAAGTTGGTTTAGACACTGAACTGTTTTGAGTTCTAGTTACTAAAATTATGGGAAATTAAAATTTTCTTTGAGAGGTGGAAACAGGAGGATTGCAGTTCAAGGCCAGCCCCAGCAAAAGTTAGCAAGATCCTATTTCAAAAACAAACTAAGAGTGGTGGTGTACATGGGTAGTTCTAGATACTTGACAGGTAGAGAAAGGAGCCAAGGTCAGCCTAGGCAAAGTTAGCTGAGAATGTGTCACTAAAAGCAAAAGAATGGGAGACTTGGCTAAGTGGTAGACCTCTTGCCTAGCAAGAGTAAGTTTAATTCCCCATACTACAAAAAAATTTTTTTCTTTATGTTTATATATTTTTTCTAAATTTTCTGATGTTTCAATATGTATTGTAAAGCATTTACGATTTTGTGAAGCATTTTCAGGAGGATGATTCTGTTTTGTTTCTAAGCTAAAACCTACTTTTGAGCTCTGCAATGCAATGACCAGAGGAAGTGGTGAATATCTGTTGGTACTTTGGCTTCTGATGTTTAATATATGTAAAGGAATTGTTGAGTGAATATTAAAAAAGAAAAGCAGACTTTATAGGAGTCTCTAAAATGTCTTTTTTTTTTTTAGTTCGAAGATGAACCAGATGAAATATATGTGAAAAAAAAAAGATAATTTTTTAACACTGTGTATGTATGTGGGGGTGTTTGTTATACATGTCCAAACAAGCCTGGGAAGATGCTCTTCCACTGAACCCTTGTGTATGTGTTTATACACCTTTTTTGTTGAGCTGTTCTTTTTTTTTTTTTTTTAAATATAAGGCTTTAAGCATACTCTTTTAGTTATAAAAAGTACATCATTATCTAAGATGTTTGTTTGAAAAGTGCTTGCTTGGTCTTGCTCACATATAATGCCAGTATACCCATGCAGAGACTAGTGGAAAGCCTGTTGTCAAACGTGTTCAGTTTTTTTTTTCCTTAGTAATTTATGGGGTTTTTTTGTGTGGTTTTTTTTTTTGGGGGGGGGTCGCTTCTGGAATTTGAACTCAGAGTCTAGTGCTTACTAGGCAAGCACTTGATCACGAGCACTTCAGCCATGCCCCCAGCCCTTAATTTAAGTTTTAATTATTTTCGCTGAATCTTTGGAAGAATTGAACTGTGACTTTTCTATTGGAAAATTTAAAAGAAAAAATAGTAAAGGAATACTAGCCTTTGCCTCGTTTTTCAAGATCAGAGTCAAATAGTGTCCTCCCAAGAAATCTTTTCTTTTTTTTTCTTTAGTGATATTGGGTTTGAACTCAGGGCCTGAGCTTGTCAGGCATCAGGGGCTCTACTGCTTGAGCTACGCCTTCTGCTCAAATGCAGATTTGTGTATCAGAAAAACTTAGGGAAAAATAGATTAATTCATTTTGCTGAGTGTGGTAGCGAACAACTGTAATCCTAGTACCTGGAAGGCAGGAGGATCATGAATTCCAGGCCACCCTGGGCTACATCGCAAGTTCTAGACCAGCCTGGGCTACATAGTAAATCCTGTCTCAGCGGATGAAAAAAAAAATCATCTTTACTGCCTTCTTTGGAATCCAAGAAATCTAACTTTGACTCTTCAAAAACAAAGTGTGTTTTACTATACAACCATTTGAAGTTGTGATGGGCCAACTTGAATTCTGACAAAAAGTAACATTAAGTCTCATAAGTTTCTGTTCCATCATTTCAAAACATTATCATAGTACTGATAATAATAGTAACACATACTGAATCTGAAGTTTTATTTTTCTAATGCATTATGTAAACTATTTGAAAATTCTGTAATTCTATAGAGACATTTTAATGGTTTCTTTGTAAAGCTATTTTAACAAACTAGATTTTTTTTTTTTTTTTTTTGTAGTCCAGGAGATGGTTTCTTTTAGGTAGAACGCCGACCATTCTGGTAAATGTGATGAAATGTACATACTTGATGGCCTACTGCCTACATGCTTTCTTTAGTTTTGAGGGTGTACTCTTGAATGTCGAAACAGGCTTTACCGGTATTACAGCTCAGCAGAAATGCACCAGAAGCTCAAAGTTCTCTTTCTGCTCTCCATTTGGTTGTTTTGTACATGCACTGTATTTATGGAAGAGGCTAAGTTTATCCAGGGGACCAAAGCTTCCTCAAGCTTTGCGGGTGATGAAATCTCAGAAATTTGCAGAAGATTCTGAGGATTTTATTTATTTTTGGGGGTACTGGGGATAGAACCTAGGCCCTTAGAATGCTAGATATTCTACCACTAAGCTACGTTCCTAGGCCCTGAGGATTTTAGATTTTTCTTAGTTATTTTATTCATTTTGATCTCCAAATTTTGTATGTATCAGTGAGTTGTCTTTAGAGATTGTTGAGTTGGAAAAAAATCAAATTTGGTGGTATTTAAGTTCAGCCTAATAAAATTAAGGGAGGTTTGTCATTTATCTACTCATAATGAAAGTTCCTGATACCCATTTCTAGATTGCATGAATGTTTCTATATAATTTATTTTCTGTGGAAAATTAAGGGTATAATTTAAATGCCATTGCAGTCTGTTTATTGGTTTGTAGGTTGTTATTATTGAGCCATGTCTTATTTGGAAATTAAGTACTATGTTCTTTCTGTTGCACTTGAAGATTTTCTCATTTTTTAATATGTTAATTATTCACCAAATTTGCCTGGTGTTATGCATTTCAGTAATTGCATTAGTAGATCTTCACAAGGGAAGATCTTTGTGCCATTTTTTATTATATTTTTGTTTTCTGTTTAAATTACTAAGGTAATAAATGTTCTTTGTTTTTTTTTAAACTAAACACGATGCAAAAATGAAAGCCTTTTTCTCTGCATATACATTGCACATGTATGATTTGAATTTTTCCTCCCAATGATAGGTGCTTGCTAGTGCTTTACACATTTTTTTTTTTTGCTGGTACCAGGGTTTGAACTCAGCATCTCATGCTTGCTAGGCAAGTGCTCTATTGCTTGAGCCACTCCACCAGCCCTGCTTTACACTTTTTAATTCATTTAACTTTCACGATCCTCTGAACATATCCCATGAAATAGGTTCTGTTATATCCATTTGCAGATAAATAAACTGAGGCATAGAGAAGTACAGCAAGTAGTCAAAGTTGCATAGGAGTTAGTGAACAGCAGGGCTGAGGTTAGAGTCCATGTAGTCTTGGCTTCAGGGTTTGAGTGTTTACCCCTTTCAGTATCTGGGATCTTACCCTGCTTATTGTACAGTAGTTTGTTTTTCCATTTAATGATATGCTATGAACGTATGCTATGGCCATAATTTATTTAATTCAGTGCCTTTCAAACTTAATCTTGTTTAATATTACTGTTTCCATTAGTAATGATTTTAAGTAACATTTTAAAAAGTCAGCATTTTTTAATTGTAATTGTGAGGAAACATTTGTATCTACCAAGAAATGCATATTAGCTGTTCAAGTATTTTGCTACTGTCTTGATTGAGTTGTGCAATAAAATCTGAGTTTAGCCTACCATTCATTATACATGGATTTTTATTATTTTTTGTGGTTATTCTGTCTTCTTTGGCTTTGGAAAATTAGTGTCGTGGGGATAAAATCATTCTCTGGATTTTATTTGCTTTTGGAGTGTTCTGGAATTTTGATATCATCACAAGAAGTCTGTCGTAATGTTAATTTAATTGAGTACTAATGGGGGGGGCTTAATTTTTTTCTAGCTAGTTTTACCTTTTTTCCAAATATACTAACTTGAAGATACTAAACTATCACTTCAAATTCTTCTTCTTCTTAATATTAATTTCTTAATTGAAGGAATATCTTTTTTGGTACATTAATAATTATTTCAGTTACACTCATTAGAAAGAATAATTTGGGATTGAATTCAGGTCCTTGTGCTGAATTTCTACCACTTGAGCACTTTCCCTGGAGAGTCACGCCCCCTGTCCTTTTGCATTTAGTTTGTTTTTCAGATAGGGTCTTATGCTAACTAACTTTGCCCAGGCTGGCAGTCCTCCTCTCATGGCCTTTAAACTGATTTTTTTTTTTTTTTGAAACAGCTTCCTGCTTTGTAGCCCAGGCTGGTCTCAAATTCAGTCTTCCTGCCTCAGCCTTCTGAGTGCTAGAATTACCGGCATGCACCACTCTATCCCAGTCCTACTTGCTATTTTTTAAACCATGTTGGAATCAAGTCAGCAACAGTGTGGCTGATTCACAGCCTTCAGCATTGCTCTTCTTCCTTCTGTCTTTTTTATTAATTATTTATAAACTCAAACTTTTATTCAGCACCTGCTACATGCCAGTCACTATAACTAATGGGGATACTGAGTTAGGTACAGTACCTACATCAGGGAACTTGGAATTATATTGGGAAAATAGCATTTTGTTGCAAACAATGTGAAACCAAATGAGGACGTATCTTAGTCAAGGAAATGGTTGATAAAGCTTGGTTTGAGGCAGGTGTCATGCCTAAGTGGGATTTAACTGGTCAGTGAAAGGAGTGGGCAGAGACTCTAAATAGCAGGTGTGCAGAGGTCTGGTTTGGAAGACCCACGCAGGATTGTCGTTAGCACGTCTTGTGTGTATGCCTAAGAGAGCAAGGAATCCTCAGAAGCAGGCCTTGCTTGTCTTGTTTATCAGTGCCTAGCATGCACTTAATATTAAATATGCTTCGAATGAGTGAGTGAAGGAATTGTGCTAAATAAAGCTTTTACTTGTCGGCCTATTTTTTGGAAAGAGAATAAATGCATTATTTCAGTATGTTATTTCCTGACAATTCTTAGATCATGTAATTTAACAAAACATAAAACGAGTAAGAAAATATTTTAGCATTAAAGGAAATGAATCGTATAAGGCGAAACAAATGTAGACAGATTACTGTAATTCGGTGTGCTATTTATTTGTGGTACTGGGGTTTGAACTCAAAGCCTAAACCTTGAGCCACTCCATCAGCTCTTTTTTGTGATATTATTTTTTTAGATAGGGTCTCTTGGACTGTTTGCATGGGCTGGCTTCAAACCACATTTCTCCTGATCTCTGCCTCCTGAGTAGCTAGGATTACAGGCGTGAGGCACCGGTGCCCAGCTCAGTGTAGTATATATAAAAGATGTTTGCCATTAGATTCCTGAACACTGGTAGGTAATTAAAATAGTCATGTTAAAATTACTCGATTGACAAGATGTAAGAAATAACATTTTAGTACTCATAAAAATGATAATCATGTCCTTTTTTAAGCTGTCACATTAATTTGAATATTGTATAAATATTAGGAAATTATGTGTATAATAAAAGTATATCACAGTTATGTCAAGATACAGGTATCAGTATATAAAAATCTTTTGAGGTGGAGACTTGGCTCAAGTAGTAGAGCACATACTTAGCTAGGGGAAGGCCCTGACTTTAAACCCCAGTACCACCAAAAAAAGAACAGGGGAGGATCATGAACTTGTTCGAGGTACATTGTACAATGCATGGAATTATCATAGTGATATCTCCTTGTATTATTAATACATGGTAAAAAAAGATTTTTCCTATGTTTACTCCTTTAGCAACATTATGTTTTCTTGAAATGTGCATACCATCTGAACTATTGTTTATTTTAATGACTTTTTAAATGGACATATGTAAAATTTTTATTTATTTATTTGCAGTACTGGGGATTGAACCTAATGCTTCACAAATACCAAGCAAGTGCTCTAACACTGAGCTACACCTCAATACCCCCAGCCTTAAAAAAAAAAAATTATTTTATTTCATTTCATTTTATTATATTGGGTTTTGAACTCAGGACCTTGCACTTGCTAGGGAGGCGCTCTACCACTGGAGACACTTCACCAGCCCTAAAAAAAAATTTCGAAAGAAGCTTTGTTTTACTATCGTAATGGAAGGCTAGCATCACTTAACCTAAATAGAAGACAATTTAAATATGATTAAAAAAACCCAATGTTATTAAAACTTAGCTAGCTACTATTTGCAGAGGGTGCTGAGTTTGAGGTCTAGTTGCCTTTGTTAAAATGGGTTTGCAAGTATTAGAGAAATATTGAAGACAAATTGGCATCTCACGTTTTCTCCACGATGTAAATAATAGGACTGAAAATTGGAATTAATTTTCCCACTTAGTGACTTATGGTACTTAGTGTCATAAGAGAACAGGGGTTCTCTGTTGGCATGCATTCCCCAGAGCTTCACAGAGGGAAGGGATTTGAGGGCTGGACCTTGAAGGGTAAGTATCAGCTCATCCAAGGAAGTGGGGCTCCCAGGCATACATAGTAGCATTTGTAAATGCTGCATGTAATGGGCAACTACATCTGATTTGGGGGAAGTGGGAAAATGGTTACAGATGAGGTGGGGATGTGAAAGGAGAGACTTCATGGTGAGGACTTGATGCCATGCACATCAGGGACATTGTCCTGTAGGCAGTGGAGAGTAGCTTGCAGAGATATGTGCTTTACAAAGATCCCCAAGGAGAGACCAGGAAGGATACTATTGAGAACGATGAAAACCAAATAGTGTGAAGGAACAGGGAAGAAGGTGATAGTCTTCACTGTGCTCTCTTTCCACCAGAGAGCCATTTTATTTTAGTCTCATGCTTCCAGATTTGAAGAATGCAGGTAATATGCTAAGAGCATGCCTCCCAGTTAGAGGCAGAGACAGAGAAGAGGTGAACAGGGTGTTCTGGAGCCAGTTGAGGAACCTGGATCTGTATAGAGAATCGTAGTGTTTGTTATGGGATGGGATTGTACACATACTGTCTTCTAATTCCTTGTTTTTTCAGTTGAAAAAGCTGAATTTCAGGAAGATTATATAATATTTGATATTATACAGCTGCTTTTGAGCTCATTTCTCTCTTTTTTCTTTTTTTTTTTTTTTTGGTTTTTTTGGTGGTACTGGGGTTTGAACTCAGGGCTTTATGCTTGCAAGGCAGGTACTGTGCCACTTGAGCCAGTTTGCCAGCCCTTTTAGCGTTGTTTATTTATTTATTTTTCATTACTGGGGTTTGAACCTTGAGCCACTCTACCAGCCCTTTTCTGTGAAGGGTTTTTTTTAAGATAGGGTCTCCTGAACTAGGCTGGCTTTGAACTGTGATCCTCCAGATCTTTGCCTCCTGAGTAGCCAGGATTACAAGCATGAGCCACTGGCGCCTGTCTTGCATTACTCTTTAGAGTACCTAGAACTTTCATTAGTGCATTTGAATATTAAAATTTAGATAGGAACAACTGTGTATGTCTATATGTTTAAATATCAGGTTAACATTCTGGCTTTTTTGTTGTTGTTTGTTTTTGAGACAGGGTCTCACTGTGAGGCCTAGGCTAGTCTCAAATTTGCTATCCTCCTGCCTCAGCTTCCTGAATATTGGGATTACAAAGTGTACCACCATGCCTGGCTTCAGGATAATAATTCTGGATTTAGTCCTTGGGAATTTCCTTTATTTTTTCCTTCTGATATTAGGGTTTGAACTCAGGACCTTGTACTTGCTAGTTCTACCACTTAAGCCATGCCCCTAGCCCCTAGGAAATTTTCTTAAACTTTTATATATCATTTCTTAGAATTTGAGGGAATTTGGGTTATTTATTTAGTCCTGAAGTCCAACTACATCTTACTTTTATTAGAAAATTAGAAACTTTCCAAAGAAGTGAGGAGTTGTCCACATTTCACTTACATATGAATAGTTGTTGAAAGAGTGGGTATTTATAAATGGTAACATGGACTGTGAATGAAAGCACTCATTGTTAGGAAGTGAATGGCTTAGTGGTTGAAAACTAAATTCTAAAACCAGATACACCTGTATTCTAGCCTCAACTTTGACAGTTAATAATTCGACCTTGGAAAAATTAGTTTTTTTCAGTTACTTCGGTTGTAAAATGTGATTAAGAATACTTATGTTTTAGGCTGGGGTTATAGCTCATTGATACATGCTTACCATTGCAAAGCTGTAAGTACAGTCCCCAGCACCAAAACATAGAACAAGCAAACAAAACAAATTTATCTTAGAAAAGGGTTACGTAAATTAAATAGGAATGTCAAAAGAAATGCCTAGTTACTAATACCCCTTCGAATGTGTGATAGTTATTTCTGTTATTTCCTAAGTGCCCATGTGCTTTGATGGTACCAGTTAACACTCTTCAACCTCAACCATTACTGCTGCTTTCTTTTCTTTCTTTTTTTTGGGGGGTGGGGAGCATTGAACCCAGGGCATTGCACGTGATAGACATGTGTTCTACACTATGCTATATATCCACAGCCTTTAGTTTTTTTTGAGACAGGGTCTCCTTAGCTCAGGCTGGCCTGGAACTGGTGATCCCCCTTCTTCCTTCTACTAGTGGTGGGATTACTGGAGTGCTGGGATTACTGGCATGTACTACCATGCCCAGGCTAACCCATCACTACTGATGGGCTTGAAAAAGGTTTGCTATTAGGCAAAAGTTAATATAAAAACTTGCATACCTGAGACCCCAGGTTCTATCCCCTGCACTGCAAAAATAAACAAGTAAATTAATTAATTTTTAAAACCCTGGCTTTTCTTTCCTTTTTTGGGGGTGGAGGGGACAGCACTGAGGTTTGAATTCAGGGCCTCATGCTTGTATGCCAGAACTCTACTACTTGAACCACTCTACTAGCCCTTTTTTGTGTTGGGTATTTTCAAGATAGGGTCTAGCAAACTGTTTGCCACGCCTGGCTTTGAACCTCAGTCCTGATCTCTGCATCCCGAGTAGCTAGGATTACAGATGTGATCCACCTACACCTGTCTTCCTGGCTTTTCTTTCTTTCTTTCTTTTTTTTCTGGCCAAGAGATTCTTTATTGCTGGGTAGGAGAGGGAGAGAGCAGAGAGCAGAGAGCCAAGAGAGCAAGAAGCAGGAAGGGCAGAGGCTTAAATACCCCTCAGTGAGACTCAGCATGAGCTGATTGGTTAGGATCTTATGGTTCATGCTGATTGGAGGTTGGGGCAGGAGGAGGATTCAAGCTGGACTTGAGGCAGGACCACCACCCTGGTTCACGTTCAGTAAGAACTGAAACCTATCGGCGCCATTATTGCCAACATTCCTCCCTTTTTTGTTTGTTAAGGAAGCGGGGCGTTGTGTTCGCTCTGGCTTCTTCGAGCTGGCAAGGGGCGGCGTAGGGGAAGGGAGGGTCAGTTGGCAAATGGCGTTGGGGTGCTGAGTCTCATAATGGCATACACCCAGGCTCCAAAAATGAAGATTTCCTCTTCCCTGAAACCTGGCTTTTCTTAAGAATTTCTGGGTAGGAAACATATTTGCCTTCTTTCAATATGCCAGAAATTAGTGCAAAATGCAATAAAGCTATGGAAATTTTGTGTGATGAAATTTCTGTATTTCATTTTTCTGATCACAGTGAATAAAAGAAAAAATATTTCCAGTATAACAGTTTAAGCACTGAAATGTATTACAGATATTAATGGGTTCTAGAACAGTATACAATAGTTGATCCCTTTTTTAGGTGGCGGTTGTTGGGGAATGTAATAAATCTCCAAAATAATCAGAGCAAGCCAAACGCCAGTGGCTCATACTTGTAATCATAGCTATTTAGGGGGACAGCAATTAGAATTGTGGTTCGAAGCCAGCAGGGGCAAATAGTTTGCTAGGCCCTATCTGGAAAAAAAAACAATAATAATCAGAGCGAAATGGACTGGAGGTGTGGCTCAAGCGGAAGAGCTCATGCTTTGCAAGCTTGAAGCCCTGGTTCAAACCCCAGTCCCTCCCCCCTCAAAAATTAAATGGTTAGTTTAGAGTGACAGAAAAATTAAGATAGTACAGAGCTCCCATAGTTCCCCCATTGCTAACATTTTATATTAGTATGGTACATTTGTTATAGTGAAAGAACAGTATCTATGCTTATTACTTGCAGTACTGCAGATTGAATTCATTGGCTTCATACTTGCTGGTCAGGTGCTCTTCCTCTTGAGCCACACCCCCAGTCCTTTGATACACTGTTAACAAAAGTTCATAGTTTATTCAGATTTACTCAGTTTTTACCTGTGTGTCCTTTTTCTGTTCCAACATACTATATCACATTTAGTTGTCATCTTGTGATTTTTTTTTAAATTGGATCATCTTAATTAGATACATTGTTTTATTTGCAAATGATGCTTTATTTGATGAGTCACATGTGTACTAATAATGACCTTAGATTGAAGATAGTTTATTTTCAATGGTGTAGGATCCATAATGTTAGCAAGTAGTCTCTTTTTAAGTTAAAGCTTTGATATTTCCCACTTTCATAAAAAGGTCCATTTTTGTCAGTTTTGCCATGTGATAGATATGGGGTCTCTCTTTGTCCTAATGAAATGATAAAATTACTTTACAAGAATGATGACATTCTACATTGCACATTTACACTTTATAGACCTCTTAAAATTTACTGTGAGGTAGACATTACTTCACATTTGGTGATGTAAGCAGCCACAAGTCACATTGCCAACAGGCTCCAGTCTGAACTCCTCAGATCTTCTAAATCTAGTTTTAGTATCCTTTTCACTATGTTGACCTAGGTATTCTCTATATTAAAAAAGTAAGTAGGAATTGGTCTTCTTCTATTTACTGTCCTAACATTATTTCTGAATTTATTTGGTTAATAAAGGGATGACTAGTTTGTTTAATTGAACACTATCTGTTAATCCAGAACTGGCAGAACTAGTAGGTACATATCATCAATTTAGGATGTCTTTAATTAGAAATTCTCCATGAAATATTCTTTCCTATAGAAAGTTTGACATTTTTTTCCCTATTTTTTAGACCTCTTGAATCATAGGAGTTTGTTTAGGTATAGTTGTTAATTTTGTAATGTGTGTATCCTCCTTGGAAGTTTTAATATACTTTATAGTTTACACATTTCACCTTATCAGGCTATGCTTCTTCTCCATGCTCTTTCTGAGAGTACATATAGTTGCTTATCAATGTTTAGCAAACTTCTGTAGAGGGTCAGATAGTAAATATTTTAGGCTTATGGGCCATATGGACTATGGAGGATCCTGGCATCTATTCAGCTCTACCATTGTGGCATGAAACAGTCACAGAAAAATATATAAACAGATGGGCATGGCTGTGTTCCAATAAAACTTTATTTATATAAACAGGCAGCAGGCTCAAATTAACCTGAAAGCCATAGTTTGCTGGTCTCTACAGTATACAATCATAGAAGGATACAGAAACCCAGTGTACTTTACTTCTCATTAAAATTCCTCCATAGGCCTCCCAGTGATAAGTTTTAATTACATGAGTTGGAAACTTAAATTTATTCTTCAAAATCTGGTCTAATATTCATGGGTGTATTATATATTTTATTCTTATAGAAAGAGTGGAAAGTGATATTAAATTTAAAGTGGTCAACGTCTAGTTTTTTAAACAATTTAAAAGAAATTATCATTAGGCACCAGTGGTTCACACCTGTAATCGTAGCTACTCAGGAGGCAGAGATCAGAAGGATCTCAGTTCAAAGCCAGGGGGCACAAATAGTTCACAAAACTCTTGTCTCATATACCCAACACCAAAAAGGGCTGGTGGAGTGGCTCAAGTGGTAGAGCACCTGCCTAGCAAGCATGAGCCCCTGAGTTCAAACCCCTGTACTGTTAAAAAAAAAAAAAAAAAAAAAAGAACATTACCTAATTTGGAAAGTATGTGTTAATTTTTAAGTTCTTTGATACCACTTACAGTCTTTTTCACAGAACAGTTTGTAATGATGCGAATATTAGTAAAGATGTATCGAGACTTTCTGTGTTTGGTCAAGAGATGCTCTCTGTCTTTGAGGGAACCTACAATTCTTGCTGGAAGGGCCGTATATAAACACTGAAGAAGGCAATACAAATAAAACCAAAACAAACCACAAAAACAACAGTTCCAAATTAGTGGTGTGGATAATCATTTCTTCACTAGGTCAGAGTTGGGATTTATCACTGGGGCAGTCGTGTATGTTTTCAGGGGAAGGTTTTATTGAGCCAAACCTTGGAAATTAGAGCAAGTAGATTAGATGGGGCCTGATATAAATGTCATAAAATTGAATCAAAAATAAAAACGAGGCCAATAAATACATGAAGAAATGTTCAACATCCTTATTTGTAAAGGAATTGCAAATCAAAATGACACTGAGATTCCATATCACCCCAGTCAGAATAGCTACTCACCAAGAAAACAACAAATGGAGGGAAGGATGTTGGAGGTGGGGGCTAATACAGTGTTGATGGGAGTGTTAATTAGTGTACCCCACTATGGAAAATCAGTATGGAGGTTCTTCAAAAAACTAAAAATAGAGGCTGAGTGTGGTGGGCTCAAGCTTTTGATCCTAGTAGCTACTTATAAGGCAGAGATCAGGACAGTCTGCTAGTCCAGGCAAAAAATTTGCAAGACCCCATCTCAACCAATGGCTGGGGGTAATGGTACACATCTGTCACCCACGCTAGCCAGGGAAGCACAGGTAGAATGAGTGAGGTAGTGAGACACTATCTCAAAAATAACCATGGCAAGGGCTGGGGATATACTCAGTGGTTAAGTGTTTGCCTAGTATGCACAAGGCTCTGGGTTCGATCCCCAATACCATGAAAAAAAAATAATAAATAAAAATAACCAAGGCAAGGGCTGGTAGAATGACTCAAGTGGTAGAGTGCCTGCTTTGCAAGCATGATTGCCCTGTGTTCAATCCCCAGTACTGCCAAAAAGTGAATAAATAAACCATGGCAAAAAGAGCTGGTGGATTTGTTCAAGTGGTAGAGTGTCTACCTAGGAAATGCAAATCCCAGTCCAGTCCCCCTCCTAGCCAAAACCTGTAAAAATAGAATTACTGTATGATCCAGCTATACTACGCTTTGACATATATCCAAAGGAATGTAAGTCTGCATACAATAAAGATACCTGTACACCCATGTTTATTGGAGCATTATTCACAATTACTAAACTATGGAATCAGCTAACGTCTCCATCAACTGATGAATGAATAAAGAAAATGGAGTATATATGCACAGTGGAGTATTATTCAGCCTTGAAGAAGAATGAAAGTATGTAGTTTGCAGGAAAATGAATGGAACTATAAATCATTATGTTAATAGAAATAAGCTAAACTGAGAAAGACAAACATAAATATGTTCTCTCATAATGTGGAATCTAGACATTACCAAAAAAAAAAAAATGACATGAATGTAAAATGGAGGACTATTTGGTGGTGGGAACCAACCAGCAGGACAGGGAAGGATGAAAGAAGTGGGGGTGGGGGGTAGAATATGAGCAAAGTACTTCATTCAGTTGTATAAAAATAGAATAATGAAACCTGTTCAAATTGTTTAATAAAAGGGGGAAAGGGACAAGAAAGAAAGAAAGAGGGGTGGATTTGATCAAAGTACGTACATTATATACATGTATAGAAATAGCACAATGAAACCCCTTTGTGTTGTTAATATACATTAGTAAAGGGAGAAAAAAAAATAAAATGAGAAGCCCAGTTTGACTGGAGTAGTTTAATGTAAAGAAATAGTTTAAAACAAAATTGGAGGGGTGGCCTTAGGTAAGACTGGACTTGAATATTAAGCTAAGGGCTTTGGAAATATCCTCCAGGAAGTAAGGAATAATTGAAGTTGTAAGCACCTCCATTTTTCCTTTTTTTTTTCATGAAACTTGTATTTGTTATTTTTAATGTTTTCAGTACTACATTTACCTTGGTTTGTGTTTGCTGATAATTTTATAATGTTCATCCACCAAAGAATGATCTCATCCAGACAAAGGAGACAGAATGCAGAGGAAAAAGGGAGTCAAAAAAAGCCAGGCACTAGGGTTCATGTCTATAATCCTAATTACTTAGGAGGCTGAGATCAGGAGAATCAAGGCTCAAGGCAAGCCTGGGCAAATAGTCTGAGAAACCTCATCTCAAAATAACCAGAGCAAAATGAGCTGGGGGTGTGGCTCAAGCAGCAGAGTGCCTGCTTTGCAAGCCTCAGCCCAATCCTACCAATCAATCAGTCAATGAAAAGAATGATGAGAAAGGTTTTGGTTTGAGTAATCAAAAGATGGAGAAGACTTTATTGTTTGTTTTTGTGTTTTTTTGTAGCACTGGAGTTTGAACTCAAGGCCTTGTGCTTGCTAGGCAGGTGTGCTACCACTTGAGCCACTTCACCAGCCCCAAGGGGTTGGTTTTTATTTTTATTTTTTTTTCAGGGTGCAGTTGAATTTGGATATGTTAAATTTGAGACACCTATTAGACAACCCAAGGGAGATGCTAAGGAAGCAGTTTCATATGTTTACGTGGGATTCAGGGGAAAGGTAGGGCTGGTGATATTAATTTGATGGCACATACAGCCACAAGACTGATTAAGATTGCATAGGTAGTGAGTGTAGAAGAAAGAAATGTCTAAAGGTTGAGCCTTAGAACTCCAGTGTTTTGAAGTCAAGGAGGAGACGGGGCACTAACAAAGGAAACAGACTGAGTGGAAATGAAGACAGGAGGAGAATCATGAGGTTTTGATGTCTAGAAGTCAAGGTATTTCATGAAGGAGAGAGATTAACCATCTCAACAGCTTTGTTAGTGCAAGAAGAGGAGGGATGATAGTTTACCATGGATTTAGCATTGTGTTTATTGTTGAACACTAGCAGTTTTCATGAAGTGGTGAGGAAGACTGATGGACGTGGTTTCAGAAGTGAGTGAGAGACAGGAAACCTGAGATGGTGGTTTTAAACACCTTTGTCAAGGAGTTTTGTTGAAAGGGAAGGAGAAAAATGAGGATGAAGATGGAAGACAGGTTTTTTCTTTTTTTTAGTATGAAAAGTAACAGCGTATTTATATGTTGGTGAGAACAATCCAGGAGAGATGGAAATATGAACGGTGGGGATGGGGTGGCTGGGATTTTAACAATGTTCTTGAGTAGGTATGAAGGGAGGAAAGTATTCTTGAAGTGAGAATTTGCTTAAGCAGGAGAAAAGCAGTTCATTGAAAGGAAAAGAAGATACAGAACTCAAGTATACATATGATGCTTGAGCTTGTGGAAAATCTCTTCTTATTCCTGGAGAAGAAGTGCAAAAAGAGGATGGTATGAATTAGCTGCCTGGAGAATGAGAGGATGGTAGATAGACAGGGGACGTAAAATGTGCATTTGTCAGTACTGGGGTTTGAACTCAGGGCCTTGCACATGCTAGGCAGGTGCTCTTATTATTTAAGCCTCTCTGCTAGCTCTTTTTTTTGTGATAGGTATTTGAAGTCAGGTGTTGTGAACTGTTTGTCCCCCCTGGCTTTGAACTACAATCCTGATCTCTGCCTCCTGAGTAGCCAGAATTACAGGCATAAGCCACCAGCATCCAGCTAGAATGTGCATTTTGTCCAGCAGTTAGGGCCCATTTTGGGTTTGTGGTCTTGAATTTGACTGTGTGTGTGTGTGTGTGTGTGTGTGTGTATTTTCTCATTCACAGGTACTGGTAAACTAGAGTATGGGTTTATCTGGGATTATGGTTTAGACAGGTGAGAAGAGCAAATTGAGGGGACATTCACAGAAATGACTGTAATGATTGACCATGGAATTTATACTAACTAGGTGAGGAGGGATGCAAACACAGGGAGGGGTGAAGGTTAACTTAAAAGGCAGAGGCTGGGCTCATTGGTGTGTGCCTGTAATCCCAGCACCTGGAAGGCTGAGGCTATTGAGTCTGAGGCTAGCCTGGGCCACATAGTGAAACAGTTATTTAAAAAAAACAAAAAGTGTGGGGGGCAGGTGGGGATAGGATCAGTGGCTTGAAAGTCTTGGTGGGGTCAAATGATTGTTGGAGCTTGCAGGTGTTTGAAGAGTAAGAAAAAAACTGATCTATGATTGCAGCAGGCAGAGAGTAGTGGGTGATGTGGTCTGGTGATATAAGATTCAGAGCTGGGTTTTTAGTGGAGGAGGAAGGGAGGAGGTTTTAAGAGTGTATAGGGCATGGGAGAGAAAACAGGCCTGAGAGGTTTGTAAAGGAAACAGGGTTCCCGTGGAACAGCCAGTATTCAGTTAAAGGAAGATAATAAAGGGATCCTTTCTGGAAAAGGTTCAAATTATTGAGAATTTTCTGTTTCAGGGCCACCAAGGAAAGGATTGAAAAGGTGGGGAGGGGCAGGAGGTGAGGTTGGAGGAGGATTTATACAAAGCTGTCTAGGTTCTGCAGGATGAGGATCACCTGGGAGTTCTAGATTTCTTAGTGTGGTTGGCATGAACAGAAATAAGGACAGGTGAAATTGAGAGCTGGTATTGAAGGTCAGTTTTGGTGGTGTTGGCTTTAAGGGGTGAAGGAATGCAAGAGAGGAGGTCTTGCCAAATACATACAGAGTTTTCTGGGGCCTCCAACTATTGGAAGCATAGAGAATTAATAAAAGGCTTCCTTTTGTCCTCTGCAGAAGTTTTAATATATTCTGGCACTATTAGGAAATCATTAATGACTTTTAAAGAGATTTAGGACAGACTGGGAAGGTTTATATCCAAGTGTTTCTTTGGAAATACTAATGTCAGTGTAGGATAGATTGGAAAGAGAAGAACCTAAGTAGAGGAATATGTTAGGAAATTTTTTTAGTTGTCATAGATTCATGGTACTAAATTAGTAATTTTCAGATTAGTTAGAAATTAAAGGCTAGATGTAGGAGTAGAACTTGGTGACAGGCTTGCTGCTGCAGAAAAGAATGAGTTCTAAGTTTTGAGACAGTGTGTGCTTGTTTTCTTATCCACAGGTGTAAGTAAACAGAGAGCATTGAAATTGACTAGGATCATACTGTGACAGAAATAAGAAAGTTTAATCAGTTTTTGGTTTTAGGAGAGAAATTGTTAGGTTCTGTTTTGGAGGTTTTTAAGTCTTGAGACTCTTATTTTTCCTTTTCATCATACTTTTTTTACTTCTGGTTTATGAAGTAAACCTCTGTTCTAGAGGTTGTGTCTATTTTATTCTGTGCTGTATTCTTAGGGCCTGGCAGAATGAAAACAGCTCAAAAAATATTTATTGATTTAAATTAAATGGGAGAAGGTGGCTTTGAATAACCTTTTGAATTTTGAGATTCTGTCTTGATATTATGACTTTTTTTTTTTTTTTTTTTTTTTTTTTTTAAGACAAGGTCTTGCTAAATTGCCCAGGCTGTCCTCAAACATGGCAATCCTTCTCAATCTACTGGGTAGCTGGGATTACATACAGGTTCCACTATACCCAGCTAAGATGTTTTGTGGGTAAAAGAAATACAGAATTTGGATCTGGGGTACATGTAGCTCAGCCCAGTGTAGAATATTTCCCTAGTGTGCATGAGGGCCTAGGTTCCATCCTCAGCACTGCCAAGAGAAAAAGAGTAAGTTCAGATGAGTGCTGGGGGCATCTGTGCTTTATATGGTAGTTATTGTCTTTATTTTTCCCATTCATTTAATTTTTAAATTAACAAATATAATTTTATTACAATAACAATAAATTGAATATTATATTCAAGGAAGCATCATTCCTTGAAAGATAAATTCACCTGTAGAATAGTTAAACCTAGCTAATTAACATATGAATCACTTCACATAGATACTATTTTTGTGGTTTGTGGGGAGATCACTTAGTATCCACTCTTCTGGCCTCTTTCTCAAGAAAATAGTATATCATCATTAACTATTGTTACCATGCTATGAAATAGAACTCTTGTACTTATTCCTCCTAACTGTAATTCTATATGTTTTAACCAGCATCTCCCCATCCCCCAGCCACCCCAGTCTCTGGAAACCACCATTCTATTTTCTATTTCTGTGAGGTCAGCTTTTTCAGATTCCACATTATGAGCGAGAACATACATTACTTTGTCTTCTTGTCTGGCTTATTTCAGTTAACATAATGATCTATAGTTCCATCCTTGTTTTGCAAATGACAGAGGTTTCTTCTTTCTATGGCTGAAGAGTATACCATTGTGTATATATACCACATTTTCTTTGGCCGTTTATCTGTTCATGGACATGTATGGTTGATTCCATGTATTGGCTGTTGTGGGTAATATTTCAATATATGTGAAAGTGCAGATAATCTCTTTGACACACTGATTTCATTTCCTTTGATTATATACCCAGTTGTGGGATTGTTGGATCTTGTGGTAGTTTAGTTTTAATATTTTGATGGATCTTATTGTTTCCATAGTGGCTATATAAAATTACATTCCCCCCAATAGAATGTAAGAGGTCTGTTTTCTCTACCTCCTCACCAGTTTATATGGTATTTAGGTGTAAATTTAAATGAAATAGATGTCTCCAGAAGCCAAATAAAGTTCTCTAAAAACCATCATATCAAACAAACAAACAAAAAACACTTAAAGGAATCAATTCTTTTTTTTTTTTTTTTAATTGGTGGTACTGGGGTTTGAACTTAGAGAAATCAATTCTCAACATACTAAAAATCAAAGTAGAATGTTACTGAAAAAATGTTTAGATTAGTTGGTTGAGAGCAAGTACTTCCTTGGAGTCAGACAGAGCTGAGTCACACCACTAGGTATGCTAACACTTTCTCAGCTGTTGGGCAGGGACAGTGAGAGCACACTGTCCCAGGGCTGTGAGGTTCAGTGAGGAGAAACATCTTGGCATTCTTGGCACATTAAGTAAATAAATATTAGTTTGATGTTCAAACTAATCAGTGTTAATCTGATGTTGTTACTGTTAACTTTTCAGGAAACTAATCTATTTGCTCATATCTGTGTTTTCCTGTTCTTCAGTATGGTAAAACTTTCCTACTGTAAGTTGTCATATCTAATTTTTACTTAAGCTGTTCCTTAGCTTATGGCTGTTAATTTCTCTTATGTGTAAGTGGTATCTTAGAAGAGCAGAACAACTTCATCGACTACTTTTTAAATTCTTAAGTTATTTTCCTCAACTGTCTTTTTTCATTATTGTGTTTATTTTTTGATGCTAGGGTTCCAGCCCAGGGCCTCACTTGCTATGAATGTGCTCTACCACTCATCTACCGCCTTAGTCTCTCAGCTGTGGCTTTTAAGTAGTAACCTGCTAGTTACTGTTACTTTGTTATGTATGTGGTATTATTTTTTTCAAAATGTGTAAACCAGTACCCTTGGTACTAGCAGAATTAAGTTTAGTTAGCACTTTTGAGCTTCTTTCTCCCTGTCGTAGCACTTTTGAGCTTCTTTCTCCCTGTCGTCAACTCTACCATGATCCAGAATCCAGTTAGTCTTTAGTCTCATTGCTTACAGTCTAATGGGAGAGAGAGATAGTATTGTCATAATCGGGTCTGTGCTATTTACTGTACAAAATAGGATTCAGAGTATGAATTTAATTTACGTAAAATTGATTATCTAGGGCCTTATGCGTGCTGGGCAGGGCGCTGTTACTGAGCTGTACCACTAGCCCCAAGTGATTGTCTTAAAAGTATTGTCTTGTAGAGAAATCTGTCTGATTTTTCTTAGGGCTTTCTGACCAGTTTGTTATAGAAAGGAATGCAATGAAGCTTATAATTCTTGTTTTTTAATTTTATCATTTTTACATTTACTTACATGTGTATACATTATTTGGGCGACCACACCCCCCCCCCAAGCTTAAGAAGAAAAAAGGTGTGGCTCAAGGGGTAGAATGTCTGCCTCACAGCACAAAGCACTTAGTACAAACCCCAGTACTGCAAAAAGAAAAGAAAAAAGTTCTTAGCAAATTTGTCTTATGGTTTAGATTTTTCTCTAAAAGTTCTTTAAATAATTGTCTGGGAAGACATTTGAGACTGCTGGTTGGCTTAGAAGGTCAATTCCTGTTTAGATTAAGTGGAGCATTATTTTTATTTTATTTACTTTTTTGTGGAGTGGTACTAGGGTTTGAACTCAGGGCCTTATGCTTGGTAGGCTAGTGCTCTACCACTTGAGCCACTCTGCCAGTCCTTTTTTTGGTTTGGGTATTCTTAAGATAGGGTCTCACGAACTATTTGCCTGGGCTGGCTTCGAACCTCAATCCTCCTGATCTCTGCCTCCTAAGTAGCTAGGATTACACAGGTGAGCCACTGGTGTCTGGCCATGTCTACATTTTATGGATTGTAAAAACTGAGGTTCAGAGAATATACAATGTATGGTCAGTTACTTTTTAATTAACCATGATGCCTCTCATAATTAAAACCCTTAGAACAGAAACCTCTCATAATTAAAACCATTAGAACAGTGTTTCTGTTCCTATGGATTTAGAACTGCCTAGAGGTGTGATAGTTCCCTGCAAAGTCATGTATGTATTTTCTGTAGGCATTTATATAGGTATAAATACATATATATATGTCACCACTTTTATTTTTTAGTGTATATAGATGCTTTTGTGACAAATTCATTAGAAATCATGTGAAGCAGACATACTGGTGATATTAGAGGAAAATGATATGACAGTCTTAGCAGTGCAAGATATTTGAATTAACAGCTTTGCATAGTTTGCTACAAATTGGTAAGATACAAGAATGGGTTTCTTGAAAGTAATTAAAATCAGTGTTAATGGTAATATCTGAAATTGTTCTTGTCATCAGTAGTTTATTAAAATAAGGAAAAAGTTGACCCTAGTTACTTGGGAAGCTGAGCCCAGGAGGTCAGGGCCAGCTAGGGCAACATAGTGTGACCCCCATCTATTAAAAAAAGAAAGAATAATGAGAAAAATTAGTTTTAAATTGCTGAAATCAAAATTTTAAATTGTGAAATCTAATTAAGTATAAAGATGACTAAATCTATTTCTGGATTCTAGCTTAATTTTTAATTCTGTGTGAGGGGGTGTGTTTTGCTGGGGATGGAACCTAGATCCTCAGATATGCTAAGCAAGTGCTTTACAATTGAGCTACACCTCAGCCTCATAAATGTTTAATATTTAATGATTAGTCTTTTTCTAACTTAGCAACTGTGTGCTCTCTGGACACATAACATTGTATTCTGTTATCTGTTCCATAGGTGTTTCTATTGTTGATAAAAAAATATTTTCAGTCCTGTAGGCATTCTAGGTTCCAGTATAAGCTCAAATAATAATGCTTTAAAATATTTGTGCTATTTGTGTCTGTGTAGCTACTAAGATAAACAAGAATTGTCTGAGAAGTCCTGGCCCTGGGGGCACTTACATTTAGTAGTGAAGCCATCCAATAAACATGACTAACATGCAAGTAGGTATCTGTAATAAATGCTAGATAGGGACAAATGCTTTTTGGAAGTGCTGTTTTCTACTTTCAGAAACTGTTTTCTGAGAAAACTTTTCTAAGTAGACATTCTATCAAAGAAACCTGAGTGATGACATAAACATACCACTTGTGCAGCATCTGGAGTACAACCAGATAGCAGGATCAGCAAATGCAGAGGCTATGAGGGAGGGGTGACTTGGCCTTATTCAAGAGACAGCAAGGAGGCAGATGTGGCTGGAGCATATGAAGGAGAGTGGGATGGTGGCGCTATACTACTTGAGCTACACCTACAGCCCTTGAAATACATTTTGAAGACAGAATCAACAGGATGGATTGATTGTGATGTGAAAGAGCACAGTCCAGGATAACTCCAGGGCTAATAAGTAGACACTGGCCTTTTTTAAACAAACCAGTATTCACAGCTGGGTGCTGTTGGCTCACACCTGTTATCTTTGCTACTTGGGAGGCTGAGATCAGGAGGATTGAGTGCCTGCTTTGCAAATCTGAAGCCCTGAGTTCAAACTCCAGTTCCACAAAAATAAATAAAATAATTGGTTTTAACCAGATTTTGTGTTTTGAACCTGTGCTGCTTCTGTGATTAAAAAATGGGTAATTTCAAAGTTAGAATTAACATGGTACTAAATGTAATCTAAATCTTAGTGCATTGTCTAGTACCCCTTTTAAGTTTAGGAAAGAATTTATGTGACATAAAACTTTTATTTTGTCTTTTTATTCTTAGTGATTGGCCTTTGCACTCTTTCCACATTTAAAGATGGTGAAGCTAGATATCCATACGCTGGCCCATCACCTCAAACAGGAACGGTTATATGTAAACTCTGAGAAACAGCTTATTCAGAGGCTGAATGCAGACGTACTTAAAACAGCTGAAAAGCTGTATCGTACAGCATGGATTGCAAAACAACAGAGAATTAATTTGGATCGGCTTATTATAACCAGGTAAAGGAAAGATTTTTCAGGTCATAGATTTTGTAAACCACTTTAATTATATGCTAACTGTAATTAAGTAAATACTTCCAATAAAGTGCATGATTGAAGATAGTTTAAATCAGTGTTAAGGTGATTCTTTGCTTATAAAACATATACAGCTTAATTTTGTTTATTAGCTTAAGCACTGCTATATAAAGTTATAACTTTAGTATCAATGTTTTATATCATACTATTTTTATGTCTTTGTATATATAAAATTTTGTTGTTGTAGAGAATAAGACACCTTGTTTTCTACTTTTCTCATATTACTTGTATGCATTTCCATGTTTTGATATTGTATATCTACTTTTAGAAACTACATACTTCCTTATGTTAATGCCTTATTGTTCTCTTGTTCTAAGAAGCAGTTTTTAACTATAATAATAGTAGTATAATGTTAAGAAGTCAGACACAAAAGAATATATACTATATGATTGTATTTATATGAAATTCAGAAAGAGGTAGGACTGATCTTTGATGACGGCAATCAAAATAATGGATGCTTGTTGGGCATGCAAAAGCATTCTGGGACATCTCTTCTTCATCTTTTCCTTTTCCTCCTCCTCCTCCCTCTCTCCCTCTCTCCCTCTCTCCCCCACCCCCCATGGAGCTGGGAGGGGTTTGTCAAACCCTGGTCCTTGTGCTACTTCACCTCTCTACCTATATCCCTAGCTTCACCCCACACACTTTTTTTTGTTTTGTTTTTTTGAAATGGGGATCTCATCATATTACCCAGCCTAACCTCATACTCTTGGACTCAAGCCTCTTGTCTCTGTCTCTCAAGTCTCTTGTCTCTGTCTCTTAAGTAGCTGGGACTACAGACAAGTTCCACCACATCTAGCTGTTCTGTGTCTTAATCTGGGTTGTAAATAAAAATTGATGAAATTGAGCTCTTGAGATTTAAGCAGTTTCCTGTATTTTATCTCAGTAAGATAGTTTCTTTTCTAAGTAAGGGTAAAGAAAACAGTGCTGCTGTGAATTTCCTCTAAAACCAGGAACAATACAAGTGTGTGCACTGCCACCATTCTTAGTTAATACAGTGTTTGAATTCTTAGCTAGAGCAGTAGACAGTAGAAAGAAAAGGAATACAAATAGGAAGGGAAGACCCTAAAAACTCTACTAGGAGCTCTTAGATCTGATAAGCACTTTCAACAAAGTAGGAGTATACAAAATGAACATAGGAAAAAAAAGTAGCTTTTCTACACACTACTCACTGAAATAGAAGTCTGGAAGGCAGTCCCATTCATAATAAACTCAAAAAAAAAATTAGGCATAAACTTAACCAAAAATGTTGAAGACTTCTACAATGAAAAACTATGGGGGGGGGGGTAAGGGAAGGGGCACAAGTAAGGAGGGCAGAAATGACCCAACATTGTATGCACATATGAATAAAATAAAAATTAAAAAAAAAAAAGAAAAACTATAAAGCACTGAAGAAAGAAATTGTAGAAAACACTAAAGAATGGAAAGACCTTCCAAGTTCATGGATTGGCAGAATTAATATTGTGAAAACAGCCATACTATCAAAAATGATACACAAATTCAGTGTATTCCCAATCAGAATCCAATGACATTCTTCATAGAAGTAGTAAAAACAGTCATAAAGTTCATATGGAAAGACAGAAGACCCTGAATAGCCACAGCAATTCAGAGCAAAAAGAGCAGTGCTGGAGGTACCACAATTCCTAACTTCAAACTATACTGCTGTGCCATTGTAACAAAATCAGCATGGTCTGGCATAATAGAAGATCCAGAAATAACCCCAAGCAGGTACTGCAATCTGATTCTTTTTTGGAGGGGGCAGGGGTGAGGACTGGAATTTGAACTCAGGGCTTCATGCTTGCAAAGCTGGTGCTCTACCGCTTACACCACATCTATGGTCCATTTTGCTCTGGTGATTTTGGAGGTGGGAGGTCTCACCAATTATTTGCCCAGGCTGGCCTCAAACTACAATCCTCCCGGTCCCAGTCTCCCAAGTAGCTAGGATTACAGACATGAGGCACAAGCGCCCAGCTGCAGTCTGATTCTTGACAAAGTGTCAAAAACATACATTGCAAAAAAGACAGCCTCTTTAACAAGTGGTGCTGGGAAAACTGTACGCAGTTTTCCTGAAAGTAGATCCCTCTCTCTCACCTTGCATAAAAAAAATCAACTCAAAGGCAGGTAGGTACCAGTGATCTCGCCAGAGGTAGAGATCAGGAGGATTGTGGTTTGAAGCCAGCCCGGGCAAATAGTTTGACAGACCCTATCTTGAAAATACCCATCACAAAAAAAGGGCTGGTGTTGTAGCCCAAGGTGTAGGCTCTGAGTTCAAACATCAGTATCGAAAAAAACAAAAGCATAAAAACCTCAAAATGGATCAGGGACCCTAATGCAAGACCTAAAACTTTGAAACTACAAGAGGAAAACATAGGGGAAACACTTCATGATATAGACATAGGCAAGGACTTTCTGACTAAGACCCCAATAGCTCAGAAAACTGGAGCATGAATTGGCAAATAGGATTTATGAAATTAAAAAGCTTCTGATATGGGCAAGGTAGTACACAACTATAATCCCAGATACTCAGAAGGCAGAGGCAGGAAGATCATGAGTTTGAGGCCACCTGGGCAAAGTTAGCAAGACCCAGTCTCAACAGAATAAAAAAAAAAATACCAAAAGGTCTGGCCATGTAGTCAAATGGTAAAGAACTTGCCTTAGCACGTGTAAGACCCTGGTTTAGTCCTCTGTAACACACACACACACACACACACACACACATACACACACACAAAATAAATAAATAAATAGCTTCTGTACAGCAAAAGAAACAATTAGTAGAGTGAAGAGACAGCGTACAGAATGGAAGGAAGAAAATCTTTGCCAGATATTCATCTGAACTAAAAAAAATTAAACATCAAAATAATAAATAATCCAATCAATAAATAGGCAAATGAACTGAACAGACGCTTTTTTTTTTTTGGAGAAATCCCATCTCCAAAATAATCAGAGCAAAATGGACTGGAGTTGTGGCCCAAGCAGTAGAACACCAGCTTTGTAAGCCTAATCCATGAGTTCAAATACCATCCCATCAAAAAAAAGTTAAAAGTAGAACTCACATGTGACTTAATTATACTAGTTTAATGTATCTACCCATCTTACTTCAGAGTTACCATGTTTATTGGGGCAGTATTCACAGTGTCTATATTAATCAACCTAGGTGTCCATCAGTGGATGAATAGATAAAAGAAAATGTGGTATATATACACAATGAAATTTTACTCAGCCATAAAGAATAAAATTATGTCCTTTTGCAGGAAGAGAGATAGAACGGGAGTTCACCATGTTAAGTGAAGTAAGCAAGTTCCAGAAATACAAGTATATTGCATCTATTCTCTCATCTGTGGAAGCTAGGGGAAAACTACAAAACGGGACCAAACAAAACAATAGTGCTGCTGTGAACACTGGTGTAGATTTTTACCCCTCCTTTAGGCTCGTTTAGGATTTATTTACAGAAGTAACAAGCCTGGTTGAAGGATGTGATTCTGCAGCTCATTACATACTGGCACACTGTTGTTGAAAAAAAGTTGAGCAATTATGCCTGACATAGACTTCGTTTTGATTACTTTTTAGTATTTGGATATTTGTAAACTTTCTTGTGTCCACAAATAAGTGGTTTTAATGTTAGCAAATTTTTAATTTAATTCCAGAGTGCAGTTCTGGACAGCAGTTGTTAGTACCTACAAATTGATGCTTTTCATTTAATCTTTTTTTTTTTTTTTTTTTTGGTACTGGGGTTTGAACTCAGAGCCTATACCAGCCCTTTTTTGTGATAGGTTTTTACCAAGATCCTCCTGATTTCTGCCTCCTAAGTAGGTAGGATTACAGGTGTGAGCCATTGGCACCAGACTCTTTTCACTAATCTTGAATTGACTTTCTTTGTATTTTTTAGTTTTGTCTGTCTTTGCTCATTCACATGCTCATATTCTAAAAGATTTTAGCAATTCAGAATGATCTCATTGTTGGGACTGTAATCAGCTCATATTTCCATGTTTCAGTGTAGTATATGTGTTATGTTATCACTGTTATTAATAACATTATTTTACTTGCTTGCTAATTTTTTAGTGCTGAAGCCTCCCCTGCTGAATGTTGCCAGCATGCCAAGATTTTGGAAGATACACAGTTTGTTGATGGATACAAGCAATTGGGATTTCAGGAGACAGCTTATGGAGAGTTCTTAAGTCGATTAAGGGAAAATCCACGTCTTATTGCCTCCTCTTTGGTTGCTGGAGAAAAACTTAATCAGGAGAACACACAAAGTGTTATTTACACAGTTTTTACCTCCCTTTATGGCAACTGCATTATGCAAGAAGATGAAAGCTACCTCCTTCAGGTTTTGCGATACTTGATTGAATTTGAACTTAAAGAAAGTGACAATCCCAGGCGACTTTTGAGGAGAGGAACTTGTGCCTTCAGCATCTTATTTAAACTTTTTTCTGAAGGACTCTTTTCTGCCAAACTTTTCCTCACAGCTACTTTACACGAGCCAATCATGCAGCTGCTTGTTGAAGATGAGGATCACCTGGAAACAGATCCAAACAAGCTAATTGAGAGATTCTCCCCATCTCAACAGGAAAAACTCTTTGGAGAGAAAGGCTCAGATAGATTCAAGCAAAAAGTTCAAGAGATGGTGGATTCCAATGAGGCCAAATTGGTGGCTTTGGTGAACAAATTTATTGGTTATCTGAAACAGAACACCTACTGTTTTCCTCATAGTCTGAGGTGGATTGTGTCACAGATGTACAAAACCCTCTCTTGTGTAGATAGGTTAGAAGTTGGGGAGGTCAGAGCAATGTGTACTGATCTCCTGTTGGCTTGCTTCATTTGTCCTGCAGTGGTCAATCCAGAACAGTATGGAATAATTTCTGATGCACCTATTAATGAGGTGGCACGATTTAACCTAATGCAGGTATGCGTTTGCTTATTATTATTGTGGCGTTTAGTTTAAAATTAGTTGATTTTGGGCAGTGGTAGTGGGACAAAAATATGATAACAATGTTCATATTTTCTTACCATTCCTTTTCTCCAAACTGTCCTAAATATTTGCTTCTTAATGAAACAAAACCGGTCATATTAGGATCTTGAAATACTGTAGTCAGATTGCATTAGCTTTTTTTGTTTTGCTTTTTTATTGTTGGTACTAGGGTTTGATCTCAGAGCTTTGTGCTTGCAAGGTAGGCACGCTACCACTTAAACCACGCCCCCAGCCCTTTTTAGCTTTGGTTATTTTTGAGGTAGAATCTCAAATTTATGCCCTGGCTGGCTTGGACTGCAATCTTCTTTACACTCCTGTGTAGGTGAGATGACAGGCACATTCTACAGTGCCCTGTCTTTTATTGATTGAGATGGGGTCTTACTAACTTTTCGTCTGGGCTGACCTTGCACCACATTCTCTGCTTCCTGAGTATCTGGGATTTCATGTGTGAGCCGCTGTGCCTGGCTCTTCATTAGTTTGTAACGACATCTTTACACTCTTAAATGAGTATATTGATTAGACTTTTCTAGAACATTTCCATCACCCCTTCCTATAATTCCAAAATCCAGAATGAAAACTGAGTTATCTTTTATATTTCACTTGGTATAGCAAAACCTAAGCTAACTAAGCAAAACTAACACAAGGCTAATTTTAATTGGTATGTTTGTTGCAGAAATGTAATTTGTTTCACTGTAGGAAACCACCCTACATGTATGTATTCCCTTTCTGAAACTTCTGACATCTGGATCTGAATTTCAAAAAGAGGATTTTTGAACATATAGTAGCACTTTTTTCTTTTTTTAATCATTTGAGCTACTGATGTCACCTCATCATCGCTGCTGGGAATCTTTTCATCTTTTTTGTTTGTGTCGGAAGTTGAACCCAGGGTCTCACACATTCTAAGCATATGCTTTACTACTTGGCTACTTCCCCATCCTTTTAATCATCTTATTCTCCAGAAATACAGTGAAAAGACATTGGATT
Organism: Castor canadensis; assembly: GCF_047511655.1. Classification (NCBI taxonomy): domain Eukaryota; kingdom Metazoa; phylum Chordata; class Mammalia; order Rodentia; family Castoridae; genus Castor; species Castor canadensis. The sequence continues at coordinate 10,263,242 of NC_133398.1, read as the reverse complement.
CATTCACAATAGACTATCTTTGGAATTTTTAAATTGTTATTTGTTACTTTTTGAGACAGGTTCTCGCTATATAGCTCAGACTGGCCTCAAACTCACAATCATCCTGCCTTAGCCTCTCAAATGCTGGGATTGTAGGCATATACTACCATGCCCTGCTTGATTTTTTTTTTTTAATGATAAGCCTTTTTTTTATGATTGGTTCTGTCATCTTGAGGTATTTATCAATTCACTGTATCGAAATCCCTGAAATATGGCTGGTGGCGTGTCTCAAGTGGTAGACTGCCTGCCTAGCAAGTGTCAGGCCCTGACTTCAAACCCCAGTACCTAAAAAAAAAACCCTGAGATAAAATTTAAACTTTTTCAGCATCTATGAAGCACTACCAATTTTTCTTTTTTTTGTACTTCTTGGTGGGACTGAGGTTTGAACTCAGGGCTCCTGCTTGCAAAGCAGACACTCTACCACGTGAGCCACATCTCCAGTCCAACATTACATATTCTTATGACAGTGTGTTTATAGTTTTATTTTCATCATTCTCATACATACTGAATTACATATTTCCAAAATGAGTGAAACGAGGGATTGTCCACATGTTGAGAAAGTAATGCTGTGAGGATATTAGCTTTCAACACAGAGCCTGTATAGGAAATATAGTAGTAGTTCACTTTTGGTAGTAAGGAACTTACTGTGCAACATAGTGTTTACTTTACCAAAGAGCTTCTATTCTGTGGTAATTGTTTTCTTTGAAATACAGAAAGACTATTCTGGCTGGGCTGCCAGTGGCTCACGCCTATAATCTTAGCTTCTCAGGAGACAGATCAGTAGGATTTCGGTTTGAGGCCAGCCCAAGCAACAAAAGCAAGACCCTATCTTAAAAATATCCAAAACACACACACACACAAGCACACACACACACACAAAATGGGGGCTGGTGGAATGGCTCAAGTGGTCTCCCTAGCAAGTAGTGAGGCCCTGAGTTCAAACCGCAGAACCTCAAAAAAAAAACAAAAAAGAATATTCTATTTTGAGTGCTTTGTGAATACTATAGGGAAAAGCATTTTATATTACCTTTAAGTCATTTAATAAGTGAATCAGCAGATTAACTAAAAAATTTCCAAACTCATGAAAAATGCAGTATCAGAAACAAATGTATTGGATTTTTAACTTCCTAATCTTGACATGTGTTAAAGAAAAATTACAACAAAGTTTTTCATTTCCTCTTATTACTCTTAAACTGAAAACAGTAAAAGCTGACATAAATAAGATATGCATTTTATTGGGGACACTGTTTTTCATGCCTCATTAGATTGGTGTAAACATTGTGAAACCAGATTTTTAGGATGGAGTTAGTGCTTTCATGAGTAGAACTTGTGAGTATGTATAGTCTGTATCTATCACTGGTTTGGGTTGCAGGTAGGCCGTCTTCTGCAGCAGTTGGCAATGACTGGCTCTGAAGAGGGAGATCCCCGGACAAAGAGCAGCCTTGGAAAATTTGACAAGGTAAGAATGCATACTGTATCATATGAAATACTGTTTGTAGAAAATTCTGCTAAGGTATTAATAAACCTAACTACTCTCTTTAGTAAATCTTGTTCTTAGGCGATATATAAATTAATTTAGTAATTACCTTTTTATTATATTGGATTAACAAATTTAAGATTAAGATTTCTCTAGATTATTAACTCTCCCTCATAGAAATACTGATGTCATTGTAATGAGAATCAAAGGCTTGTTAAGATTATTTTAACAGCTTGTTCTTAAAAGATTGCTATTGTTGGACACCAGTGGCTCACACCTGTAATCCTAGCTACTCAGAAGGCAGAGATCTGGAGGATCATGGTTCAGAGCCAGCCCAGGCAAAAGAGTTCTCAAAACCCTATCTCGAAAAAAATCCATCACAAAAAAAAGCTGGTGTAGACCCTGAGTTCAAGCCCCAGTACCGCAACAAACAACAAAAAAAAACCGCTATTAAATCAAAGCTGTGGGTATACCAATCAGCCTTAGCTGTGTAATTTTAAGAGTATTTCAGAAGTTAACATTTATGGCATTGTTCAGTAGCTTAGTAGAATAACTTTCTTCATATTTCAAGTAGGCTAAACATTCAGCCTGGTTTAAAATTCTAAGGTTGTGCAATGAAATTTCCTTCTCACCTCTCATCTGTAACCTTCATTTACTGTCCAAAAGGTTCTTGAAGTTATCAGTATTTTATGTATCTTAAAGTTTTCAAAGTATATGAGCAAACTCCTACATAGATTCTCCCACTTACCACATCTCTCCCTTTCAGAAATGGGAGGCAGTGTGGTGTATACAATGTTCTGTGTCATGTTTGTTTTGCTTGCCAGAATATCTTGAGATTGTTCTATATCAATGCATAAAGTGCCTCATTTTTTTTTAATGTTGGGTTTAAAATAATTTTCAAAAAGTGAAATGTTTTTCATGCTTATACACCTTAATCAGAAATTTCATTCCAGTATTTTAAAAGGGAAGAATTCACCTTGATCTTTTCCTATTTTAACAGAATTGTGTTGCTGCTTTCCTTGATGTTGTGATTGGGGGCCGTGCAGTGGAGACTCCTCCCATGTCCTCTGTTAATCTTCTGGAAGGGCTGAGCAGAACTGTAGTTTATATAACCTACAGTCAGCTTATTAGTTTGGTAATGACTTTATTCTTTATTAGGTGTTTCTCAAAATTCTTTTAGCTCAGCATGTGCAGAGTCATAGAGGAGTACATTATGTAAGAAATACATGTTGTGCTTGAAAATCTGGTTTCATCGGTGAATGTCCTTTATTTTTGGTAGGTAAATTTTATGAAAAGTGTGATGTCTGGAGATCAACTGAGAGAAGACAGAATGGCTCTTGACAATTTATTGGCAAACCTACCCCAGGCTAAGTCGGGAAAGAGCAGCAGCTTAGAAATGACTCCCTACAATACTCCTCAGCTGTCTCCAGCAACCACTCCAGCAAATAAAAAGAATCGATTACCTATAGGTAATAACAATTTCTCATATTGAAGCTTTTCATTAAATTTAATTTTTTTTATTAGCCTTGTGATTGTTCTATGTTTTGGAATATAGTTTTTTGTTTTTATTTTTGAGATAGAATCTTTTGTAGTGCAGGCTTGGCCTCAAACTTGAGATATTCCTGCCTCTGCTTCTAAGTACTGGGATTACAGGCAGATACCCACCCTGTCTGTCTTAAAATACAGTTTTAAATACTTCTGAAAAATCTTTTCCTGCATTTACTGTATTTCAGTAAATGTAAATGCCTATAATCCCAGCTACTCAGAAGGCAGAGATTGGGAGAATTATGGTTCACGGCCAGCCCATGTACAAAGTTAGTGAGACCATATCAGCAAACAAATCGGGTATGATAGCGCACACCTGGAGTACTAGCTATGTGGGAGACATAGATAGGAGGGTTATAGTCCCGGACTGCTCTGAGCAAAAACTCAAGACCCAGCTTTTTCTCTCTCTTCGCTCTCTCCCTCTCCCACCCGGCAATAAAGAATCTCTTGGCCAGAAAAAAAAAAAAAAAAAAACTCAAGACCCAGTCTGAAACATAACCAGAACAAAAAAGGTTAAAAGTGTGGCTCCAGTGGTAAGGCCCTGAGTTCAAACCCTGAACTGAAAAAAATGTTTTCACTAGTTAAGTGGAAAATAATAGTTATTGTTTCTGTTGTTATTTTTGCTACTAATCAGCCTCTTATCAGCTGAGCCAAGTAAGATATATTAACGTTGTTATAAAATAAAGGAAAAGTTTCTTTTTATTATGTCGCTTGTTCAAAAGTTCATTTAATCAAGTTTTATTCTCTCAATAAGCATTTGTTATCAATTTATGTATACACACAAAAAAAATTGAGCATGTAGCTTGTACCAGACACTATGTAAATCCTTTTTAAATGTTTCATTTAATCCACACAAACATCCCAAGAGGGTATAATCACTGTCTGTGCATGAAGCACTGTGTTAGACCCTGGGAATGAAAAAACCATTGGCACATGTCCTTACTCTCAGTTTGTTTGCTTATGGGTAGTTGGGATGAACAAGAGACCAGTGTCCTTCATAGGACCAAGTGTTCTGATGGAGATAAGCATGGGGGTTATACGACCCTAACTCAGTCAGGTGATGGTGTTCTCGGAAGACCTTGCAGCCTGCACTGTCTCTTGAGAGGTGCTGGTAGTTGTAGTAAATGAGCAGAGGAGCAGGAGTGTTTCAGTGCCTTGATGATGAACTGTTCAGTGAACATGAGTAATCATTACACTTTATACATTTTGAAGAATGGAATTTCATTCGTATAGTTTTGTGAGCTGAATTGTTAAGAACACAGTTTCTTAAAGCTAAAATTGATCTACTTTACACAATCTAATATAGAATTCTATCAGCAGCAGGAATGTGGCATCATATTCTTCAAGTCTTTGACTTTTTCATTATCCCAAAATGTCAGATTCACAATTAAAAATAGAAAAAAAAAATTTACTAGTGATTTTTAGTATTATGAGGTGTTTATGCTCTGGTAACATGAACAAATAGATGATTTTTGGTAAATAAGAGATATTTTTCCCATTGTTCATTACTGTACATTAGTTTTTTCATTTTCTGTCATCCAAAAGTGTCATTAGATAAGGTTGTAATGGAAAGTAAATTACAAATGTTTGCCCAGTATTATTTTGTGTAGTCATGTGACCTGATCATTGCATTTATTTCATATTTTGAAAAAAATGTATCCATTACTGAAAGGGTTGATTTTCTTTCTATTTAATGTCTTCGCAACCCAGGACAACAGTTAGCAGCCATCACTGCCTGGGATTCCTCAGCCACCAATCTTACTGCTCATATTACACTAGTAGCCCCGTTTGGTGGGTAATAGGCTGTTCTTCCTGTTCATGTACAACTTTCATTTAAGAAATAGTTTCTACAAGTGTGCTCCATGTGCATGTTGCTTTTGCTTTATCTAAGTTGCTACATGAAATTTGATTACTTGCAATTTTATAAATTACAGAATTTGCTAAGATCATAGACCTGCTCATGAAGTTGAATTTAAGTTCACAATTTAGTAGAAGATAGGAAGGGCCAGCAAATAATGGTGTGAACAAGCCTATTTTAGATTTTTGAAAATTGGGGAATGTTCTGATTAACAAACACACTGATACCACTGTGAAATAAAGATGGTTATATATATTTTTTGCCTCTCTGTCTTAAAGGAAGTCAGCATTCTCTCAAAGTGGATTTGAGAGACTTTTGCAATAATAGCTTTTTTACTTTATATTTGTACTTTTGATTATTTTGCCCTGAGAGAGAATATCTATTTACCTGTCCAGTTGTATTGAATTTTATTGCTCTTTGAGAGAAAATGGAAACATCACAGAGGACTAAACCACTTAGAAAAATTGTCACAAGCAATCTAAATCTTTCAGTGTCCAAAGTTCTTAAAAGATATAGAGGATAGATTATTTTAGAAAAAAAGCATTACCTATTTAATTATAGGCAGGGGAAAGACACCAAAAATAATTTGGTCCTTAATTAATTTAAAATGTTTCCATAAAAGATCTCATATTCAAACCTAAGGAAGACTCTCTTACATGTGGAATGAGATTAATACATTTCAAAGGAAAAAAAATGATCCTGGTTTTGCCAACATTTATTTAATTAAAATATATTACTGTGCAAGGCATGGCGGTTCATGCTTGTAATCCCAGCTCTCAGGAGGCTGAGGCAGGAGGATTGTGAGTGTGAGGCTAGTCTAGGCTATGTATTGAGATCCTGTCTCAAAAAAAAAAAAAAAACCAGAAGACAAAAACAAACTATTACTTGATAGGGTTATCAGGTTTCCAAATGAGAGTTTCTAACATTTTCAAATTCAGTTATGAGTGTGGGAGATCTGTGGCAGGTAAATCATTTTATATTAAATATAGTTAAGGTACCTTAAAAAGGTGAGAAACAATGTAATGCCTTTCTTGCCACCTCAGTCTTAAATTTCTTGGGGTGTGCATACTGTGCTGCAGATGTGATTCTGTGCACTTTCTGTCTGGTGGGCGTGGGTGAATGTTTCTGATGATCAGTGCTGAAAGGAAATCCCTTACTAGTCATCAGTGGAGTAGCAGGGAGAATATTTTTTGTTTTGTTTTTATTTCTCTTATCCACATTTTCACCTCTTTTTTTTGTGCATGTGCAAATATCCAGCACTAATAGTAAAAAGTTTTGTATTCATTGTGCTATTTTCTTCATTTTGATGTTTTGTCAAAAAAATTTTTTTTTCATCAGCAACTCGGAGCAGAAGCCGCACCAATATGCTAATGGATCTACATATAGACCATGAAGGCTCGTCTCAAGAAACCATCCAGGAGGTACAGCCAGAAGAGGTGCTGGTCATTTCTTTAGGGACAGGTCCCCAGCTTACTCCAGGGATGATGTCAGAAAATGAGGTATGAATATATCACTACATTTGTAACTATCAATGTTAAGAAATTTAAGATGGCGGTAGGGCACATGCATTTGGGAGGCTGAGACGGGATTTACAGGCAGGAGAATCTCAAGTTGTAGGTTACCTGTGGCAAAGTTAGGGAGACCCTATCTCAAAAACAAAACAGCAAAAAAAAGGTCTGAGGGCATAGCTCAAGTGCTAGAATACTTGTCTAGCATGTGCAAGGTCCTGGGTTCAATCCCTAGCACCATTAAAAAAAGAATGCATAGAGGCTTAGTGGTTTATAGATAACAGAGATTTATTTCATGCCTGTAATGGAGGCATGGAAGCAAGAGAATGAGGGTTCATGACCAGCCCAGGCTACACAGTAAGACCCTGTCTCAAAAAAAAAAAAAAAAAAAATCTGCCACATCACTTGCTGAGTACTAAACTAATAAAATAAACTTTAATAACCGTACATGACACAACAGAGCAAAGGAAACACCAAAGCATTCTGACTCCTGCAATCCTGACCACTGCTCATCCTGTATGTGACTGTCAGTCTTTGGCACTGGTTGGGTAATGGAAAGGATAGCTACAGTTGGCTTACCTCTGATACACTTGTTCCTCAAGTTCCGTGTAAAAGTTTGGCAGAGCTCCTAAATGGATTTTTAGTTAAGAATGATTAAGAAGAAGTTAAATATGCATTTAATGAGGTTTCTTTTCTTTTGTTTTTATGGGATTGGGATTCAGATTTACAAAGTAGATGTTCTGCCTTTGAGCTACACCTCCAGTCCATTTTGCTGTGGTTAGTTTTTGGAGATGGGGTCTGGCAAGTTTATTTGCCTGGACTGGCCTTGAACCGCAATCCTCTCAATCTTAGCCTCCCAAGTAGCTAGAATTGTAGGTGTGAGCCACTGGCACCTGACTTGGTTTATTTTTTTATGAGTAGTCTTTCATTTGTGAATAATCGAAGTTGATATTTTATTTTTTAGGTCCTAAACATGCAGCTTTCCGATGGAGGACAAGGAGATGTCCCTGTTGATGACAACAAGCTCCACGGTAAACCTGATAAAACCTTGCGCTTTTCCCTCTGCAGTGATAATCTGGAAGGCATATCTGAAGGTGAAGGGCCACTTCATTCAGGGAGTTGTGTGGTTCAAGTCATATATGGTTTTGTGTTCTTTAAAGGAGCCTTATAAATTACAATTAAGCCATCTGCGCCTCTCACGAGGAGAATAATGAAATTTTCCTCTAAATGGGCTTGAACAGTTGAGTGTAAAGATTGTTTCCTGAATAAAATTAAGATCGCAGGAGGCTTTTGGTCATATAAAATGAAGAAGATGTAATCTCCATTCAGATTTAAATAGAGTGACAGCAAGTTTTATTTTCCAGTTCTACTATATACCAACGCTTACCGAGCTCTTTTAGAAGGATATGATGCATGTATAAATGAAAAAAATGGGCTTACTAGTATTGCAGGATGTTGTGTATTCTTTGAATGTTCTGCCTTTCTTTATTTACATATTCACATACACATTTGTGAAGCAGGATATAAAGCAAATAGGACTAAAAGAGAATTGTAAGCCAAGATGGTGAAGTAAGAATATATCATTCCACATATCAACAAATTTTTTTAAATGAGAAAAAGTTCAAGTTTGCTAACATTTAAAAGTAAATATAAATGTTACTCCTTTTTTCTCTAACCTTTCAAAATTTCACGAGTAATTTATGTTCACCCTAGAAAATGTAAAAAAAGTAGAATCATCTGTAATTTCACCATTCTGTTAATAGCAGTTAATATTTTTGCTTATTTGTAGCAAAACTATGTTTATGATGTTTTATAACCTTTTTGGTTTAATAACATAGCCTTTGTAATTTTACATTCTTCAATAACATGTTTTTAAATGCTTTTTCCTTTAATTTCAATAGGCGTATCATAGTTTACTTAAGCACTCTTCTGTGATCAGTAGGTAGATTGCTTCTGTTCTTTAGGTATTATAAGTTCTGCAGTAAGCAACTTCAATTTTTGAGTAGTTTATTAGAGCAAATTTCTAGAAGCAGAATTTCTGGCTCAAAGGGCATATATATTTTTAAGGCATAAATTCAGTACTAAAAGTACTTTAAACTGGGTTTGGTGGTACATGTCTGTAATTCCAGCACTTTGAAGACTGAGGCAGGAGGATTGAGAGTTCAAGGCTAGCCTAGTCTTCATAGCAAGACCCTGTCTCAAAAAAACAAAGCAAAACAAACAAAAAGTCCCAAAGAACTTTAATCAGTTTTTAGTCTCTTTTCAAGGCATGAAAAATTGCATGGTAGTTATAAATGTTTAAAAAGAATGCTCACAGGATAAAAATTTCTCTAGGTCCTTCAAATCGCTCCAATTCAGTGTCCTCTCTAGACCTGGAAGGAGAGTCTGTGTCAGAGCTAGGGGCAGGGCCTTCTGGAAGTAATGGAGTTGAAGCCCTGCAGCTGTTGGAACATGAGCAAGGTAAACTTGAATGCAGCTGTGCAAGTACCAAAGAATTTATTTTATTGCAATATAAGCAACAGGTTTGCATGTAAGTTGCCTGTGTTGAGTAAGAATATTTTTAGGTTGGTTATATAATGACCATTAAACTTGCATTTAATCATAGTTCCTTAAGTTCTAAAAAAGGTGTTTGATAAGTGAATTGTTTAGGTTTAAATTGCATACAATGGTATGGATTACTTTAAATTCTGTAATATTTGGTATCTTAACTCTGTGACATTGAAGAGATACAATGATAGTCAGGGCTCAAGGACTTAGAATAGGGAAAGAATGGTATGCAAATAATTAAAAGTGTTTTGGCAGTTCTGAGTGGAGATAGATGTGGTTAGAAGTATGATAGAAAGCCTATTTGAAAAAAATGCTAGCCTGAAAGCCTGTGACTTTGCATCAGCAGAAGTTGGAGCTAGGTCATTCTAAGTGAAAGACTAGTACAAACAAGTAAAAGAAGTGGGAAACCATAGTACTTACTTGGGTATCAGTAAGGAAGTAGGGTGAGGCAAGAATTGAAAAGTGGGTAGATCCTTATTGTGGACAGAAGGAAGTCTGTACTTTAGTAGCAAGTCAGAAGCTGTTTAAAGTTTTTAGTTAATGAGGATAAAGGTTGACAGTGATCTTCTTGTGCTTTAGGAAGATTAATTTGAAAACATTTTCTTGTATTTGTTTAAAGATCTCAAGTTTGGGACAGATACCTTCAACTGGGTTTGAGACAGCGATTCCTAGAAATTAGAGTATATAAGAATTAACTGGGAAACTTTTTAAAACTTTCATTTCCCAAGTCACACTTCTAGAAATCCTGGTTCAGTCCATTTTTAGAAAGCAAAAGAATATTGCCATTGGAGTATGTATAGCTTGAATAAAAGTATTTTATTGGATTGGTTTATCAGTATAAAATTAGAATTAAGTTCACTACAAATAACATAGAAACTTAAAATAATACTAACTTATGACAGAAATTAAATGACTATTACCTCTTTTACAAGCCTTCTGGGTGATTCCAGTGTAGGTGGTTGGCAGTCTACATTTTGTGAAATGCTAAGTTAAGTGAGTTGAGGGCTGGGGTATGGCTGAAGTGGTAGAGCACCTGTCTAGAAAGCATGAGACCCTAATTTCAAACTCAGTACTGCCTTCCTCCCCCACCCTCCAAAAATAAAGTGAGTTGAGAACCAGGCATGATGATGCATGCCTGTGATCTTAGCACTTGAGAGGCTGAGGCAGGGTTCACAAGTCAGAGGCCAGCCTGGGCTACATAATAAGACCTTGTCTCAAAAAAACAAAATAGGTAAATAAAATCCACAAGCGAGTTGACATGAGGTCTTAGTTTTGATGTCCAGCAGCAAACAAAAGCAAAAACTACAATAACAGCAACAAAACGTGAATTGAAGGAAATTGATCCAGGGAGGAATGAAAACTCTAGAATGTAGACTAGAATTGTCTATGTAAATTAGAAAACATTTTTAGTATGAGTTTATCAGCTAATTTTTAGCACAATAGTGTAATAAATTACCCCAGTACATTTATTTTTGCCCTTCTCATTGGATTGGTCTCACTCATGCATCTAAAAATCACTGGTGGTTAGGTGAGGATCTTGCTAATTAATCTTAGCTGAGTTTCAGTTGGTTGTTCACTGGGGAGCAGGTTCAGCTAGATTTAAGATGGAACTACATGCTTAGTAATGATAAAATATGTAACTTGAAAATCAAAGACATAGAGTTCTATAAAGTTGATTAAAAAGTTGTAGCTGTGCCACCATATTTAAAGTACTTAATTTTGTTTTTGGTAGCTACAACACAAGATAATCTTGATGATAAGCTAAGGAAGTTTGAGATACGTGACATGATGGGTCTAACAGATGATAGAGACATATCAGAAACAGTGAGTGAGACCTGGAGTACAGATGTCTTGGGAAGTGATTTTGACCCTAACATCGATGAAGATCGCTTACAAGAAATTGCAGGTAACTGGAATTCATTGTCTCTGGAAGATAGTTGTTCATTTATCTATATCCATTCTTCATGGGAGGAATGTTAATGCTCTGACAGTGAAGGGCTATGTGGATGAGCACTGACTGGGAAACTGATAACTGTATGGAGTAAGACATTTGGATACTTCTTTTCTTCTAAATATGTGTGTGTGTGTGTGTGTGTGTGTGTGTGTGTACACTTTTCCCCTTCTGTATTTAATCCTCTCTACTTCCTCCTCCCTCCACTTAAATCAAGGAGAAAAATCTATTTAGCTTCTTATCAAGTCTTTTTTTAGGGCATAGTATGTGTTCTTAACATATAATTAGAATGTTCCCCTTTTGAGACTAAACATCTCACCTTAAGTTGAAAGGTCTTACAGATTATAGCCATAAAATCCTTTGGAATAATATAATACTGAAGTTTTCTAAAATGAAGGCTGGGAATGTAACTCAGTGATAGAGCACTTGCTTAGCATGTGTGAAGCCTTGGGTTCTACCCCCAGCACCACCAAAAATCCCAAAAATCAAAAAAATGAATTTACTTCTGAAAGGATTAATTCCATTTCAAAGTAACCATTTTTTCTTCTTTTTTTAGTGTCAGGTTTACTGAGGTACAATTAGAGTTCACTCTCTTTAGGATTCTGTTGTATGAGTTCTGAAAGATTCATAAATCTTATAATTGCCGTATTTTTTTTCTTTTGGAGTCATGGAAATTTTCAAACAATTGTGAGAATGCTAGGAACTCACCGTACCTGTCATTGAGCCTCAACAGCTAAATACAAACGGCCAGTTTTGTTTCTTCTGTTCTCCCACCCACCATCCCTCGCTCTCCTACCCCATCATGTTTAGGCAAGTTCCAGGCATTCTTTATTTGTAATTTCTTATGGTAACTTTTAAAAAGGTACCTTTTTGAGAAGGTAACTTTTTACTGGTAACTTTTTTCTAAAACTTTTTTATGTGCTAAAATAGAAGTAGGTTTAATTAAAAGTAGCAGAGCATTTTCATCCTTAGCATTTTTAACACAGGCACGCAGTGTTTAGTTCTTTCTAGTTGTGTTTTTAAGTAGTGTGAACAGATTTCTTAATTGTTTTTGTATTACTTTGTTCCAGATGCGAAAGTAGTATTGTTGTTGGCAATCAGCTGTATTTGAGCAGTAAGCTGTATTGAGTGCTATAAAGATGTGTTTTCTTACAAATATATTTTATTGCTTAGAATATGTGACTAATGTGTCAGAAGAAAACATATTTGGCCAGTCTAAATTTCAGTGGTTAAATCTGAGTGTTTGTAATCCCTGTAGAATTATAAATTTCACAAAGATATTGAGGAATTGAGGACACATATAAAATTTGCTGAAAAACCATGGTGAAACCTGGTTGAAATAACTTGATGTAAAGATGTGTTTGCTGTGGAGGGTCAAAGGTGAGCGAGCAGGAGGAACTTGATGGAAGGGAAGTTTGGGCCTTTGTGGCCAAAGTGAGAACTTTGTGTTTTAATGTTCTTAAATGTTGTGCTCAATTCTTACTTCTTTCTTGTGGGTACTGAAAAGATTTTGTTAGCTTAGTAGTTGGCCTTCCTCCACTCTCACTGTTCTGTTCATCAGATCTTTGTAATGCTTTGCTCCCCATTGGTTATGCAGGTGCAGCAGCAGAGAACATGCTAGGCAGTTTGCTGTGCCTCCCAGGTTCAGGCTCAGTGCTTCTTGACCCCTGCACTGGTTCTACCATATCAGAGACAACAAGTGAAGCTTGGAGTGTAGAGGTATTACCAAGTGACTCAGGTTAGTATGCTGTCATTGTTTGCTTTTTCAGTTGTGCAGAACTTTTAGTGTAATGTATCCTTACCTTTAAGGTAAGGTATCATTTATATTAGGTATATCTTGTCAAATACACTTTTTTGTTGTTTTTTTTATTTGTTTTGTTCTGTTTTTGAGACAGGATCTTGCTGTGTAGTTCAGGCTAACCTTAAACTCACAATCTTCCTGCCTCATCCTCTGGAGTGCTAGGATTACAGGCATGCACCACCACAATGTCCAGGTCAAATACACATTTAACAAGTGTGAGGGAATCACATCACTAAGAATTTCAGGTGGAAAATTATAGCATTTTATGTCCTTTGAGAAAAAAATTCAGAATAGAAGAGCATAAGCTAAGATGGCAGGTGAATTTTGACAGTGTTCATTTGTTCTGCAACAATTGTTTATAACCCATCAGTGTTCTGTGTGGGTCATTGAGATTAGCATCTCCTGCCAACTCAGCCCAAGATAGGAGTAGCAACACGGCTCAGACCCTGAGCAGTTGACTTCCTGGCAAGCATAGCTAGGTTTATCCCAGAGGAGAACTTGGCTCTCCATTAATAATGTGGTTTTGAAGTACACTGAAATTGATACTTTGTGGGAAGTGGAGGCAGGAGAATTGTGAGTTCAAGACCAGCCAGGGCAAAGTTAGTAAGACTTATCTCAAAAACTATATACATACATAAAAAGAAAAAACCAAAAGGGCTGGGAGCGTAGCTCAAGTGGTAGAGCACTTGCTGGGCCCGGGGATTAATCCCTAGTATGTATGTATGTATATATGTATGTATGTATGTTTGTATGAATGAACAAACAAATGAATGAATAGAAATTGAGACACTCTAGTCCTAAGGATTCTTCTCTCTAGGGTTACTATAAATATGTATAAAGTATTTTGTACTTTTCTTTCTTATGTATTGTATTTCTACTCTTCTGTTTATAAAGACAGATCTTTGCCTTTAACTAGATGTCACTGGCAGAGTGGCTCAAATTGTAGAGCTCCCTGCCTAGCAAGTATGAGAACCTGAGTTCAAACCCCAGTACCACAGGGGAAAAAAAAAAAAAAGTAAATGGTAGATTCTGTCTGATTTACTTCGTTTAAGAATAAATTTAAACAAGCTGGGGGTGGTGGTGCATGCTTGTAATCCCAGATGTGCAAGAAGCAGAGGTAGGATTGCAGTCCAGTGCCCCAGGCTGAAGGCATGGCTGAAGTGGTAGAATGCTTGCCTAACAAGCTCAGGACCCCAAATTCAAACTAATAACCCCCTCAAACAAAAAGAAATTCAGTGATTCTGAAGTGTGTTTTATAATACTGTATTAACTGTATCTGAAGACAAGTGATGGGCAGTAGAATTCGCCTACCATCAACTGAATGTCCATGTGCGTTCTGTTTTAGGAAGTGGATGATTTGATGCTAAGCTGTTCCACATTCTCTTGTCCAGTTTACATGTCAGCCAGCTGTATACATTATGAGATTGGTGTTCTAGAAACAGTTGTCATCTGGCTTATCTTGGGACAAAATCACACCTTAAATTCTTTAACACTTGCTCTAACTAGCTTTTCTTACTGGCCTTAACTTAGAAATGGATTTATACTGATTTTATTCATACTCTAACAACTTTGTATACATGGTTCACAAAAGCTGAAATCATGGCATGCTAACAGAATGACTAAATGACTCCTGTCTTCGGTTTAGAAGCCCCAGACTTAAAGCAGGAAGAGCGTCTACAAGAACTGGAGAGCTGTTCTGGACTGGGCAGTACATCTGATGATACAGATGTCAGGGAGGTCAGTTCCCGCCCCAGCACACCAGGCCTCAGTGTTGTGTCCGGTATGTCTGTCTTGTTTTAAGGAATAGGAATTTGAAGGTGTTCTCCTCCTTCCCATTTATAAAATTGATGACAAAGAGATATGTTTTATTTAAGAGTCACATAGTTTCCAGGGAAGAAGATTATTTCTACGGCACCTTAAATCTTTGAGAATTTAGCATAGTTTTTATAGCCTATTGAAGTAATTGGTAAACAGTACCTGTACAACTCTATTCTTCTTCTTTTTTTTTTTTTTGGAGTGCTATTTCTATATTCTAGATAAAGATGAGGAGAGGGAAAAGGCAGGTAGCTGGAGAGAAAAAGATGGTAGTTAGGGTAACATGTTGCTCCAAGGAGGCAGCAGGGCCTGAGCTCCTTCTGAGAGTGGAAACAATTCCGACAAAACAATATTTTGGGAAACTGTGAGAAGTGGATAAGCAATCTACCTTTCCCTCCTCTTTGCTCTCAACCCCACTATCTCTGGTGCGGAAGAACCTTTTACGCCCAGACACTGATTCAAAGGACGCTCTTCACATCCACTACCAGGCTAGGGAAGGCAGGGCTGGTAAAGATACCACTGCTACAGGTAAGGGGGCCTGTAAGTCTTAACAGTTACACATCCTTACCATTGGCCAGCATGTTGTTAAACCCCAGCTACCGAAAGCAGTGGCTTTTGGTTGGGGTGCAGCAAAACTCTATTCTTGATAGCCTCTGCTATAGTACTTAGATACTATATGATGATTCTAATTATGTCATATAAAGCAAGGTAGGTATGTTTGAACAATAGTATAATAAAGAATATAGTACTCAGCAGTTTGCATGTACATAGCTAGAACATAAAACTTAAGAACCTGAGAATTTCTCCAAACTTCATATACTTTTTGTGTGGCAACTTTGTTGTTCTTCCCATTTATTATTTCGGGTTTTTTTTTTTTGTTGTTGTTGTTTTTTTTAAAGGAATAAGTGCAACCTCTGAGGATATTCCCAATAAGATTGAAGACCTGCGATCTGAGTGCAGCTCTGATTTTGGGGGTAAAGATTCTGTCACTAGTCCAGACATGGATGAAATAACCCATGGTAAGAAAGGGAAATAGAATGACTTCCAAAAATGTTCACATCCATGGTTGAAACTGGTACTCTTTTTTTGTGTGTGTGTGTGAGACAGGGGTTTGAACTCAGGGCTTCCTGCTTGCAAAGTAGGCTTTCTACTGCTTGAGCCACACCTCTAGTCCATTTTTTGCTTAGCACTGGGGATGCAGAAGCAGGAGAATCACAAGGTCCAGGCCAAAAGGCCACCTTGAGGTGTGTGGTAAGATCCCATCCCAAAAAATCAAAACAAAAACAAACTACTTATCAGGATTTGGTAGAATATCAAAGAAGAATATTCATAATTTTCTGCAGACTGTTAATCTATCATCCTAGCCCGGGAGCATAGCTCCATGCTGGAGCTCCTGAGTAGCACGTGCAGGGTCCTGAACTTGATCCCCAGCCCTGGGAAATGTGATGAAAATGCCACACACACTTGAGTCTTTTCTTTATATGCCACAACTAAAACAATATACTGCAGCACATCAAAAGCAAGAACAGAAATGAGAATCCTGCTGCATCTGTTAAACTATACACTGAAGAATGTCGTAAACATGGTAAACCATGGGCTGGCAGAATGGCTCTAGTGGTAGAGCGCCTGCCTAGCAAGTGTGAGACCCTGAGTTCAAACCCCAGTACCAAAGAAAAAAATGGTAAACCATGCCACTCTTCTCATTTTTATTTTGGAAAATAAGGTTACTTTTCACTTTTAAAGGTTATTGATATTACCACTTAATGAATGTATTTAAATGAATTCTTTTTAGGTTTTATTTTTTATTTATTTTATTTTATTGAGGTAGGATTTCACTATGTACCCAGGCTGGCCTCAAACTTGTAATCCTCTTGCCTCTACTTCCCAAGTGCTGGTATTATAGGTGTGTACCACCACACTCAGTTTCTTTTCAGTTTTTATTTCAACAGATAAAACAACATAAAGGCCCTTAAGAGTGTGAAGGAGTCCTGAGACCAAATTTTTGAGAATCACTGTCCTTAGCTGTCTTTCTCATGACATAAATACAAATTTTAGAACAAAAAGAAAACCAAAAACCTTAATGGTACTATCATTTATAATTTAAAAAAAAAAAAGCTTCAGGATCAGGCATGGTAGTACATGCCTATAATCCCAGCTATTCAGGAGGTGGGGTAGGAGTATTGCAGTCCGAGGCCAGTTATTATAAAATAAACTGAAAAGTACTAAAGGCATGGCTCAAGTGGCAGGTCACTTGCTAAGCAAATGTGGAGCCTGAGTTCAATCCCACAGAAAAAAAAAGGAAAAGAAAATACATACATATATAAAGCTTCAGACTAAGAGTTTAGTTCAATAGTTTCTTTATATTTGAAAGTTTTAGCCTCTGTGTTACTTAGCTATTTTAATATTTCTGATTTTGTTTGTTTGGTGATTAGCTTAGGGGAATCATCTTTTGCTGTGCAGCCAAAGTTAAAGAGTTTATTTCATGGTGCAGTGCAGTATTCATTTATCTCATAAGTTCTTTTTTTAAACTAAGTTGTTTGCTGAAACCATTGTTAGAATTTCAAGTTTAACAATTCTTTATTTATACTTCTTCTGTTAATAGTATGAGACTGATGAGGTGAGTCTCATGGAGGCTGCAACATTCTGAAAAATGTGATCTTTGTAGGTCCTCTGAGTCTGTGCTCTTTGGATTAACTGTAAGAGCCTTTGGTCATCAGGCATAATAGATAGGCATATGGATGCTAGACCCATTAAATGTAGTGGAAATCCACATGTAATATAAAATGGGAAATTAATTTCAAAAAATGGAATTTGATATTTAATAGTTTTATATTTGTCTGGTGTGCCCCTCAAGTTCTAACTGATGACAAAAAGGAAAACTGTCAGAACACTTGAAGCCTTTTCTGTTTGCATTCTGAATTGGTCTTAGTTTGCCCTCTTGTTTTAGGCGCCCACCAACTGACCTCTCCTCCTTCCCAATCAGAATCTTTGCTTGCCATGTTTGATCCACTCTCTTCACATGAAGGTAAGCTAGTAAAATGAACCTTTGGACTTTTGTCATAAATAGAAACAAGAAACTAAGCCCTTTGTTAATGCCTTTGTTGGATCAGTTGTATTTTGGCTGCAAAGCTTCTTTTCTGTGTTATAGGGGCTTCTGCTGTGGTAAGGCCAAAGGTTCACTATGCCAGGCCATCACATCCACCACCAGATCCTCCAATCCTGGAAGGAGCAGTGGGAGGAAATGAAGCCAGGTTGCCCAATTTTGGTTCCCACATTTTAACTCCAGCTGAAATGGAGGCATTCAGGCAAAGGCATTCCTACCCTGAGAGACTTGTTCGCAGCAGGAGTTCTGATATAGTATCTTCTGTCCGACGGCCCATGAGTGACCCCAGCTGGAACCGACGTCCAGGGAATGAAGAGCGAGAACTCCCTCCAGCCGCAGCCATTGGTGCTAGTTCTTTGGTGGCTGCACCTCACTCATCATCCTCGTCCCCGAGTAAGGACTCCTCAAGAGGAGAGGTATGGGACACAGCCATGTGGAATGTACTCATTTTGTCAGCTGAGTGTTCTGTCTGCAGACTTTCTTGAAGTCTGAAGGGAGCATGGGCTGTGGAAACAGGATTAAGGATGATCTGTCAGTCCAGTATTCTCACCACCATAACCGCGGGAAACCCGAATGCTGCCTTGTATCTTACAACACTTAACATCTTCTCCAAGCAATTTATATCTGATTTCATTTAAAACTCATAGTATCTCTCTGAGGTGGCTAGGTAGGGTGTTATTTTTAACTTATTTTTAATTTTAAAACAGTCATAAAGTTCTAATAATGATGGAAGTACAATGGAAAAACACTTCTTCCCCATAGGAGAGTGAGTCACCAGTCTGGTGCTGTCTTCTCTCACCTCTCAAAACTTGAGCGTAAGATTCTTACAAGCAAGCGCATTCTCCTATACAGCACTGAGCAGCTGTCATCATTAGAAAATGAGCTCTGATACATTACTACCATCTAATTCTCACTCCCTGTTTATGTGTTCCCAGTTGCCTCTGTAACGTTCTTCATAATAAAATGACCCCACTCAGAATCACATGTTGCTTTTAGTTCTCATGTGTGTTTAGTTTCTCAATCTAGAACAGTTCAGTTTTTCCTTTGACTTTTATGACTTTGACTCTTAAAAATTACAAGCCATTTGTTTTCTGTAATACCTCTCAGTTTGGATTTGTTTGATGTTTTCTCATGATTAGATTTAGGTTATTTATCTCTGACAGGCCTATCACTACAGTGATACTGTATTCTTTTCATTGCATTCTATCATATAATACACAGTTTTAATTTGTCCCATCACTATGGTGTTCATTTGGACCATTTGATGAAGGTGTTGTCTGCCAGGATTTACCACTGCAAAAGTACTCTTTTTTTCCCTTTGTAATTGATAAGTATTTTATGGGGAGGTAATATCTGTTAATCATATCTGTGGTTTTGTAGTGTTCTTTTTTAGTTAGTGAGTTTGTTACTGTCATTTATTGTTCCTGATTTGGCCAGTGGGCTCTCCAACAAGCTAGTTCTGTGTTCTTTTGACATGCCTCTACCATTCTTTGGGCATTTCTTTTCTTTCTGGCACAAGATGTCACGAGCTTAAGTTGCATTCTCTGCTCTAGTCCTGGAATCAGCTATTTTCTTCAGGAGCTGAAAATAGTGAAAAATAGTTTTAAGAAACTGAGGTGCATGAGCACTCATTGCTGTACTGGTGTTGTTGCTCCTGGGATATCTCAGTGAACAGAGCTAGAGTGTGCATATCCTAGGCTAGCCTAGAACTCCCCACATAGCCAAGGTTGGCCTTGAACTCACAATCTTCTTGCCTTAACTTCCCCAGTGCTGGAATTACAGGAGTGTACCACCATGCCCAGCTCTCTATATCTTTCTCTATATAGAGAGAACCATTTGTTCACATTGTTGAACTAGTTCCAGTCTAGAAACAACAGTTTAGTCTTTCTCCCTTTCCCATACTTGTAAGTCCTTTCTCCAAGTGAGAAACTTGCCTTTATTATTCCTTTGAGAAGTTTGCCTGCAGGTTATCAATTTCCTATCCCTACTGCTAATTCCTCCCTGCCACAGAAGCCCTCATCTCTGTCCTTGTGATCTGATTCTCCATTAACATGGATGCACTTGGAGAAACTATTTTTAATCCCAGTTTTGCAGATGGAAAAAATGAAAATTAAGGGATTTGTTTGATGTCACATGATAAAGCTAACGAATTATAGACCCTGTCTCTGGTGAAACCTTGACTTTGAAGTTTTCAGGTCTGGGTTTGACTTTAGCACTGCGACACAAACTGTGTAACTGGGAAGGTAGGGAGGCAGCCTTACTGAGTTTCTTATTTCTTATCTATAAAGAACTTAATAATAGGCCTCTCTCCTAACGAGGGCTGCTGTGAGGATTAAATGAGACAATATATATCCTTATGCTTTGCGTTTGTTGTACAGTCCACCCTTAGTTTTACTATTGTTACTACTGCTACCATCTCTGCTACTCCTCAAGCGTTTATTTATGCTGCATTTGCTTAATAACGTTTGTGTTTTTGTTGTTGTTGTTGTTTTCATTTGTGGTGCTGGGGATCAAATTCAGAACCTCACACTTGCTAAGCATTTTCTCTACTGCTGAGCTCCATCCTCAACCCCTCCGTAGGTAGTTTTTGAGTGTCTACTGTACAACATGCTCTGTAATTGAGCTTTTGGTTTACTAACCCAAGTAAGTAATGAGAGAGTGCTTCATTCAGCAGATCATAGTCTAATGCTTGAAAGGTACACGTCCATGTTTCAGAAGATGATAGTCACATAGCAATAAGAACAGTTCTGCAAACTTGGGATGTGGCCCAGTGGTAGAGTGCTTGCCTACTAGGTTTTTGATCACTAGCCCTACCCCCACTCCCCCCCAGAAAAAAACTTTTGCTTTAAGGCAAATAGGACTGGTTTTTATATTTCATAGATTTACTGAACTCCTGTTCATAGCAATTAATCCTGCTGCTCAACTCCAAATAAAGTATCAAACTTTTTCTACAGACTGAAGAACGCAAAGATAGTGATGATGAGAAATCAGACAGGAACAGACCTTGGTGGAGAAAACGTTTTGTTTCAGCCATGCCTAAAGGTAATTTTATAAAAATTCAGAATGTTGTCTTAGTAAGAAGAAGCAAAGCCCCAAATCTCTTTCGGAAAGGCAGTTTCTCAACTCCTCTGTGAGGCTTGCTGGGCATGTTTTGAGAGTATAGAAAACGATTTCACTCAGAAGAAGGCTAAGGTGGAGCTTTGGGAATGTTCTTTGCAGGAAGTAGTAGTGGTTTCATAAGTGGAAGTTATGCTGGTCACTGTTGTTTAAACATTATCACAGTTAGTCAGGACTTTTTGACATACATGTTATTCCTATATTGATTGCAGGAAGAATGAGATGCTATTGGTAATTCAACATTGAAAATTTATCCTTTATATTATGTCTGTGTTTATTGAAAAATGTTTATACCCTTCATATCAGTGTCTATTTTGGAAGGTATAAAATTGTTTGGTTTTTTGTTAACTAGCCTGGCATCATTTGAGTTGGCAAAAGCCTCTCTTCCTGAAAGGAGAGGGAGCTAGGGACCAAAAACTAAGGACCCTCTTCCACAGGCCCAATGTGGCACTCAGGAGCTCAGGAGAGCTGCTTCTATGCCATACTCAAACCCACTTGATGGGCAGGGGCAAATGAGGCAGGAATTTTGAATGTGCTGCTTTTGACAAGAGGTTAAGAGGATTTAGTCCCAGTGGATCCCAGTTAAATCATTCTTGCAGGTGACTCCAAAGCATATTCTAAAAGCTTCTGTAAAGCCTTCAGTGTTATTGAAAAAATAATTATCAGTTGACACTGGGGATTTCTTAGCTTTTAAACTTTTCAACCTCCTTGCACTTAGAAATGTTGGCACACCAGTTAACTTCCGAGGAGTGCAGTATGTTATATGTCACACTACTGACTTTATTTAATTTCCAGCTCCTATACCATTTAGAAAGAAAGAAAAACAAGAAAAAGACAAAGATGATCTGGGGCCTGACAGATTCTCAGCACTTACAGGTTTGTAGACCCATGGGCTTCCTGGCTCCTTCATTCCTAGAGCACATATTTCATAACACTTTCTCTTGGGTGCCATAAGCGTTGCCTTTTGAGAAGAATGTGTCTGTGTATGTATGGTGGGGAGTATGTTATTCATAGCTCTGTGGTTTCCAGTTAGTGGTCACAGTGAATCTCAGTATGCTCTTTCTACAGACCACCACCGCCATCTTCATCCTCATTATCATAACTCCCTTTATGATGAGGTCCCTGATCTGTAAGCCTCTAGGCATACCCTACAGCTTGCCATCTAGTGGGATGATGCCATGCTACCTTGTAGGAGAGAGTGGTGACGGTTCTAGTGCTCTGCATGCCATATCTTTGGGATCATTGATTGACTAGTTTCTCTAACATTGATCACAGAATTCTAAATTTATTCCCCTTTATACTTTGTTCTTGTTTATTCAAATTACAATGAAATTCTGGTTAACCTAATTATTTCCTTTCTTTTCATGATGAAGTATTTGTTCAAACAATATCATAAATGCCAACCATTTAATAAAAGTTTAAAAACTTCACTAATTTTTTACAGCTTGAACCATTGTAACATTGCTGTCTGACCCAGGGAAAATGCAAGTAGGAATTAGGTTCTTCCTTATTCACATTTGTATCTTTGCAGCTTCTCTTGTGGCACATTTTGGTAAAAGGGAGAGTTTGGAAGGTGGTGTTTACAACCTGGCCTTGAGTTTGATAGCCATATGTTATTTCCTAGATACTGTAGAACATCTAGAGGGAAGTCCATTTCTCTTTTTTTTTCTTATTTTGATTTTAAAGTTTGTTATTCTACCATCCTACTGAGTTAAAATGAAGATTTTTAATTTAAAAAATGGAATAAATTTCAAAAGAACATTCTTCCCAAAGAGATCAGCACGGTACAGGTAGCATCTCATTTAAATGCACTTTGCTGTGATGTCTAATTGTATATACTTAAGGGTACATTCATGTCTTAGTTTTATTTGATATGGTGACTTCCCTGTAATAAAGGGTTTTGAACAGCAGATTATATGCATACAGGCCACAGTTCAGTGCTGAAAACAGCCCAGCCTTTCCTGTTAACTTGGCAAATACCTGTTGATCATCTGACTCATGCCAGGCACTGTGCTAAGCATTGTGGATGTCAAGCCAAATAACAGATGGTCTCTGTCAGGATTTTTCAATCTGGTTGGGAAAAGTAGGAAAGACAGTGTCTCTTTGGCAAGGTTATTTTTGTATTCTTTCCATGTTCCCAGTGTTAGAAAAATGCCAATGTATACAAGTTTAATTACTCTGGGTGAAATTGCTTTTGTATTTAAGTTTTAAATTAATGACTTCGGAGAAGTTATAAATTATCGAGTCTTTGGGCCATACGTTTTTCTTGATTCTTAGTGCTGAGACTAGAAGCTGAGTAGAGTAACTTTTTCATAATAGAATTCATTTTCTTTGGCTATGATTCAAGCAGTTTAGCTTCCCCAATTCAGTAATTTCCACCCACTGCTAATTAATGAACCATTGAAAGTTATCATTAGATCAATTTTAAAATGTTATAATGGACATTTCTGAATAATCTGACCATTAATGCTGCCACTCTACTATTTTTAGTATTTACCAGTCTTATTCAGTATTACACATTGGTTTTTCATGATTAAATCAGGTTATATATGTAACTGTGTTTTTCTTTTACCATGTATCATTTCATAAACCTCTCCCAATTTCTATTAAACATAGTTGGCTTTTGAATTTTTATTGGCTATAAAATAAATCTATTTGATTCTACTACAGTGTAAATGTTCTCTTACTATTGAGTATTTAATTTTTTTCTCATTTTTTACTAAGAAAATAGTACTCATAGCTTTATATATAGTTTTTTGTTGTTGTTGTTGTTTTCGTTCTAAGGATTGAACCCAGGGCCTCATATATGCTAGGCAAGCACTTACCACTAAGCTATACTCTCAGCCTCTTATACCAGGTTTGTTTTTTTCTTGTTGTTGCTGCTGTTTTGTTATTTTTTTACTTGCATATAATAGTTGTGGGAGGTGGATACATTGTGACATTTACATATGTGCTTATAATATATCTCAATTAAATTTACTGCTCTATAATGCTCCTCATTCTTCCTCCCCCTCTTTCATAGCAGTTTTGTTTTTGTTTTCAGCAGTAAAGGGGTTTAAACTCAGTGCCTCACACTTGCTAGGCAGGTGCTTTACCATTTGGGCCATGCCTCCAGCCCATTTTTGCTTTTATTATTTTTCAGGTAGATCTTGAGTCATGGCCTTCCAAGTAGCTGGGTTTACAGATTGTGTCATCAAGACCATCTTGTTTATTGAGATAGGGATCTCACTAACTTTTTTTGCCAGGGCTGACCTCAAACCATGATCCTCCAGATCTCTGCCACCTCCATATCTGGGATTACAGATGTGAGCCAAACCCACCCAGCTGTTTTTGTTTTCATTTTTTTCCTGGGATGGGGTCAGAGGTTTGGCTCAAGCAATAGAGTCCCTGCCTTGTAAGCATGAATCCCTGAATTTAAACCCCAATAACACCAAAAAACCTCCCAAAAAAACAAAGAAACAAAAAACTACTATTTTCCTGGGATAAATATTTGAAGAATTGCTGGTGGAGTGGCTCAAGTGGTAGAGTGCCTGCCTAGCAAGCATGAGGTCCTGAGTTCGAGCCCCAGTACTGCCCAAAAAAAAAAATTTTTTTTTTTTGAAGAATTATGAATGGTAATAAGCAACATTATGGTTTTTACTGTTTTTCGGCAAAGTATATTTGTCCCTTTTCCTCATAGCACTCAAAAGCTGTAATAAAAAAGAACTCCCCCTTAACAATGGGATTCTGTAATGGCAGAAGTTTTTTTTATCAGTTTACAGTTTGAGAAAGATCAAATTTGATTAGGAACCTCCTATCATGAATTCAAATACTAATATAGGAGAAATAGTAAATTACTTTGGAAATCCTCTGTTTTAATATAATATTGTAGACACGAATACCACATACTTGTTTCATGAATGCAGAAGAAGAGCCTGTTAATAGGCTGCTTCATTTCTCTATGCCTTGATTCTCTCTGCTGTGAAGTGGGGTGACATTAGTATCTTCTTAGAAGGCTGTTTCCTGATGAGTTCAGATAGTCATGTAAGGTACTTACCCAACTCCTGGCATGTGGTAAGTGCCCAGTAAATGTTAGCTGCTGCTTTTGTTAGCTGCTGTTAAAACACAGAGTCTAATGATTTTGATGTGATTTCAGGATTTCTTATAAATGTGATTCTATCAGAATGTAGCTGTGGTTGGTTACCTGTTAGATAGTTCCATCAAAGGAGTTTGTGCTTCACTGTGAAACCTTATTTTCTCCTGTAAACCCACAGCAGTTCTTTTTGTTGACAACGCAGCTAATTAGTGACTACCATTTAGACTCTAGGATAACATTATTATTATTTTAAATTTTTTTCAAAAAAATTTTGTGGTGCTGTATTGAATCCAGGGCCTCATATAAGAGCTCTGCCTCTGAGCTACGTCTGCAGTTCTTGGTTTTGGGTTTTTTTTTTTTTTTTTTTTTCTTTCTTTTTTTTTGAGCCAGGTTCTTGTGACATAGCTCCGACTGCCCTTGAACTTACTATGTAACCCAGGCTAGTCTTGAACTCTGTAACCTCCCATGTACATGTGCATTCCACATACCATTACGCACCCCCTAGAACACCTCGATTCTCTAGGAGTGCCTCTGCCTATTGCATGCACAAAGTGCTGTGTCTCAGCACTCACTGCAGGGTGAGGTCTAGTGATATAGAATATGAGACTCCGTAGCAGTCAGATATGGTGTAGAGAGGGACCTGTGAAGAAAGAATAAAGAATGACATTTTCTCACTGTTATAAAAGGGTTTAAGTCTTAAGGTTGAATAGTTCCTTTTTTACTCCTTTAGCTGAAGTTATTTTATAAAGTTAAGTTTGTATATAAAATTGCATTGTTAGGATTGGGGACTTGGCTGAAGTGGTAGAGCATATGACTGGGAAGTGTGAGGCCCTGAGTTCAAAACCCTGCACCACCAAAAAAAAGGAAAAATAAGAAAAACATTGTTGGGCTGGGAATAGTGGCACATGCCTGGGATCCCAGCACTCAAAAGGTTGAGGCATGAGGATCACATTTTCAAGGCCAGCCTGGGTTACATAGTGGAGACCCTCTCTGCAAAACAAGCATTGTTGGAAATTCTGTTAGTATGATTTGCTAATAACAGTGACTTTAGCATAAAGCACTCTAGGAAACCCGTCATCCATTCAATCTGCACTGAACTTTGACACTGCCATGCAGAATTTTGGTAGTGATGAGAAGGTGAAATGACTCCTCCTAATTTCCTGCTTTGGCAAGGCTCTTAGACCTAAAGTGGCAGCTGCATGGTGCCTTGTAACACTGACATATGTGCTCTTTTTAAGTTCTTACCTCCTAATCCGCCTGCGGGATTATGCTACTGGTGTATATACTAACATAAGTGTTGGTGTAAACCCAGGAAGCTAATTTTCTCACTCTCCTTTCCCTGCAGATGAGCCCAGCCCTAGGCTCAGTGCACAGGCTCAGGTTGCTGAGGATATTCTGGACAAGTACCGGAATGCCATTAAACGAACCAGCCCTAGTGAAGGAGCAATGGCAAACTATGAAAGTACAGGTAATAACTGTGATACAGATTTGAACAGTAACCTTTTTATCATAGTGATAAAGGTAATCTGAATTTAAGTAGCTTTTAGAACAAAGAACAGCTAGAGGAATTAGTATAGTCTTTAAAAATTATAGATTTTGTAATTAAGTCAGATTAAATTGATGTCATTTTGGGCACTCTCCCACTAAGCCTGGGCACTCGTGGGGTTCAGATGCCTTCAGGTTGTCATCACCTGAGTCTGGGGTGACTCTCCAGGGGGTTTGGCACATGCCTTAGTGGGAGGAGGTTCTTTTTCAATATTTATAGAACTGTGATCTCTTCCGGTTATGTGTTCTCTTTCAATTTTGTGGAGAGACTGTGCATGGAGAGAGAAGAATGTGGTTTGTTTCGTTTTTGGTAGTGCTGAGGTTTGAACTCAGGGCCTCACAACTTGCTGGGCAGGTGCTTTACCACTTGAGCCATCGTTCTCTCAGTGGAGCTGAGGCAGCAGACTCTTACAATAGGTTATCTGTTGTTGCTCAGTACTTATTTTTTAAAGGATTCTGTTTTCCTTGTTGTGGAATGCTAAATAACTGTCAGAAAAATATGGCGGAGTCCTCAAAATAAGTTACAGGGAAGCAAAAGCAATAAGTAGCGTACTTCATATATTTATGTTTGTGTGTATTGAAAAGATCTTCTGGAAGAATCTCTAACTGGCAACATGAGGGGTCTGAGCAGGACTCCTAGGGACCTGAGAGGGAGTGATGGAAGAGGAGAACTACTTCTTTATTTTGAAAAGTTTTTAAATACTAGAAAGGTTAAAGAATATGCAATGAAGGGTCATATGCTCTCTTCCTGGATTTATCAGTTATTAATATTTTGACCTGCTTTATCTCAACATAAGTTTTTCCTTTTAAGGGGAATAAAGGAGAATGATGGAGGAGTTGAATTCAAGTATGATACATTGTAAGAACTTTTGTAAATGTCACAATGTATCCCAGTACAACAAGAAGAAAAAAAGAAAAAAAAAAAAGCTGAAAAAAAAAAGTTTTTCCTTTTTTTTTCTGAAGTATTCGAAATTGTCTCCTACAAGTGAGGCTATTTTCTTACATGAACACAGTATCTTTATTACATCCAGGAACTTTTTATTCTTTTGACTTTATACATGTATGTGTTATCTTTTCTTAATTGACTAATTAAAAACATAACAGCTGTGGGAACCACAGATCTAGTCCTTAGCTCACTCTTGCTGGTGGTGGAAGGGCTCTGGTGAAAAGAATCAGGAGATTCAAGGCCTTGGTCCACCTCAGCCATTGACCAACTGAGGAAATTAAGTGAAGGGATGTTCTGACTGGGCAGGAGTCCATGCTTCCAAGATGAGAGTAAAATGGGGTTTGAGGCTTCTAATCTGCAGCTCAATGATTCTGATTACAGAATATTAACTTTAAGTTAATTCAGACTTTCACTGTTTTGGATTGGAATAAGAAATAAAACTGCTGTCTTCTCAATATTTACTCTCCTGATACATTGATAACTTGGTTAAGTGTTAGAAGTTTGTTTTCTTTCTCTCTACTTTTTCTCCCAAAGAACCCTTATTACAGGACAATGCCAACTTATGCTTGCATTGCTCTGAACATCTACTAGTGCCAGAATATTCCACATTAACCTGGTTATCCTTTTCTTGGGGATGGGTTTTATTTAGAGGTCATGGGTGATGGTGAAAGTGCACATGATTCTCCTCGTGATGAAACACTACAACACATCTCAGCTGATGATCTTCCAGACTCTGCAAGCCAGGCAGCCCACCCTCAGGATTCAGCCTTCTCTTATCGGTATTTTATTGATTTATGAGATTTGGGACTTTGGGATGTGGTCTTTTCATCACCATTGCATTGACTTCAAGTCAAATGATTCATTAAGTACTTTAATGTATAAAACAGAGAGGGAAGAATAAAATGCTATTTACTAAGAAGACTTACTTGAGCGTTATGAATGCCATATATCAAAGGCATTAATTCAGAGGTTTACAAAACCTTATATGCCTCCAGGAACCACATAAATCAAATAGGTTGCAATATCTGTCTCTGTAAAGCTGTTGACCTGCATGAGCCACATTGGGGAGGACACAGGTCATTAGGAATCATCTGCAGGGGGACCAACCATGGAGTGCTGAGATTGCCCACTCTCCCAGTAAATCTGCAGGAGGGCTCTTTTTGTTGTCCTCTCCATTCCCTGGGCAGGGCTTGAGAAAGAAAATGACTTCAGGATGCTGAAATTTTTGCCTTTGATAAGGAACAAGGAGCACCTGCTTTAAAATATTGTTACCTGAGCCTGTAATCCTAGCTACTTGGGAGGTGAAGATTGGGAGAATCCTGGTTCCAGGCCAGCTTGAGCAAATAGTTTGCGAGACCCCACCTCCCCATCTCCAAAATAATCAGAGCAAAATGAACTGGAGGTGTGGGTCAAACAGTAGAACGCCTGCTTTGTAAATGCAAAGCCCAGAGTTCAAACCCCAGTATCAACCCCCCCACACACACACACCCCCCACAAAACAGCACCATTACCTGTTATGTACTTATAGAGCTCTTCCTCTCCATCGCTCTCTCAACTTTTTAATTGTAGACTCTTCAGTTACAAAAATAAAGTTATACAACAATTTTCCCATTGTCTAGATTTAGCTGTACCAATGTGACCAATATTATTCTGCATTTACCCCCACATCATTAATTACTTGGCAGCACTGGGGTTGAACCCAGGGCCTTATGCTTTCTAGGCAGGTGCTCTACCACTTGAGCCACGCCTCCAACCTTCCTCCTGATTATTTAAAAGCGAATTCTAAATGACGTTTTATTTATAAATATTTCAAAGCCTCATATTTTTCCTATAATACAATAAAGGGGGTTGCAAGTGGAAGTTTTATTTTCCAGTCACGACTCATTTTTCTAAATGCCTCATGTGACTTTACCATTATATATTTTATAAGATTCTTGACAAAGTGGATGAATACTATTACTCTTTGTATAGGAAAAAATCTAATAGGGAAAGACTCAGAGCTAGTCATGAGGTGGACAAGTGACAGCCTATGAGAAGGTACAATCTCTGACCTTTCTCTAAGTTGTCAGACTCCTTTTTGCAAATGATAGGCTTGAAAATTCTGCAGAAGTTCTGTTTTATGACTCACAGGACCAGAAGGAGCCACAGGTATTAGCAAATAAGAAAACTCAATGGTCCCCATATAGGAAGAGCTGCTTGCTGTGGAGGGCAGCCCCTACTTGAGGAGGCTCCACCCTGGGTGGAAGTAGGTGATTCAGCACTCAGAAATTGAAAAGAATTTGGCTTTAGCCTAACGTGGAAACTCCCAAGCAGGAGAGCAGTCGAAAGAGTTTCTTGTCAGGGGTGAGCTCTTTTGTGTCACAACCAGCATTTTTTGAGATGTGGTAGAAGGCACTCTCAGTTTGGGCTGTAGGGTGGCACTGATAATGTCTGTGTCCCTCCTAACACTGGCATATATGATACATGCTGTCCTGGTTAGTGCCTATTGTAGATCTGAGCTCATGATACAAGATGAGAAAGGATTTGTTCGACTGATTGTAGGGGTACTAGAGAGTGGTCCTTGTCCAAAGCACTATTATTTATTTATTTATTTGTTTATTTACTTTGCAGTACTGCTGGGGTCTTGTACTCAGAGCTTCACACTTGCAAAGCAGGCACTCTACTGCTTGAGCCACACCTACAGGCCTTTTTGCTCTGGTTCTTTTTAAGATAGGATCTTGCTTTTTGCCCAGGCCAGCCTTGACCATGATCTCCTATTTTACACTTCCCAGTGTCGCTGTGATGGCAGATGTACTCCATTGTGAGATGGGGTCTCATGAATTATTTTTTCTGGTTGGCCTACAACTGCGATTATCCCAGCCTCCCAGCCTCCCAGGTAGCTCAGATTACGTGTTAGCCACCAGCACACAGCTCTGGAGCACTCTTATAACCTTGATCCTCAAATAACTAGAAGACTGTTCTTTTAAGAAAAGTGTTACCTTTTTTTAATTTAGTTTTTTTTTTTTCTTTTGGTGGAACTGGGGTTTGAATTCAGGGGTTCATGCTTGCAAAGCAGGCACTCTATCGCTTGAGCCACACCTCTAGTCCAGACTTACCTTTTTTCAAAATGACTGTTTGAGCTGAATGATGGGTGATTCGTGCCTGTAATTCTCGCTACTTGGGAGGTAGAGAGCAGGAGGATCAAAGCCAGCCCAGGCAAATAACTTTGTGAGACCATATCTTGAAACTATCCAACACAAAAAAATGGCTGAAGGAGTGGCTCAAGTGGTAGAGTACTTTCCTATCAAGCTTGAGCCCTTCATTCAAAACCCCAGTACCACCAAAAAAAAATGAAAAATGAAAAAAAAATACCTGTTTGAAACTTTGAGTCCTGAGGTAACGTATTAATTTACATATTAAGCATTCATAAAATGTGGCCAGTTTTCTGGCTGAGGATGTAGCTCGACAATAGAGCATGTACTTAGCATGTGTGAGGCCTTGGGTTTGATCCTCAGTAACAAAAGAAAAAAAAAAAGTGACCAATTCTGGGGTAAAGAAATCAATGTATTCTGTTGTCATTTTTCAGAGATGCAAAAAAGAAACTGAGGCTTGCTCTTTGCTCTGCGGACTCTGTTGCCTTCCCAGTGTTAACACATTCAACAAGGAACGGATTGCCAGACCATACAGACCCTGAAGGCAAGTTGTCACAAGATGGCTTAGTTTTTCCTATGCTTACAGCTTGAACAATACAAAATTGCAGTATTCTGCTGTTAGACTCTACAGAAATTCCATGTGGTTCAACTTAATACATTTATTTTAGGTCACCTATGGGTACTTGACTAATGATTTATTAAAGTATTTTCTAAACAGTAGTGGCAGTGCTGCTTAGTTCTGATAATACATATAGCAGAACTGACATCGGAAATGCTGAGAGGCTAAATGCAGCTTATGTAAGCCCATGGAAGTTCTCAATAATAACAGAATTCTTGTTTTTACATTTAGACAATGAAATTGTGTGCTTCTTAAAAGTTCAGATAGCTGAAGCAATTAATTTACAAGATAAGAACTTAATGGCTCAACTTCAGGAAACAATGCGCTGTGTGTGCCGCTTTGATAACAGGACTTGTAGGAAACTGCTGGCATCCATTGCTGAGGATTACAGGTAATGTACCTAAGCTGTTCAGCTTGTGGGCCTAACTTGCAGCTGCAAGTGTTTTCTTTTGGTCCTTATTTCAGAAATGAATCTAGGCTTACCACAAAGTGTGTAGTTATGTTTACCTGGATATGGATTTCTAAGAACACATTCCAGAAACATGGTTATAAACAAGTAGCTCTTAGTAATAGAGAGGTGCAGTTTTCCTCAGCTTTGCACAAAAGTAGGTGAGGCCAAGGTAACTAGGTTATCACTCTCCTTTTTTAGAGGTGTTAGGAAAGACTCCTTTGGTGAATTGTTACCCTTTTTTGCCTGCCACTCCCTTGCTAATTATTATGGGAGGACTATCACTGCAGCCCAGAGGCTTTGCAGCTCAGGGAAGGAACTCTAATATAAGCAAGTAATTGGTGGGGGTGTTTAATGGCCTAGTGTAAATAATCTGTATTTTATTGCTATTTTTAGTCTTCTGTAGCAGCCAGTTTCCTGTTTAGTATGAGGTCCTACCATCATGGAAACTGTGCTCCTCCATAAAATGGACCAAGTATGGGAAGGGGCTTAGTGACCTTAGTGCTCAGCAGAAACACGCAGACAGGTTCTGTGTCTTGAGCTGGAAGCATGGACAGTGCCCAGGACACTTGTCTTCAGTCTGACATGCCAATCGTAAAACCAAAATCTAGGAAGTCATTTTTTTTTTTTAATTATGATTCTTAAATCTTAAAGTGTTCATTATGTCTACGTGATGGTCTACAAAGCATTTTCCTTTTAGGAAAAGAGCTCCATATATCGCTTACCTCACTCGCTGTCGGCAAGGACTGCAGACCACACAGGCTCACCTGGAAAGGCTCTTGCAGAGGGTTTTGCGGGACAAAGAAGTAGCCAATAGATATTTTACCACTGTGTGTGTGAGATTACTGCTTGAGAGCAAAGAAAAGAAGATCAGGGAATTCATTCAAGGTAATTAAATACCTTTAGAGGAAGTATCTCTTCCACTGTATATTATTGGGAAGACTGGAAAATTTTGTTTTGTTCTGCTTTGCTTTGCTAGTTTGTGTAAGAATTTGTATGCATTAGAAGAGTTCCTTAAATACCCAGTTCTTTTATGGGGTATTTTTTTGTGTGTTGGGGGGAATACTAGGATTTGAACTTGGGGCCTCACACTTGTTAGGTTAGGCATTCTAGAGCTATGCCTCTAGCCCTTTTTCGCTAAGGTCTCATGTTTTTGCCCAGGGCCAGTCTCAGACCATGATCCTTTTCCCTATGGCCTCCCACATGGATTAGATTCAAGATACATACCACCAACCCTGGCTTATATGTTGAAATTGTTACTTGCTGGTGTGAAATGTTGTGGGTTGCTGTGGAGGGTTCTTGCTTTCACAGGCCAGAGAATTGGCTCATCAGGTAGCTGATTGACTCGTGAGACAAGGCTGGTACACAAAGTAAGATTTATTAGAGAGAAAGGAAAGGCTACAGCTAGAGCAGTGCAGCAGAGCACAGAAACCGGTGGCTCCCTGCTTAGGTGAAGGCTTTTTATGGACGCTTAAACTCTGGGTTAGGGTAAGGGTGAGGTAGATTTTTTCCATTGGCTGTGGATTTGTGGGCTCTCTTAGATAAGCTGGTCTGTTTGCCCCTTATTGGGGGAACAACCTTGAGTGCATTCTGTTTATCAGCCCTGTGACAGATGGATGAGACCCTGTATCTCCTCCTCAGGGTGCAAGAATGCAGATTTATAACTCCTCAGGGTGCAGGGCCCATAGTGTTCTCCATGGGGGATGGGATAATCACTCATCTGTCCTTTAGGTTCCCAGACCCAACAAGATGGGGTCCTGCTAACTTTTTTTTTTTTGTCCAGGCTGAACTCAAACCATGATCCCCCTTATCTCTGCCTCCTGAGTAGCTGGGATTACATGAGTGAGCCATCACATCCAGCCTAAAAAACATTAAACTTCAATGTCATATATCTAAATTGCAATTTTCTCTTGAATTAAATATCTGTTTTGTTTGTTTTTGATTTTTTGAGACAGGGTCTCACTATGTAGCATAGGCCGGCCTGGAATGACTATAAGCCCAGGCTAATCTCAAACTCATGATCCTCCTGCTTTAGCCTCCCAGGTGCTGAGATTATAGGTTTGCATCACCACACTTGGCCTGGATCCACACAATTTTTTAAATAATATATATTTTTATTATAAACCCCTTGAACTTAAACATTTACGTATTTTGTACTTTCTTTTCATTTTAATAATTTAGCTACATAGTTTCCTAAAATAAGCTGCACCCAGATACTTTCAGCTTTAAGATCATGGTATCTGCATCATTAGCAATTAAAATGATTTCTATAGATTAGTTCTTATCAGCAGAGGTATGTTCCAAGAACCTTCCCAGTGGATGCCTGAAACTGTGCATAGTCCTGGACTCTAAATAGCATACTGATAACTGAGATGGCTACTGAGTGACTAAGAGCAGGGAGCACACACAGGGTGGAAACACTGGACACAGGGATGGGTAGAGCAGAGGGTCCTAGATTTCTTCAGGCTACTCAAAACAATGTGCAATTTAAGACTTAGGAATTGTTTTTTCTACAGTTTTCCGTTTAATGGATCACAGGTAACTAACTGAAACTAGGAGACAA
This sequence comes from Castor canadensis, assembly GCF_047511655.1. NCBI lineage: Eukaryota > Metazoa > Chordata > Mammalia > Rodentia > Castoridae > Castor > Castor canadensis. The sequence goes on along the minus strand of NC_133398.1, from coordinate 10,229,154 downwards.
AACTGAGGATAAGAGCGGATTTACTGTTATTTTCTTTTTTGGATGATTTATATATTGTATTTTTTAAGTCAATATTTTTCATTGGAGACTTTCAGAAACTCACAGCAGCTGATGACAAAACTGCTCAGGTAGAAGATTTTCTACAGTTCCTTTATGGTGCAATGGCTCAGGATGTCATATGGCAAAATGCCAGTGAAGAACAACTTCAGGATGCTCAGCTGGCCATTGAACGAAGTGTGATGAATCGGATTTTCAAGCTTGCTTTCTACCCTAATCAGGATGGGGACATACTTCGTGACCAGTGAGTGCCTCTGTGTTGGAAGCATGTGTCAGGAAGCAGGCTATACCAGATTAGCTAATGTGGGTTTAGATCTGATTATAAAGGAAAATGTGTCAGTTACTATTTTTCATCCATCAGAGTTACACAATCAAAAAGAATGATAATACCCAGTTCTCAGTGATGTGGGTAATCAGGCTGGAAACAATGAGAATTGATATGGCCTCCCCCTCCACTCCCAGTACTGGGGATTGAAACCAGGGTTTTGAACTTACTAGGCACGTGCTCTGCCACTTGACCCACACCAATAGTCATTTTACTTAGTTTGTTTTTCAGATAGGGTCTCATGCTTTACCTCCGTGAGCCTTGAACAGCAATCCTCTTACCTTCATTTCTTATGCAGCTAGGATTATAGGCATATGTCACCATTCCCAACTTGTTTTTGGAATAGGGTCTCCCTAACTTTTGCCCAAACTGGCCTCAGACTGTGAACCTTCTCTCTCTGTCTCTCAAGTAGCTGGGATTACAGGCATGCACTGCCACCACACCTGTGGTATGGCCTTTTTGAAAGGCACTGCTGTGTTCCCTGCTTGAAATGTTCTTTCATGCCTTCTCTTTGTGATGAATTCTTGCTTATCATTCAGTTGTCAACTCAAGCATCACTTCCTTGGAAACCCTTTCCTAACAAGTTTCAATCCCTACAAGCCTCTCTCAGGCTTCATACCTTTCTTTAGCGCCTGCATGGTTACCATTTGCCATTAGCTTGCATCATGTTTGTCAACCCAACGCTGCTGACGCTTGGTGCAGGAGGCTGCCCTGCAATGGTCGCATGTTTAGTAGGATCCCTGGCTCTATACTCCATGTGCCAGTAATATCCAGCCAGCTGTAACAACTAAAAATGTTCTCAGACATTGCCAAATGTCTCTTACAATGGAAATCCTCCCCTGGTCTTGATCACAGATTTGTGTAATCATCTGATAAGCACTCTCTCCCTAATGGATTGTCCCCTCATGGAAGTAGAAAATAATGCTGTTATTCATCACTTATCACAGTGTCAAGGACAGTCCTTGACTTCCAGTATGTGCCCATTACATACTTATTGGGGGTGAACAGTTGTGCGTTTGATCATCAGCAAACCCCTGGAATTGTATATGGCCTGGCTAAATCTCAGCAAGGCTGTTATAAAAGTGGTCCCAAGGGAAGGGATGCAGCTCAGTGGCAGAGGGCTTGAGTTTAATCCCTCGGACTGCAGCCATTCAGTAGGTAAGTAAGCAAGTAAATAAATAGTAATCCTGAAAACCATCTGCAATACAAACATTGGTTAAGTAATATTCTTCTGAAAAAAGAAAAAAGAGCATTGGTTATTTTAGGGTAATAGGGTGAGATGATTCCACATCTTTGTTCTTCCTCTTCTGTGTTTTCCTGAGCACTGCTCCACAGCCCTGTTTCTGCCCCACATATGCTAAAGTTTGCCACCATGCATCCCAGCAGCAAAAATGGCTTTCTGTGCCCGGTGACTCTCAGAGGTCTGTGTCGTGTAGTAGGATCTCAGGGTTATTAAATAATTCATATACGATTTTTTTTCTTTCTTTTCTCTCTTTTTTTGGCTGACACAGTGGCTTCCAGCTACTTAGGAGGCAAAGATTGGGACGGTTACAGTTCAAGGCCAGCCTGGGTATAAAGTTAGCAAGACCGAATCTCAGTCAATAAGCTAGGCATGGTGGCATGCCTGGGGTCCTAGCTATGCAGGAGGACTGCAGTCTGAGGCTGGCCCCAGGCAAAAACATGACACCCTACCTGAAAAATACCTAAAGCAAAAACGGATTAGAGGCGTGGCTTGAGTGATAGGTACCTGCCTAGCAAGCGCAAGGACCTGAGTTCACACCCAAGTACTAACCTCCTCCACTCTGCAAAAAATTTTTATTTAGTTTTACAGAGTTTTGGTTTTGGTGGTGTTAGGGATAGAACCCAGGACCTAACATGCTAAGGCAAATGCCATCCTACTGAGCCACACCCCTCAACCCCACAGAAATTTCAAGAGGCTGCACATATATTTGAGAGAATTTGCTTTCCTGTGAAATGGGTTAGGATCACTCCAAACTGCCTCATGTATCCATAGTCTCAGAGGCTGTCAGCCCACACAGGCCTGTTTTCTCTCCAGAGCAACTTTTGGCATCAGGCATGGGATAAGGAGTGGGGACATGGAAGTTGTATTTACCGTAGAACGCAGCTTATTGCTACTCCTTCATGGCATTTCTGCAGGTGTTATGTGTGGTGAGCAAACTCAGTGTCTGAAAACAACACTGAAAGCCAGGAGGCTGGGTTTAGCTCCATGCTGCCGTGGCAACTCCTTCACTTTCTTAATCCTAAATTTTCTTCATCTACAGTGAGGGGTTGGGTGATGCTAGAATCCCCTCTCCATCTGAAAGCTATGATCTTTGGTTTCTGGCTTTTGAGCCTCCCTACATCCTCGCTTTTTTTCTTTTTCCCCACTACTTTTTCTTCTTGGAGTAGTGTGTCCAGGCTAAGGATTCCTCTCGTCTCTGCCTTGGAGCACTGCCCTAGTCCAGGAAAGGAGAGCTTCCCTCCTCTTTCTGCATCCTCTCCCCTCCTGCAGCATTTCTAAGCAAATCCTAAAAATGAAACTTTTTGTTGTCGTTTTTGAGACAGGGTCTCACTTTGTAGTTCAGGCTGTCCTCGAACTTGGAATCCTCCTGCCTCAGCCTCCCACCTAGTGCACATTACAGGTGTGAACTACCATACCCAGTTAAAAATGGGCCTTTTTGACAAGAAAGAATACATATGGCTAAGAGAGACTGTCAGCTGTGATTGTAATCTTTATCTAGAAATGTCTGACATGTTTTAAATGTTTTGAAAAAAATCAATTATGACTATTTATGTACTTTATTTTCTAACATGTATATTTACATTTGTATTTTGGGGGGGCTTTCAGGGTTCTTCATGAACATATCCAGAGATTGTCTAAAGTAGTGACTGCAAACCACAGAGCTCTTCAGATACCAGAGGTAATGAGTTCATGTAGTGTGATGGTTCACTAAAGCTGCCTGGTGTAGCACGTGTGCATATCACCATGTTGTTAAGGAACTGGAGGATGATAATATAGAAATCACCATTTGCACTAGGTGTTCTCGAGTGGAACTGTTGTGTCCACAAAGGTGTTTCTGGGGACAAAGTCCCTGGCACAGAAAGGGACCTCAGTGGAAGAGAAGAGGGAGAACCCAAAGGAGAGCCTTCCCCAGAGCCACTCAGCGCCCAGCCCTGCCAACCCTGCCCTCTTGGGTAAAGCGCTGCCCATACATTCTTACACACTGATTTTTGCACAGCTGTCCCATTTTAAGAAGGGTTTTTGGGACACTAAAGGGGTGAGAACAGCAGCAGAAGAAGAAATCGTCAAATCCCATGTGGCTACAGGTTACATTTTAAGTTTTTTTTCCGGGTGGGGGGGCAGTGTTGAGGTTGGAAAGTTTATTAAGGGAAAGAATGAAAGCTCCCTCAGGAAGGGAGGGTTGCGCTTTTTATTTTTTGATACAAGGTCTCACTATATAGCCCTCAAACTCGAAATCCTCCTGCCTCCACCTCCCAAATATTGGGATTACACGTGTGCACCAGCACACCCAGCACATTTTAGTTACTGATAGTAGTATTTTTACCTGACATATATCTCTCACAAAATAAGAAAACTGGAAAAATGTCTGCTATTTGAACTTTCTGGTTGTTTTTATTAAGTTACCAACATTATAAAACATTAATTAGCAAAATTTAATTTTTCTTTGATTTTTTTCTTAAAGATGTTTCCAGAACTACAAGAAGCGTTCATCCTAATTAAATTATCTTTTCTTAGTAGCTTGTTTGTGCTTTTGGAATCAGCTACTAAATATAAAGAAGTTTCATTCTAACTATTTAAGAAAGATACTGCATGAAATGTTATGAATTCTGTGTTCTGTGTTATTGTGTACCCTTTATTAATGGGTGTCTGGGTTGCTCTGTTTTTAAATGCAGAGCAAATTATGTAAGAGTTTTAAGTAGAAAACTTTAATCCTCTGTGGAAGGGGGAAAAGACCAAGATACGGTTTTACTAAAGAAAGGAAAAGGCAGCCCCCTCACCCTCTGCCTGCTGGAGGGGAAGCTACAGGGGTCATTGCACACAGGTTGCTGTTGGATTCAGGTCTGTGTTGTCTGTGGTCTTGCTCAGGTATATCTCCGGGAAGCACCATGGCCATCTGCACAGTCAGAAATCAGGACAATAAGTGCTTACAAAACCCCCCGGGACAAAGTGCAGTGCGTGCTGAGAATGTGCTCAACCATCATGAACCTCCTGAGCCTGGCCACCGAGGACTCCGTCCCGGGGGCAGATGACTTTGTGCCTGTACTGGTGTTCGTGCTGATAAAGGTGGGCCTTACACTGTCTGTCAAAGACTTCATGTGCCATCCTGAGCAGGGCAGTGTGAGCCATCATGAGTGCTGAGAGCCCTAGGTGCCTTTCGAAGCATGGTACCCAGGAGATGGTGTCTAATGTTAGGATTTGCTCTGTCTACAAGATAGGGCTTTCAAAAAAACGATGTGAGGCCCACTTCCTAGAGGAACATTTTCTTTTCAGCTTTAAAGCAGTGCCTGATGTTTTTGGGTGGGGCTTAGCCTGTGGTCACTGAGTAAGTGAATGAGGCCAGGTTCTCAGCACTGTACTTGTGCTGCCTTCTTTCACAGAGTTCTTCCCAGTGTTTGTTAGATGGACCACTAGGTCCACCAAAGTGGTCCACCAATCATTTCTCCCTTTATTTAACTTCTTATTTTGTAATTGGACCTTTTTTTTTTTTTTTGGTACTGGGTCTTGAACTCAGGGCCTACACCTTGAGCCAGTCTGCCATCCCTTTTTTGTGAAGGGTTTTTCAAGCTAATTTGCCTGGGCTGGCTTTGAACCGTGATCTTCCTGATCTCTGTCTCCGAGTAGCTGGGATTACAGGCATGAGCCGCTGGCACCCAGCTTTATTGCATTTTATTAATTTAAAAAGTATTGACCTTTCTTGTCTTTCTTTGACTCTAAAATTAAAGTTTCTTCATTTTATTTCACACATTTTGTGGGTGGTCGTGCAGTTCAAGTGCACATGGTCCCCAGGTGATGGCGTCTGCCTTGCCTGTGTGTGGCAGTTAATGCAGCCTGGCCATTGATGCCCACAGTATATTTGACATGGTTCTTACCCTTTCTCAGTGTTGCTGATAGTCCTCCAAGTCTTGGCCTGGACTCAGAAACCCAGCACTTTGGTCATCCTCCAGGCTGTCACTCTTCTCTCTTCTCTATGCGATCTGTCTAGTCTCTCTGAAGAGCCAGTTTAAGCTCATTTTAAGAAAAGGGCGTTAGATGGTTCTCCTAACCATTTAACAACCTGTGTCCTTTCTTTCCATGTGATAAAGGTGAAAAAACTGAAGTTTTGTGTTCTCTCTTGCTACAGAGGGCATGTTACCTATTTCAAGTTTTTCTTCCTCAGCTGATTCTACCTAGACTACTAACCAAATGTGACTCAATTTGCCTAAAGCATTTATTTCCTTATCTAACTTTCTGGAGTCCTTGGATGTTGAATAAGAACCACATGGATTAGTTCAGCCTCCTTAGGGATCAGTAAGGTTAGTGACTTGCCAGGATAGAAGGGACTGAATAGTACAACTAGGATTAGAACCAAGCTGCCTTTCCAATACACTGTTGCTACTCGTAGTGATTACTGTTTATGGATTACTTCCCAAAAGCAGTTTGAGGATTATTGTCAAAGCACTGATAACTCTTTGACAGGAAAACATTTGAAGAGCAGGTACTGAGAAAATTCTGGCAGAGAATAGCACTTGAGTAATTGGCTCTTTCTTACTTTCACTTCTCTAGGCAAACCCACCCTGTCTGCTATCCACTGTGCAGTACATCAGTAGCTTCTATGCCAGCTGTCTGTCTGGGGAGGAATCCTACTGGTGGATGCAGTTTACAGCAGCAGTGGAGTTCATTAAAACCATCGATGACCGGAAGTGACCAAGACCCAGGATCACCATGGCGGCAGACTGTTAGGCAAACAGATCTCTAAGAAAATGTAGCAGCTGCTTTGAAGGCTGAAGATTGTTTTTGTATAATATTGTACAGCATTCAGACATTTTAAAACAGATCTTTACTAAACAGATTAATGAGCTAACAAGCAGGTTCTCTTTTCTTTGGGCTCTTTTCCTTTCTGATGTGCATATTTTATTGTCCCTAAGTAGAGAATAGTACTGCAAAAAAGGGACCACATTTTTCAGGTATTTTGAAATATTAAAAAACAGAACAGAGTCTCTTAGGAAATTTCTAGATCTCCATTCATGGATACCCCATTTTAAAAAAGAATAGTACACCTCTTTTAAGATGCTGTCTTCTGTGCATCTACTGGAAGGAAAATAGCAACTGCACTGAGGATTGAAATCGTGGTGCATTTATGGCATTTCCTGTCAATAACACTCGCCTGTGTCAAAGAGCTGAGAAGGAGATGTAAATATAATCTATATTTATATTTGATGTAATATGGACATCTTCAGATTCTAATAAACAAGGAGTATTGCTGATAGTAGGTTGTGACATACCCTCTTGTGAAATGGTTTCCTTGACAAAATTTAAGCTGAGCTTAAAAGCAGAAAACACACAGAAATATTTATTAAAGTATAATACAGTTTATTAAACTCTCTAGGTATAGAGTTTAATGAGGAGTGTGAAAACTCCTGAAGAAGTCACATGGGCATGTCTCGCCATGCAAGTTTGTGATGCTGCACATAGGAGACAGACTTTAACCTACCACAGGCCACACAGGAAGGAACAGTGCACATCTAACCTTATTGTGGCACTTCTCATCTGAAATACTAAGTATGCTGTAGAAACCCAGACAGAGCTCCTTACAAACCTTTAATTGTAATATATTTTTAATGATTATTCACATTGAATGCACAGACCAGGAATTCAGTGAATGTCATTTTTTAAAAAACTAATTTGTATTGTCTGCTCTAGTCTTACAAGTTTTACTAGTGATAAACTATTTTAATCAACCATACTATTCTTATGGAAAAAAAGTCTATTTTGGCAGGTTTCTGTGCCTTTATTTCCCTCTTCTGAAAAAAATGTATGTGTTTCACTATTGGTTTGCGTTACACACAAACGCTTCACCAGGACTGGGCTTTGGTGGTGTAGGACTGGCCCGGGAGGCGCACCAGAGCTTCAAGGACAGTCTTGCACATAGGCTTTTGCCAACCACTTTCGCTTTGTGTTTCCTAAACATGTCTAGCTTCTTTTATAACAAATGCTGTGGTCCCATACTTTGAGCCCCTGTTGCTGGCAGCATTTCAAGGCATTTTTTAAGGAACCTGTGTCAACCCGCCTTGAGCAGCTGGATACAGAGGCTGGCTGCACCGCTCTGTGAGATCTCTGTCTCAGTGCCAAAAGAAGCTGGGTTTTCTTCATGTCTCCACCTCTTCTTGTTTATTTTAAAATACCAAAACAGTAATTTGCATAGGAGTGTGGAATGTGGTTTCTGCCTTCTAGGAAGAGATCAAAATTAAACTAGTGCTACAAAATGTCCTTTTAAATGTCAGGTCAAGAAATCCATGTACAGAGTTAGGAGTTTCGTGGGCTGTTGCCATCAACCCTTCCTGGGTATTAGAAGTCACATCCCATTGTAAGTACGCATAAGCTGTGTGACATGACTTCTAAGACCTAGGTAGGAGTCCCTTTACTTCAGCATTTGATTCAATAAATGTTAAGTCAACAGAAGTCTTTAAATACTTGGAATTCATTGTTACGGGATTTAACTTGTAAATCAATGAGATTTCTTTTTCTTTGCAATGGTAGCTAAATATATTCCATGTTATCACTGTGGAAATAAATATGAAGATGTGAATGTTGCACCAGGGTTCTTTTCTGTGGAGGAGAAGGTGGTGGGTCTGGGGTATAGGGCTATCCTGGAGGCAGGAAATGGGGCTCTGCAATGCTCGAGCCAGTGGCGAGTAGAATTTGGCATTGGTGAGTGGAATTTGGCATTGGTGACATCCCGCACTCAGGTGCTGGCAGGAGGCAGGAGGAGGTCAGCAGTAACACTCACTGGCTTGATTTCGTGGTTGATTTCTGAATTTAGGGATTAGTATATACCTAAATTAGTAGACAGTATACCTTGTTATAGCAGCAGTAGTGTGTGAGACAGGAAGTGACTGGATTTGTTTTTAGGAAAGAGGATTAGCTGTTCTTCAAATGTTTCTTACTATACTTCCTTCCACACTTGTTTTACATGAAGGATGAGTGCAAAGTGCAGAGTCACCCTTGGAAAGCAGCCAGTAGCCTCCAGTTTTTAAATAGACATTTCAAAGTCAGTGGATATTAGATGGAGAGATGGTGGCTCTGCTTGCTGATGTCTTACAGAATTCTCTTAAGGAAAAAATCAGTTTGTATTTTCTGTTGATAATTCTTCTGGAAGTAATAGAAATACAGATTGCAGTTATCTTTTCTTCTGAAATTGAACAAAAACCTGGTAAACATTCTGTTTTTTCCATGTTAGGTAAAATCATGGGTGCAATAATTGTTTTCTTTTTTTTTGAAACCTTATGAAAGCCTTTTGACCCAGATAAGTAGCTGTAGTAAGGGAATTAGGCTTTCTGGAAGATTGAAAATAAATTTGATGTGTGGTTTTTCTTTTCCTGTTGTGTCCTGGAAACCTTTGTTTAACATGGACTTTACAACTGTGTATTTGTGAAATACATAAGCAAGAGAACAAAAACCAACTATGCTGTAAGAACCTGTACACAACCACAGGCCAAACCAAGGTACCGTCTTCCTACAGCTTGCTATAGAAATTGCATTTTGGGACAACATAGGTCACTTAGGTGTTTTAAATGTGTGAAGTTTGAAAATGTCTTCTGGTGTGAGTGGGTGTGAAGGAGGTGGCGAGGACACATTTGCTGAGACGTGGGTCACACAGATGTGATGGAAATGTGTAGTTGGCACCCTCCTGGGCCTCCTTAGACTCTTTGGCCTTTCCATTGTGCTTTGTTTCCCCTTTGAAGAAAAGTCTGTTTTCCCCTTTTTAGTTCGAGGTCTAGAGAGTTGGTTCTGTATGCAGCTGCTGTAATGGGGGTAGGGAGTAGAAAGAGTTTTCTAGAAGTTCGGAGCATGTTAGTAAGTGCACTGACAGTGGTGACATATCTGCAATACTTTGAATGCCAGAACGCTTGAGAGCATTGCCAGATTGGTAGCTACTCAGTGATGTTAAGATGTAGGTTACCAAGAAGCATGTGAACAGGAAGAACTTTATCACTCAGGAGGACACTTGGAGAAATGAAGTAGAGCCCGCTGCAGCAGGAAGACCGTGGTTGACTTGCAGAGTTCTGAAGCAGGCATGTCCTGTAACTGAGCTCAGGGGAGGGGAAGGCCGCTCCACCAGGGTGCTGGCAGCTGCATGGCAGGGGCCTTGCCTTAGAGCTCATCATCACTGAGATACCAGCCTGTCTTGTCCACCGTACCTGCCTGTGTGTCACCTCTGTTAAAATAGTACATGGCACCAGGTGCCAGTGCCTCACACCTGTAATGCTGGCTACTCAGGAGGCAGAGATTAGGAGAATTATGGTTCTTAGCCAAACGAGGGAAAAAAAGGGCTGATGGAGTGACTCAAGGTGTAGGTTCTGAGTTCAAACCAGTACTGCAAAAAAAAATAAAATAAGCAGGAGAGCTGGCCTGCCGCTCACTGTGATCCTGCTGTACAGTGTCATTCTGTAAAACTGATGAAAGGGTTGAGGGTAGTTAGCTCCTTCACAGGGCTTTCTGTCCCATCAACTGTTCCGTATTCAGATGCATTTCTAAAATTGTATTTGACTTCTTGACTGTGACCCATGTTCTTTGTGAATTCACTGTCATCTTTTTCAACTGAACATCTAAAGATTAGTATCCCTATGGTACAAGAAGGAAGTAGAATGGCCCAGCAGTCACTAACGAGATAGGGAACAGCTGTTGTTCTAACATACTTCCTAACCAACCCCTGTACACATGTTAGCTCTTCATCAGCCTTAGTCTGCATGCAGAAGAGTTGTCATCTGATCTCAGTAATCTTTTCAGTGGAGACCTCACTCACAGAGCAAGGCTTCCTCTGGAGGCTCCCTCTGGTGGGAAAGCGTTTTTCCCTTTATTCACTGTACTTCATTTAGAAAGAAACTTTGTTCAAAGCTGGCTTAGGGCTTGGTTTTCATTCACACTGTTCAGTATTAAAATGAGTGCTATGACTTTACTAGAGTTGAAACTTTTCTTGCCAACTTGGAGTTCCAGTGTCTCTTGAACTCCTGCTCAACCCTTTAGGTAAATGGCTCTGTAGTTTTTCCCCAAAGGACACTGAGCCAGTGATAGTATTCAGCTGCTGTGATGGTCGGGGAAAGTGAAACCAGGTCTGAAGCCATGTTGACTATAAATGTGTCCCTTACGTGCAGATCTATGTGTTCAGTGAAGAGTGTGTGCTTTGGTCATTTCATTCCAGAAGAGTCCTTTCCACTTGCCACAGGAAGTATAATATAGTTCACAGACTTTTTAAAACATTAACCAAACAGCCATACTGGCTGCAAAATCTCTGGTTGAGGGAATCCAGAAAATACCTTCCACATTTCACGCTGAAATAGGAAAAGCTGTCAGTTTCACATCATTGGAACTGTTGTAGGCAACATGAAAACCATGGTAATCTTATTTCTGACCAAAAACATGACATTTTATGCTCCCATGGAGAGCATTCCAATGCAATTGTTAAAAGTAGATCAGTTTCCCTTTAGCTTTCCTTAGCCTTCCTAATTTGTAGTTTTGACAAAATGTTTACAAGCAGGGCGGTTGATAGACATAGCTGCTGAGAGATTTGGGTGATTCACACAAGGGAGCTGAACTGGCCCGCCCTGACCAAGTGAGGTATAATTTGGGGGTGGGGGGCACCCAGGAACGTACACGTTTTTTAAGTGCTCTTGGGAACTCCGAAGTGTGTTTCCCACACTTCCCTGTTGAGACCCCTGGTCTTACTGGAACCTGAAGAATTGTCTCTTGAACCTGCACACGGTTTTTTCCACATCCATGATCACAGGGTTTCCATACCTAGGAATAGCCAAGTCTGATCAGGCTCTGCTTCTGCCTAGAAGCATCTCTTTTCTACTTGGTCCAGCCAGCCTTTAGCCAATGCCTCCCTCTTCCCCTCCAGCTCCATTCCAGCCCCAGGCATGCTTTGCCTGCCTCCATGCCTTGGCTCATCTCTCTGATTGGTGACCTCCCACAACCACCCTTCTGCTCCCAGAGGCCCTTCCTGGAAGGCCCAGGGAACCCTCTCCCCGTCTCTCTAGTGAGCCCTGCCCGCCCCCCGCCCCTGCCCAAGCACACCGTCCCTCTAGCCAGCAGAGATCTACCTGGAGTCTGCTCACTTGTGTGAGGTATTTACAGGTGGGATGGGGAGGGGCAGGCAAGACTCCTCAGTGTGGAGATTCCACTATGATCTTTTCCTTCTAAAGTCGGCCTCTGCCAGGCCTGGGCCTCTTCCTGTACTTTCACGTGGTGATTCGCATCCTCTGTGAAGACACCATGCCCATAACATAACGTTGGATCTCTGGAGTGCAGGTGGCTGCCTGGCCCGTGTGGTGGAGGCGCCAGGTGTGGAGTTGGCAGTGTTGTCCTAATGGCTGGCCTGAGCCTGGGAGGTTGGCTTGGAGGTGTGGGCACCTACGGTCAGTGCTCGGATCTTGGGAGCTCCAGGACAGTGGGCCTCGCTGCTCCTGCTGGCCTGGGGCCAGCTCCAGGCTGGGACTGGGTTGGGCCCTCCTTCCCTCCTCCCCCTCAGCATGGGCCTTGCTGGTCACATGGAAACGAACAACCAAGAAGATGAAGCCTGAGGCCAACTGTGCAGCAGAGAGCAAGCATGCCCTGGCACTGCCCCTGTATCTACTCCTAGTCCACAGGGCCCAGGGCAGGGATGGGGATGTCCCACCCGACAAGTGCCTGTGGGGCTGCCACCCTGGCCACACCAGAGCATGCTTGTCTGTTTGCACCCCTTCTTTAGGGCACCTTATCTGGGGAAGTTGGAATTTTCATCCCCGTTTACCCATATCCTTATTTACGCAGCGTCTACAAGCTGTTGCCCTTTGGGGGCCTCAGTGCCCTGTTCTGTTGGAAATCCTGGGATTTGAACTAAGTGCAGTTCCCAATGGCCCTTGGAAGGAACCTACTGTTACCTGGGTTGATTTCTGGGCTGGCCAGCTTCCTCTCAGGTCCCTGCTTTGCTGTTCCTTGGGTGACATCTTGTGGCCAAGAACAGGTACAAACCGTTGGCTGAAAGGCTGTGGAGGAAGGCGGTCAGTCCTCAGCTCGAGTGGTCAGGATGCCCAGGAGGTGGGAGGCTCCTGGAACGGGGTCAACACCCAGCCCCTGTTGGGGTCATGCCAAACCTTCAACTAGAACAGCTCTAGACAGACCCAGAACTTGTCTGGGTCCCCTGCATTGAACACACAAATACATCAGGTTCTTCTTTGTCACCCTGTGTTGGGGTAAATAGTCATTATTCCCAGAAGATAAAGCTTTTTCTTTTCTTTCTTTTTTTTTTTTTTTTCCAGTACTGGGGTTTGAACTCAGGGCCTACACCCTGAGCTACTTCACTAGTACTTTTTTTGTGATAGTTTTTTTTTTTTTAAGGTCTCTCAAACTATTTGCTTCGAACCACCATCCTCCTGATCTCTGCCTCCTGAGTAGCTAGGATTACAGGCGTGACACTGGGGACCAGCATAATGTGAAGCTATTATTCTGAGTTTCAACCCTATGCCTTGAGTCCAACAGGCTCCAAAGCTAAGACCTCGATAGTCAGTCCTGAGAGCCTCCTGTCTTGATTTCCAGTGGCGTTTGCAGAGGGAGACTGTGCTGTTAGCCAGTATCATTTCTTGAGCTCCAAGTTCATTTTCACTTGCTGGGTGCAGTGCTGAGTGCTTTACCCACATTGCCTCCCAGCTTCCTCACTGTTGTGAACCCTTTTCACAGATGAGGAAGCTGAGAAGGAAGGAGCTATGCAGTGGGTGGTGCCCATGACAGCACTGTCTAATGCACATTTTAGTGTGCACTTCCTCTCGTGCATGAGGCCTATGGGCCAAGGCTACAAACATGTGGCTTGCGTATGCCCAGCATGGAGCTTGGTGCCCAATGGGCACTGGCACATCAGATTGGACCTTATTCTCTGGGTGAGGGAAGAGACACCTACCCACACGCGACCCAGGTCCATCCCCAGAGTCAAGGACAGGCTGGTTCACTGCACTCAGAAGAACGGGTAGGTGACCTTCACTCCTCCTTCCTGCAGCCAGTTGTTGGCACCTGGATTTCCTGTAGGGCCCGGGAGTGGGGAAGGGAAGGGGTCTGGTTACTGGGGTAGGGGTCCCTCTCAGACCCCCAGAGAAAGCTGCAGGGCAGGCAGAATATGAATGTGACTGTGAAAGCAGAGGAACAGATGAGAGAGAGCCTCCAGGTGACTGGGTGGAGCGGCCCCACGGGGCAGCTGCCTCCTCTCTGTGCACAGACTGAGCCCATGATGAAGATGAATGGAAACCTCTAGGCTGGAAGACGCCGCGGCCAGCAAGCTGGCCACCTGCACCGAGGCCCCTCCCCCCGGCCACAGGCAGGGAAATACTCGGATTTGAGATTTCAGCAGAGCTACATGGTTAGCATGGAAACCAGGCAAACTGATCAGCAGCCTCAATTATAGGATAAATGATACAGGATACCCGTGAACATGGCAGGAATGAGTGTACTCCAACAGAGACTGTGGGGACCCGGCTGCCTCTGTGCCCAGCAGCTGCCTGCAAGAGAGGCTGCTAGACGGGTGCAGACCCTGGCCCAACTTGGACCTTCAGTGAGGTGGCATTAATGACCACAAACCTCTCTCCTGCAGCAGCTGTGGGATTTGTAAAGGGCTGGATGAGGGGGCAGGCGGAAGTTTGTTTTTGGTTTTTTGGTTTTTTTGGTTTTTTTGTGGTTATCAGTGTTTGCTGATGAGAACAGACTGAATTTGCAGCCTCAAAATCCCACACTGGGATGCAGGACTGATGACACTGCGTCTTCATCTTTGCAGAGAGAAAATTCCCAATTTTTCTTAATATGTCCAGAGCAATGTGTGATCATTCGGTCGCAGGCACCGTGGACAAGGATGGGAGGTTTGCTGAGCGAATTAATATTGTCGGCAGGATTGCAGGGGGCATGCTTAACCCACTTCAGGTGCTCCACAACCATCCCACGATAGAGGAGCTAATTGCAAATCATGCCTATTTATTCATTAAACAGGGCCTGGGGGAAATTCAAAGAGGCATCACCGTCTCCACTTCATTCAATTTACTGCTGTCTGTGATTAAACGAAATACAGCTGCAAGGCTCCAGCCACATTGTCTGGTTCCTGCCTTTTGCCTGGATCAGGTTGACCCTTTCTTTGGGGGCTCTACCTAGCCTCAAACAGGGTCTTGCCATCCTTCTGCAGTCTTTCAGACACCCTCAGTATGCTCATGACTTTGAACAAGTCCCTTATGCAGCCCGCAAGTCAGTTTCCTCATTTGTGAAATGGGTGCGTGACCTGCTGGCTGCCAAGGTTCCTGTAATGACCTTTCCTTCTTTGTCCTCCTCATCTGCCCTGTACACAAATGGGTTGTCACTAAGGCAGAGGGCCCAGACAGTGCATGACCAGAAAGAGTTCATCTGCTTGCCCCTGTAGGGCCCAGCACAGAGCTGATGCAGTAGTAGACTATGTGCCCAGCACCAGGTGGCCCTGTCCTGGCATCTCCTTTCATCCATGACATTACATCCATTTGTCCAGGATTGAGGAACTTCTCTGGATGTGGCATTGCTGAGGACCAGAACCTGACAGTCCCAGGCAAACCAGGACAGCTGATCACCCTAGTCTTGGTACCCCAGGAAATGTTTCTTACCCAAGTTTCCAAAAATAGAACCAACTCTACCTTCAATCTTTTGGAAAAGTCTGTAAGCCCCAAGGACTACTTTATCCTATTATAGGATCATGAAAATCAAACAGCCAGCTTCTGCTTAGTACTTGCCTATCCGTGCAGTGCACTTACAGGATGTTTGGGGCTTCCTTTCCATTTACACAGCACCTGCTGATTGAGCCCTCCTGCTGACATGGGCAGTGTGAGGTCAGGGGCCATGGCAGGAGCGTGGCCCCCAAGAGGCTGTGCAACTGACAGCTCCTTGAATTTTGGGATCCTTGCTAGCTTAAATTTCCCTTTGTGTGGCTCCAAACAAATATAGGAAATTTCGCAGGGTTCAGCCTGGTACAGTGGTGCAACTTCAGGGAACTTAGTCTCTGAGATTTTGTTTCTTATCTGAAAACCGGGCATCTTAACAGCTCCTAATTTCCCAGTGCTGCAGGTAGAATGAGTGTTGGCCTTTTTGAGTTCCTGGCTCATAGGTGTCTCAACTACAGAGCTTTTATTGTGGCCTTGTGTCTCTGTGCTGTCTCTGTCTTTCTGAGCTGATTGGCTAGCAGCCCTCTTGAGTGGAAGTGAATGCACCACCTCCCTCCTGCTGGTGCTTCCCAAATGACCTTGAACTCAAATAGGCTGCTTTTCCTCTCCCTGGCCAGCCAAAGGGCTCTTCCTCGGCCCCCTCCCCTTGGAGTCCTTTCAGTAAAACACCCCATTTCCCATGGCTCCCCACGGGGGGCCTGATGGGTTTCCAGACATGTTTCCTTCCCCCCTACGGTTTCTAAAACATACAAATCATTCTGGATGCACTTCTGTGTTTCATTACGAGGAATGCACATTTGAAAACAACAGAGGGTGAGGTTTAAAAGCAACATGCAATTTTTATTACATATATCTCCAAATCTGCCATTAGACCCGTCCCTGCGGTGTTATTGACCTTGATTCTTTCTCATTTGCATCCTGCATTTTTCATCCTTTGGAATATGGTGTTTTGGGACTTCTCCATCATTAAGTGGATTTACAGCAATTTCCCTGTGTGTTTTCTCCAAGGGATTCTGTTATGAGACGCACATTAAATCTCCATTAATACCTCATTATCCGACTGATAAGATTACCATGATAATGAGGCAGAAATTCTAATTGTTTCACTTCTTATTGCGTCTTCCATTTAATCCTCTCTTCTACCTGGAAGTTGGTCATGAACTGGGGAGTGCCAGGCTGGAAAAGTCCTTCCCGTTGGAGGCGCGATCCGTGGTGACTGGGCAGAGAAAAGGGGCAGGGTGGCATTTCAGTGAGTTGTGGGCACAATGTTTGGGGGTGGAAAGCCATCTGGGGTGGGCCTGGTTGGATTGAGAGAGCTCTCTTGCTTTGATTCAAGACTCGCTCACAAGTGTGCACACACGCAACCACTCACACATGTGCACACAACACACACCCACGTGTACCCACACTTCAAGTTCAAGGGAGCTCAGCCTCTTGCCCTCATGTTCTGTTTTCCTACCAGCTTGGACCCCCTTCAGAACATTCGTAGCTCCAGAGCACTCCAGGAACCTGCCCTCCAGGTTGGGGGAATGGCCTTGATAGAGTCAGAGGCTCAGCCCAGAGATGGCGGGATGAAGGTGGGGGTAAGGGATAAACTGTGGGAGAAGAGGCCTCTTCAAGGGCAGGAGGGTTCTGCTGGACCCTCTGTGAGGCAGCTCCCAGCAGGGTATCTCTGGGCCTGCAGGTGTGCTCATCTGCTATAGGTGGGGTCCCTCTACCTCTGGGGGGGTCCCCCAAAATGGTCCTGTGAACAAGAGGGTCTTATGGTTGGGTTGAGATTGCTTGAGCTTCGCACATGTGGCTAGGACATCCCTGAGCAGGGCTGCTGGGACTGAGGAAACCTCAGGTCCTCAGCCTTCCTTCTACCTGTTCTGCTGGGGGGGCCTGGCCCAGCCAGCAGGGGCTCCACCCTGATGCAGGGGACACATTTTGAAGCCCACAGGGACTTGAGAGCATTCAAAGGATGATAGCAGAGGGCCTGTGGCTTGGTGAAAGGGAATGGGAGGCTCCTTTTCCCAGGTGTCCTGAAGCCAGGCCTCACCTGGCAGGCAGGAAGGTGACTGCAGTTCCCCACAGCAGGACAACTGCTGCTGGGCCAAGGAGCTAAGTGGTGCCCAAAGTCCCCACACCAGAGCAAGGCCAAATGACCTTAGGGCAGGAACCTCCTAGGGCTGTAGCGGAGTACCACAAACTGCATGACATAAAACCACAGAGATTTATCCTTTCACAGTTCTGAGGCTAGAAGTTCAAAATCCGGGTGTCCACAGCACCAGGCTTCTTCCAACACCGGGCAGAACCTTCCTTGTCTTTCAGTTCCTGGTGGTGGCAGGACTCCTTGGTGTTTCTTGGCTCCAGCTGCATTGCTCTGGCCTCTGCCTCTGTTGTCCATTTGCCCCTCTCCTCTTATTGTCAGTGTAAGGAACTGCCAAAGACCACACCACGTGTAGAAAAGAAAGATTTATTGGAAGCACAGACTGCCGGGCTGACCCTCGGGTCCAGGGTGCAGTAGCTCGGCTGGAATGGGTAGGGGGCTTTATAGGAGGGGCCACACCGTGAGGGAGGGAGGGTGTTTCTCCCAGAGAACAGCCGGGCTGCTGGCCTCCGCTCATCTGTGATCACCAGATGGAACGGGTCAACATGCATAGTGGGAGGTTCCTGCGGTTTTGCAAGCAGGGAAACAAGCAGGAGAGTTTTGCAAGCAGTCATAAATCAGGGGGTCTGGTTTCGGTGCCAGCCTTGGGACCCTCTGCCTACCCCAAGAACGCCAGGGACCTTACATTCCAGCCTTTTGTTGGTCATATGGGCGCCATTTGATCTATCTGCTTCCTGCTGAATGGGGGCATCATAAGGGGAGGTGTCCGGCCAGAATTTGGAAATTTGTGAGGTCCCCAGGAGCAGAGGCAGATGGTTTCTCTTCGGCTTCATTTGCAGACAAGGCCAGCTGTTGTAGGCCGGAGAAGGTTGTAGTAGCATCTAGTGAAAGTCTGTCTGCTGAGCTCCCCTAGGCGATCCTGGAGGCCTCTAAAAAGGCAAGGGATGATAAGGAGTAGGGAGAAAATTGCTGCCAAAGGTCACAACTGACAGAGCAGGCCTTCGATATATCAAAGGTAAGGAAGATAGAAGATTAGCATCCCTTAGTTGGACAGAAGGTGGAGTTAAGCAGAGTATGGGGGTAAAATCGACCTGCCAGTCTTTTCCAGGTATAGAGTCCCAGAGGTTGGTGGGCCAAGAAGTTTGGGGGTGGTCCGGTGTGGTGGGTTTTCTCATTGGCCATGGATTCAGGGGCTTTCTCAGGTGAACTGGTTTGGTTTGCACCTTTATTGGGGGAAGGGAAACAATCTTGAGAGCATTTTGCTCATCAGCCCTGTGGGAAAACTGTCCAAGTTAGCTGCTGTGAACCGTTTGTGGAATCTTCAAAGGCAAACAGGGGCTGACTGTCAGGATGCAGGTTAAATGTAATGCTTCGGGATGAAAGAGAGCTTTAGCTCATTATTTTATATAAGTTTACATTTTTAACTTTGTAAATGTTTGTACCATATTTAGATAAAGTATAGACACAACAGTTATAAGGTGGTCATTTAAGACACATGAGCAAATATGTAAATGAACTCTGATTTAGTAGTACTTAAAGCTTGACAAGATCAACAGAAAACACAAGTAATTTCTTTGATAAAATCTTTCCCTGTAATAGTGTTCTGTAGAAAACTGTTCAGAGCAGAACAATATTAAGATAACCTTGTTATTTTATAGACATAGAGAATTTGATTTTAATTTGACATGACCCTAAAAATCTTTTAGGCAACTCTTAGATTATAGTCAACTTTAGCTTTATCACACACCGAGGCTTTTTATTATACATTTTTTAAACTTACTCAAATCTTCATATAACATTCTCAACCCTCTGATGGTTTTTCCTTATCCCTCCTCTCCATATTTGAAACAATCCTTAGGACAAACCCTTCTTTACAAAATCCTTTCTCATCCAAAAAAAATTCCTTTTTTCCTTTAAGTTCTCAAAAACTACACTCAATACCTATCTATATCCTTTCCACTTGTTTACTTTACAAATAAACTTGTTTTTTGCTTTTTGTTTTGGCTGGTGGATGAGACCGTCCACCCCCACCACAGAGATCTGTGAAGGATAAAGCTTACCTGAAAAGTCAGGTAGCACCAAGTAGGTGTTTGAGGCCTACCTGCTACTTGGACAGCTACCCTAGGCTCCTCCGAGGTGATCTTGAAGGGGGCTGAGGTCCCAGAGCCACATCAGTCTTCTGCCACCAGGCCCAAGAGGTCCGAGAGGCCTTCACTCTGTTGAGTGGGAGTGGGAGACTGACCTACCTTTCAGAGACAAAGAAGGGCAGTTGTCCTTCCAGTGTCCACTCTGGCCACATTGTGGACAGGGTCCTGGTGGTGGGTGAGGTGAAGGGCAGCCTTTTGCCCAGTGTCCCGTCTGGTTGCACTTGAAGCAGGTCCCTGGAGGCGTGTGTTGTTGTCCAGCCCATCTGGAAGTCAGAGAAGGTGGCCTCAGGGCAGCCACCAAGAGCTGGGCCTTTTGCTGGTCTCAAGCCTCATCTCAGTTATTAAATACCTTAAATTCCATTTTCACAAGATCTCCTTGGGGGTTTGAGGGCCATCCTCTGCTTGTTTAAGTTTTCTTCGAATATCAGGGAAGGACTGGGAGCTAACATGACAGTTGAGAATAATTATTCCATCCTTGGAAGATGGGTCTAGCTTAGTATAGTGGGTTAAGGCTTCAGTAAGGCACCCTAAGAAGTCAGCGGGGTTTTCAGTTGGACGTTGGATAATTTCTCTAAGTTTGTCAAAATTGATTGCCCAGTGGCAAGCAGATTGTAGCCCCACAAGGAGGCAGGTAAGCACATAATTTTGGGCAGCCAGCATGGTGGGTCAGAGCAGTGGGAGGATGGGGTAGAAGAAGAGGTCAGGGTGGAGGGTTGGCGGGCAGAGGAGCTGGGAGGGAGGCGGGTGGACTGCGTCAGTGAGGTCACAAGTAAGGGAGGAATCTTCTGAAGGGGGGCAGTGGGAGGGAGAGACACAGACTTTGAAAGGGGTTTGTCACAGGCGAGAAGAATTTGGAAGGTGTGGCAGATTTAATAAGGGAGGGTCGAGGAACGAAGAGAGAAGAGGATGTGGACATATAGGATTTCAGACCACTTGCCGTTGTGGTGGCAGAAACTGTCAAGATCTATAAGCGTGTGAAAATCAAAAGTACCGTTTTCAGGCCATTGGGATTGATTGTCTAGCTTGTACTGAGGCCAAACGGTGTTGCAGTCATAAATCAGTCGCTTAGGTTTTATATCGTGTTGGAGACCAAGGTTCCTGAGGGAGCGGAGAAGGCATCCCAGGGGCGTGGACGCATCTAATTTAGAGTGTGTGGTCCCCATAATGTAGATGGAAAAAAAAGAGAGAAAGAGAGAGAGCGCGAGGTAGGTGCCTTGGTGAGTTTACTCATCAGGCCGATATAGATCTAGGTCAAGATCTAGCCTCTCTTATGTGACTCAGGCAAGGAGAGCAGAATCGTCCAGTTGCCATTTGGTCAAAGTAAGCTGGAGGGGGTGGGGGAAGGGAGGAGAAATGACCCAAACATTGTATGCACATATGAATAAAAAATCATCATAATAAATTTTTTTTAAAAAAGGAAGCTGGGGGGCCTGTCGAGCTCTCACCCTAGGTAGAGGAAAGGAAGACAGAGAAGGAGAGCAAGAGAGAGAGAGAGAGAGTGAGAGGGACGGGGAAGTGTCACCTGAACAGGTTCCCAAAGGCAGGCCTGGGTCACCGTCTGTAGAGAATGCCCAGCTGGTTAGCCAAGCGTCCCCGTGCTAAGCAGTGGGTGCCCCAGTGGGCATGGGAAGTGTACCTGAAGTAGTGCTACCACTTCCGAGACCGAGAGAGCAGGCAGCCCCGAGAAAGGACGCTTACCGAGTCCAAGGAGAGGAGTAGGTCAGGTGGAGAGCAGTGGAAGAGAGGCTAGTGGCGGACGGGAGAGCCGGCAAGGCGGCAAGTTCCGAGATCCACAGTCCATAGGCACGTGGGGTCAGTTCAGCAGTCTGGGTCCGGGAGAGGGTAGGACACAAAAGCCAAGGGACCAGCCCTGGGCAGAGGTGTCCTGTTAACCTCTCCCGGATTTCAGCACCAGATGTAAGGAACCACCAAACAAAGACCATGCCACGTGTCGAAAAAAAAAGATTTATTGGAAGCACAGACTGCTGGGCTGACCCTCGGGTTCAGGGTGCAGTAGCTCAGCTGGAATGGGTAGTGGGCTTTATAGGAGGGGCCACACCACAGGGGAGGGAGGGTGTTCCTCCCAGAGAACAGCCGGGCCACTGGCCTCCGCTCATCTGTGATCACCAGATGGAACGGGGTCGACATGCATAGCTAGTTGAGAAACAGGAGGTTCCTGTGGTTTTACAAGCAGGGAAACAAGCAGGGGAGTTTTGCAAGCAGTAATAAATGAGGGGGGTCTGGTTTTGGTGTTAGCCTTGGGACCCTCTTCCCGCCCCAAGAATGCCACGGACCTAACAGTAAGGACACCAACCAAATTGGATTAGTGCCAGCCCTAATGACCTCATCTTAATTTGATGGCATCTGCAAAGACCGTATTTCTAAACAAGGCCACACTCTTGGCATTAGGCGCTAGGGCTTCAGCGTGTCTTTTGAGGAGCCACAGTTAAATCCCTAAGATATTCTGAATCATAGCCACATCATCAGAATTCTAAAGATAATGGCAGAATTTGCTTAAAAAAAAAAAAACTTGGGGGGGACTCAGCCTTGAGCTTGCTAGGCAGGTGCTCTACACTGAGTCATGACTTCAGCTCTTTTGTTGCTTTAGATATTTTTTGAATAGGGGCTGGGGTTTTTGCCCAGAGCTGGTCTCAGATCACTATCTTCCTACCTAAAGCCCCCCCACATAGCTGGGATTACAGGTTCATTCCACCTTGCTTGGTTTATTTGTTGAGATAAGGGTCTCAATAACTTTTTGCCTGGGTTGGTCTCAAACCTTAATCCTCTGATCTCTGCCTCCTAAGTAGCTGGGATTATAGACATGCACCACTGTGCCTGACCTGTGAATGGGATTCTTGATGCTAATACCTGGGCCTCATTTTAATGAGGTGTCTGGAGCTAAAAACACCGTATTCCAGGTCTGATGGCCTACCCATCCCATTTGCCATGGCAGAAGCCATGGATGCAGAAGTGGCAAAGAAGCCTCCTAAGACCAACTAGCTCAACCCATTATTTTCTTTGTTGATTTTCCCCTGAAGTAATATAAGTATATAAGTGTATATATATACTTAAATATATAATATATTATATGAAAAGTCAAATATTCTACAAGCTCCTAACAAAAGTTATCTGTCCCTTAGCCCAGCCCCACCTCCTTCGGAGTCTTTTTCCCTTAGGGGACAATGGCTGTCCTGGTGTATGTGTTGCAGCCTCCCAGAAGCCGAAACCACTGGGAACTCAGACATCCAGTCTGAGCTGGGAAAGCAGTGTTACCCTGGCCAGCTGGCTACTACCCCTGCATGGGGCTGGCGTCTGGGGCTGTGCTCAGCAGGCCTGGACCTCCCCTTCCTCTGCGACCTCATTCACTATTCCAGGCCCTCAGGCCTGCGACCAACTGCTGGGCTTTGATCCCTGGTTCTGTTACATGTCAGCTGAGACACTGTGAACCCATGCATGAGATGAGAATCAGTTTCTCCTGCCTTGCAGGTGCCCATGAGGCTCAGATGGGGTGTGGGCGGTTCCCACAGCAGGCCCCTGGCAGGAGTAAAGCTGGGTGGAGGCAGGAGGCTGAGTTCCATCCCCCACCCCAGGGACGGGGTTGCCCAGACAACCACTGGCTTCCCTCAGACCTGGTCCGGGAGGAAGTCTGTCGCGCGATTTCTGAGGGTCTTATCACCAGCCTGTTGGAAAGTGACCTGCGAAACCACCCAGGGGAGGTTGGGGAGCCCAGGGCTGGTCGGCCAATCTGGTTCCAGCCACTGTCGGGGGCTGCACTGTTCCAGGCCCCTCCATTCATACACTGAATTCCTCTCCCACCTTCACAGTGTTTTCACCCTAGGTCCAAACAAGTAAGCCTTGGGTGGGCCCTAATCCAATATGACTGGTGACCGGTGTCCTAAATAAAGGAAATTTGAACATGGAGCCATGCACACAGGGAGAAAGCCGTGTGAAGATGAAGGGGGAGATACGCATAAGCACTGAACACTGACCATCACCCAGAGCTAGGAACGACCTGGAACAGGCTGTCCCTCAGCCCTCAGTGTAACCACACCTAAGGACATGTGAGGACAGACTTGTGGCCTCCAGAACAGCGACAAACACACTTCCAGTGTCCACTCACTCAGTGAGTGCACTTTGCTATGGCCACCCTAGGAAACCATGATGGCTGCTGAGCTACCCTATTGTCACCAGGAAGGGTCAAGGAGGCAGGCGACTCTGGCCCCTCCACTTACGACTTTCTGTCACACCTGGGACAGCCACTGGCCTCTCGATGCTTGGCTTTCCTCAGCTGTGCAGAAGTTGCGATGGTCCCTGCCCAGCCACCCCATCAGGGCTATTTACAATGGCACTGCCCACATGTCCTGAGGCTTGAGGTGAGCTGCCTGCCCTGCGTCTCAGATGCCACCAGCCATCACCCTGTGGCCTTCGACTTGCCAGGAGCCTCCATCTACCTCTCCAGGATTCAGCCCTGGCCCCAGGCCTATGCAGGGACAGCCCAGGGTGGGGCCATGTTCTCTGAGTGAGTCTGGAAAGCCGGGCTTGTTTATTTGGTTGGTTTTGTAGGGGGCTCTTTCTCCCAAACCAGATTCTTCCCATGGGAGACACAGCAAGTTGGAAGCTGGAGGATTTTTTTTTTTCTGGTGGTACTGGAATTTGAACTCATGGCCTCATACTTGCTAGGCAGAGGCTCTGGATCAGTTTTCTGCCTTTGTATATATTTGGGAGACAGACACACAGAGAGGGCCTGGGACTGGCCCCAGGTCACACAGAGAAGCTGTGGCAAATCTGGGCTGTCAGGGTAGAGAGAGCTCTGTTGTAGAGAGTGGATTCTGAGAAGCCTTTGAGAAACAGACATAAGCAAGGCGAGATGCAGCTCAGCTGCTTTTCCTAAGATGTTTCTGCAGGCTGAGATTGGCACAGCCCCAGCTGCAGAAGAGGAAAATGCAGCACAGCTGCTTCTCCTAAGTTGTTTACATTCAGAGAAGCAGGAATGCAGGTTCCTCTTGTTACAGTGTCACTGCTGCTCCACCCTGTTTCCCACTGGAGAGAAAAGACTCGCTGAAGGAGGACAGGAGGCTTTTGCTTTAGGCTTTTGGCTTTTGGGTTTTTGGACGTAGGAGGCTTTGGGAAGGGAAGATTGCTGACGGGAAACGAATTGCTGAAGGAGAATTGCTAAGGGGGAATTGCCAGCAAGTCTGGGGGCAAAGACTTTAAGAGAGATTATGCTAAAGAACAGCTAAGAGAAAACATGGGACAGAGCGAGTCTAAGGAAAGACTTTAAAGAACAGAAAAGGAGAATTTAAAAGCAAGGCTTTAAGGAAAGACTTTAGAAGCAAGGTTTTAAAGAATTGTAAAGGAGTAAGGCCTTAAAGAATAAAGATAGAGAAAAGAAGCAGAGAAAATGAAGAGACTACTAGAGATTAAAAAAAAAAAGCCATGAGACTGCTGTGCATCTCCACCCGAGCGCCCAGCACACCTGGCCCCAACTTTCTGTCTGTCTGTCTATCCTGTGTCCTTCTTGCATCTCCTGTTGCTGCCCAGTTAGCCCCAGTTAGGTTCAGTAATAACAAGGGAGTGAGAAAACGCTCGCTTGTGTCTAAAATGGGTTCTGATGGCATAGGCTGTGTCTCTCAGGCATGGCCAGGGCTCTGAGGTCCCAGAACCAGCACTGTCCTCCCAGAGTGCCTTGGCCCAGACAGAAGATGCTCACACCCTCAGCTCCACGCCTTTCCTCCAGGGCTCCTAGGACTGTCAGGGTTCATCCACCATCACCAAGGGTGCTATGGGCAAAGGAGTTTTTCTGCTTGTTTGATGTACTCGGGACCTTACACTTGCTAGGCAAGCGCTCTACTTGAGCCACCTAAGCCATAGCCCAGTCCTTTTCCTTTAGTTTGTTTTTCAGATAGGGTCTTGCACTTTTGCCTGAGCTGGCCTCGGACTGTGATTCTCCCACTTCCACCTCCCGAATAGCAGGAATGGCAGGTGTGTGTAACCGTGCCCAGTTTGCTTATTGAGATAGGATCTCACTCACATTGCCTGAGCTGGCCTGGAACCCTCATCCTCCCATCTCTGCCTCCTGAATAGCTCAGAGCACAATTGTGCATCAAATGCCTGGCCTCTGGGCAAAGGATTTATGAGCAAGTTAGGCCTGGCATGATTGTGGAGGGACATGAAAGTGATGATCAGAAGGAAGGAGGGGGCAGGTCTGGCGTTGACTGTGAAGGTCTGCTTTTGGAGAAATGTGTGGGGAGTGGTCACTAGGGTATAGGGGTCACCTCTGTGTGTTAGCAGCCACAGGTCCCCAGAGCAGCTGTTGTATCAGAGATGATGCTTATTCCTCTGCTGGGTGTGTCACACGGCCTGTGATATCCTAGAACCTGAACACTCACTGACATCCATGTTTTGCACTAATGCATTCACCCCATAGAATGAGAAGCAGAAAGAGAACAGGTTACACATACAGACGGACTCAGATGGAAACAAGGGAAAATCCTGGCAACCCCCACAGTCCTTGTTCCTGGGACAGGTCATGGCTAGATTAGCCTGAATTCCTCCTCTTGTCACCCATTTCACAGTGACTTTGTCCTCACTGAGTGCCCAGCTAGGGGTGGGTCCTTGCTTGGCAGAGTGACCCAAACCTTCATTCCTAAAGGGTCTGATATTAGCATTCACCCTAAATTGCAGGGCTACGATTTCCAGCCCAGCCCACCCTCCCTAGCCACAGGCTCTGCAGCCCATTGAAAATATTTGAAAAAAACTTATATGAACCTGCAAGACTCTGTTCTTATCATTATCCCCTAAATAATAAATAGGACAACTATTTACACAGTATTTGCAATGCATAAGGTATTGTAACTAATCTGGGGTGATGGGAGGGGGTGGGGAGGGTCCATGAAAATACCCGATACCATGCTGTTTCATATAAATGACTTTGGCATGCTTTGCACTTTGGTATCCTTGGGGGTCCTGGAACCAAGCCCTCAAGACTACTGAGGGACAGTTGGAGACCTCGCTTACCTTCATGGTATATTAGCAACACTTTCTCTGACAGTCAGGACAGGTCACCCCTTTTTCACATGGTGGGTATAAAAAACCCACCATGGCAAGATGGCAGCTTTGATCTCGGCTCTCACTGTAATGGCACTATCAATGTGTCCCCTGGAAAGAACAGTTCTCCAGTGAACTGAAGACTTCAGGGACATTGCCAGGCATGGTGTCTCATGCCAGGAATCCCAGCTATTCAGGAGGCAGAGATCAGGAGGATCAAAGTTTGAGGCCAGCCTGGGCAAATACCAAAAAGTTATTAAGACCCCACCTCAACCAACAAGCTGGATATGGTGGTCATGTCTGTAATTCCAGCTACATGGGTGGCAAAGATAGAAGAATCTCAATCCAAGGCCAGTCTTGGGGAAAAGCATAAGACCCTATCTGAGAAATAACTAAAACCAAAAGAGCTGGGGAGTGGCTCAAGTGGTAGAGAGCCTGTCTAGCAAGTGTGAAGCCCTGAGTTCAAACCCCAGTCCCCAGACTTCATGGATGGGAAACAAACATTTTGCTAGAGGGTCCCCAGGGACAATAGTAACAAGAGAGCCTCGAAGTCACTGACGCCTGGTCATGGGAGAGCTCCTCGCAGCCCTCCCATCTGACACCTGGCTGTGGGAGAAATGCTGGAAGCTCACTCAGAGGACACCTGCCACACCCTGCGTCCTATGGCCAGTGACAAGCCGTCTTCAAATGCCATTACGACACTCTAAAAAACCAGTTGTTTCAGGGGAAAAATTCCATGGTGAACAGTCACTTTACAGTGACAGTGATAACTCACTGCACAGTGTGTCCCAGGCAGAGGCAGGTGGCACAGAGCGCTAGAATGGCCAGGGGCTGTCTGTGTCTGCGGGTGGTGGCTTTGGTAAAAGCCAATCCATACAGGCTAAGTGCAACAAAGCCCTGCTCCGTCTGTGATGAAGGAGTCATCGAGGAGTCATCAAGTGGCTGTGTGGTCTCCCGGGAGCACGGGGTCATGGAGGGGGCTCTGGGGACTGTTGTGACACCCTGTAGAAAGACAAGCCGGGCTGGGGCTGCAGAAGAGGGCTGGGGAGTCCCACGCAGCCCTCCAGTAGAGTGGCACAGCTGTGCTCCTGGCCCTGCCATCGGCTTCCGAGCAGAGAAAAGGTACAGATGCCACGGCAGCTCCAGGAGGGGCCCCTGCCCAGAATGGCAGCTACAGCTGGACCCTTCCCAAGGGCATCCACGGTCATCTACTGCCAGTCACCCACACCCAGCTGTCTCTGCACGGATCCGGCAAGCGAATAAACCGGGTGTGGTGGGAGCCGCCACCTCTGTCCTTGATGGTGGCACTGGTCTCGTAGTCCCTCTGGGGACGTGCAGATGAGGCTTCCCTCCACATCTTTGGAGGTGACTTCCAGTGGCCATTCCCACGCAACAGCTCAGGGAAAAGCCAGTTGCTGAGTATGTCAGCTGTGGTTTGATCGTGGTTTGAGTGTCCCCTGCAGGTTCCTGTGCTGGAATCTCAGTCCCAAGTGTGGTGACATTGAGATGATGTCACCTTTAAGAGGCAGAGCCTAGGGGAAAGTAATTAGAGCACTGGGGTCCTGCCACCAGAAGGGACTAATGTAGTTCTTGTAGGACTCTGGTTAGTTCCTATGAGAGGGTTGTTATAAACAAGCAAGTCTGGCACCTGACTCTCTCTGGCTTCCTGTCTCACTATGTGCTCTCTCCCTCCATCATTTCCACCTTGATGCCATCTGCCATGTTGTGATGTAGCCAGAAGCAAAGCAGACACCATGCTCTTGAATATCCAGAGCTGTGAACTAAATAAACCTCTTTTCTTTTTAAAGTATCCAGACTTGGGTATTTTGTTATTGCAACAGAAAATGGACTAAGACAGCATTAATTCCAACTGTGCATTCCAAAACTGGAAAAATAACCCTGAGCTGTGTTCAGGGGGCCCAGGTGTCCATGTGAGTGAGACCTGAGCAAAACTCTCCTCATTGGCGAGTTTCTCTCAGCATAATTCACACTTGGTTGTACAAGTTGTGGGGTCTTCACTTCCATCTCTTAAGTCTGGGCAGCTTGTGACTGCTTTGACAAGTAGCGTGTAACAGAAGTGACACGGTGTGACATTTGAGGTCAGCTATGTGAAGTGATGCACTCTCCATCTCGGTGGCCCACACACTTGCTCTCAGATCCCTAAGTTGTGGTCCCCTGAGGCACTTGGGTCACAGCCATCCCTGTGCTTATCTGTGCATCCTGAGGCAGCAGATAAGTGAAAGAAGCTGTCGTGGACCCTCAGAGCCACCAGAGCCCACCAAGTCCCACTGAGTCAACACCAGCAGGAGCAGGGGAGTCTTCCACCTGAATGCTGGACCCCCAAAATAATGAAACATTAAGAAAACTGCTCTGGTTTGCTACACAGTGACAGACATGTGGAATGCCTCCAGAAGCCCTCACTCACACCAGACCCCAGTGGCATTTCAGGTCTCCTGGAATTGGTGGCTCAGAGCACCATCCAGTAGTCCCTCAGATAACAGGGGATTCCCTGCTTTGGATCCAGGTTGCAATGATCCAACTGAGCAAACCCTTCAAACCACTCCTGACTGCCTGAGCCAACAGAATGGATGCAGTTCTGCTCAGGGCCTCCACCTACATCAGCTCCAACAGTGTGTTCCTTCCCCTGTGTGGTGACAAAGTGGGCTTCATGCCACACACACTGCCTGTTGGGCTCCACTGGCAGCAGCCAGCTCTTCACGGGTCCTACCACATCCTTCGGTTCCTGAAGCCTTGCAGGTCCCTGGTCTGGCTGTAAATCTAGAAGCATCGCGAGGTGGGGTAAATCTTGGTAAAGATCCCTACTGCGTAAGGGATGTCACCTTGGGAGAGGCCACCAGAGGTTGTCTAGTCATGGGGGCACTGTCAGGTTCTTCACTCAGAACTTGATCTGGAAATTTATAGTCCTCAGCTGCATTCTCTCTCTCTCTTTCTCTCTCTGTCTCTCCTTGTACCTTTTCTTCCCACCAACAGTCCATGCCAGCGGCTACGTAGTTCCTCAGAGCCTTCTACAGACACTTGACCACTTCACCATGGGGTGGCATGGTCCATCCCTGGTGACAAGGTCCATTATACTGCTAAAAGTCTCCTCAGATCTGAAGATCATGGCAGATTCCCAGCCTTCAGGCTTCTTCCCTGGAGGCTTCGCCAGTGCCCATAACTGATCAGTCAAGGTGCAAAGCTGGCAGGCACCCTGGGACAGGGTCACTGTGGGGACTGAGCCTGACAGGGCTGTGGGAGGACCCTGGGAGACGAAGGTCCAGAAGGGGTGCTGGGGGTCTGAAGAGGCGCCTCCCTGGGCCGTTGGAGAATCCAGATGTGTCCAGCCAGTGACACACAGAGAGGAGGAGCCCACAGGAGTGATGGCCTCTGTGTCCCTGCTGCCTCTCAGGCTCTTGGCTGGAGTCTCTGGAGGTGGGCCTGGCCACCAACCAGGAAGCAGGGTGGACACAGAGCAAGGGAGAGCAAGAACTCAGGGGTACTTAGGCCTGTGTGCCACAGTGTCTGACTACTGTGACCTTCAGAGAGTAAAGGTCACTGCCTCACTTCTTATCTCCAAAGCTCGTGTTCAGTCTGGGAAAATTGCTTTTCAGAGTGGCCTTCCAGCCCATCCCCTGCCTGAGGCCCCGGGATGGGTGGAGGTCTCCCCAGGGCTTCACTCTCCCCACATAACCCCACACTGGCCTGACAGCTGCCATCCCAGCTCTGCAGAGCTGTGATGCTCTATTCTGTTCAGCAGCTCTATTCTGTTCAGCAGCCCCTCTCACAAGCTCAGAACAGAGCACTACCCAATATGTGCTGCCAGACAGGTGGCTGAGTGAGTGGATAGATGGACAGATGGACGGATGGATGGGTGGATGGATGGACGGGTGGGTAGGTGAATGGATGATGGATGGTCGGTGGATGGGTGGGTGGATGGGTGGATGGATGGATGGGTGGTGGGTGAATGGATGGATGGGTGGATGGGTGGGTGGATGGATGAGTGGGGTAGAAGGATGGATGGATGGATGGATGGACGGATGGGTGGGTGGATGGATGGATGGATGGGTGGATGGATGGGTGGGTGGATGGGTGGATGGGTGGGTGGATGGATGGGTGGGTGGGTGGATGGATGGATGGATAGGTGGGTGGGTGGGTGGATGGATGGATGGATGGGTGGGTGGGTGGATGGATGGATGGGTGGGTGGGTGGGTGGATGGATGGGTGGGTGGATGGGTGGATGGGTGGGTGGATGGATGGATGGGTGGGTGGGTGGATGGATGGATGGGTGGGTGGGTGGGTGGATGGATGGATGGATGGGTGGTGGGTGGGTGGGTGGGTGGATGGGTGGGTGGGTGGATGGATGGATGGATGAGTGGATTGGTGGATGGGTGGGTGGATGGATGGATGAGTGGATGGGTGGATGGGTGGGTGGATGGATGGATGGGTGGGTGGGTGGGTGGGTGGATGGGTGGGTGGGTGGATGGATGGATGGATGGGTGGGTGGGTGGATGGATGGATGGATGAGTGGATGGGTGGATGGGTGGATGGATGGATGGGTGGGTGGATGGATGGGTAGATGGATGGATGGATGGATGGAGGGAGGGAGGGAGGGAGGGATAAATGGGTGGGTGGAGGGATGGATGGATGGATGAACAGATGAATGGATGGATGGATGATGCCTCCTTGGGCCAGGCCCTGGTTGGGTGCTAGGCACAGAGACAGAGGAGGCTGGAGCTGCCACAGTCACTAAGCCTTGCTCTCTGTAGGCTGATAATGAAATCTGGTGCTGGGGAGGAAGGCAGAGCCCAGCTGGGCTGGGAATGACCATAGCTTTTTGGTGTGAGTGTGTTTAGTGTCCCTGCTCCCCAGGCTGGGAGCACAGAGGAAGCAAGGTCACTGTAGCTGGTGAATCACAGGGCACTTCCTCCAGGAATTCATGGAGGACTGGAACAGGTGGGATGGGGTGGAGCAGGTGCCATCAAGACAAAAGATACAATGGCTCAAATGTTCATGCCACCCTGAAATTCAGATGTGGACACTTAGAGCCCAAGGTGCCGGTACTAAGAGGTGTGGCCTTTGGGGACTGATGAAGTCATGAGGTGCTGCCTTCCTGAATGAGATTAATGCCCTTGCAAAAGAGTCCTCAGAGAGCTGCTTTGCCCTGCCCTGTGAGGACACAAGTGTGGCGTTTTTACTCCCTTCTGCCATGGGGAAGCACAGAGCAGCTGTCACCTGAGCCTGCTGGCACCTCATTCTTCAACTTCAGGGCCTCAGAATGGAGAAAATAAATTTCTGGTTTTTTTCCTCCCTCCCTCCCTCCTTCCCTCCCTTCCTTCCTTTCTGGTACCTTGTGCATGCTAGGAAAGTGCTCTACCTTTGGGCTACATCCCAGCTCAAATGTATGTACTTTATAAATTATCCAGCCTCAGGTATCTTGTTACAGCAGCAGAGATGGACTGAGAAGGAGGACATGGCTCACGCAGACTGGAGGAAGAAGGAAGCCCAGAGCACATGCCTCAAGTGGTGAGCTTTGTGTTTGGCCCTCACCTCAGGACATGGGCCTGCTGGGATTTTGATTTCTACTGAGGAGGCCTCCTATTAGGGAGGACAGTTAAGAAGTGATTGGTCTTCATTGTGTGAGCAGGAGGTGTGAACAGAAACTTAGGTCCCCAGTTCACTCCTGCCTCCAGGCTCAACCCCTTAGGTCCAAACTCTACAAGGTGGCCAGGGGATACCTCTGAATCCCTCCAGGGCTCCCCAGGACCCTTGGGATACTGTCCAGCCTCTTCAGTGCCCTCTTCTGTCACCTCTGGCCTCCCCCTTGGTGCCCCTTCCAAATGGAACTTTTCTCACCCTTCCCCAGGGCAGCCTCTCCTGCCCTCCAGCCTGGGTCCCTTGTGCTCCCTGACCCACCACACGCCATGCCTCATTGGATTCAAGACCTTGCAGCTCACCTCTGCTTCCCACTAAACTTGGCTCAGCAGTGCTGGCTGTGTGTGCTGGGGACCACCCTGCCTTGCCTGTCTGAGCTTCCAGGGGCCTAAAGCCACTCACATGGTGGTTCTCAAGGCAGCGACCTGGCAATGTATGTACATCAAAGGCCCCTCAAATTTCCCTCCCCTTGCACCCAGCATTTTCATGCCTACCCAGTTACCCCCAGAAACAAAGAGCGCTCAGACATGTATCCAGGATGCTCCCATGAACGGATGGAAGTTGTCCACGTGGCCATCTGTAGGATGGGACATGTGACGCACACAGTCAGGGCTCTAAAAATTCTTGAGTAGTTGACTGACACTGTGATTTGGCTTACTTTGCTGTGTGTCCTCCCCACCGCATTGAGGTGAGTCCTGGAATTATCCCCACCTTTCAGATAGAGGCACACAGGCTCAGGGAGGGCACATGGCTACTGGTGACAGGACCAGAACTCTGATTCCAGAGACCAAAATGCAGACAGAGACTTACATAATAAGTCCTGTGTTGGCCTTTGTTTTAAAAAAATCCAGGAGAGGGAGGGGGTGAGAGGGTAAGGGAGGGGGTGGGGGAGGGGGGAGAAATGACCCAAACATTGTATGCACATATGAATAAAAGAAAAAAAAGCACAGTAGCCCATAAATATGTACATTTTTATACATCAAAAATAAAATTTAAATCATAAAAATGGAAAAAAAAATCCGCACACACTCCACGTTCATGTGCGACTGTTAGAAAATATTTGAGAGTAAATTGAGCCACATATGTCATGACTTTCAATCCCACCTGGTGGGATGGGTGATGGAGACACTTGCAGAAATCCACAATGATAAATGGCTGTGTTTGTCATGTTATTTGGAAGGACAAAAAAAACTGGACACGACAAAGTTGTGGTCCATCCACACTGCAAGACTCTCCAGGAATGAATGAGTCACATAGGTTGAATCAGCTGAGGTTGCTAATGCTTGACTTTACAAATGACAAGAGGGAAGTTTCAGACTGCTCAATCCAAAAACGCTTCACTTGTACTAGAATAGATTGAATATGGTTAAAAATAAAAAAAAGACTCAAGTTGCCAGGCACCGGTGGCTCACGTCTATAATCCTAGCTACTTGGGAGGCTGAGATCAGGAGGATTGTGGTTCGAGGCCAGCCTGGGTAAATAATCTGTGAGCCCCATCTCCAAAATAATCAGAGCAAAATGGACTGGAGGCATGACTCAAGCAGTAGAGCGCCTGCTTTGCAAGCGTGAAGCCCTGAGTTCAAACCCCACTTCCACACACACACAAAAAGACCCAGGCATGTAATGGATCGCACACAGCAGTTAATTTGTTAGGAATGTAACAGCCCCGGTGTGATGGAGGAAAATGAAGGTGTGGCTCGGCTCTCCTCCGTGAAACGGCTCAGGGACCCAGGCTGAGGTAGAGTCTGCATCTATAGCAGGAGTTTTCCAAGGCTGCTGTGTTTAACTCTGTCCCAGCTGGTGTCACTTGGCACTTGGCACTGCCCCTGGCCTCTGGCGAGTGCTGGATGAATTTAGTGTGTCAAGCTGCGAGCTGTGTTCTCAGCAGACCTCATCTCTGTCCCTTCTCTCTCAGTGGAACCCCAACTTTGCATGTGCCTTGGGGAGACGGGGTGCTGACTGGGTTAGTCCAAGTCCATGGCAGTGGTCCCGTTCTCTTTACAACTCCCTCAGGGGAGGGCATTGGTGCTCCCCACTCCTGCTCTGGCTCCAGGTTCCATCTCTTTGCCAAGGGCTTTCTCTGGAAGGTGCCACCTACTCTGAGTATGTGTTCTGCAGGCCAGAAGTGCCAGAGGCTAAGGCCCAGCCCACAGGGCAGACCTCAGCCCAGGACTGACAGCATGGTCTTCCCACCCCCGGGTGGGGTGCACCCGGAGGACAGCATCTGCCTGTCTCACAGAGTTCCACAGTGAGGCTGAGCTCCAACGGCCCACCAGGCCCTACCTCACCTGGTGACTGTGACAGATTGTATGTCCCCATGTTCTTGTCACAACAGCCCAGTGGCATTCCTCCATCCTTGGCAGAAGAGGCTTGTCAAAACACAGCATGGGCTGGTGGAGCGGCTCAAATGGTAGAGTGCCTGTCTAGCAGGCGCAAGAAGGGGAGCGAGAAGTGAGACGAGGAGAGGAGGCGAGGAGTAAAAGGCACATGCCATGCTGGTTATTCATGGCTGTGTAACAAACCACCCAAACCCAGCAGCTTGGAGTGAGAATTCCTTGTACCGCTCAGGACCTCTGTGACTCAGGCATGAAGACAGTGAGGGTGGATCTTCTCTGGCCCACAAGATCTGGAACCCCAGTTGGAAAACTCAGCAGCTGGGGTCTGCCATTGTCTAAAGGCTGCACACATGCAGTGATGCTGGCTGTCCTCTCGGGGCCTGGGTAAGTCTATCAGATGAAGGGCCCACTGGTGGTGGCCTGTGCTCCTTAATGGCGGCTGGGTTCCACAGGAGGTGGGGGCGGGGGAAAGCGAGAAACTGAACACCAGGTAGAAGCCATCCATGGGAACTATTTAACTATTTGCCAGGACTGGCTTTGAACTGCAATCCTCCTGATCTCTGCTTCCTGAGTAGCTGGGATTACAGGTGTGAGCCACTGGTGTCTGGCTTAAATTTTAGTGGGTTTATTTTTTTAGGTGGTGGTACTGGGATTTGAACTCAGGGCTTTGAGCTTGCAAGGTAGGAGCTCTACTGCTTGAGCCACACCTCCAGTCCAACTTTTCATTATAACTTTTAAAACCATAAACTAAAATATCTCTATAATACTTTGGTCAGGCCTCAGTAGGCCCAC
Source organism: Castor canadensis (assembly GCF_047511655.1). Lineage (NCBI taxonomy): Eukaryota > Metazoa > Chordata > Mammalia > Rodentia > Castoridae > Castor > Castor canadensis. The sequence goes on along the minus strand of NC_133398.1, from coordinate 10,193,790 downwards.
GGTTAGACCCAGGGAGCAGGCTCGGGGAGAAGAACCTGGCTTCTTGTGTCCAGCTAGCCGCTGAGCTTGGGTAATGATCGTTTTTAATGCTTTAAAGGGACTTTAAAGAACTCGTGGTAAAATGTGCAGAATATAAAGTTTGCCATTTTAAGTACACAGTTCAGTAGCATTTGGTACACTCACGTTCTGGGCAGCCAGCATCACCTCCATCTCCAGCACTTGTCCCCATCAAACACTCCTCAGTCCCTCCCCCAACACTGCAGCCCCCTTCTGCTTTCTGTCCCTGTGGCTCTGACTGCACTGGGACTTCATCGAAGCAAAATGAAAACATTAGCATTTGTCCCTTTGTGTCTGGCTGACGTCACTTAGTGTGGGGGTTACCCAAGTGGTCTGGAGGTCACTCTGTGGCCACTGCTCCCCAGTGGGATCTGCACCCACCGGGCCCTGGCTTGGCTGGTGGACGTGCCTGGCACACAGGGTGGCCCAAGGCCCAAACGCTTCATTCCGGACCAGCTCCCGGCACCTCCCCTTCCCCGGGCCGAGTAGAATTGCTGGGCGAGGGTTAATCAACATGCAGTGATGTTTCCAAGTTTAAATGGAGCATTTGTTTAATTATGTGTAAGTAGCAATACATTGTGGCCATTATCTAAATCACTATTTTATTTCCTGGATGTGGTTTCATAATGCAGGGTTTCTGCTCCAGCCTTGCATCATTAACAGAGAAGAGTTAATGAATATAAAAGCGTAAAGGCTAATTACACTTTAATTTACAATCATGGTCTCATTTTGGGACCACATGAAATCTGTTTTGAAAACAATTTAAAAAAAAAAATCCCGCTCTTGCCCTGGTAAGTGGAGGGACCCCGGCCAGGAGCACAGCTCTGTCTGCCACATTGTGCCTGAGTGGCTGGGGCTGGCACCAATCCCCTCCCTGGCGCCATGACTGCGAGGCTGTGGAGGCCAAGTTCAGCACCTTGCAACTCTCCTTTGTTTAATGCAATTTTCCTCCTGCCTTTAGTGTCTGGTCTGTGTCCACCGCAGAGAGTGGGGGAGCCCCTTCTGGAACCCTCGTGGTCTACTGTGTCTGTGTCGCATAGTGTCACAGAGGGAAGAGTCACTGGAATGACCTAGTGCTTTAGAGGGCAGGGAGGCTGGGGGCGAGGGACACTGACATTTACCAGGTTCCTATGGCCGGACAAGCTCTAAGCTGGGTTCCTTTGCATACATTACTTTTCACTGAAATTGCCTGTTGATAGCAAGTAGTCCCCAGAAATCTGATTTAGTCCTTCAGGAATGTTTCATGGAATCATGGTTACGGGTCCTAGGAATAATAATGACATTATACAATGTCCTTTATCTTAGAATATAAAAAATATTTGGGGGTGAGCTCATGTTGCTTGCTACTTACTTCCAAATGCTTCTCTCTTCTCTCTCTCTCTCCCCCTTTCTCCCATTTTAACCAATAAAAGCTGGGTGTGGTGGTACACACTTGTCATCCCCCAGGAAACTGGAGGATTGAGCTCTAGGCTGGCCCATATTTTGAAAATAACTAACATAAGAAGGGCTGGGAATGTGACCGAAGTGGTAGAGCGCCTGCCTAGCAAGGTTGAAGCTCTGAGTTCAAACCCAGTACTGCCAAAACCAACAAAAAGTACTTATTGTAAAATTCATTCAACTTTTATATGTTTTGAAAGATCTTGCTATAAAAATACGAAGAAAAGACATTGTTCCAGCTGGCCGCCTCCATCTGCATTGCCTTCTTTTTTGAGACAGTCTTGCTGTGTAGCCCAGGCCGGCCTCGAACTCTTGATTCTCCTGCCTCCGCCTCCTGAGTGCTGCAGTCACAAGGCCTGCTTTGCCTTCTTGACGTGTGAAATAAACTTTTCTCCCATTTGAGACAAGGTCCGTCCAACGCTCAGCTTTTCTATGAGTTTGCATTACGGAGGACTGGAGTCTAGAATGAAATTAACCAGGGAATCGATTACTCAAACACGTGTACAAGAAAAGCAAACTCGAGGTGCCTGGTCATGGGTGCCTCTGCCTTGTGCCGTAAAACCCGGGCCTTCCCGGGGAGGGGCTCAGCTGCCGTGAATGAAAGCGCGGACACCTCTCGGGGTTCAGTCTCAGGAAGCAGTGGGCCCGGCTGCTGGTTGCCATGTAGTTTTCTGTTCAAAATAAAACCAGGGACGTCAAAATTAAGTTTTTTAATAAGATGAGAAAATAATGACAGAATGATGAGAACGGGTCTGTAGTATGATCTCAACATTTTAAGAAAGAACGATGTGCATAGACAAATCTGGAAAGGATCGTCCGACATTACAACTCAAACAATAGCGCACCGTCTCCCACTGTCCGTATTTCTGGACAGATTTTGGGGGCCCGCCCCGCTCCCAAATGCACCTGCTGTGCGTCCCACCCAGGGAGAAAAGGGGCCTGCAGCCTGTGACTCCGCCCCCTGCCTATCACCGATTGGACGAGAGCAGGCACGGGAATCTAAGCCGGACCAATCAGAATGTCTTCCCAGGAGTTTGGGGCGGGGCGGAAGAACCGACGCAGTTCAGCTCCCCGGGCTGTGGGCCAAGTCTCTGTGTGCAAAGACCCTCAGAAGGAAGAGGAGACGGACAGCCGGACAGCCGGACAGCCCTTCCTGATCCTGAGTCCAGGCCAGGGTCCTGCCCTTGGCTTTCACAAGGCTCCCCTGTAGCCTTGTGTTAAATCCCCGTTTCCAGCTTCGGTCTGGCTTGGGTGGATTTCTGCCAGGATCAACTAACCCTGATGAGTACTGTGAGCGTGGATTAGTTCACTAACGCCAAGGAAGCAGCAGGAGTCGCGGCCACTCACGGCGGCCGGGCGCCTGGGCCTGTGCAGTTCCCCTCTGGTTCTCCCAGCTGTGCCCGCGTGGGGGCGGGGAAGAACCCAGGGTGTCTGTCTCTCCCCCTCACCGTGCAGGGCAGGCTTTGACAGTGACTGGCTTTTTTGCATCTCCAGACCCCCACCCAGGTTCCAGCTTCCTCCAGGTGGATCCTGCAAATTCCTTGTCACTTTTTGTCCCCCCAGTTCAGGGGGAAAGTGGTTCCTGCTACCATGATGTCCAGGTCACTGCCCATCCCGTCTGTCTTCTCAGCCTTTCTGTTCCCCTGTGTAGTTAACGCCCTAGGCAAGTCCCCTGCTGAAACACCCTTTCCCAGTGGTCACTGTGTTCTCATTCCGTATGAGGCAATGGGTTTGTTGATTGACTAATGATTTTGTCATTTAGCAATGTACATATATGCCTTAAGACTCATGGGGTACATGATAAACACTTATGATTGCACCTGTCCATTTTAAACAGAACATTAGGACCAGGTATGTAACTCAAGGTTACAGCTCTTGCCTAGCATGTGTGAAGGATTGGGTTCCAGCCCCAACATGGCAAAATAAATAAATAAAAATACAATTGAGTAACAATCCTGGTTGGATGCTGACAGTCACACGTGCATCGTCTCATTTTATACTTGAAAGTCCCTCTTGGGGAGGCACAGGGTCCCACTGTGTCTGTAAGGAAGCTGGTGCTCAGAGAAGCTAAATAACGTGACCAAAACTTGTCACTAGGCTCTGAGGCCAAGCCCTTCTCGCTCTATTTGACTGGTTTTTGTAATTGTCTCCATATGCAGAAAGCAAAGTTAGTAAGGAAAAGCAGCCCAGGTCCCACACTCAGGCCCGTCCCCTGCCAGCCTGGTGAGTGGGTTCTGGTGGCTGGCAGGCTGGGGATGACCTCAGGAAGTCCGGCTTTCCAGGGTCGAGGACAGTCAGGGATTTCACCCAGACCCCTTGTCTATCCTTCCGCCCTAGGGACCTTGCTGCACCTCCCGTCTCCAGGCTGGGTTCTCTTCTCCGGCATGAGTCAGAAGTGGCAGCCAGAAGGTGCTGCTCCCAGTAAAGCCTGGCACACGAATGGCTGCAGGTCTACTGCCAGTGTCCCCTCACTGGGGCCCTTGGCCATCTGTGCAACACAGCAGAGGAGGAGGCAGGGCCACACTACCCTTTGCCACCTGTGTCTCTCCCAGGCCCATCACCGGGGTCCCATTCTGCTCATTTGCTTGGGATGTTTCCTGCTCTGAGAAGGAGTCTGTCTAGAGTAAATATGAACTGTTGGGCTCCAAGGACAAAGGTGACAGAAATGCGTAACAGCCAAAAGTAAGTAGCTCTCCTCCCATGGGAGACCCTGGGACATCCATCCCACCTCAGTGACAGGAGGGGCTGGAGAGGGCTGACCTGGCTCCCGATGGTGACACCCATCGCCAGCACTGGGCACAGGAGTTCCTCTTAGCCAGCCTCACTTTTCTTCCTGGGAAATGGAGTGATCAGAACACCTGGCCTGGGGTTCTGCCAGAGGACTGGAGAGTGGGGCAAATGACGCTGTGACTGCAACATCCTGTCATTTTGTCATTGTTTTATTGTTATCACCAGCCACACCAGGGGCCACTCCAGGGCACCTGGCCTAGGGAAATGTGACCCTGGGCTGAGCGCCAGAGTCTTGGGGCTGCCAGGTGCCCTAGGCTGGAGGCTGGGATGGCTGTGCTGTCTTGCAGTCCCTAATGGGGGACACAAACCTTCCAGCCTGCAGGTGGTGCTGCTGCTGAGGGTACTTTGCACTTCCTGCCCAGCCACCCCTCTCCACTCTGGGGAGGGGAGGAAGCTGGGAGCTTCCTGACTCTGGAACCTTCCACCTCGGGCATCCCCCAGCAGCCCCTGGCCAGGCCTGACCCCTTTGTGCATTCACAGCAGAGCTCCAGGCTGCATTGGGCATCAGAAGGACCTGGATACAAATTCTGTCCCATCATGCAGAGCTGTGCGACTCTGAACATGTCGCTTAACCTCTCTGAGCCACAACTGTATAGGGATAAGATGCTGATGATAAGGTCACTTCTCTAGTGGGCTCAGCTGTCACCAAGTCCTTATTCAGCCTCTCACGTGAGGCAGAGAGGACGCAGACAGGAGCAGAGGCTCCACGGCAGCAGCCTAAAGAGGGGGGCTGTTTCCATGACTGTTCTGAGGGCCCCACTTCCGGAGTCTTCGCAGCAGGCATGGTGAGGGCATGGTGACTGTCTGGCTTCCGTGGGCACTGTGGGTGGCCGCTGTGGCTGCCCCATGTCAGGGATCCATGATGAGCAGTCCAGCAGAGACTTTTGTTTGTTGTGGCCCTGGGTTCTTCCCCCAGGGCCTATAGTGCCAGGCAAGCACTCACCACTGAGCTATCCCAAACCCTACCCTAGCTGCCCATCGCGTCTCTCTGGCGGCAGAAGGCCCCTCGTCCTGCCTCAGGTCCTCTCAAGGCTGGTGGATGGGCGGCTCCTTGTCCCTTTTGGATTGATTCCTTAGGGCTACAGCACAGTTATCAAAGCTGTGCACTGTACAATCTTCGAGGGACGTGGTTCACATCATAGACGTGGCAGATGTTCTGAAGTCTGAACAATCTTCTGAATGATGGGAGTAATAATTCCCACAGAATTGCCACATGGCCTCTGAAATCTGGGGAACACCTATTCACCCTTTAAAGTCCAGCTCCATGATTCTCCCTGGGAAGCCGTCACCCTCTGGGTTGGAGCCCCCAGCTGCTCCCCACCCAGGGCACCCTCAACTTTCCTCCCCTTTGCCAGGCCGTTACTTGGAGACCGTGGTGGCTGCACTGGATTAGAACTCTACCCACCCCTGGCCTTAGCCTGTGTCTGAGGAGAAAGACCCAGATTGGCCTCAAACCAGGAGGCCACCATGGAATGTCACAGGTCCCTAAAAAAATTGGAGCAGGGAGGCTGGTCTACGTCCCACCTGGCCCCACTCTGCAGACAGAAATACCGAGGCCAGAGCAGGGAAAGTGTCAGTCAGTGGGAGGTTGTTGACAACTTTCCCATTGCGTGGTGGGTAGGTGACCAGGGGGTGCAGGAGAAGCTGGCTTTGGGGACAGGGAGGTGGAGATTCCTGGGCTGCTTCCCCTCACACCCCCAGGGCCGCAGAAGAAATCCCACCCCAAGCAACTGGCCAACATGAAGCAGGATGTCTGGCTCCTGGGCGGATTCTCTGACAGCAGTGGGGTTTACAGGGGGCAGGGACAGCTGGGGTCCAGGTGAGGAATGAAGACCCCACGTGAAGGCCGCCTGGACTTCCAGAGACCCCGCTCTGTCACATCCGTTATCCTTGGAGATTTATCCCAGCGTGGAGCTGGGATGATTTGCTGACAAAGCCCTGCTCCTGGCAGGTGCTTTAATTGGTTTTGTGGGGAGCAGTCATTTAGAAGGGACAGAAGTGGTGGCCAGGTGCGGGGGCTGGGGAAGGGTGGCTCCGAGCTGAGGAGGCTCTTCCTTGGGGTGTGGTGTTGCAGCTTGGGGTGACAGGCCGGGGGCAGAGGAATCGAGCCTAGCCTTAGCTGGGCAGAGGGCTCCTCCATCTTGCAGAGTGAAGGTTTAGGGAAAGTGAGGCTCCATGGGGCCCAGGACTGGGATGGGCTGGGGCCTGAGCTCCTGGGCTCTGTCCTTCTGTGAGCAGCTTCCAGACCAAATCAGATTCCTCACTCCTTGGTCCAACCCTTCTGTGGCTTCCCATTGTTCCCAGAGTGTCATTTGAGGTCCCTCATGGGACCGACTTCTGAGGGCCTCCGCCCACATCACCCTTGACTCCTACGCTCAGCCGCCCCCACCACAGACTTCAGTGATACAGGGTGGGTTCCAGTGGGTTCCACCCTATGCTGCAAGAGACTCTTGCATCGCTACCCTTGTTTTACAGAGGAAATGGAGACTGAATGGTTTGGTCACCTCCTGGAGCTCACAAGGCAGGACCCAGAATTGAACCTGGCCTACCTGTTGCTCACACTCCTAAGGATCAGGTATAGCGAGAATTAGTATAACTCTCGCTGAGCCCCAGGTCTTCTCTTGAAATACCTCTCCTTTCATTGTTCCTCTGGGAAACTCCTATTCATCCTTCAAAGCCCACTTGATGTTACTTCCTTGGGAATCCTTTCGTGACTGACTCCTCTCACTTCTAATCTCTCCTCTGGGCATCCCCAAGTTCCAGCCAACTGTCAAGACTGAGGGATATCTCTGCGTTTGTCACTGTTCATGTCACTCTCTTCTCCTCCAGGACTGGGAACTCCAGGGGAGTTCAGCTGACCCAGAGTGAGGATCACAGTCCTGGAAGCTAAGGAGGGTCCAAGATCCTGGGAACCTGGACCTTTGCCTGCCTAGAATACTGAGTGGTCTCACAGCTGCTCTCTGTGACCCTGAGCGAGGGAACCAATTTTTGCACATCTGTGTAGTGGGAGGGTCAGCCTAGACATTTGGGGGACTCTGTGCCCCATGTGATGTGTGTGTCAGGGGCACTTCCTGTGTGGTGAGGGGGGTGTGACATCACAGTGCCCCTTCGGATGTCTGGGCCGGTGTGGGCTCCAGGAGCTAGTTGCAGGTGGTCACGGTCATCTAGAATGAGGCAGCGCTGCAGCAGATGGGCTTCCCGTGGGCTCGGCCCCAGCCTGGCCTCATCTGCACACTGTGTGGACAGTAACCCGACCGGCTGCTTCACTGCGAGCCCTGGCCCCAGCACCAGCTCCCAAGGCCTCACTACTGTCACACAGGTGCTGTGTCCCTGCCCAGCACAGCAGAAGACTGTGGGAGGGCAGGTGTGCTGATTGCAGGGACAGACAAGCACTGACTCAGGCTGCCAAGTGCCCCTGGCCTTGGGTACTGGGGTCCAGGTGGGGACTTTGAGGTCTTTCCTCCTGGTGTGACTCTGGGACCAGCTTAAACAGGGGGTGCAGACCCCAAGACACAGGGGTGCACTGGAGGGCTGGGCTGGGCCGAGGAGGTGGGTGATTTCGGGGTGACAGGGTGGTACTGAGGTCCCAGGTCTGTGGTCTGCAGCCACCCAGTTCCACCTGCCCTGAGGCCTCAGGCCTGGTCCCGGTTCTCCCACTTCTGGCACCTCGGCCTCCCCTTGGTAAATGTGGGACCCCGGAGGGACCGGAGCGAGGTCCCCACGTGTAGCCTGAGCTTTCCGGGCTGTGGCGGGCTCTGAATTCCAGACACTCTGGGTCCCCTCGCCTTGCACTTGGGCCATCGCGGGAGGGCGGCGGGACCCAGACGGGGCTGCATGGGCCGCCGACACTGGGACAGTGGCTCTCGGGACACCCCGACAACGGAAGCGACAGACAACGAAGAGGACAGGACGCACGTGGAGCCCGCGGGAGCCGGGAGGCCGATCCTACCGAGTCGGACCGTAGGTGGCGCCACGAGGCTGCAATTGCGCCTCCCTCGCGTCTCCATCGCGGGATCCGCGGGCGCCGCTGCTCTGTCCCTGCCGGTCTCGGCGCGCGTGGCCGTCCCCGCCGCGTGGTCCGCGGGCCCTCGAGTGTGTTTGGGGGACAGGGGCGCCTCGGCCAAGTCCAAGGCCCAGACAGACGCTGCCATCGGATCGGGGACCCTGGAGCAGCCGTTGCCCACCTCGTCCCGGTCCCAGCAGGGCCTTGGCGACAAAGGCTAGGGACACGCGTGTCCCTCTCCCTCCCCCTCATCTTTGGGCTCCGCGCGGCCGCGAATGCGGGTCCCGTGGCCAGCGGTCACGGTGTCCCAGGGCTGCGCCCCGGCGTGCGTCCACTTGCCTGGGAGTGGCGTGGACCCGGTGGGGACGCGGGGCGCGTGTGCGGGGTCACGGGACCGCCGCCCGGGACGCCTCCTTTGTTCCGGACCGCGGAGGCCGGGGCTGGAGCTGTAGGCTGGGGACGAGCCGGGGTGGCAGGGGTGCGTTGTCACTTCCTCCCCAACACTTCCCGCTCCTGGGTGCCCGGGCTCCTTCCCGGAGGGGGAGCCTGCAATGGGAGAAGGTCACCATCACCACGGGAGGGGAGGGCGCCGCGCGGGCGTGGGCATTGCGCCTGGAGACGTCTTTGGTCCCCTAGCTGGTCTGTACGGAGACCCTGTCCCAAGTCACCCAGCCAGAAAGTGGCATCTGAGCCTCCCTAGTGTCGCTACCTGCGGGCCTGGGGATAGGAGATTGGTGACCCGAGCGCCAGGGTGGTGCAGGGCTCTGGGATCCACCCGCCCCAAACAGCGCGGAAGGGAGGGCGGTGGGGTGGCGGCTGGGGCCGACCCTGGAGTTTTTGGCCCTTCCAGCCCCAGGGCTCCAAAGTCCACACATCTCATAAGCAGCAACCGGGACCCAGGAGGTGGGGAAGTGCGGGAGTGGGAGGTGGGGTGGGGTGAGCAGGAGGCTCCATTCCAGCCAGGATGTCCGGTCTGGCAGACAGGCAGGACTGTCATCTATGCCTGGCACGTGGGGTGACCTGGCAGGAGCCAGAACTGACATCTCAATGCCAGAGCAAATGCCTCGTCCAGCCCTCAGATCCTCAAAGGTGTAGCCCACCAGTGAGTGTTGGGTCACATCTGGGAGGTCCCTGTCTGTCCCTCCCTCCACCTCTCCAGGGCTCCCTTGCTGTCCCCTGGCTGCCACTCAGCTTTGAGTCTCTTTCCCTCTCATCCAGGCATGTCCATTCAAACATGACTCCCTGCTAGGCACTGGGCCAGGTTCTGTGTCCCTAAGTTGTCTTCAGGGACTCTGGCTGACATGGGTTCTTCCGGGACCCTTGACCCCTGAATGCAAGGGTCTGTGAATTCTGTCTGTGGCAGAATGCTCAGGGGTAGGCTTGGCAGTTTGAGCCAGGACTTGGATGTCTTGGCTCTGCACACCTGGTAAATTGCACCCTGAGTCCTTGGGACAGGCGCATAACAGCAGTCCCTACCCTCCAAGGAGCTGTGGGCCATGCTAGCCAGGTCCGGCACCCAGAAATGGCCAGGCTTGCGTGAGCTGCGGTTTCACAGTACCCACGTGCAGAGCCTCGTTCAGTCTTTAGCTCAGCCTGTCAGGAAGCTCACAGCCCACCCCAAGGCCTCAGCTTCATGAGCAACTCAGAGGCAGCTCTAGCCCCCAGTGGCCGGGCCCCAAGCACAGGCACCAGGAGGGTTCCAGGGATGTGGAAGGACTGGGGATCAGCACTTTTCTCTTGTCGACAAGTCATTTATTAAGCACCTACTCTTTGCACTTTGAGCCTTGCATCCACAAGGTCTAGTCTACCATTTTTTGTTCCAAGAAGGACAAGAGCTCATAGCAGGGCCCTGTCTCCACTGGGGGGTGCTGAGAGCTGAGACCTGAAGAGTGAGTGGAGGGAAGGACAGCTTAGACTGGGGGCCAGCCGGAAGGGAACAAATCCTGCAGTGGGAAGGGTGTCGCAAGAGTTTAGGTCTAGGCCCAGGGAGGAGGTAGGGAATGCAGAGGTGACAAAGGAACTTGCAGGGCAGGTGTTCACAGTCCTCACATTGGAATGTGTGTGCCATACAACCCAGGGGCAGCAGGATTCAAGCCGGCCTGGCTGGACAGGGCTCTAGGTGGGCCAGGGAGACCCTGCGGTAGAGGCGGATGGAGGCTGAGCATCTTGGCCTCCCACATCCTCCAGCACAGATACAGGTAACAAGAAGCTAAAACCTGGAAGTCATGGTCAGAGCCAAGCCATGAGCAGCAGATGGGCAGCTAGGCCTGCTGTTCCACTGGTCCATTCTAGGCCTTTCTGCTTGGCCCCAATGGGAGGCCCAGTCAGCCTAGTGATGGGCTTCAAGTGGAAAGGAGGGGTTTTATGGCCTCAGTGAGGGGGGGTGGCAGAGATGGCTTTCCCGGAATCCCAGATCACACTTCAATAATTTGTTTCAGAATTAATGCCCATTCACGCCGTCTTCCCTCTTCCAGCTCATTGGAAGATTAAATAAAAACCCGAACTCCCCTCCCCCAAATGAAGGGAAACCAGCCCTGTTCTTTCCAGCTGGGCTGGCTGCCTGAAGCAGAGCTGGAAATAAATCTCTCAGAGAAAGCCACTTTGCTCACTCGGTTTCAATCCAACAGGGCATAGTGGCCCCAGTCACTTCTTGTTTTATTTAGCTGATAATCTTTTATTGTATCAGGAGACCCTTGCAGACACATAGAGTCTGCTCAGATAGCTGGGCTGCCCGGGCAGGCCTCCTGAGCCAGGCTCTTGTTCTTCTCTCCCAGGTGGCCTCCCCTGCAGCAGGTGGCACTGCCAGCTACCCAGAAGGCAGGTTCTTGGTGCCAGGGCACAGGGGAGGGAGCTGCAGCAGCAGCGCCTGGCTGCGGTGCCCAGCCAAGGCCTCTTTGGAGAGGAATGGCGGCTCTGTCTCATCTGGAATTGATGGGTCTTGGGGACCCAACTCAGGGAGGCTCATTAGCCAATGAGTCAAGATCTCCATCCATCCACCTACCAGTCCATCCATCCATCCATCCATTCATCCACCCATCCACCCATCCTTCCATCCACTTACCAGTCCATCCATCCATCCACCTACCAGTCCATCCATCCATCCAGCCATCCACTTTCTCGCTCAAGAAATGTTTTTTGTAAGCCTTCTCTGTGCCAGACTTTGGAAATAAGGGGTGACTAGACAGGGACAGATAAGCTCCTGCCCTCAGAGTTGCTGCCTTTGTCTCACTGCATCCCAGGGTTAACATTTCCTGTACCTGGGCTGTCTTCTCTGACCTAGGCACATTCTTTTTTTCCATTTGGTTTTATTTCATTTGGATTATCAGGTACAGAAACCAAGATATTAATTCCTAATACTTAGAAATATTGGAAACTGATAGAGTATTCCAAAAGTAAGTAAAAGCAAGTGTGATTGGATAATAATGAAAACCCCTCAATCCTGGGGTCAGGAGAGGACGTGAGACGATGCTGAGGCACAGGCCTGTGGCTTTGTCTGGTCTTTATGATTTTTCTGCTGTCATCTTTCAGTGGGCCTCTTCACCCTCACGCCAGCTAACCTTGTTATGGATGAATAACTCGTTCACACAGTTCTTTGAGTTTATAAATCATGTTTATCATATCTTCCATAGTTCAACCTGGGCCTGTAGAGTGTTTTATGTTCTCACTGGAGTTTAATAAATCTATGTAAATAAATATTTGGTTCTGATTTCTTCAACACATTTCTAGTTTTTAAATTAAAGTTTTGCTTTTGAAGCAATGATAGACATATGGGAATTTGCAAAATTAGTTTGGTGAGAACTGAGTACCCTTCACCAGCTTTGCCTCAGAGTGCTGGCTGTCTTGTGTGACTGTGACAAATATCAAAACCAGGAGGCTGGTGGTGGTACCACACCAGTGGGTAGTCGACCTGACGCAGATTTCACCAGGCTTTGTATGCTCTCGCTTCTCTGTGTGTTTATACAATTTAATAGCATTATTTATGTGATTCGGACACATTTAACAATTTTTTTTAGTTCTCCTTTGTGTGTGTGTGTGTGTGTGGTGCTGGGGTCAAACTCAAGGACCTCGCACATGCTAGGCAAGCACTCTAACCCTGAGCTACACCCTCAGCCCTTTTTCTCCTAATTTTTGAATCGAGGTATAACTTTCATAGTGTAAGGTGTTCAGAACTTTAGTGTATGGAACGATGAATTTTTTTTGCTTGTGACTGCACCCTGGAGGGGACAGCTACTTTGATGTTGAGCCTCAGGGAATCTTGTCTGATCTTGCCCTTCATGTAAGGCTTTGTGCTCCCGTGAAACTGTTTGCTTTGGCAGTGGGAAGCCAGGAGGTTCTGGCCCCATCTTTTTTCCAGTGCTGGTTGTAGAGCCCAGAGCCTCACACATCCTCTGTCACTGAGGTCCACCTCCAGCTTCCTGGTAACACGGTTGTCACATTATGTTTTTAAAAAATGGGCCCTGAATTTGGTCAGGGTTCCGGGTACTGGAAGTGCAGCTAGCTGGACCTGGTTTAAGCCCCCAGTCTGTGGTATTTTCTTTGGTAAACTAAGACACTCCAATGTGTTAATGTGCATTTGGTGGGGCGTGGGGGGGACAGGGGAGCTGATATCAGAGACCCAGTTCGATTTGAATTTTGGATAGACATCTATCTCATGGAACTTGTACTAAAACCATTGTGTTTGTCGAATTTCAAGTTTAACTGGGCCTCCTCCCTTGTCATTTGGTAGATCTGGCCTCAGTACCTGAGAATTAGGCTGGTGGCTCCACCCCCAGCCCAGACAGTCAAGGACACCAAGGCGACCCAGAAGCCCAGGAGAGGTGAGAGCCGGGGTGGCCTCCCAGGCCTGAGCGCCTCACCCCAAGTGGCTCCCGTCTCCTGCACAAACATATTTATTAGGTTTGATGGCCAACAGATTATGCTTGTCCCGGGAAGGGCAGCTTGGAAGAGGAAACCTTGAAGTCTGGGAAATAATGATGAGGGGAGTTAAATTAAAGTGCATAAAACCCTCCCGAGAGATAACGTCAGGGTGAGTTACAGGCCTGATAAGGGACTGGGGGCTCGCAGAGGGGGCTCAGAAAGGTCGCCCAGCACTACGCAGAGGATCAGGAATCATAAATATGGGGCAAGATGCCCAGCTGGGGTCGCTGGGGTGAAAATATTGGGGTCATTCCAAAAACAATTATCCTGCTTGCTGTGCTCTTCAGGTCTTGTAAATCTTTCACCTTTTATAAAAGACTTCTGGCAAAAGAAGCACTTTGGAAGCTTTAACTGATTTTGTGGCTGCTTCTTGGTACTTCTGCTACAAGAAAACAAAAAGACAAAGGGGAGAAAGTAATTACCCAGCATTCTCAGGGGCACAGCGATAGCTGACAGGCTTCCTCTTACCAGCTGGAGACTGTGGGCTGTTCTGGGGTTGACTCACCCCATTTACTTGTAGGGTGGACACACTTTAACAGTTAATTTGTTCTGTTTTGAATCTGCCTGCAGTAGGGCTCTTGCCTCCCAGCCGGCCCTACTTTGAGGGCCAATATGGTAGCTGTGTGGCAGCCATCTTGACTGTTGAGACAGCCATCTTGGCTCAGGTGGTGGTCATTTTGCCTGACAGTGCAGACACCTGGACTGATGTCATAGTCATCTTGGCTGACATATATCACCACCCCTGTGCCCACACAGAGCTTCTGAAGCTAGAGAATGGGTCTGGGTTGCTTTTGGCCTCATGCTCACTGCTCTGGCTGTATCTAGTTTTCCTTTTGTCTGTCCAAGGGGACCCTGGGTCCAGCCTGTGCATCTGTCTGTGTTCCACACTGTGTGAGCAGAAGATAATAATTTATTTCACAAATGTTTATTGAGCACCTGCTCACTATATCTATCGGACTCTAATACCTCAGGTTCAGCCAAGGGCTTGGCCTTCTAGGTAGTCATTCTCTAGGTTTCTCTGTCCCTCTCTGACCCACACAGCCACAAAATCAGCTGCACCCAGCAATCTTTCTCCCATCTGTAAAGAAGAGGCCCTGCAGAGAAGAGAGCCATTTCACAGATGAAGAAACTGAGGCTCAGGGAGGGGAAGAGACTGGCCTTTTGTCATACAGAGAGGGGATGGGACAGAGCTGGAATTTCAACCAGGTCTGCCACACTCCAGAACCAGCCCTTCCTGGTGTCTCCCACCTCTCAGGCAAGAGCAGTGAAGGGTGATAAGTGCACTGAGTTCACTTTCTGCCCTGCTTCCTATCGCTGTGTCACCTTGGTGAGTCACTGAGCAGCTGGAGCCTCCCTGTCTTCCTGTGTGCAGAGGGCACAGCTCTGCCACTGCCCAGGGCTGTGTTGGGGGCCGGGGGGGAGAGGCTCATGCTCCCAGGGCGTTAAGGCCTAGTGGTGGGAGCTGGTGTGTGAGAGAGAAAGAGCCTTTCTCCTGATCACCCATCACCGCCTGGCAACTCCCACCAGGATTCAAATGGAATCAGTGTTTGGTGAGGAGGACTTGGAACCCCTTCAGGTTCAAGTCAGACCTAAGTGTGGGCAAGGGCAGCAAGGGGCACCAGGCAGGGGCCGCTCATTGAGTCACTGAGTCATTCACACATTCATTCAACAAACAGTGTTTTGTGCCAGGCCTGGTTTAGGTGTGGGGGAGGCTGTGAGTGAACAGGTGTGTCACCACCATCCAGACCCCACATCCTGGGGCAAGAGGCAGACCGGAGCGTGGATGCAGTGACATCCCCATCTCCCATAGGCCTTGGGAGCCTATGGTCCCTGAGGCTCAGAAAGGCACAGTGGTTGCCCAGGACACACAGTAATAGGTGACAAACTGGTTTACCTGAGGGGAGAAATCCTGACCCCAACCAGTACCTGACGCAGCCTCCTGAAACACGTGGCCACACTGTACACATGCAGCAGCAAGAATGGTGCCTGGGAGACGGTACCCATGTCATGCCTTCTTGGAGCCCAGGGCACAGTGGCCATGACAGTCTCCCGGGGTCCACAGGAGGGCCACCTGCTCAGCCATATTCATCACAGGTGCTTTCAAACCTCTGCAGCCACAGGAGGAGTCAGAGCACCTTGTCACATTAGTTCTGTTCTTATCACAAGCTCATGCCACATGCTATCACGGACAGAGCAAAATAGGTGCGTACCCTGGCTCACCCCAGAGAGGCAGGTACAGGAGGCTGAGCAGTCACCTACCTTCGCTATCCCGACTCCCTGTGTCAGGCCGACACCTGCCTACACCCAGGCTCTTAGGCCAGCAAAGGCTATTATGCTTGTCCCACCCCAGGGTCCCAGGGGTCACACCCAGAGTACGCTCTGGGAGACAGAGCTCACAGGCAGGGCAGTGACAGGGGAATGAGGTTGGACCTGGAAGTCCTGGGAGCCTCTGGTCTGGTGGCCATGGCAATCTTATCACCAGGGTGACAAGGAGGCAGAGAGGAGAGGTGACGGACAAGAGAAAGGGATTGTGGCTTGGTCCTTGAGGGCCTGTCCAGCTGGGTTCCCATGGTGCCTGGCTGCATGTCAGATCCTGGCAGAGGGCTGCATTGAGCTGTGTGGGTCAGAGCTGCCCGGCCTGGGCAGACCCTTCCCCTGTGGCCTGGAAACCAGAACCTTCGCCCGCAGTGGATGGGAGGCAGCTTTGCAGTCCTGCCAGTGCGGTGGGCTTCCAGGAGGAGGAGCAGGGATGGGGAGGGGGAAGGAGAAGTGGTGGTGGTCCTGGAGTCAGGCGGGGACAGCTCAGCCCAGGCAGGCACAGGGAAACCGTGGACATCACTGATAACAGCAGGACTCTGGAGGAGCCAGAGAGGCCAGTTCGAATCCTGGATCTAGCCTCATGCTGTGCACCTCAGGAAGATGACAGAACCCCAATTTCCTCATCCGTGGAATGGGATGAGACTTGGGGCAGCTGAGGAGGAGGCCACACAGCAGAGCGCTGTTCACATTCTGTCTTTTTTGAAGAGCCAAAGACTCTGGAAAACACTCCTTGACCTGAAAAAGCCCCGGCTGGGCACTCCTGTGGGTCTGTCACAGATACGACTTTGCAAATCAGATGTGACAGGGCAATGTGTGCCAAGATGGTGGCCAGCTGCTCGGCCGTGGGAAGGGACTGCTCAGAGAGCCAGCCTCCTCCTCCGGGAGCAGACGCGGCCCGGATGGCACAGGTGTGCCCGCCAGGGCTTGGCCACTGCTCACAGATAAACTCATGCACAGGCACACATCACGCGGGCACGCGTGGACACACCTGTGTGCACATGGGCGCCCCAGAGCACAGACATGGGCACTCACACGTGCACGTGCCAACTCATATGCACAAACACGCAGGCGTGCAGACGTGCTCCAACCCAAGCCCACAAACAGACACACGCGTGCACACACAACACACACAAAACACACACTAATGCACGCACGCAACTCTTATAGAGACACCACTGCATATTCAGCCACATGTACAGACACACACGAGCACACGTGCTCACAGGCACACACATGTGTACACACCCAATCCCACACACAGACTCACACAGACACACCAAAGCACACGTGTGCACAAACACGCACACACTCAAGCACACGCTTACTCATGCACACATCCACAGTCACCCCCAGCGCTGCTATGGTGGCAGTGGGGACTCTATCTCCCTGGGTAGCATGGGAAAGGTGGCCCTGACAGGGGAAGGCGACAGTACTAGAGTCAGAGCCTGGTGCAGGTCCCCAAGTGTCCCTCAGTGGGCAAAGCTCTTTCCCCCGTTGGGTCTTGTCGCCGTGGGCTAATGTAACAGCCCCTGCAGTTGGGAGACTTTGAAAAAAAGTTTAAAACGAAGTGTTTACGGGGTGACTGGCACATAAAAACTGCAGGAGAGGCCTGTCTGTCCATCCCTGTCCCCTGCCCTCTCTTCCTTCCCCAGTCCTGGGGTCCTGCCAATCAGAGAGGCTGTGCCCCTGCCTCCCCTCCCGTGACCCCCGCCAGGCCAGTTCTGGACCCGGCCTGGGAGGCTCTGGTGTGCTGAGAAGTCCTTCCTTCCGAGGCTACTGAGCCTGGAACATTCTGGTGTGGGGGTGGGGGTGGGAGGGTTGCCCCACGTGGAGGACGCTCTTGTCAGGAGGATGGAATGAGGTGCAGAAACAGGACAGGTGGCTGAAGGGATGGATGCAAGGTGGCTGCTGAAATCCCATCCAGGGTGACAGGCATGTTGACAAGAGGTTGGTCTCCACTTCTGGGAGGGGTGGTCGCCATCTGGGGATTCCCCTGTCCTAGCCCAGGACGTCAGAGCCCTTGGGCCCCTCCTCGATGGGGTCACAGACCTTGCCTGACCCCAGAGAAACCAAGGACCCCAGAAACAGTGGCAGGAGTCCCCTTTCTGTGGCACATGGAAGGCTTGTTGGGTAACACTGAGGAAGGTGCTCTGGCAGGGTCTTCACACCTGGTGACTGCTGGGGAACCACGGTCACGGACCCCACAGCAAAGGTGCTGAGTGAGTCCAGGGCTGAGGAGCCACTCAGGCACACTTCCAGCGTGGCGACTTCTTCAGGGATTCCACTGTGTCCCCTCAGGGTTTACCCAGTGTCTCGGCCCCTGCTGCAGTTGGGAACATGGGATGAAGAAGCTGTCCTGTTACAGACAGGTCACCTCAGTGTGAGCCTCAGGTCGAGGCTCTTAGAGCTGCGCCTTCCCCATCCCCCGCCTGCCACCTGGGGAGGGAGTGGGGACAGAGAAGTCAGAAGGGAAACGATGGGTTAGGACCCAGCCAAGACTTGTCCAGCTCGGGTGCACAGGTGGGCGAAGGTCAAGCTGTCGCAACACTTCGCAGCAGGCATGACACACCCAGTCCTTGAGCCCGCACTCACACTAACCTGGGGGTCGGTGGGTGGAGCAGCTTCGTCCCCCCAGGCTCCTGCTCTCAGGGTCCTGCTCCCCCCCCCCCCCCCGCCCCGGCCCCCGCCAGGCTGGTGTCTGGGCCCTCAGGAGATGCTGAGGCTGGGACTCCTGCTGCTTGGTCACCTGTAGCTATGGAGTCAGTGGTCAACAGGGCCAGGGTCTGCGTATGCTTCCTGTGGCCCAGGCCCCCTCGACATCCTGAATAACAGTGGGTCGACACCTCGAGATGTTAGCCAGTCCTGCTGGGACCACTCGCTGCCTCTGGCTGCTAGCTCTGCCACTCACACATGTCACACCCTGGGTCTGTTAGCAAGGCCAGCCAAACCACACCCAAGGTCACCTGCAAGGCCCACGGAACTAAACATGTATTCACTAAAAACTCCAGTGCATGAACTCTAACCTTGGCCCCATTTTTTGGGCAAGGTGACAAGGCCACCTGTGTCCAAGTGGCAAAACTAGGTCTGCGCCCAGGCTGCAGAGCCCATGTTGAGGCCCCTGGCCTGCCTGGCTCCTCCCCACCCAAGGTGCTATGAAGGCCTTCCAGTCCCCCCAGGGAGGCCACCAGTCACAGCCACTGTCCCAGTGAGGAACTGAGGCTTCCGCCACCTCCCCGGGACTCCAAGGTCTGGCCAGAAGAATAGCTCTCAAGATGAGGTGGGCAGAGATTTGGGGTAACCTTGCTTCTGGAACTTTCCTAGTATATATCATCCCTCAGCCATTTTCTCCAACATACAGCAGCAAAGCCCTTAAAAAAGTCAAGGGCTTGAAGATGCTAAAAATTTAATGTATGTTAAAAGGGTATTAACTTCTAAACTAAAATTTGCATGGAAATATGACATTAAAATATTTTTAGCTTTCAGGAAGCTGGGGGCTGAATGGTGTAATGTAGACAAATTTTATCATTTTAAAAAGAATTAACTTCACAGTATTTCTCACGTATTCGTAGAGTTAATGCAGAACCAACAATGTGAGCCCTGCCTGGGGCGACTAGGTAGGGGCGGCAGAGGCAAGGACAGGGCCAGCTGGTGGGGACCCTTGAGGGAGGGCACAGGCCCTGCTTCCCCAGGGGACCTGAGGCTATCCCTGCGCCCAAGGTCCTGCTGGGGTTGTGTAGCTGGGCTCATGGCTCGTGGATGTCTGTGACCCATCCCCCACTGTGTGCCAGGCCTGTGGATATGATCCACTCAAGGAAGAAGGTGGAGTTCTGTCCTGCTGTGCAGATGAGAAAGTGGCTCAGAGAGGTTGAGTCATGGATCCAGGGTCACACAGCACAGGAAGATAGATTTGCATTCCCTCTGCAGTCCCAGCTCCATCATTTGAACATCTGCTTACCTGGCCGCCCCTCCCTTGCGGGTCCCCTGGGGCTGGAGCAGGGTCCTGCGCTCTGCCTGCTCCCCTCCGCCTCTACAGCTCTCATCTCTGCCTTCAGAAGCAGGTTCACTTCTGGAGTTTGCTGTGGGGGCCTCGCCTCCCAGAAGGGGCGCAGGAGAGGTGTGTGTGGGGCTCTGGGATGCGACAGGTGTGAGGTTCATGGGGTGAGACCCCCAGGGAGCCCCAGGGTGTAATTTATTCACATCCCCAGGAGGCAGGGGGCTCTGGCTGTCACTCAGGAGGGTGGCAGAGCCAGGAGGCAACACTGTGGGGACCAGCGCTTGGTGACCCTGGAATTGTCACTGAGCTCATGGGCCCTTTGAGCAGGAGGAGACCTTGAATGACAGACGGAGATGGGGTCTTGGACCTTTGGTGCCCACGCTGGGCAGGGTTTCCTCTCGTTGGCAACCGGCTTCCTGGCCTGGCCCAGAGTCCGTGAGCCTCCAGCACTGTGTGAGTGAGGTGGGACAGGGGCCTCAGGCTGGAACTCAGGCCAGGTCCCTTGCATGGGGAGCACCTGCAGCCAGGTCCCCTGATCCAACTGCTGTTCCCCAGCCCAGAGAGGAGGGAGGGGGGTTCTGGCGTGAGACCCTGCTCCTCTGCCACCAGCTGTGGCTCTACGACCATGGTCATGACCAGCCAGTCTATGTCAGAGGTCAGGGCTGAGGAAGGGCCTGGCCCTGGGTGACCACAGTTGGGGGCACTAATTGAATGGCTGCCCCAGGGAGCTCCACCACGGAGCTGGGCTCGCTTACTGACTCCATTCTACAGATGGGAAAACTGAGGTCCAGAGGAGTTAAAGCAGGTGTCCTCACCACCTGGCTGGGCAGGGGCAGGGCTGGGATTCTTGGCCAGGACTATGTGACTTCAGGTCATGACTGTGTCCTGGTTGCCCTGAGAAGACCCTTGGCCAGGCTGGGTGGTGACAGCCATGTGTACCTTGCAGCTGTGGCTCCTGCCCTTGAGGTCCCAGGAGAAATCTGGATCAGAGCAGGGAGGCATGGCAGAAATGATCGCTCACTACGTGGTGGGCACCTGGTGGCCGTGGCACCTCTGGGAGGTCACTTATTGGTGAGAAATGAATAAAGGAGCGCATTAGCATAATGAGGACTGAGAGCGCCCGGCAGGCGTTTCGCGGGGTCCTCCTGTCGGAGGAGTTCAGATGTGGCTTGAACAGATGACAACATGGCTGGCCTGAGACCACACAAATCACTCCCTCGGGAACTGCCCCGGTGGGACTCAGCATTTAAGCAGGTGCATGGTGGGACACCATGGGACAGCACTGCCCTTCTCCCGCCCCTTGGCTGCTTCCCCAGAAGGGACCTCAGGGCCTTTCAGCATCTGGGGGTCGCAGCACATCTGGAGGCAGCTGGGGCGGGAGGAGGCAGGTAGGGCTCCCCAGCTGCACTGCCTCAGGTGGGGCCTCCGCCTCCCTTTGCCTCATCTGTAAACTGGGGGCGAGGCGGCACGCAGGGCAGAAGAATGGGACTTTAACCAGTGCTGCTGGAGGCCTGCTGAGAGCCAGGGACAGCTGCCACCAGGGATGTGTAACTGTGCCCCATGCGACATGGCCTTAGGGGAACAGGGACGGATGTTTCTGTCTGAGCAGCTATGAATTTATTTGGGAGCGCACCAGAACACAGGCACCGCTTAGCAAGTGCCTGTGTGCCCTTAGAATGCGGCTTCAAGTGACAGCGAAAGCCAAATGTTAAGCCCCAGACAAGGTGCTACCTTAGGGTGGCCTTGGGGCCAGCAGGACCCTTGGGAAGCACGTCTATGACTTTCAGTCCTTGGAGACTACATTTGCTGACCCGCTGGAGTAGGTGCCACCATGTGACCCTGGGTAATGACACGCTGGTAGAGGTGTGCCCCTTCCCACGGCGCTGTCATGCTGCTCTTCTCCCGAGGAGGACGTTGGACCCACGGCTGACCACGTGAAGAGAGATGACTTTGCTCTGCCTACCCACTGAGGTTTGGGGACTATTTGTCACTGCAGCAAGGCCTGGCCCGTCCTGACTAGGAAGAGCATCCCCCCCCACCCCTCCAAAGGCGCTAGTTTGGTTCCTTTGGCAGTTGAAAAATCTGTGGTGACTTTTAGGAAGATGAATAAAGGGAGGCGTTAGAAGGGGAGACTGAGGCTCAAGGAAGTAGAGTCACTCGGGCACACCAACCAGGAGGTGGAGCTGGAACGCAGTGCGTGTTCCACCCTGCACAAAACCAGTTGGTGAAGGGTGGGCAGGTGGAAGATGGTGGACGCAGAGGACAACTAGAGAGAGGATCCTGTGACAGAGACAGGGGGAACTGGGTGCCAGGTGTCCAGTGGCTCCCTATCTTGTTTTGGTAAAGTGTTCCACAGTTTTACCATTTGAACCATGGGTAAGTATACACTTCTGTGGCATCTGGCACATTTGCAATGTGGGCGATCATGGCCACTCCCCACTTCCAGAACTCTTCTCTCAACCCAAACTCAAGCTCCAAGCCCATCTAACACTTTCTCCCCATCCTCTCCCCTGCCCCCCACAGCCACCTTCCCTCTTTCCATCTCTGTGAATGGGGCGTCATAAAGAGGAATCCTACAGTATCTGTCCTCTTGTGACTGGCTTATTTCACCTAATGTAAAGTCTTTAAGGGTCATCGTGTTGTAACAGGTGTCCGAATTCCCTTCCTTTTGAAGGCTGAATAATATTCCATTGTTTCACTATGCTTCAGTTTGCTTATGCATTTATTGGTCCAGGGACACACAGGTTGTTTCTACCATGTGACTCTTGTGAGTCCACCGCTCTGAGCACCACACAGTACGCAAGTTCCGCTCCCAGCTCTTCTGGAAGCAAACCTGACCTAGGCACCGCGGTGTTGTCTGTTAAGCCTGGGAAGCATGGTAGTGGCTCCACTTTACAGATTCGAAAGCTGAGCCCCAGGGGCCGCATCTGCTGAGCAGCCCCAGGTGGGCAGTTGTGGTGACCAGTCCTTAAACCCAGGCACAGAGGACGTAAAACATTCAGCCTTGACTAAAGTGTGTGGCATAGGCCCATTCTGCAGCCCCAGAGCAGAGCTTTCCGTCTCCAGGGCAGAGGCTGAGGCCTGGCTACTGTGAGCCCTCCTTCTTGGGCACAGAGGCCCCTGGTATTGGACTCTAGGTGCTCAGCTGGGGTTCCCTCTCTGGGGAGCACCACCAGGACAGAACCTGTCACCTTAGGCCACTGGATAAACGATGACAGGTCACATCTCAGCTGTAGGGTCAAGGATGTGAGCATCAGGCTCTGGGCATCTAGTCCCACTGACACTTCACTCCATCCCCGGGGACATAGCACTTTCATCCTGCTTTACGCATGAAGACGCTGAGGCACGGAGGGGTCACTTACCTGGAGGTGTGAGGCGAATAAGTACAGGAGACAGGCTTTTTGCACCTAGACCCAGAGCCTGAAGCCCAGGGCACTAAGCCAACCCCTGAGGGTCCTTCACTCTTTACTGATGTCCCCAGGAACACTCTGGGGTGGAGTCTATTGGCTATCCCCAATTCCAAGGTGGGAACCTGAGGTACTGTGCTCCGGTCACAGCCCTAGACCTGGGAGCCAGGATTTGATTCCAGGTCTGTGCTCTGAGGCTTCACCTTGAGCTTGGAGGAGGGCCCTCCCTTTTCCTTCTCTTGTTCACAGCCCCGGCTGGAAGAACACCACCCAGGGGGCAGCACTGGCAAGGGGCAGGTGGCAGGAGCCTCTGCCAGGAGTTGGGACAGATCCTCCCAGGACTGCCTGTGGAGGACCATGGTGGGTAGGGCTGGCTCAGCGGAGGCAGAAACCTCTTCTCCCCACTTCCGTCCTCCTTTCCCAATCTTGGGGCTCCCCTCCATTGGAATAAGCCTCAGACTTACCCACTGGAGACACAGAAGCTGTGGACACTCCACCTGGGCCATGCAGAACTGGGTTTTCCCCTTGGATGGGTGGGGTGGGGGCAGGGGTGGGACTGTCTACTCCCCTGGATAATTGCAGGAGCCATGTCCCATCCTCCTGGCTTGGCTAACACCATCTTGGCACAGGTGTCATGGAGTTCCAAGAGAGGCAGTGGTGTTGGGTCACAGCGTATGCCAAGGGTCCACCAGGCAGCTGTGCTTTCCCTTCAACAGGGCTAGGAAGGCTGACATGGGCCATGCTGGCTCCTCACACCTGTGGCTGAGGCCTGGCACCTCGTGGAGCATGCTGGGCTTGCACAGAGCTCCTTGCAGAATGACCTCAGGGCCACCTGCCCACCCTTGGGCCTCAGCAGACTGAGGTGTCGATGACCAGAGGTCTTTCATCCCATCACCCCTGAGCCTGAGGAAGCAGATGGCAGGTTTTGAGGGATATGGCAGGGTTGGGACCACTTCCCAGTCTTTTGACTAGATGAAGACTCAGAACCAGATGGGACAGGTGTTATGGGGCACAGAGCTGGGGGCAAGGGCAGCAGGGCAGGTGGGAGTGGGTCTGGGCCTCTGAGCTGGGGGAGTTCTGGCCCACTGCAGCCAGCCAGTGAGCGTCAGCAGGGAAGAGTGACATGCAGCAGTGAGTGGCCCTGACCAGGGCCTCACCAACAGAGGCTCGGAGACTGCGTTCTGCCTGGGGGTGAGGTTAGTCTGCAGAAACCACTGGAAGGACAGCTCAGGGTGATTCTGAGGCATGGAAGACATCTGGAGAGGCCAGCAGAGCACATCTGACCCGGCTCAGGCAGGAACCAGCTGAGTCTCACGGCTATGGAGGTGAAGAGCAGGGTCGTGGTATCAGTGTGCATGGGGCTGATGACTATAGGCTGGTGCCTATGGCCCGAGCTCTCACCTCTGAAACGGAGGTGACAGAACCTGCCAGTGACTTTGGGAGATGCGTGGGTGAATACCCGGTATACAGTGGACTCTTACACGATGGCGTGGTTCACAGTGGCCAGCCGAGTTCAGGGTTCCAGGGACCCACTGCCCAGGCCACTCAGGCTACCCACACTGTGGTCCCTCACTGTGTTTAGAGGCCCAGTCCTGCACAATCAATTCTGTGGCTTTCTGCATCACATCGAGTAGAGTACACAGAGGCACCAGGTCAAAAGACCTGCTGGAAAGTGGGAGGGGCCTCGAGTCACATTGGCTTAACTGGCACACCCTGAGACCCTGTTCTGCAAGCCTGGTGCAGGTGTAGAGGGTGTGAGAGGTTTGTGCCCCGGGCATGGGGAGGGAGAGCACGACTGTGGTATTGGTGGGGGGGTGCTGGCAGTGGTCACACAGTCCCTTTAAACTCTCCCTTGAACTGGACCTACATTTTCTGTGAACTGAGTGGTGGGTCCACAGTGAGGAATGCATCGATGTTGTAGCTGGAGGAGATGGCTTCTTTGTCCCCTTCCGTGAAGGGGCCATCTGGGCTTGCTCAGTCCCTGAGGTGGCCCTCACGCAGCTCAGAGGTGCTGGGGACATCAACTGCCAGCAAATGTCATCCCAGAGATTCACTGCAGTGACTGTCTTCAGCATTGTGTACTCAAGACCTCAGCAATTCAAAGCAACATGCAAAAGAGGCTATTTA
The DNA here is from genome assembly GCF_047511655.1 of Castor canadensis. Lineage (NCBI taxonomy): Eukaryota > Metazoa > Chordata > Mammalia > Rodentia > Castoridae > Castor > Castor canadensis. The sequence goes on along the minus strand of NC_133398.1, from coordinate 10,168,739 downwards.
TGACTTTTATTTTAATATCATTTTAATATCGAATGTCACAAGATTTAATGACCAAATTAGTCATTTACATTTTTCAAAGATATCTAAATATAAAATTGCTAAAAATTCAAATACAGATAGCAAGCTACAAATAATATTTCCGGGGAGCAGAAGTGGAAGACATTAGAAAAGGGTGTTCCTGTCGGCTGAACAAAGATCAGAAAGAAAGAGGAATCCATTAAAATGGCCCTTTGTGCAAGGAAACACACTTGACTTTGAGATGCTGCTTATCATCCTGTACAATGATTTAAAAAGTGTCTTAAATGCAGGTCCTCAGTGAGACATTGGTCCTTGGCCCTGGCTGGGAACACAACCAAGGATGTCACCATGGGAGGGACCTGGCCAGGCCTGCAGAGGCATATGGTGTGGCCAGAGGTATGGGGCCTGGGTGCCCGACCACTGGCCTCCCTCTGCTACTCTCTCTGTGACACAGTGGTCAGCAGAGGCTTCTGCCCATGCACTCGGGCAGGTACTGTAGGGGAGGAGGATGAGGAGATGGGGCCCTTCAGACAGTGAAGCAGACTCTTCCAGGTTCAGAAACCCTGCACACAGGCCTGTCAGCAGAAACTCACATGTGCTTTTAGGAAATGGAAAGACCGCTCTGGGCAGGAGCTGTCACCCACCCTTCATCCTCCCACCCTGTCTGAAGTCTGAGGAGATAAGGCTTTTGAAGGGGAAGATGACCCAGCTGTGGACACAAAATGCTAGGTCCTCGTGCCTAGCTGTTAGTAAAAATCCCCTCCTCAAAACAAATGTGCTCACTTAAACAAATGGCCTAGTTAAAACTATCGACTAAACCCTAAACATTTCTTCTGAGAAATCGAACCATAGCTTTTCCAATCTGCCTGTTCAATATGGGAACAGATTTTAAAGAGAATAACATAATTAATTCTCTACCCCAAAGAATGGTCCATCATACCAACCATGATAAAGAGTACACCTGTTTATTAAAAGGAAAAAAAGAAATGTACATTTTTGTTCTTGGTTTGCTTTAAGAAATTTGATCAAGTTGCAAGATGTCTGGCATGGCTATGTACATCCTCGGCAGGGCTGTCGGGCAGTGAAGATGGCTGGGCAGCAGGTGGCTCCTCCAGGGGTGGTCTGGTCCCTGGACACTACCACTCAAAGCCACTACCAATCAGGCTGTGGTCCTATGGCAACGTCCCCTCTGCTCTAGCCTAGGGTGCCCCCCACCCCCACACCTTCCCTAACAGCCCACCAACCCTTGCTTGTGAGCTCTGGCTGGCCTCCCCCAAGCCGTGCAGGACACGGGGTGGGCTCTCAGACCACCTGGTTCTGGCAGGCAGGCTCTGAGCTGTGGCGACAGATTGAGGCTGGAGGCCAGTGTCACTGCTGCCCTGATTTCTTCTCCTTCTGGAAGCTGAAGCTTGTACGTCTGTTCAGTTTTCTTTGTTTTTGAGCAAAGTACTCAGCCCGGGCAGTGCTCGCTCGTGATTCCAGGATGTAGTTAACCTAGAAAGCAAGATGAAACAGCCATCACTTGCCAGTGCTCACTGCTCATCAGGGCTGAGCAGGGGTGGAGGAGCTTCTCCGCCCTGGGCTGGGGACCTTGGGACCAGGTGCTCCCTCCTGGCTAGAGTCCAGGCAGCACAGAACCGGCAGGTGAGACAGACCCCTGCTTTCCAACAGAGATGACAAGTGTGGCAGGGCTCTCTGATCCCTGAGCCGGTGTTCCGTGGAAGGCATGGGCTGCCTCCAGAGGGCTACCCCTGGCCTCTTGGCTCTGCTCCTGACCTGCTCTGCAACCTTGGGCTAGCATAAGCTCCCTGGCCTCGCTTTCCACATCTGAAAGACAAACATCATAGTGGGAACCACAGTGAAGTGCTGTATCCAGCCTCCTCCTACAGCAAGGGGTTCCTACCACGGATTCCTGTAATGGTCACAAGCACCCCACCAGCCATGGTCCATTTGACAAAAAGGGAAGTGAGGCTCTGAGAGGAGGGCTGAGGTGGCCAAAGACACCGAAGTCAGGGTCACAGCTGTGTGGAGTGTGCACAGCTTGGCTGTATGCTGCTTACATGAACAACTGGGTGGGTGTGAGGCCATATGCACAACTCCCACACTAGGTAACATCCCTCAGTCAGGACTTCCCTACCTCCTCACCCTGCTGCTCTCTGGCTGGGGCTCTTTGTGAAGAAATGTCATCTCTTTTCACCCTCAAGTTTCTAAAGTTATGCTAAAACCCAAACCTTTGGGTTACAGTGGATAGCCTCCTCCCATGCAGCCTGTACTCAGGGCCATGTGTCCTATGCCCAGAGGGAGGGGCCTCTGTGGCTCTGAGCAGGACCTGGCGGCTCTGGAGGAGGAGCAGAGATGGCAGCCACCTGGGGCCCAGGCCCCACAATGTCCTGCCTTACTTTCTGCTCTGATCGTCCCAGCAGCATGCGGTACAGACTGGTGTGTGGGTACAGAAGGCCTGACATGCTCGACCACTGCTTCGCCAAGTTACCAGCTGAGAGCAATAAATCATGAGGACCACAGGGCTGAGTGGACGATCTGGGACAATGCAGACAATGTATGGAAACAGGAGGTTTGATCATTCTTAATAAAGGCAATCTCTGGATTATACTGTTTGCACACTCAGCCAACCTAGTATTTTTAGTATATTTTTGGCACATATAATTTGACAAAAGCATTTTAAAATGATCCTTAACAAGCCAACTATTTCCTAAATTTATTATCTTCAGTGCTTTGTGATAATCACATAGATAATTTTAATGGAAGATTAATGTAATAATCAAAAGATAAAAACGCCCTTTGGTCTGCCATTAGCTGGTTAATATGCTGTGGCTTAAAACTTGCACAATTTTATGCACTGTAGAGTGTTTCACTTTCAATGCATTTTACAGCTTAAGGCATAAAAATATAGGGAGTTTTCATGGTCAATAAAGCCACAGCCTCTATCACTCGATCACAAGAAGAACCCGTGTGAAGAGCCCAATGATTCCTCCGAGATTCATCTCCAAGGCTGCAGAACTCGGAGCCACACATGGCTTAGCTCAATTACATATCCGGGAAGAGGGTGGGTCTGCAGTGCCTGAGGGCCAGACTCAAGTTGAGGCTCCACCATTGTGTGCTGTGGCCTTGGGCCTCCATTTCCTTATCTATGAAATGGGGCTCTTACTTCCTCTTCTGCACTTCAGCCTAAGCTATTTTCTGTAAGGCTTTTGCCTTACTTGAGACTGAGACTGACTCCAAAGGGCCTCTGATGGTCACATTCCTGAAAAACTGCTGTGCCTAGGGCTGGGGCCTCAGTCACTTGATGCCGGCCCCAAGCTCACAAAGACACTGACTCAACATTCTGGGAATGGGCTGAGGCTGAGTATTTGATTCTTAATCGGTAGCAGAGGTAGGGAAGTGAAGTTTAGTCTTCCATCAGGAGCATGACCATTCATGTCCATCAGGCATGGGCCTGCTGCACTTTCCCAGTCTCTCGCACAATCCACTGTTTCTGCAAACATTTTGAGAGGCAAACAGACATTTCAGGGGAGGCGACAGCCTCAGAGAGTCTGTGGAAAAGCATCTGCTTCAAGGGAGCATTTGGTCCTGTGAAATGATTTCTTTGCACTTGATCTTCACGGTCTCATACTGAAGTCATAAACCTGTGTTTCTGTCATCAATCTGTTGTGAAAATTATTTTGATGTCAAACACAGGATTATAATTTTACTAGACTCCTTCAAAAGTCTTGAATATTTTAATGCTGGCTATAAAAATACAACCAGCCTTTTTCTGGGATGCTGGAATATTTCTTTACTTATTCCCCAAACACCTGGCACAAATCCCTTAGCTGTCTTGTGGTCTGGCCAGCACTTGCAGGTGGGGCTCTGGTCTCACCCTCTGGTCAGGGTACTTTATGAGCACCTTTCGCACCTTTCATCCACCTGCTGTACCACTGTGCCTCAGCATCAAACCGTGTTCCCAGCAGCTTTCTCCTTTGACTCCTATCTCCTACTGCTGAAGATTTTTGCAGCCAGGGGGTCTGTGTCTCAGAATGTTCCAGGTAAACCAATTCCATTGCATTGAAATACCCTACTTAAGTTCCTGAAGGCTACACACACCTGGGGAATTAGGAGCTTAAGTTCTGGATCTGCCAGACTTAGGGTCCAGTTCTGGTTCTGCTAACTCACCGTCACCATCCTGGATAAATTACTTCTTTTTGGCTGTACTGGGGTTTGAACTCAGGGTCTATGCCTTGAGCCACTCCATCAGCCCTTTTTTGTGAAGGATTTTTTCAAGATAGCCTATTTTCCCAGGCTGGCTTCGAACCGTGATCCTTCTGATCTCTGCCTCCTGAGTAGCTAGGATTACAGGCATGAGCCACTGGAGCCTGGCTGCTAAGTTACTTTTTTTCTGAGCCTCATTTTCATCTGGGAAATGGGAACTTTTTATCTGGCTATCTCAGAGTTGTGAGATTCAGTGCGACTGGATGTGTAAAGCCTTTAGCCTGGGTTTAGCACTTGGTAGTCAAGGTACCACAGGGTACCTTGACTGCTTTTATTAGTACCTAATGACTTCTCTCTTAAGAAGAGAATGATGCAGGGAGGGTAAGCAAATCTCACTTGATCTGTACCCTAGCAGCCCTTTGGTGGGCATAGAAACCATGATCCCCCACCTTGGGAGTGGGGAAACTAAGGCTTAGGGAGGTGCTGTGAGTAGCCAGGGCCATCCAACTGGGGGGTGGGGTAGTCCTGTCTGGGTGTAACCCCTCCTCAGTCAGAACAGTCTGTTTTCTCTATCTGGTCAAACTTGACAAGATTTGGCTCAGGAGAGGATTCTCAATTTGGAAGGATCCTGGACTACTCAGAGTGTGATGCATGGATCAGCAGCCCAGGCAATGTCTGGTGTGAAATGTACAACCCCACGGCCTTCCCTAGAGCTCATGCATCAACATGGCCTCAGGAGACTCCCACACCAGGCAGGATGCTCTCAGGTGGACACCACCTTGCCAAGCTGTGTGGCCCAGCCCCTCTGGTCTGTCAGCTATCCACGCATGCCTGCCTCAGCCCCTTCTCAGGCTGCTATGATCTGCTTTTCTCCTCTACCTTCTTTTTGGCAGTACTGGGGTTTGACTCAGGGTCTCATGGTGGTTAGCTCTACTATTAGCGACGTCCCCAGACCTATGAATTGGCTCTTCTAGCCAATCATTCCCTTTCAGCACTCTCTGTTCCCTCTCCCACACCGAGTCACATGGCACCTCCGTGACTGTTAGGTTTCTGTAGTTTTCTCTTTCTTTCTGTCTCCCTTGACAAAGGCAGAGCAATGTGGAGACATGTACTGGCACAACACTGTGGCATTCTGAGCATCAGCTTGGCACATGGAAGGTGCTTGTTTTGATAATGCACAGCCTATTATGAGCTGGTATATATACAACAGGTTGGGAAAATCACTTCAAGTACAATTGAGGCATTTTGAAAACAATAAACATTTCCTCAGTTGGTTCCAGGAACCTAAAGGAGCTCCTAACAGTGGCTGGGGAAAAACAAATGGTGCAGGAAAGACACAAATAAATCTGGAAGAACCAGGTTTATGCTGGTGGGGGGGTAGTTGGGAGGAAGGTGAAAGGGAGGAGGCTTTACTTTGACTGAGGCAGATGCAGGGCCCTTGCTCCAGGCAGGCTGCTGTGGCCCTGGGCCTGGTACTTACCAGCTGGGCAAGGAAGTCGCACCGATCTTTCTTTGCAATGCTGGGCCAGGAGCCTGATCCAGCACCTGGAGAGGAAGGGGCTGCACAGGCCTGGACAGGGCAGGGCTGGACCCACTGCCCACCAGGGAGTCAGGAGGGAATACTCACCTTGAGCACAATTTCATTGACAGTAGCAGCATCTGACTCAAAGTAGAGGTGTTTATAGTCGTGATTGCTTAGATATGTGAGTTTAAATATTGCGTGACCTAGAGAGAGAGAGAGAGAGAGAGAGAGAGAGACAGAGAGAGATGTGGTGTTGAGGGGTCCTGGTGAGTTACCTATGGGGATGGGGGAGCCCATGCGTCCTCCTCTTATTATCCTGACTCGAATGGGAACATGTGGAGGCTGGGTAGCAATGCCCTTCCCTGGACTGGCTGGCTTTCTCATTATAATCTGTATTTAAAATGCAGTAAAAAAGAAAAAAAAAATCACACAGCTAGTTGTGCCCCATTCCAGTCTGAAGTGCACCAAAGGGAGTACCATATTAGGAAGACTTTATAGAGTTTCTTCTATAGGATGATGATGTGGAAGGCCAAGTAATCCCAAATTATTACTCTAAAAATAAAATAACGGTGCTTAAAGTGAAATCAAGGAACAACAGTAAGGAGCATGGTCAACAGTAAGGTCCTGCTTCTGCCAGGTGCACGGAGTCCTGTTTGGAGGGGATCTCAGTTCTGCAACTCTGCATAGCAGCTGCTCCCAAAGGCCCATGGTCATTTCTATCCTGGAAGGATGGGGAGGGTACTGCTCTGTGGACCACAGGATGCTGGCACCTCACAAAGCAGACTGGCCTCAGGTTTTAGGTCTTATGAATACAAATCTGACCTAGGTCCAAATTCCTTCCTGTCCCTCTCTGCCCCTTAGAATAACTGCATCATTTCTGGGATTGCTGCTTGGTCTAGCTTCACATTACTCACTGCCCACTCTGCAGTGCTGCCCTCTCACCTGCTACCCTGGGCTCTACACAGACTCTTCCCTGCCTGTCCCAGGTGGCCTTCCCAACAATCTGCATGGAAGACCCTTACCCATCCTTGGCCAACTGGCTCACCTGGTGCCTCCTGGGCAGCTTCACAGCTATACTTCCAGGTACCCTCGTTGTGTGGGACTGACACACTGTGTGTGGCTTGTCAGAGAAACCTGCTTCTTGCTTTTCCCCACTTACAGCTGGTCTATACTTCCTGTGCCTGTTCTTTGGGGCAAACACACCAGCCAGATTCCCTCCTCTGAACAGAGGGAAACACAGTAACCTGTCTGACCTGGCTCAAGGTTGAGGGGCTGACTCCTCAGCCCCAGGTGAAGCATCCCAGTTCCTTGGGATCTGGGAGAACTGGAGGCTTTCCCAGTAGTTCTTTCTTCATCTTAAGCTATTCTGAAGCAGCTTTCCATTATGGGAAACCAAAGGAGTACTGCCCAAGAGAGATATATCACTGGTGCCTGGTAAGACTGTCCAGACCAAGCTGCGTGGGGACATTCCTCCTTATCATCCCGGAAGCCACCTTCCCTATTGGCTCCAACAAACCTCAGGCCTGTGCGATTAAAACTCAGCACACCCTTTCTACTAGGCCTCCTCATCCACTGTCCTTTTAATTGAAACTGTGGCTGGTCACAGTTATTAATTAATATATCAACCATATTACTGTAAGCTCACCTCTTTCCCGGAAAAAACTTCTTGGGGACTTTATTTACAGTAGCTAATTTTTCAGATCTCCAAAAATAAACTGATATATGTTATACATTTGTGGCCAGAAAAGTTGAGCTACTTTTTTTTTTTTTTTAAATCCTGGAAACATCATTATGATATACTAATTGTGACTATAAATCCTACATTGAGAAAATTAGCTAATAATTTCCGAAAAACCTTACTTTCAGTCACTTGACAAATTTGGCCTGATTCTAAATTGTGGCACTAAAATGTTAGAATTCTTGACTAGGAGCTAATTGCTCTGTTAATGTATCAATTACTTGATTATGATAAGGAAGTGAATCTCATAGATGCGTGTGTGTGTGTGTGTGTGTGGGGGGGTGTATTTCACAGGGCCCATCCAGGACACTGGAGCCATGGTGGTGACTTCACTTTGTGGAGGAACAATGCAGATACATTTGTTGGTAATGCTGTGACCAAGCAGAGCCATCTATGAAGAACACAGGGCTGTGAAGGACAAACAGAGTCATCCCCAGGAGGCCTTACTGCTGACACCTGGCCATGACAGACACAGACACCAGGGCCTGGGGCTAGAAGACCAGAAGGTCTTAGGGAGGCCTACAGACCCGAAGCTTCGGGGTTCACTGGCCACTCTGATAAGTGATCTCATGCACAGTCTACACCACCTGCTTCCACTTGTCACTGACAAAGCAAACTCTCAAGATGTGGGAAACAGTTTACCTGAAAAGCCAAGACACCATTTAAGAATGTCCTGTACTTTTGGCAGAGTCAAACCTACACGTGGTACATGTGACATGCAGCTTGCATAGGTCTAGGAGTCTTGGGAAGGACATCTCAACACCATCCCTTGGGACTGTGACACTGTGGGCTTACAGAGAGGAGGCCTGTGGGTCATCTGCACAAGTCACATGAGAAACAAGAAACAAATCATCTGAAGTCAGGTCTCCTAAGAGGCCAGGGGACCCCAAAACCCTACTCCAAATTTTGACTACATTTTTCTGTGCTTGGGGGCTGTGTGCCCCTTGCCTGTGCCCATCCCAGGGAGAGAGGCAGGTGGGAATGAAAAAGAGCCCTATCTTTCCTGGGCCTCTGATGTGTGTATCCTCTGCAATGAAAACATTTACTCCATTGAGAGGGAGACAGTAACAATTTGCTCTGTAACAATTCCAGTAGTAACTGGATTAAGGCTGGTGCCCAGCCACAGCAGACAGCCCCAAGCAAGAGTCCTGGGGTATGAGCTCAGGTTCAGGGCAGCAGCCACATTTTCACCATGCTGGACCACAGGGTGACTCCTCACTCCAGCCTCCCCACTTTGTCAAGGGGCCAGGAGCACGGAGAATCAGGTATGGTGAGTGTTAGTGGGGGGCTGCAGCAGTGAGGCAGAAGGTGAGGAGCTGGCCTGGTGTGCGCCAGGGGGCTCAAGGCCAGTTCCTTGGTGGAGGACAGGGAGTTAGCCTGGAAGGTGTAACAGAGCAAACACATGGCATTGGCGACCTGGCTTTGTGAGAGTCCTGAGAAGACCAGAATCATGAGTGATGGGCAGGCACAAAGGACTGGGAATGCCTGAAGTCACAAGCTGATGGGGACACTGGGGGGTTTGAAGCAGGGTAGTGACATAAATGGGTAGACAGTGTCTTAGGGAGTTCTCCCTAGTCCCCAGAGCCTGCAGACAGGAGACCAGCTGCCACAGTCAGCCAGGTAGGAGTGTGCGGTTCTGAGATGGACGGGTGCTGAAAGGGTGCTGAAACAAGAGCTGACTTGGGAAGAGAACGCTCGCAGGATTAGGAGCTGGGTTCTTTCACAACAGAATGACAGCTAATAATGGGAACTCACACTTGTATAATTTCATCTAGTTTGAAACCTATATATTCAAGTGTAACAAGTTAATTGACCTCTTGCTGGAAAGGAGTCTGTCAATAAACAAGAGTAATTTATGCTACATGGTAAATGTTCACCAGAGGTGTCTGGGTAAAGAACTCATTGGCAATTTGAACATGGATTGAGCAGAATAAGGAAAATCTGTTGTCACATCCCCTAGCAGCCTTGACACCTCAAGGCTAACCTTGGGTAAGGGATGAAGGGCAGTCAAGTGACTGCCTCAGCTGCAGCCCACAGGACATCTGTCTCCAGACATCAGAGGGAACCAGGTAGGCAGGCTACCCTTGGAAGTTCAAAGAATATTAGTGGTTTTCAAAGGAAAGGGAGCAGACTTGCTCTGTAAAAATGTCAGCTGAGAAAAAGTTATGTATCAAAGTCTAACATTCAACTCAGCTTCAATTCTGAGCTCTGGAGTTAGGCCTGGGATGAAATCCCAGCTGTGGGACCCTGGCAATGCACCATCCCTCCAGGAGCCCACGAATGTCAACCATCTTTTATTATTCACACATGTAAGTGATCTTTATGAATGTATACCCCTGCGTAGGGGAGGGGCTTGATGGGTGGTGATAATTCTTACCACTGTGATGGCACTGATATTTGGATTAGATGCTTGTTATTTTGAAGGTTTTGTGTTTAACTGGGCCTTTTCTGAGCAGACTTGCATCTACAGTGCTGTAGGAATAAAATACAACATGATGTGGTTGTGGCATCGAGGCATTGGTGACACGTCAGGGAAGACAATGAAACTGTACATCTGCTTGTGAATACTGAGTGCAAATCTGAGTATGTAAAAACGTATTTACATTTATGTATTTTTTCAAAGTAAACCAGAGAAGATGGAATATAACACTAAGCAGAAACTAATTAGCAGCATGAATGTCAGAAGCAGAGACGCTTGAGTTCTTGTGCTACAATTTATCTTCTGCATTATGCATTTTAACTAAAATAAGGAGCTGTGCTGAAAAAGCAGGTTCCTTGGGCCAATGTTGAGGAGTGGCCATTCTGCTGGGAATGGCTGCTGGGGTCCTATGGCAGTAACTTAGTCTAAGAGAAGCACTCCTGGCTTCCCACTAAAGGGTGGCAGGAGGATCCATTCTACCATGAGTGCTAGCACCACGGGCACTGACAGTCAGAGCTGGCTTGCAGCCCACCTTTGTCCAACACCCCAGTCACTGCTTGCCAAGGACACCAAAAATAAAATGGAATTTCTTTTCTACTAAAATAATTAACAAAACATATAAAAATTACTAGAAATTCAGAAGACAAAGGGAAAACTTCCACATTGTACCTCATAGTCCCAATACCCCAGCCCAATGACACCCACAAAGGTGTTTCTAACCAGCCTCACCTTTCACATGGTTGTGATCACACTGTACACTAAAATTTGAGCTTAATTTTTTAAACTAGTATTTTGTCATAGCCCTCTCTCTGGGGCGACACAGTCTCCATAACTTTGTCTTTCAATGCTGCATTTTACTCCAACAAGTAATTGTGTGCTTCAGCTCATGCTGGGTACGCTATGGCTCATGCTGAGCTCTGTCAGGCATCTGGGTTACTTTCACCATCACCAGCGGTATAAAGGCTTTGAAGACCATTTCTGAGGATTTGGATTCTTTCTCAGCTTATGGCAGGCATGGATACTTTAAAGGAGTCTGGTTTCTGGGGTCTGATCTTTTCTGGTCCATCTTGTTTAGTAGGGGCAGAAAATCCTATCGAACTTCTTGGGGGAATGGATGGGAACACGTTTTTTGGGCACGGCTGTACCTTTCTGCAGGTCCCGAAGGAAAGGCTGGCTGGGTTCTCTGGTCTTAGGCTGGGTCTCCACCGTGAGCAGCAGTTCTGAGCTGCCTGCAGGTGCTCTGCCCAGGGTGCTGACAGTGGCAGAGGCCCTGAAAGTGTAGCTACTTTTTTTAAAGACAGGGTCTGTAGTCCAGACTGGCCTTGAACTTGTGGTCCTCCTGTCTTGTAATGCCTCCTTGACATCTGGCGCAGGGGCTGCATCTGACCTACTTATTCTTCTGCCTGCATCTTCCAAACACTCTCTTCTCACTCTGGTTCCTTCCTATAAACATAATTAAGTCTCTCTAATTATAAAAACTCCCATGGCAATGTGATTTGCCTCCTTCCTCTAATTTATTGAAAACACTCCTGCTAAGGTCACAATGTCCTCAATGTTGCATCTGATATCTTTTAAGTCTCCTTTCCTTGAGTTCCTGTGGAGCCAGACTCACCCAGTTCAGTTCATTTGTCCAGGCAGTGTTTCTATTTCCTTAGTACCTTCTTAACCCTCCTCATCTTAAACAATGGTCTCCCCCATCCACCTCGCTCTTCATCTCTTCTAATACTACCCCTACTGATGACCATGGATCAGTCTTCTGGCCCAGACTCTTTCCCTGGGCTTCAGAAGCTGCCAGTGGGTTCAGCTGCCATCTTTGCAGACCTTGCCCCTTACCATGTCCACAGCCGAGTCAACAGCTCCTCTTAAAGCAAAAGCTCTGTTGGTGCAGTAGGAGCCGTTTGATCCCTCGACAGCTCTCACATGTTCACCTTACAGCTTCCCTGCCCTGTGACCACAGCCTGTACCTGGGTCCTATCCATTATTTTGCACTCTCTGGTTTTCTTACTTTTGGTCAAGTCTCTTCAGATGTAAGTATCTACCCACAGAAGCAGTCTTTTTATTTATTTTGCTTTTGTGAGACAAGGTCTTGACTATGTAGCCCAGGCTGGACTCAAACTTGTAATCTTCCTACCTCAGCCTTCTGAGTGCTGGGGCTACAGGTGTGCCCCACCAAGCCTGAGGAGCTGTCCTTTTAAATGTATGTGGACATGTGGCTTCCCTACTTACAACTTTGCAGCGCTTCTTTTCCTATCATCTTTAACGTCTAAGCTCCTGAAATGTTTTTCAACACCCTAAATGAATAGTTTTCAAACTTTTTTGATCTCAAAAGCCCTTTCCTCCCTTAAACATTATTGAGGAGCCCAAAAATTTTGCTTATATTGACTATATCCATCAACTTTTATTGTTAGAAATCAAAACTGAGAAATTAAAGATAATTCATTAGAAAAATAATAAACTCATTACAAGTTAACATAAATAACACTTTAATGGAAAAATCCTTAGATTTCCCCAAATAAAAAAGTTTAAGAAGTAGAATTACTTTATGTTTTTGAAATTTAACTTAACAGAAAACAGTTGTATCATCCTATCTTCTTCTATAATTGATTTGTTGTGCTATATTGTTAAGTCAAGCCAGGTGCCAGTGGCTCACGCCTGTAATCCTAGCTACTTGGAAGGCTGAGATTGGGAGGATCGAGGCTCAAGGCCAGCCCAGACAGTTCTGGAGACCCGCTCTCCAAAATAACCAGAGCAAAATGGACTGAAGTGTTGCTCAAGTTGTAGAGCGCCTATTTAGTAATTGTGAAGCCCTGAGTTCAAACCAAAATAAGTAAAACTGAACAAGCTACATGGATATACTTTTGAAAAAGGGAGACTTTATTTATTTGGTGCTGGGGATTAAATCCAAGGCCTCATGCATGCCAGGTACACACATGACCACTGGGCTACATGCCCAGTCCAGGGAAATATTTTAATATTGTTCTTTGTAAATATTCTTTAATACTACACCAAACTTGATAAATGGTAGTTTTTAAAAATTAGTTGCAATATGGAATCTAAAGATCTCTTTAGTAAACTTTCTGTATTTTGTTACATTGCAATCTATTGGTTGGTCTCACACTTTGAATCTTTTCCCTTGTGTGATTTTATAACATCTTGCAGTAGTCTGGAAAATACTGGTTCATAGAGTTGTGGAGAGCTTCCAAATGTTGGAACATTTCACTATACAATAATACAAAACACGTCATTAATAGGATCACTGACCTCATTAGAAAAATCTTTAAGGCATGAGAAACCAAGCTCACAGTGATGGATGCAATTTTTCCAAAATTTGAATTTTCATCTGAAACAGATTGAACTTCATAATGGGCACCAAATACTGTCACTTGATTTCCTTCAAGTGACAGGATTACTTCCTTCATTTTCAAGAAAATATCTTCCAAAGACTCAACTTTAAAGAACCAGTTTGTTAGTTGTTCGTTTAAATAAAAATGGTGCCCATGAAACGAGTGGCTAGTTCAGCTTGCAACTCAATTATACAAGTGCTTTTCCTTAAGACAAGTATTCTACTTCCATGTGAGCAGATTCAGTTTTGTGGACTTCAGGGAAACAAATTTAAAAACAATGCTTAGTAGGGTGGCTCATGCCTGTAATCCTAGCTATTCAGCAGGCAGAGATCAGGAGGATCACAGTTCGAAGCCAGCCAAGGCAAATAGCTCGCAAGAACCTGTCTTGAAAAAAACCCTTCACAGAAAAGGGGCTGGTGAAGTGGCTCAAGGTGTAGGCCCTGAGTTCAAACCCCAGTACCACAAACCCCCTTCAAAAAAAACCCACAAAAACAATGGCTTTTGGGGCCTTATGAAGAGTCAATTCATGTCTAAGTTTCAACAAAATATCACATATTTTAATAACCAAGTATTGGCTGAATTTTATTCTTCTGCTTTTAGAGAGTAGATAAAAAGTTCTGTATCTGGAAAATTTCCCCTTGGAGGGGGTTCAGTTGTGACAAACTAAGGTTTGCAAGTATTCTCTGGGAGGTCAAATGACAACAAAACCTCTTCTGGCTTGGAAAGCTTGGGTCATCTCTGTGCAAAAATCCCTTTTCTATTTCTTTCTGTATTAGAGTATGAGGAAAATAAATTGCTGTTTTCTCACATTCATCTTAGAAACACTGATAATCATAATTTTCTCAAGGTTGCAAAGGCTCTATGCCTTCCACAAAATTGTTCCATACTGCTGTGTTTCTGCATCCTTGGTCTGCTTTTTAATGATCTTTGTTTTGTTTCACTTTTGATCAACTCTTGTCAGTTTTCATTTCCACTTCCCACTGCCTTTATTACTTCAGTTCTGTTATTCTCTCTCCCATTTTCTAGTTTCCTGAATTTAATAAGGTTTAGGAAGAGTAACCAGATAACTAAGCAAGGTTGAAAATTGTTAAAAAATACTTTTATAGTCTCTGAGTCTAGTAGGGGTAGTCTTCCATTCAAAAGCTCAGATGCTTGGTGTCTTGCTTTAAGTCAGTGGCAGAGGAGGTACAAGCTTCTGTTGACATTTATATGTAACCTTGGACTAGATGTGGAGCTTCTGTGAGCCCCAGTTTACTTATAAAATGGGAATAATATCTGCTTCCTAGAGTTGTTATCATGATCAAGTAATCCTAGGACAAAGTCTAGCTATCTTAGTTTATAGTAAATGTTAAACCCCCCTCCTACCAGTTGCTGCATGAGCTCCGTAACACACATGAAGCCTTTAGAATGCTGCCTCGCTGGAAGGCTCCCTTGTCTGTTTACTTCCACCCTAAGATGAGCAAACTTTTTTTTTTTTTTTTTTAATAAACAGTGAGAAGATAAATCTTTTGGGTTTTATGGGCCAAGAGGCAAAAATCAAGAATATTTTATAGATACTTAAATGAGAAGACAGAAAATAGTTTTAAATGTTTTGACAAAAATACAATAATGAAACACATTTTTTTTGCAGGGGAGGGTAATGCAAGTATAATGAGAAGGATATTTTTCTTCCTTGGGGGAATAAAATTTCACATAACACTTCAAAATTAATGTTTCCTATCATCAAGTTAACTGCAAATGTTCACCTCTAAGTTCATGTTTACCTCAAGGGCCATACGGAGATAGGTGGTGGGCTAAATTTAGCCTATGGGCCATACATAGCTGGCCAGTCTCTGTTCAGCAGTCTCTCTTATTTCTTCCTATAGGTTCATTCCACTCAGCTGACATTTCAAGTGCTCTGGACATCTCTGTGTAGATTTGGGACTCCATTTGCTATATTCCCCCTCTTGCATTGAACATTTCTTGTAGTGAAGGTTTCATGCTGACAAATTCTTTCATCTTTTGATTGTCTGAAATGTCTTTATTTCACCTTCGTTTCTGAAGGATATTTCACTGAATACAGACATTTAGGTTGGCATATTTTATTTTAGTGCTCTGGAGTTGTCACTCCATTGTCTTCTGGATTGCATTATTTCTGATGGAAGTCAGCCATCATTCTGATATTGGTTCTTCTGTGTAGCACAGCTTCTTTCTTTGTCTGCTTTTTTAATATTTTTCTCTTTATTGCTCATTCTCAGCAATTTGATTATGATGCACATTGATGTAGTTTTCTTTGTATTTATTCTCTTAGCTTTTGTTGGGCTTCCAAGATTGGTGGTTTGGTATTTTTAATCAAATACTGAATAGTTTTTCTATTCCCTGAGACTACAACTATATACAGATGTTAGAATATTTGATACAGTTGCACAGGCTCGATTCTTTTTATCCATTTTTTCTTTCTGCTTCAGTTTGAATAGTTTGTACTCTTCTGCCCTACAGTTCACTGACTGTGATATGCAGATTCTGAAATGGCTCCTAACAATCCCACAATCTCCTGATTTTCATGGCTTCGTGTAATCCCCTTCTTATATATCAGATGGACCTAGTGGCTTGCTTCAAATAAGTAATATGGACAAAATTTTAGAATGTCATTTCTGAGATTAGGTTATAAAAGACTATGATCTCTCCCTTGCTGCACTCTTGCTCTTACTTACTCTGATGAAACTGACTAGCTGATTGCCATCTTGTGAGCTTCCCCATGGAGAGGACCATGTGACATGCAACTGAGAGCATTTCCAAGAAACTGAACTCTGCCAACAACAACTAAATGAACTTGGAAGCAGATCCTTATCTCAGTTGCAGTCTGAAATGACTGTGGCCCTGGTTGACTTTCTTTTTTTTTTTTTAAGACTGGGTCTAGGTACATAGCCCAGGCTGGCCTTGAACTGATCCTTCTGCCTCTGCCTCTTGGGTACTGGGATTATAAGTATGTACCACCACACCTGGTATCTGGGTGATATCTTGACTGTAGTCTTCTTAGAGACCCTGAGCAAAAGGACCAAGCGAAGGTCCTGGGTCTTCAAATCACCAAATTACTATTAATATTAATTTAATATTAAATTTAATATTTAATTTAATATTAAATATTACTATTGCTTAAGTCACTAAATTTTGGGTCAATTTGTTATATGGCAATTTACATGATGATCTTTTTTTCCTAATCTTCTTACTTTTCCCCCATTAATACCTGAATGTTTTGATCCAGGTATTATTATTTCTCAGCTCCACAATTTTCATTTGGTTCTTTTTAATAGTTTTGAGTTATTTTCCTTTAAGTACTTGAATACTTTTTATAATAGCTATATTAAAGCATACCTGTTTGCTAATTATATCATCCATGCCACTTCTGGATCTATTTTTACTGATCAGTTTTTCTACTGCCTATGGGGCATGTTTTCTTGCATCTTTGCATGTCTAATTTTTGACTGAATGCTGGATACTGTGTATACTTTGGAGTGTCTATGATGTATAGTGAATATTAGGCTGTATTCAGGAAGGCAGCTAATTTATTTCTAGATCAGTTTGAACCTTTTAAGATTCCTTTCATAAAAAAGTTTTTATTAATTAACTAATTTATTTTTGAGGTATTGGGATGGAACCCAGAGCCTTGTGCATTAGGCAAGTGCTTTACCACTGAGCTACACTATACTCCAGCCTCAAGAATCCTTTTAAGTCTTTGTTTGGCAGGGACAAAAGCAGACTATTTAGGGCTAGTGTACCCTTCCTCCTAAGACATGGCCTCTGTGGAGTCAGTTACTAGTGCCCTGGATGCCCCAGTCTGGTTGGGTAGAATCCTGTTCAGCAGCTGTTCTCCAATGGCCTTGTAGGTTCCACCACAAGCACTTGTAGCTGAGCACACAGTGAGTACAAGTGCTGCTCCACAGTATGGCTCCCCCTCCCATCCTCTGCCTGCAAGTTCCGGTTGTTTCAGTACTCTCAGCTCTTATCTTGGTCCCAGCCTGTGAGGGTGTTGTACTCTTTTGGGTTCTCCCTGCCTGGGAAGACCTAGCAGAAAGCTGAGGTGATAGTCTCACCTCACTTGTTTCCCTTCTTTCATGGATCATGGCTCTATGCTGCCTGTTTTCCCATGTCTGAAACAGGTTCTTAAAATATTTTGTCCAGTTTTCCAGACATTTATGAAAGAAAGGTTAATCTGGTGGCAGTTACTCTGTCTTGCAAGTTGCATATGGGAGTTTCATAAGCAATATACATTTTGATTTTAATGAAAGTATGACTTACTTTTTCTACATCCATGAGAATAACTTAAAATCTAAGTACCCTATTTATCTATTATGAAAATACAATTTGGAGCTTGGCAGGAGGCAAGGGAAAACAGATTTTCTCTATCATTTATCCAACTGAGAAATCTTTCACAGTTTTCAGTAGGGAACAGTCTTTGCCTTTACCCTCTTCTCAATTAGGGTCTCTTCTGATGTTAAAAATCAAGTAAGAATGAATATGAGGAAAATGGTAATCAAAATCTAGTAAAATGCAAATATATGTAAAA
This sequence comes from Castor canadensis, assembly GCF_047511655.1. Taxonomy (NCBI): domain Eukaryota; kingdom Metazoa; phylum Chordata; class Mammalia; order Rodentia; family Castoridae; genus Castor; species Castor canadensis. The sequence goes on along the minus strand of NC_133398.1, from coordinate 10,150,946 downwards.
TTTTCATTATGTTTAATTGTTTTGTTATTGTGGATCCTTAAAGCCCAAGTCAACAATTAAGTGGAAACTTAACAGCAAGAAGGTGGCTTCTCCCAGGCTGTAAAAAAGTTGCTGCCCTCAAAATGTTTTCTATTCTAAGAGTGTCAATATTCCAATCAACACAAGCAAATTCTTTCTTGTTTATTAATAAGAGTTTTGTTTACTAATTAAGTCTAGGGGAGAATAAAGAAAGTTTATAGAGAGTATCTCACCACTAGCCAAGTTTACTTACACACACAGACATTCTACATATTAGAGCGACATGACCCCAGCAGCCCTGTGAACACCTGCAGCACTTGATACTGAGTGTGAAGGTGCTCTTCTCCTCAATTGTCTGGGACTCAGGGGAGAGCCTCCTGCCTCCCAAACTCATGATGGTTGACCTTCCACAGAGCATGGTATCCTAACACCTCTTTTCCAGGAACTACAGAGACAAGCATGCTGGCCCCATCTATCATACTGTAAGCATAAACAGCAAGAGTAGTTTAAGAGCAAAATGTTGGGTTTGCCTTGTCACTACAACCTTGAAGAGATCCCCATTGTGCTTCCATGTCTCTGCTGAAAAGCCACACTTGCTCTTGGCCAATTCCACATTCCAGAAACACCTTTAAACTTTCAATGTGCAGAGTTAGAAAAAGACAAGAGCCCCTGGCAGAGGCTGTTGGATTTCTGGAGAGTGCAGTTGAGAGCATAAACAGGCATGCTTAGTACAAAAGTTAGGTGTCAGCTAACAATGACCAGGTCAGTCAATGGGACACATGCCTGGTTGGCTGGCCAATGCTCTCTAGCCCTAGCAAACTGTTCCTGAAACACAGTGATGGCCTATTTATCAGCAGTCACAGCTTGAGATTACTGGAAACCAAACTGGGTCAGAGATACTAAGAACAGAGCTGGCATCTCATGACACAAGCTGGCCCCATGCTTACTAGTTTTTCTCCACCTTTATCCTGTATCACATTCCACGTCTTTCTCTCCCACACTCCTGGAAAAATTGAGGTGGTCCCCCTAGTTGCCTAAACCCATCTCCCCGGCAGCTCTCTTGTTTTGGAAGGAGATGATAAATAAATCAAAACGCACTAAGCAGTACTTCCACAGGCACTCGCCTCCTTCACTAAATGTGCACCTCATCAATCACACTATTGTCTGCTTGAAAGGCGAGCCTTGTAAATGTCATATCCACTCAGGCCCAAGGAGAGGCGCATCCAAATGCAGCAAGGAGTTTTAATTGGATAGTGTAATTAAACTAAAAAACCCCAGCAGACTCCCTTTGACAGGATAGATGAAGACCCCTTTTAATAGGGCTAGGAAACATATCTGTTAAAAGGATGAGGCGCTGCCTGTTCCTGATTGTGCTCCAGAGTACTCTTATGAAAAGGCAATTCAATAACTGGGGCACTTAATATGGTAGAGTCCGTCGTGTTCTGTAATCAGGCAGTACTTACCGTATTTGATCTGGAGTTTATGAAATAAGTCCTTGTCAGAGGATAAGAACACAACTCAGCTCACCTACCTAACAGCTGAGGCGCCTAGACTTCTGAGTCTCCAGAGCTTGAGGATGGGCTACAGTTCTCCTGGGCTATGGACCATGGACACTCGCAGGCCCATCCCAGCCTCACTCCTCTTGCACGAATTCTCAGGAGCAACTAAAGAATGTGATAACATTCCCAGGTTCTCCTCCTTCAGAAATGAGAATGCCTATCATGTCAGAGAATGTGGGTGTGTGTTCTCAGCTGGAACTGCCTTTGTCAAACAGGGAGAAGAGAGAGTTCAATGTATGGGCTGGGATGTGCCAAGTTGATTTTAGTAATGACTGAGTCCTTCTGCCACTCTCCCTGCTCTGCTTTGTTGGGAGAGAGTTGCGAGATCACATTCAGACACACACATTCTACAGCCATACAGACACACAGCATGCAGCCCCACAAACAAGGTAACAGAATTAGTGAGCATGCATGAAGAGGTTTATATCTGCACAGAGAGGTCTTCCTAAGTAACCCATGACAATCCCTTTCAGGTGGAATGCTAGTGTCCCTGGGACAAGGTCAGGGAGCCCAGTGCTGAGTGTATCAAGAGAGCCTCAGAATGGGGGCTGAGGTAGGGTGCAGGTGATATTTCAGACCTCCCTCTCTATAGCTTTCCAAAAACAGTCGGATGCTTCTCTTTATTTACACAAACCTTAAAGTTAGTTTCCCTGGCCCTCAGATTGATTTTTCTTCTTTAAGGATGGTGAAGGGTTTGTTTGATGACTACTTTTACTTCTGCATAAAGCCTGCTTGGAGCTCTGTTTGAAAACCTTTGAACACTTTTAATATTGGTCTTTCACTATAGGTTGATGAACCCATTAAAACCATATAAGCGAATACATATAATCTATGAAAACTGGATACTGAATTAAACCATCAAATACCTTTAGGTTTAAATGAAAACTACATAAAAGCATTTCAGCCATGCATTTGGCTATCACTTCTAGCCAGTATGAATTCTGCTGGAAAAGCTATTTTCGTGCAGATGTGGAATTCAATGGGAAATACTGACTCGTGTACCAACATCAATCAAAATGTCGACTTCCCTGGCAGCTCTCAACAGTAAGGCAGGTTCAAAGGTCACAGGATAAAGAAAAAGCCAAGCTCTGGTTCAGCTCTAATATCTCTTCAGTAGAAGTCTTGCAAAAGTACCCCCTTCTGTATTAGCCTGGCTTTCATTAATCTTCTTGCCATCTTCTTTAACTAGTCATGCAGAACCGCTCGATAGCAAGACGTATAATGGGAAGGCCCTGTGCCTATTACCGCGTTAACATTCTCTTAAGCCCAGTGCAACAATGGACTGGGAAGGCAGAGGAAAGCTGCAACTGCAGGGTGCGGTGTGGGCAATTCAATCACAGCCAGGGCTTACCTATGGACTTTGACCTGCAGACACATGGGGCCTTTGTGTCTAACTGCTTGGCCATTAAGGTTGCTGAAGATCACAACAATGCTGATCTTTTCTATTTAAGCTAAATCAATGTAGACAAATCATTATTCAGTGGCTTTAATTTCATTAGTAAATTAAATACACTACTTTACAGATCTTGTCAAGTACTTATGAAAAGAAAGATTCATTTAAGAGGGAGGTCACCAATAAGCCCAGATCATTTAGCTCATACTCTTAACTGAATCTCATCTCCAATATCCAGTAGGTTCTATTCACTAGGGTCTTACAGTCTCCTGCAGCTGTGGTTAACTCAAAACCCCCAAAGAGTTTCTATCTTGTGTCCAGTGTTTTGAACAACAAAACAAAACAAAGATCACCCACTAACATAACCAGCATCAACAGAATCAGATTTCCTTTAAATTATACTATTGCAAGAGAACGTAATCAGGTTACCTCTATTATGTTGCTTCCTAAGATTTTATATTATCTATATTTAATTGAGATACAGAGCTCTTTTCAGCTATAAAGACGACAGCTACTTTATTAAGGTTTAAATCTCATTTCTTAATGATAGGCTGCTTCCTTTAAAGACTGAACCTGCTCAACTCTTTTCTGATGAGGCCAGACCTGGCATGGTATAGTCTGGTTCTGAGACATAGCCCAAGGTCTTGGATGGGTACTAGTTTCACAGAAAGGTCCCTGGCTTTTGTTTTAGCATTGGAATCTGAGGCTAGCACTTGAAAAGAGCACATGGTATCCAAAGTCTGTGTCTAGACTGTGGGGATGGAAAATGATTTCTCTGAGACAATGTAACAACATCAGTTTCTGATGTGGAAAAATTTTCCTCCCTTGTGTGCTGTACACATCTTGGATCAGTCAAAAGAAATTAAAATTATTCATCTTTTAAGAGGCTTGTGGCATCCTTTAAAACAGTATCTTAAGGAATGGCAAGTTAGACTGATAAACTGATGATCTGAATAATAATGGCAGCATGCTTTCCCCCTCAAATCTAGAAAGGCAGAAATGATTCTTAATTCTTAGGGCTTGTGATACACAGATTTCCTCAACTCTTAAGAGTCTGTATTTATATGTACATTTTTAAAAAACATGTATCTATTTAGTCATTAAGTTCCAGGTCCTTAAACATTCACAGCGACAGAGCAATAAATCTTCCCTCTGAGAACCGGACTAAGAGGGGAAAGAGAGTCACAGAACTGCTGTTTGTGAAGCAGATCTGGCCTCTCGGATTCCACAATGTACATAATTATGTGTTTCACTGCAGGCGCGCTAATGCTCAGTCCCTTTGCCAAGTCAGCTATTCACACACTTTTGGGATATGGCATCAATTAAACCTGAGTAGTGTTACTTATGACGACCAAATTAATGGTTTGACAGCGGCTTTCTCAATAAACACTGCAAACTGGCCATATTTGAAGGGTTTAAAAAACATTTCTTTTCTGTTCAAAATTCTGACAAACATGTCTCAAGTAAGATTGGGGACAACTTCATTATCCTCCCAACACTTAATGCTTTTTCGTAAAGAAGGCTGTTTAATAACACGTCTGCTCTGTTTTCACAACTAAATTATTCTGGTTGGTCACACGTTCCCGTCTTCAGCAAGACACTTGTGTTACGAGAGATAAAAACATGAAAAAGGAAATATATTGCAGAAATCAGAAACCTTATCTACTTCTAGACTCTCTCTCTTTGCCATAATTCATTCAAGAAGGCCCCAAGAATAATTTTTGATGTAAACTCAGCTACAAACATACATCACTATGCTGATAAAAATCACAGCTAAACTTATGAAATATAGTGACTTTCATTTCTTTAGTGCTGTTAAAATAACTTTTCTAAGGTTCAACAGACACAAAAGATAAAAAGGGTTACCATTAATCCTTAAAAAAAAGAAAGAAAAGAAGCAGCCCTATAGATTAATTCTGTGGTCTGATGATGGTCTGAGGATGAACTTTTTAGATTAAGTCACTGAATTAATTGGGTGAAGATACTGGAAATCATAAAAACACACAGCATCAATCTGATTCATTTAATATAGCCTTGCTTGGGCTCTTCACAACATAAATGATGTGGAATAAAAGTATTGGTTTCTAAATTCTGTCCACATTAAGTTCAGTTTTAAGTAGACATTCACTAAGGGCAACTCTGCAGGCATTATGCTAGGGGCTAAGGATGGAGAGGCTGGTCAATTAGTTCAGTAGGGAAATGTAAGCAGGAGAGAGGGGAGGACCTCACACAAGTAAACTCAGCTAGTGTGTTTGTGTGGAGGTCTGTTTGACACCTGGGACACAGTTAAAGGGAGGACTGGTATTGGAGCTGGCTCTTGAGAAGTGAGCAGGATGAGTGAGGAGAGGTAGGAAGGCTGTAAGTTAGAGGGAGGTTGGAGTGGGAACAGCAGAAGCACAAAATGCATTGAGTGCAAGTAGTTCATAGTGACCACAGGCAAAAGTGGAGAAGAAAAATTCTGGGCTGAGGCCGGTAGTCAGTGTTTTTTAATGCCAGGAAAGCCTATGCTGAGGAGTCTCAATTTTATTCCATATGTCTATAATGTTCAAAGTTTTTCTTTCTTTAAGCAGCGAAATCCTTTTACCTATGAACTTCTTAAATGCAGATTCCCCAAAAATGTAGTTTGTTATGCCCAACGAACACACACACACACACACACACACACACGCACACACACACACACACGCACACATGCACGCGCGCGCGCCCCTGATGTCCCTCTGAGAACTTCCAAGCTCTGAGAATGCAGTCTGAAAAGCACTGCTACAGGGAACAGGGACTCTGGAAGTGAGCCATTTTACTTGGAAAGTGTCACAATTTCTAGATCTCTGAAGCCAGAGTAAGAGACAAGGAAACCTTTGAGAGACCCATGTGTGCAGACCCATGTACCATTGGGTATACCAAAAGTGAGATGAAAGATTCCTGAGAGATTGTTGTGCTGAAATGGCAGCCTGTGTCTGCTCTGTGTCCTCAACTCTGGGGACCTGGCCCCAAGCATGCAGATGTACAATAATTACTTCTTGATGGATCCCACGAGGTAACTAGGAAGTGGGTGGCTGTGAACCTTTCCTTCCTTTCCTACTAGCTGGGTGTGTCACATCTGAATTTTCAGTGCCTGACTCACAGCCTTCCTGGGCACAGCGAGTACCTGGTGTGAGTGTGAGGGAAACCCATACCCTGCTTCTAGTTCTTTCTCTAACCACTCCAGCTCATCCCTCTGTGCAACATGCAGGTGATAGTCTTTCAATTCTCAGAGATATGGAGAAGTCATAAAATGGCACTCTTGAAAGCATACTCAGTTCTTGGGAAGAAAGATGCTACACCAATGACATCTTTTCTGCTGCCAAGCTAGAGTGAATAGGATTAGGAAGATAGTTATCTAAGGCAGAGGGAGTCCAGCAGCTTTGGGGTGTAGCCCCTTGGGGTGTAGCCCCAGAGCAGCAGACTCTTAAGCAGGTTCCTAAGGCCTTTTCTGGCAACCATTTTGCAGAATCAGAGCCTTCCTGGGACAATAGGGATGGCAGGAATGGGATGGGATGATCTTTTACTCCTTTCGTCTTATTCCACTAAATTCTCCCTCTTGTTATGCTTGGAGGCTGGGCTGAAAGGAGAGTATATAGCCCAGCACAGCTGGATTTGACAAAAAATTAAACACCTGCTCACATCTGAGGCCATGTGGCCTGCACCCAGTCTCTTCATACCCCTTGTTAGTTGGTATGACCTCAAAAGGGTCATACCCTGGCCTTTACATTTCTTATTGCTCCATTTATGCAATTATAATATTTGTTCTCAAATTTTCTGGACACTGAACATAGTAGATTAATTAACAAAAGTTAGATGCTCAGTATGTACCCTCAAGTTACCAAACCAGAACCTACTGGGGTGGGCTCTGGGTGACTGCATTTTAAACAGCTCCACAGGGAATGCTGAGATGCATCAGAGGTTGAGCACTGGCGTCTTCAAGTAGTCTCTTAGCAAATAATGAACGCTTATATAGTTTACACTTTTTCTTCTTCAGTGCTGTTTAAGTGTCACTTTTGCCCTTGATAGGACTGGAGTCCTAAAAATGATTAAGTGAGCAATCTAAATACTATACTCAATTACTTAACTGAAAAAATATAATATGCCCAAACTGTATCTACCTGGCTAATTTAAGAGGAGGAATGCAACCCAGCAGTGGTCTCTTGTGTGGGACCAGGCAGTGGCTGTCAATGATCTGGGGTTGCTGACACCTCCAACACGATGGCCACAGGATTCCTCCAGCTTTCCTCCATCTGGTGCAGAAGGAAAGCAGATCCAGGTCTGCCTGATCAAGTCCTCCAGATGGGAAGGGGAGTGGAGCACAAAGTGAAATGGAGCTCTTATGAGTGCGAATTCCCAGGAGAAATCTGCCTTGGAACCCTAGCCCCAGGGCGGGGTTGTGAGGTTCCTTGATGCCATCAAGACTGAACAGGCTCTGGGCACCATAACACAATCCGTTTGATTAAAAGAAATTTCTGGTAATGAATTAAACAGACCCAAGGAAGAAAGGACACAGTGGCAATATATTCTCTTGGCACCCCGCACACAGAGGAGAAGAGAGGGGGAAGAGAAAAAGAAGACATAAATAAAAGGGACTACTCACTGGGGCTTTTTTCTTCAGCAAGGTCACAGGCACAGAGCAGGTCAGAATCGATTGAGATGGGTTTCTGCTTAATCCAAAACTTAGTGCTGGCTTTCTGATTCGTAACAGGGTCTATCTCTACTTTGTCTCCAGAGATACCTGTAAGACCAAAAAAAAAGAAGCCATGAGAAGCAGAAGGTGTAAGTGATTTCAGTGTAATCATTTGACCTGCTGTATAAATCCAGAAATGGATGAACATTTGTTCTTTCTTAGGGCTTTAGAGAATGCCAGTGGCTTCTTATAATTAGAGACTCCAAAGGGCACATAAAAATTGCAGTCTGGCTTTTTGAATGGGTGAGGTGTGGGGGGATGTCAACTCAAAATTATATGTAAAGGTATTAGGAAACATGCTTTCTTAAATGTAGTAATAGATACAAATAACAGATACAATACAGAACTGACCTATATATTGTTAATTACATTTTTCTGCATTATAATGAAATAAACTGTAGTGTATAGGGTAATTTGAAAAGTAGCCTTTTTAAAAGAAGCTATGGAGTAGACAGATGAATACCACTTATGCCTGAATGGCTAAGGTACTAATGAAGAATTTCTGATCTGGAAAAATCTTACACTAAAAATGGGGAGAAGGGGATCTATCTCTTACCTTCTATGACACTAAATAATTATCTAAATTACATTTAGAGGAGTCACAGGAGGATTAAAGGGTCTTTTACACAAAAACTTCCAAGTTCAAGTCTTGTAGTCTGTTTTTAAGTCTATGGAGGTCACTCCTCTCTGCTGAGGGAGAGATTCAGCATTGGGTATGAGCTGAGCAACAAAGACTTTAAAGCAGGATGCTAGAATGTTAAACACTAGTGCTTCAGGTTTTATTTTCTGGGCTATAAAAGGCATATCATGCTGTACAGTGACTGGGAATAAAGGTGTTCACAGAATAAAGGTAGTGCAGGTATGGGAGGTGTCCTGGGGTAAGTGTGGACGTGCAGTGATTGCTCTCCGGACATTTCAGAGAAGACACTTCTCTGACATACTTTTCCTCTTTTACTGAAAATTGAGAAATTTACTCATGAAGTGAGGAAAAAAAAAAAACCAAAAACCAAACCAAACCCTTTAATAAGCTCTGTGGAGTGAGCCCCATACGGAACTTCAAAATTAATTAATTTTTAGGCCATAGTTTAAAGGTCAGGGTCAAAATGAAGGAAAAAAAAAAGACCAAAATGAAGTCAAGCTATAAGAAATAATTAAAACAATCAAAACTGTACATACTATAATAGAAAAGACAATAAGGATTAACATATTTTATCCTATGGATTACACTTTGAAATTCTGAATAAAATGTGAGAAAAATCAGTAAGCTGAAAGCAGATAAAAGCAACAGCTCAATTAATGCCCCTAACAAATCCCTAAAACCAATACACAGACACACACAACCACAGTGTGACAGAAAACTTAAAATGACAAAAAAAAAAAAAAAAAACAAACATAACCCTAATGGTTAGGCCTGGTACACCATTCATTCATTTCTATTTTATTTTATGCATAGATTAACTCCAGATCTCCGTAAGATGAAGGCAGAAGCCTATGTTCAGACGGATGAAGGCAGACTGCTGTCCTCAGAGAAGACCCTGAGTGATGGTTGCCTAATCCTGCTCATCATATGTGGTTTTCAGTAAAGATGAATACTGGTATTATTTTTATTAATTGAATTCTGGAGTTTACCATTACACATATTTCAGGAATATCATATTTCAATTAGGCATAATGTCTTAAGTCCAACTGATGTGGATGCTCAGGTCTAGACAATTTCATGAGGGAGAGAATGTATCAGGAGGCCAATTTTCTCACTTTTCACTTAAAATAGATTATGACTACCCAGTTACACTCTTGTTTCCAATTTATCATTAAATGTTAAAGATCTGGACATTTCTACAGTTCACTGAAAGAAGAAAAGTCCTTAAGCCATGAGTGTGTGTGTGTGATGTTTCCTTTCCTTACTCTGCTTATTTTGACATTTATAAAAGTCAAAACAAACACAGCAGAATAAATGTGCATAACTCTTATGTGGAAATAAACCCTGCCCCACATTCCTTTCTCAGAAAGAGAGGGGAAAAAACCATCACTGTAAAGAGATGGTTTAAAATTTTGTTCTATGGCCCTGTTACTCTTGATGCCACAGTCAGTCAATATTGTTAATGTACCTTGTTAATTTGATAGGATTTGTCAGGTAACTCCACTGGAAAATTATATAAAACTGTTCCAGATGAAAAGATGATAGTGACATGAATTAAAGTGATAGAACAATAGTGGAATATAAACCAGAAATGACACCCAAAGTGGCTGTTGATTTATTGCCATACTGAGTTTGGTTCTGGGCTCCCATGTATATTAGTGCTACAAATCTGGGTCCATTTAGCAGAGGGATGCTCATACATACATCACCAGCTTCTGCTCCAAGCCAAGGTCACTCCCCATTGCATCAATCTTTTCAACAAAGCCTACTTCACAAAGCAGGACTTTTGTAACCATCTCAGATGTAACAGTCTCTCATCCTCTTTCATCTTTCTTTTATCATGTAAAGTACACTTTAACTTCTATTATTTTTATCTGCAAATTGTTACTGTATAGTTCATCTATTACAGGCTATATCTCTGCATCAGTTGCCTAAACTCTCCTCAGCCACAGAACACTTTCCCAATGATACCGTTTCCTGGGGTTATTGTGCAGATGCTGTTCATAGAGGGGCATCCCAAGTCCGGGGCTTGGGCATGGAGATGTGGGAGATGCAATAAATAGGTTCAAGATGGACAGACAGGTGGAACACTAAACAACTGGTAAGTTCCATAAAAGATGCATGTAGACCAGATTTTTTTCTGAATTGAATCACATTTTCCCACTGACTTCTAGTTCCAGTGATACTTTATCTTCATTTTGGATTGATCTATAATTGGCAGAGGCTCCCAACACTTCACTTTTAAGTTTCTCGGCCCTGCAGGCTTTCAGTCAAGTAGTTAATGATCTGTAAAACTCTTGCCTGCCTCAAGGAGTCACTATTTAAAGGAACCTGCAGGAGAATCTTTCCTAATGGGAAAAATCCTTTGTACATTAAATAATCTTACTCAACTGAGATGTATCTGTTTCAGCTTCTTAAAGTTGAGCCTGAGGCCCCACAGGACCCTGCCTGTTCCTGCTGGACAAACAGCAGCATCTAGGCTGGGAGAGCCTGTGAGTCCTGGGCCAGAGCCCACCTTGTTGAGCACACCCAGAGCCCTTTTCTGAAGAGTCCTAGAATCCAGCCTGGAGACACACGCAAACCTCTGGGAGTCCCAGGTCTTCTTTTAGTTGGAAGGAATTAGTTTGCTGGAGGGAGATCAGTTAGGAGTTGGGAGTCTGACACAGTCCAGGGCAGGTACAGCAATGTTGGGGTGGGATGCTGGGCAGTGGGGGGAGGATGCTGTAGAAGCCAGGCTGGTGGGAACCTCAAATGGGGAGGAGGCTAAGCAAGGTGACTGTGACCCACTTGTTATTGCTGCCCCTTGATGATAAAGGGGAGGAAGTGAGTTAGGAAGAAGCAGAAGTAGCATTTTCTGGGATGGTGGAGCACTGCAATAAGAGTTCTGCTACTGGCATATTCTCTGCCACTCACTGCCCTCAAAGCCAAGACCCAGGCAAAGAGCACAGGTGAAACCTGGGCAGGCTCATTGCTGTCCTGACTAGCAGGTTCCAGAACCAGGAATCATTTGGAAGAGTTTTCTCCTCAGGCCCAACAGGTATGATGCTAACTACAGACACCATCATTAAGTGCCTACAACAGTTTTAATATAACTAATGTTAACTGGCACCAACTGTGTATACAAGGTTGTAAGTTCGTTGTGGACCCTGATTCAAGTCTCAGTCAGTCACTATTTAATAGGTGAGGAAACAGAAACACAGAAAGGCTGAGGAACTTGCCCAAGGTCAGCCAGTTTGTAAATGGCAAAGCTGGAATCTGAACGCAGGAAGGCTGGTCTGGGAAGTTGTCTCTCCTCCACCACTGGGCTTTGTGAGAACTGAGCTAGGTGTTTGACATAACATGCCCTCGCAGGGAAGGTGCTTGTCTGAGGTCAGAGAGCTCCGAAGTAGAAGAGCCATTCTTCTTTAAACCTAGAGCTGCCTGGTTCCCACGTCCTGGTTCTTTCCATGGGTCTGCATGGCCTCATCCACTTAAGTCAAGAAGATTTAATAGTTTTCACCAAGAGACAGGAAACAGTAAGATGTGCTGACAAAGGCACACATCTACTTCTGCTCATATGTGGCAAAGTAGAACTGGAAATCCAATCAACAGTATTCCTTTGAACTGCTGCGCATGGTTTTCCTTGGCTAAAGTCTTCCATAGCCTCTGAAGGAAAGGCAGAGGCACTCCTTAAAGTGTCGCTTATGCATTATCTTAAATAATTCAGATCATAAATGTACTTCTGGCTGTGTGTGATGGCACATATGCATTATCTTAAATAATTCAGATCATAAATGTACTTCTGGCTGTGTGTGATGGCACATGCCTATAATCCCAGCAGTATGGGAGACATAGGTAGGAAGATCATGGTCGTAAGCTGACCCCAGGCAAAAACTTGAGGCCCCATCTGAAAAATAACTAAAAGCAAAAAAGAGATAAGGGTGTGGCTCAAGTTGTAGAATGCCTGTCTAGTAAATGCAAGGTCTAAGTACTTAAAAAAGAAAAGAAAAGAAAAGAAAACATATTAAGGGAATCTGACTTTTGTTAAATGTGTATTTCTCCAAATTAAATGGCCAACAATCCAACCATGACAGAATACAATATAACTAGGAAAAATTATGTCTAAAGAAAGTTTGACTTGGAAAAATTTTTATGAGACATACTAAATGAAAAGGGCAGGAAAAATATAAGGGCTGGGAGTGTAGCTCAGTGGTAGAGCACTTGCCTAGCAGGTGCAAGGCACTAAGTTCCACCTATAGTACAGTAAAAAATTACAGAAAAGAGATCAAAAGGATATGTTCCAAACTGGTAACAGAGGTTAACTCTGGTTAGTGGGATTACTTTCTTTCCTACTCTGTATTTTTCCATAATAAAAATCTCATCAAAAATTAAAACAATCATTAGCCAGTGCCAGTGGCTCACTCCTGTAATCCTAGCTAGTTAGGAGGCTACAATTGGGAGGATCATGGTTCAAGGACACTCTGGGCAAAGAGTTCATGAGACTCTCCTATCTCTAAAATAACCATGGTGAAATGGACTGTAGGTATGGCTCAAATAGTAGAGTGCCTGCTTTGCAAGCTAGAAATCCTGAGTTCAAACCTGAGTACTACCAAAAAAAAAAAAATTTAAAGCAATCCATCCTTTTTGTTGTTGTTTTTGTTTTATAGTGTAAGGATCAAACCCAGAGCTTTATGCATACTGGGCAAGCACCCAATAATCATTTTAAAAGCTGACCTTTCTTTAGTTTCAATTTTAAAATTGTTTCCTTTCCCAGCTTTTAAAATGTGGGGAAGGATGAGTATACCAAATTCTGTAATGGATAATTATGAAAAAAGCCCTATATTGAAGAATACTTCCATCTAGCTGCTCTCAGCATCCAAGGGTCTGAGCTCTGCTATACCCAACCTGGTGGCTGTCAAAAATGGTGCCCAGCAGACTTCCCCCATCAGCCATGGCAGGTGAGGAGGAAGAGCACAGGGGCTGTCCTGGAATGGCCAGGGTCAGCCCTGGCCTTAGAAATGAGGGAGGTCATTTGTCTCCTTTACCAGCTCTCCTCCCTTTCCCACTTATCCATCGCCATCCGTCATGACCTTTTCATGCTCCCACTTTTGACAGCTTCCAGATACAGTGAGTCAAACTTCACTGGAAGCAAACTATCACACCAACTGTCAAAGGCAGAAAACACTGCCTGATTGCTGTCCTACATCAACGCCAGCACATAAATCCTTCCTTAACAAGACAGCTCAAAATAAACAAAACACAACTCTAATGTATATACAATTCTCCAGGGAAACTATTTGTCCAAGGCTTTAGAGTTGCCATGAGGGGGACCCTTGTCTGTCTTAACTAAGCAAAAGATTTCCATAAAAGGAAATTAGCAGGATATATAATTTTCTGCTAATGTAGAGGGAGTATCCCCTTTGGGAAGCCTCTGCAACAGGTCCTTCTGAATACGGAGGTTCTTTGAGTGCTTACAACACCTCTACCAGGAAGGCAGAATTAGCTCCTTTTATACTTAAGGGCAGCAGTACAGACAGGTGAGGGACAGGGACTTTGGAGTCAAATTGATACAAGATGGGTATGATAATAATACATACTTCATGGGCTTGTTTTGAGAAATAAGCAAAATAAGGCATGGAAAGTGCTTGGAACAGTGCCTGGTACACAGCTAGTGAAGACTGCTACTTCTATTGACTAATATTATCAGGAGTCAGGCACAAGGCTGAGGGATGTGGCACAGACCCAATAATGAGGATCAGGACTGGGGAATCTCAGGGAGTCACAGAAGGGGTGTGAACAAGGGCCTGCCTGGTCCTCAGCCTGGACACCTGGGACCTGCTCTACACCCCAGTCTTGGAAGCACCAGAACCCATAGGATTGTCCAGCTGTAGAGTTCAATGTGCCCATTCCTATAAATCCTCCCAATAAATTCTCATCACCAAGTGTCACTAGGCATGTCTGCACCCTCCATGAGTTCAATTCAGCATTAGGAAGAATTTTCTCAGACCTGGAGTTATAGAAACATTGATGTTGAAGAATGTTAATCCCACAAGGTTGCTACGTCACTAATTTGGACACATTCCCACTGAGGTTATTCTGGACAAAGAAACTAGTGAGCCTGAGTTCCTCTTTAAAATGGGGTAACTACAGTGCCAACTTCCAGTGTGTCATGAAGATGGAATGACATAGCACAGAAAACACACAGCATGCCCTGGCACATAGTAAGAGCTCAGTCATTACTCAAATTATTATTAAAGATGAACCCCAGAAGGGTTAAATGGTATACTAGCCCAGGATGAATCAAGTTAGTAAGCTGCAAAGGTAGGGTGAAGCCAAGGTCTAGCTAAGTCTAGTATGTGTGCGCACAAATCAGCTGTCTCCTATTGTCCCAGAGGAAAATGCTTGACTCTTATGAGGCATACCCTAGGAATCCTTAAGGCACACTTAAAATACCCCCTCTAAGAAACTAAAACAACACCCTGGCAAAAATTAGGACATTTAACATTCCATGTCTCAGTGTTTTCCTGAGTTACTATTTATTTGCTTAGACATTATAAACTGTGGCTCATTCATCATTTTACTATAAGTTTGAATCTATGACTACAAAAGCCACTGTTGTTAAATCCTGGAGTAGCTTTTTATACAATTCTAAAATCCTCTTGCCTTTAGGTCACCTAGAGCTTACAAAAGCCTGGAAAAGCCCCTGGGGAGTGCCATTGAACAACTCTTGGCCAGAGTGGATTTTGCTGAATATACACAGCCAATCGATAGCATCCACAGAGCAGTCAGGGAAGTCTCTGAAACTTGTCTGAATTTACACACAGGATCAGACACAGGCTGTTTGGGCTTAATGAGACCTCAGAGATCACCTAGTCTGGGACTTTGATTCTCCATATGAAGACACTGAGGCTCAGCGCTGGGATACAACTTGTCTGATGTTACCTATTAATGACAAGGCTGTAATCATAATTCATGTCTTCATACTACCAGGCCAGGACTTAAACAGGCTGGCTCTCCTACCACACATTGATCAAATGTATCACAGTATAAACAGCACCCTCTGGTAATATGGTAGGCACCCAAAACAAAGGACAAAATCAATTAAAATGAAGCTCAGGAGAACCTTACTTTCTTGAAATCAAGTGGGGTGTTGGTCCCAAATCACTGGTAATTAACTGGGAGTTAATTACCCCAAACTGTCAGAAAACCACAGCTAATCGGTGCCTGTTCTAAAATGTGATCAGTAAGTGACTTGGTGGCAGGCAACAGTGCCCCTGATCAGACCACTATCCTCAGCACTCAAACTAAGGGGTGGCATAAACATGTGTAAGTGTCCAACAGTGCTCAGCTCAGGGTGGGGCTTGCTAAAGAGGACCTAGGACCATTTAATCCTGGAAACTAAATTCTTTCTGCAGAGGAAGCAGGCAGATCACCACACTACATGCTCTATTGGTAAATGGGTGCCTCTGAGAGCTTAGGATGTCAGCTAGGAAGCAGAAAAGCCCTTTCCTAGGAGAATTTATCACACCACTAGTGGGGAAAGCCTGGATCTTCCCAGTATTTAGGTGATAAAGAGCATAGAATCTTGGGTGAACACTCAGGAATTGAGTTCTCAATTCCTCCTCAGTCACTCAATGAACCTGACACACTGTCATGAGTAACCCTAGATAACACTGGGGATTCTCAAAAGGGTGGTTCTGAGAGCAGGGAATTTGAGGGAGAAAGGCAGTTAGATAAAGCCCCTGGAGTTTCTGACATTTGCACTCAGGATTTTCCCTCAACCCAATCACTACATTCACACTAATGTAGTAATAAAGGAGTTTCTTGGAGGCAATCTGGAAAGTTCTGTCCTGCTATTTTATAAATTCATTAGTATTAAACTCAATTCCTAAATGTTGTTTCAGAAAATACTGCCATAATAGGGACAGAACAATCATTTAACAGAATTGTCATTCTCAAATTACTCAGTAGATCCAGGGATTGTAGGATGTAGTGTGATGCATGTCTTCCTGTGATCATTTTAGGGAGAATGCTATCTATCTCCTTAGTGTATAATGAAAGAGAAAATGGAAACACAGAGGAAGATCAGCCTCCCTCCTGAGAACATGCACTTCCAGGTCGTGTAATTACCTGAACTTTAATCTATAGGTACACATTGAAAACTAACAAGGGAAAATATTTTACTTACATAGCCACTCAGAACTTCTTTTAGTGTCAGAGTGAGCCTGAGAATTAATAAAGTCTAGGCAACAGTTGCTTGCCTTCACTCACTCAGTCTTGTGATAACATGGTTCTTGAGTTAGCATATTTTATATTAAAAACAGCACTGTAATAAAGTCTCCCTTTGAGTACCAGCTTCTAGTCATTGTCTAGAGGTTCAATAATAACTGTGTTCAGTACCAGATCTCCTCAGTGACACATGAAAGACTATAATGACAAATGATAAGGCAAAGGAAGTGAGGGTGTACAAATGGTACAACTATCAAATTACTTCTCAGCCTGGGACCCTGTGTCAGGGAAATCAGGTTCACCTGTCCAGCCAGTAAAAACAAGTGTGGGCAAAGAGATAAGTGATAAGAAAGCCCTTAAAATACTGTGAGGGTGTGCTTCCTAAACACCACAATTAAGAGAAGATTTTGAGTAGGGTGTGGCAGTGCATGCTTATAATCCCAGCATTTGGGAGGCTAAGGCAGGAGAACTGTGAGCTTGAGCCCAGCCTAAACTACATACTGAGACTCTGTCTCAAAAAAAAAAAAAAAAAGAAAAAAAAAAAAACCAAAACGTGGAGAGATTCTGAGCCAACAGATCTGGGATGAGGTCAGAGACTCAGATACATGTCAGAATTGGAATTATGTTTTGAGGTACCATGCAAATGAGAGACATTACCATGGTGATGTCTTGGCCCTCCCTACCTCCTTTTCTCCTTCCTTCCTTCCTCCCTCCTGATCGCAGCCTCCCAAGTAGCTAGACGTGCGCCACTGCATCCAGCTTGCCTTGTTTCTTGTATTGGTTTCTGTATAGCTTCCTGCCTCGTGCATTGTAATTCAGCTTCTGCCAGCCAACCAACAAATACTTATTAATAGTATACTATAGGTTTCTTAGATCATGGTTGGCATTCACCATCTGATCCTTTTCATTTCAATGTCTGCAAACCTACTTCCTCTACCAGTCTTGGGAATTTTGGGCAGCACCACATCTCAGTGCCTGCCTCCCTTAAGCTTAGGGACATAGGACCAAGCATCTGGAAGATGAAGATAATGTAAATCACCTCAACTTGGTATAAGCTCAGGCTCGGTCTGTGCTTAAAGAGCAGACAAAATGAAACATTCTAAGAATGTTTTAGAGAAATACAAGTGTGATGGCTTGTTTGGAAAGCTTTTCTGTTTGGTAGAGCAGGGGTGGCAAACAGATTTCAATTTAAGAACCAACTGTGTTCAGCTGATTGCTAGGGGTTGCTTACAGGGCTGCACAGGAAAGGGCTGTGAGAGCAGGTCTACACCCAGAGAGAAAGTGCAGTGACTGATTAACAGTGTCTACAGAGGAGTGGATGGTGATGTCCATCTCCAGAGCCAGGGAGGAGAGGGAAGGAAGTGTACAAGTTTTGGAACCTAGCCAGCTTAAAGTAATCACTTTCTTGTGAATGACAGGCATCTCTGGTGCAATGGACTAGATATACCACTGCATATTCTGCTGGACAAGGGGGAGAGAAGAGACTCAGTATACATGAAGGGTTAGTTATGTACCTGTAAACACTACATGCTTTTCATTCTCCACATCATTTCACAGACTCTTTCAAACCTGTTTTCTTAGTCATGAAATGGAACTACTATATCCATGTGCTCTGTGGACTAAATAAGACAACAGGGTGAAAGTTTATATACTGTTAATTGTCATAGAATTCCAGAGTACTAGCACAATTTTGACTTGCTTCCAAGGTATAATGCAGTAAGTAGTTCAGTTTGGGACTCAGCCTCAGCCTCAGATTTTGATTCCAGCTTCATTACTTATTAAACTTTTCGCTATACCCCAGTTTCTGCATATAAAAACGGGTGTGTATTATTTAATAAAATCTCTTCTTTCAGTTACCAGTGCATGTAAAGAGAGAGGTTATCAAATTGTCTAGTACATACTAAATATCTGATAATCAATAACTGTTTTTTTTTTTTTGGGTGGGATTGGGGTTTGAACTCAGTGGTCCCTACTTGCAAAGCAATAGGTTGATTGCTTAAGCCACATCTTCAGTCCATTTTGCTTTTGTTATTTTGGAGATGGGGTCTTGCAAACTTTTGCCTGGGCTGGCCTCGAACCAGGATCCTCCAGAGCTCAGTCTCCATAGTAGTTAGGATTATACTCGAGAGCCCCTGGCTGAACTCAGGAGGATTGTGGTTCAAAGCTAACTCCAGACAAATAGTTCACGGGACCCTATCTTGAAAAAACCATCACAAGAGAGGGCTGGTGGAGCGGCTCAAGGTGTAGGCTCTGAGTTCAAATCCCAGTATCTCAAAAAAAATTGTATTTGCTAATATTTTAAAAGATCTGGCCTTCACCACAGGTTTCATTAACAGAATCCATTAGTTTTTCAGTCACAGGAAGTCTGGTGGAAACTGGATTAAGTTTGGGTCATACAGATCAGAGTCTGAGTACCCATCCCTAACCTTCTTAGAAACAAATGGCAGCTGCCCCATCAGAAAATGCAGCTGCAGCAGCATGGCAGAGTCTGAGGAATCCCAGCCTCTGGTGCACACTCTTCTGTACCACAGTTGCATGGTGGCTTTCTGTGGACCCAATAGGGGTGCTGGGCAAATGCTGCACACAGATACTTACCACTTATAAAGACCTGCTATAGGAGCCATGTGAAATCTCTGCTCGGACACAGGATAGATGGGCTGAGGAGGCCATCCATCAGTGTCAAGAAAGATCTAAAGCACCTGGCTAGTCAGGTGAAATAGAATAAAGTATTTACTGATCTCAGAAGCAAACTGCTCACTTGAGCACTCATAAAGGGTATGTTATTTGCGGCCCTGAACTCTGAATCCAAGGAAAGAATGTCTGGATCGCTATGTGCAGGTGTTTGTTGTGAGAATGGAGGGGGGTTGTCATGTGCTTTGTAAGGACAGATAGTGAGTCTCAAGTTCCATACCTGACCTAATCTACCTGAGAAAATGAGCTTATTTATTCACTGCCTGATAAACACACATGGGCATGGTTTAACTGATTGTCACAAAATTCCTGAGGTGTAATCATGACATTTCTGTATTTAATACTAAAGACTGAACTTAAATTCCTGACAGAAATAAATGTTCTGACCCGACTGTTTTAGAAGCTCCCCAGAGCTGTGATTTTCCACCAGAGGGATCATGTATTCAGAGGTGTCTGGGAACTACTGCTCTGGGGAAAGTCACCTGCATCATTGGTACCATCCATCTCTACCTGACGGGTCTCCATTGTGGCTACAAGTGAGGCTCTGCCAGGAGAGCCACCACCTAATCTGAGTGATCTGTTTCAACACCTACAAGATGGGGGACTGGGAGAGATGGCAAAAGGCAAAATAAAAAATGATAGTCATGATAAATAACAACAACACTAAGATAAGCTACCATTTAGAATATAGCTTCATACTACTACTACTACTACTACTACTACTACTACTACTACTACTACTACTACTACTACAATCATCCCCATTTTACAAATGGCAAAAACTAAGATTGAAGAGGGAAGGGACTAGTCCACCGTAACCCTACAGGTCAATGTCAAGGAGGAATTTGAACCCAGTCCTAATGCACTGCAGAGCTTGGCTCCTTCATAGACCCCTTTTTTGTGTGTGTGTGTACTGGGGTTTGAACTCAGGGCCTTCACCTTGAGCCACTCCACCAGCCCTTTTTCGTGAAGGGTTTTTTCAAGATGGGGTCTCACAGAACTATTTGCCCAGGCTGGCTTCAAACCATGATCTCCCGATCTCTCCCTCCTGAGTAGTTAAGATTATAGGTGTGAGCCACTGGGCCCAGCTCATAGACTCTTTTGAGGTCTTTTTCCTTTGAATGAGTATGCATGTCAGAAGCCAGTGAATTGGTCTGTCTCTTGGAGAGAGGCACTGCTCCTCATACTGTGGAATAAACAGGATGGATTTGCCAATTATGCTTACAGGGAACATCCCTGCTTGAACCTCTGTCTTGATTGCAGTCAGGTTACTTACTGGACTTCTTAAGGCCCACTCAGAAAAAGCAGACCTTTTGCTACTAGGCAAGAATTGCAACCAAACACAAATGGGCTATCTTAGCAGCATTCTCATTTTAATAAACTTAATTAAAATGCATAAAAAAGCATGCAAATCACAAGTATATGTAAATGGACTTTTCCACAAAGTGTACTATAAGACAACCAGAATCCAGATCAAGAAACAGACCCTTCCAGCCTCCAGAAGTGCCCCCTTCTAGAGGTGGTGGCCACTATCTTCCTACAAGGTGAACACCATCATTACCCTTACACAGGATTATAAGGATTGTGTAAGTATATACTTTTTTTGTGTGTGTGCAGAGGACTGAACTGAGAGCCTCTTGCTAAGCAAGAGAGCTCTGCCACTGAGCTATCCTACCAAAGATCTTTTTTTTTTTTTAAGACAGGGTTTTGCTATGTATACTATGTTGGCCTGAAACTCCCTATCCTCTTGCCTCAGCCTCCCAAATGCTGGGGTTACAGGCATGTACCACCACAT
This sequence comes from Castor canadensis, assembly GCF_047511655.1. NCBI lineage: Eukaryota > Metazoa > Chordata > Mammalia > Rodentia > Castoridae > Castor > Castor canadensis. The sequence continues at coordinate 10,129,928 of NC_133398.1, read as the reverse complement.
ACAGCTATCTGGTTTCTTTTTGAGCAGTCTTATTATTTTATTTCTGTGACAGACCAGGAAAAATATTCCTTGGGTAAATAACACTCAGCAACTGTATGTTTTAAAAATCAACATTAAATAAGCAATTTTATCACTTTAGATATATAGTTTTGTTTTTTTTCCTCTGTGTGTGTGTGTGTGTGTGTGTGTGTGTAAAATGACAAGTATAGAAAGAGGGAAAAAAGTAGGCTCTATGTTTTGGTTCAAGGTTACCAAGTATCTATGCAGTCTGCTAGACTAAATAGGTCTGTTAGAATCACCATCACCCTAGTACTTAAAGTTCTTTTTCTCTGTGTGTGTGTGTGTGTGTGTGTGTCTATGGTACTGAGGGTGGAACCCAGGGCCTTCACAGGCTAAGCATACACTCTACCACTGGGCTATACCCCCAACACTCCAGCAGCTACTATTTACCAAGCACTTGGTATACACCAGGAACCTTTCCAAGTACTCTGCACGTGCTGTGACATTTCATCCTTGTAATTACTCCAGGAGATAGGAACTGTTATTATCTTTATTTTACAGATGGGGAAATTGGGGCTCTGAATCACTTGCTCATGGTGATGCAGAAGAGAAGTGAGCAAGGGCTAGAGCCAGGCTTCTGACTACTGAGCCAGTCTTTCCGTGCACCCCCACACGACCTCCTCTTTACACAGGCTTACCAACTGCCAGGTCTGAGCCAAGGGCCTTATGTGCAGTGCCTTCCTTGCTCCCCACAGCAATTCCTGGAAGTTGGTACTACTGTTATTCTCACCTAAACAGGATAGAAGGCTCAGAAAGATGAAGACACTTGCTTTAGGTTCTATTTAGGTTCTCAATATTGATAGAGCCACAATTTTAGCCATCAGGGTTCATTTGCCCATCTCTTAACAATGAAGTGTAATGTCAGCACACTGAAAGTTCCTGTCAATAATTGGGAAGGAATATTTGAGAAAATATTTGAGGTTTATTACATCTTAGTCAGATTCAGACTAATGCCAACAATAGAAAAGATTTCATTATGATAAACAAAGCATTTGTGAGAAATGTAAAACTAGCCAGCCCTATAGTTAGAATTAAACTTCCTCCCCTTATGCAACAGGCAAGCAAAGCCCAGTGTGGCAAAGTTGGGTACAATTCAGCTCCCTGCCTGCGTGAGCCTGGAATCCTGCCAGCTCCTTTTCTCCCTACACGTGGAAACCTTTGTTAGGGCAGATAAGCTGGTCAGAAAAGGTGGATACCACCACTAGCCCCTATGTGAGAGCCTGTCTCTCTGCTCTTCATTTACTTTCTCTGTTGGACAGGACAGTAAAAATAGCTTTCCTACCTTTTAGGTAGGAAAGTAGTACATGTAAAGCCCTTGACACAGTAACTAATATACAGTGGAGGCCTAGAAAGGCAGCCACGATGATGGTGATGATGATGGCAAAGTACTAATATTATGTTGACTAGTAAGGACACTTGTTCTACTCCTGTTAAGTAAAAACAGAAATTTCGCATTTAATTGGAACAAATCAACCCCAAATATTAGTTGAAAGTTAGTTCCAGATTATCTAGTGAGGATCCAAATAGAACCTCTGAGATCATTAAAAAGCTTCTTGAACGAATAAGCAACGAGCTTGGTCAGTAAGAAAGTCAAGTGGCAAAGCTCTATGCAGCAGTTCTAAGGAGAGCATGTGTGGGAATTACTGAATGAGAAGACTCACGGAACTTCACAGAAGTCAATCGGTTTGAAGAGTCTCAAGTTAGTTCTATTTCTAATCTCTGCTTCATAAAGACAAGATAGAACGCTCAGGTGGGGAAAAGGATGTACTTTAAATTTCATCGTTTTAACATTTCTTTAGAAAACAGATCACTGTTAGCCATTAAGGTCATATAAAAGTTGCATGCTGCTTCTCTCCCTATTTCTGCATCGACTACTGATATAAAGAGTTCGGCTCATCACTGTTCGTGCACTTACCTAACTGTACGTCGGTAGTGAATCGCAGTCTGTGGATCATGCTGACTTTGAATGACTTGTAATGGTGGCTGCTAAGCATATCCTGTACTGTAGCTATGTCAATTTGTGAATCCTCCTCAAAAACCCCGTCTGCCCTTGAACCTGGGGAGGAAAAAAGCAGTTTAGCACATAAAGATACATGAGGCTTGGCAAATGGTGTCTGCTTAAAATGCTTTGGGATAAATTAAAATACTATGGGCTATTTAATTTGGAGAAGAAAAGGCTGAGCGATGACTTAATAATGCCATTCCAGTAAACACAGTAGTGACATATTAATCATTTAACAATTAATCCCACAAACACTGTCTATGCCATGGCAGGCCCTTGGCTGGGCAGTAGGGATGGAGAAAGGACAGAAAAATCCCTGCTGGCTCTCAGCAAGCAGCTCCATATCCACAGGAATCAGTCAAAATCACAAGGTGTAGGTGGCCGACCTTCTTGTTTCCCTTCCAGATCAGAGGAGTGATCCCTGTTCCTTCTGAAATTCCCAAACCATCTGGTCAACAGCTTCCTGGCCTGACTCCCCACCCTCAACTGGCCTTCAGGCCACCAGGCTCCCTGTGCAATCCAGACACCAGCAACCTTTCTGATTCATCTTTCCAAAGGTCTGCTCACTCATTCACTCGGCACGTGCTGGTGAGAGCCTTGTACATGCTAAGCGCCCTGCTATGCGACGAGGAAGACAAACAGGGAGCTGAATGACATACTTTTTTTTTGTCCCCAGTCAAGCAATCTCAGCAGCCCATAATCTGGATTTTCCAATCTACTTTGTTCCCTCTCATAATGTCTTCTGTCAACTCCTCCCAACTCCTCAGACTGTGCACAGGTCCAGGGGCTTCTTACTGCTAGGCCCTTGCTCATGTGGTACCCTCAGCTTATACTATTCCCTCCACCCTCACCCTAGATCTGTCAAAATCCGTTCCTATCCCAGGTTGGCACAAACTCCCTCTCCTCCCTGGCACCTCTACTGATGGTTCTGACTGGCAGTGAGTATCGTAACGGTTGGTGTGCTTTGAACCCTTGAGCCAGGGAGACCTGGGTTCAACTGCCAGCTCTCCTTCTAACTGGCTGTGTGATCTTGTTGGGCAAATGACTTTATCTCGCTGAACTTGTTTTTGACACTCACAAAAATGTCAAAATTTTTGAATCAAATATATAATATGCTTAATAAATAGCAGCTGTGACGATTTGCATTCAGTGGTAAGAGGATCATATTCAGCCTTACCTGAGAACTGTTTGGTGGTTGCTTTGTCCTAATATGAAAGCCTTCTGCAGGGCAGCAAAGTTTCTTGTTTATCTTTATATCTTCTCCTGCATGCAGTACAGGCAACTGGTATATACTCACTAATTTTTTTTTTTTTTCAATTGGAGTTTGAACTCAGAGGATTCAGCTTGCTAGGCAGGTGCTAGCTACGTAAGCCATCCCCTGTTCCTTTAGTTATTTTTCAGATAGGGTCTCACTTTTTGCCTGTGCTGGCCTGGACTATGATTCTCTTACCTGTACCTCCCATGTAGCTGGAATAACAGACATGTACCACCATGCTCAGCTTTTTTCTTTTTGTGATACTGGAGTTTGAATTCAGGGCCTCATGCTTACTATGCCTTACCGCTTGAGCCACTCTGCCAGCCGTTTTGTGTTGGGTATTTTCGAGATAGGGGCTCACAAACTATTTGCCTTGGCTGGCTTCAAATCACGATCCTCCTGATCTCTGCCTCCCGAGTAGCCAGGATTATAGGTGTAAGCCTCTATGCCCATCCTAAATCTTACTAAATAACTAACTAGTATATATGAACACTACTCTGTGTCAGGCATGGTGTTAAGCACTTTTTCACTGCATTGAAGCCTCTCATGATAACCTGGTAGGTCCTAGAAGTTTCTATCTTATATGGGTGAGGAACTCAAGGACTTGGGAGGATAAATGACATCCCAAGGGTTTACTAAGCAAAGCAAAACATACACATTGTTACTTAGAGTCTGAAATGTGGACTTCTGAGGTATAGTTGCTGGTGTCATTTGGGGCTGAGGGGAGCACCTATCTGGCAGAGACCAAGAAAAGAGGGGGTCCTAGGCCCTGTGCTGGGCACCTAGTTCCACAAAACTCAGAGAACTCCTTGGACAGAGTTTGGGGAACAGAAAACTCTAGATCTGGGTGTCAACTGAAAAACTGTTACATAACTGGTAGCCTAACATTACATGCTTTTCACTGCCTATAGCACAAGCTTTTCAAGATGGTCTCTTGCTTTCACATTGATTTATTAGGCACTATATGTCCTATTTGCAAACACTAAGGTTATTCACACCTTGGACAACCTTAGCACTTACAATAGGCCTTGCTTTTGTTAAGGCTGTGAGAGGCCTCTGACAGAATCCTATCTGGGAGCATCCTGCATAGGCCATCCTCCTGCCCAGCTCACCCTTCTCCCTATTTCACTCCCTCCTGGTCACCTCTCTATTCCTCCTGAAGAGATTAGCTCTAGTAAGCTCCAGCAAAGCCTTCCCTGACCCCAGACCCCCAAGTTTAGCTTTGCTTCTTTAGTCACTGCACCCTGCATCTTCCTTCAGATGTTACCACACTAGACTGAAAACCCCAGGCAGGCATAGTGATGCTGTTCCTACCACTGTATCCCAGACCCTGCAGTGCTACTGTGCAGAGGAGAAAGCAAGAGTGCAATAAAAACTACTGGATAGACACCAGGTTCCATACCCACAGGAAGGTGAGCATCAGAGAAGCAGGGGCTTACTCAACACCACAATGCTTCACCCCTGCAAGGGTCTCTGGGTAACCCATTTTCTTTCTTTGCGACACCCATGATTTTGGACAGAGGTGCTATAATCACAGTCACAATCATCTCCTGGGTAATGTCCACATCGGAATGACAGGCTGGTTAGGAGGAGAGTTCAGAATAATCATCCATTTGCCAAAATGTGTTTATTTCTACTTTAGAACTTTTTATATATGAGAGAATTACAGAGAATTTTAATAAAATATCACAATCCTTTAATGTTTTAAAAGTCATTTAAAGCCATCTTTTCTGTGCCATTATTACATATAACTTAGCTCTGAGCTCCAGAATGTCTGTTCTCTTTACTAATTAGTATTTGCTAAATATTGCAGGTATTTGATTTGGAAAGAGGTAACAGCTCATTATGCTAAAATGCCAATTACTAAAAAAAAAAAAAAAACCCACACACATACTTAAGATTTTTACATTTTATGATGTTGGATTAAAACCAATTTAAAAATGACTATAACGTGACATATAATTTTACTGAGCAATTTCAATGCCAGCTGCTAATAAAGCATCTTAGCTGTAAATGATAATTCAGATGCTTTTAGATAAAGTGGTGCATAAATATGGCTGGGAATTGATTTAGCTTCTTACAGAAGCTACTGAAGAATGACATATTTTGTTTAATACACCAGCTAATGTAGTCCTAAAAGCTCAAACAAGTGCCAGTTTTTACTACTAAATTTGCTGTGGGAGATTAATGAAAACTTTATATTTTCTGAAATGTTAATAATGGGCAGATGAGATGATAGGATTTTAGTAGAGGTCTTAAAACTATGGAATAACCAGCAAGGCTTGTCAATTTCGTTATATTAATTTTGTTCAAGACTTACATAGCTGGAGCTGGCTCAACACACTAATGCATTGTGCATTGACCTTCTACTCTCTGCCAGTATAAATTCATATCTCATTTGGGGATTTAAGTCCCCCATAGTTGGGTGAGTTCGGAGCTTGCCCCTGCTGACAGGGGCATGTTTGCTTTTAAGATCAGAAGGGCAACAGCACCTGGGGGAGCATGGAAGGAGTTGTCCTGCACTCCCTCCAGTTCAAACTGCTCACTCCAGCGCAGGCTAGCTGCTGAATGGAGCAACTGTTGGTCTCCAGTGCCATTTCTCAAGTAAGCCCAGGAGCACAGCTGCTCAGAGGGGCTTGTTTGGTTGTACCTGCACCTTGCAACCACTTCTCCTCATGCTAGCACCAGGCTAGACTACTCCCACAGGAGGGGAGTGGTGGGGTCAAGGCAGGACTCCTGATCTTGGGAGCATACAATCCAGCTACAGAACACAAAGAAAACAGGACAAGGGAGAGAGAAGTGCCCAATGAATGGTGTATATAATTGACAATACCTAAAGACAAGTATTAGAAGCAAAACATTAGATCAAAAGCATGCTTTTGGACCAGCAAAGTCCTATGACTTGGTGTGTATACCTTTAATGTTTGTATACTTCTGGTAACAGTGAACCCAACCACACATGAAACATGATTGGCACAGCACCATTTGGATATTAAAATTATTACTGTACTATGAACTTCACACTAAAAAACCTTTTATTCAAGAGAAGGTATTTTATCTTCTGAAAGTGCAAAGCAGAGAGAACCACAATGTCTTAAAAATAAACATAAAACCCCAAAGCCCCTTTTCCCATGTCATGAATTTAACTGAAATATAACCCTTTGGTATGTTGTTAAATTAGCAATTAAAAAGGTCACAAGGAATTAAATGAAACAAAAGTCACACTGCGTTCATCTACATTAATGCTGAACTGGGTCTCCTTGTGAATGACAAGATAAACTGTAATGGTGCCTTCAAAGACTTCACAATGTATTTTGTCAAAGTCGGGAGTGTTAATGTCTCTATGTGCCATGGGTTACCATAATGTATTGTGTCAAAACGCTTGAGCTGCAATAACTCAAAGATGTACTGTGATAGATCAAATTTTGGGGTGGAGCTTAATAGTGACTTGAGCACCAGAGCTCAAATGGACTGACAACAAAGCCTTGGAAGAAAGACAGAGAATTTATTTGTAACGTGGAGAGGTCCGAGGGACAAGCAGAGAATTCAAGAGGGGGAGCAGCTTAGTTTTTTCTAGAGTGAAAAATCAGGAAGGAGGAATTAAAGAATAAAGCCTGTCTTAGGGGAAAGATGGCCAAATCTGGCTAGTCAGGGAGGGTAAAGGGAAACAGAGAGGAGGTGAGCAAGGAGGCAGGCAATTCTAGGGCCTGTAGCAATGAAAGAGGGAAGTGGTGCTGTGAGACAACCCAGGGTTGGGGGTGACCTTGGGACTTAAAAACATTAAATACAACACCATATAGAATTCAAAGGTGTGGATTCAAATCCTAATTCTGATACTAAGGGTCAAGACTGGGTCAAAACCTTGCCCAAGTCTACTGTTAGGAAAGGCAGAGCTGGAACAGACCTACTGACTCTGAAGTCCCTGTTCCTTCACTGCTGCTTCCTCTTCCCCTTTCTACCAGTGGTGCTGAGGGCCATTCCTGCCCTGCCTATCTCCTTACCTCCTACAAGCAATGGCAAAGCAAAAGAATGTGGACCTAAGCAAGAGTAAACTCTAACAGTGATTCCCAAAGTACAGTTGAGGACCCACCGTGGGGGGCAGCCCAAAGTTTCCTTTGGTGGCCCATAGTCTCAATACTGTTTTCATAATGAAAGGGGCTGGTAGAGTGGTTCAAGCGATAGAGTACCTGCCCCGCAAGCATGAGGCCCTGAGATCAAACCTCAATACTGCCAAAAGAAAAACGAATAATTAAAAAAGACATCATTTGCCTTTTTCATGCCTATTCTTTTCAAGTGCACAAAGCAATAAAAAGTTCTGATTTCAAATTATAACTAACCTTTAAGAAATTGTTACTTGAGTTTTGGTATAATAATGAAAATCAGTATCAATAACTATCTGAAAAGCCTAGGAAATACTTCCCCTCGTTCGCTAACGTATATGCGTCAGGACAAATTTTCTTCATATACTTCAACCAAAACAATGTGCTGCAGCAGGTGGAATGCAGAAGCAGGCATGAAAATCTAGTGCCTTCTATAACCCAGACACAGAAATTTGTGAAACATAAAACAGCGTTACTCTTTTCATTAAAAATTTTAAAGAAAATCATTATTTTTCATAAAAATTTATTATTTATGCCATCATGTGATGGATTATTTTCCAATGAATTAATAAACATTAGTACATTTTCAGTTTTTTTCCTAATAAAATAAAAACAGCTGAATATGTACAGAAAAAGAATAAAACCCATTAAAATTGCTTAAAAAGGGAAGGGGGATAAAAAAAAGAGAAAAAGTAACAGAGGGGGTGAATTTGATCAAAGTACATTACATGCACATATGGAAATATCACAAGAAACCCCTTTATATAATTAATGTATGATTAAAAAAGAGTAAGAAATCTTCCAAAACAAAACAAATAAATAAATATAACCTGATGAATAAAAGTTCTTTATAACCTCTAATGATTTTTTTTTTTTTAGCCAGGTGGCCTTTGCCTATAATTCCAGCACCTGGAGTCTAAGGCAGGAGGATTGAGAGTTCAAGGCCAGTATGGACTACACATTGAGCTTCAGGTCAACCCAGGCTACATAGCAAGACCCTGTCTCAAGAAAAGACAAAAACAAAAACAAAAAATAAATAACAATCCCCCGCCACCTTTTTTGGTGCTGGGGATTGAACCCAGGGCCTTGCACAGGTTTAAACACATATTCTACCACTGAGCTAACCACTAGCCCCACCTCAGTAACTTTTAAGCGTGTAATAGGATCCTACTGCCAAAAAGTTTGAGATCTGTTGACTTGATTGATTATATTGCCATGGTTTTTCATTGTCCCTGGGTGTCCATTTGGAAAACCATGATGGGACACAAAAGTGAAGTTAAAGCTGTGTATATGTGTTGCAAATGATAACAAACACAGCTGGAAAGCTTGCACAGATATTTTAAGAGTAACAGGTTTGCTGTCAGTGATGAGACCAATGCTAATTACAACAAATACTGTGGCATACTTTAAAAAGCATTTTCATGCATGTGATTTCATCGAACTGAAGGAGACAATTAGAGGTACATGACTTTCTTTCAAATAAGTAGGCACTAATCATTAAATCAAAGCTCAGATGAGTTTACTGTATATTATGGGCAGATATCCTGTAATCACCTATATAAACTGCACGGGATTTTAAAAAAATCATCTGATGTTTCAATGACTCTTAGACCAAGTCTAAAAGGCCCTATCTAATCTAAGCAACTTTAGTCTCCTTGTGCCAACTCTACAACTTACCCAGGTCAATGGCCTCTGTTACATTCTCACCTTTCAACTCCCTGTAGTGACCATGTCTTCCAATGTAGAAAGTTACCCAGTACCTACACAGGCCAGGTGCTGTGCCAGTGCTTTAGGAATATAGGAGGAGTTAGGATTTTCAAATGATTGGGGAGGGGGGCAGGCAATCCACCAAGCAATAGCATGGGAAAAACATGAAGCACAGGAAAGGTGGACATGAACATAGGGAATAGCAAGTGTTTGCTTTTGGCTAGAGCAGAGTGTGAAGGGGAGTTGTGGAAAATAAGATGGGGTGGGGTGGGGGGAGAAGCTCTATAAAGGCAATATTCAGCTCAGGCCCTAACACAATAAAATACTGCTGTACAAGGAGCTGACCGAATAAAAGGAAAACAAACCCACTTCCACTCTACTGTGTAGAAGACTTAATGTGATATGCCATATAAAACCATCCGTTTCAGTCAAGCTGGACTGTGCTCTGGTTAGCCCACCTGGCCAGGACATCCTTTCCACTTTAAAAAATGAATATACTTCAAGGTCCAGTCCAAATGGATCTGATCCCTCTCCTGAAACCTGTGGCCTTCTGGGAAAGGCTCTCATGGTGAGTCGCTAACATAAGTGTCTGTGGTCTCCTATAGATATAGGAGCTCCTTGTAGGCAGGAAAATTCCATCTTACATAGCACACTGTCACACAGTAAATGTTCAATAAATGCTGCCAGTAGAACTAATGAAGTGTGATGCAACAATAAACTTTGATCAGTGATGTTTTATGATAACCATAACAGTACCTGAGGTTTATATATCATCCCTTGGTTTTACCTTGGTTAACAGAACCTAACATATCATTCAGACTCTTCAATAGATTGGCTGTGATAAGAACAGGGATTCTTGTCACAACAACAGTTAACATTTACTGAGTACTTATTACGTGCCAGAAACTACATGCTCAGCACATTAAATATATTATCTCATTTCATTTCCCCAATGCCCTTTTATGTTGGATAGTACCTTCTATACAAGCAAGAAAAATAAGGCACAGAACAGAACGGCATACTGCTATTGCAGTTATATAATTAGTACAAACCAGGAACTGAATCCAGGTTTGTTTAATTCCAAAACTGCCCTTGACCACCACAGAACCCCTAAAGGTAAACATGTTGCGTTAGTGGGCCAGGCCATAGCAGTATCTAAGTAGAACACAAACATGCCTGGCCTTGCCAGAACAAAGGAACGAGGGACAAAACTGAACTGCCTCACTTTTTCAGTGAGATCAAACCTGCATGCATAAGTGAATCATGGAGAAAAACTCTTCCTTAGCTCTCTGTATCCATCAAATATCCGCCCCTTCCCCAGGCCATTTGAGTCCCCAAAGTCTCATAAGCCCAAAGCTTCTCTTCTATTAAACACTTCCCTTCAGCTACAAGTCATTTTTGCTGGTCTCTTAAAAAAAAAAAAAAAAAAGATCAATAGTTGATATACTATCACACACATACACAGAGGACGCAGCCTGCTACAGTAATCTGTTTAAAGTCATCAGGATCACACAGTAGGATATATTCTTCACTAGAATCTGCCGTGTACATCCTGACAACCAGGGCAGGGATCCTTGCTGTCCCAGTGCTTAACTGCTTTAACTCTTGGAGTCAGAGCCACCTGGCTGGAGAACTTTCCACATGGAGATTTCAGACCTCCATCAATAAATCAAGGTAATCTTGCTTTATGAGGTGGTAAGAAACAGTTTAAGGACTGTAGAATTTCTGAAGAAGAACAGATCATGGAAGGGGCCTTTTAAACCTGCCTATCTGTTAGGCTCATCTTTCAGCACATTCAAACTCCTTCTTTTCTCAAGGCCTTTGGATGAGCAGTCTTTTGGCTAGGAACATTTGTCTCTTACTCATTATTTGACTAACTCATCTTTTTCCTCAAGGAAGCCTTGTCCAACTATTCCCACCACTGGCTCTAGCCCCTTGCTATTCACTCTTTCACCTTTGCAGCACTGATCATGATTGTAGGCTCCATGATGATAGGGCTGGCTGGCACCAGCACAGTGGATGGCCCACAGGAGGGCTCCAATGTCAGTGTCTGGGGACAAATGAACAAATATGTATCTAAAGGATGGAATACAACTATTTAAGGAGATGGATAAATGGTTCATTTATAGGTTTGCTTGGAAGTCAGGCTGACAGAATTCTCATCATTTCTTTTTCCTCCAATATTCCCACTCAAAGAACAAGAAAAGCAGGTTCTAAGAAACCTGGCATTTTTGACAATTTATATGGAAAAATACTTAAGACCTGTAACATCTGATCAATACTGAAGCATGCCTCTCTCTGATTCCAGAATCGAGGAATAAGGGCATACATGCTGGAAGAACCCCACCTTCCATGCAGTCACTGTGGAAATGTCACTTGATGCATTACTAAATCATTTATTAGTCAGTGGCAGCAGGGTGGATCCTGGGGCCAGAAGCCTACTGAAGGAATGCAAATCTCTTTGCCCTCACTTACAGCCCAGACAGAGTTTGAGGCTCGTCAAACATGTTTCCTTACAGTTCTAATGTACCAGTGTATCGCTTAATGAAAGTTCTTAATTGTAATTCAATTAATTACATACACAGAGTCCCCAATTACATTTTCCAATAAGACATTGGCTGTGGTACAGGTCTAAATGCACTTAACCAATTTTAATATATTAAGACCAATTTCCCTTGAATACTAATTAGTACTTAATGATAAAATGAAAAGGGGGGAACTTCTGAGAAAGGGGGAAGAGTGAGAAATCAGCTCACATAACATAATTCAGGCACTCATCACTGAAGTAGGTGTGGACGGGGCACAAGTTTGCTTCTCGTGCAGATCAGCACAGCCTTTTGTCTCAACAGAGCTCAGGGGAAGTCTAAGATGCTAGGGGAGGAATTAGAGAGAGGGAAGAGGCCACATATGCTTAGACTGGTGACACTGTCTGTGATGGGTGCCCTCGGGCATGCAGACACTTAGTGACAGCGAACTCCTGTATAGTGCATTGCAGTTCCTTGTTTCAATAGTTTAATCCTCACCTCAGCCCCAATGGTAGGGATTACCACCACATTTGACAAATGTAGAAACGAGGCTCACAAAGGAGGATTTGTCCATGGTGACATGGTGACACCAAACATCTCACTTTCCCCCTACACACACTGCCAACCAGTCCATATTAACCAGAGAGCAAGAGTAGACACAGGTTTTCTGGGATAATATTTCTGTTTCATCTAAATTCTTAATGTGCAGGGAGCTATCATGCAATATCAACTTGAAAAAAAAAACCAAAACCTTATTCCTATAGAAAATTCCTTAGTTAACACCTGCCCCCAAGCCAGACAAGAAACTGCCTTTCAGCAATAACTCAACCTAAAATATGTACAGCAAACATCACAAGTCATTTCTATTTGTAAATAGAGTTTATTTGCATGATCACATTTTCTTTTGTATTTGAAGAGTGCAGTTGTGGTCTAATAAAAAGAGGTTTAAAGCCCTGGTGTTCAAGTCACATGACAGAAATTGGAGAGATCAGTAATTTGTAACTGAAGAAAGCAAAGCCTCAGAGCAGGAGGAACCACCAGGGAGTCTCCAGGCCTGGCACAGAGCCGGAGCACAAGCAGCAGGAGGAACTGGCCTATTACGAATAAGTATCACAAAAGAGTTCTGGAAACATACCAGGGTATGCAAATCTCTTTCTCTGGGTGCCTTTTCTTCTCTCTCCTTTTTAATTTAGTAGTTGTTGTTGTGTGTGTGTGGGGGGGGGGGGGGGTATATCCAAGTACCACCACAAAGAAACCTCTGCATATAAAGCTATTTTCCTAAACTCCAAGTTTTCCTTGGTTAGTCCAGTGATGTAAGAGATGTAGGAGGTTCACTCCATCAAGAACAATGAGCCAGATATGGCCAGACATGGGGACAGACATGGGGACCTGGTCCCGGTCCAGTGTGTGAGAGAGGTCACAGTCTAGTGTAGGAGTGGCAAGTCATCCAGGAGTCAATCATCAGATAGGAATACGAGAGGGCCTCAGAGCCCAGTGGCAGTCAGGTAGCCCAGGGAGGCGCCCAGGAGTTGCTCCTGGCTCTCCTGGGTCTTCAAAGGGCAACTAAAGACAGTGAGTGAAGCCTCTCAGGCTGTACCCTACATACAGATGCTCTCCCCTACCAAGATCCCTACCTGAGGGACCAACCATTCTTGCTTACTATAATCTTACATTAAGGAAATTCAGGAATTCAATAAGGAACTGAAATAATTGAAAGTCTTAGCATTCTGTGAATCTCCTTCAAAGGAGCTGAGTTGATGTTTAAAGAGCCACTGACACCTCTCTATACAGCAATTTCTATTTAGGAAATAACTAGAGTTAGCTCTTTCATTAGACTTAGTGGAAGAAGACATGGTTTTCTAGGCTCCTCATTATATTCCTGTGACATTAGCAAATCATTCATCCCTCTGAGCCTCAGTTTCCCCTTCTATAAAATAAAGTTGAGCACACCAGCCTAAAAGGTGTTATATAACATCATTTATATCCCATTCAATTCTCACACACACTCACAAAACCTTGCAAAATATATTCAGCTACCTCCATTTGCACAGGAAACTAACGGCCAGAGAATGACATGATTAGCCCAATGTCAGAGGTCAGCCTCATTCTAGTCGTGGTGATTTAAGCACAATGCTAGGCTATTGTAACCAAAACCTAGTCAGTGATCATACAGAAAGACAGTGTCTCACACTCTGTATGCATTCCATAAAGCCAGTTTAATTTCAGGCCAATTTTGGCCGTGATGATGGGAAACTCCAGTTTTTCTCCTAAAGCTATGAAAAGAATAAATTGGTCCTTTCTTCTAAGGACCTGGATGGGCTACCCACAAATGATCAGTGGGAAAGGTCACGGGAACATCTGGTAGAAAAGAAAACAGGCTTGGTTTGGTGCCAGGATTTATATAGAGGCTTGGACAAGAATGAAAGTCTTCTAATGCTACATCCTCCTCAGAATGTACTCATTGCTTCCTTCTGGGCTGATTCCAGCTATGAGCAGATAGTTGGCTGAAGGACACAGTAGATTATCAGACAAGAATCCAAACTGGAAAGCTCAAGGACTTTGGCTTGTCATTTTCTTATTTAGGCCAAGATCCAAGCACAAATGTTAGCTCTCAGTCCCTCGGCAGAAACTCTTGTCAAATCAGCTTCATTTGCTGGCTTTTCTCTCACAGCACATAAAGACAGTTGTCATCATCATTTTCAGGACTGAAAATTCAGGTTACCAACAATCTCAGAGGGGGCTTTGGAATCTCATAGCTGACTTAGAATTTTGGTCCTATCACTCACTCACTGGCTAACTTTGCAAGTCACATCCTCTCTTCATAATGAGAATAATGTCTTGTAGGATAGTTATAAAAATTATGATGAAACATTTGCAAAATGGCCTTATAATAGTACAGTTGAATAGCTTCCTAGACACCCTCTGGTGTGATTGGCAAAAATGTTGTGCCCCATTCCTCCTTTGGCTTCCACCCACCCTTATAGAAATCAGTCTTTTCAATCTGATGGTTTTACTTATAATAGGCACATCCACTCTGGGTCACCATAACACATCTGGAAAGTACCCTGCTTCTAAGTTCTCTTGATCCTATGATGCAGGCTTACAGACTTGCCCCCGCCCCTCCATTCTGGGTCACACTCTTCCCCCCCCACATCTCATCTCCGTGAGGGCTCTCTGGTTCCAGAATATACATCTGCTCTGCTAGCCACAGAATGCTGCTCTTTCATTCCTTATTAATTAAAGTTAACACGTACTGAGTGCTTATTACGTACCAGGCACTGCTTTAAGCTTGAATCCCTTATTAACCTTACAAGGGAGACAGACTACCAAGAAAGGTTCAATGGAGTATCTGAGGCCACAAAGCTAGTAAGTGGCAGGGCCAGAGTGTGAACCAAGGCCATCTGGAGCCACAGCATGTTTTCTTACACTATGCATAATATGTGACCATAACTTAGCTCACTTCTAAAATGGCTTTAAGAATAGTGGGTCTGTCCTGAGCAAACATACCAACCGAAGTATATAAAAAAAATCTTGTTTTTGGAATATTTTTAATTTGTACAAGTCCAACTTTTTTTTCCCCTTTTCTTGAAATAGCATCTTGCTTCACAGCTCAGGCTGGTCTTGAATTCACTATATAGCTGAGGCTGGCTTCAAACTTTCCTCCTGCCTCTGCCTCTTGAGGGCTGGGGTTACGGGTATATATCACCACCAAGCCAACTTCTTCTTCTATTTTTTTTTTTTTTTTTGGTGGGACTGAGGTTCGAACTCAGGATTTTGTGTTTGCAAAGCAGGTGTCTACTGCTTGAGCCACTCCTCCAGTCCACTTTGTAGATGAGGTCTATAGGCACGAGCACTGGTGCCTGGCGAGGTAGCTATCAGAGAATACCACATGGCTCTTAGTTGAGATCGCTACTTAAATTTTTTTTTCTATAAAAAGGATAAATTGCTGTTTAGAAATTACTTCTATTTTATAAGACTAGTTATAATATTCCATTGATTCATACCATTGTCTTCCTTTACCCTTTTGTAAATGCTGGCAATGGCTTCTTTCATTAACAGTGGTTTTGACTCACAGAGTACAAGAACTGGAAGTATCTTACAAATCCTTTGAGATGAGGCTCATAAAGGTCACACAACTAAATTAAGACTGTGTTCATGCTTAGAAGTAGAGTTAAGAACTAAACACTAGATTTCAGAACTTTATCCACCAATCCTCACAGCATCTTTTTTCTAATGTAAAAAATTTGGGCCTAATTTTAAAACAAAAGTAATCTGAAATACAATGTATTGTAGGATACTGTGCAGTAGTTAAAAAGGAACAGGTGAATTTATATGCAGAATAATGTGAATTAATGTGAAATAATCTCTATAATATGTTGCTAAAAAGTAAAGGAAAAATGCTATCATTTGTGTTTTTTACAGAGGGAATATGAACATGAATGTGTGTGTGCGTGTGTGTGTGCGCGCGCATGTGCGCACGCGCCTGCATGTATAATCACAATTAATCACATATGCATACAATGTATAGATGACCCTATGAAAGATATGAGAGGAACTAGGAACAGCTGTTGTCTCTGGGAGGGGAAACAAGAAAGAAGAATTAGTTTCCACTATAGACACTTCTATTGTTGTTAAATTTTTTTTTTTGGAAGTACTAGGGTTTGAACTTAGGGCCTCCTGCTTGCTAGGCAGGTGCTCTATTACTTGAACTATGCCCCCATCCTGCACTTCTGTTATCTGAAAAAAAATTTTTTTACATGTGTAAGTGTTAACATATCTAAAAAATTTACCTTGATGCTAATAAATAACACTTTATCTTATTGGTATAAGAAGCCAATATTTTGCCTATATGTGAATAGTTGTATATGTGAATAGCAAAAGTTGCTGTATATGAATAGCTCCCCAAGGATGTTTAAGGGAGTCTTTAAAGAATGAAAGGAATCATAGGAAGAGAGGGAACAGTTACGCACGTCTATCAGGTAAAAACTTCAGGTAATTACGTTATAAAGGATGTTCTTATGACTTTCTGTTTGGTACACTGTGGCATGCGCTGTGAGTGGCTGAGATTTCAAGTGTCACAAGAAGCATTACACTAAGAGATGCTCTCACTAGATAATCTTTGTGCCTGTCAACTTGCCTGTATTTCTTGCTTGCTTTTTCTTCTTAGAAAGTCATGCATACTCACTTTAGAAACTCTGGAAAGTATAAGCTCATACCAAGAGAAAGGAGAACAAATTACCCACAATCTTGTCAACCAGAAACACCCACTATTGATTAGCATTTTCCTTATATACATTTTATTTGCTTATTTTTTAAACATAATTGGGATTAGTTTATATATGCTATTTTGTATTCTTGTCTTTCCCCTTTAACATTACATCCAAGTTAAAATATCTCACTACCAAACTTTTGCTAAACACAACTATTTATTTATTTATTTATTTGCATTACTGGGGTTTGAACTTCCAATCTTGCGCTTGCTAGGCAGGTGTTCTACCACTTCAGCTATGCCTCCAGCCCTAAACACACCTTTAATGCCAAGTAACACTGTACATGCATTGAAACAGTTCTTCTTTTTTTAATTTGTTATTGTGGCAAATTGTATGGACTGGTTCTATTTAATATTAAACCAACTCTCCACTCCTAGAATAAATCCAACTTGGCAATGTTATATTGCTGCTCTGATAAAATGCTGGACTCAGTTTGTTAATGTTTTATTTAGGATTTCTGCATCTGTATTTATAAGATTGGTCTGAAAATTTTCTGCCTTGTATGATTTTTTTCTAGGGTTTGGTACCAAGATTATGAGAGCCTTTTCAAATGAATTACAGCACGTAACCTCTTTTTTCTATTCTCTAGAACAGCTGATGTAAGATTTGGGGTTATATATATATCTTAAATTTTAAGTTTTTGGTAGAACCAGCTAGTAAAGTTATCTGGGCTTTTTTTTTTGTTGTTGGGGGGAATGTTTAATCAGTTTTTCAAAAATAGTTATGGGAACATTTAGGTTTTGTTTCCTTTTGTGTCAATGTTGATAAGTTATCTTTTCCCAAGATCTTTTTCTTTTCATCAACATTTCCAAAATTTTTGGAATGGGGTTTATCAAAATAATCATGTGCTATCTAATGAGTATAGGATCTGCAGTGTATTTTTCATTCCTATTACTATTTGCATTCTGTTATTTCTCTTTCTTGTTTTTGACCTACTTAGAAAGAGGTTTATTGATTTTATTAGTCTTTTTCAAAGAACCAACGCTTCTTTTTGATGTTCCTGAATTTTCTATTTTTTTGATTTCCACTTTTATCTTTATTGTTTCCTTCTTTTTATTCTCTTGGGTTTCCTTTACTGTTTTCCTAATTTTTTGATCCAAATGCTTAGCTCATTACTTTTCTGATTTTCTTCTTTTGTAATACATAAATTTCAAGTCTGTGAAATTTCCTTAATACTGCTTTAGCCATATCCCCAAATTTAATATGTAGAATTTTTATTATCTTTCCATCAAAATGTTTTTGAGGGCTGAAAGTGTTACTCAAGTGGTAGAGTGCCTACCTGACAAGTGGGAAGCCCCGAGTTCAAACCCCAATGCCACCAAAAATGAAAAAAAAAAAAGGAATTATGAAAATATTGTCTCACTTCCACTATTACTCCTTTCTAAAAACACTGGTCCAGAAACTTATTTCTCAATTTCCAAATATACAATATTTTCCGATCTTTAGCCTAATTTCACTGTGATCAGATAGTATATCCTGTATGAAACTCTATATTTGTTTTCCAGAATAGGGATAAGTTATATTCTTATAACATAAGAATAAGTTATAGTCTTCCAATATAAGATACTAGAAACATACTGTGAAAACTATCATTACACATAAATCTTTGGTGCATTTTAGATTTTCTTCTCATGACCGATTTCCAAAAGCAGAAATATTGGGTAGGACATTTTTAGGCCTCCTGATATGTACAGCTGTGTTATACTGCTACACTGCTGTCACCGGAGTTCGAATATGCTGTTGCCCTGTATTCTCCTCATCCATGAGGACTCTTTTTGAAATACCTGGCTTACCTGATAGGTGGAAAGTACTGCATTCTGCTTTAAAATGCTTACATTAGATTGTTAATAGGGAGGAGCATTTTTACAAATGTTTACTACTTATTTTGGTTGTGGATGGTGAAGACACCAACTTCAACCTTTGAGAATATGCTGAATGCCAAAGAGCACATTTCACCTTCGAGGTAAATTGTGTGCATGCTGCTTCAGAAGAGGAGCCCTGGTTGAAGAGCAATAGACTGTTTGGTTTAGAGGGTCAGTGGCATGACTGAAGATCTACCATCTATTCACTCATTCCCTTTACTGAGTTCTTACAGTATGTGATCTTTGGCAGACTGCTGAGTTAACGAAGGACAACCTGGCCTGGGTCAGGAACACCCTTACAGAGGTGACAATCTAGTGGGGGAGGCAGACATCAATCAATCACTGAGAAAGATACATATTATACTAGAAACATATGCAATGACCTATAGCAGTATAATGAGGGACCCAGAAGAGGATCAGGTTTAGGGGATTGGGTGAAAGAGGTCATAGGTGACAGCTCTGAAGATGTGACATTTAAACAGAGACGAAGGATGAGAAAGATTTAACCAGAATGGGTGAAAGGGTGTTTCAGGAGGAAGAAACAGCCTGTGTGAAAGCCTTGCAGTAGGAACAACCACCTGCAGCCTATTGCCACAATCACAATTTTCATATACCACTTGCTCCTTAAGTAGGTGGGAGTACAGAGCAGAGGGAAGGAAAAAAAAAATCACGATTTGGAAATTCTGAAGAGAAGATGAAAGGACTCACTGAAGTTTTAAGGATGTTCTTAAAGTGGCACTAGGAATCACTACATTGCCTCCTGCTTAAGAGTATTCAAATGGTTAACATTTTCTAAAACTTGATGCCTGAACAGCGATACTGACAGGGCCAGTTGCTTTATGTACAAAAGAAATTTGTCTTAGAAAAGGCCTCACACTTCTGTTTCCAGAGCTGTTCCAAATTTAGGAAGATATAGTTCAACAGAAGAGTATTAATCATGGAGTGCTAAACAGGATGTGGACTCTACCAAACAGCATGGAATCTATCATTTCACTTTGGGACACACTTCTGGCATGAAGACTGCGGTCTGCCTTAGAAAACAGTAACTTCCAATCTGCCTAGGGGAGCCAGGTCAGCAAATGTTCCCATACACATGACTCCTAAGCAGGTTTGCAATGGACAAAGCAGGCACGGAGCGAGGTGGCCAACGTACTGTTCTCGCGGACCAGGCAGAACTCCCATGCGCTCTGGCTCTCCAACGTGCTCTCCAGGTCCACGGCGACATTGGGTTCGCTCTGCTTCTCCAGGCGGTATTGAGGGCCTGGAAGATCAAAGGGGCAGGAGGAGGGGAGGAAGTCTGAAACAGTGAATTTAACATTTAGAAATTACCACATATTGGGCAAAAACTGGGGAGAGCCATAGGGAAATGTTAACGTCTGACTTGAGGGTCAAGCTATCTAAGATGGAAGAGTTTGGGGCTTTTTTGACAAGGTTTCCCATCCTGTCTGTCCCCACTCAGTTCTCGCCACATGCTAGGTAAGAGACAAATGGCTTTGAGTCAGACAGAACTAGGGTCATGTGTGGCTCCCCTGCTTCTCAGATGTGAACAGGTAACCTATCTATCCTCTTTAACCTCTATTTCCAAATACGCGATACTGGATCCTATACCTGAAGACTGTATACATGAGAGATGACATGGGAAAAACACTTAGGAATATACCTGCCTTGCAGGAGGCACTCCTACAAAGGTACTTGTGGTTAAGAATTACTACTGTATAATAATAAATTATAATCGGAAATAAGGTATGTTTGGAACTCTAATTGATAACAGTTCAAAAAGTAAA
This sequence comes from Castor canadensis, assembly GCF_047511655.1. Classification (NCBI taxonomy): domain Eukaryota; kingdom Metazoa; phylum Chordata; class Mammalia; order Rodentia; family Castoridae; genus Castor; species Castor canadensis. Next base: position 10,109,363 of record NC_133398.1, on the reverse strand, counting down.
AAAAAAATTATACACATGAACTTTAAAAAATGAATTTTGTGTTTCCAGGTTACAGTAATGGAAAACAATGGCTGTTGGTTCAAGTTTTTGTCAAAGCATTTATGAAAACACAAGAGACACAGGTTCAGTAACAATGGAAACTAGGAATTGTAGCTCTATGTATCACATGCAGAGTTCTGGCAGATGTTAATAAGACACTGGGGCATTTCATACATTTGTCAACCCAAATGACAATGTTGTTCTTCTGAGATAACACCTAACAGGTCCAATGGTCAGAATCAAGATTGCTCCTGTGATTTGCTAATGGTTATTGAAAAGATGAGAGGCGTAAGAAATGGTCTTATCATTTTGACTCTGAAAAGTATGTTTGGTCAGACAGAAGGAGGTGTGAGAGAGCTGAGGAAAGAAACAGAGGCTGTATCACGTATTTTTTAGACGTGTTCTTCAGCTATTATCAACTTGTTGCTTATTCTTCTCCTTCATCGGTCTGCAGCATTTCAGTCGTCTCCAGGGTTCTACTCCCAGTCCTACTCTCATCTGGAGCACTTAGAGATTCATTTCACATTCATGGTTTATTTGAGCTTTTCTCCCAATGGCGTTTGTTTTATCAGCACTTTTGCCTGAGCTCCTCTCACAGTTCTTCTATACATTCAGTTCTTTTCACACTCCTTGAGCAAATACATGTTCAGAAGTCTGTACAATTTTTAAAAATTTTAATGCACTGTATCAAGAAGGTACTATGCTTCAACATCATACACAGTAAAAAAGCATGAACTGTTTGCCACTAACCATCAGATGCTGGTACATTCACTGCTGGTGCAATCACAGAAAAATTATGCTCAGTTGAACTTTTAAGAAAACTCAGACTGGAGGAGTGGCTCAAGCACTAGAGCATTTGCTTTGCAAGCACCAAGCCCCAAGTTCAAACCCCAGTCCTACCAAAGAGAAAAAGAAAAAGAAAAAAGACAACTCACTGGTGGACTCTGCAGCCCATTAGTGGTACAGGGGTCACCCCTGAAGTTGGAAAGCTGCTTGCTAAGCTGCTGGTCAACTCTGAGTGCCTACATCTCCAATACCTCCAGCAACACAACGGGCATGAGGCACATTCATTACAGTGAATCTGGGTACAAAGTGTAGGTTATAATACCATCAGCCTTCTGTATCTACATCTGTGGACTCAACCAACTGTGAATTTAAAATGTTTGGTAAAATTGTGCCGATACTGAATACACACAGACTCTCTGTCATTCTTCCCCAACTGTAGTATAACTATGCACATAGCATGAACACTGTAGGAGTATGATAAATATTCTAGAGATGGTTTGAAGTCTATGGGAGAATGTGTATAGGTTTTATGCAAACAATGTACTGTTTTATAAAAGGATCTTGAACATCTACAGACTTTGATATACCTGGGGGGTCCTGGAACCCATCCCTCACAGATACTGAGGGACAATAGTATTTCATTTTTTAAATGATAGTCAAAATTTGGGAATAACCTACATCTAGTAACAGGGGGACTAACTAAATAAAATATTGTGGAATATCATGAAGTTATTAAAAGTTATCCTACAAAAATATTTAATGTTATAAAACATTAACATGTTATTTTATGAAAAAAAATGTAACAAACTTGCAGGATGATTACAATTCTAAAAATACATGTAAAAGCACAGTGGACAAACAGTAAGGTAGTTATTTTTAAAATATGGATAGTAGTTATATTACAATAGTGGGATTCTAAGTGCTTTTATTTTTCTTTTGTGTTTTTCTATATTTTAAAAATTTCCCAATAATAATAGCTACTTTTATAATTTTAAAAATATTGTATGTACTTAAAAGTTTTCCAGTTTCTTATCACATCATTTTTCTGAGAATACTGTAATTATCACACATGTAGCATCCCCAACAGTCTTTCACATGCAATAGTTTAATCAAAATGAGGCATGATGTGTTTACGCAGACAAATTCATCTTAAGAACTGTACCCTGGCATAGGCACTCAGAGAGCAGTACACAGTGTGTCTGGCTTCTAAAGCTGCTAGCCTACCTGACAGCTGGATCATATTTCAAGCCCCCCTTTCCTGACCACTGGGAACCACCGCCTGGCTGCAGCATAGAGAATTTCAGCCTTATTTCCTTTGCACATTTTTTCCTTTCCAGTCTCTGTAGCTGTCTGGGAAAGGTGGAACAGGGAAACCAGGGAAGTGAGGCAGTACTAGCAAGGGCTCCTTATTGCTAAACACAATCCCCTACCCCACTCTGAAAGTCCTCACTACCATCATTTTGGCACTTGCTTTCTTGTTTCTTGGATCTTGAATATATTTCTGTTAAAATCAGCTTGTTTTCTGAATGTAGTTTTTCAGACTTTCTCCTTGACTCCTAGTATGGCTTTCATTTCTACAACATGCTCATTAGGTGCCAAGTACACTCTATATGTTACTTCACTGAATCCTCACAACAACCCTGAGAGGCATATTTTACTACTCCCATTTCACAGATGGGAACCCTGATGAAGTAATTTGCCCAAGATTACAAAGGTAGGTAGTAGGGGGAAATAAAACCCAAGGGTCTTTTGGCTCTAAGGCTTATGTGCTTAGAACCTTTCTTCCCCCTATAAACTATAAATTACTGACCAGTTATAAAGAGGCCATAGTTTATTCTATAAATATAGATTTTTATAGATTTGTGGATTCATCTTGGCTCTGAATCACTTAATTTGTGGTTTCTACAAATTCAAAATGAAAATGATCTGAAATAATTTATTTTAATGAACTCTCCACATACCAAACATCCCATGCTATGACTGTGTTCTGGGACTGTGGTAGTAGAAAGTCTTCTTATGAAGACATAATCACTTATCTTTCTACCTATCCAGGAAGACTTTCCCATCTTTCCTTAAGAATATTCCTGCTGGGCCCAGTGGCATACCACTATAATTCCAGCTACTCAGGAGGCAAGACTGGGAGGATCATGGTTCAAGGCCAGCTTCAGGAAAAAGTTAGTGAGACCTCAACTCAATAAATAAGTTGGCTGTGGTGTTACATACCTGTCATCCCAGCTATGCAGGAGGAGTAAATGGGAGGAACACAGTTAAGACCAGCCTGGGCAAAAATGTAAGAACTTATTTGAAAAATACCTAAAGCAAAAAGGGTTGGGGATTTGGCTCAAGTGGTAGAGTGCTTGCCTAGCAAGCTTGAAACCCTAAGTTCGAACTTCAATACTGACCAAAAAAAAAAAAAAGTATTTGTAGCTCAGTTTTGTCAGTAACTAAAATTCTGAATGTTGCCTTCTAATTTGGATACTAAAAAACAACTTTGAAATCCACTTCTAAACTTGGTGCAAAACTCAGGGGTTTGACTTTGGGGAAGGTAGGGCTGCTAAGCTGAAGATATGCCAAGAAAACTGAGTCAAATCTGCATTTGTCTCCTTAATTCTTGCCTGAATACTAGATAAGCAATCTTGTAGAGAAAGAACATTTCATGTGTTTTCCTAGAAAAAAGCCAGATGAAGAATTTCAGGCCAAGGGCTGGAGATATGGCTCAGTGGTAGAGTACTTGCCTGGCACACACAGGGCCCTGAGTTCAACTCCCAGCACCACCAAAAAAAAAGAAAAGAAAAGAATTTCAGGCCACATGTGAGAGGTGAGATAGCCAATGAATGGCCCCAAATGCCCTCAGCTAGGGCGTGGCAGAACAAGTTAGCTCTATGACATTGGGCCAAGTTATTTAATCTCTGTCGACAGTTTCTTCATCTATAAAATGGGGATAATAACAGCATCTACTTCAGAGGACTATCTGAGGAGCCCATGAGCGGGTTGTAAGACAGTACAGTGTCTGTCCTCATCATGGCACTGTAGCAGGACTAAGAGATCATAATCCCGATCATCTGCCACCAGCCCAGGGCCTCCTGTGTGCCAGGGACTAGGCTAGGTCTTTCCTATAGATCATCTCGTTCACTGAGGACATAAAAAGTATGAATTCTATTTAACAGAGGAAGGAACTGTGACTTATGGAGGCTCAATAACTTGCCCAATGTCCTTCAGGGAGTGGAACTAGGATTCATACCAGAGATGCCCAGGCCTGTACTCTCTAATAATATGAACCACAGTGCCTCACTCGTTCCATGTTCTTAATAAATGTCTGTTGATGAAAAGACATTTTCATCAAGACCCACTATATATCAATATATCTCCCTCAACTGCTTGTTTAATTTTTAGGCAGTGACATGAAAGGGAAGAAAACAATAGTAACCAAAAGCCATTTCAAAAAGACAAGCTGTGAGGTCAGTTTCTTTGAATGTACTTTTGCCAAAAAAATTATTACATAAAATATAAAAGTCTCTTAGGATGTAGTTCTCAAGGCAACATCCACCCTTTGGAAAAAAGGTTTTAAAATGTCAAAGCTACATGAAGCCACATGACCTCTACTTCACAGCAGAGAGGAACACAAAAGGAATATTCTGGGAAGCAGCTACTCTGCAGCAAAAGAAATCCTGCTTGGGCATTCCAATGATGTATTTATTGCAGTCATACCATGTCACTGAATAGTCTAGGAACTGCTCTGGGCACTTTGAGAGAGTTCCAAGTTATAATACCCAGGCAGGATTTCTATGGGATTTTGTCAACCTGAGGCAACATTTTAGCACATGAGTTTCAGAAAAAATGTGTAGGGTCTTTTGGGTGGTGGATACATGACTCAGTGCTGCTTCCTTGATACCTTTAACACCCGACTGAAACATAAAGGATTTTAGCACATGAATCCTTAATAGCCAAGAGCCAGATGAAAGTTGAAATGGAATGCAAGCGCCTGGCGAAGTCTGAAGAGAGGAGAACCATACGGTAGCTCCTACCACCCACTGTCTTCTTTGAAAGACCTGCAGAAGAAACTTCCTTTGGACTTTGGTATTGGAAAGCTGGACTTCCCCAGAGCTTCTGTTACCTTTAGACAGTTTAGCAAAAATCTTGTCACTAAGTGGTACCATGTCATGTCCTTTTCCCTTTTGCCCATTAGGAAGTTTAGTACTGAATGTGTTCCCTGACGTGGTGACTCAGGCGATGCTTCTCTGCCAGCTCCTCCTCAGGACTCATCTTGCTGTTTAATCTCTCTCTCTCTCTCTCTCTCGTGTGTGTGTGTGTGTGTGTAGTTTTCTCTGTAGTTTTTTCACTGGTTAGTTTTTCTTTTCCTTTTTTTCCACTCCTGACATCAAGGTTAATGTAACTTTTATTCTGTTAAAATATATGCATTTCAAATACTCATTGGATTGAGGTAGGCTATAAACAAAGCAATTGATCACTATTATTTGCTGAGTATCAGAAAAAGTTTGAATGCCACCTGTGTGAGGGAAAGGATAGAGTCAAAGGCTGAAAACGTCCATGATTACACCTTCTTGTCAGCTATTTCCATTTACTTACTTAAAGAGCTTCTTGTAGCAGAAAAAACTAAGTATGATTAAATAAGAGGAAAGGTTGGGTTGGGACAGAAACCCCTGGTATTTGTATCTTGAAAAGGAGCAACAATGCCAGCTGTGCATTCTGGAGAAGTTATTTAATCTCATCTTTAAAATGGGGCATCAGAACTTCCCTCAGGACTGCTGTGAGGATTAAAGAGACAATCCTGGACTCCCCTTTGGCAAAGTTCTTGGGAACCAGAAACCCTGTGGTAAGGTGTAGGTAGATCCCCAGCCCAAGAGTCACAGTAAGTTAAACACATTAAGGGTAGGTACGAGGTGGTAGAGAATACTGGCACCAATGTGGATGTCCACAATCTTTTTAATGTGTGTCCAAGGGAGAGGTGTGGGGTAGAGAGCATCCGTAGCTATTTAAAGAAGCTTGCTTTTAAGCTATAGACAGTATTTAGGATTAGAGCCTTGCTCAGCAGATAGGATTCCTACAGTTTCCTAGTCTCTCAGGTCCAAAAATATGGTCTAAAAATGATAAGTAAATGGCAGAACTCACAGAACATACCATGAAAACACAGCTATCAAAGGATATGTGCTATGATGACACCATCCATAAGTCCACCTAACATTTTTGGTTTTGAGCATCAGTAATGTGCCAGACCCAGAGATGAACAATCAAGCATCCATATTTTCAAGGAGTATGAGAGGTAACAAGACTTTGAGCAGATGGATTCTGGAAGACCAATGAGTTCTCTTACCAAAGTAGAAACAAGGTGCTCTAGGAGCACAGAACAGGGACAACCCATGTTCTCCTTGCAGTGGAAGGGAGACTTGAAGGATGACTAGTAGCCAGGGAGAAGGGAAGGCAGTGCCCCCCTCCAGAGGTACTAAAGAGCCCATGTGGCCACAGAAGAGGCCTAGGCTGTTTGGGGGCACAAGAGGAAGCAAGGGCTGGAATGCTTGGTCTAGACTGCTGGTCAAGATTTGGATTTTCTCTTATAAGCACCAGATTCTAACAGAGCAGCGATATGACATAATCAGCTTTCCATTTTGGTAAGATTCTCCTGGTGGCACTGATGACAACGGGCTGGAAGGAGACCCATTTAAGGAAAACCTTGGCAAGTCTGTCTGCTCAGACGAATCCCAAGTTCCTCATGAAGCCAAAGTGATCACTAACAAGTTGATGCTGTCTATAGAAGAGCTTAGGTCCAGCATTGGCTATTCTAAAGTGTCTGCATTTAGTGTCAGCTCCATTGCTTATAAGGCTTTCTCTAGGGGTGAGGATCATCATTTTCTGCTTGATCTTAACATAAACACTGGGCTACATGCAAGTGGTAACTCCTGTATCTTACAAACCTTCCCTCTAGGTTCACATTGGATAATTTGGAATTTAAATAATAAAAAGGAACAGGCTGATATGACAATAAGGTCACACTTTGGCCTCTTCTGAGCCAATACACAATTTACTCAGTGAAACAGCCAAATATAATCAAATTAAATACAATTCCTATTACAAAAGAAGAAAGACCAGAGCTGTTCCAATAAACCAATTCTCCTGCCTAGTTAAACTGCAAAACCTTCAGGAAAGGTTTTGAAAGCATGACCCATCAGTTCTAATTTTTAAAACTTATCCTTTCAGTCAAGACTAGAAAAAAAGGCCCATTCCAACTTTTATCTTTACTACAAAGTGCTGTTATCTTGGCCTGATGTCAGGAGCTCTATCTCTCTTTCTGCTGACAAGCAGAGACGAGAAAGATAAGATTGGAAAGGAATCTCACTTCTCTGGGTAAATAAATAATCAATACTCATCTAAATGTAAATGAGAAGGCAGCCCCCTCTGATAACAGCACTCTTATCAGAGAGCCAATTTTCTTCAGACATTTGGCCTCAACCAAATCACCATCATTCAGCCCCAGCCTAATGGCAAAAAATCGTAACTAAATTGAACCGATCACCAGAGATCAACTAAGTTTGGCCCTGGCCACTTCAGGTTCAAATGTTTGGGAATGCAATTTTGCCCCCATTAACTTTCAATAGCAATGAAGAACAGACTGGTCAAGGGGCCAGTTTGTGCAATAAACAAACCCCAGTTGGGGGGCTGGTCACAAGATGAGAGGAAGAGAGCTTAAGTGTTTAAACAACAACACCACTACCAGAATGGAAGCCAATTCCCAAACTGGGAGGATGGCTACTCCTGTGGGTGGGGAGAGAACATTCTTTCTTCTCTCTAAGACCAGGCTCAAACTGAGAAGACATTTAATTTGCCTGATGATCATTATGATTAAAGCTTATTCAAACAAATGTAAATAAGAAAAAAGAGATATGAAAAAAAGTCTGTAACTAAAAATAACTGAAGGTTCAAATATCAATTTCCTCCAACTAATTTGTCTCAGACTTACATCTGACCCAGCAGTGCTGCACTGACCTGATTTTACTGAAAGAAGACGCCGTCTAGAAGACAAATCACTTTCAAACCACTGCACTGGGGTTTCCATTTCTTTGCTGCAAGACTCAATTCACTGCTGATGAGAGTATTGGGGAAATTATGACCATTATTGATAGGACAGCAAAACCACTTTTACACAGTAGTCTTCAAGTAGACAGAAAGCTTGCACTACACCATTAATGAAGGTGTCAGCTAGAATCAGAAATTAAAGACAAAGGCCAGGAAAGGCCTAATTTTTAGTGCACATTAAGGATACCAGACACAGAAGCAGTGGCCATTCATTCTTTGAAGAATAATAATGCCTGAACAAGGGTAAGCGGAGGAGTCAGCTGCTCAGCCCACCAGTGGGGACAGGAAATAATGCTTTTTGGCTTTCCTGGAGTTCTAAGAGCAAAGAAGGCCCTTGATAAGTCTCAGTGAGTCTTTATCAGCAAAGGGAGGCTGGGTCTGGTGTGAGACAGAACTACTGTTTTATAGTCTCTACTTTTGCTGTGAGTATGTAAACCTAAAAGGTAAAGTGTGATGTGGTTAGAGTACAGGTTTCAGATGAGAAAGTCTTGGATGAGTATCCTGGCTCTTTTACAAATTATCTGATACTGGGTAAGTTGCCTGATCTATACCTTTGTGGAATAATTGCAAAGATTATGTGTTAACACAACACCTAGCACCCAACAGTCAACATGTCACTTGTGTAGTAATATACACAAGTTTTGTACATTACTACACAAACTTGACAAAATTATCAACTTGCCCTTTTTGAAAACAAGTCGAATACTGCTTCATTCCCAGACTCTAACAACAATAGTCAGTGATGAGGACTTTGCTGGCCCTTAAGAAAAGCACTTTATATACATTAGCTTTCTGAATTCTCATAAAACTCCATGAGACAACAGGTGTTCTGATTCCACAGCCTGTGTCCTTAACCACTCTCCTAGGCTAAATCTCAAAGAGCAATATCAGTTTTGATCTTGGGTTAGGGCAAAGAACTGCACCGTTGTATAAATTTGGAATCTTTTTGGGCGGGGGGAGGAGGTGGCACTGGAGGTTGAACTCATGGTCTTGCTCTTCCTAGGCAGGTGCTCTACTCACTTGAACCATGCCCCAGCAGTTGTAATAATCTGTTCATTTAAAAAGGAGTAAAGATGTTGGGTAGGATTAGGCAACAGGAAGGAAAGAGTAGACAGATGGTCTTTAGGGATCAAACCAAGAGTCCCCAGCCCTTGCAGCAGGCACTTAAAAACACCAGCTTCTTGCCCTGATTTTTTTTTTTTTAAAAGGGGGAGCCCTTCTTCTAAGTTAAATGATTTACACAGTTACTGCTTCAATCTATAGTTCTGAAAGTGTGATTTCTTTAGGGTTTAACTATACCCATTTCTAGTCTTGTTACAACCTCTTTATTGCGATAGAAAACATTTACTGGAAATATGTTACTGCTATTACCAGGTCATAAAATAAAAAGAAAAATAGTTTATGTATTGCCATCATTTCTAATCATCAATCAGAAAGTGCCAGGAGGAGGAAAGGAAAGGGCATACAGCTGAGATTTCCTTCTTTGTGTAGGAGAAATGCAGGAGCATAATAATTCTTCAGAACAAATTTCGTCTTGAATATCCAGCCACAGGGATGGGCTTGCGGGAGGAGCGGAGAACACACCTTTTGGCATATCCCCTCCTCTTGGCAGCCTTGCTTGAATTCCCGTCAGAGTTTTCACCCAACCTTCCTGGGGACCTTGCTTCTCTAGTGCACTGAGCTTGCCAAATTAGAAGCTGTTTTGTCTATTTGTCCCTCTCCAATTATCTTTGAAAGCGGGGGGGGGGGGGGGGGGGGGGGGCGCGGCGCTTTTTCAAAACCTCAACTTCATATTTCTAGGGCCCCAGCACAGCAACAGGCTTTGTTAGTGCTCAATAACCTTTGTTAAATAGAATGGTTTCAACAGGGTGACATTTCAAATTAAGCAGCTCACCAATCCACTTCTGTGGGCCTATCCTGAAAAATATTAGCTTAAATATACAATGACACATATGCAAAGACGTTCACTGTAGCAGTGTTTTAATATAAAAAATGCATATTCCTAAATGTTTACCAGTAGGAAACCATTCACTAAATTACAATGTATCTATACACTGGGCTATTACACAGCTATTACAAAAATAAGCTAAACTAATAAGACATGGGAAGATTTCTATAATGCATTATTAAATTTAAAAAGTGTAGCCAGATGTGGTGGTGCATGCCTGAAATCTCAGTACTTGGGAAGGCTGAGACAGGAGAACCATGAGTTTGAGACCAGCCTGGGCTACATAACAAGTAACTGGGGGGTGTAGCTCAGAGGTAAGGTGCTATTAGCATGCATGAGGTGCTGGGTTCAATCCCTAGCATCTAAAAATAAATTAACTAAATAAAACAAACAAACAAAAAAGAGATATAGAATACATAGAGGATGTTACATGTTAATAAAGTAAAACCTTGATTATACAATGCATCTATAATCTGGAATGATATAAGCTAAATTGTTCTCAATAGTTGCTCTGTAGACTACAGTTAGGTCTGGGGTATACATGATGAGACAGTATTAAAGGAGGCAGTTTTGTTGTTTTTTGGCTGTACTGAAGTTTGAACTCAGGGCCTTGTGCTTGGTAGGCACAAGCGCTTTCATATGAGCCATGCTTTTATCCCTTTTTGTTCTGATCATTTTGGAGATAGGGTCTTGCTTTTTGTCCAGGCCAGCCTGGAATATAATCCTATTTTATGCTTCCAGCTACAGCTGGGATGACAGGTGCACATCCTCACACTCAGCTACTGGTTGAGATGGGGTCTCACCTACTTTCTGCCTGGGCTGGCCTCAAACCAAGGTCCTCCTGATCTCAGCCTTCCAAGTAGCTAGGATTATAGGAGTCAGTCATTGGTTCAGTTTTTGCTTTTTACTTTATAGATTTTGATGTTTGGATTTTGGCAGTGGACATATATATGTATTACATGTGTCATTTAAAAATCCAATTTTGAAAATGAGGTTTCACCTTTTAGAGATATTCTTGCTAGACCAGACCAGGTCTGGTGGCCTGTGGAGCCTTTTCTACTGTGTCTGGCTCTCTGCAAGTCACATGGGCTCAGTGGCTGCTGGAGACACCCCTGAGCTTCTGAGGAGTCAGAACTCTATCTTAGGAGAAAGCCTGTCCAAGAACTGCTGAGGTCCAGAGGAGTGGACCACAGAGGCTTGCAGAGCTGCTCAAAGGAGGTGGGCAGCAAGGGTGGACTGGAGTATCCAAGTCCAGGCTCCTGGCACCCAAAGTCTGCTCAGCAGGGAGGCCATGACTGCAGACAAACCCAAAGTTGGCTTCCTCATCTGCTGCTCTATCACCTGCTCTGGCAACTACACCTGGCTGGTTGCTGAAAACAATGGGTGTCCCCATACTGCTTTGCCTGGCCTACCAGTTGGAGGTATGCGGTGGTGTATCAGGGTCCATCCCCTACAGCTGGGGGTGGGGAAAGATCTGGATTTGATCTCTGCCCTAAGCTTAATATCGTGTGTGTCTAGAGTGTGCCCTGTAAGCTCTGCTGCCCCAGCACATCTGAGACAATATGGTGGAAAGTCTATTAGCCAGTCTGCTTGTGTTTGGATTCACAGCTTCACCCTTACCAGTTGTGTGACCCCAGGCAAGTTACTTAACCTTTCTGTACCTTGCTTTTCAATCTGTGAGACAAGAATAACAGCACCAATCTTTCAGAGTTGTTCAAGAAGTTAATAGCAGTAAACAGCAGTACAGCTTCTGCTGCCTGGTCCATACACCTGAGTTGAAGAAGAGGGGTATCTACCTCTCCAATGGCACCTGGAACCTCTGGAGGCCTGGCACATGAGCCTCATTTCCCTCCCTCTACAGGTAGTAATCCAGAAACATACACCAAACCCTCTGGGCCTTGACTCACACTGATCTCTCTAGTCTGGAATAGTCTTTTCATTACTTCACTCCTCTAGTCCGTGTGTTCTGCTCAAGGAGTCAAAACTCTGTCTAGGTACTGCTATCTCTGGACTCCTTAGAGCAACCCACATGAAAAGATCTCTTGCAGCTTTCAAGTTGAGGAAGGAGAGCACATTTTGGCATCTCTGCCTTTCTTTCTAGGACAGCCTCTGCATACATGGGTACATAAAGAGTATTTGGAGACTTAAGGACCCAGCCTACTGGGCTATCATCCTAACCACCACTTCCTCCAAAGCAGACTTGGCGCTCCATCTGACTTCAAATGCCCCCACTGTTTAGAGACTCCCAATAGTGCCTCAACTCTGATAGGTCTTGTGGGGATGTATGCAGCTAGGGTGGACTGAGATAACTCACCCAGACACTTGCTGGGGAATAAAAGACGACCACTGTCAAGGGCCAGTCCTTGTGAATATTCTGGTTCCCTCACCAAGGCCCACTTGCTCTTGCAAGAGCACCCTGTCCCAATGTATCTCTTCCCAGAGTCACCTGAGCTACAACGGATGGGCCTACAGGAAACTTAACATCAAAATAAGAAGAAATAAGGCAAGGACAACCAGAAACTTCAAAACTTGGAAAAGGCTGGAAGCCACTGGACAGAAGTCAACTTCCCACCATCCCAGGCAGAGTGTGCTAGAAGTACCACATAACTGTGAGGAATGCTCACAGTCCACATCCTGTCATTCTCCAGCCAGTGTGAATGTCCTTTTCTTTGGAGAAAGGAGGAGTGATGTTACTTGTAAAGAAGAATTATTTTTTTCTCTTTCAGATCCAGATATCGCTTGTTAGAGAGGATGGAAACCTTTAACACTGTCCCTAAGCATCTAATTTTTCAATCCAATCTGTTTCTTTTAACTTGAGTCACTGTGACATTACCAAATTTTACACACAGTTATCTGTTGCTCTGTAAAGAAATACAGATGGTTTTTGTGGAAATAAACAGCCATTTATTTTAAACAATTGTAAAATAGTTTATGGAAACCAGTGGGGTAATGCATTCAAATAAATGCCAAAACTGGTTGATGGGGAGCCAGGGTGCTAAATCACACTGCTGAGAAATTTGGCTGTGGGGAACAGATAGTAAATCCAGAGTGACAGAATTTCCCGTGATGGCAAAGGTTTCTGACATCCAGTTCAGTTCTCAAAAAACCACAGCAGTTCAAACCCATTTTCCTTAACATAGCCTTGACAACCAGTGAAATTAGTGAATTTAGTCACAAGCACCTAAGGATAAAAACAAAAGAAACAAACAAAAAGGAGATTTCATTTGTCTGCAGCCTTCTCTGAGCTGTATAAAGGAGTGACTCCAACCTGAGTCAGTGGAGAGCAAGCTCAGGGCCAACTGTTTTCAATCACTGGACTTTGCTATGCCATGTGGAACCCAAAGGCTTTTCTTCACATCTGCTCATGGCAGTCGCTGGCTAGGGTAGAGCACATCCTCTCTGCACCTGTCTCTCACTTCGTAAAGTGAGGACAATGGCTGTACGTACTTGACAGGCTGCTGAGCAGATTCAGCAAGGCATTAGAGTGACAGTGTTTCAGAAAACCTCAGTACAAGAGGTTGTCTGTGGGTCCAGACCCTTCAGATACTAATAGCAGGCTACCTAGCAGGTCTCTCAGGTGCTTCCACTAACCCTCCAGGGAAGCACCAATGGCAATGAAAAATGAATGGCTTACATCTGACTGTAGGAACAGAGAAAACTTCAAACTCTTTTTAGCTGCTTCTAATTTTTTTTTTTTTTGTGGTATTGGGGTTTGAACTCAGGGTCTCATGTTTATTAGACAGATGCTCTATCACCTTGAGCCACACTTCCAGCCCTTTTGTACTTTTGTTATTTTTCAGATAGGGTTCTGAGTTTTTGCCTGGGCCGGCCTTGGCCTTGGACCATAATCCTTCTACCCCATGCCCTCTAGTTTCTAATTTAATAGAGCAATTAAAGTATAAGCTTTTTGGCTGTCCCTTCTCAAACCAGCTGTTTATCCTTGTAATGGTGTTTCTAATGACATTAGATTCTTGCAGTGAATTAACTCAGTTGTTCTTCAAACATTTGCTGGCCCTGAGGTAGGCAATGTAGATAGATAGAAAAGTTAAGACTCTGATTCTGGACTCTAGAGAATCCTAGTGCACACAGCTCAGTTTGGAATACTTCTTACTCAGCCTTCCGACTTGTTGCTGACATTCAATCAGTTCCCAAGTTCTGAGGACTCCACCCACTTACTAGGTCTCCAGGGTATTGCTTATCATCCAGATATGGTAATGGTCTCCCAACTGGCTCCTGGCCTCCAGCCATCCATTCTTCACCCAACTGTCAGAGGGTACTCTCTAGAGACAAACTCTAGGCTTTGTCTCAAGGTTCTCTGTCTTGCATGTTTAAATACCTTCCACAATTTCCTCACTGCCTACCAATTTAGTGCAAACTCCTCATCCTCCTCTTGAGGTCTTCTATCCATCCTTATTTCTTGAACATCTGTGTCCTCCAGAATCCACCAAACTGGTATTTTTGCTGTTCTGTGCATATACTTTACAGTTTCCTACCTCCGTATGATTCTGTACCCTTCCCTTCAAACAGACCTCCTGTCCTCCACTTGGTCAAAGTCTCAAAGTCACATCCCTCCTTTATAGTCATCCCTCAGCCTTATCTGCTCTCTGACTCTGCACCTGGTACTGAGCCCATGATATCAGATCCTCCCAGGTTCCCAGACTGGCCTTCTTCCTTTCCCTACAATAGGCAAAGTTGCACCATTCGATATTCTTCTCACCACAGGCTCTGCTCCATGTCAGAGGACTTCTACAATCCCAGGTCAATTAAAAAATAGGTTTGCTTTTAAAAAATCTGGGTGATTCTTCATGTCTCGTTCAGATACCTGCCCACACACATGGCCGAGCCCTCTCCAGGACACTCTGCCCTTATGGGAGATATCCTGCTAGACTATCAGTGTGCTTTTCTAAAATCCCGCCTTATTCCCTGATGTCACTTCCTATCTGGATTACTTTGTGCATAAGTTATACGCTTAATTTATCTGAATTCTACTACACTTGCTTATTAAAAATAAAGGAAAAGAAGGGATGACCTGACCTAGAGAATAATAGTTTGAAGGATTCCACTTGCCATAGCTCTTAGTAATCCAATGAGCACACAAGTATGACTCTGTGGCAGGAGTCTTATTCATCTTTGCAGTGATGGAGCTTGGTAAATGATGAATTACTAGCTGAACTAACTGGGTAGATGGTGGTTTCTCAGTTTTCCAGCTCCATTTACAGTGTAAGCATCTTTGCCAATTTTGACTTTAGCATTTAATGTTATATATTTTTAGTTTTTGTTTTAATGCTAGACATGAAAAACTAACTATGTGGTTTTCATGAGAAAAGTCATAGCACATTGGCCTCTGACATGAATTTTTAAAGGGATTCTTTTCCTAGAGGTAATTTTGCCAATGAGATTTTTGGTCACAAGGGCTACTGCCCTGTAGAACATGTGTCCGTGTCCTCAGAGGCTGCTGAGTGAGCATTGCCTACTTCCTTGGTCCTTGGTGCCAGGACTTGCATTCCCCCACAATGCTGTGGTCCCCAGCTGCTGTCTACACCTCTGCACCTCTTCAAACACTGGCTCAACTTGTCAGCAGGGCTCTTTTTGCCCACCCTGCCTTCTTTCCAAACCACCTACAAACTGAGCTTTGTTTTTTTTTTTTTTCATTTTTCTTTTATTATTCATATGTGCATACAAGGCTTGGTTCATTTCTCCCCCCTGCCCCCACCTCCTCCCTTACCACCCACTCCCCCCCCCCCGCTCCCCCCCCTCAATACCCAGCAGAAACTATTTTGCCCTTATCTCTAATTTTGTTGTAGAGAGAGTATAAGCAATAATAGGAAGGAACAAGGGGTTTTGCTGGTTGAGATAAGGATAGCTATACAGGGCATTGACTCACATTGATTTCCTGTGCGTGGGTGTTACCTTCTAGGTTAATTCTTTTTGATCTAACCTTTTCTCTAGTTCCTGGTCCCCTTTTCCTATTGGCCTCAGTTGCTTTAAGGTATCTGCTTTAGTTTCTCTGCATTAAGGGCAACAAATGCTAGCTAGTTTTTTAGGTGTCTTACCTATCCTCACCCCTCCCTTATGTGCTCTCGCTTTTATCATGTGCTCATAGTCCAATCCCCTTGTTGTGTTTGCCCTTGATCTAATGTCCACATATGAGGGAGAACATACGATTTTTGGTCTTTTGGGCCAGGCTAACCTCACTCAGAATGATGTTCTCCAATTCCATCCATTTACCAGCGAATGATAACATTTCGTTCTTCTTCATGGCTGCATAAAATTCCATTGTGTATAGATACCACATTTTCTTAATCCATTCGTCAGTGCTGGGGCATCTTGGCTGTTTCCATAACTTGGCTATTGTGAATAGTGCCGCAATAAACATGGATGTGCAGGTGCCTCTGGAGTAACAGTCTTTTGGGTATATCCCCAAGAGTGGTATTGCTGGATCAAATGGTAGATCGATGTCCAGCTTTTTAAGTAGCCTCCAAATTTTTTTCCAGAGTGGTTGTACTAGTCTACATTCCCACCAACAGTGTAGGAGGGTTCCTTTTTCCCCGCATCCTTGCCAACACCTGTTGTTGGTAGTGTTGCTGATGATGGCTATTCTAACAGGGGTGAGGTGGAATCTTAGTGTGGTTTTAATTTGCATTTCCTTTATTGCTAGAGATGGTGAGCATTTTTTCATGTGTTTTCTGGCCATTTGAATTTCTTCTTTTGAGAAAGTTCTGTTTAGTTCACATGCCCATTTCTTTATTGGTTCATTAGTTTTGGGAGAATTTAGTTTTTTAAGTTCCCTGTATATTCTGGTTATCAGTCCTTTGTCTGATGTATAATTGGCAAATATTTTCTCCCACTCTGTGGGTGTTCTCTTCAGTTTAGAGACCATTTCTTTTGATGAACAGAAGCTTTTTAGTTTTATGAGGTCCCATTTATCTATGCTATCTCTTAGTTGCTGTGCTGCTGGGGTTTCATTGAGAAAGTTCTTACCTATACCTACTAATTCCAGAGTATTTCCTACTCTTTCTTGTATCAACTTAAGAGTTTGGGGTCTGATATTAAGATCCTTGATCCATTTTGAGTTAATCTTGGTATAGGGTGATATACATGGATCTAGTTTCAGTTTTTTGCAGACTGCTAACCAGTTTTCCCAGCAGTTTTTGTTGAAGAGGCTGCTATTTCTCCATCGTATATTTTTAGCTCCTTTGTCAAAGATAAGTTGCTCATAGTTGTGTGGCTTCATATCTGGATCCTCTATTCTGTTCCACTGGTCTTCATGTCTGTTTTTGTGCCAGTACCATGCTGTTTTTATCGTTATTGCTTTGTAATATAGTTTGAAGTCAGGTATCGTGATACCTCCTGCATTGTTCTTTTGACTGAGTATTGCCTTGGCTATTCGTGGCCTCTTGTGTTTCCATATAAATTTCACAGTAGATTTTTCAATCTCTTTAATGAATGTCATTGGAATTTTGATGGGAATTGCATTAAACATGTAGATTACTTTGGGGAGTATCGACATTTTTACTATGTTGATTCTACCAATCCATGAGCATGGGAGATCTCTCCACTTTCTATAGTCTTCCTCAATCTCTTTCTTCAGAAGTGTATAGTTTTCCTTGTAGAGGTCTTTCACATCTTTTGTTAGGTTTACACCTAGGTATTTGATTTTTTTTGAGGCTACTGTAAATGGAATTGTTTTCATATATTCTTTTTCCGTTTGCTCACTGTTAGTGTATAGAAATGCTAATGATTTTTCTATGTTGATTTTATATCCTGCTACCTTGCTATAGCTATTGATGATGTCTAGAAGCTTCTGAGTAGAGTTTTTTGGGTCTTTAAGGTATAGGATCATGTCGTCTGCAAATAGGGATATTTTGACAGTTTCTTTACCTATTTGTATTCCTTTTATTCCTTCTTCTTGCCTAATTGCTCTGGCTAGGAATTCCAGTACTATGTTGAATAGGAGTGGAGATAGTGGGCATCCTTGTCTGGTTCCTGATTTTAGAGGGAATGGTTTTAATTTTTCTCCATTACAAACTGAGCTTTGTTAAATCAGGACACAAGCATCCTAAGGACTGTTCCTGGACCCTGTCCAGCTCTTTCTAAGCCACCTGGGCTCTTGCCCCAATACCTCCCACTAGTTTGGTAGAACTTTAATGTCAGGGTTCAAATCCCAGCTCCAATAATCTTAAAGACCTTGAAGAAGTACTTTAATACTCTAAGCATTGTTTCCTTATCTCTACAGTGGGGGTGACAGTTCCTAATGTATGTGGTTACTGTACAAATTAAATGGGGTAAGGACACATGGAAAGCACTTAGCTTGGCATGTAAATACTCAGTAAAGAGCAACTATTTATTAGTGTATTAATACAATTTTGCTATATTCAATTCTCAAGCTATCAAACAGGTAAGAGGCTGAATTATATATCCTATTTTAAGTGAACTGTGACTTATAAGAAAGATGTTAAAATATGCTTCTTGTGCTACAAACAAAACAAAAATGTAAGAGCAATGGGAAAAAATGGCAGAAGAGGAGTTGTGGCTGCCAGCCATCTTCCTTTCTGGGAGTTTTCTGTCTGGTTAGATCTATTATCTGGGAGCTGGCTGTCCTGCTGGCTTTCCATTTGCCTTGCTAATAACAGTAAATCCAGCAGCTTCCACTGCAGCTTCTGTCTCCTTCAGCTGACTCCCAGGCCAATCAGCATTTTCTCTCAGCTAATGTCAGATGTTCCCTGGGAAGTCCTGCTGAAAAGAAAATTTATGACAAAAGTTTCTCCTGCTTTTAACCCTTCTGCATAACCCATCCCAAATGCAGGATGCTTGGAAGAATGCCAGGTCAGGCCTACATGTGCATTCCTGTGTTCTCGCTGATGCTTTTGCTGCTCTGACAAGGGGCCTCAGACCCCTGGAAAAGCTCAAATGAGCAGCTGGGCGGACAAGTGCACATGTTCTGAGCTGTACCTAATGTGGACTAAATTTGAGCTTGGTTCTTTAGAGGTCATAGTCAAAACAAAGTGTTATAGCACAAAATTGTGAGTGTGACTGGGTCTCATAGCTAAAATTGAAAGGAGAGGACAAAACTAATGTTTACTGAGTAACACAGTAAGAGTGAAGCCTCCCTGGGTACTTGGTGCTTTCAACAGTGCTATGAAGAAGATACTATTTTCCCTCATAAATAAGGAAAATGAAGTTTAAACAGGCTAAGAAACTCATCACAGAGCTAGCAAAAGTAACAGGGGCAAGAGTAGAGATAAACAGATTCTTCTAGAACTCAGGTCTTTCTGTCACCATTAAAAACCACCCAGTGGCCTGTCATGTAGCTGGGCCTTATTTTACTGAAGAAGAGGCAAAACCAAGGAGCTCAGAGGAGGAGAATGATCTGATCCAGCAGCGATAAGGCCCACTCTATGCCAACAGAGGAGGCATGACCTGACCCACAGCAGCCACCCAATAGAGGAGAAAAGCACTGAGGGAACAACGGTGTGGCACTCAACAATCTCTTCAGCCCAAGGAAGGAACAACGGCTGCCTGCTGAAGCTTGGGCTCACTGGCAAAGGTGGCACCATTGCTACGCCCATACAGGCCT
Organism: Castor canadensis; assembly: GCF_047511655.1. Lineage (NCBI taxonomy): Eukaryota > Metazoa > Chordata > Mammalia > Rodentia > Castoridae > Castor > Castor canadensis. Next base: position 10,089,924 of record NC_133398.1, on the reverse strand, counting down.
TAAGCTCTAGGCACAGTAGAGTCTTATTATTGGGTTTTCACTCTAAGTGCATGTGGGCCTTTTGGGATGTCTTCATTCTAGCCCACAAGCTTTCTATGACCTCGGCTCTACCTTTCCACAGAAGTTAGATGATAAAACTTAACCAGATTAGTAGATCAGTAAACTAATTTTTGTTCCAATTTAAAAAGAAAAAAGAATGTCAAAATGTATAGCTGTTTTGGGACTCTAATGTTGTGGAAAAGCAGCTGTTTTCATTTGTATTAGAGATATTAGTCATTCTTAGAATGGGGTGGAGTATTCGGCTAATAGCTTTGCTTTAACTTATGAAACTACAGGCCACAGAGACAAAATGTTGGCAAAATCACAATGTGATGGTTACACTTATATATAACATTTTTGTCTCAGAAAGTTTGGAAATGTTTATAATGGGCAGCAACTATTTAACAATGATGTTCTCCTAGAACATCATGACATGTAACCCAATGAAATGGATGGTAGCTTTTAGGAGAAAGGAAGTTTCCAAATAGAGAAAGTCTGTGACAGTAAGGGAAAGAGAAAATCATCTAAACTCTGGAATTTGAAAGTAAGCTATTTTCTTTTTACAAATTAAAAAATTACTTTCATCAAAGTAATCAATATCATATATTATATATATAATATATTTATTAATTTTTGGCAATACTGGGATTTGTACTCAGGTTCTCACACTTGCTAGGCAAGTGTTCTACCTACCACCTGAGTCACTCCATCAGCCCCACATACAGTATTAAAAGTAAATAATACTCTAAGGCCTATGATAAAAACTAATTCCCTGCCCTTTCCCTAAGTATCTCTTTATAGGCAATTAGTTTAAGGGTTTTTTTGGGCTGTTTTTTCTTTACATTCTTTATCCTATCCAGTGACTTAAAAATTATTATCCACATTAGATAGTATCTATAAACTCTGTACTCTCTCTCTCACATACACACACACACTCCTTCTGGAAAGTGAGTTTCCTGTACTTTTCTTCTTCTGTAACACAGTGTGAATAGTAACTTCCTCCTGCTGGATACCCCAAATGTCTGATTTTGGTGTACTTCTCTGGTTCCCCTGGGCAGCAAAACAGACCTTTTTTTTGGTGGTACTTGGGTTTGAATTCAAGGCCTTGCACTTGCTAAGCAGGTGCTATGCCACCACTTGAGCCAAGTCCCTAACCTTTTTTGCTTTGGTTATTTTTTGGATCAGCTCTAACATTTTTTTGGCAGGAGTTGGACTTGGACTTCAAGGCTTCTCTATGCCTCCTGCTTAGCTAGGATCACCGACGTGTACCACCATGTCTGGTCTGTTGTCTGAGATGGGGAGTGTCAATAACTTTTGTTCAGAATGGCCTGCAACCTCAATCCTACCGATTTCCACCTTCCAAGGAGCTGGGATTACAGGTACGATTCACTTGCCTGGCTTGCGACACCGATTTCAACTGATGTTCATTTGAAATTCAATTCTCTAAGAAAGTCTAATCTCTGATTACCTAAGTATAATGAATTGCTTTCTAAACAGAAAGTGGTGGCGTGGGATAGTAAGTAGAGAGGCTGGGAGTCATAGTTGGCTTCCACTACTTTTTAGTTGATTTATACAATGTTAACAGTCAGCAACTCTGGGCAGCAGTGGTTCTGGTCCACCAAAAAGGAATCCATGCCTGTCAAAAGGAGCTTTCACTTTACACAATTAATTTACTTAACTAGAGTCAACATCCTTTTCCCAAAGGAAAAGGAGGTTCTCATCCCTTTTTGTTGCAAGGCACTCACCAAGATTTGGCAAGATCAGTGTATTAGGAGCTCACTGTTGACAGGCCTCCAGTCTTTGCTGCAGGGTCCAGAAGCCGAGGGACTGTTCTCCCTTGCAGTTTTCAAGGCAGAGACAGGGCTATTTCTTTTAATGGCCACTGTTGATGCAGATGGAGTCCCTCATTGCTCAGGAGCCTGCCCAGCCTGTTACCTTGTCCACCTGACCCTGCAGCAGGGATGGATGTTGGAGGCCAAAGTAGGAGATGCATGGAAACAAGAGAAAAGACTGAGGAAATGCCTAATTCCAGGGCAAGAGAGACTTCTTTCAGCAGGGGAATTCACAAATCTGGGGACTCAGAAGGTCCTTTCTGTTGGAAAATGAAGGACTTACAAAAGCTACTAGTTAAACTCTCTACCGAATACGTCTTGTTGGTTTCATTTTTACTCCCATCTCCTGCACTAGAATGTGAATGAACTCTGAGAACAGGCAACTGCCATCCTTATCCACTGCCTCAAACATCATAGACTCCATAAATATTTACTGAATGTTAGTTTGCTTTCCAGCACCATACTTGTAAGATCTATGTGACCCTCGGGGCATTTTTTTTTTTTTATTTAAGAGTTAAATTGCACTTTATCTTAATTCACACTGTTCCATTATTTTTTTCAAAATCATCTAATAAATATTTATTACAAACTTAACCTCATTTTTTGCTATAAGGAACATTATAAAAAAAATGGAATGCTTCACGAATTTGCGTGTCATCCTTGCGCAGGGGCCATGCTAATCTTCTCTGTATCGTTCAATTTTAGTATATGTGCTGCTGAAGCAAGCACACACTGTTCCATTATTAAATGTAGTGTAGGGATAAGAAATAATAAAAGCAAGCTGCAGTTCTGCTATGATTTGATGTTTCTATGATTTACATGGTGACAGTCTCTGCGAAGACTGAGGAGTTCCCACAGGACACCTCAAATCTTCTGCAAAAACACTTGGGTTTTAATCACATCTCACCAACTTTCTATGTGAAAAACTGGTTCAATGAACAGTGGCATCCATATACCTTCTGAATGCTACACTATGATCAGTACCTAGAGAACCAAAGAAGTGGGTGCTGATCCCTCCCTTCCCACACCTACCTTCCTGAGTCATTCCAATGCCACTGGCCTGATTTTAAGTCAACTTTGTCTCTGGACATTATTGTCACTGTAAGGCAGGAAAAGAAAAACCCTCACTGACTAGCTATTTTTCTTCACGAACTTAAAGGAATTGCAGATACACAGCAGAAAGTACCACTATTTGCAACTGATTGAAAAAGAAAAAGGTTCTTTATGTAAAGTTGTAATTGCAGATGTGAAAAACTGCCCTGTAAATTGCTTATGGAGGAAAACGACTCTGGTATTAGGCCTCTGAAGCAATGGAACAGGAGTGAAGTGCCTCCAGTCCCTGGCTGCTCTTGGACTGGAGTAGGGTACCTCTTCTAAAATAGTAGTTTTTTATGGGAAATAGCTAATTGGCAGAGGAAGGGTTTTCCTTAGGGCTACCAACAGGATAAACACAGGAATGGTCTGTCTAAAGAAAGGGTCTTCTGCGTGTGCTGGGGAAAACCAAAACACTTCCTAGAGTCTGCAGAGATGTAAGGGGCAGACATAGCCCTCCAAGCTTCTTGTTTGTAATTCTATGATCACTCCCTCCAAAATCATATTGATGTAGTACATTTCCTCTTTTAAATGTTTGCTGAGAAGAAGCAACAGGCTCTGGGAGGTACTAAACTGTTAGAGTGAAAGCTTGCAAAAGTCACTTGTAAGTAAGTTTGTTACAGGCAATTAGTTTGCACAATTTATCTCCAGAATCTTGGGCACAGGAAATTAAATATACTGATATGAGCTATATGACAAATCAGCCTTAAGATCATTAATACATGTCTGTACGTATGAAAACTTGGGTTGATTTGGTTCCAAAGTCTTTTACTTTTCCATTGAGTCACACTGCCACCCCTAAATGAAGAAGGTGCACTTGGTCTTTCTAGGGACAAAAGTACACCCGCCTCCACTGTGCTGTGGGAGGAAGTAATGCTAGTGCTAAGTAGGATAACCTAGGGACATGTGGCTTTGAGCCCCAGGCCTCCCACTTATTACTGTGTGTCTGTGGCGAGTTTTGCAGCCTCTCCGAGCTTCAGTTCTCTCCTTCATAAAATGAAAACAACAACCACTTCAAATAGCTGTTTTAAGGATTAAAATACAATGGAAAAAAGATGTTTGCAGAGAATACTTTAAGTAAAGAGTAATAATTACATTGTAATTGTTTATGTGACTTAAAACTATAGGTTTTAATTTCCAAAACTGTGACCTCAAAGATGTTATTTAACATATTAGGTAGTGAAAAATTAAATATCTTACAAAAGATTAGTGTTTTCTATGCTACAAGGATATACACTTGCGATTTCAGAAATTCGTATTAATATGAAGTCTAAATTACTAGTTTTAATTTCTGTGAGTTCTTTTCTATTTTGTGAGCATTTTTATACTGCAGAAAAGTTGAGAAAACCCATGTATCCAACACTTACAGCTCACAATTGAAATTTTTTTACTACGACTACTTTACCACATTTTTATCCGTCAACTTTTTTAAAAATGCATTTTAAAACAAGGAACAGACAGACATCAGTACATTTGCCCTAAACCCTTTGGAGAACAAAGGATTGAGTATGATGTTTGTTTGCAAATGGCTAACTAGAGTTTGATGTTTAAGATACTCTTTTTACTTTCAGGTAAAATTTATATATGATGATATGCACAAATCTTACAAATGCTATTTGATAGCTCTGACAAATGCAAGTACCTTGTAATCCCAGTTCCTGTAAATGCTTATATGCTCTGCCAATATATAACTATTACCCCTACTCCAGAAGTTCTCTCATCAGCCTTTCATTTTAAGTGAGGAAGCTGTGAGGTAGTGAAAAATACATGGCAATCAAGAACCAAATTTCATCTGCATCACTCATTAGCAATACACATGCATGTGCACACACAGACACACTCACACCACTCACACTGTGTGTACATATGCGTATGTACCAATTTGTTCTCTATATATATCCTCAGTTTTCTCAACCATAAAAAAAGATAAAGCCCACCTCAAAAGTCTTTTAGAGGTTAAATACAAAAATATCTGCAATATAATAAATTTCCAGTAGATGAAATCTACTTTCTACTTCTATTTCCCTCACTTCCCAATCTAGGAATGCTACTCTCAAAAAGAAAATGGTAAGGACAAAAAAAAAAACCAAAAAAACCCAAAAATTCCAGTTAAATGAGAGATGAGGGAAAAAGGAATCTCTCTGCATAGGCAGTTCTCTCCCAATTTATCCACTTTGACTTCAGCTAATTAAACATCTGTCTCAACAGTCTCCTCAGCAAATTAGTCATCCCTACTTTGTGACACTGATTGTTGGTTGCAGCCTTTTCCCCACTTGCTACCATTCCCAGAAACTTCTAGGAGTTTACTCACCAGGCACATGGCAAGGAATGATGCAGGGTCCCCATTAACCCCCTACAGTTGCCCTTGGTGCCAGTGCTGTTCATAATGCTGCCAGGCGTGTCCTTAACATGCCTCCCCCAAAATAAACCTGCTAAGGGGTGATAACTTTTTGTCTACATTTCTGATTTCCAGATCATGATGCATTTTCTAAATGTTATGTGCATGTACCAAACTAAAACAAAGTATTTAATAAAAATCTCACCGAAAACCTATTTTATCAACTAATTTTGATGACATAGCAAGGAAATAACATAAGGTTTCAGATGCGGTGAACTGGATTCTGGTGAATTACCACACAGATCTTTCTGAACACATAAACAAAAGCTTTGTGGGTGACCAAAAGGCCAGAAGGAAAAAAGTGAAGTTGAGTGGCATGGAGTGTGCCGTTCTCTATATACTGGTGTGTGTACCTTCTGGGCAAGAAGAATGAGGTTGGGTAGGGGAAATGGGATTTTCAACTACAAAGCACACCTTTAAAATGATTTTCTAAAATGAGACCTTCTCTTAATCCCTTTCCCTACCAAAAGAGAAACTTTAGATGTATCTTTTAGAAAAATAAATGGCTAATAAACACATTTAAAAATATTTAGCTACACTAAATAGCCAGATATGCAAATTAAAATTAGATACTGTTAACCATCAGTTTGGCAAAAAATTAAAGATGGAGAACATCCAGTATTGGTAAGGAGGTAGAAAAAACAGAAAAGGTGTTCTCATATGCTCTGGGAGTGACAAAAAATGGGTAGAGACTCAATTTTGTTCTTTTTGGCACTACTAGGGTTTGAACTCAGGGCCTCACGCTTGCTAGGGAGGTGCTTTGCTGCTTGAGTCACTCCACCAGCCCTTGGTAGAAACTTCTTGAAGGAAATTTGTTTTTCTCAACATTTTAAATAAGCAAACCTTGACAAGCAATTTCATATTTAAAATCTAGCACAAATATGTAATGAATATGCATGAGATTTTTGCATTTTTTGTATACTGAAAATTTGTAAACGATCTAAAATTTTTCAATACAGAGCTAAGTTAAACTTAAGAAAAATAAAAATGCATAGTTATTCTAATATAGATTATATGACATATTGAATGAAAAAAGAAAATATAGAATCATATACATTGTGTGGTATTCACAACCAAAAAAAAAAAAAAACCCTTTTAACAAATACATTTTGTCTGAGTTGATCTGACAAATATATTTATTGACAGGCATCCTGGCAGATGTTGAGACTGTAAAGGATTAAAAAAATTAAAACAGGTCAGATGTGATGGTGTATGCCTGTAATCCTAGCTACTCAGGAGGCAGAAACTGGAAGGATCACTGTTTGAGGCCAAGCGACGCAATAACTTAACAAGACTCCACTTTAACAAATAACTGGCTTATTTGGTGCACACATGTAATACCAGCTATGTGGGAGGTATAGGTAGAAGGATCAAAATCTGAGGATGACCCTGGTAAAAAATGTAAGCCATATATGAAAAGTAACTAAAGGACTGGGTGCATGGCTCAAGTGGTAGAGCACCTGCCTAGTACGCATGAGGCCCTGAGTTCAAACTCTGGTACTGCCTCCCCCTAAAACACCCCCCAGAAATTAAAAACAAAGAAAAAACAAAAATCAGGGACCTTATAGCCTATATTCATACCTATATGTGAACTGAATAAAAAAAATTATACCAAAGAAAGTCAAAGGAGAACAGAGCAGATGACACTTTTTACTGCAAATATCTCAAAAATGTTTGAGTTTTTCAACAAATATTTAACTTTTAAAAGATCTTTTTCCAAGCCTATCTTTTACTACCATCTTCTTTTGAGATTAACCTCAGGAAATCTGGCTCTAGTTCCAAGCTATTCCAAGGCTTCCAAACTGTGCACTCAACTCCAGTATAAGAAACCAGATTTTGACCAAGGTGTCCACCCCACCCTTTCTCCAACAGAGCACCTTCCACACTTCTCTACAGCTGAGTTCAGGACTCTATCATCTGAACAGGTTCCTCAGAAGCTCTGCCACTCATGTTTTTTTGGCCTCTATTACCTTTGTACAATGCACATGGTGCATGAAAATCAATTCTGACTATATTGCTCTCATTTATATGCCCACACTCTGCCATCAAATAAAGTTAAAATTTAACGTACTTTATAAACATGACCTGGCCCCAAATGACCAACTTCAGTCTCATCATGCCTTACCCTCCCAACCCCTACTCCATAGTCTCATTATCCTGAGCTCCATCTGGTTTCCATAAAGTACCAAGCTCTCCTTTCTTTCCTTCAGTGTGAATTCTGGATCACATCCCTCTGCCACATTTCATTCCTCTTACAGACTTAGCCAGATTATCTGCTTAGTCTTTCCTGGCTCTCTGGCATTGGACCAGGGCTTCCCTTCCTCTATGCCCTGAACTTACTTCTGTTCACACAGGCATGGTATAATAACTGCTTGTTTATTTGCCTCTCTCCCTAACTGAATAGCAAGCTCCTTGAGGATCAGGACTATTTCTTGGTCTCTACAAAATTCCTAGGGCCTACATAATATCTGCTACATTCTAAGCCCCAATAAGGAAATGTGCCTCTTCCAGTTGAGTATACTTCTGGGCCTGGTCTGGTCAATCTGGCTCCTGCCTAGCTTCTGTAGCTTGCCCTCTGCCCTCTTCTTGCTTAGCAATTTGGAACTTCTATGTTCTACAGCTACATCTCAAAGTATGTCGTCTCCTCTGCCTGGAATGTTCTCATTTAGCTACCTAGCAAAGTTGATCAAGAGTTAACCTTCAAAAAATCATCAAAGAAATCACTGCAGCCAGGTGCCAGTGGCTCAAACCTATAATCCTAGCTACACAGGAGGCAGAGATCCTGTGATCAGGAGGATCACAGTTCGAAGCCAGCCCAGGCAAATAGTTTGAGAGACCCTACCTCGAAACAACCCATCATGAAAAAGGTCTAGGGGGGTGACTCAAGGTGTAGGCCCTGAGTTCTGCAAAAAGAAAAGAAATCACTATGGAGCATCTTTTCTCAGCCCCCTGCCCCACTCAGTAGTTTTAAATACTTCATTCCCTTATCTGGGCTGCTTTGGTAGCTTAGATGCTTCTGCTCATGGATCTACCAGGCTTTATTGCCTCTTTTTCTGTGTTCTCAGGACTGATATCGAGACTAACATTGGCTCAGAGGCAGCATTTGGTGATGACTGCTGAACCAAGTCATACAGAGCTTAAGATCACACAATGTTGTGATGAATCCTCACTTACCCTCTCCAATGTTAGTGCTGAGGCAAGTAAGTGAGGCCCAGAGAGGTTAAGTTCATGATTACATATTCAGTCACTATAGTTCCTTAATTCTAAGACAGAGGTTTCTTCATTTTTAAATCATTTCTAAAATTGGGATGTAGCTTATAGTCAGTATGTACATTTAAAGCAGCAGTGTTACTGAATCAGGATTGCTTAGCAGAAAAAGACTCTTTGCTTCCAAGCTGTGTGCGCCTCCCTTGCCACAACACAGTCCCTTGGCATGTAAGTCTTTTCCTTTCATTCTGCTTTTTCATTAATCTAATCCATGCTTGTGACTGCCCCAGATGAAGTGAATGAATAGATTTTGTAATGGAAAAGGAACTTCTGAAAGATTAGCGACTAGCAGGAAGAGTAAATGCTGGTCAAATGTAGTTTTGGAGAATGATATATTTCAAGTTTTTCTGATGTGGCAGTTGCGAGAGCTCTTAACACCTTTCTAAAATAATTGGGTCTCTGAAGTGGTTCCAAAAGATTTTTGCTTGACATAAATTCTCTAAATTTCCAGGCTTTCTGGATAAAATAGTTGACTGCAATGCCATCTTTAATGTGTTCTGCTCTATACTCGAGAAGATCCATCAGGAGCCTCAGAGTACTCTAGAAGAGGGATGCTCAGGTGAGATGAAACAACAAGATGAAGAGGCAGAGAAAGCAGGTGAGGAGAAATATTTAACTTGAAGCTTCTTGCCTGGGGCACTTCTGAGTTATACATTTAAACACCTTAGCAGCCCTAATTTACTATATCATTATCTCACAGGGTCACTGGATACTGAATATTGGGTCTTTATCTCTTTCTTACTTGGCTCCAGCTTGAATGGTATCAGTATGATTATTCTTTCATAAGGAGGCACAGTTGTCTGCAGAAATTACTCTTTGAAAAAAAAATTAAATAGTCTTATTTACCTTTTCTTCTTTGGGATTACCTACTACATTATAAGGAAATCACATGTTGGTGTCCCTGGTTTCTATAGAAGAAAGGGTACTGGGTTTCCTGTCTTTACAATTACACATGAAGAAGGACTCTGTTCAGTTCTACAGCTGGAAGAGTCTTGAGCTTACCTGAGCCTATAGAGAGCATTTCAGGTTCAAAAAGTGTTAAAAACTCAACTCCATTACAACACATATAGGGTTCCCTTTCTAACAGTGCAGTTCAGGCCAGGTGTATGTTCCTTTAAGAAAGCTAGACATAAAACATTAAAACTGACAGCAATACAGACAAACAGTGCAATTACAAAAAGAATCTGCAGCTTTATATTCAGACTCACCACAGGGTTCCTTTAAATGCTGCTCTTCCCTAGTGCATGTAGATCTCACAATCAATGAACATTTCTGTTTACAGAATTTTAAATTTGTTCTCCCATTAGGGTTCTAATAAGCAACATGGTACAAATAAAAAGAGTATGGGCTTTGAGGTCAAAAAAACCTGGGCTCCAATTTAGATTCACCATTTACTTGTTGTGGAAATCTGGGTCTGGGTAACTAACCTCTCAGAGATGAGGATAGGGAGGCTCAGAAGTACCTGGTTACACACATAGTAACCACAGTTCCTCCATTCGAAAATAGGCCTTTTTCTGTTCTCTTTTTAACCTTTCTCAAGTCTCACATATAAAATAAGTATAATGAACTTATTTTTCAGGTATGTTGTGTTGCTTAAATGAGATAATATTGCTAAGCACACAAAGGCACTCAGTATATCAGCTCTTACACCCTTGGAATAGATCTTGCTTTTTGGAAAGACCAAGTCTTCTCCTGACACATATCCAGAAATCCCCCTTAAAACTTTTTTTTTTGCAGTACTTGGGATTGAATTCAGGGTCTTGGGGTTGATAGGCAAGCACCTTACCACTTGAGCTATGCTTCCAGCCCATTTGTTTATTATTATTACTACATATTTATTTATTCCTTTTATTTAACACAGAGTTTCATTAACTTTGCCAGGGCTGGCCTCACACTTTGGTCCTTTTGCCTCCACTCCAGAGTAGCTGAGATTACTGGTGTGTGCCACCATACCCAGCTAAAATACTCTTGATAAATAATGAATTCATTTGTATACAACTTTCTAGGTCTAGCTGGCTTGAAAGTAAGGCCTTCCATGTGTGATACTGCAGACCCTGTCACAGCCAGTCTGCACCAGCAGGTCCACATTAGGTCACAGGCTCTCAACTCTTCCTCTTCTCCTTTGTCCAGGCCTCTGCCTGATCTCTGCTGGTCAGAGTGTAACCATCAACTCTGAACTTCTTCCCCAATTTCTTACCAGTTCTTTCCTTTCTTTGGCTTGATATTTTTTCTGTCCCATTTCCTCTTTGAACCTCAGTAGTTAGAAGTTTGGATTTTACTTTGAATACAAATGGAAGTCATTGAAGGGTTTGGAGTAGATATGATCTGATTTATAATTTACAAGATCTCTGGTTGGGGGCAATGGACTGGAGGGGACTAAGAACAGAGGCAGGAAAACCAGCCAGTGTGCTATTTCACCAGTCCAGATGAAAAGTCACAGTGATTTTCACCCATCCAATGGAGATAGGAAAGACTGCATTATTCTTTCAGGATATACTCTAGAGGTACAAATGAAGTGTCTTACTAATGGTTAGGACATGGGAAGACAGTACAGGGAAAAATTCAAGCCTGATGACTGGATATGTGGCTCCATGACTGGGTGGATGATGGTACCATTTATTGGACTGGGCACCTGTTGTGGAAGCTAAATAAATTAAACTGAAAAATAATCTGAAATGTACTTTTTGTATTAAAATATGATAAACCACTGCTTTAAATGACAGTGCTCACTCCTCTACTCTTCAAAGACTCAGGGAGGAAATCTCTGAGCATCCTCCCTATATGATGCAGTCAACTCCCCTGCCTGCTATTCATTTTCATTCATTCTCTCTCTCTCTGTGTCTCAGTCCCTTATGTTTACCTTCCTTCTAGAGCATAAGGTCCTCCTCAGCAAGGGCTTTATTGATGTTCAGCACTGTTATACCCAACACAGGTGTAATGAAGACTGCACAGTTATAAATATACTATGGAATAATACACAGATTTTATATTGATTTTAATGGATGACCTAAAAATCCAATGATGCATCATTGGGGGTTTCTCAGACCAGAACCTCATGCCTTATGACTGATGCTTCTTGCAGCCCCCACTATCCTTTAGGGAACACTGATGACATTCTAGGAGTTTTGTGAAAACATACAAACTAGCAAGCAATAAGGCACCCTGTGACTCTTAAGTAAGGTGTCAAAAGGGAGTTCATTTCACAGAGCTAATACTTTCAAGTTCTACGTGAAATTTTATGAGAGAAGTATGAATTAATGTTATAAGGCCTATTAACAATGTTGTAAGAACTTTTAAAAAGGATCTTCAAACTAATAAAAATTTGTTTTTCACATCAAAAAGCAAGAACAGATGAGGGTGAGGAAAAGTTAGTATGCTTCTGTTCAATCTTTCAGTGGGCAACATAAAAACACTTCCATTTCATAATGAGAATGAATACTGAATTAGAGCTATGTAGAAGTCTATCCTGCTTGGTAAATCCCATTGTGAAGCTTTTCTCTTTTGTAGATTAAGAAGCATCTATATTTCTGTGTTGGTGTGAAAACTGAAATTGATCTGCCCCTATTTCTCAACATTAGCTATCATCCCCAACATTACGCTTCAGGACACTGGTGAAGGCTGCTGGGTAACAGCGTATTTAAAAACAAACAAGCAAAGCACTAAGAAGCTCAGGTCGCTGATCAGGAGGGCGGCCTTGACAGAGAGAGAGGTTGATGACTGAGCCTTTATTCACTACACAACAGGCTAGTATAGCGTACTGTCTGAATCCAGAGACCTGACAGGCTATCTTCACTGTGTCAAAAACATACCCGCCCAACCTTTTAAAATTAGTAAAAAGACTTCATCTAATTCTTCTAAAAACCAGATTCTCCATTTACTATTTTCTTCAGCAGTGCGGACTTTCTCCCAAGGCAAGTAGATTCCAAATGTCAAGTGGGTCAGTAATAAAATGAAAAATTAGAGAGAAACTTTAAAAGAGACATTTAAAAATAGACTTTAAGAAACGGGCATTAGCAGAGAACTGACTAGAACACACTGTGAAAAGAATACTATAGTTAAGTATATGAATATTAATAGGAAAAAACCCTGCAGTGTTCATAAATAGTTATGACTTGATGAAATAATTACAAACAATGCAAGTTAAAATTTTAGATTAGTTACAGTGATATTCTATCTAAAAAGCAAAAATACTTTGAAACCCTGAAGGTGTCTATTGACAAAGCTATTTACTTAAAGAACTGCTGCTCAAGCATCTACTATTTTCTGATTTTTTTTTTTTAAACAAATAAAAACTGAGAAGCAAGTGCTAGAGGAAAGGACAACAGAGTGTTCAATGATTAGGACTGCCATTAAACCCACACCTTGATTTGATAATGAAAGTTCAAATTCTACATTTACAGTCATTATTAAATGAAGAGCTGTGTGGACAGTCTGGGGAAAAAAAAAAAAAAAAAAAAGAAGAGGTTAAAGCTAGGTGCCGGTGGCTCAAACCTGTAATCCTAGCTACTTGGAAGGCTGAGATCCATTGGCAAGATTGAGATTCAAGGCTAGCCTGGGCAAATAGTTTGCTAAACTCTATCTCCAAAAAATAACCAGACCAAAATGGACTGGAGGTATGGCTCAAGTGGTAGAGCACCTGCTTTGCAAGTGTGAAACCCTGAGCTCAAACTCCACACCCACCAAAAGAAAAAAGGAAAAAAAAAAAAGAACTTAAAGGTTTGTAAGATCAGAAGTACACTGCTAGCCTATCAAAGGGTTTCTGAAAATCTTGGTTCTTATATAACCAACCTCTAACAAATAAAAATGGACAAGTGGGGTTCTGCACTCAATCAGGTAAAAACTGAGCACTCTAACCCTGTCCTGAACAAGGGGCATAACAGACACCTTCTTGCAAAGACTGTAGTAGAAGCTTACAGGATGAGTGTGTCTAACCTGGCATTGCATCCCAATGCTAGGTTATGACTAAATTCCTATGCCATAAGGGCCAAGTGATAAGTATCTTATAGCTAACTATGAGCACCAACAGCTTTTTTTAAAATTTAAATTAAATGTATGAGTGTTTACCTTTATGACAAAGATTTTCCTCTTTTCATTAACCACCCTCCAAAAGAAGTTCATTCTGCAATACAAAGTTCAAACCCACAAAATGTACCCTGCTTATGCCATGTTAACCTTAAACAAATATCTTTGCCAAACTAGAGATTCTTATGTTTTATGAGAACAGACTTGATGAAACAGTTGAGTTTATTTTAAGAAGATTTTTGGATTAAGAAAATGGACAGTAATTTACGTAAATGTATCAATCTCAATTGGCTTCTCTAGTATGAAAAGGAATAAATAATGCAGATCACTGTTTTTTGAATATCAAGTTCTAAGTCTTTGCAAGGATATGGTAAAGACTCTGATGGAAATGGCATGGATGTGTATCCAGAGTGAACGTAAGTATGTGTGTGTATGATAAATGTGGACATCGGGGATGGACATAGATAAACAGTTATAAGTTTGGACAGAGATGGCTGGAGAAAGAAGGAAAGACACTAGCTTATATAACCCAATAAGTTAACAGGGGATTCATGGTCTAAAAAAAAAAATCAATGACAGAAGAATTTCTATTAAGAAGGTTAGAATTATATCACAAAATGTACTAAAACGTAAAAAATTTAGGGACAAAACAAGAAAAAAGAAACCAGATTCTAGAGAATGAATGTTTTAAAAATATCTTTGAGTACCTGAAGCTATTTAAAAGCTATTAGATGGCACCTGGAACCCCAAAACATATACTTTCCCCTGGGAAGGAGACTCTATGCCTCTTCAATCATCCCCTAAATGCAAAGAGGTTTGACCCCCATAGAATAGATAAAAGTCACCCAAAAAATGAACAAAAGAGGTGTTTGGAAAAACCAGAACACCATTCATCCCAGCTAACGACTTGTTCATTATGAGTGATGATGGATAAAGACTTCTCATGCTGAGATGAAATCAAGATTTATATGCATTGTTTCCTCTCCCAACTTGTGGGAAGATCATCATCATTTAATTCTATCTCTGCGGCCAGTGATGGGCATCCAGAGAGCTGGTTATCAAACGGCGCAGTCAGCTGGCAAAAGCCGAAACGTGCAGTTGGCACATCTGGACGGAGCCGCCACAGCCGAGGGTGAACAATGACTCTTGGCAAGCATCCAAATTGCTTGCAGACGCTAGCAGGTCTCATCTACAACCGCCCCTACCAGCATCTCTCTCTCTCTCTTTTTTTATGAGAATCAGATTTTCATTGCTCCATTCAATTGCTCTCCTCTGCCATTTTTTACAGCTCTTATCGTTCCCCTGGAATATGGCCTTGAGACAGCTCATCCGTGTCCTTCAGTGGGTTATCTCTTCTAACTTTTATTAAAACTTCAGCTTTCATCTGAAGATAGCTAATTAAATCTGGAACAGATTATATGCCTCCCCTTAAAAAGAGCACAAAACTATTTTCTTCAGCCTGAGCACTGCTTTTTTTCCCCCCCACTTTCCAAAAGGTGAAATCAAAGGTGCTTAAGAAGTCTATTTACAAAGCTAAGATACTGTCCATGTTATATACAGGCTCATTTATGCTAAAATAGTCTGTAGTATGACAAATCTTTGAGCTATTTCTCAAAATAATTATTTCTCAATACTGGTAATTTTTTGTCTTATACCTTTGAAATATCATAGCTAATACCATAAGCCTATTTTCCACATAAAGTTGGGTAATGAGGAGTTACAGATTAACAGCTCTTTGTGTGCATCGAGATTCATCTTCAAAAAAATTTTTTTAACATTTCCCTCATTTGGTAAAAATGAAGTGCAAATTTTTCCTCATTTTTTTCCTGTACTATACTCAAGACTAGTACTAAAATATGGAAAATGATGTGAAAACATGAATTTAAAAGCAGCAATTCAATTAGAATTGATTCTTTTTTTGTTTGTTTTGTTTTTGTGGTGCTGGGGGTTCACACTAAGGTGCCACATGCATCTTAGGCAGTACTCTGTTACTAAGCTACATCTCTAGCCCCCTGATTTGGGTTTTAAGACAGTTTTACATTAACTAATGGTTAATACAAGAAGCTCTGTCTTAATTTACCACACATTATTAATGATCAAATGCTCATAACTGATATGAACACATTCTTCTCACATATGTCACTGACCTAGTCTCTCCCTGAGGCCTAGAGAAAGCTCAAATCACTTTTTTTTAAAACTGTAGATGTGCTAACTAACCTTTTAGCAATGATATCTGAAACAATCTAGCCAACCATCACATACACACACAAACAGAGCTTTTTTTAACAAAGGATTAAGCTTCTATGATTTAACTATCCCACCTGAAATTTTCTGGGATCCTTTTCTTCGCTTCACTGCCTTTAGCAAGATTTCCTTCATGGTGACCTTTGTGTTGTCCACCTGAATAAGGGAGAATCCATGAGCAGCATTTCTGCAAGAAGAGACATATTAAATCACCACCAACATTCAACCAGAGAGATGTTATTATGATCTTTACTGTGCTTCAGGAAATTTTAAAATAAGTACACATCAAAGTGCCAATTATTTAAGAATAGGTTGAATAAATCTACTTCTAATGTGTACAAGTAGCTCCAAGTGAAAGACAGACCAGGTTTATGGCAGGATTTCCTAATTTATCTCAAATTGAACCTAACTGCTCTGTGTGGGTCAGTAGTACCATGGGTTCCTAGTTGTGGGCTCCCAAGTCAAATTCTGAGCAAGGACTGACAATAAACTTGGTTTATTTAGTAGATGTCACTGCAGGCTAATACTACCATCATCATAAGTTCATTGTGCCCCAGAGGAAAAACAACATGGGCAGGGGGCAAGGAAAATGATATGCCAACACAATTTAGATGAAGGAAAAGAAAAGACTCTTCCAGTTGACTAGTAAAGTATCTATCTATCCATCCATCCATCCATCTAGTTTGTATATACTTCAGATGGAATGATTTCATCTACTTAATCCTAGAAAGTCAAACAAAATATTAGCTGAAGCACAACACTATTTGTGAGACACTAACACTAACTGTAAGCTTCTAGACAAACTGGTTTATCTGGATAGGAAAAATCAGCTATGAACAAGTATGCTGAAAACAACAACAACAACAAAAAACCCCAGTTCATCTCCTGGGTGAGGTGTAACTTCACTAACACTATTAATTGCAATAGCAACTATCACAAATACTACCCACTACGCTTGGGTACTGGAACAAAACAAGACAATTCCAAGTAGGCTCATGTAACAAACAGGACCCAAGTTTCCAACTATGGAACATGGGAATTGCTACAAGGAGTTTGGTCACATTCCCACTTCCCCGTAAGAATCTCAAAGAGAAACATGGCCAAAAACCATTGCAGAACTTCATATGACAAGAATCTGAAAGAAAAGCCAAGCCCCAAGCTAAGCCTTGGAAAAGCTTCCCAATGGCAGGACAGACTGGGAAGGGGAATGAAGCCTAGGCTGAACCCAACCAGGTGATTGCCTCTCCACAGGGGCTAGGGGCTGATCTCAAAACCAAGGACCCAATTTGCTTCCCTAATACAAAGACATCTCCACAACCCCCCCTTTCCACACTGCTTGCTGTTTAATCCTTGACATTCCATTTGTTAAAAAGCAAAAGCTGAGGCTGGTCTGGCCAGCATGATCATCCATTTTAACTTGGTCAAGTTCTTGCTATCGAACAGCAGGCCTGAGAACTGTCAAGCTAATTTTACTGAACACTCTGTTACTGAATCATGCCTGAGCCCTGGCCATTCTTAACCTCAGAAGCTGGACCCCATCCCAGAACAATCTTTAAAAGTTTATTTTACTGATCAAAGCAAAATAAGAAATAGCTCCTTTAAAAAAAAACAAAACTGTATTTAGAGAACGATGCAGTAAGTGATACTTTGGCAAGAGTACTGAAATGTAAAGTGCCTTGTGCATTTAAAAACTTGGGGGTATTTGCTTTGGCGCTAGGCCATTGTGTGTCTGGAACAAATGCCAATCAACCACATTCAAATTTGCCTTCCCCTGCGTTCTCCTCAGAAGTCAGTATGTGCTCCATCTGTGACAATATGTTGGGCGATGGATGAGCAGGGCCGAAAGGGAACACAAGTTCTTGAGTACTCACAAACTAGTACTGGCCTAGATCTCGAGAACTCTCACTCACCTGGCTTCTACCTGAACTAATGTAGATGTGAGCCTGGTTATATATTGCTTACATTCTCTCCTCATCTGTGGCTGGCTGATGGTATTATCCCAAGCCAATATGTTTGTCTTTCTCAGCAAAGGCAGACTAAAAGCTCAAAAAGAAGCCTTGTGTTTGGACTAACTTCCATAAATTAAAAGTGTCCTTTTAAAAGATTTTTGAACAGAGGAAAATCCCCAACCTGCACTTTTCTGTCATTTTACCAAAACGTACCTAGGTGACAAGGTTAAAGCAAGCAAGAGGAAATCCCTGGCACTTATCATCCACAGGCATTACTGATAAATTGTGTGGTGGAGAAATAAAGGATTACCTTCTGTATTTTTTCATTACACTTTTCTTTTGTTACAGAATACATAAATCCATTGTGGCACAATGTAATATGTATCACCATGCTACACCTGCGGACGCTTCTGAGCGGCTGCCATGTCTGTGCAGTCAGGAATGATAAGTGAACCACCCGTGAATGTTAACGATAGTGATCATTCTGAGGTAACTCGGCTCTCCATCTTCCTTTACAGCCTCTGTGCTGAAGCCAGGGTAGCAAGGTTCATGAGAGGAAAATGAAAACAACAGTGAAGGGAAGGGGAACACACGGCACTTAGAATGTGCCTTCACAAGTGTGCACTATCTTACTCTGGGGCTCCATTTCTATAAAAATGTGCACATTAAAAGGAGAAAAAGGCTCTGCCCCACGTACTGCACACTCAACCAGACCTAATGAAAGCTTCCCGTCAGCCTCACTCTCCATTCCTTTCCCTCCAGACAAATGCAAACTTTGGATCTTGTTCCCCATCTATAGCATGGGGTGGGGGAGGGGAGATAAAATGGGCAACATTTTGGTTTGAGTGAAACATGCATGTTTCTAAAGCTAAGAACATTGAATGCAGTGATTCTTAGCATTCATCTAGGTACAACTGTTAAGTTATGCTCCCATTTAATAAATTGAAATGGAGACTTGCTACCACAATTTTCAGCTTGACTTCCAAACATTCTGGGTTTTATGCCTCATTTCTTTACATCCAGGGTTTTTTATGGGCTTTCTAGAAGTTTATTGAAATACATCTTTAAAGTCACTCTTATGCCATGGAGGGCACTGGGTCTGAGACAGAGAAGATAATAGTCTTGTAGGAAATGTGTGCTGCTTGTTCTGCCTCTCTTCCTCTGAGCTGGGACCTGCATAGCCCAGATGGACAGGAAGGTCACACTTAGATGCAGCGTCTTGGCTCAGAAACTGCTGCCCTTGTGGACAGGCAGTCTGTTTCCCCCAGGGCAGGGCATTCCAGGGGTACCAAGCAGAGACAGCTGCCTTTTGCCCAGGCTGGTACAGGATGAAATTTCACTTTAAGAAGCTGACTAAATGCTGCCAGGAGTGCTTCAGTCAACTCAAAGCTAAGTCCTGTCAAGTCTGGTAACCACTGAAAAACGTTCAGGCATTTTAAAAAGAGATTACTCACTTGAGGAATTCAGCTCTGTGCCTGTGCAAAGCCACTCAGTTACCACAGAGTTTTGATGCCAGCATTAACCCAATACAAAGAGCACTTTTCTACTAAATAGTAAACCAGAGGTGACAGCAGACACATGGGAAACAGGGGCATAGGTCTTCATCTGAAAAGCTTGGATTCTCTGTACAGGGCAGAGTCTGAGCCAGAATCCAAGTGAGAGGGAAGCACATGACTGCAAGTTAAACACCCTTTTATTGAAATCCTGGTTTCCTGGCTGACCAAAATACTGCCTTATCAGTGAGAACCTTACCTGCATCCATGAAGTGAGGCTACTTCCCTTCAAAACTGTCATGAGGATAAAATATGCAATGAATGCCAAGCATCTGGCACTAAGGCTGGCAAATATAGTAAAAGGAGTTTCTCAGTGTTAGTTCTTTATTCCTCTTGACCCAAGTCATCACCCCAACAGAAGAGGCCCCACAAAGCCCCTCTCTGCCTCAGTTCCTCTGCAAAAATTGCCTCTGAGAGATGGACATCAACTGCATGTAACTGGTAACCTAGGTGCATTACATGAGATCTGCTGGGTTTGGTGGCTGAATTTAGGGACACTGTCAGCAAGCAGCCTCTGGCCTTGGCATCAAAACCTCCCTGAGGTTCAAAGGAGAGCACTCTGAGCTCAGTTTTCAGTTTTCCTTTTGGGGAGTAAACCACAGAAGCAAGTATTTCCTACCTTAGTTTAACTCATTAGCTTTGGATGAGAATGATAGAAATTAAAAATTATGAGATTTATTAAGAGCGTTTTGATTTGTACGGTACAAGTTGTTCACTGTTTAAGAGTTATAAAAATAATAGTAGCAACTAGTATTTACTGAATGCTTATTATGTGCCCTGTGCTGTTTTAAGCTTAAAAAAGCTATCTTAATTTATTCAACCCTAAAATGGTTACTAATATTACACTATTTTATAGAAACTGAGGCTGGAGATATCAGGGAATTTACCTGAGGTCATCCTCTATTAAATATCCTATTTTGGATTCAGAAATCAACAATATGGTCCCTAATCTATATTGCAGAGTTTAGTGGGAGAGAAAGACAAAGAAGCCAGTCACACTGACATTTCTCTGTAATATGCACACAGATGAAGGAAACCTCAGAGTGCTGCTGAGACACAAGAACACTGAAGCCAGTACATGTGGCTTCAGAGAGGTGTCCTCATAAGATGTCCCCAAATACATGTAGGTTTTAGCCTTATACCATGCCAAGAAAGATGGTGTCAATACTAGAAGGCAGCAGAGCACAGCAAGCTCTCCAATACAGTGGCTGGTTTAGTCAAGCTTTGCATTCATTGGGTGAACAACATAATTGCTTTGATTTCATTTCCTCGTGGACAAAATGGGAATGGTAGCAATTCTTAGACTGTAAGACTGTACTTCTAAACTGTTTACCGTAACACCTGTCAAATATTGAATACTTAGAATAAGTAACAACTAATACATTATACTAATGATATATATTATATATTATTATTATATTATATATTATATATATCTCTATATAATATAGATATATTATTATTATATATCATATATACAAAGAAGTGATGTATACTGAGCCAATAATAGTCAACATTTACTGAGCACTTACTATATTTACATAATCCCCTGGCCCCTCATAGGTAGGGGTCCCATTTTATAACAGAGGGAATTGATGTTTGGCCAGGTAAGACACTTGTCTGGAGTTATACACTAAGTTATTAAGTTACACAGCTAACACCAAATCCTGAAGGAGCCACAACTTGACCATAGGTCTGTGAGACTGTGATGTCTGTGTTTTTAATCCCTCAATGGCTCACAGGGAGGGTGAGGGACTCAGAAAAAGAAGAGCACATCCAGAGAGCACATCCTCCAGACAGGGACTACTAATCAACCTGCAGGACAGTTTCTTCTACTGTAATAAATCCAGTTTGATTACACATGTCCTCACTCTCAGACTAACCATAGGACCTACAAGATCCTTTCTGAAAAGACCTTGGAGAATGTCATGGTTTCATGCCCACATTCTCCATTTCCAGAAGTGGGGAGGTTACCAACAGCAGTGCTCGGTTCTCTGATCCTGATCAGTTCACAGTAGCAATGCAGATGTGGTCCTCTGATTCCCAACCGCTTTGATCCCACTTCTATGTGTGCTCATTCCCTGGTACTTCAAGGTAGAAAATAAAGATATATAAGCAAGAGGAAGCCATGTAATAACTGCAGCATGCCTGCTTTAGAGCCAGCCCTTTGGTTGTTACTTTATCCATAAAGAGAGTTCATACTAGTGTGAATGCTGTACTTTGTTTTCCCTTGCACTGACCAATTTTTTTTTTAAAGATCAAAGCATATTGTGTGAGTATATGATGTTTGACATTGGACAAAGTACTCTTTTTCAAAACAGACATTTTCCAAAAACATAACTCGCTAGACTAATGGGCAGTGAGAAGCCAAAATGACTGCCCTCCGCCTTCTCCTTGTGTATCTTTGCCAGAGTCCTTGGGACTTGCCAAATCCGGTCATGCCTGCTTAGCTTGCTCGACTGATTGTGCCAGAAAAGAAAATAAGACACAGATGTATTTGAGCTCTTTGAGATGCCAGTAAGAGAGACAGCTAATGGCTTCATTTCGACCCTCCCCTTCCAGCTGGGCACAGGTGGGGGATAATGAGGTCCCTCTCCCTAATCAAACTCAATTATTTACTACTCTATATAACCGCAAAGACATTCACATTCAGTCTAGAATATAAAACACACCGTGGGCTACTTCCAACCACCGCCATTGGGTATTTATAACAAACTCAAGTGGCTAACAGTTTGCCTTGGCAGGAATTTAAGTGTGTAAAGTTTTGCAAACTGTTTCTGTTCAAATATGTCCTGCTGAAATGGGGTCCCAGGCGGGGTTCCATAACTGTCAGGTCAGTGAACTGCATAACATCTGAGAATGTATTCACCACGCAGTGCCGACAGGATCTGGAAATCAAACGCTTCGTTCTATCGCAACCTTCTGAGAAGCATCACAGTTTTTCAACTGCAAGACTGACATTGTATTAATAAACATTACAAGTCACTAGCCTGACATGTACACAGCAGCAGCTGACAGACTCCAACATCAGCTGAGGGGAGAACAGAGGAAATCAAAATGAGACATAGTAACTAAACATGGCCAAAGGGGGTATATCACAAAACAAATCACATTAACTTCAGAAATGTGAGTCCTAAACTTTTAAGAGATATGGTAACTAAAGCAACAATGTGGTATAATTTTTGGATCTAAAGTAAATTGATGGCTATCTAAAATGTGTGCTTTTATTGTAGGGACAAAGAATATCCTGGCATGATTTCAACAGACACACATTCCAGTGGGCAAAACATATATATTTGCCTTTTCTGACCTTTAAATTCTTAGAAATATATTAATTAATGTTTTCCATCATTACTTGCTTCAATATTTCTGTCACTTTATACAGACATAAGAAAAATCTTTTCTCTAGACAGTAGCTGTTGCCAAAAAGGAAATCAAGGCAGATTTACAAACACAAAATTAAATAGGCTGCATATGTTATATTTCCACACATGAGGACAATCTGGACAACGAAAATGTTTGCTAACACAACAGAATGAAAGAAACAACACACAGTTGGTCCTCTATGACTCGAGCAAACAATAAATAAGTAGGACAATTTATATCCGTATTGTCAGGCTTGGCATAAAGAACAGACACATCTTTTATTCCATATTCTATTTTAGCACTGCCCAGTACCAAACAGTATGACCCTGAGTAACTACCTTTCTCTGAAACTCAGCTAATATGTTATAAGAATGAGTTTCTTAAAAGGAGCAAATGAGATATTTGCTAAAGGCATGAAATGAGTATGCAAAAATGCCCCTCCCTTCTTCTCTTCCCCTTTTAAAGACCATAGGCAATAAATGCACATAAGAGAAGAGGCACCAAGATAATGAACACCCTTTTAAATAAAGGTCTGGTCACCTGGGGTATACTTTGGAGGTATGATCAAGAAAGTAAACTAAAACTATAGACCCTTTTGAAAAGCCTTCATGCAAGAAAGAGCCATGAGTCAGAACGGAGTATGTCTCTTCAGAAAGCAGTTCACCTTTTCCTTTGTGCAGAGCCAAGAGAAGCCAAGGCAATCTCTGGGAGCCCTTTGGGCCACATGCTTGAGGCAACCCCCCTTCTAGAATAAGACCTTTTACTCTCTACCTGATGGCTCTTCACCCAAATAGCAAAACCCGAACTGGATTCCATATGCTTACAGTTCTTGGTTGAATTACTCCTTTCCCATGTTCACCTACTATAGTAAACATTTTAGGGAAAACACAAACATCGGAAGGCAGTTTAATTGCTCTTACTGACATCTAATCTAAGAGGTTCTATCAATTTTATTGAGTTCAACTTTTATTATCTTAAAGCCCTTCTTCCCCATTCCAGAGTAGGATCCTAGAGTGAAACTTTAGTGTCAACACATGTAATGGAATGTAATGACACCATCACAGTTGCTTTTGTCATTGCTGTTTGTGAACTCAATTCAATTTCACAAATTCTTACTGAATTAGCCCTGTGCTGAGGGACCGGAAGAGGAGATGGACAAACCAGATCCCTCCTTTGTTGGACCAAAGGATCAGCAGGCCTTGGCTTGGTCACTGTGGTCAAGGAGCACTGCTTCAGAGGTTGGCCACATTCGAAATTCAACTCTTTATCTGGCTTTGGGGACCCAGTCAAGAGCTCTCCCATTCTTCCCATTCCCTACTGTCCCCTCCCACAGTCTTGATACTCAATTATCTCAATGCTTAGGTTCAAGGAAGTTAACAGTCCACAACTTAGGAATTCCTGTTTATATACACATTTGCTGTATCCAGAATTAATCAAGAACAACAGACAGCTTAGAAACCACTTGTGAAATGATAAAAAAAAAAAAAGGTAACTGCATAAGTATTAAAAAGAAAAGAAAGAAAGAAAAAGAAAACACTTGTAGATTTGGTAAGCAGGCAATTTCCATTAGCAGTCTCCTAAATTTGCAAGCTCTTAGAGTAATCCATTCTCCTTCCTCAAACAACAACTCTATGTCCAGGGGTTTCCTGAGGCCCAAGAGTGGTAGATGGCAAGGCTGGATTTAGGACTGCCTTAGTGGAAAAAATAAAGTCAGAAGACCTCCAATTCTACATTCTTTTCCACAGAACATTTTTCCAGTAGGGATTCATTTAAGTTAACTAGTTGCTCTTCTAAAATGTAAATAATTATATAAAATATAATAACTCATTGTCTTTGCTTGATGGAATGCAGGGGAATTTAAAATTTTCTTTTCTTTTCACATTGGTGGTGCTGGGGATTGAACCCATAGCCATATACATGCTAGGCAAGCACTCTACCACTGAGTTATATCCCTAAAGTTTTTTTTGTATGGAAAACCACAGATCTGTATTCTAATTTTTCTAAGACATATACTAACTGTATAATAAAAATAACTCAAAGGAACATTAAATCCTATTTATATCTTATTGTGAATTATTCAGACTGAAATCTCTGACAGAAATAAGAGCAACAACTGTGTAATAACACTAACTATATACCAGGGTCTGAGTGACATTAATTCGTATAGCAGAACTTCCTGAAGTTCAAAGGTATCTAAGAGTCAACTGATGAATTCACAGATTAAGTTTCAGAATTTAAAAATATGATTTTAATTCAATGAAAATCATATATACATATATATGTGTGTAGATGTATATCTATACATCTAGATAATATATACTGCTGTCCAGCAATATTATGATTATCACTGAACTAAAAGCAAAAGTATACCCAGATCGCTATACATTATGAAACTACACACAAAGAATATCTATCTACCTACCTACCTACCTATCTATGCACACATAAATATATTTAATTTCTGTAGATATCTCTATCTATGTATCTATCTATCTATATGAGAAAGACAGAGAGAAGAGAAGAGATGTACACCATATCCAATCTTCCATTTTTCCCATTCTCTACACAACTGGGGGAGCCCCGAGTCACTGCTTAGAGGGAGATGCCCAGGAAAGCCATCTGGCCGTCATCAGACAGATGTGAACAAGAAATAAACCTACTGGTATAAGCCAGAGGTTAACAAACAAATCTAGCTCATGTC
Organism: Castor canadensis; assembly: GCF_047511655.1. Taxonomy (NCBI): domain Eukaryota; kingdom Metazoa; phylum Chordata; class Mammalia; order Rodentia; family Castoridae; genus Castor; species Castor canadensis. The sequence continues at coordinate 10,064,461 of NC_133398.1, read as the reverse complement.
CCCTGTTTCTGTATTATCTATGTCTACTCTTATGCTACAGTGGCAGAGGTGAGTCACAAACACACAAGCCTAAAATATTTACTATCTGGTTCTTCACACAAAAAGTTTGCCATTCCTTGGGATAAGTCACTGAGATTTAGGGAGTTGTATGTTTCAGCAGTGAGAATTAGTTAACATCATTAACAGATTTAGTAAAGGTGAAATGGCATCACTGCAAGCTGCATCCAGAAACAGTTTGTTAAACTGAGTAAGATGGCAGCAGGAGAACTAAGTGGGTACAAGGTTCTTTACTACAACAGCCTTGCTGATCTCTGAAGAATTTGTGCTTAAGTTAAACTGTGCACAGGTAGAGAGTCCATGTACATGTAAACCAATCAACGACAGCAGAAAGTAGGGTGACCCCAATCGTCCTGGTTTACTGGGGATGGGAGCAGGGTGATGAGGGTGGGAAGGTATTGCTCCTGGGATACAGGACTTTCAGATTTGAAACAAGGAAAATCCTCAGCAAACTAATAAGAATTAATCATGTTAGCAGAAACTATGGTGGGATAAATGCAAAGAACACTTTTCTAATAGAGAACATTTGAATTTGGGGGAACTTCACTATAAATCAATTGGTCCATTAAAATAATATACTAGTAACTAAAACTAAACATGCATCATTTAAAAGGAAAATGATATGGTAATCTTGTTTCCATGAAAATGAAAATCAAAAGACTCAAATTGACAAATAACATTTAACACTCATTAAACCCAACAGCATCAATTTAATTTCAGCACAACCTAAGCATTAGGTTATAAATATAATTATATTATAAATAATTTTATTATTTATTTTTATTATTTTTATTAATAATTTTTATTATTTATTATTAGGTTATGATATAATTATATTATAAATAATTTTATTATTTATTTTGTGGTGGTACTAGGATTTGAACTTAGGGCTTCAAACTTGCTAGACTGGAACTTTATACCTTGAGCCATGCCTCCAGCTCTTTTCACTCTGGGTATTTTGGAGACAGGGTCTCACGTTCCACCCAGACCATTCTGGATCGTGATCTTCCTAGTTTAGGCTTTCTATCATAGCTGGTATGACAGATGTGTACCACCACACCCAGTATTTTTTCTGTTCAGATGAGGTCTTGAAAAGTTTTTGCCTGGGCTGGCCTTAATCCACAATCCGCCTGATCTCAGCCTCCCAAAGAGCTAGGATTATAGGCATAAGCCACTGGTATCTGGCCTAATTTGTACTTTATTAATGTTATAGTTTTACTTGTAGTTAATTTTCAATTTTGTTTCGATCATATAAAAACATGGGATTCATAGGCAGAAAACTACAGAGCTTTATAGCTACAGCTTTACATCTGCATGTACTCAAGTACCAGTATAACAAAAACTAAGCTAGGGAGACACTGAGGCCTAACACTGAGCCTAAACTGAAGAGAATTTATTTTCCTTTAAAGAAGTTCTTTGTATTACTAATGTATAAGAAAATTCCTATCATCCACATCTTATAACTGAGACTTAAGAAGGTAAGTAAAACTGGCCAAAGTCATGTACCAAGTCACTAGTGAACTTAGACTTGAACCCAGGTTTGCCAAAGTTCAAAGCCTATGCTTCTTCATTTGTAGGGAAAGATGTCATATAAGAGCCTCTGGAGTATGTGGTATGAGGTCCTCTGAGGGCAGAAGGCAACTTAGGGGCTTCCTGATAGTTAAAAGGCAGGGACAGGAAAGTAAAGAGGGCCCAGGAAGCAAGGTACACAGTGCTTGGTCTAGGTTCCTCCTGGCAACCCAAAGACCTGAAAGATTCACTTATTCCTTATTCAGAAAGTCCTGTGCTAAGTACTAAGGATACAGACATTTATTTATCTGATCCCTCTCAGTCTTCAAGGAGTTAGTTTATGGTCTTGCCTGTCTTTGAGAATGTCTGGTCTTCAGAGGACATACTTGAAAAACTACAGTTCCCCAATTTCTACCACCTTTCCACATTCAGTGAAGTTATTCCAACTCAGCTTTTTCAGTTCAGCTGAGCAATGTCTACTTAAACCCTGCCACTCCTCTGCCATAACACAGTAAATAAGAGAGGCAAAAAAATACAGTAGCAAAGATGTATTCAGTTACCCATTCAAGAAATATCTGTGGCATACCTATTATAGTAATGGAGCTGTGCAGGGTGCTGTGGGCATAGATGACCCAGTTCCTGCCCTCAACAGGTTGTTTTATTAATAACAAAAATAGCAGCTAATACTTGAGATAATGCTTATATATACCAGGCACAGTTGTAAGTGCTTTACATTCAATTCTCCTGACTGATCTGTTAGGGAGGTATCACTCTTATTATTATCATCTCCATTTAAGTGAACCATAGAAAAGGTAAGCAGTTCATCCAGGATTATACTCACTAGTGAGGACAAGGTCAGGATGGGCACTCAAGCAGACTGATTCCAGAAGCCACCATGTTCATCCCTACTGTACTATAGAAGTGGCTGAATGTCAGCCTTTACAGAGTGGGGATTCATCTGAATGATTAAATCAACACTGGATCTCCCCACCCCCATCTTTCATCAGGGTTTTGGAAAGAGCACGGGGTCTTTAAATGCTTGCCCTGGGAAGGTCCTCTATGCCAGCCCCAAACAACTCTACAGAAAATCACTGCATTAAAAGCTTCTTCTTAAAAAGTACTTTCAGTTCAAAAGATTGCTAAGATATGTTAATATTTATGTCCTAAAAATTCTTCTAGTTACTTATAATAATAAAAGTACAAGTAAAATCTATTAAAATGCCACCACACACATCTTTTTGTTATGGTACTGTATATAACCTTTAAAAATAGAGAAATATGACAACACCTTGTACTGGTAAGACTGAAAAAGATGGTTTCATGAATCCTACTGATGGAATTATAAGTCTATGTATCTTTCAGAGGGTGATTTGTCAATACAAAGTAAGTCTTGGGCTGGAGCGTAGCTCAGCGGGGAAGTGGTTACTTAGCATGTGTGAGGCCTTGGGTTCAATTCCCAGCACTGCAAATAAGTGAATAAATACATAGGTAGATAAATAAATGCAAAGAATCTAAAGAAGTTTATATTTGACCAATAACCCTATTTAGAAGAAATGATCTTAAGGAAATTATTTAACAGAAATAAAAGGAATTCACAGAATTACTTATTAAAAGACAAACCAGGAAGCAATATGAACATTCTGTGATATGCTTTCATTGCACCCCATACATTTTTATACTGCTCATCAAATTTTAATGAGTTATTTGGCAACTGTCTCCTGACTAGTTAGTAATCTCTATGAGGGGAAGGTTTTGTCTTTATCTAGATCTCTGGCACAAAATATAGATTATAGGAATTAAGAACAAATATTAAAACATTTACCATATAATGCTAAATAAAAATAACACAGAATGTATGTACCCTATGTATGAAGCTGTACTCTTTATACCCATAGAAATGATAACACAAAACCAAAAATAGTTATATTAGGATGAAGGGATAACTGGATAATCTGAATTATTTAGACCAAACTTGACCTCAGAATAGGGATGAAACAACCATTGTGAAAATTTGAGGGGCTGGCTACCCAGCTCATCCCCAGACAACTGGTGTTATTTATTTCTTTGCTCAAGGTTAAAGAAAACCCACACACTTATAATGTCATACGTAGTTTAATCCCGTTTTAGTAAAAATCTCAAAGACAATCAGTTTTAAAGGGACAGGAAAAAAGTCCTCTAAAGCAATCTTTCTTAGGATAGTGAATTTGCTGTTTCCTGACAGCAGGGGGTGCCAAAGGGATCGCTATTGCTCCCAGGAGACAGCCAGGAGCAGGACTACAGAGGCCTAGGTTAGAAAAATCTTAGAGGTGAGCCTGAGCACACAGGCTCACCCTTAACCAGTGGGACTCAGCAGCTATGTGGATCTAAATGAACAAAAATTACATTTTTATCTTCACCTCTGATAGTTAGCATTTTCTTGAATTATAAGTGGAGGGAACAAATCACACTACTATTAGCAGTGCTGGTGACTGTCATGAATAAATGTCCTGGCTAACACCACAGCACATTATAGTTGGTGTAGATTTCTCAGATAGTATTTACACTCATCACCACATTGAAACAACAGACTTCTGCACCTGGGCCTTAATTTATTAGTAAGTCTGAACATGTTACATTATAAATTTGTTTAATAATTTGATGACTTCAAATGTAACAGAATTCTTTTATATTTCAGTGGATTTTATTTTATGCACTTACATGTAGTTTTCTGAGAAGGGCTTTTCTAGGCTTTACCAGACTGCCAAAGGCAGAGATATGGCTAAGAACACTGTTCAGTCTAAAGGAAGACAACTAAGCAGAAAAATCAAATTGGATCTGAACAGAATTGGAGAGAAAGTATTTTAAGTCACAAGAGAAAAGCAGCCACAATGGACATTTCATTTAATTTGGATTCCTTGAAGAGAAAGAGACAAACCCAGAAGTTTTGCTTCACTGGCTCCTCATGCATTAGCGCTTCCAGGGGAATGGGTGTAGACATGACGTTCAAAGTTCTACCATATTCCAATTTGTTAGTGCAAAGTAGGATGTATGTAGCCTAAGTGCTAAGCCTAAGGTATAAAACAGCAATACAAATGTTGTCCCCAACATCCCAGCATCTCCCTACAAGGAATCATTACTCATGAGCTCTCCGATACCAAATATCATTCATTTGATGTACAAAACCAAGATCAGATCTGTAATGCTAGGAAGAGATACTGAGAGATACTGAGATAAATAATAGAGTCAGTACTCACATTCGAACAAAGAGTGACTCTTTGGATGTCAGACCAGGAGATGAATACTTTTCCACCAAGGCCAAAGTACTAAAGCCAAACTTATGAATGGGCTCGTTGGAATCCAGCGGGGGGAAATCTGTGTCTACTTCGCCATCATCCTCAGCAATATGCAAGCAGTAGGCACTGACATTGTCACTGAAAAAAAAAAACAAAACAAAAAAGGTGAGTGAATATCAAAGGTAGGAAGAGGATGAAGAGAGGAGACCACAGAGTATTGTGTAAAGCAAGCAGAATAAAGACACTGCTGATCTCTATCCCAAGCCTATGATACAGTTTAGAACCCCAAATCCTATTTTACCTGGCAGTGGAAGGGGAAAAAACAATGTGAAATGAGGATCTTTATTCTTCCAACATTTCTGAGCACCTTTCATTTAGGGAGAGGAGCCAGTGGCCTATGATATATGATTAAGACATTATCTGTGTTATGACTCAACAGAAGTATGCTAGATAACCAGGACCATCGTACAGGTCTCCCTTTCCTAACGAGTAAGTAACTTACTGGCAGAATCTGACTCCAATCACCATGGATCCCGAGCAGAATAAAAGCAAACAGACTGATTTATTCTGGTGCAGACACCTGGCCCCCTCAACTACTTCTGGACATTTTCCACTTCTGTAAAAGTCAGTCAGTACTCCTAAATTCTAGCTTTGCCCAGTTTAGAATAAATACACACCCTCTTCCCTCTCTTTGAGAAAAAACCAATTTGTTCAAAAACAGAAATTATACAAACACATAGACAATTTAAAATTGAAACCAATGTAAATACTTTAATATATCCTGCTCTAAAACTGAATTGCAAAACTGCAAATATGCTAACATTCCAAAACATGCTGGCTTCAGAAACATAATCCAATAGTTCACAAGGCAGAATTCTAAATTCTGCAGCTTAAATTTGGAGTTTTAATTACATGATTGATGCTTAAATTAATTAATTGCAAAGTGTGTGCTAATTGTTTAATTGGTTGCTTGATCTATATAGATCATTTTTTGAATTAAATGAGTTGATTTACAAAGTTTATTGATTGGATGTGACAATGAATTATTTCACTGACTACCTGATTTGCAATTTTCCCAATTAATTCACAAATCTTTAGCTGCAACTCTGCTTATTGAGAGAGAACCTACTTCAGGTGATCTATACTCAGTGAGTCTGTCATGACTAAGAGATATTTATTATATAAAACAGGTAATAGGGGCAGAGTAAAATTAATGGAAACTGTAAATTTGCTAAATGGATGGATAACAAGAAAGTAATCTAGCCATGTTTGTCACTATAAATTTCAGTGTGTGCAGTGCTGTGCAAGAAATTTAAACTTCATCTGAATGATACGGAAAACTTTTCGATCTTTATAGCAGGCACCAACTTAACCATAAAATAATTGTAGAAGCAGCAGCAGCACGAGAGATGAGGAAAATGTTATGGAATAGGGCTAAGAACTTTGTGGTCAGAAAGACTTGTGTTTGATCTCCACACGGCTCCATGACTCAAGGGCTATGTGATTTCAAAGAAAAAGCTTCACTGTGAGTTTCAGTTTCTACATCTATAATGAGGGTATAACCTCCTGATTCAGAAGTTGTAAAGGTTAGATGAAATAATATATATATAGTACCTAGCATATAACAGAAGTGAAAAATAGTAAGGCTGGAAACTAACTTTTACATCTATGCCAGTACTTAAATTGTAGATGCATATTGGGGCAACAAAGCAACAATGGAACTGAGCAGCTTGTTTCAGGTGCATACATCTATAACTGGAGTTTAACAAGTCCACTGTGCTCCAGCTTTGGGGCCAATGAGTCCCTAGAGTTTTATTTAGTGCAGTCATTGACGGGACACACAATAGACAGCACAGATTATTTACTGCCATGTAAATCAACCTGAGAAATATCTGTGATTCCCCAGTACCAGAGGTTCAAGGGCAAATAATAAGCCTATTGATCAAAGTGGAAAGCTAAATACTGATACCAGAAGAATTCTGCTTTGACTGTCATGAGATGTACCTAAGTCCCCTTTAAGCACATTCGACAAATGTCACAGGCTAAGATCTGAGAGCAAACCAAAAGATTCAGTACCAAGTGCTATTATTCTTTGCAGTACTTAAAATATGAAATGTGAAATCATTTGTTTAAAAAACATCTGCAAACTGTTAACCCTGTACTGCAGTATGTCTTGAGCACTGGGAACACAGCAAGAAAAAGAGTGATCCTTGTTATATTACGTAAGACTAATGGAAGTCTTTTCTGGGTCATTAGTAAAGTTCAGCAGCAAACACTGCTCCAACCCAAAATCTGAGCGATAGTAACTAAAATTCCATATTCTATGCACTGGCTCCTTTGTGCTTTAATAAATGAATCATTAGGAAAGAAGCTACTGTTGCAATTTTACTTCTAAAACCACTCAGGACTCCAAATTAATACTCATACAACACTAGTATCATTAGCCACATTTACTAAGTACCATGTGCCAGACACCGTGCAGAGCTATAGACACACAAGCTCACTGAGCCTTCACATCAACTCTGGGAAAAGAGTTATTATTTCTGTTTTATAAATTAGAAAGCTGAAGCTTAACCCAGGCATCAAGACCCTCACTTTTGACTCTCACTCATCCCTACGTCAAAGCTATGCTGTGTCAAGACTTCCTAGGGTGCTTGGGACCCACAGTCCTATGGAATTGCCACTTTTGGCATTCGACGAGAAGGAGGAAACCATGACACATAATTTTTAAAAATTAAGGACTGAGACATATTTCAACTTCTGTACTATTACAGATAAGAAGTAGAAGCCTAGGAAAGAATAACACATTTACTATTAATCAATTAAACAAAGACAGAGCCAGTATAGAGAACTCAAATCTACCTTCTTTTGTTCCGTAACTCTTTAGTTACATCAGAATTTGATTAAAGGTGGCACTTTGAAATGGGAGAGAAAAAAGTGGAGCTCTAATCCCCACCCCTGGAATTTCCCAAACACAGACACATCTGGGGTTTACAACATAAAGGCAGCACACCTTCCTAAGGCATTATTCAGTGGATAGAAGCTTTGTTGTCATATCTGGTTTTGGGGTTTTTATTGCTGTTGTTTTCTTCCTTTTTTGGTGGTACTGGGGGACAAACCCCTGGCCTTGTGCTTGTTAGGCAGGTACCTGCCCTTTTTTGCTTTGGTTATTTGTGAAACAGGGTCTTGCTTTATGCCCAGGCTGGCCTGGATCAAGAGCCTCCTATTCGTGCTTTCCTGCTTAGGTGGGATGACAGGTGCATGCTGCCACACCCAATTGGTTGAAGTTGGAGTCTTATTAACTTTTTGCCTGGCCTTGAATTATGATCCTTCTGATCTCTGTGTCCCAAGTCATGAGGATTACAGACGTGAGCCAACGTGCTCAGCCTAACATCTGCTTTTAATGCTAACTCAACCACTAACCAATTGTGACCAAATCTTTCTGAACTTGATTCCCTTGTCTGGGGGAAAAAAAAAACAAAACAAAAAAACTTTTCTTGATTTCTCTGGAATCATTTGGATCTCTGACAGAATCCAAATGAGTCTCCTTTCTGGTTTTATAGAACTTGGCCAATATTTCTGCAAATCAATTGTTATGCTGCTCTTTTACTTCTTTATGCATCTACGTTCTCCTACAGAGCAAGGAGTCCTCTATTGTCTCTGTGCTTACTAAAGAGTAAAATGGCTGGCACTTAAGACAGTACTTAACAAATACTTGTTAAATGAGTGAGTATATGAATATGTAGACTGAATCACTGTAGAAAAACAAAGGGTAGTATTAATGAGATATGTGGTAACAAGAAGAGAAGTAGCAAGCTTTTTTCTTGCTTGTCACAGTGATATCTATTAACCAAAGGGGGCTTTCTAAGCACTGCACATGTGTCAGACAGAGATTGTAGCTCAAGACAAGGCCAGAGGGCAGCACAGGAAGAGGTAGAGATGAAAGGGGAATTTTTACAGTCATCTACTTTTTAATGGAGAATAAGTGAGAAATGATGCTACTAATGTAAAAAAATTTGTTATATATACCTAAAGACTAGAAATAAATGTATCAAGAGGTTTACAAAGGTTATGCATACATTTAAGTCATGTGGATTGTTTTCTAATTTCCTGCACTTTCTGAATGAGTATTGAGTATGCAAAGTCTTCATTTTCCTTCCTTTATAATTAAGTAATTTTTCAGTACTGGGTTTGACTCAGGGTCTTGCTCTCGCACTCTACCACTTAAGCCACAACACCAGTCCCATGTTTTTGATAAGGATAATACGTGTCTACGGTACACAATTTAGAAATATGGAACAGTCCAAGGAATGGCAGGAATTTATTCCACTGCAGAAAGTCACTTGTCCTGAGCACTGTCTGCCTAACCTACATCTCCAGATTCCTACATGGTCATGGTCTCTACCAAATTATGAAATTACAAAGGAAACAATTATATCTACTGCATAAGGGTTTTATAAGGATTAAATGACTTCAGTCATTGCAGTGTCTGGCATGAAAAAGGATTCTCATTTTACCAATATTTCTTCTCCAATGCTTAAGCCTCTGCTTACACTGAATATGGTATATGACATGAGGCAGAGAAACCTAAAACTTCCAGTCAAAAGACGAATAAGTAAGTGTAGAAAAACTGGGCCCATAAGCAGATGCTTAATTTTAGAGCTGGGGTGGCATGGAAGGAGCAGTTCCTTCTAGGACGTAGGAGTCTACAAGAGGACTGAAATTTGGACAGGTGAATGGTGCAAAATGGAGCTTTTTGCCAAAAAGAGATGCATATGGGGCCGTGGGGATGGCCATGAGGAACCAAACCCTTAATGAGGACAATACTAGATTTCACTAATTTATGTTTCATCAAATCAAGTTAAGTTTCTTCATTAGAAAAACATATTTCATTGAATTGTTTGTTAACCAACATTCATTTTATGTTCAAAGGCTGGTGAGGTTTTTATGAAGTGACAGAAGCCTGAAGCCCATATATCGATTGGATTTAATTCACATATGAAAATTCACGAGCACTTCAGGAAGCATCCCAGATTTTACCAAATGTGATCTGGCACGTTCAATTTATATACTTACAAAAATTTATTCATCTTTGGAAAATGCAAGATACACTTTGATGACCAGAGAGCTGAATCTCTATTGTTTTATATGTACTGTGTTTTTAATGAAAAATAACAGAGCACATGAATCAAAAATGTCCAGAACTCATATTACTAGGGCTTTGGTGTATACTGTGATGCGAAATCAATATTAAGTGTATGTCATGTATTAGCAAGAAAAAGAAGGGTATGGAGAGGTTCGTAGCTCAGAAGTTGATCTCTCTGAAGTCAGAGGGGGGAAAAAATGAATATGGTCAAGATTTCCTTTTCCCAAAACCCCCTAAGATGGGAAGTAAAAATTGTTGAATAACACTAAGGTTTGTCAAACTACAGCAACCTCACACAGAAACAGCTAAGAATAAGTTTTATGGTAAAGAAGCTGTAGAAAGAAAATACCCACTGATTTCTAAGTGGGAGCAAGACCTTCATACTGCTCTGTATGAGCTCCTTTTTGGATAGTTTCTATTATAATGTCTTCAAATTCACTGTTCTTTTTCTTTTGGGTGGTACTGAGGTTTAAACTCAGGGCTTTGCACAAGTGCTCTACCACTTGAGCCATGTTCCAAGTCCTTCCATTTTTTTAGATAGGGTTCAATCTTCTTTTCTATGCTTCCTATGTAGCAGGGATTATAGGCATGTACCACCACACCCAGATTGTTTTGCTGACATTAGGTCTAATTAACTTTTTGCTTGGATTGGTCTCAAACCATGATCCTCCTGATCTCGGCCTCCTGCATACTTGAGATTACAGTTATGTGCCACCACATCTGGCTAATATCACCTATCTTCATTTGCATGTATACAGCTCTGTCATAATGAACATGTGGAACAAGTTTATAATAGCTATTTTAATATTCTTACTTGCTAATTATATCATTTCTGGGAAGTCCTCATTTATATTGCTCTGAACTAGAAGCATTCTTCATACAAATTCAAGATTCTTAATTTCTGAAACTTATAAAGCCTATTACAAATCTACCCTGTATACATTCACTCTCAATCCCACTGCCAGGGAGATCTTTCAGAAATACAAGTGTGGTACTGTGGCTTCCATAGCACCTTCCAGTGTTCGTTGCCCTGCAAAGAACCTTTCAACCAGCCTCCTATCACTCCAGAACACATGCCTTTAGGCTCCAGCCACACTCACTGCTTGCACTGGATCAATACCAGTTCCCAGTACTGTTTGTGCAGCCTGTCAGCTGGCCACCTCTCTAGTCCTAGTGGGTTGAGTCACTGAGATTTAGCTCAAGCATCACTTCCACTGGGAAGGCTTCCCTAATATTCAATCCAGGCCTCCATCTCCAGGCAGAACTAGAAAAGCCCTTCTTTGGTCTTCTATAACACTCTGGATGTCCACTGTTCTAGAAGTCTCAATGACACTGAAGCTGAGGATGTATGATTAGGTATAGTCTCTTCCATTAGCCTGAACCTTGAGGGTAGAAACTTTATTGCAATTCTTTGTATCCCTGGGTTTAGCACAGTATCTGTAATGCTGTGGATAACATGTAAATGCTTGGTGGGTGGAAGGAAGGAAGGGAAGATGGGAGAAGGGGAAAGGAAAGGAAGGAGGAAAGGAAGGGATCTCTTAAATGGTTATAGTGCCCACTGTGGTGTTCATGAGAAGAGTCTCATTTCTTTGGATAGAACAATTAAGAACAAGAGAAAGAGAGGTTCAAATTCTGACTATGCTACTTGCTTCTCCTCTATTTCCTAGGTCACTTGCTAAGAATTTTTATAATCTCTTCTGCAAAATGTTATTTATGACTTATAAAGCTGTTATAAACAATAAGATAACACTTAAAGTCCTTACCACATGCTGTGACACACAGTAGGTACTTCACTATCCTCTTATCTGCCAACCCATCACCTGGCAGTGTGGTACTCTTGCAGCTGTAAAATGATAATCAAGGGCTTTCTTTCTCTTCAGTTCAATGAAAAAAGAAATGTTTGCAATAACTCCACATCTATCACTTGGTAAGTGCATCACCAGGTGGAGAACATCTAGCTTGGAGGTTTCTACTGTGTAGTCAGAAGTTTACCTCAGCAGACACTTTGGAGAAGGGCCTCATGTCAGTGCAGGGATGGGTGGATCATTTAAGTCCACATCTTTCAATGTTCCCCTGCTCCCTAATCCATTCTGCAAAATACTGCACCATGTTAAGGACTGGGGAATACAAATCCATAAAATAGACATGGTCCAGACTCTAAACTCCTAAGACTTCTCTTGGATATCTCTCAAGTAATCTCAGCCTTCGTTACATCCAAAACCAAACCTTCACTTACTCCCGTCTAAACTATTTGCTTCCTAGGACATCCCTGTTTCAACACCACATCTACACAGTTCTTCAGCACCCAGATTTAGCCCTGTTCTCTTTGCACTCAACTATGCTGGAGGCTTCAGTGTAGATGGCTCCCAAATTCACATTTCCAGATCATTTCTCTCTCCTCTGAATTCCAGACAAGCAAATACAAATGAGTATTTGAAGACATCTTTGAGATACAGCAAAGCCATCTCAAATTAACAGGCAAAAAACCAAACTCATCCTCCAAAAGCCAAATAAAGCCTACTCTTCCAAGGATCCCTATTTCAGCGAAGGGCACAACACCTACTGCATACAAATCCGAAATATAGGGAGTCATCTTGGACACTGCTCCTTTGCCACATCCATCATACCTAATTCATGTTCAAGTCCTGTGAGCTTTACCTCTAAAGCATTTTCAGAATGCAGCCCCCGCCCTCCACTGGGTCTTATTCCAGTCTAAATACTCACCTTCTTTCCATCCCTGCCCACAAAAAGCTTCCCCTGCCATGCTGTTCCTCTGCCTGACTGCCTCTGATGTCACTTTACCAGGGAGTTTCTTCCTCACTTCCAGGCCAGGCTCTCATAAATGGGTCTGCTGTTCTTCACAGTACTTAACTGTTTTCAAGCAAACATTATTTAGTTTAGTTATTTTAATTAATTTTAGTTATTTGCCCACTTCCTTACTAGAATCCGAAATTCTGCTCAGCACTGTAGATACGGCACAGTGCCTGGGATACAGCAAATACACGCTAAATATTTGTAGACTGCATGAATGAATACAAATGATAAGTGAAATGAGCCAGTTACAAAGTGCTATTCCACTTGATAATTTCTTCTTCCCCAATACACTGTAAATTTTTTGAGAGAAGCAATGGCGTTTTTCTTGTTCTCCATTTTATCCTCAATATGTAGGGCCTGGAACTTTAAAAGTATTTGCTGGAGGAATGAAGGAATGTAAAAGACAATAAAAAGGTCAGGGTTGCCAGAGGTGAGGAGGAGGGAACAACAGATTGAGCACAGGACTTTTGGGATTAATCAGGATATGGAGAAGAACAGAAAGGCACTTCTGACTAAAAAAGAGCAAAAGCAGACAGGGTATTGTAACCAGTTAAAGAATGGGAGAGGGAGGGGGCGGGGTGGGTGGTAAGGGAGGGGGTGGGGGCAGGGGGGAGAAATGACCCAAGCATTGTATGCACATATGAATAATAAAAAAATAAAAATTAAAAAAAAAAGGGAAGCCTTTGGATGCAAAGGAACACAGCTGGGAGTTGTCAGAAGAGGAAGGGACACTTAAGCTGTATTATTTAGGCAAGTGGTTCTTAATGGTGACTCTAAGGAACATAAAGTAGAAGTAAGCAGTGATCTAGAAAGAGAGAGGAGTTGATACAGGTATACATACAGATAATGCAAAAGGGAACTATAAAGAACATAAAAAGAATCTGAATAGTAAACTTGTCTGGAAATATATAATGTAAGGTCAAATATTCCTAAATACTGTCATAACCCTATGGGGCATCAGAGTACAACAGCACAGTAAAATTGCTTGAGACATCACAAAAGAGCTAAATTATGCTACTACTGAGGAACTGCTACTAGTATTGGTTGTAGAAGTAGTTGACTGTAGTTACAGTATTTAATAACAGCAGAAACAAACATTTTGAACTATTACTTTTTTTGAGACAAGGTTTCACTACATAGCCAAGGTAGGCCTAAATCCTCTTGCCTCATCCTCCACAGTCTTGAGATTACAGCGTGTGCTACCATGACTAGCTAGAAATGAATAATTACTGAACACTTACCATGTCTTCTCTAATTTCATTTTCTTAACCCTGTTCGATAGTTTCCAACTCATTTTATACATAAGAATACCATATCACATGGGGCTTAAGTAATTCATCCAAGATGACCCTGCTGCTAAGTGTTAACACCAGATTTAAAACCAACACAATAGCCTTGTATCCCCTACTTTTAACCACCATGCTATCCTCTGATTAAGAAGGCAAAGATGGGGCTGGTGTTATGCCTCAAGCAGTAGAGCATGGACATAGCAAGCATGAAGGAATGAGTCCAAACCCCAGTACCACAAAAAAAAAAAAAAAAAAAGAAAGAAAGAAAAAAGAAAAGGCAAAGGGCTTCTATACAAAATGATTAAAATGAAATTTGATGCCAGGGACTGTACACAGCTGAGGTTACATTAGAATGAAGTGAATACAGCACAGAATGGTGATCTCCATTGAACACTCTATCATACCTTGGTATATACTGCACTGTCGAATATAGTAATCATAAGTTAGATGTGGCTACTGAGCACTTTGAAATATGGTTAGTCTGAATTGAGGTATGCTGTGAATTCCAAATAAACATCAGATATTAAAGATATATGACCAAAACAAGAACATATACATAAATATAATTTCTATATTGATTGCATGTTGAAATATTATTTTGGACAATGAAATGTTATAAAATTTAACTTCATCTTTTGTTAATTTGAAAATATGTGATTAGTAGGAAGTTTTAAATTATAAATTTGCCTCACATTTGCAGCTTGCATCATATTTCTTTTGAACAAACACTGTTCTATAGCGTGAAACTTCTACTCACTGAGCATAGCAATAATCTCCAAGGCACACTACTCCAATTTCTGTAGTATAGCAAATTCTTCAGACTCTTAGGAGCTCATCTATCAGAGTCTGATAAACAGCAATAGCAGATAAGAGACCAGTAAAATTGTGTGAATGCCTAAGGGATAAGTGAAAGGAAGAAGGCAAAGAAAGGCCATTGTAGAGTGCAAGAGAGCCATAACACATGACTAAAGTCTCTGTATAAAAAATGGGAATAGTCAGAGTTACCCTTGAAAACCCCTTAAATTATCTATGAAGTAGAGTAAATGTGGTTTTATGTAAAGAGTAGGTGTGTATCTCAAGTTCATGACAGGGTAAAACCTCACTAAATTTTATTTTTCTCTCACAAATGGGTGTTATTCAAAAGATATTGTTTCATTCTTGAATATAATGGAGAAATATAAATTAAGGAATGTTTTTAAAAATCTTACAGGTCAGAAATAGGCCCAGAAAAATACCGTCAATGATCTTTGACAAAGGTACAAAGGAAATTTAGCAGAGAAAAGATAGACTTTTCAACAAATGGTGCTGGAGCAACCATATATCTGCAGGTAAAAATAGGAAATCTAGACACAGACCTTACATCTTTTCCCTAAAACTAACTCAAAATCATAACTTGTTCTTTTTTCCCCCTCTTTTTGCTGTGCTGGGGATCAAACTCAGGGCCTCATTCCTCACACGTGCTATGCAAGCACTCTACCACTGAGCTATATCCCCAGGCCAGGATCACAGATCTAAATGTAAAGCAAAAAATCATAAAGCTTCTATAAGGTAACATAGCAGAAAATAGGTCACAATGGATTTGGTGATGACTTTTTGTTGTTTCTGAGACAGGGTCTCACTATGTAGCCCAGACTAGGCTAGAACTTGCAATGTAGCCCAGGCTGGCCTCAAACTTGGAATCCTCCTGCCTCAGGCTTCTAAGTGCTAGGGTTACAGGTATGCAACACCACAACAGTTGTGATGACTTTTTAGGTACAACTCCAAAAGCATAATCCATGAAAAAAAAAATTATAAGCTGAACCTCATTAACATTTAAAACGTCTGCTCTGTAAAAGATGTTAAAGAGGATGAGAAAACAATCCACAGATTGGGAGAAAAAATCTTTGCAAACACTATCTAATAAAGGATTTCTATCTAAAACATACAAAGAACTCTTAAAACTCAATAATAAGAAAACAGGTCAATTTTTAAAAGGGCAAAAAACATCTTGACAGCTCACCAAAAACAGATAGCAAATAAACACAGGAAAAGATGTTCAATGATATGTCAGTAGGGAATTACAAATTAAAACACAGCAAGAGCTAGGGGCTGGTTGTTCATGCCTATAATCCTAGCCACTTAGGAGGCAGAGATAAGGAGGACTGCTGTTCAAGGCCAGCCTGGGCAAGTAGTTCACAATACCCTATCTTGAAAATACCCAACACAAAACAGGGCTAGCAGAGCAGCTAAAGTGGTACAGTGCCTGCCTAGCAAATGTGAGGCCCTGAATTCAAACCCCAGTACTATCAAAAACAAACAAACAAACAAAATACAGTAAAGATGCCATGACACACCTATTAAAATAGCTCAAATCAAAATGCTGACAAAACCAAATGCTGGCAAGGATGTGGAGCAGCACAGCTCTCATTCCTCACTGGTGGGAATGCCAAGTGGTACAATGATTCAGAAAGACAATTTGGCAGTTACTGATAGCATAAGCTTCCCAAATAATTCAGGAATTATACTACCAGATATTTGCCCAATGAGCTGTACAGAAATGTTTACTGCAGCTTTGTCTGCAATTGCGAAAAAACTGGAAGGAACCGAGATGTCCTTCAATCGGTGACTGGATTAATCAACTGTGGAACCCCACATGATCATTTGGCCTACAGAACCACAAGGCCAAGGCAAGAGGGCTGCTTGCATCCAGGAGTTTGTGCTGGACAAACCTGGACAGCACAGGAAAACCTTATCTCAAAAAACACAAGAGAAGCTGGGAGCCAGTGGCTCACACCTGTAATCCTAGCTACTCAGAAGGCAGGGATCAGCAGAATCATGGTTTGAAGACAACCTGGGCAAACAGTTCACGAGACCCTATCTCAAAAAAACCCTTTACAAAAAATGGCTGGTGGTGTAGCTCAAGGAGTAGGTCCTGAGTTCAAACACCAGTAATGCAAAAAAGAGAGAGAGAGGGAGAGAAAGGAAAGGAAAGGAAAGAAAAAATGGAGGAAGGGAGGGAGAGAGGGAAAGAGGAAGGAGGGAGGGAGAGAGGGAAGGAGAAAGGAGGGAGGGAGAGAGGGAAGGAAGAAGGAGGGAAGGAGAGAGCCATACTAATGAGTGCAAACATTATTAATAGGAGAAAATGGGGGAGGAGAATGATGTATTTGGGAAATCTCTGCGTTTTCTGTGTAATTTTTTTTGTAAATCTAAAACTGCTCCAAAAATTCTATTTAAGAATTTTAACAAAGTAAAGAATAAAAACAAAACTTAAACCAAGTTGATTAATATAAAACCAACATTATCGGTTATTACAAAAACTTAGATAAGTCTTCCTATGAAAAGACAGTGGGATGCGAGAATTACATTGTAATTCAAGAGGCAGGAATTGGGAGGATTGCAATTGAGGACAGCCCAGGCACAAAGTTAGTAAGACTCCTCCATCTCAACGAATTAGCCAGGCATAGTGGTACACTCCAGTGATCTCAGCTACGTGAGAGGCATAGGTAGGATTGTGATCCCAGGCTAGCCCAGGCAAAAAATGAGACCCTCTCTGAAAAATAAAGTAAAAAGGATTGGAGGTGTGCCTCAAGTGGTAGAGTACCTATCTAGCAAGCACTAGGCCCTGAGTTCAAACACCAGTACCATCAAAAAGAAAAAAGAAAAAGACAGTGGATCTAAAGACAATATTACTAAACCTGACAATATTACTAAACATATCTAAAACAAAAAGGCAGAAGGACATACTCTGAAGGACCTAAAAGCATATATTAACTCCAACACAGTGGTCGTGGGAGACTTTAACACCCCACTATCATCAATAGATAGGTCATCCAAACAAAAAAATCAATAAAGAAATCCTAGATCTAAAACATACCATACATCAAATGGACCTAGTTGATGTCTACAGAACATTTCATTCAACTTCTACACAATATACATTCTTCTCAGCAGCCCACAGAACCCTCTCCAAAATAGATCATATCCTAGGTAGGGCACAAAGCAAGCCTCAGCAAATATAAGAAAATAGAAATTATACCATGCATACGATCTGATCACAATGCAGTAAAAGTAGAACTCAACAACAAAAGTAAAGACAAAAAACATGCAAACAGCTGGAAACCAAATAACTCATTACTTAATGAACAATGGATCATCGATGAAAGAAAAGAGGAAATTAAAAAGTTCCTGGAAGTCAATGAAAATGAAAACACAACCTACCGGAACCTATGGGACACAGCTAAGGCAGTCCTAAGAGGAAAGTTTATAGCCATAAGTGCATATATTAAAAAGACTGAAAGATCCCAAATCAATGACCTAATGATACATCTCAAACTCCTAGAAAAACAAGAACAAGCAAACCCCAAAACAAATAGAAGGAGAGAAATAATAAAAATAAGAGCTGAAATCAACGAAATAGAAACCAAAAAAACCATACAAAGAATTAATGAAACGAAAAGTTGGTTCTTTGAATAAATAAACAAGATCAATAGACCCCTGCAAGCCTGACTAAAATCAGGAGAGAAAAAACACAAATTAGTAGAATCAGGATTGCAAAAGGGGAGAGAACAACAAACACCATGGAAGTCCAGGAAATCATCAGACTACTTCGAGAACCTATATTAAAATAAATTTGAAAATCTTAAAGAAATAGACAGATTTCTAGATACATATGATCATCCAAAACTGAACCAACAGGAAATTAATCACCTGAATAGATCTATAACACAAAATGAAATTGAAGCAGCAATCCAGAGTCTCCCCAAAAAGAAAAGTCCAGGACCTAAAGGATTCTTTGCTGAATTCCATCAGACCTTTAAAGAAGAGCTGATACCAACCCTCCTTAAACTGTTCCACGAAATAGAAAGGGAAGAAAAACTGCCAAACACATTTTATGAAGCCAGTATTACTCTTATCCCAAAACCAGGCAAAGACACCTCCAAAAAAGAGAACTATACACCAGTCTCCTTATGAACACTGACGCAAAAATCCTCAACAAAATAATGGCAAACTGAATTCAACAACACATCAAAAAGATTATTCACAACGACCAAGTAGGCTTCATCCCAGGGATGCAGGGGTGGTTCAACATACGAAAATCAAGGAACGTAATAAACCACATTAACAGAAGCAAAGACAAAAACCACTTGATCATCTCAACAGATACAGAAAAAGCCTTTGATAAGATCCAGCACCATTTCATGATAAAAGCTCTAAGAAAACTAGGAATAGAAGGAAAGTACCTCAACATTATAAAAACTATATGTGACAAACCCACAGCCAGCATTATACTTAATGGAGAAAAACTGAAACCATTCCCTCTAAAATCAGGAACCAGACAAGGATGCCCACTATCTCCACTCCTATTCAACATAGTACTGGAATTCCTAGCCAGAGCAATTAGGCAAGAAGAAGGAATAAAAGGAATACAAATAGGTAAAGAAACTGTCAAAATATCCCTATTTGCAGACGACATGATCCTATACCTTAAAGACCCAAAAAACTCAACTCAGAAGCTCCTAGACATCATCAATAGCTACAGCAAGATAGCAGGATATAAAATCAACATAGAAAAATCATTAGCATTTCTATACACTAACAATGAGCAAAATGAAAAAGAATGTATGGAAACAATTCCATTTACAACAGCCTCAAAAAAAATCAAATACCTAGGTGTAAACCTAACAAAAGATGTGAATGACCTTTACAAGGAAAACTATACACTTCTGAAGAAAGAGATTGAGGAAGACTATAGAAAGTGGAGAGATCTCCCATGCTCATGGATTGGTAGAATCAACATAGTAAAAATGTCTATACTCCCAAAAGTAATGTACATGTTTAGTTCAATTCACAAAAATTCCAATGACATTCATTAAAGAGATTGAAAAATCTACTGTTAAATTTATATGGAAACACAAGTAGCCACGAATAGCCAAGGCAGTACTCAGTCAAAAGAACAATGCTGGAGGTATCACAATACCTGACTTCAAACTATATTACAAAGCAATAATGTTAAAAACAGCATGGTACTGGCACAAAAACAGACATGAAGACCAGTGGAACAGAATAGAGGATCCAGATATGAAGCCACACAACTATAACCAACTTGTCTTTGACAAAGGAGCTAAAAATATACGATGAAGAAATAGCAGCCTCTTCAACAAAAACTGCTGGGAAAACTGGTTAGCAGTCTGCAAAGAACTGAAACTAGATCCATGTATATCACCCTATACCAAGATTAACTCAAAATGGATCAAGGATCTTAATATCAGACCACAAACTCTAAAGTTGATACAGGAAAGAGTAGGAAATACTCTGGAATTAGTAGGTATAGGTAAGAACTTTCTCAACAAAACCTCAGCAGCACAGCAACTAAGAGATAGCATAGATAAATGGGACCTCATAAAGCTAAAAAGCTTCTGTTCATCAAAAGAAATGGTCTCTAAACTGAAGAGAACAACCACAGAGTGGGAGAATATATTTGCCAGCTACACATCAGACAAAGGACTGATAACCAGAATATATAGGGAACTTAAAAAACTAAATTCTCCCAAAACTAATGAACTAATAAAGAAATGGGCAAGTGAACTAAACAGAACTTTCTCAAAAGTAGTAATTCAAATGGCCAAAAACCACATGAAAAAATGCTCTCCATCTCTAGCAATAAAGGAAATGCAAATTAAAACCACACTAAGATTCCACCTCACCCCTGTTAGAATAGCCATCATTAGCAACACCACCAACAACAGGTGTTGGCAAGGATGCGTGGGAAAAAGGAACCCTTTTACACTGTTGGTGGGATGTAAACTAGTATAACCACTCTGGAAAAAAATTTGGAGACTACTTAAAAAGCTAGACATTGATCTACCATTTGATCCAGCAATACCACTCTTGGGGATATACCCAAAAGACTGTGACACAGGTTACTCCAGAGGCACCTGCACATCCATGTTTGTTGCGGCACTATTCACAATAGCCAAGTTATGGAAACAGCCAAGATGCCCCAGCACTGACGAATGGATTAAGAAAATGTGCTATCTATACACAATGGAATTTTATGCAGCCATGAAGAAGAACGAAATGTTATCATTCGCTGGTGAATGGATGGAATTGGAGAACATCATTCTGAGTGAGGTTAGCCTGGCCCAAAAGACCAAAAATCATATGTTCTCCCTCATATGTGGACATTAGATCAAGGGCAAACACAACAATGGGATTGGACTTTGAGCACATGATAAAAGCGAGAGCACACAAGGGAGGGGTGAGGATAGGTAAGACACCTAAAAAACTAGCTAGCATTTGTTGCCCTCAACGCAGAGAAACTAAAGCAGATACCTTAAAAGCAACTGAGGCCAATAGGAAAAGGGGACCAGGAACTAGAGAAAAGGTTAGATCAAAAAGAATTAACCTAGAAGGTAACACCCACGCACAGGAAATCAATGTGAGTCAATGCCCTGTATAGCTATCCTTATCTCAACCAGCAAAAACCCTTGTTCCTTCCTAATATAGCTTATACTCTCTCTACAACAAAATTAGAAATAAGGGCAAAATAGTTTCTGCTGGGTATTGAGGGGGTTGGGGGGAGAGGGAGGGGGCAGTTTGGGTGGTAAGGGAGGGGGTGGAGGCAGGGGGAGAAATGACCCAAGCCTTGTATGCACATATGAATAATAAAACAATAAAAAAAAAGAAAAAAAAGAAATATTTGGACAGGGTTTAGAGAAGTGGGCATTATATGTAAATGTACTATGTGTGACACAGGGACTTTGGAAGTCTGTGATACCATTATACTTCATACTACATGTGTATATGTTTTAGGTATGTATAAACAGGCACACATCCACTAGATGCATATTTGTTACATGGTTATTCTTGGAAACAAAAGTACGTACAATCTGAGCAATTGAAACAAAAATTATGTATCTTCATAAAAAAAAAAAATAAAAAAAGAGTCTCCCAAAAAAGAAAAGTCCAGGACCTGATGGATTCTCTGCTGAATTCTACCAGACCTTTAAAGAAGAACTGATACCAACCCTCTTTAAACTGTTCCACGAAACAGAAAAGGAAGGAAATCTGCCTAACACATTTTATGAAGCCAGTATTACTCTTATCCAAAAACCAGGCAAAGGCACCTCCAAAAAGGAGAACTGTAGGCCAATCTCCTTAATGAACACTGATGCAAAAATCCTCAATAAAGTAATGGCAAACCGAATTCAAGAACACACCAAAAAGATCATTCACCATGACCAAGTAGGCTTCATCCCAGGGATGCAGGGGTGGTTCAACATACGAAAACCAATAAACGTAATAAACCACATTAACAGAAGCAAAGATAAAAACCACTTGATCATCTCAATAGAGGCAGAAAAAGCCCTTGATAAGATCCAACACCATTTCATGATAAAAGTTCTGAGAAAACTAGGAACAGAAGGAAAGTACCTCAACATTATAAAAGCTATATATGGGGCGGAGCGGGTGGTAAGGGAGGGGGTGGGGGCAGGGGGGAGAAAAAAAAATAAATAAAATAAAATAAAAGCTATATATGACAAACCTACAGCCAGCATTATACTTAATGGTGAAAATCTGAAACCATTCCCTCTAAAATCAGGAAAAGACAAGGATGCTCACTATCTCCACTCCTATTCAACATAGTACTGGAATTCCTAGCCAGCAATTAGGCAAGAAGAAGGAATAAAAGGAATACAAATAAGTAAAGAAACTCAAAATATCCCTATTTGCAGACGATATGATCCTATACCTTAAAGACCCAAAAAACTCTACTCAAAAGCTCCTAGACACCATCAATGCTATAGCAAGGTAGCAGGATATAAAATCACATAGAAAAATCATTAGCATTTCTATACACTAATAACGAACAAACTAAGAAAGAATATATGGAAACAATTCCATTTACAATAGCCTCAAAAAAAAATCAAATACCTTGGTGTGAACTTAACAAAGGATGTGAATGACCTCTACAAGGAAAACTATACACTTCTGAAGAAAGAGATTGAGGATGACTATAGAAAGTGGAGAGATTTCCCATGCTCATGAATTGGTAGAATCAACATAGTAAAAATGTCTATATTCCCAAAAGTAATCTACATGTTTAATGCAATTCCCATCAAAATCCCAATGACATTCATCAAAGTGATTGAAAAATCAACCGTTAAATTTATTTTGAAACACAAGAGGCCACGAATAGCCAAGGCAATACTCAGTCAAAAGAACAATGCAGGAGGTATCACAATACCTGACTTCAAACTATATTACAAAGCAATAACAATAAAAACAACATGGTACTGGCACAAAAACAGACATGAAGACCAATGGAACAGAATAGAGGATCCAGATATGAAGCCACACAACTATAACCAACTTATCTTTGACAAAGGTGAAAAAATATACGATGGAGAAATAGCAGCCTCTTCAACAAAAACTGCTGGGAAAACTGGTTAGCAGTCTGCAAAAAAACTGAAACTAGATCCATGTTTATCACCCTATACTAATATTAACTCAAAATGGATCAAGGATCTTAATACCAGACCCCAAACTCTAAAGTTGGTACAGGAAAGAGTAGGAAATACTTTGGAACTAACAGGTATAGGCAAGGACTTTTTCAATGGGACCCCAGCAGCTCAGTAACTAAGAGATAGCATAGATAAATGGGACTTCATAAAACTAAAAAGCTCAACAAAAGAAATGGTCTCTAAACTGAAGAGAACACCCACTGAGTGGGAGAAAATATTTGCCAGCTACACATCGGACAAAGGACTGATAACCAGACTATATAGGGAACTCAAAAAACTAAACTCTCTCAAAATTAATGAACCAAAAAAGAAATGGGCAAGTGAACTAAACAGAACTTTCTCAAAAGAAGAAATTCAAACGGCCAAAAAACACATGAAAAAATGCTCACCATCTCGAGCCATAAAGAACATGCAAATTAAAACCACACTAAGATTCTACCTCACCCCTGTTAGAATAGCCATCATTAGCAACACCACTAACAACAGGTGTTGGTGAGGATGGGGGGGGGGGGTGCGGGGGAGGGGGAAGGAACCCTTTTACACTGCTGGTGGGAATGCAAACTAGTACAACCACTTCGGAAAAAAATTTGGAGGCTTCTTATAAATCTAAATATAGATCTACCATATGATCCAGCAATACCACTCTTGGGGATATACCCAAAAGAATGTGACTCAGGTTACTCCAGAGGCACCTGCATACCCATGTTTATTGCGGCACTATTCACAATGGCCAAGTTATGGAAACACCCAAGATGCCCCACTACTGATGAATGGATTAAGAAAATGTGGTATTTATACACAATGGAATTTTATGCAGCCTTGAAAAGAATGAAATCTTATCACTCGCAAGTAAATGGATGGTACTGAGTGAGGTTAGCCTGGCCCAAAAGACCAAAAATCGTATGTTCTCCCTCACATGCAGACATTAGATCAAGGGCAAACACAACAAGGGAATTGAACTTTGATCACATGATAAAGTGAGAGCACACAAGGGAGGTATGAGGATAGGTAAGACACCCAAAAAACTAGATAGTGTTTGTTGCCCTCAATGCAGAGAAACTAATGCAGATACTTTAAAGTGACAGAGGCCAATAGGAGAAGGGTACCAGGAACTAGAGAAAAGATTAGTTCGAGAAGAATTAATTTAGAAGGTAAAACACATGTATACAGGAAAGCAATACGAGTCAACTCCCTGTATAGCTATCCTTATCTCAACTAGAAAAACCCTTGGTCCTTTCTATTATTGCTTATACTCTCTCTTCAACAAAATTAGAGATAAGGGCAAAATAATTTCTGCCTCGCAGCGAGGGGGGTGGGGGAGGAAGAAGTGGGGTAGGTAAGGGAGAGGGTAGGGGCAAGGGGGGAGAAATGACCCAAACATTGCATGGACATATGAATAAAAGAAAAAAAAAAGGCAGAAGTACAAAGCTGAACAAAAAGCTGAGGCGACTTGGGAAAAAAATTCAAGTTCATTATGCTGAAATGAAAAAGGCAACACATGATATATAATGAGAAAAAATAAGTCTACCTTTTATATTGAAGTATAATTCATAGTAAGATATGAAACGCACGAATCTTTATGTACTGAAATATATAAAGTAGAAACTGCTAAAATCTCAGAAGTTAACAGAAACACAAGAAATTGGAATCTTTAGTCCAATTCTCTTAACTGTCCACAGACTAAACAGCCAAAAAAGATATTAATAATAACGATTTTTATTTCAGTCTTTTACCTATAAAGAACATTTTTTTGAGAACTCTTGGAGTACATACAAAGAAATTATAGTAAGCTACCTAAACATAAATAAATCTCTAAGCAAAAATTTTATAGGCTACTTTTTAAAATCAAAATTCAATAACCATGAATAACAAAGTCTAAATTTTCAAATTTGACGATGCAGAGATTGAAGTCATTTTCTAGATTCTTCTTAATGTTTCCCCTAAAATCAGTGCAAAAAACCAATCAGGAATTCAGGCTAAATTCTATAGCTCAATCTTGGACAAGAGCTAACAGATATTAGAGTACAGGAAGCCAAGAATTCCAGCCAAATTCTCCATCCCTTCCCTAGGGCCCAAGTCTAGTCTACAGCCACAGAGTTTTCACAGCACAGAGATAGGAGAACAATACTCTTATATAAAAGGTTTTCTTGATAATCTAACTGAAATTAGAGGAAAGCTCTCACATGTATCTAGCAATCTGGCCCCCTGGGAATGGAAGTATTCTTCCACAGGGCAAACCCACTCGGAAAGACCAAATAAGGATGTATTCTGGAACTTAAATACAAACAGGCTGAAAGAAAATACTTTGCACTCTACTGCCCAACAGGTAACAGACTATCTTACCCAAAACAGTACTGAGAAACTCAAAACACAGAAGAATTGTAAAAAATGTTTGTTTTACAAAAAGCTGTAAAAAAAAACTACAGTTTATATAGATTTAATGTAATTTTGTAACTCAAAATATACTAATAAAAATGTCAACATGCTAGGTACACTAAGGAATATAAATATTAAAAGATAGTCTCTGAACTTTGGAGGTTTACAATCAAGAATAAAAGGTAATCTCTAGTTAAGAGGTTTGGCGTTCTTAATATAATATAATAATTACACTCTTTTAATCTTTCTTATACTTAGTAATTTTTGTTCTGTTTTATTTAACAGTTTCTGATAGGAATATATTAAAATTATCTGTTGCCTCTTTATAATCACTTCACTTAAGACTATGTTGTTAGATGTACACATAGTAAATTATATTATCTTGGTGATTTATTCCTTATTTCATTATGCAGTTTACTGAAATATCATTATTAAAGTGTTTTTGTCGTAAATTCTGCTTCACTCTTGGTCCACCCACATCTACACACCTATTGGCCAAGTTGAACGTTTTCTTTCCAAAAGGGGAGGGCAGAATGGTTGTCTAGGAGCTTCTGAAGGATCTAGAGAAGGAAGAAATAACTTCCAACCTGTTTCATTTTATTTTGGGTATGTATAAAGAGTAGCGGAACACCAAAAAATTATTTTAAATAGACTTTCAGGAATTATTTTCTTTTTTGGTGGGACTGAGATTTGAACTCAGGGCTTCACACTTGCAAAGCAGGCTCTCTACTGCTTGAGCCACGCCCCCCAGTCCATTTGCTCTGGTTAATTTGAAGATGGGGGTCTCATGAATTATTTGCCCAGGCTGACCTCAAACCATGCTTCTTCTGTTCTCAGCATCCCATGAAGCTAGGATTATAGGCATAAGCCCATCCAGCAATTGTATCTTTTACTAGGTTGAGTTTCTGTTTTCATTATTGTGATTAATGATATACTTGTACAAGTCTTCATCTTGTGTTATATTTATTACCTATTTGCTTCTTCCTATTCTTTTTCCTTACATTTTATTGAACTGATAAGCTCTTATTCCTTATTTTTCCCTTTACTGTTTTTTAGAAAGCTATAGAATTTTTTCTTCTTTTAGTGGTCATACACACAAATATATACACACACACAAATATATATATATATATATTTGTATTTATATACATAATATATATACATTCATTGCTTCTAAGTGTAGCAGTGAAGAAGTCAGTGACAACTGGTACCATTTGGCACTGTTGATTTGATTCGTGATAAGGTGCCAACAATTTTAATCACAATTGTTTGTATATTATCAGTGTAAACATAAGCACAGTAAAAAGGGGTGAATAATGTTTCAATATTATGTATATGTGTATGTATATATGTATGTATGTATGTATGTATGTATATGTATGTGCAGTACTGGGGTTTGAACTCAGAGTCTCATGCTTGCTGGGCACTCTACCACTTGAGCCACAATGCCAACCCAAGGTCACTCATATTTTTATGAGTGATATTTTCAATAAAATGTGTGTAAATTTTTTAAAGGTTCACTTACTATTCATATATGTGAAATTATCTGGTGGCTCTATCCTTTCCTTAATCTGGACACTGCTTAGCATGTTTCAGTTACCCAATGAACTTTTCCCACCCACCTTCCTTAACATAGTTGTCTAAAATTTCAGGTTATTTATTTATTTATTTTTACAGTACTGGGTGAAAAGTACAGGGTGAAAAGTTCACTGATACGGATTTCAAACCCTACATGACTGTGGGGTAGAAATCTCTTCATATACCTCAACCAAAGCAACATAATGCAACGTGTTACAAATAGAGCTACCTTATAATAAGTCATCACAGTAATAAACAAAACATTTAAGAAAGCCCCTTTTCTCATTATGTTTTCGTTTTTTAAATTTTATTTATTTAGCAAACATAGGGTTTTTTTTAATGTTGTTTAGAGAAAGAAGGATTAACAGTACTGTGGTATTTAGAAGTTGTAAAATAGGGTACAATATAAAGGAGGTAGAATTTATAAAATCACACCAAGCAGCCAATAGGTTTTGTTTGTTTTTGTTTTCTGATGGTACTGGGGTTTGAATTCAGAACTCACACTTGTTAGGCAGACATTCTACCATTTGAACCACTCAGTCAGCCCTGTTTTGTGTTGGGTATTTTAGAGATAGGGTCTTGGGCTGGCTCTGAACCACAATCCTCCTGATCTATGACACCAGAGTAGCCAAGATTACAGGTGTGAGCCACCAGCACCTGGATATTATTTTCCTTTGTGTGTGTTACTAGCAATTGAAACCAGGGCCTGGAATACTAGGTAAGCATTCTACCACTTGAGCCACTCCCCAGCCCTTTTGTTTATATTTTAGTTTTCAGAAAGGGCCTTGCTAACTATGCCCAGGCTGGCCTTGAACTTCCAATCCTCCTGGCTCAACCGCTCAAGTAGCTGGGATTACAGTCCATTCATTTTATTAGAATAAATTGTATCAAACAATGGATTTTACTATAACATTCTCATACATATATATATAATGTATTTCAATCACATTTGCTTACCCATTACCCTCTTTTGTGCCCTCTCCCAGCTTCCATTATTCCCCTTCCTCCTCCCAAACACCCCCCAGCCTTTCATGTTTATTTCTTTTTTAAATCTAGGTTCTGCATATGAGAGAAAACATCCGATATCTGTCTTTCTCAATCTCACTTATTTTACTTAACATGACAAGCTTCACATCCATCCATTTTCCTGCAGATAACATAAATTAGTTCGTCTTTATGGCTGAATAAAACTCCATTGTGTGCATAGGCATCTAGACTAATTCCATAGTATGGCTACTGTGAATAGCGCTGCAATAAACATGGGTAAGCACGTATCTCTAATGTATGATGACGTAGATTCCTTTGGGTATATACCCAGGAGTGGTATATCTAGATCTATGATAGTGCTAACAGTTTGCTATGTCTGAGCAGGAGGTCTTTGTTTCACAGTTCTAAAGAATGAAAGTAAGCAAAGCAAGAAAGTTTATCATAAGAAAAAGGGCAACAAGCAGAACTCTCACAGCTGGGAGGGGTCCCAGGAAAGGGTTGCTGCTGGCTGCTGTTGTCTAGTGGTTTATATTGTTGCAAGTAAGAAATTTCAGACAAAGACCTTATCCTGATTGGCTGGCAACCATTCAAATTGCCTTCTTGGGCCAACCAGGTATCTGCATACTTTGTTTATGCGTTTCTTGCCTTATCAGGTCTCTAATCGCAAGTTATACAATGGCTAGGATTTGGTGAAGGTTTTTGGCCACATTCTTCCAGATGAGTTCTGTTATTTTCCCATGAAAACCTTGGGAGTCCATGTCTATTGCTTTCTCACAGAGACCTTGGAACGTGTTGTGAGTCTTGATTTATCACCAGGGACTGTGTCCTGTCTGTGTTTCTTCTGTATCAAAACCTGTTTTAGTAGTTCTATTTTTAGTTTTTTGAGGAACTTTCATACTGAATTCCATAGTGGCTGCACTAATTTTCATTCTCATCAACAGTGTAGAAGGGTTCTGTTTTCCCCTAAATCCTCACCAGCATTTGTTGTTTGTTTTCTTGATGATAGCCATTCTGACTGGAATGAGATGGAATTTCACTATAGTTGTGATTTGTATTTCCCTGCAGGTGAAAGATGTTGAACATTCTATTGTGTATTTATTGGTCACTTGTACTTCTTTTGAGAACTGTCTGTTCAATTCATTTGCCCATTTACTGATTGGGTTATTTGCTTTTTTGGTGTTTAATTTTTTGAGTTGTTCATATACTCTGGATATTAATCTTTTGTCAGATGAATAGCTGGCAAAGATTTTCTCTCATTCTGTGGACTATCTCTTTACTCTGGTAATTGTTTCCTTTGCTGTGCAAAAGTTTTTTAATTTGATGCAATCCCATTTGGTAATTCTTGTTTTTATTTATTGAGGTATTTGAGCCCTATTTAGAAAGTCATTTTCTGTTCCTGTATCTTGAAATGCTTTCCTCTACTAGTTTTAAGTTTTTGTTGTTGTTTTTAATTTTACTTTCAGGTCTTACATCAAGGTCTTTGACACATTTTGAGTTGATTTTTTACACACGGTGAGAGAGAGGAATCTAGTTTTTAGTCTTCTACATGCAGATAGATTTCAAGTTTTCCCAGCACCGTGTCTGGGGTCTTTTTTCCAATGTATGCTTTTGGCACCTCTGTAGAAAATCAGTGGCTGTAGCTGCATGGGTTAATTATGGCTCCCTATTCTATCCCACTGGTCTACATGTGTGTTTTTGTGCCAGTGGCACCAAGAAATTCTTCCTTTATTAAAAAAATATATTTGTTAAGACTTGTTTTTTGGCCTAAAGTGTGATCCATTTTGAAGAAAGCTCCATGGGTGCTGAGAGGACTGTATATTCCAGTTGGATGGAATGTTCTGCAGATGTCTGTTAAAAACATTGGATCTATGATAGCATAGAACAAACTTCAGTTTAATTCTGAAATTTCTTTGTTGATTTTGAGGGGTATCGATGATTTATCTATTGATAAACCACTATTATTGTATCTGAACCCTTCTGTCCAGTAGGACTTGTTTTGTTTTATGAAATTGGGTGTACCAACATTAGCACAATATACTTCTTTATAATCATTCTTGATGGACTATTGGATTGTTCCATTTATTAATATGTTGTGGCCTTCTTTATCCTAATTTTGGCTTGAACTCTGTTTTGTCAACATGCATATAACTACTCCTGCTTATTTTCAGATTCTGCTTACTCAGAATATCATTTTTCATCCTTTTACCTATGGCTGTAGTGTTTCTTTGCCAGTGAGGTGAGTTTCTTATAGACAGTGAACAGTTGGATCTTGTTTTTTAATCCACTCAGCCAGTCTGCATCCTTTGGAGAACTAAGACTGCTTACATTTAGGGTTATTATTTAGAAGTATGTACTAACTTGTTCATCTTAGGGGGTTTGCTGATTAGCTGAGTTAATAATCTTTGATTCTTTCATATTTCTCACTTGTTTATTCTCCTAGTGAGATTTACTCTTTCCTGAACTCTATGACTGTGTATAATTTTCTTCCTCCTCTCTGTGTAGTATTCCTTTAAGTGTCTTCTGCAATGCTGGCTTAGTGGTCATGAATTGCTTTAGCTTGTGTTTATCATGGAAGGTCTTTATTATTCCGTTTTAAAGAATAACTTTGCTAGATCTAGTAGTCTTGGTTAGCAATTATTTTGTTTCAAAGCTGGAAATACATTAGTTCATGTACTCCTGGCCTTGAGGGTTTCTGCTGAGATCTCTGATGTTATTCTGATATGTCTGACTTTGTCGTAACTTAGCACCTTTCTACTCCAACTTTCAGTATTCTTTCTGTGTTCTGTAGTCTTGGCATTCTGACCATAATCACATGGAGAAGTTTGCATCAGATCATGTCTATTTGGGGAGTGCACACCTGTAATCTCAGCACTCCGGAGGCTGAGATAGGAAGATTGCAAGTTTGAGGCCAGCTTGGGCTACAAAGCAAGAAGACCCTGTCTTCTCCCCGATCACGCAACAAAAAAAAAAAGAAAGAAAGAAAGAAAGAAAAGAACTTGAATAATTTCATGTGCAAATTTAACGTACCTGAAGAAAAACATAAACAAACTAAAGCTGACTGGATCGTGGTAACTTGGAAAATGGGAGAAGGGAAGAGAAATTTTCCATAAAAATGGATTTTCAGAATAATGGAATAATCCTTACATTTTGCTATATTCCAAACCCTACTGCTGAAAAGAGCATGTAAAGCCAGAAAAGAACACTTGTTGGAAAAGAAATTCAAGTAGGAGAGAGCCAATGCAACAAAACACTTTAAAGTTCAAGTTTGAATGTACAGGCACATTCTACTTTGAAGCACATCTTTAATATAACTGGTGAGGAATACAGCCTAGTGACTGAGAGAAAATTGAGCCACTATGGATAGCAAAGAAAATTAAAATTTAAATCAAAATTCTGTAGAAGGCAGAAGGAATAATGCAACAGTCTTGGCACCTGACAGGCTTGTAATCAAACCCTGATTTTGCCATCTCCCACAGATGCAACCTTTAGCAAGTTAACAACTCTCTGACTTGGAGTTTACCTCTCTGTCACAGCACTCTCTTTACCAGGAGCTGGGAGAGTCAAATATGACACAGACATAAAGTGCCTAGCCAAGTGCCAGCTCATGGTAGGTGCTCAGCAAACATCAGTTCCCTTCCAAGCTGCTTTTATCAGCAGGTATAAGAAAAGTGTTGGAAATTGTTAAATTTCATTTTTTCATGTCCAGATTCAGAAATGTATCAGTCTATTTTGCAAGCACTTTCTCTGAGATAAACCCAAGATATATAGTCCAGAGAACTGGTGAGCACACTGAGCTGGATCACTATGGTGGTCTGGTTCCCTGGCCAATGCCTAGAAAGACTGACCTGGCCAAGAGTACAGCTTTAGTGGCCAAGAGACCACCAAAAATGAGGGCAGTTAAAAAGAGAAAGAATTACTTGAGCTTTGGCTCCCGTCCTTCACTTGTATACTGCCAACAGATGAGCCCAATAAGGTCCTGCACCCTAGCGCTGGCCATTGTTACCACAGTCATTGGCAGCAGTCTGTCCTGGCTAGAGTGCAGAGGGAGGTAGACATCAATCTTCTTGGTTGCAGTTGTACCTACATGACCCTGTGGAAAGAACACATACATGAGAGAAAAGCACAAAGCCAGAGTCATGCAGACCCTACTGCGCAATAACTACCACTCTCCTCACCTAGGTAAACACAGTCATTTCTCTCTTCTTTCCTCCTTTCCCCTTCCCTTCCTATTCTCTTCTTTCCCCTCCCCTTTCCCTTCCTCCCTCTACTTCTCTCTCTCTCATTCCTTTCTTCCTCCCTTCCATATGTGGTACTGAGGATTGAACCCAGGGTCTTGGACCACTTGAGCCAAACCCCCAGCCCCAGTGCAGGTATTTCTCATCCTTTCTGCACAAACCGGCTCTGAGCCTGGAATAGTTCCAAAGTAGAAACACCATCTAGTTTCAAGGGTCTTTTTTCTTTAATTTTCATATTCTACTGGTCTAATAGATCTAACTCTGCAAGCAGATAGGTAACTGAGTATGTATTATTAAGACAAGTGGTAAGCAGACCTTTGGTGTTTGGAGACTAGCTTTGCTAGTAACTCAATGTGACCCTTGAGAAGACTACATTACACCTTGGCATCAGCCAAGGAAATGACCATATCATCCCTTCAGAGGTTGAGATAAGCTACCTGGGAAGTTTCTGTACTCTCTGGGAAAACATTTACATTGGGACCAAGTCCTTGACTTCTCAGAAACTGTAGGGTTAATTCCATTATGCAGCACATCTGTTTACTTCAATGCCACACACAAGTTCAAGGGTCCTTGTCTTCCATAATTGCCCATTCAACACTACTCTACACATCCTCAATCCTTTCACAAATCCAGCCCTCCTTTCCTGAACCTTTCACTCTACCTTCGTAAGCTCTTGCACTAGTCAGCAAATCTCCATAAATCCTCAGCTGCTTTTTAAAAACATTCTCTCCACTTCTGTCCTTAATCAAAATCTGCTGTTTGAGGATACTGCTTTCTCTGTTGTCCTACTAGAGGACTTCCCTTCCTTCCTTCTTCCCTTCCCTTACCTCCCCTCTTCTTCCCTCTCTTCCTGAAGGCTTGTACTCACAGTCTTCTTGATTCAGTCTTCTTTCCCACCCACAAACCAATGTCCAGTACCCAGTATGTAAAAAAGTGTCACAATTTAAGCTGAAACTGGAGCATTTCACTATTCCTTACTTCCTCCTACCCCAAATCAGAATAGCAACCTCCTCATTTCAGCAAATGATGCCACCACTACACAGCTGCTTAGTCATCAATCTGAATTCTTTTTTCTCCCTCTACCATCTTCTCCACTAGTAAGTTTTAGTGTGTTATCTTCGAAAATATACTTCAACAGAGAAAGAATGGTCTTGTCAACAAATGATGCTAGGACAACTGGATAATCACATGCAAAAGAATGGATTTGAATCGCACACCTGTAATGACAACTCAGCTTCTTGGGAGGCAGAGGCAGGAGATGACAAGTTTGAGGCCAGCCTAGGAAAAGTTAGCTTGAGATCCTATCTCAAAATCAAAAGGGGTAGAGGTACTTGCTCATCATGCTTGAGGCCCCAGATTTAATCCCCAGACCCAGAGAGACAGAGAGAGAGAGAGAGACAGACAGAGAAAGAAGGAATTTGGACTCCTACCTTTTATCATATACAAATACTAATTAAAAAGGGATCAAAGATGTAAATGTAAAAGGTGAAACTATAAAACTCTTAGAAGGAAATACAGGTATAAATCTTTGTAACTTTGGATTAAGCCACAAATTCTTTAAAATGATACCCAAAGCATAAGCAACAGGAGAAATAAGTAAGACTTCATCAAAATTAAAAATTTAAGCTAGATAGATAACCCCAGCACTTGGCAGGCTAAGGTAAGAGAATCATGAGTTTGAGGCCAGCCTGGGCTACATAGTGGAACCCTGCCTCAAATTAAAAAAACAAAAACACCAAAAAACTTCAGGCCTCAAAGGACACTATCAAAGTGTTGGGCTGAGTGCAGTGGCTCATGCATAACCTTAGCTACTTGGGAGGCAGAGATCACAGTTTAAAGCCAGTCCAGGTAAAATGTTAGCAAGATCCTATTCAACCAACAAGTGTGCACCTGCAATCCCAACTATTCGGGAGGCATAGGTAGGAGGATCATTGTCCGGCCAGCAAGGGCAAAAATGCAACACCTTATTTGGAAAATGAGTAAAGCAAAAAGGACTAGGGGCACGGCTCAAGTGGTAGAGTGTCTGCTTATCAAGTGTGAGTTCAAACCCTAGTACCACCAAAAAAAAAGGAAGGAGGAGGAAAGGAGGGAGGGTGGAGAAGGATGACCCATAGAATGGGAAGAAATAGCTATAAATCTTATAACAGATATGGGCTCTTAAAACTCAACATAAACATAATCCAATAATATCAACAAAGGATCTGAGCAGACATTTCTCTAAAGAAGATATACAAATAGACATTAAACATATGAAGAGATATTCAATACCATTAATCATAATGCAAATCAAAATTAAGGAAACAGCACTAAATACCCATTAAGATAGCTATAATTTAAAAAATAAATAATCTCAACACACACACATATACCAAAAATGCCTGAAAAGTGTTTGTAAGGATGTGAAGAAACCAGAACCTCAAACATTGCCAGTGGGAATGCAAAATGGTGCATCCATTGTGAAAAATGGTTGGTAGTTTCTCAAAATGTTAAACACAGAGTTACCATATGACTAGTAATTCCCCTCCCAGGTTCATACTCAAGAGGACTTGCAAACATATGTTTACATAACAACTTGGACATGAATGTTCATAGCAGCATTATTTGCAATAGCTAACGAATGGAAATGATCCAAATGTCCACTAACTGATGAATGGACAAACAATATCCATACAATAAAATATTACTGAGCCTTAAAAAGGAATGAACGGATACATGCTACAACATGGTGAACCTTGAAAAACATTACCCTAGGAGAAAGAAACCAGACATAAAAGGTCACTTCTTATATGAAATGTGCAGAATAGGCAAATTCACAGAGACAGACAGTAGATTAGTGGTTGGCAGAAAAGTGGGGACAGTGGGTAACTGGGAGGTATGTGGCATTTTGAGGGTGGTGGTGAAAGAAATGTTATGGAATTAGATAGTGGTAATTGTTGTGTAACATTTGAATATATTAAAACCCACAGAATTATACACCTAAAATGGCTTAAATAGTAAATTTTATATGAGTTCTACCTCAATTTAAAAAAAAACACGCATTTCCAAAAACAAGCAATATTATGAAAAACAGGTCACACTAAGGGGAGAGGGAGGGTAAAAGGAAGAAGAGGAATATGGTTGATGTACTTTCTATACAAGAATGAATATAGGGGGAGAATGACCCAAATATTGTATGCACATATGAATAGAAGATAAAAAAATTTTAAAAAAAAAGAATGAGTAGAATTTTTAAGGCTGTTGAAATCACCATAAGAAGGGGACTAAGATAGAAAGGAGAAGTATATATGGAAATGTCACAATAAAATACCCTGTATAGCTTTTAAATGAAAATGTCATTTTTCAAAAATGGAGAACAGGAAGGTAAGACATGTCCTGTCTGGGGGTTGATACCAGTGGGAGGGGTGAGGATATAAGGAAAGGGTGTAGGAGGGTGAATATGGTGAAAATATTACATACCCATGATGAAAATGGAAAAAATATGACCTGTTTAAACTATTCCAAGAATGGGGGATGGGAAATATAGGAGAATGATGAGGGGGAGGCAAATTTAACTATGATATATTGTAAGAGATTTGGTAAATGTCACAATGTATCACCAGTATAACAATAATAAAAAAAAATCTTAGAAAACATGTATTTCAAAACTATCTAACTTCTCTCCTCCACTACTACCAAAATACCATCAGATTTTGCTTATACTATTAATAGATTGCAAGCTGACCTACTGTACTCTTGCCTGCTCAACTCTGTTTCCCACACACAGGTTAGATTATATTTTAATTCTAATTCTGGGAATGTAGCTCAGTGGTATAGTGATTTATACAACATGTGCAAAGCCCTGAGTTTCAATCTCAGCATTGTGTTAGCACATGCACACATACACAAAACTGCAAAATCTGATTATACTACATCCATTTTTAAATTCCTCCAGTGAGCATTTCCCATGACAATGAATAAAATCCAAAGACCTTCAATGTCAAACAAATCACTGTATGATCTGGCCCCTGCCTGGCTCTCTAGCATCACCTATAGCCAACTCCATTGCCTGCTCATTGGGCTTTGGCTACAATGGCCTTTGGAAGTGTGTGTGTGTGTGTGTGTGTGTGTGTGCACGCGCGCACATACACATAGCTTGCTTGTATCTCCCACTTTCAAGGCCTTATTAGTGCTACATACTGTATCTAGGAGGTTCTTTTTTACATAGTGTTTGCATGCCTGACTCTTCATTCGCTGTCTAATATATACTCTTGGGCGAGTTACTAAATCTCTCTGGGCTTCTGTTTCCTTATATGTAGAATGATGATAATGGTAAGATCTACCTATTATAAAAACCCTTGTGAAGATTATTATTGTTTGCTATTACTATTGTTATTCAAGGTTCAGTTCCTATGACTTCTACTCAGAGAAATTTTCACTGACAATGCTAAAGAAGCCCCTTTCATAGTTATCTCAGACACATCGTGTTTATTTCCTTCACAGAACTTAACAATTTAAGATTATGTATTTATGTTTATGTATTCAGGTGTATGCTTTTCCCACTAGCCTCTGAACTTCCGTGAGGACGATGACAATGTCTGCTTTGTTTACTGCTCCATATGTGATGCCTAACAATGTGGCAGGCACATTGAAAACCTTCAAAAAGAATCTGGTACACCTGGCATAGCGATACCTGTCTGTAGTCACAGCTAATCAGGGGTTGAAGCATAGGATCCTTAAGCCCAGGAGTCTGAGAAAAGCCTGGCAACATAACTAAACCACATCTCAAAAATAAATATAAACAAACAAAAACAAAGCAAAGGTGCTGATTACAGAAAGATGTGTAAAAGATTCAAATGCCTACCAGGACACCTGGTAGGAGCTCAATAAACGTTAGTTTCCTTCATCCCTCTTGCCTTTCCTTATAGGTCTGTCTCCTGGTCACAGAGGGAAATGGAAGGACTTGAGCAATCATACAGTTTCATTTTTAACACTCTATAATTCTATCATTCTAAGGTGAAAAAGGTCAGAACCAGAAGGAAATATAAAGTCAGTTTAAAAAAAACATTTTTAGAGAAATTTCACTTTTCATATAACCTAGCACATAACATTAATCAACTAACTGATTTTTTTTTCTGAGTCTTCTCTCTACATTATAAAGTAAATAATGAAAAGATAACTCTGTCTTTCCCACATGCATATACCTGTGTGGACACATAGTATCCACGCATACTTTTCATGCATGGAAATAGTAATTCCAATGGCTAACTAAGACTTCTCCAAATAGCAAATGTTTCTGTCAGTAAGGCAAAGGATTAAAAAGGAAACAGTGGGGGATCTTCTGGAAGAGGTTTGTACCCCTCACTCAGTCTTCCTTTGCAGACCCAGATCAGCTGCTTGTCACTGCTCTCCTTTTTGTTTTCTCCTTATTCCTCCTTCATCTGAGGAACTAGAGCTGAGGGCTACAGGGATCATCATAACTCAAGACATGGAGACACAATGAGATGACACATGTGAATCTGCTTCATAAGCTGCAAAGTGCCTCAAAAGTGCAGAGCAGTATGCTAGCAAGGGTCTAAGTTCTAAAATCAGATCTATTTCTATTACTCACAGGATCACATGAAGCCAAAAATGGACGCCACAGGAGCCCTAAAGATAAATACTGAGAAGTCTAACAGAAGCTGCCATTTATTTAATTGTTAAGCAAACTGCTAAATGTGTACCTAAGTTACCTCATTTAATTCTCAGCATAATTATGACAGGGTCCTACCATTACCCTTATATTTCAACTGAGAAAACGAAGGCTTCTGAGCCTCCAGTCACCTGCTCAATATCTCACAGCCAAGAAAGAAGAGCCATGACTCAGTCTCATGTCAGTATGACTCCAAACCTACTAGCTACTTTGAACACCAATGTCTTCTTTCCTTAGAGTTATTCTAAATGTCATCAATTCTCACTCTTCAAGTCTTGAACACCATCTCCCTTTCCCTCCAAACACACAAAAAGATCTGCCTACAGCAGGAACAAGATCCGAGGTGCTACTCTAGGAAGAATGTCAGGGGAGTGAAGCTTGTAGTTGCATTGTCACTCACTGTAGGGCAGCACTGTGTTTAGGAAAGGAGACAGAGTTAATGGTACTCCTACAGATCCTTTTATCCTCTTGATTTCATAGTAAAATGGCAAGTGTGGAGAAAACTACCAGAATAAATGTGGTAGATACTTATTAAATGAATGAAATACTTTATCTTTTTAATCTTCTAATTCTATCTTGAGGCACTGAAGACGAGAACAAGTGCCTTGCACAAACCCTGAAATTATGTATTTTTTAATAAGGAGCTTCTTTTGAAAAAGCTCAAGGTGGTGGCAGTTAGCTCGATCTAATAGTCCCTGTGTTGCAATATTTAGAGGAATCATCCAAAACATAAAACAATCCATCAACATAATAGAAAGTAATTAACTTATAAAAAAAATAAGGTGACCAAAGGATTAAAAGTATTCATCACACATCAAGGAAAGCAATATTCCAAAGGCCTAATGTCTAACTATTTTAAAAAAGCAACTAACAATAAACAAAGATCATGCCACATGGTTTTACTACATGGTAATTTGTGTGTTTCCCAAATATAGAATTGGCGATATGTAAGCATAATTAGAGCAATAAAGAGGGGGTAATATAGAGAACAGGGGAAAGTGGTTCTGCTTTATCTTTCAGTCACTCATGTCTTCAACAAATACTCACTGAAACAACATGCTGGGCTCTGAAGACAAAGTTCAGTAAATATGATGTAAATCAGACTCCAGACCAGACTCCTGACCAAACTCCTTGTCTGCTGGAAGTCTACACTGGAACATGCTAAGAGCTCTGAGAAGGAAATGGTAAAGACTATCAGAAGAGCCCAGAAGGAATCACACTAAAGAAGGCTGGCAAAGGTCTCTTAGATACAAAAATGTACTCTTCCATCTAAATAGGACCATTAGCTCAGGGAAAAGATGCTTATTACATTTCCCATATACATTGACACACCAAAGGGTAAGTAGGGAGTTGCTTGTGAGATATGGGATTATGGGTGATTTTAATTTCCTGCCTTATATTTTCTTCATTTCCTATAATAAATGTTGTTTTACAGTAGAAATAAAAGAGTAAATATAACTATAAACAAAGAAGGAAACAAAAGGGCACGAGTAACACCATGGAGGCTTCAGAGCATTAGGCATAAGAAGAGAGGTTCAAATGGAAAATGCAGCCTATGTTAAAGTATCTAACAAACACTTATTAAGAACATACTACGTGGGCTGGGGCTGCAGTTCAGTGGTAGAACACTTGCCTAACACACATGAGGTCCTGGGTTCCATCCCCACTACTGAAAAGGGAGGAATAAAAAAAGAGCATATATATGTCAAGTGCTGTTACATGCTGTTGGAAATCAAAAGTTGAAAATATAACTCAGATACCTTCCTATAGCAGACTAAGTAAAACCCAATGCAGATTTAGAACATAAAGAAAAGTATGTCCTCAGAACAAATGCAATTCATGAAGACCAGACTCCAGAGTTCATAGCCCATAGCCTCTCCATGACTTGATGACTCTGCAAATGCAGTCAGAATTCCAAACTCAATACATCCAAGACCAGTTTTCTTCTTCATCAGTTTGCCTCCTGTTCTATATTTGTTCTCAGTTAAGGATTTCAGCATCTACTCTGTCACCCAAGCTAGGAGCCCTATCTCTCTATCTTCTACCTCCAAATCCTCAGAAATATCTCCCACATATTTCTCCTTTCTATCCTCACTGCCAATGCCCCAATTCAGGCTTCACCATCTCTTAGCAAGACCACTGCAGCACTCTTCTAACTGCCTCTTTATGTCTAAAATCCTTCCTCTCTCTAAACCTTCATTTCCTTATTGTCAATGTGATTTTTCTCCTCTCACAGATCATGCCAGTGGAAACACATAGTAGCTTCCCAGCTCCTTAACATGGCAGTTAATACACATCACAATCTGTACCCACGTGGACCACTGCTAAAGTATATGAAGCAGTAGCTCAGAGCAGACTTGGGGTCAGCTAGATCCATGTCTGAATCCCAGTTCTGCCACTTTGGGGCATTAAAGAACCATTCAGAACCTTCATTTGCTAAATTGGAAAAGCAATTTTAATATATGTAAAATGCCTGGCACATAATCACTGATTAGGAAATGTAGGTGTTCTCCCATTCAGATCCCTCATCTTCCAAGAGTGTGGAAGTTCAAAATAATTTTCTATTCCCTGCAATTCCAGTAATTTGATTTGCACAGCCTGATAGTTTCACTTTTTTTTGTATTTACCCATATACATCCTTCCTCACTTTCATTAACTATGAATTACAAAGAAAGGGAAAAACTGTGCCTCATACATTTTGCATTGTCCTGGGGCCTAGAACATG
Organism: Castor canadensis; assembly: GCF_047511655.1. Lineage (NCBI taxonomy): Eukaryota > Metazoa > Chordata > Mammalia > Rodentia > Castoridae > Castor > Castor canadensis. The sequence goes on along the minus strand of NC_133398.1, from coordinate 10,023,302 downwards.
GCAGAGGTTTGTGGTTAGGTGGCTGAACTGAAAGGACTCGTCAGGCTACCTTTCAAAATGGACCTTCTAGACCTACAACTTCTCTCCTATCCTAGGTAAACTGACTTCAGTTCTTCTAGTTTAAGCTATTTTTTCTTCTCTGAAATATCCCCATCACCTAACACAAGACCTGACATACCGTAGTTACTTATAAATATTGATGGAATGAATGTTTAATCATTTATACATAATATGAAATACTTGTGCTATATTACAGCATATAGAGGTATAGCAACCTATTTTTCCATTGTTAGAAGCGGGAGTTGCTTCCAACATTTCATTATTATAAATAATATTCTCACAAACATTCTTTTATATAAATGTGCGCATATTCCAAAGTGTTGATTACTGGGTCAAAGGGTATGAATGCTTTGTAGCTTGTGACATATACTGGAAAAGCTCACTCCTTTGAAAAGTGTCTTTATGTCAATCATGAAATATCAACATTATGAATCGTAGGTCATCTAATTAATAATTAGCTTATAAAATATAAAAACATGAAATTTTAAAATAACCTCTAATACACAATTGTGAATAGGCACTAACAAATACATAGAATCTGAACATGATGATGAATTAAAATATTGTATCTATACCAGATCTTTTTCCATGTGATTCCATTAAAATAATATATACTGGCACCATAAAACTAATGTCAAAATTATGCCCTTGATAGTTTCCAAAATAGGGGAAGCAGGAAGAACAATAGACAATATTCAGTGTGAAATAATCTTGAATTAAGAACTATCCACACCAAGTTACTTCAGAATTAAGTCTTATGGACTTAAGATTCAGTTAGCAGTGCTACGTAACATCAAAGTTTGGCAATAATAAAATGAATGTCAAATCTCCAAACTGTTGCTAAGTGTTCAATTTCTCTGCCAAGGGAAAGAAACAGAAAGGATAGAGAGCTTGGCTTCTGCAATTAAAGAGACAAAAACCAGGCAACGTTATTCCATTAGTTATAACTGCACAAGCAGATCATTATATGTAATTTTAATGTAGAAATAAATATATCAGTGTATCCAGACAATATAATGATGCAAATTGATAGAAGGTTATTTGTAGCCTTCAAAAGGAAAAACTCTCTTAAAGGAATGGCTGCAGTCCCAATCTGTCAGTACCTTTCTCCCCAACTTTCTCAAGAAGGACCAAAGGCTGTTATAGTCTGTCAATGCCTGGTGGGTAATAACGTGGTATGCAAACTTGGTACAGGGCGTCTCAAATGATCACTTCTCTGGTCATATTAAATAGACTTTATTTCATCAGAAGTAATGTTTTCAAACAAAATCTGGTCTAATCCAGGTTTACCTGGCCATGAGAAATAAAGAGTTTCTACATGGGGAGGGAAAAACTTCCAATGCTCAGAAAGAGTTCACCTTTTTGACATTCAAAATGGTAGCAATGAATATGAATAGGTTTTATATAAAATTCTATAACAAACCCATTCAGAGCTATAGACTTGGCTTTGTAGGGCTATCTTAACCCTCAATAAATCTGGACCACTTAAAGGCTATTAAATTAACATTTCCCTGATGTGGCACCTGTAGTCAAGTTAATTTGTCAAAAACATTTCTACAGTTTGTCAATGGACATTGTATTTTCTGAAGAGTTGTTTAAAATAAAATTGACAAAATCTCATTAACTTCCTCTGAATCACCAATCTTGTTCCATTAAGCTTTTATTATTAAGAGCATCAACTGTCACTCTTTAACAGGGTCAAGTTCTGATATGTGTTCCTCCAGTATCCTTGCCATAGTAACAGAAGCTAGAGAGGTAGTACAGTGTGGTGAATAAGAGCACAAGTTGTAGAGTCAGTTATTAAGCACTATTGAGTGAGGTGGACTAATCTTTTCAAGAGTACAATACAGTAAAGATAAAAATAATTTCCATTAGTTTTTCTCAAGCTAGTGATTTCTATAAAACTTTCTTCTATAGCATTTATTGCAAATATAAACCTATAGTCCTGGGATCTAAAATCGGAAAGGAGGTTGTTACTGCAAGAAAAGTTTTCTTCATTTAAAAGAAATCCTCCATATTTTGATACTTTTGAAAATAAAACAAAAATACCTAGCACTATGGGCTTAAACAATCTTAGTTATCACATGCACCTTGAGTAATAGACTCAAATAACTCTTCTGCTTTAGATATGAACTGAAAAACCAACAGTCATTCATGTTCAATAGGTAAGAGATTTCACAAAACATGGGGGAAAATATTAAGAAAAAAAAATGAAAGCCTATCTGTACTGTATCAGGAACTATGATCATTTTCTCTGTCTTGAGTACAGAAAGCAATTCCTGATATTATTATCATAAGCTTATGATGCTAGGCCCCTGTTTGCCAACAAAATTGGTCTGGACTATGGCCCTGCCAGCTTTGAGCTGTGCAACTACAGGCAAGCCTATTCCCTTTCTGGAAGTCAATTTCCTCACTTATAAATGAGACCACCTATTTCAAAAGAATGGCAGGGATATAAAGTAAAACTAAAGAATGTTCAAATGCTTTGTGGGGATGAAGGTGTAATTCAGTGGTAGAGTGCAGGAGAGAGGACCTGTGTTCAATCATTAGTACCTCCTCCCACCAAAGAAAACAAAACAAAACAAACCTCTGTGAACTGCAAACTGTTATACAAAGTCAATTACTCCTTATTATCATCATTTAAGCTGTTGCACAGACCAAGAGGATTTTTGGACAAAATGTCCCTTCAAACAAACATGAAGTTGAGCAGCTGAAGCACTAGGAAAAGGTCTCTCAGTCATTTTGAAAGAAGAGCCATAGCATTCTCTTCTCATTCATCTTGGGAAGGTTACAGCATGTGCCAGGAATGTGTTCTCACACAGGTGCAATTCAGCCATCTTAAAGCCATCTTTATAGCATGTAAAGTGTTCGCTTTGCGTTTTAACAGCCATTGTGAGACTCTTCCATCATTAATGTTACACAGCACTTTTTAATTATATAAACAATAGTTTCCATAATGACAATATCAAGGAAAGGTAATCTGCATGAATTAAGCCCCATCACCTGCATAAGTTTAGAGACCGCTTCATTATTAAATCTTTTATATAATAAAATCAATAAGCTTTAAAAGTAAAAATAGGTTTCTTTTAAAACCATAAAGAAGAGCTACATATTTTAAACTCTATCAATTATCATAACATAATGAGTCTTTTTAAGATTTAACATCAACTTTTAAAATTAAAACTCAATGTGTACTTGGCTCCATTACTAGATGATATATCTCTAGAAAAGGTTATAGTACAGCCATCATTTTCTCCTAAATTACACAGAAATTTTGGTATAGCCCTCCAACTATCTAAAGGCCAATTTAATTCCAGATAGTGAAGCATTTTGAGAATGTAAAATTGTAAAAATATTTAAGGAAATAATCCAGGTAAATATATTAATTTCTTGAAGAGTTTCAGTTGATTAAACACTGTAAAATTCTTCAATGTCAATATTCACCCTAAAAATTATATTGCTGGGCTAGAGTGTGGTTCAAGTGTTAGAGTGCATGCCCAGCAAGCGCAAGGCCCTGAGTTCAAACCCCAGTACAGAAAAAAAAAAAAAAGATACTTTTCTTAGTTTTTAAACCCCACAAATTTCTACAAAATTGTAGGTTCCTAAGTGTTTTATCACTTTAAGACTCAATGTTCCTTCATAATATAATTCAAAAATTTCAATGAACCATTATTTAGAAAGTCATAAAGAAGAATCTCTTAAAATTAATCTTTCAAGCACATCCAGCTTACCCAAAGTTAGAATTTAATTAAATGGCCTTGGCATAAATGGGCTTACTACTTTACTTGTTTAAACAGTCCATGTCTTTTCAGTAATTATAATTAATTCAAGTCCCTAACACACCTCCTAGCAAACAATGTAAAAACATCAGACAAAATAGAAATAAATAGTGTTACCTTTCTTCAATTAAGGCATTCACTTTCATCCTTAAAATGCATATGTGAATAACTTGGAGAGGTGTTACTCTGCATCAGGAAAAGGCTACAAAAAGAACCTACCACTCTGGTGACTGAGAAAGATGCTCATCTACAGCAGAAAATACATTACATTTTTTTTTAATATCTCAAAACAATACAAATGCAAAAAGCCAATTTAACAGAGTTTATAAATGCATGTTGAAATATAAACAATAAATAAAAGAAACTGAATTATTATTTATATAGAGTAACACTTCCTGTTGGAAAGAATCACTTGCAATTATACATAAAATTTGCAATTGAGAAACAGTCCAAAAAGTCTATCATGTCTTCACCCCATATAACCTAGGTAAAATCAAAGGGAAAGGAGCAAGTAGTAGAAAATGTTATTTTTTAAACTGAGAGGACAGCAGGATCCATGAAGTAATGACTGTTAGTACTGAGTGCTGTAAAGAATAGAGTGCTCTTTGCCTGTCACACTACTCAATTAGGTATTCAGCATTAGCAGCTCAACACAAAAGGAGAGCCAACCACAGGGCTGACAGTCTTGGTAGGTAGTGAGCCCAGGCAGAGGGCAGATTCTTCTATACACATCTTTGTGCTCCCATCTCAGCTCTCTCTGCCACTGGCACATCACAGCTGCTCACTACCATTTATTGGGCACCTACCCAGGGTCCAAGAACTTTTCGTGTATTATCTCATTTAATATGCCCAAAGTCCTATGAGGATCACTACCTCCTCTTAGAGCTAAGAAATGAACAGTTCCTTATGTAGGCGGCTCCAAATCCCGGGGTGGTGGGAGGGGGTAGAAGTGGGGGCAGAGGGGAGCCAGGGTAGGGCAGGAGGATGAGACAAAGAGAGGGAGAATATCTAACCCAGACCTGTTCACCTCAAAGTCCCTACTGGACAAGTCCCTACACCTAGGTGAGTTTGGGTAGAAATGAGTTTCTAGGAAAGGTTTTAAAATTTCCTGGTTTGTCTGCAACAACTTCAGAATTGGGGGTCCCTGTTGGTGGGGAAGGTTGCGGGGGGGTGTTCTCTGGCTGACAGCCACCAGGAAGTTCAGGTTCACCTGTCACACCGTGGTCTCACTCTGCTACTAGAGAGGGAGGCGGGGTCACCCACCAGAAGTGGTTACCTGTGTTATACAGGCAGGGGGCAGAAACTGTTTCAGGGTTCCTTGCTGTGGGCACACAGGAGCTTAATAAATCTTCTGAGTTTCAGGGGTAAAAACACAGGGAATTCCAGCTTCTTTAAAAGTAGGCAGTTTTCACAGCATGGTACTGGCACAAAAACAGACATGAAGACCAGTGGAACACAACAGAGGACCCAGATATGAAGCCACAAAACTATAACCAACTTGTCTTTGACAAAGGAGCTAAAAATATACGATGAGAAATAGCAGCCTCTTCAACAAAAACTGCTGGGAAAACTGGTTAGCAGTCTGCAAAGAACTGAAGCTAGATCCATGTATATCACCCTATACCAAGATTAACTCAAAATGGATCAAGGATCTTAATATCAGACCACAAACTCTTAAGTTGATGCAGGAAAGAGTAGGAAATACTCTGGAGTTAGTAGGTATAGGTAAGAACTTTCTCAATGAAACCCCAGCAGCACAGCAACTAAGAGATAGCATAGATAAATGGGACCTCATAAAGCTAAAAAGCTTCTGTTCATCAAAAGAAATGGTCTCTAAACTGAAGAGAACACCCACAGAGTGGGAGAAAATATTTGCCAACTATACATCAGACAAAGGACTGATAACCAGAATATATAGGGAACTTAAAAAACTAAATTCTCCCAAAACTAATGAACTAATAAAGAAATGGGCAAGTGAACTAAACAAAACTTTCTCAAAAGAAGAAATTCAAATGGCCAAAAAACACATGAAAAAATGCTCTCCATCTCTAGCAATAAAGGAAATGCAAATTAAAACCACACTAAGATTCCACCTCACCCCTGTTAGAATAGCCATCATTAGCAACACCACCAACAACAGGTGTTGGCAAGGATGCGTGGGAAAAAGGAACCCTCTTACACTGTTGGTGGGAATGTAAACTAGTATAGCCACTTTGGAAAAAAATTTGGAGACTACTTAAAAAGCTAGACATTGATCTACCATTTGATTCAGCAATATCACTCTTGGGGATATACCCAAAAGACTGTGACACAGGTTACTCCAGAGGCACCTGCACACCCATGTTTATTGCGGCACTATTCACAATAGCCAAGTTATGGAAACAGCCAAGATGCCCCACCACTGACGAGTGGATTAAGAAAATGTGGTATCTATACACAATGGAATTTTATGCAGCCATGAAGAAGAACGAAATGTTATCATTCGCTGGTAAATGGATGGAATTGGAGAACATCATTCTGAGTGGGGTTAGCCTGGCCCAAAAGACCAAAAATCTTATGTTCTCCCTCATATGTGGACATTAGATCAAGGGCAAGCACAACAATGGGATTGGACTTTGAGCACATGATAAAAGCGAGAGCACACAAGGGAGGGGTGAGGATAGGTAAGACACCTAAAAAACTAGCTAGCATTTGTTGTCCTTAACGCAGAGAAAGTAAAGCAGATACCTTAAAAGCAACTGAGGCCAATAGGAAAAGGGGACCAGGAACTAGAGAAAAGGTTAGATCAAAAAGAATTAACCTAGAAGGTAACACCCACGCACAGGAAATCAATGTGAGTCAATGCCCTGTATAGCTATCCTTATCTCAACCAGCAAAAACCCTTGTTTCTTCCTATTATAGCTTATACTCTCTCTACAACAAAATTAGAAATAAGGGCAAAAGTTTCTGCTGGGTATTGAGGGGGTGGGGGGGAGAGGGAGGGGGCGGAGTGGGTGGTAAGGGAGGGGGTGGGGGCAGGGGGGAGAAATGACCCAAGCCTTGTATGCACATATGAATAATAAAAGAAAAAAAATAAAAAAAGTGGGCAGTTTTCAAAAAGCAGTGATCAAGTACCAGGCCGAACACAATCATGACTCTGGAATTAAGAGGCAAATCCATAATTGTGAGGTGTATCTGTTACTAAATCTGGCTACCCAGGTGGCAATATCCAAATGTGTTTTCATAATGACAATGGAGGAAAATAACAATTTGGTCCTTGGAGAGATAGGCAAGCAGCATTATAACATCAAGCTCTAACACAAGTAAAGAATCTGAAGAGACAAAGGTCCACCTTAGTTGCAGCTCTGCAGAAATGGGCAGCAGAGACCTGCTCACTTGCAAAAACTGACAAGTCACTGGGGCACAAAGGTCTCTAGGGTGTCTCCTTAGCCCCTCTGGCATTTCCTCATGTTCATCCTGAGACTTAGCCTGATCTCCTCTGAGGTCCTAACTAAACCAGACACAGGGAGAGTCGGGATTTTATCTTATTAAAATAGATATGGCTAATTTGTCTTTTCAAATTCATTTTAAATTAAATTGGATTTCCTCGGAAGGCTGCTAGGTCAGTTCCCCTGCTGCAAGGCAGGACAAAGGTTAATTGCACGCCCTTCACCAGCTCTTCTGCTCTCCTGGGCAGGCTCTGATAACCTGCCCCAAGAGGTGGAGAAGGCTTTGGTTTATTGGGCAATAATGTTGCCATTAGAGCCATTTACCATTAAACCAGGAAACATTTTTTTTTAAGCTAAATAACAAGATATGGTTGTAACAGAAGAAAAAAATACAATAATATGACAAGCTGATGGTTCTTTTAAAACACAAAACCAAAGAATAACACCTAAACTATTTGCGTCCCTAAAGGGCCCCAACAGATGCAAAAGTGCACACCCTCCTGGAGCAAATGATGCAAAATTCCATTAACACTTTCACTTAATTTATCTCATTTAGACTGTCTATGTTCATGAAAATTTAACCCAGTAATTCCCTGTTATACAAAGCATAACAACATATGAATACTTAAACACAATGTAAATAAAACACTTTATCAATTATATTTTTGTATTCTAAATTGGTGACTTCACTTAGCATGTCTGCCTTGCACAGCACCACACTATTTTTCAATTAAAGGTCCAGATGTTTCAAAGGCTCCAGTAGGCAACAGCAGTTATGAGAAATGCTTTATCTGCATTGTAATCATCACCACCACATCAGCTCCAGGCTGCATTAACATACTCATGTTTTATTCCAGCTCCCCGTCTAACAGAGGAGGTAATTATGCAACACAGCAGAGAAACACAAGCCTAAGAGCTGGACAAGCATCCACCTGAGCAACACATTTTCACACATGATCTTAAAATTTTGTGGAAAATACTTCATTATATAGCTAAACTTGCTTAGCAAGAACAATGAGTATTTCAATCCCCCGCCCCCCACCCCGTGTGCTGAGAATCAAACCCAGGGTCTTGTGGCACCAGGCAAGCAAGGATGTACAATGCAAACTTGCTTATGGATACTAAAATTCAACTACAACTCTGTGTGTATAATTTTTTTTAAAAATGCCATGATTTGCAACAATCTAAGCTACTTTTTCCCATTTTTTAATGCCAGTGTCACTGTCTTGAACAAGTCAATTCAATTTTTATTCTTGCTATCCAAAAATAACAATTCACCTGAGCTGAAACTGCAAGTATAGCAATTATCTCTGTTCCTATTCGATAAAAATTACCAGAACAGAACAAAATGCAAGTCTGACAACTGCAACAAAAATGTTATTTCATTTATTATTTGGTTAATTAAATAACTCCCTTACATACAAATAAAAATAATAACTTATAAGAGATACTGCTATGCTTGGTAAGCACAGTATAACTTAATGGAAAATTATAGTTACTCACTGTTAGGAGAAACTAATAAAATTAACTTTGATTATAATTTTTACATTATTTAAAAAAATTCTTTATTTTGAAATATTCCAGGAAGAGAGGTCCTGATGAAGATGCTATTCAAAAGAAAAATGCCTTTACAAATATTAAAACCTCAGACAGGTCAAATCCTGGCAGGTTATACTTCACCATCTGAAAGCAGACAGCTTCCATTCCTTCCTGAAGGAACCTTAGGTGGAACATTTTTAATACATCACCACGTCACTTTTTAATGTGCCCCAATCTATTAACCACATGGCAAACTAACAGGGATTTTTAAAATATGGGTTTTATGGCTTTGTGCTGGTGATTAATTAAATAAATAGCCACCATTTCACAAATCATCCCTCTAATTAGTCTAAAACAGACACTTTGCATTCACTAGTATTACTGCCATCTGAAGCTCACATGGCCGCTGTCGCTGCACTTTGGAGCCCATTGTTGTGGCTCATGGCTGGCATCCCACCCTGCCACCCAGAGGCAGAGGTGCCATCTTTGCAGGTGCTGCAGTCAGCTGGAATTTTGCTCCAGCTGCTCAGAAAAGATGTTCTCCTTAATTATTCTCCCTCATCCTAATGGAAACAATGGAGCAACAAAGGAATAAAGCGCAACCTCCAGCTGCAAACAGAAGAGGTTTCACCAATACAGGTCATGAAGTAAATAGGAAGTTGACTTATTTAGGAATAAGGAGAGCGCTAGGTCAAACCAGCTTTTCTTAGAACTCAAAACATGATATATCATTATCTTGAATTGAGACACTAGGCAATTATTTCTAAATCCTATTATTTAAAAGACCAAGAAGGTCACTCTTTTTGAAATGACAGGAATTCAACCTTGCTTGTTTTAGCAGCATTATTTTTTTAAAGATAATAATCCCTCTGAAAGCAAATTAAACGGAGAAATAATTTTTAGTGCCAGGAAAAAATCAAAAGGGAATATATCAAGAACCTAATTTCTTCAGGAAATACATTAAGTGGTTTCCTAATCTTTTAAAGTTCATTAGGTAGACTGGAAGGAAGGGAACAAAGGAGAGAGGGAAGGACAGAGGGAAAGGAAACAAGGAAAGTCAGTAGGAATATCAGACCAAAATACACTATTCAGTAGAAAGGACTGTCCTCATTTCCTGTCTTTAAGAACATTTCTAAGAATGAGAGAGGAAACAGATATAGTAGAATAGACCTGGATCCTGAAACAAGACAGACTCTGAAGGGTCTTATGCCTTTTGCTAAGTCACGAAACCCATTTGGCCTCAGTTTCCTCCCCTTTAAAATGTTCTAGCCTCAACAGTCAGTAATTATAGGAAAACTGAGATGCTGTCCTACATATTCCCTGCAGAGCTGATGCTCAAAATTAGTGGCCATGAGAAATTACGCCAGTCAGTGAAACCTGGGCTGAAGGTAGAACCTAGCTAGGTTCCTTGTTTTACTCTGTGTTATATCTTTTTGAAAGAGTAAAGCAGAATGTAGTCAATACTGCAGATGCTGTGCCCCAAATACAAAGAGACAAGAAACACAAAGGTATACAGACACAGAACAGAACATTATATTTGCACCATTGCAGAAAACCCAAATCATTAGGAACCAAGAAGAAACAGTGTAGTTTCTCTAGGTTTGCGTAGAGTTGGGAGGAGGGAGCTTCTGAGAATCTTTAGAATCCAGTAGATATTGGAAAGAAAGTAACTGGGCTTTGGATCCAACAGACCTGGGTTTAAATTCCAGCTTCAAATTTACTAGTTATGTAAGCTCAGGCAAGTCTGTTCACCTTTCTAATTCTCAGTCTCACAATCTTCAAATGGGGATAATAATATATACTTTACAGGGAAGCTGGGATGAAAAAATGAAATAACACAGAAGGCACACTGGCAAACAGTAGACACTCAAATAGTTTCTATTATATTAAGTTGAATTACATAAAATTAAACTACTGATACACAGTCATTTAAGATCTACAAAAACTACAATGTCATATGGTAACATTATAGTGACTAAGTATTAAAAGTTGGAGAAATGAGTAAAAATTCTCAAAAGTAGAATGAATGCCACTCCTATCAAAGGTAGATAACCAAAATGTATTAGTGTTTTTGAAAAGACTAGCTCTTGATTCCAGCAATACAGAAACTAATATTTATTAAACACTTACTATAAGCCGGACACTGTCCCATGCATTTGACATTAATAATAATTTATATAATCTCAAAACAGTTCTATGAGGTAGATTCAACCATTCTTCCTACTTTTATAAGGAAGTGTGCAGAAATGAAATAATCTACCAAGGTCACACAACTGGTAAAGATGAGAAGACAACCTAGGGCTGTCTAACTCTAGTGCCTGAGTTTTCAGCCATCACTTAAAACTGCCTCCTCACAATACAAAGCTGCTTCTTTTGTGGGGGAACAAATAGGAAATAATTTACAAATCAACTCCTGGGTCTTCCAAAGGGTAGCTGTGCCAGCACACATCAGGAGAGGGTATTTCACACGAGTACCTACAGTGAGTTGCATGATGATGCATCCAAAAGTCCGAAAGCAATGTGGCATGCTAGCATACTCCCCATCCCTAGTCATGGTGTTATTTAAAAAAGAGAGCAGGAAAAATATCAGACATAGTTCTAAGATTCCAGGAAAAATTCTGAGATCGAAATCAAGTAGCTGCTGTGTTCCTATTATGTTACAGGCAAGTCTTTTCTCTGTGTGACAAAGGCAGCAAAGCTTTTTACTTGTTTGTTTTTTCATTTATCTACATCTGTTTACATCTCTTACTTCCTGAAACCTTTGATGTACACAGTGAACAAGCCATCACAGAAAAGGAAATGGCACTGAAAGTGGATGCTATAAATCCACTCCTTTAAAAAGAGAATTTGAGTCAGGGAAACTCCCAAATGCCATGCTTTCAAAGCCAACATTCTAAAAGCAATCACACTTGCATTTAAGACTTCTTGGGGCTGCCTCTGTGGCCAAAATCTACTAAAGATAAAGAAGATATTCGTGCTAAGTTGGGAAAGTGGAGACATCAGCATTTCCTCCTGCAGACCATTATTTCTGTTCTCCAGACAGCACCTGATAAAGCATCTGGAGTGCTGTCTTCTGTGCAGCCACTGCTCTTCTGAAGCTCTGCTCACGGGTTTCCCTGGGGTTTCCTTTGCAACAATTGCAGCAGAGACTCTGAGAGGAGCCCAAATGAGCTGCCTTAACCTTGCCGTAAACTGATATTTCCATAGAGGATTAAGACAAACGTTTCAAATAAACCAATTTCCTTTACTAAAAAACCAAAGTGACAATAGTAGTACCAAGAGAAATACACAAAGACAATGAATAAGATGTACTTCTCTTGTCTTTGGGCATGCAAAAAATATAGAGCAAAAGGTTAGATAGAAGTAGCTATGCAATTCCCCCTCTTATTTCTGACAGGATGCCCTAGAGTAGAGCCTAAAGAAAAAATTATAGACCATTAGACTGAGTTCTTCCAAAGGGAAGAGAGATGCCTAAATGCTTCATACTATCTGATATATACTAATATTGTATTGTATGTATTGTATGTATATTTGCATTCCTGTTGTTAATAAATTTATCTTTTAAGAATGCAACTATGTCTCTTTTTTAATAGGGTACTTCCAGAATGCTGGGAAATCCCAAATGTTTACTTTTTCAATTGGTAAGAATAAAAATTCCTAACTATTCCTGAGACCCCTGTAGAAGAGAACAAGCTTCCTTTCTCTAAAGTACCCCAGGCAGCTCCCTTAGGCCACAGGAAGTGAGAGTCCCCTTTGATCCAAACAAGTAGGGATGTATATGCACAATTAAATGAACAGAACACCAAAAGAAGACCAAAGCTGAAACTATCCTTAAGAAATTCCATTCTTGGAAAGCAGAGAGGAGCAGACAGTCTCTTTGGTTAAGTTTCAAACTATTTTCCTCTTCGTCTTCTGATACTGCAGTACCTGTCCTGTTTCCCCTTGTTGGTAGCTTCCCTCAGGTACCCATATTCAGTTTTACACTTTTATGTTTTACATTAACAGTCTATATTAGCACCTGGCACACCTCTGGAAAGAGGATGAGTAGGATTAAAAGCAGCTACCACTCACTCTGGCTGAGCACTCCATGCAATACATATAATCTGCAAAATAGCCCTCACTCCAATTTACAGAGAGATAAACTGCTGAGAAGTGAAGCTACTACGCTGGGATGTAGCACAATGGTAGAGCATTTGCCTAGCATATGCAAGTTCCTGGGTTCAATTCCCAGCATTCCTCCCCACCCCCAGTTTAAAGATAGTAAGGTCATAAACCTAGTAAGAGAACTCAGATGGAAACCTAGGTCTGACTGACTCAAAAGACTGCAGTCATAACTTGGCTACAACTTTCTCCCAAACCAGCATATTTAAAAGCTTTTTAAGGGAAAACTCATATTTGAAAAAACTTCTTATGTTCTGAATCAACTTATTCCTGAACTCAAAAGCCATAATACATTTAAGCGGGAAATCTTTCATTTTGTCTTATAGTTGATATTTTTTCCACAACACTTAACATAACATGATAAAAAAAATATACATTGTTCTATTTTAGTCCCATAGCAAAATATATGCCTAGACCAAACCTTAAACAGAAACCAACTAAAATTTTTGACATTTATTTTACCTGATTATATAATAGCCTGGCAAGTTTTTTAAAGAAGTCACAAAAGCCTAAAAATAGGTGAAAAGGGAAATTCAGAAAGGAAAACAGAACACAATTTTTGCCTTAATGATGTCTTTTTAAACAAATGATATTTTTTTCCAGATTCCATTTTATTTTTTTCCATTAATTTTTTATTAGAACATATTTGTTGTACAGGGGGGATTCATTGTGATAATTCGAAACAGCTTATTTTGTACACTAATTAGATCACCCCTACCATCTTTCCTGATCGGCCCCCTCCCCACCCCACTGAAAGGAATTATAAGAAGTTTCTTTGTTTTATTTTGTATAAGTATATAAAGTCCATCAACCATATTCCCTCACCTTAATTTCCCCTTCCCCCTCCCCCAAGTACCCCTCCACACACACTGTACCTATTTTATATTCTGATCTTTTGTTATTAATATCTAAGCAATGTTCAAAGAGGTTTCTCAATTTTTCCCCCATTGTGAGTATACTTTACTTTGGTCTGTTCAACCTTCCATTATTCTCCCTTACCCCTTTACCTCCCACCCACTATTTTTCAACAGCTTTCAATACATATCCTTATTTTCTCTACCTTCACAGATGTTATGTTTTACAATATTGTTGATATTTTAGCATTCTCTTTTCCTTTCCCTCCTTCCCTAAGTTCCACAGAGTAGTTCCACTTTACAAACATGTTCTACATATAAGTTATAAACAAGTGGTATTAAGTGTCAGTTATGTTGGTCAGCTGGATACAGGGGACAGCCTATCTACAATGATGTAAAAAACACCTGAGATTTCCCAAAGATCTACATGTGAGAGTCAATTAAGGTCCCCTAACCTAACCTCCAACCAAGGAAAATTACCCTTCCCTGATTTTTTTTTCACCTGAGACTTTATAAATTCAAACTGACTTTCATTTGAAACTTTTATCCCAAATTCATATTATCTAATGGACCTGAAAGACTCAAGCCAAGAATTTACAGTGGTTCCAGGTTGATAATCCCCAAGATTGTAGGCAAAGCAAACATAAGACCTCTCAGGAAGAATCTGTATGGCTCAAATAATTCCCACAGAAAAACCTGTAAGAAGTAAGTTGTTATATTGTAAGTCACAAAACACAGAAGGCATCATGAAACAGATACAGACCCAGAAAGACTAGTGTTAACAGAATGATCAGTAACAGAATATAAAATAAATGCTTAAAGAAAAATTTGAGGTAAGAACAAGAGACTATAAAAGACTATCCAGGACTTGGGGTAAAGTGCTTCCCTAACAATCACAGGGCCTTGGATTCAAACCTTGGTACCGAAAAACAAAATGAAAGGAAACAAAGACTACCTAAGATGTGAGCTCATACCATGGTTGAATAGGAAAATGTCACTGTTCTTATAGGGGATGCAAACTGAAATATTTAAGAGTGAATATCACCAGGTGCCAGTGGCTCACACCTGTAATCCCAGCCCGTCGGGAGGCAGATCAGGAGGATTGCGGTTGGAAGCCAGTCTGGGCAAATACTTCAAGAGGCCCTATCTTGAAAAAACCCAATACACATACACACCCACACCCACACACACAAGTGGTAGAGGGCCTACTTAGCAAGTATGAGGCCTAGAGTTCAAACCCCAGCACAACTCCAAAAAAAAAAAAGTGATGTCAACTTTGAAATGCCTAAATATAAATAAAGATTACGCTCAGCTAAAATTCTGTTTTCTTCACTTATCACAGATGTTGATCCAGGAAGCACTTCCTGGCAAATTTCCTGCATGCTAATTTCCATTTTGGAGTCTGCTTCCTAGGGGAACCCAATCAGTGACAATGGTTTTGCTAACAAGTTCTATCAAACCTTCAAAGAACATATAATGCTAACATTATTCATACTATTTAACAATACTGAAAAAGAATTCCTAAATTGCTTTCTGAGGCTAGCAAAAATTCCATATCCAAACCTGAGAGGTTAATTGTTTTGGGGTATTTTTTTGGTGCAGTGCTGAGGATTGAACCCCAGCACCCATATGTCAGGCAAGCACTCTACCACTGAGTTATATCCCCAGCCATAGTTTTTTTTTTTTTTTTTTTTTTTTGAGACAGTGTCTCTTCATGTTGTCCATGCTAATCTCCAACTCTTGGGCTCAAGTAATCCATGCATTTCAGCCTTCCTAGGAACTGTGTGCACCATCCCACCTGGCTCAATCCTGACAGTATAAAACAGAATATTGCTGGCTAAATTTACTTGTGAACAAGGATACAAAAATTCTAAAATAAATATTAAGAAACCAAGTCAGCAGTATATAAAAAGTAGGATACTTTACACCAAAGTTGAATCTATCTTATCAATTGCAAGGTTTGGTTTCACACAAGAAAATAAGTTAATGTAACTAATTTTATTGAGAAGTTAAGGGGAAAAAAATCATGTAATAGTGTACCTGAACACAGAAAAGGCACTTTGTACATTCAACACTCATTCGTGATTTAAAAAGTAGTAACTATCTTGGCAAACTAGGAACTGAAAAGAACGTACTTAACCCAACATGGCTATCTACCAAAGTAGCAAACATTATAGTTAATGGTGAAATATTGGAAACATTTCCTTTACTATCAGGAACAACACTATTCTTTTTCAACATGGTATTGGGGGTCTTAGCTCTGTATAGCAAGCAAAAGAAAAGCATAAAGATTAAGGGGAAAAATAAAGCAATCATTATTTGAAAATGATCTCACAGAAAACCAAAACAGGGTATAAAATAATAGAATTAAAGAGTTTATTAAGGTTGTTAAATTACCTCAGTGTAAAAGAATCAACTGCAGTTCTATACATTAGCAACAAACAAGACACTACGAAAGGGCTGGTGGAGTAGCTCAAGTGGTAGAACACCTGCTTAGCAAGTGTGAGGTTCTGAGTTTAAACCCTAGTACCAACACCCACCAAAAGACACTATAAGTTAAAAGATATTGAGGGCTGAAGGTGTGGCTCAAGTGGTACAGAACCTGCCTAGCAAGCAGGAGGTCCTGAGTTCAAACCCCAGTACCACCAAAAAAAAAAGTTATTAAGAGTAGAATTAAGTATGTATGAATCAAGCAAACAAGACATATAATTCTTCCATGGAAAATATTATAAAGTTTTATGAAAGACTTTATAATTACTTTATAAATGGAGAGATATACCATGTTCAAAATGGTAAAGATAGCAATTTTCCAAAATTGATCTACAGATTAAATCCAATTGTTATCAAAATTTCAATAGGGATTTTTGAAAGAAAAAAAGAAATACCATGTGATTACAAAGACAGAAAAAAACACCCAGTTGCTCAAAACACACACCTCAAATGATGCTTTCCAACAATGGCAAAAGTAACAATAAAAAACTATTTAAAAAGGGTCTTGTGAACACTGCAGGAGTCACTTCGGATAATTCAAAGACAGTTTCATATATCCTATCCCTTATATTTTCCCTCATTAAAAACTGTCTTCATAGTCTCTGCTTGGCATAAACAAAAGCTAGCTACATTTTAGAGATATTTACATCTTACAATTTAAAAAGAATTAACATTTACTTAATGTCAACTTTTAGCACATGCCAAGTATGATGGTGGTGGTGGTTTAACAAGCAGCAACAACACTAGCCAAGAGAGAGTAGGTAGAAGTGTAAAAACAGAAATGAAAGAGGCAAAAGGTCCCTGCTTTATTCTGTATATTACTATATGCTAACAATGTTCTTGAATGCAGTATATGGACATTCTAAAAGAGTATGAAATTTCTAGAGAATTTAGCATATAGGGAATATATACAGAACACTAACAGAAAATAAGAGCTTATTTACAAAAACTATAGACACCTCTGAATAAACTTAAAAACTATTTAAAATGTTTGAAAAACCTCTGCACATGAATTAATTCAAAATCCAGAAGATACAAAGGAAAAAAATTATAAACTTCACTACATTTTAAAAAAGTGTATAATTCAACAAAAATAAATCCATGAACAAAGTCAGGATAAACAATAAATTTGACTAAACACTCTAAAATATAAAGAACTTCTAGAGAGTAAGAAAAAGTACAAGAACCCAATACAGCTAAGCAGTTCACAAAATTGTCCAGGTTCTTAAACAAATGAAAGAAGGCAACATCATTCATGAGATTTCACAGATTCATTTTTCAGCTATCAGCCTTGCAAAAATCCAAACATCTGATAAATTCTGTGGCAAACCAATAGAAAAACCGACAGTCTCACATATTGCTGGGGGGACTATAATTGGCATAAGCCCTGCAGAGGGCAATTTGACAATACTTACAAAAATTTCAAAGACATATTTCGTTTAACAGAGCAATTCTGCTTTTTGAGATTTACTTTACATTTATAATTGAACATGTACAAAAATACCATATGTACAAGATAATTCACCACAGCATCATTTGTAATATGTGCAAAAGATCAGAAACAACTTGAGTATCAATTGATAGTGAACTCATTAAACTACAATACTTCTAAACAATGGAATACTATACAGCTATGTGAAGGAATGAGAAATTGTCTAGGCACTAACACAGATTTCCAAGTTATACTGTTAAGTGAAAAAAAACCAAGCTCTGAGCAATGTTAGGGCATGAGCTTATTATTAGCATACACAAGGCCTTCTGATACACACACACACACACACACACGGTATGCTACATTTTGTATAAAAGGAGAGGAAAATAAGAATATTCATACCTTCATATGAATATATATTTCATTTCTGAATACCTGACACACAGTAAATGCTTAATTAATACTTTATCATTTCAAGACAATAAATATTTTTCAAATATATTTCAATCAATTGAATCAAATAAAATTCAATGGAGTCAAAAAAGTTTAGCAAAGATGCTTAAATTGATACTTTTATACACATAGGCCGAACAGCCTCTTCTAACTGAAGGCTACTTAGATATGCTATAATCTCACTATACAAATTACATGGTCATTAAAACAAGTGT
This sequence comes from Castor canadensis, assembly GCF_047511655.1. Taxonomy (NCBI): domain Eukaryota; kingdom Metazoa; phylum Chordata; class Mammalia; order Rodentia; family Castoridae; genus Castor; species Castor canadensis. The sequence goes on along the minus strand of NC_133398.1, from coordinate 10,004,891 downwards.
TCACACTCCATAACTACCTATGCAATGGGCCACCATTTAAAGTCTGAATATACTTGATGAGAAAGGGTATCAACTAGAAAGCATAGAAGCTGTAAGCATTATTTATTTTTAAAAGGGAAGAAAATTCCAAAACGAAAAGAGTTGGCTCCCAGATACCATCAATTTAAATTTAGTTACTCATAGCCAACAGGACACCCCCCACACACATACTGTGAAACACAAATACTGCATGTGTTTAGATCATAAGCAAGATGCTACTTTGGGAACGTTTCAAAAGGAGTATCAACTTTCCCCTTTCAAGAAACAAGTTATACAGGCTATGACTTGCTTTAATATTTAACATTGATGAAAAGAAGATGAAGAGGAAAAAGAACTGCAAAGAAGCAACTGGCTTTCCTAAGCCCACCAAAGGCTAAGAGATAAAACTGAGTTATTAGGATAAGACTAAATTCAAGCCAGAGGCTTGCCAACATCTTTCTTTTTTCTTTTTTTTGAGACAGATTCTTGCTGTGTAGCCTAGGCTAGCCTCAAACTCTTGATTCTCCCACCTTAGTCTCCCAAATCCTGGGATAAAATATTTTAATTGTAGTTTTAAATTTTTGTTTTTCTTCCATGTGAAAAATAGGCAACACTTGGATCATCCAATTGCATGGTAATAAAACACGTACACATGGAAGAATTACTGGAGACATATTTAAAGTTTAGAATGAAGCAAAATATAACAGGCCCTTATCACTAAAGACTGAAAGTTTAAACTTTTACTTCTAAGAGAATGCAAAACATTTAGTAACTATATTGTAAAAGGAGTGATTTCTTTCATTCCCAGATTTCCTAACTTTAGCCATGAAACAACTTTCTTTTATAAATACTGGAAAGAACAATCCCCACTCTTCTCTTTTACCAGGAAGAGTGAGTTCCTTGGCATAGCCTCACCTATTCCAGACTCTCTCAGAAGTGCCTGCTCACAGCTGCTTCTGTGAGCTCAACATGGTGGGGTCAGGACCTTGACCGGCTTTCCAGAAGCAGGTCTAAGGGTCCAGCTCTCTCAGAATCCATCACTGGCATGGAAAGGGTAAGAGACAACAATTGTAGTAAGTTTGTCTCCTCTGCAGATCTAATGTTTCTCTGATGATCTATGCCAATGTCTACATCTGCACTACCCAGTACAGTAGCCACACTTAGGAGAAGGAAGCCTGACTAGGGCTATAGACCCTAACTTGATTAACCGATAATGAAATGGATATATTTAATTACATTTTTTCTGATTTCTCCATCTAACTCTTAAGGTCCCAAAGTCATATCAGGGAGGGTATGATTAATGTTCACCTTGGAATTCCTAAAAACAATGACAGCAAATATCAAACATTAATTATATGTTAGCTACTATTCAAAGGATTTATTTTAATTATCTGTTTAATTCTCAGTACAATCTTATAAAGAAGGTCCTATTGTCATGTCCCTTTTTTTCAAAAGGCTTAGACAAATTAAATAGTTTCTGCTGGGTACTGAGGGGGTGGGGGGGAGAGGGAGGGGGCGGAGTGGGTGGTAAGGGAGGGGGTGGGGGCAGGGGGAGAAATGACCCAAGCCTTATATGCACATATGAATAATAAAAGAAAAAAAATAAATAAAAAAAAAAAGAAACTTTTTCACATCACATTTTTTCCACTGCTGGGATCCCTCACACATGTTAGGGAAGTGCTCTATCAACTGAGCTGCATCCTCAGACCCATTTATTTCTTTTTAATTTTCATTTAGTTGATAAGAAAAAAAAAATAAAAGGCTTAGACAAATTAAATCATTTTCCCATGGTCACAAGTAAGTGGTTGCATCAGGATTCAATTCAGAATGTCAAAAAGCAAGCAAAAGCAGCAGATGCAACTCATACATTAACAATGGAAAAAAGACTACTCACTTCAGTGATTATCCTGCTGAAGCTTCCTTTGAAATTTTCGTTATAGAATCACAGAAAATTAGAATAGGGACAGAAATTAATGCAGGGCTTCACAACTATCTTTAACCCATGACTCCTTCTGATGAGTAAAAATTTCACACTCCTCTGAAGATGAGGAGCACCCTTCCACTGCTGTTAACATGCCTTCTGTCTTCTGCATTCCTAACTGCCAACTTTTTAGGAGGCTTTACTTTTTGTAAGTTTTTAAGTAAAAATTAATCTCTTGATTCCTATTATAAGATTACAATGGTTTTTCAAAATATATTCATTTCCCCCCTCAAACACACATTTACTGAACCATAAAAAGAGATGACCCTGTCTAAACTTCCCAGTTTTTGAGATGGGAACAGTGAGGCCAGAAAAGAGTGGGATGGGAATGCCTTGCTGGCACTAAAGGACAAAACTCCTGGAACCAGGACACATGTTTCATTTCACCTGGCTCTTGAATACAAAATTTCTTACCCTTCCACATCAAAAAGAAAAAAGTTGAAGATTTTGTCCCATTTGATGGTAAATCTTGTAGGATTTGGGGGAATAGAGCTCTGGAATTGATTGGACAAGAATTCCCTAGGCAATATTCATCACTGTTGGAGTCAGAACAGACTCTGTAGAACTAATTTACCTCCTAATTTTAGAATTGAGGAGACAGAAGCTCAGCAAGCTACATGCAAAACTGAGGCTTTAATCCTAGCTATTTGAGAGACTGAGATAGGGAGGATCACAGTTTGAGGGAAACCTGGGCAAAAAGTTCACAAGACCCAATTTCAACCAACAGTACCATGTCATCCAGTTATGCTGGAGACTAAGATTAGGAGGGTCATGGTTCCAGGCCAGCCTGGAGGAGGGGAAGAAAGAAAAAATACATTTTTGATACCCCATCTCAACAGAAAAAAGCTGGGTGTGATGGCACATGCCTGTCATCGTAGCTACGGCAAGAAGTGTAAAACAGTTCAGGCTGGCCTGAGCAAAAAAGTGAGACCCTGAGACCCTGTCTCCAAAATAATCAAAGTAAAAAGGGCTAGAGCTGTAACTCAAGCAGAAGTACACTCGCCTAGCAAGCACAAAGTCCTGAGTTCAAAACTCCAGTATCACCAAAAAAAAAGTGGCCTGTTTAGTTATAACTTAAATAAATATTTAGTAAACTTAATACTAAAAAATAGTAGATGCTATGGTCTGTGGCAGTTGCTAGGGTTATGAAGCTAAACTAGGCACTGTCCCTCTCCAAACACAGCTTTCATTCTCATAAAATGCTTCACTATGCAGATTATCAAGAGAAGTCATATAAAGGATAAAATTCTAAACACCATCTTTCCACTTATGAACTATACTATGATTATAAGTCATGTAAGACAAGAACATATATTTTTAACAAAATTGTGAGGGGGAAAACTGCATGTCCATATGCCAAAACAAAAAGAAGTTGGACTATTACTTTACATCATGTACAAAAATTAACTCCTGATGGATTAAAGACCTAAATATAAGACCTAAAACTGTAAAAACCCTAAAATAAAACACAGAGGGAAAGTTTCATGACATTGGATTTGGCAATAACCTCTTGGATATGATACTAAAAGCATAGACGGCAAAAGCAAAAAAAGACAAATGTAACCACACCAAACTTAAAAACTGCAGCAAAGGAAACAATCAGCAGAGTAAGAAGACAATCTACAAAATAGGAGAAAATATTGCAAACCACATACTTGATTAGGGGTTAATATTCATAATACAGAAAGAACTTCTACAACTCAACAACAACAATAAAAATAAGGTTAGCACTCCCCTTGACAAGGATGGAAGAGGCCCTCGGGCCTGACAACATGCATACAGTTAAGGCATTGCCACCTACTTTGTGGCATCTAACCACTGTTTTTTTCCTTCCTATTATGGCTTATACTCTCTCTACAACAAAATTACAAATAAGGGCAAAATAGTTTCTGCTGGGTATTGAGGGGGTGGGGGGGAGAGGGAGGGGGCAGAGTGGGTGGTAAGGGAGGGGGTGGGGGCAGGGGGGAGAAATGACCCAAGCCTTGTATGCACATATGAATAATAAAAAAAAAAAGTAATCTGATTTAAAAATGGACAAAAGACCTGAATAGACATTTCTCCAAAAACAAACAAATTAACAATAACCATATGAAAAGATATTCAACATCACTATATTAGGGAAATGCAGATCAAATTAAATAAGGAAGATCTGTTAGGATGAAGAGGAAGGGAAGGAAGAAGATGGAGGGAGGGAGGAGTGCAGACAAGGATGTGGAAAAACTAGAGCTCTTGTGCACTATTGGTAGGAATGTAAAATGATGCAGTAGCTGTGGAAAACAATGTAGAAGTTCCTCAGAAATAAAGAATTGAATTACCATGTGGTTCAGTAACCCCATTTCTAGGTATTTTTCATCTCAAAGAGATACCTGAACATCCGTGTTCATTAGAGCATTACTCACCACAGCTAGGAGGTACAAACAACCTAAATGCCCACAAACAGATGAATGGGTAAGGAAAATAATATATACAATGAAACATTACTCAGTCTTAAAAAAGGAGGAAACCCTGTCATGTGTTACAACATAAATGAATCTTGAGAACATTATATTAATAAAGTAAGCCAATCACAAAGATAAATACTGCATTATTCCACTTATATAAGGTATATAGAAAGTAAAATAGTAGGCTAGGTGCATTGGCGCACATCGTTAATTCTAGCTACTTGGAAGGCAGAGGTCAGGAGGGTTTCAGTTCAAGGTTACCATGGGCAAAAAGTTAGTGAGACCCCCATCTTAACCAATAAAAGCTGGATGTGGGGCTGGGATATAGCTCAGTGGTAGAGTGCTTGCCTAGCATGTGTGAAGCCCTGGGTTCAATCCCCAGTACCAAAAGAGAAAAGACCAAAACTAAATAAATAAATAAAGATAAGCATGATGGTGCAAGCCTGTCATCCCAATTATGGCAAACATAAAGAGGAGGATCATGGTCCAGGCATGAGCACAAGAAAGACCCTATTTCAAAAATAAGCAAAGCAAAAAAGGATGAGGGGTGTGGCTCAACTGGTAGGGTGCCCTCCCATAATAAGTCCAAGGCCCTGAGTTCAAATCCCAGTACTGCAAAAAAAACAAAAGGTAGAATAGCATTTTCCAGAGGCATAGAAGGAAGAAGAAAATTGAAGTTGTTGTTCAATGGTCATAGAATTTCAGTTTTCCAAGATTGAAAACCTCTTGAGATCTATTGTACAGTTAACACTAAAGATAGTAAATTTTTGGACCACCCAAAAAACAAACAAACAAAACCCTTGGACAAAAAATACACATGGCTCACTCCCAAATATTTATACAAGTAGAGGTAGGCAGTACCATTCATTACGCAAAAGTCACTTTTATATATGTCTGGAGTACAATAAATGTGGCTTTTGCAACACACTTAATTCATAAACATATTCAATGACATGAATATCAAAATTACTTTGCAGGCTTGAGCTCTTGAACACTCTATGGGGAAAGTAGAAGAGTGCTGAGGCACAGGGGGCACTTAGCCCAGGGTGAATTAAGTTATTAGACTCCCTACAAGGTAGAAACAGAATTGGTGCCAGGAAGCAGTAACACCTGATTCTAGTAACCTCTGAGGCAGTCAAGGATCCAGGAACTGTAGTAACTGGCTAGATCCCTCCACATCTATGGCAGATGCTTTGTAATACGCTATCTCTGGCCTTTAAGAACTATGTGGTTTATTATTTTTCAGATGAAGTTACCAACTCAGAAAGAGGAATCGTTTGCCTTTGGTAGTACTGGTACTGCTCAAGCAGCCCTGGAATTTTAATGCAAGCCTGGGGAATTAGGACTCTTCTGTTTTACTATGCTGCCTCCCACAAGCAGCCAACACTAAAAGATGACTATTATTCCCTTTTCTTATGCCTAATCTGGCAGAGACATGACAGCCTCTTCTACCTGAGAACCTGTCTACTCCTTTCAGGGAATGCTCATATTTTCCTAGGTCTTCTCTTCTTTGGATGGATGCCATAGCCTCACTTCATATACCCTGCCTAGTTCCCAGTCCCCACTGTCTCCTGGTGACTCTTGTATGAACAGAGGCTGTTTATAGTTATAAACATCTACTTACAGGAACTCTCTACTTCCCTCACAATAAATTCTTTACTTCTGCTGTAGTGACTTGCTCAGATTTAAGGCTGTCAATTCCCTACTTCTCGTATCAAGAACAAGTCCAAACCTTTCTTGATCATGCCTCATCTCTGTGTTCCAGGCATACTCAATTGTTTTCATTCCTTTGAATTTACTAGAATCTCTCTCTTACCTCACACTTTTTCATCATTGTTTCCACTGCCTAAGATCCTCTCCCTCTCCTAACCTTCAAGGCTTGCCTTAGGATTCATCTAAGGATCTCCTCTGATGCTTGCCCCATCCCCAGTCCAGACAAGTGCTCTTCCTCTAAGGAACTCAGCCTCCTGAATGTTCTGTCTCATAAGTTACAGTATTGTAATTGTCTCAATCCCCTCCAAGATTACACAAATCATTAGATTAGAGACTACATCTATCTCATTCACCACTGCACCTTTAGTCAAGTCTGCGACACATGCAGGCACCTGACAAATGAATGGATGAGTAAATTTTCTTCTAACCATCCAGCTCTGCTGAATCATAGTGAGCTTACAACTAACCATGACCCCAAACCTTTTCTTTTAGGTACTACTTGGTTAAATCTCATCTTTCCCTTCCTTTTCTCCAAAACCTACTTCCCCATACAAATGATTATACTTTTATGATATAACTCCAAGTAGCATTTTGGTTTATCATGACTACTTCAGTCTCTGACTTTGTAACTGCAGATGAACACTATTCTTCCTAGATTTCTGCCTTCCACAACTGTGATCAGCCTATCATCCATGTTCTCACTCAACTCTTTGACAGCAATGAACACATATAACCCTACAGCTTACCACAACAGATAGCTCCATGAGTTTTACATGTATTCATTAATCACCATTCTGTGGCTAGCTGCTCAGGCAAGTGTATTTCTACCTGACCACACTGTCAGTGGCTGACATTTCTCCAGCTTGCCTATAAGAATATTATGAAAGATTCTGCTAAAATAGTTAAGATACTTTACTGAAAGTCAGAATACCATGACCAAAGTACTCTAGATAACCACCTCATCCAAGAAAGAAATGAGGTTATTCCCTGCACATGGTTCTGAGTCAATCCACAGTGTCTCCCTCATAGTGATCGTTACTTGTATTTTTCCAAGATTACAAGTCCTTCAGTTGCTAAGTAGGCATTTGTAAAGGCAGGATAAATCCTTCTCAAAGCTAAAAAGAGAAATATATGAATGTGTGGGCTGTTGAAGGACCATTCAGGTGAGTTTTATGGAAGATTGCAATGCATACAACCAACATAATTTGGTTGTATGGAGGAGAAAGAATGAGAGAGTAATCAAGTGTTAAAGTGTGAATAAGAAAGACAGTAATAGAGACAGCAAGGAAGAAAGAAGGTACGGTCCAAGTATAACCTCAAACAAACAGGGACTAATAAATAGCAACCTATTCCTGCTAGGCTACCTTTTGATCAGAAAGGTCAACCCCAGCTGGGCTTCTGCCTCAGTTCTCATTGTAAATATAATAAAATAAACATACTAGATCAAGTGAAGTCAGAAAGTAATCCTTATGTAAAAGGCAGTTGTCAAAATGGCCAATCTAATTTCTCCAAAGCACCTTCTTATGACAAATCCACACTAGGATTATGTGTAATGGGCAATTTTGTTGCAAAGGACTACTGTGCAACATTTTCCCATTTCTCTTCCAGAAAAATGTAGAGGTAATTATGTACTCATAGTCAGTGTAGCAAATCAGTTAAATTAAACCTGTATTTCATCTAACTCATATAGGATATGAATAACATAACTAACTTTTCTAATTTCATACTCTAGTACTCCCAAGTAAATAAAAGAGGAAAAAAGTAAAATTCCACCCCCCACACACAAATAGAATCTGTCACTTCCTAGGATGTGCACTTTTCAGCTCATGCATCTTAAATGCATGTGGAGATATTATATGCACTTTCTATTTAGCAATTTAATTATATCTTTGCATTCAAAGAGTGGCAATGGTTTGCAGTAATAATCAGGTGAAAGCATTCTAACATTAATATGCTGGAATCCGATGTGTTAATTTGATGCAACTTTGCGTTGACAATATGTGATTAATTTGTTCTCAGACTAGCCCTGCTCCCAGCTCTGACAGTTTAAAATGCTGGGTTTCTTTATCCATATCGCTATTTGACACGCCTTAGCCCACTGCTTTGCTAAGACCACTGTTAATTTGTAATGAACTTGCTTTTCAGGGGGGCTCCTTCATTTTTAATTCTGTCAGTGTCACCTCCTTGAGGAAAATTATAAGTTTCCGTAGGTGTGATTACTGCCAAGTGCTGCTGATAAGAGGTTTGAGAAAACAGAGCTTTATAAAGAAGTCTGTATTTAATCTGCTGAAACAGATTTACTGCCTCTAGACAGATAAATACAATACAAAGTTCTCTTATTTAAAAGTCATCCCCAAGTTCTCCCTCACCACCAACTCCTCCTAAACAAAAACACAGTTGCATTTCCAGGACTCAATAATGAGTCACTCAGGGAAAAGACGTGAACAAGTAATAAATTTAGCAATAATGACAATTCTTGTCATCAAATTAGACTTGTAGGGGAGTCTTATAAAACATATGAATACACTTTTCACAAGGTGAGGAAGAGGAAAAAAATCCCACTGAAACAATAATGGTTTCGTCTCCTTCCTAACCAGCAAAAAAAATTACACGGGCAAACTGAGTACTGATGAACGTAGGTACGGTTTCAATTTCTCTTTGCAGTATGATCCTGGCAATGCTTGATGAAGAGAGCTAAGGAGCCAAAGTCTGAAAAGATACTGCTTAATATAGTAATGCAGTAGATTAACAGAAGGCTGCTTTCTGAGCGCTTTCAGGAGCTTTCTATTTAACCTTAGAAATGTCCTAAGCAGCAGCAGGCCTTACTATCGCCATAATTTTTAGCTGAGGAGGTTGAACCTCAGGATTTACCAGTCCTTCACTCTTCTCCACCACAATCTACTGGATAAAATAGTCATCTTCTGTCTGGTCCACGAGATAGATCTAAGCACTATGATGTTGGATTCATTCTCCTAGGCTGTAATTCTTACTCATTTTCCATTTAATCAGTGGCACACTGTCCTCCCACAGTGCCAGCCACCCCACTGTGAAGCCTACTATTGCCACAAAGCCAGATAGTTATCAAGTTTACTAATTCTATGCTCAGGTTTACCAGGTGTTCTTAAATGAGTATTTACACCAATGGCTGGAAAGTTACAACAGCCCCCTCACCTCAAACATCATTAGTGGCACAGCCTTTTCTCAGAAGATCAGAGACATTTTCCAATACTTCTCAAGCTAAACTAAAGTTAGATATGAACTATCACTGAGCTCCCCACCATTTCCCAATTCACCATTTTCTATGTTCCTCCACTGCTGCTCAATAAAAAAAAAGCAAAGACTGCTTTCTACTACATGCTCAAGCAACTGACTCTTACACAGCATCTGCACCAAGACCACCACTCTATTTGGTCAGATACTCTCTACTTCTGCCTTCCCCACATACTGCTCATGAAGTAGTCCCTGTCTATGAAAGAGGCTTTCAAACTATGGAATGTCTACCCAAAGGAATGTACTCTCATTGCTATTTGGATTATATGCAAACAAGAAAAAGTCAAAGGTGAAAAATCAGAATGCAAAATTATAAGTACCCTGTAACTAAATTATGCTGAGTAATACAAAGATGATTTAGCATCTATTTCTAAAATACATAGAATTTGGATTATAAGCTGAGTCTTCAACACAGAATGTTCTCAATGTTTCTCTTTTTTTCCAGAGTCACCCCCCGCCACTTTTCTTCTCCCATTGGTCCACTTCCCCTTCCCAAATCAATGTTTCTTTATTGTTATTTGTGAACCTGCTAATTTGCAAGTTCCATCAGAGCAGGAGTAGTTTATTCATGTCTGTATCAACAGGACCTAAGAAATAGGGCTTTATAAATTTTTCACTGAATTAAACTTAGCAAAAATTGTTAGGAGGCATGTCTGTACCTGCTTAAACATGGCCCACCCACAGCAGATCAGTTCAGCCTGGCATGTGTTTGACCTCCTGGCATGAGCTGTGGCTGGTGCAGTAGTAACAGCTGCTGTTCTGAGGTGCCTTCTCCTAAAGGACACATGCTCCAGGGCAGAGGCTATATACCCTATCCCCAAGTCTTCACCCTCCACTGATTTGTGTCAGAAGGAATCCTAGGGAACTGCTGCTGAACAACAGGAAAAAGAAGAAGAGTTCTAAGACAAGCATAACTCTAGACCAGACAAAGGCAGAAACACCTCTCCAATAATAAGTGCCATCTTCGGACAGATAGAGGTTATTTTAACAGGGATGTATAGAAGAGAACAAAGACAAATATCAGTAGAAAGAAAGAAAAAAATGAGTACTTTAAAAAACACACGGAAGTACTGGTTTGGAAAAGCACACTGGAAAAAGGTTAACACATATATATCAAAGATACAAAGTAAAGAGATAATTCAAAATTACCCACAACTAGCAACTCTACAATACTTGCTAAGTAACTGAATATTCTCTAACATGTGGGTTGGGAAAGTCAATCTAATACTGCCAAAATGCTCATCATCCCTGAGGAGAAAATTCTAAACCTGGACACAGGGAAGGTAGATCTCATAACTACTACCATATCACCCACAAAAATTAATGTGTCCTGCTCACCTGTTATGTGCCAATGGCTACCACAGCATTTTCTTACCTGCGATCTTCAGACTATTTGCATGATTTTTACCAGCAGAGTTGGAAAGCAAAAGCTTTAGGTCCCAGGGAAGTTAAGTTCTTATTTACCCATGACCACAAAGATGATAAGTGGCAAGAATAGAATCAAAGTCTACCTGACCCTTAAGCTACCATGCTCAGTCCCTTCCCCAAAATGCCCACACATCTAATTGAGAAGAAACATAAACATACATGACCTGATTAGAAATGCTACAAATCAGTATCTAGTATAATAGAAATGATACGAAAGTGCCAGGAAACAGGTAGATAAAAAGGAGTTCAAGTATCAAAGTGAGTTCTGAAGAAAATGAGGAAATAGGCTAGAGATACCCAAAGTTGAACACATGGCTAGCACAGAAATCCTTTGTGGTCAGTAACTATCAGGTGATACACATAACTGTCATATGTCTCATGTCATATGCATGAGACCACACTGCAAGATAGGAAGACAGAAGATTTGGAATTAGACTGAAGTAGGGTCAAGTACTACTACACAAACTTTCTTAACTGCTTGCTTTCAATGATTTGTTCAACAAACAGTTATTGTACACCTACATGCCAGCTCCTTTGTGGGGTTTTCTCATCTGTTTCTTGGTTTCCTCATCTAAAAAAAAAAAAAAGAATAAAAATCTCTCTCTGCACTATTGTGAAACATGCATGAGAAATGATGCATTAATTATTAAAGGCGCATACCCACCACAGGAAGGTAGTGGATGGGTAAATAATGATAATAAAGCCACCAGTAAAATTAAAGTAGGAAAGTATGTGGAGCAAACAGTGCTATTTCTGAGGGCTCTATCAGATGCAAAGATTTAGTTTTGCCACCTTAGGAAGAGATATTAATCTGGCCACCATTGCACAGCACACAGTGAGTGAGAGCACATGATGGCAAAGAGGCCAACCTGGAAAGCTGCCACTGTAACAAAAATAGGATATGACAAGGCCTTAGAACAAGGGAGAATCTAAGAAATGTTAGATTTGAGAGACACTGAGGAGAAATCACTGGCTAGACATGGGAACACACTGTGGGGACAGAGTGTTGAACAAGAAGAAAGCACACCAATCAGTTCAGAGCTTTACAAAGCTAAAATCTTGCTCAAGAAACAATTTTTCTTTGAAAATAATCACCTGGACAGTAGCAATTTCACAGAAAGACCCTTTGTGTTTGGCACACAAGATATGCTTCAGTATTTTTTGGCTTTTTCTATAAGCAACATCCTCTCTCCTAGTCAAGTTTAAATATTGGTCTGTACAAATTGCCTCTATCTTTCCAAGATTAATTAGCAGTCTGCCTACTCTCACTCACATCCCTCAATCATTTGGGACTGAGGAAGGAAGAAGAGCCTACACCCTTTAAGGCCACAGCACATAAACCATTGTGTCATCATCAAAAACAGCAGCACTCTGTCCCTAAGCACCTCCTTGTCTCCTAAATGGCTTCAGCTACAAATATTCCACTGGCAAAGACTTTACAAAACTTTAGGGCAAAAGGAATGATTACCACCTTTGTGGCCAATCCCTTTGGGAAAAATTGGAGCCACTTAAAAATTTAACCTCACAATAACAAGACGACCTTTGGGAGCCGTTCACATATCATGTAAGTTGTAAGTAGAACAGGCACTACAGTGCCTAGGTTCAAATATTGACTCTCCTTCCTAGCCACATGACCTAAGGCAGGTTATTTAACCTCCCTATGCCTCAGTTTACTCTGTTCTCACTGATGATTATACAGCACTTCCTCATGGGGCTCTTGTAAAAATTAATCAATACATGCAAAGTACTCAGAATTGTGCCTGGCACATAGGAAAGTATTGATGTATGCTCACTGCTATTATTTTTGTTGCTATCATGAAAATTGTTTAAATTCCCCCTCTGCCCTTCCAATTCCTACTGAGCACTATGTTGGGTACTAATGTACAGAGAAGAAAGGGAGAGAGGCACAGAAAGAGACCAGTTTGTATTCTAAAAAGGCAGAGGCATAGAGGCTCTGTGGAGGTACAGAGAAAGAAGCCACTGTTAGATGAGTCAAGGACATGTTCTGGAAGAAGTGGTATCTCAGTTGGCATGTAAAGTAGGAACTTTCAAGGAGAAAGAAGTTTACATGGGTAGCAGTTATAGCATCTTGTTTCTAATACATAAAACCTGAATCTGCATTGCTAGGTTTCTAGGAAGGACAGCCGCTACCCAGAGGTTGTGATGAAGAGGACAGTAAGAAGCTCATTTCCCCCTTCTGGAGAATGTATAATGTGCACATAGGTAGTTTTGTGGAGGCAGAATCCTCACGGCAGCCACTGAAAAACTTAAATCATAAAGACTCCTCATCCTTGAAGTCTGGGCTCCTTCTCCTACTAAGACCCCCATCAAGGTTTGGCTGGCTCCTTTCTTTGTACTTCCAAATTCTTCTGTCGTTGATTTCTTTGCAGGGACTACCCCAATGCACCCAGGGACCTCTTACTCCACCAAGCGCAGGGTAAACTCAGTAAAGATTTGATGAATGAAAAATCTACCAGTCTACAGTACATTAAAAAAAGCTCCTCAAGAGCACACAAGGGAGGGGTGAGGATAGGTAAGACACCTAAAAAACTAGCTAGCATTTGTTGCCCTTAACGCAGAGAAACTAAAGCAGATACCTTAAAGCAACTGAGGCCAATAGGAAAAGGGGAACAGGTACTAGAGAAAAGGTTAGATCAAAAAGAATTAACCTAGAAGGTAACACACACGCACAGGAAATCAATGTGAGTCAATGCCCTGTATAGCTATCCTTATCTCAACCAGCAAAAATCCTTGTTCCTTCCTATTATTGCTTATACTCTCTCTACAACAAAATTAGAAATAAGGGCAAAATAGTTTCTGCTGGGTATTGGGGGGGGGGAGAGGGAGGGGGCGGAGTGGGTGGTAAGGGAGGGGGTGGAGGGAGAAATGAACCAAGCCTTGTATGCACATATGAATAATAAAAGAAAAATGAAAAAAAAAAAAAAAAAAAGCTCCTAAATACTTCAGAGTCACCAAAAGTTTCTAAATGTCTCACATTGGTCATAAAATTAAATAATTTTAATGATGGATAAGACCCCATAGTCACATAAAAAGCTAGTGACAAATGACCCAAGCCTTGTATGCACATATGAATAATAAAATAATAAAAAAAAAGCTAGTGACAATAAGCAGTAACCAAGTGTCCATGAACCAAGTACGTTTTTAGAACTAAACTGAAAAAAAGCTGAGTAATTTTTTCTTATGCTATAAATTAGGAAAATTAGTTATTATATTTTACTAACATTCACTATATTTGATAAGCAAATAAAATGTGCTTGAAAAAATTTTTTTCATACAGGTGGGTTTTTCATTAACTTTTAATTAGGATATATTCATTATAGAAGGGGGATTCATTGTGACAATTCTAAACAGGCTTAGAGTGTACACTGATTAGATCACTCTCACCATCTCTCCCCCTCGACCCCTTCTCCACCCTAGTTAAAACCATTCCAAGAGGTTCCTTTGTTCTATTTTGTATATGAAGTCCATCAACCATATTCCCTCACCTTAATCTCCTTTGTTCACACTCACCCCTCCCACAAGCAACACCCCCCCCTCCAAACACACACAGTACCTGTGGTTCTGAAATAGTATAAATTGGATTCAAAGCTGGCCCTACCATATAGCAGGGTGTAGTCTTAGGCAAGTTGCTTAACACTCTCCTAGACCAATAATAATAATAGAGGGATAAAAATATCCATATCACAGAGTTATGGTGCAGATTACATGCTCTGCAGATTATATGCTACCCAACACAAAGTAAGTATTCATGCAATAGTAGACACTGCATGAATGATAGATAAGACATTATCTTATCTGGTATTCCTGCGCTCAAGTCTCATTTTCCCCCATTCCTCTAGTACCTATGTCTGTTCTCTGCACATAATAGCCACTCAAAATTTTCTGAACCTATGATTAAGAAAAAAAGAAAATCAAACAAGTACTCAATGGCTTTCCTATATGCACATACATGCACACACATACACAACAGTTTAAGAATATAAGCACTGTATTTTGTTTTGTTTTGTTTTGTTTGGCAG